>NC_133824.1:7448492-12448492 GCF_047830755.1 Zonotrichia albicollis | reverse complement strand
TGGTGAATATATGTTAATTTTCATAAGAGACCCTTGGAGATCCAGAAGCTGGACCATTTCAAATATCTTTTTTTCCATATATTCCTGTATTAATTATATTTATTTTCTTGTTTCTTTTTGATCCCCTATCCTAGCATCAAATCCACCAGCCATCTCATCAATGGGAAAATTACTAGGAAAAAACAAAAAACCAAACCTGTAGTTTAATGGAAAGCTTTTTGTTGGGATTTTGTGGGGGGTTTTTTTGTTTGTTTGTTTGCTTGTTTGTTGTTCCAAGGTTTAAGAATTTAAATGCTGAATGTTGCAAATAGAAAATTTTGCTCAACTCTGCCAGTTTCATCCGCCATCTGCAAACTGAATGAAGGAAAATACATCATATCTAGGGCTAAAGATAATAAAATGTTCAGAAATAACGGCTGCTAGGACATTATCTTGGGACAAACAATTTTAAGTTCGTAATTAGTGTTGAAACTTTTTAACTCTTCAGTGATTTAAATTCTATCCAGTGTTGATCCTCACTTGTCATGTTATACTTAACCATATTAAATAGCAAAGGAGATAGTAAAGACTACGTGGTAGAAGGACCTCTCCAGAAGCTGCATTCTTTTCTTTCAAGTTTTTTGCTGTTCACACCTCCCAGTAACCCTGAGACAATGCAGGATGTTACAATAGTTGCAGGACAGCAAGAGCCCAGCAACTATTCAAAGACAGCTCAATCATTCTTCTTCCTTCTCTCCCTTTTCTAACAGTAACAGAATTTGAAAATGTATGAGCACCTTTGAGCAAGGATACTGAAGTCATCAAATAAGAATAGGCATCACTGGTGGTGGAATATAATAAAAGAGGAAAAGACAGACAGTAAATCACTGTCTTTAGGAATCTATTCAGCAAGGCTTTCAGAGAACGGCATTGTAAATGAACTCAGCTGTTGCTGTGAACATCAATCTCTGTGAAAGCCTTGTACACGAACACTAACATCCACCTGGTGACACCCTGCTGGTTAAACAAACAGAGATGGGGAAAAAAAAGCACAAAAATCTAGCAGTGCTTGTTTAACTTCCATTTCTTTCTCTGATTGACATGAAGCCTCTGTACAGCCTACTGGGCTTTTTGCAGACAGATTACAGCCATTGTCCCTGAATCCAGGTCAGCGTGTGCCAATTTACCTGAGTACCTCATGTGTAGAGAAGAACATTTGTTGAAAGTTTCTAGGTTAGGAACAGAAAATTTCTCCTATTAAAAGTTTGGTTTTTTGCAAAGATTATTATGAAGTGTTTTCATCAATTTTGCTTGAGCACGCATAACTCACTCCCTGAAGCTGCTGGGAGTTTCTTCTGTGTATACATCTCCAAATAAGTGTCAGACAGCTTATAATATCTCCTCTACTACAAAGGCAAAGTTGAAGATAAAAATAAGCTTATTAGGCCAGGAGAGATCAATCCCTCTGTTCTTGTCATTGGCTGATGATATACAGCCCACATTAGAGTGGCCAGAGGAAAAACGGTTTCTGATATGAATAAATTGCAGATCGGTCACCTGGGAACTGGTGATAAGTGGACCTGCAACATTTCAGAGAGATCAGCAGTGATTCTGACTGAGACTGAGTAAATCTGCATGGTAGTAAAGTTCCTGTGAACTTGAAGTACACAGGAACTTTTGTTGCTTTTCTTTTTTTTTTAACACCTTTTCAGTTACCCATAAATTTAAAGAAGAAACACAGTCAAATAGATGAGCTCTTATCTTAAGCTTTTCAGATGTATATTTCTTAAATACTCCTCAGAGTCTCATATTGATAAATTCTGGAAGACTAAGCTTCCCTGCTTAAATTTCTGAAAATGACAGAAAAATATATTTTCCTTTTAAGAAAGGTTGCAAATCCTTTATATCTTTGCATAATATTATCTACCAAAATATCTTCAAATTGTAATTATGACATGACTAGCTGGATCCCCAAAATTCTTTGAAGCCAACAAACAAAGCAAACAATAAGCCACTTTACACTGTTCTAGAACATTTGCTTGAAAGAGAATCAGATGCGTGCACCAATGTTTTTGTCTTATACAGCATTATGAGGCACTGTTGCTAACTCACTAATGACAGAAATAAACAAAGGAAATTGCTTAATGCTGCATATTAGCAGATAAGCAAACCAACACAGTTATATCAACAAAGTGTAAAATTTTAAGTGCAAGGGGTCGTTAAAATCAATTTATCTATGTATTTTGTCAAGCATAATTTAATTTTCATTACTAACACTCACAGTGCCAAAGAGCAATAAAGCTTATTTAAAAAAAAAGAAAGATCTTAGAAATATACCAAAACCATTCCTGTCTTGAAAATTTCTTTGTAAAGAAAGTATTTTTATGCATCTAAATTTCAAAATGCAGAGTTTAGTAAAATATAAAATTATTATTGTTATTCTGCATATGCTTTTTAGAATGATCATCTCTTATCCTTAAAATGAACTCATAATGTATATGTATTAATCATAAAAGCAAGTTCAATTAATGCATTAACAAGATATGAAATGGTGATTGTGCCATCCAAATACATTAGGAGAAACATTACTGTCATGGAAGTAGGTATTAAGATAACCAGTGCCCTTTCTTATATAAAATTATTGTTTGATTCATTACTAACTGTAAGGTAAAGACTTTAACTGCCAGCGATACAGAATGGAATGTGAAGAATTTGAGTTATATTTGCTAGTAATGAGCCTAAAATCTGTCTAAAAACAGAATCAAGAGACCTCTATCCACAGTTCATGGCCTTCTTGGATGAATATACAAACATGACAAACCCTAAGACGAGGGTGAGCTTTCCCATCACTCACTGAGATGAAAAACGTCAGTCTGTCTGCGAGGCTGTGATTGCACTGTCGTTGGAAGAGACTGTGCAGGCAATAATGCAGCATGTGGGCTTTCAGTTCTGCAGGGCTTAGCATGAGACTGGTTTATGTCAAGAACAGAACCTCGTGGCTTTAATTACTCGCCAGGTGTTCACAGCACTACTCCATACTGTTGTGCAGTTCCATTAAAGGAAAGCTTTAAAGCATCTGCAGAGCCATGAAAAGAAAAGTGCACAGCACCTGCCCACACTTGTTCTTTTCAGAGTGACAGAAAACCTACACTGAACTCATGAAAAGCTATAAAAGGAATGTTTGTATGGATTGCATGTCACTTCAGTAATCTGTAATGGTATCAGGGCACAAAACTTATTCTGTGCTCTTTTATGTGTAAGCCATTGTTTTGTGTCTTGGTGTCTAAAAGGAAGCAATAGGATATGTGCTGCTCTTCAGGTTTTCAGTTTGGTGGCAGAAGCCTGTCATACCAGGGAACTAAGAAATCTATAACCAAAGCTAAGGTCTGTTCAGTCTTGATGCATCAAATAACTCACTGAATTCTTGGAGAAGAACATGGATAATAATTAACAATATGTTTTGAAACATAAATAGGAGTACATATATAAATAGCAATTGCAGTAGTAGTCATAGAGAAATGACAAAACAATGAGAAAGGCACTATCTGTTTGTAACTTATTCATTCCAAACTGGCAGCAAATTTGCAAACTTGAACATTTGATTTCATGGTTTGAAAAAATTAAGATTTAGCCAAAAAAATAGAATAAAAAATCTCAAACCACCAAGTTTACAGCTTTGTAAGGGAAATTTGTGGCAACTGAGATAGGAGAAATTAAAGGAGGTAGCAGAGCGTTTGGTATAGTGGATACTTTTCAGAAAAATCCTAAATCACTTAACTCTTCTAGAGAGCTGGGAGTCTGAACAAAGATCTGAGCTGAATCACAATGGAAGCATCATTGTGACACATATAGGAAAGAAATACATTCTTGTTAGCTTCTATAGAGCATTCCAAATACTTTGGTGATGTAATTTGGGTTGTTTTGGCCCTGCACATATGTTGCTGGAGAGGAGAATCTGATCATATATAGCTTTGGATTTGAAAAATTTGAGACATAAAAAGTAGTGTTTGATGTCCCATAGTTTAAATGAGCTTGACTTTTTTCTGCTTTATGATTTGGGAAAATTTCAGGCATATTTCAAGGTTTGTTATTATGATTCAGAAACTAGCAAAAATCATGTAATTTTTAGAATAATATCAAATATTTTCTTCATCTCTAATAGATGTACAGTTAGGATTTCCCCCTAAATTAAAAGGAACATCAGTACAGGGGTTAATCTGGCTCCAGCTCATGAGCAGCCACACTGTGCCATCAATGCTCAATCCCCTTCTCCTAGGAAAATGAAGTAAGACACTCCTGTGCCAAGAGCCAACCATACAACATAAATAACTCTCTGTCCCACAGTGACCAGAGATTTTCTTCCTCTCTGCCTCCTCTGCTCTACAACTGCCAACTACATTTTCCTCTCAACTCATCTAATAAACTGGCATTAGTGTTGCTCTATACATATCTTGAAGCTTGCTGCTCTTATTCCAGACTTCAAGAAGGACTTGAGTTCTTCAAAATTTTCCTGGATTTTTTTCAATTACATGCAGATGTTCTGGTAAGAGTTTTTAACTTTCCTTTCAAGCTTTGCCAGAACCAGTTGCATAACCTGATATGTCAGTGACTGCAAGGGACTAGAAAAGAAGGATCAGTGACAAAAAGGGCACACTGCCAGGCAGAGCAGATCTCCATCACATATGGCAGTCTAGAGAGAAATGTAATGGATGAAACTTGCTTGAGAGGAATAATGGACTAAATAGTTACCATTTGCAAATATTTTTTTGTATATCAGACTGAACTGAGCCAGTTCATGTAGAAAAGCAGACTCCTGCTATAGGATTTGGATCTTGCATATAACAATTTGGAAAGAAGCATACAGTGACCAGTAAAGTAAATAAAATATTTGAATAAAGCGTGAGAATTCCTGCTTCTGCAAATGAATTCCTTTGTCAGGCTATTAAAATGTCCCATTTTCATCATCAAAAATTTTAGGGCCCTAGCCATATATTTGTTGTTTCTGGGTTTCATATATTCTACATTCATGCAAATTAAATTGTGGAGATGTATCTTTTGAACATATCTGGTACTAATAGGGACTCAAGGACAGCAAAATTCACAACCCTCATACATGAAATAGGATGTCAAAATATTCTGTCCCTCAATTCATTTGAATAAAGAGAATATAGTAGAGGAAAATTAATTTATGCAAAAGTGCTTATGTACTGTAGAAAATAAATAATCTTGTCTGCAGAATGTGTTTTAAAATCATGCAGAAAAAAGGCACCATCCAGTTTGAATAGTAAAGACAAACCAATACAGCCAACTGTACTGTGACAGGCAGCTTTCTCAGTTTTACAGATAAACACACAATTCTGTAAAAAAAGTGTAAATAGGAGTCATATTAAAGATTGCACAGACAATCTTATTGTTAAGTATGTCAGATTTTGACTTCTGTACTTTACAGTTTTCATTACTGACCTCCCAAATTTTGCAAGTCCTAAAGGATTTTATTTTTTCTTTAGGAGTTATTTGTTTTGCTTTGCTTTTCTTTGGCAATTCAATTCACACACACAAAAAAGAAGTCTTTTTTTTATAGGCTGATATGTGGTGGTGCTGAAGATTACATTCCTGACAGGTGTTAGCAGCAATTCTGCATGTTTCCAAGTCAATCTCCTTTAAAATATGCGCTTTACTTTCCCCTTCAAAGAGAAGCCACTATCTGTATTTCTCGCTCCTTTAGAGACTCCTTAAAAGTATTCAGGGTTTGAAAAGCAGCCAGAAGAAGGAAGGAGTATGTGGTAGTCAGAGAAATGGACAAGTGGAAGATAAAGAAAAACACAAATCAATTGGAATAAAATAATTAATGAATAAATTTTACCTCTTCTAAATCCACAAAAGTGAGAACTGTAATAGTTTTTCTACAAATAGCCTGAAGGAACTATATTTGTAGGTAAATAGGCTGGGGGTAGGCTAGCTGACCCAGAGGGAACAAAGGGAGATTTCATACTGTGTGATGTCATGCTCAGCAAGAAAAGCTTAGAGAAAAGAGAGGGAAAGAGGAGCATTCATGGCTGTGGGGTTTATCTTCTCAAGAAACTGCAACTCGCGCCGGGGCCTCGGTCTCTAGGAAGTGGATGGACATCTGCCTGACTGCAGGTAGTGAATAAATTAGTCTTTTTTTATTTACTACTGTGCATAGTTTCTGCCTTCCTTCTATTTTCTCCCCATCCCAAGGGAGAGGGGATTGATCAAGACATAGGTGGATGTTTGGCTGCTGAACCAGGTCAAACCTCCTGGAGACTTTAAGGAAATCTTTTTCCCTCCAAAGTTGCAGCCTTCCCTATCACAGGGAGAAAGCAAAAGTCATTGAGAGGTTTCATAAACCAGTAGGAGATATTTAGGACAATGACTCTTGTGTCTAAAGGATCAAAGATGTAATGAACATTACATGAATAAATCCTGTGTCATTAGTGGCATTCAGAAAACTAGTGCAGGATCAGGATGTTCCTTTACATAGTGCCAACACACTGAGTGTAGGGTTGAGACAATACACTGACCTCTGCAAAAAAAGTTCTTTAGACATTCTGCTGTGTTCCAACCAGACTAACACTGCTACTGACAAATCAAGCCTGCTATAAGTCTTGAAAAGACATTCAAAATGCTCAAAATCTCTGGATGGTACAAGTAGGAAGGTTGTTACACCTTCTGACATTGTCTGAATTAGTACAGCCAGTAGAGTTTAGGAACATGAGGAAATAGTTAGCTTAAGATGTATTGGTAAATAATTTTCTTTAAACTCACATAAGTGACATTTTACAGGGTAGTGTTATTCACAGAAATTATTCCTTTCCAGACAGAAAAAAAAAACCCACCCAAAAACAATGGCAAAAAATCACAAACAAAAAAACAAATTCTAACTAACAAACCAGCACAGAAAAATTTCAACCTGTTTATCCCTTTCAAAATGAATACTTAGACCCCGAACATACTGGAGTGTTTTTAGCAGCACATTCCACTGATCATGATGTCTAAATAGCTATTAAAACCCAAGACTTACGAAATGGTTTTTCATTAATGATTCTACAAATATTTTTGTCTCTGGATCATGAATATATCTGTAAATTCTCAGCTGGTCCATCTATGGACATGGAGAGAGAAACCCATAAAGCATTACGTATAGATTTCCTGTTTTCTTAAAAACAATTCAGAAAATATAGTCCTGCTAATATTCATAAATAAAATAAAATCCCTCCCCCCCATTTTTAAAATTTATATCTTTTTTGTTGCACTGTAAAAGTCTTATATCACTTAGGCATATCAGAAAAAATGCACTGCTGAAAACTTAAGAGCTAGAAACAAATACACAATAGGTTGTCCCACAACCCTCGTGTGTTCTTTAAGATTAAAATCTGCCACAGACAGTAGATAATATACTACATTATCTGGCTTTATATTTGATCAAATATATTTGATTACAGCTCTAACACTGCAACAAGATAAATCATAATTAATCTATCAATATGTTACCCCCTCACACACAAACTAAAACTTCTTTCTCTGTCACTTTTCCTTTCTTCAAATATAAATAAGCACAACTCAGATTATTACCCGAATCCCATTAAATTAAGTAAAAGTCATGGTTGAAAAGGCATCTTGTGATTAGAATTGTAGAGAATATTCTATTTTTTTTAAATTCTATCAGTAGATAATTCACTTACTCGTGATTTCATCTCTTACCTTTAAAGAAATTTTTAAATTCCCTTAAAATTTTTAGTGCTCAGTTTGTATTTGTAGATTAAACAGGTACAACCCTGTCTCCTGCCAGTGAAGCTGTGTCATTTTTATCATTAAATCACTAAATTAAATCAGCTCATGGCACCTCTTTGCCCTGGCTAGAAAACTTCGACAGGTTTTGGGTGCGTCTTGGTTGTCTACATAAATCATCAACAATTCCTACTAAGCATATCTTAAAAGGCTGATTTCAAAGGTAAGAACTTAATAGCATGGCATAGCTAGATTCTTCTATTTGGTCAAGAGACCAAAGAGAGGGTTCTGATACAGTTAATTTTGCTAACACACATGGATATACCTTTTTCTCCTACTTCTTGACACCAAACAGCTTCTATTATATAGGAGTAAAAATTCTTTCAAATGCTGTAATGCACTTGGCAAAACTTCACCCCAAAAATCCTTGAGGCTTGATTAAGTACCTTGGTGCTAGACACTACTGAAGATTGCAAGAGGGGCTGTGAGAGAGACAAGTTAGCAGCTTCTCTGCCTTACTACTTCCCCTGCAGCACTGGATGAAGAGTTAGGCAGAACTTGACTACTAGGAACTAGTGTGGTGATCCTAGGCCAGGATGTCATTGGTGACTTTGGTATCAACTTCGGTAGCTAAAGGTTCTTCCAGAAAATCTATGAAATTAAGACTGCAAACAGAAGTTGGGAGTTGGTATTTTTGGGGTCTATACTTTTCCAGTTCTGGGCCCCTGAGTTCAGGAAAGATATTGAGGTGCTGGAATGTGTCCAGAGAAGCGCGATGAAGCTGGTGAAGGGTCTGAAGCACAATTCTGATGAGGAGCAGCTGAGGGAACTGGGGATATTTAACCTGGAGAAAAGGAGTCTCAGGGGTGACCTTATCACTCTCTACAAATACCTGAAGGCGTCTGTAGCCAAGTGGGGGTTGATCTCTTCTCCCAGGCAACCAGCAACAGGACAAGAGGACACAGTGTCAAGCTGCACCAAGGGAGGTTTAGGTTGGATAATATGAGGAATTTCTTCACAGAAGGGTGATTGTGCATTGGAATAGACTGCCCAAGGAAGTGCATTGGAATAGACTGCCCAAGGAAGTGGTGGAGTCCTGGTCCCCGGAGGTGTTTAAGGAAAGACTGGATGTGGCACTGAGTACCACGGCCTAGTTGAAAAGGTGGTGTTTGATCATAGGTGGAACTCAATGATCTCAGAGGTTTATTCCAACATAATTGATTCTGTGATTATGTGAGAATTAGGAGTTAAGATCTTATTCTCTAGAAGATGGAAAGTATTGAAAAAGTGTCGGGATATTCAAACCATCAGAAGTAAATTCTGGAAATATGTTCTTTACCCAAATCCTCTTAACATGTCATATTTTATATTTGAAGATTATGTAATGAACAGGTATGTACTACAGTCAGAAGGGAAGCTATCTGGAGATAGCACGGAGTTGAACTTATTAAGGTTAAGTTTTGTATGAGATGACTCTTTTCACTGGAGATACAAAGCTACTTATCTCTTACCTTTTACAAGCCACGTTTTAAATCAAGAATGAGTAATGTGTATTTTCCTTGCCTATCTACAAACATAAATCAGGACAATTTGCTACACAGAAAAGAATGCAGGAAGAAACTCCACCATCTCATAAGTTGAATTACTTCATTGCAATCTGCTTATCGCTTGTCTCAGGATTTAGCTATTTGTGATCTACTACAGTTTGCTTAGAGTTGCCAGAAGACAGAACTATGGAGCTAAGTTCTTTCAGTCAAAGTGTGAAATCATAGGTAAAACAGATATAACATATGCTATTTACAAAAATATATTTATATATTAGTCTATTTCAAATACAAATTATTCAAAAAGTCCAGAAATAGGCACCTAGCCTCCAGAGTTTCATGCATTCTTCCTTTTTCTTGAACATATTGCTGAAGATTTTAGTAGAAATGCTGTTTTGGATTAATTTACAATTTTTTTTTTCTCAAGACAGACTTTCAAGGAAGCATTTGTTATCCCTTTCCTTTTTCTCTTACAGGTTGCAGGGTGTTCTTCCTTTCAATAAAGACTTTCAATAAAGAGTTTTACTTCACAAATTATGGGACAAAATGTGATATAACTTATCAATTTTTCTTGAATTCTGAGAGATTTTCAGTTCTTTGAAACACAACTCACTGAGTACAAAGGCAGAAAATTTGATTTGGCTTTTGTTACTCTGTTTTGTTACTGCTGCTAAGTTCCCCATTTAATTAGTCTAGTATAGGTTTTAGATCACCTTCACCTTTCTTCCTTTCAGTGAACATTATCAGTATTCTGTACATCACATTAAGAATCAGATGCAGACAAAAATGCAAGATGACTCTTCTGAAGTTTCCCTTCAAAAAGGGATGGAACCCACCTTTTATGGTTTATTAACACAAACATTTGCAGCTGTGTCTGTATTGCAGGCTGGAACTGTGTAGCAGGTTATTCGCTATGTTTAGTATTGAAAAATCCTTGGCACTGCCTATGCTTGTCTTGTGGAATTTTTGTGGATGAGATGCAATTGATAGACTTGCCTCCATGTTGAGATAAAATTTCAAGTACATGTCTAGAGAAATTCTTGCATGTAACGTTATGGTACTTTAAATTCTCTTTTGCTTTAAAAAATCCCTGAATTAATAGATGGCTATCCAAAATAAACTATTGATAACACCTCTCTGGGGTGATAACTAACCAGTAAATTATTTAATAATGTCTTTAATTTATTTCCAAAAGGGAAGGAACCAAACACAATGCATCTGAGTTGCAAAATTTTGTGATATAGGAAACAAATCAGGAAGTATTGGAGAGAAACTTTAATGGAAACAGATTCTTCTGACCTGATACTAAAAACCTTCAATATGATGAAGAAACAGAATCAGAGAAAACCTTACTACTCTTTATTATTTCATCCAACTTTTGATATTTATATCCTGACTAAGAATATCTTCAAGGAAAACCATAAAGCTCATTGATACATGAACTGTGATCTCAAAATACCTTTCAGAATAGTTTTTTGTGAAAGAATAATGGTTCTAGATAGGCCAAACATATCCACTACAGCATGCTAACCAAAACAAGTTCAGAAGGAAAGTGAGGGAAATTCAGACTTCGATTTTGCATATTGTCATCTGATCAGAGCCTGCTTTCATTCAGTTTGCCAAGGGGTCCACTGGGGCTGCTGAAATTAATAGAGATCACCTAGAAAAGGAAAAGCTGTGTAGTGAAAACAATTTTTTTGTCCAAGAAGTCTGTGTACTCTAGAAATAGCTGCTGCTCAAGTCTGAGTCAGATTGTCACTCCCAGTGATGAACAGGGGAGAAATATGGGAAGAATGAGAACAGAAAACAATGTGAAAGACCTGTACCTCCAGTCCCATCTCTTGTCTCTATGCATAGATGCAAACTTTTGTTTCAAGACATGGAGATGCCCTGCCAATCTAAAGCAGTGACAAATGACCTGCTATACCCTCTGACAGAAGATGTCACTTTTCTTACCAGTGGGGAATTAATGGTGTGTATCAGTTTGGTGTTTAGCAGGAATTAGAGCATAACAAGTAAGAAAGAGACCAAAAAGAAGAAACTTTTTTGTCCCCAGTAACATATGCAGCTGTCAGCCAGGAATCTAGGTCTAAAGAAAATCTTTTCCCAAAATAACATAGCAGTTGTATACATGGAATGAAATTGAAATATAGAGCTAAAAAGCACCAAGCAAGCAAGCAAGCAACCAACCAACCAAAAGAATTGGGTAAAATAAAGAGTGAAAATTTTAGCTTTCCGAACAGTTTGATCAAAAATCAAGAGAACACAAAGCTGCAGATCTCATGGATTCAGAACTGATGGATTTTATTATTAAAAAATTGTCTTTGTTTTTGAAAGGCTTTCTCCTGGTTTATATCAGCATAATTGAATCAGAGTTCAAAAACTTTTAACTGGACATTCTTTATGATCACTATTTCTGAAGTTTAGATTGTAATAAAAATATCAGATCTTTAGTCCTTCTCTTTCAAATACATGTACACAAATGATTATCAATAAATGTTAATCCCCCTGTGAAATAGCTGAAATAATACTTGTGTAAAAAAAATGAAATAAATATAAAACAATTGAGAAATTTCTGTGCTCCCCATACTTTTCTTGAACAATACATGAAATAAACAGCTTATCTAAACTCTGATATCCAATCATGCAGTAGAAGATGATTCTGCATGCCTATAAAACATTGTGAAATTACATGATTTCCAAGTCATAATCAGTAATTTAATACTGATGACTAGCTGAATTCTCTTTCCACCATACAGAAGATGAATGGAATGGTCTCTTGGAAGAAAGAAGCAAGGAGTAAGGGGAAAGGTTAAAATCCAGATTGCAAGTGTTTAGCTTTTCGTTCATCACTCTAAATTGTAGTGTTCCCAAAATGAATTTTCTTTCAGGACTATATTAACTAACTCATCATCACATGTATATTTTTTAAAATAATTGCATCTGGCTAGCATCAGAAATAATTTAAAATAAAACATATTGGCTTTTATTTTATCATTTTCCTTAATTTACAAATTTCACTAAGGTTCACAACCTAGACAGCAAAGGAAAACTCCAATAGAAAATTCAGTTAATTTACATATATATTTTCAGTGACTCTTTTATAAACTATGAAGGTAGTTATCAGTGAACTGCTAAAGATAATTTCCCCATAATTTTCTTCCTCCTACATCATGCATTATAATTGCATTCATCTTCCATTCCATGTGTGCTGGTGTCTTTCTGCTCCTCCTCCTTCCTGGATGGAGAATGAGAGAGAAAAGAATATATTAAATCAAGTGTAGAGGTAGTTTTCCTTTCAGTGGTTAAGTATTTTTTAGTAAAAAAAGAAAGAAAAGAAAAAAAAATTAAATTGTGAAATTAAAGTACTTGGATTCATTTAGCCTCCTCAACTCAAGCTTGAATTCTAATTCCAAGCTAAAATCCAGTCTCACAGGTACCCAGCATCTTTATGGTAAACATTAGGTGCTTGCATGGTGGTTAGGAAGGACCAAAGCTGCATTTGGTTTCTGTCCTGCTCCTCTCACATACCTCTTAATAAGAAAATATAAGAATATGTATAAATCAAATCCCGCTCTTTAATATGATTGACTCAGCCCCTCCTCTTTACCCTCCCTGATGTTCCCACACTCAGTTTTCAAGGTTTCTATGAAGCCTAGGTTTTGTGCATTGCATTTATTCTCAGTTACAGACATCGCATATTGATAATGTTCCCTCTTAGCCTTTATATCTGCAATACAAGGATAGAACTTGCTTTACTGTAGAGGAAGGGACTTCCAGGACACTGAACCTACCTTTTGTCTACACTCTGCACAGAGTTCTTGCCTCATTGATCTGGTTTCTTATATAATTTATTTGCCACAATCTCTACAGTCAAGATGTTGTATGGATCATCCATGTTTAATGTATTTACCTAACAGTTAAGCAGATGGCCAAAATACTTTCCTGCTCCATAGTTAACCTCTGGGCTCACAGCAAGCCTCTTCTAGAGGCATTTCCTTCTGTTGGTAGAAGCAGTCTTTGATGGAGAAAATGTAATGACTCTTCTTGAGACCATCTTAAAGAAAGGGTTCCCAATGTATTCAATATATTCATCATTGGCCATCCAAGAAATACACTCACAAACAGAAGTTTTAGACAGTGAACTGTGTATTTCACAATATTTCACTATGGCTGGACCTGGCTTGAAGCACAGAGAGTTACGGAATTGACCACAGCTTCACACAAACCAATGAAACTACAAGTAAGATACATAAATAGCAATAAATTTTATGGTATTTTATTTCATGTCATGTTATCAAATTACTTTCTCTGAGAAGAAAAAAATGAACAAAACAACCCTCCCCCCCTCATCAAATATATGCACCTGGAGAGGAATGGAGTCAAAGGAGTGTTGATGTTAGTCCCATATGCTGTAGCTATCAGACACATTCAGATGGACCTCCATCATATTTTTCTGTGGAACCATAGCAGCTAATAGAAACACTGAGTAGCAAAGCTTGGGGACTAGAGGTAGCATCCAGTTCACTATACATAGATTAGTAAATCAAATAAAAAATTGCTAACAAGAGTAGGTGGCTATGAAGGGACTCACAAGAGGTTTTACCTATGTCAAATGCTATCATCAAACTTGATTTGATAAAAAGGTGTGACTACCAAATCAGTATTATCTTTTATGGATGTGTATTTTGTATTATAAAAGCCTGTGTAAAAAACAACAAAACAACAACAACAACAACAAAAAAGGTAAACGGGAAAGCTGCTTTTCTTACGGACAAATAAGTAATGACCAAATCTTCAAGTCAATAATTACATAGGATGGGTAAAAGAGGTGGGAAGAGTTTCAACAAGCTGCAGATACAGAAAAGGTCACACCATTCAAAAAGGTTCTGTTCCCTACAATCAGTGGTATTTTGCCCCTCTTTGATGAAGATGCCCAGGTTCTGTTCAGAAAAAGCTTGAAATTGTGCAGTACTAATGCAGATAATTTCATTCGTTAAACTAATTGTATGCCAACTGTAAAGAAACTTTTGATAGTATTTCACTGTTCTGCTTAGGAACCGGCCAGCAAAACCGCTATTTCCAGTCTCATTATGGGGTTACACAGTGGTTTCTCATCAAGAAAATGGGGTCTAATGTTATTCTTACTAATTTATATATAATATATACCAATTTGCTCACCACCCCAAGATGGGATTAAATAAGGAGATAATGATCTGGGAGTTCAAGTTTGCTAACATCGTTGTCACAGTCATGCTGTGATAAATGCTAGACTTGCTTGATTCTGGACTTGTTGATTAGACTAGCGTCTTTCTGTTTCTTGAAAAAAAAGTAGGCGGTTGAGGTGGTAATGGTGAAAAAAAGAAAGAAAATCCTCTTGTATATCAAGTCAGCTTATACGTGAAATTAAATTCAGCTTATATGATTTATGCAGCTGAATAGATGCAAGAAAGTTTTGAGGAATGGAACAAAAATTCTAAGGTAATCACATTGTCACAACCTGATCAGAGGAACTCATCCTGTCAACTCTGAAGATTTCCTGATGTCTCTGTGGGACTTTGGCTGTACATACAAGCCTGAAAATATTGTTCGCCTATCTTTAGATAGCATGGCACAGAAGATCCTCAGTGTAAAATCTTCACAGAATCCCTCATCAAAAATTTCAATAGGCAAGATATGTAGTCTCCCTATGCTTGCACTTACTTACACTTTCAAAATTATTTTAGGGATAAAGAAAGAAAAAAAATCTTTATTTAACTTTGTCTAGATGGTCAATTCCTTATGCTGTTCCAAATCTGCTAATGTTCCCGAGTATATTCTGGACACTACTTCAAGGTACTGGTAAAGACTCTTGTATATGTCAAAAAAAATTCTGTTTGTTTTGATCACACTGCCGAGTTATTAAGTTTGACCATTAACATGAAAACCTCACAGAAGTCTGTCCCTGTCCTCTTCCTCACAGAGAAGCTGAGACCTTAAAGTACACTCAAATAGAATTCTGTTACATCTCAACTCTATTTTCTGAATCCTCATGTCACATGTAAGACAAAAAGAACTGAAGCTCTGGAAGAGCTTAAAGAATTGAAGTCTCTGGAAGACAAAACCACAATGACTAAAATGAAAGAAGTATCTTCCTATAAACAAATGTAGATATATGCCATATAACTGTTGATACTACCCTATTGTGTGGCTACAAATCCAAGACATTTTGCACTGATTGTTTCAAAGGCCTTAGTCAGTTTCAAAGGCCTTAGTCAGCCAACTATGCCATCTTCTTGCTTTTTTAGAATATAATTACAGGATTCATTATGAAATACTAGAATGTTACAGAATTGTAAAATATTTATCACTGACAAAACATATCTCTGTTCTTCACTTCATGGTGCATGTGCTAGCAAACATACTACTCAAAGCCACTTTATATAATAATTTAAAACACCTGGAAAGGATGAGGAGCAGGCTAATCTCCATTCCTTGCAAAGACATGCTGAGTGAGAATCTTGAATATAAATTCAGTGACACTGATGCCTAAAGATACTTGCTTTTTATATATCTGCAGCTTTATAGATTTTAATATATCGCTGCATAGTTTCTAGCACTTTGTCACTTTAGCATAGTAGTTGCACTTTCTTAAATAATTTTCTTACATGTTATGCCTTCTTGGAATCCCATTTAGTCTTGCTTTTAGTCTAGCAAGGACAATTTGATTTGCATAATAGATTGTAGACATAACAAATGTAGGGGTAAAAGATCAAGAGAGAGACTCCATTGGGACAGAACCCAGGGGGAAATTACCTAACCAACTGCTTTTCTAATTAAACAGTATTTTTAAATATGCTAATTTTTCAAACTTATAGAAATTGTAGAAATCTGATGCCGGGTGTGCCCATAACCATGGGGGCACCTGGAAGCTTTCATTAAAGATCTGGGTTTTATCTTACTATTTTAACACTATTGCAAGGTTTTTTAAAATTTTTCTGTTTGTTTTTGTTTGGATGGTTTTTGTTGTTTTGGGTATTTGTTTGTTTGTTTTGGTTTTGGGTTGTATTTTTGCAACAACTTCATTATCACAGAGATGGAGGGCATAAATAAAGATCATAATGTTCATTGGGAATTATAGAATTATTGTGTCTGAATTAATGAATGAAAAAGTCAGACTAATGGTGTATATCACAAAGACATGAGAGAAGCATATGTGAATACTAAGATGAAAGGAAATGACTACAAGTGTGCAGCAAAATATGGGCAGTTTATCTATGATAAAATACATAAATGTTCAGTTATCACATACATAAACCCACCAAAACTTCATCACCATTGGAACACATTACAGTCTGTACTGAGTACTTGTGCTCCAGAAAGGATTCACATTTTGTTTAACAAGTGTAGCATGCTAACATGTCTGTAAAAGGACAGACAAGTCAGCACAATCCTGAATCACTTTTAGATTTTACTGCTCAGCCCGTTATAAATCAATAGGCTGGAGAACAATTTCTTTATTCTGTGGAAAGTTGTAATACTTATTCCTGATGGGGACATTATCCCTGCATAAAATTCTGGTATTTCACAAGTTTGGTCTCCAAATACACAGAAAGATCTTTTTAAGACACTTTAGACATTTTAAAGTGTTATTAGTATAATATATGCCTCTTTCAGTTTCTTGCAATAAATAAAGCACCTGGTTTCACAGGTGGAGGATAAAGACATGGTTTCAATTTTTTTAAACTTCTTTAGCACATTTATAAAATAGTTCACTTTTCTTTCCTGTAATATACGTGGCATATTCAGATACCTGTAGTGTGGGATTGTATTATAAGTGTGTTAATGCCCTACTGGGACACCCTGCATAATTCTCTCAAGGTTTTGCCATTTATGAGTGCAGTGATCTCAAATTCATACTTAAAAAGTTCTTGTTACAGCACAGTGCCTTTCCTATTCTTTGTTTACATAATAGAAAACTATTCTGATGACAAAGACAACTGCAAATTGCATCATGGTACCAGCATGAATGTATCCATGCTGTCAACTGAAAGGCAGAGCTTTATTTCAGTCATGACCTGAGCATGTTTCCGGGCTGAGCAGATTGTATCATTTGTAAGGAAACTAACAGAGATAGAGACATTCAGAAAGAATCAATAGTCAGAAAAATGAGATTTCATTTTGTCTAATGAAACTGAGATTCCCAAGTTTTAAAAATTATTTTTAACATTAAAAAATAATAGGTTATGCAGTTTAAATGTTGAATAGAGAATTAAAAGATACACTGAAACAACATTCCGTGTGGCAGGCCTTATTATTATGACTGGGAAGAAATTGTGTTTATGTTGTATGAGGAATTTTCATAGATGCTTACTGTCATCTCTTTCTGTGTCGTGTACAGAGAAAAATTGCCAAGCTGTCTATTATAGCCAATCTGTACTTTAGAGCTATATTCAAGGGCTGGTCTTCACAAAATTTATGATTTTTTCTACTACAAGTAATTTAGATTGGAAAAGTGCTTATCAAAAAGACACGTGATGGGAAATCTTTTTCTTGTACTAAACAATTAATGCCTCACCAATGTTTTTGCAATTATTTTCTATTATATGGTGCTGGAACCTTCCAGCACAAAATATTCTATATTATTTGTGCACCTGAGAGTCAAAGAATAGATGCCAAAGCTGGGAAAAAGCAGTAGAGTGAAATGGCTATTGAATGGGTCAGTATAGGATATTTTGATGTGTCAGAAAATATTAGCATATTCAAAGACAAGATTAAAGTAAGCATTGCCTGATGCTTTGGGCGTTGGGTTTACTTTAGGGAAGGATGAATAGATTTCCATGTTCAAAGGCTTTTTCTGAAAACAAAACTGTTCTAGGAAGCTAGCCATACAATTTTCCCAAGTTTGGTCATTACTTTCTTGGGTGATAAGGCACTGAGGCATAGAAGCCACAGCACTTGAGAATGTCTCAGCTTTCCTGGGTTAAATGGAACAATGTTATATAAAGCAAATTGAAATCCACACAGAGATGGATTTTTTTTAAGAGGTCAGCGTCATTATTAGTGAGGTGCCTGGTGTGTAGTAGGAATTTCATCTCAAAGGGCATGAAATAGCTGGAAATAATTTTGTATCTGGACTAACGATACTGTCAGGGCTCAGACTGTACCCTAAGACGTGTTAGACCTTTGGCTCAGACAGACAGCTGAACAGCAGCAGGTAAGGGCTACTCTGCTAGAACATCCATTGTTAGCAGCTGTGTCTTAGGCAGTCTAAACAGTTTCCCTGGAAATACAGTTATCAGGAGGAAAAGGAATTATGACATACTCCACAATGGAAGTAGAATAACTAAAAATAAATCTTATTACCTGGAGCTGAATAATGTAAAATAAATCTTATAACCTGGAGATATTGGTCCAACAATGAGATAAAATATGCAATTGGAGGAAGAAGGAAAATAGTTCTATTTAGAGAAAAAACTTCCAAAATATAAATATTTATTAATCTATGTTGGCTTTCAGTTCTGGATGCCCAGAGTAGAAATGTAGATGTGATCATTCAAAAGAAAACATTATGCATAAATGTGTCTTTGGTTCCAGTTGCATCCCTGGTTTACAGCAGGCATGGAGGGCTGCAGGTTGTGTTTTATGGATTTAGATACTCAGGCCCAAGAGATTTCCTTTCGTTTCTATGTACAAAATTCTTTTTGCCTTAAAAATATTTTGCAAACATTCCCAGCAGAATGTACACATTAAAGGAGAAGAAGCTGGGTTATACATCTCTTCTGATTAATATTTCAAGTGCTGCCTGCTCCAGACAACTGCACTGCCACAAGAAGTGTCGTTTCCCCATCCCGTTCAGGCTTCAGTGCCTCGCTTTGCATTTGAATTTCTTTGATCCCAGAGCACCTACAAACAAGTATTTATACCTGGCACAGCCATAGAGCATGGCTGCATTTTATTTTCACTCTCCAAAAACACAATCAATTGCAGTTTAGAACTAAATTTGTTTTGGCTTTGCTTTTCTTAACATTAAGAACAAGCACTGTTAATAAAGAATGCTGAGATAATGTAACAAACTATGAAATATCAAAAGCTAATGGCAAAGCAAAAAGTGACAAAAACTATTATAAAGAATGAGATTAATCTAAATATATGCAAATAATTAGTTATATCTACTTTGATATTTCTTGTGTGCTAGCCTCTACACCAAAAAATACTATTCAAATAAATTTATTGTATTTGAAGTCAGATAGCGTTCTTCTTTCTTAATATAATCAAGATAAAATGTTGCCTTCAGTATCATGTAATGTGTGAAAAAACAATGCTGATTTTCCTAGTGAATTAATATATTTTGTCTCATTCATTCTCTTGAATTTAATCCAAAATCCATGGTAAGAGATGAATGGAAAGAGTCTTTTTAGAACGAAACACACATATATAAATTGTGTGCATATATATATATATACATATATATATGCACACTTTATACCTGTGTGTATATATATATATAATTTATATACCTGTATAGGACCTCTGCTTCTGAGAATTTTAAATTGTAAGGAAATTTTCAGAACTAAAATATAAATAAAAAAAGAAATAGGCAAAAATTGAACTATTTTCTTAACTTTCATATAATGTCTTATATTAAGAAAAAAAGAGGTTTAGGATTTATAAAGAAATGTCATATCCAGAAATAACTTCCCCATTTTTACCTTTATCCTCATTTTCTTCTTAGCATTAAGTCTTTGTGAGTAACTATAGTTTACCTGTTGCACAGAGTGTTGTATAAAAGATAATGAAACTTTAAACAGCTTAGTTTATAACAGGTTTCTACAATCTTTCCTCCATACCATTGCTACAGAAATAGACATGATAATGTTATGGGGCACTGTAAGATCTGTCAGCATACTATTATAAAAATGAAAGATTTAGGTTTCAATGGTATTTTTCATAAAGTATATATAAAGCTAATAACACTAGGACAAGACACAGAGAAAAAAAATCTGATATGTTTTTTACTTGTAACACAACATACTCTTGTAACTCCTCTTCTTTCATGAATCTAATAAAATATCTTTTTTACCATTCTAACATTCCAATTTCTCTTACTGGGATGAAAAAAAGGAGATGCTGCAGAATCTGTCAGTGATTGCAGCTGTGATCTTCAAATCAAAGATTCTGCTCAATCTGTAAAAGTTTTTCTTACTTGTCTACCCTAGGAAATTTAGATTTCATATGTAAAAATTAAGTATTCCCTTGTTTCACCTACCTATAACAGAATCTTGATCTATTCTACTCTCTTCTTCTCGTAGTCTCTTTCAGTTGCTAATGAACACTAACATTAAAAAAAACCCCATTATGTTAAATCTATAACCTCTACTAAACCAAGCATTTATTTTCTGTTATTCTCAGTTAAATTTTCTAAGATTTTTTATACACCTTTTTTTCCTTTCCCTCCATGTGTATTTGCTTTGGTTTTTAGCATCCCAATAGTGAAATTATCTGTTCTGAAATGCTCACCTGGATTTCCCTCCCACCCTGCTTTCTTTAGCCTTCCAACCACTCAATTAGGTTGTCATATTGCGTAGGCATATAGAGAGCATGTGTTGCTCAATTACCTCTTTTAAAAGAAAAAAACCAACTCAAATAAAATCACACCAAATACTCCCCCCTGCCCCACCAAAACACTACAGAATTTTCTTGCTTTCAAAAACAGAAACCTGTGAAGTTGTCTGGTTTTTGTCACACAAATTGCTAACATTGACTCTCAATTTTAAAATATGCAGGGTGTAGATTTTAGATTATGGAGAAGAAAAAAGGAACGAGAATAAAAATTTTGGATAAGCATAGAAGTCTTTTTTTTTTTTTTTTTGTCACAGCATACGAAAAGTTTACTACATTTTCTCCTGTATTACAGACAAATAAGTTTCCTAAAAGGTCAGAGATGCAATACACACAATACACACACAAAAAAGAAGGGGGGCGGATAAAAAGGGAATAAAACCACTGAAATGCACATATAATTCAGATTTGTTGTCCCAGAAGTTGTGATTCTTCATGTTGATATCTTCATATGTATGACTTTGCCATACTTCATGTCCTTCCACATCCTATGTGGATATCATCCCCCCTAAATAGGCATTACCAAAATGCATTCTAATATGACAAAAAAATTCTAACATTATTTATTTCACATATGTTAAAATAAGATCCTGCCCTGGCTTCTAGTTTAATGAAAAACAGGAAGCAATGAGCATGAATGGCTCTGAAAAGCAAAATGATGGGTTTCAGCGCATTAATTTAGCTGGATGAATAAAAGTATAATTGCACACATGTTATGAGGGTCTTGGCATAAACTGCATACTACTGTGAAACTCAGATTTTCCTTCCAATTTTATTGTTTTCTATATGAAATTTTACATAATACTGAGGTCATTTTGGTAAGTAATTTTTAGCCATTTGAGTAGAGATGTTTGTGTCTGAAAGGAGCATTGGGACCCTGACAGTATTTCATGGCTGTTTTATTGAATGTATGTGCGAACAACTGAGTTATACAAGCCACTTTCCTGCTGCTAGATGCCCTGAAACATTGGTAAGATACTGTTGCTTTTAAATGTCCAGATAATTGGGAGGAGCCGTTAGAATTTCCTGCTTTTGAACACTTATGATTTTTTCAGCAAAGCAATCTCGTTTAGCTTGGACATTCCCCACTCTTCCTGGGGGAAAAAAACAAAGAAAAAGAAAAAAAAAAAAAAAAAAAAAGCAGCTTTGCAGCAGATGTGGCTTACCAGGATATGCAGTACAGGATATACTTGCCAGCAGACATATTCTACGTGGATGCTTTTGGCACACGCTCTGACACAGATGGTGTTTGCTCAGCAGCACAGCCAGAGCTCTGGCTCTGGATCTGCATCACCATCCCTCTACCTGGACTTACATGGAGGGTTTAGAAGCAACCAAGTGGTTAAAATAAGTGTAGAAATACCTGTCTCTTCTGTCAAGTTTCTTCCAAGCTTATAGCTCATTCTTGTAATTTTAAATAAACAGACTAGAAGGACAAGTCTAGACTAAATACTGGTTTTCAATCAAATGGAATCTGGACAGAGGAAGATAAAGCAGACTGAAAAGATTCAACAGAACTGAGAAACAATTAAAAACCCATTCCAATTTCACTGAAAACATTTTTAATTTTTTTTTTCAAAGCTGAATTTAAGAAATAGAAGTGAAGATAGAAGGATAAGTTTTATTATGTCTGTACAGTAAAAATTTACATAGACATTCAAAAGCTGATGCAATTTTGGCTGTGTGGTATTTCTATCTATTCACAATAAGTTCATTGGGTGTTCTGGTATGATTTGGGTTGGGCTTCGCTCTCACAGAAGCACCTATTGATTTTAGAGTATTACTGTATTTTCAGATGTAGAAATTCTTTTAGGAACCCAAAGTCTTTTCTCCTTGTATGGACTAGAACAGCTCTCCTGTGAATGCTTTATTTGCAAAGACATACATCTTTTTTTCAGGATAATTGTTCTGACAAGGCCTTTATAGTGAAATTGTGATGCCCGACAACTTTTCTCCATACAGACAAGGTTTAAGTATCATGGTGAGCCTAATCCCTTGTTTTATATGGAAAGTATTAAATTACATTCTGGAACCTCAGAGAAAACATAGGTAGAATTTAACTACTCTGAGTGTCAAATCCATTGTTACCGGTGTGCTGGTGAAGTAAGAATACTTCCATGTCCACATCATCTAAAATACATAATTTTATATATATATACATATGCACAAATACATATATAATTTTTATTATGCATACACATACAATATCATTTGCTAAATTCTGCTGCCTTGCCCATTTTGCCTCTTCTAAAATTAATTCCTTATTTTTCTTTTGTTTCTCAATGAGAATAAAAACTATGAAGAATTTTATGTCCTCTATATGTCAAATTTTGTACCCCATCTTTGGGGTACAGACACCAAAGATTTTTGTAATAAACTCTAATTAAATCCTAAATTCAGGTGAGGAATTTTCAACACTACAGAAACTCCAGTTAAGAAACAGACTTAAAGGTCTTTCTCATGATGTTTCATCAAGCCTATTTCATATCCAGTACCAAATCTAATTTTTTAAGGAATCTTTCAATTTAAATTTAATATAATGATCAGGATAGAAATTAACTGAGTTAAAAATATTCTAAATTCTAAAAAAAAAAAAAAAACCCTAGAAACAATAGGAGGATATTTTTTCCCCTAAATAAACCGTAACCATACTGACTTCATAGCAGTAAGCAGTAATTTATCATCTGAAAATTTTCTTAAAATTTTCTCCTCTGGACTTTTTATGAATGCCACCATAAGAGTAGCATTTAAGCAATTTGAACAGTTGATTCTGATAGGACCAATACCCTCCCATCCTTTGATTGACACAGTTTGTTAGATTTGTCAGAATTTATTTTAGCAAGACAGAAAAATAGAATTTGTAAACAATTTCTTCTGTGATAACCAAATGGTCTGTCTGCAAGGAACTTGGATGACAAAAACCTCTATAGTGAAGGCTAAATATTTCTGCTAGAACACATAGGCAGGAACACAGATTTGAGTGCATTTGTGGTTGTGTCTTTTCAGTGTGGCTAAGGGCTCAGTCAAAGCAAGCTTGTTAGCTTCAGAGAAAATAATTGAAAACTAACTTTTAAAACAGCTGTTTAGTGTGTGGAAAACATGCAGATGAGGATGAATGCAGAAGGGAGGGAAATGATTCTTTGATGGAAGTGCAGGACTGAGGCTTTGACTTTGGGAGACAGAGAAGGGTATATACAAATGGGAACACAAGCCATGACAAAGAAAATAGTTGCCTTTATTCAGTGGCTTTCATTAAATCAAACACTAAGTGGCAATTACTGAGATTCAATAGGTACATTCAGACTTTGACAACCTTCCTCCTCCTCCAAACACGGCTTTTATATTTCGTTTGTCTTGAAACACCTGATGGCTTTGTGATGTGAAACAACTATTACTCCAAACTATATAACACAGTGTGGGACAATCAAGTGATCCGTGAAAGGCTCTTTTATTTCTAGGTAATTTGAGACGTTTTTATTTATGGCTTGTCTGTGATTGTGTGGGAATGTATATGTGAGTGTGTGTGGAATTATGTTCAAAGGTTAACCTCTTACATTTTCAGCTCTGTCATGCAATATAGGTGGGGTTTTTTTTAACATGAAACCAGATTTGTTTTGTTTTATTTTTCATCCCAATCATCTACATATGAAATACTAGGCATTAAATATCTGATGTATTAAAAAAATTTAATAGAAACAAAACAGGAAAGAGAATTTTATATTTTATGATAGATATAACAAGAACGTTATTAAGGGAAAATATAAATTACTAAATCTAGCCAGGTCACTCATTTTAACATACATGCTTATGTGTGACTTGATACAATATTTTGTTGCTAAAAAAGGATAGTGTTTAAGGAACACAGAAATAAATAAACAAGTGGAATCCAAGTATTTATTAAAGGTCATAATGCCATGAATCCTGTTTGAATAAGTTACATCTCACATACAATTTTTCTTTTAAACACTCTTCTGATTGAACGCTCCTTCCAATATATCACAAAGAAATATATTTTGTAAGCTTGCTTCATTTTTGTTTTTAACTTAGTTCTGTGTACTGTTAGGGAAGCTTGAGTGTGAAGTCAGCAGTAAGCTGTGTTTGATATATCATGTGTTAGACAACAAAATGCCATGTGTCCAAAGGGGTATCAGCTCTTGATGAAGAGAACTATTCATCTGTATGTGACAACTTCAGGTAACATTCAAGGTATGTTGAAATACACATCTTTTGCAAACACACTCTAGATGTGAGTGTTAATGGGACAGACTTACAGTACATCTGTCCCTGAAGAATATTGATTTCCTATGCTGAGAAATCTTTGCAAGTTCTACTAGCCCCTTCTAATATATTATTTCTACTTTCTGCAAAATCTTGGGTTTTATCTATGAAGCATCCATCAAAATAAATATCTGACCTTTCTTATTTTTTTTTAGTTATTTGGATAAAACTGCACAACCTCCAAATATACCTCTCTCAAAACTTATAAACATCTTTCCTTTCTCTTGTTTTCCTCAGTCTACAGGATTTAAATAGTAGGTAAAAACTAAATTTAAAAGGTTTGCTTCTAAAATTGAGGCATGGTTTAAAAGGCAGAATATATTTAATGTCATATTTTCAAATATTATAATCAGAGATCTTTATTTTTCCTTAGACTCACATAAGACAGCAATTTTAAAATGGATTTATAATAAGTTAATAATTATGTCTTATAATGAGCTTCAGCTTTAGGACTTTTTATTCTTACAGGCCTATGATGTGTGAAGGAAAAAATGGGAAAGTACTTTGTTAAGAGGACCACATCTGCGTCCACATTAGAATGCATTAGAATCTAGTCAGATTCATGTATTTTCATATAACTTGAACTCAAGCTAGGGTTTATAAAGATCGTAAACACTATTTTCATATGAAAAAAGCCCTATATTTAGAAAGTTATCCAATACAGAACATATGCAAAGTGCAACATCTTGTGCTATGTTTTTTAACTTTAAAACTGACAAGGTTTCAATAAACAGATTTCAGTCTTTAAATATCTTCTCAAATAAGGTATCTCTTGTTTTTTTAAATAAAATCTCTTGCTTGAAGAACATTCTGTTTATGTGAAATTTCAGCCTTACTACAGAACAACATTATGGGCATTTCTATTCTATATTTCAGGTTTTGATTTTTTGCGGTAACAGCCAAAGTCCAACTATTCCTCACCATGCAGCCTGAGATGTGTAACACACTGCCAGCTCTCTCACTGTTTCCCTTCAAGGCTGGCAGGTATGGCAATGCTCCACTCTGAATTTTCAGTGGCTCACTGGATAGAATCACTTTGATGCTTAACCTGTATGTGTAGCAGGGAGTGCTGGAAAGAGAGGGGCTACTGAAGAGGTGGAAAGTATAGTTTAAAAGAGGAAAAGTTGTTTAGAATGCTAAGCACATGTTAGTCTACATCTGTTACCATTTATGATTTCATCACTGCAACCCATATTTTCATTCTTGAAGCTGTTTTGCTTAAATAAATTAATCTTTAATTAGCAATATATTTGAATTGGAAAAAAAAAGGTGTTGAATCTAAGCAAGATACTTGAAGCGTTCTTTTTCTTGTTTTGTTTTGTTCCTTTTTTTCTTTTTTGGTTTTGTTTGGTTTAGATTGGTTTGGGTTTTTTCTTTCATACAACAGATTGGCAGATGCGCAGGCAGGGAAATGGATCATGTTTCCCTTACATAAAAATATAGTGTTCCTCTAAAAAAAAATAACTCCTTGTACTGATTGTGAAATTAATATTTTGTTTGGTTGCTACTGTAGATGCTTATGAAATGAGATTTGGTCATGTCTACCCTTAACAACTATGCTCAAATGTCTGAAAATTCAACATTATGAAATAGTCAAAACTACTGTGATTATTAGGATACTTTTGCTGCAAAATTACAGACTGCCAGGGCTATTACTATGAGTACTGCAATCTTTTTACCCCTTATTCCTGTTACTGACTACTATTGTCATGATTGTTTCCATACTAAGTCTGTCTCTGCTGCTACAACTACTACCATTAATATTATAAATTGGTCACCACTTTCAAATTGCTTCCATTTCAGAGTCAGCGGCATTTCCAACAAGGGATCCTTTTTCTATTGTGAGTTTGCAGTCAGATAAACCACTTTCTAATGCTATTTATTCCTTGACTAGAGAGAGCAAGCCTAGATGACTAGTTTAGACTAGATTTCTCTATATAAGTCAAGTTAATGGAAATAATCCTATGTTAGTAAAGGCGTCTCTACTGGATGAAGAAAATACAAAGTTCTTTGATGCAGGATACTCTAGTCACAGAAGTTTCTGATTTATCTTTTTTACTTTCAAAGTTGTAATTCTACTAAGCTCATGAAAAGAACAAAGTGGAATTTAGAAAAGACAGAAGAATCTCTTAAACTTTATTTACAATAACACTTGTCTCTTATCACATTCTTCTATTGTCTGAGTGCTGAATCAGAGTCTTAGTAATACTCTAAGCCCAAATTTACTATTGGCAGAAATCACTGCCAAGAGAAAATGCCATATAAATTCACATCTCAGTATTCTTAATATTAGGGAATATCACTTTCTCCTTCCTCTTGGCTTAAAAAATAATTTGCTCTTGGCTTAGAATGTCCTTTGTGCCAATTTTATGCTGTAATAAGTTATATTAGCTACTTGCATCCTCATTCTTACTAGCTAGTCTATATCTTTTCTTTTCTTCATCCCTCCACAAACTCTTTGTTCTGGAGACAATTAAGCAGAAGAGAATTGTTTTTCTTCTTCCTGAATATCCATCGTACCATCCAAATAACTTCCTATTCTGTCGACCTCTTACAGCTATAGGTTATGATTTGGTTGTGATTCTAGAGGGATTAAATGTTGAATAGGGAGAACAAGCATCTAACTATTGAATACATCTCTAAGAAAGTATGATTATGTAAAAATAAAACAAACTCAAACATAAATAATAATAATTTAAAAAACCCAAAAACAACCCTTCACAATTTTTCTGTTTTGTTCATGCTACCTAATCTGGACCAGATGATACTTTAAAAAAGTGATTAAAAATTTCATTCTCTTTTATGATATGAAATCAAACTTCCTCTTAATTCATTTATTTTTACTTTTTTTTTCCTCAAATGCAGATCAAAAAAGTTGAGTGCTTCTAGGAAAATATTTAAAATTTATGAGAAGCACAATATAGGAAGTTCTCATTTTTACACATGGTAGAAACAGAAAACAAAAGAAAAAGCAAGGGAAGTGTTTTGGAGATTTGATAAATACAAAATAATTTGGCACAATAATTTTTGGCTTCTGAAAATATACAGTAAACAGTTCAACAGGAATTTTGTTAGAGAATAACTGAAAGTTTTCTATGGAGAAGAGCAGATAATTGTTACCTTTCTTGTATCTAGCATTATGTTGAAAACAATGTAGAATGTTGTGGTTGCTTAATATAGTTTTATAATCTAAATCCGAATTTATGTACCTCACTGGGTTGTAGGAGGTTCATTCAAAACATGTGCATAACCATTCTCTAGCACAAAAAATAAAAGTGAAATTCTCAAATCAACAAGAATATATCAAGATGTCTGGCACAAGGACAATCACACTGGTTACCATGAATAATAAATGAATCATTTTATTTCTAAATGAGCTTTTTCCCTCCACTGTTTAGAAATGAGAGAGAAAAATCAAGAAAATTAAACCATCAATCCTCTGTATCAAATCAATTAACAAAGCAGTTAAGTTTGACCTTCAGGAGCCCATTGTTGTTGGTTTCATCACTCTATTGGGAATACTCTACCTTTTCATTGTATTTGTAAAAGAAGTTCTTTGTAAAGTAAAGTAAAACAGGCACCTAACTCAGACCGGAGTTTCTATTGTAATGGGCACAAATCAAAAATAGATCATAATAATCAACAGATGAGCTTGAAAAAAAACCCCACTGACCTGCTAAGATGCTAGGAAAATGAAAATTCTTAGAAGAAAACAGTCATCATGCCAGCTTATATTTGTGTTAGGGAGGAAAAATATTAATGCTTACAAAATAAATACATCAGAAAATTAAAACATTTTTAAAGTTTAAACTAGTTTTTTGAGAAAAAAAATGCTTTGAGCACAAATAAAAATATTTGGCATTGTTGTTTTAACCTAAGGCAGCTGACAAAGTATGAGAAAAATATAATATTTATTATTGAAACATGAAGATTTTTGATTTTGAGATATATTTTAAATAAGGTATACTTTAAATTGCACAACAGCAGATATTTCTCCTGAACAATCCTTCAGTGCCTCTTGACATCAGCACTTGAGAGAGAAGCTTCAGAGGGATTGTAAAACTGAACCAGTTAGAAAATGGTATTCCATCACAAATGTATTGCAGAGATTGGTTAGCCTTTACTTGTTTATTGTTTTCCCATTGTGCAATATACATTTTGCGGGTAGGAGTTATTGTTATTTTAAATTGTGTTAATCTGAACCACATTACATTGTCACCTGTCCATGCTGATATATTCAAACCCAAGATTTTTAACAATACACTACAAACCATTATAATTCAAACCAGTTGTAAACTGGTCGTAAGAGAGAAAATTTACGAGCTGAAATATCTGCAACAATCACTCATCCTCAGAGCATCTGCTAAAGGAAGTACTGGTGAGAACATTTTTGATTAGCTCTAGTAAGGTAAACATGGAGAATACAATGAAAATATTCCCAGAGCAAATTTGAAGTATTTCACATTTGATTCAAGCTAGTAAAGGGGCACAAAGAATGAAAGATCCTATTCATCATGCACTTTTAAAGGAATCAAGCATTGTTCCACTGAGCCTCAGGAGGTGAAATTTCAAGACGAAGAAATCCACAAACACAGCTCCAAAAAAACATTCTCCTCTCCCCATCTGTGTTCAGAATACAAAGAGCATGTCTGAAACCATAATTCCCATTTTTCTAGACCTATGTGGCCATTTCTCTTTCCTTCTAGTGTGGTTAAAATGAACTATTTGCTTGGATTATGGCTAGGAATGTCTAGTGAAATATTCTGGCAACTATATGCTTTCCAGTAAGGTGCAAAAAGTACTCCTATAGAAGTTATGGAATGAGAAAACAAGACAGATGCCATGATCTACATGAACTGTCAGCAAATTTCATAAAATCCACATATTTGATCTCTTTGGAATCAGGTGTTGATCCTTGCCGAATGAGTACTCACTATCTTCTTCAAACACATTTTTGACTGATACAGTAACACAGAAATGAGATTTCTATCTTCTAAATCCATGCAAAACACATTTTTCTAATTTAAGCAGCGTCAATTAATATTGCCTTGTAAACTGGATCTATAGAGATACTTAAAATAGGAGTGAAGTAAGAGCTTTCATGAAATTTCATGGGGCCCAATGATGCGAGATTCAATTTCCTCTGGATCCCTCTATCCCCAGTGGCAGACCTAGGTATATTACAATATTCCACTTTCTTTAGCATTCCCTTCATTCCTCCTCAATGTTTTCATGGTAATGACAATCAGGAGCTGGATCACCATGGAGCATCCACACAGATCCCTTGTCTCTATGAGTGGGGAATGGGTGGCTCAGGGCATGCCCCAAAATGCACTTGATCAAAGTTGCTGGTCCTCTGGATTATCTTGGCTCTATTTCTGGCATTCCCAGCTTTGGGCAACTTCCTTAGTAGCACTTACTGTCAAACCAGCTTTCTCATCATCTTGCTGGACAGGAATGTTTATAGAGTTGTCCCATGTAGGTGCCAAGCATTTGTAATAGTAAAGCAGCTCAGGAGATCTTGAAGCTGATAAACACACATGAATTTATTATTCTTCTACTTAAATTTTGAAAAGTTTTAATACCCACACAATACAAAGAGCAAGTAAGATCATTTCCAAGGACAAATGAGAAATACTGTAAGGTATTTGAGGTATTTGATTTCTAGAATTTGTAGCCCTTCTGTTACAAATTCAGGAAGAACCACAACCTGGCCTACAGCTTTATTATTGAATCTCCTGCCCAGAGCCTAGATTTATCAGGAGAATTACTGAGGCTTTTGTAGTCTTTGAAGGAAAGCCAGGCCCAGACTGGAATGAATTTGGGTATGATTTGTGGTTCCCTATCAAAATCTGATCAGACTCAAATGTTCTGTCTAGAGTTTTCTTTTTAATTTTTGAATTTGACTGATCTTGAAATATAGAAGTGCGGGCTAGACAGAGAGATGAACATACCCTTGTATGTCATTTTAAAGACAACTACCACAATCATACAGACTTCTGATTTCACTTTGAATCAAAAAATGGTGCAATCTTCTTTTAAAAAAAAACTACTCAAATTTCTCACTAACAAGGGGGTACCTTTGATAATTTATTTTAGTTTATTGCAATATTTATTTATTTATTAGTGTTTTTTTTTTCCTTCTCTCATTCCAACTTTGCTTTGCTTAGTTGTGCCAAAAATGTATTTAATCCTCTAGGCTAAGATACACTTAAGTTACAGCCCTGAAGTGATAAATTTGAATTGTATAAAAACTCTATAAGAATCAAACACACATGCCATGTCCACAAAGGGAAAACAGTACAAGGGCTTCTTGTGAACTAAATGTCACATGAGCTTTTAGTCAGGGACCTGGGCTCAGTACTGTGAATTAGTCACTCACTTTTTTTCTTACGTACCTATATTTGACCAACAGAAAATAACCCCTGCACCAAGATTTGAGGCAGTTTTGTTCTTCACATACATTGAATTCAAAACTCCCAGCCCTCTCTGGCTTCCCATGCTCACAGAATCCCTGATCTCACCCTTTTGGATAGGATATTTGGAGCCAATGCAGCAGCTGCTTAATCCAAGTTTTAAATGAAGCTCACTGCAAACATTTGCAGCAGTGAACTAGTCAGGTTTGATCAATGAGAGCCTTTTCCTCCATAAGTTTAAGTATTCTAGACAAGTGCTATGAATACTTCTGGCTCTGGGTATGGTTTCACTTAGGAATTTGGAAGGGGTGGGGTAGGCTCACATGGGTAAAGTGGAGCATGATGAAAGTTTTCCATGGAGAAAAGAATTAAGAGTTCAGTAACAGAAAGATAGGGAGCTGAAAAATTTATGTCAGAATTATTTCTTAAGGACATATCTTTGGGGAATATACTTAATTTATTATTTCAGAAAATTCTACATCTTCTGAAAGAAATACAAACATACCCAAAGACAGTTCTGAGGTTTTATGCCTAAGAAACTTCCTACTTGCCTCCAAGGCATTCAGTCATCTTGTTTACTTTGCAATGTCTGGGACACAGTAACAAACACTTTTCTTGATTAGGTCTTAGTGAAGGTTTTAGAGGCCATAATTGGTTCACAGCTGTCAAGGCTTTTCTTACCATTGCAGGGAGCAGCTGATTATTCTCTTCAGTCTGAATAGTGCATCACTATACATGTGCATATAAGTTTTTTCTGTCTTTTTTTGGCTTTTTTTTCCCTCCAATTTATTTCTCTCTTTAACTAGCCCCAGAGTCATGCATAATATAAAATTCTTTACCAGTTACTTCAAACTTGAAGCTTTAAGAAAAAAAAAAAACAACTATCAAAAAATATTATTCTGTAGTTACTAGTTCTAATTAATAAATCTAAAACAACATGCAGGAAATGTAATTGTTTTAAAGTTAATTTCTGGAAGAAGTAAAATCAAAATAAGAGCAGGAAAAAAGTCCACCCTCACCCAACTAAATAAACCCAACCAATTAATCAACGAAATAAAAACCCCAAAACCCAAAACCCCAAAATCCCAAGCAACACCCTCCATTCCTTTTGAATTACAGGAAGCACAAATATCTGAAGTCCAGAGTTTTTGGTACCTGGGGTGTATGTGCAACTGAGAGAATGCTATTTTTAAGTTCCTGTTCACATACTTTAGGGACTGAATCAGGCTAACAACCTTTATCTCTGGTCATTTTAGACTACCATGTATTTACCCTTTCTTTTGCCTAACCCATTAGTGTGTCATTGCCAGCAGAGATTTGCATAACCTCTCATGTAGTTGATGGAAATAATCAGAAACTTTTCTGTTAGGGGTTCAGATGCCTACAAAAGGATCCCAGGTGAACAGAACAGTCTACTTTACATGTCATAGGTATGTATAAATTTCATCCTAGAAATGTCTGTTTCCACTGACATAATCCCTCTCCCAGTCCTAGATCTCACTTACTGTCTACATGGGGACCATTGAACTAGAAGACAAAATCACAGGTTACCCCAGAGTTGTCAAATTCAGTGGGGCTCTCCTGAAGTGACTACTAAGAAAAGTCTAAGAAGTGGTGAGGTGAAGTATACGGCAGAGAAAGAGTCCTTCATATTTTATTGGTACTAAGTAATAATAAACCCTTTGATTCAGCCTAGTTTTAATTTAGCTTGATGTTGTAGATCAGCAATTGTCTTAACTGAGAAGGTTCAGACATAATTTTCTCTTAAAATGTCCTCTGAATATCCAGAATATGAACAGATTATTTCTAATTCACATTGGATCTTAAAACTAATTCTGAAAATCAATTTCTTCATGCTATGTTGCTTTTCTTCTCTTCCTCAATAATGTTATTTAATGGGAACTTATTACCACAATGCAACAAGTATTGAAGGTCTACCAATATAAATATAAAAGACACACTGTGATGTCTGAGGTGACAGTAGAATCTTGTTTCTGTATTTTCTGTGTGTGGTTGATGTTTCTGCCTAAACCATGGGAAAGGCTCAAAGACCATTTAAACAACATCTAAAGTTATTAAGATGTGACACATGCAGATCTGACATTGTTGTTTCTTTGTTTCTAAATTCAAGCATGACTTTAAGAAAAGTCATGCAAAGGCTTTAGGAAAATTGGGGCCTGCAGCTTTTACTCAGCTTTTTTATATGCTTGATACTTTATTACAGGGTCAGTAGCTATATATGCACAAAGATGTTTATCCATTTCACTTGAATATTAAAAATTCATATACTGAATGGTTATATGTAAAATGTTTGAGTAATATGAAGTTTTGGAAAACTGACTTGTAAATTTTAAATTGAAACACTGTATTTGCTTGGAACATTACTTTTTTCCTCATTCATAAGGAATACCCAGGGTGTAAAATAGTCTTGCCTTTGGTTTATTTTATAGCTGGCCTAGATTTATTACTTTTAAAAGTAAAGGAATGCATCTTAGCCTAAATGCACATATAGTTTACATGGATTGTGGAATTCTCTAAAATAAATGATACTGCACTTTTGGAGACAATGTGTCTTTTTACATACTGCAGAACAGAAACTTAAGACTCGGTAAAGAGTATCTAAACTGGAAGAAGTATCTGCTTCCTGTATATTATCCTTATATGCTCAGATAATGATGGAAAAAATATTGTTTTAAAAACATCTTTCTTCATGACTGTGGCAGCCTCTTTTGTATTCAAGGGCAGATTTATCTTTTAATAAAATTCACAACACTGAGTGCTTTCCTATCTGTTTTCATTACCTGTATTAATTACTGCATACTCTTAGTGTTATTTCTCTTTTCCTTTTTCTTTTTCTTCATAACAAGAAGATTCCTAACAGCATTACAGTTTTTTTGAATGTTTTCCCTTGCAGTCACAGGAGGGACTACACTAAAACACGAAGGACTACATCCAGACATGTTGAGTTTTTGGAGATAACTGAGATTAGGTGCCTAAAGGTCTGTGTCTATGCATGAGGGAGGTGACAGACCTACCACTACAGTAAACAAAGAGAAAGCCAAAATCATCAGAGCAGCCTAAAATACTTTTTCTGCTGAAAAACTGAATAGGATAAGCTGAATTTCTGCCAAAGATGTTTTGACTTTATTCATTAGGTCTTATTTAGCTAACATGTGAGCAGAGATACTTATGCGACTTAACCTGCAACTAAATAATGTACTAGAGAGAAACAGACTTACTAACTAGCTTAATTTGCAGACTAAATAATTTCTTTTTATATGGTGGAATAGATTTTGGGAGCACTGCAGTTATGAAAGAAAAACTGGGGTTTTTTTAATCAATGGAAACAACTCATATGTTTGCTTTTTTAAGTAACATATATTTTCCTATTCACAGAATAATACTGATGGAGCACTGGAATAATTGACTGGATTCACTGACCAAGCTTCTTTCAATCATTTAGTTAAGTTCTGTATCCATAACTCTGTTGAATAATTGAAAATCCCATGTAGTATTCATAGCAATGATTAATAATGACTACTGATAAAAATGTTTTGGGTTTACAATACCCAGAAGATGGCTTTGTGGTTTTTAGCAATAAAAAGTCACGATAAACATTTAATTCATACTTAAAATCATCCATAAAACTATAAATTGTCATTTTCCTGAAGTCACAGTGAAAATGTTTGGCCAAAGTAATGTAGAAGGTCACATTAGAGATCCATAGTGCCTTTTACCTTAACAGTTTTATGGAATTTAAATTAATTCTAACAAGTGTGAAATGAATCTTTGAGAAAAGAATGAAGATATATGAATAAAATGGGATTGCTCCTCAAGATAAACAGACATCTCAGCAAAAGTTGTTCACATACCTACAAACACCAAGATAATAGGATTTATAATTAGGTTATGTTGGATGGCAGGAGACGCAGAAATAGTCATGAATAATGGAAGAAATGTTAACTTGATTACTCAAATTTGAGAGAGTTGCTGGTAAGAATTCAACAATATTTGAAAGGAGTTGAAGAAGTTGTGGGAGTTCAATGAAGAATTTTTTAATCTATGTTTTAAGAAAAATAGGTCCTCTGAAGCTGCTGAGGATAACTGTGAGTGTGTATTTGTATACATGTCTATGATTTTTTTGAGAATATTGAATGTGAATGTTATAAAGGTTCTTGACCTGAAAACCTCTTAAGTCAAAGTCTGTAGCTTTTGGAGTTTTTTTTGTGGTCAGAATGTAATCAATGTCCTTCTTCTATACTATCTGTCAAAGGATCTCACTCAACTCAAAACAAGATTCAGAAGAAATTTTAAGTGCCACTTGTCATTGATGACACCACTTACTATCCTAATGCATCAGTGAATCATCAGGATAGATATTATGATGATAAAGCAATACTTTTAGACAAAAGTAGACTTTTGTTCTTCCTCAGGCTTATTTGGATAAACTCTTAAAGACAATAAATGGTATCAGCGTTTTCCAATCAATTCTACAAATAGTAGAGTAAGAAGACCAGTGCTATCTGTTAAAAGCTATTCCAAAAAGGGAACCTGTTCCTGAAGTCTCCAAGAGGGAGAGGCATGAAGTCTGTTGGAATTTGTATTTTAAATTCACAGGCTGAGAAGAACTCTTAGGAAATTAATTGCAGAGAAACAGCAAATCCCTCTGCTCCAAGCTCATTTCACTGTTTGAATGCTTAGTCCACAATCCCATGGTGGATGGTTTAAGAGAGTTTTGTTATCTTTCATATCACTGAAGCACAATTAGAATTATCAATCCTGTGTGAAGTGTTGGTAGCAAAATCTGTCATGTGGGGCCTGCAAAGTCTAACTGACAGAGAGATTAAATGGTCTCCATAGAGTCTGTTAGTCATGGAAAAGTTACTTTGGTGTTTGATATTGTGAGAATCAAAGGGATGTGGTGTTGCTCAGTTGTCTTCTTTTGTTCTACGCGTGTCTGATTGCTTGTGTAGTTATTTGCTCTTCATACAACAGAAATTACTTTAGACTGCTGAGAGGAAACAATAGGACATCTTCAGAGAAAGGACAGAATTAAGCAGTTGTGTGTAACAAATTCCTCTGAGTGGGAATAACATCAATCAATGGGTACTGTAAGGCTTTCTTGGAGTATTCCTTGTCTTTTATTAAAATCATTACTTTTCATGGGAGAAACTATTGCTGCTATCCAAAATGTACAGGTTTTCTTTAGGTAACACAATAAAGTGGTTAAAAGTTTATTATAAAAAAATAATGCACGTTATAATAAAAGTGATTTATATCCAATACCCTATTTAGAACATAGAAGAGTGTAAAAATGTCAAGATGTGAGTCTGTCAAACATAAAAGGCAACTTTTCTTCTGGTGAAATATGTGACTGTTATTGAAATAATTTTTTTCTTCTCTTGTATAAACATAATCAGTCTCAACTGAAATGACTTACAGCTCAATTATATTTTGCATGTAATCAGTTCCAAACTATTTGTAGGTGCACAGAGATGTGGAAATCAGCAACAGATCACAAAAGAAAACATAGGGTACTTTTATTTAAAATACACCTGAATAAAAGATGGGAATAATACAATATTGGGAACAATGTTGTTGCAAGGCAAACAATATCTAAATAGAAACTGATTAGAGATGTCCATAAAACAAAAACCTTCAAAGATGTCAATGAACCATCAAGTCTACAGCTGTCTCCATTTTTTTTATTTGAAACTAGTGTTCAGCAGCACTAGCAGAAAGAGTGGTCAAAAAGAAATATAGGGGAAAAGAGAAAAAAAATTTGGACATAAGAAATTTCCATGTTCCATGTTCTGTCTTTAGATATGGAATTTTCCTGTACTAGAGGAAGAAAAACCCTTTTTTAGTCTTTTTAAGACACATTTTAAGAAACATTACTTAGTATCAAAATTGGCTCCATCACTTTCACCCACCATGACAGTTTAAAAAATGAAGACTTTGTGAAAATTAAGAAGAAAGGGTTTCACGATTTCTGGTAGATCTGACTGCTAAACAGGTGCATTTAAGCATATAAACTTAAATGTGTGCAGTTAGAGAATAGCTGGAAAGGGGGTCTCCTGCGTCCTGTAAAAACTGTAGATATATCTATCATGTCTAGATGTCATAGGAATGGAATTAGATGTACTGGTGGAAAATGATGAGATGAAACCTGTGAAGTAGTATATTACTCTGTCACTTTACATTATAGAAGAGAATGGAGTGAAAATCACCATAATAAAACATAAAGGTAAGCAAACTTCCCCCTAAACTCTAGGGAAGCTCTGAACTTGCTACATGTGTTTGGATCAATACCTGAGTCTGTGATGAAATGGTAAACACTAATTAACAGGTCTGATTAACATCCCTACTCTCATCCCTGTTTAAATACTAGCCTTAGTTTCTGCCTCAGAAGAGTACATTCTGGTCCATTATATAATAAAAAAGGTATTGAAATGGAAAGCAAAATAAAATATGATTTAGATATAATTTTACAGAAGTAGAGCACATAAAAGCTCAATCAGCTACTGTTTTAGAAAACAAGATTGCTGAGCTTTCTACACATAATAGGAACTCCCTTGATAATTCTATGGTTTGAACAGTAATTGCAAACGGTGCAAGATGCATTCATAAGCAACAGGATGTTATTGCCAGCATTAGTGACTACAGGGAATACATCTGTTTTGATCCAAATTTTGAAAATTTCATGATAAACAAAATTTCACTATAGTTGATGCTTTTTAGATCAACATGGTCATGTGTGAGGCCTTTTTTGTTTATGAAACCTTTGATGCTCAACTGAGCTTTTCCCACTATGCTGACTGTCCTACAGAAAAGTACAGAATTTAATTAAATTGATTGAATTTTTTCCTGATTAACATTCCTAAAAATGTTATATGGACTTAACATGCACTTTTACCCCAGAATACTTCCTGTCAAAACTTTTCTACTTCAATTATAAGATTTCTGAAACAAATGTCTGAATATTACAGTAGCTGGAACTTCCTTGGGTAGAAGCTAAACCAACCAATTAAAACACAGATATTCTGTTATCATTTTCTATTGTGAAATTACAGACAATTTGTCAGTGGTGGTTTTATTTTTCTTTTCTTTTTAATCATGAGCCTGAACAGTGCAGGAGATCAGACATGAGACCTGGATCATGTCATATGTGTCAGTGCAGGTCTAGAATAGCTGTGAAATAACTGTCCTGACAGGATGAAACTAATTGGGAGCATGAAATCAGATCCTCCTGAAACAGTAATTAAGTCTTTCTGTTGTTTACCTGCAGGAGAAATGAAATCTTTTTGTTCTATGTTCCATACTATTTTATGGTATTTTGGTTCACATTTCTGTTGTGCCTGACCTTTTTACTTTCTTTTCATATTTTTCGTGTTTTAGAATTTTATTGTCATCAACACAAACTTTATGAATGTTTTATCTTCCAAGTAAGAATGGATAAAGAAGGAACAGAAACTAAGGTTGTCATAAAGAACTGTGGCTCTGATTGGTGTTTAGAGATAGTTCACCAATATAGCAAATGTAAAAGGGTCCTGCAAAAGCTGTGGGCTCTTGCTACAGAGCTAATGATCCCATATAGCAAACTCCTGTCTTTTATTTTTCTCTGTACTCTGATTTTATAGAAGCCTCATGCGCCAAAACAATGCAAATAAACGCTGGAATAAGTTTGAAATATTGTTAAATGATGAGACAAGGATTTAAGATAGCATGCAATAGGTCATGAATTAATTGTTCTGGTGTGAGGAAATATCTTATTTTATTATTATGTCCTTTGCTGCAGTTCTGAGAGGAGAATGTTTATTGAGATCTCTCATCCACAGCAATTTTCAAACACACTACACAGAAAACAAAGGAAATGTCATAGCTCTGTGGACAGTGTTGGTAAGAGAGGCTTTGGAGTTAGAAATGAACACTAGCAGAGGATGAGCTCTGACATCAGAATCAAGTTCTCCCCATAACAATTAGTGCCTTTCCTCTTAATATCCTGAGCTAAACAAAAATTTATGCATAATGTATGCACATTTAGAAATCTGCTCGCCCTCTTCACTGAGCAGCACAAAAGCAAGGGAAGCAATGGGAAATCTGGCCCTGCGAGGCAAAGCTGTCAGAGGAATAGGCGCAGAGCAGCACTCAACATCTTAACAAAGCACTCTGCAGGAGCCTGCAGCTGGTGCACTGTGATTTCAATGCAATGTGCCAAGGCAGGGAGATGGAAAGGCACTAACCAGGTACACTGTGCACTCTGGGGATTCCTGACAGCCCAGCACACACATATTAAAAAAGCTTTGGAGAATTAGCACTCATTGAACTCTGCTCCATAGGGGAAAGTAACTCACAGGAAGGCATGCTGAATTATAAAGGGAAAGTACAAGACAACAGAGGGATGGGTATAAAGGAAAGGCTGTATAAAGGCTTTTATGGTTCTTGACCATGGAAAGTGATTATTCAGTGTTCAGATCTGGGAACAGATCCTTTCCCTTCCCAGCAGTACACTGTTATGATGAGAGCTCTCTACCTTCCTCTGCCATATCACAGAAAGCAACACTGAAGAGAACACACCCCAGAGATGTGAATGTTGGGTCCTTAGTAGAGAGCAATTAAAGCCCCTTCTTTGAAGAAGAGTATAGAGGCTATCAGCATGTTGTAACTACTACTTTCAAGAATTAATAGAACAAAATATTTCCTCTGCAACCTCCATAATACAGCAGTTTTAGACTGGATCTGAGACAAGATCCAAGACCAATTGTTAACTTCTTGAGATTAATTTCACATAGCTATGGAATTATGTATTTCTGAATTTATAAATACTTCTTTATATTTGATGTATACGACTATATACAGAATTATACCTCCCTATATATATTTATTTTATGCATATATATGTAACTATACCATTTATGTAACTCTTGCTATAAAGCTATAACATTTAAAATACTTTACCTATGTCTCTGGGAAGCACAATGCTAATAATAAAGGTAGTGGTGAATTACAAGGTATAGAGACTTGAAATTGGCCCCAAATCTACAAATCTAGCTTCCATTGACCCAGTAACTTTAAAGAAAATGTAAGAAAATGCATAAATTCCCTTTATATATGGAATTTATTATTTAATTACTTAATTGTTTTAAAGTGATCTATGGCTGTACTAGTAGATTTAGTGCACCATTCTTTGCCCTTGAGACAGCCAAGAGCAATGCTCCACATCTGTGCTATCAAATTTTCCTTGTCATCAATATATTTTGTCTGAATGTGTTTTACCTACTGGCACTGCTCACTCCCTTGTAGTAAATCCTGATTTGTACCTGGACATTGTTTGGGAGTGTTATATGCAAAACAGGCTTTCAGCTCTTCCGCTAATACGCAGTGATTGAGTGTCTGGAGGCATTCCCTGCTGCTGCATAGTTTAACAGCACAAACCTATGCGGACAATCTCAAGGGCTTTCCTACAATTTCCTTGTCCCTGACCTCTGTGCTGCCACCTCAGTGCTGGTATAGGAGGTTGGGCAGCTCCCTTTCTGGGCCGCTTTCCACACTATGGTTATACTCTGACAACCTTCAAATAAGCACACATAGCTCTCAAATAAGTACAATTAGCTTCTTACAGAAGCAGTAATATAGCTGCAGCAACAGCTCACTATATGGTGTAGCTGGTCCTTTTTTGTAGGATTTGAACTTGTATTTTAATAGGGATGTACAACCTGACTCCAAGGTTGTTCGGGTGGCTTCTCAGGTATGGAGGCTCTCAGTATGCACTATGGAATTCAAATTCCAACAGGAGTGGAACTAGAAGGGTTTAGAAAATATAGCTGCTGTCTCAAGATGCTATTTTTGATAATTCTCACAGAAGTGGCACCCAAGTCTGCACCCCAGATTTGTGATAGTAAGGAGTGTTTCAAATCATTTACCAAGCTTCATTTAAGCCCTAAATTAACCAGTGTCCTGTTTGTTTTTTTCTGTTCAGTATTCCTTTATAAGTAAATGAGAGTAATTATCTTTGTGATTTTACAGTATTTATGTTCCATTTTGAGGGGCTCATTAAAAATAAATGGTATGGGAAAGGCAATTATCTTAACATCAACACACACATACACACACACACACATAACCAAAACCAAAAGAAACAATAAACTAAAACAAATATAAGACCATTGAAATCTGAAAAAAGAAAAAAAAATACCAAATTTCTTTCTGCTTTTTCATCAACTAAATGCATTGATACTGCTGATTTGGTTTTAATTGCCAACTTTTGTCAGAATCACTCTCCCATTAAGTGGTGATTTATCTGTAATACTGTAGAAAAATTGGAAGTTTCAAACATGATTTTTATAAATTCTGCCAAAACCTCAATACTTTCTCTCTGAAATTTTAGTTTCATTTATCTTTCTTTAGTTTTTATACTACCTAAATATGTCAAAAGCTCCAAGAGACTATAAGTGGGTCTGTTTCTGTGAGGAAAATTAATGGTAAACCCCATGTTGTTGAAACATTTGTCTTTATGAACAGCAATACCATATTTCCCATTACTACCTATTCCCTTTTCTAGAAAAAGTAAGAAATAAGTTTAGAAAAATTAACTCTTTAATACATATTTTGTAAGGGCTTTTTGGACTGTCAACTAAATTTTGCTTTTATTTCTGTTTCAATTTCTAAGAATCAAATGCTGCTTTTAGATACTTTAAAATAAATCTGATGGAACAAAGGGATGTCATAGGAAATTAAGTGCAAAGACCATCAAAGTAAGTGAGAAAAGAATTTCCCCTGAAGTTGCTATTTATCTGTAACTGAAAGAAAAAAAGAAATCCCAGATATGATCACTTGTATCAATCCAAATATTAATGTATGTGCTTAAATCTAGGCCCATTAACTTTTTGGTAGGCTCTTCTGTTTAGGGACAGACATCAGAAAATGTTTAAAATTCAAACCTTTTTTTGGAAGAGTTAACATCTGTCTCAGCAGCAGAGGCAATGATGACAAAGCAAAAATCAGAAAAGTGTGCTTTGTTTTAGAGACAAAAAGAAGTTTATTGATTTTAGTACTTTCCTCTTGAATAAATCCCTACAAGTTCTGGAAGTGCCACTGAAATGGGTGACTTACCCTACCATGTGAAATATCCTGTATTTGCAACTGTAAGTCAGTGCTAGGGCAGCTATCAGAAACTCCAAAGAGCTTTTGTCTACATGCAAAGTTTCTTACTTTTATAGCTAATAAACCAGGTATTTACAGCATTTTCTTTTTCTTCTTATGCCTGTGCCTGCATAGGTTTCACCTGCACAAGATGAGGAAGAAGGTACGCCAAGTTCACAATAAAAAAGTAGCAGAAAAGAAAATAAGGGAAATTAAGGAAGTGGCAATTTGGAGCTGAACTCTTATTTTCACATTAGTGAGAGTAAAAATTGAACCTTACCTACCTAAATGAATGGAATTATAATACTTAATGGGATGTGAAGAAGCTCTTTGATAAAAATACATTTTGTTCAAAACTCTTAGCTGATGTTCTGAAGGATGCTTCTGTATTTGTTTGATGTACCAAGATATTAGAGCAGGGGTCTGCAGGGGGCGCCACTGTGAGAAGGGCCAGGTTCTGCCTTTTGCCACACACACCCTGTCCCATCTGGCTGCAATGGACCTGCTGCAGGGAACAGCTGAGCCTGTCAGATGACCTGGTGGTGCCTCTGTGAAAAGGTTAAAAGTGCAGAAAACACTGTGCAGCTATTCTGAGAGACAGGAGCAATGAAAATGTGAGAGAAAAAACCCCTTCAGACATCCAGATCAGAGAACAATGAAGATAAAACATGCTGCAGGTGCTGGAGCACAAATTCCCCTGCAGTCCCTAGACTATAGTGGTGAAGGTTGTTTCCCTGTAGCCTGTGGAGAGTTCACACAAGAGGTTTTCTGCTGGAACTATAGCCCAGGGAGAGGAACCCGTGCAGAAGAAGTCTGTTCTTAAGGGACAGTTCCTCATGGAACAGTTGTTGGAATACATGAAACACATGTTGGAGTAGGAAAAATGAGTGAGGGCAAAGCAGAACCAGAGACTACACTATGATATGAATTGACTACAAGCCACCATTCCCATCCTCCTAGGACATTTTTTGAGGAAAGAATGAAAGAGTCGGGAATGAAGGACTGAAGTAGAGCCTGGGAAGAAAAGGGGATGGGGGAAGAGGTGTTTTTGGTTTTCTTTCTCACCTTCCTACACCATTTAAATGACAATAAATTATTATTTCCCAAGTTGAGTCTGTTCTGCCCATGCTAGTAACTGCTAAGTGATATCCTTGCCTTTATCTCAACCACAAGCTTTTCCATCCTGTTTTTCTCCCCCTGTCCTGTTGAGGACGGGGAGTGATAGAGTGGCTGACTGAGGATCTGGCAGCCAACCAGGGTTAATCCGCCACAGGTTCCACCAAAACCACCGAAGGAAGAAAGCTGTGCTCATTTATACTTGCTCCAGTACTGGTACCTTCTCTTCTATTACTATAAATGAAAATAGCTGTAGTACAAAATAAGCAAGTATGGTCAAATTCTGAATGTTGCCATAGATAAGAATGTTTACTTGGCAAGGAAAAGGGACGGGGGGAGAAAACCACGCTGCTAACGTTAGTCCTTAGCCAAACATTTGGAAACTGTTGCTATATTTAGAGGCTAAGATTCCAATATGTTTTACATCAGGGGATTCTACGCTCTTGTCTAATTACTGCTCTATACAACATAGCTCATACTGGGCTCCTTGATGTTGAAAAGTGATCCTCTCGGGTCTGCAAAGCTAAATTATTTGAATACTGTTAGCAGCTTTTCCACTATATGAATTCTGGTACAGTATTTCATTCTTGGACAAACCATATGACAATTTTATTTAGAATCAAGAAACACATCTCTTCCAGGTGAACAAGTAGCTATTTTATTAGAAAACAGCATTCCATCACATGTCATGATAAATTTGTCCTGAAACTTGAATGAAAATTTAAGAATTCTGTCCCAATACCTGACTGGCAGGTATTTTATAGTTAAAAAAAACTTTTTATTTTTACCAGATTAAAAAATAATATTCTAAAAAAGATACTTCTACTGTAAATAAATACAGTCTTTTCAGAAAATAAACCTATAGCTCAGAGAATTTTCTATTTTTGAAAGAAGACATGAGCTGATAAATCAATAAGTTAGACTTTTAATGAAATCAGTGTGGATAATAAACAGTGCTCTGAAGTTATGACAAAGAAGCATAAAATATATCCTTTTCCCTGCCATAGAGGGAAATGGGTGGGATTAAAGGGGATGGGATGGGATGGAAGAGCTGGGAAGGAGACCTAGACATTCCTACCAGAAAGGGCCCTGGAAATATAAACAAAAAGGAGAGAATACAAACCAGGCCAAGAACAAGCAGCTTGGCTCTTCTGCAGCTGGAATTTATGGAGAACCTCAAGTCCTCACACTCCTCAAGCACATACTCTCCATGAAAATGAGTCAGTTTTATGTGTCGTAGAGGAAAAGACAGAAAAAGACCTTGAAATGTCACGTAGGTTTTGTCCCTTCTCCAGTCCCTATTTTTTTCCAAAATCCAGACTGATTCCATAAATAATTTGTTTTATCTATCCCCAGGCTTCTTCTTCTCCCTATTCCTCTTCCTATAAAAGCCTAGTCTGGGTTTCACAAGAAAGTTTGATGGCATCAATGCAGAGGGCACACTGAGAACACTTTCCTGCTCTAAGCACCTAATATCATTAAATTGCTGTAGGAAGTAATTGTAAAGCTGTGTGCCTCCAGGAACTTTTAAGCAATCACACTGGGGAGAACATAAAAAAAGCAGGGGCACAGTTTTATAGATAAACACAGTGAAAACTGAGATCCCCAATTTTTTACATTTTGCATAGAAATGTCCGAAGAGCTTCAGTGCAAATGTCAGGCATTTAAACAGCATATGACTTTTTTTGTTCTGATGACTAGGTTTAAGTGTTTAACATAGATTTGACCACAGCAGGACCTGGAACTGCCTCATGGATCTCATGTGAATAACAAAAGAACTTACATGGGATTTTGAAAGGCTAATTCCGTTGAATATCACTGCATCCATTGTGATAAAGTTTACAGTTAACAAAAACAAAATTTGATAAGGATTTATTTTGTTTAACATCCTGGAAAAAATATGACTGTGCTGTCTCCCATTCTCTTCTGTAGTTTTGCCTTCTGCCTGAATGGTAATTGCATTTACCTGGAAGAAGGCAGAAGCCTGCCTGGGAAATCTGTACTGGTGTAAATGAACTTTTTCATAAAACTTGAAAAAATTTCAATGATGGGAAGCAAGTAAGCACTATCCACAAGTAGTCAGAAGTTATAGATAGCTCCTATTTCTGAAATTTCTCCATTTAATATGTTCTAATATGAGCTGGGTAGGTACTGAAATTACATTCTCCCAGTTTTCTTTTTAATATGATGGTAACTATTGATCTGTGCATAGCAGTGAGGGTTTTCAACCTGCAACAACTGCTCCAGTTGTTTTTTTGAAAGGACTGATAACTATAAAGTTTTTGAAAAATTGCTTAGGTGATTCTCTTGAAAGAGGAAATCAGGGTCAGGTGTCTTCTGAGGAGAGTCTCAAGAGCACACCTACACCACACAGGACATCATCATACTCAGCCTGGAGCAGTGCAGCTGTGTAAACTGAGAGCAGAGCTAATTAACTGGTGTGTTTGTGCTGCTTCCCTGATCCAAACGATTATCTTTCAGTGGGGTATCACTTTACTGTACGAGAAAAACCCAGCTTCCTCAGAGCTCATTCAAGGGTCCCTGGCAGAGCCAGTGTTCCACAGCAGGTCCTGAGACAGGCAGGGAGTGAGACAGCACTGCCTTGCCACACCAGAGCCTGCGACAGAGCCTCACTTGCTCTGCTGGTGTTTGTGACTCATACATCCTGTGGAAGAGCTAAAATCCCTCAGTTGTTACAGTACATATTTCTAGTTTTCTGAGATCTCATACCTTCAAAATGAGCACTGCTGTGATCTACTCTTGCCATTTCAATCCACTAATAACCCAGACGGCTGCTATGAGTGCTGCTCTCAGAAGACAAAGTGAATACTATTCACATATGTAGCAATGATTGTTGCTTCTCTTGAAGATGGAAAATAATGCATTAGCATGTTCAGACTTTAAAGTTAAATCATGATCTCTCTCAATTTCGTTATATGATTAAGGATGACTTAGTCCAATTCACCCAGTGACCGTAATTGTAATACACAAAACCATGCCCTGTCAGAAATAAAGAATTTTTTTCAGTAATTAATTGCAGCTCCTCAAAGCAAAGTACTATAAAAGTTGCCTAACATTAAGGAACTTTGTGTTGTCTTTGTATTCTTTTCTCTGTTTTGTTTTTTTTTTTCTTTTCTGGACAATATTCCAGTAATGAAATGGATATGGTTTACCTCATCTATGAAAATGTATGCATGTCTGCTAAACTCTCAATACATCCTCTCAGTTATTGAATTTATCACGTTCATTCAAATTACACAATCATTCTAAAAGCAAATATATACAGAAATATATAAATTCCCTAGACAAAAAGAGATTCTTAACAGCAAGTCACAGCCTTGTCAATCATAGCAAACAAACTTTAAATTCTGTGAAGTTATTACTGAGCTCAGACATTGTATTATATATTAAAAAATACAAAAGTGGAAGTTATACAAGGAGTTTCCATAAAGAAAACAACACTGTAAAAAATAAATTAGGATAATGAAATCAGATAGTTAGATACACAACAACATCATGAGTGACAAAAAAAGAAAGAATTCATTTGCTATAGAGAGACAATACTAAGTAAGGATGATGAAGAGCTTTCCCAGAGAGAGTACAGTGTAATGTCAAACAAAACAATTCAAGTTTTTAGCCATAACACTATTCAAATATTCATATGGAAATGTGAGAAATTGTTTATTTATTACAGAAACATAAAATCTAGGTGGCATTGGTACCCTGTGCTTCCACTAGAACTCTTTCAAGTCAGTGAGCATTGTATCATTTACTTTGAAGACCTGGTCTTACCAAACAAAAAATGAAAGGCATTGTCACATGCTCTACAGAAGAGGCACTTTAGTCAATTTTTTTTTGAGTATGTCAATCTGATTTTTTTCAAGTTATTGAATATTTACCTAAACTAACAGCAAATATTATTTGCAAGCAGGCTACATACAGAATGATGTTGCTTGTGATTTTTTTTATTAGAAAGCATAAGAAAATATCAGAATTAGAAGAGATAATATACTCCTCAATGACCCACTTTCAAGAGTCCAAGTCAAATTAGGCAGTAAAAATATCATTTTGGCTTGAAATGCATTTGAAACTGTATCTTTTAAATAACTGGTCTTTGAGTTATTTATCTATCTTTATCATGGGTCTGGAAACTCTCATTGCCTGAGCTCCATTTTTAACTCCCCAGGTGAATATTATGCCTTCAAAATATAGTCGATGAACATATTTTTTTGGCTAAGTACACTCATGTTGATCTGCCAAATGGCCTGATGCCTGCTAACATATTGGTCAGACACATGTCTTTGGGCGTAAGCGCCAAGAAAATTTCTCACACTTGCATGCCATATCTTCTAAAGGAAGTATCACTGAGAAGTTATCGCTACATATGCCTTTTCCTTTCAGCTTTGCCACACATATTTAGGTGAACCACCCAACCAGCAACAAAAGCCCAACAAAAGGGAAAGCAAGGAGTTTGCTGATGTTCATGAATTTTCATAACATAAATAGGAATAACTTGGGGGACCTCTGACAGTTCTGTGTGTGGTTGCACTGCCGGGGCAGGGGCGATGCAGCAGCTTCAGGTTGTCACTCTGAGAGCAGAGTTTGGGGCTGGGCTGGGGAGAGGCACCTCAGCAGGTGGCAGTGTTCCTTCTCCCTGCCCTTCCTTCCCAAACAGCCCCTCAGCTGCTCCTCCCCAGAAGGACAGTAATCTGATGAGATGGCAGAATGCTAATTAGCCAGGAAGACTGTGTGATGCTGTTTTATATTGGGTGAAAAACAAACAAACAAACACACGAGCACACCTGTGAAATTGAAGCTGCTGTAAATGATTGAAGTCGTGGCCAATGGTGAAAGAAGTTAATTAAACAGGCTATGCAAGTCTTTTAATTGCATTCTGATCAAAGATGAAACCTCTTTATGTGTCTAGAGAATAGGATCTCTGAGTTTTTCAGAGCAAATACATTCACAGAAAACATGCTGCATGAGATCAAATAAGGCTGCCTTTTTGATTCATATGTAGACAGTCTAGATATTTCAGTTTGCTGTAGTTATATCCTTGATCTGTATTATGTTTCAATGAAGTAAAATCAAATTCAAAATTTTAAAATTATATTTCTGAACTGATGTAATCCCAATATTTTAATCACCAAAAATAGTTGCATATTTCTTAAAAAAGTAGCAAGAATTAATTCTACTGTAGACCAGGAATCTCTGTCAGGGTGTGTTCAGTAGACCAAGTTGATTGTAAAGACAACAGGATAGAAAACCAGTAAGGTAGAATTGGAAGCAAAATTGTTCCTGGAAAAAAAATCACCATGGGGAAAAAAACAACAACAAAGATAAAAACCCACAAAACTTAGAACAGCTACTTCGATTTCGAAGAGAGCTTTCACATATGTAAGCAATTTTTTTTCAACTTCCTTTTTAGAATTTCTAAAATGCCAGGGTGTAACATACCAGGGATTGCAAGTAAAAGTTAACTAAAAGTGAGAATTTACAGCATTTTTGGCTGCGAATAGAGTTTGAAATACCAAATATTCCCATGAGAAAATTTTTACTTCTGAAACTGCCAGTCAGGTTTTATTTTTGAACAGCTAATATTTGTGTAAGCATTCAAAAATGCATGATTGATCTGATTTGAACCTTTTGAGATTTATCCTTCACTAGCATGAACTGATCCTAATCAGAGTAGTTCCTGAAGTAAAAAGGAGTAATGTGCCAATATATATTTAGCTGAAATCAGGGAGGAAGAATTGTTTAAACATTAAAAGGTAGGTGTAGAAACAAAATAAATGCATGTAGAAGATCCTGAATGACAAAAAAAAAAAAAAGTTCCATTTTCTCTACTGCTTGAGTATAAATAAATTATCTGAAATACAGAATTTTACATTGGTTACAATGTGTCAAAATGTCTCATTAAAAGAAACACCAAAAACCTAAGCATTCTGTAGCTGAAACCAAAAAAATATGCCAGTCCACAGTATGAAAACTGGGACTAAAATACATCAAAATGAACACAAATCAAAATTCACAAATTTTTGCATAGCAGCATCCAAACAGATTCCTGAGAACTGTCTAAACTGCACCTTGAGGAATGAAATAGGGAGAAAACAATGGCTGAGCCCCCCTCCTCTTCACACCGATCCACCTTGCCCTGGAGATTTAAGAATTTCAGTTTCTAAAAAAAGTCTTTTGATCACCTGTGTCAAAATTACCCACTGAAATGTCTCTGCATAATGACGTACTTGTCAGAAAAAATATAGGATTAAATAAGGGACCTTTGTGCTTTTATGAAGACCAAAGCAGTATTTGAACAGACCATTTGAATGTGAAAGTTGGTTTGAAGATTTGTGGCATTATCTGCTCTCTAACATAATTTGTGGAATAGGATAAGATAGAAATATAGTAGTAATTAGCTAATTAGAACACATGGTGTGTGGGCTTGTTGAGAAGGCGGCAACATTGTCCAGCAGAGAGAAACTAAGAAAGTGCCTGAGTAGTTATTGTAAGCTAATTGCCTGTGGGGTCAGCAAAGGATTCAGAACCTCACACAAACCCAGCCGTCCCCACCTCCACCCCCTGGAACAGCTGGTAAGGCTTCTCATGCTCTGGCTTTCCTTTCCTTAGTTTTTAACCCCACCCTAAATATAGAGCACCAGAGAGATCTAAAAGCGTTGCCAAAAGACAAGAATATCAAGCTCTGTTTACCTGATTTTTTATGATAACATTCACAACAGCCTTGCAATCAAAGGATACAACCCCAGACACATTTTGGGAAGGTTTGAGGGACATATGCTGTGCAGCTCCTCTTTAATGGGATCTGGAGGGCAAGATGATGGAAAACCATCAGGAGCCTCTCTGGTAAATCCAGCTCTATAAGCAAAGTGCTCATGGCTGTTTTCACATAATTGCTAAGTTTGGAAGAAGATGAAACAAAAAGGAATAAAGAAAAGGAGTTCTATAGATGTGACTTAATGTCACTGAATTAACTGGGTGAAAATAATCAAGAAAGAGCTGTCAATACTAAAAGCATTTCTATTTCAGGTTCTGGTATCCTTTTCCATAGAAATTGCTTATATTTTAAAACTATAGACCTCTAAAATTAGCAAATATTGTTATTTTGAATGACAATTCAGTTCATGAGTAACTGCCTAAAATATATCAAGACAAACTAGCAATTACTGGCTTTTTTTATTCCACTTTCTGGAAAGAGTAAGAGTGTTCCAGCCATGACAGCTCCTTTCCCTTGCTGAGCCTGTAGCTCTGGAAGCAGAGAGCTAATTCACAATCTGGAGATTTCAACTACAACATAACCAATGAATATCAATAAAGTACATCTTACCTTGATCAAGAAATCATATACTTCTGGAAGAAAATATAGTTTGTTCCTGGATCTTGTCTGTCTTCTTCTTTTTAAAATGCCTTTACTAGTATGACAACATTAAAGTATACCTTTGCTAAGGCCTTCAAATCAAACTTCATTTTGTTTTGAAATTAATCTCTAACAATCTGTCTGTCATTCAATGGTAAGCTGAATTCTCTCACAGCCACAAAAGCTCAGATTAGCAACTGGTAAACTGATATAAAAATTCACACATCCCAAAAAATTATAAAATCAACAGAAAAATCCCACCTTTCTTATTACTTCTTTTCTTCTTATACAACAATTCAAACTGCTATCTGATTCCCCTGAAGCTCTGTGTAGCTATATATACTCTGATTTATCTCTATCTATTTATAAATAGTCTCAGAAATATACATTCAGCTAAAAATCACCCTTGAAACTGGGGATGTAGCAATGTTAATCATCCTTAACATTGATGAAAGTTATTAAATGAGAAAATCATATTCCAATTCAATACTTCTAGGGGAATTAAATAATTGTCTCAACACTCCTTGAAAGTACTTATTGTGCTCTAAAAAGTCTTTCTTTCTTTGGGCTGTGAAGCTCTAGTGTGTGTATGTAATAGGAGAAATATCTCAACTCTTGCAAAAACTGTTACTGAAAATAGTTTACTTCTATTAAGAAAAAAACAGATGCAGGCAGAGCCACTGTCTATAAAGCAATATTTCAATAATAATAATTTTGATGACAGCAACAATGATAATAAAAAACTTACACATACCTGTTGGAAGTGTAGAAAAGGGTAAAATGTGAGAAAGTGTCCTGGTTTGAAAACAGGATGATATTGTTGAAAATCCTATTTGATCAAACTGAAATCTCTTAAGTCTCTTGTAGACATTTGCTTTATAATTAATTACTCCTTCAAAATATTCTTTATATGCGAATATTTTTCCTTTTAAACTACTGGATATCTAATTTACCATCTTCTCTGGATGAGAGGCATCATCATATTTCCAATATACACTTTTTTGTAGTCTCATTTACTAGTTTACATTTTTTTGGTCTTGCTTGATTATTTTATGCAAGTTTCTTTGCATTCATCAATCCAAATATTTTTGCAATTTTACAACTCTAAACATATTATTATGCCCAATTTAGGTTTTTGATATTGCCCTTTTAGAAACTAGACTAAACATGCATCTGGATGTAAATACAGAAGAAATCTTAAATTCCTCTTCAGGTTCAGGATTTTGGGAACTATTTTCTTGTTTTCCAGTTCAACAAAAACAACTCAAACCACTGTGTTTTCTGGCCACAATCCCATTCTGGAGCTGTTTAATCTGTGAACAACAGGCAACAGGAAACAAAGCAACCATTCTGCTTTCATGTTGTTCTCTCCCTCGTCACTCATATTGGCTCCTACTCAGCAGACCTTTGCTCATTTCAGGTCTTAAGGAGAGAGAGTTTTGGGAGGCCTGGGCACAACTAGATCCAGGAGTAGAACTTCTCTGAAATAGCTGCATTAGCTTATGTTCAGTACAATTCAATGGCTTTCAAGGGGACCTTGCATCTCCTTCAAGCTGATGAGCTCACCTAAGCCAGGCTGTACATAATTAACTCCTGTGTGGTACTTACTGTCTGATCCACCTCTAAGTCACCAGTGCTAATTAATCTCTTGAACTCTGGACATTTGCTTGGCTCAGGGACTCATTCCGTGACAAAACTCAAAGGAAATGGCTATTCTGTGGCTTTTACATACTTTCATAACATGCAACCATATTCCATATTGGATGTTTGAAATGGTTTCTAACCTTTAATGCCTGTACATTTAAAATTATATATTTGATACTGACCTCAAAAAGCTATACAAAAAATAAATAATGAACTATCAGATAACAAAAATATAGGAAAGAAAATGACTATGTATAAAAATATCTGTGGCCAGAGGAAAAGAAGCAGCGAAATGAACAAAATTTAAAGAAGAGTACATGTCTGGATCTCTTTGTTCCTTTCCCTTTGAAGTCAGCATGTGACATGTACATAAAAGAAATGGTCTTAAATTGCATTTTTTGAGAAATCAAATGAAACAAATTCCCTGCTGCTAATAAAAATATTATGAACATGAACAGCCTTAATGTCTCTAGACTTTCTTTATTTAGCCAAGTGGGAAATAATCATGCTTTTTTTCTGGCTTTTTATGACTTGTAGGAGATAAAAACCTCTTTGTCCTATAACCTCTTTGGCTTTGAATATTCTATTATACATGAGTTTACTTATGTAGTCCATTAACAGATCATCAATTTTCTATTTTTAGTATTAATAGACACAATTAATTGACATTATTATTTTGTTATTTTTATATTTTACAGATTCAGATTTTCAAGTTCCTTATGTTCTTGCTAAGAACAAAATTATCTTCTTATTCCACAGTCCATGCACTGTATCCCAGCAGCTTAATGAATTCTGCAAAGCTGTCATGTTCAACAGGACCCTTCAACCCCAAACACTGCCACCTGTGCCAGTCACAACACGAGCACAGCTCCATTGAGCAGACTCACTCGACTAAGAGCTGCCACAACTTGCTTCTCAAAACTCGACCTTCCAAAACAGAGCACAAGATTTAAAGAGTCTTTCAAATCAACTCATAGACATCATGGGTTTCCCCATGATGGAAAAACAAACACACAAAATAACAAACAAACAAAAACAACAACAACAAAACATCAAAACAAAATAAATTTTCAGAGGTTTGAACTTCAAAAGAATAACCATTCTCTGAAAAAAAAGATGTTTTGACATGGCTCTCATGTGCAAAAATCAGAGATGTTTCTTTTAAAAAAAGATCACTGTTTCACAACTGTGTTAATTTAATATTGCCTGTTAATATTTCCCATTTTTTGTATCTAATTTTTCTGGTTTTTTTTTACTCTATGCTTCTATGGTATTTATTTTTTTTAATATTCTCTTCCTCATTTTCTTGTCATTTTTATCAAGTCTTAAATAACTTGAAAGCATTTTTCAAATTTCAAATCTATAAGTTTTTAAGATCATGTTTACAATTTGGAAAAAAGAAATACAGGAAATTGTGTGCTTATTAATATCATTATTATCATAAGTCTCAGAATTCCCTTTTCAATCCTTTCTTGATTCATGCCTTGCTACAGATTACACGTGATTTGTCTACAAACATATTTAGACAACTGAAATGTTTAATATTATATCTAATTCACACAACTACAATATAGTGTTTGCTAATCATCAAATTGACAGATGTAAAAAATGAAACATTTTTTCATTTAAAATCAGTTATAAGACTTAAAACTAAGTAGAAGTTTTTAAAATATTCATAAAGCTGGTAATGACAGCAGAGCAGTATTAAATATATGACTCTAAGTTTTTACTAGATTAACAAAGCTAATAAGAAGCCATCCATAATACAGATGGAAAGAATCATAGAACCATTAAGGTTGGAAAAGCTCCCTAAACTCATGAAGTCCAACCCTGAACCTAACACTGCCAGATGCACCCTTGTCCCTAAGTGCCACATGCACAATGTCCTGGGTTGACTATATGATGCTTTTATCCCCAGTCGTCTCATTCTGTTTATGTTGAATAATAATAAGTTTTGTACCTTTAAGAGTGTTACAGAGAGTGAAGGGGGAGAGAGAAGAAGCGCGCAGTTTGTTTTCAGACGCTGCACCCACTCCGCCACATTCCTGCTCCTGACTGTTGTCTGCGGACAGACAGCGGGGCAGAGAGCTCTTCTTTTGCTTTTTAGTGTTAGCTAGCTGAGGCAAAGAAGTTCCCTGGACTGTTTTTTTTTTCTTTTCTTTGGACCTCTTGGAACTGCCCTGGACTGAACACCCAGCACAGCACCGGCAGCTGCAGCTGTGGCCACCGGGCCGGGCCTGGCCTGCGACAATTCCAGCACTGAGGGACTGATCAGAGACTGAGTGAGCTGCTGCTTGAACCCGGGGTTTTCTCAGTTTGTCATCTCTTTTAGAGTGGCAAGGGGTCTCATTGTTTTGATACTGTTTTGGTCTTATTGTTTAATAAACAGGTTTTTTTCCACCTTTCCCCAAGGAGGTATTTTTGTCTCCCAGACCAGTTGGGGGGGCAAATTGGATCTGCTTTTCCCACCGGAGCTCCTCTGGGGGATTCTTCCCCAATTTTGCTCTAAACCTGGACAAATACACACGAGATCTTTGAGCACTTCCAGGTATGATGACTCCACTGCTTCCCTAAGCAACCTGTTCCAATGCCTGATCACTCAGAGAAGAAATTTTACCTATTGCCAATCTAAACCTCCCCTGGCATAACCTGAGGCCATTTTCTCTTGTCCTATCACTTGGGAGAAGAAGCCAACCTGCACCTCACTACCCCCTCCTTTCAAGCAGATGCAGAGGGTAACAAGGTCTTACCTAAGCCACCCTTTTTCCAGACTAGGCCTAGAAATTTAGAAAAGGGCAAAGAGAAATCACTCATCAAATACTGTCATAGGAAAACAAGCTCAAATTAAATATATTAATTGAATTTATTGCTAACAAAATCAGAGCAGGATAGTGAGAAGTAAAATAAGACATTAAAACATCTTCCCCCTCACCCGTCTCTCCTTCCCATCTCTACCTCCTCTCCCAGCAGTGCGGAGAGACAGGGAATAGGGAATACAGAATAGGTCATCACCTGTGGTTTCTCCTGCTACTGAGGGAGGAATCCTTCCCCTGCTCCTCTCAGGCATCCACCCACTCCAGTGTGGGCTCCTCCCCAGGCTGCAGGTGGATCTCTGCATCCCCATGGACCCCAGGGCTGTGAGGCACAGCTGGCTCACCATGGTCTGCACCATGGGCTGCAGGAGAATCCCAGCTCCTGGAGCACCTCCTGCCCCTCCTGGACTGGCCTTGGTGTCTGCAGAATTGCTCTTCTCACATGTTATCACCCCACTGTTCTCTGGCCACAATTAAATCTGCATACTGACTTAATTTTCTTCTTAAGTCTGTTATCACAGAGGTTGTTCCATAATTTCTAATTGGCCCAGCCTTGGCCCCTGGCACATCTGTTTTCGGAGCCATTAGGCTCTGCTGGACATGGAAGAATGTTCCAGCAACTTCTTCCAGAAGCCAACCCTGTAGCCAACTTCCACTACCAAAGCTTGGCCATTCAAACCCAATATAACAAATTAGAACAGATTATGACCTTTTAATAACCTAGCTTTTTTTTCTGCATGAAAGAAAAACTTTCAGTTTCAAATTTATTTTGACATCTTGGAAGGATGAAGTAATGTAACTTTCTGAAAGAAACCTTAAAACTTGATCAGCTTCTGAAGCTGTAAATAACAAACCCTGCTAAATTGTGTTCTATGTTGCTGTAAATAATCTTTTAAAATGTGTATTAAAACATCTCTAATTACATGACAGAACTCAAAGTATCTTTGGTCATATATCTGCCACCTGGTCTTGATTTCTTGGGACTGGAAAATTCAGATAAAACTAGATTAAGATAGACTGGGGTAAAGTAACATTTTAGGAATTTTAACAGCTGTGCAGTGAGGAAATATGATTTTTTTTTCACTCATTATAAGATCTTTCACCCTTGGAAATTTCATAACAGGTGGTTATATCCTCTTAGAAGCAGATACAAGATTATATGGGAATGGTATAATAATGGTTTGTAGTCTAAAAAGTCTTGAATTCTAAGTAGTCCAACTCTTTCTAAGTACTTATAAATAAAAGCTTATCAGTGTCTTTGAAGTCACATAGGTGTCTGCATAACCAGAATGAGTTACTTTGTCTCATGCATAAAAGGAAGCATCAATGAATAATAATAAAAAAAACCAAAACATGTAAAATCCAGAACAATTTCTGAGTTACAGGACTAAAATATCTCTAGAAGAGAAAACTATCAATTTGCAAACATTGATAAGAAAAGCAATTTGAAAAAAGAAGCTGGAAATATGATAATTTTTTTCCATCTAGCTGATCAAGAATTTTTTTGTTTGTGTTTGGTTTTTCACATAAAGCTCTATAAGTACTCAAAAATCTCCTCTAAAATGATGGAGTGGTTAAAAGAGTAATGGAATGTAGAGAACAGAAAGCTTAATGACAACTGTCTCCATAATGGAGAGCTAAGTAAGTTCATCAGGTGTTCTTTTGACATTTTAATTGGGAAGGATGTTTCATTAGACATAATTTGAATATACCCGTGAATATTAAAAATTCCCATGAAAAAAAAAAATCTAATATTGGGGAAAAACACTTTGAGGAAGAGAATAAAATCTGACTAAAACAGGCTTGGTGAGAAATCATAGTTAATTTTTGAGATCATAGAAAAAAAAATATGGACTCTTCATGAAATAGGTGAAGAATGAAGTTTAATGTAGTAAAATGCACAAAAGAAACCACAGTAGAAATTTAGAACACAGTGACCATAAAGGCTATAGGACAGTGGTACAAAAGAAATGTGACACAAGATAAATATCATGGTTTAACCCCAGCTGGCTAATAAGCACCAGAGCTGCTGGATCAGTCTCTGTCCAGATGGCATGGAAAAGAGAATCAGAAGAGTAAAAGTTAGAAAACTCATGGCTTGAGATAAAGACAATTTGATAAGTAAAGGAAAAACCACATGAGCAAAGTAACAACACAGTAAACAAAGCAAAACAAGAATTCCTTCACCTCTCCCCACTGTCAGGTGTTCAGCCATCCCTAGCAAAGCAGGACTCCATCACGTGTAATGGTGGTTTTGGAAGACAAACATTGCCCTGAACATTCCCCCCTTCCCTCTGTTTCACCCTCCCTGGTGAGATGTTGTGAGAAGCAGGAAAGGCCTTGGTGCTGCGTGAGTGCTGCTCAGCAGTGACTAAAATACCCCTGTGTCGTCAACGCTGTTTTCAACACAAATCCAAACTACAGTCCATACTAGCTACTATGAAGAAAATTAACTTCAAGACAGCCAAAACTAGCACAATCACTATTAAAATGTCAAGTGGACAAAGGAAAAGGAAGAAGGAATCTAGAAGACAAAAATTCATGTATCCAATACTCAAAAAAACTTATTCCATAACAACAGTATTTACCCTTAACATATATGTATATATATAAGGAAGTACATTCATATAAAAACTACGATTGCATAAACAATAAAGATATTGATGGGACAGAATATATCACATTCCTATAACTATTAGAATATGTCAGAGAGAATACCTGCAATTCCCAGGGAAATTCAAGGCTGAAGGGCATTATCTTGTTACAAGAGAACATTCTTCCTCCAGGTGGAAAAAGACTTCTGAGGAATCTGAATTACTCCTTCACTCCTGACAGTAATGATATTGCTACAGAACATGGCTAACAGCTCTGCTAATAGAAGATCAGCCATGGGGTTTTGTGTCATTTTGTCTTTATAATTCTAAGAAAAAAGATGTTTATCCCCATTAATATATATTATAGGAATCAGATAGACTAGATATTATAACACAGTTCTAGCAGTGAAATTCTCCATTCATTTCTTCAAAAGAGAAAAGGAAAGGGAAGGGGAAGGGGAAAGGGAAGGGAAAGGGAAAGGGAAAGGGAAAGGGAAAGGGAAAGGGAAAGGGAAAGGGAAAGGGAAAGGGAAAGGGAAAGGAAAAGGAAAGGAAAAGGAAAGGAAAAGGAAAGGAAAAGGAAAGGAAAAGGAAATGAATGGAAAGGAGAAAAGAGCTATAAAACAGTATGAAGAAGATCAAGTTCACAAGTAATTCATTATCTACCGTGTGACATTTAATATGCTGCTGAGGAAGTCTGCAAGGGAGGGAGGCCAGCAACGCTGCTTCAAAATAATAGATGCTTCTGCAAGATTTTTTTTCTGGGAGGTATATTTCTTTCTGTAGGGCATGTTATGAAAAGAAACAGTTTACTAACAAATTATAGATGCAGCTTCTGTGAGAGACATTTTCAGTAATTTCTTTCTCTACTTTCACTTCTGTATAATGTTTAGTTTTGTTTTCTTTGGTAACTTGTTAACATCTCAAAGAAAAATATTTCAGTGGTTTTTGTTGGAAAATAAAAGTAGAACAAAGACTAATGTGTATATTTTACTATTATTTGCTCACAATTTGAATAAAATAAAATAAAACAAAATAAATAAAATAAAATAAAATAAAATAAAATAAAATAAAATAAAATAAAATAAAATAAGAAATATCAACTCATTCCACCAGCTTTTCCAGGTCTTCCACTTTATGTGCAAGCTGTGCTGCCACACAAAGTTCCACATTCATGTAAAACAAATTGTGGGAAATATTAAAACAAGTTATAATAATGTTTAAAAAATCTAGTCAATCTTGTGCTATATGATTCCTACAAAAGCGTGGATAAACCATCAATAAAGAATCCTTTCAGTTTTCCAATAATAAGGGAGAATGTACAATCTAAAGCACAAGGAAGTCGTGGTTCCTTCCTCCATTCTTATTGGTTTCTCTTAGAAGAGAGAGAAAAATAAGGTAAAATAGGTAAAAATTAAAGCATCATGGGAACTTCCCAGCTCCTGCAGGATCTGTGTTTTTTTGCCCATATTACAACTTGCCACAGTTTCCATCACCTGGTTTGCCTAGCTGAAGCATATTATGACTGCATATGCAGCTTGAATAATTTGAATTATTCATGGATCTAGGCACCAAGGGACATCACAAAGTGCCTGTACCACAAAATCTAGCTGTATCTAAATAAAATGCAATTATGTGTTAGAAACTGGAGGATCCACATTTGCATTGTAATGTCCCAAATATATCTATAGAGTGTATTGTCTACGGATGAATTAATCCAAGGTTAAAAGAAGTACAACAATAAATTGTTTTAGGGAAAAGGATTCTTTTTAACCAAAGTTTTTTTTGCTTAATTTGCTACAAGTATCTGAATCTTATGCAAAATTTTGGTTTTGACTTAAGTGTCCAGAATAAAAAAAATTCTCAAAATTTGAAACTTTCCACTTGACAGTTTCAAAATAATTTTTCTTAATATATGTTTTGCACTTTTACTCTTCTGATACTCTCCTCCATCCAACTAGGGATTGGATGGAGGGGAGTATCAGAAGAGTAAAACAAGATTGAACAAGGTTGAACAAGATGCTATGCTGGTTTTAGTTGCCTACCAGAGTTGATTCACAAGACCCGTGAGGAACCCCTTTCTACTAGTTCAACTCGATTCAAAATTAATAAACACAGAACTAGAGAAAGCTGAGCAACACATAACCTAAAATATATTTTGTCCACTTCAACTGTTGTCTATACTAACTAGAATGAATCAGCACCTGAGGATGCAGATTTTATTCTATTAGTTCAAAGCACTTCTAAATAGTTGATGGAAGATAACATAGATATATTTCATATGAGAAAATCATGTGTCAATATTAAAAATGATACATGACAGATTATGGTAAATTTCTTCATAAAATATTCAGACATCGAGAAGACACACAATAAGAATATTTTCAATATAGCAGGAAACAATGTTTATTGACAATGGCTGTATTTCTCTTGCCAAAAGGAAATAATCTTTAGTTTAGAAGCACCCAGTATGATCGAACATGGAGTGTAGCCTGAGGCTTTAATGGATTTCTGTGATTGTCTTCCTTACAGTGTTCAACTAAAAATCAATTCTGAAAGAAATCCTCTTAAGTTTGCATTTACTGCAAGCACAGAAAGAATGTGGAATTCCTATCCATGTATTAATTAAAAGTGATGGCAATCTTTTGTGTCATAGTGAAGTGACTATAGGAGCATTAGTAAATTATTATTATTCCTTCTACTTCTCTCATGAATTTTTTTTTCTAATTTATGAACAAGATGCTTTAACACTTCAGAAAAATACAAATAAAGTACTTAATACATTTACCTGGAGCTGTCCTCATCAGAGCAGGACAGAATTAATACTTGCCCATGGCACACTCATGTATGAGGGCTGGGTATATAGTCCAATATGTGAAACATATGGCCCATTTGGGTTTACAAGCCTTTCAGTATTTATATCAACCCATCAAATCATATTCATGTCAAATGCTAGCTATCCAGAATCTCTTTGAGATGGCACTAACAAAACATAAATAAATAAATTGAGAATGATGTAGGATTGAATCTAGTTTAAATCAGATAGTCTGATACACTCAAAAGAAGGTGTAATTAAAAAAATCTGGTTCTCTTCTTGAAATTATTTTAAACTGCACAGAAGACCTTCCCGTAGCAGTGAAGGGAAAAACAAAAGAGTTGTTTCCCCAAGCAAAGTAAATACCTTCAGCTGTGCAAATAGGCTTCCCTCTTTTACAGAATCTCCTGAGGGATTTGGGTAGATGGACATTAGGAGAACTATAATGCAAATACTTGAGCATGCAAATCTGCTCAGCTTAGCTGATCCTGGTGTGCCTGTGATGTTCCCATGTCCATATTCAGCTGAGCGACTATTTAGCTAATTGCATGCATTAGAACTCCACCAAAACTGTGGCCCTTAACATGCTTAGTCTGGCAGATGTTATTAGTTTTAGAAAGCATGTGTTATGACCTAAGACCAAAGTCACCACAGAAAAGAAGTGGATTCATTTTTGCTCCCGGCTTCTAAACCTCCAGTGATCTCAGTGCAGCTGTGACAACTTATCCCAGTGGCCAAATTCGTTTTCACATAAGACTAAAACTCAGCTCAAATACTGAATCCCCGTATTAATGTCATCATCACAAGTGAGTGGTGTTATGTTACTACTTACTTATTGCACAACATCTGATAATTTTTAAATTTCTGTCCTGACCTCTTCCTTATCCTGAATAATTTGGAAATGTCACTGTAGAATAGGTAACCTTTATAGCACTGATCTAAAGTCAGTCCAGATGGTGCCAGCGAGCAGTTAGTAACTGTTTGTTAGTTTGCAGTAAATAAATGAATGCCACAGCTGCTGATCCCAACTACCAGCAAGCCAGTGCTCACATCACATGAGAAATGCACTGGAAAACTAGAAAGCATAAGTAGCACTTCATTGGAAGTCCTGGCACAGAGACCAAAGGCTGCAAGTGAAAGGGGCACATTTGAAGTAATAAGAGATAGACAGCTTACCCTGTCCCATACTTCCTGTGAAATGAAATTTGTTCCTAATTATTGCAACAATATTCCAGGACTGTGACAGTGTGGTATCCACAGCCCATAGACCCCAACCTGGGTTTGATGAACAGTGGCACATTTCAGCAGTGTCCCTGTTCCAACCCCTATCATAAGTAATTTCCTTCCATAAAGCCATTAAAATGAGAGGAAAGACTACTTATCTCTCCCCCTTTCAGTCTCAGATAAGCAAACAGCTTTAATGTTTGAAAACAGTTTATTAAATGCTGTTACCCACACAGCTTAATAAACACATTGAGAGCATTTCCCTGAGGAGGCTGGGAATTAAAGCACACCTGGCCTTTCCTCAGCCTCCTCAGCATTCTGATAGCAAGAGAGTTTTACAAGCCAACATTTCTTCACAGCAGAATCCTGTTTGCCATACATTTAATAAATTGATCCAAATCTAAATCCTCTGTTACATCTTTTCCCTTCTTTGTGATTCAGTAAACCTCCTACAACGATTTGAATTTTCAGTGTCCCAGTTTTAAATACTTTTTATTTTTGCCTTTTCTTTGTAGAAATGAGCACTCTTACTACTCCATGTTATTGCAAATGAGAAGCACATGTTCCTGTTTGAGCTCTTAAGATAAATAGAGGGAACCTACCAGGTCTGCCGATCAAAGCTTATAGAGGGAAAATATCTCATAATTTGGACTTTTTTTTTCTTTCAGATAGAAGCTCTGCAAATGGCATATCCAGCAAAAAGGGGGTCATCATCCAGAAAAACTTACAGAAATTTTTAAAAAGGACAAAAGATTTTATCAAATCATTGCTGAAAAATATAAAATATAAAAAGAAAAATTTTCTGATGAGATTTTTTCATTAACAGAAATTTGTGCTGGAAAAAAGCACGTTTAATGCTGAGGTGAAACATCAAAGCTGAGTACTAAATAACAGATGAAGTTAAATATGATGAAGACGATACTACAAAGACAATATTTAAATATCTACTATTCTTAACATTTTATTGAGCAAATTCCTGCAGTGCCAGTCCACTCTAATAGGACAGAAGATAGAAATAAAGAGTCAATAAGTGTGTATGCATGGCCACAGATGCATACGTACGTGCTATATAGGTAACTGTGTTAATGAAGAGATAGTTTAGTTTAGACTAAAATCAAAATATGTATGAAGTTCTATCTACTATCTCAAATATAAATTTGACTGCAGTCTTACTGAGAGTGTTTTTCTACATTTGTTTTCCTGAGAATTTAAGGAACTTTTTTCTCGCCTAGAAACTTGCCTTTTTAGAGCCAAATGAAACTTTCTGTTTTCCTTTTTCTTCATATTCTCTTACTCAGTACACTGCACAGCCTTGTGGAAGAAATTGCAAGACATTATGGACTACTTCTGTGTTAGCAAGACACTGGTAATACCACATGCCATCTTGTCACACGTCTAAATAATGCTGTCACTCAACTGTCTTGCTGCATAGGAAAGATAAATGACTGACTAAAAAAAAAATCTCCTGGTAAAGTCTTACCTTGACAACATAGGAAAGAAAACAATGTGAAAAGAGAACATTATCACTGAATTAGATGGTGTTCTGGTGTCACCAGCCTCTCCACTCTCTGTACTCATCCTTAGACAAAGTTGTGGGAAAGCCAAAAAATCCTTCCAAGTTCTGGCCAAAAAAACTTTCCAAGTTTTGTATTTCTTTATGACAGGGCACTATGAAGCCTTTGTTTCTCATTATGATGGGACTGAATAGAAAACACAAAGAAAATGGGTGTCAGTTTCTCTCTCATGTATTTGTATGCAAAGACTCAAATGTGCTTTGGAAGCATGAGTCCACAGCTCCTCCTGTGCAAAGATTTCTAAAATCCTATAGCACAGCATCCAGTTTGTCACTTTCTTTGGAAAAAAAAAAAAAGTCATTGAAAAATATAATTCAACTTAGTATGACAGTTTTGAAAAAATTCTGTACACATCTACATTTTTCTTCTATGACACAGTAACAGATCAATGGCTTCATTCAAACTCTTCCTGATGGAAGCAAATCCTTGGCCTAGCTTTTTCCTGTCTTCCAAATGTGTATTTAAGATGTAAACCTTCTATAAACTACTTGGGTTTATTTTATTGTTGCTGCTTTCCATGTTGACCCCTGACTTGCCTCTGTGAACTTGAATTTCAAAAAAAAAAGCTGAGGTACACAAAAAGAAAGTTTGTGTTTTTTTGGTACAGTTGATTCAAGCTGATTTTAGTGGATATTTGATAGGTTTTCCACAACTGAAAGATCCCTTTTAGCAAGTTCCACATTTTCATGTAGACATCCTGGAATTCCTTCACTATGCTGAGGATGTCCAGCTAAAAGCTGGAGGACTATAGAAATAGGTGTAACCAATTTTTGTTCCTATATCCTTCTAAACAATGTGCCTTTTTATACTGTTCCTGTTTCTCAGATGACCCTTTCAGCATCCATGTGTCAATATCCAAATAAAACATTTAAAAAGCAAACAGTTAAGCAGATGTTCAAGTAGACACCTATCTTCTCACCATCTAGCAGCATTAAAAAAGGTCTACAAGATTGGTTTTTTACTTCTCTGTAAATCATGGGGCAGAACAAAACTGAAATAGCAGTAATAACTGTCTTGTAAACTTTTGAGAACAACCAAGATAAAACATATACTTAATGTATACATGACCAAATATGGCCAAACATACATCTGCTTAGAACTGAGATGCTTTCTTAAAGTATATCCAGTTCCACTTAATTCTTTCTCATATATTTGGGTTGGCTAGGTTCTACAGAAGGGAAGTAGTTGACCATCCCTATATCAGAAATCCTCTTTAAATAGAGACCAAAGGCAAAGGTTTGCTGTGAAAACAAAGCACAAATTGTGAAGGGAGTTGTCTAAGATTTCACAGTCTATTCATATCAGACCAAGGTATAGAACACCAATATTTTGTTATAAATTTAGCAGATTCTAGATGACAGCTTATCTGATAGGTGTGTAATAAGCACACATTTGTTTACCAGCGGTTGAATGTCCAGAGTGAGAATTACTTATGGCTTATTTTTAAGGTCATAAGAGATATTAATTGAAAAAAAACCCACCAAAAACCAAAACAAAAAAAAAAAAAAAAAACCAAAAAAAAAACCCACCAAAAAACACACACAAAAACCCAAACAGTGAGATTCTGTGAAGTAAAAATCCATATATTACTTGGGTTAAGAATTTTTCCTAGGGAGAGTCTTGCTGGTAACTGTAAGTTATAGTTTTAATATAGTTCTAAGCCAAAGACCCATTGTACATTATCTCATCTTTCAATATTTTACTGCTTTAAATATTATGAATTTGACCATAAATATAGAGCAAATCAGACATAAATCTAAGACCATAGAAAACAAAACTCCAGGAACACAAGTTTTATAGTTTTTTTTTTCAATGTGTTATTTTGCCTTTGCATAGCAAAATGTCTGGAATATATTAAATTAATAGAGATAAAAAATTATAACAAAATTTTCCCCTCCTCTCCTCCTACAAACTGATTTCTCCCACAAAGAAATGCACAAGCCATAATACTGATTATTTGTTATCCATTCAGCAACACGTTTCTCTGCCAACCAGATAAAAACCATATATAAAAACAGAAAATATGAGTCACATGAGGACTAGGTGTGCAATTCAGGCTTGCCAGGTTAGTGGTAATGCAGCTGAGTACAAGGGAAATTGTGCTTTCAGCCTCACTGATTTCAGCTGACATCACAAAAATTTCTCTAGCATTAGAAAAAATTTACAGTGCATCTAAGAAAACACCTATTTGTGTTTGTATTTTTTTTCCCCCTATGATATTTTTACTACCCATGTAAAACACAAACCATTACCATGACCAAAAATTTCTAAAAGAAAAGTCATCTCTCATAGTATCTATCACATATGTACTTAGAAAGAAAAGGCAAGAGCATCTCACTCCACTTATTTACTTCACCTTAAATCCCCAGGACAGAATAGTACTAATGTGTATGTGAAAACCAGGATAAAAAAAACAGACAAAAATCTGAAATGCTCTTGTGTACTTGGCTATTTTATCAGAAAAAAAAAATTACACTTGTTCTTTGGTTTTGCAGATGTGGCATTTCAAGATATAACTGACTATACTTTACCATTGTTGTTAGTACAACCTTATTAGTGCCCTGCTTCCTCCTTAAATAGCTCAGACTTGCTTAAGTTATGAAAGAATTTGAGACGTCCAAAACCCAGTGGTGTTGAACGACCCCACAACAGCATTCATACTTAGCAGAGGTCTTCCTGTGTTCTCTTATCTATTTTGGCCCCTCCAGACCTTCTTTTGTTCTCATAGCTGTATGGATTATGTTTTATAAATTATGACAGGCTACCAATAGAAAATCAGTCAGCCAGGAAGGGCATCACCTCTTCTGACTGCAGCACTCAGATTACTTTGGCAGCTTCATTATCGTCTCGATCTAATCCCGCCTAAGAAAGAAAACTTCGGTTTTGCATTTTCCCTGTCCCTGTCTTGGCAATATTTCAAATTTATGCTTGACTTGCTAATTGAAATAAGTCAGTAAGATCTCTGGATGATCACATGGAGGATAACATCTATCAAAAACTAACATCATGTGCCTCACTCTTTGGCTTAATGTCATCATTATAATTATTATTACTATTAGGGCAACAAGAAATAAAGAGTGTTGATCTGTATGTAATTGTTTTGTGAGCACCTGGAGAGACACTAAAGGATGTCATGTAAGCCCATGACTTATTCTTCAGCATAAGAAATCTGCAATCTGGGAAAGAAAATAAGGCAAGGGAGAAAATCAAGAAAAAACAAATGAATATAATGAAAGCTGGTACTGGCTCACAGTCCCAAGTTTTAATTCTTTTTCCCTTTTGTACTCTGTATTATCCAGACCACACTTAAATTAAAAACAAAAATCTGAAATTTTTATGGGCAACTAATAAAATCTACTTGAGCAAATATCCACTCTTGTAAAATGTCAAGTTACCATATAACTGGTATCACTAGAACTTTATTTTCTGTTTGAAAATTGATAACAGTACATATATTTCCTCCCATTCATTTGGGCAGCTATTTTATCAGATTAAAAAATTCTCAGCTGTGATCTGTCATTTACTTTCTCTGACATTTTATGACATCATTTGCCTTTTTTTTGCTGCAGTAGAACTAACGGCCAAGTTCAGTTCTGATTGCAGGAAACTATTTGTATGACATCCAGTGAAAATCTGTCAATAGAGTAGGCTGCCCTAAGTGCTTTCTGAAAATATGTTTGAACTTTCCCATCATTTTTGCAGAATCAGTTTTGACCCTGTTCGCTGGAGAAAACAACAGGATGGCAACGGAGAAGGAAATATCTAAATCTAATCTTTCTGGTGTTCTTAATCTGGGCTGACATAGTTCTACAGGAAGCAGAGTAAGCCCATTGCTGGAGTTTTGGAAAGCACACAATAAGAACAGAACTATAAGGAAAAACAACACAAGCCTTTATTAAAACTTATATTGTAGCCAATGGCATGTTAGGCAAAAATTAAAGATGATTTCACTTGTTTTTTTAACACCAAAAAAGCATCATCTTACACATCTGTTGCCAGAAAAAAATACATCATATAATAGCAAAAATAATATGCAACATACCGGTGATCTAAGGACATTTGCATTTTTTCCTCATTAAAGAATAAAAAATCAGAAATTCTATTGACATTTTTACAGTTGTCATTACTGAACTTTGAGTTTTTATGTGCTGCTTAATGATTGAAAATATATGACATTCAATCTTTGCTAGCTAATCTTCATGGGATGTATAATTAACATGGTGTTTTGGGGGGGTTTTTGTAGGTATGATTAAATAATGGTGTATGCCCTTCCAAAGGGACCACTTGTATTTTTTAATTAAAAGTTATTTTCATCAATATTCATGCAAGAAATACTAGAAACCATTCTCTTAATAATTAAAATAGCTACAACTTGTTCTCAAGAAAGTATGTACAAATTAAATGGAAAAATTAGGGAGCATAACAGCAGTAAATTCTATTTTGAATAATATACATCAAATATTTTGTAACATATCAGTCTTCTAATGTGTTTATTAGAACAAGTATACAGAAAGACTTGAAACATCACTAAAATTAGATATATGAAATTAGAATTCATTGAAATTAGAGAAAACAGCAAAATATTATTTGCTTGAAGGAGAAATTAATGTAAAATAACAACATTGAGAATACAAATCCAGCCAAAATCTTAAAAACACCCTCTCCAGTTGCTTTCAGAATGTTTTAAAGTACACACTGCATTTGTACTGCAAATGTCACAGTAGCGCTTGAGAATGTTCCTCTTATTGAAAATGCTTAATTCCTTCACTTCACATTACTGAAATTAAGGACAGTTACACTGAATAACTGTTGTGAATGTGTCTTATTGATGTCAGTGCAGCAGTGAGAAAAGATTAGATGGACAAAGAGGTCCTAACCACCTCTTAAGCAACTAAGTCCATATTTAGATTGAGGAAATGCTTGAAATCCTCCACTCAATTACCAAATAACCTTATAAGGTTCCTTCCTAGGAGTTTACATTTATAATCACTGCTATGTTTAAATTAACTAAGTCTTTATAAGCCTAAGCAATTTAGCATTAGACTTATCAGGCATTTTGGAAAAGTCTATTTCAATGAAGATATATTTAGGTTTACTGAGTACTTCCATAGCTTGGAAGGCATACATGACAGGTTTTCTCTGATTGACTCAAAAACTCTAGGAAGAAAGAAAATTTTGTAGCCAGTAGTCAAGCATACAGAACATTGAACAAGATATAAGAATGATACTCAAAACTGGCATTTTCTATTGAATGTATCTCTCATCTCTCAGAGATGTGTGCACATCTCCTGATTATTACCTGTCCCAATGCATAAGTCTCTCTGTTTCCCTTCAAGAAGACTTAATTTTTTTATTATTATTCTGTAAAGTATTCACTGAATAACAGAAAGATAGAAAGAAAGATTTGATAGCTTGGGAGCTGGATCAGTTAGTGTAGCCCTGGTTTCCAACTCCTGCTTCACCTCCAAAGAATCCAGCTTAATCTGTTGAGAAGCAACCCCAGTTAATGTTGGTAATTGATCCAGGGTGCAACGAGTTATAGTTCTGACAAGCAAAGTTGATCTAATTTCCTCTCAGCTTTGCAATTTCCTCCCTTTTCCTATCCTATTTTCTCTTGGTTGTCACAATGACAAGGCAATTCCATGGGATGTTAAAGTCTGGAAATGCAATTGACTTAAATGGCTTCAATGTGAAACTAATGTAGCCTTTTGGTGCCATGGGATGTGAAAGGAAGTCATCTTCTTCTAGGCAATCCTCTTCCCTAGCTGTTTAAGGCCAGTTTACTCATTTTCAAAGTTTTGCTTTTTCTTTCAATGGGCGGGCAGAAATTAACTCAATTTTATCACACTTTTTCTATCATTATTATAATATTCTCATAAAAAAACATTGTGAAACTGAAGGACTTGGACCACATAAGAATTTATCAATATATGTTCACATGTGGTAACAACTGCAATATATTCAGTTGACAATTTCAAACAATTCACTGGGCAATGATTTGAATCTACCTTCCATACACACTGAATTCATTGTTGTCAAGAAGAAATTATATCTTAAGAAAGTTCATTTTAGAGGGAATTGCATGTGGCATGCAGCAATGCTGGAAATCCTTTGAGAATGTCCCTATTACTTCAGTATACACAGTATACTTCAGTATACAGCTATCGTGTGGGATGGCTCCTTATTCTTCCCCACAGTAAAGTTCATGCAGCACAATAATGATTTTGCTTATAAGCACATTTTGATGACCAGGGAGATAAATTCAATAGAATGAGTTGTTTAAATTGTGGTTAGCTCCTGAAACAGCTATTAAAGCTTGCCTGCTCTGAATTTCACTCCCGTGATTTATTTCCTTTTCACTAAAAGATCATTTGGACCAACGAACAATTTCTCTTGTCATTTGTTCAAGTCAGACTCTAAAATTCCTACCGCAGTTACCAATGCTATGGTTCATAGTCTGACTCCATAGGATGTTTATTGATGTTTTCTTTCACATGTCCTGAAGTGGTTTTAGTGGGATGAGAAAATCCCTGACTGAGAATGCTTCAATCTCTGAAAGAATGGAGAAACACACAGAGAAAGACATGACTTATATATACCTGGAAGAAAGACAATTCTCATCTTAATCCAAGATTGCCTTCTTGCTTTACCTTATCTATACTGCCTTTGATTTAAACTCTGGTAAAAAATATATATAGAGGAATTGCCATTCTTATAATAAATATTAGAGATTAAATAAAAAAAAAAAAAAAAACACAAAAAAACCCCCAAAACCAACAACCCAAAAAAATTAAAAACCAAGCAAACAAGCCCCCAAAACAAACAAAGCAAAACAAAACTAAACCGAACTAAACCAAGCCAAACCAAATCCCCCAAGAATTAAACAATAACCCAAACTAACTTGTATAGAAATATATGGGATCATTAAAACAACAAAACAACATGCCTGCATAGAACCATTGTGAAACTGATTTATTTAACTCATTCAAATTAATTTAATTTATTTTCATTTTATAATAATTTTTAAAATGCTTTGTGTGTCACAGCTATATAATCTTCCCCAAACAGAAAATATAAACCTGATTTTTAATTTAGTCTTCCGGTATTTTAAATAAGAGCTCTACTTAAAAATAAAATTATAGGCATAATGATTTATGGGATCCAGCCAATTCCATACAGTCAAAGTACCATGGGACTCAGAGTGACTAGTTAGTAAATTAATAAAACTTCATAAAATGAGAACCGCAGAGAAAATTGTGTAAATTGGTACACAGATAACTGTTACACTGAATAACTACCAAAGAAAGCAGAAAACTCCAGCAATGACATGTTCAACTTATGATAATTTACATATGTAAATTTCCCTAGGTAACAGTCTCTTCAGCTACAAATTTTTTATAATAACAGCATGTCAGGCAAGTCTCATACCTGAAAAGGAAGATTTTAAGCCTGTTAACTTTTGAACATAAAAAGAATGGAAAGAACCCTGCTGCCACCCTTCTCTAGTTTTTTCCTGCCCTCATTTCAAATTTGACATTCAAGAGTTGGAAATTAATTTACTTCAATATATTTAGGTTTTATTTTCATATTTCCCCTGAATTTACAGTTTTGGCAGAAAAGGGTATGGTAGCAACAGCAAATTTTATGATTCCTTTCAATAGCTGAATCACCTGACCCCAAACTCAAGAAGTGTGTCCAGGTGGCAAGAAGGCCAATGGCCTTGTGTTTGTATCATAAATTATGTGGTCAGCAAGAGTGACTGACCCCTGAACTCAGCATTGGTGAGGTCACACTTTGAATAATATATTCATTTTGGGGGTTCTCCTTACAGGGAAGACTTTGGAATGCTGGACTGTGTCCAGGAGGGACAGTGAAGCTAGTGAGGAGTCTAAAGAACCAGTCTTGTAATTAACATCTGAGGGAGCTTAGCAGGATTAAGTCTCAGGAGAGAATTTGCAGCTCTCAACAGCTATCTGAAAGGAGGTTTTAATGATATGGGGGTCGGTTTCTTTTTCTTGGAAACAAGTAATAGGATGGGGGAAAAGGTATCAAAGCTGAACTTGAGGACATTTAGATAGCATATTGGGAAACATTTCTTCACTGTAAGGGTTGTCAAGCATTGGAAAGGGCTTCCCTGGAAAGTGGTGGGGCCACCATCCCTGAAGGTGATGCTTCCTGTAAACGACATTCAGGCATAGCACATGAGGACATGGTTTAGTGGTGGATTTGGCAGTGTTGGGTTAATGGTTGCAACTTGATGAATTTAAAGGTCATTTCTGACCTAACCAATTATATGATTATGATTCAAGAATTCAGGACAAGACAAAGAGAGAAATCTATAAAGACAATCTGTCATTCAATCGATAACCAATTCCTCTCTTTCCATGCTGGGCATAAATGTTGGTCTCCATGTTTAATATCAGTGCATACTTCCTTTGCAAAGAAAGTAACTGAAATGAAACACTATTTTGAGATTAAAAATAAATAATCTCAAGAATTACTGAAATTAATTCAATGGATTCTGTTCATCTTGCTATTTGAGACCTCACAGCAGAAATAGGAAGAAGTGGAAAGACCTGTTTCAGTTTGCCTCTTCCTTCCATTTTGCTAATATTGTCCCCCAGGTGAACCTTTGTCAATTAGATATAGTCAGAGTAGCAGCATCTCTGTCAATGCAGCCTTTTCTCCAAGGATAACACAAACATTAATGAACAGGTCTCAAGGCTGTCCCCTGACTGCTGTACACTCCTCTCTTTATGAGGAGTAATTCTAAAGCCCCTTTCTGAGCTACGTGACGAAGTAGACTTGTATAGGTCTTGTACTCTTGATTATTGAGGAGCATTCTAAAATTTACAGATTTAATGTTTCTGAGATCAGAGAAAATGCTTCATATTTTGCCAAAATTAAGAAACCTGAGACCCCAGACCTGTCCTCTGAAAGAATTTTCTTCTTTCCCTCATGTATGGAAGTAGGCTGAGCAGGAAAGACAAAAGATTTCCAGTAGATGTTCTGAATGAACACTGGATAATAGTTGGAAATTTGAACACAAACTGGGGGTTGCATAATGTGGGCTGTACTGAGCATAACAACTTCCTTTTCAGTTCTGTTGATCTATGACTTTAAGCAAATCACCTTCAAATCTAAGCCTCTCTAGAGAAATGAACTAAGTTATATCCCTCAGCTGAAGGAGCTTAGGTCAAAAGTAAGTAGTACTATTATTATAACATTGCTGGTTGACCTGTAAAGGTGAAGAGAGAAAGTAGGTTGAATTTCTTGAATTTTCTTACTCTCTGAAACCCAGATGGCAGCCTAAAAACACTTGACTTCTGAACTACTGACTTCAAGTATTATTAGCAGCCCTTTGGCCTCCCATTAAACTGTAGCCTGAAGACTGAACATTGTTAAGTGAAAAATAAGTGCTCAGCTCCAAGCTGGATCAGCTATGATATAAATATGAAGAAAAAGAAGAGGGGAAAAAGGAAAGACAGTGAAAGCTGCTGTTGCAGAGGAGTAAGAGGGCGGCTGTTCCACAAGTCAAGACAAGAAAAGGACCCAAGGATCACTGCAGGAACAGTGGAACAGCAGACAACAAAGCTTGTATCATCCAATAAAACCTGTCAGTAATCTACAGGAGCAGAAGGAGGACTAGACTCAGGCTGACCTATGACACTGCTCAGGCTACCCTGGGTGTCCAGGCCTGATCTGACATGGAGATCAAGATCCAGGGTAGAAGGTGTGCAGGGGTAAGGATCCTGTGAGGCTAGTCAAGGCAGGCAGGTTCTGTGGTGTCCTAAGACCACTGAAAAATGAGAATAAAATTTCTGTATGTGACTTGAAAGAAGGAATTTGTATTCTGTAGTTGTGCAGAAGTATTGGCTGAAAAGAGCAGCCTGCACCAGGAGATGGAAGTCCTGTGCAGGGACCCAGATGTATCAGAGCACAGGTGACTTTCTCCAGCTCCACTATCCTCACTGCCTAGTTTGGAAGGAAAAAGTACATTAGTTGGGAAGTTCTAACACATATTAAGTCTATCTATAGGAAAGTGACTAAATAACTAAGGATTTCTATATTCTTATAGAAATCCATTTGGCTTCCTCTAATGCCTACAAGAAATAATATGTTCCTCAATATTCCTGTGTCTGAATGAACATTATTCTGGTTTTCATTATGGTTTCTATTATTGTCTCTTTAAATGCCATATAAAGGTTTCAAAAATTCTGTAGCTTATACTCTGAACCAGGAATATTAGTTATTCTTTAGGGTCCTCCTACAAAAATGCATCTAGTCACCTGAATTCAGATAACTTTTGAAGTTTCTAGAAGTCAAGGTAATTGTGCTAACTAATTTAAAATCAGTGATAATTATATATATTAATTAGGTTAATAATATAATTAATTAGATCCATATAAATCTGAGTTTCTTAGTTCTGAATCCTGAAGTTGGTATTTTTTCTAACATGAGCAGTCTTTGTCTTGAGATGCAGGCCTCATTTTTGACATCTTTGAAAGTTGATGCCATTTTGGTCATTCTTTCTTTAAACTTTAATAGATTTTTACTTTTGGTTGTGGACCCAGCCATTTGCCCTTTTTTCAGTCAGTACTGCATTACTCCAAAGACCCAATTTATATTAACACTTGAGGCATCTTCAGCCATGAAAATCAGGATTGGTCTCAATAATCCAGACTACTTAGAAGTCTCTTGGCAAAAGGATTTATATGCTCCCAGGCTTTTCCATTAAAACACTGATGGCAGGTTTTAATCAGGAATATATATATATATATATATATCGTGCAATTGCAATTCCCTCAAGAACTTCTTTGTATTTGCACAGTCTCACTACTAACATTACAATAGCTAAGGGTCTGTCTGTCATTATTTCCATTGTAAAAACCTGCTCAATTCCCATCAGGGGCAATAACTCAGTCATAAAAAACCACATGGTGCTGAAGCATAAATCACTACTAGAAGTAGATCCTGATTCAGTTAAATAGTTTAACTGAACTCACTTTAAAGAGTGACTGGGCAAACAGTTTGGATGAAGAAAGCAAGAAAAAGGGCTAATCCAAAGCATAGTGTGTTGTCTTCATCTCTTGAAGGTCACACACCTAGTCTCTTCCAGATATTTGCAATGCCATTTTTTTTTCTTGACTTCTAATTTGATTCTAGCCTCCTTGTAGAAAGGGAGTTGGGATACTGAAATCTGTGGAGATTAGGAAAGAATCCATGTATTTGCATTTGTAGAAGGCAAATCAAGGTCTTAAGTACTGATCACTGAAAGTGATTGGAAATGAGTAAAAATGATGGATTATTAAAAGAAATGTACAATGTAAAAATAGATTTGAAAGGACCATGACAATGTTGTTGAGACATTACAAGTGGATATATCTCAACTGATTATCCAAAAGACAAAGTAGTTGGGCAAAAGGTATTGTTAGCAAGAAACATAAATTTCATGACAGCTTCATGTGCCTTGTACCTTTATTATTTAAATCAAGACTGAGATTTTTGCTGATAGTTTAAATAAAGTCTTGAAAAACATTCACTAATCAGATTAAAAATCATAAGAGAACCAAAGACTTTGTGCATATCACTGAAAGCTCCTCAACTGGTCATTCTTTAAAGATTTGATAAATATTTTTGAATATTGTTCAACAGATGAAATTGCTGCTGCTATTCTAGGGAGACTACTTAAAGCTCCTTAAACTTCAGCCTTATGAAATGGTGTCTAACACTGAGCCTACAATTAATTTGTCTGTCATGTATTGAATTGTTCCTGTTTGTGTTTTCCCTTAACACTGCCCAGATCAAAACACACCATTCCCACATCTTACTACTCTCCATTTTTCTAAGAAATAAAAGTGGTTATTATAGACCTACTTAAGACGTGTACATCTTGGAAGGATGTGCCTTTGTTGAATAACCCACAATCCATTGATTGTATCTCAGCAACATATAGAATTATATGGAATTTACTCTGTCTGTGATGAAGAGTTAGGAGGGATGAGGCAGAAAAAAGGAGTTCCATGGAAAGCTTTCTACTTGTCTCACTAATTGACTTTACTGAATTAAAGTGCTGTAGTTGCACTTGTTTAAATTGTTCTTACAACTGTTCTTACAGTCAATGATAACTCCTAGTTCACCACCTGCAAGCACACACGGTCCCAACAATTAAGGATTTTATTCCTTTTACTGGTTTTGTCCAGAGTATAAAAGCTTCGAATAAAACTAATACCAAGAAAATAAGTAACCTCCTCTCTCTAGGAAACGGTACTTTCAGGGTCAGTGGAAACTATCAACAGTATAAATAGAAGAGGAGAATTGTGCTAGGTGTTCCCTGTTCCTGGTAGTCTTGACCCTTTAATTAATTTGGCTTAAATTCATCCATAAAGATAGTTAGAAAAAGATATGCTTTTAATTCCCCTGCATTCCTTCTAGTTAGCAATCAGTTGGTAATGCCTATGCCTTCTTTGCCTGCTTTCATTTACACTGTGGTCTCAGCCTTCAAATATTCAACATTACAAATTGATTTCACACTGTCACGTCACTCAGACAGTGCGAAAAGATGTGAAGCTCAAATTAAATCACTTACACTGAATACCCTGACTTTTTCTAGGTATAAGTTTCAGTTTCATAATGTTGCTGCAATGTAGCTTGTGGTGTGTTAATATCATATATTCCAGCTATTAAGATTTAACATGCATAGCAGGGTTTTTATGGGTGAGGGGTTTTGTACAAAATATGAGGCCTTTTAAGGCACCTGCTCTGGCATTTCAAGAAATATTCCCTGAAAAGTAATGAAATACACCCACAGTAAGCTACTAAAAGAATATGTAAGTCTCTGCGCTGCCCTACTCTGTATTGAATAAGAGTATTGGACTTGCCTGAGAAATAATATGGGATGGGATATTTCAAGGTAAAATAAAATGTTTAGCAGTCTTATCCATATGTGGATAAGAAAAATCATACACATCAGTCTAAACACACCCTCCTTAGTTTCTGTTCCAAAGACATTGAATAACCATTTTAAAAATTACAGTCTAAGTACTGAATTCTTTAGCTGCTTTAGAAAGTGATTTAAAGTTTGATATTCCACCCATTCATATACTCTATATGGAATTTTAATCATGAAAAGAAATTTTTACTGAGCGAAGATAGGTGAACCACAGAAACTCCCCTCTTAATTCCTATTCCACCTGCCCACACCTCCGATTTCTGGGATCATCTGACTCTGATAATCCTTGTCTGGCTGAAAGACCATAAATTTTCATTCTGTGTATTACAAGCAGTGACATATGAATGTCATATTTTCAGTTTATATGAAAAATCTGTATGTTTATCGTCTGAATCCATGGCAACTCAGAGTTTATTAAATTAAGGCTAGGAAGCACAATAGTGAAGTGTGTAAACTATGAACATTATTGATAGCTTCTGCACTGTGTCAGTATTCAGATAGTACAGACTGAACCCCCACGTTCTCCCTTGCAATGAGCTGAGTCAATTAAAAAGAATCTCAGACTGATGACTCACAGATTTGAAAGCCAAAAGGCAGTAGCATTTTAGGGCAGTGTTTAGTATGTCCTCTTGCATAACACATGGCATGAGATTGTCTTATATTTTTTTCCTACTTGTTACAAATAGCATCTTGAGTACAAATACCCCAACTTGACTGAAATAATTTGGAGATTAATAGCTCCAGTACAATGTTTTGTATATTCATATAATAGAAATTTGATGTATAATTTTTTTTTTCAAAATATAAAGATATTCAATTCCCAGCTTTTCTGGTCTGTAATGCTCTTGTGATCTCAGCTGGTGTACAGTTATCAAATCTTGACAAATATATTCATAAACTTATCCCCAGCTTGCAAACCTCTAACATTTTGGGGTCAGAAGCAAAATACGTCATAGGACAGAGGACACAGGAAATTCCCCCAGGTTCCAAATAGAGTGAATTTCCAGTCCTTGTTTGAATTTTAATGGTATTAGAGGCACCTGGAAGAATCTTGATATTTTTATTTCATTTGCTCTGTATTTCATATAATGTCCTGAATCTATTCTTCAGCCTCAGTTTTCTCTTGCACCTTCCCAGCACACACATCACTGAGGGATGTTTGCATTTTTAAGTGGTATCATAGAGTTTGCATTTTTAAGTGGTGTCATAGAGTCTTCACAAATGGAAGACCCAGAAAAATATTGACAGGCTCAGAGACTGTTTCTCTTTTCTTTTCTCCTCTTTTCCCTCCCTTCTGCTCTTCAGGATTAAAAGGTTAAGCACTGATATAATTTTACAAATGTGACATTTCTTGGGGGTCATAAAGAAATTTTCTGTCCAACAACAGATGCTTCATTGGCTCCACTCTTCCATTTCAGGCTCTTTTTTTCCTTCTTCCAAAGAACTTTCTACATGCTGCTTTGCTTAATCATTTAGTAATAGGCAAATGAGATGCAAATTATTTTGTACACTCACTGCTTTTCCATCTGTGTTTCCAATTTTAGGGGGTAGGAATGGCAGGGGGAGACAATTAAAACTAACAGGCTATGCCTATGCTACTCAATTAAAGAAGGCCAGGAACAGCTCTGGCCATGCTGGATTTTTGTCCCTACTTATGACTAACCTTCTCTTGGAGACATTTGTCTTAGAGAAAACAAGGCCAAGAGGCATGTAAGAGCCTGCTGTGGTTCCCCAGACACTGGAGGGTACCCCTGCCCACAGCATAAACAAGCCCACCCACCATCTCCTCTTGACTTGCACTAAGTAACCTGTAACCTAAAACCAGTTAGGGTCCCCAGAAGAAAAGTACAATGTAATTTCTCACAGGTTTCAGCAGGAGCCACACACAACTAATCTGAACACAATGAACTCACTGCAGTTTTAAAGCAAAGGGCAATGTTCATTACACTCTGACCTGCTCTTTCACTCATGCTCTTTGAAATATTTTAGGCAGAGCCAAAATCAGAAAGACATGTATTTACATTACATTATTAATGTTGCTTTTCTAAATTCTGGGTAATTCTGAAGAGAATGCAGATAGAAAATGAAAGACATTTGGATACAGAAATCTAGATGGAATATCGTCTGCTTAGCTGTTCTTGAAATGCCTGCTTTTCTGAGTCCTTTAACATAAAAATGCTTTTATAAATTTTTCCTCCAGTCACATATGATATATGGAAAATCACTAAAATCCTGTCTTTGTTGAAAGACTCATTATTTGATTCAGTCTTATCAACATCCTATAACATATAAAGCACCAATCCTATCTCAGCTTTGTTTTCAATAGGAGCTGATCACAGCATTTGGAGAAAAGATTTTGACAAAGTTGGATTACAGAGACTTGTAATTACCAGGGTTTTCACAGTATAACCTCTGGATACTTTTGGTATTTTTCAGAATATGTGGCACTGCAGGATCTTGATGTCTCCTTAAATTCTCTTTCTTTTTTCATTCATGGTACTCTGAAATCACTTCAGGTTTTTTGCTTTCCCCTCTTTTTGGAAAAGTTTTAATTTTATGTTATGAATGTAATAATCCTGTGTTTGTTCTATCCTTATTTGAAAAAGATCCAAATAAATTCCTAGAAATTATATGAAGTTGAGTTTTGAGAAATTCATTGGTTTGCTTTAAGTAGTACCTCACATTGAAAGATCTTGTTGAAAGTTGTTGATTAGAGCTGGAATGAAATTAAATCCTACATTGATTTATTAGGAGAGTTTGTTCAGCTCACCTGTTGCATAACTGATGTTTTTAATAGCTTTAATGTTGAAAAGCAGAAACTGAAGTGCTCTGGAAAAGGTGGGATTCCCTATGGAGGCAATGGGCTGCAGCTTCTGAGTGGTCTGATTTCAGGCTGCTTCAGTTGCCCTGCAAACTGCTGTGAGAAGGGAATGCACAGAAAAGCTAAACCATGTCAAAAATTTTATAATTTCTCTTCCAAGAAAGGTTTATGTTTCAGAATGTAGAAGATATGTGCAAAATCTACCAAGGCTGTCAGTTTCAAAGCAAATATAAGTATATGCATATGGCATGGGGGAGGAATTTTAAGTATTATTTTATTTGTACTGTGTAAGCAAAATGCCTAAATAGGCCCGTGGTTAAAATTCAAATATTAAAAAAAGAAGAACAGGGGAAAAAAAACAGGAAAAGGGTCGTATATATATCCCTGCACATATAATTTAAACACATTTTCATCCGTTGCTGGAACTGATGGATGTTCCCCACATAAATTTTTAATCTGGCACCAATTATGTAGTCTTTATTCTTACCTGGAAGATGTGATTACATAAAACACTACCTAACTTCATCTATAAATAAAGTTATATAAATGAAGATATGATGCCCAGCATGTACAGACTGTCTAGAGCAGATGACCATCAATTTGTATTTATGCATTCCACTGTTAACTTCATGGTGTTTCTCTATTTTCTGGCATAGTTGTAGCTTTCTATGCACAATTGAGATAAGACACTTAAATATCAGTACAACCCTGTTAACGAATTTCCAGCGAAACTCTCCATGAAAGTTTTTCTCTCAATAAGATGTTGTGTAAATTATTTACAAGCATTCATACTTATTTTGTTTGGGTTGTAAAAGCACATAGGTGTATACACTTAGTTGACTTCACAATTAACACATGCTGGAGCAGAGTTAGCTTCAGAGGTTACGCATTTATTTAAAGCAATTCTGCCACTCACTGCTATTCTCACCGCTTGACACACACCAATTCACACATAAGATGAGCTAAGTTGTTTTTAATGCAAAAATGTCATCTCAAAACAAGGTAAATGTTCTCATTTATTTTTAAAATCCACTCCTATATTTCATGCCTTTTCTAAATTCTACCACTTTGTCAGATATGGAAGACATCTAAGATGTCAAATCATTAAAGGTACAGAAAAAAATCACAGAAAGAAATCCATGTGATTAGTATTAAAGAAACGTGCAATTTTTAATTTTGTGATATAATACTCAATGGAATTAATGGAAAAATGTAATGTTAGTTCCATCAACTATTGAATGTCAGCTATGATCTGATGTCACAGATAGTTGTTTTGTCTTTGTATTTCTATTATTTTTATTAACAGTTCTGCCTCTAAGGTAAACAAACAACCTAAAGAGTGTTATGTATATATATGTAAATATGTAGCATTCTTTGCATTTCTATTTTGGATGTACATTGGTTTTTACACTGACTTCAGCATGGTTGAAACAGCAGGACGAAAGGAAAGAAGTAGCAAACCATAGTTTATTATGTCTACTTTAAATGATGATAGTGTATTTCATGTCTTTATATCTCTAATTTCTTAGCTAGTAATGCTCCCTTTTTATTACTGATGTTTTAAGTGCATCAGGTGTGTTAGAGAAGTGTAATACTTGTATGTGTGTTTTCTCTTACAGTCTTTATCTATATGAAATCAGTTCATCTGATTTGATAATTTTTACAGGACAAAAAGTTCCTTGTTCATTTGGTAAAGAAATTTTATATTTTCCTCTTTAAATGAAGAATAGATGGTTCATTTAAATAAAAATATTGCTTTTTCTCAATTATACTCCACTTCATATACTACACACACACATGCAAGTTGTAGCATGTATCTGGTGTTTTCTTGGCCTATTAGCTCTTATGTCTCGGTCTATAGAACCAATGTAAAAGAAGTAAAATGCCCTGTAAGGTTTTAAAAGGGATACTCTGACATTATGCCAAATAATACAAAAGCCAGAATTACTTCAGCAAGAACAAAAATATCTGCAAACTGAATTGAAGCATTTCTGGCCTGTGACTGAAACTGATCATTTTCTATCACATTAACTTTGAAGCTTCATCTTTATTTCAAACACATTAGACGTGCATTATTTTTCAAAATACCAGTTATCTTGTCCTACAATGACCTCCATCTCTACTTATTGCAGGAAATATCAAATTAATGGTTGCTCTCACTTGTTTTAATAATAGTTAGAACTGTAAGGTAAGTCAGCAGATATTTTGTATTTTTCCAATAAAATCAGAAAGTTGCAAATCTGTGCAAAAAATATGTATATTTTAATTGAATGAAAAAATGTTTAAAGAGTTGACCCAATATCTTGTCATTCTCAGGACATATCATATCAGTGGGTCCAAAGGAAAGCTCTGAATGATGAAAAAGTAGTGAACAGAGATGATCTTACAAACTTCACAAGAAATATGTAACATTTAAAACAAAATATATGATGTTAAGGTGCTTCATAAACAACTTTTGTTAATATTTTCACAGTATATTATTAAATGGACCCATTCGAATTTTTTTTAAAAATAGAAATCTTTTCATCATAATTTTGAATGAAAACATAAAAAAGCCTTCCTGGGACAGAAAATAGATAAGAATTTTTAATATATCTTTTTAATTTTATGTTGAAGTTCTTCCTTGTATTTCCTTATCTCACACAGAGCATTTTTGAGGGCCTTCTGTGCTATTGTTGTTATAGGTCACTCATGAACTTTTCAACTCTGCGTACTCAGCTTCCATTCTGAAAGATGCTCGTGGCTACTGCAATATAACCTACATATAACTGGTTGCTGTGCCACTGTGTTTGTAAACAGTCAGCTGCTCAGAGCAGTGTGGCGTTGCAGAGTCCCTCATCACACATGACTTACAGTTTATAGGCACACTGCCTTGCTTTTGGGGATACTAACAAATGTGCTGTTAGAAGTTCAGTGTGCTCCTTAGCTGATGTATGCCATAATCAGTGGATTATGAAAGTTTCCATAATCATAAACAAAGTGTAAACTGCTGACTCTTTGCAGATGCTTGACTCAAAAAGAAGTATTGAAATCTATACATTACAATTTATAGATGTAACTTGAAGATGTAAATCGATTTCGCTAACAGATAAGATCTGAGAAACAAAAACTCTGAGTTGTTTATTAAAATGTGTACATTTATAATAATTAGCTGTTCTTATCCAATTTCTCCACAGTCAGACATAAAATTGAAACCATTTTGGACACGTTTGGTACAGATGTCAATTGACAAGCTTTGTCACATTTTTAATGTCATCACTGTCATGTACGTGAGTACATTTAATTTTGAATTTCTGCATCAAATCTGTATAAATGATAAATAAAATTCCTATCAAGTGGCCTTCACAGGCATTTCTTACTCCAGGAAAGCCTGGTATAAATCTGACTGCATGCCGTTGCTTAAAATATTTGTTCACCTATGTCTTAACTGTTACAGTAATATTTGCCAACATTCAGTGAAACATTAGTAAAGCCTGGTAGCACTGAAGATGTGTTTCAAGAGATGCCAATATCAGGAGGTGGATTTGACTATGGATATTCTATATTACATGAATCTAGTAGACTACAGGCTTGGAACAAGCTTCTTTATTCAACTGCTGGTACTAATAATACTTTTTATTTAAATTGAAATAATGGTAGACATGGGAATTAATGTTCAGGGGGAAGAAAATGTTTTCCCAATTGGTTAGACTATATGAAATTTGCATGCTTTATGATTGTACTTAACAATAAAATAATTTCTTTAACTTGTATAGAATTAATGAGGACAGAACTTTTTATGGATGATGCTGGCATATTTGGTATTTCAGTAGAAGCATTATTTCTCCACTGTTGTTCAATAAGATATACTCAATATTTACTGAAAAGAAATCTTGGTTCAGACAAGTTTTGTCAGGAATATAATTATCTTTAATGCAGAAATTTAGACTAGCAAACTTACCAATAAAGAAACATGCTTGGAAGATTTTCGTCACAAAACCTCTGAGAGAAGACTGGTATCTCAATGAAGAATGGGTTCTGAAAATGAGTTTGAGTTATCAGAAAATATATGTGAAATAATAAAGTAGGACATTTTTAGATAACTCAAACTCATTTTCAGAACTTATTCCTCATGGAATTGTCTTATATATATATATATCTTCCTTATGTTACTAAATTGCTTTTCTTTTGTAAAACTCTAAACCTTCCAGGACTTTAATGTGGGATATGATACAACATGAGAAAAGTATATCCCAGAAAAGAAGAGGGAATTATAAAGAAAGATTTGTTTTAAAAAAGCTTTTCCAGCTTTAAAATTAACAAGGTCACACTATCATGTGGAAATACTGAAGTTCTGCATATCTATCCAATAAATCTCAGTGATAGCACCTAATAAAGCACAGTTTGTTGGCATAAATTCTGGTATTTGAAGGGGACTTGTCTTCTCTTTCCCATGCTTTAATTTAACTTGAGGGGTATTTTTGTTTTTTTCAATAGTATTTACACATATAAAAAGATATTGAGGTTAATAACTGGCAATAGTAATATATTATATATTATTTTAAAACGTGTTGTATTTTGCTTTTAAATTTTTGGAAACAAAGTAGAAAAATAACCCCGATCTTTTAAACAAAGGACCTATTACTATTTCCCTCTTTGGTATATTTTCTTGAAAACCCTCCTTTCCCAGCTCCATTGGATGGATAATCTAATATTTAAATGTTTAGAATAAATAATTCCCCTATTTTTGTCCTTCCTCACATTTACAGCTAATTATGAAACTCCTTAGGATATTCCTCCTTTATGCCACTGTATCCTAGATACACTCTTCTGCATTACCTGAAGTCTGAGCACTGAGTTAACTCCTGGTCTAAGAAAGTGTTATAATGGAATAAATTAAGCTTGACAGCTTGTTCTGGGTGTTCCAAAGACAGACCATCTACCTTGCCAGGTATGCCACACATCATTAATTCTTTTTCTGTTTAGGACTGGTGGTACTTTGGGACAACATCTTTAAACCTAAATGAGATATTAAATTCCAATAATTATTTCAAATACACAAGCACACTAGAAAGACACAGAACTGTTGAAATGAGGAGGAGCCACTAAAGAGCTGGAGCACCTCCCCTATTAAGACAGGCTGAGAGTTGTGGTTGCTCATCCTGGAGAAGAGAAGGCTTCAGGAAAACTTTCCAGTACCTGGAGGGGCCTACTAGAGGGCTGGAGAGGGACTTTCTACAAGGATGAAATGCATTTAAGTTGACAACTGAAGGTGAAATTCTTTACTGTGAGGATGTGAGACACTGGAACAGGCTGCCCATTGAAGTTGCGGATACCCCTATCCCTGGAAGGGCTCAAGGCCAGGATGGATGGAGCCCTGAGTAACCTGGTCTAGTAAAAAGTTTTCCTGCTGATGGCAGGGAGTTGGAACAAGATGATCTTTAAGGTCATCCCTTCCACCCCAAACAATTCTGTTTCTACATTTAACAGTTTATTGCAACATTTACATGAGGATTCAGTGCTTAATTTCAGGTCTTGGAATTGGTTCAAGCTTGGTTTTATGTGTGACAACTGAGGAATAGGTGGGTTTTCATTTAACTATATTAAATTCATAGCAGCGACATAACATTGTTCACTTTCCTGTTCACTCTATTCAGTTCTAAGGCCATAAATTTATGTTTATTATTTGGTATTCTTTCCATATTAACTTCAGATTCAAGAATGGACATCTATTCATTAAGAAGATAACAAGGATAAAATTTCCTGTTAACATTTTCTCTTAAGGTTGATTTTGCAAAATCAATCAAATCAAATTTAAACCCATGGGAAAATAATACATTCCTAGCCAATATAAGAGATACATTATAAGCAACTAAAAACATGTAGGGATAGAACAATGTCATTTGGTATAAGATTTTCCTTATGCAGTGTATTACTGTTCTATGAACTCGTCTTGAGTTGTTGATATTCAGCTGCCCAGACCAAGAATATTGTTTTTCACAAAGAGCATTAAATTTATCTCAGCAGACTGTCCAAGCAATTCAATTTTGTTAAGAACTGATGAAAATCTATCATTTGGCAATGATGGATGGATATGGCACCTCCTCCAGTCCAATTTAAGTGCTGATATAGGCAGCAATGGTAATTCTTTTAAAAGTGAGGCACAACATTAAAGGTGGTTTAACATTAACTTTCCATTAAAGTTAATGTTGAACCACCAACTTGCAGAATGGTACATCCATCAAATAAGAAATCTTAATACATGAGAAACATGTCCATCACAATTTTGAAATGAACAAAGATATTGTCATCACCACCATGTTTTATATCTATCTAGTACCTTTTATTTCATACCTTAGTCTCTATTCATAACATACATTTCCTAGTGGACATATAAGGAAGGGGTTGCCTGGAGAAGTTGTGGGAGATCCCTGAAAGTTTCAAGACTAGGTTGGATGAGGCTTTAAGAAACCTGATTTAGTGAAAGGTGTCCCTGCTCATGGCAGGATAAGTGGAAGCAAAGCATCTTTAAGATTCCTCCCAGTCCACACCATTTTACAATTCTATGATTTTGTGTGTGCTGGTACGCTCAGTTTTCAGACTACCTTTGGTAGGACCTTTTAATTTCCTTTTTTCTAAATGTATGTCTGAACACAAGATAGGAAGAAATATTAAGGGGTGTCCTAATGGCAAACCATCTTGATAGTATTCAGATAAAGAAAACTAATGTGAAAAGCCCATATATTTTCCTTTTGATTTTGACTCACTATCATGAGATACAAATATGCCTTTCCAAAATGCTCAGTCATATTTTTAGGGAGGAATGCATAACTAATGTAAAGATGTAGCTAGCAACCCATCTCACACCAGTAGTATTTGAAAAAGCTGTATGTAAGAGAATCTGGAGAATATATGAACTATTTGGTCCTGTTTACTTGATATGTAGCATGTTGATGAAGGTGGCAGTTACCTTCATTGCAGATTTTATCACTATTGTACGTACTTCCTGCATTGTTAATATCCTCAGTATTGAGGATGCAACAACTTTTGGAAAATTAACCTCTTTTCACGCTCTTTCTCCTTTACAGTAGTCTTAAATTTGAAGTAGATCTATAATGTTGGGACAACTGAGGAATGATACAGCAGAGGATAAAATGCACTAAAGAATGTAATCACCCTTAAACCTAAATTTCTACCTGACCCAGAAGGGAAAATTTATCATTTTGAGCTGTCAGTCTTACATTCTTTACTAACGGGTTTTTTTTCTTTTATTTTAATTACACATAAGGCGAACACAACTTATAACGCAATACCTATCAACATTGGCTATTTCAGTCTAGGAAGATTTTTTTTAATTCTGTCTACCACTATCTCATGAAAACACAATATGTGTTTAGATTGCACAGAATAATACTTGGATAGTGTCAGAGTAATTATACCACACTCATTTGACATTTCTTGGCATATGGAGAAGGCATATTTACATTCAAGTGATAAATTAACCATTTTCCTTAAAATAGATATAAAAGGACCCTACTGTTGTTTTATAATTTATTTCATCATTTTTTTTAAACATCTAATTTAGCTGTAATTTTTCTTATCTCTTTAATGCTCTACAATAGCTCTCTGGTTGATGTGGCTACATGGCTACATAACAAGCTACATAACAAGCTCCCTTTCAGTAAAGTATTTTAAGTGTGTCTGTATGCTGAAAAACTAACCATGTCCTCACTTGAAAGTAGTTGTTTAAGTCCTATTACATTTGCATTTTGAAGGACAGGGTAGGTTTAAAAGCTTTGAATGATAGAGTTGGACAGCTGAAAAGAGTTGTAAAGAAAGACAATCTTTCATTTTCTTACTTTTCTTACTTAAATGCAACAGCACTTGATTGTTTGTCACAGTTGAGTTAGCTAACTGATGTACTGCTAAAAGTGATGATAAGCATTGGGAAAGCCTATCTCAATCTGTTAATCACATTGGTTTCTGGAAATTCCATCAGGAAATTAATAAAACAGACTCAGACTTTCTATATATTCTATTGTCTTTCCCTGTACATGATACACCATGGACACTGCATTACTCTTCATAGCCTGTAGCTATGACTGGAGTTAAAATATCTCTGTATCATCTGTAAAACCTTTTCTGTTTTCATATGACTTTTCATCAGCCTATGAAAGAAAAATGTGGAGATGAAACTTAGGGGATTTCAGAAACTCTTCATTTGACATTTGAACATTAAATCTTCACTGGAGCCTTTATCTCAAAGCCAAGAAAAGATATTACTATTATCCCAGAAATTTTAAAAATACAATATTTTCTTTTTGAATGATGTGACACTACAGTCTTGACTCTATTCCAATTCTGTATTTTAAAATTCTCTTAGAAAGTATGTTGTAGATGACTCGGAGATTTAGGGCACAATTCATAAAGCTTTAAAGAGCAAAAAATAGGTCACCAGCCATTCATTTTATGTTCTTCAGATGCTGGAGTTAAAGTCAAACCTTCTTAGAAGATCTTCAGATGAGATTTTTTTCACAGAGATTAGTATTGTGCCTTCTGAATTCTGAGCAATAGAATGCTTGAATGCCTTTTTTTTTTTTTCTTTGGAGGATGAAGAGGAGCAGGTTGAAAGTAGAAATAAAATTCTTGGGTGAAAAAGGAAATCCTCCTGCTACATTCCGCCACTGAACCCCAGATTTTTCTGACCAATTGTATATTGGACTATGTCATGGTTTAACCACAGCCATGCCTCACACAGCCACTCGCTCACCCCCTACCAGCAGGATCAGGGACAGAGTCAGAAGGGTGAAAACAAGAAAATGCATGGTTTGAGGTAAAACCAGTTTAATAGGGAAAGAAAAAGCCATGCTAACAAGCAAAGCAAAACCAGGAATTAGTTCCTTGCTTCCCATGGCAGGCAGGTGTTCACCTATCTCCAGGAGAGCAGGGCCCTGTCACATGTAACGGAGACTTGGGAAGACAAACTCCATCACTCCAAATGCCTCCCCCTTTCCTCCTATTTCCCTGCTCTCTACATGCTGAGCATGATGTCACATGTTTTGGAATATCCCTTTGGTCATTTTGGGTCACCTGTGCCAGCTGGGTCCCTTCCCAACCTCCCATGCATCTTCAGCTTCCAAGGAGGAAAGGCCTTGGCTGTGTGCAAGCCCTGCTCAGCAATGACAAAAACATTTCTCTATTATCAACCTATTTGTGCTCAGCACAAATCCCAAACACTGCTCCATACCAGCCACTGTGAAGAAAATGAACTCTACCACAGCCAAAGCCAGCACAGATTAGAAGAAGCAAATAATTATATTAAGTTCTCTGTAAATATACATAAATGGAACTAACAGGATATGCACCATGCAGCTCATCTTGGCATTAAATAAAGTATGATAATAGTTTATGATAATATTCCTACTAATTTCTGGCTCCTAATCCTTTTTTTAAAATAAAATCTGTTATAGTTAACAGACTATAAAAAGCTATTGGCCACTCTTGATTTCTCAGAGCTTTTTTACTATATGCTAAAACTAGGTCAGAAAAGTATAAATACCATGATCAGACATATTTCTAAACAACTATAAACTAAGTAATTTCAAAGAAAATTTAATGATCAGTCAATCCAACCTAAGCCACCACCACTCACACCACAGTCTCACACTAAAGACAGATATATCAGTAGTGAAAATAAAACTTTAGTCAAAGTACAAGTCAACTGCAGAGCCCAGAATGTAAAGAGGGCAGAATATTATTGTTAAGGAGAATCTAGTTTTAGCCACTGTCTTATGGAAAAAATCAAAACAAATTATCATGCACTAACAACCTAGCTCTAATTTAATAGGCAACAATGTTAAATAAATTCCAGAGCATTTCACACTTGCCTCTATTTTTTTAATTAGTGATAAATTTTTCCTGTATTTAAACAAGAAAAATAGATGACAGTAAAGACTTTCATGAACAATGCATGAGAAGTGCACTGCCTATTGGTAGGGAGTAGAGGACAAATGCTGTGGCATAATTTGAATTCTATTTTAAAGATGGAAAAAAATCTTACAGAAAAAAATTGAGTAAATTTTAAAAAGCAAGCAAAAATAACATAAACTTAATAGACACAGTATAGAGTATACCTTTATAGTTGATTTTATAAGATTTCAGTCATGTTTTATTATCATAAAGCTAGCAAAAGAAAAAATCAGACATATATAAATTCTGAAATTTCAATTCTATAGAAAAAATCAACAAAATAAAGAATTTTATAGTTACTTTTACAGACTTTGAAAATAGGAACAGATACCTTTTTTTTAAGAAGCTAATGTAAATTTGTATCATATACATTGAAATACATTTTTCACATTTTGACTTTTATAATTTTCCATTTTCTTTCAGAGTGTCTTCTGAAAATTTAGAGTAAATGCATAAGAAATAAGAAAAAAATGAGTTCCCAAACCAATATAAGGAAAAAGGGGGGAGGGTGGGGGGGATGGGGCAGTAACTTTTCAGTGTCAGCAGTTAGAGATATGATTTAATTTTTTTTCAGTAAAGCAAGATCTTGAAGAAAAAAACAATCTGTGTATTAGAAGATATAAAAGTTCTTACTAAAATCATATTTGTTCTGCAAAAATAGTAGTGCACACCCATTGTTTTGAAATAGCAAAGCTGTCTTATAGTTGAACTAATAGGACAAAAGAGGGCAATTCCCTTAACTTCAGTAAGAACTGAACTTTGAATACAGTTCATGAGGAATATTTAAAATTCAACCAGAGGGATATTGTTTTGGCTGAGCCAGCAGGAGCCATGTTCTGCTTATCTCAGTTGCCAAGTGTGCATTTTATGTCCAGAGAGAATTTCTCCTTACTGTAATCTATGGAAAGTTCATGAAGTTTAGTATCTTCTAGAGAAAGCAACAAATTACTGTAATGGATCCAATCACTTCTGCTCTACTGCACTTAGGAAGGAGATTTACTTCATAAAGATCAGGTAATACCCTAAAATGTGTTTAACTTAAATCTCACACAGTACTTTCATCCATAAATGATACAAATCCTCTATTTACAAAAAAATAAAAATCAGGTCCATCTTATAAAATTTAGCACTGTATGTATCTGTGCCATATTTTCGAGTGATGCTTCAAAAATTTACAAGTGATTTAAAAAGTGTTCTTTTCTTCACTTGGCTGTAAATCTGTGAAGAATCATTCTGCTTCACTACAGGATTTGAACACAGAAAGTTTCAAATTGCAATTTCAGGTATTCGAAAACTAAGCTTTTATGCTGGATGCTGAACACCAGGAATTTTTTAAAAAGTTGTTATTTACTTCATTTAAAAATTCTGCTAGCAGCATATCTGTATATGTTTTAACTCAAATACCTTTGTAAACATGTCATCATATCCTCAGCCCTCCTTTTTAAGAATATTAGCTGCTATTTTTATTTTTATTAGTTCACACCAGCACACAATGTGAAAAAAACAATCAGGCAGCAACAGAGAGAGTACTTTATTCTCTGAGCCATATTAAAACACAAAATACCTTGCTGGTGTGGTATGAAAAATTTACCAAATGTTCATATTTAAATCACGTGCTAATTCTGTTTAGATTTAGCTTTAATTTATTTAGGAATCAAATTTATCCCTGCCTAGAGATTTTTCCATGAGAGTTGCATTAATCTCCTAAGAAGGGATTAACAGCTGTAGACAGAAGTACTCATCAAAGTTAATTTTAAAATACTGTCTATTATATTAGTCAACCTTAGCAAATAGAATTACTGCCATTCGTATCCTCCAGAAATCTTTCTCAAAGGATTCCTCATTGTTAAAAGGGTTATTAAAAAAAAAAAAAGTACAGGAGAAAAATGTAGGGAGGAAATAAGAGATTGCAATCACCATTTTAATTACTCTATATAATTATGTATTGCTGTAATTGTTTATAAAGTCTGGGTTTTATAGGAAGCAGGACCTTTTTTTTAAATCCAACCCTAGTCTTGTGATAAGCATCGTTACTTAAAATCTGAAACACGTGCAACTTGCAATCAGCTTGATCACTTTAGATATATACAAACTCCAGTCACACAGAGAAAGAATTAAATTTCAGCTTTATAGTGATGCATGGTCATAGTTCTTGCTCCAGTGAATTGGTGGTGTGGGTACTCAAAGGTTCTCTTTACAGTTACAGTCTCATCAATTCCTACATCTTCATCTCTTCTTTCCTGATTTGCCCTTTGTGTCTAACCTCAGACAAGCCACTAGAAAGGGTAATGGCAGTTTAACTTGGTTAGATATCAACTGAGACAGACACTGCATATTCTGCAGGAGAGAAGTGTTCTCTGACACAACACCAATGCAAATTCATGTGGTGTGGGTAGAAATTTAGACACATTTAAATTCACTTTCATCTGCCTTTTCAGAAAGAACAGTGACCTCAGGTAGACACAAAGAGCTGTGGGATGCTCTAGAAGGTCCCAGTTATGGAAACCATGAGGTCTTCAACAGCAAGTGTATCTGACTATAACAAACACAACTGGAAAAGTCCTTTTCCACTCCTTGTGTACTTTTGAAGTGGATTTTGAGAATTTCAAGAGTGCTATTTCAAAGGGATCTTACTATGTGATCCTAGTATTTTCCCCTCACCTTACCTGACCAAGAAGAGCAAAAGATTTGGCACAGTAATATTTTTTCTGCCAAGAGGAATAAAGTCTAGGCATCTATTTTATGTGTCTTGATACTCTGATAGTCTACTCAGCTCTCATGAGAACCCATATTGCATCCAGCTCTGGGGCCTCCAAAATAGGAAATGTTGAAATGAGTCCAAAGGAGGCAACAAATGTGATCAGGTGGCTGGAGCACATTTATTATGATGGGCAGAGAGAGCTGGGGTTGCTCAGCCTGGTTGTTCAGAAGAAAAGGTTCCAAGGGGACCTTGTATCAGTCTTCCAGTGCCTCAAGGGGCATACAAGAATGATAGAGGGGGAATTTTTATAAGGGTGTGTACTGACAGGACATGGGTAGTGGCTTCAAATTGAAGGAGGGCAGGGTTTCTTTAGATATTCACATGAAATTATTTATTTTCAAGGTTGTAAGGCACTGGAGGAGTTTGCCCAGAAAAGTTGTGAGAAATGCCCCTGGCCACGGAAGGGGGTTTGGAATGAAATGATCTTCAATGTCCCTGCCTACCCAAACTATTCTATGATGTCATGATTTCCAATTCCTGTTATATATTTACAGGTTTGTATAGACAAACTCCTCAAACTAGATGGTCTCATACCTCCCTTCCTTGTTTGTTGATACCATGTTGGAAACCATGAGATCTTCAACAGCAACTGTATCTGACTGTAACAGACACACAACCAGAAAAGTCCTTTTCCATTCAAGCAACAAGTCAAACAGGATACTGTTGGCTCTCTTGCTCTTTGAGATGGCTAGAGTATAGTGCTCAGCATCCAAATATAAAATTCAGACTCCTCATCTCAAAATAGAAGTAATTTTAAAAACATTTTGACAGCTTTGGAAACTTAACCACTTACAGTGGAACCTCTATAAACAAAAGATAATTTTAACAGATAGATAATTATCAGTAGAATTTAGTTACCTACACACAGAATTGATCGAGTTTTCCTTAAGCTAGCAAAAAATATTTATGTGCAGACCAGGAACATACACACAGGAAAGATGTTCTTTAGAATTTAGAAAAAGCCATAGCACATTCTTAATCTTCTGTCTCTCCTGCTCATGCTTCTGAAATAGTTCTTTATAATCATACATGCTACTATTATTTTTTCAAATTCTGCCTGTAGGAACTGCCACTTATTCTAGTTGTTTAATGACTTCAATTTCAGTTAATTACCCAGTGTATTCAATATATTCCTTAGTCTATTACCTCTTGAATGAGATTAAGGTCTTGTAAAAACTGGCAGAGGCATTGAAAAGTAATCACTCAATTTCACTTCTGCAGGATAAAAAGAAGAAAACTTAAGACATGATTGTTACATATAAAAATGCCATTTCAGAACAATCTCTTAGAAAACATATGCAGAAAGAACCACAATTAAAATGGTATTTATTTTCTTTTCATGTGACTGTTCTTAATAGGGGGTGTATGTCATTTTGTCGGAGAACTGAATATCCGAACTGTTCCACTTTATGGTGAAATCTTTTTTTGTAGTATCAACTCAAAGTCACAGACACAAAGATTCCATTGCTTCTCTTTGCTCTTGAATATTTACAGTCATTCACTCCAGCAAAAGCCCATATGCAGTTTTTTTATTGGAAGTGTACACTGCTACTCTACATGTTTCACGATTCTAATCCCAGCCAGTGATCAAATGCATAGAATGAAGAGAGTTGTACATCTGAAATGAATTTGGCCTGATGATTCATGTGCTATTGGTTAACACTGAATAGAATCATTTGAAGGAAATTGCTCTGGTGGCACCAGGCCATTCAGACCATGGCTGTTGTATTTCATAGGTCTCACCCTCTAAGGATTACTTATACCTTACAGAGAAAACAACAGCTGTGGAACACATTTAGCCTTCACTCTATAGACATATCATTGATGTTTTCCTCTTTACTGCCTACCCACAAACCATTTGTGCCAACAGTTCCCAAACCCAGTAACACCAGGAGGGTCAGAATGCATCTCAGGCTGCAGAGGGAAAGTGAGAATAATAAATTTAGACTGACCTGGTTGCATTCAGGTAGGACAGAATGAGAAATAATTTTAAGCCCTTCTTTCTCAGGTCTTCTGCTCTTCCATCTGGGTTTGTTTATATTTCAGGATGGACCATCACTATGTTTTATATACTATACTATATAAGCAGAGATATAAAAAACAAATTCTAGAGTAGGGCTATCATTCACACAGTCTGGGAACTGACTTTTCTACAGCTTATCCCCACTTACTGAAATGCAAGCAAGCTCAGAATGCAAAGTCAGATCAATAGCTATTAAGTATTACAAAACTAATTGACTTCAATGAAAGTGGGTGGTGGTCAGAGAGTTCCAAAAACTGTAACACTCACCTGAGAAAAAGCTGGTATCACCTTAGAAATCTGCTTTTCTGAAATGCCCTATTTATTCCTACCAAGTAGTTGAAAAAAAAAATACTCTTCTCTATCATAAGTAGCTTAAAACTAACCAGAAGCATAATACATTTCTGAAGAGGCAGAAGAGGTGTGGCAGAAAATGGTTACACAATAGCACAGAAAAAAGACAAATTTTACATGGCTTTTCATAGAGAAATTTTGTTAAACTGGAAGAACGCTGAATGCATCCCACATGTTCTGTAAGTGAATACTTTCAGAGCCATCCAGGAGATGCCCAGCTTGATTCACCATTTCTTGCCAGTGGTTGCTGTGACAAGCTGCTGGATTTTGCTAAAAAGCTGTCAGGTTCCATGCAGGCATGGCTGTACTTCATGGATAAAAGAACGTTTAAGGGTTCTACCATCCCACACATAACATGAACCCATATCAAGAATAGTAGATTTATTTTAGGGATGAGAACAATTAGGAGAAAAGAGACAAAGAAAAAGATTTTGAAAAACTGAAAAAAAAAACCAATTACACTAAAATACAAGGTATGGTGATTTGGATTAGATTTTACTGATTTGAATTTTTGTTCCAATTCTCAGTTTTAATAAAAAGTTCACTTGCTTCAGAACTTTTTTTTATATAGCCTCCAAATGCAAATATTGGATCTTATTGGTTCAGGTGACCTTACTCCTTCATTAAGGACATTTCTGTAGTTGACAATTAGCCCTTTTAGTTAGCAGAACACCACTCTGCCATACTTACACACTAGTTATTGTAAATAAATTCACCTTTTTCTTCCCTTGAGATCATGTTAAACTTGCTCAGCAATCAGCCTTCTAGGCATGCACGCATAGAGCCCTAAAACACAGGAAAAAGACTGGGATGGGTGTGTACTGAGTCTGGCACAAAAACAGAAGCACACAAAAATTATCTGTATTGTAATGCCACATGAAAAGGAGCCACCCGTCTGACCAGCCAACATGTTCCTGCATCTCTGCAGACAGTCAAGATTAGTAAATGTTTAACCACCACATTTTCAACAATGAGTCTATTCATTAGAATTAGGAGGGAAGGCATAACTTCACCACAAAAGACTGTTGCACCAAGGCTATTAAAACAGATATCAATTTACAAGGTACTGGCAGAGATTGGCTGAAAAGACAGGTATATTTTCATGCCACCACAGGGCTGGAAGGCCTTCTCAAAGAAGAAAATTTGACAGTGACTGACATACAGCACATGTATAATTAATAAGAACAAGGAAACTTAAGTATTGTCAAAAAACCTAGCTTTGATGCTACCAGTAATCTTCAACAAAAATTCTTGTGTCCTTTCTTTACAAGCAGTGACAAGTCTATTTTGATTTAAACTTGAGAAGATACTAGTTTAATGCTTGTGTGAGTATGGCAACTTTTTCCCCATTGCAGAAGATTATTCTAAAGTAATAAAATTTTTAAAAAACACAAAAAAATGCATCAAAAAATCTCAAAATACTAGATTCCATAGATTGAGGTACAAGTTAAAATTTGAGGTATTATTCTTTATTAAAACAGCCAAAATGAAAGAAAAAAATACAAAAAGAAAAAAATCCTCTTTCCTGTTTATCTCTGAACTTGTAGCTGTGCAAGTACAGTTCTGAGTTGTTGACTCCACCTAGTTGGACAAGACCTTTTTAGCTTCTTATAGATAGTCTTTCTATTGTGCTTTTGATGGAAGATTGTGGAGAAGTTAGTAACCAGTTTTCTGATAGAAATATCATATAATTGAAGCAATTTCACAAATGCAAACTGCAGATGCTAATGGCAAAGTGTACAAGCAAATCTTGGAATGAATACCCCTGGCACAATTTCTGTTCTCTTGAAACAGTCGCTGTGTTAACTCTGCCCTCGCAGCTACTTCTGTGGGCAATATAAATCTGTACATCAGTCTGAATTAAAGAGACAAGGGAAAAACACATGCTCTTAGATGCTTAACAAGTTAAAAGTCTGAATTCAGTGCTGAGATTCTATATTTTTTAAAATATGTGCAGATTTGAAAGCAAATTTTCATGGAAAGATACAATAATCTCTTTGCACTAGTGTGTTACTCTGTTTTGGGTGTGTTTCCTCCCTGTCATATTCCTCTTTTTCATAGAAACATGACATGACTTGTCAGCATACTAATAGTATTGCAAATATAAACACAGTATAGTTATACATTTGTATGTGCCTATGTGTACCTGCCTTTGTAATATGGTGAAATATTTACACAACCACCCTGCTGCCTTCAGGGAATCAAAAATATAACAAAAAAGATGAGAGTTTGAAAAAGAACTCTGTACTTTTTAAACAATGGTTTTAAAGAGAAACCAGCAGATTTTGAACTTTGTGATATATATCAGTTTCCTATTGATCACGCTGTGCAAATTGTCCTGCTGGCAATCTTGCTTAGATTACTGTCTGGGTGGGCTGCAGAAGCATCATCCTTACTGAAGTTTTTTCAGCCATCTTATGGAAAAAGAATGTCCATCCACATTCTTAAAGCTTTGTGTCGTTCCCCCTTGTGGAGAGTCCTAACAGTCCATTTGATTGCACATACATATAACACACTCTGAAACACATTTGTGTCTACTCCATAATATCATAGAGATATTTGCTGTTTGAATGTTTAATGCCTGTAGATACAAACACTCTTCCCCCTCCAAAAGGCAAAACCACATTGTCACACATTTTTTATAATTAATCATTCTGGTCACCTCTACCTGTCAGTTCCTAGGATAGAGCAACACCAGAAATAATGCATCCTATCTGAAGTCCTTCATTATGAGAAAGATGTCAATAAACAGAAGATCATAAAATGCTCCCAAGATGACTGAAAGAGCTTGTTAGGAGCACTAATCCAGTGAAGAGAGACCGAGTGTCCAGGGCATATTCAGTCTGCGGAAGAGGCAGCTTTGAGGGAACTTAATACTTGAAGGATATGGAGAAGATGGAACCAGACTCTTTACCAGGGTATGTGAAACCAAGATGAAAGACAGGCCAAAATTGAAACAAGAATGGTTAAAACTATCTCTAAGAGTAATTTTTTCTTTGTGAGGACAAACAAGTGTTGGAAGTAGTTACCATTCATTAAAGTTAAGAAGCATTTATGCTTGGAAGCTCTCAAGATCAAACTAGATGCAAGTACTAAATTCATATCCACTGCTTTGAGCAGGGGCTTCGCCTAGAGATCAGCCAAGCTCCCTCCCAGCGTTTGTTATCACAAAGTTATCTTGTGATTACTACTGAATGTGACTTAGATGTTGATATTTCAAGCATACATTAATAAAGAAAACAAAAGAGTTTTGATCTCTTAATTTTAGGTTAACCTCTCTTATTTTCAAAGCTTGAACAACATGATAATATGTAAACCCAAAAAAACCTGAGCAACTGAATAGCTGAGGTTTTTTCTTAAAATCCATGTTAACTACCACAAAAAAAACCCACATCTATAATAAAATCCTACCATTCTTCCTCTTGCCTTTTAGCTTTCTGTGGCAGACATACAGCCATGCTATTTATTCTGTGAGAGGTTTCTTGGATATAATTTGGAGGATGGTTGATTGATGTACTGTTTATTTCAATTTCAATGTTGTTTTCATATTTAATTAAAATGAAGTATTAAAATAAGTATTAAGCCTTTTATTCAATGACTGCTGAAGTCCATCATGTTCTGCTAAACTTTTCACTTGTGTAGTTCTATTTCTTCTTTTTCCCAGTAGTGATAAATCTTAGATTTCAAAAGTACTACATGTGTGGCTTACACCTGATCTTCATCTTGAAAAAAAATACGGACATTTTTAAAATGCATTTAGTGTTCTGAAACAGAAGGAAGATAAGAATAATTGATAAACTCCAAAAATTGTACTGTGAAGAAAAAAAGCAAGATTAAAATTTCTCTTTTTGAATTGGCATGTGTGACTCTTGTATTTTACATAGAAAGATCACATGGAAAAGAAATGGAAATATTATTTTGATTTTGAAGATCTTTGAAAAAAGGTCTGAATATTTCTAGCAAAATCATCATGGCACAAATTAATTGATATTATTTATGCATCTTTTGTAAGTGTGATACTGACATTGGAACCCTGAACAACAAATAAACAATTTATTTTACTTTGTATCACTCAACTGACACATATCTAGATAAGAGGCTCTGAAATTCATTTCTTGAACAAGTGAGAGCAAGAAAATCCACAATTGTTTATTGTCAAGATAAGACATGATGTTTACCATAGTAAAAGAATTTTTGTCCTGTGTTATTTAAGGTTTTCTACTTGCTCACAGTCCTTAGTTAACTAAAATGCTCCCCAAAAGTGATGACACAGAGCTATACAAATTCAGACTGAGATCATGCTACACATGTTTAATGAAGAAGGTATTAAACCTTTGGGACATCTTAGACAGAACTGCAGTAAATCCTTTATGCATGGAATGAGGGGGTTTCAACACTTAAAATGAAGTTTGGGTATGTTTGGTTGCCTCTTTCTATGTTACAAAATTGTGGTTGTCACTCTGGATCACTTAGTGAAATTGATTGTCCTGTAGTCTGTTAGTCATTAGGTTAAGATGTAAATGCCCTTTTTTGGCCTTAAAATATACTGATCTGAAAAGCAATACAAGCAATTTGGAGAGTAGTGGTGCAGATCTTTTCAGAATAACAGTCTGAACTATTTCCTGCAATAGGCCAGTATTCAGCTCTTTTATTCAAACTACATTTGCCAATGTATACCAATTATTTCCTGTCTTACAAATAATTTGATGTTCATATTACTTCTCAAACCATTTCCAGTTCTCTATGCTGTTCTCCTCTTCTGAATAAGGAAAGCACTATTCATATAATATAGCCTAACAAACAGTTAATAATACCAATCTGAAAAGTGACTCTTTAATAGCTCCTATTAAGGAAGGAAAAACAAAGTGATATAATCCTGCTATTCATGACCTGCTCATGAATAGCCAATGAGGGTGATTGTAAGAGAAACTGTAAGCTGATGACTCGTGGCTGGGGCTCATCATAAGTAAATAAATATACAGTGTATGTGGCTCTAACACACTTTCCCCTTCATGACTTTGGACTGTAGTACATTTTTCTCTCTTTCTTAATCCTCAGTGACTTAAAAACAACAACCACATATGGAATGAACAGCAACCCATTGTAAATGCAGGTGATGGGTGTGAGCCAGGTTTGTGTAATGTCATTGATTCTGCTATTAGGATAGCAGTTATATAAAACTTAGGAGCTTGCACTCCACCATTCATCTGCAGGCAGACTTGCAAGCTAATGTTTCCATCAAGGCACCAGGAATGGAAGATCTTCTCAGAAATGACTGTAAAATATCTTCAGGAAAGAATAAACTGCTTTGAAAGAGGTTTTGCATACTTTCTTAAGAGTTTTACCTTTCCTAATTCTACTTTTAGATATTTTTATTTTCCTTATTTTAAACAAAGACTTTTCTATGACAGTTTACTTGGTTAAAAGCATAAAGAATGCTTAAATCTTCGAAATGACATTACAAGCACGTTCTTGTTTCATTATTTCCCCACTCACTGGGCCTTTATTTAATGGAAGATAAAAAAATACAAATTATTAACTTACAAGGAGTTGGTTCAGACAAATGTTTAATGCTCAAACAGCCACCAGGCACTGGAACGCATACCATCTGTTTTCTTCCATTCCCTGTGTTTGTATAGTCAGCTTTCCTAAAGTAATCAACTTATTCACTAGGAAAATAAACTGTGATCCCTATCTGCCAATTCTATTTGTCCATCTGTCTACCTATCTGTCAGACTATATCTGCAAGAAGGACTTAAAAGGGTAAAAGTTTTCTGAATAATTTTAAATGCACACAAATAGAAAAATCTTTCCATGATTACCATGGTTTTTTTCTTTTCCCAATTAAAAGTCACCACAAAGTCGTTGCAAGAATTTTACAATATAGAAGAAGAAAATATGTGTAAATAACCATACTGTAATCTAAAAATATTGAAGTCCTGAGCAAGTATTTATGTTCATATTTTGTCAACACTTGTTGCCAATTAACAGGAATAGAGAAAGCTGAATTGGTCCATTACTTTCTAAAATGAGTATGACCAAACTAAGAATTAAGGTCCGAACTACATGAATAGTTATTTTGATTTCTTTGGAATGCTTTTTGTTCAAAATTAGTAATTTGATTTACTGCAAAGACAAAAAAATCAAACGCTTATTTTTAAGTAAATGAATTTAATCCAGAATAATTTCTGGACTTTATCTCTTGTGATAGAATCTAATTATGAAAGCAATTCAGCAAAAATTTTAGAAATTGCACAAAACAATGCAAGATACTAGACTGGATGATTCACAAGTAATTACTTATTAGTGCTACCCACAAACATATATGCATGCCAAATACATGGTTTTGCTTTTTCTATAATTGTAATGATATAGAAAGATTAAAAATTTCATAACAAAAAATCATTGTTTACTATGAAATTAATAGAAAAGAGGAACAAACAGCAGCTTAAAGTAGACTCAGACTCATTACTTGAAAATAGCAGTGGCTCATTTCTGCAGAATATTAAATCTTAAAGCACAAAACCAAAAAGATAAAGTTATTTCAAAATTATGTACTTGATTTTAAAGACTGTAGGTCCATCTATATGTCAAATTAATTTATGCTATAATTTATTTAAAGCAGACCATAACCCATAGTACCAGATTTTTATTTTTACTGCAATCAGCATTATAAAACACTTCTGACTGTTGCTGTGGTAATTTCTGTGTGCATTTTGCATTATTTCACTTTCTTATTTTCAATAAACTGCAGCTGATATCTCTTAGACTAAATCTAAGGGCAAAATAAATTTTTAGTATTATTTTATTTAATTTTTATATTTTTAACAGTATTTAATTATAGGCTGGTAGCTAGACTTCAGTTCTTCTTCTTAGCTTCATGTCTAGAGTGATTTGTAAGTACCTGATAAACATGAGGACATTCCATCTCTGGGGAAGTATCAATCCTCAAACCAGGATACTCATGCAGAACTCAATGTATTATTACAGTTATTATAGTCCTGTGAGATACAGAAGATTTATTGCCACTAGTTTTGAGGGTGTGTGGACTTCCTTGGCAAATGACAAAACATTTTCCATTGTCTTCCTTTACTCCCTTCTGTACTTCAGTAAAGGCTGGAATCCTTGAATCACATGGATCTTGAGTGAGACTGTAAAGCCTGGGTTTGAATACATACATTTAAAATAATGTGAATAACTATTTCCTTTGATATCAGATTTCCATTTTTTAATGTTAGTGTTTCTGAAGCAGCTAGGGATGGGTTAAAGCAAAAAAAAAAAAAAAAAATTGAAATATATAACCATAGGCTTGCTCTGCTAGGACTCGATACCTCTTAAAAATGTGTACAGGTACTAACTGCATTCAAGACCAGTTAGAGCTTATTATAATTAAGTATAATAACTAAGGAGGAGGGGTTTTTTTAGTTTCCTTTTTTTATGTAATTAAGCCTTTCAAAAACCTGCTCTTAGATGTTGGTAAGGTAAGCATGAAAATAAAGATTACACTACAAGACCTCAAAAAACAGATTCTTTCTGTAGAGCTGGCAAATTCACATCTGTAAAGGCAAATGTAAGCTTCTGTTTAAATATGTAACATATATTGTAAATTATATTCCTTGTTAATAATAGCTTCAAGAGAAGTCTCTTTACTTATTAGCATATTGCTGCTCTTGGATGAGAGCAAAAGGAGCATGGATGTAACCCTCAGAAGAAAGCAAGCAAGAAATTAAGTCCAGATTGTGTGACATACGGCATGGCAGTCATTGTAGATATCAATATAACCTCACATATCAGCATTGACTAAGCATCTTAATATTTATTCATTTTCCCAGACAGATTTCACAGCCTGACTCTGCTCAGGGCTGCCACAGCTACTATCCAGCCTGCTAGCTCACACACATCTGAAACAGTGCTGGTGCCTTGGGGAAGCATGGTTTCTATTTTCACAATAGAGAACTAGCTTTTCCCTTGGAGGATATGGAGTTTTTTGATTGGGTTGAATTGTCAGAATCTATGAAATTCAAACATTATTTGGAGGAATCCAATGCAGGCAGGCAGACCTAACACTGTTGGCCACACAGAAAAATAAAAGAAAAAGACAGAGAAGAGCTTCAGAAATTTATGTATTTCATCTCTGATATTTATAACAATGAGATGATTCAAAGGCGTGATCATATATTTAGGGCACATCATGAACTACAGAGAGTCACTTTCTAAAATCAATGCCAACTAAACAAATGATCCCTCAGATATTCAAAATTCCTTTTAGTCCCATATACTTTTTTCCTTCTGATCATTTCAATGATATAGTAAATATTATAAAAACATATATCAGATTATTAGATTAAAAATCCATCTCAACAACCATGACTCAGGTGCTTAATGCAGTGATATCAATGAACCTATTGAGTAATCCTAAATAATAAATTGCTTAACTAGCTATCAGATAGTGCCTTTGGTTATGTCACAGCTAATGAAAATGTGGGGCAAAGCAACTATTTGGAATGTGTCTTGCATGGGCCAACTATAAAACTCTTTTGCCATCAAAACTGACTATTTGAAATGTAACAGTCGAATAATGAAGGCTCTGCAAAGGTTTTAGAAGTCAGCTCTTGTGATATGAAAAATAGGAATGAAAATAGAAATCTATGCTCACCTCTCAAATTATTGTGTTTCTGTTCATGCACAATGGCTCTACAGAGTAAAAAACATATCTGGTTGATATCTCAGCAGCATTTTAATAGAAGATTATTAAAATGCAAGGTCTAATTAGTGTCACTGATAAGCTAAGTCTATGAAATTTAAAATTTACTCCTTCTTTTCCAGGAAAAAAATTATCTTCAATTAATTATTCCATTTTGCACAGGTTTTTTTTTGCCTATTGCAATTATGTGATTATCTAATTAAGTCATTAGGTATCAAGGCAGTTATCACAACAGAATTGCATGTTGTCTAAAACTTAAAAATTCACCTACAAAGATGTCTTTGTTATGTGGTGGAAAGAAGGAGGAGGTAAATGCCCTTCTAGTGACAAAAAAAAAAAAAAAAAAAAAAATGTCTATGAAGTCCTAATTGAGACAAGACTAACTCTATTCTTATACTAGTGTCAGAGTGAGGAAAAATTTTAATAAAATCAGAAATGTCCACTATTATTTTTAAAAGTGGGCAACAGTGTTTTGTGCAAACCCAGTTACCTTGTCAGTATATGGGAATGTTAATCCTGCAAAACTTGCTGTCTTAGTTGTAGGCCTCATTTGAACTCTGTTTGCTGAGTAGGAGGAACTCCAGAGAGATGAATGACACCTACAGGCACTGGGGCTCTGTCAGCTGAATGCACCTGCAAGGTCCAAAACTCCCAAACACTGAGGAAGGCAGTACAGGGCACGTTGTACTGGATGTGAAACTGAAGTCTGTCCACATGCACACATTCTCAAGTCATTTTTTGGTGATATCTATCAGAACCATTCAAATAAAGCACACAAATCAAAGACTGTACCTGACCTATAATATGCAACCAAAAATGACTGAAATAAATGGAATTTTGTGAGAAAATGGTATTTGCATGAGCAAGTGTAGAAACCCAGTCTAGGGGTTTTTTTCCCCCTTTTTCTCCTTTGACAAAGATTCAATACTGAATTGAGGAAATTTGAACTGTAAGTAATGAATACCTTTAATGGAAACTGACATTCATTTTTCAACACTTTTTTACAACCTGTAAAGAAAAACATAATAAATCGTATTTTGGGGTTTTTAAGAAAAGAATGATGCAGCAGTATGAAGCTTAGCACTATAGGGACCCCAAGAAATTTGAGAGCTATACTCTTTCCTAAAGTTCTGTACAAATTTGTTTAACACAGAAAAAAGAGTAGAAAAGAGAAACAAATTGAAGTAAAGAATATGAATGTTTTCCAGTGATGAAACAGTGCAAAAGGTTTCCTAATGACCCCCAGAAAAGGAAAAAAACTCCATAGCCTATGCAATTTAGGACTGGACTGATAAAAACATTGCTGAATACATTAAGAAAAGATTTTCTGTACAAATTCATGTGAGACAGAATTTTGCATTACAATCTAGGATAAATTTTCTCATTCTGATTACCACTAGCCCTTGGTATTGAAGAAGAGCCTTTCTAGGGTGAATATAGGTGTATATATATACACACATATATATGTATATATATATACATACACAACTATATATCTCTCTATGCAGAGAGAGATATCAAGGCACTACAGCTTTTCAGCCCTAATTATCTTGTGGGTGTTTTTTAATTACAGAAATTTATCAGATATTTTGTTCTTTATTAACAGACATAGATTAAATTAATACCAAACAAAACCAAACAGAAATCAGTGTCAGAATCTTTAATAAGTAATTGTTACATCATGTCTGCTCTTACCCCCTTTTCTGACCTAGAGTGTGTGTCAAGCCAGTAACAGAACACAGACTGAATCCAAATAAAAGCTGATTTCCATCTGAAACATTAAATTCTCCCATATGCACATATTTCATTCCTCTCTGCCCAATTCATGTGGTACGGCTTATCCTAATTTTTGTCCTATCTGTGCTTATCATCTGCATATAAATGGTACACTGTAATATAAGTCAATGTGCCCAAAATATAATTACTGATTTATTAAATATTCTAGACTGAAGAGGTCAGATGAAATCATATTCTCCTTACAAAAAAGCAATCCATTCAGTTGTTTTGATGACTCCTGCCCAACCTTTTCCATTTATCTTAAAGACAATATTAATCTCATTCTTCAACAGTGTGAAAATCTGGTACAAACCAAAGAGAAACCCTGTTTCTCTATTGTATTTAGGAAAGTGGTTGATGTGTTAAAAAAAAAAAAAGGCAGAAAATGAAAGGCACATGCAACTCTTTTTGTCAAAGTAAATGTCATTCAACAATCTAGTGTGTCAAACAAGGATATGTAGGGCCAGGATCAGCATGCTGCAGCAATCATCTCTAATACCCACCATATGCCTTAAAGGATGGAAGATGTGACATGTGACAGATCACTGGAGATGAACAGGGAGGGATAATGGCTGTTGGAAGATGTTCTCCACAGATCCCTCCTGCTCCTCTTTGCAGAACAGGACTGTGGGAGAAGTCAGAGAAAGAGAGTGACATAAGAAACTTCTTTCATAGGCTTTATTTTTCTATTGCTATTGTGACATTTTCATTGATATTAGTTAAATTACTCTTGATCTGCAGCAGAAAAAAAAAATTATGACTGATATCCAACATTTTATCCTGAGCAGTTTTTAAAATGAGAAAGAGAACCATTTCTTTAAGAAAAACACTAAGAAAAAAACTCTTCTCTTTTAAATCTTTAGTTTTTTACATATTCATAAAAAAAAAAAAAACTACTGTAAGGGAACAAGAGATAAGAAACAGAACAAGAATGTATGTATGATATTTGTTCACAGTTTTTAAAATTTCTATAAATACTGTGTGACTGTTGTGCTTTATGAAGACAATAGAATTCCTCTACACTTGACAGCAAAAAAACAGCTCTCCACTCCCTGCCCACATCTAAAGCCACACATCTATGTAATTTTTATTTTAAAGTCACATTCCATGAAGACATATTAGAATATTGCCTTCAAAAATGCTTCAAAATCCCAAAATTTCAGAGCAGTCCAGGTCTGGTATGAGATTTAGTTAATTCTGAGCACCACTGCAGAAGAATTAATTCATAAGAGCTTATATATTGATGGAAACTCCCTACTGTTATACTGGCAAGATTTCTTTGTGCTTCTCCTAGGACACAGGGATTTTTTGACCCAGATCTCCTCTGGGAAATTAACCTTTATCAATACTGTGTGTTGTCTAAATATCATGCTTTTATGGTTTCTCTAGAAGTGTTTGAGAGCAGCTGTGAGCTTACACTTATAGGAGCACCTCATGTTCTGCCCTGAAAGCATATTCTCCCCAGGAGTCATAGCAGCCCTTGCCTCCAGGACCTCCAGTACCACTTCCCAACCTTTTCATAACAATAAACCCGTTGGAGCTGTACCCTGAGATCTGTGACAACACTACGCACAGAATTTGTCTTAACGACCAGAACAAAAGACAAGCCTCAAAATGCAAAGAGAGTTGATGAATGCAACATTTCTAAGCATTCATTTTCTTCCAATCTGCATATAAATATGCATTGTTTTTGAGGTTAACAATATACAGCACTAAACAGCATAAAGACTGGGAATGCGTCAAACAGGAAAAATACGTGTTTGCAGTGAATGTATTGCCTTTTAAAGAAGCACATGCTTATGAGCACATGCAGTGGCAGTCTCTTTTGCCAAAGTAGTGAACACATTGCTTCTCATTTAAAATTGGGGTGAAAAGGGTGAGCGAAGGTAAGGTCTTCAGGCGATGTGACTTGTAAAAATGTAAATACCTGTCAGTAAAGTGGTCAAAAAGAAAATGGTCTCAGCCTAGGGAGGAAATGGAGGCAAAAAGAAAACTCGGTGAATTACTACATATTGGTGCAGGCTTTTTTGGGTTGGAAAGGATCTAAAGATCACCTAGTTAGTTCCAATCCCCCTACAGTTGACAAGGAAAATGCATCAAGCAACACTGAGCTATGAGAATGAAGGGCTGCTCTTAACAAAAGAATTGATCCTAACAGGATTATATCAAAAATAAAGGCCATATCAGGAATGGTTCAGCAGAACTTTCTTTCAACATTTTAAGTATTTGAATTAGTAATGCAACATTTTTTCAGGATTTTTCACAAACGTATTAAAACTATCAACAATATTTTATATTATATAGTAATATAATAATAAAAATAATGATAATTCATCTAGAAAGGAAAAAAACAAACAATAATCAAGGAATAGGAAGCTCTGGGAATAAGAAGTTCACAATCTCTGTGGGCAAATAAGGGAAAAAACCCAACCACTCCAATTCTCTCATCCTGTGTTAATAGGAGAGGTGTTTTACTCCTGTGATCAAGTCAGTGGCTCTCCCCTGGACTCAATCCAACAGGTTTCCATCTTTCTTGTCTTGGAGGCCCCAGAGCTGCTTGCAGCACTTCAGGCAGGGTCTCACCAGAGCAGAGCAGAGCAGAAGGGCAGAATTAATCTCTCAACCTGTTGGCCATGCTGCTTTGGACACAGCCCAGGATGTGGCTGGCTTTCTGAGCTGCAAGTCCCCATTACTGAGTCATATCGAGTTTTTCATCCCCAAATACCATGTCTTTCATCCCCAAATACCATGTCTTTCATCCCAGGGCTAATTTTGATCCATTCTCCTCCCTGCCTGTACTTGTGTGTGGGATTGCCCTGACCCAGGCACAGGACCAAACCACTGAGACAGATGGTTATTATTGTATCAATAATAACAGACTTCCAATAAGTACTATTAGTCAAACCATGAATTTTTTGCTTTTGTCTTGTATCTGCCACAGGAGTATGACTATAACACAGAGAATATGTGATCTGCATCTTACCCATTTCCCATTAAAAGTCTGAGGAATTACTTGAATTTCCTTCAGAACGAGTTATGCTCGTCTGGACTAATCCCATAAAATCAACACCCATGAACTTAAACAGACAGATGTCTGAAAGGCCGAAATATTGCTCTTTTGAGAAAGTGATAAATGCCAGAAAATGACAGAGCATTACTTACTCTCTTTTTCAATAACAATCTTGCTGCTAGACATTAGTTTCTAAAGCAGAAGTTCTCTCTGCATGAGGGACCAGATCAGTCTAATGTTCCTTGTGAAATACCCTGCTTGTGATCAATGAAAAGGAATTCTACAACATCTGCCCTATATTGCAGGGGACTGGAGGTGTATCACAATATAAATTCAGAAAGAAAATTCTACATCAAAAAATGATGTAGGAAAAAAAAAATACATTCCGTCCTCTAGTTTAGTGTCTTTTTCTCTTCAGCTTGTTTTTTTTTATTGCTAACTTTTCGGGTTTGATCATATATCCAGATCTCACTTCCAGAATATCAAATGCAGAACTCAAAAATGAGAAATGATCTTTTGTATCATGCCTGAGAACTACATTTGCTTTGGGTTTGTGATCTCCTTTGGCTCTGGGAAGTGAATTTTTATACATGGGGAAGACTTTTAGCAGCCCTAGAAGCCCACAAATATTTCTAGACATAATTCTGCCTCCAGACACATTCATACAGCATTAAATCTAGACCTGTTCCAGATTTACAGGGAAAAACTGAATTTTATTTTTTTTCTCATTATAGATTCTGTTGCTTTGGCAGTAGAATGGGCCATAGTGTGCTAACAAATCCACAGACAAAGGAAAGGAAAAGTTCACTCTTTCCATGCATATAGGGTAGAAAATATCATTCAATAGTTATATTCACAGGGGAAAAGAGAACAGATGTAGAAGAGACATTTTATATCTTTGTTGCTCTGAAAGTTATGGTGATAACAGTGCCACTTATACATATATTTATCCCCAGTGCTTACAACTGTGATTCACTCTAACTCTCCAACTGTTCAGGCATGTGGGTATTTGTTACAGTAGTGCAAGCCCATTGCTACTTGGATTTAAACCACACATTTCTTTTTTATTTCTTTTCTGGCTAACAGCCCAAATCCACGCAGCAGGTGCTGTCTTAGGAATGTCACCGTCTAATAAAAGTACTGTAACATAACACAGAACCAATAAAATTTTCTTTGCATAGACTTTGCTTTTCCTGACAGACTGGATTCCTAATAAGACAATGTCTACAAAATCTAAGGAAGATGAAAATATAAGCTTTATTGTTAAGTAGATAATTTTTCTCCCTTGTTTAGACAATGAACTCAGATATCAGGTGACAGAAGCTGTGTGAGATTTGTACAAACCTTTCTCTGTCAGGAAAACAGGCAGGGAAATGGGGAACCCTGGCATTGCATGCTGTTTTCATTATTTGTTGGTGAGAACTGAGACTCCATTCATGGTTGGACAAAGAATTTAATCAAGGAAAATACAATTAAAACAAGAGGACTGGGGTAATCAGCAATTGTTTGGTAAAAGATTTGCAGGTTCATTTTATCTGTAGGATGTGCATGCATGTAATTCACAAAGTTTGAGTTTGTTAGGGTGCTGCTTTTATTTATCTATTTTGTAATGCAGAACATTTCCAGGCAGATTTAACCTGAGATATGATTTAAACACCCAGTACTTCATAAATCCCATATACACAAAACTAATTAGCAGTTCAAACAAAGGAAAGATTTCAGCTTTCAGAAATATTTTAGAAGCCCTGAAACTGGGAACAAAAGTCATTAGGCATCAGACTGAAATGCTGAAGTGCAGACACAACAGAATTTTCAAGCTGGATGAACAGAGAGTGGCATTACATCCCTGATGACTGTTTACTTCAGCTGTAGCTGCTGTACTAATTGACTTTTTTTTTTTTTCAAAGACAGACTTTCAAAACATCGTTCAGAGGTGGAATATGTTTAAGAAGTTATATTCAACAGAATAGGATGCAGAAGATATATTTGTTCTTCTTTTAAAACTCTTTCTACCTGTCTTGCTCAGAAAGTCTTTCAGCTCTCAATCTATTTTGGCTCTGCAAGATGCCTCAAAAATATCACAAGGTAAAAAAAGTTGATTTTTGGTGCACAGAGGTAGCTAATGTTAAACTAATCACTTAACACGAAGTATAGTTTTCAGTGTAGTAGAACAGGTCATGTTCAAGTGCATGGTGGTTAATTTTGAGAATTTCTAACAGAATGTGCTCCTTCCCAGTGCAATTCAAGTGCTTATACAAACCAGAAAATTCACTTTTTGTTTGGTTTTTGCAACATGAACATACAGGCCATTTTCTCTATAAAATTATAATTTATCTTCTTTTATTCTATATTAAAATTTTGCTTCAGAATTTGCACCAAATTTCAAACCACTTTAGAAACAGAATATTCATAACCACAATAAAGATGGAAATACTGTAATAGAGTGATTTTTTTATCTGGGAGTACCCTCGTTCAAGACAACAATCTAAAAATAAATATGTAATTACCAGAAATCAGCAGGGGTTAAGCACAGTTAAAAACTAAAAACATACTTAAAATTTTCCTGACTCAGGGCCAGATCAATTAAGTAGTATCACCAGATTTTCACAGTGACCCATACACTCTATTAACAGGCTTTTCTTCAAATTGTGACAAAAAATCAGATAATATATTGGGCATACTTGCATACATGGGGTCTACAGGGGAAGAAATGCAATTGTTGCCATGCAAGACACCACAGACTGGTGATCGTAAATTAAAATATTAACTGCCTTTGAAAGCTGTTATTATTTACCCACCTAAGCTAGTATTAATCTTAAACATGTCAGAAAACATTACACTGGAAATCACTTCAAATATAAACCTGCATCATCACTTAGCAGTTGTGGTTTTTTGGATGGAAATGAAGAATCATAATTGTTAAACAAAAAGTGCTGATTAGTTCTACTTTTCTTTGAGGTGTGTGTTTTCACTGGCATTAACTCTGAAATTTACAGTATATTTTTACACACAGGGTGCTTGGTGGGGCACCCCTTCAGTCATTTCCTTTCTTCTTGGCAGAAGCAAGTAGTGTAAAAAGGAGACAAAAGTAACTTTCCAAAAAGTGGAAATTGCTAAGATACTTCTATTTTTCCATTTCTTTCACACGCACTCTTTTAGTTTGTTTCTTTTTTATCTTTACTCAGACTACACAGAGCTTGTGCTACCTTTAATTAATGGAAAACATTTCAGAGGGAGAAAATGCCTTCAGGGAAGGGTTTACTTTCTAGAAAGGACTTTGCATTGTAAGGACCCGACAAAGGATTTTGTTTTCCTGTGGTACCAGAAAATGAAAAACTTCAGTTCTAGAACACATATATCTACTGAACATAGGATAAACAGAATTAATTGCTGCACTAGCTTTGCATAGAAGCTAAATTTCTCTCTCCATTATGTTGTTATTCCTACTATGATGAGACTTAAACAATGTATCAGGATGTCATTCTGCTAATTCTATATATACCTGTAACAAAAATCTAGTGCCCTGTCAATTGATTTGACAAAATAAATAAAATCTTCTCTTTTTAAAAGAATTGTTGGGAAAAGTGGATATAAGAATCAGTTAACAATAGCAGAAATCTTCTCTGTGTGATGGAGCTTGAGGATACACCATATAATGTCCATTATAACAAAACACATCGTGCATAATTGGCTTATGCATTAATGCAGATATAAGTCTGCCTTTTTATTTAATTCTGACCTATGCTTTTACAAGTAGTCTGACCAGCTTGCAAAACATGTGACTTTGCTGAGTGAAGCAGATGGGCAGAATTATCACAGACATACAGACTTAGAGGTTAATGCAACACTCAGTCAAATATTAATGTACAAATACCTTTACATGCTACTCAATATCAAGTCATCTGAGAACATAATTACTGCACTGCTCTGATACAAGGAATTTTCATTTACCCCTTTCATAAGTAAAATTAAAATCAGCAGAATATGGGCAATGGCTAGCTGAGTTAAATTCCTGTAGGACTGATCATCTTTCTCATCTACAGTTATCATACATTTAAGAGATATATTCTCCTGAATTTTATCTCATGAATATACTACTGTTATATATATTATACTACCGATGAATTGACATTTCCCTGAGAGATCAGTTTTCAGAGACCTGTCATTGTCATTTTATAAACAAATGGGAGTTGAAAAGAATCTGGAAAAAAATGGGAAAAAAAATCAGTTTGGAAGAAACATTCATTTTTAAATGTATATACATGTCTGTACGGCATAGGCTTTGGTAGCCAGAGGTCTATAAGGGTAGCTTCTGCAAGGAGCTGTCAGAAGCTTCTTGCATCTGTGACAGGGCTGATGCCAGCTGGCTGCAGGACAGATCCACCCCTGGGTCGGGGCTGAGCCCATCAGCAGCAGTGGTAGCACCTCTGTTTAGAGGACATGTTTAGATCAGGGAGAAAATATGCACAGCAGCAATTGCAGTGGGAGAAAGGAGAGGGAATACGAGAGAAACAATTCTGTTGACAACAAAATCAGTGAAGGCAGACGGGGAGGAGGACCTCCAAGTGCCAGAGCAGAGATTTTCCTGTAGCCCAGGGTGAAGATCACGGTGAGGAAGCTGTCCCCTTGTCACCCTGTGTGATATCTGCACTGGAACAGATTTTCTGGCAGGACCTATAACCCCATGGGGGACCTGTGCTGGGCAGCCTGCTTCTCAAGGACTGCAAACCCTGGAAGCGACCCACACTGGAGCAAGAGGAAGAGTGAAGGGAGTGGAAAAAATAATATTTGATGAGCTAGCCACAAACCTATTCCACATCCATCTCTGATGCTGGCAGGAGAGGAAATAGAGGAAATCAGGAGTGAAGTTGAGCCCAAGAAAAGGAGAGGCGTGGGATGAAGGTGTTTTAAGATTTAGTTTTTAATTCTCATTACCATATCCAGGTTTGATTTTTAATAGATTAAACTAATTTCTCCAACTCAAGTGTTTTGCCCATTATGATAACTGGTGAGGGATCTTTCTCCACCCTTAGCTCTCCCCATGAGTCTTTCCTTCTATGTTCTCTCCCCTGTGCAGCTGAGGAGAAGAGTGATAGAGCAGCTTTGGTGGGCACCTGGCATTCAGTCAGGGCCAGTGCAAAACAGTGTCTATGCCATATTTAAGAAATAAGTCACTTCCCTGTTTATCACCCACAGAACAGGCAGGTATTTAGTGGAAATTCGGTACGTGGCATAGTAGGAATGTTACTAGTTTAAATAATCCACTGTTTTGGTATGGGAAAAGAAAATATTTTCTTTGAAAATCTGAACCATCAGCATCAAGAATGTTTGTTCTAAAGTAGTTCACTTCATTAGAGGTTTTCTCCTTAAGTTAATTTTTCTTCGTATTTTTAGTAAGTAATATTTAAGTATTTGTTATATGTTTGTAATTTTTGTCATCTTTTGAAAAACAAAGGAGATTTTTGAAACCTTGTAAATAGAAGATTTTTTGCAAATGTTTATCAACCTTCTCATTGAAGTAAAAAAAAATAGGCAAAAAATCTTAACAATATTTGGTTTAACTAAATAATTTTATTATAAAATTAATAGAGAATTGTATAAAATGTTAAATAAAGGGGGTAAGAGGACAAAAAGGAAAATGAATGAAAAAAAGGAAAAAAAGAGGAAGGAAATAAGAAAGGAGAAAATAATGAATGCTGAATTAGCACAGGATATTAGTGAAAAAAAAAATTAATTTCCTAATGTTTTTCTGCAGAAATCTAAAATGTAACTGTAAAACATATGTACAGAGCAGCTGTGGTAATTCAGGTTGTTTGCTTTTCTTAGTGCCCAGGTTTATGTTTATGTTTGTGTATAAACAAAGTGAGTATTCTCCAGCAGTTCAGAAACACACCCATTGGGCTTTTTTCTCTCTTTTGGGGAGTCAGGAGGGTTTGTGGAATTTTACAGGCTGCTACTAAGAGGTGGGACTGTGGTGGTATGTGAGCATTTTTCCATCTGTTCCATTGTGATTTACCCAAATTCCACGCAGATAAAGAAGAGCTGTTACATCTGACAGACCTCCCTAGGCTGCACTACAAACAGCAGGAAAGGCCACCTGCTACACAGAAACTCATGTTACATCAAAGCAGCAAGGATGGCCCAATCCCAATCAGATGGCAGCAGAACTTCTAACCACAGCATTTGTTTGGTAAGTTAGAAAAATTTAAAAAGAGACCTGCAGACTAGATGTAAAAAACCCTTTCAAGGATTCTCCAGAGAGGTGTAAATATTTTTCATGAAACAAAATGAGTTTATAATTGGTCTTGCCTGCTGTTCATCATTTGTTTATGTGTATATTGCCCTCAGATTTCTTTCACTTATATATCATGGCTTCATCAACCTCCAAACTAAAGATCAGATTAACTAGAATTAAACTAAAGACCAGATTCTCTCAGACCATTGGAAAATTAGGTAATTTACCCTACTCCTTAAAAAAAATCTTTACAAAGGAAAAGAAAATATAAAATTCTTGATGACAAGCAGAAACTGGGCCTTTCTTGATGTAAGGTTTTGTGCCCTGAAATATTTTTTTACTGCCTTAAAGCGGAGTGACAGCAAGAATAATGGTGATGTGCAATATAGTTTAGTACTGAAAGTAATGCTGAAGATGGTAGAATAAAAGCATTAGAAAATAATCCCCTTCACATTCTGCTACTGAAAGAATAAGTTTAGAGCGTCATCTCTGCATGCTTCCCAATATATCTCAAAAATGGATCACTGAAAAGAAATCAGTCTTTATTTTTGTTTTTACTGCTCATCCCATTATCTGTAAATACTAGGACAGTGTTCAGAAATGTTGTGAGCTATAAACTTGGGAATAAGCGAGCAAGTACCTAGGTATATCTCCAGAGTTACAGAACAGTCATTAGAGAGTAACTCAAAAGCTTCTAACTCTTGGCCTACATTGGATTCACACCAACAACTTATTGCAGAAAAACTCCATATGCCCTTACCAGTCCCTTGAGCAATCAAATCCCTCATATTTTACACCTGGACTTTTTAATGAATTGTTGCAATAACAGCAGGTTTGGCAAATTGTGTTCTAATTAATATAACGTTGCACAATTTCAAACAGCTGTGTACAAAATGAACAAAACCAAAGTGTGTTTTAATTTGTTCTTACAGAGGAATCAAACAAATAAGATTTACTAATTAGTTTTTACTCCTCTCTCCCCATCTGAATGTCTAAAAACTGAAGTGTGGGCACTCTGAGTTTTACTTTTTTTGAAACATAAACTTTTAAAGGAAAGCAAGGTAAAACTATCTAGACCTAATAGAGTGAGAATGTAAATTTCAATACCATATTTGAAGTTTGATAATGTATTCAAATAAGCTTAAATAAGAAGAGGAATCATGGAATTCTCATTGCTATTGAAGTGCATGGTTTAGTCCACCCTCAATTTTGATCTAGAAGTATTGCATAGTGAGAAACCTTAACAAAGTTGTTTGTTTGATGCCACAAATGAAGTATCTGAGACACTGCTGCTAAAAATGAGAATTCTGAGAGAAGACTGATGAAGTGTCTTTAACAGCCCCCAAAACTTTTCATAGTTTTGTCATTTTGTCACTTTCACCCCTTATACTCATATGTAGGCCACACAGAAATGAGTAAATCCAATTCACTCATGCAAAGAGCTGCTTTTCTGAAACTGTGTCATTCCAGCACCTTAGATCATGTTCTCATTCAAATGAAATATATTTTCATCTTCTAAAATCTGGACGAAATATATATATATATTTATTATGCTTTCCAGATTAAAAATACCTAACCATTGAAGAACCAGGAATAAATGAACAGAACTATTATGGTCTTATTTAAATTATTGTAATCTTATTTCTTATAGCTAGTGGAGAACAAAAAAAGAGACCTGTGTCTTACTGGCCAAGTGCAGAGTAAACAGATGCTCTTTTTTCCTATACATTTAACTTTCAATTTCATTACAAATAGCCTAACCAAAACAACCCCCAACAAAACAAAGCAAAACAAAACAAAACCAAAATCCTGTAAGTACTTAAGTCACTATCAATAAGTTTCAGAATATGGGCAGTAGAGAATCAGGTCTGCCCCTGGGGGATCATGATTCAAGTTACATTAAATTTGATATCCTTGTAAATGGAATAATCTTAAGGTCTCTGAGTTCAGACCACATGTGAATTGCAACATTTGATACAACTTTTACTTTGCCTTGGAAATACCTAACAAATGATCTCGGAATTAATGAGGCTATTGCCCCTCACAAGGAGGAAAGCAAGGAAACCCAAAACCTAATTTTTGTCTCTCACATATGCATAAATTAGATGTAATATCATTTAAGTCCTGTTGCAGCTAGCTACCTGTGGTAGCTTCTAAAATAATAGTCTATGTATTTTCCTTTATGATTTCAGGAAGCTTTGTGCTGTTAGAAGCACACCATTTTTGGATGAGATATTAAACAAATCCCAAGTGCTTACATTTTTTCAAGATTGCCAAACAAAGGAGTCAATTGTGTTAATTACAATGTTCTGGCCAAATTAAACTGCACATATAGTTGAAATCTCTCAGTCTGATATTTCTTCCAACTAGCTCTGGTTGGCTGTGCACTTTTTGTCCTTTGTATTTGGGCACTATTGAGAGCTGAAGGCAACAGCAGAACAGAGTGTTTGTGGTAGACACAATGATTTTGCTGTTTACTTTGAAAAGCAGCTTGTAATCCCACATAAATATTTGGTTAATATATGCAAAGATTTAAACCACTCTCTACAAAGAGAGTGATCAAGGCAGGCATGCCTTGGTTGCAGACGTTTCTCAGCAAGATAGCCCAGATACTTTGGTCTCTTTGTGAAAATTATCTAACCTTGCAGAGAGAACAGTTCCTGGATCTATATTTAAGCATTTTACTCAGAGGCCATTGGCCAGAAACATTAATTGGAATATTCTCTCTTACACATGTGAAGGACTCCTACATTCTCTCATGTAGATCTTATTGCTTGTTACACAAAATCTGTTCACATTGATCTAACATTTGACTAAGAGCAACCTATAAAATGGTCATATATGCACAACAAGTAGGATCCACTAAAGCTTTGTATTATTCACTGATGCAGTCTGCAGCCAAGAACATTTGCACGGCAAATATCCAGGCACCTTTGTGATTACTCTGAGACATACAGCTTAAGAGTCATTCTAATATGTATCAACATCCTTCTTGTGCCTTTTGAATTAGATTCTCTATTGGCATCTAAAGTGTTCCACATCAGTTAAAATTTACTCCTTTCTGTATGATCTTCATGCTAGTCATATATATATTTCACACATAAATATTAATTAGATAAAAAATAAACAATTCTACCTGGACTACTTGTTGGGTTCTTTAAAAAATTTGTTGATTAGAAAAATTATCAAGATCCACTTTGTTTTGAAGGATTTCCAATTTTTCACGAGCTTTTCAAGTGCTTAAAATTATAGTGATTGATGTTAACAGATGTTATTCCATACGATCACTAGTATTATCAGATGATTAACTTCTAAACGATGCAACAATATGTTACATTAAATATTCTTTTGCAGATGTTACAGAAGACCATTAAAGTTCCTGACTATTCAAAAGACTGCATGAGTACTGCTATTAAATAGAAACACCTGCTGCATAAACATTCTAAAGCAGTCACTCCCAATTTGTCCTGCATGTGATTTAGAATTCTTAAATAACGAAGTTCAAGATGGTTGAACATAAATACCAAGAATTGGAGACCTGTAGTCTAATTTAAAATGAAGCTGATGGTTGATTTGCAAACTGTCTCATAAAAAATTCATTGACACAAATTTACTTATAAACAGAGCAATGTGTAAACTGATTTCAAAATTACCAAGCAAAAAATTCTATTTTGAAAATATAATATTACTGGAAAAGTAATCTAAAAATTCAAATTTTATATGTGATTGCTTTTCTGACAATTATAATTTTGGAACTTCAAAATTTTCTCTAAAATGCATTCTTTTCCTTGCTTATGCTCAAATTTTTTGGTGTTTAGAAATTTGAAAACCAGTTATCCCTAAAACAAATAGCCTGGTAAGGCCTGTCTTAAGATTAGATCTTTATATGTCAATAAGAAAATAGCATAAATATATTTTATAACTTAGAAACTACCCCATAACCTCATCTAGTTAGTGTTTCATTGGGAACCAAATGACAGAGGTGATTGGAAATAAATCCTGATCAAAACAGTGGCATAGAGCCTGAACAATTACCAAAACTAAGATGTAGACACATATTTTCTAAATTCACCTTCAGATATGTTTTACTTCTTTTTTGTGTTTCCTTACCTCCTTATCTTGCAGAGAGTATAAAAAATTCTGTGCTGAACTATTTTCTTACTGTTGCTTCAGTTGGGTTACAAAAGTAAACCAAACATGCTCTTTGCCTTGGGAAAACCAGTGTCTGTTTCCTTTCTTTCATTTACATAGTACCTTAATGCTCATATAAGTTCAACTGCAAGTCAGCATTTGTTACAAATGAGTATTTGAAGTTGCTTAAGAAATCACTGGCAGGGGTATCAGCAAATGGCACATATAATATTTAGTGACTGCACAACAAAGTTCATTGACAAGATTCACTCTGCTACTTACAGGACAGTTAGGGTACACCACTGAAAAACAAGCAACAGCAAAACCAAACAAAATTTAAACAATCAAAACAGAAATTAACCAAGGGCTGTCTAGGGGTATATGTGTGTAGGTGTGTGTTTAAGTGCCTGTGAAAAAGGACAGTGAGCACGCAACAGTACTTTAAGTTAACTTATATCTTAAACCTAACAATTTAACAAATGAATAACATTTAATTTATATCTAACCTAATTTATGTCTAGCTTAATTTATACCTTAAACTTAATTTATAACTTAAACTATTTAACAGAGGAATAACACTTAACAGCATTTAACCTAACATAACTTCAAAGTTAGACTTAGCAACTTAGGAAAGGACAACCCTTAGCAGCATTTAAGTAATAAGTGACAAGCTTACTTACAGGTCCAACTTACTTCAATATCCAAGTTATTTAAATGTTTAAGAAAGCAGCATTTCTCCAGACTAGCTATAGCATATGCACACGTTTATGCATCTAGACAGAAAGAGTCAGTGTGAGCAAAATACCTGTGAGAAATTCCCCTCAGATGTTAGTGGAATATTCACTTTGGATGCTTTTGTATCTCCAGCTGGCTGAAGGCCTCAAGGAGTCAGGGTACCAGCCCAGGATTCACACCTGCAGGTACAGCAGAGCTAAGGGTTTGCTAGCTCTGAGAGGTGTCCTGGGAGTTGGCTCTGAGAGGTGTACCCCTCAGGAGGGAGTTTCTGGATTCAGCCCACTGCAGTCCAAGACAGCTCAAAGTGTCTCACTCTGCATCGCTGTTTATAGGGTCCAAAGAGAGTAGGCTTTATTCAAAACAAGGTCACATCCTGACCACAGTTTGGGTCGGCGCATTGTGTGAAAGTGTGAGAACAGGAATGTCATTCCATTCAGGCAATAACAATTTTCCAAGGTTGTTAAAAAGGAAAACAGGATCTTTTTAGCAGTTCCTGGGAGCAGACAGTGTTTCTGATAAGCTTGGGAAGGGCATAGCCCAGGTGCTAATTTTTAAGGCCAAGGCCTAACGAGCATTTCTCAGGCCTCAGGGCAGCCTGGAAAGGGGGAGTGGGACCCACAGCATTAACTTGTGAGTTTTTATTCTATCAAAGTAATATTGCAATAATTATATATATATATATATTATATATATAATAATTATATATATTATAATTATAAATATATTATATATATAATACATATAATTATATATATATTATATATATATTATATGACTACTGTAACAAATTGCTTATTATTGACCATTTTACAAAGTCAACTTCAGAAATTATTTTCATTTACCATCCCTTAAACTGAACTGTTAGAGATAGACTTTCTACAAAAGAGAGAACATCAAACAAGACTTTTGGGGTTGCATAATTTTAACAGTGTTTAAGGATTGAGATTCTGCTGCTGAACAAAATAAGCCTTTGAATAATTTTACATATTTGAGTAATATAAATTCAATCCACTAGACATCAAGAAAATCACAAACTGGAAATTGTCAGCATTGTGGCATTTTGTAAGGATGTAAGAATGTTCAGTGATTTTACTTTTCTGATATCTCTTTTTCATTGGAATGAATATGTTCTCTTAGACTAATGCATAGCACAGCACTAAAGTGTTTCACTGATACATGGCTCTCACAGATAGAAATATATAATTTGGCTATTCCAGATTTTAATAGCTATGTTTCATCACAAATTAAAAAGGGGAAAAAAAAGGAACAAAAAGAGGTGAAAATGAAAGTTCTAACATTTGGCAAAATATTATTCAAAACAGCTTTCTTAACATTCTGCTGCTTGCCCTACCATTAAGTACAATATGTTCTTATATAGTTTATAACATCAAAGCACAACATGTTGCATAAACATTTAAGCAAATTGTGTTATCAAAACTTTAAATGCCTCAATAAATCTCAGCGTACATTGGCTAAATGAACTGCATTTACAGGGCTAAGCAATAACTCACTGACAGATCCAGGAATGGAAGGAAAAGCAGCATTAAATGTTGGTTTGTCTAGTAGTATTTTTCTGTTGATTCCTTTTTCAAAAAATATTAAATATATTTATTGCATGACTGGTAGAAGACAGTGTGGTTAAGTGTCAGTGAACAAGAGCTTTTCTATTCAGCTACTTTTGCCATGTCTGAAAGAAAAAAATATATTTCTTTGCAACAGTGAACTGTTCAATACTCTAAACAACACAAGTGACCCATTAACTCCAAACCCTGGGAGTTGTTATGAGGGAAGATTGTAAGAATGTTGTATTCCTTTCCTTAAGTTTAAAAAAAAAAGCATGAAGTTCAATACCATAATCAGAAAGTACACAGTCTAGTGCCCAAGCCACAAAAACAAATTGAGTTTCCCTACAAGAAGAAATTTAGAGAAAGAGAGGCCAATAGATTTTCTTAATTAACGGAAACCCTCATTATATATTGACAAGAAGCTCAACCCGACCTGGAAATCTGTGCATCTCAGAAATCCAGTTGTATCCTTGCAGCGAGGTGTGGCCTTAAAATCATGTGTCCGACTGGCAGAAGGGTGGCCAACACCCAACTGCAAATGTCTGAGCACCCCTTGGCGACAGAAGGCTTCGGGTTGTGCTCACAGCGGACGGAATCGCTGCTGGCCGACGAGAGTAAAGAGTCCGGACACTCACTGGGGACTTGTCAGATTTATTGTCAACCAGGGAGTGACAGACACCCAGGTGTTGAATCCAACCTGTCTACCAGCGAGTCACCTCAAACAAAAGGTGCATCAGGGTTAGAAAGGGGAGGAGGGATCTCAGGGAGGGGTTTACAAAGGACCAATAAGGGAAGGTAGGGGAATGGACTTAACATAATAGGCACTGGGGAGAAACCAATAGTTACATTATAAGGGAGGGGCCCCGGAACCACAGCCAATCATAACTCCCAGGTAGAAGAAGATTCTGGAAGCTTGGGAGGAGTGGGGAGTGATTAACTGGGCCCAGGGAGAAGAACAAATTCACATAAAGAAACGCAGGGGAGGGGAAATTATATAACAGAGAGGATTGACATAAACTGTGGCGGGAGTAACCAAGGTAACCAAATGATAGACAATACCATGGCAGGAAGAACTGGTGAGGGTAGAACCATTGCAGAAAATGGAGGAGTGATACAGAAAATAGGGGAGTAATTAAATAAACTAACAGAACACACTACAACATATCCTGGGCTACTCCAAAAGAAGTATGGCCAGCATACAGTGATTCTCCCCCTCTGCTGTCTTATTGTGAGTGCTGCATCCAGCTCTGAGACATCAAACATCAAAGGGATGCTGACCTGATGGAGCAAGTCCAGAGGAGAGCCTTGAAGATGATCAGAGGGCTGTAGCATCTCTCCTATGTGAAGACAGGCTGAGAAGGTTAGGATTGTTCAGCCTAGAGAAGAGAAGGACCCAGGGAGGTTTTGTAGCCTTCCAGTACCTAAAGGGACCTATAAGAAGGCTGAAGAGGGACTCTTGACGAGGGTGTGTGTTGGGAATTTAGCTGCTAGAAAATGGAAAAGTACAAAACCATGGCTAATTCCAAGTCCGGCACCTGCAAAGATAACAGTGTCCTTGGGCCTAGCTGTGGTAGGATAACAAACAGTGAAAGAGGCATGAGAAAAGAGACATGTAACCCCTAAGGAATGAGGAAGAGTTGATAGTATAGTTTAACCAATAGATTGCTTGGCTTACAGAATATTCATAAGCTTATTACTCGCTGTATAAGTGTCTGATGCTCTCTTCAATAAACGGAACTTGCTTATCACTCATATTGAGTGTCTGAGTCTCCCCTCACCGACAAATGGCTCGACCCCGACAAAGGCCTGCATTTTTTCTCTGTAACAGGTGTGTAGTAATAGGACAATGGAAAATAGATTTGAGCTGAAAGAGGGTATGTTTAGATTAGATATTTGAAAGAAATGCTTTACTTTGAGGGTAGTGAGGCGCTGAAACAGGTTGCCCAAAGAAGATGTGGATGCCTCATCCCTGCAGTTGTTCAAGGCCAAGTTGGATGGGACTCTGACAAACCTGGCCTAGTGGAGACTGTCCCTGCCAGTGACAGGGGTGTTGGAACCAGGTGATCTTTATGGCCCTTTCCAGCTCAAATGATTACATGATTCATGTTCATCGTTCAAAGAGAATTTGGCAACCAAGATATAAATGCATGGAAGTATTTATGCAAAATAATCTGCATGTAAATGACCTAGGAAGTTATTTATCTATCTAAACAGATAAGTGCACAGATAACTGAGATATCTGCTATTTTATGGGACTGTACCACTTTGAAAATCAAGCTATAAATTCTGATAATGAGTCAGTTTAGAAGCATGTGTTGAAGATATCCTCAAATAGTCGATGATTCTGATTATAAAATCCAGCTTCATTTATGCAACATCTTTCAAATCTCTGGTCATTAATTTGCCATAATTTATATGATAGAATGCTTCTCTGCATGATAAAGAAATAGAAACAATTTTATGGGCCAATAGCTGTAAAGGTGCATTTAACACTCTTTTTATACACTTCTAAAAATTTTTTTATTTTTCACTCTGTTCTTCAAAAAAACACAATTTTAGGTTTAGAGGCACTAAGCCTATGAAAATGTGGTGGTGAGATCCCCAGGTCTTCATATAAGCACTCATAGACAGGGAAATAAGGTGTTAGTAGGTCAATTGAGAGAAAAGCTCAAATTAACTGTCCTGAAAAAAAGAGATTTTCAGGTGATTTTATGACTTAATGAAGCAAAGACATTTAGGAATACTATTCTAAAAGACAGAAGGATTAGAGTAGGAAGATTTTGCCCTAAATGTAGCAGCATCATTTGGAGAGAAAATAGAGATAGGTGTGAATATGTGATCAGGGAGATGGAAAGAGAGAAAAATCATACTCTTATCATCCATTATTAATTAATTAAGACAAACTGAACACTGTGGCATGCTGTTTGTTTTGGCCCTGTTCAGGCAAGAGGCCAGAACCAGCCCCTGAAGCTGTTCACCACATGTTTCCACTTTCATCTTTGTCTTACTCCTTGCCAGAAACATGCTGATACATCTTTGTTTTGATTTGCAGTGCTCCTAGCTATTGACTTTTATACAATTTTTGGGTTAAGAAAGTTAAAAATGTAGCACTTACAGCCTGGAAGAATGAATTATCTAGATCACCTTCTCCTCAAAGCCCTTGCACATCCATTCTTTATCTTATTCTGATGCCTCTCTTACCATAATGCTAATTGATTTAAGTTCTGACACAGGATATAGGAATATTCTTTAGGTATTAACAAACTTTCAGTAATAATGGTCTTGTGGGTTACCTCATTACTAAAATGTTAGTTTTCTTTTTGTTCTTCTGGGGATATACTGACATTGTTACCTACTTATATTGGTAGAGCATATTGTATTCCTTTGCTTACATATTTTAACATAGTTATTTTTATTTTGACTTTATTTTATTTGCAAATATTGAAAGGAGGGGTGTCATTCTGACTTAGACAATAGTCTCCAAAAAAGTCACATCAGTACTCTGATTGTCTCTGAATCTAAATCTAAGTGCTGAAGTAGTGCACAAACCAATTCCATCTCTGAACTTATCAGGTGTGAGGAAGAAAGTCTCCAGTGTTGGTATAGAATAATCTGCACTTCTTTGTGATTTGCTATGTAGTGTGAATGACTTCTAAAATGGATTCTGAAAAGGATTTGAGACCTCCACACTGTTTCAAAATCTGATCATGCTTCTTTGAGGAGGTTGAAAATCCAACTTAAACATGAAGGAAAAATGTCATCAGAAATCCTAAGCTACCTAACCCAGGCTTAATTCAGGTTGTATACTGGTTCCAGATGTAGAAATATACTGTGTGCTTGTTAAGACACTAAACTTTTCTACTGGCATATAACTGTTTCCCCACTGATACTACTGAAGTCTGGCTGTTGAACAGTCCCACCACCTATATACTCATATTTAAAGAGATCATGCATTTGCACTTGCTGATTTATATACACATGCAAAGTTCTTTGCCTTTAACTACTTACCTGTCAGAAGTTAAAGATTTAAAATACTCTCTAAATGGTCCTGTTTTCAATAGGGTCTGCTGTAACTATTTAGACATGTCTAGAGCAAATTACGATTTTCTTTTTATTGTCAATGTCTGTGACTTAATCATGTGTTCATTTTATGCTGGCCATTCATAACATCATCAGCAGTGGTGTGAATTACCTAATGTAGGATCATAAAACCTAGCAGAGTCCTATGCAGAAGTTAGAGCCTTAGCCATAACTTACCATGCACCTGAAGTCTAGAATCAGAAACAGAGCAAAGTGTAGCCAAACTGCAAAATGAATAGCATATGAACACTGGTTAGAAATAAGAAAAGTACTGTTGTATTGTACTAATGACAAACCAAACGTCTGTAGTACACAATTCCCAGTTGTTCAAATTCCTTATGGCTAACAGGAGTATTGCTGTAAAAGCAGTTTCATGTTTAACATGCCAGTTCTGTTCTGTGTGCCAGATCGTGTTCAGAGTACTCACAGGTACTTCAAATAGGCTCTTACAGGGCTAGGATGTTTTACACAATGTCTGGGTTATCCTGAATAAAATATGTACATTACATAACAAATACAAAGATGAAAGATTTGTATAACAGGCAGCTAATTCATCAGCAAGGATCCATAGATTTTTTTTTTGTTCATATTCTTGATTAGTATCAATTTAAAAGTATGCCTTTGAAATTAGATATTCCATTCAAGCTCCTTGGATTTTTCAGTAGGATTATTTAAATTTTTGACAGTAAAATTACTAGATAAGGAACCTGTCCATTTTTCAAACCCCCAAAATTACTAGGGGTGACTCTAGTGGTGGTCCACGAAAGCTGCTCTGCCAAATAGGCAAAATAGAACTATCTGCTAAATCAGGAGCAAGAGGACCAAGAGAGTCCTTTCATCTCTCTTTTTTCTACTTTCTGCCTTGGGCATAAATATGGAAGCCTTACTCTCTGTATTTCTTTAAGGTCTTAAATACTTAATATTTTCAAGACCTGCCTCCCTTTTATCAATAGAAAACCTTCCTCATATAGACATAGTATTTCATAGTCGTAATCTCAGATTACATTTTATCAACATATAGAGAAGGCACGTCAGATATAGACAGAGTAACTAGAGACACTGTACTCCAAAAAGCTTGAAAATGTTGATTTTGCTTTTAAGCAAAACACAAATTTGTCAAAATAAAGAGAAAAAAATATTAGATTAATTTTTATCTTTTTTGAAATGAAAATATCAATTTTGGATTGACCACATAGATGTGACTGTTCGTTTTCTCTGCAGGTAGAACTGGGACAATTTTATAGATATAAACATTCTGCTGTATTCCTCTTCAAATATTCACAAAGACAAATTTTTATTTATTTATTACATCGGCTCTTTCATGTTAAAATTAGCCTCTTTAGAGAGGCTGTCTGGAAACAGAAACAGTACAGAACCAGATATTTTTCTGTAGGGCACAACTAAGGCTAAGGGATTTTCTGTGCAGGTATCTACCTTTGTAGAAGTGACTCAAGTGGCCCACAGAGGAAATAGATACTGGGGCAGAACTCAGAGTACGTCGGGTACTTTACACCTTGCACAGAATAAGAAGGAAAGACAGCCACACTTCATGTCTGCATGGAAAAAGAAAAATAAAAGTGGTATCAATTAAAATGTGCATGGCAGAAATAAAAGAAATACAGTGTAATGTACTTGGTGGAGGTTTATTACTCTGAGAAAGGATGATATCTCTGGTGTACTAGAGATAGATATGAATGAAAAGAAAGCAAGAAATTGTTTTCCAAGACAGAAAAGGCACTAAAGTCTACCAGACTTAAAGAGCTTGAGGAAAGAGAAATAAAACTATCACACAGATGGAAGGTTTGAGTTGTTTACACAGCAGTTTTGAACAGGAAGGAAGGACCTGCCAAAACTGAATGTAATTTCCTATATTACATACACGTGAAATAGTTCTTTAAGCAATTATCTAGGTCCAGATACCAGACTAAACCACTGAGGAAGAAAAATATGTTCTTCAGGAGCTGTAAAATGCACACAATCAGAGAAAAAGAAATAAAAAGGTCTGGTGACAGCCTGGTCTGAAATAAAGCATGGAAATCACCACAATAATTTTGTGCTCAGTTATTTTTGTATAAGGCAAATTCTACCTTTCATTTGTATTTGTTGAGAATCAAACACTCTGTCTCCAAGCTTCAAAAAATCATGAGCTGTTGAACTGAGTCATGCTCTTGACAAAGACCCTGAAAAGATTGTATGATTCCTTGTGGTTCTGAGCACATTCAATGGCTAAAACAGTAGTGTTCCATCTTTTTCAGTTTATGTATTTTTTTTTCCAATGAGAGTCAGATATGGAGTCATTCACAAAGTTATAATTTTGCTGACTTCCTCACAGATGGAATAAATTTGATTTTTCAGGCATAGTTAATGAAGACCTAAAAAGAACCAAGGAAATCTGGAATCCATGCTACCCCAGGTCAGCTGTCAGATAAGAACTAGATAAGGGCTGAAAACCACAGAAACAACCAAAAGACATGAGTCAGTTGGAAGGGAAAGAGCTTAGATCCTGTGGTTCTCCCTTGACATATGTAAGCAGTTTGAGCTTTGAATTCATTGTCCTCTCAAAGAAACCCTCATTTCTCATGTCAAAAATGCGACTGTGATGATGCTTGCTTCCTATTTTTTTGGGGAGGGGGAGGTGGGGGAGTGAGGGAGAAGGAATGGGGGTGTTGGGTGTTAAGAACCAGCTTCCTTTGTTTCCTTAATCAACATCTCCGTGGAATTTCAAAACATAACCTCTTCACCTTTTCCAATAGGTAGCACAACAACAGCAGCAGAGGGTAATCATTTGCTGACATGATGTAAACAGCCTTCTGTTTGAGGAATGAGAAATGAAGGGCCTGATGAATGCTTCCTTTTCTTTAACTGCACTGGAGATGCAAGCACTGGTGACTGGTGCTACGTCTCCCATCTGTCAGCAAGATGTGCCACAAGTGCTCAGATGCCTTGCTACCCTTCTTTGCAATTTGTCTGTTTCCATTTCAAGGCTGCCAGACACATTTTCTTGTGCAACCGAATTCAGTGTCAGAAGGATGACTTGAGAGGTGAATAATTTGTGCTGCCAGGAAGAATTGAATTTGCAGTCACCTTGAATGGGAAACAGTGCATTGTTATGGATTGTAACCTAAACTCTTGCTCTGCCCATCAGAAGGAGGAATGAAAACCAGCCACAGATCAGCATACTGCTTGTTGCTTATTTTACTCTTTTTCAAAAAAATTCCATTTCTTGTTATCAGTAATTTCCTTTAACAACAGAAGACTTGTTGATTCTGTAATAGTAAAAGGATGTACCTCCTGCCACTCTCATGATTGGTGTCTCTGTCATTAATACCCCTTGAAAGTAAAAATGCAGTGTTGAATATAGCAATGGTGCTAGTAACTGGAATATGGATATTTAATAAGTAGTTAAAAAAGGGGTTTAGGATGGCATTACATTAGTAATGCACCAAATATTAAAAAAATAAATGGGGGTGGAATGAGTGACAGAATACATGTTTGAAGATAGCGATATTTTGGTAAAAGAGTTCCTAAATATACCTGGTGCTCTGCTGCAGATCTCCAGGATATTATTTAGCAATGGGAGACTACGGTGTGCCATATGCCATAGGATATGGTTATGTGTTTGAGAGCAAAACCCTAAAGACACAAAAAGCAAAAATGATGACTGCATAGTGAATCATATTGGTTCAATCAACTCTCTGCTAGCTGTTTTCAAATGTTGAGATTTTTATATAACCGAAATGTTTAAAGTCAGACAATCAGAGTGATTTTTTTTCTAATATACTTTGTGTGCTTGAATTCTGATAAAAAACATCAGAAGTAAAGCTAAAGTAAATGATCAGTAACAAAAAGAAATAATTTTTCTTATTTCCTTATTTACTTGTGTGTACAAACACAGAGAATCTTTAGAACCCTAATTTCCTAGATAGATATGGATTCTGATCCTTATATCATACCTCACTGCATTTGCTGAGTTGTTATTTTTGCTAAAAACTCAATATTTCTTCTCAAGGAAAAGAAACCAACAAAATCAGGGATTCAAATGGGATAGTTGTAATTCTGATAAAAATAATCTTGAACATTTTTTCACATTAATAGACATTTGTTTGGCATTTTAAATTAGTTGAATTAAAAGTAATGTGTGGTAACATAGAATTTTGAAACATTTTGTTATGTGTGTTCTACATCACTGTATGATGGGAAGCTGAGATTTGAAGTAGACTGACTATATATATTAAGAAAATTCATAGTAGTTCAAAAGGGAGTAATTGTCCAAAGATATCTGCTAATTGAAGTTTACAGCTGAGCTAAAAGATATTTCCCTAACAGTGTTCTGCAACACATACAAAGAACTTCTGTGAGCCATTTTTGTGGTTTAATATGCCTGGGAGCCCACCTGTGCTGATTTTTACATCCCTCATTAATAATACTCAGAGGCCAAATTTCAAATTTGTGTGTCTTTTCCCTAGAAAAATCTGAAAAGGACACCAAAGCAAAGAAAAAAAGAAAAAAGAAATCATAAAATGAAAGAGAATGGGAGTTTCTATGGGTACCCTACAGTTCTGAGAAGTGTGAGTACCCTGAGGGAAGACAAGGTATGATTTACTCCAGATTGAAACAAGGCAGAAAATGAGTGCTGTAGTTTGATTTTGAATTAATTTTATTAAACTGTTCGTGTAGTCACCAATTCTATGTGCTTGACTTATGATTTATAATGACTTATGATTTATAATGACTTATAATGACATGACTTATAATTTCTGTGAATAAAATTCCAACATTTTCAGCTGAAAATATTGGGATCTTTCTTCCATAAGATGTGTCATGGTGAATGGAGAATAAAAATGAAATAATGGGAATGAAAACCAGGAATTTTATTTCAGTTTCAATTTCCACTGTGCTGGATCACATTTTTAATCAGTTCACATTCCAAAAACAAACCTCAAAAGTATTTATTACTGGTTTTTAGTTCCTTATATCTGCAGCAGAGCTACTTGTCATCTCTTCAGATGGCCTAATACTTTATCATTTTCCTTAAGAGAGGAAAAGTAGTATGTGTCATTTTGAGGAGTTGAGCCCTGTGGTGTAAAAACAACTTGTTCTTTGGCATCCTCAATGCTTAAACACAAATTCCATTATCACACCTCAGCAAAAATGTATAATAACTACATTAGAGAGAAAGGATTTGTCAAAATTCTTTAGAAAGTTGATAGGAAAACCAGAAGTAGGTGTTTTTTTAAAATATTATTCTGAAGCTTTTAAGCTATGCTAAAAGATACCTAAGAATTTAAGACATTTTCACTGTTAAAATTTTCTGTCACTTAATAGTATTTACATTAATAAGCTCCATACTTCACCTATGCTTTCCCCTTTGAATACATGGAACTACTAATGAGTAAGTGGGCACTTTATTTCTGTGTGCATACATATCCACACACACAGAGCCCTAAACAGTAAGTTTAGGGAACTGTCCATGTAATTCTAGATAGGATTGTTGAAGTAAAATTCCCAGTCAGGGTGTATAGATTGTTTGGGGATATTTTAAAATTGTATTGTAAACCCTTCTTTTATTGTACATTATGTCTCCATTTATAGTAGTTTATACGTGCAAGCACTCTAAAGTATTTGGGGAGATACTGAAAGGTCTGCGGGGAAACTGACATGAAATTGGTTCCCTAATTGTTTCATTCTGGTTTTTTTTGGTTTTTTTTTTTTTTTTTTTTTTTTTTTTTTTTTTTTTTCCTTTAGATGCCTAGACAAAGGTGTAATAGATGGGGAGAGTGATTCTTATGATTATGTGCAGTCTTTTTCTTGTATTTAAAAGTGAAGCTTTGGGCTTCTGAAGGTTAATGGCAGGATCTATCCCAGGAGGTGGATGTGAAGTGTCAGCTCTGTTCACTCAGAACAATGGTGAAAAGAGCTGTGGTGCTCTGAGCACATGTAGATATTCCCAGTGGAATCCTTGACAACAGCATTCCTCTACTCAGAAATAACATTTTGCCCTACACGTGACATTTACATAACTTACAGATTTTACCTATGGTGTCTTGGTTTAATTTTGTTCCATCCTCATGAGGCTATCACAGAAATGAAACTGCTCAGACATGAACTGAAAATATAATGTACAAAGAGGTGTTTTCAGAACTGCTTTAGGACTCAGGGGGTGCAATTCCACACAAGGAGAGGACACCTGGGGTACACCTGCAATGCACCTTCTCAGACTTTGACCCTTTGCAGCAGACTTTCCATCTAAATGTCTGTGTACTGTTTGAAAGTAGAGCTTAAGCCCTTAGTGGATGAAATAAGGTAATATTCCCCTGACAATTCTGATCACAATAGTGATTAAAACTTCATGCTATTGTAAGAGTTCTTTTCATTATGTTTTTTATTAATATATTTTGATTGTCTTTAACATGATTTAAAGTAAATTGATATATGATTTACAAAATTCTTAAAAATTAATGCTTTTCTCTTGAGTTTGCAGGAATGTAGATAAAGGGATAATTTTGCTCAAGGTGCAGCTCAGCCCTAGCCTTCCATTTAAAGCAAAAAAAATTTAAATTGTCATAATTAATAATCTATATATTTCATCTGAATTTCATAAAATACTGTTAAAAAAGAACCTCTAACTAAAAGCATTCAGACAAAGAAATTTTCTTTAAGACAAGAGTTGCTTTCTTAAGTGGAAAAAGTATGCTTTCAGATCACAAATCATGCCATTCCAGAAATATATGTACCACAGAGTCCACTCAGGAACACATAAAAATATCATCTTCTTCTTTCTGAACTTCTGATATGCTGTAATTTCTGTTTCTTCCTTGTTTTTTCTATTGACAATAATTTATTTCAGCTTCATGACAGCAGTTCAGTGCTGCTTCTAAGTACCACCTTAACCTATGCTCTTCAGACACCTACCCCTTAAAACACACACAATTATATGAGTATGATATATTTAATATTATACTGAATTTCTATTTGGTCATCTTGAAGTATTTTTCTACCTCATGGGCAGCTATCAGAAACCAAATTTGCAGTTTGACCAAAGACAAACAACTCCACAAACCTGAATCTAGAAAAGTTATTGCTGGTATAGATCAGCAACTTTTCCTTTGATAATCACTCCATGTTAATATTTAGTTATGTAGGGAATGAATTGAAACCTATTATCATTATTCTGTTTTCTTTGATTGTATAAGTATCAAATATATTTAGATGGAAACCAAGCTAATTTTCTAATTGAATGCTTTTTGCAGCAGAATTATTTCTACTGTACCATCTGCTGCTTTGGGAGTGAGACCTGTCTAAAGCTGTGGATATAAGCAAGCTACTTTTCAGGATGATATTCCTCTGCTAAATACCTGGATTTATTTACTTATATGGGTGAAACACTGGGACATGTTTGCACAAGGGCAAAACAGCAATATGCTCTGTTACAGTCAAAGGTTTCAGTTCATACCTTCAAAAAGGGGCAGGAAAAGAAAGCCACTAAATTCACTTTCATTGTGCATAGGTTTGTAGTGGAGCACACCAGACAGATGAGAAGAGCAAGGTGTCAGCCTCACCAGATGAGCACAATTCCTGTATAAAACAGCCCTAGAGGAGTCTAAATAACCCAACCATACCAAGAATAGCCTTTGTGTACATGACTGTTTTATCTCTTGAAGCAGAGAGAAACAGCATGGCCATAGCATAGAGGGATGTAAAGAATTACATCTTAGCAGTTTGTTACTTGGTGCTGTTCTTACCAAAACCACAGAATTTGCTGCATAACAAAATTACTATTTTCCCAGATACAGAATTACCGTCATTGAAGATTTCAATTGGCTTCTGCACCTGTCTGTATATTTACAGCTCGCATCCGAATAATTTTCATAGATATGCTGTTACATGTGTAAACATCATTAAAATGAGTGGGTTTATTATGTTGCATTTATTTCCATGCACTGCAGTAATCTGCTCCATGCTCTTAAATCTGGAGTTTATTTTTTAAAGGAAAAGGCACTTATTTTGTATCTTGGGATACAGAAATGAATGATTAGTTGGCTTAAGATGTGCAGTCAATTCAATAAAGGGTTAATCTCCTTAGTATAACAATTGCTAAAAGAATTACTGTTAAAGTGTATGTTATTCAGAACATCCTGATAGAATCAAAATAAATTGATTTAAAATTTTAAAAAAAAGGAAAAATATTTTTTTCTCATAGTAGAAAAAAGAAGCAACTTCTCACAAGTTTATATTTCTTATCTTGGTTTCTATTAGTTAATGTTAAATATAGCAAAAAAATCATAATTAATTTTCCTTTTCTGCAAAAGTGTCTATTAGGTTTATCTTGACTTATCAAACACTGAAGTAATGTATTTTCTTTTTAAATAAAAAATGTACGTGCTTTAAAATTTTAGGATTTATGAAAGTCCTTAGAAGATAAAAAAAATGGGCCTACATTTTATGCAGACCTATAAGCATCTAAGATATTGCTTTCGAAAGTTATATTTAACATTGCATAGTCATATGTCTGTGTTTTCAAAAAACTTAAATATGTGTTGACTGTAAGGAGAAAATCAGAGTCTAACTTCCATAAATACAAGCTGAATTGGTAAAAGAAAAAAAAAAAGGAAAAAAAGCAACAGCAATGTGTCAGGAAATTTAAAACCATAATTTTCATATTATTTTTTTCAGGTCATTGTATGCTAGCATTGTCCTTGCTGTCTCAAGTGTTTAAAAGACAAAAAGTATATTTCAATTCTCAATTCAATAATCTCAAATGCTCAAAAAAAAAAAGTAAAGAAGCATAAAAGTGAATGTATAGCATTTATTTTACTTTATAGAGTGTTTAATCTTTTCAGGTGATTTTTGGCTTAATTTTTAAATAGGAATATTGTATTTTTCAGAAGTAGATGTGATCCTATTTGAAGGTTAAGAAAGATAGGAGGTGTCTTAAAAGCATTTCAATACCGTCTTATAAAATACCTAAAGACTAATCCAATGAAGATTTCATTATATGAAGTCATTTACAGAGACATTCAGTAAGTTTAAATAGGTATAAGATTCTGCACTTTTCAACAGAAGTACCCCTTAACACATCATTTTAAGGGAGATCAGAAGAACATAACAATCTGATCTCAGATGTTTTGGTATGTCAGCAGTCTGCATAATATCATCTTAAAAGAACAAGTTAATTACATAATTTTTCCTAGTGTAGCTTGTTCTGTTACATTTTTATCTCTATCATGTAGACATGCACAAGGAATTGTGCATGAGCACAGATCCATCAACCTGAGGAAAGTCTGGGAGTTCAATGTTCTTTTCAGTAGTGAAGATTTCACTCAGATTCTAATCTACATCACATCTGTGTAAAAAACTGAAACATAGAAAAGATGCACTGGGCTAATGAAGGGCTGAGTGAGGCCTGCCTTTAGCAAACTGAATTATAGATGACAGAGTAGCAGTGTGATTTAAAAGGTTAGGAAAGACTAGGCTATAGTGGCACAAATCCTTGTCTATGACTGAGTACTGTTCTGAAGGCTGGGTGGGAAGGCAGGTTTTTATTTCCTAGTCCCAAAGTATGCTGTGAGACAAAGTCACAAAATGAAATTTAGAGTACTCATCAATACATTTTAATAGAAAATTATCTATATCAATAATTCAAACTAAAGATTAATGAAAGCTCTTTCTGGTTACTTTAGCACAGGGCTAGTAAATATGACGATATTTCCTTTGTTTGATTTAATTTTTGGAAACAGAAAGTCAAAATTTTTGAAACCCTTCTCTTTTATCTGTGCAGGTCAGCTTTAAAACCCATAAACTGTAATGAGCAGCTGTCACCTATAAGCTCCAGTGTTGAAAAAGGCATTATCTATGCTTAGGTTTTTCTTAGCTAGATCTTACTACTCTCCTTCTGCAATGCAGTGCTTTGTGAAGGTATTGCTCCATTAAAAGCAGTTGATTGCTGCTATACTCTTTTCTTATTCTTAACCAGAAAGCTGATTGCACGACCATCAATGTACCTATAGTAATATATTCATCTGACAGAAGTTGTCACAACATCAGTGAATAAATTATTTTATGCTGACATTTGTTACAACCCCACTGCTCAAGCACTGGAATAGGAGGGAATAAAGCAAGCAGAGAAAAAATTGATTTTTTACCCTTTCTGCTAGGTAATAATACTGAACATCCATCTTAACTTTTAAGTTCAAGGCTAGAAGTTAATATACAGCTGAAGGCAGGGAGGGATAAAGAATCCTCCAGATCAATATTATGCATTATAAACCACCTGCATCCAGACAGTGTTAAAACTAATACTGTAGCTACAGTATGAAACTGGAACATCAATTCAGCATCACCTTTTTTGGAGTTAACATGAGAATGTTACATTGCAAACTACCAAACTGCTCTTTTACTGAATTAGTGATATTTTAGTCAAATAAAGTCCAGTGGAACCTTAACTAGGATGTTGATTCACATGTTTGCATCAAACTTGCACTAAACAGCATTTCTTTACAAATCTTTGTACTTGTTTCCAGTCAATGTTTAAAAAAAATCATTTCTCTCTAAAATAAACCCTCTGCTTTAGCCGTCTCTGCCTAAAACCAGGCTCAAAACTAGATACTGCATCTATTATTTTTAAGAGATTCTCATTTCTAAAACACATTTATTTTATTGTAAACTCCTTTCATGAAGGCATATGAAGCATCTTGGCACAGTAGATAGATAATGCCATCCTAAGGCGATGGCATGATGAAAGGCTTTCTCAGCATAACCTTTCCTGTTGTCCATTGGATTGGCAAAATGCATGAACTGTCAGCTGTCTGTCTTTTTTACCTTGCCCATGTGTCAGATGAGGTTACATGTCTTGTTAAAGAAGGTGACAATGATCAGCAGTCAAAAGCAACAAACTTTGAGCATCTGTGACCACATTCAATTAACGCATTTCTCCCATCCTGCTGCTTTCCTTGTTTGCATAAGGTTTACTGACAGGTAAATGTTGCTGAAATACAAGTTATGGCAAAGCTCTTGCCTATTCCCAGGCAAGAATCTGAGATGCTTACCCAAAGCCCTTGATCTCTGCTTAGCAAGTTTGTTTGTTATTCACCATCTGTCACAAATCACTCAGGGCAAAACTGTGGCCTCAGGCCTCTCCTCAGCCAAATAGGAACCACAAGTGTGCACCCAAATCCAGATGCAGGTAAACCCTTAGACTTCAATGTGCAATCTGCCTTCACAATTTCTTCATTTAAAAAAAAAAAAATTATTAAAAACTGAATGAAACGTCCTTTATGATAGAAAAGATATCATGCATTTTTATAATGGTTTAAGATTTTACTTTCTTTATTTTAGCTAGCCCTGTAATTCAGAACTTGGCCCTGTTTGAAGCATACTAAAGCAGCTGCTTTGTTTATTTACTTAGTCTTTTGACTTCAGCTGAATTTCCTGCTGTGCCTGGTGGTAGCAAGAGTTGGAAAATGAAGACACAAAAAACAAACCCAATGAGCACACAATCTGATAAAAAGACTGATTTTCAGCTATGATATTTTTGTCAGTTCTCTATACAACTGTAAAAATGTAAACTGATGCTGGCGGCTAACATAAATTGCTTTTCTTTATTTGGCCTATAGCTGTAAGCACACCAAGTTGAAAAATAATTTATATATTATTTATGTGTCTGCAGGAAATGTATATTGTCTCTGAGGGTAACATGCTAACTAAAAATGATCAGGAAGTTTGTGAATAAATTTATTTTCCATTAATTGTGATGATTTATATACAGAAAAACTTTGGAGGAATCTGCTTTTTAGCAAGTAGTGATCTGAAGCACTAATATAGGTTATTAACTCTAAAGAAACTGTTTTAAATTTGAGAAAAACAGAAGATTTGAGAAAGACAGAAGAATTTCAAATTACTTCCCCAAACAATTCAAAACAAGCCTTAATATGAGCTAGAATTGTCTTGTTCATTTGACTGAAGCATTTTTGACAATGCAGGGCAATATTGGGCTAACAGTTATGGAAGAAGTTGCAAACTCTGTTGCTATGAAAAAGTAAAATCTAATGCTATCTCCTAGTGAAAATAATAAATTAAGCAATCAGTAGTATTTCTTAAAATAAAAAGACAACAATACAGATATTTTATTACAGAATAATAAATTTTCTGAATTCTAATATCTTTGGTTAAGTTTGCTACTTATTCATCTCTGCCAGGCAATTCCAGATGGGAATGGAGGACAATTAAAAAAAAACAAAAAGGAATTTTCAGGATGACTCTGTGTCTATTGTATTTTAAACATGATGAAAATAAAAGGAGATATTATTTTAATCTTTATTTACAGATGAAGAATCTTAGCTGGAGAATTTGAAATGACCTGTCTATAACATGACTCAGAGCTGATTAATGGCAAAGCTTAGGATATCTCACTTTCAGACCATCGTCATATGACTTGACCATTTTGACACATAATGAAAAATACCATTCCCTGTCATTTAGCATGAAGTGGCAAGACATTTAGTCTTTGTCCCTTTCCTAATACACTCATAGCTCTTAACTTTCTAATTATTCTTTGTGTGGCCCTTCATTTTCCAGTATCTGACATTTGTCCCTTCTGTTACCTACATGATTTCACAAAGTTGGTTGGTAATGAATTTCCTGCCCAGCTGGAACAGGTTCTTGGCTTAGGAGTTTCTCCATGCACCTGTCTATTTAGGGGCATCCTTGCCTTACTGAAGAGAAGTTTTGTGCAGGAGGGTTGGGGAGTTGCATCCAGAGAGGGATCTTCTTAGTATAAATTTGCTATTTTTCTTGAACTGACTTCTCTTTTGAGATGTTACCATTTCTTCAACTTCCTGATCTTTTAACTGTAGCTTAGCAAAAGGGAAAGAGAAAAAAAACTATAATAACAACTTTTATTTGGAAAGTCAAGCAATGGTTTCATCTCAAAGTAAAAGTCCATTATTGTCCTTTTGAAACAGTACCAAGGGTGACTCCCACATCACTGCAAAGGCTTCAGAAAGGTTAGATCATAAGGGAACAATTACCTACTGCTAAAACAGTGCAGAACCATTTTCCTATTAAAAACTAAGGCATTAACAACAACCTGGGAAAAAAACCACAACAAAACAAAAGCAACAACACATTTAGAACAGTTCATTAATCCATTAATCTTTTCTCAGTGTCCTGTGCATGATACTTGCAGACTGTTGCAAGTGGATTAAGTATTATAATCAGTTTCAATTACTCCATTATTTCCACCAGAGCAGCTACAAATCCTCTCTTCTCTAGTGACATCTAACGTGGTTGAGAGTATGTCTAAATTAATGTGTGTTCTCACAAATTATATCCTATTAAAAAAAAAAAAAAGCTGAATACATGGCAAGCAGAAAAGTGACTGGGCATATTTTTTCAGAACTAGGTAGCAAAAAAGACAACATATTTCTGTGGCAAGTTTACAAGCAGAGACAATCTTCCTGTGACCACTTTAGTCCAGTAAGTCAGTTGCAGGACATTTTCTACTAATTGGAAACAAATTAGCACTGTCTGGAGGAAACAGTGAGAACATTGAACTCTAATCTCCTACTAGAAAATGTCATGCATATTATCTAGAAAGTTTGGAACATTTTTGTGTACAGCTATTATTTTTTTTTAGCCTCTCATTATTTCATTTTGTCTCTGGGGTTCCACTTTTAGTCAGACATTAGTCCGATTTGCAAATCTTGAAGAGTTGTGAATAAATTAAGAATGTTAATTACTGTACAAGTAATGTCATATTTGATAACTGCAGGATTATGATTTGGAAACATATTAGAATTTCTTTTTTTTTTTTTCATTTCTTGTTTTCTCTGTTGATTGTGTAATGTAAGAGAAGTGTTTGATCTGTGCACGTCTCATGAGCTCAATATTTTGTAAATAACCTGACTGGACTCTACCCACTTTAATTCAAATTTTTATATGGGTGGGTAGAAGACATTTGTATAAAATATGGGATTCTATTTTGTAAATGCAAATGCATAAATATTAAAAACAAAAACAAAAATATAACCTGTTACATTCTTATGCAAGGTGATAACATGGGTGTAACTATGTGTGTTGTAGCATTGTGAAGGTGTTTGAAGGGTAAAGTCAGATATTTACAAAACACTTAAATGTGATCAACACCTAAGTCTTTCAGCCTTAGAGGTACTACACTTTAAGCAGAAGTGGTACAGAGATGTTGGATAGGTGAACTGGAAGTCAAAAATATTTTAATTCATATAGTGATGGAAACACAGTCCTGTAAATATATTTATTATAGTTTTGCACATTCTAGAAACCTTTTACCTAGGTTTGCCTAGCCATTCAATACAGAGATTCACATGTTCATCAGAGCTGAGCTGTCTTGCAGAGCAGGAGATATCAAAACAAAGCATTATTGGAATATTCATAGCAAAATCAGGACTTCTGACGATTTAATAGTGTACATAACTATTTATTAGGGGTCTTTTAGGGCTTTTCACACGTGGACATGTGTGGACATCACTGATGTTCACATGTCTTTGTGATCTTACATGCTTAAAGTTCATAATCTCAAAAAACATATTTGATGATGAATTGAAACAAGTTCCTCTATTAGATTAGGACTTCATTTTAAATTTTTCTTCACCGTTTTTAGATGAGAATCTTGCTGGTGTCAGTCTTTTTCTTAAACTTTGCAAAGAAATGTCTCAAGCTATTCAGTATTGCAAAAAATATCTAAAAATTAAACAAACATTCCTTTATCTTTTGATACTTAACATCAGACAACAGAGATAAAAATATATCTGAAATATGATGCATGGAAAGTCAGAAACCCTCTTTGTAAAGTTGTTCTCAATGCACATACAACTGAATTTCAGCATCTTATTTTGTTGTTATGCCATAACATAACTTAAAAAATAAATTCTTAAAGGTTAATTATATAACTGTACATTTAACAGTGAATGCCAGAAGATGCCTTACTGTTTTACACCTGTGAGATCATTACTGACATATCTTCAGACAAAATGTCTGGTGTTGAAAACCTCATTCAAATAATGAAAACTTCTTGTCATTTACTTTGCAACCTAGTAAAATGGCAAGTTAGACAGCTGCATTGATGTAAATGTATCAGTACTATACAGAGAGAATGAATACAATAAAACTTCTTTCTCTGCTTGGGGCCAGATTCACAATTGAACATAATTCCTGTGTCAAGAACAAAAACTTTCATTAGGTAAAGGTAGGAAATTTCAGCTTTAAGACATTTTGTTTGAGATCTTAACTATGCTCAAGCTCTCACTTCAGAGTTTCTACATTAGATTTTATACATGAAGGATTATTGCTGTCAGAGAATTTATCTTTACAGCATAAGGTGCACCACCACCAGCAAATTTGTGAAATCCCATATTAAAATCTTGTTAGAAAGTCAAGATTAAGAAGGTTAGAAAGATTCTTTTTAAAGACATCAAAAAGTTCTTTTGTAAAGAAAATACATGTGTGGATTCTGTCTAAATATTCTGCTCAAAAAAGACTGAAAAAAATAATCACTCTTGTATGCCATAAGTCCTCATCTTCTTTTCCTTTTATTAGATATGGTGTTTTTCCAAAGAACTAAGTCTTAGTCCAGAAAAGAGTGGATTCCTTACTAAGCTTTTACATAAAATTTCACGTTAATGCCTGTTTTGAAATCAGATTATTGAAGAGCAGCAATTTTGTGGCTTCACACTGAATAAAGACTATTACACCAAAATAAAAATACATTGGAGAAATAATTTCATGGTAAGTTTCTAAAGTCTAGCACTATAATACAATTGCACAGTAGATGCAAAATATTTTCTGCAGCTTTTCTTGTCTTATTTCTTGCATTTTTTTAATTAGAAGGGAATGAGTCCTTAAGTAATGAAGAACCACAGTAACAGCTTTGAATTTGTGGTTCTTCTGTAGTCATGATTTTTCTTAGCACAGTGTACAGCTCTGTGCTTCTCACTTCCTAACCACTGTATCCCCCTCCTCTGCTGGAATCAATGGATCTCACACTGACAAGTGCTGGAGTTTCAAACATTTTATTTTCTTTCCCACGAGTTTTGTGACTGCTGTTGTGTTTACTCATATGCTTCCCAAACAGCAAGGGAGCATTTTTGATAGACACTGTCTCCTCTCTCCCCAGCAGTGCTGGCGTGGATTCCCTCTGTCTCCATCTCTTATATCCCTTTTCATGTCTTCCTCTGAGCTAACCAGGTCTGTCAAAGAAGAAGTTCATGTCAACTTAAAAACTCAGTTAAAAAAGGGCATTACAAGTATTACTACTTCCACATCAGATGTAATATTATAATAATTTTCAGAGTCTTAATACTAATCATAATATTTATGGCGAAGATTTCTGGTACTAATCTGCAGTTGGGTGTTTTATTTAATTTGAAAATGATAAACTGTCCATGCGAGATAAGAGTAAATCTTAAGATCCAGAATACTGAAAACATCATGGCCACCATCAGGAACCAAAAGGATGCTAGGGTTGGTGAACATTAGATAAATTCTTCTTCTCTAAAAAGAACATTTAACCACACCGACAAATTTTCCATTTCCCAAGTGCAACAAAAATTTTTGACCAAGACCCAAAGTGAAACAATTAATTACAAATTAAGGAGGGAAAGATAGCAAAAACTCTTCCAAGAATCACAAAGGAACTAAGATTTTTATTTCCATTCCTATACCTAAAAATCTAAATCCATTCTTTGACATTAAGTTCCATTCCCATAGCCCATAGGACTGAAAAATATAAAGAAAAAAAAAATAGAATTCAATGGCCGAGACTATGAAAATTAATGATTGCAGAGCATAGAAGAAATACAGTTCAAGATCATCTAAAGAACCTGAATGTGGACAAGTCCATGGGATCTGGTGAAATGCAACTGAAGATCCTGAGGGAACCAATACCTTAAATTGCTAATCCACTGCAGATCATGTTATAAAAGTAATGGTAGACTGGTGAAGTTCCCACAGACTGGAAAACAGAAAACATCAACACCATTTTTAGAAAAAGGAAGACTGCAAATTACAGGCTGATCAGTCTCACCTTGGTGGTCAACAAGACCACAAAGCAGATCCTCCTGGGAACTGTGCAACTGCACATGGAAAATAAGGAGGTAATTTGTGAAAGTAAATATGGCTTCATGAGGGCCATATCTTACCTGACCAATTTGATAGTTTTCTAAAACAAGTGTAAAGTTGGTGGATAAGGGAATGGTGTCACTTACCTGAACTTGTATAAAACCTTTGCCATTGTACTACACATTCTTTTCCCCAAAATGCATTTTGGAATGGATTTGACAGGTAGACTGCACAGTGGATAAGAAATTGGCTGTGTGGTTGTAGCCAGAGCTGTGATCAATATTTTGATGTCCAGGTGGAAAGCAGTGACAAGGACCATTCCTCAGCAGTTGGTATTGACCCTGGCACGTTTCATCACCTTTCAGCACTGTCCACGTCAGTGACATGGACAGTGGTGTCATGTACATCCTCAGCACTGATGACACTGAGCTGTGTGCTGCAGTTGACTTGCTGGAGTGAAGGGATGCTGTCCAGAGGCTTGAGACAGTGTCCTGTGGGAACATCATGAAGTTCACTGTGGCCACGAGCAAGGCTCTGCACCTGGGTCAGAGCAATCCCAAGCGCCAACACAGACTGGGTGATGAGTGCAATGATGAGCAGCCTTGAGAAGAAGGACTTGGGAGTGTTGGAAGAGAAGAAGCTGGACATGATCCAGCAAAGTGCATATACAGCATAGAAAGCCAACTGTATCCTGGGCTGCATCAAAAGAAGCCTGTCCTGCAGATTGAAGGTGGGAATTGTCCCACTCTGCTCTGCCCTGGTGTGGCCCCACAGGGCATGCTGCAGGAATTCAGTTATATTGATATGAATTAAATATAAAGAAAAAAATTGCTCATTAGAGTACATTATTCATCCTTGGCAGTGACAGGCAGTATGGGATCATGAAATCCAAAACTGGTCAGATGTATATGCCTAAGTAGGTGGAATTAAAATTGCATTTTCTTATTTTAGGTACCTTGAGTTTGCAAAATTTTTTATAATCAGCTTTTAACAGATTCTAAACATAGAAATATGTTTGTATATGCTTCTGAATTAATATATATACCCCTGGCAGTATTAGTAATGAAAGCTGCTAAAGATTATAGCTAAACATCGTTGTTGAAAATGGGTTATTGGAGATATTAATTAAAGTGCTGTATTTTTTTCTTTTGTGGGAATGGCAAATATCACACAATCTCTGCAAAGACCTCTCAGTTTGTAACTACATACTTACATCATAATTAGATAAAGGCAGTTTCTCTTTATCCTCTCTTTATTCTGGCCTTTCTTTGTCTGTCATTCTTTGCCTCTTTCATAAATTAGAAAACATACATCTTAACCTATTCCAGGTCTTAAAAGCACTCCAACTGTGGGATTTGGCTTTAGCTCACTCTGATTCTCAGTTTTAAAGTGAAAGCGCTAGCCTTGCAGGAAGGAAATAAAATAAAAATAAAATACATAGGAAAAAAAAAAAAGAAAGTGGATTGTTTGATTTCTGTGAACTCTTGAGTGGAGAGGCAAGAGATGAAAATCTCTGGTGTCTAAATGCCATATAGAATTGCACATGCATAAACTTAGTATCTAAATGCATAGATGATAAATGAGATCCCTAGCATGATGAGTATTTAAAATACTTTCAGTGAGTCTGAAAGTAGACAGTCTGTTTGTTATGTCTTCAACACAAATACAGACTTTTCAGATGGGATGAGGCAACATTCCAGAGCAGATTAGCACATTTGGTCTGCAGTGCTTCATGATCTTGACTTATGAACTCAGTGAACTCAAATTCTGCTAACACTGCCACAGAATCACAATGAAGGCAACATAACTCCATTACCAGAAGCTTAAATACTGTGGTTTTAAATAATACTCATTTTAACCAAAAAATTCCCTACTGGAGTATTCCATGTGTTTTATTCATGGTGAACCAAATGAGCTGGAAGTATTGCCATTGTGGTTAGGCAGTAAGAAATTATTTTACTTTAAAAACACTGTGATTAGCTTTGTGGGTGGGTGGAAGTGTGGGTGTGAGCAGCTCTAGATGAGTGCATGCCTATGTAGACACAACAATGTAGTAGCCAAAGCCAAGAAAATTAAATGTCACTTTTTTCTATCCTTAGGATTTTTATTAAATGTGGAGGCAAAAAATGTTGCTCAAATCAAAAGAAAAACAAAACAAAACCAACCAACCAAACAAATAAACAAACAAAAAAAACGAAAACAAAACAAAGAAAAAAAAAAGAAAAAGCAACTACATTAGAGAAAACTGCTATTATGTATAGCAGTTGCCTCAGGGTAGGCATTGTATGCACTTTATTGTATAGTGCCTGAAGGAAAATGTTGCAACACAATGATAAAAATATATGAAAGGTTTAAATGCTTTGATAATATTTAACTGATGCATTAGTGGTACTATTTTAGAATCAAAGAAAGAGCCTCTGTTCTACCACAGAAATAGCCCTGATGGATCACACTGACAAAGCAGTGTGTGGGAGGCTGAGGGCTACCCTGTGCCTGTCTTCCTTAACACTTTCAATCCACCAATTTATATTAGCATATAATTCATAAAACATGCAAAGGCTTTAAACTTTCACATCTTTATTATCTGTTATATAGGATCAGCCTGGAAGTTTTCAAGATGTACTGAAGTTCCTATTTTTAAATAATAATAATAATAGTGGTAGTAGTAGTAGTAGTAATACAGCCAACAAGAGGCAAAATTATCAGAATTTTAAAAGTATACAAAATAAATGTTTACTTTAATGCTACATTGACAAGTGATATGTTTTAATGTGCGATTATCTTAAAAATACTTCAAACACTTCTCACAAACCGGGAATCCAAAAGTGATTTCATTTTAAGATGTTTTGAAATTTTAGCTAGTAATTGTTTGATTAAAAAACCAAAAGAATACCCTTTGACATAATATTTATGGTCATGGGACTTCTAAAGAGAAAAATAAGGTCTTCTGAAGCTAAGCCAAAAAAGCTAGGAGAAACTAAAGAAAACAGGCAACAGTTCCTTGTACCCTGAGGCTCTTTGGAAAACCCTAGTTTAAGACACCTCTGAGGGGATTTAACATAATACCATCTTAAAGATATCAAGGCAGTGTGTATGAAATACCCTGGCACTTTCTCCTGAACACTGACATATTTGGAAGTTGATTTTTTCATTGGATATATATTCATGACTCAGCTATCTGTATTGGGAACTGAACTGGAAACATAATGTGATAAAAACTCTCCTGTGAGAGATCTTGCATCTATTTGCTCTTATAAAATGTAATAGCTGTAAACACACTGAAACCAAAACCAGTGACAACCAGCCAACTAAAAACCTCTGAAACCAAGAGATATATTTCAGTTTGAATGATGAAATTTATTATAAGGGAAAAATACAAATGGAAATAAGAACAAAGATAATGTCTCTATTAGAGAAGACAGTGCATAATTCTTTGGAACATGCTGAATGAAGTCTGGCTCACAAATCCCCTAGAGTCTGTAAAAAAAATACGTGTACATAGAAGGAAAATGTAGACCTGCCACCTCATCGACAGTTTCATAGCTATATGAATCTCAAGAAAGTTGTATTAGAGTCCAGACATGTTTAATTTAGTTGGTGGATTTTTCCTCATTGACTTCACTGGTGCCAAGGTCTTATGAGAATTGTATTCACAATATTTTCTAATGCTTACAATACTAGTTAAAAACATATGTCTTTTTCACTTCAAAATAGAAAACTGATTTGACTTCTTTGAAAGGTTTGAGTGATCCAGCCTCATTATATTGCCTTGATTTGGTCACTTGTTTATAGTACAAGTGTCAAGCCAGTCTAATGATCATCTGCAGACAACAGCTGCAATGAACAGAAATCCAGAAATATTGTTTGTTGTATTTAAGCTGTGAAATGAAAGAAAACCAGCAAATATTAAGAGCTTTTAAAGTCAGTTTGTTGTTTAAGGACTGTCTCAACATAAGGTCTAAAGTTCTTGATGAATAAAAATCTACCTTAGGCAATATATTGTATCTTGAATTAAAAAAATATTCTTTACTATGCCCTCATCCCACGAGGTGAAGAACTCAAACATCTTGTTTACTGCTGACATTGTATAAATAATAAACAGCACATCACTGAAGTAAAATCTTTCAAATAGCTGTAACTAATTCAGTAGACGACATTTACAAAAAAAATTTCTGATTAAAATAATTATAGTCTAACTTTATTTCTTGACAAACAATTCCAACATGCAAAGCAAAAGTTCTTATTTCTACTATTTTCAAAAGTATTTGGTGGATAATATTTCAGTTAATACTAGGCGTTTTTAATCTATTATTCATCAGAATCACAATATCTGTTACAGCTATTTTGCAATAAATTTTTTCTCTAATCTCACTAGAATAAACACTGTTATTATCATAAGTCACTTGAGCTTAAAAATGTCTCTGTGGACAAAGGCCTTTTGATCCTTAGACCTTTGCAACTTTAAAATTTACTGCAAATGTGATTTGGATAACAATGTTTTTAGACATCAGTTGGTAATGAAAATGTGAATTTTTGAATGCACATGTGAATTTCACTTCATCTGGTGTGGGAGATCTGATAGAAATTTGGACCGTGATGTATCCTTATGTCCATGATTAATGAACTGTTAATCCTGAAGATACAAGACTGATAATAAAAAATACCATTGGGAAAAAAAATATTTTACCTACTCCTTTTCCCATCTATCAGATGGCAACAGATGCAAAATAGATTTTTCCCAGTTAGCTCAGTCTCTGTAATTTAGTGCATACCTGCTTGGCCACCACTTCACAGATAACACATTCTTTACCTAGGATTTTCATCTAAGGTAGCACATGCAATATACAGTAAAGAAGCTAATAATTTGACTGATGAGTTAGAATTCCAGACCCAGTACTAATTAACTTTATTGTGATTTCAGGTGTCTGTGCTCTTTACAAAAACCTATGATACAGTTTGGTGGATTTTTTTCAGTGAGTTACTTTACATGGATTGCCCCTGTTAGACATACAAAGAGGAAGTGTTGGATCCCTACAAAAAATGTTTCTTCTTAAAAAATCAGAAAACTGATTTTTTTGTTTTCCCTGTTTTTATTTTTTTTACAGTGGACTTCAGCCTGCAAGTTCAGCACCTTTTCATCAGCTGACAAGTTAATTAAAAAAAACACCCAAACAACAACATGACGTGAATAAATCATTTAGATGAAAATAGCCCATAGTCAATCTTTCCACTCTGTAATGGCATAACAAGTCAATAATGGTTTAATTGGATTGCTGAATTACCTTTTATACTAAAGACACTAACCTTTCCTAAATAAATGGAAAACTAAACTGCTGCATATGTTTTTCTTCAAATCTCTCACTTCTTTGAAATAAAGTATGCGAGTTTAAAATACAAATAATGGGGGCAGGAACTATAAATGTGTTTTATTACATAATAGCAAAAAAATTGTTAAGCCCTTTTTCACTCTAGGTAGGTCCGTGTAGACATGAGCAAGTTACCTCCATCTTCTATTCCATAATGTTTCTCAAGAAAGGCAGAAAGAATGAGAGCATACACAACTGCAGGCTGAGTAAAATGATTTATTCAGGTTAACAATGTAGAAATAAAATCAAATCAGGGGTCAGACCAATAAAAGGACCAGCTTTCATAAGAAGTCAGATCTACCTATTCTTTTCTATGAGCAAAATTGATAGCTTTTCAATATTGTATCCTGAAATTTTGTCACTGAGTGACATGGCTTTTCACCTTTAAATCTGAGGTGAAAATAAGGAGGTCTGTCTTTCATTAATTTAGCAAATATATTTTGGATCCTTTTCTATGTTTTGGCTGGCTGAACTTTCCTAAATTCCAGAAGGAAAGCTCCCTTTCCTGTCTTCTGCCATAAATAACATCTTTTTCTTAATGTATTTCACTATTCAGAACAGTTTCTAAGCCTGTTCACAAAGCTGTCAGGGCAAATGAATCGCTCTCCCCTGATGTTTGTTATTAACAGATTGTATACTGATAGGATAATAACCTCTTTCTTCATACATGAAAGGCATTCTTGTGAGCTGGATTACAACTTGAGATATAAAAGACGTGCTCTGTGGATAACTTCCAGGCTACTTTGCACCACATTGCTCTCCCATAATTTTCTGTTTGTTATCTTGAACGAGTGACAGTAACCACCGATCAGAAACTGAAATTTATGTGAAATGAGTACCACATGTATGATGTTTACTTCAGTCTGGCCAAAGCAGGGACAGATCATTATAGCCCACAGAACTATGTGTTTTAGACAGTGTGTGCAATTTGATATCAAGTGCCATAACTTGAATATGCAATAAAAAAAGAGACTGGTTTGAAAAATAAACCTCTTGTCATATCATGTGCTAGTTTCCAGCAAGGTTTTGGGGTGGTTTTGTCAAACAAGTACTTATTTGTTTGTTTTAATATGTTAAAATGATCATTTGTCTTCTTTGGTGGATAACTGTCCATGTTTTTAGTGTATGTAAGCTATTGGTACTTGATTGAAGATTTGAAAGAGAGTGTCAAAGGTTTTACTAATAATAAAATAAACTCTCTAAGATCATTAGAAAGGGCAAGTCAAGATGTGAATGACAAATAACTTCAGCTAAAAGTGAGGTATTTCAGTACCACAAGACTTTTCATTACAAGCTGGAAAGGACGAGAACTCAGAGTACATTTGCACTTCTGCAATACCACTGAAATATTAAGTACAAGACAGAGTGTGCCCCTTCATTCCTTGTAAATTGTTAGCCTTGTGTTGAGATTTATAAAACCTTGATTTGAGTACCTAGAGGGCATATTTAAATTAAGAACTTAAATTCCTTTTGCATTCAGTCTAATATGATAGACAATTCACCCCAAACTTGAATTACAGATTTAGAGTGTCCTTTTCTCTAAAATAACTGTAGTTTTATGGCATTTGCACTCAGTTAAAGTGACCAAAATTATGCATGGACCCCTTCCTGAGCTACATAGCTGTTGCTGTTGCCTTAGTCAGTTGAAGGACCAGAAATCAAAATTTGAGACAGCATGCAGAAATAAAAAAAAAGAAGATATGAAGGCTGATCATACTTTTTCTAACATTTTTAAGGGGAATACTGATAACTAACTGAAAATGTTTCAAATACATGAGACCTATGGATTTGTTTTATTCTATTGATTAAAGCCCTAATTAATTTTTGTGTTAGTTCTTTGAATGTTGCAACACTAGAACACTTCAGTAAAAGTAGAAATATTTATAAATATGCTGTCCCAGGGCATATTGAGAATTGTAATACAATTATTTGAGTTTCCATTTCCATTCTGTGTTAGCTTGAATAAAATATTACCTGTGATATATTTTGGTTTTTGCAATAAAATTCCAGATATAATATTGTTCACATTAAAGCAAAGAAATTTTCCATCACATATATTTTTTTAAGGCAAACTCCAATAAATTCTAAAAGGAGGTTTTTTATGTTTTCAGAATATATTCTGAACCTGTTGGAAGTTCAGCTGGAAAATATCACAAATTTGATATCTTATTAGTCTCCTGATGTCTTGTCTCTGTCAACTATGGGATGCGAATGTAAACCTGAGGGATTTTTGTTCTGTGTTCCATTACTCATTAAAAACATCATCCTATGACACATACTCCTATTGATTCCTGCTGGTCTTCTCTGAAAGACCAGCTTTGGCCGACAAAATGTTTGAATTCCAAGTTCAGCAATTTAAGAAAACAATAAGGATTTGTTTTTGTAATCTTGTTATATGTTGTTTTGCAGCTGTAAATTTGGAACATTGAATGTACATTCTGATGGGTTCCAGTTCAGTAGCTTTCTTATATTAACCTTGATATAAATTGAATATGTGATTAACTGTCTTCTTGAATGCAGCAATACAGAAAGTTTTCCGTAATCATTTATACAGACTATATTCTTCACTGATACATCAAAATAGAAGTCCAATAACATCAATGAAAATTTTCACAGAATTTTCCTCATAGGTTTATTTTTAAATTCTGTATTTTCTTTTCAGGTATGCATATGCACAGAGATACACCATATATATATATATATATATAAAATATAAAATACACATATATTTTTATGCATCTGCATATATATATTCATATATATTTAAAATACAGTAATTTCACTGAAAACTTGAAAATAGCAATTTACTTCTCAGAATATGATGTGATTTTATATGAACCACAAACCCAGAAGTCTTCATCTGCTTGCTTTGACCTGCCAAATGATAATATTTAGATAATATTTACTTGCTTATCGTTTTCTCTCAGTGACCTTAATGTTTTTGTGAGGAGTTTCAAGACTGCATGTGCATGAAAAAGATCCTATATTCAAATAAACAAAAAAGCAACAATAAAAAAATTCCTTTACATTTCACGGTTTTTTTAAGATGTTCTTCCTTGAGGAGAAAAAAATCTTCAAAAGCACATACCCAAGAATATGCTTCAAAGTTCTAATTTAGCTCTTTTCACATTTGCTCCCAGCAGGCTATAGATTGATGTATAAATTATTCTACTTTCTCCTGAGGTTTCAAGAATTATGACCAAATAATTAATCCAAAACTGTCTGCACATAGTTCTTTATTTTTTTAATGGGGGACATTCAGTTTGGGAGACCATTCTGTAGTCTAATTTCAGATACAGCTGAAAGACAGCTACATTCTAATCTATAGCTCCCATTTTCATAATTAATTTTTCCACAATTTTTTTAAAGTTTTATTTTGAGAAAGATTTTAATGGGTAGCTAGGTTCATAGTCTCTGCTGTATAAAGCATCTTCCTTACTGAAGATTTCATAAATACGATCAATGTATAAGATATGCATTTTGTTGTGTGATGTAGCAAAATAATTTTTGAGGGCTGGATTGATAGATGGATGAATCTGAAAGAGAATTTGGGTTTTGCTTTTAAAACCATCAACATAAAATTATAAAAAGGTGACAATGTGCGTCAGAAGAAGAAGCATAAACAGCTAGAAAGAAGAGTCCTCATTTCCTTTAATAACGATTGACTCTCTCTCGCTCTGCATACTCAGAGATGATGAAATTAATACCCATGAACACAGGTTTCCTTCTTTAGCTCAATTGTGAAACTCATACAAAGAGATTGATCAGGAACTAGGTGGAAGTCTTAAAGTTAGAAATAGGAATCTTTATAGGGATGTGAAGAGTGTTAGTAGTATGTGAGTCATCTACTACATCTGTGACTTAACCAAGGTCATCTTATATTAAGAAAATTATCACTATGCCAACAACATTCCCACAGATATATAGTCTTCAAGAAACCGAATCAGTACTGGCAGTGCACATGACATGAGGAAACTTTATGCAGACTGATAAACTATGTCTTTTTAAGCATATTTTCAGAACTCCAGAACACCCTGAACTTCCCTAAATAGTGATTGCCTGTTACAGAAGAACAAAATTTGCACTGTAGAATAGAAAGAGCTGCTTTGTCACACCAACAATTGCAGCAACTAATAAATCAAAAAATTCTGACAAGTCTTCCAACATAGGGTGTGGACAGAGTTGAACAGTGCAAGGGGATAGGACAGCCCTACATAGAGTTTACTCTGAATTACTTGCCCTGAAGGTCCTACTATATAAAACACACTGCTTCACGCAGCAATTCAAATTGTATTAAGTCTGAACCGTGCACATAGTGAATCATGAGGGCTGGGCAACATCATTTTCATGTAGAAGCCAAACAGCTGGAGTCACACCCTGTTTTCCTGCACTCACCACTCCTCTAGGCAAAGACGATGTGGTAATGTGATGTCTGCATGCAATTCTTGGTTGCTCCACAGGCAAAGTTTATTTCAGTTAAAATCCTTCTCCTAGGTGTCATGATCATTTCTGTGTAGCCAGGGGACAAGTGCATATATAAATACATAGCTTTAGTCCATCCACCACAGTGATAGTTGTACATCAAATTCCAAGTGAATGAAGATCTGAGCACTTACTCTTAAAAGTCAAGATTACTTTGACAGGATTTGGGACAGTAAAGGAGCTATCTTAACATTTTTTAGATTTACAAGCAGAAAGGCATTTTAGCCAACCAAGTCTATCCTCCTGGATAACTCACAGTTCGCAATTTATCAATTTGCCTCTGCTACAATAATCTTTTTTTTATTATTATATTATGAATAGAAACAGATGATAAAAGGTTTTGTTATTTACCAACATAAGAGGGTGAAATGCAAGTTAGAAAAGTTGAAGTCCTAAGGGTTCAGTCCTGAAGGCTCAAAGGGTCAGTTATTTAAAAGGAAAAAAATTATACAATATTTTTGAGTGGTTTCCCTCATTTCTATTTCTTTTATGATAATTAAAGATATTTTCCTTTGTCATACCTGCTTAAAAAAACACAGTTATCGCTCTTCATACTAATAAATTATGATTTTTAAATAGATGTGCATATATTGTTTCAAAACTCTCTCTCTTCAGATGTGCAAAAGCTGCCTCCTTCTTACAGAGCATTTGTTTAAAATCAGTCTGGTTTGCATGGATTATATTTTAACTTTACAAAGAAAAAAATTAATCTCGAAGCTGTCTAAAAATATATATAATCTCAAAATGTCAACCCAAACAATAATTAATTTCACCCTGAAAGTGTGAAGAAAAAAAGAAGAAATAATGAGTCCTAATTAGAATTTCATTTCTACCGTTGTAAACATGTAAGACCCCATTTACTGTCAGTGGAGTTCTGCTATGTGCAGAAATTAGGAGTCCAGCTCAGTGCATCTCCATCTGAACATTCTTATGTATTCCAAGAATTGTCTTCTAAATATTCTTCATTTTTCTCTACTCAGTTTCAGTGAAGTTTTCATATTTTGAGTTTCTGTAACCCTTGACCACAGGCTGCTAACCTCTCCCTCAAGCTAGCCCATTCTTTCCCTTGTCCCACCCCATGTCTTCACATTTTTCTGGCAGAGATCCCAGGTACAAGGAAATACTTTGCCAAATCCAAGTTCAGAGCGAGGACACATTTCAGTTTCCAAAGAAGAAGAACATTTCCATGGAGGAGAGTATTACATATGAGGAACTTCATCTTTACAAAAACAAAGATGCTTGCATATGATTAGTTACAGTAATAAGTCTTTCCAATTAAAACCACCTGCTTTGGAGGATCCATGTAAATAATTTCTAAATCCTTACACCACTTTATGTTTTTAAGGGGAAAAAAAAAGTGGGAGAAAATCATGTTCCTGTTGTCATTCTTGTTTCTATACTAAAGGAATTTTTCAACAATGTATCATGAAATAAAACACTGTGGTTTTAGAGATAAATTATTTAATACCCTAAAATCTGCATAAGTAACACCCACATCAGTATTAAATGCCCACACTTTGTTTTAGCAAACTAGATTTGTCAGGCTTATGTCCCTTTGACATTGTAGTAATAATGTTTGGTGTGACAGATTTTCTTCAGCCATATTTTCCCTCAGGTTTCTTTATAAAGATCAGTTCCCCTTGGTTAAAAAAATGCTAAATTATACACACATGGTGTAATGAAGTTTTATTGCAATGAATATCACTCTTATTTACGTAGAAACACTCTTCCCTCATGCCTTAAACCAATTAATCAGAAAGAGTGCAATGCGACAATTATGTTGTATATTCTGCCAGTAATGACAGCTTATGCAGATAACACATTTGTGACTAGTTGCAGGCTGCATTTAAACCTTTATGTGCCTGCTTAATCCTCTTCTTCCTAAAGTGTCCCACTGCTGAGAGGCTAAAGATAGAGCCTTACTGAGCTGCAAAATGTGATGTGCTGGAGCAGGTGGAAACAAGGATTAGATGACTTTCAGCAACCCTGTGAAAGGCCCAGATATGAGGCATGTCCAGGCAATAGCTGCAAAAGAAGATTTTATTTCCCTTCTCTTCAGAGAATCCATGGAAAACCCCAGCTGCTGGTAAAGCAGAATTTACCAGGCCACCATGGAATTTTTAAAGTATGAATCAGCATGTTGTGGCATCCACTTGCTTGATTTCCTCTGCTTCTTTTCAGCTTTCCTCTGTTGATGCTCGAAATATCAGTTCTAGTACAAGAAACCATCTCCTGAGAGACTCAGGATTGGTATTAAAGAGTCTAAAGAGATCAGCAGTTATCCCAAACATTGCACACAGACTGGCCTTACCCTAAACTCCAGAATCCTCTTTCCCTTGTGCTCTAGTTGCTGATGTGGCTTGGAATGCATATGATCTTTCTGCCTTGTGGACAATAATGAAGGGGGAATGAATCAGACCTACTAGACATTTCTGAAAAAATGCTCTGCCTTGCACTTGCCTGAGCTGGATTCCTTCTCTACCCTTTTCAGTCATTGCAAGCATGTTAAAGTCCGGTTATTTCAAGTTTAATATTGAGCAAGCTTCCTGCCTGATATTTAGACCTGGTATTTATCCTGTGTTGAAGGATAGGCAGCTACATGATGCAGATGCTCATTTGGACTTTTTAAATGCATTACATTATTTGGGACTTTTGCCACGAGCTGCTGTTTTGACTGGATACAGGATCACTGAGAGAGAGAAAGAAACTGCCACACCTAGAGCTTCTGAATGAATAGTTAGATGTCTTGTACCCTTTTGAAGAGATAAACATTTAATTCTCCCTGTGTCGTTTCCTTGTTGAGTCATTCCTCTGCTGCTGAGACAGCTTCTTTTACCTTTGAACTGCCTAGCCTACATTTTTTCTTGATAGATGTGGTGTGCAAAATGCAAGAGAAAGAGGAAGCATCCCCAATGTCCTCATGTGCACAAGGATAGAAGGCACATGCTGATCAATGCACTATTCATCTGCTATAGACTGGTGACAGGCATCTGAGGGTTGGATGAGGGCAGATTTATCTGTCTCCAAATCATTCTTCATGACTGCTCCTAGGTCAGCAGTCATGCAAGGGAATGCAGTCTGGATTTCTGAACCAAAAGTCAAGATCCTAAGCCCTGCTTGCTGTGGCAGTCAAACATCCCAGGGAATAGTGACACCCCAAGAAATGTAGATGGTTTCTTCAGAGGAATGCAATGATGCTGTTTCAGTGTTGAGAGGGATCTGTTTTCTCTTTGCTCTTTCAAGAATATCTTTAGTATCAGATTTCTCACCCTAAAAATGTGTTTTCTCTATTTTTTTCCTAAGCAAATATTTTTTTTCCTACGTAAATAAATGTTCATGCTTTTGATATATTTTCAGGTACAAGGATGGACACGGAGGGGATTAAAAGGCAGAAAACAACTGCTTACCTCATACAGCTCCACAGGGTAGTACTAGACCTGTCATCAGAAAATGCCATTTCCTCCATTTCCTTCAGCATGCTGGAAATGGAATCAGTAATTTTCAAAATATATTCTGCATCCAAAATCATAATTTGTAGGCATTATATTGAATGTTTGAATTCCAGTGAAGCATTATAGTTCTGAAAGCCTGTTGTCAAACCATGACAACAAATGCCCATTTTCTTCCAGAGTGGTTAGGGCTCCCAGCTGCTGTGGCTTAGTGCACTCTCATGATGTAAATTGCTGTGCAGAGAAAACCTCGAGTTTGATAGAACTAGGAGTTCAAAGGAGAGGATGGTCATGGGGTTTCAGTCTCCATTTTGACAAAAACTCTGGAAATCATGGGAACACAAATTCAACCAGGACTTAACAATGCCCTTTGTGGTTTTACACAGCTCTGATCTTTAAAAATTCCTTAACTACTCCTTACTTTTTTGCCTTTCCCATCCATGTTGCTTACTTCTAAATAAGTATGCAATAAGACTCAGAATTCTGATTTTAGGAACACAGATTCTAAGCAGAATCCTAACCTTATTTCTGATTATTGTAAAAGAGACTTCCAAACCAGAAATACATCATTAGTGGTAGAAAAGCAAACATGCATTCTGGAGGCCTGTTACTTTACTTGCATCTAACTGCTTCAAAGATGACCATGAGTTAGATCGAGGTAACCATTTATCACCCTCTGTCTTGATACAGGAACCACAGGTAAACTAGGTAAGGACTACTGAGGAGGAAACTAGAGTGCAGGGCAGCATACACATTGTGTCTGAACAGGGAGATGACAGTCATGGAGCAAGATTTGAAGTTCCAGCTTTCCGGCAGTACCTTCTATACTCTCCCTTACCTTTTTTTTCCTTCCTAAAAGACAAAAATGAGGAAGACCATTGTTAAAGAAGTCATAGGAAAAGAAAAAAAAAACCCTTCTCTTTTCAAGATATGTAAAAGAACAGATATTTGGTATACAGAGCGGAATTTCTGGCAATTCTTGTTTACTTTTGAGTATATATCATTTAACCACAGTGAGAGGGCAGTGATTCACATGCAGTGGGATTCTTCCAACCAGACTTCATGCGAAATACCATAACTTCTGTCAGGTTTGCAATATAAACATAGCAAAACTTTCCTGAACACCCATGAGTCTAATAATTGTACTTTGACTAATACTTTATTAGTATCTGATCTTTATTATCAGCATCTGTGACCAACATAATCTTCATCCTTTCCAGGTTAAAAATAATATAAGTAGATATATCCTTTTGTTTCTGGTATAATGAATTTGCAAGTCTCACGTTTAAAAATTAATTTCTGTGATTCTATTTTGGGCTGTGAATTATGGACAATTTGTAATCAGTTGCAAAAGATTAAACCCTAGGCATAGCTAATGGGGATGTTTTAATAGTGCAGATGGCAAAACAGCCTGTGAAAGCAGGTCTGGTGGGCATTCTGCAAAAGCTAATTCAGTCAAAATTTATCCAAGATGACATAATGTACAATTGCTACACTGGGAAAGTCTATTAAAATTTCACACGTTTAAATCTCTCCCTTCTCTTTTAATTAGAATTTTCCAAGATAAAATAGAAGATGTGTACCTCTCTGAACCCAACAGGAAAGGTCAAGAATAAACAGCACGATGCATGCAGCTCCTTTGTGCCCAACATGTTCAGGTTAGAAAGAATGTGTTAAAATGATTGTGTGGAAAAGACATGTCTGGGAATGAATTTTCATTGTGAAGCAACAGTGGCAGTGAGATGTTCTGCCTGCACATGCACACCCACCCACTCCGCCTGTTACATTATTCAGTGTGTGTGCTGCTTTCCTAAGCACTGCAAGGGAAGTGAATTCCTCTTTTTCTCAGGACTAAGTGTTCATTTTCCAAAAGACTTCAAAGTTTTAACCTCATTTACCACTGAATTTTCCAGGGAATTCAAATTTTATTCTTGAAAGAATCCATAGAGACGATTACTCTGGATTCTCATTCTGATGCAAAGTCATGTTTATGGATATCATTGTACTGAAAAATCAAGAAGCAATCCCTTTTAATTCCAATATAAAGTCAAGGTAATTTTTTTCCTTTTTTCTTTTTTTTTTTTCTTTCTGGCCCTTGAATGCTGTATTCCTTGCCATGAAAGGAGCTAGCTTGACAAGGGAATTGGGAAGTGTGCTCAGAAAATTCTTTTGAAAACCGCTCTGGAAGAAAATGCAGTGACTGAAGTGGAAAACATGGGTTTCAGCTTTTTAATTGTGAGAAGGCAACCCAAGTTTAGTACTTCCCATATAATCTAGCTGTTGTAATTGCATTATCCAAGAGATCTTGGCCTACTTATGGACAGCAATTTTTGTATGAATTTTCCATATGTATAAATGCTTGCTGGATTAGGCTGTGCAGGGATGGCAACTTTATGAACAAAATATCTATGCAGCTCAAGACTCCTGAACAATTAAACGAGGTTTGTACATAACTGTTAAAGTTGGGCACTTAAATTGCATATGAAGTGTGTCTGGCCACCTATATTTCTCAGAGAAAAGTATAATATGACATTTATGATTATCTACTGAATATAGGTACTGAACATATATACTGAACATATGTATTCCAAGGCCCAAAGATTCTTAGATTGGTGATAAGAAACCACAAGATATTTTATGTGGGACTCATTATTGCATTTTTATCTGTAAAAGAAGGAACACTTTTTAGGAGCTCTATATAAGCAAAATTATCCTAAGTCAATAATCAACCCCAAAGGCTAGAGCAGGGTTCAGAACACAACATAACAGTTTTTTAATGAATGAGACTAGACTTTTTTCTTTTTCTTTTTTTTTTTTTTTTAATATTTTAATAAAAGGTACCTAGCACACCATAACACATAAAAATAAAGGAAAAAATATTTTATGATTTCATGTTCAATATAAAATCTTTCTGGGATGGTTTCAGAATAGTACAAATAACGTCCAAAAGGTCAAGCATTTTATGTTATTTCTTTGATTAAAACTTCATTGCATTGTGCAGTTGAAACAGTGCACATGTGTCTACAAACTTAGCTTCTCCTATCCAAATTCAATCATTACAAAATTTCCATTTAAAGCAATCCATTTAATAGGCATTATTTAATCAAAAGGTATCAGCTGTGGTATTTAAAATAGCAGCTCCATATTTAAATAAGATGACAGACTTATTTTCTATCTTTTAAAAGACTGTGTTCCATTTATTACAAATGTTTTACAGTTACTAAGCTGTTAAATTGCCAATACAGAAGTTACCTTTAGATAAAGGTCTTCATGCTAAAATTTAAACTGAACTATTCATAAATTCATCAGGTTAAACTTGATCAAACTCAGTATTATTGAAACTTCAACAGAAAAATCTATTCAAAACTACAGATATATTATTGTTACTTGAAGAAACAGGAAGATGTTGATTTAAAAACATATTATTTCAGAAAAATATTATGTGCTTGTCAGTAAAGTTTCACAGCTTATTTCATCACAGTAATTTAACAGCTGGAAGTTTGCTTTGGATTGCAGCAAAAAAAAAAAAACAAAAAAAACCCTATTTTCCTATTACTGCTAGTTTGTTTATTACTAACAAGTGTTTTACTTGACCAGATTCAAAATGGGTCATCTCACTCCAACCTTTTCCACATATCTCTTATAAAATTGAGACCAAAGAGGGCATAATGTGCATTTTAGTTGATAGCTCCACTGTCAATTGAGAATGTAATTTCCATTTCCTTCTTCAGCCAATTGTTTCTGTTGGGTTCTATCCTTTAATTTTGTGCTTGTAGTAAAACCAGAGATCATCCTTCTTGGTAAATTTCCTTGCTTTGCATGAACTTGTAGAATCACAGTCAAAGCTGTAAAATGTGCAGCACAGAAAGGACAACAAAGAGTGGGGAATATCCTGTCTTTATGGGCATGTTCTACCCATCAATCTGTCAGGCTGAAAAATTTCTACAGCTGTGTGAGTAATTCACAGTGAATCATTCTGCAATGATCTAATTTTTTCTGCTCATGAGAGACTTCTTCCCATTACTAATATTTTTATTAGATATCTACTTTAAATTATCCAATTAATTATTATTCCTTAATTTTTATGGCTTGGTCATGAAAATCTCTCATCTTGTACAAATGCAGATTAGCCATCAGTCACTAGCCATACTCACTCTTAATATTGGCTTTCTGTGGGAGCCTAAGTGTAGTGAACAAAAGAACTATTCAAACATGTCAAAATCTGTCCCATGTTGTATTTTCTATTTAACTGTTAGATGTGACTGGTCAATTAATTTGCACAAAATTGCTACCAGTCTCTGATTGGCTGTCTGTGATAACCCTGCCAGAAGTGAACGTTCATTTCGCATGAATGTTAAATGCAGTTTTCACAAACAGTCCAGCTAGCTAAACCTATTCACAAAAACTGCTGCACAGAATGAACATTTAGAGAAGTGTGGCGGGTTTATACAAAGAATATGAAGGGAGCAGAAGCTTGGTTCATGTAAACTGACTTTAAAGGGGAAAAGCATATCTGAAGAGATACAGTTCTACCTCAATTTCTCACGGTGAAATTGTTACAATTGTAAAGTTGTAACACTCATTTACTGCTTTGTTTTAAAAATAAGCTTGCAAAAATAAAATAAACAAATTAAAGCCATAACATCCCTAATAATGCAGTACATAATTCTTAAATTTAAGAAAAATTAAGCACACAATATTTTGAAGTGATTTACATTGTTGAAGGTCGTGTAAATGCCAGTGAAAGATTAGGAAAGAAAATCCTTGAAAAAGAACACAAGAGGGTTTTCTCACACATCTGAAGCTTGAACTTATTTTCTCAATCTGCTCCAGAAGTATCAAAACCTCATCCAAGTTTTATATGCCAGAGAAGGATTCAGATGAAATCTGGCAAAATTTTGCTCTGCATTTTTCAAGTTCAGTCAAGCTTGAAGTTCCAAACGGTTTTCATGACAGAACTCTTTTTTATGATGACAATAAATGTTAAAACTGTTCCAATAATGTTTGCTTTTAATAAAATCAATATCTTCTGTAGAGATACACACAGTTAATGTTACTCTTAAGCAAACCATTTATCTTAATAAATTCATAATATCTTGGATTGTTTTCTTTGTTCCATTGTTGGCAATTAAACTATCATGGAAAACGATTGGCAAAAGCTGATTTACATAGTGAAATAGAAATAGAAATAGAAATAGAAATAGAAATAGAAATAGAAATAGAAATAGAAATAGAAATAGAAATAGAAATCTTCAAAAAACACAATCATGAATAAAAATGAAATTTCTCTGATCAGATTCAGTTTATTTGCATTGGCCAATCTGAACAAGTATTTGGTAGAATTAAATCCCTTTTCCTTCTCAGTGTATTCATTTTTGTTGGTTAACATCCCTCAAAAGTTCATTGGTTTCAGAACAGGTTTTCTAACAAAGTGAGTGTATCAAAATCACACATAAAACATTCTAAAGATTTCATGGTATTGCTGAAAACAGAAACACATACACACTTGCCAAGTTTCAAAACTAGAATGCTCCAGATACAGGTTAACTGGAATTTTGCTTTTTGAAACAGGATTCAATTTACCAAGGTCTCCTAGAAAATAACATCCAGTTATGAAGCATTTGTCATTCAAACCCTGGCTTGTCTTACAGGCTGGAATGTATCAAGAGGAAACGTGGGAATTGGATGGATATTCAGTGACTTGGTAGGTCGTTCTACCAAACAGAGACTGCTTTATCTGTTACCGTTTATTTCAAAACGATAACTTTTTTTCTTTTTGAATTACATTATATTTATGCAAGACACAAAATATTTTCCTGATATTATAATCTGTAGGGCTTTTTTTATGCTTGCTTTTCTGGTTGTTTTCTGAGGGTTCTACAACTACAGTCTGGACTATAACTGTAAATTATTAATATATTTCAATTTGGTGCAGATACTGGCATTGACAAGATGGCTGTTAAATTCTTTAAAGATTAGCTGTAACATGCTCATGCATAAACACTGTGGTCTGCAAGGCCAGGTTCTAGCAAGCCAGATTACATTGTAAAAAAAAAAAATAAGTGTGAAAGGGAACAAGGCACTTTTGCAATTTTAATAGACTCATCTGAAAACATTAAAACTGCATGTCTATGATTTTAATCTCAGACAAACAGAGAGACACATTTGCCTTATACAGCTTTAGGTAAAATAGCGTTTATCTACAGGACTCAGGAGTGCTCCTCAGCTCCAGGGTTTGAGTCCTAAATCATTCCTTAATCATGTCCCAGCCTGGTCCTGGGATGAGATCAGCTCTGAGATCACTTTTGTTCCTGCATGTTTTCCATGGAAAGGAAATTTTGGCTTTTAAACTGACTGAAGTTACCATAGATGACTGCTGTAACTGAAGGAAGAACAAGTAGCTGATATATGCACACCACTAGATAACCCACAAGCTGATCTCTTGCCTCTCTTCTGAAAGGGGAGCATCCACAGACATCATATTCTGTTTGTTTAGGTTAGCAACAAAAAGTCTCACAAGTTTTATCATTATCTGAAAAGCTCAGCACACCACCATTTGTTCAAGCAGGGGTGATATTTAAAGAAATAGTAGGTAAAGGTATAGTAGACAATGACTAATAGTTTGTGAAATTCATGCCAATAGCTGTGGTTTCTTTTCTGATCATGGGTAAGTTTGGTTAATTACCAAATCAATTAATAAAGAGCTTTTTTAGCCATCTTCTGAGCTAGAAATCTTCAGATATTTACCTTCTTTTACATTCTTGCTAATGTGAATCTAATCTTTATCTGAATCATACTAAGGCACATTTGTACAAATTTTCCCATGACATGGAAGTGAACAGCAATAGTGTGATTTATTCCATTTTGTATTTTATTTTCAAAAAATTGTATTACCACAAATTCCTTATGCTCTGCAAAAGAAAGGAATTAAGAAAATATCTCAAGTAGGCTTTCCTGTGTGTTTGTATCTTTCATCTTGTCTCTTCCAAATGTATTTACAATCATTTTGTGCTCCCTATTTCATGAACATTTCTTAACACTTATGTGGCAGAGTAACACATTACTGATTACAAAGCAACCTTATTTAACTTGATTTATTATATTTCAGAACAATTTAAAGAAGTATGTTAGAGCTATGAATATTAAATGATAGTGAAATGGAAATTTCTTTAATAATCAATTTTATTAAAGTTATGTTCAATAGTCAACTGAATAAATTTACCTTTTATATTTAGCAGAACAAGTCTTGTATGTATTCTGATTGCTATTCAGTTACTTCAGGTGCATTTCCTCAGGGCAGGAGGTGGAGTTTGATGTTTGACCTGGTTTTGTTATATTAATTTCATAAAAATCTGAATAAGGATGAACTTCTGCTTTGTCTGTCAGAAGCTACTGGCTATTTCAGGTGCCAGATGCTCACCAGAAAAGGGAGTCTCCATAAATAACAGGGATAAATCCACTCCAGTGAAATCATTGGGAACATTTGTTATTCCTCCAATGTGAGACACAATTCAGTCACACATATCAAAAAATATCAACTAGATTGCTTTTTTAAGTTCTACTTTATTACTGCCGATTACCTATTTCATTATGTATTCCTGGATGCAGGAGAATCTAAAAATAAATAATAGATTTTATTTGACTTTACTACCCCATGGAAAATAATACAGATGATAAGGTGAGGTTGTCCATTGAGTCCAGTGGTGTGGGATGGAGGGTGCCTGCCCAAGGAGACAGATGAAGAGGAGCTAAGGAGCACAATCCTGGGAGCAGCCTGCAGCAATCTCCCCTTGTGCTGCAGCAATGTGGGCTCTGAGAAAGATTCTGAGGGTCTCAGACATGGTAGACGCTGAAGGATGATGAATCTCTTTTATTTATAAAAGACTGCTTGGAGAACCTGCAGGACCAGCTGGGAAAATGTGAAGCAGGGTAGATGTTGCTCAGAAGCTTCTGGTTAAGTCATGCTTGAGCAGGGCATGAAGAAGAAAGGACAAATAAGAACCCTTGGCAGTGTCCTGCATAAAGCCATGGGTTTGGGTTCCCCAACATGCAATACATACTGAGCCACTGGCACAAGCCCAGCAGGAATATGGCTTTATGATCCATGTGGACAGTGTGAGTGAGTGAAGCTGGCTTGATTAAAGGGGCTCTTGTTGGCATATTCAACTACATAGAGGGGGATTGCAGGAGAGGTTGAGAGAGGCAATTCTTTCTGCAAGCTTTGTATTGATACAAGGGAAATTCTAGTCAGGTGCAAGTCGGGGAAAAAAAATCCCAAGAAGCATGCCCAGAAATGCTGTAGTCTCTTCAACCCTGAATATATTCAAAACTCAGTAAGACCCAGAACATTCAGGTCTAACTTTGAAGTTAGTCTTATGGCCCTCAACAGGGTATGGACTAAAGGTCTCTGGAGGGCCCTACCAGCCCAAATCATTCTGTGGTTCAGCACCAAGTGGTAATTGGGCCAGGAGTTCCCTTATGCCACCTCTCTGAAAGCAGATGGGAAAATCAGCAAATAACTTTCTTCAAACCAAGTGGCATGTAAAGATTCTTTATGATATGAAAAAGAAAAAAGCTGAGCCTGCACAATGATGTAGTTCTACTTACTAAAACAATGAGATCATTAGCTGTGTTTAGTGCTTGACAGACTGCTACTTTTAAGAAAGTCAGAGTTATTTTTTCCAACAGGCATATTAAAGATATTCTGAAATTGCTATTTGGAAAACTGGTACTCCCTCAAGACTTTTTTCCAGAGTACTGCCAGGGATTTAACTTATGAATTGTTGGTATCTGGTTCCCAGTTTGCCAGATTTGACACTCTAAAAGATACCTTCTTTCCAATAGCCATTTAAAAACTTCAGGAAATCATAAAGAAACAAAAAGAAAAAGAATGCTACATTATATGTAACAACAGGTTTAAAGCTCTGAACCACCATCCACAGTAAAGATCCAACTCATTCAGATACAATCATTTATTAGAATACTCAATAAAAGTTTAAGGTAGAGTGAAAACAAGGATTAAATTGTATATTGTGTATAGTATGGGGCAATAGAATATTAAATTTCTATTCAATGCAATATATATTTTAGTGATATATATTTACAACAAACTTGATTATTAGAGATCCTTTAAATATTGGGGTATCTCTGAAAATTTACAGGTATTGCAGGCAAACTTCTCAGCTGGTTTTGAAAATTTTGGTAAATCAAAAACACTGGTAGTCTTTTCCCTCTGAAAAGGTCACATTTTTTAATTTTGAATTGAAAAATAAAACATTCCACAAACCAAATAAACCACTTCCTTTCAGACTTAAAGGGTTTTTTTAACGTTTTTCCAAGGAGAAATAAACCCATATAATTCTAGTTTTCTTGATATTTTTAGATGACAAAATATTAATAGCATGCCAGTGAAAAGTTAGTCTATTTTATGGGCTATCAACTCTGTCCATTTCATGGGCACAGAAGTCAAGGAAGAGGACAGCTTTAACTTCAAGGTTGAGTAAATAAAATAAGTTTTCAATCAAGCAATTTAAACTTCACTCGTCCTAATAGAGTAGTTGGCAGAAAGAATGTGAACCACTTAAAAATTTCTTCCTGCCAGTCTTCCTCACTCAGAATCTCTGGAGTATGAAGCCAAACTTTAGCTATTGGCTGTGTGTGTTGAATTGGCTAATGGATAAAACATTCTAAAAAAATAAGTTTGACCTGATTTTGACTAGTGTGTGAGATCTCTGCTTTCAAACTGTCATTTGTTTGGCAATTGTTGGCATCTAGTCCAACTATCAACATCACAAATAAGTATTGTCAATAGTTATGAATTAGGGATCTTAAGTTATTTTAGAAAGTTTTTGTCTTGCATTCCATTGAGCAGCAATGTTCCTTATATATTTGCTTTAGTCAGGAGCCTTTCAAAGGCAAAAATATCTAATAATAACTAATTACCACATAAAGGAAATGACAGTATGCAGCATAAATGCTATTTACATCTTTGAAATCACTACTTTAAAATATCACTTTAAAATGCCTGTAAAATCTTCCTCTATGATGTCAGTCTTAAATCTTCATTCACTATAATTCTATCATCTATTTCTCTCCAAGGAATTTCTTTATTTGCACTCCTCAAAAGTATATCAATATTATTATTACGTATGTTAAAGTACTGCCTGCAGCATGAACCAAGATTTGGGCTGCACAGCCTTATATTCTCCACAAGCACCAATAAACAAGAGTTCCTTTACTAGAAATTTTCACAGATTAGAAAAATAAATGTTAAAGAGAAAGGTAATATTATCATATTTGGGGAAGAAAAAAAAGATTGGTACAGATCACACCAGAAGAATGAAATACAAACTTTTGCAGTCTTCAGAAACCATCCAAGTTCTCCTAATCTATTTTATTACCTCTAAATTTAAAAGCAAACCACATGGTAGGATCTTTAGTTCTTGTTACCCTCAAGCCAAGGGGAAAAGACTAGTGTGTTCATATAGATAACTATGTGATTACTCAGAAAAAGTAAGGATAGGGCATTCATATCAGATATTCTTGGCAGCTTTTCATGTTTGTTCACTTTAGAATAGCAGTGGCCACTCTTCCTCAAACTGCTTACCTCTGTGTTAATTGCCTGTGTGATTTTTGAACCTGAGTGAACCTCAACCCTCCCTTCTGGCCTTGAACAGCAAACACATGTGTAGAATGTATTTATCTAAATCAAAACACACCGGACCTCTCTCCCTGACTGGGCCTCACAAGTTTAGTCCTGAAGGCAGCTACCAAACCACTTTCAGAAGACAAAGGTACTGGTGCACTGATGATAGCAGCTTTTACCTGGTATGTACAAAAGTAGATCCATCTCTGCTATGTAGGAAATGGCTGAGTTTCTCTCACCTTTCTGCCATGGGTTATGCTGCAAGGCAGGTGGTGCCTTCAAGTCACATTGCCTCTGGGGACAAGCTCCATCATGGTCCTGCCTTTCTCTGGCACAGTGCTGCTGGAAGCACCACCAATGCTTCTGAAAGATGTTATTAGGAGATTAAACTTTTCCCACAGACAGCTGCCAACTCGTCCCCAACCACACAGTATCCCACAGTGTGACATTTCAGTACCACCCTTCTTCACATTTCTTCCAGTAGCCAAATAACTGAAGCAAGTTTAATGAATTATCCAACAATAAAAATTATTTTATTTTCATAATGCTCCAAATTTGAAATTGTTTTTTTAATCAGTTATTTCAGAAATGGTGAGCAAACATTCAATAGTTACAACACAGTGCTCTGATAGCAGGATGAGATTCATTATATGCTGGACCTTCCTGTATTGAACTCTAAAAACAATTAAAAGAAAGCATGAAATTTGAGGAGAGATTTCTTCTTCCTATCATTCACTCTCTCCAAGTTCCCCCATGGTATTATCATAATTCCCTGTGTCAAAGTAGGTCAAAACTTCTCAGACAGTTGTACAAACAATTTTTAGAAACTGTAGAACTGACCAGTCATAAAGGGAGAACAATATGAAGGAAAATAAGAAAAGAAAATTTATAAGAGGTACATATTTCTTGCAGTACAGTACACACTTAAGACAATTTCTTTACATTCATCCCTGCAGGAGATGGATCTGTGCATTCTAAAACTGATAGAAACTGTGATTTTCTACTCTAGTCCACTAAACAGAGCTGGATACAGGGTTTCAAGCACGCTTATTAAAAATGACTGCAGATTGTACACTATTATATTTTATCTCGTTCAAAGTTCAAGATAAATTTTGGGGAAATTTCTTAGTTCTTATGTGCATTCACAGGAGTTCTTGACTGTAAACTTTGCCTGTCAAAATAATATACATCAGGATATGTCTAACAATGCTTAGATCTGGAGAATTACCCTATCTTATAAAAGGAAAAAACATAGTGTTTTTCTTAAGAGAAAAAAAAAAAAAGAAGTTTTAAGTATTTTTGTCCTTCAGAGAGGTTGTTTTTTTTAAGCCTTCTGGGAGATTGGCACCATGTACTAACTTGTAGCCCATGAGGATTTTGTTTTCCTTCATTTCACTTTGCTTGTGTTATGAACTACTGCTTTTATTGCAGAATCTTGGCAGTCACCTACTTCTAGCAGCTTTTGCTGCTCTGTAATAAGGGATTTTCCCTAAGGGATACCACTTTCAGCTGGTTAATATTTTCTCAAGAGTTGTTTATCTAGGGAGACTAGAAAAGTACTTGTTCCTAAATGCTGTAAAGATCAGTTGGAGAGCAAATCAAAGTGTTTCAAGACTCATTCAGCAGGCTTCATATGCTGCTTACATGATTTATTTCTTTTGGTTTCTAATCAACAGGCAGGGAAGAGAAGCTATTATTTCAGCTGATAATTGCTGCATTATCCTAATGTGCCCAAGAAGTGAGTACATATTAAAATAACCTTTGTAGCACTTGCTTCAAGTTCTTGCTATTTTTATACAAGAAGGTTGCTGAAAAATGAGTTCATAGTATCTTCTTCAGGAAAAAAATTTACATGATGTCCTTGCACACAAGAGGGATGTCACTTCAGGAAGAAGAGGCTGACATTGCCTTAGTTACTGTGGAATAATGGAGTCAAGATATTCAAGGTCTACCAAGGACAAGAAATTTAATTACAGAATTCCAGACAACCACTTAGTACAGTAGAAATTCAAAGGTATCAGGAATAGGACAGAGCATGATGATATATTAGCCTTTTCATTGTCTTGTAAAAGAGATAATTTACATTTCCATAAGCACAATACAGGATAAAGTACAAAAATTTCAGTATTCATTTCTTAAATCTCCATTCACTTCTCTTTCCTCTGTTGGTGGATCTTAATGGATTAATCTGATTCCAGTGTTCCCACCAGAATTTGCACCACCTGCCAAACATAAAAGTCACATCTCTTCTTTAATTTGACTACACAGTTTTCTTTGCTGCCCACTGTTCTCATAAACTCCATATAGCTGTTTGAGACAGTTTGAAAAAGACTAGGATTCTTCTACTTTCAGGATATTTAACTACTGGTGTCATAAACAGTTCAGCTTTAATCCTTCCCAGGCAAAGTACAGAGGATCATTTCTACCTCGTCCTTTCCACTGCTCAGCAAGGCCTTTGATAACACATCTTGACAAATATGTGTCATTTTAAAGATGAGACCATATATTTTCCAAGGCTATATGGGACAAATGACTGCATGCATTTCTTCTTTGTTTTTCTCTGTTCCTAGGCAACATGCTGAGGACACAATATAATCTGGGAATTCACATTTATCTTTCTTCCATTCATCCATGACGTACGGCCCTTACTGTCCACTTTGTTATTTCTAAGATATTAAAAATGTAGTAAGAGAACGGAGCATTAATCTGCATATATTCAGTTTGCTCTCTTGGGTAGTACTGCCATTTGTTTTATACCACTTTAATTAAAACTGTCATTGCTGGGATTCTTTTTTTAATCTGCAAGGTTTTGGGCAAGGTAAATATTCATGTTTTTAAAAGAAAGAGTGGGGGGAGAGAGAGACAGTCCCATCACTTGCATTTAATCACACTAAACAAGCTCTTTAGACAATTTGTTCTGAAATTCCTCTAATTAGAGCTTGCCCTCCAGGTAATGCTCTGATCTGATTTACCAGTGAGTATAAATTAGGGACATTATGTAATTAGCTCTAAGACCACAAATAGAAGGAACAGCTGGGTGGCTCGGAGGGGAAGCAAATAAACAGCTCCCATCAGATTTCTTATTAAAAAATTACAATAAAAGTTCCTTCTTCTAGATGCAGTCTCAGCGACTGCTTTTCTAGCTTTATGTACAAAAGGATCCTATATTTAAATTTTTTCTGAGAGTTGGCACTTGGCATTCTTCATTAACCTGGCACCTCTTCAGACACTGACACTCTGTGAAGGGTAGCTGGAGATTCATGTCACACAGGAGCCATCTTATTCAGGAGAGATTAATATTTTAGGGAACTGACAAAAATATCTTCATGGATTAGCAAGGATTCTATCATCCATTCCCCATGAGTAATGCATAAGGCCAGCTCGTGATTTCTTTGTAATTTCTGTCTTCTTTTTTGGTTCCTGCCTGTCTCTAACCTGAAGCGTTACCCTTTCACCTGGGACAAGGCTTAAAGAACAACCTAGTTAAAATGTCCCCACACAAATTTTAATGTATTATAAGATATAGACTGTTGAAATAGTGGCTTAAAAATATTTTAGGGTCTTTATTTCCTGTAATAAACAGGAATCCACAAAAGCCCCATTCATGACTTGTCTGAATTTTGCTTTTCCTGATGATGGTGACATCTTCTCTAAAATTTTCATTAAAAAATCAAAGTCAAAAACTAATTTACCATGTATTTATATGCTTAAATGCCTAATAGCTTTATTTTTCCACTTTCAAGTGTTGCTTACGTCATTGTAATGAATGCAGTATAGTCTTGATGAATGCATCAAAATTCCCAGAAATAGTTATAGGACCTAAGCTAGGATGTAACTGTTCCTTCCTCCTTTTCTCAACAAATAAAAAAAGATTTTGAATTGAAAGAGGAATAAAAATTGATCTGAAAGAGGCTAGAGTACTCACTGGGTAAACTGGCTGATGTGATCTCAGCATATTTTTTCTGGATTATCTTCTCACTGTTTGCCATTTGATCTTAGAGAATGACCACAAGTCAGAGCTGTACCCGTTGCTGCTCAGCTGTACTGAGATGAACCTTGTTGTAGCTCCCAATTGCAGTGTCCTCCTCACACAGCAATCCCTGAAAGGCTTTTTTACCCTTGTGGATGGAAGATAAAATGTCAAAGTATGGCATTCTCATATCTCCCATTCCACAAATAGTGATGGGTACAATGACAGAAAAACTCAGAGGGGAAACAGTGAAGCTACATTATTGGATGCTATATATGGTAATCTATAGGATTTTATATGTTTGTAGTATAACATACCTAAAGAAAAAAAATGAAAAAATCATGACACCACAATATTCTCACAATATTTTTCACAGATGGTTACATAGCCATAACTGCTCATTATGCCTCCCTAATCAACAGATATTTCAGCCAAGGTGACTAATTAAAAGGCATAACTCCTGAATTCTCTACCCAGATAAGTGGTGATTAAACCCTTAGGCAGTATCTTACTCACCAGTTTAAAATCAGATGTGAAGATTTACTCACAGGTTAAATAAATACAGTGATGAATAGGATGCAATAAACTATGGGAAGAAAGGTGTTTGACTAAATAACTTATGTGAGAGGAAAGATTCACTGCTTCTATCTATCAACAAATATTTCTGAATTCTAAATTAGATCCCAGACCCCCGATAGATGCAATTACTCCCCTCCTTGTCACTATGTATTTGTCTCCCTAAGAAAAAAGATAAGATTTATGTGAGGAGGAAATAGGCAATGTTTCTCTCTCATGCATTACGTGGCGCAGTTGACTCAGGTCAGTAAATGTTGTAATTTGCCATTACTATTGCACTGTGTCCTAAGACCCAGAAACTTCTCTTGCTACCCATAAGCTTCTGGAGTTTATGCCTAATTCGTCCTAAAGCTTCCAGTCACAAAAGAAATTTCCCATCACAGTATTTCCATACAAAACAGAAAAATTATTCTAAATTGTACCAAATATTTTTTTTTTTTTAGGTATGCTATTTAGCATTTATAGCAAATCCCTTTGTAAAAAAATTGTCCCTAACAAGAAACTACCAGTAAGTCGTGGGGTATGCTATATTACACATCATCATAACACTAAGGGCATGTATCATGGTCTGAATATTTGACTCTGCAGAAAATGTCAATAATAGAATATTTTCTGTGTGTGTTTATCACAACTAAATATTAGATCCACTCACTGGAAAAAAAAAGGTATTGTGTTTACATGTATAAGTACATGCATACATGTATGTTTGTGTGTGATATATATAAATATCTCTTACCAACTTCTCTAAATATTCTAGGATTTGAAAGAGAGTATGGATTTCTTTCCCAGTTCAAAGCAAATCATGTGGCCCTCTTGGCAGCAGGGCATTGTATTTGCCTTCTACTCAAGTCATTAATAGTCGCCAGAAAATCACGTTGATACATTTATTTTAAAAATACTCCTGTGCATTGGAGTGGAGATTGCAATGCTCTGTGCCCTCCTTGGGTTAAATTTTGATTTTTTTTTTTCAAATGGCTCTTAGCCAAGAAAGTATTCATTCAAATGAGAACCTTGCATTTCTACTTCATTTGAATCAGTCCTCTTGCTTTCCCCCCCCTACTTTTTTTATATACTATAAAAGCATACTAATTTCAAATTCAAAATGCTTCACTTAAATAAGTGAATAAATGACTCATTTCTCTATTCTTTGAATTGCAAAAACTTACTCTCATCAGTATAAGATAAATATAAACTAGTGCCCCTCTTGTTGAGAAAAAAATACCAAAGATCAGAAAGACAAAGAGAGGTTGGTTTTTCCACAGTAAAACATATGTTTTTGAGTGATCAGTCAACCTCCTCCTCTACCCCAGTTTTTGTAAAGATTGGTTAGTACTATTTTATAAAATCTCAAACTCACATGCTATTCCTTTTCTGGACTAGCAGTTTTTGATTCATTGTTTGGCTTTTATTTATTAGACCTCTAACACAAACTACCTCCATGAAAAGAATTTTGCTATTTTTAGGTTCATAGAACTTGATCTTATTAAAAATATTAATATATGGATATGAATAAAACATATACAGATAAAGCCTTGAAGTTTCAAGAGAACATAGGGGACTCCTTGCCTTGATTTCTTTAAGCACCAGTCAGTATTTATGATTTCTGGCTTAAACTCCCTGTTTTATACTCTATCAAAGGCTTCAAAAATGAAGAAAGTCAAGTAAAATTAAGATATTTGCACCTTATTTCAAAAAACAGTTACTACAAAATTCACCTTGAATAGAAGTAATTTTTGTGTTTCATTAAATCAGATTTTGAACTCTTCCAATGCTGGTACATCTCAAAGGAAGCTGTTGAGATGTTCATCACAGAACACCTGTGCTTCAGACAGCCGTGCTGCACCTCTGATTTTTGAAAAATCTGGTGTCCTTCCAATGAATGTGTTGAGACCTGAGCTGACCTCAGAGTGTCCTTAGAAAAGGCCAGTCTGAAATAAAGCAGATGTAAAGACGTGTTCTTTCTGGGACACACAGAATTCAAGCCTGAGAGAATCTTGTTTAAAAGCAATGATTTTGTTAGAAAAGTCTTCATTATAGTAAGATTTGCCTACAACTAAGGGAACTGGCTTTCATAATGTTTTTTACATTTTTACCCCAGGAATATATCCTTAGGGTATCATTTCAAAAAGAAAACATGACAGGAGACTTCTAAATGTGGAAGTTAAGTAAATACTGCATAGACATGAATAATTTTATTTATAATCATGTTGGCCTCCACAATTTATGCCATATATTTCAGAAACTTTACTGCACAGTAATTTGAATTTCAATAAAATAAGTGGGTCTGCACATGCAGCTTTCATTAATTATTGTATAGAATAGCAAAAAAGGATTCTAGGAGCTGGTAATCAACCTGAAATATCAACTATGTGCTTTAGCACATCATGAAGAGTAAAGTCACACCAGTGACTGATTATATGTCTACACAACAAGAATTCAATCGGCAGTAATCAAGGGTGAGTACCTAAAAAATGAAAATTTTATTTTAATTGCTATCTTATATGCACCAGTTGCTGACAAGGAAATATCTACAGCACCATTTAAATAGTATAAGCTTCACCTGCATTCATTATATCAAGGACTAGAAAAACCCAAACTTGCTATTCTGGATCTGCATACAATTGTAGGTCTACTATTTAGGGCCATCTCACACACAAAAAAATAATGTCCAGCTTGTAAACTTGAGCTTCAGTGAGGAGGAAAAAACCCAGAAAATATCTTATTTTGCTTGTTAGAATTAAGAATCTACATTTTTTTTTGAAATTGTGTTTTTCATTCTGTCTTTATGTGATGAATGGTGAGTAACAGCAAGGTCATAATGAACACACCATTGGCTTTTTATTTTTTTTTAACTAGGTAAATATATATTTATATACTTATCCTATATAGATTTACAGTAAGGGACTATATATTAGTGCATTCTACTACAGGGATGTTATAGTACTGAATAAGCAATACACCCACTGATATTTGGGATACATTAATTCTTTACTACAAATTAATTATAGCAATACTTTCATCAAAGAACTAATAAAACATCAGGTATTCTGTACTTATTTTATAAAAATCTATTAAAAATATTTAGTGTTTTGATGGTGGTTTTGCCATTTTTGTCTTTTTTTCAGCTATTAAGTTACACTACTAATATCATCTGAAGAATTTTTTTGAGATGAGATACAAAATAGGATAGAAAAAATAAGAGGAAAAATATTTTAGAAACTTTAGAAGTGACTTGCTGTATCTCAATGTTGCTCTTTTATGTAAAGTTCTTCTAGTACCAAAGCAGTAATCATTCTGGTTCTGGGAAAAATATTTCACTGTCAGTACTTACACTGGGAAATTTGCTCTGCTAGAAAAGTTAGATTTGCTGGGAAGAAAAATAATTTGTTTGATAGACACAAATGCAGTAAACAATTTCAGTGTTATAAAAATAATTTTTATTGTACTGAATAACAATATTTCAACTGATGAGATCTCTTTTTTGTTAGGAGATTAATAACACCTGTGAAACGTTCCAATTAAGTAATGCTTGAAAATGTGAGCATTTGTTTGCATAAAATAAACATTTTGCAAGTGAAAAGGTATCTGAAAGTTGATCTAATCTTGATTCAAAAGTATTCTGAATAGGACTCCAGATCTGCATTTTAAAAAAAAAGAATTAATAACAATGTCAATTTTTTAAATCTAAAATCTAGAAATGTAAGCTTTGAAGAAAATTTTATTATCTGGATACAATAAGATGAAGGGTTGGGTTAGTTTAGTTTTTTAATTCCCCCACAAAGTGTTACAAACAGTGACTTCTTCTAGTTCTTCTTCTATGCCTTCAATCAAGCAATCCCTTCATGTTCTGAGTCAATGTATGAAATGATTTGTTATGTTAATAGGATTGGAATGTCTAGCTCTGATTAAAAATGACATTTGAAAACTAAGCTGATAATTGGCAAGTATAAAATTAAACTAGTCTTTAAGCAAATAATTTTGAATTTTTAGAAGAACAAAATAAATTCAACTTGTGCTGTTATCTTATTAGCTGTCCTGGTTAAAATGAATTTCCATTATCAACATCATCAACATGAAAATAATGCATATTTTTGCTTAATAACCTGTGTTTAATAACCTGCATGAAAGATAATGTTTCTTTTTGCAAGCTGGAGATGTTTTCTGAGTGTGTTTTTCAGATATTATAGGATTATCCTTTTTGCCTCTGTAGAAACTTTTATTTCTGCTCCTAGAAGATATTAAGATGTGTACCTAAAAGATTTATTGAAAATGGGTGATAAAAATCTGCATGAGGGACATAGGTCTAGACAATAGGAATTTAAACATCCCACAGAAGCATCACACTGGGGAAAAAAAGTAGTGAGTAATTATTCACAAATGGCTCAGAGATTTAAGTGGCAGGATTTTAGCTTCTCAGTTAAATTTTAGTTGATCTAGTCAAAGCTTATGAACACACTAGGAAAAGGAAAACACCTTTGCTGAGAATTTTCATCTGAATTGATTTAAAGATAAAATGTGAAAACCTTACTGAATTAAATTACCCAAATGAAGTAAAACATATATAGGAAACATTCAAGTCATGTGAAGAAGCAAAAAGGATCCATAATACATGTTTAGATATTATGGTGGCAGTATTTCAGAAAGATACAAAAGAATGATTTATCAATGTAAATATAATAGATATACACATGTACATTTTAGTGCTGCTTAATGCTGCTCCTCAACCCTCTGAATCCATCTGTCATTGCTGTAAAAGGCGTACTATTATACCAGAAGCGTGAATGTCTTTTAACAGAGATAAAAACCCCACTATTCCTTTAATTCCTATTGCAAATAAGCTCAGGCTATGAGTTATATGCATCTCTGTCCTTACAGAAGTTCTTTTGCAGGGTCCTCCACAATTATTCTGTAGTTCTGCCAGAGAAATTGAAGTAAGATAGTAATAAATCTTACGTGTTTCCTCTAAACATTTAAATTCCATAGATTTCATAAGATTTTTTTGCCAGGGATGTTTTGAAAATTTTTATGACTTCTACCAACACCTTTCTGAAAATATTGCCCATGATAATATTTTTGAGTAGAGATCGAATCTTAGTCATGAAGTGATTGAAGAAATACTTTATTTATATACACAATTAAAAGACCCATTCTTAGCCAAGGATATTATTTTGTTTATACCTGTCTCTGAGTGAATTTTGCAAACACTTCTACACACAAAATGGTGTAAGGCTTTCATTTAAAGTTTATTGATTTATGAAAGCTTGCATAAACTTGTACCTCACAGAGGTGTGAAAAGCCTTCAACTTATGTAATGGCTATAGTTTGATATTTTCTTCAGGTTTCTGCTTTTAGAACAAGCTGTGCTGACTTAAGAAATGTTCTGAACAGATGTTTGTAACTGAAGCGACATTGGTATTACTGCAGTTTATAATAGAGCATGTCTTTGAACTTTAAGAAAGTATATTATTCAGGAGCCAGTATTTATTGGCAATATTTATGTCTAACTTACAATAAGGGCCTTTATAGCACTGTATGTTTCAGTAAGTTTGTAGTTCAGCAATACATGGATAAACCTTCTGAATTGAATGAATTCTCTGTTTGCCTTCTAATAATTTCTTCTTAGTTAAATAAACTGAACAAATTGTGAGCAAGTATAACGAAAAAGATTAGACTTTTGTCTTCAGAAAAGGAGCTGCTACATGCTCTAAATCAAGGACAATTTATGGAACCAATATTTTAATTTGATTGGTTGGTTTGTTGGTTGGTTGGTTGGTGTTAGGGGAGATCTTTTATTGTGAACACTCATGCAGATCTGCAAGTAAACCATTTAGTTCTTCAAGGTATCATCAGAAATAAACTGTAGATAATGATACCAGCTTTTCCATATTTCTGCTGTCTAAACAAAAATGCATTCCAGATGTCCCTGATGCACAGGTCCTTTCCTAAAAATTTACTATGTAAAAAGAGAGGACATATGAACCAATGGATATATAAAAGATGTGCTGGTTTAGAGCCATGCCCTTTTATAATCTTTTTCTCATGTAGCAAGGTGACTTTAGCTCAGACTGAGGAAGAGCTTAATGTGGATTTTCCAAACTTTCAACTTCCAAACTTATTTGGATTTACAAGGCTTAATTATGTATCTGCAAATAGTAGCTCAGATCTTTATGTATTTTTCAGAGAATCATAAAATGGTTTGTGTCAGAAGGAACCTTAAAGATCATCTAGTTCCACCTCCTCTACCATGAACAGGCACAATTTCCACGAGACCAGGTTGCTCAGAGCCCCATCCAACTTGGCTTTGAACACTTCCAGGATGGGGCATCCACAGCTTCACTGGGAAACCTGCTCTTGTGCCTTACCATGCTCAGAATTAAGAATTTATTTCTAATGTCTAATCAAAACCTACTATCTTTCAGTTTGAAGATATTCCCCTTTGTCCTATAACTGTATGCCCTTGTAAAATGCCCCTCTCCAGCTTTCTTGTCAGTCCCCTTTAGCTCAAAGGCTGCTATAAGTTCTCCCTGGAGACTTTTCTTCAGGCTGAACAACCCCAGCTCTCTCAGCCTGTCTTCATAAGAGGTGTTCCAACTCTCGGATCACCTTCATTGCCTTCCTGTGGATTTGCTTCAACATATCCATGACCTTCTCATGTATGAGGCACCAGAGCTGGATGCAGAACTGCATGTGGGGTCTCACCAGAGCAGAGTAGAGGCACAGAATCCCCTCTCTTGTCCTGCTGGCCGTGCTGCTTTGGATGCAGCCAGGGACACAATTGTCTTTCCAGGCTGTGAGCACACATTGCTGAGTCAAGGTGATGTTCACCAGCACACTCAAGCCCTCCTCAAGATGTTCTCAATCTATTCTCTGACCAACCTGTATTTGTACTTGGGGTCATCCTGACCCAAGCTGCAGCATCTTGCACTTGGCCTTGTTGAACTTTATGAGGTTCACACAGGCCCACCTGTCAAGCCTGATAAGGTCCCTGGTGAAGCCATGTTGGCTGTCACTATTCACCTAATTTTCTACACATATAGATGCAAGGAGGATCTGCTCTATGGCATTGTCAGACACTGGGGTGAGACTCACTGGCCTGTAATTTCTTAGGCCTTCCTTATTTCCTTTTTCAAAAGTGTGCGCTATGCTTCCCTTTTTTCAGTCAATGGAAACTTTACCAGACTGCAAGGACTTCTCAAATATGCAGATAGTGTTTTTGCCACTTCCTCCACCAGTTCCCTCAGAACTTTCAGATGCATCTTAGCAGGTCACAAGGACTTACATCTCCAGGTTCCTTGGATGATCTCAGAACTGATCCTGTCCTACAACAGATGGTCCTTCATTGTCCCAGTCCTTGGCTTTGCCCTCTGCAATGTGGTGGGTGGGGCAGGAATACCTGATGGAGAAGACAGGCAAAACAGTTGTTGAGCACCCCAGCCTTCTCCCTCTTCTGGGTAACCAGGTCTTCCATTTTCTTTTGAGAGGGCCTATATTCTCCCTGGTATTCTTTTTAATCACCAGCATATCTATAGCACCTTTTCTTATTGCCCTTGATGTTCCAGAGCAAATTTAATTATATCAGAGCTTTAGCTTTCCTAATCTGATCCCTGGCTATTTAGATAATCTCTCTGTATCCCTGTTGTGCTACCCGTCCTTGCTTCTACCTCCTGTAAGCTTTCATATTTTGGATCATTAAAATGAAATTAACAATAACCACTTTGTTGAGCAGGGTAGGAAGCAGTGAGTAATGCTAAGAAAAGGGGACTATTTCAAACCTGGACTTTTCCCTTGCTTTGGGTTTCTAATGACAGGCAGCATTAAACACCTCTGGATTCACAGCCTGGATTTATGTGCAATGTTATGTGACATACATGTGTCAAAACCAGCCAAACTTGTCAGAACATGCCCAAGTAAGAGTAAGCCAGTGACCTGCTCTAAGACAGCTTTAGCACAGCAACATCCAGCTCTGGCAGGATGACTGCATTCTTAACTTACAAATTTGCAGCATATATAAATGAAAATTCATCCCTAAAAACCTCAGGAGTCTAGTCAGAAGCCTATTCACCCTTTGCTCCCTCTGTGAGGGTATTTCAGTAACTGCTGAAAGGCAATTCAGATCCTCAGCAAGATGACAGACAGAGAGAGCTCATCTCCACTTTTATGTGATGTTAGGAAGCTAAAATCCACATTTGTTCTTTAATGCCTACAGTTAGGTAGGGTAGTTGCTCCAGGTGTCTAAAGACTTTCCTTACCAATGCTTTTGTGCAGATGTCATGAGTTACTTCCTCATACTTCTGCAGAGTTTCAATATACAAGAACTCTTCTTCTTCTGCTATCCTCTCAGCAGCCCTGGCACTAAAATTTCTATTGCCTAATTTGCTAGGATCTGGAAGAGCTAAGTGAAATAGAAAAATGATGGATATTAAGTCAGTCTCAAAACTGATCAATGGAAATCAAACTTACTCCAAATACAGCCATATAAATATGAAATAAAAAAGTGTCCATATTTCTTTATTAGTCAGAAATGAAAGCAACAGAAAAAAATCTTATGCATTGTATGTCTTCAGTTTAGACAAGTGTAGCTCTTGCTTCCAATAACCTCGCTTCTGTAGGAACTTTCTTCCCAGGGTTCACAACATAATAGAGAACCCAGATTTAATAAAATATTTATAGAACTCTGTTACAATAAGTAGCAGTCTTTCCTCAGAAATCTCAGGTACTTTCCATTCTGTTTCACTTCTGGTAAAGCTATTAGAGAAGAGTAGCCATAAGAGTATCTCCTCATTCCGGAGATGGGGTGGGAGCAGAGCTGGTGGTGGGGAGCTGGAGGCCTCCCAGGACAGCCTCCTGCCCTGGATCCAGAGAGGAGAAGGGGCCCTGGGAAGGTGTGAGATCATCCAGAGGACAGTGGCTGATGTGGGCCCTGCTGCAGGACCAAACACAGCTCAGAGAGGAGTTTCCCCCAGTCTCTTCCTCTGGACTCTGCTGAAGTAGTACACACTGAAAAGAGAGATGGCAGGCCAATAATGTTCATCATCACTATTCTAAAAAGCCCATCTGATCTTTTTTTTTTTTTTTTAACATATTTTTTTTACACAGATTCAGTGAAAGAAATACATATAGTACCATTTTTTTCAGAAATTACCATAAAGGAAGAGAAATAAACAACAGGTGTGCTATTTCAAATCCATATAGTTGGTATAACATAGGAATAGGTTAAAATATATAAATCAAAGTCTGAAGCTGATTAGAGATGAGACATTAATAATTTCTATTTTCATTGTAACAACATTAGTATTGTAACAACATTAGTATTGTAACAACATTTGTTTAATATCTTCCCTTTATAAGGTGAATTAAACCCTATAAACAAATTGAAAAGAGATGTATTATCTTTAAAATAAAGGTAATAATTTGACAGATAAAATAAATTCCTTGGTTTCTTTGAAGCTTGATACAGTCCATAACACTGTGGTATAGACAAGCTACACTAATATATTCCAGAAACCCATAGTAATGAAATTTGAGCTGTCACTATCCCAAAGCACTGTGACAAACGTGTAGGGCAACCCCTTGTGTCCTCTTGTATGTGTCCCTGAAACTGTGACAAGAAGCTGTGCTGTCACAGGATATAGCAGCACGCAATTCCATGACAGAAGTAGAACTTGGAAGCCAAGAAAGTGAATTATAGCTTCATGAAGACTTTTTAAAAACAGTTTATGTGACATTTCTCAAACCTACAGTATCTTTAAACCTAATCCAAGCTCCACTTAATGTAAAAAGTGAAATTTATTTTACAAGGCCTTGGATCAGAGTTCAGGCTACACCTATTCTTAAGTGTTCACTTTAGTGAACCTGTCCATTGCCTCATAAAAGGTGCCAATTGAATTTCATGTCCTAGCAGAAGCTGAAAAAGTGAATGAGAAATAAAACATTGTCATTCCTTCACGTATGTAATTTGATATCTTAACAGACAAGAAGAAAAGTGCAATTATTTGCAGCGCATCAATCCTATAACTGCTTTTCCCATTTCCCCCTAGACAATTTGCCGTTCCCTAACAATTCAGTCCATAAAGCTTGAAACACACACCACAGAGAGGAAACTGATTCCTCTAGTAAATATTTCCTTTAGGCCAATGGGATCAGCACATCTCAAATGAACCCAAATCCAAAAGCATTTCTGATCAGCTGTTTCAGATAAAATTATTAGAAAAGCATATCATCTTTTTCTAATAGACCACTCATCACTAACCTATTCCCAGAGATAGAATGTGCAACTATGTAATCTCTTTAATCAGAGTAGTTACAAAATAAGAGTTAAATATTCATATATACCCTCTTATTTCAATATACTGTGATATCTTATGGCAGATTATAAATTTACATCTAGCTATCTTCTCCCTCTCCCCCACAATTTCTTTACAGGTTCACCCATAAAATATTGTTCTGCATAATTTGGGGTCACAGAGATGTTATACTGTAAAGTATTTATTACTTTAACTGAACTTTTTCTTCCCATGCAGTGATATAAATAAGAACATCAATGCTCTTTCCAGTAAGTAACATTATGTTCTCACATTTCTTCTGTATATCTAGGCCATATTAAGAGCATGAATAACATAGAGGCAAGCAAGTTTATACATAACAGCCTAAAAAGGCTCAAATCAAAACAAACAACAAAAGCAAAGTTATTGATGGTAGTGTTTAGATAGAAGCCTGCAGAACAGATTTTACCTAACAAATTAGTCTTTGTTCCAGGGCTGAGATCTGATGCATAAATGAGTTTAAAGAGAATAAAGTGATGCAAGTTACATCTTCTGTCACTCTTTCAGCCCATAAATTATTCCAGCCTACCCTCTCACAACCTAACAACCAGTATGGAAATATTAACTGCATTGTCCCCTTTTGGTTTGTTGCCTGTCACGTCCATTTGAAACACTGTAAATATAGTGAGAAAAATTTACGTGGATGAAAAAGTGTGCATAATTCTAATATAACCCTACCCTTTCTCTAGAAACTCGGTTTAACTATTAGTTTATTTGAAACTATTGCACAGTGTAAAACTTGAGTGTTAACAACTGCAAGGCTTACATAATTCTCACACTTCTCAGTCAGTATGGAAAGAGGGGGTACTTAGTATATTCAGAGTCAGAAAGACATTTAACTGTCCATGTGAAATATCATAAATGTTCCAAAAGCACATAATTTTGTAATATCCTGAATTGCCTCTAAGTAAAAGCTAAGTCAATATTTTTTATCCACTCCCCATAAAACCTTTCACTTTGTTACTCATCCAAAAAATATAAATACTAACTTGAAATGCAACATTCACAGCTCTGCACTGCAACATGCACAGCTCTGTAGTGTGTGCACACAAACATTCCCTCTTATCATTTTCTTTCATGCATGATTTATCAGATGTCTATATTGCAAGTATTTTGCCAGCATAGACAAGTAGAACTTTATCCCACACAGGCAAAAACCTTTTTGAGAGCTGCATGTTATGACCCACCCTAAATTTTCCCCACTCCTCAGTGAAACTCTCAGTGTTAACAAAACAGTTTTTATCTTCATACCTATGTTAATGAGTGATTACAAATGTTCATAACCCCCAGCAAAATACACTTGAAGTCTGTATTAGAGGCAAGTTTCAGCTTTTTTTAGCATAGCTGTAGGATTTGTTTTGTGTTCTTGTGGTTCTTCAGAACTAGAAAAGAAGGGTAGTCTCCCACTTTATTTTTTTCCCTCCAAACAGGAAAATCTTGTCAGCAATCAATCTGGAGCCTATGTAACCAGCAGCAGGTTAATAGGTGACTGCTCCTTAGCTCAAGCAGTAATTTGTAGCACGTACCAAAAGTCATACACGTAACAGCCTATAAGGTATCACTTACTCTTATCTTACAAAGCTCTAAATGTAGAGACCTTATCTTTACCATGTAAACCCAGTGAAGGCAGGGAAGAATTAATAAACCTTCACCTCAGTGACTTATGCTGCTGCTTTTCTGTTAGCAAAGGCACAGCTCCAGCTCAGAGCTAATAGCTAGACTGCATTTTGCAGCCTCAATAGCCTTGAGACTTAAAGTCTGTTTCTCTCCTGTCTTATCCCCTGTAAGTCCATAAAATATGCAAGTGCAGACAAAGCATTAGATAATAAAGGACTGCCTTCATAAAAAAACCACTGAAATAACAGCTATCCATTTTCAAGTGGCATGCAATGGATTCTAGCCCCCTCCTACAATACCTGATAAGATTGTGCTTTGATCTAAACCAAAATGCACAGAAACATTTTCCACTTCTACAAGCACAGCTGTAGTTGTAACAACTGCTTTTGCTCTGGGGGCAGCTCTAGAACAGTGAAAAAGAAGGCTTTGTTCAGCAGTGGAACCAAAATATTACTTAAGCTTGGACAGTTTTTAACAGTCCAAATAACTACTAGGAGCTTACAAGAGAGAACTATAAGTATTTTTTAAATTTATTTTTCCTAAAGTCTAATAAAAAGGCAAAATATTTCAATGAAAAGTGTTAAAAGTAAATATTCTAAATTTTCCAATTTCCCTGAATACATTATGTGATGAAGCCAAGTTCAAAACGTGTTTCAGAGTCACTGATTGCATTTTCTTAAAAAAAAAAAAAAAAAACCAAAACCACAAACAAACAAAAACAGGCAAATGAACAAACCAAAAGGCACAGCCCAAATTCCCCCCACAAAAAAAAAAAAAAAAAAAATTTAGTCAATGCTTTCGTCAAAATATTTTACTTCAGTTTATTTAAAATCTTTAACTCTGATAAATTATTCTATCATATGTGTGGACAATATCTTTTCCATGATGTAAGCTGCCTACATGTGTTCACAAATTTTATTTGGGAACCTTATAAGTGATACCTTTAAAGTTTGAGATCTTCTGTGACATTCTACCTAAACCACTAGATTAGGGCTTCAGGTTATTTACAAAAGTACAGAATATTCCAGCTAAAAGTTATTTTAGTATTATTCCCATTTCCTGCATGGTTTCTAACATCCTGCCAATCTTACTGTAATGTATTCTTTATCCAGACAGCAAATATTATTGCTCATTAGAGCAATAATATTACTTTATTTTTTAAGAGTAAAACTAAAATCTAATATTAAGATATTTTCAAGTATATTTCCTCTAAATATTTTCTGAATAAAAGATATTTTATCCTAAAACCCCATGTTTCACTTATAGAACCATTATGCATCATTTAAATAACAAGGAAAATAACACAAATTTTGAATATTTTTACTTTAAGGCATGAAGTAATTCAACTGACACTTCTTAACTCCTTATTGATCTGACATTTAGGTCCTTTTTTTACCTATTTTTATTCTGGTTCACTGCCTTTGGTTTATTTGGCAAGGATTTGATTGCACTGAGGCTGCAAGCGTGGCTTCTGTGAGAGAATCCCAGCTTTTCCCACGTCTGACAGAACCAGTCCAGTCAGCCCCAAAGGGATCCACAAAGGTAATTTTTTTTAGTGAGCCATCTCTCCCTGCTCTTAACTTGACCTATGAGCTTTTCATTGTATTTTTCTCCTCCTGTGTTTTTGGTGGAAAACACAGTGGGGAGTGACAGAGTGGTTTGGTAGGCATCTGAAAACCAAAAAACAATCCAGCACACTCACTCTCTGCCTTTCTAATCTATTGGAACTTTGGAATTCTTCCAACATGGTCCAAATACACCAAGACAAGAGAAGATTGTAACCTTCTTTCAGTCAGCATAGGCCACTGCTTGAAGACTTTTTTGATTCTAGTATAAATCCCAACACAGTGAGTAAAACTAAAACTTAAATTATTTAATTATTGCCACTTCCTGGTAATAAATAGCAAGTTGCAGAAAAAAAATTATAAAAGAAACATAATAATATTGCAGTTTTCTAAATTTTATTTTCTTTTGAGTGATCTTGGCTTTTGTGCTGAATCATGTGAGTGCAAGATATAGTTTAAAAAATGTGTTCATAAGTTTTAGTCTCACTGACACCACAGAGAACTTATGAGGTATGTTAACCTCTCGATGTCAGTAGAGCTGAGACAGACACTTTGGCACTAGGGGTATTAAAAATCTTTGCTCAAAATTAAATTTTATTATGTAGACTATTGCAGTTATCAGGATTGAGTGCTTCTGAATCATAGATCTGAACAGAGTACCTAGATTGGGCATTGTCCTCTTCAGGCATGTATTTCTTCATTTACATTAACTCTGAGCTGACTGAAGGTAACTTGTAGCTCTATGTGTTCACAAAGCCCAGCTCCACTTACCCACATTAACTACTAAAAAACCCACTGATCCCACCTTTGTGGCCACCTTCAAAGCCTTCCTCAGAGCAATGGGGATTGTTTCATTGTTCTAATATTGCCACATATGCAAATCTCCTGCTTCCAGTTCAAGAAAGTTCAGAAGACACCTTCACATCACCAGGAAAAAACCAAACCATGTAGGATTTTCCTCAGCATGCTCACTACTTTGGCCTGAATCTATGTCATAGAACCTTCAGAACAGTAGATATTTGTTACATTGAGATATTTGTTAAAATGTTGTTAAAGAATAGCATAAGACATTTCTTTAGCTCTCACACCAGTAGTTCAACTCCAGGGTTTACAATTCTAAAGCACAGACTAAAACACTGAAGCTCTTAATTCAGTCACAGCTGAGCTTTTCCTTAAAGAAGATTGAGTAAAAGAATTTTGTCACTTTAAGAAGAAACAACAGCACAAGAAGCAATACTTGCCATAATAAATGAGATCACCTATCTTTTTGCTGTTATCTAGTATTCTGATGCTAAAATTTTTCAGATGCATTAGAAGTCTGAAAGAAAGAAAAAATCCTATTGTCCATGAATGAAAATTACCCATACTTCCTTATCTCTGTAGACAGTTTACTTAAATCCTAAAACATTGCTACAATTAACTTTTAACTATTATCATTTTAGTGATGCTCCAAAAGTATTGGAAAACTTGCAGAAAAATACCTAAGCAGATATAAGAAGACAAATAATTTTGATATATGAAATTTTTCATTTCTTTATTCTATAAATCCCTTTCTGAGATGAAAAGATGATCCTGCTTGGTTAACCATGTCTGAAGTAGGTTATGGGATTATGGAAACCTTATGGGATTAGAATTAGCATATAATTGTTCAAAAAGCATTAAATCCTTTCCATAGTTGTGGTTTAGAAAAGCCTTGTATGCCCTATTATTGTATATGTTCTTTTGTGCATTTTCCTAATGTGGAATTTTGAATTCAAGAAACAATAGTATTAAGTGTTTTTTTAATTGTTTTTTCCCAATAACACCATTTTCAGCAACAAATAACAAAGAATTTCTGAAGGGATTAGTAAGTGATGTCTAAAGAATGAACAAACAATTCAAAGTGAATAAATATCCTTGAAGGGAGGAAACAGATGGTGTTGGTTTCTTAGACAACTTTGGCCTTAGTGACACTGAACACACTCCATTCCAAAGTCAGAGGATTCTATTGCATTTGTTCTATTTGATCCTGTTGCATAGGTTTTCCAAAAGAGAGGAAAATATTTTATAAAATCTATAACATCTGCAAATCTCAGTTGCCTAAGTCTTCATCCTGTTGCCCCAATCCAAACCCCAGCTCAAGAACATAGTGGGATGGTGATGGGTTTTTCTCCTATGGGAATAGCATAATTAGGCCCAGTGAGAAAAACTGACATGAGTGTCTGAAGTTGCTTTAGTGACCTTTATTGCCAAAGGAGATTGCAATCTGCATTACAGCATTTAAAATTATCTTCTAACTTTGTAGAATTTGTTTATACCATTATTTACACCCCAAAAGCAAGGTTTCTAACAGTTTTATGGTTTCTGGCATTAGAATTGTTAGGAACGTTAATTCAAGCTCACTAAAGCCTAAATCAAGGCATGTACATAAGTTAAAATGTGTAATAGTCCTTGCATTTGTTAACATTTAGAATCAAAGTGCTAGCTAGTCCCACAGAGATCTTTTCACTTCTGAATGCAAGCATAAGGTGCATGCAAGGATAAGATGAATGCAGTTTCACTCACCGTGTAAAGTATTTTGAATGCCTTCACATGGACAAACCCATAGTTGCTTTCTGTGCATGACTACTTTTCCTCTAGCTCAGTAGGATACTAATAGAACTAATATTTCAAAATGCAGGGGGGAAAAAAAACAGAACAAAAAAATATATTAAATCAACTTTTTCTAAAGTGAAAAACAAATTAATTGCACCACTGTAGCGCCAAGCCACTAGATATCTGAAATTATTGAATGTCTAGATGTGTTTATATAAAAGAAAGCAAAAAAAAAATCTTGTCAATAATTACAGTGCTCTTAAAATTTATTGACTTTTTAACTCTAACAAAATTCACAAGCACATCATTTTTCATGCATCATTAAACATTTTAAGAGATGATGGTGTCTACACTATAATATCACACTCAAGCAGCTGCAGTGGACAGCCACTGCATTCAGCAGTCTACTTTTCAGAGTACACATACACTACTCTAATTGATCTCCTGTGGCAACATACAAAGCAATCATCAGGTTCTGATTTTGGTTACCAGAAATTTTGCCATTGTTTTAGGTACTGTTAACCAATTTTTTACTTGCATACAATACTTATGTTGTATATTTGTTCTCTTTCCCCAGTGCGCATTTTGGGTAATTCGGGACAGAGAACTGTTTTTACTCTGTGGAGTTAGAACAGAGATCTCCAACTTTGATTGAAGGAGCAGATGAAACATAGTGTAGGTGTCTGCCCTATAGTTAGCCACGCAAAGGGACAGCCTTTGCCAGCACTAGATCACACAGGACACACAAGGCAGGGAATGCAGCCCCAGGTGTATTTTGGGGACTGGTGCCTGGCTGTACAGCAGCAACACTTAAAAAGGCAGTTTTGTTCTGCTACAAAGGCCCCTGTGCCATATAGGCATAGGTATCATGATGATCAGCTGGTAACACATCTGAAAAGCCGGAGAGTAGCAGTGACACCAGGCTCACTTAATACCTTTGAGAAATTTTTACCGTAGCAAGCCTGGTATGGGTTCAAGCTAAGAGATCCAAGGAAAAGCAAGGGAAGCAAAGTAACGCTGAAATACCCATTTAACAGTACTATGAAATGCCTCTAATATTTTCCAGCCTCTCAAAAGTACACCATTCTACCTACAAAATGTATAGCAAAAAAATAATGTCCTTCTATCTCTTCTTAACAGCACAGTTGATACGTTCAGTTCTGTCTGAAAATACTAAATACAACAAACTGCAACTGTATTCTTTATGATTCTCTAAAATTTTTAGTTTTAGTCCTTTCTCCATAAGCTTTAGTTTCCTTCTAGATATGAAGATAAATGACAGTAATTTCCAGCCAAAAATATAACAGGGGTTATAACTGTTGGGAAGTCTTGTTTTGTAAAAATGAAGAGAAAAATATTTAGTCACTGGAAGACGACATCTCTTTAGAATTTATAATTAATTTTTTCTTTGCCTGGCCCAGCTTGTGATTGAGGTACATGATGAGAAAGTACAACCTAGGATCAGAATTAGTTGTGGTGACTGTATCAATGCAGTAGAGACTTTTTTATTCCCTCAGTTTTCCCACTCCCACATACACTTTCACTGTAAGCAATGTTTTGCAAAGATCTTGATGGCAAAGACTGTCAGCTCAGACACAGCTGGTGGTATTGAGAGGAGGATGCTGAAACTTCTTCATTTTTCTGATAAATTACTACAGCTAAGACAGTTCATTATAATGTTGTCATTTGCAGCTGACTCCCTCTTCTCCTTTCAAGTCTAGTTGCTCTTATTCCTTTGCTGTCCTGTGACCAACAAAGACTTGAAACACAGAAGTAAAATGCAGGTGGCTCAGATATTACCCCTGTGGGCAAAGTATCAGGTATCTACAAAGGGCTCTGTCCCAGTCTCTGATATATAAGATATTCCAAGTCTTTCATCTGAAACATGCAATGAGAACACTTGATCCTTGGATGTTGCTTTGCTGTCTATATTAATACTGAAGGCCTGGTTTATTGTGCTTAGTTTGTTGATTGTTGTAGTTGAATGTCTACCTCTGTGTATAGCTTTCAGTATATGAAATAGGAATCATTGGGGTACCTTAGAAAACAGAAGTCAAATATACTGACAGCCTTGCATATCCATGGAGACAGATGTATGTAAGGAAAATAAATTAAAGAAATACATTCTTAGTTAAGGAAAGAATATATTGAGACTCAATATATTTGTAAGTTTATTGTGCTACCCCAAGACTTTATTGGTTTGAAATTCTTCATGATACGGACTTGCACACATACAGTTGAACATATATCCTGGACGTGTAATTCTAGTAAAGAACTAAATTTTTCTTTCAACTGGAAAGGAGCTAGACAACTTTAACTATTTAATCTTGTTTTATGATAAATGTCACATACCAAAAAAAAGAGTGTGTGCACTCTCTTCTTCATTAATTAACTAAGACTGCTTTATATGTCCAGCGATGCAACCACATTACAATATATTTACTGAGTAATAAGAAATTAATATCCCCACAACTATATAAATCAATATTCTAGGTCAAGTTTTTAGCAGTTTTGCAAAAACTAATTCTAGGTATCATCCTTTTTCTCAGTCATTATGATTGATCTTCATGTAAAAATAAGGTATTGCTTTCTTCTTTTAAGGTGGAAAATGTCCTTGATCATATTCTTGGCAGCATCTTCCATATATTCTATGGGAGTGTAAAAGCCTTTCTCTTCAGATAGATAAAAAATTTAAGTACCAGCACACTGTTCTCACACAGAGGGAAAGGATACAGAGGATCACTTCCACACTATGTGAGAAAACAAATCCATTTCCCTGCATTCCTTTCAAGGAAGAACTATAGCACAGCCACCCCTAAACTATTTGAAGTCTTTCTTTTGTGGAGGAGACAAACATGCAAAGCATTGCATCCAGTTCCCCCTGCCCAGCTGCATTCTCCAGAGTGAACAGTGCCATCCGATTTTGCCTTGCTCCTTCCCTGACCATCTCCTTTGGCATTCAAGGGATCCAGCTGCTGTGTCTGACCCAGTTCTGGACCTGACCTCTCTGGCGTCCCCTCTGGTCCTTGCTCAGTGACCAGCAGTGCCTTACCAGGACATGTCCCCTTGAGAACCTTTGCTGTTCTGTGCTGGTTTACAGCAGCAGAATGTCAATCACACACAGGCTGGAGAAGCTTCTAGTGTTTACGTTCACCCAGCCTTGTGTATCAGAGCTTTAGGAGGGCCTTTAAAGTCTGCAGTCAAGTCATTCCATGATATGCAGCTGGTAGGTGGAGGAGCCACAATTAAAAAGTAGGTAGTGTGATTTCAGGCCAATTATTGCATGCTTTTACCATGCAACCTGGAATTCCTCTTTCTATCAGATAAGAAATCTCCTCATGGCTCTAGTACACAAGCTGTGGTGTCTCATGTCCCCTAGACATGTGGCAGAGAGATGTTATTATTAACCAGTACATATAACATAGATAAGATAGACTTAAAAGTGGGAAAAAAAACCCTGTCATGTTTGTATGGACCTGAAAAAAAAAAAAAAAAAAGAGAATTAATTCTGTGAAAGATTAATCCTACTTGAGCATTTTCTAATTTTCCAGAGAACATGGATTCAAAAAAACATGCATGATTTAATTAGTATTATTACTAAAAAATCTGAACTGAAATCCATACATAAAAGTATTTGTAGAGATTATTAAAACTAAATTTGCATTAAAAAATGAGATTATTTAAAATATGGGAGAAGAAAAATGTTTCTGACAAGAGTATTTTTTCTTCAAAGGTATTTTGGGGGAGTTTTTTTTAATTTTGTTTTCTTTTCAGTTAATTGCTTTCTTATTGTTCTATCATCTTATTAAACTAATACTGAAATCCACACATTTATTTGGATGCATATTACTTATTCATATTGTTATTATTATTATTATTATTATTATTTGTTTGTCTTTTTATTAAACAGCACTTCTGACTAATATGTGAGCGTATCTAGTTTTTTACTTTCCCAAGTGTCTGGAAGTTCAGATTCAGTCTGAGCTTCAGAAGTTTAAACAGATTTTCAGTATCAAGAAGTTTAATGAGTGCACCTGATATAACTTGCAGAATTTGGAAATGTCCAGTTGAACTATTTTTTCTGATAATTAGCCACCTATTTTTCTGATGTGAGTCCCAGAAAGCAAATAAAAGTGTTGCTAAAAGTATATCGACTTTATGATACTGATTATTTTTCATAAATTATGATAAAAGAAGTAGTTGTACCAAATGCAAATGACTGCAACTTTTCCAAGACTTAGCATAGCTAGAGAGGCTTTGTATAGAACAAGCTTCTTAAGCTCTCAAAAGCAATTGATACCTCTAAGATGTTATAAACCACCTGATGAAGATTTAATTTAATAATATTGATGATACTGAGTTCTGTGAGACATATTACACAATTTGAATCACAAAGTAAATATGTCTTTTTTGTTGGTATATATGTAGATAATATACTACTCTGGCCATATTTCATAGTTCCTTTTCCTTTTCTCACTGCCAGTATTTAATACTTATTATAACTTTCCACCAAATTCCTGCATTTTCTCTTCAACTTGCACGGAGATAAAGAACAAAGCACATATATAAAGAATTTGTAAGAAATTTCACAGCAGAACATGCTGGAACTAAAAATGGATATGCTCAGCTATCAACATTTTCTAACAGTGCTTGAGTTTGGGCAAAGTTTCCATTTCTCACACCTCTAATAGGCAGCAATAAAATTGCAAACTTTGGCTCTAGACAAACATTTATAATACTCCTACTTCCTAATGACTTCCCTGGGATTGCTTCTTTTATACAAAGAATAAGCTGTGGAACATAAATTGACAAGAGATGCAGATGACAAGCAACACTGAGATTTTTTGTTAAGAAGGAAATCTCTCAGAATAAAGATTTTGTTCATCTTGTTAGCTTGACAATTTGTACAGGCTTTTAAGATATAAATGTTAACATAACTGTGTTAATTCCTACCTTACAAGATTAATGCTAGTGACTTCTGCGGAAGTTTTCTTCAAGCAAAGACAGCCTGAACCCTGGATACAAAAGGATTATCAAGCATTAACCTGGATCTCTCCCAAGAGGGAAATATACTCAGAGCAAATAACATTCTTCCCCAGTTACTTGTTAGATTTGTAGTTCAGATCGCAGCTGAGATTGCTACATCTCATTTAATAAGGACCATTGAATATGACTAGAGAACAATGGTACTCTGACAGGCTTGGAGTCTGACCCTGCATTTTTAAGTCTGTCAGAGGTGCTGTCCATCCTGTGGTAGGTCTGAGCACTTCGCTTCTTAAAATTAAATTAGAAATTAAGCTCAAATTATATATATATATATATTTGTGTGTGTGTGTGTGTGTGTGTGTGTGTGTATGCATTTACATGCACTAAAAGTAAAATGTGTTACATATATATATATATGTAACACATTTTACTTTTTAATAATCTGATCCTTAAGGTGGTGTTAAAGGTTTAAGTTGAAGAACAAAGTTCCAGTTAAAATAATATATTTTACCTTAAGATTGCAGTATTAAACAGTTTCCTGGAGATCCCCTTGGCGCACAGGCCCTTAAAAACAAATGGGACAGTCTCAGTAAAAGGCATTTTTGCATTCCACATTGCAGGGCTGGTATCATACCATAATAGTCATTTTCATGACGAGACTTGATGGCTAACCTGCCAGAAAATAGCTGACTTTTTTTGGCTTTCTTCCTCCATTTTTCACCCGCCCCCCTCTGCTCTTTATAATATATTTAAATAGAGAAAAAATCACACATTTTTGACAAGTAGGAACTGGGGTCAGAACCAACCCCCATCTCCTTCCCAGCTTTCATCTGCCTGAAGCAACATGGCTTGTTTCATCTCTTACCTAGGAAACAAGCCAAACGGAGCATGCCCTTTGCAAGAGCTGCCTCTCATAAGAAGAGCCTGTCTTTTCTGAAGGACAGACTGCTCCTCCCCTTCTCCTTAACTCAAAATTGCTTCCTATAAGGGTCTCAAAAAAAATTGAAAACTTTTAATATTCCACTAAATATCAATATTTCAGCCAAAGTACATGAAATTTGGACTCTTGTGGACTAAAAGATGTAGAAACAATAATCTTTCTGTCCTCCAGAACAGAAAGAGGCCATAAGTGCAATGCTGCTATGAAATAGGCAACTTCATTAAAAGTTTGCCTGTGCTATGAACAGAAGCACATAAAGCCTCAAAGACACTAAGTGATTCATAAAGAAGTCAAAATAACGAGTGCAATTTTGGTTTAAAAGTCAAAGAGCTGTGGGTGCAGTTTGGTTTAGGTTCTGGGTTTTTTTCAGGTAGAAATTGTTTTGCTGTGCTCACAAAAGTGTAAAAAGAAGCATAATTCACACCTTGTATACACATTTCAGCCAGTCACCTATTGCACTGACCTTCATTTCAGGTGTGCAGTGAAATTAAAGATCTCATTATTCTATGAAGGATCTTAGCATTGCTCATAAATTGTACATGATAATTGGAAAAGGGTGGAATGGACTATTTTGACAATGACTTTGGCATCTCTGGACAAAAAAGAGCTGTCTAATTAAAAAGATGTGAACAATATTCTTGTTACAGCAGCATAACAGAGCTTTCTGTTTGATCATTTTTTAGCTTAGTCCTGAGGAATTTGACTGATGTAAACACACCTTAGCATGTGTGTGCAAAATACTAAGGGAAAATAAATATATTTTCCATATATTCCAAATACTCCCCCCTTTTTGTTGGAATTTGGAGGGTTTTTGTTTTTTTGTTTCTGGAGATATGCTTCTATTGTATTCCATATACTACTTTTTATGTGAGAGATAGTAGATAAATTTCCAGGGAAGACACGTTCACAGAAGTCACAAAGAGTGATACAGGGAGTTGTCATGTATAGTGTGGACCACGAGTTTTAGGAGGGAAACTGTCAGTGAGTTAATGGTCTAACATTGCAGTCAAATAGGTTCATATAAACCCAAAGCTTTCAGATGCTTCCAATTTTAGTAACTGGTCTAACAAAAGACAACTGATGAAGCAGAGTTGCAAGCAAGAAACTTAAGTTCACTTAACAAAATCAACAAAATAAAATACATGACAAAAGAAGTAATAAACACTTAAAGTGTGATCTCTTAAGTATTGTACAAAAACCGCTTTTTAACAGAGAATTTCCGCTATACTGGCAAAGGGGTGACATAAGAAAACTGAAATATGACATTCTATAATACTTCCACGCTTCTGTAGGCTATTAGGCTAAAGGTCGGGACGCTGAGAGAAGAACTCTTTCAACTATTAAGCCTATGTCAAAGAATTTACAGTCCACCCTACTTACCAGTTTGATGTCTGGAAAACTAATTTTAGTAAGACAAAATTGAAAAGGAAGCAAAAGAAACAAGTCCAAGTTGCTTCAACTGTAATATAGAATAGTTTTTGGAGAAAAGTTGCCTGATCTCTACCCACTAAGACTCTTAAAAGCAGACTGGAAAAAAGCAAACAAATTTCAAATATTCTGCTTGTAAAAAAAATGCTGTACAAGCTGGAAGATGTTTATAGTTTCTTTAATTCCAGTACAGCTTAGTGAACAATGAAAAATAAAGTGGTTTGAATAATACATTTGGAAGGAGGAAAATCATACCATTCATTAAAATTTGTCATCTTCATTGCAGCGCAAATTAACAAAGGCATCATTATTTAGGAATGCATTTACATTTGTATTGAAATTTATACTTTTGCTGAGACATAGGAATTACAAACTCTGTGGTTTTGCTTAGCTTCCTGCATTTAGATGCAATTCTAGCATATTACTGCCCGAAGGCCACTGTGAATTACATTTCAAAAGTGGGCAAAAGTCTGTCTTCTAATTCCTGTAAGTAGCACTGAAAAGTAATTGGATCACCAACGTTGATGGAGTGATTAAACAAATTCATTCCTCTAGCAGTTGCTCATGAACCCATTAACTAAATCATGCTAAATTATGGAGTAAGAGTCAGATGATAAACTGGTTTTGAGCTGGCCCTTTCTAGTGCCATCAGAACTTAAATCTAGAACACTTTAGTTTAGTTGAGGGTTTTTGCCAAGGTAAGTGGTGGTCTTTGGACATTTTCCCTAAGCTATCTGTATGTGAAAAGCAATATCAGAAGTACTCCAAGGAGTGAAAATCAGACTTTCCCATTACTTTGTAATCCATTGATTCAGTTAAATACTATTACCTATATGTTATCTATTCCTTTAAAAAGTTATTTCCATTTCAAACAATTCAATAAACACTGAGGCTTGTAATCAGTATTAAAATGCGCACACACTTATTTACAACACACATGCCCTGTAATGTGTATGAAACCCAGCTTTTGCTGCTAAGATGATCCAAACACCTGTTATCACAGAAACACAGTAAAGTGTCTCAAAAACTTTAAAAACATAATTTCTTGAACACTAATAGTAAAAAAGGTCCCCTTCAATAGTGTCTTTACAACTTTCTACGCGATTTATTATAACTGAAGGTAGCTAATCCCTGAAAAATATTATTTAAAATTATCTCAAATCTATTTTACAGCTCAAGGTGAAATCAGGGAAATAAATGCAGCTCTTCCACAGGTGTAAAATATGGGAAACAGGCTTGCACTTTTACTTTCCTTACTCTTTCAATTTATCCTGTTACAAGCTGAACTGTCAACCTGTTTCTTGAGTTTTCATGTTTTCCCCAATGTTTTTTTTTTTTTTTCCTTTTCCACCTGTATCTGGACAAATTAATCAGTCACATTAGTGCTTTGTAATGAGCTCTTCTTGAGAATCAAAGTTTCTTCATTTTCAAAGAGAGTGGGGGTAAGGGTGGGCTCAACACTAACCTCCACAAGGAAGAAATCAGTGGGAATTCTTCTGTTGGGAAAAAAAGAGGATGAAGAGGAAGAACATGAGGGATGAAGTTATTGTTCCTTATTTATTTTGAAGCAGCATATAAAAGTCTTGATTTTTTACATCTGTTTGCCCTGTGCAGTTGTCCCCCTTCAGAACCACCTTCTGAATTTCTTACTAACAAGTTTTGAAGAAAATGCTGTTTCCTTACCCCCACTGAAAATGTGTTTTGGAAAACTTATTCTGCTTTTGAAACAGGCTTTGTATTAATCATTTAGTAAACATTGTGTTCATGAGATTGCAAAGGTACTCTTTGAGCCCTACTGAAATGGAAAAGAACTCACTGGAATGAAAAACACATGAAAACTACTGTCAAGAGTGTAGAAAACCTGATTTCCTGCAGTCATGTCAAAACCTGATTTAACATATGTATAATTAATATGCTATGAAAAAACCCTTAGTCTTCAGAAAACATTGGACTGAGCCTGTTTTGTGGGCAGAAGATGCATCTAGAGGTGATCTAAATGAGAGAAGTTTCTTATCTGATTCTTTTAATTGAAGACTTTGCGTGGAAATTCTAAGGGTAAATAAAGGAGCAGAAATACAATTTCTAAAATATCTAGTCCTTATATAATGTGTAAGTTGAAGTCAGTGTCTCTCATAGGTGGACCTATGATATATAGTAACCTTCAGAGGCTATACTTGACAATAAAGGCTTATATAAACTCTTTGGAAAACACTATCTTAGCTGTGGATTGCAAGCTGAAGACAAGAGAATTTTGGTTAGAAAGGAAGTACACAATTCTTGGAGAGAAAGTGAAAAAGCATTGGAAGAAATTTGGAAATAAGCAACTAAAGGAAGTGATGTGATTCTCCAGATTAAGGCCTAAATTTTTTCCATCCAGGTTCAAGTCCTTTAATAATATAATCACCATAAAAAAGCCTTCATTCTTCCTGTAGCCAATTGCAAGATGTTGATTGCAAGGTTGATTCTGGATCTTGGTGTCTTTAGGGATGTCACTTACACAAGATACCAAGTTCAGTTCAGGGGAAACTTGGTGAACTTAAGTTTTCATATGGAATGTCAGAACAGACAGTTCAGTTGTTTCAGATGGTTTTAAATTTTTCTATTCTACCCTTTCCATATTACACTGCAGCATCTCATTTCTGCTTTGAAAGAGCAGCTCTATCCTCCATTCCAGTCAGGTCTCTGTTCCTACTGCAGCAATGAGCAGCTATGCCAAAGGCGGCCTGCCATGGCAGTTATTTTAAGTAGTCCATTCACTAAAACAAATATAGAATAACAATTCAGAGACCACAGAAGAGTCATCAGCTAGTGATGATTTACCAGAATAAAGTTCAGTATATACAAACTGTTGACCTAGAAATGATTGTATAAGCCATTACTAATTTTCTGAGTCACCTAGTCAGATCTCCATTGGGTCTTAGATAATATCTTGTAGCTGAACTCAGAACTGCTAACACAAAGCTATAGCAACTTCTCACCTAACAATTACTCATCCTCACTCTGTTGGGTGTAAATTTGATACGAAACATTCCTTGGTAGTTTCTGCCCCCATGCAGCCTACAGAACTTCTGTTCTGAGTGAACACTTAACGTCTTCAACATTTCTGTAGCCTTGAGGGAATAAACTTATTCAGATGAGCAGAACAAAAAGGCTGGTTCGTGCCCCAGTTCTTACTTTCCTTGAATTCTAAGCAGTCATCCATACAAATGTTGATTGTGATATGGATGTAAAGCAAACCATCGCTTTAGTGTGCTGCTGCTCACAGTGTAAATGACTACATAATGTGAGCACTGAAAGGGGCCCCATCAGCTACAAAGAGCAATCTGATATCGAGGTACAAAGTTCATATTTTACTTCAGATAAGTGAATTATTTTCAGATATGTCAAACACTTGAATAGTCAGTGAGAGGTTATTTATGAAATTAAATTGAATCTTTAGTTTTGAACAGAGTATCCATAGAGATCTAAAAAAAAGGAAAAAAAATCTGAACCTCAACTCTCTGCTTACTATAGTGATTAGCAAGCTGCATGTTGTCTTTCCTATCAAAAATATATCTTTTTTTTTTTCTCTATAAGACTTTGAGCATCAGATTTTCTTTGCCTTTCTGGCCTTAAGCACATGTTCAGCTGATTGGTTACAAGAAATTCTTTTACAGCCTCTGGCTAGCTGCCACCTTCCAGCTTGCTTTTCCACATTCTTGAAATGATCAGTCTGTTCCCCCTGTTTTGGGGGGATGAGACCTTGTGGTTCAACCACCTTTTAACTGAGTTTCCAGGAGCACAGAGGTAAAAGTTTCCTTTTACCTGCCTACTGTTGCACATACACACGCCCAATACCTTTATTAAATATACTTTGTCATTTTTCACTAACTAAAAAGCAATACTATTTTGGAATCACAGTTTCTTTTGTTTCTGCTACACTAAGCAATACTCATTATGTGCATGTGTATGTGTATGTGTATGTGTGTGTGTATGTGTATGTGTCCTGTCATTTTTTTTTCTTCATATATTAGCATTAGTCCAAGACAAAAAAGTTTTGACTGAGTTTGTTATTTTCTGCATTCTTAATGACAAGATGACAGCATGCTGAATGTAGATCCTGTCTCATTGCATATCAGTATGGAGGAGCCTGGAATTTCCATTTTTGGTCTTCCTGTTGGAAATTATTAAATCAATGATTTCTAATCTATTCCATTAGCTTTGGCAAAAATCTTTCCATAGAGTAGGTGGACAATAAGAAATTATTATTAATATATTCTTATTACACATATAATAATATAATTCTTCTATTAATTATCCAGACCATCTTTGAGGACACGAAGTTTCAGGGTCATTGATTTGCCATACTTATCTGTTTTTTCTAACAAATTCTTTTGATTTATCTTGAGGTATTCAAAGAAGCTATCACACAGATACCTTGTAAGCTATAGGAAGTTTTACTACAGTACAAGTATTTTCCTTTCTACCTACACTTGAGCAATTTTTTAAGTAAAAGATTCTGAATTTTGAAAACATAATCTGGTTATTTTGTTCCTGTTAGAAGGATCCTACGTCCAGCAACTCTATAAAGATTTTTCAGTATATAAGTCACCAGTAGATGAAGACTGTGTCACAGACCTAAGCTTTTTTTACAACCCCTACACTATTTATCACTATACATACTTTGGCATTCTCTTCACAAAATAGGATTAAAGTTTATTTTCAAATTCAGTGAGCAAAGCTTTTAATAGGTTAGGCTAGCATACTCTCAATCATGGCCAGAAAGATAAACCATCATATCAATTAACATAGCATTATTATCCCTGTGTATATTTACATCTAAAATATAGTATTAGATATTTTATCATGTGACAAAATTGGCATTGAGCTCTTCCAGTTCATCAGTCAAAATGTACTGTGAAAATGAGTTAAGTAACTTGCAACACTACTCTTAAAAATGTGCAGTAGGTGGAAAGCCACAGTTACATGCAAAGTGTAGTACCCAAGATGTAATCTAAAGCCATAAAATGACAAGAGGGAGCTTACAGTTGAGAATGTAGATGAAAGACAACTATATATAAAATTTATATTCTTATAAACTCACTTACATGGTTATATATATGCTTCACTATATATAATGATGTCTGAATTCATCTTAGATAAAGACATTGGTTATGATACTGAAATAGCTTAGTGGATGAGTTTATAATAAAGTCAGTCACAGAATTATATGAATGAATGAAAGAAGGATCACCAATCACCAACCAAGGGTAATAAAACATTCTCTGTCAAAAAAAAAATGTCACTTAGGCATATACTTCCTATATTCAGTACTAGGCTTTCTCAAGACTGTCTATAATAAAACTGAAAGTCAGAATTGAAATCACAAATGATAAGACACTTAAGAAAACCAGTGAAATCAGTGAATTGGAGACTGACAGCGAGCCTTTTCCAAGTCGGGCTCCAAAAAAAAACAAACCATAAAACATTAAGACCTCTGAAATATAAGATGGCAATCACCAGTTTTCAGAAAGACTAACTAAATGCCTGAGATGATTGAAAGAATGAAAAAATATAGACAAATAAAAGAACTTGATAAATACAAAAATAAAATAGTTTTGAGAATAATATTATTTTGATATATGTAAGTAGAGCAAACAAGTTAAATGTTATGCAGGTTTAAGAGTTATTGAAATAAAAATTTTAGCTGGTAGAGAAAGCAGTGGTTTATGAACAGAACTAATTTTTTATGTGACTAAAAGATCACAGAATATTCAGAGTTGAAAGGGACCCACAAGGACCATTGAGTCCAATGTTTAAGTGAATGGCCCATACAAGGATAAAACCCAGAACCTGGGTGTTATTAGCACCATGCTCTAACCACCTGAGCTGATCTCAAGGGACAAAAAAACCCTGCATCATGATCTCCCTGTCCAACTAGTCTTCAATAATAGTGCCTCTTTGGTTGATACAAAAAAAAAAAAAAAAAAAAAGAGATTGGGTTTAATGAGCCAGGAGGTCCTAAGATGCAGGGTCTAAAAAACCTCACCAGTTGTTACCCTTGTCCACTCACTGGGAATGTTTTTAATTGAAAGGCAGCAATTAATATCGTGCACAGTAGTTACATAACTACCACTACATGATATGACAGCCAGTTACAAAGAACATATATTGAATTTCATCCAGCAATTTTCAAACAAAATATCCCACATCCTGTTAAGAACCCCATGGTCTTTTTTGTGGCCTGGTGTCAGTCTTTGTTCCTATTCTAATCAAAGTCCTAAAATTTCCCAAAAGTTGCACATTGCCATGTTAGTGGAGCAATTAGCAACTCACCACTGTTTTCCTTGTTAATTTATGTTTGAATCCCTTTTAACCTCAGAGCTTTAGGTACCTTCAAAATAATTGTGGCCTAACATTTGCTGTGTCCATTACAGTTCCTGTTTTCTAATATTTGTTTAACTAGAACTGTTTCACAATTCCAGAGCTATAGGGATTTACTTGTGCTTTCCCCCATTTTAGGTTCTTTAATTCAATCAATCATATGCTAACTAAAGCTTATGACTGTGAATAACAGGCAAAGATATTTTATGATTTTGATTCTGTCTCACTTTTTGAGAGCCAAGAGCCATTTGGTTTTTTTGATTGCTCATACAAAATACAAAATAAAATTAAGTTCAGGAAAGCACAGCTGGAAAGAAAATGTTGTTTTATTTCCTCCTCAAGAAAAATTCTACCATTGCCTGGATGATAAACCTTTTTTCTATAAGTCTGAACAACTTTGAGCAATATTGAGCATGAGCATTGAGCCCACCAAGATCATGACAAAGTGAAAATCAAACCTATTTTAAAGAGGGTTCAGGAGATTCAGCTTTTTATGGAACCACATCCCTGATACTTTTGTGCTTCTTACTCAAACTGTTAAAATGAATTTCAATGCAATGAATCAGACTTGTAAGATAATACCAATGTTTCATGCATTTTGAATTTCATAAGTTTAAATATTGATTTAAAATAAGACTATTCTGAAATATATGTAAATTTCTGTATTGCTTGTCAGAAATACATTAGGCCATCTACATCTATGGAACTATTCAGGTTTGGGAATCCATAAAACCCATAATCTTTCTGTGACATCCTTCAGATATATTTTAGGACACAAAAAATCTTTCTTTGGGCCTGAGCATCTCTGTATATGATACACATGATCACAGAAAAGTGTTCTTAATTGTATAAAAACAAAATTCCAATATTTTAGTAGATAATAATACTTTTTGAATCATTAGTCTTCTAGAAAGTCAGCATAGAAATGTTCATGGTAATTTCATCAGAAAATATAATTTTCAACTAGACTGTGTTGGTGACAAATCTCACAGAATTTGTGGAGATGGACAAAAGGCAAATATGATGCCCAAATTTAACTGAGATAGGAGCTCCAGATACAAAAAAATCCCACCCTCTTTCTGGACTATTTCACTCTCTATGTTTTAAGGATCATCACGGTATAATAAACTCTTCAACTTTGACACATCAGTGAAGGGAACACTTTTCTTTTTAATTTCTCTACAAGATGTATTTTGCCTCTAAATCCTGCTGTGCAGGGGAGTTTATAGCACTAATAAAAATGTAAGTGTAATAATAGTCTAGAGCTATGATTACTACATGTAGGATTTTGTGACTAAGCAACACCTACTAGCTAGTCAGTCTGGGTTTTTAATGTCTTTGAAGGACACAGCTACCTGAATCACAAACATTTTTACATATCTCCCAAAATACTTTCAGATACAGAAATTTTCTGTAATATAGTTTGTGCTTTTCAACTGCTTAATAGTAATGAGAAGGTTTTTTGTCTAACTTCTGGCTTGCGTAAAAAGAAGTCCAGTGAACTAAAAAACATCTAAGAAAGCAGATGATAACTTCAATATATGGTGCCTGGCTGGGATTGGAAACAAAGGCAGAATGGCTCTTTTGAGAAATAAAGCTTGACAATACTTTAACCTATTAAAAACCTTTAAGAGACACTGAAAGGGCTCATTAAGTGGAAAAATACCAAACAAAAACTTGCTACTTTTTTTGCAAGGTTGCAGATTTTGGAAGACTTACTAAGCATTATTTTCATTACAGCAACATTCATAAGCACAGTCCTAATCTTTTCCAGCTCTGTACATGACTCAATATCTTATTCTATGATTCTTCAGCTTTCCACACAGCTGTCTAGACAAGTAAATGATCTAGATACATGTCTCAAATCATCACACTGCTACTGAAAGATGTAAAAAAACCCTGGACAATGTAAGTAGAACAGTCAAGGGAAGTTAGACTGAATATTTTTCCACAATGGTGGAATTAGGAAGAATGATTTTAAACTACAACAAGATCTACTATTTATACAAGACTGAGAAAGAAGAGAAGAGGCTAAAAAAATGCAATGAGGAGATGCATAGAGAGATTCATCTCTTTTCCTTGCCAAAAAGAATGTGTCTTAGTATATGTGTTTAAAGACTTTGAGATAAAAATACTAAATGAATAATCACTGACAAGCAAAAGACAGGTATTAACTGAAACTTGAACATACACACTGAAAGTAGCAATAAGGTATAGGGTTTTCTTTGGTTTTTTTCTTTGTTTGGAGTGGGTACTGCAGTGAGCTACCTTTATTTTCTTTAGATATGTTCTAATTAAATGCAAGTTAATATGATCACTGTTGATTATAGTTTCATGACTAACGGGCAACAATTAAGTATATATTAATTTATTGTAATCCTTCACCATAGGACTGAGATTCCTATAACAATTGAAGAAAAATATCGCCAAGAGCAGCAGATAAAAACATCAGTCCTTCAAAGGAGCTGAAAGAAAAGATGCTTTTATATTTAGAAGATTTTTGGGAAGGATGATCTGAAAAGGATGACAGTGTTATGGTGTAATGAATGTAGTCTCCACTGAAGGGAGTTATTGAGATAACAACAACAACTTTACAATTCAGGACTGAAATTATCTATTTTTGTCTTACACGGAGAATAGCGTAGCCCTTTGCTAGTACTTGGTTCAGAGCCATATAATAGGCCAGAAAAAATAGAGCCAGAGAAAATCTATTTTCGCAATCAGTGGGAAAGGCACAATCAGACCTTGACATGCTGAAATTGCCTTGTTTCTGATATAGGGAAGATTTTCTGATTGCTGGTGAAACTTGAGTCAGGCACTCCCAATTCCTCCTACTATGCACACAGGGCATATACAAAGCAAACATTGGTTGCATGATTTGCACTTTTGTTGCATCAACAAGAGCGATTGTTTCCCATCCACATGTGCGTGCGCACTGAGAGCGGAGGTGGGGAGACCCCATTTGTGTGAGCCAGCTGAGACTGGCTCATTTGGCAAGTCCATAAGGATTGGGGGGGGATTTCCTGAGCCATGAAACAGAGGTCTAGTCAAAGTACTCCTCCAGGAGGCATTGAAATGTGAAGTCCAAATTTGTACAACTAAATACAACCACATATTTGAGGAAGAAGTCCCAGCTTACTTGCTCTCCTGTAAGGAATAGAATTCCTCTACAGTAGAATTTGTCAATGGACATCAAGAGTGTCATCCAATGACAAAAACCTACCAATGGGTAGGAATTGACCAGCTGGAGCAATTCCCTTGCCAAACAAGCTCAGCTGCAGCATCAGAGTCATATGAGGCCATCAGCACCGCTCTGGATAAGCATCTGTGCAAGACTATTTTTAAATAAGATAGAGCTAACAACAGCTAGAGAAAATAACCTAAATAGGATTTCTCACCTGATTAGGAGATAGCCGTTTCTGTAATATTATAAAGATAGATCTGTCTTCCTCTAAGCTTCAAAATTTCAGTACTCAGTCTTATAAGAGTGTTTTTCAGGCATTGTACAAGCCTTAAGAGAAATCTCTTCTTAGTTTCAGCCTCAAGGAGAATGTATTGATACTGAGCTGAGACAAGATATTAAGGCTGGTACTGCAACCATTTGTAACTGCTTCTGGTCTCTCCCACTCTATTTTTTTTTCCAGTATCACAAATAGTATTTGCTTAAGAAAGTTATTCCTGAGAAAATTTAAAGCAGCAAAAACATAGTGAAACCTCTACAACAGATGTCAGCATGAGTATAATATATAATTAAACTGTTGAATTCATAGTCCCAAAAAATTACTAGGGTACATTCTTGAAATGGACTATGTATTTGTTAATATAAAAATCAGCTCTTACAGATATTTACAGGAACGAAACTACAGTGCTTGTCAGGAAATAATTCAGTATTACAGATCTTTCACAGACTTTCCAATGCTAACTTTATACAAAAAGAAATTAAATACTTCATAAAAAGGTAAGTAAGTAATCAAAGTTATAGTCATCATAAAAAGAATGATATAAATCTAAGACATACTGTTACTGACAAATGGTATATGCTAGGCTGACAACTTCACCATTTTATTTTCTCACATACAGCTCCCCAGTCTACAGTCCGCATGTCATCCTGCTGCTCTTACTTAGGAATTCCAAGTAGGAAGCACCTCACCGTCAATATTAATTGTATATTGTTTGTATTGTATATTGTATGAATGTAATTGTATATATAAGTGGCAAGTTTTTTAAGAATCTGAAGTGGGATTTCTTTTATCAAAAACAATACTTATTTTTGGTATATTTATTTGCCCTGTGAAAGGAACTGAATGTATTTCAACTGGAAATAACACTGTTAGATTTCCTACTTTAATTCCATACATTCCCTTATCTCTTCAAGAACCTCACAAATAACATTGACAGCCCTGTCTCTCCATGTCTAAGACTGCCACTGACCAGTCATTCATCTGCTGAGGGTTGAAGTTTTTTATATTGAATAAAGTTTACAAACACAGGCTTTCTAATCCATTATTCTACTGAATGAAGTTTACCAGATAGATGAAATCGAAAGACTTGTAAAATCCTTCCCAGGAAGCCAGGCTCCAATGACTGTTTTGTGATAAAAAGGGATCAAGCAATATCTTGAAACATGGGATTTGATTATTCTCAAACACAGAAGTAAACCAATACAACACATCTGATATAATTCATGCAGTACACTGCATTATCTATGCTTTGATTTAAACGTAACCCTGATGCAAAAAGAGGACAAAGGAGCAAAAAATTTACTTTAGGATCAGTCTGACCACAGGCACATTGCAAAAATAAAGATTCAGAACTTGATCTTGGGGGACATTTGGAACATTAACTGCAATGTGAATCAGGCCTTTCTTTGAATAGAAGTTAAGTATGATTTACCTATATTTATTTATTATATGCAATTTATATTATTTTCCTCATTTAAAAGAAAAATCTTTTTCTCCAAGTATCTTAGTGACCAAAAATTCATATCAAGAGCCTCAAACACATGATATTTATATGCAGCAAGGGCCTCCAGACACCATTTCCAAACCTCCCCTTGACAACAAAATACTGAGTACACTCAGAAGTTCTGTGCTACACCTATTTAATAATGGTATGTCAGTAAAAACCACAAATGAAACGCAGGCCCAGAAATGTTTTGCTTTAGGAAATTTCTTCCAGTTCTAATTCAGCACTAAAATAATTACTTGATGTCCTAATAATCAAGATATAATCCTTATTGAGCAGAGTATTTATAAATAAAGAATATCTTTTACATGTTCTTATTTACTTTACAAATTACAAAGGATTGTGTCAAAGTACTAAGGTACCAAAGTATTGTAGATTTCTCTTCTTAAATGAAGGAGGGAATTTTTCCTGCAAACATAGAAAAACAACAATAGCTTCATCACTTCTCAAAGTCTCTGAGCTGGATCTGAGATGCCTTCATCCTCTTCCTGCAAGGTCATCACTGAACAGTCCTGAATTTCTGCTTCTCTGAATCTGTTGGAGGCCTCTGATTTCTCCCACAAATATATTAACCTCTCTTCTCAAAATATTGTCTTTCAAAGCTCCCAGACCACACAGTTTCAATACCCCAGGAGGTTTTTGTGTTGCTGTTTTAGTGGTTCTGTGCTATGTTTGGATGGGTTGTTTGTTGTTGGGGTTTTGAGGTGCTTTTTTGTTGTTACGGGTTTGTTTGTGTTGTTTGTTTGTTTGTAGTTAATTATCCCCCTTGTTTTCTCACATTTATCTAAAAGAAGATTTCATTTGCATTTGCTTTTGATATAGCTTAAAGTATTTTTAGTACGATATCATCATGGACAAAAGGGGCTAATAGAGACCTGAGGAGGAATCTCTTTGTGCAGTTCAAATGCATTACTTCTTGCTTCACTCACCATGTAAACAAATAACAGATTACACCCTCCTTATTACTCCAGTTTTGTAGGTTATGTCCTGAACTGTTTCCTTGGCTCTCTTCAGCTGGGCTAGCAACCACTCGAGCAATGAGATCATAGGCTCTAATGGCTGAAAGTCTAATCCGTTCAGTTTACCCTTGCACCTTCCCCACTACAGCTTTGCTCATATGTCACATTGGATGCTTGCTTTTTAGTAACAGCATGAGTGCTTTTTACTCAGTTTGTGACCTGCATTATTTACTTTTTCTGCTGACCTTGCACATGCCCAAAGGTTTTCAATCTTACATTTAGCAGCTGATTGTTTTTACCTAGATTTTTCCATGCAAAACAGTTTAAAAAAAAAGTTTTAGACATTGTCAGAGGAAGCTTACTCTCAAAACCCAAGTGTTTTCCAGAAGAAGTCTGGAAATTGCTGTTTCTCTTACAATTCCTAAAATTAAATCCATCACTTAATAAGTAAGTATGAATTACTTGATCTATTGACAAAAAAAAAAAAAAGAAAAGAAATTATTAAGGGTCCCTTGATATATATGACTTGTCCAACCAGACTGAACAGGAAAAATGCTAATCTGAGTCCCAGTTTCTTAATAGGGACCTGGTCTTGGTCACTACAGGTATCCACTCCTTGGTCAGAGCAAGTATCAAGTGACAGTGACACCCACCTTGCCTTTACATTAAGCCGCTTTCAGCAGTAATAACAGTGCCAGTTGTTACAGAATTTTTTATTGCCCAGACAGTTATTCTCTACCTCCCCTGTCACAAAAGCACAGCTCGGATGAAACATCCCTTGGGTCTGTTCTGGTTTAGAGACTGCCTTTAGGACAAAATTGTGTTGATGAACTAGATTTTAATCTTAATTGCAGCCCTCAAACTCAAAACTACCTTATGAGATTTCAGGGATGTCAGCATTCACAGCAGCAGCAACATAGAAACCAAATCACTCCTCCCCTCCCCCAGGTTCAATCTGGCTATGGCACTCTCAATTCTATTATCACTTCTGTTCTTGCCAAAAATATGCCAAAAATCTTTTAAAAAAATCAGAGACATTAATTCTCAGATAATTCCAGATGGAGTTTTGGCTCAACATCTGAAATATTTATTAACTGACCAAAAATATTCTCCTTTAAGACAAATATATTTATTTTTCAATCATAAAATCAGGTATTGAAGAAGTTTGGTTTTAATGCTGTGTGCTGTCACAGGTTAATGGGGCAGACAATGTTTGGAATCAATCAACCTTGCTGTGAAAATATATTCATTAGTACAACTACAGAAAGCACATCATCTTTAATTCAGAAGTCAATTTAAGATTAAATTGGCATAATAGATAAAATATTTTAGGCCTTCGAGGAAACAGTTTAGTGGTAGGGGTAGTAAAGAATTAATTTCTATAGAAATGGAATATTCCGTATAGTTTCTGGGCTTGCAGCATGGAAAAAGTAAAATGATCCAATCGGTTTTGACAGGATGCTTGCTACACATGCTCAAACTCCACTTTACTAATCCTGATCTTTAGTCTGAACCAATATCAGCCACCCTGGGAACTGGAGAAGGCAATTCTGTTGAATTTTTCCTCAGAAAACAGACTGCCTGCTGAAAACTCTGGAGATACCCTTTTCTACTATCAAACAACTTCAACCATGCTTGCAATTAATGAAATTAAAGTAAGCAAAGGCACAGAAAGTATCAAGGCCAAACTGGAGAAAGAGGGCAGTTACTCCAGGATCCCAGAGAACCCACAACCACATTAGCTGGGTTTATGTTTTTGGTGTAGAAAGGTCATAATCGGCTTTGCAGTTCTCATATGGAAAGATGGTGTGTAAGGAAAGGAATTGTTCAGAAAAATTGTTCAAAACCTGCTAGAAAGAATGCTCACATGGCCCTGCCAGGTCACTTTGATTCACAATCACAGGAGGAATTGTTGGTCAGAAAATGCAAGAAGAAAGGAGGCTTCTTACTGGTTACAAACTATTAAACTATAAATAATTATAAACTATAAGACTCTAACAAACCCTTTTGCAAAAGCAGCATCCTATCTACTTCACAGGTGACAACTGATCTGAAGAGGAAATCCAGGTGAAATCTATCAACCCAGAGATTAATGTCTGTGACCTTGTAGCACATTCCAAATAATTCTTCCAAAAACTGATCCTGCTTATCCTTGATTAACCACATTTCTCATAAATGGAGATAAAATAAGGGGAATGCTTGCCTTTCTGTTGACTTTGAGGAAATCCAAGGAAGTCAGAATAGATTTCTTTTAGGATGTGAAAACACTGATAAAATACATACTTTATTCAAGAAACACTTTTAAAGAATATTAAACCAGAAACCCACACTTTAATCTTTTAAAAGACAATAAATAGTTCAATTGAGTAAAAGGGGAAAATAAACCCCTTTTTTTAATTACTCAGACAAGACATGACAAACATGACTAGAAATGAAAACATCCCTAATTGAAACCTTTTTTCTGAAGTAACTGCAGCGGTGGACTTTTTAGAGAACAAGCACTACTTGAACATCTCTTAAATAGATGCCAGGAAAATAATTTTGGGAAAGAATTTAAAATTCTGCAAGTGATCCCGTAATGACATTAGATTATCCTTCCATTTATGCTTAATAATCTGTAAAACAGTGGATAATTTACACCAGTGAAACTTCAACTTGCCATAATTTCATTTGTAGTCCTTAGTGAGCCAATTACACAAATTCTTTCTTACCTTTTTTTAACTGACTGTCTTTAATGCATATCGATCTGATGGTATACAGACTATAAATCTGTCTCTCTTCTGTGGAGAGAGAATGAAATAAAGTTTATAATTGTCAAGACAAACTTGAGTAGTTTAACTCAATCAATCTATCTAATCAAATGTCACTCACACTGTCACTGTTGAAGTATCTCCTGCATTTAACTCATGAGCAGTATTAATAGTCACCCCAAAATCTCTGAGGATAAAATGTAGGACTCAGGTTCAAACTAAAAATCCGAAGGACACGCATACATTTATGTTGTTATCTAAATGCAAGTGTATAATCAAAGAAAAATTATTACCCTGTTTCTTATGCACCTATGAGGGAAAACCTTTTAGATAATACAAATTAAATTAAAATTAACAAGTACTGTACAAGTTTGTGCATAACATAGAACAATGGGATTAATACAATTAATGCTTCTTTCTGGATCCAAGTGGATTAAGACTAAAGATAATTATTCTCTAATGAATAGTTGACAACTTACAGAAATACACTGTATTTTCCTTTGATTTCATCCTATTCCTCTACCTACAATAGGCTGCAACTTATTGTCAATGCCAGACCTGCGATCAAGGAATGAATGGGAGGGAAAGTCAATTTCATTTTATCAAAATATTGAGTTTGGAATTAAAAACCGTGAAGATACATGTGCTATTTAATAAGTTTTTCCTGTTATTTTTAAAACATTTCTTAGAAACCAACACTTTTTATACTCATTTAGAAAAACCTATTTGAAAGCTTCTCTACATTTTCTTTATGTCTCTGCTAGGATGGATCACAAGTAGAAAGAATGAATTCAGCAAGTATTTGAGTCAGTTGTGAACTAAATTACTCACAAAAAATTCTTGACATTATTCAAGTAGTGTTAAGTCTGAGTAATGACAGAGACCGGAAAGGACGTTGTTTTTAGCTGTCATGATCCATTAATACAGCATGTATCTTTCCAAGATGTTTAAGATTATTAATATCTCCTCTACAGCAGCTGCACTGGGCTTGGTTTGAGCCATCAGATATTTCCTGGATGTGTGTTAACACAGCCAAAAGCCATTTCAGTTTCTCTCCAAAATGTCTAGGAAGTAATCTGAAAATATTTGAGCTGTTTGAATAAAAGATGGGCTTAGGTTAGCTTTCAGAGAAAGTCAACAGCGTCAAAGCAAAAGTTAACTAAAATACCTTAAAAAGCAGGTCCACATATAGCAGAACAATCAATAATTTAGGATTCTTTAATTTCATTTGAGACTATATTTTCTCCAGCATGTTCAGAGTTTCAGAAGAAATTACTAACACTCAGTGTGTTTTTATTTAAAAGAAGTGTTTTTATTAGTAGCTTTTATCTCAAGGCATCTCTGAACTTGTGGTCTCATCTCACTGTTCATCCATTCCTCTTAGTGCCTTAATCTTCCCAACCTCCTTCACTATAGATAAAAAATAGCTTTTTAAAAAGCATTGTACCTCCATAATCATGGGCCATGGTCTCCAGGAGCCTCAACAGGTATTACTTTATTTATAGGGGTCACGTCACCCCATCAGAGAAGACAGGCCAAATCAAAGGACCGAGCTCTGTCTTCAAATTTGTAATCTGTCACTGAAATCAGCTTCAAGCATTTTGTTAAGAGGAATTGAAAGCATTGCACACCTTGTAATAATTACAGAATGACTCTACCAAATCAAGAAATAGCAAAATCTCAAAATAAACAACTAAACCACCATAAGGAATAATATCAACTCAGCTGCAGATATTTTTCTGCCCCATCCGGTGCTAGAGGAAGCAGGTTTCCTTTTCATGCTGAGTATATAGAGTTTTGACTCATATTACCAGGAAGGCTGAAAGGAGAGGCCTCCCCCAAGCTTCTGAACTCATCTGGTATCTACTCACACAAAGACATCAATGTTCTGAGAGAAATTAGCCACTGGAATGTTTTTGTTTTCAAAACTGTGTTCTGAAAAGGCAGCATTTGCCGCACATCTGGAAAAAGTACTCATAGGTTAAGGATGAAAATGAGAAAGTCTTGAGAAAATAAAACATGAAAAGGGGCAGACTGGGTGGGAAAGCTGCTGCAGACTAAGTGAGAGGATGAAAGGGAGCTATCCTATCAGGAGGATGTCTTGCAGAGAAGCTTACAAAGATAGCTTTCTCTTCTGGGGCTTAGAGATGCTTCACTTGACACACTTCACTCCCCAGCAGAGTGGGAGGACAGCTAACTTGAGATTTCATAGGAAAGTGAAATCTTTGAGATATAAATACATAGAAAGGATCACAGAAATTTTGCACAGTGTTGGTTGGGTGTTTTGAGTTGTTGTTTTTTTTAAGACATCCTATTTTGCTAGAGAAATGCCTTACTACATTCTGATTGTAGGGCATAATGGGTGGGAGAAAGATACAGAGACCTTAAATGCCATTTTCTTCTGGCCTGCTTTTTTGTCTGTGGTCTTCCTAGCTGTATTTAGTAGTAAAGTATAAACAAACAGGTATAAACAAATAATATGTGAGGTGTTCTGTAGTACATAATATTCCCATAATCAGCGATGCACTGCCCACTGCAGCCGTTTTTCCTGCCTATCACCAGACCTCAAGGCTGTACTTGAAGTTCAGCTGATAGTTATAAATGCCTCTACAGTTCTTGCAGTCCTTCCAAACAACAAAATGCACTTCATTAAGGGTGAAGTTGAAGCTCTTTTCTAGTAAGCAAAATTTTGCCATTGCAAGAAGAATCATCTGACTTAGATTTCCAATACAGTCTTCGCAATTGATTTCATATGATTTGACCATTCCATCTGCAAAGACCTACACAGATCTTTCTGTTATTTCTGTACATACAGAAAAAAAAGACTAGGCAGCCATCCAGCATTTTTATAAATATGATCTGTACTGTAGTGGAAGGGAAGAAACATGCTAATACTATATAAATACAAAAACAATAAGATGTCTATTAAGGCATTAATTATAACCAGTAAGCTCAAAGATATTTACCAGCTTGCAGATATTACTGTGATGCAAGAAAAAAAAAAATCATCCATGAACAGGACTGAAATCAAAGAAAAGGTCAGAAAACAATCTCCTTCCATCACAATTATGCAGACAAATTATCAATATATGAAAAGGATTCCAAGTGCAATGGTAAGTCTCAAGAACAGTTATATCCATTCTGTGAAATTATAAATGTTAAAATCAGGAAAATACTTTAAAGCAATGTACCAATATAATGTGCACAGAGAGAGAAAAAAAACCACTGAAAGTGAAATCGTAGTCTATTGAAAATTCAAATAAAGATTAGCAGTTGACCTACAAGTCAAAGACTCTTGACAACAGATTTTAAGGCCAGAGGTGAGTATTAGATTATCTGCATGCTATAATCTAAGGATTTTAACTACTTATCATTTGCAGAGAGTCTATGTCAATTATGTAGTTTCAGTAAAACATGCACCTGACTGGAAAGCAGCAAGATACAATCTACCTCTTTTCCAAACAATTCATTCTCTTGGTATGTTGGAAAATACTGATCGGGATATCCATAGACTGACAAGGTCTGGGATTTCAGTCTACCATTTCAAAGTGTCAGTCAGACTATCTCTCCATAATGATCAATAAATATAAAGAAGTTCGTCTCTATCCCACACCCAAAGCACCATTTCAAAGAAAAAGACTGAATAAAACATGGAAAAGTGTCAAGGCTTCGGCCTAGAAATGAAAAGGCAGAGGGGAAAATCAAACAAAAACCTCTCTATGTTTTTCTTATTGACTAATAGATTGTTATTAAGGTCAATAAGATCTTAATAATAATCTATTTTTTCTCCCAAATAATCTGTTTTTTCTCCCCTGTGCCTACCCAAATTAGAGTCTTGACTGTTGAGAAGCCTGGTCCTGCTGTTTATCTCTCCAGGACATTGCACAAGAAATTTGTTTGTTTAATGCTTCAAAACTCAAGTCATTTGCCATACAAATAAGAGGCACAGAAATAATGACTTTTATCACTCTTGGAGTTTTTGCTTTCAGCATTTCAGTTCAATTTTTACCTTTGCAGACCATAGAAAAGTATCTGTTGGTATGGATGCCATACTGCCCAATGTCCCTTTTAATCTTGTCATTTATAAATACATACATGATATGCATGTATGTCTTTATACACCTGATAAGCCTCTGTTAGTGACTGTGACCTTGGTAACAATCCATGATAGATATCACCAGATAATTCCATTATATGCACATTTTTAGTTTATCAAATCAAGTATATGTTCTTCTATATACTTCTTAAAACTTAGAAAAGAACATACCAGAAGTTTAAAGTTTCTGGAAACTGGTCAACACTTATATGTTCTCTTTACATTTCACACAGCATTTTCTACCACTTATGTGCTTACCTAATAGTTTTTAATCAAAAATTTCTCATACAATGCAGTGCCACTGTTCAAAATAAGTGTTTGTTTTAAATAAAACAAGTTTATTTAATCTTGTTTTGGAAAAAAAAGAACATTTTTAAAAAGAGAAGAGAAAAAAATATAAGCGCAGATGAATGAAGGAGAGGGTGATGCCCAGTGTACATGGGGAGGTGAGGATGAATGAGAATCAAAGTAGATATAATAATACTAATCTTGTATTCAGCCATATGTGCACACTAAAAATCAAGGAGCTGTGAAAAATGCTTGAACTGCATTGCATATATGTCACATGTATGTATTAATGTTAAGGCTCCTTCAAACATAAATCTTTCACTTTACCTGAGAAGGGGGATTTAACTGAGCCACATTACAGAGAGGAATTCTGTTTTGACTTTTTTCCCCCTGATAATTGTATTTGTTTCACAGACTTAGTTCAAATCCAGATGGCAGATGAGGACAGTGTACAAAAAATTTTTCCTTGTAAACATTGCTAGCAGAGATTGAACATCAGCTGACAATCCAGAGAAAAAGACCATTTCCTTCGGTCTAATTACAGTCCGAACAAGTGGTTCACTGTGAACTATGAAAACTTGAGATATTCCTTCTTTCACATGCAGAATTGCTTTTGCAAAATGAAAACTAGCATCTGTTAGTGGTTTTTAACCTGCACTAATAAGTAAACCTCAAATATTTTCCTCATCTGTGTCAGACAAGTAAAGCATATTTAACTTCAACCAAGTGCATCGAGTGGATAAATTAATCTCTTTTTCAAGCTACCACAGAAAAATGCTAAGGACTTAAATCCATCCCTAGCTTTATCTGCTCTAAGATGCAATGTGTTCTAGCGATTGGCACAAATGCTCATACAGTAGTAATACAGATTTAGACACAACATGACTGACACAAACAAGGTTAGCCTTTTCGGAGACTTACATATTCTCTCCACCCCCTTTTCACTGCTGTGAAGGGAGAAATTGGATTAAAGTCAATACATCCTGCACCTCCAGCAAAAAAATTCGTCCCCTGGCTGTCATAAATGGAACATAACTCTTAATCACCTGTTTCTTGCCTCTGTTGTAGGAACTGGGTAAGAGCACAGCCCTATTACTCCATGCTTTAATTACCTCCAAAAGGTAAAAACCATTCTTGAGAGCAACAGAAAAACTGGAATTATCAAAACTTTTCCATGTGGTAGGCCAGGGCCTTATCATATATGGGGTTGAATTGCAGAAGAGCTGAACCCCATTTTCCCCTGAAACTCGTAGAAGCAGCTTTTGCTGAGTGTCTTGAGAATTAGATCGCTGCATTGTAAATTATTCTGCAATCCTTGATTATTTAAGTAAAATCATTCTTTCTTTGCTGCTCAAGAAAAAAGTGATGCACTAAACAATGGTCTGAAGGAAAACATTTCCCAGGACACAGCAGCAAAGGCATCAGGATTCTCCCTGTCTTCCAGAGCACTGCACGGGGATCAAATGACAAATATGCACTGCACCTCAGGGAGCAGCAAGGACCACTGTCCCCTCAGCAGCTGAGGGCAAAGGGGAGCAGGGGCCCAACACAACAGGCAGAGCCAGTGCTGGCAGCAGGAACCACCAGCATGACAAGGACAAAGCCCAGTCAGTGACAAAAAACACTCGGGACAGAGAGAGGGCTAGAGACGGCACAACACGCCTAAACAAGGAGTGGAACAAGACTAACATGTTCACATCAGGAAAAGACTGAACTCGCAAACCTGACCTTAAATCAGACCATTTCAGGGGTGAGTGCCTCAGAGGGGTCAGGTCAGGGCCAATAAAGCCTATTAGCATGTTCTGCACTCTGCCACTCTTAAGATATTCTTGCTACCTCTTACTGCAGTGGTAAGGGAAGGATTTTGGAAAAAAACCCAACAACAAATAAGCCCAAAAACCTAATTTCTGTGTCTGTTTCCTCTTGAGCTTAATGTTTTGTATTGTTCATCTTTGTTCTGCTGAGGACACAAGGTCTATAGCTCATAGAACTTAAAAGAAAAACACAGACTTAGCCCTTTAAAAAAGAAAAGCTCAAATGAAAATAGTCCTTCAGGTCATCTCTCTAAGGCCTAAATTATTTGAACAGCTGTATATCAAAGCTAATAGAATTGAGTCCTTTAGTTAGTTGTGAAACATTTTAAGTAAAAGTCCGAAAATGTCAAAACATTTAATATTTAGTCTATACAAGTGCGGATTCAATGGCATGCATGGGGAAAATATTTCTTAATTTCTCTCTAGAACAACTGCATGCACAGCAGCTTTTCCTCTAGTTGAATTTTTTGACAATTAATTTCCAGTGAGAATAGTTTGACTGGTGATAACATCGATGGGAATGGCATTGTTATCAAGGGTTCAGGAACTTACAGTCTCATTTTATGTCTGACTGGGTATGACCAGTCTCAGGTTACAGTTTAACTGTAGTTATGGACTGTATAGCTTCAGTTTTTTAAGCATGAGTTTAGGCCATCACTAATTTTTACAGCACCATCATTGTTACAGAGGATTCTTGGAAGAACATGTAGAATGTGAGATGGTTCCCCACACTGTAAAGATAATAAATATTATCATAGGTGCTAAGATTTAAAAGACATTTCAGGTGTGTTTTGGTTTTGATGTGTTTTCCTCTTCTAACGTTCCATTTATAGCCCAGATCAAATTAGAAATACTGGCCATAACCCATATTTGAAATCAAAGGAACAAATATAATGATTATGCCTTTTAAAGGAGGGATCTTGGCATAGTACTGTGTTCTCCTCTTGATGAAAAACAGCTGAAAGATGCCAGATCCCCAGCAATGGATCTGTAAGAGAGAATGATTGCCAGGAAGAGAAGGTAAAGGTGCCTGCCACCTTCCATGAGGTGGCAGGCACCTTTGCCACCTCTTTATAACTAGTTTCTTGTTTGGAAGCTGAAGCAGAACAAAAGCAAAAATTATATTTGCCATCTTTACTTTGAGGATTTTGACACACCCAAAGAAAAAATTCACTTTTGTTGCAGCCATTCTTTGAATAACAAGAAAATTTCTGCCACTTTCTCACTTCCACAGTTAAAACCAGTTATACTATGGCATTAAAGAGTCACAGAATCACTGAATATTCTGAGCTGGAAAGGGACTCAGAAGAATTGGTGAAGCCCAACTTCTGCATGGGACAGTCCAAAGAATCACACCATGTAGCTGAGAATATTGTCCAAATGCTTTGTAAGATTTGTCATCTTGGTGCTGTGACCACTTCTCTGGGGAACCTGTTCCAGTGCCCAGCCACTATCTTTTGGGTATCTGGTGGGCGAAGATACTTTTTCCTGATATCCAAACTAAACCTCCCTGACATAAGTTCAGCCCATTTCCTCACATCCTGTCACTGGTCACCAAAGAGAGGAGATCAGTGTCTGTCTCTCCTCTTCCCCTCACCAGGAAGGGGTAACTGCAGTGAGGTCTCCTCTGCTCCATGCTGAACAGACCGAGTGACCTCAGCTGCTCCTCATGAGGCTTCTCCAAAGCTTTGTTCTCCTCTGAATGCTCTCTAACAGTTCAATGTATTTCTTAAATTGTGGTGCCCAAAACTGCCCACAGGACTCAAGGTGAGGCTGCCCCAGTGCAGAGCAGAGCAGGACAATCCCCTCCCTTGCCTGGCTGGTGATGATGTGTCTGGTGCCCCCCAGGACACTCTTGGCCCTCCAGGCTGCCAGGGCACTGCAGACTCATGTTCAGCTTTCCATTGACCAGGTCCCCAGGTCCCTTTCTGCAGTGCTGCTCTCCAGCCTCTCCCTCCCAGCCTGTCATACATCCAGGGTGCCCATTTCAGGCGCAGAATCTGTCACTTGTCTTTGTTAAGCTTCATATATTTTGCAATTGCCCAGACCTATGATTTGTTGAAAACTCTTTGCAGGGCCTCTCTTTAAGAAAGCAAGCAGCTCCTCCTAATTTTATATCATCTACAAACTTGCTTAGTATCCCTTTGAGTCCTGCATTCAATTTGTTAACGAAGATATTGAAGAGAGCTGGGCCTAAGATGGAGGCCTGCAGGGCCTGGATGGCAGCAGCACCCATTCAGTGTAACCCTTGCACCTGACCCATGAGCCACTTGCTCACCCATCACATTGTGTTTTGGTGCAGCTGAAGGGTGGACATTTTGTCCAAGAGGACATCATGAGAAACAATATTAAAAGCTTTGCTGAAATTCAAGAGTGCATCAACTGGCTTCCCTTGGTCAGCTGGGTGGGTTACCTTGTAATAAAAGGAAATCAAGTTTGATAAGCAGGACTTTCCACTCATGAAGTCATGCTGACTAATGACTGTGTTGTCCTTCAGGCATTTTTCAATATCCCCCAGAATAATCTTCTCCATAACTTTACCAGGCACTGAGGTGAGACTAACAGGCCTGTAAAAATTAAACCTATCTGAGTTTTTCCTCTGCTGTGCACTATGACTCAGAAGTCAACCCCCAAAATATTTCACACAATTAGAGAGAAAGATTTACGCTGCAGTTTGAAGGAAATGTAAATATAATTCTTCGTTACCTTTATTCACACAAAATTATCTGTTTATAATGAGGTAACAAAAATAGGGACAGAGCAATGAAGAAAAAAGTAACAAGATAGAAATATCCTTTCAGTTCTATGGAAATTCCCTTCCCTTCCCTTCCCTTCCCTTCCCTTCCCTTCCCTTCCCTTCCCTTCCCTTCCCTTCCCTTCCCTTCCCTTCCCTTCCCTTCCCTTCCCTTCCCTTCCCTTCCCTTCCCTTCCCTTCCCTTCCCTTCCCTTCCCTTCCCTTCCCTTCCCTTCCCTTCCCTTCCCTTCCCTTCCCTTCCCTTCCCTTCCCTTCCCTTCCGTTTTAGGATATGACAGAATTCTCAGACTTCTCCTGTTCTTCTTTTCCCCTCCTAAGAAAGCTGCAATTCATAAAATTTAGTGTGACTCTAGAAATTGTTAGGAAAAATAGCAGATGTCATAAAATCTTGAGAGTATGTGTCAGTGAATTTGTGAGAATTCAAGCAGCTATAGGGAAAGATTTTCCTGCCTAAGGAGAAGATGGTATAGGGAGTTGTGTGATATGAGGTCCAGCATGTTGGTGGGCAGCAACGCTTCAAAGGAAGGAGGCTTGAATCAAATAAGGCAAAGACCCACTTGATTCTTAAATGAACTGCCAAAAATGTCTTGCGTTGAAGATTATCTTAACAGTTTCCCTAATTTTTTTTTATATACTGCATTCATACCACTTTCATGTTACTTTTTTGAAACACAAGTCATAAACTTGTTCCATTGCTCTTCAGAGGTACTTTTGTGTCCAATTGATTTGGTACCACACTTTGTTCTAATTAGCCTGGAAATCCGCATCATAGTTAATTACACTGTACACCATTCGAGAACATGGAAATAATTAAATAAGTTTTCATTACTCAACTGGCCTGGAAAAAGTATATACATTTCAAGCACTAGTCCTGAAATGCACTTTCAGATGCTGGCAGTCAGTTACAACAAAACTTTCAAAAAAGCCTGAATATGTTCTCAGAAATACACAGCAACAGTCAGAACAATGAGCCATATGAAGTAATGTAAAATTTACTCTTTCCTTAAAGGGACCTTATACCCCTGTGGAACATCAAACAAAGAAAAAAACCTGATACTGTGTGAAAAATATAAATTTAATAGCTATGAAGTATACTTAAACAATAGTATATAAGCAGTGAAGTTAATTGAAACTATAAATACAGAAAACTTTGAAAATCAAACCAGCAATTTTTTTCCAAATTCTTCAAGTAATTAAAATTCAACAGTTTCTCTACAAAATAGTGCACTGTGATATGTCAACAAGAGATTATCTTTGTTAAACAACTTCATTTTTGATAGTCCTGCCCTAAATGTCCTCTAACTCGGTTTTATTTTCACCAAAGGCTGTGTCCACAAAGGATTTAGGTGACTAAACAATGGGCACACAGGTTCCCTTGAAGGGAGCATGCAGCCAGCCAGAGCCCCCACAGCAGCACACTAAAAGGCAATCATGGGGGCTGGAACCACTCTGTTCCCCAGCTCAGCAATCACTGGGTAATAATTAGCCAAGGAGGAGACTCTGTGGTCAAGAACATGCCAGAAATGTCACTCACACCTATGTCCGAGTGGCACACACCTGCCATATCTCACCTTCAGCCCTGAGCATCATCCTGGAGGGAAAATCAGTTTGCTGCTTTCTCTGAATCACAGAAAAGGTAAGGCTGGGAGGGACCATGGTGGGGTCATCTAGTCCAACCACACTCTCTTTACACTAAGGTGGGCAAATTTCATGTTTTACTTTAAAAATAACCCACAGAACCAGGCCATTGCTATGGAAGTGTAAGCTTTTCAGTTTGGACAGCCAGGTCTGTACTGAATTGCCTGAGATCTATACCTATGACCTCCTCAGTTGGTCTGTTCACCTCTACTGCAGGTGCACCAAGCGCTGGACACTTTGAGAGAGCCTCCTGCAGAATTTTCACTCTTTTATATGAAATCTGAATCAAACAGTGTAGAGCTTTTAGCAAATCAACCCTTAGAGCTGTGTAGGTGCTGATAGTTCCATATTGGGAAAGTTAAGTTTTAAGAAGACAGATATAAGGAAAGGAAAATTCCTGTGGTTGGTTAAACTTTTAAAGTGTTGTAATTTACAGAGTGCGGTGAAAAAAATCTACAATAGAAATTGAAAATGTAAGTTGTAAAATCGACGGCAAAACTTAATTGTTATGAAAATGGTAAAATGAGATTTTCTTTAGTATTGTGGTGACATTTTTTCCCCCTCAAAATGAAATTTTGAAAATTGCATCCATATATAAGAAATGTAGTTTTAGAAGAATTATTAATTTCAGCCAAATATGATCCCCTCAAGATTTTTTTTGACCTGGACTATTTCTTAGCTCTTGCAAGAGAATCATTGTGAATAGATACAACATTTACATTTAAGCTTGCATTTTGTCAGAGCATTTAGAAAGGTTATCAGGCAAAACAGAGAACTAGAAGAAAATCTCTTTCTCTATCACAGACTTCAAACTAGCTTTTAGAACCTATCCTCTCCAATGGTTTGGGAAACCAGGAGATATGCTGAATGTGAGCATCAGCAGGGAATAGTTTGCTTCAGCTTGCCTTTACAAATGAAGCAAATCAGATACAAAATTTGTTGCTCATGGATTTGCAAATTTGAAATAACCCATTCCTTTTTAAAGCTAAGCCAAATGAAATTTGACCACCTTATAAATTATTTTTCTATTTAAAAAAGTTATTTGTATGATCTGAATTTTTCTCATTACTTGACAGCTATATTAAACAAAGAGAAATTTAAACCTGAAACAAATATGCCTTCATTGTTGTAATTTGAACTTCAACCAGTAACAAATTCAAATGTCAACAATGAAATGTATTCAACCTAAAACAATATCAAGATTAGAGGAGGCATTTTTTTTTCTGTTCATTATGCTAATTTAAATTTCTAAACATGATTGTTTCAAATTATTGACTTACAGAAATAAAAAATATTTTCACTTAATTGAAGCCATTTGTGTGCCACCAAACTCTTTTTTGAAACTATGCAAGGAGGCAAAAAAGTTTTCAGTAAATTTTTGTTTCTATTTTACAGCAATGAGAGTAAAGCTGTGTAAAAGCGTCCTGAACCAAACCAAGCAAGTTTTGGTTAGGAAGTGAAAGCAAAGTAGTCACACCTTAAGGATGATACCTGTAGCTTAAATACTTTTGTTTGCTTCTGCAGTTGAAGTACACATCTGTGGTAAATAGGTACATAACCAAAATCTGACTGAAAAGCCCACTGAACTCATTAACATTCTTTTCATTGACCTCAAAGGGTCAATGCAGTCTGATGGCCTAAACTGTTGATATTCAACTGTGTTTGCTTTCACAGGCCCATTTACAGCTATGGGAACATGCAACAGATTGTACAGAAGCTGCTTTACTTTTAAATGCAATAAGTATCAGCTCATTTATATGCACTGGATATATATTGGCTGTTATTTCTCTGCCCATTGATATATAGCGGAATTTATAGAAAAAATAGAGATGATAGAATAATTATTGTAGATTTTCTATCTCAATAATGATGGTGTGATTTACAATAGAAAAACCATAAATATACTATTTGGTGATTTCCTCTGAAAACTATAACTTAACTTGACAGCAATGCTAGATGAGCTAGGTATAATAAAAATCACCCCACTGCATTTGTTTCTATCTTATTATATTTTAAAAAGCCTCTATGTGACAAGAGAAATAGAAAGCTATCAGGCTCTAATTGCTCCTGCACAAAAGGCACTTAAAGATCTTGTGACTTCCTGACCTAGTCTAATATTAAGCACATCTAAATGGCAACTTTACTGAATGTCCACATTTCCCTTAATGAAAGGAAAATGAGGGCAAACTGAACATCATATGAATACATTCTAGTCCAGCAGCTCCATGCAAAGTTGCAAACTTCAGGAAGGAGAGGTTCATACTTTGACCTCAGGCCACAGGTCAGAATTTTTTACCCACCTTGGAGTCCACAGATAGTCCATGAAACAAAGGAAACTTCGGGTGCAAAGTCCTAGGTAAACAACAAAACTTTAACACTTCAGCCTTAAAAGAGTATTTTTCAACCCTTATTTTACTCTTAAATGTAAATAAAAAGCACATAAAAATTCATCTCTTTTTTTTTTTCTCTGTGAGGATTAGGCTAACAGACTTTTCACTGTTTGCTGGGAGACTGAACAGAGTGTTATTGATTTCAAGCAGTTTGGAGGATGAGAGGCTGCTGAACTGAGGCCTCTGCAACAGCAGAAGGTGGTGTTGGTGTTGTGACAAGTAACACAGTAGCAGCAATTTAATGGAGCATTTCCTTCTGTACATTAGTTAAAAATTAATTTAGAACCTGGGAGCCTGATTCTAATTTCAAGAAAATCAATGTTTAAACACCCACTGAATTGTACATGTGAGAGACAAACTTCCAAATTATTGACTGCTGCTGCTTATGTCATCTGTTTGCAGTTCAGGTGTCTGGTTTCTTAAGGGATTTTAGCAAGATTCAAAGTCTTTCCTTATCTCAAACACTGAGCAAACTCAGACAGCCTCAGACATAATCTGTACCACAGAAGGACCAGTCTGACAAGCCAAGGCAATGCATCACTCCCATGACATTCTGGATTTTAGAACACACGGAATTACACTAAATAGCTGATGCTTCATCTTTTCTCTCCCAGCTGTTCAGAGCAAGCAGATCCAGTTCCAACTGTGCTAGGTCATCACTGCTTCTCCACACTACTAACAGAAGGATATCTTACCTAGAGACTAATAGCCATGGCACCATCTCAGCTGTCTCTCAGTCTGCTGGTCTTTCAGAATCTCCTTATTTCAGCAGCATGATCACAGACATGATTGCTTAAGACTAGGAAAAATCAAGATTTTACAGGAAGAGGAAATATTTGTCATTGAAATGAATGATAGTCCAGATTTCTGAGACAGAAAAGACTTTTTTTAAGAAAAAAAAGCCCCAGTTTCTGTGTAACACTTGTCTGCTTTTTCCAACTGCAGTTCGTTTAGCTTCAGACAGTTTAACAAAATTACTTCTCCTTAAGGGTGAATGGTCACACCTATATAACATCCAGATTTCTCAAAACAAAAGTGTTAATATTACATAAATATGAATTATTGCAGCTAGGACTTTCTAGATGTAATGTGGAATTAAATTTGCAGAATTACAACACCATCTTTAGAGGAAATAAAGTCAGTTTTGTTTCTCACATGCTGAAGATTTGTGCTTTAATTTTTTTTCCTATTCAATTCCTTTTGGTGCAATATTAGGATTAGGTGTGCCCTAGTTTAATAGATCAGAGTAGTTCTGTATCAATCACCAGAAAAGGCAGGCTTATGCTTGCTAAGAATTTGAAGGAGATTAGATAATTAGCTACAAAGAGTGAGCAGAAAAGAAAATTTCTTTTCAGAGCCGACACAAGAAAAATTCACTCACTTTGCTTTATTAAAATATACAACTTGTAAATTGTTTTTTTAGATGACTGCATCATGAAAGTTAGGTAAACTGAGTGAGGCAAGGAGAACAACAAAATAGTCCTGAAGTAAAATGTCACAAAAACAATAGGAAGAGATTCTCTATTTTTTTCAGTGGAGTTGGTCCAAAACTCATTATAAAATTTTAAACACGGTCCGATATAAAATAGGCCTAACTTTTGTATTATCTTATTCTGCCCGTTTTACTACTTTACCTGCTATATTTTTTGTATAATTTTATGTTTAAATATTCTCACCAGCAGTATGTTCTTACCTGTAATGACAGCAAATAGATATGAATAGATGTGGGAGGAAAATGAGATTTTCTGTTTTGTAAATAGGCAGTTTTTTCTTTTACTGTTTCTTTTTAATTTAATACACTGAAACTTGGCCAATCTTTTTCTGACAACCAAAATACTTAGTTTTGCTAAATTTTGGATGTTTGTTCAGGTTTTTTGAACTGCAGAAAAAAAGGTAATTTTTTAGGGTAGAATAAAATTTACATATAGTTTTTTGTTTTCAGGATTGATCAAGGGAAATGCAAGAAGAGTAGTTCCTCTACTGAACAGCATAGAAACACAGCAAAATATATAAAAGACCTACTTTCCTAGTACAGTCTAACAACTTCCTCTGATCTGAAGTTCAAGGTCTTCCTGAGTAGCAGGTTTTAACTTATATTTATTAGCCTTTCAAAGATTATTCTTCTTTGAGTCTGCTTAATGAGTTTTAAAATTCATGTAAATTTTTGGCATTGGCAAATAGTTTAGCAACAAGTTACACAGATTAATACTTTTTTTTTTTAATGTAGGAGAAAACCAAAACATGCTGTTTAGTTTGAGTCTGCTATATGAAAACATAATTTGATTTCCATTGCTTCCTGAATTTAGAGAAGTAGTGAATAGTCATTGCATATAAACATGTCTTCCCCAGGCAAATAATGCTACTTCAGATCTCTGTAATTCCCCCCTTGTTTGTGTTTTTCTGTCTTGTATAATCTTAATCTATTTGTATGTACTTAATATAGAAACAATTTGTTTCTCTAATCAGCCTTCTCTCCTTTCAACGCACTTTGTCTTTTTGCTATATCCCATTTTAGGTTAAAATGAGCAGAAATTAATTAAAAATTGAACCTATGGGCAGTTAAACAACATGGTAATATGGTAATACAATTACGTTTTCCTTTTTATACTCAGTCCCGATCCTAATACTTCCTAGCATTCAAATTATTTACATACATTTTTTGGGGTTTTTTATAATTATCAGAACTTAAGAAGATTAAATATGTCAAGACTTATAAAAGATCTCCTTTGCTTTCTAGGGAGGAGATGAGGGGAAAAAGTTTAACATAAAATATTTTAAATTTAAATCTACAAGATCTTGAAGTAAAATAAGAAAAAACAATTTTGTCAAATTAGAATCTTGATATAAACTGAGTGATCTAAAGAAATGCGAACAATAAATAAGGACTATATTTAGTTAATTTATTGAAAAGAGTTGAAAAGCAACTGTCTAAAATGCCCTGTGCAGAGTCCCTTTCTCACCCTGGCATTTTCAGGCTGACTTTTCCTATCAATATTGTATTTGGATATATTTTTCAGCAACTGTGAGGTGTTTAAATTTTTGCCTTAACATAAGAAAGCCTTCAGTTCTCATAGGAAATTACTGTAAACAATAAACAAGAACAAAAGCCTTTTGTAGACTCCGATCTCCCATTTTGGAGAATGGAGCTAGTTTAATTAGCTGGTGCCAGCACTCCCATGTCTTTGCTGGGAACAAACTATCCGTCTCACTACCTGGCTCTCTGGAGTGCTTCCTTGGCTCCTGCTCTGCCCTTCCCCACCGTGGAATTTGCACCACCAGCCTGTGCACAGGGGAGCATCACCCGGGATATCAAAGCTGCTCACATCACCCCACACACAGCCCAGCCCTGCCTTCCTGGCCATTTCCCTCTCCACTCCCAAGAGCAAGAAGGAAGCACTGGCCCTCTTGGTTAATCATAAATGTGACTCCTCTTTTTGAAATAACAGATGCTTTTAAAAGGATTTTTTTTCCTTCAAAGACTCACTCTGAACACTGACTTTGTGAATCCTATTTGCATGAGTGATATTTGAAAAGAGCCGCAAATCGCCTTTCCATTCTTATTTGAACCACACATTTAGATGAAAAGAATAAGAAGATTTTTCAATTAAAAATAGAGAGAAATTAGGCAGGTGACACTCAAGAGTTTTATCAGGTCTTTAGTGATCTGTAGAAAGTTAAATATTTGTTTTCCAAAGTAAATTCCACAGCACATTCATCACCAGTGTTCAGCTCTATGAGATAAAATTTAGCTGTGGGAGCACAAGGCAGAAGTCAGGGCTCTGGCATGCCATTGAAAAATACAGGTGCTGAATCTCTTTCTGACCTAGAAAAAGTCACTTAACTTTAAATCCTTCACGTACCAGATTTAAATAGAAAACAATTGCTGTTACCTCTATCAAAAGGAGCTTTGTGGAAGTCATGTTTTACCTGGCTAATATGAGGGTGTGCAAAGGAAATAGAGATGTACTATCGTTTTCTCTCAGCCTCAGGACATTTAGTCATGAATGGTGATGTGATGTGACAGGGAGAGCAAATATGGTAAATGTTCATCTGCAATATTATTATGATTATTACCTCTGCAGCAAGTAAAGAGCACATTTTAATGCAAACTGAAATGGGACTGACTGCATTCTTGTTTTAACATAGTAGCACAAACTGAAATTGCTGGTAGATTCCAGCTGCTGAGGTGCTGACTTTGGGCTTGACAGTTGTTTCCCTGTTCCTTCCACCATATTACAGCCAGCATGCACAGGCCTTTTTCCAATGAATGGGCCAGATACACCAACTCTGCTATCATCCTCCTGGAGAGGGTCTCTGCTGCTGCTGGCCATCTAAAGGAATGATGTTGTTGTCCACAGAGCTGCTGAAAACAGGCTGGTTTTGAGTTCTGGGGAGACTGAAGTAGATTATTTCCCTTAGTAGATATTTCCCTTGCACAGTCAGGGTAACCCATTACAGATGTTTTACCTCCATGATCTTTCTGAGAGGGAAATCTCTAAAGTAGGTGAATCAAGGTCTTAATGGAACAAGCTGGCTTTAGTTTGTGTTTATCCTAAAGCCTCAGCATGCTGTTGCAGCAGCATAAAAGACTATAAAATTCAAATAGGTTATATTTGCAGCCAGTGTAAGGCCTCTTTACAGTGTGCAAAGTGATAGAAATAAGAAGCAGGTATGCCTGCAAAGTACTTTGAAGGGAGCCTTCTTTTATTGGAAAGCATCATAATCTTTCAACTCACTGTCTCAAGAAGGTTTTTTTCAGCCTTTTCTCTTTTTGTTGTGAGGAAAGGTTTGGCTGCAATCACTTTACACTTATGGCTGACAAGGATACATGGCACTGCCATCCATGACAGTATCCTCACTAACCTGATGAGCATGCTGGGGAGGCTTGCTCTCGCCAGATCTTTCACCACCCCAAGGGCTGTCAAGCCTGTTGTCACTCACATGCTTTGGAGTGCAGCAGATCCAGCATGGGGGTTGTGTATGTGGGAAGCTGAACAAGTTACAAGAAAAGGACATAAATTAGGAAAAGAAAGGAAAAGGAAAAGAATATAAGGAGGTATTTCTTAATGGTAGTATACAATAAAAAATAAACAATGATCCACAGTGTGCTAAAACTCTCTAGTAAAGGAATTGTAAATGCTGTTCTAATGAACAGTTATGCTTCAAGCATATCTCTAACTTCCTTAGGCCAGATTTAAAATTCTTTATTCATTCATTACTGCAAGTCTTGAAACTGATAGGACTTTTTTTTCTTTACTCCAGATAACGAACTATGAATTTGGCCTTTTCCATCTGTATGATTCATTCCAGCAGTGTCAAACTGAAATCTTTAATGTTTGGGTTTGATAACCTATTGTATACAAGCAATTTATCAAAAGCGTTATTAAATTAAAGGCTAGCTGATTACAAAAGATTTTTCTCTTTGATTTACCAAAAGTGACACAGTAACCAAACACACATACTCTGTTATGTGCAATTCATCCAAACGACAATTTTATCTCAAAAAAAGAAACAGAAAAGAGATAAATAGGTCAGACACTCTGAGCTCTACTTTCCCATCAAAAGTTAAACTGAAGAGTTGTATATGAAATGAAGAAGTGCTCATGCAAATCTCTGGCATGACAGACCTTAATCTCTTCTCACCAAAATCACTGCAAATTAGAGGGCAGCCCAGGAAAGCCAGTGCTCCAGTATCAAAGAGTACAGAAGAAAGCCACTCCCAGAGTCCTAGTTATGTAAAAAGCAGGGTGCTATTTAGAAGCCTCACCCTTAGAGGAAATCTGATATGTATAAATTAACTTTCTTAAGAGAAAAGAACCTTGATAACTCTGTCAAGGAGGGCTGTAGATCTGGATGTTGGAAGTAGGAAGCAAGGGTAGCTGAAACGCCACAGTGCAGTGGTTCACACTTCATGTCTAACCAAACCTATTTTAAGTTTCTTAAACAAGGATATGTAGCATTCAGAAGATTACATGCCCACAAATTATTAGAAAGGCTACAGAAAAATCTACAAAGAGGAAGCTGAAGTCTCTTAATTTACCAAATCACTAAGGTACTAAGACTCCACTTACAGCCACAATATTCAAACTAAAAATCAGTCATGAATTCTCATTAATTGCCACTGGAACTTGCTGTTTCATGGGCCCAGAGCACCAAAGCATTGAGGGCTCCCTACCAGTGGCATGCCTATTTAACACTTTGCAGGAGTTCTGCTCCCTCAGTCTCCACTTAAAAGATCTTGATACATATTTTACTCAAGCCTTGCAAGAAAAATCAAGGAAAAAATAGCAAAATAAAAATAAATTAGATATGCAAACTCAGATTTTCTAAAATGATGTAAAGATTTTATATGCTAAAATAGTTTTCGTTCGAAAGATATGAAAGCATGATCTTGCCCTTGCTGCCATTTAAGTCCATGGCCCACTGAACTAAAAATATGCCATAAAGTGCCTGTAACTTTATCATTCTGTACCCGTGGTTTTGTGCTGCAGTTGATTTCAGGCAAGTCAATCCTTATTTCTGACCATTTTGAGTTAAGAATTAGGGGCAAGGTGGTAAAGCCTAAGAGATTTTGTCCAGTATTTCACTACAGAGCTATTCCAAGGGAGAGAGCTTGAAGGGAAATTAAAGAGAACACTGACTTGAGATAACTACATACAACCAGCTGTCCAGTCAGGTAAAAGCCCTGAGGTATAAATTGGTTAAAATTTCTTGGCTTGGAGGAGAAAGGATATTTGCAGTATGAGATCACACAACACTCTCTCCGAGCAACAGGTATTTTCCTAGGAAATCTGTGACTATGCAAAGATAGAACAGCAGCAAAAAGCAGGTAACTTTCAGAAATCATACCTTTTAATAACTATAAAACCTTTCTCTACTGTATTTTCTGAGCCATAACTCACCACTTTTTTCAATCCCAGTTACAAAATTATAGTGTTATTAGTTACTAAATGTTGAGCTAATGCTGAGCTAATGTTGAATGCATGCTAGCACAGTTTATGAGGGTGATCCCTAGAAGACCCTCTCTGGGAGATAAGAGTAACCAGAGCTATTTAATAAGGAAATGAAGCAAGCAGGTGAAATAATTTATATAAATATGTTTTATATAATTGTCTCACTCTGCTGAGGTGCTTGATAAGTTGATATTTTCTGCCTGTCTCTCTTTATCTATGCCACTGTGCCAAAAGGAGCAACATTAGTGTCTAATAGCTATATCCTCAAAGGTACTAAGGCAATTTTCTTCATTTGTACTTCAGAATATACTCAGAGATATGTAGAGAGGCAGAGCAGGTGATTCCTAAGCTTTGTTTAAAAGTAGTATTCACATCCCATTTTTTACTCATGGGCACAAAATAGAAAATTTTCTCTAGAGAAAAGATAGTGCAGAGATGGTTCTTTGGATATTACTTACGGCTTAGGAGTTCAGAAATGCTAGGAAGAACATTATCTCTATGGGATCAGAAGTTCAGAGCAAAGTTCAAGAGACAGCTTTTGCTGGACAGAAATTTGGAGCTTATTTCATTCTTTCAGTACTTACTCACTGTCAGGAGAACGTGACATGAGAGCAAAGCCATTGTCTGGGTAAGAAATAGTGACTAGAATCCCTATTTCCATCTATCTATGGTGTCCCTTACAACTGATACCCTTTTTAACTATCCCTAGACTCAAAAAGGGGTGTTGCTGTGCTCATAATTAGCATATGTAGAGAGATGCTAAGCATTGCTCAAAGACACAACAGCAAAATAAAACTTTGCATTCATAAGCACAGCTTGTTTAGGAAGAATACAAAGATACTGTACTAAGAAGGCAGAAATAAAAATATGAGAAATACACTGGGCACACAGATTATTACCCTTTCAGGAGTTTTGTAAAAGTCTTTAAGTCTTCAAAATGGAGCTACAAGTTCTCTTTGGAAAAATTCTAATGAAGAAATTTATAAATGTATTTCTAACTTCTTCCTGGAACTCATGAATTATTTCTCCATTTTTCACAGATGCAAACACTGGTGAAATGGCTAATGCAGTTGGTCTATAAAACACAACTGGAAAAATCATTGCTGCAGCAGTGTAATATCTCTTTAATTTTTCTTTTCTCCTTCTCCAAGTTAATTCCCATTAGCCTCACCTCAAACAGAACTTCAGTGTTCCTGAAACTGCTGTGGCTGTTGCTGTCACAGCATATGCCTTGTGCTAGCTGTTGTCTGCTTGTGTCCTTGGTAAGAGAATTTTTCACTTATCCTGTCATCTTTCTGAGGCAGCTGAAAACATACCAAGAGGCAAAAATCAGAGTTCAAATCCAAGTCACACTAAACTCTGAACTAATGATTATCCAAAGTGGACAAACAAGGAAAGATGTCACCACTGATACTCACATCATCCCACTTAATCTTATCCAAATAGTCAAGAAGGAGAAGAGAAAAAAAGAATAAGGACCTCCTTATAGTCTATTCTTCCCCCTCCTCAATGTGGGTGACCAGGGTACACCCTGAATACAGTAAGAGCATTTGGATGGCTTCCACGCAGTGCTGTCAGGCTCTACTCTGGGGTTTCTGAGGTTCTCAGCCATGGCTTGAGACCTGATTTACTTGACTAGCCCACCTATTGTTTTTTCATGGAATTCTGAGGACTAGAAGGTGAGTTTTAATCGTGAAATGTAATGCATTCCATTTTATGTTTTACAGATTGGTGTCACCTACTCTTTTCATTTACTAGCACACTGATTTCCAAGCATGCAAGTTGCAAGATTCATTTAAGGAAATTATTCTTAAGGCTATATTTTTTTCCAGTGGTAACAGAGAGGTCCAAACTTCAGTCTTAAGCACCATAACCTGGATCAAATAAAACCAATATACGGTCTTAGAATCATGCCACAATTTGGGACAGAATGAACATCCTGAGTCCACCAGTCTATTCTTGCTGTGAAATCAGTGTTCCTGTAGGGAATCAGTGACTGACAAAGGGGGATTTATATGTGGTTCCATACATGTGAGATCTTTTGTTGAAAGTGCTTTGATCGAGCTTGATTGTTCCTTTTCATTTTGTTTAGTAAAACAATACAGATGGAGCTCTCCAAACAATGAAAAATTGCTCTTCTGTGTGCCTAAGTAAAAAATACTCCATGGAGTTTTTAAAGGGATTAGCTAATGCATGTAGAAAATGGATCTTTCCTGAGAACCATGTCACATCTTTCAAGCAAATATTACAGGCACAAGGAAAAGGGAGTTGGAGAAAATTATGTTCTTCTTAGTAGTATACGGTTGTCCTTTGTTGCTTCAGGTATCAGATAAAAGAAGAAAAGTTCAGCAAGATCATAAGTGGAACGGGCCCAAACCCAAAATACAGCCATCACAGTCTTAGACACAGAAAAAGATGGAGAGTAGGGAACTCAGGATATGACAGACCCATTGACTATTTCATTTCCTTTGAAACACTGACTTCTTCTGCTTTTCATTAAAGATCTCAATGAATATTTCTACTCTGAGAAATGTTCATGAGCTCTCCCTTTGTGTGGGACAGTTAATATAACTTTCAATCAATTAGACTAGACCTTAGAAGAGCTCCTCTCTTCCTGGCTTGCTGTGACTATGATCTAGGAATTTCCTAAGTAAATACACTTCAATGCATTTCTATTCTATGAGTACCAGTACTGATCTATAGAGTTGAAGCCAAAAACAGGTGGTGAGGTATAATATTGATACTGCTACAGTGAATTACCTTATCTCATTCTACAGAATTGTAGAATTCAATATATGAATTTATTTGATGAACAAAATAGCAAAAACTCAACCCAAAAGAGACTTGTCAATGATCAGGGAATATGCTGTTTTCAATGCAGGTAACATCATAAAATCAGGAATAACTGTGCTTAATATAAAGATTGAGAGAACATAAACTATTCGTGAACCAATCAACAAGGTTATAGTGTGAATTGTTCACTGATTCATATGCCATTTTTAATTTTGTTCTGCATTAGATACCTCTATCTGCTATTTTTAATTCATGGTTGAGAAAACTGCTCACTCAAATTTCATGTGCTTCCAAAGCCAAATAAAGATACGAATTTCTATGGATTTTAGACATATGTATGGTGTTAAAATTCACAGTGATGCATGTTAGGGAAGGATCTCATTTCACACTTATGACAATCTGGAGCACCTCTTTTTACTTCAAAGATACAGTAGCTCAGTCATAAGAGAATGTGGGTCCTAGATTTCAGTATAGCTTTGTACCTTTGAAGGTGTATTTTTCTTTGCCCTAAAATATGCATCTACAAATAGCTATGCACTCTCTTCATAAAAAAGAATCCTAGCTGAAACAAGTAGATGGATTTGGCTAATGTTACATATTTTTGCATATCTAGGAACTTCTTAAATATAGGGGTAATGTTTGAAGAAAATGCCTAATTTACCCATGCAAGGGCTATTAAGGCTTCTACAAAGCAGAAAATTAGTTAATGCACTCAAAACCTTGTTGTTCTTAAATTACATAACATTGCTAACAGCTTAAAGGCAGTAACTCAGGTTTACAATTCTTCCCATGCCTGATACCAATGCAGATGAATTTAGTAAAAAACTGTTGAAGATGATTGCTAAAACTGTGAGGAGATGAAGGTGTTCACAAACAGCATTTAATTCTGTTTGGTGAATTATTGTATCTTCAAATCTAACTGGTCAAAGTCTGTCGAAAAGAAATGAAAGAAAAACTCACCCTACAATTCAGATAGAATTTTAGTCAAAACTTCCCTAGAAATTTGATTAAATGAAGGAGAGGAAAGAAAAATAAAAAACTACCAGATCTAGGTAATGAATTCTTTACTAAGTTCTTTGGGCTTCATCTTACAAGACTTCATAGTCTGAATCTACTTCCTGAGCTCCTATGTAAATATGTGCCAGGGTGGATCTATTTTTCCTATGACTGTATGGAAAAGATTCCATCATTCTTATTTATTTTCTGGGGTTTTTTTCATGTTGTGAATCTTAGGGACACAATTTGGTATCCCCAGGTATCCTGTAAAAAGCAGAAGTGCAGGAAGACAAAGAAATGTAAAAATATCTCTTGTACTCAGAATAACCATGGCAAGAGAAGAATCTCCTTGGGCCACTGCCATTACCCCAGCTCTACAGCTGGCACCAAAATAGCACAGTAACTGGAGACACATAAATATCACAGATAATTATATTCCTTTTAGTTCACTCCAAAACCACGGCCACACTTTTCAAATGTCACAGCGGTGCTGGCAAATCAACACTTCCACGCACTTGACCGCGCTATGACGAGTTCTCAGGTCAGCCAGGGCCACCTGCGCCTGGCCCCAGTCTCATCCTGCCCCAAGAGATCCTGCTGATCACAGCCACGGAAAGAGCCCCTCTGGGGGCAGACTGCTGCCTCCTTTACCTGCATTTACACACAAAACCTCTTTCTGATGCCTGGCTGGTTCATGGAAAATTGTCTCACTGACATCTGCTGTAGCTATCTGCTTTGCTGAGTCAGTTTCCCTTATAATAGAGATTTGTTCACATGAACATCAGCAGTAAGTTCAAGTGGCCTCAAATTCATTATCCTTTTTGGGGATGTACTATGTAAGTGAGCTTGCATATTTTCTCTTTCTTCTAAATTTATTCCTTGTACTTTATATTTCTTTTTTGACAGAGACCAATGTGATTAAAACCTTATTTCCTCTTTAGTTACAAGATCGCCCAAGCTCTTACTTATATTTTTATTTTTAAACTCAGTGCCATATTTAGCCTCAATTATGTATTTTTTCTTTTAAAACCCTTGGTTTAAGATATAATGTTAACTACTTTGAAACAGAAACAGGTAGTATATTCCTTTAATTATTAATTAGGTAAATATTTGGGGGTTTTGGGGGGTACAGTTTAACAATGAGCTGAAAATTGATCATAACTGTAGCCACCAATTAGGCAAAATTTTTGATGATTTCATGTCTTTATTATTGAAAGAAGGATTATAGATGAGTTAGGTGACATTAGTGTTCATCACTTTAGAATGGCTATTACTATCTGGGACATGTGCATGTGTTAATTCAAGGTTGGTTGCAAGACTTCATTCAGAAACAAGAGAAAAAAAGGATGAAAATTATAATTCCAATCAAGAGGAAGCTAGTTGTATAGAAAGTGAGTTGAAATTATACTGGAACACATGATCATTCTAATATGTAATAAAAAATGACTTTCTTTGTCTTGACTCCAGTTTCAGAAAGCATTAGTTGGATTCAGTCCTGCACCAAAAAAGCTTTTGGCTGCACTGCAAAATCTTCTTAGTATCAATCGATATTTGAATGCAAACTGAAATAGCAATTTAATTCTAGAGTGGGTTTACTTATTGTGGTTAGCTACCTATTTACAGTTTAGCTGTAAGAGAAACAAAATTTAAAAAGCATATAGTACGTAAAAAATATTGTTCATATAATAGTTAAATTCTGTCTGTCTCTAAAATTTAACTTTACCAGTATCTAATACTAATATACTCTGCAAAAAGCTTACATATGGATCATACCCATATGACTACCTTTATCCTCTTCTGTAATAAGTGTATAAATACAATAATGACTTGATGAAGACTTTCTATCAAAATGTGGAGAGAAAAGAAAAGAAAAGAAAAGAAAAGAAAAGAAAAGAAAAGAAAAGAAAAGAAAAGAAAAGAAAAGAAAAGAAAAGAAAAGAAAAGAAAAGAAAAGAAAAGAAAAGAAAAGAAAAGAAAAGAAAAGAAAAGAAAAGAAAAGAAAAGCTAGTGGTAGATTTTTGAGCAAAATGAACAACATTTGATGAAATATTTTTTGGCCAGAACAATTGCATCTGGTTTTCCCAGAAAACCAAAAGCTGGATACATTTCTTTGTTTTGGTTTGGTTTTTTTCACACTTTATCTATATATGTTACAAAACTTTCCAGAGGAGCCCAGGTTAAAGCCTTCCCAAAGTCTTTACTAAGATAGCTTATATCTCCTTTACTCCTCTTCCTTTGTTCTTTATGCTTTATCTCACTGTTTTATTTGTACTTCAGATTAACTTGAAACTTGATTCTTACTTTTGTTATAATCATGATCTAAGGCTAAATATTTTGGTCAGGTTTTGGGGCATTTTTTAATTATAAAATTGGTGTACTATCAGGAGAGGTTTTAAGGCAGTAGAAACTGAGATTAATAGGCTTATGGTTCTTTATCCTGCAGGAATTGCCTCTCTACTGGTAGTGTTTCAACAGACATGTTTCAAGTGGTGCAATTCTGGAGCTGACAAGGTTTTACATAGCTCAGTTGGCAAAAGAGCAACTTACCGCAGGGTATGAGTGTGAAATTACAGCAGCATGGTAACTGCCAGGTGCATGTTCTTATCCCACAGAAAATATGGTGGAGCCCTCCTCTTACCTGCCAGCTTGTCAAACAAGGCATCGGGCAAAACATGCAGTGTGCACTGGATGTAGAAATCTTTCCAATAGAAAGCAGAGCAAGAGCCTTAGATGAGAACAGTCATTACAAGTAGCTGCAGAACTGCTGGGTTTACAGCTTACTACAAAGAGGGATGGGAAGCGGAGCCCTTAGTTACTTATTTATAAACCCCACACTCACTCCTCAGCACACAGCTTTTATCATGCTTCTTCCATTCCATCAGTGCCTTTGGCCCAGCGAGTCTCACGGAATGTGCAGGATTAAGCAGTCAAACTTAAGCAGTCAAACACAGACATCTTTACTCAGGGGCACAGAGGTGTAGCAAGAAAACCAGCTGAACATTAGAAAGGGCTCATACAAAGTCTATTCCCTCCTATAGGTAATACCTTCTCACTCTGCCAGCTCCTCCACATGTAAATCACATCAATTTACACTCCATTTCACTGACTTATACTCTAGTAAGTGAGTGTAAGTAGGTCTTAAGGTGTCTAACTGAGCAGAAAGGACTCTAAATTACACATTTTATGCATCACCTCTGAACTTAGCTCATAGGTTTTAAACAAAAGCAGAGTAATAAATCGATAGTTTGGAGGAGGGAGGACATGAAATGTGTGTCCATTTTGACTTCTCGAGGTTATCACTGTATTTCATCAAAACTAATAAAAAGGTCCTGCTTTTTTACTTGAAACACTATTGAATTCAAATTTAGATATGCACCAAATTCTTTAGACAATTATTTAAGCGGGTAAAACTAAAATAGAAAGACATGAAGATATTAAATAAATCAGCATTTAGCTTAGGTTTCTGTTGGTGGTTTGTTTTTTGGTTTGTTTTTTTTCATATCTCACTTTTGAGCTGCCCCTAAAATTTCTCAGAGAAATGAGCGTTATTTTCTGTTTGGAACATGCTCTGAAACCTCTATTGTTAAATTTCGTTCTGATTCACTGTCAGTTCTGCAATGAAATATGCATTTAAGTAAATTGCTAATGAGATTTGTGGCAAAGCTATGAGGCTATGAATAGCATCTCAGAGTCAGTAAAATAGTATTTAGAAACAGTGGAATCTATTTATTTCCAAATTACTTACTCCTGAGGTCAATTATTGCTACAAACATTTAATTAAATGGTGATGTAAATTTGATGAGCCTACTCAATACAAGCAATGCCTGTTCTGCATTTTGAAAAGGTGAATAACAGATCTGTCCTTCCATCATTCCAGTTAAAATTAATTGGTCTCCTGGAAGTCTAGTTATAGAAAATATGCAAACTCCCTAGTTCATCTTCCCCAGAATCTCATCTCCATTAACTTAAAAAGGTACTAAGAACAACGTTTCTCAAAGCAGAATAAAAGAACAATGTACATTAATAATAGGAAAAATCCTGAGGGTTATATCTTGCTATGGAGGGTTTTTTAGGATTTGTTTTTCCTTTCCTCTTTTTTCCCCTAAGGTAGGGGAAGGATTTCTTTAAGGTATGGTGTGTGTAGAGCTGGAAGGGAAAGAGTAAAGCTAAGAAAGCTTTTATTATTAGTGTTCTGCCTCCACAGTTTTAAAACAGATTCTGGCATTTATGAGAATGGGGAATGGCATTGCTCTGTGACTTCCTCCCTGATAACAAGTTAATTAGATGCCAAGTGCTAAATGCTGGATTCTATGCATTCAACGGGATGCTTCGGAAAACAAAAGGATTTGGCATCTAAATAGCCTGTGTTTGCTTCTAGGAACATTTATTTATTTTAAGACTTCAAAATAATGACAATCCATAGAATATAGCACTCACATTTTAGAGTACATCTTTCATCGCAAAGATTTTTTATTTTAATTCATTCTTAGAAATTATAATTATACACCTAGGTTACCCTCATAGTACTGAACTGTACAGCTATGAAAATCAAGACTTTTATGCATTTGCTGAACCAAACATTTTCTTGAAATCCTTTTGTTGAAAGAATGCCCAGTATGATGAATGACACAATCTTTTGGTCTTTGTTCAGACATTTTCAGTGAAATAAAAGACATTTTCTGGTGTAGAGCCCATCAATTTACCCTTGTTTCAGCTGGTTGGAGTTAGGAACAGTTAGGAGAGAGACTTGTGAGTGTCAGAACCAGAAAGACAGAATGAACTACTTGAATTCTTGAAACACTAATTCTGCATTATGTATCTGTCTTGTTTAGTGTCTCTAACACTAAACTGAAGGAAGAGATGAAGTGCCCTTTCTTCAGGTTTGCAGGTGACAACCAGGAGGGGAGGAACAGTCAATAGAGTTGAGGATGGAGAGGCCCAGACTTGCTGAAGGAATGGGGTGAACAGGAGCCTCATGAAATTCAGCAAAGACAAATGTAGAGTCCTATACATGGGAAGCAGAGCCTTTTGCAGTGTTACAGGCTGGGATGGATTGGTTCCAGGCAGTTCTGCTGGAAAATTCCTGGAGTTTGCAGTGGTTAGCAAGCTGAACATGAGCCATCAGTGTGTATCTGCAACAGAAATGGCTAACTGCCTTTGAGCTGTAGGAACAAGAGGAGAGCACATTCAAGAAACCAAAACAATTGCTTATTCCCATTTACATGCCAGTCTTTAGAATGGTATAAAGCTACTTCGTCCAGTTTTAGCCAACTGCATTCTGTAAAGACATTGATAAAGAGCATCATAGAATAATCAAGTCATAGAATGCCTTGGTTTGCAAGAGACCCTGAATTTCTCTAGTTCCAAGTCCTGCTGTGGGCAGGGATGCATCAGGTTGCACAGGGCCCCATCCAATCTGGCCTTGAACATTGCCAGGTGTGGGGCATCTACAGTTTCTCAACACAGCCTTCTCCTGTAGCTCACCACCCTCACAGCAAAGAATTTCTTCCATCTAACTTAAATCTGTCCTCTTTTTGTGTAATATCATTTCCCCTTGTCCTACACTACCCCCTCTATTTTATGATCACTCTTTAAGCACCTAAAGTCCACATCACGTTCTCCCCACAGACTCCCTTTCTTCAGGGAAATCTACTCCAGCTGAGTCAGTTGGTCTTCATAGGAGGGATGCTCAACCCCTCTGTCCAGCTTAGTGGCATTCCTCTGGACCAGCTCCAACAGGTCCATGTATTTTCTGTGCTGAGGACCCCAAAGATGGATGCAGCACTGCAGGTGGTTGTCTCGTGAGAGCAGAGTAGAGGAGAAGAATCACTTCTTTCAACCTGCTAGCCATTCCTCTTTTGATGTAGCCCAGGATATGGTTGGAGGGCTGTAAGCACACACTGCAGGCTCATGTCCACCAGAAGTGGTGTTTTTCTCCTCAGGCTGTTCTCCAAAACTTCGTCTCCCATTCTGTGGTCATGTTTGTGATTGCCCCAACTTAGGTGCAGCACCCTGCAGATGAACTTGTTGAACCTCAATATGTTCTTGTGGGCCCACTTCTCAAGCTTTTTCCAGGTCCCTGTGGATGACTTTCCATCCTTTTGTTCTGTCACATCCACCACTCAGCTTCTTGTCATCTGCAAACTTGCTGAGGCTGCTCTCAATCTCACTGTCTGTGTCATTCACAAAGATATTATGGAGCACTGGTCCCAAGATGAGCCCTGAAGGACACAACTCATCACCAGCCTCACCGGCATGGAGGTGAGGCTCATAATTTTGTAGTTCCCAGGGTCTTCCTTTTTACATTTTTTAAAAATTGTAATGGTGGTTCTTTTTTTTCCAGTCACCATAGGCTTTACTTGACCACCTTGACTTCTCATAATAAGGGAAAACCTTCTTCCCAGAGAAAGAAGTAAAGACTAAATAGATTGCCAAGAGTACAGTCTGCATCCTTGGAAGTTTTGAAGTTCTGAGAGGATAAGGTTCATCTGACAATGAGTTGTTCCTAATTTCAGCAATGTCTTGAACCAGTATTAAACAGTACTGTTGTAACAGTGAAAAGAAAACCCCTGGAAAAGATATTCTGTGTGTCAAGTTGTCTTGTTGAGGATTTTGTTCTGAATGAACATCTCTCTATCTAGCACTGGTGCAAGATACTACTATAATTTATATACATCATTCTGAGTAAAATCTTCTTTTCCATACTTATTTCCCACCAAGGAAAATAAAATACTCCAGTCCAAGCACATTTTGGAATGACCATGTCAAAGGCATTTGTGCCAGTCAATCTGTACATATTGGCCATGCACTTAATATGTCAGTCCATCAGAAACATATTTCACAAATCCTTGTGATCTCTGATCTCAAGAGATATGGTTCAGTGAATTCACATTAAATATGCTGCTTTCTCTCTGGTTTTGTTGCATTTTAAGTGGGAGTTATCTTATTTTTTATTTTTTTTTTACCTTTAGATAGTAAGCAAATTAAATTAAAGCCTTACTTATGACTCTTCAGCCTGTTTGCTTTCCATTAGAATCAAAGGGGACACTATTAAAGAGGTTAGCTAGTAATTACTGAAAAATCCTATCTAGCAGCATGAGTCTCACACATTTAAATGTCCCTAATTGTAATTATCCCATTTACTCCCTAATACCATGAAAGTATTTTTGGATGCTTTAAGAAATATATTTTCTTCACCCAGTAGGCTCTGGAACCATTATTCTACATTGTGTAAGTAGATATTCAGTCACATAATTATGTTCTTCTATCATTATATATTTAACTGTTTTTTGAGTTCTGTTTACTTTTCAGCTACAAATCCAGCATATGTATGAAAAGAAATACAGCTAATACAGCTGCTATCAATGTAAACCCTTTACTGAGATGTGGAGGATGCAGAAATTCTGCCATCTACTTTGCAATAGGCATAACCAAAACCAAGGATCACATCAGTGAGAACAACTTCTTTCTTAACAGAAATCTACAATGGAAGGGTGAAAGACCATTCCTGAGAAAATATCAAACATTTTGCAACATCATTTGTAAGGCTTTTTCAACTTCTAAGATGTTATCATCAACTGCTCTGAAAATAACTACTGCTTTTAATTTAGAAGCAAAACATGTCAAAAGCAAGCAAGCAGTCAGACTGACTTTTTTTTATTATTATTTAAGAGTTCACACCTTATAAGGAAACAAAGGTTTTGGGGTTTCAGCACAGCAAGACACCTACTGCCAGCCATGATGACTTACGAGGATCCTTTCAAAAAACTGGAGTCCATGAGGATTTATCTTTAGCTAGTTATATTCTTCTGAGAAGAGATAAGAAGAATTTCTGTCCTGACAATACCAAAAGACTCCTTCCACACCCAGCATTCAGTGATTAGCCACCCAACAAGACATCCAGAGTAGATGCTCTGTGACTTACACTGGCTCAAAAAGGGCATTGCTCTTTCATTACTGCCCTGCTAGTTTGGAATTTGTAAAAGGCTGACACACAATTTGACAATTTCCACTAACCTGAGTGGGAAACAGTCCTGTGGTGACAGGATCCCTTCACAGAGCACTAACAGCAGGTAAGCAATCAAAAAGAGCGTGCTGACATGTTAATCTGGAGAAGAACACATGCCAGGAAGTGGTGTTTTGTCTTCTCCACACTTCCAAAATCATCTCCCAGATGTACGGTCTGTGCAGGGTTGGAAGGAAGAGTCAGATCTTTTATTAGTGTGCCAGTTTTGCTTAGTTGGCAGCTGGGGTTAAACCATGACAATTAGAAAGCTGCAGACTTGTTTAATCCAAACACACCAGAATTACATGGAGAGACAAGTTGTATAAATGTTGAATTTGGCTTAAAGATTGCATCAGTAGAGACAGATCCCTGGCTATGTAAATATATTTATTTGTGTATACATTGCACTTGTACACTATACACTGTATATATGAAAATCTCTGTGTTGGAAAGAACTAAAGAAAAATTATTTTCACAAAATACTGTGTTGGAAAAGGTAATAAAACAAAAAACCTTAATTTGCATTTAACACTGAAAAGTGATTTCTTTGCCATGGATTTTCATGGTTTGAGAAATACATCCAAGTGAAAATAGAGAAAAAAAAAAGTGGCAGGCTGCTGGTTAACAACACATTGAATCCAAATTAATAGGAAACAGCATTTAGATACCCACTTGCTCCCAAACTTACTTCAATTCCTACCTCACATTTTCAGTTTTTATAACTTTTATTTTCTTTTCAGACTTTTTCTCACACTTCCATTGAAGGCTGCACAAATAGTGTAAATGATACTGTTCCCTGCATCTTTTTCTTTAAGGAGGTCTTTTGGTAAATATCTTTCAAATCATGTATGGTGACATGAGCCATCTTGCCACTCTTTCACACTGGAGAAAGGAGCTGATGAGAAGTGAGAGGTCACAGAGATATAGAAAATACAACATAAGGCAGTTGAATTATTTGGATAAAAGAAGTGGGAGGTGATTAATTTTAGACGGCCATCATAATCCTTCCTCAAAACATGACCAAAATCCTGGCACTACATTCCCAAAATGTAAAACAAGTCACAACCTATCTTGTTTTCAAAATTCTTTTGTGCTCTGGCGGATGACCAGAAGGTATCTGCTGAGTTTCAGAGACAGCAGAAACCTATTGTTTACCAAAAGATAGGGAAGGACTTTGAACATGTGGCCTGAAACACTGATGGACCCAGTTAAAATTTTTTTCACCTCAATTTAACTCTTGAAGAAGACTTTCAGTGGCAACTACATAGAGCAGTAGACCCTCTTCTTGATCAGGAATTGTGCCACAGGGTCCCAAACAGAGCCAGTCACCCTCTGGCTCCATATTTCAACTTACAGCTCTCTCAGTTACTCATGTTTCTCATATACTTTCCTGGCAGTTGTGTGTCAGGAGTAGGAAAGCCAGAAAACACTGAATTTGAGCAGTTAGTGTTAAGTGGAGAAGATGAGCAAAAACCAGTAGAGCGGACAGTAGCTCGAAATGATGCTGTCAGATATTCAAGAGAAGAGAGTTTTTATTTTCATCTGCCATTACTAAGCAGACCTGAAATGAGAATTGCTGTGTTTAGATACAAAAAAACACTGGTGGTAACACATGAGGAGAAAATTTTGAGATACAGTTTGTGGGGAGGAAAAAGAAAAAAAAAAAAAGGAAAACCCGGAAAACCCAAAAACGTGTATATGTAATTTATAGAAGATGTCTATGGGGTAGGGTCATTTCATCTTCCACTTCATATTGCCTCTACCTATAGGTAGGCTGGGATGGAGTTGAAAGCTGGCATCTTTTGCTATCTGTCCAGGGGCAGAAACAGTTGTATAAAATGCAGAGATTAATGGGGGCATTTTCCCTGACCCTTTTTCATTTTCTTTTGTAAGTTATAACAGCACAGCCACTTGTGGTTATTACATTGCACTTTGTGATTTAGGGCTTGAGATTCTGTGCTAAGATAAAAGGAGGTTAAGAAATGAAAGGGTGGGGGAATGAAGGAGGGAAGAGGAGTATGAGAAGAGAAAATCAGGCAGCATGAGAAGACTTATGTCCTTTGAAGCAATAAATAAGTCCAAGTTGGGAAGTAATAGAAGTAGTTAATCCACAGTATACTTCAGCACAGATGAATAAAACAACAGCCTCAATGACACAAGTGGCAGCAGTGGCACAGCCAATCTATTGGCAAAAAGGAGGTGTAAGGTAGCAAAGGAGATTAAATAGCAATGAAGAAGAGACAGCCAGTAGGCCTGGCTGTGCTATAGCATTTAGCTGCACAAATTATATGGCAGGAAAAAGCAAGCTGAACAAAGAAATTAAAGAATTTTCCACAGAACACCAGAGAAGCAGAGAACATGGGAAGTCAGAGATAAAGTCTTGTCTGTGGCCATGAAGGACAGAAAAATAGAGTTTCTTCTTTCAGTACAGCTGGAGTTTGGTTTTTCACCCTTTGCTCAAGAAAAACCTACGAACTTATTCTATTCACATTGTGTTACTAGCTCTTTCGAGTTGAAGTTTAGGAGATTTTCCAGAGCCATGTTGTACTATATGCTCATGAAGATCACGAAATAGACTAGAAATAGAATTCCTCAATCTTTCAAACACGGGTGGCTGCCAGGAGCCTTGGATAAGTACCTATTTCTTGATTGTTTCTTAGGAATGAATGGCAGCATTGATAACAGGTGATGTATTCTGGTGTTTTGGAAGGAAAATGAGAAAGTAGCAGCTGGGATGTGTGGGTGGGTGATGCTGTAGTTGACAAGGAACCGGTAACCAACAAAAGAGTGGAGAAGAGGAAAAAAGATTTTGTTACTAAAGGAAGTTAAGGAGATCATTCCATATTGTTTGCGATGAGAAGGTTCACATGTCATAATCTGTAGTAAGGTACAATAGCTGAAAATTCAAGGTAGACATACTCAAATGTATAATTGGCATTGAAGATAATTAGTCATCATGATGGATCATCTCATTATGTTTCCAAGCTATGTGTTCTTTTTCAGTTAAAATTTACTGGCTTAATAAAAACATTTAAAAATCAAATTAGACATACTCTAGGAATGCTTCATAGGCTCCTTAGATTGTTCCATTGCTAATTTTAAAAAAACACCTGTTAAAGATTAGCTTAATTTCATAATACAGTGTATATAAAACATTTCTGGTATTTATAAAATTAATTGAAATTAAAACATTTGAAAAGTTAAGAAGTCTGGTGAAATATTTGTCCCTTTTGACCTGGCTTCTGCTCCTTGTACTAAAACTATATAATATTTTGCCCACATTATCAGAAATTTCATTCTTGGGGAAAGCAGAAAAATTAATTACAGAGAGATATTAATGTAAACTGAGTTTCAGCAGATTTCTTGTGACCTGATATTATTTCTAGTCTAAATAATTACCATACATGAAATAGTGTCTTGTTCACCTGAGCTCAAGTAAATAAAGTTCCCAGGCCTCTGAAACCTGCCTACATGAGGTAATGATACCACTGTTAATCTGACTCTCTGCTAAATGCAAATGCAAACCCATCCACATTTGTTTTCATTTCATATAAACTGCCATAATTTCATTGATTCCATTATACCAATGTGCCTCAGTTAAGAATCTGATATATAAAGCGTACACTATTTTATCCTTCTACAGTAACCTTCTGTCTGATAATATTCTCCTACTCAAGAACAGGATTTCCTTGTGAAGGAAGGTTTGTTTGTTTGTCCCACCTTACAGACAAGGAACACAGTATCTGTACAGCCCAAAATTAATGTTTCCACATTTACTTCTTTCAAAGTAGCCCTCTGAAATCTGAGTTCTTTATCTAATTTCTAAAACATCTTCTATAACCCAGTTTTGCCAAGTCTTTCAAAATAAAGATGATGAGACGGGTACCTAGGAGGAAAAGAACAAGCAAAAGCAGTTGTATGACAGGAAAAGAAAAAAAAAAAGAACTATTTTAATTAACTAAAAAAACCATATGAGGCACGATAAAACCAAGAGTAAATGAAAATCATCAGTAACAGTCCTTATTCCCTTCTGGCCACCAATCTAATATTTATCAGCTGACAATTGTGCAGAAATTACTTACAATAAGTGCTTTTGAGTTTTAGGCTATGTCAAGGATAATGTCCAGAGCATAAAAGATAGATTAGGAAAAGGTGTGTAGGTTGTTGTGGTGTATAACAGGTCCTCAATCCTGAGATTTATCCTGCCTTGCTGGGGCACGTTAGTCTTGTAGATGAATAGTAGTGTTGACTATAAACTCTTGATAAATGCAGAAAAAAAAAAGCATTACCAATATTTCTGCTTGAAACTGCCAGAAGATTACAAAAACACCTGGTAATTAAAAACAATTAAAAGCAGAAATCAGCTTGCAAGAAGTAATGGATAGTCCAGGAGAAGCAAATGAGGAAGAATGCAGACAAGTGCAGAAAGATGTATAGTGTTCAAAATGCTAACGGATGACAGACAGCTCAATGCAGATAAATGAAGTGCAATTATGACTTTGATGAGCCTTCGTGACACAAGACTACTCTTTGTTCGAGATAAAATATGAGGAATATAGATGAAAACAGATGAAAAAAACGAGAGACAAGTCATTGTGCATCATTAATAAGAGATAAGAAACAGAAAGAAAAAGACAAATCAATGCATTTAATGAATCTTAATAGTCCAATTGTCTATGTCTCTGGATTAGTACATGCATGCTTCATAAAATATGATCATTTAGAGAAAACTGAGAAACAAAGGGAGCTTCTTCATGTTCTATTAAATACAAGGTGTCTAACTGAGCACTCAACTAGAAAAAGATCATCAGTTTCTCTGACTTCTGTTTCCTCATCCATAACTTTTTTAATCAAGATATGCAACTTGAACAATTGGCCAGGTGGTTTATGAATTTTTTGCACGTTTCTCTTTAGTGTCAAATAACGTCATGGCCAGAAGTAGCAGGGTGTTGGCACAGCTATACTAATTCTCTGATTCATTGCATCAAAAGTTGTGCAGTCAGTGTGATCTGACTCAGCTGGCTCAATAGAGTTTGCCCTGCAACAGCAGAAGACATTTTTGTTCCATTTATCTCTAAGTATAGAATTCCAGTTTTGTGATAATAACCAAATGGGTAGCAAGGAATTTTATGGTCTCTCTCTTAGTACAACTACAGAAGAGATGTTCCCAAAGGATCCACTCACATGTCTCCAAGAGCAGATTTCCTAGGAAATGGTAAATTTAATATTATCCCCTGCAAACCAGAAATAAACCTAGCTAAGTCAAATAATTCTCTCAGAGGATAAGGTAGGTGACAGTAGACAACAGCCTGAGGCTACAGGTAATGAAGGGTTCACAGGTACTGACTACAACACACTCCTTAGCTCAAGTATCACATGGCACAAAACTTATTCAGCATTTCTGGGCAGTTTAAAATGTAGAATAAACAAACAATCCAATAAATGCAACTTTAGCAGTAACAAAAAGTGAAATAGAACCAGAACTGTTAACACCAATCTTTTCTTAGTTACAAAATTGAAAATCATGATTTTTAAAGCCTGCATTTGTAATGGAAATCATGACAGCAATCTATGACGTGATGTGGAATTCTAACCCAATACTCACTAAGAATTCCTTTCTTCAAGTAATTATCTCGTTCACTTATTTTGTCTTGGTTTGTTAATTAGTCTTTTGGGCGTTTTTTGACTTTTTTCTAGTTTGAGGATTTGCATTCTTGAAAGTTGGAGACTTTTTTTTTTTTTAACTTTAAATTAGAGCTGTGACTATTGACTCATTTGCAGTGGGGGATAAAAACTGGTTAAAGTTATTACCTCCCCCAGTTGCCCACCCATCCCTTTCCTCATTTTCCCTCAACAGGAAGAGCTTTTTTAGACTGGCAACATCCCCTGATAGTTATCAGTTTAGAGCATAGCAAAAAAAAAGGAAGCTGGAAATTGACCCTGGTCAGTGCTAGTACATATTTTGCTGTCATCTGCAGAGGTTCAAGACTACATCTCAGTAATAACTGCTGCAAAAAAATGTACTTGCAGGAGCACAGCAGAAATTTTTGATCAATAATTGCTTGAGTCCCCTCAGATCAGATGACTGTAAAAGTCTGTGTGTCTCAAGCAATAGCTTTACCCTATTTTTGGGGTATTATCAGGAATTATCTCCATCACATTATCATCAGTTATAAGAATAATTATAATACAACTGTTCAAAATGGTAATGGTATCTCCTTCCTGACTGTCCAATCTCATGCACAAAAATGAAAAGACTAAGGAAAGAGAAACATTGATAGCATCTGAAAAGAACTTAAAACTTTCTTACATGTAGATGAAATATTCTATCTTTCAAACACATAGCACAATAGATTATCCAGTATGGATTGCTAAAAGTAACTATTGTTGGAGGAAAGAGCTTGATCTTGTTTGTTACTTTATGAACTAGCACTTCCGAGAACTGATGTTATGTATTCATCAAGTATTACATGTTTTCAGTAAGTTAGACGTGCAGTTACTGGCGGCTAGTGTCATCAATCCAGAGTCCTGGGGGAACCCATGGGCCCTGACCACATCCATCCTTCCCTGGGAACCCCCTCCTCACTCCTTCTCTCCAACTGTGCTCTGGTGCAGAGCTTTGTGTCACCTTGGCGGTGCCCAGGTGCAGTCACGACTGGACATGGTCAGGTCTCCAGTCCTCTCTTCTGGATGCACATTGGACAGGCATGAAAGCCTTCTTTCCAGTCCTGTCTCCAGCCCTCTGTGAACAGAACCTGAATCTCCACCCTGGCATGCCTGGGGATATTAATGAACCCTGCACCAAGCCCCCTTTTCTGTCCACCCTGTCTCCCTTCTGCAGGAATGGCTGAGGGCACTACCTTTTTCTGGGATCACCCTTGACTTCCAGTTCGTCCTCCCTTTTTCTTGCTGTTCCCTACACCAATTCCAGCAATAAGCTGAAAATTATGAGAATGCTAAGACTGTCCACAGCAGTGTTCAATGGCCAACAACCTTTTGAGACCAGAGAAATCCAAGGACAAAGGCAATAGGAGTACATAGTTAGCCTATTTTGTTCAATGGTTGCTAAGACTATTTGTGTTTGACAAATGCAAGAAACAAACACCAAAGATGTTCCTATGGTGAAACCCCAGCTTCTCTGAGCTTGTAGAAATCCGTCCCTCTGATGAACAAATTCTGACAAATATGCATATGCTTCAAAATTAAAAAAGAAAGAGCCAAAACCGGAAAACTCTTTTCTCCCTAACTCATTGTTTGGACTTAGTAAAGTTCACCAATTAATGATTACATACTCAAGCTGCTTCATTTTCTCCAGGGAGGATTTCACTCTCTTCTCTAACCCTACCAAAAAGAATATCTTAACTTCTTAGCATTCTTTTTGCCTGAGGCATAGAAAGGAGGATCATTTTATGATGTAAGTAAAAAGTTCAGTTTATCCTGGGGGTATATTCCTGGCTCTTCTTCATAACTACTCCACCTAGGACACTTTAATTGTGGTATGTTTAACGAAATAATCTCATGGTAGATTTCAAGTGCAATTTGTCACCACCAAGTAAGCAGAATTAACTGAATAGGAAACCCATCATGGACTGAAGAAGTGTCTGTTTGAGTTAAAAGAAAAGAAGAAGCAGACCTCAATTACTTAGTTATAAATTCTGCAAGACAATTCAATATATATGTATGCATATGATTCAGAAAATGAATTTTCCATATGCTGTTATCTTTGCATATAGCTGGGGTTTTATATCAAATGGTCAGTATCCTTTCAGAGATTGGATGTATATGGTACATATAAAAGGCAAAATTGGTCCTTCCTCAGGGATTGTTCAAGGTCTTGAGAATTGCAAAGACTGCTGAATGGAAAACAAAATTCCACAAGAAGAATAGAATTGCCTAACAACGACTCCCACCTGAATTAAGTTCACCCTAAACTTGCAATCCTGGTGCAATTCTGTAGATGGGTTTTCTCACCAGAAAGTTCCTTCAGCATCCCATCAGTGAAGCAAATTTAGACTTTCCCAGTTCTATGTTTATGGGAATGAAATAAAAAAATCTACTGGCACTAGGCACCATATCCTTCATAATATCCATTAGCAAGCAGCCTCATAACTTTTAGCACCGCATTTCTACTTCAATGTAACATGTGTCACTCACAAGTGCACATCCCTTCTCTTTCTCTCAGCAGGCATTAGTTACCTGGATGGGTATCTAATCAGAGATCCCTGCTCCTTCTAACAACATTTCCCTTAAATCTAAAGGGCAGTGTCTTCCTGTTCACAAAGAAATTACTGAAGTGACATAGAATCTCTTTAATTAAATTCTAACAAAATGTTTTTGGTCTGAACAAAATTAATCTGGTGCCCTATGTTTTAAAAGAGTTGAAGTTGTTGACTGTTGTGACAACCTTCCTATCCCCCTCAGTCCACAAATCTGTGATGTGGGTGCTTTGCAGTGCTAAAGAGCAAGACAAATGGTTTCACAAGATATTTTCACTGCCTCAAAATCCTCTTGAAGACCTGAAAGCTTACTGCTAATTTATCAGGATTCAAAACAGATACCATCTGCCTAGTATTCTTTTTTTTTTCTTCCTTTCAGGTAATCAGTCTGTACCATGGTGACTTGTTTTTCTGCCCTCTAGTAATAGTCCCTGGAAAGGGGACCTCTTGTGCACCAGCATGCCAAGATTATTGCTCATTTATTTCCGAGTTTGGAGGTGAAATCATGTAGCCTCTGCTTCTTGACCTTGATGGTCAGGGTAACATTTTTATAGCTTTTTCTTTAGGTAATTGAAACCAATTTTCCTTTTCACCTAATCTTTTTACAACAATATGCTCTTAAATGAATAAACAGGAAAGACTAGAAAAGGCTTTATCAAATGATGCTACCAGTTAATCAGAATCTAGGGACTAATCCAGAAAAGGCAAAAATCAATAAATTTCAATAGAAAACATGCATTCTCCATTGTATCCTATTACACATAATTAGCTGATACTGGAATTGAAAGAGCATTAACAGTTGTCAGATAGAGCTTGAAATATTTTGAAATACTGTAGATCAAAGTTTGTTAACCTTGTGTAAAGTGACACAGGGAAATCAAGCAAATATAAAGCTAAAGCTATGCTATGAGCCTTGGGGTCTATATTATGAACTGTAGCATTATTTTTATGTTCTCTCTTTAAACAATATTGAGACATTTTGATCAGGCTAATCTTTTAAAAATAATGTTCTCCTGTCCAACTTTTATATATTCTCATTATTCTAATGAGAATATATATCTGTTCATCCATGCTTATTGGGCTGAAAGAAAACTGGCTCCTTGTCCTGGTTGAGGGCAAATCTGGGAGGAAACTTCCAAAGAGGTCATTCTACAAGGCACATTCAAGTGATCCTTCCCCCTACTGGTTCAGGAAAATATTTCCTTGGTGAAAAGTGGAAAAAACCCAATTTATTTAACAAGCAAAGTATTATCGAAATTCACTTTCTGAAAACAAACTCTGCACTTCTTCTCCCCTCTTCGCTCTTGGAACCAGTCTTAAAGGTGCAGAACTTAATATCCAGCATAAACAGGACAGACAAATGGGGATACAAGCATCATAAAGTCACTCTAGGACATTCCTCTTTGATCATTAACAGGCACTCTGTCATAATTATAATCATCCTCTAGAAAATACAAAATTCACAGAAATTGACTTGACAGAGACAAAAGTGAAAGAATGATTTGAGTTTGCCAAACCTGTGGATAAGAAAGTACAAATAAATCTGATTTTTTTACTCAGTAGGAAATTAGAATGAGTGAGCTCTTGAACACCCATGGGAGATTGCGAGGATAGCCTTGTGATCAGAAAAGGATGTTTTCTCTACAGCAGATTAATAGTCTGCCTTCTAGGGTTCTCCACTTCGAATGAAAGAAGAGCACAGAATGCAGAAGGGGCAACTTAATGAATGCTGTGTGACTTTCACTGAGGTGTTTCACCTTTCTACAGTGAAGCAAGAGTTTGTCTGATAGAAGGTATGGATTATTTTTTTCCAGAAACATAAAAGTGCAGTGACAGAACCAGAGTTGGAAGATATTCCTCTATTTTAAAAGCTGGCTATGGCAATGAAAAGGACCTTAATGATTACACTTAGAAAATGGAAGGCAAAAACTTATGTTGGCTGTTTGTGTGTTATTCAGAAGGTTTTACTGATGTCTTCCACTCACCATGGTAGGTTAGATCAATCATAAACTAATTATTTTTTTCATACAGGTTCATATAGGTGATGATTTCAGTTTTTCTCATTATCCTATTTTACCTTGCATTGCCTATACATGAAAGAAAAAAACCAACAAAACCACAAAGAAACGATCCATAACAATGTTTAATGACTGCTGGATTCTTATGTCATTATTTAGCCACTTTAATTTCCTTAATTTTATCAAATTCAACTAAATGTTGGTTGGATTGATCTACATTTTTGAAACTATCATCAGCAGGAAAGCTATGGTAATCAACATTAATATGTTGATTATTATAACTATGTCTACCTGGTTCCCTTCCCCTTCCTTTCTGCCCCTTCCCTTCTTTTTCCATTCCTTTCCTTTCTCTTTCCTTCCCCATTCCCTTTCCTTTCCCTTTCCTTCCTCAAAACCTTTTTTAATAAGCTGATTTTCCAAAATTTGATGAAAAATAAATTTAGTGATTTTTTTCCTTCTGTCAGCTGCATGAATTTAATGCCTGAAGTAAAATTTTACATTACAGACAAAATTGAGATTATTCAGTATGATTTAGACCAACCTCTCAGTTACAAAATTATTTCCATTTCCTTTTACTCTCTTTCTTGCAAGCTGCAGAAATCAATCTAACAATATAGCCGGAAGAAAAAAAAATATTAAAAATTACACTTTCATTTTTATAACATTTCTTAATGCTATCCCATCTTACACATTCTATAAAATAAGTGAGATTGTATTATGGATCAGTGGACCATCACTCCAGGCTAGCCCTCTTGTATGATCACACAATTTAAAGAGAATATATTTCTATAATCTCCTTTTAGTTTACAGCTTTTCAACCATGCAAAGCGGTTTGCTAGCAAATAAATAAATAAATAAATGCATCCTTGACACATTTATAGTCTGGTGACGGTGAGGGCAAAAATTGTTTAAAGTCCAAGCAATCAGACTATTACCGGGATTACGTGGGGAGGGGGAAGGGGCGCGCAGCACTTTGAGCAGAGCGAGGAAGGAATTGCTGGAAGCAGCGAGGGGGGGATTGTCCATCCTAGCGCTGTGCTCTGCTGCCACCTTGGCCGCGCCGCGGGACGTGCAGGCGGCCCCGCGGAGCTCGGGCTGCGCGCCCGCGGAGCGCTCCTGCCCTGCCCGGCCTGCGGAACCTCCCTCGGACAGCGCTACTGGCGGCCCCGCCCGCGGCACTGCCGTCACCAACTGGACAGGGATATTTGTGATGTCCAAAGGGTCGGTTTGGAGGCAGTTTTGGGAAGGGGAGGTTGAGCGTGGCTGGGGGTTGTTCTTCAAATGAGGTTCATTTGCCTGCCGTGCTTAAAATCGGAAATTGGAAATGTGGATGGGAGGAGGATATTTTTTTTTTCAGTCCTTTTGCTTACTGTAGGATTCATCTCCTCCCTTGTCCAGCCTTATCTTACACATCTAATGAAGAAAGCACTGAAATTCCCATTCACACACATCTACCTGCCTCTCCATCCTTCCTACAGCATGACCACAGGGGCTCTGGAAGGACCTCCCGGAATACCAGCTGCAGGCAGAGGTCGTGTGTTTCCCCCTCCTTTTTTTCCTTTTTTTTTTCTTTTTTTTTTTTTTTTCTTGGGGAGGGTGGGGGCAGAGAAGGGTGACAGAAATATCATAATGCACTGAAAATATATATAAATGAATACTAGGCAACCAATAGAGTTTGTTAGCCGTGTTTCCCTGTTGTCTTGTGTTCTTGACATCGGGCTCTGGGATGGTGGTACACACTTTGGAAAGCTTTCAAGCACTTCATTACTTCGTTTCATCTTTGAATTGCACTTGCTTTTCTCTCAGTTTTAAGGTTTCTTGGGCTTAGGAGGAAACATGCTCTGACATGTTGGAGTTTGGTGGTGGCAAATATTTCCTTTGAGTACAAAGTGCCTGTGTGAAAAGGGCTTTTTTTCCTTTCTTTCTTTCTTTCCTGAAAATATGTTTCTTTCTCACTTGCTCCTTTCTCTGTTGTAGTTAATAACCTGTAAAAGAGCTGATTCTGGAGATCTGAGTGAAATGGCACTTTTGAAATCGTGCTTTTAACCGCTGGGGAAAGTGCAGAAGCTCTGTATATGTGCATATAAGAGGAACTCGTGCCATGCAGATGAGTTTGCAGACGCGGTGACAGAGAGGGACCGCAGGTGAGTCCCCAGCGATCTGCTTTGCCAAGAGGATTTTCCAGCCCCTAATCACAGAAAAGCCCTCCATCTGCTCCCCAGAGCTGGCGGTTCTCATCTGTTTCAAGTGAAAATAACCAAGAATGTAAAATGGCAGGTAAAAAAGAATGCTCAGACAAGTAGCCGCGTTGTCCTGCATTCCCCCCAGCCAGCATTCCCCGGTGCTGGGGTCTCGCTCCCCGGGCGAGAGAAAGAGCTGCAAAGGGTTAAGCCGCTGACTTTCTCGCAAAGTTTGAGGAAGAATATGTCTGAGGCTGGATACGCCGCAGCCCCGCGTTTGAAATCTGTCACCCTCACTTAGGAGCGCTGCATCTCTGCTTGTCACCGGTGAATAATGACGGCACGGCGATAAGATCGCTCGGCGGCGGTGCGCTGGGGCCGCCTGCGGGAAGAGAAGACAGGAAATTGCGAGGCGTTTAGCCGCTTCAACGGGGTGTTCCTCTGTGTCATCGGTGGGTGTCAGGGTCAAATGACCGGCTGGAGAGCAGTTTGGCAAGATAATTTCTTTCCTCCTTTCCTTGAGAGCAACCTTGGGTGTTGGTGACCAGCTATGGAAAACAGAGACCTCGGTGGTGATCCTTAACACAGTACCATGCTGGAGCCCAGCCGTGCTGCCACTTTCTCCCCTTTCAACCTGCCGGACCCGGTGGGCTTTGGGTGACCTACCGAGGAGGAACCCACTTCCGCAGGAGCAGGTAACGCCTGATTAAGTCACTTTCTGGATTGGCACAGTCTTGATTTGACCAAAACGCGTCCTGAGTATCATTCACTGGTTTGAAGTATAAACTGGTTGAGGGTCCAGGGACCGGGAGAGGAACAGGAATAATTCCGCCTTATCCCTCTGAGACTGGGGAGCAGGGCAACTGCCTGCAGCCTTGCAGAAGTTTTTAACATTCCCACTGTCCTCCCTAATTAGGGGCACAGAGGGCAGAAATACTTGTGATCGACAATGGCCAGCTCTGCCTCCTGTGCTGACGACAGGTTGCTAGTATCGGGGACGTGGAAAACAGAGGGACAGGTGGATTACACATGAGAAAGAGAGGTTTGTCCTCCAGAAAATGCACTGGCTGTCCATCAGTTCATGAAGGTGATATAAATCATATTTAAATAAGAACTCTGAAAAGTATGCACAGGGGCTAAGAAAGAAAGAAGTAAAAAAAAAAAAAAAAAAAAAAAAACAAACAAACAAAAAAACCCCCCAACAAACTAGAACATTAGCCTTTGTACTCTACAGGACTCCTGATCCTTTCATCCCTCGGGACCAGCTGGCAGCTGCGAGCAGTTTCGACCACAGAGCAGCCCCTGCTCCGGGGCGGGGATGCGGGCTCTGACCGAGGGGCTGACCGGTGTCACACCCTCTTCTTGCCGGCCGGCCGGGACCCGCGGAGGGCCGCGGGCTGCCTCCCCTCCATCCTGGGGGCGTAAAGCGGGAGGGAAGCGGGGGTCTCCTCCTTAACTCCCTTCCTCTTGCTGAGTCCCCTGAGAAATGCTGGCTACCTGCGCTCCCCGTCCGTGCTCGCTCCCCACCCCCATCGCTCCGCGTAGGTGAGGGCACAAGTCCTCCTCCGAGCGAGCAGGCGGCCCGGCTCGGCTCGGCTGGGCTCGGCTCCGCGCTGTCCGTACGCGGGGACTCTCGGAGCCCCCTCGGGGGGCAGGAGGTGGAGGGCAGGGCGAGTGCGGGGCAGGAGGTGCGCCGAACACACGGCGCTGGGCTGGCCCTCGCCTCGCCGGGCTCCTCGGTACGGCTCTATTGAGCCTTTGAAGTCGTGAGTGGTTTAGCCCCCCCAAGCGCAGGGCGAAGGAGGCGCGGAGCTAATAGCGAGTGATTCAGCTTATGAGGTACGGCCGAGCAAATAGAACCACTGAGCAGCCAGGGGTGAGGGGAAGCCAACCCCGAGGCATTTCGGTTCCCTTTTCTGTTTCCTCGACACATGGCATTGATCAGCTCGCTCTCCTCCATCCCTCCTCAGCCCATTTCTTAAAGTAACTCGCAGCAAAAGCTGTGCTGTGCGTTTTCTTTGCTAATGTAGGAGTTTGAGGCAAATTCTCTTCGAGCACCCCACGTCCTACCCTGACGGCTGTATCCTATCGCTCAAGTGCTTCTCGGTATTAAATAGCTTTGTGTTTAAGTGGACTTTCCAAGACAAGGCAGTAGCCTACCAGGGAGCTGGACGGCGGGGGAAGGGTTACTCCGAAACAAGCACAGACAGCCCGGCATGCACACAGACACACACACACACACACTCATATGTACACACACTGAATGTGTACAGGAGAAATAGAGGGGTGGAGGGAGGGGTGTTGTTACCGCTTTAGGGCAAAAGGCGGTTTCTCCAGAGGTTTTTAAGTCTTTATGGCTGATGATGAAAATCAGACAGAATACTAGACGAGGTCCGTCTCTTCCCTGAGGGTTAGAGATTCTTTTATTCTGTGTTATATTTGTTGAATACTGGTGCTGTGTATCTAAAAGTTCGCAAGGGAGGAAGGAGGGGAGAAGAAGGGGGTGGGGGAGGCGGGCTTGTCGGCGGCTGCACATGAAATATCGCCATGTTGGTGGAGAGCGCGGCTGTAATTATTGCTAGCGAGGGCATCTCCCAGCCCGGCCGCTCGGGGAGTTTCTCAGCTCACTTCCCGGCTTCCCCTCCGACACGCTCCGATACCCTCGGAGAGTCCCCGGCGCGGCGGAGCGGGGCGGTCCCGCCGCCGAGGACGCGCTGCGCGCACCTTCCGCTCCGCAGCGCGGCCCCGGCGGGGAGGCAGCGCGGGGAGCGGGGTCTCCGCAGCCCCAACATCCCCCGGCGAGGCTCAGCCCAGCTTGGTTCCCGCTGCTGGAAGCGGGGGAGAGGGGGAGCCCAAGCAGATGTAGCTGGCTAAATTGTCCTCAGCAACCTAGGGGTTAAAAGCAGCCGGGGGGGACGGGGGGACGGGGAGGGAAATAAGGAAAGAAGAAAAAGAGAAAATCTAGCCTGACTTTGCCTCTTGGAAAGCTTTAGGTTGCAGCCCTGCCTTCCAAGCATTCTTTAAAGTAGAAATGTGGGAGGGACTCCAGGAGAGAGAGAGAGATGGCTATCAACTGAATTCATTACTGTAAACATCTCCCTGGGGTGTCAGGCAGGGAGGAAAAAAAGGCACGACTTACATTAGCAGGGAATAGTGAGATGTGAGGCATCACTACTGCTAAGATCATCCTGCAATCCCGGCTGGAGGCAGGCGCAGGACTTGGAGAGAGCCAGACACACGCTCACAAATATACTCACATACATGTGTCCGATGCCTTCTCCGACTTACGAGGGTCCTGGGTCGCCGAGCCTACTCCTCATGTGATCTTTTCATCACTTCCAGAGGATAGAAAGAGACAAAAAAAAAAAAAAAAAAAAAAAAAAAAAGGCAAACAACCAAAAAGACCAGAAAGAAAGAGACCCCGAGACCAAGCGTAGTCGCGGTTCCCTCTCGTTTATTTTTTTACCGGAGGAGGAGGAACGGCGGGGGAAAGAGAGAGCGAATCGAGGAGAGAAAGCGCGTTGGGAATGCCAGAGCCGCGGGCTGCGCGCCGGAGGAGGCGGTGGCGGAGCAGGGGGTAGGACGATGCCGCCGCCTCGTCAGGGCGGAGGAAGGCGCGGGGGTCGCTCGGAGCGGCGGCGGCCGGCGGGGAACGGGCCCGCGGGGCCGGCCGGGAGCGGCGCCGGGCGGAGGGCGAGGGCGGCGGCGGCCACCACCGAGGAGCGGCGGCGGCGGCAGCAAAGTTTTGGTGTGGGGGGCCAGAGGCGCGGAGGGGGATTACGATCGGTGCCGGCGAGGGATTCCCAGACACCGCCAGGTACAGTTGGGATTTCATTTCTTACTCTTTTTCCTTTCTGGTAATTCTAGCCCCGGGCGATCTACAGCCGCAGAGGTGCCCTTTGCCTGCTCCCAGATGGCAAAGTTGCGGAGCCGGGATCAGGCTGTGTCAGAAATTCCGCCTTGGCCGCGTTAGAGCCCCGTGTCCGCGGCGCCGGGCACGCACTAGCAGGATTTATGAATGGCCGGCGGCAAGTGCGAGCAGGGTCCCCGGGCTGCTCTGCGCCAGCGAGTGGCTCAGGAGCGGCGCTCGGAGCTGGCAGCTGCAGCCCGGTCCCGGGTCCCCGCCGAGCAGGGAGGGTGCCGAGCTGGCGCCCACCCCGCGGGGAGGGGAGAGCCGAGCACTCCCCCTGCGGCAGGGGCACCGGCAGAGCGCCCTGTGAGCACCGCCAGCCGCTCTCTTTGCGAGGTGGCTCGGGCAAACGGGACCTTTAGAGGTGAGCCAGGAATCTACCGGGAGAGTCGGGAGCTGCGCCCGGCAGGAGGATCCATCCGATCCCCATCAGCAGCCTCCGGAGCGGGGCTGGCGGTGAGTGGGTGGGGGAGAGCTAAGGGGAGTCGTATCGAGATTCGGAATACGAAGGAGCCGCTCAGAGACCCTACGAGTTTGACGGAGGTCTGACAAAATAAGAATAAATGCTACGGGGGGGCTGGGTGCGTGGGGATGGTGCGTGAACAAAAAATAGCAGATGGCAAAAGGAAGTCAAGCAGCTGAAAAGACCTCTCTTGAATATGATATAAAACCCCATAAAGGATAAATAAACAATCATTAAAGTTAAGAGAATAAGATTCTCCACCTTCTTTTCAGAGTGGGAAGCAGTCAACAGGAGCTTTAAATTAATTTTAATGGAGGAAATCTGTTTTAGGGCTTACAATAAGCTAATAAATCCAAGGCACAAATCCGTGTAAATTCCTGCACTGTGTGTGGAAGGTACTGATTGTATTTCTTCAGATACTGCCTTTTGCAGTGCAGTGCTCAGCCAAATGGAAAGGGAGAGGTTCCTTACATGAGGAGCAGGAAAAGATACTAAAAGCAAGTCAGACCTCTCCTTCTCTACCTCCCTCTCCCTCCCTCATTCCTTCCCTCTCCCTCTCCCCCCACCTCTCTCTCTGAAACTGAGCGTGTGTGTTAAAGAGAGGTTTATTTACTGTAACTAACTTCACAGTGCTTGCAGGGAAATTAAACCAGTTTAGAGGTTGAGATTGATCAGTTCTTGGATTTAATAAACCCAACTAACCATATAAACCCCCCCCCCACAAATTTCCATGGACTAAATTCCTTGATGCATTCACTGACATGGTCCTTCTCCAAAGAAAGACTTTACATATTTGTAGTTTGAGACAAAGCTAATGAATTATTTTTTGATATGTGTGTTTTTGGAAGGAGAAAAGTTCATCCTGGCATTTATTTCAAAACTCCTTAAAGGTACTGTACCTATATCTCTATTCACCTTTCTTCTCTTTCTCCTTTGAAAGAGTCAATATATGCAATGTTATCACTGAGATATAAACTTTGCAACATGAAAAGGATCTAAACATTGCACAATAAAAAAAGACAAAACAGAGGCGATTTTAAAGTCATTATTTCTATGTGACAAAAGTGATGTCAGAATGTGAGTGTTGATCTTGTTTCTGAAAATTGCGTGAGGACAGATCTCAAGAAGCTGTTTCAATGGTTGTTCTGTGTGCTGATATGGTAGCGAGGCAGTTAAGAGAGTTCAGGCCTGGAGTACTGTAGGTGAAACAAGTCAGAGCACTGTGCAAATACAGTGTCTGTAAAACTACCTGTGACTAGAACAGTCATCAGTGTTTTCCAAAGTCCAAGGCTTCAGCAAGAAGTGGAGCTGGAATGCACCCAGCCTTCTTAAGAGCTGCTCCTCATGCACAAATGCACCCTATATTTTGTATAAGGTGATGTTATCTGTGTTTGGCTTGGGGAAGTCTGGATCTAATTTGAGCCACTGTTACAAGTTACATTTATATCCTGGCCTGCTGGATAGCTTGATTTAGGACGTAGACATATCTCCTTTGCGCAACCCTACACCCTTCCAGTTGGAATCTGCATTAAATAGGCTGTGCTTTCCTTCAAGAACCAAGAATGTGCTCGCATTCAGCTGCTCAAAATAGCAGTATCTAAAACGTGAGATGTCATTAGGGCTGACTTCCCTACCCTTCTGCAGCAAAGGAGGAGAGACAGAGTTTTACCAAGTGAAGAAAACAAAAAGCAATTAAATCAAGTACAACTATCAGGCTTTTCCTGTACTGAACTTTCTATTTAAAGGACTAGAAAGAAGGCACACTTAAGATAATACTGTTTTCAGGAAGGTGAGAGCTTTATTTCTTAATCATTTCTGTTACCTCTTTAATCTGAAAATGAGTTCATTTTTGTCTAGGATACTTTCATGTAACTTTCAGGCTTTCACTAGGCAGATTCAAATCCAGTCCATTACTGACCTCTATCTGTGAGAAGGGTGTAGTCAATGGTGTATTTTTCCCTTCTCCATAGTGGATAGGAAGCACAGACTATAAATTGTTTTAGTCTTTTATACCTGCAAGTCACCTAGTTTTTTAGGTTATCAATCTTATATTCATTGCAAACAATGTGATATTTCAATTGTTTTAAGCAGGAAAACAAAAACAAACCCTAGTTCCAAACATGGAAGTGCTTTCAATCTCTTTCAGCTATTCCAGTGATAATATGATAAATATTTACAAAAATCAGAAAAACAAGAAGTAACCAGTGCTGTCGAACATTGGTACTAAAGGAATTGCATTTATATTTGTCTGATGTTACAATACTTACTCTAAAGCAGGCTGAACCTGTGTGAAATTTTATTGCCCCTCAGTGCTTACATAATTGAAACTTGAGAGAAACAATCAGATCAGATATACTATGAGTAGAGTTTATGGTAGCAGGGTGTTTAAAAAATGTAAGGAAAAAAAAAATCCAGTGCTGTCTATATTAGAAATACATGTCAGAGATCATGCAAAAAGGGGTCTTTGTAAAACAGATGGACTTTTTTAGGGGATTATGAAACCCAGCTTCCCGATACTAATTTGCCTCTTGTTTATATCCACAACTATATTCCATATTTTAGTTAGTGATTGCAAATGGCAGTTAAGAACTTGATCAGCAAAATCTTTGAGTAGATGAATACCACTGTTTGACATTTCTCAGATTGTAGTTGATTACCTCAGCGCTTGATAATGTGATGTTTTAAGGTGTTTCCTTCCCTCCCCCTTGGGCAATTTTTTAGGAGTCTTTCTGCAAAGCTTTTTATTTATTTCCTCAAGAAACCAAAAGAGTTGGAGCTTGCCCCAGAGGTGTAAAAATTGTTTTTTCTTTTCTATTATTTTTCTTTTCTATTTTTAAACAAATATTTTTATTTTTTCTCTTATTAAAAAATAGAAAATAATAATGTACAGCTGTTATTTTTTTTTTAAAGAAGACTAATTGGACATGCACTGATGATATGAGCCTGTTTCCCTACAGCTATGCGTAACCTACACATTTCAAGTAGTTGGCTTATTTTAAAGATAAACAATCACAAAAAGATCATCATTAAAATGAAGGCATGTTTTATTCATTTATTTTAAACACACCGAAACCTTAATCCATCTATGATACTCAGGAAAGAAGTGTTTGAAATAAAAGCTCTGCTCTGTTTAACAAATTATATTCTAATCACATCAAATAATATGCCTCAGGAATACTACAATTTAATCTGATATTTTCAGACACTGGTGAGATGTGTTGGGACCTTCTTATATCTTTTCTTTTTTTTAACTGATGGCTTTCCCCATTAACAGGTTGTTTGGTTTTTTTCTGTCTTTGATTCCTTTTTCTGATGTGGCCCCTTGAACTGTATCAAAATTAAATACTAGCAGCAACTTAAATCCATCATGCTCTATTCAGCATTCCTGAAAACTTAATGATGCAGAACAGGGTCTGTAAAGTTTCCCTTTTTAAAAGAAGTCTTGTGTTTCAACTCTACCTAGAAACAGTCTTCTGTATATTTTACTTCAAGCTATGACTGCTTTATTTGGTTTGAGGTTTTATTCATAAATCTTTCCTAGCCTAGTATAGTGCAAGGATGTATTTAAAAAGGCATATGACACAGAAAATTGTTTATCATTCAAAGGTATACTGTCTTTGAAACTGTTTAAGTCCTTTCAGAAAAATCTCTCTTTTGATATACATCAGATCATTGCCAGATTTGGTCCTGCAGAGTGATGGCTTTGCTTTGGCCCCAGGTGAGAGCTGACTTGCTTCCAATAGGTCAGTAGATTACTGTGATGGTCTGCAGTGTCTTCCTGCAAATCCTGACCCAGGCAGAGACATACCTTGAGCCACAGAATCCAGTTCTTACTTTCCAGTACTTACTTTCTTTTAGCATCATTTATTTTTGAAAACATCACTGTGAAAATGTTTCGGTGAAGTGACAGAAGTTCTGCTGCTTGGCCAAAGTTCTTTATTGTCTCCAGGTTGTCATTGGTAATCTAATTATCTCAAAAATATCATATAGATATCAAGCTAGTTCCTCCTTGAAGCTTGAATTAATCTAAAGCAATTCCAAAAATTCTCTTCAGAAAAAATTTTCAATTTTTTTTAATGACTGAGATCTTGTGGGAGCATTATGAGCAAAAGATTTTGAAATTCCATGTCTGATTTATTAGACATTCATTGTCATGTACATCTGGGTTCAGGAAAGCCAGGGCAGGCTGATGCTCACACATTTCTGTCATGGTAAATGTGGTAAATTATGTGGAAGTACTCCATGGCCTCTTGAGAGGAGAGAAGGTGAGAGCTCTGAATAAAAAGCCTCACCAGCGCCTCCCAAAGCCAGAAATCAGTGTGCTGCAGTGTTACTCCCAGTTCTCACTGGCAGATTTTGTCATTCCTTCACAAAACCAGCAGGTCAAATTAAACTGAATAGTAGAGCCTTTTCTGACAGTGCTTCCAGTGCTGCACCACACAGCTGCACTAGCAGCTCATACCTGGCCAAGCTGCTCCATAAGATCTAGCCAAGAGACATCCTCTTTAAAAGGGTTATCTGTGTGGGAAAGTGCTCCAGCAGCATGTCGTAGGAATGCTGGGGGGATTTGGAGATGCTCATGTACAGTCTTCAGTCTTCACACAGGTTGCAGAGGATCAAAACATAGTCAAGCTGGAGTCATGGGGTCATCACCTGCAGACCTGTAGGTTCAGAGTACAAATATTTCTTTCTCTTAAGATATCCTGTGTGTTTTTCCTGCAGAGAAAGGATGACCTTTACAATGTCACTGGAAACTACTGCCAAAAAATATTTTATATCAATATCATACTGACAGAACATGGGAATTAATATGCAGTTTTGAAAAAGAAATGTAGGTTATGTATATGTACATCCATATATATACAGTTTCTGTATGGGTTACATATATAGGTGACTGTGACTGTCTAGTCATGGAGGTCTCCCTCAGACCATTCAAAGCATATATAATTAATTATAATTAAAAATTAATTTTTAGGTGAAGTGCAAATCCAATTAAACAATAAGAAAAAAAGTATACTTTTCCTGCAGTGTGTTGGAAACTTCTATAGTGGGTAAAAAAGCTGAGGTGTTCCCAAGGGGTATTGATCCTGAGATCAACAGAAAGAGTCAGTCCCAAACTCACCTGTGCTTGTGAAATACTACTTCACAGCTGAGGAACTGCATTTTGAATTATTGGACTGGTTTCCAGACTCAATCCTTCTCTCTTTCACTGGCAAGCTAATTTCACAGACACTCTTCTCATTATTAGGTAATACTCATGTGAGTAATGATTTCAATACCCCAAAGTGATGTCATTTAGCTGTAATTGAAGATGATACAACCCCAGCAGCATGTCTCTGATTATACTAATGTATATATGCTCTCAGTAGGAGTTTCTTCACGTATTTAAATGAAACAAACTATGTAGGTAAAATTAATTTAAGTTACTAGAATTGTGTCTTTATTAGGATTGAAGCAGTATTTGCGTTTGTCACAGGCGCAGCATACATAGGAATACTTCTGTAGAAACTATCTGCGGACAAGACATTGTGTGTGCATATCATTTAATGAATTATGGTTTTGGTAGGTGAGGGAGTTTTAGTGAGCCTGTTTCATGTCCTAAATGCTAACTGAAACCATGTCAGGTGTCTCTAAATGATGGAGTATGTGTTAGCCATACCTTATAATTTCATTTGTGATCTTGGAAGTTTTTCCTAGGTGGTGCTTCTTGTGTCACTGAGAGATTTGCATCCAGCTAAATGTACCGTATTTAAGAGTCTTGTTAGGCTGGTTTCACAAGCCATCTCATTGGCTCATCCAAGTTTAACCTTATTCTTATCTTTAACCACTTAGCTTTGGAGTTATTCACAAATGCTCCAAGACTACATATTATTTCTTGAGCCATATTGGTTGATAACTTGCTCTTAAGTTTCATAATTTGTTATATAAAAAAAAAAATCAAAACAACAAAAAAACAAACCCCAAATCATTTTGATGCCTGAATTGGTGTTACCTTAGATCTGATGATTGTAGGACTCCTATTAAATATATTACTGTTCTATATGCATATTGCATCTTCTTGTACAGATCCATTACTGTAAGTCCCCACATCATTAATTGGAGAAGAGAAAGTGGAGGCAGAAAAGACAGGAAAGGCTAACCAACAGCTCACACTTCTATCTATAATATGCTCATAACATTTTCTTTCTTGATTTAAACTTTTTCAATACTTCATAATTTTGTGCTTTGAACTGTCCATTGAAAATTTATTTCCAAAGCAAAATAAGTAAACTAGGCAAATAAAATGTGCTGTTATCTGGCCTGATAGATTTCTCCTCCTTTAAAACAGATTTATTTGTCTAAGAACAAATTTCCTCACGTTAAAGATGAGTATACAGTGAAGGACTGTTAAAATTTAGCAGAACCTGATCACATACAGACAGTCATTCTCATCTGTATTGCTGAATCCTGTGCATCAAATCGGTATATGCCTAACAGTGATTTTGAAATAGCTCATTCTGGCCCTGTGCCATGCTGCTCACTGAAGAGCTGCTTCTTGAACAGTTCAACAGTAAATTGTAAAATGCATTTTGCCAGTGGAAGTCTTTTTTTTTTTATTTGGGAAATTACTTTCACTGTTCAACAAAACTAATTTTAAAACCTTATTATTTATCAGTGGTGCAGCAGAATTACAATCTTTACTCACAGAGAGAAGTGCCTACCACTATAGCTTTGAAAATACTTAGGAAAGAAAGAAGCATAATGGACACCTCTCATTCCTTTAAGAATGTGCACTTTGAATGCCACAGACAGAATCAAGTCCTTTATAATTGCCCGGAGTTGCCTAAGCATCTGTGGCAAAGCATCTGACAGTAATGTTACCCGAATTCTTTTAGCCATGTTGAGCCCCATAAAATCTCCTTTCTAAATTTTTTTTATTCATGTAGTATTATGTATCTAAAATGATAAAATGTAAATACATGCATGTGGGGAGGCACACACACAAAATATAGAAAAGAAAAACAACAAAAAAGATTTTCAAGATAGTAAGAGTAACAACAGATCATTTAACAAAATATGTTTCCTTCTGGAGTTTAGTTAGGATCTTCCATTTTTTTATTTAACTAGGTAGTGGGGCAAAGAGTGATACTGAAGAATTTTGAAATGGAAGCTGTTACATGAGTTTTTCTAGTTTGTTTGGTTTTCTACTGTAGTGCTTTCCCTCTGCAGTTAATACAGAACAGTTTTCACAAGTACTACTCCATTCAATATACAATCTTAGGAAAAATGTTGAAATTTGGTTCAATTTTAAATTCTGGATACGGGGTTCTGTATCCCTTCTTGTGTGATAACCTAGAACCTTAGTTTTTTGTTATGTATAATTCCAGTAAAATGCTGTCATTGAAAACTAAGTAAAGACCAAATAAACAACCAAAACCCACTAAAACAAACCCAAAAGCAAAACCAAAGGACACCCAACCCACAATTCAGGAGCTATGGAAATCTCAGTACTAACAAGATGGTTGTTTTCTGTTCCACACTGGATGATCTTAACAGCATCTATTTAACTTTATATTTCGTACCACATACAGGTTTGTCTATTATCACAGAATTTAAACACTCAGCTCTATTCTCAGATCAGCACAGTGGATCTTTATAAATCTGGAATAAATGAGATGTTAGAGTTGCTGCCAGCAGCTCTGGCAACAGAACTGTTGATCTGCCCAGATTCTCTTTCCTGCAAAAATGTCTTATCAGCAGATCCACACATCCTACATGGTGTGACTGTGAATTTACAGATAAGAGGACAGAATGACTGAAAGTGGATGGATGGCATGATCATAAATAGGTCATGAGTTACCAACTGTGGAGCTTGATCCTGACACCAGGAGAGGCAATTATAAATTTTAGAGCCCTTGAAAGGGTAAGGAGGTCTCTAGGAAGAAGAGTTTTAACTCTTCACCCTTCATTTGTCCAAAACTGAAAGTACATAAATCAGTCCATACGAGCGGAGATGACTCTGAAATTCATAACCACTCATCTCTGTGACATTGATGGAAACTCTATTGAATGAAAAGCATAGATATTCTAATTATGAGCCTCTGATATTCAGAACTTCCCTTAGGCCATCAATATCTCGTATGCAATCATATTTTACAAGCTGCCGAATGATTGTCTGGTTATGCATGTGCTGACCCAGGGAAGGCATCCTCTGGTATAGCCAACCAGCTGCAGAAAGATGATCCTTTTTGAGCTCTAGGAGAATAAACACTTTTAAATTTCAGATAACATCAGTGTCAGTTCACAGGCTGCTTAAGCCTTGTGAAAAAATACTTGGCAGTCTTGGGAAGGGGTGTTTAAATATAATGCTGTATATTGTCTTGTGTTGATTGATAGCCAATGCTTGTCGAAAGACATTCTCTTTAACTCTTTCACTGCCATCCTAAAAGATTATCTCCTCTTTAATACAATAGGAAGTAAAAAAGGCCTAGAGCCTAGCTATGAAATTTGTCTTTCCACGGTCTGAGGCACTTTTATTGACATATGTTTGTATTCTTGTAGCAGCATACCACTCTCCTATTTGTCTCTTCCACTGCCTCTTTTTTAAATACATGTGGCAATATAGGCTGAATCAGAATTTTTAGTTAGCTCTTCAGATAAGAAGGATCTTTCTTTTAAGCTGGAGTTCATCCTCTTACGTCTGTCATGTCAGGTGCATTGAGGACAAGTAGCCTAAAGGTACTATCAAAACTAATAATAATGCTCACAGAAGCTTTTATTTTCATTTAAATACTTCTCATATCATTTTTGAAGGTCAGGTATTGAAGTATTGTGCCAAAGGGAAGATAAAAGCTGAAAAGGGAAAGTAGCTAGAAAATAACTGAAAAACAGGATGGAAGTGAGTAATCAAAATTGTCTGGGCCTAATGAAGTCCAGAGATAAACAAGTTTGTGTGCAACAGAAAATCAGAATGTCCCAATTATCACAGTTTTAGCCACCTAAGCTGTTATTTGTCTGAGAAGAAAAGGACTGCCATGAGAGGGCACCTTCTAGGACAAGCTAAGATGGGACAAAAAGATCTGTTGGGTTTCCCTAATTGTTTCTGTTGTGGGCATAGCACATTTGAATTGTCAGACAGTTAGTGTTCTTTCAGAGTGTGTTACCTCTAGAACAGAGCCCTTGCTGGTTTTGTGAGTCTGTTGCTCTTTAGCCTATTCCCTAGTAATATTATTCTGTGTTCTCTTTAGAAAGGATGCATTTTACCCATAAGAAAAAAACAGACACAGAGTAAAGATGGGATGGATAAAGCAATTAGTGATAAACTAGTCTTAAATTTTCCTCTCAAGAATGGGTTTATTCACATAAAATTTCTTTATGTGAATAAATCAAAGGGGAATAATTACTATTATGTGTTATTTAAAGTATATAATAGACATCCTGGTAGCTTTTTTTTTAGACATCCCATCTGAAGGAGATTAGGGATCCCTATTTTACAAAAAAAAGACTGAATTAGGGGAGCAATGTGCCAAGGGAGCAAATGACACCAAAGTGGGTCTTTATTACTGTTGTTTCTAAGAGACCTGATGAAAGAAATGTTCGCTGTGCACTGTAACATTCAGGACTGTGATGTTTTCTCTGCATCATCAGTGCATTCATGCTGTCCTGTTGATTAAATCACTGTCTAGGTCAAACATTGATCAAACTCTATGCTATGGTCTGCAGTATGCTTTTGCCTCTTGCAGCTGAACTCAGGGCAGAATTCAGCCCTGTCCCCTTGTCAGGGGACAAGGAGGGTACAGACTAAACAGCAATGGCTGCAGAAACTCCCTGTGCATGTACATATGGGAGGGTTGGCATTTTTCTTCCCCCAGGCACACCAAATGCCCACAATCAGCATCAGCACCAAGTCTGAGCCCTTAACATGAAGGAAGGAGATAATTCGTGGTGAAGGCTATACTAAAGATATATGTCCTTGGTTTGTTAAGGAGGGTATGCAATTTTTTTTACTGTGTCAGCCTTCTCCATGAGTGTTGTGGTAGGAATAATATTTGGAACAACATGTAATTCTAGTTATTTGCTTTCTTATTATCTTGCAGGAAGTCCAACAAAGAATCTGACTAGAATTCTGTTACTGTAACTGCAAAACAGAAAAAAAAAGCTCAGTGGAAAAATGGCACTGTATGAGTTAACATGTTAGCCCTTCATTCTTTCAGATCAAGCTTCCTGTGAGTAATAAAACACAAGGCAGATGAATTTGGCTGGTCTCAGTCAAGCCTCTCATGGATAGTTGCCCACACGGGAATAACTACTGCATAGATTAGCTCTGTGAATAGTTCCAGGACAGGTGTGGGGCTGAACTGCTTTGGCAGAACTGTGCCAGGAACTTGTGTGTGATGATGATTCACTTGGTGCTATCTGCCTTCTCTTTTCAAGAGCACTAAAATTTAACCAAACATGTTTTTAAGTAATTGATTTTAGGAAATTGGAGAAAACTCAAATTTTGTCAGATTAGCAAATACTTTATTGGACAATTCAGATAAATGAAGTACAAGTGGAAATTAGAATACCCTTACTAGGGTAAGAAATTAGTCAACATTTCATTCCTGACAACAGAAACAGTGTTATAGTTTCTGATTCATCTTTCCTAATAGACTAAAAGAAATAACAAAAAAAGTGCAATATTTAAAAGCTTACAAGGGGAGTAAATGACACAGGTTTTCTTTTGCTGAATACAAAATCTTTTTATTACTATTTGAAATCCAGGCATAGTCTTTGGTGATCTATATGAAATGAAAGGGGGACTCAGATAAACCCACCACTATTAACAAATCCTTGTTTTCCAGTCCCTGTCAGAAGTGAAAAGATTTGTTAGGTAAGGAAGACAAACTGCTTTTTGACCTCCACATGCTCTTCTTCCTCTGTTCTTACAAAGCAGACGTGAGCCTCAGTCACACTATACAAGTCTTCATAAAAAGCACATTATCAGAAACAAACTCTACACTATTTTTCCTGACATAAAAAGAAGGAATGTAAACATAAGATAGGAGGAAGAGTAAAGAACAGCATCTGATCAATGAATTCTGGTGCACAAGTGGCTTTATATTAGATGTGTAGTAGCACTTGCATGAATCAGGGCTCGACCAGTTTATAGCTGAATTATCTACAACATAAAACCGAAAACTTCTCTGTTGAGCTCCTTGTTAGAGCTATAACTGTAGGCCAGCCTTCCTTCTTAAATAATAAGGGGGAAGGATTGCAGTCTGGTAGCTGACACTGCTGTTTGTGCCCTTGCTTCCTCAGAGTCAATAGAGGACCCTGCTCTTCAAATCTCCCACACAAAGTAAATATTTTTTTTCTTGATTTAACTGGAAATGCTTGGGCATGCAGTCGCCTAAGGTCAGGTTTACAGCACTTCTCTAGTTATTTGCCACACAGTTTGGAGTTTCAGAATAATCTATGGAGTAATTTATAGAGGCATCTATTTTATATTGCAGTTATGATCCTTATATCTGTCTCAGCAATTGCTCTGCCCGTTGTGACTGACATGTTTTCCATGACATTTTTCATGCATTCCACCATCGCTATAACTACTGTAGATTGATTTTCACAGGCATGTGACCATTTTGGGCATGTAATATGGCTCTAAAAAATTTACCAGCCTAACTATCATCTCCTTCTGCTGGAGGAATACAGACATAATGGCTTTATCAATGCAACAGTGGACTTTTGCAATTTGTAGTAAATTTCAAACTTAACAGTTTTAATGAATTAGGTAATTTCTCCTGCTGCAGGAGCTCTCTATTGCAGGAGTAGTGAGAATAATGACAGAGGTCCTCTATCAATTTGCTGTTTTAAAATTTCAGTTAGGCTTATAGTTGTGCATATTCTGATGGTAGTGTTGTCTAAGAAAGATAAAAACAGCGTGAGACAACTGCTATAATGTTACTGGAGAAAATTCAGTATTGCTGCGTAGCAGTGAATATTTATCTCCAGAATTTACAGTAAGACTTTGCTATCTGGAAACCAGTGATGTTTCTTCATTCAGGATTTAGTGGCCTTTTTTCAGTACAAATTTCAGTAGCACCCCAGAGGCTGTTAATGCCTAATAATAAATGTGTCCTTTCGTTAGTCATTGTTTCGTTTATAGAAACCAGTACAATGTTTTGCAACCAGATATAAAACAAAGTGAATAATAATGAGCCAGATTGCATTCTGTTCTGTGTGATCATATTCTGCTCATCACTGTATTAACCTAATGCCAATATGAAAAGCTTTAGTGAAAGCTGCTATTACAAAAGTGTTCTGCAATGTTCAATAATATTAGATGTCTTTATATCATGCAGAGAATTATTAATAGTGAACATGAGACCTGGTCAGTCAGAATTAAAAATCTTTAAAATTCCTTCTGATCTTGAAATTCAGAGCAGTGATTTGTACGCACAATAATTTATGGGTACATCAATCATGTTTATAACTCCACTGACTTCGTACACATGCACAATCTAGATAAGTAATTAGCAAAATGGCATCAATTGTGCTGCATATTCCAGCTGCAAATAACAATGTTGCAAAAATGACTCCCAGTGGATTGTTCTAGAACTGTTATATACAGCATTTCTCTCTCACCCCTGCTCTCTTGCTCTCTCCCTCTCCCTCACTTTGCCCTTGTGTTGTAACCTCTAATACTTAAAGCCCCAGACATGCTGAAACCTGGGTCTTCCCAACTAGATTAAAGGGTTGCATTTTCATGGTACTATGATTCCATCTGTTTTAACATCTCCTATCAGAGAGGAAGGAGTCCACAGGTTCACTAATGGATATAAGTACAAAGCTGTCATTTTAGGCTGTGGGAAAATGAGATTAGAACTGATCTGACAAGAAACAAATCTCCTCTTCCTTTCTCTCAGGTAATTACACAGGTTGAATTCATGATCCCAGTGTACTTTTTGCTTTTCAGGCAATTTCCAGGAGGAAGATTCTCCTTGTTATAAATAAATACTCATATTCTATAATTGCTGACAGTCATTTGGGGAAGTTTTCCCTTACATGCATTGCTATGCTGCAGATAAAAAAAAAAAAAAGTGAAATAAATAGCACCATATCTTATATTACTGTTCTTAAACAGAGAGAGATCTTTCTGATAATTTTTCACTCTGTAAGTCTTCTCATGATGTATCATTACCAATAAGGGAAAAGGAATTGTAAAACCTGAAATAGCAAAAACTAAAGGGTCACACTTTCACCACAGATATTTCTCCAGTATAAATATAGGTTCATTCTTCTAAAATCTGGAATTACCTTACATCTACCTAAATGAAAATGAAGAGACTTACTCCTTGTTTCAAATCTTTACCTATAGGATAAAGCAGAAAGAAGGTGAACATCTTTGTATCACATATTGACAGCGTCACAGCAAAACATATTTAGAGCTGTAAATAATCAGAAACATAGTGCATGTACAGACCTGAAATGCCTGAAGTAAAGTAGAGAGTGCTCGTGGTTTATAAATCAATGTATAGATGTCCTACATTGACAAATCAAATGGGCAACTACACTCATCTGCCTATTTGTGCATGCTACTTATATCCACAGTAGTTTAAAAAGCAATTGCAAAAATCCACAACACTTTTGAAAACAGAAAACAGAATCAAAAGCACTATATTTAGTCCAAAAAGGCATATTAAAAAATTCATTTGTAAAAGTATGTTAGATTTTCATTAAATATGCTAAGTAATAGGGAAATGTAAAAGAGTCCTCTGGTTTTTAATATAAACTTTAAAAAATGGCATTCCATGAACAGCAAAATTTTTACACAGTTTGAACAGAGCTTCTTGATTTATTTTGATGATTAGTATGCCATCCAGTAGAGAAACTCATACATGTGCTTAGTATATATTGCCATTTTGCTATATGAAGGACTTGGGAGAATAATAAAAATAAAACCAGTGAAACAGTTGTCTGCTTCCAGCCCAAGTACAAGCATTAAAAATGCTACTATAATCAGATGATTCCTAATGAAGCCGCAGCTTCAAAATATCAGATTTTTCTATATAAAGAAGAGAATATGGAGTAAATAAGTGAAGGAGATTGTAAGGTTCTACATAAAGTACAGCAAAAATCTGAAGAATACTGTAACAAAGAGTCATATACATATGACTGCAACATATGTATGTATCACTTTTTACAGATATCTCCAGGCAGCAATGGCTACTTCTAGGGGCTTTGCTACTGTACAATTAACTCCATGTTACTTGTTTAAAAATTACTTACGTAAAAACATTACTTACTCAGCAGTATCTGTGATTGCTTCCCCCCCCCCCAATAGCCTAAGAATCATGCAGCTGTACTGCAGTCATTTCATGCTAAAGCAATAGAAAATTTTTAGATTTCTCTTCAACCTTCCCACTCCCTTCCAAAAGTGACTAAGATATTATTCCTGCGAAGTGTAGGCCTCTATTTCATGCTGGTTACTTCTGTTTCCAGTTAGATCAAAAATAAATTTGAGAAGCAGTATCCTTTTCACAGCTGAGGTCAGGTCCTTCACAATTCTGCATACATTCAATCCCAGTAAAAGTCAATGAGTTTTGAATGTGATAACCATTTTGCAAGGTCTCCACGTGTACTTAAACACATTTCTTTCAGTGGAAATTTCTTTCAACTTATCTCCGTTGGAAGAACCAAGAAGAGCCACCTTTATATTTTTATGGTTTTTTTGTGAGAAAAATTTAATTTCAAAATGTAGTATGGCCTAAAATATACATCTGAGACAGTTTGAAGTAAAAGCTCTTTCTGAAGATCAAGTTTTCCCTTAAAAAAGTCAAGTAGGGACTTTTTTTTTTAATTTAAATTTTAACAGTGTTGCCTTCAAAGTCCTCCATACAACAATTAGTAATAAAAGTAATAGTAATAGGCAGCAGGTTGTCTGGCATGGAATGAGAATTTGAGCAAAGACAAATCTCCCTTGGTAAATGTTGCTGTGAATAATTAAATGAAACAGAGGCAAAATACAGTCTGTCAAAACCAGTTTCTTTCTAGAGACATGGGAGGAATTAAGATTTATTTTAAGGGAAACTTTTATGCATGTCTCCAAAACCTTGGTTTGCACAACTTGTCTCTGCTAAAAGTTCCCAAAATAATTTCCGTAATAAAGAATGTTGGAATAATTTTTTGCAATATGCAGTTTATTATAGAAATTTCTCATACATATGTGAAATTTTCATTGCCAATTGTGTCCTGAAGAGAAAATACTGCAATATCATACTGGCCGAGCTTCATTGGGCTGAAATGGGGCATCCAGTTACTGATTCAATATTCAATGTATCTGATGATGCTAGAATACATGCTCTGTTTTCTGAACATGCATCTCTGCTCATCACTTGGTCTGTACTGACATAATTTTCTTAGATTAGTTATGCTAGTTCAGGACTTGAACAGAAGAATGAACTGTCAACTATATTATCTGATCTGATTAGCTTTCCTGAATAAAGCAGAATATTAATCCAGAATAACAAAAAAATATAGAGAATGTACCATATTAATGAGGAATCCACTCCTAAATTTAATACAGTCATAAGTTTTCTTTCCCATATTATGTCCAGAATTGGTTGAAAATTTTAGAAATATTTAAATAAATTTCAAATAAAACATTTTGATTTGTTGAAAAAATGTATCTAAAGTGATGCAGAATTACTTACTTAGTGTCCCAAACACAAATTTGAGCTGCATAAACCCCTGAAATTTAATACCAGCCCATTTTGACTGGTAATTGATTAATTTGGTTGTAATCTATTTTTAGGTATTTGTGTGGCATGATAGCACTGATGTAGCTATATCTCTGTTTTAATATAAGTGACTGAAGTTCCTGGTGTTAAAGACTTATGTGATGACTTCAGCAAAATCAATAGAAATATCTCCCAGCAACATCAAAGAAATGGGATAACTTCTGACTACCCTCTCCATGTCCCTGATTGTTAGTTAAGACTTCATTCAAGCACTTCATTGAGTATTTGCTAAAACTCTTAATATGTTTATGAGTTCATGCAGAGGAACATCCATTCAATAAATGGCCACATGTAAAAGCTTAACTTGTGATTTGATTACTAGATTTAGCTCTACTGTAAATTCCTACCTACCTGGAAAAGGATGAATTCTTTTTCTTCTTGTCACATTGGAACATGAGCACTGAGACAAAAATGCATCACAAAGGGAGACAAAAATTTATTATATGAGCACCTAGAATCTAAGCTGGTAGACAGGAATTCTGAGTATGATTCAGGCTCAGTGCTGCATCTTACCATTTTTAATCAAAACCATGTAAAAATTAGTTTGAACCTAAATGATCTAAAGAAAATTTGTAAAACCATGATCCAATACGTCTATATGTATTTTCCATATATACTTGTAACACTCAGGCTTGAATTCTTCACAGACCTAATGAACTGCTTTTCTGAAACATTTTTGTTTCCAGATATTATCCAAAAAAAAGAGTGAGATATGCTGAGCATTTTTTTCAGAAAGTCATTATACTTGTCCTGCTAGCTGGAATGACATCTTTACTCTTTTAGCCTTTGTCTCAAATAAGCAGAACATCAGGATATTTTTCTAAAAGCAAAAAATTAGTACATAGTCTCCAATAAATTATATAAGCCTCATTTCTAAGCACAAATGGAATTAGCTTTGACAAAGCACTGATGTATCAGTGTTGAAAATACATCTGCAGTGACAGAGCAGGCACAGCTGGCATAAGGAAACCTTCTCACTATTTAAGATAAATTAATTAACCATGTTTGTTCATTTGGAATAGCAAAATTGACTGATCAGAGTTGAGCCATACAATAGGACTCTGACAGGGAGAATGCACTGACTACAACATCATCTTCAATTGGAGCCTTAGGTAATTAAGAACTCAAGGCACTGAAATAATAGTAAGAATCAGTTGAGCACTGGAAGTTTTTGTCCAGACACCTGATTCATAAGATCTGTTATGTATATCTTCCAGATATTATGTCCTTAGGCCTTAATTGCTAAAGCCCTAAAAATATCTGAATTTCCATTCACGTGAGGAAGCCGCATTCACACAGGAGAGGTACCTGCAGTGCAGCCGGTAGCTGAAATCACACTCTGTGGGAATCTCTAGAAAGATTCTTTGTCACTCGTGTTGTAAACACTGAGTGCATTTGTGTCTTCTTTCTTTTCCTGGTCCTCTCTTACTCCTTTGTGCTTCTCCTCAATCTCTTTTCCCTTTCTGATGGACATCAGTGCAATAAATCAGTTTAAAATAAAACATTGCAATAGAAGCAATGCCTTGCTGACTTAAACTGCTGCATTGCACACAAGACAGGCAGGTATATTTCTATTTGGATACTTTCAGTGGATACTTTAGGTGGCATTAATAACATCAATATTTATATTACCACGAGGTCAGCTTGCACTAGAGTGTCATTTATAAAGTGTTATGTTTCCTGCAAGGGTTCTTTCTGTCACAATAATTTCTGGCTTTTTGAAGGTAAACATACAGGGCAACTAAGCCAAGTGTATGGAATTTCCAGTATTTTTAATGTTGTAGCTATTAAAATAATGACCTTTATGCAGCCATCTGTGGCTCTATGCAATGCCTTCAATCTCAGAGGTTCTTTGAGATTATTAATAGCAATAACATTATCTCAGCAATGTGAGAACTGTAGCTGTCCAGATTGAATGTCATTGGTAAGATTACATCGGAAAATATTCCCATCTGAATTGGTTAAAAATATAATTACTAAATCAAAGAATCACTTCTTCAATTTCAAATATTTCTCAAGCATATTGAGCAAAATTCTGGACAGTCACTATCATCAGCAAATTAGGATTTTCAAGAAAGTATTGAAGGTGCCAAAGTTAAGCTTCCCCTGATTTTTGAGTGTTGCTGCAAAAAGACTGTTAGCAATTTGGCATTTACAATTTTTTGGGATGAGTTTATCAAGTGTAGTAATGATTTAAAAAAAAAAAGTTATTTTAAAAAACTGTCTGAAAAGCTTTTTTGCTTTTGAAAGAAGAAAAAGTTAATCTGATGGGCTATTCAAGGTTTTCCAGATCGCTCAAAAATACAAAATTTTTGGTTTATTTTATTTCTTTTTTGTTTCACAGTTTCCAGATATTTATGACAGAAAATGTTACCGCTGTTAGCCCGGTAAACAAAGGTTGCTAAAGTGTTTCTATATCAAGTTCACAAATGTAGTCCATTGCCATCATGTGCTTTGATACAAATAGCCTGATGTGAGATCTATCTTTCTTCAGAAATTTTATTTATCATTTATTTTATTCAATTTTTGTATTATACTGTCACTCTATAATAAGTTAATGCTATGCTGGAACTATTTAAAGGGATTATAGTGTCAGTAAATTTTAAATCAAGATACTTGCCTAAGCTTATATTACTGGAATAATGATTGATGAGCACTTTAGTAAAATCATGTGAAATAAAGTACATGAGAGGGCAAAAAATATCACCAGCAATGCCATCAAAACAGCATTTAAAAGTTTAGTAACTGAAGAGTTTAAAAATTTAGTAACTGAAGAGCCACTCAGAGCCATTGTGCTTTAGTGATTAGAGGAGGCAGAAGCATATAATAGGAACTGAAGTGAAATCCTGGCTAAGCAGAAAATGTTGGGAAAATTATGTTGGCCTCAAAAAGATGAAATTTCACTCTTGGGGCTTATTCTGACTCTGCTGCTGACTCACTGAGCTTACTTGGTCAAGTAATTTAACCTTTGGTCCTAGCTGGTTAAAAATTCTGACCAGTCCCAGAAGTTTTGTTCAGAGTTGTGTCATCTTTTGTCTCTTAAACACTAATAGATGATGCAGTGAAAGATTATCTTTGTATGAAATGTCCCATAAAAAGCTATATTTCTCAGATTCTTCAGAATTGAAGTCAACAGAGACAGAGAGTAAGAGAGATTTTTCTGGTTTTTTTACTTTCTTTTTTTTTTCATGAATTTTTCACAATATAATCTGTTGCAACTGTAAGGAGACATTCACAAAATAAAAGTATTTAGCTCAGAAGGGAGATGAAATTTTAATACAAAAGCTCCTAGGTAGATAAGGAGAATATTCTTAAGTGGTTTTTTCCTTAGATCAAGGGTCTGGAAGTCAACTACTTGTTAAAGTGATTGTATTCTCTATAGTTAGGAGCTATCCTGCTGAACTAAGTGCTGCAGAATTTATGGTCAGAATAAGTACAAGCTGTTTAGATGGATTACAAGACATTCTTAGGTAGGAAAAAAAAAAGTGATTCTATGTGTCCTTGTATGGGAGTGAATAAGACAGCAGTTAATCATTCAGGAGCTGGGCAGAGGCTCAGAGACCTGTTTACAATTGTGAACAATTATGACTGTGACACTTTAGTCTTCAGGACTTTCTGAGGCCTTTGGTGGTGGCCACTGCTTTTGACTTGCCTGTCTTGCCCTTTTTCCCCCCCATATGTAATGTGTAGCATATGTTTTCCATGTCAAGCAGTTTGTTTTCTACTCAGAATCGTGCCATTTACCATATGGTTAAAGAAGTTATAGTATTTTCTTTTTCATGTATTTTTTAACACTAATTTTCCATTCTATCTTCCACTGTGTGCCTTTCCAGCATTTACTTGCCAGGTTAGTTCTGATTAATCTGCATATATCTAAGATACCAGGCTATGTTACTAAGCTATGTTTTATAAAGATGCTTTACACATATAGCTCTATTACTCTATGCAGCTTGTATTTATGATTATAATTTTCAGCCTATGCAGCAGTTCCTTCTTCTCATTTGCTTTAATGAATTATGGAGTTATTATAATAAAACAGTAGCAATTTTTGACAGTGTAGGATTAGTCTGTAACAATAGTAATATTATAATAACTTATTATCATAACACAACAGTGAAAATATAGACTGCAATGATTTAATCTAGATGGAATCCTAGAAAATACCTAATGTGAGAGTTTTTCATTCAGAACAACTTGCCAGGATCCCAGAAGGGTACATTTGGACCCTTTGAAAAGGAGATTGTAATGTCATTCACTGGAGATACAATAGTGGGTTTAAACACTGGGATCTATTTCTAAAGTGACATATAAATGCAAGAAAAACAAGCGTGCTCTGAGTGACATATTTCATTATCTCTATTGCAGGGAAAGAGATAAGATAATTTTTTATAACTCATTCCAAATAAGTTAAATTAAATCTTACTCTCAGGATTAGAACTCTGTCACTGAATTTTCACTGGGGATTACTCTGAAATATGCAAAGACAGAGAGAAAAGCTAGTGGAAGCATGCATTTAAAAACTAATATTTCTTCACCTGAGAATGCAGCAAGTGTTAAGGATGTGCGAATTTCACCTTGGAGATTTGAGGCAGTAAGTCCTGCGGTGTTCTTCACTAATTGGAGAAGATGTGAAAAGGAAGAAAAAGAAGGAAGTGATAATTTTGCTAGTGTGGCTAGAGGTTCTTTTCCCTTCTCATAAGCAAAGATTTAAAATGCATTTTGAGACAAATGTTTAAAAATATAAATGTCTGCGTAGAATGGGATGGAATACAATTTGCATCAGCCAGAGATAGAGGGGCAGTGATGCCAGGCTAGCCTGATAGCTGTGTTTAACAAGATAACTGGTTTTCTTGAAGAACATGATAATGTACTTTTCTATCTAGACTTCAAAAGAACATCTGATCTGGTGAAATTCTTTAGCATGAGGAGGAAAGTTAAAGACTTAGACACTGGCAAAAAAATTTAAGTGTAAAACAACTAGAAGAGAGTTTAAAATGCAGTAACTTATCGTAACAGATATTATTATTATTATTATTATTATAACTCCTCTAACCTTATCTTTGGTACTGACAGTTATTAGCATTTTCATCTAGAAATTTAGTTTTCTAGAATAAAATTAACTAATGGCACATATATAAGATGAACTCTCATCTGAAAACTCTTTCGCTGATCTAAGACAGAATTATGATAAAATTATTAAAATACTGAAACATTTTAATTGTTGGTGTATTTATATTGTTATTTAACAAAAGTTTTGATTTGTAGGGTTGGAGAACAACTGTTGGGAAGGGAGACTTGAATGAGTGAGTCAATCACAAACCACTTGAGTGCCTTTGCCAAGAGGGAGGGAGGGAGGGAGGGACAAAGGAAGGAAGGAAGGAAGGAAGGAAGGAAGGAAGGAAGGAAGGAAGGAAGGAAGGAAGGAAGGAAGGAAGGAAGGAAGGAAGGAAGGAAGGAAGGAAGGAAGGAAGGAAGGAAGGAAGGAAGGAAGGAAGGAAGGAAGGAAGGAAGGAATTAGTATGCTTGAAGTGATGTATCTCCAGTAGGTAATGAAATTTTGATCATTAGTATAGGAAGAGTTAAAACTATTTGGAGCATTGAAGGGAGTATTAAAAACCCCCATGTTTGAACTGGAGCAGGTACACAGACCAGCTGCTTTGATAACTAGAGGAATGAAGAAGCTGTTTTACATGAGGGGACTGAAAGAGCTGGATTTAGCCTAGCAAAATAATAGCTGAGAAAAAGTATGATTGCCTGCTATAAATAAATGGGGGCAGGAGGAAGATGAGTTATTTTTGCTGAAGGACAAGGTTACACAAGAACAAATTAATATAAACCAGCTATGAATGCATTTATTCCACAAATTCATAAAAAGGGTTTTAAGATGGAGCTCAAATGAGATGAATGGGATTATATGACATGATTATTTATGATAGCAGGGAATTGGATTCATTGACCCAGGATGCCTCCTCTAGTTCTGCAGCATATGCTTGTACAAATCGCAGTTCTGTGACTAGTAGATCACCTATTTCTGTGATTAGCTACTTCCTTTGCTGAGATATTGTAAAACTTTGATTTTTGTTTCCAGCAGTGATGCAGTCAGAGAGTTGGATTTAGATCTGCTGCCCCCACACACTTTTCTCCCCCTCTTTTTTTTTTTAATGTATAAGATAAATAATGTTATGCTTCTGCATTTTCCAGTGTTTTTGGCAGAAAAACAAATCAGGGTAAGTGGAGGCAAAAAAGTACATGAAAGTAGGTGGTAAACTTTCTGAGCAGGAATTATGTATGAGTAGGTATGAATAGGTAAAACAACCAATTTTATGCCACTGTATTTCAAATATGAGCATTTCAAATATATACATGCATGTTACATATTAATGTTCATATAAAAAGTATTGAGAGTTACTTCGATTTAACATTATTGTTTTATTTTTACAGACATATAGGAAATTTAAATACAGAGATGCATTTCTCTGTTTGTTTTTTTTTAAGTTCCACAAGCTCCACAGAAATGTCTTGCTCTCTCAGATCACCAAGCTGATTTTGTGAGTGACCTGATGCCTTGAAGTGCCACGTTTGCTTAGGGTGACCTAATTGGCTCAAGTGACTGAGGTGCATCTGCTCATCTTGGTTACTCACATTCCTTTCTGATGAGTTGAATAGACAGAATTATCTTTTCAAGAACATGCATTGTTAATAATTTGCCTAGAAGGGCATGTGTATAAGTCTTGAAAAATTACCTCTATAGTCATTGCTATTTTGTTGCAAGAGTTTGTTAGCCAAAAGAAAATGATAAGAAACTGGTAATGTGCAGTACATAAAAAATTCCTTAGTAGACAAAAACTTTCTCTTTGCCTTTTATTTTGCTTTGAAAAATAAGTACATATATCTTTGTAGTACTCTAGCTGAGTGATTTGGGGAAGTGATAACAGAAAAAAAAGGAAATATTAGGAAGACTTAAATGCTAAATTTTTTATTCATCCACTGTGAGTTGTGAGGGCTGTTAGTCAGAAAAATGGCTCATCAGTCATAATGTTCAGAATTTCAACTCTTCTCTGGTACTGAGCATGTGCTGGATCTCACTGTGGTGTTGTCAGGCATGCTAAGCAAATATTAAGGAGTGTGAGAGCAGCAATGCAGAAAAATTCAAACTAGTGTTGCATTATGCCCTGTCAGTCACAGTGAATGTGGCCTGACACAGCATGGTATTTGTGCCCAGATGGTCTCAAGGGCTTAAAATTCTTAAAAGGAAAGTTTCTTGTGAGATAGGTTATTAAGAGTTTCATCTGAATAAGGAATGAAGGTTGTGGCCCTTTAGAAACACAGTATCCCGAGAGATTCCTATGTCTTTGTCAATTTAAAATGATGGCAAGCAGTGGCATCATATTTATTGTATAGCAGTATTCATATTAATAGCCACCACATAACAGCTGAAAAACATTCCTTTTCTATCTGGGCATGTCGCCCCAGTACATTAGCAAGGGTTCAAGAACAGAAGATGACAGGCTTTCATAGAGAATCATGCTGTTAAAATAACATTCTCTCCTGTGCCATAGCTTCTGGCACTGGAACCCACCATCCTGCTGTAAATTGCTGACATCAGTGTAGCGCAGCATTCATATTATAACTTTAACCCTTTTGAAACCGTTTCTCTGTGTAAGTATCGTATTTAGAAGGAAGAGAAGAAACTTCACAGGAAAACATACCCATAAACATACATACACCTATAAAGTATATTTCCTATTGACAAATTTCAGAAAACAGACTTTAGATTTTATTTAGAACTCTCACTGCTTTTTCAAAATGATGGCATTTATGATGATGGCTCTTTAATTTATAAGTGAAAGAAAAATGAGGTTCTATATATTTAAAATGTTGTCCTGTCCTGTTCAGAAATTCCTGATAAATTCTGCAAACATCAACATATTAATTTCAATGATAGAAGAGTGAGAAAGAGGAAAGAGGAGAAGAGGGAGAAGCACTCAGCTGCTTCCAATGGTGTTCTCGTTTTGTTTTGGTGACTGTGACTCCTTTCAATATATCAATCATAGATCACAGTTCTTCTCTGTTTAATGTTATGCAACTTTTAGATTACATCTGTTACTCTGAAACATGGTCTTTGTGATTTTTTGGTAGACATTTTGCTCTGATGACTCTTTATTCATAATGAAATAATCTAACTAGAGATATGACTGAATGCAAAATAAGAAGACAAAATGGACACCCAAGTTAAAAGTTTCCTGATCTGCAAGAGGGAAAAAGCATTTGCAATGTCAATTTACAAGTTGTACATAAATTTCTGAACTTCACTACAGAGAAACTGAAGTAGAACAAAATGTGATTAGTGATTTGAATAAGTGCACAAGGGTTTTGAACATTTTTGGAAACAGGCATCACACAAATGCTGACCAAATCCTAAGCAAATCTGAGTTTCTTAGTAGAATCACAGTGCAAATTGCAATTTGGAGAAGTCTCTTATATTTTAAATTAATGCCTGAATTTAATTCTTCCTGTTCAGCTCCTTAAAAGTTGGCCTTTTCCTAGGACACATGGTAGATGAAATCTTTATTCCTTTTGCCTGCCTTGCACAAGGACCCTGTTCTGCAGCAAAACTCTTCCAGGTGTAAGAAATACTTTCTCACACCACATACCAGAGATTCCCAGATACACTGGATCAGACTGCTTTAAATTCAACTTCTTTTCTGCCTTTCAAATATCTATTTAATTTAAAATATATATACATCTTTGCAACTCCTCATGGCATGAAAATGAAAAATTCTGACATTTGTTTGTCTGTAGTTAAATAAAAGGTAATAACATAATAAAAAAAGTTTATTAGATTTTCTGCTCCTGTGATGACCTTCACTCGCAGAAATTCTGTTATACAGAACTAGGCCCAAAAGTATTCTTGGTATAATTCCTTTAAGTCTAGCTTTCTGTTTCCATCAAATTCTACTAGTTTGTAGGGGGTCTGAATTGATGTAGGATTTATCTTAAAAGATGTGGGATAAGAGAACAGAAGTTTTTAAAAGGCAAAACAGCTTAGATTGTCAAAATTGACGTATTCGTCCCTGAATGTCTCTTTTTTTTTTTTTTTTTCCATGCAGCCCTTACAGTGTGTAGAGAAATAGAAAACTTTAAAGAATGAACTTTTATGCTGCAAAATTGTGTTTAATATACAGCAAGCTATAACAAGAGCTCATCTGGTTAAAAGTATTATTTTGAGGTTTTTTGCTTGGAAAAGCATAGAGTTGTTCATATATATCTTCTTCCTTGTTTCCTTTGCTGAAGCAAGAACAGATAAATTTTATCCCATGAAGCTAATTACCCACTAACAAAACAATACACAAAGTATCATTTTGATTCATCCCTGGAAAATAATACCAATAAATACAATATCTTCCAGCCTGCACCATCATAGAGGCATATGCCTCTATTTCTGGAGGTGATGATAGGCTAGTGAGCTTCCTAAGCTTCTTGGACTTCTGTCACTCTTCTTCACACTAGCTCTATTTTTGCTTCTTCAAGACCCTGAATCAAGCCACCCCGTTCCCCTACAAACTATGAATTTCTTTCCTCTTACTATTTGATTTCTGCTGATTTTTTTTTTTTGGTTTTGCTATTTCTTATGTCTTATTCCACCATCTTTTTAGTTCTTGACTAAATTATTAACTGTAGGTCTCTGCTGCAGGGCTTAGGGATTTGGCTAAAGGCTGTCATTAATGTTAATGGAGGTCATACATAAATCTATGTTCAGCATAGAGAAATTTTTTCTCTTCATTTTTTGTTGAAGGGTGATATGAATGTGATCAATTTTCCTTTGATATCATATTAGAAAGTTAAAAATAAAGGCATTTAAATGACTTCTCATTTTGATGCAGAGTAGAAAATATACTAGCATGCCTATAAATTGTACTGTATTTTCCCATCTTGTCATTTCAGTGAGTAGAAAAGATTTAGTTTCAATTTTTTCAATTATTAATTGTTGTAGTGGTGGTTATTCAGACTGAAAGTCTCAAACAATGAATGTCTCTGTTCGAAGAAGAAATACAGCAGAGGTGCTGTGGAAGCATGAGCCACGATTTCATCCTCATTTCACACACACAGAAGCTGATTCTGTCCCTCACCTTATCTCAGAGGGACCTTCTAGGCAATAACTGGACAGTTTCATCTCCTTCACTGTTTGGGGGTTTTTGGTGTCACAAGGGCACTGTTACTCCCAATGGGAATTGTGGTTTTGGCTGTAGCCAGTGGTAGCTGCAGTGGAATCTGATTCCTTATTTCACACAGAACTGCCATCAGCTGGTAACAGTTGTCAGGTCCTGTTGAGATTAATTTGAAATACCATGTCAAAGTTTGAGGGATTTTGTAGTCTATTTTCAAAGTTTTCAACCAAATATTTCCTCATATATTACTGTAATACCATGTCTACAGTCTGTGCTCTTTTCTGGACATTCTTTCCAGTCTAAACTTTTATAGGCTGAAGCTAGGAACAGGTCATGCAGAAACTCTTATAGATCTGTCTGACTTTGATGTGGAAACTAGGGCTAATTGCATTTGACCCTTACTGCTTTGGGGTGAATCTAAACTACCCTAGCTCTAAATCCTGATTATTTGCTATTTGTACCTCAAAAAACCCATGTGAAAATGAAAACTATGTTCTATGTTGAATTTTACAATTTTTTTTTTCTTTCTCTAATAGTAATAACAAATAGAACTCTTGATATTTTCCAAAGCATCTTACATCTGCTTTAATAATTTTCCCCCCAGATTTACCAGATACTTAAAGCTGTTGGTTACTATGAGACCTGAACTAGGCAATGGGAAAATGACCATGGCACCTTTTTTTTTTAGAATATAAGCCCAGAAGATATATTAATCCACATCTGTGTGTGTAAATCCAGATCCAACTTTACTACTTTCCTGGCTCCAAGGGGCCAGGGTGGTTGGTGGAACTTGGCCAAGCAAGGTGCAGTGGTTAATTATCTGTTCTCTCTGTGAAAAATTGTGAGACTGATTGAAATCAACCCTCAGAGTTCACCAGTCCCAGATCAGTAGTAGGGGGATACTGGTTTGCATGAACACTGGAAATATCAGCCATGTCTAAATAGTACTTAAATCCAAATTGCAATTAAAAATTTAATTATAGCAATGTAGTACAAAGCTTTTTAATGTCATTGATTCAGAACTTTTCACCAGAAAATATGCACTGATGAAAAGTACATACCAAGCAAGTGCTAAATATCTAAAATCCTGTAAGAAATCTTGGGGTTGCTCAAAATCTTCAAAATACAGCTATTCATTTTTCTGCTCCAGCTAGTTGTTCTATAGTGTTTATCCAGCCTACAGAAATGTTTGGTGAATTGTTCATGCTTAAAACATGTTTTTAAATGTAAAAGGCATGTAAATCAAGTGTCGCTGTTATGCATGCACTGCTAACAGGTCTTAGTCTGAAAAACTCCCAGATCTCTCTCAGAGCTTGCCTGCCATACCTCTAAGCTTCATTAATTTTTGACATTTCTTCATGGGTTAAGATCTTATTTTCTTTGTGTAATCATGGTTGTCTAAATGGTAGGTATAATAATTTGTCATTTAGAAAACACTCACATGTGAACATTTTTAGGATTACATGCTTGAAAATGGGGAACGTTATTAAAATATTCAAACAAGTATTCAAATGTAGTCCTAGCATTAGTTGTATCTGTTTCTTTTAATCAATATACGTACAAAATTTGATTTTTCATGTCTGGTATTCCCGTCTGAGTTTTGACTCAATAATTATAGTAGTAGCTAATTGCAAATTGTGTATTTAAGTTGGCTAGGAATTTCTTTACAAAGAATTACAGTGAGCTCTTCTCTCAGAAACTTCCATATCTGTCTTATTTACAGCAGAAATCTGATATTAGGTAAGACACAACCCTGTGATTTTTTTACCAAACAATTCAATTTCTGATTTGGTTGTAATACAAAGTGTGAAACCTTATGATTTCTGTTCTCTTTTTTATATAATCAGTAAGTATGTACGTTTTTTAATCTGTCTGAAGCTGCTGGTAAGGTTTTGAGAACATTCTTCTCTTTTGACAGTGGTTATAGTAGTTGAGGGGGGGATGAGGGCCAGAGCCTCCACAGGTACACATGCTTTCCTCCCCATTAATCCAAGGAGAGACTGGTGTGCTGAGCACCCATCACTGAGACTGGGGACACCCTGGAGCCCTCCCTGTAAACTCCACCACCTGACATTTATCCACATCCTGTTCTGCTCACACTCTCAGCAAGGTAGGAGCTCCTGCATGGCTCTAACAATGCCTCAATGATTTTTCATGAACGTATTGTTTCCCTGGTGGAGGTACGTTCTGATCTTGTCTTGCAGTCCAGCTATTCTCTGGCAGAGAAAAATCAAGTGCCTCTAAATTTTGCAAGTACCAGAGTTACCTTAAAGCAACAGGTCAGTTGTTGTAGTAGAGCAGAGATATCAGAGCCTATCAGAGTCATGTGAGGCCCAGGGATTTACAAAGCCTTTATGGCAGCATTATGTTCAGTAGAGGTGGGAGGAGAGTATTGATTCTGCATTGGTATTGTTAGTATTGATAGAAAAGTACCAGAAGGAGCTTTGCAACCATTCACATTGGTTGTTTTGCCTACTACTGTAAGCTACAGGCTAGAAAATTTGTTTTAAAGCCCAGTTTAAGATTAAAAGTCAAAACATTTCTGGCAACACAAGTAATATGGGGTTCACAAATAAGAGCAACTTTTTACTTTTGAATTTATTAAAGGAAACTCTCCATTTGGTCCCCTGTGTGGGTGTAGGAAGTAGAATACTACCCACACTAAGAAAGAAAATAATACCTTCTCTCCAAATATAAGTGGAGTGAGAAAATGGATTAAAACCCAAACCTGACAATAGATTTAACTGAAAGCATTTTCTTTTCATCCTTGTTGAGTGTGCACTTAAGAAACTGTGCTGTTCCAAGGAACACAGAAGAGTGCTCAGTAAAAGACAAGGTGCATCCATTCCTTCTCCCGTTCACAACTGCTGTTGTCCAGCAGTTCATAGTAGAAAATGTCCCAACCCCAAAATTTTTCATCTCAACAGAAGATCAAATATATACAATAGGAGACCATCAGTCTTTGAAACAAATATAGTACAATCAAGAAATTTAATACTTTCAAACTGGTAGTAACATACTAGATAATAAGAATTCTTATCGCAAGTCTATCCTGTCTTTCTGTAGAATTTGACTACTCTTTTTGAGACCTTATTGATGTATAATTTTTCTTCTCTGTTTTATGCATTTTTGCATTTGTCCTAATTACAGAAGAGAAGTCTACCTGAAGATATTTCACTTGTAACCATAAAAAATGTCTCGTGATTTGCTGCTCTTTCCATACTTTTTGAGTCCTTCACTACTTTTTCATTCCTGATTCCTGAACTCACCATCTGCAATACTTTTTCAGTAAATTATCATTTAACAATCTTTAATTGTAAATTTAGTGATTTTTGTTTTCAACTCATTGCAAGCAATTATATTTATGTGGTGCTTGCTTCCAGATATCCCGTACTCCTTTGACACCTAGCCTCTCCAGACTTTGGCATTTAATTTTAAAGAAACATGTTTTATTAAAATCAGTAGGTCAATAGAACCTTTACATATTTGGCCTTCAGCAGTGAAGTGTCTGCTAGATACTATTGTACTTACAGAAGAAATCGAGTCAGCAAATGTAATGAACTGGCCTAGTTGCATGTCAGGGATTTTATAGGTTTTCTAATATTCATTTCTTCTTGATTATGCATTTGCTGGTCTTCATTTGGACTGGAGCATCTTATAGTAGAAAACTAAGGTTTCTACTGTACTTGAGAGGTGAAAAGTAATATAGCACAGAAGTACATTTAGTGTAAGTGTTAAATGTTCTTGCTGTCGCCTGTGGGTAGAGCCTGGACATCCTTAAATCCATTTATTTAGCAGAGATCTCATTCAAGAAAGATGGATTTATTTCTTTTCATTGATGCTGTTTTGGAAAGATATCAGCACACTAAAGGAAACAAAATGTTCAGCTCACAAATCTAAGGGGAGCTTGGAGCTACTGAGGAAAAATTACTTTGATATTCAAGAGGGATAAAAAACCCTTAGAAATTCTGTTTCAAAAAATTAAGAATAAAAGAAGTATTCACTTTGCACCAAATGCATTTCTTTCAGAAATCCAAATGCCATTTAGTTTATGTAAGTCACAGGAGGGAGAGAATATCAGTCAGAAGCCCGTCCACGCTTGCTGAAATCCACAGAAACCTCCTAGAGTGGATTGTGCTTCATGTTGGGGGGTGCAGAAATGAGGGAGGAAGAATGTGGACAAATGTGCAGCAGAGAAAAAGGGAATGAAAAGGTGGAAATACAGACGTGTGTATGTGTGAACTGAGGTCATTGTTACAGAATAGGGGAAAGAACATCCAGTACAGGGCTCCAATTGGGTTTTTTCTTGGCATCATGCTGGTACCAATGAGAGCTGTATCAGGGTGGAGGAGGCGGAGGGGGCATTGATGTTTTTAGAAGGAGGTGTGTAAAAGTAAAATGCAACGATGCCTGGAATGAGTTAAAGTTTTGGCTGACATTAATTAGTGAGACTGCTGTTAATGCGCGGTGGTGTTTTTATCTCTGCTTCCAATTAAATCAAACCATGGCAGTGACATTTTACACGGTGCAGGATGGTGCACTGCATTACCAGATGAAACTTTAGGATAAAATTTTGTTTTGAAAGTGAATTACACCCTTAAATATCCCATGAAACTGATAGAGCCCATTATCTTGTTTATTATTCAGGTCTTAAAAAATCCCTTGATGCAGCAATAATTGCTTTACTGAATCAACTGAGTTTATGTAAGACAAAGTTTCAGCTACTTTCTTGAAAATATTTCTTTCAAGCCTATTACACTAAATGTTGTTCAGAATAGTCCCAAGAAACTTGGAGAAAATTGTGTTTTTGCTGTTTTTCCCTAAAACATTGAAACTACTCTCTTGCAGTTTTATGTCCTTGTCATTCCACAAAGTATTAACTCTGTTTTTCTACTGAACTGCCATTGTTAGCAGTATAACTATTGCATATAATAGTATAACTATAACTATATGTATAACTATAAGCTGCACAGCTACATATCTCGAATTATAAAGCGGGATGGAGAAGTCAAGGCAAGATATTGGCATTCTATGCAGTTAACAGAATATGGCACTATAAGTGATGATATTTGGTCCAGCCCTTCAGGCTCATTGGCTTCAGTAATTCTCTCTGTTCATGGGCATAAAAATTCTCTCAAGGTCACACCCAAGGTTAAATCATGGGAACTTCAAAATGGGAAACTTTAAAAAATGCTTCTGAAAATAAAACAAAGGGCCTACTGAAACTAATGGGAAATTTTCCATTGCCTTCAAAGGCAGTAGAATAGAATCAGAGCCATGAAACTTCATACATGGGAAAGGAATCCATGACTATGATTTTGTAGTAGTTTCTCAAAATTATACATTTCCTATGGACCACCTTCTTTTACCAATTTTAATAATTTCTGGCTTCTCTTGAATTAAAGAACATAGTCTTCCAACCTAGTGCAAATAAAACCTACTTCAAAAATAGAAAATATGAGAAATAAAGCATTATAGAACTTGAATATGAAAAAAACAAGCAATTAAATAACTCACAGTAAAGTCTTTTTAACACTCGACTAAAAATATAAATATTAATTTTGTTGAGAAAGCATACAGAAAACAGGTGTTATGATGACATATTAGAACATGACATTGGGGAAAAAGTTATAACGGAGAGTGATTGATTTGGTGTGGTTTTTTTTTCTTCTGTTGTTTTTTGGTTTGATTTGGTTTAATTTTTTAAAGATAAAGAACATTCGCATTCTCAAACTTCATTATCACATTGTGACATCTGTTTTAAAAAATAAATATTTATCCACAAATCTTAGATATGTTTAGAAATATACCTGAAAACAAAAGAAAAAACAAACCAACAACATTTTTCATCCTTTTTTTGATTTCTTCAAATGTACGTTCCATAGCTTAGTCAGACTTCAATTTGAAGTGTCAAAATATTATGCAATATGTTCTCAGCCAGACAAGCACAAGAAAATGGCCATTTTCTTCACAGGAGAATTTGGCCCTGGAAGCAGAAATTCCTGAAAATGGGAGTGATATATTTGCATTCCTTTTCCCTTGCTTTTTGGGCACATTTACATGAGTCGTGAGAAGAACCTTAACGGTGAATTGTAAGCTCTTTCCACCAGAAAAATCAATCCCAGAAATTCTAAGCATTGAGCATGAACCCAAAAACTCTTCATGTGATTAATGTGACCTACTAATGTGCAATTAATGATACTTTCAATAATAAACCATCTCAAAGCTGTAATTTACTGAAGACTATTGTACAATTCAAAATTGTACATATATTTTAGAAAATCATAATATTTGATTCAAGAGCACTCCAGGAACAGAATAAAAGCTTATTCTTTTTTCACTATTGCAATTTTTTGTCTCCATCTGAAGTCTAAGATTGCTCATCCAATGAATAGTAGAAAGAGCTGCAAGAAGTGGTGAAAGACAGAAAGATTATTTAACTTGGTCACAAAGTTGTCCACATAATATAGCTGCATCAAGGATTTGGAGTAATCTGCAGCATTAGCAACATGAGGTTAATTTTGTTGCCTATGTAATAAAATAATTGCCATGAATTCTACCATGTCTTATTGAGGCCACATTAAAACCTGCATGCTGTATAATCTAGGCACTTCAATCCATGTGAGTCTCAATATGCCAAGTTTACATTTCTTTTTCTTTCTTCTGTGTATATTTGATATAGCATGAGCAACTATTCCTTCTGGCTTTCACTCTGCATAGTTATTCAAAGGCCAAGAAGACAAATTCCCTCTGCAATTCAGAAAAAGCAGAGTTGCAACTTTTCAGGATTTAGAAAGCCTTTTGTCACCTACTGTCAGAGAGAACAAGGTAAAACCAGAATGGTCACTTTAATAGTTGGTGCTTAAAACAAAGATGGATTTGAATAGTTGCCTTGGCTTTCTGCAGTGAGTGTTTGTGCTGTTCTCTGCACAGCACTATAGTTTCCAAGCTGTCTTAACCACAACATTAGGGGAAGTTGTGTACTTGTTTCCCTGTATCCTTGTAAATCGTACTGTCTATTTGCATGCTTTCAAGAAACAAAATATTTCTGCTAGTGCTCTTATTAAATTGAGTTCCCCACTGTAACACCATTCTTCCCTCTACTGGCTTTGAGGGACTCTTTCTGAGGTTGGTAGTAAAGGCTAAAAGGAAAAAACCAAACCAAAATAACAAAGCTGGAACAGTCAAACCTCAGGCCATTAAGGGCCATGTCTTCAAAGCCGTATGTCTAAGCAGAGAGGACATGTGGTTTCATTGATTGAATGCAGACTGAGAGACAGGAACTTATAACTTTTAATTTTACTTGTGCTCCCGTCTCACTTTGCAACCCTTAAGCAAGTTTATTCACCTCTGCAGTAGATCTAGCGTTGTCTTTTGTGGAGTCACAACACCACTCCCAAAGGCTAAGGCAGATTTAGGCCACACTTTGAGTTGTCCTCGTTCTGGTCTGCTCCAAGGGGGCAAGGAGGCATCCTGAAGGTAGCTCAGAATAACCACCCAGCTAGTGCTTGTACATTTTATTACATCACAAACTTAATTGTTATCCTCAAGCCCTTGGCCTTACTCTCCCATATCCAATATAATGGGTCTTATCCTGTATTTCTTGGGCAAGTCTGAGCTGCTTTTGCTACCAGCTGTGCAATTGAGCAGTATCTGCAGTATTTATATTTACCATAGGGCTGTATGCAGCTCACAGCTGAACCTAGAACACACAGCCCCCTGTCTGAATTTCTCAATCTAAACTGAAAAATAAAAATGCTTTTTGAATTCCAGGAGGAGAATAATGATGCTTGTCATGCCGTGACTTTGCCAGGGATCTTTAGCTAACCCTGGGAACACAAGCAGCTGAAGCACATACTCTTATCTCCCTGGAGAAACAGGGAGGGGTTCACAGTGGGAAGAACAAACCATCCATTAGCTCCTAGCCAAGCTGTTCCTTGCAGTGGCAGGGCTACCTGTGAGAGCAGGAGTCTGGGCTCTGACCCAGCAGGTCAGCTCCAGGCCCACGCTGCCACAGCCTGTGGATGAACCAGGGAATTGGCTCCACTCCTGCTGACAGCCATCTGGTCAGGAGCATGGCCAGGGCTGCTGTTACAGCACTGATGCCTTGTGAAGGCTGACCTAGAACAGAAGCTAAAGAATAAAGTAGATATTTATCAAGAGGCCTCAAATAGATCCACCTTGGGCAGCACAACCCAAAATGGCCGCAGAATGGATGACCGGTCACGGGGTGTGACACTTTTATAAATTTTGGTCCATTATCATATTGGAGCTAATTGTCTAATTACAGCTGCAGCCCATGAAGTCCCATCCTTCATGTTTCCTCTCTTTGGTCCACCATTGTTTATGCTCTTGGGCCTGAGATCTGGTTCAGCTCTCCTTGGTCCCCAGCTAGAGAAGGAATTGTTTTGTCTACCTACTTTGTGAAGAGAGCTTACTATCCCCTAATATGAAGAAGCCTAGGCTTGCACACTAAAGTAGAATAAAATCTAAGAAATATAAAAGCTAAAACCTGAGGCATCATTTCCCCTAAGTTTGAAAACCCCAAACTGACATGAGTAAATGAGTGCTATGGTGAATATAATTGACTGTAGCTGGTATTAGCAAAAAAAAAAGAAACTTTACAAAGCCAGCATATAACCATATGAGGCCTGACCTTTTGATTCCGTATTTTGAGGAGGGAAATCTAAAACCTTAAAAGTTTCAAAAAAAGAACCAGAAGCAGAAAATGTTTTCTGTTTCTACCATGATACTGGCTAAATGAAGTCTTTTCTTTGCCTGTTGAACACAGGCAGCAGAGAACACTTAATCTTGTGAATTTTTGTTACATTTTACTGAGATATCTGGGACATTCTACCCACACAACTTGATAAAGAATGCTGCTTTCAGATGTTTAGCTTCATTTTACCTTTTATTATGCTCAGGAGAGATAGAGTTGTCATAAATATTTAAGTGGGAAGCTACGTAGGATAATTGAATTAATCACTCATTTTTTTACTTAATGCTCATATTGAGTTTAAGAAACACATCCACTGGTGTTATGTCTGATTATAGGTTCTGACTTGCAACCTGATTTTACTGTGAATCTTAATATGCTTGTCATGTCTTTTACGGCATTTTCTCCTTGAACCAGTGGGTGCAGAAGTACTTAAGCTTGTCTTCCCTGAGATGTAAAACTTTGTGATTATAGGTATGAGAATAAGGATGCTAAGGGATATCCAGGCCACCATAACATTTCTTAGAAAAATTAATTACTTCATTGATTAAAAAGCGCCATTTAAAGGTGCAGAGGCATTCTACGTGCCAAACATTAGAAGGATGGTGTCATTTTCCATCCCGCCTTTATCTACTGCTTCTAACTGTAAGGTAGTTTTCATCCAAAGAGCTTGTCACAGAAAAAATCAGTGTCTACCAAGAAGAGAGACTGAAGAATGGAGTTTTTTCTGTCAGTGGAGTGACATTAGTCTTTCCAAGCTCCTCTTTTAGAGGCTTGACTGTCTGCTTCTGGCTCAGTATTTAATCAAAGGTTTGCCATCAGGAAAAAGAAACCATCACACAAGCATTGCCTCCCCTTCACTCCACTTTGGACTCCACTTCTCCTAAGGAATAGCCTTAAGCTGCCACCTCATTTTTCACCGTACTTATAGACTGATGGCTGGGCACTACTGTCATAGTCTGGATTAGAAAGGATGATGAGAAAGGTGAATAATGCTGTATACAATGACAAGTATGACTGTGCCCAACAGATCTTGGGATATAATTATGGTTTAGGAATAAAGCAGTTTTTGAACTCTCATGGCTGTGTTAACATTCTGAGATGATATTTACTATGTCCTGCAGTAATTGATGCAAAAGCTGACCTGACTCCCTGAGAGAGAGATTGCAAATATGACATGGAAAGCAAAATATCTTCTGGGATCACAAATTTTTAACCTCATTTTTTAAGACAAGAAAATAAACAATTCTTGTTGGCTGTTACCAAGCATTTAATAAGTGCCAGTACCACAGCTGTCAAGAAACCACGTCTGGGTTTTATTTCTTTAGGACATTCAAACAGGAAGAAAGTAATGATTGTTTAGAAAATAGACTTTAAATTTTATTATTATTATTGCTTAGGTTAACAATGGCAGAGAGTAGTGGAAGTTTTTGAAGAATTCATTCACAAAAAGGGGAACAACATTGATCATGATGGATGTTGATGTGTTATGGGTGGTAAAAGAATGGAATCAAGCACAGTATCAGAAGGAAAGATGTGGTTATCCTCTGCTTTTGTTTCTTTTTATCACTATATTTATTCTGAAATTTGCTTTGTGATAAGTATCTTATTTAGAAAGGGAGACATTTTTTCTAAACTGTCCTTACACTGAAACACAAGTAAAGTTACGGATTCTATGTTAGTGGAAGATGAGGATATTTCTAAATATCTACCTCAAAGGAGGTGAAGTGAGATGGTGAGCAAGTCTTTCTTCAAAGGATTGTGTTTGACAACCTGCCCAGCAGTCAAAAAGGAAACGACATAACCTAGAAAGTTCACAGACATCATACAGAGTATATGTAGCAGCTGATTGGATGACCTCTTTCACCAAAGTTTCACTGAGAAGAAAAATCCCATTTATATAATACAAAGAATACAAATGGAATAGGAAAAAAAAAGACATTTATACAAAAATTAGCTAAATAAAAATTACAGGTGTGTTCTAACTGAACTCCTAGATTCAAAACAGTCTCAATTTCAAGTCAATGCAATTTTATGTACAGATATTTTGGCTTGGCTTGGGTTTTTCTATATAGGAAAGGTGCAGAGGTCATTGAAGAAAAGTATATAAAACATGATTATATGTTTCAGTTCCTTCTGTGGTCGCTATTTCACTCCTTACAGGTTCCAGTCCTCTAAAGCTAAAGCAGAACATTGCTATTTAGGGAACCAGAACTTACCCCTCAAAGCACGTTTTTGCATCATCATTTTACCATTTTATTTTCTTACTTGCCTTAAAAACTCATGGTCTTAAAAGCAAAATAGACCAGTAAAGTCACCCTCCTTGTTGCATTTTGAATGCTCCTGAGAATACATTATTTGGTCAGTTTAGGTTCAACATTATATTTATAGTCATTAGAAAATACCCAGAATTTCAAAATGCAGAATTTGAACTGTTTCAATGACTTTTAAGCTTTCACATAAATTATGGGATACCACCAGACCTAATTTCTGGGAATGTAATGGACAGGTCCATGCATGCGGCATTTCTGCTGTTTGGCTCAGTCCCTAGTTCAGACCATAAGGTATGACTGACTAAAACAAGCAGTTCTCAGCTGAGACAGACCAACAGTCCATCTATCTCATAGTTTTGTCTCCAACAAATACAAGAAATTGTTGCAGTTGCTTTTTGCCATCCAGTTTCCCCCCTGTACACATCCAGAAGTGCCTGAAATAGTGGAACTAGGCATATTAGAGGGTGCATCCCTTTCTCTTCTGTTCAAGGGAAACTATTTAAAGACCAATATATTGTGTAACCATTTCCACAGAAATTTTCACTTCACTATCTACTGTGTAAAGGAACCTTACTAATGTTAATGAATCACAATCTCTCTTGGTATTCAAAATATAATTTTTATGCAAGAATTTTCCTAATTCCATGCTTGTGAGGCAGTGTGAGTCAGAAGCTTCCCAGGTGGAGACTGGTATTTGCAGTTAATTTGCTGCAGGTACCTATTAAATCACCTCTACATTTTCTTTTGTTTCAGTGCAGCTCAATGATTTGTGGGAAGTGAACTCAGAAAGTGACCAGAACAGCCACAGTGACTGTGTTTAAACAGTGACTGTGTTTAGTCAGTCCTTATCTGTGCTTTAAAAGGAGTTTGTAATTCATAATAATAACGAACACTATTGCTTTGACAAGATTTCCTCCTTTATATAAGCCCTAAGCAGAAGATTAGGATAATTTTTTTTAAAGAGGCCTAATGCTTGAAGTATTTTCAGTAAATATAGAAACAGATTTATTTTTTTTCTCTTGAATACAGGATGGTTTTCTATTTTACTGGCACAGAGGAGGCCTATATCTCCTAAGGGACTTAAAAGCCTTGAAGGTAGTTGCTGCCAGGGTGGGTTTGTTTGAGCATGTGTCTGGATAGAACATGTAGCAGCATCTCTCAGGATGTATGGTATTAGGAAATTAAGTTTTTTTAAATTCAAATAGGAAGGAAAGAATTTTTTAAATAATACTTTACAGTAGACAAACTCAACTGTTGTGGGCTGAACTCTTGAGTCAATAAGTCTTATCCATTGGAATAACTATAATTGTTTTATTTTTTGTCCTTTACTGCTTTATACTACTTTTTGAGTTAAAGTCAGCTATTTGCAGTAATGGGTCAGAGATGTCTAGGTAGATTTGAAGTAAAATGTCTGACAAATTCTTGCCAGATCCAAACTGAAGGTGTATGGGGGTGGTGGTGGTGATGGATGAAGCCTCAGATGACTTCCCCCTTTAATATTTATTCTAATTGCCAGTGCCCCTCTCTTGTCTAAGCTGTGGATTCTACACAACACAACACAGATGCAGTAGCCCAGAGACAGAGGTGGAGTAAACAGGGATTTGCACTAAAAGAAAATTTCCTTTCAGTAATCAAAGCAACATCTGCAGTTAGTCAAGTTCTCAAAATCCTTTTTCCAGGCTGTTTGTAGGCTCTTCTGCCATTCATGTCTTCATAAAGCAGAGGATTTTGATATTTTTCCTCATCTGCTCTGCTTCCACAAACACATGTATGTATCCAGTGTATGCCATGAAACAGGAAGGTGCAAGCCTATGGCTGCTCTTTTGCATGTAGCAACAGCAGTATTTCTATGGCCATCAAAGTTGATTTGTATTTAAATTCTCTTCATTTATAACCCCCTATAAAAAAGGAACATGTAGAGGTCAGAGTAGATGAGCAGAGGTAATATTGCTGAAAATACCATGGATTGCATGTACTGTCTTTGTACCCTACATCAATGGATTATGCCAACTGTGCCTTATTAAAAGAAGTGAAAGTAAAGAACCTGTGCATTTAGTAGGTAAAATTTTGGTGTGGACACAAATCAAATTCCTAGATTTCCCATACTTACAAAGATATTTGTATTAGGGACCTACCTCAGTTTTTAGTACAAAGAAAAACCCATCAGCAAATCCCCAAATCGTGTAGCAGATCTTTATATGCAGTTCATTTAAAGTACCCAGAGGTCTGCATAGAAAAGTTGAGTGTCTTCTTATTTGATTCATGCAGTGACCTGAAAAAATAGAGTGCTTGCAAACAAAAGAAAACAATAATTGCATTTTTGAGCAGGCATATTTTTCTGCCTGCAGAATAGCTTAAACTCTATTTCATTTTTTCTTTACATATTTCTCCCTCTGGTTTGCTCTCAGGCTTTATTGTGCTCTGCCTCTCTGCCTTTCTGAACTCATTTGAGTGGTCCAGCTTTGTATAAGCACAAAATGCTGATAATATTTTGTGATTCCTTGCAATAACAACTGTGCAGAAAAGTACCGCAAGGACACATATTCACATATTGATAAGGACTCTGCTGCCTGGAATTATTTGGCACATGTCAGGTGGAATTTGCACTTGAGCTGAAGGCCAACTTCAGGCTTCTGCACCTCTTAGGACCCACTTAAAAGTTGCTAAGAGAGTTTAAGTGGTTTGGAAGTATCTTGTTGGCTGTCTACACATGGCTAAAAATAACCCACCATGAATTATTAATGGCAGAAGACTATGGTTTTTTGCTTTACTTTTGGCATGTGTCATTTTTGCACCACCTGGCAATTTTGATCAACTGATGCAACCACACACAGACCTCAAAGGTGAAGGGGAGAAGTGGAAAAACAAAGCAGAATTGCTTTCTGTGTTCTTTTCCATCTTTGTCAGGATTTGTTCAACAAGAAGGCTTTGAACTTTACAGTTGAAATAAGCCTAGTCAAGCTCTTTTAAAAATGTTTTAGAGAAGTTATTGAGAAAATATAGTGATAGAAGCTTCAGGACAGAATAGCAGGACTTTATTCTGTTTTGAGCTGCTTCTTCATAAATGCATAAAGATGGCAAACTCTTTCCTGTGTATCTACTCTCTACATTGTGGACAAAATTAGACCTATTGCCATTACTCTATCCTCCTTTCTCAGTTCATGGTCAGAAAATTTGTGGTTTGGTGTATCAGGTGAAACTATTCACACAGAATATTTGATCCTGCAGTCATCGGCATGGGGCAAAAGAAGAATTGGCTGGAGTAACACATCGAGCTTCTGGAAATGATGTCCATTTGGCTCTGCTTTGTCTTTGAGCACCTTCTGTGTTGGCAGCATCTCTGCTCCTTCAATGAAATAGTACACCAGAAGGAAGACTGAAAAGTGACTTAAATCACAACTGCAGATGTAAACACCATTTCTTCTTCTGCTCTGTCTCTTCTTCCCCAGGGAACTGAGTTGCTGCCAGAAATTAAAGGCAGATAGTAGTTTCTTGGTTGATGTAAACTGGTGCAGTCAGTGTTTGAACGAATCATCCGTTTTCCTTCATCCTGCAGGAACAGCACTCTTGCTGGCTAACACTGCCTGTTTGTATTATTTTTTGATCCCCTAAGAGTTCTCAGGAGATTCTTGTGGATTCTCTCAGAGCTGAGAATCTTTGGGTTAGAAATGTCTATTTACTATTTCTAGCTTGCTGTTATTTCTACTTGTACCTAAAACTGAAGCTGCCCTGTGTTAAATTCTGTCCCATGCAGCCTTCTTTTCTCAAAGAACTTTCGAGGTTAAATTTTACGTCTGCATGGCTCTTGGGGAAAGGTAGTAGTGTAGCCTTTCTCTAAATGAGGACCAAATCAGAGCAAAGTGACAAAAAAAGTTTGCTCTCGGTCAGAATCAAGACCTGGGGAAGACTCACATTCTCACTGCTACAAAGAAATTCTTTAATCCTATAATCCTTTCTTCAATCCTTTTAATCCTCAGATGTATACATTCTTTGGATATGTGCTTGACCAGCAACACTATAAAGAGACAACAGGACTCTCTCACTGAAAATAGTTATTATCATAGAGTTACTGGAATCTTGAGTGACAATTAGCAGAAAATAAATAGCAGAACCAAACAAAAGCAAATGAGGTAAAAAAATCTGCTAATGGTCTGTACCGTTGGTAAACTCTTCTCTCCTGCTGCCTCTGGTGTTTCTTTCCTCTCTGTACTCAGAAAATCACTGGGTTTGCTGGTGTCCAGACAACCAGTGTATGGATGTTTTTGTTTTGCTATAAGGAAGTTACAGTTGCAGCTATACCTTTAGTGTTTAATATAACTGGGTTTTTTTCTGATGATATGTAGGTGCACAAGTTGTTTCCTGTATGAAGTGCTGTGTCATATCTGGTGCTGTGAGATTATTGCACTTTCTCCACCTGTGCATACAGAAAAGTGTAATTGGATCACTGGGAAAAGATAACAAATCCAGATCCCCAGGCTCTTGTCAGGCACTGTTGATGCTGAGATATACTGTTGATAAATAATTCAGCTATTTAGCTGAACAGGAATTTCAGTGGCTTAGCTGCACATCATCTTATTATCTTTCTCCTTTTCTGATAACTGGCTATCTGATGGCAATGATTTAAGAATTTTGTTTGATAACCTTCTATTTGCCTGTTATAGGGACTGTCGCATAAGCAAGATTTCTTCTATATGTGGGGAACATCTTTTGTTCACTGCCCCCATAAGTGACTATACCATACATGACAGGTTCTCTGAAGCAGAAGTTAAGAGTGCAAACAACTTTAATAATCTTTCTTGATAGCTCCTAAGAAGTGTTTATGGAGTAGTTCTTAGAGCTGTGAAGGAGCAGCATGCTAAGTGATATTAAAATAGGAAGGAGAGACCTCCATCTGCCTTTGTTGGAAAGATGAACATATGATGACACTTTCAACTTTATTTGTATTGAGGTGTCTGAGAAGTTGAGGGGCAGCTCCTTCCATATTTTCTTTCCAGGCCATATGCTCCAAATATGGAAGACAAGAATATGACATGTCACACTCATTTGTCTGAGATCCTGAAGGAATGTTACCCCACGAGGTGAAGGGATGCCATAGAGGATCTCATCAATGATGTAGCACCATGCAACACATTTAAAATGTGTCAAAATGTTGTCTCCAAAGCAGCAATGCTTTGCTGCTTAGGTCACTAAAAGCAGCTTTCTCAAATTCTCCACAGATGTTTTGCCAGGCTGCCCACATATCTCTAGATAAAAGCAAACTGTTTGCTTCATAGTGTAGAATAATTTATAGGTAGGGGCCAATTTGTTTGCAAAGAAACAGCGTGTTGCCATCAGTTTTTCTCAGTACAAAATGCATTATGCTAACCGCAGCACAGAATGTATGTGGTCCAGAAGGGGAATTACTTGAATTAGTTTAGTATTAATAGTTTTTCTCAAACAGTCCTGTCCAGTTTTATCAAGGAAAGCTATAAGCCCTCTGGAAAATGGTCAAGAAGGCAAACAAAGATTATCTTTCCATTTCTTTCACTGTGTTAAGTGCAGCTGTCCAGAGGCAGATAATTCCACAACAGTTTTCATGGTTTTAAATTGTGGAAGGTAAACAGTATTTTACAAATGCTTTTATAAAGTAGAATTGTGTCCAAACCTATGTTTTAGAGTAAAAAAATTCAATTTTTTATTCTTCCCCTATTTTTTTCTCTCTCTCTAATCACAAAGGACCAGAAAACATTGGACCTCAGGCACATTTCCTATTGAAAACATTATCACAACTGACAAAACTACATGCAGGTTTTTGGCTTCAGTGAAATAATATATTTTAATGAAAATGTATTTTGTTGAAATGTTCAGGATAGCTCCTCATGTGAGATTCTTTTCATCTGCCATTTCCAATTTTCTCAAACCAACTTCACATCATCACATGGTACATTGGTGAGTTCTGGAGTCCTAGATGAGATCCATCAAAATTATTTCAACTAAGATATAAGAACAGCTTTTGGGGATGAAAGACTAGGGAATTAATTTACTGCCATACTAAATAGATCATTCTCACTGTTTGACAAATTTGTTAAGTTTTGAGCACTGCAGCATTAGACTGGTGAAAAATTAAAGTAGGCCTTGGGGCAAGGTTAATAAAGACGCCAATAACCTTTTGCTAGTAGGTGCAATACTCCATTGAATATGAGTCCTGAAGGTGATCATCTGTTCCTCTTTGCCCACTGGAGTGAAAATATCATGATGGTCACCATCTGGAGTAGTTTTTCAGCAATCAGCAATTCTATAATGAAAGCAGGGATATTTCTCTATAAAAATATGCTTGGGCTGTCAATGACTTTTGGCTGCCTTAAAGTCCTACACAACTGAGAAGCTCACATTGGTTAAAAACCTGGAATTCTGCACCTTTTCTTCTTCCTTGTGTTCTGTGAGGGAGTCCTGTCTGCTCATGTACAGGCAATTAAAGATTTTGCTTTTTAATTTGCCATGTGTATCCTCATTAACTTTTACTCTAACAGCTCCAATTAGTTGTAATACTAGGCTTAGATGTTTCTTACATTAGAGTTCAGGACTCCACAGGCAGGATATTCTTGGTGGCAATTTTCCATTTCGGGAACTCCTAAAATTAAATTATCAATAGAAATAGGTCCTTACAAGATTAATTCATGCAGACAGTCATTCAGATAAGACTGGATGGTATTGCAAACCAAAACATGAATTTTAATAGATATCTTTTCCGCTAGACCTTCTACAGTATTTCATTGATGGGTTTTATTACTAAAAATAGACTTATTTTAACAACTACTTAATAACAAAATTTGTATTTACCTATGTTTGTGCGAGCAAGGACTCTTTTTTTTTTTGCCACTGGCTGCAAACAACAGTTGTTTCTGGGCTCAGAAGTTTATTTGTTTTCACAGATGAGGTAGTCTTGATGAAGCTGTTCAATGTCATTTTCAGAATAACTTCCTTCTATTACAATTCAGTAACTGTTAAACACAGGAATGAAGATAAGATTAGTCTAGGCAGTCTCCACACCCGAACTTTGGCACTTCAGCACCCATTTATGGAGAAGTGTGAGGAGCTGAGCAGGGTGTGTCGTGCAGCTCAGTGCCTGGCAGGATGACTGGCAGCCTTGAATTCATGGCCCCACCTGAGGTATTAATGCTATTGATCTTGCAGCTATTTCAGCTCTGCTTCCTGGAGTACAGCACTCACTCTAGTGATTATGTCTTGTAGGAGGTTCTCTCTCTTGACCTGTTACTGGTTCCTATTACTGCAATGAAAAAATCTGTTCTACCTGAGCTTTCTCCCCCACAAAACCTATTTTCCATTATTTGTTCTCTTTTGTCTCCCTCCCTCTTACATGCCTCTTCATGCCAATTTCACTCTGCAGTAACCCACAAGTAAAGAAGTCTTGAACCATGAAGGTGGGAATAATGCTTTTATAAGAATACATGAACATTAATTTTCCCAGTAACCAAGTCCAATACAACTCAGTTTTTCAGATGTGTAACAGAGATGCCATCAAACAAGTCAGCAGTCACAGACAATTTTGAAGAAGGATGTGCATGTGTGTGAGGACAGACAAAGTGGGAAGAAAACAAGTCCCACATTTATTTATTTATTTGTTTATTCATGAGAAAGTTTCCTGCTGGCTTAGCTCCCTCTCCTGGCAGTGAGGAATTGAGCTGTATCAGAGTCCTGTTGAGCCTGTACACTACCCAAATTTCCAAAGACCAAGCTCTTGTTCACTGTAATAGCATGCCTTTTAAAATGGGATTTCCTGAAACCTGCATCCTTCTGGGCAATGTGTCTGCATAATAATTTGCAGGAATGTAGCTAGAAAGAGAAAAAAGGCTTGGAGGACGGGAAGATTACAGAAGAACCAGAAAGAGAAGGGTGGGAAAAAATGTCTTTACACCAGTTGTTGCAAGATGTACCACTCTCTAATTTTTCTCCTGTCTCCACCAAGGCAGGTCCAAATCAATTTCACTTGCATCCTCAGGCTGCCTGATATGAGGTTTTGAGAATAATTATAAATGCAAATTGACAAGTAAAACCAGAAACATCCTGATCAGAGTAGAAGAAAGCACAAGAGTTCAGATGTGTACATTTGCTGAATCATTTTGCTAACAATATTGCAAAGACAGTAATGTCTTTCTCTGCCAAAATCTGTTCATATAGACTTCATTTGTTGGTAACAATCTACAGAGACACTATAAGATTTCCTTCATATACTAGCTACTCAACATTATCCTGTCATCAATACTTATTTTAGAAGAGGGCACCAAGGATGTTTTCTTCCTCTCTATCTCTTTTTCTTTGCCTCATTTTCTTCCTCCTTACCTCTTACATAATACACACTCATAGCTGTGAAGCAGCCAGTACAGCAGGCATGCAAAAAGGCTTCCTATAAAAGCATTTTGATTCCTTTGGGTCATTTTCCCTATGCCTTTGATGCAGAGATTATAGACTCTTATTAAAATATGAGCACATAGTTCAAACCCAAGACACTCATAGAGAAGTATATACAGCAAACTATCACCCAAGGCTCCTAATCACTTAAAAAAAAAAACCAAAAAAAACCCACGAAAACCAAAAAACCAAAACACCAGGATATTCACTAATGTGTGCATTCACAGATGTGATCTATACTTGTATGGAAAAAGGATATATGTCAGGTGTTATTCTGTAATTTTTCTTGTTACTACTTGATAGATACACAGGGACATTTTTCTTACGAACAAGGAGCTCCGTACTAGATTTCCTATGAAAGGAATTAGATTTGTTTTCTGTTTGTCATTCAATTCCAGACATAATAGCCTTGTACTTACTGTGTATTATAATTATGTAGAGTAAGATTATATGACTTGATTATAACCCTGGTCTGCAGTACAGCCAAGAAAATTTATGCCAAATGGTTTAGTGCGAAGTAAGAGTCCCTGACTGGTAATAGTGAAAAGAGTAAGTATGACTGTTTGGTTTTGGCTTTGCTTGCCTTTCAATTTATGTTGCATGGCACTCAGGTCCAGATAAACAGATGAACTGCTGGGAGAAGTGATGCTAACTTGTTAGGCTATCAGAGAAAAAAAGGCCTTGGATTCCTTTGACCTATTTTTTATTATTTTCAGTATTCCTTAAAGGAAAGAATAGCCAAGCATTCTTAATTTTATTACCTCTGAAAAATTTGTAGCTTTAATGTAAACCATGATTAGGCTAATGAAGACAGACAACCTGGCTTTAGGATCACCTCAGAACTCTGTGCTTATAGGTAACCAGTGTTGCCATAGGTAACATTCCTATGCAGGCTTGGTTCCACGTGTTATCTTCTCCCTTTATTCTCTGTTATCTTCCCTGAATTTCACTAAGTTCTCAGGTAGCCATAGAGACTGGAAGACTGCAGAATGAAAAATGGGAAAGATGACTCTAAGGGCAGCTTTGGAGATTCTTTAGACAGTGTAGGGAGAGCCACTGAGGCAGTAGACCAGTCAGTGAGGTAGGAAAAAGTTCCTTAAGCTGACTACTAGTGAGATGATTTTTTTTCCCCTTAGATGCCACAAATTTATAATTCAACATCAATTTCAGTAATATATTAATTATTGCATGGCTGTGCAGTGTGCAAAGGCTGGAAGTTGTATGGAGGATTCTGACCAGTAAAGGTATGACTAGTAAAGAAGTTTCACCTTTCCAACTTGCAGCCAGATATTTCAACCTTTAAAATATCTTTAACCAAAACACCTTATATTTTATCCAGTACATAAAGCAAGAATTTTTCTTTTCCAGCTAGCATCAGTCAAAAGGGAATTTAAACAAGGCAGGTTTGAAAAAAGACAGTGAGATAAAAATGTTGATCAGAAATGCATTGTAAGGCTGTAATTCCTGCAGTAAGGCAGGAAATATCTTACACACTGGGAAAATACAATTTGTGTCTAAGGAGGATATAGTAGAAATAATAGAAATCAAGTGTACAGGGGAGGAAATAGAAACAAAAATTACCAAATTGTTGATGGAGAAATGTGTTATTATTGAGGCATTTGCTGGATAATTTCTTAAATTTTAAGTTGATTGTGACGCTTGCCTTCTTCTCGACCTAGACTGGTTCATAGAACTTTCTCATTTCAAATAAGCAAAGTTATTGCCCCCTATAGCTTGTCAGTCATATCCCAAGATTTAAAATCACGATAGCTAAGGAATGCCTTTAATTCCTCCATTTCCAAATTTCTACTACTGAAAAAATCAGTAAATTTGCAGAGAGACTCAATTTAGTATTTGCAGTCATATTGAAAACAGAGCTTGCTTTAGGAAGCCAGCATGCCAGGAATGGTGGGGAGAGGGGAAGCTGAGTGACTCTACCTGCCTTCAGTTTTGGCAGTTTACTGAAGAAAAAAACTGTTTATACTTTTCTAGCCTTTTGGAGTTTAACTTCAAAATGCTATTTTCTTTTAAATCAAGTAGATTTCCAACTCTTCGATCTTTTTAATGTCTTTGAGGTAGAGATTTCTGACACACAGAACTCCCTTTTGCATTAGGGTCCCTGAGATATGCCGAAAAGTACAGCAACTATGAGCCCTATTTTAAGTTAGTATTAAGCAGTTGTAAAAGACTACCAAAGAAAAACCCTTCCCAAAAAAGTCATTTAAATACATCCAGTTTTATCCTTACTTCCTCATTCTTTACCTCTGCCACACCAGAGTCAACCATGAGGTCATAAATATCTAGTTAGATGTGTCCTTGTACTCTTGCTTAGTTCCATCAAGAGTAGTCCCAAATACATATAATCTGTACTGGTTTTTTTGTATCACTTTATTTAGGACTGATATCTAGAGTTTAGGATACTGGCATTAATAAGAGGACTACCTTTCTTTCCATCATGACGGAAGAAAACAGGAAAGTTTTAACAGATTTCTAATAGCAAATCCATGTAACAAAAAAAGGAGAGAAACACTAGAATCTGCCTAAGTTACTGTCCAATCAAAGCTCTTTTTCTCGTAATATCTAATGAGAAATGCTGTGTGCTTGACCTAATATGTTTGAACCATTACTGAAATCTTTAATTCAGGTGCTACGTCTACTTAGGTGAGAAGTACACTGTACAGAGTACTAGAATGTGGTGAATGCATAAATCAGTTTTAATGTGACAGTCCCTTCTTAGGACATTCCCAGCAAACCAGGAACTGCAGCTGCCTGTGGCTGCATGTTCTCAGCTGGGCTTTCCATTGTACCCGGGAGTGAAATAAAACTTAATCAGTAACTGGGCTTGGACTCGGCAGCGAGGTTAGTGCAGGGTATTGGATCTGTGAGGAAGTGCAGGCTGTCTCTCTCTGACAGTGACAGGAAAGTGAGAGAACATCTGTTATTACTCTCTGCGGTCCTGAGCATCTCGGAGGACGCTCTGCATATCCATTCTCATTTTAAAAGAGAGTGTCATGACGGATCAGAGCACTGAGATCTAGACGGGAGCCAGGCCGCATTAAAGGCGGATAAACTGTCACACTTGGGCTCATGTTAGAGTGTAATCCTGTTAAGAGTTTCTCTACAGTATCACGTCATCTGGCATAATTGAAAAGAAATCAGTCTTGACTGAAATATGCCTGTGCGAGAGAAAACCACGAACAGTGGGGTACCTAATCTTACTGTTTCTATAAAAGAACAATACATTATAGGCTGTATCACAGTATTACATTTACATATCTTTAAAATTTGTATTCATAGGGATAAACAGAATTTTTCAGGGTCTCACTTTTTTATCTCCAGCTGTTTTTACCTTGAATGTGATACCTGATGATGCCCTAAATAAATACAATAATCTGCAAGTGCAAGGTTGAAGGGTTATAACAGTTTAACTCCTAAGGATGCTTTCTACACTACCAGTCCATGGGATTCCCAAAAGTAGCGTGAGGGACATGTTGTAAACTGCCCAGCTGTATCAGACTAACAAGGTTTTATGTACTAAAAGTAAGTTTCTTTCTGAATAACCTGGATGTTCTTAATTTGTTTAAATAAATATAATAATAATAAAAAATAAAAAAATCAACTGCCATTAAGAAACAAGATTTTTGTTCACTAAAATTCTATTTTCTTGAAATCCTAGCCTGTGCTTTGATCTGGATAAACAAAACCTGGAAAATTACTGTGCTTATGTCTCTGTAATTGAAGACCCTGAGATCTGCACATGCTTTGTACTTGCCAAGGCTGATATCCTTCATTAGGTCCAACTATGCATTTAGAGGGGAGGATGGGGTGAAAATCATTCCAAACAACATATAACAAGACAAAGCATCACACAACAAAGTACCTTTCATTGCATGCTTTAGAGAGAGGAAATGTTGTGTTATAGATCTGAATAATAAATAGTAGCTGTGAACAGGAAACATATGCTTACAAGCTGAAGATACACATTAAGGAACTCACCTATACCAAAGTTAACACATTTGTTTATGTAACCAATCACAGATAACTGTGTAGCAAAATTAAAAGCCATATCTAACCTTTATGGTTTCAAAGGAGCTGTTCTGCAAAACTGCCATAGTTTGAGCTGATCTCCTGAAACAATAACTTAGCAGATGTGAGCCTGTTTCATTTAGTGGAAAGCAAGTTGTGGAATCTATTGACAGCATAGTTCACATCAGAACCAATATCAAGATGATAGTTTTAGCAAGCACATGTCTTACAGCTGGGTATCTTACATTCGTGGACTACCATATTTGTTTAAAAGACTCTTCTTCTAATTCACTAGAGCAAGACAAAATAATCTGGCAGTGTGCATTAATTTGGACAATATATGTAATGGTATTACAGAAATAGAAGCAGAATATTCCAGAGTCTGGTAGAAAATGAAAAAAACGTAGAATATGATTAAATCATACAGCCTGTCAGGCATCAGTGAATAGTAGTCATTGAAGTCGGTGGTTCTGCAAAAGAAAAATAATTACCTGAGCAAAAATTTCCAGTTAAATGGCTTAGGTTTTTGGGTTGTTTTTAGTTCTAAAATTTTAAGCAGATTGTGAGAGGACTAAGACTGGAGGTATAGTATGCAAATGAAAGTAATAGATCTAGCCTTCACTGAAGTCACTGAAAGTCCTTCAGTCATTGCAATGACTTTGCATCAAATCTATTTCAAGACTATTTAGCAGTAATATTAAGCTAATGTTTAATATTAATGCCTTTTTTTCCCTTTTTTTTTACCCCGAAATCCATAAAGAGCTCAGACTTAGAATAGTCTTCTAATGGTCCTAATTTTCCCTATTAACCGTTTCGTGCTATTAAGCTTTTTCTTTTCTCTTTCCTTCTACAGGCAGACCAGATCTGGCAGATAGCGGATATGAGGACTTTGCTGACTTCAGAAAGCTGACAGAAGCCAACAGACTTCAGTGAAATACACCTCCAAGCACAGAGACTTTTGGTAGCTTTAAAGTAACCTGTGGGTCATTTGCAAAGACATGGCTACTGGTTCTTTCAGCACACATGGAGGAAGGCAACAAACATTGTAACCCTGGCTAATAAGACTGTGTTTTCCTTATCAGAAGTAGGAGGCAGGCCAATTATAAAAGGATTATTTTATGCTTAGCCTCCAAAACTTTAACTCTGGCCTGAACACTGGACATAAATAGAAGCCAATTTTAATGACCTGAGATTTTGTTACCTGTGTTACCTATTATTGTTATCAGTTCTTAAACACTTTGGTACTTTATTTCTTTAAATCAGAAATGGGTTTGTGGACTAAAATGTGGCCCACAGATTGGGCTCTTCTCATGAAATCATGGCTTATCTTTTCCCTGGGGCTCTACATGCAGGTCTCCAAAACTCTGGCCTGCCCAAAAGTTTGCCGCTGTGACCGAAACTTTGTCTACTGTAATGAACGAAGCTTGACCTCAGTGCCTCTTGGGATACCGGAGGGTGTAACCGTCCTCTACCTCCATAATAACCAAATTAATAATGCTGGATTTCCTGCAGAGTTGCACAATGTCCAGTCTGTGCACACAGTCTACCTGTATGGCAATCAATTGGATGAATTCCCCATGAACCTGCCCAAGAATGTCAGGGTTCTCCACCTGCAGGAAAACAACATTCAGACCATTTCACGTGCTGCTCTTGCTCAGCTTTTGAAGCTGGAAGAACTGCACCTGGATGACAACTCCATCTCCACTGTTGGCGTTGAGGATGGGGCATTCCAGGAAGCCATCAGCCTCAAGCTTCTGTTCTTGTCCAAGAATCACTTAAGCAGTGTGCCAGTAGGCCTTCCACTGGACTTACAAGAACTTCGCGTAGACGAAAACCGAATTGCCGTCATTTCAGACCTGGCCTTCCAGAATCTTACAAGTCTGGAGCGTCTGATCTTGGATGGCAATCTGCTCACTAATAAAGGCATAGCTGAAGGCACTTTTAGCCACCTCTCCAAGCTCAAGGAATTCTCAATAGTTCGGAATTCACTGACTCACCCTCCTCCCGATCTTCCAGGTACACATCTGCTAAGACTTTACTTGCAGGACAACCAGATTACCCATATACCACTTACAGCCTTTTCAAACCTCCACAAACTGGAACGTCTTGATATTTCCAACAATCAACTTCGGATGTTGGCAAAGGGAGTATTTGATAATCTCCATAGTTTGAGACAACTCACTGTAAGGAATAATCCCTGGTTGTGTGACTGCAGCATTAAGTGGGTCACTGAATGGCTCAAATTTATTCCTTCTTCCATCAACGTCCGTGGTTTTATGTGCCAGGGACCAGAGCAGGTCCGAGGTATGGCAGTCAGGGAGCTCAATATGAATATGTTGTCATGCCCCACCACCACTCCTGGTCTGCCACCTATCATCACCCCAGTCCCAGCTACAACCATGCCAACTACTTTAGTTCCCAGCCCATCATTTCCTTCCTCAAGTAGTAAATATATTCCTCTCACTCCCATCATAGCCACACTCCCCACTGTGCCTGACAGGGAGGACAGAGAAAGGGTGACACCTCCTTTGTCTGATTGGATTCAGCTCTCCATCCACTTTGTGAATGACACTTGTATCCAAGTCAACTGGATGTCACTTTTTACCGTGATGGCATATAAACTCACATGGGTTAAAATGGGCCATAGTCTGGTAGGAGGAATTGTTCATGAACGAATAATTAGTGGTGAGAAGCAGCAATCGAGCTTGGTAAATCTGGAGCCCAAATCCACTTACCGGATTTGTTTGGTTCCACTGGATACTTATAACAACTACCGGACTGGAGAAGAAACTGTCTGTTCAGAAGCCACAACCAAGGCTTCCTTTTTCAATGGCAGCAACATCCCTTCCAGCCATGAGCAGACAACTTCTCAGAACCTAGGCTCCCCATTTCTGCTGGCAGGGTTGATTGGGGGTGCAGTGATATTTGTCCTCGTGGTCTTGCTCAGCATTTTTTGCTGGCACATGCACAAAAAAGGTCGTTACACCTCCCAGAAGTGGAAATATAACCGGGGCCGTCGGAAAGACGACTACTGTGAGGCAGGGACCAAGAAGGACAACTCCATCCTGGAGATGACGGAAACCAGCTTCCAGATTGTCTCCTTAAATAATGATCAGCTCCTTAAAGGAGATTTCAGACTGCAGCCCATTTATACCCCAAACGGGGGCATTAACTACACAGACTGCCACATCCCCAACAACATGCGATACTGCAACAGCAACGTCTCAGACCTGGAGCACTGTCATACGTGATAGTGAGGGACCATGGGGGTCTCTAGGACAAGGAGAAAAAACTCTAGAAAAAATAAGCCCCCCAAGAATAATGAAAAAAATTACATTTGATAAATGTTACACAGATGCATTTATGCATTTGAATACTCTGTAATTTATACGGTGTACTATATAATGGGATTTAAAAAAAAAAGTGCTATCTTTTCTATTTCAAGTTAATTGCAAATGGTTTTGTAACTCTTTGCTTTTTAAATCTTTAAAAACTATTGCTGAGTACTGTACAGGGTTGTACAATAAGAACCCAATGTCATGGCAAAGGAAAGAATGACTCATTCTTCAAACATTAACCACTTTGCTGTCGAAGCAGTCTGAGGGATGTTAAGTTTCTAGGTGGCCTGTAATACAGGAAAATAAGTGCATATTAAAGCAGGGTTACTAGGAACAGATAAAAGCAATTCAGATAAAATGGGCACAACCCTTCTGACTTGAACCCAGCAGTTGCTGTTGGGCTTCAAACAATTGGAAATATATCCCTCCCTCTTTATCAGGTCTGCACTTCTCACCTCCAACTGAAAGCTGGAGTTCTGAGTGCTGCCAAAAAAGCTACTCTCTTGTTTGATTAGCTTCTTTCAATCTATTTGGAATAGGAAACGTGGAAAGAACTCAGTGTCAAAATGACCTTGATTCCTATTTGCAAAAGTTGCCCCAAAAATGTCCCCAATACTACCAATACTATATACTTTATCTCAGAAACTGTTTGCGCTTTTCAGTAGGATTAAGAAGCTTTAGGCATTCTCTGACCCTTCTCAGTGGGAGGTGAAGGTTATGTAACAGTACATAACAGAGAGCTGTCATTAAGTTGCACCTCTCAATAGAGCATCATTTGTTGGCAGCATGTTCAGGTAAGGCCAGAATGAGGGAAGTTCTGAGTGCTCCCAGCTCTGCAGTATTCATGTATGTGTTCATGTAATTTGAAATCTAAAAGTGCATATTGCTGAAAATGTGGTGCAAAATATAATGGCAATGCAAAGGTTTTTCTAATAATTTGTATGGTTCAAGCCTTGTTTGACTTAGGGGACTGAGTTATGTTCAGTATGGAGAAATAGGAGAAAAAAAAGACAAAAAGAAAAAACAAACAAGAAATATATTGTAAAAACTTATTTAGTACTGGGAAGACCTTGAGGGCTATTATAAACTGAAATATCTTCAATGGGGAAAATCATGTACAAATCTTTGTGGGTTTTGTTTGTTTGTTTGTTTTGCTTTTTTTTCCTTCCCAATTAAAGTATACAGAGACTGACATTAGCTAAGCATTTGATTGACTGGGGAATTTTGAGAACACAGGTACACAGTGTCCCTCTGAATTACCCTTCTTTTACCTTAAGCATTTTCAAGTTTTCCGTAATGATTTCTGCTCCACAAGCAGAAACTGCATTTAGAATTTGTTTTTTTATACCCTCAGATTCTTCTCAGTCCTTGAGCTTTACATGCACCATGCAAAACATCGTGCTTGTTGTTAAAACCATAATGCAGCTCTCAAAATTATGTAATATTTCAGCCACTCTGCAAACTCAGTGACTGCCAAGAACTGTGGTGAAATCTAATTATTTGGGAGTTTTTCAGTTTGCTTTTTTATATTTGGGGGTTTTTCAGTTTGCTTTTTTAATGTAGCTATTTTTCTCCTGAGTTTGGAGACAAGCTAAAGCTACATCACATCATGAAAAAAAAAAAAAAAGAAAAAGAAAAAATATAGACAAAACTTCCCAGAAGTAGTAGGGAACCAAAGAGAGAAAGTTTTACAGTGATCACCAAGCAATAGAGAGAAAGTTGCTGCATGTGGATTCGAAGTAAAGGCTGAAGCACCTTCACAGTGGAATGCTTAGATTTGTCACTTTATGAAGCTCCTTATGCTGGAAAAAAAAGTTTTAATCCTTTCCTTCAGTCATTTTACTCAACCCATTCTTGGAACTCAGCAGTCTATGAGCATGTATTTTCTGTAATTCAGATCACATGATAACACTAATTGTCTGCAATGACAAAATGAACCCAGTTATGATTGATGGCAAAGTACCATTTTGTAAGGAACCACTTCCTCCCAGCAACACCTTTTAAAATAACATTTTGAAATTCCAGTCTATATTCTATATATTGGCTATTTTCTCCAGCTATAGTGGGTATTCTAAGCAACTTGTGTGGCTGCTGTCATAGTTATGTCACTAAAATTTGTCTGATTAAAAGTTTACCATATGATTTCAAATAGCATAATTCTAGATAGAAATATCTATGCAAAGTGGTGAGGTTTTTTCTGTCATCTATTTACTGATGATAAGGTTTATACTTTTGGGCTTTGGTTTTTTGTTTTGGTGGGGTTTTTTTGGTTTTTTTTTTTAATTTGTTTTGTTTAACATATTTTAGATGCCGCAGCTCAAAAGACAAGCAGCAAACAGTTGTGCTTCTGCACACTTCTGTTGAATGCTGGAGTTTGCTTGAAGTTAAGCAGAGCCAGTGATTCCCATTGGGTGTGGTCATAGTATTTAATTTCAGTGAAATAACTAGTTGTACATTTGGTTTCAAAAGGCCTCCTTTGAAAGTACAAGCTGATTAGTATTTACTGATGCAGGAGGAATCTTCTGTTCTAAACCTCAGTTTACTATAGGCACCTTATTTATAGCAATATTCAGGGAGTTTGGCCTGTACTGCAGGTGGATGATCCACAAGCCCAGCCTCATGACAACAAATCTGGTTACTTATAGAATAGGGTGAAAAGAGAAGGCATTCACAAACTGATCATTTTGCTCTTGAATGATGAAACATATATATGTATGTATATATATATATCTATATATATATATATATGTTGGCTATGACTCACTTACCTAGATCAAAAATCACAGTGATATTAAAGATAGCCTACTTTATGTTTCTCTTCAGTATGAAAAAAAAATCACTTTGTATGTGATACCAACAAAAGTTTCTTTACTTTAAAGGCTCTTCTGAAAAAACATTGCTAGGGCCTTATACCAAAATTTGTGGATAGAGCTGGGAATATTATCTAAAAAAGTTCAGAGTTATAGTCAACTGAAAGGTCATATCTGTAATTTGAAGAATGTTTCTCCCTATTTAATTGTTCCTTAGCTCCAAAAGGGTTAATGTATTTCAACCTACAGCAGAATTTGGGACTGCTCAAAGTGTCAGCCACACACACATCTGAATTTTCATTTCAGTTCTCACCTAGATAAGCACTTAGCAAGCAAACTTCACTAGGTAAAGTATGTAGAAAAAAATCAGTTAAAAATGGACAACAATCTCTTGGCAATATAAAGTTTAAGACTAGTGGCTTTTTCCTTGGGCTTTTTAAAACTTGGTTGATCTTCACTTAGGGCAGGTATCCGACCACATATAATAACTGAAGGCTATAGAGCAGAAGGGCCAAATCTGAATATGTGCAACTCACTCAAAATGTTCACTTTTAAGTCCTGATTTGATCAAGTTCGTTGGATCTAGGGACAATTTTTTTTCAGTTAAAATCTCACCCATCTTATGTTGTATACTGCTAATAGTTGACACAGACATGCAGAAAGATTGGCGTAGAATAAAATACGCATTTGAGTGAAATTGTGTTAAAGAATTATCACGACACTGCTGTTCCTAGTACTTGGCTTCCTTCTGAAAACGTATATATTTACAAACAGGTTCTTATTTTCATGGATTCTGTCACTTTAATAAGTGCTACTTGCATGTGGCTTGCTGGCAGAAACAAACACCAGATTAATGCATGGACTTTGTGTTAACAGGTTCTTATTGGAACATTATTACTGAATTTCTTTATAAGAATATTTAGGGAATAAGCTACTTTGATCTGGAAAGATACCAGCAGTTTTCCATGTAACCCAATAAAGGACTACAGTGAATATCATGAAAAACTAAAAAATTAAGTAGCATATGAAATTTGCTACTAGAGTAATTCAACTATCTTTTTCTCAGAAGAAGTTTCATTTTTTCATGAGAACAAGTTTCTCCCTCTGAAAAATTTATTAATTTAAATTTTGCAAACAGAAAAACTTTATGCATAGTGATATTATTGTTTTAAGGGTCTACATAAGGCACTTTATTAAAGGCATTGAAGTGAAAGTTCAGTCTCAGCTTTTGACAGTAAAGTGGTTAATTCCCATTGAATTCTACATTTATAGTACTTCTTCACCTTAAATTTAACATGGAGATATTAAAGTTTTTTTCTTTAGAACATGAGAATAATGGTTTTACACATGACTTATCTTTACAGCTCAGTGGAAAAACAAAACAGAAGTGAGTGCCAAAACCAAAAGTTACTGGCTCTGAACCTCATCAAATCCTGCCTGATGCTCTCTTCTAAACACAGAGATAATCCTAGGAAGCTGATGATCACTCCTTCCCTGAACTCTATTGAACAGGGCACTTTGTATCCCAGATGATACTACAGGCAATATTGAAGCATTTGGCATTAAACTTTTGTACAGCAGAGAATGTTTTACTCTTTAAAAGGACGCTGGCTAGTAGTCCATATGGAAAACTAGCACAGAAGGGATTTGGCAACCTTTTATTACACTGGGGCTCTGTGGAAATGTGCCTCATGAGAGCTGAATTCTGACCCTCTCAGAAACAGATAAGCTACTAAACAAATTGTTATCAAGAGTTGATATCCCAAATATCTGAAGGTAATCTTTCATAAAATTGATTTAAACTGAGATATGCACACTTGATTCTGTTCTGTGTTTGGTATACTTTCTATCTTTAACATGGAAAAATAGATGGTTTGAAGTCTGCGTTACCTGTTTTCTGCAATCTGCCATGTTGCACGCATTGTTAACTTCAAAACCTCACTATACACTATATATTATCTTGTTGACATATTCAGTAAAGAGTTATTTAAAAAATACAACAACTTTGCTGTATTTATATTAGCAAGCTAATTAAAATATGGATGGGGGTATCTGAAAGGGACAAAAAACATCCATTTTCTGTACTTTCATTCATGGAGATATTTTCAGATGTTCTACTGAAACTTCTGTCTGTTCAATCCTCTCTTCAGCTTCTAAAAGACAACTAATATTTGTCTCTCAAAGAGTTAAATAATTTTTTACCTCATTTTCTCAGATTTATCTTTAAAAAGTTATCTCTTTCTAATATGCATATAGAAAAGCAATGTAAAATGAGAACAGACTGTACTCCAGTGTTTGCAATTAATAGGTACACTTAAAGAGCTACACATGTCAATAACAAATATATATATATATGTGGAAGCTGTGACTCATTATATGCATAGCCAGTTGATAAATGCATTTGACATTTATGACATGACAATCATGAATCTGTTTTTTAATTATTGTTATCTATTTAATCTGTTTCCTTGACATGAAATATGACTTTTTTTTCCGATTCGTCTTTCAAAATTGTTATTGAATTTTCAGAATGCACAACATTAATACATAAGCCTTAATAAATTTTTGTATAGAGCAAATCTTATACATAACATATATGGTAATATATACTATATATAAAGAGATGATTTTGCTACTTAGAAATGGAAATTGCCCCTCTTCTACTTCTTCTATATACAAGAACTAATTTTTTGCTTTACTAGAAAGTAAGATGCTGAGTGCTATTTTATTTCAAAGCTTAGAAATTTAATATTTCTGAATGTCACAGTTCCTCCACAAAGTATCTTACTCTCTTAACCCATAGTATCATGTAAAACTACCTAGGGCTGGTGTGCAATATATCCTCACCTAGTCCTGCCTCTTTCCCCCTCTAATATGCCTCCCCTCATTTGATGTTTCTGGTGAAGCACATTAGATCCTGATAACTAAACCTATTTGCCTTACCACAGGAGAGTGGACAATAGAGATAATGAGAATGACAAATGCCCACCATCAGTTATGTATTTCTGACAATGAAGGAATCATCATTTTCAATTGTTAATACTTTCTTTCAAAAAAAGGAACTTACAACCATTGACTTCATCAGGTAATATTTTAATAACTCAAAATTATTTATTGTAGCAAAGATAAAACTTTATTTTCAATACTTTCAAGCTCAATTATCTGGAATTTTTCATGCATGTGCAATTGTGTATCAGTCTGTTGTGTGTAGAGGATTTAACTGCAGAGATATCTGAAAGAAAGCACATGGAGGAGCATTTTTCATTATTGTTCAGTCAAAAATTTTAATATTCCACTTTAAAAAGAGTTCTTCCCTTGAAGAAGAGTTATGATACCACATGGGGAAGGTACCACTTTGAAGAAGAGTTATGGTACCGCATTACACCAATAAAGTATGTAAAAAATACTTTGATTCTACTTGAAATGCCACTGTCAACAAAGGCCGAAACTAAAAATTACTAAAATACTTCCATTACACAGAGAGAGACTTGGTGAATTTTTTACCAGTAATTCCTGAAACAAATTAGCACATTTTTATAGTGAAATCCTGACCCCACTGCCTTCAACTATAAACCACAATAATATATAACAGAAGGATTATTAAAAACATACAATATGACACATTGTATAGCACCTCACACTATGTATCCCCAAATGAACTACATCAACTGAATAAGGCAGAAGGCCCATACCTCTTTTATGAAAAGCTGAGAAAGCTGTGAAAAAGACTTAGCAGAAAATGAGGGGGGAGCTAAGTATGCTCTGAGCAACACTGGCCAATATAAAGGCATGGAAAATAAGGACATTAAAAGCCACAAAGGGGCCAGTGGGCATAGCAAAAATATTCTTTTTTCACATAAACATGTGTGGGTTTTTTTTATTATAACCTCATATTATGGCTAAATTGTGACTGAAAAACGCATGTATGAATACTGAGAAAGAAAAAAGAAAAGAAGAAAGAATGGAAGAGAGAATGTTGGTTTGACTAGAAAGTCAAACAATTTAAATGGAAGTCTTATAATCCTGACCTCATGGATTTTCACAAACTGCTTCAGGCATTCACAGATCAGGAACCAATACATAATTCATTGCTCTCTGACTAACAATGCAAATGATAGGAATTTCTCCTCATTTAGAAAACATGTTAAGAAAATTTGAGAGGTGATGTGAAGTCAAGTTCTGCAGTATATGCTGACATGAACAATGATATTTATTCAAGGAGAGCATTAGCATACGTTTTTAAGTGAGGACTGCAGAAGCAAGGCATGCACATTATTTCATTTTGAAGAAAATACTATACCTGACAAAAAGCACATATGGGTTATCAAGAATAGATTACTTAGAAAAATAAAGTAGAAACCTGAGTAAGGAGGGATATTCCATATTATTGCAGTTCTTTTAGTAGTATACAGGTAAGCACTTTAGGCAATTAAAAGAAGGGTTCATAAAAGTATTGAAGGTTTTCATATTTCCCATCCCTAGGAGGATATAGTTCATTTTCAATTCAAAAGAAATTAGATTAGATAGCTTTTTACTTACATTTTTGTTGGAGGTTAGTTTTGAAGTCAGCGTTTTCTTTTTTTTTTTTTTTTTAGTTGGTCATGATATTTATTTGAAGTCTTTTCATGCACTGATTTCTTTTATCAGCTATGAAGATTTTGAGAAATAGACTACTATACGTGCAATACTTGCTTTCATAAGAAACAAGTAGCAAGTATATGTCTAGAGTTTTCTGATTTGGTTTTGGCCTTCCTTTTTGTAATTTAACTTTACAAAAATGAAGCGAATTTGAAGTAAAGCAATTTTAACTATTTTCTGCTGTAATTACAGCAGAAAGACAGTGTTGTCTTTCTATCAGAAGACAAAATTCAAGAATACTGAGTAAAGAAAAATAATCTTAAAGAATTTTTATATCAATTTTCAGTTTAAATATTTTTCAACATTTAGTTACAATAGTCATGGTGAGAATTTGAGCTAGAAACACTGAGTAACACTGACCAAACTCAGGTTTGTGGTCATAGGAACTTTGGGTTCATAGGTTCAGTTTTACAGATTATTATTAGCAGCTGCACAAAGGAAAGGGAACAAAGGTTTCTTCTACTTTTGAAGTATCAGATTCCTTTCTGTAGAGATGGAGGAGGAAATACAGCTACTTCACAGAGATCTCCCTCAAGAAGCAAGGTGACCAGAACAATAGGAAAGTTCATGCAGTCATGGCATTTCTCTTTGATGACTACTGAAGCTGGCAGAAGTAGAGCTGAATCATATTATGAGGGATGCAGCAAATTACAGGCATTCTGCATTATCATGTAGGATATCTGGTTTGTCCAGAACCCTACTAAAGGTGTCTTCACTGAGGTCCATGCTCTTGGAGGGCTTGTGTCAAAAGGTAAAATCCATGCCCATATAAAAGCAAGGAAGCATCTGGGTTTAACTTTGTTTGTGCATCTTTAATTACTCTTTGCTGTAGGTTCTAGAGTGCCAGCTGCACCACAATGTTCAAGAAGGAGTGTGCAACAAGGCAGGTTTGAAAAGTCACATTTTTTGACGACTCTCCCTTTTATCAATGCAAATAATAATAAGGTCCTTGCAGGCAAGATTCCAATCCACAGCAGATGTGATTGATCATTGTGCTGGCCATCAGATCAGACACAACTTTCAGGGTTTTTATTCCCTTATTTATTGGCAGATTAATTCTTTCCTTGATACCTAAAACTGAGCAGTTTGTACTATTGTTTATATGTCACAACACAAGGAAAAGGTTTATGAAAAAACATTGTACCTGCAAACTCTGATGATTGCCCAGCAAAGCTAAGCTACAGAAATGCTGCCAATACAGTGAACCATTTTTCATGAAGTCACATCTTCTACTGTGATATCAATTCAGTTTATAGCCAGACTATGAAAAATCCAGAGGCACCAATCTCATAATTTCTGTTGCTTTTACCTCATTTCCTTTATGTTACATTAACCTTCTCTAGCATGATTGGCTTACAGGACAGATTGCTGCTTAATGTCTCATATGGTTATCTGATTTATTATTCTTTACATTTAAGATTAAATCAAGAAAAAATAAGCTCTTTCTTTTCTGATTGTCTGCATCTTTGAGCTGCTCTAGCAGTAATTTACTTTGTGCCTCTCCCCTGCAGTATTGGTTTCTCACCATTTTACACACACAAAAGACACACACACATAAACATGTGCACAATCACACTATATTTATACATTTTTATGTTTATATATATTCAAATATACAAACATATAGACAGATAGAATGCATATCTGTAGTATAATTATGGATTGATCTATGTTGAGTACTCTACTGATCTTTTGATCTGGATTTTTACATGAATTCCGTTCTACTTTAGTTTGTTCAAGAGAGTAAAGAGGTAGAGTAGCATGAACTTTTTTTTGAAGCACTGTAATGTCAGTATTAGTAAGAGCATGTTTTTCAACAGTTTATGGGCTTTGACAACCTATACACTAAAACTTGAAAATTACAGAGAAGAATATCACAGCTCCTGGAAGCAGACAGTGTGCACCTTTTGGAATACACTTTGGAATGCACAAAGCACATCTGAGGAATCAGTTTATAGCAGGACTGTTCTGTATGGTTGCTAAGTAAAGTGTAGACAGAGAAGAATGTGAAAGAAGGCAGTATGAAACTGAAACCTAGTATGAACAAGAAGGGAAAAATTCAGATATTTCTACATCATTAGCATTAATGTTGACTTTCTATGTAATTTTTTTCTCTGTGGTCTATATTTCTTTCCCGGTATTTGACAGTTTTTCCTTGTCATAGAACCTGTCTTTTAATTCACTCTTCACTTTCTGCTTCATGAAGAATCTGATTTTTCTACAGGATTTTTGTGGAATGCCCCAAATGAGCACTTCTGTTATACATGAGCAAATGCATTTGTGTGCAGCAGCCCAAAGGGAGTTTTCATTGCCACTCATCCTCCTTAAGTCATTAATCTGTTTGAAAAAAATCTTTCTGAGATGAGCCATACAGGCAGTCTGCTATTGCAGGAAAACTTAGAAATTTGGTGGGTAATATTATTTTAATGTTTTACTTTGCAGTAATAGTAAATGAACTGGTATAAGTAGTGAAGTTCCTTCTAGTTTATGAAGTTCCACTAACAGACTACTCTGAACATCAAAGCTGTTTTAGTATTTGAAGCAGGTGTAGAGGCAGAGAGATAGATTTGAAAGACAGAAATCCTGCAAATATAAATGACTTTTAAATAAATATGGGCCAAAATATAAGAGTTCTTTTTAGAAATAGGGTGCCACACAATTGTGGTAAATATAAAGATGCAAAACTTTCTGCTATTTTTTCTCTATTTGTGGGATTCAATTAGGGTTGCTGCTTATTTTAAGTGACTAAATTAGTACACCATTAGAAAATCTTTGCCTGCGTTGAAAAAAATTCTTTGTTTCATACATTTTCCATTAAAAATCTGAATTTTATTTTTGCATTTTCTTCCCCAAATTAACTAGTGTCTGCTGTGTTAAAGTGAATTTGGAAAGCTGCATGCTGATCATTTAAAAAAATATCACAGTAGACATTTCTCCACCTTGCTATAGAAGACAAATTGTTTAGAGAAACATTTCTTCAAGCCCTAATAATCCAGCAAACAGTTGGATTGGGGGAAAATTTAGCAATGTTTGAAAGAATGATGTTAATTTGAAGTAGTAAAGAAATTTGAAGTAGTAAGAAATTAAGTAGTAAGAATTTAGAATTAGTACTTTCTTTGCATTAATTCTTAAAGATGACATGCACGCATTTGAATTTCGATTTAGACAGCTGATGAGGAATAAGTGAAATAACCATAACAAATAACAAAATTATGAGTAAAACACTAACAGCATTAGTTTAGGACAGAGATGATATGACTGAAGTAACATGAATTTCCAAAAGTTAGAATTTACTGCTTGCTGTAAAATGCAGTGGTATTTTCTAATGAACACTATGCCTTCAAAACTTTTTGATCAGGATATTTCTCATAATTATTCAAAAAATGTGTTTCAGAAGCCATCCTGCAGAAAGATCTTTTAGCCCTGCTAAATATTCTAGTGTTTTAACTGCTTCCAGCCCTGACAGGTCTTAGTAATGCTCTGTTGGATTTGCTTGCAGGGTTTTTCCTTTGTTTCTCCTCTTGACTAACCTGGCTGCAGCCAATCACGTGAAGTATATGCCATTCTTCCATGTGCATGTTTTTCTCAGGACAGCGGGACAAGAGGGAAGAGGCAAATTGGGACAGATGCTTTCAGTCCTCTGGTGGTGGCCCACAAGGAGTTTGCAGTGCAGTGTCCCCTGCGCAGCAGCCACAGAGCCCTCAGCAGGGGCTGCAGAGAGGAGGATGGCAGCGGTGCGATGGACGATGGCTGTCACCTCTCCTCAGCAGCACACATCGCTCCTGCCACCTGCTTCTGCAACATTCCATCCAACACACCTGCGCAGGAAATGGGTCCCTGCTGAGTCATCCCTCGTGTGTTTATGAGCCTGCTGAGCAATGTGAATGGCACTGAGGGGACTGGGATCTGCTCTCTGAGTGTGAGATCCTCATTTTCCAGTTTCTTTTCACCAGCTACATGCTCTACATTCCTGAAAAAGTGTTAGAAACGTAAATTAAACTAACATAAGCGAACGCCTTTGTAACTTATGGCAAATTCAAAGTTTATGCTAAAGGCTCTAGTTCTGCATATTATATAGGAATTTATATTAATATTTTTAATAGGGTATCCACATCCTTAAAGAGTACTTGGATGCACCTCTTTATAAAAAAAGATTAACAGAATGTGAATTGCATGGGAATTTAAAAGGACTGGAATAATCTGTGGATCCTGTTACAGTCTTCTTCAAAGGGAGTTATTCTAAGAGTTTCACATTTTGAAATGAATCCTGAAGTATATATTTTTAGCCAAATACCTTATAAAACCACTGTCACATTAGAATAATTTATGTAGAAGGCCATCTAGGTCAGTTATGATTTCTTCTGTAGATCCATAGATAAATTTCTGATCTTCAGTGTCATCTAGTGTACTGAAAAGAAAAATTCTGACACTAAAATGCTAATGGTCCTGAGCCTGCATACTTGTTGATTCTTGCTTATAATGGGAAAAAGGATATATCCTGTAGTAACCCAGAGATAAGCACTGGGTAAAGGTAGGCATTTTTCTTATTTCTCAATATGCAGCTTTGCTGAAAATCAGTAAATTTAGCTAGAGCCATTTTAGTAGAATATAAGAAGCTGTTCTACTATTTTGAGAGTTTTCCTTGATATATGGACTCCACAGGAACTCAATAACAATACACAAAATCTAATGGAATTATATCATCAAGATATCCATACTTCTGGTTAAAAACATGATAGGTAAAAAAGTAAACAATGATTGTACTTAAAGTCAGGACTTCATAAATAATATAACTTTAAAGTTTAATCAGAAAGCCAGCCAACATCTAATTATAACAGAAAATTAAGAAAATAAAGAGCATAAAGAAAGGATACTACCATTACTAACAAAACCCCAAACCAAAGTTAAAAAAAAAAGCAAAGCAACCCTCAATAACAGTACAGTTAAAAGTGTATCACACATTTCCTAGCTGCTAATGGTTTTGTTGAACCTCTCACTCTCCTTTGGGATCCTTCCGCCAGTTATGCTACCATGTAGAAATCACCAGCACCAAAATTATTTCACTGTGATGACTATGATGAAATTGTTATTTTCTTCTTCACTTTAGGATTTGCCAGGATAATATTAGTTTAGTTTTTTAATGGTCTTTCACATACTGTTTCTTTTCATTGCTGTGCATTCAAATTTACTACATATGACGCACTTGTCATGCCCCCATACCCCAGTTTTGTTCAAGTCTGCATTTCTTTAACTGAGTGTTGATGAGCTACTCGTAGCCATGGGATCTCTGGTGCCAGGCTGTGGCTCTGCTCTTATCCCACACCACTATTCCTTTGTACTCCTTGCTTTGCTTCCTCTTCTCAAGGACTCCGCCAACACACCAACCTTGTGATTCTCTACATTGCTACATTGCATTAGGCTCACAAATTTTATACAGAACAGCTACTTTTTACAACTATATGTGAAATTGGTTACACCATAGGAAGACAAGCCATATTAAAACAAATTAAACATGGTTATCCAGTTATGAGGCAAAAATACTGTTACAGTTAAACTAGGTCAAAGCAAAGTTGCAGGCAGATCAAGAAAAAGTTGTACAAAGTAAGCTTGACAAGCCATAGTCCTGAGGCCTCATAAACTCAGTACAGATCCTGTGGCCCATTTCTAGCAACAAAATAAAAAAATACTGTAATACTGAGCTACAGGCTAGGACACATAGTGCACATGATAAAAATGCTGTAATGAAGCCACTGTACATCCTCTGTAGCCTAGTTTAGAGATTAGTACCTGTACAATTGTAGGAAAATCTACTAAAGATTAGAAAGCATTATCTTAGCTGTAGGAGTACCTACAAATTTGTTTAAAGAGTTTAAAAACACAAAAGTGTGGATAAAAAAATTTGGCTTTTTTTTTTTGTTTTCTAGAACTATTGCTCTACTATTTAAGTTTGTGGTTTAGTCTAAGCAAAGCCTACTGAAAGGGAATGTATTGTGGAAATCCATTACAAAATAAATCATAGTTTCTGCAGTGATTCTGCAACCTCAGATAGCAAAAATTTGTTTCTGAGAAGTCTTTACAAGCTGTCAATTCCACTTTAGAAGACACTATCCTTCTCAGTGTGATGGTTGGCTTCTCTAATGAGATTATAATTCTTCTAAGACTTTCCTAAAGTCTTATTCTCATGCTCTGTCTTATTTTTCTTTTCTGAACAGATTCTGAATCTTTAACTTTACCAACATTTAAAATAATTGATTAATTACTCTCATATTGAGATATTGCTATCTAAGTTAAAAATGTAGGAAACTGTTGCTTAATCTGAAGAGGATAAATATTCCATATCCCTCAATACTTCCCTAAGAAGCATACATTTATGTGGTTGTATGTTACATAGTGATGCTTGTTCATCTAAAGAGATAAGGATCAGAAATCTGGTTTAAAAGTTAAATGCATTACTAGACACATATTAAAGGAATATCATATTCAAATTAGATGTTTTAGTCTACGCTATAGGGAATCTTCCATACTTTTATTACTTAAATAGAATTATTAATAGGCTTCCCAAACTGTCTTGATTTCTTATTTTCTTACTTTTTTGAAAGGCAGTATTTCTGTTGCCTCTTTCTTGTTTGGTGAACATCTAATTATATCTTGTCTGTCTTACAGAATAATGTGTCTACTTGATGCATTTGTAAATTTGTAATAGAATGATAGGCTTTGTTTTAATTAAATTAAAGGTTATCAGATGGTTAAATCAACCTGCCTTTACAAAAATAAAATATTCTTCTGTTAAAGGAGGAAAACCCAGTCTCAAAAGAAAACATGATTTCATTATTGCTTTGCATTCTCAGACTTTCTGCTGTTAAATAAAACATCACTGAATAGATAGTGCTGGAATGAATAAATCTCTATAATAACTGTTTTGTTAGAGTTAATATAACTGAAGGCATATCTGCACTTCAACTGTAAATATCCGTGTATTGAATTTTGAAAAAAAAATGCTAGAGAGAAAAAAAGCCAATATAAATTGATTAGAAAACCTGCTGGCATTGCTTACATTCCTCAAATGATCAAATGAAATAATTTGAAGTTGTTTTCAAAGCAGGCTTTTAATATAGCTAAACCAAACTCCCGAATATGCTTCTTTGCCTCGGATCATTGCTCAGGTACATGTCCTATGTATGTCTCTTCTCTTTTATTCTTGAATGTCACTTCTTTTTCCATCCCAGATTTGATGCAAAAATAGTTTATTCAAGCCGACAAAAATCTGTTTTAAGCTAGTGGAATAATGTATTCCAGTCACACTTCTGTGCCCTCCTCATCCATCCAAATATGGCTGTAAACAGCATTAGATAACTTCATCAATTTATCTGGCAAAGATTTTTTACGGTCTATTTTCTGAAGCTTTGCTTAGTCTTAAATATTCCTCAACCATTTTTCTGAATCTAAATGTTAGCTATTTTAGCTGTTTTGCTTTTCCTAATGAAAATGTCTGTTTATTAGCAAACTTTTCCTCTTGATACTTCCATCATTTCCCTTATGCTTTGTGTTTACACTGTTAATAGGTAGAAGACATAGTTTTCAAAGTACAGAGGAGTATTAGAAGTCTATATCTGTATCTCTTTTTACTCCTGTTTATTCCTTTTACCCTTTGTTTTGTCACTACTTATAATTGATTCTAACTCACTAGAATCTTAAAGTGAACATGTCACAGAATTCTTTCCCAAAATGTATCTCAACTTGCTGAAAAGCACAAGTTCCCAGGCAGCATTCTTCCTCCTCAATAAAATCCTTGCATGAACAAGTGATGAAACCAACATGCTATGAATTTAGTTACTATGCCCCATATTCTTCATTCCTCTGTCCCCTCTTTTTTCATGTCCACTTCTGCTTCATCCCTACATTTATTTCAGTGCCACCACTAGTGAAACATCTCTGTTGTGCCTAAACAGCTCTTCTAGCTCTTTCTGTGTTATTTACCACCCTTTAAACATGAGTCTAGCTGGTTGATAGGCAAAAGCTGCCACTGGTGACTGACAGAAAATAGTGATGAAGTGACACAGTGGTAAGCAGTGCATGGTCATGGACTGACCAACTGGTTGAGTTCTTTCCCTGAGAATAGGCATTTACAGAGTCTCTGCAATCTGCCTTGCCATCAATTTTCACACATTTTAAAACAATATGGGTGTTTGTGATATCTCTTATTTTACTACTTCTTTAAAACAACCAAACCATTCAAATGAAGAGAAAAGAAAAAAGAAAAGAAAAGAAAAGAAAAGAAAAGAAAAGAAAAGAAAAGAAAAGAAAAGAAAAGAAAAGAAAAGAAAAGAAAAGAAAAGAAAAAAGAAAAGAAAAGAAAAGAAAAGAAAAGAAAAGAAAAGAAAAGAAAAGAAAAGAAAAGAAAAGAAAAGAAAAGAAAAGAAAAGAAAAGAAAAGAAAAGAAAAACAGGTGTGACAGGCAATCTGACAGGCAGACACAACACATAAAATGTTTGTGTTCTACATAAAGCAATCAAAAATGGTTAAATGTTCTTGCAAGAAAAGCACCCAAGGAATTACACTAGACCAGCTGAGTAGGGAATAACTGGGTATTGCTATGATAAGACAGCAAGAAAATCAAACAAATTACATCTACAGTTGTGTTTACAGCAGTGCCACATATCAGAAAAAATCAGGGTAATTGCATAAGCCTCACTTAGGGACAGAGTCTGAAAATTTAAGCACTAGAAAGGAGAGGAGAATAAGAGGATGTAATTCACACAGTGCATCACTTTGTTTTTCTGTTAAAACATTAACGAATGGACAGCATATGTGAAAGCTTCTTTGAATTTAAAAAGATGTCTCTGTAACAAATTTTTATAGCCTATAATTTGGCATATGTTAAGCTAAACAGATGTGTCCCAAATGGAAAGATTTAAATGTAGATTTTAATTAACCTGTGTGTTGAGGGGCCTCTCAACAGAGGTTTGATTTGAGGCTTTACTATAAGCTTGTTTATTATACTATATTGTGTATTAAAGCACTGAAAGCAAGCCCATTTTCTGCACTTCAGAATATGGATATTACTTTTGTGTTTTCTAATTCAGTTAAACTTCAAACTAATAACAGCACTTCTAAAAAATACAGACAATTAACTATGGTAAATTCTTAGAATTTCTTAGGAACTAAATTGCGGTTTATATTTGCTGAAGCACATTAGGAGGCTTGGAGCACATTGATCTGGGATGAAATGGGTTGATTTAGTGAAATCAGCCCATTTCAATAGAGAAGCTATTACCAAGTCTATAAACAAAACAAAAAAAAACCTATGAATCAAGACACCAAATCTGAAACTTTAGTATTAAGATAATAAAAAATTTAAAAGTTTACATTTTGTCCTTTTTTTTTTTATTTTGATGTGGGATATTTTGTAATCAGACATATTTAAAAACTTTTTGCACAATTTTAAATTTGAAAAAAAGAATTAGGCTAATTATATAATTTTGCTTGATTCTAATTTTAAAAGACAGCAAAACACCAATATCATCAGTTATGCCATTGGTAATAAAATCAAAAGAATTAAAAACCCAAACAATTTTCAGAAGAGAATACAATACTGATTTCCTTTTAAATCAGAACTCATTCCACTGAAGGAAAGCCTAGAAATGTGGAGAAAAAGTAAATTCTTTTCTCAAAGGACATATATGAATTTCAGCGCTTTGATGCATCTTAAATTAAATGGAATGCTGAAACTTTTAATTTACATCAATCCGCAGAAATATCTAAGAAATATTAAAAAAAAAAATCAATCCCACAACATCTTTTGATTCTGACGTTACTTCAGTGTCCTACTTTCTCAGTTTTATTTGTTCCTACAGTTAGTAAGGCGAATATTTTAGTTATTTTGACTAATATCTTTGCATTAAAGTTCTAAAAAGACAATTAGTAACAAGAATAGGTTCCTATGTCATGCCTCCAATATTCACACTTCTCAGCATGGTTTCACAGTCCAAAAAATTTTCTTGATTTTGATTTTCACCTTTCATTTTTCCCAGTCCACTGTGCCTTTTGCCTGGGGAGTAGAAAGGGGTTTGGTGTGGTGGCCCAAGTGATTAATTCTGAATGCATCAGATGTTCTTCTAACAACCAGGTCCTAGCTTTTCAAAGAGTCCATCTAGCTTCATGGACTCTTTGTAGCTGCTTCTGTAAATGACTGGCCCCAAATAATGGCATCTACCTATTTGGATTCTGAAACATAAATTTGGCACTGGACAGACAAATTGTCTATAGTGAATGCAGATTTGAACATTTTGAACAAAGCCTGACAATATGAACTTATCAAACCAAATGAAGGTTTAGTTGATATAGGTGAATCAGTTCAAAGTTACCAGCAGTTTATTTGTCTTGGAAAAAGAAAATAGAGGAAAAGTTCCATTCATCTCAGCCATTGCCAAGTCATATGGAAACTGCATTTTCAAAATATTCTTACTATGTCTCAAGGACTGCTTAATTTTGCCTTAGTCTTTATTTATAATGTTAAAAATCCTTGACTGCATATTCATGTCTGCAACTTTGTCTGATATGATCTTCATGATAGCCTGCAATTTTATTAGAAATATTTTTCTATTGATTATGCAAAATGGGCCCTTGTTGAAAGAGGCACCTTCAAAGCAGAATTTTGTTCCTTAAAGAGCTTCCTTTCATTTTTGGTGAGTATCTGACAGAAGAGAGCTTACACATGCGCGTCCTCTTTCCTACTAATATTTATAAGCTCTTTACATCTGCAATAGACTCTCAAATTATTATTGTGCATTTCTTGTAGTACAGCCAGATTGTGTCACTTCCTGTCATTGTATGTAGATTCATTAACCTCCTAATTTCCTCAAACGCTTCTCTCCCAAGAAGTTTGCATCTTAAAACAGTTTTCAAGGATTGAGGATAACACAAAGACCTCCACTTCAAAAGAATGCTTGAAAGAATTCTGGTTGTACCACATTTTCCAGGTCCTTTGGCCTTTGCTCGTGTATTATTATGTCAAAAGTAATGTTCATTTTAAATCATTACACAACACTTGAATATATAATCTAGTGCTGCTTCACCAAAAGTATCCATTGAGATCTGAAGATTTATGTTTTATCCCTCTGTGTGGGTGTATAAACTCATGAACCACAGAGATTCCTTAAGTACCTTGTAGCAGCCAGGAGCAAATGAGGTAATACTACGCTGCCATTGTAATCTTTTTGGTTGCATATATTTCAATTTAGCCTTAAGCACTTTTAGTGAAAATGTCTCTTAAATAATTTATTTCTGGATAAAATATGAGACAAATGTCATCATTTTATAATTCTTTAATAGACCATACAAATTTTTTTCCATTGTTATCTGAAAGGGCAAAGAACTTGCTTTAAGATGTTAGACAGCAAAATTTCTTGCCGGGTTTAGAGACAGAGTATTTTCCTCCATCTAGCCTGATCCATAAGGGCACTCATAATTATGATGGAGACTATCAAAATGCCTGGGTCATCTGAGAGAGTAGTTTAGTGGGACTTTCCTGGAAGCAAATATTCTTTTCAGATTTTGAGTCTGGTTGCAGAAGCTGCAGCAGTGCTTACTTCACCATGCCTGCTAGCATGAAAAAGAATAACTTTTTAAATGAGTATCATAATGTGATAGCTGTTAAAGTATAATGTGTCCTAGAATCTACAGATCTGACTCTGATGAAGCCCCTCATCTTTGTAGTACCTCTCTGTGTGTCTCTCTGCTCATTTTCCATGAGGCATTTCTATTTTATGCCTGCAGTGGTGCATTAAGACAAGAATTTCTTTTCTGACACATAAAATCTTCCTCTGGCGTGTGCTGGTGCCTCACCTCTCTCCTCCAGCCTGCTTTATGGTCTTTGATCTCCACACCATAACTAATCTGACCTTCCAGTATTTGTGTCAGTGAGTGGATTGCAGTCTCTAGCCTTTCTTGGCTGGCTGGCAGTAGCAGCTCTATCTGTGCTGTCATCCTCAACTCCTCTGGTTTTAGCCATTCAACATTTATTATGGAACAGAGATCATAATTTCAGTCAGTGTGCTTGCAAATAAGTGGTAACTCCCACTAGTGAGAGTCTCCACATACTACTCACTCAAAGATATATTTTTTCTTTTCACCAGCCAATTCCTCCAATTGTATTATCTCAATAACACTCCCCACTCCTCATCATGTATTCCTGGACCATAATAGCTCTTTTCTTTTCTAGCATTTAATTCTTTCTTATAGTCCTATCTTCTATGTCTATGTTCTTAATAGACACATTATGTCTTAGTTAGCTGATATCAAAAGCAAACTGTTTGTTCTCTCTGTGCAACTCTAGCTGTGACCGTTTTCTTGGGTAGAGCATTTCTTAGTCATGCAGAGGATTTTTTATTTTGCAAATTCCCTGTTCTATCCCTGCAGAAGCATACTGGGTGAACGTTCATCTTTTTCTCTTGCTTGTTCAGAAAAGCAAGCATCTCTCCTTGACAGAACCTTCAAAACTCTTATTCATGCTTGTTTAATAAACTAAGATTCAGGTGGTTGGGCAGTAGGAACAGAAAATACTTTGGCTGCAGCACTTTTGAGCAATTCCTTTGGGACTATCAGGTTTTAGTTGTCCTGTTCACTATAGTGACACACTCTTACTACTGAGAAATATTTATTTCTTTCTTTATCTCCTGGTATAATCTCTTATCCATGCAGCTTAAAGAATAGATTTCTTACCTTTCTAATTTCTTGCATCAATATTTAGTAAAGCTATGAACTTGATAAAAATTCAATTTCAAGGATCACCACATCTGTTGATTTTAAATAGGTTTCTGTTAACTCTGTGTATTTTAATGTCCGCAATCTGAATGAGATTATGGTAAAAGACAAATAAAAACTATTTATGTCTTTAAATAAACAAAAATGTTATGGACCCTTGTAAAACAAATGAACACTGCTTTATTGAGTTATGCTAACATCAGATTTTTCTATTGCTAGTATTTAGCTGAAGACTCATTCAAGATGGGTCTCTATTTTAGAGCATAATTACTTTTTGAAGGCTTCTTTCTGGGCAATATTTTGTTCTTTCTAAGATCCACTGGACTTTCCTTGTTTGTTTTGGTTTTGTTAGTGTAAATCTTCTCCTAGGAATTGTTCAAGCCCATAATATTTTGGAATTCCCTGACTTTCCTTCCAAAATAATTTTCTTTTCCCAAAGCTTATTCAGCTGTAAATGCACAGAGATGTTTTTGACATTTTTCCTATTAAATTACAGAGCTACCCTGGTTTTATTTAGATGTTTTTGGAAATGAAAAGCCACCTGTTCTACAATTGCCTATTTACATATCTTGAATTCTTTTAGTAGTAAAGTAAAGCTCTCTTCCCCATCTGCTTACCAAATGTGTACATTCCAATGTAAAACATCTCCACATAAAAAGACTTAAATCTGAAACCAACCTGCAATTTGAAAAACATACCTAATTCAGGGTTACAGTAGGAAAAAATGCCTGTCATTCATTACCAGCTCTTGACTGAGACAAGACATGATATTAATCAACAATTTGAAATGATGGTGGCTTGGGAAACACTGGACCTGTAATTTTAAGTGAGAAAACAGAGACATTTTGTTGGAAATATAAGATTTAAAGTCACAGCCATATTATTGTAATTATCAAGGTTCAGTGCTTAGATCAAAATTCCTGAAAAAAACTTGAAATTGTGCATATAATTATTGAATCATAAAAAATTAATCTGGGAACTGTATTCTAGGCCCCATAGTCCTCCTCTCTCTTCTGTGTGATGAAATTCCAGATAGGTATCCATCCAGTGCTTTATATTTAGTGAAAAAAAATATCATGTTCCAGGGAATCGCATTAGGAGTTTAGTTACCTTATCTAGCCCTTGCTGAAACTCAAATACATTATTACTTATCCTAGCAGCCCTGGACATGTGCAATGAAATAGCATTTATAGTTGTTTCTGCATGATCTCTTTGATTGTACTAACTACTGTATTTCTAACGTCTGTCATGTCTTGACTAAGAAAGGTCAGATTTTTTCAATCATTGCTGTTCATGCCTCTAAGATCTTTTCTTTCCTCATGCATATGTCCTAGCATCTTGTTTGATATTTTTTTTTCCTTTGGAGTGCATTACAACAAAACTACATTTAAGACTGAGATGCAGCCAGTAGTAAGGAAATCAGAGTTATGTTGTTCTTACAGCTGTTGCTCAAGTTTGGCATTATCTCTTTCACAACATAGCAATGAAAAATTGATTCCTGTTCAGCTTGTAATAGCTTTCTATCCTCATGTTTTATCCATATGTTAAGTGGTCCTTGAAAGACTTCTGGTGACTCTGTGAGACACAAAATTTTATTTATTTATACTGACTTTCCCTTGTACATTATATTCTTTATTACTTCTATTTATTTTTACACTTTGTTTTCAAACAAGTCAGACATGTTGGTCCTTAGCTGTGTACATCCCTAGAAGTGCTTTTTAAATTATTTGCATTTATTTCTGTGAAGTGTCTCTCAAAATTAATAAATTTTCTACCACCTTTTAGAAATTTAATTTCTGAGTCTCTGTAGACTCAAAAGATAATATTGTAGGGCTTGGATATTTATTAACAGTATTTTTTTTCTATTTATTTTAAAAAACTCAGTTTGATGCTCAGGTTAAAAAAGTTCTGTTGTATTTAAGAAGTTTCTGAGCTCACATGTTCTTAATCTTCTAAACTGTGTTCTTGTCAATGCGCCCTGAATATGAATATGGGCATATCGCATCCTGCCGCTTCACTCCCAATTGTGCTTTGTAAGTTCACAGAATTCTAGAATGGTTTGGGATGGAGGGGGCCTTAAGTAAAACTTCATAGCCCTTTTCTCTGACCTACCTGCAAGAAATGTGTACCAGAGTGGCAGTTCTGTCTCTGGAGACAAAGACCAGATGGGATGTGAGCACCCTGTGCACCTTCAGCTGTCTCTTTTAAATCTTCTAATGAGTTAATGGAATATATCTTCTTTAGAGCACTCACTAGAAATGGGCATGGAAAATGACATTCTGTTTTTCACTCACTGCTTTGTGGCAGTAGATGCAATTAAAATTTTCAAGATTCTGAGAAAATATTTTTACAGAACTCAGCTCTGTATTTCATTTCACTAAGTGACCTGGGACCTAAAAACAAAAGGGCAAAATTTCCCCCAGGCAGAGTATAAAAACAGACCCTCTATTTAGAAGAGGCCTTTCTAATATTTCTCTAGTCCTGGTAGATGGGGTTGCCATTCAAGCTCTCCTGATCATAAGGGGGAAAAAGCATCATATTGTTGTTGTGTTGTCTTATTTGTGGCAAGAACTATCAATCACAGTCTGCATCCTGGCTCTGGTTTCTGGAGCAGTTCCAAATAGGAAGTGTGCAAGCAGGAAGTAAGCTTATTTCACAGTGAAGAAAAAAAAAAGGCAAACAAGTTTCATTTGTCTAGTAAATTCTAACAATGTAAAATGTTGAGGTGAAATCCTCATGCTGTGGAAGTTAATGAGGATTTCTTACAAAGAAATTTTAAGTATTAATGGACTATAGCAAAACTAAGATTTCATAAAGAAAACAAAATTCTGGAACTGAACTCTGATATATTCTATGAATTTGTTTTGTCCATTTCAAAGGCAAAGTTACTTTAATGAGGAATAATCATGGAAGTAGTTTAATCTAACTCATTCTCATTTATTCTGAGAGAGGATTCAAGCGCATAAATCATCTGTTACCATCACTCACTTTGACCTTCCATCGCAGACACAGTATAAGAAAGTTACGTGTGCCATGATTACGGCATCTAAAACTGCTATTGTAGATGCAGTAGCATCATCAAGGAGTTAAAACAGAAAGAAAAGATTTGATTTTTTTTAGGTCACGTTAGGACTTAAACCCCCACAGGAATGAATCCATTTGAAAATCCCGATCCATATGTCAAACTTCCTTGAAACAAAATAAGACGTAATTCTTCTCTTTAAGGTACAGCAGTCTCATAGATTGTATTCTAACTTCCAAAACCAATGACTCCTTTCTGTGAGAGTTTTAGTCCTTCCAGGACTAGAAACATCTCGGTGAAGGTTTTGGAATCACAGATTTGAATGTTGGCAAGTCTCACAGACATTAGGCCAAAAGTGGACCCACTAAGCTATTTCATAGCTTTCTTTGAACTGTACTAATTAAAACTTTATTCTTTTGTCTTAAAAATCTACTATTTAAAACACTCAGCTTGATCTAAAACTCCTGCTTAATGCTTATATAGTAACAGAATTTTGCTCTAGATAAGTGATTAAATTTCAGAAGCTGTTTTCAAACTGTGTATTTTTATAAATAATGTATTTCCATTAAATGCAGATGCTAAACTTCTACAATGTAAAATTTACACAATAATTGGCTAGAGCTGTGTTAGCTTTGTCTTTCATATGGTTATATTGAGGGACAGTTTAGCAGATGTCTGAATTACAGTTTGTTAATAAAAAAGGCAATGCACGTTTCGAAGAGATGTTTTAGGATTCATTTTTGGATAAAATCCTATACAAACAGAACATGGGCCTTAGGCAAATCCAAGATATAAAATGGGAAATAAATTGGATGCAAAGGCCCATATGCTGTGTACAAATCAGGTCTATTATCTTTGTTTACCTTATGGCAGAGATAACATTTATAAACCATCTTTATAGCTGAGCAGAAATAAAAACTCAGCGTTAGCAGTACATTGTATCCTATCTCTCAATAAAAGGTGAGGAGTCAGCTGTTTCTTTAGGAAGAAATAATCACTAGAACCTGCAAAACTAGGTGTGTATATTTGCCATGTTTATTTAATTGCAACACTGTAAACAAAACTTGGAAGAAACATCAGCTTCTTCTTCCTAAAACAACAGAATCTACTCAGCCTGAGCAATATCAGATAAGCATCTGTCATTTCTATGGACATATCTTATAATTCAATTGTACTGTAAATTTTTAAATCAGAAGGCAAAAAAAGTAAAAAAAATATTCCTTGAGTTTGAAAATGTCCAGACTAGATCAAATTCTGGTGACTTGAAATATATTTTGATGATTTGTATGAATGTTGGGTTGGTTGGGTTTGTGTTTTTGGTTTTTTTTTTTGTTTTTTTTTTGTTTGTTTGTTTGTTTGTTTTTTCTTTCTTTTCTTTGATTGCTTTGATATTGCTTTTCTCTGATTGCAAAAGGTTTCCTACTTTCAGATATGCTGTTGGAATATACATATGAGAAAATCAAATTTACCTAAGCTTTTTTGATGACGTTTTAATGTGATACTATTTTCACTGTCATTATTTAAAGTTAATCAAGGTTGCTGACATGGTGATATATTGGGGGATTATATATCTAATTTTTTTCATTAGAAGAGGGAGACATTGTGGTTAAAAAAACCATAACACATAAGAACAACAAGTTCAAAATGCTGGAACATCATCCTTTTCTCCTACATATTTCCTGTGTTGGTTTAGCTGAGTGATTCAAACCATTACTGTAAGTGTGTTATCTAGGAACCATTAATGTTCATAATGTATTGATGTGATAATGTTTAATGATCTTTATTATTGTCTTTGACTCAATTCCTTTTCTGTAAAATAGGGACAAGACAGTGATATGCAGTGCAAAAAGATCTACAAAGATAAACCTATTATAATTTAAATTATAACATAAAATGATTCAAGCAATGAATACCTTCATTACATCATCTGTCTGTGTATACCTTACTATACAAGTACTCCCACCATCTGCATCTCACAGCATAATGCAATATTAACCCTGTAAAAAAACTCTTCTCCTTTGGATTAATTCATCTTTTTCACTAGGAGCTTTGGGAAAATGTCCATCTTAATCTAAGCACACCAGTATGCTGGAAAAATAGCTGTAATGTTTGTCATCTATACATAAGAGTCAGCAAATCCAGCAATGATGGAAGGTATCTGGTTTATTTGTTTTTCTTCTACAGTGCATTGCTTATATTGTGATCCATTAGTAAATATGACTGGAAAGCATAGAAGAAGATCACCTGTTTGAATTCTCTTTGCAGCAAAATTCTGTCTCCCTTTTGGAGATTGAGGGGGAATTTATGCCTTTTCAGGAGCTGGAATGTCTACAGAAATGAGGGATGCACAGAGAGAGAGAACATGACGGGTCAGCAGGAATGGAATAAAAAGGGTGATCTGGGACCATCCAGAAGGAACAGAGAAGAGGAGGCTCCTGAGAGCAGTAGGGAGCAAAACGTAGCCAAATCAAACAAAGCACAGAGTGAGAACTGTGTGCAGTGTGCTACAGGTCAGGGGCCCTGGAAATTTCTGAGGTAAGAGAAAGAAAGGAAGAAAAAGCCACTGCAAAAATATGCGTGTGTATCCATGTGTAGTTTTTAAATCTCTTATTTTAATCTGTCTCTCCTGTGAGTATCATATGTTCTTCACATTCTCTAACAAAAATATGCATTAGGTCTTGTCATTGGAATCCAGTTACAGAACAAGAAGCAACTGTTATAAATTGAAATACAAAAAATTCCCTTTAAACATTAAAAAAAAGAGAGTGTTTGTTTGTTTTCTTTTCTATGAGGGTGGCTGAACACTGGAAGAGATTTCCCACAGAGGCTGTGGAGTCTCCATTCTTTGAGATAATTCAAAATCCAACTGGGCACAGATCTAAACAACCTGTCCTAGGTGATTCTGCTTTGAACAGGGGTTTGGAGTAAGCCAACTTCAACCATTCTGTATTCTACCTTGGGAGAAGTTTTCTGGGGAGAAAAGGGAAGTTCACATGTTTTTTTCAATTGAAAATATTTTCCCCTTTGTTTGTTAAAAGAAAAAGTGTGGATATACCTATGCATAACCCCCATCTGACTTGTGCTTCCAGCAGAAATCTTGAAGTATCTAACATCCATGTGAATTTGCTGCTGCATCAGTGCATCCAGGTGGCTTCCACAAATTGAAGTCATGAGGACACAGCAGGCGGCAAGGCCACTAGAGGTCACACAAACTATTTAAAAGAACATGAGCAAGGTAATTTATACTCCCTTTGGGAACCTTTTGCCCTTCCACCTGTTCCCCCTGCTTGTCAGTCTCAGGTCACCTTCCTTCCTGATACAAGGCTGCGGTCAGGTGTGTTTAGCTTGTTTTCTTCCTACACTTGATTTTCAACTCTAACTTAGCCATGTGGAGATGATATCACTTTATGGAGAAAATTCCACTGTGATCGTAGGCCATGAAAGTGTCAGACAGCGGTAAAAAATATAATGTCATGCTAGCTGAGAAATGTTTTTCTTTTTTTCCAAAAACAGACTCAGTAAAATGAACAAGACAGAATATGTGAGAGTGAGAGTCAGTAGCAATAGCCACAATATTCATCCTCCCAAAACGAATTCAACTTTACCAATCAGCTTTACAATTTCCAAAATCCATTGGATTTGGTGCGAGGTGAGAGCCTTTAATGGTAAGATTGCCTCACCCAAAGCTTTGTCATTATTTTTGTTCTACTCTAATATCCAGTCTCCTGATTCACAATTTTGCAGTCTATTTTCTCCCTTCTTCATATTTGCTTTTTGATTGTGACATGTACATGCAGACAGAGAATTAAGGTTTCAGATACTCTCAGATTTAGGCTTTTTTTCTATTTATTATTGTCTCTCCTCCTACCTTCTGTTGTCTGCTTTGCCTAGAAAGGCTATGTATGGATTTTTATTTGATTCAGCTTGTCAAAGTGACTCCTTCGCAAAGGGCAGAGAAGCATATGAGAGGAAGAAAGAAGACAGAGCACTGCAGACTTGCCAAGAGCTGCAGTGTTCATTCCCTGCAATCAGTGCACAAAATAGTTAAAAATTCTGTTTAGAAATAAAGGAAGAAAATGGGATTATTTTAATCCCTCACTTTATTTTAACTAGAGTTATGATTTGTCAAGAACATTAATTCTCTGGACATTGAGTCAAGATGGTTTTTACTCCTGTTCTTTCTTAAATACTTTTAGTCAAGTTACACCAGCTAGCCTCATGTCTGGTATGATAAATATTATGTTTTTCTACCTTTCTCTACCTTGGTTCAGTGGTGAGAGTGATCCAGTGTGTTGGTACTAATGATGAGGTTCATATAGGTAGCAGTGGATGAGATGGAGCTTTACTCTTGTCTGAAAATAACTCTTATGGAACATTGCAAGCTATTCATTACTACAATTTTTATTTGCTCAGTTTTTAAATAACTGAGAAAAGAGGGGAGAAAGAGGGCAAGCACCCACAAAAACCCCCAGAGAATGGTTATATAGAACACCTGGTAATCAGAAAGGATCCAAAGTCATTTTTATGGCCTGAATTAAGACTGGAACTTGAGTTTACTGCTGTCCTTGACAAATGGAAAAGCTCTAAATATCAGGCCCCTTTTACTAGTCCCTTTCAAGCTTCTCTGCACTGGACTTTGTAGAAGCACAGAATAATTTGGATATAAAATTATGTGTCTCATATCCATTAATAACTTTTGTGCTTATCAGTGACCACAGAAAAATATTTCTTTGGCTGAAGCCTCTGGTAAGAGAGCTAATGATCCATTAAAACATCTCTTCTTTAGTGCATGCTTTATACTGCACCACAGGAATTCCCAAAGCAAGGAGGAAGAAGAACAGGATTTAGTTTTATGCAGCAAGAAACAATGGAACATGAATTAATTTCCTTTCCCCCTATAGCAAGGGTCTTTTGGACATCATCAGAAATAATTTGAAATGAAAACCTGAAAAATTAGCTGAATGCATATGGAGGGCTAACAGATGGTTTTTAGTTAAATAGTTGATTATGGAAAAAGGAGCAATATCAGTTATCAGTTGCAGATTTGTAGTTTCCTTTGTATCCAAAACAAACAGTTTATGAAAATATAGAGTGGGATAAAACCTTTTCTTTAACATAAATCACTTAAAACATGAGTTCACTAGGTATGTGATATTTAGTTTCTTGCACTTTAGAAAATGTATTTTATGTGCAGATGCAAGTTAGACAGCTCCTATTCCCTCTCTTTCTTTTTTTTTCTATCAATTTCCCTTCCTTCCTTCCTTCCTTCCTTCCTTCCTTCCTTCCTTCCTTCCTTCCTTCCTTCCTTCCTTCCTTCCTTCCTTCCTTCCTTCCTTCTTTCCTTCCCTCCTTCCCTATTTATTCTGCAAAACCTCTTTTTATTCTCAATATAGATATTAATTTTTGCATCATTTTTCATTAAAAAAAAAGTAAAGAAATAATTTTGGAAACCTGGTTTGCTTACAGTAATTATTTAGTTGAGCTGTCATGGCTGTGCTGAAAGATGTGTTTAAAAGCTTAGTGGATATCTTAGTTTTTGCAGGCACATGAGTTTTAGAATAGAGAGGTTTGGGGAAGTGACCCTGCACAACCTCTGATATCTGAGTATTTTGTGAAGCAGGTCTGTCATTTCTGTCGAGGCAGAGTGATGAGGGGATGAATGCTATTTGTGTGAGGGATGGCTGCAGATGAGCTCATTAATCTTTCATTTTATGGACACTGGTTTCAAAGGCAGAAAAAAGTGACTCAGAAGGTGCAAATGGCATAAAGGCTAGTCTCTGGCCATTCAGACTACAAGTAAGCATGGTACAGAGTTTGCTTAAATGTCACACTGAGCCATTATCCCTGGCTCTGAAGGGCTTTGCAATGCTACTGGAGCCTGGAAATAAGGCTCACACAAACACAAAGCAAGATGCTGTCCTCTAAGTCCAGGTGAAAAATATTATTAGTATTCTCCATTAGCACATAATGCTAGGATTTCTCCATTGCAGGAGGATGTGAAGAGATGTGTTTTGACCTGATGCATGCCATAGGCAGAGGTTCAGGAACAGCATGACATGAACATTTCTGCTGAGACCCAATTATTTCTGCATATTGCACACAGAATAGGTCCAGGAATTTTCATATATTTGTTTTGTAATCCTTCTCTTATGCAAGTGATCAGAGCTTTAATTTTACTTTTTTTCTGACCCTCTGCTTTTTTTCACCTTTGCTGCCTTGATACTGTCTCACAGTATCATTCTGGACAAAATGCCAGGCACACAGCTGGATAAATGTATTGTACAGTGGGTGAAAAACTTTGGTGAGAATTACATTTTCTCTGTGTTACTACACCCTGAACATTAAAACACTGTGCTAAATAATTATTTTCTTTGTAATCCTAACTTGACTTCCACAGAAGATTTTTAGTATCTTTTGCTTTCCTTACAGTATCGCTCCAAACCCCATAAATTATTTGGGAATTTTTCTCCCACTCTAGAAGCTCATCTTCCCCATTCAGACAGGTACAATATGTCTATTTATGCACAACACCACAAATGAAGAGTCTATGATTTGTATTGTCAGGAGACCAGCCCACAGTGTTTTTCTGATAGGTGAACAGAAAATAAAACACTTTTAAACTCTTTTTATATTTTCCTTGTTCTTCCAAGCACAGTGCTTAGCTGCAGACAGATAGCCGCAGTTCTTTATGTTTGTTTGCAGCTTGGGAGGAGCACACAAAGAATCTTTTTACTCTGTTAAAGCTTGTGTGAGTCTGTATGGAGTGGTTATTCTCTGCAGGGAATGAAAGCTTCAATTTCTAAGATCTTTGAAACTCAAAGCAATCAGAGTAGAAAAAATTTGGGATTATGGCCTGCCAGCAATCAGCCAGAAATATGTGATTTACCTAGAAATAATCTCCCTGCAAATTCTAGGAAGCAGGCAGTGTTTTTTAAAATGTCTGTAGAAGCACTTTTAGCTCATATTTAGTAATTGGATAGATATCAGGTTGACCGTGTCTCTTTAATCTCATTCAATACAACCCCATTCTATGGACTTTTAAGGATCTGCATCATTCCTACAGCCAGATAATAGATTGCAGATTTATGAACTGCTTTATTAACCATTGGTTGCATCTCTAATACAATAGCCACCATGCCCAGTAGGACAGTGGAAAGATTTCTTCAAAGTTATCTTGGCATGTCTTATTTACAGCAGGGCTTGAGAGAGAGGACTCTTTTCCAAAACATAATTCTGTTCATCTTTATGATTGATAGGCAATACTTTATTATAAATCCATTGAGGATGTGAGTTTTAATCATAATTTCTTAAGTACTGAGAAAGTACTGCCTTAAAGGAAGTGTGTAAAATTCACCCTGGCTGCTATTATGAATTCTGTCTCCCTGCTGATGCTTATACCAAATCTTACTAGCATAAAATCTAGCACACAGTGAAGCAAGCAAGGCTTCTTGGAAAGAAAAAAGCCTTGTTTGCTTATTTCTTTATTCTTTATTTTGTGAATTACTTAAGAAAAACAATATGTGTTGTATTTAATATTAATGTGTAAAGCATTTTTTTCTTTCATAATATTCTAAAGTGTGTTTTGAAAACTCATTGACTGATTTTTTTTCCCTTTCATGTAACTAAATATCCTAAGTTACTAAGGCTTTGCTTATAACAATGAAATTTGCATCAGCAAAACTTCATCAGTGTGAATATTTTGGTTCAAATCCTTTTTGCAAATGTGCTATCAAAACAGAGATGGGCACTTTTATAAGAAGACATGGTTGAAAATGTGGTAAACCCAACAAGTATCATCCACATATTTTGTCCCTCTGGAGATTATCAAACAGTAGAAGATTGCAGTGAGTAGTTAAATTACTCTAGTGTAAAATTATTGAGCAAAATGATTTTTTGTAACTATATTTAACAGCCTTTGAAACACAAATAGAGCATATAGTCTTGTCTTCGGTATTCATCCATTGTCTTAAGTAACACTGTATGTGCAGGTATTGTGGATATTATGTGTACTTTTTCATCAGGTGGGACAATGAATATGTGAATAAGCAAACTACTCAGTTACTTACACTTACACTTACACTTATGTGTACAAAAATCAGTCCTAAATGTTCTGTCCCAAAGAACCACATGCAGCATTGTTTCAAGCCTTACATACTTCTTGTACAACTAAAATGGGGAAGGAAGTATTTTTATCCCTTAAAGTCACCCCATCTCTTAAGCATCATTACTTTTTTGGTTTCTTTCTGAGAGACACTGAAGATGGGACTTTAGTATATATTTTCAGTCTCAGAATCTGAGTTTTTCTGCTCTCACTGCTGAGTTATTCACTCATGGGTTTGCCACAGAAGGTCCATTAATGCCATCTGCTTTTGCAGCATGAAATGTTTGCACTGAGATAACAATTGTTGTCATCTGTCTCTGCCATCAGTTACATTACTTTAGAATCATCAGAACATGAAGTCTTTAGAAGCTGAATGGAGTAGCAGCAGCAGCTACATGGATATGTACAAATACATATAGAATTGTGCCTAGTGCTTCCTCATGGCCTTACGAGTTTTGGACACTGATCATTGCTTTCTGCAAAGTTATAAAGTGAAAATGGTGTGATGAAGTGTGAAGCAGAAAGGAATCTGCAGATTATCAAACAAATTCATAAGAACTCTGTCCTTCTTCCCCCATTTTTTCATATGCACACTTAGAGATATGTAGGTTACTTTTTGTTTTTAATTTCATTTACTGGATTATAAATTACATATATGCTCTGAATGTTTTTTTTCTCCTTTTTTTAAACTGTAGTAATAAAAACTCTAACCAAATGAGTTCTGAACTTATATAAATATTTATATAAATTTATTCATGCCACTAATAATGGCTTAGCATAGTGCACTGTCAAAATTGTCAGTGTGCTTTGTATGTTATATAGAGACATCATTTTTTTATATGAGGTGATTTTTTTTGCAGTGTCACTGGATTTTACAGCCAAGCAGACAACCTGCAGAGAAGATTGCGTGTCCAATTAACCTCTTTTAACTCTATGCAATTACTGTTCCCATCCATTTTGCTTTTTATGAAGAACAAGCATTAACAATCACACCACGATCCAGTACAAAATTAAAACTTTAGCAGACTTAGTGTCACAGCTGCCAGGATATAAGAAAATCATGAGATATTATCATACCACCCAGCATAGAATTTTTACAAAATGAAAGATGTTATGAACTACTGGGCTGATTGTTTGCGCAAGCGAAGAGGGAATGCAAGGAAAATGAGCTTCATTCTGTAGCTCAGGCACAGGCTAAATTGCTTGCTCTCATAAATTCTGCTATATTAAATCTAACTGCTAACTTAGATTCATGCACAGTTAGGTAAGTATTGCACTGACCCCATCAGAACCCAGAGCACTAAATGTTCCAGGACACAACTTCTTGGACATTCAGTTTTTGATGAGTAGAGCTGCTGAGAACAGAGTATATTAGAAAAGCATCCTAACAAATCCATGCCTTGCTTACTTTTCCATCATTGTTCTCAGTTTCTGAGGGTAGGGTAACCAAAAGCCAACATTTATCTAAATGCAAAAAGAACTTATTAAACCTCTTATGTAAGACAATGTTAGAAATACACCGCTCCCACTGAAACCAGGCTGCGCCAAAAGAGTAGTGAGGAAAGAGAAGTTTAGCTGGTTTTTAATGACTTTGATAGCAAAAAAAGAGATATGTGACCTAAGAATTAGAGTCCAAGAACTCTCTGTGAACCTATAATATTTGCAAATATACTTTCAAACATAGCAATTTGAGGGTCTTGGACTGAAATCTTAGGTGCTGCCCACAGTGATCATAAAGAGCAAGGCAGAAAAGGTGACCAGCTGTAGGACATCTCCACTGTGGCCAATATTTTGTGGCCAATACATCATGCTGACAAGTGAGGACCAGTAGAACCTCAGCTGACACCTTCACTGTGCTGCCAGGAAATGATGCTGCAGGAAAATCTGCAGGAAATCTCTTTGACACAAAAGCTATGCAGACTTTTGCAAAGGTTTAGAAAGATTTATAGGAACCAAAGCCATTGAGGGCATGTTGCTCCATAGAAGTACCACAACATTTTTGATACTTCTTTTTCTGTCAAATCAGCTTAACAAACCATCATGCCTTGTAGCTCTATGATACACAGATGTAGCAAAAAGGAAAACTGCAGTGGTATACGCTTAGGGGTATGACAGGGAGGTGTAAATTTTTTTGCCTGAATGTACTTTTTAGGTATTGCATCAAACAACATAAGGTTCAAATCTTAGAAACAAACAGAATAACTTCACTATAGCAGTCTACTATAAACACATTGCAAAGCAGAAATGGTTCAGCATTGTGAAACAAACTAAAAGCAATGTGACCTACTTGGTGCAGAAAAGTTCCACTTGAATGCAGAAAATTGGTATTGGCTAAGCAGAATTATGCATGAAAATATATAATTATTTGCATGACATTTTTTAGTTATCGGAAAAAGAACTCCTGGGTTTATGGAAACTGCATTTGCCACCGGTTGCACATTCCAGGGAACATTCTTGGTAAACCACAGCTTCTGCTCAGCTAGAGCAACATTGGAGAAACAGAAATACTTCAGGAAAACCACACATGGAAGTGTAATACGAGCCTGGAAAACAAAGTTCTATTTCACTCATCTCATACAGATTTACAGAAAACAGCCAGAGCAGAGAAAAAAAATAAAGAAAAAGAAGCTTGGATGAAAAGCTAGCAGATATAAAAAAAATTGCATGCTAGTTTTTTTTTTTTTTTTTAAGAAAGAATAAATACGTAGTTTGCTGGCTTGTTCAAAACCAGTTTCTGTTGACTTTGGAAGGTAGATTGCAAACTGCTGATTGAGGCTGCCTTATACAAAAAATAAAATAAATCAGAGTCTCCGTGAGGAAACAGTCACAGCACCAGCCTGACAGTTTTCAAGAAGCATTTGGGCAATGCCCTCAGCATATGTTGTTACTTTTTGGGGATGGTGCTGTGCAGGGCTGGGAGTTAGGCAGGATGGTCCTTGTGAGTCCCTTCCAATTCAGCTCATACTGTGAGTCTGTGAAAGTGCATCTAGAGAACAAGGAGAAGCATGAACAGAAGTACCTTATTTCACAGCTGTATAGAATATGGGCAACACTTACACTGAAATAGAAGCTACATTTCAAGCTTCATGTATTAAGCTTTTTAGGTATATTTGAAATCTCGCCTGAGTTAAGTTTTGTTGTAACTGTAGGATAGGTGCACCTTTGGATAGTCTGTGTGCAGACTTGAGTAATTGAGAGCAGTGTATTTTTAAAATGCTATTGATAAAACCTAGTTATTTCATCTTATCCCTAGTGGCCCACTCTTCTGTGAGCAGGTAAACCAAAGTAACAGTTAAAATAAGATTTTTTTCCAAGGAAAAGGAAAAAAAAACCAACCATGGATAACTAACAGAAGATAAAGTGTTAATTATTAATTAAAATTGCTTTATATTTTTTCTTTGTAATTTCCTTTATTTGATTTTCAAAGTACTGAAGATGCTGTCATTCTGATAAAATAAATTTCATACCTGTAGTTACAATACAAATAAACAAATTGGCCAAAATCTTAATCGTCAAGGCATATAAGTAACCAATTAGTTCAAAACTGAAATAAATTTTTAAAACCTGCATATGCCTTGTCAGGTAAACTTTAATTGATCATCTCCTTCATAACTGTATCTTAATTAGATTGTATGAGCCTCAGGGATCACATTAATTTTTTTATAAATTTAAAGAACATGTCCTGCATACTAAATAGACCTTCATCATAGTACTGTCACTTGTATTAGCAAGTGACACCAGTATTAATTACCATAAAAAATGGAAGCTTCCCTTGAATTATATTTTAGAACCTCACAATCCTGAAAAAACCCCAGGCAAATCAAGGTGGAAACAATGATGGGAATTTGGACATTTTTACTCCCACTGAAGTCAGACTCTGCCAGCAGGAGGCTGGGCTCCTCAGCAAGTACCAAGATGTCTAACAATGCCTAGCAATGCTCCTTTTTGCTTAGACATCCACTTTGAGTGTTGACCCTTGACAAAAAAGATTATTCTGATAGATCAGTATCACCAGACTATTTTCAATCATCAGCTAGCTTGATATTCAGGGAACTTGTGACTCACATGGCCAGCACAAAGTTACCTTGATAGTCACAGGAATGATAATTACACAGTGTAAGAGAGATGACAGTAGAAAGAAAGAGATCCCCTCTTCCTCAGTGAACTGGACAGCAAATATCTTGTGCAGAGTAAAGCACAAGTCCTTTGATAGCTTCATTGTCGTGCAACTGCCCCAAGAACTGCAGGGATAACATGTGCTCCAGGTTACAGTCTTGTTTCTTTGCAGCTGCAGTTCTATTTTGTTACATAATTTGTACTTTGGCACTAGGAAAAGATTATAAATGAAGTGTTGCTTTCAAAGTTTCAGACATTGAGATTTTATTTTTTTATATTATTATTATTCTGTTTGGCAAAAGTGGCTTTAATTTGATTTTCACAAGTGCAAAAACCTGTCCCTTCAGAAGTTGGTCAAACTATTAATTTTATGGCAAAGACAACAGAGTACAGTAAAACCTTTTCACAAAGCCAGACAGCTTAACCTAATTAAATTGCTGTTTTGACAGGTGGTATAAAGTGGAATGAATGCTATTGAGAATGGCTGCAGAGTCCTACACGATGAGTGTCTGTGTGTTTATGTGTGCAGGTGAAAATGTGACTGTGCGGGGGGTGACAATAGATCTGTGTTCATAAAGCATTTTTTTTCTCCAAAATCTGCAGCTGTTCAAGATTTATAGATTTATTTCAATTAATTGTGTTGGATATATTGACTCAGGTGAATGACTACACCTGGACTATAGTAAAAGAAAGATGTTTATGGAGGTCTCTGATGTCATACATCAAGGCATATGAGATGTACATTTTACAAGGGGAAACAAGCCTTGTAGGAAATATATAAACATTGTCATAAGGGATCTGATTTCTGGTTCTGCTCAACATCACAAAAAATCTTTGCCTCAGTAAAATGGTGCATTTGTAGTAGGAGTTAATGAGCATTCAGGTCTCTAAAAGCATGGTGAAAGGGCCCTGAATCCATCAGAGTTTTAGCAGTTTGGACAGCAAGCCAGATTAGCAACCTTGATCCTACATGCAGAAGACCTCTCCTCATCCATCTCCTGTCTGTCTGAATTCCCAAGTCCCCCCTTCTGGAAGTGCTACCTATGTTATGTATGCAAGATTGGCATGAAAAGAGCTAGCCAGATGTAGCTGCAAAAACAGTGAGGGACTTGGGGCCTAAACTGCTATGTGGTTTCTCTATCCAGCTCTGTTTAATTCAGATAAAATCCTTGTTATTTTACCTTTACAAGTCAAGCCTTCTGTAACTTCATAAAGTAATTTGATACAGTCCTTATTGTCCTTTAATGGCAAGGAAGAGATTTTGCTGTACTTTCCCCTATGCATACATTCAAGGAAGATTAACTGTTTCTTTAAAGTGATGATGACTCAGGTTTAGCATCAAAACAAACACACTGCAACAAGGTAACCTGGAGAAACTACGGTATGATTTTGGCTAAGTTCACATATTGTGCTAAGAAAGGGGAAACTGTTATACCACTCACCCCTGTGTCTTTGAAGTTTTTATGTGCATTTGGTGTGTTTTGTTTGCTTGCTTTATATAGTGCTTGCAGCCCTGAGGTTATTATGTGGATATAGTACAGTATATCTTTCCTTTAGTTCTTTTTTTTAAATATCTACCTACAAAATGACTAATGATAAGAAATTATGATGATAAGCAAGCTGCTTTAGGTTCACATTCAGTCTTCAGTACTCTGATTCTCACTCTGCTGATATATTCAGACCTCCTTATCTCATTTTGTATCAGTTGTGGCATCTATTATATCAATGAAAAAGACGAAATTCTTAGTCATGTAATCTTCACTCTGATAGGTCTGTTGATTATTTCTGTTTTCTTGTGTGAATGTTAAGGAAAAATTCTGTCAGATAATGGGGGAATTGCAATGGTGGCTGTGGCTTCTGAACTTTTAACCAGCATCTGAAAACTATTCACTCATTCGTGAATTATATGTCTTTTAAGTTATTATCAGATTGGTAATTAAAATGGAATAAAGTCCAACCAACTAGAGAAACATATAGAAGTCAAGCTGAATAAAAACATATGTTGTACAAGATATCAAAGGGCGATAGGAAAAAAAGTAGATGTATATTAAGAAAAGCCTGGTGAAATCTCATACAATAAGAAGATTCTATATTTTAGGTACTTTATTTACATGTATAAAAGCTACCTCATTTTTATAACTGTACCTGAATATTTTGCTCTTTGTCTAACTAATAATCATTTTGTTCCACCTCACACTGCCCTTTGGCTTCTTCCAAGACATTTTAGCATTTTTTTCTCTGTGTGTCTGTGAAGATAAAATAATTTATATTAGGAGGCAAAATTTCCATGTTCTTTTCATGATAACAGGTAGCACCTATTTTTCACTCAGTGTTGTGAGACCTCTAATATTAACATCAAAAGAAAATCCAAGAAGGACAATATGTTCAAGAATCTACATTTTACTGTGTCTTGATGAAATAGATGAACACAAACCAACAACAGGTTAAAAAGCCCAGATACTCTCTTTTATTATACCTGAATCCAGGAAACTGAGTTTTCCACTTCAGGGACTGGAGAAAACTTTGATTTTTATTCAAATTTGGCTGAGGTTCATGATGAACTAGTTGTTCCAAACCAATTTTTGCCAGAGCAGACTGCTTGTTAGCTATGTGCAGGTTCTTAGGAGTAATGAGTGATCAGGGGAAAGCAAAAGTTAAGACAGGAAGAGCAGATAAAAAGGGAGAAAGGGCAGAGTAAGAGTTTTGAATCATTTCCAACAGGTGTACAAATCACGGTTACCAACAGGATCCCATTTTGCTGCCAGTGCTTGTGGAGCTCATTGAAGTAATCCCAAAGTATGAGGATGTTGCCAAGGAGCGCTGATGATTTTCAGTTTCTAGGGACTTCAAACAATAACAGGGAAATTTCAGGTCAATATGGACTTGGAACACAATGCATTTAGTGACAAATGAATGCAGAAAAAAATTATCTTTTTAAATGTGAAAGCTGTCTTCTGTTTTCTATGCTTTCACATTCCACTGGGAGCAAAATAAGAGGGTTTTACTGCACAGGGAAAGGCTGGAATCCATTGGAATCTTGGCATAAATGTAAGGAAAAACAAATTTAAAATGGAGCAAGGCCAAGGCCAGAACTGCAGGTAAGAGGTCTAAAGAAAGGACATTCAAGGAAACAATGTGAATGCCTGACCTTGGGCTGTGTTCAACTTGTCCAGGAAATGGGCTGTAATCAAACAGAAATGTCATTTTTTGTCTGCAATTAACTCGTAAGGCCAGAGGTACTACAGTTTTTAAAAGATTCGGTGGATGTGTCCCTTCAAAATAGTTTCAAATATGTCTTTTCATGGTCAATCTAAAAGAGCTCTTAAAAATTTGCCTCCATTACACATTTTCTTCAAGGTAAGTGAAGAACAATCCTATATATTCCATTTCATATGATTATTTCTGGTTTTTATTTTATCATTGCAAAACAGCAATAACTGCTCTATGGTTAAGAAGGGTCACAGGCTTGATTTCCTGCAAGCCATCTTTCAGTCAATCTGTTTTGAAGCCTGGTCAAAACCCAACATTTCTGATATTTAGCATGTCCCATCACAGCTTCTCAAAATAATAAAAGAAAAATCAGGAAAGTAATTTTCAATTGATTGCTTTTCATAAAACCAATCTATTTTTATTAGTTTTAAAACAGAATAATTCTAACTTTTCTTCCCTGTTTAACTCCACAAATTTGTTTCCTAACTTTTCTTCCCAGTTTAACTCCACAAATTCATTTCCTTTTTACCTTGAAATTTGAGTTGTTGTCATTGTAGAAGTTATAAAGAAATGCCTTTTCACATATACAGTGTAACAGTTGAAAGAACAAATCACTTCAGATATAATGGACCTGATTTTCTTTAACACAGTTCTGGCAGCATAGAAAAATCTTAGAGTGGGCATAAATTTTATTTAAATGCCCTTTAGGGTTCCTCTGTGCTGCCAGAGTCCTTAAAGGGGTCTTTATGTAAACCAGAATCAGGGCAAATGTGTTTGAGGATTATGTTTCTTTGGAAATCTTTTCTATACCTAAAGACCTCATATTTTGACATCCAAGACCACTCACAGATTAAGTGCATGACGCTCCTACTGAGAATCAACAATAAGTGAAATAACCCATATATGGCTAACAGCTTATTTCCATTAAAAGAAATGGCAAAAAATTGGCAAGCAGACCTGAAATTTTCAAGGCAGTAGGAAAAGGAGGAGATTAATTTTAATAAAGGTAATAATCAGCAATTCTGAGTTTCTTAACGCACGGGTGTTGATAATGCTTCTGCCATTTCCTGTATACTACTGCCGTATTAATGTCTTCTATCAACACTTTCATGATGAGAAGTGGGAAAAAAGATCAATGGAAAGAACTGAAAATTTTCCCAAAACTCATAACTCTTTCTGGGAATAAGAGAAACTTCATAATAGCCATGGAAAAAGAGTGTTATTTTCATGAAGCATTGAAGGACATATGGTGAGCAACTGCAAGGACTGAAAATTATGAAATAACTTTTCTTTATCACTTCATAATTCAAATTTCAAGGTACCACATTAAGCTCTGAAGGCCTTTCTTCTGTCATGAGAGACAAGAATGGCCTTTCTGATAAAATGTGATATTTATTAATTTGATTTGACTTGGTTTTAACAACATCTGAAAGTATTACTAATTATTTTCTCTTTGGGTTTAATAATCCATATGTTGATTTTTATTAATGCTGACCTTTAATGTATGCAATTAATTAAATTTTTATATTGTTTTTTTTCCAGGCACATCTCAGCAATAGTATGAATGGGTATTTTTCTAATGCAGTAGCAACACTGATCTACCCAGTCAGAGTTTTTATTTCAAAATTATTAAATTACAGATTTTTTTTTAAGTTTAGAAAGACTCACAGGAATCAAAATCTTTGAGGGCATATTGTTTCATAAAAGTACTAGAACATTTTTGATACTTCTTTTTCTGTCAAATCCTGAAAACATCCCTGATTATATTTCATCATTAAACCTCATTTCTGAAAGGATACTGTAGGGAGTGATGTGGATCTATCTGTACTCCTTGCTGCCCAAAAAATTAACAAATGTATAATTAATGCTTGGCTAAATGCTTAAGGGAAGCAATAATTTTATACCTATTTCATACTGCATGCAATATGCAACTGCCTAGTTGAAGTTAAAGCTCAGTTACAGACCTGGAAGCAAAATCCTGGTTGAATGTTCTTTACTCCTGTGGTAGAAAATATTTCTGCAATAATTGATATTCATTCCATTCTACTTTGACATTGCAGGAAATTAATACATAAGTATTTTTTAAGTGAAAATAGCCCCAAAGGCAATTATACATCTGTTTTAGGAGGTGAATTTTTTTCATATCTGTCCAAAACAGGGACAAGAGACCATGAAACCTCCCAGTGTTATAGCTGAATTGATAAAAGAAGGAATGAAATTAATTTGTCTGAGAGCAGAGTAACCCAAGGTAATTTCCCTTTGCTGATGCAGAGGCAAACTAAAAGACAGAGTGTTCTTTTCATCTTTTTAGCTCCTAAGTAAATACTCCATTCTGAGGAGCAAATTATACCCATTTTGTATTGAAAATGTAACCACTAGAGGGTATCTGCTCAAAGTCACTACACACAACATCCTGGGATCTGAGCAATGCCAAAAGACAGACAAATCTTGCATGCAGATGCACTAAGTTAGGTGGGGGAGGAAAATAATAAAGTGCCACTGCCTTGACTGGTTATCCTTTTCATACATCCTTCTGCAGATTCTTGACTGTCTTGCCAAAATGTAATTGTCCCTGCTAGAAGAAAAATTAATGATTTCACTATAAAAGTGCATTATAATATATTGATATTTATTGATTCTATTATGCTGTATTATTTAACACCACAATGAAGGATTATCACAATTTCTTACATTTCTAAGTTAACCCTTTATACATCCATAGCTATAACCAGCCAAGGCACATTACTTTTGCCCTGAAATTTAAGTCGCTTTAATGGCCAGAGTTACTTCCAAGGTCAAATAAATACACAGTAGATTCAATTTGTCAGATATCCTCTGCTTCTCATATGCACTTTGATTTTGAGATCTTGTTTGAATTCATGTTCAGCAGACTAGGGAAAATCTGTGAATGATGGGAAAAATGTCACTATCATGGTGATTTTGAACATATTGAATAATCGGAACGTAGGCACAACATACATATTTCTCTGAAATCTGCAATTTTTTTTTTACATGAGTCTATAATCTGTTTGCCTATCAATTTCTTATGTTCTTCAGCTAAAAAAAAAAGGGGATGATGTTATTTAACTAGTTTACAGGATAGTATTACGTTACCATACAGTACCAAAGAGTATAATATTTTCAGTCCCTTGAAGATGCTGTCTACAGGAACATATATGTTCAATGCTCCTCAGTCCTTAGGAAGCCATACAGCATCCTAGGTTCTTTTACAAAAAGCAGCCAAGGAATGTGACTTTCTTAATTTTCTTGCCATCTTTGATGTCTCAGCTCAAATAATATGACATCTATTTGCAGATAAGCAAACTGGACATAATTTTTAGTACAAGTATAGATCAAGGCTTAGACTCAAGTGAAGGTATTTTTCAATGGTAAGGCTGTAAACTGGGAATCTAAGTCACCTGGAGCTGCACTGCACTTTGGTAAATAATGTGTCATAATGTAATACAAGAGGCTAGGATAATTATTTTGCTCATTTTGAAACTGAAAATAATTAAGCAGTGAACAAATTATAATGAATTTCTGCCCCCTCCCCTCTTCCCTTTAACCCCAAATTATTGTTACTTGGAGAATCTCTGCTGGCCAAACACAATTCTGAAAAATCTAGATCTGTAAACACAGTTTCCATGTTTTGATGGGCGTGTTCCCCTGTTTTGACTTTTGTGCTGCAGAGGGGCTTTGGTAGAGAACAAATCCCAAATTCTTTGTCAGTGAGACTCCTGAGCACTTTGATTTCAATGACATTTTTTGTAACTACTTAGTGACATTCAAGTAATGAAGTTGCTGTGCTTTGTTTCACTGTTACATGACAGTAAATCTTTGGCTTCACTGAAGCGGAACTATCTGAATTCAAGCCCTTTCACTACCCCAATTGATTAGGGTTATTTAATCTTTTGTTGCTTTATTACCTAAAATCACTTGGCTAAACAAAGGCCTGTAGAATAAAAAATTGAGATCAGCACAAAGTTCATGGAGGGCAGACACTGAAGTTTATCAGCAAAGTGTTTTTTGCTTTAAATCTAAAAGCCATTGCCTCTATTTCCTAAATGATTATTAGCCATAACTGATTTTTAAAAAGAAGTATTGTGCAAATAATCACGTGAGACAAATGAACCATGCCAAGACCTGGATCCAGTCTTATTGAATTCCTTTATTTGATATAAAATAACATAATTAGGATCAGGTGCATCCTGAGATGGACTTTTGTCTCTGCCAGCTCTTGGTGCTTCCTTCGGGTGACTGTTATAAATACTAACTTAATACATGCTGAGCATTATGGAAAGGAGAATATATAGGAAACTGCAATAGTAGTTGGAATTAGATGTGTTAAAATTAAAAAGGGCTTACAGTCAACAAGACAGAGCTGGTTTAACCTTGAATTCAATACAAGCCATAACACTATAACCAAAATTAAAGACAAAGTAATAATCCATAAAGTTAAGAAGAAAGACTAGTTACTCAATTAAGAGTTAGATTTTGTTTAGCACAGTAGCATCATACTTGAAAAAGGGAATAAAACTCATGGTTCAAGACTAACTTTTGTGTTGTTGCACATATATATCAAGACGAAACAGAAAGTACTCAAACAGGGAACAGAAAATACTCAAAATCATCAGTGTAAAAAACATCACAATTTAAAAAATTGTGGTTAGGATATGGGTATTAAAGCTTCAAGTTTCACTGACAATCATTGCAAACCATGTCTCATTGAGTACTTTGAAAAATCTAGAGAATTCATGTTGATGCCTATGAGACCTGACTTTTTTGAGAATATGACCGTTGACCTCAAAGATACTACTTAACTGAATTAAGTAACAAATTAAGCATCTGTTAAATTAGAAAATCATGACAGTTTACCTAAGATGCTTTAGCTGCAAACAGCCTTGTCAAACAATGACTGGAAAATAGAAAAAATATGGATATCTTCTCATTCCTCATATTCTAATGTCTTCATAACTGGCTTCTGGAAACATTGATCAAGGTCTAGTAATCTACGACATGCAAATGAAGAATAATTAAGTAGAAGCATATTTGCCTTTCAGATTGCTGCCCCTGACTCAACAAAACTTAACCCTTCCTTTCAGTATTGTCTAATTTCACTCTGCTTAGTGTTTCATGAAGATTATCGCCTCTTTTCAAAGCAGTTGCAGAGGTCTTTGGTGAATTGATTATATCTCTTTCTTTATCCATTTTTCATCCTTACTAAGAAGGGTTCCTGTCTTACCTTTGTCTTTTGGTAATAAAGAAGAAAAAGATAATTAAGTGTTTATTATTCTACAAAAGGACATTTACAGCCTTGGTTGATTCCAGAAATATGAGAGAGAAGAGTGAGGTGAAATTGAGTGAAGGAAAATTTAGCCTGAGTATCAGGATACAATTACTATAATTGATATTTATGTCTGTGGAAAAATATCCCACAGGGCCTGATACAAATAATGCAAAACTAATTTGAGTTATTTGTGGCTGAACTAAATCAGATGACCTAATAGTTATTCGCCACAAATATATATGACTTTATGAAGCTGCATTACCCGGCCTTTAAAACTAGATATATCAATAGTATCTTTATTCAACACCCTTTTTCTCAAAACACTTACCAAGTTTATGAAGAGAAAGATCCTCATCTATCAATGAAACACAACAACTATACAGTGGTAAACAACTCTATGTAATTATTGAAAAAGACTTTAAAAAGTAATCTTTTAAGTAAAAAATGTGATTGCAATTCAATCTGAAATGTGGGGAAGATACAACCAGAACTACTACTAGGAATGCTAGATTTTATTTTTAAATTTTTATTTTAAATTGTTGCCTAATTTTGTAAAAATAGTACATGAAGTAAATGCTTGCTTTCCTTATCAATGCAGCATGGTAACAATAGAGTACAGTACAAAATTACTTTGTTCACTATTGACATAAAAGTTGGATAATAAATATCAAATAATTTGATGTGGTTTCAGTTGAACATAGATGCTTTCAGTCTTCTCATATTCAATATTTTATAGAAACAAATTTTTATTGATTACAGAAATCTGTGAAAGCACAGTAAGTCCATGTGATTACATTGCAAATTTTATATTGATGTAATTAAAATCAGTTAAACCTACAGAGAGCAGGTTTATATCTGTTTTGTTTTGGTCATTTTTTAATGTCCATGTGTCATATTTAATAGTAAAATAAAAGCTAAGTGTTTTATATAGTTCTAGTGAATTTTTACGAGTGTAAACTTTTTTTAGTGTGCTACCATTTTTAGAAAAATCCTTTATGGGAAAATATAAGGGTCTTAAAATTATTTTTCTAATGGACGTTATTATTTATTTCAAAAGTATGACTGAGACAAAAAAGTAAAAGCTGATTTCTTTGTCAGGTATTGACCAAACTGCATGGCTAGCTTGTACAAATGCTTTGTCTATGCATCTTTTCATTCATTAATAAAGTTCTAATTTTCTGTGTAGTGTTGGTCTGCACACCAAAATTAGATCTGAGAAAAACATAGGACTGCCCTATGCATTCTTTGGGGACAGGATAGGGATATAGGTGAAGTGTCAATTTAGACCAATGCAATGATTCTTTTGTTCTTTTTGATATCTGTCAGTCTTTTTCTTTTAATTAAATTTCTCCTTGTTTTCTCTCTAACTTCCCAATCAGAAAAAATAGTTTCAGAAGGCAATTATAGCTGATGCTTTGTGTCTAATATTTGTTGCAGTGTAGTTAATCAGATTCATATTCCCACTAAAACCATATAATTAGATCCTGTCTAATTTTGACTGCAGTTTTCTGTTGAAATTTCACCCTGTTTTTGTTCAAATTCAATTAGTTTATTGACGTTCTCTGAGACTTTTGTATTTCCTGACTGAAGGGCATTGAATGGATTATTATTTATGATTGTAATTTTCTCTGCCCAGGATGTGATTGGTTTTGTGATCCATATTCCACAGTTATAAGCAGGAACTACAATGCTTTGTACTCCTGCTAATTTATTTCTGTATTTCATATGATAAGAAAAATTACTCTCACATGTGATTAATTAACTTGGTATAATGCAAGTTTATTATACAGGCATCTTGGATAGAATGTGCAATATATTTCTACATCATCTCTGTTTCATGGAGGCAGAAGATAATCACCTGCATCATTCACTTCTTTTTCTGAAAAGCATCCTCATTCTTCTGGTGGTACTTCCCAGTCTCCTGTCATCATTTCCAGACTACATAGTTTCCTATTTTGCTCTGTTAAATCTCAGATTGCCATTCAGTATAATGAAAACTTAATTCTCAAGGGTTCTATCTAGACTCATGTCCATACATGTAATTAACTAATACATTCGGAACAACTACACTGTGGAAGGTATAACTATTATTAAAGCTGACCTTCAGCTATGCAATAAGCATCCTGCAGACAGTTTTCCATGCTGCAGGCGATGCAGCCCAAAATGTACAGATCTGCACAGACTCATCTGTAGGTTTTGATTATGTATTTTCTGGCAGTTCTTCTATAATTGCTACTTTAAATGGGTTTTTTTGCACTTGAAAAGTCATTACAGTTCTGTCAGGAAGGGATATGTAAGCATATCTGCCTGCCTCTCTGCACTAGAAAATCACTGTGTAATTCAACAATATTTACTCCTAAAAGATTTTGAAGGATTTTAAAGCCAGAAACATTTCATTAAAAATGCATTTTTCAAGCAGAAGAGAAATCTATTAAAAAACACCTCAGCTATTTGAACGGGTTCAATTATCAATTTTCCCAGCACTTCAATTACAGACTGATGCTATGAAGCACCAGGAAAATAGATTGGATGCAGCACACATTTCGTAACCATATGTACTCAAATACTTTTCAAATGAAAGCTAAGAATATTCTGAAGTAACTGAATATTCATTACCAGAGTATGTTTCTCTATTTTCAGATATATAAAAGTTACTTATGAGTAGGAGTTAAAAATGTGAACAGCATTGTACTTGATCTGCTCCCATAGAAGTCACTGACTGTCTCAGCACTGATTTCAGGGCAATCAGAAACCAACACTTCATGCTTTTGAAAATCCAATCTTATCCATGTGATTTTTTTTCTACTTTCAAATATTATTTTTTTAATGCGTGTTATATTCCATTTTATATGGAATGTTGATTCTATATCCTGCCACTTGATGTAGGCCTGTCTCCAAGTGTTTCTTTTTTGAGCTGAGTATTGAAAATGTAGCAAGGAAAGTAATCTCAAACTCATCTACTGGTTATGAGATTTTAAATAATTAAAATTTTCCCCAATTGTCCCTAGAGCTTCTCATATACTAGGACTGGGAATCTAAATCATTCATTTATTTAAATTTTTGATGACTTAAAGTTATGTATTTGCAAGAGCCTGAAGGTTGTCTTAAACAATTCATAGATGAAACTTCCTAAACAAAAATTTATCAATTTTTCTAGCTCATAAGCAGCCAATAAATATGAAGCCAGACAGAATATCTGCATTTTAGAATGTGCCAGTTCAGATTCAGGACCCCTGAGGCAGGAGGGCCCAAGCTCCCTGCTGGTGTTGTTGTGGTGGTGTCAGCAGGTGATGCCTCCTCGGGTGACTCTGGCTGTCTGAAGGTGATCTTAGAGGCATAATTCAATTTTATCCATGATTGTAACACTCAAGAGCAGTGTTACTGAAGAAGAAAATATTCCCCATGTAAATTCAACAAATTCAAAAATCTACTGATGGTGAAGTTCAAGACGAAAATTTTGTCCATATTTTGGACAAACTCAGTAAGGAGGGTGGGCTACATGGCCCCACCTCTGAACTGGCTGCACCTGCAAGGCCAAATGGCATCATGGTGAGAATAATTCCAGTAGGGATCCCTCGCTAAAAGAACTCCTGAGGGCAAGTGTCTGCAGCCGCTGATAGGAACATCACACAGTAACTGCAGTGTAACCCAGGAGCTGTGATACCTCCCACAGGAGTTCTCTGGTCACACTATAACAATTGCTTTGTTTTCTGCTGGGCAGAAAAATACAGAAAATGCCCTGAGGAGCCACCAAGAGCCATGACTTGTGAAACTGGGTGGCAGGGTCAGAAGCAACAGTGACACTACCATGCCTTGAACTAGAACAGGGAAAGGGGAAGGAGGCTCTTCTGTTTCTGATGAAAGCATGTTCAGCAGATACATGCTCTGATGGCCTCCACTTGGCACTTCAGCTAGCAGCTAAGACTTTATGAGGATCATAGTTACTCACACACTTTGTGCTCCTATTTCCCCAGAGACACAAGGACGACAGCAGAATGGGTAAGTAGCACAAATGCAGTCTTCAAAGCATGTCTCTGAGGAGAGAAAACAAAAATCTGCTGAAATTAAATAGATTTTAAGGAACTTTTATGATTTGGGGAAGATGGATAGGAAGGAATAATTACACTAAAGAGTAGACTAATTGCTCTACCTGTTAATCTACAAGCAGCAAATCTCATTAGACAGAGCTGGGAAAAATCCAAATTAAATAACTCTTTATATAATTATCAATGCTTTAGTGGACATCTGATTTTATTTCATTTGTTTATTACAAGAAGAATATTTTGCAATGTCAGATAAGGTGATAGAACTAACAGCGACTCTCTTTACTAATGTAATACAATTTTCTGACATTTAAGGAAGGCAGAAAACATACCTTGTCTTGTTTCTGAGGGAAATAACCAAGTTTTTATTATAGTATGAGCTACTAATTATTCTGGTAGAGAAAAATATTGCCAGCATGAAGGACCGATATACCAGGATTATTCCTTAGAAGGTCATGAAATAAACAAAGTTTCCACAATTTCAGCTCATGGTAGCCTTTTCCTTTTTTTTCTTTTGGGTATTTTGAGCCTTTACAAATTCTAGTTTTGGCTTTTATTTCTTTGTTAAAGAAAATAGAAAGAACTGTGAAACACATTGTGGTACAGGATCCAAAAGAGAATATTTAAGAAAAAATATCAGACTCACATCAAGCCCAAAATTATAGGCAGTTTCAAAACAATCTCTTGGATAGTCATTTTTGCACCTCATTTCAATTGTGAAAAAGGCACTTTCAGATATGTTAATTATGCCACAAGCATGTAACTATGCAGTAGTGTCATACTTTAGTTTTTATTTTCCTAACGGTCATTCCTCAGTCACCTAAAAACCGTGAAAGGCCTTTTTCTTTCTTGTTGAAAAGGATAACCTTTTTCTTTCAGATGAACTCTTATCATAAATCTATTCAAGCAAGAAGAACTGCTGCAAAATTTGTCTAAAACTAGCCTTATGAATGTTATTTCTGTGAAAACAATGTCACAGAACTCTATACAGACACCAGAAATTATATTATCCACTTATAAAAGGTACCTCTATTTGCCGATATAAAAATTCAGCAATTATCATTACTTTTAGAAATAAAATTAACTTTCTCTTTGGTTAATTCAGCTCATAGTTTCTCATTAAATTAGATTTGCTTTATCTAAGAGTACCAAGGGTGTGAGCTGACCTCATTTAGGTAGCAGCAGAGTTGCTGTTGGTCACAGTTTTCCCCTGCCAGTGGTATTCTGCTTCAGTCTCACAGCAGGTTCAGCCCCTGGAGCAGCCTGACAGAATGGTATTGCTTGTACTGCTAGAAGTGTTACCCAAATGAAAAGATATGCAGAATATGGGTCATAGCTTTTGAGTGTACAGGAGGTAAAGATTTGTTCTAAAAACAGAGAAGACAAAGTTTGTCTAGCCAACACTCTGTACAATAGAGGAAAAGGTTCTTCATATTAAAAGCTGAAATTGAAAGACAAATGTCTCAGAAGAAACAGCAGTAGGTAAACCAGTTTTTATGTGCAAGCAGCAAATATGAAATTTAATAATTACTAAGGTTATTACCATACTTTTTGTTTTGTCTGCCACTATTTCTTCTTTGCTAAATCCAGACTAATGTTAGATACAGTGAAAAATGTACTACCTATGTGGGTCCCCCATAGGCCACAAGCCCTGCCAGCAAACCTGTTCCAGTGTGAGCTCCTCTTCGCTCAGTCCTGCCAGGATCCTGCTCCAGCCCAGGCTTCCCAAGGGGCTCAGCCTCCTTCAGGCACATCCACCCAGCGTGGCATTCTGCTCTGCTGCGAGTGGCCTCTGTTCCCTGTGGTCACCCAAGGCTGCAGGGGCACAGCTGCCTTACCTTGGTGCTCCCCAGAGGCTGCAGAGGAGCCTCTGCCCTGGCACAAGGAGTGCTTGCTCCTCCTCCCTCTTAGCTTCCCTGGGTGTGTACAGAGTTGTTTCACTCACACATGTTTTGCAGAGAAAAGCACAACTTTGTAAAAGTTGTAAAGCTCGGTATGTTTATTACAGTGCTGGACGCATGCGGAGATTGCTCTCCTCAAACAAGGCATGCGTACCTCTGAGAACTTCAGGTCTCTTTGTATCTCTCTCTCAAATACATATGCATACAGTTTCACAATAGGTTCATACATATTCATTTTTATGGGTTTTGTGTGACTTTTACTACTAGTTCCTTTTTATCAGAAAGAATTCCGAGGTCAGGCTGACTTGCCCTCACAGCAGTCCCTGTTTCTCTCTATCATCTTCTGTCTCCTCCCCTTTATCTCTGTCCTTCACTGAAGAAACTTCACTGAGCTTAGGCCTTGCAGTCTGGCTAAATAACTATGGTTTCTAACCACAGACTCAACTCAAAAACGTACATTGCACCTAAATTAAAATGAACTTTTATCCTGGAAAGTTTTCACTTTGCTTCACACACACTCACTCCCCTCTCCCACTGAAGATGTGCAGGGCGTTTTTACCCTTTTTAGATGCAGAGGAGCTGCCATTGTCACCAGCTGGCTTGGCTGTGCCAGCAGCAGGTCTGTCTTGGATCCAGCTGGCATTGGCTCTTTTGGACATAGGGCAAGCTTCTAGCAGTTTCTCACAGAAGCCCACCAAACCTGGTCATGAAATACCCGCACAGCTCTATAAATTTCAGGACGGACACCAAGATCTCCAGCATGCAACAAGTTAAAAAAAATCAGCTACAAAATATAATAAATTTCCACAGGTTTGGTAAGGTTGGTTTTGGTTTGGGTTCTTTTATTGTTATTTTTGTTGTTGTTTTTGTTGTTGTTGTGTTTTGTGGGGATTTTTTGTGTTTTGCAAATTCAGAATTATTTTTTCATGTGACTTGCTTTGCCATGTGAAGTCAAGAAATTTTAGTACTGGAAGATACCAGAGTAAAACCCTCTGCATCACTTGCATTTTATTTAATCCTTTGTTAAATGTTATATAAGCTAAACCAGTACTTGCACTTTTCCCCTTGATTTTCTCTTTGGCAAAAGTATTGTGATGTCTCTTGAGCTCTTTTAAGGCAAAACAAAAATAATAATTTTTTAAAAAGTCTTCTGAAAACAACAGAAACAATCAGTTTCCATTAAAATTGTTGAAATGAAACATGCTTTCAACTTGGGGTCAGTGCACACATACTGGTACAATTCCATACAGACCTCAGTCCAAAAGTGCTCATTTTCATGATCTGATAGAACCAAGTATTTGTCTGCCAGGAAAATTCATCATTACCAATCTGAGATCTGTGCCAAATATATAGAAACACACATTAGAGCACATTGCACATTTAAAGTGATGCTTGTAAAAAAAAAAAAGAACAAAGACACAAAAACTTTACTAATACTACACATTGACTGCAACAGGAAATTTCCTTTTAAGATTCATGCATGGTTTTAATTTTGAATTTGGTTTGTAGTGGGGTAGAAAGAAGTTTGACAATCCTTTTAACTATGTTAATTAAATGCACATTTTTGCTAATGGGGTTTCAGTTGGCTGTGCCAACTTGTTCATTGCAGCATTTTAACGTTCCTTGTTATTAAGTATATGTGTGTGTCTGTGTTCCAGTTTCTGCATTACAAATTGAGTATGTACACAGCTTGTATTCTGAAAAAGGCAGGTGAAAAAAAATGCATCATTAAGTTTTCAAATCACTTATTCATTTTTGAATGGTGAGGCTAATCTTTTTATTAAACCTCTCACCCACATTTCCATATTTTATTTGAGATCTATAGTCTTCACTATAGATAGAGACCTACACACCTTAGACACACATTTAAAAAATGTTGCCATTAACTCTATAGTGCCTTTGTCCCCTCATCTTTACTTGCTCATAGCCCTGATTACTCCATGGATTAAATGCATGGGCAGGAAGAGTATCCAAGGGCCAGAATGTAAGACAACCACACTTATGGGGGCTTTAGTTCTCCCCATATGTTGTACAGATTCAGAGCGTAGATTGAATCCTCTCCTGCCAGCTTATCCTCCATGTTACCATAATTCCTCCATAATCATTATTTTTGGTAATCTTTTCACCTTTTATTAAATTTTACGTTTCATAGTGCATTAGTCAGTGTCTCTTTTCTTTTCAGTGGGCAATAGACTTTTATCTATTAGTTTCTTGCATCTTTTTGGATTTCTTACCAAGGTCTTACAAGAGCAAATAGTAGTCGTTCTTTCTGAATGTCTCTGACAAACAGCAATGAAATATAAAATCTGCACCTAATTGTAGCTTTTTTGGGGTTATAAGTGAGCACATTTTTTCCTTATCTTCTAGTGTAATCACCATTTTCTTTCCTTTGTTTTCTATAAGAGATGACTAATTACGAAGAAATGGGCCAAGGAAGTGCCATTCCAAGTCAAGTGTCAGTAAGAAGTAAGCCAAGGAATGAGATGAATGTCAGGAACAAAATTTTATATGCTGTTCTTTTAGTTTCCTAGCTCAAAAGGAAAAGAAATTTTGTGAGATTGTTTGCTTTCACACATGTTCCACAGTCCAAATCCTGGGCATTCTCCTAAATTAGATAAGTTTCAGACACTTCCAATCTTTAATATTTCGTTTCAGAAAAGACATGGAAACAAAGCCCAAAGCAGTCAACACGTATTACAATTTTATAATTTTTGTCAAAACTGTTTAGAAGTTTAAAATAAGTTTTATTTGAGTCTGAAGTTTTGCTTAAAAAAAAAAAACAAAACAAAGAACAAAGTAACACAAACAAAGCAAAACAAAAAAATATAACCAAAAAACCAATTCCCTAATGAATCTATATCTCTCTCCCTATACCACTGACCATATTTCAGCTTCAGTTTTTCTAGAAAAATGCCCCAACCTATTAATCTCCGTTCTTTTACCATCAACCATGAAATGCTGTAAGTTTGGAAAACATAAAAGTGTTTGTTGTTCTGTTTTTCTTTGAGGAGAGATCTGCATGTACAAAAGTCTGCTCTTCCTTCACTTATAAAGTGGTCTAATGAAAGGCATTACCTTTTTCTTAACATTTTTCTTTCCCTAAAAAACAATGGAACAGCCATCATCTCATTTTCCCTTCCAGTTAACGAATCAAATTCACAAGGACTAAGTAATCATATTACTGTTGCTTTTATAGTAATTTAGAAAACTGCTCGAACGAAATATGTTCTCTGCTTTCTATATTCCGAAGATATTCTGTTTGAAGTTAAACAGCACGAAGGGTGTTGAAGGCATGGCGAGGGAAACTTAAAACGGCGTGGGGGAGATACAAAGTCCTGAGAGCAAGGCCAAGGTGCCCAAGAGCCAAGCGGCGTGAGCCAGAGTGCCAAGCACACCCAGCAGCACGTGCAGCTTATCTCCACCGTGTGTGCGCGGAGCCCGCCGCGAGCCAGCTGCCTGAGACAGTGCGAGATGGAAGAGGACCCTGGGGAGAGGCTCAGGATCAAAATTACAGTTAAACAGCAATGCTTTTTTGCTGCTGACTGCGTTCCTTCCGTCTGTTGTTTTTTCTGGCTTTTAATTTTAAATATAGTTGCATTAACTTCTGATGAGATAATAGTTGGTCCATCTCCAGATAGTTATTCTGGGATGATGTCTTCTGTTTCTGTTGACTCACAACTTTATTTTTTACAGGAGAATGTGAGGATGGCAGATTACCAACTTGGTAACATATATTTCAGTCCAAGCTCTGATTTTTGTCCTTATTGCTATAATTACTGAAGGAAACAAGTATTTAAATTACACACAGCTTATTATGGAGACTTAAAACACCAGTTGGTCTACACCATTCATCTTTTTCGTTTTGCTTCAGGCTGTGATGTGAAGAAGATAAAGGCTTACATTAGGTTACTTAGACTGGTCCATGTATACAACTCCCACCAGAAGCAGACTGACATTGTTCAGCTCAATCTTGATGGTGTTTTTTTACGAATTTATATATTTTTTCTTCTATTTGCTAACTTTAATAAACTACACTTTCTTTGTAAACCAAATTTTAATTCCACAACAATAAAAGGAAAATAAAGAGATTGCAGTGGGAGAGAAAATTGAAATTAAGTTTCATTCAAAAGATATAAGCTTAACAGACTTGTATTACTATTTCTCCCTCTTCACCCTTTCTATGTACAAATTTGTTTCCTTTTCTAGTCTAGGAGCATAGCTTTCCTAATTAGAGAATGGAACAGAAAAAAATATCGTCAAAGAGAAGCTCATCTCACTTAATTCTCTCTTGTTTATGAAATTAAATGAATTGCCCTTTGGATGCATAACTTTCAACAGTACTTAATGTAGGAAAAGGAAATTTATTTTCTTAGACTAGATATTGAAATTTTAGATAGCTAAAGTTATAAAGAAAGGCTTTTATTCGGGAGGACTGAACACCTTCACCCACGAAAAACATGAGAAATGACAGAGCAAATTTTCTATACTCTTTTCTTTTAGATTTTAAAGGTACTTTTCTTTAAGATTGAAACAGGAATTCAGCATCTATAGTCATAACATCTTTTAGAACTCTATATGTATGATAAATGTGATATTTCCTACCTCTGCATGAATAATACTACTTGGAACTCTGGAAGTGGAGGTCTAGACAGCTGTTGATTTTGAACAGAGACTGGCAGCTCATATTCTAACAAGCAACATTAAGTGACATCAGCGTTCTGTTTCCTACCAATTCAGATTTGATTCAAAGGATTCTAAAATGTGAAGTTCTTAGGCCTTCCTGCCCCTCAGACACATAATTTATTTATCCATTGTCAGTTAAAAATTAGATGGGTTTGTTTTCCTAGACAGTTGTAAAATACACAATCAAATTTTAAAGTAATTCCTTACCTGAAAAACAAACTAGATCCTAATTAAATTCCTGTGAGACAGATGCTAACATCCCACATCTGCTGCTAGCAGGAATCTCTGCACCCCATGTGCTGCCATGGCAGTTCTGTGGGCTTTCAAACTAGCTATTATAACAAAGCAAATTTTCTTCTGGGGAAAAGTAATGAAGAGGACACCAGTGAACAAAATCCACTTATGAAAACATGTGCTAAAATCTGTCCTTTAGTTCACCAAGGAGGGTTTTGCATCTCACCTATAAATTCCATAGAAGCAGTCATTAGTTGCAGAACATTTCCAAATTACTTATCTGGTTCAAGACCAGGCTTTACCTTCTTTTCCTACTTATCTTCATTTCCTCCTTCTTTTCACCCTTCCTTATGGGTGGTGAATTTAGAAGGCAGAAACTCCACCTCCAAAAAGGCAAGGCTGTAGTTTCAAATATTAAGACTTTCAATTTTATTCTTTATGTGCTTTTTATGATTTAGATTTTTTATGATACTTGAAGCAATAAAGCAGATTCGTTTGTCTGAATTTGCCAGAGGGCAAGCAATGATACACAAGTACAAATTAAAAATAAAGAGAACAGACAGCTGTAACTTCTAACTGATTTTATATGTATATATGTGAAAACTTATTCAAAATTTTCCTTTAATAAAAAAGGGAATCATCCATTTCAATGGCATAAATGTCAGTATATTTCTACTCTGACTCCTGTGGCATTTGACAAGTCTAGAAGGAGAGGAAAAGTCAATTTAAGCAAGTGGTCTAAACTGTTTCCAAAGTGTTAGGATAAGGAACAACTCTTTCCAAAGGGTTTATTACCTGTCTGTAAAACATGAATATGCAGATAATGCTCCCATGTTATTTCTAATCTAAGTTTTTACTACTTAGGCATATAGAAAGATACATGTCTGCTGAAAGAGATTTCTTTGTCCACAGAGATATTGATTTCATTTTCTCTCATACTTTTCTTGCTACTTCAAATTTTGCACATTTCATAGGAAATTCTCAAGTCTAAATAAAATAAAGGTCTGGTATAACATGAAATAAGGATATTTCAGTCCTTATATCTCATTGCAAAAATGAGACAACCCTAACAAAAATTAAATTAAAAAAAGACCTGAATTAGACTACAGGAGATTGATCAAAAACTGCACAAAATGCTATCATCCGACAGCAGCTAAAACCTAGATTTTAACAAGTATGAAAAACTTTTCACAAGCATTACCTTGAATAAAACTTTCATCTACTTGAAAACATTTATTCACTTTCATCTGGAAAATATTTACAGAAATGTTAATTTCAGAAATATTTGCTACATAAAATAGAATTTTTTTGCTTGGCATTCATCTAGTCATAGAGCAAAAATATATCACTGGGGTGACAGAATTCTCTGTTCAAACAGTGAGTTACTTTGAGCAATATTTAAATCATTCATGAACCAAGCAGAAGTTGAAATTTATTTTCATAAAGTTTTGACATAAATTTATAAACAATGAAAGAACTCGCTCTGATCAAAGGTAGATAAAGACCATCCCAGTGCTGTAAAATTATGTCTGTGATTAGGGAAAGGCAAAAACAACAGTGACTATGGGAGTAAAATATAACACTAGATGAAAATTTAAGTTCCTGATTGTCAATCTTCTACTCAAATGATACAGAGTTAGGATCACATATAGGACAACAAATTCAGGAGACTTGCAAGTTCTCACATGAAATAAATTTGATCTAGAAAATAGTTTACCTTTTTAGATAATTTATCCAGTAGACAACTGTACAAAACCTCACAATAGAGGCAGTTAAAAATTTACTGGGTTTCAGTCTAAATGTATAAAGAGCTAGTGTTATTCAATTTTTCATTTTCTAACTTTGGCTTCTGGGTTCTTTCCCGTGGGACCAATAAGATGCACTCTTCCCTCCTTTTTACTAGGAATAAAACATTTCTAAGTGCCTTCAAACGCTTTTGTGGAAAGAAATCTGTCTTGTATCTGCAATCTATTTCAAGAGAAAACATTGCAACAAATATTTATTAGCTTCCCTTAGGTGAATAGCTCGACAGAGGCCACCATGGATGGGATGATTATAGCAAATACGCTGTTGCTGTTACATGATTGAGACTGTACACAGCATAATTAGACTGCAACATAGGAGGATAATGCCCCCTTAACTGTCTTGATAAATCCAGGTCCTGTCACCTCCATCAGTGACAAAGTAGTATAACAGTACAGTTTGTTAAACTCCTAACCTTTCCTAAGGATGCCAAAGTACTCTCGTGATGTCCAAGCCATTTAGAATGAATAGAAATGAGGTCATCAATCAGCTTAAATTGACCATGCAACAGCCTCAAGTTAGTAATGATGCCCATCAAAGTTTGTCTTGATGCAGAAATGATGTGTGAACAGTCTACAAACCATCCCTTTAGACCCTCTTTGCCACAGGTCAGACTCATTGTTGTTGGATTTTTTTGTTTTTTTTGGTTTTTTTTTTTAAATCTAGGAAATATTTATTTTATTTTCACTGATACATAACAAGGTGAAGAGGTATGAGAAATTAGAGGTTAGGAATAACAATGAAAAGTATCACAGATAATTTCCCTGTCTGTCATAAAAATATAAAATAGTTTCATTTGAAATACTGGACGTTCATGAAAGAGTGCAATTCATAGACCTAGTCTGTCAAGACAGTTCCTGGGACAAACCATGCTGGGTATCAGAATATGAAAATTATATAATGATCAGCTTTTCCTCTCTTCATCTCAAACAATGAGTGAGTGATATATATTTAAAAAATCATATCACATAAAATTGAATACAAAATCAAAAATTTAAAAAAATGGTTTTTAACAAACTGAATAAGCACTCATTCAGTGAAACATGTTAAAATAGCAGTGTGCTATTAGTAGTGTCTTCTCCTCTTATTTATGAAAATTTAACAATTTCTTCCTTGTAATTCTTTTTTGAATATTCTGTCAACTATGAAGAATGCAGTTTTCTTATCAACATTTTTGTAGATATTGTAGATATTGTAGATATATAGTATTCAGACTTTAATAATCTGAGAATGGCCAGAGCAGTCATATGGTGTTGTTTCTGTTCTGTGAGTGGATAAATAAAAAAGCATCATTAGTGTAACTGCTTGGATTCTGCAGTGAGTCACAGACAGGGATCTGCCTGCTGCTTTCCAGAAGCATTACAGCAAAATTCAAATTCAGTAGAAAATGCAAGTGGGTGAAAGTATCATTGAGAAAACTACATTAAAACCTCTTTTGACTAGTAAAAACTATATAAAAATAATGAATTGTGTAGGCCATGAAGGTGCTTGTTGCCTTCAATGTTAATGAAGCAAAGCAGGAGACAGTAAAATTTTAACACCTCTGTTCTAACTGTAGAATTCACATCGGAAATGTCTCAGAAAGAAGGGAATAATGAACTTTGCTATATATTTTTGCAAGAAATCAGATTTCAACTGGCTCTAGAAATTCTAGATTTTTGAAAGCAGTCATCTGGAAACGAAAATAAGGAAATATTGACTCATTCCATCACCATCGAGAAATGAAAATCACTAATAATATCATTTAAGTTCAATTATTTCCCCTTCCTAATATACAGACAAATCCCCTTCTTAATATACAGACAAATATCAAGGGAAACAAAAAGAGCAATCACTAATTTCTGACAGCAAAATATGTTGTTCCAAATAACTCCAGTTCTTAGTATTTTCCTTCATGATTATTTACTTTAATAATTTTACAATATATTTTTGTTTGGTTGCTTTTGGTGGGTTTTTTTCTTTGTTTGTTTGTTTTTTTTAATGCCATAATGCCTAAAAATGTAGCACTACACTAAAAAAGAAAAAAATACCTTTTAAGTTTCAGATATTATAATTAAAAGGCGAGGTATGCCATTAGACTTTTCTGGCATGCTAGCACCTTTTGTAGGTGATAAAGCCTTGAATTGTGCATGAAAAAGACATTTTTAATAAAAAAAGGTGAGGCTTGAAAGGCAGTCAGCTTTGATTACATTTTTCTAATCAGATTTGTTATATGGAGCATTACACTGCTCTCTTATCTGCTCTGAGAAGACTTCACAAAAAGAGAAAAACAACAAACAAGAACCAAAAAACATCTTGCATTCAAAAGAGCAATTCCCAGAATCAGATCTCAATTAAGGCAAATGGAGATAGTCAAAAGACTGTGAGAGTGAGAATTAAATTTATGAACTAAGGAAAGGAAGTAAAGACATTTCAAAGAAACAAGAAAGTAAATAGCAACAAAGACAAAACTGTGATGACAACTAAAAATTAGGAAAAATCAAAGTATTTTTCTGTAATATGTATGGAAACAGCATTTATCTCAATGGCTCTGAAGTCAGCTCTGCTCTGGGGAAGCTCTCACTGCATGCTGTACCTCAATCTCTTAACCCATCACTGAATACAGTTTTTCAAAGGGAAAGCAATAACAGATATCCTCCTTGAGGGCTCTGAAATGAAGGAGATGAATCTATACGCATTTCTTTCTGTGTAGTGCTTTGTGTGCTGATTGAAGTAGACATGAGGAAATTGGAGCAAATGGTGGTGTTAAATCCATTAGCAAAATGACATGCTCATACGAAAACAAAAAGAGCCAGAACTTTAACAGTTTGTGCAAGGAAAAAATGTTCAACCAGGACAATTAACTCCCTTGTGAGTTATTATCCGACTAAGTATTTGTTTAAAGTTTCACCATATGTAGAATCTTGGCACATGTTACAACCTGCATTCAGAAGTTATTTAACAATTGTCTTCCTAAACCACTTTTTAATTGGAATTATACCTATTTGATAAATACAGCTAATTTAACAGAAAAGCTGTATTCTTAAACATGGATTTCTTTGTAAGCCACAGGATCTTAAATGTAGAGCATGTGATAATTTTCAACAGAAAATATATTAAGGCGTAGAACTTACTTCCACAGACCTTGTTACTGAAAATATTTTAGAGAAAGATCTTAATCCCTCAGTGCATATATTTCCAGAATTGCATACATAATTCCAGAAATCTATTTTAGAATTAAAAAAATATAGCTACTGAGGTGGTAACAGACTCATAAATATTGCAGATTGCCTCACAGTAGCTTATCTTCTCCAAACAGAAAATGTTCAGCACTCAAATGTTTCAGCTGCTGGTCCCTTGGGAATCCTCTACTGACACCAAGGGAGTCACTAACAAAGGCACTGTCCAGTCTGGGCTGTGAGGGTAGTGAAGTTGTTGGTGTTTTTGTGAATTCTCTTTATCTAGCTTACAACATGAACATTTTCTAAGAGAGCTGGAAAACAAATGGAAAACAAAATTCTTAGTATCTTGGTACAACAGACAATAGAAAGATTTTTGGGTAGGGGCAGAGGGAGGTTAAAAACTAAGAGCAAAGCGTAAGAATTGTATCACTCTTAAAAGAGGTTGCCTCATCCTATAAGGAGAGGTAAAAATACCACTTTGTGAGTGGCAGACTCATGTCTGTTGATGCAAGGAGCCCCCAGCCAGGGAATAACGTGCTCTGACTCCATGATTCAGAAGGCTGAACAAATGCTTTACTAAGCTATATTATATCACACTACATACTATACTTTATACTAAAACTATATAAAACTAAAGAAAAACCTGTGACCCTTTCCAATCACGACACGGCTTTGACCCAATTGGTCAATCAGTCCAAACAACCATCAGCAGAGTCCAATTAACAAATCCCTCTTGGTAAAGAATCTCTATAACACATTCCACATGAGCCAAACAACAGGAGCAGCAAATAGAGATAAGAATTGTTTTCTCTCTCTGAGCTTTCTCACTGCCTTCCCCAAGAAAAATCCTGGGAGACAGAATTATGTCTCTCTTTGTTTAGAGAATGTGAATACCACACATGTCCCCAGATGATTCTTCTGTGGTTTTCCCCACTGTAACTGCCTGAGCTCACTCTAATTTCTGCTGGAACAGAAAGAGGCCTTGGTGCTTGGCCACAGCTCTGCCCACCCCTGTGATGGATGCTGGTGACAGCTCTGTCAGGTGAGGAGCCCTGTGTGACCCACACCACTGCCAGGCCATGGAGCACCCGATTTGATCAGGAGAAATGCAGGTGCCACAGTCACTCTTGCAATGTAAGCAGCATGGATGTGTTGCTGAAGAGATCCTCAGACTTCCTGAAAACCAAATCCAGCTTTGGTCAGAGGTAAGGACAGGAGATTTTCTATACTATCTGATGCTCTAGCATCCTGACAATGATTTTTGTTAAAATTATGTTTGGGTATTTTAATTAGCTTTTTTTGAAAGATTTTGAGTTATTTTTAGCAATCCAGAAAATGCACTTTGCTTAGAAATACTATCTTTCTATCTATCTGTCCTTCACTGTATCTTACTGACACATGACAGATAATTCACAAGGAAACTAAGTCCTTATGCATTTAGTGAAAATAGACAAACGTGTAAAAAAAGAAGCACTGCCTATCTCACTGATGGGGTCATTCTGCTAATTAATGCCATTGTAAGATATCAGAGAATCCATATAGGAGGAAGATATTAAAAATGAAACCACAGAAAAGGAAAATCCTTAAGTTCAGCTACCTGCTACGTGAAATTTTAGATTGCAGTCAGGTCATGGTGATGTTGACAGAAGCAGAGGCATTCCATTTTGCAGGATTTCTCTAGAACCTGATACTTGACAGAGCTGCAATTTTGGCAACTAGCTGTGTTAATGATCTCCTAACATGAGCTCACTCCGTGCTGTCTCAGTCTTGTAACTGGCAATTGCCATTAAAGGGAATTAGGTGATTGCTAAGGCTAAGTGCAATGTGCTGTAAAATATCCTTGTTATGATAATGTTGGTTTTGAGGTTACATCTAAAGTCTCTGGCAACAAGCCTGATGTGCTGCATAAACAAAATGTAGTATTCATAGAAAACACAATGTCTGCTGTCAGAGTCAGCCTGTCAACACATGAGCAAAAGTCAGGTAGGCATAATTCAAAAGTAACTTGATTTATTGTACAGTAGTGCTTCTCTATTCCACTAAGTCTGTGAAATACTATGGCTGCCAAAAAAGGGCCTTCACACAATGAAAGAGGGATATTTCATTGCATTTACTATTTTCTTGAAGAAGGGTTTGTGTCATAGATGTTTGATTGTGCATGAGGACTGCAGAGGAGATCTGTACACAACAGACTGCCCCACAGTGACTTGTTTGTGTATCCACATCTAAAACATAGAATAATGAATGTTATTCTAGCTGCAAAGAGGTATATTCTCAGAAAGTGTTGCCACATTCATCAAAGACTCAGCAAGACTGAACCTTCGGTGTCATTCTTGCAGTTCAAAAATGCTCTTGAATGTTGTATAGCCCTGGTACTTGTGGCACCCAAGGGTGTAAGCACACTGCTTCTCTTTGCAAAGACACTGCATGGTGCTTTTGTTTTCTACACAAGCACAGTTAATTTTACTATAAGAATTTATTGTTGACTTGCCTGTTATTTGAATTCTGTCTTGGAGGCTTGGCATGCTTCACAGATCATCTGTACTGAAAAGCTTTTGTACACAGAAGATTAAACTGGTGCATTGTGAATTATGGCCCTTCATTTGCTCTAGTGTGACACGATTTCCAGTTTTATCCAGAAAATACACTTCCATTTAGAAGAAGAAATGGAAAAATATATTCAAAAGATGAGAAAATATTCTCTACATATCAAGTTAGACAGTCATTTTAATTTCAGAAAAAAAAATAAAGAAATTACAACAGAAATATTCAAGCACCTGTGGCAATACTGATGTAAATTGCACAGTGCAATTTTGGGCCTAGCCATTACTACCAATTGAGGCAAATTTGAAACACTTTGCAAGGATTTAGAGAATGCTATTTCCAGTTAAGTGTAAGAGGTTCATCAATAACATATTGAATAAATTAAAAAACCACCATGACGAAAAACTACATAGATTTTATTTAGCTATCATAAGCCCCCCTGTCACAACCATATCAATGAAACTTGTGGTAGTCATGGAATCATAATCATAGAATTATAGAATGGCCTGGGTTGGAAGGGGCCAAAAAGATGATCTGGTTCCAACCTCCCTGCCATGGGCAGAGACACCTTCCAGTATATCAGGTAGCTCAATGCACCATCCAACCTGGCCTGGAGCACCTCAAGAGACAGGGAATTTATGGCTTTTCTGGGAAACCTGTGCCACTGCCTCACTACCCTTACAGTAAAGAATTTTTTCTTAACATCCAATCTAAGCTTAGTCTCTCAGTTTAAAGCCTATTCCCATTGTCCTGTCACTCCATGCCCTTGTAAATTGTCCCTCTCTGTCTTTCTGGTAGGCCCCCAGCCTTGAAGTATCTCTGATTCTCTTCATGACCTCTTCTGGACTCGCTCCAACAGGTCTAAGTACTTATGTTGGCGGCCCCAGACTAGGATGCAGAACTCCATCGCGGTCTCACAAGAGTGGAGCAGAGGGAGAGAAGCCCTCCCTTGACCTGTTGGTCACACTCCTTTTGATGCATTTTGGTAGTTTTCTCAGCCGCAAATACACATTTCTAGGTCATGTGGAGTCACTGACCAACATCCCCAAATCTTTCTCCAGCCCAGTATTTAAAGGAGACGAAGTAGATAGTACAGTACTCAGCCTTTATCAACGATATTATTTATCAAGATTTGATAGCATAGATAGCATGACAGTCAAGAGCATCAGTTTAAATTTTCCTCTAAACAAGTGAATCTCCAGTAGAACCATGAAAATTATACCTTTGCAACACACACATGCACTTCCCCGGCAAGACAGAAGGATGAAGATGGTTAGAATTTTCTTATAAGCTAAAATATGAATATAATATCAGCTGTATTGTAATAGGTTTCATTATTGGGATATAATATGTCAACCAAATTTCAAAGTCATCTTTGTACTTTCAATCATGATTGCTAATAAGTAGATAAATATGTAATAATTTAAATGCGACAATTTTCTCTTTAAATAAAGAAAAATACTTATTTGAATTAGGTTTCTGAAATTTGCATTAATTTTTAAATTCTTGGTTTTTTAATCCACTCAAAGGTGTAATAAAATTTCTTAAGTTTGCACTGACTTAATTTTCAGAGAGAACTGATGATAAAGAGGTCCACTGAATCCAATTGATGGATTGTGCTAGAGCTCACCATTATAGTCACCTTCTTGAGAAGCAGCATACTTACCAGCCCAAAGAGAGGTCAAAGGGTCCCAGGAGGAAGAAATCTCTTTCTAAGCTGGTACTTTTTTAGTCTTTAGTTTTTAATTTCTCCTTGACTAAGTTCATAACAACACTTGCAACAATCCTGTGTCATTCCATTACCAGTTTGGCTTGAGAACAGCAAAACAATATAAAAAAATGGACCTTGTTTTAGATTTGCTGTTTCCAAAGTTTTATCTGAAACCATAATATTTAGAAATATTACCCAGAAATATTTAGAAATCCAATTAATTATTTCAGTAAGAAACATAGGATCTTCCCAAGAGCATTCTCAATGCTGTTTGAATTACTGATATCTGACATCTGGTCGTCTCCCATGTCTTGCTACTTTTAAGGGTTGCAACCTCACTCTGGATTGTGTGTACACGTCTTAAAAAAAAAAAGATTTATTGTAGCTGAGGAAATGATGTACTCAAAAGGAAGAGGGCTAAGGAAGTGAAAATGATTTTGCAAGCTAAATGGCAGGATTTGCAGTCTCCTTGCAATAAATCACAAACAGGATATCAATTCACTGTCTTGCTTCTTAGATATACATACCTGTCTTTGGAAAGCTCAGCTTTGTGACTTTCTGCTTATAGCTAACTGTCATTAATGATTGACTGATTAATTCTCCACCCAGACTATAGAAAAGTTATTTAAACTTTCAGGATATTATGCATTTGAGTATATTTATGTAAATAGATGTTGTCAAGGAAAAGAGTAGTTTACCTCAAAATCTCTGTGGATGCATATTTAGGAAGCCAAATGTGTGTTATCAAGATTTTGTGATTTCATGGCACATGGTATTGGATTAATAGCTCCAAAAATGTCCCACATTTACGGGATTAAAATATGCATTGTAGTAAGAGACAATTGAAACAGTCTGTGCAGATTTATATGTTTCAGATTTGCCCTGTCCAATTTTTAGTCTAACCCCAGAGCATTCCTGATATTTAGGTGTCAATAGTGATATAAGTCCTATCTTGGAGTCAGATGAGCCAGGTGAGTCAGCTGAAAGCCAGGGATGAAGCCCAGACCTGCCTACTCCTACTGACAGCTATATAATGTTTATCAATTAATTTCTGTTTGCAGGAAAAATGGGAAAACTTGTAGATGTTGCACATAAATTTTTTAATATGCTGTAGCACAGAGACTACATAGTTGGCATATCTAAGGAATGAGGTTTAAGTACAACTCTTCAATATAACTACCCAAGAAATAAGTTCCAACAGAATTTTCATATAAAAACAGAAGGAAAGCAAACAATCCCTGCAAATTCTAAAGAGAAGCTGTTACCTAATTTAGCTAAAATCTATTTTTCTCTGGATATTTTCCAGGTGCAATGAGAAGCAACAAGACCTAGTTCAGAAATAAATAAAATAATTAACTGGTTTGTAACTACTTTTGTGGACCATTGTGTGTAGCCAAGAATAGAGTCTTTCTATAACAGAAAAGGTCCTCAAGCCCACATAATTTGATTCTGATTGCACATTTGGGAAGATTGATATGGTTATATATGAAGATTGTGTCTATTTGTGAAAAAAGACATTATTAATAAAAATATTTGCAGAAGTTATGCTAGATATTCTAGTTCCTAAAATACAATATTTCTATGTGAACAAAATAGAACTCATTTGAAAAACATTTCTCAGCTTTAACTTGCATAGGGAAATAAAAATGCACACAAAGATATCAAATGAGCTCTTTCTCTTTGTGTCTTTCCATAAAATTTAGCAATTTAAATCATGACTGCATCTTTTTCCCACACTTCATTATCCCTCCTGCTCACCAATGACTTCAATTTAAAACTGGAAAGCATTATTTTAAAAAATGTTTAAAGTCGATATAGCCTTCAACCTTAGAAAATGACAGGTAATTTTAATGCTGTGTAAAAATCATTGATTTAAATGTGATTATAATTAGACCTCTATTAATTTTAAGTTTCATTTTAAGTAAAAGTATATTGAATATCAGTGCAAAACAATGGAAAATGATAGAGCCAGTTATGGAATCGGTCAACATTAACTGCTTTTGCATTATGGTAGAAATTTACACATTTTGTCACAACACCACAGAACTGTGTGCCAAACTGCAACTTGCAGATCAATAGCAGTCACTGCAACAAAATGATGCTTTTTTTTGTTTGTTTGTTTATGTTTGGGCATTTTTTTTAAGTACTGAACTTTTCCTTGTCCTAGTGCTAGCAAAAACGATGGGCAGCAGTATGCACCAAAATTAGATGCTACTACCTAATAATTTCTGAGTTTATTCTCCCTTCTCTGCTCTCCCTTAAGCAATGCTAATCAGTCCAAAAAAATTGAAACTAACTAAATGGGGCAAACCAGAATAGCTGAAGAGAAATAACTGAATGCTTACCTTTTCTTTCCCATTAAAAAATGACAGCAGAAGAGAAAGACACTGATTCCTGATTTATGTGTTGGATAGTGATTACCTGAAAACTCAGCTGGTGGCTAAGCTTATAACCCTATTCAACAACATGCAGGACCTATGCAAGACCCATATACTTAACCAGAATTCATGTCTCCTTCTCCAAACTCTTTGTTATCTGAACACCTGAACTCCATGAGACTGCTGCTCTGTTGGGAAGAAGTTTTGATTGAGAGAGATATCCTACCCTGTGGATTCCAACACTGAGCCAAAGCACCTTGAGCTGGCTGTGAGCCCCACCTTGTATGTGGGAAGCCTGGAGGGAAACTCCACTGAGGACTAAGTTACAGACACACATATGCTTTACACAAAAATGCCACAGATAAAAACATTGCTCTTTTTTTTTTTATATGTTTTTCCATATGTCAGGGCACCTTTTTTGCTAGCTGAATATACATTATTTTTCTCCCTTACCACATAGGTGACTATGACAGATTTAATCAGGCCTATAGAATATATTGGTGTCACCAGTTCAGTGACTGTGGGTTTGGATTAAAGCAGCAAAGCCAGTTTTATTTTCAATTGGTCAAACTGTCTTGTGCTGAGAACAAAACAAGTCCATTTGCCCAATGAAGAGAATTCATTCTGACAAAGAAAAAAATGTCTAAGAGGCTTTTAAAACTAAAGGAAAATACACATACATACACTTGTATGCAAACACTTAATAATGTCCCATTAAGAAGATATTGAATGTTCTGTTAATATTTAAATCTCCTCAGGCAGAAGCGTAGGCTAACTCATAATTGCAGTTCTGTGGGTTTTCAGCCATTTGCACTGAGTTGTCTTTGCATTCATTGTTCTATTTCTCAATATGGAAAAAATATCACGTGTGCATCCAGCCCAAGAAACACTTTTGTTTGTCATATATATCATTAACCTACTGATGCTGTAAAAAGTAAAATAAACAAAATATTAATATTTAGTAAGTTAACACTCTTAATTTTTTTAAAATTAATATTCCTCTTTTCTGGAAAAAAAAAGTTCATATCAGGAAATTGTTGCTTACTACAACTAATAGTTACTAATTTGAAGCAGTTTCTTGCTTGTTGGAAACAAAAAGACGAAGGCCATTTCAAAGAATTTGCTATGTCTAAACAATGTTCCCATAACCCTAATTACACTTGCTATGAAAAAAATGTGTAGATACTGATTCTACTGAAATCTGGCATAGATTCTCTAGATCAAAGATCCTCTACATCAACTTTTAAGCATTCCTATAGTCCACGAGTCACTTTAATGAGCTTCCTGTGGAGTTGACTTTATTGTGTCTAATAATACTGTGGAGCTGGGACTCTAGGTCCAGAGAAATGCTGCCATTTCTTATAATCAGCATGTATTCTGTGTGGATCTAGCCTTTTATGTCTACAGAAAAGGTAATAATTCAACATTGTGTTTGCCATGCAAAGCATAGAGATAAGGATAGGGGATTTTGCACTGACAACAAAGTAATTTATTTTTCTTTCATTTGACAGTGTCTGCTGCACCCATGTATGCATTCCTCTGTATGCCTAACAGAACACACAGATCTTTAAGAGAATAATGAATTCTAATGCACTGTATCATTAAAACTATCTCTCAGACATGATGTCTGTTTCATGTGCTACAAAGCAGAACATAGTATAAACTTCAGTATAACCTTTCAATCAGTTTAGCAGAAGAAATTTGTATTAATTAATCTGTGCATAAATGAAATTCATTCCATGGTGCTGTGGCCAACGACAATAGATTTAGCAATGATTCATTCAACTTTCAAACCCCCTCCCCACCCTAAAAAAACAATCCTATAAAAGAGAGTTGGAAGACACATTGAATTAAGACTTTTCAGCCTCATTTAAAATAATTAGTCCTGGAGACTGTTTCTCAAGAAAGGCCTTTGTCATTTCCATGCCACAGCCTCAACAGGAAGGATTTCAGACTTTTTTCCATCTGAAACAGACAATGCTCCATGATAACTGAGCTCACCAGAGTCATCAAAAACAATCTGAGAATCTAAAAGGTCACAGTGCACGCCCCCTTTTGATTTCCATTTATTATCATAACACTTAAGGGAAAAAATATCAAGCAATTTTACATGTGGTATTGAAGTGCTCAATGCATAGATTGAAAGCTCTTCTACCTGCTTTACCAATGGTACTGCTAAACTTCAGTTTTCATGCCTTGCTGCTTATTGTCAGGCTTAAAATAACAAGAAGAGATTCAGAGAGTGACAGCAGGCTGTCAATAGCACTTTGGTTTCCCATCTCCTATAACAATTTAGGAAGTTGATAAAGCAACATTTGTAACAACCTTAATCGTCCTCTGGTCACCATATGTGCCAAATAATGAAAGTTATTAAACATAGCCCGATTTAAACTTATATAAAATTATTCTATTTGGGTTTTTAGTTTCCTTTAGGAAGAGGTTCTCTTTGGTAAGGACTGATTAAATTTATTTTCTAGGTATATTGCCATGTTTTTGTATTGAATATTCAGTAGCTGCTAGTCTTTCGTACTTTTTTACCAAGTTTAAAACTCCTTAAAGAGTAGTTGGCCTACTCTTCTGCCTTAAATGAAATGCAAAGTTATAACTGCATAACTGAAAGTCAGCTAGTAGACAAAAACCCACTAAAGAAACATAAACAAAAAGATCAGAGCTGAGGAGAATCTGAGATTTTTATGGGTTTTAAAATTGTTTATGCCAACATAAATTAAGAATAATTCTACAGATTTCAGTGGACTTTAACCGATATAAAATAAGCATTACATCAAAAGAGTGTCAATATTTTATGTAATCAGCTTCTGAATTGGAGCTAAAAGTATGTGAACGCTGAAAAGATCATTCATTCTTTCAGTTCCATGTTTCATTAAATAAAAGAATGTCTGATTCCCACAAATATTTATGGTATGATTTGTCTTGAAATATTCTTGTTATTCTCTGTTCAGGAAAAGATTTAGTGGATTTTTTCGGGTGCGCCCAGCTGAGTCCCCAGGTCAGTAATGATGCCACACACAAAGTCCTTTCCCCTACAGTCAGCCCAGCTCAGATTTTCTCCTGAACTAAAATGCTGAAATTTTGGGTATTTCCTGACTCTTGCCAGCACAAAGATGAATGTTGTGTGTTGCAATGGAAAGGTGTCTGGTAGTGGTCACAGCTTCCCAGGAATCATCTTATTTGCAGCCCTTGGAAAAGAAAAAGCCCTGGAAAGAAGTAGTAACCATTAATTATTTATTCCCTCAAATTAAAGTTGGAGATCTTCTGTCCCCAAGATTAATTAATCATAGTTCACATATTTCTTCATAGTAAAAAGGACAGTTGTACTTTTATTAGGTATGTGTTCTAATCCTTATTCCAAGTAAAAATGTGTAAACATTTATATTTCAGATTTATGGATACATTTTTATTTTTCATACTTTACATTGCATATTTTTTGGAAGTATAATGACCTTCAGAGCTGGAGTGGGAATCTATTTAGCCTTATGCTTAATCCAGTCTTTCCTACAGGTAAGCAGAAGTTATTTCTGGAACTGCTCCTCCTGTCTTATTCATATACAACACTCTATTTCCTATCGCCTCAAATGATTTTCCAGATTTTCTGGCACTCTGCAGTGTTGTTTTAATGCTCCATTGGCAAATCCTTCTCAGATGGTTCCTTCTGTTTCTAACTCTTTAAAATAAATTCCTTTTCTTGTAAAATGATCTCGTTTGCCCAGTGATATCCTATTTATAAATATACATCTTTCTCTTAAATTTAAACAGTAACATTTGTTATACTGGATTACCATGAGCTAAAGTTATAGATGCTTTATGCCTGCTGATAATGCCTATAAAATTTCTGATTGTATATATAATGGTTGAGGCCTAATTCTTCCTAACCCATGCTAAGGTCTGTGATAAATCTATAAGGAAGACTAAACCAGTACATATGATCCTAGTGCTCCTATGTTGAACTACAGCTGAAAAGTAATTAATACAAAATATTAGTGGGTAAGGTGGTGTAAATATTATGTAATGCATTTGAAATATGTAGCCCTTTACTATGACATTTTTCTGTCTGGCTTTGATTTTATATTCAGATTATCTGGATTGATAAACAGAAGGCACATTGACTGCAATGGATTGAAAATACTCATCTATGCAACGGAAACAATCTGGCACACCCTGGTGCATGTCTTTGGAAACATATGACCCCGGACATATTTTGGATGGCTCAGCAAATTGTCAGTAGAATAACAGAAGTGGTAATATAGAGCCACCAGCTTATCAATTGCTGGTTCAAATTTGGCTAAGTCATGTCTGATAGCTTCAATTTCATGACTATATGATCTGACCTGTTCAAAGTCCTTCATGTAATTTGTTGCTGATTGCAATCCAGGTCCCTTGTGTGACTTGGAGCTGTGTCCAAGTCACAACAGAGATCACTCTAATTGACATTAAGTGTCAGTTTCCTTGGCAGGCGTGGATGGCAGGTCAAGGATTAACTACAGCGTGAAGAATGAATTCCTTCCAAAAGAAACAGTCCTGACAAAGGATACTTTGAGTGCTTCAGGGAAAGTCTCATCTTTTGGCTTTTGTGAAAGATTAGATCATTTGTATCAACAACATGCCTATGTTTACCACATAGTTCATCCAGCAATACATTACATTTTAGGAGATAAAATTACCTATCCTTATATACACAATGATATCTTCTGATTTTGAAGCACTGTTTTGTTAACTGGGGTGCTTCCCCAAATTCTATTTTCTCAGTTTTTTGTTTGAAAGGTTTTCTCTGAAGTATGTTTTAAGGTTCTCATTTTTCTTCTCATTTACTAGAATCTTGGAAGTCACTTTATGAGGGTTATCACAATATTCTTTTGTACAATGCTTTGGTACTTTCATCTAAATATGTATTATATTGAAGAAATGTTATTGACTTTGAAGATCCCATGTATATATTGTCACATTCTTAAAAGTTGACATTTTGAAATTTAATTAATGATTCGCCAGGTTGTTACTATTTTCTCAAAAAGTAACAGATCCTGCATAAAGCATGATAAAAGCAGAAACCCAGAAATCATGAAATATCATTAAAATGGTGATATTTTAAAAACTAAATATATATCTTATTTTTATTATTATTAATTTTATTTGTGTGTGTGCCTTTCTGAGATAGTGGGTCATCTTTCCAATTTTTTCCTATTTAGGAAGGTAAGACATTAATCCACTCCTTTGAAAGGATTGTTCTTTCTGATTGTTCCTATGCCTGAAGAATGCAGGTGACTGATAACTGATGATCACCAAAAAATTACTAAAAACTGCCATCTATTGCCCAGAACATCATAGTAAGAATATTACAGAAGCATTTTTTTAGCTGTTTAATTTTTCTAACTGGCTACTTTTTGTTGTCTCTCTATTGCCACAGGTCCCATAAGTTCCCAGAATCTGTTACTGCCTCCTGATAAGATGAAATAAGCAAAACACACCCTTGAAGAAAATTACATAAATATTTTTATGTGATAAATTATTTATTTAAAAACCATAATATTTTTGCAGTAGTCAGAGAATCAATGTATATACATTTATGTGCATTTTCATTGGTTCTTTCATTTTTGCCCAGCCCTCAGCCATTTCTTGTCTTCCCACTTGTGACTTTCAGACCAGGGTAGCAGTATAGTAGATTTTCCAGTTCTTTATCTCTTGCTTGAAACCTGACACTTCATTACACTACAGAAATTCTCATGGTATGTATGCCTCTGCAAAATGAACTGGAGACTTTTTCCCCAATGGATAGTCACAAGTAAATTGTCATGAGTGCTTCACTGAAAACTGAGACTTTTGCAGGTCTAATATGGAGTAATTTCCCCTGATTTCTGTAAGAAATCTACAGGGGATTTATAAAGGGGATTTAATAAAGATGTGTTGGGAGTTTACAAAGGAAGAGAAGAACCCATAATAATGTGTTGGGAGCAGGGAAACTGCAAGAGGAAAATTTGTCCCTCTAAGTTTGGAGCAGGATGGTAGGCCATTTTCCAAACTTTCCTTCCACAGTTTGACAGTCATTTTTCCTTGTATACCCACCATAGTAAGTATTTTGGAAGAATTCCAATGTTTCCCTTTTTTCTAGTGCTTATAAGAGGGCTGAAGTCCACTACTCAAAAGACTTGATAAGGTTCAAAGCTTTTTTCTCTTAAGACAATGCAATGTTTCAGGACAGTTATGAAATAATGTAAGTGTGCTGTGAATTTGACCTGCCAATGCACTAATAATGGACCAAATAATCAACACTCATATGACCAAGTCATCATGTCCAGAAAAGATTTCTGCATGTGATGATCCTGATCATGAGCTAGAAGTAATGTTCTCCTTGGCTTTTAGAGGTTAAAGGGGCAAGTTTTTAAGAGATGCTTTAACTATTTCTGTTACCCAAGCTTTATTTTTTTCAAAGAGATAAAAATAAATCTCCTGCATTCTGATCTATTGCCATTGCATTATTAGATGGATTAAATTTTGATTGTCTTAAGTTTCTCAGAGTAAGCTTTGAGAATTAAACCTTCTGTTACCCACACAGAAAAGCAACTGCTAACAAATAATTTTGCTCTAGATCCCAGAGTAAGGTGAGTCATACCTGAATCTCAACTTTCTGATTCAGATTAACAGACAGCAGTTGGATTTCTCTCAGCTTTCTTCTAATGCTTACGATGTTGCTATCATATTTCATTAAAAATTGCTCACAACTGAATTTATTGAAGAGATCTTGACCCTTTTGAAATGAAATATCTTAAGATAAGAAGTAGTACTGACCTAAAGTAATGGAAAGTTGAATTTGATTAGTAATTGAATGTCTCTTCTCTCCTTGTGTCCTGTTGCTCCTTCTATCATTTATATGACTGTCCATTTATAAGGCCCTTAGGCAGACATTGTCTTTGGCTGAGTGTCGGTGCAGTGAGCAAAAAGCACTCCTCACATTGCTTGGAAAATGCATTAATGAGTAGGAGCAATAGTGAAGCAAAAACTGCAGACAAAATCCACGACATTTTTTTTTTAATATGGCAACATTTAGAAGAAAAAATTGCTACATTCTCACAGATTACTTCAGATATGGGTATGTTTGATTAACTGTCAATCTACAAAATTTGGTGACTGTAAAGCTCTTTTCTGGCTACTTTGCACCACATATCCTCAAAAATATGTAGCTGTAACTTCTTTGTGCTCTGAGTACAGTGGGTCATAGAAATTCTTTATGTAATGACACTAAAGTAGAAGGAATTATTCACAAGTTGAACTCAGACCATTTTTTGTTTATCATATACTATTCCCTCCTATTCCGTTTGTAAATCAATAAGTTCTGATAATTTAAAAAAATATTCTTAATATATATATATGAAATTTTCTTATAATACATAAATATCAGAACAATAAAGCACATTTTTATTACTATATTTCACAACCCTTATCTCAAAATTTCTTAACATTCATATTATGATCAAATTAAGTTGAAGAATTCCTCAGATAAAGAAAAGAGAGAATCAATTATGTATGAAAAAAACCAACATGAAATGGAGTCTTTATACATTTTTCAAAGATATAGAAAAGCATCCATATAATGTAGATAACCAAGCTATAAAAAAAAAAATTCAGGTAACAGTATCACTTTGCTGCAAAAAATCATAGAGGAAGTACTAGTGCTGAGAGGGAGAGAGTCTCCAGTACCTAAGCTGACAGTTTTATAATTACATTTTTCATGTTTATCTGTAGGCATCCTTGAGGCAGAATGTTAGTGAATACCTCTTAAAAACTAATTCTCAAATTTTTTGCCTAGTTTCCTTAGAAAAATTTTCTTTTCATGGAAATTTTTACACTCATTAAAACTGAAAAATTTATGGGAAACTATGAGTTTCATAACGTCTTTCAGAGAAGCCTCTGGGTTTCACATCAGCCCTTCCACCCTTTGGCTTCTTACATTGTACCATGCTCCCCTCTTGTTAAGCAGGGCCCAGCCTCTTTGACAAAGAGTTCCCTGTGAATTTCAGCCTTTAGCCCATTTAGTTTCCACAATAAGCAGAAAAGGACAGCTTCTTGGTCTACAGGCATCTCAAAAAGTCTTACAGATTTATATTTTCATTTTTCTTATATCAAGGTTTGAAAGGGTGAGGATTAATTTCAATGCAGAGAACTTAAGGCTTGAAGATTTTCTGTGCTACAGAGTGCCAGGGATGAATATCCTTAAGCAATCCTCAGAAACTTTCAAACATTTAATTCCAAATACTTATACTTTTGTAACATACTTTACTATAATCCTTTTTCATAGTACTGCTCAGAAGAAATGGCACTAGTTTGTTACTACATGCAATTTGAAAAAGAGCATCCTGCATTTTCAATAGATAAACTTTGCTGTAATATGAAATCTACTTTTCCAGGAATTTTGGTGTCTCTTCACTATGATTTCTCATTGCATATTCTAGAGAAGGAGAAAAAAACTTAGTGCCACCATTCATTATTTTCCTTTTATGTTTAATTATTTCAATTTAAATTTTTGCAGCAAATATTTGGACTCTGGGAAGGCACCTGGACACTTTCCTGAACAGAATTTTTTTTCTTAGTTTTTTTTTTTCTTGATATCAGTAAATCTGTGCAATTTCAAACACCCTGTGGTACATTACTCTTGGGATGTTCATGAATTCCGCTCTATCCTTCTGGCTGCTTGAAATGAGACTCCATGAGAGGAAATTTTCGCTCCAATTCCCACACTCAAGCAGAATGTGAAATGGGAGTTTGAGTTCTTCCTGGCCAACACTGCTCATTCTGTTCTTCATAAATTGTGTTGATATTTCTAGACCAATTGTAATTATATTTTCGTTGGCCTTCTTCATATATGTTTTGTTTCCGCATAGTCCTCAATTTGGCGTGTTGCCTTACCTTCTCATGTAAAAAGAGAATACTACACTGTTTTTTTATCCTCAATCAAATCTCCATGGAGTTCTCTATCAATGGATAGACCCTAAGAATCTACTCTTGGGATACTTCATATCGTAACTAATCTATTATTTGAAGTAAACATTTCAGAGATCTAATTTTTCACTTCTAACCTAACAAGTCATTGTTAGGTGATATGATGCATTGACTTGGAAAATAGCAGCAATGCTTTCTCAACCTTTCATAAATTTAAATATATCTGGATCCCAGCATTGTACTCATGAACTCTTGTCTGTGTGCCAACTTCCAACACGATGCTGAAGCTGCTTTGCATTACAGTGCGACAGCAGTATCCTATGGAAAGATAAGAAGGTTAGCTTTTGCAGAGTGCAGGTTTTCATGCCACAGTATATTGAGAAGCATTAATCCTTCTCGCTTGAAAGAAACCACTCCTCTGATCTGCATCTGTGTCACATCAAATTTTTTTCTTTCAACTTTTGGCAAAAAAAATAAAAGAAAAAAAATGAAGGGTTTGAGTTACAAGGTTTCCTGCTGCAGTTACTATCAGCCTGAAAATCCAAGGTACAGGAAGGAGTAATTTTCATGTATTTATAGTATTTAGTAATTAGGTTAAAATATGTTCTCTGGTCTTATTTTTAGCAATGTGTCTAAACCACAAAAGTTTTTTTTCTACTTTCTAGCTAGATTACTTCTTACAAATTCTACTTATTAGAATTTCCTACTCTCTTTTACATGTTACAAAGTTTTTTTTTCCAAAGTAAATCCTCAGACCACTCACATGACGTTTCTCTTGACTTCTTGTTCTAAATTGCTGTGTATCTTTGCTGTCTCCTATTTGAATAGCTGACAAATTTGACTCCAGAATGCACTTCAGTGATACACAAGGGAACGTTTCTTATGAACTGGATTATGTTGTATTCCATTATAAACTTGGCTCAAGAATGTGAATGCAAATCAAAATCTTTCCTACAGCTTAACAGGTTCATGCAAAAAGTGGGAAAAAAAGATAAAATACGACAAGTTTGTAATGATGTAACAGAACTCTTCTGGAGGATTTTAAAAAAGAAAATCTTCTCATCAGTCTAGCCAATGTGTAAATCAGTAGTCATTTGGGTATAGGTCTGCTACATATAGCTTGCATTTCCACCAGAAAGGGCTCATTGTAGGCAGCCATTCTCATTTGTATTATTTTGTGTTAATATAACATATATTTTAGTCACACGCAGTGAATATATTTGACATATTTTGGTCTTTCTATTTAATAATTTATTAATTATGTATTCTTGGAATTTATAGATTCTTGCAGTTTAAACATGAAATTGGAAGATATAATCCCAAGAGTCATCTATTCTGTGGAAGATTTGTAGAATGAAATATCTAATTTTGAAATTTATTTCAGATAGAGAGATCAAAAATACCACTTTTTATCATGGTTGGGATCATATTGACAGAAAGCTCAAGTTTTAACTTAAATGTAGAAAAATGCAGCAATGGTCAATATGTTATGAACAGCAATCTCGACCGTGGAGGGATCTGAGGTGATTTCTGAACACACTTAAATTCTGCCTGGTAGATGAGTTGCCCTTCAGTTCCATGACTTTAAAAATTCAAATAGAATTCTGAAGCAACTACCCTAAATCCAAGTCTGCAATGCCCAAGACGTTGCTTGCATGTATGGCCTTACAGTGAACTGGAGAATGAAAGCCCAGGGGAAGACTAGTGGTCAGAAAAGAGATTTTGTGTCCAAATTCAACAGACTGCCATTGGCTCCCATGAACATTAGTTGACAATTTGCATGTGTCTTGGTTGTCCGCCTAGGGACATTAGTGTGTGTCTGGTTTTTGATTTAACACTTTGTCTCCAGTATTCTTTCTTGCAGTTGAGGGATAATTAATGAAAAGTGAATAAATTCAGTTATGAACAGACATCTGGTGGAATGAGAAGTGCCTCAATTAAATAACTTCTGTCAGTAAAACTCTATTGGTCTGAAATCTACATAATCTGTAGACAAAGAAAAATGCAGTGAAACAGTTAGTTGAAAAGCTAATTTCAGAAAATTTATATTAAAGCATCCAGAATTTTGTGAAAGCAGCATTATTTAATCTTATCAATTGGTTGATGTACCCCAACACATCCGATGAAGAGAGAAATAGTACAAAGAATAAACAGCTATTTTATTTGAATATGTAAAGCAATTGCAACAATCCCCTTAAATACTGCACCAGAAAGAGTTAATGAAAAAAATCCTGTTAAGAGTGAATATTGAAGCATGGCTTTCTCTGGTAGAGAAAGCAGTAGATCCATTAACATGACAGCTTAATGTTCAAGTTAACATCTCATTCCAACATATTCTCCCCTGTTTCTGTCTATGCATAAAGAACAGACATAGATTTATTGCTTCACTGTACTCTTTGCTGGAAGAAGTGAATTTAACTTATCAGCAAAGGGAATGGACAGAAACCTGTGCCTTATTGTTTTGCACAGATGAGTCAAAGGGCCATTAGAAATTTTCCTCTGTCTATTCTCTTCCATGGATCTCATAAATGTATCCTGGTTTCTGATTGAAATTGCTCATTGATTATCTTCAGGAAAAAATTCAAAAACTGATCTGTATCCCACTACACTATTTTCATCAATATCTCAACAATAAGAGAAAGCTAATTTGACCCAATGTCTTCTATTTGGCTAATTTCTATAAAAAATTTTCACTGTGTTTGGAAAATAGTTATGCAGTAAAATGTACTTCCTGTTGCTGCACAGTAGAACCCATATTTTAGTCAGACAAGATTGATAGAAAGCATTTAGAAAATACTGCTATTGCAATTTTTCAGGAAGAAAGCTGAGGCAAAGAAATATTAAATTTCTTGCCAAGGAGGAATTCTGTAGCAGAGTCAAGAACAGATACATTTAGAAAATACTTTTTATATGGATTTTTTCTGCAAAAAGGTATTTCTTCTCATTGTAATCTAAAAACGTTTTACTCTGTGTCATGGTACTACAAAGCACCACACTCAAACGGTTTTAAGTGCAAACAATGATTATGTTCCAGGAGACTGGGAGAAGGAAGACATTGTATGAAGTATAATTTCAGTAAGACAGTTCTGGGCCAAATCTTAGGGCAATATAAATCCATGCCACTCTCATGATTGAACAGATATATCATGGTTTTTCCAAGTTAGGTGTAGGCTGAAATGTGACTGCTGCAGTAAGCAATACACTAGGAAAGCCATGCTTTGACAGTAAGGCCTGTTTGACTGGTTCCATCTTCCTCAAGCATTTTGGACTCCTAACAATATGTTTCCTGTGGTATTTGTAGGAATTTAATCAGTTCTTATTCAAAGGTGATAAAATCTAAAATAGCAGATGCAGATGTAACAGAACATTAGGGAAAAAAAACCCAAGAAAACTTAAGAACAGTGTCTGGGAATTTTACAATGTGTGATGCTGTACTTTAAAACAGAACTAACAATTTGTAATGATAAGATGACAAAAAATGCAAAGCCAGATTCTCAAAAGTGAATGACAACTTTACACTTGTTACAGGTTAATGCTTCTATCCTACAGCTTTTACAGTATCCCTTTAAAAAGAACTTCACTGTGACTTCCCTGTCAATCGATCATGAGGTCATTTGGTCAGAAAGATATGTCCCACCATCACGGCTATGTCTGCATTTAATCATATGCCCAGTTAGACACCTGAGTGAAGTACATTAAAGAAAGCATTTATTAACTTAAAGAATGATTTATTATGTTAATGGATTCACTTCTGGCCATGCAAAAGAGGATTATAAATTAATAAATCATAGCAAATGTGTTCTCTTCTTTAAAAAATGCAGCTATTATTTAGTGTATGGTCTTTATTGCTCCTATTAAAAGAATAGTCATTCCAGGCTGGCCTTAACAGAATAGCATTTCTGCTTTAGCAGTCAGCCAATTCTAGCATAAACTAAACAGATCTATTATTTACATAAATTCAGTTTAGAAATGTTTTGTTTGTTAAAATTATAGAATAAATATGTTTTTATAAAAAAATAGAATAAATAAATTATTTCTAATGTTTCACTGCTTTAGACATTATTCTTCAGACAGTAAAGGGTGGGCCTGAAAAAGAACCAGGGCAAGGCCATCTGCATAAGTCACATAGTTGGTTTTGGATTGGGTTTTGGCAGTGAAAAAGGCAAGAACTACAGCTAGAAATTCTCTTTCATTAAAAAATGATAAGCATTTTTCATCAAACCAGAAATATTGTTGGTTAATTTAAGTTAGCCAAAAAATGTCACGGACCTGAGAATTACATGAAAAGGAACCACATTCAACAAAAATATTGGTTCAGATCCTTCACAGTAGAATTAACACAGAGAAACTTTGGACACAAATTATTCCTAATTTATGAGACTACACCATATGTATGGGCATTGGCAGCCTGAGCATTTGCAATAGAGTCAAGTGCTTTGGAACACCTAACAAGGACAGCCTGTGACATAATGGGGTAACATTTGTGATTTGTTGGCTTGAATGTGCATATTGGCATGTAGCTTTGAGATAATCATGGCACAAGTACATGAAGGATAGCCCTTTCAAAATCTGAGGTCATATGTGCAGATGATTGGCATGCAATTTCCAGGCATTGGAGAGGAACAAATGGAAGTACTCTAGAACTTCACATGGCTACTGAGTCTTTCTCTGTAATGTTTCCCAGCTGTTCCCTTTCCGAAAGAGAATAAATGACCCATAATAGGAGGCAACCTCCAAAGATGCCTCTTCAGAAAGGTAGCCCTACCTCACTACTCCACAAAAATCTTCCACATGCTGAAAGAAAACCCCAAATCAAAATCCCAAAGAAAACAATGATCTTAGTATTTGGTCCAAACATCATGCAACACAGAAATATTTTAATATTAAGCTAAAAGCATTGCTGAGCCAAGCTGTTGAATTTTGAGGGTGTTTAAAATTTTAGTGCAGCTCACTCACTGACCCTGGTCACTGGCCTGGCTCCAGACAAAAGCTCCAGACCGTGTACTTTGGAAAGCAGACAATCCTGTTGCAACTCTGCCCTTCATATGTGGGGATTTTATTTTTTAAGGAAAACTTCAGCTAATTTAGGACAAATTTAAGGGTAAATTTAAATACATTAACACAATCTTCAACTAGAATACAGAAATGACTGAAGAACACAATCATCCTTTGACAACACAGTAAAATTACAAGATGGAGTCAGTTTATGATGCTTTGCTATTGTTCAATTGAAAAATATTGGTACTCTGAAGTGTGTATGTTTTTCCCAGTAACACATTTTTATTCCCTCAATAATTCACAGGAATATATCTCAGGCTTTTCTTGGTTAGGTGTATTGTTGTTGTTGTTTTGTTAGGGGAAGAGATTTTCTAGCCTAAAATGAGAAATGGAGCAATAATGATAATGGCTGGGGTGCAGAAGTCAGAATAGTTTTGTTTTATATTCTGCCTCTTCCTTTTGCCTGCCATTATGAAACAGAATGAAAACAGCTCTGTGATTTAAGAACTAAGTGAAAATACCTCCTATCATTTTAATTATATTGGAACCTGCTGAATGCTTGACCATTTCAAAAAATGAAAATACCATTTTTCTCTCCTGCCTTATAAGAAAATATGGAACAAATTACATTAATTCCCTTAAATATTCAGTATAAACTATTTCAGTTGATGTTCAAGTTGAAATGTCTCATTTTAAGAGGGATGTATCCACTGACTTTCCCTTCTCTTTGCTGGTTTAAATTGCTAATTTAATTTGGCTGTTGATTAATCAATACTAGATCTATCCCCCTCACTATTTCTTAGATGTTTTAAAGGTATTTGTACAGAAGTAATGATATTGAAAATGTCTTGGATGCACTTATGGATTTTATCTTGTTGTCATTATTTAGCATTTTTTTTTACATCCAGAAGAAATATATGCTCTCATTGCTCCCCTGGCCTGTCTAACACTTCTAACGGCTGGACTGGCAGACTTCTAGTTATTTAGCTCACCTCTTATCTATTCCTTTTTTAAAGAGAGTTACACCTCTAAAGAATAATAGCACTATACAGGAAGATTACTAAATTACTATAAACTCACTTTCTTTCAGAACCTCAATTTATTGTTTGCTAAATTTATTTCCTCTTGATTACAAGTGATTTTCTAATGCAAAGAACTCTATGAACATAGTGACATCCTAGAAGAGCTGGGCTATAGGGTAAAACAATAAGGAAGAAACTCTAAATAGCTGGTAAGGAACTGGTTGACTCTTTGTGAAATTGAAAGCAAATGTTAATTCTGTCCCGAAAATAATCTCGTCGGGAAATATTGATAAATGCATGTGCAAACTTATATGTGCCCACCAAGATGGTTGCTAAGCTTGGATTTTGTAAACTAAGTTTTTTGTCATCTTGATTCTTCTTAACTTTAGTCTTCAGCTCTAACAGCATTAAGAAAACCACTTCCTTACTGAATGGGCGTAGGTTCTGGGCAATAAATCAGAAGTTCTTTGTTGTAGTCTGTACATTTTTATATTACTTTTGAGCACTGTCCAATAGCAATTCATTTCTACCTGAGAAATGTCCACATTTCAAAGCATCATATAAATTATTCCTGAAAAAATAGTATCAAGAAGGATAAGTGAGATTATGAAGGGAAGCTTTTCTGTCTGAAAAGTCATTAATTCAAATTTTAAAATCCTAAAAAATCCTAAGAATGTAGGATTAATTATCTTAGTTTTCCTAAAATAAACTTTCAAATTATGCTCTGAAAGAATGCATAGTATGAACCTGTGTACCAACTTATACTGGAGCTAGAATTAATAAAGTGATTTAGGTAAACAATCAGAACTATTCACTGCCATTTAAATTGTAACTGCAAAATGCTTAATAAATTAATATCAGAGTGCAGAGTCTGAATTCCATAATTATTTTTTATTTTAAACTATAATGAGCACATTTAAAAATGAAATATTTTATAAGCATCTTATGAGCTAAGTAATTAATTTAAAGTTTTTAGTACGATTTGATATATGTTGTATGCATTTTGATAGATTTTATTCTGATCTTCACCAATGTGGTGCAATATGTCAAAACTAAACTTACAGTTTTCTGTGATTTTACTTTCATTGTGCCTAATAATTGGTCAGAAACTGAAACAGACTAAAACTAAAATTTGTATTTTTCTACAGTTGGTACAGCTGCACCCTAAAAAGCAGCTAATGAAGTATTTTAAACGTGGAAGCTAAACTGATGTTTCGTTATTTTGTGCCATATTCAGAATGTTACAAAAACTTTTGAAAAGAAGAAGGAATTGACAAGACATCTTATGAGTGTAAAGTCTTGAAAATGTCTACCAACACATTGCATGTAACATAAGAAGTGCAGATCTGTTCTTTAGCACACCTCCAAAATCACGTATAGATAAATATAAATTTCTACTACAGATTCTGACCTAAGAACTGGACAAATAATAATGGAAGTGCAAATCAATCAGAGCATCATTTCATGTGTTATACTAGAAATTTTTTACAACTATATAATTTAATAATCCAAGAAAAGCTGGTTTGATTGGCAGAAACAATTTATAAAAGTCAGAAGTAATTAAAAAAAATTAGGGTATTTTGAATATTGTAAAAAATTTGAAATAGAAATTTCCTTATACAATTTCCTTCTAAATTTATAAAGAAGATACTTAGAAAAAAATATTAGTTATTAAAATTCTCTGCAAATACTGCAAATAAATTCATATTTTAAAAAAATAATTTATGCTGAAAGGAACATCCTGAGTAATCTGTTTTGAGCAGAAGAGTGGGACAGGGTCCTCTCCAGAGCTGACTACCTTCCTCAACTGTTCTCAGATTCCATAAACCCTGCAGAAAAATTACAAAAATTTCCCTTCTAGCCAAACATATTTCAAAATAAAATAATTATAAAATTATACATGCATATCTAGTTTCCACAGAAGCCAGGAGAGCACCCTTCCAGCTCCCCTGGCACCAAGATCTTACCACATAAACCCAATGAAACTAAAAGCTCACTAGCAAAGTTAGTTCTTTACAACTCCATGTTCTGTGTATAGGTAATTAATATTTGTTTACTTTTGTTGATGAAATATTTAGATATTTACCTAAGAGTTTGAAGCGCTGAATGTCAGAATCATGAGGAGCCAGCTGTGAATCTCTAAGTTTCTACAAAAACCATGAGGTCTGAAAGAATTTTCTGAAATTCTCACTTAGTATTCACTGCTGAAATTCTTACCAGAATCACCTACAACAGATAGAACAAATGTTTTCTGGATCTTATTCTATCTTTATAAAAGCTTATTTGAGTCAGCTTTGATAAAGCAAATACATCTTTACAGTATCTTAGGGTCACTAAGCTCCTCACACAAAGAAACAACCTTTCCTAGAGCCACATCTGTGTAGAAGGTAATTTGGTGTGACCAGGTCCTAAGTAATCAAAAATGTTATGTGAATCTACTCTGCATATTTTATTTTATTTTTTTAAGTATAGACACCAGTAGGATTCAAAAAGTCTGAATTTTATAAGGATGTATATTTTGGAAGTCACAAGCATATATATGGGAACAGGAAAGCAGCACTTTAAGCAGCATAAACCTTCAGCTGTTCAGTGAGCCAGAGTAAATAAAGTTCTGAACATAAGTCTTCCTTGTCCCCACAAGATAGGTCCTCTTTTTTTCATCCACTTTGCAGTTGATTTTGTTTAGTTCTGCCTTACACAAGCCTCACAGCACTATCTAGGTCACTGGAAAAGCATTTTCTTTTCATCACTTTTGAGAATTGGTGTTAGATTTATTTGTTGCTATGAGTAAGAAAGACCCTGTCTGGTTGGAGCTGATCCATCCAGATCTAAGTACCCACCTCCCCTTCAGCTGTTTTTTTTACAGCGGAGGCATCTAAGTGTTTTGCAGTGTGATTCATGTCCTTATAGATGTGATTCATCTATATGTGGTTAGAATAATTCACCATCTCTAAAGACAGTCTGTTCTACTCAGTTTATTTTAAAGAGAGATGGGGGTACAGAGCTCATAAGGCTCTATCCTCACCCCAGATGCCTAAAACCAGACGAGGAAAAAAAAAAAAAAAAATATATATATATATATATATATATATATATATATATATATATATATCTCAGTCTGAACTTCTTTTGCAAGCTTACTGCTTTCCTCACACTAACCTCAATTTAAATGGTTGTTGTGGCCCCACGGTCTTATTGCCCAGAAAGGTTTTCCTTTTTTCCTCCTAACAGAAGGTTTCAGTTGAGCTGCCTGAAGCTCAGAGGGCAGGACAAGCCACGATCTCTTTTGGTGCTGCCACCTTTCCCTCCAGGTCTGGGAAAGCATCACCCCAGCACACCACACCACAGATTAAACTATGAGAAACTCACAGGATCCATCAGCCATCAAATATGAATTTAATTTTCTTGTTGAATTTGTCATCACATGATAGTCTTTACCTAATTAGATATGTATTTATGCCAATTACACATCTGAAGTTACCTAGTGGTTTATTACCAGCTCCATTTTTTTGGCTATTGCTAAGTTCATGAACAGAATAGATAGAATTATTAGTGTGTCTCTTGACAGAAGCAGACTTGTTACAAGATTTTTCTTGTCTATTAGATCAAATAGAAAAGAGTTTTGAGGTTCTCACATTGATTTTGGAATGTTTATTGACAGAAACATTGACTGATATACTGTTTAGTGGAAATTATACTCATATATCTTGACACTAATTTTTTTTCTCTCTCTGTACAAAAGAACACTCCCATGAAAATGGCTTCTTTTTTCTTTTCATGAAATATATCTGAACTTTATACTTCTGTTTCCCACTAAATTTTCCATTCTCAATAAAGTATTTTAGTATCAGAGAGAGCCTGAAATGCAGCAGAACCAACAACTTCAAAATCCTTACAACTCCAGACTCTAATAGAAGAGGTTGGTAATATTCCAATGAAAATGTTTGAGGATATGTATTAGGAGACATGTTGGATTGTCTAAGTCAACATCTGCTCCAAAAAAAAATTATTTTAATTCTCCCTCAAAGATACCTTAGCAACATTTCTACTGTTATCTCTTCAGCTTTCAGCAGCCTTCTCTGCTTCATTTTTTTCATTACTGGAAACATATGGCTACACAATAAAATAAATAACCATCTTGCTTTTGCATTTTAAGCCCTGGAAAACTCACCAGTCCACATACTTTAGGTCTTTGGTTTTGTTGCAGTGTTATCTCATTTGAGTAATAGTTTCTGTTGTATCAGTCATTATATAAAAATGGATAATGATTTTTCTTTATTTAGTCAAAAGAAGGCTGTTACGCTGACCAGATTAATTTGCTTCTTTCTTTTTAAAATGGGCATATTTCTACAATGTCATCCAAATTAAAGTTTGTTAGGTACACGTGCTCTCAGAAGCACAAAATCAAATAGAATCATGGAACAGAATATGCTGAGTTGGAAGGGAGCCATCAGGATCATCGAGCCCAACCCTCAGTTCTGCACAGGACACCCCAAAAACTGACACGTGAGAAAGAATACCATCCAAATGCTTCTTGTTTCAGGTTTGGTGCTGTGACCACTTCCCTGGGAGTCTGTGCCAGGGCTCAACATCCTTCTGGGTTGAAGAACCTTTTCCTGATATTCAACCTAAACCTCCCCTGACCCAGCTTCAGGCCATTTCCTTGGGTCCTGTCCCTGGTAATGAGATTGAAGAGATCAGTGCCTGCCCTCTGCTTCCCCTTACAGGGATGTTGTGATTACAATGAGAACTCGCTTCAGCCTCCAGGCTGAACAGACCAAGAGATCTCAGTTGCCCCTCACGCAGCTTCTTCTCCAAAACTTTCACCATCCTCATTGCACTCCCTTGGACAATCTCTAATTACATAATGTCTTTTTAATATTATGGTGCCCAAAACTGCACACAGGTCTCAAGGTGAAGCCACAGCTATGCAGAGAACAGAGGGAAAATCCTCTCCTTCCACTGGCTGCTGATGCTGTGCCTGATTCACCCCAGGACATGGCTGACTCTCCTGGCTGCCAGAACATTTTTCTTTTTCATATATTTTTCTTTTTTTCCCCTGCTCTTTTGTCATCCCTCTCTAAAAGAGGTTTGTCTTGTTTTCTATCAGCTAAGAGGACAACCAAAGCTGCTGGAATTTAGTCTTTTAGACAAATTTTCTTTTACCTCCCAGTAGGTACAATCTAACTTTTCATGTCTTTCTTCCATAAAGGTTGAGATTTTATACTGACTTCAACATGACCCAAATCTGCCCAGACAACCCAACTCACTCCACTTTTCCCATCAGGAAACTTTTGAATATACATCCTGTACAATTTCTTGATAACAGGCATTGAGCCAACACAATATCCTCTGGAAAACGCCTAACATTCAAAGCATGTTATCCCTTAGATTCATGAAACTCTACCTTCCTAAAAAATCTTCCGTCTTCTCCATGGGCCTGATGAGAAGGGATTTCCACATCTACACTTCCTTTTCTCTGGAGAGTATCCAAGTAGGGAAAAGTCTAACTTCTGCATTTGGAGATGTTGGTGGTATAACTGGGTGTCTGAGACAGGGTGAGGAGAAAGGGAAAAAATTCACTTTGCAATTGGTTCATACTTTAGAGCAAGCATACAGTAACAGCCTACCAGAATTACCCCATTCATAGTGCATTTGTATTATTTATAAAGTTGGAAGTAAAGAATTAAGCACCTTTAATAAGGCTGCAGTTTCTTTGCAATTGATAGAAGCAAACCAACTTGTACTGAGGCCAAAATTAATTTAATTTTAAAAGTGTAAGTACTACGTGTTAAAATACAAGAATATCCTTTTAAGTTCAGTATTGATAGTTGAAATCTAATGGTAGAAAATAGCATATTAAATACAAACTTTTGTATTGCTTTAGTAAAAGAAAAAAGTCGGAGAATCTGTTGAAAAAATACCATTGATTATACAGGGACCATATTTTATTATGACCTGAGAGTTCAGGTTTAGCACATGCTGAAATACCAGTCCAGGCTGAGGGACTGGATGAAGGATTTTGCGACCTCCTGCCTGTCCACCCCCTGGGTTCCATTTGTGCAAAATCCAGGGTACAGAGGATGAGGCAAATAGCACAAATCCAAACCTTACTCTGATATGAGAGTCAGCATACAGGATGACTGGGAGCCCAGAAACTCTCCTAGGTCTCACAGTTTGCACATAGCCTGAAATGCCAAAAGTGCTCTCCAAGACAAGGAATATAACACCTTCTTATCCCACACAGAGAATTAAAAAATATACAATAGAACTAACTTCTAGTGGATAACAGTGATGGTGAAACCCAGCCATATTACAGTTCTTTGCCTTTATATAGGGTACTTTCAGTCACAGTGCACAATAGTGCTCATGACATGTTTCTCCCATTTGGTTCTTTACTGTGGCATGAATATTTTCATGGATGTTGTAGTCATTGCTTTAGTATTTGTGGGTCCTTTGCATTCCAAGAAGTGAATTGTGAAGATGTTTCTGAATATCTGAAGATCATGTATGTATATCCTCTAAGGCAGAAGGGGAACATTTCAGAATCATATTACATCCTTTGCAATCTGCCAGCATGAGTTCATACGGAATCTGGGCCAGATTCTAATGTCTTTACACTAGACTAATCATAAAACTTTGGCTAAAACATGTGAAAGATGAAATGAAAGATGAAAATAAACTTAGCATTGACACTTAGGGGCCTATTAAGCATCTGAGCTTAGGTTCAGAAGGTAGATCGCAGATCCTACCTGTTAGAGATGGTAAATCACAACAGGAGCTACGCTTTCTTCCTTGACTGCAGCCAGAACTCGGTGAAAAGTAACCTAATTTAAGCTGTGGTTATATGGCCACTCAAACTCTGCACAGATCTCCATGAATATGGACAGACAGTCTGTGTGTCTTCCCACATATATCTCAGAAGTCCAAATCTGATCTGGCTAGAAAATAAACTGATCAAAGTGGGGAGATGGGTGGGGAAGGGGGGAAAAAAGATCTGAAGGTTATTTTTTAGTCATGGCAGTTTCTGAATCCTATTCTGGGAACAAGAACCTGCAAGAAAGCCCTTGCTGACAGAATCAAAGAAATAAGAAATATGCAAGGATAAGAGGGAAGAGGGGCTTTACTCTTCAGACAGCACCGTGGTTTTATGTTCTAGTACTGTGGAAGTGTAAGACAGAGTTAATTTACTTATAGACAGTATGTAGCACTATGTCATGCTAATAATGCACGTCTTGGTGGAACTGATGGTGGAATAAATTTCCAAAGGACCAGAACAATGCTGGTGTTTCATTACATTTAGGGAGTACTGCCAAAATGTTGTCCTTGATAAAAGACTTCTGCCTGAACCACAAGCATATTCATCGTATCAACCAACCTTGCTCCTGCCTGAACTATCAAAGCACTTAATGCAAAGAAGGGCTTCTGTAACTCAAAAGAGAAGTGCCAAAGGGTGTATGAATTGCTTCAGTCCTTGTGACCCACTTAAGAGAAAGGTGTTAGATGTTACAGAGCTGGGAAGCAGCTTGACCCCTCAAATAAAGTGTTTGCTTTACAAGTATTCCTCTTATGTTTTTAGTGGAGTGACTCACAAAACATTCCTCAGTGTAAAAAAGTCTTACACACTGTAGCTGACATTCCGCACTGTGTTACAGATGTCACCAGGCTTGCCTCTGTTGTGCTCAGTTTGGGATTTTTGAGGTAGAAAGCAACTTGTGAGCATTTTGGTTTTGTTACATACTAACATGAATCCATGATTTTGGACCCCTAGTCTATTGTGTTCACAACACTTAGGAGGACTTCAGACTACTAATTTAAATTCACAAAATAAATATCAGGAACTTGCAGACCAGAATCATGCCTTGAATTCAGAGTATGCATGTTTAGTTCAAGTATTTGTACATACTACAATACAACATATTAGTTCATACTGCTTGTCCTGCCACAAGAAACTCCAGTTAATACCCATCCCTACATAGATATAAAAAAAAATTTTTTTTGAGGAATTTTTCAAGTTCAAATAAAAAACCCAAAACTCAACATATTTATGAATTAAGGTCAATACAAGCAGTTTGTGTAAGGTCTTTTGCTGAGGGCTGAATATGACAAATAAAATATGCATGGCATAAGGAAAAGATGGAGTTTAGCTCCTGTTCATCTGTCTTCTAGGCCACAACATCAACACCAGAATATAGATACTTAGTACAGATATTATGATTATTTATTTTATGTTTTGCACTGGTTTTCCCTGTTTCAAACAAAATCTGGCCTTGTAGTCCTTAACAATTATGAGCTCATAGTTTCAAATGACTACCATCTCAAACTCTGCTGAAGAATGTTCATACATAGCTGAAATTTTTTAATTATCCTCAGAATTATGTTTTTATAATTTAAGATTAAATCCTAGCATTCTTACATTTTTCCTCTTTCTACTCCCATTACAGAAAATGTGATTTCTTTTTTCTTCCTGAGGGATTAAATTTTAAAGTAAACTGCTTGAGTTGGCCTAGTAATAATAATGTAAATGTTCACCCTGTAATGGAAGAATAAAACATTAGCCCCTTTTCATTTCCCTCAGAGAGTTCAGCAGTCCTAATTTTGTATTTGTACCTTGAAATTTTGAGCTGTTTTGAATTTTAGCATCCAGTCACTTTGTTCTATTCGGTCTTTTCTCCTTCACCTAGTGCTGAATTCCATTTATTTCATTTATGGAAACATTGGAATTTAAACATTGTTTTAAATTGATGCAGTACTCTAAGCTAATGGCTCTATTCTGTTTTTCTGTATTCTGTATTTACATAAATTTAAAACAAACACAGTCTAAACTCATCTAAGTGGAAGCAGAACAAAATATCTTCATGACAGATAAAGAGAGCATAAAATCAAATAAACCTTTAAAATAATTAAGTGTTTGTGTTGAAATATGCTGTTATTGTAGGAAGTGGAATGTTAAATCTCTTTAGAAATCCCTAGAGGCGTATTCACTCAGAGCAATTACAAAAGTGAATAAAATACACACATGGCCATACACATATTAATGCACATACACACACATGCATATGCACACAATTTTACATTGTTTCTTAATGACCCAATAATTACCCACAGGGAAGATGACAAAATAAAACTCTAGCACCAAGAAACAGCGATTATGTTATAATAAGAACATAGACGTCCATCACCAAAATCCACCCTCTAAATACATTTTTTAAAAACAATTAAAATAAATACAGACTTATCAAAATTCTGTCGAGACCAAAACCTGAAAATGTTTGAAGTCTTGACCTTCCAAGGTGTCTATTTCTAGGTATACACTCTTCTCCACTCCTTTTGAAGCCTTTAGGGTAAATGGTTTCCATTTTCTTCCAGCTCTCACTCTGGAAACCTCAGATATCCACCTAATTAAGAGTTATGGGGCAATGGAAGGACTGGTGAATGTGAGGGAGGGAGAGAAAAAAAGGAAGTGAGGAACAGGGAAATAATAAGAATAAGGAAAATAGGAAGGAGAGGAGAGACAAGTATTACAGCTGTACTGCTGTGGTTAAAATATGTGGAGTCCCTGAATGTGCCATGTGCTGCTGCATGCTAAGCTCAGCACCTTGTGTTTCTGAGGGGGAGGTTATTTACAAATTGATTTTTGCCTCTGCCTCCTTTGTCCAGTCTTGGCAGATCAAAATGAAGCTTATTCATAAATATTCTGAAACAAGATGATGTAGACCCTTTGACTGTCCTGTCAATCTATATCTCTGTGTGCCATAAACAAACAACTATAAGATCATCTCTGTGAGCATCTGAACAGCATGCTTATATTTCTAAGTACAATATATAAAATGAGAAAGATTGATGAGGATAAACATCACATTAATGAATATATTTTCATAGGGAATAATTGTATTTGCTAAACATTTAGGAAATTTTAAGCTTTTATATTTGTATTGATATTCAAAAGCTACATAATCAACAGAATTTAACAGAAATAATTGCAAAATCTAAACTAATTGCTAGTCAGTGATTTGTCAAGTCAAGATGCTCTTTTATACAGTACTCTTTGAGATTTTGAAGTAGCAACATGTCTGTGTCTTGCCCACTAGGAGAATTAGGCACCTGGAAAGTCCTGGCATTGCATGACTTCATGAAAGTGGTGAACAATCAGGGGTTTCTGCAGAGGGCTCTGAAAAGGTTTCTGAGGGTTTCTGAAAAGGTTTCACTTTACTGAAGCAGAGGTGAGTGTCTTTCCCAGCTCTGCACTCTGCTGTGAGACAGGTGCCTGCATCAGCCCTTCCCTTGGATACATAAAACTGGAATGTCTGTTCAGGTAATAGCTACCGAGTTCAGTGAAGGTCTGGGCTAAAGTCCCATTTGAGCTTATTTGAGTTTTCACTCAAATGGCGTGAACTAGGAGCATTCTGTGCCACCAGACTGCAACCAAACCCAGGCTCTCTGCACACTTCTGGAAGATGATTTGTAAGACAAAAATTACTTTGTAATTCAGTGTCAAGAAAGTTCATCAAAGATATGAAGGACAATTTAAATTATTTTCCCCTCTGAATATTTAATCATGAATGTCTATTTATATTTCATGGAGTGATTCCAATGGGTATGATGCCAATCCAGAATAACTAAGGAGTTCGAGCACTTTGGAGGTCAGGAAGAGATTCCTACCCAGGTTCTCAGTTAATTAAGGCAGTAAAGTGACTGGATCCTAATCTTTCACATGCCCTGCAAGTTAAGGTACCACTGAACTATGTCACAGAAAATACAATCCTGTTTTTTGGTCCAAATATATCATATTTACTTAGGAAGTTATTATGTCTGACAAAATAAAGCTGGCTTAGAACATAGTGGGGCCATCTCATTTTATCTCTGATAACAGAATCATATCTTTCCTTGTGTTTTCATCATGTTTTTTCAGGATTTTCTTTTAAGATCTCTTTTTTTGAACACTGTTTTTCCTTCCCAGACATTCATTCGAGTTTCTGTTTTCTTCTGAAACAGTAGGAGTCTTCAAATGGAATTGGGCATTGAAATAAAGAGATGCATACAATGATTAGAAAGCACAATTTAGTTAAATAGACACTAATTTATATTACATCTAAACACTTTAAACTATACTTGTTGTAACAGGGAAATGAGCTTACAATCCCTAAAATATATCTAATTTCCTATGATTTAAAGAGAATAATGGAAGCTACTCCAAGAGGAGACATTAAGAGAAGCTTTTCCTGTCATGTGATTATGCAATTGTTCAGGGTAGGCACCTCAAAATTAAAATAGATTTCTGTTTTCATCCTCAGTGTTTTAAGCCAATTTTCTGCCATTTGACTTAGCATTTAACCTTTTTATTAACAAGAGTGAGCTTTGCTTTCCATTTGACTCCAGTTCCTTTCCCCAAAATAACTCAAAGCGCCACAGTCACAATATTAATTGCTCCTTGGGGGGTTCTGCTCCTTAGGGAGTTTTGACAATACAGTTGTATTTAGGATTCTGTCAGGAAGATTACAACACTATATGAAGTTGTCTTCAACACTTTATGATCTTACAATCTGATTTCTAGATGAAAGTCAAAGCAAAGCATTCCTGAAACAGACTTTATACAAAAGCAGTCCAACTTTAAATGTTCAGAGTTCATATAACTGAAATTTATTATCATGCTTGAGGTGATTGCTTCAGGTGCTTCAGGCACTTTGTAGGGAATGATGTGTCTAATACAGATATAAAAAGAACACAGATCTATTATGTGGTGGAAACTTCCAGTGAAACATCAATTTGGAATAGAGAGGGTATTTGACAGCCTTTGTATGTGCTTATGTGAAGTGCTTGGAATTTTCATCACAAGCAAACCTCACATTGTCATTCTTATAGAAGTGGTAACACAGTGATTTTTGTACATGGCAGATTATTCCTGTTTTTAGCCTCACTGGTTGCTAATTCTTAATAAGACTCTGATAGTTGTTCCTAGAAGATAGTCTCTTTCAAAAACGTATGTTTTTCTGGTGGATTTCTATTTAAGTGTGTTAATCACGGAACTTGCATGCTTCTCTAGCGATGAGTAAGGTAGGTTAAAAAAAACCTGCAGCAAGTATAATGTTAAGATCACATGAGATCTTTCTATGAAAAATAACTTTCATGTGCTTTCCTCTGGATGTTTAGACCCCTTTTTTAATGAACACATTGTGGGTTTTATAGAATTTTTTGTTTTGGTTTTTCAGTTAAAAGAGAGTAGAGCTTTTTAATACATAATTCTACTAGAAAATCGGTCAGCATCTTAAAAGATAAGGAACCATCCTTAAACATTTAATCTCTTTTAAATATCTGTAGAGAATCTATTTATTATTTTAACTTTTCCAACAGACTTTATTGAGATTTTTATAGATTTTGTGACTGACTTACATTAGTTAGGTCAACAACATTCCACTAAGCAGCACATAACAGCAATGCAAGAGGACCATGAATAATACTTAATATTGGATAATTTAATGCTTCTGCACAATTGTGCTCTCAGTGATTTCAACATTCTTATGTCACCTGTATAATCTGTCTATTTGGATAACCAGAAGGGAGTGTGGAATTTCCTTACCTTTGAAATCTTGATCGGTACATCTCTTCCAGATGTAAACCCATAAAAATATATGGGAAAGTGTAAAAATATCAAGCTGATTGTACTGACATTTAAATTTGGAATTATAAATTTAATAGAGTTATATTGTATAACAGGTGTCCCAATCTAAATACCCTCACATATACCTGAGTAAATAGGTTAAAGACAAGGACACTCCTGGCAATATTTTATTTGTTATAGATACACTGTAAAGACAATGGATAGCATTATGACTAATGACAGAGCTTGATTTTATTTCTCTAGTGAAGAGATGTAAGGACAAGTCTAAAACTAATATGAACTATCAAACTGTCCATTCATGCTCTATCTCCATCAGATAAGCAACTGCTCTGTACATGCTGTTGTGGCTTGTAACACCCAACAACCCTACCCAAGTTGATAGACCTGTCAATGCCCTAAAACTTAACTGGAAATGGTTCGATTCCTGCTCATGAGAATAATTTAATCTCCTGTTGTTGAAAATGTCCTAAGAACCTGGCTAATAAAATACCACATAAATGTCCAAATTTCAAACACTTTTTAGATTCTCACTTATGGATAATGACGTAGCCTCAATTCATTCAGGCTGGAGACCACACTGGGGCAGAAAGGGATGTGACCACTCCTTTCTGTCTCCAGCAGCCAGCTAGAGACATGTAAATGAATCAAAGTGACAGAAAAACAGTGTTGAACTACCACACTTTCCACTGACAGAATGTATGAGATTGTGGAATTTAAGACAGGAAAGAGTCAAACCCTCTGTCTTTTCTCATACTTTTTCGTTCTTCCATTCCTGACATTTGCAGGTACCTGCTCCAGGCAGGACTCTTCTAGCCTATCTCTAATTAATACTTCACCTAATCTTCTTGTAATGCTGTTAATTGTTCACAAACAGGCGATTTAATCAACACTCCGCTAACAGGCGAAGCTTTAGTCTCTCCCATTTTGTGCTTTGACACAGGGAGAACTGAGGCAACTCAGTCCCAATTGCTTTGTTTCCATGTAATTTAACAGCAAGACATTATTTTCTCATAAGAGATGCTTTGAATTTTTACTGCTAATGAATAAATTAACTAAAAAGGTTAATCTGCCTACATGTTTATGAAACATTATGCAAATTGCTCTCAAAAAGGTTTAATGGTAATTGAAAGCAATTGAAAACCACGGTACATTTCACTCAATTTTAACTTTTTTATTTTAAGTATACAAATTGTACTCACTTTAGATTTTACAGATGTGTAGGGCAAGAGATCCTTTTATAATTTAAAGGAGCTTTCTTATAAATTTCCAGTTTTGTAGATTTCCAAGGTTATGGAGATTCAACTGAAAGTAGGTGAATGAATAGTGAAATTTATAATTTAATATTTTAGTCCACAAAATCACAGAATATGGTGTCATTTATATTCAATTAACAATATTAAATTGATTTATATTCATATAACACATATAAATAAAATTTTAAAATCTTTTTCATGCCCTTTTATTTATCAAGCTGCTGTAAGATCTACTATCCACTCCAGAGCATTGTGGGTTTATGAGGTACAAAGCAAGCCCCAATTTCTGTCTTTATCAAAAAGTAGTTTTGTCCTTTGATTAAAAAAAGAATGAAGAAATAGGGAGAGGAAAGGGACAGAGAGAAATGTAGTATAGTTTGATCTTCTAATTGATCAAAAAAAGACATTAATGGAAAACAAAACAATAGGCCTATGCATAAAGGTTTTCATTACAATAAAACCAAGAAAAAAGAAACTACTACTCAAACTGTGAAATGAGATAGCCCCATGGCTTAGGAAATTTTTATTTGCAGCCAAGTCACCTGCATTTATTTCATCACTGAGTTTCCTTGTTGGATTGTATTCCAAAGAAATCTGAATACTTGAACAGTGACAGAATGAAATTCATTTCTTAAAGACCATTATAACCTTACCTGGAAAATTAATACTTGATTTGCCCAGTACCTAAAGTATTTTAGGTGTAATGTAGGCATTACGTTTATGTGTTTATATAGGCATTAGCAAAAAGATGAACATATTTTCTGCTTGAGGTTTTTCAGAGGTTGATTTTTTCAGGATTTTCTTTTGGATTTTTGGGGGGGTTTCAGTGTTTTGGGGTTTTTTTTTTGCTAGCTTTGGGAGAGGGTGTTTTTGATTTTGCTTTTGGAGAACATTTTGTTTAGACTTTTCTTAAAATTGCATGAAGACACACACTACAAAAATATTTTTTAAGGTTATCAATGTCCTTTCATTAATTTTTGTTGAATATTTGTCTTAATCTGCTCCTATTTTGAAAACATTTCCCTTTTTGATTTGATAATTTTTATTTATTTAACCTTTAGTTTTCACAGTCACCCTTTCTATTCTTTGATTTTCCTTTTTTGGGCAAGAATGTTTCTATTCTTTTGGTGAATAGAAAAAGGAAGCAAAAAAAGAGAAGGAGGACAACCAGCAGCTTATTGTGAATATATTCAGCATTATATAAAGTATGTACATTAACACAGAAATGTGTTTGAAAGTTCTCAACCAGCTCAGTTTGTAACTGTTTACTTCTAACATCCCCAATAAGTGTTGAAGGTTAGTTAGCGGCATTGAATGCTGCTCAGACCACTGCCTTGGCTCTCTATTGGAAACTACAAATAGTGCAGAGTGTGTTTTTGCAGTACATGCAATCCGTGCTGACTCTCAGCAGGTTGGATAGTGAGGGACCCTCCTGGATTTCAGAGTTCTCGCCCTTGTGTGGCGGCAGTGGGGATCAGCAGAGCCCTGGAGGGCAGCACGGTGCTGACATGAGGAGGCAGTGGCAGCTCCTCCTGCACTGGCTGGTCTGCAGCCCCTTCCTCCATTGCTTCCAGGGCCCAAAGGTGCCAAATTCTGCATTTCAGAACTTACTGCAAATTTGGCATCATATCTTTCACTGAAGGGCAGTCTTGATTAGTAACTCAAAGTGGTTTTTGTCATTTCACTTCTAGAAGATTCAACTGGTCACCAACATTTGAAGAGGAAAGCAATTTCTACTTTCTACTATCTTAGTTAAGTAATGAGGGTTCTTTAAATTTTTTATACTCTTTTATGTTTTTATTTTAAAAAAATAAGAAATATCAGAGGGTTTTTTGCTTTCAAATTATTGCATACAAATTATTAGCATTCCTCCTCCTACTTCTCCTGGGTGGTGACTCTCATAGCCAAATCTCTCTGACAATGTTTTTTCTGATATCTTCCATAAATGTTTGCAGGGATATTTTATAACCTTTTCTTCTTGTACTTCAATAGGTTTTGTAAATCACTGGTGTTCTCTGATTCCCTCCACATAGTTACGAACATAAATCTCCCATCCTTTAGCCTTTGCTGGCAGCTTTTGTTCTGCTCTTATAAATTTCCCTGTACTTTACCCTTATAATTCCAAAATGAGAGTTTTTGAGCACAAGGAATCAGAAATACTTCAAAGAAAATAAAAGCAATGTATTTAGTATTAGTAATGCTTCCCTTTAATTAATTGAAGTTGATCAGCTGGTGCATAAAATTTGTACAAAAATAAGTGAACTGTGAGTAATTCAGAGACTGGGGAACTGATCCTCTTCCTTCTGCTTGGGTAAAAGTAGGTTCCTCCATTCCCCACATTGCAAAGCACTGATTTTCAGTGAATATAAATTAGAGAAGTCTTAGATACACTCAGAGTCACAACATCTTGTTGTGGCAGGTGGTGAAGATTGTTGGTGTGCTTCCCATTTTGGCAATCTTCTCTCACCTTTATCTCAGAGGATAGATGCAAAATCAGGGTGGCTGGGAATCAAGCCCCAGCTTCTCATACAGTCAATAAATACCTAAAGGCTGTCTTCAGTACATAGGCTGCCTTCATGTCTGGTGTATGAGCAACCACAAAATATTTTTCCTCACAAAGTTTACAACATTTTCTTCCCATGTCAGAGAAGCACCGTATCAAAAAATGTTCTTTCAGCAATTTTCTTCCCAGAACTGGCTTGGAGCCAAATGTTCACAGTTCCATACTAGTGGCAAAACAAGCTGCCAAGTACATCTCCTATTTCAAGAGGGGGAAGAGAGGTTTACTTTATATTTCTGCTTTTAACCTGGATGACTCTTGACTGAGCATAGAGAACTTTGTCACCTGGGTACTCCCACCTCTTTTACGATTGTCTGGGAATCTGGCAGAAAAAATATTTACCTGTTTCCAAATCATGAGCATGATTTGTGGTTTGTGGTTTACACTTTGTCTTTTAACACTAGGTGGAATATACCACAGCCCTCTGTGCTTTCCCAGGAGTCAATTGTGTCATTACTCATCTCAGTAGCAATGTAGCCCAAGGAGCAGTTAAAGGGTTTAAAAGCAGTATTGCTCAGACCAGAAGAATTGTTTTGCACCATGTTACAGGGTTTGGCACACTTGAGAGGTATGAAAGGACATGGCCACTTTCCACCTAAACACCTGGGCAGAGGCCCAGAACAGCCCACAGTTTCCAGCTTGGAGGGCAAGGAGAGGTCACAGCACTGGTTAGCGGTACCTAAAGTACACAGTGAACAAGTGACCTCATGGCTGTAAGATTTCTCTTCTTCCTAAAATGTTTCTGCTTCCAGTATTAAAAAACCCAGGCAGCAAAGAAAAAGCTGCCAGTAAGCTTTGTTATGCAATGATAAATAGACACCATGTGCTCTCAAATATTTAATAGGTCTGTACTGAAATATCAGATTTTCCTTATAACTGCTGATCTAACCTCATACCTCAAAGGCCTCAACAAGACCGGAAATTCAATTGCCTAAGACTTTTTACTACCAAAATGTTACTTTTAATAAATTAAACACTTTTTTCTTAATTTGCTCAAGCAGAAAAAACAGTAATTGCTTTTTCCTATATCTGTGTCTCAAAAAATGTTGAGCATTTTGATGCCTTATTTTATCTCAGACCTGAGAACTCTTATGCTAGCCTACCCCAAGTAAGAATCTTTACCAGGTATAATGGGAAGTCTGGCAGCTTTAACACATGACTCCAGTGTTTGCCTGAATTACATCTTATTTCTGTGCCTACTCGACACATTTCAGATAGTTCTTGACTATCAGACCCTCACAAACTCACATTGCTCACAAAGTTACCTAAGATAATATTATTGCAGAATTATTAAACAGTCTCCAGACAGAGTACATTAGCAAAACAGGATTTATAATTTTACAGGTATTAACAAAGTGACTTGAATCAAATAAGAACTGGCTTTCAGTTCAAACTTTGTTTTCAGATTTGAAACTGGTTAGTTAAATTTCCAGTAATTTTATTGGCTCTTTCTCATTGTCATTTTATTCATACTTGGAAGTCTCACAGGTCTCCTTCCACTTCAGTGGAATATTGTTTGAAAAAAGTTTGGATACAGAGTGGCTTTAACTTAAAATATTTTGCAAAGAGAGCATCCATAAATATGCTGGGCATAGACATTAAACCTTTCTATACATTTTTTCCTATTTGTAAATGATGAATTTTCTAAGTTCAAACACAAATAGGGACACGAAGAGAGCAATCTGGATAACCTAAAAAGGAAATCAAATTGTAATGTACATAAATTGCAGTTAAGAGTACAGAATACCTGTACAATACCCACTACTAAACTTTGGTTGACAACCACAGGTCTGGACAATTTCACCCTAACCAGACAAAGTCCTTCCCCTAGACTTGACTGGGCTGTGGATGGTACATGGGGTCACAAGTAATTTCTTAACTGTATGAACAAATCCCATTCATTTTTTTTGACATTGAATTTGGAATCTCTCATCTATTGCCACTGAATGTTGATGGCAGCATCTGACTGTCACAGAGTACTTTTGTAACTGGAGCCTTTCAGTGAAGTTTTCCTCCCTGAGCTACCTGAGAGTGGATATCGCCCACTTCCCAGAAGAAAGCATGGATGGAAAATGAATTCTAACTGAGGTTGGTATCTAAGGGTTCTGACCAAGTTTTTGCTTCTGCTCTGAGGCTTGAGGACCCACATGTAGGTTAAATACTGAGGTGTTAGACATAGGGGCAAATCTTTGCTTAAGATTCAGAGACACAAACTGCTTGGACTGTGTATTTTTCAAACACTGGATCCAGATCACTCATTTTTTAAAAATTTTGATCTTGCCTCCAGTATTCAAACCCTGAAAATGGAGCTAGCTTCTCTTCTCCTCCATCTCTGTTACTGTAATTCTAGAATTGACTTTGATTGAGCTAATGATATGGCCCATAATATTACAGAAAACAGGCATGGCACAAATATGGAACTCCCTGGAACATAATTCACAGATAATCAATGTATGGAATTTAACACTAGTCTAAAGTATGCAATTAAGCACCTTTAAAAATCTGATGTGCAATTAGTAAGCATTTCACAGTAACAATCAATAAAAGTAAATGAAGCTAACAGTTCAGAGTAATCATGTATCAGCAAATCAAATGCAGAGTGACATGCTATACCAGAGTAATTTATTTCTGCTATTGATTTCAGTGGAGGTTTTGTCTGATGACCTACATATGCTATGTTGAATTTAGTCCACAGAGATTAACAGCCATATAGATTGACATAGAATCAAGTAATCATGTTCCAAACAAGCATCAAAGAATGAATTTTTATTTATGAATACTTAAGTTCTCAGAAACACATTAACAGTCTATTAAAAATGGAGGTTCACTGAAAATAAATTTGGAACTTTAAATTTCTGTTTTCCAGAAAGTTAGAATCCCAGAACAAGCTTCCCCTGTGGCACTCCATGTGTTAGCACAGTGAAGCAATTTGTTTGTTTGTTTGTTTGTTTGTTTGTGGTTTTTAAGCAACCATGTTTGATATTTTTTTGGAAGATAAGTGAAGGAAAAACAGAAGAATCCATCGCCTTGCAATTGAAAGTTTTCAGATCAAGCTACATTTTCGTTCTGATTTCTCCTACAGTAAAGTTCTGATTTCTCCTACAGGCAGGACTCACTTTCCAGTCATACTCAATGAAGGAGTATGAAACTCGCCTAAGCAAAATAACACTTGAAACTAACTATGCTGCTCTGCACCCTTTCTCTCACCCTTTGGACAAGGGGTAGCATTTTTAAACTAAAAGAGACTAGGTATAATGAAGACATTTTTTACAATGAGAAATTTTTTACTAGGTGAAGCTCTTGCACAGGTTGCCCAGAGAGGTGGTAGATGCTCCACCCTGGAAACATTCAAGATCAGATCAGATGGAGCTCTGAGAAACCTGATTTAGTGGCAGGTGTTGCTATTCATTACAGAGGTTTTGGACTAGATGGGTTTTATAAGAGTCTTCCACCATAACTTATTCTATGATTCTCTCTTCATAATCTCCCTATTTTCTTTCATTTTATATATAGGCTGTTATCCTTTTTGATCAGAAGACATCATACATAAATATGATGAAAACCTTTCAGTATGAAAAAAAGTGTATAGCTGCCACCTTAAATGTTTGCTTTGAAAGGAAATTTTTTCTTTGATGTTCTTTACAGTGCTGTACCTGAAATAATGAAATTTCAAAATAACTGCTCCAAGAAGAAATCATAAATTAAATTTGGGATTTCCTTTCCACATCTCAGTTAGCTGAGGATTGTAATTAATATTGTCCAAGTATTAATCTCCCAAAAAGATTTGTCTTCTACTTGGAATATTTTTCTCTGATGTAGCCCATTTGCAGGAGCAAGATTAACATTTAAATGCATTTATAGAACACATAGGAATGCAAAAAAAAAGGAGGAGAAACACTTAGGAGGCACAGCAATGCAATAGCACCATAATAGCCATCTTTAACTATGAGAGAACTGTGCTGATCTGTCAATAGCTTGCTGCATGGATCTAGAGCCTAAATGGTTTGTGACTACTCAAGGATGAGCTTAAATAATTTTTAATAAAATATGTGCAAGGGATAGAGTGGAAAGCAGTAGAAGTGATAAGATTTTCACAGACACATAACAGCAAGCTTTTTGATTTCTCTGAAATTCCAGATGGAGAGCAATTCCATTCAGACTGTAGGATGTTGCCCTGCAGCACGTATTAGAGCTGCCACTCTGCCGTTTCACTTTTAGTGCATTATATATGTGTACAATATAGCTCTGCTGCCTGAGGTTAAATTTTGGTCATTGTACAACCAAGACCCTGAGGGATAGCAGACAGCTGAGAAAGTGTTTTTTTGTCAATTTTGCTATGGAACTCTATCAATACAGACATATGAAGAAATTCTTGGTTTACTGTTTTTCTTATCCATGTGTCCATCTCTGAAACAGATTATTTTAATATTGTTAAATTTGAAAGGCCATTCCAAAGAAAAGAAATTGGAAATTAATCTCCGAATAGCATTCTCATGCTAAATGAACAAAAAAAAAAGGAAAGAAAAAAAGGAAAGACAAAGGATGATGGAAACAAAGATCAATAACATTCTCTAATCTACAGTAGTCATTTTCTGCATGACTAAGTGCTGCAGTCAGTACTAGAATCTCTGATGTCCATATTCATTATACATATGAGTTCAGTTCAGATATACAGATTCAGCTCTTCTGATGTGTTTGACATAGCTAAACCTTCTAAAATTAACAGTATAGACTCCTGTGCACTATTAAACAAAATGGCTAGTTGGTACTTACCCAGCCCTCACCCATGTCCTTTTACAAGAGCTTAACACATATAGTACCTTCTCATTTATGTCTTATGCTACAGTGGTGAACTGAAAGCATCAGACCTTCCAAAATTATATGAAAGGTTAGCTAGTGCCACATCAACAAGAGTAAGTCATAAATAAAATAAAAGGAACATGATGGAAGGAATCCATCTTTAAGATGAAGGGGCAACAGGCTTCTGATATGTTCAACTGCAGTACAGACAGGGTAAATGGGGCCTATCCAACACAGGGCTAGGAATTTTTCAATATTTTATCAGCATCAGTAAGTCTATTACTGACTGGACATAAAAGTTTTTTTACCAACCAGAAGTTTGGTAAAGAGTGTGTCTATAAGAGAAGGAAGGGTTATATTAAATATTAATTTGTTTTGGACCTTAGTACGCAATCCAAGTGTCCTAACCTGAGGCTTTGAAAGTTTTTTTTTAAACCTCTCCTTTTTCCTTTCATGTAAGTGAGCTAACCTTTTTGCAAAGCACTCTGAAAGCTTGTCTTGAACTGTGTATTATGACCTTGTTTTTCCCCCAAAAAAGAAATTCTTGGAATAAGTACTGGTGCATGAAAATGCTAACAAGGCAGGTAATGTTGGTGGAGTAACTCATGGTTTCATTTTGAGTATCATGACAGATTTTAAACTAAATTCTGGAGTTACTCAAACATATATAGAATGTTTCTTTATGTAAACTTAACATATCCTAATGCAGAAAAAACCGTAAAGCAATTTGATTACTCTATGTCCACTGTACTGAGAAGAACCTACAAGGTATTATTTAGAACAAAAGCATGAGGGGATTTTTGCAGTCTTTTGGAGTCAGGAGTTTTGTATGTTTACTCTTTCAATATATGATATTTATAGAAGACCTCAAATCCCTCTGGGTAACCACACGTTGATCTGGGTCACAAGCACTGGTGCTAACAATAGCTTATGCAAAATTTATATTACTTCAAACTAGCACCATTGATCCTGATCTTAGGACAGGAAGAATTAGGACTAAAACTGACATAAAAATGGCAATCTGGGCACAACCTCTGATGTTCTTGTAAATGCATAAGGTTTTTTTGTCATTCTCTGTCTGTCAGAGTAATATAGAAACATAGCTATAGTTACATAATGGTTACAGTGGTCACCTTAAGGTCCTTTTTAGCTAAAGCTGATGCTAGCTTTGCAGATACATTCCCTGATCAAATGCACTAAAGTCTCTTGGAATTCAGAATTTCAAGAAAATCCTTTACACTTCAGATTTTTGTTACTAGCATTGTTGATATCAGCCCATTCACATGGATTTAACACATTTAAAGGTATATTATGTAAGGTAATAATGTAATTTGTTCATATACAGTCAATATAATCTCATTATAACATAGTTGTTGATTTTACCTAAGGTTTATAAACCACATCATAATGGGAATTCAGTCCTAACTATATTACTTTAAAAAAGAGTCAATATCCCTTTTTTAAAATAAATTATTCTCAAGAAAAAAATCTCTAGATTTATTAATAGACCATTATTTTTTTCTCTCATTCAATGTTGCTGCTGCACTTGAATCATTAAGAATTTTTTTTCTGCTGGCCACCATTTGCTGCTGAGTACCATCAGGCTGGTGTCTAATTCTGTAAACTGAGAATGTGGTAGATCTTTTTTTCTATTGCAGTGTTCAAAAAAAAAAAAACCAAGAAAAAAAATTCAACAGTTTAAATTTATCACCTCTCCTACAAAACATAAGTACAGATGTTTTGAAAGTTTCCAAGAGTGGCATGACAAGGACTCGGGTTTCCTTATTGTTTTTCCATATGCTGTGTCAATGTCTCTGTGTATAATTTTATACACATACTCTCTGCTTGTTTCCTGTTGAATTGAGTGAAATGAAACAAACATTGGATATAGCAATATTCTCTTATCTGGTTTTCCTGTCAGTCTTTGTTGCATAGAATTGTGTTGGACAAGGACTCTCGCTGTACGTACAAAATATATAATTCAGGTTTGCTTTTTTTCCTGGATCAGAGATCAGACATAAAGACAAATCCTTGTGTTTGAGATAAGTGGGTCATCTGGTAAAAACTGGTAAAATAATCTGCCCAGTATAATATTTTGAGAATAATTTATGAAGACCATACAAAATACATAATGATCCACTGATACAGTTAGGTGAAACAAATGCTGCAAATGTAAATTAATAATTCTGGTAGGAACTCTAGAAAAACAAAATTCCAAAACACAGACATTAAAGGAAAAAGTTTTGCCACAGAGAAATAGTCTCAATGTTCTTTTGACAACATGAAATTCCTAAATTTCACAGATGCATTATACTTAATTTAGATTACTTTACATTTGACTGCAAATATATTGGCTTTTGCATGTGTTAAAACATATCCAAATCCCAAAGAGATGAAAATATGAAATGTCAAGAAAGATAAAGTGAGAGTGATGGAAAGGTTATTACATCTACTGCTACGTGATTGAGGTGCCAAGAGATTGCATGAAATGAGACTGGTTGCTTTCATGACAAAGTGGACTGATCTCAACTTGCCTGAAGTCCTGAAAAGTATCTTAGTTATAATCACACTCTCCTGGTTTTTTGGGTTTTTTTTGGGGTTTTTTTTTGTTTTTTTTTTTCCTGTAAAAACAATCTAGCTGTGTATTGATAAACCAACTTAAATTTTTGTCAAATTATTTTCAGTACATACATGCATATTCCTTATACAACTTCCATGGAAAGTTTTATGATGCACAAAGAGTTTGATTCTTCTTTTTTGGTATTATTTTTACACACAAAGCTACCATTAATGTCAATAAGGAGATATACATGTAAATCTCCCCTTTCCCAAGTACCGATGGCAGAACTGATGCAAAAGTGTTCTCTATTTTTTTTCCCCTCAATGACTTTGTTTCAGATATAACATAAAACAAATATCTGGGACTGGAATAAATCAAAACAAAATGAAAAACCTACCTTTTCCAAACAGCTACTAGTCTGTTTTGCTTTTTATCTATTCTCAGAATTACTTTTTTTGTTTTCCCCAGAGAGGACAAAGCACAAAACAAAACACAAGACTCGCTTTACCCTTCTCAAAATCCCACTTGAAGTAAAGCTTTACATTTCTTTTATATTTATAGAGTTTATAAAGAAACATTTCCTTGCACAAACTGCTTCCTCTGAACCCTTCAAGGTGAAGTTCATGCAATGCTCCACAAGATTACTTTTTAACGTCCATTTGTTAAATATGACATTTCTCCTAAAACCATTGACTAATCCTATGCTTTGCAAACTCACTCACCATCGTATTGATTTTCACTCTATTTTGGGCCTTAATTTAACAACTGATTTCATGATTTTTCTATATGAGACAACACCAGAGCACAGATTTGAAGCATAGCTCCTGGAAATGAATGCCCTTCTTTTTCTATTGCCCCACACACTTAAACACTGCCCAGATATATCTTTATGAGAACTTTGGGATTATGCAATGTCTATAAAACAAGGAATATTCATGAGAATCAGATTCATAAGTATCCAGCCATGTAGATAGACCAAAACCAGGTGTAATTTAAGGGTCAGTTCTATCCAGGTCAAGTAATGCCATAACTTCTGTTGATCATAAAATGTTTCCAAAGGAAAGAAGTAGGTGGAGATGATCATGTCATGTAACATGGTGTGAAGGCTGGTCTGGAATGTTCTGTAAACACAACAGCATCTGAAGAGAATCTCCTTGTAGATCTCCCACATAGATCTCTGTTCAGTGACCAGTCATGTTTCCCTCTGTAAGAGGTGCTTAGACCTCCAGCCCTGTCTGATACACTGGTTTTCAACAGCAGTGGAGATGCCCCCAATTATTTTATATTAGGAGCACTTTTCCAGTCTATTTTGAAAGTAATTTAAACAAGTCATGAAGAAGTTTGGAGAAAAGTCACCAAGAAACATGGCACAGTGGAACTGAAATTTGCATTTTAGCTTTCTTTGGAAATATCTTATTCTGCTGCTGGCCAGATAGCTAAGTATTCTCTGAAGCTGTGCAGAATACAGAATATCTGCGGGCTGATCACACATTGTCTTCTTCAAGCATTTTAGAGGCAACTATTTTCTGCAAACTGTATCTCAGCTCCCAGCTGACTCCTTTTATATTCTCTTAGGATCTTCAGGTTTATGCTGATATTGAATCATTTCTTATAAACTGTCATACAAAAAACCAAAAAACAAACAAAACCAAAAAATGCATCTAGAAGGCAATTGGACTGATAAACTCTGCTTTGTTGAGAAAGGTGAACTAGCTTATATGTAGAGTACCATTATACAGAAAGCAATAGAGTAAGTAAATTCATCTGTCACTTGTAAATAGGAGTTAGGCATCATTACTTGAAGGCTGAACATGAAAATGCTCAATGCTGATTAAAGACCATAATTCCTCAAGGTTGTTACATATCTGAGAGCTATGGGAAGCTATGATCAGAAAATCCAAGCAAAAGAATCTGCAATGGAATGGAATGCTCAGGATTGCTTTAGTCTCAGCCAGCCCACAGAAAGGACAAACAAAACAGAATCTCTAGGCATTTAAAATGTCTAATTTCTGATTGTGTTTTGAGATAATGTCAGTTCATTTAAAATGAATTTGCTTTGCTATTGTGCTGAAAAAGAAATACTTTCCACCAATTGCTCGTTGTACTCATTAGCAGCCTTAGAAACTAACTGCTTGTGGTGGAAATGTGGAGCTGGCATCATAACATATCAGGTGATGCTTTCTATTGCTGCTGGCCTCCAAGCCTTCCAGGAATTCTGGATTTGCACATATAAACTCCAGCCAGAAATCAACATGACTCAAATCAAACAATACTGAATAGTCACATTGGCAGCGCTGCTCAAGTGAAGCTGTGCTGCCAGTAGGAACAGAGCCAGTGGGCAATCACAGAGACAAATGCTGGCTTTAAATCTTGCCCTTGAGGACTGAATGAGTCCTTTTACCTTGGGAAGATTATGTATATTTTTTACACAAATGCCTTTCTAGCAAAACCAAGAGAATCCTAATAGCTCTTCTACTTCACATAGCCCAAAGCTCTAAGCATTTAGTAATTTTCTGAGATTAATTCTGAACAGCTTCTAAATTTCCCATTCATAAGAAATGTTGATTCCTATCCTACTTGCCCTCATTTAACAGTACTACCCTGATTTAGACTGTGAGAAAATTATTTATTTTTTTGTATGTGTGTGAGAATGTAAAAATAGCTTAAAAATAAATCAGAAGCATGGGAGGAGATAGTAGCTGGGCCTAAATTTACAGCCTCCTGGTTGATCCTGAGTAAGTCAGAGTAATCACAATATCTAAGCACCTGCAGCTCGTTTGTACTTTGCAATCACAAGGCCTTGGTGGGTTGTGGTTTAGGAAGACACCTCAGAGAATGGAAAAGCCACAAATTAATGTAATAGCTTGCTAAAACACAGAAATGAGTAGTTTTCCATCTTTCAAGAGCTGAAAGAGCCTGCATAAAGAAATGCTTTCCCTTTAGAGGAAACTCCTTTAAAACTATCAATTTAGAGATTACTAATGTCAAGACAGCTAGGCTATAGAAAATTTTACCAAGTTCTTTGGGGCAGAAGAATCTTCTAAGCTGTTGATTAAGAAGAATAACATTATACATGGATATGTATCCACCTACTTAAATCTGGTGGTAATTCTCAAGCCTGTATCTTGCATTTCTCTTGATGGAATATCCATTGGTCTTGTTAGCCTGAGAAAATGAGACTTACCTTTAGGAAAATACACATAATGCTAGCTTGTAGGAAATCTCTGCAATCTTTTCTCCTTTTAGACTGTGTTAGTTTAGAAATATGGAATGAAAAGGGGAAAGGAAAAAAGACAACCTGATTTTGTCACCTGGAGTTGTAGGTGTGCAAATATCTGTTCTCTAGAAAATGCTTGTAGATTCTCAGGTCTTTATTGATCTCTTTCATCATGAAACTCCACCCAGGCTCTGGCAAATGCTGTTATCAACACCCTTCTGTACTCATTTTGCTTCTCAGTCAGAGACCTGTCTTCTCATGACTGTCAAACATTTGAAACACAAACATAAACATAAACTGCCCTCAGGAACTGAGAGAACTAAGAAATTATTGTCCTTATTTTGCTGCAATATAAGAAGTTTCATGAACAGAAAACACATTTTCTCCATGTAGCTTCTCATTATGTTAGAAAGATTTATTCTGGGTAGTATCTGAAGGAGTTGTGCAGTTACAGTCCATCAATAAATTGGGAAATGCTTCACAGCAGCAAACAAATAATGCTACAGATAGCAATACTCCATATTTCCTAGCTTCTTTAATTTTCAGTTTTTAAAAGTGCTTAGCATGGCAGTCTTTAATTAAACCTCTGAAATGCCTCCTAAACTAATAAGTAAACTGAGCCAAATTTTGGAAAGGAATAACTAGGATCAAAATATTTGTATGATTTACCAAGATCATATTATTTATCTTGGCAGGAAGAGAACCAAAGTCACTGAATCCCAAAGCTTTGTTTTTACCACTGGTGCTTGCATCCTGTATTATTTTTTATCTGTTTCATAAAGTATACTTGAAATGGTTTCAGGAACCACTGGAACCAACATTACACACTCTACAGAAATGTAGTCAAAAGGCAATTTAGTAAAGGAAGTCAGCTGGAATGAGTCAGACCACAGCTCTAACTCAGCCTAATTACCTGGGTTGTTTTCCTCTGTTAGCAATGATAGGTTTCACAGGAGTCAGATGGCAACTACAGAAATAGACTTTGGAGGCTGGAGTCAGAGAGCTCAGTGTGCCTGCCACTAGATGGCAACGAGATTAAATGTGCCTGCTCCCCTGGGTCTGGTTCAACAGTCCAGCTCTGCTGGGGGAATTGCCATACACCACTGGCACAAGTGGTGCTGCACCTAAACTGCAGGGGCATCCTCTGGTGTACCAAGGAAAAATGGAAAATTATTTGCAAAAGCTTGTAATCTAAGCATTGGAAATTACGATATGACATGCTGTGTTGATCTAACACAATTATGTGCTGGATATTTGTGGCCTAGACATGCATAAAGCCTGGGCAACTAAAGCTCATAGTGAGCCAAGTGGCACCAATGTTTTTTCTTAGATAATAGGTTGGGAGCTTATGCCCAAACTACTTCAGATTTCTGGTGTAATATTTGTCACCTTATTTACATGTGGACACATTATTTTTTGCAAAATTCTCAGCTTGATTTAATAGTAGGCAAACCCTTTGTTTTAAAAGTGGCCTGTTTCCAAGCCAACATTGTTGTTAACTAAAGTTTGCAAAAAGTTATTTTAAAAGGATAAAATGAAAAGCTGCTTAAAAAAACCACACACACAAAAAAAGAAAAAAAGAGAAAAAGACAAGAACATTCAGATTTTTTTTAATGAAAGATCAGATTTTGAATACTTTAAGAATTTTGTTATATTAGAGTAGAAAGCATAGCAAAACTCTCAAGTCTTGCTCTCAGAATCTGGTAACTCTTTCAAACTGTTTATATTTGTATTTCTAAAGACTGTTGATTTTTTACAAAATCCAGCTGTGCTACTAAAATTGAAGGGCAAAGTAAAGCTTTTCCTATTTTTTACCCCTTGTAAGTGGCAGCAGTATTCTGAATCATAGTGGCAATAAATTTTGTGATCCAGCTGAAAATTTCTACCCTTCCCACCACCCCCAGTGAATTTGAAGCTTGAAGACCTTTCACAAGTCTAATTTATGGACTACTAAAATGCATTTCAGAGCCAGAAGTAAAATATATAGAGTGGGAATCCTTTGGCAACTGATGCCTACCTAAAATGAAAAGAGTTTTGGCTATAAATTAAATGCAAACATTAACTTTTAACATCAAAGGACAAGGCAATGTCTTCTTCTGACCAGGAAAGTGGTGGGCTGACCATATTTATAATACTTCATATCTGTTTTCTTCCTGGATTGGCCTCTTTCTTCACAGAGCTGTGTCATTTTTTTCTTTCTGTCTCTTTGGCTTGTTTCACAACACCATGATTTTTTACATCTTTCCTTGTCACTTTTAGCAGAATTGTGGTTTTGCTGAAGGGTCTACATAGGAAGATTTTGATGTCTAACTAGGACAGCAAGTTCTAAGAAAGTTGCTTAACACAGAAGACAAATCATAACCACTGCATAATTAAGTCCATTTGCCTGTGTCTCTTAAGCTTGAAGTACCTGGCTGGCTCACCATTCATACAAACAAAAGGTGGAGAGAGGAAAGGAGATGGCTGAGCTGCCACCATCTGTGACAGCGTGGCAGCAATGCTGCAGCTGCTGATTCTAAAGGGAGGCAAGGCCTAAACCCACTGTTGGTAAATCTACATCTGCAAAGATGGCATTTCCACAGGTACCAATAATTCAGAGGTGCAATTTATATGCCTGCTTTGGAGCATGATAAGCACTACCTTCCTTACAAACAATGACAAAACATAAATGAAAGAATTCACAGTAAGCATTACATAGCCCCAGTATTTGCTCCCAATCCCTCTTTTGGCTTCAAATTAAATAGTGAGATCTTTTTACTGCTTTATTCCATCACTGTTTCCTTCCCTTCCCTTCCCTTCCCTTCCCTTCCCTTCCCTTCCCTTCCCTTCCCTTCCCTTCCCTTCCCTTCCCTTCCCTTCCCTTCCCTTCCCTTCCCTTCCCTTCCCTTCCCTTCCCTTCCCTTCCCTTCCCTTCCCTTCCCTTCCCTTCCCTTCCCTTCCCTTCCCTTCCCTTCCCTTCCCTTCCCTTCCCTTCCCTTCCCTTCCCTTCCCTTCCCCTTTCTTTTCTCTCATAAGTAAAACAATAAATGACTGCTTCTCCTACAATACTCTGCCACAGTGATGTGGAAATTTAAATTAAAAGAATATGGTCTCCTGGCTAGCTTCTGAGACCAACTGTCTGGATTTCTTGCTAATATGCAAAATGTTTTCTCTGGCTTGTAGTGTTACCTTAGATAGGTCAGTTTCTGTCTCTGCTTTATCTGTACAATGAAAATAGTAATATTTCCTGGATGCATAGGGAAACTATAATGTTTAGATCATTTGTTAGAAAAGTACTTTGGGAACCAAAACAAAATGTACTTTGGGACCCAAAACAAAATGTAAAATATTCCTCTTCAAAGTGACAGTGTAATTTCTTCCATAATTATTGATATCTCTGGAGATATTATAAATCAATAGCTGAAAGGGAAAGAGTATGAGAAAAAGTTCTAGGAGAATAAACATTGGGGAAAAAAAAGGTAAAAAAAAAAACCAAAAAAACAGAATTCCTAAATGAATAAAGAAGGTTTACTTGAATTCTTAAAGAGAACTATCTGGACTTATGTGGGTGTTTCATCAAGGGGTCAAGAATAATATGAAAGGAGCACAGACAAATTGGAACTGTAGAATACTAGTGCAATAAACCTAAATAAATCAGTTTTAAATGACCAGATTTGTGATCCTCCAGAGAGCACTGTTGTAAGAAATCCCAGTCTCATCTCTTCCTGCCCACACACATTCTTTCTAATAAGATCAAGAAGACACAGGCAGCTCTGTGGCCTGTTTGAGATTTATGCAGCTATCTGAAGGAACAGGCCCATTTTTCACTCATTTTAACCCTTCCCCTGCCCTCTCCCCATTCCACTCATATAAACCCAAGCAATGTAATAATGGCAGAATCTGTCATGCAGTTATGCAGCATGAGATCTGAAAGCCTTTGCTTTCCAGGGGAGTATCTCCAGAGCACAGGGAGAGGCTTGGGATTCCACATGCTGGGGATCATCATCACTATCATCATCACAGTAATGTAAGATCTGCCACATGCCAGAAATTCTAGACAACTTCACGCATATGCAGTGACCAATTATATCTAACACTGAAAAGAAACAAGCTGCTGTTCACCTCTAAGTACTTTTTCCCAAACATATATTCTTATATATAAGAATCAATAGAACTGGGTAATAGAAAAGACAAATTCTCCGGAAATAATCAGGGTATCTAAGATGCTTCATTCCTGTGCAGGTTAAGTAGTTTATGCAATTTATTTTACCAAGATTTTGTTGCAAACTATTTTTTAAAACCTCATTTGACTGGAAATTTTCCATCACTGTACTGATAGCCAGCACATATGGCTGCTAATTTGCATTATGTCAGCTGGTGGATCAAAGTCTAGGACCATATTGGTACAACTGACTTAAGCCAAATTCTCAATATCAAAACAACAAAACCAAACCAAAAAAAGATAACTCTGAGTCTAAATGAAATTAAAGAGATTGATAACAGTTTCAAATTGAGACATAAAAGTTTCTAATTTAATGTGTCTTTCTGTCTAAGAGTCTGCAAAACAACTTTGGCTATATTCCTATATTTTTCAATATTTTCTCTTCCTTTAAATGTACTGTTACAAAAGAACTGAGGAAATCTCCCCCACTGCTTAAGTGCAGGACTATCTGGTGGTGTCTATTAAAAGTGAGAGATTTATTTTAATTTTAACTAAACAAGACCTTGCCCAACTTACTCATATGCCTTTGGAAATGCTTATTCCTTCCAGTTGTTTCTTTCTCCTTGCCCTCCTGGAATGTTGCCTTCCTGTTCCCCACACAGTTTCCAATTAGGTTGAAACAGCAAGCACTGAAGAAATCCTGCTCTTATCGTATCATGATATGACCTAAATGAGGTCTTCTCAGCCCTTTGTGTCTCATTTGATTTCAAATCAATTTTGGCTAAAGGAAGAATTGTTTGGCAGAACCTTACCCCATCCAATAAAATCCTGGATATCTCAGAAACAGTTCTGGTAATTTATATTATTGTCATTTTCTGTAATATTTATGTATATCTCAACCTAAACTTTTAGTTTATGGAAATGACAGCTAAAAAATAGGAACAAAAGAAAACAAGGGTAATTAGATCGAGATGGATTCAAGGGCAAAATTCATGGAAAGGACTTCAAGTTCAAGCTCAAGTTTTGCAAAGCAAGTATGTCATGGGAGAGAAGCATTCAAAATCATGAATTAATGATTTATTCACCAGGCCAAGAGGGAGACAGAAAAATGCAGCAGCTGTATGCTGTACTTTCAATGATTGTGAGAGAGCTGAAGAGAGCTAGCTTGAGAAAAGGGTTTGTAGAAATTCAATTGAGAGTAAAAATACAAATGTATGAACGTAAGTGTCATGTAATTAGAGAATAGAGACACTCATGTGGCCTTCTCACCAGAAGGAAAAATACAATCTTTCACTACTGTGGGATTGCTATACTCACATTGTTCTGTCAGATATGAGTGAAATAGGATGCTCAAACATTTTGCTGAGCTCTTCTCTGTGTCAGTAGATACTGCAGACACATGTTGAATTCTCAGCATTGTTTTTTCCTTCATATAATTTCCAGATCCACATTTCTATTTTGCAATTTCTATTTTTAATAGAAGCACTCCCTGCTTCTACTAAAATGGAAAAGTCCAAGTAACAGTCTTCACTGAATTTAAATACTTTCAAGACTTCCAGTCCATACAGAGATATCCTAACACCACCACTAGAAAAAAATGTTCTAGGGGACTTAGAACAAAGAAATTCCTACCTTGTTGCTCATCAGGTACATTCTAAAGCATCTGCTAATGAAAAATGTGCCAAAAATCAGGGCTAAATTTATTGACAATAAAAAATACTTTGCTACAGTCAAACAAGAAAATTAATATAGACATCAGAAATAACTTTGAATGCACACAGAAATGGAACTAGCCTTCTGCTTGCAGAGCTTCAAAGTTTTATTCTTTTAATATTTTCTCTACTGGGTATCTTTCTCAAAAGAAGGTTACAGGTACCTAATGTGCTCTGTGAGGCAGACATTTTATTATCATGTAAAAACTCACACACAACCTTCATTGCACCAGGTTAATCTTCAAATGTTTAGAGACTCAGTGCAGATGCTTACAAAAACAAACTCAAGCTTCTGGTTTAAAGTTTCTAACAATCCTGTGGGTAAAAGTTGCCTTGAACGATTTACAGTATTTCTCATTTCCATTCTGCTCCGAAATACGCTGAAGATATCAGCATTTGCTTTCAGCTAAAACCAAAGCCAGAAAAACTGGATAAATCTCTCTGTGAAAGCCATAAAAGTCATAGAGTTCAGTCGTGTGAGGTACTGGCTCTGATGGCTTCCTGTGAGATATAACATAATTCCCTCAGTGTAGTCAGTGGGAACCAAAGTACTCAAAGTTATTTTGTCTGATTTTCAATTGTAAACATTGCAAATTAAAGAAGGTAAAACTCCATTACAGCCAGGCAAAGTGTTCTTTGTGTCAAATTACTTAAAGCCATTGTTTTGAATGGAAACTGAAATGCTAATTTTTTTGTGATAAAACAACTCATTCTGGGAACAAAATGGTCTTTTTACATGGGCCCCAGTTCTCAGCCTTCTTAAAAGTGTACTTTTCATATATGAATATTGCAAATAATTTCTTCTCATATCAGGAAAAAGTACCTCAGTGTTTAATTCAATAATTTCAGTCTACAAAGAGTAATGTGAGCTCATTTTTTAGCTTTATTTCTATACAACACACACAGATGTTGACTGGTGTTTAACAACTATGTTTGGGCTTCTTCCATATAGTTTTGTACAATCCAAATGGACCCTGATTCCATTCTTGGAAATAAAGTAGAAGGGAGACAAAGCAATATTCAAGTATTTGTTTAGGAAGATAATTTGTATTATGACTTAAAGATTAAACCAGTTACTGTTTCCTGATGATACCAAGATAAAGCAGATTTCTACAATAAAACTGAATGAATAGCAAAATCACTAAAAAATATGTCAAGGAAGACCTAAAATTAGAGGTAAAATAAGAAGTGCAGGTATGTATAAGTTTTGGTAGCTTCTTTTTTTTTTTTCTTTTTTTTTCCCCACAAGACACTATCAATCACTGCAAATTACTCCATATCGCTTGGTTTCCAAATTTAAGTTTGCGCTTCAGTAATGCTGGAAGAAAAAAACCAGATTTTTGTCTGTGATGATGAATTGAGTATTTGAGGAAAGTATGAACATAGACATAGGGAAACCAATTCTTTAATGAAGAGGTCATTTTCTGCACCATATTTCTAATGTCCAGAAAGAGTTTAATGCCCTAAGCTCTGTAACTTGTTCACCTCAAAGGATTTCAAAACAATCTACAACTTTCAACACCCAAATTATGTCAAGTGCTTAACTAAAATCTCTAAAGACATGGGAACTCAGATATGCCAGACTCAATACATGCTTGTGATTGAGATTTTCCTGATGTATGACAGTATTCTTGATACACATGTGTTATTGAGAGAACACTGCTCCTAACTGTAAATGTGTGGGGTTTTTTTATATTTGTGATTCATACTTATTGATACCCAAATGTGGTCTTTGATTGGGTAGTAGAAATCTGAGTTTAGACAATTTTTTGTTGTCCTACATTTAAAACCCCATGGCATATAGAAGATGAGAGCTCAGAAGGCTCATCAAAAGTAGATCAATAGATTGTTCTTTCTTTTATAGTGATACCATGGTTTGGAACAACTTTTTTATTATTCTTACCTAGCCTTCATTTTTCAGTTCTATCATTTCCCATCAGGATAACAGGTTATTTGACCTCTTGTTATTTTTATTCTCTCTACACAAGTCAAACAAAGCATCTTTCAGACAACAACAGTATATGATTCTTTGCTGATCAATTCCACTGAGGTTGAGGTAATATCCTTAAAGATTCCTGCATTAGTCTTAAAATATTTAGTTTATAACTAATATATTGAGTAAGTTTCACAGCTGCTGCATCTTAATCATAAGTGAGAGAACACTACTGACAAGCTACTGATTCATTGATCTTATTCTTTGTATTTGATAGAGATTTCTGATGTCATGTACAAATTACAAGCTTTTTGTGTGTTTTGCCCTAATTCACTGTAGGTGGTATTTATTTACAAATCCATGAAATTTCTTTAAAAATATGAACAGCTTTTCAGATTTATCAAAATACAGTTGATATGATTTGCAGATTAGTTTAAAAATAGATAATCAATTAAGAAATCTTCAATGTTTTTACTGGAAATGATATTCTACTTCGGCATTTTAAGTTACCACTTGAAACTGGATAAGGTAAAATTTAGTTTCCAAGTCTGTTCAGGTAGTTAGTGGAGTGGTAGATGTTCAGAATAGGAGCCAAACAAAAGGGAGAGAGTACCGATAATGTAATTTTTGTTATTACCTGTCACTGAGGGTTTTTTCCTGTGCTATAGCTTGGTCCTAACCTGCCAAAGTGATTTCAGGTAGTTTCAAGTGCAACATTAGGTAAAGTGCATGCTAACAGTTTGACAGATATGTTTAAATAATTTAACATCATATTTAAAATTTAATGTCAACAAATGTTTGTCCAGAAATATTTGAAAACACTTTGCACGAGCATTTAAACCAGTCTTACAGACTGAGCATGAACATGTCACAGCAAATCTATCATGGAAAGTGGAGCAGTTCAGGGCAAAATGGATTTACCTGTCTTTTTTTTTTTTTGAGGTTTGTTGGAGAAAGCTCATTTTTAGAACTTTATCTTTTCTAGCACTTGTCTTTCTCAGCTCAAATGCTTTTATGATCTATGTAATGCCCCTGATGTTTATCTCAAATGGAATTGTCTGAGCACTGCCAGGACTGAAAGACTCAGAAAAATATATGGTTACTTGTTTCCTCCACACCCTCTTCAAACTGAAACTGAACCCTGTGTCATCTTTTAGTGGAAAGTTTTTGGTTTGAGTTTGTTTTTTCTTGCTTGGTTGACCACAGTGCATTCACCAGGTTATAAAACACCTTTTAAAAGAAACATATGAGGCTATATCCACTGAACTCCAGCACCATTAAATATTTATCGATACAATAGTGCACATTTCAGCGTGAAATAAACATCAGGCTCTGAAAATTTAATAGTTTCCAGTGGAGGAAATAAAAAGGACCCAAAAAAGAAGAAAAGAAAGGAAAAAACCTCCCAGAGTTTCTGTAATCTCAAGAACTTGCCTTAACAAATAAATAGTTCATGATGTGCCAAAACCGAATTGCCAAATGATTGACCACATCCTATATTGCACAAGGAAAAGGCTGCTGTTGTTTTTACAAGTGTGTTTCATTCAGAGTTTGACTTCATTGTGTAAATACTATGGAGCTCGCTTTTCAAAATTAACCTTTATTATAGATTAGCTGTAGACAGGGTTGCAGGGGGAAGGAAGCACAGAAATTAGGGGACAGGAGCACCCCAGAAAGTCTTAATCCCATATTTCCTGAACTGGAATTGCTGAAGTCTGAAAAAAATGTTCTAGGGGACTTAGAACAAAGAAATATATTTTTAACTGCTTTCTCTTACATCTGAAAAGCAAAAAGAAAAAAACCAAAACCCTCTATATATATATATATTTGCAGGCACTAGATGGAATTTCCAGGGTAGTAGATAAATATATGTTACTAAAATCCTGCTGCAGTGGAAAAATTTTAGATTCATATTTTTTCCAATCAAAACTTTCAAAGGAAATGTAACAGTTTTGAATGGATTTTCAAAAAGAACTTAGATTCTGCATTTTAGTGCATTTAGACAATTTCACAGTGAACTCCTTGAACTGATAATCACCAAATCATAGGTCAGAAAAGACCTGTAAGGTCACCAAGTCCAAACATTTAACCTTATTCATGATTTAAACTACCACTAAACCATGTCCCTGTTTAATCTACCTATCTTTTAACTATTCCCAGGGACAGTGATTCAACCACTTCCTTTGGCAGCTTATTTCAATGTCTGACCATTCTATCAGTGAAGAAATTTTTCCTAATATCCAATCTAAACCTCTCTGGGTGAAACTTAAGGCCAATTTCTTTTGTCCTGTTTCTTGTTACTTGGGAGAAGACACCAACCCCACCTGGCCACAGCGTCCTATCAGGCAGCTGTAGAGGCCATTCAGGTCCCCTCTGAGCCTCCCTTTTTCCATGCAAAACACCCCAGCTCCCTCAGCTGCCCCTCATCAGACTTGTGCTCCGGACTCTTCCTCCTCTCTGTTGCCTTCTCTGGATGCACTCTGGCACCTCAATGTCTGTCCTGCAGTGAGGGGCCCAGAACTGAGCACAGGATTTGAGGTGGGGCCTCACCAGCGCCAGGGGCAGGGGGACAATCCCTGGTCCTGCTGGCCACACTGTTGCTGGCACCGGCCAGGATGCCACTGGCCTTCTTGGCCACCTGTACTCTGGCTCATGTTCAACTATGACTGCCAGCTGGATGTAACTCCATTCACCAGCACTCTCTGGGCTCAGCCCTCCTGCCAGTTTTCTACCAGCAATAAGCGCACGCATCCAGGCCAGGAGCAGCCAGTTTATCCAGGAGAATGCTGTGGGAAGCAGTGTCACCACATTGAAGTGTGGGTAAACAGCATCCACAGCCTTTCCTTCATCTGCTAAGCAGGTCACCTTGTCACAGAAGGATATCAGGTTGGTCAAGCAGGACCAGCCCTTCATAAACCCATCCTAGTTGGGCCTAATCCCCTGTTTGTGCTGTGATGCACTCAAGATTACTTGCTGCATGACCCTGGCACCAGGTCAGACTGGCAGGCATGTAGTTCCCCAGATCCTCCTCCCACCCTTCTTATAGATGGGAGTCTCCTTAGCCTTCCTTTTGTTAATGTATGTATAGAAACATGTTTATTGTCTTTTGTGGCAGTAGCCAGATTAAGTTCCAGCTAGGTTTTGGCCCTTCTAATTTTCTCTCTGAATAACCTCATAATATCCTTGTATTCCTCTGAGTTTCCTGTCCCTTCTTCCAAATGCCATAAACTCTCTTCTCCTGAGTTCCATGCAAAGTTCCTTGTTCAGTCAGGCTGCTCTTCTTCCCCATTGGCTCATCTTTTCACTTAAGAGTGCAGCCTACTTCTGAACCTTTAAGATTTCTTTCTTAAAGCCTTCCTGGACTCCTTTGCCCTTCAGGACTGCCTGCCAAGGAGTCTCTCAAGGTCTCTAAATAAGCCCAAGGTAGCAGTTCTGCTTACAGCCCTCCTTACATTTCAGAAAAGTTTAATTAAACACTAAAAGTTTCTGAGAAAGAGGTGCAACCTTTCTAGAATCTATGAATAATTTTGAGAAAAGTGGGGGGAAAAATTATTCTAATAGTTGTCATTGCATTTGGGCCAGAAATATCAAAAAAGCATATTAAGTTCCTAAAATTCAACAGCTTTTCAAATTCTTTGTATGTTCCATGTTCTTCCTGCTTTGAAAAGTGAAGAGCATGAAATAGCAATGAATTTCTGCAAATAGCTCCTTTCCAGCCTTTCAGTCTCACAGCCTGCTCCAGCCAGGATGAATTTAAATAGTATGAGGAAGATGGGGACTGACTTCTTTTTCTCTCATATTTTACTAGGTGTAACTGTTTCCTATTTTTGGATCACAGACCATAGTCACAGATCACAGTCACAGATGACAGCCATTCTCCCCTTCCCCCGATTCCAGCAGGCCTTTCACCTAAGCAATTGCATTCTTTTCTTTCTTAAAAACCATGAATATAGAGCTTAGCAAATTATATACAATGGATGGATTGCTTATTATAAAGTCAAAGTGGAAAGGAAATGGTATAATCATTTCAGGTAATTTCTTGTTTTAATGTAGTATTTGTTACAAAAAAATTACTTTTCCTATCCTTCCTTTGCCTTGAGCGTCAGATCCTTGATATAAACCAGAACTAATAACACTACCTAATGTCAGACTATGTATGAGTATTAATTAATTAATACATAAAAACTGTTTGGAGAACTCAGTTAATAGAAGTGAGAGAATCAGCTATTATTGTTCGTATATGCTTTTCAAAATATATATCCTCATTTACCTGGCTTTTGGGAAATCTTTTAAGCAATATAAAGAAAATGAAATCATATATTATGCATGTGCATATCTTATCCAGATGAATACATCTTAAGGTCACTGACACTATTTAGAAAAAACCTCAAGGAGTGAATTTCTATGTTGGAAATAATAACAATTCCTACATTCTGAAACCAACCACACTGTGTTGATTAAGAAAATGTGCTGCTAATGGTATGCTTTACACAGGTTAACTATGTACAGCAGTTCAGATCCCTTCTGAATTGTAAAGACTTTTCCTGTATGAGTGTTAGTTTTTGCTTTGTTTTTCGGTTGGTTTGGGTTGTTTGGGTTTTTTAGTCATTATTTGCAGGGCAGAACTTTCATTTGTGCAACATTGTTCTTTGAAAATGCAGAGCTAGTATCTATTTCAGTTGCATATAACAACTTCCTCCCTTGGGTTCAGCTGTGATCCAGTGATAAAAAATTGATGATAAAGGTAGAGAACTGCTGGAAACTGTAAATCATGTTTGGCAAATAGTGAATGGGTGTCAGTTCTGAAGACAACGAAGGAGATGACAGGAAAACTAACATACTGGAAGTGGGTTAAATGGCAGCTAACTTACTGTATATATTATAGGAAAAGAAGATAAGGCTGCAGGCATGGAATGTATTAGTAAGAAGTGGATTTTAGTCTAATGGTTTATAGCATTGTAAGCTGTGGATAGAGCTCCTAATTTCAAAATGAAATCCAATCCAAATTCAGATTTTGAGATGATCCATTTTAAACCCAATGTCATATTCAAAGTGGAAAAGTTATGCCTGACAATATATTGGATTAAAATTTCTGAAGCACCTGGTAAAACCTGACCTTTGTTTTTCTAGAAAGTAGTCTGGTTTTGCTTCTTTGTGCTACCATCAATAAAAAAATAAAAAAGAAAAAAAAAGAAAAAAAAAAGAAAAAAAAAGAAAAAAAGAAAGTCAGTAACCTGCTACTGCCACAGCAGTGGCAGAGTACTATGTTGTAGAAAAAATGACGTCACATATAACTGAAAAATATGGATTGATTTTTCCCTTTCCCTATGCCACTACTCTATAGAAATTATAGCATTTAAAAATCTCTTCCAAAATGGATACTTTTGTCTCTCATTTCCTCTAATTTTCAATTTTTGCCACCAAATTACAATTCTGCAAAAACAATGATTTAGACATATCCCCATTTTGAACTGATTCATTATTGAATGGTATAATTTTAGTTGCTGTCTTTAAAACTGCAAAACACACTTGGTTCACAATGTCAGAATGGTTAATTTAAAAATGTAGGTTGTTCCATAGCCTCTATATGGCATTGAAGAAATTTTGAGGAATCCATTCAGTGAAGGTAGCTCAGGGAACAGCTGCAGGTTGAGCTCTGGGTGAGGGGAGCCCATGGAGTGCTGACCTTTGGATAACAAAAATCCTGTGGCTCAGGCAGGTGAGGGGCAAACTCAGGGACACGAGAGGAGACGAGATTCCAGCACATGCTTACAACAGTAAAAGTACGAAAGCCCAGGGTTTCCTTTGTTCAGGGTCCTTCCTCAGAGACATCCAACTCATGCTGTTCTTTCGATAGATTTTTGCACCAGGATGAAACGATTTGAAGGATTGAGATGTGTGAGATTCTGCCATGGAAAAGCTGGGCCTAAGCAAGGAAACCTTGTCTGACTGTGTGAGTGTGGGGTGTGTAGGGAATCAATAAGACCCACTAGAGGACTGGAGCCAGACTCTGCAAAAGGGCTTTGGTTCTTGCTCAAGTGGTGCAGCTGTGAGACTCCTAGATGGTGAGACAGAAAAGTTTTGTTAACCTAAATTATGCAAGTTCTCTGTGTGTCTTTTGCTTTCTTGCTAAGGGGTAATAGTCCTGGTCATCAATCTGTTGTATATATTTTCTAGTTCAATTGAAAAAAATTGAAGATGTGTACGCCTAATTATTTATTTAATTTAGAATTTATTTTAATACATATATATTTTACATATATATTTAAATGTAATGCTAATGGAATTTTGCTTCAGCAGGTGTAGTCTTCTTTCTCCTTCATTTTCCCCCTTGCTCAGCTTTTTATACCACTATAATCTAAATTTTCTCAACCCCAGTATGAACATATTAGTTTTATGAATATAAGGGAGCAAACTCTTTCTAATGAGAGTGGTCTTTGGGAAAGGTTTCTAAGAGGAGTCATAGAATACCCATGTGGATACCCAAGTGGACAAAGACCTGACCAGCCTAAGGTAACACTGAAGCTGGTTCTGCTTTGTGTGGAGACTTGGAATAGATGGTCTTCAGGGGTCACTTCCAATCAAAATTATTTTATGATTTTTTGCTCTTGAATTCATTTCCTAACATACTTAGTTGTTCCAACAGTCCATGCCATTTAAAAATGGTTGGTCTGGGAAGCCAGTCACTAATTACATGAGTGACTTGATAATTTTTAATGACTTGATCGTTTTGTGACTTGATAATACCCTGAAGGCATTATTGAACACACAGTTTTGTGTGCCAGGTACCAGACGTGATAAAATCTACAGTCTCTCTTTTCCACCTCTGAGTGTAGATAATAATCCAGGTACTGTGGAGTCTGTGGCTAATAATGCCCATTATAATATGCAGAAGAAATATTCAGTCAGAAACAAGAAGACTGTATGAGATTGTCTAGTAAAAAAACAGTTTATTTGAAGGTGATGGAGGTCCTTTTATATTACTAGTAGCTCATCATGGTTCATCCTGGCTGACTCTAAATGGAATAATTTTCACACAGTGAAATCTGAACTTTTTTCTAAATTCTCGTTCATCTTGCAAGGTGAAAGCAGTTCAGGCCAGTGTGTCCATTTTTCTTTTCTTAAATTAAATCACTCTGTAATTTAACAAAATTCTTACCCACACAAATTTGATCCAAGATCTGTATTGCAAGATTTCAGCTGCAGCATCAGCAGGAATACTTGAGATATATCCCTCTGTTAAGGATCTTCACAGCTTGGTAATCTCTTGGATATGTTTCCAGTGTTTTTCGTAGATGTAAACCAAATCTTAGCAAACACTGAATATAACTAATACCTACTTTTGTGTCTCACTCCATTCAGTTCAGATTCCCTGTCCTTATCAATGACAATGGTGAATTTGCACAGACCTCCACTTCCCTGCAGCCCCTGTAGGATAGCTGCTCTGCTCCGACTTCAGCCAATATAGAAAACAATAGAGTTCAAAACAATAACCAGCATCTCTTACACTTCTGCTCACAACAACATTACACATGGAAAAAGTGGTCATTTATCTTAGCAATGTGAGTGCATAGCACAGAATTCTTAAAGAAGCACCTCTAAGTATCAAAATAAAGTAAAAAGTAGTAAAAAATAGACGCATGCCTATATATAATTTCTCCTTTGACTGTGTCTCCATTTTCAGGGCAGAATATGCTGTTTACACAATCAAAGCTCCACATAGCATTTCCTTTTTTAAAGGTTAAAGTCAGTGTGACATGTTTTGGTAGCTGCCAAAGGAACTTTTTTACTACAACACCTCACTCTGAGAAGAAAGTATAAACTATCAAAGTACCTAGAGACTGCAGTCTGAAGGAAAAGGGGGTGTGTAGGAGCAATAAGGGAAAGCTTCAGTAATATAAAGCCATGAACACTCATGTTTTCATTTGAAAGTATATGAACAAGAGTGCTTATTTTAGCCACTTAAAACAACAATAACTAAGTCAGGAAAGATCATTATACTGGAATTAAGGAAACTATGCATTTATAAAAACAGTCTCCAATAACAAAGTCCCTTCTGGAGAAATGCTACCTTCCCTGCTGAATGCTAAGCAATCATTTTGAGCTCAGCTAATTATTAGTAGCTTGAAATGGACAGAGTTAATAAAGTGCAGCCCCATAAAGTTTCCATTGTTGCTGGTTGTTACTCTGTTACTGGGTCCCTAAGTATCTGTAGATTTTCTTTCCTCCCCCTGCTGTTTCTCTCCAATGCATTTTTAGAAATAGTGCATTTGACTAATCTAGATTTCATATAGAAAGAAAAAACAATGAAACAATCAACTGCCAACATAGAACTGGAGTAAATCCCATCATTGAATGACAACTTACCAAACTAAATGCTGTGTATTTAGGGAAAAAAAAAACAAGACCAAACACATCCCCCTCCCACAAACAACAAAAAACCCCAAAAACCAACAAAGCCAAAAAGCTTTTGCAAAGTAAGTACATAACTGGCAAATAGTGGATAAAGTTTTATTTTATCAGTTTGGCAAAAATCACCAACATTGATAGATGATGTTTCATGCAACATCAAAATTCAAACACTGGTCCTAATGAAGTTCTTTGCAAAAATTACATAAGGTTTTAAAATTCTTTTCTAACTGTTAGCAAGCAATCTGTATGCTTTTGGAAGAAATATTTCAATAGTAAAATTGTTATTTCATGTAACCATGCACTGGTAATAGATTTTCCATTACAAGTATCTTAGCATAAGCATTTTGGTCATCAGCCAGTAACAAACCATATACATTGTCCTTATATACATTTGAAAATAAGCAGCATGTAAGTTTATGTTTTTCTGAAAAAAGATCTAGTCAAATCTATGTGTCAAGTTAAAGGTATTTCTCAGAGTCATACCTGAATTATGAAGTTAGGTATTTAGATGTGTCTTTACATTTTCAAAGGGAATCAGTACATATCAATTCAGATGCCATTGATTGCTACTTTTATTTTTATGTAATGTATGTTTGATGGAGAGTTTTATCTTGGTGTGTTTTCCAATATAATTGCCTTGCTATAATTTGCTTCTATTGAAAACATGCTTGTTCTGGTTTAGTGCCTAAATAGGAATTAAAGCTCTTATCCAGAGGCACATATGTGTGAAAACACCAGCCTATGTAATTTCCACATTGTAAATGTACTTGTTTTCTCTGGGCTTGTAATAAATTCTGTAATTTACTTTTAGAAAGTGTTTTTCCAACTTTTCCAGCTATTTTAAAACTCTCACTTGAAAACATTTTTTGAACTGCTGGTAATAAAGCTGCTTGGAAAAAAGACCTCTATATTTTTTAAGAATTCTACTCACAAAGCCCAGTAAATGGAAGTCTGCATATTGGTTCCTTGCAGATAATGCAGTAACAGGTAGAAATGCACACACAGTGTAGGTGCACAGATTTTATGATTTTCTATACTTTATGAGTATCATATTTTATATTTTGCATATTATACAGTAATAATTATTTTATTTTCTGTTATGTTAAGCTGGACATAAGTATGAATTTAGAAAAGAGTGGCTGGAGATGAGCCCAGCAGAGAGGGATCTGGGGTGCTGGCTGGCAGCAGCTCGGTGTGAGCCAGCCGGGTGCCCAGGCAGCCAGGAGGGTGAGCTCCAGCCTGGGGTACCTCAAACCCAGCACAAACAGCTGCTCAGCAGAGATGGTTATCCCACTGCACTCAGCAGGGGTGGGCCTCACCTTGACTCCTGTGTGCCACTCTGGCCTCACAATTTAAGAAGGTTGTGAAATTCTTTGTATGTGTCCAGAGGAGGACAAAAAATCTGGTGACAGGGCTGGAAGGAATGTCCTACAAGGAGCAGTTAATGACTTTGGATTTGTGTAGTTTGGAAAAAAAGGAGGCTGAGGGGTGACCTCATTGCCCTCTACAGCTTTGTGAGGAGGGAAGTGGGGAGGGAGGTGCTGACCTCTTCTCTCTGGGATCCAGTGGTAGGGCTTGTGTGAATGGGTCAAAGCAGTTTCACGGGATGTTCAGACTGGACATTCAGAAGTCAAACACTGCAACAGGGGGTCAAACACTTCCTAGAAAGCTGAGCAAGGCCTGTCAGTGCTTAAGGGATATTTGGCCAAGGCCCTTAACAGTTCTTTAACTTTTGATCGGCTCTGAATTGGTCAGGCAGATGAATTAGATGATTCTTATAGTCCCTGCCAACTGAAATTATTCTATTCTATTCTATTCTATTCTATTCTATTCTATTCTATTCTATTCTATTCTATTCTATTCTATTCTACATGAATTCAAATGAATACAAATTAATTGTATTCATTTCACCTTGGTCCCAACCATACCTTAAAGTCTAGTCCCCTTCTCCAGAGAAAAAGTGAGTCATCTCCATCCTCTTACAATATAGTTCCTTCTTTGAAAGTGTCTCTTTGAGTGTGCATTTAGTGGATGAATCTATCAACTTGCTGCTCAACGTATATGTACATTTTAAACATTTAAGTATCATAATACTGAGCATATATGTGCTTAAAGTTGAATGGAAATAATCATGACTTTCATCTCTATCTTAAAATATAAGAATTTCTTTCAATAAGATTACAGGAAAAACATGTAAAGCAGGGCTTGTGCTGAACAAGAATATGGCAAATGGTGTTGCTGGAGAAAGATGTGTTTATTTGTTTTGAAGAGGAAGGCTCAGATTCAGTAAGTACAGTAATTACAGTAAATGTAATAATTTTAGTTGTCACATCCATACTCTAGAATTAAATAATGTCTCCCTGTGTCTTCTGTATATCAACTTCAGATTTTTCTGTGTGCAGGCAGGGAGAAGAGATGTAAAACACTTAAATCCAACACCACCAGTATGAAAAGAGAAGTGTTCTATTCACTTGGTTCAGTTTAGGATCAGTTCCTGCAGTCTTTTTCCTTGAGCCAGAAAATGTTGTCATATCCTTAACAGCAGAAGCTGGTACAGGTCTTGAGCAGAGACAAAGGCCTTTGTGTGCCTGCTAGATTTGATTTGTATCACATAGTACCACAGAGATGGTGTTTAAAAATGTCATCACTCTTAATGAAGCCTGGTAGGGACAAGCTTGAGTAAACACAGCCCTAGTGTGCTCTGCTGCTTGGAGGCAGCACTTTCTCAATGTTTGTTGACATGTTTGTCCAGTGTCAGAACTTGCCAACACTGGATTTCTTTATAAGAATGATGAGAGTTTTAAAGATCTGTCTGGCAGAGGTTTTCAAATTCATTGCCAGTACGAGGAAAAGAATAAAAGAGGGAAGGAAAGTGACCCCAGGAGGGAAAGTTTTGAATTCTAATGTTTAGTTTCTTAGACATGGTAGGAAGCTTGCTCCTATAAACAGAAGCACAAAAGGAAAATCAAGCTTCCTTAACAAACATTTCACTTTTATTACTTCCTTCTCATCAATTCATTCCTAGCTTCTTTCTTCCCTGAAAAAGATGGCAGAAATCCACAAGTGTGCAACAAATTCTGCCTTTCTTTACAGGGGACAGAGGATTCTCTAAAGCTCCTCAGAGCTCACTACCAGTTAGTGCATGGAAATCCTATGAGTTGTCTGATGGTCTGAACTACAAATATTCAGGGTTTTTTTCTCAGTCACAAGAGAAGACTGAATATTATAATGGACTGACAAATGGACAGCTGGGAGAACCTTGAAGAGGAGGTAACATCCAATGATGCATCTATATTCCTGTATTTATGTATTTATTTTAATTGTATTTATTTTAATTGACTGCATATAAATTTTTATGTGCTTGCATTACAAAACTATACTGTCTAATGTATTGTAGCTGGAAGAATATGCTCGAATAATGCTTTTGACCACAAATGTTTGAAAGTTGCAGAACTGAGCAATATAAATGCAGATTCTTAAATACCTTTATAGTTTATTTTGCTTTTGAATATCAAAGTAGATGAAAGTCCAATCTCTTCAACTGAATATGAATATAAGCAAACAATTAATTGATAGCAAAAATAGTACCTAGTCATATAATAAATTATTTCATTGATCAATGAAAAAATTGATTGTATATCATAGTGACTGCTATTCTCCTTTGTTTTTCAGCTGCAGAGGTTGTAATGTCTGACCTATATCATCTTAACTCCAGCCTCACCTCTGACCATCTATTATTTTCCAGAAAATTTTGATTTCTCCATTCTTCGACTCTTCTAAATGATCTGTCGCAAAACAATTACATTATATCTTCTCCAAACCCATTCATCACTGCTGATCAGCAAACTTCTGCTCTTGCCCTTGTGTAGCTGGGATATCTATATCACTTAATGTCTACAACACAATCACACTTGTGCCTCTCCATCTATATTAAAATAGTGACTAATTGATTTTCTCCAAGCATCACTGTCGCTTTTTCAGAAAAGTTCATGGCATCATTTCCTAAGACAAAAATTTTAATTTTTGCTTGTGAATTTGTCATTTTTTCTCCCTTATTTTTAGCATTTCCTGGCACAAACACAGTGAAAAACAATAATATTTATACATAATGCTTTGCAAACAATTCTCAGACAAAGAGTTATTCTCCAAATCTGCAGAATAGTTTTACTAAGATAAATGCTCTTCTAAAATAGAATAACAAAAAATAATGTTTATTTTAAATATGTTATTGTTGTTTTTGTCGTTATCATCATCATTATAACAAATGAGATAAAGACCAAAACTGTATTGTGAAAATAAATGTTCCCAATCTGCAGCTCAGGAACATGTTGTAGATGAGGACTTTGACATCATTCATTATCTTGAGTAACTGAAAAGTTAAAGTTGGGGCTGTCATTATCACAAGTGAGAACTATGGAGACAGTAAGTGTTTCAGCAGATTTTCAGTCACTCAACATTGTTGATGACAGGCTACAAAAGACCTTGTCCCCTGGATTAAACCATGCATAAGAGTTGAACAGAACTAGAGTCTCTGTCTTGGGAATCTATGCTCTCAGCTAAGATGCGGCAGAAACAAGGTATTTGCACATATAAACAGTATTTTCATTAGAAACATCTATGGTTTTGTTTACAGTATCTTCTTTTTGTAAGTTATGCCTGTTCCTAGTTGTTATCATCGTCGGTGTGCATCCGGTACTGATGCAATCCTCAATTGTTTAACCACTGGCCAAAGGGCCATTTGCTTACCATATAATTCTGACTTTCCTACGTGCTGTAAAATTATTTTAAAAAATCATCATGTTTCTATTTTACAGCATGAAATACGGATGTTTCAAGACACTTATGGAGTGATTGTCCCTATGTTTAGGATTGCAGCAGTCTGCCTAGGCAAAAATAAAAAAGCTTTTCTTGCATGCAGAACATACAATACTAGCCCAGCCTTTCTGCTATCCTGTCATATTTCTTTTTTTTTTCTTTTTTTCCATAATGGTCAGTATATAGATACAAAGATACTGTAGTTTACACCCTCAGCTGCACTACACAACCATGAAAAACTAGGACAAAATCAGGCTGTCAGTCAAATTCATAAAGGTATACTAGTGTTTGGAAGCATCAAGGACTAATGTTTTAATTCATAACTTTTACACTAGGCTCATTTATATTAATCATAATATTCAGTTTTAAAATTTCAGGGTTTTTTTCTGCAGTCTCACAAAATGAAAGTATTTCTCATTTCCCTGCACTCATAGTTATTTAACGTCTTAGGGGAAATTAAACTCTTATTTATGCTCAAACATTTTCTGAAAGTGATAATTTTGGTTAGAATTAATTCAGTTTCATAAGGCAAGAGAAAGTAGAAAACAGAAAACCAGAAACCTCCATGAGTTCTTTGTACACTGCAGTTTTCAATCTCATTCAAACCCAAAACCAAAAATTCTCAGTAATTTTCATAGAATTTGAAGGTAGAGACTAGAGCATATGCCTTTAAAGGTACTCATTGACCAATATATGCTTGATTCCAGATTGAAGCTGTATTCAGTCTTTGTCTAAATATTCTAATTGATACCAATTTATTTATCTTGGGCCAAATGGTCCACAGTTTCTTTTTGGTGTAAAATATTTTTTTGAATCTGGTGTAACTTACTTACTTTAACATAATACTTACTTTCATTCTCTCATGTTGTAGCTACTGTTGTATTTGCTTTATCTTTTTTAGGTAATTCTAGCCAATTATAATATCCTCATCACACTTTTCTCATTAGTGTGCCCAGTTGCATGTATCCAGCCTATTTAAGGTATTCTTGTAAATAATTCCTTCCAAACCCTAAATATTTTCTCCTTTTCTTGAAGCTACTTTCAGTTTGCCGACAGAACTTGAATGAGGTGCATCAGGTTCAAAAAACTTATTTAGGGACATCTCAGCAGTACTCATCTAGCTTGGTAGTTCATTATGTAAGCCAAGTATTCAGATATATATCATATTTAATATTCATATTTCCTGAACACATTTGTGGTGATATGACCACAAAAGAAACGGGAAGAGTGCTCAGGTGAGCAAAAAAAATATTTTACTGGTAGTTATGATCATCTGGGATGGTAGTTGATATGAAACTGGGCAGTGCTACCTATGAGACATATGCTGTGGTGTGCTATGTATTCAGATGCATTGTGCAGTGAACTGGAGCCATCTACCTTGTTTATCTGGCTGGCTGGCTGCAAAACCTGTCTGTGTCAAACTATATTAGCATGATTGTCAATGTGAAATTAATTGACAAGCCTGGCAACTGGCAGAGCTATCCTTCAGGGCTTGCAGGTTAAACATCTGTGTGAAGTGATGTTTCCTGAAAAGCTTTCCATAACTGCTGCAGCATTCTGGGCAAGCATTTGATGTTTCAGCTGATGGAAGTCAGCAATGAAGAAAGAGCAAAACAGACACCTGAGTGAGTGTGCTGGGTTATAGCTTGCTGACAACCATCATACCAGAATGCTCAGGATATACAGTCTTTTAATGTCTATCTTCATATCTGTATATGATTGCATTTATACAAGGTGCTCATGACCCAGAAAATTTGCAGCGCCTTTTACCTGAGGAGTCTTTGTCTTGAAATACTCATTTCTTACACATGGGTAAGAAAGGTTAGGTCAAACTCTTAATTGGCAGTTTTTATCTGAGAAGAACGGTAAAAGATAGAAACCAAGAGTTTTCATTTTTTGAAACTTTATTATTGATCTGCTGCAGTTGTAGCCCAATATCTTATCCAGGAAGCATGATGGTTTCTTCATTTGAACGGCAGATTTTTTTCTTACTAAAGATAGGGGATTTTTATGATGCAATAATGTATAACATGTATACACATTTGTAAACCATGAATAAAATGATTGATGACGTGTCAGAGCTCTTGTTTCTCCTTTCTAATTCCTATTTCAATTTAGGGTTATAGCTAAGGATCATATGGATTGTGGGACAGCTCTTCATTGCTAGTCTTCTGTGATGCTGTTTTACAGCCACTTCAACCCATATCTACTTTGAGTTAATAAAAGAAAAAGTACACTCTCTTTTGAAAACTCATTAGTTCAGAACCATAGGTAGAGACAGGAACCATACCTATCCTCAGAGTCTTACCTTGAGTCAAAGAATTATAGAATCACACAGTGGCTGGATTGGAAGGGACCTGTACCTTTACCTTGTTCCAAACCCTCCTGCCGTGGGCAGGGACACTCCTCACTGGACCATATTACCCAATGCCTGTCCAACCTGGCATTGAACACTGCCAGGGTGGGGCAAAGGGATGATGACTCCAGGGATGAGGCATGTCCTGTTGGAGGTCTCTTCTTGAGTAATAAGGAAAGCAGAACTCTGTATGTTCTGACCCTGCACCAAAATCTGATGACATTCCAATAATACACTGGTGTTTATTTCTGAAATCATAGAATATTGCAACAAGGTATATGAAGCCGTAGCTTCAGTGCACTTCCTCATCCATTCTCAAGTCAGAGAAAACACACAGCAAAATAATCACTGATTGCACCAAGTAATTCTTTTACATTCAAGACTCTTTCAAGTATCAGAAATACTGTAAAAGTTTTGAGCTTTGAGCTCAAACGGAATCTGAATTTGAGTAGTAAGGATGATTCAGGAATTTATAAGGATAAGCAACTTAATTTGACTATAATAGGGCTTGTATTTCTTACTCATACGTACATTTTATAAGTCTGTGATGGCTTCTCCCTAAAGGAAGATTCTAAATGTCCAAAGTCTTAGATTGATTTTTTTTTGAGTAGGTCTCATTCTGTTCCTTCCAAATCTTGCTGTAGTCTTAAAAGGTTGGCATGCCTTCCTCAACATTTGCAGTTCATCCATTTCAGCTTGAAGATCACTCAGCATCCTATCTTCCCTGGAGAAAGATTTCTAATATGAATTCATGTGGGATAGGAAATCTTCCCATCATTAGAATACATATTTTTATGAAGGCAAAACAGATCATGGATTTATGGCTAAGACCTAAAGTCCTAAGTGAGATGCCTGTGGGAAAGCAGAATAGGTTATAGATAGCAAAAAATCCGTCCAGCCATCAAACTTTATTTATGTTATGTTATTCTACTATATTGTATTATTCTCAGTGCAAAGAAAAGACCAACCAAAGTCAAATCAACTAAATAAAACCACAAAAAAAAAAAAAAAAAAAGAAAAAGAAAAAGATAGGCAGTCATGGACATGAAATCAGATTCAGTGTATTAAATTTTTAAACTTATTGTTATCTCAAGACGGCTTTTCTGCTGGTTTCCATGTTTATAAAAATTTTAATTTTAAACCCCTGAGCATATTGGCATTAACTATGTGAAAGGTTGTTAATTTGAAGTACAAAGTAGTGACTACACTAGGGAACATAGCAAGAAATATTAGCTTTATGCTTTATGTGTATGGAGGTTTCATTTATTTGTATAAATGAATCATATATATTTAGTAATTCTGAAGAAATTGTTATTTTCATTAACAAACTAACAAAGTACTTCTGCCAAAAATCTTTATTTTTATTTGATGAATATTAAATAGGGTTGCAGAGGAAAAAAGAGTAAAACTAAAAAATCACTGTCAATGGTCAGTGCCTAATTGCTTGGTATCTAGAAAATTCGTAGTTTTAACCGATGCTGCAAGGAAGATATGAACACTAAAGGTAGAAATTCAAAATATTCTCCTTACATCTGATCTGGCTAGTAGATGGCTCTAAAAAACCAACACAAAAACGTATGAACATATGCTGGAAATTCTGTGAGAAGATGTGATATCCCACTGCAAGCTCAAAGGAAGCAGCTTTCCAACACCAGGAATGCATAGATTTGAACTGGTCTTTCTAGTCTACCACCTTTCTAGCAAAAGAAGGATTTCCTTCTAATTATTGGATGGAGTCTACAAAGACAATGAAAGATGTCAGGCAGATGTTTCAAAGCATCTAATTATTCTTTTTCTGTGATTAATTCGCCTTCTGTAGAGCAAAAAGGATTTTGAATTGTCCATTTTTTGTTGAACTAGAAAAGGAAGATTATTTTAATCTTTTTCAGAATGCAGATTTTTGGGCATTTTCAGCAACAGTTGTTAACCTGTAAAGCAACCAGCAAAATGCAGGACTGAGAATAGAGACCAATTGGTTAAGTGAAGCCTTGCCTTCAGAAATGCAGGAATCTCAGTACCTAAATGCTAATTTTTTAAAGAAACTTGTTGTATCTGCCATTTAAGGCAGTTTGGTCTTTTATAATGGCCTTTGATGGTGAAATCAAGACACACAATATATCAGAAAGCCTAGGAAGTAATTTGAACTGTGAAAACAGATCAACATTTGAATCCTATCTATTTTGGAAAAGTGACTTGATGAGTGATAGCGGAATTTTTCAATGTTCAGAGGCTTGGATTACAGAAGAGGCTTGGAAACAGAAGAATTGAGTGATATTCTGGCTGTAGTAATTTGAATTTTCTGTAGCCTGTCTAAACAAACGAGTGTCTTGGAGCCAAACTGAGACTCTGAGAACTAATCCCACTGTGTTCATTTGGCTGCTGCTCTTCTACACAAGAGTGGAGCTTAACCCTACCACGTGGCTGAGTTGGTAGGGGTTGTACTTTCTGCTCCCTTTCAAGAATGACAATTCCTGAAACAGAGAGGGAATCACGGCAGCCTCTCTGCCTCGCCTGAGCCAACAGCGCCTCCTGCCAGCTGTGCACTGCTTAACGGGTGGGAAACTTTCCGTTTTTTGGTCCTTTTTTTTTTTTTAATTTTTTTTTTTTAATTTTATTTTTTATTGCCCGTTTGTTTTGTTGTTTGTTTTGTCTTGTTGCATAGATATATATAGTCTAGTAAAGAAATGCTTTTCATTTTTGCCTGGAAGCCCTGCAATTTTTGAAGCCATGATAATTTGGGGAGAGCTGTTGTCTTTTCAGCCCAGGAAGGTTTCAACCTTCCTTTGCAGACATTTGCCTTTTAAACGGAGACAACATGAAAGGGGGCACTAAATCCATGTGCTTAATATATGGAAAGCTTTCAGAATGTGGCACAACTGAAGATTAAATAAAGGGAAGAAGTAACCACAGCACTACCTTACCAGTTCTTAACTCTGTGTCAGTACCCTCATTCTAAGTAAAAAGTCATCAAAATACTCCTAAATTGTATTCCTCTCAGTTGCATATAGCAGCACATTTTGGTCCCCATCTGCCTTGGTCAGCATCTTTCTCTTTCTCTTTCTCTTTCTCTTTCTCTTTCTCTTTCTCTTTCTCTTTCTCTTTCTCTTTCTCTTTCTCTTTCTCTTTCTCTTTCTCTTTCTCTCTGCTCCTCTTTCTTATCCTTCTTTCTTCTTCTCTTTCCAGGAGTGCTTTTCACATGAGAGGCACACAGTCTTGGTTTTATGATCATCTTTACTTCAGTGTAATTGTTTCAACGTGCTCACTATAGCTTTAATGCTTCAAGCCATAAAATTTAAAGACTTCAGAGAATTCACCTGAATGGAAAGAGTTTGTTATGGTTGAAATTGACATACACTGCTGTTAATTTAAATAAATACAAATAAACCCACAGAAGTGTTGTCCAGACGGTTTGTTTCTTTAGCAGAAATAGTGTGGTGGGTCACAAATCCAGAGTTCATTAAGATTTTAAAAATCCATTTGCTAAAGAGAAAATACAAAAGCTGCCAATAAAAGCTTTTGCACAGCCACAAGAATACTGCTTTCAAACTTCTTGAATTTTTAATGCATTTGGGAAGAAGGGGGAGTAGTGGAGGAAGAGAATTAATACAGACGTTTCAAGGTGAAATATTTCAACATTTCTAATGGACTGCAAAATGCAAGCTCTGAAGCTTCTGTGTCTATTGCAGAAGCAATGCAGTTGTGTTATTTAAATTTAGAGAGCCCTTCTTCATTTCCAAAGACAACATTCTGACCACACAAACTTAGAAAACATTTTAGCAGGCTAAAATCTTCATCAAATACAAAAGAATATATTTTTGAATCTTCTCCTTTTTTTCCCTGTCTCTTTTTTTATTATCAATTTTTAATGTTCAAGTATAACTTTTATTGTGTACCTTTAAAATTCTCTCACATGAAGACAATCCAGAAAATTATATTTGACAAATGCATTTTCTTATATACTAGCAAACCTTCTATTATAGTTTCTCAGAAAGATATATTCTTCAACTGTACTTGTAAGCCTGGTGGCACAGATCCTGATGCTATATTTAAAAAGCAAAAGTTATATTTACCTTGGTGTTGCTTGATTTTCATCAATACTTAATAGTACAAGAATTTACCCCGTTTTGACTTGTGCAGCATTTTCACTTGACAGTTCTCTCTCACTTTTGAATGTAACATTCTTATTGTTTGTTGTTTTGTTTTGTTTTTCCTCGCTGAAAATGTATCTCATTATAAACTTCTGTACATTTGACCTTGCATTTAAATCATGGTCTGTTCCAGTATGACTATATTCCAAGTACTTTTATCATTAGATATTATCTGTTTTTCAGATAATTGCATGCCAGATTTTGTATGAGCTGAACTTTTTCTAGGATCAGTCTAATTTTATGATATTTTAGGCCATGATCCTTATTTATTCTAGTTTATTTGATGTATTGCTGCATATTTCCCTCATATTGAAAAATTCTTCCAAGTTATTATAATTTTTAAATGTTACTGTTAACTTTGAATTTCTTTTTCTAATCTTTTTTAATATGTGTAACATAAAGCAGACATTATTATCGAATACTACAAATTGAAAACATTGAAAATTTGCAGGCAACTTAAATTGTTGATTGTTAAAAGTCAGATGTTTTTGATTTGGGATCTTCCTACTGTTATGAAAGCAATGTTTTAAAATATTGATATGAAGTACTTACAGCTTCCTAAAATACTCTGTGGTTACACACATACATATATATGTATGTTTGCATGTATGTCTTTATGACAGTTTCTCAGAAAAATGCACTTTTGACAGGAAAGATGGCAAATAAAGAGGTGTGATGTTTTAAGGAGTTGATGCTTGGCTGAGCAGTTATACTCGAGAAAAATATAATCTGGTTCTTAGACATGGACCGATGTGAAGTGGTTTACCACACATACTCCCAAAAAATTCATGCTCATGAAATTATTTCTATAACACAAATCTGTGGGTTTGCATACACAGATAGATGTTTGCACGCATTGTCCTTAAATATTTAAGGAAGATCAGTGAAAATCTGACCTACCTATTGAATAATCTGACCTTCTGATACAATGGCAAGTGTTTTCCCACCTTTAAGAGAATAATATGAAGGTGTGATTTCTAGACATCATATTTCTCAAAAGGGCTGGTGTCATTATTGCAGTCTCATTCCTCCCTCTCCTTCCCCTAAGACTTTTTTTTTTATCTCTGTCTTGTTTACCTTTTTGGTCAAAGGTAAAATCCTGATCTTACAAAATTTTAAGGAGTTCCAGCAGAGAGGTAAAATGTTCAAATACTTCCCTGTTGCAAAAGTACTCACACCTTACTTTGGTGTGAACTTCACTTTATACTGAGCATACAGTCCTTAGATAAACACAGAAGATGTAAACATCAAAGAATATTATATCAGCATCAAGCATAAGGCAATAGGCTTTATTCTGACAGTGTTCATCCATTCAAAAGCTAAACTGGATCTTTATTGCCACACTTTTGTTCATAATAGCAAGTAGGTATAATTTCCACATCCATATACCTGATAACATAGATGAGATTTTTTTCACAACATTTCCATAATGTGTAGATTTTATTATATAAAATATAAATATTTTCTGTTTTTTTAATGAAATAAAATTATTTAATACTCTCCTGAAGTTAACTAATTAATTTATCTGTGGGATCAAAATGAACATACATTGATTTAATTCCAAACTGTACTATTTCCAGCTCAGGTATTTATGATGTACTAAATTTTTAGCTTCTATATGAATGCAAAAATATACACAGGGAATAAACTTAATAAAAAATGCAATATTTGCTTTAGCTGAGCCCTGCAAAGCAGCTATTATCTTAACTTCAAACATATTCCAGACAAGTGTTTTGAAAAGCAATGCTGGCATCTTTCTTTATTTTATAAGAACAAGAATGTCAATATATATTTTAAGAGAAAAATGTATTTGCCAAAAAATCTTTTCTTAGCTAGAATGAGAATGTGTCCTGCAAACAAGAATTCCTGCTGTCTACTGCTATTAATACATAATCAGACATATCTTGACTCTTCTACACTTCTTCCCCTTGCCAATCGGGCTAATCCCTGAAAGCTGTTCTATGGGGGCATTCATTTTTCTTGATCAGCAAAGAAAAATTCTGCTGAAGAAGGGGCTCCTTTATTATGAAATATCCTTCTAATGAACTTTGCCATTATTGAAGCTGTAATGTTTGATGCAATCTGACAATCTGGAGCAGAGCCTGCCCAGCCAATGATATGGAGGAAGAAAATCAAGGGCTTCTCCTTGGTCTGGCAGATCATTCATGCTTATTCTGAGCACACTCCCCAGCTGCATGCAACTAAAGATGTTCTTTGTTCTTGATTACTTTTGTGTATTGCTTTCAAAAGCACACATTTCCCACATTTTCAGCATCGGTTTGGCAGTCTGAATAGTTTCAGCAGAGCATGTTATAGCACACTGATGTACTTATCTTGCTCTATTAATATTACTTAAATCCTGCTGGGAAGAAGACATCCCTGGTGGTGAAACATTTGACCAGGCTTCAACATATAGACACATAATATCATTGGCAACTCTTTATCACAGAAAGATTAATTTTAGGATTTATAGTCCTGAGCCATCTGCGACAATGTTTTAAGATTAAAATATACATAGTGCAGTGAGATTAAATAGACCCTAACTGCATAAAAAAGATCTTTTCAATGACTCTTGCTAGGACTTTACTCCATCTAAGACTAAAACAGTTCCTTTGACTTTCCTTTATTTCCATATTTTCACAACATTCCAGTGTTACTCTCACTTCTTCCAAGTACCATTATAACTTTTATACCTCCAAGTACCTTGCATAACCCTTTATATAGAGATATATAGATTCTTTCTTCTGTTCATTTTTCTTTGTCTTTCTCTTTTTTATAATTGCACCTTATTTAAGGTGCATAAGAAAGAAAATGGGTAATATGCAGAAGATTGTAATACAATCTTTCAACATTTCTAATATTTCTCAAGGTAAATGTCTCAAAGTTAAGGTAAAATCATAAGAAAAATCTCACAATAAATTTTATTTAATTCTTTATTCTTCTAGCAGAAGAAAATATCACAAATAAATACCAGTGAACCAAAAGTATTCCCTGGTATTCCCGGTTGCATGCATCTTTTACAAGAGTTTTTTCTCTTTTCCAGGTTTATGAAAGTGCATGACTGTCCTTTCTTCAAGAGAGAATATTGATTAAGACTGGGACTGGGCTTACCTCTTGCTACAGTTACACAGTTCTGAACTGGACGTTCATGTGGGGCTGACTCTCAATCAGCATTAATAAAATGCTCCTTTGCAGGACTAAAGTTGTTCAGACTTCAAAATGTCAAAGAAGCTGGTGTAAAATTTCACAAATATCAGATAAATAGATAGATAGATAGATAGATAGATAGACAGATAGATAGACAGATAGATAGATAAAGTGAATTCACTTGGGTCAAATTTTAGAACAATGGAAACAAATTTTTCTCTGAAGATATTAAAACTCTGCTTGGTCATGATCCTGTGCCACCTAGGCTAGGTGAACCTGTTTCAGCAGAGGAGTTGAAATAGATAATTGCCAGACATCCTTTCCAATCCCAACTATTATGTGATTCTGTGATATTTAAAGACCATTTGAGGAGAGTAATTTTCAGATAACAAGTACAATTGAAAAATTTTAAATTAGATGGCAATTTGCAGTTTTCTTAATTGCTGCTGACATTGATCCCACTCCTATACATATATCTGTTTATCTTCTAATCAGGACACTGATTATCTCTCCATGGATTATTTAGAATGCAGGAAAGGGCACAAGCAGGAGAAAGGGTTAATCACAGTGTGAGAGCACTGTTACAGAGACTCTCAAAAAGAATGAAGACTAAAACAATAGACACAAATGTAGTCTATATTTAATGACCCATAGAGTTGCACTAGCATTGCAGGTGGTGCACTGAGCCATGATATTTGCTGGTCAGATAAATCACATTTAAAACTTCTCTTTGAGTGAAGCTTGTTGCTGGCCTTTTTCTCAGTATTGTATTTCCATTTAGTCCAACTGCCATAGTCTATTAAGAAACAAGGTTTTAAAACAATGGTAATTTAAAATAAAAAAAAAAAAAAGCTGACTGTCAGGGAATCTGGAAATCTTCCATTTCTTCTGTTCCTTAGACACTTCAGTGCAATTGTTCCAGTCCAGAGCAACTAACACAGGAAAAAGGAAAAACATCACACATTGACTAGATGCTATTAGAACCTCAAAACTGAACCTGACAGAGCATTTGACACAATAAGAGTAATACATATGAAAGAGTTTCTGGAAATGCAGATGGAATTGTCATGTTTGTTTGAACTTCTTAGAACTCTTTCAGAACTTAAAAAATTTGTGGCTTATTTTTTGGTTTGTTTTTTTTTTTCCTATATTTCCTCCTAGAAGTTTACCTAGGGTCTTTTTTCCTAATTTAATGCAGCATTTTATGTTCTTGCAAACATTTTATAGTTCTAATATAATAAATTCAATACCTATACCAGTCAGTGAAGTTCACTCTAGTTGTATCAAACATTCTCTCTGCAACATCTCTTTGAAACTCACCTGAAATTGCCATCTTAACAAGTTATATCTATGCTGTTGCACTTGATGTTTCCTCAGCTAAATAGTGCCTGAATTATTGAAACTGTTTAATGGAGTTGGCATTCAGCAAGTATTTAGCTGCAATTAGTAGATTTAGCATTTCTTCTCAAGAAGTGTGATTTTTGTTTTGGAATTGAACATGACAGCCTGCCCAGGATCAAACTTTATCTCAGAAGATAACAGCTGCCATTTGAGAAGCACGTTTGTAGTTGCTTTTAACATCAAAAATTTGCACTTCAAAGTGGCACAGAAGTCATTGCCAGCTGGAGGGACAGCTGAAAGATAAAGTGATACATGAAGAACTGTTGCTCCCAATCTGTTTTTCTTTGGAGGGGGAAATATTTCTACTGAAAAAGAAATATAGAATTGGTCAATACTGGCCATTTTACAGTGGAATTTTAATAAAATCATAGAATGTGGTGGGTTGGAAAAGACCTTAAAGATCACTTAGTTCCAACCCTCCTGCCATGGGCCAAGTCACTTTCCACTGGACCAGAGGATCCAAAGGAAAAATTAAAAGAGGAATCTTTACTTGTACAATGTCTGAGAAGGAATTAAAAGAGGAATCTTTACTTGTACAATGTCTGAGAGGGACAGATGTCACACACATAGTATTCAAACATTTACATGTCTCATGATCATTTTTACCTGGAAATGAAAAGACAACAGATGCAGAATCGCAGAGTTGGGTTTTTTCTGGGAAAAAAGAAAAAAAAAAAAAAGGGCATTTGTACACTGAATTAGCTTTGAAATACAGAAATGAAAGATGCATGAAAAATTACAGCATTTTGGTTTTTGAGATAACAAACACAGCAGTTATGAAATCTGTAACCAAGGAAAATACTTTGGACCAGATTTCTGAAGCTCAAATGCCAGACTACCATTGAATTGAGGTTCATCAGTCCTACTGAAAATTCTACTAAAATTGCACTCTAGGCACATAAAAATCTGCAGAAATTTGTACTGTGACTTTTTGTGTTGCTGGTAATGCAAAAAAACCCCACATGAAAACCCTAGGAGCTGGTACTATAAAAGTACCTCTGCATTTCTAGTATTTCAGCAGTACATTAAAGTTCTATTGCTTTATTTTGTTTTGTTTTAGTTTTATTTTTTTTCATTTTGCTTTGCTTTGAAAGATTTCTGCTTATTTCTGGATGCTTATTGCATTGTATATGAAATAAAAGCTAATATAGCCAGGGAAGTATATTTTTCTGTTGGATGTTCTTGCCCAAAAGACTGCCTTTTCCTAAAAATTCTGCTGAAAATTTTCATTTTATGTTTCAGATAGTCTTCTTGAATAGTCACTTAGGTATAGGTATTAGTCAGTTATAGGTCAATCCTCCAGAGCTTTTACTAGAGATGAGATTTGGTTAACTTAAAAGAAAGAGGAAGCATCATTACTGGGCCTGCTGTGGACCCATTACTCCAAAAGCAGGCCTCAGAAAGGATTTTCTGTCTCTTTTGTATCATTTTTGGATATTATTCTAAAATATTAAAATACAAATTTCATAAAATCACAGAACAAGTAAAGTGCAAAAAGCAAATTAAGTCCAACTGAACTATATTTTTCTGAAATCAAGAGACCCAAGTTAAAATCCTTATTTTCAAATACATATTAAAAAAAAGATGCAAAAAAAATTCTGGCTTTGTTGTGAGGCATCATGTGATAATTAATTATACTGAAAGAGGAATGAACTTAGAAATAGGAAGTTAACCAAAAGAAAATTTTAATATTAACTTCTAAAAACGCTGTATGGCAACTATATTTTCTTTCAGTTGTACACTCAATGTGTATTTCTAAAAACAGTAAGAACAATAGAATTTAAGAGGAAATAAAGCTATTTAATCAGTTATTAAGTTGACACAAGGATATTCTTCCTACAATTTTGAAACCTAGCCAAATTCAGCTCAGTTGTGCCCCTTTTATGCTCCTTGATTGATCAGCTTCCTCCAGTGCTATTAAGCAAGATCTTCCTAAAAACTTGCATGATTTTCATTTCTTGACTCTCTCCTCTCCTGGTCACTCTTCACCTACGTAGAACAGTCAGTCTTTCAAAGAACAGCAAGTGCTCCTTTTCCTTCCATCCTCCGTTTCCAATTCCTTATTTTTGTTCTTCCAGGGCCTTTTTCTACAGAAAATGTGATGCACAAGAACAATTCACAGTCAAATCAGCCATTCCCTGCTTATTGTTTCAGTACAGCTTTCTTACCGGAAAAATGAAAGTGACTCCCATTGCATCATCCCTTGGTAACAGTCCCAGCAAGGGCTCTGAAGAGCTGCTAATACTATGCCATGACAGCAGCTGCTTTCATTTTTTGTCTTTGATATCACTCTGGCTCCTCAGAGCCCAAATTTTTGGTTTATTTTGGTCTTGTTTTGTGGGGCTTTTTTGTTTGTTTTTGTTTGTTTTGGTTTGGTTTTTTTGTTTGCACTTGTTTAAGGTAGATTTTACAAGTTACAAAGCTAAAGACCTTGTCTATATAGTTACATACTGCTTTTCAGTCTTTTCAGTTAAAAAAAAATGTTTTCTCCCTGTTTTGACACCCACTGATAAGTCTTGACCTACTTATCCTTATTATCCACTTGATTTTTCCTGGCTTTTGCCTTCTATTTAATTTTTTTTCCATCAGCTACACTTACTTCATAATATCTTTAAAATTAAGCATATTCCAGTTTCCTTCATTTTCAAGGACCTTAACAACCTTGAAATACCCAGCTATCATATCTTATTTATGATAAAATGTCATCTCATACCTCAGATGGATGCTCCACTATTTATATTTTCAAGTAAGCTTCATTCTCCCTCTCAGACATGGGAGGAGTTTCTCAGAAATATTTTCAGAGCAGCTAACTGATACCATCTTTCATCTCTCCCCTTAAAATTCTACATCATTATGCTTGTGAACAATGTTGGTATCCATTTGGCGATGTTCTCATTCCTACTGCATATTGATTTAGAAAATATTGTCTCAGATTTTTTTTTGTTTATCTTCCTTTTCTGACTAGTTTTGTGCATAAGAAACAAGTTAATCATGACAAGAATTGTCTTTTATCCCTGTGTTTGAAATGTTTTGCAGCTTGAATTACGATTGCATGAAAGCAAAACTCAGCTTTGCTTTCAGTGTGATATGAGAGAATATTATTCTTCAGTAGATTGCATTAGATCTTTGGTATTTCTGGCTGTGTACAAACTATGAATTCAGAAAGGGCTGAATTTCAGCTTTGCTCACATTTGTTTTCACAGCCATTGCCAGTGAATTTTTTCCCTTTCTATATAACTATAAACAAACACTTTCATTGTCTAAATACTGAAAATATTTTTATTTCCAGATTTTTCTTCATTTATGAAAAAAAATTGTTCCTACTTAAGCTAATTGGGGTTGTGATAATAAAAAGATATAACAGAGGTAATAAAAGTGTGACAAATATAAGCAGCTTCATAACTGCCTTCAGACATAAAAGTCACAGAGAATGATATATTTGAGATACTGCTGAAACACTTATTTGTGTAATGTTTTTATAATATAGTTATTGTATCCTTCATTATTTAAAAATACAGTCTGGCATCACTTGGACATATGATTCCATTGCACTGCATGATGTAAGAGATGCATTAGGGAAAGAAAAATAAAGGTGAATAAATAGTAAGTACATAACTTTAATATAATGAGTGGCACGTACACTGCACTCATCAACAGGCACTGTCAGGCCACATTGCTGTGCCCAGCACGAGCTCAAGGTCTGATAGGCAGCAGTGATGCATTTGGCAAGCAAGGCAAACTCCAAGCACACACAAGAATGTATTGAATGCAGTCCAAGTGATCAAACAGCATCCCATGGGCCAGAACACTACATTAAGTGGTCTAGCTTAGATCAAAATGAAAATGGAAACAAACTGAAAATCTTCAGCATAAGTCACTTTTCTCAATTCTTTTGATTGATGTATCTTTCTATTTCCTACCATCCAACATGCCAACAGACACATGTGGCTTTGGCAAAGCCTCACCAAATGTGGGAGCATCATGTTCTAAGCAAAAACCACAAAAAAGCAACAAAGAATTTTATCACAGTAGCATCAAGGTTGGAAATAATTTAAACTGGATGTTTTACAGAAAACAGCTATGAATTTTTTTTTTTTTTTAACTGTCTGCAGAGATAATATGAAAAGATAGCAGAGACCAACTTAGCACATCACTGGATCAACAGGCAATAGAAATTATGTGCAGAATTCCTACTTTGTTTTCCTAAAATGGGATTTTGGTGGAATTCTATGGCTAAATGTGAAGAGATTAATCTACAGTACCTATATTTAAAAGGCAGAATAGCCTTAGGGGTTGAGTACCAGGTGCAAATACTAGCCAGGAATAAATCTTCCACTTTAGCAATGTTATTGTCACTATGAGATTAATTTCAACCTGATTAATATCCTTATAAGTCATCTGAAGATCTATACTCTGAATTCAGTACAGTGCACAAAACTATAGCCTCACAATATATGTATTTCAATATATTGGATAAAATATTCTTTCTCCAAACAAGAGTCTTGTTTTAATATTTTTTTCCATATGCAGAAAGTCCTTGAAGCCCCATCTCTCACTTACTGAGAAAAGAATTTAACTGCTTGTCCTAGACTGAATGAGGATATTTTATCTTTTTTTTGTGTCTGAGTCAATCTGGATCCAAGAATGGTGGAGCTAAGGACAAGAAGGAGTGATGTAACACTGAGCAGGGCATGCAGAATAGTTGGAAGAGACCATCAGGATCACAGAGTGCAAATTCTGTCCCTGTGCAGGACACCCCAAGAATCTCACCATGGGCCTGAGAGAATTGTCGAAACTCTTCTTGAACTCTATGAGGGTTGATGCTGTGGCCACTTCCCTGGGGACCCTATTCTAGTGCTCAGCCATCCTCTGGGTGAAACACTTTTTCTGATATCCAGCCTAAACCTCCCATGGCTCAGCCTCATGCCATTTCCTCGAGCTGTGTCAGTGGTCATGAGAGCAAAGAGGTCATACTTGTCCCTCCACCTCCCCTCATGAGGATGTTGAAGACCAGCAGGGTGACAGTTCCTCTCAGTTTCTGCATTCCTCCTGGGATTACCACAGATAAGACAGATAAACTTGTAAGTGTTTTCAGACAAGAATTGAACAGAAAAAAAAGAACAGCAAATGTTTCAATACCAATAGTTTGTGTGAGAATAAATAAGAGCACAATAAAACCTGTGCAAGGTCTGAAATTACTTCCTAACAAGCACATCCTGAAGATGCAGAGAACAGAAGTATCTATATTCATGAATGTTATTATTGCTGGTACCACCAACACACAGACACTACAAGGCTGTCGTGCCAAATGTACTTCAGTAATTTCAGAGAAGAAAGAATACTGAAGATTAACATCTCTGCATACATGTTTGCATGAAAATGAAGCTTACTGATTTCTAACTAAATGAGAGATTTAAGTATAAATGTAATAAGTAGAAAGAGATCACTTAAGAAGTGTAAGGGGCTCTGCAGTAAAGCTGAGAGGCTTCTTATATTTTTTTTATTTGCCACCTATACTGGATGCACATGCTTGAGAAAACAGGCATTTCTTGGATAAGTACATAATGCAATGGGTGAACAACTGGCTCAAAGGGTTAAAATAAATGGGGTTACATCAGGCTGGCACTTGTCACTAGTGGGGGTATGCAGAGCTCCATCTCAGGGCTAGTTCTCTTCAATGCCTCCATTTAACAACCTGGATGAAAGCCTTGAAGTGTTACTAAGTAAGTTTACAGATCATAGTAAATTTGGAAAAGCTGTTGACTCTTCTGAAGACAGAGAGACCTGGACAAATCAGAGGTGTGGGCAATCACCAGCTGTAAGAAGCTTAGCAAAGACAAGTGACAGATTCTGCACCTGGGATGGGGCAACCCTGGATATATGGGCAGACTGGGGAATGAGAGGCTGGAGAGCAGTGCTGTGACAAGGGACCTGGGGGTCCCTTGAGGGTCAGGTTGAGCCTGGGTTTGCAGTGTCCTGGAGCAAGGAGGGCCAGGGGTGTCCTGGGGGCACCAGACACAGCACTACCAGCCAGGCAAGGGAGGGGATTGTCCCCCTCTGCCCTGTGGCCTCCTCTGAGTCCTGTGTGCTGTTCTGGGCACTGCAAAGTAAGATGTAAACCTAATAGAAGCATCCAAAGGAGGTGATTGGGAAGATGGTGAAGGTGGTGAAGGACCTGGAGAGGAAGTCATATGAGGAGTGATGAGGTCACTTGGTCTGCTCAGTCAGCAGAAGAGGAGACTGAGGAGAGGCCTCACTGCAGTTCTCTTTCCTCATGGGGGGAAGAGCAGGGGCAGACACGGACCTCTTCTCTCCAGTGATCTGAGGGAATGGCCTCAGGTTGTGTCAGTGGGTGTTTAGGCTGGTATTAGGAAAACATTCTTCAGCCAGAGAGAAGGTTCTTTATCACATCTGAGAAAGAAATAAAAATTGGTTCCAGAATGAGGGGATGTAATCTGATGTTGTATTTATTAATCACACAACAGTGGCTTGCCTATTTTATCCCTGCAATGAGAATGGTAAACATTTCACAGTAGGAAACCCTTTATTTCATGCTCTCATCAACTCTTTGATCTTTGATGCTTATCATAGTTTCCTGTTGAACACTGAGACACATAATGGGCATACTTTGCCAGAACAGCAACCTACTGCGGCTTTCTGACCAGAATTCTGATCAAGTATGCAACAGTTGGAAATGATATGACAGTGCTATTCCTGCCAACTTATGATCATGTTTTGATTTATTTATTTTGTCAGTGCAGAGGTGGATATTTTTTACAGTACTTTTATTTCACTTTGCCTTTTTCTGAGAAGAAAGTATGTTCTTCAAGAATTTTCTACGTTTTTATAAACACTGATAGTTCTCCACTTTCACCATGTGTTTTTAAGTTATCCAAATACTAAAAATGACAAAAAATACTAAATCTAAATTTTACATCTGGTTTCAAATGCACACCCATATATTCAAGAAGCACAGATGTGTATGCAATAAAACAAAGGATGTTTCAGAATCTTCTATTGTTCTAATCCTTTCATTTCCTCCATAATAATCTTTTTGTCTTTTTTCCCAGCTCTTGGGTTTACTGGCAGTGATCTGTTTGTGCCAGGGAAGCTGTGCTGATTTATACTGGCTAAGAAATTAAACTCCTCTTTTCCAGTAACTGTATTCTGTGGGTAATTTTTTTAAATTTTATTTTTTCTTTTTTTCACCCTTTAGTTTATGCCTCTGAATTCATTTTTTTCTTTCTTTGGATGAACTTTTTTATACTGAAAATGCTGGAAATTGCATTTTCATTAATTGCAGTGCTAGTTTTGTCCTATATTCCTTCATGAAAAGGAAAAGTGGTATGCTACATAGCAAGAGGCTTTCAAGAGAGCTGTCAGGGCTTGGGTGTATTTCTCTGTATTGTGGTATTGGAGTTATTTCTTCAGATTTTTTGATCTTTTGCTTAATAAAACAAATTCAATAGGCTTTAAAATTTTTCAGGCCTAAATCACCATGACTTTAACCCAATAAAATACTAGTGTAATACTCTTGGCATCTTTAATATTATTCCAGCATAAATCTCTAACTAGTATTTTAGCAAATTAGGTCTTTATTTTTAGAGGTCTTTGCAAAGCAAGAAAACTGTGAGCTTGTGGAGTTTGTGCCATTTAATTGAATATTCATGAAGAAAATTTAGAGTATGAACATTCAGTGCTAATCTGTAGAGTTTTCATTTGAAGTCTTAAACTTATTTTAAATATGTGTTCCTCATTTAATTAAATATAAAATGAATTGATATTTCTAAAATAATGTTGGTAAAAATTCATCACTCGAAGTTCCATCCAGTGCCCACTGAAATAAATGTACATCATGTACTCTATATACCAATGTTTTCATAAAAATGAGTTATGATATTTGGTACTCTGTGTTAAATCTAAATCATCAAGTTGCCATATTAAAGTTAAGAATCTTGGGCATAAAATTAAAATATTGTTAACTTGGAGTCAAAAGAAAAGTGAAAAGAGATGTTTCATAAATGACTATTTCTGAGAAAGACTGCATCATGTTTCTCTATAAGTTTGTTGGAAAATGTTTTGATCTCTGGAAATCGATTTAAAAATGGGTAAGATGATAAGAAAACAGGCTATCTAACTGGGTTGGAGACTGTTTTATTCCTTAAACACTGCTGGTGACTCTATCCCACAGTTAAAGTATCACTTTAGAAGCTGCATAAACATACTCTTTTCTGCACCTCCTGTGATAATAAGACACTGGCACACACTGAAGCGTGCTGTCTTTTCTGTGAGATGGCTGCCACAAGAGTAATAACTGCGAACCCTGATACTAATCCCATTTTTCAGATTATATCTGACACCTCCATATGGGCAACTAAAAATGTGTAGGAGGGTTGGGATGCTGGAGAACATGCTCAGTTGTGATTCTAGTTTTGTAACAAAATGCAAAGGAAAAGTAGAACAATAAAAAAAGAAATCTTTTTATTTGCATTTTTATATGGCTGTAACATAAAATAAAACTATACCCTCAAATTCCTCATATGTGCCAGCATCCAAACACAGTGCAAAGTTTGAATCAAGGCATAGGTTCAGTTTTTATACACTACATTATTTATCCAGTGGTGTCCTTTAGGCATTACATTTGCTGTTTCTCTCAGTGAGAAAGTTATCCATTTATGAGGGTTTATACTACCATCTAGTGTAATCTTCTTTCTTTTTAATAAAATATTGTCTTACACATAAGCAAATCCCAAGCATGTGGCTGCTGATATTACTGAACATACTTTGCTGAAAATACATTTGTCCCTATGTGAGGAAAAATTATCTTTCCTTGAGGTCAAATATTAGTTAAGTTTATGGTTGTAACTTTTCAGCATCAGAGACATGTTTTATTAATTACAGAAACAAATTTGGATTAAAGGCAAATGGCTGCCCTCTACAATCTTTAATTCAATTAGTGAAGAAATTGCCTGTCTTTACTGAGATAACAGAGTCTTAATTGGTGCCCCTTCTTTCCTTCCTTCAGCATTCTATATTAAAGAGGGGGAGATTAATGTCTGCCAGCAAAGGACACAGAAATCAGAAAGAACGATGAAGAAACAAGCCATGTTTTAAATGCAGGACCTGCTATTTGATGCTTGAATTAACGAGCTTTCACACTTACTTTGCTGTTTTAATTTTCAGAAGGCAAAGAAAAGGAGACTAGTTTCCCCAAGATACTTCTGCGTTCCAGTGAGACTATTTAGAGTTTAGAGTTGGCCTGTGAGCGTAGGTAATATGCCATGACTGAAAGAAGAGGCAAGAAAGATTGTGTAATGAATACATAACATGCGTAAGGAGGGTTCTGGGAACCAGGATTTCATCTTCCTAATTGATGCACATTCTGACTGGATTCCTATAGTCCCATGAGGAATTCAAATGAAATCAGTAGGATGAATCCTGAAGTAAGATGCACATACAGGGATGGGCTACATTTACTTTTTGACCTGTTCATTACCTCATCTAAATCATAAGTGCACCCAATTCAAAGTCTAGTTAAGTGTTTCTTCAGCTTGAAACTCGGGCCATTATCACATAGTGATTAGATTAATTAGATAATCAGATTAATTTAGATACTCCAAAAACTAAAAGACCATGGAAAAGAAGGAAAAACAGAAAAGAAAGAAAGAGAGAAAGAGAGAGACAAAGAAAACCCCACATAGTAAAAAAAAAATCTCAGCTTATTTCCACAAATCACTATTTTTCTTCAAAATAGAGGGATAATATCTTCCGTCCTAAATTTCAAATATCAGACCCTTTCCATCCTTTTAAGGCTATAATGTCACCAAATCTTCTATTGTTACAGTCATTTTAGAATCTAATAATGACAATTATTTTTTGACAAGAAACATCTGTTTCCTGTCTGGAAGGGGAGTCTGATAATCCTCAGCATTATCGACTTTCCTAATGTTAATAATCATCCTTACAGTTTTTTTACATAGACTAATTTGATGATGTATGCATTTACTTACTCTCTGCTAGTGTTTCACTGATTTGTGAAAATCTGCAAAGAAAATACAGAATCTGTGTCCAGCAATTACCCAGCTCATCATCTTTCTAATTAATTTCAAGGCATGACCTGGCATTTTACTGTTCAAGTGAATTTATTCAAATTATTTTTCACCAGAGAGCACACAAGCTTTTAACAGCTGTATTTCCAATTTTTTTTATATCTTATCTTTAAACTTAGGAGTTGCTGTACATGGTAGCTCCTGACAGGGAACTGGAAGACATAAATTCAATGCTGAAAGTATTCCAGAAAAATAATGTTTAATTTTGTAACTCAGAGTTTTCCACTATTTCAGTTTCATTTCCTGCATTTTGCACTGTGGCAAGTTCACAGTGCTGCATGGGTGACATCTGAAAACTGAAGAGCAAAGATTTACTGAAAAAAAAAATTATTAACCTCCTGTGGTATTGATCTAAAACAGAGATTGCATCTCGTATATGACATTTTATATACTGACATTATATAAATGCTTGAAAACTGATATTCCTAAGTGCCAACACAACTGCACAGCAATTTTACAGTAGCCATGAGTATAAATACAGGCTGTTTACGCCACATGTTATGGTAGATAATAATAAAGATAATCTGATATAGAATATTTCAAATCATTGCAAAGAAAATTTAATTTGTAAATTCCTTCATTTGATGATTTTCAACAGGGCATGTACCTATTGAACAATTTCTTGCCTTTCAAAAAATGTTCAGAAGAGTAATTTAATGTGAACAAGGTGGATGTTCTGCCTTTAAAAAGGATTAATTCTAGCCCTTTAATTATTGGAGATTATCTTTCTTTTAGAGGAACTAATTAATGCCAAGGATTTTCTTTCCAGTAAAAATTTAATTGGAAATGCTCTGAAATTAATGAAAATCACCCCTTACATCGTATTTATAATATTGACTCTGTTTTTTATGCTCTCAATATAGTTTTACAATCTTTTCCTTATTCTTCTATTTTACATTTTTTCTTTATTTCACCTCATAATAACCCATTAAAAAAATATATCTATTTTAATAGATTCATTTGCTCTAGATATTCTAGTATTGAGTATGTGACCTCTTTATTTGTTACTGTAACTACCAGAGGGCTCACTACTAAACCAGACCTCCTCTAAGTAGTTCTGAACTTGCATGACCATGGCTGCAATTAAGAATTCACACATGAGAATGTGATTTCTATAGGAAATAATAGCATTATGGTCTAGTTCAGCATCATTGCTGAAAGTATAAAACTTGAATTAGTCCAGGTGATTAAGGTTTCATTCTCTGAACCATTGTTTTGGAGCTTTGTAGAATCATATGGTTTTATTTTCCTGGGGGTTTTATACCAAGCTGCTGAAAGTAAAGATGATGTTTCCTTGTGGCATGAGATGATATGTGCCAACACAGACTTTTTGAGAATAATTATTATCACTTTCAAAATGGAAGAGACATTTCTTTGAGAAAAGACATGCAAACTTCTGTAGTTCTCTTATTTTAACTTCAAGTAAATCCCAAATTTATTGTATGTACTGTAAGAAAAAGAATTAGGCATAGAGCTTACAGAGCTGTTTCAGGTGCTGCTGAAATTTATAGCTTGTGATACAAGAACAACAGGTCACTAAAATTAAAAAGAGTAAAATTCAAAGTCCCTAAAAGAAACATTTTTCACTCAAAATGAGAGTTTGTTTTGTTGCCTCTTCCCAGGAAACAACAGAAGTCATGACTGTTGTTAGATTGGATTGGATGCTTGTACAGATACTAACGGTATTCAGTTATCAGACTTAACCTTACTGAATGCTGTAGAATTTGGCTAGATGTAATCAAAACTAACAGCTATCATTTGTGGTGTTCTGATGAAGGATGTGGTCTTGGTCCCTGCTGGATACATGGTAAAGCACAAGACAGATCCATGATATTTCCTAAATCCTTGGGAAATTCTGAGCAACATTTATATCTGAAAGTCACACCGTAGAAATAAAAGGTGGCTAAAACTCAATGCTTTGATATTAATGGAAGACAGGTTTTTTTCACTGTACTTATGGATAGATTTTCATCAGGAAATTGCAGGAAAAAAAGCATAATTTTTTTTTTTTTTGGTGAAAAATATACCCCCGTCAAAAAGAATTTTTTTGTCATGGAAAGTACAGCCAGTTTTGTAAACTTCTCTGAAATATGGCTTTGGGAAGCTGCATGGTTGCAGGACATTTCAGCAGGTAGGACATTGGAAGAGCGAGATTGTGGAGTGTGTGACTTCAATAAAACACTGCTGCACATGTGGAGCACGTCTTGTGCTCCCCAAGAGCCTCCTACTTTCAACTCTAGACTCATAACTAGGCTGGCTTGTCACTTTACATATTTTAGCTGCCCTGACTTGATATTCACAGGAAGAAGAGATTTAATAAAACTGTAAAATCATGTGCTGTTGTACCCCTCTTTTGTTCTGATTAAATATTTGAGACAATTTTTCTCTGAAATCTTCCATTTTGTTTTTCTTGGGTTTTTAATCCTCTTCCTGTTTTTCAATGAATGCATGCACTAATATATCTTAGTCCTGTACCAGTCAAAACAACAGCAATGTCTTTTCTAACTCTATTAATAGACAACATCTACATAAAAGAGGTACAATTGCAAGTACTGAAAACTCTTAAGTCCAGGGAAAACACAGCTAGTTTGATACAATGGATGTATTTTTAATTTGCAGGGTTGATGAGACAACAAAACCCAGCTAAAAATTAGGAGGTTCTCCAAATGTTGACTGCTGTGATGCATATACTATATATGATGTTACGAAATATTGGACAGGTTTTTTCAGTCAAAACTGATTTGTTCAGTAATGTGCTCACTAGGTCTCTTGATTATTCATTTCTAATAGAAGCTTGTGTGGAAAAGGGTGTTACTAAGGCATGTGGGATCAAATCCTTTACAAAGACATAAGACAGAGCATTTATCAGAAAGATATTGTCAATTTTATATACCAAGACATAAAAAAGAGACCAAGAGAAGAAGTATGCTTCATATAAATCAACCAAATGCTGAGTGCAGGATGTATGCAAGTTATAGTAGAGCAGTGATTGCTCTATATAGGATATATATACTATATACAGTGATTGCAGACCTACTTTGGGAGGCTGTTGGTTCTGTGTGCTTGGTTGTTAGAAACATGGAAAATGAATACAGACACAGAGAAAAGAGACAGAGAGGGGAGCTAGCAGGTGTTCACTGCTGAGATTCTGTGGAGCATGCATTAAAGTCTACACAGTAATAATAAAGGCATCTCTTTGAATCACTTTAAAAATTTAAACAAATCCAGATGACTTAGTAAGAGAATTAAGAGCTAATTACATTAAGCAGTGAAGATCAATTGCATATATGTTGGTAGCTTCACTTTATTGTCTTAACTTGAGGAAGCCAATAATAATAAGGAAGGATAAAGCATAGTTAACCTAATTCTGATTACAGAATCCTTCTTTTCAGTATCAGATAAAAGCTTTGCAGCATTTCCACAATAATCTTTATCTTAAGAACTTTACATTTTTGCATTTTGAATTATCTGAAAATGGAATTAAGCATCAAGATTTCTCATATGTAGGATGGATATCTTTGGCCTATTTAAAGAAGGTAAAAAATTACTCTGGAAAACTGGAAGCTGCAGATCCCAGAATGGTAACAGCAGCGTCTGGACAGTCACCAGATGCTAACCAAAAACTATACACTTTTAAGTGAAATATAACCAAGGTAACCTTATGGCCACTTTATTGATTTCTTTTTCTTTTATGTAAGACTAGATTTAACTTTTAATCAGAATAAACCATTATGAATAGAATTTTCAGATTATGCTAAAGATGTCTTTGATGTGTGTGATTTGTGCATTTATCTCCTCTACAGTGTCCAGGTTTGCTATGATAGCATTAAACAATGGCAGTCAGATATCATTTGGGAAGCCAGCATCATTCCAGTTCTAATATGTTTAGTTTTGTATATGCCTATTTGCTAGTGCACATCTGCTTCTCTCTACATGCCATTACTTCTTCCAAAAGAAACAGAAGTTGAATTCTACCCTGGCTCCAAAATATCACTTATGTTTTGTCTGCCTGGCACAATGCAGGGCTGCATCAGACCTAGCCCATTTAAAAGTTTAATAAAAATGTATATATATATATAAATCCAAATTACAAAACCACAAAAAAAGCCACAAAAAAAACCCCCAGATCAGCAGCCACAATGCTATAATAGATTGGTCTTACAAATAGTACCTGATTTTTGAACCCTAACCAGTTTATATATCTCTGTCTTCATATAAGCCTACACGACAATTCCTTATATCAATGCACTTTACACTTGAATACATATCCTTGCAAAGAAGATAAGATACTTAATGTGAAATATATAGCATGTATATCATGTAGTATAATTGATTTTACCAAATACTTTAATAGACCTTCAGTGGAAAAAAATACATGTGAATAGAATTTTAAAAAACAATTTAATAAATGTAGTTATTTTTTATGTAACTGCGTGAAAGCTTTCCTAATATTCAGTAGATTTAAAGCTGGTATTTGCACTACTTGTGCAATATCATATAAACATATAAACCTGTTTATTAATGGTCTCCAGTAAAAATAATGATGTCTTTCAAATATTTTTGTGCTTAGAACTTTATAGGAATTGAAACCTATAAAGACTTTGAGATCCATAAATTGCATTGTTAAATCTAACTTTTATATACAAAATGTTTTTTAGTGGATGGAATGGAAACGGAACAAAAAAAATTGTAAGAACCAATGGTATATTGGCTATAGTATTTTGTGAAATAAAATTTCACTCTTTCTCCACGCACAACCAGCCAGAAGCTTCACATCTATTTTTGTTTCCCTGCTACACACTGAAATTTAAATCTGTATTCCATACAAAAGGACAGTTATACTTCTTTAATTGAGCAGAAAAAAAATAGAAAGAAGAATCAAGTGGAGTTTTAGAAATTTAAGACACATTTCACTTTCACATATTTAAACGGAAATAAGAATAATTTTATGATTTCTTCATGCTTTAAACAATTTCTTTCTTTGAAATGCACCCCAGTTATTCTTTGTAACTCATATTATGACATTAGAAAATCAGCAGAAAATCAATAAAGTAATACAGTTTTCAAAATATTGTAGGTATCAATTTTTCTCTAAATTGAAAAGGTGAAAATGTTTATATATCTACCTCAGATATTGATGTACTATCCAAATATCATCCTTTCCATGCAGTCATGCTCATGAAAGTCTGTTCATGTGTTCTGTATTGTTACTCTGCCTAGATGTATTTTCTCCTAAATCAGGTTTCCTGTACATATATATTTATGATTTTCCTATTGATCATGATTATATTTTTTCTGATTAGTGTCTAGATGCACAAACTTCTTCCCAAAACAACTCCAGTGCTAATTTATTGTGAGCAATATAAAGATCAAATACAACAATGAACATTTCATTTCAAAGTATAGATGAACAATTCTGGGATTGTTCAGTACTTTCTGAATAAGACAACACTTTTAGGAGCCAAGGTTCATTGAGAGACAACCTAGAAAGACTCAGTTCCTATTCCAGCAAACCAAAACAAAATGCAATAAGCAGTGTGTCCCATCATATTTTATTTAATGATTTATGATTTTATTTAATGATTTATGATTTATTTAATCTCTTTATGATTATGAGGACTAAATGGAAAACAAAAAGATATGTAGCTTTCAGAATATTTTTACATTTTATATTTCATTATTTTTCATTTAATTTAATTAAATAGGAAGAAGATGTATTGTTATTTTTATTTTTAATAGTTTAAAATAAACATATGTATTTTGAAAAATTACCTCAGTTTTTTAATATATAAAGTTATTACAATCTGTGTTCTCTCTAATCTTAAAAAATAAAATAAAAATAGTGGGGAATTGTGGTTTCTGACAGCCAGCATATAACTCTAGCACACCAGCAGTATATATTCAAAAATCTTGAGTAGAAATTAAAGCACAAGGCAAATAAATTCTTACAACAACAGATTTTTCAGGGTTGTCACTTTTATTCTTACACATAGGTTAATTGTTATCAAGAACACAATCATGTATATTTCAAATTAAAATCGATTACTTTGTTCTCAATGATGTAAAATAATACATTTTTGCTCATACAGAATAAACACTGTGCCATTTAAATTATTCTCTTTTGATTTGTTGTGTGTGTGTTTACATAGTCACATACAGACTGTGTTTATACACTCTGTATGTGACTATATAGAAGGAACTCTTTAGTCATTTGGTTACATTCAGGGTGTAAATATTCAGCTTGTTAAAAAACAATCTGTTAAAAAAGTAAGAAGAGTGAAAACATATCCTGGTGAAGTTGCATAGGAAAACCTATAAGCATAAGTGGGGTTTAAATTAAATTAAAAACAGAAAAAAAAAAAAGAAAAATGGCATAAACCTAGCTTTCAGAACAGGGTATTTATAACTTAATACCAGTGGGGTTAAGAGAATCAAGAATCTCAGAAGGAAAAGAAAACAAAGCTGACCAATCACAACACCTTTTCTTTTCCTGGCTCGATAGGATAGCTACAGAAAGCATTGCTAATCGGAGATGACAGGTATATGATGATATATATATTTGATATATTTACTTGGCCAATCTGTCAGGGAAAAAAAAAAAAAAAGGAAAGCATTGGCATAGTGGCCATTAATAAACCCCTAAAACCTCAATCTTTAGTTTTCCAGTGACACAGGTAGAAAGATGCCAAGATAGGTCTCACTTCCCTTCCTCACCTTGCACTTCTGTGCCTGAGGTCACCTTCCCATCCCCACCCCTGCCTTTCTCCTGTCTGTGATTTAAGAACTGAGTGTCAGCCTTAATTCTGAATTTCCTGACTTTTATGGCTTAAGTCAGTCTCTTAATGTTATCTAAACATACTTTCTTGGTATTTAATATAAAGAAGCTTTGATTCAAAAATAGAAAGACTTTGATCTGATACACCAGAGGGGGGCTGCTGGGGGAATGTGGTGTGATTTCCATTATTTCCCGGCTCTTTCCCACTGTGCTACTTTTGATATAATTTTCCTTTTTTTCCCTTTAACCAGCTTCCAAAGATACAGTGTGAGGACCACAAAGAATCCTGTCACATGAAGGACAGAACTGACTTTGCCAGACTGCCTTCAGTCATATTTGCTTTTCTGTTCTTTACATATATAAGTGAGAAGAGTGAATTTTCATTATTAATGTACAAACACTGCATTTAGCCATTTTTTTAAACTCTCTTCCTCAATGCAAATTCTGACGATCTCTGCTTCAATTTATTCAAGTTTTGGTTTAAACATACTTTCACTGATGATAGAATGATGTATGTGTCAACACAGATGTGTAGACTAGAAGATGTCAGATCTGACATGTCCATGTGGTAATCCTAAATGGTGCCTAAATCAAGTTTGGAAATTGCAGAGCACCTTCTGGTAGGCTAATGGGCACTACTTGTTTGGAAAAGGTGATTAGTGTGGATGCAGCACTGAGCAAATGGGGTCACAATTCTTCCTGGGCTGGGATGTTTCTGTTGATATTACAAGCAGCAGATCCAAAGCCATTTATGGTACCTCAACCCTTATGGGACCAAAGAGTCTGAGGTGTTAACAAATAAAGTTGGGAAATATGTAACAAAATGTTCCGGGTGAGAAAACATAAAACAGGAGGGGTTCCATACAGAATAGCTTCTAAAATCACACAATGCATTGTAAGAAAGGACAAACCTAAATACTGGGTTTTCAGCTTCCTTTCATGAAAGGAGTGCTTTGAACTCCATGGAAACATTGAAAAAGATAATTAGCAGCCCTAGTGATTGAGCGACATGAGCTGGATTAAAAAAAAAAGATCACTTATTTACATGTCAAAATGTCCATCACAACCCGTTGGTATGGGAACATACTGCTTTTCTTTAGGAAAGGAGAAAGTGCTAACAAAAAGTATATGTTCACTGAGCACTAGATGAATATATGTCCTCAGAGATGTTACCCTGAATTTACAGCACTGAGAAAACATAATCCTGTCTACTGTGTACTGCCCTTGTTCCGCTGCCATAGATGGAAGAAGGACACAACAAAGGACTCAAAAAACCTTTGACATACATTCATAATAATCAGCAAACAGGTCATGACTGCCAGTCAAAAAATGTGCAGAACCTACCAAAACTAGGGAGAAAGAAAATATGAGAGGTTAGAGTAAAACTTAACAAAAATAATTGGTTTGGGCCATGGAAAGAATGAGAATAATCTTCTGTAGAAGGTCAGCAATGATGCAGTGCTCATAACAGCAAGAAATCATATGAAGTGCTGTGAGAAATAAAAAGTAAACACTACATTTGCCAAATAGGAGTGGGTTGCAGGAATAGAGATGGCAATATGCCTGAGGCTAAGGGCTCATCCATTACTAGCTGCCTTTCATAAAAGGCTGACATCAATATCAAATAGAAACAGAAAAAGGTATTTTATCAATGAAAATTAAGCGTTCTTGCAACTCTCAATAAATAACTCCTAGTTTGGCTGATTAGACAATGAAAAATAGTCATCACTCATTTGATTAGCAAAGGCTCAGAAAATGGAGTATTAGAGTTATAAATAGAGTTGATAGCTGCCATCAAACCATGGATCTAGACAAAACACAACAGGGATAAAGGGACAAATCTTTATTGTTTGCTGAAAGCATTTTTTGAAATACCTAATGCCTAAACCCACTTATAAAAAAATAGATGTCTCTTTCTGCAAGGGAGATGCTAAACATTGCTGTAAATCTAGTCCAGGAGGCCAGCATAAGGATAGTTGCTTCAGTCAGCAATATTTGTTTTATGCATAGGGAGCAAAACACTTTAATTAAGTCACACAGTCACAGCATGGAGAATTTCTAAGGGAAACAATTGCATTCTGTGGAAAAAAATTTCTCTAACTGAAATGTTTCAGGAAATGGCGAAGTTGTTTTGCCAGTCTCAAAGACAAATTTCAGGTTTTAATAAAAAGAGCGATCAGAATAGATGTTCCCTATTCTTCCCCCTAAACATTAACTGTTTTGCAAAATTACTTTTGAACTGTTCCAGTCTTGTATTTAGCATAGATATACTTTCACTGCAATGAATTGCAACTGGATAAAAAGACAAAACTCAATTGCTGTGTACAAATAAGCCAAAAACTACAGTTGTATTTTTGCAATAAACACATTAATGCATATTTACATCTCTATGGTACTACCTTATATTCCTGCCTTTTTACTGTGTAAGAGTTTCCTCTAGTGTCTGAGCTACTGTTCTTCATTTCCATTTCACCTTGCTTATTCAAAAGATTTCAGAATCCAAGTCTGAAAATTTTTCATGCAGTTTCTCTGAAACTCTACAATAATTACATTGAATTCTTTTGAAACTGTGGAACCTTCATAAAAACAAACATGCATCCGACCAGTATAGACTAAAAATGCTTGGACAGACAGTCCCAAGCCAAAGCTGATTGATCAAAATAAAATTCAATAAGTAATTGAATATAGAGGTAATTGAAATACCAGGAGCAATTTAAGAAGCAGGATTCAGTGTATTGACTTAATTTTGCAGTTCTTAAAATGGTCAAGTTACAAGACTTACATCGTATAATACATTACAGAGATAGTGTTTTCTTCAAGCTGCTCCAAAAGCTATTCTCATTAGTCTTCTTTATCCTTACACAGCTGTGCACTGGGTGAAAGGAACTCAAATGAAGATATTAGTTTGTGAAGACTGATTCATCTCCATTCTTCTTTCAAGGTCTACTGATGAAATTCCAGGATTTCCTTACTTAGTAAAATTGGTTATTTGATCTTTATCCACACTGTGCACAATATTCTTACAGATGACTAATAGAAATTCCTGAATCCTCTCCAAGAAGTGTATATCCTTTTTGTCTTGACTTTGAGGAAGCTGAGCAAATCCATCATGCTGTTTTTACCTGGGAGTGAAGAAATCTTTCCTGACCCCTTAGCCAAGGCAGTTGGACTGACTCCTAAGTCCATCAAAATCTCCATCAATGAAAGGCAATGCTTTCCTAAGGGGGAAAATGGGAGAAGACCAGTTTAAATATTAGAGAGAAAACAGTAAAACAAACTGTCATGTCCCTCTCACTAGTAAACTGGAGACAGCAAATTTGAAAGGAAGGTTTATTCTCCTCTTTTTCAAGCTTTTGCAATCAATAGAATACTCAAATATTCTTATCATGAAACCAAATCAAGACATGAACATAGAAACACTACAGGATGTAGAATAAAATAGTGTCCTGGTTTAGGTTAATTTTGGGAGAAAATACTATACCCCATTTAGAGTGAAATATGTATAATACTTTAGAGGAAAAAAGATAGATATTATTTTGTTGCTGCTTTATCCCTACGCTTGGACATCAGAAGTTCCTTTTTACTGGAGCGTACTGAGGGTGGCCCACACAGTCAAGATTTCAGTGAGCTGTAAATTTGTAAATTTTATTGCCATAATTTCATTAGAGGATTCAAAAAAAAAGAAAGTGGGAGTATGAATGGTTTGAAAACTAAAGAAAAAAAATTGAGCTCAGAAAGACCATCTTCTGACACTGTTCTTAATAAATAGGCTACAGAGTTTATTTTGTAATCTGACCTATTTTTTCCTTCAAAGGAAATCTGTGAGTCTATTGAAAATGCATCAATGTACTGTTTTATTTATGCACATTTTTTGAAATGTAAAAGTCCATGGCACAAATTCTACTTTATAATGCACCATTAGTCATGCTTTTCAGACAGGGAACCTACAGGACAGAAACACCAGTTCATACCATCTCTTGCATCCCTAGGTCAAGCTATCACCTCAGTCTAACACAAGTATGCATTGACTTGTGTCTTTCTCTTGCATGGCTCTCGTAGCAAAGTTAAAAACTGAAATTTCTACATTAAATATAGTGTGCTGTCTGGTTACAGATTATTCTGTACAAATAAGACAGCTAGAACAAGGGGATCACAGTGAAATAATCTCCCAGCTTCCAGAGGACATCAGTTTAAATCTGCTTCATTATTGTTTCAAAGTAAAGGAATTAAAGTTAGACTGGAATATACCTTCTTTCTTGAAAGACAGCTAGGTCAGGGCATACTGTTAAAAATACTCAGACTGAATTTCGGAAGTGAAATAAAGCATGAACTTAGAAGAGTTTCTCACTGGCTGGGGTTAAATTATTTTATACTGCGTCACTTTTATAACCACAGTTTTACAGTAGAAGAGTTTTACCTATTCTACTTAAACAGTATATAACACATTCTGTAATTTTTATTACAATATGTTTCAAACCTACAACTTTCCCATCTTCTAACAAATATAATTTTGTTTCATTATTAATATTTATTATTAATCTCTTTTGTAGTGCCTAGAACCCAACTGAAGCTGACGTCCCATAGTGCTAGTTTAATACATGTAATAGCAATGGCACTTTACAGAACAGTCAATATATAATCTAAAATTATAAATACAAATAATTTATTGCAAAAAATGACATAAGCTTTATTCCTACATTACACAAGGAAAGCACACAATGCAAGAGAGATGAAGTGGAATGTGAGAAGAGTTTTGAAGTGAGAAAGCAAACATGCACGTTCTGCCTATTGAACCAAAGTCTCTAGGCAAGAATTGAACACTGACAAAACAACTGACACAAATCACCAGGCTCTTTTGCACAGTTTAGAAAAAACATTAGAATCCAACACAGGAGCTCAAGTTGGATTTTTCAGGAAACAGTTCATTAAACCTGTTGCTTTCTTAAATATAAACTTTTATGGAAAAGGGTTTTTAGGTACGCACCCAGATGTTGGTTCTATTTGGACATCACAACTTATGAACACCAGTAAACTGGCTACAGCTGGAATACTCTAAAATGTATATCCATACTTCAAAAGATTCCATACAATAAAGTCAGGAGACATTGTGGTTCTCTCCTGGCCCATCATACATGTACACTGCCAAAACCTACCAAACTCTCTGGGGATCACCTGATCCAGCATTCCTGGAGCTGTGCCAAGGGTATCATGTGCATTGTGCTCTGGAGAAGCTGCTCCTGGTGAACCTGAGGCAGGAATGGCAGTGAGTGTACTTTTGGAGGAGTTTTGTGGTTCCTAACAGCCCAAACAGGGGTAAAGAAAGCCCTGGGAGCTGTAATATGAAAGCCTGCTGTGATCTGGAAAACTTTTAATGTCCTTTTTTTTCTTTTTTTAATGGTTTTGTGATTCATATTGAAGAGAAATGAATGTGGACCAGGTGATGGGTAAAATCGGATGTCAAATTAGGTGAGATAAGAGAGTTAGCAATGATTAAAAGTTAAAAGCAGAAAATATTGCAGATCTTTCTTAATATTATTCAATCATCTGCAATGTAGTCAAATAATGGACAAATTCCATTAGTGAACAAACGTATTCATCAATTAGTGACGAAAAAGCAAGAATCAAGTAAACAATTCACAAACATTATTTATCCATATCAAGAGCAGAAAAAAATTCATATGTTGAGGAAACATATTGCCACTCAGTACATTTTTATAAAACAATAGAGTACACAGTGCAGATAATAAGAGAACTGACCTCTGGAAAAGACCTTCAGTCAACAAATATAGGAACATGACATCTTTATTGTCTAAGTAAGCTAAGGCAAATGCTCACAAAAAACGAAACAAAAGAAATTTTCAAGAAACTAAACAGAGGACAGAGTAAGTAACCTAAAACAGATTTTACATTGAACAAATATATTTCATGAGAGCCTTCCCACTAGATTAATTAATCTGAGAGAATCAGTAATGTTGTACTGGTTGTGTTAACCACAGCAAGCAGATAAAAAATGGAAGGCCATTTTTAGCTCTTGTAAGCAGCAGAATCTGTCTCCTTGTCAGATTTTATTTACCTCTGTACTGACATCTCCAGCAATGCTTCTGTATCCATCAGTGTCACAGGAACCTGCTCCGACCCATTGCAATCATTATCCTTATAGCTCACTTTATTTTATCCTTATAACTCACTCACTTTATTTTTTTTTTTATTTGACACATTTCAGTCTTTTTTAAAAAATCCTATACTAGAGCAGATTTTGATTAAAAATATAAAGGGAGAAATCTGCTATAGAAACATGCATTTACATATAGTTTACAAACCTTTAATCAACCGAAGTCTCTAGCAGATATGTAAATGTACAAATGCATGCTGTAAAAATACAGATGTGTTTAAGTTTCTTACACACCTTTTGAAAACAGCTTTCACTTTTTTTTCCCATCCATATGGATGGATTCAAACATATATGTGTGCATTATTCAGAATTAAGATCACTGAATTGATACTCCTTTAGGTGAACATAATTCGAGGAAAGGAACTGGAAATTGTAAGTCATCAATGAATTTCCAGTTATTTGTAATGTAAATGCAGTTTTCTTTGTCTTCAGTTACTAAACAAAAAAGACAAACATATGCTTTGCAAATCACCTATAGTTAAATGAGATCCCTGTTAGAAGTGAAAATGTTTTCTCTCAAACTAATTTTTTACTCTTTCTTAAAAAACAATAAATAAAGCTAAATTTTTAGAAGTGTAAACTCACAAGAAATTAACTAAGCTTTTTAAAAAATTGAACTGCAGGAAAGAAAGTAAACTTGTAAATATAATTTAGAACATACTCTTATTGAGGACCTACAACATCTAATCCTTCATTTTACTGCTAAGAAACAATAATCTAAGGTCTGAGGAAAAACTGAACACCAAACAAAAGGTCTCCGAACTGATTAATCACAAAGATTCCCAAAATCCCATGGGATGCTCGTTCCAGACTGTGGTACCCTTTTGCAACTACATACATTGTTAATCTAAATTCGTCTTGGTTCTGATACTTAGTTTCTTGTATAAGACATAGACAAGGCTACTCTAATATCACGTTTAACCTTCACCTTTATATATTAAATCAGTACAATTCTTTCAGCTTTTCTCCATTTTATCTTTATCCAGCTTATAAATAGCATCTTACAGCAGGTAGCACTAGGCTTAAGCTGCAGTAATGTTAAATAGAAAAGCTCAGCTGCTTTCTATGTTTCAATGAGGCTCATACTAGCAATTAGAAATACCATTTTTTTCACAACTAGCTTGATGCCTACCATATGTCAATCATTTTCCTGTAGGGTTGCTCTCAAGTCAATTATTTGCCAGTTACTTGCCAATTGTAAAATGGTATTACTTTTTTTTTTACCTTTTTTTTTTTAATAAGTGTAGTGAATTATCCATTTAAATTTGTATCATTGATAGCAGCTTATTTCTCCAGTTTCTCAAGATCATGCTGGAGTCTAATCCTGGCTTTTACTTGCCTTGCATTTCTTTTGAGTTTGATGTACTGTACAACTTCCTGGTACTCCCCTAATATTACTTCATCCATTTCCTTAATTAAAATATTGACCAAATCTGCATGACAAGTACATGCCATGCAGAACAGGAGTACTGCTTGAGGTTGGAAATCACCTCTGGAGGTCATGTGGAGAAGGCTGATCAGGCTGATGATGGTGTCAGTCATGATCTTGTGAGGCAAGGCAGCCTGGGACTGGTAATTCAGCTGCTATTTTGGTGTGTCCTTCCCATTTGGGTGTGAAAAAACATTGCTTTGTCTCACAGCATTGTGGTAAGCTGAGCTAAAAAGCCTAAACTCTTCATCAAAACCAGAAGGTTTAGGAAAGACATCTTCGTACCAGACAGGTTGTCTGTGACACCAGATTCCTTTGGAATTAAATTTCATATTTATCCTGATCTCTAAAATGGCTGGTGGGCTCTGTGTGGCATACAAATATCACTAAGATCATGTTGTTTTCTAATGCATCCTATCCCAAAGCTAAGTGCTGAATCTTAGATTGAATGGCTCATAGATGAGGTCTACATGTAGCCTAATGCAAATTTGCCAATAAGCTGAAATGTTTTTGAATGGGCTGGCATGGAACATAAATGTGTATTAAATTTGCTTTGATAATCACATTATATGCATACTAGCTTTCCTTCATTTTCTTTCAAACTCAGAATTATTTTTTCTAAAATTCAGTGGCAACATTAAAATATTTAAATCCAGAAAAGTTGGACAGTTTTTCAGGCCTTTAATGAATAATTTAAAAATTAAAATTTGAGTCAGAGAAACATTATTTTATCACAAGTCACCAATAAAAAAATAGCATGACAATGTTCTACAGAAAAATCTGTCCTGAAGCAATCTAAACTGGCTGCTGCTAAGCCTCAGGCTGCAGCTGACAGTGTGTGCATATATGTATTTGTGTGTTCACAGGTTTTTCCCCAGGGGGAAAGAAAGGAATTCACCCTGCAGTTCTGCCTAAACATTAATTTGAGCAACTGTGATATATTTTTTGGCAAGGAAATGTGAAATGAAAAAGGACAGATTGTTTACTAGAAGAAAGCAAACAGAAACAAGATACATTTATGCTGGGCTGAAAATGACAGGGATTTGTTGACACACAAGCCCCTTGCTTTGTGAAAGTCCAAGGTAGCTCACAGTATCCTATCTTAATGAAGTGAACTGTGCAAATAAACAGCCAGTTCAGTGGTAACCACAGGGCATGGTCTGGAAAGGTTAGACTTGACTTGAGGGTACTGCCTGATTAATAGAGAAACAGATATCTTTCTCTACAGAAGGTCTAAATAACTTTTCCTCCCAAACTGACCATTTGTCCCACATGTACAAATTTATTTTGTGGATTTACTTTTCATTTTAAACAGAAGTAAATCCTGCAAGTGCATTATGGATATTTTCCTGAACCCTGTGTGTCTGTATAAGGGCCGGGAGTCAAGGTGGTAGTAATGATGCAGTGTGGTTCTTCATAGGGGAAAACAACACCTGCTGGATGCTGGGCTTTCCAAACTAGTTTTTAATTTCTCTAGAAGACTGCAAGTCCTACTCAGCATGACCTATTTTTTTTTTCTTTGCTAAATGTCAATTCTTATTTTCCCATTTAAATGTAGGCAAAAAGCTGTATCACCCAAGTTCTGTGCTAATCTAGCTTAGATAGACAACATGATTTTGACAGCTTTATTCAATGGTTTTGTTTTCCATGGTTCATCTTGGGCAGTGACAGTCAGTCTCACATGTTGCTGTAAATTACCTGTTTATTCTTTAATATCACAGTTGCACTCTTTTGGCAGAAATGCCATGTGAGCCAAAGTCTCCAGTTTCACAAACAGACCCTTAGAATTAGTTAAGGCTGCCTTTGCATATGAGTTCATACAACACATAGCAGAATATCTTTATTCTATTAATAGGAATAATACCCTTAAATACTTGAGAAGACTTTTTTCTATATCTAATGCATGAAGATCTATCCAATAGGGATATTCATAAGTTAGCAGAGAAATTGTTGCCAGAAACTGTCGGCAGAGTCCATTACTGCCTGAAAATTTCAGAATAATTTGGGTTGGGAGGAATGTCTGGAAAGGATCTGTGCCAAGCTCCAGACCAGAGCAGGTACAATCTTAATCTTCTTTTTTACTGCTTCCTCACACTTTAAAGGCTGTGTATACCCACATGTGTATATGCAAAGATTCTGACTAAAGTATCACATACGGAAATACTCTTAATTTGAATTTTCGTGGTAGTCTAGTGTGCCATGTGGAACTGTTTAGACTGAACTTAATCCTTTGGTGTGATCATTCTAGACACTGCCTAAGGTGATATAAGGAGGTCAGCTGGAAGATTCTGTTGTCTTTAACAGAGGCAACTCTGTTCCAAAATAGGACATTTTTACACAAGTATATAGCTACAAGAAATATCTAAGATTTAAAAATACAATGGGAAAAAAAGTTGAGAAAGAGACAAGTGTCACAAATAAACATGCTTGTATTACAGGAGCTCAGGCAGCGTGCTTCAGCAAATAACTCAGATTTCTGTTTTTACTGAGAAACTTATGGGGAACTGAAAAATAAAAGGCATGCATAATCTAGTTACAGCTGACTTGGTCTGCAATTTCAATGATAAAAAGTGTGAAAACTGAGGTAGACTGGCAAGAAATTAGAAACATTCATGACTGCTGATACCCACTACTGTCTTTGAAAGAAATATTCGTATTTTTGCAGTGGGAAAGATATTTTTCAGTCATGCATAAAGAAGAGGTCATTGGATCCAGGGAGAAAGCAACAAGGGTCATGCTGAAAATGTGGAAACCAAATTAATTTGTTTCTCCTCAGGCAAATTGCAGTTCAGGCTGACCAGCTAATTACCCTAACCTTGATCCAAGTGGCAGTCTGACTTCTCAATAACTTACAGGTGATTCACTATTTTCTGTTACTTGAGCTGTTTCCCCTCCTGAAACCGAGGTGATCCATTTGGATCAAATTATGCATGACAATTTTGGGATGTAAGTTAAGAAATGAATAGGAGCCAAGCTAAACCCATTTCTTTCTACCAGCACAGACTGAGGTTTCACAGGTGAAAGAGTTTATTTCCCCTCTATTTTTCTCTTCCTTCCAAGATTATCCTTTGCGTTTTTGTTTACACAGTTGCTAAGAATTGAGAGAAGCTGAGCCCTCAGATGTTTATTAGAGGGAAGTGATGACATACAACATCCTCACAAATGGTGAGATATGAGATGTGATTCTGGATGCCAAGCAGGTAGTAATTGGCAGCCTGGCTAAATCAGCAAGTATGAAAAAAGCAGATCTGAGCATTCATCCAGAATGCAAACTGACCCTGAAATGGCAAATGCTCACTTAAGTATTTTTAAAGTAGTTACAGGTGAATAGCCTGCTTAGTTTCTGCCTGCAGCATTAATAAGATTTACAAAATGAGAGAATTTCACCTGAGGAAAGAATATTAGTGAGAAACCAAGCTGGTCTCGTTAGAATATGTAGGAAAGCTGGAAGACCCTCATTAAAAAAAACTGTAGACATACCAGTTTTCCAAAAGACTTAGTGATACTTTCAATTTAATGAATTATATATATATATATATATATATGTATATATATATGTATATATGTATATAAAACTATGTGGTTAAATTATATATGTGTATGATATTACATATATGTATGAATATGTATATGGATATTTAGATGGTAGGTTTTGGCAAAAGTAATAACATCAGCAATGTTTTGACCAAAAAATATATAGAGATAATTTATTTTCTGCTGATTTATCTAAAAAACTTTATTGAAATATATGTGTAAACAGTAAGATTCCAAAATCATTTTGCAGAAAATCAGATGACATTTTGTCTGTATTTTTACAACAGAATATTTAATCCTAACCTTAAAATCTATCATTTTATCATATAATGTTAGATAACACTGAACTAAATGCAAAGTCAAAAAACTTTTCTGGACAAATTCTGGTTTCTTACTACTTCTTGATAGATGATTTCTTCAACATCTAAAAAATTATTAAATTTATTTGATTTTTTTGATGCGTAGGTGATGTTCATTTTATGACCATACATTATATAAGTGAAAACATGATTAAAAAAAGAAATATTGTGATGTCCAGACATCTGTGTATGAATATTTTGGATTGAATATAAATATGATGACAGGACACTTTCAGCCTGGAAGCAAAAGATACCGAGAATGAGAATATTTCTTAAAGGAGAAAAAACCCACTGCTATTTAGCATTGTTTGAGTCTGTCTGGCCTTTGCTCTGGCTCACAGCAGAAGTTTACAAATAGACTGTTTCTAACCTGATATACACACTTTTGCTGGTAGGCATGGCAGCAACTCATATTTGGTTTCTATGAGAAGTCACTGTTAAATTTTTGTTCCTTCATTATGCTTACAAATTTACACCTTCAGGTTTACTGAAGAGCAGGGAGATAAGTTTAATAAATTTGCTGTAAAAGTGTAGTTAAGGCAGAGATTCACATTTGTCCAAGGAAAATTCATAGTTGCAGTACAGCTGGGATTCCAGCAGAGAGGCTGACTACAAGTCACTGTCTCTCAAACTGAGCAGATGTCAAGAAAAACCTCCTCAATTATCTTTCTAAAATAGTGCGGTGGTCACCTCATTCTTGGTTATGGACCTAAATAAGCAGGAAAAAAAAATTATTTTAATAATGTGTCTCTGTGTGTTACATTTTATGCTGTGTATCTCATTTAATTTACCACCCAGAAAAAAAAAATCTCACCATTTGCAGAAATTTCTGTTAATTAACAAATCCAAACTCTAAACTAGGGTGATAATACTTATTTTCTTATTTATTACTAAATAGCTCAGGTAAAGGATCTTTACACTGCCCTCTTGAAATGTCTAAGATCTTGTAATTTTTAGCTTTTGAAAATCATCCTCCAGCTTCTACTCAGGAAGCTTGAGGCTCTTCTGTGTTTTCATTATATTCCTCCAGCCATTTAAATGATTTAACAGAGTAAATGCTCCTTGAATGTTAAGCTACTGCAGAGACTGAGCATTTAAGCATTTAGTCTTCTAGATTTAAGATTCAGGGAGGCATGGGGATAAATTACAAATCTTTTGTTTTGCTGTCTGTTTTGCCGTAGTATATACTGATCATCGCTGGTTGTCAGCTGTTTTGCATAATTACTAATCTAGACAGAATATGAATAAATGTTTATGAATTTAAAATAAAAAGGTTCCAGGTAATAAAATGTTTAGCTTGGGGCCAGATTCTCAGTTTGTGGAGATCATCATAACACTAAAATCAATTGAATTACATTGATTTACTTAATGTAAGAAGCTACCCTTGCATGGAAAGTTTTATCTTAACATTAGAATAAGGAAATCAATACAACCAAGCTAAAATCAGATCTACCTGGAAGTCAAGGCAAATGCAAATTAAAGCTGGAGAGACTTACAAAGCAAACAAACATTACCTTCTTTGAAACAGCTTTTACTTTTTTTGATTCTAGATGGAAGAGTTCTTTTGTGAGTTTCATACTGACCAAAAAGCAGAATTTATGAAAATATAACATGACAGTCTCTGGTAATGTGTTAAGTACTACTACTGGTTCTATCTCATCAAAGAAGTGAGTAAAAAAGCAGAAGATGTTTTGTAGAAAAGCAGAAGATGTTTTCCCTTTAAAGTTTTGTTTTGGGTTTAACCCCAAAATCAAGAACTCCCCTTTCTCCTTTGTGGAGAAATAAATACAGACATTTTTAAAATTTGTAAAAGTTACAGCTTCAGGTAGAAAAAGGTCCTGAGGACTCTGATCCTGCAAGCAGAATCTGCACTCACTAACCAAAATATTTTGGGCTCTGCTCAGTCTAAATAAAATGAGGCAGTCCATAATAGGGCCCAAAATTTTATGACAATTAATTCAGTGGGAAGCTACCTAAAGCAGCCTATAGAAAAACTCAGAAGAAAAGTAGTTGTTCTAAATTATGAACTCTGTGCTACTGAGATGTCCTTCTGTTCACCAGGCCTCCCAGGCCTCCTTGGTGTATAACACCTAAATGGAAAATGAGTCTGCTTTTACAGGAGGGAACTGGAGGAGGGTCTGATGCTGTGACCCTGTCCCTTCATACTGGAGCATCAGTGACCTCCTATAGGATGTGAGAGTCCCGGGCACCAAACCCCACATCTCTCCCTCCCACATGAGTGCCCTGATCAGCAAGCTCAAGGCATTTCTTGGGGAGGAGCACTCTCACTTCCAGCCCCTTGTTATAAAGCTTTTGTTTTGTGTCAGAGGCAGAAGATTCACCATGCCCGTGAGAGCTTACCCCCATCTTGCCTCCCACACATCTCATTTCCTCTGAGAGGGGTGTGAATGTATTTCACAGTTTATTATTTCATAGCTCCAAATACAATCAGCTCTCAAGCCACTGAGTTTGACCCAGTGGATCCAGAGCCCTTTAGAAGAATGGTGGATGACATTTCAGAACAGCTTAACCTCATGGTAATGATGATCAGAAGATCACAAACACAAAAGTCATACTTAAACCCAGGTCTTTCAAATTGCCATATAACCTTTGAAATGCCAAGTACATGGGGAGAAGAGAGAAATATGTTCTTTTCTATTCCTCTTTTATATAACAAATTTGCATACAGAAACTTAGCCAAATAAGTGACACAATTTCTGTCTTATAAGTTCCAATATGTTTTATGCACATTATTTAGTATGATCAATCTTTCCTAGAGAGATCTCAAAAGCAAGCTTTATAGTTTCCCTGGTGTTAGAATAAAATTTAACTCCTGCCCACCCAAATCTGTGGGCTTGAAATGTTGTGTGGAAGCTTGGAAGCAGTTTTGAGAATTGGAGTTTTTTGGGTCCAGCCTCTAACCCTGCCAATGACTGTAAGTGCCAAAAGCCACTGTCCAAAGGACTTCTTTTTCTCTTATTTCATGGGATGAAATGAGAAAAATATCTCAGACCCATGCATAAACTAAAGTCTATAGTTGTCTTTTTGGAGTTTCAAATTTTAATAAACCAAGAAAAATTACATTGTCCCATTCAGTTTGCTGTCTTGTTACTAAACAATGCTGCAATGTCATTCCCCTCTTTTATTAATTTTTATTCAAGCGATTTCTGGTATCAACTGCATCAAGTTAAAGCCAATTAAGAATCATTGCAAAAATTTCCTCACTAGCCTTTTTTTGATCAGAATGCTGTAAAGAGCTTCTTCATGCATAAAAGAGCAAACATGTAAAAGAAAGCAATAGGCTACAGCTTCGTGCTTCTTGCACTCACCATTCTCATCAAAGAATTTCTCATGAAAATCAGTTTCTAAGAAATTGTCAGAGCAGAGCTGGAACTGATCATTTCAAAGGAATACACAGCTTGTTTACTGAAGAGTCTCTGACTGAGACCTGCTAACAGCACTTCATGTAGACATGCAAACAGCCTTGACTTTAATTTCACTCTGGAGGCACAGGCAGTCTTAAAACCTCGGCAAACAAGCTGAGAAGTCAAATCAACAAGGTTCATATCAGATCAATACTGAAAATGTGATAGAAATCAGTGTGCGCTATATCATTTCAGAAATAGATGCTGCCCTGATCTCAAGTGCATATTGATCTTTTATAAAGGATATTATATCCTTTAATTACTTTGCAGCATTCAAACCTATAATGTTATCTTTTCAAAACAGCACTTTCTTGTTTCTTCAGCCTTAAACTTTATCTCTGTGGAATAAAATTGTGCATGGGACAAACCCAATATTTTTAGGCAAAGCTCATATTTTCATTTTTTTAATGTTCTTTTTTCCTTTTTATTTTATAATAAAATAAGCAGTTCATGTGTTTGTAATGAAAATAACTAGAGATGAATTCAGGGATGTATTTTAGAGACTTGTCCTTTAAATTTTCTTCTGTGCAGCGCATGTTCCATCAAGACATCTGGGACATCTTTGGGGCCTGGTAGGTCAAAAAGTGTTCAAATTTACAAAGCTGAGAATGTCATACAGCAGTTTATTTACCTCTTGATAATTTTTCAACCACCAATCAGACCATGTCCTTGATTAACACCATTTTATTACATTTCATGAGACTCAGAACTTTACATTTTCTTTCTTTCTTTAGGGATTTTTTGGGTTTTTTTGTTTTTTTGTTTTTTTTTTTTTTGCTACACATCTCATAAAAATGTAAACAGTACCTCAAAATATATGTTTGTGGAGTGGCTGCACCCTTTCAGACATTTGAATACTCTTTTTTTATTTTTTTGTTTTTTTATCAGTCAATAACGTATCAAACTATTAGGGAAACTGCACTTTGGACTCTGCAAAGGCCAGGTGAAAGTTAAAAACCATTAAATAAATAAGCAGAATTAGAAAATTAAGACAGAATAAGGAACAAAAGCTGTCCACAGATACAAGAACCTTGTGTAACAAAGCACTTATGCCTAAAAATATCTCAGTTGCTGCAATGAAACAATGGCCTTTGCTGTGAAATGTGCATCTATGCAATGTGCTGGGTGGTAGACAATGAGCATCAGCCATTCATTGCATCTAAGAACTCAGATTATGATTTTGGGGTGTAGCAGGAGGAGGAAAAATCTGCATTCTCAAGAAAAAACAAATCTGTCAATGTGATGTGTAATTAAGCCCAACTAACTGGGTGCAGAGATACATCTGTCTCCAAGGCAGAAGTTACGTCAATGCTATTTCATATGAAATAGCTAAAATGTCTTCTCAGCAGCTCCTGTGATATTTGCACATTTGCTTGACAAAGATGTACTCAAACACATCAACAGGAAATTCTTGTATTACATGCATAGAAGTAATATTACATACAATAGAAGCAATATTTTCATGGTTATATTTGCACTTCACTATACTGACAATCCAGATTGAGTTACTGCTGTATTCTTCTGGCAAATACCAAGGTAATGCCATTCAAACTACTGTCTAAAACTCAATGTTTTACATAAAAGGAATGGGACAAAACCTGCTACTGGAATCTGGCAGTGAGGTTCTAGTTGACAGATTTGGATGAATGCATCTTTACTATTATATTAAATATATTCTGTAGTACAACAATTCTTCGTGATTTGATGTGAGAAAGATGTTGGCATGAAACTAAATAATCAATCCTATTTTTAAAAAAATAGTTGAGCATGAAATTTTTGTACCCTGTAAAGCACACATGATTCCACTAGTGCTTTTCTCCTTAAAAGTTGCACTGTAATTTTATGCCATTAAAATTGGAGTTAAGAGAACATCAAAAACTACCATAAAAATCTTTGGTGAAAGTCAGTACTCTAAGCACCAGTGTCCTAAAAAAATTATCCAGTCCAAACCTCTGATAGTACTTTTCTTAATATTAGACATGAGACATTAGATGTTAGATTGATATTAGACACAAATATTAGACTGAAAGGAAGTCAGGTTTAGAGCATGACTTTTAGCATATCCAGGAACCTGGGGATGAGCTAAAGGCAATGCTCATTTCTTTGTTCTTTCTGGTAAGCTTGCTGCTCGCTAAAGAAAAAAAGTCAAGCACCCCAAGATGATATCTTAGTCACAGAGTTAGCCTCTAGGTAAACCCAGACACAAGAATTTTGATATGTTGAGGTGTAGATAAAGGGAAAAGTGCATCAAATGGAAGAAGTAATGTAAGTATCAAAGATAAAGATATAGAAATTAACTCTCCCTCAATAAGATAAATTACTCTAAAAGATATTTTGGTCTTTTTAAATAGTGAGAAAATGGTTGTTAGTGTATACACTGTATGTAGAAAACAAATTTCAGCCATGGGCCAGGTAATGGGGAGTTGCTCACCAGATCTCCACTGCCTTCCCTGGTTCCTGCATCCACCTTTCTCGTTATGGTGTTCCCAATGTTCCAGGGAAATATCAGCACAACTTAGTCCAGGAATTTTAATACAGCCTGAGCTCCACAGGACTTAATGTACTCAGGATTTATAATCTCTTCTGCTATTTCAGCCATATCTCTACTGTTTTCTTTATTATCCTTTTTTTTCAAAGTCCAATCTCATACACAGCTGAAAAAACTAAACCTAGTTTTACAGTAATCTCTGCTTCTTTGATCATGACTTCTCAGGGAAAAGGGTTGGAGTTTATCTTATAAAACAGTGGAATAATTCTACATTAGATTAATTTTCATCTGGGGAAGAATAGAAATTAAGAAATAAATGGGGAGAAATGTGTGTAAAAAATGTGCCATGTATCCAATTAATTCTGGCTTTCCATGTATCTTCTCCTGTTGACTTTGTTTTATTTACAGAAAATCAAGATAATGTTTTTAAAAAGTTGATGTATGCAAATCTGCAGGTGAAATATGGAACTAGAACTCCAAAAGGCTCTTAGAACTGCTGTCAGTAAAGACACAGGCACTTTGATCTGGGGTGGATTCATGCATTAATTTTTTCCTGGGAAATTATCCAAACTTGCTGACTGTTATGTCAGCATCAACGAAACAGATTGAATCTGCTCAGCTAAGATGCTTCCAAGACTAGCTCCCTCCAAAACTACACAGATTCTCAAATGAATCTTTTTCTGTCTTACTTGAAATCCTTTATGCCAATATAGTTATAAACTTATCATGTGTTTTTCAAAAAATTACTCTTCTTCTAGGCAAAAGGGAGAGTATATTACTATATTATCTTCGTTTGGAGTCATGTCTTGAATTCCTGTTTTTCCTTCACTTTGCTTTTCCCACATTTGTCAGCATAACTGAGGCCATAAGCACATCATTCATCCAATGAATCAAAATTATCTAGATTAAAAAAAGAAAAAAAGTAGTTAAGAAATATTTAGGAAATTATAGAAATTAACTGCAGTTTTGGTGATTGAGTGTAGGTAAGAAATGATTACACTTAATTTTTTAGCACCGAGCCTGAATGGACAGCTATACATTGCAATCAGATGGAAAGAGCAAACTCCTCACCTGGCATTAAGCAACGTCCTGCTGAGTGTACTATTAACCTCCTTCTGAGTCACTGAACACTCCTGGGAGCTACCTGAGGTTTGGAGGCACCTGCGTGCTCCATAACAAGGGGGTCACACTTAAACAAAGTGTCTTTGTTCTCCTAGGTTCAGATTCAGAAAGGTGTTCAACCTTTCCAAACTTTCCATCCTTTCCTTTGCCCAGCCAAACTCTGATTTTACTGGAAGTTAGGTCCTTACAGATAAAGGTATAAATTAGTACACAACACATGATCCCTGCAAAAACAGTGGGGTCTCCATGAATGAGGGAATGTTTCCACAGTCAGATGGTTGTGATTTACTGCCAGTGGGAAAGAGAAGGAGGGGATGTCTCGTCCTACCTGGAAGATCTGCTTGTTACTGTTGTGTAAAATTCTAGTTGCATGATATGAAGACAAGCAGAATTAAAACAATTTGATATAGACAACTGGTCAATTAGAAAAATTATTATTACAGCTAAACCAAGTAAAACAAAGCTACAAGCATTATGACCTGACACTAACACTATATCACAGGGCTGCAAAGTTGCTCAAACAGTTCAAGGTTTGCCAAAGCATTTAACACTGGCAGCTTTAGTGGAAGGTGTGAAAAAACTGTGCTAGGAAAATGTGAGATAATTATATTGCCTTTCCTGCAAAGGTATTATCATTTGCTTAAGTAACATTCATGTTACTTCTAAGACATGGCAACCTTTGATGTTAATATTAGGACCTGTCACATTTTACCCATACCTCCTTTCCTGAGCTCTTATGTGACTGTAACTCTTGATAGCACCTAACATTTAAAAGTAATTATGGTTTGATCAGTCTTACTCAGTAAATTGACTGTGATTTGCTCTTGTATTAATTAGTTCCCTGTGCTCTTCTTGTATGCTCCAACATTCCATTTTGAAAGTGCACTGAAATAGACAAAGTTTAGGCAAAAGCACAAGCTACATAGCTGTATCTAAAATGCTATATGCACATATGCTATATAGCCAGATCTACCTAGTTTCTGACAATATAGAAAAAATAAAGATAACACCAATACAAAATAATTAAACTGATGCCATTTTATTTTTATAATGTAACACTAAATAGAGTTTATGAGTACAGCTGATTAGTAATATTCAGACTTTACAATAGTAACAATTTTAATTAAAATATTTATGTACAATCATAGGATTAATACAAATATATTTACAGTTAACTTTGTTGCCTTCCCTTCTCACAATTCGTGTGGGAACAGGATAAGTAACGAAGTTACCTCTTAGAGAAAATCACAAGTTTTTATTTTGTTAAGATGTATCAGCAAGTGAAGCTCATTCAGAGCCTACTGTAGTTACGGTACTGATTCAGTAACTTTTGTGCCATGCAAAGCTTAAAACACGAGTTTTCCTAATGAAGGCACTAAATGTCTGCCTTAGTGTATGTAAATCATGTCCAGGAGATAATCCATTTTTTCTTTTCATTGCTTACATTTGAACCAATACTCAAGCAGAAACCTAAAAAGGCTTCATCTGTTTTGTTCAGACTCTCCTGGTTAGCAAAACATTTCTACTACAGGTTTTCATTTATGACACAAATATAAGTCCCATAACACTGTGATTTGGGACTGGTGTTATTCTATTTCCAATTTGTTTGTAAATGTATTTTGAAGTGCTAAATTAGCATTTTGGTCCATAGCAACTTCAGGTTTTTTTATCATGCCCATGAATTAGTGAGAAATTTATATATGACTACAATAGCTATTTCATTGAAATTAACTCAGCTCTATCCTCAAAAGGAAGTTTGAAACAGAATGCTGTGAACACACAACAACTGCTCAAAATTATTTCAGAAAAATGAAAACCATTTTGTCACAGCATGAAAAAGGATGGACAGTTGCTTCGTGAGTGTTCTTTTCATCAAGCTATTGAATTTGGCTTAGAGTCATGCTGATTATTTCAGCAAGTTAAAGCAGTTAAGTGAGAAATAAAGCTCTTAAACATATGGCAGTTCTGATTATCATATGAAAGCCAGGCAAGCCAAAGCTTTGGAGAACACATTGCTCTAAACAGACAACAAAATGAAAATTAAATACCAGTTTCAAAAAGTCTACTGGAAGAAGGAACAACTTTCCTGAGGTCATATGCCAAAATTTAGGAATCATGTAAACATTTTTGATTTCACATTTGTTAAAAACAGTGGTTGGATTTCTGTCTTTATACTAGATAGTTCATTTGGTAATCTCTGATAGCTATAGCTGCTGATACAAGGGGAGGGGAGGAGAGGGGAGGGGAGAGGAAGGAAGGGGAAAAGAAGGCAAGAGCATTGTTCAAGTTCTCTTTTCTTGAAAACAAACCACCACTTACTATTACTTCCTATAGAAGGACTCCTGCTCATTTTCCAGAGAACAGCCTGTGTATTTATTTCCACATATTGATTTGGTAATTCCCAATATCCAGGGGTTTTTAAATTTGTGGTTAACAAGGAATAATGTATGAATATGCATAAACTCTGAAGCATAGCAATAAAATATTACTCCTTTATTTATTAGAATTTTAAAACTGGGATATGATGAATAGCTGAGATCCCAGTTGCTGCAAAGCTTTAGAATGGCACAAAAGTCCTGAATCTCCCAGAAGAAGGTAGCATACCAGGAAACATGCTTGGACACACTTGAAAGCCTTGCCTGGAGGATGGAAACCAGTCGAACAGAATTTCTAGCAAAGAAGGTACATGTACATGGACTCTGGCTGAATTTTAACAGTGAAAAAGTATTTTCAATTACTATTATAGGGAACTGTTCAAACAGTAGAATTCCAAACTTTGAAAACAGGTAATATATGTAAAAGTTTACATCCATATATTTGAATTTTGTTAATAGATACTGATCAGGAGTATGTGTCAGAACTAATCAGTAGAGTAAATTTCTATTTGTTTATATAATTACATAATACCCTTGATATTTCAAATACTTGAGATCCTAGAGAAGAAAGCTTACACAGGAATTAAATCTGTTGTGGTAGGTAAATATAAAATTCAATTTTAATCATCATTTTATCATACTATTTGCATCAGTTAAAAATATTCTTTAGACTTCATTTTTGCTCTTGGGAGTTCTGTTGAATGGAGAGTTGTCTTTCATGACAACAGCTGTGGAGATTTTTACAAAGTTTATTTCATATTGCTGAAGTCTCAAGAAGAGACAGATTTGGCGCTACAGAATTAATTTCTAAGGGTCATAACTTAACAGTTACTGTTTGTTTAACATGCATTCCACAGAAAGTGTATTTTTAATGGTTAAGAACAAAGAAAAAAACTATCATTGTGAAGACAGCATCATTAACAAGATTTTGGAACAGAATGTAACAAAAAATACATCTTACTAGAAAAACAGCAGGAGAATAACAGGTAAGCAGAATGTAATTACCCTTTTTGGAAGATGGCCAGCACACTAAATTTGGTGTGTGTGTCATCCAAAGGACGATAACCTGTGCTATTAATTCATTTCCAAGACAGGTCTGAGCTGGTTTTGCATTTTGTGAGTCTCACAAAGATTTGTTTTCTTGTTTTTTTCTCCCAAAAGAACATAACATTTCTGCAGAAATGTTTCACAATATGAAATCATGATTGTATAGGGTAAGGCCTTTCATTATTTTCAGCCTACTGCAAAGGTTTATTTTGTAATTTTTCCCCCTTTTCTTGCATCAAAGGAATATATGCATGAAAAGGAAAGTGCTGTAATCAAAAAGTGTTTAAATTTTCTTTTTTTATATCATTATAAATGTTGCCAAAAGTGTTCAGCTTTTAGCATATTCCTGTGACTATTTTTCTTCAAAAAATTGTTGATTTGGAAATCTTCTGATTAATTCTTGTTCATATTTGCACCATTTTAACTTGCTCAGCACCACCAGTTAATATGAGTGACCACAAATATCTTCCTGGATTGTCACTGACCCTAAATTACTGGATCATATAGATTTAAAGGCAATAATATTTTGTTTTGTAACACTAATTGACCTTTTTCATTCAAGATTCCTATTCTATTTCCAAATTACTTAAATTATGCAGTTCCACATGTAAGTAAAGGTGTCTGCATGCTCCCCGTTACTTTGCAGTCAAGAAAAGGTAGACACTGCCGCTGTTCACCTGTACAGAAGTGCCTCTCCTACAACTCTGGAAATTCACTGATGACCCTACTTGTTTATTTTTTTCCCCATCAAATTCTCATTAAACTTTTCAAATCCATTACAACACTGGGGTGATGTAAATCATTGTAAGATTTATTTCTTCTTTCACTTTCTCAGAGGTGAAGTCTATATAAATATGAGACTTACAAAAAAGCATCTCATTTAACTACAGAACCAACTCAATTTGGAGAAAAAAAGTTATGGTCTCTTGAGTAGACTTGAGAGCCACACTTTTCAAAGTAATTCAAAAACAATTGAAACAATTGGTAGTACCGAGATAGGCTGATCTTTATTTGGGTCAATCATATAACCACTTTTGAATGCATAGATTAGCTTCAATGTGAAACTAAACAGCAGGAAATGAGGGGAAAGCAGACTGAAAATACACTGGATTTGTAAAGCAGCTTCAGCATAGGATCAGTCTGGGTTTTGGAAAAAACAAATCTAGTGGCAAAAGCTGTGATGGTCTTGAATCCTTTGTTGTGGCTGAGTATATTATCTGTAACTGCATCCTCTGCTATGAGCTTCACTCTACCATTTCCTGCTGCTAGCCAGCCATGCAACTTTCTTTTGAAAAAGAAAACAAGCAAGCAAGCAAACAAGCAAACAAACAAACAAAATGTCAACTGGATCTGTATCTTCATAGTTGTTATTTTACAGAGACAACCTGCTTGAATGCACTGGATCTGATGGACTGTAATGTTGGTCAGTTGTCCCTAAGCATGCAGGGACAGCAATGAGTGTTCTGTCTTTATTTCCTGTCCTTCCTAAGCTTCCTTGCCTTGTAGTAGCTTTCCTTTCCATGTAGTTTTCTGATTCTGGAAAGATCAAAGATGGAAATGGCAATCAATTTTCCTTGTCTTTTTGTTTAATATGCAAACCTTTTATTTGCATGTGGCTCAAGTATTTGTTTGCAACTTCTGCGGTCATAAGTTGAGTTCTTATAAAATGTTCCCTGCTGATATGTCATGCTGCCTGGAATTCAACAGCAAATAAATATTGTTGTCCTCACTAATTTAAAACAGTGTGAGTTTTAAATCTTTAGCTGTGGGAGATTTATTAAGACTGCAGTTTTCCTCACCCTTCCTTCAGTCCATCAAGATGGCTCAAAACTGCAGGAACCATATTTTTCAGAATTATTGCAGTTGCTGTAAATTCAATTTCTTTAATTCCTGTCATGTAATACAGCAGGGCAGTGATCAGTCAAAGGCTGGAGGTTGGAATAAATGATTTTAGAGGTCTTTTTCAGCCAAAATGATTATGTGATTCTGTCATGAGAGCAAAAACCCAAAGCTATAAATGAACTCAATGCAGAAGTTATCCATGTTTTAAGCTTAAAGTTAACTAACTGGCCTAATTGATAAAGTTATTGAGTTTTGACTCTGTAAATACCTGACAGATTCTGAAGCACAGTGTTGCTTACTGAGTTTTGAATTTCCATTGTAATCATTGTAGTATGATCAATTTCTTTTTAATTAGTGAATATTCTTTGGGGCATATATAAGAAGGATGTGTGCTTTTTATGTGTACATGGAGGTTTTGTGCAGGGAATATTTTTTTATTTCACATATCTTTACTGACTTCCTGCCAATTCCATCTTTCTTTCATATATATACAACTATTGTAGCATGTTCTAGAGCAGTAAAATTTCCTCCAACAGAAGGCATAAATTAATGAAAATTTTGTTTTAGTTCTAGAAAATGTTAATATTCATTGTTAAGCAGATTTATCACTGCAGCCTTATCACTATCACACACTTCTTTCCTATTGAAGGAACGATGAAGTGTTTATACCACCCATTTGCTCACACTGTCTGTATGCACCTTGGTCCTAGGCAACCAAATTACTTTTAGTTAAAACTGTGTTACAGAAGAGAAAGTCAGGTAAGTAGTTCAGAGAACTTCACTGAGGCCTTTTATTATACCTGGAATAATATTATGCAAATGTTTTGAGACTTTGAAAAGTCACCAGTCCCTTCAAATAATCACCCAGGCTTTTAAAAAGAACCCGAGGTTTTCTCTAAAAGAAAAGACTTTTAAATCCTAATTTAAGATTAATTTTAAAGTTATAAAAGTTTTCAAAATCTGAGGGACAAAATATCTCTAATACATCCATTCATTCCTTCTTGCTGATGTTATCTTTACTGAAGGTACCTTTGGCTGGACAGCTGCAACAAGAGTCAAGCAACTTTCATCTGCAGAAGGATCTTCCTTCAATGATGCATTGATGGAAGAAAGATGAGGAGTGTGAATGACTGTAAGTGAGTCTGCTTTTGCTAGGATGGAGCCGTTATATTAATCTCCAAATTTAGCTCTCAAAAAGAAATAAATCAATTGAAAGACAATTCAATCAATATGAAGTTCTGTTAAGTAAGCAGAGGTCTGTTGTACTAGGTAATTTATTTTGTGTACATATAATTCCAAATTTTTTTCTACAATCCCAGTCTATTTAGAATTATCTAATAAATGCATTGACAATGTCTCCTGCAACACCCTGGTGTATTACATTTCCTTAAGCAATTACTTGGTATTTCATATGATAGGATATAGATTCCTACAGATAGGAAAAGTGCTAATTTTGTATGATGTTTTGATTTAAAAAGTCAGCTCTAGTACAATTAAGAGTCAATAGTTTTAAATATAGAGGTAGATAACAAAGCCTTCATAATTTTTAGCTAGTGAATGATCATGCAGAGAAATAGTTTATCCTCCAGATTACACTTTACTAAATTGAAATTAAATACTCATCACTATTTCCTAAAATAAAAACACTGGCTTTATAGTTTTGATAACTAAAATGCTTGAAAACTTCAGTGGTTTTAGGATTGATATCTGCAAGGAAGTTCCTTGAAAACTCTGAATTTCACAAGTATTTTTGTTGAAATAGTTAGAAAGAAAATGAAATAGACACCTTCTGTAAGAGGCATACTTGGACTCCAGAGGAGATGAGTAATATAATAGGCCTAAGTAAAAGATTTTTCACCCAAAATTACTCTAATTGCAAAGTCATTTTGTCTGTACAAAGTTCTTGACTGAACATTATTTCTTTCAAACTTTCCTTATAAAAGTTATTATATGTGAATAGAAAATCCCATGCATGTTCCAGTAGTTCTGCAACATGAAGAAACTTGCACTCAGGTGTTTCTATAGAGACTGATATGAATAAAAAATATTTCCTGAGCTAAGACTTAAAAGCAGATGTTGGATCCCTCCCACTAACATTTCATGTAAGGGATGGCCATCTACTTGTAGCACAGGATTGTGGATATCCATTTTAGTAAATGGAAGTCAATACAGGCAGTGGAGCCTAAAATACATTGCCATTTGCTTTAAAAACAAGATGGATTCCTTTCTCTGCTCAATTGCCTGCATTGTCATGATCTCTTCCTACTAAAATGTGAATTTAGATAGCTCCTTGAAGGTAACCAGTGCTCTGGTAAAGACCAGAGTCTCAGTTCAGCACAATCTACTTTGGAGGGAGCTGACAAGTTTTCTGCACATCCTTGGCTGCACTGACTTCCGCCCCATGGACCAGTGTGCCAGCTTGTATGTCTGATTTGCATGGAAACTGAAATTTCAGTATCTAAATTTGAAATGATCCCTGTGCTGCTTGGGTTTTTGGTTTTTTGTTTTTTGGGTTTTTTTTCCTTTTGTTTTAGTTTGGTTTTTTTTTTTTAATTTGATTTGATTTTTTTTTTCTGGGATAAAGTTTATTTTGTTCATACTATCTTGTATGAGGCTGTTTTGGATTTGTGCTGAAAGCAGTGTTGATAGCACAGGGATATTTTCATTATCATTGAGCAGCATTTAACAGAGTCACTGCCCCACACCACCAGTGAGGAGATCAGGGGTGCACAAGGGGTTGGGAGGGGACACAGGTGACCCTAAATCACCAAAGGGACATTCCAGACAAAATGACATTGTAGTCAGTGTATAAGGTGGAGGAAAGAAGGAGGAAGGGGACCCATATTTGCAGTGATGATTTTTTCTTTCCAAGTCACCATTATGTGCAATGGAGCCTTGGTTTTCTGGAGATGACTGAACACCTGCCTGTTTGTAGGAAACAGTGAATTAGTTCTTTTTGCTTTTGTTGTTTGTTGTCTTTTGCTTTCCTTCTCAAACTGTCTCTCTTACAGCCCATGAGTTTTCTCGCTTTTACTCTTCCAATTCTCTTCCTATCTCACTTGAGTGAATGAGTGGCTGTCTAGGGGTTTATTTGCAATCTGGGGTAAAACCATGACAATCCCTATCAATAGATTTGATTAATTGCTATTACATACATGCACAATAGTGTTTGACATGCCCCAAAGCATCCAAATCCAAAAATCTGCACCCAGTTGGCGGAAGGGACAAAAGATTAATGGGAGTCCTATGTCACTCTGGAACAACAGCTGGGGGTCAGCAACAGATATTTCAAATGGCATTAGACATCCATGCATTTACATTGAATCTACATTGAATCCCACATATTAATTCGAGGATGGAACACATCCTGCAACTTGAATCCAACAGTACATTTCATTATTTCAGATTACCAACCTACAGTTACTAAGCTACAGGAACTGCCACCTCACACACTTCTTTCTTTTTTCACAAGTGGATGATAAACATGGCATTTGTCTGAAAGAAAAATAAAAGGATATTTTGGAATATCAAAACTTTCCTTGAGATAGATTTTTATTTCTCTGCTGTGTTCTAGCTAGAAAGAGGATTCAGACACAGCAAGCACAGAAAGTAGCTTTGTGCAAAGCACAATAAAAATAAGGTCTTTAAGGCCAGCATTGAGCTATTGCTATGATTTATTTTAGCACTGAAATTATTTAAACAATGAAGCTGCCAACTTTTTCTACAAGCATTTATTCAACACTGGCAGAAAATTAGTCCTTGCTATTTACTCTGAATTGTAGTTTTTTATGTAGAAAGAGTGGGCATAAAATATATGAAAATATTCATGATTTGTGTTACTTAACAAACTCTCCACTCAAGTAGCTCTTTCATTGTTACCTAGAGTAGTATTTCTTCCAGACTCTGGGTAACAGAAATTATTCTTTTGGAATTTTAGGCAATGATGTGTTATAAACAGATTTTCTTCACATTACTCAGAGGTTTAAACTTTGCAATCATATCATAGTGAAACAAGGTATTTGATTTTTCTGTGGCTAAAAATAGGGAAATCAATACCAAACCCAGTATCAAGGACAGTAAGTTTATTTTCCACTAACGGAGTGATTCAAAATCTAATTAATTATATATCTATTTTTCTCTTTAACTCTTTCTTAAAGGAGAACCTTGGCTGAAAAACAACTGGTTTTATTGAATGATTTTTGTAAAATTTCAGGTGATATAAATTAGAAGCTTTGATTTTTCTTTTTTGATTGATTTTTTCAAACTTTTGCTGCTTTAGGAAGTTTTAAATTACAAGTATTCATAAAGAGAACAATTTTGCTAATGTTTGGCAGCTTGGTGATCATCATAGGAGGGAGAACTCTGGACTTTAGAGGTTTCTTATCATTTAACGTGGTTTCATTTTTGCTTTTTCATATCTCTCTTAAGTGGAGAAAACAGAAAAAAAAAAGAAAAGTGTAAAACCTAGATCTTCATCAAATTTAGATCTTCATCTAGTTGACACAAACTAAAATATCTTCAACAATGTGAAAGAAAACTGCTTTAGTCTATCTGAAGACAGGTCAGAGCATAAAGATTTCCATCTGTGATGTTTGATTACTATGTTAATTATGTTGGTTATGATGTTTGAGTTAAATTCTTTCTGAAATACAAATGTTGCTCACCTTTGGAGAGCTATAACTGAGGTTAAATATGAAAATAAACTCATTCAAGTTTTCCATGTATAGGTGGAACAGTCTTAAAAACAGCAGGATAAGAACCAGATCAATTTATATTTGAGGTGAAGGTTTGCACTTGGATGCAGATAGCATCAATTAGCTGCTTAAATGCAGTGTACATATCCATGACTCTCCACATTTCATTTTTTGTATGCTAGGCAGCAAAGCAGAGCTGGAAAGTCACACTCCACTTTTTGCTTTTGTTTTTGAGTGACAGAGTTATTTAGCCAGGTTTGTCAGCTGATTTCCAGCACAGTGATTTGGGGCTGTTGTTTTATTCCCTGAGCAACCACTCAGCCATTTCATCTCTCTGCAGCTCCCTCAGTTATTACCTTCAAATGTCTATTTTGCTTCATTTCCCTTCTTTTTGGGTGTTTCTACACATCTTCACTATCCTTTTCATTTGGATAAGCCACAGTAGCCATCACTGGCCACAGATATATTCCATCTTCATTTTCTGTCTGGAAAGGCCCTACTTATACAGTACTTTGTGTTTTCCATGGTCTCAAGGATGCCTAAATGATGAATATGATACAGGGGATTCCATCCTCTTAAAGAATTTAATGTTATATTTCACAATTAAAAAACCCCTGGTCATTTCCTCTCTGAAGGATATATATTTTCATCTTGTGACTTGGGGAAGTCTCTCTGTGCATCATTTAGCAGCACAGACAGTGTGGCACAAGAACAGAATACTCTGGCACTATTTAATACATTATCCTATTGCTTGAGCAACCAGTTCCACATGAGAAAGGGAATAAACCCCCATAAGAAACCTAAATATGCCTTTTGAAATTTTTAGAAAAATCCTTTTTATTTCTCAGATGGTAACACAACTTGATTTTAGAGACAAAAACTGATAAAACCTGCTGGTTTATTTATAGCAATAGCCATTGTCATGCATAAACTCTGAGCTACCTTAACTGTAATTGCTGTCTCAGATAGGTTTGTGCAGTAATGGAGACTGGGACTAGACACTGCTCAAACAAAATCTTGAAACAGTGTGACAGAAATGAGCCACGAGAAAAGCACGGAAGGCTGGAGAACTTGAAAAAGTGAACTGCCTTGGCCAAGAACCTGTTGATGGTTCCACTGGCTGTTCCTGGTACTGGACTAGCCTGTCATGAGCAGTGCTCAAGGCTGGATGTTCTATAGCCCATAGAGGCTATAGAACTTAATAACTTTCAGATTTGAAAACTTATATAAATATTTAATCTGAAATAATATTAATAATAATAACAACAATGGTAACTGCTACAACTAAAGATTTCTCTCCCATGCTTTAGTGAGATAAAAAACATGTTTGTTTCTTCTTTGCAGCAGGCTTATACTTGTCTGAAGGGTGTTACAAAGTAGCTCTCTTTGTTGCCTTTCATATGAACCAAACTCACAGACTTTTCCCCAATATTGTGTTTTCTTGTTTTTGACCATTGTAATTTCTCTTTAACAGAATATCTCCTAACTTCTGACAATTCTTGCAGACCTGTTTATTCCAATATTTCTTCAGCTGATTATGCCTGTGAGTAGGAAAAACCTTCCACTTCTCTTCTGAATGGGGCTCACTTTTTAGTGTTTTTAAATCAATTTTTCAGGATCCTCTCCATTTGATTCCTGTCTCCAATGTGCATGAATGCACACATGTTGGTCTTCAGGCAATAAATTGTCTTTTAGGAATCTCCTTGCTGATTTATTCTCTACCAGTTATTAAAATAATGAAGCTGGGCTAGAAGAACATGGCGCTGACTTCACACTTACAGCAAGATTCACAGGCTAATTAAGACTACTGTACCAGTGTCAACAGCAGTGGTGGAACGTGGGACTGAACATTATCCCTCTTATAAACTGCACATTACCTCCCTTTCAAATTTGATCAATGCTGTTGGGAGTTTTTAAATAGAATGTTATCTTTTCTGTACAATCTGAGTATTATACAGGAACAATTTCAATTTAATGGAATATCTTTTGCATCCAAAAGAAGAAATGGAATGAAATTCAGCTTACCTTCAGAAGGATCAAAATATTTCATTTATCCAATATGGTTGGAGATTTTTATGTCAGCTTGGTTTGGGTTTTGTTTTTTATGGTATGCTCATTTAGAAATACTATTTTAATTAAATCCCTGGTTTTGAAGAAGAATGTACCAGTTATTATCAATCAAAAAGCAAAATATGAATTAAAGTTTCTGACACACTCAAATGTATGTTTTCCTTTTAAAAAGTGATTCCCTTCACCTGTGTGGGTGTTCAAAAAAATATGTTGAAAGTGCATTTCATTAGGCTTTCAATCTTTTATTGTTCTGTGCAAACAAATTGCTCAGCCTGATTCATTTGGGAGATAATCAACTCCCAAAGCATATAGTCTTACTCAGGCAAGCCAGAGTGATGCAATTTCAGATTTCAGGATTTTGAACCACAGAGTCACAATCAACTACCTGCCAAAAAAACATAAAGGTGCTTTTTTACCTTAAATGCCACTTCACTATACTGTTCAATAAAAGCAATTTGTGCTGTCCATGCTGACCTTTATATGGTATTACATGGTCTGCAGAGGAAGTGTGTCTGATCAATAGTTAGTTCTCAGGAATGAGAGCAGTTGAACTCCTGGGTACATCTCCTGCTGCAATACAATTACAGCAGTAGGTGACGTAGGACGGTGCTCTGTTACTGCAAATTAATTGATGACTTGTTCAGAAAACTGTCCTTATTGCTCTGAATACTTCTCTAATCTGAAAAATTTCTAAATAAATTTAATGTGTAATTGTATAGTAAGCTTTATCATGGCATTGCTAGGAAGTCAGAGGGAAGAGGATAGGAAACAAGCAACTATGAAATAAATACCTAAGAAAGTATTACCAAGTAAATACTTGACCCTTTCAGGGAGAGCAAATGTTTCTGCTGTCATAGCTAAACAGCAAAGATTTGATTCTTTAAACTCCAAAAATCTTATTTTGTTAGAGGTTTTTATATTTTATTATTTCTTTGGGATTACTTTCAATTATACTAGAAAAGAAGACATGGGACAAAAAGAAGAGAGAAAGAAAATTAAAAGAAAATTAAAACATGTTCATATTGGTTTCAGCCTTTTTACTTTCTTCCTCATTTAAGCTTTAAAGGAGGAACATATTTCAAACTGCACTTACCTGTAGCACCAAACTGGTTATCAGTGCATTCACTGTCCATTGCAGCCTTTCCACTCATGGATTCAGTTGGCTAGGCTGATCAGAATCAACCAGTAAAAGTATACCTGCAGATTTTATGTACAGAATTTTTCAAGCATTTAAGCAATTTCAACCAACTTTCTACAAGCATATAAGATAAACATCATATTTCAGAAGTCCTCGCCGAAGGAAAGCAGAATGTTTGATCCTGTTTGATGACATGGTAAGAAGAAAATTATTCTGATAAGGCAGGAACTGCAGACCCCGAGTCGAAATTACTCAGCCTTCATATTCTAGGTTTCTCATAAATTTTTATCCTACTTGATATTTTCAGCTTGATGTCAAACAACAGATCAATCCATTTCTGTATTTTCTTTTCCCTTTCAAATATGATTCAGATGAGAGTAAAAGTCTGAAAGTGACTAGGAAGTTTAAGCTAACATTTGTCATAAAACTTTATAAAATATTCTGCTATCTAGAAAGAAAATGGAGGTTGGGTCTCCCTGAGTCTGAAGCTGCACATAATCTTCATTGATTAATAAATACCTAAGAAACTGGAGTGAAATCTTGACTCTTTGCATTCACCAAGGTATTTGACCTTTCAGTTTTCCATTTCCACAGCTGAGAACAAGAAAAAAAATATTCTACCTCATTTTTGTATACTAATTTGAAATCTACTGGAGTAAATTGTCATTTCAAACTCTACATAGTATCTTATGCCATATTATAAAGCACACAGTAAAAGCAGAAATTGTCTGAAGTGCTTTCTTGCTGATATTTAAGCTATGCATATGTCCTAAACAGTTCCTAGAATGTGAGCACAGCAGTGTACCTCAGGGAACCCTGCTGCCTCACACATAATGTTATTGATGATGTTACAGAAATTATGCAGCCAAATACACCCATGTTATCTGAAATTTCTTTTCTTCTATCTATGTCTAAATCTTCAATTAAACTGTACATGTAATATATATAATTAGCACAAATAGCTGAAAAATCGAAATACTTCATACATTGGTGCAACATTATTTACATCATCACTAAGTGATCTCTCACTTCCTTTGCTTTTGAGAAATTTGCATTTCTTAAGTTTTTAACTGTCTTAGAATCTATAAGAGGTTCTTGAGGAGAGAACAGAGTCTTATACTGGAATGCTTAGACTGAAATGACTGTTACTTATGTTTGATTATTCATGCTTATTACTTTCAAAGTTAACATCTGGAAACTGAAGGCCGGGACTACTTTTGCAGCACCCTTTTATTTCAGATATGGAATTTCATGAGGACCTTGAATTATTTTTCTGGATTATAACACCTTTTTTGTTTGGATGCACTGTTTGTAGTTCCATGACAGCTTTTATGAGCCTCATTTGCACTTCTGCATTGCAATTTTAGCTTTGCCTGGTAAGAAGCCATATACTATTCTTGATCTTTTGTGCCCTTTACATACAGATAAACTGGGAGTAAACCAAAGAGCCAGTCATGACAAAAGATAAATTTCAATGAGCTCCAGTGAAATTGGTTCTAGCTGTCATTCTTCTTAGAAGGGTCCAATGTGCCTATAATGCCTGAACAAGATGAGGTGCTTGTCACTGCAGAGGGTTTACAAACACTGTAGTGTAATTCTCTGATGTCTCTAAATAATTCTGTGTTTTCACAAAAACACAAAATTATTTAGAGGGTGACATGCAATCTGTATAGTCTAAGTAAATATATTATAATAACCGCTAATTTTAATATATATTTTTATATATAATTTTTATATTGATTATAGTAGCAAAAGAAGTTTATTCTACCGGAATAGACACTGTGGAAAAATCACTTACAAATTGTACATATTTACATTTCTTTAGGTTTTCTATTTTTTGGAGGAAGCTCTCGTAATCCCAGATGAAATATCAGCAAGGTGCAGCTCTATGCACAAAAAAAGCAGTGTCATTGAGCAACCTTCTGAATACTAAATAGCAGTTTCTGAAAAGGGGAATCCAAAAGGTTTCTCCAAAATTTGTGAAGCCTGATCAGGATATGGTGAAATTACATAAGCTTGTTCTACAATTAAATGTGACTAAATTATTGCACTTGACAATTTTTACCCTCTCTTTTTTTTTTTTTTTCAATAACAAATCTTGCATACATGGTCAACAAAAAAAAAATTATCAGCCAGAATGTATTCCCCAGCAGAACTTGTGGTGTGACTCTGCTTTCCATAGGGAATCAACCTCACATTCCTAGGTTTAAAAAAAAGCTAGCACTTTTTCCAGCACTAAAAAAATGAATGTGCTTTCATTCTGCTTAGACTGCAGCTGTACCAGTGGATTCAAATATTCAAAATAGATTCTACATGTGTGTTACATCATATGGACTTTGCATAGATAATCACTTAAACAAGGCCAACATCCTCCATTAGCCCAATTTGGTGCTAAAGTCAAAGTTACTGCAGCTTGCAAAATGTATAAGGCATTTCACATTTCAAGTACTGAAATGAAACTAACAGAGTTCAAGTGATGAATAAGATTTGCTCCAGAAGTTAATAAAATCAGGATAACTCTTCTTGATAATCTTTCCTATTGAAATTAATTTTTAATTTTTTTTCCACTTTTTTTAAAATGAATTCAGCTGTACATTAGATATTCACTCAACTTTCTCTTCTCAAATTTCTCCAAAAAACTGCCATAAAATAAAATCATTCTGTAATCAATTTTCTACCTCAAAGGGGGAAAGCAAATGAAACATCCAACATATGCATTTTAAATATCAACAGAATACAAACTTTTATTTCCTCATACACTATTTTCAACAGCTAGAGGGAGTAAATTGATTAATGTTTTGTAAAAGCTTTTGAAAATGTTGAAATTTTTGTCCTATGAAAATGTTTGATAAAATTCTACTGTAACATTTGGTGATCCATTCAATGGGTTTGATTCAAAGTGCCAGTGAGCAACTGATAGCAGATGGATAAATCCCAGTGACCAGCTTCCCAGTGTATGGATGCAGCAAGAATAAACAGGAGTGATGGACAAAATTTAAAAGTAATATTCTTATGTTTCAATGCATCTATGGTATTTTGCACAATATTTTATTTTTGCTTTTATTTAGCTCTTTCCCCTTTGTTTGGAAACAACATCAGTTATGAAAAGTTACAAAACATCCACTTGATTTTAACTACGGATGCTACAGGTCAGGGTTGGGAATAAACCATTGCTGGAGCAGAATGTTCCGTGTTCTACTGAATGCTCAAGGATGCCACTCATCCATTTCTCATTTTAGTTCATTTGTAATATTTCTGCTATTCTAATTAAAGGTTTAAATCAAAAAAACTGTTGGCATTTGTTTCTAATTTTTGGGATTTTTGGTTAAATGGCGGACAGAATGTTTCAATCATCAAGAATAGCTTCAGCTTTGTTAAGAGTATGAAAACAGAAAGATAGGGAAATGAAATAAAATATAATTTGTAGAAACAGATCTTATAGACATGAAAACATATATCCAGAGATTATGGGACAGTATAAAAATAGTGACTTCATAATATTTAAAAAAATACTTAGGCCTAGGAAAGCAGGCATAAAAATATGAGAAAGTTGACTTCAGAAATTTAAGTGAATGTCTATTGCAACTAATAATATATATATATATAAAAGTAGCAAGAAGTGGCTATGGAAAAGTAGCAAGAAGGGCAGCTAGACCTCATGAAAGGTTCAAATGCATAACAGTATATTTAAATTTTTATGCAAATAGATTGGGAAAAGTAATTTGGAAAAACTGAAATATTAGATTCGCATAGGTAATTCTTCTGATTTCTATAAAGTAGCTACTTGAATAATTTTTACTTTAAGGAAGCAAAATATCTGCCACAAATGTTTTAAATGATGATGACAGTTTACAGCTATGATGTTCCTTGAGACATGTAGGTTAATCCAGTAAGCTTGTACTAGGATCAGGCATCTGTAAGATCAGCCTGTCTGCAGAGCAGCCTGGGAGCTCACCCGAAATTTTGTCATGCCCAAAAGTGCCAGATAGGCATTTTGCTATTTGCTGCTGGGGGTAGCTTGAGAAACTCAATGAAAATTCTTCAAGGAAAAATTATTCCACAGATGTTTGTGAACTGTTAGAACCTTCAAAAAATCAAAAAAGAGGGACTTTCTTTCTGTAAGAAATTAGCTGTGTTTGTTGCTTCCTCCTACCAAAAGAGAGCAGAAGAGCTTGAAATTTAGATGTCAACAGTTTTACTGTAAAATATGAACTTATCCTCCAAGATGAAAGAATATAAGCAGTAAATAGTATATCATGGAAAGTAAATGAGACAGAAAAAAATATAAAGCAAAAAGCATTGAGGAAACAGAACAACTTCAGAAGTGTATACTGCAAAGCTAGTATATATTGATATAAAAATATTCTAATAATAGAAGTTTGAATAATAATATAAAACTATAAACATGACTTCATTGCAGCATCTATTAATCTGATTTTCACCTACATTTCTGTTCTTTCAACTCACAGAGAATTTAGTGTTTTTCTGGATAGAATGCTAATATTTTCTGCTACAATAAATGCCGTTGCCTGGCTGTTAGTTACCTACAAGGAGTTATTTAATTTTCAAAATAAAAACCTACCAGATTCAGAACTGTATCTTCTGTGAAAGGAGTTTGACACTCCTTATGCATCCTTCTGCTGAGGACTTTGCACTTTCTTTGGTATTGAGCATAAATTAGACATTTCCAGAATATGGTAACAGAAGTCAAGTCTTGCAACTGGTGAGTTATTTAAAAGCACTAAAACACTCTATTTTGTTTCGATTTCACATTTGATGGCTTGGTAACTAGGAAGAGGACCACATCCTGGAAAAAACATAGGTTACTTGAATACATTATATTTCTTGAACACCCACAAGATGTTGCCCCATTGTAGTTTTGTGTTGCACCATTATGTTTTGTTTGTGTTAGTGCTAAGTGGTAAAGGAACATGGGAGCTGGAATTTCATTCAACAGTGAAGTTTCTAAATGTGACTATTGCAGAAGCAACTGCAGCTAAATAACCTTAGTGACAACCTGCTGGGCAAACACTCTTTTGGAGGCCTGATTCTCATTTACACCAAGGCCCTTTCCTCGGCAGTGGTATGGATTGGGAAATTTAGGACATGGTAAGAACAATTTTAATGCCATTTTACATAGCTGGAGCAAATCAAGGGGTTTAAAGATAAATTAAAATTAAGATCCAAGCATTCTGAGTCTACTCATTTCTCACAGCATCCCTGATAGAGGAAGCAATTGCTTTTTAAATAAAATATATCAAACGCTTGTCGTTTCTAAAGCTCACTGCATCAATGAAAATCTAGAAAGGAAAATTAAGGAAAAATCTATAGAAAAGCTACAGGTATTTTTTTTTTAGACCAGTTGATCAGCCTATAAAAACAAGGCTTTTTGAAATAGGAGCTTCATTGCACCCTTCTCTGATCCAATAATTAAGCTTCTAAGCTCAATAAATAAACATTTAGCATCTAATAGAAGACACCTTGCTTCACCTTGTAAAACTCACTTAAAAAATAAGTTTAGAAGGGCACAAATAGGGAGTAGTACAATACAGCCTCTCTTTCTGCTCATCATGCTCTATCTTCTCATCATCACATATCTTATGCATTATAAATCCTCTTTCACAGAGATCCTGCACTATCTGTTAGCAAACAGGATATTTTATCCCTCATTAAAATGTTTAGCTTTGCTATGCTATTTCTTTCTAATATATTATTTCTAATATATTTTTTTTCCTAGTTAGTTAATTCGTTTATTTGTTTGTTTTTTGAGAGGGGTAGTGAAGGGGAGGGGGCATATTAATCACAAGTGAAGAATATTAACCAGGTTTTTTTTAACTGTTTTTTTTAAGCATCAGCAGCTGATTGTATGGCAATCACAAAGATCTCATCTTTTCAACAGCTAAACAGCTATTGAATTAAGAATGAGAACGTTTACCATTACTTTTTTCGCCATACTTTTTTGCATTCAAGATGGAGGAAAAAACTGTTCATATTCTTGACACCAGAGAATTATAGAAGTATATGCTTCTAGAATTTATAGGAAAAATTTTAGAAGAAATATGAGAAAATTTGAACAGCTTTAGAGAATTAATAGTCTTTGAGGTATTCACAAAATTAAACAGAAAAGAACAAAACTGAAAAGTCTAGAACACAAGAAAACAGAATGAGTTGGGAGATAAGATCACACTGGTTCATGGAAGAATTTTTTTATTTGCTACATTTCCAAAGGAAGCTCCCAGGATAAGTGATCAGTGGAAACCAATGCCAGCTGTTTAAATAAATGCATGAAAAGCACTCAGGCCTTCAGAGTGCAGTCATTTATTCATACCATAACTGTTCTATTTAGACCAATTTTCATGCAACTGTCTTCTTGTCTCATACAGTATTTTATGAAAGAAAAAACTAGAGCAAGAGGAAGTGTCAAACTGAGACCCAGTTGCAGAAATCTAAAGATACTTATGAGTTAAAATGAAGAGGAAAAACTGGTTTCCTTTCTTTTGGGGCTGAAAGCCATTATTGACTAAGATTTGAACAAAAAAATGAGGTACCAAATATGTCAGGATTTTCCAAATGGTTGATCCTCATGCAGATAGCATAGCTTAGATCACTTCAGACCTCATGAGACCTTTCTGTGCAACTAATCAACCTCATATAAAGTTCAAATACATTTTTCAAAATATACTCTTTGAACTATAGACTGTCATAATGAGAAAAATAAAACAGATTTATCAAGACTACTGAAAGGCACAACAAAGAATTATCAGAAAAAAACCATTATTTAAGTCTTTCCTTGTTGCAGCTTATTCCAGTATACTATGTATTTAACACAATATCTTTGAAAATTAAGTAACACAAAATATCTTATGGGCAATACCATTGAACAATACAAGAACAATCTCATATAAAATAAGGTGTAATATATGTATTTTGCATATGATATAGAGACATAGCACCTAGTTCATACAATAAACAGGTCTGCATAAAAGAAATGTGTGTATGAGTGTGATAAAAACTGTAGAATGTGGGGGAAAAAAAGTTACTCAAAGTAAGAATGAAGAAAATAAGTTACCTTAAGGACAAGCATTTCTTTAAAAAAAATTGTTATTTGCAGTGGTAGCAGCCCAAATATCTGTCTTGGAATAGTTCCATGTTGGTTTTCTTGACCATTAATTTGACATATAAGTCATTTGGATTATCTCATTGTTAACCATTCCACCTTCATAAGTCTTATCAAATGAACACAATGAGGCAAAAGGTTTTATGAGGAATACATAATTTCCAGTAACATTCTTGAAGTATTCTCAGACTTCTTCAGGTTCTGAAATTTTTTCCCTTTTATTTATTGTCAAATGACTTAAAGTGATTTTTATGCAAATATCATAGGTTTAGTTCAATAACTGCCACCTCACAGGGGAGAAAAATGGGAATTATTAGTTCTCTAAAATCCTGATGTAGTTTTCCTTTCATTTTGACAGGGAATATTTAATCTCCCTGATATTTGAAATTTACAGCTATTTGAAACCTACAGCTGTGTACATCCCTGCAGTTTATCAATTTATGGTTAACTCATTTAAAATTAAAAAGTTTGCAAAATTTTCTGAACTGACCTCAGCATTTGTTTGCCCTGCAGACATTAGCTAATAAAGCTTTAAACAGCCCCAGGCTGAAGGTGGTGTACAAATTGGAGCAGTTCTGGGCATGATGATTCTGAAAATCTGCTCTTTTATCAAGATTTCTTCTTGGTCCCAGGAGAGAGCCACTTATAGACAGTCTGTGAGAGAAATTGGAAGCTGCTGATAGCAGCTTATATGCACTATATGTTTGTAACTCAGACACTTTCTGTATCAATATATATTGGGTTATTTTAAATGGAAGCTCTATGATTATGATCAAACACATAAGGAGAGAAGGAATTGCCCAGAAGAAACAGTTGCTCAGTGAAAGAAGTTAGGCCAAAGAAGAGTTTGCTAAAGCTCTAAAATAATTGAACACAACCTGAGGAAGACTGGAACCTTCATTCACATATGACTCAAAAAGTTCAGTCTACTCACATTGCTCTGATAGACATTCTCATAGACTTTCACATTTTATTTCTTTGCTTTCTCCCACCAATTTCAAATAAATGTTACTTTTGCTTAAGAAATACCTAATTTATATTTTGCAATCTCGAAATCTCTAAAAGACAGAAGGTGCCTATACTCAGTCAGTAATTAATATGCAATTGTGGTAACCAATGGCTAGGAGAACTGCGGAATTCTACCCTGGATTATGTACAGACAAAAGACACAGGACCATAAAAAAGAGTTATGGAAAAAGATGGGAGACAGGAATTAGGGAATGTGCAGCAAGTCATTTGAATATAGCAAATCCAGAAAATTATTCTTCTTTTTGGCCTTCCTGAGCCAAGAATTTCCTGTGATCAGTGAATCTTCTGTCCAACAGGACTGTGAGATACTGAAGTGGTAATATTGATGGAAACAATCAATGAAAATATCAAGTTATCTAATGCTTTCTTCAGGGCAGAGTAATTAAGTATTATCCTCTCTAATCAAGCAGGAGATCATTGCTAAATTTTCAGTATTGGAATTATTTGGAGTGATTATGGAAATGTAGGACAGAGTAGCTAATATCAGATATTGGCTAAAAAATGAGACATTCTGACATTCTAAAGGTCTATCCTTATCCCAAGTTTTTGGGAGCTCATTTTTTAAAGGAAAGACAAGGTAATTCTGGATCATGTTTACAACTGCAAGAGACAAAAAAGAACTCAAGAAGTGTCTTACAAAATAAAAGTTTTAAGCTTGTGAACACAGGATCAAAGAAAGACTTAGATTAGAAGAGACTTCTGGAAGTCACCTGCTTCAAATTTCTCAGAGCTTGGCCAGCTTCAAAATTAGACCAGACACTAGAAAGCCTTACACAGCTTAACGCTGGAAGTTTTCAGGGCTTGTGATCCTCCAGCTGCTCTAGGAAAACTGTTCCAATGCTAATAACTGACAAAAGGAGGAATTTTTTCCTTATGCTCAATTGTGCTTTGTGCTGCCACTTATGACCACTGCACTCCAACCTCTTACTATGCACCAAAATCAAGTCTGGTTCCATGTTTTCTAAAATTTCTGTTTTACATTGCTAAATACTGCTGAAGGTACTCTCCTCTGGAGCTGGGGAAGAGTGGGAGGAGTCCTCACGCTGAGGAGGAAGAAATGACAGAGAATATTTGTGATGAACAGACAGCCGTCCCTATTCCCTGTTCCCCTGCACTGCTGGAGGGGAGAAGGTGGAGAATCAGGAAAAAAGTGATGGCTAGCAAGAAGGGAGAAGTGGGGGGAAGTGTTTTTAAGGTTTCATTTTATTTTTTGTAATATGATTCAGATTGAATTGGAAGGAAATTAAATTAATTTCACTTAGTCAAGGGATTTTTGCCTCTTATGGCAATTGTTGAATGATCTCTCCCCATCCTTGTCAAGACTCATAAGCCTTTTGTTATACTTTCTATCTCCCGTCCAGTCGAGGCAGGAAGTGGTAGTGCAGCTTTGGTGGTAACTGGTGTCCATTTAGAGCCAACCCACCAAATTAATGTACCTCTGGCAGTGTGGCTGACCTTGGTCCTGCAAGACAGACACTGGACAGACACATTGATCTTACCCACAGAGGCTCCCAGGACCCTGCCTATGAGATTGCTCTTTTCCTGTACAGATGCATGCATTTGTTCTGTCTGCACTTTTCACTGCCCAGCTTCATGGAGACCCACTTGTTCTGTTCCCCTACTGCCCAACCCAGCTCATATCACACAGCTCATTCAGGAATGACTGGGACAGCATGATAATCAGTTCTTATGTGAAAATAAAGGACTTGGTGTGCCTATTAGTGTTACAGATTTACCCATAAAAAAATTAAATCTGTAGTTTGAAGCCAGATGTGCTCAGTAAAAGACACAGCAGTTTTTCATTTAACTTTCAAACGTTAAATACAGGACTTAGAGTACCTTTTTAAGTCCTCTACTCATCTAGAGGTCTGTGAAAAAGAAATATTACCTGGTTTACTAGATTTCAATGTCCTGTGTCATGTGGTTGAGTGACATTTTGGAGTCTGTTAAAAGGGACTTGGAATTACACAGAAGAAAGGCAGAGAAGAAGAGCGCTAAAGGTTTCCTTTCAGTTCTGATTTCTAGATTACACAATGAGAGGTGTTGTTATTTCCTTGATTGTCATGGTGTGTTGGCACAGCATATCCCATCCCTGATGTGTAAATTGTGCAGACTGGTATGCATTCTCACTTAAGCAGTAAAAGCAAACAAAAAAGGAACACAAATGAGACAGAAATGAGAAAGAAACAAAGTGGCAAAGAAAGCTGCTGTGCAGTTTGGACAAATGCCTCATTTTGCTAGAAACTGTCTTCACTGACAACTAAATCTCTTTGTTCTCAGAGGTATCCTGCTGTTTAGGCTATAAAGATAGAAGATACTCTGTTTCTCTTTTCTTTGTTTTTCCTCTTATTTTATCCAAATACAGTCAATAAATTCTTTACAAAGATTAGCATAATTTCATCTGTTAATAGTATGTATTACAAGAAAGGCTTCGTTTGACAGTTATTCTTTTTAAGTAGGTGGAATGTGCGTTTACCTTCTTCATTACAGTTGATGACATTTGCTGATATAATTCATGACTTATACAATCTCTTATTTATTAGAATATAAATTATCTGGTAGAAGCAGGATTTTTCCTCTTATTGTTTTGTCAGAAATGCAATTAAAAATATGATGAAGAATGGTTATCAATACAGAAAGTAAATGTTTTTACATTTCCACAAATGCTGTTTTTTAATAAGTTTTATGTCTCTCTAATAGCATTTTCACTGTCCCCAGTAAAACAATTAGGGAAATCTTTGTTTCTGAGATCTTTATTATTTTTCATGGCATACTGGGCACACACATATTTCCAGGCAGAGCCTGGTGCACTGTTCTGGGAGATATATTATACAGAATCAATATCCTGCCATGCATGCAGAATAAAATATTTGGGGGAGGATATGAAAACATTTCCATTTACGTGATGAAGTAAAAAAGATTTCCAGCAGAGAAAAGGGAACTCACCTAAGTTATAGATATTCTACATTTGGATGTAAACAAATTAATGTGGAAAATAAAGATCTATATTAAAGCATAGTTGACAGCTTGATATTTTACTTCTGCATGCTACTATCTAAGAGCAAAAATATTTTCTCCTTGTTTATTCCCCTTCATCAGATAATATTTGTGAACATTAATTTGAACATCACAAAAAGCAATAAGCATTATATTACTAGGATACAAAAGGACATTGAAATAAGTTATTTCATGAACAACAGAGTCGATAAAACTTGGATTTCAAAGCCAGCGCTCCCCAGATACTCTGGGTGTTTGCATACACTGAAAGGCTTTCATCTTGAACCATGCTCTGCAGATTATCTAGCTCCTGGGCTTTGTCTTGGAACAAAGAAAATAGTTTCTGCTAAATCAAAATATGGGGGAGATTTCTGGGACTGGTGCAGATGCTGTTCCCAGTAAACAATAAGGAATAACAAAGTGCCAGGTTTGGCTTCCCCCACCTCATAATGCTTTCCAGAACTGTTCAGGCAGTCCTGGTGCCTTCAAACTTCAGGATATGGTCTCAGCATGATTTTGTGGGATTTTATTTATGTATATATATATGTCTATATTAATACTAAATTATAATTTTCATAGGAAGATTACTTGAGCACTGAACTGAATTGTTATATGTTGGACATGCTCTCAAGATATTGAATGTCTTCTTTCCATCAGAGTATCAGGAAACACTTTTTCCCTGTGAGGGTGATTGAATACTGGCATTGACTGTCAGATATGTTGCGGTGTCTCCACCCCTGGAGATATTCACAAGCTGTCTGCACACATTTCTGGGCAGCCTGCTCTCAGTGACCCTCTTTGCACATACATTTGGACACGATGACCTTCAAAGTCCCTACTCTACCTTCACAGTCTGCCTCCATCCCTTCTTCTGCCTCATGATGTCATCTGTATCAGATTATATATCAGAATTGTTCCTGCAATACAGGAATGAGGTATCAAGTAGACACAGAATGATCTCTTTGGTTTTCAGTAATAATGGGCCCTTCAATTTAAAATTCAGAATACAACTTCTATGAATTTGAAAATCAGTATTTGCATACGTCATTATATCTGTTAATGGTAAGTGGTGATGGAAGCCATTTGATCAGCAACTTCAAATTGTACTGAATATAATTCTGCAGTTTCCATTATAAGGCATAATCCTGTTCTAGAAAGGGAAAAGGATAAAATAACATGGAAAGTCTTTTCTTTCACTTAATCTCTGACAGCCTTGAAAGGCAGTGTGAGGAACCACAATACCTGCTATTGTAAAGCAAGACTTGCAGTTTCCTTGAAATGTAAGTGAAAACCTGAAGCCAGAATAACCATAATGATTATTTTACTAAATTGAGCTAAAATTAAATTCTGGAAAACTTTTTAATTATTTTTCATTCTATGTTAATGGAGAATTAAACATTGACTCTGGCATTTGTCCTACAAATTACAAAGTTTTCTCCATGAACAAGTGCTAGATTTTCTTTATTGCACTTGTTCAACATTTATGAGAGGAGAGAATGGCATTAACTCACTGGCAACTTCAGAGAACTTCAGAGAGCTGTCACAGAGGGATATGACATCATTGCTCAGGGTGGGTGACATGGTTTAAATTAAACCTCAGCATGCAGGGAAGAAACCAAAACTTGAAATTTCCAAATGACAAGTTAGATACACAGGGCCAGATACTTCCTGCTTTCATTCTGTGCCTAACAGAGCCAAGAAAAACTAAGATACTACAAAGACATTTTTCATGCTATCTTTAGCAACTTTGTTGAAGCAAGATTCAGGCCAAAATACATTTAGAAATACTGTAGATAGCATGTTAAAAGTATACAATAAATGCAGTATAAATGGAAATAAACTATTACTGCATTCACTCACAAGGTGACCTAATTTGTTCTGAATACTTATTTGTGCCTTTGTTGTGTTTTAATATTTTGGGTTAATTAGTTTCATCCATTAGATTTATAAAACTCAAAGTGTACTTATTTTGAGGCATAAAGCATACATTTACAAAGTCCAAAATATACTGAAAAGCATAGTACAAGGCCAGATGTGAGAGATGTGATGGATCTCTGCTGATTACCTCTGGTGTGAGACCCAGTACAGCGCCACTAATCGTGAAGAACTCCAATGTGCCTTTGTGTGAGAAAACAAACCTCAATACTCTGATGCTGGGATCTCAGATGATCTTTCAGGTTTGGCAGGGATGAAGAGGGATGTAGAAATCTTAAAAAACATAATGTATCAGACTCTCCTTTATTGTTATCATTTCCTAAATAACATTCCAGATAAAAATGAGCTCTGTTCAAATACAGCTGCAACCCCTGACTGAAATGTAAATGCTTTGAGAAACAGTTGTTGGAGGTTTCACTGCACTGTGTAACCAACTGCTGGTACCTGCTCACCTCCTCCTTTCATTTGATATTCCTTCTGCACACACTATGGTGAGCTGCTGGGCTGTTCTCTGATGCAGATTTGCTGGCAAAGAAATAACATATTTTTACCCTTTAAAATTTTTAATGTTCCCACTGACTTAAAGATCTATTTTAAGTACAATCAACTGCTAAAATAAGTGTTTTAAACCCCTTGAATGTATTGGCTTTTATTAAGTATTACTTTAATCTTTTGGAGCACTAAATGAGTGACGTTTTCATGATAGATCAATTAAGTGCGCAGTCAGTATCTGAATAAAAAATGGTTGTGCTTTTCAAACCCATTCTTTTTATGACTTACATATATGTGTTCTCCCCAGATGTAGCTTACCAGCATGAAGAAGGAATATTACATTAATGTATAAACAGGGGTGAAAATATTAAAAAGCCTTTGCTTTCCAAAAGTGACTGAAAAAATTGATGTCAGAACATCAAAAAACATTGCAGAATGTTTTGGGTTTTTACCAAAACTCTTTTTTCTATACAGCTTTTTAATGTTTCTTGTTATATAAGTTATAACTCTTATTCTAGATAATTTTTTACTTGTCTTTCTAATAATCAGTAAAATAATTACTACAGTATTTATATTCCAGTATTTTCAATTCAACATTAGTAACTGCTCCATCCATAAAATAATACAGCCTGTTTTAAGAATAATAAAACTGATCCACATAGCAGGAATGTATTTTATATGCATATGTATGAGTAAACCTAAAAAAACCCATCAGTTGGCTTCCTTCCTCGGGTTTTGCTCCTGTTATATTTTATCTTGATACCATGTTCCTTAACAGAATAGGCTTATTTTCCTTATGGAAAATGGTACTGCTGAAAAACAACACCTCCTTCTACCTGAAGAGGGACCTAATTTACCCTCTAGATAGATCATAGCAAAAAGACACAAAAAAACCCCCAGAAAATGCAATTTTATAAAAGCAAATAATATTAGTTAAAATTAATATATTCACAAGGTAATCTATTTGTCGACATTTTCTAAATTAATTTTCTCTTAACATCATATTTTCATTTTTTTAAATATTTTTGGATAAATAGAAGGTATTATTACCAACTGGAATTTCCCACCAGCTGGAAAATTACTCTCATTTTCAAGACACATTACATCAAGGCAACCTACATTTCCACAGGCATTAGGAGAAACAAGGTATCAATGACTCTCTAAATATTTGTATTTTAAAAAAATGTTCTAACAGACATATATTAATATTGTCATAGCAAATTGAGGATAACTGCTGCTAATGAGCAACATTTTAAGGTGTAGTAAGTCAATAGATCTCTGTTAGAACAACTGGCACTATGCCAATTGATACTAATTATGCACATATAAAAGTTAAAGGTAATGTATAAAACGTCATATCTTAAAATGGTCAAACTTTCAATAAATCAGTTTAAATTGATGTATATATCCTTGTAATAATAAAAAAAAGCTACAGTGTCATCTTTTAGAGTAACTCTCCATGGAAGCTTGTTTAGCCTTTGCCTCCACTACTAATGACCCATCATTTAATAAATCAATGTCTCTTTGAATCTTATTAATGTAGTGAACAAACAATTATTTATTTTCATGGGACTGTCCTCCAAGTGTAACCTATTCTTGAATGTTTTTTCTGTTGTTGCAAGGGTTATAAAATATATTAAAATAGCTGCTTCCTTGCCTCCCAATTAAAGACATTTATATCCTTTTTTTCCTAAAACTGAATTAACAGTCTTGATAAGACATAAAGCACACTAAGAGCCCATTTCACTGTCAGTTGCCAGATAATAGAAGATATTTTCTACCTGAGAATGAAAGAACTGATGATCCAATTGCCTTTCTCTGACAGACCACATTTGTTTTCAGGACTGCAATATAGGTGTGAATATTACTTTATGTACAGGTCATGAGTCCATTACCTGAAGTCTTGATAGATTTGAAAAGAGAAGGGATGTGGTCTAATGAAAACACAAAAACTTGAAGAAGAATGTTGCTCACTCAGTTTTGAGTTTTGGGGGAAAATGATTGTGACTGAATATTGAGAGCTGAACCATTTTAATGATAATGCAGTCAAAGAGAGACTGATGGGAAAACTAATCACTGGGGAAAAAAAAGCTCAGAAAACCACAAGCCAGATTTAGTGAGCAGATAAAAAAGACAAGGGCAAGGAAAACCAGTGTTTAAAGAAATTGATGTTTAAATTTTTCCCTTTTTCCCATAACAGATGAAAAGAGAACATGTGATTAATTGAAAAACAACAAATCTAAAAATAAATATCATTTCTTTCTCTTGTAATGCATAAATGGCAGAGTTCAATATGTCATCATACAATCTGAGCTTCAAATTTAGAAAAAAAATAAAGAATGTTAAACTATTTTTTACATTAAAAAGTAGTCTGAATTTAAGGAATGAGATAAAGATCAAATTCTAAATGTGTGTGAAAGAGAAAGATGATATGAGGAGCTTGGTATCAGTGTGGTTCCAGTGACAAAATTGTTTCTGTACACTGACCCAAATTGTCTCAAACTAGGTTGTTTCTCCAGCCAGGGTGAGATATTACTAAATTTCATCTCAGGATTTTTACTAAACAGTCCTGATGATTTTTCTTTTATTGCAAGAATAACCTGCCGGTGAAATGAAGAAGCAAAGGAATAAAATGTATTTTTGACATAGTGTATAAATCACCAAAGGAACTTGGTCCTGTAGTACTCAGGAATGGCAACATTCACTAGGAGAGGTGCAGAAAGCATTTGCAAAAAAGTTGAGACAAATCCTTGAGTGAATTTTGTGTGAAATTGTGTGTTAAGTAACACAAACTTTTTGGTGGCTGCTTTTGAGAACATATAGGTACATGTCATTTAAAACAAGACTTTCTACTTCTTTTTTGCACATTGTTTCTTGAGAGGACCCTTGTCTCTTAATGCAACAGATTTAATAGCAGAAAGTAGTCTGTCAGTTTCTGTCAGATGTGATCCAGCTTTTGCAAAAGATGAGTAAAATTGTAAAGTTGATGAATATTTCAAAAGTATTACTCTCAAAAATACCACCCTCATGGTAATTATACACCAACAGTGCTGTGCAAAGTAACAATTAGCAGAAAAGTTCAGGGAGGAGCTTCTGGTGCAATGGTTCATGATTCATCTCTAGGGAAGAGATCCAAACAGGGAGATACAGGCAAGGGACATGGTGGGCTAGTAAACTTTGCAAAACAGAAGTACATGCTGGGAAATGAAAATTAGAAAGTATCTACCTTGGACTTCCAAAGTGCAGACATTTCCAATGTGCAGTTTAAGTGCTCTAAAATGCTTGAGAATCATTTAATAAGTGGAAATTTTCCTTTGCTCTTCGTATATAATGCCCATGGCTGCAGACAGGGTTTTGAACCAGGTAGGGAGTTATGCATGAAGGAAGGAATTTCTGAAGTGCATCTGTCCCTGGAACAGAGTGCAAGGATGTTCTAAACACAAATTGACTGTGAAAAATAAGAGGTAGGAAATCATACATAGGACATATGTACAGTGGCACTGAAACTACAAATGCTGTGTGGCTAGTTCTTCTTCTCTTCTTTTCATGTCAGAGGTTTGAACAATTGTCCACAATAAAATTAGACAATAGAATGAATATTGATGCATAATAAACATCACATTTTATATTTCCTATGCCAAATATATTAATGCTATTGCCCAGTCCCTCTTCATCAATGTTCCCATTTTCTCAGCAGTACATTTTTCAGTTGCTGATGTGTTCTACATTTCACAGTGAGCAAGACATTCTTGTATTTCCTAAATGAAATACACATCTGATATGGAAAGGCTGCTATCTATATATGGAGAACTTGGTCCCCACAAAGCCATGTGTCTGACCAGTCACAAATATTCATAAAAAATAATGTAGGTTGAACAGACTAGCACAAAGTAAATGCCAACCTTCTCTAGTTACAACTTCATTTTTGGACATATACCTGACTCCTTCCAGGATCACATTTTTGTAAATGAGGATAAACCCTTGACTTTTCATTTGCCTCTGTAATCTGAGAAATATGTTCCTGTGATCCACTTTGGAAATGGCACTTTTCTTCCAAAAACTACCTAATCCTCACCTGAATACTATTTTCAGGAGTAAGAAACCTGCTTGCCACAGCTGACGTTTAATAAAAGAGTAAATGTCATCCTTCCCTACTCATTCTGTCCAAACAATCTTTCTTTAGTTAACATACTTTGGAAATTAAGTTCAGAAATTGAATGTAATCCTAAATGCTACCTTTTAGAAATTTCTAAGACATCCAATACTCAAACTATTTTTGCTTACCTGTTTGAAATAAGCACATATGGGTCAGACTCCCAGTTTACTGAAGTTAACTCTATTAAACAAAGCTACACTTATTTGCACTCAAGTGCTAGCCCAATGAAACTCTGAAGAGTCACTTTTCCAGCTTTCTATCATTATATAATTTACTCTTAGTTGAAAAGTGGCAGGATTTGTTTCTGGGCAATTAAGAACATGATTAAGAACTGTAGTCAGAGAAGTCTGACAACAGTTACCCTGTTTTATCCTACTATTACTGAGCAAGCTGTCATATTTTCATGACCACCTTGACATTTGCATGAAACATTTTAATCTTCTGCCAGACCTTGCAGCAATGGATCAAGGACACTAAATGGCCTGTATTAGGCTGTATGGCATTAATGATTAAAGGAGATTCTTTTATTAAATCCAGTAAAGGACATGTATGCAGTAAATCAGAAAGCTAGGTTTTACATGATTGTCTGTAATGCACTGGAATTCTGAATGTTGGCAAGAAATATTTTCGTCCCCTCCTGATTAAATATTCTGAAGGTTTATAGTCCATTTCTATATTATTTCTAGAATATTCTATATTATTTCTGTTAAATTGTAGCTTTCATTCATTGTTTCATTTCAACTTTCTTAAAGAGTAAGAAAAAAATTAGAAGCAACTAAGAGTCAAGCAAAAAGAATGAGTGAAATTATGAGAAAGCAGGCTTATGACTAAAAAAAAACATGAAAAAGAACAGAAGTTGGGCTTCTGCAACCTAAAAAAATAACGGTGGGTATATGGTAACCTTGGATAAATAACAACCATGTATATATGATTTCCTGGTGTAAGCATTTGAAGAGTAGAAACATAAAAGGCAAAGAACAATTGCTTATCCTGTCGAGCCTGATTGAAATGAAAAATACTCCATTTTATCTGAAAAAGTTACTAAATTTCTTGGAGTTTATATTTTAAATACCAAAATATTTCTATTTAATTGAAAATATACTGAATTTACTGTATTCATAATATCTGATAATAATGGATGAACTTTTATAAGAAATTTATTTTGATTAAATGTAGACTATCATGATAAATGGCATATTCTTTTTATATCCCTGTCACTTCTAATTTATGTTTCTATGTAAAACGTAAAATTGCAAAGCAAACCTCTTTAGCAAAAGTATGTTAAAAGAATAAGAGTGTTATGTAAAACATGACTGATTCATAAATTCAAATATTAATTTTAAAGCCATATGCTAAAGAAGCTAAAGTCTCATGTTTTGGAATGAAAATGCAGGTTTGGAATGTCAAGAGTTTATGTGCAGCACAGAGTATAAACATGTATTTGGTTAACCTCAGTAAATTCAAATGTATAATAGAAATAGACTTATTTAGCAGTGTGTTAGTTTTGACTAGTAATAATTATCTAAAAGACATTTCTTAAGAACTGCCTACGTTGTTACATGAAGAGCAACCATAGGAGATTTCAAACCTTTAAGAGATTCTTGCAAACAATCTTATGAATTCATGTTATACAGTCTGCTTGAGCATGACATGGCAGTTGTCCAAGCAACACAGAAGTTCTGCAGAAACGAGAGACTACTGTGGAAAACACAGTAACCTAGGAAACACCTGGAAAAATAGCTAAATACATACTCACAAAAATTATTATGAAGAAAAGGATGGCCAGTCTTAATCTACTAGATTATTATGGGAATCAGCAAGTTAGAATTGCTGATATTTTAGGTTCAAAAGCATCAAAGCCATCAAGTTGTACTGGTGTGTTGCAAACAAAAATAAGAACCCATTGTACTTGCAGCTGTTCAGAATGCCATCAGTGCTGTAAAAATCTCTACTGTGATGTGGGTCCACTTGTGTAATTTGTACATTAGGAGTCCTTAAAAAGAGAATTTATAATCTCAAATCTAAATCTGTTTCATACTTGTACTCTGTCAAGTCCAATTGACTCTTCAGAAAGTAGAAGACTTTACAGTCAGCAAAAATAGGATTGGATCTCAACAGCTTGAGATATCTTCTTTTCTGTCTTCTAGGAAGGCAGGGAAGGAAAGAACAGAGCATTAATATTCTACATCTTTTTAATAGCTTGAATTATTATCATTAGACAATTTTCACTGTCAGGAGAAATTTAATACATAGTCATCTCCAAACTGTGGCTAATAGAAATAGAGTATGCTACAAGAGCTCTGTTTGTTGGGAGTACATTCTTTAATGCAAGTTTCATTTTGCGTGCATTATTGCTGAGGAAGCTGATTCATGAACATGGTTTGTTTCACAGCTGATGACAAAAAAATCAATATAATCAATAAATATATAAAATTACAATGCCATTAGATAAATTGTTCTCTGTTTTTCAGTCTCAAACACTTTCAAATCTATTTTCTTTATGCACTTACATGAATAAAACCTTTGGATATGAGACCATGTGAGACCTTAGCCTTATTTCTCTGCTTACAAGACCTTTATAAATCAGTCATTCTCTTTTAAGATCTGCTCAGAGTCAAAGTCTAATTGAAAACTTGTGAGATGCAAAAAGGTCACATAGTATAGCAACCTCTTGAAAGAGTTGTCCTTCTCCCATGAAAACAATAAATTAGTTTTAAGCCTTCTTATTTTAGTTCACTGTATTCATGTTTCCAGGAAGAAAACATAATTATGTTCAGAAGTAATCAAAATAATCTGATCCTTTTCATATCTTCAAAATAGAGAAGGGAGTCACCATTTCAAACAAGAAAATGATTCAAAGGAGCATGTCAATTTTATTCTATTCTAGTAAGAGCTCAGTTCTGCAACAAAATCTGACATGTTAAGATGAACGATTTAATTTTTCATTAAATTAAGTATTGATAAGAAATAACAGTTACCAAAAGAATCCACAGCTACAGAAGTTTCTAGATACACTAAAATTGTATAAATATAATAGTAAATTATTTTGATTCCTTTTTACCTGTGTTCCTTGACCCTGGATAGGACGTATACCTTCCAAAATCAATGCCATGATATAGGCTGTGGTGGTCCAAAGCTGAATATACCTGCTGAATAAAACTTAAATGGATATGTATTACAAAAGAATTGTCAAAAAGAAGGAAAATTATTTCACCTGCTTTTTACAGAAGTTGACAATTAGCAAAGGTCTAAACCATCTCTACAAGCAGGTGTCTTCTATGTTTTCAGGCATTTCATTTTTTGATCTGGGGTCTATATTTTTTGGTGATTTTTAAAGGGCTATTTTTAAGAAATTTTGAGAGAGTTGTTTATATTTGCTACAAATAAGTCATGAAAATACACAGAACTACAAATTATTCTTTCTACTAAAACAATGAGGGTACATGCTTAAAGTACATGCTTAACTGCACAGTGATTATTTTGCAGTATAGTTAAATAGGAAGTCCTTATTAGTTTGGTTTTTTTTGTATTGTCATAGAAGCCTACTAATAAACACAGTAGGTGGGGTAGTCCAAGAGGGATTTTTTAAAAAGTCATCGCCATTTGTGAGTTGAAGCAAATATCTTTTTCTAGAACTATATTTCTACATCTGTCATCATCAAAATGTCTTTCTTTGGTAGAAAATTTCACTCAAGGAATGTTTGTATTACCTTTAGATATTATTTAGAGTTTGCATAAGGAGTCTGCAAAAGGATAATAAGAAAATATGGTGCAATTATCTTCAAGATCAAGACATTAAACCTATTTTCTTAATAATAAATTCTTATTAATCATATCCTGTATAGTTCTTATTTCTGACAAGCTTAGGATTCTCAGCTTCCTTAAAAAGATTTCCTTATCTTCATCTACAGCATTAAGAAGAATAGGATCTCCCACCCTAATTAATACCACTTGTCATGTCTACCCTGCTGTGCTGACCTGATCACATTCTACTTTCCATTCCAAAATACTCTTGTACCTCAAGTCATGCAATTACTGCAATTACTGTAGTACTGAAGTGTTGTAGTAGTGTTGGAGACAAGCTATCAAACAATTTGCCTGGTCTTAGAAATGGGGTATCCCTGTTTATACAACATCAGGCTAACAGCAAAATATCATTTAGATATGCTGTAAATGCCCACAGGAAATCTGCCACAGATATGATCAGAGAAGACTACTTAGAAATACACAGAATGTGATTAGTGAGTAAGAGAGTACTTAATTTCAGATTAGCATAGCAAAATTTAAATTTAAAGCAGGTTTTTACAAGTGCTATTGCACCTTAGTGAGTATACAATCCAGTGATTCTGGTGTACTGCCAGGATCTGTAGTTAATTTTCAGTCTTTCTGCAGTCAAAATCCTTTTGACTTTTATAAGAAATTTTGATGCAATAAAATTGCTAGTTAGACCACAGAAGACGCCTGACTAATAGAATATTGTGCATCTTTCATAAGAAAGATGGCAACATCTGTAACTACCTCTGTATACTAGTCTTCCTTTGTACTTTATTTTTCTCCACAAGGTCACATTTATCTGATAAGGTTTAGGAATGCTAATGTCAGTGACAAGATACACACTGTATATTTATTATCTATACTACATAGATAATGCCAGAGGAGTCTTTTTAAACCATTTTCTGTGGGCTTTCCCATGATTTCCCTGAAGTCATTAAGCTCACAGAAGTGCAATAAGTAAATTCTACACAGAAACTGTTGGTAAAGTATTTATGAGAAGAAGGAATGTATTCCCTCTGTCTGAAAGCCAGGGAAGAAGGCCTGATTATTCATCAAATGAGTTGTGGCAAAGCATTTAAGAATAGGTTTGGAAAAGAGCTGCAAATGTCAGATCAAGATCAAGTCACTTAGAATCCTTATGAAGAACACACAGAAATTTGGCAGATATTATTCCAGCCTATAAGGTTAAATGAAAGCCACAATCCCCTGAATTTTGGCCACAGCACATCATGGCCTTGTATTGAGGCTGGATTTCATCCTCCCCAATCCTCTTGTAAGTGCAGCTGCATAAGGTGTGAATAACCAGTCTTTATGTGTTGCTCATTAATTTCACCCCCAAGGAACATATTTTATAAAGCTGAGCACAGTAACAGAAATGATTGCAGTGAAAAATTTACTTTTATTGCTATTCTAGCAAGTTCTAAGAAGTAATTTCAATCATTAAGAGCCAGGAACTCATGAGTTCATCTCAGTTCTGACAATGACTCCTTGTGTCAATCCTAGTGTGTCATGCAAATGCCAGTTTTCCAAAGGGACCTCTTAGCTTGGGCACTTTTCATTTTCAGTACCTCCATTCTGAGATTTCCAATGAATCCTGATTTCATTGAATTTCCTTGAACTTTTATATTCACAGAGGTCAAAATTTCACCCCTATGACTTTTGTTTAAGAAAGTTGGATTCCCAATCTCTATTGACTTCCTCTGTTCATCCATTTAGAATATGTACAACTAGGCCACTTCTGCAGTCCAGCATTTTATTAACATTTCCATCATGGGGTAAGCAGTTAGAAATAATATCAGCTCTTGTATTCAGTTACAGTAATGAAGACAAACATTAAACACAGTAGCTGGGAAAGCACCATAAAGTTGCAAGCCAAAATTACGTTCAAGGCAAGGGTTTGGCTCTTTCCCCATGAGGTCTCATCTTTCTCTCTAAATATTTGTGGAAGCCTCATAGACATTGATTGCAATTAACAGCAGTGGCTGAGCTACCATCATGGATCACAATAGAACTATGGAATATTCTTTTTATTTTATACACATAATTAAGGCCTGATTTCACAAACCCAGATTATTTTCATACACCCCTCTGTGTGTTTAACTGTGATTAACTACCTATGATTATATCAAGCTATAACAAGCTTTAATGTAATGGCACAGCAAAAGGAATATGTAATAATACTTCTCTTTCTTATGGTTGTATACAGAACTGCAGCTTTAGATCTTTGTCTCTGTATTTCTGACTTCATAGTCCATCCAGAAAATTTCTTGAAATCCCACTAGAAATGACAACTCAGAATTTATGTCCCAGGTGATTTGCTGAATAATCAAGAACTCTGCACACCGTAATCACACTCAGTTCAACCTTTTAGCTGTTTGAGGATTTTTTCAAACCAAATGCTGAATGTTAAGTTTTGAACCTAAAAATTTCTTTCTCGTATGTGTTTATAAACTATTCACTTGAGAGCTGAAGAAAGGGCATTGAATATGTGTCGATGTAGTGTAGAGAGTTTTAGTTTCTCAGAGTAATATGTAATTTCACAGAAGTGAAAATTCATTTGGTGCCTTCAGCCAACAATGATCGTGCCTCTCTGCCGGCTGCAAATCATTCTGACATAATTCAGAGGTTTTGTTTTCACCACGAATTAACACAACCTTGGAGCATGGGCAAGGTAGATTAAGAAGTTTTGTGTGGTGGTGTGTGGTCTTGCATAATATTCTCCTGCACTATATCTTGTATCATTGCTGGCACCAGAGCATCCATATCCAAGGAAGTGTTAGATTCCAGCAATCACTCAGGCATCTGAATTCCATTGCTGAGGTTCTTGAACCCTTTACTCTAAGCACCTTGAAAGGGTATTTACTCCCTTCCTCAGACTCATGTAGATACTCTTGTATAAGAATCACTCAAGATAAAGATAAGAGTTTAGGTATTTCATTCAATAAAATTGTCAAAATTGCCTAAAAATCTAAGCTATAAAGATGAAACACAAATAAATAAAGTGAGGCAACTAAGAAGTTACTTACATGGTGTCTTTGAAAGGACCATAAATATCAGGGGAATTATTTGATTATTCTGGTTCTACCAATTGCTCTTCAGATGTCCTGATATGGCAAGAACACATCAGCAATCACCAAGATTTGAAATGGCTTTATTTAAATTCACTAGTTTTGTTCTTATCTGCTCTCTTTAGGCTTAGTTTTTCTCTATATTTTCATCATACTTCAGTATGCACATGTAATGCAACTTTGAATTTCTTTATAAAATTGTGCTTTCTATCCAAATTAAGCAATCAAGCCAAGAAAAGAACAAGTTGGCCTCACATAATGTTGTTTTGATTTATGCTGGTCATAAAATATCAATCATAATTTTAAAGCAATTTCATAAAAATGTCATTATATTCACCTTTTAGGAAAGCTGATTCACAGCAATGGAAAAACGCATGAAAATATGATAAAAACGTTGACAGTCTCTCTATAATTTCTTTTCTTTTTTTTTTTTTTTTTCAAATAAAGAACAGTACAATAAAACTGCATAAATACAAAGACAATTATGGGAACTTGAAAACCCAAGGTACTAGTGGGGCAAGATAATTCCCTTCTCTCCCTAGACACTGCTTTCCACACAAATGAAACAGGCTAAAAGACACGCCTTGTAGGTTACCAACAGAAATAAGTTTGCTTTCCAAAATTCCCATATTGCTTCAGCCTTGTCTCATTAAAATGTATGGTAAATCCTTCTTCTGAATACTTTTTATCAAGTTTTGAAGAACCAGTAAACAGACCAGAATGCTTTTATTTTAATCTCTGAAAAGATACAAACCGCATGAAAAAGACATGCAGTGAGTCTCACTGCATCATCTTACCCAAAGTAAGATTTAAAATTTGTCTTTAAAAAACTGTTTTATGGCTCTTTTATTTCTCAGTGATTTTGTGCTCTGTTTGGATGAAGTTTTAAGGAAAAAAAAAGACTCAGATGATGATCTCACTTCTGAACTATAGTCCAGTTAAAGCATAAAAAATATCTTCTTCTTCTTGTCTCCTTATACATCTTTTCACTATCCATGTTTTTCCATGTTACTTTAAATTTGAGGTATTTGTTGGAATCATATAACTAATTTTAGCAAGCATAAATGTATTGAAAATCTCTCTGAAATCTATTAGTCATTGTATTTCTTCACTGTTTAGCCTAGTCTCCTGTGTGACAATAATGAGGTACTAAAAAGTAACCAGGTTATTGCTGAGGTATTTTTTACACCATTTAACACTCAACTATGTGTTAAATCCATAAGATATTTTCAATAGGTTTCTGAACCCAATATGTTTTAACACCTTGATTTTTTTTCGTTTTACTCATAATAATTCTATCCTATGGAGTAGTATCACAAACTCAAATCTGCTGATAGAATCACCCAGGGCAGATTCAAAATTCATAGGACATAAATGATCCCATAATGATGAGTTGAGTGTACAAGGAAATCTGTCAAAACGTATGTGCTTAGGAGACATTATTTTTTAATAAGTGTAATAACTAATGCATGAATATCTGTTGCCTTTGGCTCTAGTGGAAATAGCAATAAAAACTACAGGGTGAAAGAAAAATAAGAAAAAATATGCCATACTAAAATAAAGAGAGGTTATTAAAAAAAACCCCAAAACATATTTATTCATCCTATAAATCCACCAAGTGAAACAGTAAATGCGTTTCAAGCTAGATTTTCTCAATAAGCTATTTTATCAGAAAATATAAAATTACATGACTGAAGTTACTGTATTTTTTTCAGACACTTCTAGCTCAATTAAGCCAAGCTATTTTCTTTTCTTTTTTCTCAAGTGTTACAGTATCAGACTTGGACTAAAATATTTATAGATTTGGTCTGTGACTTAGGTCACAGTCAAACTGAAATGTTTCACAACTGACATTTACTTATTATTTTGATTTCAAATAAATAAGAATAAATAGTGCTTTATTTTGTAAAAAAATACATATGCATTTTGAGATATGGAGCAGATTAGAATGTGGCAGATATATCCATGTACTGTGGCTGCCAGAATAAAAGCAAAAAACATTTTTGAGTTAGCATATTGTGTATGAATAATGTGTGATGACAACAAAACCATGATGGCATTTTTTTTGGCTTGAACACATGATGCTAAGACATAAAAACAAGAAAACAATCAACCTACATGGAATATTTTTTATAGCTTTTTATCCAGAGATACCATTGAAATATTAACTTAGGGTCAATGGTAGCATTCATTCTACTGCTAAGGACTGACTTCTAGAGATGCCTTAGTAAGCAAGAAAAAATGATGGAATCAATAAAGTTTTCTAGTTTTACTTATAGCCTTATGAATTAAATTTGTTTGCTTGTGGAAAAATATTCTGATTTAACCAAAGTAATAATGTTGGGACTTTCTTTTTACTAAGTAGGAAGTACTTTTTAGCTTACAAGACACAAGAAATATGCAGATTTCTTACATATAACAATCTCCTTCATGATAATATATATTGCTTGGGTTTTACCCACCTCCTTGTACGCCTGTAGGGAGATCAAAATTCAAGATTAATGACAAGCATTTGATTTTAGTTTGAGACCCACTGGGGCCCCTAACAGACTGTGCGCAAAGAGCAGGCAGCATGGGTTTAAATTCTGTCTCATCATTTTCTTGACTTCAAAGACAGTGAGAGCCTTGGTCCCTCTAAAGTAGAAAAAGGGTAAGTTATAATAATATCTACATTTAAAATGATGAGCATAACCATTCAGGTTTGAGTATTTAGTGATACACTGCTGATATGCTCCCTGAGAGTTAGGTACCAATATCTCTTTAGCAAGGTCACTCTCAGCCAGTGCAGAGAAATCAATAATTTGGTTATCATTTTAAAGTGCTGCTCAGTATATTCCATGTGTGAAGGAAAGCATGTGTTCTTCCATGAACTTAACCAATTTGGCTAAAATTACCTAATAATGGTTGTTATCACCATGGATGAAATTTGGATGGTGAAATCTAAGCAGAATCCATGATCTGTATTTTTCCAGCCATATTTTAGTTTCCTCCATATAGCATAGTACAAGTAGGGACTAATGAACACTGATAGTATATGAAGCTTTAAATGAAGGTTTGCAAGATCTAAGACTTGTTAGATTGGTTCGACAAACTTATTCTAAAAGATTTCTTTTATAAATACCACTAGTCTCAGGCAAGATAGAAATGTGACAAGTCTTCCCAGTGTTAACATTTATCCTATGATGGAGAGACATTGATGGGTTTCACTTTGTTGCTTGTAGGAGCAGGAAAGAGATTCAGTAATAAAAGAGACCTTTTCTAATACAAAGTTTTTTCCATCTGGAACCTGGAGGGGCCAAATTTTCTTCAAGAAATCTATCAAATGGCAGTGAAGGTTAAAGAGATGTAATAGATCATCTGCTCAATTTATCTGGATAGTACTGTTCTTTTAAATATTCTCCTTTGTACATTGCTCAGTGTGATTTTAAATATCTCATGTGTCAGAGGTTCCATCACCTCTCTTAAAGGATCAACTTGCAGGAAAATAGGTTTGATGATAGGGTGTCTCTGGCAACATCCATGCCTTTTATCAGTGCAATAACCATAGGTGACTCCTGTCTAGGCTGGGCAACTAATCAGAATAAAAGAAACCCTTTACTGAAAATTAGTAGCTGAGAGACACAAAAACCTAGTCATACAACAGCAATGGTCTCAAGAGAGGTGCCTGATCTTCAGAAGACTCAAAAGTTCTTTAGGCTTCCCGGAACTAAAAACTTTTACTGACTGTGGGGCACTGAGTGCAATGACCTACCTGAGTCTTCTACTCTTAACACATTTGTGCAATGTTAAAATGCTTAACTCCAACATTTATAATGGTGTGTGTTCTTGATTGATGCCAATACCTGATGTCTCTGTGTCTACACAATCCTGAATTTCTGAGCAGTCCGTCACCTCTGCTGCTGGTTGATCCATCTCAGTCAGATCCCAGTCTGAAGCCATGTGCTTGTTCACTCACAGGTGTCACTTCTGCATGGGCTTTGTTCCCTTCACTCCTATACGGTTTTCCAATCTGCTTTGACTATTTTCACAGTGAATATTAACAAGTCCCCAAAGGCATCACTTAAAAGTTGTAGGTGAGTCTTTTCACTTTCCATTAAAAAAGCTATCCTGAAGTGTCATGTCAATGGTGCTCTTTCCATTCTCTTACAAAACTCTAAAACACACTTCCCATGAGTTTTCCATGTAAAGATGCTGAATGCAATGTGATTCTTACAAATGTCCAAACTGCTGTGAAAATAGAGATAGTAAATCTAAAGAGATGGAAACATCCAAATGGAGCTGAATATTGCCTTGAACTTTTTAACTGCCTGCAAATAATCTTAATTAAGGTAGAAGTGATCTTGGCTATGAAAGCATGGATGCTTTCAAATTATTTTTTAAATTGTCTAATAATATCAAAGCAACTTTCATATGCCTACTTTTATTTGCCTCACTATTCTAAGACTTTATAATAGTAAATCCATTTTTCTTGGAATTACCATAAAATTATATGGCAATCTTATCTACAGTTTTTAATGTGTTTTACACTTCAGTGATCTAGGTCTCTCAACAACTTTTGAGTCATATATAAATATCATGATCAAAATTTGAACAGATGGAGAAGCTGAGATGCTGAAAAATGATTTAAACTTGTTCTCCAGACTCAGTTCAGAATACTATTCACAATATGCCTAAATCATATAGAGGAGTCCTTGGATTACTGCATCCTTCAAGTAAGTGAGGTCCAAAAATGGAAATAGTATATCTAATATGCTTTTGGGGCTTGAGCTATTGTTTCCAGGTTTTGCACTCTGTCATGTCCACATAACATCCTTTTTAGGTGTCTGTAATATTACTCTGCACTGCAGCAGCATAATTTGACCTTCAGATAGGCCCTTAAGAGAATATCTTAATTTTAGTTCTACACAAGGGACAGAATACCACTGTGAAAAGAGCTACTTATCTCAGTACTTCTCTTTCACAATAAGCCAATGAAACTAGGTTTTTTAAAGTTATTTATACTCCAGTGGATTTGTATTTAATTTTTTCTACTAACATCTTTACAATATCAAATTTTTATCATTTTTCCTATTATTATTTCTTATGTCTTTTTTTACAGGCAAATTACATTTTTTTAAGTGCTGCTGACATTGTTTTAGAATATTATGTTCATTCAACAACAAGAGGATGACAAATTTCAGAAATGTTTTTATGTGGACTTGAAAAATCAATATAATAAAGATGAAAGCCTACACATACTCAAAGTAATAAAGTTACTAAGAGACTATGGAAATATATGGCTCAAATAATATTTAAACTAATTAGATAGAAGCGTGAAGGTTATCACAAGCAAAGGAATAGATTCAGCTCCTGTTTAAATCATGTATATAATCTATAATTCCTCTTTGTAACTATGTATAAAGTAGATTTCTAAACTTATGCTATAGTCATGTAGGTTTATAACAACTTACAGCTGTTTCCTGCCATTTCAGAAGCCCCTGTTTCTGCATTTCCAGAAAAGTAGATGACTGAAAGTTTAGCTGGCATAGAAAAAAATTGGTGTAGTTTACAATATACAGGTTTGCCTGTAACCATCATGTTTTCCTACACTACAGTAGGGTCTAAAATAAGTGATCCTGCTTTTGCAATGAGAAGAAAAATTATTTACAGCTTTGGAGATCATATTCTTTTCTGGAGTTGTGAATTGTGTGCAAAAGAAAAAAGAATTAAAATCTTCCAATGTCAAGCTGGCTAGTTCTCCATATTCATATTAATTTTTTAAAAAATTAATTTCTATACATTTTTATCAGAGATCAAAAATCAAGGTACTCTCTATCAAAATCAAATTACTCTCTATCAACATCAAGAAATAAGCATCTATAACATGTGACTAAAGCTCAGTAAAAAAAGAAGACTATTTATGCCCTTAGCTGATGTTTCTTTTACTGAAGGTGACTTCACACTGATGTACCTTAAACCAGATTAGAAAACACTTTAACAAGTTTATACTCTGATTAAATTTTTCACGAAATGCAAATGAAAATAAATTGTGTAAAGATATTGTCCTCCTTATCACTAGAGAAGTAACAGATAACTTTTTCATTTAAATTAGAGAGTCTCACCTGGGATCTTGTCTTTTTCACATTTACCTCTCTGCTTTATATAAACCTCTTTATTTTTCTTTTAAAAAGACTTGCCCCTCTCAGTCAAAACTATTGTTCCTGCAGCATTTTCACAGCTGAGAATACCAGATGCTTCTTAGGAATGTTAAAAAGATATAGCAAAGGGCAGAGGATCATCCTCCTTAGTGAAACCTTTGCCAAATCTCATGTCATGCTCATGAGATTTTTATTTCCCTTGCAAATCTTGTTCTACAGTGTTTTCTAATTATAACTCTTCTTATCTCTATATATATGCATATTGACTTGCTGCACATAGCACAGATCTTAACTTCAGCATTAAATAGTAATGTATGTCATTGGCTAGTTCTGAAGCATGTGAAAAATAGACTTTATTTCAGGAGTTTGAGAGAAACCTCTTTTACATACCATGTGAGGTACTATATTCCTTCATTTAAGATAGGAGCAAGTAATCTACCATATATAATTGTGTGTTTTTCTCATATCCAAGATGCATGCAGAGGTTTCTCTACAGCCTTGCTGTGTACTGAGTTGCTGACTGGAAAATTTATGCCTTATCATTTTAACAACTATTATTGGAATATGTATCCCAATATAACCAGTTAGATGGTGCCCAGGCCAGTTCTGACCTTCGTTGCTGGGCCACAGGCAGCACTGTGGTGTTTTACCCCAGAGATACCTTGGCTGGCGGCAGAGTGCAGCGGGGCACAAGACAGGACTCCGTTTACCTCAGGGGAGAGCTTCTGGCGATGGTGAAGAGAAGAAGGGAGCGGATTCTGCTAGAAGGTAGCCAGATGTTTATTCCATGAGCACAGATATGTCTGCACTGGGCCACTGCTGGTAACAGAATGGAGGCCGCATGGTCTCATTCACATTTTAAGCTCAGGACAGGGGAAGGGGAGGGGACAGGTGAGTCACCAACCAGGTGAAGGGGCAGGGTCTCCAGGTACTAGGGTCACCTATCACACGACGCCTTGCTGGTATGTTAGCCTGATTGACAGGGCACACTCAGCGAGGGGCGAGGGGGAAGGGAGAAGGTAAAACAGGATATTGCAACACACCACAACAAACTATGTTGAGATACCTATCTTAGACTTCAGGAGCTTGCAGTCCATCTAACAAAACATTACAAAAAACTTACTTGAAACAAGATTGCTTCTACTAGTATTAAATGACAAGAGACACAAGACTTCCCAAGTCCTGAAATTCATTACCCAATATCAACTTTTCCTGGTAGTATCAATTTCCCTGCTTATTCACACTGTTCATACTTAGAGTCTTCCCTTATCAAATTATTTTATCAAGGTATGTCATCAGAGGCAGGGCTGTGTGATCACTCTCACAGAAATCATTCCTTGTTAATAATAACAATTAATGAGTACCCATTCAAAGGGATAAATAAAGAAGTAAACCCAAACAAGACAAAACTAACAAACAAAACCCCAACAAACAAACAAACAAGCACCCTCCCAAAAAACTCATATCTCCAAGAATGACATGTGACTCTAACAATTTAAGCTTAGCATTTTGGTGATAATGCCATTTTCACCAAAAAAAAAAAAAAAAAAAAAATTGCCTCAATACGGACTGTGCTATAAAAGCTCAAATGCTCATAGAAGAAAATTATTAGTTCAAGAATACCAAGCTTATAAAAAGATATACAAAGAAAAGAGTAGATGGTAAAGGGGTGAGTTATTTCAGCTTAAAAGTAGACCCCTGTAAAGATTGATAAGCAGATGCCATTAGCCATTCAAAGAGAGAAAATGAGTGGGGAGAGGAGAAGAAGACAGAGAGAATAAATGGTATGTAGCTGTAGGGATGAGCTCTCATACTGCTAGGGAACCCAGACAAGCAGTGGTTGATTGCAGGGATATAAACCACAAAAAGGGCATTTGAGCCAAATCTCTCTTAAATTAAAACCAGAAAATCTTATGGTTTACTGTAAATTAAAACAACCATTGGGTATTCAAAATAACCATTGCAGTATCCAACTGCTCTCTTAAGGTTAACATTGATTGTACATCCAAGCAATCTCCACATCTGTCACACTCTCTCCTCATCTAAGATATGAAACAACTGATAACATACCTGGCTTTCAAAGCCACTGGGTCACAAATGGCTGAAGAAGAGAAAACTATGGGGCATCAGGACTATGCACTTGGCTGGTTCCTGTGCACCTCTAAAATCTGGTATTAGCAACTGACAGATCTACATAAACCTCTAAGGTGCAGACCTGGATGGAAATGAAGGTGTTTTGAACTTGAATTTGATAAGATTTTTAGTTGAGATTCATCCTCAGGAAGACAAGTGGTTTGGGAATGCTGAGGCAGCATTTTCAGGGTGCTGGGGTGCGGGAAGGGCTGGGGCTGGGTAGGGTGAGGGTGGCATCTGCCGGCTCTCCCTGCCTTAATTCCTGCAAGGATCCCTGCTCCGGAGGGAGGGTCAGCCCTGGTGCCCTACAAACTGACGAGCTACTCATTTTATTTCATCCCTAGCTGACAAATTAACAAACAGGCACACTAGCTTCTGTCTGGCTAAAACAGTAGACATGGTACTGGAGTCACAAAATTATCTCTGGAAGTCTTCTATGTGTGATGTGATTCTGCACCACCTGGCTGAGCACTGTAGCTAAAAGTCCCACACACTGAAGTGGGAAAGCCAAGGAATTTACAACATCGCTTCAAGAGCTTTACCTAGTACTCTCATAGGTGTCACCACCAATAACATAGGAGCCTGAAAAAAACCCTCATAAATATATAAATAAAAGACAATTTGCAGAAAAATATGTGAACATTTCTGAGGAACAGATTTGTAGAGTAAAAAGTCTTAGTGATTAGGATTTTAAGTAACATGAAAATCATGGTCAAAGATCTCATACAGACTTTCACAGAAAACAGAGCAAAAAAGGATAATTACTCCTGGATCAGGGCTGAATATGTGGTAAGCTCTTGGTTCTAAATTATATGTTATAGAAAACCAGAAGTATCTGGCAATTGGAAGCTATAAGTAATTTTAAATATTTACAAAAAAACTGAAGCAGTGATAAATATTATATATATATATATATATATATAAATATATAAATATATAAATATATAAATATATATATATATATATATATATATATATATATATATATATAATGAAGTATTCTTCCTTGTTCTGGATATTTTGTGTTTTTTGTTTCTTTTTGTTTAGTTGCTTAGTTTTAAGTTCCAGTTATACTAAAAAAACACAAAAAGGTGTTTCTGGAAACTTTTAGGACTATTGAACTCTCAATGTTCACAGTGCATTAAATTGTGTTATTTAGAACAGAACTTCCTGTAATTGCCATACATTAAGAAAATAATGCAAGATTTAATGGTGTACTAACAATTGAATTTATTGCATAGTGCTAGTGGATTTTTCTCAGATCACTGCAAATTTAAATAAGCTGCAGTAGCTGGCAGGGAAAATGCAGCCTTTTGGACTGCAACTGTGCTGCAGTCTATGTTAAGATAAACTACATTGCCAAAGTATTTCTCCCTATGGTCTTGTCTTTATTATGAATGGATCATACCTTTTATCAGGAAAGGAATATGGAAGGCGTAAGACACTGTGGGCTTTGTAGTACCAATAAAGCAGGAAAAGATTTATGTATCTTTTTTTGCTAGCAATACTGCCACAAAAAAGCTGAACTGCATGTGAGAAACCAGACACGTAAAAGCAGATGGCTGAGTTTCCACATAGTTAAGGCTATTTGCTAGAAAATAAAGTCACACTGGACAAGCTGATTCCATTCTTTCCTAAAAGCTCTTTCTTTTATTTGTCTAGGTGGTGCAGTTTTATGTCTATTGGGCTTTTCTCTGGTGAATACAGAAATAACTGTCATTAAAACTGATTTTATGTTTGTATTAATTAGTGTGTATGTTTCCTTTTTTGTGTTGTCACTGTATCAGGTTATTATAATATAATCTCTAGAGACCATGGCAGTTGTTTTAAAATTTCAATAACTTTATCAAATGACTAGTTTTATTAGGTGGATAAATACATGTCAGTGAACCAGCAGAATTCAATCCACATAAATTCATTATTAAATGTGGCTGCAATTCAAGATGTATCACCAATCTCCTTAGTTAATCAAGGCAAACCCAAACATTTTAGACTGTACTTTATAGAGATTTCAGAGTTTCAGTCTCTTTCAAAATATGACTAATATGGTTTTCTAATCAGTTTTCTAATTCAAAGAATGTAGATTGCGCTTAAAGCTGCCTGAATAATGAACATCAGGAGAAGTTAGTTAGAAAAGAGAGAACTAAAACATTTAAAACAAAGACAACGAAACCCTACCCAGCATCCTAAAAGTTTGATTAATTAGAGTGACCTGCTTTGTATTTCATATGTCAAAAAAGAAAAATGAATGTGTACATTAGATCCATATACTGTGTTCTGGTTCACCAATCAAAGTGTCTTAAATAAAAATAAGTTCCATACATTAAGGTATTTAGGCAAGGAATTTGAAATGTAACAGATGACAAATTGTTGGGCTAGTGCTCTGTGTTCCAAAACTTTATGAGAAATTTTTTAAAATCAATTTTTTCCTAAGGATCTTTTTAATAATTTTATTAGCATAAAACTCATCCAACACAAACTTGTTGATAGTAATATCTAGTGCATAAGTCAGAAATTGCTTAACTGCAAATAGAATTGAATGTAATTCTGAATATAACATACTGAAAATTAAGTTCAAAGGTTAATGGGTTGGAATGATCCCCCTGTGTTTCTTAAGGTACACTAATCCATGTAAATTTTGGGTTTATACAGAAACGGTGTCAGCAGGAGACCTCTACCATTCAAGTAACAATACATCTTTAGAGAAGGAAACTAATATAAGTAAAGCACTTCAAATTTGGGAAAGGAAGCTCTTAGATTGTGACTTAGATTTTTCATCAATATTACATTTACATATTTTTATATGATTTTATTAATACCATATTTCAGTAACAACAATTAAAATTAGCCTTTTTTTTTCAGATATCCTACTAGGATGTTGTTAGCAAATAAAAACTTCACTTTGATATCTTTTTCTTACTAAGCACTGGATTTCAAACAAAAACTTCATTTTTTGCTTTCAGACCTCTGAGATAGGTGAGTATTGACAGCATGTTTGGAAATTAAAGCATTTTAAGTACACAAAAGTGAATCTCTTGGGCAAATTCCTTGACTTATTTACTTAAACCTAAATTAGTCAAAGGCAATTTCCAATTTTATCATCTCTGGCTGTATGACTGATATTCATCATGTTCTGATAGTAATTGCAATTTAAAGAACAAAATGAACTGGAGGTTTTCAAACAGAATAAAATATTTGTTAGAGGTTCTAAACTCAAGGGCCATAATTATGTTCAGACATTAGGTGGGACGAATAGAGTCTTCCTATACAATGCTAATTAGAAGGTATAAAGTAACAAACCACATCAGTGAATAAAATTGACTGTTCTGCTGGCTGAATACATGAAAAATAAGAAGCCCCAAATTCTAAATTGGAAATAGAAAGCATGGAAAACTTTTGAGGTTGTCCATCCAAAGAGTATGAGTTGTAACTAGGAGGGGAGATGCCTTTTACTCTGTCACATTGAATGTTATGCCTGTATATTTGTATATTTTACATGGAGGAATATTTGGACTCTTTTTTTCTACCCTAGAGGAATTTGTCAAGTGTATCTATAGCAACAGAGTGGTTAAAAAGGAACAGATTTTTTTTTTTTGGTGCAGCTACATTAAAAAAAAAAAGATCATTTAAGAAGTTATTAAAATGTATTTTATGTAATAAAAACTACACATTGTTCCAGTTATTTTGCTTCTAATTCTCTGAGCCTAGTTTTGTACAGGCTACAACAGACTGGAAGGGATCACATGTTAATTTGTAAGTCTAAATGTGATTTAAAGTGAAGATCAAGCACCTTCTGTTAATTAGAAGAATGTTACTCCAGTACATGATAACAGGTAGGCAATTTCCATCATCTTTCCAAGAATCAGATTATTAGGCTACTGGGAATTTACAGATGTCCCTGCTCTAGAATGGGTGTGAGCATTCTGTAATCGCAACATGCCCTTAATCCTCACTGAAATTTTGCTTCTGTTGCCTTAATTTGATTATGTATTTTTGCTCTAAATATCAAATGTTAAGCAAAGGAGAAAACGTATTTTTGATTAAACACTACTAAAAAGAACAAGAAATTATTTTATGGCTCATTCATTGGCAGAATAAATCTATGGAGGAATCCCCAGTTATATTTTAAAACCTAAATTAGAAGATCTCTTAAGGCTATGTTTAGGTATGTTACAGAGAAGTGCATCTAAGATAATCTTGAACATGTAAAACACTCACCAAATCATACCAAACAGCTGTGAAACCTACTGCAGCTTACTAAATCTGAGAATTAGTTAAACAGAAATGCAACAGAAGATAATGCACCACAACTTTATTTACTCCAAGTAAAACCCACTTTTAATCTTTCTTAAACCTTGCAATGAGCTACTAAGTAAGGTGAAACACATTAGAACAGCAAGAATAAAATAGGAAGTTTAAATTTTTTTCATTGGTTATTCTGATGCTGGGTTGTGTCATTCACTCTGGGGCAGTTTGTTTCGTGACATAAAGGAGTCCATAAACAATATTTGTATAGAATATTCTAATAGTTTACCAAAGTTAGTAAGTAACTCTTCAATGGCATAGAAGGTAGGACATATCTGTTGTGTTCATTGATAAAAATATTTTTTATCATCTCAAGTAGTTAAGGGACCCACATTAAGAACTAGATATGATCAAAAATAAATGAAATATCTGTTTCCTTTGGATTCAAATTCTTACTGATCTCATAGTAGAAACTCCTAACCATTTCAAAAGTACCATTTTTAGTGATATATGAAACTTTGAGTTTTTACTGTAAGGTAAAGGCACCACTCAGATGCAGCTGTATAAGGTCTGGTATAATAGGGAACTAAATTATGGTTTTATTTCCTCCTTGAAGCCTGGAATTTGTTTAATAAGATTTTCCATAAAAGCATTTACTGTGTACATAAAGATAAAAACTTTCAAATCCTTACAGTGTTGCTTTTCTTTGCATACAAAAATAGGGCATGAAGAGATTCCATGTAATGTTGTTAGATGCTTTCTTATTCAGCTCATCTGTGCTATTATGTCAATGAGCATTATGTCTGCCACTACTAGTGTTCTGCCCTAGAATAACCATAATTGGTGAGATTAAATTGGAAACAAATTCTTGTTATCAGTGATTTTTGAACTTGCAAAATGTCAGAAGAAAGGTTGGGAGAATTTTACCCTCCACCAATGTACAAAATAGACTGGACATTCTAGGAGGAAAAAATGAAAATATTTATCAAGTGAAATAGATTTGCAAGTTGAATCTGTAAAAAAGGCTGTAGTTAAATGTCATTGAGGAACATGGGCTTTTATTAAATTTTCCATTCAAGAATATTCTAATACCAGTAGCCACTTACAGCAGCTATGAATGACAAAGTAAGATTTCTTTAAATTACTTACTGCTTTCTCACACTTTCTTGTATTTTACTACTATCTGCAAAAAATTATGCAATGATAGGATGATATTTTTGCACAATTTAATCTTATAATTTATAAAAAACTTCTACTTCATGTTCCTTTAAAAAATGCAAGCCATTTATAACTGTTTGCTAACATCAATGTAGTAAATTCATCATGTACAGATGCTTATGGGGAGGTAAATTTTGTGGGGGTATGTTTTGTTAGTTTGGGATTATGGAGTTGGGGTTTGTTTTGTGTTTGTTGAGGTTTTTTCCTTAGAAAATATGAACACAGTATATTCTCATTAGATGCACACTTACATTTTTGGGGCAGTGATTATGATTTCATACACAAATTGCACATTTATTAATGTCATTGGAAAATTAGATACAAGAGTGCACTTTCCAATACTGATATGCTCCCTAGTACTATGTGTTGGAGCTTTTGTAGCCACAGACCTCAAAAAAAAAAAAAAAGTGCCTCCAATTTACAGATTACAAAACTGACACAAAATGGTTTATCTGAGCATGCAGAGCAGACTTACAAATTTACCTGCAATTTTTTGGTGGCTAGCATCCCTAAGCACAAAATTCAAGAGAAAATCACAGTTCAGTAAGCATTCTGTATTGTGCAGCAGCCCCTTTATATTTCAAAGAGGCCAGTCATCTAAATTCACACATCTGATGCAGATGTGAAGCTGTTCTCAAATTGCACTTCAGGGTAAATAACTATCTTAGTAAGAAGAAAATTCACCTTTTAGAACAAAATCTTATCCTAAAGTTAAAAAAAAAAAATCTCCAAGTATCAACTATCTGGACCAAAATACATTTCTCTAGAATGGAATGTGACAGACACAAAAAAGAGGAATCCAGTCTGAAATAAACATCTGTTCTCACTCAGCCTCCTAACACACTGGTATCCAGACTACCATGCTTTCACGTGGAGCACAAATCCGTCATCTGCAGATGAATCTGCATGGTGATGAAACCACATTTGTAGTCCAAATCTCAATGATAACATGCAATAAGTAGGGATTTTAAGTGGCAAACACTCCCAAGAGTCTTCTCCATGAAAGATCCTGTTTGAGATGTTGTTTAAAATTATCAGTTACATTTTCTTAGAATAGGACTGAAGAAACTGGTTGGTACGAGTAATAATTCCCTACCAAACTTCTGACTATTACCCAAAAAATAAACAAACCCACACAAATCAACTCTGATTCTTTAATGCTGTCATAAAACAAGCTGTTAAATTCAAACATTCCCTTAGAAAGCTTTCAAAAAATGTTCCTCTGATCAGTTCACTACATGAAATGAAAGGAAACAAAAGCAAAAACCTTTAAAAATTTGACCCATTTTACAGCTGAGTTCACAGCAAAAGTCAGCTAGAGAGGAAATGAGTTTTTACTTGGTTCCAGTTTTATGTGAAAAGATAGATAAGTTGCTGATTGCATCAGTAGTTGTGTTTGTCATTTAATCAAATGAGAAATTAGAAGCTAAACTTAGTAATTCAGCTGCTACTGAATATATTATCTCTTCTTGATATAATCACAGAGAATTTCACTTCAAATTAACTCTTGCAATCCAATTAATGCTTTTATAAACCTGAACAAACATTTTCTTCTCAAAGATAGACTCATTACTGTCCCATTTTTCATTTGAACATGAAAAGAGACGTCTTGTGTTTTAGAGGTCACCTGCTCCGGCTGTTCGTTCTGCCCCTGAAGTCATAATCTTCTGCCTGTGACATCACAATTAGTTTCCACAGTGCTGATTATAGCCACAAACCAAAGATTATGACTTCAGGTGAGGGACAAGCAGCAGGAACAGATGAGCTCCTGAGGAAAATGTTCCCTGTTCATGACTGTAGCCTTAGAAACAAAGTGCAGAAAGTAGAAGTTGTGCTCAATTTAAAGGAAAACACTTTATGTGAGATGGCAGTATCTGTTAGGAGTTGCCTACTGGTCATATGCATGTAATTATTTTCCAAATAATGCTAAAAAGCAAGACATGTAAAATATTCAATAGATAATACCAAGGTTCCCAGAACTACATTTAGGTTAGACTTACAAGCCTTAGATTGTCTCATTATGTATTACCCATAGCAAACTGTGGATAAGCAACGCTCTTCACAGTACCAGTAAAGATATTGCACCAAAGCATTTACAGTCTGGGCTGAATGAGAACAAGCAGAACTGTAAACAGGACTAGAGTACAAGATGCCAGAGTAGAGAAAACAGGGTAGAAAAAAACAAATGAAATAATAATATAACTCTGTGGGTGGCTAATGTATATATATACATATCTTGAAACTAACAAATGTAGATTTTAGCATGAGTTATTATCTGCTCTGTGTTTAAAAAAGGGGTTATTTTTTATTGCCTTTAAACCACTGAGAGAGGCAGTGTTTTCTGTCTAATGGTGACAGCAAGGGGCTTTGGGACTCCACCATTTCCCTGCTGAATTACTTCAAATAAGTCACTCAGTGCATCCAGATCTCATTAACTGCTTGTGAAATGCAGTGCTGCAGCTGTTACAGTAATAAGGACTTCTTAGACTTTTAGATGTCTGTATGTTCTGAATGACACAAATATCCATATCTATCTATCTAATCCTTCTCTCGCTACAATTATATGCAGGAAGGCTTTGGGCTAGATTCTCACCCAGTCTAAGTTATAGCCAGTACGTTGTAACCAGTCTGCCTACTCAACTCAAGGATAGAAACTCCACAGATAAAGAAGTGACAATTATATTGTAACAGAAGTACAAAATGAAAAAAATCATCTTCCTTTCTGGTTTTGGATCAAGAACTACATTTCAAAGACATCATAAATTATACTTCTTGGCAATAAATTATTTTCAAAAAAAAAAAAAAAACTTGCTTAGGGAAAGAAAAAAAAAATCCCCCTTAGTGATATTGAAAACAATAAGGTTTTTAAAGCTGTAAAAGTTTGCCATGTTGACACTGTACTTTGAAACCTGAAAAAGACTTCATTTTGACTCTGCTGAAATACAATATCTGTGCTCAAAAGCTTTCCAGGTATTAATATTTCATAAATTATAATTAATCTTTTTAAGTCTTACCTTGCTGAAAGAAGTCAAGGAGCTAAGATTAGGTCCTTAGTCTTTTAAGATTTCCACTTGCCCAGAGGATATTATACTGGGCTCTGTACTCAGCCCCCTATTGATTTTAATTTATATAAATGATCTGTTGCCTCTCTCACACTTCTGTAGGGGTGCCATGCACACTGGCAAATTAGAGACAGGCTGGTGGTAATGAATTACTAGGCAGACACTTTCCACATGGGCTGCTGCTAACGCTGATTTAATTATTTCTTCAAGAAGTTAAAATTGAGGCTTAAATTCAAGTCTTGTCCAGGCTGTGGCAAGATGGCTAAGGGAAGTAACACCTATCAGGGCTTTCCTGACTATGAATCATATTTAAAGTCAAAAATGAGAGGAAAAGAAGTGGATTAGTAACTAGTATAATAATGTAGTACCTAATCTAAGTGGAACTAGTTCAGGAAACATGAAAAAGACCTGAGATCAGTGCTAAGGTGCACTAGGTTTAAACAAGAAGAAAATAATTGCACCTTTTTGGCTGCTTCTGACATTCAGAAACATGACATTTTCATTTCTCCCTGACTAACTTCTGGGCAGAAGGCCTGTACATTTTAATTTTCCCTGTGTCTCTAAAAACATAGGGGTATATAATGTTTATAGAAGTTCTCATCCAACTAATGAACATTAACTTGGTCAAGCTCTTTTGCTTCTCAGTGGATCTGATAGCTAGATCTGCAAGAACTCTGTATGGGGTCAGCTGGGAACTGGGTTACAAACAGGGCCAACCACTCTTCCAGAGGGCTTGAAAGTATGCCTATAAATCCTCATGCTCTGCTATTGCACATAGCACTTGTAATCCCATGTTTAGCTGCTCCGAAATTTGTGTGCAGCGTTTTGAAATCCATAATTTCAGGTGGCATACAAAAAGTGATGACGTCTGAATTAGTGCATGTTGGTCTATGATTCCCTCAGCTCTGTAACCCCAGAGTCCATCAGAAGAAGATAATATTTAATTGTGCAAATATCTGCTGTACCATTTGAGCTACTACTTGGGTCTCAGCTAGAGACCAGCATCCCTGGGACTACAGAACACTGTTCAAGCAGGTGCCTCAGCTGAAAACACGTCAAGTGTTTGGAACTCTTTGAGGAGTTACAGAGAAGGAGCTGGTAAGAAATCCTTCATAAGATGTGTAGGAAAAGTTTGTTTGCAAACTCCACTGACCATCCTGGTAGGCGTAAGGAGACTGTTGAGAAAGCTGAAAGATGGTTAATGACTGCTAAATTAAAACCTTTATAAAGACAAGAAAACTGATTATTCTCAAGGGATTATAAACTAGGAAGCCCTGGATATGATGCTTTTTAAATGCATCCAGAAGTCAGGTCAGGATAAGTTATTTTGAAGTCCTAACATTTTCATAGTTGGAAGATGCTGAAAGGTAGGGTTTCTTGAAGGCAAGGTCTTGGGGTGTCTGTCTGTTTTATTAGTGTCTCCTGTGTATTAATATCTACAGACAAAAAAATAAAAAGGCAGATATCAAAGGGGAAAACTGTTCAACCTGAAAAGAACCAGGGTGTTTTTCTCTATGCACATGTCTTGTTGAATATGCAGATGTTCCAGCTTTATACATAACCATAAAAATCCCTAATATCTCATAATGCCCACAGTGGAAAAAAGGCTCCCTCCACTAGGTCACCTATGCAAACCCCAGTTGTGGGCTCCTTCTCGTTGCAACCCACATTGTCACTGCTTCTGCTGGATACTCTCTGCTCATCTCCTTCTAGCCAAGGCAGAGTTATGATGCTGTGGAGAAAATTCTGCCAGCATTAAAACAGGTTTAAATTCTGTTCTTTCCATCTTCCCATTCTCAAGTCACGTCCTACCCTTACAAATGTTTGCTCTTTTATATTTCATTTCATTTCCCACTTCAGCTGACCCTTTGCTTTTGGCAGCAATTTTGTTACTGTTTAATCAGGTTGATGGTCATCTTGAGTAATTGTCACCATTGTTTATTTCCTCACAGCATTATCAATTTTGGAAAAGTCCTCTTACTCAGTGGTAGATAATAAGGTAGTCCATTCACATCAACAGTTTATACTCACACTCTTCCCTTATTACCTGTTGTATCCAGGCCGTGTTACCACAGGGGATGCTACTTAGACTGCCCCAAAGCACTAAACTCCCTGAGTACTGCCAGGCATTCTTATCTGATGTTGCTGTACAGATCCTGTTGTGTCCCACTGGCACTTGTATTTGCCCTCTACACCATAAACCCTTGTGATCTATGCTATAACTTTATTTGATAAGCCTGAAAATTCATCCTTCATAGGAAGTATTGGATTTTCCTCTTGATTTCCTCATCTATATTGGCCTATCCTGGGTAACCCAAAATATTATTGTATTTTAATAGATATATTTTTGGAATCCAAGCTTTTCTTTTTGTTTTGTCCTTGCTTTTGGTTGTTGTGCGGGGCAGTTTTTGTAATTGTGTCCTGTTGGCTTTTATTATCTTCCTCTCTCTTTGTTATGTCTCTGCATTCATAGTCAGGAGAGGAGGAAGCCTGCCACCATGTTTGTCTTCCCACACACAGTTGTCTGTGGAGTATGCCAGCTTTTTTTTTGGCATTTTTAGTTTATTTTAATTCCCAGGGAGCTCATGAGCTTTCAGAAACTTTGTAACCAGTGATTATTAGTATTATTTCTCTTGCCTATTGCTATTCTGGTTTTTTTGTGTAAATACAGGGGGTTTATATCTACTCATGCTTGTTTCTCCCTATTAGGGGAAAGGCATTGGCTAAAACTAAAGGGGAGGTAAATAATTTTGGAGCGTCTGTCTCTTAAATTGTCTTTAAACCAAGACACAGACCCATGTCATTATTTTGATCTGGACAAACCAAAATACTAAAAGTTTAATACTTCAGGATAATCAGCAAAACTCTGGAGTGCCCTTCCTGAGTCAGAAATTAATAAAATGAGGAATGGTATTCTGTTCTCTGCCAATGCCAAGGGATTTATATTCCAAAAATTTCATTTCACTAATGTCACATAGGTCTTGAGCAGACATTTCATACCACTCATCAGTTTCAGAGACAGAGAAGCTTCAATACATCAATGTCTTTAATGACAGCTCTGGCATATCTTGTATGAGGTCCCCGATGTTTATCCTTAAGGATGTCAGTTTTATTTCTCCATTCCTGAGTATTCAGGCTTGTTTGTGGGTTACAAGAGAAATATATTAGAGTGCATGAAGATGCCTTTAAAACCAGGGACCCAGCATTATAAGAGGGATCCTGGATCATTAAGTCCAGTCTCCACAATGTTGATGACATGCACACAATTTAGCTGACTTCAGATGTCATTCAGGCTCCACTTTAGAGACAGGTATTCCTCTCACCATATAAACTATGTGGCTGAGGTTTTTTGCTTTTAAAATGCTTTTTCCCTAGTTTTAATTATTATTTTTACAGTCTGACTCTTTGTACCCATCACCACTTTATATCCCTGTCTTCCTATACCAGCATTATTTCTCAGAGATTTTTTTCTAGCACATATCAAATTGATGTATTTTTTAAAGTGCAAAGATTTTTCCACATAAACTTTAATTTTCTGCCCTTCAATTTTCCCTAATAAGACAATTTTTCCAACTTTTTAGTTACAAACATAGGTCTTGTAAATCTGTCTATTAAACAAAAATAGTAACTTTGTATTTAGTACTTTGCATAACAGACACAATATAAATGAGCTTCTGTATGAAGTGTCACTGGTGACAGTGTCTCCTGGAAATATGTCCTCTGGTACAAGGGTCACATTGGATTTTCCCATGGTCACAACACTTCAGTGTTTCTACTTGTACTGTGAATAAATAAATAGACTCTTAAGCAGACGTAATTCCTGGTTGACAAATTGCCAGCTTTAATAGAAATTTATCTTTGAAACAAATCTTTTCTCTTCTCTTGTGGCAGATAGATTCTGTAAGACATACTTCCAAAGCATGATACTTTATGATACCAGGCCTAGTAAAAGGATTGTTTGGGGTCTTTTTTTTTTTTTTTTTTGGTTTTATTTTTAACATTTTCGGTTTTATAGCAGCAGTCTGCTGAATATTTTTGACAAAAAGATGCTCCACTTCTGCAGAAAGAAATCCTATGCAGGGTTCCTTTAGGTTCTTCTGCTTCTCATCTTTGAGCTTTTTTGTTTCTCTGTGTTTGTAGAACCTTCTCAGACCTATCCAAATATTGCTGGGGTGCCCTCACTGCCGCATCATGATTCTTGTCTGGCTGATACACTCCAGGGTACAATCTTTAGGAGGACACAAGCCAAAAATGCAGAAAAGTATGAGACAAGCAAAACACAATATTCTCAAGATGTTCAGTTTCCTAATTAATTTCAGCAATGATAGATCAGAATATTTTTTTTATTTCCATTAATTAAAACCCATGATTTTTTAAAACTAATTTGTCAAAATTAAAATTGCTCAAGAAGACTCCTAAAGTATTTACTTTTAGATTACATATATTGTTCAAAGTGAGGATAATATTAGCTAAACTAAATTTGCAGTACATTGTCATTTCAGTATCCTGAATGTCTTCTTCCAATACACATATAAAAATACTAAAAATTCTGAGATCATTGGTTGCTACAAGAAAAATTATTGGATATGAAGTCAAGTAGAGGAAGACAGAAAGCATACATCAGAGAAGGAAAACATGAGACAAAAAGGATATTCCAATATTCTGAAAAGTCAAATATTTTTTAAGAAATTGTCCAATAAAAAGACAAAATAATTACAGTATTGGAAAATGTGGAAATATTTTGTTGTTTGTTTGAAGAACTCTTAAATTTATGTTAATAAGTGTTTATAAAAATATATTATCATTAGTATATTTAAATAGAACTAATTTTTACTATTTAAAATATTTTTTATTACTAAGAAATTGTCCCATCAAAACAAAATTAATTTGTTTGATATCAGAAAAACAACCCCAAACCCCTACAAGTCTTAGTTAGTGGATCAAATCTCTCAAATAATTAATATATTGTAATAGATTGAAAAATACCATCAAGAAGTATTAACTCTAATATTCAAAAAATATTTTTGGGGAAAAAATCACATCTGAAGAGATTTTTTAAAATTCATGTCAGCTTTCATGAGTATGAAAGATGATCTGATTTCAGCCAATCAATCATTCTTTGTGAATTATCCGTTCCCCTTTCATTGTAAGGGACAGATCTGCTGGCAGATGAGGAATGATTCCAACCCAGTTTCTCTGTCTGGAGTAGCAGGAAGTTTAAACAGAGAACTATAGTGAATCTTCATGATTCTTGCATGTGATGTAGGAATCATAAATCACTTAGCAGGGAAAAGAAACTATATCTATCCTATGAACTCTAGCAAGCATTATAAAGCTGGAGTTTCTAAAAAAAACCAAGGACAGTTTACTCGCAGCAGCCCTAAGAATCCACAATCTTTGTTTTGATCCTGATTTTATCAATACGTATTTCTGACATCTAGTTATTACTAATTTAAATTCCTGAGCTCTGTATAACTGCCCCCACCTTGAAATATGAGTAGTTTCCATCCCTCTGTCTCACTCCCCTGTTAGTGTTTGCATAAATCCCTATTCATATTCTTTGTGAGTATTTTGTCAAATGCATCACACTGAAGCAAAAGGGTTTTCTGCTAGTTTGACAGGGAATTAATCAGAGTCATCCAAGCAAAGCTTAGTTTTGCATTTCTTATTTGTGTTCTCTGTTTATTTCCACTCAGTTGAAGACCTTAAGAGTGAGTATATCTCTAACCTCACCACTCTTAGCAGTGAGTTTATACTAAACCCCACAAAAACAGCATAGGAAAGCTTAAAGGATTCTTTTATCATCATAGAGGAATTTAGCCATCACAGCTGGAAAAACGTTTTCTTCATCATCATTTGTCTTTCCAAATGACAAAAATACACAAATACACTGATGAATCTCTCATATTTCATGTAGTGTTTTATTTTGCTTAGCAACATTCTGTAAAGATATGTGTCATGACTGTTATATAACATATAATTAAACCTTAAAATCTGTCTGATTTGATGGGTTACTCTGGTTATTCCTGCTGTTTCATGTATTATCTTTGCATCCACAAAGGAATCTAATGTATTCAGTTAGAACTGAGATGACGCTGAGGTAAAAAATGTAAATTAAATAATAGCTTGAAGGAAATTGAGACATGGCAAAACCAGGAAATTAAACAATGCACAAAATGCTCACAGTAATAAAATTCTGTTCAGCTTCAGAACTACACTGTCCTTACACTGTAACTAAAAGATACAAGATTAAGTATTTGTACTATTCCAGAGGAGACAGCTTGTGCTTGATTTGATTTACAGATGTTTAAAGCAATTCAAAACTTTGATAAGAATCATCATGTTGCACCACTGTTTGACTTCCAAAGAATAGGCATAATTTCAGTTCATGGAATTATCGAATTATACAATATCCTAAAATGGAAGGGATTGAGATAGAAGGTCTACAATTAAACACAGTATCTAAAATACTACTAATTGTATCCTATTACTTCATAATTACTTACAGATTACTACAATTGAAAATCCCAGTAGAGCAGGTAAAATTAATTCTATTTTTTCCCCTCATAATTTGGGATAAAGTGACCTCTATACATAGCATGTTTTCTCAAGTTTATCTTATTTATTTCAAAATTTAATGCCCAGGAAAGTAACTTGTCAAATCAAGAAGGGAATAAAAATTACTTTCAGTATTTTGACATTTTCATCCTAAGTGGCATGAAGACAAATAAACATGCACTTAAAAGCAGATTTCCAGTTTTACTGGAGTAGCAGAGAGAAGACTCCATAGTAGACATTTGCAGATTCTAGACACTACATTAAGTTTTTACCTCAGTAGACTACAATCTAAATAAAAAAGTTAATGCATTTGGAAATTTCAATTTAAATTAAAAAAAATAAAAGATTTTTTTAGTTTAATTTTGTACCAAAGAATGTATTTCTCTTTCTGTTTACAATGGTTCAACAAGTGCAATCCAAATTTTTATGTCTTAGTTAGTCATACTCAGGCAAAATGAATTAATCTCAGTTTTTTGTTGGTTTAAAGATTTCTTTCCAGAGGAGTAGCAGAATTATTGCAGACCTTTCTCTTGTAGTAGCAGTCACATTAGACTACCAGTGCCCCAGTGAATGCCAGGATTTTCCTGCCATATTATATTCAGAAGCTCTACCGAATATAAACAATTCAAACTGCTTGGCAAAAAAAATATTGAGGAGAAATGTTAAGGAAAAAGACTGCTATCTTAATTGCCTACTCTCAAATATTAAGCTTCCTTAGTTTGAGTTATACTGAGGGTATTTAGAATAAATCAGGTCTAATTATGTTCCATTTTCTTAACAGCCATTTTATCCTAACAGCATTTACATGCAAGGGGATCAGAAGGACAAATGGTTTCACTTATTTATACAACTTGATGGAACATTCCACATCTCACATCATGTTTCACAGCATTTCTTAAGCAATGGGAAGATAAAACCTTGAAATATGTTTTTCATAATTTCACCAGTCAAAGTTTTCACAAACTTGAGGCTTTGCAGATTAAAATGCAAGTACATCTGCACACCAAATGGAGCAGCTGTGATCAGATGAAGATGTTTAGTACTTTTTAAATATATCTATATATACAATACTTTAAAACTTTGCTGTAATGTACTAAAAGTTCTTGATTTAATCACAGATATTCCATGAAAGATAGCATGTTCCTCTTTGGAAATGTATAGATATAGTACTCCATACATACAACATTTATATGCACAAACACATATATAATTTATTACTTAGAGGAGGTAGAACAATGATTTACATCACCAATACCATATAGGTGAAACTGAAATGATGCCAGGGCAAAATGGTGAAAACATATATTCTATTCACCATGCTTTGGAAGCTTTTTATTTTATGCGCAGTGTTTCTGTCCATGGCAGTAATATTATCTCTGATATTTCAGCATAGATAATGATCCTACCATGCCCTGCCTGGATAAACTTTATAAGGTAGAAGCTCATGTGAATATTTCAACAGCAGTCCGGGAGGGAAAAAAAAAATCAAAAAGTCATTGTTCTGCAGCATTTATCATTTTCAAGCTCCTGTCTTAGGAATACAGATAGAATAAGCTCCATCAGGAAGATTTTTGATATAGGTTTTGAGAAACTCAGCAAAAGTGGGACTCATCTCATCTCATCTCGATTTAGCTATGAAAAGACAGGTTTAATTAAGTCATATCTGTAATGGAGTCAGTGAAGAACAAATGACTCCCAGTCAGTGTGCCTTTATTAAGGATAATGAATTACTCTCTCATGAAAAGTACTATGGCAAAGTCTGTACAGGCTTAAGATCAAGATCAAATGAAACTTCATGGTCCCTGAAAATGACAAACCTAAATTATTTCGTAGCTTGAAGATTCTCATCTACCAGGAGAGCTCCTTTGGATTTATTATTGTGAGATGCTGGAAACAACATTATTTTCAAGATTTTCAAAAATCATAGTATATTTTAAGAATGTGAGTAATTTTTTATTTTCTTCTCTTATGACCTGGTTTACCATTAACATTATAATGGCTCATCTACATAATCTTTTGCAAGAAGATATGAGTTCATTTCATGTTTGATTGAAGCCAGATAGACACACACCAGTAGTAAGTCTCATGCTTAAAGCAAAGCTACAGCTTAAAAATATTCAGAGTTCCTGAACAACAGGATGCATATAATAGACAGCATTTCCTTTATCTTGACTCATTTAGCTTTGGTGCTTTATATCTCAAGCACAAGAGAGCAGAGCTGTTTGCTTTTCTTCATTTTAAACATCAAAAAATATTTTTGCTGTGGTGTAAGAAAATCTTATATTTTTAGCCTGTTCTTTTCAAATGCTGTTATTTAAATTTCTAGCTATAGATGTATAATCTGCCTAATTAAAATAGCTCAAAACACATTAAATAAATACAAAAATTATAATTAAATACTTGCCTGAAGCCATGCCTTCCTGCCTGTTTGTCAAACAATCCAGTAGTAAACAGTACTGATAAACATTCCAATCGGTTCAGGTACAGTATTAATAAAATACAGAGAATGGCTCTGCATCGTTCATGGAGTTTCCAGGTGGTGTGAGTAGACTTGTTTAACTAGGATTGCATGTGAATCTTTACAAATTAAAACCAGTGCTTTTCAAAATAATCCATATACATTCAGCACACCATCCCAAAATGTCACACAACTCTGGTAATAACTCTTCATGAGCCCAACATTGGGTTCCAGTAGTTTTCAGTTTAATGGCGCAATTTTTCCTCACTTGGCATTTTTGAATTTTTTCGTCTCCACAGATGGTAAATCACTCAAAACTCATTAAATGAATTATTATTATGAAAAGTCTCCTAGAATTTAGTAAATGGTTCCTGTCTCAGTCTTCCAGTCTTCATATCTAGACAATTACCATGATTATCATTCCACTTATTTATTTCATTGTATCATAAGGCAATATAAAATTTGTTTAAATTACTTTAGATGCTGTGTAGCATATGAAAAAGTGATGCATATGCTAGATACAAAAGACACAGTTACAGAAATTCATTCCATTTTAACTTTTAAGTGGTTAACAAGGTTGCATTTGATATTAATAAAGTATCACCTTCCTAATGTAGACTTTTCAGGAAAGAGCATAATCCATAGAAATACTCCAGAAAATAATGTGCACTTGCTGTGTAAAAATGAAGGCCATGAGTGATCTTCTAATAAAAATGAAGATTTGTTCCAGCTTTTAAGTAGATGCATATGGTAGATAAATGTTTTTCTCTTTGGCCATTATCCAGGGAATATCAGGGCTGATAAAATATACAGTGGATTTATGCTGCCAGAATAAAATGCTCAAAGACTGCCTACAAGCTTCACTGTAGATGCAGTGTTGCCAACATTTAAAGGGGCCTCCAGACTAAGCGATTCACTATGAGATCCAAAGCACCTTTATTGCCACCCTGGTAAAATTACTATGCTCTCAATTCTCTGCATTCTCACTGAATTTGACAATTGGTTTACAAATACAAAATTTCTCCCCATAATTTCATCCAGAATCAAAGCTAGACTCCTTGAATTTGGTTTTAAAATGAACATATTGTACTTGGGCCTGAATGTGTCAACAAAACTTGTTCCTTTAGGAGAAATATCTTTATGTGTGTATATATGTATGATTAACTGAATAGAGAATATGCCTCTGTCTTTTTCCTGTCAAATGGCACATGATATAGCAAAATCAGACAAATAACTGGCTATAAGCAGCATACATTTCAGAGCTGGAAGTCTGAGTGTTATCCTCATTTTCACAAATATGTTTTCAATCATGTTTAATAATTATGATAGCAGTCTATGAGAGACACAACTTACTTATTCAACATGCCAATTAAAATGTGGAATTCTTTCAGACCCATTTTAGAAATTAATCTATAAGCACATCTGAATAAATATTTACAGGAACCAAAAATAGTCTGGCATGTGAAATGCAAGCACTGAAAAGCTTTGAAAAACCTATCCCACAAAATGTTACCCATTCTCCAAACAACAGAGATAAAAGAATAGCAGGAATTTGTGCCTGAGGTTGCCCTACAGTTAAATCATAGGGTGAGACATTGTTCCCAGTGAAATCCATATCTCACTTTTTAAAAATAGTGTTTAAAAAAACCACATAAAAATACAGGAGGAAATTGTATTCTTTTGCTTCAGAAGATGGATCAGGCCTTATATAAAAGTTCAGAATTAGTGATCATAATAATCCCATTCTGACTTTAAAATAATTTCATTTACAGATGTGAAGGGGACTTTTTAATATATAAAAAATGTGTGTAAAAAAACAATTCAGAAATAAACCTTAGGTCCTGATATTTCAGTAGCACATAAGAACTCCACTCAGAGTTTATTTAATGAATATATCTCACTTGTACTCAAGTTTTATCAGTTGTCAGTGTATCTTTCTAATTGTCCTTTTTTTCTGTTCCTGTTTTATCTCTAATTTATGCTGAGAGCAGCCCTTTTGTCCTCATTCAAATGAAAATTACACTCATACCAAAAGTCTTAAAGGAAAGTCTATATTTATGAACTACCTTACTCAATTTCAAGATGAAAGATTTTTACATTATCTTTAGATAAACATTCCAGTAAAGTTTCTGAGTTGGAGCAAGTCTGTATAGCTCCATTAATTTCAGTGAAGTAATGTCTTTTTAAGACTATCAAGTATCTGGACTGCAGGCTTCTGTAAATTTGAATGATATTCATCCTTGAGTCTTTGAACTTTATCTCAGACTACATAATTGTATAAACTTTACAAGTAATTCTTCGAAAAGAAAAAGAATATTTTACTGAGGTTTACAAAAATGATGACATATCTTCAAGAACATGTAATTTAAAATAACTGATATAAAATATGTTTTAAATTATAGCAATGCTTTGTACAGTGTTAAAACCCACTGTGCTCAGTTCTTGCTCTGAACAAATTTCAGACTTGTGGCTTTTAGAAAATAAATTAAAGGTGGAAACTACCTAATTAACAGAGGGTTAAAATATGCAAGACTAGGAAGTTTTGAGTGTAAAGACATGGGGAGTAACTTCTAGTGTTACAAAAATGCATCATAGGGTTGTCATTGTCATCACAAAGCCTCATCACAGCCATCAGCAGCATTTGCTCAAATAATGCTTTCTGTATAAGAGCACATATTACTTTGACAAATAAGGGATTAATCTATCTTTTTAGCCATAGATGTGATTCTGCACATATCTGGAAGTCCTGTGATTTTGCAGTACAAAGAGTAGGAGGTTTTTCCCCCCTAAGTTCCTTATGGTTGTAAGCATATTATCAAACATCCTACCTCTTACTACTGAAGTGCCTCACAAATATTTTTTTCCATTGTCAGTTTGTCATTTCTTACCTTGAGCCAGTGTAAAAGTACCAAAATCCTCATAAAACCCCAAACACCAGCCTCCAACAAATCTCTGCCTACCAAACACTGATTGGTTTTAAATGTTAAGTAAACAAAATCGCTTATAAGTTTTAAACAGAACATTTGGTTAGCAATTTTAGGTCTGCCAATTAGAAACATTATAATTTTTTATTTTTTTCAGGGGAGGGAAAATTGGAAGCAGTTATGTCATGTTTTTTTTCCAAACCAAGGTGCTTGGTGTCTGCAGGGGGTGCATGATTAGCAGAAGCTCAGAGCTATGTTCTGCCCTCGATTCACATGAGGAGCCAGCACTCACATCAAGAGCATGCACACACCTCAGGCAGTTTATGGCCTGTAGTCAGGAATGACATGCTAAACCTTTCCTGAATGTAATGTCAAACACACTGCAGTGCTATTGATTAACCTAATTTTTCTGTGCTTTTCCCTCTTGCTGTGGTGATAAACTGCACTATTACAAGCTGACACAAAGTCTGAAACTGCATTTAGAGTAATGAATGACTTTTCGTGTCACAAAAGGGGCAAACCAAAGCATTTAGCCTGAATTAGTGACGAGTACAGGAAACAGAGTACAGGAAATAGTCAGGTAATGCCTTTCTCCTAAACTGCTGCTCCTCTCTTGAAGAATGATCCCTTTCCCCCCTATTTGCCCAGGTATTTTTACTTGTCTTTCAGGAACAGAAATTCTACCTGAATGACCGAAACAGGTCACAGTGTGTTAACAGTGGTTCACATGGTTCAGGATCAATTTCCAGATCGTGACCACTGTCAGCTGCTGCCAAAAAATGTCCAACACAAGTTATTCCCCTCTGCTTCTTTCTCTCTGTCATCAGGTAAGATTAAAAAAAAAAATAATGCTTCAATGCATGCTTAACATAATAAATGCAAACACTTTGTAAAATACAATCAGCATGTGAAGAGAAATTCAAGAGTTCCATAGGGAAATGTTACTAGTCTCTCTGAGGACAAGGTTATCCTGCTCTGAGAACTGCAACCTATAAAAGAGTTCTTTCTCCTTGCATTTTCTTTCCTTATTTCAATGACAAAGCACATTTTCAGGTTACTAATCCACAAGAGTTAATGGGAATTCTCAGAAATGATAGATTGTGTGACCTGAAGTATGATGAGGTGAATACTACTTACTGATTTATTATAGACTTTGGATGCTGGTACACTACTCAGTTGAAGAGACACTTGAGAAAAACAGGACCACAAAGATAGCAAAGTCATTCATAAATAATTGATTACTTAGACAATGCCTATATTGGACATTGTAAAAAAAAATAAAAATTAAGTCAGATTTTCTAAGCATAATAGTTTATAAATTTAAAAATTATTCCATTTTTCAATTAATTTGTGAACTTGTTAAATTCAGAGGATTTTTAACAGGGACTGAAATTAGGAACAGGGGCTGAAATAACGAAAATAAGTACTGAAAACAACTGCTAAAATTCTATTCTGTAAGTCCAAAGTGGCATCTCTGCTGGCATGACTCCTTACTACTCCAAGAGTCAAAAATTCTTTAATTTATAATTGCTGTGCCTAAGACAGCCTCCAGCTATCATTTCCTTCCTAGTAGCTGGAACAGAGCTGTGTCTTGGGTCCAGTATGAGAATAATGTTGATAGCACACTGCTGATTTAGTTGTTGCTGTGCAATATCCTCAGACAAAGACTTCTCAGTTACCCATGCTCTGCCAGCAAGCACAAGAAGTTCAAGAATTTTTTTCAGGTATTAAACTGTTATCATCTGCATCCATGTGGTTTGCCTGTATCCAATTCTCCTCCCCACTGGGGGAGCAGGGCAGGGCATCAGGGTGAGTGGGATTTAGCTGCCAGCTGGAGTTAAACCACAAATCCCATTTGGCGCCCGGGGTGGGATGCTTAAAGGGTGATTGGGTCCTACTGATCACTCCTTGGCTCTCTACTCACCAAATGAGTGTATGGAAGGGAATTAGGGAGTCTCAGATGGTGCTCCTTGGGGGAGAGATCAGCAACCCCACAGCAGAAGGGCCCTCTGAGACAAGGGCAAGCTGCTCAATTCTCTCCAAGGCAGCTGTACTGAAAGCCTACCAGCCCTAAGTATGAAGGTTTTTTCCCTCATGTTCCAAGTTACAACAGTGAAATTAATCTAATCTATTGAAAAAGAAAAAAATTGTTCTTATGAGGGCTATGATTAGAATTTTTCCACTTTTAAAATGCATTCTAAATAGAAACTTTCTGGATTATGCTAGCAATTAAAAGTATGAGGTACAGTTTTGAATACTCCTGTCACTGGGGATTTGGTCAATTTCTTCAAAGAAGAGAGAACAAATTTAAAATTCAACCCTCTTATGGGTTGGTCATGTGGTAAATTTCATATGTTGTAAATGTGTGATAATCTTATAATGGTCATGTATATATACAATATATATCTTATAGTGGTCATGTGTAAATTTCATATGTTTACAAGACTAGAAATAGGAAATGCAACATTTCCATTTCTTAGCTATTGCATTTTTATTGCAGATCTACATTATTATTAATATTTTTAAAATTAACATAATCTATAAATTTTGATAGTACTTCTTTTCCAGTAGAGCACTGAAGTGTCCTGTGAACTGAATAAATGAAAAAGGAAAAACAAAATGTATGAGTTATTAAGCAAAATGTGCTACTGTCAGTACAAAAGCAACAGGAAAATAAACATGCAGTAAGAGCCATAAGAGTAACTGAAGATAGGGAAATTGGTTTAAATAGGTTAAAAAATGATTTGTAATTACCTTGACAATGGCAGTGAACAAAATCTGAACCTTTTTGCATTTTAAAGGTTTCTGTACTAACTTCATTCCTTTCAGGCACTGTTTTCAATTTTCACCTGCCATGAATTCTTTATTCTGGAGAGAATCTGAAATTAAACTACAAAAGACTGCATTCTTATACAGGACTTTGAATTCAATGGCCTAAAAAGTATTTCAACAAGGCATCCACTGTCATTATTCCTTCCTTAGGAAAAAGAGACTTGAGGCTCTAGAAAAGAGCCACATTTCCTAAGGATTCCATCTGACCATTATTTGGCAAAGGGTCATACAGGATGAAAAAATGTTTTGCAGTTTTCAGTGCCCATGGAAACGGCTCAGTCTTTTGCCAACTCTGACTTTTACCTATTACAGATTAGAAATCCTCTGGAAGGAAATGTTGAAAATGCACTTTTAAAAGATCATCTCACCAAATAAATTGCTTTGGTGATTCTATTAATTTATTGTGAGTTCAGAGATTCAGAAAATAAGCTGTTTTAATTTTCTCCCAAATAAATCAACATTTTCAAGTGCTCCTTGCAGATCCACTATGTCAGCTAATAACAGATAACCTTTCTGGTGTACAACATGATAAAATAAATTTACATGCATAAGTTTATCTCAGTAGGGATTTATGTGCTTTGTTTCCTTCAGATTTTTCTGTCACAGCATTAAAGTTACCATAATTCTGTTTAGAGTAGATGACATGAAATTATTGGTAAGGAATTTTCCTCTTCTTTTCATACTTATAACAAAAATTCAGACTAAAGAACACAGTTTTATATAAACTGCCAGATGACAAAAATGTCATTATCCTTTTCAGTAGTTTAAAAACCTTCATTTACTTAAAATGAAAATATAGCAGAGGGGCCAAATGATTTTGAAAATATGTAAAAATAGCAGACATGCTCATGGCTATTAAGATGTATACAAGACAAACCTTGTCACACAATATCTTTATTAGAAAAAAATTACCAAGATGATTTTGTGTGTGCTTTCAATATAATGAAGTAACAATTGCTGGTTTTAAGTAGATAACCTCCTGTGAATACTTTATCTTTCTGCTATAAGAATAAAATACCTTAACACATACACACACACTGTCTGATATAATGAGAAAAAAGGACCAGAATGCCTTGTAAAATTATGTGGTGCAGGTGTGCAGTATAGTTGGCAACTTTAAACCTAAAAACAGCTTCTAACTTCAGCAGCATTAAATTACCTTTCAAAGTGTGACATTTTGCAAACTAAAAAGCTTAACTCTTAATAACGTAGCATGTTGGTTGCTTTATACTTAACTAGCATTTCCAGTCCATGGCAGAGCAGTACTTTTTGTGTGTGCTCTTGAAACCCTCTGTCTTTGCAGTTACATGGTATTAACACGTCTATGGCATCACATCATCACGAGTCCTACATTACAGAACAATTTTTTTTCAGGTGTTAAGAACCTTGACACAATAAAAGCTTGAAATTAACAGGCTGACCTGATCATTCAGATTTGAATTTGATGCTTTTCTCTACATGTACTGTGACAGTTTAGGACCTTTGTCATTTAAATGAATTTCTGTAGTTTTCGATGATTTATAGACTTTTTAAAACTGTTTCCCTTTTGTCCCTGGAAGCAACATTTGCCATTAGAATCCATGTATGCCTTTAGCTATGGATTCTGCAAATGTGAGTGAGTCTGTGCATGTGAGTCTGTGTCAATTCTGCCCCAGCTACCCCTCTCCTCCATCCGCCTTGACAGACTTGTTTATAAGTGTCAAAGATACAGAAATTGACAGCTTTTGGGGAAAAAAAATACAAATAAGTTTTTCACCAGCGAAACAAGGGTTGAGCAACAATGATGAAAACTTAGAAAACCAAAATTAGCTTATTTCCTTATAAATATTTATCAAAAGCATTTCTTAATTTTTCTGTGTGAAGGTTTAGCAGTATTAATAAAACCAATTCCAGATCCTTTATCCTTATATATATGAACTTCATATTTTTCAGATAATTTCATTATGAAGGTATTTCTAACCTGTTCAAACCGTTGTCCAAAAACAAAGATATAAAACCCCCATTATACATAATACCTATGAATGAGCACTGACTATATAAGAATCCACATTTGTCTACCTTTTTCTGCTTCAAATGATTTTTTTTCTAAGTTTTTTCCTCTATAGCATACTCAAGTTAGAGTCCTAAAAGTACAGTAATTTTTGCTTCTGTGAGAATATCTCCTGACTGTCAAAAAGTTTTCATTAGTTAACAGGTTTTAAATAGATACTAAAAGTTGAAATCCTACAGAAGTCTTAAAACTCCAGTAACCCAGGCAATGCAGCTGCAATCTTGGAATTCTTCCTTGGAAGGAAGACCATCAGTATCATCATTAACCCTTCTTTGGAAGAACAATAAAATTATCAAAAAATCAGTTCAATATCATAAACAGCACCCATCTCCTAATTTGACATAAAAACAGTAAAAAAATACTCTATCACTTCTACACACGTTAGTTTGTTATCATGGAAGTGTGAGAGTCTGCTAATTCAGAGCAGTTTTATTTCTGAAACTAAGTGTTGTTGGAGTCTGTTTATCAAAATTAGCACATGTATATGGAATTTCCTCACCATCCTTTCTGCAGCTGTATTTTTCAGTACCATAAAACCCAAGAGAATATGTCCTTAACACTATTTCATGAGCAGAAGTCCCTTCTTTCTTCCATAAAAAACTAAATTAACTTACACTTTATTGAAATATTGCAAAAATTATGTTGGGAAGAGGAAGAATGCAGCATCTACAACTGAGTGACTTGTGATTACTGTCATGTTATCTACAGCTTATCTATTAGGTGGCTATGACATCACATACTGACTTTTTAACTAAAATGTCTATATTGTCAGCAGGCCAGAATTAAACAATTGTATTGCCATTGATTTGGGAAGTGGGAAGAGAGGGAAAGGCACAACTTAAGAAACTTACTGTTGGAAAAATCATCTGAGAAATAAAAACGAGATGCCTGAGAATTATTTCAAGTATGCACATCAAAAAATTCTCCTATGCAACAAATTCAATTTTCCTATGTTAAAAAACAACAGGAAATTCTACCATGCACAACACCTAGACAACAAAAATGTTCTTCATGGATGAAAAACAGAAGAAACTGCACAGATCCCTTGCTGTAAATTACTAATGTTCCTGCTGGAACATTAGTAATAGAGGATTTACCTGCTGATATGGTCAAGGAGCGTCTTAACCTCCGTGACACTCAGAAAATTGTATGGTGAATGCAATGTGTTCCTTCTGCCTTTTTATGCTGCCTTTAAGATTGCAAAGGCTGCAGTAGGAAAACCTGGGTTTTTTCATATTGATTTAAACACTCTCCATTGGTGTTTATGGCTGCCTGCTGGTTTACAGCCATGTTACGCTGAAACTGTTAGAGCAAGAGAAATAAAAGCCTCTTTTTTGTGTCATAGATGTATTTTCAGTAGCCAGCTTTTTTTGTTATTGAGAAATATTATTTACTTATTAATTTACTCACTCATGTCTCAGCTCATTTTTAAGAAATATTTTTTTGGGGTGTGCTATATTTGGGAAAGCAGCTCTTTTCAGATGATTGAATTACAATTGGATTTTAAAATGTTGGTTCCAACCTGTCTGCATTCCTTTAGCACTGAAAAAGAGGCTGAGGTTTTCTATAGTCTTCCTTGTATTGTTTCTGGGGGTCACTCCAAATAGGAACCAGGAAAGCAAGAAACCAAACCTTCCAGAGATAAAAGACCTGAAAGAGGTAGGTCCTTGGAAAAAGTGAAAACCTTAGGGTTTTCCTCATTTCAGGGTTACTTCTGAAATATAAATTGCTTATGTCTATGCAAATACCACATGACCACAGGTGAGGAGCTCACATATCTTTTCCTACCTCTGAACTGGAAAAACAATCTCAGTTCCATGCCATGTAAGGCCATTAGTGGGATCACTAGGCAGGGATTTTGTTCTATTTCTCCTTTTATTTTGCTAAATGGAACTTTGAAATGGAATTAATTTGGGCATATTGGAATGCTTTCAGACATACCAATGGAAAATAGTTCTGTTTCCATGAAAATGTTATTATGTTCTCATTTAAGTCACTTTTGTAAAGTGTGTATGTGTGCCTACAGTTTATTTTGAAAAGCACTCTTTCATGTAATTCACTGATCCACATCCAATGTTCACTGTGTATGAAGCAACTTTTTCAGCCTCTTCAGTCAGAAATTGTAAGTCTCAGAAGAAAAATATTATCTTGGGGCTTCATAGTCTTCTAGAAGTCCAGTCTTGGCACCTGAAGGCACTCTCTGTGCTGCAAGTAACACAATCATTGCTGTCCTTACAGAGGTGATTTGAAATTATTCCATACTTTCCCATTGAAGCTGATGATTCCTTCTCACTCTGGGTCTGCCTAGGGAACTTTGGTATATTCCCTAACACTGTGCCTGTCTGCTCTTTTCTCAGTGGTTAGCACTTAGGTGTATTCAAATTTATTTTGTAATGTAAGATTCACCTATGTGTAATACTTGTTCTTTGTTCTCTTTTATCCCTGAAAAAAGTTCCACTTGGCTCTCAACATGGAATTTCATTAATGACCATGAAATGACCACTTGTGATCTCACTTAGTAGACCTGGCACCTCTGGTATTGTTCTTTCCTTGCACTTTCCAGGCCTCTGCAATTATCCTATGCTTGAACTTTCAGGGAGTCTCTGTTACAATCCTGTTTTTCCTCAACAGCCTTCAAGCTGTGGTTTCCTGATAGCATAACTAATGTTTTAGTAGCACACCTCATCACATATATATTTCTGTTTCAGGGTCACCAAATCCTTCCCTTTGCAGAAAGAATGAACCCTTCAAAGACATGTATCCAGACACAGGTAGGTACAATGTTCGAGGAACTTCTTGCAATAAATATTTACTAGTTAAAAACATATGTGTATTATCAAAATTACTTACACAATTAATAAAGTCATGGTAAATCACTCAATTTCTCTCTCTGAAGGAAATGCAGCTTTCTCCACTCTTACATGTGCTATGGACCTGGACTCACGTAAAATGACAACACACAGCATTAGCTCGACCATCTATATTTTATGTTTTAGAAGCCTTTTCCTATCATACCCCTTCTCAGGTTGCTACCTCTTTAGTATCCATTCTCCTGCTCCTAAATCACAAATTTATGAAGTTCTTATAATTATAGAAGTTTTGCATGTTTACAGAAGGATTCTATCTGTGAATGCTTGTTTAAATTTTTAATGAGTTTTCATTAAAAAATGAAATTAATGTGCTGACTCCTTTTAGGGTTCATTGTGTCCAGATTGTTGTCAGGAAGACTTACTTCTAAATCCAAGAATCTTAAGCAGAAAACGACAGAGATATCTAGTTATTCCCAATATTTACTTAACCATAATTGTGGCTGAGAAGAACATCAAACACCGTCTACGATTTCAGATCTCTTGAAATTCAAGCAAATGGGGCATTTTGAAACTGTTCAAGAGATTCATATCCAACATTTGCTTTGGAATAATTTTAAGATAAAAAAGCTAGATGGTATTTGTAGCAACCCAAAAATATGCAAATTTTGTGAAATTATTTACCCTCAGTTAGTTGCTCAGCCATAAATTCTCCATACTTTTTCAAAATTAGGTACATATATGGCTTTATGGGAAACCATGTAGAAGGCAGAGCTAGACAAACCTCAGCCTGCCATGGAAAGTTCAGCATGTGTATGTCAATGATGCCTACTCCTCTACCTGTATATTTGGCAGTCTAATATGTTGGAGTGAATAAAAGAAAGTCTAGAAGATATTATTAGCACAAGAACAATGAAGGATTTTAAACCATATTTTGAAAAAACCACCAGCAGTACTGAGAGTGACTGATACTGCATTTGAGAGACAGCCTGTGACATGACATTATATGATTGCAGATTGCTATTTATGAATTGATTAGGCAGGAGCATATAACTAGATATTAATTATTGCAATGGGCTCAGCTATATGCACCATATCATCAGAACAGGACAACAATGGCACTTTTTACAGAGTGGAAAAAAGATTTTATGGATTTCAGGGCTCCTGAATCTTCATGGTACTACTTGTAAGTGTTCATGCTCCTGATTTTTACTTTAGGGTCTAACTGAATTACTTAGAGTATTTCTTATGATAGAGACATATGTAAGCTTTGATTTTTTAGTCAAAGCATAAGCCTCTGTTATTGAAAAATTTGAATCCTATTTAGCATTTGAGATAGACAGCATAATCCACAGTAAATATTTTTTTTCTTCTGAGTAGAGTTCATGAATATAACATTCCTCGACTTTCAGACTCATTTTCCTACTGTATGTATTATAAGTTATTCTTAGACCTTCTCTCTAATTCAAACACTTCAAAAAGTTATGAATATTTGGGGTTTTTTAACTCTAATATCATGTTCCATAGATGTCCAGGGTCAACACAGAAAAAGAAAAATGGAAGTGTACCATAGAGTGCAAGTAGCTGTATTTTAGCCAGGGGATCCAAACCTTGCATCATCTGCCCTCTCTCTCTCCTTGCACTTTCGGAAATCTCAGAGAATTTACAGAATTCTGGTTTTGTTTTCATAGATAATATAGTTTACTGAAGGAAAAAATAGTTTTAATGGCCCTCAAAAATACTGATCTCTGCTCTACAATATTCTGAAAGTTTTACAAAGAACAACTGGAAAGCTTTTCTTGTGAACCCAGCTTCTGATTACTGATCTTTCAGAGATCTCACTTAGGTTAGAATAACTTATGTGTCATATTTATGCCAGAGATGATAATAATCTTGCCATTGAGAAAATTACTTACATTATATGACTTGAAAAAATAAAGACACAGATCTATGCACTCATTGGATCAATGACCCCAATAACTTCCTGAAACTCAATGCAATAAATTTAATAAAATGTGCAAATCAAAAAGTGAACCTCAGACATTCCCCTAATAAACCGAGATAAACTTACAGAATCTCTGGGGTGAGAGAGAAAAGATTTTATTAGTTTTGATAATATTATTAATTTAATTATTTTACATAAAGAAAAGAAAACTATGTGCTTAACTATATACATGTCCTAGAAGCTTTAGATGTTTATCTGTTCAAATAAGCAGCCAAAGTTCTTTGATGTAAACACTGTCTGAAGGTTCCTGCATCAGCTGATAGCTCAGTCTAACTTGCTGCAGAAAGCAAAAATACTTCACAGAATCATAGAATCATTACATTTGCGAAAGATTTGTAAGATTCTCAGGTCTAACCTTTGGATGGCCAAGTCCACCAATAAACCATGTCCCTAAGCACCACATCCATGACCCTTTTAAAAGCCTCCACGGATCAGAAGACTCAACCACCTCCCTGAACAGCATGTTCCAATGCCTGAAAACTTTAATAGTGAAGAAATTTTCTCTAATATCCAAACTGAACTTTCCCTGGGATAATCTGATACTGTTTTCCCGTACTCTATCACTGGTTGCCTGGAAGAAGAGAGTGAACTCCACCTGTCTATACCCTCTCTTCAGGTAAATATAGAGAGGGACAAGGTCCTTCCAAACATCATTTTCTACAGGCTAAACAACCCCTGTTCCCTCTTCTGGACTCACTCCAGCTCCGCCTGAATGTTCTTCCTGAACTGAAGGGCCTAGAAGTGTTTGGTGTGTGACCTCACTAGTGTCAAGTACAGTGGGACAGTCACTGCCCTGATCCTGGTGGCCATGCTATTGTTGGTAAAAGCCAGAAGGCCATTGGCCTTCTTGGCCACCTGGGTACACTCTGGCTCAGGTTCAGCTGCTGTTGTTCAGCTTGGAGAGGGCAGACTCCAGAAAGACCTTCAGGCAGCCTTCTAGTACTTAGAGGGAGTGTACAAGAGAGATGGAGAAGGACTTTTTCCAAGGGCAGGACAAGGCTTCAAACTGAAAGACAGTACATTTAGATTAGATGTTACGAGGAAATTCTTTATTGTGAGAGTGGTGAGAGACTGGAACAAGTTGCCCAGAGAAGCTGTAGATGCCCCATTCCTGGAAGCGTACATGGCCAGATTATACAAGGATTTGAGCAACCTGGTCTAGTGGAAGGTGTTCCTGCCATTGACAAGGGGATTGGAACTGGATGATCTTGAAGATCCCTTCCAACTGAAGAAGAGAATCATTCTATGATTCTATTCACACATAGATGTAAAATATAAACCTCAAAGTATCCGTGGCTCGAAAAGTTGTACTGAAAGTTCTGGGACATGCTGTGATTCTATATAGAGCCTAGAAACCTTCAGTAAAACAGGTTGAAGATTCACCTTCTTTGAACATAAAAGAGACATCATCACAAGGTACACTAAAACACTTTATCTCTCCAAGCAAAACACAGAGATAGACAGATACTAAATGCAGAGGTTAACAAGATTAAATGCCAATTAGAGGCTCTTACTAGCTGCTAACAGAATGTACCTAAGAGAGATTCATGGCTTGAATCCTTGTAAATGTGTAAATCTTATCTGGCAGAGAGCTCCAGCTTTGTTTAAGATTGAAAATGCTGTATAATATGCAGGAGATAAGTAAACCAATTGTTTAATTCAAGAACAAAAAGGAAGAATACAAACAGGAGAAGGAGGGAAGGCAGGAGGGAAGGCAGGAGGGAGGGCAGGGAGGCAGGAAGGAAGGCAGGAAGGCAGGCAGGAAGGCAGGAAGGCAGGAAGGCAGGAAGGCAGGAAGGCAGGAAGGCAGGAAGGCAGGAAGGAAGGAAGGAAGGAAGGAAGGAAGGATCTATCTTAATTCTAAATTAAAGCTTAAAGCCTTCTTCATGAGGGTAAGAGGCCTTTGCAAAGAGTATTAGCAAAGACACTGATGCTTCCCTTGGCCACGTGCTTCACATCCTGCTCTCACTCCTTGAAAAAGATCCTAATGTCATGGAAATCTGAAACACCATACAGGTTACCCTTGGCAGAAGTGTTTGTTTACACACAGAGGAAAAGCAAGGAGTGCCTGGCAAACCTGGGCAGTCACTGCAACTTGGCACTTCCTGGACCACTGCGAACAACAGACCTCCCAAGACAACAGGTCATGACAGCAAAACCTTTTCACAGTTCCCTGAAGAAATGAGACTCCTAAAACTATTGTTTGACTTTTCTACCTTAAGTAGATATTAGGATCATCAGCTAGCCCTGACAGGTCTTGCTTTTGTCCCACAGTGCTGACACTAAGCCTATTCCACAGCAGTAGATTTGAAAGTGGATTAGGAACACTCTTTCTGCTGCTAGAAGTCATCAATCAACTCCTGGCTTTCCCCACTGCAGCAACCACCCTCCACTGCTCATACAACTGGGCCTCCAACTGTCTGTGTCTGCCCAGTGTGGTAGCGCACACCAAGAGTTGCAGGTGCCCATGCTCACTCTGGAGCTGCCTCAGAGACAGTGGCAGCCATTGCCTTCCAAACCTCCTGACGAGAGGTGCCCCGAGGAGAGAAAGGAATCTGCAACCTGTTTTTGTTGGCCAGGAAAGGGCCCAGACATCACCCATTACCATGGCTACTCAACTTTACACATTCACCCACTGGTAATTTCCTCTAATGCAGCCGGCATTGGATTGAGGCCATGAACCGTGGCCCAGCCAGGCCTGTTCACACATTGCAATGTAACCTGCTGCTGGCTGAGAGAGAGCAGTTCCTGGGCAATGACAATATTCTGAGTTTGCCCCAAATAGTGTGAACAGCACTGAACTTGCCTATTTGAGCTGCATGAAGAATTTCATACATCCTTTTTCATTTTATCTGCATAATTCACTGCAGAAACAAATATCCGATTCCCTGCAAGAGGCGACAGTTTGTGCGAGCCACTAAATGGAAGAAAAACATATTTTGTGTGAGTGAACGTTTTCACTCTGAGGTTTAAAGCTTTTCCTATTGCTAGGGAAACCATCACACTTTGCCTCACATCGTTAAAGCAATTAACTTAGCCAAATCTTGATCCTGGTGCAAATCACACGGTGCTAGGAAAGGAGGAAAGCTAATAACAAAAATGAGGAAGCTAATGATAAAAACATTGTAATAAGATAAGAAGCAAATTAATGAGGAAGACAAGAAGACTATATTAAAAAAAAAGACAAAATACAAAAAAACTAGTTTCAAATTGCTCATATTTTTCTAGGAGATGCCTGTTTCATAACTCTACATACATACATAACTCTACATTTATTCATCCACATAGAGTCCAAATTCTCAACAGATGTAGTTTAGCACAGCTTCAAATATTGCAATGAGGGTTATGATTCTAAGAATTATGGGATACCTGAACCACCTAGACCTTTCTTTTAAATCACTGTAGCACCAGAGTTACATTTAGAGGTCATATCTGGTCTGGGATGGAATTCTTCTGCAGATGGGACTTTGGTTAATACATATGATGCATTGGCATTTGCATACAGAGATCTACACCAGAGGTACCAGAGCAGCTCTTTTCACCATCAGGAGGTAATAAATAGTCAGGAAATGTAACCAACTTATATAGTATTTTTAATGAAGCTTCTGCTCTCCTTTTAGCATTAGAAGTGAAATGTCAGGTAAATAGATTATTAGATAACAAAAATTCTATGTACCAACTTTCCTGAAGCCAAATTAGATAGATTTTCCTTATATGAAACTTTGAATCTATCAGATTGCAAAACTTCTGCCTTTGTAAGGAAACACTTATGGCAGTCAGAAATTATATTCCTCTTGCCAGAGTTCTCATGTTTGATGAAAACAAAAATTTGCATGAACTACATGATAAGGCAGAATCAAGGAATCATAAGGCAGAATCAAGGAATCATAATGCCTTTTTTCTTCATAGTTTTCACTGAAGTGTTATAGGTAAATTTGTAATAGGAATGACCTCTTCTTTGCTGTTTTCACCTGGAAAACCAATGTGATACAGTCATATACAGATCCTGCACTGCCTTTGATATTTTTCTAAGAAACTCTGTGTATATATTAAATTCAGTAAGTGTGAGCAAAGTCCGAATTTTTTCTCAATTTCGTTTTCTAATTTTGTTTCCTTTTGATATTCTTTCTCACCCTACATCAATTCAGCCACTAGAAACCTTCTGTCATATCAGTTTGGCACCTGAAAGGAATTAGAAAGTAGAAAATTCATGGGATGACAAAAAATAACTATTATATTATCAGCTGCTTCATTAGCTAGCTAGTTATCAGTGTAAGCTCTGGTGCACAGGAAACCTCCTGCTGCTTTTTGGGCCTGCTGCTGATAGCACTAACTGACTTTGTCCCCTTCATATGCCTCCCTAGAATTTTCCAGCCTACAAATGCTGCTACTCTCTGCTCACCTCTGCAAGTGTATTTATAAGTACAAAAGAGACACTTCCTTTTCTCATCATCCATGAGGAAGATGACCTTCACAGTTTTCTAATAGTGAACAAAAGGGTGTGCGGCATCCATAGAAAAGAAGGAAAGTGGATTAACTGGAAAGCTTCTGAAAGGTCTCTTACCCTGATTATCCAGGTTACAGCAAAGCAACTTTTTTGATGTTTATATAAGCCCTAAGAATAAGGTGAGACAGCAGCAACAAGCCCTTTTCTTGTTCATCTGTGATTAGATCATCTAATAGTGTGATCAATTATTATTTGCATTTCAGTTAACTTGCAGTATAGGACCTGAGCCTACTTGTTCTAAAAACAGCATAAGCCAAGTCTTTCTAAAGAATATCATCTGTCTAAAGTACTAAGAGCATGAAGCATGGAGAAGGAAAGCAGGCATAAAGGTATGTGAAATATCTTTCCTATGACTGCAAAGGCATTTTAGTAGTTCAAATGTGGGTCTTTACGAGTTCTAAAAATAGGATGAGGAAGTAGGAGAGGGGCAGAAATCTATCTCTGAGTGGGAGAAAGTGTGGGAAGCAGAATAAGAACTCCAACCAGCCTTTTTCTCCCCCTTCCCCTCTAGGGCAACCTCATGAAAAATGCAGCATTTATTATGAACCACAGAAAAGGAATGGGTGGACAGGAGGTGAATGGGGCCAAAGTCTTCCTGCAGTTCACAGTCCACATACTGTGTCTGTCAGCTAAGTTTTCCTCCATCTGACTACCCCTCTCTGTATATAATAATAATCCAATTGAATTTATATGGAATAAATTCCTGTGAATTCACTTGAAGATCAGATTTGCTGAACAGAGAGTAGTGTCCTCAGTTAATGCATTTGAAGATGTTGGAACAGCAATGTAAATGCACATGGACTGTAGAAAGTTTAGGGATAACTGCCTATGGAGGAGACAATGAGAGCACAGTGTCTATCAGCAGCTACAGATGGGATGTAAGGATCTCAGTGTGTAAGGATTTGAGGCAAAATGGAAGAGAATGGAACAATAGTGTTACATTCAAGATAGCTAGAATCTGGATTGCAGAGACTTGGCAATGAAAGTGAGTTGTGATGTGTTTGTGTTTGCAGAGGAGGGAGACATGAGAAAGGAACATTACTCTCTAGGGAGACAAATTAACACAGTTGTCAAATGTCTTTACAGAGTGTCTTTTAGAACTGGGATCTTTCATTTTCCCTCATTGTGATCAAAATTGAAAACATCCACAGTATCTAGTTACTATAAACTTAAGGGACTAATAAATCAGGTCAGACTGACCAAGAGACTGTAATTTACTATCTCCTGGGACAATTCTAGGAGATTAGGATGACTGTGATGTGTTATCATATGTGTGTTTGCATCACCTGAATGTATGGATAATCTGAAGGTATGGATACTCTTTACACACTCAATACAAAGCAGTACCCAGAAGTAAACCTTCCATATTGTATGTGATTGAATGAAGACCGAAACAAGACCACATAAACAACCAGGTCAGCCCCTGTGGAATATTTAGCTGCATGTTAACATACAGGAGGAAATATTGACAGAATATCAAAATATTTTGTTAAATCCTATACTTTCCTGACAATCAGAAATGTTGCTTAGCTTGATTTGTGAGATTTTTCACTTTACCCTAGCATGACACTTAGGATAATTGCAATGAGGCTGTTGCTAGATGCAGAACTAACTGATTAATCCATTGGCATATTCAGAGAGACACCAGACAAGCAGCAGCAGGCATTCTCTTTACATGCATTTATACAGCCTTATAAACTCATTGATGATTGATTTGTATGTCTCATTGGCATATGGATCAATGATTATAAACTCAAAACAAGTATTACTAATACCCAGCTTCTGTTATGACATATTGTGATAAAGAGAGAGGCATATAACCCACATTTTGTGCTACTTTGACTTTGCACCATCTCTGCACGCCTTATGTATGTGTTAAGCCAACAGAAATATTTTAGTCCATAGACTATGAAGCTGTCAAGTATACAATATATAAATACTGGGGTTTAGTTCTTGATTCTACTTGATCAGTTGCAAAAAACTAGAGCTCATGTTAGCAAGAAAGTGGTCTATGTTTTTCCCTAATAAGATTTTAAAAATTCTGTACAAGTTTGGATGTCCTTTGAACACAAGAGAGTGTAGCTATATTCATTTTCTTTTGTTGTACCCTCAAGTGTAATCTTACACTGATATGCTTGTTCTTCTTTTACGTTAGATTTATTTGCTATGAATTTGTGGGCTTAAAAGTTCCATGTTCATAAGACAGTGATATTCTCTTAGTTTTTTAACATTAAATACTAATTTTAAGGGTGAAATTGCAAATGTTCCCAGATGAATAGAGCATTAATGAAATATGCAGCATACCATGTACAAATGACTGTGACTCCAGTGCTATGTGCACACAGACAGCTTGGCCTAGATTCATTCTACTTAACTGCTTTAATGTACATGACTAAATTAAGAGCATGATTGCTGTAGGCTGTCTGTGTTGCTAATGGAGAGAAATGAGCTGTTTCAGATGTTTCTTTAAAGCGTATGAAATCTGAATCCTGCTCTGAATGTGCCTCTTCCCACTGAACAGAACCTCAGGCAACCAGATGTCCAATTTAGTACTAAGTATCTAATGCTAAGATGTTATTCAATTTATGGTGGGAAGACCTTGGACCAAGGTTGCTACATATCATTTATATAGCACATAGAATCAGTCTTCTGATAGAATGACAGAGTCACACCTCTGGAACTTGACAGCAAGAGGCTAAGATAAGTGGAAAGAAAAAAAAGCCACCTGGGTATGAATAGCCATACATCATTTAAAAATATATGACTTATGTCCCCTGGAGGAAAACTGAAACTGCATTATGTCACATCTTCTATGTGTTAGGAAAAAAGCAGAGATACAACAAGTGAGATGATTTGGAATTTCAAAAGTCTACATACCTTTAGGCATCTTCTCTGAGGATAAGTAGATTTTTCTGGACAGCTTCACTGTGGTGCACATTCTACTACATCAGAGTAATTCCCTCAACAATCCTGCTTTTATGTTATTGTAAGTATCCTAAACCATGCACTTGAATAATATGGGAATTTGAAGATTTAGTTTTGTATCTACGGCACAGTACTTATTCTTCACTACTTGGTGGGTGTTCTTTACCTGGTTTCCCATCTTCAGTGATCCTATTCAGCACATAGCTGGAAATAAGGAAATTGAAATCAAATTGCCAGGGATGACGTTACAGTGAAAGAAAATAAATTCTGACCCATTTCTAGAAAGAGCTTACAAAGTTGCTTCACATGATGATAAGCTAGGACCCAGATCAAATTCCCATTTGACAGAATTGTGCATATATATGTATACGTGTATATATATATATATATATACATATGTATATGTATATTACAAGAAAGTGCTATTAAGGTAATTCTTTTAAGAATTGGTCGATTTTAGATTCATATATGTGAATACATTGTTAGTCGTACAAAGGAATTTCTGCATCATTCCATCTTATGTAAGAAGGCTTCCAAATCATTGGTGTTTTTTATGGTTGTATGATATATGTTTTTTTTCCAGGAGATATATATTTTTTCCAAGAGATTCTTTACTTACTTCCTTTGAATGTCATTTGTATTTTTGTGAATCTTTAGCTCACCTTCAGATATTATTTAACTAGCTCTACTGGCAATTACATGAGGAAGAGGAATGCTAGTATTCAGTTGCTGTTTACTTTTCCTGATTTCCTGGATGCTTAATCTACAGTGGGTCCTGCTTCTCTGGGAAAAATGCCGACATGGTAAAATTAAGTTTTATATATGTGGGAGGAGAATGGGTGTAGTCCATACACAGACATTTGCACGTAAATATAGATATTCTTTGGCAGACCAGTCACACAGAATTTTTCCTCATCAACCCTCTTCATGTAATTTACATTTCATTAGTTTACAAAAATGTCATTAATAATATACATTTACCAGTAAAAGCTCCACTTTTAAACAGCCTGCGATGTATGAATTATTCATGTGCTCCAAAGGCTTCCTTGGAATTAAAACCTTTTTAAAATTATCTTTCCTCTTCCTAAATTTTGAGGAATAACCTGTGGCATGCTTCCAATATCCTTGATTTAACCCCTGTCTGATGGTTTTATGTCACAACATGATCCTGTCTCCAGATAGGAATAAACTCTTCATATCAGTCAAGAATATCTTGTGGAGTGGCCAGAAGGTGGCAACAATATAGTTCTTTTAGGAAGATGGCAGCTAAAGGGGAAAGTGGTGACTAAACAGTTGTACACCTTCTGGTTCTGTGCATAAACTCTTAGATCAGTAATCCAAGTTTGTGATTTATTGTCCCAGGAAATACTCCTGATTGTGAATTCAATCAGAAAATTAAATATCTATACTGAATGATGCCATATGTATAGAACTCCATTCTTGCAGTATTTGTCAATGTCCCAAGAGACTTCTGAGAAATATTGAGTTATATATTAAATTTATAAAAAAAAAAAAAAAAAAAAAGAGAACGGAGTGCAAGAAACATTATCCTGCAGAGTTCCTGCCATGATTTGCAACCGTCTGAATCTCATTGAGAATTTATTCACTACTCTTTTACATGTGACCAGTACATGGTTCACATTGCTGAATTGTCCTGCTTTTTGGGGGTTTTCCCCCTTACCAAAGAAAAGCAAAATGGGTTTGGAAACAGAAAAACAAACTATGGCTCTCACTTCTTTAAAACAGAGAAGTGTCTTAGAGATGACTGGAAAGGTTCCAAAGCTTACAGCTTATGGCACTGGTCTTTATTGCCCCACGCTATCAGATCTACCCATGCCATCATGGAATCCAGGTTGGATCTTAATTAAGATACCTGATAATACAAATCTTAAATCTAGGAAGTACTTAAGCTGCTCACACATCAAAACCAAAAGAATCTTCTGAAGACACGTCTCACTGCAGGCCCCCCAGCTGAGTAATAATTGGCATTGACTCCATGATCCTCAGAAACCTGAATAAATCACTTTATTATCCTAAACTTATTAAGAAACCCGTTGTCCTTATAGACAGTCATGACCCAGGTGGACCCAATTGGTTCTTCGGTCTACCCACCATCACCATTGGCCAGTTAAGAAATCACCCTTTGGTAAACAAATCTCCATAATGCATTCCACATGTTCACAACAACAGGTGAAGCAAGTGAAAATGAGAATTGTTTATCATTTTTTTCTCTCATTTTCTCACAGTCTTCCCTGGGACAGTGCCTGGGAAAGTTGTGCATTGCTCTCTGAGGCCAGAGAGCTGCTGCCACATACATCACTTTGGCAAATGCAAAACATGTACATAAGTCTTATGAACTCCTAACCCAATCATGGGTTGTTTTTATTTTTGGTTTTGTTTTTTTTTTTCTCCCTAAAATACTTAGGACACTTCAACAAGCACAGATTAGTTTCTCAATTATGGTTCAAATAGCTCAGCATGCTTTCGGTAAATCCTGAAGTTCTGAATCAATAGACCTTCAAGTTTTCAGAGCCAGTCACAGAAAACACATTAATGGTTACAATGTTGATGAAAAAAAACCACATTCACAAATTAAATGTGTACTTTGGGCATTAGTATTATGCAAATACCATAGTTAAGTGAAGAAAATTTAAACTTCAGAAATTGTCTTGACAAAATAAACAGCATACATCAAAGATTTAATTGAGTCAAGAACTTCTAGGTTTTGGTGCAGACATTCTTCATCATGGAACCCAAAATACCATCCTGCCAAATCACAGTAATTTTCTGACAATTATCCTGGTTCTACAGAAAGAGGAAGGGACAGATGAAGTTATGCCTCTATCTCATCTTCATGTTTTGAAATGGTGTTGCCAGAGAACCTATCCAGCCAGATAATATTCCCAAACTCAAGATATACCAAGTCTTGAAGAGCAGATAGTAAACATTGCTGCAGCATGACAGTAAGGATGGTCAGGGGCCTGAAGCTCATGGCATAGAAGGAAAGGCCAAGGGAATTGTCTTCATACAAACTTAAGGTTAAGGGAGGTCTTGCTGCTGACTACAACTATACAACGTAATGAAGGCAAAGCCAAAGATTTTTAGAAGTAAGCAGTGACAACATGAGAAGCAAGAGACAGAAGTTACAAGAAGGAAAATTCTGAGTAAATATGAGGATTTTCTCCTCTCCCTCTTCAACCTTTTGAAGAAGTCAAATCTCCTTCTTTGGAGATATTAAGAAATCATTTGGACATGAGGCAACCTCTGTTAACTGGCACTGTTTTAATACGAGGTTGGACTGGAAGTCTCTGGAAGTTCCTTCCATATGACATGATTCTGTAAGTTCTGGAGTCAATTATGATTGCTAAGTGCACAGACTTTACATTGGAGAATAATATGTGTGAGAGGGATAAGCATATTAATCCTATGCTGTTTTCTTACCCTTTACTCAATATTTCTGTACTTTTCATAAGATTTTCTGCTTTTTAATACAGGCAACATAGACTCCAAAGCCAGTAGCTGAACTTCACACCAAAGCAATCTGTCAGTTTCATTTATTGAGAAAATACAGCTAAGTGTACAGTTTGTGAGACATAAGTATAGTGAAATCTAGTTATCCAACAGCTTCAATTCAGCTATAACGTTTGCCTGTGTATTTTGCCACACATTTGGTAATGCATAATGTAGTTCCATCTCCTTTCACTGTGCTAATTTTTTTTTTTTCTTAAATGTTTTATATGCATGGATACATACATTTATTGACATATATATGAACTTCCATCTCCAGATACAAGATATTCTTCAGAATAAGTACAATATCTGACTGCTGTAAGACTAACTATGTTGTTAAAATCCAAGCATACTGAATTTTATGATTCATAGTCATACCCATTCAAGCATGTTAGTGGCTTTAACGAAATTTAGCTCATGTATAGGTCTCGTACTGTCAGTGGTACAACTTTTCAAGCGATGAGATGTCAACAGCTGTCATATACTTTTAACTTACATTTAGTCACTTGTGAGCTTATACTTCATATATGTCATTTTTTCTCCATTGTGACCAGGGAAAAGATTGTCTGATGGTGCCAGAGCTATTTCTGCCAAGGTTTACATCAGAGTAAAATTTCTACACCGCCAAACTAATTCTGAATGAGTTTTATTGCTGGAATATCATGAGAAGGCTAGGAGGTCTAGTCTGGACTGGTAGTTTTAGCTTCAAAATTCAAAGACAAGCTAATATTTATTTCCCAGTCAGAGTCAAACAATATTTTGCCTTTGTTGTTTTTTAGAGAATCAACAGTATCTTTCACATTTTTCCTTGCATCCTTATACAGCACCTTCTTTCACTGAAATTGACTTGTAGAGCAGGAATATGAGACAAAATGAGATCTAATCTGGGTTTTTATGGGTTTTTTAGAGTTCAAATGCCTATACTTTGTTCTTAAATCATTTAGCTCCTTCTCAGAACTCCAAAATAGTTAAAAAACCCCAAACCTGCAAAACACCCAAACCCAAAAACTCAACCCCTGAGCTTGTTTTTATAACGTAAAGTAGAAGATTCTGCCAAAAATTACATACTCTCATTAGGGATTTCTCCTTATTTAGATCATAACAATAATTTCAAACAAACTTCTTTTAAAGTATGGAAAAAGTTAAAATAGCTTTAAAAACAGGACAGTGTTGAAGCCACAAAGGGAGGGTTCATGTTAATCTCTTTGTTTGGCTATTTTTTCTTCATATTTTGGCTGGACAGAATCTTCCAGATCTGTAAATCATTACAGGACTTTTTTATATCATATTAGCCACATCAAATGCTATGATAACACAAATGGCAAGGCTTTTAAGATACTAATGCAGGAGTAACATGGCCCGAAGGGCCATAAATAAATTTAGTCAGTGCCAAAAATGAACACAGGTCTGGGGAAAAAAAGTCTTTCTTTTGGAATTTCATGTTTCCTTCCTGCTTAGAACATTATTATTCTTGGCTGAGTATTTATGACTTTTCTGCTGTATGTTGATGGATATACTGATGTACATGCAACTGAACTCGTCCTCAGAGGATAACACACAGGCAAACACAGAGACACTTTTCCTTTTGGCTTTACTTTTCCCATGTGGTTAATTATCTTTGTTATGCTATGAGGCAATATTACTGCAAATAGGTGGAACAAATGCAGTCATATTTGGAAAACCCTTCCATTTCTGCAAACCAACAAGCCACAAGAAACTTACTAACACTGCTGTGCATGAATTTAAAAGGGTTTCCACTAAGTCTTGTGCCAATTTAATTTTTATTTATTTATATTATGTATATTAATTGGATGTGGAAATATACAATTTTGACAGGATATTAGAATCTGTACTCCCTGCTCACTTTCTACTTCCAAAATCAAGCATTTTAAACTGCATAAAAGAACAAAGTTCTGTGATTTAAATTATTTCAGTCCATCTGTGTGAAAAGACATGACAAATGCAAATATTCATGGCTATATAGGTGCCATGACAAATGTTCTATTTACCAAAATAATTTCATTTGAAACACATGGCTTGATTTTAACATATAGAGTCTCTCAGTGCCAGAGCAAACTATTCCAATTTCATAAATCAAATACCTAAAATAGTTCATTATTCTGAAAAATTCCTGTGATACAATACATGTATAGATAAGTATATGTTGTATTGACTATGAAAAAGAGCAGAGTGATAAGGTCTTTGCAATGTTACATGCATTCTTTGTGGAGATTAACTTGAAAATATTTACTTAAGAATATGGCTCCTTAATATGTATCTGAATGAAACTCACATTTTATTTCTGCTATAGAATACAGCAGAAATATATAGCACAAATATATATATATATATAGCACAAATATGTAGCACAACTCTATAGAATATATTTGTGAATTGCTGCCACTTAACACAAGTCTGTAAAAGAAAATAAACAATTGTAATTATCCTTATGCTAAGAAAACATCATAAATTTCAGAGGTGTTTAGTATATACACCTGCAGGCAGCTAAAGCAGTTCTTCACTAATCCAGGCACAACTGAATCAGCTACAATTGGAATTGGCTATATATTTATTGTATATATATTGGCTATGTATATATATATATGAGCATATATATATATAGGCTATATATACAGGGAGAATACAACTGTCAGTGTGTCACTGTAGGCATGGCTTCCTTCCAAGTTATCTCTTCTCTAGATCTATATGAAAAATCTAGTATAACCATAGGACTAGCTGAGAGATATTGTGTCTCTTAAAAGCAGGTCTGCTTTTCATAGTAATATGACCAAATTTAAGTGATATTGGTCTAATACTGAGAAGAAAAATAAACCCTTCAATACTTTAGTTGCAGTGAGATGATGCTTTGTCTGGATATAGTGACACTAGGGATGTAGGAACTGCACTGCAGAGCAGATATTTCTTTTTCCCATGATCTTCTAGACAGTTGGAAACCAGAATTCTCTTGGTCTGTCTGTGTATCTACCTGAACAGCAGACTATGACACTTCTACTTCTCTGTGCATGATGCTACCAAATGTGGTATTTCACTCTACATATGTGATGATGTAGCATATATATCTAGATATTTTTGAAACTTTTATCCTCCAAAAATTCTTGTATCAGTCAAAGACTTAACTATACCTATCGCACCTCATTTTGTCTTTTTCACACCATCAATCTTTACTTTCATTACCCCCTAGTTATTTTATTCAAAGGGACAGTGTGGGTCTGTATGAATTAGAAATCTATTCCCTACTTAACTGCTCCTTTCCACACTGAAGAGATTTTTTGGGGTTTTTTGACTAGGGACAACCAGAAATTCAGGCAGTGTTCAATACAAGGACACATTTGTAGAGGCATAAGTTTGCTAGGACATAGAAAAATTGACTATTTTTCTGTTTATCTAAACACAAATGCAGAAAGGTTTTACCCATTACCATTGATCTTAAGAACTACTTTAAAACAGAAATAGGAATAAACTTCAGGTATGGCCTTACTATAAAATCTGGTAGATTCAGACAGGAATTTACAAGCGGGAATTTAGGCAGGACTTGTAAAAACGTTGGTTAGTTTTCTCAAGCCTATAACTTCAAAAAGGCAAACTTTCCACCACAGGTTGTTGAAAACAAAATCCTGAACCTATCCTACTTTGTTTACAATGTTTCATCCATGACGATTCAATTAATGCAGAGTTGCTGAGAACAGGAAATTGAGTTTAGTAGGTTGAAAATTAATCATTAAAAATTATAAAACTGGCTTCCTGCCTTATCATGACAATGTCAGCTTTACACGTCTAAGAAGCCCAGGACTTCCTTCAAGATAACAAACAAAATTACTTATAAGAAAAACCTTTCTGAAAGCAAGGAAAATATAATTATGTTAGTCCTAACTAGCACTGAAAATGGGAATATATGCTGACATATACTTTAAACAGATCAGATGAGAAATAGCACAACTGAAATATATTAACATATGATATGATACAGACAATTATACATAAAATATATGACTAAAACCTATGTTTTCCATTAAGTTGTGGATCAAATGTTAGTATTCATGAGTACATCCCTGGTCTTTCTTTAAAATATTTTTCAGAATTTATCTTAATTTAAAATGTAATATGTTATTTTATAGAATGATAGAATATCCTCATTTGGAAGGGATAACTTTACCAGGAGCTGAATGAGTTGAACTGGCCTGTAGTTTCCAGAGTCCTCCTTCTCAGCCTTTATGAAAACCAGGATAATGTTCACCAGCTTCCAGTCAGCTGGGACTTCTCTGGGCTCCACAGCTTCCTCATGAAGGGAAGCAGAGTGGGAGTCTCGGATCTCTTCTCTCTGGTAAAGAGTGGCAGGACCCAAGGGAATGGCCTGGAGTTGTGTCAGGGAATGTTTAGGCTATTAGAAAATGGTTCTTCACGCAGAGGGTGGTTGGGCACTGGAACAGGGAAATGGTCACAGCACCAAACCTGAGGGAGTTCAAGACATATTTGGACAATGCTCTCAAGAACATGGTGTGATTCTTGGGACTCTTCTGTGCAGGGAGAGTTGGACTCAGTGATCCTTGTGTGTCCCTTTCAACTCAGCTTATTCTGTGATGAGATGTCCCCTAAGTCTCTTCTTCTTTAGGCTCAAGAAACCAAGTTGCCTCAGTAGCTCCTCATATGGCTTCCCTCTTTTTTAGAATTTCTTACTCGTGACATTGACAAGCAATGAAGTTTAGTAAACACAGTGGCCTGCATTCTGATAAAGTTAGAATCATCTTTTATTATTCTAGGCAGTTTGATAAAGATGGTGGTTTTTGTTTTGTTTTGTTTTTTAATTTCGGCAGCTATTGTGTGGCTATTCTTCCAAAAAACTAAAGTCAATGATGGTTCCTAGTAGTTGTTTAGTAGCAATTCCTCTCTTCCTTATATGGTAAGGAGAAGCAAGCAACAATCTTTCTCCATCTGCTACATGGGTTCTATGCAGTCTGAATTCTCAGGAGTTAGTAGTTTGCTGGAAAATCTCTGTTTCCGATCTTATGGTCTCCCAGTAACCAGACTCATTCTGCTTGTGAAATTTTAGCTGCTGTCTTCACAGTATATGGATTTGTGGCTCTTTTCCCTCAAATAATTGATGTGTATCTAAACAGCAGCATACTTTGCCATCATGTCAATCCAAACAGGAATAGCCAAAGTTATTACTGAATTTTTTAAGTGCTGTGGCTGCAAGTAATGTCAATGGGTCTCATGGGAGACAGCTTTCAGTATCTGCATTATGGTTCTGCAGATGGAAAGTAAGTGGGAGGCAGCTTTCTTACAGGTCCTCTTTAAGGGTGGTATAAATATAGATTTCAGCAGGACACAAGCATCTGTCTGTGATTAATTGTAGCTAGATAAAAAAGCTCTCTAAGTCATGGCATTTGGGTTCTGGCTCTGATTTCAGACTACAGAACAAACTTAAGCCCTCACATCTTTAAACCCTTCTTACATTTGAGATATTTGTAAACAGAATGTTGGCAGAAACGTATTTTAAGCAATCCAAAACAGTCATACTTGATACCATCAAAGTGAGATTATGTATGTATTCTCAGGAGGATATATTCTCTTCAGCAAGCTTCTCAGTGCACATAGGCATCACAGCTCTGGAGGAGTTTGAAACCCTCCTTTTCTCCCCAGTGCTCATGAGCTGCCAAACTGTCATGGCTTGCTTTTGTTCAGATACATGAACTCAGTGTGTTATTGGTTTGAAGATAAATTTCCAACCAATAAGGTAATTATCTGTGTTTTTAGCATTTATTAAAAATTATGTATTTGTAACCTTTCTTGTTTTCAGATCAGTGGTCATACATTCTAGCAGACAGCTGGGGCTTTAAACACTTGATTTAATTTTAAATACATTTTACTTTATTTTGGATAAAAGCATCTTACTGGGACATGAACTGTGCGATAAAACCATGCATTTTTCAACTCATCAGAATCACCAGATGAAAAAGATCTGCAGCCCTTTTAAAGAAAACTATTAGCTAGACGTATTTCAAAAGTCAAAGATTTATTAGCCAAGTGGGAAAGGTTATTTTTTCAGATTCTTTTAATATTCTACAAGACTTTAGGAATTTTAAATGGTCCTTAGACCCTTACCCTCCTTTAGAATAAAGTTTCTTGTGGTTATCTCATTGAGGCACACATGAATACACACACATTGAGCCCATTAATTTTGTGATCTTCTAGAGAAAGCTATGCAACTTTGCAGACCTCTCCATCTGTTCCATACTTGATGGAAAAGAAGATATCATACCACTTATAGACAGATTTGAGTGCTATTTCCTAAATAAATCAATACCAGCATTATGGCTTAGCTGTCTCCAATCAATGAAACAACAATTGCTTTGGCCTCTCTCTTTTATTTAAGGGAGGTACTTGGAGTTCCTGGCTCGTCCCACAGGTTGAAACTTGATCTTCATTTTTTTCCTCTCCTTTCTTTTAAAAAACAATCTGCTCTCCTTTCTTTTGAAAACAATCTCTGTTTTAAACATTCTGTCTTCCTAGGCTGTACCTTGTCCAGTCCATTCCTCCACATTTTCCCCAGCTGCTGAAGGAATACACATGGATCCAGGATGAGCCGTGCAATCCCATGTAGCAGAGCATGCAGTTTCTGCATAACTGCATCTCACCTTCAACAAGCCATTGCCAGCTATGCTCAATGAGCTGAGAAGATTTTAACAGTGTGGGAGATGAACAGCAGCATCTGGGAGAAAACTAATTGAATCTTGCATGGTTCTTTATTTTGTTTTAGTCTAGCTTTCACCTTGCTGATATCACTGAAACCACTGCATTTAGAGCTAGGAATTTCAATACTGAATTAGAGGATGGCGGAGAATGACAATAATAATTAAGTAACTGCGTTTATAGAGGGGAGATGACTTAAATGCAGCTGATGAACTGAGTTAGAAGGAAGGATATTTATGCAAATGCACGGGAAATGCAGCAAAGAGAGCTGTCCTTCTCTGCAGGACTCATGTCCTTTCACATGCTACCTGACAAGATGCTTTAAAGCTATGACTTTAGAAGTGTTAATCCTGTGAAGAGAAATGTTACATTATGAAAACTAACAGTAAGTGAAGGGAAATTTGGCACGCCTCAGAGCACTCCAAATAATGGTTTGTCATACTGATGTCAAATCTGAAGTAAACCATTATTTAGTATGTGCAGAACACTACCTTTTTAGAGATTGTTTGGATTGCAGAAAATTTTTGTCCTAAGGCAACTCAAGTGGCCCCAGAAACCTGATATTACATTTCAAACAGATTTTCCCTGATATACAGATGTAAGCCAGAAGACATTTACTGAACACAAGCCTTTTCATTTGTGATAAGAAAAAAATTGAATTGACCCAATGATTTAAAATCCAAATATATAGACAAAAGTATTTTTTTCCAAACTTCTGCACAGTTAGGATTTGAAATTACTCTGCCATCCCCTGATGATTTTCACTGAGACAGTATAAAATAGTTGAGAGAGGAAAAGGTCCATGATACAGAAAATGTTTTTATTTTAAAAAACAACACACCAGCTAACACAAAACTCCAAACTAAACCAAATCAATCCAACAAACAAACAAATCTTTCCCAAGCCTTCAAGGCTGAAATGATCCTTTTAGCACATGGTTTATCACTGAAACCTTGCTGAATACATCAGGATGAATTGCTGGGAGGCTATAGATAAAGAAATAGGGGATTTTTTTATTATTTTTTATTTCAACCTCTTTGGAAAGCACAGAGAATGTGAAACAATCAGAAGTATACATCAAAGTCTATGATTTTATATAAACATCTGTCTAGCAAGGATATAAGAAAATTTAAAGCCATTACTAAAAATTCTTTTCCATGCTTTGGTAACATACTAAAGTTTGAGACCTGTGGAAGTGTGGTATCCCTTTGCTAAAGCTACTTTCCTCAAACTTCTTGGTCATTATTCTTTAGCCCTGGGTGTGTATACCCAATGCTGTTTTTCATTTCTGTTATCCAGACTCCTTCTGATTTTACAATTTGTTTAAATTTTATTCCTTTTGCCTTCCAGTTAAACCCTCTGTTCTAATTCTGGTTCCTTTAGGGGTGTCCTATGTTACTCCTGAACTAAGATTGCTCTGTATAAAACCCCCACTCATTTATATAAATAACCGACCCCCATTTATTTATATAAATAAATATAATATTTCAAATTGTATTATTTTTCAGAATATGAATAGAGAAAAATATTAGTAGAGACAATGTGAAATACTAAGGTAAATAAAATTCAATGTAGCATTTGGATTCTATCTTCCAGATACTATTAGTACAGTTTTCCATTGTTGAAAGGCTGAATTGACAAAACCAGGTTCACTAATGGTTCTGATGTTGAAAGTCTCATGATTACACTCAGAAGTTATTTCTGTTATAATTCATAGCATAATGGAATTATGACATAGTCTCTTCACCTATTACTGATTATTATTCAGTAGTGTTTATAAAAGGATTTTCTGCTTGCAGAGACTGTAATTTACTGCACGGAATTGCTTTCTCAGCAGCTCCCTTTTTGAAATCATCATACTCAAAAAGGAAATGCATCTTTTACAGAAATGTAGCCACAAGTATTTATATTACTGTTACTGCTTTATACTACTGATCACTCATCCCACTGATCAATCATTTAATGATAACAACAAAAGACATTAGGCTACCTATTAAATACTTACAAATTCCTGAATTTGAAGACCAAAGTCTGATTTGGATGCTGATGAACATCCTTTAGTTAGGTTAATTCCTGGTATCAGGAATCAGGGAATTATCCTCACTAAATTTGGACCTAGTCCCCTAATCATAAGAAAAATACTGAAAATCAAAGAAAATTGAAAGTCATTTTTTGAAAAACAACTTAGTAATCTGAGAGTTCTTCAGGTAAAATGACTATGTAAATTCAAGAGATTTTTCATGAAGTGTAGGATTTTAGACAGAATCTTGTTACTCTGTAAAGCATTCTCTTTCAAATTATTGATTAATTGTACACTATTCTAACCAAATATGCAATGTGATTTCTTAGAAAGTTACTTAGGTGTCAGGGTAAGTAATGGTTACTTTTGTAATTTAGGCTGGGATAAACTCTATAACAATTCAGAAACTTTTAGCTAGAAAAGCTTTTCACCATGTTTTCAGTATTACCCAGACATTCTTTTAAACAGATGAAGCATTTCAAACGCTTGAGAAATTATGTTTGTGATTTGAAACTGACATCTTTACCTGTATGAAATTTGATAGTGAGATAACCATAATCGTGAAGAAGCATCCTGACTTTGAATAACAAACAGGGTTATTTCTGCAAATTAGAGACCAGTTTTGAGAGAAGATTAACATCAGAATTAAACCTGTAATGTAAATGGCCTCAGGAAAAGCAAATTAATCTTAACTAAGCAATATGAAGCCAGTATCAGCAGTAGTTATGATTTTAAACCAAACCACCTGCCAAGGCCTCATTCTCTCAGTCAATTCCATTTTCTTCAATTAGATATAAACAGACAAAGCTCAAAGGATTTTAGCAAGAAGATAAATGTTAACTAATCAAGTCTGAAATAACGTATGAGCGCTTCTTTGTCACTTGTCTCCTTGAGCATCTGGTCTCAGCTACTGCTACATTGTTAGTGAACAATGAGAGAAGGAAGTTCAAAGCACTGATTTATGCAATAGCTCGTTTGGCAATTCTATTTTCCATCTGACTGTATTTAAAGAGCCTTCATTGCATGAAATAACCTGACTGCAGAAACTGGGCAAGAGTCAGTAATATTTAAAATGCTTTTGCAGTAACAAACTTAGAGTTCTCATGTGCTTTCTTCCTGGAAACACATATTCTTCCTGAGAACATTCCTTGGAATAAAAAGTTAAGAGTATGAATCTATTTTTGGAAAGCATTAACCTCTATAGGTTTTGGTGTTAACCCTTAAATAAAGATAAGTGGAGAGGAAGAGCTTCCTGGCAAAAGGATAAAAGACCTTTCAGATAACAAAATATTTGTAACCAATCCAGAAACTCAATACAGGCCATTTGCTCCTAGATTGTGTTGTGCCTATATACACAAACCCCTTACAAAGTAAACCTTTAATCAAGTAATGGGGGGCTATTAGAATAACTTACATGGCAATGCCTTCTTATCAAGAAAGCTGTAACACTCAACTGTAGAGGAAAGAAAACCAATAGAAAAAAATCAGCTTGGAGGCAGGTTTTTTTTGGTTTTCTTTTTTTTTTTTTTTTTAATTCTGATAAAGTTCCAAATTAATGAAGTTTAAACTGAAGAGTTATAGCTTCTACCTGGAAGTCCACCTGGACTAGAAAGCTTTTTTTATTTTTCTAAGTGTAAGAAAATATACACAGAAAAGATTTTATACAATATACTTGCATAACTTTACTTCAAGTAAAAACAAGGCATGTACTTTTTTTCCCCTCTTCCTAGCCAAGAGATGGCTCTTCTGTTTAGCACTACGAGATGCAAGTATCTTGATGCAAACTCCCTACCTTCATTTTAAGCTGATTAGGCATGACAGAAGTTTCGGCCTCAAAGCCGTCCAGCAGCATTGTTACACAGTGAGGTCCAGGTTGATGAGTCCTTCTAAAAGGAGGTGACCTTTTGCCTCCTGCTGGTTTGCACACATTTATTGATCCAACAAATGAGAAAAAAGTTCCTAACCTCTGGAGCTTATGTCCATTATTTCAGTTTTTTAAAAAAGGCGTGGTCTGCCTACCCAATTAAAACCAAAAGTATGAAAGGCCTCATAATTTCTCTGTTTCAGCCTGTGCAGTGTGGGAAGGCCAGTGAGAAAATGAAGAATAAGGAATCTTACTTCATCCTGCAGCTCAGTGATACCTCTGTAAAGCATGGACTGTGACTCTGATCCTTGTCTTCCCACTGCATGCTCCATGTACTCTCCAGTACAATGTCAATGTACAAAACACTTTCCTTTGGAAACATGGCTTGGGAACACTGCAAGCTCCTTTGGCCTCCAGTCTAACCTGGATCAGGTCAACTCCTACCATGGCAGTTTAGGCACATTAGGATTTGTCACTTCTGAAGTCAGTTAAAATAACTGCATTCAGACACACACTCCTTGCCTCATTCCTGCTCCAGTACCATAAGAAAATTACAATAATCACTCCTTGATACCCCCACAAGCCTTCAGGTCTATATGGGGTACAATTTGAGTCTTCCTAATTCCACACAGCTGCACAATTCCTTTTTCTAAGCCTCGGTGTAATTAGATCCTGGCAGCTGCAGGGCAAGAGCTGTCACTCCACTGTGACAGTATCCAGACCAAGTGTTACCTGCCTTATGAAATACAAAAGTCCTTCCCTTTGATTCTTTTCACTGAGTGTAAAATAAAGACTTCATGAGATAATCCCAAAGCAGTCAGAAGCTCAAAATAATACCACCTTTGCTCTAATTACATGTTTATTTTAACTGACATAGAGGTTTTGACCTTTAACCAACCACCTTATCAGGAACAGGCTCCTTATGATTAAAAGATGACATGACTGGTTTGAGTTAATTTCAAAATTAGAACTTTTAGGTCAGAACTAGAAGGGAGGGGTCAAAATCAGTGAATTATGAATAAATAGACATTAGCAGACTCTATACCAACAGCTTTAACACATGAAGCAGAATGGATATGCCAGAGAGGCACTGGAATTGGGCAGTGCACAATTATTTCAGTAAAAATAATATGACCACTGTATATTTTATTAGGTAAGTTAAATACATACTATTCAAGCTTTGGCTTGAGAACTGCTCTGTTGGAACCATGCAAGGATTTTTTTCAAATTACTTCAAGACTAAATATGTTTTTGTGGTTTCTGATATACCTTAAGGGTACTTTTTGCTCCATTTGGCATGCAGGAAGGAGGTGAGAAATGTAAAAAATAAGCATAAAAGTTGAAATATAGAGGAAATTTTTGAAAGAAGAAAGTTATTAAAAAAGCATTGCTTGTGTCTGGTCCTCTAGAATGGCCCAAAACTGAGACAATTAAACCAGCTTATAAATTGAATTTAATACATTATATTAATATATTATAAAGGGATTTTTTTCTATGCTTTTGTAGTGGTTTGACCCTGGCTGTAGGCCAGGTGCCCACCAAAGCTGCTCTGTCACTTTCCCATTCTCATCTTGCCAGGGGAGAGAAATACAATGAAAGAATTGTGGGTTGACATTACAGTCGTGGGCTAAACAGACTTGACCCAGGATAAAAGAATTTAATTTATTACCATAGCTATCAAAGCAAAGTAGGATAATGAGAAATAAAACCAGATATTAAAAACACCTTTCCCCTACCCTTCCCTTTTGTTCTTGGCTTAGCTTGACTCCCAGTTTTTCTATCTCCTTTTCTCTAGTGGTACAGGTGAATGGGAAGTGAAGAATGAGGGTTCTGGTCAGTTTATCATTCATGTCTGCCTCTGCTTCCTCCTTACCCTACTCCCCTGCTCAGTGTGGAGTGGGGTTCCCCAAGGCTCAGTATTGGTGCCAGTCCTGTTTAATACCTTTATCAATTTTTGGACAAGGGGACCAAGTGTTCCCTCAGACAGTTCACAGCCAGCAGTATGTTAGGCAGGAGTGTTGATTTGCATTAGATCAGGAGGGCCCTACAGAGGGATCTGGGCAGGGTGGATCTTTGGGTCAAGGTCAGTAGTGTGAATTTCAATGAGGCAGAGTGTACAGTCCTGCACTTGGGTCACAACAACCCCGTGCAGTGTTACAAGTCAGGCTTGGGAAAGAGTGATGGAAAGTGTCTCAGCAGAAAAGGATTTGAGGATGTTGGTTAACAAACATGATCCAGCACGTACCCAAATGGCCAAAAACATCAATGGCATCCTGGCCTGTATCAGCAGCAGTGTGACCAGCAGGAAGTGATCTTCCTGTACCTGGCACTGGTGAGGCTGTGCCTTGAATTCTGTGTTCAGTGCTGGTACCCTCAGAAAGAAAGCAGGATGGAGATTGGCCACTAATGCCAGACAACTAGTGACAGGATGAGAGAAAATATAGCCTCAAGCTGTGCCAGGTGAGCTCAGCGTGGATATCAGGAAATTTTTTTCACTGAAAGGACTGTCAAGCATTGGAAGAGGCTGTTCAGGGGGTGGTCAGGTCACGATCTATGGATGTGCTCAATAAGCAACTGTGTACTAAGATTTAGTTGGTATACTGATGTTTGGTCAATGGTTGAACCTGATCTTGGGGGTCTTTTCCAACCTTAATGATTCTATGGCTCTATCAACTTCTCCAACATGCATCCTTCCCACAGATTGCTGTTCCTCGCTAAGTGCTCCAGCCTGGTCCCTTCCATGGCTTGTAGTCTGTCAGGCACAGACTGCTGCAGCATGAGTCCCCTGGGGCACACAAGTCAGCCCAGCAAACCCCCTCCAACGTGGAATCCTCTCCCTGCGGCCACAGGTCCTGTGAGGAGCCTGCTCAAGCACAGGCTTCCCAGAGTGCAACCATGTCCTTCAGGCTCCCACCTGCTCCTCCACAAGCTCCAGGTGGATCTCTGTTCCTGCATGGAACCCCATGGGCTGCAGGGGCACAGCTGCCTCACCATGGTCTTCACCGTGGCCGGCAGGGGACTCTCAGCTCCACAGCTCCAGCCCCTTGTTCTGCATTGGCCTTGTGTCTGCAGAGTTATTTCTCACATATTTTCACTCTTCTCTTCTCTGGCTGATGTTTTCTTCTAGGCACTAAGCTATTGGGGTTTTTTTTCTTCTTAAATATATCATCCCAGAGGTTCTACCAGCATTACTGAGCTCAGCCTTGGCTAATGTTGAATCCATCAGTCGTCTTGCATTGATTCTCTCATACACAGATGGAGCTTCTGGCATCTTTGCAAAGACATGTTTGCAGAACTCCACTACCAAAAACTTGCCATACAAACCAAATACATCTGCATACCCTCTTTTCTCACACTGAACACACAAATAGATTTTTTTAAAGGGAGGTGGAATGGTCTCAGAATTATAGTTCAAGGATGCCTGTTTTTCCAAATTGCAATGTTAAGTTTATTATGGAATATTATTATTAATATTATTGAAACTAAAAACTTACATTTAAAGCAGTCTAGATATATCAATTTATCCCTCAAGTAGGTTTCTGAGTAAAAAATGAACATCTTTTTTAAATCAGAAAATAGCTTCTTATTTTCACTGATACAGCCATTCTGGAAAATCAAACCGTTAATTTATTTGTGAAATGTTTTCTACTTAAAATTGAATATCGCATTTTTCGTAAAAGTTCCACACTTGGTATTGAATAAACTACTAGAATAATTGCATGGAGTGCCTAATGGTCAATTACTTTGGAATATCTATCAATTAGCAGGTCAAACACATTCTGTGAACAGTATGACCTACTGTCCTGTATAATCCGTTTATAGATGTTTTGATTCTGGCTGATTTTATGTTAACTACATAAAGTGCCGAGCATAAGTTCGTTACTGTTGTGAAAGGCAGTGAAATTTATTTTCCTAGAAGTTGTGATCACAGCAAAGATTTAATTGTCATTTAGTTATACACCACAGCCCATATTATACTGAGATGCCCTCTTTTACAGCTATCACTACTTCAACATCTTCATTACCCAAACCAAGTTATGAGTGAGATTGCCCATTTCTCTATCCTGCAGCACAGTGATGGCACAGGAGAGATATTTTACCTCAGCACTTGAGTGGGCAAAGGGATGTGCATTTGCAGCCACAAGTCATGAAGGTGATAGAAAAATAAACAGGATAAGCCCAAGGAACAGCAAATAGGTTAAAAGCTGATAACGCTGATAGGGAAGAAAGAATTTTAAAATATGTTAAACCACAAGGAAGTAGAGTTATGATAAGGATGTGATGGGATATTAAAGCTGATTTGTAGTCCACCTTGTTCTTCCTTTTGAGTGTGAGATGTGAGGTATATCAAACTTCTGGTCAATATGTTTAGCTGGACAGTGATGAGTCATCTAGAAAAAAGTGGGCATTTTCAGTATGTTATTTCGAGATAAGTAGACAAACTGAGGCTTTCTTATTTTTCTTTAACCAGTATTTTTTATAAACTTTTGTAACATTTAATATGAAATCTCTTTGTGTAATTTACTGACTGATTTTGTAAGAATTTTAATGTAACTCACATAGAGAATGATTTGGCTGGGAAACATCAAAGCATACCACAGAATGATGATAAGCCCAAAATAAGAGTAAAAAGCATGCTCTGATAGCGCCTAGCACCCCATTACATATGATGGACTGTGAATAAAAAGTTCACTGAACATAAGTAAATATTACATGGAAGTTATTACACACATTTCCTGAAGACAGAAAACAGTGAGTGTTCTTACTATCACCATTGATGAGGAATGACAAAAAACACACTTAATTTTCACATTAGAAAACCAAAGAAGGAGATACATTGCATTAAAGTCTAAGGCAGTCAATGTTTGGGATAAAGAAAACTCTTCCTAAAAATTCAATTAATTTTGGTGTCACTAAGTATTTGTAAATCATGATTCAACCTCCACTAGCTCTGTAAAAGGATATATTAGTAATTCTGCGCTTGTCATATTTCCACTGTGCTCATCTGTTCATCACCAAGGTAGGCAAGTGCTAGAGGCAGCAGTACTGAAGCAAGTGTTTAAAAGAATAACAGCATAGCAGTGAAGCACAAAGAAGAGCACTACCAGTTGTAAGTACATCATACCTCAAAGACAAGATATTTAGAAAATTATCTCATAATACAGAAGCAAAAGTTTAGTTTTTATACGTGAGTCTATATGAAACAGTGTTATACAAGACATGCATCTATGCAAATAATCAAGGTTAAAAAATAATTCATCTGTAATGATAAAAATTACATGGATTTTCCTCATGGATAGAAGGGCTAATAAAAATTTGCATGAGCTCATCAGAACTGGAAGGTCCCAGGCAGTAATGGTCTACCCAGGCTCTACTGCTTTTAGTGAAACTGATTTTCTCTTCAGTATCATGTTTGACATGCTCTGAAAGTGACAGGCCAATTTCACTGTGCATCAGCACTCGCTGCTTCCCTGCTCTCTCCTCCTATGTCCATGCATGAAATGAAACAGCTGCCTCATGAGCCCCTCAGACTCTGATTTTCCAGCCCTTCTCTGGTCCCTAGATTTACTCTATACCCATTTGGCAATTTGTTGAATGCATTTGCTTCTTGAAGGACCCTTGATTTTCTTCTTCTGTATATCTGTTAGCTCCCTTCCAGATCCTGTGACCTTAGAAACACTGTGCCCTAGCACGGAGAACAACACCCTTGGCGTGGACTACCAGGATGGAAAACTTCATCACTTTGGAAACCTACCTGGCAGTGAACATAAACTTGGTGGTCTCAAGGTATCTTTAAACAACATGGCTGTTTTTGAGATGAAAATTCACTTTCACAGAAAATAAATCATAGATTCTAATTACAGCAAGGATGCTAATGTAAAAAACAATTTACAAAACCCACTATAATAATACTATTTTTCTTCAGAAAATATCTATGTGTAAGTCAGTCAATCAAAACCCAAGTAGAAATATTCAGGTGGTTAGTTTTATTTTTCTCTGCTCTTAATTTCTTTTAGTAATGTAGCTAAGCATTGAGACCTCTCTCCTCTCCTCTCCTCTCCTCTCCTCTCCTCTCCTCTCCTCTCCTCTCCTCTCCTCTCCTCTCCTCTCCTCTCCTCTCCTCTCCTCTCCTCTCCTCTCCTCTCCTCTCCTCTCCTCTCCTCTCCTCTCCTCTCCTCTCCTCTCCTCTCCTCTCCTCTCCTCTCCTCTCCTCTCCTCTCCTCTCCTCTCCTCCTTTTCATACCTCTATTGTTTTCTATATTCACCCTCAGTAGCACCACTTCCTTTTTATTCTTGCAGCAGATGCAAAGCTGAGTTGCAAAGAGAACAACTAATTGCAATAAAGTCAACTCCTGTTAATTTATGGGAGAACACAGTCCGTAAGTGTGATTATTTGCTATTTTGAGAAACTTTGCTGTCATATTTTGTCACTTCTTAAACATTTTAAAAAGTAATGTGATTATCTTGAAAATTACTAAACTAAGGAGCATCCTTTTATTCAGAAATTATGTCTGAATTTTGATAATTATAGTTTAAAATATTACTTTAAATTATATGTCAAGATAAATATAAAAGCAATTGTAACAGTAGATCCAATATAAAATTTAAGCTTACTTTACAAAGAAGTTTATCATATGACTGCATATATGAATGGCATGTTTATATAAGATTTATTGTTATTTTGTGGGTTGGATAGCTCAGGCAATATGGTAATTTTAAACTATAGCTATCCAGAATATGTATATGCTGGCAATATACTGGCTATATATATATATATATATATATGAAAATATATGTAAAACATGTGCAGAGAGAAAAAGAGGGTGTGTATGCTAGGCTAAAACAATCTGGATGAAGAAAAGCGTTGGAAAAATGGTGATAAAAAAAATATGTTTTCCTCCCAGCAGGTTTTCTATTTTTGCTAATATTTTTAATAATTTTGGTGATTTTCATAACACTGAGTCTTTAATAAAGTTAGTGCTGTTACCTTGACATGGCACAACCATTAAATGAGATGAGAATTAGATTTTCCCAAAATGTAGTAAGAAAGGCCCTATTTCTGACAAGTACTTTGAAACATAACATATTTAATAATTTATTAAGAATGAAATTAAAAGATTTGCCCAAAATCTCTAGTGCTGATTCTAAGTATTTCATTATAATCAACAAAATTCTCTTTTCATAAATTATTAAATAATTGATAATATTATGAAAATATAATTAAATTCCAAATTTAATTTACTAATCAGCGGCAACTATTCCTTCAGTTAAAAATCTTTAAGTCTTATGTCTGGGAAAAAGGGGAAGAAAGGTTAACATGATAATGAAGGACCCTGAATGGATGCAGCTTAATGGTCTATCAAAATTGAAGTATACCTCAACCTAAATTTGCTAATGGTGTGGAAACAAAAAAATTAATTAAATGCTCCATTCCCTAGACAATTTGCTTCTTTATGTGATTTATAACCATTTAAAACAAGCAGATGGCAGCATTTGCTGGAGGGAAGAAAAAAGGTATTTCAAGAGTGTTTAGGTACAAGCCAAGGTACCTTCCACATTCTCTCTTACAGTTCATTTGACTGTGGACTTGACAGGTCCCTTTATGATCTGTTTCTACTGCCTGAATGAAGGTAGAAGGCTGGCTGGGTCTTGACTGATCTTGATGAATCAACTCCTCCCATCCTCACTTCCTCCTAAACTGACACAGTTGAATTCCTGATGAGGTGGCTCATTCTCCTTCCATGGTTGCTCAGGGAATCGAATTCTCAAGTTTAACTCATTGTGACAGGCTGTGTGCCAGGTGTCCTTGTAATGTTTATGTCTTCATAATTGTACTGCACTAATGTTGAGCAGCCAAGGGTGAAAAGCAAATTATTTGGAAAAGTTTCAAGGTCAAGAGTCTCCTCCATTATCAGCTGCTCCCACCAACATTTTTATTCCAGATCTCCTCTTCCTAACAAAAAAACAAAAAAACAACTGTATTGTGGTTTGTCTGACAGAGAATATAATATTAGATCTTGTTCTAATATGACAGGACTTATTTCTGTTCATCTTTTTTTTTTTAATTTATCCCATTACACTGTGTAAGCAGAATGAAATCTATAAATATATTTTCTTCCTTTTTTCTTTAATACAGAAATCCCTGCTTTCAATGGTGAGCTGTCTCTAGACCACTAGATACACTGGTGTCCTAATTCTTTCACACAACTTATTTGTTATATCTATTGCTTTTTTCATGTTGGTTCTAGGAGAAGAACTTTATCCCACTCAAGCTGCTTTACTTTCTTTAAAAGACTGAATGATCACCAGGGAAAGGATCTGAGCCTGACTCTCCCACATGAATGCTGCCACATCATGCAGTTGGTATTTTCTTTTTAACACTGTCTATTGAATACTTACATAATTTTCACAAAGTAGAATTTCTTCACTAGGGAAGAAATAGAAAATATATATAGTTCAGGATTCCAGCTGTTTGATTATTAAAGATCTTTCTCAATAAAAAGGAAGAGCCCAGCTGAAATCCTTCCTTCATGCCAAATATGGAGAAGCTAGAATTTTGCTCCCAAAAATCAAGGAAAACAAGCTGGGCAAAACCAACTGCTCTTCACACATCATCAGGTGTCCTCTCAGTGTTACTGCTAGCTTGACTGCAGCAGCATATTTTTGTACATTCGTACAAAACTGATTGGTACATTTTTCCAGGACACCATTTAATTCAGACCTTAAGTGTCATACAATTCAGCAGAAATGCAGGGCTACTGCATTACTGTGTGAAGTAGCCCTTTCAAGATTTGGACATGTTAGGCATTTTGTTTTTAAAAAGGTAGTTTGCTGCCTAAGTTCCCTTTGAGAATTCAGTTTGTTTATACATTTTTTATTTTATATTCGGCTCTATTTCAGCATCATCTTTCCCTTTGCATTCAATGATTGTTAGGAACAAATTTTTGCCTTTTGTCAGTTTTTTCTGAAAGAAAAAAACATTTTATAAAAAAAATAAAGAGAATCAATTTCATTCAACCTATTACTTGCAGTCTCCTGCCCCTTCAGTTTCTGCTGAACAATCTGGCACATTTGCAGTTTCTATTAGCTAGTGACACAATCTTCATTGACAGGCCTCGAATGCGAACAGATTTCTCTCTCCCTTATGCAGTGAAATTAAAAAGCATCTCTAAGTCCATCAGGAAAGCTGACAAATACCAACTACATAAGAAAACAGGCCAGGCAGCAACCTCAAGGTGCCAAATGCTGGCAAAGGTTTCTCATACCTTAGTGCTTTCTCTACAGGGCTCCTGGGGGCTGCCAGGAGAACTCTCTGAGCTAGGCATAGCTGTCATTTTCACTTGACTAATGCCCCATGTTGGACAAGGAATAAAGGATCTAATAGCTAAAGTACCCCTGACTTCACATGAGCAGCATAAATTGGCAAAAACACAACACACTGCAGATTTCTCCTGCACAGCTTGAGGTATCACAGTCCCCATATGAGCCAAGTGAAGTGCAGGCTTAATGGCACACTTTAGAGCTATACAGATAGCTGTCCCCATTAGGCATTCCTCTCTCTGGGGCCTGGTAGTCTTCACAGTCACATCTGCTGGGCTGATTTTTGTACATGCATTGATCTTTGTTCAACAAGGCTGACAGGCAAAAGTATTGATCTCTCAAATGCTTTCTCTTAAGGGAATGCTGCTTAGAGGTTTTAGAATCATAAACTCATTACAGACAGTTAGCACACTGCTAGAATGGCAGATTCTGTGCAAAAAGCACAATGGTTAATTGTTAACTTTTAATTCTCTTAGTGTGTCCTTTCCACCTTGAGCAAGGAATAAAATATGTACTTATAAGCTCACAAAGAAAAAAAATAACATTAAATTATTGAAAGGAAAAAATATTAACAGCTTTGTTGCCATTTGATAATGTTTTCTTTCTTTGGTAAATGTCTACAGGAATAATCAACTAACCTGGAATTAAAACCAGCTATTGTTTAAACAGAGAAGAAATTACCCTTGAAAAAAAAATCTTAAATATACCCAAGTCTGGAAATTTCTCTCTCCTGTTAAAGGGGTGCTTCTTGGACTTGTCAGACAGACAAATTTCAATAGTGTCACATCTCCAGAAACAGAACAAACTTACCAAAGTTTACATTTTCCTGTAGGTAACTACAGATTTTATTTGTGATGGGATTCTGTGTCTGTGTGTGGGACAGGCTGGCAGGGAAGGATGCTTGGTATTAGTTCATGTTTTATATTTGAATGCCTAAATACAATGTGGTGAAGCAGAATCTGGCATCAGGCCTGATGGGTACCTTCTGGTCAGAATAGAGGGCTGCATATGAGATTATGTGGGTATTAGCAAGAAATCTGCCAGCTGCAAAAAGAGAAGGTGATGCTACTTCAACCTCCAACTTTTTAAGATTGCCTTGCTCTTTGTTACCCTATTGCTTGCTGTTTTTTGGAGAAGAAAACCCACAAAATTTAGAAGCTTACTGTTGCTCTTATCTAGTGAAGAAATATGCCTCCAGAATTTTGTCTTGTCTCTTAGTAAACCACTCTATCTCATTTGTTTATTTTTTTTTCTGCTGCCTAAAGCATTTCCTGTACTCCAGCAATATGTCTGTAATTTGTTTTACAAAGCTAATATTGGAAGATGTTGAAAAACTCCCATTGAGTTCCACAGCATGACAGTGAGAATTATCACATATATTCTTCCAACAAACATTTTATTTAGTGCTTCCACACTTTCCTCTTAAATTTAAAAACACTGATAGACTTCACCTATATTGCTTTGCTGTGTCTTTATGTTTTCTTTCTTCACTTAAGTTTCATGCTGTCTGAAAACCAACATCCTGTGTCTCTGCTCCATTGACTTACCACTCCATAGCAATTCTCAACTGAAAAGAAATTGTTTCTCTGCTACCTAACCAAGGCCTGATTCTAATCTCTGAGCAATTCTGTATCAGTGTGAAGCATATTGATTTTAGTAGTGCTAGTTTCAATTTACACCACTGATAGAGGGATGTGACTGTGGATATAATTTCTCTCTTTCCATTGTTAATATTGTTATCTTACCCTGGAAGAGTATTATCTGCCTCCATAAAGCCTTTGGGATGCAATCTGTACAAACCACACTATACATAATAAAGTTGAATTGTTATGTTTTGACTTGCTTTAAAGATAAAGCACTAGATTTTTATACCCGTCTTAACTAGATCTTTCCCTTTGTATTGATTTGTTTAGACAGCGAAGTGTGAAGAATGTGTGAGATGTCTGTAATAGTTTATTAATATTATATGTTCTACTTGTTTGCCTGATTATTATAGTTGTGTTTGTCCTACAGATTACAAGACAGTTAATTCAAGCAGAAAGTCCTTTCAGATCTGGGGCAATGGTTTATTTTCAAACTTAAAGAGGCACTTCAGATACCACAAGTAATGAGATTTACCTTTAACTACTCCACATTTAATAATCTGTTTTATAAATTGAAGCTCTGTTACAGAAGGGAAACAGAAACTAGGAAATATCAGAGAACAGCAGCTGAAGGTTGGAAGATAAGCAGACTCTTAATAAACAAAGTGAACATCAGTGTGTATAGTCATTGGAGAGGTCAGGACTTTGTACAAATTCATGCAGGTTTTATACTAAATTGTCCTTTTTAATTTTTTGCGTTTTACTCAGCCACATTATAAAAAAAATTAGTTTGCTACACTTCCTAGCATTCTTTAGTGCTAGTTTAGTCCTAATTCATCTCACCTTGTTTTCTGCATCCATTTCTGCCCAGGTTCTTCCCACAGGCATCTGTCCTCTTCTCTGTTTCTCACTTGAACCTGCTCCTCCTTTGATACATTCTTTGGTTCATCAATTTCTTTTGGCTACTAGAGAGGGCTTTAGGTCATTTTTCACACAAAATTATTCTTTGTTCCACTCCATCCCCTGTAATGCAGTGTAAGACTTATTTGATCATAACTCCTGGGGAAAAAAGTTCTGTAAGAGTGAGAATCCCCATGAGATTGACTAAATTCGCCTGTATGGTACTCTATCACTGGGACCAACTGAAAGAATATTACTCTGATTACTTCAGTCTTACTTCAGACTGGATGAAATAGAGGACTACACTCAAAGAGCATGGAGGTGACAGACTGAAACCATCTCTGATTTGTAGGTCTGCAGAAGGTAACTAGGAATGTTTAAAGCATTTAATATCAGTATTATCCATTATTAATTTCTCTTATTCCATTATCATTATGTTATTCCATCATTCATGAGCTGAGGTGAAGCCTTTTTATTCTATTATCTTTGACATGCAGAGGTACTCACTGAGAAACATGAAGGAATAATTTTCACTGGAGCTTATTTGTAAACTGCTGGCTTTGTGTATTCACTGTTTGGTATTTGCTATTCACAGATAGCATGCAACAGATCACCTAAGTCTAATGCCATTTCTGTATCCTCACTAGATGACTACAAATTTATAAGCAGAGGACTAACCAAGGCTGTATAATGAGGTTTTCATACCAAGCTAAATCAAGCAAAACTTTGAGAAACTTTTAATACACTCTCTGTGAATACAAGAGTGATGTACAGTTACTCATGAAGGAGTGACAGAGACCTAGAGAGGTCAAAAGCATAAATACAACCTTCTCAATCACATCATCATTTTGACTTTATTGTCAAAATGGCTTTTAAGTTACTGAAATTAGGTCAGTTAATTTCAGTCTCTAATTACCCATATTAAAGGAACATGGTTAAAAATCTGGCAAAGGCACTGGGAAGTAAACTCAGTAATGTAATTTGCATAGAGTATGGTACATCTGTTGGACACTTTAATATTAATTTTTAGGAAATCTTTTTTAGGTCTCCATTTTTAAATGGAGACTTAATGGACTTATTTTTAAATAACTATAAAAGTCCAAGTTGAGATACTATTAGTTTTATTTTTTCAGTGTCTGTCCATCTTTCCATCGTATTGATACAAGAATATCCAAAAAGGCTAAAATATAAAAGTAGAAAAAATAAAATGTAGACTCATAAAACAAAACTAAAAGTATAAAAGCAGATAATTTAATCAGTATTCTATGCACAAATATTTTAGAATTGGTGTCCTGGTTTCAGGTGGAGTAGAGTTAATTTTTTTCCCAGTAGCTGGCAAAGTGCTATTTTGGATTTAGTGGATGAAAAGTGTTGATAACACGCTGCTGGTTTACTTGTTGCTGTGCAGTGCTCAGCCTGAGTCAAGGGCTTTTCAGTTTCCCATGCTCTGCCAGCCAGCAGGTGCTTAAGAAACTGGGAGAGAGCACGGCCAGGACAGCTGACTGCAACTGGCCAAAGGGACATTCCAGATCAAAGAGCATCATGCCCAGTAGATAAGCCAGGGGGTTTTGCCCAGGAGAAGCTGATTGCTGCTGGGGAATGGGCTGGGAATTGTATTGCCCATTGCTTTTTTCTTTGGATTTTATTCCCCTTCCTCTTTTTCTTTTTCATTATTATATTTTTCCTGCTGCTAAAAATTTTTTTCTTAGCCCATAGGTCTTAATTTTTCTGATTCTCCTTCCCATCCCTCTGGGGATGGAGATAGTAGAGGAAGCAGGAGAGTTGTCTAGTACTCTACTTGATGGCTGGGGTTAAAACAGAGTAACTGGATAACTTTTAAAATTAATTTTCAAGGACAGTTAATCCATTGAAGTCAGATTTATAAATTGAAGAAGATGAACAACCTCCAAAAGTAGGCAGAACTAAAGCTTCAATGGTGTTCTCCTTTTCACATCTCAAAAATTCCCATGGATCTCCTATAGTTTAACTCCCTTATTCCAGACCTAACCAAATGAAAAATATCTTTCTTTCTACATAAATTTATTTTACTTTGTGTCAGGAATGATAGTTAACAAGAAAAGAACTGTGAGACCTGCTTCACTGAAGCTAATGGAAAATTTTCTGTAGAATTCCACGGTGTCTTAAATAAGGCACTGGAACTTCAGCAACATCCTCAAAAATTAGTAAATTTAAGATTCTATGTTCTAAGATGATAGATGAAGGAAATTTGTGAATGTTTGGTACTTACAGAGCAGATGAAAACAAATTCTGTAATTAATATTGCAGAGGTAAGAATTGTCTGGAAAAAATCAGGACTTTATATGATCTCTGGCAATTGTATTTTTAGATATCAAAAGACAATGAACAAGTAGTTAAGCCAGAGCTGTGTAGTGGTTTTTCATTTTTTTTTTCCATGAAGGTAGAAAGCTAACATTCTGACCTATAGCTATCAATATTTTGTGCTAATTACACTAATATTGGGAATACAATATAAATTAAAGCAACATAACATCACAAATGGTAGTATATTATTACAGTAATAATTTATAAAATGCCTTTAGAGAAAAAGAAATTCCATTTAGATTCCACACTTTACAATTTTTGGGAAATGGCTGTCACTGTAAATTTTTTAGGTTTGTTAAAAATTCTTTATTCAGTACTATTTATGTTTAAATTCTACAGAACTATTCAATAAGAATTTGCAGAAGAATGTATGTCATAAAAAAGTCATTTATTCTAAGCTGTTTTCAATAGAATAAGAGGATAGTTTATCTAATATTATAGGTACTTTGAAAGCAAACAAGCAAGTGTTGGTGCTACTTTTAAAAAATTTTTTTTCTTTTTGAGTGAACTGTATTGTAATTTATCCTATGTCAAAATTACCTGAAGCAGTATAGAACAGCATCAGAGATTTATGCAGTCCTCACTCTTTCTTGGGTGCATACCTGCTGTCTATCTCTATGTGGTTTGACATTTTGATGGATACAGGTCAGGCAACCACTGCTGGTCAATAATTTCAGTTATCCATGGGTGGTTTCAATCATAACTAATTTATTATTTTGCACATCTGGACTGATGTTATTGCCCTCTTCTCAATGCCCTCATGCCAAAAACTCTGGGTAAAGTAGGTAATGCAAAAGAGAATGACAGGAAAAAAAATAAAAAGGACTTAACTGTTGTGATTGTAATAATCAGCTTCATAGCTCAGTTCAGTTGAGATTGTTCCTATATATGTAATAATTTACAAGGTGTAAGGGGCTAATATCTTTCTTGCTTATAATACCCCTAGAACTGTGATAAGTTTTTCAATGTATTAAAACTCCCTGCCTCTCTAGCTGGAAAATTAGTGTTGTCTTCACTTTGCAGATGAGAAACTCCATTCATACAAGATCAGATTTGAAGTCTGCTGCTCAACCAGGAGGCATAACTGGATCTCTCATGTCTCAGAACCCAGTTCATCAGGTACCTACATGATTGTCTGCCTCTGTTAAGATATCTTCTTACAAGATTCATTATTTATTATACTGTATTTACTCAAAGAAAGTTTCTCCAGAGAAAAGATCATAGACCCCTTTTCCCATAAATTTCAGAGATCAATACCATTAATATGACAGGTGCAGGAGAGATTCTAGTCAGTACTAAGCAAAAGGATGGAGAGCAGTCATAACTCCTAGATGAAATTTAGAAACTGTAGTGATGGCACAGATAGGTTTAACATTTTTATTGTGGACAATTTAGGCCAGAATAAGCAATGGTTAGAGAAGTGTTTTCTCCCACACAGTTCTTGGGGCCACTGGGACAATTCCAACACTGAGATTTTTTGAAAACCTATAAAACACTGTAAGATGTTTGAAGTACATGTAGAAAAAGTTAAATAAATAATTTTTATTTCTCAAGCATCACTGATTTTGAAGGTACAAGACATAAATATTTTCCAAACTAATTCACTCCCGAGTAGTAATAAATCCAAAATCAAAAGTAAAATTAGCTTGCATGAAAGCCAAATCTAAAGTACATCTGTACTAGAGGTATTGAATGGCATAATCCTGCAATAGAACAATGATAGCAACTTTGTAAAGGTTGAAACTCTTCTGGTTTTCATGCCTCTATTCAAGCTTTCTTCATTCCACTTCTGAGTCTGCTTTTTACAGTGTCTCCCAGAATTACTAAGATGGTTAAGATTTCTTAAACATGAGTGGATGAAGTACAAGAGCACTGCTGTCTTTTTAATAGCTCATGAAAAAGCAGAACTATGCTCTGGAGGACTGAAATCTGATCAGGTGCTTCCTTAAATAAGATGATTTGATGAGATAAAGGATTCTCCAGACAAGTAAAATGAGGCAGCTCTATTTTTTTTCAGTTTCAGGAGGTATTTGGGATAATTCTTTCCTGTTGTAGAACAAAGACCTGACAACACAACAGCTCATCTGGGTCAGGACGGAGTTCAGAGCCCAACTCGCAACTCTGCAGCAGCGACGTGGGCGCAAGGCCAGGGCAGGAGTCACACCAGCGAGTCTGGGTTGGAGTCACAGAGGTACAAGCTCAGGCACAGACACAACTTCTGCACAGCTGCAGTGTCATGCAGCTTGGAGCAGTGTTAAGTCTCAGTTTACAAGCAGCTCTAAAAGAAAAGCAGTGGCAGAACCTTATTTTCAGCTTTCCTCATGGGAGTTCCTTTCACCAAAGTCAAACTCAGACAGTTGAACTCTGTAGCTTTTCCAGTTGAATTCCTAAAAGCAGGATGAGCTTTGGCCCCCAACAGCTGGAATGCAGGAAGGCTTGGAAACAATCACAAAGCAAGTATGAGCTTTATCTATTTCCGAGAAACAATGCCATATTAAATTCTGAAGGATGTATCATTTCCTCCACACAGTATACCAAATTTCCAACTATAACCTGTGCTGACCCTGTAACCGGTTTATTAAGGAAATTTATCACAGTTAAAACTTAAGGAGAATAAGAGTGACACGAGACTGTGAAATATTAGTGGGTAAATGGTTAAATCCCAAGGAAAGGCTATCGGTTTGCAATAGAAATATCGCAACATGAAAGAGACATTGTGGGAATGCACACGTGGAATGGGATGCACATGTGACAATGAAAAGCAGATTATTAATTTCATAAGTGGGCTTAAATGTGCTTCCTTCCATCTAAACTTGCCTTTGGCTGTGCAAACTGGTCTTCATACTGGGACCTGCCCAGGTCTCCAGCTACAGCTCCTCCTGAGCTCTTGGAAAGGCAAAGGATCAGGTTATGAATGTCTGCACATGCTGCTGACTCTTGCTTCCAAATTGCTCTGTTAGAAGAATGCATTGAGTACAGTTCTTCCTTAGCAATTTTTTTCTCTCCAGCTGCTTTTTCTCCTCCTTTATAAGCAAGACCGAGACAAGATAGAAAATTGTTGCTGCTATAAACTTGTCCTGAAAAAGAAAATTCAAACAGAAGCTTTCATCTGCTCCTTCCATTTCTTTCAATTTTTGTTTGCATGGTCTTCATTACGTTTTTTTGAAAAATGGGTGGAAACATTAATTCACTCTCATATCCAATGTGAAAGGAATCTTTCAAAGGTCTGATGAAAGAGAAAGTGTTTTAGGTCAGTCTGTTTGTGCAAAATTAGGATCACCTGTAACAGTGCTATGGATCTGCTGCAGAACTTATGTCTGCTGCTGAAAAAAATCTTCATGGTCTGCTTTATCAGCTTTCTAGAAGAGAACATTAGAGATGCTGTTCACAGCTTGTGTTTTGTCTTGGAATTACAAGAACAGCCACATTAAGATGCCACAGACCAGGAAGATCTTGTGCAGAAAAACTGAAGTGGCCTTGAAGCACTTTTGTGGCTGCCCAGAAATCTGTCTGCATCAACCTCTCATCCAGATAGCAAATCATTAGCATGGACTCCTTGTTGTGATTTAGAAAATCCATGAAAAAAAAAGTTTTCTTCAAAAAACATACTTAGGGCCTGAGGACTGAAACAATTTCCTTCACATGAGCACATTTTTTTCTGTAGCCTTGGGAAGATACAGCTCTGTTCATCACATTGACAGAGTACATGCAGACAGATAAGTACCAGCAGAGTGATGGAGCAAAAGAAAAGCTGAATTCTGAAAGTATTTGCATAGCCCCACTTCAGAGGCTTAGACAATGTGGGCTCCAGAGGGATCTCCATGAGGCAGCCCAGGCCCAGCCCTGTCCCAGCCCTGTCCAGCCATGAGCAGAACAGCTCATATGTTCTTGGGAACACCAAGAGCAGCCTCCATTCCCAGGACTGGGCACCTCCCTGGGGATGGTGATGGGGTGAGGCCAGAATGGGCTGGCAGCCCAGCTCAGCAAATGCCATGGGTGGGCAGGGCAGGGCTGCAGTGAGCAGCTGGGGAATCCCTGGGGCAGGGATGGTGCCTCTGCCTGGACGTCACAGCCCCTGGGCCTGCAGGGCTGGCGAGGGGCAGCCAGAGCCATCCCTGCCCTCGGGGGCTGGGCATAAGGGACCTCAATTATTCTCAGTAGTCTGCAGTATCTCATCGCTACATCACTGCACTCTTGTTGCTTTATAAAATCTTTTCATCCCATACTCAGTTAATATTTGGGTTTTATGATTTATTATTTTACAAGTGCCAAGATTTTCCAGGAATACTTGTGAGGAACAACCAGAAGCTCAGTCAAATAAAATTTCTATGCAAAACTGAGTATCTTTACAAAATGCTTTTCAGCATTCACCCTGTTCTAATGAAAGTAAATCCTTTTTTTTTCCAGAATTAATCTGCTACAGAAACAGAATTGTACAGAGTCCAACACAAGCACAGAACACAATGCAGAGATGAAAGATGATAAACACAAGATATAAATTGAAAGTTGTAATGTAAAAAATGGACAGAAATTCAGACAAATGTAATACTTGCAAACATAAAATGTTCAAAAGACATATTGAGATATGAAAGATAGTTGTATTTGGGATATTCAAATATATTAAAGCAAATTTATGAATGTCATACATATTTTCAGGCCTGAGTAGAGACTATATTCCTGCTTCAATAGGTAAATATTTCTTAAAGGAACTAGGGTGAGTAAAAGGAAATTAAGAAATACCCTTAGAAAAACTAAGATTTATGCAAGCTATTAATTAATATCTCTGAAAATTATATAAATAGAGATATAGGAATGGTTAAGTGCAGATACATTTTGCTGTCCTAAAAAGTAACATTTTTGAGTTTGACCTGTTTCAAGGAGACTGGTATGGAGAGGATTGCAGTAACATAATCCAAATAAAGAGATTTATGATTAAAAGTTGCAGTAAAATCCTGCAAAGAGCAAAAGATAGTGCCATATACATGAAATTTTAGCTGCATCAGACTAAGACAATATTTTTTTACATTATTAGATAGCTGATAGGAAAGAGAATAGTAGGAGAACTTATCAAATATATTAGACATCTATGCACTACTGCAAAGTGTATCAAGAACAACAATGTTGTAGAAACCTTAGTTGTAGAAACCTTAATGCACAAACAAAACTTAATTGGCCTCTCAGAGACCTGATGGCCTAAATCAGAGATATAAAAAGACAGGTAGGGAGAAAATAAAGCTTTTTGCTGTATGATGAAAATATTCATGCTTTTTCTGTAGCTCAGAAGGAAGAGAGAAGCAGACCTGTTAAAAGCCTTCATAAAAGATAAAAAGGGGAATAGAACAAAACAGCATCATAGTAAGAGAGAATAAGACTGATTCACCATATTTCAGATACCTAATACCTGAAGGATGTGGCCTTCTGGCAAAAGGAGAATACCTGCTGCATAATCATTATAAATAGATCCAGTCAACCAATAAATTATTGAGGACAGTGTTGAAGCATATATTTTTTTTTATAAATGCTGAGAGAACATAGGCTGTGCTATGTGAAAGATGCATCTGACTAAAGGGAAAGAAATATATGAAAACATAGCATATATGTGAAACTGTCAAAAAGTATCAAGTTAGCAATTCTGTGCAAATTAATGTTAAAGTGGAGCAAAATCATAGCAATAGATTAAAATTGCAAATTTTAGCCAAGAAGATGGGCTTCTATAAAAAGAATTTCTAAAGAGAGGAAGGAAATAATATTAAAGATGACATTATTATCTGGCAGTATTAGTACAGAATGAGACTATAAATCAGAAAGACTCTAAGAGTGGGATGTTGTTTTATAACAACAAGCAGATAAACTGGAAAAAATCACAAAGGCGTAAAACTAATGATGAATGGCTTACAAGTTAGACTTATGAAGAACTGCAGGAAGAAGTTGAATGGGTCAAGAAAATAAACTAGTAAAGAGTAGTTAGATCACCAATGACTCTTCTTTTTTTGAATTATGTGTATTGCTTTCTTCTCATGTCTATAAAAGGTAAACTAAAAAGTGAAGTGTTCAGCATGTGATGGGAAGATTCAGATATATGCTAGTTAACCAGGTATTATTAAGAGCTTAGAATATCTTTTTAACATTTAAGTTTGGGGACAAGTTTTCTCATTAGGTTCTGCAACTCTAATAATTTCAGGATTAGATACCAAAATTGATTTTATTCTCTGATTTTGAAGTTCTAGATAAAACAATTTTATTGATTTAAATAATGATTAATCTCTCATTTCTTTTCCTGCATCTAGAAGACAGATTACTCTATATTGTGCATTGGTTTGTTTTTCTATTAAAGCTGGGGAGCCCAAGACTAAAATTCTGATTTCTCTGCTGGAAGTGTGTCATTGCTTTTGTATCAAAATCAATTCTAAGAAAGTCTCTGTCGAATCTTGAATTCTGAAATGCTAGAACAAAGCCATATATGAATAATATGCATGGGAATTGTGAGAGTAAAAGGCTCAAAAATGAGTAGTCATTCCAAGGGTGATATGAGAATGATAGTGCAGTTGATATCATTCAGTGTAAATCAGTGTACTGCCACAGAAGAAAATACACTCCAATCAAGAACCTGATTCAGACACATATCCCTGATTTTTTTCAAATTAATATATAATAATAATTTAGTAAAACAGGGATTTAAAAAAAACAGATATCATAAGTTTATATTAAATTTTATATGCTTCTATTAATATATATTCATGCTTTGTATGATATAAATTAATCCACTCTGCCCCACTGCCTTACATTTCACAATTCTCTTTTCTTTCTATATTTTTCTCTCTTCCCCTGTGTCTCACATGCACACACCCCCTTATGTGTTCACCCTCATATGCATATTTCTAGGACCAATATTACTTTTGAATGGGAGAGAAAACAAGGTGGTTGGAAACACAAGGGAGGTACTCACAGTTCAGCTACTCAGAGAATTATAAATTCCTGAATCATGGCACTGGTACAGTTTTCTAGCAGCAAATGCCCTTGAAAGTATACAAAGTGAAATTTGTTTGGAAGTCTTGAAGCAGAAGACTTACATTAGTGTTAGCATTTTACACAAAATACTGAATTTTAATCAGAAACATCAGACAATGGATGAAGACTTGAATACTGCCATATCTTTAGGTCTCTAAATTACTCTAAAAAGGATTCCAAGTCTACAAGAGTTACACTATTTCTACTTTGTTTTTACCTATAAAAACATGGTCTCTTTTCAATACTTAGTTCTAAAAGAGTATTTAAGATTAATTTTAACATTTAAAATCTTTGATTGCTTCTTGATTTCCGTAAAATATTATATTTTTATTCCTCATAGTTCACAGATCAAAAACTGGTTCATAGACCAAAAAATCATTTGTGATGAGCTTTTTCCTTGATTCATAGTGAGGTAAAATTAATAAAAAATTCTGCATCCCAGAAGGCTCTTCTGAAAATGAAATAGTTTATATTAGATTCACCTCAAGCTTGAGTCTGTATTTTAAATTGACATCTTTTGCATACTCATTTGAAAAACACATTTGAATACGATAGGGATTTGCTAAGAATTCTCATGATTTTCTCTCCTATCTAAAACTCTCTTACTTTTTAATTTTCTCATTCTAGAGAAAATCTAAAACCAGTAGCTTTATTTAAGATTCACAATACTTTGCCTTGTATTATGCTTTAAAAATTAATGAAACTTAGAAACAGAAAACACTGCTGGGTTTCTGGCCTAAACCTTGATGTACAACTCAATTCAGTGCTAACTGCAGATCTACAGCTGGTATATTCCTCATTATTTGCTAGGAGTTTTGTGTGTGTTGGTTTGTTTCATTTCTGACAAAAACTTAAGACTGATTTAAAAGGCTCTCCCAGATGTTTTGAAGAATATGAGACATAGGTAAGTAGACATACCTAGTGACTCTACATTCATCTAATATAAATATCTCAGGCAGAAACTATGTTCCAGTATTTTCCACCAAATATAAACTCAGTGAGGTAAAGACACCTTTCTTTGTCTTGCCTTTATGTAATTTTCCTAATAGCAGGCAAGCTTATAGCTAGAAGATTCCTAAAAGTATTCAACATGAGCATAACTTTTGACTTCTCCAAGTTTTAGTCAACTAATTTAAAATAAGAGGAAATTAGTATTTTGCCAATGGTTACTCATTCATCATCTGTTTACTCAAATGGAAATATTGCTGCTATATTTTGATAAAGTTGTTCATTTCCTACTACAGTATTTATGCAAACCTCTTTTTTACCACCCATCTTAAATTTTCTTCAAATTCTGTTCAAATCTCCCTAACTATGATTAAATATGTATTTTAAAAATATATCAAAGTTTTGATCATATTCTAATGTACCTTAGCCAAGGGAAAGAACGCCTCTCTTATTTGTGTTTTAAAACTAACTCCTCCCTAAAATCCCATTTTATGTCATTGCAGAATTGTGTGCATATATAAAGAGCACCAAATATTCTTAAAAGGCAACTCACAAGATTTCTGACTTTCAGCTAAATTAATTTATGTTAAAAACCTCTGTCTTTGAAAAACTTCTTATTCTTTAATTCAAACATTCAAATTTGCAAAAATAATCTAGTTTTCTAAATACAAAATTGGATCTAAGGGTAGAAAAACTAGTGGTGATGAGGTTATAGTTCAGACTGCAATATCAAATTCTCACAGCTATTTATATAATGTAAAAGGCAAAAGAAAGGCTAAATGCAAAGTCACAATTCTTACTACTTATGGCTCTTGTATAAATTTTCCAACCAAATTGCTCTGTAGGATGCTATACTTTAAGCAGTCTTCCCCTTTTCAATAATTTGATTTGAGCTACATTAATGCCCTTTTTCTCTCTTGCTGGTGTCCTATATTACCTATTCTGTATTCAGTGTCAGGTCCCCAATTTAGATGTCTATACCCTCTGAAATACTCTAAATAAAGGAAAAGAAAACAAAAAGTAAGATTTTAAAGTAGTTTTCCTTAAATACTCCTTCCCTGCTGGACAGAAGAGAAGAAATAAGATGGAAAAAGACTCACAGGTTGAGTTGAGGCAGTTTACTGAAGCAAAAGTGAAAGTGCACATGCACAAGCAAAGAAGAAAATAAAAAGGGCTATTATCTGCTTCCCATCAGCAAGTAATTCTCAGCCACATCCTGGGAAGGAGGGCCTCAGCACACACTCCAGAAGGCTGCTCCAGAAGGCAAACATCACCAAAAAATTCTGCTATTCCTTACCTTGCCATTCCTTACCTTTTATATCTGAGCTGACATTGCCTGGCAAGGAATATCCCTGTGGTTGATTTGGGTCAGCTGGCCTAGTTGTGTCCACTCCCAAGGTCTTGCCCATTCCCAGCACCTTGATGGGGATGGGAATGTTAGAGAGATAGCCTTAATGCTGTGCCAGCACTGCTCACCTGTAGCCAAAACACATTTTATCCACACCTTTCCAGCTACCAATGCAAAGCACAGCACTGTGAGGGCTCTATGGGAACGTGAGCTCCAGCTCAGCCAGACCCATGATGTATTTGAGGATAAACTGGGCATAGGCTGAGACTTCTCTACAACACCTGGAGGCAGTGAAGGAGTAAAAAGAATATGAGTGATGTGTGTTGGAAAGAACTTGTCATTTTCTTAGTCTTATGTGATGAAGGAGAAGATTTTGAAGAAAGGGTCTATGAGCAAGTGATGATTTTTTACTTTATCTTGATTTCTTGTTGGTGTAAATTCTCAAGACAATTTTGCAAATTTTATTCTGGTGTTTTTTCCTAATTCCTGTGTGAATATTGCCCGTATGATGTCTGTCTCGTAAAAGATGTTCTTTTAGAACATGACATCTTGTCATCATGTAAAAGATGCCAATCTAGTATTGAAAAAAGAGAATTAATATTATTATTAATATTATTTCCTGTTTGTTTTTTTTTTAATTAGCATTTCACTTCTGCCAGGTTAAGAAGTAAATTAATGCTAAATCTTTTTTCTTCTCTCTTGCCTATATACTACCAATTACTTCTGGAAAGGATATCAGCTTTTCCTTCTCAGAATGACAAAAGGGTGATCTAATCCGTGTATAAAGCAATAGTCGTTAAGTAACTCTATTTTTATATGCAATATATTAAAATTATGTTTTTTGCTGTTTTGGTCTCAACAGCAGGTCTCTAGCAACTGGTATTTGAAACAAAGATTTCAAATACCATTTGGAAGATTACAAAGATTTCAGACTTTTTTCCTGATGTTCCATGCAAAAAATATAGTGTGTATATTTCTGAAGTACTTCAGCTGACTTCTGTCAACTAGTTTTTAAGCTCTAAGGAGACATGAATGCATGCTTCTGTCATTCTTTTCCCTCTCCTGTTAAATGTAGCAAATTTCTCTTTCTTTAGGAAAGGCAGATGTTTGTAATAAGGAAAGTGGGGCCAAGATTTTTTTTAATTTAAAATCTCCTCTTTATAACATCACTTGAGAAATTTGAAAAATAAAACTGAACCCAAAATCTACTAAGGGAGAAAGTAGTCCTAATGGATTTTTAAACTTAGCTTGGGCTTTGTTGTTAGACTTGCATTGTGAAATCAATTAAATAATGTTTTAAAAAAATAGTGTTAGATGAATCTACTACTGAGGAGTGACTCTAATTTATTTATGGTGTCAAAAGCCGTTCATTTTTTAATTTCTAACCCATCAATTCTACCAAACACTACATCAACTTTTTCAGGCTCCAGCATTTAAAAACATATGAAACTATTTTTGCTGGTGGAGAAAAAATTGATGACAGGTTGTTTGTGTCTTGTTTAGTTCACTGGTGACGCCAAATATAAGTCAGGATATCTTTGCTACTCATAAGGAAAAAACAAATTAAATTTTAAAAATCCACAAAAAATAACCCTTTCCTTTTTGCTGTGTTATTGACTCCTTCAGCAAAACTGGATCTTTCAGCTCTGGCAGCATGTCTGAAAGGTCAGAGCGCATAGTGGCAAGGCTGCAAGCATACACTTCTGTAACTGAACAGCAGAGCACCGTGTCAAGCACATGACAACAAAGTAAGGTTTTTTCAAAGGAGGGAAGGGTTTTCTCTCATAAATCCCTGATTTGTCACAGTGGTACAGCTACATTATCTCCCCTGGGATTCTAGACAGCATTCCTATTATCCACTCAGCTTGTACAATCTTGTTAATGTGCTTCTGTTGTTCTTAGCTGTCACAGAATTTGTGATGTATAAGTTGCAGAGATTTCACAATAAATTCTAAATGAAAATTTTTAGGTAAACACTTTTCCCTCCTTTAGTATAGACACAGATTCTCCCCATTGAGTAATCAGCACAGGCTCTGCTCAGACTGCAGATTTTAACAACAGTGAAGGATTCCTCCCAGACACACCTCTCAAGAAATTTGTGCCTCTCCCTCTTGTTTGCTTACGGATAGAAAATATATTTTGTGACTCCATTTAGAACTTGATGCAACATGTTTGTTTTGTGATCACCCAGCTTTCTCAAGTCTTCATCTATATAGTAAGGAAAAATTTTTAGGACAAGAAAAAATCTGCAACTCACACAGTGTTAAACCATATTCTTTTGGGTTGTCTTTCTTATTATACCTATGATAGGTGAGACATCATTAAAGATATTCTCCTGAATATGTTAAAATGAGGACAACTACTTCAGGATTACAGCTACAGCTTTGTGTTCTTGTCCTATTTCCCACTTCTGCATGCTTGAGAAGAAGAAACTGGAAGATAACAATAACTGTTATTTTGATATTATGTGTGTCCCAAGAACCCACTGAAGAGGAGCAATATTTAATTAGTTTTACTCACTCCCTCCACTTTGTTTCTATTTTGGTATACCTCTCTAATTATTCAGAACTTTGTTTCTTCAGGCTTACTCTTTAAAAAGAAAGTTAAATTAATTAAACACCAGGTAGCTTTAGTCTTCTATCTTCTGTAGATTAATAGAGCAGAATGGATTTTAAACTGAGCGGGCATGCCACATTTCCACTTGGTCAATCACTGAGAATTTGTCTATGAAGCTTAAAAAAAAACCCCAGTCACAAGATTTTCATTCTGTGTTGATGGCTCTTGTCCAACCTTTCTTCTGACTACACAGAAAGGCCTCTGTGACCATTTCTGGTGATTCTTATCCTTGTCATATCAGAAAAGGATGTTCCCATCCTCAGATCTCAGAAGGTGACTGTAAAGGTTTGCCCCAGGTCTCTGCAAACTCCCTCTTACTGATAAGAAAGTGATATTAGCTGTGGGAGAAATGCAGCTGCTTGAATTACCTGAAGCTGCTCATTTAAAAATTCCTATGCTCCTCCCTCCAAAAAAATACATTTATAAACATTAAATATGAGGTTAAGCTCCTTTAGATATTGGAACATTGTAAAACTAAGAAATATTGTATCTGCATTTCACAGAACAAATAGCACCATTTATTTCATCCCATCTTTTTCTTGTGGCCCTTGGCAAGTCATCACTTACTGAATTCATTATCCTCCACCACTCATCAAGAGTAAGTCCATAAGTTTAAGCCTTCAATATTATTTCCCAGTCATTTTCAGATAGACAACAAGTGTCAGACTTGGAAAATGGAACAGTTTGATAATCTGTGTAAAGAGGTCTCAGCCATACATTATCTGTTTTAATCTAATGCTTGTCCTTGATACAACAACCCATTCAGTTTTGGATGGGGATATTTCATCAGAAGTAGGAGGGTCCTCTTGTGGCAGCAATTCAAAAAATTACTTTGATCTTCAGAACTGTTGATCTGAGGAATATGAAACTGAATTTTAAAAGCTTTTTTGAAATGATTCAATATTTTTGTAACCTTTGAGTGCCTATTTCACATTTACATACTCATACACTGTAATTCTTTCCCTGTTACTCGAAATAGGTCATGGCTACTGATCTTCAAAGAGCCTTTTCACTGCTAAGCATCTTCAGCTTGGGTGGCCTATAGTTTTTATATGGAACTACAACTTCTACAAAGCAAATGAGAGCTGAGGGTGAGAAGGGGAGACTATCACTTGATGTTGAGAATTTTTTCCTGCCTGACCACCCACTACAACTCAGCTACAGATTTTCAAAGAGTGATAAAAAATGGTTTGGAAACAGATTTGACTGCAGATGAAGAGATTCCCTATACATGGGCCAGGGGATCAATTTTGTGTAATTAATGTGAGAGAGAAACACTGGTTTAAGAGACAAATACACCTGAATGACAGAGAAGCTGTTACCTTCCCTCATAATGAATGCTTGTGTCAGCTCCTTTGTGCATTAAGTGCAGGCTTAAACTTCATCTGGAGAATGAATTATTTGGGGAGGATTTATAATGGGGTTTTGAGTTTTATTTCTTTCCACTGTACATAATATATCTAAGTACTTTTGGCTGAGGATCAGTCCTGCTGTCTTGTTCTGTAGAGAGTGCGGTAATGAAAAGAAAAATGTAATTTATAATAACAGATTTTTTTGTAAAGATGGCTCTTATCAATTCGCTGAAAGAAATCTTAACAGATTTTGGTGCCATCATTTACAATATACCTCTACTCTTTGCTTTTGCTTTCAGGATTTTTCAGTGCCTTGAGTGTTGATTTGCAAAACTTGTCTTACAAAACTTGATAAATGCTTAGCAAAAAATAGAAAGGGCCACTGCAATAGTAGAGATGGTAGTCAACGCTAATGCAAGATAGTAATAATGTGGAGGGCAGATTTTAGCTTGTTAAGAGGCCTGGTTGGCAGAGTTCCTTGAGAGGATATACTGGAAAAAGGCAAAGGAATCCAGGAAAGCTAGACATTCTTCAACAAGGAGATCTTGAAAATGAGGAAGAAGGCTGTCCCCATGTAGCAAAATGGATGGCCTATCAGCCTGGAAAAAAAGAAGAATTTATCAACTTTGAAAGAAGGAGCAGGCAACTCAGGAGGACTATTAGAATATTGTGGTTATGAAAGGAGAAAATTAGAAGGGTCAAACTATAACTTAACCAACCTTCCTTCCTTCCTTCCTTCCTTCCTTCCTTCCTTCCTTCCTTCCTTCCTTCCTTCCTTCCGCCACTTCCTTCCTTCCGCCACTTCCTTCCTTCCGCCACTTCCTTCCTTCCTTCCTTCCGCCACTTCCTTCCGCCACTTCCTTCCTTCCCTCCCTCCCTCCCAAAAAATCATTCATTTTACTTTACAAGTTAATATGGTAACTGTAATGTCATTCTTGCTTTGTTTTGCTAAGCTACTTACTTGCATTAAACACTTGAAAACAAGAATAAAGCACTATTTCAGTAGTACGTACATTACTAATTTCTTTACATTATTATATATATTAATCTTTAACTAAGCAGTCTCCAGTCATCTGTTTTGTATATTATTTCTATATGTGTTTATATCTAGCTATTAAAAAAACATTAAAATGTCAGTTGTTAATTGCATCTTAGTTCCTATATGTCTCAACCAAAGCCCTTTCATTTTTTCCTTTTAGTTTTCATTACTTAATAGGCACTATTTTTTTAATTTCACAATTTTTAGTTGATTGCAATTGTTAAACTCCAAAACATGAGTTTATATTTTCTTTATACTTGATGTGGAGAAGTAGAGTCATTTTTATCTCCAGACACAAATAATGATGCCTATAAAAGTAGAGCAAGCAAAATGATACAAGAAATTGTCTTGAGTATCTAATTTATAAAGTAGGATACAATAGGAAGACTTAAATAACATTAGTATTGACAAAAAAGCTTACTTTATCTTCAGGCCACACAGGGAATACCCACAAATGCAAGTAAGTATGACACTGCATGACAGGACAGGAACAATAGAGTCAGTATATATTTACTCAGATACTGCTTTTTAAGTGTCCTGGCATTAGATAGAAGAGTCAGAAAGGTTCTTCATTTTCAAAGTTGTCTCTGGAAAACTCTGTGCCAACTAGGGTTGCCAGATAGCTTAGATACTATAAACTGTCTTTTTCTAGTGTTATCTTCACACTTCTAAAGTGTCTTCTTCAGAGGAGAGTACGGAATATTATTTCTTTGCTGTGACCTCAAGCATGGTAGTAGGTTCATGGAGTCTATTTAAGTTTCATGGCTTCTTAGAGTTATTCTGAAGGCCTCTGTCTGGTAGAGGAAATCAAACTTGATATGACATTTATGCAGGCTCTTGGAGAATCTCTAAAGTTCTTCACTCTCTGGACTATAGTTAGACATGGAAGGAGCAAAGAGCGAAGTCATTTTTCAGTGCAGACTGAACATATATAGTTGTTGCCATAAACCTACATGAATGTCAGATAGAATGTGGCTGTGCCTCTATAACCTTGACAACTTTCTGTTTCAAAAATGCTCAGCAGCTACTAGGAAAAATAGTAACTGTGCACGAAGAGGGTCTTGCATAGCTGACGTGCATATCTAGGGAACAACTTTTTTTAGGACACTGAGTAAGCTCAGTGCCTTGAATTTCCTGGGTGTACCAAAGGCTGAGCACACATAATTGATTTGGCTATGACTACCATAGTTATCAACACTCAAAATGAATGCTGATTATTCATTGCCTATGTATGTAGTAGTTCATAATCACTGACCATTCTCAAATAAGCGTGAAGGAATGTGAAGTAATTTTTATAGAATTCATTATCCCATGGATATGACACATGACATAATCACTATGAGGGCAGATCTTATAAAGGAATAAATGCTAATTTCTTCAGGGACAGTGGAAATAATTCATTTTATTAAATGGCTTGTTAAATCTATTTTGCAAACTCTTTTATCTGTTTGATTGGCTTGGCAGTACAGCATGCTAAAAACAGATCTAGACGGAATTTTAAACAAGGACTGAATTTGGCTACCTTAACACATTCAAAGGAATGGCATCCGCTTAAAAGAGCTGTATTGTTTACATTGACCCTTTTCTCAAAGTCACTACACTGCCCTCACAAGTAGTTTGCAACACGGTCTTATATTAATGAACAATTTGAACTCTGATAGGAGTGGGTGACACTCAAATGTAAAAGATTTCTCTTTTCTTCTTCTGATGTTGATATAAGTCACATGTTTCTCTTTAATCTGCATGAAAACAAAGTACAATATCACTTTCTTGTGAGAAAAATCCAAACTTGAAGATATTCCTATCCTAAAAATAGTCACCATGCATGCATCGGACAATGCAAATAGTGAATTGCTATATTATAGATATACCTGATTCATTATTTTTCAAGAGTGCATACATATTGCAGTGAATATGATCCAGTGTAAAATCAAGCTAGTGAAGTGTAAAGAAGCTCTGAGTGATCCCTAAGTATTTCTGGAAAGGTTTATCAGCACTACATTTAGATGGCATTGTAGACCAATGATCTTATTTTGCATGGAACTCTAACTCAAAAACATTAAAAAGGTCAGCTACTTTTTGAACCTGGACTTCTTATGCAAAATAACTTTAAGGATAAACTCTAAAGGGACCTTTGGGGAAAATGTTCTTATTTCTTCTTGGTGGTTTGTTTATTTGTTGTAGTATTGTGGGTAGGTGTTTTGTTTGTTTTGGGCTTTTTTTACTTTAAGAGCAGGAATCATAAGGATACACTAAGAGTAATGGATAAAAGGGCTGTAGATCTTGGCTGATCAAGCTGAAACCTACCAATAGAGAACAGAAGTTTGCCCACCAACATGACTATACTAGGATTCAAATTTGCTCATTTTGAAATTCTGTGATGAATGCTTCTATAATTCTCATTAACCTCAGTAACATCTTATACTATATTCCTACTGCATATACATCTTAAATACATATTTCATCACAAAATTGTCCCTTGCCAGAGCAATATAAGCAGATTACAGATGATGGCATCCCAGGAAACATTGCAATAGTAAAGCTACAAATTACCAGTAGAATTGGCATGTTAGAGTAGTCTATTTATAAGTTTAGCATTTTCTGTGAAATGTGACAGCTTTCCATTGTAAGACCTGGTTTTAAGATTCGTATTTCTCATGTTAAAAAGAGCAGAATGCCTAAAAAACCTCAGACAGTTTTAATGCACAGTGAATGTCAGTTCTTGATAGAAAAGTGTCCTTAGACAAGTCAATCTATTTTCTAATAGAGCACCAGTGACTATAGGGTATTTCCTTGTACTTATTAATAATTATATTCAATGCTTGCCAATGCTTATTTTTATGAAAAATCATTGAATTTTTTTACAAAGAATGGCAGGGTCATTAATCTCTTTTGCAAGTAAAAATATGTCCAACAATGCTCAAGAAAAGTGATTTGATATGGCCACACAGAAACAGCAAAGACAGGACTAGAACTTGGCTCCACTGCAGAAAGCATTGAACTCTGCTCATTTCTTGTGTTTTCACTGACCTTTCAACAAGGAGACATATGTGTTTATTGAACCACAGATACTTCTAGAAGGAAAAATTAGTCCAGAAGGAGAAAACATTATTCCAAAATGGAGTCAAGATGATACCTGGAATGCATACTTCCCATGCACGCTTCCGAATGATAATCAGTTTAACATGTGGGCATGCTGTTTTTTAAAGAGCTATTCATGGAGCTATTTCTCTATGCAGGCCTTTCAAGACCAGCTCCGTCAGACAGTACTGCTCTTCTGTTTTACTTCCAGAAATGTTGAGCCTGAACCATTAGGTTTGCAAATGGCTTATCTAGAAAATAATATTTTGAGGTGAATCAAACTAAATTAATACCATCACTGGTTCTTGGAAAGAATGTGGCTGTGCTTAATAATTGCAGTAGTGGTTTCCAAATTCTCTCACAAATTGTTCCAACCAGTAGCTGTTACTATTAGTATAATTGAAAAATAGATTCTCTGTTCCATTAGTGGTATTTCAATGTCACTTTGGAATGCCATGAAATGGCATAGGATAAAATGAGTCAGTAACATTATATTATTGATTTTAGTACAGCCTTATTTTTCTTACAGTAGCTTAAGAAAGAATTAGGGTATATTTGGTAAGACGCTCTGAATTACATTTAACAGGAAAAGGGTTACAGATTACAAATACTCTGTAAATACATCATCATAGATACTGAATTTCATGCGTATGTACTGACACTCTCAGAATTAGTTGAGTGCAGGTTTGACTTACATCTGTAGTATCCAACACTGAAATAAAATCCCATGGCAGAAGCAGCACTAGAGTAATGAGAAGGGACACGTTAATGTAGCAGCCACTGTCACAGCTCTAGGTCAGTTGAGAGACCCCTTCTTGGAGCAGCCAGCCACTTGGAAAGTTTTGGGTAAGTTGAAACAGATGCATAATTCAAGCCTTGTTACTACGCTAAGAAAAAATTTCAGATTTGGCTTTAAGCAGCACTGTTTGCAGACATCTCCTCATGAAAAATAGTGTGGGAGAAAGAGTTTCTCACAAAGGAATGGATGGCAATTAATGGTTAATGGTTAATATCTTCAACTAGCTTATTCTTCCTATAGTCTCCTCTTCCAAAATTTTACAGTAATGGAAAAATAGTTGTATTTCTTTTAGTGTAATTTAGGCAACAGCAGGAAAAGGAGAGCTGAGCTTCTTTTAGAATCAGGAGCATGCCATTTTCACTTCAGCTAGGGAAAACTTTTGGAAAAGACACTGAAATCTCACATTTACTATTTTAGCTGTGATGTTCACCTTTTTCAAGATCTGGCTGATTTTTCAGTTAATTTTCTTTCTAATTTATTTATAGATGAAGGCTGGTATCAGATGTAAAATTAGTTTTTTATCGATTATGCTCACTTTCTTTTTTTATTTGTATAGTAGTTCTAACTTGAAAGGCTACCAGAATGATAGAGTGCTTTTAGAGGGATTTTTTTCTTGTTGTTGTGTGTATTCTAGCCACAAACACTTCATAGTCCTAATAGGACTAAAAGACACCCTGGACCTTGAAAAAATATTGCAGGAAGTGGAATCTGGATGGAAATGATAAACTTTTCCTGAGAAAATTATCTTTTCACAAAGTAACCAATATCTCATGGCAAAATAGGATAGGCAAATATCCATACTTAGAGGCAAACACTGCTTCAGTATTTAATCAGCCAAACAGATCTCTGCTATTTCCAAGACTACTCAAATCAGAATAGATGAATGTTTGATTATGTCAAGCTTTCATGCTGATTTTCTGAGTCAGAGTGTTACTGCTAAATTTCACTGTCCAAAAGTTGCTGAGAAATATATATGTTCAAAACCAGATGGGACTTTGTATTATGCCAAATATTAACAGTTGACTTTTTATTTTTCATTTTTTCTTTTTCATTTTTTGTGAGAAGGAGACTGGAAATCATTAGTTCCCTTCCATTTAAGCAGATTCTTTATCTCAAAGGAGATCCAGTTCCTTTCATTCAGATCAATGAACTTATGTATCATTTCACTGTCCTTTTGGGTTCTGGCTTTACTAGAAGTTATAAAAAAATTCTTACTAGCTGCATTCTATCTTATGAAATAGTAGTGGTTTGCTTAATTATCAAAAGTATTTTAGGATAAGTTTATTTAAAATTGCTATGGATTTTTGTTGTTGCTGTTTTTTGAAAAAAAATTATACACTTTTAACTAGTAAAAATACAAAGAAAACCCCAACAGGGGCTAATTTTAAACAACCTATTTTTAAACTTTCTTTTTCCTTGATTCAAGTGTTTTGCATGAATGAGGTTATATTTGCACGCCCTTCTTTGAATGAGTCTCTGATATTCCTGATTGAGAAATCTGCAGAGACTGAAACTGTTGTTGTTATGAGGTCATTCTGGTGTACATTGCTCCATGGAGCTGGGTAAAACTGTTTTTGCCATTCTCTATCTATGCCTTTTGTTTAATATTAATGTTAAGGATCAGTTTCTTCATTGCTTCTCTTTCTCTTCAGTTTTGGCAAACGAGTGAAGGTTTATGGGACACATATGAGATCATTTATTGAGTGTTACAAGAAGCACATTCTGCCTGTAATTTGATACAGGAGCTACTATGGTAGCTACATTTTGATTTTAAGTGGTAAATAAGTTTGGTGGAACCCGCATAACTTGTCAGTGTGAGTTACATTGCTCAGGAACTAGACAAGGATACACACTGAGCTATTCAGTTATTTTTTTTATTGAACTGGTAAATTAGCATGTGAAAATCCACATAACCTGTCATTCTGTAGGATAAAATTATTGTGAATGGGTCTATGATGCACACCGGGCTATTTAAGCAATTTTTAAAAATTGTGTTGGTTACGGAAAACTCTGTTTTGAACACTAGAGCTGTTAAATTCATATCCTGTTGACTTTGGCTTCTTTCCTCTAGCACCACCCAGCCCAGTCTCTATGATGAAGGAGCTAGTAGACTCTCAAGGCAAATGAATCATAAAAGGGGTACTCCTATATTTTTCAGGTTAAATATGTAATTCAAAGCCTCACATCTGAAGGCAACTAAAAAAAGGAACCACATCCAACTTCTTTCTGTATAAAAAACGTGAGGCCTCCATGTATCTTTTTGCTTTCCATAATTTTATTTAACAGTGGTTTTATGCATTTAATAAATTCATGAATCTGATATCTTCATGGTTTCATCTCCCATCTAATCAAAATAAGGTTTCTATCTCTATGATTATAGGATTGGATAATGAACACAAATCAACTGCACTTTAATTAGAGTTTTAACTACCTATAACTGGGCTTTGAATTTTTAACTCTACTGAATTTCTTCCTCCTTTAAGCCATTTCCCTTGATTTCCTTTTCATTTCTGTTCTGCTTTATAGCAGATTTATGATTCAGCAAAAAAACCAAGATTGATAAAACTTTGGGGAAGAATAAGTAAGAGTATTTACAGCATAGAAGAAGTAATGCAAGCCTCTCCACCAGCTCTCCTACCAGAACAGCTCACGTGGCATCTGCTCAAGATCACCTTAGTACTGTGTTCTCTCTTCTGAGGCAACCAAACTCTGTCAGTTTGACAGGCTCCCTTTTTCAGTGTGATGGAGACAGAGCTTCACATCTGTGAGCTAAGCTACTGTCTCATTCAACACAGTCCACTGCACAGTGAGGTTGATAGAAATGTTGTTTAATCATTAACAATCCAGGCTAGAATTGATTGATTAACAGCAATAAAACATTTTATCCCAATCAGCTCTCTACCCTCTCACGTCAAATGTTCACCTTAAATTTTACTGAACACCTGTTTTTTATTTAGTTGTTTTTCTTTCATAAAGTCTTATTACCTTTTTCCTAGCAAAAGATTTCTTATTATTTGGAAAAGAATATGTGTGGATCTGCACAGGTGGCAGGGGTATTCTGGATAGGCTGAATTTTCTGAAAAGGCTCTGAACTCTGCATCACACATGTGGTGAGGTCAGCATGACCAAGATACCCACAGAGAAAGGTCATTTCCCCAGGACTTTCAGACATCTGCTGTTTTCATTGGAGCTACTGGTACTGTTTCTGCAGCAAGCTAGATACCCAAGAACCTAGCCAAATTCACTTTTTACCAGGAACAGAAAGTTGTCAGGCCAAAATAAAGCAATAATCAGGATGCACAGAGGTGCAATCTGATATGTTAGTTATGGACACAGGCCTAGCTAGCATTTTGGAGGGCTCACTTGGTGCTATGAAAAAGCAACATGCCGTAGCATCAGATGTCTTCTCACTACTCTATTTTTATTTCATCTGATGAAAACATTTTCTGTTTTACTCTTCACATAAGGTTTCTTTATCCTGTCTTTAACACCACATTGATGATGACATGTCTTTTACTTCTTGCCCTCCTACCCCAACATCTTTCAGCTTTTAAAGTCACAGGATATTTTCTCATCAACTATTTTCTCCTGATGTTTAGAGAAGGGTAGAAACAGCTTAAAATCCACCATTTTTTATCTATTTCCATAACTCAAAATACACTTCACTTGGTGTTGATGAGTTACATCTATGAACCTTCTCATATCAATTCACATCCTGACCTCTTGTTATCTACTGGAGTTTCATGGGTTTTGAAGGAGATAAGCTAAGGCCATAGAGGAGCACACAGGCATACAGGAAACAATATTGTGCTTCACAAGGAAACACTTCCTTCCTCTTTACTTATTTTCGTGTGTTTCCAGTGCAACTGAAACAGCTGAGTCATCTGCTGAATTTATTTACAGTGAATTTATTTTACTTTCCAAAATCTCATCACTTTGTTAAATTTGCACAAACAAAATATAACACTCAGCTTAAGTATAATGAATCCCTTTGGTTTGTCAAAAGTGGCAAGAGTATTTATTCATCCATTTGTTCATTCATCCAGTGGTTTGTATATGTATATATATTACAGAGTATGTATATACAGTGTCTTAGTCCAAAGAATCCACTCTTCAAGTAAATATAAACTAACTGATGCTTAGTTACTGAGGTTTTTTATTGGACATTACAGTCACAGATTTTGCATAAGTGTTATCAGAAAATCTTGAGTTAGAAAGGGCCACAAAGATCATTGCTCCTTGCATCATACAGACACCCCAAGAGTCACACCTGGTTGATGATTTTGAGCCGTTTACACTGACATGGGATTTCAATGGAGTTCTGCCATTTTTATGGGGTTTTTTTGTCTTATTTATATACAGTAGAATATAATTTTCATATGAAACAAAACAACATTCAATCAGTAGCTCATACAGAATCTTCCCTAGCCAAAATTCTGGGATAACCTGTCTGCCCTTTCCTGCACACTACCTGACAGATGAGAAGTGTAAGGATACAGACTCTTACTAGCATGTAGAATAACCTTGGTCCTTTGTTTCAGTTCCTTACCTGTTAAGTATGGAATATGTTACCTATCACTTCTGCAAGTTTCAGAAATCTCCATGTAAAATGTTTTATGTTAGTAGCATGCATATAAAAAGGTTTCCATTTATTCAGCTAATGTTAATGCCAGTGTTTAAAACTGGTCAGCTGTATCCCTAAAAAAATTAAGCCTTTTTTCCCTGTGTAGTAGTAGGGGAGGAGAAAACTCAGGCAAGAAGGAGGGTCAGAAGAATGCTTTCTGCAAAACAAAAATTCCCTTTTGTGGATATTTGCAGTAAAACTCTCTTTTATTTTCCCAGAAAAACTTCAAATTCTCCTATAGCAGCAGCCAGGTCCATTTTCCCCCTTCTCCTGTTGAGTGCTGCTCTTCCAGTTTCACTCATAAAAATATTATTTTAAGAAAGAGTAAAATCAGTTCCAATTTCAAGGTCTGTAATTCTAAGGCTGAAAAAAGCTATTTGAATATTACATGTTTTGGTTTAATCCAAAAAGTAAAGCTTGCAAATCCACATGGGTTTTCTGTTCCTTCTCACTGGCTGAAATTGATGAAAGCATAAAATGAGAGGAAAAAAAATCAAGGAGAAAATAATAAACCTGGAGTAATCTTACTATTAAATTATCATATGGAGTGCTGTTACAGGGAATTATATATACCTGTACCACTTAGACACCAGTCTTTTAAAACAGATTTCAGTATGTATTTCAGTATTATTGATGCTAAATTTGGGCTGACAAATAAATGAACTACTGTGTGAATTTCACACTTTAATTTCAATAGAAGGCTACTGATGTCTTAGATTTTGAGCACAAACCTAGAGATGAAAATATAACCTCAACTAACTTAGCAGTTTCATGTGTGTGTGTGAATGCACGAGCTTGTGTGTGGGAGTTTGTAAGTGTGTACAAAAACATGCACAAATAAAACACAGCAATCAGCTGTCATTCCCACCTATTTAAAACACAGTATTAAGTCCTGTGGCTACATGCACTACTAATACATGAATACAATCAGGACATTTTAAAGTAACAAAGATAAATTAAAAGAAAATATAAAAACCTAAAGCTAAAAATAACCAACAAAATATGAAACTCAAGAAAAATTTGCAAATTAATTTTAGGGAATTCAGACTGATCAATTTCAAGAATGCTACCCTGTGGCAACATCTATCTGGGCACAAAGAGAAACACACAACTTTCTTATGCCTTTTTGGGGAAGGTTGTGAGAAGATCAGAGAAAAGAATGATAAGCAATTCTCATCTTGACTTGCTGCACTTGTTGTTGTGAACATGTGGGATGTGTTATGGAGATTTGTTTACCAAAGGGTGGTTTCTTAATTAGCCAGTGGTGATGGTGTTTGGATTGAAGGACCAATTAGGTCTACCTGTATCATAACTGTCTATAAAAGCAAAGGGTTTCTTAATAGGTACAGAATAATAAAGAGATTGATCAGCCTTCTGTGAATCATGGAGTCAATACCAGTTACTACCCAGCTGGGGTCCATTGTTATGATGACACTACCCCACTTAGATGGAATAACTATGGACTTTTCAGTAGAGAAATACATTCTTTCTTAAAGAAAGGATATTTTTTTTCAAAGGCATTTCAAAAGAGTGAATGGCATAAATGGCAGATAGAGTTCAATAAAATTTTGTCCTGGCAGAAAAAATCCAATCTGAACAGTGAAAAAGAATTATTATATAAAGGGATAAGTCTAGGGTAGGCCATAGTGTTTCTAATTTTCTAGATTAATCTTGAGCCAAAAGTTGACTGCCTTCATCCAGGAGGGCAAAGCAGTGTAAATCTCCCTCTTACAGAGTCCTGACCTGCCCTGACACTTATCACCACCTGAAAATTGAGTTAAGTGGTAGCTGAAGTCCATAGTTTTGTTTTTACTGTAACATTTGATAAAGAAAACACAAGTCTATGGGGTTTTTCTTTATAGGCAGAAATGAAATCAAATATTAAATAGTCACAGTGAAAAAAGAAATATGTCAATGAATCTTGTCTAATGACATCTGAGAGAAATTAGTACCAGCACCAGGCAGCTATTTGACTACAGGGACAGGTACTGCAGAAAATAATGTAGTTTCTGGAACTAAATGTGACAGCTTAAAAACACAAATTAAGAAATATTTTAAAGTTTGATTGCATTTTTCTGATCACATCAACAGCTTAATTTACATGGCAAGGATACGACAGTTTGCAGCACTGGAAATTTGTCCTCTAAGTTGCATACACAACATGCAAAATAGAATAATTTTTACTAATATTATTAAATTCATATAAATTTTGGGGTTTTAAAAAGACTATAACTAAGCCTGGTCACCATTATTTCAGTATATTTATCATATGAACAGTAGCAAAATTCAGACAAATCCATACTACTTGCAGTAAAATTTCTGAAGCTTCTTTGTGAGTTTCCACATTCATGTTTTAGAAATCATAGTTTGTTGTACAAACTGGAACAACTAAAGTGCTGTCTGTGAAATAGTAGCACAGTGGAAATGAAAAAAATATTGCTTTTTGTTCTCTATGGCCATCAGTCCTGAGAGGAAAGGAGTCCCTGGGTAAAAAAGTCTGGTAACACAGTTTTTGAATTTAAAAATTGGCCACAGCCTGACCAGAAGCCACAACCTCATTTCCTCTGAGCACCAAACCAAGCTTTAAGGGGAATGGACCTCAATTAGTGGCTTTAAAGAGCAACACTCTTTAAAGAAAAACTGCAGATTGATGATTGTTGATTATCTTAATCTGTCTGTAATGTTTTTGTTAATTTCTTTCATTTGCTTTGACAAAGAGAGATAACAAACAACCTCTTTTATTAATCTGATGGGTAATCTATTTTATTTTAATATAACAACAATCTGGATTCTGAAGTTTTCTCCGAATTGGGTAAGGTGCCTCATTTGTGAATGTAAATTCACAACAGGATTTGGGCACCTAAGCAACATTTGACCACTAACTCTAAAAAAGAGTAATCACCATTATCACCATTACCATCATGACAGCAATAAATTCCTGCTTTGCCCAAGTAGAGCATGGATTTTTTTTTAAACCACAAAATCTCTGTAGCCATCAAAGTGGAAATAAGAAAAAGCCTCCTCATGGGTGACTCCACATTAAAACACTCTGCTCATGCTTTTCTGCATTTGATTATTCAGTCAAGAAACAACAAGCAAAGATAAATTTTGCATATGAAACAAATGGCAAATTTTTGCACCTGCTGAAATGTTGCTTTTCTGGAGGGAAAACTGCTCTTTGTACATTGAATAATCTCGTAAAAAAATGTGCAACCATAAGTGTTCATACCAGAACTATAACATTTGTGCCACCTTTAATTTATTTATTAAAGGTCTTTTTCTTTTGCAAATATTGTCAAATAAAACCAGACTGTTGTTTACATCTCTGAGGAGTAATAAACAGGAGACAATTAACTGCTAATTATTTCCACCTGGTGAACTCTATTTTGAGATGTTTTGATTAATTAACAGTGGGGATTTAAGATCATCTTTTGCTGGTGAGAAGGGAAAAACAGTTTACATCAAATCAACATTAATCTGAAGTGAGGTCTTTGTCCATTTTCTGGGTCATTGCCACTAAACTCATTATAGAAATAATTGGAAAATGCAACCACTGTTAATCAATATAACAATATGATTTTCTTTATGAAGCTGATGGCAATTATGAGGAAGTCTGAAAAGAAATTTTAAAGTAAAAAAGTATGTTCTTTAAGCATGACCTTACTCTCAGCCCATTACAGAGAAAAAAAAGCCACTTAGGTTTTTTTTCTTTTAAGATAAAAAAGGACAATTTGGAAATAGTGGAGTGGCTGTTTCAGTGCTCCTTGTTCATCTTAAATTGATCCTAGTAATTTTAGTGAAAAAAATTATGTAGAAAGTTTTTGGGCTACAATAGGCAACCAAGTTGTGTCAGTTTCCCTGGACCAATGAGTGAAAGATTGCCAGCTGTGCCAGGGTTTATTTGGCAGTGTGCCACAATCCAGTCCAGTCAGCTCTCAGTAACACATCCTGCCCACTCTACGCTCCTCAGAATCCATCCTCCTCCTTCCCTTGAGAAGCTGGACTTCAGAGCTCCTTGTGGGTCCCTTTCAACCCAAGTTATTGTAGGATCCTAGCGTTCTGTGAACATAGAGAGACATATGTCACCCAGCCCCACACAGTTCAGAGTTTAGGATCCTCCAGGGGAACTTTTCAGGAGATTGATGAACCTGTTTGTTGTATTTACACTGATGAGGAATGAGTTTGTACACAGGGATAATTGACAGAAATGTTATTTAGTATATGTTTAATCAAATTGAGAGTTCCCAGGGCACTGGGTGAATGTGTTTTTACAGTGAGCAGTAAAAATCAATGTAAATATAGCATAATAAGTAGAATGCATAAAAAAAGAAAAGAAAAAAACAGGGGAGGAGAGCTAAACACTTTTTCCCCCTATTTTTCTAAGTGTGCTCTTTTTCTTAGTATTCTCAGTTGATTTTCATCTTTCAGTTTTTTTACTTTCATCTGTGAACATGTGAGTCTTACTCATGTATTTACAGACTTGTTTACCTGCTGCTACTATTTTATAGCATGAACATTTGCTCTTGAGCATATGCGATTGCCAGACAGTACCATTTCCCTTTTATACCAGTCAGGATTTGAGGCAAAAGTTTCCTTTTCTTTTGCATTTTTTATTTAGGCAATAATTGTAGCAGAGAGTTAATGGAGGTATAATAAATGCAGACTGTTCTTAGGGCTCTCCTTGATGTGTTAAAAACAAAAATAATGAACATACATTATCTGCAGTATTTTGCAAGAAATGTTTCTTCATTTCCATTTGAAATTAAGAGAGTCCTATATTCCTGTTTCCTTCTGCTCTGAAAAAATCTTTATGCTTCATCAAAACAGCATGAAAATGGTACTATATGTGCTGACCTTTGCCTGAAAAGAAAATTCTGCTGTCAACTGTTCTGCAGAACAAAAGGAGAAATGAAATGAGGATTTTTAATACTTTTTTTTACCACTTTCTCTTTTTCTAAAATCCTAATTTTCTCTTTCCATGCATAGTTTTCTTATAATCTTCACAAGTTGTCTACCTAGAAAGGCAAATGCTGGTTAAGTGGATTATCTTGTAGAATGAGATTAAGATGCCAAGAAAAAGCATAGCAGTTTGTTCATTAACAGGATAAACAGCAGCCAGTGTTCTGTAGGTTTAATTTCCCTTCAGAACTCATGCTAGGACAGCTAATTGTCTCTGGTGCCCTGTAACATCTGTGACCCATGATTAGTTATTGAGCTAGGACATAAATTTCAAGTTCCAAACAAAATATGACAGACTGGTTGCAATAAAAACAATTTTAATTGTTTTTCTTTAATAGATAAAATGTTAATTCTAGTTTCTTGATATGACTCAGGTAAAGTAAATGATTGCAAAGTTTATTTGTTTTGTGTTTGGAATATATGGACCTATTTGCTCAGAAATGTGTCCATTTACTGTAAGTTTCAAATTTGTAATGTGTGCACCTGATCCTTTTTCACTCTCAGTGGTTTTGAAATGCAATAATCCAAATGTGATTATTCAACAACTTTAGTTGTACTGATTATATACAGGGTGTGGTCCTAGGGAAAATGTCAGATGTGGTTGTGGTCTGTAACACAAACAAAACACAAATGTTTGATTGTGTTTTAAGTGGAAAAAAAAAAGAAAAATAATTGAGACATTATTCTTTGTCCATATAGGTGTGTAACTATGCCTCAGCACTTTAAATCCAAAGAAAAACATTGACCTGGTATATGAACTACTGTGTTTGATCCTCCCAAAACATTTTCAGTGTTCTTTTTGGAAGTCTGGCAAGATGCAATGGTCATTACTTTGCAGAAGTCATCAAATCATATTACTCTCTTTCACCATGTACAAGTTGGTATGCTGATATTTTAGTAGTTACTAAAATAAATTGGAAATTTCAGCCATCAAAAAATCCAATGTTCTTACTTATCTATCATACATTATGAAATATCTCAGACTATATTTTCTATCATATTTTCAAATTTCAAAAAGAAATGTCAAAGTCTACATGTATGTTTAGTGTGATTATTATTGATACAGTTATTTACAGATTAAAAAAATCCAGTAGAAAATATAAATCTCTAAATCCAGGACAGAGTGGATTGAGGAAGAAGGTCTGATTTTGGGGGGTTTTTAATACCAAACAGATCTTTAAATACATGAAACATAATGCTCAAAAGAACTTTTTCACTTTAGCACTGAGGATCAAGATCAGGAACTGCTGTTTGCACCCCCGAATTAATCTTGGTAATTATAATTGATATGTTATAAAACATATCAAATTTTGGTATGAATAATAATATGCAATCCTACTTTATTTCCACATATCCTAAGCCTTAGTCCCAGTGTATCATATTACCCACAAAAGGTGTTGGTAGAGAAGGAAGAGTCCTTGTACAGAGTTGATGTTGCCACAACACACACAGGACAAAGCTAAGACAGAAGAGTTGAAAGAGGGTTTAGCAGCTCTTTTTAGTGAGTTAATAAATATATACTCTGGGTTAAAATCAAGTTCTTGCCAAACACTGATATAGGGAAAAAATTTAGAAAATTTTAAGGCCTATGTCAAATCATATAACTGAGAGTTGAAGAAGTAAGGAGAGAAATATGACTCCACTTTCTGTAACCACAGTCAAGATTAATTCCTTTTTAGGAGCAAAAGACAGAGAAAATGCCTGTCAATAAAACATAAAATTAAAGAAAATGCACGTCAAAGCTTTTGACTGAGCTTGTGTTGTTCTTTCATTGTCACCACAAACACACATAAAAAGTTGTTCTCCTAAATTCAGTTAGTCCAGGAAAAAGGGCTCAGGGCAGGATTCCCCTTTTCACTTAAGCCACTTCACACTACACCAGAAAAGTAAAGCACCAAGGGAATCTATACCTTACTCTTGCTGAACCAGAAGGTTTTCCAGTGTAATAGGGTGAAATTCACACTGTGAAAGTGCTGCAGAGAAAGTGATTAGATCAGCCACATGTTGGGTGGAGCATAGCAGCTATTTACCAAAACACAGCAACTCTCTCCACATGCTAGGAAAGGAAATTAAGAAAGCTGTCTCCATCTGAAGCTGCAGGGGGAATTTAGGGAAGCAGAATGTAATTAACCTAATTGAAATTTTTCAGAGTACAGGATTTTTCCAGAATGACTTTATCATGAAACAAATGAGCCACTGGCACAGGCATTCACTTTTAGCAAAGCAGCAGCTTTGATCTTTTGTGCATATCTACCCTAAATTCCAAGGCTGTTCATGCACCAAGCATTCAGGCCTCTGTACCATTTGTTCTTGGCAAACAATACAATACAATTCAGTTGGTGTAACAGGACATCTTGAACAGACAGTGTATAATTGTCAATATTTTCACTGATGACATAAATGAGAGAAGCTGATTATTTTTTTGGGTCTTGTGAAACTTAAGGAAATTTTGGTACTGCTGCCAAAAAGCATTGACTCCTTGAAGAATGAAAAAAAATAATTCAGCTATAAATGACCTATATTATTTTACAGAGGTTTATCCAGCAACATTTTTGGAAGCTGTAACTCTTTTCATGTGAACAACTATTGGACAGGGAAGATCACTGTGCTCAAAACCTGCATCACACTTTAGATGTGTGGTATTTCTTCTTCACCTTATTCCTCTTCAGTAGAAAAGGAAAAGATGGGACTATTTTAATACATTAACTATTAGATATATAAACTGAGATGGGTGATGAATTTAGTGACTTTTAAATTTTATACAGCATTTCAGTAGGAGAGCTGAGAATGCTGAAGCCTGCTTAAAACATTTTTTTCACCAATTCTCTAGATGCTCTGTCTTGAAAGATGAAGTTTGTGTAAAAGAACACAAGCCAACTATTTAGTATTAATTACAGTCCTGATTTCTCCAACCACACATGCAGCTCAAAGAATAACCCACAAAAACTTCTGAGTTCATTTATATAGCAATATTGTGTTCAATTTAACACATTCTCAGTTTCAATTCCTTGCTCCCAGGCTAATGGTTTTTCATTCTGTAACTAACTCCCATTGCCTTTTCTGCCTTCTAGTCCAGCCACCTTACCAAAAATCTTAAACCTTACCGACTCTAGTTCCATTGTTCCATTTTTCTTAATACATGTCTGGTCTTGGTATTATTGGAGAATATAACATTTTAGTGTTGGAGGAAAACCCTCCACTGTTATTGTATACATATTTTCCCATGAGGCACTCATCTGTTTTCTGTAGCTCTGCTCTCCAACAAAGTATGGCCTTTGAGGCATACAATAGAATCCTTCATGTCACACAGTGAACAAGAATGGGCAGGAATTAGCAGTTAAGTGTTGTTTTACAAAAGGTTTGGAAGAGAATCCTTTTTTACAAGAAATTTTGCAGGAAGGTCATCATATTTTAAAAGAACTAAATTAAACATGTTATAATGTATAAACTAGTGTTGTTAATAACATCTATCTCTTTTAAAAAAATAAAAGTTAATTCCTCCTGACAAGGTAGGGGAATGAGAATAGGGGAGAGGAGCTGCTGGTATGGCTCTCTGGAAGGCAGCATCAAGGCAAAGGCTTCCTGCTGATCTGTGGTGACCAGAAAGGTCTGACACAAGATTGTTACTGCATGCAGAATTTCAGAATAATTTCATTTCCAGAATAACCAATATAGTTCTTTTCTAATATGTCAAATTCCATAATTACAGAATGCATTCTTTCCCCAAAAATTCTGGTTTTCATTTTATCTCCTGAACAGAGATTTTCAGCAAAATTCTGAAAAAAGTGGAAGTTACTTAATATCTATTTTTCTTAAATTAATGATAATCAGTTCTTCAAAATTGCTTCTCAATTTTCATCTTTCATCAGTTTTTCTCTTATCTCCAAATCTGCTTTTCATAATCTCATGAAAAATTTTTCAATTCCCTCAGTTTTCTGTGGAATGTCTTCAGTAAATCCTTCCAGGCATTCATCCCTCTCCTTATGTCTGAGAAGACAAAATAAATGTCTTTGGACTGACATTTTCTTATCCTTCATTTCTTATTCAAGCTTCCCAACAAGTATACTGATGACCCAGTAGCTTTCTTCTTTTTTGTTTGCTATTGGAATTTTTGGTCCAAAGTTCAACATTCTGTAAAAAGAAAAAGAAGCTTTAGGAACATCTATTTTGTCTCTCAAGCTTTGACTGTTTTTTATTCCATTCTATTTCTGACCTCACATGCTCAACTAGGTTAATACTTTCTCAAATGATCTCTCAACAAGGATCGATTCATGGTCAAATCTGTGGAAGATTAAAAGTGCTGAAAATGGACTGTCTGGTCTATAAACACTAACACATTCTGTATGAGTAAACCAGAATGACAATAGAAATAGACAGCTCTCTATATGTTTTAGTGATTTTTTAAAATGTATTTTTCCTATAAAACATAAAGTGGTAAATATGAACCTGTAAATTCCCATTTCTTGAGAAGTGTCTATCAAAATCAATGTTTTTAATGGCAACTACTTACTTCAGAAACAATCTCCAAGTACTTATAAAAGCAATTTGTAAATACAGGACTATAAAATTACTCTCATGTAATCTGCAAAACAAAAGTGAATGGTATCATTTTATATAAGCCTCCGTAAGACCTGTGATTATATCTCTTGACTTCTTAATGGAAATCTAGTTGCCAATATCAGTTACAAAAGTGGTGGGGGAAATAATGTTTATGAATGAACTTGATGGATATGTAGAAAGAATTTGAATATTTGTAGAAGAAATAGGAATAGAAATAGAAAAGCATGATATTAAATCAAACTGGTAGTGTGGTTTATCAAATCAATTCAGTGGAGGTTTAGATGTTGCAAAACTATTGAAATTAAGAAATAACAGGCTCAAAATTGTTCCCTCGACAATAATTTTGTTTTTATGAGTTTATTTGACAGTCATTAAGCCTTCAGATACAAAAGCACCCAGTCTGTTGTAGCCAGTATAATGCCCTCATCAATAAAGTATGAAGCTTTGGATCATTGATCTTTAGTGCACAAAAGTTTCACAAATTTCTCGTACTTCCTTTAAGGAATTAATTATTAGAGTGTGCTATAAACTGTTACCCCCAATATACCAGCTGCTATTCATAATGCACAGGAATAGAGGATTTTGTGTGCATACACAGCACAGGTCAGGCTACAACTGCTTTGACTGTCAGATACACTGTCTCAGAGGAAGTGCACTCAACAGAAGGTAACCTGTGTCCATCATGTCAGAAATCTGGATTCTAATAATAAATTATGCAGGGGTTTTGTTAAGGTATAAATCTCTGATGTACAAAAATGTCACAGAAGTAATTTTTAATTTTAGAACAATATCAAATACATGATCTTCCTGTTTACTTTATTGTCTCTAGTCAAAAATGAGTTGGGAAATAGATGACAGGTGCTAAATAGGAAGTCTGTTTATCTGTGTATTTTCTAGAAACTCAGTTACATGCCATACAGAAGTGAATTCTCAAAAGCATGCTCAGTTTTTATTGAGAAAGGAGTGATTTTAGTAACATTTAATCAGTTGAAGGAAAGACTTTAAATAGCAGCTTTGATATCTGTAAAAATCCAGATGGATTTTAATATGATGAAGAATACGTAATTTCTTCCCTGACCTTCTTGACAAATCTGAAGGTATTTTGATGAAAATGCCAGAAAGTTTCAAATGTGATCATACAGAATGATCAATCACAAAATAAAGACTGAAAAGCAGAGAATGGGCATAATTTTAAATCAAATACCATGATTCATGTACTACCGCAAAGTTACAAGACAAATACATATATATCAGATGTCTGCATCAGGTTTGGAATATTAAAAAAATGTTAGATTTTTTATAACACTTTAGTGATGTTAGTACCTTAGTAACTAGTTAATCTGTGAAAATAAAACATCTGCTGGAGATATAAATGTGAAATTAATAAGGTTTCTTTTTAAATCCTCTTATCACTGAAACTTTCCATTGTGTATTCAATGCATTAACACAATCCACCACACTGCTTGCAGGCATTCTTCTGGTAGTTGGTTTGTATTAGGAGCACAGTTCTTGCAGGACATCCTTATGAAAAAGAAAAGGCTACTGAAGTTTTATACAACAAAAAAAAACTATTTTTGGAAGAATAGAAACAAACATGGGATGACTGAGCAGGCAGCTTTCCTTCAGTTCTGCTTTAAAGGACTTGGGAAAAGTAGACAGAGTCTGATACATTTTCACTGGTACATCCAAAAGTACTAAGTACCAATATTTGTGTGAGGCACTTGGAATCTCCGGCATTGTGAGGGGAAGAGTATCAATCTTTCATTTTTATTTTATTTTTAGATGGATGGCTGATGTTGAAGTAGTTTTTAAACTGAAAATCTGTGCCTTTGTGCATTACTTGCTTGATGTCTGACATTCCTGATGAGCAGAACTGAATTGGACGGCGATGTATTGCCAGGGAGCAGAAACACTAATTTGTAAATGCAGTGCTAAATCAGTTATGCTAAGGAAAGCTATCTACCCCTGTAGCTTTACAGATTATGAGATATCATCTCCTCTGTTGTTCTTGTTGAGCCTCATAAAGAACAGAGAAACTGAGAAACAGAGAATTCATCTTAATTTCAAATGCTTTTCTTAAAGTGGGACACAGCTAATTTGCTTTATGGAGTTGGAAGAAAAGCTTGATCCATGCAGATTTTAGTTAAAGCTGTTACACTGTAAAATCCAGAATGGTTATTTTTAAAGATATCATTTCCATTGAAACAGGAACTTAATTCTATTTCAAATACAAGGAAAAAAATTTGGGAACAGTTATTTAAATTATATTTGCTTTTAAGAATGTCTTCAAATGTCCCTTTTCCTTCCTTTTCTAGCCTTTGAACAAAATTAGAAAAGCTTCTGGGAGAGCAGAAAAAGGAAGCAAAGCTGGTGCCTTCTTCATGCATTTACAATGTTAATAAACAAAACAGAATAACAGACACGTCCTCTTCCTCCCCCTTAAGCAGAGTTTTTATAAAACAAGATAAATTCCAGGGGATAAGACATCTGTTAGATGTCTAATTAGACAGATCTTAGTCTCAAGTTTTCTACAATTCCATCCTTGCTTACACTTTAAAGTAAAAAAATGACTACTAAAAAGTCATCTATTATTTTTAATTAATATTATCATTACAACAGCCATTATATTTGAAATTTTTAATTTAGCTAAATAGTTGGCATTTAAAAAACCACTCTGATACTCAGAGGTTATTCTCTTTGATGTATTTGGAATCTGATATCCACCTGATGATACAAAGTGAGTGATGCATGATAAATCCATTGTCTTCATGGGGAGACATGTTCCAAGGAAGGACAGAAGATTTCTGTCCATCTCATGGTTCTTTTGATATATCTCTGTAGATTGAATTACCAAGGTTCACCAGTTTGATTCAGGCCAAGGGACTGGAGGAAGTTTGAGTAGGATCATCTGTTCTTTTGACAGGCCCTTGTCAGAGCTGATACTCTGTTCATTAAAAAAAAATAAAGTGCAGAGTATGTTCCTGTTGTTGGAATACAAACACTCTGATGTGTGTCTTTACAAATGCATTACACACCAGTAGCCCAATATGGCCACAGAAGAGAGAAAAAAAAATGAAAACTGGGGACAATAATGACACCATATATAAATGTCTAAAAACCTGAGGCTTATCTGGGACTGTGATGTGGGGTGGCTCCTCCCCTTTCCTGAAGAGCACTGTTAATCATCTGATAGGGAAGAAGGTCCAGCCTTGGCAAGGGGCTCAGATGAAAGTGTATTTACTGATAGGTGAATGAACACTGCTTTCCCACCATTGTGGGAACACCATTGTTTTTGCCTGTACATTTTTCTCCCCAGGAGTTTAAAACTGATATGACATTTTGGGGAATAACTCCTCCTTTATACCTCCACCCTTGTGACTAAAGCTGGGACAAAAATCACCTACAACTACCGAATAAAACTTAGCTCCCTAATTTTCTTGGTGCTAGATTTTCAGCTTCAAAAGACATTACTTCATTTAGCTAAGGATTATATAGTTTAAGAGAAACACCCAAAAGGAGAATTAACTCAAACTAATAAAGCAGGCAGTAGAAATCAAATCAGTTTAAAGATCACAATTAAAGATCAAAATTGCTTTGAAAACAATTAGCATTAACTCAGATCCCATTAAATATTATGTATTACTGGGCTAGAGGGGCTAAATTAGGAAAGAGGAAAGGGAAACAAAAAAAACTCCAGTGAAAAGCAAGTAAACTGATTTGCTTCGCAAAGACTGGTGTATGTTTTTCATTAATTTTAGCATTTTTTCCAGTTCACATAAACACTGTTGTGATATTCATACATCATAGGCAGATTCTATTTCTCTTTCACTATGTGACTTTTGCTCCAGGCCAACTCTAAAGGGGGTATGATCCATATGTTTGCTTTGCCTTATGGGCTTCTTCCTGTCCCTGACATAATTTTGTGTTACTTTTTGCATTAAAAGTAATTCTGAAGAGTCTGACATTTTCACCTCTGAGCCAGACATCTGTTTGAGAGTGGTGATGGCAAGTAATATTTTATACTGTTTTGAGTTATTCTTCTTTGTTCATTGCTTATTAAATAAAGGATGTTCTTCATTAAAGATTTCCTTTAGACACAATATAATAATCTGCAATATTTTAAATTCTGAAAACAATCATGATAGATTCATTCTAGTCTTTCCAACCTCCAGACATATCCAGGCTGACTAGCTCTTCAGTCTTTCTGACACCTTCTTCTTAGCTTTAAAAACTCACTTGAGTACATTTGCTGCCTTTTTGCCTTCTATTTGACAATGAAGGTTATCACATTCTTACTGGATTTATGTTTTTAAAGTGTCATCTTGCAATGATCAGAATGACAGCCTGTTTCACACAGTGGTCCATAGAACCTTTGGAAAAAACCCAAGAGAGGATTAGTGCTTGTGAAAGACAAAGTTGGAGGAGGGAAGAAACCAAAATATTATTTTTTTATTTTGTCTTTCACACAGGGAGAAAAAGGACAAATCCTCCTGTGCTCCCTTGGAGTTTATTTGATGATTGGTGAGACTTGCAGTACTTCTGTAATCCCCTAGATAGCACAACTTTTCAATCAGAGTGAAACATAGCATAATTTTATTGCACAGAAGATTAAAACCTTTAGACAGGCAGACACTATTTCTTCCTATAGAGAAATCTGAAGTGAACATGAATTGCTTGGATTAGTGGGACAGAAGACATTGGTAAATAATTGTGTTGGAGATTAAACAGTACCAAAACCCTTTAGCAGGAAATGTATGCTGTAGGAGGATATGGTAAATGTCCATTGCAGGCTGAGTATTTGACACAGATGTGTCAAATCATATTTGGTGTGGTGGGTTTGCCCTGGTGGGTGCCAGGTGCTCACCAAAGCCTCTCTGTCACTCTCCTCCTCAGTTAAATAGAGGAGAAAATATGCAAGGAAAGGCTCATAAATTGAGGCAAGAACAGGGAGAGGTCACTCACGGATTACCATCATGGGCAAAACACACTTGGAAAAATTAACTGAATTTATTATTAATTAAATCAGAGAAGGATAACCAGGAAAAAAACCCCAAATCTCACAACACCTTTCCCCCCGACCCCTCTCCCCATCCCAAGCCTAATTTTATTCCCAATACTCTACATCCTCCTTACAGCTGCTCAGTGAGAAGGGGAACAGGAGCTGTGATCACCTCATCACACATTGTCTCTGCCACTCCTCACACCCTTCTCCCACTCCAACATGAGTCCTTCTCACAGGCTTTGGGTTCCCACAAACTGTTCCGATGTGGATCCCTTCCACGGGGTGCAGTTCTTCTGGAGCAGGCTGCTCCAACATGGGTCCCCTGCAGGGTCATAAATCCCAAGAGCAGTCCTGTTCCAGCATGGGATCCTCTCTCCCTGGGACAATGGGTCCTGCCAGGAACTTCTTGAGTCTGTAGAATGATGGAATCACTGCCTCCTTTGGCCATTCCCCTGCTCCAGTGCAGGGTCTGCAGTGCAGGCTGCAGGTGGAGCTCCATGGGCTGCCTCACCAGGGTCCTCACCACAGGCTACAAGGAAATCTTTGCTCCAGTGCTCCTCTGCTTCTTCACTGACCTTGCTATCTGCAGAGCTGTTTCTCTCAGATATGTTCCCTTCTTTGGCCACAGTTGCTCAGGATTTTTTCCCCTTGTGAAATACATTATCCCAGAAGGCACCGCCATCATCATAGATGGGCCGTCTTGGCCAGCCCATCTGGCATTGACAATGTCAGTCAAAGGGAAGCTTTTGACAGCTTCTCACAGAATCCACACCCATAGCCCCTGTGCTACCAAAAAATTACCACACAAGCCTAATACATTTGGCTTACATGGATTAAAAATAGTTAAATAATTAAAATAATAGTTAAATAATTAAAATTAGTTGTCTACTATCTACAGACAGAATTCTCTATATTATTAGGAAATATAGATATATAGATATAATTCCTTTAAATATGGGAACTGCAAAAAACATCTTGAGCTACATCAGTCATTGCTTTCTCACATATGGGCTTTATTGCATTTGATCTCTGTGGATATTTTTCTGCAACAGTCACCACAGTTATTGCTGGTATTAACTAGAAGGATCAGTCATTCAGAAATTCAATATGTATTTTCTTATATCTGAGTCTCAGTTGCAGATTTTCAATCATTCCTGATGTCTGGCATGTCTGTGTCTCCAGGTCGAATTCTATTCTCCATTGCACCAAAGCCAATCCAGGGTTGACCAGTGTCAGTCGGAGCTGAGGCAGAGCAGGTTAGTGTAGCCTAACAAAATGCAGAAGATAATCCTCCCTGTTCCCATTAGTGAAAAGACTCATTTTACTCCTTTTTTGAGCTGGATTTAAAAGTTTGTTGCCTTTCTCTTTCTTTCTTTCTTTCTTTCTTTCTTTCTTTCTTTCTTTCTTTCTTTCTTTCTTTCTTTCTTTCTTTCTTTCTTTCTTTCTTTCTTTCTTTCTTTCTTTCTTTCTTTCTTTCTTTCTTTCTTTCTTTCTTTCTTTCTTTCTTTCTTTCTTTCTTTCTTTCTTTCTTTCTTTCTTTCTTTCTTTCTTTCTTTCTTCTTCCTTCCTTCCTTCCTTCCTTCCTTCCTTCCTTCCTTCCTTCCTTCCTTCCTTCCTTCCTTCCTTCCTTCCTTCCTTCCGCCACTTCCTTCCTTCCGCCACTTCCTTCCTTCCGCCACTTCCTTCCTTCCTTCCGCCACTTCCTTCCGCCACTTCCTTCCGCCACTTCCTTCCTTCCGCCACTTCCTTCCTTCCGCCACTTCCTTCCGCCACTTCCTTCCTTCCTTCCTTCCTTCCTTCCTTCCTTCCTTCCTTCCTTCCTTCCTTCCTTCCTTCCTTCCTTCCGCCACTTCCTTCCTTCCTTCCGCCACTTCCTTCCGCCACTTCCTTCCTTCCTTCCGCCACTTCCTTCCTTCCTTCCGCCACTTCCTTCCGCCACTTCCTTCCGCCACTTCCTTCCTTCCGCCACTTCCTTCCTTCCGCCACTTCCTTCCGCCACTTCCTTCCGCCGCTTCCTTCCGCCGCTTCCTTCCTTCCTTCCGCCACTTCCTTCCTTCCGCCACTTCCTTCCTTCCTTCCGCCACTTCCTTCCTTCCGCCACTTCCTTCCTTCCGCCACTTCCTTCCGCCACTTCCTTCCTTCCGCCACTTCCTTCCGCCACTTCCTTCCTTCCTTCCTTCCTTCCTTCCTTCCTTCCTTCCTTCCTTCCTTCCTTCCTTCCTTCCTTCCTTCCTTCCTTCCTTCCTTCCTTCCGCCACTTCCGCCACTTCCTTCCGCCACTTCCTTCCGCCACTTCCTTCCGCCACTTCCTTCCTTCCTTCCGCCACTTCCTTCCTTCCTTCCTTCCGCCACTTCCTTCCTTCCTTCCGCCACTTCCTTCCGCCACTTCCTTCCGCCACTTCCTTCCGCCACTTCCTTCCTTCCGCCACTTCCTTCCTTCCGCCACTTCCTTCCGCCACTTCCTTCCGCCACTTCCTTCCGCCACTTCCTTCCGCCACTTCCTTCCGCCACTTCCTTCCTTTTGGAATGATAGCTGAGTCAAAAAGGGAAATGAAGTTTGAAGGGTGGCAGATGATGCTATGAGGGAGTGTTACCTAGCTGAGCAGTAACGGCTGTGAATGAGCTGGGTTGGAGGATACACTTTGCTGACAGAATTCCAATGCAAAGATACCAGTACCAGAAAGAGGGAAAAATGCTCTAAATCATGGGCAGTTTAGCAAATCTCTCAGGAATTTCAGTTAGAAACGGAATCTGGCTTCTAAATATCTCCCATCCTTACTAACCGGAGAGTTAGATCTCAAATACTACAGAGCTCTTTCAGTTCTTTTGTATTCTCCAGTACCATAAACCCATCATTTTAAATCAATGAGCTTAGTGGTAGGATAAAGTCTCCTCACTCTAAATTTAAAGGGCAAGTTCTGAAGCAATGGCTAATTTTCCAGGCATCTGAAGGAGGCAGCTTGCTGGGTCATCAGGTCTCACTGCTGAGAACAACAGATGTGAAAAGAATAATGATCGATGCAGAGCTTTCCCAGAAGTATAGCTCAAGTAGCTCTACCATTAAACTGTCAAACTCATTCTGTTTTCTATAGGTTACTCAGCAAACTGTTGCAAGTGTTGATATACCAGATATAGTCAATGTTTCATAAGCAGGCATTTTACCTATTGTTTTTGTAACATAATTAGTAAAATCAAGTTTACTTCCTCTAACAGTGTTACTGTACTGAGCCTGCTTGGGCTTTCTCAATCTCATTTCACTGCAGTTCACAAAGGAGCTTTTCTTTTAGTTATGCTTTATTTTTAGTGGGAAAGAAATTATGGATAAAATAATTACAGAAGAAAAGCGATTAAATAAAATTCTGATCATTTAGTCTCCATACAAAGGTGCTCATATTGTACCTTGCTTTTCTGTTTAGTCTCTTATGAAGGTAACATGTCTTTATGAATTTATCTCTATGTCTTCAGTGGCTAATGAATAGGATAATAATTGATTCATTCTAATAGAATGATAATAGAGTGAAAAAGTCAGGATATAGAAGAAAGGCCTGGAGTGTAACCATCTTCTTGAGTAAGATTGGTCTTCTAAACCTGTAAGTAATGCATTCCTTAGACATCATCATGATTTTTCTTTCAAAATTTAAAAATTCCAGGCATTTAGAGAAATGTTTAACATAGACTGTCTGAACCCAGAAGCATTGCTCTGTAAGATGTTGAAAAAGCAATATGTTCAAAAAGCCTGGAATGCTTTTAAATTCTGTATTTGTTCTTCCAATTTTTTAATATATTAATTAATATGTTACACAGGAATAGTGTGAAACAGGAATTATGAAATAATGCTTTACTTTTCAAAGATACCTCTTCTCCTATGGTATTTGAATAGTTGCAGGTCAGCTGGTGAGGAAAATTTAATTGATCCATTCTTCTTGGAAATGATCAGCACAGGAGCAATAAAGGAAGTATTCTTGCAAATGCAGTTTGTGTGGCATATTGCTTACTGTATATTTTTATAAGTATTCCCATTGTATAAAAAAGGACCATCTACTGGGCATAGTAGATGGCTTCTATTATCAGCTAGGAAAAAATAAATTAATACAAAAGTTTAAAATTCTAATTGAAGTTTGAAACCATGAAGGGTTCATAAAATTGTCTGTGATACAATAACAAAATCTCCTAGATTCAAAGTTTAGGATTTTTACTTCCCAGAAATGGGCAAGTATTATATTATCACATCAAGATACCTTCCTTTTGGATTTGAAAACGTACATTTTTATCTATTTCCGCCTTTTAAGGGTATTCCACCATTTACTCACAACAGAAAATGTAACCATCTTCTATTGATATGTTCATAAACATATTTCAGTTTTACGTAGTGCAATTTGAAGTAGAAAGAACTGAGGAATGATCAGTGAGCTCCAGTGGCTATTTGTGGCTGTAATAAAGCCACTCTAATATTGCATACTTGTACAATGCATCTCGTAATATAAATAGGATCACCTAACTATGAAGGAACACACCAGCAAGATTAACACTTCAGGGAAGGGCAGGGAGAATTATTAGATTCAAGGGACACTCTTTGTGTGGGGAGTTTTCTTGTGCAAACAGATTAAAGCCAAGGCATCCTCAAAGGGAAATAACTTTGTACATGAGGAAACATTGTGTAGTGCTTGAAATTAAAGAGCTTCTGCTGTAGAACAGAGCTCAGAGTTCCTCTTGATATGAAAGGACTAAAATGATGGCCTCTCCTGCATCAAATGAAGGTTCTTAGTTCCTTCGCTGTTTTTATCCACAGGAAATTGTGAGTGACATTAGTGCAAAGGATTTATCTTCTCTGGCTACATTGAGGTGAAGCAACAAAATTGTCTGGTTTTGTTCTTGATGAATGAAGTTGAAAGCTATTTTACTTTTTTTCTTTTTTACTGTGAGTGCTGCCCAATCAATTTTCTCCAAGACTGTAGACCTTCTAGTTGGTGGAAATCTTTCTTTAGAGAAAACACTGCTTTGACAGCTTGTTTTATGTCACTGTGTAATGTAAAGCCTAGTTGGCACATTAAACAACAGTTTTGGAATTATTCAGCAGGAAATCTGCCACGATCTTCCTCTTAAAATGGCTTGTCTAAGTGAAAGACAAGTAATGGTCATGAAGAAGAACAGACTAGCCAAACACCAAGACGACACACAAAAGAACTTTAACTTTTTCTATGAATAAAACTCATGTAAAGCAAACCACTTTTTATGTTTAATACATTCCTTTCCTCTGTTATAATTGGGAAAATAGCATTATTAAGGTATGTTCTTTGACTCTGATGTCATTTTCCTTTTTGAGAAACTTGTGAAAGTTTTCCATGAAATTTAATTTCTCATCAAATCACCTTCCACAGAATGGCTGGAATTGTGGATTGGACTAATGTGAAATTAAAAATTAATTCATAGATTATATCCATCCTGAGACACAATTTTGATAAAAGCTTTCCTGTGAAGCTTTCAATGATTGCTTGATGTGGAATGAAACACTGTTTATTTTCTGATGTTATTTTCCTATATTAAAAGTGTTAGCCACATAATTCCATCTGTGAAATAAAAAGTAGATTTTTATTCATGTATACAACAATTTGCATTTAAAATTAATCCTGTGTATCATCCCTGCAGAGATTCTTGTCCCAGCATATGAACCTTATCATCTCAACAGCCTTATATTATCAAAGCTTTTATGTACATAATACACTGCAATGATTCCTTGAGATACTGTGTTAATGTACTTTTATAAAATAGTTTCTGTTGGATGTGTTCTGCCATTATAACTCAGGCTTTTCCTGCAAGTGTAACTATTTACACAATATTTTTCTCAAGAAAAGACTAAGTAGAGATTCTGGTCAAAGCAGAAATCATGAAGCTGTTCCTTTGCACTCTCCTCTTCAAGGTACACAGAGGCATTCACAAATGTATGTGCAAAGGCACCTATAACTCTCTCCTGTAAAATGCCATCTACTAGCTATGGTATTTACCTTTTCTTACAGGCAATCATTTAAATCTGAAATTCATCCTCCAGTAGAACATATGCTATGAGAATATTCTGAGTTGTCTAATATTCCACAAACTTTCCTTCATTTTTTCTTCCTCTTTGCTTCCACCATCCTAAAAATCTCATACTAAGAAAAGAAGTATTCACTGAAGAACTTGTTTGAAAATTATGCTTTACTTGGATGCATAGGTGAAAAACAGTTGGGAAACTTCATTATTATTGAAGAATAAAATACTGCAGATTGCTGTGGTTGTTCTGCTTTCTCCTGAGAACACAAGCCAGATGAGGTCTATGTGCATATATTTCTAGGGGTTATCGAGGAATAACAGAACCCAGAGGCAGTTAAAACAATTTCAGTGGAAGGGTGTGCTTAAAACATTGCTAAGGAAAGGCAATCAATTTCATATGGAGTGAAAGCCTCCATTCCACCTTACACAACATTATGAATGAATGAAATAAATCAGCTTTTAGAACTGAAGAACAAAAAACATTTCTGTGTTACAAAGCAGGTCCGTATTTTGTGAAATTGGAAGAACTTGGTATTAATTATTCTGACACAAATCACATTATTTCTTACAATTGCTTCATTCTCTACATTTTCTGTAGACATTGTGAAGCTGCTTTTTTATTGTTGTTGGGTTTTTTTTCCATTGTGCTGCTGTAGAGGTGAAATTTTTTAATGTTTTGTACTGAAAAGTGAGATATATATTTTTTCTCTCTTAAATATGTTGTCTCATTGCACGATCCTTCCAATAGAAGAATCAAAAACTTAAAAATAAAAATTAATAAGGACTGCAACAGTAAATCTCCTGAGCCATGCTGCTGCTGCTCTAGCTCCATCTTTTGCAGTTGCCTTTGTGTTCATGGTTATGATCACATGAATGGGACTCAGTAAGTCACACATTGCTCACTGTGCAAATCTTAAATAACCATTTTTATTTCCTGTGGAGCAGTTATGAGTTCACATCTGCTAAGCTGAGACTATTCTAAGATACAATTCTGGGGAATGTCCCCTGCATCTAGATAGTCCACCTGAAGAATAAGAGAAACTTAATTAATAAAATAAGATTAATTACTAGGATATTATTTTGTAGCCTGGTCTTCTTCTAAGTCCCACTGAAAATTAGAATATTCTGGCTATAGCTTTCCTACACCATCATTTCACTCATTCTCTTTAAGGTAAACTATATATGTTCTTTCGAAGTTTTCCCTGGAGGAAGCTCAAAGTTAGTGTCCACCTGACAGCTGATAGAATACATCTGCGCCACCAAGACATCAAGATGGTGGCTGGTCACATTATGCAGGGAAAAGTGGAATTTATTGGTGAACAGGTATCCTGTGTTGGAGGACATCCCTCGTTTGTTTCCAGACCATGCTGTGTTCTTATTGCTTTAGTCCAAGTCAGCAAATAAATGCTAGAAAATCAAAAAGCCCCATCTGTACCTCCACATCCAGCTGGTTTTGGGAGGCACCAGCACCAATCTGAAGTACCCTGAAGTGTGGTCCCAAGCTGTGGGAGCCCTCAGTGAGCTGCTTAGAAAAGGCCTGCAGCTTCCCCTCCCCGCAGCCCTGACCGCTGCGGCCGGGCTGGCTCGTGTTGCCTCCATCTGCCCAGAAAATGAGGCGGTTGTGAAATAAAATCTCCGGTTTCTGGGAAATACTACACATGCAATCCTCTTTCCCAGGTTACATAATCAAGGAGAGGTTTTAGTAGCTAAAAAGAGGTTTTATTAGTCAGTTCAAATGTGCTCTAGCTAGATGTTTTATACTTTTCCCCACATCCCTGTTCTTGGAAAGGGAAAAATCAGTTGTCTGCTCTGTGTGGATGGACTTCATAGAAACTGAGAAATAGAGTAAAGAGCTTCTGACAAACCTGAATGGAGATAATCATGTTTTATTAGTCTCTGTACCTAGGGAAATTAATGTAGTTTGGAAGGGCAGAGAGCATTGATTTCCAAATGATCTATTTTTCCAAGTCTTGTCCTCTATCCTTAGAAAAAGTATAAAGTGGTCTCTGGTATTTTATAAAATTAAAGTTATTTTACATTTAAATCCTGAAATTTCATTTTAATCCACTTTATCTCAAGAAACCTAAAAAAACGTGTTCAGTTTTGCATCTTATATTAACTTATTTTAACCTGCAAAAATCTTCATTAAAATAAATCCTTCTCTTAATATTCATTCTCTATATTAACTGCCAGTGACTGACCCTCTTGGGTAGTGTCTAATGAAGTGAAGGTTGCTGTTTCCTTCATTTTTATAGAATTAATTGGTTTCTCAAAGCTCCAAGAGATTTGACCTATTGTTTGCCCTCTTTCAAGAGAATTTAACACATTGTAATCATTCCAACAATGGGCAAATAAAGTTCAAATAGGTGATAAACTAACTAACTAATGCTTACATTTAAAGAAGCATGAAAGAACATTCTACAGGTTTTTACTATTACTTGCTGTATTTCTTTCAAGGATTGTAAGGAACTATTTTATCAAAATCTTGTAGGAGAGATTTTGATTGGTTCTTTGCAATTAAGAAAAGTAATAATCTGAACAGGCAAATAAATGTAATAAAAATGAGAATTTGAAGATAAAGTGACTGAGATGAAACTATATTTGTGGTAATATGACCAGGGCCATTGCTATTTTTAGAGAAAAAATTAGTAAAATTATTCTTATGTTTCATAATATTTACTAGCATATGTATGTAAATTATTTACCATATACATAAGTATACTATTAAAAAAAAAAGCCATTTTAGTGGTGGTTTTTTTCAATATTTTTTGGTTTAACACATTTGATAGATATCGTCATACTAAAAAAGATGGTTTTGCATTTCCATAAATTCAATATGTTAACTATTCAAAACAGTACTAAAAGCTGAGACAACAGTTGACAGATCTTTCCATTGAGCTGTGCCTGAAAAGACCTACAAGAGTCATGGGACCACAGAAGAGATTGGGTTGAATGGGACCTTAAAGAATATTCAGTTTCAAACACCCCTTTTTTCAGATACATTTTTTGTTGTTGTTGAGGGGAAGAATAAACAATAATATAAGGATTTGTGATTTGTCTAGTTCTTTGTCCATTCCTTGACCTCAACCAGACTCTCTCTTCCTCATTTTCAGATTATTTCTTTTCCTCTCTCTTTTCTAATACAGGATTATAGTAAGTCATTAGGAGTTTTTAAAAAGTAACACACTTCAAATAGAATCAGGAATATATTTTGCTAAACTTAATTCTCATAAATTCTTATGTTCTTTATTTCAAAACAAGGAAAAGATGCTCAAAATTTGGCTACCTTTGTTTCTCTGAAATACATCTGCATTTTGTTATACAATTTTTCAGGTTTGTCCAATGACTTTCTGATGCTAAAAATAATGACTTTTTTGAACTTTCATTAAACTTCCTGAAGATGCTGTCTACTTTCTATGATGGGTTAGGAAATTCCAAAAGAAGGATTTTATATCTCTCTCATCCTTAACTTTTATTCTGTGTTGATTACCTTTAAAAAATTAATAATTTCATTATTGTATCCAAATTATTCATGATAGTACATAAAAAATAACCAGGTTTTCCAAGTTTCCCCTGGAACTCTGATCTGCAGAGAAGTAATTTTCTTCCTGCTTTTCTACTTGAGGAGGCAGGGGAATGATATGATAAGGCCAGGAAAGGCATGATCCTGCTCAAAGGCTCCCTCCACTATATCTTAGAACTTGTTTCATCTACAGGCTTTTCAAAAGCTATATTAGGTGTGATTAAGGAAAAATTACATTTTATGCATCCTGTTTTACCTATTTCTCTTGAGGTCTGTCAGCTGAATCAAATAAAACTAGTGCAACACTTTAATCTTAATCAGATTGTGAATGTCAAATGATCTGCTTAAAAAAATTAAAAGCCATTATAATTGAAAAATCTACTGACATGAAGAGTAGGGTGAGACTTTACTAAGATATTGTAATTAATATCTGACCTTTTATGTTATTTTGGATTTTTCTTCTAAAAACATGTAGGTTGATACAGCAGTATTTTTAAATTCAGGGTTTTTAGTTTTAAGACTAATATAAAAAAAAAGATAGTGTAATTTTACACTTTTTATTTTTTAGCTAATCAAGAAAGCTTTAACAATTTACCACTACATCTCTTACTTCAGTCTTTATTGGAGAGTAAATTTAGTCCTGATATCTGACTTTTCTTTCTTTGCACACTGCACTCCTGATTATTTATTGCCACTGTGTTGTTTATTCTTTAAAACTGCTCTTTAGCTTCTTAGGCTTGTTTAAACTAATGTCTGATCTAGAGACTGCAACTAAGAACAGATATCAGCTTGCAGAGGCAGAGTGATATGTGTTGTATATTACCCTTTCCATAGAAATTTTATTCCTGAGGACTAGTGCTAGGAATTCTGCTTGGTGTGAAAACTTCTATGAAACTTAGAAAAGATTCATAGCATACAAAACAAGAATTGAGAAATCAAAATGCCTTTGTTTAAAACATAATCTGTGATATTAAAAACCTATTGTGCTTAAAGGATAAAAGAAGAAAAATTAATGTTGTAATTGGTAAAATAAAATTATGATCTTGCAATTGGTAACATATTATAAGATTTTTAATCCTTATTGTGCAATGTAATTTTTTTGCCTGTCTGAATTTCTGTGGGGTTATTTTCCAGCTATGGGTAACTATTTTTAACACATTTTTTCTAGTTATGTAAATTTACTGTCTGATCAACTAACACCTTTGTTAGTTGTTCAGGCTGTTCCTTTGCAGTACTTCATTACAAGCAATTTTTCCTAGATTTTTAAATTTCTTCCTGTATCATCTGAAAGTTTTCATCATCCCTTAAAAACCTGAGAGCCAAAATAAGAGATTTCACAATTAGACATTTCTACCTTTCACACACAAAATTCTATACACAGAATTATATCAGTCTCATTTAGAACTTCCCTGATTTACACAAGATTTATATTAACACATTTTAGTTATTGTATTGCCTGGGATTTGCAGCTTTCCTGCCAAACACAGCACAAAATCTATTCAAGGTGACTTTTTCCTGGGATACAGATTGCCATAAGAAATGGATTTACTGGATTTTACCTTTTTCATTATGTGGTCATGCTTCAGCTATGTAATAATACAGTTTGGATGACTTGGATAATTGCATCATATTGACTGTTTAGTATGACTTTCTGTCCTTATTTTTCACCTCAGACAGCATTTTTGCAGTTGAATACATGCTCTGATCCTAGTGTAGCATAAGTTTCTGAAAAAAAACTGTACTATATTGAGTTCCAAAATTATAGTGCAACTAACAATTTTCATAATTTAAACTCATAGCCCAGCCCAGCATGAAACCAGAACTGTTGAATGCATTTTCTCAGAAAGCATGTGTTGATTATCATTAATTATGATACTGTGCTTTATTATATTGCATTTTAAATTTTTTTAATCTTCAATTCTATTTCTGGCCAGCCCTGTGAGTGCTCAGACTGTTCAGATTCTATAAACAGTAGTGCACATTCATTCTCAGGTTTTGAGTATGACAGGTTGTCTTCTTCAGGATGCTCCCAAGATCAGATTGAAAAAAATCACTTAACATGTACTGGAAGGCTTGCATAAAGCAAAGAGGAAATACAGCTGGCTTGGAGGGACTGCTCTGTATCAATAACAAATTAGGCACAGGCTTGATTACTTAAACCTGTACCACTGGTAGGTATTTGAAGTTGCCTCAGCTAATTAGAACATTAATACTGTTAATCACCTTTATATGATTAAAAGAAAAAAAAAACAAAAAACAACAAAACTTCCCCCAAAAACCTGTGGAATTTTATTTCCATCCTGAAATATTAATATATAGCAAGACTAGCACTTTACCTTCTGTCTGTAATAAGGGTCTTCTATATTTCTACGTGTCCTCTTGTTCTTTTCTTCTTTGCTGTCCTCTGAATGGCCATGCAGAGGGTTTTTTCTATCGGATACTCATACCTTCACTTATTTTTTTCTTTCTATACAAGCTTGATCAACTTTTTTTATTATCCCACGTAACTCTGATATTTTTCACCCTGAAGTAATAAAATTTTAATTATGGTAAAAAAGTATTAAAACATTTGCAGACATCTCTAAGATTTTTATTTTTAATATAAGATTGGTTCCTTATTTGTCATTGATTCTTACTCCCAATCTGCAGATTGATTGATTTTATTAATAATAAGATCCAAGATAAAATATAGTCAAAAAAGTAGAAGTTCTAGTAGTACTTAATTACTAGTTACAAAGAGGGTTTTTCAAATTTTAATTAACGTCTTCCATTTATTTTCTCTTCTGCTTCTTAATGACCAAAATTCAACTGTTAAAATTCATATGACTGATCATGTTTCCACGTATGTCAGTACAAAGGGTAACTCAACTACAGCAGTAAAATTAGCACAATAAAATGTGAAAGCATTTGAATGAGGTTTTTTATACTAACTAGGAAATAAAAGAGGTAAGATCTATGCATAAATACGAATATTCTGTATTGCATACCTGCTGTTTCATATAATTTACACTTTAGCCTCTTCTGGGCAAAGACTTTTTTATTCTTTAATTATTATGCATATTTCTACTCCTTTCAGATTTCTACTCTTAAAGATTTACAGAATTTCTTATAGACAGTTGCAGGCACCATATAATAAACAGGAAAAGGAAATATTTTTTTGAATGAGCAGTGACTTAATAATTTAAAGTACCTTAAACTATGTGCACTTAAAACCTAAGTGGTGCAAGAGCTTATCTATGTAAGAAAATAATTAAATTTTGGAGTAACAATTCCTACTAAGAGAAGTGTAAATGTACTTTTGCATTAATATATTGTGAAACCAGTAAATTGAAGGATAAGCAGGTCACTTATGGTCAGAAATTTTAAATATTTGAAAGAAAAGAAAAGTTAGATTCAGAAACAGACCACCCACTAAAGAAGGGTCTTTATCCAAGTAAGATCACATATTTGTTTATTGTATAGATCCAGGAGAATGGAATCCTCCTGATTCTGCAGTCAGATAAAGGCCAGAGATTTGCACAGCTGAAGCATATGCATACATTATTAAAAAGTAAAGGACTGCTGAAGATCTGTCATGTGCTTGTTATCTTTATCCAAGAGCAGTAGTCTTTAAATGGTCTATTTTGGTCTGCAGCAGTTTTCCACAAGGGCCTGCGCTTCACCACCACCACAGAACTTCTGCCCACGATCAGTTGAAGCAGCCAGTGTAATAGATGCTGAATTGCAGCTCAGAAAAATAGGAGAAAAAATAAATTGTCTGAATCAACTAATAAAATAGGCTGCTGCTAAATAGAGAAGTGCTGAAGAGTAATGACTCTGAAACAGATTTTAAAAATATTGCCCTCAAAATGTCTCTGAAGAATTCAGTCATAATTGAAGTTACTTTGAAGAAAGCAACTAAGATAGAAGAAGGACATGTTTCTGGAGCAGTGATCAACACTATAGATGCAAGCCAAGGTATCAAAATAGACAGGATGATTTGTTTTCAATCTAAAATAAAGAGTACTGCAAAACAGATGATGGCATGTCAGGCATTATGCAAAAATTACCAATGGCTAAGAAAATAAATCACTTCAAAGACAAGGGTCTCAGGCGGGAAAGAAAAAACTAGTTACTGTTTTTTTGGTTTTTGTTTTTTTTTTTTTTAGTAACATTAAATGGTCCAGCAGCTGACAATCAGCATCAGCAAGGACACGCATGGAGGAAAATGTGTGCCCATATTAAGCATTGGCTAAGATCAGCTGCAAAGTGCCAAGAGCAGGGACTGGAGCTTGTCATCAAGGGGATGGAACCCCAAATAACACTTGGGCAGACACAGGACTGGCAGACCTGGTCTGTGCAGTAGCTTGGCATACACCTGTCCTCTTTTTCTGCACCCTGGAGGAAATCTGCCTAACAACGTTCATCCAGTTCCTGGGGAGTCATAGCTGGGTGTCTGCAGAGGCTGCCAATAAAACCCCCTGTTTGCACCACTGTGGCTCATTGTCTGAAGTTTCTCAGCTTTTGATCGAGGCAAGGGTGTGGTGCTATCACAGCACAACTCAATCTCACTTTTCTCCCAAAGTGGTAGATTGCAGTGATATCCCCTTTTTTTTCCATTTTGGGTTCCCCTTTCTCTCTGAACCCCCTATATTCACACACATAGACATGGACTATGGCTGCAAGAGTATTTTGTGAGGTATGTGATCTGTCAATGAAGCATAGATATGTGTGATGGTTCATTCCAAAATTCTGGTAAGGCTTTGTAGGACATGTATCTCATGCTTTCAGATGTTATTCAGTGCAGATATGCTCTGCTGCAGTGGGTGGATGGGAGCAGTGTCTCTCACAGGGCAGTCCCTGCACTCTTCTCATGGAGGTCACCCTGTAGCCATACCGCTGCCAGCACATTGACATCCATATTCATATCATGAACTCACGTTTTCCTTCTCTCAGTTTAAATTATTTATTATTTATCCTGTGTGACAGGGCTTGGGTATCACATCCTCTAATTTTCCAACTGCTTTCTCAAGCTGCTGAATATTGTTTTCATTCTCTTCCTCATACTTTAAGTTACCAGGAACAAATCAAATTTCTTTTAGCAATTCTTACTTGGTTTTAGTCTCCATTGATATAATCCTAAACCATGGTATACTAAATTGGACATATTACTCCAGGTGTCATATTAAGAAATCTGAAATATAGGCATCATTTAAATATTATTTTCTGAATATGCCTTTCAAGTTCATTGCAAAAGGCTGCATAAAAAGGCCCTTCAAGAAATGGAGAGGCTACAATAAAAAAACATGGCTCTATAGACCTGTTTTAAAGAGTTATTTCCATCACCTACACACTTATAGTATATATATCCTTTAATAAAACTGTTTCAAATCCACTATAGTAATGTTAGTTTAATGAATTTTCACTTAGCAGTGAAGTTTAATGTTTGTGATCCATACAAAATGCATAATTTTAACAATTCTGTGTTGGTGATGAAAAACATGATATAACTCCCTTCTTTGACATGCTTTTAGTTCTCATCCATTTCATAGACAGATAATAATCAGGTTATTTCAGTACTGCCACATATCAACATTTTATGTTGTCTTTCTGGCAGTATAGCAACTTCATTTTATCATGTATTTGTCACTGCAAGTTAACCAAAATTTTTTAGAACTATCATTGCAATTAAATTGTCAGTGATGTTGTTTTTATAAATGAGGTAATTAAGCCCTTCCATTCTATTACATAGTTAATGAGCATGCAAATTAAAGCAAATAGTTGAAAGATGGCAAGTCCCTAATCCCTTTTCTAGTATCTTGTTTGAGCTAATTCTTTGTTTTTCCACAAATTCATATAATACAGCATAACATTTCTGCAGATATAAGTGACTTGCACGTATTTATTACTTCATATAAAAGTCCTCTCCAAATATATCCAAGCTCAACAGAAAGAAGAAATATTCTTAGAAACTATCCCACCCACCATTTGGCTCTGGAACCTGAGCATTTGATCAATGTGGCTTCATACTGATACAAAAGCAGTGCTACTTATTTAACATTGCTTTTCCTTGTGGTTTTGCCTCATGTTGGCACCAAAACCCCCCCCAAAAAAAACAAAAAGAAAACAAACAAACAAACAAAGAAAAAAATAAAAACATCATTTGCATTGCTGCTGTCTTCATTCTTGCTGTTTAACCCCAGCTAGCACAAAAATCAGGGAGTGAATCAGAATGGTAAATTCCTGTGTTGAGATAAAAGACCATTTAAAATTTTACAGTGAAAGAAAAAGCTGCACACACAAGCAAAGCAAACCAAGGAATTAATTCACTGCTTCCCGTTGAAGGCAGGTTTTCATCCATCTCTGGGAGAGCAGTGCATCATGTGCAGTGGTGACTTGGGAAGAAAAACATCACAACTCCAAATATCCTCTCCTTCCTCCTCCCTCCCACTTGGTGCACTGGGTATGACACCATATGGTCTGGAATATCCCTGGATGCAGGTATGTCCTGGCTCTGTCTCCTCCCAAACTCCCATGCATCCCCAACATCCTTGCCAACCTAAGAAGCAGGAAAATCTTCGGCCCTGTGCAAGCCCTTCTCAGCAATAACAAAAACACCTCTGTGTTATCAACCCTGTGTTCAGCACAAATCCAAAGCAGAGCCCCATACCAGCCACTGTGAAGAAAATTAGCCTAGCTGAAACCAGCACAATTCTTTGGGCTGGGTATTTATGATCAAAAAAGGTAATTTTGCATTTAATATAAGGGAACAGTCTTTTTATCTTGCGAGAAATGAAACATTTACTGCAGGACTAGATAAACACAGGGTTTATAATGGCCCCTGAACCATATGGCAGCCACATTAAAATGAAGCAGAGAAGGGAGGGGCACTTGAAAGGGACCTTTCCGGGTCACTTTGTGTGTTCTGCTTAGCTGAGTTTAATGTGATCCCAGGCAGGCAACCAGTGAGGTGCAAAGGAATAAGCGGCAGACCTTAAGCAGTGCAAATATTCACAGAGGCAGTTCCTGCGACTGGGCTTGGGGATTGTAGTTGTGGCATCTCTCTCTGGATATGGAGTTGCCTCACATTTTTTAACTCTTGAATCTGTAACACACACAGATTTAAAGGAGTTGCCCTTGTTTACTAAAATTTATCGATATTCTTCTGCATAAAGAAGTGACTATGGAAAAATCAAAAAATGAAAAAGGTCCAGAAACTGTATTTCTGCTGAATAAACAGAAGCATAGAATAGTTTGAGTTGTAAGTGACCTTTTAGAGGTCATCTAGCCAAAGTCTGTTATAATGAGCAGGGACATCTTCACCTGGCTCAGGTTGTTCAGAGCCCTGTCCAGCCTGACCTTGAATATTTTCATGGACAGGGATGACCTTGATGTTTCCATGGACACCACCTCTCTGTGCTATAATGTTCCTGCTCTCACCACCAAAATGAGAGAGGTGATAACTTACGAAAGAAGGAAGAAACCTTTGGGTATAGCATATTTGAACTCAATTGATTAACCCTTTCTATCCTCTAACATAGTCAAGGTACTAAGCCATAAGGTAGACTTGATACATTTTCCTTTTCTTCTCTTTTTCCACCCTCCTCAGGCATTATCCCTGCATGCAGTTCACAAGATTTGACACTAAAGGAAGTAGTATCTTTGGGACAGGACAAAGCTCATGTTGCTACAGATATGTAGGTTTCCCTGTTGATCTGAGGAAAATAAGAGAGGTTGTAGGAGAAAGTTGAATGCGCTCTTAGTATCAACTAGCATTTATACAAAATTATGAGTTACAGTTCAAAATGTACACTGTCATTTATTTCTAAACACCTGGGCTAGAGAGTGGAGAGTTTTGGTTTATATAAAGAGTAGCTTATTGACTTTGTATGTCAGGTGAAACTTTTCTAAAAATCCATCTGCAGACAGGGACAGCAGAAAAGTAAAAAAAAACATAGAACAAGAACAGGAAATGCAATTGCAAATTGAACTCAAAGAAAGACTTTTTTTTTTTTTTTATAAGACCTTCTTTTCAGAGCTGTCCTTAAAGAATTTATATTTATTTTATATAACTTCATTTGTATTTAGCTTCATTAAAATTACATTACTTGAAAAAAGTAAGATTTATTTAAACTCATACATTTCAAACTTCACAAAACCAATTAAATTAAGAAAGCAAAATTGCCTCTATTAGTGGGGATCTATTTAATAAAACATTCTTACAAACATATCTATTGTCCATTTTAATACTCCTGTTAGTTGGTTTAATTGGTTGTCTTGTGTATATGCATTTCCAATGTTTGAATATGTAAAATTTATTGAAACTGCTGGATGAAATGTGTCAATAAATAGAAGGTAGTGCAGAATTTTAAGTATTTACCTTTTTTAAAATGAAATTTAAGAAAGAAATAAATATATGTTAAAAAAAATTAAATCAATCAAATTTTATCCTGTTGTTGAATACTGACAGCCCTGTATACAGATATTATTGCAACTCATTCATTGTAGAAAGTACCTGCAAAAATAATCCTGCAGACTTCTCAGTTGCATGTCTTCATCAAATTTGAGTTCTGAAGATTTTTCTCTTCAGAATATGGGTTATAACTTGGGACCTACTCTGGAAATGCTGTCCAGAAATAGCAGTTTGAAAAGTCATTTTACATTTTCTTATTTCATGACATAATGAAGACATAAATACTATTGTAGGTGTGTCATGACATCCTATTACACCGGTTTACATACTGGTCTGCCCTCTCAGCTCAGTCTGGTGTTGCCACCCTGTGACATAACTGTTAAAGCCACGGCTGATTTGGATCCTCCCCTTCCATGCAATGCAGACAAAATGCTGCCAGCTCTAACTCCAACTCACTTTTCCTGTATCTTTTCTTCATAACTTTCTGTCAGCTACAAATCAACAGAGACATTTCACTTACCTTCACCTCAGTACATAAAACTTCATATGAGAAAATGCCAAACATTTTAGCACTGTGCTTGCCACCCTGGCAGGAACTCAGAGGCGATTAATACAGTACTGTTGAAAATTTGGGGCTTTATACATTTCCAAAATGCTATAGCAGCAGCCAGTGCCAACTTAAACTTGGACTTAAACCTTCCTATGTGTATGCCATGAACAAAAGACATGGTTCAAGGGTTGCTTGTTGCATATATCACAATTATGAATAATATCGTAGATACAATGTATAGATAGAAAGCAATTACCCACCCTTAGTGTTTTACTGGCTTTTAAGGTCAGTGCCAATATTTCAGATTTCTCAGTCAGGGTGAGATTTCAGTGTCTTGGCCACTGAGACAAGAAAAGATAAATTGGACCACATCAGTCTCCAAGGGACTGTAAAAAGCTGAGTACCAGGTGTTTTATGCAGACTTGTGCCATGTATGCTGTCTTTGGCAGTAGAGAACATCACCAGATGTAGACTTTGGAACAAGAAACAAATTTAAAAAGCAGAACAGCCTGTGATCTGATCTCTGAGTTGCACGCAGGGTAGGTCCCACGCTGTTGGGCAGTAGCAGTGGCCAGCAGGAAAAGTTAAATTTATTCTGTACTTGATACAGACCTGTAGGTTCTGTGTGACCATCAAAACCAGAAAAAGCAATCTGAGTATTTGTATTTGCCTCTCCTGGAGTGAAGACCTTTCCTAACCCAAACCCAGCCTTCCCCATCCATACCCAGCCACAAGCATAGATGCTACTTAATTAGACCAACTGCTGTAGCAGAAATTTCAGAACTGCTACACATACTGTGAATGCAACACAATGGATCTTTGTGGAAACAAACAATTACTTTGTTGGAATTGTTGTTTAGAGTTTAACGGTAACCTTTCCAGCAGAAGATTTGCTTACAAAGTACAAGCAAACCAATGCCTACAATGGCTTTACTGATCCTACTCTTTCCCCTTTTTCATCTACATTGTCCCATCTTTTCAAACCCTTGAAAATCTATTCAAAATTTCAACTGTGTTGTAAGGTCATTCCTTGTTTAATATAATTCTCTCTTTAGAAAAGATTTGGCATAGCAGAAAGTAGTTTTAATGAGCAGTTGGTCATCCAAGAAGGAAAAGAAATAAAGGAATAAGAAATCATTCTTTTTAGAAGGGGGGGACAAGCTACCCATTTGAAGAGGACAGATTTGGTACTTGGCTAGCCAGTGGCTGTCAGATGATGGGGAGTCATGCATTCTCCTTTCCCCTGGTGGTGGGTGGCCTGCTGGAAAGAGGATCTGATGGGGATATAATTCATAACTAGCCCAATACAGCTCAAACAACTATTGTCAGGGCATGAGGTGGCCTTTCTCCTTCCTTTAGAAGTATAACTAGCTGCACAAGAAGAGCTGGTGGGAAGAGCCACGTGAGAAAACTGATGGAAGATGGGACTCTCTTCTCCCGTGCTTTTAAGCTTCATTTAAACTGGGAGCCTCTCTAAATCCTCACCTGAGGCACACAACACTTACATTAATGTCGTGTCTGTGCCTTGGCTTCTAACTCTTTGATCCAGATGCTGGCCCAGGGCCATGTGTTTATGAAACGAGGATAGAGACACTGAGCCCTGGAAAAGCAATGCTGCCCTGGCTACGATGGGTGTACAAGACAGGGGCTGTGGATGATTGATGAACTGATGGTGGCAAGACAAAAAAAATGTTATGTTCTTCTCCTGGAGTGCAGTATGTCTGTGATGTAAAATTTTCCCCAGGTTAATGCTACAGTCTTTGGTCAGGAGGCCTTTCAGCAGACTTTAGTTCAAATGTCAATTATTTTATAGGTGCAACCACAAAAAACCAAATCACAATAAAGTTCTGATAGAGTATCTATTTTCAGGGACACCTTTTTTATCCAGAGAAATAGTATTTCACCAAATTATGTAGAAAATGCATATTTCTCAGTAATCTTACTCAGCTGACAATTCCAAACTGGAGGAAGGGGTAACACATATTAACAAACTTAATTTCTTGACTTATTTTTTTCCCTTCACCTGATTCTCAGTGATGAAAGATCCTAATTATACCCTTCCTTCTCCCATTTTTTTTCCTGCTCCATCATTTCACTTTCCCTTATGGTTACTAAAGGAGAGAAAAAAAAAAAAAAAAAAAAAAACAAACCCAAAACCAAAGATATCAGTCTTTCAAGACTTGGAAACCACTTAAGCAGATCCAAAACCTGAAATCAGCACATGTGTCTTTGGGTGTTATGCCAGAACTCTGAACTGTGCAAGCTTTCTCCTTCTTTAGCAATATTTACTTTTGAATCACAAAATATGGGTTGTGCTATAAAAAATCAAGGTGAGATGAAGACTAGTAACAGGGAGGACATTTTTTAGAGGAGTGCAAAAAGGTGAAATACTTAATCTGCATTGAGATGACATTAATCTGTAAATTCTGATTTGGCACCTCACTTTATAGCATATCCCCTGAGCCCAAACAACTACTCTTTTTATGCATGGAAGTTTCAGAGCTGTCTAGTATGAGAACTTGCTGTGAGTCCTGATTTTGATAGCTTCAAAAGAACAGTGCCATTTAGATTGGCTTTTAACATGTTCTTAAATTGCTATTTTATTACTCTTGCTGACATTCCAGAGACACGAAATTACCAAATCACATTAAGAAGACAGTAGGTGGAGGGAGGAATCTAGTTAAATAACACCAGATAGACCAAAAAAATTGACTCCTTATCTTTAACTTTCAAAGCTGTGCTTGTTTAAAAAAAGAAAATTCATGTGAACATTTTGTAAATTAAAACCACTGAAGAATCATTATGAAATAAGGTCATTTGTCTCTAGTGATTAACCCCATTTTTAAGCTTTTGTTTTCACCTTTGTTAGTATATTTACATACACAAATCTCTCTCTATATATATGTGTCATGGTTTGAAAATGGTGCTCCCCAAGCTACTATTCCCACTGAAACACCCCAGACCATGTGGGTTTTCCTCACTCTCCTTCACCTGTGGTGGAATGGAGAGGAGAAATGGAGGCACAAAAGGTAAAGATCACAGGCTGAGATAAGAACGTTTTAGTAGAAACAACAATGAAATAAGAAAAGTAAAGCCAATACTACTAGCAGAGCATACAGGCAGATGATATACATGACACTGCCTGACCCACAGTCCATCAATGGCCACAGCAGAAGGTCCCTACTCCAGTCCCTCCCCTCTTCATGTCCTCAGGTGATATAGAAAAACCCAGGGTGTTGGCTACACCCCTCCTGGCTGTTGCAAAAATTAACTCTCTCCTGGCTGCAACCAAAGCATTGAGCATATATGAAAGTTATATAGGAAAGACTGTAGTCATACATTGATTTTATTGGTGACAGAAATTACAATGAGGATGACTGTGGTTCATTTGAATGTGCTCATCGTTGGTATAAATCTTCACCATCTGAATTTCAGTGCAAATTCTCAATAAATTAAATTATACCTTTTTCTTATAAATTACAGAAACTTCAGGTGTGTAACAAAAACAAAGATGGATATTGCAATATATTATGTGAAAATAAATCATCAAGTCATGGTGGCTCAATTCTGTAAAATGTCTCTCAAGTTTCTTGCTTTTTAGTCATTTCAAGAAAATCAATTACTAAGTCAAACCAGATAATGAGATAGGAAAAAAGAAATTATAAGGCAAGTTGCAGAAAATAATTACAAAATCATAGGATTGTTTCAGTTAAAAGGGACATTTTAAGCTCATATGATCCAATCCAACAGCTATGGACAGAAACATCTTTCTGTAGATCAGTTTCCACAAAGTTCCATCCAACATGACTTTGAACATTTCCAATGATGAGATATTCAAAACATCTCTTGATAGCCCATTTTAGATGGAATAATATTAAAATTTGTCCCAAAATACCAATTTATTTTACAAGATCTCAAAAGTAGTTGATATGTTTGACAACATTTTTATGCCTTGAAGTTCAGCAAGTCACCAAGTTTTTGCTTAATCCATATGTTTTAAAGACTCAGCAAATAGTAAGTAATAGTAAGGCAAATTCAAGGTGGGGTTTTTAGAAGTATATGCTTGACAATGTGCTCTGACTAACTTCTGGATTTATGGGGCTCTCCACAAGTTCTAGTTGTTCAGTCAAAAAATATGAATCTCTGTCTTTTCAATGTCCATCAATACAAATTAAAACATTTATAATTGTAAAATGTTATAAAGGAAAAAGTTGGTTTTGAAACAGAAGTGGTTTTCACATAGAAGAGCACATGCACTGGCAAAACTTCCAGCTCATCTGGTGTTACTACTCTAGAAGAATTACACTGCTCACCTCTTTTTAGCAGCCTTGTGTACCACCCTCCCCAGATAAAAACAGTATTTCCTTTTAAAGGCACTTTCAGTATGCTTCAAGTTTCCACAATATCCCTGAGTTAATCAATAGAAACTGACAGTGTGTTACTAAATCTGTAGTTACAATATAATGAATTTTGAATGAGAAATGATTTCTTTTAAGTGTTGCTGAGTGTTACATCCACACTGTGCAGAGGAATGTATAGTAAACACTCATCTCCAAGTTCTGGACCTTGACTTGTCTGCTCAGACTTGCTGGGGTTTGTTAATGTGAATTTATTGTATCTTTACTGCACATTCTGTTCAAGAGAGACTTACAGGCTGCAATTTTATTGAGCAAAAAGCAAGAAGGAGGGACCCATAAGATGCTGAAGAAGAATTTAAAATGGATGAAATATATAAACTGATAACATAAGGCATAAAATTCTTTTTTTTACTCTTGTATTTTTTCCACCTTTTTATGGTGGATTATGTAAACTTTATACAGAAGGAGAATAAAGATCATGCTGAATATCAAATAACCTTGTTTCCAAAGAAGCGTCTTTATTTTCTTGGGGAGCGTGAGTGTGTGTACAGATAAAATATTATCTAGTGATAGCATAAGATATCAAAAAAGAAAAAAAAAGATGGAAAAGTCAATTCTGTGCTGGATCCTCTCTTTGAAGTGAATGGGAGTATAAAATACTTCTTTACAGATTACATTTCTATTGTTAACAAAGAAAATTTCTGATTGTTCTCTATTTAAGCTCATATTGAGTTTAAAAATCTCTTTTTATAGTACTCAATTAAAAACAGAAACTTATTGACCAATGTTTTCTTTGCTTTGTGTGACCACATAAGAATGAGGTTTGTTTCCATCAAACCTTTCCATTTCTTGGGTTCTCCATATCCCAAACAACTAGCATTTATTCAGCCCATACTACATCTTCAATTTTCAAGCTAAGTTATACCTTGATATAAAAGACAACTACTGTTTACATAAAACATTATGAATGTAGAATAGCTTATTTGTGAGGAACAAATGTGTTTACAGGCAAATGTCCATTATTCAGTCCCATTTTAATTAAAACTGGAACACAGACAGTCATGTCTCCTCAAAATAGACTATTCAGATGCCAAATAAAATCTCAGTTTTCTATTAATAGCTTTTCCAGCTATATATATCTGTTCAAGAAAATATTTTCATGATAGAATAAGATTTCTACAACAACAACAAAAAAAATAATCCTCATCACGTGTGAAAACGGCTGGACCATTTGACCATTTGCATTTGGTCTTTCCGAATAAATTCAGATTTGGTCAAGAACCCTGGGGGCAAAAAATATAAGGAAGTAAAATAGAGATTGTCTACAATTAAAGCTACTATGAATTTTTAATGAAATGCAGGTGCTGTCTTTTCTCTCACCAATAACAAAATTGCACAGACCTTCCTTTAGAGACTTACCCTGATCGGAAACCTACTCAAAGACTCATCAGCTGAGTGTTAAAGTAAACTGGCTGGTGATCATCCACAGATCCTGTTACTTATTTCTCACTGTGTTTTTGGATAATGATGATGTCATGTATCAGTGTTAAAGAGGTGGCAATTAGCTGCATTCATAAACACGTGCTTGAGGCAGTCGCACATTGAAGTTCAGCTCTAAGGAGTGCCAGAGAGCTAGAAGATGTACTGAGACATATTAAAATCAAATCACCATAAGCCTGAATGTGTACAAGGGAAATATTCTCTCTCTGTTTATGTGTTTGGAAATGAAGAGGCAGAGCTAAGAATATCTCCTTGCTCTTAGTTTAATGGTGCATTTATACTACAACAATATCCTACATGAGGTGCATCTTAGTATACTTGGGGGAATAAAAAAGCAAAAGCTACTTAAGGGCTGAAAAGATACATCAGTGGGAGGAGAGCTTAGCTGAGAAGTGGATGTTCAGCAGCAATTTGATTTCATAACTCTTCCCTGAAGCTTTAGCTGGTGGCAGTGACAGCCTCATCGGTGATAGGAGTGTGATCTGCTTAAATCACTGAGTTACCAGGTGAGAGATGGAGAGAGCAGGCTGCATAGAAAAGGAGGCATGAATGGCAGATGAATTGAGTTTTGCAAAGACTCCAAGATGGGGGAGGGAGAGGAGGAATCCAAGCTGTACCTCACACAAGAGTAGGGACTCACAAAAGCTGCAGTGAGTATAGGTGGATTTCCTCAGGGATGGAAGCTGAAAGATGGTATGTTCCGACCACTAGATTACTCTTTCTATGTCTGTAGATGTTGGAAATTATACAGGCCTTTGTCACCAGCAGTGAAAGAGCAAGCTCTGGCAGGGCAGGCCTCTGGAAGAGCAATGCCTATCTCATAAATCCATTCCATTGCCACAGGAGAAATCAAGTAATAACATCAAGAAAAATCTTCTGTTAAAGGATCTAGAAACAGTCATCTACCAATAAAAGCTGTCATCCTAATAGGCTTGCTGCTCGCCTTCCACACTGGTAATTCTGCTTAGTCTTTCAACAAATTCTGCATGAATTCTATAGGCAATCAAGTGGAGGGTCGTAAAATGTTTGGGAGCAAGAGTTACTGGCTTTTTGTAAGCAGGAGAAAAAGACAACACTACAGAAAGGTTGCAGAGAAGATGGAAAGGAAGGAAAAACCTTTTCCTAGGAAGTGATAGAACTGGAGGTCTATAGTGAAAGGATATAATAAAACCAGTTACAATAATGGAAAACTACATACAGCTAAATTTGGTGGAAATATGGAGGCAGAAGATTTCTCCTTCCCAGACGGCTTAAGCCAGCTCTGGTGGACTTTAAGATTCAAGGGTTATTTTCACCATAGCTTTGTTCCTCTGACCCTCACTGACTACTTCTGTTTAATCTGATTAGCCTTGAGTCAGATAACCTTCCTTTGAACAAAAGAATAAAATCTTCACAACTGGAGTAGTTAAGCACTAGAAAGGATAGTTCAGAGAAATCATGAATCTTTCCCCTTGGAGATTCTAAAACTTTGGCCAGAAAAGAATCTGAGTGTGTTGGGTCTACATTTGAAGTCACCACTGCTTTGAGCAGGAGGTCAGACTGCCTGACCTCCAAAAGCCTTTCCATTTTTCTATCTCTGCAAAAAGAGGCAGTTTGTAGCAGTGACTGTGTGCTGAAAGGAGAGCACTTGAATTACACTGTATCTTTTCAACACTATTGAATCACTCCTAGAATATAATAAACTGAAGTGAAAACCTGTAGTGCCTGAACTCTTTATTGCCTGATTTCATATTACTACAGTCACTCCTCAAAAAAGTGGACTCATCAGTCAAACAGTGTTTACCAGTGCATGGCATGCTGCTGAGCTCTAATGGTCTTTGACTATCAAAAAAGCCATAAGGGACAGTATTCCTATTATCATTGAGGCCCAGCGTTGGGAGAGGATGCATTGTTGAGAGGTGAATGTAGGTTTCTTCTTTATTGCTCCTCTGAATATAAACTGATGCAATCTATCATGGTTTAAATGAATAATTTCAAAATGTAGTGGCCTTTAAAATGATTTAAAGTCAATGAGCTAGCAGTGGAGTCAGCCTGGCTCTTGCATCTGGGTGCTCTGCCTGTGGGCTGTGTGCTGCACACAAAGCTCTGTGCAGCTGCTCTCCATTGTGTTTGTTTGCTGAACAGCTGGAAATACTAACAAAAACATAGATGTTCTTAATTTTTTTTTTTTTTTAATATAGAACAAGTGCAGGACAAAAAAGCTCTTTTACCCACTCCTCAGCTTCACCGTGCTGAAACAACATACACCTTGCTGACATTTGCTTCCATCAAAGAGTAAGAAAAGAATGAAACTTTATTTTGAAGCAGACAAATATAGCTTGTCTGGACAAAGCAAAAAGTTGCACAAACTTCTATTTCCTTGGTTCAGTTTGTATTTTTTTAAAATGTTTTTGGGCAAACTGATTGTAGGTTCTGGGTTGGGTTTTTTTTGGGTTTTTTTTTTTTTTGTTTTGTTTTGGTTTGGTTTGGTTTTTTTTTAAATTTTTTTTTAATCCTAACATTTCTTTCCCTCCTCCATTGGAAATAGCCAAAAATAAGACATTGCTTTCTTTTTCTTCCCCTCAATTTTTTTGTGCACCTATGGGCACGTGTTGTGACATGCACAAATTTATTTTTAGATACAAAATCTCTAGCTTTTGTCCTAATTGTTTTTTCTCATTTCTGTCCATTCACCCCCTGTCTATCTCTTAGATGCTGCCCTTTTATTTCTCTTATTGCTTCTCTCTTATGTCTCTTAGGAATTACAAACGACTTCATAGATTATTTAGGTCCTACTAAGTGTTTTTGTTTTTCTGAATGCTTGTTCCTTAGATAGTAGGAAAAAACCAATTTGATTGCAGATTTTGAATATGTTTTAGAACTGCATCGCTTTCTTCAAAAATAAAAGTTGATTGAGTTCAATCAGCAGTCGTAATCAAATTCTAACAAAAACCAAAACAGTGAATAAAAGTATTTTAAAACAATAACAACTTATATATGAAGGCAAGTGAATATTCAGTGTTGAAATGCAGACAGACAAAGACCATATGGAGCATGAGTCAGGGTTATTTGTAAACAAACAAGGGAAATTGTAATCTTCCTCCTGTTGTGGGAACACTTACATTTCTTTGTTTCTGTTTAGATTTTTTTTCGGTGGTAGTTATAAACCTATCACTCCGTTTCAGACAGACACAGGCATTTGCCTACTGTCACTGCTCTTTGGCCAAATTTTGGCAATAATGAACTGATACTTTTTTCTTTGTTGTTGTTTTGTCAAAGTCTCTGTTGTGGGCTCTGATGCAGGAAAAACCAGAAGCTTTGGTCAGTTTCTGAAAATTCCACAGCATTGCTACTGCACTGACACAGCTCTTCTGCCAGACAGTGAATCTTCAGACCCCTCTTACAGAAAGACCATGGTGACAATAATTTAATGGAAACGTTAGATGGCTATACTTTCATTGCCTCCAGCACTGCCTTTTTCTAGTATCTTGATTGATATTGAACATTTCTGGTGAAAAAACCTTCCAGAAGCTAATGCATTTTTCCATACACAGTTGCCCTGAGTCACATGTACAATGTGTGCAGACATCTGTACTTCCCTGAACTCTGATATATTTGGATTAAACTTCTTTTCCCTGATATTGAAAAAACACTCACACATTTCATTACAATAACAGATGGAAGTGTTGACTATGCTGACTTAATTCAATGTTAGCTCTGAATCCTTTACCATTAAGCAACAATTTTATAATACTTGTCTAATACATCTCCATTTAAATCTGAAAATTTGAAGAGTTGCATTGTTGGTTCTCAATCAATAATATCAGAATTACTGTAAAATTAAAATTTGAAAGACCACTAGGAGAATAATAATTGAAATTAAATAAATTTTGGGCAATAAAGGGTCCTTAAATTTTTAACATTCTCCACTCTATTGATAAACATTAAACTAGAATCAAGTATCAGCACTAGGAAATGGAAATGCAGGTTTCACTGATTTGAAATTACCATTTTTATGTTCCATTTTCTGTCCATCAATAGAAAAAAGGCAATTCAAGTATATCCTCAGCACTGCATAGCTATCCCTGAATCTTTGTGTGCTGTTTCCGCAGAGAAAACCATCTTTACTCACCACTGCTACTAAATGACAAAGGTAGAGCTTGTAAACTCTTCCCTCTCATGCTGTTTCCTAAGGATATTTAATGCTTCTGTAGTTGTCATTGTCTGTGAGAAATACTCGAACATTAATCTTAATTAAAAGAAATAGAAAGAATGGAAGAAAGACGAAGACTGCTTCCACATTAGAGATTTACCCCTTACAAATTTGCTACAGAAAGGGCCATTCCATTGGCTATAGAAAATACCTGAGAATTCTCAGCAGAACCCAGTCTTCCTCAACCACAGAGGAAACAGCTGGTTAAAAAGAATTTATGAAATTCATGAAGATAATTGTTCTACTCAACCACCTTAGAAGTTCTCAAAGATGCCTAAACTGCTCCATACTAAAATAACTGAGTAAAAAAAAACCTCTTAACTTTAGCAAAGAAGTTAGAGGTATAGATGATTGATCACAAGGGCTGCTTCAATATTTACTAAGCAAATGACAGGAAAACAGAAAATGGAATGGTTAAAAAGGTAATTTAATATATGAAGTCTCATGAAGAACCTTGTACTTTGAATGAACTTTGGTCTCTCACCAAACAACCAGAAGACTAAGAAGTATATGATTAATATGTTTTAGACCAAATGAGGTAACAATAGCTCCTTTAAAACATAGAAGGATAGGATAGGACTTTATTCAAAACGATTTCAATTCCCATTCCAAACTGCTTTCTGTACTAACCTGAACTCTAGACTTTCATTAATATAAAAAGACCTTCAGGTTCTCTTTTTCCCTATGAACCTTTTGAAATTTTCAATATCTCCCATTTTCTTTCTCTCTAACAGCTAACATAAAGAAATATTTTTCCCTCCAGTACAGAAGAAAATGAAGATCAAGATACAGATCATAAGAAACTTGACATTTTGGAATCAGAAAATACAGTGCAACAAACTATTTTATAAAGAGTTTTCTCACTAACAAATATGCTCTTGAGTCCCCAGTTTGTAAATATTTCATTTACTTGCTTGCATAAATGCATCAAGGAGCCTCCTCATGAAAACTTTATTTTATCTGGTTCTCTCCCCCTTTTCCAATATGCTGTTTTCTGATACAGTACAATCCTTGTCCCCAAACAACTTGATAAAATAAGAAAAAAATATTATTTCATGCCATGATGATAGACGAAAAGAGCACAAAGATATCTAAACCTATGTCTAACAAAAATCTGTGATTATTTGCATGTCTTAAAAACTGGTCCTTTAAATCTGAGTAGAAAAATGGTAGGTTCAACTGATGTACCTAAATGTTTCTAAGTAATACCAGAATAAAACATGAGCTGTTGGAAATACTCCAATACATACAGTTACCTTTGGAAATCCGGGTGTAACAAGGAATTTGTTCCTCATGTATGTACAGATGCTGATACCTGTGCTTAGGGCCACTCACAAGATCCAATATATATCAGTTGACTACAGGAGCAATATAATTTGTCTGTCAAAAATTTGTCTAAATTACTTACAAATTTCAACCATATTGCCCAGAAAATAAGATATCAGAAAATATATTTTAATTGCTAAGAAATTGAATCATTAGAAAAGACAGTTCTTCAGGTCAGAAATTGTTTTGATGCTTAGCCTAACCCCTTTTCTCTGATAGGGTTTAGTAGAATGACAGCAAATAGTTAGTGTCATCCTACCCCTAGGAATCTTCAAAATACTGTTCACTTTTTAACTACTGACAGCATGGCTTAATTCCTTACAAATTCTTTCAACTTTTTGGTTTAAGTAATCATTCATTGCCCTCAAAGCAGTTTTAGCAAGAGTAGACCATTGATATGCAGTCAGTGATTTTATTCTGCATAGCCTCTTAATGTTAAATATTAATTGCACCACCGGCCTCTCAATTACATGTTGCAGGAACAATGAAATTTTATTCTAATTTATTTGGCCAGCTCCTTCAGCAGCTTGAAGACTTTCTAGACCTACTTCATTAGCACAGAAGTTTTACTTTCATTTGAAATTTTAAAAACTCATATCCATTTCTGTAGTTTTTTATAGTTTTATAAGGACCCGACTATCTTGGTACAAATAAATTTTTTAGGGCAATTCTTACTTTATATTTTCATTCTTTATCTTAGAACAGGCCTAGTGTGAGTTGTCTCCTTTTTTCTGTATGTTTCATAAGAACCAGGCTGGCATGATTTTTTTAAAGGCTATTCTTGTTTCATACCTTTGCTCTTGATCTTTGATCAGGCTCAGTATGAAATGTATTTCTTCTCTGATTCTTGTACTAATATCCATCTCTGCAATAGCCTATTTCCCATCTGCACTAGCAAGATCTTGTCAAACAAGCCAACAGGAGTCTGCAATAGCTTCAGGCACCTTCATCTCATCCTGTCTTTCTCCATTTTTCTTTTAGCAGTAGGAGCAAATTCCCAGAAAATGAGCAAATACCTTTTAAATTTGAAACTATCACCAAAGGCTAATTGAAAGAACAGAATCTCAACAAAAAAAGGATTATGTATTCTCCTATTAGATAGGAGAACAAAATTATAAAACATACAAGGCTGCAAAATATGAAATACATTGGAATGCAAACAGATGTCAGAATTAAAGATAATTCCAAATTTTTTCTTCTCTTATATAACCTTAAATGTTTTGGGCCATCTAGGATAATAACTGTACCTAATCAAAATTGCAGCTGTTTTTGCAAAGAAATGTTCAAATAACTCCAAGGAGTCACTCATTAAAATAATTTAGTTGCCATTATCCATAATATCCCAGGCAATGTTTTATTTAGATGATGAACCACAGAAAGCTGCTTTGTTATCTTTAGAACATTGTTTTCAATAAAGAGTCCATGCCACTTAGGTTGGTAATGAGTACAGATCACTTCAGTCATTTCCAGGTTCCTTTTCCAACCATGCCTGGTTTGAACAAACTTTGGTTACTAGCTTGCATTGCAATGTACAAGGTGCTATAGATAAATTACTTTTACTTATTGAATAGTTGATTAATGGAATAGTTCTCTCTGCTATACCAATATCAATAATTCGCTTGATCCCTGTATCTGACTTTTCCCAGAGTCACCTTGAATGTTACATGAAATTAGTGGCAGATGCATTGATATTCCTGAGAATAGTGCTGTTAAGAAATAACATGAAAATACAGACAGTTTCTCATCCCACCATTCATCTATATTTAAATATGGATGGTCATTATCAGATGATTGCCATGGCTGATACCTGTGGAATGATTTCCTATCTCTGTTTTTGACACTGATTAATTTCTTGCTTCAGTTCATAAGTCAAAAAAACCAAATACAGAAGTTACATTTATTGTAAAGAGTTTGAACTCCCTTCCCCTTACACACTCTGCAATGTGCCAAATATATGTGTGGTCTCTTTAGAAAAGGTATTAAAAACTATACACAGCAGCCATAATTGCTCACAGGCCTTCTGGAAAAGCATTTGACTGTTTATCTTATGCTTCTGAAGCTGCTGATATTCCTGTGTGATCCCCAAAACTAGCCAGGCTCAGTGCCATACTAAAGCTCTTTATCTCTAACAGCACTCTTTATTGAGAGTAAATAGCAAGAGGAAGGAATGCATTACTATGCACTGGTGTGCAGAGCCCAGTGGAAGCATGCAGTCATTGTTAAGCCCAGCCCTCCTCTGTGTACTGAAAAATAGGAGGCAAAAAGCCTTGGTAGGTGCTGATCTGCACCAGAAAGCAGTGCTATGCATTTAGAGGATAATATTAGGGTAAGTTAGAGATCTATGGATTTAACAGGAGTAAAGGTAGATGACATTCCTGGGGAGAATTTTGTGGTTATCATCTTTAATTGTTGATGCCTACCAATTTCATATTGATTGAGAAGCCATCCATTTTTAATTATTTTGGAATTTTTTAGTAACACTAGAAAAAAAATCCCACACACACAAATCCAACCAAAAATCCAGCAACAACTGACAGTATCAACTTTTTAAATTTTTTTTTAGAATTTTAAACTTCAGCACCCTGAAATATAAAAAGGAGCCCTTTATTTTTTCCTATAAATGTATTAGGAAAAAAAATCAAACAAATTTACATTTTCATTGGTATATTTTTTATTTCATAAAACAAAAGTTGAAGCCTTGATTTAACAACACATATGGATATAAATTCTTCATTTCTTTATTTTACAACTTTACGTTCTTGAAAAAGTCTGATTCTGTTAATTGATTACATTTTTTTTTCCCTGAATGTTAGGGTGCATTAAAGATCAAATGCTTTTGTATAGTGATTAACAACAAGCAGAGAAAAAATTAAATCAGAAGAGGAATGGAAAGACCTTGGGTTGCTAGAACCCTACTCTTCACCAAGTTAGAGGGGAGAGGATATTTTATTTTTTTTAACTATATATGGTATAAGAATGAATTTACTCAAAAGTGTTGAGTATAAAAAATTTATAAAATTTTTATTTCTTTTTTCTCTTATATTCTTTTTGGTGCAAATTAAGTGTTCAAGAAATAAGATTTATTTGAAATAAAAAAATCTTATTGAGATATTTTAGTGAGAGAGAAAAGACTGTATGGAAGGAATAAGTCAAAAGAAAAAAGCTAAACAAAAAAAAATTGTCTTCCTGACACTATGAAATATTGAGAAAGCCACTAGAGGGAAATGCTGTCATTTTCATATTTCAGGGATTTCATTTAGCTTTGATGAAAATTGAATAACATAAAATTTTCCCAATATTGTAAAGCATTTAACACAACTTTGCCATTTTCAAGGGACAAGTAATTTCAAAAGTCAACAAGCTTAAAGATGATGTTTGACAGAAAGGGTAGTTCTCTAAAAGCTGAAGAGTGGTCCAATGACTGCACTGGTATCCTGGGATTTAGAGTTCGTAGTTTTGTCAAAGACTGTCTGTCTGATCTTGGACAAGTGATTTGATTTTATGCTGCATTTTCTCATCTGTAAAATGGGAAAGTGTAGTATTCATTTCTCACAGAGGAAACTGCAAGAATAAATATATCTGTTGTCAAGAAGAAAGTTCAGGAAAAAAGTTTTCAATTAGGCATACAAAATTGCTGATTTGAAATGTCATTGAGATTCAGCTGTGGAAACAATTGTCTAAGCTGTTTAATGCAGTACCTTATGTAGCTTCAAGTCATTGTAACTGCAAATATCTATAAATAGCTACAAAAAATCTTCAGATGCCATAAAGCACTAGTACCGAAATTTCCAGTATCAGATTTCCACTAAAAACTATACAGAGATTAAAGAAATAATCACAGAATACTGTGATAATGTATGCTGAAAATATCCAAATGGGATCGAAAAATGTGTTAACATACTAGCGTGTTTCTGAATAAAGAAATTACATAAAATGAGGACAATCTCTCAGATAAAGTAAAAAAAAAAAAAACACAAAACCTGTTTAAGAGGGGGTTTTGGTAGCTTTCTGTGCACTTGTCAAACACATATATTTTCTATAACTAGTAATTGGATCCTGAAACTTCTGATAAATTTTAAAATAGCCCTCAAAGTGTTCACCATGAATTCCAATCACCTGTTAGGTCATGGATTAAAAGAGGCCTGGTGGGGTTTTGTGGAATGAAGGTGAGGAAACTCAGCTTTCCATACCTACAGTACACACTCCAAACAGTGATGCTTTGGAAGATTATGTAGAGCTGTACTTGTAAAGTGATGCACTAATCTGAGATGTAACTATCAGGACAAAAATACAGAAACAGCTACCCAGCTTGAAAGTGTTCAGCAGCCCCACCTGTTTCCCAAGACAAGTATTTGTCTGTTGTATGGCCCACACTCTTTCTATTAGAGCTAGGAGCGTGCTTATTTTTTAACCCATATCAATGTCTGGGATCTCTTTCTGAAAGCTATTGTTAAATACAGCTGTGTGAAATGTACCACACAGAAATTAATCTTGGCAGATTCTAGCACAAAGTAGTTAAAGCACCTGAGTTTCATGCCATTCTTAGAAGCAGGTGAGCTCTAAATATAAAATACTGGGGAGGGATAATTTAGCCTCACATAATGCTGAAACATATTCTCACAGAAGTATTCCAGAGCAATTTCTTCTTATTTCATATCTACTGCATCCATTTTTAACTTTTTAGTTCACCTTCAACTTGAAAGGTGTTCTGCTGCCAGCATTCAGACATGTACATCACCTGTCCAAAAGCAAGATGGATTCAGTTCTACCCTGCACCTCACTGGCAGTTTTGCCAGGAAAATGTTCTAATTGACTCTACTCTTTGTGGTTCTGGATGAAGAAAACCTACCCAATGTTTTGTCTCTTTGGTTGAATGTGACAGGGGTGGTAAGCAATAGATTTTACTCTAAAAAGACAAGGCAGTCTTTAAACAGCACTTAAAAGAAAAATATATTGTAAAATATTAGACCATACTTTTAGCTTAATGCTGTAGAAATAAATAGTAAAGTATTGAAAATTATATTGTAATATCCTGGTTCCCATGGTATCAAAAATTAAAGTTTATTTCCAGTAGGAAAATAGCTGTTCAGTGATTTTAAATTAAAAAATTCATTGCCAAAAACATAGGTTTCAAGACAAAAGAGAGGATTTACAACTGGTCATGACCACTTGAGTAAGAAATATGTATAGTACTAACAATACTGTAAAAGAATAAGAATATATGGAACATACTGCAATGAAATTTGCTTCAGTCTGATTAAGGTACCTCATATGATGTAGGTGTCCGGCAAGTGCTGACAAGAAGTGATACTGTGATCTTCTCTGCTATGTCCTTCCTCTCTGGAAGCTTTTAATGTCACTTACATGATATTATCTGCAAATGTGCCTTCAGCTCTGGCTGGAATGTAAGGTCCAGGAGCAGCTTAGCTGCAATGCTTCAAGTTCTTTCTGCATGAAATAAAAATATTTGTTATTAAACTAATTTTAAGATCAAGACTTTTCTTTTCTCCCTGTAAACTAGAAAAGCCTATTGCCTGTCAGCCTGTATGTATGTAACAGCTTCCTACTAGACAGAACAGACACAATAAATATGTGCTGGGGTCCAGTGCACAGATAGGTTAAAATCTGAACGATTATTTCTGTTGTCCTAGTCCAGTGTCAGGATTGAGTTTATACAGGGACTCTGATGGTGCACATGAGTTCTGCTGTCTGTATGGTCCTCATTAACACATGAATACATCATTACTACATGGACAAGCAGTACAGGTGTTACAGGGCAGTGACACTGTGAACCTTTCTAGTGGTGCATCCATTAGTCCATTTCCACATGCCTGTTTCCCTTTTGCCTCTGAAAGAGACAGTTTGTTCTGTGGTCCATTGACTTCTTGGCTGCAGTAAACCTGCTAATGAGCTGAGTCAAAGCTCCCAGACAACTTCACAAGTATTAGCAAGAACAGATGTTAAGTATCTGTGGCAGAGATGAAGCAATTATACAAATGGGAGTGGTGTTTTGTGTTCTAAGGCATCCTCATCCTTTGAACATGCAGATTCAAGCATTCATTTACATAATGTCCATATTACCTCTAAAACATACCCAGAGCATACTCAAAAGCAGAAGATGCAGTAAAGATTTTTAAAGAGATGTTATCGTCTTGACAGTCCTTGTTGCTCTCTCCAATCTCTGAAAATCTAAGCTTTTCATTTTATTGTCATGTTGGACAAGAAAAGCAAACCAGACCTGAAATATTTTTATTGCTTCTGACATGGTTCATTTCAAGATGTCTGTCTGAATTCCCAGTATGCTCCTTTGCCTGTTTTAGCATCTCCTGCTCTCTGCCCTGTGAATTGTGAATGCTATTTGTGTGGCATTATAAATAGCACCATCTCTTTTTTTTAAGTGTCTGTACCTTCATGATCTGCCTTCAAAAGAATTGAGAACTCATTGTAATTTGTTCTGCATATGAGTTATCTGTGTTTAATCTGCATTGAGTCTTGTACTTTTCCATTCCTATTCTACCACAGCACTTTCCATTGCTTCCATTAAGCTCAGTTATCTAAAAACCTTTTCCTCTTTAAATTTTTCTTCTATAGAACAGGGGATTTTTCTGAGGTAATTATGGATGACATTTGGAATCACTGAGAAAACTCTGGTGAGTTCCACAGTTTTTGTAATTTGCAGTTTCAGGTTTTGCTTATTTGCTCTGGGTCCTTTATTCTGTGTTTTTAATTATTAAAGTTGTTTATTTTAATTCCTATTCATTGAATACCACCTCCATTCATATTTTGGCCACTTACTTCAAATGATGCTTCAGCTGTCCTGCTTACTGGATAGAAAAAGATGAAAGCATTTTCTTTACAAAAAGCCATATCATCTAACTTCAAAAAGAAGCCCTCTGCTCCAAATATTATCCCTGTAATTAGCAATAAATTAAACAGATGCTAAAAATATCTAACTTAATTTTTTTTCCTGTCCATAATTCTGTTGTTGCTGGCTTTTGGCTTTGTGTATATCTGCATTCAAACAGTGTGCCTTTGAATATGCTGATATGGTGTGCTCGTATGAAGTGATGTGTGCTGCTCTATTCTGCTGCAATCTAAGACCATGTGATGACACTAACCAACCAAAAGCAGAACTCTTGACCTTTCATTTCTATACTCACATTTTCTTGTCCTTGTGTTCCACTCTGTCCTTTTTTAAGCTGTAAAACAAAGTTTCACATATATCCAAACTCTTAACAGTGTTTAACTTACATTTGTCCCATCCATTTTTCCCATCCACATTTACATGTGGCTCTAATTTCAGGGTGCTATGTCACATGATTCAAGCCTTTTGCTTATTTTCCTTTCAGTGTGTGTTTCTGCCTTTTAATTTTCTTTTAGAAAATCCCCATACACTTTTTTATTTATAGGTATTTCTTCCTTTATTTTTTCACCTTTTAGAATTTAATATTGTCCTTAATTTTCTTACACCAGACAAATATTCAGGCTGGTTAATTTCATCATGGTAGTTGATTAATTCTGATTCAAACTACATTCCCATCTTCTTTAGAGACTGCATATGCCATTATAAAACTGGAATTTTTTTCCTAGGTTCATAGATTTACAAGACAGAAAATAAAATTAATTTGTCTGTCGTTTCCCACAACCATTGAGTTGGTATTGGGGAATTTGCTAAAGAGAAATAAGGTACATTAGGTTTTTCTGACATTAAAAGGAATAACTGTAATTAAAAGACAAGAAATCAGATGTATTTTTGGCTTCTTCCTAGGCAGACTGGTGTAATTTAGTATCTTCTCAAGAATAAGTGTGCATTTCCCAAAGATACCTAACTGAGGATAGATACCCTGCTGCCAGAAGACAATGCTGCTTGATTGATGGGGGGAGAGGCCACCTTTTCTGTCAAGATTACACTTTACTAAGGATTAGATCAGAAGACCTTGGTTTCCATTCAGGCACATCCTTAACCTCAAATTTACTTTTGAAGTTGAGAAGACACAATACTGTGTAGTTTCCTGCCTTTGAAAAGGAGATAGAACTGCTCTTCAGGAAAAATACATTTTAATGTCAGGCTCTGATTCTATCTGAGGGCCTGAGATACTACACAGACTGAACATCCTCAGTTTAGAAAGAAAATAAGAAAAAAAGAAATCAGTATTTGATCTCATTAGTTACTTGACCTTATGTCAGTATTTGATTTTATTCCTTGGGGCTTCATTTTTTTCCCTTCCTGATTGTTTCATTGTATGCTCAATTCACATTAACATAAATGAGAGTTGGATCTGACTTTTTTGAGTTATTTTCCACCTGCTTTTTAAAGTCACAGAGGCTATCTTAGTGTCTCCCAGACATTGAAAATCCTTAAAAGTGCAAAATGTTTCTGTAGGGTAAAACAAATTGCACAATATCATTTTACAATAATAATTTTTTAAAAAATCTAATAGCATTAGATAATTCAATATTTAATTTTTTTTCTTTTTTTGTGTTGGACACATTGCACTCTAAATAAACATTTAGGAAATCAAAGCAGCTTTGTGAAAAGAAAGATTATCAATAGAAGCAATGAAACATTATTTTATAGTATTATTTTGACATATAAAGGAAAGTCATAGCATTCAAAATAAATTATATAAAACAGAGTTGTATGCATTGCAGTTCCATACACCTAATTTTCTGCTTGTCTCTGTAGTCTGACAGCTTCATGAGTCTCTGTACTAATTAAAATTCCATAAATGATGTCATAAAATTCTCAGATTCTATTGTTTATATCAACTATAACTTGATCCAGATTTTGTTTTGTTTTCATGCCAAAGACCACACAAAAGCTTTCTTTTCTTTTTCATGAAGCTTCTGTTGATATAATTTCCCACTGAATAATATCTTATTTTAACATGATAATAGTTGTTTTCTTCCTCTTGTGAGTAAGATAATTAATCAAAGTATAAAATTTTGAATGTACGCAGTCCCTTTTTCCAGTCATTGCACCAGCTACTTTTTAAAAGAGTATTTCAGCATTTCTTTACCATTTCTCATTCAGCTCAACAAATATGAATTTTCATTGCTACTTGGTATCCTCTATGCTTTTGCATTTATGTAGAGAGCATAATGTAAAATTGCAATCAAAAACAGTCATAGTATCTCTCCTGTCTAATGAAAATTGTTCAGGGCAGGGCTGAGGGATGCAAAAAGCAGCAGGAGTGATCTTTTCAGTCATGTTGTCCTTCAAGTTGAACTCATTCCCTCCTGTCCTGTCACTACATGCTCTTGTAGACAGTCCTGCCCCAGTTTCCCTGTAAGCTCCTTCAGGCATTGGAAGGCCACAATTGGATCACCCCAAAGCTTTCTTTGTTCCAGGCTGAACAATCCCAATTCTCTCAGCCTGTCCTCACAGGAGAGGTGCTCCATCCCTCTGATCATCTTGTTGTGCTCCTCTGGACTTGTGCCAACAGATCCATGTCCTTCCAGAGGTGATGCAACCCTGCAGGTGGGGTCCCACCAGAGCAGGGCAGAGGGGCAGAGCCACAGACCATGAAGAATGTTGGTACCTACAACCAGAGGAGGATCAACTTCAGCATGGGGCAAAGGGACTAAAAAGACAATTAATTCAGATCTTATCCAAGCTAGTTCAATGAATCTCATATCTGACAGCCACCTGAAGCTCATGATTTAGGATAACCTAAAAATTAGGTTCTAATCAGGAAAAGAGCACTACTGTCTCTACTGTTGTATCTTTCAGTGCCTTTCTGCTAGCCCAGCTAACTGCTTGCCTTTATCTGTACCTCCCAGATAAATTTAAGATATGAGCTCAGAAAACTTTGAGTTTTACATGTCTAGCAAACTTTGAATTTCACTAGAGATCTGGTATATTGAAGACAATGTTCCACGGAAACCAGAATTCCATGCATAGGACAGGAGTTTCTCATAGCAGATTTAGTCCTTAAATTGCAGCTAAATTACAAACAATAATAAAACTCAGCAACAGAAAAGACTTCTGAAGCCAAAGGCTCCTGCAGAACTTAGTTATCAGTCCCTTAAACAGTGGAGAAATTCTGTCCCTGGGTCTGGATCAGGTCTGCTGCACTTAAGGGTAGACTACTTGTCATGGGCAGAAGGAATTTACTGCCAAGACTTTAGAGGGCAGAGAACCAAGTCAGTCTCACAAACACCAGCCTCTATCTCTGTAAAATGCCTTTAAATGCCATTTCCAAACTATGTGGAAGCTTCTACTCTGTTACTCTCTTCTAAAAAAATTGTGCCAGTGGTCTGATGTTATTTTTCACTTTTTGATGGGCTAAAAGATGAAAGACCTATTTGTTGCATCGAATGACCCTCTTCAAATCATTAACACTGTAAGATACAAAACCAAATGTAAGTTAGTTTTCCTCTCCTTATTCTGCATCTTCCCCTTTTTTTTTGTGCCCACTTTTCATTCTAAGAGATATGTAGCACTAAGAATATTATAACCCCTTCTGGCAACGGAACAGAAACATGGTTTCCATTAGAGTTCATTGTTTTTTTCCTTTTTAATTTTTTTATCAATCCATATGAATCCCAGAGGACTTCAGCCTTTGATAGAAACTGTAGTCAAGATATATTGTGGGTCTAGTTCTCCCATATTTCTATTCGACTTAGACTGTGTATTTAGTTCCCCTGTGCCTAGTTAAATTAAAATATAAGTACAATATGTGTTCATGTAGTATTCTGAAAATGAATTTGTTTTGTTCTGTAAAAAACTACCCTCTTTAGTTTTATGCACACAGAATGTTTGGAAGTGTTCTAAGATGAAAAGAAAAAAGAAAATACTTTTCCGTTTCATCAAGAAATATATATTTTACATGAAAAATTGAATTCTTTCAAGTTAGTATTTTCAGCTACTCTACACATGCATCTTTAGGGTGTTTTCTACTGCCCTGTAGCCCAGGTCAGGCAGGCAGGTCCCCTCTGTAATGAATAGAGACAGCAACCTTTTGCCTCTAATGCTGTAGCTTCACAATCAATTCGCAGAAGCAGCATCTGGCACTGATGCCCAGAGAAATGTTTCTATCACCCCCCTTTCACCTCCTGCCATCCTTTCCCTCCTGGGAAAGCTTTGTCTGGCTGTACAGTGAACCACGTTGGTGAATTGATCTTGCTTAAAACTAACATAGCAAAAAATCCGCTGTTTAGTTTTAACCGGAAGGTAAATGCTTGTGCTGACACAAGGGAGAATCAGAACCCTGACAGCTTAATCTGGTTTGAACTGATTGTAAAACTACAGCATTGCATACCTGGCTTTGAAAATGTGTAATTGCCTTTGAACATGGTCATTTTTATCCCCTATTAAAGGTGCTTGAATGACTAGTTTAGCCTTTTAAGAGCTATGCAGTTTGCTGGAAGTTCAAGGAAATTAATTCCCTCAAAGTGATTTACACAATGACAGAAAGGGTTGGCACTCCTTAATTCTCTTTATGCTGCCAGGGACTGTGTTCTGAGAATGAAGGAGAATACAGTCATTTTAATCAACTCACCTGCATAATCTGAATTACTGTATTTACCTTTATTTCTGTATTTGCTGTAAGACAAAAAGAGGCTATGGTTCAGTCATACATACTTAGCTGCATTTTAAATTTGTTGTTTACTGCCTCCAACTGTAGATTTCAATATAGTATTATCTAATTTTAATCTTTGAAAAATCTTCCCAAAACATAATTTTTACAGACCCCTTGTTGAAAAGTTATGATGAATTAACATCTGTGCTAAGTAAGGTGTAAATCTCAAATGCTTTTCAGTTTACTAGGTCAGAAATGGAGTAGTTAAACAACAGTTCAGAGGTTTAAAGAATCAAAAACAGTTGCTTCTGCTAGAGGTCATAAAAAAGTTAGACTAGTCTTAAACAAGAACAACAGGCATTGTGAAAGTCCTCAGCTAAGCGTGCCCCTATCAGTTTTTACCTTGGTAAAAGAGGATAAATAACTAAGTAACTACCTATGTCCCCAGAATGGAATTGAAAACAATTTTATGAACTCAGTATGACAGACTGTGTCTCTAGGTAAACATATTCTACATTTCTTACTCAGAGCCAAGAAAGGAACTGAGAGCTGGCTTAACTAATTTGACATTAAGCACAGATCACAATGAAGAAAATCTCAGCTCTGAATTCTTTATTGAACAAAGAAATTTGAAAATGTAGTATGAAAAGAAGTGCTTAAAAGGAGTTTTTAGGCCCATATCCAATGCAAGGAATCTGTGAGGCTAAACCAAGTAGCCTACTAGTCTGGCAGAAAGGACTGTGAGTAATGCACCTCATTTAACACACCTTCATCAGCCAACAATGGATTAACAGCCTTGCACAAAGTGATTCCAAAGGTCATTTCAAACTCTAGAAGTGCCATTTTTTCGGATTGCTTACAAGAATCTGGTAATTTGCTTAAGTAAAAAAGTATAGTAAAACAGAGAGTATTTGTCAGGACTATTCTGGGTCTTGCAGCCATTAAACTGTGTTCTCAGAAACATTTCTGCTATTTAAGCCAATTCTTCTTTTTTTTTTTTTTTTTTTTGTGGAATGTCTTAAAAATTCCATTTATACCATTATTGAAATTTCTTTTTTTTTCCCAGAATATGTTGCAGTGTGTTGAAGTACACCTCTGCTTTTTACCTCATGTTTTTTACCTTTCTCTATTTGTAACTGCCTGCCAGATGAAATACATAAAACAGGGTCTAAATTTTGTAAAGATTGAGGAGACTTGGTTTGAGGAGAAAAGTGGAAAATGGATAGTAGACACCAAATTTATGGTAAATATATGAAAATGTAATTTACACCAGTACCAATTTTTTATTTGCATGGTTGAAAAGATGAAGTAATTAAAAAATCTGTAATATATACACGTTTTCTCTATGCGCTCTTTACCCAAATGTAGCAGACACATCTTGGAACAAACAGCAAAACTTCTCTGAAGTTTTGAGGCAAGCAAATACTGTCATATCACATTGATTTCTGTAAGTTTAGAACATTAGCAAACATCACCTAGTTTAGGATTAATTGTCAACAAATGCAGAATAATAGTAAAATAAATCATGTTGGTGAGTTAAGTATATCCAGCTTTTGTCTCTCTGCAGTGCTGTATTCTAAAATACCAGCTTTCTCATATTACAATGATTAGATAAGAAGTGGTTTTGTAGGAGAATGGTGACAAGCACTTGAGTGTTTAATAGACAAGCTCCTACAAAGTTGTACTTTGCTTTAAAATGTGCAAACTGTGCTCGTTTCTGAAGTATTTTCCAGGGAGCATCATAGCAGAAGTGGTTTGCTTTGGGTACGTATTTGGAAGGGCATTTGATAAGAGCAACTATGAAATACCAGAAATGCAATTTTTCCTTCTTTTTGTCTCTCCTGCCCATAGTAGGTCTGTGGCTTTTCATAAATGTTTCTGTTGGACCAATTCCATGCCAAAGCAATGATCTGTGGTGCTCTTTGGTTCCCACCTTGCATACAGCCCAGTACAGCAACCCGGAGTCTACATGAGGGAGTACAGAACAGCACGTTGACCACTGTGACAGAAATGACATCGGGAAAACTTCATGTCTGATGAATTCTAAAGAGCAAGAGGCATTTATTTCATTAAGCTAATGCTCTGGCCCAGAAGTGGCACCTCAGAGGTTTGTGAGGTGTTTCACTGTTGTCTTGAAAGTCATTGTGCTCTGATAATGTCTGACTGCCACATACTCAGTAGTATTCACTCTTCACTTCCTTTAGTGCCCTACTGAAATATTCCAAGAGAAGCAGTCCCTGAGTGTCCTGAGGCCAGTGTTACACTGATAAATGGAACAGACTGAAGCCCCTTCACTGGGCCTGAGGGCAAAGCTCACAGTTCAAGGTCTGGCACGTTGGGCCTTTCCCTTTCCTCGTGTTTCCCAGCTGATGTAGTGTCACCCAAACTGAGAGCCAGAATCCATCTGAGGGCAGCTCTCCCTTGAGGCATTGCTGACCGTCCTCTGCTGGAGCTGAAATGGAGCCCTGGGGAAGGGACAGAGGGGCTGGGGGGGTCCTGGGTCCCTGGCCAGGCCTGTCAGGACTGAAATGGAGCCCCGGGGAAGAGGCAGAGGGGCTGGGGGGTCCTGGGTCCCTGGCCAGGCCTGTCAGGCCTCCTGGCTACCCCTGGGCCCTGGCAGTGGCAGGGATGAAGAGGAGGCTCTCTTGTCCATCTTCCAGCCTACATTGCCTGGGAACATGGACTGTGAGGTTGTGATCGTTCTTCTCTTAGACATGTTTGGGATGCTAGAGTTTTCTGTGATAAGAAGAGGAAATTAGGCCCTGGAATTCCAGATACATTGCAAAGGAGGACACTCCTTATGGGCCACAATTTGGGTTTGACCTTTGGGCTGGAAGCCAGATCAAATAAACTGTAAAATAAATAACAGTAAGAGGTAAAATAAAAGTAAGAGGTAAACACCTCTTACTTTCCAGATTTTCTTGCTGTGAAAAATATATCTTTTTTCTTCATTAAGATGTTCAATTTTCTGCAGATGTAATGCAGTTCATCAGAAGATCTGTTGCTTTTTTAGCCACAAGGTCAGGGGGCTGTACAGTTTTCTTTGCTATTTTTTCAGAAGGATGAACTCCCAGTTGACATGTTTCTTTATTAAATGATATTAGAATAAAACCTGATAGTACAGGGTAGTTTATTAATCATCTTTTTTTTTCTCTAAAAGGCTTTATTTTTCATTTCTTTACTTGCATAAGTTGAAGCCAAAATTTTGTTATTTGAAAACTTAGAAAAATTATGTTCTGTAGCACTCATTCTAAAGCCTTCTAAAAGAAAAGATTCTTGGAAAAATAATTATTGACTCTTTCATAAAAAAAAACAGAGAAAAAATTAAAATATCTGAAGTTTCTATGTCAACATTGTAAATTCTCAATGCTCTATTTCAGAAATCTTTACTAGTTTAAAAGAGCTTTCCATTTTTATTTAAATTTAACAATGTATTCAAATTTTAAAAGCTTACATATGGGTATATCAGAACACTGTAATATCAATATCAGTGAAAAAAAAATTGCCAAAATAAAAAGGAGTATAAGAAAGATGAAAAAATCTTCAGACTTTGTCTAAGGAGATGAAATACAAAGAAATGTTTATGAATAACATAGTACTGTCACATATTAGCAATAAGTTTTCCTCACATTTCATACACAAATTTTACTTTCCAGTATTACTTAAAAAAGAAATACATTTTCAAGTCTAACTTCCTTTTGTTTTACATCCTTTCATAGAGCACAGGTCATTTGCCAGGAGCACAGAACATTAACTTAATGAATCACAGGTAGCCTCAGCAATATGTAACTTTTAAAATTATTTCTGTACTGGAATAGATAAAGAATAGAATGTCGCACCCACTGATTTTGTGCTTTCAAAATGTGTCTTAAATCAAGCCTGGAAACGAGGTGAGAAGACCACTGAATGAAAACTGATTAGGATGATATCACGCATGCCAGTCACAGAAAAAGCACATGTAACTGTGCTGCCTTCATTTTCTCTTGGCCCACGGTAATAGCTGTCTACCTGCACACCCCTGATAGCAGAGTGATAGGGGAAACAATAGGTGAGCATGCTGGGGCTGAATACAAAACAACAGCCTTTGAAGTGAAAATGTAGATGAGAAAACGAGAAAAGAAATTTGGGTCTCAAGTGACAGAAATATTTAGGTTGTAAAAGAAGCATTAAGAGGTTTTTCATACAAGATTTATAAATATATTTGTTTATTTTAGCAAAATATGAACTGAGAAATTTGAAGAATATACAAATAGTTTAATTTCTGTGGTTTAGGGAAAAAATCTTGTTCAAAATGAAACACTATAGGAAAAGAAGCCTGAGTTAGCTTTCTAATTGTTTTAGAAAATGAATTATATTATTACAGAGCAATGAATCCCTTGTGTGATAGCTTTGTGGTTATTCACACAACACAGAGCCCTGCAAACAGAAAATGTTGAAAGCACTAAGACTTACATGACTGGAAAAAAAGAACTTTTGTGTTTCCTGATGTTCAGCCAGAAATTTTACTTTATGGCTCTCTCTGAGACTTTGGAATAACCAAGAACAGAGAGTAATTTAACTCATTTTCACAAATGTGCGGCTTAGGCAAACTCTACTGAGAACCTCTGCATCAAAATGCAAATAATGCAGTCACTGATGAAGTCAAGGGCAGTGGCAGTCGGATGCTGATGTGTTTGCATAGATCTGAGCATTCAAAGCAAGCACATATCCCCAAGATTGTGCAGACCACTCATTATTGTAGCACTGCTCATGCACATGCACTCTCCCCACATAACACCTTTTATGTCAGATTTCTGCAGAGCACCAGAACTAGATTTTACTTTTCTTCAGCAGTGAAATAAAGGACCCGCTGGGACACAAGCCCAGTTTTTGCTAGTTTGGTTAGGGCATTCAGTGCTTATTATGGTGGAAGCATTGTGGAATCTGTCATTTCAGTATTCATCCCTCAAATATTTACACTAAAATTTAAGTTTCCCATGTTGCAGATACAGCTGTCTTTATGGGTATTAAAACCTGCCAGCATCCACACATCACAATGTGCTCACAATCTAACTTACGGCTCATCAGTCTGGAAAATAAAAGATATTATTATTGATGAGCCTGTTTATCTATTCACGCCTCATTCCTTTGACCTTTAGGGGGAAGTCTGGAACAGACTGATGTTCATGGCACCAGTCTGACGCCATGCCAGCCTGCTGACCACATTGTTGTTGAATCACCCAGCTAAGTTGGGAAACTTTTATTTTACCCAGCATAAATTATAAAGATCATCCCTTATTAAGAGATTCTCTGTGCTTTCCAGCCATTTGCAGTTTACACTGTAGAGACAACAGGCTCAGTCACCCAGAGGGGGAAGCACAGTCATGTTGTCTGCTGGAGGAAAGATTTCTTGTTCTCCCTGCTAGAACCAGGAATATCTGTTCTGTTTCAGTGAGGTGGCCATTGCAGGTCATGCAGAGGGAACTGACTTAGCAGGCTGCAGGGGAGCTGCAGATGTTCAGGTCCCAGCCTCTCCCAGAACAATAATCTCTCTGAGGATGCAGAGCATAAAAGGCCCTCAGTGTACACAGAAAGTGCCAGAGGTAGCTGTGACTATTGTTAATGAGTGGTAGAAGAATAATTCTCCCTGCTCCATGTGTGTGTATGTGTATTTTCAGTCACAGTGGTAACTTTCAATTCAATACCCTTTATAAAAACTCCACAGTGACTAATTATAAGAGAACCAGGAGCATCTACTATTAGCAGAAATAGGATTGTTATTCAATAACCTTGTGAGGCTGCACATCCAATGACATTCTGAATCTGTAGTTATTAGATGGGGGGTCTAGTGAAGGTTATTTCAGATTGCTGCTGGCGTCTTGCTGCTGAGCTCTGTATATTCAATGCCACAGTGTCAGCAGCTTGAAATTCCCTGTCTGGATTTTACACAGTTGATAATCTTCAATTTAGAACTGCTTGCAAAGAAAGAGAATGAGAATGAAGTGTTTTCAAAATAGGGGCATTCTGTGCAACTCTCTGTCTAGGGGCAATCCTGTCAGTCCATTCTCAGGCACTGCTCACCTGCAGCAATGAGTCATGTACCGAAATAAACAATTTGCTGAAACTGCTGTGATGTGTACTGATGCTGATTAACAGACTGCAGACATTTGGAATTGCCTTTGTATTCAGTACATGGCTTTGTTTGAACAAAAGGTAGCACCAAGTAAACTGGTATGCCAAAGATTTCTACAGACCCAGATCTTTGCCTCCTCCTGCTCTCTGAAAGCAAGAGCACCAGTGGGTTTCAGCATCACAGAAGCAGGGAGGATGTCTTTCATTTTCACACTGTGTGGATGTTGAAGAGGGAAGAACAAACCAGTAAAATAGAAAACAGACTACTCTTTACAGAGAGCAGTCTTCAGGGCACTGATTTAATTCCATTCCAGAAGGTGACAAACAAAGCCAGTAAATTAATTTCCAGCCCCAACATCTGTGTTTTTGTAATAAGAGACTTACCAGTCCCAGATGATTCTTGGACAAATGACTTTGAATGGCTGTTTTCATTGGAAAGAAAAGGCAGCTCTTCCCTTCCCTACATAAAAGTTCTGCTTCATGAGCCATTAGCTGTTTCCCAGTAATTTCTTTAAAATTTGTTTGTTGGAAAAAGACCAAAAAAATCTGAAAATTGTTACTAGGAGCAAGTGCAGCAAATGTAACATATGTCAACCTTATTAAGGATCTGTACTTAAGATAGAAAAGCAAGATGAGGGCACAAAACAAGATAGAGACCCATCTTCTAAGAGAGACCCTTTTTCACATTTATACACACTGGGCTTTGGTACAGCACTGTTCTGAGCTGACTGACATACACAGAATCTGCCTTGTCCCATCGATCCAGTAATGCTTCAGTATGATTTCAGGGAGGTTTCTTCAGTGTGTGTGCTCTGAGAGTTTTTCAGAATCTGCCCTTCAGTTGCTCTGCAGACAGGCAGCCTTGTTTCATTGGAAACTTGTCTCCTCAGCTTGCAAGCAGAGAGAGGTTAAGGCATTCTTCAGGATTTGCTTCTCTCACAGACCATTTTCACTATCTTCCCTTTCTTTAGACAGATACAGTAATTCAGAACAATGATTCAGAGATTTTTATAATCTGATTGCACTTCTTATTTAATTGAACAGTCATACCATGATTGTGCATATAGAAACAGAATCTGGATTTCTATAAACTTTAAGCCTGTTTTAGAATTGCCAAGTTCTTTCATGTTCCTGCGGTAACATTATCTTTCATTAATCATTCCTACATAGACAAAGAACTCTTGTCTGTAACCACAGTTGAAAAATTGTCCTTCTTCATTCAAATCTGTTAACACTGATCAGCACAGATATGCAGTGCCTCACACATGGCTCATTGCAGGGTAATGTTTATAATCCGACAGTACAAATAATAGATAAACACTACAAAATATTTATACTAATTCACTTACCTGTGGAACCAAAGCAGCTCACTTCTGATTGCCTTCCAGGCTTTTGAGCACAACTCTAAGCCCATTCTCAAGGCTGGACTTGTTCAGTACCCACAGTGCTTGGAGAAAAAATTATATTTTGGCATGAAGAAGGCTCAAGATTAGTAGCATGCTGATACTCAGTTCTCTATTAATACAGACCAAAATAGCCCATCCTGCACTGTGAGCAGATGGAAAACAGGGAGATATGAAAAATTAAGATATAAAAAATGAAGGTTTTATTTCCTGTGTTCACTATATTTATTGCCATGGGTGCAATCTTTTACAGTATATTGCAGAATGAAAATCTAACTCCTTTTACAAAACTAAAATAATGTCCCAGGTCTCAATTATGTGGATTCTGTTCCTAATTTACAAGTGGAATCTGAGTTGGTGAATGTGTCTCTTTGTGAGCAAGTACAATACAAGCTTGAATTCGGTGAGATCATTCTGACTTTGCAAACTGACCTTGCTGCAGAAATTCAAAGCTATTAGTTAGTTCTGATCAAATTAGCCTGTTTTGAAACCAGTGTGTTACTAGCCTGCTTCTTTCCAGCTGTGCCATGATGTTTGATAATCTGTTTCTATGCTTGTATTGTTCTGTAAAACTTTCCAGTCAAGAATTAATCAGTATGTTTTAACTCCAACACGACAGCTTCAAAGAATGTATTTCAAATTGTTTGGCTTAACTTTATTTTTGTTTTATTTGGATCTGTAGCAAATTTTTGCAGCTGATTAAAATAAGAGCACAATTATAAGATATCTTTGCAATTCTAATTAAACAATTAATTGATACTGGTGACTTTTCATACCTTAATTTAGCGTTAGTGAATAACAATATAGGAAGCAGAAGCAACAAAACCAGTATTATTTTTCCCTTGTAAAACTCTAAACCCAATCCTGCTTTAAATTTTACAAGCTTATTTGGTAACAGTGTTACATCATAATTTGTTCAAAAGTCTCCAGCTCTCAATTGGAGGCAAACTGTGTTTATAATTAGGTACTGCTGAAGGTAGAAAGTAGGCATCATATACTACCACACAAATAATTTTCAAATAGGATATGTGGAGTAAAGAACAATATTGTATTTGATAGTTTAGCCAAGAAGTTAAATACCATCCCTGTAACTGAATTCAAAAGGCATGGAAAAAATTGCAGCAGAAATGTGAAAAAGCAGATAAAGAATAGCACACCTATAATTTAAGAAAACCTTCCTTTATGAAACAGGAAAAGATACCATTTGCTAATATCTCCTTATTCCTCCTAAACTAAAGCATATTTTCTATAGTAAAAAAAAAAAAGGTTGTGTTGAATATGAAAAAAATAATTTTTTTCATATTAAATCATCCTTAAATCAGCTATAGGACATATGAAAGGTAGTCCTACAGGATAGTATAATGTAGTTTGTTTACAGCTCCTGATATCAGTGAAGAGAATTTGTTCTTCTAGGATGTGAAAGGAGATAATTCCTTCAGAAACATAATTTCTATCTATCATTGTCCTTTTGACTTTAAACTTCAAATGAAAATGAATGTCTGCTACTACTGTTTATTATAAAATGGAGAATGCAAAAAAAAAGGGGTTTTTTCTCAATTCAATTTTTAGGCAAAACATTATGATTTCTTTCAAGATTGTAAGTACAGAAAATGGAAGAATAATCCAAATGAGAAAAATAATGCGGTTATATCTGTCTCAATACCAAAAAGGATATTATTACATCTTATCATTTATGATCTGATGAACCAACCTCAACATGGAAAAACTGAGATCCAACTAACTTCTTCACTTTGAAAGCTATTTGTGTATTTTTATTAAATACTTGCAGTGGTGCATCCTCATGTAATGCTAAAAATTATGAACTGCTTTGTTCTATCAAACCCACAGTCTTCAAGGAAGAGTTTCTAGAATCACACATGGCTGTCTTTTTTCAATTAAACAGTCCTGCTGGAGACCTTGGGTTTGACTAAGTAGTGAAGGACTGAGTAAGAAAAAAATAGAGTTTTGAAATTATTTATTATTAACATATGTGCTTGCCTCATTCAATGCAACTGCATCTTCTACTACTTTTACTTTTACTTTTACTTTTACTTTTACTTTTACTTTTACTTATTGCAATGCATTTCCATAACTTAAGAAACCAATTTGGTTATATTTTCTAGTCAGATAGTTCTCTTCATAAAGCTCAGTGAAAGCTCATATAGCATTTAAAGTTCATTTCCACCCTGATTTTGGCAAGCAGTCTTTTAATACACAAGAATCATATTTAAATTATCCATGCTAAATGACAGATTTTAATTGCACTTCATACTTTTCTTTCCTCTTTTACACTGTAGTGATTTGGAATATTGAGCAAGCATGTTAAATCCCTGGCATGTAGTGAGTATTCATTTAAAAGGTAAATGGTACTGGAATGGAATTTGCTTACTGTTTCCATTAAAGGGTGCTGTTCCAGTCTGTCAGGGCTCAATCCTGGATGGTGCTTCATAGCTATAAATATGACTGACTGCATTGGCAGCAGTTTCACACTGTGTCTTTCAAGGACACAGCTATAATGCTTATTTACACATTGATTTCAACTTACTCACTTGAGTGACTAAGGGCTGTTGACACAGGTATCACATTACCAGATTGAATTTGTCTCATTTAACATATCAAAAATCAAAGACAAATGAAACGTTGAGCAGAACTGGTTTTCAGCTCCTGTCTATATCTCCTAACTAATTCTGTTAACAATTTCCTTGACACTTTTCCTCCTTTTCACTCCCTTTTTTTATCCTAAGGATAGAGAAAAAAAACTTTTCATCTATTTTTTTTATAAAACAGTAAAAAGGTAAATGAAGGTAAATGAAGAAACTACTTTCATAGAACAAATAAGATATGCAATAGTCTGAAATACTATAATCTTTTGTGAAGAGAAAAAGGAAGATAAGGAAATGAAAGGGGCAGCTACATTTTACTGACATCGCAGAAGTCTGTTTTATTAAAAATCAAGTGGCTTTAAATGCCATAGGGCCAATAAAAATAATGGGATGTGATCTCAAGTCAGTGAGTGATGTGAAGCCAATTCCTTCTCAGGGGTTTAAGCTGTAAGATCCACATTAATGTATTAGTATCAGTAGATGAAACATAACGAACACTACATCTCATTTACATAATGGATGAGACTGGTGAAGCTGTTCCAGATGGTAGATGAGCACCTTGAGCCAAATGAGGATTTTTTTCCCTTTTTGCATATCAGTATCCACAAGTCTAAATTGCTGAGATTAGATCAGTCTGATAAGAATATGGATTTTGAGTAATTTGTTGCCCTTAAATATGAAGAAAGTTAAATACCCATCAAGAACAACAGCATTCTATGCAGCTGTGGGGCCTTCTTTTCTTATTGATATGTCTGGTAGTACACTAGAGCTGTAAATGTCATAGAAAACTATTCTCCGACCAGTCCTGATTAACATGTCATCAAAGAGTTAATTCACATGTTCATCCTACATGTATTGTAGTGATTTAATACCTTAACACACACAATGTACATTGTGAGGAAATGCTGGGCTATTCATGAAATCAGTACAACACCCAAATGTTCAAACAGGGTAAAGACAAATGAGAATGTGGTGTCCTTTCTTGCAACCATAGGCTTGCTTTATAAATGATCTGTTCAAGTTTGGCACAAGTGAATAATCATTGGATCAGCTTTATCAATGTATTGAATTATGTGTTACTGGAAGATGGACTCCGTTTCACCACTGAAACAAGAAACTGATGTCCTTGGTGACTTATTATTGTTGGAGAAGGCTGTTTTTGTAAATGAGCTAAAGTGCAAGAAATGTTTACCCTGAGTCTTAAACACTGTGCTGTAAGTGTTTCAAGGATCCCAGTCAGTGCATTGGTAAGAGACTTCTGTGAATCTACTAGTAATGAAAAATTTTAGCTGGACTGATTTGTGTGATCTGCTTGTTATGTTATAATATACTATGGTTAAGTCAACTTTTGCTAAGCCAATAATATGTCAGAGTTGGACCCCATTTTACAGATTTACAGTTAGGAAGAAATCCCATCTTACCATTTTCCCTTTCCCTGGTTAGAATGGCAATGGCATTATAGACTTTTGCCCTTCATTTTAGACTGTGAAGTCCACTTCCTGGTATAACATTTTCTGTCAGTGTCTGCTGCTCATTGCCAGCACTATGTTCTGGGGCACATTAAGTTATTCAAATTTTTTGCTCATTTATTAAATGTATTTAGCATAAAAGAGTCTTTTGAAGGAGTGATTTAGTTATTGTAGAGATGTGTAAGTGAAACAGAGGAGATGATGTTTTTTTCTTGATGGCCTGATGCTAATTCAGTGTCCAGAGGGGCCTAACTAGACTACTGTTTCATAGCTTTTTCTACCTTGAACACAACATCTAAAAGAGATGTAAAGAATGATAATTGAAACATTATAGATTTGCATGTGAGTGGGTGTCGATCTGTGTGTGCACGCACACTGTTGAGTGTATAAATTTCTTGAAGGTGGGGATAAGAAGGAGTTATACAGACCGCTTGGTACAAGGACGTTTTATTTTTGAGGTACAAGCTCAGACAGTGTGCCAATAATTTTTGATTTGAAAATCTTAACACCTTGTCTTTCTTAAACATTGGCTTGACTTTTTTGTATAGATAAAAAACAAAACAAAACAAAAGTTTACAGAAAGTTCCCATGCAAGGAATTGCAGAAGGAAATATTTCTGAGTATTGGAAAGATTCATGTGGAATTCCCAGTCCTCAGAAACCCAAGTAGGTGAAATGCTACTGTATGAAATTTACAGCATTTGCTACTTTGCAGGTTTATGCTCCACAGTAAAGAGAAGGTAGAGAGGGCTCTTGGATTTGTGAGGCTTGAAAAATAGATGGTTTTCAATGTTCTCGTTTGTTAATTGAGTTTGTTTCTGCTGTGGTTCAAAGACTTTGTGAAAAAGAAACATCTATATTTAAAAAATCTTTTTTTTTTAACATTGATACCAATAAATGCTGGGTTACACCTTGACAAGAGATCAAAATATGAGGATGCATTAGGCTGTTAATTTGCCTCCCAAACAGTCCTCATATTACAGAGAGTAGAGGGAAGTAAGGAGGAAAGGGGGGAAATTAAATACAACTCTAAAAGCACTACATTTTAATTATTTCAAAATATAACCCTATAAAGAGATGTTTTGCCATACCATACAGCAAATTAACTCCTGATGGAACAACCTTTCAAACATATTAAATTTTAAAAAATACTAATGAAAGTATTTTAAGAAGGTTTTCTTTTTTCATTTACCCTCATTTCTTTCGTTTCTTAAAAGTCAGTACAAAATTGCTGTTAACTTGATGTATTTTTCTTTCCTTCTGGCCCATGAACACAATTATGGGCTTGTGAATCACTGGAAAGAGGATAAGATGTCTCCAAAATAATAGCAATGTTGGAAGGTGAGGTGAAATGAGGAAGGTATGATGCAAATGCATCCCTTTGTGCTATGTGAAGCAGAAAATGAAGGCATCTTTCATTGCAGGGAAGTGAATCTGAAACACATTTAGGAACAGCTAGATTTATGTTGAGTTAATATTAAGTTAATATTGATTGAGATGAAACAGCATAACCTGAAGAGATACACTCATTCATATTATTATGTACTTTTGGCAGCTCTATTTTTCTGTAAGCTTAATGAACGATATAGTCAAACTAATTCATCCCTAAAGGTTTGCCTTATTTAGAGATCTCATACTGTCTGCTTTGTCTATCTTCTTTTAATTTGTTCAAACAAACACTTTTTCGATCCTTAAATTAGGTTGGCTTTTCGTTTTTCCCCCAAGACAGTTGCACATCATTAGAGAGGTGGTGGAACAAGTACAATTGCAAACATCTGCTACTGCAGCGCAGAGATGCCATAAACTGATCCGCAGTCTCTGTGACTGTCAGGACTTCAAGTTTATGTAAAGGTCACCCTGTTTGATTGCAGACAAATGACTCTGGGATTTCATGTCATCATTCAGGGCTTATAAACCCATTTTGATTATTTAGTAAAGTTGTTCTGTGAAAGGAGAAACTATACGAAGTCAGGTAAGGGTCCAGAACTGCTCCTGTACACTTTTTTTGTTACTTCAGGAATAGAATTGATCATTGACAGTGCATTGTATTTCCAGTGCTGAGGCCTAGCACTTTGCAGTTGGGAACTATGCAGAACATTGCATAGTAATGTCATAGTATGATATGATGAATTATTAAATTGTCTATTGTCCTAGGCATGGCTATTTCAGTTGATACATAATATGAATACTGCACATGAATAGACACTATTCTTGAACATAAAACTGAGAATTTTTGTGTGTGGTTTTTTTGTGGGTTTTTTTGGTTTTTTTTTTTTTTTTTTTTTTTTTTGTTGCTTTGGGTATTTTGTGGTGTTCTTTTTGTGTTTTTTTTTTGGTTTTTTTGGCTGCTCACTTTTTGGTTTTGCTTTCTTTTCATTTTTACTATCAGTATACAAAAGTGGCTTATTTATAATTACTTGTATCCTATATTTTACAGCCTACCAACCTGTGTATGATCCAACAGGAATTGTTTCCCTTAACAAGGAAATAAAATTTCCCAATTACAGAAATTAGCTGTACAAATAAGTCACCTTTGACGAAATCCTAAACTGTTCTCACACTCCCATGCAAGGAATTTCTCTGACTCCAGCTGTAGTCAGAGAAACTGTGCACCTACTTCCCTTTAGAAATCAGGATCTTAATTTTATTTGGACAAATCTTGAGTTAGTGTAAATTTGAATTGCTTCATTGCCTTCAGAAGAGTGACAGCAATTTATGCCAACGCAGAATGTGATGCTTAATCTTGCTACAAAGAAAGGAAGGTGAAAAAAAAATCACCTCATATCAAGTTAAAAAAATAGCCTCTGGTCTTAAGAAAAAATGATGGAAAATTTAATGCAAGTTATAAATAGGACCATTAATTTGATATACAATGCTCTAGCAGTATACTCCATTAAGCATCCATATTTACTTAGCTGCTACCATGCTACCAACATGACATAGCAAAGTTATTATGGGAAACCCTTCTGTCATACTGTATTACTTTTGTGTCTCAAACTTGGTTAAAATGCACAGTTGTACACTAAAATTTCTACAATTGCAAAGTGCTCACCTGTTATTGTAATATCCTGTGTTAAAACAAGGATGAAGAAATATCTTATATCTGATTCTGAATCTCCTTGTTCTATGAGTTTACACTTGACTCAAGTAAAATTAAATTTTACTTTGATGTGAAAAGCATTAAAATCTTGTGTGGAAAAACATGGAATTATTATAAAAGATTTTTTAAATCACAAATTTAAAAAAAAATTAAAAAAGAGAAAGAAAGAAAAAATCAAACAATAGGGTTAGATGATTGTGTAATGAAGATAAATTGAGTTTTGGTTTCAGACAAGGGCCAAAGGCAGGAACACCCTTCCCACTGTTGTGATCAAAAAGGCAGACATGAAATATAGACTCACAAGGACCTCCAAGGTCAGTGAATTCAATTGTCATAAAAGCAGGTAATTGTTTCATAATGTCTTATACATGGAATTCATAATGTCACATCACATTGCCTACAGATGGCTTGGGGGAGGGGTTTGTTCTCATTATTCTTTCCTATTCTTTTGTGACTACAAACAACTCCTAATTAGTATCTTAAATATCTTAAATTCAGTCCCTTCTAAAATTTCCAGGTCCTTAGATTAATGCTACTCTCCTCTCACTTCAGTAAACAGTGCACAAAGGTCTGTGACAAAGAATATCAATGCAGAACTGCATACTGAGTGGAGAATTAATCCAATTAGATTCTGCAGTGGTCTCTTCTGGCCTGTTTTCACTTTTCCCATGGATCAGTTCAGTACCAGCAATTGTACAGAAATTAGACTTGAAATAGCACAAGGAGCTGTGGTAATACCTTCACAGTTAACTGGCTCAATACCTGTCCCCCATCACAGTGATTTTTATAAATTGACGCTTGGTTTCTTGGCTTGTTGTGGGGTGAAGCTTTTCTGATGTTTTTATTAGTTGGGGATATTTTTAGGTTATCTAGCTTGGGTTTTTCAAGTATTTTCATTTCTCTTGTTCAGCTTTCATCCATTAAGTTTTCTTCAAAGAAACACAACAAAAACCCAGGCATTGTTCAGCTGAAGATGCATCTTATGTCCCTAGGAAAGAAAGAATGAGTTGTCTGACAGGTGATATAAAATACTTGCTTTGATTCTTCTTGAATCTGTAACCTTTATGTTTGTAAGTTAACTAGAGGACTTCAGTCCTCTAGTAATATACATAAAGAATTTAATTCACATTTACATGTTTTTAATACTTAAAGAAATATGGGTTAATTATGAACATCTTCAACAGATCTATAGAAAAGGCTGAAGCAGGCTAGGACAGCCTAGGCTAGAATATTTCAACTGAAAGGGTCTTGTAGCCATCATTTAATCAAGCTGCCTGACTAATTCAGGGCTGACCAAAAGTTAAAAGTGCTGTTAAGCGCATCATCCACACGTCTTGAACACTGACAGGCTTGTCACCCCTCTATGAATCCTGGGTTTGATAACCCTCTTGGTATAGGAATACTTCCTTATGTCCAGTTGGAGTTTCAACTGTGGCACTTTGAACCATTCCCATAGGTCTCATCCCTGGATCCCAGAGTGATAATCTGCACTTCCCTCTGCACTTCCCCTCTTCAGGAAACCATAGGGAACAACAGATCTTAAGTATAGTTAAGAGCACGAGCATTTTCATATGTAAGATTTAGATGCATATAATTATCTTTCTGTAGATGCAACTTTAATTCATCCAAAGACTGGAAAAGAGCTGTGACTTGTTGCAACCTGTGGAATTAAAATGCTATTGATAAAAGATTGACATGTTCTGACTAGCAGTAGCCTTGTTTACAGTAGGAATCAAAACTCTGGGTATGATATGTATGCCTCAGAAGAATTAATTAATTTTGTCCAAAGGAGAAATGTATTGAGGAAATACTTTACATTCAGTGCATCATTTTTGATACAATTACAAGCACAAAATTTTAAAATTTGTCCCAAACATTTCTGTACCAAGAGCAACTCTTTTAGTCATTACAGGGGTTTGTGCCCATAACCACATGCAATACTTTATGTACTGATATTTGTTGACAATAAGATCATGCTAAGGCAGATATCTGAAAATAACTGATGGGAAAATGACAAAGACAAATGGATCATAGCTTGTCTCTTGAGGTGTTTGTTAGAACTGCAGTTCCTTTGCTGTACCTTTTCTCCTTTTTGCTTTCTTCTTACAAGTTCTCCCAGATCACTAATCAATGCCTCAGTCCTTACATGTTTCATCCAAGACAAATAGGAAGGGAGGAAAACAGCATTTCTTATACCAAATGGCCACTGAAAGATTTTTCAGTGAACCATCAAAACAGTTTACATCCACTGTTTCAGGAGACCATGATTTATGCAATGTTTCAAAACCTGTCTCCAGAAGTGTTGTTCTTCACACTCAGTATCCCTTTAGGATATAGTGAAGTCATTGAATTCATTGCCAGACTTCAACCATATGAAAAATGACACATTTTTTGTTTTAATTACCTCTCTAATTTAGATATTCCAAATGTTTTAAATCTCTATATTTTTATGTAGAAGAAACCATACAGACATGCAAAGAAAAGTGTGTAAATATTTGTATTCTTCCAATTATTCCACTGACAAGAAGAAATGAAAATCAAAGTTGCTAACTATAAAGAGAAAAGGAATAATTTTAAAGTGATGCATTGAGGTTTTTTGGAATGCATGTTGTAAATCCTAAAAACTGTTCTTAAGAGAATCTCAGTGATCTAGAAATCACTCTGAAAAAGCTGTTATTCTTTGAATGCTATCTCACTCTTTGGTGTGTAATAATTGAACTAATAGAAAGTTTTATTCAATCTTAGAGAAACCTAACCCAGCTTGAAATTAGTTTTTGATCATAATTCCTTCTTGGAGAAATCAATACAAAGCTAGTAAGCATTGTGTCCCTTCCAAAAGTATTTAAAATGCTGTATTCCTACTGTATAATAGCCTATTTCATATTAATATAATCTGAGCTACAAAAAGTCAGCTAATTCCACTTTGGATAATGAAGGTATGCTCTGAACACTTCAGACCTATCAGTCAGACACAGTATGCTTGATACAGTTATGATTCCAAGATCTTCTGAATGCTCGTGGGTCTAGAATATAGATGAAAGTTACAGAGCAAACAAATAATAAAATCAAAGCTAAAAGTGGGGACTGAAGTTGTAAATCAGCTAGATGCCCTTTATCTCTGGAGATTAGTGTTCCAATTCTGCGTCAGGACCCATAGTGAAAATAATTTTAATGGCTTCATTCTGATCCCCTGGGTGCAGTTTATCCATATTACAGATTTCACTGTACCATTAAGAATGACATATATTTTTCTCCTAAAGAAAGATGTGGAACAGGAATAACAGGGGATACTTCACAGACCAGGATTGATGTATGTTGGATGAATGTGTGAAAACTGTGGGCTCATAATAGCCAGGGGATTAAGTGAGGATTAAGGTGCAGTGAAAGGGGCTATTGAGAACTCTGAATGACCTCTCTCTGCACAATAGGGCTAATATTCAGGCCTTAGCTTTGTGAACACAATTTTTATCAGTATAGTTATTAACTGTAATGTATTTATATATATATGAAGATTGGGAGTTGTAGTAGCTTCTCTCTTACAAGGCTAGGTGCTGCAAATAAAAAAAGTGAAAACTTTTCACTTTTTCTGATCTAAAGGTGTAATAAAATAATAGTATGTTGCATTTTAGAGACATTGCAATAACAATAGTAAACTAATATGCTTGTAGAGTTTATTCAGTATTTTTTATGAAAGCTGTAGAGAGTTGAGGCTCATAAACATGAAGACTAGCTTGATTTATCAGAGGTAATAATCCAACCCATTTTTAGTGTTATGTTCTTGGTCAGTGTTTTATGCATCACGGAGTGGGTTTGGAGTTTATTTCTCCTTTCTTTTTGTCTCATAATTTAGCTCAAATCTAATCTCCTTGTACCAGCTTTTTCAACAGAGTTTTTTCTGTTGTTCTTCAGATAATAATTACTGTAGTTGACTTTTACAGTCACATTTACTCTCACTTCATCTGGAAAAGCCTAAAATATAGAGTTGATCCATTTATGAATATCTGTTGATCCATTTCCTGAATATAACATCAGGAATTCCCAGAAGTTGAGTTTTATAAAGCAATTGCCTCCAAATTAGTACCTTGAATGTCACTGGTACTGTGTAGCTCGAGAGACCCTCCAACATTGCATTGCATTCAGCTAAAAGGAATAAAAAATGTATAAACTGACACTGTCAACAAGTAACTGGTTTGTCAGTTACTGCCTCACTTTTCTGGCCGTTCTGTGAATAAATGATTTTTTGGAAGTTGCAGAAAAGGTCAAAACTGCAGCAGTGAAGCACTGAGTGTCCCTCTGCGGTCCAGCAAGGTGCTTTTCATCAGTCAAAAAATTATTCATGGTGGACCACAAAGGGCAACAGGGAGAACTATAGCAAGTTCCCACTACTGTTATGTCTCATCTTGAGTTTGTATGCCACTTGGCTTGCAGAGGACCCTTAACTAGGTAAAAACCAGACTGCAAACCCTTGCAGAAGCTGTAATTTTTCATATTTCTTGAAATTAATAACGTATGCCATATGAAGGAGTTCATCGAAAAACACTGTTTTGATTTTTCTACAAAAAAGCTTGAGAAATCCTCTGCATGTGTAGGTAATAAGAGTTTTGGTATATTAACTATTTGGCCATAAACTCAAGAATAAATACTGACCCTATAGAACATAATAAATTTCTAACCCTGTCCTCCATGGGGCCAAGACTTGGTGCTCTGAAAGCTGGAGCTGCTACGTTGGAGCACTGGGTAAAGGTTAATTTGGGTGAAAACTTTCTAAAATCTCATCCCATCCACCATTCTGAAGCATCACTTTGCTTCCAGTTGGGAAAGATTCAAAGAATAATTTGCAATTTCTTTTATGGGCAAATAGGAGATAAGAGTTACAGGACTGTAGAGCACTTGAAAAGGAGAGTAACAATGGAAGGCAAGATGGAAGAGGAAGAAGGAGGGACTATTGATTTCCAGGTCCAGGATGTGCTGAACTTGGATGAATCTGGGCATGAGCAACAGAAGTTGAACTTTTTCATGTCCTTCAGCTTCTACACCCAACGTGCTTTTAGAAAATAAAATGAATTTACTTGAGGAAATAAAAGGATTAATTTATCAAGTCTGTTAAAGGAATCAATTTCTTTTTTATATGTTTTAAAACAAAATATTCTCCATAAGCCCTTCAGTACTCTGAAACAAACAACTGATAAAGGAAAAAAAGCTTTTAAAATGAAATATTTTCCTTGGCAACAAGTCTTCGCACAAAGTGTGCTTCTGCTGAAATACCAGCTGTGAAATGTGTTCCATGAAGTCAAGAGAAAGCCTTAATCTTCCAGTTGTTGGCATTTTACTTATGCATTCAGCATATATTATTATCATTCCTCTTGTTATTATAGAACATGGTTTCAAAACTAGCTTTGTCTTTGTTCAATGACAATGGTTATGGACAAATTAGAGTTTAAAAATGCATTTCTGTCTTGTATTTGAAATTCCAAGACAGTTTTTCATGCAGCAAGAAATTTCAAATGCTACTTGGAAAAAAAGCATAGGAAAAATACATATAGTTATAAAAGTACCACACTATGCTTTTATATAGGTATATACTTTGGTTATTTTCAGTAGATTACTGCAAAATTCTTGCAATGTAACCTTAGCATAAGATGAATTTTGGTCTAAGAATAAAATGCAGCAGAAAGTGTAAAATGGCAAAAAAGCAGGAACACTTTTTGCTAATTCCAGGCTAATGTGTGTGCTCTCATGAAAACCACAGATAGTTGAAGGACTTGACATTAAACCGAGGGAAATTTGTAGATATTGACCAGCCTTGGTTTCATTCCATCTAGAAACTGAAGGTAAATTTATGACAAATCTAATCCTAAACACAAATTCATCCCTATTGCAGATCTGTGGACGCCAGGGATCTTGGAGAAATTCAATAACTAGGATATTATTCATTTAATTCCTCAGGGAGTGACTATCAAGCTACTTCCATAATTCTCCCATTCAAAAGAAAGAATTCAATTTTTTTTTTACAATCAGTATCTTACACTTGTCTGAAGCATCAGAATTGGGAACTGTTATGGAATGTTAGTTCCTGTAAGATGAAATAAAAATTTCTCACAATTGCTTATATGTAGGAGAGCTCTTCTCTAATGATTGCCGCAGAATGCAAAGTCAGTTCACTGTCCTGTGCATGGATATGGATTGGAACACTGTGCAACTTTGAGAAAGGATGTCTCCCAGTGTAACTCAAATTATAACATGTTTAGGTGATTGAAGATAACTCATAAGAAAACTTATTGTGAGGTTTCAGGCAACCTTTGCAGTCCTATAGAATCTACTTGTATATCAAAGTACTCCAGTCAGATACTGACATACTTCAGTGCTCATGCATGCTCCTGCTCCCAACCAATTACAGTTTGCCCTTGAGATACTCCCTCAGAAGAATAACTGCATGTATTGGATGTGATGAGCAATAAGGCTATGTTTCTCTGTACCACATACACAGGGAATTTTTTAAAAGGTCATTAAAATCTGTGAAGAAAAATTGGAAAAAATCAAGATCCAGGAAAAAGTGATATATAAGTCAAAGCAAAATTAATTGCTTTTTTTTCCCTTTTTCTCCTGCACGCTTCTGTAAGTTTCCTGAAAAAAAAAGAAAAACAAACAAAAAAGCCCCACCAAACCTCAAATGGTACTACACTGAATTAATAAGAAAAAATAAAACTACATCGTTTTAGAATCTAAAGGTTTATTTTCTAAAAAAATTTTCTGACTAACACTATGGCCAGTTGCCTACAATAATGGAAATTCCTGTAACCAGAGTAAACTCTGCTGCTAAGGTTACTTGTCTTCACTGCTGCATGGTTTCTTAAAAAATAATTTTATGACAGGAAATTTAGAGGATTAATCCAGGTTTTTACACCGTCTTGGTCATTGATTCTGTGAGAAAAAATAATCCAGTGAAGGTTGCAATTGTTTTGCATTCTCCAAGTTTGCAGCACCTGCACAGAGCTGTAACTCCACATCCAAACTTCAATGTGTGCTGCAATATGACTTGCATCTACCTGTAAGGATGTGTTTGTGCCTGTGAAGATATGACAATTAAATAGCAGTACTCAAGGTGACATCCACTACTGCAGGCTGGTATCCCACTCATGTACTTCATTGCACAGTGTCTGGAGGAGTAGTTGCTATTTTAGCTCTAATTAACTAATTCTCCTTCCCTCCTTATTGTCAAACAAATTGGTTACAGACCTTCTAAATAGTCTTTCTATAACAAAAGTAGGCAAATATGCATGAATGTCTGCAGAAGACTTAAAATATAAATTTTGAAGAGGGAAGATATCAAAATTATTATAGAAAATGGGTTTAGTTTGAGTGAAGTTGTCCCATCTGCCAGCATTTTCACTCATTGCCAGTAATTGACAGACTCTGAGGAGAAAGGACAGGAGGATTGAGGAGGAGAGGTGAGCGCTGTTGTAGTGGATTGACCTTGGCTGGACAGCAATGTGCCAACAATGTGCCAACAAAGCCACTGTATCAGTCTCCACTGGGACAGAGGAAAGAAAATAAGATGGAAAACAACTAGTAGGCTAAGACAGTTCACTAAAGTGAAAAAAATAAGAAAAGCAAAAGTTTGCCTGCACAGGAGCAGAGGGGGAAAATTAATCTTTACTTTCTATCATTGACCAATGCTGACACACTTCCCAGGAAGCAGGGCCCCAGCACACTAACAGTGGCTTGAGAAAGCAAACACTACAAAAGAACAAATAACCCTCATCCCTAATCTTCCTTGCTCCCTTAGCTTTTATATCTGAGCTGACATCACCAGTATGGAATATCCCTATGGTTTATTTGGGTCAGTGGGCCTGCTTGTGTCTCCTCCTAGGATTTTGCCCACTCCCAGCACCTTGATGGGGATATGAATGTTAGAGGAACAGCCCTGATGCTGTTGCCAAGAGAGGCTCCAGGTGCAATGCTCCCCAGCTGCAGTGTAGGGTATATTTTGTACAGCCAGTCCTGTCTGAACAGGCTCAAGAGCCACTGCAGGAGCTATCTACTGTTTGATCTGCTCAAGGGCCTGTTGTTGCTCAAAGCCAGCCTCAGAATGGTTTTTCTTCCAGGTCATCCAGCCCGTTCAAAATTCATTTAATTAACTGTCTCTAAGAACAGAAATGGCAATGACTGCTGCCTAACTGATTTTCATTTTTAAAGATTCCTGCCTAGGATGCAACTCTTGACTATGGACTTTCACATAAGCTGAAGAGGTTCCTGCTCAGGATATGTATTGATTATTTTGGATGCCCATCTGGTATGATTTAAAATCTTTCTGGAGTCCAGCTTAGCACAGAGTAAATTGTGTGATGCAAAGGCACATTTAAAACACTTGGAAAATTGTAATTGAGGTCAGGAGAAATATGGTTGTGTAGTCATGGTCAGCAGCTTTTTGAAGAAAGATATTTACATGGTTAAGTTTCAGACAGGTAAATAAAGGCACTTATTTCAAGAGATTTATTTCCCTAGATGTTCTATAATCAATGGACCTAAATAGATCAGATGCAGAAAGATTAAGTTAGTTGCTAACATAGCACAGCTAGGTTTCACAGTGTGTTATTCAAGGTGGAGTTTGCTCCAGTCTCCTCTAGGTAAAATTCCTTGGTTTTATATTGATCTCTAGAGTTTCTGTGTTTTGTTATTCTTCTGTCTGTGTTATCCTTTCTTCAAAGAATATTTGCTATCCTACTGTAGCAGAAATGCTGTGTGCATCCATGCTTATATCATTTGTAAGAGTAGTCATCTTTCTTTTGAATGCTTTAAAAATTTAAAATGTGATAGACTAAATGTAATATTCATAGGGAAAATGGAAATTTTAAAATAATTTCTGGGTTGATGCCTATGTATTGCAAACAAAACAAAGAAAATTATAACACTGAAGAGAAAAAGAGAAATCACATATATGCAAGGACGATACTCTATCAAAGAAGAATAATTCGCTTTGTCCTACCTTGGGGTTAAATGCTCACTGCTGCTTGGGAAAGCTTGTGTTTCTTTTCTGCTGTGTGTGTCTGTGAATGTTTTATGAACCTAACTGTGCTTAGGAATCAAGTTTCTTAGACAGACACAGTTTATTCAGAAGAATAAAGATACAGCAGAAAGTTATTGATTTCTGAGGACTCTACGCCTTGTGAAAAATTAAGCAGACATTCCTACCAAATCAATTGTATTACCCTTGCTGTTTCAGGACTTCTTCAGGACAACCATAGCTTGTTTTTTGTGCAAAATTGTCTGTACCATCATTTTTTTCATAAAAAGCTGACTTCTGCTGTGTTCTTTGTCTGTGATCATTCTAGACTTTCTGAGTATGCATACACACGTCTCTGTGTAGGAGTTCTGGTGTTTATGAGGAATAAAGAGGCTGAACTCCCAAGTTTAACAAATATAGAGGAGTGACAAATTCAAGAATCTTTGTCATAAATATGAAGTCTTCTTTTACTGATGGAACTGAAAATGCAAATTTTATACTTTTCCGCAATGCTTAAATGCTGTTTGAAAAGAAACAGTACTAGGTTAATGTCCCATTGGTCTGCACTACCAAGTGCTTCTCCCTTGAAACCATCATTAAAGCTATCAGGTATAAGTACTAAGTCTTGGTAAGATTTCTTGTATCCAAAGCAGAAACTTGCTGCAGTTGTCCATATACTAAATAAATTTTATTTAGCAACTGACAGCTATACAGCTTTCAGTCAGGAAATTTGCTTTATAGACATGAGCAATTATTTGTTCCACATGAACATAGCTTTTCTCCTCTTTCAAAGTTACTTTTTTTAAAAAATTGCTTTTATTTTCCATCATAGTCATTCACTTCTAGCTTTCATGAACTTCAGAAAGCCTGGGTGTTTTTCCTTTTGAGAGAACTTCATCAAGTTAACAAGAGTAAATTTTCCATTAAAAGATTCTGTTAACCTTCCTATGTGTTTAATAACTTTTGAAACTGTGGAATAAGTGTTTTATACATCCTCATTTCTCACTTTGCTAAGACTAATGATGCTTCCTGTTTGATAATATATATTGAATAGATCCTTCCTCTAGTGAAAAATTTAATAGAATTACTAGCAACTATCAATGATGTAACATTGACAAGGAAAAGCCTACTTATTTTGCAGGTATATTTTACAGTTTCATTTGCAAATCACAAACGGATTTGCTTCTGTATATTAGCCATTACTGTAGTGCATATATCCGAGCACATGCTGAGGACTGGTTCCCCTACAAGTCTGGTATAACACAATGAAAATTTTCAGAATGTACTTTTTTCAGAAGTCTATGAGACATAGCCTGGGTAAAAATGAGCATTTGTGACAATTCTGGGGTACGTGACAGAAGTAGGAACACATGCAACCAGCACAGAGACTTAAAGTCTTGTCAAATCAGGCTTTCCTGCACTTTTTGGGAAGGCTCATGAGCCCAAGAAAAATTACAGCTTCTTACACAATGAATGATAAACCTCTAAAGATGATCAGGTTTGTTTTGATAAATGACAGAAGTTCCCTGGGGGAGATTCAAATGCATGGTAAGAGAAGTCCAAGCTGACACATTTTTATCCCAAATGACTTCTTGGATGTTTGAAATTTTTATAAATATAAGGTGCCAGTGTACAAGTTCTGCTGTTTGAACTAAATTTCTTGCTTTTTAAACACCTATTTTCAAGAAAGTTATGCATGATTTTCCATCTCTGTAATTTATTATGCAATTTAAATTGTTATCAAGAGCTGAACCATTCTACTCACCAATATGCAAAATTTTTAGAGATTTTGAATCACTCTGGATGAAATTGGCTCTGTAAATGGAAATTTTGTAATTGTAAAAAATGAGATTTTATATCTAAACTATGTTTTTGTTGTGTTTAAGGAGTCCCTGAACCGAAAAAAAAAAAGCTTGTGAAATAGGGCTTTTGGTGAGAAAAGGCCAGAATTATCCAGGAAAGAGAAGCTGAAGTGTAAGAGTGTAAGGTCCTGGACTGTTAGGTTGCATGCCAGTACTTGAGAAATTTTCTTAATATGTCTGGAATACTTTTACTTAATATACATAATGTATGCATATGTGTGCATTTGTATTCTGTTTGTATTTATATGGATTTTGTATTCTGTTTGTATTTATATGGATTTCTAACAGAATGAGGTGAGAAACTTCAAAATATAAGTAAAAAGAGCAGATGAGATATTCTCATTGATGGTTTGTACCAGGAATTTAAAACTGAAAATGTCATAGTTCAGAAGCAACTTGGTAGCCTTCACAATATTAAAAAACCCCAAAAATAAATAGAAAAGACGGTTGAAATTGGAGCATGTCTTCTTTCCAAATGGAATCGGATAATATGGATCAATAATAATATTATTGATAATAATAATAATCAGTAAATTAAGTATTTAATCATAACCATTTGAAGTATCAAAGATTCTCGGATTCCAGATCATAGGGAAATATATATTACAAAACCAAGTTTGAACTAAGTACTGACAGTATTCTACCAAAAATTACTTTTTCTAGTTTTTGCACATAGTCTTTTAAATAAGAAAGGTTATGACATGATTGGCTTCGATTGACAAAAGATCCTAACTTTCATTAGCTGATGGGTTAAAAAATCTGAGTGATATCATGTTTTCCACAAAGTCAGTCCTGACACATCCTCATCCTGTTCTCTGCCATTTGCTAAATGATACTTCCCAAGTAGCAGTCCCTGTGGAGCCATGCTGAATACAACCAGAAATACAGAAGCACAATGACAAAGAAGGGCCATCTTCTTGTACACTTTAACTTAATTTGATGATGCTAAGGAATTTATAAGCAATTAAAAGAGGACAATTTATAGAAAGGAACAACTGGGAAGTAGAAGGAAGAAAACTTTAAAAGTCAGTGTAGTGTAGAAAGCTGATTAAAAAATTCAAAACACTAAACACATTGCTGATAATTAATCACAAATTAAAGCTGCTGTTTAAAGAAGAATAAATAAATAATAATCCTGTATTGCTGTAGGTGTACTAAATGGAAAGAGTAAATTTGTTAAAAAATTGATGCAGAGCTGGCATATGTATTTGATAAATACATCTGCACCACATGAAAAAAACCTTAAGGAGATGATGAACTATATTCCAGCCTATTAGAAAGTGAAGAGATTTTAACAGCTGCTAAGCATAAACATGAGACTCAACTTTAAAACATCTGAGTCATGTTAATTTTTAATATTCTTCAGGTATTTGGAATATTCCAGAATAAAGGAGTAATGATATGGAAGTGACAGACTGCAGTAAGGGCGGGCAGAATAACTAGGGTATTAACAGGCTTCTTAGTCTGATGCCTATCTGGATAAAAAAAATAGAAGAGGTAATATATTAACCAGTTAACAAAAAATTAGAGAATATAAATATAATTAATACTAGTCAAAATGGCTTTATGAAAATAAAGCTTGTCAGACAAATGCAATTTTTTATGGGCTTACATATTTAGCAGATAAAGATATTGCTGAAAACTGAATATATTTAGATTTCTGTAAAAAATTTACTTTATCCATCTGACATTCAAATTTTTAAAAATTACCTTTAGCCTCAATCACAATAAAGCACATGCCAAACAGAATAAAAATTGATGGATATCCAAAAGTAGCTGTCAGTAAAGACTCATCACTGAATGAGAATGTTGTCAGAGGAGCTGATATTCAATCTGACACTACTCAATAATTTTTTCTTTATCCAGGATCTAGGCATAAATATGAAATTGCTGCTGAAAAAAGTATATAAGAGGCAAGAAAAATTGCAGATAACAGTGAGGGACAGGCTTACACTAGAGATGTAGGACTGAGGAGCCTGGGTTTACTCGAATGGCAAAGCTGTGGGTCTCTAACAAGGGATTCATGCCACTGCCCCATTCTCTAGTGCTGCATAAAGGTGGTCTGAAAAGCCCTGAGGCCAAAAAACTATGCAGGCAGTAACAGAAATTCAGCTCAAAGTGAAAAGGTGCTACGGCCAAAAAACATCTGAAATTATCATACTGAAAAGCAAGGAGGTGGTGAATTAATCACAGCTAATGTGTTCAGAAGAATATTCCTGTCAGGGTTTTTTATGAGGTTTTTTAAAGTGGAAGAGCAAACACGGGAGTTACAAAATTATTCTGTGGACTAAAAGTGTAACAACTAAATGTGTTTTAATTCTCAAAAATAATTACAAAAGAGAACTTCTTGGCAATGAAAATGTACCTTCAACAAGACAGCAAAGAAGCAGTGATTATAAAATCAGAAAAGTTCAGACAAACAAAGGTAGATTTAACCAGTTGTTCTAAAAAGAATAGTTGCTCCATCTCAAAATTATTTGCTTCAAAACTGACAGGATATGTAAGAAGTCATAGATTTTATTATTAGACATCCAAATCTATTAGAAAAAGCAGACAAGTATTAACTTACCAAATCCAAAGGTGGTTAAAAAAGCCAAAAAAGCATTTTGCAGCAACTACTGTCACTTTTTCAGTTGTTATTTCATAAGCATTAAAGAAAGATGGCTGTATTCTCACATGAATTTTTCCAGCAGAAACTGCTCTAATGCTTTGTATTAAAATGCATCTATTAACTTTCTGCAGTCTGTCTTTCATCTCACTCTGTACCTCTGCAGTTACTGCATCCACTGATTGATGCTTTTTGCAGTGAGGCTTTTTAAAATTTTTCCTGATACATGTTGGTACCATGTCCATTCTTTTTGCCAAGTCAGAACATGTTGTTGAAGTCATGTTACACATTAACACATGTTGTTCAATTGTCACCTAACTTTAGATAAGCAAAATTAAATCCTTCTATATTACTCAGGTATGCACTACTAATATTAGACTCTAATGTTTTATATGGAAATATCGTTTGTATTAGCATTTGAATTAACAGTTTGATAAATCAGGGTAAAAGTATTTTCCTTCAGGAAAAAGTAGAGTAAGCTATGCCTTGAAGTTTTGTACTAAGAGAAACTACTTATACCTACGAAGAATCAATTTAAAATCAATGTATTTAAAAATAAACATTGTTTTGTCTTTTTGCCCTAGTTTGAATTTTCCTTGAAATGCAATTGCAGATAATAGTTTGCCATAGTCCAAATTTCATCATGTACTTCCAAAGTACAGAAGAAAATAATAAGCATCTCAAAGAATGGAAAATACAATTCAGACTTTATTTCTTCCACAAATATTAATGTGAAGGTGAATAAGTTAATGTGCTTGAAGAATAAACTCCTCACCACAGGTGCATCAAGAGGAAAATATTGACTCACAAAATTCTAAACATTTTATTTTAAATAGTTCTATTTTATAAATTTTCATCACTTCCAAGTAATGTCCTTATAGGTTCTGAAGAGTCTTATGGAGTTGGAGACAAATAAATGCTGGGACACAGCTTCTAGATATCTTTGCTTGTGAGGTTTTGTAATTCAGAGATATTTGATCAATTCCAGGAGCAAATGTATAATCACCACATAAGAGAGATGCAGGACATACTCATGTGTGCTGGACTGCTATAAATTCTTTAGGTAGGTTTTGTGGCCAGCAGTGGAGAAGGGAATCTGGCATGTCTGTGTGTAAATACAGATCAATTTTTCTTTTCCCTCACCTTTTCCATCTGCAGCTCTTTCATTCTAACCATGCAGTTGTTCGTCATCCTGTCCTGAGACAGTTGTGCTGCTGTGCTTATTCTGCAATGCTTTCTGAGCATGTGCTCTACAGACCATTTATGCCAGCAGCTCTGTTTGCTTTGGAAAATGGTCTTTCTGAAATTTACCTTCAATGTGTCTTTGATGCCCAAGTTTGGTGTGCAGGTGATTTCTGACCCTCTGATATCTTACTTGGCATGGAAAGTGCTTTAGTGCCTAAGGCTCCTGTGAAAGAAGCCTGAAAGCCTACACTGACTGTCTAGATATGAACCTGCAAACCAGAAGCCAAAATTAGTCCAGGATGAAGGGCAGCATTTCTTCCAGCAGCTGGAGAGCCTGCAAGGGAAAACTGGTGGCTATTTCCCTACCAGGGTTGCAGCTACAGGTGGGGACCAAGCCACAGCCAAATATTAGCTACAAATTGGGAAGAGCAGCTAGTAAAAGAGTGTAGTCAGACGATTACAATAATATGATTCCTGTTAGAATCTGCTTTGGTGGCAAAGGAAATATCCCAGAGCCTGCTGAGTGATGTCTGCATGGCACCACCCTTTACTCCAAGAACCTGAGGCAGAGATTCCATTTTCCCTAATATTAGACATTTAGGCTACTTTTGTAATCAATGTAGAGAAATGGACCTGCCTGGAGTGAGAATCATCTGACCTATTTTAAACACCAGACTTAAAACAGAAAAATTTGACATAGAAGTTTTGGGGTTTTTTTCAACAGACTCTGTAGCAAGCCTAGACAAAATGCAGACAAAATACCTACATTTGGTGACACAAATTTGAAGACACTTGATAAAGTTAATAGATGCTAGATTAAGACTGAACTGGAGTGAAGAATAATTAAAATCCAGGTTTAAGGGTCCAAATTTCAGCTACAACCCATTAACCACAGCCAATTTCTTTACAGCTTCTGCATTCCAGATATTCCAGCTGGAAGAAGAATGAAAAGATTTTAATGGCAGAAAACAGAGAAGTGTTAGTTCCAGCATCTATGTATCTGAGTAATAACGAAAAGAAAATAATACACAGTCTATCCAAAAAAGTAATTAAAAATAAACAACCCCAAAACTATTTAAATATGAGATATTTTTGACATGAGTCTCTACTGCTTGCCAGCCATCTTCCTTAAGCACGCAGCTCAGAGGGAGCTGCGATTCATCACTAATTTTATAAATACTTAACTTGTGATAAGCTTTGACAAATCTCATCTAAATGTAAAGCATTATTGCCATTCTTATCCCACAATAAACCTTTGTTCCAGAGTTGCTTACAAGTCTGCTTTAATAGCATTTAAAGAAAATGAAATGTCTGTATTGCACAGAGACCAAAACTTATTTTCTACAGCCAATGAAGAAAAAAATCTGAAATCTTCATGTTGTTGTATGTATAAACATGCACTCACTTACATAGGCTCACACACATGAGTAAAAAAGGCCATGAATGATTTAAAATTAAGACATAGAACCTGAAATTCAGACTGGAGCTCTGTTCAGCAAAGGAAAAACAATGTGCTATGAGCAGTAGTAAAAGAAATGTTGTTGTATAAATTATGCATTACCAATGGATTGCAAATAAAAAAGGTATAATAGTTCCTGGATATATTTAGAGGAGAAAGCAAAGTTATCCATTAACAAATTGCTTTTTATAATTATGTGTTCTTTAAAAATCTGGAGGTAGACTATATGAATGTTAATTAATACATAATGCAGTACTTTTCAGTCTGCTATCTATTTCCACAAACATTTCTCTCACATGAATAAGATAATTGAGGAAAACTTAATTAAAAATTATAACCATAAATACATTAATAAATGGAACAGAATTTACTAGTTCAATGGCAATAGATGTAATTCTGTCCATTTCTGTAGCACTTCCATCTTGAAGTGCTTTATGAACCAATTCTGGAATCCCTTCAGAATTTGGACCTCTATATGACTCAAAACATTAGTCCAGCACTACTACACATCCCTAGTTTTTAGCTGGAGGAGGGATAGAGTAATGGTCATCTTGGAGTAACAAACTGAGACACCTGACATGGGTAATGTTGTTTAGTTTTGATTCATGATAAGAATGACGATTTCAGTGGACATTTGTTTCAGTTGAGTCATTCTTGACTAGAATTGGATTAGAGACAGAATAATGATAACTCAGGTGAAACAGAGGTACTTCTGCGGTGCTCCAGAAAGGAATAAAAAAACATACAGTGCTGTCCAATACATTAACTAGTCCAAGAGGAAACTGTTTTAAATCCCATTTCTCTTTGGGGTTCAAGCACCTGAATCAGAGTTTCTCAAAGGTGTTACACTCTTCACAAGACATCCAACACAAAACACTGTCCTGGCCTTCAGCATTTCAATTTCTATTTCACAACAGCTTGCCTAGAGGAAACAGTTCTCAGTCTAGAAATGAATGATTCAGATTAACTACTCTCTCAGGATCCAAGATGCTCCTATTTGAAATTCATAGCCATGCACTCTCTCACTTTGTACTTAACTTCTCTACAACCACCACAAGCAGTGCTGAGTAGTAGGTATCTGCAGTCTGTCTTCTTCATCCCTTAAAACCAGTGCAAATATTTAATTGAACCAGTCTAACATATAGACAGAGAAAACAGTAATGTCTGTGTACTTTAGGTTAGGATGCTTCTCTGAAAGAAAAAAATTATTAACAGTCATTGTATAAAATATAAACGCATTGCAAATTATTAGCACAGTCTTTCTGATGCTGTCCTGATTTAGCTTGTTTTCAGTCAAACGTTAATTTTTTTCTGATATGAAATGCCTTAGCTTTTCTTGAATTCAGTTCTTGATTGGTTTTTCAATCCCCTGTCAGAAGAAAGGCAGATAATATTCTGTGGCATATCTCACAGAGTAGGTGCTTAATTGCCCAAAGCTCCTTGTGAGGACAAAAAGTTATTTTATCAGTTGATTCACCAGTCAAAGAGGGAATAATCTATGAAATTTGGCTTCAACTGAACCTATGACACTGCAGTGGGAGATTTGGAGAGCAATCTGTACCTTCAGTGTCTGATGCTTTTTTAGAACAACTTCTATCCCACTTGCCAGTTCAGAAAAATACGTTCCCATCTACAATATGTCCATCATGAGTTAACCCATACTATAAGAAAGAACACAGTACTCCAAAACATCGGCTGTCCTTTGCTGCTGCTGTAGAGAAGCTACAGCAGCAAGTTTTTTATTCCCTGAAGTACCTGAAAGCTTAGCAGTTATAAAAAGGTCAGCAGCAAACTCCTGAAAGGATTTTGTTTATTGCTGCCTAGATACCCTATGGGGACTTTATTTTGATAGGTCTGTAAGTAAATTAAATGGTCTATTTGCATATTGTTACAGAAGTGTAAACCTTTTATAGTGTTTAATAAAGATTTACACAATACCATAAACTTGATATATACCCCATGCTTGTATAATTGAGACATGCTAGACAAACTGCACTCATGGTATCCATTTCTTTCATTATTTATGATTTTGAGTAACACCATTAGTAGCGAACATATGTTGTTGTAAAACATTTGGTAATATTCTCCCCTCCCTCACACTCCTAGAGCTAAATCTCATTGAAATTCACTTATTCTATCACTCATGACATTTGTTGAGGCAAACACAGGGAGAGGGTAATATTCACCTGAGAAACCTGTAACCTGAAGAAATGTCCTGGACTTTTATTGCCTTTGTTAGGGTTTTATTATTTATCATGGCAGAAACATTGATTTCTGAAGAAGCAATTACAATAACAAAATTACATTACAGCAAGAGCTTACAATTGCAGCTGCAAATTAACCATGTAAGTAGAAATATCAAAACTGGGGATAAGTGTAGACTGTTGTTCACTTTATGTTCAATTAATTTAGGATATATATCTCAATCCAGGACAATTAGATCATGAACATCCAGATACAGAAATGTCAAAACCAGATGATTATATGCCCATACATAGATTTATTATTTGTATCAGTGATAAACATAGTTCTCTTCTGGAAGAAGAGAGGAAAAAAAACACTGCAAATATAGATAACATCAGAAGAGAAAGAGGTCCCATAAAACAAAACAAAACAAAACAAAAAATCATAACAGGAGAAAAATACTTCAATAGTACATCAATGGAAGTGACAATAAAAATTTAAAAAGAAAAAGAAAAAAAGCCCAAGCAACATTCAACCAAAAAAACCTATTTGAAATTTGAAATTATTGGCAAGACCACTACCTCCACATATTAAGTTACTTCCTGCCAATCTATACTGATAGTGTAAGTGGGGTTGAAGTATGAAGGCTGCATGGATGTAGACTTAATACAATGCTTGATGTCTAGGTTTACAGCTAAGCAGGCAGGGATTACAAAATTCTGAGCAGTCTTTCAACTGGTCATAATTTTTTTAGTCTTTGTGAACAAAGGGTCTCCTGACTTCATTGTGTTTGGTCCTCAAATCTCTAATATGGTGGTAATAACAAATTTCTTACAAATTGCTGAATGACGCTGAATTTATGGAGAAGTACTCAGAGTGCTTTGTGCTGTAGAGATGTCAAATAAACCAAGACTATGATTCAGACTCAAAATTACAGATTTAACTTTTCAAAATAATACTAGAATTTTGGTGTTAAATAAATTTCTTCACAAACATCTGCTTTATTTTTACAGAATTGAAGAAAATCTGTACTCCTACCTTCTGGTGATATATTTCTGTTATGTCTTGAAAAGTGCTTCATGCACCTAAGTGCAGCTGTGTGTGCTGTAAAATAAGGCAAAATGAGCTGCTGGTGTTTGCTGAGATATATAATGTTTGAGATTGAGACCTCCTACATTTCTGAGTCAAAAGAAAACCTCCTTTGAGTTTTGTTTTTATGAGATCTTTCTAAATACATAAGCTGTTTGTTTTTTGCAAATCCACAACTATGGATGTAAGCTACCTAAACAAAGTGTCTCTGATTAGAAACATAAAGAAATTTTAATCTCTTTGTATTTCTTAAGCATTCATTACTCTCTTATCAAGGCTGCATCTGAGTGATAAGAGAATTAATTTTATATTTCACAAAGTATATAAAGGCTTTTTTACAATCTTCTCTTTGAAGTTTTCGGAAACAAATTAAAATAAAATCCCTCCTTAGAAAAGAAAAAATGAAGAGGTCAGTATTGTTCATTTCCAAATTACTACTGTTACCACCTGCTGAACTACTGCTGTTTATGAAGATACCCTAACTACCCCAACTGTGGTTTCAATTACTTTGTACATTATAAATGTCAAGGGAAAGAAAAAGGGACATGCATTTTTTACAAATGACTCTCTCCTTACTAATGCCATTTTTTAATTCAGCATTTGAGAACCTTCATTGCACTTATGAAGTTCTCCAAAAGGGCTGTTTATGAGCTTTCCGGCTTCTTCTGCCTTCCTACTTTTACAATCCTCTATAAATGACATGCCATCTATATGTGTAGAAGTGAGAAGTGACTTGAATTAATTAACTGTTAATATTTAGGTGGTCAGTGACACCTGATGAAGGGAATATGGCCATATTTTATGGGAGTAAAGATTTCTTAAATGCCTGACTGTTTTTCAGGAGCTGAAGTGATGAAGCTACTGGTTGGCACCACACTTTTCATTCCTTTTGGAGAATGAAAACCTAAAAGAAATATAACATAGTATTGGTGGTGAATGATTCATAAGTGCTTGTTGGACACCATGCCTTCCTATTCTTTTATTTCTCTTTTTCATTTGCTGTTTCATTACAATCTTGCCTTTTTTTCCAGGAGTTTGGTTGGCACCCTTTCATGCCCTTGTTGTGAATGAGCACAGGAGATATGTTGAGATTCCTATGGCTAGTCTAGACTAATAGCAAACCTAAAAAAAACCAAAAAAAAAACATATAAGATATTTGTTTTATTTTTTTATTCCCAATAGAATTGTGATTACAAAACCCTCAAATATTAACTTGTCAAATCATTTCTTTAAAAACTCAATAAATTCTAACTCAATTCTGCATTTATATAAATTGCTTTAGTCAGGCAGGGAATTACCATGAATAAGGGTATGAATATGAATGAGCATCAAAATGGACAAATAATTCCTTTTTTAGTGAAAATGGATTTAGATATGAGGTTAAATTTGAAATAATGTAACCTTTTAAAAATCTATGTTCTTACTTTATTATTGCAATTTACAGCTGGCTAGAGTCCTGAAATTGCTGAAAAAACTAAGTTTCAGGTTCAATAAAAAATATGTCCTGTTTATAGTTATTACTAGTTTTAGCCTACATATTACACAAAAAAAAAATAGACTGAAAGATCAAATGAAAAATAAATTATCCAAAACGACTGGTTCAGCATGTTATTATTTACTCAGTAAATGCCTGCCTGAGTTTTGTTTTTTCCCCTTTATTCAACATTTCTTGAGCAATTGGTGGATTAGAAATACTTTTTCCTTACCTGAGCAAATCTATAAACTCCTGAAACAATTCTCCAGATGTCAAACTCTTTCCATGTTCACAACACTTTAAGTTGGCAAAATTATGGTTTTCTGCCTGGTACAAAAGGTCATGAAGATGCACTAGTGAATAAGGTGGCAGAAGATCTTCATCTTACAAGGATCTGCACAGACATAAAAATGTCCAAGAATTGATGTTTTGATTTGAAAAGAGCTCTTAAAGATTAAGGAATTGTTTTTGAAACATCCTCCAACGAGTTATGTGAGAGGATTTAAAATAGATGCTTTTCATGGTGAAATTTTCAGCCTTTGACATACAACTTCTTTATAATTATAAAGGGATTAGGGAGATGGCTGTCCTTTAAAAAAATTGGAAAAAGGAAAAAAAGGTTTTACCAATTTTAGAGTTGCAATCTCTCATTAGAAGGATGTATTAACCTTGAAGATTCACCTGAAATCATAGTAAAACAAGACTCTAAGGCTACTGAATGCTTTTTTCCTCTAAGGAATGTTTGTTTCATGATCACTCAATCAGGAAAGATCTGTGCCACTTCCTGGTTTTTTAAGACCATAGCCATAACAATTTGATGAAATCTGTATGTTTTAAAACTATTTCTGAGAAGATAAAGAACATCCCATTTGTTCCAGTGTTTCTCCCTTTTCTGCTCTCATCTTTTACCTCTGCAGACCTTACTAGCTATCCATTGCTTCCCAACACTCCAGCCTCAAATGCCCAAGCCTAGTTCTGTCCATCTCAACACATTCTTGTCTCCTCCATCCTCACCTTTCTGTCTCTCATGCCAAAAAGAAGTTTCCTCTCTTAAGCATCTACTGCCAGCAGTAGATTACTCAGAATGTGGAAGAAACTTCTTGCCCCCTGACCATTCTGGCAGAATGAGACAGTGAAGGAGATCCAAGCCTCCTACTTGCTGCCTCGGGATGCAGAATACAAAGTCCTGCTGACAGGTTGACACAAAGGAGCTGTGCAGGACTTGAGGGCACTTGGTGAGGGTGTCTCTGAACAGAGTAATAATCTTCAAGACTGATGTGGTCTCACTGAGTGTTTGTTAATTTCACATTTAAAGGTTTCTTCCAGTTGTACAATTTATACAGGAGAAAATTCCCCAGCAATACATGTCTATCAAATGATACTTTGGACACTACTATTCATGGTGAACAAAAGAGTATCCCAAAAATCTTAAAAGTATTTTCTCCTACCCAAATACAGTTCTACCTGTTCTGACAGCAACATTTTCAATCCTAAGTTCAACAGTTCAAAACAAAAAGGAGTGTTAGGATGAAAAATATATCTTAATATCCTGATTTTTTATAGCTCAACCTTTTATGATTTTTTTTTTAGTTTGAGGCCTGACCCCTTCCTTATATTTATAAAATCTAAAATAGCCACACAGTTCAGAAATATTGAAAATATCCTTGTGGCTCACTATTCAAAACAACCAAAAATATAAGAGTAAGCCTGTCAGCTTTAAAATATGTATTTTTATGTAGATACATATTTTATCATAGTTTTATATATAAAATATATATCTTTTATAAGCTTGATTTAGCTTCTGAATCACCCCAGCTGAATTTTATGTGAAATTTTCAGAAGAACAAAGCCTCCACTGAGACTCTATTACTTCACGACTTCAGCTGCATTGACAACACTTGGGAAGCAACACTGCCCTGAAAGTTCAGCTCTCATTAAACAAGCAAGAACTGAACATGCCTTTCTGAAGACAGGACTTGACCTTTGTCCTCCCAAAGATTTGACTCTCGCGTCAAATGAATTATAGAGCAGAAGCAATTTAAAGAAACACACTTATATAGAATATCAGTAATGATAAACTGACACCTTCAAAATAACTCCTGCTGTAAATTTCAGCTTCATTTACTTAGCTTGCCTGTGTTATTTTCTATTACTTTAGATTTATTTATATATACAGGTTTGTAGATTTTGCATGGATATTAACTAATGAATTGCACAGTTCATTTTTAGCTTGTTTTATTTAGTTGAAAAAGTACCATTTGTCAAAGGAAAGCAACATTAAACAACTGCACAACAATGAAATGCTAACTCACTGAAAATGAGCATGTCTGCAGGTGAAAAAGAAAAAAATTATGTGAAGATCCCTACACAGAAATCCTTTAATATCCCTCACTGACTGCAGAAATAGCTCATCCTTCTTCAAAGATGGCCCTTTCTGCTCCTACACAGCTCTTTTTATTGCAAATGGAGCACAAGCTTAAATCTCTCACAAAGGGCAGAAGGCACAATAGGTCCTTGGCAAATAAGCTTTATTCCATGCAGTGGGAGAAGGAATGGAACAGGAACAACTTGACCTGGGAACAACAGATTTAGACAAAATATCACTGAAATCCTTTCATGGAAATCAGATTAAAATTTTTCTTGAGAGAATATTTTCTGCCTAACAGAATATGATAAGGGTTTTAACCCAGAGGGAGAATGTCATCAGCTGCTATCTGCTGTCATTTAGTGTGGGGACAACACCTGAAGGATCGAGGAGGTCTGAGACTGAGGGGGGAAGGTAGAGAGCTGTAATCCCTGTAAAGCAGGGAAGCAGGTGTCTGACAATGAAGTCCAAAATATCAAGTGACAGCTGACTTTGGCTTTCAGTCTGCTTTGTCTGTTCCTGGTGCAGCTCTCCTACTCTGGCACACGGCCTTCTTACACTTCACAAAGTCTCATCCATAATAACATTTGTCTCTTCTATAAAAGGATGTTCAGATCTCCTAGGAGTTCCTAGGACTCATTAGATGTATTCATTAAGCCTTAGAGAGCCTTTGATGAACTAAATAATAATCCTTTTTGACAGGCAGATAAACCAGGCTGTAGAGCACTGTGGTTCCCAAGCAAGTCATTGCCAAATATTACACACAATTTCACGTGCCTTCATTTGATGCATCAACCATCAGGTAACAATTTTTTTCATATTTTCCCAAAGTTTAGTATGGAAGTAGAAAGATCCTATTGTGCTGGGTGGTCTGTATCAATTCACTTGCCTTTGATACAAAAATGCTACAAAAATCCCTTTAAACACGAAAGCTTAACACAAGCATGGCCAACAGATTTGCTTTTGCAACAGCTTTTTTACTTGATACCACAGACAGTGATACACATAATAAAAGGGGATTTTAAATTGACTGCAGTGTTTTCATTGTGGACAACACATCAGCGACATTAAAAAATATTTTTTAATCCCCAAAGGATTTTAAGGAAAGAAAAATAACGTATCTGGCAACATTACTTTTTCTGCTACAAATTATTCTGTAAATAGTCCCAAGTTCCTATGTAGTGTTCAAAGTTAAAATATTCAATTAAATATTGGAAAATCTGATTTTTTTTGCAAACCCTTTTTTTTTTTTTTAAATTTAACTTCCATTTTTCTCCAGTAGTCTTTTTTTTTTTTTATCCCACTTTCTAGTAATGAGTAACTTAAGCTTGTCTATAAAAAGGAGGAATGGGAAGAAAAGGTTTTAGATGAATTCTGCTTGTTAAATTCATGATCAAGAGAATTTACCCTAATTTGTTTTCTCTGTACAAAGAAAACACTTGTAAAAATACTCTTAATAGGAAATCTTTACCCTGTTCAAATCCAAGTTAGATGAAACAAAATTTTGAGAGAGACAGTAACAATTAGTAAATCTGCATAATCAGTAAAAATAAGAAAAAAACAAAAAATAACATCTTTTATATTCAAGAAAGAAGGTGCCACTAAATGTATTAAAAGTTATTATGAAGTAGAGTAGTAGACTAGACAGCTGTTTGCTTTGATGTTGAATTTTTTTTTTTAAAATCCATTGAAAAGCATTTCTAAATTATCAGTAAGCCACCACAGAAAACAAAAGAATGTCACTGCTATAAAGGGTAAAATAATAACATCATGTCAAATTAAAAAGTTTGAAAATTAAAAGGTAAGCACAGCAATGGCTTAAAACATTTCTCTCACACTCTGATGAAGAAACCTCAGCAGCAGTAGGAAACTGCACTTTCTGCAAACTACTTTACAGATTTTCTCTCTGTTGTAAAATGTTACTTCTAATGATCATTTGATCACAATTCTATAGTTTATTCAATGTGGACAGTATGTCAAAATCATTTTATTAATATCTTTATATATTCACCTGCAATTAAGTGTTAAAGATTTTAGGCAGATGCTCAAAGATAACATAGAAATGGAAGGGGATCCATAATGTGCCCCTGCCAGAGAGGTCTGCAGCTATTGTGTCGGGAGGCTGTATTAGAAGTGCTGCCAACAGGTTGAGGGAGGTGATTCTTTTCCTGCCTCAGCACTGGGGATGTCACTCCTGCAGCACCAGGTCCACTTCCAGGCACCCAGAGCAGGACATGAAGATATTCAAGAGTCCAGCACAGGGCCATGAAGATGGCTAAGTACCAAGAGCATATGAGGAAAAGTTAAAGAGAGCTGAGACTTCTTCCCAAAGAAGGACAGGCTCAGGATGATTTTTTCATTCTATATAAATGCCTGAAAATATACTGCAGAAAATGAGCCGGGCTCTTTCCATTAATGCCTGGTGATAAAATGAGAGCCAATGGGCACAAAATGAAACACAGGATGTTCCATCTGAACATCAGGAAACAGCCTTTTAACTCCAAGGATGGTCAAACACTGAAATTATTTTCCCCAGAGAGGTAATTACATTTTTCAAAAGCCATCCAAATGTGCTCCTGGGCAGCCTGTTCCGAGTGCCCTGCTTGAGCACGAGGGTGAGAAAAGATGACCTTCAGACCTGAGTTCCCATCTCTTCCAGTCTGTGACTCTGTGAATTGATATTACCTCTACTGTGTAAAAAGAATTTGAATTATTGTTTTAATTGTATGGTGACTACTGAATATAATTCAAAAGAAAAAGCTTAAAAGTTGCATTAAGGTGTACTATTTGATTAGTGTGAAAGTTAAATTTAGAATAGGGCTTTTAAAGCAGAGTTTTTAATATTAAACTCAATATGATCCTAAGGCTCTATTTAGTTTCTGAAGATATTATCTTCAAGTCTAAGTGGAATGAAGATGTCCATGTATAATTAAAGTGTTTCCAGTGACCTTCTAAGTCTTTTTCCTTTGCAAACCACTGAGACCCTTAACAAGATTTCGTGACTCTTGTTAAATCATTATCATAACAGAAAGCAGTTCAGTATTAAGCGATGATCAGTATTCAAAACATTCATCATTTTAGTACTCTTAGTAAATTTTACTCTGTACTGACAAGATCATTTGGGAAAAAACACTATTTTGTGACAGGAATGTATGAAATGAATTAAGAAGACATGATTACTTGATAAGACTTTAAATAGTTTGCTAAATTTAGAAACTCAACTCAATTTCTGTTGCACAGCCTCCTGCATTTTTAACATTATTTGATGTCCTCACCAACAGATGCTATTTCCTTAGTAAAGTACATATATTTAGTAATAGTCTAAATTCCATTTTTTTTTTAAAAGTGAAGAAATACAGTAAAATTATTCAGATTTTTTCTGAACAATTATGAGTGAAATGATCACTCATTTCTCCTGATGTCTATTGTAGTTCTAGATGTAACTACCTTTTATATTTCAAGAAATCGTTTTTTACTCCCTTTATCAAGATCAAACAAATTTTGCCACACTACAGGGAGTCTTTTAATGAAGGTGAAGGTTTCATTCCCAATACATACTTTTTCTTTAATTCATGAAGTTTTTTGTTAGCACATCTCCCTCTAGGACTTAATGTTATTTTTTGATTCCTGATTTCTTTTGTTTCTAAACACACTTCATGTGCGTTTAGAAAGTTCCTTGTCCCCATTTACATTTACTGAATTTGTGCTAACAGGTCAGGCAACCTAGAACATGTAGTGAGCCACCATTACCAGGAAGTAGCAGAATTTCCGGAATGCTTTTCTAGAAATCTAAAGAAAGTTTTAAGTCTCAGTTATTTGCAGAAATATATTTTTTATCTTTCTTCTTTCAAAATGTGACTATTCAAATATAAACTGCTGTGGGTAAATTAAGGGACAAGGCAGCTTACTTTGTGAAGAATCCAAGAAATGCTAAAATAGTAAAAGGGGAGAATTAAAAAAACAAACCAGGCTAGCTACTTCTGAACATCAGCATTATTCTATCACTGCACAGGCTTGTGAAGATGGCATGAAATCTCTGTAAGGACAAGTTATGCTCAATTCTCTCTTTGTTTTTCATTAGCATATTCATCATTTGGGACATGCAAATGAATGGATACTTGGATTGAGAGCTCCTCCTAAACAATTAGGAGCTGAAGTTTGTTCCAAATAGCATTCAGAAAGCAATTTCTCTGAGAATAGCATTAAGGTCTCAGATGTGATCTATAAGATTAATACTACAGGCTGCTAATAACTCCAGGCATGCTGCAAAGGAAAACAAACCTTATTTGAGCACAAAATGTTCTCTTCTATAATATTTATTTAAGACTTTCAAGATCAGACTGCTAATGTATAATTCCTAAGCATGATCTTTTGACACACAGAAACTGCAATGCCAGATTGGAGAAAGAAAAGAAACTGTGCCTGGAATTGTCTTGGTTGATTACTTCCCTTCCCCTATTCCCTAACAGATCAATGATAATCAGGTAGTGAAAACGATAGCATATTTTGCAAACCAATACAAGAAATAATTAAATTTATTGATTTCTATTTACCCATTTATTAACTCTTTTGGTTTCCATAGGAATGATAGAAAGACCTTGAACCTTTTTTCCTCTTTTCTCACAGACTACCTTTGGAAAAATCTAGGGAAAAATTAATCAGCAGTAGCTGTCTCTTTTGTAGTCTTGTCACTCTCTATATGATATTTTTTGCTATTGCTGATTGTTTGGCTTTTTAGAAATCGATTAACTTGGCAAACAGTGATATTAGTTGTCAGACTAATAAGACTGTAAGGATAACAAAAGAAAATAAATTCATGGGGGAATATGGTCTTTTTGTGGAAGCAAGAATGAAGGTACATGTTTTCTACTTTTTAATATTCCTCTAAATTTTATGCATAATATATGAAAAAGAATCCTTGTGTTTGCTTTGCTTGACTTCTGGTTTTAGGGCCTTTCAAGAAAAAAAGGTATTCTTGAATTTATTTGCTTTTGGGATGGTTCTGGGAGAGAGACAAGGCACCAGGGTGAAAAGATTTTTAAGAAAGTCCTTAACATAACAGCAGTATCTCAACTATTAAAGATTTTACCATATTGCATATAGTCTCTTTTCTTCCACTGCTGGTCAACAAGTGCAAGGGCCTTCCTTTGCAATATAATTCATTTGTTCCATGGTTAATTTGTTGTGATCTTAGCAATAAAAGTTTTCTCTCCTCTGGGATACACAGGAATTGATTATCTGGAATTTCAGTAAGAAAGCAAGTTCCCTCAGTGGACAGAAACACAAGTACTCTGTCGGCTCATGGGCCATTTGTTGACATTCCATGAGACTTTTGATGGAAGTGGAAAAGCTACAGACCAGTAAATCTCTGGGGATCTGTGTGGTTTGTCTGAAATAGAGCTAATAAGTTTAAAAAATTATAATTCCCTACTATCCCTGATAAAGTCTTTGCTGTGAGGTTTCAGCTACAGCAGAGCAAAGCTTTTGTTGCCACTTTATTCGTGAAAGTGATTTCAGAGCACCCTACATGCCCCAGTGTCTCAGCATGCCTTCACATGGCTAAGGACTTGCTATTTACAGCACTGGCACCCTCCCAGGCTGGCCACTGAGGCAGTTTTTCACTTTGGCTGTAATTTTTCTTCACTGTTCTCATGCTTTTTTCCTCATATTGTTGCTTTCATGGGCTTACACCTGCGAAGCTTGACAGAGTACACTCAGCCATCTCTCCCCTTCTTTCCTCTGCTCCTTTAGCCTAACATACAGCAACGTGCATGGCCCGAGTTTGTTGAGATGAAACAGAAAATTTTGTGTATGCACATTAATATGTATCCACATATGTCTGCATAAACTGGCCAGCATGGGTGAAATTATGAGACTGAAAATTATTGGAATTATTTTGGAATGAGAAATCCTTTTATCCATTATATGACCCTCTTATGCTTTGCTTATAACTACGAAGTCAAACAGAATGCTCTAGGCATTTCTAGATATACATTCTAAGCCACCAATCCATGCAGATGAAATCCAAGTCAGGCATTACAGACTGAAGTAAAAGAAAAGCTGTGCATAATTGTAAGGATGACCCCTTCTCTGCTGTCATTTTTCAGAGTTGAATATACTCAGGGAGTTTTCCATGAGTAATTCCTTTCTTCCTTATAGAAATTCTAAGGACAAATATTGTCTTGGGCCATGGCAAAGCCAAATGTGACCAGGCAGAGTAGGTAAAGAGAGATTTTCAGGACAGGTAGCTGAGCGGGTGATCCAGTGACTAATCCAGTGATCTTATCCTCCTAGAGGCTAGCACAAAGCTCAGACTATTTGACTACTCATGACCAGGCTTTTTAAAAAAATATGCACTGTCTTTTCAATGAAGTTTTAAAGTTGCTAATACTTTGGATTAGTGAATTAAAAAAAAAACTACCTCTTGCTAGTAGGTATTTTCTGACACATTGCAGAATGAATAAGAAAAAAATCCTTCACTTTGATTAGGAGGAAATTGAGATGTGGGAACTGATTTGAAACTTTATAGTGAATTAGATGTTTTTCCAGCTATTTTTGTGGGCTTTAGATTGAAACTCTTGTGTTGATGCATGTCTGTAATGCATGTTTGCTAAAAGGTACCAGTCTGGGAACATATTTCACTGAGGTCAGAAAAAGTTACCCTTGGGCATATCAGATTGCTGCTTAAGCAAAAACATACTGAAATAATGGGATATAAGACACTGCAATTTTTCTTTTTTTCAAATCACAGTGTTTTCTCTAACACCTAATGTAAGGTGACTGTCATTATTTTAAATTTAAAAAGCAGAGTTGATGGCCTTTTTGTATGGAATTTTGAAAGACAAGGAAGCTGCAGAAGAAATATGCTGTGCTAGGTAATTTCCAAAACCAGAAATCCCAAATAACAAACTATAATTTCACTGAAGCACTTAGAATAGGCAACATGGTCCATTTACTCTCATATTTTCTGACCACAGTTGAGTAAAGATGCTTTAGAGGATTCTGAAGGAATCTTTTGCTGACAGTTAAAGAAGAATTTGCTGCTTATTTTTTAACCTATAAAGTGCTGGATATTATACATCATTTAAATGCATCCTATTTTTTTTAGGTTTTAGTGACTTCTTGGATTCATTATATTTAGAAAGTGAGTTTCGCTCCTCAGCTATCCAACCAGTTGCGTGCTTGTCCTTGTTTTATACTTTCCAGTGAATTTTATTTTCCTGGTTTTTGCTTTGAGAGATTTATTGCATAGGATTTTTTACGCATTCTTCTCGTCATTCCTGGTGCTCTCTCATCTTCAACCATTCATTTATCACACAATTATTATTGTTTGAAAACACAGGACTTAACTCTCAGGAAATTTAGATAACAGTGTGTATGAAAATGGAGACATTCACATCACTATACTCTTCAGTTCCGAATTCCAAAATCACATTGTATATGTAACCTTCCAGTATATGCAAAAGCAGTAGAACAACAACAAAAAAGAATTTAGTGATTCACAGCTGTGGGAAAAATTTAAAGGTACAAGGAATCTTGCTGGAAAGACAGCAGGACAGTATGAACACTGAATAATTCCTATGCCCACTTTCTTCCTGGGTGGTTTAACCCCAGCCAGCAACCAAGTCCCACAGCTGCTCACCCACTGTCCCTGGGTGGGATGGGGGAAAGAATCAGAAGATAAAAGTGGGAAAAATCATGGGTTGAGATAAAGGCAGCTTAATAGACAAAGCAAAAGCTGGGCACACAAGCAAAGCAAAACAAAGGAATTAATTGGATATTTCTCATGGGCAGGCAGATGTTCAACCATCCCCAGGGTAGCAGGATTCCACCACTTACCATGGTATGGAATATCTCTTGGGTCAGTTGGGGTCAGCTGCCTTGGCTGTGCTCCCTCCTGACACATTGTGCACCCCCAGCCTGCTTACTGGTGGAGGGGTGTGGAGAAAAGCCTTAACTCTGCAAGTTCTGCTCAGTGACAGCTAAAACATTCATGAATTTTCAACAGTTTACTGCACAAATTCACAACATAGAATGACACTAGCTACCCTAAAGAAAATGAGCTCTCTAACTGCAAATCAACATTTTAGGGAGCATCTTTAAAGAAGAGAATAAATATATTTGCATAAAACTAGTTTTTAATTGCTTCTACTCTGCTCTCTGTTAATTAAAAGGAAAATATGACCTAGATCAAACACATTACCATTCAACGCCACATTTACTGGTATTGAAATATGTCTTAGATTGACTCTATCTACCATTCTGCCATCATACAATTTCAGTTGTAGATTAGCATATCTTTTTTTGAGTAGCTCTACATTCCCCTTTCTTTATTAAGCAAAAGTTCACAGGTTTGTTTTCTGACAAGGTGATGCCAGTTTTTGATAACATGATTTACTGTGGAGTTTCCAATGTCTTAGGAAATTAGGACATGACTTTGCTGGATTAGGGCAGAACCAATATTTACATTTTTTACTAGACTGGGACACACACACACATATATGTATATATATATATATTTAAAGAAGCCAGAGTGATTTTTACATGTGTGTTAAATAAACCAAAACATTCCTGTGAAGGAACTAACTTTTAATAATATAAACCATTAGGATTATATTTTTTTCTCTGAGGAATTCTCATTTTATTTGTTAATAATTTTAGCATACCTTGTCGGGCACATATTCTTGGTTCTTGACATTATTTAATATCTGACCTAGCCAATGCTATCTTTGTCAGTGATAATTTCTAACTCAGCAAGGGTTCTAAGATGTAATACACAAGAACTTTTGCTTTTCAAAAGTGCATTATTCCTAGTGATTATTAACAAACAATTACATTTCAAAAACAATAAATTAAGATTAGACACTGGAAAGTGACCCCTCGCAGAGCAATTCTATTTTGATAACTCTCAACAGGATGTTGCAAGCACCTTTTGACAATCTGTGAAAGGTTCTGTCCCCACTATTTTAATTTTAAAATATAGCTAAAAAAATATTTTAAGCTTCTAGTCTACTTAATAAATGCAAATAGAGTCCTATTGGGTTTACTTAGCAGAATTACTTTCACCTAAAGAGAATTCACAGATACAATATGTTTTGTACAGGAATATTCACATTCATTCCTGTTAGGATTGTATTTCAAAAGACCCTGTTACTTGCAAGACAGAAAAGTTTCTCTGTTGCAGAAAACTTTTTATGTATTTGCCATATCTGACACACTTTCACTCAGCTGTCAAGCCAAAGCATAAACACTGATTTTATCATTATATAAGGAAGGGTTGAACTAACTGAAATTCAAGGTAAGCTCCCTTTATCCATTCAGAGCATTACCAGCTTTACTTTTCCAATCGCTTTTTAGGTGGGACTGTGTTTGAGCTCCCTTTCTTTATTCTGCTAAGACTCTTTCCTCCACATAAGCTTACAGATGGCTGCATTGAACTGTGACAGGGCTGGATAAGAACTGCAAGGTAAAGTTATCAGTTGGCAGAGTGTGAAAAATCGTAAGTAAATCATCACATATCTAAATGTGTGTGCACTGGTAACTAACTCTTCAGTAGCTGGTGGAAACAGCAGGGCTTAATCCAGTTTTGGTACTGGAAAGAAAACTGATGAAATTTTCAAAATAGTTTCATGTTTTAAAACACTCACCCTAATGCTTCCTCATGCTCAGTTTGGTGTCCACCAGTACCCTGGGCCTTTTCTGCCAGGGCTGTTTCCAGCAAGGTGGCTCCCAACATGTGCTGGTGCATGGGGTTCCTCCTCCTCTGATGTAAAATTTGACAATTTCTTTTGCTGAGCTTCATGAGGCTTTTGGCTGCCCCTTTTTTCAGCCTGAGGTCCAAGTCTGACATGCTACCCAAGATGTTTGAGTTTATCCTATTTATATTATTAGGAATTTATTTCCATCATTGGAACAATGCTGTCATCTTTCTTCTGAAACCATTTCACACACGCACTGGAATGAATGCCAGAAGGAATGAGTATGACCATGAGGTTTCACTGACTGCATACCCTACTACACTGAATTTCAGAAATTTCAAATTACAAAAATGACTTGTCAATAACTTGTGCACTCAGAAGTCAAAGCAGACAAAAATCTTTAATGCCTCTTTTTTTTTTTGTTTGTGTGACAGTAGCTTTTAACACAAACATTTCCAGGGTTTTAAGGTATGGTAAATTATCCTCACAAAAAGACCTGGAAGTTAATGACTGTATTAAAAAAAAATGAACATATTACTGACCTGGAAGAAGCAAAATGCTAAATAAGAATTTAGAGGCTGAGGAATTAGAAACAATAAACTGTACTGGCTTCAGCTTTTAATATTTTAATAATAGTCTATTCACATTGATGTTGTTCAATTTGCCATTTTTCACTTAGATTATATCAAGCACTTTCAGGTTATGTACGTTCCAAAAGCACTTAAAACTGGTGCCACATAATTTTGTACCCAAAGATTATGTGAAACCTGTTAGATATAGAATGAAATCAGCAGATTAAAGCTGTTGTGGTCTAATAACGCTCTACTCTGCACACTTCTGAGGCTTATATCAGGTTCAGATTTTGCTTACAAGCTATCCCAGAGTTCATTAATCATTGGGTAGGAAATATGTGTAAATGGAATTAAATTAAATAGTCTCACAAACCCTAATTATTATGGGTGATTAATTTTCTATTCTAGACTCCATTAAGTGCCTTTACAGATATTCTTTCTACACACCCAGGTTTCTAATTTATTTCCCCCTTTGCCTTCGTGTCCTAGCAGTGCAGGGTCGTGCCAGGATACTCATTAGTTTTGTGCTAGCAATTCTGCCAGGCAGCCTCAGAGGCATCAGCATCACCTCAGAAACCATTAACAGACCTGGTGCTGCAATCTAAAACTGACAAGCATAGAATAATCATTGAGGGGCTGAAACATGTTCTTCCATAAATGAGCATTTTGGAGGAAAAAATAAAAATGCATGTGTTCCAGTTATTCTCTGGAGACAAAAAGGTGATCTTAATAAATCAGATCTGAAGACATTTTTGTACATATCTGCTTGCCATGTCTGAAAAATAGCATCAAGTTTTTCAGACCCATGATTTATTTTTTGCTGATGAAGTCCAGAAACATTGAATCACCATGTGGCAGCCAAGATGCTGGATCTGGTTCATAATCTGACACTATATTGGCTGGGCCTGATGACATTATTTGCATACTTATCGTGATATGTTTCACTTAAGTTGTCTGCTGCCTCGCTTACCAGAACTATTTATGAGGCAATTTTTCACAAGAACAACATGAAGAATTTGCATGGTCATGTATATGAAGATTCATCTGAAATAACTAGCATAGTTTTGAGGGACTTTGAATCATTAGTAACTGATCCTGATTGGAAAAGTGAGTCATTTGGGGGAAGCTTACAAAAGACAGGTAAAAATATTAGGGAACAAAATGAGATGTCTTGCTTGGCTCAGTGACTTGGCCCTTCAGACTCCCCATTCCCTTTCTGACAAACAGGAACATTTAATGTTTTCCCTTGATCATGTACTGTGGACACACAAATCCTTTGAAACACCTTTCTCACTTTTTGTCCTCATAGTCCAACTCCATAGTACTGCTTTAGAATCATGTTTCCCTTTCTCAGTTTGGCCTGGAGATGATAAGGCAGCTACCCACTGGTCCATAGCACATCTTGACTATAACACAGCCACACATTTATCAGTGATAATATAAACTGAAAAAAGACTTTGTGAGATAATGGAGGGGAAACTTGCCTTCACTAACCACCAGTTTCAACACTGAATTCACTGATAATCTGTCTGCCTGTAATGGTCAGGCTTAGAATTTTTTATCTCGTTAAAAAGCAGATGAGCTTTTGTGTTCAAAATGCTAATGGAAACAACATTAAATTCCACTGATTACAGCAGACTATACATATTTTTATGAAGCATACTGAAAAAATAAAAAGGAATAAATTACTAAGTGCAAACCAGTCAAGATACAAAGATCAGCAATCAAGGTATTCATGTCAGCATTCACCTCATCTATGTCTCCATTGTGACCCAAGATTTCATATTAGTCAGGGGGTGCAAAGTCAGTGAATTCATTGTGGTTTGCACTGCCATATACCTCATCTTAAAGCAGATTTGTAGGCTGAACATTCGGGAAGACAAACTGCAATCTTGATGCTGATCAGCTATCAATTGATCCTGGCAGGTCTGATGCTTTGACCAAACTTGAACTTCTAGGGCTTGATTCACTTGTGCACAGCTTGGTGTCCAGAGCCACTTGACACCTCCTGAAATATCTAGGACATATTCTTGGGGTTTCTGTGACAGAACAGTTATGGAACCTATAGAAGAGCTAGTCCCCTTCAAGGGAGTGACAAAAGGAGGCTAAGTACAATACCCAAGGACAACTCAGGTCTTGATGCATACCAATGTGAGCGAAAAAAATTAAGTCAACCAATGTAATATTAGGCACCATTACTTAGAGGCTGTGAATGTGCTGGTTTTAGTTCCCCTAGGTCATAACTTTCCCTGTGCCTCAGTTCTCCATCTGAGACCTAACTTTAAACAATCTGGGTTTAAAACAGTACCTTATAAAGCAATAGAAACACTAAAAATAATCAGGTAGACACATCTGGGTGGGATCAAGGAATATATAAAGGTAGCTGGAGGAAGTGTATGATCTAAACAAAATTGTATGTCCTGAGCTATATAATACATTATACAAACGACTGATGGCAGATTTTGAGCTCTCAAGCATTTGGGTTTTTTGTCTGAACTCTCTGCTTTGTTTCCTAAAATCTACCATATATTTTCCCTTCTCTTTTCAAGATTCAGATTGTCTCTAACATTGTTTTTAATGGCACTACTTGCAGAGTGAAACAATTCAAAGAAATAAATGAGGCAGAACACTGGCTTGTAAGAAAAGAGACTCATTATGAAAGTTGTTCTTTTGCTCAGGGTGGATCTCAAAGCTTTCTGTAAAATGTGAGATTACTGCTCAAAATCCAAAGTTTCTAATAAAAAAATCTCCTACTGCTCAGTTCCTCAGTTTCTGTGAGGAATGCACATAAGTCACTTCTGAAACATAAGCTGATAATACTGAGGCTAAGGTAAACTTTAAAAGCACAGCACCATACATTTTGTGAAGATCCTTTGTAACTCTATAAAAATGCCATCAGAAAATTGTTCTGTTTGGCGGCTGTTTGAAGATATAGTCATTTTATCTAGGATACACAAGAAAACAGCTGGGTAAGCTGTCTTTATCAGACAAGACAGATAAAGGGATAGCACTTAAGGAAAGAGTGAAAAGAGTGAAAAAGGGGACTTTGTGACAAATTGATTTTCATCTCCAATTATGATTTTTTAGGAAATATATCTCTCACAAAGGATTCAAACAAGCTTCTTAATGGAGGTAGCTATTGCCTTCTGGTAACTCTACTTTCATTTGTGCTTTCATTAGATGGTTTTAATACTAATGTAGCACATACAAAATTTTACAAATCTGCTTCTGTCAATGACATTTTAAGACTTGTATTGCAGCTCTCTCAAAATGCAAGTATGATAACTATGCTACAGTGTTCTCTGAAAGGCGTTTGAAGAAGGAAATCTATATGGTTGCTGGAAAAATATGGCATCTTATTAGACTAAGTTGTTAAATTTCTAACAAAGAAGTCTTCCAGATAGTAAATTTCTGCACTACACTGCAAAAAAAAAAAAAAAAAAAAAAAAAAGAGATGAAGTTTCAGGTAACATGGGCTTTACCTCCCTGCCTCTGAACCATTTTGTTGAGTGAATTATGCCAAACCATCTGCACAGCTTTCAGCTCACACAAAAAAGAGGTGAAGAATTTCAGTAATGGTGCCAAAGAGAGGACTCTCATTTTCTTTTATATGCCACAGTGGATTTCAGAGTTATCCACAAACACACCCACATTTTTATTGTGTCTCTTAAACTCCTGTATCAGCACTATTAATGAAAAGAAGATTTAGTATATTAAAATGCAAATTAAATGAACTGTGGCAAAGAATTCCTGCAGTACTTCTATCATTACAAGTTATAATTAGCTTATGAGCCGAAGCAGTGGTTTACTAAAAATAAATAATGTTTAGATGGAGGGCTTTAATCTGACATCTGACATGTCATATTCCACTTCAAGTGTAAATGACTTCAGTTTCACTCTAATGATTTAGAAGCAGCATCCAGAGATCTTGAAAATAATAGATACACTCTTTCTGAAGCAGCAGTAGAGTTTTAAGCACAAAAATTTATCTAAAGCAGTATACAACAGATAACAAACCTGTGACAATTAGCAGTAGCTATGTGGAGTGCTAAGGTGCAATTTTCTCTTCCAAAGTGGGACACACAGCATGTTTCACTGGAATTAAGAAGCAGAAGGAGCCAAAATTGTTTCAACCCTTTGAACAAGATTTCAATGGTTGCAATATGGCTTCCATTTGATTAAGGTAAAAGAGGCAAATGAAGCTTTTTGACTCTACACAGGTGGGTTGGAAAAAATCATTAACCTTTTTCCACAGTTCTAGATGAGTCAGACTGGAGATACTGAAAACAGAATATCTGGGGTATTTTGACAATTTAATTGAGGTTTGCTTCAGGTTTTCAGTGGAGCAAGGGTTATTTGATTTAAATTGCTCTGTCTGGCATTACTTTTTTCAAAAAATGAGGTAATGCTTCCCTCAGGATTAAAAGGAAAATTGTATCATTCTCCTTCATCTGGTTCTTATCCAAAAATACTTTCACCTGTCCTGGGGAACAATTAAATGATTTTCTCACTTTTAGAATAGGCTCTTGTCCACAGTACTCTATGTGATTTTATTGTTTACCAACAAAAGCAATGTTATTTGGTAGTTCTTCCCTTAAGTAGTCTGTGACCAGAGGTGAATTACTTGTCAACATAAGTTTCTAAACATATTGTTTCACTTTAAAGGATAAAACACACATACTCTACTCGTCTATACAGACCAAGCAGGTCTGGAAGCTTCTTATATGAGAAAAATTGGATTTATCTATATGATTAGATTTTTTTGAAGTATCCTCTCTTGTAAGTGCTATAGTTCTTTAGTTCTGCTGGTTCCCTGCTGCTTGATTTTAAGTGGGGAAAGAAGTTTATTACATGGCAGAAGGCAAAGAGCAAAACCTTCATTTTAGTAACTCAGACATCGTCTCATTCTAGTCCAAAAGCATTTACAAAGTCAAGACAAAGCTTGTCTTCACATTTCACTTACCCTCCATGAAATTTAACCATTTTCATAACAAGTATCTCAATAACTAGATATTGTGTTCATAAATTATTATGGAACAGACATAATCATACTAAGAATGATTAATGAAGCTGAATTGTTTTCATGGAAGATAACACAGTGAACATGAATATTTCAGCCTTTTTGTCTGTCTTACAACTCATTCTATGGGCACCAATTCTTTTGGTAATTTGTGATTACTACTGAATTTTGGAACATTCTGTAGTGAGGAATTTAAAATCAAAGTTTCATTTTTTTCTCTTAGAAAGTGATGATACATCAAAAATTCATTCTTCTGTCTTCTCAGATATATCAGTGTCTGAAAGACATTGGTCTGGAATGCAATTTTAGATTGAAAGTAGAAAAACAATCACTTCTTACCCTTGCCTGGCATCTGAGAAGGCACCTATCCCAGGGATTAGAATAAGAGCATTAAACATAAGAACTAGGTGTTCAAGCCCTGGGAGAAGACATTATTTATGTCACTCTGGATTAGTGCCCTAACTAATGCTCAAAAGCAGGTTTTGATCTTCCTCCAGAAGAAAATGAATCAAAACCATGTTGGTTTTGTATCCAGGTGACATTAGAGTTCTGTTTACAGCCCAATTTATTTCTGTGAATTAGTAAAAGTATTTAAAACACTTCATTTCACTGTCTGAGGATTTGTTTATTATCCTAAGACAAATTTGATTTCAACAATGCATTTGGTTAGGTAAAAATAAAATCCAAATCCTTGAATCCTCAGGCAGTAAAAAAAAAAAAAAAAAAAATTGAGATGATTTTCAGATTAGTCACAAAAATCAGGCAGAAAACAAAAATCCAAATCTTTCATTTTGCCACACATTGGTTTTCTCTCTGATTTTTGAGGCTCCCAGTAATGTAAAAACACAATTTCACAGCAAGATTTAGCTCCTTTCTAATATCTCATGCATACATTCACACTAAGTTTTGCTTTACACCTCACTTCAATCTTACTGAAGAAATGCGTGAAATTTACTATGAGTTTACATTAGAAAAGATTACTATATTTATGAGTGTCTCATTGAGATGAGGTGAGCACAAATCTGAGGATTTTGTTGCAATCAGTCTGACCTGGGCTCCCAGCATCCAGATAGACTGAGTGGAGGGTTTAGGAGCAAAGTCAAAATGAAGAAAAATGCCCTAATGGAAAAATCACTTATCAGAAAGCTCTGCCAAGGAATGCTCATAGTATGAGGCTTGATGAAGTTGTTGTCCACAAGTTATAAGTACAAACAACATCTATGAGCCAGAGATAGGAAACCCAGCAATGAAACAGAATCAGCACTTGGACAAAAAAATGTAAACACACTTAAATCCATGAAGAAAAAAGGCTGTTTAAAAGTGAAAAGACTACTATCCCTTTGAGATGTGGAGACAAGCTTTCTCTCAGCACCACAAGCAATTTTCAGGCAGAGCCAGCTGGCTTGACAGAGACTGCCTTCATCACTGTGTAGGCTGCTGCGTGGAAAAGCCTGCCCTGACAGCAAGAGAATGAGGTTCTGATTTTATTTTCAAAGTCTACCAGATTGTAGCCTTCTTTAGCTACATCTGGACCCATCATAAAGCAAATGGGAACCCTACCAGGTTCTTGGGGCTGGGATTCTATTCCTCATCAGTAACAGGAAAATATCGTTACAAGTATTATTGTTATGTTATTACTATCATGCTGTACAAGCAAGGAAACAGTGCAAATATTTTAAGTTACCGCTGACCGTAGACTAGTATGTGTTTGAGGAAGGCAGTGGAAGAGGGTTCTACTAATTCTTTTAGAATATATGGTTTCTCGTTTGACATAGTCAAACTGACATAGTCCAGTCCTTTAAATTGTAGCGCAGACTACAGCTGTAAAAAAGAGATGAGCATTTAAAAGAGCAAGGCATTCATGCTTTGTGAAAGGGCAATGAGCACAAGAAGCATCTGTGTAAAATCTGTGTCTACAAAGAGTACTGAGATTTGGAAATGATGTGGTGTGATAGATACTCACGTATAAATAAAGATCATATGTCACAGAGATGCACATGATGAATTGCATTATGACTTTCTCGGTATTTCATGCAGATTCTGATAATCAACTTCTCCCTCCATCACTTCCTTTCACATTCCAAAAACAGATCTTCACTGAAAAACACCACAGAAAAATATGCTTAATTTTTGCCAGGAATCTGTAGAAAAATCCACTTTCTTCTGGACTAGAGCCTGGGATTTCCTTGCAAATGAGAACATTCAGCTCTCTAGAACTTAGATTCACAAAGTTTGAGAATACTTTTTTATTTCTTTATTTATCTAATGTCTTTTACCTATACTATCTCAGGACTTTATTATAAAGCTTTTTAATGTAGTGGTTACTGCTTTCTTGATAAAGAAAAATAATCCCATTAACTAAAGCAGGTGCCTCATGCAGTAGACTGTAGTTTCTAATTCATTTTATTTCCCACCTAAAATATTAACAATCTACAAAAACTTAAACATATGAATCCCTTCTGAGCTTGCTATGCAGCATTCATAGACTCAGAAGCAACCCCATTCTTCTGCACATTCTGCATTTACTATTATTATTATTATTATTCAGTCATTAAATAATTAGGGCTCACCTAGGTGTTATGAATGAAAATCTTTCCCTTGTAGCAGTGCATGAGCATGGGAGGTGGCTTTAACTATTTTTGTGAAGAAACTTCAAGTTCAGTTGTGCACGAGAAACCAGTACATGTACAAAAAGCTTCTTCTCCACAGGACAAGGGTATCCCTTCCATTACTGAGCTGTGAGAGCCCAGCACACAGCACTGCAGGGCTTGTGCTCCAAACAGGAGAGGGAGCAAAGAGGAACAGAAGTGAAGGGGAGGAACAGAAGTGAGGGGAATAAAAAGATTCATCCTGGTCAGGATGCCAAAACTGTCCCACACTATGGGACAGTAGGAGCTCAGGATTAATGCCAGAAGAAAAGGGGAATTGGATGAGAAGAAAAAACCTCCAATTGCTCCTTCAGGTGAGGCTTGTACACCCTGTGTACAACTAGAGTAGCAGGAGGGGATTTAACTTCAGCTGAGAGTCTGATCATTAGGATCTCAGAAATAAATAACATATTCAAACAAAGAAAAAAAAATGTTCCTTAGCTGTTTACCTCACTGTATTTTCCTTTACTTTCCCAAAAAAAGGGTTCACCTGTTTTCACGTAAATAACTGGAACCACTGTTGAAAACCAGAAGGAATAATATGCAGCATGAGAATATATGTCCTAGCCTTCTGATGTACATGGAAATAATAACATAACAAAGACATAATCAATAATTCAACAAGGAGCAGAAAGTGAAGAGGGGGAATAAAATGTCTGAATTTATACAAAAAATTTTGATAACCAGCATCAGATATGTCTGATGCAGATGTGGCTAGCTATTTAATGACAAGTTAATGGGATTTACAAGATATCCTGTAAATCTCTATACCATTGAGCAGGCAAACTGCCACAGATTCCGTCTCAGATTAACAGAGGTCAAAGCATTTTACATGCCTTTGACCCTGTTTATAATTTCACAGGGAAAAAATAAAAAGGAAAAATAAAACAATAATGAAAACTCTTTCCCCAATGTGGAGTTTTCAAACAGTGATAAAGTTAGCAGGAACATACTTTCTGTACAATAAAAATTATAAATAGAGCTCCTATTTTTGAGTCTTGACTTTACCATTAGCCTCCCATTCTTATATTGCATTTTGATTTCATCTGTTTTTTAAACTTGAAAATCTCATCTGGGCAGATCCAGAAAGAATTGTTAAACACATTAAATGTTACAACCATTTAAAGAGCATGAATATAATTGTCTGGGTTTATTTTGCTAAAATTATGTTTAAAGAATATCTTTACTCAGTCTGCTATGAGGTCTCTCTATTATACCTGCTACAGTTAATAACACTGTTGAGGCTAGATAAAAAACAGAACACTAACCAAAATTGTCAAGAAATAAGAAGGAACAATTGAATCACTATGGCTTTCTATACTTAAGTACTGATTTCATCTAAAGTGGACATATTTAAAATAGTCAAAACTGTTTTAGCTATTCAAAGTACTGGCCAAGCCTTATTTTGTAAATGTAGAAAATATTCCTAGATAAACTCTTTCATCTGTTTAAAGAAGAGGACTGTAAATGTCATTTATTCGTTTGGTCTCAATCAGTACATAGACTGGCAAAGAAGTACATAAACATAAAAGTATATTAACATACATCCAAGTGAATCACTTGTAATTGGCTGAAAATTAGTTGTTCACAGTCCTTTCATGGGGAAGTAGTATTTATAGAAGCTAAAGGACGTGGACGTGGACGTGGGGTTAGGAGTGACTTGATTGCTACATGTATGAAAAAGTCCTGGCAATTGTGGTTCTAGAGTATCCACTAAAATACTCTGGAATTAACCTATGCAGTTTAAGAAATTATTTTCAACAGTAACCGTAGCTTGAAAAACCACACCCAAAATATTTGAGTAGAAGAGATAAAAAGTGAATGAAACTATGGATACAGAGTTCTAGGACAGTTGATAAACTGCAGGTTTGGGAATTTTGGTCGTGATTTAGTAACACCATTCTGGTGGGAATTGTATTCAATTGTTTGAATGTGGCAGCTGCTTGTAAAGTCCCAATCAATTAATGAATTAGTTTTCATAAAGGGTTGATGAGCTACTAATGAAGATTTTTTGTAATTTGCTATTTGTATTACAGTACATGTTTTGGGGAGTGGGTTCTTTTCAGGATTTATATGGAGACCAAAGCTGTAATGAGTTCTTAAAGAAAAAAATGAAGCCTTTGATTTTTTGGGGGTGGGAGAGGATTTAGCAGATGATAAATGAGCCTCTAGAATTTAAAGCATTTAAAATCTTTTCCTGTCATCTTTGAATCAGCTGGAGAATTATGTTCCTTTGGCTCAACACATGGACCTTAGATTTAAAAATAACCATATTCCTTCCTGAGTGAGGCAGTGAGCAGGATAAAAGCCAGATGTACTGGTTGTCTGAGATATTTAACATTCTTTTTTTTCTTGACACATTCTCACAAAGCAAGTAAGTGTGTGGTTCATGTTGTGAAAGCTGTGGTTAGAGCCTGATTCTGGCCAGGAGGGTGAGAGAATTTCTGTTTCCAATATCCCCCATGCAGCAGAGCAACATGCTTTCTCACATACCTGGCAAGTATTTGGAATGACTGCTCTTAGCAGCTACTTGTCACAGAATCACTAGTACAAGGAAAGTGCCATGGAGAAAGGAAGTAACTGGGTTTGAGGGTCACTAGACTCTGCTTATTCATCAAATTAGGGGATTTTCATAGAGATAAGTCACTTTTGATTAAATTCTCAAAATTTCTCTGATTTCCTGCCAATTCACCTTTGTTGAGACTGCTTTCTGGCAGCTGGTCCACCAGATTTCCACCCTTTCAGGAGCCACAGCTCCTTGAGAGCTCAGCAGTAATTTATTCACTTACAGAAGGAATCCAAAATCTTCAGTTTTCCAGACAGATAAGTCTGAAACAGAAAGCAAAAATAAAACAAAATGTTTCTGATAAAGAAATTAATTTTTAAAGTTCTACTTTATTCCCAGTTCCATGCCTACTAATTTTTTATCTGCTAAGCTTTTTATTTCAGTGCATTGGTCTCTTTTTCCTTTTACTAAATTTTTGCACCAAAGGGGGAAGCAAACACAATATTTCATTGCATGGTTTTTAATATTTTGCATGGAAATGAGATTTTTAAATGCAATTCTACAAATTAGGAGTATTATTTAGTTCTTAGAAGAACTTATAATTCAGAGACTCAATTCCTATCACAGTCATCTGGGATTTAAAGTCTTTTCAAGACCTGGAAGTCAGAGACTCAAATGCTTGTATCCAATTAGGAAGGCCGTAGGTGTAAAGAGCAATAGTATGTGTGTGCTTTCATCGTCGGCTCAGGGAACATAATCAAGTCATCCTCCATTTCAGTCAAAGGTGTATCGCAGTGAAGAAATTAAATCAAGATTTTAGGTCTGAAAACACAAAGCAGTATGATCAGTTGAGATGATCTTTCTATGTGCTGCTGTGTGTACTTGGAAGCAGATATTTGTGCCCTTCTCCCAGTTTATGTCCTTTGTCAAAAGTGCGTGTCCTTTGAAAATGCATAAGCCATCCTCACAGAAAACAGAATTCAGATTCTCCTTCTCCTTGGTGTGTGCCCTAAACGCAAACCAAGAACATTTTATTCTCTATTTCTGATGTTCAGTTTTCAGTGTTGGGGCAGAGGTGAGTCTGTATGCTGGGGTAGCTTCAAAAGAACAATTCTTGGTTCATTTATGATAAAGAACATTAACTAATCCATTTCTTGTTGTTTTACAGCATTATTGTGGAAGCTGAAGAAATACAACTTTCTGTCTTCTAAATTTTGATGGGAAAACAGAGCTTTGCTACTCTGGAGCCTGTGCAAATTTCTAGAATGAATTCTCAGAAAGATGTATCAGTATTAACACCATTTTAAAGCAAAAGCTACTAACAAGTTTAAGGTTTCTCCTTACAGAGTTTTGTCTGTAAATTCAGAAACTGATCAAAAATTTGTTCATAAAGTACCTATAATATCAAGTTGCTATAAAGACAAATGCATGTCTATTTCACTTTAAAGCACAAGCTACACCACCTGTCTCTGCTGCCATAGTTAATGTGCTTCTGTGTAAGAAACCAAAGGAAATGAAAATAGGTCTTTCTTTTACTTCCCAATTAAAAAATAGCGGGTATAGGAAACAGGATCCTCCAGCAATAGACAGCAAGTATGCAGAGGGCTTTGACCCTTAAACACCATTTCAGCCCTATTATATGCAACTGTCCAGTTTTTGGCTGCTGTTAGCTATGGATACTTGAGAAATTGAATCTTATTTAATTGTGTTGTGGTATTGTCCTGCTGTATTCAAATACTGTCTAATTTAGTACTTCATGAGTTCTTATTGGAATGCATATCTTCTACTGGAGTGAAAGTAAATATTTTCATCATGATACTTATTTTTATTAACATTTCTATGTTACTATTGCTACAATTTTTACCACATTCTTTCTTGCTTTGAAATTACAGCAAATGAAACTTTATTTTGAAACTGCCTAGAGCTGATGTATTTATTAATCTCTAACAGCTTTATCCTAAGGAAGTGGTTTTCATTCTGGAATTAGATAGAGATATGTAAATTAATGAAAGATAAGCCAGCAAATGTTTGGAGACAGTGTAGGTTTCAAATTGAAATGATAAAATCTTTTTCATCCAATATTATATGTGATTTTACAGTTCAAAATTACCACAGATACCTTGTATAAATGCACACATTTTAGTGCAAACTTTCATATACACTCTCTCTTTCTTCAAAGATAGACATATTATATTCTAAATTATTGACACAATGCATGGATTATATGAGAAAGTAATAAAGCACACAGAAATAAATGCAGTGACAAATGTACTGCATTACACCAAACCATTTGCTATATTGAATAATCTAAACCTATAAATTATACTAGCAGTCTGAATAACAATTTTTGCAAAACGCTGAAATGAACTGTAATATGTCAGACAAGATCATTTTCCATTGGGACTTTATGTCAATGGTCTCCATGAGTGAAATCTTGACTCCCCTGAATTCAAGAGAGAAGCTCCTCACAGGGCTATGGTACTTCATGACAGAAGAGGCTCTGGGTCCCAGAGCTGTGAGAGACTTTTCAATGATCCATCACCTCAGTGCTGTTCAGATTGTGCTTTGGAAAGGAACTGAAAGAGCCTTTGAATGTCTTTCTTCTTTCAGAAGGAATATTTAAGCCAATAGGGCTGAGAAAAGAAATTCTTATTTAGATACACAGCAGCAGTCCCACTACTGATAAAAGTAAGCTATTGAGATGAGAAATCATACAACAGATGTAATTTTATGAAGTACTATATAGTAGCTACCATTGCAAACAAACAAATAAGCCTATAAAGGGATTTTGTGGCACCAAGAATATATTTTCATGAAGTTTTCCAATCTTGGGTTAGCAGTATGTGTGCTCCTGCTAGAGTAGCATTCACTTATCTGATTACTTTCATCGTCTCCAAAATTTTTCCTCATTCCCAAGAGATATGCTAGGTGTAGTTGGAATGCTTTGATCTGCTCTTAAAACAGGATCTGGTTTTAACAGGGAGCAGCTATACAGAGAGTAGGGGATGATATCACCTCACCCAAAACTGATACTCTTTTATGCAGAGATCATGAGTGTAATAAATCTTGTCTTGAATTTTAAGATTCTTTTCTATGCAGAGCACCAAGGTGATAAATTGTATAGATTTCCGCAAAGACAGTAAGGAAAAAACCCTGGATGTTGTAAACATATAAGGAGGAGCTCACAATTCATTTTGCCCCCTTCTTTGCAGGTATTTTGTCTAACCTTCACTCACTAAATTTAACTACATAGTACCTGTATTGCACTTGCAGCCACTTTGGAATACGCATCTTATTTTGTTTCAGTTGTCACTCACGTAGTAGGTTTCAGCTGAGCACAGCTGTTTGTTTGAAATGTACACTGAAACCCATACAGTAGCCAAATCTATTGGTTTCTGTTGTGGTCCTAGTTGTTTCTGTGGTAGTCAAAGCTCTCAATTCTACAGTAAGAAACCAATTCTTAATTATATTTGATTTTTAACTGTTCTGGGTTTGCATTCCTTTTCTGAAAGTAAAATAAAAGATGCATATTTTGTGAGTTTTAAACACAAGCCTTTACAGGTATCAAAGCAGAGGCTGGCATGATTTTCTTTTTCCAATAACTTCAATTTTTAAAGTTTAGCATGAACTTTACCAAATTGGTCTTATAATCTCCTCATCAAAAACATAATGAAGAAGGAAGACAGATTTAAGAAACAAAAGCTCCAGTTGTAGGAACTTTAAGCACACTTTTATATTGTGCAATGTTTAGCAGGCACAGACATGGAGCTTTTTTTTCCCTAAAGACTGCACTTATTTTTAAGTGCTGTCTCTGCTGCTTTTAAGATAGGGTAGCTGTCTATGAGTCTGTGATTTCCTCCTGTGGAGCTTTACAAGCTGTTGACATTCTCCTGTAGTGAATTGTGGTTGGTTATTCGACACCGCTTTGGTAAACCTTAAGATGCAAAAAAAACCTCATAGTGCTCGTGTGGTTTTGGAGAGAAGTTGTTCTGGACATGCAATTACTTCAAATAACTGTTGTCTGCTACTAGGAAGCATTTCTTATCTCTTTCAGCACGACTGGATAAATTGCACTAGAGCAGTCAAGGGCTGGTTTTGTCCTTGCGAAGCTCTTTGGGCTGGTTTTGTCCTTTGTCGTGCTCTTACTGTTACACCAGCTCCTCATCTGCCTCTCAATCCCTTCATTAAATCTGAGTTAGCAGCAATGGGCTCCTACTAGAGCTGTCATTTGACATTTTCTAAAGTATTTTCTGGGGAGATCTTCGGATGATTCACCTCAGTAGCACAGAAGAATTTCTCACCCTGAATTCCCAAAGCAAGTATCCTTGCTCACTCAAGAGCAGACACTTGATCATGGGTCTGCAACAGCAGCTGTTCTATAATTAATCCTAGATTCAGCTGATTCCTAATTAATAATTTATGTTGTGTTCAGCAGTTTACTTATAGCAAGAATTCAATCTTTTAGTTTAGTACAAGGAATGCAATCTTTCTTACATTTTGAACGTTTAATCCATGAATAAATATAAAATAATGTGTTTTCAAGTAACTGTGTTGTTTATATTAGGAGTTAGGAAAAATCAAACCAAACATTTTTAAAATAACTATTTTCTACAATATCACTTCCTTTCACATCCCTTTTCAAAATGATCAGTTATTAAAAGTTATCAGTTAAACTTCCAAATCAGTTACCATTCATCAGAAGTTCATAGAAAAATTGCACTTATTATTTTTAACTCCCTTTATACTGGTAATGAATTTCTGGTCTTGTTTTCCTTAAATGTGTTTCCTTAATTCACACTGGTGACAATTTATGGTGAGTTTCAATATCCTTGTGCTGTCAGAGGATTGCTACTCTTCATAATCATGTTTCTCCACCCAAGCCCAGCTGAACAAGAGGAAGAGTCTCTGGTAAAGGTGGCCACTGGAGAACTGGAGTGCTTGATTAATGTATGAGAGGTTTTTCATTCCTAATAGAGAGGTTCTAGATTCATTGATTTTTTCCATAGAGAAAGAAAGATAACAGTATTTTAAATAGGCAATAGGAAATTAAATGAAAGCAATACATCTAGTCATTGTTCAGATACCTGTTTCTAAGGAAAGGCAAAATCCCTGTATTTCAAGGTCACATTATTTTGAATTGTTAGAGTAGTCCATTATCAATCACCCAAGGACTTCCCTGTATATATTTGTCTAACCAACATCTGCTTGAATAAATGAATCTGTGAATCTCATCCTGCCTTTAAACAGATGAGAGGGAAGGAGATCTGATCTCCTTTATGGAAATTAAATGCGACCTCCGGGCTCTTGGTAAGGTGCCAATGCATCCTTCAGCTGAGCAAATATTGGAGACCTGATCTAAGCCTATATTTTTTGAGGCTATTGCATGTTAAGAACGTATTTATTTGTGACATTCAATTCACTCAGCTTTCTGAAATCAATAAAATAATCCTCATTGGAGAGCTTTGGATAGAGAATATAATTCCTTCTGGCTCATAAAGGGATATGTTGTCATTAGCAGGGTTTGTGGATTCTGTGGCTGTCTTCATTCAGTCAGTGGCACAACCAGTTCCCTAGAGAAACTTAGCTTTCACTTACATAAATAGGTGTGTTCCCTGAAGAATTTCTACAGAGAATTTGTATGGAAAAGGCTGATGTCTTCCCCCATATTGCCATCAAGAATGGTCTTAAGAGATGTATATCATATGAACTTGATTTTATTTAAAGTGGAGCACATGGACATAGAAGAGAAAAAATTGTTACATTTTAAGGTAAAATTACTAGATATGTATAACTTTATGCTATTTTATGTTTATATAATTAAGAGCTTTTAAAAATATATATCAAAACATTTTTCAAATAAATACTCGCTAATGTGTCAAAAATTAAAGCTGTCATTTTCAACCTGCACATTTTCTAAATTTTGTACTAAATCATTCTGAGCTTGTTGTGTGAAGGCATTACTAGCCATGGATCCCATGTGCTTGCTAATTATAGTGTGGACGTGGGCTGAGAAGTGTCCTGGCATGATGCAGATAGAACGGCTTTCTCACTATTCTTTCTGAAGTATTTGCTTCATCTCTCACTCTGGTTACATTATACCATCTGCTTTCAGTTCTTTCCAATCTTGTTTGATAGAGGACAAGGGTATAGCCACTTTTGGAAGAAGGAAAATGTCAACCCCCAGATCTTTCCTGTGTTAAAAAAATCCCACACCAAAACCCCAGACCAGTGAGGACAAGCAGTCCCCTAATGTATTACATCTGGCTTGTGCATGATTACCTCCATGCACATGGGGCTTGGGGTTTTTTTGACAACAGTTCTTACCAACATTCTTTTTTGTATCCATAAACATTTCCAAAAACTTTTGGAAAATCTCTATTGAGACCATATATTTTTTTTCTCATTTTTCTATATCCATATTGGAAATTATATATTAGTTTGAATCAGATATATACTAAACATATTTTTTATGAAGTATATGCCATATAAAGTTAAAAGCATCCATGATTTGGCTTCTCTAGCAGTTATTTTATCAATATGGTTAAGTGTCTTTAAGTGTAATCATTCATAACCCTAAAAATCTGGTCTTAATACTGTATCTTGCAGAGAAGAATGGATGCTATTTTCAAGCACTTACTGCAAATTCAGTATGCTGGAGTTTTATTCTCTCCTCCTGTAAAATTATTGCATTTATCCCACATAATGTGAATTGTGTAGTTCACATTGTGGTAATCTGCCAGTGGTTAAAATGAAGACTGAATATATACAGGCACTTCCCAACAGTAGATAGACTGGGGGGAAAACCAAAACAAACCATAGAGTTAGTCTAGAGTAATATACTTTTTTCTTCCTGTACTATATATAAATAGCTTTTTCTGCTCTCTCCCTGTAACATCCTGAGTTTTAACAGTTTTTAGATAAAACTTTGAATTCTGATTTTGAAGTATAAGATGTCTGCAGTGTTCAAACATGCTTCAGATCCCAGAGAGGAAAGGGGATAAGGATAATTCTGTAAATCTGAAATGAAGGAGCATTTCCCCATCAGCCTCTGTCAGTTCTGTGATGCCAGTTAAAGCTGGGAGTTCAGAGCAGTCTGGTTCAGAGAGATCCCAATCTGGCATGTGACAAAACAAGGACAAAAACCTCAAAGGTTGGTGAAATCAAATTTTGCTAATAAGTTGGTATTACAAAATAATAAGATCACCACCACAGGCAGCAAAACAGGTACATATATTGTATTTAATTGAACCTGAGAGGACATTTCCTTCACAGTTCTTTAGGCATTTGAATCCAAGGGTCATGTTTTATTCACATATTGCAATTGAATTATCTCAGACTTACCATAGGGTAGAAGTTGAATATAGCTATCAGGGAAGTACTTTGCCACATATCAGGTATTCTGTTAGCACTGCCTTGGCTCACTTAGCTAGTGAATGTAATGTAACTCAAGCTACTTTACCCTAACATTATTATTCTCAAAAGAAGCAAAATATATTTAATTGTCATTAATAAGGGAAATTTAAAATATGTTTTGGGTTTTACAAATTTAGTAGGTATAGGCTGCCTTAAACTCAGATTTGTCTTTTACCCAGGCAAATATGACTGCATTTGTACATTAAAAAATATATTAATATTTATTTCTCAGATTACTTAAAGAGCATTGTTTCCAAGAAAATACCAGTGCTTCATATGGAATTCTGTGAGATGTTTTAGCCGTTTCTAAGGAAGGGAAAGGTCACAAAAACTTACTGCATTATACAAATGCAATGATCTCTCCATATGCAGCTTCTCTGCAGTGACATAAAGAATAGTGCTAGCTGAATTTTCTCCATTGTAATTTTACTTTCCTTACTCTGAAAATCATTGCCAATGGCAGGAGAAGCTATTAAGGTGCTTAGAGTGTGTCTTGTATTTATAAAAAAGCAGATCATTATTTTGCTTACAGAATCATAGAATACTTTGAGTTGCAGGGTGATTTATTAATATAAACACATAATGTTTAATTTTTATTTTTCATTTTAATGCTTGAATATAAACATCCTTGCAAATTTTTTCCATTTACATAAAATGGATGGATCTCTTTTTAAAACAGCTTGCATCTGTTTTCAAAGCAGTTAAGTAGAGACATTATCAATGTGCCATTGAAACATACTAAGCCTATCTGGAAAATGTCTGTAAAATGCATTTCCTTCAGAAGAACAGTTAGGACAATTTTTCTGGAAGTTTACTAATAATATTATTCATTATGAAGTATGAAATTAAATGTTATTCAGGTAGAAAATCTACTTTAGGGGGAAAACTAACATATGTAAATTTAACTTATTTTGGTTTACTGAGTCTCAACATGCCACTTCTGTGTGTCCTGTCACCCAAACTTCTTATATTGTTTTCATATGGGTTTGGATTTGGTTAAAGCACACAGTCATCTCAGTTCGTAGTGATGCAACTGCTTTGCTATGTCAGAAATTGTGTTTCTCCCTGCTCATTTTCAAACTCTAGAGAGTTTTACACTATTCCTATGCTTTTAGCTTAGATAAATTCACATTTGGATACAGCTAACACTTATACTTGGTGCAGAGGCCCCCATATAAATTTTCAAAATCCCCTTTTCCTGCAGTAATTTCTGCACATATTCAAAGGAGTTTAGGCTGTGGAGGAATACACCAAGGGGGCCCTGCTGACCTGTGCCAGAGCACTCAGGCGTGCTTAAAATCTCCCTTGCCTCTGAAAGCCCACCCAGGTCCTGTGCTCAAGAATGAGTGTTGTGTAGAGAGGAAATCCTACCACTTCCTCTAAGAAATTATTGAATTCCTTGATTTATACAAGAAGCTTTTTAATTTTTTTACAGTGTATTACTTTCCTGCTTTTATCATTCTCTTTCTCATGAGTTTTATTTTGAAGTAAAACAGAAACAACCTTTTCTGAGTGCTTGGTAGTTAATTTTAGCGCCAGCATGTGTTCAGCATGCTCATTTTTAATCCCGTTTACCAGGGGACATCACCACTGGGCTCGGGCATCTGTAGCAGCCTCCACCCCTCCCGTCCATCGCTCTGCCCCGAGCAGCACACACACGGCAATGCTCAGCAATTCTGCCCTCTCCCAAAAGCCGGCTGTCATGCTGCTGCTGGTTTATTGGAGCCATTGCCTGCACAGGACAGCAGCTCCTGCTGCTCCCTCAGAAACCTTCAAGGTGGATGTAAGCCGTGGAAAGACCCGTTTTGAAACGCTGTGGCATAACAAATGGAAGTGTCCCATTTCAGCAAGTCGGCATGGAGTTTATTCCTGTCATTGGTGTCACCAAATCAAATTTACTCGCAAAAGTCAAAGCTATCAAAGCCTCCCTTGTTTCCTTGCTTGCAATTCAGGAACTATAGAGCCATCTACTGGTGCTTTTTATACCTCTAGGTACAACTTCAGGGCATTTGGGAACAAGATGAAGGAGTAGTGAATCTACAAGGCTGTTAATTCAAACTAAACTGGTGAATTTTGCCTTTGTGATTGCAGATTTAAGGTGAAAAATTAGGACAATGGGGCAACCATACTTCACCTGTGAAAATTCATAACAATAATAAGTAAACTGCTAAAATAACAAGTTAGAGAGAGTCATAACAGTGACATAGTAAAGATTCAGCAGGGACTTAAAGGGCTTTAAAATCCCCAGTGTGTGTGTGTGTGGTGATTTCTAATGACAGATATTCTTATTAGGCTAAATAACTTCTATCATAAAATGTAGTAAATAAAGACTCCTTGACAACCAATTCTGCTATTTCAGGTAGTCCGTACTGAAACAAAAATAATAAAATTTGAGGACCTTCAGTGGCAGATTGGCTCTTCTTTGGACACAAAAAAAAGGGCAATCTATACATAGATGAAGTTTCCACCAACAATCATCTTCACACCCTTAAATAAGCATCACTGCAGTGTCACTGTTGTTTTTCTGTGCCTATTGCAGAGTGTGCTCTGGTAGGTCTGGTTGAAACCCCACATTTACATGTCAAGGCCTGGTCAGTGGAATATCTACCTACATTAGTGAAGTTTAACATCAGGGTGACTAGTTATGACCACTGTGAGGAACTTGTAGTTCAAGGCACCAGTGAGGCAGCTTGCTCCAGGCCACTTTCTCCTCTGGAGAGTCTTTGCAAATCCCTCCTGCCAAGGATGCCAGAATAAGGAATGCAGCTGAGGAAACTAGAGGTATTTCCAAAGCCAGTCCTTGTCTGTCCTTTGGATAGATATACAGCAGTATATAAAACCAATTGAGGATGATTTCTTATGTGAGACCGAGTGGCATAGCCAAGCTCACAGCAGAAATGAACTTTCTAAAGCAGAGGATTCAAATATACATTACAAACAGCTTGTTCCTGGGCCTTCTCTCAGACCCATGTACTGCCAAAACCCTGAGGTATTGTGAAATAAAAATGCATGTTTTGCACAGTTCAGACCTGAAATCGTGTATGGTCTGTACAGTAACCAATGAGAATTCCACAATCTCTGTCGTGAGGATGCATGGAGGTGTTTGAGGGGTCAAAGTCCTGAATTCCTGTCCACATTCTCATGTAGAACATGAGAATCAAACTTGGCCGACCTTGGTTTTTTACATGTGGAGAATATCCTTGACATTTGCTGTGTCTTGAACCATGCCTGCATAGTGCCCTCAACAGAAAGAGCAGGGATAATCAAAAAACCTCATTTTGGGAGCTTGGTGTCTGTTAAGCAGTTCTGAGGATTGTGGATCAGTGTTTAGGCTCACAACATGAGGGGTTCTTGGTTTGTTAGTATGGGCAGGCAGAATTGCTGAGCAAAAGTAGGTCAGACATTGGTTGCAAACGACAAGGAGAGAAATGAATTATGGAGTGGAGAGTGTAAGTAATTTGGCACAGAGTCAGAGAAAAATTGCAGTGAAAGGTGAGGGAAAGAAATTAAGGGAAAATGTAGCTACCAATTGTAAGACTGGAAAGGACATAATAGGGGGGCTTACACAGATAAAAATGAAGAAATAGAAGGAAAAGGACATAGGGTAAGACAAGAACTGCCAGAGGAAACAGAAGGGGCCTAACTGAATTCAGCATATAGAGATCTGAAGTCAAGCATGTGCTCTCTAGGCATTTCCCTAATTCCTATGGTCTTTCAAAATGATAAACTCTAATCCTTACTAGAACAGAGATATTTGTTTCATTTATCAGTAGACCTAAAAAGGCTTTTCCTACCTTCAGGACAAATATTCTCAAAAGCAAATCATGGCACATTAGCGGTGTGGGAAATAATATCTTTGTCTTTTCTTACTACAAGTGCTTTTGCAGCAAAGTTCTTCATCATGCCAACGCAAATAATCCATCTATTGGCAAAATATTTAAGCACTTGTTTGTTTTAGACACAGACATAGAAAGTGTCATGTTATGGAGTTTCATCCCAACTATGTGTTTTATTTAAAGCTGTACCTATGCATTTTCCTTGAATGAGACTTTTAGGTGTTGCTTGGCTGTCTGTAACTTAGTCCCTGTATCTCTGAATCAAAAATCTGTGACATTATATAACCAGAGACTGGTTAAAAAAACCATCACATCAGAAATTTGACTGATTCTGGAAGGTCCAATTAACATCATGCATCTTCCACTCAGATCAGAGAGGGCTGGACAGCCTTCTCAGGGACCATCTGTGTTCAGCTAATGCTCTTTCAGCAGCGCTGTGCTGCCAGCACTGGCAAGCAAGGGCTAAGGAGGAGGTGGGATTGCACTGGAGACTCACCAGTCCCATTTTTACATCTCCTTTCCCCCACTCTGCACTCTGTAATGTCAGAAGACACATTTACAGAGATTCCAGGCTCTTCCACATACAACCTCCATCAACACTGACCTGCTGACTGTTCTTTCCCAGGGGAAGCACATAGGTGAAGCTCTCTCCTGCTTGAACACAATGAATTTAAAAGGGTTTAGCACTGATTTCACCTTCTGTACATATATATATATACAGCTATGATTAAATCATTACAATACATTTATAAAGTTATGATTAAAAAATGAAAATTATCTTGAGCTTTTCACTCTTTTACACTTCACTTTTTTAAAATCTATAATTTTCTGGATTTTATGGGACAAATTGATCTGAGAACTGCAAGGACCATTCTTCCTGTGACTGCTAAAGAACTGCTACTATGTGCCACTAGAGACAAGAGGCTCTCTAAGGGGGTTTATCTTCACACTTTTGTACACTTTTAAATGTTCTGAGAATGAGTGGTGAAGTGTTATTGGATTTGCTAAATATACCCATATGCTGGTATCTGCAGCACAGTTAAAACACATCCATGTACTTTATTGCTGTTGACAGAACAAAATATATAATGAAAAGAGAAAGGAAAAAGAAAGCCAGAAGAGGACTAAAGCCCCATCTTCAAGACTTCTTTTAATGAACTATTTAGGTCATTGTAGGTGGGTTATACAAGAGCTATTTATTTGTTCTTATAATAAAATTCAAATCTACAAAATTATTGCCTTGGGTGAGATTCCAGTATTTTCTTAATACAATAACAAATTACTTTTATTTAATAATACTACAGTAACACTGAAAAGCATGAGCAGAGAAAAGCTTTTTCCATGCTATGAATGGACATCAAGAAACAATTTTCCCACTACAGAGTAAACTGACAAGACAGACTACCCGTGCCACAGACTGAATATATTTGTATATTGCATTTTGTTAAAAACATTCAGATAGAAGTGCTTAAAAAACTGAGAAATCTGTTTCAATCCTACAATTTGCTGGACTGGCATTCATTGACAGTGCACATGGGCAGTATAATCATTAGCAGTACATATGAAAACAATCATGCTTAATACTTTTATGTTAAATCAGCTGCAGGTGAACAATTCTACACACCTCCAGTTAAGGCAAGCTGGGGCTGATGACCAAGGTACCCAGTCACCGAGATGGAGGTGGCCAGGGTTCAGAGCATTTTGATGGAGAAAACTGTGGCCCAAGTACGGATGGTTGTCTTCCCTTCATTTTCCTTACTCATTTTTTGTTCAGCTCAATGCTTTCTACAAAATAAAGGAGGTGATCTCACCTGCTTTTGACAGAGTTTTTCTGTCTGGGGATGGACAGGACATGTTCTGTTTTCACCACACATCTTCCCTGCTCGCTCAGCACAGTTCCCCTAGCAGACATCTCTCACTGTTCTTTCTTTGTTCTTATCTTGTAGATTTTGCAACTTCCTTAAAACACCATGTTGGAGGAAATATACCACATATCTCCAGTTACATACCACCTCCATATTTAGCTGTGTTTAAAAATGTTTATTGCTGCTTCTGGAATTGGTAGCATTACTATGTTAAAAAAGGTCTACATACTGTCACATATTTTAATGTCCTTAAATCCGCATTTATGCCCAAGGCCAGAGGTATGCACAGGCAGGTATAGAAGGTACCATGTGCAGCAGTTCTTTCTTTTCATTTGTAGAACTGGGACTTAATCTGCAGCTGCCTGCTGTGTTTTCTCTCTCATGGGAGAATCTGGAGGTTGGAGACTGTAGTTTTGTCTGGTAGCTACCCACCAAATTTGTAAACACTCAGGAGAAGCTTCAGTCAATTAGAACATCTCCAACCAACAATTACTCCAATAGTTTTTCCCCTGAATCTTCTCCTTTTCTGCTTCTGCTATTAATACTGTAAAGGGAAAATACTGTATTTTTTTATTATGAATAATTAATGATGGGGGGTTTTTTTGTTTCTTTCTTTTTAATGAAAAGTAAAAATTTTAAGTGATTTTAATTTTTTTCTTAAACAATCAAAAACCTATTTTATTTATATTCCTCTGTTTCTTTTGACTAGTGTATTTGTGCACCTGGAGTCTATGCATTTTTTCCTAAGCTGGGAGAAGTATTGAAAAATTACAGAATGTACATTTTTCATTCTGTAATTCTGTAAATTCTTTATAAACTTAAGAGACAGGATGTCTTGTTTTTTCTAATATATAAAGCAATTTTTGTTTTATCTGTGTAAACTCTTAAGAAGAGACACCGTCATATTTAGGAGACAGATAAGGGCCATGATGAGATTTAAATTCATCATGTATCTCATGATGCTCCAGGGATTCCTAGAGTAGAAGCTGATGGGACTAGTCTTCACTCCCATCCTGATAAAATGAATATTCATGATCATGAAAATTTCATACTGACAATAGGGTTAAATTCTGTTAATATTCAGAACAGCTGGGCATGAGGTACAGCTGTTAAAGATTTCTCTTATATGCCCATGTATTTTTAATACCATGACTAACTAATATAGAAAAGGAATATTTCATATAAACAAAAAGAAAAATCCTCAGGTGATATAATTTGGCATAATTTTGTCACTTTCTTGGTATATAACCCGGCTTTCATGCTCCCGGATCAGTTTCCAGCACCTTACTTAAACATGAAAAGGATAAGTTGGTAGGAAAGATCACTAAAGCAGCCAAACAATGGAGAGAAAATAGGATCCTGCAGGAAATTTTCAGTTTGCATGTGACACTTTATACTATAATCCTTAGAAGGAAGCCTAAACTTAGTGAAGGTGTAAAGACAGATTGTGAGTATGACCAAATTTAACTCTCCTCAAGATGAGTTGTTCCAATGACTCATTATATATATATATATATATATATATATATATATATTTATTTATTTAAAGATATTTTAAGATAAACTATCTCAAAATAAATAGTTAAAAGCCTAGTTAACCTCTAGTTACTAAAAATAATAGTAAATTGTTTAATCTTTTTAGCAACTTTATTTGTTTGTTTCAGTCTTTAGAAAAAAAGAAAAAATGTTCCTTGGCGTTAGGGATTGGAATTAGTTAGATGTGTATTCAGCCTGCCTTGACACTACATCTTGAAACCAGCATAATTGCTGCTGATTGAGTACATCCTACTGAAACAAGGAAAAAAAATTATGTTAAGCTACAACAATTTGTATTATGAACCAGACTGAAAAGGCTGAATGTATATTCACTGGATGCAAAGGAACATCAAAGCTATCCAGAGCTTAAATCAATAAAAGCCCAACCCTAAAATTTAAAGATGAATAAACAGATATTAAAGAGATTTTTCTCTCAAAAATTAAGGAATTAGAGAACAAAGAAACTTTAGAAATTTAATTTCTCAAAGGCAAATAAACCTGAAATATTTAAATCAAGGAGTTATCACAACTGTAAGCTCTATCAATCAGAAAATGGAAACTGGAATATAAACTATTATTCAAAGGGAAAAGCTAAAGATATGGTTTCAAGGTGAAGGAAAATCACCACAAGCAGGGGCAGGAGGTAAAACAAAAGGCTAGGTCTTACCAGCATAGATTTTTATCCAGTCTCCTAAATAAGATCATATTAAGTCTCCTAAATAAAATCACAAGGATTTTTTGCTTTTATGTGTTTGTTCAAACCCTTGGATTTGCTGATTTTTGTGTTGTTGTGGTTCTTACATTTAATTGAGAGTTTACTCCCATCATGGCCCAGTACAATCAGTAGAGGTGGCATCTATGTTAAACCAGAGCAAAACAAAACAATTGTCAGCTTCTCTCCTCTTCCCTCTCCCTTGTTTGTTAATTCTAGCATCTTGATGATCAACACCACAATCTGCAATAAAGTTTTACTACAAACCAGCAAAGAGTTTAAAAGTATGCTTTTCTCTAACCATGCAAAATCTTTTATGTCTTTAATGATTTTTTCCGGTTTGATTGTAGCCTTATTTATTTACACTGTAAATACCTAATCATTGATCAGATTATTTAAATGAATTGTAGCCTTCCACATCGCAGAACAATCAGTTCATTTGGGACACTCCTTCATCATATTTAATCTTTTACTTAAGTCTTATAGTAGTGTTTTTGGAGCCCAATGGATATGTAATTCTTTTTAAATAGTCACATAACAAACGACAGCTAGAGAAAGCCATAGAATATATTATTGGAATGGGCTTTTGGATGAACAATATTTGTTTGCAATTGTGGGATCTACACTCATTTTCATGAACAAAATGTCAGTTGTCAGAATACTGTAAAGTAATATACAATAAGGTATACAGAGTAACAGCACAGCAACTCTATTTATTCATTAAAATATTCATGAGGGATTTTTGTGCTATCAGAAAAGCTCTAACAAGAAATGAAAAGCAACAGTTTGGATTAAAATTATAAGGGTAGCCAGTTAATGCACACCTAAAATAACCATTAATATCTTTAAAAAATATTTTACCATGCATATTACCTAGGATAAAATAGAGCATTCATTGTATTTGTAGGATTTTTTTTCAGAGTAAATAGCAAGTTTTGTATAACTATGGGACAGGGCTTTAACTTATGCTTATATGAATATTTATACAGAAATTCTGAACCAATTTCTCCAGGTTTATTTAAATACAATATAGGACAGGAAAGGATATTTTCAGTCAAGTCCTGTTCTTTTCTCTCACTACAGTATGTTCTGCAATTCCTTTTATGTGTGTGTATATATATATATGTACCAGCTCCAGTTTTAATAGTTAGGTTTTTAATCTCTTTTGATTATGAACTCCCATTTGGACAAGAGTTTTCAGTTAGATCTTTAGTATATTCCCCAGTCTCTACGTTTGCACTCTAGACAGTGTTTAGACAGAGTAAGTTTTTGTGATCTAAAGGGATTAATCCCATTAAAGTTCCCTAAAATGCCATATCTATCCACAGCTACACTGGCTACATTAGAGTCAAGAAGATCCAGTTAACACAGTCAGAGGAGTTTAAGGAATTACTCCTTTGTCGAAAGCAGGCATATAATGAAGGATGAATCAAACTTTAAATGTGGTTACTCACATGTGCACTCCCTCATTTCAGCAGTTAAACCCCACCATCTTTGTCTAACATGCTTCTAAGCAAAGCATCTTCTTGGTAAAATTGCTTCCCTTTGCATACCCAAAGTAAATTAAGATGAATTCTAAATACTTTTAATTAATCTCTACTTGCACCCTGTCACTCTCACACTTTTTCTATTTTTTATTTCTAGAAACCTGATCATTTGAAAAATGAACAGTGTAAGAGGAAACATTTCTGCTGTACAGGCAGGCAGCAGCAACACAAGGTTGGCAGCAAAAGCTTTCTTTCATTTTCCCAACATTCTTTGGATATTCACAAATTCAAGCTCTTTAGTATATTGGAATATTCAATTCAGCTGACACCTGCACAAGTGCTACTTTAAATTGCCATATTTCTGGGGTAGGTACATCAAATATATTGTAATGGAAATCTTCCATCCACTCTCAGTTAACAAGCCTGTAGGGACAATTTTCAGGACAGAAAAAGGTAAAAATATCCATTTATAAGACTAACTGAGGCATGAGGGCAATAATACAGCAATTTAAGAATTGTAGAAATAGTATGTTCCTGCCCAGAATTTTCCACTTGACATCAAGGAGCAAAGTATACAGATTCAGATTCTGATATGGCAACATAGAAGTCTGTGAGAGTTTTCTTAAGAATCAGAAGCAGTTCTGTATTTTTCACAATATTCTGATATTAACCTGAAGGTCATTGTGGAATTTTGACTCACAAGAGACTTGCTTGTGAAAGAACCAATAAAAATTTTGGTGGTTACCTCCATTCCTCAGCTAGGGCGTAGAAACCCTTATGTTTCTCCAAGACTTCTGCAGCATAAATGTTTTAGAATTTCTTTGAATGCCATCAGTCTTCTAAAACCTCCATATCCATTTTTGCAAATATCAAATTTGCATCCAAACTGGTGTAAATAAATCTAGCTTGGTCTTTAATATTTATTTTAATATTTATTGAATGTATATTTTTGCCTGTAATGCCAAGAGACCCTTCTTTATTTTCAGTAAGCTTATAAAAACACTTATTCTAGTTTCCTTATATACAATATCTCAACCAACACAGCTTACTCCTAAGCCTAAAGCAAATGTTGGTGGCTAATAGGAGCACTGCTCTTGGAAGTTATCCTTTAAGTTCATCAAACTAGATGCTGTTATTACTTATTTAAGAGACATTTTGAAAACATTGACTGACACTGAAAAGTATTTTACTAAGTAAAGAATGCATGGAAATTTTAGTAACTAATGATAGTTTGTTTAATGCATGTTTTTAACATTTTAACATCAGTTGGAAATACTCATTCACTTGCAGATTAATAGTGGGGTGCATTTAATATTTTATATTTCTCTCATATTAGTAGAGGCTAAGAACACAGAGAGACTTGCTTTAGGCTAGTTTATTTAACCAGTGACAAATCTGTTATAATAAAATATGGATGTCCTCTGTAAATTTTAGAAAGAAGAGATGGTTTCTCCTAGATGCACACTAGGTAATTACAGGAGAAAATAAAAAATCAAGTGGTTTCTTCAAAGATGCACCGTTGAATATATTTTAAACTTTCATTTCCACACTCCTTGACTTCTGCTATCATGAGGAAGTCAATAATATCTGGATTTATGTTTGTCACTCATGAAGCAACATTTTTTTGGTCAAGTCTTCATTTATGTTTTGGCCAATAACAAATGTTCAAGTCTTATCTAATATTGGTATGTCTGTATTTGTAATGGTTTGTAATGGTCCAACATTAATGGAATGAGTTGACATTTCTAGAGGCAATTGTCATTTCAGAAAACTCCAATTTAAAAAGTGCTTAGGGGTGTAAGTCACTGAAAGATTTGTCTTCCCTTTAAAGGCTTACTTTAAATTAAATCTACCATGCTTTAAAAAAAAACCCAAACCAACACTATCAAATTCTTGAGGGATGCAGGCCTGCAGGGATGCAGGATGACTGACTGAAGAGGTCTATTTTAATAGTAACTAGTTGAAGATATCTCTTTTTTAATCTGTGGTGTTCAATTACAGCATCAGAGATGAAAAATATTTTAGTCCTAATCATGTTCCTAATCATTGTCCCACATGAAATTCAAATTCTTCCTGAGTTTCAGTAATACAGTCTAAAAATACTCCATTTTATCAATATTAAAAATTCTTTCCTTTTGATGACAATGGGTTAATTTTACAATGTATTTCTCAATAACAAATTTAAAAGGCTCAAAAGTACCTCTAGACTCAGAAATAATCAATTTTTGCTGCTACTGAAATGTGAAGGTTTGGTTTTGGGTTGAGTTCAAACCAAAGTTTTGTAAATTATAGAATTTCTTGAGAGATAGGAATTGTATTTCTCAGTGACCTCAAACAAGCATATCAGACTTTCTCTCCAGTTTTCTAGTTTGTCTTGGAAGTCAGCACTAATATATTATGTAGTCAGGCTGAAATTCACAGCATCCACTACTTTCATTCTTTGTAACAGATGGATAAAGACATTGTAGATAAGTGTCCTTTACATTGCATATCTAGAGCTGCCATTAATCATTTTCTGGTGCATTAAGACCTATCCTGTAAGCAATGTAAATTGAAAATCAGTATTATATTTAAATGCTGTCCTCACTGAAACTCGTGGGGCCATCAAAGGTAGGAATGGCCCTGAGGTACCCAGCTAAAGAATATTTTGGTGGGAATTAGTCAGAATTAGCCACTTGAATATTTTTCATGGTCTGGTTCTAAACTCATACACATGTGCTGATTTTGAAGGACTTCTTATACCCTGGTAATGTGGCTACATGAATGAACATGCTGGAACATCCAGGACAACAACTGTGTTACAGATGGCACAAAGCACTCTGGAACAAAACCACAACACCTTCCATGTATAGATCCAGGACTTAATACTTCCTTCTTTTCTTGGACTGAAATCTAACTTTTTGCACCACTCTTTCACTATGTAATTTCTAAGATTGGTAGCAAGTTATTGTGAGGTCTTGTGTCTTGGTGTACATCCCGGCTGTCAAGTCTGAAATAAGTTTAGCATCAGAGTGGGCAATGCACATCACCCAGAAGTCAGGATTGTGTTCTATGCACGAGCCTGGCTGCCCCTGCTCTGCCTGGGCACTGCCCCAGCTGCAGAGAGGCTGCACAGACCCACTGCAGGGCAGTGCTCAGCACTGTTTTGCGGAGAAAAGAAAAAGTACCCCACAACTTTGTAAAAGTTGTAAAGCTTGTTATGTTTATTACAGCCCTGGACGCATGCGGAGATTTCTATCCTCAAAAAAGGCATGCGTACCTCTGAGAACTTCAGGTCTCTTTGTATCTCTCTCTCAAATACATATGCATACAGTTTCACAATAGGTTCATACATATTCATTTTTATGGGTGTCACGTGGCATTTACCACTAGTTCCTTTTTATCAGAAAGAATTCCGAGGTCAGGCTGACTTGCCCTTACAGCAGTCCCTGTCTCTTTCTATCATCTTCTGTCTTCCCCCCTTTATCTCTGTCCTTCTCTGAAGTAACTTCACTGAGCTTAGGCCTTGCACTCTGGCTAAATAACTATGGTTTCTAACCACAGACTCAACTCAAAAATGTACATTGCACCTAAATTAAAATGAATTTCTATCCTGGAAAATTTTCACTTTGCCTCACACACTGACCAACTAAAGGGGCTCAGCAGGGCAAAGGGACCTGAATCTGCACCCCTTTGCTCTGCAAATCCACTGCACAGATGAATTGCAACAAATTTCCTTTGCATCCAGAAAAAGTAAAGTACAGCTAAGGTCTCCTGGCTGATTTTGAAAATCAGACCACATATCTAGATTTACTCCACTAACCTGATTGCCATTTAATGATCTTTCGAAAGCTAGGGAACCATTCTTCTCTTCAGTTTACTTTTCATTTTGTCTGCATTACAGTGATGTAGTAAAGTCCTCTGAGATCAGCTGAAGGGACTTCTTGCATAAATGTAATTTAATTGTATAAATTTTCAGATGGTATCCAACTTTGTGTTGGCAGCCCACTCCAGACAAGGGTTACTGCAGGACATCATTTTCAGCAGTTTCCTTTCATTCAAAGATGTTATACTATGGAAACTGCTCTTCTACTTCTCTTTCACCATATTGTCTGACAGCATCTCTAACTTCAACACTATTCCCTTACGCTAAAAAGAAAGAAAGAAAAAATGCCCCAAACCCTATGCTGACTCCAGTTTTGCTAATGCACATAAAATAAAATAACTTTCTGTCAATGCATGAGAAGTCTTTTTTCTTTCTCTTTTCTATTCTCCAAGTAGCTCGTCCAAAAAATATTATTTTTAGACAGACAGATTTTTAGATGAGTGCACTTTGCATTCATTTAATGCACAAAATAATGGAGGAATTTGCTACAAGCTGAGAGAATATTAAAAGCTTTTAGCATATCCTTGTAAGAAGCTTCAAACCCATTGGGTATACTACGATGATCACTGTTCGCTCAGCAGTCACTGTCTTTAACTCATGAATAAAGTAATGCCCTGAAATACTCTCAAGAGCCTCATTGCATTTCTGGCCATGAAGTCTATAGTACTTATCTCAATGCCTCCCATGTCTCATCTTTTAAGGATCTTAATAAATGTCTTAAAAATACAGAAGAACTTCCAAAGAAAGGAACAGAAAAAGGGAAGAGACAAAATATGATAGTGTAATGTGATAATCGTGCATTTCTTGGTATGTGAAATGTGTTTGAATTAACAGAGCCAGGTGTTGGAGACATGAGGTATGAAAGTCAAGTGTGCTTGGCTTGAGGTATCAGAGAGCAGGGAGCAAACAGAGCTGATCGCCATTCATCCCACACTGAACTGACTGCCACAGTGAAATATTTGGCTCGGACCCTATCATAAATGTTTACTGAAAAATCAAACTAACCCAATTTTCCAGAATACCTTAGAAGTAGTTTTCACATAGCTGACCTAAGACCAAATCCAATACCATTAAGTGCTTAAAGTTAACTTGCATCAGAAGTAAATTTCTTCAATCCTGTGAAGACATCCACAGCCTAAAGTTAGTTTATAAAAAATGAGGCTAATTTGCTGTAAAGTATACAATGTATGAATTCAGAACTTGCTCGCCCCCACTTTTATCTTTACTCCTGAAATCACACAGGAACCTACAAAGGGCAATTTACTCCCCATTGGATCTGAATCACATTATATATATATATATATATATATATATATATATATATATATATATATATATACAGGCTTAAAGGATTTCAAGTCTACTGGCTGGTATTCTGAGTTGGGACTTATCTATAAACCCCAAAACAAAGCAGAAGACACCACAGTAGAAATTAAATTAATTACATTAAATTAAAGTAAAGTAAATTAAATTAAGTCCTGCCAACCTTAAGGATGAAAAAATTACTCTGTGCATGAGGAAAAATATTATATTATGACAGCACTTATCAGCAGCTGATAGAAGCAGTGTCAAGTTTTTGTGGATGAAACATCAAGAAGATATTCAGATCTTGTCCCATGGAAATAGGTGGATTAACAGAAGAAGAATGGTGACGAATAATAATGAAAACTATTTTTTAAAATAGTTTTTTCTTTTCCTGTAGAGAAATTTAATTTAATTTTAAAAATCTCTGTAGAGAGATTTTTAAAAATAAAAGTGTGAAAAAACTAAGCCTACATGTCAATGTTTTAATCAAAACCTAAGTTTTTCCTCAAAAGGTAAAAAATTCAGAGAATCAAATTCTAGTAGCTCCACCCACCCATCTTTCACTTCTAAGCAGATTTGGCAGAGTCATTAATCCATCATTAGTGGTATGTTTAGAGGTCACATTATTAAAAGGAGAGCCAAGAAAGTAGAATGAGCCAAGTTCTACTGTGCCAAAATTTGAAGTCTCACAGCATTCTACTGGGAAAAGGTTGATCTCAGAGTTCCACCAGTCTTTAATGTTTTAATATTCTTTAATGAAGTAAGGATCATTTCAAACTGTATTTAAGGTGACAATGCTTTAGAATATGCTGGAAAATACTACTGCATTTAACAGAGTGAATGTAAATTCTTCATGCAATCCAATACTGTTTTCAGGACAAGCTGAGCTTTTATCATTACCAGTTGGCAGGATGATCTATTTCCTTCAATGAAAATGTTTCATGTGGGTAAACATTTTATTAATATATACACTATTAGAACACTATAGTATTCAATTTTTTTAAGTATCTTCCTCTGGTTTTTGTATGTTTCCCCAGTCTGTTAAGAATGACAAATAAACAAAAATGCAGTCAATAGCCTACTTTTTTTTTTCTTTCTCATCTTATTGAGATGAATCTTATCACCTGAATATGAGGAGGTCCTAGACATTTACACTAAATAAGAATGACCAATGTGATTGTTATCTTAGGCAGTAGCAAAAAACTTTTCTTCAAAAGGATGAATTTAAACAAATACTTCACTCTGAGATCAAGTTATATTAATAAGTGACTTTTAGATTAAATTCTCTGCCCCAGTTATCATAATAGCCAGTCCATATTTATAGTCATTGCAGCAAAAATATTTCAATTTATACTTCTGCACATTCATGAACATTTACACTTCAGGAAGTTTTTAGAAAATCAAATCACACTAATAAGTAAGGCATAGTTCCTTGGTTTAGCAAGTTATGGCCTAGTTTCCCCATAAAATGATCATAATGACCCAATTCTCTCTAAAGGAAAAAATCACAATCACTTCTTCCTTTATGTAGATTTTTCTCTAAGGATTACTACATTTGTCTTTCATATAAAATACATTTCTTGTAATCAAATAATATGATGACAATTACTAAAAATATATCTCCTGTTTATAATTTAATATAACAAGAACTTATCAGACTGTATGCTGTAAAGATTATAAAGCATTTCTATAACCATCACTATATGTAAATATCTCCACCATGTTAATGGGTGTTTTACAAATAAAAGCTCCTATAATATATTTTGTAATTATTTTTGACACGATAGGAATATACCTACAATCACCATAAAACTATGTATTATAATGGAAAGTGTACTTTCAAAGCTCATTGTAAACTTTGTTTTTAAAATATATGCTAGTTACTCTATTTCAATTTCATTTTAAAGAAACTATCTACTTGAAAACATAAATCAGACTTTTATCTATATTTGTCTAGAACTTAGTAAAGTTATAAAGTGCTCTGAAGAGAACTGTGATTGAATGAGTTTGGAGAATGATCAGTTCACTTCAGCGAGCAGAAATCCGTGAAATATCATCAGTTGGCTCATTTTGTCATGTTGAGTGCTTTTACTCTACTTAATAGCACTTTATGCTATTGTTTACAGCCTGATGTTACTCTGCTTTTAGGCCATATGACACCACTTTCAGACATTTCTGTTCATCAAGCCTACAAGAGGATATATGTCTAAACCAGCAAAGATGCCAATGGTAAGACACTAGGCAAATGTTTTCCCATATAGAGAAACTGCAGAAGAAAGAACAGTCATATTTATCTTTATTCAGTTCATCTTTCAGGAATAGTTTCAGTGAGAAAAAAATATCCAGGAGGCACACACACCACCAACTGATACTGTTGTTTATTTTTGACACAGTCATACACATTTTCTTGGCCATTAGTACTGAAAGCACTGCATTTTAAGATGCTTGTCTCTGTTTGCATACTATTTGTGTAGCTGAGCACACCTAAGTGACCTCTCAGCCGGCCATGCAGGTGGAAGCATTGAGGAAATGGCCAGTGGGAGGGAGGTACAGCTTGTTACATGTGTGACTACTCCAGAAATCACACCTCCACAGATGGCATGCAAAGGTAACAATTTTGTACGACCTCTGAGGCAGAGAAAACAATCTCAGTCCTGTTAATGAATAAAATAACTTTTTTTAAAAAAATGTTCAAAGGCTTGGTTTTGCATCTTGATTGACAGAGAAAGTTATCCAAATGTTTTGGTTTTTGGACACTGAAGAGATACACCCACATACGAGAAAGGCATAAAGATATAGTGCTGAGATAATAAAAACTTTCTAATAACTTCTGGCATATCTAACAATGTTTGCTTGTGCCTTTACTTCACTAATGGGTCAATTCACAGCACTTTGAATACTTTCCTCATAAAGAGGAGAGTAGAATTGAAAAAGGTTGAAGCAGAACAGTAGTGACAGTAAAAATATGTTCACTATAAAAAAGTAAATATTCCATTTCTAAAATTAAATAATGGAAAGGGAAATCGTGTAGGTCTTCAAAATCATGAATGACACAATAGATGGTAATCAACTCTTTGTACTCTCTTGCAAATTTGGAGCAATGGAGCATTGGATGAAGCTGATGGAAGGCAATTTCCAAAAGAAATGATTCTTGATATAGCAGGTCATTGAGATATCTAGCTCCTTTCAAAAAAAATTTTGGGAGTTAAAGGTCTGTTTTGGTAACCATAGCAAGCATATCTCCTTTGTTAAAGGGTTTTGAGCACAATAGCCATGCTAGAGGTCAGAGAGCCCCAGAACTGAAATTACCTGGAGTCTGGAAAATATTAAATGGATGGAGCATCTCTGAGTGCTGGATTTGTACTCTTCTCTAGCCATTTACTTTAGTTGTTTTTCAGGATAACTAAACTGGATCCTTTTTTGTGGTGGCTTTGGAATAGTTTTTCTGATTGTTTGTTTTGTCTGATACAGGACATATGGACTATTCTTCAAGTTTTTATGTTTTCATTCTGTTTTTTTAATGAAAAGGAAGAGGGTGAAACCCATTATTATTTGAGTTTTTCTGTCTTCCTCTAACAAGTATGTAATTTAGAGCTCCAATTCCCAGTTATATATGACTCATTTTAGAGACCTCTCAAAAAGTTTTCAAAGGAAAACTAAAATACTGTATCTTCAAACAAATCTCTCAAAAAATATTCTGGTCATTTTATAGGACCTGGACTTTCTCAGCCTTTTTTAAAGAGGAGTACAATTGGTTTAAGCAACATTCTGTATTTTTGGCATAAGGGTAATTCTTACTTTAGAGTATCAGTGAGGTAGAGGATTTCTATCTACTGTTTTAAAATTAATTTTCCAAAATAGATCACTCCAGGCATATCAAAGAATAAAAGTTCATTTTCCTAGTGAAACAAAACTAAGGGATATTTTTTACAAGATTGTGGCTTGGGACGTGGAAAGATCAGGGATTCTGTGTGATATAGATGAATTAGAAGCAGCTTTTTAGAGAGAGAACAAATTTGATAGTTAAGAAAGGTTTTATAAGGAGATACATAAGAGGATAGAGAACAGTATTTTGTGGATAGAGTTGAAATTCTAAGAGATTAAAATCCTATGCAGGATATCTGTCTTTCTCAGTTACTCTGGCAATTATTACAGTCCTTTACATGATGAAATTAAGACAGAGGGGAAAGGCAATGAGTCTGGCTCAAAGTCCAGTAGTCTGTGTGTCTATTTCAAGTATGAAAATATTTAGAGCATTTCAAAAATTGTTTAAGATTCCAACAACAACTGGAAGAAATGTTCAGTAAGATTTCAGCTTCTATCAAGTAATTATGGCTGATTCAGAATATGTTGCAAGCTTGGTTCTATGAATTGCTTATCTGGAGGATTTTTTACTTTAACATGTTTTTAAAAAATCAGAAAATCTTTTTAGCATGCACGCTATCAAAGCTACTGAATTTTAATAGTAACTGTTTAACAGCAAAAAATGTGATTTAATCGATAAAACAAGATTTCCTTTTTAGATGAAATCTAGACAGAATCTTACAAATGGGGTTTAGATCTCATAAAGGTTTCAAAAATATTTCTGATTTTAAGAGCCTCCATGCATTATAAGAAACACATTTTTTGCTATTATCAGCCTAATCTAGAAGGTCTGGGGGAAGGCTTAGCTGCACTAATTTCTCTGGGATTGCTCACCACTTCTTTACAGCCTGGACTCTGCATTGCTTCTGATAAAAAAAAACCCCAATGCATATGAAATTCTGTGCATGTTACAGAAGCACTGGGTTGTCCATAGGAGAGGCTTTGCTAATCAGAGTGTCTCTGCTCTCACTTTTATGCTCCTTACATCAGAGTTATTGCAATTACTCCGACATGCACTCTTTAAGAAAAGTGAGTACTTATGATTCTACAGCTCCCTGCCTTTACATTTTTTTTTCTCTCATCAGTGTGCTGCAGCAGACAAAAAGAGCACTCTGTTAAATTGTGGAGATAAACTCCAACCAGTACACTGACAGGTGGTGGGACAGCCTCACTAGACAGGAGAGGCTGTGATGATTAGAGTGGGGTCTGGCATCTCTGAGTCCCCTATAACACCTGAGCTGCCTGATCTGCATATAGATGCAGCTTTTCTGTTTCACTGGAATCTCCTTCCATCCCGTACTTTGAGAAAGAACTGGTTATCTGAGGTAACATTAAAAATTACTGTCTGATTTCATATATTTACCTTATTTCACCCATTTTTTCCCTGATGTTTTATAGCCTATACTCTTCACCCTGGTAACAGCTTTTCAAAGCTTGCTTGAATATTTAAAGAAAGAAGTATTTTTTGAATAATAAAATCAAATCTTCTAATTCTTTTTCTCCCAAGACTACAGATTATCTTACCATAGTTTTGGGGTTTTTTTCTCCCCCAAATGCTATAGAATTTGAAGTCTGACAGAAGAAATGAGGATTTAACCTTTCTTTTAAATCTCCCTGTAAGTACAAAAAATGTCCTTATCTCTGTCTCTGGAAACACTTTCTTCTGTTTTTCTTTGGAGATGAGGAGTTACCAAAAAGTCAGTTTTACTCATGAAATATGAAAATATTACTAAAGGATTTTTATGAAGGCAAAAGTATCAAAAAAAATACTGTGTCTTTTTTAAGATTTTGCTTTACATGCTACTAGCTGTTCTGAAGTAACAAAGTCAACCATGAAAGAAACATATCCTGTGGATTTCACACAGGACTGAGGAACATTTTGTCACTTAATGTGCTAAATCATTTCTGCCTGTAAAGTACTCTTTATTTTATTATTTTGAAATGGATAAAATCCCTAAAAGAAATGGTTTTTTATAACATGTGAATTACACAAATTTCAAATTTGCAAAAAAAAAAAAAAAAAAATCAACTGATAAACCTCCTTTTACAAATAATTACAGTAATGTGCATTGTCTTTCATTTTATCCGCTCTATTCCAATGTTAGGTTTTTTCCCTGCTGCTAAGCAATTTTTTTCACTTTTTCCTTTTTAGACACTGTCATCTAGTTCTAGTATTAGAGTTTAGATCAATCAACCAGAACTATCAGATTTTGCAAGGAGAAGCTGATTGCCTTGAGGATGGCAGGTGATATTTGTCAGTCTAATTGGAGCACAGCAGTGCAAGCAAGCTGAATCTGCCTATGAATCTGCTGAAATCCTCTCTGTGTTAGTAGAGGAATATTAAGGTTTAAACTAGAATTCACCTAGTAAACAGCTGTGCGACTTTATGGCATTATAGTCTGACACTAATTTGTTGTATTTTCTGTTATCCCCCACAGAGCTTGTTGCAAGCAAATTTTCATGAGTGTCTTCAATTAAAATAAGCTGTGGTAGATTGTTCATTTGAATTGATGCTTTAAATGAACTTGCTGAGCTGACATCCAGCTGGAAAGAAGCAAGGAAATTCCAGAGGAATTTTCAGCATTTCAATGGGGATGCAGAAGATGTCATCTCTATCTTCTGGCTTTAAGTAGAAGCTTACTCCCAGCAGGGCCAGGGCTTTGTGCATGGCTTGTGAAGAAGACCACTGAAAACCTAGTATGGTAGTTAAAACACTCTTTTAGAAGTGACAGTAGTGAGTTAAAAATTTTCAGCCTAAGCAGAGAACTGAACTTGATTTTTCCCTCTCTAATAGTCTTCTGGGACTCACAGACAGCAGGGAAGTTGGATCACTTTTATATAGTAAAGAAAATGCATAACTAGGCTCGTGATTCTTCACAGGACCTTGAGCTCAAAACACCTACAGGTAAGGTACCCCAGCAGCTAAATTCTAGGAGCTTAATATCTTTATTGTATTTGTTTTTTTAATCCCTAAATTTTATTCCTCTGAAGTTTCTGGATATTCCCAAAGAGAAATGAAATGGAGAGAGAAAGATATCAGAAGAGAAAGGGCACAATCTTGCAAGCATATGTTATGTCTGGAAGACATATGCTATGTGGTAAACACATACCTTCATCTAAAGAAGCTACATCCTACTGGCTACAGACAGCATTCCCCAGTGTTAATGACTACTCAGAACCCCCCTCTAACCACTACAGGCATTTTGCCTATGCCATAAAGGTGGAAGTTTTCTAAATATCAAACTATTAAAATTCCATTACCATCTCAATGGCAAAGATTTATTCACTGGTTTTCTGCAGGTGCTTCAGCCATCAAATCAAGACACTTCTCAGGGTAAAGCAGAAGTTTTCAATGGACTCATGCTCTCAGATGAAGCTTCATACATTTTTTCTTACATAACAGACATAAAATGAAATGAAGTGCATTACTCTAAGAATCTCTGCAGACCATGACATTTCTTAGCTTTCTCAAAAAATTTCTTTCCAGTGGAGGATGTGAAAAGTGTATCTGTCCTATCACTGCAGTTTAAATTGGGTAATGTCATAACAAATCATGAAAAAAGTGGCATTGGAAGTAGATAATCTTTTTTTTTGGGGGGGGGGCAAGTTAAGAACTAGCACACAGAACGACACAGAAATACAGCAGAGAGTAAAGAGTTGAAACAGGAGTCCACCAAGACCTGTGGATCTTGTTAGCTGATCTGACCTACCCCCTTTCGATCTTCAATTCTTTGTGTTAACCTACGAGCTACCTTACTGCTGCTCTGGTTATGAAATTCAGGAGGGAACTTGTTCAAAAAAGGAACAAAAATACCTTTGTACCTCTTCACACTATTATTTAACGGCAAAGTCATAGCCTATAAATCTCCTGTTGCTATTGTTAGAGCACAACATATTTGATAGGCTATATAATATTTTATACCTGCTCCACATAAATACTTAAATGTCCAAACAAAAACTTTCAATCTGGTAAAAGAATTCTTCACTTGGATCAAACAGAAGAACTCAATCCTAGCAAATCTAATGTCAGTTATGTAACCTAGGATCACAAACACAAATTGGTTTAGGTCCTAAATTGGGAGTTTTGTTGATTACACATGGAGTCATGGTCCTCAGCTGTCGCCTTTTAGTTGTGACCCTCAGGGCTCTCAGCACCTTGAGATTTTGCTCCTGTGTGCCCATGGGGTATGCCAGTTATCAGAGAGGTGGTAATTCTCACATGCTCTTACCCCATTGCTCCCTGTCCCTGTGGTTCCGTGGAGGACAGGCCTGACCTGCTGATAACAGCAGGAGAGCAGAAAACAAGAGCACGTCAGGAGCACAGAATGAACCCACCACTGGGTGTGTTTGTTCCTGCAAACTGGGCTTCTCCACATGAACCATGAGAAAAAGGAGCTGGCAATTTTCAGGAGCAATGAGTACTAAGGTGACTGAGATTTTGAAAGGCAAGTCTTACTCTGGCAGAGTAAAATGAGTGTAAACTGTTTTGAAAATGCAAATTAGGCTGATTATGCCTCTGACCTTTTTCTTATGCATGCACACGTGGCTAGAAAACCAAGGCTTTCCAATTCTTTGGTGTCAATTTTACTGCCAATAAATCACCTGAGAAATAAAAGGTGAATATGCTATTCTTATGCTGTTTCTGTCTCAGATAATTTTATGGTATATTGGTAATTTTCACCCTGCCAGACACCTGTATGAGTTTTGATTGAATTGCAAGAAGCTTAAAAATTTCAAGGTGCATTTTCTTCTTTCACATAGGTTTTTAAAAACAATGACAAATGCATAGCAAAACTCTTTGGCTCATTTAAGTTCACTAATAAACCAGATGTGCTGTGAATTAATCCTTAGGGCCTAATATGCAAATATTGATGGTGCTGATAATCACTGGGCCCTACTTTTTATAATTCTTTTTACCTTCATTAGCTTCTATTATCTCCCATAAGAAATCCATTTTCCACTGTGATATCTGATGCATGCAACGCAGCACATATCAAGGGTTTAATGGTCTGCCTTTTGAACAATTGAATTTAATGTCCTTTATGATTCTTAGGAAGGACCAGAAGATAAGACCATGAGAATAGAACAGTCACTGATCATTTTCAACCAGTGAAACCTAATACAGAGGCTAACTGGTCCCTTGAAGCAAGCTCACATACCTATGATATACACAGAAGATATTCCATCATAAATATTCTCAGGTAGTTTCCTAGTTGTAGAATTAAGAAAAGCTTTGCAATAATTATGATGTAATGAAAAAACAGTATAGATTATCAACATCAGAACCCTACTGAAACTCTGTTGAGTCCTGCTGCAAAGAGATGATATTCAAGAATATAGGTTAATTCCAAAATGATAGCTTTGTACAAAGGAGACAGTAAATTATTATCATCTGCAAAGTAAATTTTATTATTGAATGAACATTCTTCCTCCTTTCAAATATTTTTCTAACTTACTCTTTTTCTATATTATTCTCAGCTGCTAAAATTATGGCTTAATCCCCCCATGTATTTGCCTCTACAGGACTTTTACAGTCTTTACAGAGATAAAATGATTATGCACAAATAATTGAAAGTAATTGACAGGTCTTGCTCTGCCTTACAGTGTAAGTCTGCTGCCACCTATAGATAAATCATAATTTTTGCAAGCAGATGTGATATAGCATTTGAAAAAGATTGCCAGGGGAGCAGTACTGCAGCTATAGGGACCTTCTGTGGCAGAAAAATTAGTGGCTGACTGCCCAAGTGGGAACACTGTACAAAGTGTTATCAGTTCTCAGGGTGATAAATGAATCTGCCTGCCATGTCAGTGGTAGGAACCACTAGGGAGTAGGAGTGATAATGTGCAACAGGCAAAGAGTAAGTGAAAACAGAAAAAAGAGAGGAGGTCATGTTTTAGGGATGTGATTTTTGTTTTCTCTCTCAGAAACAGCAAGTTCACATTAAAGGTTATCCAACATACATACATTATTAACTGGGGACAGCAAAAGAGAACAGGACAGAATAGGAAATGTGATAACAAAAGCTTTGTGCCAAATTCTTCTTCATCTTCCTTTAGCCTGCATTTTTACTTATATCATCCCAAGACTTCAAGTGCATCAGAGGACTTTGAAAAATAAGCATCCTCAGGTCTTATTCATTATATATTTTAGTTATTTTCTGATTAGAAATTTTCTGACATGACAAGTTTAAAAACATCTTAAAAATAATCACAATACTCAGAGTTATCAATATTTATAAACATGATTTATAATCAAGTCTTACTTTTAATCCACTAAAGAATCCCATTAGCAAGAATTAAAACCAAAAAAATGAGGCTTCTGACTAATTACTTCAAAATCCTCTATTTCATGCTACCAGGAAATCATTTCATCCCAGCTTCTGATAACATAAATAAAAGCATTCTTTATGGCTACTTTGTGATCGGTAAAACATCAAACTGAAACTGGCAAGTGAAAGATCTTCAGTCTAAGGTTAGAGAAAAAAACAACACAGAGACTTTCTGGAGATTTTGGGCTTTTTTTTTTTCCTTTTCATTTAACAGTTCCAAAAGTTCCTTTTTATTATTACTATTTTGAAGAAAAAAAGAGAAGGCAGCAGGGTAAGAGCCATAATCCAAAACATAAATCCCATGCCAGTCTCAATAGATGTGGATTCCGTAAGGGAACCTGCAACAAAATTGGTAACTGTAGATGTGGGATTTCGTGTTAGAACATATTGGGTACTGCAAAATATAAAAGCAAAGGAAGGCAAACACTTTCTAGAAAAGAATTCCTATAGTACATTCCTGAGATAATAAATGACAAATTTCAACCAATAATAGCTAGAATGATTTTTAAAATTGCTTCTCAGTCTTGGATTTCTGATATTTTAAAAATATCAAAATTATATGTGAAGATTCCTTGGAAACATGTTAGTGCATTAAGAAACTGCCTTTGTGCAAATTCAATTTAAATGCCCATTGAGCAATTCCTGTCAGTCTGTTCAGTCCAGTTAAGTGGGGTATGATCACAATCACAAACTTGAATAATAGTGGCTGCTACAAAAAAAAAAAAAAAAATCATCAGACTATTAATAATGTGAGCACTTCCTATGAATTTTGCCACCAGATATGTACTAGAACAAGCTGTAATGGTAGGATGAAAGTATTAAAGACCATGATAAAGATCTAAGTCAGAGCACAGTAGCTGTAGGGTACTGTATTTCATTCCAGATCTGCTGTTCCTAGTTCTTTTTGACATCCTATAATATTGAGAACTGAGAAAAATAGAGCAATAACCCAAATGCAAATCATTTTAGGGCTGAAGAAGATTCATCCTCTTTAATTCATTTTTATTGCATGCAAATGACTCAACTTTAGCACACTGGCTTCTCTTTTTTGTGACAACCAATCTTCCTTTTTCAAGTCAGTTATTTCCCTTGAATAATAAATATGGACTAGGGGTTAATAGCTGGATTGGAACAGAGCACCTGAGACAATTGGTTCCCATGACAACCAAACTCATTTATTAATACTTTTTACTTATTTTCCCTTATATTCCAAATGAATCTATTAGATATTAGTGAACCTTGAAATATCTAACAGAAGATTATTGCAGCCATGTATTTCAGATAGGACATCATGGACTTTATACATAATCAATGGTTTCTATCCCTTGAAAATTAATTTTAGAAAAGGCCAAATATGTGCTACATAGAGACTGCTTGGGGACCTCATTTTGACACCATTCATACACCAAGGAATCCAGAAGTTATTGATAAGGCAGGTAAGCCTTGTAAGTCTTCATATATTTTGGAAAACTACCTTATTTGTAAGTTAGACCACAATGTATTGGTTATTTTTGCTGCAGAGATAAACTGAGTAAGCAAACAGAAAATACATCTGAGGAAAAGCAGCATCTCATACTTGAACCAAAATCCTGGGAGGTACAATCCTTGGCTGCTGGTTGAACTTTGGACTGCTCCTGACTGCCACTGACTTTCTCTGGCCTTTGAAATTTATTTAATTCCTCTTCTGTGATAATAATTACAAGCTGTCAACCCAGTAGTAATAGGCATCTTGAAACTTCACTTTACTGAGTTGCACCACCTGTTCCAGAACATGTGACTCCAGTGAAGTGATTAGTGTTTCTAGAAAAAGTACTAGACAACATTTTGTGTGAAACCATTCCTTTTACCATTGTTTTCTGCTTGTTCATATTTTTCTTCTCTTCCATTTAAAATAAGTAAGCCCAGTATCCTGAGACTTTCAGCAAATATCACCACCTTCCAGCGTACACACCCTCTAACCACAAATGTTACTCCTGTCCTGATGCTGGCACACTGTATAAACTAATCACATAAATAGAATTGCCTTGAGTTTAAATAAAGGGGTTTCTGTGTAAATAAACTCATCAAAAAGGCCTGAATGCATTTTCTCTTACTTTGTCTTCTCTTGCAAAGAATCCTTTCAAGAATGTAAGACTCTGCATCCTATTTTATTTTAAAATGAAAGTTATCTTTTGTAGAGATATCGTTCTGTATCCTATAATAGGAAGGAATCAGCATCAATGAGGATACTTGTACTCTACTTGCCTGTTACTCTTTCTTTTCCCTCACTGGAAAGCAGTAAAGTTGAAAAGCTATATCCTACTCTTATTGTCCTCATTCATCTGTCTCACATGCACACCTAGCAGTGCTGGTGTCAGAAAACAAAGTGGTGACTGATCTGCTTCAATTATACTTCAATTATATTATGCTTACCCCAACTGAACATCGTGCTCCAGGTTTAAATCAGCTTGGCTGTATTCATCTCCTTCTGGCCCTTTTATCTACTGGTAGAAAAAGAGGGAAGGAGAGAGAGCCTGTTGATTTCTTCCATGCTTTTCCTCCTCTTCCTCCAATTTTCCTGTAGCCAGAGCTGGAAATTCACTGCTCAGAGGGCTGAACTGCACTGGAGAAGGAGCACTCAAACCAGACCCTGATGCAGTGTAGTCAGCACATGCAAACATTCCCAAAGCATCTCAAAGAACAGTACCTCAGACATTTCTCAAAGGTGCATCAAATCTTCTCAGGATAGTGTCAGAGTCTGTTTGAGTTTGATCTCTGCCTCCTCTGACCCTGCTCCCTCTCAGCAGCAGGCGAGGGGCAGGCTGTAACTCGTGCCTTCAGTGTCCCCCCTGTCATGGGGACTCAAGACAGCCTTTCCAGACACAGATAAAATAATAATGTGAGAAGAAATGTGCCCCTTCTAAAGAAGCAAGTGTAGGTGTCAGTGTGGCTCAGCAGGGTTCCCCGTTGGTTGAGCTTTATTGCAGAGGTGTTGCCTGTAGGCAGAGAGAGGAGCACTGAAATAGCAGAAATGTACCTCTTTCGGAAACTATGCCTGACAGTGGTCACCTTGCTACATAAAATATAGCCTATGTCACAGGAGGGCTATAAATTCAATACCACAGAGGCACGACTGCAGTGGTTTATTGTGCTGAAAGAAAAACAGAAGCAATGCTTGTCCTGAGTTCTGGATAGATGAGTAGCACACAGCATGGCCATCCTTCACTGATGAGTGCTGTGGGCTTGCCAAAGCCACAGCTTTCTACTGTGACAAAAAACAGACAGCAATAACACAGAAGATTCCCAACTGCAGTTCTTGTAATGCACTCTGCATTTGGCAGAATTGAGTAAAAAAACCCCACAAAAACAGTCTGCATACATCTAGCCCCAAGAGCATCTTTCCCTGCAGCACATAATATTCCTCTCCGCTTCCACATCTGACTCATGCTCACAAATTCTCCAATGCTGCCACCAGTCATAACTCAAAGATTTTTTGCTTCTATTTAAATAACAAATAATAAAGTCTGAATAAAACTGCAAAGATGCTGTTGCTGGCACACTGATAGTATTAATTGCAGTCACAAATTTGACAGTACCTTCTGTATGATAAATTGGCATCATTGATTCTCCTATTTTCCATATTCCGCATGCTTGTTTTTATGCCACCTGTTCTTACCAGCAGCTCATTCTGGCCCTGATCCTGAGAGGAAGGTTCCCCTGGCTATTTCATTCACTTTGGTAGATGTTTCTGTGTATGCAAAAGTCGATTTGTGCTGAGTGTCTTATGGGATTGGAAACATCAACTTTGCTACAAAAATTAGTATTAGCATACATGCTCCATCTTTCTGCTTATTTATTTCTGCTTGAAGCCTCTGATCAGCAAAACACACAGCTAATGGACACAAACTGGATGTGTTGTTTGACTCTGGCCTGCTTTTGTTCAGATATCAATAGCAAATCAGTCTCACATTGCTTATCCTAAATACTTATCATCACCAATTGAAAGCTGCCCTTGGACTGCTAGGTCTAAATTTCTAGCTTACATCTATCTCAAATATAACTCTACAGGAACAGTTCTGATGCAAACTCCTTGGGCCACCTTTATAATGTAAATCACAACATGGAGTAAGTGAAGGACAATTCACAGCTGAGTGTCAATTATACTGTAACTCTTTGAAAGGAGGGCACAGGAAAATCTTTCCTACCTCCTCCTTTCAAGGAGTTTTTAAACCAAAAGACTGGTATATATTTTAATTCTACAGATGGCTTTACAAGTATCACATTGCAGGGTGTTAGTTCACTCAAGTTCACTATGATACTGTGTCTGAACACAGACAACTATATAGTAGGCTGATTTTCAGATTTTTAAATTGTCTGAATTTTTGTGTCCCTTTTGTCTGTTCTCTCTCTTAACCCTTCTTTAGTATGTTTTCAGCTGGAGACACTATTAGCCATCACCACCTCCAAGACATCTGGTTTAAGTCAAAGTTCTGAGTAAAACTATATTGTTGTATTTTTTTCCTTTTAGAAAAAAGAAAAGAAAACTATTTTTAATGCAAACTAATCAGTTTCTTTTTTTTTTTTTTTTTTTTTACTCTTTGTGTCTTCCATAGTTGTGTCTTCCATAGTTGATGGAAAAGATCCTAGCCATATATTCAGGACTCAGGTAAAATTTTCACTGCAAAACTAGACTCAGTTCAGTCATTTGGAGAGACTGTCATTGCAAGAAAAACAGTATTGGAGTGTCCCTTGGAGTATTTTATGTACCTGTGATGTTTATCAGTCATACCCACTCCGATTCCATTCAAGCTATTTTGTTCCCTCACTACTGGAATGATCACAGGAAAGTGCAGATACCAGTGAAGTAGAATAATCTTTATATAGTTTGGAAAATGAAATTTGAAAAATTTGTAGATCTACATCAATGCATGTTATTTGACTTCTACTTAGATAAGGAAGCAATAAAGCAGACAGAGTTCTTCATGACACAAAGTTGTTCAGGGAAACCAATAAGGAGTCTCCATGGAAAATCAAACCCAACATTGATATGGATTACCCAACATCTAGGAGTACACAACACCTAAAGAGTGCTGCATGAGCAGAGGAGTGGAATCCTGTTAAATATCTGCACTTACGCTACAAGACTTATAAAAGCATCTGGAGTAAAGAAAATGTACTAATGATAGTTGTATATTAACTATCATTCACCAGTTCACCATGATGAACTGGTGAAAGTCAAGTCTGACTTTAAAATGTCAGATTATTGCCTTCTGACATGTTACAGAAAAATCTGGAGTATGACTTGTATGGTCATCTGCTGGTCAATCTCAAATTATTATTCTTGTATTACTTTATATGCAGAATGAAAAAAACCTCCAAACTTACCTAAAATACTGTCTCTGGTAGAAGATATGGTCTTAAGAGAGTAACAATTTTCTAGTGATAAGATAAGCCAGCATGCTTATTTTCCAATTTCAAACCAAGCAATTTATATAGAAATAGTAAGAAAAATAAGTTTTATTATTTCAGAATAAATTCATTCTCCTGTCCCCATTGGTACATAAAATGGAATTGGGGAGTGCTATTTTTTCAAACTACCCTAGTCCCCGAGAAAATAATCCATTAACCATGCAGCTCACCATAAGTGGATTGCAAAATGACATTTTCATGAATTATGGTAGTCTTTCAAGTAGCAAGAAGTAAAGTTGCAGCAATTTTCCATGTCTTTAATTTTACTGTCAAAAGGTATATAAGGGCTATGTCCTGGAACTGATGGATTTCCACCAGAAAAATTAAATTTCATGTATTAATAGGTTAAAAGAGGGGCTTTGCTGGTATAATTTTAATCTAATTATTAACTCAGGGAAAGCTTTTGTGAATCTGAATTTAACATTATAATATACGACACAATGATATTAATGGTCTACATGCTGTCCAGATTGTAGTATTGATAGAATTGTATTTCTTTCAGAAAGTAAATTTAGATTCCTACAATAAGAAAGAATGGGAGAGATGAGGAGAAGAGTTATTTTTAAGCATAGCAACACTTTAGTTTCTCTGCCAGGGGACAATTTATTTCAGCTTTTTCATCTTTCTATGCTGCTATTGTTACAATGAATGAGTGAACTTAATTAGCACTGCAAGGAAAGGGCTATGTTCCCAAAGCTGTCTAAATGGGAAAAATATTTAAAGAACAGAGCAGAAGAAGAATACAAAATTTTTGGAAAGAACAAAAAAACTGTATAAGCTTTAGTTTCCTTACTGAAAACACAGTTGCTTATAATATCTCCAAAGTACAGTATTAGAAATGTCTTTGAGATTTTCATAAAAAATAACAGTTGACAGCATTCTTTATAGATTATACTTACCGAAAAGTTTCTAGATAAATGAAGAAAGTAATCACTCCGTTCTAAATTTAAAAAATTATACATGATGACACAACTGGATGTATATTGGGTCTCTTCATCCTATTCATTAAAGCTCATGTCTAAGTGGGGATACACTATGGACTCCTGATCAGTATGAATTAAAAATAGACTCAAGCTAAAGCAGCTTATGAAGAAACCAGGACATTCAATGTCTTTCCTTAGATCAGCTTCGAATATGACTTTGCAACAGGTTTTGAAGAAACTCGAGTTCTTTCCATTTATTTTAGAATTACACTCAACAATTCAGATTGTAGATCCCCATCTATAGAAAAGAGGTGACACCTTTTCTCTCAAACATAATCATTCTTTTAGTTTAATATTTTTAACACTAAGGTTCAGGAAGAAATGTTGTGTTTCTTGAGGAACCCCATTGCTCAGCTGGAGCTCCAAAGTCCACCCCTACCAATAGAAAAGATCTCTATATACCATCCCACACTGCATCTAACAGTGGGACCTCAGCTCTCTTGACACCACAAAAAGAAATATCACGATGGATTTTGGATCATCAGGACTGAAAATGTTTCTAAGTGAAATAAAAACATGACAAAGCTATAAAGCCCTCATATAAGTTCTTGTAAATATTAAATATTTAGCTGATATATACACATACATATGTATAGATATATATTTTTGATGATTTTCTACCTGATACTCTGTAAGAATAATGAAATATTTACCTGATAGCAGCAACTATAGCAAAAATGCCTCCATGAATTGAGTTGGAAGGCTTCCAGAACCACACAGCAGATATTTTGTTCTGGTTTTGCTGTATATTCTCTTTAAGTCACATCAATGTCATATCTTGGAGACAAATGTTCAGAGTTATCTTTAAATAAAGTATCTTTTCACACAGTAGGGAGCTCATTTTAAGCACCTGATCATGACTCTTCCTTAGACAGATTATTTGATGGCAAGAAACAATGATGATGGTTCTGGTGATGAAAATAGGGCTGGTATAAGTATTTTCTGTTAGACAAACAGTAAATTATAACTGTAAAATTCTGCTTACCATCAGAAAAAAAACCCCAAAAAACCAAAAACATATGCTAGAAGCAAAGTAATATGTATAGAAATATTCTTTGGGGTGGAAGAAAAATGCCACAAAAAGACACAGGCATAACTTCTGGTCATGTCCATACTAAGAGAAGCTGAGCATGACTAAATGATGTGATATCAGTATAATCATCCTGATGGCTGCAATGAGGAAAGCCATTACCTGCAAAGTGAAGTTGAAGAAACCTAATAAAATCTAACTTCCTTGTACATTCTGCAATCTTCCCTAAATAGTATTATAGTGCCATGTCCAATTTGCATCTCTCTTCTCACCTATTTAAACAGAACAGGTAGTGACACACTGTTCTCTTTTCAAATGAAACAGCTCAATGCCCTGTCTTATTTTGCATTCAAAAGTAAATGTCCGGTTCTTTATGGAAAGGTTATTCTTAGCTGATATATTTTCTTCTTTGGGAAAGGAACTCAACCACTCTCTTTCTGTATGTTATCTGTTTATTTCTCTTCTGACACTACTGTAATTTCATTCTGTTATAAGGCAGGTAACATGAAAACAATATTCAATTCATCAGTGTTGCCGTACCTTCATTTTAAATTCTATTACTATTTTAAACTCCCCAAACCCTCCCATCATGCCTTCTCCAAAACCACCCTCCTCCCTCAGGCTCATCAGCTGCTGCCCTTCTGCTCTGAGCACAAGTTCCTTCTTCCAGGAGGCCTCAAACATCTGAGCACACCAAAGGCAATCACTTTCATCTGTGTTTAACTGCTGCTTTGTCTCCTGCACATGAACCTGGCTGCACTGCTCTGCCCCTCCTTAACTTCCAGTGAAGGCATTTATAATATTTTAATGACCTCTTCTGCTCAAGCAGTGAATCTGCTGCTCTGTTAGACATCTAGTAAATCCAATAAAATATCTTCTATCTGAACTTTTACAGCATTTCTACTTCTAAAAGTCAGCCATTAAACATTTTTAGTACCATTCAACTTTTTTTTTTCAGAGAAATTCCTCTATTTTGGTTTGTTTCAGATAAAATTATCAGCAACATCACACACTGTTCTGAGAGATGAAATAGATCCAGGTGAATAGCTAATTTAAAAATGTGTAGGCTGTTTTCTCCTATAACGAAGTGCTGACGTATTAATTTCCTCACTGTCTTGTAATTTGATTCCTCATAATCTGTAATGTCACTCCCATGAATAGCTGCACAAAGAGACGACAAGTGGTCAGCAGAGCTTGTGCAGGGATGCTTAAAAGTGATGCATTACTCCCTGAAAGCTGTGAGATTAACACATCTCCTTCAGACACAGGAATGATTGGCCTCTAATGGATTGTCTGTTTACTTTGTTGCTGCTCTCTAAATCCTATAAAAGGTAGTCTTTTACAACTAAAATAAATAGTCATTTTTTAAAATCCATTAAAAACGCTAATTGCCACTCTTTCCCTGTCAGCATTTAGGGCTAAATTTGCCTCATCTGTTTTAGGTGGGAAGGCACAAAGACAGTTTTCCTCTTTTGCAATGGTGCTGGGCTGAGGAGAGCAGGGCACTGGGAGGGTTCCCATGGATGGTGATGATTTCCTCGGCGCCTGGGTGTGTGCAAAGGCCAATCCCAGCAGAGGCACAAACCCAGATGTCCCACTGTGGACTGTGGTGGTGCCATACCCATGGCAGGGCTGCCAGGGTGAGGGATGGGCTCTGCTGTGGGAAAGGACTGTCTCATTTATCATTGTGCATCATATCAGCTGTACTTAGGAGTAAATATGATTTTAAATCCAGATATTATAAATCATTATGGAAAGCTTTCAGTGGCAAAAGAAACTTCATCAATGTAGAGAGAAACACTGACTCAAGGAATGTCCATTCTATGATTAGCAAGACTTGCTCATATGCCTTAGGTGAACAAAAATGAATGGTCACACTTTGAAACATTTAATATGTTCAACAACTGATAATGATTTTGAAGTCAAGGTGCATTTTAAACTCATCTCCAAAACTGAAAGACATCACCATCTGGGTCGTTTGCATGTCCATCACACCAAAAAAGTCAGATTCTCAATGTGTTCAACAACAGTTCAATAGAGAATTTCTTAAAGTATTCTTAAGTATTATAACACTTAAAGTATTAGTGTGTCATACTTGAAGGAAAGAATTTCACATTTTAAGGATTAAATTTCCTGTGTCAAACCCCATGCAAATGATATGTTAGCTGCAAATGAAATGAGTTTTAAGCTATCACAGATCAAAAGTATTGAGAAACAGAAGTTAAAGTACTGGGAAACTAAGTTTAGTTTTCCATTTTACACAAACAATTAACTCAGGCTACACAAAACCAGCTTTTTAAGACAATACAGTGAACAATGGCTTATTCTGCATATAAGGTGGGCAAAAAAAAGTTTCTGATTAATGTCACTCAGGACTGTATCAGATTCATAATAACTGCATTCTAGTTCAAGCGTGTGACTTTTAATTGCACTTTGTTAAAATGTGAAGAGTATGAGGAAGGTTTCTGAAGCTAGCCTTAAAGCCTCTTTGCTCCATTTGTTAAAACAATTTAGTAATAACAAATCAGCCTCGTGGCTAGAGAACAAATTTTTGACAAAATGTGAAAAATGGTACAGCAAAAAGTGCGGAGATGACATCTCTTGAAGGCCAAACTCGTGTTTGTGTAAAAAAATTCATTCATTCTTCTGTGTGTCTGGGTATGTGCTTTATTTATAGAGACAGTGACAGAGACAGCTATTTACCAGCAATTACATTTTCCACAGAGACCTCAGTGTTGTTCTTGTATTTATAAACTATTCAAAATATATGAGAAAATGGAATGAGGAGGGGGGAAGGGTCAGCGAGGCAGTAACTTAAAAATTAAAACTGTGACTGCAGCACTTTGCATCAATTTTTAGCATGTCAGATAGTATTTATACCATCTCCTGGAAATATTTGGATAATTCTTATTATCACACTATCTCCCAGGTAGCGTTTCCTCCAATAAATAAAAGAACTCTGTGTTTAAAGGTAAAAGTCAGAGTAATTATTAACTTGTTCAGAAGATCCATTTATGGGCACTTCCAGGGTTCTTCACTGCATATTTATTCTTCCCTTTTGCTGCATTCAGCTGCAATTTCCTTGATGGAATTCTTTGTTTAAGTGTAAGTAAGGACTCTAAACACACAATGGCTTCTGACCCAGATAATTTCCCACTCATCTGGGCAATAACAAATGGATTTACATTTCTCTTTATTTTTTTCAGTGAAGATGACATACAGTACCTCACTGCATCCAATCTACAGAGCTTTCTAAAACCTATATTTGCCTTGTGCTCTAGGATGAAGGGAATCAGAAAGGAAGATGAAAGCAGCTTTCATCTGTGGCCTCTGTTCAGGAAGGATGGACTTTCTTTCTACTCCTGCACATATAGCATGAGAGGAATAGAGCCCTTAAGCCAGCAGCATTGCTGGAAAAAAAATTTAAATGTGCCTTCACTTGAGATGATCATGTTAAGGCACATTTAGACTGTATAGCACTTTTTACTGGCAAGATTTTTGAGTCGCCTTCAGGGATAGCGTTTAATATATCTGCTTTATATATAAGAGATAGGGGTAGTGAGTAGCCAGGCTGGGTCATTTGATATTATATATTTCCAATGATGATTCAGAAATCAAAAATGTAAACCATAACCAACGTTAGATATAAATAATAAAATCCAGCATGAGTTTACAGAAGATGGTAATTGTATAAGAATTGGGGGTTTTTAAAGTAGATAATACTTGGCATGACTAGAATTTCATAATTATTTTTAGTCTCATTTTTACTCTTATGATGTCTAACCCATTGCAAAAACAATTTCTCTTCCACCCCACCAAAGACATGTAAGGAGATTATATTTGTGAGATAGTAGTGTCATCATTGTGATATAGTAGTGTCATGATTTCTTACTATTACAAGATGAAAAATATGCCATACTACCTGTGAAGTACATGATGACTACAGAACACACTATATCTTGGGAGGCATTTTGTATTTTATAAAATTGGATCTGGTCACTGAGAAAGCTATGATGAATAAAATCATGTCACAGAAAATATTGTTCACTAGAGGATACTGTTCATAATTTTTTACAGCATTTTTGAAAAATGAAATTGCCCATAACTAGAAAGCTTGCTCTTGATCAGCTCTCTGCATCCAGTACTCCATCAAGAGGTACTCCATCAATTCTAAAATTCCCTTCTTAATCAGTTCTAATTATTATAAGTTTTGTGGTGCTTTTCTTTAAAAGTTGATCTTTGCTAAAGTCCACCTTATTTAATTATTGCCTGTGTAGAATTTCTTTCTCTTTCAATTTGGGTGAACTAGCCTTGACTTTTATTCCTGAAGTAATTTATAATAAATGTTCTCAAACCATTTCTGCCTTCTTCTCAAGCCATGACTCTTCAGCAGCCATTTTTATTTGGTTTGATACATTCTCTATCGACTTCAGCAAAAGATGTGGAGAGTAAATCAACTCAAATTAACTTTTTTAGATCTTGGAAGTATTTCTACTTATACATTTATCTTGTTGATTGTATCACTGTTAGAAAAGACTAATTAAGTTGTTCATTAAAATTTGTAGGGTTATTCTGGCTACTGTGGTGCAAAAATGACTAAAATGTTATATGTATGCATATTCTCTGATGAAGATAAAATGAATGAAACAACTCACCACTGTTTTTTCATTTTGCCTTTTTAATTTGAAAAGCTCGTCCAAAAAATAGATATTAGTCATGTTAGTACCTGCAATCCTTGCAGAAAACTAGCAATTGCCTGTTTCTTTGTAAATGTATTACAATGTGTTTTGTGATTCCTTCTGGGGTAGGGGGAGGATGGGGCAAGGGAGGGATTTATCCTCTTTCTATGTATGGTGCATTATTTCTTTAAAATACACATACAGAAGCACACACATAAAGTCACATCTGGATTTCACATTTCTGAGTCACCCTTCTTTTTTATATGCTAACCCATGCAGAGCTGTCCTTGGCTATGTCCTTTTTTTTAGTGCTGTCTGTAGTGTGGGATTCCTGTATCATATGTTGCTTGCTAGCTGTGTTCTGCCTGCCCAGAGGGAACTCATCAGCTGCAATCCATCTGCTTATTCCCAGCTCCCTCATTGATTATTCATGAAGTAGCTGCTTTAGAAAGCAGGTATTGGTCATATTAGAGATGATAACCTGCATACATCAAAAGCCCAAGTGTTGCCATCTCTGCTGCTGCCACATGTGACCTTGAGAGCAGCTGGGCTCCGTGGCATGGCCTTGGGTTCCACATGCACTCACGAGTTGCTTTGCTGTGTTGCACCAGTAACTTCACCCATCAGTATGGGTTCTGCACATATGGATGATGTTCCACCTGCTTTCCTTCAACACGGGAAGAAATGATACTCGTGTTGCTTTGGAAAAATCCCAGCAGAATAAAACTAAACAAAAAAACCCAACCAACCAACCAACCAACCAACCCAAACAAACAAAAACACCATCCCAAAACTTCCATAAGACTCAGATCTATGTAAAGTTAATTTAAAAAAATATGAAACAGGAAAAAACAAACAAACGAAAAAAACTGGAAAGCCCTCACACAACAGAACCATTAAACACAGAGATACCTCTAAACACCTGTGGAGATTTGCTAAAAGATACAATTCCAGTGAATTAACATGTGCTCTTTTGCCTTAGGTATTTGCTTAGACCTTCAGCCCTTCTCCTTCAGATATCTCTAACCTATGCGCTGTACCTCTAACACACAGCTCTGTGTGTTCAGTGTAACAAACTCCTTCTTCTTGCCTTGAGACCTTTATACTGCTTCTCAATACCAAGATCATATCATAACATCATGCTATGCATCATTATAGAATCACAGAATGTTAAGGAGTTGGAAGAGACCCTAAAAACACCTAGTTCCAAACTCCCCGTGATGGACAGGGACACCTTCTGCTACACCAGGTTGCTCAAACCTCACCTAGCACTTCTAGGGATTGGGAATCCACAGCTTCTCTATGCAGCCTTTTCTGGTGTCTCAGCATGGTGATAAATCTTTCACATTACCAATATACAAATAAATGGTTTTGATATTCAGATGTTCTAAGAAAAAATTGTCTCATTGACAAAAAATAAGAAAAATAAAATTTTGTTTATATTTCAGCTGGTAATCTTTTCTTTCTTTCTTTTTTTCTGGGGTAAAAAGAAGTCCATAAACATTTTTTTCATCCACTGCCTAGGAATTAATTTTGTCAAAAGATAAAAGGACGAATGTTAGCCAAGTGAGACGATTGGATTTGCTTGGCAGAGAGAATTCTTTTACACGTGGTCATTGATTAGTGGCACTGATTTTCCATTACAGCTGCAATATAGCAGCATTTCACTGGTTAACTCTGTGTCCCTCCTATAGTCATAGACTAAATTTTTCCTTCATTTTTTGTCCATTAAACTGCTAAGCTAAAAGATAATGATGGCTCAGCACTTGTGCATGAATTCCTTTAAGAAGGAGGGGCAAATACTTCCTTGTTTCATTTATGTTCCAAGAAACACATTTATCAGTCCAGTCATATTTTGGTTCAGTTTAGACTATATTCTGAAACAGCATCCATTGTGCATCAAGACTGTTCATTAAAATATGGTATTTACAGTGGTTGAAATATAAATAGCAAAGTCTCATCATAAATCCAAAATTAAATGGCAGACATTGCATTAAACTTAATCTGCATACTAAAAATCACCAGTACACCTGGAAAAGTGATCAGCCTGCTTCAATCTGTAGGCAATACTGCTTGAACAATGGTGATTTTAACCCAAAAGGCAACTATGATTAAAATTAATTTATCTCACAGTGAAAGTGGACTCCACCAAGCATAATTAGTCCACACTGGTGGTGTTCTCAAGGACTAATGCTCAGCAGATGTGTAGTGACTCGTGTCATATCTTCCATAAGCCCATGTCCATGGTATCATCCAAGAGAGAGAGCAGTGGTGGAGATTAAGCTGGTGAAAGAAAGATTGTGAGACAGAGTAAAAGTAGGTAAAATGTTTATTATTTATTATCACCAGCACTGCTGAAAAATGCCAAACAAGTGCTGCGGTTCTATCTAAAAATTATAGAAATTGGAGCTGAACACAATTTCTCACATTGTCTTCCAAATACAGCTCAGTATTGCTCTGGAGGCTCATCATTAGAAATACATCTTATTTTTCATAGCTCTCTCCATCCTGTAATTCTCTCTTTTGAGACTACCCCAGGTTCTGAACCATGAGAAGGCTAGAGGATATTCTGGTGCTTCTGCTGGAGTCTGAACTGAGGTCGCTCCACAACCATCAGTTACTAAGAGGTTTGGCTTTCTCAATAAGCATAAATTTGAGTGCAGAACGGTGAAAGTCTTTGTGTTTCATTCCCACAGCCTGAGCCTCTGGATTTCAACCTTCCTTCATGAGATAAACTATATCTTTATTATCTTGTTTCCAGGCATTTTAACCCAACTTTTTCTTTAAGATAATATTAGAGGATGTTAATGTTGCTTCCTAATTAACAATTACAGCTTGTCAGTACTGCGGACTCTGTTTCTTCAGTGGTTCTGGCACACAGATGTGCCTCTTACCTGTGTCCCACCCACCTGCATAAGGGGAAGAAATAGGAACATTCCCCATCCCCCATTTGCCCTGATTTTCCATGAAAAGAAACTTTTCCATGAAAAGAAGAGGAGGGATCTGTGCTTAGGCAGGAACATGGGATGCTGCAGGGAATGCAGCTGCCCCAGAGCATGGCTGCAGACTTTGAGGGAGCACTGCAGGGGTAACTGGCAGGTGTGGGCTCCTCAAGGAAACACCACCAAGGATCCATTTACAAGCTGGTGACCTTTGTGCTTGGAAGGGAGGTGTTTCTAATTAGGTATGACTGACTGCTGCAATGAACTAACACATTTTCTGAAAGCCAGATACATATCCTTGTCCTTATGCATTTTTTAGTAAATGAGATACATGTAAAGACTTTGCATTGTTTATCTTTTTTCATCTGAATTAGCTTCCTGATATATTTTGTCTGCCTGCTCATACTGATTTCTCTTATCACAGATAGAAATTCAGCTTCTTCTAACAATGAATATTTAAATGTAATGAATTTTTTATATCTTATAAGATTGGATCTCAACTTGTCATAAACATGTGTAGATTATGATTAAATTTACTGACTAAATACAATCTCTGCTGTATTAAATGACATTAAAAAGGGTGAATCCAAATCCTCCTACAGAAAAGCAGGATAATAAATGAATCCAAAGACAAGCTGCAGCATCTGGTTTGGTTATTTGGAGATTTCTTTTCATTGTTTCATGAGGGGAGGTTTTGGCACAGTTTAAATTACACAGTTTGGGGCTCTGAGCCTGCTACTTTTACTCAGGTGTGTAATTCCATTTATGACATTAGCCTGAATGGGAACTGCAGGATTTGGATATTGGACCTGATCCAGAGGGGGATTCCTGTTGTCTGGAATCTAAAAGCCTTTAGAGACACGAAATGGTTTATCTTGCACGGCTGCTCCAAGAGCCAAGCAGCTGCCCTGGAGGCTGCTCTGAGCTCACCTGCTCAGTACCAGAGTGCCAGAGTCATGCAAAGGGACAGAAATCTGTCTAGAAAGATCTTTCATCATGGCATAATCAGAGCAGTACCACAATGTCAAGGAGCATTTTCTTATAACCCACACAATCTTAGGATCAGGTTAATCAACCCAAGAATGAAGGAATCCTGTTAAAACAATGTAGCCCTATTATAAAAATGTCATAGATATGTGAGATTCGCTGTACAATCCTACAGAAAGCACCAGTTGCTAGCCTTAGCCAGAGCAGAGTCTCCCTCATCTCTCATGGATATGTACATCTTTGGGAATTTGAACTCCCTGTAACCTTCCTGCAGGACTCCCAGTGGATATGTGAGACCAGGCAGATTACAGGCAATGGGAGTTTGTGTATGAGCTTCCATCTGCCCCTGTCTATTCTTGATGAATCATGTGTCGAGTACTATCACATTCTAGATCTGCTTTATGTCTGCTTCTCTGCTAAGAACACTAAAAAAACCTGCACCCAGACATAAGGCTTCAAAATTATAAACAAAGTAAATTAAAAGGATTTAGGACAGTGTGTTGTGATTTTGTTTGTTTTGTTTCTTCCTATGACTTCTGCAAAGTTATAAATCTGTCCTCTGCATACAGAAAGGATGAAGTTTTAGTGCATTCAAATTCAGAGAACAGATATCTAAGATACTTATTCTATCCATCCACAACAGCAAAAATATGTGTGCTCATTCAAATCCAAAAAGAGGTGCTGTATGGCTTCATTCAGTCAATAGCAAAAGAGCACAGTTCAGATAGGAATCCATTTATGCAATGTTGATGAACTTTGATGTCTTCTTGAAATGTAAAAATGCCAGCTCTTTGAAACAATGATTATGTTTGAGGAAATCATATTCCAGGTGTTGTGGTTTAACCTGGTAGGCAGCTAAACACCACACAGCTGTTTGCCCACTCCCCAGCAAACCGAAGGATATGGGAGAGAGCTGGAAAAAAGGTAGAATTTGTGGGTAGAGTTAAAAACAATAGTACAGAAAATAAAGAAAAGTAGTAACTATGATAAAAGCAACTACAAAACAAACGATGCCCAGTGCAACTGCTCACCATGCTCTGACCAGTACCCAGCCCCTACAGCTAACTCCTCACACTCTCATTGTTCAGCATGGTGCTGTACTGTATGAAACATCCCTAAAATCAATTGGGGTCAACTGTCCTGGCTGTGTCCCCTCCCCATCTCTTGAGCCCTGCCACCTTCCTTACTGTCAGGGCAGCATGAGAAAATGAAAAACCCTTAAGAGTAAACAATGCACAGCACAACTTAACTATCAGCATGTTATCATCATTATTCTCATCCTAATTTCAAAATACAGATCTGTACCAGCTACTAGGAAGATAATAACTCAATCCCAAATGATATCAGAGTACAAAAAAAAAAGAAAAAATCAAGGTATTGATGTGAATTGCTTCTTGTTATAGGACCATCTGTTATGAAAATTTAAGTCCCCAAAAGGTCTGAAATTCTCCTTCTGTAGTTATGCAGATGTGGAGATTGTTAAAAATATGTGTGAGGAGAACTTTGTTTTACTGCTTCTGCTTCCTTAGAGTCTTCTTCACTGTACAAAAGAACTATTGTTTTGAGTCAAATTAACTCCAGTTGTTTACGTAAAGGTTTTTCAGAGAAAAATGAAACTTCATAACAAGAGAATTAAGAGGCTACTTAAGACAGTGTTAAACGTAGTAAATTTAAAAAAACATTTTCACCTATTGCATTGCATGTTACCCCCCCATACACTTTGGATTTAGTTAATGTGATGCACTCAGAAATTCTGTATCCTTGGGCCACATAAAATAAAGTCTTAAAGTTTATAAAATAGAAATAGAAATATGTAAATTTCAGTTAGGATTTAAATTAATGTTAAACTACAGTTTTCAATTAATTATCAGGTTTTTTAAAGATAAGCTTTAAAAGTCTGTATCTGCTTGTTTATTTTCTTGGTTTTTGAATGCTTAGTCAACTGGTGTATAACATGCATATGTATTAGGATTTTTATCTGGTAAATACAATGTCAAAACAAGAAAAGCTAGGATCCTCACAAAATCACAGTGCACTGAGCACTGTGATTTTAAGAAAAGGCTTAATTTTTATGACAATTTTTATAATAATAACATTTAACAATTTTTGTAAAACTCTAAACCGTTATGTCTGGATCCTTACCACATTGGTCCCAAAACATTTATATTTCTAAGTATTCATTTTAGATATTCTAGCATTTTTATTGTTTTGGGGGTTTTTTGTTTGTTTTTTTTTTTTTCATTCTGTGCTTCACTGAAGTTAAATACAGAAAAAGAAAAAGTAAATGAATAGCAGGAATCCATGTTCCAAAATCATTCAGTTTCTTTTCCTTACAATCAAAAAAGCCTGAGTGACCAAAGTAAAGAAGTAAATTGGCATTTACTTCTTGCTATTATTTTTTGCCTTTTTATCACTAATTGTGACAGAGTAGAAAGACATCCCTTTCATAGGTTCTGCCTTTGTGCCCTACAGTTGGGTAAATAAGTGGTCAATCTTGGGCCTAATTTGCAAACTACTGAAAATATATTTTTCCTTTCTGCTTTATAAACAAATAATGTATTTTTTCTACGTATTTCAATATCATTCTTGCTTCAAATTTATACAGTTGTAACTTTTTCAATAAATTTTCCTTAGAGCTGAAAAATGCTCATTGAATAATACATTGAATAATCTGTTTATTCCTGTCCTGTGTTGCCAAACAGCCGGAGGCACAACAAATTGTTATTGAATGCGTTGGGTATTTGAATCAATATGAAAAGTGTCTTTATATTTGGGGGTTTTTTTCAATGAGCATAATCAAACAAGTGTTTGATTGTTAATGGTCAGTTAATCACCTGGAATAGTTTTTGAACAAATAATGAAACAATACCACTCCTATAAAAATTACTAGTGCATTTGCCAATCTATAACAATATGTAAAGCACTATTTACCATAGTATCTGAAGATGCATGAGTGTAGCTGTTTGCATCCATTACTGCTATGACCACATGTTCACAACTCATAGTACTGATATCCTTACTATTAGCTTAATGTATTCTTCTAATCAGTAGATCTCACTGTATTCACAAAGCAAGGCAGTGTTTTTGTTTTTATTGAATAGCTTTGGACACTGAGATGCTTGGTATTAACACAGCTTGTTTGAAACTTCTTCTCCCATTCTTATCACGATTACTCAGTTTCTTCCTTTTGCAGCAATCTTTGTAAATGCTTCCTACAAAATCAAATAATTATGCCACAGCATTTTTCTTTAAGTTTTCCTACAACCATTAAATATATTTGTGCAAAAGTGCAATACTGCCAAATTCACCTGCAGATTTGTCATTGCCTTGAAGAAACCAGCTACTGGAAGTGATGAGCAGGGAATATTCCTGTAAAATTCTGCCTTTGACTGGACAATGAGCAGTTACTGGATGTTATACTTCTGGATCACAGTGTTCTCTTCTGACTCAGAGATATTTAACAAATATTTAATCCTTTACTTTGCTAGTTGTGACTTCCAACATTTTTAATCTTTCATTAGGTTTTTTCTTAAGTCTCATTAGGGTAATTCATAAATTGTATTGATGCCTTGAGAGGCTACCTGAAACAGAGGCTAGAGAGTGTTTAAGGAATAAAGTAGGTATTTGTTAAAAGGCCTTCAAAGGATACCCATTTGTCTGCACATTTCAGCTGTGGAGTTACAGATTTTGATCTATGGGTTAAAATCATCTCTCGTTCAGTTCTTTCTACATATGTTAACTAGATATTCTTAATTAACTATCAGCTCATTATGTTGTTTCTGTGCCCCCACTGGTTCTGGCTGGGACCAACACCAGTAAACCCCAGCAGTTACCCTGTCTTGTGGAGAGTTCAGTTATCGTCAGTTTTTCCATCATAATTTATAACCTAAAACAACAACACTGGACAGAACTGCATTCTGATGGCTGCCTTATGGAGGAACAGTTTCCTATCAACAGAACTGACACAAACTGAAGGAAAGTGGCTTTTCCCCAGTACATTGGTTCCAGTATCATCTGTGAAAAAGAGGATGTGATCTAGTGCAAAGTGTGGTCTGCAAACACAGAATAGGGCTTGATCCATTTACTTTGATGGTTCTAACTGATACCAAGTCACAGGAGTAAAATCCCAGTTCTCTTTGACTGATGGAGCAGTTATATCATCCTTATTTCCTCTGTACAACACTGAATTTCCATGAAAAGGAAAATTAACTTCAAAACACTGGTGTAAGTAGAAAAAAAGAGTCATACTGCCTATATCTGGGAATGTAACCTCAGTGTGTCCCTGCTCCTGGTTAACACTGCATTTGCTCTTCCACTTTTCCTTTGTTCAACTCTGTACCAGCTCACCCTAGCTGACACTTGATCTGCTTTGTAAATGTCACTATTAAAGGTGTTCTTTGTGCTCCAGTGGGACAGCCTCAATGCTGGAATTCATAAAGTTAGAGGGTTTTTAGGAAATGGTTAAAAAAGAATAGGCCTCAGACTGAAGTTTTGATAGCATTGCAAATACAGCAAAAAAGTTTTCTAAGCAGTAGAGCATACGTGACGAATAACAATAGCCCTCTGTAGAACTAGCTTATGGATGGCAACAAGGTTATTTAATGTATATCTTTAGAAGGTTAGCATGAATAGAGCTCGGTTCTTTGACTCTTATGAACCAGTCTTTGTTTTAACTACCGTTAAGTGTGTTTTATAAGATTAGATAGAATGCTTGTCAATATGTGTTGTTCTATGTATGATGGGCTGAAATCTAGGCTGAGATAGTTTTATGCTATGCTGTAATGCCACACCTCCTTGGCATTCCCTGTGGATCAGCGAGCTGTTAACATCCTGTCTCCATTGGCTAACAATGTCCTGAGACTGATGAGTGCTGAAAATAAAAAAAAAAAAGCTCTTGTCACTGGTCTGGATTGTCCAGTGTTGTCCATATCTGGACGTAGCTGCCGTGGCCCCTGGTTTCCTTGGTAAGCGTGGGCTTTTGACATAGATTGGACACATTCCCCACACTCAACACTATTAATATTTATACCAGGAGGAATGGGTGAGGAATGACTATCATTTTTCCCTTCATTTCAGCTTACCTGAGCATTCTGTGAAAGACTGCTTCAAAATTATTCAAAATGAAAACTGTGGGACAAGAACAAATATGACAAGACAATAAAAGCTTTTCCCCAAAACCAAGCCATCCTGAACACCAATATTTTATGAAACATACATAAATAAAGACACCCTCAGATTGATGGCACAGCTTTAAAAGCAGAGCATTATTTTTTTCAAATGTTTTTTAAAATCTCCATTTTTTTCCTATTACTGAAATCTAATTTATTGCATATTTATTACATATTTATAAATCAATGATCCTTTCAAAGAAAAAAGTTTTTTAAATGCTAGGCATTTTTCTGAAGTGATAACACTGATAAGACCACCAGAAAATGGATTATTTTAACTACAGAATACCATTAAATTTCCTCAGCTCTTGGAAGGAAATTTGTCTGCAACACAAGCATTCATTTAGAAACATATCTGTAAAATATGTTCACATGATTGGATTTCAAAAAGCAGGAATACTTTACTTTGATAGGAGAGTGGCAATTCATTGGCTTGGCTTTTATAGTGCTAGAGGGAAATGCCTTTGAAGCATCTCTTGGACACATTTTCTGTATTTCATGCACCAATGTTTTCCTTGTTGTTCAATGGTCACATAACCAATTGATCACCATCATAACCTCATAAATGCTGCATAGTCTTACCCAGAGGCAGAGAGCCTGAAATCCATCAAAGCTGCTGCAGTTCTGCTTAATCTGCTCCAGGTACTGGAAGCAGTCTGTCTAGGGAAGGCTGGAGATCCTGCCAAGTCAAATGTGATGTTGAATCTACCTAGACCAGCTTAGAACCACATGGAGACAGAGCACTTTTCCATGAGCACATGAAGGTGTTCCTGCAGTCACCTAGGACGTGGTTACACGTGTCTAAAATATCTATTTATGTGACCTCTGCAAAGTCTTGGTTTAGTTCCAGGTATGAAAATATGGAATTTATGTTCTCCAACATCCTAAAGTTTTTTTCTTAATTTTGTATATCTCTTGAAGTGTATTTTCTCTGATTTTTAATGGACATTTTCACTTAATCCAATATGATAACCACATATTTTCTAAGCTGCAAGGCTTTTCCCTCTATAATTTGAACTGCAGGATTCAGATTCAGAATCACTTCTCCCCCACAGGGGTGAGAAAGCACTCTCAGAAATTATATCTGGAATTCTCGCATTTATATATCTATGCTGTCAAGCCTTGCAGTTTTATAAATGCTTTAAATTATTATCCACCATTCATTCATTAGTTTCATTATGTACTTTATGCTCTACTCATCTCACTTGCATAACTGCCATGGTGTTAGTGCCAATAGAAGTTACTTAGACACTGAGGCAGAGCTATGAAGTTCCAAGAGTTTCAGCATAAGGCCACTATCTGTGCCCACAAAGGTGCTACATAAAATCAATGCACTGTTCTAAGTCCCAGTATAATAAAAATGGGGAAAACTCTTAACTCTCCTTTTGGAGACATCCCTCCTGATTTTGTGGTTTAGAGAAGAAAAATGCTTTACATGCAGAGAAAGGCAAAGATCCAGGAAACAAGCACAACTCCCCTCACCTTCTGAAATCTGAGCTCCCCACAGGGAGCAGGGGAAGCCTGCAATTCCCAGGCTCCATGGGAGGACATGCTACCATTCCAATAGCCATGAAGAGTGATGGTGTGATGTGGCTTGCTTTTCACTTTCTCTGTTTTTTCTTCTTGCCCTTCCTTTCCCCCAGATGTTTTGAATCAGCTCTTTCCTTCCCAACTTCAAACACTTAAAAAGGAAATGCTGTCAGGTGTCTTTAATTATACTCAGCCTGTCTTTAACAGCCTCTGTCAATGTCATCTGAAATACTGATGTTTTCCAGGGAAAGTTTAAAGAGCTTGCAAAGATGTCAAAGATATTTATTTAAGAGCTCCCTAGAAAACACTAGTTCATACATTATTTCACCCACATTAATTACCACTATCATTTAAAAGATGCAATTCTGGACTGGTGAACTCAAAGCCATTGTGTGGAAAAGTGTATCATGAAAATTATTACACTAAAAAGAAATTCTATTTTCTATTTTTGCTAGAATTTAAAAATGAGACTATGTTAAACCATTTCATTCTTAACAGTATCTTCATCTGCCTACTGCACAAGAATTATTTTTATTTATATAGTACTGCAATTATTTGGAAGATTATGACAGGTTTATCATATCTTTGTTATCTTCCACAAAATTAACATGCATTAATCAGCATCAGGTCTCAGATCTCTTGTGAAGTAGTGGAAAGACTATTTTGCTTTTTTTCTTAAATATATTAATGGAAATTTTTAGCACGGGTTTCAACAATTTGTACTTTCCAGGGTAAGTTTCCTACATTCAAAGCCACACCAGTGCGCATCCCTGCTGCTAATAACAGCCAAGAAACAAACATTTTCATGCGTCAGTGTGGACATGAGCTCTGAGTCAGTGTGCTGAATACTCTGCTCCCCTCTCCTGACACAGTCCAGTTTCCCAGCCCTCCTAACCCAGCACTGCACCTACCATCAGACTGCAGCTTTTCCAGGCCATGGGGACCTGGATACATTCCTGCACTCAAAATATCAAGTCAAAACCACTAACTAACTGAAAAGGGTAAAAAAATATTAACCCACAATGAATGAAACCTCAGAGAACAATTTCCCTGTTGCTTTCAACAGACAGAGATTTAGTGAAATTTTAACTTTCTTCCTAGCTCTCCCCAAACTCCAGCTTTTTTAGACTATGACATTCAATCATGCATTATCATATTATTCCATCCACTGCAGAACCCTCCTGTAGTTTAGAGTTTCTCTAGAGGCTTTAGATTAAAGGTCTGTCTAAATCATGACTGAACAGTGATAGAAAGGTTTTCAGGGTTTTTTTCTCTTCTTCTTTTTTGAATATTCCGTTTTAGCATTGCTATAATGAGGCAATTCAAAGCTAATACACAATTCTGAGACTGATGATTTATTTTAACCCACATAACAAGAGGAGATGGGAAAAGGAGTGCGCTGTGATTAGAATGACAGTTTCATGGACTAGGAGTAGAATTTGAAAAAGAAGAAGCTGTTTTATCTATAAACTTACTTCAGCTTTAAGGAGCAAAAGTTAGTCTGAAATTCAGACAGAAAGTTTCTCAGACCTTGGCCTACATAAAAAATAAGGAATAAGGGCACACTCAACAAATGACTTACAATAGGCATATTATATTACCAAAAGAGGTGCTATCAGCTAGAAAAAGCGCCTGATTTGTAAAAAATAGCAACGTTATCAGTATGTTTGGGAACTTTTCAGGAGTCAGCCCTGCTAGAAAAGACAGCAGGGCACATTTAATGACCTGTATAATACTCAGCTCAGGTTGTGCCTTCTGAGCCTATAAGCATTCATAAAACAGTATCACTCTTGCCTTATGAATGATTTTCATTAAATAAACTCAACAAAATAATGTGCTCTTAATTTAAAAATTCAAAAATTGTTTTTAGGTAGAACCTATTTACCTGTGAAACTTATGAAAACTGGAAACATCCTTTATATGCCTTCCTGTTTTCATAATACTTTAAAGAAAATTTTTAAAATAGTTTGGAATCATTGTGTGCCCATAATGTGCCTAAGTCAACTCATTTGAATTGAATCATTTTTCATACCCCAAAAGCTAAACTGAATTTCTTTTTTTACCTCCCAGACCACTTTGACTAACATTTTGAAGGCAACAAATAGTTTCATAGCTTTCTATGGGCAAAATCTTGTACATATCCCGGCAGGTTCCAAAATGATGGAAGTTTAGGATCATACTAAAGTTCATGTTGAAAGGAACTTCAGGAAGTCTCTAGCTCAATTTCTTGTTTCTAAAAGGGTCAGCTATAGGATCAGACGAGGCTGTTCAGGACTTTATCCCCTCCTGTCTTGAAAACCGACAAGAATGGAAACTCCCTGGACAAGCTGTGCTACAGCTCAGCTCTATTCATAGTCAAAATATTTTTCCTGATACACAATGTGCAAGTATTCTCTTGCACTGTAGGTCTTTTTTCTCTTTTCCTCCCTCCATCTTCATAGGTTTCATCTTCACAGCAAGCTCTTCCAAGGTACTGGGTGCAAGGCAGCTCCCAGGAGTCTTCTCCAGGCTGAGGGAACTCAGTCCCTTCACCTCACAGGTCAAGTGCTCCTGCTCACGTCCATTTTTGTAGCTCTCTCCTCAACACAATCCAGTTTATCATGTACACCTGTTTAAGGAGTGCATAAACTGCACTCAATATCTCCAAGGAGTCTGATGAGTGCTGAGCAGAGGCAGATAATCTCTTCTCTTTACCTACTGCCAGCATCCTGTTAACACAGCCCAGGATCTTTCTTCATTGCCTGTGGACACTGGTGGCTACCTGCTAGCTCACTATGAACCAAGACATGGTTCATGAGCCATGAATCAAGGACCATTCATGGTTCATAGCCATGAATCAAGGATCTTTTCAGGAAAGCTCTTTCCCAGCCTACATGTCTTCGAGGATTTCCTCCATCTAAACTGCACAAGTGACTTTGTGCACAAGTCTTGTACATGTCCTTGATTCCTGCTGACCCCTTCCATGCAACCCACACACATATCTCTGGATGGCAGTCCCATCCTTGGATGTTCTGACTGTCCCCAATTTGGTGCCATTTGAAAACTTTATGAACCAACATTCCCATCCCCCATGTCACTGATTAAGCTGTGGAATGAGCAGGTCCCAGGACAGTCCCCAGATTCTGGTACTGCATCTGTCACACACAGCCAGGTTCAGGATGACCAATTAAATCTCTAATGCAAATCATTAATTTTTTCTCAGTAATTTTTCTGCCCAATGAGTTTTCTGCTCAGCCAAACCACAGCATCTCAGCTCAAATATGAAAACATTGGGGAAGACAGCATCAAAAGTCTTGCAGAAGTCAAGGTAACTTGCTCTCTAACCATCCACCAAGTCATTTTGTCATCGAAGATAAAGACATTGGTTAGGCATTGCTTATAGTGGATGAATACATCCTGACAGTTCCCAAAGACTTCTTCTTTATGTACCCAAAACCATGTTCCAAAAGAACTCAGTCTGTGAATTTTGTAAGGACTGCAGTGATTTCTGAATGATTGTATCAGGTGGATAACAGATGACACTTTTAAATATGAAAACAATGCTTTTTGTCCTATATCTTTATCACATGATTACATTCTTGTTTAGAAAAGTGCTTTTTCTAAGTAGTACACAAGGATATTTTATAGATATTTTAAATATACTTGATAATTCTGGCTGGGTTCTTCTTTCCCTTTTTATTTCTCTCCTTCTCTATAGCATTTAATTAGAAAAGAGGAAAATATTTTATTGAACTTATAGCAAAAATAACAATCCTGATCTGCAGATATTCATATTTAATTATGGGTACATGTAATTAAGTGTGGCAATCTGGTGATAAAACCTTTAAGTAATGACTCATAAAGAGATAAAAATGGAGCATGTGTTTAATCAGTTTGTAGCCTTCCACAGAAGCTGGCATAGCTCAGGTGCTAATGAGACATCTGCTGCTCAGGACACCAGAGAAAGCAGCAATTCACTAATGAAAAAACAAATCAGTATGTTATACAAGACAGAAATACTGGCCCAGAATTGTAGCCTAAATCTTGAACTTTGACTATATTTCAGACTAGCAATGTTGAACAAACAAAGCACTTTCTCCTACAACTGTGTTTATTCTCTAGAAACAGGTAACTCAACATTAAATTTACCAAATAACATAAAACGTAGATGTTGTCACAGCACTCTGAGGTTGTTCTAAGATGGACAAGTTTCCATAAATAAACAATAGAATAAAACAGAAAATCCTGAGTGATAAAATTGAAGCATGTTCTTATCTGCCATTTGTGATAACAGGTCCTGTTACTGGCGAACATTTAAAGTTCAGAGAAGCCTTGCTGTAGCCCTCAACCTCTAACTGCTATTCAAAAGGCAAAATACAAGGAGGAAAAAAAAACCGCATAAAACCGAAAAAAACCAACCAACCAAACAAACAAATACCTTAAGAAAAAACCCAACCAAATGGCAAAAACACACCCCTTCACAATTTATTTTTTTATGCCTGAAGCTGATGCAGTACACTTGCCTGAATTAACAGCCTCAAAAGCCATAGGATTGATTGATGCCAAGTGAAGTTTCATCTCCTTCTAAAGACAAAGTTTAATTTGAATTCTTCAATAAAAATACAACACAAAGTCCTTTTAAGTGAAAGGAACTGTCCCTTGCTACAAGGCTTTCAATAGATGCTGCCTGTTCTTTTTAGATTTTATAGAACCCTGAACTCTTACTAGGACACTTGACCAAAAAGCTGTCCTTCTCTTCTGCCTTTCTGTATCAGTGAGGCCTCATGGAAAGAGCACAAGCAATGGCTAAGGAGTACACAGGTTTTTAAGAGTAACTGCAGAAAGTAAAAACAAGATCCTTGGGCTCACAGACAACTATCCACCCTTCCAGCAGTATCTTAAAGTATGGCTCAGTCTTCCCATAGGCAACAGTTTTTATCTTGGCTTTAAAAATGCTCTTCACTTTTAAAAGAAAGAAACTTACGGATTTGTAAAGAAACCAAACCTCCACAAAATGAGCCAGAAGCTCTAAACCAGGACTGACCATTCCTTTAGAGATGACAGGCTTAGGTAACACTGAACATTTCTGAATCCCCTGTCGTGTATTGTGCATTAGGTATTGTTTTGTTTTCCTGTGAAGATTACTTTTTCTTTGTAGCCTCAGGTTGAACATGTTTTTTAATTTCTTTTTTTGTTAATGGGCTGCAAAAGAAACCTGTTTAGCAATGTATTTCTGACATGATTAAGTTCTTCTTCCAGAATTCTACTTCACAACTCTTAAGTACTTAATCGGTGAGTGTTTTGACTTCTGTTCACTGAAACTATAGGACAGAGATTTGATTTATAATTTAAATTGGCCTCTGAATTGGTATCCTTTCTCTGAACTGTGAAAGAAAATAATCTTTCTTAATGATCATTGCAGAAAGAAATGGTAACATGTCATTCTTTCATATCTCCTTTGTGAATTTGTTAGATTTATTCATGTATTCCTTTAACAATACTAACATGTCACTTATGTATTTATACAACAACTTTTAGTTTCTGTTTTCCTAATTTTAAAGCCATTTTTTCCATTCTTCCATAATGATTCCTATAAAAAATAAGAATTAATTGCTCTCTTTTATTTATAAGTCAGAGAGACAGATTGTTCACTACCTCTGCAATCAAATTTCAATTTGCTAATGGAAATCCAGTTTGACATTTATATAAAGAGACAGTTAATATCACAACTTCATATGGTATTTGTATTTAAGGTGATTAGACTGTTTTTAAAATCCAATGATGTTTTACAACAATGTGACACATTTAGGAAGAAATATTTAGTGTATATAAAGCTTCTTTTATTCTCAGTTCTTCTCATTGAAAGAATTCATAGTAACCACACTACTGCTCATATTCTGGCCATGCACTTTTCAAAACAGGTAACAGCAGTGCTGATGGATGACATCAGAGTGGAAGAGAATGGTAACTGCAACATGTCTGTTACCAAAGAAAATACAAGAGAAGATTCTATCATTGGATTCTTCTTTCCTCAATATGCTTTTATAGTATCTGATGTCAATTCAGTCCTGAGAAGGAGCATGGTCTACTACGTAAATCAGAGTCTGATGATAGGGTTACTGAAAAAAATATATTTATGTCAGAAGTTTATGCAGAAGTGGAGGAAAATGTCAGAAAACTCTTTTCATTTTGATGCAATAGTGTCTGATCCCTGTATTCATGGTTAATGCTTAGTTTTGTACCCTACAGTGTTCAGTGCAAACACCAGGGTTTAATGTGGCCTCATGTTAATGCCCTACACCTGTAATTAATAGCTCTTGTTCCAGATAATATCTCCTTATTTGTTTATGTTAGTGATTAATATGTAGTAGCAGATATCTTTGTTTTGAGAACAAGGATTCTGTGTCAGAAGAATGATAAGAAAACTACATTATGACCTGATGGCATGTTTGAACTATTCTCAAGGAGAAAATATTATTTAGAAGACCTAGATCCATATCCAAACAAATCTATGGAAATAATTAGTAAATATGTGTGTATTCAGGAAATATGATGAGTATTTATGAATTTCAGGAATATAATCTGGTCTGTTTAGGCTATTGGGCATGCATGAGGAGAATTGTCCATGCATCTAACACTGCTATTAAAGTAATGTTGGCTTTCTGATCTAGTAAATTGGCTGGAGAGTTTATTTCTCAGTTTTGGGTGACAGTGGACACTGAGTAGACTTCCCTATTCCCACTGTTGAGGGGATGAGGATAAATAGCTAGTCAGGACTATAAGCAAAGCAGCAGACTTTAGAGCAGGCTGTCATTTAGAAATCTGGGCTCTTACTACACATGTATAAGAAATCTTTTTAATCCTTCCCACTACTGAGATGCCTACCCTTTCACATTCTTCATCTTTCCCATAGTACTATCTGGATACAGACATTCAAATATGTCTCTGTATTTTTTAATGCTGATTTATCAAAAAAAAAAATCTATGAGTGAATGGTCAATATAATAAAATCATGGTGAAAAGTAATGGGAGAAATAGGAATAATAATAAAAATTATAAGAAGAAGAAGAACAACAACAACAACAAGAACAAGAAACTTGACACACTCCTCTGAGATTCCTCTTATTGCCCTGGATGGAATATTTTAAAAAGCAACGTTATTTTCTCAGAATGCTAGACTTCAAGACTGAAAAACATATCCCAAATTATGACCATTTTTTTCTCTCCAGTTTATCAAATATATCAAAACAAAATGTTGTTTTATCTTAGAAGATAGTTGAACTGAGTGCTCAAGAATTAATTTATTGATATTTTGTAAGTTCACAAGAGACCTGAAGATAAAGGCCACTAAGATGATTCTGGCACTGGATCATATTTTATATCAGGAGCAGCTGAGAGAGCAGGAACTGCTCAGCCTGGAGATGAGATGGGCTCAGGATCAAATCCACGTGCACACTTACCTGAAGGAAAGGTGCAAGCAGGATGGGATCAGGTTCTTTCCAATTTACAGTGACAGAACAAGGGGACAAACAAACGCAGAAAGCTCTGTCAAACATAAGGAGCACTGGCAAAGGTTTTCAAGAGACATTGCAGAGTATCCCTCTCTGCAGATATTCAAAAACAGTCGAGACATGATCTGTTCCATGGCTCTGCAATTCTGTGGCAGGTTTTGTTTTTCCCCCACTGTGTTTCTGTAAGGTGAGGGAGAGGAGTAATCTATTTATGAATAAACATAAACAGATAATTTTAAATATTCCTTTTGTAGAGAAAGAATAATGTGAGTTTTAAAAATGCACTTATGAATCAAAATACTATTGCTAGGATGTACTGAGCACCAACTAAGGCTAGTTCTGGTCTCACTTCTCCTCTGCTTTTATTAGCATAAATCTGGAAAATTAATGGCATTTTAGATCAAACTAACAATTACAAATGAGATTGGAATCAGTAATACTGGTACAAGCCATTTTCTTCTTTATATTGCAAAAGAGGATGTTTTGATCAAATTAAGATTTAGGCTTGATAGACTTTCAATAAGACCCTCATGTGTACTATTTAAATATGTCTGAATATTTATTAGATCGTAATTCACCTCTACATTGTGCATGTCGTTGATTCTGTTGAAAACAGAACAGTCTGTTCTGTTCAAAACAGTATTTTTTTTTTGAGCAATAGGTCATTCAGTGTGACAGATAAAAAAGTGACCCACCTGCTACAATTCAGAAGAAAAAGTCTAAAATTTGTGGGTCTAAAGCTGCAGGGAATTACATAAAAGACAAGAGGAGGTAATTATTTCTTACTCTGCCTTGGTGTTAAGAGCTAATTTTCACAGACCAAACAATGACACTTCCTAGACCTTTCTCAAAAACAAAATTTTGGCACAGTGCTTATTATTACTTCTGTTTCAAGATAAATATAATCAGCAGGATAAGGAAAAGGGAGCTTATGTGTTCTTTGGAGGCGTGCATTGCAAAAGATTGCTTTTGTGGTGAAGAGATAAGTACAAAAGCCCAATACAGAAAGGAAACTATATCCTGACAAAATTTAGTCCTTTTCCAAGCAAATTTGCTTAAGAAATGGAAATGGGTATCTGATGTCCATCAAAAAAAACCCAAACAACCAAACAAAAGCCATTCTCTTTCACAGCCTTACCTCGCTGACTACTATTGCAACCAGGTTTCACTTTTATCTGTCAAATTCAACAAACTGTGCTTATTGTATCACTTTTTCCAGTTAGACAATAGCTCTCCATCTCTGGTATTTGTCTGTTAATTATCTCCAAATGTACATCAGACAGCTTTGCTTTCTCATCAGCATTCTTAGTCAAAAACACTTACATAACAAACTGAAATGCAGAAAACTCATCTGTCTTATTCACTGTAAATTTTTCTTACACAGGTTAAGTCTCTGATAGCCTTACAATAACCTCTCACCTAAAATAATTCCTATCACTTATTTTGTTATCAAGTTGATTTTATATCAAATTGATTGAGTACTGGGGTTTTGTAGTTTTTTGCTTCATTTTATCGTTAATCAGTTTTGTAACCTGTGAGTCTGTAAAATCTACAGGAAAAAATTAGAATGATTTTTTTACCTTTATTTTTGTCGTGAAGTTATGATGTCAGCCTGCTGACAGTTTGACACTAGACCTAGAGCAGAAATGCCATCATTTGCCACTGAGTAATAAGACAACTTCACAAGCTGCTGGTGTTGAACTGCCTGAGGCTCTTAGAGGTCTGGTAAGCCTTTTTGAGATGTTTCTTCTTTGTGACTCTCTGCTAGGCTTTTGCTTCTAAAATGGAAGGGAATTTTTAAGGTTTGGACAACTTCTTGAAAAATCTTTTTCCTGTGTTTGATCGCAGAAATCAGTATCAATATAGCCAAACTATTCACAAATTCCTGTTAGTGAGGCATTTCCAAAAGTAGATATTTCTGGTGCAAAACAAAAATACATTCCCATGATCTACTAAAGGCTGAATATTTCCAGCTGGCAGATGTAAGCTCTTCAAATAACTTCTACAGTAGGCTGGAAAAATTATTTTGGGTTTGTAGAACTACTATCTCTGTGGAAATAGCTGACTCCAGCTCCCAAAAAAGCCCAAATTTATTGGCTTCTTGGTGTCCTGAAATCCAGTGAAAACATGAAGTCCCGTCACTGCAATCTTTCTTCCCACAAACTATGATAAAGCAGATAACTGCAATTCCTTTCAGCAGGCATGTCTCCATGTGAAATGTGCAAAGATGAGTATATTTTAACAAGAATTTTGAACTACTATTTTTTTCTACTCCTACAGATGGGAAAAGAATATTTCAGAAATTTTGAATTTTCCTTCCTTTCCTTCAGGACTAAAAAGCAGCTTATTCTACGTCAGCTAAAATTAATTTATTGTGGCCACTGATGACCCTTCTGGTTTGCATTTTCTCCTTTTCTTTCAAGAAACAATACATTTCAAGGAAAATTTTTCTATGTAAAAATGTGTATGGATAATACAGAATGCTCATGAGTCGAGCAGGATCCTGGTTAGGATAGGACTGTCTACATCTGCCTCTTCCACGAGTCTAACATTCTTCAAACCACTACTCACTATCCCTGATCACCTGAAATATCTGGCCATTGCAGCCATTGTTGTCAAATCACAAGATTGCAAAAGTATGGATGGAAAGTTTTAAAGCTGGAAAAAGTAATTTGCAGCTGACAGTCAACAGAATCTTTTGTAAGATGACATATATTTGTCAATAAGCTTTGTACAGTTATCACTGCAACAGCTCTGTACATGTGCAGCATCTGAATCCCTGACTATTTCCCATGCGTGAACAATTGGCTATTTGAAAATTAAGACCATTTTTTTCTTCCCTTCAAAAGCTGTTGCAGTAATGGAGAAGAGGTGGTGAGAGGAAAAGATCAGCTTTAGTAGAATCTGTAAAAGAAACACAAATCATATTCCATGGGCAGCATGAAGGGAGAGAGAGGGAGGCACAGGATCCCAGGGAGCAGGTAAATTCATGAGCTCCTTGCTGGGACAGGCCAGTATATGACCTCATAGTGTGTTTGCATCTTATGAAGCCAAACCTCAAAGTAACCACCTCTGCCTTACAGGCTGCTGCAGGTCTGGCTTCTTTTCCCTGCCATATCCTCCTATGCCAAAAGAATATGAAAGAAATACCTGAGGACTTAGTTCTTCTTGAACAAAAAATTACAGAATCACAGAATCACAGGGTGAGGTGGAAGAGACCCACCAGAATCATTGAGTCTCACTCTCTGTTCTGCGCTGAACAGCCCCAAGAGTCACACTAGAGACCAGACACTTCTTAAATTCTGGCAGGCTGGTGCTGTGACCACTTCCCTGGGGAGTCTGTTCCAGTGCCCAACCACCCTTTAGCTGAAGAGACTTTTCCTAATGCACAACCCCCCCCCTCTAACAAAACTTCAGGCCATTCCCTCAGGTCCTGTCATGGCACCAAGGAGGAGAGATCAGTGTCTACTGCTCCTCTTGTGCTCATGAGGAAGTTCTATGTGCAGTGAGGTCTCCCCTCAGTCTCCCTTTCTCCAGGCTTAACAGACCAAGTTCTATAGGAAATATCTGTTAAGAGCTATTGTTTAGATAGACCAGGAGCCAAAATACATAAATACAAAATACACCCTTCTTCCTAGGTATCACAGTAATGATTGCAATGGTTTAAGGCAAAAGGAAAGAAGCTGAAGATGTTATTCTTAGCACTGTGTACTCTGACACACTTTAAGCTAGGATTTTGTGCACCTCCATCAGACCTGCCTGATGTTCTCAGAAAATTTCCTGTATGAGTTATTTTCAAATGTCTTTAAAAGTAATGTTGATATCAACTGATCAAAGCCGACTGAAATATAAAGAGACTGAGTTACACAAAAGCAAAAGCATTCATTAAACTAACAATCATCCTTTCCTAATATGTCCTTAGGCAAATACTTTAATGCCTGTACACTTCCCATCAATAAAACTCAGTATACTTGGGTCCTTTCAGCCTCCCTTATTCTGTTCTATTCATTTAGCTTGCAAGCCACTAATAGCAGTCATTATACCTTAAACTGAATGCCTAAGATAACAGGTTGCTGGTCTGTTTTAAATTAGACTTACTGCTTCCACACTGATTGTATGAGTAAACTGTATTAAAATATAAAATAAAAATCATGTTATTAATAAATTGTTCCTCTTTTAGAGATTAATTTAAATTTTTTCTTCCAAACAGAAGCTTTTCGTGCAGCTATCCTGCTGCTCTGCAGGGTTTGGAGAGAGCTCAGCAAATTAGGGCTGGTTTACACACGGTCTCCATGACAATCAAAAATAAAGTTCCAGATCCAAAATTTTCAGGTTCATCCCAGACCTTAGAATTGTTCATTTTGTCTATGCTTCCACCAGGGAAACAAAATGTGGGGTGTTAAGAGATGCTCCCCTGCTTGGTAAGGCAACCAAAGACAATCTTTAGGCTACTGAGGCAATATAACACAGATAGGGTTAACATTTATGCAGATTCATTCACTCATATAAATATCCCAGGCTGGTAAGTGCCTAAAATAAATGGCTTCTTACACAATATTTATGTTAAAACATGGAATGAATTAATAAATATCTGTTCTGTTATTATCCATCCTACATTTGAGATTCCTGTCAAGATCTCTGAGTTCAGCTTATTTTCATTAAAATATTTAATGTAATTTTTCTCATATATTTCTGCTGTAAGGCATGAGTTTGCTGTAAATAATGCAGGAATCTATAATGTAAAATGTTTCAAAATCACTGATCTTTTTTTGGAGTATTAAGAAATGTGATTAAGAAGAGCTCTAAAGATTTTAACTTAGCTTTTTAAATACAATCTAGTAAATTCCAAAAGAAACATAAAAAACTGTCGAACAGCTGCTTAAATCCCAAGGAAAAGCTTAAAAAAATCAAACATCTAGACACTACAAAATTTAAAAGAAATTTTAAACACCTTATGAGGTCCACAGATGTTGTGGCCTATGTGGATGAGAGAGTATCTTGGCATTTTGGACCACTGAGAAAGCAAGTCAGTTCATCTAGGTGAGAGTTTTGTTTTGATGCATCATATTTATAAACATGAAGACTCTTTATGTTGCAAGCTGAAGATGGAGACAGAGGGATCAAAGCTCTTCAAAAACTGATCATTATTTCCAGGTATTTTTCCCTTTCTTGTTCTGTTTGATTAACTTGTTTGTTATTAGTATTTCCTTTCTTAGTTGGCGGGTTTTTTTATTCTGGGGCACAAGTCGTTTGCAACGAATGCAAATTTGTTTGAGTTTGTCATATAAAAGTTTGTTTATTTTAGAATTTTTTACTTTCCCTAGGCTTGTTTGAGTCTGAGACTGAAGATTAATATGGCCGAGTTAAAAAGAGAATGAAGAACAGCTGCAGACACCATACCTGTATTATACCTACAAAAGCAATGCCTCAGAGACAGAAAAAACTGACCCTAATCTGCTGAAAGAACATGATTCAGAGAAAGATGAGAGAAAAAGGCAAGAAAAATTGAAGAGCAGAAAAGGAAAATGAGAAAAAGACAGGAGATTCCAAGAGAGGGAGCAACAAAGGAAAGAAATAATCTTTAGCATCTCATCCGAAAAGAGAAACAGAACTTCAACTTAACATTTACTATATTTTTGTTTCCAAACTAGTTAGTAAACATTTTTTTTAAAAACAGACATGGTAGCCTCCTTCCTTTTTTTTCAACCAAAATTAAAAGAAATGTTTCACTAACAGACTAAAAAATATGAAAAATGAGCACGGAGGGTTATACGCATTTATCATGTTGTTAATCTGGGGGTTGAATTTCAGTCATCCACACTGCCAGCAGCTGGCTCATATGCTGCTTAACTCTGGGGAGACTCAAGGGGGACAGCTGAAAGCTGGCTGGGGCTCCTTTGTGTTCTGGCAGCCCATGTCCAGCCTCTTGTTCTTCCCTGCCTTCCCCCTCAGGTGGTTCCAGACACTATACAGGTATCATAGCAATGGTCCATGCAGACACTGGGAAAACTTTAGGCTTAGCTATTCAGATAATAGGTAGAGAAGACAGTAACACAGCAAGAACATTCAGCAGGTAGGGAACAGGTGAGTTGGATTTATACTGGCAGCCAAAATGTGTTACAGGAAGGTCTGATCACATTTTACTTAATAAGTATTTAATGTATTTGATAGCACACTAATTCCTTTTGAAAATTTTCAATAGAAAATTTAAGATAGAAAAATACTTGGAAAATTCTCTATGATTAGTTGAATGTAACTATTATACTCAAATATATTCTATCTGAAATTATATATGTTTTGAGCTCACTTGCCTCCAGCCCATTTTGTGCTGCCACAAAGCATAATATGAAATTTAATCTTGCATAGAGATTTACTGTCTGACCTGCATGTCACAGTTCCTAGGTATGGGCATGACCAAACCTCTTTTTATCAACCACTAGTAGCAAAGATCTCCATTGGAGTTTTTTGCGCTGAGCTAGAAAAGATGATTAAGGCAGGCAGGAAACTTCAGTGCACTCCAAGTTTGATCAATGTAAGGGAAAGAATAGCAGGGAAAACCATGAAAAGCAGGGTTCAGGAAGCAATGAAAAGACTGCATTACATTTCTGTGTGAATAGCAGAACCTTACAACTCTTTCCTTTTGCAAGGCAATCAATTGAATGTTGTAAAATATATAGACAAAAATTACCACTGCCTGATTATGTCAGATTCAGGTCATTATGAATCCAGCTGATGGCAGTTCTGATTCAGTACAGTAGGTACACAAGTATAAAATTGTACATGCAAACAATTATTATTGTGCATATTAGCTATACACACTCCTTACAGTGAAAGAGTACGGAAGTACACAGGGATAAAACCAGGCAGTTTCCCTGGAAATTATTCTGGAAATCTGTACATGCGCTAATTTAATTCATAGAAACACAGGTTGTAATCACCTCTATAGACTCTAACCTCCACAGCCAAAAGTGTGGTGGGCTTATCTGGTGAGATAATGGGAATTCCCCATGAGGAGCAGCAATGCACCTTTTAATTTATTGCTTTCTATACTCTCTCATTTATTTTCTTAAGGAAGAGTGCCACAATTTTCAATTTCCTCATGCAGAAGTATTTCCAGTCTCTAATAATTTTCACCACCAGTCCCTCGATTCTTGCAATTTCCCATGCCAGGTGAAATATAACATGGACAGAACACACAGTCACAGGATAAATCTGTTTATGGGGGGAGGACATAAACTACAGCCAAATTATTATCCATAGCTATAGCATCTAAGTAAACTAGAAGCATAGTTCTGCTAATGAACCTCATAGACCAAACTGCAGATGAAAACACTTTGATCACCATTATTAATTGCAGAGAGTGTGTCACTTAACCAAGTTAACCTCTGCCAATTGTCTAAACCAGGTACATGAAATGCCGTAAATATGGACTTGAAAAGTAGGGCTGAGCTAAACAGTCAGCATTTGTTGTTATGAGTAGGAGTAACAGAATTCGATTAATCTTTTAAAGGAAGAAAATAATAATTACTAAAATTGCAATATCCTGTTATGTTTTTGACTGTTGTCTAAACCTTTCTATCCTTTTTAGTCCTCCTGAGGCTGTTCAGCAGCAGTTTTTAACACTTCTTCTGTGAAAGATGGTGCAATATAATGTAAGGAAGACCTGGAAGAAGCTGGAATCACCATCTATATACAGAGCCCTTGGCTTGTCACTGTATACATCCATTATTAGAATGAATATTCCATTACCAATGTTTAGTGTCATTAAAGCTCACAAAACAGTAATGTTTAAATTGTTCTTTTTTATTTTTAGGTACTGGTTCTTCTCTTTGTTAGTATCACCAAGAAATCATTGTCCTCCCACCAGCCATTTGACAATGTGTTAATATATTGCTTTCTATGTAATTATGTATTTGTAGCCAAACTCTGCGAAGTTTTTCTTTAAGAAAACACTGGTTTACCCAATTTTTTTTTTTTTTTTGTGAATAAAATAGTGTGTTCTGCACTGCATAGAGAAGGCTAGAAAATGCATGGCTTGATTGGTACACATAGGCCTGCTAGTGCCCTGATATAGAGAAAGTGTTTTGCAGACAGGAGTCATATAACACAGGCCATGTACATCTTTGGTTTGTGCTTCTGCTAACTTTTTTGCAAATCATTACCATGCACAGGATGCTGCTGGCAAAGTGCACAACCAATATAATTTGTATTCCCGGAGAAATTGCTCAAGCAGGCTCACAAACAGTGACAAGCACTAAGAACAAATATCATTATCCAGCATTCTGGTCCCAAATGGAGCTCATAGATCTTGAATTGGCAGGTTTTTACAGTATGAGTCAGGAATCCCATGACAGAGAAAGGCTAAACATCAAGAGTATTAAACTAATTGCTGACACTATGCACTTGTAAACAAAACACAGCAATCAATATTCATTCTTGAAATTCTCTTGGCTTGTACAGACAACTTTTACAGATTATTTCTGCAATTATATATAGTGACTTCATGTATATTTACAGTATGGTAAAGGCACATATAAAGCAAGTATATGCTTCCAAATGTGAAACATATTGCTCACATTGTTAAAACTTACTGCTCTGGAACAAGTATAATTATTTTGCAAATTTTGAGATGGGCTGACAGGAGCTAATGTTTCCCTAAACCTTCATCTCTGGCAGCAGAAGTATTTTCAAAAATCTTATTTAGCGATGTTACCTATGGACTTCCTGCCTTACACTAGGAACAAAAGTAAACATAATAGCTGAGCAGGGACCCTGGATGAATGTATATGTAATAAATGTCTTAAATCACTTCTTATTAAGTCCAAAGAACCTTTGTTAAGATATTTTCCACATCTTTCTGGCAGCCAACTCGCACAGGCCAAAGTGGGGCATTTGGCAACCCTTGATTTACATGACAACAAAGCTATTATCCATGACTGCATGTTGACTCTACTAGCCATTGAATGTGCTCACAACTCCAAACCAAATATCAGCATCTGCATTTGGCCACACTGGAATTGTCTATAGATAAATGGCAGCTCTTGCAGGACATGGTCTGCAAGTTAAGAAGCTTAATCAGACGTCAGGGAAATACAGATCTGCTTTAGAAGCCAGCAGAGATAAATAACTGAAATATATGGGAGAGATATTCATGGCCTTTGCCTTTTACTGACTATCTTTAACCCACTTGGATTTAAAAGTAAACAAGCAGGTCCCAGGATCTAATTAACATGACGGACATCACAGCCTCCCATCAGACTACAGGCTGGATTAGAACTCGATTATATAACATGGAGCTCTAAAACACTATTTTTTTTTAAGTACACCATGGTTAGCTAAATATTCCAAACTTTTCAATGCTGCCTGTATAATGTCCAGTGCTGCCCTATGATGTCCAAGCTGCTCACTGAAGGACTGCACATTCTGAAAAAAAAATCTAAATTGCTATCTGTGTGCAACTGGGCCAACAAATGTAAATATTCACATCTCTCACATACTGAAGAAGAAGCAAAACTTCGAGTCTCATTGAACCTTCATTGACCTTCCCTTTCTTAACATTTCAATTGACTGTCTCACGAATAGTACTGCTTATCTTTCTCAAACATGCCATTTCTGCTCTCTGCCAGACTGACCTTCACTACCTTCAAACCACATTACCCAAAAACTGTCAAGCTGCCTTGAGATGAAACTGAACTTTGACTGAATGGAAATCTATTTTAATGTTTTTCATCTGATGCCAGTAAAAGCACTCAATATCTCAAGAACCTGGGACAACAACCCCTAGAATCTAAATGTACACATCATCATTGCATAAACACAAGAAACTTACATGAGACATGCAACTGAGGACCTATAACCAAAAGTATTGCCCCAGCAAACTTGATTTTACAGGCAGGGAGCTTCTCATGTCTTTTCACAGTGATTTCATCATCATCTACTTCAGCAAGAGGAAAGAATTACAAGAATTACAGCTTATGAGAACAGCCATTGGATTTATTCTTTGATATGGATGCCTAAGGTATGGCAAAAAATTTTTATTCCACTCATGCATACTAATAACCAAATCCCTAGCTAAGTAGTATTAACCTAGCTCTAGTAACATTCAGAAACAAATGTTAGACTACCAAAGCAAGGGATGAAATCCCTTTACAGTCCATAAGGATAAAATTTCTTCATTATAAAGATGCCATTCATGCCTCTCTACTTTGTGGATCAATGGCACTAGGATGCATAAAAGAATAGCTTCAGTTTTCTGGTTTTGTGCATTATAGATCTAGGATTGCTGGAATTAAAAGCTAAAGTTTAACCAGAGAAAAGCTGTAGAAAAAATGTATAGAGCATGAATATAGCCAGGTTCTACAGAATCCTTAAAATGCATGTGTAATGCATGTGACCATATCTACATCCTATGATTTAGAGAAAATCTGCAGAATGGTGCACTGATCTTGGCCCACAGATCTATGTCTGGCTTTCCCATGAAAACACAGTTAATTTACCAAAATCTGGATTTGAGGGGAGGATTTGCATTTTACCTAAATCAATCATCAATCAGTGCATTCCTGCAGAATGTCAGAGCATTTTAAATTAAGGTTATGGTGCATACTAGGCTGATTATTAACACAGACCTATTCCCCAAAAATAAGGGACTGAAAAGCTCTTGGGATTTATTTTTAAATAAAACATCTTAGGACACTACTAATATATAAGCCATGAGCTATTGACACTGAATGCTATCAGATGTGACTGATGGGCCTCTCCTCTGGGCAGGATGGGAAGCCTGGCAGAGCCACGTTTTACACTCTAGACTCATTGCAGAACCCTCTTCAGCCATAAAAAATGCACAGAGAACATTGACACATGGGACAATAAAAATATAACTTGTTCATCACAGCTTCTACCACACACACAGACATGACCCCAGGGCATTCAAGCATAGCAAAATTAGACAATCATTAAGTTCAACCTAAGCTACTGGGAATAATGCAGGACTCGGTGGATAACCTGCACAGGACGTGGAAGAATGCATTTAAAATACAATGTTACATGTTCTGATTATTTTATTGGTTGGAAGGGGAGGACAGATATTTGGTTTTCTTTGGATATGGAAAAACTTTCTTCTTTAAAATACCATGTTCAAAATAGTGGTGGAGACTTGCTATTTATTACTTAAGTTGTAAATAAGTTGTAATTACATCAGTTTCTCTTTATAGGCACCCATATTTAGCTGCTTGAAATTCTCCCAGCCTGTGAGAATTTGAGCAAAAATTGTCATGTTGAGAATGACTGAAGTTATAATGTTTTGTTGTTGTTTTTTTTTTTTAAACAATACATATTTATTTGTTTAGAGAGAGTCTTTTAAGAGCAAAACCCCTCAACCATTTATCAGCAATATACTGAATGTATTCCAATGTCCTTTCTAGATCTTTTGTAACCTTATTTTCTTTATGAAATCACAACTGAGATTATTCTGTACTATTTATAATTTGGTATTTCTGAGGAGCATATTTCAGGTATTCTTTCAAAGTGTTTTCTGTCCTCATGGATGTAATTACGGCCTCTCAGAAACTGTGTAAGTTATAACCTGGTAAAGTTACAGGTTGCAAAAATTTGAGACGGTTGAAGAACTAATCAAATTACATTTATAATATTAGCTTTAGGTTTTAGTGAGGAAAATCATTTAATTAGGAGTAGACTGTAGGTAGTATAGATGACACTTGGAGGAGAAAAACTGCAATTATTAGTGTCACTTGAAAGACTTTAAAGATGAAGACCTCTGGAATGAGGCTGAAAGAGACAATAGAAATTGTAAAATATATCACCAAGACCAATACCAAGGTGAAAAAACTGAGTTCATCTGGAGAATGTAGTAACATGTCTGTTTATTCCAAGAGCCAGGAGTTTGGCTAGACATACCACAAAAGTTAAAAAAGTAAGAGATTTTTCCAAGCACTGCAAGAAGGGAATGTGTTTGTTTGGTACTACAGGATTCTTATTGAAAAATGTGATGCCTGTTTGCTGCATAGAGGAAGACAACTACAGTGCTTATAATAGCTTGGGGAAGGCATATTGATTTTTATGCTTTCTTCTTTGAGTTGCTCAGCTGCTCTGCACACCAGAGTCATTTACTTGTTCGGGATGAGTTGTTGAGAGCATCTGAGGAGCAGCCTGCCTCTCTCATGCTTTCTGTCTCCTTCTCTCTGACTCTCTTGCTCTCTCCCACATCTTTTCTTCTCCACTTTCTGAAGCAATTGTGTAAGCAGGGTTGCACATATCTGTACGTGACTGAAATTCTTCTTACACCAGAAATAACTGTAGCAATAAAAAGAAAACTTAAGTTCCAGCTAGTTGCCATCATAAGAAGAAAGCTTTGCCTTGGGATTGCTCTTCAGGGTCAGACATTTTTGTTACCAAGGATTTGCACAGCTGGGTAGACCACAGCCCTGCTGTGACAAGTAACTCAGTGCCTTCACAATACATGGGTGGATTGTCCACAGGACCAGCATTTCAGGGCTGGGGGACTTAGGACAAAGTAACTCATAAAAGAGAATGCAGAAGTGAAAAGACACCGAAACAGACAGGTATAAAGGGTTAAAGGCCATCTCTGCTCCTCTTTTGTGTAGATCAATGGTCTCAATGAAGTGATATTCTATCACCATTTTGGCTTTTAACACTAATTTAAACAGTTCAGAAATCCTAGAAAATGGAGGCAGCATCCAGACCTAAAGAGAGCAAATTTGTTGGCAAAAACTGGGATATACTAGAGCTTAAAAGAAAATGTTCTTCTGATCAGCTTAATAATCACTTTAGTTTTTCACTCCAATTTAATTCCTGTTTTCTTAACCTTAGAAACTAAAGCAAATCCACATCCTACGCCTTAATCAGAAATTACCCACCCAAAACTACCAGTATTTCTGTGTTCACTTTAAGCATTTCTGGAAGACAGACTTTTAGATGACATTACTATCTTCTATTTTAAAGCCACACCAAACTATATGCAACAAACCACTGTCTTAAGCTCTTCATTTTTACCATTAATAGAACATATTACTGAGTCAATGGCCACGCCTCCTGAAAATACTGCAACCCAGCTTTGGGGGTGGGGATTTGGGGCAGGTTTTCCTGGGTTTGATGAGTGGTTTATTTCTTTGCTGGTTTATGTGCTGTCTCTTTAAACACAGTATTGCTAGACAGCTGATGTAGTGACGTACTCTGTCTGGCTGGATTGGAGTTAGTTTGTTTCATAACAGCCCATATATTGGTGTGTTTTGGACTTGTGAATGAAAGTGTTGATGACATACAAATATTTTAGCTATTGCTGAGCAGTGCTTACACAAGGGCAAGTCTCTCTCTGACCAAGTTTGTTTCTCTAACCCCTCAGTGTGTAGGCAGGAAGCGGGCAAGAGTTTGGGAAGGGACTACCAGAAGCCAGAACATCTCACCCAAACTGACCAAAAGGGGTTTTCCCTACCATGTCATGTTATGCTCAGCAACAGAAGCTGTGGATGTAGCTTGTCCAAAGTATCATTCCTCAGAGACCATCTGGGCATTGGTCTTGCTTTTGTGCCATGATAGACAACTGCCTCTTTATCACTTTTCTCCTCTCTTTCTTTCATTAATTACACTGTCTTTATCTCAACCTGCAAGTTGTTTCTCACTTTCAGTCATCTGATTTTCTTCCCCATCCCACTGGAGAAGGGAGCAAGCAAGCAGCTGTGTGGCTGCAAGTTTCTGACCAGTGTAAACACACCACAAGTGATATTCAAGGAATGTTGTTGGTTTTGACAAACCATGGATTACTTCTGTAACAGAGAGGTTTTCTCTGTTTCTCTCTTGTCCCTTTTACATAGGGTGGCAACAGTAGGCAAAGCTTAGTCTAAGGATTCCTTGAAAGAAAAATAGTTTTCTTGCTTCTATAGAACTGTACACAACAATGCTTGAAGATATAACTGGATAATACAATAGCAAAAATAACAAATAAACATTGCCTTTAACAAACATTGCTCCAGAGGGCTCCTTTCCTCAACAGAGGTCTTATGAGTTATAAATCTGTGAGTATTCTTCTGCAGCACTGGACATCTTCATGTGTTTCTCACAGACACCCTTTGTGCTAGAGCACAAGTTTGAATTTTCAAATACTTTACTCCCAGAAATTAACTGGTCCTGATGTGGTAAAAAGTTTTCTGATTATTGTGCGAGAGAGCAGGACAATGTGTTCCATTTTGATGTGTAAATTACTTGTCCTAGTACAAGTATATAAAACTATCTGTGATATGATCAAAAACACTGCTATGAAAGCCTTACTCCGATTTTAGCTTAGAATGTGAGAATGAGAACCTGAAAGATGCAGTGAATAGAATTCAAATAGTGAAAAAAATAATGCTAAATAAATGGAAACAGCTGCCACTATTTTAAACTCTAAGAGCACATTTATGGCAAACAAGATTGCTTTTTAAAACTGTCAATTTTAGCAGGGTAGAAAGTAATGTTTGTTCTAGTTCATTTCAGAGTTTTTCATAACTAATAAATGTCTTTGCCATAAAAATTACTATTGAAACTGAACAGCTAACAGCCTGGCTATCGAACAATAAGGCTACTTAAAAAGTTATTTATCAACATAAATGGTTTTGCATAACTGAGACATTTTTATGCAGAAAATGATGAAGTAATATGCCACTGATTTTTATAGTGTAATACCCTGTAACTAATGGGTTTTTTTGAAAAATCATTCCACATTTCCAACAATTTTAGGAGGGAGCTAATGATTTTATATGACAAATGGTTATGCAAAATAGAATGATTTTGTGCAGTTAATGGCTTCATACAACTAATGAGTGAATACCACTCCTACAATTTTAGTGCACATTACTTTCATAGTGATCATTCATCCTAAAGATATTTTATGCCTTTTGTAAAATTTATTGTGTGCTAGTCCTTTGAAGGATATATTTCCATATGCTTCTCTTGGTTTTCTGCATACTAATGAATTTTCAATATGGTTATCACATATTAAACAGTATACCATGAAAGGCATTGTAAAACTACTTTCTTTTCACGTTGATTTGATATTGATAGTCCTCTTAATCCACCTTACTGAGTTTTGTTAAATTAATTAAAGGTTCTCATTTAGCTCTCCATTTGTAATCTATTTAGCATGTTATTCTCTCTTCATTTGAGTTTTGCTAAGTTCATTGTTATTTAGAATAAAAATTATAAAATGTCCTATCCTAACTTCAAAGAATATTAATAGAATGCTTCATGGTATGTGCCAAGGTGCAACCACTTTTCTCTTGCTAACCAGATCTTTATATTCCTTCAGTGTTTGGAAAACATTAAATATGCTCTAAAATCTCATAACTATATTGAGAAGAAATTTTGCAAGATATTTTCCAGTTAAACACATGAGCAACAAGTACAAAGGGATGTCACTTTAAAGTCATGGAAAAAAAACACAAAGAAAATGTGGGTTCCACCCACAACTGCTTGGTAGGCTCCCTAGTTTAACCAGGCAGCAAGAAGGAGATCTAATAACTGTACACTGTCACCAGAAGGGAGCTGAAAGGAACTCGTTCCTCTGTGACAGCTGTCAGCAAACTTTCTCTGGGAGCTCACAAGCCACTGTAACATTGGTGAACTTTTATCACCCTCATGATGGCCTGGGCAGACAAGACAAAGGAGTCAGGCTTAAATTACCTCACCACCAGTCCAGGTTTTGACTAAATCTCCTTCTAAGCAAGTAAATCTGGACCCATTTCTCCCCAGCAATGGCTTTCTAACTTGCTTGCCATACCTCCTTATCTCTGTCTTCTTTTCCCCAGCACTTTATTAAAGACTCGATTGAACCGGCCAGTATTGTACATCCTGCAGCTTTCCTCTCAAAAACATGTGCCAAATGAAAACAACAGCTTAAATAACTTTTCTGAGCACAGGTTTTCCTCATTTCAGCCTGAATGAAAAAGTAATGTTTTATACCTGTGACATCTTAACAGTAAAATTTGAAAAAAAAAGTCATTGAGAAAGGCAGAAGCTGCTTTTCATCTTTTCAGCTGCCTTCTAAAATTGCTTTCACACTTGCCTTCCTTCTTTGGGAAAATGGAGTCCTGTTAAAGTTAGTCAAATATAAAAATAAGAGACTCTTCTAGCACTCTAAAAGGAATCTTTGTTTTCCTCCAAAAAGGATAGCCATTGCATTCATTAAAATACCTTGAAATGGTAAAGGAGAAAGGAGAGGATTCCTAGTAAAAATTTTGGCAGCTGCAGAAGATGGGTAAGTGATATTTTTAAAATAAAAGCCTTTAAAGATTTCCTTTGTTACCTCAAATCTTTTGCCATTTTTGACTGTCTGAGACCTTTGCTTTACCAGAGGTTACTGTGTGTCCTCAAACTCTGGCCCTAGCTAGCATCAATCAGCCTAGGTTTCTGATGAATATAGTTTCCAGCTACCCTTGCAATATCTGCAGTATTTTCAAATTCTTTTCTTACAATGTAAATATATACTCTGATCAAGACCTGGGAAACATTTATACAGCCAGATTTGTGCAATTTAAAACCACTTTCACTGAGCTGTGGGTTGCTGTGCCTAGCTGGCTTCTAACATCACCTTAACTAGACCCAAGAAAGCTTAAGAATTTCCCACCATACTGCAGCACCCAGAATAGAAATAACTTTCCTCATAAAGCTCTAGACAACAGCATAGATGCAGCTCATAGAAGCAGATATTGTTTTCTACCAAGCCAATTTACTAATTTAATTGGGAAACTTTCATTTAGTATTGAAAACACTAAAAAAAAATTAGAAAACATATTTAACAGAAGCTGTTTATTCAGTTACTGTATTTCTCCCTGCTCCTTATCACTGCCAGGGTCGCCAATTACCACCAAAGGGGTACTGGGGAAAGATAAAGGTGATACAGAGACTCTATTATCAGAAGGCATGCAAAAGCACTTTATTATTAGAAATCTACATTTCTTATAAAAACAATGGTGGACCTAAGACCTGATTGGCCTTTAGGAATCTTTTCTCACACTATTGGTGAACTATGAATGGCACACTCTGGAGAATCATATCTATAAACAACTGTTACAGAAAGAGAGATAATAATTGTTTTAGTTCTTTCTCTGAGCTTTCTCACAGCTTCCCAAGAAAATCCTGGTACAGCTATGTGTCTCTCTCTGTTCAGAGGATATGTGATTACCACAGCTCCCCCCAAGCTAATCTGACCTTGAATCATCTCTACTCAACTCCAAGTATTCAGCCAGGTTTGTCTCAACTCCTGATAACAATTGAAGGAGAAGCATGAACCAAGGAAGAGGCTAAAAATGTACAACATGAGAATAACAGCTTCAAAATTTGAACTGTGTAGTGCTCCATCTCCCTTTTCCATAGAAAGTCTGAAAACTTAATGAGAGAAATATCAGAACTTACGTTTCATTGTAAAAGCAAAGCAAACCAAACCTAATAACTGCATTTGAGTTTTACTCATTACTCATACTTGCAGTAAAATTAGCATTGCAAGAACTGTATTTTACCAGTAGTTGTAAGTCCATTGTTGAATGTGCACAAGTGAAAATACTTTTCTCTGATTTATAATAAATATTTTGTATTTTAGTTGTCTCACCAAATATCACACAAGAAACAAGTAACTCAGTCTGCAGCTTCCAATGCCTTTGACATTTGCCTACCCAGAAGTTAGTCTCTGCTACCACCCTTATTAGATTTAGTTACCAGCATGATGCAATCCTGCATATTCCCTTAGATGAAAATTGTGAGATATCCATAAAGAGAAGTTTCCAGTTTATTAGGTGTTGGTTTTCGTATATATTAATATTTTAATATCCCAAATAAAGTGTGCACATTCAACAATGGAGGTAGCTGAAAACTATTCATAGCAGAATAACAATTTGTTGTGGAATTTTCTTCTCTGGATAAAACTTTTCCCTCTGAAGGCCTCATTTGGCATGATTCCACATGAGATGCCTATGTAAGACTGATATATACAGCCCAGAGGAGATGCACAGAACACTGCAGGATCAAAGGAGGAGGCTTTACTTATGAGAATCCTTCTTTTCATTTACTCATGTTATATGCCTTGCACATTTATACACCTTTATTTATGCACCACAAACCAAAATAAACTGGCAGATGTGAATATATAAATCTTTGGTGGTCTACGCTCCTGAAAGCTCTCGACAGCATATTTTAATAATTATGTGTTATTTATGACTCTACCTGGTACCAGTGGAAAGTGAAGTAAAAATATGGAGGCATCTGATCAAATTTGTCAGTCTTGTTTTAATATAAATTACCTTTAGCAACTCAAGTGTGCTTTTTAAACAATTTACACATTTCATAACTCTGGAAGCCCCATTTTCATTGAATTAATGATGAACTTATTAGCATAGAATCATAGAATCATAGAAGCATAGAATCATAGAATCATAGAATGTTTTGGGTTGGAAGGGACCTTAAAGATCATTTACTTCCAACCCCTCTGCCATGGGAGGGCTGCCACCCACCAAATCCAGCCTGGTCTGGAGACTTCCAGAGATGGGGCATCCACCAATTCTCTGGGCAGCCTGTTCTAGTGCCTCACCAGCCTCACAGTAAAGAATATCATCCTAACATCTAACGTAAATCTCTCATATCTTACTTTAAAAGTATTCCTCTTTGTCCTACCACTATCTGCTCATGATAAAAGTCACTGTGCCTCTTTTTATAAGCCCCATTTTAGTACTGGAATGATGCAAAGATCTTTCTCTGGAGTCTTCTCCAAGAATCTCGGCTCTCTCAGCCTATCTACACAGGAGAGGTGCTTCAGCCCCCTGATCATCTTTGTTTCTCTCTCTGGACCCTCTCCAACAGGTCCATATCCTTCTTATGCTGGGCACTCCATGTCTGAATGCAGCATTCCCACTGGGGTCTCACCAGAGAGCAGGGAAGAGGTGGGAGAGAGATCTCCCTCACCCAGTGCTGGTCACACTGCTTTTGATGCAGTCCAGGATTCAACTGACTTCATGGGCTGCAAGTGCACACTCAGCTTTTCATCCACCAGAGCCCCAAAATGCTTCTCCAATAAGGACTGCTCTCAGTGAGTTCTCCCAGTCTGTATCCTTGTTTGGGATTGTCCTGACCCAGCTGCTGCACCTTGCACTTGGACACCATCAGGTTTGGGAAGGTACAGCCACACTACCACAAGGTCCAGAGGTGACAAGGACCCCATGATATGCCTTTGCAAATCTATCAAAAATTTATCTTTTTGCAGTTTTAATCTCCCAGTTTTTGGCAAGCAGGTCATGGTGTCAGAAATTAGTTATTTGATTGTGTTCATTCACTGGATCTTACACATTTTAGTTTGAATTTTGATTAAACAAGTAAGTCAGTCTCAAGAAACATTATTAAATTTTTGTTTAATCTCAATGTGTCTTCTTGGCTGTACATGTGTTCTGCTGATTAAAAGCCAACTTCATGTGAGCTGGTCAACAGCACAGACAGAACAATCTTCTTTGTTTAAACCAAATAAAAAGACAGATGTTGCTTTATTGCATGAAATCATGGAGTTGCCATAATACTTTTCTGTGATGATAAATCATGAAGTTTTAGATCTCCCTATAAATATTAATTGTCATTTAATTTCAGCTGATATGACCATAATGAATCAAGGTTTGACATATGTGGATATCTGGCTGCATAAACAGAAAATAGTGGGATGAAGTAGTATCAGAAATGTGTTTAAGTTCTCCCTCCTTCTGTTTTACCGTAACTGTCAGGGTAGCACTGTCTTGACTGTTAAAAAGGTTCTTCTGAGAGAGCCACAAGTGATTGCCTACAAAAGCAAATTAATGGGAGAAAGGAAATTGTGAAGTCAGAAAAGATATTTTTCACCCAGAAGGTACCACAAGCATGTCTCAAATAAAATAAAGTCATTCAGCTGTATCTTTCTCTCTACACCATCTGCATGAGCTCAGCCTGATCCATATGCAACAAGCTGGGACTTTATTTCACAAGGGGAAGGGCATCCCCTAGGCCTCCCCAGGGGTGTATGGCTGGACTACACGGGCAGAACACAAAGCAAAGAGACTAAAGACAGGTATGCCTTGATCCTTGACCAAATTTATAACATCTCCAGTTACAGACACACAGAACATTTCCTTTTTAAAAAAATATCCCAGAAAACATTTATTTCCTTCCAGATTAAAAGTAATGTAGAAGGATTTTTGGTGAAATTATAAATGCTTTATAAAGTCATGTTCTGTTCAGTTGGATCATGCATTGACATATATATGTAAACATTGTCCTTCCCATCTTTTTCTTCAGCCTGTTAAATTCGTCAGCTTGGCTGAGGTGTGATATTTGGCTTTCAGTTCAAATTGTCATTCACAAGAAAACATGAAGTTAGTCCACCACCATTGTTTAATTTGACGCTTTACCTATCCATCTCTATTTTTGTACTATGTACCATCTACTGTGCTAGAAGTTTTCATGTCTTGATTAGAAATATTTATTTTCAGTCATAAGTTTTCATGTCATATATTAAATGGTATTGCTGCCTCACCCTGTACAAAGGGTTTTAAAGATTAAATAAATCTGTGGTTTACAATAAGATAAATTCCATAAAGGGTGGAACTTTTGATTTTAATCTTGGAATCTGAAGCACAAAGCACTTGCATATGATACACATATTTATAACAAACAGATTTATAGGTTGCAGTTTGCTTGGCCTTTGAAATTTTGTGATTCTTATCATTAAAGCAGCATGAAATCAATGTTCTTATTAGAAAAATATGCCATTGCTATCAGCTTCCAGTCATTAATTGTTTTGAGATACTCTAAATTTTTTATGAACAGAGTTGTTCTGTTTAGACCCCTAATCTATTTCATCCAAAGGCAAATTAACAGATGCAATTAAGAAAACATTAAAGAACAAATCAAGCACAGTTAGCCTTAGAAGTGAAAAGGCAAGTCAGAGCATTCTCTTCTACTGCAGTGTGTGAATTAATTCCTGGAAAGTGGCTTAAAAACAAAGCAAGAGCTGCAGAGGACAGAAGAGAGTGAAGCTCTAAGTGCTGCCAGCACAGGACCAATTGACCTTGTCGACCTTGAGTGAGGTGCCTGTCAAAGGCCAAGTTGGAAAATGTCTTGAGTGCTTTTAATGACTTTAATTGCTTTGGCATACGCTATTTCTCAAATAGGACTTTATTATGACTAATAATACACTTTGTCAATTTTTAAAACCCTACCTAAACTTCAGCAGGACAAAACAATTGCTGAATTGCTGAATCCTTTCTTTTTTTTTTTTTTTTTTTTCCCTCTCTTAGACCCTAACATAACAGATAGAGGGAAGTCTGACACAGAAGAGAGAATACCTCTGGCAAATTCAATTGTGAACTGCTGGAATGGTTAAGAGTGTCCAGTCCTCAGTGCTAACCATAGACATGCATGAATGCCTGGCTGTTTTCTTGGTCTCTTTCTCAGAATTCACCTTCCATACTGCCTTTTCCACTCTCCTGCGTTCATTTTGAGCCAGCCAATCAAAGACCCGAAATACCATCATAAAATGGAAAAGGGAAAAAAAACTGGTATGCTGGAAGAGCTGGACAAAAGGTAGGTTTTGCTACCACTGAAACTCCTTTCTGTTAATCCCACCATTCTAAAACAACTAGTGATTAACCATCTTTCAGGCAGCTCTTCAAACTGCCATCACAGAGTGTCTGTATTTTCCTAAAGAACAATTATATGCAAATGTTTTCAGAGCTGCTGGAGATAAAGACATGCAGCAAGCTCCTTTGTAGGTTTTATTTTTGTTCTTCCTGGCAGTTTTCATTAGCCTACAAGTCATTATGCTACAGTCAGAATATAAGGAAAAACAATAATTAAAATGGAAAACGTCATGCAAAATTAATTGTCAAATATATCTTGGAACAAACTCTGTGTAAAGGTTTCTTTATGAACAACTGTGCACATATTTTTTTCTTGCTGTCTCAAACACATCTTACCATATAAATCAGGCTGAATCAATTGAATCCCAATTTAAAACTTTATTTCACTTATTCTTTTTTTATATATAAACACAGTGCCTTCTGCATATCTATCATTCCACAGAGGGTTTTTTGCATTGCTATCTGACACTTTTTGCATGTCCTTGACTTTTAATTCTGTGATCTTTTTTTATTTTCACAGAATCTTAGAATACCAGGTTGAAAGGGACCTCAAGGATCATCTGATCCAACCTTTTTTGGTCTTGACAAGATGGCCTAGTACCTTGTCTTTCTGGATTTTAAAGGTGTCCAACACTGGGGAATTGATCAATGGGAAGATTATTCTAATGGCCGATTGCTCTCATTGAGAAAATGTTTCCCTTTGTGTCCAATTGGAATCTCCCCAAGATTAATAGGAGCCCATTACCCCTCACTTTTCCATGTGACTCCTTGTGAAAAGGGAGCCTGCATCTTCTTTGTAGTCACCCTTTAAATACAGAAGCATGGTGATAATGTCTTATCTAAGCCCTCCTTTCTCAAGGCTGAACAAATACGGTTTTCTCAGCCTTTCCTCTAGATTCCTAGTCCTCAGATCCAAAACACTATTCCAGGTGTGGCCTGGCGAGCATGGAGTAGGGAGTGATGATGACATCTTTGATGACCATCATCTGCTGGTGATGCTGTTGCTGATGCAGCCCAGCGTTTTCTTGGTTCTCTGCACCACAGCAGCCTGGTGTTCTCTCATACTGAGCTGCTTGCCCAGCAGGACCTCCTGAATAAATAATCCTTTATTTATTATGCTTTCCCAGGTATATGACCTTATGCTTGTCATTGTTGAATTTAAGGTTAAGATTCTAGTTAGCCCACTCTTTTAGTCTCTCCAGGTCTTCCCACAGGGTGGCTCTCACTTCTGAAGTCTCCATTTCCTCACCCAGTTTGGGCCCATGGACAAACTTGGTCAGCACACACTTGACCACACCATCCAAATTGCTTATTAAGATATTGAACAGCATTGGGCCCAATATCCCTATCAATAGCTAGGAACCCCCAACCTAACAGGCTGCCAGTTTGAAAAGGAGCCACTTTCCCCTTCCCTGTGGGTGCTGCCTGCCAGCCAGTTCCCCACCCATCACACAGACCACCTTTTGTTATTCTTCTCCAAACAGATTCATGGTTACTTGCAAACCTTGCCTAGCTACTAAAACATGTCAAGAGGCTTTTCTTCATCTGTATCTTTATTATTTAACCAACAGTCTTATGATTCCATTTCAACTGGACTACCTAAAAAAACCAAAAAAAAAACCAGTCAGTTTTCCCTGATTGTTATATTTTCTTGTGACTTTTTTAATGCGTTTGTAGACAGAACTGACTTCATATGTTCATAAAATTTCATTAACTGTAATCCTTCCTGCAAGCTTCTGACTTCTTTTCATTGTCTTCAAGATATCCTACCTCACAGGTCTGGGAGAAGTGTTTTTGGTCCACTGCCAGATAAACAAATGTTCCATCTCCATTATCTCTGTAAATATTGAATACAGACTGCACAAATGTGATAATTTTTCTTATAAATGTAATAATCCTCCAGCAGTTTCCTCTAGCATATCAGAATTAGCTGTTCTCCATTTTTATGCATGAATGTGCTACAAATCTCTTGAATCTATCTCTGTTCACATACATGAGTACAGATGGTTTGAGAAATGAGCATATATTTTCCACCTGGGAGTTCATTATGTTTAGAGAGATGTAGCTCCTGCTCTAAATGGTACAAACATAAAGGGACTCCAAGCATCAGTGGGATATCACTGTGCAAGAGGGGAAGGGAAGGTAAACTACCAAGGCACTACACAGGATTTCCTTATTCCCTCACAGATTTTTGTTTCCTGGGTAAGAAATCCACTGCATGCAAAGGTAGGTTAGTGGTTGCCCCATTATTCACAAGTGTGGGCTGCACAGTGCCCATCCAACAGCAGAGACTGCACACCAGTCCAGAACAGCCCTGCCATCAGTGCTCTGGGCAAGCAGGGGCCCTGGCTGAACCCAGGCATGGCTGCTTGCAAAAAGCTGGCTTGCTCTGCTACTCAAGAGTCTGGTTTTAGTTACTAGCTGGAACTTAAAATAGCTCTGCCAGCTTAACATATACCTTCAGAGCACAGTGACACACTATGTCGCCCATGGTGTAACTCCATCTAAACCACTGCAGAACACATCGTATTAACTGCATGTCTGCTGGAAACCAGAAAATCTCCTGTTAGGTGAGGTGTGTATAACCTGCATGTAACAGCAGGAGAGGCCACATACAAATGTAAGTTGAATAACCTGAGATTTGTATAACCTGAGGTTTGTATGACCTGCATGTAACAGCAGGAGAGGCCAGACACTAATTCAAGTTGCTCCTTGACCCTGTTTGATAGGTACCCTTTTTTCCCTATTTCCTTCTTCTCTCCCTTTCAGAAAGTCTTTCTAAACTATTTGGTTCTATGCAGAACTAATTTATCATGTGCAATCAGAAGCTTTATCATGTTCATTACATACAGGTGACCTTCAACTCATGATTACCTTCTGCTTATTTCAGCCTTGCAAACTATCCCAATCAAGACAGTGTGATCATCAGACAGGCTAAAGGCAAGAGGCTCAGTCTTTGCTAAAAGGTCATTCTCCATCATTTTCAATCCTTTTGGTAAGTTGGTTTAGAGGTCATAAATAATGTTGGAATAGCAAGGCCTCCCACTAATTTTATGAAGCACATTTGTAATTATGCTCTTTCCTGCTTCTGGGCTGCAACTTTTCTAAGTTTGTTACTTAACACTGGGCATGCTTTGATTTGATAAGCCTTCCCCTTTGGACAGGCATTAAAGAGAACTCAGTAATATTTTTCTGACCAATCTGACAAAAAAATCAGTAAAGTTTTATTTCTTTTCAGTGTTTAACTGTGATTATTCTGACATTTATGACCCTAACTCCCAAAAATACCCTGAAAACCACATTGTAAACATGGGGAGAAAACACAGTGAACAGAGAGCTAGAAAGGGAACAGTGGAGTCAAGTATGATCTTGTCTTTAAAACAGCAGTAAGCAATTCACTGTGCATTTTGGTAAGTGTTCACAGATGGGAGAGAGGAAATACTTTATTTTTTCACAAAGATATCACCTTAAGAAATAAGTATGTGCTGACATAAATATATTGGAAAAGCACAGAAAGAATTTATGTCTACAGAAAACATACAGAGAAGTAAAAGCATACAGAAGTGCAGAGCTGTAAAAGAAGTAGACAGAAATGCATTCACAGAACAAAGAAAAGTGCATTCAGTAGTCAGGTAACACCTTGCTGCATAGAATGAAAAATGGCTGCAGTGTCATTGTCAGCTGGGGAATTTAATGTTGCCTGGCCGGCATCACAATCTACGCAGTACCAAAAAACACTGGAAGATATAAAAACATCTATGAATGAAAAAAAAAAAGAAGCGATTAGTGTGTAATGGTTGTGAGTAAAACAACACTTAAAAATAGCTATCCCACATTTGGTATTTTGACCCCTGCAGCTTTTTAGGTTTCAGTTTTGATACTGAAAATTCTCCATTGCAACGGTGGCCAATGAAGGAGGCTAATTCAAAACATCATCCTTTAAGCCAGTGGATGGTATTCAGATCCACATCTGAATCCTCTGATCCTCTCACTAAAGCAGATAATGCAGTGATTTGAAATAATTCCCTGATTGATTATGTCTGAAAGTTCAAAGGCCATTATCAAAAATGACAGAGCAACAATTGGAATGAGATATATAGAAATTGTTGCAGGTCTGACAGACATGAAAAACACTGAAGAGTAATTGAAACTTTCAAATACTACTAATGAAATGTACCTGAGATCTGACAAGCTGTTATTTTTCCAAGTCCAATACTTTCTGGAAAGATTTGGAGTCACATATGGATTACATATTCTGTCTTTATATTTAGATTGGATTATAAATGCGAAAATTGAAATGTATAGTTAGAATATTCTCTTGCAAAAATGTAGTTCTTCTACAAAGATCAAAGACTGTGCACATATAAGTGAAAAGTAAGTTATAAAGATAATGGTAATATATTTCACCAGAGCTGACAGATACTCTACATAATGGAGGCCTTAAAAATGTATGCTTGATAATGTGGAAATAAAATATTTTTTCATGGTTATAGCAACTAAAGTGCTACCTGGGAGCTCCTCCAAGCATAAGCATGATCAACATCACTATACTACTATCCTCTCACTTTCTTTTTCACTTTTTCTCTCAAATTTTTAATCTCACTGTTCTTTAACGGTCATTATTATAAAATTAGACTACCACACTACTCTATACTGCATAAGTAAACAGAGAGTTGAATACTATATGGAACATAACTGGTCTGGAAAAGTTTCATGAAAATGTGTTTTTCATTCAAAACCACCGTTTTAAGTTTTGTACGTTCTTTGAAGTTCAAATTTAATTAATCATCTTTTGGAGTACTCTCTCAAAGTGCTTGTCAAGACTTTACCTGACACTTTCAAACAAGAAAGCTCTAATTTTAATTTTTAATAAAATCTGTAGACTTCTCCGAACAAAAATATTATCCTGTATAGGCATACTATTCTTTTTATTAATAAATGACAACATTTCATTGTAATTCAGCATAGGAATGTTTTTCAAAACTTATTTTGATGGACTGAGAATGTGCAACATTGCTATCTCAACATCTAATCTCTGAAAAAAAATTTTTCTCAGGTTAAGCTATATGTCTGCTCTGAATACCTCCTACAGGAGCCAGACTTCCAGTAGGTCCCTTTTAGAGACTGTCTCTAGGATTTCTCAACTTATCTTCAAAGCAGGAAAGGGCCAAGAAAGATAACAGGAGAGAAAGAAGGAATAATTCTCACAGTCAAAATAAGATTCAAATGTAGATTTTGGTGGGGTAAACTTTCTTCAAGTGGCTGGTTGTCGGATCTCAGGATCTCAGTCCTGAGGTGCCGGGCCACCGAGACCACCCTGGGGGGGGTTCGGGACTCCTGGAATGTTGCCAGAAGTGTCTGGTGGCTGGACTTTGGTCCTACACAGGAGACGACAAGGATGAGGGCTTCACCAGGGTGAATGGTGAAGGGATTAGTTAATTAGAGGGTGAGACACAGGGTTTAGGATTTATGTACAGGGGGGTTTAGAGAAGTAAGATGGAGGAATTGGGGTGTGTCCTGTCCTTCTTCTTCTTCTTCTTCTTCTCTCCTCCATCTTCTTTGGTGATGGTGGCACTTTTGGATTGGTTATTACTGAAAGTGCACCGAGTTATAAGAATAAATGGTATTGGGGAAAAATGATAAATATTGTACACGTAACAATGGGTATAAAGATAGGTGGCTGCCCCGGAGGGCAGACAGTGTGATCATGGCTGACTGCTGAGCAGATCTCTGTTCGGCTGAAAGAACATCTTTTAGATAAACAATTAATAAACATAAAAACCGAAAGAAGAACTGAAGCCTCTTCTCGTCCTTCAATACGCGGGCTGCCCCAAGGCCACCTCGGGCCTTTCCAGGCCCCTCAAACAGCCGAGATAACCAAACAGCTGGTATGGGGCTGAATTTTGGATTTGTGCTGAGCACAGGATTGAAAATAAAGAGATGTTTTTGTTATTGCACAGCAGGGCTTACACAGAGCCAAGGCCTTTTCTGCTTCTCTAATTTTCACACTGGCAAGGAAGCTGGGCTTGCAAGGGAGACTGGGAGGAGACAGAGCTGGGACGGGTGACCCACACTGACCAAAGGGATATTCCAGAGCACGTGACATCATGCTCAGCAGATAGAGGGAGGGAAGGAAGAGGAAGTGGGGACACATTTGGAGTGATGGAGTTTGTCTTTCCAAATCACCATTACATGGGATGGGACCCTGCTCTCCTGGACATGAGTGAACACCTGCCTGTCAATGGGAAAATGTGAATTAATTCCTTATTTTGCTTAGCTTTCGTGCATGGCTTTTGCTCTCCCTATTAAACTGTCTTTACCTCAACTCACAAGTTCTCCAGCTTTTGTCCTTCAGATTCTCTCCCCAGTCCTGCTGGAGGAGTGAGTGAGCAGCTGTGTGGGGCTTGGCTGCTGGCTGGGGTTAAACCACAATAATGGGTAAAATTTTATTAAATTGTTGCCCATGGAGCTAGTCCATCTAAAGATGTCCAACATCACATTTATAAGCAGATTAGGAGCGTTTAAATGTATGGAACATAGCCTTTGTGTGTCTTTTATAAGTGTAACTCTAAAAAACTAGTGGACTCAATTACAGGTTTACCAAATACTTCCCCTTAGAATAGCAGATCCCTCATAAAGGCATTGACAGGGATATCTCAAAGTGGAATTTGATTGATCCCCTCAAGTAATGAGAACAGTCTGCTTCCTTCAATTTCTTGAACTGAAAGTGTATTTTTCATTACAAAGCGTGAATACATCTCCCAAGATAAATATCAGTATGATATCAGGAAAAAATGGCAAATTAAATATTTTTGAGGTCAGCAAGTGGACAGTTGGCTTATCATCTTACAGATAATGCATGTACTTCTGCCTATCTCGTTTGCTACACTATTAATATGGGGGAGTTACAGAGAGTAAGATATGGTCAGAACAATGGGCAATGTGAAGCAGCAAAAAGTGATAAAAGAATAAAAGAGATGTCAGCTGAAAAAAAATAAATAGAGAAAAGCATTTGTTTTAGCTGGCTATATTTCTAAAATAGCAGTTGCATTGGCAGATAGTTTGTGTAAGTTGGCTATGAAGACCATAATTGAGCAGTTTCATAAAACTGGTGAACAAGTAACTTTCAAGTTCTGTATGAAACCACCCAGATCAGATTTGGCTCCCTGCAGCCTGTCAGAGAGATCCGGGAATTCAGATCTAGAAAACCCTACAAAATAAAACAAAGATAAAAAACTGGTTACCTTCCAAGACATACACTCTATGCATATCATGTCTGCTCTTGGTATTTTTCTGATGTAATTTTGCTCCTGGCGTGTTAATTCAAAAATTTTATATCCTAGTCTTGATTTTGATTATTGTCTGATCCTAATTAATCTTGAGAAATAGAGTGAACCACCAGAAGTTATTCAATTATAGATTAGTTTGGTTTGGAAGTACTTTAAGGATTGTCTAGTTTCAACCCCTCTGCCATGAGCAGGGACACCTTCCACCAAACCAAGGTACTCAAGGCCCCATCAAACCCGGCCTTTAAACACTGCCCAAGATGGGGCATCCACAATTTCTCTGGACAAAATATAGCTAAATGCTAGTTAATATTTTGGTATAAAGGTTTTAGCATATGTAAAAACTTAGTTCTAAATGTTAACTTTTTGATGACTAAAAATCTTTAAGCAACTTTCTGTAAAATGCTGCTGAAAATGTCTCTGTAGGAACTTCACAAGAGCTGACCAGCACATCTGGCCATTATATATTGTGTCTAGACAACAAATTTCTGCATTAGTACACTTGCCCATGAAATTCTGATTCTTTATCCAGAATAATCCAAGTTTCAAGAGACCTCTAAAGATCCCATTCATGGAAGTCTAGATGAGATGATCTAGCACCCTCTCTAATGGCATTCTGAAAACCTCTACTGATGGAGCCTCATATCTCTGGGGAGGTTGTTCCAGTCAATGGTTGCTTTCACTCTAAAAATATTTTTCTTATATCAAGATGAAACCTCTCCCAGTATAACTGGTACCCACTGTCACCTGTCCTCTGTCTGTCTCCTTGAGGAGAGAGTTTCCATCCTCTTTGAAGACACCCTTTAAGAACTGGAAACCTGATATGTGCTCCTGAGCCTTCCCTTCTTACAGTGACATGGTGCTCCCTGCTCTCCCAGATCTGCAATATGAACTAATGACTATTACAATTCTTTACATATACACATTGACTATATATATATAGATAGATAGATGGATAGATAGATATAGATATATATAGATATAATGTTGATATAATATATATATATATAGATATAATGTTGTGTACATTACTAAAACAACAGAAAATTAGTGAGAAAATTCCTTTCAGTAAATTTTCCTTAAAAAAATTAGTGTGTTTTTATTTGCATATTAACATAAATAAGACAGAGAGAGGATTGTAAATAACCCCATAAAACCTCCATGCCAAAAAATGTTCATTTTGCACTATGACTCGTCTTCCATGTTTGGCAACCATGCATAATTTTATGCATTTCACCAAAATTTTGGCGAAATGCATAAACTACATTACACAGCAATTTGGGTTATCATAGCTGTCCCTTACAGCACGAAGATAACTGCACCTCAAGTTCTTTCCATGATAGCTGTTACTGCTGTCAGAAACACAGAATAATTCCTATGAAGATGCTCCACTTCCAACAGATATATTTATTCAAAGCCAGTTGGTGTCCAAAACCTAGGTGAATTGCTATGGGTTGTAGGAGGCAACAACTCCAAGGCTCCATTTTCAGCTCTGGGACTGTTTCATCTGGCTTGGTTGAGGGCAAATGACTTGAAAATCTCAGTTTGAATTTCCCATCTGTGCAAAAGCAGATGATAAAACTAGTGTATCCCACAGAATGACAGCAGATATAATTAGTTAACATTTGCACAGTCATCTCATAGTTCTGTCTAAGTGAAGTGTTTGCCAGCATGTCCAAAGGGATTTTTAAATAACATTGTTCAATATAAAGGAGGTGAACCGGAAGTTTAAAAATTCCTGAAAGTTTGTAAGAAAAGGATCAGGCATTCTCAAAATCAAAGGTGAAAGGTGGAAAAATATTTTACAGGTAAGGTTGCATTACATAAGTATAAGAATCAACCAGAGAAATCTCACTGAAGCAATGTACTAAGAGAAATGAATGGGCTTCTAACTCATGGAGAGAAAAAGGTTTGTTGTCTACTGGAAATGCCAATCTAACAAGCAAAAACTTGGTAGGACAACAGTTCTTCAAAGTCCTAAATGTAAACAAAAGTTAATTGAAAGCATTTCTGTAATACAGTAAAAAGGATCTTTAATTGATTACTTATCTAAACAAAATTCTATTAAAAAACACTTCTTTTTGTATCAGGCCACAGCTTACCTGAACAGAGAAAGCTTTATAACACTTTAATAATAAGGCAAAGCATTAACTGTTAAATGGGACCCAGGTGTGAATTCCAGCAGGGAGGACCAAGTGGCAAGTTAATGAAAGGAATTTTAACTTCAGATGATATGAGCTGCTGAATATCTCAAGATCAGCAGCTCAAATTACCACCTTGTATGATAGCAAACAACAGTATATTAACCTGAGTTTTCAGAGATCAGTTTAATAGTGGCAATTACAAAACCACAGTGGAGAATACTTATTTGCCAGCTAGCCTTCACTTAAATTCATGTATAGAATGTCTTAATGCTTAAGTAAAGGTTTACTGGCATGCTAACCAGGCTGGCTATGTGAAAAACAATATCTTTCTTTCTGAATGCAGGAAATTTAACAGTTCTATACACAAAGAACGTTTTACTGACATGGAATCTCATATCTGAAAAGAAATCTTGGAAAATAAATCAAAAATAACCCAAAACCTTTTGGCTTAAGTGAGTTCCCCAGCATCACATGGCAGTGAAAAAGCTTGCATCATTACCTTTTTTCATGGTCCAATTATGAATATTTTAGTGCTTCTGCATCTCAGCACTGCAACAAAGCCAATGTGAAACTCTATCCCTTTGCTCTCCATGAGATAGCTATTCACAAGCTAGGGCATACTTATTTTCATACACTTACTTTCTTCCTTCCCCAGATCAGTGAAGCAGTAAATAGAGAGGGGAAAAAGAGGTTTTCTCCAAACAGCATCAGATCAGTGGTGCAGGAAATAGCAGGCAACTCCCTGCAGGAGCATATGCATTCTTAGCAAATTCTACCAGCAAATGATAATCAGCCAGTTAATTATATTTAATTGCTCTCTGCATCAAAACAATAAATAATGAGAGAGATCAGTGCTGCTTGTTGGAGATTATAACTTGACATAAATGTGAGAAACAGAAGCAAATGAATAAATACTGAGTTCTTCAAAACTGAGTTTAGAAATAAATAAATAAATAAAGGCTGGGTGTAAATGCTATCAATATTGCCCAACACATATCTACAGAGCCAGAAATTTCAGTTTAAAAAAAATCCCATTTTTTTCTGAGAAAATTGCTGTCAATGAATCTGTGATGAAGACACTGCATGTAGAACTTTAGGACATGAATATTTAAGGGAAGGAATAAATTTTGTAAGTTGGGGGGAAGCAAGAGAAATGGAGTAGACAGAATAACTTCAGCAAAGGAAGGATGTTTAAAGATGGTAAGTTTTAGGTTCCCAGAAGAATATACAAAAGTCCCAGCAGAGATTTACTTGAAAATTAATTAGTCAAAGTGTTATTCAATCAACTGCAAGGGCAACCCTAAATGGAGAAAGAGCTGGCCCAGGTCATGCACTGTAGCTGGTCTATTCCAGTTTAACAATGAGCAGCAGGCATGATTGAACCCCACAGAACATGGATTGTTTAGTTTATTGCAACATTCCCCTTGGCTTCTTTGAATAAAATTTAAAGTTAATTTATTTTTAGTGCTTTTGTTTCAGATTCCATAATGGCAGTAAATTTCCATTGTGGTTGCTCTTGCAGCTGACAATCAAATCTGCAGCTGCAGAGAATTTTGTGTTTCAAATCAGAGAATTACTTCCATTTGCAAACTCTATATTGTATTAAATATTTCTTATTGTCTTCTATGCATATGTGTAGATATATATATACATACACCTACACTTTAAAATGCAGATTATTGTTCATTATTTAGTTAAAAATTGCATGAGGGTCCCTTCTAGTTAAGTCAAGAGAAAAAATAGATAAAATCTCAGGAAATACAACCAGTTATGGTGCTAATGAGTGGGAACTGATAGAAGTTTCCCTTTTAAAAATCTTCTATATTAAAGAATATTTTGAAGATATAGAGGAAATGAGTTTTTACTGAATTACTTAAATTTCCCCAAAGTGAAATAAAACTTCAACCAAAATTCTTTGACTGAAACGATTAGGCAGGAAAATGTGACATTTTTAAGAGAAGCTGTATCAAAAGAATTCACTATGAAGCTAAAACAACATTCATTTTGAACAAGATCAAAAAAGATAAAATTTGCGGATAAAAATCCCATCTTGGTTTTGTGGCAAAGTAAATGGTATAAAACAAAAAAGTGGGGAAGAAAGGTGAAAAATGCAACAAGAATGCACATTGAGAAAAAGATGTCAGTAATCAATCAGCTAGATAGAGAAACCGAGGGAATTAGAGGACTTATGGATGGCATAATTAAGAATAAAAATCTTCTAAAAAATAATATGAAAAACAAAAACTAAAGGCAGCCATGCAGACTCAGAAGAAGATGGAGATTGTAACTGCTACACTGCTACTGTGATGTCAGTTTTTTTCACAACTGCTGCTCTGTTTTGAAAGATGTTTGAGGTTGTTCTGCTCTCACAGGTTTGGGTGAAAAGTTTTCAGTATAAAAGCAATCATCTTTATATATCCAGCAGGTCCAATTAACCTGAACCAAAGGACTTTTAAGAGATGTCCAAGGAGATGTCCAAGTTATTGATATTGAATTTGGCAAGTCTGCTGGGTTTTTTTTCCACTGTCCCACCACCAACACAGAGATTTTGTTTGCCAGTTAAGTGTTACAATTCTGACATTACATGCAACAGGTTACCAGAGTCTCGGTTTAAAAGAGGACTTTTTTCATAATATGGAAGTACACATTTTTCCTCTACAAATATATAAAGTGATATAGTGATCTTAGTAATTTATTGGAGAAATTCAGGATAAAATTCAAGAGATAGGAGCTAAAGCCAGACAATTCTCAGTTTAAACTGGGCCTGCATTTTCACCAGCAAAAATGAATGATCACTGTAAAAGACTACCAAGTGCAGGTATGGATTCTCCATCTTCTTTGTCGTAATTAAGTCAGATACTCTTTAGAAAAAGATGGTTCAATCAGGCACAGTGTATAAAAGGGCAAACCACTGCTGAACTCTGTAAAAGGTAAGAGCAGAGATACTAAGAGCTCTGTAATCTAATGCAGATTTTTGGCCCTAAAATATAGGAAAAGAAAAGTTCGGAAAACCAAATTTTATTTCAAAATTGAAAGCAAATTGGATACTATTTGATTAAAAATAGTTTCAAATTACAGATTGATAGAGTTAAGTGTTATTGGTTCAGAAGAGAATAATATTAAAGCATCAAAACAGTATTAGAGTTAACGTTCTATTTTTAGTGAAACATTAAAATCTCACAGCATGCCAACCCCACAGCAAGGGTACTTGCAATCATGCAAATTCATGCAGTGCTCACAAAGGAGGAGGAACAATGATCCCTGCTTATGGCTTGGGCCTCTCAATTAAGCCCTGGGCTTCCAGCTGCTGCATCTCAAACGGGCACACACTGGGGAGCCAGAAAAATCACATCCACATTTGCACTTATGAGGAGGGAGCATACATCCCTCTGTGCACCTGCTCCTCCCTACTAACCCTGACTACAAAAATGGTGTGGGACTATCACTGGCACTGATTTTGCATGTCTTTGCATCAGTTGTGCTGCGAGTGTCCAGGAAATTGCAGGGTTACAGGGTTTGAGGTGTTGCTCCAACACTCAAAGAGATGGCATATAATCAAGTCCAGAATCTTCTGTTTTGCAGAGGTTGCAATTGTTTCTATCCAGCTCTTTTCATGGGGAATGATCCTTAAATGATACCCAAGGGCACTAATTGAGAATGGAAAAAAGTCAGATCTTAACCAGACTCAGCAAAAGACAAGATGCCACATTTTCCCTTTTGCATTTGAATCACCTTCACAATCTACATGTAGGAGAGATCTTTTACTCCTTTCCTGAACTCTACTGCATAGGATGAGGATGAATGTGTGAATTACCTTGTAAACTGATCTACTGGTGTGAGGATCCAAAGGAAATAGAAAAAGCAATTTTGAAAGGACTGGGACAAGAAAGATACCCTAAAACTGGAAAAATTTTTGAGACCCAGCAAGATTTGAAAATATACTGATGCAACAGTTTTTTACTTTTTTTTTTAACTTCTTTTTAAATGGATTTACTTCACAGCATTTTATTATTACTAAGGAAAATATTAATAATTTTTATACAGTGTTCTCAATTTACTATTACCCCTTAATTATATTCTATTCTATTTGTATCTACATAGGAATAGCCTGCTTGCTTTCCAAATTTTAGCTAGAATTTAAAATGTTTATTTACCTGAGTTCCTACATTTCTATTAAAATCCTATATTTGAAGCCTGTAATATAATCTTGGTTTATGTCTGCAAGTAAACAGCATTGGTATTTTCTATACTGAGCATTTTAGCTCTCCCTATTTTAGAGATGCCACTGAGCAAAGAAAAACATTCAGCATACAGCACAACTTCATCTTTAATGACAAGTATATGCAGCATTATTCACAAGCAAAGAATCCATAGTTGTATTGTAAATACATTCCTCACTACCCTTTAAAATAATAAAAGAAGACATACATGTATAAAACCAAGCAAGCAGATTTTGTGAATATTGTTAATATTCCTTCAAAATTTCTTAAGATTTGGAGAGGTGGTACTTTTTTAGACCTTCACATTTCTGAAAGCATATTAAAGCACAATCATTTTGCTGCCTCTACCACAGGTCATTTTATTTGCTGTGAAGCCAGAGTCTTGGCTAAGGGTCTGGAAGGATGCTTCTGTACAGAAAAACTAGCAAGGTTCTGCTGAAGCTTTTCATTGTACTCTTTTATCCACAGAATCTACACCAGGGACCAAACCAGAACAGTAATGAGAGATCCTTTGGGAACAAGTCCTGGGACAACACAGTGAAGAAAGAAGGGGAGGCAAAGGACAAGGTATTTTGACTGCTGCCAAACATGAGTGAGACCTTATCTGGCTCTGCCAGCTCTAACCCCAGACCAAGGAGTGTGGGCAAGAAAGGAGCAGAGACACCTGAGCCAGAGGGACACAAGCCATCACAGCTCTGTGAGAAATCATGGGATGCTTTCTCAGCTAAGAAGTCTGGCCCAGAACTGGGTAATCAGAGCTTGCTGACTTGCAGACAGTGGTAGGTAAATTCAGCCAAAAACTGTACCCAGTTCAGGGCTGAGCTGGGGCTTCATTCTGTTTTGTGGACCTGGAACAGGATACCTACACTGTGCATATCTTTGCAATCTATTTTTATTACCTCCAAGACTCAAGGAACTGGGAAATTAGGTCTTTGTGTGTACTCAAGATCCCTTTAGGTTACAGAAACCAAGGGACCCATAATCAACTCATATGTACAGACCTTTTCAATAATGTCAGATGAATTGCATAGGAAAACTAATCTGGTTCCTTAGCCCACAGCTGCAACAGCCAGTCGATTACAGTTCCATGGTCTCTGTTTTGTCACCCTCAGCACTCACTGTCAGTGCACCCACATATCTGACTTTTACCATACCTGCAGAAATGGCCTACACTGAAATAATTTTTATACAAAAAGTTTCAGGTTCAGTAAAAATTTTGAGCAAAACAGAAAAACCCTTGAACATCTGTGATGAAAAGCAGAACTTTTTCAACAGATTATTTGATCATTTCAACACAAATACACCGTCACAAAAATCTTGGAAGCTTTCAGTTCTCACATTTACCTTGCTCTTGTTCTCCACAGAACTCTCTCCTTCAGAATACCACAGTAATTTGGCCTTCAACAAACACTCTTCCCCAAAGATGTAGGTTCACAAAAGATCAGAAGACACAGCTTTAATCCGGAGATCTTGTGTCTAGAGCATACTTGGGATTCAGGAATCAGCCAGAGCTACTCAATGCAGTATACATTTTTGTTTCTTGTTGAAACAAAACCAGTTCTTCACCCTTTCTACTCATCCTAGTTTCTATACTTCATGTTTGCTGGTTACATAAAACTCAAAAAGTCATTAGTCATATTAGTTAGTCACACTCAACATCACTTTTATACTTTTAGTTGCTCAGTAACAATAGCAGTTAATCAATTAAGTTGCATAACAGCACTCCATTTGGTGCACATTATATGCACCTGGTGCTCAAAACTAATTTTCCAAGTCAAGGCAATGAATGAATTTCCTATCAGAGTGACATTTATAAAACCAGGTTAGTGAAAGCTGCACTGTAAAAGTGTTCAATGGTGCAAATTTTGATAAATAGAAGACTTAAATCAAGTCCCAGCACAGTGTATAAAAGGACAAGCCCAAATTAATGGGGCGAGTTCTCTCAATAAATGAGGTGTGATTCCATGGCTGATGGGCAGATGTTCAAATATTCCACCTGCTGCTTTGCCAAAAAAATGAAATACTCATGTACTAAGGTTTAAAATAAATGTCAGTAATGTGCAGCAAAGCCAAGATCCTGATGAGAAAACAGTTGTCCAAATCCCAGGGTTTCTGTAATTAAACATTCAAAAATCAGAGAAAAAATATTCCCTTCTAAATAGTTAGTTTTAACTAAAAGTTTATGTATGTAGAAAAAGGTTCTTCTCATAAACCACAGGCCCATATTCTTGGCTTGCCTTCTTTTTACTGCAAGCCTTAGACCTCATTTTGTTCCCTTGTCTACATATATCCAATCACTCATAAAACTGAAAGCAAAGACTAGGGGCTACTACTCAAGTAAATAAAAATAGTCCATGACATCACAAAGTCAGAAGATTGTTTTGGATGGATGAAGCCTTTGGTGGCAAAGCCTGCAAAGCAGTGTGCTGGAAATCATGGAAAAATCTACAGTAATAATTAATATTTTAAAAAAATCAATAACCAGCATGGAACCACTCAACACTTGAAATAATGAGAAATTGGGTAAAAAGCCAAAACAGTCCAGTAGGAATAGTATTTCACATACTAAGATTATAAGCATGCAGAAATGTCAATCACAATCTGGAAAGGTTGAGGGTTATTTTCAAAGTTAAATGGATATTTCATTCCTTAGATAAAAGGTGTCCAAATCTCAGACATAAGACAAACGTTAGAAACCTATATGCAAATGTGGATAATGCCCCTAGGAGTGAGTGACAGTTGTGAGACAGCTGCTCATTATCAGAAAGATAAAATTAATTCAAAGCAGCAGAACAATTGATCAAACCCATCAAATGACAGGGACCTCAAACTCCTAATGCCCACTCGCTTTGACATTTTGAACATCAGTGAATACATGTGGAAAACTTTCATTTATTTCTAGGTCCTAGTGAAAACACAGATTGGGACCCCTAGTGGTTTCCAAAGCATCTAACTGTCCAAAGCTTTCTTATGTTAGTTCTAAAATGCTATATAATTGCACATCATATGTTTGCAGAATAGACTTGCTCATGTAGTATCTAGCTGAAGGGCAGCTCCCATATGCTTGGTTCAGACAGCTGTGTAACACTGAAACAAATGAGGGTAATTACAATAATGAACTAAGTAACACAATTTGCCTTCTGACAAAGTTATTCTTCCCCTCTTTCCTGGCCAGCCTTAATTTAAGTCTACAGGAAATTTGCCAGCTGTGGAACTGAAGCACCTGAATGCCATCAAAGCCAGTGGCAGGCTGTAAGCAAATTACCACAACCTGCTTCTTTGCAGAGAGAGCCTTTGGAAATAACCCAACTGAACCTCTCCAGTGAGATGCAGTCTGTAGTTTCAACATAGATCTCTGCTGTTTTCAGCCTTTTTAGCCTTAATGTCTTTTCTTTTTTTATTTCCTCTTACATTTTGGCCAATACTCTGGTTTTCAAGCCAGTTTACATGCTTACATAAAAGCCATGCAGAGGAAAATAAACTTAACAGACACATTGTCCTATGATTTGCAGAACTCATACACCAATAATCCTAGTGATTATAGGGAACTGGAGCAGAACATTAGAAGCATCATAAGGAATTCAGCTTATTGGAGGTTATGTCTTACCTTTTCAAACATTAATATCTTCAGCTTCTGGTTACTACTCACCTTTTTAGCTGGTGATGTGCTCAACCTCTTCATTTTTACTGTTATTCTAGATCCCAGTCTTTCAAAATGACATGAATAGTTTTATTTCTTCTTTCAGTTAGAATAGTTTTCACTCTGTGGTCAGAATGGTCTTCATTAACTCGATACAGCACTGGTTTTCTTTAGGCAATTATTTCTTTTCCCTTCCCTGCTCCCTAGCAATTTGTTGCAGGCTAACTTAAAAGGTGCTGCAAGCAAAAGGTAGACTGTAAATTAGGAGTTGCGAAGTGTCATAGACAACCATCATAGCAGGCAGGTAACTGAACAAGAGCTCTAGCTGTTGTCTCTGACAGTGTCTCTCATCCGCTCTCTACTTCTTTGTGTTCATTTTAGTCTTGCTTTCAGCAGGAAGTAACCCAGCTGTGTGAAGCTTCATTGTCTAATGACACATTTGGGCAATGGCAGTTGCTGAATGCAGCAGGGAAGGGTTTCTAAAGAGCTATGGCTGAAGTATGCTACAGTAAACTTCTTTTTCCTGTTATTTTTACATTAGAAGAGCACATTCATCAAATTCCTTACTCCAGGTGCCTCCAAGGTTGCTAGTGACAGCAACCTGACTCCATGGTAATCCAAGGTTTCATCTTTACCTGTGTTGACATCCATCACACATAAGCCAGTTGTAGTGCAGCATTTTTTTCACATTCAATGCACCATCCAAAGTAAACACACCAACATCCTTTCACCTTGTACAGGAAGCAGCTTAAGGTTAGCTGTCCTATTAATCTTCTCACAGCTGCATCATTTTTTATGCTCTAACTTATGAGAAAATCATACAGTCATTACAGTGATACTGATACCCACACAAGACCCACACTTAAAGAAACTTTGCAGAAGTTGTGAAATAGAACATGGATATAGCAGGACGTCACTTTTCAGGTGAAGAGAATTAAACAAACTCATGTATTCACTATGGAATTGGAAAGCCACTATAAAGCTGCAGAATTAGAGATTTGATTAGATACTTCTGAGCCCCTGTGGTAGAATTTGGGCAATCTACAGACCAAGGCTTCTGCCTTCTGGCTCAAGGCCCTTTAGATGCTTTGCACTATTAAAAGGAGGTCATTAGGATCTGCATCTAAGAATCAGGAGAGCAGTTTCCTACACATCAGACTATTGCCCATTTCAAAAGGCTGCTAGCTATTTCAAGGTTCCTTTTCTGTATAATTATGGGGGAAAATAGGAATTCCACAATCTAATTTTCACTAGAATGCAAAGCCTGTGATTTTATATAACTTCAATAACACTTAGCTCAGGAGCAGCTGAAAAGCTACAACACTACAATACTGTAGCTACAAGGCTAAAATATTTTCCATCTGGAAATATAATTACTTTCAAAATGAAGATGCAACTGGTGAAGATCAATAAAAGCAATCCTTCCCCAAAAGATAACTCAAATTAAAACTAGATCTGTTGCAAGTCTTTCTATCTGTTCAATAGCACCAACACTACAGATGTGCTATGGCCCAAGTGCAGAAAAAGAAGGAAAAACACAGAGAACTTTTAAATTTTTTTCTCATCAAGATAGGATTTAAATCCTGTCAGAGTCCCTCTTTAAGACAAACTAGATTATGTTATCCTTAATTATATTTTAATGTCTAAAATGGATTTTAAAGCTCTAAATTCCTTTCTTCCCCTGTATGTTGAGCACCTCAATTACTGTAAACTAGCAAAAGTCTTAGCATAGACTGTGCCAGCCTTTACAGCTGAAAATCAAATTTGCAATTTCCAGGATTCCAAGTAACATTGCTTTTTGGTTTTGCTTCAAAGGCATAATGGAAGCCTCAGCAACTGGTGAAGTCAGCCACTGTCTTATGTGCTGAAGTCACAACTCAGTATTATTTGTGCAACAGGGAATGTGAAAGATGAGGTCAAAGAGCTCCCAGCACAGTCGACAGAGAAAGCTCAGTTGTCTGTAGGAAAGGGCAACTATTGAACTCCATTGCACCAAGCTTTTCTCCTAAATAGCAAGCCCTGTGAGGAAAAGGAGTTTAAAACTGCACTTGACAGCAGGAATAGCAACAGCAGTTTGAGGCTTTCCTATATAGACTACATAAAGCTGTGAGAAAAAATCAGAAGTCAAAGCATTTTGAAAAAATATTGTGTGTTTTCTGTGCTTCAGGATACACGTTTTTGTTTACACTAGATTTGACCTTATGAATGTTTTCAGTTGCCTGTGAGCAAAACTAGCCATGTTTACTTGAGCAGACAAACCATGAAAAAGATTATATTGAAATGAAAAATTCACTCAGTAGTTGGCTCCTTGGCAGTAGCATCTCTGATTTAACTTGCTGCTAGTAGCAAAACCTAAAGAAGGTAAAAATATTACTGATGTACTTCATGGAAGTACATTTTAAAAGTTGTTAAAGTGGTCACACATACCTTGTGCAGATGTGATCAGATGTGACCAGTGAACCCCAAAGCAGGAATAAATCTTCTCTAGGTTTTGTAAGTGCTAGAGAGAATAAAAAATTTGCATAAAAACAAAACAAGCAAACAACTATTAAAGTAACCAATATCCAATCCTTTCCACTCTCAGAAACAGAGACCTGCTGTGGCTGCCTGACACAGATAAGAGTCAGTAAGCCAAGCTAAGAAGAATGAGGAGTGACTTGCCAAGTTTCTTTATCAAATTGCACGAAGCACCAGAAAGATAAAACTATAGCCTGTCAACGCTTACAGTTTTATCTTTAATCTTGAGATGTATTAGTGGAGCAGAACAAGACAGATCCCCTAACCAGGCTGCTCTCAGGAAACCCTGGCTCTGGACCACCAGCACTGAGGGAAACAGCACGAGTGGAAGGCAGGGCTCTCCTCATGTGTATCATCTTCTGGTTCACACGTCTCACAACTGACAGGCTAGAAGAAGGCTTTGCCAAGTTTCTTAATATATTTTTAAAACAGAATGTTAGTAGAAAATACATCAATCACTTAAATGAATCTTGAATTTGATGTTCCACTGCGTTATCTTTTTTAACCAAGCGTTTAGAAAACAATCTCTGTGCACAAGGAAAACCATTGTTTGTCTTCAAGGTCCCCAGTTCACCTAAGTTCCTATATATTTTAGCACTACAATAATTCTCCTTTTCCCCATTCCTGCTTTTATCCTTCCAGAACTCCTTGTATTCACTAAGTTCTCCAAATTTCAGTCATCTGCAGATATATAAAGTAGAGCTATAGAGCAAATTGATCTGATGTGTGGACACCCTCTCTAACCGTACCACTGTCCCAGTTTATTTGATCAGGTGTTTTAACTCCATACATTCCAAACAAAATACTCCTGATGAACAAATCTGCCAGTTATTCATTTCTTACCCCATGCTGTAACTTAAGAACTGGGTAGGAAAGTGCAAAAGAACAGGCAAATTTATTAATTCATGCAAACTTCCCAGCAAAATAAAGACATTTCTAACTTTTTCTGTGGCAACACTTTAGCTGAATCTTTCTGACATCATTTTTAAGGAACAAAATTTAATGCTGAGCATTCACTAATGTGTTAAAAATGTAATTCTGTGTATTATAAGACCTCAGAAAGAGCTCTTGACTTTTCTCTTAAAAAAAATGTACCAGAACTAACATTTGTACTTTTATTTAAGATAGCCTAACATTTATTTTCTAATTTATTCTTTTCTTAATATTTAAGGTTAACAATAGGAATAATTTTCCATTTATTACAGGCTAATACATTGGTTATTAGCACAAGGAAGGGTAAGATTTACCACTTAATACAGGCATACCTCTAATCTTGCATACAGACATATCTGAATCTGACCATGCCAAGAAGAAATTATAAAAACTTTACTTTTTTCAGTGTAGTAAAAGGGGCGTGCAACTGCTATAAAGCAATCAGAGTCCTGAAGCTGTCAGTCAGCAAGAAGGAGATGGTCTCAGGAATGGAATAAAGTGCAGTGAGTACTCAGTATATACATTGCATTTATAAAGACAGCTGTTAATAATTTTGTATTCAATATATATTTAACTATATATGTATATATATAGTTAAATATATATGTATAGGTTTATAAATGTCCAGCACAGGTTTACTAGGCTCTGCTGTAAGGGAAGGTCTTACCTTTCTAATTTGTTTTACAGACTTTTGAAATGGGTCCTCACTCAAAATAATTAAAATTACTTATTTTCAAAGACATCCAGTTTCACTGCTGGGTATCTTTAAATTATGGAAGTCATTTTTGTACTTAGGAGCCACAAAAAATAATGTGACTTTATAACCATTTTTGAAGTAGTATATGTGGGGAAAAAAAGGGAAATTCGGAAAGGGTGGTCAAGCATTTTACAAAGATTCACTTTTTCTAAAGTAATATATAAACCCATGCTAGACATATAAATTACTAGGGTATATTTTATGTAGATGGGTCATATATTTCATACATATGGATCAGCTCTTCATGTAATTTAGAGGTCTATGAATTTACCTGCTGAGTGTGTAATTCTAGGTGCAAAGAGGGTTAAAACTGAAGTATTTCTCAACTTCTGATTTCTTCCAGGTAAATGTCCTTCTTGAAAACACACCTTTCATTATGAAGCAAGAAAAATTATAAATTATCCATATGGAGATTAAGATTTTAATTTTCATTTTCCATTTGATAAATTGCCTGAAAAGGCTTATAGCAAAGGGCTAAGTGATTTTGGCAGCAAACATTGTGACCAGGAAAGCACAAGCCATGAGGTCAACTAGTCATTGACTTTACAGCATGATAAACAATTATCAAAGTGGCTATAGGTGTGTTTGGGCATTACTTTAAATTGCAAGGTTTAATCCTGCATATTCTGCTCAATATTTTGTCACATTTTTCTTGTAAAAATAATATGCTATATCTTTACTATGTGTGATGGTTTTAATACACTTTTAAATATCACCTGAATGGAATTCAAGCTCAGGAACTTTGGCTTATGAGTAGTTTTAATAACCAGAGACTAATTTTTTTTCAAAAATCTGTATATCTAATCTCTGCTTTTAAAAACCCAGATATGGAGCTGCATGTTTAGGCAGCATTTCAACATGAGCACCAAGGGGAAAAGTTTAGACTCTCTCCCAATTTCAGTGCTAATCAGAGTACACAAAAATTATCTCAGGCTTGTGATTGATGTAATCACAAAAAAAATAATGAAAGTATTTCAGACTCCCATTCTTCTTTCTGATACAATTTCCTAATTCCTAATTTTTCATGATTTCCAGACTACATCTTGACAAAATCTAGCTGACTCACACTCACATCAAATTCGTAGTCCCCAGAATTAAACAGGAGCTAAATACAATATATCACCATGACACACAGAGACATTTGGGACTTTTTCCTTTATTCCTAGCCTCTTTCTGAGCTCTTTCATGGTGAAACTTCCAATTGGAAGATGGCTGGCTACACACACAAAAAAAAACCAACAAACAAACAAACAAAAAAACAACAAAAACCCAAGGCACAATCAGGATCAGAGCCTGGGCTCAGCTTCATCAAACACTTTTTAGAACATCCCATATAATCTCTGTTCAGAAATATTTAAGTCAAATAGAACAGCAACATTTTACAGAGGTCATGCAGAAATATGTTACATTAGACCCTCTGGAGCTCAGTATTTGGAGCACAAGGCCACTGCACACCCTTCTGCTTGTCTACCTTTGTCCCCAATGGACACATCTTCTTTTCATTAGCTCATTTTCTGGAAGGCCAACACATACTGTTCCATATATCTTGCTCACTGTTTGTTTTAATGGCATTATTGAATAAAGCAAACCCTGCTCTTAACTAGTAACTCTGGAGCTGCCTACAGGTTAACCATTTTGTATTGTATATGAATAATTTACACCTTTTTCACTGAATAATAGAGCTTCTGGAGGTAAATATTTATAGTCCCTATAGCTTTCAGGTGGTGAACTGAGGGAGGCTGGGAGATGGACTAGATGTCATCCCAGCCCAAAGCCAGGTCTACCCTGCAGGAACAAAAGGAAGTGGAGGTTTGGTTTTGTCCACATCTCTGGCATCACCTCAGTTGTTGCTGTCCTGGCATCACTGCAGTTGTGGTAATGGTATGTGATGAGTGTAGCTTAACAAGTTATAAAAACCAGTTAAGTCACTCACTATTTTATTTATTGTCCCCTTTTTATTCCCAGAAATCATAGGCTATTAATTACATTTCCAAGCAAGAATTTAATTCTAAGTGAACACAATTCATGGAATTGAACAGTATCTACAAATTCAGAAAGCAGTTTATTGAATAACAAAGTTTTCACTGCTGGTTGAAAAGAACTATAAAGGCAATATCACGCTGTGAGGATAAAAAAATTTCATTGTGAGGCATTTTGAGAGAGTCAGATGAGAACAGAAGCTATTGAAAGGGACATGTCTTGCTAGAGGTGCTTCAAAGTGGAAGGAAGCCAGACTCTAAGGGCAAAGAAAGCTCACTCTCTAGGATGACGATTTCACACTTAATTACAGGTTGACAGCAAGAAAGGTGCATTCAGCAACTTCATCCATTTACAAGTGTTGGAATGAAAGCAAAAATAGAAGAGGAATTCTCTGTAATTGAAGAATATCACCTCTGCAACAGATATTGCAGAACATGCACATGAAGGATAAGTTTTAATTCACTGGAGAAATACAAAATGTGGATCAGAGATGACTAAATAAATTTCCTGTCATTATGACATTTGACTTCTACAAATGCCCAGTTGTCACTGATCAGGGCATCATCTCTTGAATCACTGATTACTTCAAACACTATCTCCTTGCATCTTATTCTGCCTTTAGGACTTTCTTGAGTTTGTGACGTTCAAGACAGTTTTCTCAAATAATAGCAGCTTCTGTCAATAAATCCTTGGATAAAGGTTTATAAGAAAACTTTAGGGTTGTTTTGTTTTTGTTTTTGGTTTTTTTTTTTTGCAGCAACACACCCTTACTAATAAATTTTATCTATTCCCCTGCAGGCAGAGATTAGAGCTGGAAAATGTTAGATTATCTACTTGAAATTTTCAGAAATCTAAAACTGCAAAATTGCAGTAATCAGAAAAGACAGTCTAATATATATATTCTAACACTAAATCCCTGAAAAAATCTTTTCTATCCATTTAATCAGATTATTCACCACTGAGAACTCATTTAGGGGCCAACATCAATATTTAAACAAATGTTAACTCGTATCTCCAGTGAAAGCCTAACCTATTTTGGAGGTGGAAGTAAGGAGAAGATTCAGCATAATATATAACTGGCTGGTTCATTATGCAAAGTATAGTTGAACTGAAATAATTTACACTGAATCTCTTTTCCCTGGAAGTTAAGCCCCCTTTCCTTATTTTACAGTATGTTCAGTACAATCACTGAAATGGTATCTTTCTAATATTTGCCCTGAAACATTTCAAACTGTGTTTTATACAGCTGAGCTGTGACATATAGTTCAAGAGAGGAGCTCATCACAGTGGCTTCTCAGCTTCACCAATCATCTCAGCCAACTTCACAAAGCACACACAGCACATCTCCCATTACCACCATGTTTTCTGCTACTTAATGTAACTCATGTTGTGCTCTTCCCCTCTTTTCCTTGTAAATATTAAAATATCATCTGGATTATGTGTCATGGATTACTTTGTCACAGATACCATTGGTCAGGTGAATTAGCCATGTTTTCTATTACATCTATATTATGGTCTGATGACAAGAGATGCCTCTGCCTAAATCAAGGTGCAAATGAGACCACATGCAGGCTCTTGTGTACTTCAGTAACTTCTTCTATTGTAATTTGTGGTAATAGACCTTGGACGTTTTTTAGCTAGAAAATCTCTCCAAGGGCTTTCATGTCAATCTTGTTTTTCCCACTGTTTTTTTTTTTTTAAACAAGTGGAAGTCATATTATGTCAAAAAATATTTAATCCTTTGTTCTTCTCTGTTGTCTGGTCTTATTCCAGTTATAACCTGTTCTTTATCTTAAGAAGTGGTCATTAAACCAATTAGGATGCTGACTCATGATTTAAAGGAAGAGGCATGGTCCTGCTCTAGAGCCCTGAAGTGGAATTTAGCATAATTGATTTCCATCAATCTTCTGTGATACACTATGTATCTGTATGACATATCTGTAAGGGCAGGAGAAAGTACTAAAACATTTCTGAAAAGCAGTATTTTTTTATGTGTTTGCTATACAAGACTAAAATGTTACTACCATTATTCATGTAAAGAAATTAGATGTTTATGTCTATTTGTATTATCTTAAAATAAGCCTTGTAATCCTGAGATTATGCTGGTGATAAACACCCCATGGCTCCATAGAATGGCATTCAAGATCATATTTCCTACTGAAATTTCTTCTCCCTAGGAGTGTTCCTGGCCCATCTGTGGAGACCAGGCTTTCACACCTCCGGTGCTTGAAGCACACTTTTCAGCATTCTGGGACCTCTGCAGTGAACAGGTCTCAGATGATCATTTATTCCTTTGCTCTATTGGTGGAAAAGTTTCCGAACAGAGGAGATTGCTTGGAGATATCTGATATCTTCCTTAGAATGGCAGCCTCATCCCAAACTTCAGTGGCCAAGAGATATGCAGGAATTTGGGCAGAAGCTCCAAAGTTCCCTAGTATTTGAGTGTTCATGTAAAAATATGTATTAAGTAATTTCTTTATGATGTTGCAACTCAAGATATTCAGTATATCTGTCTACCCGCTCTCCTCACCTTTTCTGCATGGTAATAAAGGCAGTCCAGTTGAGCAGTTAGAGAGACAAACAAGTCTCAGCACCAGTGGTAGACCCACAAAGCTGCAAAAATCATTGCCAGTTTGTCATTAAACTTTTTTCCAGAAAATAAATCAATTTTTATGGTTATATTTACTGAAAACTTTCCAAGTGCTAAAGTTGGTCATTGCTCCAGGACTTATCTGCTGACTGAAAAGTTCTTGCCTAGGGTAAACACATATACACACAGGAAAAAACCCAGCATTGATAATAAAAACACTGACCCATCCTTATCTATTGCATTGTGCCTAACATTGCTATCATCATCTCTGAGCTTTTTACTGATATTTGACAACATACACTCAGTGACAGCTGTTTTATTGTTGTCTTTAATGGCCATAAAGAAGAAAATATTGCAGAATGCAGAGGAAACATCCTGACAGTTCTGGCTCCATGTGAGTATGTCAATTTAATATCATCATTTGGCTTCTGAGGGATTTCTTGACTAACAGGTGCATCATTATACACATCAGCAATTCGCTAAGTAGAACAATAATACAGTGCACATTATGATGCTATAACTGACACCAAAAATGAACTCTCTAAAGAAGTGCAATAGATTGCCACTGTGCTTGTAAAAATGCTGTTTGAATTGACACAGTCTGTGGGGTTAGAAATTGTTTTGTATGTTTCTGCAAAGATCTGTGGGCTTGATAAATTGGATAAAAGAAAGAGAAGAAAAAACTGACACTTCTTATTAAGAAGAACCACTAAATGATTGACCAACATGTCCATGTTGGTCTCTGTTTGAATTTACTTTATACTTTCACATGCTTCATCAGGAAATGTCAGGGGGTTTCAATTTCAGATAAAACACAGATACTTTAACATGTTCATGCATTTCCAATTCCATTACTCTTTCTTCCAGGTAGCAAGCTAGTAACACTTCCAGTAGGGAAAAGTAATCAGATAGACAAGTGTGCAAAGGAATACTGCCTCTTCATAAGTCCATCTTTCTGCCTAAACACGAACAAAAATCTCCTAAATTCTGTAAAATTAAAGCTATGCTTTGGCAAGTCTCCAACATTTCAGATGAACAGCATTTGTCAACAGATCCCCTCAAGAGCTACTTTTTTCATAGAAACAGAAACTATTTTCATTTATTTTCCTTGGATACAAACCTAGATGTATCAGAGAGTTGGGAAACAGCTGCCCATTCAAATTCATCCAACTACTAAAGTGCAAACTAGATCATATAGAATGAATCAATATGTTTAAGGTGATTCCTCATTTCAAAATAATATTAAAGGCAGTCTTTGTGGTTTTGGGAAGTTCATTACCTTCCTGTTAGTTTCCTTTTATGTTTTAATGTATTAAATCTTCTTCAGAAGGATTTGTCTTGATAAAAAAAAAAAATCCACACAAAGCCTCCAGCTCAATTTAATTAACCCCCAAATTTGATTTAGATTTGAATTAACTTTCAATCATCACTGGCATTTCCATTCTGAGTATTTAAAGGATTTTCTTCTATATCTATATCCCTTGTTCAAACTTCCTTTCAGATGGTTGGTCAGCTTAGAATGTCCTTAAGTAGCACCCCTTTTTTCACTTGTGTATGTGCTCATTTCACAGAGGTGCAAGGCATCTTACCTGGGTGGTAAGGGCACAAATAACACTCATGTGTTCAGAGTACTCTAGCTGAACCCTTGTCTTGACCACACTTACACTGATTAAAACAATTTTTATCAAATTCTAATGAAACTTTGAAAAAAGTGATAATTAACAGTTTATAGCCTATTAAAAAAAAAAAAAACAAACTTAGACTGTGTTGGATGTACTCAGAAATGGCAATGGGAAAGCAGTAGCAGAAGTTTAAAAGAAACCTGACAATTATTTTCTCATGGTTCTTGTTTATAAGAAGCTCAGCCAAGAACTGGCACTCCTTTGCACTAGACCCCACAGCAACATACAACCAAGGCAGTTTTGTTCCCAAAACTTCTAGAATCTAAATATGATGCAGGAACCAACAGATGAACAGAGGCAGACAATCAGGAATAAAAGGACACAACAAGAAAATGAGCATCAGTGGCTGTTTCTGTACATATGTAGAATATTGAATTAAAGGAGCACCCTGAAATTGCAAAGATTCTCATATGAACTTTTCTTTACACAAGCTCCAGCTGTCCTTTCAGACAGTCTCTGTACCCATCAGTTATGTGACATTTTCATGACGTAAGGGAAAAAAGCAGGATTGTGTGGAAACTATCAAAATTATCAAACCTTTCTGGCAGCTGAAATTAAGAAGGTGCTAGCTAGGTCTGCCTAAGTATGCAAAGTATGTGGAACAATGATGAAGAGGGTGAAAAGCCTTCCTGTCACCTAAGTGTGAATGCAAGCACCAAGACTGGAGGCGCAGCCTTGATGGAAAACTGCCAAATAAAAGTGTAGTTTGATACACAGCCAAGAAAATGCTGATCAATCTCCCAGAAGCCGCCAACTTCTACAAAAGATTTGCTACTTTTTTCAAGGACACAAAGAGCTATCCTTCACAATGGAAAAAAGGATTTAAATTGTGGGGGATTTAACAGAAAAACTGAGCTCTCGTTAAGCCTCAATAAAAAATATAGCACTAATGATAAATTTGAAATACCTGTACCCATTTCTCTTTTATCTAATAGTACACTTTGATCTTTCAATGAAAGAATAGAAAAATTAAGGTATAAAAAGCCCCTGGTTTTAAGGCTTAAGTAAGTAGGCAAGACTAACATATTTGTTCAGTATTCATGCCCCCTAGGGGACCATTACCTTGAAAACATTACCTTTATTTATTCTCTGGTTTCATGGATCCTGTAAACTTTTAATGGAATAATACATAAAAGTGGGTTCCATTCAGCTACAAATGCTCATTAATTGTTTGCTAATGCAACACATTTTTTTTTTCTATTTGCTCTCCTGCTCTCCTGGCATTATTATAATGAAGAGCAATTGCTTTCTAAAGAAAGTCGTGCAAATACTGTAAATCATGGCTTCTTTACCATTCTACTAACTTGCCCTAAGGTGGGTTTTTTTTTTTGTTAATTAACTTTCTATTGTTTGTCATTGCAATTAAATAGAGTACACCAATTACTTAAGGTGTCTTAAGGTGTTACATGAAGAGCTGTAAAAGCTAAAAAAAACCAAATAAACAAACCCCCCACCAAAAAAAAAATCACCCAAGAAATGCAAAAAACTTTCTAAAAGAAAAAGTCTTTATAATAAATAAAAACAACAACAAAAAACCCACAACCCCTTGAATGCCCTGAAAGCTTACTGAAAGCCTCACAAAAGTTAATAGGAAAAAAAAAGGAAAGCAGCTGATGCATCATCAATGGAGCAGTAAATTAAAAACTCACCTGCTTTGTGTTCAGATCAGTCAGAGGGAAGTGAGTCAAGTTTAGTATTGTTCACAGTGAAAGTACCTGGGGTTTGCTCACCCGAACAATGTGTCTAATTACAGTAGGATGAAGACCAGCAGAAAAAGCCTCTCATGCTGTGGAAATCTCATTACCTTGTTCTGTCAGTGAAATCCAGACTGACCTCCCCACAGTCACCCACAGAACTCTTTGTTTTCCTCCTGTAGACATTAAAACTTGGCCTGTGAGTTCTATGGTACAGTAACTTGCCTTCAATAAATCCTAAGGGCGGGTACGTACCTAAATTGAAATTAGTTAAGGAGGCATAATGTATATTTAAAGAACCACATGCATCTATTTGTGATCATGACAGGTAACTTCATTATTCTGGTGCTTGAAGGGCTTATCTAATTGCTTATCTAAGCAAAGCAAGATCTCTTGACATATTATGGAAAATAATTCATTAATTCATGATTCAAAGAAGCAGAGCTCAACCATTCAAAGAAGCAAATATGTGATTTATTTCTAATTTTGCCACTTTTGACCTCCAGAGATGCACATGGCTGAATGACTTCTACGTTCTTACAAGTTTACTTCTCATTCAGAAGAGAGACAATATTTTTACAGCACTTTGGTTGTGCATTTGTGAAGAAACCCTATCACAGGTTAATTAGGAATTACAGTACAGACAAGTAAAAAAAAAATGTACATAACCATCAAATTTATTACACAGTTGCAACATTCTGTCAAGACAAACATACAGCAAAGGTGCTGAAAAGCTCTCTGAGATCAGTTAAATGATTTTTATCTTTCTTTCTTGTTTCAAAAAAGCAACTCAGAAATTTTTTGGTGGGACAAAACACTTTAATAATTAATTCTTAATAAAGAATGTGAGCAAAATGGAAAAATCAGAGCATGTTAGAAAGAAAACTCAATATGATTGACTGAATTCTGAAAAATTGTAAATAAGTCTGGCGACAAATGTCTGAATACTTTCACACAAATTTACTTTGGAATTCTGACGATAATAACAATTCTCATGTTTTATTATGATTCATGTCATTTCTGTCACTAAAGAAAAAAATACACAAATCCAAGCCATACAGTTTTGGCAAAACAGTCTTATTAAACAGGTGTTATTTTTGCAGTCTCTTTCCTATCAGGAGCCACAATAAAGTTTTGAGGAATATATAAAATTCAGAGACGTGATTTTTTTTTTGAGAAATCATTGGCATTTAAGCCCACAAAGCACTCTCTGAAAAATACAAAAGCATTCAGAGAAACTATCAATAGAGATGTTACACAAGAGGATGAGTGACTTGAAGAAATACTGGTTTTTGAGTCATGGCATATTTCTGTACAGAAGTAAAATGTACATCAAATGATTGAATACAATCAGAAGAAAATTCAGGGAAGTGGAAAGAAATAGATTTTGAAACTAATAGAGATGAATTTCGAATTAATTCCACATCAAGTGACAGGGGGGAAAGAAATAGTTAAGGGAAGGCTCAGCTTTACACCCAGGGAAATCCCCTGGGTGACAACAAATCTTTGTGCACAGGCCTGGCTGCCTTAATAGAAACATTATCATACTGGATTAAATTTAAATTATAAAAGATAGGAAGAGCATTTCTAAAAAAATGCATTTACTTGACAAATACTTCTGAGTTTTCTTTGGTTTTTAGCATTTTGTACAATGGATGTGAAAAAAATAATTATCAATCCAAACGCTCAATTTTATATCACTCTTTTTTTCTCTAGAGGTAGCTAAAATATATTGTTTGCTAGTCCAGATGGAAAGTACATTGACTATCTCTAAAAGTGACCACCTGCCTGGGCCCCAGAACACCCTCACCCTCGCAGAATAAAAAAGAATGAATCACACTAAAATACTTACTCAATAAAAAAAAAAAATAGATAGAAGAAGATGAACTTAAACTCTGTTCCCTAAGCAGAGCAGACAGCGATGTCACAGCTGCCCGGGTTTTGTGAACATATTTGAAGGAAGGAGCAACTCATCACCAGCATTTTACCAAATATTCAGGCTACCACAGTTCATAGCATCTGTGAACACTTTCTCTTTTCAGTCAGAGACTGATTCAAACTTCCAAAGAGATCATCAGGGTGTCCTAAATTTCAACATCTGCTTGATTAAAAAGCTTTCCTTGGTATCTAAGGCAAGTCTGACAGTGTGCTTGGCTCAGACCTTGCCTGTCCACTCGTGTGCAGAGCCCTCACCCAAAACACCCAGGCTGGGTGAAAGGTCCCTCTTCTCTGAGGTCAACACAAACTCCTCAGGCTTGGAACATGGTGGGATTTAATATTAACATCAATAGTATTTCCAGACTAGTAACTGAAATAGTTCACCTTGGACTCCTTTTTGTCTTTCAAAACTCTTTCAAAATGGAGGCACTAACTCCACTCAGCAAGAGTTTGGGTTTTTGGTGGCACTGTTAGCTGATTAATCTCCAACCTCAGAGGCCTGCTTGGTGCTCCAGTGACGCTGTAACTCAAAGTGGTCCCCAAAGCCCTGCATGGAGCTGTGATGGAAACAAGCACTGGGGAAGGAGCCTCTGGGCTGGCCCCTGCCAAAGGCAACAAGATTTGCAACCACATCTTCTGGCACCCCTTTTTCCTCAATAATCATAATGAAGACTTAAAAGCTCCTCTTTGGAATTACAGGACCAAGGCCAAACATCCACGTTGAGGTGAAATAATTTCTGCCTCAGCACTGTTGAGTTCCGTCAGATATGAATTTAGGTTCCTAAAGCTATTTTTTTACCAATGCCTTAAAGTCCCTCACCATTTAGTTAGAATTTTGGTATGACTGCTTTCTACAGACAGCACTTCAGAAAAAAAAGTTCTTTACAGAAGTTTGTTGAACCTTTTGTATATATGAAAGCATCTGTATTTAAACTGTTGATGCACACTGTCTGAGAGGAGTGTTGCTATACTTCATATAATATTTATAGTGGTATGTATTAGTTTTGCTGCTTATGAAAGTGGCTAATCTGACAGCTCCTAGAACCCTGGCCCAGCAAGGCTGAGAAGGTGGTAACAGAGCCTTCCAAAAATGTGTCATTAACACTTTCCAGTTTGACCCAACTGTCAAAATTAAAAAAAAAAAGAAAAAAAATAGTTTCTATCTCTTTGGCTACTCACAAGGAGATCTCCACCAAGTATACCACATATGTTTGGTTTGTCAAGGACTTCATCCCTCTTTGATTCCAAAGGTTTTTACACATGTAAAGCCAAATGCTGATACTTCCAACTCCTGAGTTCTGAAAAATGTTTTGCTAAAGAGCAAAGTAATACAGGTTATTAATGCCTCTGAAGTAAAGAGACAAACAGGGCTACTTTAATTAAATTAACTGTACCAAACCCAAGCAACCTACAATATCTTTAATGATGATAAATGTGTGGGCTTACAGTGGTTTAGTAACCTACAATATAAAACATCCTATCCTAATAATAACAAGTATATGGAACACCCTTCATTTCTTAAAAAATTAACTTTGATGGAAAGTCAAGTCTTTACTTGGTAAAGACTCAGAGGACCTTAGGCCCTGTTGTTCACTGGGAGTACTACTTCTTAGTAAGTGCTATATCTTTTTCATTAGTGCAGTCAAAATTTTACATTCACTCGAACAATGAATATTTGAAATATATTATTAAATATGAAAGGGAGAGCCAGGTGTAATTTTCCCTTCCATAATATGTCTCAAGATCCCAGAAATAATACCTGCAAGAGAGCTTACAAGGGAAGAGGAATTAGTTATTGTTCACTGCATTATCAGGCACTGATGACAGGGCTGAAAACATCTATAAAGAGCAGCATCAGATAAAGGTGGGTGTACATTTCAGAACTGACAGCACGAAGAAACAGCTGAGGCCCAATTAAAATAAAAGAGGAGTTGAAAAGGGGACACAAAGCTTGGAAAACTCAAAAGAGAGAGAAAGGATAAATGTGAGACACAGGCTGGAACTAAGACCAAAATCAGAAGCATTAGCAAAAACCTCATATTGAGGGAAAATGTGGGTTGTTGACACACAAGTATTTCTCAACAATTCAACTCCCATGCTAAGTCCCTCCTAAATAAACACCCTTGTAATGTAGACACTAGTCACTTGCTTTAAGCAAGAGGTAAACTCCAATTTATTCTAAGGAGAAGTGAATCTTTCCAACATTCAACTGTGGGAGCAAAGAAATTACCCAAGATATATAAACCAAGTCTGTGGTAGAAATTTCTGGGTTTGTGATATTATGTAAACAGTAAAACCAGACCATTCAACCAACAACTGCTATCACTAAAAATTACACTTTGAATTAATCCCATATCTCAGGCTTCCTATGTATCTGGAGGAACAAAAAGGGACATTTACTTCTTTAAATGCCTGTTTTATCTCTGCATTACTACTGATCTGCATATTTTTTCATTTTCTACCAGTCTGTGAATGAATGCCAGACATCATAATGTTTACTGGTAGGTTTAGCAAATTTAACTTCTTGGAAAAAGTTAAGAGATTTTTTACTCATGTAGAGATTTTAGGATTCAAGGTTTTATCCAGTTTGGCCTTAAAAACCTCCAGAGGTGGAGAGAATACAGTGTCTCTGGGTAGCTTTATTCAATGTGTCACTTTCTTCATATTGTAAAAGATTTTCTTTATATCCAGACATAATCTCCCAATGTATGCACTGAAATCTTATCCTCCCATGGTGTGGTGTCCCTCATCACCTACCAGGCTGAGCAGCTCACTGTCTACCCAGATTCCCAGGTCGTTTTCAGCTGCTCCTGAGACAGTCAGTCTTTAACCTGCATTGGTGAAAGTGGTTATTTCTTCTCAGATACAGGACTTTATCCCCAACCTTGATGAATTTCACAGGGTCCTGACAGCTCATTCTTCCAGCCTGTCTGGCTCTATACAAATGGCTGACCTGACCTCTGGAATATAGAATACAATCACTGGTAGCAGTTAGTCAGGATTTATCATGAAAGTGCTATCCAAAATGTGTGAAAGCATGCCAATTAGGGGAAAAAAAAGAAACACAAAGAAAAAGGAAAGAATGACACATGTTGCCAATGATCCATTTATTTCGCAGAATGCTCCTTCAAGGCTCACAAAGGGACAAAACGTTGCTCCATTTGTCTCTGACTTCATTAGAATAGGATTTCCAAACTTTTGCCCCTTGCTTTTTTTTTTTTTTTTTTTTTAAGGGTCTAGGAATGTTCTGGAAGCATGCACAGTATGTTCAGTACCTCTTTGAGGACATGTAACAACCCCTTAATGAAAATAATGTCAAAGACAATCCCTCATGTACTGTAAGAGACACAGCATACTTTCCTGAAAAACAGATATGTCTTACATGACATGAAGTTTTCCTCTTTTCCAATAGACCTTTTTGTGACCAAAAACCCCCCAAGATCATGAGTCAAGGAGACAGACACAGGAGTAAAATTATTAATCTCCTTGAACATTTTTTGCATTAAAATGATTAAATGCCTTTTTGCAAACTTACCAGAAATTTCAAAAATTCCTGCGATATACCATTCCACATAATCCGCTAATCATAGACAGCCCTACAGCAACAACCTGGCATGGCCAGTTTGATGTCTACAGTAATGTAGCAATAAAAAGAAATAAAGACATCTCCTTTTTTTTTAAATGTATAGAAAGTTTTAATTTTTAACTAGGTAGGGCTCTTTTTTTTTTTTTTTTTTTTTTAAGAATTGAGATAAGGTTCATTTCACTCTGTCTCCTGACATCTCAGATGGATGAGACTCATGATAAAAGACAAACCCCTCCAAATTCACCGTTAATAGAGAAGAGAAATCCGAAGGGGGCAGGATGGGAGAGGGGGAGTACACCTGTCCTGGTTGTGACAAATGGGGGAGATTGCCTTGGGTAATATTGGGATATAGAGAATTGTAGCCCAAATGCAGGACAAACTTGCCTCCCAAGACTCTTTGAAATATATGCATTTAGCTCAGCTCTTTACTGACGCATAATTTCAGAACACAAAATTGCATAATTTTTACAATTGCAGTAGTGCTTGCATCCGTCAGAGGATGATCAATAGTCAAAACACAGGGGTGAGTGCACCCATGTCAATAGATACTAAATCTTTCCAGAGCAGATCAGGGTCAGAAGCTGAAGCAATTAGTCATTCTGCCTACCACCAGCTCTATTAAGCCTATATTTAATGCCTGGAGGCAGTGAAACATAAACAGGGGTTATACAAGGATCATGGATCACAGCACGATTCTTTTGGGGAAAAAGGAAAGTCGGGCTCGCTTAAAATTGCTTTGATAACTAATTACTATATTTCTTAACCTACTTAACAGTAGGTTTAGATAAATATGTTACTTCTCTGTTTCCCTTAAGGCATCTTAAATTATTAGAAAGTTGCAGAAAAAGCAATCTGCAATAACACATCTTACCTATTAAACACATTTCTTTCTGTTCCAAATGTGAAATTATAGTGCCTAGGTTTACACATTTTTTGCATGTTCTAAAGACTAATCTTTGTGAATTAGAAATAGAATCAGGCAAGGATTTTTTTATTAGTACTACAGACCACAGTGGAATGTCAAGGATTTGTAATATGGTTTCTCTTAAAAGGTGCAAGTAGTCACAGTATGGTTCAATGAGATTCTATGACTTTCATTATCCTAACTCATTGCTCACTCTTATGTTAAATTGCCTTGGATTTCACAAACCTACTGATTTTTCAGAAATTCCTTTTCCCCTTTCCACTTCAGAGCTGTTTAATTAAATCTTTAAAAATTATCCTCAAAGAGCAAGATAACCTGGATAATATTTGTCCTTGACTCCAGAAAAGGCAGAGGTTTCCTTACCTCTCCAGGAAGTAAGAAAGGTGCAGAGTCAGTGACATTGGCTGCACTGACACGTAGCTGTGCAAGGGATACTTCCTCATCCTAACTCACAAAAGTTACTGCAAGAAAACGTTCCTGTATGTTGTGTATGGAAAGACATTACAGAGATCTGGCCATCAGGTCATATCCTAGATAAGGCACTGTACATTGTAAAATGAAAGAGAATTTCCAATCTTTGTTAAAAGAGGTCTCAAAAAATGGGAGATAAAAGAGCAGAATGTAGAAAAACTCTGGCAAAACAGTTGCCAATTGGTTTCCTTTAGACTTGTGATTCATCTGAAAGATCCATATCCCTTTCACTAACAGCATCTTACCAAAATGCAGTTGTTTAAAGCAGTGCACACACCCTTTCATCTTCACAGTTCCCAAATACCCACAAAAAGTACGGGGGCCCAGGGCAGGGGGATGTCCAAATACAATCTTCTTCACAATGTGGTGAATTTATTTAAGATATTTCTATACAACCACGAGTTTTGAGGAACTTTAGAAGTTCTGCCACTTGTGAATAGGTTAAATTGGGCTCCAATCTGAACCTGCTCAGGAGCAACTCCACAGCCAGCTACCCAAGACAGAAGGAAAATCCTCCCTTTCCAGACATTAAAGCCACCGTGTTTACAAATGATACTAGACTGTATCGGTTGCAGCCAATTCTTGAACCACAGAATCACATGGGTTGGAATAAACTTTCACAATCATCAACCTTTGACCAATCACCACTCTGTCAAGTAAACCATAAAACTAAGCAGCAAATTCAGTATTTTCTTGAGTTACCACACATTCAGAAAAGTGCCCAACACAGGTGGTAGGGTGAACGTGGGTAACTGCAGTGACACTCACAAGTCAGCAGCTGAAATTATTCTATTATTATGAATAATCATAACTCTTTCCTGCATTAAATTTTAAGAGTATAGATTGTGGTCTTCCTCTTCTTTTTTTTTTTTTTTTAATATTGAACTGAGAAAAAGTTTAGTAAGAAAATCAGCTCTAGAAAGATACAATTTGCTGAGAAGTCATCTTAGCTTTTTTCCCCACAGAGCAAAAATAGATATAATTTAGCAATTTAACTTTTTCATGAGAGTGTTAGACTTTCAAGACATGATTTTTTATTTTACTCTGCTGGGAAAAGAGGCAAGAGAATGTGAAAAGAATCATATTGTCTCTCTATTTCTTCATAAAGAAATTCAGAATGATAGTCAGTGATATTGCAAAAACAATTTGTTTCTCTTATTTTTCATCCTATGGATTAAAAGAGGCAGAATATAAGAGAAGTGATATGCTATCCTATTCTATTTAAAAATTAAAGACAATTCAACAAGAATGGTTAGGCAAGACTGAATACTAAACCAATCCAGCCAAACCATTCAAATCAAAAATTCTATTTTCATTTTATATGCCAACTTCTGATAAGAAATAAATTACATTTATTTATTTACAATAAAGATTTGATAGTCTTTTTATACAAGTGCATGTTTAAAAAAGTTTACTTATTTTTCACTTATTTAGTTCAGTCTTTACTCTCAGTATTTGATCATCAGAAACATAATGCCAGTTTTTTGACAACATAATCATTCCTCTGCTATTGGATCACAGTGAAACACAACTTTGGTATTCCAGCATCAAATCTGTATTTGAATTCTATGGACTACATAAAATGAAGTCATAGACACAGCCCTTATGAATTGTTCTTAGTATTCTATATATAGAAAAAATTACATTTTTCTGAGAGGGTGGGATGAGATTCAAGAAGTAACATGAAAAAATTGTAGACCATTCTCTAGAAAAAACTGTAAACCATAACAACATCCAGTTTATAAAATTAGAGTGCAAAGAAAACTCGTGTTAATTCCTGTATAAAACTTTCAATCTTGTATTGCCAGCCTGCATAGTGCAATATGTCTAGAAGCAGCACTGGTATATTACATAAAGTCTTAACATTCAACAGCTAAGCCATCTATAGACCTTGGTCTCTAAGGGTGGTTTATTGTTAAACAGAGCAGGTTCCTGCAGAAAGCTAGGCTCTATGAAGTGTTTTGCCAAATCAAGTGACACACTAAATGCTGGTGTCAGGCAGGAGTGAGAAGCAGGCACATGAAGTAACTCTTTAGCTGGAGTCATCACATCACATGAAACCAGCTGCACAGAAAACTTTGCATGAAAAGCTCACATGAAAACTTTGCCTCAAAACATTCAGGCCATGCTCTGGTGCCAATAATTTTATACTTCCATGCAAAAACATGTATTTCCTTACAGGCAGATTTAAAAATAAGAGCTTCAAACAGTGGCAAGACTATTTCATAGAATAAAAACATGGTTTGGATTGGAAGGAATATCTAATTCCAACCACCTGGCCATGGGCAGAGGCATCAGACAAGGGTGCTCAAAGACTCATCCAACCTGACCTTGAACACTTGCAGAGATGGGGCACCCACAACTTCTCCAATCAATCTTTTCCAGTGCCTCACCACCCTCACAGTAAAGAATTTCTTCCATATGTATATATTTTATATTAGCAGAACTTACTGATTTATTGCACAGACTTATTTTTACTGACATACTACTTAAAATAATTTGTATTAAGTATTCTGTTGGCCCTTTCTACACAGTGTACTGTCACATTCAGCATATCTGATCTCAGGAAAAAGCTTTGTGTCAACATTTACAAGTACTTGTAAAAGTCAATTAACAACAATACATCACAACTTGTGAATGACTTACCGGGGAAGGAAAGAGATCTGTCTTACAGAGTGGACAGCAATTTGCTGAAAGCATACTCAAAACTGAAAGAGTGAGCCACAAGGATTTGTCGAAGGCCAAGGTAAAAGTAAATTACAGAAATTACAACAGAAATTACCTTTCTGGAACTTCAAACTAAGGCTTGAGTCTGTATGAAACCCACTTATATTTATGTTATGATTTGAGCCAATATACCTCTCCCAATGAAAGCACACCTTGTGGAAAGGCATCCTGAGTACCAAGAGCATGCTTCTCAGAGACTAACAGAACAGGAAGAGCTCTTCTGAAATACGGGGTGTATGTCTTTTCTGGCAGAGGTCTAACATTGTTGCCTACTTCTAAGTTTCATAAACAAACCCCTAGCATTCATTGTGTGGCAAGTAAAATTTCAGGGTAACCAATGCAGAAATATGTAATCCCTACAGCTGTGGAAACCCTTAAGAAAATGAGACACCTACAAGGTTTCAAAACGTTGTAGAATGCACGCTCACACAGGTGCAGAGGCCTGAATTTTATCAGATATGTAAAAGGAATACCTTCTCTTGATCTCTGTCAACCAGATAAGCCCTCCTGCAGCACCCCATTCCCATTGTTGCACATAACTGAAACATGTTCAAAATGCCTACAGCTAAATGGGTATTACACTGATTCTAACCTTTGGTGCTTCTCTCCTAGCATCCTGTAGGGAGCAAGACCCAGAGTGAAGATTTTGATCCCATTAGGCACCCATTAGTCAAATTGTTTTGGTTTTTATAACATATTTTATTTTCTACTCTCTTTCAGAATTGTCACACTGCCTTTACACAGGCCCAAAGAACTGAAATATTTCTGTTGCCTTAGAAGAACAATTTCTTCACTTTTAATGGTCTCCAGGTTTTGCTTCTGACAGTACAATACAATAGTAATAATAGTAGTAGTCTTGAGAATGCAATCTCTACCACTTACAGAACACCTGTGCTCCTGAAGAAAGCAACATCTAAATTCATATTACACATAGTTATAAATTCAAGTCTCAGAAGAGTTTCCTATGTGTTTCAGGTATAATTTCCACCACGAGGTGCCCATAAAACATTGAGCTAGTGCAATACAAGACAGGAAAACTTGACAGGTCTCCAAAAAAATTGGACAGCATTCCAAAAAATATACTGTGCTCTCCTGATTGACCAGAGTACTGACGTTCAAGTCTGAAGCCTCAACACAGTCCTCAGTGCTCACTCAAGGAAGAGTGTAATAAGAACAAATAATCCTAAATTAGTAGTATAACTATAGGAATTGTTTTTTTCTAATGTAAGAAGCCACAGCGCACTTCAAGTTCACGTTGTCATTATATAATAATTTGATCTTCCAGAATGTGCAAATACACTTTCACCATCACAGAGTGTCTAGAAACTCACATGAAGGACTTCCATTCACTAGCAGTTCTACAATGCAACCAGGAGACATGTATCTCTGTTGTGATAGAGATGAAACTTAAAAGTATAAGTGGAAACTATGAGAAACACAAAGGTACTGCTTGCAGATTATGGAAAATCATTTTCAAAAGCTGCTAAGGGTTAAACAACTCCAGATGCTGAGGAAAGAGCCCATGCTTGAGTGACTTGCTTAACATCACATACAGCACTCAGTAGCCTTGAGAGGTGAAACCAGACCTTCAAAAACTCCTTTGCTGACCCTTTAGCACCAAGAACATCCCTTCTTTCCATTCATGTCCCAGGCTGTCATTTATTAAACTTGGGTCACCCCACATTTTCAGCAGACTATGTCTCAAAACACTGTTTCACTAGATTAATTGTCACCATATTGTGTCTTACAAATCCTGTAGATGTCAGGCTACAAAAATAGAGGAAAAAGGTAATAACATGCAGCAAACACAACAAGATGAATGTTCCCTTTCCCCTCCCTTCCACAGAGACATTCTTTCATTTCCATGAAATGAAACTGACCTGATGCACTTATCCACAGGTTCATCAATTTCTATGCAATTTTAAGACACACTTCATTATTCATTTGAGTCACTTGGCTGCCCTCTTGAAAACTGTCTGTAGTATTTGAATATTAATTCTATTTCCAAGAGTTCTATCCATGTTTTCTTCTCCCTTGTGTCTGCTTGGGCAGATCATAATTAATGAATCACTACAGATAATAGGTTTATATTTAAGTATTCAGTGATGCAGATGCCTGAATCTATTAATGAGGAAAGCCTACATTTTGCCTTTTTGCCTAGTGAATTTCACTAGGAAAGCCACTGTGTAGGCACAAAACAAATCAGGGTTGATTTTATTGCTTTTAATTTATTTCCATTCAGACTGAAGAAGTGTGAGACATCTGGTTAAACACAGGCATATGGAACAAAGGTGTAGTTACAAGCCTCTATAGACTTTTTACAGTAACATTCATAATTTGACAAGTAGTAAATAAAGCTTTAAGCAAGGCAGAAGATACTCTATCTGAAGGAACACTAAGTTTCTATCAGTGGAATACCATCAAATTTAGCTCTCCTGCTGCTCACACAATGAGCAGAATCAAACCCTAGATCTCAGAAGTAGGCCACTAAACCCAAAATCTTATTTACATCTTATCACAGTTCATTTTAAAAAGTCCCTGAATTGCGGCTTGTCTTGAAATATCAGTTATTTAGAACTTCAAAGGAAGTGAAATACTGAAAGTTTCAGATTACTGATATTAGTTCTCCGTCCATGACAGGAGCAGCAAAGCTGAATAAAGAAGCTGGAATATTCAATGCCAATTAAAAAAAAAAAAAAAAAAAAAAGAGAAAAACCCACAAAAAACCAAAAAAACCCACCCAGAACTAGGGCATGTTTGGACCTCCATTTGAACAATGCCAAGGCAGTAAAGTCTTATATCACTCAGAGGTTACAGAGAAACTGATTAGATATTCAAATTGCAGACTGGATACTGAAAAATAGAACAATTAATACTTCATTTTCTCTTTACTAAATGCAGTCATGGCCTGCCAATCTTAATTTCAAGCCCAAATGATTTTAGAACCATAACAAGAGAGCCCATAATGTGTTTGATTTGTTTACACTTTAACAATTAAATGAGGAGTTTATTATTATTTTCAACAGATTTCTAAAAATTATTTTGTTGATATATTGACAAGGGTGAAGAAATATTTAGAAAAACAAGATGTCTAAGCAAAGAAAAGTCAATTCCATTTCCTCATATTTTATGCAAACAAATTGCCATAGGTAAAACTTTTGAGAATTTTCTCTGTTCCAGTGGAACCAATGGATTAGTAACACGTAATATTGAAAACAGTCAACAGATAGTGAGCAGTAACTGTGAAACTGTGGAAAATCTCTTTGGTATTTTGCTCTTTAAACCAGATTTCACCCAGATGCTGGGTGCAATAGTACTGCTTAGTTATGTACAAGTCCTAAAGTAGTTCTAAATCCTCTGGGCTCTCTGATGAGAAGGCAGAGAGCTGTAATGTATTCTACATTCAAAGGTTTCAGTTCAGCTCAGGTTTTCAAGACACAAGGATGTCCTGGTTACATTTTCCTGGCTGTGAATGCAGCCCCTGCACTGACAGATAGGATGGGCAAGGAGGGACAGGGAGCAGGAGTCCAAGGACACCCTTCAGTGATTACCAAGACAGAGTAAACAGGAGCAATCAAGAGACTTGCAGCAAAAATATAGCTGTGAACCTAAGCAATTTTCAAAAATAGGTATGCCAAGGGCCAATGTCATCCAAATTTTTCAGAGGACAGGAAACCACTTCAACATTTACACAGAGAAGTGTTTTTCCTGTGCCCTTCCTTTACCATTTTGACTCATTACAACCACAATTTTCAAAAGATGAACCAGTACAAAGACTGTTGGGGTTTTTTTAGTAATCCAGATACTGCCTTATCATTTGAATGGCATATACTCAGATTAAAAAACAAATTACACAAAAAGAACAGTGTTAAGCTCTCTTCTTTTCAGCATCAGAATAAAGATGCTCTCTATGAAAGTATTTAAGAAGTTTTCCACTGTTTTTTTGCTTTGCCCAACACCATTTTTATAAATTTCCCTGTACAATAGCCTTTTTCTAACAACTGAAATAAAACAGACACACAAAAGTAGCACTACTTGACAGAACTTTTTCTTTTCCCTCAAACACAAATATAGGAATGTGAGAGATTTGCTACAGTAGTAGAAGGAACACTTAATTTTACCACTGCTTTCATTATATCTTCCTGGGCACAAGGGTATAAGAAGGAAATGGATGTAGCTCCAGAACACAGAAAAAGAAGAATTTTATTAATCACATTTTCATTTCACCTTTACTCTTGCAAATCATTCAATAGTATGAGAAGCTTTTCCTAACCGGACTGCCTAAAAGCCAAGGACTGGTTTCAGAATTTTTTCTTGGATGAACAGCATTCCCTATGTGCCATCTAATTCAAGTAACAGAATGACAGAATTGTTAGGATTGTAAGGGGCCTTTTGGAGATCAAGTCCAACTTCCCTGCCAAGGCAGGGTCACCTAAAGCAGGCAACACAGGAACCCATCCAGGAGGGTTTTGAATGTCACCAGAGAGAGAAACTCCACAACCTCCCTTCATCCTGTTCCAGTGATCTGACACATGCAGTGTATAGAAGTTCCTCCTCATATTGAGGTCAACCTTTCTGTTTTAGTTTATGGCCATTGTTGCTCATCCTGTCACCGGGCACCACTGAAGGCAGTCTGGCACCAACCTCTTGACACCTGCCTTTGAGATATTTGCATGCATTAATGAGACTCCCTCTCTGTCTTCTCTTCTCCAGACTAAGCAGGCCCAGCTCCCTCTGTCTCTCCTCACTAGAGAGATGCTCCAGAACACCTCATCATCTTTTTGGCCCCTGCTGGAGCCTCTCCAGACGCTCCTTGTCCTTGCTGTACTGAGGAGCCCGGAATGGACACAGCACTGCAGATTTGGCCTCACCAGGGCTGAGAAGGAGGGGAGGATCAGCTCCCTTCACCTGCTGGCCATGCTGTACCCAATGCGCCCCTGGATATCATTGGCCCTCCTGGCCACAAGGGCACTGCTGGTTCATGGCCAGCTTGTCATCTTCCAGGACTCCCAGGTCCTTCCCAGCAGAGCTGCCCTCTAGCATGACAGAACCCAGACTGTGCTGGTGTTTGAGGTTCTACCTCCACAGATGCAGGACCCTGCACTTTCCCTCACTGAACCTCATCAGGTTTCTCCTCACCCAAGTCTCCAGCTGATCAAGGTCCCACTGAATAGCAGCAGAGCCTTCAGGTGGATCAGCCACTTACCCTTTTCATATCAGCAGCAAACTTGCTGAGGATGCTCTCTATGCCTTCCTCCAGGTTTTTGGTGAGCAAGTTGAGTAAGACCAGATGCAGTGTTACTCCCTGGGGAAGGCCAATGACAACAGGCCTCCAAATGAATTCTACTGCACTGATCATGACCCTCTGAGCTCTGCCATTCAGTTCTTGATCCACCCCACTCTCCGTTCACCCAGCCCATGTTTCCTGACCTGACCTGTGAGGATGTTGTGGGAGACAATGTCAAAAGTCAAGGTAGACATCATCAACAGCTCTCATTGACCCACTCTGCCATGTCAACACTGAAGGTTATGACAAGTCAATTTACATAATAGCCAAATTCTGCTGCTATTACTACACTTCCACAGACACATTCCCATAGGGACATAGCCTCTGATCCACACAGTTTGCAATCTTAAAAGACAATATGAATAAAGATAAGTCCTTCAAAATCATACGAAGGGAGAGAAATCAAGCTACAGATGTGAGTGTGCTGTATGAATGACTTAAAGCAGCTGATTTCTGCCCCTCTGCCAAAGAATAGCTATGCATAGCATAGCAATTAATATGTTTCTAATTTCTGTTACTTTTTCTTTCTTTTTATTTTTTTGTTCTTACAAAATCTCTGTGTAAGTTTCCTTGCTTATAGTGAGAAGGATTTGTGCTTTCACGCCAGCAGCCTTCAACAAAATTGTCTGCTAGTGTGAGCTTTTAACAAATTTTAATAAGGATTCTTGTAATCAATGTTATCTTGACTAATATGACTGTAAGAAGACTTAATGGCAAAAAAAAAAAAAAGAAAAAAAGAGCTGGGTCAATTTGACATTTCATTTTCTACTCTGTTACCACTCCTTCAAAAATCTCCCTATCCAGACACTTCCTGATTATCACTTTTTCAGAAATAATAAGGATTAGGTAGAAACCTGAAAAAAAAGAGAAACATTGCAACTGCAGGAAAGGCTCTTTGTGCTAGGCAGAGTTTTTAATGAGCAATTGACAAAAAAGCTCTCTAGAAATATTAAAACCTGTCACTAACGGGAATAAAACCTTCTTTATGTCCTTTCTTTTTATTTTTTTTTCTCCCCACAAAAAATTAAACTGTTTTAACACTCTTAAGAACACTTTCCATTAAAGAGACTAGGCATGTTAGGAACAATTTGCCAGGGCATGAAGCCCCAAAACCCATTTTAAGTCCTCCCTTTTGAGTATCTATTGTTTCTTTCCTTTTTAATTTCACAAAATTATCAGTGCTTCATTGTCTGAGTAGTACCTAGGATTTAGTAATTCCTCAGGCCTGTGGGATGCACATCCTAGATATTCTAGGCTTCTGGTGCAATTTGGCTGTACAGTACTGTTAAGTCACATATAACCCAAAACAAAGCACCAGAGAAAGAGATGCCTCCTTTAACATCCAGAAATCTTATTATTTCAGCATTTACTTGGCACACAGGAGGCCAACGTGCTAATTCCTTTTTCTGCTTGATCTGTGACAGAAGTCTGTACTTAGGTTCTGTGTCAGTGCACTGAAGAAAAGCTTTCTCATGGTCTGCCTCTGAAGTTGTTCTGTTTTGTAGGAAACACGTGGCTACTCAGGGAGCAAGAGAGAAAGCAAAAGGAAAATTCTGTAGACTGGTTGTTAAGGCATTCACCACAGAGACTCAACCCCTTATCCCTATTCTGATAAATATTTCAGGAACTTTTCTCTCTTGTTGAGTCTTGTCTACTTTGTATAAAATCCTTAAATATTATTTGAATTGGGATGAGTATCCAAGTATCTCAACTGTGCTTATCACCAGCTGCAGCAGTATTATTTCTTCAGGCCAGTAAGTAGCTGACTGCTTACCCAAAGCAGAATATTTCCCTACAAGAGGGGCTGAATGAGCCTAATCCTAAAGCCCTCATGGCTCCAAAGCTACAATGGTTTAAGAAAATAGATGCTTAATCACTTTGTTATAATATAGCCAAAAATGTTAAAAATTGTGGTATCCTACAACAGAAGTAGATGTTTGAGATAGAGAAAAAAAAGAAATTTTCTCCTTTTTTCAGAAGAGTGCTGATTTGATCTAAATGGTATCAATATCAAGAAAAAAAGAAAACTACTTAACAAGTGGAAATGGTACTTGTTTATTAAGAAACAGAAGGCCACATTTTAAGGTCACATCTTGTCTCAGCTTACTGCCACAGTTCCTTAAGTCTATTTTCATACATGCTGCTGATAATTCTGCGTGCTGGAAATACAATTGTCTATGCAATAGCACCCATTCATGTTTTACCAACCCAATAACCTTTCACTGCAGTGGCTGGCTTGGTAGATAATGGAAGTGTGAGTATTGTCCCCATCAGTTTGAGCAAGGCTTTTGACACTGTTTCCCATTGTATCCTCATACAGAAGCTGATGTAGTATGAGTTAGATGAGCCTGTACAGAGTGAGGTGGACAGAAAACTGGTTGAATGGCTGGCTCCCCCAAAGGGTGATCAGTGGCATGAATTCTAGTTAGAGGCCACTAACTAGCAGTATAACCCAGGAGTCAAAGTTGGGTCTCATCTTTTTAAACATCTTCCTAAAATAACTGGATGACAAAGGCAAACTGTACCCTCAGAGCGTTGGCTGATGATACAAAACTGGGAGGACTGGCTCATACACCAGAGGGTTCAGCCATCATCCAGGGGGACCCTGACAGGCTGGAGAAATGGAATTACAGGTACTTTGGGAAATTCAACAAGGAAAACTACCAAGTCCTGCACCTGAGAAAGAACAATCCCAGGTAAATGCTTGGGAAAGGAACTTGGCAGAAAATGACCCAGAGCTCCCAGTGGATACCAGGTTTTACAGAAACCAGCAATGTACCCCTGGGACTGAGACAGTTAGCATTATCCTGGGCTGCATTAGGAGCAGCACTGCCATCAGGCCTAGGGGATGGATCCTTCCCATTTACTGGCGAGGCCTCGCCTGGAGTACTGTGTCCGATTCTGGAGTCCCCAGTGCAAGAGAAAGATGGAGCTCTGGGACTTGATGATGCCATCCAACTTGAGGTTTTCTTTGGTCTTGTGATGCCAGAGAGGACCCAGAAAAGGGTGGCAAAGATGGGGAGGGGACTGGAGCATATCTCCTGCAAGGAAAGACTGAGAGAGCTGGCAGAGCTCAGTCTGGAGAGAAGAAGGATCATGGTGGGATTTCAGCAAAGTGTACAAATACCCAAATGGAACCTGTGAAGAGGGCAGAGCCAGGCTCTTTCCAGTGGTGCCCAGGAGGCCAGATGACCAGAAAAAATGAGCAAAACCTGGAAAACAGGTGGTCCCATCTGAACATCAGGTAACACTGTTTTACTGTGATGGTGACTAAGCATTGGCACAGGTTGCCAAGAGAGATTTTGAAGTCTTCCTCCTTGGAGATACTCAAAAAATATCTGGATGTAGTCCTGGGCAATCAGCTCTACATGGCCCAGCTTGAGCAGGAGGATTGGAGCCCATGAACCCCAGAGGTCCCTTCCAGTCTCAATCATTAAATACTGTGTACTCATCATATATAACAATGTTCTTAGGGCGGAGTGGGCTCCTTATCACTGCAATGGCCTAAATCTCGTAGCAAATGCCCTCTCAGGGATTTCTAATGCATTCAAGTGCCTTGTGCAGCATCTCATTCTGAGATGTGGGGATGTCTTAATTGTCCATGTGAATTTTATATACAGTTTTCTACCTGAACAAGAAATCTTGTAGGAGTTCAAAATCCTTGTGTGCTTTTCACATTTCATATATGAGTTTCCACTGTACTTACAGAGCTGGGAACCAAATTTACAAATGACATAGAAACATCTATTCTCATAGCCCTGCCACTTTGCTAGCTGAGAAGTAACTTCTGTCTCTAGGGAGTGCAAGGTCTCGTATCTAGCTCAGTGTTAATGACAATCTGAGACAACCTGATCAAGGTACCTGAAAGCAAGATACCCTTTAAAACACATAAATTCCTATCCTCTTGGAAGATAATTTCTCATAAATTCAGAAAGAGCAACAAAACACTACATCTTCCATTAATGTTAAAAGAATTAATAAGATTTTGTAAATGTAGGTTTATCTACTGGGCAACTTTAAATGCAGATGTATTTGTCTATACTGACTCTCATTAAAACTCCTAAGAGAGCACTTCTGTTTCCCCCAGTAAATCAAATATTCACCAAGCTGGACTCACACTGTGAGCTGCAGAAGACTTTCAAGTCCTTCCCTTTGCTGTTCTCTGCATAGAGACCAGCTTCAAGCATACTCTTGGTTCTTAAAAAGCAATAAATAATTAACATGATGAGTGAAGTATATCCACCTGGAAAAATAATTCTTAAAAATTAAAGATTTGGGAGAACAAAAATATACTAGAATTGCTGAAGGGTGCTTTTCAGAGGAGACTCAAAGCCAAATCCAAGCTGAATTCAAAGATTCAAATAATGAGTCTTTACCAACATGAAATAATGCCCTTATTCTGTCCAGGAGTGAGGTGACAGCCAAGATGAAAGCGAGTGCACTCTGCTTACAAATACCCAAAATCATTATTCCACCATCAGCTCTTTTCTGTGTATCTGCACTTCTGAAAAGATCACATGTAGGTTCTCTAATCCTTCCTGTGGCTATTTGTGTCCAGGTTGAAAAAGAAATTAAAAGGCCCTATTTAACCTGTCTCCTGCCTAGCCAGGCTTGACTTGAGGCTTCAGCCCCAAGAACCAGCCCTGATGCATTTGCATTGCGTTGTAGGGAAATGTTGAGTCTGAGCGAGTGCACTCCCTCCTGCATTATACCAGACTGGAGAGCTGGGCAGCTCTGAGAGCAGAGCCAAGCACAAGTCAACACTAAGTGTGGTGGGTCACCAGGTAGAGAGAGAGCATTCCAGTCCTGGAATGTGCATATACAGGACTCAGTATAGTCATTAGGTCCACAGCATGCAAATTTCTATTCCAGTGAGCCTAAATCACAGCAAGGAAGGCAATTAAGAAAACAGAAGAACTGAAGCAGACTCTCCCAGTAAAGAACAGAGAAACAGAAGCAGAATAATGTGCAATAAAATTTTATATCATCAGACCTGCAGATTTTAAAACCAAATTTAAAAAACCTCCTAAAACTTATTTGATGTTAAGCAGTGTTTCTACCAACATCAGTACTGCAGATACATCTGTGTGATTTCTTTATCAGCATATTCTTCCTGGAAATAAAATGTTCCTATGGCAAGAAGTGACATGAAGAGTGCAGGGTAATCTGACTTAAATGTAACACTGTTGAAATTCTGTCCAGCCCAATGAGGGTCTATCTTTGACGTGCTCTTAAATTCACCTGGATACCTGCAGCCCACAGTTGGGCAAAATAATTTTGCTGTCAGTTCCATGCAACAAGAGTTTCAGCATGGAATAACATTTTCCTGTCTCAGTAGAAGCTTCAATTAATGATTAATTCAAGGATACAAATATGCTCTATTTAGTAAGGACAAAATTGTTTCAGTGTTGGAGAAAATACTATCCAGGATATAGAAATTTTAGGAAGGGCAGTCAATGACCAGGAAATACGGAACAACATCAAAGCCACCTCTGTGGATACATTAAACTGTTACAGTTCAGGCAGCAAGAAGACACAGGCAGAAGCCACATCTGTGTTGAAAATTCCATGTGAAAGTAGATGAGGAGTAAAATTTGGAATACTAACAATCTGTAAAAATCCCCCCTTCCCCCCACCACACTCACATTTCTTTTCATCTTTTTTTTTGCATCTTTAAGTAAAAAAAGAAGTCACCTACTAGGTAGAGGTTTGCACTTGTAATTCAGTGTTCATTATTACCTATTGATGGCATAAAATTCCTGAAAACAGGAATTTTAACCATTATACAGTTCATTGCCCTATTAATTGTGAATCACAAATACACAGGGTTTAAATGTTCTTTTGTCCTATTGCAAATATGAATAAAGAAATAAAGAAAAAATTATCCCTCTCTAATTTGTCACTTGAGATCAAAAGACCAAATAGGAGAAATTTATTAGGGCAAATAATATATGTAGAATGAATTAATACTACAATAATTTGCCTTGTCTAAGAAATTGAATTATGGAAGCTGTGCCTTAATTTGTAAAAGAAATTGCAATAAATGATATGAAATCTAATGCTTTGATCCACAGGAAAAAATTAATTTCTCCTTAATATTAAAAAATTCCAAAGGTTTTGTTGTAATTCTAGGCATGGTAAAGAATGAATACTCCTGAAACTGAAGTAATTATGAATCATGTGCTGAAAGGCTTAAATGAGAATTTTAATGCACTTCGAGAAAAGAAAGAAATTGACTGAGACTTTGTTTCTTTAGAGAAATGCAGCTAAGATTTATGCATTAGAGATTGATGCATTTATCTGAAAGAGGATATTTTATTTTGAAAAACATAATGACCTTTAAAATGTTTTCTTCAAAGTGACATCAAGGAATCTACTCCTACCTGTTGATCATTGCCACCACGAAACCACAAGTTTATTGGTCACAGTCAGGGGTCAGCAGGCCGTTGTCCCAAACATTGGACAAGTGTTTCATGCTAATAGCACTTTATACACAGTTCAGCACCTCAGGCCATACATCAAGGTCAAATTCAGCAAAGCAATGGAACCCACCTTAATTTTGAATATGCACACCAGTATCTCCCAAATCAGTGGAGCACAGAACTAACTCCATTATGTCCTCTGTTTCTTTGTCTGATTCCAGTCTAAGTCCATTTTGTCCTCTACGTCTTCACAGCGTGGTTAAATTCCAAAATAAATTTTTCCTTTCAGGTTCAAAGATATAAATTTTTAAAAGGATATTTAGCTAATTAAGGCCCAAGTCATTTGAATTAAAGCATACTAGATCATTTGGAAATTAAGTATACTCACCTTTCTTTCTATTATCGTCCAGCCATAACTACATAATTCAGAATAGCAATATCATGAATGTATATCATAAGTATCATTATCACAATTAGTAGAACCTAGTGACATACAGCTCTAATCTTATGAAATTTTTCATGCTTCTTTAAGAAATCTCTCAAATCGCACTGCAGATTTCCACATAATTCCTGAACAATCCTTTTAATCCTGTTATGAAATAAGTATTTTATATATGTTTATCTAACATCACAAACTTGTTTCATTTTCTTATTTTAGAATATATTCACAGACTTAAGATGCTATTCTAGTAAACTCTTCCCAGAACCTTATGCTGTAGTGCTGCATCAGAATGCAGTTAAGTTTCTGCAGTCTGACTTTAGGGTCATCACATTGAGGCTGTTTCCAGTTAAAAGAGGAAAGACTTCCAGAAACAACAGGCCCATATGCATTTGGTTCTACTTTATTTTTTCATATTCAGGGAGAAGTCCAACTCCTACTACTCCATTTAGTCCATCTGTGCCATGCACAATGTGCTAGGATTGTGAAAAGAAAATCACTACCACATTTTAAGTCTTACCCACTTAAACTATTGGTCAGCTACTTCAGTACTTCATATATTTTTCTTAGAATCATATGTCACTCCCCACTACATCAGAAATGCTGTGTTTTCTTCTAAAGAGAACAATTAATTCTGGGATATGAAGTTCTTTATAGGTGAACTGTGCAAAAACACTGTCTATCATATATATCCAGCCACTAACCCGCATTTAAGTCAACAGCCTGCCTTTCTGAAATTCTCTCCCCAGTTTTCCGTTTTCCTGTCTTCAAAGTCTTCTTCTTCAGAGAGAAGCAATCTCAGTCAGCACTGGATATCTTCCCCAGATAAGGGAATCATTCTTCCTCATAATTCAACAAAACAAATAAGAACTTGTCTAAAGATTTTCCTTGTAAGAAGGGGGAGATGACGTACTTGAATGCAGATATGTACCTTCTAGAAGAAAATAGAGGGAGATTAAGAACAATCATGCAATTTGGTACACACATAAGTGATACTAAAAAGCTACATGAGCATATTTGTCACTTCAGGAAAAAACGTACCAACAATTACAACGAAAGCTTAAGGGTACACATAAGGAATCTTTTAGGCTGTACAAAGATATGTTTAGAGATAGTTTCTATAATTGGTGTAGTAACTGCAGTTTCATAAATAAACAAAATTTATTATTTCTTAATGCAAATGAAATTGCTTATAGTTTGGGGATCCTTCTGCCTCATGCACTTCAAAATATTTTTACATTATAGTTGCTTTTTACTTCCTTCCTCCTTGGTGACTCACTCATACTCTTTCCATCCACCAATACAGCTGACAGATCATGACAGTTCTTGCTGCTGTTCCTCATGAACTGTTGGTTAAATGCCACCGGCTCACTGATTTATAGATACTTTAAATTATTGAAGCATTCTTTTACTTGCTGCTTATTAAGTCTATTTCCTCATATTTCCAGACCCTCATTTCCATTTATCTCACTTAGCTGACTCCCATATTCTTTCTCTTCTCCCTTTGTGTGGAGGACTGAAACAAAGTGGATGCTGAGAATGTTATCTATCTTCATGCAATCTATTATTTAGATTCTTCATTTTAAAGAGACTGGATGACTCAGGGGAATTTTAATTGGATAAAACTTTCCCTGCTTGGTTGCTGGGTCATGTCTATTATAGGTCACCAATGACTGAAGACTGGCCTCTGCATAACAAGTCGGTGATTTCAGGTGTTCACAAAGATGATGGAGGAATAATTCAGTGCAGATCAAAAGTGTTCTGCTCAGTCAGACCTCTTGCTGAAGATCTGAATGGAATTTCTAATCATATCAATATCAGGTGAATAAAAACTAGCCACATAGACAGAGCTAATTGTATTTTCACAATAGAAGGGTCTTGCTAAATGGAAACAGGAAATTAACTTTTCAAATAGGATGAGGGACATTCAGGCAGTATGTGAGTGATTAAACCAGTATCATCTGTGTTGTATTTTTTTAATATATATAAAAAAATATTTACAACAGCTGGAGGTCTGAAATCTTTGAAGTCTTTTGTACTAATTTTTAGAAAAAGTGAAAACAAGGTCTCATTGCAACACAAGGCAACACCATGACAACATTCAGTTAATACCAAAGTCGTTGGGACATACAGAAGAGGTCTTTAAAGAGAATGTGAGATAAAGTTGTGCAGGTAATTACAGGTAGACAAATGCTGTGAGGCAGAATCACAAGAGGAGAGCACTCTGCATAAGAACACATATCAAGTTTGGGGAGAGGAAGAATCCAGAAAGTCTGTTCTCAAATCTGTTTTTACTTACACATTTATTTGCATGACAATTTTTCATAAATTCAGTTTTGCTCCTGAATTTTCAGGTAGCTATTTTCCCTGCAAAATAATGTAACACTGAAATTCAAATATATTTGTTCTGTAACACTTTTGTTACATTGTCTTTGTTTGCCATACACACAGCAATAGCACACTCTTACTGTACACTGATGTTTTGAAAGTACACTGAAAGCAGCCTTAACATCATCCCTTTTAAAAGTACAGAATCAGTGAAAAAAAATTTATTAATTCCCCCCCACACACACACACACAAAAAAAGCCAAGACAACAACAAAAACTGAGATGACTGGAGATGACCACAGGAGTTTTCTGAGACAAACAAGTTTCAAGAGTACCAATCAAGATATCAGTCCTGAGGCATTTGTCTAGAAAGGTCAATGCAGGATGTTGAAAGTGCATTCTTTAACAGTTAGAGTAAGAAATAGATATCATGACAGTATATACTAACTTCTGTGACAGAAAAGCAAAACAGTATTTCGTGAACAGATGCAGTGAAATTGCTAATGCTAAAAATGAGTATACTATCATTGTACCCACTAGTAAATCTTTCTTAACGTAGGAAATAGAGGATTTTTTTTTTTTTTTTGAAAACAGATGTTTAATCCCTGCAGGAGAAATTCCGTCTTTCACATGGGTTGCTCTTTACAAAATACTGTATGGGTTCTGCTAATAACAAATTTAGGCTTCTACTATAACAAATTTTTCTTTTAAAGTGCTTTAACTATGAGTATTTTCTCAAAGGATGTTACAAAGACTCTTATATTTATGGACATTCTAAAGGCAGGGGAACAAGGCATGAAAAGATGAAGCTCCATGGCCATTGTCCCCCATTGGTCATTGAAAAAATAAAGCTTTCTAGAACCTATACTCTCTTAAACATCACTTCCTTAGAATAATTTTTACTTTCATTCCCATCAACTTTAGAAGCAAGATGGTGATTTTTTAAACATGTGTCTTACAGGAAAAAAAAACCACAGAAAAGGAACATAAATATCACAAAAAGATAGCCTGGAGCAATGAACCCATCATCCACAAGTAATGATTTATTGAGAAGACAGCACAAGCACTTGTGCTTCCCCACAGCATAAGGATATTTATCCCCCAGAAAATCAGTTTTCAGTACTCGTTCTGTTTCACAGGATATTATGGTAACACCAGAGGATGCCTGCCCAGTTAGAGGAAGCAATTTGCAATGGAAGCTTTCAATTACCTCAGTCTTTGTAAAATTAGAACATTTTGCAAGGTTTAAAGAAAATAAAAGTAGAAAGGACTTGGGTGAGATCAGAAGCAATGGCACAGTGAAAATGTGAAGCCAAGGCTGTGACTGGTTCTGTTTGTCATGCTTTCCTTGACAGTCTTTGTATAGTAATCCTGGCCAAAGCTCTAATTTAGATAATTACATTTTTTTAGCTAAATTTCTCCCTCCAGTTTCAGTTGGCTGGGAATTTTCTTTCTTTCTAATATGAACCACATGCAGAGTTAAACTGAGTAGCGTTAAGCAGCTGCTGCATTTCATTCCAGGCAGGTTGCCATTGAAGGATCTGGCTGTATGACATTGAGGGCTGCTGAACTAAGATGTGAGTACATGGAGTCAATGTCCAACCCCAATGAATCAATAGCAGAACTTACTTACCTTAGCTACAGTTAAGGTAGGATTTCATAGTTCTGTGATTACTACATACTTGGAGCAAGTCACTGAACTTGTTTTCCCTTTCTTATGCAATGTATATATTCCCTCTGGTACAAAAGCTTGTGCCTATGTTGTGGTAATATTCTAATACAGATGGAGTCCCGATCTCAAATAAACATCAAGGCAAAAACAGATTGTGCCTATTGCACTGAATAACCAAGTCCAGAGAAATTCCTAAATTCAAATGTGATTGCACACTATGATCCACTGAATATTTTGCCAGAGAATTCTTTAGAGTTCTCAGTCCTGCTGGACCATCAGAAAGGCAGAATTTGCTACCTGCAGTTAAGGTTGGCTTCCAAGATCCCATCAAAACCAAAATGATCCAAAGGAAAATTTGATGCAAGAGTCTTGCACTACCACAAGAAATCAAAGGGAACTCCATCTGTTTGGATGCACCTGCCAAATGGAGAATGTCCACTTTCAAAGACTCTGTGCTCTCTGGCCTGAGAGCAAGCAGACCACCAGGAGGCAAACGACACAGGATTCAGCTGGATGATATAACCAAGTGAACAGCAGGTAGATGAACACACTGCTGTGCAAAACAAAACACCAAAGCAAAGGCAAGTATCAGCCTCCATAGTTATAAGACTATGGAAGAAGGAAAGCAACACAAGAACAGAATAGGCATTTTTAGACCCTTATTTAGTGCTTTTGATCGCGGGGTGCTATTTCAGGGACTTTAATCACCATTGAAAGAAGCTTGTAATCAAGGGGACTTTGTTAACTTGAGTGCTTGCCACTTTCACAGAGTTCTGCGTTTTTTTCCAGGATTAGAAGGGTTCCAGGAAGGGAAAGGAAGCCCTCTGGGCTAAAACTAAATCCTCTAGGGTTGTAAAACAATGAATTCACAAATTATAAGGACTTCTAAAATCTCTAAATCTCTGGCGTAGGAGGAACAACAGGTTCACTGCCATATCAGCTTCACTATCCAGGCTAAATTGAGAAAAGAGGGAAAGAAATGTCTAAGTCTATTAGAAAAAGATTGGAAGTGAATGAAGCACACTGATTGATTTAGCTTGTAGTGCAAGAGAGTGCTAGAGCTGGGAGTTCCCCTCTTCCCTTCAGGCTTTAGATTGCAGCTACTTGTGTTTGCTGACTGCCTAAAAAGCAAACTTTCTAATTTAGTATGGATTGCTAAATTTATTATTTTTCTTTAATTTTGCTCTTTCATCCCTATTCATAAATCATTAGCCAGCCTTAATTGTTTCAACTTCTGCTAAAGGGGAATACAAGCATCTTTCATCCTCACTATATGAATTCATTTGGAAGCACTGTGTATTTGCTAGTTTATATTTGATCTTAATGCCTGCTCACCTCCTTACCTGTCTCTCTTGTACTATTCTCCCTCAGTGTAAACTTAGTATGTTGTTTCTAAAGGAGTTTTATTAAAAACAAAACAAACCAACAAACAACCCTTCATAAAATATGCAAAGCTGTTCTAAAGATCAATAAAGTACTTATGCATTTATCCAAAGACAAACTGAAGCAAGACTACATCACCAAATAGGAAGATGACTTCCAATGTCATCACCTTCACAAAAATAAGTTTGTCAAATTTTTCAAAACATATTGTTTCACCTATACTAAACACATGTAGTGAACAGTCTCTGGTATGGAAAACTACATTTGACATATGAAAGATGGTGGAAGGAATATTTTCCCTAAGGCTATTATTTGCAGAAAACCAAGAAACAAAGGCTTTCTTACGTCCAAGTGTTTAAATGAGCTCAGAATTATCCTATGCAGAGTCTTCTATCTTCCTCAGAGACAAAGTCAATTATACAACTGTGTGAGACACTAATTAAAATGCCAAAAAGTGTCAATAATGACAGGCAGATGTAATACAACATGCAGAATCTTAGACAGTGCTTAGGAGTTCACTTAATCTCTTTATCAGAGAAGGCTCTATTTTTGAAAGAGAAATTACATATGGGATTTTCTAAAAACACAGCTGTCTGGAGCGGGAGAGAGTGCTCATGCACAGCATCCCTTCAGACAGAGGGGGACCCAGGGGGACCACGGGGAGGTGAAGGGTCCCAGGAGTGGCTACTGGAATGCACAGCCAGATATGTACAGTCCCTTATGAATCCTTTGAGATAATTCCAAAATATTTTCAATTGTTCACTTGAAGCCTGCTCTTTTTTGTCTTTTTTTTAGAGCAGTAAGGATTGATTTTCAGCTATGCCAAATATGAAGATCACTGCTGAATGTCAAGGCTCCTTATCAGCTCCTAGAACCAGGACATGATAGGTGGGTCTGAATTTACAACATCCAAAATGTTCTGTTGATTTCACCTGTATTTTCCTTCCATTCACTGGAAGGAAAAAGAACCAGGTTACATCTCCAAATAGTTCTTAGATGAGATTTTAAGCTCTGTGTTTTTTAGCTCATTGCCACCTAAAATTGTCAGCAACTAAGTCTTAAGGATGTGCAAGTCTGTTTGGAAAAGCTGCAGCACTATAAATCAATCTTTGATTATGTGGTTTGTGTACCAGGAATTTGTGCTTTTATTTAATTTGCAGGCAGTCTTCCAAATGTCCTAGCTTTCTTTCCCGAAATTTATGGGAGTTTTGAAAACCAGTTTGGCAAGATTTTTCTAAGCTTCAAGGAAGAAAAAGTAATTATTTTCATACTTCTCTGAATGATCAGCAGAAGCCCAGAAGCATGAGGCTACTGTAATATACTGCCAAAACCCATGATTATCAAGTAATGAATAAATCTCTTACTTCTCACTGTGCACTGGATATTTTGGCCTTGTTTTTTCTTGCCATAAAAAACATTGCAAAAAGCAAAGATTGATGTCCCGTTTCCTGTTCCCTTGGCATCAGAATGAATCATGACCTTTTTCAAATTTTGCACTCATCCAAGATAAGAATCTCATACAACTTAGAGCTTTCTCTCATGAAATTTTGATGTGGCTAGTGGTCTCACAGGCCAAGATCATCCCCATAAAGCATGGGCAGCTCCCAAAATCCACACTTCATTGCAGTCTGTTTAAAGAGATGCCCACACACTATACCCCACAGTAAGTGTTGCCATCATTTTCACTGAGAACATGTTTCACAGCATTTTGCTGGCGTAATGCTTGTGGTAACCAACTCACAATGTCTGCTAAAATATAATTATTCCAGTATAAGAAATCTAAAATCTTCAAAGGAGTAAAGTTTACTAACCTCATGCTTTGTCAGTCTATAATAACTATGTTAAGTCCTGAGAATGAATTTTTTTTAAATAAAAATTAAACTGGAATTACTGTGCTAGCTTGTACCCTCTAGACAGAAACACAGAAGAGACCTGCCAAGCACAAATCAATGCTGTTCTTTTTTACTTCACTACATATTAGGAGTATGAGATCCACACAGATAATGTCCATGGATAATGGATTGCCTGAAGGCAAAAGAAAAATGCAGAAGTCAAAATTATAAGACCCAGTGAAGGCTTTGGTATGTTATAATTTGGCTGTACTAGTATGAACTTAACTGGAAAAGCATCATAGACTGAGACTGCCTCAGTATTTTTGTTGGTGACCTACGCATTAAGGAACCCGGATACACCCCCAAATTCTCAACAGCTGTAGCAACATGGATGAGTGGAGAAAAAAGAAAGAACGAAACCCTGGGAGCAATGCAGCCAACAAAGCAGGTCAGCAGCTTCCCCAGACCCCATGGTGGGTGTAGCTAAATTTGTACAGGGTCAAGGCAATATCCATCCTCAGGTGGAAACTCAGTCTGAGAGAAAAGGAAATTTTACTGACAACTTGCTACCTGTTGCTACAATTCCTGCTCCCTTAAACTCAACCTTTAGAAGTGTATAAAGAGCAGTCTGTCCTGATGTTTTTATAAAATGCTTAATACAAGCCATATGGGTACATTTAGGAAGAAAAAAAAAAAATTTGCATTAATTTCCAACACTAAACAACCTTACATGTTAAAAAGAAATCAAAACACAAAGCCATCCCTCAGGGAGATTTAGCCATGATTAAGCAGGTAATTATTTTGGAGAGATAGTTGACTGTAAATGTAATGTATGCAAATGTCAAAAAGGGAGAACTAACATCACTGTTTGCCATATTATATAATATTACCTATTGCGTTACCAGATTTTTTTAAGCAGATTGTACAGTGCTTTTACCATCAGAGGCATCATTCACTGCTATTCATATCCTTAAGTTCATTGAGCAGAGATGTCTATTGGTCTATTTGATATAATACAGTGTTTCAAAATCTCCCATTGTTATTTCATGAGTATAAATTTTTTATTAGAATCCACTAATTTCAATTATAATAAACCTTTTTTTTTTAAAAAAAAGAGCAGTAGTTCAGAAATGTTTAAGACCACCATCTTCATCCTAACTCCCTGAGTAGTCTATGCAATGAGCCTTCAGAAGATCTTGTTTGAAAGAATATTAGGAGTATAAAAATTCCACCTAATAATTCACATGGGCTTATAAAACAGAAGAAAAAATAAACCTTGTCTGGCACCATAGGTCTGAGTTGTCCTTAAAAAAAAAAAAAAAGCAAAACAATATATCGTTTCAGAAAATCAAATTGGGTGAATTTAGCAAAGTAATTCAGAAGGCCAGTTGCTTAAGACAGAACACTACCTTCTCCTTTTCTTCATAGCAATATTAAGAATTCCCAGCTTGTCTCACTGATGATGATTTTATATGGTTGGAAAATGACCAATGTCTTCTGAGGAGCTGTGGCATGGGGAATGTTGTTGCGACTAATTACATTCCATACCTTTGCTGCAAAACATGGTTTCTTTTCCTTTTTGGTAGGAATAATTCATTAATATGCAAGACAGGTTTTAAGAAGATACTACACTTACTCCTAGTTCTGATTTATTTTTGGACACTTGAATAGCAGCCTGCATATATTCTTGCAACCTCAACATGATGAATTTGGTTTAAAGACTGTTAATGGACAGGTATTATAACATTAAGTCTTTGATACAATTCTATAAAGTCAAAAGGCTTTACCAAATCGCTTTAAAATTTAGAAAAGGAAATTAATGAATCAGAAACATATCAATGTAAGATCAATCAAAGAGAATTTCATGGTGGAAGCAAGAATTTTCCATTACAGAAATTTACTCCCTTCTTGATACCTCACCTAAATGTTCCCACTGTGCTTGATCAGTACAAAAGGAAATAATGCAGGAACACTTGGTGACAACCAGGAAGGAAGAAATTCACAGATCTATTCCCAAATGCTGGGTAACCTTACACTACATTCAGAATGATCCACATATTTAACATTCAATTTAAATACAAACTTGAAGAACATAATTAAGTTAAATAAGCTCATGCACCACTGTTTAATATTCACAAAGACAAACTTTTTATTATACCAAAAAGCTTATGTTTTCAAAACCAAAGGCAATTATAAAAAGCTGGTTAGGCATTTTGAATAGCTAATAAATATTCATTCCATTCTTCCAAATTACTGAAATACTGCATCCTATTTATCAATTTTATGAAAATTATTTTAATGTGCAAAGAGATAAAGAAAACTTCAAATCTGAATTGTATTTAAATATTTTACTTAAAAGAAGCAACACAGCTTTCAAAATAAGATGAAATTTCAACAACTGAAATAAAAGCTCATCTTTAAATCAGCTAAATTAAATCAATACAAAAAATACTACTGGGATTTCATAAATAGCTGCAAAGAGATGGCTGGTTATAAGTCCTAATGAAGATGTGATAGCAAACATAATGAAATTCAGGATTTGAGGCAGATATCAAATGTTTTACTTCAGAATAAGTCAATATGGGGTGTCTAAGTACTCAGAGCTGTGCTGGCAACAGCTCATTGCAGTTGTGCCTGCACTGCACTTTTGTCAGGGTGAATTCAGCATGCCAGTCATTCCATGAGGTTTTGCTTGTAGATATATACAGACTTGACTCCCACCATATCAAAACATCTAATTATTTGGGAGGCAACATGGACCTTCAAGAATACAAATACTTTAGATGTGCAAAGTCAAACTGGTCAACTCCAATAATTCTCATTTTTCATACAATATGAATTCTTTCACAAAAATGGGATTGACCGTTAAACATGAAAACATACATAACTCAGTCAAGAGAAGGTATGTTCTCTTGTGCCTTGCCAATGAAGAACATGCTGAAAGTCTCTGTGGAAGAGAAATATGAGTCTCATGATTTTAGAGCTCTGCCTGAATTGACTTACCAAAAAGTACTTCAAGGCATGCAATTTCTTAGTGAAACAAGCAAATTAGTGCCTTGCACATCTTAAATAGCTCTTCAATTTTTTTGTCAGAAGTAACCTGCTGGAAATGAAAGACCTTCATGTTTCCTAAGAAGTTGCAGAAGCCTGTATAAGAAATTATAAGGACACTGCATAAGAATTAGGAGTGTGGCTGAGGCAGCCAAAATTCTGTCAATATTTGTGGAGTTCTCAGTGCCACAAAAGAATAATACTTCCATGCTGCCAACAGCATCTGCATTCAAACTGCTCCACCTTAAAGACCAATCCAGTGCTGCATTCCTTTGGGTGACCACATACTTGAGCCAGAATGCCAGACTGACCCCATTAATCAAATTGAACCAGACGTTTTGATGCAAACAAATTTGGACAAGGTAATCAGTTCTCTTCCAATAACATACTGGAAAGCACTTTCAACACAGGAAGATATTACTAAACACAAAATAAAAAGTATTGGATGGCGGAATGACTTGCCCATTCTAATCTAATAAACTCAAATATCTATTTTTTAATGACAAAAAGAAATCTTATCCCATTTTACCTTGTCTTTACAAGTTAGTCAACTAATTAGAAATTCTACAGACATAAGCAAGTGAAAAAGATGATTTTAAACCTTCCGTTGTGACTTACTGAAGTCTGAAGCATGTCATCCTTAATTAGAGCCAGTTAGAGAAAGAAACCCTTAATTACTTTAGTATATAAACTTTTCAGTATCTGTAGACACATTTTAATAACATCTGAATTTTATCTTCTCTTAAAATCTGGAATTTGAAACCATATCTGAACATATGACATGGTCTTTTTCATATCAAAAACTAGTAATATGTCAAGGACCTTACAGGAGTTTTGATCTCTGAAGCTTGCAGAAAGAGTAGGATTATCTAGTAGCAGCCTAGATATTTCCAACAGAGCCACTCTAAACCAGCCAGTCACTCATCATTAATGCTGCAGCAACCTGAAGTATACACCTGTACATCTTATGCTGACATATCAATCAGCAAAATAATTTGAGGAAATCTTATATTCACAAAATAAGGTATGAATCATACACCTTACTTTTTTTTAATCTTGAGAGATAAAAGCTGCATTATAAGCTCATAGCATGAGACCATATGAGAAATTAATTTTAAATAAATATAAGGTCCAAATTAAAGTTATGTGCAATTACCCCTTTACAATATTTCCATTTATCTCTTTCTTTCGCTTCTTTCCCAAGAATAGGGGATATAATGTTGTGCCTTACCTGCCTTATTCTATTGAGAATTTATTCGGTATGATGTGTCCCAAAATTGTACAACTCTAATATCATACCAGGAGAATGCAATTCCCTCATCAATTAGATTGAAAGGTAGATCTTTCTGCCTGCCATTCAGTAAATCAAATTTGTAGTATCAGCTTCAGCTAATGATTTGGGGCCTGAGGGTGGTATTGCTCTTTTACTTTAATTCTGTTTTTTTGGTAAAGTCATGTTGCCTATTATGCAAATGTACAAAACTTATTCTTTGTTTCTACAAAACTATTTCTTACATTTCACACTCACAATTTCTTTTTTACATTTTAAAACTCTTTCCAATGACTACTGAACCATCATGTTAAATTTCTTACGTGTTTTGCACATTATATTTAGTCTCTCAAAGACTTTGATTTTTTTCAGAAATAATTGCTTGACTTCACACCTGAATCTGGCATATTTTTCAACATCCTGTATTCCCTGTTTGCAGCCTTTGCAGCACAAACATAAAATCTGTTATTGGTTAATGAGATTTGGAAAATACTCAGACACAATGTATGATTCTAACCATGTCAAATTTTAAAATTCAGTGGTTTTGCATGTGTAGTTCAGTCTGCAGAAAAGAGTTTTTTATAGACAGTGAGTCTCACGGAATCATGGAATGGGTTGAGTTGGAAATCACTCAAGATTATCTAATTCAAATCCCCTGCTGTGAACAGGGACACTTTCCACTAGACCAGGGTGCTCAAATCCTCATCAAACCTGGCCTTGAACACCTGCAGGTATGGGGTATCCACCCCTTTACTGTACAACCTGCTCCAGTGTCACCACCATCTGAGAAAATCCTTTCTTCCTAATAGCTAATCCAAATCTGCCCTCTTCCTGTTAAAAACAATTCCCCTTGTGTATCACCAGGGGCCCATAGAAAAAGTTCCCCCATGGTTTGATAAGCCCTCTCTCAGCACTGGAAGGCCTCAGTGACATTCTCTTCTCTTCTCCCAGAACATTCTCTTCTGCAGGCTGAACCCTGGTGCTGCCTCATCCTGTCTTTGTGGGAGAAGTGTTCCAGGCCCATCCTCTTCTTCCAGGCCTCCTCTGGACTTGCACCAACAGGTCCCAGTCTAGGCTGAACTCAGGATCCCTGAGCTGGATGCACACTGCAGGTGGGTCCCACAAGGACAGAGCTGGGGGCAGAATGAGCTCTCGCACCTGCTGCCCACCCTGCTTTGGATGGGCTTGGCCTCTGGGCTCTCACTGCACACTGCCAGGCCATGCCCAGCTTTCCATCTGGGCAAACCCCCAAGTCCTCCCACACCATTGCATTTATCATTTCCTCAAACATCTCTCAAACGTGCAAAGTGAGTTAAAATTACAGCAAAATTCTTTACTGTTTATGCAGCACCACGTTAGACTGTAAGCAAGCTGAAAAGATAAAACTGAGACACAGATGGGCACTAAAAAACCCACCACACTATCTGAATAATCTGTTGCATGACAACATACAGGTGCATGTATGGAAAATTATAACACTATGGTAAATATCAACCTACATGACCAATTTGTTTGGGTGAGATTTTTCAGAAAACATTCAGAATGTCCTAATGTTCCAAAAATATTTCAGAATTTTTCTTTTCTTAAACATGCTTAAGATAGATTTTTTTTTCCGGTTCCTCAAAAAATTGTCAAGTCTATGCAGCAGCAATGACCTCAGGTAAGGGACAAAAACCTTACTGATGGCTAAAACATTATTTTATTTCATAATGCAATTAAACATTCAATAAACTGAATACAGGAACAAAAGCAGGCCCTGGTCCTGCACAGATTAATGACCATTCTTAAATATGGGAATATGTGAACAGCCATTACAGTTATTCACTTTAAGGTAATTGAGACATTTAAAATTTAGAAGTTTCTTTAATTTTTCCACAATTTAGCAATACTACTTATATATCTGCTTCAGACATTAAAGTTTGCTGAAAAAGAATTCCATGCCTATATCTTAAAAAAAAAAATCTGATAAAATTAGGAAGGATCAGATCATGCCACAGACATTGCAGCAGGTCTTCTGATCCAGTAAAAGTCCTTACTCAGAAATACACTACAATGAAAAATATGTCATGCAAATAAAGTAGAAACTGATGAAGTCTTCTCCTTTAGCCCACTACAGATTTACATTTTGGTTTCTTTCTTGAATTAAACACCTAACTAGAACAAAAATATTCATTTCTTTGCAAGAAGGACAAAAGACAGACAACAGATATTATGTCCCTATAAATAAACTAGTCAAGTGGCAATTAGTTAATTTTTCTTCACTACTGTGTACTGTAACAGCCTTGTGATTTAGCTTGCTCTTCATGGCTCAGGGAGGCTTGGTTTTCTGTCACCTCATAGAAAAGCAATGATATCTGAGTTCTTATCTGCTTCTTCCTGACTAGGTACATTCCAGCTTAAAGCCAGTTGTTTCATTTTGAACAAGGAAGATGGGACTTGAAAAGAATAAAGACTTTTTACTCTTTCAGTATTAAAAATAAACCCAGGCTGTACAAGATGTCTATTCCCATGTTCATTTGTTTATGGGACATTTTTTGCAGACAGGACTTTCTTGGGCAGGAAACTGATCATTCTCAGCAAAGGGCTAGAAACCCATTAAAGATTTATTACAGAGAATGACTTCTCAGTTACACACCTTCATATAATCCAGATTTTGTTGTTTTGTGACGGGAGAAGCAGAAAGTGAATAGAATTGTTTGGTAGCTGAGTTCTTTTGCCTGGTTGCTCAGAAAAAGCCTCAAAATGTTAAATTTCCAGTCTCATGGCGTGACGTACCACCTCAGCCAGAAGTAGAAGATGAGCACTGGAAGGACTTTCCCTTCTCCAGTTTGTCCCTGGAGTAATGATAAATATCCATATTTTGAGCAAAAAGTCCCACAGCCATCCTGTCACCTATGAATTCCTCTAGTCTTAATAAGAGCTTTTATGAGAAAACACACCTCTATTTTACCTAATCTATGACATTTCTGTCTATGAGTTCCTGAAATTTTAAGTCCCATCCCAGCCTCTCTATGTTCATCCTCCAACTTTCTAGCAGATGTCCAGGGCTGTGAACTAAAGCCACAAAGGAACTTTAATGGCTGATTGGTTTTTCTGAGAATTTGTTTAGGATTACCAGCTGTAACACGTCTGGGTGCCAAAGCTCAAGGCTGCAAACAATTCTTATGTTAAGTAAGAATAAACAGCGAAGCAGGCAGGATGCTCCAGGTGTTTTTCTCACCCCTTTCTGGATTTCTCTTCTATCAAGCTACTTATCATCACAAAGATAAAGGAAATGCTATGCAGCACACTGCAGTGCTATAGGGCAAGAGTGATTTATTAGGTAAGAAATTATTAAAGTTCTCATACTTTCTGACTGTTCTCTCATTTGATAGCAAGTTTTGAATTTCCCTGCCCAATGAAAATTCCAATTCATTATTTGTGAAAAAACAAGCATAATGTTGCAGTTCAGCAAAGATTATGTCAACATTTTAGTTTTGTTTACTTGCTCTGTTTTTAGGTTAACACTGACATGCTACCATATACTGCAAAGCAACCAGCATGCTGAGACAGCTTTGCACAGCAAAGCAGAAATCAGAGAATTGTACCTTCAAACTAAAACCAGCCAGCAGATGACACAGCATCATCATAAGTGGCTGAACTATGGATTAACTACAGCAGCTCCACTACTCCTTACCTTATGTCCAGAACTGTGTCTAAGATTATGATGCATCTATTTTGTAATAAAATTTTGGTTTCACACTAGAGCTTGGTTGAGAAAGATAAATCCATTTTATGGAGGAACTTGGCATTTCGCAATTTGATTTTGTCCCTATTAGCTCAAACCTACTGTCAGCATAACTGTCAGGGAACATATAAAGGGAAATTTTAAAAAAAATCTAAAGACTACCTGAAGCCATCCTAGGAAAAACTATAAAATCAAGTCTTCCCAACCAGCAGAAAAATTTACTGTAGCCAAGAAGTTTTGCTCAGCAGAAACAGATGCAGCAGTTACAAATAATTAAAAAAAATTACTTCAGAGAGGAAAAAAAACCAAAAAGATAATGGTGAACAAAATAGACAAAAATAAACCCATGAGACTAATAAAGGAGCAAAATGAAATCATTGAAATGTCAGTGCTAAACAAATCTAAAATATCAAAAGGCAATTTTAAATGATTGAGAACCAAAAATTCTGTATTGGTTATGTGTAGGTTAGCTCCTTGGAGTAAATAGCAACAGCTTCAATAATTAAGGAACAACCAAAGTGTGCTCATTAACTAGATTTTTTTTTGTTCTTGGAACAAAATAGGAGCCTGTATCAAGCTCATTTGCTGTCAATGACAGGACAAACAGATTACTGTCTGTTATTGTACTTGGTAGGAAGCATTTTAAACATATTTAACAGCAAGAATGAAAAATACAACTGTGTTGGATATTTTCTCATAAATTGATATAATTGTTATAGCTAGGAATTTTTTATATCACTAGTATATCTTTAAAGTAGTCCTGGAAAATGGGGACAGGCCCAGAAAATTGCAGGAGCACCATTCTTAACAGGTGTAGGAGTATTAGGAAGCAATGAATATCAGTTAATGTTGTCTCAAAGAAATAAATCCAATCAAACGTTGATGGGTTTTTTAAGGATACTGAACAAAAGGTTACTGATTCATTATTTAGAATCACAGAATTATAGAAAGCTATAGGTGGGAAGCGACCTTAAAGATTATCTGTTTTCAAATTCCCCTGTCATGGGCAGAGGCACCCTTCACTAAACCAGGTTACTCAGAGCTGCATCACACCCGGCCTTAAACAACCCCAGGAATAGGGAGCCCACAATCCCTCTGTTGCAGACCTGTTGCAGCACCTCACCACCCTCACAGTAAAGAATTCCATTCTTCTCTCTAATCTAAATCTACTCTCTTTCACTTTGAAGCCATTCCCCTTCATCCTATCACTACATGTCCTTGTGAAAAGTCTCTCCACAGCTTTCTTGTAACCTCCCTTTGGGTACTGAAAGGGATTTGATTGCTCATATCTTCTTTGGTTATAGCAGATTTCCACAAACCATTTGACTCATTATCACATGAATCTTGATTTTAAAAACCTGCATGGAATTTACAGAACAGCTATTAAAATGGTTTGAATACCAAATCACTGACTGAATTTGAGACACATTTAATAGGAAGACATTGATGTAAAAAAAAATGTCAAGCATAACCTCAGAGGTTGTATCTACTAACTGAGTACCTGTGCTTCTACTCAACTGTGTGCATCACAAAGTGTGCACATTTGTCCACCCTCTTTCCTCAGCACCTTTTCCTTTGCAGGAGCATGCTCCATCACACCAGCTATCTCACATACCTCTGTACCTCATCCCCAGACCCTTCTTGCAGACCTGTTCCAGGTCATGCTAAGTTCTGCTGCTGCTACTGAGTTCAGTGAGGAACTTCTTTTGGCCATATGCACCCCAGGGAAAGGATTAGATGAGCTAGAAACAAGTGCTCTGAGCAACAAAAAATCCATCTTCAATAATGGAGGAAATCACAGCCATCCTGAATGCCATGGAAATCAAACTAGGCTTCAGCTGCTGCAGCAGCCAACACAACCTCCAGCAATTCTTTTAGGCAAGTATTGTTCCAGAGGAAGTTGCTTGGAAGCTACTGTTGAGACATTTTATTTGCTAGATATGAGATAAGAACAGAGGTCTCAGAATAAGGAATAAACCTTTCAAAACATGTCCTACAGTCTGATACCCTTCTCCCACTGGGAGCATTTTTGCTACAAGGCATCCTCCAGGGCATAAAGTGAAATGAATCATGAGTTGCAGAAGTTTCTCCCTTGACTGTTTTCTAATACTAGCAGACATAATAACCCATTTGCGTGAGACAGTTCTCAGCCCTCAGAAGCACAGGGTGCCATCATGTCACATCCCAGGAAAGACTGTGAAAATGTGCAGATATACAGGAAAACTGGAGATCCCTTGGGAAAATTAGATTTTCCTGAAGTCTGCAGATGACAGACACCTGTCTTTGGATTCAAGATTTTTTTTTCTGCCAGACTCAACCATGTTCAACATTAAGGGTATTTTTCTATCATTTTAATCTTGAAATATCATTCTATTACAGTAAAACCTTTATTAGAAGAAAGCCATTACCAATATTCAGGTTCAGATTGAACCGGTACTACTGCCAGAAATCCTAACTCCAATAGTCCCTGGGTCATTTCAGGGACCCTGCATCTCTCTATGCTACATGAAATCCAAGGAACTCTCAGAAACAAATTCAGGCTTTCTTCATTCATTTTGTATTGCCCTGTAAGCAACTAAACTCAAGAGAGGTTACTTTTGTGTGTCAAGCCTTAAAAAAACCTCAGAATATGGGCTCATGGGATATTCTGCTGGAAAATAATAAATGAGGAAGGGATATATGAAAAAAATTACAACTGGGAACAAAAATTCTTATTAATAGAGAGATTAAAAGCCATCTTCTAAAGTGCCTCAGACAAATTTAAGATATATCTACTGATTTTTATGTCATTCAGTATATTGTTATTATCTTTTGATTTATTTATTATCAGATATATATTTCTAAATGTTAAAGTGTTCTCTTTGCAATGGTTGAAGATAAAAGCATGGTAAAAGGAAAGGTTTTCTAACTTCATTGTACACATGTTGAAACAAACACTCAGCTTTTATTTCTCAGTATCCACAGTTCAAAGGGTAAAACCTTGCAAATGCTGATTTACCATAACATTAAAAAACTGCAGGCATCCACAATAGGTATATAAAATATTGGGTTTATACTGGTAAAAGAGACTTTTCCTCACAGAAATTTCCTTTTCTTTATGCATAGCCAGTACCCAAACTTTATATCTGAAGCTGACTGGAATGACTAGGTAGATCATAAAGGAAGACAAATTATTTTTTTCCTTTTTTTCAAAGTAAATCATAAGGAAACGAGCAGCATAGATTACTCCATTTCCTGCCTAATATCATGCTGCAGGTACAAAAGCCATCATTATTGTGATGCTGATAAATTGCACTTCCTAGCCCAGAAGGTCCTTCCCTTTATGAAGGAGCACTTGATGAAGGGAGCAAAACCCTCACAGCCAGAAAGGCCACTCCACAATAATAATTTTGCCCATCAAACACAAGGCTCTGAGCTGCACTGAGGTCAGCTGCACTGAGCATCACCTGCAGTCTGATTGATCTCCATTAGCATTCCCCTTGTTTTAATTTTATGGCATTTTGGCTGCCTTAACCCTATCGTGTAATGGGTTTTTTTGTTCCCCAATTCACCCTGCTGATCAGATAGCAACATTAATCAAAAGATATTCATGAAACCTGTCAGAGCTTTGGCAGCTTGCACTTTCTCCTTACATTAAAATTGTTTATTTTGATTTTATAAAAGTTCACAGAACCTACAATGACAGCTGCTGCAAAAAGCCACTTCATATTTTCCTCATAATAATATGTTAACAAAACAATAATATACTACTGCATTAATATGATGGTTAGCATTCCCAGAGTGACTGACTGATGCCAAATTGAATATCCCTCTAAATCTGATATGCCATGAAGTAAATTCACAATCCATAGTGAAAGTATCTCTTGTTGAACGTCAGCATATATTCTGTGCTCATACTGAACATCAGTATTGCGGTTTTAACACCTGCTGTGAAAGAAAGCCTAATAATCTCTATTTTACACACCTAAAGTTATCAATACCTGTTAGAAAAGTGTAAGTCAAAAATAGCTGTGATCATCTTTTGAGATTATTCTGGAATATATATATAAATGTACATATATACATACATTTTGCCAGTAATTAAATGAAGCAAAAGTACTTCTAAAATCTTTTTCCCCCCTCCCACATGTACAGATGTAATTTTTGTTCCTTTCTTCCATGCTTCAACATGGAAAGAAAGCATGATTTAAAAAACTGAAAATTTGGACAAATGTCCCTAAAAGCAGAATAGACCAGCAATAGACACCGAGGCAACACAACAGAGGCAACACAGCAGGCATTATATGATTATTTTTCAGAATAATTTTCAATTCTAAAGATCTGTAGTACAATTCCTCAAAGCTTTTTCTTCCTCAATTCTGCCCAACCACTTTCAGATGTGAGTCACATTATAGCACCCACAGTCACTGCTGGCAAATAATTACCTATCCATGCAGCAGAACCTGCATACTAGCTTATTCTTTTTCATCTTTTTTTTTAACCTTAGCAGCTTCTAGTTTCAGTGGATAGTAGTAGGGGTTCGTACTGAAAGAGACAGAGAACAATTATTCCCAACTGCTCCAGATTTTATAAGCCTTCATATCCCCTCAATACTTTTTGAGCCGGAGACACACTAGTTTGTTTCATTAATCTTCAAACAGAAATTATTTAACCTCTCTGATAATTCTTATTTCCTCTTTGCATAACTTTATTTCTTTTTTCTTCAAACAGTTTAATGAATAAACACTTCTGAAAACTCCAGAAGACTAAAGACTGGTACAAATCTTTTATTCCTTTCTCAAAAAGTTCTGAAGTTTGAGCTAACATTTTTAGACTAAAATTCTTTTCTTTTAGCACCAGTGTGTATAAATTAAAAAAAAAAATCTGGCTCTTAGATGTAATTGCAGAGTACATAAGAACCTATGACAAAGTTAAAATTAGCAGAGCCAGAATTCACACCCTTGTACTCTAAACCTTTGGTAAGGATTCCTTTTGGCTCCAGAAGTTCATGCACACAGCAGCAATACACCTGTGCTTTGAGAACTTTCAGAAGAAAGAAAACTTACAGGCATCAAAATTAAATGGTCTTCCCAGGTCATATTGTGCCCAGGTCTGTGGCAAATTTAGGATTGAACTTCAACATTCTTCAGGCCAAACTAAGTAGCTTAACCAGGTCCCCATCCTATGTATACAATGTGGTAATAAGTAAAAACCTGGCAGATTATCCAGATAAGAAATTATACAATTTCTGTGCTGAAGTCAAAATGGGCGCCAGTCACAAAATACATAGATTATTTAAAAGCCTGGTCAATGGTTAACATTCAAAACACTTTGTAATTCATACAGTTCTGCAAGTGACTTCCTGCTTATTGTCATTTGGGGACTTTTTTTGTAACAATAGGAACAATCTTCCTATTGTTACAAAATATGGTGAGAGGATGTCGCTATAGAGCATGACACAGCACAAAGCACCAGGACTCCATCAGAAGGATGTATAGGAGCAATTTAAAATAGCAACATGTTGCTTTTATAGTTTTTCAAGATATTTACATTTACTTAACAGACACATTCACTGCCCATTGGTCATAAGAAAGAAACAAAGTTCTCAATAGGTGAACAGGAGCCACATCATTCTGTGAGCCAGCTAAAGTCCTTATCTTTTCACCTTCTCTCTTCCATCACATTTGTCATAGTGATAGCCTTCATGTCTTCCTCAAGAGAGATATGGGGCTTTCCTTATCTTCAGGAAGTCTTTGCTGGCTTACAAGAACAGCACAAAATGCCTTTCCTACAATGGGCAACAAAAAAATGCAGAATTTTTTTCAGATGTTGAAAAATACAAACTCACTCAAGTATTAAGTGCTTTGTGACAGTTACAGAAGGGCAAATTAATATCCAACATAAAGATGAAAACATCCTCAAAGAAAGATATTACTTGGGCAGTTACAGCTTTATAGAGACTAGTTCACAGAAAGCAGTTGAATACTGCTGCTGGTAGGTCATGAAAATTTACAACTGTAAAATCTTCTATTTTATTCCCAACATTTTTCATCAGTTAAACAACCCCCTGAATAGAACCCTCTAAGAAAAAACAAAGAAAAACTCCAAAAGCTGTTTCAAGATAAAAACCCTTTATTTAGCATCATAACCCTGGAAATAATCTGCAGTAAAGCCATAGGCAAGACTTAAAAAGCTTTGTTTGAGGGCAGTCTTTCACTTACAGCTTCAGTGAGCTACCACTCAAAGGCAAGTGCAATATTCCTCTGCATATGTAACCTTTCATTTGCAACTCCAGGTGCAATGGACTTTTTTTTAAACCTTTCATGGGCATGCATCTGTTTGTTTTCCTGCATGTACACTGACAAGCCAGATTGGGTCTAACATTAAGTTCGCAATGTTCCAGGTGCTACTCTGACATCAATAATAAATTGTTTCCACAGAGGAAGTTCAGCCCTGGTATTTTAAGTCAGGATCCAGATTCTGCTCAGCCCTCAGGATCCTGCTTAAGGACCATACTGGCCTGGGAATCAGTAACCTTGCAGCCAGCTCACTCACACCAGTGAGCATCACCTTCCAGCCAAAGCCAAGAAACACCTCACCACAGCCCAAGCACCATTAGTCAACAGGACCCTTTCTCACATCTAATGCCTTCCCAAAACCAGTTTCAAAGCAGACATTTACATAAAGTAGCACAGTCTCCAAGTTTGCATTAACAACAGTCCAGACAAGTGCTAGCTGTTTACTTCAGTGAAATTTGTGATTACTGGCACTATAAAAATCCTGTAAATCTCTCTAAAGACTTTCTTATCATTTATCTCTATTCACTGTGATGTTTTTCAGAAAACATCTTGGGACAAAAAAAGAGTAAACATGGACACGTAAGAAAAAAGACAGTACTAAAACAAAATACTGATTACAATTTCAGGAACACAATTCGGTTAAAATTTTGCTCTATAGCAAGTATCCTTAATTTAAAAGTTATTTTGCCTTCAGCCACATCAGTAGTTTAGGAGTTTGGGTTTATTTTAATACAATGTATTATTTTGATTTGCCTCAGGATTAATCTAAAAGACGTTACACAGAATTGTTTGGCTCCTTCTATTTAGTCAAAAAATTTTATCCCCATACTAGTATTACTCCCACAGTTAATTAATGTTGGTTTTCCAAGAGAAAAAGCTTCAATTAATCCCTCCATATTTACTACTGACAGTGCCAACATTTCAGAGCCATTGTCAGGCCTGAATCAGAAGAAATATCAGGCTTAAAGGACTACTTACAGTCTCTTTAATCTTTCTGCTTTTCTACCAACATTATTAACAATAGTGCAAAGTGCCATGGTGATTTTGTAAACACAAAGCTGGCCATTAGATACTAAACCAGACTGTAACCATGGCCCTGAAATGGGAACAGGATTCAATATTGTATTAACTCAGACTGAGTTAAGTTGAAGTGAAGTGTACTAAAAATAAATATATATCCAGTTCACCAAATGAACCATTCTTTCCAACCCTTTATTACAAGTTTATTTTCTAATATTTCTAACTTTTAATTGTATTAGCTGTTGAAAACCGTGTCCAAAGAACAGACTGTAGTTACTTTTTATATAAGGTTTAGGCTTCATTTTAACAGGGAAAATTATATTTCAAACCTTTTATGCCATAATTCCCTTCCTGATTTTTCAAAAGGGAATGTACTTACATAGCTTCTATTAAATTTTTAATAAATTTATGTCCCACATGTAAAAAAAATTTCATTTGGAATTGGAATAATTTATGAGATAATTACAGACAGCAGAGATAGTGTATTTTTCAGTCCACTAATTTTCAGACACTCAACAAAAGAGCAAAATAAGAGTTTCAATAAAACTCAGTAAGGCAAGAAACTGCAAATGATGGGTGAAAAAGGCTTGAAATGTCAATATGTTTTGTTATGAGTTATCCAATTCAGTCCATCTGCAGTAAGTGAATTATAATGGGAATCAAGAAGACAACAAGCCTTTGAAAAGCTTGATGAAAATGTGAGCTATCTTTTAAGCTTGTTCCCCCTATTAAAGGAAAGAGTAACCACTGGGGAAAGCGCTCTGCACAGCCACCTAAGCCTCCCTCTGAATCCTCTACGTGCCTATACACTCTCATATTTGCGAGCATGGTAGTCAACACTTCCCAAGGCAAAGTTAGTAAATTCGCACCCAATCAGTACTCTGTGCTCCTCCGGGACTGATTAATGCAGGGGAGAGGCAGTCCATGCCTGCTGACACTGTTTGAGCAGCAGCAGCAACACAGGCTGGCTGGAGGCCAGCTGGTGTGAGCTGGCTCATGTCCCACTCCCCAGCACTCATGGGCTCTGAAGTACAGCAACTGCATAATGCTTGAGCCAATTCTCCTCTGGGCCTTCAAAACAATTACTTTTTTGGTCATTTTCCACTTCAAAGTACCCAAAATAATGAAACAGTACTTCAAACTTGACAGAGGATTGTTTTAGTAAGGTGTTGTTTTTTTCAATAGCAATCTGACATTAAGGGTGCTTGTTTTCTGCCCTAGAGCAAAGCAGGTAATGCACACGTTTATTCAGCTTATTAGCCCTTCTTTGCAAAGTTAATTAGGTTCTGCTTGTTCAAAGCTAACTCAGATACAACTTTTCAGTCACAAGATAGGCCATGTTGACAGAAATTAAAACAAGGGGAGAAGTTACTACCCTTCCTATCTTGTAGCACATATCTTGTACTGCAGAGTCACTGGTTGCACATATAGGGCAGAAAAAGAAGCCTTCTAGTACTGTACAACCTTGTAGTAATGTACAACACTCCCTTTGGGCAACGGTTATTGCCAAAAACAGCCTTAGGGAAAGGCTTCTGTAGCATAGATCTGTATCTCGGCCTTCCTTTCACCAGGATGCCTCTTTCCAATTTGTAGAAACAAGGTTATGACCTTCATTTACCCATTCTCCCATTTCAGTCTCTGAGGGCCACCACAATAAGAAACAAGCAAAAAACCTCTGTCTTCTCAGAAGATTTCCAGACAAAAAAGGGAGATAGAAAAAAAAATTAAAAAAAAAAGGCAAAAAAGCAAACTCCAAATGAAGCCAAGGGAATTACTGCATCACAGAAAAAGTTGCAGTTGAGATGTCTATGATACACAGAGTATCACCATAAAATTTTAGAAGGCTTCAACCCATCCAGAGTAACACCATACCACATCAGAAAGCTTCAAGCATCTGCTCATACATAGTATCATACCACCTCAGAAGACTGCAAATATCTGCCCTTCTTGCTCTTTAGCCCAACCTTTTATAATGCATCAACCCTCATGCTGATACATTGCACCTGTGTGCCTGTGTTCCCTTTGTGGTTGGTCAGTGCCCCGGGCCCTCCATGGCTCACTGCTGTCAGTGCTGCTCACCTGCTGCTCACAGCTGTGCCCACTGGGGATGAGGCTCAGCCCAGCCCCATCCCAACCACCACAAACTGTGTGCCTACATCACTGCATGAAGGACTTTGGGTGAACAGGAAAGGGAACCAGCCAACCAGCCTGCACAGCCTCTACTGTGTGGATGTGAAAGGAGCAACATCTCCAAGAAAAAGAGAAGAAAATAGGAAAGGCTGCAATATGAATGTGTGAGTATGACCTTCCTCCTTTGTTCAGCCATCTGCTGATATAACAAGTTTGGAAGTTCATGGTGATAAGGTCCCTATCTCTTCAAGAAATGTGACTGAACTAAATTGGCGGAACTCACGGCTCTCCAAGATCCTTCTCTCAGTGCTGTTTCTAAGGGCATAGAAACTCAACCCAGAAGATTAAACTTGTTATTGTCTTTGCTAGTCCCTGAAGGTACAACTCTGTAATTCTTCCATAAATATCCTTCATTATATATTGATGTCCATAAATATCCTTTTTCTCCCTTTGAACTATTTATTATTTAGGATTTAGTTTATTTACTTACCTGCTGCAACCAATATTTTAGCCTTCAATATCGTCGTTGTCTACTCAAAGAATTATGTACAGGAAATATTTCCAGAATTTATATAGGTAAATATGGTACCCTTTATCTGTGAGAGAAGGATCCCAGATAACCCACTAATAGCAAAAGCCCTGGAAAGCTAGACTTTTCAACATATATTAAAGGAATGTGGAAGCTCATCTGTTTTAATGTGCTTAGAGACATACAAAGGAGATAGGATACTTGAAATTCAGATACCATTAGAGTATTAAATAAATCCTAATTAAACTGGCATGATTTGGAAGTAAATGCACTAAAATTAATATCACTATACCAGAGCAACTGAAAACTGAAGCATATTTTCAATAATTACTGCCAAAAATTGCCTTCTCTGCATCTCATTTTGTACAGATTAGCCAAGCAGTGAAATACAGAAATCAAATATATCCATTAACTGGCCTTCAGAAATTAGCATAATTGATCATGTGAGACATAACTGACCCTAAGCAATTTTTAAGCTTTACTAAGCTTATGTGCTTTCCATTTGGTCATGGTTCCAATGCAATTCTGTTGAGGTAGAAAGGTAAAGGTTGGCATCCCCAGATGATGCCAAAGGCAGTGCGGTATAATTCCATATGAGAAAAAACTCATCACCCAAGTGAACACAAAGAAAGAAGAAGTGAAGATCTAAACAGTCAGGTGGTGGCAACTATCTTACACAGTGCTCAAGGCATGATAATCTAGGAGTCACTTCCATTCTTTTATTCAGGAGATTCTCTGTGTCATTCAGCATGGAAACTGTATTCAAATTTCCCTGAAAGGAGATCGATTGCACAACAGCAAAGATTTATGATGCTTGATACCATAAATAAAGAAAAAAAAATCAGTTTTAACCAAGTAATACAAAGATAAACAGCTTCTAACTCACTAATGGTGCCCAAGAGGTATCAGGATGCACAACACCCTGATAAAAGTAATTGTTTTGCTTTTAATTCTTTCAAAAGGATTATTCTGTGGCACATGACTGCATAGCAGCAATATGCTGGTTTTGCAGAGAGAAAAGCAAGCAAGGTAAAGAGGTGACATGCCAAGGTTTTCTGCAAATAGCACTCTGTTTTTTGTCAAAATTCAATGGTGTTTGCTTGACATTTAATTAAAACCCAGGGACATTAAACTCAAAGGCCTAGCAATGTCACCACACTTAATTTGTTAGAAAACACACTTCCAGTGACTCTTCAGTTCAACGCTTTAGAAGGATGGAAGATAAAATGTCAGCAGGGGGATTTTTAAGATGCCTCTAACTTGTTGCCTTATCAATAAAAATAGCCATTCAGTTTTTTAAAATGGAATGCATGAAAAGCCATGGGCATGAAAATGCAATTACTCTCTTGTAAATTGGTAGCATATTAGTATGCTGGAAGGGACAAAGTATAGCTTGGGCTTGGAGAGCCATGAGATTGATAGCCACCAGGAAAATGGTTGCTTTAATTAATTTTCTTCTGAAAATTATCCAGACCATTAAAACTTCTTTAATACTCACATGGAGAGAGAGCTGGCTCTAGCTTATGAAAAGCTGATGAAACACACAAGACAACACAGCAAGAAATTCTGAAGGCAAACTAATTAAAAGAGTTTTTTAATAACTTTCTTATTAACAATCTTTTTTTAGGGTTTGGGGGTTTTTATTTCGTTTTTTCTTTCTTTTGTTCCCTTCAGAATTCAGAAGCATAATTATGGGCAAATAGTAATTATTTCCCTTTTTTGATGGAGCATTTTAGTGTGTTCAATCACTGTCTAAAAAATGAGCAAGAAATATTTAAGTACTGGTGACTAACCTAAAGAAGTGAGAATTTTAGGGCTGATACCAGTAATTATTATAAAGTACATGGAGAACTCAAGCACTCCAGAAAATAGGCAGAATATCTATTCTCTGAATCCCAGTCAGGGTTTAGTAGGATCCAGGACCAACAACTCTGAGTATGCTCAGCAGCATAGCATTAGGCATCCAGGAAAATTTTATATTGATGAGGGAAAATTAGCTGTCCCCAGTATCAACTGAGTAGGGGGTTCCAAAAGGGATATTAAAAACTTAGCATGAGCAGGTTCTTAGTCAAGCCTGAGAGTAACTACTTTTTTTTCTTAATCACAAACCACAAAACAGAAATATTTTCAAAAATATAATTTACTAGATACAAGTTATAATTTAAGATGACTCATATATACCTGATTTTCACTTCAAAATTGTCAACATGTCTAGTAGCAATTCTGTAGAGAAAAAAGAAAATGACACATCACAAGGGCAGCAGTCAATAAAAACTAAAAAATTGATAACTTGATCTTGCAACTCAATATGAAAAAGATGATACAGCTCATTTTCTAGTCTTATTGAGGTCTATTCCCTATAAGGTGGTTTTTTTTCTGAAACAAATCTTTCATATGACTCATATAGGAAACTGCCCAGACTGGGGTCTGGGCTATACTTTCTGTAACATAATAAGATATTTTCTTAAGACCTATAGTTACTCTTAGCTAGCAGATAAATACAACTGTATAAATACAGCCCAGTAGTTCAGGTATCTCTGGTTTTGCTAACACACACAGCCTGGAAACATAAATCATGAAGTAAATTGTGCCCAAAAAATTGCATATACTTTCCAGGCCTGGAGGCAGCATCCAAGATCTACAGCAAGGCATTAGTAGATCTTTGGGCAGGGGCATTCTCCATGCTTTTAAAGGAATTAGGAGCTACCACTTCCATATCTATGTGGCACAGAGCGATGCTGTGGATGACCTCTTCTCAAAAAACACCACTACACAGGGTTCTCCTGTTTGCTAGTTTCTGAACACTGCAGTATGCCTAGTTCAAAGTCAATACAAGATGAAAATCTCTTTTTTTTTTTACAAAATCAAGTCACACATTTACCTTGCCTTGGTCATTGTGCCACTGAACACGCCTGGCTTGAACAGCAGAGCAGAGAGAAGCACGGGACCTCTGTGAGGGGGAAGAAATTTGTGGCTGGGTAAAATTCAGCAACATCTGTCCTTTGTTCTCCGCTGCAGTATGAGATTTCAGGTCTGAAGAAAGATACATAAATAAGTAGTTTGAGAAAGCATGAAGCAGCTGCTGGGATCAGCTTGGCACTCCTGAGGAGTATCACCAGTTTGCTGCAGTATAAATGTAAAACTATGGGAAGAGGGCCAGATCCCTGTCAGAAATAAATCAGAACCTGCCTGTTTTGACCTGAGTGAAAGTTTCAGGGTAAGTGGCAAATTAGGTGTAGGGACTAGGACTAGGGAGGTCAAATTTAAAATGCAAATTTATTTTTAAAAATTTTTAAATTATCAATTCTATTTACATCCAAAAAAAGGATTTTCATTAAATGTCAAATTTTATTTATGTAAAAAATATGTAGCATAAAAATTAAGTGATGTACTGTGTATTTTCTAATAAATACGTGATGTAATAATGGGAGAGGAAACATGGATTTAGTGCTTCAGATAAAGAACCGGGTACCCAAACAATTGCTTCCGGAAAAATTACAATCATAATTGTCAAGAATTATCCATTCATAGTGTGTCATTCTTGGGCAGAGCTGAAAGTGTTCTAAACAAAGATGGGTTCCATGTCCAATAGCACAGCAAAAAATTTATCTGCCTGACAGTCTGCTCCTGAGTGGCTGTGAATACTGTGTACGGTTAGGAGCAACAGGTATTCACTGGCTTTACAATATAAATCAGGATTTTACAAAACTCCTCACATTTAATAGGAGCTTAACAGATAAAACAACCCAACCATTGTACCAGACACCCACAAGTACTTTTAATATTAAAGCAGACATCATGATATGTGGGCACTGTTAGCAAAACAGAGAAGCATATCTAATTCTCTCAATTTTAATCCTTTTCTTGCAGCTGTTTATAACTTCTCAAAATTGTTTGGACTCAGTATTTCCCATGCCTTCTCTTTAATTTGGGCTGTTTTGTTTTAATTTGAGATTTCCCTTAATGTGCTTCAGCTGCTAAAGACTTTTGTTAGGGAAAGGGTATTGCTTTGGGGAATTCCTTCTGAAATGTAGATGTAGTCCTAGGGTGTACAAGCATTAGCTTTTTGGTTCAAATCCATAGTTATCTTTTTGAAATTAACACCCTATAGTTAGTGCCTTTATTTACATCCTGAAGTGGGCTTGATATTCAAACTACACGCACTTGTTTGAGATGAAAGTAAACCCAGAGAACAGTTTCCTGCAGGATACCTGATGCACTCCAACTGCTAAAGGTGTTTCACTACCCTGCACCTAGACAGGAATAATCCAACACAAAACCACTGAAACATTTCATGGAGACATCAGGTCTGCAGCACTCTCTGTTTGACTCTCCAGATGCTCTTTGTCATTTGACACTACCCAATGATGTGAGTCCACCCTAGCACAGAATTCGGCTCCCAGAGTGGTCGTATTGACCCTTGCTGGATACACAGCAAAGCCTTTGTATCTCTCTCTGTCACACTGGTCAGGGAGAGAAAATATAACAAATGACTCATGGGTCAAGATAGGGACCCATGTGTGCGTCAGTGAGAGATCACTCACCAATTACTGGCACGGGTAAAAAAGACTTGACTTGGGGAAATGAGTATAATTTATTACCAATCAGATCAGGATAGGATAATGAGAAATAAACCCCAAATCTTAAAGCACTTTTTTCCCCATTCTTCCCAGGCTTTATTCTTGATTCTCTACCTCCTCTCCTCAAGCATCAAGGGGACAGGAAATGGGATTTACAGTCAGTTCCTCACATGTTGTCTCTGCCATTTCTTCATCAGGGGCAGGAGTCCTTCCCCTGCTTAAGCAGCGCTCCCTCCCACATGCAAAGTCCTCCATGAACTTCCCCAGTGTGACTCTGTCCCACAGGCCACACTTCAGGAGCTGCCCCAGCACGTGTCCTTCCCCGGGATGCAGTCCTTCAGGAGCAGGGGCTCTGCTGGAGTTCCCCATGAGGTCACAAGTCCTGCCAGCAAACCTGCTCCAGACTGAGCTTCTCTCTCACAGGCTGAAGGCTGCTTCAGCACAGACTTTTCAGAAATTGAAATCTTAATACCGTAAAAGAATGCCCAACTAATTTACACTCTGCAGGGACAAACTTAATATGTGTATGTTGGGATCTATCCACATAGAGTTTGCATAGACTTTACTCAAATAAAGCTCCAAATGTTCACTTCAGTAAAATACTACTAAGTATATTGAGTGCAGAGTCTTCTTTCTCAATAAGAGATACTTTTGTGTCCTGGAGGATAAAAATGCTGAACTACAATAGCACTACAATAGAACTACAATACTATAGCACCTCCTATTCAGGTTATTCAAAAAACACAACTTACTTTTTTTTTTTAAACCAGTTTTCCATATATTTCTATTCTTCTCATATAATTATTTCTAAAATTAAAAAAAATAAGGCAAAAAATAATAATACCAGTTAATAATGCAAGTTAATCCACTTGCAAGAATCTTTTTGGTTGTCTGTGTGCACATAAGCAGCCAAAGCTGTAAAAATGGTGAAAAATTGCAAGTGTGCATTTGGACAGTACTTTCAAACACTGCTCCTCCTCCAAAACTGTAACCCTCTTATAGCCTGAATCAACTGGTGTCACAATCTGATTCATTGTTGAGACACAGGCAGGTCAGACTGAAGAGACAGTAAAGCAGAGATAAATGGGGAAAGGGGGAAGCAACATCCTCATTTCTACAAAGCTGAGATCCAGCTGAAAAATCTGGCTATATTGCACTAGTGTCCTACATATAAATGTGGACATGATAACATATAATCTCTCAGAGTTAGTTCCTCTGTGTCCAAGAGTATGTCTTCATACCCTAATCGCCTCTCTAAAATCTCACTGAATGTATTTTTTTTTTGGTTACAGTCCCTCTCAGAAAGGATGAAGATCAGTTTTAGCCTTTGCAACCAAAGTTAAATTTGGCTGAAATGCACAGTTTACAGATGTGATCCTGTGTTCAAGCTCCAACTTGAGATGACCTTAGAAGAAGGATTAGTGTGTGTCCAGGTGTGCAGTGGTTTATTTGCTGGCTATTTGCCCCACAGAATCATCTCTTACTGCATGAGTCTTTACTGTAAATGGCTCAATGTAATCCACTGCAAGAACAAAAGGGATGCGTAGGTGTTCCAAGTTCACTGTGGATGGCAGCAGATAAATTATAGGCAGACTATTAAGAGCAATATGGACATGAAAAGATGGATGAGGGAGCACACTAACCTTGAACCCATTCTCTGACCAGGCAATTTAAGTTAAAGAGAGTGAATCTGTTAGACATTGAAGGTTCAAGTGCAAGAGTTGAGGCTCAGCTCCACGTATTCACCAACACAGGTTCAACAACCCACACAGCTCCAGTGCCCAGATGGAATGAATTAATAAATGAATAGATTAAATCAAGCAAGACAGAGACAACCTTAGGGAGCAGAAGGAAGCCTTTGGGAGGGCACTAACAGCTCAAAGTCCTTTGGTTAAAATCATATGTCTATAATGAATCACTTTAAATCCCCACTAACAGTAAGTTCTCCTGCTCTGAATTCTGGTAGAAATAGCTTTCACCACTTCAATCATACTCATAGAAAAAGACAGGTCACTGTCTGTTCATTACTTCAACCACTTCTGGTTGGAAAACTACAACATATTACAGGTTAAGTAAAAACATCCATGTCTACAAAACAAGGTATGTGGAAATCCCAAACGTAATAGGGATTTAAAACCCATCCTTAGCACCACAGATGGCAACAAGACCTGTAGACCATTCCTTCACTCTAAATCAGCAAAAATACAAGAACAAACATGCAGTTAAGTGTCAGCTATACTTAACACACTTTTACTAAATATTACCTGACATAAGACACTGAATTCTATTCAAGATATCACCAATGCAGAAATCTAAAATATTCCAGCCTAGAGCTGTCTAAATCTAAATTGTGCTACTGAATCCATCTTTCAAGCAGTTGTGATACTGCTTCACTTCAAGTGGACTGTGATGTATTAGATCTCTTTAACATCATCCTTAGAATTTAATGACAAAAAAAGGGTTCTGTATTACCCTTGGAAGACAGCACACGTTTAAAATAAAGCTTACAACATGGATAAAACTTCATTCTTGTGCACCTCACTCCAAACTTTCAATTTAAAGCATGGTTGATATTCCAGTGATCATTTCTTTTGCCTTCCCTGATTATAAGCTTTCTGGAAGAGTGGGCATCCTGAGCACGGAACTAATGCAGAGTGCATGACAGATCTCATTTGCACAACAGACCTGCAGTGCAAACAAAAGCCAAAAATCCTTCCCTATTCATTCTATAAAGGAATAAGGATTCACTAGATGAATAAATACTGGAGAGGTTTTGCATCAACAAACACTGGATATATTTACCTATGTATTTTCTCATTCTACTGCCAAACACTTGCAGAATTCTTGATCTCATTGTAGTGATACTATTTAAAAAGGGACCAATGCAAATCTCTTCATCTGCATACCACCAAGAATACAAGCCTAGTATCCAGGAGACAATAAAGACTATTTTGAGAAACATTTTCATGTGACTGGAAGAAAAAAATACATGTCAGGGAGAGGTAAAAGTATTCTACACAAAGATGAATCAAACAGGTATTTCATTACACACAAATCAAGATATTACTTTTATTTGATTTTTTTTCTGACTGAAGGTCCATTGTACACAAGTAGCCAGCATAATAGAAAATGCATACATCATTTGGAGGCAATACTTGCACATTAATATTTAGGTGAGGTAAATAAAAAAATTTTAAAAGATAAGGGGAATAGCACATAGAATCCTCGAAAAGCTTGGGTTGGAAGGGCCTTAAAGATCATCTAGTTCTGCCACAGGCAGAGATGCCACCTACAAGATCAGACTGCTCAAAGTCCCATTTCACCTGGCCTTGAGCACTTACATCTACATGCGACTTCTAGCACCTCTCTGGGCAATCCCTACTGGTGTCTCACTACCCTCACATTGAAACTTTTCCTCCTGGTATCTCATCTAAATGCCTTCTCTTTTAGTTTAAAACCATCCCCCCTTGCTCTATCACTACAAGTGTAAAAAGTTGTTCTCCCTCTTTTCTATAAACCACTGGTAGGTACTGGAAGGCAGCTTTAAAGTCTGGAGCCTTCAGCCTTCTCTCCTCCTGGCTCAACAGCCCCATCACTCTCACTCTGAGCTCCTTTGAGGGTGCAGGCTCACAGCCCTTCCAACAGCTACAGGTTTTTCCTGCTTTGAGGATCCCAGGCATGGACCCTGAATTTTTGAGAGCAGATTAAGGGGCAGTATCCCTCCCCTCCACCCACCAGTCATGATTCTTTAGAGCAGCCCAGCACAGAGGCAGTGTTCTGGCCTGTTTATTGCCAGGTCACATCCAGCTTTTCATTCACCAGAACCCCCAAATCCTTCTCCTCAGGGCTGCTTTCAGTGAGTTCTTGTCCCAGTCTGTGCCTGGGATTGCCCTGACCCAGGTGCAGCACCCTGCCATTGGACTTGTTGAGCGTTATCAGGCTCTTGTGGGATGCAGAAAACAAGAGAGACACTTGTGCCTCTTGCAAGCAGGAGGAAACTGCTCATGTAAACAGAGTAGTAATTAGCATCACCCATAATATAAAGGAAATAGACATCCTGAAGTGTCTTCATGGATAAGGCTAAATGTAAATATGCCTTATAAATGTAAAAAATGTAAATATCTGACCTCCACTCAAATACTGACCAGAGTTAATTTCTCTCTAAATTAAAAGCCTACTTTTAATTTTATTTTTTTTTTTTATGATGAAAATATATTGTTTTAGTATGTATCTAACTTAGCTACCCTCTACATTATTTCCCAAATGAGTTTATCCAATTTCTAGCTCTGGTGCTTCTGTTTTACACCTCTATAATTTGTTATTGATTTTCTCTTTATTAATTCTGTCAGAGTATCATCTTCCTCTTGGTGACAGCCATAAACCAGAGTAAATGAATGGGTGAGAGAAGAAGCCAGTGATTAAACACTATCAAAAAATTATATATCTTTCAAGATATTGAAAGCTAGAGAAGCAGGGTAAGTAAGGGTTGTCTAAAGTGATGTAAGGTAGAGCTTGTGGATAATTTACCTTTCTTCCCTCCTCTAAAACAAGTACCATGATACCTAAACTCAGCAGCACTTAGTGATGTGCAGTAGAAATTAATATCATATATGTGACTATGATTTCATATTTTTCATCCCAGCCCAAAAAAGCATTCTGCCTCTCAATGACTACAAGTGTACAATTTGGGCTCCAGTCATACAGAAGTGATCATCTGATTCTGATTTATCACCCCAGCAGGAGAGAGATCATGTACAAGTTCCATGGATATTTAAACAGCAGTGAGCAGTCAGAGGTCTGGTAGAAAAAAGACTAAAAATTCCTTTTGGAGGAATAAAGGATTAAAAATATGGCACAGCAGGGGATGAGAGGGGGCTGGGGAAATGGAAAAAGGAATAAGGAAGAACAACCTTTTTCATGGGAAATATTTCTAAGAGTAAAAGCAGAAACTGCTGAATCCAGTTTTCAGTGAGTCCAGCATACAGAAATAAAATTGTACAAGACCTGCACAAATAATTTTGCTATGATCCTCATAGAGCTTCTGATCTTGGCCATATTTTTTTTGAGGTATTATTTTGATTTTTATTTCCACTTCTACTCACCTGTTTCCATAAATTTGGTAAAAATTTTCTTGCCAGCAATTTTCAATATCCAAGACAGACTTGTGTTAAGAATAGTTTCTAATATTAGTAAACACCAAATGCTGTTTCTTTGAGGTTTTGTAACATTTTCCAGGATCTAACAACCAAGGATTTTTCCTTCTGATTTTGATAGGTAAATATGATATGCTATGCTTGGTTTAATAGAGTACGTTAAGGAAACCTTATCAGAAGAACAGTCTTCAGTGGCTGATACAGGACAGGAAGAGTCCCAAACAGGCAGCATAGTAATTTCAAATATTATTCTAAATGTCTTAATATCATCATTGCACACTATCAGTAATATGTTAGGGAGAAAAAAAAAACAGTGCTCAAAATTGTGTGTAGAGAGTATGAAGGATAAAAATCACAATGGTAATGGTACTGATAGACAAAACTTTATTCTCTTTCCAATAGATCTTGTCTTTTACCTTGGAGCATGAATAGGGTTAGCACAGTTACTACAAAGTCTCATCTTACTGGGAGTGTTAGTAGATCATAAAGCCAGATGGACAAAATAACTACCTAACATCCCTTTGAGATAAAAGCAGATATCATTATTCTTAGTAAAGGTCTCAGTGAAAACCTAGTACAATTAAACATGGTCAATAGAAAAAGAAAAGTTGCACATTTTTCTACATCAGATGCAAAAAGTACTGTCATGTCATGCTCAAAGAAAATGTGATAGATGAGGAGAAACATGAATTTTACAGCTCAGTATGAGATGTGGTAAACGACATAGGAAGGAATTATGTTGTACCCCTAACAGGAGATTTAAACAGGTTATGTACAATGTCTAGAGAACTGCTGAGAGCTTACTCAGTATCTGCAACAGTGCATGAAAAGATGAAAAACCATGAAGTGACTGGAAAAAAAGGCTCAACTGTCAAACTGCCAGAGAGAGCAGTTCTGCCATGTTGTAATAAGGAAGTTATTGGGACCTGCTGATTGAAGGATTTCTAGTTTAGCTGTTACCTAACCTCCTTAATAACTGCAGGAAAACAAAGCATATTACATCACTGAGGTCCTTCCCTCTCTTCACGAAGTACTTATTCAATGTATTTCAATATTCAATATTTATTGAACACCTCTGCCATTCCTGCATTCACATGATCAATTCCACTACTGCCATCCAGAAACATACTAATAAAATTGTCAGGATTTATTTTGTTCTTCATATATCTAATCCACTTATTTTTCTTATTTCTGCTGACTACAAATGTCATCTTCTGTCCTTCCCTTATCAGTTCTGTGCAATTTCCAGGTTTTGATTTACATTATTTAAGTCTTCTTTCATCTATTTTTTACATAAACTTATTATTCATAATACCATTTGCATCCCCACAGAGTCACTTTCTTATCAGTGTGACTCATATTCTGCTATGGATTTTTGTACATTTAGTAAAGTGAACATTTACCAACTGCCATTGTTATTTTCAGTCATCAGTGTTTTTTATTTGCTGCAACTGTTCCTTCCAGGGCATGAAGACACAGGCATTTAACATCCAGTCCAAAGCAAATTAGATCCATTTGGACCAAACTACCAAGAGATTCTAAGAGTCTGATCAATTCTATGATACAACGAAGGGTAAGTCTCAAACTTTGCATAACACTTTGAGTTAAGAAATAACTTGATTTATTCTGTTACAGCAAGATTCAACACTGATTGTGGAAAATCATCATGTGGAATTTCATAAATTCAAAGATTTCAGGGTTGGCAGGATGGCCCATCTGCACAAATTCAGATGGAAGTCAATCACCATAATTCAGGTGAGACATCACACACTATATTGGGACATGCAGAATAGAAAAGCACAATAAAGAGAGTAAGCAGCAGCCAAGATTTTATTTTTGTTCACATTTTTTTCTGGTCCCTAAACAGTTTTATGTCCAATGAAGAAACAGTATCTTAATTTTAAATCCAGTTAGACCTTGCCATTTACAGAAAGCAGAGTTTAAGGAACCTGACAGAGGGGTATCTTCACTAAGCTGCCATCTATAACTACACATAGGTGCAATACAGCAGTGACCACTCGGCCAGTGCTTATCATGCACCACTCTTGCAGAATTTTTGTTCCAATCGACCCCAGTCATGGGCAAGTTCTGAGACATTATTGCCTCTGACAGGTACTATAGGTATAATTTAGCTACATCTCTCTTCCTTACTCATACTCTTCCCACAGTGATGATCCAAATATGATCCTTGTACCTTAAATCAAACTTTTGTTACCGCAATCATTGTGTCTTTTGCCTGCCTACCTCACTCAACATTTCCAGATACATTCATGTCATGTTTAGAAAACAAAGGAAAATTCTGGCCACCTAAAAGTCTCAAAATGTAACAAACTAAACAAAATAAAGAGGAGGTTAGGATAGCACAAATAGGATCTTTTTTTTTAAATGTTGATTTTCTGAAGCTTGCAGCAGTGGGAATCTGTATCATACAGGGCAGAAGAGAAGCCAGACCAACAAAAACCTATTCTAGGATGATAAATGTATTTAATCAGAAGACACTATGAAACGTGGTTTTGCAGGCAAACATAATATATTTATCTTCATCTGGGTACATCAAAAAGTTGTCAATAAAAAATAACATTTCACTTTATTGGGAAACTCTCATTAAATGTGGCATAGGCAATGAAGTTCTACTGTAATACTAGACCTGAAACTCAATAAAACCTAAAACATTGAGAGGATATGAGAAAAGGATTTATTTTAAAACACCTGATTCTATGGAAATTGTATGAAAATCCTTAGATGCACAGAATGGTAGTTTCAGAGGAAGAATATTGCTTTCATATTTTTTCAGATTAAATGCATATATGCATACACAAACACACACTCAGAGGCATGCCTCCTTGCCAGTTCTGCTGCTGCTTTTTAAGTAAAATTATTTAAATTTGTGGGTTTGACAGTAGAGTCAATAGATTGATTTGTTTTGACTATTTCTAATTTAGTAGAAGTGTTGTCTAAAATTAGTTTAACTTGTAAATTGTTTCAAAGCTTGATTTAAAAGACGTTTATATATGGAATCTTACTAATCAAGAACTTCAGCTGCCGTTCCTAACAACCAAGTTTCCTACCTATCTGCAATACTCTCATCAATCAGAGGAATGAAATAACTGGTTTTACCTTTTGAGTAACACTCAAATATTTTAAAAAGTCTTTAGGTATTTAAAGTAGTAGAAAATTTCAAATTCTAATTGACAAGAAGAAGTGCAGCTTCCAATTACTCTGAAATTATGAATAATTTTGAGCAATATTAAGAAGGGATGGCTGTATTACTGACCTTATAATTGCAAGCCTAAAGAATCCTAAAACAAGTTTATTGGTAAAACAAGGCTTTACTATTTAAATACATCCTTTCAGATAATATTCCAGTTTCCATGCCCCTTTACCATATGACAATCTAGATTTTTTAGCACTATGGACAGACAGAAACAACTGAGAGATTTCACCTTCCTGTGGAACATTAGGAGAAGTAAAATCACACCCTATAACTAAGCTAGGCTAAAGAAAGCCAAAACGTAAGAAATTATCTCCATTCATTGACAGAAGTATTTTTGTGTCTAAAAGGAATAGAACTTTTCTCTTTCTTTAGTAGAATACCCCAAGTAATAATTTACTCATTTCAGAATTTAGAGGTGCCAAGCCTTTCCCACTCCAAACCTGCTAATCACAGTAGCAGAGGCAATAGCTTGCCTGTTGTGGGTTTGGGATTTTTTTTGTTTTCCCTCAGCATGTCTGAAGATCGACTTTATTATATATATAGAAATTAGGCAAATATAACTTGGTCTTGTCATAGACTTTATTTGATGCTATTTCCATAAGGAACCACATTAACTCCTAACACACAACAGGTCCAGTTTGGTCCCTGCTTTGTGTTAGCAAGCACTTCAGGCAACACAGATGGAAACGGAGCCACTTACCATTCCTTTTGACAGACATACCATTGTCTAATACAACTCTTGTCTTCATAATAGCACATCTGCACTCTCCCTACTGGGATTTCAGCCACAGGTTTGTATTTTCAGACTTATATTTCTGCTTTCTTGGCAATTATGTTTTTTCAAATACTTATATTCACTAGAGCTTGACCTCATATCAATGCACAAATTGTACAGAATGAGCTTTAAAATAGTTTATAGGAATGTTTCCAATCTTCAGATGTAGCAACAAAATATTATTTCCCTGAAGCATATCTACAGCATCATTCATCTTTAAAAAGAGAGCATGTAGACATTTTTCAAATGTCCATATCTTTACATAATTCTTCCAGGTATTCCTAACTATCTGGCCATACAACCATAACTTGACCATAGCCTCATCTACCACCATATATTGGCACCAGTTTATCTCTTTGACCAGGCCATTATCCAGTTAGTGATGAACAGAAGATGTTCTAGCCTTTGTACATAAATATAATTATCACAAGTTTAAAACTTGAAACCCTGTTCTTCTAAGTTCTTCCAAGTCTTCTGATGTTTACATTATTGTAATGGACTCTCTTGAGTCCATTACACGCACTTCTGTGTAATAATAAATAATTATTATTTTTACATTCCTTTCTGGAGGAGGAAAAATTTGAAGGACAGTTGGTTTGTCCAGTGTCATTGGAGAGGTGTCACTTTCATCCCCCAATTCACTATCACTTTCAAAACTCTATAAATGTTGGAGTCAGGAAATAAACTTCCCTTCTTCTTACATTGCAGTTCCAGCATCCATATCATTTTATTTCATGTCCTATTGGGACATTAATGCATTTAGTGTTTCGTAAAATTTTGCTTTTAAATGCTGAAATAACAAATAAATATACCAATAAAGGATTTTAAATCCCACAGATCTCAAAAGTATTACAAACCTCCCACATTTTTCAATACACAACAAAATTAACTATGCGTGATTTCCTGTAGCCTTATCTTTGAAAGATTTTGGCATTTTAAAAAACATAATTTCCAAATTAATCTGTTCCTAGCACAGGACATAAAAGGAATCTGCATGGATGATTGTTTGACACTTTGTAATATCTACTGGCACATTTTTAGAATTCTCCTTTTTCACATGATTGCCTATTTTCACAAGCCTTTACTACACACAAAATTTTGGAGGGTTTTTTAGGAGATATGTACTTTTACCAATATGTGCTGAAATTATTCAGAAAATTCACTAACTTTAGAAATTTTAAGAATTGGCAAACTAAGAGAAACAGATTTGCCTGTTCAAATTCACATATACAGATAATCAGATTATGTGTCAGACTTAAAGTCACATATCCATAGAATAATGAATTTAAAAAGCAGCAAAAAATGAAGGAATTGAAAACATCTATCTAGGTGTTCAGCATAGTGCACTAGGGGAAAACTCAGCTTCACTGAAAGTCCAGACCTCTGTGCCCTTTGAGGAGCTGATTATATACACTAGCATGCAGACTTCCATGTTTTGTATAACTTCTTGAGCTAACTCAGTTACTGGTAGCAGTCTAATTACAGAAGCATGGAGTTCACACTTCACCATCCATAAAATTATCCTTCTTCCTAAAGCTGCATTAGCTCATTTAAATGCAGCTTGGATAACCTCAGGATCAGGATGAACTGAAACACCTCTTTAGCTGTTGGTAAAGAAGCAGAGTAAATTAACCAGAGAAGCCTGGGATTTCAGTCACTTAGGAGGCTGCATGGTTTTCTAAGTGAACAGTGCAAACTGTTCCTACAATGACCTCTATTTCTCAGAAGTTTCTAGAAACTTAGAGAAAAAACACACCAAAATGGTCAATACCTCTGACTTAGTCCACAGTGCCAGATACAGAAGAATGACTCTGTAGAACTGCATCACAAATTGCGTTTAGAAAAGTACCACACAAAGGGCTGGATTGTGACTCTCCTCCACCACATTTAAACTTTAGAAAATGCAGATACTAGTATATAAAGATAGTTCATTTCTTATGGGCAATATGGGTTACAGCTGATGCTAGGAAATCCTACCTTCTTAAAGATCCAGTCAGGAGTGAGACTCCAGAGCTGGCTGATGCTGCGTGTGCTGCCTGGAGAGGCTGGCAGGGGCTGAGGGCAGGAGTACCAGAGCATGGGCTGATCCATGGCAGCTGCCATGGCCCAGGACTGTGTTCAAACACCACCACAGCACCCCCTCAGTTAGCCCACAGCCCTTTTCCTGCACTCCTGCCAAATAAATACAGAGCTGCCTCTGCACAGATAAGGCAGGTGCAGTCTAGGAATGCTGGGAGACTGCTCTTCTCATGCCCACAGTTTAGCTGTCCAAACTGGGGGATGACACACTAATATGCCAGCAAACTGTCTTTCTGATGTGTTACTGAGAAGAAAGTCACCATTTTTTCTAGGAGTCTGTCTGGTTTGCCCTACTCACGTGGTCAAACTTTCCAAAGTTTTCACATACCCTATTTGGGGAATACCTTTTCCCATCTACACAATATGCACCCCACCAAGGCTAGAGAAGGAATGGGAGGAAATACCTTCTTCTCCAACAGAGTAACTGCCAAATTTATCTAGACATATTTCACTCTTATTCTTCCTATCATTAAAAGGACTTAAAACTTTAACATTAAGTTTAATTTCCTAAATTCTGAAATTTAAGGTAAGGAGCTCAAAACTTGAAAGCCCAGACTACATGATTCAATAGTCTCTTTCATACTTTAAAAGGCATGCATATTCATATTCTTCACTGAATGTTTTGGAGCTGCTTTTATCTGTAGAAACTTTAATGCTTCACACAAAGAAGCTACATCTCTATATTTAATTTTCATCTGCATATTAAGTACAACCCTCTGATAACACACCACAAAAATGATAAACATGTGCTCTGAGGTAGCATCTGAGGTAGCTACTGCTGTGATTTACTCAGTGTCCTGAAGACTAACATTACTGTTTCCATCTCCCAGTTGGAGCTGCTTGCTGTTGTGCTTTTTCCTTCCCATCCCAGACTCTACCTGTGCCATCTCTTCTCAGCAAGGTCTCCTAGTGTGCTTCCATCTTAGAGCAGTGCCTGATGACTCCCCAGACCATCAATCACCAACAGCTCAGACTACTAACAGGAAACTCATCCTATCAACCTCTCTAGGCACCAGTGCTAGAACCCTGTTTTAAGGAAAAAACCATGCTGTTATTCATTGGTATACCAGCAGGCCCATCATCAGCCTTTCTCTAGGCAGCTATTCTGCAGCCTGCTCTGACACTGTCTGACAGCCTGAGAAAGAAGTTCCACCCATGCTGAAAGCACTTTTCTGATTTTGAATTCATACTGACTCAAATGTTGCTGCTTTTGTTTCAGAGCGGAAGGGCTCTTTTTACAGATGCACTTGTTCGTGTAATAGACATTATCTCCTTCCACCGACTTTGCCTGTCCTTGAATAAACAAATACCAAGTATTTCAACTTCACAAAAATCTTGGTGAGAGCTTTAAGTGACTGAGTCAAATACAGATTAGCAAATACATTTTAAATTCTAAAATGTATCAGATGAAACTGTCTAACAGATGGTGAACAAGCAGAGTTTTTAGAGTAACACAAATGGTGTGAGATCACCCCTTGTGCCTATGAAAACAAAATAAAATGCAAAAATGAATCAATTTAACACTCTTTGTTGAAAAAAAGTATCTTCAATAAAGCTATCTTTTAAGATGTAATAGACAAATTAATAATAAATGGTGCATGTTTATTAATCATTCCAGCATCCATTCTGGATGTTCAAGGCTCTTCTAGCCACTATGAGGTACAGCCATGTCCCAGCACATAATGCTTTCAGGCTGTCCCACAGCATGAGCTCAGGAAAGGGTCAGGATCCCCTGGAGAGTGCACAATCTCCAGTGAACAAACTCAGACTCACATCTGACTCCTTGGCTGACATCAGGCAACTCTCTCCCTGTCCCTGCTCCCTCTCTTCATGAATGAATGGGAATATTGCAAAATAAGTGCTGCTAATTTCTCTTTATTTTATTCTGGAAACTATAGTATTAACATTCCCCCTTATCACCACCTCATCTTTTAACAGCTACATTGCAGGAAATCCAAGCCCTGACAGAAGATGTGTATATATTACTCTTATATGTTCAATTAAATGTTGATTATATAAAACTTTGGCTCATAATCAGTTTGGAGGGACATAAATTTTAAAAAATTAGGTGTCAGTCTAGTCTTTCTGAAGTGCTCAGAATTGTGTATATGTAACATAATGTTGAAGCACAACTGAAAGTCAATATAATGAAAAATAATTGCACATCTCAAGGACAACTTGGATACTATTACTGGAGAGTGAAGTCAGAATTAATATGTTCTCCTGACCAGGAATAAGAGCTTGTCTATGAAAAGCAAATGAAAAACACATCTGAAGCACTGAAAAACACTGTAAACAAAATTCTTTCTTTCACCTGTTTGTTAAATTAGGATTAAATGATTTTGAGTTTTTAGCCAAACACAAAGGCAATACTAAATATGAATGCAGCAGACATAGGGCAAAAGAAATGTAAAAATTCCTTAAAGGAAATACCAAATCACCATCAACATTGTCAGAACATGAATTAAAGCAATAGTTTTAAATATATATCTGCAAGATATATGTATACACATATATATAATCTGTATATATACAGCTATTAAATCTGGAAATGAATGAACACAAGTTTGGACTTTGAATGGCTAGTTGGAAGAGTAGATTCTATTCATACATAATCTATATTTGAAAGCTATTACTAGTCCTGGATTATGTTTTCTGTCTCCAAATATTTTCACTTTCCAACCCTGAACAGAATAGGATATAAAATTATCTCAGATCTGGCAAATAGACATTCAGGTTAAGCACTCACTTCCTCATGGTAACCCTGGTATTAATAGGTGATGGCAGGACCCAAATCATGACAGCAATGCAAGAAATACAATATTCTACATAAAATTACAACAAATGAAAAAAAAAAAAACCCAGAAGCACAATAATTCAAAGGTCATTCTATAAAGGAAATCTGGTTTCACTAAAAGAGACTACTCACCTCTTAATTTATATATAACAAATTGGATGTATAAAAGTTAGACATTAATATAGTGAGAAAGCAACACCGTACTATCATAGGTAACTGATACTTGAATAAATTTATATGTTCTTCCATTACACTAAAACATGCTGGCACACACCAAAAATCTCTGCACTTTTAGGGGTCTCTAATTTTGAATAAATTACTTAACATCTCACTTTTCTGTCTATTCCTATTGTGAACAAACACTTAGTGGTTCTCACAGCAACCAATATGTAGTTAATAATGTAGCAGAAGGACTCATTAGACCTACATTAAAAGCATTTGATACATGCAGTAACCCATAATAATAATAGTAGTTTCTTATTAAATTAGTCAGCTTGGTACAGAAAAGACTTGAATCACAGAATCTCATACATGAGAGAAAGAAAAAGCCATTATTTCATTTAGTTCATCTATCTACTAATGCATAATTTATCTCAAGATACATTTTGAAATTTTCATCTAGCTAGGTTTTAAATTTCTCCAATAATGATACTTTCATTGCTTTTCTGCAAAGCTTAGCAAATATTTTTAAGTGAAATGTTTTTTCAAATGATGATTAACTGAACTAACCTAAAATATTATTTTATAATAATATTTATGGGTTTTATTTATTTACTTGTTTCATTTATAATCTTTAGGTATTAATACATAGGGTGGTAGGAAAACTAGGTTATATAATAATAGCTGTGATTTTCTTTTTTTAGGAATATCAATAAATTTTAATGATTTTTTTTGCCAATTTTACTGTAATTTCTGAAGTAAAAGACTATATCTCCAAAACAAAAAAAAAAAAAAAAAACAAAACCTGCCAATGTAAAGGTCTAGATGTTAAGATTACCGCAAGAAATACATACATTGCCCTTATTCAATGTCAAAGGATACAGTACAGGCAGAGCAAGTCATCCTGCTTCCAAAATCCAGCGAGAGCTCACTCCAGTTTGGCCCTACCCAGGAGAGGAAGTCTTGATGTCCCTTTGAGCCTAATCTCCATCTCAGGCCATGCAGTCTCATCAGAGAGCTAAGCTTGCACTTCCCATTTCAAAATGCGCATCATGGGTGGCTCACCCAAAGCTGTAAACTTTTATGGATCCCATCTCAAGGGCCTGCCCTTAGCCCATAGATTTCACCATTCAGACATTCAGCTCAGACCTCTGGGTGCCACTCTGAGAAGCAGCTAAAAATAAAGCATCAAACATCACATGCAACATTTCTTTCTGCCTTAATTCCAAGGTCTTTACTGCAACTAATGCTGAAATCTCACCCTAGGTAATGGCCAAATGACAAGGAGATAGTCTCTCTTGCTGCACTACAGTAATTGGTAATTACATTCTCATTACTAGGAATCCTGCCCTCCAATACAATTAATTAAAACGTTTGTGGAGAGGAGTTAATAATAATACAGGGACTCACGACCAGGTTTGATACAGATAGATAAAAGTCAGGACAGAAAGAAAGAACTGCACAACTCAGATTCAGTTTGAAAAGATGAAAATTAAAAAATTCACCCTCTCCCCCAGCAGAAACTTTCTGCTTGTGATTGAGAAGATCTAAACTGCAAGATAATAAATCTGAAACAAAATCAATATAGCCTTATAGTGTGATTTATAATGAGGCACTTTTCAAAGGAAACTGGCACTTTAAAAGCCAGGCTGTTCTCTCTGATTGAAGGTTTTCACCATGAAAATGTCTGGCTAAGAAATGGCAGATTTACAGGGTAGGCAGAAATTGCTCATTAGGTGAAAGCAAAACTTAATCCAAAATTACTTTCTCAGATTTTTATACAGCCCATTTGAAACAAGTTTTTGGGGCTTCCTATCAAGGGTATTCTTGTGCACAGAATAGAAACAGCAATCTTAGTTTAAGCAAATGTTTCTCTTAGCAGCTGTCTAAACAGTTTCTTGAACGCAGATGTTAATATTGTAGGAAAAAATATTAAAAAGTGTGTTCTGTATATTATTATTTATTTATTATACAAATAAAAGAAGAAAAAAATCCATGTTTTTAGGTGGGCCGACTCTTACAAGAAACTTAATAAAATTTTAATAAATAATTCAGAGGGTTAAAATTCCGTTTTTTTTTGCTTAAGATGGTATTTTTTCTGCAAAGTATATAAATAACAAAAATATCTGTTATAATTAACAGGTGGCTCTTTATAGCAAAAACACTAAAACAGAAGTAGCAACAGCTGTGAAGGAGGATATCAAAATCAAGAATATTAAGATGAAGCATCATTTGTTTTTATAAAGAGATGTTTATTTTGTGATAATGGATGCAATTAATACCAGCATATGCTAGAGTGTTCATGGAATCAGTAATTAATGTAGCATTAATTTCAATGGGTTTTTAAGTGCATTTGCAATGCCACACATATTCAGATCACTCATCAAAAACAAACCAATTTGCTTAATAAATCAACAGCTCAAACATATTTTTCTATAACATGAATGTTACAGGTATGTCAGTTAAGACTTGATTTAAATAGTGATAACAGAAGGAAGTATTTTGTGCTCCTAATTGAATAGTTCAGGCATTTAAAATATTGATCATAGGGAGTGAATGGTAATTATTTAAGCTAAGAACAGCTGTGAACAGACATCATTAATGTTCATCTACCATAATTTATGCTTGTAGCAATATGCCTCTTTTCAGCAAAATTTAAATTAAAGAAAGCTAGATTTGAATTTGAAAGTGAAGATTGTTGCATGAACAATTATACCATACTGAGCTATAAATGGCATAACCTCACCATAATTATTGGAGCCTCTAAAGTTTAACTCTAGACCTCTCAGGTAGCAGAGTAAGGATAATTAAACCTGCATCCATCTAACAATAATTAAGGCTCTTTCCTTCTGTTATGCACTTATTAAATGGTCTCAGTGGTCTTTCCAAACATTAATGAATGAATTGAAACTCATTGTGAGGTACAGTATTTAGTAAGGATTTGTTCCCATCATAGGGGTGAGAAAACTCAGGAATATATGCAGCACAGGGTGGTCTGAAAATTAATAAATTGATAAGTGGCTACAAGTGGCTACAAAGCAGTATAATATCTAGTGCCTTGACATTTATTGGGTGTGCAAAACACATGCAATCCACACCAGCTTTATATTCTGCAGAAGCCAAAATCAGATCCTGCTATAAACAAAAGTATTTCTCTGGAGAGATATTTGCACTCTATCTAGAATAACGTCAGTGAATTATGTGGTGCATTTGTTCTTTTTTACTTTTGAAAAAAAGACTCCTGTCAGATTTCACCACTCCTGTGGCCTGTCATGTATCTTTAACTGCAAAGTAAATGACTGAAAGCAATCCATACTGCAAAACACTCACTCTGCAGACCATGCAATGTGGCCTTATTTATCAGCAGCCCAAACAAGAATTTGGGAATCTATTTTTAAAAGTCTGTCTCTGTGTGATGAAGATCCCTTCCCTATAGCCAGTTTCCTCCCTGCCTCCCCAAAATCACAAACCTCCCTCTTTCTCCATCCTATCACACAGAGTTGCCTGCTAAGAGCAGTGATAAGGCTCCTGCCAGGGAAGGTGAGTGAGGGAAAAATAGCAGAAAAGTGCCCTGAAGAACCAAAATAAACCCCCACTCTTTAATCCAACCCCCAAATTATTATGCAGCCCAGACTGCTTAGACTGCCTACAAGACACCTGTGTGTTTGAGAAGCGTTTTTAATTAGATTCTGAAATTCTGTCAGAAAGAAAGGGCCCATTCACCCTTGGCACCTCGACAGGGTCAGGCCTGGGACATACTATGCATGAGCAAAACCAACTATGGTGAAATCCCGCCTACAGCAGACATCCTGAACTCACATTTTCCCAATAGTACAACCAGAATAATTTTAAACAGATGTCTTTTATATCTTCTACAGCCAGGGAGCATGATACATCCTTAACCTGGCAGTAAAGGTATGGCCCAGCTCTTCAGAGCTGCATACACACACAGGCATCATCTCATGGAGTTTTGACCATTGTGAGAATTAGAAAGAGTGGGAAAAAAGAAGCTTGAGTTGCTCTGTGGCTGGTCTGATAGGTTGAAGTAGTTCATGAATCCCAAATTATTTCATTTTAAGAAGAGTCTCTTGCCTAAGACTGCAGCTGGGGAGCCATTTCCTGATGTGGAGTTGTAATAACTCACACTAAATGCTTTCTTACTCCCAGGGAGGCAACAGACACAGAGAATTATGCTTTTTTTTCCCCAGCAAGACATTTTTAGCATGGAAAAGATATTTTCTTAAATTTCTTAAAAGTGATGAGGTATTCTGATTTAGAAGCTTCAATGACTCAGGAATTTAAACTGGGAGAAGTTAATAAGTTCCTTTATTGTCTGACACAAAGTACATTCTTCCCCCTTTTTGGGGGGGTTATTTCGTTGTGTTTTTCTTTCTCTTGTGAAGAAGAGAGAGACACATTTTTACATTACATGTTACCTTGCAAGAATTGAACAATAGTTATGGAACTACAGAGCCATTACCAGAAGCTTCTAGCTCAGAAATATTTCGGGCAGGCAGCAGACATTGTATGAATGTCCCGAAAGCTCTTCTTTGTCTACATGGAAATTTAGCACATTTTAAGGTTTAGACACTTGGACAGAATTGCATGTACTTGAGGTTGTGAGGCAAGAAATGAAACTCAACCACTAAATTCAGCAGTAAACCAGACTGGGTTTTGTTAGCATAGACACTAAGTTGTTCATTGCAGCCAGTTAAAGAAAGAATCACACTAAAAATGTGAAATTATTTTCAAATTTTATCCTGTTCTCAAGTTCTTTCTGGGTTTGAGTATATACTTTTCCAAGATTATACAATATGCAATGTTTGAATGAGAACTACATTAGCCATGGACTTATCTGTATAAATGTTTAACGTTTCCATGTTCTCTTGGAAACTAAATGCCAATGAAGTCATAAAATTTCTGGAATGGCTCAAAGTGCATCATTAGATAAGAGAAAATGTCCATTCTTTTATGTTTATGGAAAAATATGGTTATTACCTATTATCATTACTATGGTTTCATTTTGAGATGAAGTTCACCTGAACAAATATAAATGTTTGAACAGAAACTTCTGAAATATTTGTCCTCACTTTATTTGTAGCAAGCAACTAGACATTTCAAGGATACGCTTGTGAGAGAGGTTTGAATTGCCTGAGGCAGACCAGCCCTGGATAAAGGAGCAATCAACAAGATTTGGCATTTACTTCAGATGTTTGCTTATGAATATGAAAGGAAGGGACTGAGATCCTGAGAGGGGCACATGTGACAGCACTGTCCTTGCTGCCTCTGTGCCATCCTCTTTGTTGCTATTTGTACTCTGTGGACAATGGCAGGAGAGATGAAAAAATTCCCCCCAGAATATCATCTGAAAATACCACTGGTCACTACCACTGACCAGCACCCAACCAGTCCCACAGCAGCAATTGGACCCTCCCAGCCAGTTCCCTCCACCTTATATACTGAACATGACAACCTCTGGTACTGAATATCCCTTGGCCAGTTCAGGCCACCTTGTCCCCCACAGCTTCTCGTGCACCTCTTCACTGGCAGAACCTGAAAAGTTCTTGACTTAAGGTAAGGACTTTGGTGGAGGCCCTACTTAGCCACAACCAAAACATCAGTATGTTATCAACATTATTCTCATAACAGATTCAAAACACAGCTCTGGACCTGCTGCTAAGGAGAAAATGAGCTCTATCCCAGCTGAAACCAGGGCAGACATGCATTTGTAGCCGTCAAACCCTGAGGTGTAGGCATGCATGTACCCTTATGCAACAGCAAAACCCTTGTGGCTGTGAGTCAACTCAGAACTGTAGACTTGCCATTTCATGAATAACAAAATAGCAGAAATCACCACTGAAAACTCTAAATCATGGACAAATGGATAGATAGATAGATACATACATACACACATAGATCAGGGAGTAAAAGCAGCTGTTGGCTTTAGTGAGGGAGAGACTTTTTCAGAGACAATTCAGTCTGGAAGCCCTTTTTTCTCTGTTATAAAGATAATAGAGATATAAAGAAAGTGTGTGGAGGTAGTGATTTGTAAGCGGTTTCTTCCACAATTTAAGCATAACAACAAGCTACAATGGGGGGTTGGTTTTTGCTGCCTGTATCTCAGCATCTGCCACTGTCCCAAAAAGGAGTATATAAGAACCAAACCACCACAGGCTATTCAAATTCCACACACTGATGTGGTTCCTACATTGCTCTCAACTTTATACATACTGAAAATTTCATTCAAGGTCTCTTCTAGCATGTGAGGTGAACCACGAATCGTACTTCCCTGTGAACAAAGCTCTCTTCACACATATCTAACTATCAATCATCTTTCTTTAAATGAAAACCAGCTTTTTGGTGGATAAAAATGACTGCAGAAAGAATTGCCTCCACACATTAAGAATTTAATCTAGTAGGCCGAGACCCCAATCTATGCAGATGTAATTGAAAGATTAGGGTCATAAAACATGACCACAGTATCTTCCAGAGGCTCTTTTTGTATGAAGGTGATTCAATGGCTTCTTTTGTAATTCTAGTTTCCTTGACTCAAAACAGTCTCTTACTGAAAGCTGCAAGAAGTTGATAGTCTTTATTAAATACCAAAAAGAAAAAAATTGTTACCTGTTACCATAAAATATTTTTTAGAAATAGATACTTCAAGATTAGAGATAGCCTTTTGTTAAAAATCTTATTAAAAAGTAATTTTCATTCAACAATATGAGAACAATAGAGATTAGTTTTTTAATTCCTTTTGGTGGAGTTTCAATTTAATGTATTTGAATCCATCAAAATATTTCTTTTTTTTGCCTTAAAAGTCTTGATTCTTTTATGCTCTGATAATCTTTAAAAACAATTGGGCTATCATTTATCTCCAAATAGCCCAAAAATCAGGGAGACTAGGACCTACATAAGCCTGAGAATCCTGCTCCATTTAGATACTTGCACCATACCACATCACAGAAAATTAGTAGGTTTTCAGCATCTATTTTAATCCTACCAGAAATGTCAGCATTAAACTTTTCCCACCAGATGAATCCTTTTTTTGCCTGGTCTCATTAAATTCTGAACTTTCTGAAGAAAAATAATGTTTTTTACTGGTCTTTACTGTCACCCATCTACCTTTTTTAGCAGGAAGTAATTTTGCTGACAAATGAGTGTTTTGATTCATGTCTTTGCTTTAATACAAACTTACAGGCAGAGTAAGTGTTCTATTCATTTTTTCACTCTTAGTGATGCTTTCAAATGTGAGGACACTTACTGGTCACTCAGCTTACCCACAACACGATAAAAAACACCTGATATAAAACTCAACATGATAAAAACCCCACAAAAGAGGCACATCAGCAGCTGCAGCATGTGTTCAGTTACTGCCAGTGACCAGAACCAAGCTGGGCTTTGCAGTCCTCACTCTTTCAAAAGCAGACGTTCTTTTTCAGCAATAGTAATACCTAAGCCTTTTCCTCAGTAAACAGCTGGTGTTTTATCATGGATTCCTCTTCACATTACAATGCTTCCAATGCTACATACAATCACTTGCAGCAGGTCTTCTCCATGGAAATGTCACAGTTTTATACCAGGCAGATGACCAAACACAGCACAGGTCACCTAGAGATGTTGTGGAGTCCAGCTCCTGTTTGAAAGCCACCTGGGCATTTTCCCCAGCCATGGAGTCTAGGAGGCCCTGCTAGAGAGGGAACATGTTGTACCAGGACAACCCCCAGAGGTCCCTCCCAATCTCAGCCATTCTGCGATAAGCAATACTTTCCATTATCATTTTCTAAATTGTTTTCAAAGGTGAAAGTACAGTTCTCCTTCATGTGGGCTGTACAGGAAGTCAGGAACTTGTGTGCTGAGAATGTGGCTCCAGGAAAACCTCCAAGATCAGACAAAGCCAAACTTTTCCTGAAGCAAGAGCCATCTGAATTGAGCCACAAAGATGTTAAGGCAAATTAGGCAAACTAATCATTCTACAGCCAAACCTCTTAAAGCCTGTATTGGATTTACCTCCCCAGGAGCTTATTAGATAATTAATCTAAAGACAACAAAAAACCTCCATTTGATGTCAGGAAGCTTTGCCTCAGCTTTCTGGTTGTCTCATCTGCACAGCCCTCAGAAAAGCTGGGCAAGACATCACTGCAAACATGAATTACACAAATCAAGAAGCTTTTGAAAAAACTAATCAGCTTTGTGCAGGATCTGTATTGCCAACATCCACCAGTTTGGTTATGGTAGGTGTATAAGGACAGATAAGAGGTGAAGGCAAAGAGCGTTTCTCATATATCTTCCTCTTTAAAGATGGCTAGTCGTCTTCTTTTTCAAAGGGAATCTTTTCCTCTGATTTGTTTGTTTTTTTTGTTATCTCTGAAACACCCTCACTAACCCTCTTGCCTTTCACAGATCATTTTTGTGCGCAGACAATTGCTTGCTTTGACTTTTTGATAGCAGCTTATTAGACATTTCAAAGTTTGTCATAAGCTGCTACCACTGATGCTGTATTTTTTGGGTTTTTTCACACTTAAGCCTCCATATTTGTAAGTTCATCAGCCATTGCTATGCACTATTTAGGCTGAATTATTAACAGGAAATAATATTCATAAATGCTTGACTCTTCCTTTCTCTCTCTTCTTCCAGCCTTCCCAACCAAAGCAAGGAGCAAGGAAGTAAAACTGAGTTGAAGCAACAACTAATTTAATATACTTCCTGATTTTCAAAAAGAGTGTCTTTACCTCTGCCTTCCTCCCGCAGATACTATCCAAACTCTGCTGCCCAAGGGTCCATTTCTTGGCCTGAAATTAGTTACACAAAAGTCAAACAAAAAACATGATGACCCACAACTCAATTTTGTTAAATAGCACAAAGGAAAAGTAAAAGAAAACCACTATTCAAAGGCACATTCGCTTGACTAATCTACAGAAGTAACAGAGACCCTGAGTGTAAGTTTGTGGTTCAAATAAGTTCTTTTATCAAAAAACCTCAGAACCATCAACACGTTTTGCTCATTCTTCCTAAATTTTGTCAAATAGCTGAAAGAGAGAAAACAAAATTAAGACAACAAAATGTCCTAGAATGTTGAGTACTTTCTATGTTTCAGTTTGAACTACACTACTAACATTTCTTTCAACTCAGTAATCAAGAAAACCCACAAGGAAATCTATACCAGAAAAAACGTGCTGAAATCCAAATGACAGCTCTCTCTGGGGGATGAAGATAATACCTCATTCAACATAAAACAATACTTTTTGGGTCTTCTAAATTATTCAATAAAGAAAGCTGTTAAATTGCCCTTGGCTGTTAACTAAGGTACCAACAAACAAAAGTTTATCATGATTAAACATGAAGTAACTTTGGAAAAAAAACATGTCCAATGAGCTTATATAAAAGATGAAGAGTAATTAGTTATTCATTTTACTTGTCAGGTTTTTTTCCTATCATCAACTGTCCAAGACAAATCTCTGAAGGAAGTGCAGTGTATTTAAGGTATTGTATTTTTCCCATTATTTAAACCTAAATTTCATTAAAATGTTTCCTCTCTTCATAGGTTTAACTCTGAAAAAAAGTGCAGAGTGGAAACGCTGCACTTGTTGCATCTCTATTTAAGTAGAGATGTTTTGATATAATTGAATAAATAAAGTTAATAATAAAGGGTCATTTTGGAGATATGAGCAAATGACATTTTACAGTAGTGCCACCATTATAAAAATCACACAGTTGGTTTGTGCAATATCCATGTTTCTGATTCAGGAGTTTCTTACTGTCTTGAGTAATGCCCAGTGCCTGCAGAACTTTTTCACTCATTCTAACTGCAGTTGTTCACACTGTCTATACAGAATTACAGTACTTGTTTAAGCAGTCAAGACTGAATTTTCTCCTTTGTCAGTCTATTTCAACCATGTTTCCTAAACAATTCAGAGACCCTGAGTAGATTTTAGCATTCACTGCTGCTTATTATTCTTAAGAAAGAAAGCAAACCACAGATCTAGATCCAAAATCACTGAGTTTGTGATCCTGCTGGTAGCAAAACCTCCAGCTCTGACAGCAACCAAAGAGATCACAGATGGCAAAAGAAAGTGTTACTTATGTACTTTCACCATCATATTTAATGAATGCAGGTCTGAAGCCAGAACTAATTTCATTGAGCTGGGCAATATAACCATTAGATTTGGAAAAAAATCCATGGATTTTCATTCTTGGTGCATCTTTTGGCATCCAAATACTTTTGTAACTCTGCTCTTCACGCTGAAATAAAACCCAACCCAATTTGATAGGTTTTGCCTGGCTGAAGTGAAATAGCATTTTAAGACAATCACCATCTTAATGCTGTATGAGATTTATTTCTCCAAAGATATCTTTTTGTAAGATGCAAAGCTTAGCTAGCTACTGAATAGTGCACTGTGAAACAATTCTCTAACAGTTTCATTTCTGTGGAAGATCATACTCTTGATTTTACCTATATTCGTCTTCATAAAAATAGCAAAGACTGTTTTTGTCAATATCCTTGCAGTAAGTAAACTGCAATCTTTTAAAAATTCTTATATCTCGCAAAATGTTGTTTGTTTACTGGAACAAAGTAGAGAAATTATTCAATGTGAGAAAATGGCTGTTTTATTTAAGAGTTACAAGAGATAAAGTATTGTCAAGGAATCTGACAGCTGTATTAATAATTTATGCTTCTTTTTCCCTTTTGAAAACACAGAGACAATCTCTGCAACACTATGAATCATTCCTTTGTTTCTTACCATGAAACTAAATAAGTTAAATTCAAGCACTCTACTGTGCAAGGTAGCAAATTGCAGTTGTTCAAAATCAGAAGCATTTTGAACCTTTTTTTCACCACAAGCCTAATGAGGGAGAGAATTTCTATTGTTATGGAGTAATAAAATACACTCATTTTTAGTAATAACAGCAATTCAGAGATACCAGGTGTCAAAGCACAAATAAAGACTGGTGCCTATTTTTCCACCTAGCCTAGCATGGCAGTGACCTAGAAGAAATGAGAAGGAATCTCAGCATCATCTAGGGGCTGAGGCCCTTGAATATCAAACCAGGTTACATATTTTCAACCTGATTTTATACCAACACATAGTCTTCAACACAAAGTCCAGACTTCTAAGATTTATTTTGACCCTTGAGTGACTTACATGGTTCTCTCAGATGCTGCAAATAATCAGTTTCCATAAGCTGTTAATGTACTATACCATTGTCTGTGTCAGACACCACATTGTAGGTGAATGAAATACAATTTCCACACAGGTGACAAAAAAAGTAATTATTAGAGCCATGCTTTACAATTATTCTAACAGCACGCAGTCAAAATTCCTCTTTGTGAAAATAGTCAACAATTATGCAGAGTGCTCCATCAATGCAGTAATAAAATAGAGATGTTGAACAAAATTCCAACTACATTATTGAAAAAAATTCATAAGATTATACTACCCAACCAACCAATTCTGCTGAAATATACCTTGGAAAAGCATAACTTGACTCTGAAACAGTAGTATCCATTCTGTGGAGTAATTCTAAACAGCTTTTAGAAATACTTAAGTAAAGACACTATTTTGGAGAAATGGCTATTTTTAGTAAATGCAGATGATCCACTCTGTCATATAATTTCTTTCTCCATCTCACCAAAAAAAATTATATTCAGATTATATTCTTAGCGTACAGCAGAAATCCTTGCTTCAGTCCTGCATTTATTCCTCTGGAGAAAAGCACCATTTTCATAGATTTTGTTTTCAGTTTCAGGAAAAACCATACTAATTCAAAATGGAGCACAATCATTAAGTAACTGCACACATTTAAAGGGCTCTGTACAGTATTGGGTAAATATAAAAAGGGGTTTTTTTTCAGCATTGTGCCACAGATGAACTGTGAACCTGGAGAAACGCTCACTGATTCTTGTTTTCTCTATATGTTTGTATTACCAAGCATTAATCTTTCTCAAATTCTGTTGCCATCAGGTTCTTAGGTATGAAAACAAAACATTATGAGTTAATTCTGGAACATTTAGGTCTTTTTTCCATTTGTTTTGCTTAGGGGGTGTTGGCGTTTGTTTGTTTTTGTGGGGGTTTGGAGTTTTTGTAGAAAGAGAATGCTTAAGTAGTTTCCTTGGGTAACAATATTTAAACTTAACATAACAATACTTATATAACAACACTTACACTAAACAATGACCCCTGCTAAGTTTATTTTTACAGGCAGATCAAGGATTAGTTTTCCAATAGTTCGCATTTGACTTTTCCCTTTAACTCATTATTTCCTTTTGTGGAAAAAGTTTTACCTCTCTGTATAAAAAACATTTTACTTCGGATTCTCATTTTTTCCAGACCACCTGCATACTATTGCATGGACTTAATGAGATTCTTATGCAAAAGAGAATACTTCCTGGGCAGTGTAAAAATGGTGCACTGCAGATATCCACAAAATCATGCAATTATTTTCAGAAAGCTATTATTATTTTTGCAGGCAATAACTTTTGGGGTTTTTTTTAACTGAAAGAGAGTAAATACTATAATTCAGCACAGCCACTTACTTTCTCCCCTCCTCACTGTAGGATAGGGAACTGAATATGATGAGCAAAAGTGAGAAAAACTTGTGGGTCCAGTTAAAAAGAACTTAATAGGTAAAGGAAAGAGGGGAAAAAAAAACTCCACAAGTCCTGATCGCCCAGCTCCTCCCACAAACAATCTGGTGCCCAGTTAGTCTCTGAGCAAAGACTAGCTGGTTAAAACTACTCCCTCAGTTTATATTGCAAAGCACGACATTATACAGTCTGGAATTTTCCTTTGGCCATGTGGGGTCACCGGGCCCAGCTGGGCTCCCTCACAATACCTTTCCCTCTGCATTTCTACTTGTGGGGCACAAGCAGAGTGAGAAACAGAGAAGGTGTTGATGCTGTGTTAGCACCTGTAACAGTCAAAACGTTGTGTAGTTATCAATACTGGTTTAGTCATAAAGCTAAAACACAGCCACATATGGTCTCCTCCAATGAAAATTAACTCTGTCCCAGCCAGACACCAATACCCCTTTGCAGCAGGGAAGAAAAAGCAGATGGACAGGTTCATGTTAACTCAGTTTTAGAACTTAAAATTACAAATGTCAAAAAGTTAGGAGCAAGTACTAATGCTATCTGGGTTAATTTTACTTGTAGGGGCTATCAATATAAATTTCTGTGTTAGCTATTGTTTTTATTTTCTCATTACAAAGGAAAACAGAAATTATTTCTGACTCCAGTTTGACTATTTGGACAATAACTAATATATTTGTACAATGCAATACAAGCTATTTTATTTCACTTATCAAAGTAGAAAATAATCATATTTTATTGAACTTCCTTGTTCAAAACAGAATTATTACCAACAATGGATCTTTGCCTGATTTATTTAACCTGTTTTTTGATGTCTTCACTATGGGAATTCCATCAATGTCTTTCAGAAAAGGAAATGTTTTAGAGAAACTTGGGTAACAAAAATTTTCTTTTAGGGTTAATTAAAGTTTGATGTAATTTCATGCTTCTTTGACTAATTTTATATTCTGAGTTTATTTTCTCTGCTTACTCATAGTCATCCAGTTCCACATGTCAATGACAGCTTTTCTATGTAATTCTATTTGTTCTGCTTTTATAAATAGAAGATGGACACATTTCTCACCATCTGAGAGACCTGATCAAGAGGTTTACAGAAATGCAGTATTACTGGTCTCCAGAGACTGGGTCTCATTCCACTTTTGTAGTGTTTCCAGCAGTACTTTGTACTGTTTCACCAAATGTAAAATTATTTTCATTGCTGATTTCTTCTTCTTTTATCAAGAGGAAGAGATTAAAAGAACATTATGCATTTTAACATGGCTGCAGATATATAGGATTTAAAGCCAGGCTTCTGCACCACAAAACCTGTGGTACTTTAAGTCATTCTTGCATAGTCTAATCCCCTTTGCATAGAATGCTCTGGGGAATAACAATCTCCAACCTTATTTTCTCCGTATCACAGGCTTCCAGATGCCACTCGTGGATGCTACACTTGGTTCCTGCTATAAAGGTTTATTTTGTGGAGATGCTGCTTGAAATGAGCCGTGGCATATTACATTCTTGAGGAGCAGAGGAACTCTGCCTGCCTCTTTCTGTCATACAACAGCTGAAGTCACAGAAGAAACAGCAGAGGAGTCATTAATGGATTTAAAGCTGTAAATACAACTTGGAAAACAACTGTCACTTTATGGCTTTGGATGTCACCCAGGAACTGTAAGCTGAACATTAAAAGCTCTAAAGAGTAAAATGTTGTCACAGGCCTTGGCAAGATGGGTTCAAACAGTGGCATAAGCAAATTGTGATCAAGTGATACAACCCAAAGCGTGAAAGACAAAGTTGTCCAACTGGAAATTAGAAGATCATATGCTAGTCTAATTAATACATTAACTTTTTATCCAGTATTTTTAAGAGGAAAATTGTGTGCTACTGAAAAATAAACAAGCTTTAAAGTAATTTCCTGAACTGGGTATTTTTTTAGTTCTAATTTTAACTTGTAATGGTTGGTACAAAGGAAAACATTTTTCAGTTTCCCTCCTGCTAGGAAACAAAAATGCAAATGCAAACACAATATTTTAGTAAATACCTGTGTGAACATGTATATATTAGGAAAATTAATTCTTTCAGCAACATTATCCATATCCAAGAATGAGTGTGATTAAGCAAAACCAAGATATTCTTAGGAAGTTCAGTTCTTGTAAAAGCACTCACAAATCATTTAATAATTTCAACAGAAAACATAATAAAAAGTTTAAGTCCCAGATGTGATATTTTTGTCCTTCCAATGTTTGAAAAGTTACATAACATGGACATTATACAGAACTATACTGCTCAGATTTTTAACCTATTTGCTGCTTTAGAGGTCAAAAATAGTCCTCTAAAGAAAAAGTTCAGACTGAATTGAGACTTCAAAATAAGCTTTCACTGGAACTGTGGTAATATACCCCTACACCTGAAATTATATTCCGGTTTTGATTGGTGAATCTGGCTATTAAAGGGTGACAACTTTGATTTTGTACCTATTAACATTAAAAGTCTGAAGTTCCTCAGAATAAATGTTCCAAGTACTTTACTAACAATGACAATGTGGGAGCGTTTCCATATTCAGTTCTGTTTCACAAAAGTACCCTGGACACTTGGGAAGTCTATTCACATGCAGACACCCATGGGAGGAGGTTGCGTCTTATTCTGTAGTCAATTTAGGGTGACAGTCTTCTGAGTCACCCTGATATTAAGGATTATTTTCCTGTTGCCATAGAACATTTATGACATGATAAAACTTCATGTTATAGCAACCTTTCAAGTTTGCTTTGAGCAAGGTTGCAGTGGTCCTGTAGAAGAGGCACATGCTATACTGATGAAGTAACCACTTACATTGAGATCCCACAGGAAAGAAAAAGGCAGGGTGTTTTTTCAACTAAATGGATTATGTGAATTTTAGGATCCTATCTAGGGCTAGAGAAGAGCTGTTATCTTGATTACACAAAAACAGATAAAAAATTGCCTTACAGTACTTAGTTTGATTGTACAATCCTATTTGTTAGCAGATTCATTTCAGGAAGCTTTTTCCTATTTAGAATCATAATAAATGTTTTAAGTGCCAATATGCCAGAGACTGATGCTAAACCATACACTTGTGTGGAAGCTAACAGTGTTAGAAACAATGATTTGGTGATTAAGTGATTTCCCAGAACTGAAAAACCCTAAAGTCTCGTTCCAGCTCACCATATGATCTTTGTGACCTTATTGTCTTTGATTGCAATTATTAATCTATTAGATACAATAATTTTTAATAAGTGTATTGCAAAAGATAAAGTTTTAAAATGCTACATTTCTAAATATTGTACTGAGTAAGGTTCGTTTCTCTGGATTATCATCATGGTAATAGAGAAATTTGTACAATTTTACAGATAGCTTCTTCCTCCAATCTTCCTACAAAAGTTGGGTAAAACAGAGGAAACAATATCTGTGGCTTTGGAGGCAGAGGAAGGTGTTGGCTGGTGAAATTATTTTGGAGTGTGTGAGATTTATTTCTCTCTCAGAAATTAGTTTTGTTTTCATAGGTGAAATTTGGACAAGCATTTAATATTAAACTCGAGTACCACACACATATTCCCAACTTGCCAAGGCCTAAGCATGGGATGACAGCTTTTTATGCAGATCTAAACAGAGGAAGGAAAATTATTCTTCTAGGTCACTGTCATGAACATAAGAGCAATAAATGAATTTTTTTTCTGCAAGTGGGTAGTTGCTTGTATCTGGTCCAAATCAAGAATTCTCTTTTTGATAGATTATAAAGTGTTCTTTGAAGGATCTTTTTTGTTTTGTCTTTTTGGGCTGCTGAAAACATGCATAGTCACTTCTAAAGCTCAGTGCTGAACGGAACAAACATGCTCTTCAACTGCAATTTGCTGTCATCAATTTACTTTCAGTTGCTATATAATCATTTGTATCTTTCCTTCAACAAGTATTCAAAAAGTATTTCAAGAAAAGAGAGATGTCTGTCCAATTTATTTCCAAAAAACTGGATATAATACTCAAAATTTGCATTGTAATTACTTATGAAAAGAATGCAATTCATTTGGTTATTGTAACTCATTTTTCAGAAGTAATTGAAATGACCTTAGGTGGCAGGATAAAATAGCACAGTTGATGCAAGTAAAAGCCAAAATTTTCATAAAATGAAATATTTAGTGAATTGCAGTGGAAAAAAAAATCACAGAGAAACCATCTTACTTATCTGTTGCAAATAAGGACAACACAAGGATACAAATCTTTTCCAGCTCAGGAGCTAAGAACGAGAAATTAAATAACTGATATGATAACTCTGAAATTATCTAGTCAAAATAGGTCAACTCTGAATGTGCTGAAAATATTTTTAGAATAAATTAATCCATAATGCAACTTTGCTGGAATTATACCTGGAATGAATGTGAATCCACTTTTTTTACAAAACTCTGTCAAGAACGTTATGTAGGACTTCGACTACTAAAAGAATTCTTGAAACAAAATACAGTTTCTCTTTCTTGAAAAAATTACAATGGTTCAGCACTGTAAGCCATTAATTATGGTATTTATGCATAACTTTTAATGGAAAAGATCTACTAAAATCACCAGCTCTACTTATGTGAGAGGTATTTCAATGAGTCATCTTCCTTATATCTAACTTGAATTCACTCTCTTCTAGTTTAAAACCATTATCTCTTGTCCTACTGCAATAGGCTGTAGTGAAAAGCCTGTCCCAATATTTCTTACAAGACTCCTTCCTCTAAGTACTGAACAGCCACAGTAAGGTCCCCTGCACCCTTCTCTTGTCCAGGCTGAGCAAACCCAGCTCTCTCAGCCTGTATTCATAGGAGAAGTGCTTCAGCCCCCAAATCACCTTTATGGCCCTTGTCAAGACCCACTCCAAGAGGTACACATCTGTCTTCTACTGAGAGGACCCCAGAGCTGGATGCAGCACTGCAGGTGGGGTCTCACCAGAGCAGAGGAGAAGGGCAGAATCCCCTCCCTCTTCTTTTGATGCAGCCGTGGGCATGGCTGTGCAAGCACACATTGTCATTTCATAGCCAGTATTTAATCCACCAGTATCTCCAAGTCCTTCTCACACATCTTCTCTCAGCATAAATTGACACCTGACACAGGCACAGGATTTTGTTTTTGGCATTGCTGAACCTCGTGGGACCAATTCTTGTCAGGGTCCTTTTGGATGACATCCTGTTCCTCAGATATATCCGTCAACCCTCAGCTTGGTTTTCTCTGCAAGTTTTCTGATAGGCAATCTCACTGCCTATGTCACCAAAGAAGATTTTAAACAGCACTGGTCCCAACACAGACCCCTGAGGGAGACACCTGTTGTTACAGCATAAGGCCTTTGTTACCATATTAAAGCAGCCTTTCTAATTGTTAGCTCCATAGAACAGTTACAATGATTCTCTTTCCTGTTCTTTTGAAAATATAAATCTACATGTCATTGTTATTAATAAAATATTTCCCACAGTACTTAAATATACTAGCCAAAATAAATCAGGTCAAAAAGTTACCGGATATTCTGCCTAGGTGATACCTACTCTTGTTGTCATTACATCACAAGGGTTCCACATTGCTAGAGTTTCATACCTCCTTGATGTTTCTTGTGGGCAGTTCCTCCAGGCACTGACTTTTCCTTGTCCTCACAGCAGCCAACTGACTGCAATTCCCCTCAGCCAACCAATCCACTCTTTTATAACACTCTTCTTATTGGCTACAGCTGTGGCCTGTGGCCTGTTAAACTCAGGTCTGCTCCTAATCTTTAATTAACCCAGCTGCAACGCTTTAGGGGATAAGATTACTTTCTATTCTACCTTTATTTACTTATATTCTATCCCCCTACTTACTCTTGCCCTGGTTATGACTAAAAAGCAATTCAGTCTGGCTGGTGAACTTACTGAAAAGAGAGCAGCACTCCTAGGTAAAGTGTTCTGAAATCCTGACAGAGTTCAAGTCTTTGGGAAAAACAATGGCTCAGAGCAGCGGGAAGTCACTCCAGTAAACCTCCAGTGGCCCTTAGGCCAAGTTCCATGGGCATGATCTTCAAATCAACAACAGAGCAGTCAAACTGTTCCTTCTCACTCTTTCATTTGTAGGCAAAATACTAGTTATCAGTGGTGAGAGCCAAAGCATGCTTTATTTTGTACCTGAAGCCAAATAACTCTGCTGATAACCAGAGTACCAGAGGCTGCACGTCTCCTTGATCTTTGCCAATTTTTTCTGAGTAGACTGCCGTCCAAACCCTTCTTGGTGGAACTCTGTTTCTGAAATACTCAATATTGAGGTACATGGTGGCTCTCCATAGGCCCATCTGTTAGGCTGGTGTCATCACACCCACTTAAGAAAGGCTGTGCCAGTAGCATCTGGGCTTAAAGTGCCAGCCAAGGAGAAGTTTTGTGGGGACAGGTTTCAGAGGATTTCTTTTGTAAAAATTTCTTTGCATTTAGAAAGGAAAGAATCCTATTTCTTTTAAAAAGAGGAAATTATAAGCTGAGATACAATGGATTGCTCAAGACAAGCTTCAGCTTTTTGCCTTTCTAGGTGTGGTGGTTTGACCAGGAAGGAGTGGGAATTCTGGGAAGCTGTGGTCAAACCAATGAAGGTTTTGGGTTTGAGACTGGCACCCGGTGTAGCCAGTGGGGTTTGGACACACCTCCGAGAATACACAGGGGTTAAAAAGCAGGGCACTGCCCTTGGCACTCTCTCTTGGGACGTCGCGGCGAAGAGGTCAGATCTCTCCCCCGTCCAGTCGCTGCTGCTGGGCGGGGGAGGGGCAGCCATGCGGTAGGCCCGGGGCCTGGACAGAGATGGGGGTGAGGAAGCTCTCAAGGATGGAAGGGTGGCGGAGCCCCAAGAGACATCGGGCAGCCATTCCCCCCCCCCAGGAGGGAGAGAGAGGAGAGCCGGCGTCTGAATGTGATAGCAGCCAGCCCGGGAGGAGAAAGGGGAGGGAAGAGTGCAGCCTGGCCGGCGGAGCAGCAGCACCTGTGGGAGTACCAGCATTCTGAGATAGACAGAGACTGAAAACTTTTAACCCTTTCTTTCATGATTGGGGCCTTGCAAAAAATGCTAATCCTCCTCGAAGCTGAATAAGAAGGGAGATAAGAGATGAGATGAGACAAGGACCTGGCCCGAAGAACGTGGAGATGATTGAATGGGGAGAGATGATTTGGAGTGGCCTTTCGGCTGGACTTTTCTTGTGGCCATGGACTCAGTTGTTCCTGTGACACAGACTGCATTTAGGGGGAGGCAGTGCCTCAAACCAGGAGGGTTCATTCGTGAGGACCCCCCGGCCCCAGGGGGTTGGAAAAATATGGGGGGGACAGATGTCCCAAAGCAGAGACTGTGCCTTTTTGGAGTGAGACAAGGCATCCTTGAAAGACAACCCTAAAAGCAGCTCTGGCCATGCCTCAGTGGTGAGAGCACTGGGCATGGAAGGAAGATGTCACAAGCGGCAAAAGGACTTTTTCCGGGCGGTGCCGAAGTGACAGGGAAGCACACGAGGTTTCAGTGTGTTTCCAGGGGAAGCCTATGGAACAAGAAGGACTCCTTTCCTCTTCATGAACTGCAGTTTGAGTATACTAAAGTGTGGGGCCAAGGCTGGGCAGTTGATGATTTGGGAGAATGTATCGGATTGGGAAAGTCAGGTAGTGGGGAGGGGGGAAAGTGGTTTTTGTAAGGTTTTCAATTTTTTTTTCTTTTCCTTATAGTCTTTCCCTATTTTCCTGTAGTTTAGGTAATAAAGTGTTTTTTATGTTTAAGTTGGAGCCTGTTTTGCTTATTCCTGGTCACATCTCACAGCAGACACCAGGGTGAGGCATTTTCATGGGGGGCACTGGCTCTGTGCCAGGCTCAAACCATGACACTAGGAAAAGATATTTTGTGATACTAGTGAGACAGTGCAGCAATGACCTTTGGAGTAATGTCTTGAAACTGTGGTCAGACTCTTAACATATCTTAGAGATTTACAAAGTGGCTTGCTGGAATTTTATATGATGTGTTCAGACAGAATATGTTCGCTTGAAAAGCAACAAGACACAAAAAATAAGAAATATTAGTTAGGTAGCAGTCTGAAACAAAACCCATTTCTGTGCAACCTTGGTATTTCAAGCTGTTAATAATGTGCCAAAAAATCCATGGACATGAAAAGAGTAATCCATAAGAAAGAGACTGAGGAGAGGAAGGAAAGGTGGCCTTGTCAGCAGACAAGGATATTTTATCTTTCCTCAGAAATTATTTGTTCAGAAGCTGCCTGCTCCCCAGGAGCCTTTCATGGCACTCACAGCAGGTGTTTCATCTTAACAACTGTACTAGCCTTTTTATTTTCTTCCCTTTCAGTACTCACTTTCTGCTTTGTCATCAGTTCAATGTCATTCATTACCAAGAATATTCTCTCAACTGGCACATTAGTGCCTGTGAAAGAAATGCCAATGCAAATTTGGAGAACGCTCAGGGAGTGTGAAAACTAAAAGGGATTTCTTTTATTAGGTGAAAATCTCTCCATCCCTCCTGTAAAAATGTCTTCCACTCTCCTGCAAGACATTCTCATAACTTCATTTTCGCCCTTTATTAAAGGATCTCAAATTTTATGTGTCATTTATAGCATTTCCCCTAGAAATTAAAATCATTGAGATTTTTCTCACCTTCCCATTGTGGAGTGCAAAACAAAAAGTACCATTTTCCAGAAACACCCTTGCACAGACTGTAGTCATGAATAGTTCATAGTTCACAACCTCCTTCCTCTCTATGGACTGTGGGGTTATTCCTAACATTGGCATTAACCCTAAAACACAGCAAGACCCCTAAAGTCTCTAGGCACTGAAAAGAGATAATTTCCCCAATGTAACTCTGTTATTACCCTGACATTTGTACCAGAATCCTGGCAAAGTCTTTACTCTTGCTGATGCATTGAAGTAAAACCACGCTACTGCGTGGATCTCCAGCTGATGTGGTGCAGCAGGAGGCACAGCCTCACTCTGTGTCTCAGGATCACACTGGATGGACAGCTGAAGGTGACTCAAGGAAAGGCAAAAAGAATTTGAATTGTTAGAAAAATGGCATCTATCCCCTTTGTCTGCTTCCTCCGTTAGGCTTGATAATTCACTGACTGGAACTTGAAAATGCCTGTGAACTTTGTATGCCAGCAAACACATGAAAAATCTGTCATTTTGATAGACCACTAAGAAAGGAACAAAGGTATCCTTCCTTTCTTTTTTATGAGGATCCAGGTCAGAATTGGAAGAACTCTCTGCTGAACACAAAATAAGCTATATGCCCTGAATCTTCTCAAGTATCTCTGCAATAAACAGGGAATTAAGTAGCAAATTCCACTTGCATACATAAATGACACAGTTAAGTGATTAAATGTGCAGATATTAACTGATATTTGTGAAGAATGCAGCAGAAAAAAAAGAAACTCAGGGTGTGTGGGAAAGTATTGAAAAAATCAGAAGTTGTTTTCTATTAAATCTTTCTAGAACATTTACTTACTAAAGGAGCAGCTGGTCAGCAGGACAATAGTCTATTTTTGAACATAGAAGGCAGAAATCAAGGCACAAATATGCAACAAAGATGCTACTGAAGAAGGCATCATCTTGGCAGGAAAAATATATCAGCTGGATTTCTAATGAAGACATAGGAATTTGTTTAATTTATTCATTTAAACAAGCATGGGGAAGAAAGTTCATGACGAGAGGTTTTGGGAGTTTTCTGCTCTGCTCAGGCTCATCTCTCACCTTCATTACCCCAGCCTGGCCCACACAAAGCCCTTCTGCTTCCTGTTCTTCTTGCTGAGGGATGTGAGCACGAGTTTCACACACATTTTCTCAAGTGAACACACTTTCTCAAGTGCTATTTCCAACCAGTTAGCCATACTCCAAACATGAAATGAGTCAGAGGAAAAACACCTATTGGTTTCAAAAATCAGTTTAAAGCTGAATCTTTTTCTTTTCTTCTTGTCTACCAAGACAAGCCAATTCATCTTACTGTGAAGAGATCTACCACAGGAAGTCTGTGTGACTCAGTGAACTGCCTTTTTTTTTTTTTTCTGACAGAATTTACAGCAATTACAGATGAATAATGCAAACAGTTACAGTTGTGACTTCATGTGGTTATTGGGGTGCTCCTGTGCAAGGCATGGTCCTTGTGGTTTCCTTCCAGCTCATGATATTCCATGATAGATGTTCTGACCAGTAGATGACTTTGCTAGAATTAGTTGAGTTTGGGATGAAGCTGCTAGTGTTCCAAGTCACAAAAAGAAACATTATTTTTAAAATATCTATTGCTAACTATAAAAGGAAAGCTCTATTTTCTGATCTTAATATAAATGATATTGTTAAAGCAAGTCACATGAATTTAATTATTTTTGTTCTATTTCAAATAGGCTGTTGGGAAGAACAGTACTGTCTGATAACTCAGTTCCCTCATTTGTAAAATAGGGATAATGGCAACCAACTTCTTTTATATACCTGGAAACCTGTTGTTAAAAAATTATATTAATCTTAACTGCTTATTATTTCTTTGGTTATGTATTTCTAAAATATAAGCTTTATTCTTTTGACTATGTGCCTGAATTAAAAGTTACTTGACCTTTATGGATGCTTTACAGGTCTTAACATGTAATTTGTTTGACAAAGCGAATCTGCTCAACACTCCTTTGAAAGTCTTTCAAGTCCACTTTATTTTTGCCAGGAATGGCCATGCTGGAGAACTCTTGGTTACAAGGCATACAGCCTTTTCCAGTTTGCAGTCTTTCCTAGCTTGAGATCTTGACAAACAGTTGACAGATCATTTATTTTCTTTCCTAACTCTGGCAAGGCTGTGGGCGAAAATAACATTTTAACAAAATATCACAACACAACTTTCATGTTTCATCCTCAGTTCATCTCAGTTCCCTCTAGTAGTCATCCCCAGCATCATATTAAATCTGGAGGACTGCCATTCTTGGACTGTGCATGCTGCCAGCAATCTGAACCACAAACATCAAATAAACACACAAAAGAGCTGCTTTTCTTCAATGTTAGATGAAACAAATTTGTGCCCTGACATAAAAGCACTGAGATGTCTCATACACAATACAGATCAGTGAGGACCATCTGGTTGATTTCATTTACAGCCAGACACAAAAATGAGGAAAGTTGTCACACTACAAGAAAGGATTTTCCTGTTTTGGAATTACTGCAACATGCTGGATTGTATACTGTGTCAATGGTTTGTTTAATATCTAGCTGTAAGAAAACAAAGAGAATGAACTGGGCTGTAAAGCTACTAACAGGCTCTGAATCCAAACAGACTAAACTCCCCAGCAGAAAGGGCTGTGCAGCAGTATCTACAGAAAGCACAGAGATCATCCAAAGGCTGGAGTACTCTCCAGTGGGAACACGATGAGAGAGTTGAGCTTGTTCAGTCTGGAGAAGGGAAGGCTCCACAAGACCTTAGAGCATCTTCCAGTACTTAAAAGTAAGATGGGCATACATTTTTTAGCAGGGCCTGTTGCAACAGCATAGCAGTCAATGGTTTCATACAAAAGAGTGTAGACTCAAATTAGATATAGGAAAGAAATTTTCACAATGAGAGTGTTAAAACATTGGCACAGGTTTCCCAGAGAGATGGCAGATGTCTCATCGCTGGGAACATCCAAGGACAATTTGGACAGAGCTCTGAGCAGCCTGTTTTAGTTGAACTTGCCCCTGCTTATTACAGGGGGGTTGTACTAGATGTCCTTTAGTGGTACCTTCCAAGCCAGGCTATTCTATGATTCTAATGAATCATAACTTATGAAGTCCACATAATGTGGCACGTAGATGTAGAATGTCATCCTCTCCCCTTTAAACTGCCAGTAGCAATTTGTCTTCATTTGTTTTTTAGCAAATATTCTGAAGATATGGGCATGCAAGACCCATATGAATATTATTATTTATTAATATCTTCAGAGTCAAGTCTTAGTCTTCTTAGAGCCAGTAGGACCATGTAATTTTTTTTCTCTCCTCTGTCAAGTACAGACTGCTATAACATTTCTGAATCTGGGCACACAAATCTTTTCTTTTTCCTAACATCAGGGTCCACACTGCTGCACTCATTAACCTGATAGGTATCTTTGGCTGCTCTTGTAGGGAGAAAAACTGCAGAATCAAGTCTTGATCTGATTATTTTAAAATTATTATTTAATGCAAAAGTGAGTATTTGTTTCAGTAATCTTATGCATCTAATGTAATCTTGCTTCATCCCTAGTGTATCTGCACTGGCATTAGCATTCTCGCTCTATTGGAATGACACCAGAAATTAATTGGGCATATTAACTGCAGCAAGGCTGCACAGAACATAAATCAGTGCAGAATGTACCTGTTACTTAATATTGTATTTTGTTATAGTAACACTACATGAAAATTTAAAGCTTCCAGTCAGCAGCTGGCACTTTAAAATGTCTAAATTGCACAGATATTTGCTGTGCATCTCACAAAATAAGAAAGTTTGATTTTCAGAATCTGATGACACACAGTGCATTTCACTGACTACCTTATAGTAGAGGTTGTATGGTTATAACTTTTCCCATATTAAAACATTATTAAAGCAGCAGAAGTAACTTTGCTCCATTTAGTGCATGTGTACTCAGTGGCTAAAACCATGCACATGAACACATGTGATTACGCCTCTATAGCACTGTGTGCTCACAGAACATTCTGAGATTGTTGAAATGTAGTTGTATTTTTCCCCACAGAATTTCTCTTTATGAGCAGACCTGCTCTTTTCAAGTAACTTGCATGAGTTATTATCTTCCTTTGCTCCCTCCACACCCCTCTGGTATCAGTTCACTTGAGTCTCATGAGAATTCCCTGAGAAGGGACACCAATCTTCTAATGGCTCTGCACAACACAATCACCAGAAGAGCTCTACACATGCTGTGAACTTACATGTAAATTAAGATGATGGTGCAGCTTTGCCACTTGAGGTAATATAGGGCATATATTCAGGGCCACCCAAAGAAGTTTATAATTGTCATCTTGCCCCATATATGCATAATAGGTAATTGTTAATGCTCTACAAAATTCACTTTCACATGAAGTAAAAAAAGTTTTTAAAATAAAGCTTAGAAAGATATCTGGCTACAGGAGTGTTTTGGGTCTTTTGGTTGGTTGCTTTGGGGTTTTTTTTGCTCATTCTTTCTTCCTTTAAATCACTTAAGCAGTTTGTTTTCTGCACAGGTCCTTTGACTGGGGTGGAATTTGTAACAGCTTTTCCCTCTAATTTTTTCCTCAGAAATTAAGTCAAAATAAAGGAGTATATATATGTGCAATCTATAAATACAGATGCTCTTTTCAGTTTATTTAACTTGATCTTATCTTTAGTCCTCCATTATATATATATATATATATGAATACAGGATTAGTAATAGTCAACTTTGAAACAGCCAAAATTTTTTAAGATTTACTCCCTAAGATCGAATGCTTGGTTTTTTGAAAAATGCTAGTTTAACACTAGTGACAGTTCTAGAGTGTTTCAGAGTACAGAACTTCGAAAATTCACGTTGAATTTTCAAACAGCTTTAACAGCATAGATTTAAGCATAATTTTCAAAAAGTCATCATTGCTGATTTTTATTGGCAACAGTAAGTTACCATGAGATCTCCTAAAGGCTGCAACAATTGGCAGTTATATCAAATTTACATAAAGTTGATTCAAAACACTTTTATTCCACATATTTGCTAACTGAATGAATATGACACCTACAAAATAGACTCAGTTGTGCAAGATGTTGTTTCAACACAAGGGAAAAACACTTCCACAGTAGTTTCATTAGTGTTATGCAGCCTATTAAATGGATTACTTATCTATTAGTCATTGCAATAAAAATCTCTGCAATAGGCTGATTTTGAAAAACAATTTCATATTTTGTCATTAAATATGCATTCAAGCAACACTATTCACATATATTAATTCAAAATAAAGTACTTGGGTTATTAATTTAAATACATACACATGTAGGATATACTGCAAGGAAGCAGAAAGAGCTCTATATATTATGTTGTTGAGTCCTTGGAGGATAATTGATAGGACACTGAAATCTTTATTATTGAACATAATCATTGATTCTAATGGATTGACTCTTAATTTAATTTGCTTGATTATACCATATCTCTAGGTGGTTATTCTTATCTGGAATGACATGTAACTAAAACTAAGAGCACCTTGGTTTTCTGCAGCTGTAATTAAAAAAATGAGACAAATGTCCATCCAAAAATATATATATGTGTGTGTGGGTGTATGTAGGCTGTCTCTGCAGATGCTTTCCCCCTGAAATCCTGGCCACACTTTAGTAAGGTAACCAATGTCATACACGATCCCCAAGAAGATGTGAAACACAAATTCAATGTGACCCCTAAATTTATTTCTTTTGAACAGGAATAACTGGACTCACCACTTAATCATAATATACAAGAGATTTTGTGCAGGTATACAGGTAATGTCCAGATGAAATTAAGTGGAAGGAGTTTCAGAATTCCACTGGCAATTAGAAAATAAAATCACAACAACTATGACTATTTCATCACTGTCTAGAGATAAAATTTAGTCAACAGAGAATGTTACAGTCATTTTTGCAAAAGAGGTCTTGCAAGAAAAGCTATCTATTCTGTAAAACCAAGGTTTTTTGAAAAATGTCAGTCAAGCACAAAAGGCAGCAGCAGATCAGCTGAGTTGAATTGCAGAGACCAGTGACAAGCACAGGATGCAGTGATCACATGTGGGAGCCAATGTCATTGCCATTGAAGTGACTGGAAAACTCTCTCTTTTGGTGCCAGAGAGCAGAACACTTTACAGACACCACCCTTCAATTGTGGTTGCTGCTTTGACAGTGCCTTAAGATTTTTGCCTTAAACTTTCTTCATCTGCTGAAGTTTTTACTGTTTTACAGGGATACTTCCAACTTTTAATTTCAAATTTTTACCCACATCAGGGTTACAAGTATCTCATGGGGAAGCTGTTTCTTCTTTCATTGTGTTGCAGTAACAACTGTAAAGATTTTAGCATCCTTCTAGTTTACATACATAGGAGGAAGAAGAGAGATACCCTTAATATCCCCCATCATCTTCCTGCATTAAGCATTTTTCACCAGCTAACACAGCCTTAGTGTAAATTGTGCTTGATGTAACAGAAACAAAACTGAAGTAATTTCCAAATTCTAATCAAAGCTTTCTCAGTCTCTGAAAAACTGAAAAACAATGGCTCAATGTTAGCTTTGCAGTTCCATGTTCTGGCAGGCAGAGGATACAGATCTCTCCAAAACACTCTAGGAGAGACCTTTCCTCCAAAAGAAGTCTGGCTGGGTCAGAGGCTTTTGGTTTCTGAAAGCTGTTGGTGTTTTCTCCCCCACAGAGAGCTTTCTCTGGCACCTCATCTCTCAGAGAATTGAATCTTGTCATCTCTGTTTAACAATTACAGGAGATCTCTTTGTAACAAAGATCAAATAAGCATATGGCTTTGAGAAAAATAATCTCCATCACCATCATCCAACCAAGAGTGACTGACAAGCTATACTCATAGCATGAAGGATATGTCTAAAAAATGTTTTTCCTGGCTGAAGGGGAGCTCTCAAATCTTTCCACAGACTCTTCTAGTGTTTTAACAAAAAACATAGCTTCACAGGCCTCTCTCTTCCTAAGAAAAATTGCTCATTTCTTGTCCTTTCTCCAGTTGTTCATTAAACTGTATGAAAGTAAGAAGAGCAGTGCTTTATCAGGAAAAGAATTTTAGGAATATGTCTGTTATGACACCATACTTGAAGCTTTTTAATATGAGAAAAAAAATAAAGCATTATCACTGAACTTCAGCACATAGAAGAGAGTGAACAGCAGGTTAATATAATTTTTCATCTAATGAAAAATTATGTATGTTTAGTCAGACATCTCAGGAACAAAAATTAATCTAGAGAAAGTGCGTGCCTGGGTGCAAGAGTGGCTTTCTGTGTCTCAGCTTGGCCTGAAGCACGCCCCCAGGCACTCCACTCTTTATCAGAAGTCCATATATAAGACAATATAAAATGACATTATAAAGCACACATTTCATATGCCCTTGTAAATATATACTCCTTTTTTACATTTTTTGAACTATTGCTTTACTTATGTTAAGTCCTCAGCCCATATCTACTAAAGTAGACTGGAATTGATGTACCTTTCAGCAAATGTCTTACATCATTGAACTGAGTCTTATTAAGATGTCCAGAAAATCTCTTCAACCCTTCACTGAGCTAAAAGAATAGCATGGTATGCACTAAAGTTAGTCAAGTATTCTCCTGAAAAGTGACTGCTCTTTGCAGAACTGCAATGCTGGTTTATGCCCTGAGAAAAATAGTTCCCTTCTCTGAGTGGCATGTCAAGGTTCCCTTGGTTCCCCCTCTTAGAAGCTGCACTTGTTTAAAAGTAAAAATTGCCTAGTCTGTTTCTATTACTTCTGCCAAGACTAAAAACAAAGGTGCTTCTTTAAGACCCACTCCTGCAAGGTGTGCAGCACTTTCAGAATAAGTGATGGAGTTGTTACAGTAAAACTTCTGTGCTATGCACATTTTGATCCTCCTCAAACTTCCTTTCTTTTATAATATCAGGGCACATGAAAACAAAATTTTCTCCTCCACCAAAAATGCAAATGGACATTTTGGCATTAGCTTTATTAGAAAGGGTATTAGGCCTCAGAAAAGAGAAACCAGAACATCACGAGGTTGTGAGTTCTTTATGTAATTTAAGATTTTGAGATGTAGTTGTAACAGTCTTTAGCTAGGTCTAAATAAAATATCAGTATGGCATGCCTCCTTCAATTTTCATTTCCTTTCATGCTGCTTGCTGGTAACAAAACACTAGCACACAGTTACCAACAAAACATAAGCCAGCAACGTTCCCAGACATGAGAGTGGAGATAAGCTCTCATGCGACATGATCTTAGCAATGTCTCAAAACCAAACAGAAATCTTATTCAAGGAGATTTGTCAGTACAGGACTGTGGTAATAAGAGATCATTTTTCTATCAGCATGCTGTTGTCTCATTGTTCCAACACCTGCAATGCAAACTGGATTGCAGGTTGCACTGCAGTGAAACCTGAAGAGTTATGATAAATTCCCTAACAGAAGGATTTTTTTCTAAGGATGTTGCAGACTTCTCAGCCAAGAGTTTTGCTGTCCAGAGCCTCCTCTGGAAACCTCTCTCCTGCAGTCCATGCTCTTCCATCTAGATTTCAATGTTTACTTGCTAAGGATAAAATGCATCCCTACTTCGGAGTACAATGAAACTAAAGATCTTGGAACCAAAGGATGTGATAGGCATCACCGGAGTTTGAAGAGAAAAGATTAGCTGAGATTTTTTCATTGGTTTGGTAAACTTTGCAATAGATCAATGCTTTAAAAACTCTTCATCCTGCATTTTTGACACTGATGGAAAAATTAATATAATCTGGATGTCATACTTAAGCACCTTTACACAAACAACCATCTTTCAGATGATCAATTGCAGGTGTTTTTCAGACTTTGCAAAGCATACCATAGAGCAGTAATGACAATACAACAGAGCCCCGTCCCAAGAGTGCTTCAAATTCCGTGCAGGGGGAGCTGTGAAACCAAGCAGCCACATCACAGCCAATAAAAGCTGCTTGAAAAAATTGGCTGCAGTTCTTTTGAACAGCCCTTCATTTGAAAGGAATGTTCAGCATAAATTATTCTCACCAAATCCCTGACATATGTTATGCCCAGTCTGCACTGGGTAAAGGTAGGTACATATAGACAACATGATAAAATAACACACAAAGTATACAGGGGGATGAATAGAAAAGCAAATTGTCCTGATCCCCAGATCCATGCTCCCACTCAGCTAAATAATCTTCCAAAGCAGTTAATAATTTTTTTCAGTAAAGAGCTACATTAATACCAGAGAGTTAATTCATATAAAAGTAGTATTTCAAATAATTCCAGAGATAATAAATAAGTAGCCTAATCTGAAAAGGATTTCAGCTTCTTCAGTTTCAAGGAAGGATTTGGTACTGGTGGATCCTTTGACAGCTATAAATGTGATCTCTCTAGTGCAGAGAAACACAATATATTAGACACAAATGGTTTTGCTTATTCCACAACAAAACACAAACCCCATGTGTCTCTTAGATTTTTTAATCTTCCAGTAGTTTCCCTAGAGGTGAAATCCAAATGCTCCTAATCAGGCTTTTAAAGGCATTTCTGCTTCAGCCCAAGGAAAGTGAACCAGCTTTAATCAACACTATTAGTCACCACCTACGCTTACTGAAGGCTCAGTAAACACTTTGTCTCATCAAATTTCCCTTACCATGTTATTTGGGTCTCAGCATGAGGTGGGTTTAAATGACCATACAAAGCCAACAAGGGCAGTGTGGAAAGACTTTGGGTATTTAGGGATCCAAATAGGTGGCAAAACACCTTAATTATGTTTATGATTCATGGAATAGTTCTGTTTCCACACCTCCTATTCTCCTAAACTAAAGGAAGCACTTTTTTATCATAATAATGGTCATAAGGTTTTCCAAACAAAGAAGTAATCAGTAGCCTACAGCTCCTTTAGCCATGCTCTCACCTACCTTAACTTCCAACATCTGCTATGCTCTTTGCTCCTGTTTCTCTAAGTGCACCTCCAGCATGAGCTCAATTTTAACATTATTTCCATTTAAATCAGCCATTAAGAAGTCACTAACTCTTTCTATAGCAGATGCATCATGCATAGATGATTTTGGAAAACTTAACAATTTAAGATGTGCATTGTGCTCAAACATATGGAAGCCCAGATTCCTTCCAGTAGATTTATTTCCAGCTGTAAACACATGAAAATTCTCAGAGACTATGAAGTAGATTCAAAATGGTTGTTGCTGAAATCTTTGCCTTTGAAAGAGTTGCTTTTCACCTGGATGTCCCTCAGCACAGATGGTTCTTGTTCCATTTTGCTTTTTGGAACAGTAAAAGCTCTGCAGGATTCTTTGCTGGATATGCTGTTATTTTGCAGGCATATTTTACAGGATACACATGATACAGCATTCATTAAAACAAAAATGTATTAACTATTGCTAAAATATGTGGCACTTCTAGAATAGCTAGTACATTAGAAGGTAATTTTTTTCCTATTTTTAGAGAACTATAATACTATGGTATAGTTTTGTATTAAGAAGTTGGCACAAATTAGTACAATTTTTTATTAAAAATTTGTACAACCCAATACATTTTAATTTTCTTTTCAGTGCATTACACTGCCCGTTTCTATTCAAAAAGCTGTATGAACAGAGATACTTCTGTTTTGGCATACAAGGAGAAATCAACCAATATATTTTGATTTCTTCTTCTGTTAAGCCCTCAATTGTTTAAATTGCTGCCTGAGATCACCTGAAATGTATATGAGAAAGTACAGTATATAGCAATGCTAATTTATAGATCCATTTATGTATAAATTAAAGGTAATTTTATCTTCAGAATGAACATAACTTGCCTATATCCACCAGCTCTTTACCTTTGTCTCCAGATCTATTTGGGAGGCAGCTTACAAGCAAAAAGTATATTTCTCTGTTTTATTTCCAGCTGAGGCTTCAAAGCAATCAAAATAAAGACAAGTTCACCAACCCTGACCAAAGACTTTTACAAAACTTCTCTAATACTCTCTTTTACCATAAAATAATTGCCAACCTTTCTGCCCACACAGACACATCATACTTGCACATATTTGAATTCCATGACCTGCATGTCTAAAAATGCACAGGGGTATCGTACATATAGAGCAGGAACTGGTAAAGATCATAAGATCCTGTGTAACTACTGCAAAGGAGGTTTTGTAGGTGACTGCTGCACTGTGACATTTGGTATACAGGGACAGTGAGCCACCTTGGGCCAGCAGCCCAAAGAGTGCCAGAAGTCATCCACAGAAGACATTCATTTGGCTCACATCCTAGCTCTCCCATCATTTATAGAACTGGTGCATATGAATATTCTTCATTTAATAAAATGCATGAGCAGAGCTGGGAAGAATAAACCTATTCCAGTGAATGACCAAGTCTCAGTACACAGGTTTTTGCGTTTTCTCTGCTCCAGAAAAACTGTGCCTAAGTCCCTCGTCAAAGAGTAAAACACTTTCTAGAGAATGGGTAGTACTTTCACGTATTTTCTCTCAGCCTAATTTGCCATCTGCAGTATTACCAAAAGTGCTAGATTTGTATTCACTGCCTTCTAAGGAGAATTTAGTCCCTGCAATTCTCACACCCTTGCCTGTTCTGTTTCTAGAAATTTGCTCCTTGTCAGCGTCTGCTGTGCCCACTTCATGTGTCCTTCTCATAAGGGCTAAAGAAGAACATGGTCTCTGTTTTAGAAGATGGACCTTATCAGCCACATGCTGTTCTTGTACAAATGCAAACAGAATTCAAAGAAAGAGACATCTAAAAGGATGTCTCCCTTTACCCCTTATTTCTTTTATCCATCTCTGTTTTACCCAAATTGTACAGCTTTATATTGCTCAATTTCCACTGCAGTTGTTCTCAGATCAGTCAATACATTTATGAGCCAAAGGCACCATCAGCCATGAGAATGGAGTTCACTCTTGTTTGCAGAGGCAAACATAAAACTGGTCATCACAAACCTTTGGAACACACCACCACAAATGTTACCTTCATTTGTGAGCATCCACTTACCTAAATAGGCCTGATGTTTTAGGAAATAAAGAATTTCTATAATATAAAATTAGACACCAGATTTGCAGAAGAAAAATTTCCTTGATATTTATTGTTAGCAGGAGAACACCTGCTGTCTCTGAAAAAATAGCATATTAAATGCTAAAGTAGAATTTTTATCAAGTTCAGAACACAGTCAATACTCTCTCTCAACAAACCTTATCTTGAGCATATGTTTGATTTGCTTCTTGTACAGCCTATAACATATGGTTTATTTTGCCTTGACAACATCTCCAATGTTTAAAGCTGACATAGAAATATCAGGGCAATATCACTGTGAACCTTTCAGTACAGATATGAGAGATACATAGTGACCTGATGAGAGAATTAATATTTGGTAGAATGTGGTGTTTATGGATATCATATATTTTCTCATATAAAAAGAGGCCAATGAGAAATTCTGACTATAACCTACAAAGAGTGCCACTCTTGTTGCCTCCATGACTCAGTACTTCAAAGGAGGCAGGCAGACAGATAAACAAGTCAGGCAACTGCCTGGCTGAATCCCACAGCCCTTTGGAGACACAGGGGAAGTTGCACGTTTCCCTCTTTATCCACCATTACCATACACAATCAGTTCCAGGTAGAGCACCACCACAGTCAATTGAATCCAGTGGAGCTCATGGATCACACAGCTTAAATCACGCTGAGAAGGGTTAGGCTTTATCTCTGATCTTTCCAGTTCAAACATTTTAAATAGGAGGTTGTTTTGCAGATACATGTTTCAAGAAGTTATGAAATGAGAAATAATTTAAAACACCCCATGACAGCAATAGAATTTAAATGCTATAATGTCTTACTGGATGTGACCCTTTTGTAACTAAAGTGAAACAGGTTTTCACGGAAATTAAATATAAAATGATTGAGATGCATTAAGGAACACTGCCATATGAACCCAAAACTGATCATAACCAGAAGTACCATTTTAAAATGTGGTCTAGCATCTGAGCTCTCACTTGAAACAGGCAGAAAGCCATCTGGCACCAGACATTAGCCAGCACCATTCTCTTTCAGCTTCAGCCAGGCATAAAGAATTTTGAATCAAAACTGTCTTTTCTCACAGCCATGGAGTCCAGCTGTGTGTCACCACCAGACTTTCTCATTTTCCATATATCTAACTGAGAAATCTCACAGGCTGGAAAGTGAGATGCAAGAAGACAAAATGTTGCCTCTCTGGGTTTGGTACTTTGGTGGGAAAATGGAAACACTGTTGGTGAATCAGCACCACACCTATTTTGCCATAATCTATCAACACTTACAATAACAGAATTGCAGGACTCAGAAGGAAGATGAATGTATACTTTTTTCCTTCAGTATGTTATTTTTTGTATTTAATCATTATAATAATCTCTCCTGTAATGCCTGATGCATGGTAGGCTGTGTCACAAAAGCACAAGAGAAAATCTAATTTTAATTTATTTGGTTTATTTTTTTTTTAAATAGGGCCATCTCAGCTTTCACTACTGACAGTGTTTTTAGAAACATAGCTCATAGTTCACAGGAGCTACCAGGTGCTCAACACATTTGCCACAATCAACTGGATTCTTACATACCTACGCTTGAGTTCAGCACTATAATTTACTTCCCTCCTTCTGAAAGTCTTCAAAATGGAGCCTAAAGTTCTGGGTGCAGATTAAGGTCTATACACCATACTAGACTTCACACTTCCTTAAAGCAAATATCTTACTAAGCCCCATATAGTATGAATGAATGAATGAATGGGAGCCTAAATTTTCAGATAATAAAACAAAAAACAGAACTACGATATAGTCACTGCAAAGACTGTGTACAGTGATTATTTGGATTTGATTTTTGGCTTTGGTTCTTTTAGAACAACCTTACCAGCATTTTCTGTCAAGTCAATTGAAACAGGACTTAGAGTTTTTAACAATGCTGAAAAAAATAAAAACAGCCACAGAAACCATTCAATGCAATATCTGTTTAACTCCACCATTCTATTTCATGTCTGCTACACTCCTAGAGATGTTTCATTTGATACTTTTATTTTACCTTCTTTTTTGATTATATCACATTTTTAAATGAAATGTTGTTCCAAATTCAAAATGAGACATTAAGGAATTTTGTGGTAGAAAAATGTAAAAAAAAATAAAAAGTTTGCATCTCCAAAGTAAATTATCCTTTCAAGTATAAAAAAATTAAATGCTTCAATGTTTTCAGGTATTTCCTTTTTTTCCTCCCAAATGTCAATCAAAGGTAGCTAAAATCTTCAAATACATTTTTGATTAAATTGAAATTTGTGGTTTGTATCTGAAACATAGTCCAAACCTGGCTACATAATTATTTAGAAAAGGCACAACTGTAAGCATGTAAATTGATTATTTTAACATATTATATCACTATTTTGTGTGGAATTGTATTAGTTTGGGTAAGAAATATATTTTGCTTATACATCATTTCTCTACTTATTGGGTTTCACAACTGCACACATCTGCTTCACGTATGGTTTGAAACCACAAGGAAAACCTAATGCCAGTTGTGAAATTTTTTTCACAGTGTTTTACATGCATATGAAACAGAAAAGAATGGATTTTGCTCCCAAAACTGCTGGTTTATAGCTGGGGGCAGCCAAACAGAGAAACTTGGCAAATTTAGATTAGAAATAAGTGAAAATTAATTACTGGAAGAATGCAACACTGATGAAGACTGGTTGTCTTCCAAAAAAGAAAATACTAGAAATCAAGTCTTGCCTGAGTTCTTAAAGCAGAATGTATTTGAATACATCATTTAGTCTGAATTGTTAGTACTTGAAGTACAAGACTCCTTTTTTTTATCCCAGTGAATTTACCTTTCTTTCTTTCATTACCTCTCTTTCTATTCCCTTGCCTCCTCCACAGTTGTCCAGGTGTTTGGATTAGTATGTTTGACGTATCAAACACAGTTTATGTCACCACAACTTTTATATGAAATTCCATCCCTTCAAAAAGGGGCATTATTACTGACTGCATATCAACTCAAGATGAAGTTTTGAATTAAAAGATTTTCAATATAATAGATGAGAATGATTAATAAGAAACGAAGCCTACTGCAAATTAATACAATGTATATCAGGTTCAGATCTGAAGCAGCTATAGAGGTGTCAGCAACAAAGCACATGCATTGTCATCACTGACATTTCTTTGACTTTGGTATTGCTCTAAAACCCATTAACAAGTCCTTTTTAAGTTAATAAAGCAATTTTCACTGGACCTCATATTGCTTCTAAAATACACATGAAACAAGAAAAATAGTAATGTTTTTCAATGCAGTCAAAGTTTCTTTTTGGATGTGTAAGTCAAATTGGTCAGTTCACAGAAGCTTCACACATGTAGAAAGTTTAAAAAGTTGTTTGCTAAATTCTTCAGTTATAATTCTTTTAAAAATCCTATTATGTTTGGTTACACAAGACTGCATTTAATATACTTAAAGATGCACTACTCCTTAGCTGTGACGTATTTATGGGCTGTGCATTAAGAAGTTTATAAAATAAGCAGTATATTCTCAGTGTCAAACAGTTCTCAATGAAGACAATTATTCATTTTTTCTGTTTGCAATTAGGTATGAGAATTTATGATTATGAAGATAAGTGAGCAATTTTTTTTTAGAATACTGTATTTTCTTACAGAAATGTTCCTATAATATAGCCAGAGCTCATAAATTACTTACCCTATTTTTCAGTCAGATTTCTTGTGGAATTAATAGACATATGGATTCTATCTCAATAGCATGGGTCAAAAATAATGAACAGGATGCAGACTATCAAGAGATTCCCCATAACTTGATGAAAATAAATCCAAGCTTGACATTGACTGATCTGGGACTGGCAAGTGATGGAACTGATATTATCTGTTCCCTTTAGAAAAATGGTGAGGTCAGAACCTCAAAAGCTTCTTCTTAGATAAGGATTCAAAGGTTGAATGCTTATCTGTTTTATAGCCAGTTTTATCTGCAAACTGAGTGGAAGCCTTTCATGATCAGACTCTCTCCCTAAGATTTCTATTGTAATTTCACACAGTACATATGTCTTAGAAAAATAGCCTCTGTCATCACATTATAAGCCTTTGGTGACAACAAAAACATACACAGTAAAAGGTTTTATTGTAACCATAAGAAAATGAAAGAAACTTGGAGTTTAAGAGCAGTTTATTTTAGTTCATGTGGATATTTTTAATTAATTTTTTATGCACATTAGTGCAGTTTAGCTCTCTATAAGTATTGAAATACTATGGGCAGAATGTACCCACACAGAGATTCTGGAAAATAAAGCTGAGTGGGAGGATGCTTCTTCTATTTTACCTTTCTCTCAGCTCACAGAAAGGGTGATCTCATATTTTTGTTGCACATATTTACAGACAGAGGCAGGCTGAAAGACCATTTCAGATCCTGCCTCCCTGCAAAGCCCTGCAGATGGTCCCAGCCAGACATCCTTGTGCAACAGTAGTCAAAACCACACAAATAAGGAACAAATAAGAACAAAGTGGATCCTAAAATGCTCCAGAGAAAAACTCAGCACACAGCTAAAATATGGTATAAATTTCTTAATGTTTTCCAGAGGTGTTATTTTACATTTAGATTAAATCCCTGAAATTGTGACCATTATTAAGCTATTTGTCTTCCATGCACATGCAAAGTACCTAAAATAATTAAAGTTTTAATGGATTTTTCTGTTACTCAAAAAAAACAAAAACCAAAAAAACATCAATATTAATATCACTGATCTAGGGGAAAAAGAAAAAAGGAGTCACCTTTGACATTAAAATAAACCTCAGAAATTTTACCTAAAATGTAAGCCATTTTTGCTGCAAAACTGCCAGTTTCAAAAAAGAGGGGGTGGAAATGTATGTGCTTCTTCAACCATGACAATAGTATTGCTACTTCATTCTCATAATGTTATGGGACCCCAGGCAGCTCCCAGCCTCATCCTGGAATGATGGTATATTTCATGATTATGTCCAACTCTGGCAGATAAGAGCATTTATATGCTAATAGCAGCAATATGTGTAGCTCTAGAATTTCACCATAAGCAGTGAAGCTTTTAATCACAATAAGCCTTACGGGCCCGATTTATCTACTTTTTTTTTAAAAAAAGGGATTATAATACCTACATAGGTGTTCCAAAACATATTTCCTTTACATCAACTTTTAGAACCCTGTAAAATAAGAAATGAATGGGAAATGATACCTCAGAGGATTGGATTATTAATGAGGGGTGGATTGTGCTTAACTTCTTCAAATCCCAAGAGAAAATGGAAGCCATGTCATGATGGCTGGGTGGTGTTTGGACAAATGGAGAACCAGAAGCTCTGCCCGGAGCCCACAGAATCATTTTTCCAGAGGAAACAATAACCTACAGCCACAACTGGAATTTGCACAGGCCGTAAAGGAACAAAACTCTCCTTAGCACTCACCATGCTGCCTGTAAAGGTGGTTTGGTCTGTTTATACCAGTAACTATTAGGAGTTTGCCTTTTCTATAGCTGACAGCCCCGTGTGTCCAGGTGGTCTCACTGTTTCAATTATATGTTCAGTTAGGTCCCATCTGGCACAGAAACCCACTTGCAGTTTTGCCATCGTGTTGCTCAGGGCTGACTTAAGAGCACAACAGCAATTTGAGCTTCCCACCATCAGGACTGCTGGGCAGTGGCTTGCACTGGGGAAAAAAAGCATGAAAGAAAGATAGAAAATTGGAACTGAGTTCATCTTTTGTAGATAAAGCACTCAATTCCAGTGAACTTTAGTGACATCTCACCTCTCTCCATTAAGTGCCTGAGGATGCTGTGTCCAGCACCCCAGGACAGTTAACAGTTTGAACTGCTCCCTGTTTTCATTAACTCATATCCTGCAGGAATGCTTCAAAGCACTGTTAGGTGATAACATCTGTGATCTGAGATGGGATTTTTCACACAGCTGTATGGAGGGCAAAAATATTTCAGAAATTAGAAATGTTGTATAAGGCTTTGAAGCTAGAATGATTCTGAAATTATTTTGCAACTTTCAACAGACCAAATCTCAGTTTTGCAAATTTTTTTCTCATTTAATAATGTACACATGACATGAAGCTTGTCACCAGAATTTTTATAAGCATCATATGTACCCTTTCTGATCTGCTTCCAGTCTTACCATTTCAAAGCAATAATTTTATTTCAGATGTCAAAAATCTGCCAATATTAAGTGTTAAATTCTTTCCAATGCATGAGAGATTAATTACTAAAATACATGCTTCATTCCCAGCACTGGATAAATGTCCAACACACAAATGCTCATTAAAAAGGTAGGTCACAGATGTCCATGAGATCTTGTTAAATATTCCTCCCTTTTTGCAGAAATTCAACATTTCTAAAAAGTTCAAAAAATAATATTAAATCCTATCCAAGTTATTTCCATTAAGGTATTCAAACCAAGTCAGTCACCTGATCTGACAATATAGCTGCCCCTGCTTTGAGCACCAGGTTGGACTGCAGGTCTCCTGAGTACCTCACCACCTGAATTATTTTGTGATCCTATTAAGATCATCACTTGTATTTTACACAAATATCACTTTTATTCCATCAGATGCAATTTTTCATAGAAGCCATTAAACAAATTTATCCTACTGACAGTCTGCTAAGTTACTTTCAATATGCAAAAAATAAAGGCATTTTGAAAGGCAAACACAAGAAAGAGAAAATATTGACTTTTGCTCTGAAACATTCATTCACAAATGTGCTTTAAGAATGCTTCATGCCATCTTCTGGGTATGTTTCAAAAGTCTCTTTAATGGCACAAATATAAGAAGCAGCAGTTCAGGATTATTCATGCAAATGTCACAGCTGCACAAAGAATAAAATAAAGAAACCAGACTGCAGTGGTTTCGTTCTTTTTAACACATGGATCAAATGAAGCATAGCCTGTAATTACATTCCCAGAGAGTAGCACAGATAGCAAAAATTGATAGCTATCATTTGGATTATATAGTTACTAATTTAAATCTCCTCTAGAAAGGATAACCACAGGCAGTGGAAAAAGCTCATACCTGGAAGTTATTATTCTGAGGAAAGCCTGGTCTTCTTGGAGACCAAATTTTCCTTCATCTCTCTTGACTATGTACAGAAAATCTAGGTCCTGGGAGCCAGCCCACCCTCACAATTTTCCTTCTTGAGCTCTCCTAATTAGACAATAAGGGCACCCCCAGCCCAAGAGATTCCACCCCTGGCTCTGAGCAGGACCAGCTGGACAGATGTGCTGTTATTGTCCTTCACACAGTTGTAACATTGACTAGCACAGGGGGAAACTGCACCTGACAAAGATCTTATAGGGTTAGGTATTATGGTTATAAATGCAAGCTGTCTTTAAGGCAATCTAGTTCATACCAGGAGTCAATCTCACCAATAGAGATAAAGGAATGCAAAGAAAATTTGTTCCTTCCCATCTCTTAGACAGAAAATTTAACCTCCTCCATTAAAATCTCTTCAGATTCTGAAACTGCAAAACATAAATTGTAATGAAACAAATATGGTATTAGAACAATTCTTTACATCCATAGATAAGAAGTGACATTAAAAACTGACTCTAGCTACTAAAAGCAGCTATGCCCTCAATGTACAGCCTAGCCTGCCTGCCCGCTGCCAGCCTGAAGCACCAAGGCTCAGCTCCCAGTGAGCCCCCTGCTCCCCACAGTGAGGGCACATCTGGAGCCAACACACACCTGCCTTGTTGGTAGGGCTGGCACCACAGGGAAAGCACAGAGAAACCCCCAGAGATCAGCCTTAAATATCAATCACTATCCTCTAACTCCTCCTTCTAAATCTTTCACCTACCCTAGCGATTGCAGTGTATGAGAATCTGGAAAAAACAAAAAAGTAAGGCTTATTATACATCCTTCTCAGCTGAGCAATGGCAGGGATACCGGTGAGGACTACACACTGAAAATGTTCAACAAGTCATTAATGCAGTGCTGGAATATGCTCAGGTACCACAGTGATATAAGGACTACAGACTTTGATATAATCTGTCATAAGATACATAACAGGGTACCTTTGACAATTTTCAGTCCCTAAATAAGCTGTAAGTGCTTGTATAATATGAGGGAGAATTTGTACTTTTCTGGGTGCAAGCAAAACACTTGGTGTGTAACCACACAGGGTCTTACACATGCAACAACCATGCAGTATACACAGCTAAACTCTGGTTATTCTTATTAAATAACTTAGAATTAAATGAGAAATTACATTACAATCCTCTTCCATTTAATTCCATAATTAGGACACTAATTTTGAACCAGTATTTTATGTTAACAAAGTCACTAAAATAAAATGCATCCTTATTATTTTACAGAGATAAAATTGCTAAAAATACCTCAAAAGATTTGGGTTGCTTTTATCCTTTCTTCCTATGACAGAAAGCATTTCATTGGCAGTGCTAGAAATAAAACTGTGCTTGCCATAGTCCAAAGCAAATCTTGTTTTGTTTGTAATTTTTGATTTGTTTTATCCAGTGTGAACATTCATTGCAAATTCTTGATGTGATTTAAGTGATCAAGTGCCTGACTTTCAGTGTAACTAAATGGTTTAAATGGTTGTACAGATATGGTTGCACCAAAGTAAATACATAGAGGCATTTGAAATGTTAAGGTTGGAGGAGATCATCAGGTTCAACTGTTATCACAGCGCCACTGAGCTCACCACCTAACCACGTTCCCAAGTGCCACGTCCTCATGATCTTTGAATGCTTCCAGGGATCTTGGTTCTTCTTCCAGTTCTCTGGGAAGTTCCAATGCCTGGTAATCATTCAACTGAAGAAATTTTTCCTAATATGCAACCTAAGCCCTTCCCTTGTGTAGCTTGAGGTTGTTTCCTCTTGTCTCTTGTTACCTGGGTGAAGAGCCTGGTACACCCTACAGCCTCCTTTATGGTGGTTGTACACAATGATGAGGTAGGTCTCCCATGAGCTTCCTTTTGTCCAGGCTGGACACCCCAGCTCCCAGCTGCCCCTCACAAGACTTGCTCCAGACCATGCACCAGCTCTGCTGCCTTCCTCAAGACATGCCCCAGAGCCGCAGGGTCAGCCTTGAGGTGAGGGAACCAAAACTGAGCCCAGGATTGCAGGCGTGGCCTCACCAGGGCTGAGTAGAGGCGCTGCTGAGGAGGGGAGGCCTAGCCTGGCCTTGGTGGGCACCTGGCACGAGGCCCACCACAATGTGCACCAAATACACCTTCTTCTACTCCTCTTCAAAAGCACTGATCTTTCTTTCCAAGTAAAATAAAATAAATAAATGGCTGTCCAGCTGTGCTAAAGCCTGAAAACTTTGGCCTAGAAGGAACTAAATTTTCCCACGGCTTAGAAAGTGAATTTGAAATGTTAGAGTAGAAACAGTTTTGCAGCATTATCTGCAGCAGTCACTTCTGTTCCCATAATGAGGATTCTAATGATAACACATCAAATCCCAAATTATTTCTGCTTGTAAAGATTTGTAATATTAAAACGGAACCAGGCAGAGCACACAGCCAGGTCTCAGCTGCAGGAATGTCTCAGATTAGCCCATTCAAATTACAGACACAAAAGACCTTACACTGCCTTTGCTCAAAGCAGGGTTTAGGGAAAGGTTTGAATCCTTGCTACTTTTCAGGTTCTTGTTGTGGGGGGTTTTTTAGTTATTTTTTTATTTTAGATAATTCAGTACTTTCAGAATCTTACCTGGCTTGATATTCAGAGCCAGAGAGCAGAGTTTTTCAAGATAAAACTTTCTTTGATGATAACATTTCAAGCCCAAACATTATGCTACTAGCAGAGAAAAATTATTTATCCCAAAGCCATTTATTTATTTTATATTTAAGAGATTGCAGCCCTTAAGAACTACAGTGCTTATCCTCTAAGAAGCACATACTTGAATGAAAATAGGATGGAATTAAGCAAAATTCAGGAAGAAGAGCCAGACTCTCCTTTGGTGTAAAGTTGCTGCCAGGGGCCTAAGCTGATATATAGCAGCTGGCAGTTTGGCTTGTGTATTTTTAGTACAAGAAAAAAAATCAATGCTTTCAGACTCTGCTTCCATTCTCTCGTGACACACTGGTATTTGAGAATCTTTCTTTTCAAATATCCTGTAATTGCCTTTGGTAACTATTAATATGCAAAAGAGAAATGAGAAATAAATCAACAAACTTACTAGTTCAAGCAAAACTTAAAGGCCCAAATAGTCTAGATGACTAAGTGTGTTCTTGTAGTTTTACATCCCTGAGGCTGCAGGTGGGAAGACCACTGCAATTACACACACACAAAAAAAAAAAGGTGTCATTGTGGCTTATGATGAATCAACACTTTCTTGTAAAACTTGTACAAGTAGATGGTGACTATAATTCCCAACACAATCTTTCATTTCATGCCAGAATCTTTCAAAGCCACCATTAACACACTGCAAATCCTACATTTATGTTCTAAGTAATGTTTCTATTATCCAGCCTTTTCTATTTATTCTCTCCACATATGCAAAGATTCTGTACAAATTCTCCTCAAGAAATATTATTTCTTGTCTTTTTAAAGACAGTCTTTCCTCCCTTACAGGCACTTGGAATAGTGCTGCAAAGTGTTACATCAGCTTTGTAATTTGGTTACTTCTCTACTGACTCCCCCTTTTTCTATCTCTTTGCAGACATGGCATCTCCCAGCCCATTTCTTCTTTAATTTCTAGTGCTTGTTATATATCAGCTGCTAATCCCAGACTCATTTCTTGCCAGGTCATACTTATAACCATCCACATTTGTGCCTCATTTCCCCTCTTCCTCACTGCTCCTCACAGGTGAAGCAGAAATCACCCACCTTTGCAGGGGACTGTTCTTAAACTATTCCCCCACCACAGGGGAGCCAATACATTTGCCAGCTGAATAACTGGTGTTATTCAGTAGAGAATATCACTCATGCCATTTCAAATAAACCAATTCAACATCAGATTTCTGTTTGTTTTCCTCCTATAATTACCACAGACTACACAGAAACAGTTTTATTTCTCACAGGAGGCCAAGTGGGCTTCCCGTGTCAGCCAGCTCTTACAGCATAGCTCTCTGAGTGAGCCTTTCCCTATTGCTTACTGTAAGACAAGCCTTTGGATCACAGTCCTCCTTCAATTGCTCCTAGTGGTAAGCAAAGCCACGTGGGCACTCGTGCCAGGCAATGCTTACACTGACTCCATTTCTCTATCACAAAGGGCCCTTTGGAGCACCAGGCTGTGAGAAAAGGGCTCTGCAGGGAAACCAGCAGCAGCTCCTGGCTGGAGAATGTCAGACAGCCCATGATGGCCCCACTGCTGCTCCAGGAACAACTCTTCTCTTTTCCTGTCCGTCCTTTGTGCCTAAGCTAAGCTATGCAGGCCCTTGCTTCTCATGGGAATAACAGCGTGAATTTACTACATTTCAGTCTGTTAAAAATGTAATGACTTCACCTATAAGCTAAAAAGGAAAAATTGCTCTTAACAGAGAATCCTTACTTATTAAAGCAAAATAATTCGCAGTGACTGCTAGCCAGTCATCCTTGAACTGAGCATTCATGTAAAATTTGCATACATATTTGAACATGTACAAAAGGGGCATCACTCTGCTCCTTCTAACTGATACTGTGCCTTCAATATCACATGAGGATCAGTATGCTTATTGAAATGCTGTGGGTATATTCTCTTCCCATCTCAGGGAACAGAAACATGAGAAATAAAGTAACCTAGTGCTAAATTTATTCCTCAGATTGACATGTATATTTGCCTTGATTTTGGATCACTCCAAAGTTATTAAAACTTTGCTGTTTATTTATTTGATTTTTGGATTTCATTCTCATAAGAAGATAAAGAAAGGCTTCTTAATTTTATTTCTCATTATTAAATAATTTCCTTTTTCTTATGTTCCTGTAACAGAGTTACCCCTTAATGGAATAGTGAAAAGAAAAAAGCTATTTTAAGTAAGGACTTTTTTACTCTTCTGAAATGTAAACAATAAATTTAAAAACACATTACCTTAAATTTGTTGATATCTATAAGGTACAGAGAAATTAAGAGAAGGAAAAAAGAGAGAGATGAACTGCACAGCAGACAAGTGATGCCAACATTCTACTATATTTTGTGCTTTTGCTTGCAAAGGCAGATTAGTACAAATTGAATTTTACACTAGCTCTGCAAGATCTGACTCCTACATTTGATTCTAGGGAATATGATTAATTTGAATTATTTAGGTGTCGCATGAATAGCACCAGACCAGTTGATTGCATCTTGATTGAGTTACATTTTATTTGTGTGGTTAGATGTAGCCAGTGTAATTATTCCTTTAAAAAGGCTAAATAAATGCACCCTTTTGATAAGAAATGGTGTCTGTGATCTTTCATTTGTATCACGTTATTAAAGATTTTGCTTAGGATACAATGAAATCTGGCTAAAGGGGAAAAAGAGAAAATAATTTGCTGAGCACCGATGCTTCAATTAATTAACTTCTGTTTCTGGAAACAGCCGTAAGTGAAAGAATCAAACTACTATGTTTTGTAGATGAATTATCAGCAAGTGCTCAAAGTCATCTGTCATGGTCTAGTTTTGTAGCCTGACAAGAAGAATGAAGCTAGCATTTTCTGAATTCATAAAACAGTTTGGGTTGAGGTTTACATAATATCCACATTTAATTAGAGTGGAACCAGTGGAGACACTGAATCCCTCTTCAGTCTGGCAGTAGGGTAAAGGGCTTATCATCTGTCCTTCACAAAAGGTTAACACAAAGTGCATACATGTTTTCATGTCATCTAGCCCTTGGTTCAATCACATTCTCAGCTTAATGTAGTGAGTGAACATTTCTGCAGTCAGAATTTCTCATTACAGTGATGTTATTATTCTGGGGATTTAAGCACTCATTCAGTTCACTCAGTTATTCTGTCAGGATATCCTTTGCCAAAAGAGATTCTAGAAATAAAACATTTCACTGCCCTGTGTTAGTAGAATGAAAACACATTCTTTCTCTTGGTCTTGTTTTTCTTTTAGAAGAAGAAAAATTATTCCATGGTGTCAGATAACTATGTCATTGGGGAGAAGGCCTCTTTGTAGCAGCTTGTATTTTTTCCTTGTCTACAGCACTCATAGCACTGTGCCAATATCATAACTACATTTCTGAGAAGCAGCTTTGCTTATCCCAGATGCATAGATAACTTGCAGAGACCTGTTATTCATAAGCAGTGCTATTTACAGATCCTGAGCATCTGAAAATGAAGGGACAAACATTTGAGAGCTCAGGGTAAGCTTGAAAGCCTCTCAAATCATAGTTACATGCATATAGAAATAAGGTATGCAGGCTTTGTGGCTACAGCCGTGTTTCTCTAGGTTTACCTCCACCACTTCCTCTTTATTTTAATTATATAATCATTTATATATTATGTATATTGTTAAAATATACATGTGTCTCTTACCCACACATATGCATGTAAATAAAAATCTCTATAGATTTTCAGGCAATGGTTCAACCAAACGATTGGAACCTTTGGATTTTTTTTTTAAACAAATATTAGACATGTGCTTTATAAACGTGTGCTTAAGTATGTTTTTTAGCATTGCATATGATCATGCACTTTATGTTGGACAAGGGGATATTTTACATCTTTTCAGTTCTATCGGAGTCAGAGAACTACTATCTTTTATCTTTTCTGGCTCAAACAGGAAAGTTGTCCTAGTTACATGTGACATTAAAATCTTTTAACCCCAACATGAGTAATATGTCACAACACACACAGTCTTGTAGAAATCCTGCAGCAGTGTTACAGAAAGACACGCTCACTTCTGATACAAATACAAAAAGACTGCTTGAATCTGTTTTTCTTTCCTCCATTCAAGCATGATATGAGCATTGCATATTAAATTTAAATATGAGACAGACATAAAGCTCAAAAGCTCACAAATGCACCTATCCAAAGAAAGACATGCAGGGGTCTTATCCAACTGCAGAGCCTCTTATGTGCTCCCAGAGATGAAGACCAGCCAGCTCAGCCACAGCTGGCCACGCTTCCCCAGCCAACTCCAACTCATTTTTGCTTCCTTGTTTATCATTGACCATTATCAAAGACAGAGAGAAGTTTTAAGGTCAGCAGTAACTACCCACAAGCCAAGCCTTAGCTTTTAGCATTGAAATATTTTGGCCACTGAACCGCTTAGAAAGCTGCACCAAAACAAAAGCAAATACCATGGCTCCAACTTTAAAGATTAAACTTCCTTTAGATGAAAGAACCTGTGGCAGCTAAATGTCTTCTTTAGCATAGATCCCTCCTGAGAGAGGAATAGAACATTCCTGGTAAGTCTGTTGGCACTAGAAAACAATGCTATGCATGGACCAGCTCACTGAGATATAACCCTTGGTTTCTTTGGGATCTATGCTCCTCGTTTACAAAAGCAGACAAAAAGTACTCATTTCATCCAGGCAAAATATTCTAGAATATTTTTCTTATTAGATTCTTGTCTTGCAACCATAATACAAAAAAGATTTCATTAAAAATTTACCTCTTATTCTAGACAGGCTCTAACAAAACCAGTTGTGTTCAGAAATGAAAAGTGGACCTCTTAAATTGCAAAAAACCAAATAAACATGCAGTACAGACATGCTTCTGCACATTGATCCTAAACCACTCTACTGTTATCAGTCATATTACCTTTCCATCCACAGCACTAACATGAAAGGACAACAATTTGAAGCATTTGCAGAAGTTTTTCAGATTATTCCTCTGCACAAGTCTTACAATATTTTTCAGCTGCTTCTCTTCACAACCTTCATAAATAGCCCCCTGTCTCTAGAACTACCCTGAGTATCATTTCTGTTCTCTGATCTTTACTTCAAAAACATCATTTCATCTTTACTGAGAGATTACCTAGCTACCATATAGAAAACTTAATTGCAGGTAACTGCAATTTTCAAAAAAGCAATAATTGTCACTGGATATTCCAATTGTCACATTTACCTGCAAAAATTAGAAACCAGCTGGTGCACGTATTATTTGATGAAGAAGCTGTAAAGCAGGATGGAGAGAGACTATTTACAAGATCATATAGTGATAGGACAAGGAGAATGGATTTAAACTGAAAGAGAGAAGGTTTAGATTAGATTTATGGAAGAAATTCTTTACTGTGGCCATGCTGAGGCACTGAAACAAATTGCCTTGAGACTTTGTGGAAGCCCCATCCCTGGCAGTGTTCCAGGCCAGGTTGAATAGGGCTTTGGGCAACCTGGTCTAGTGGAAGGCATCCCAGCCCATGGCAGCAGGGTTGGAAAAAGGTGATCTTTAAAGTCCCTTCCAACCCAAACAGCTGTAATATTTTCTGTAATTCTGTGATTTTTGAGAGAGCAGCAAAAATATTCAACAAATTAGGGTTTTTCTCATATGCTTGTCCTCAAGTCTTTCTCCAAAAAAAAGAAAATAAACGTGATAAATAGAAGACAGACATTTTTACATGTCTCTTTGGGTGATGTTCAAAAGTTCAGTTGTACCAGACTCAACTGCTTTTAAATTTTTCAAGGAAGCAGGTTATTGTGGCATTATTACAAGACATTCAAGGGAGGAAAAAAATTGGCATCTCTGCAGACTGATTCCACCTTTAAATCAATATTGAACCACTTTCTGAAAATGCTGAAATTTTATTATCTAATGAAGAGACTCTCCTTTAAATAAAATGTAAAATGAAGTAGGATTTAGAGGTTATGAGCGAGATCATAAAAATCCTGAAAATCATATTTCCAAAAAGAAAAAAAATATGGAGAAGGTAGTTTCTTCCTGATCTCTTAATCTTTAACAATCACTTGGCAACATAGCAATGGGGGTGAGGAGAGGGAATCAAAATGCTTTAAAATTAAAGCTAACAAAGCAGCAACTGCCTTCAGTAAATTCAGAGAGCTCTTGAGGCTATCTTCTACATTCCCATAACAACATGTTTGAAACTGTTTGCTTGTCCCCAGAAGATGGAAGCTTATTTGTTCTGAACAAATGGCAGAAATTCTCAAGCCAATACTGTGATGTTGTGCAAGTGTCACAAAATCCACAAAAAAATTAAGGGAGGCGGGAACCTTGTTGAGGCCACCTGCTGTTGACCTATTTTGCTTTGTGTAAACTCCCATAATTCCCTTTGTGACTATAGTTTTACTAGTTTTAACAGAGAATGCCAATTACTCCTGCAATTATTCCATGTTTATTATAAAGCAACAATCTGCACTCATTCTAGCTCAGTAAAGAAGGGCAATATCTGACAATTTATGTCCATCAGTGTTGCAACAGCATGACTATGCTAGAATTTTCTAACTCTAAACATGGAGTCATTTGCAGTTCTCAAAAGGCCTTTTGAGGAGGGATTCAGTGTGGAGATCATACCAGATCAGAGATTTTGTCGCTTGATTTCCATGCCTGGTTTTCCTGGCCATAAGCTAATAGGTGTACTTTGGGCGTCAGTCTGTTCATCACCCACTGCCCCATCACAGGACAAGAGTCCCAGAGCAGCAGGAGAAGTTTTCAAAGTGGCCATTTTCCATTGGTCCCATGGGTTCTTGCTCCTCTCACCCATGCTAAGATCCAGAAGGTCCTGTCACTGGAAAAGGATAGGGATGTGTCTCAGCTGCCTCTTTGGCTCTGGTCCTGTCAAAACTCCTGCCACAGCTGGTTTGACTTCCAAATCCTTTACCAGAGAAAGGGGAACATAGTCAAAAGAAGAAAGGTGGTCATAGAAAGAGGTCATCCAGAACACAGCTTACAGCTCTGCCCCAAGGCAGGACCAGCCATATCTGATTATTTCTATCATTCAGCCATCTCATTTCTATATCTATATCCTGTACCTTGTATGTATTCTGTAGATATTTAATAATTTTCCTTCTATCATTCAGACCACACTAAGCAAACTGGAGTTTGATAGCCTTCTGAAGCACAACCTTCTGAGCTTTCCTTTTTCAACCAGCCTGATCAAGGCTCTTCAGGAACATCAGAATATTCTGTACCAATTGCTTGGCATTTGTCCAGCATTGAGATGGTAGAGTTTTATTTTCTTTCTTTCTCTATTCAGCTCTGGTCAGGCAAGCCAGGCTTGCTTAACTTCCATTCTTTTCTATCCTTTTAAAGTGTAACATCATCATATGTGGAACAACGGCTAGCTGAAATGAATCCAAGTACTCTGGGCCTTTAATGCATAACTGCTGACAACATTTGTTCTCCTGGGATTGCAGACACCTCTGTTTCTCACCAGTTTTAAATAAACCAAGCCTTTTCTCCTATATTGAGATGATGATTCCCCTTAAAGTAAGTAATTATATCTTGTCATAATACTGAATAAATCTGACCAACTGTCTGGTTGCCTTACACTTAATCAGCCTCTGAGGAGTTTAAACCTTCAGTGCAGCAAAGAATTCTTCCCCTGTCCCAATATATTTCTGTTTTGGATATGCTCTACAGCTGGAGTCAACAGATAGCATCATTTATAAATGTCAGTTTGAGTATAATCTATCTGACCCAGCTCAAATCTTTTGGGTCACAGAACAGTTTATCCAGACCTATCTTTAACTTTTTCAGTGTTAAACCCCAGGAGGAGATCTCTGTTCTTCACATGCAGGTAGGAAGGCATGAAATACACGAAAATTATAATTTACTTCTCAAGGGAAACAATTTTCTTTCTTCTGAAATAAATCATAGTGGCATTCATGTAAAGAAATAGCATGTAATTTCTTTTTCTTTTCTCTGTATCCTGTTTGTGCATCTTGAAGGAGCATTTAGAAGTGAGAAAATTAATTTTTAAATCATGAGAACACCAAAGCACAAGAGATAGGTGATTTAGCTACTTAATAGTCCAATTGAGGGGGCATCTCCATAGACTTTCCAGCAGCTCAGAACCCTGAGCCATGAAAAGGAAGAAAAAAGCAATTACAACAATTTCATTGTAATATTTGACACACTTTGTTAATTGTTAGAACCAGATTAAGCAAAATTTATGAAAGTCCTTATAATCTGACCTAGTTTTTCTATCCATGTTTGGTCTGCTTCTTTTTACTTCAAGCTTCTGATGTTTTGCCAGACTTGCAAAGGAAGAAGCACTCAGATTAAACAGATTGAAAAAACATGCTCTATTTCCAAGAGTTCATCAATATCACAAAAAAACCTATTTTCTTGAGATGACTGGTCAAGTTTAAATTATGCTAGTTTAGATTGAATAAAATCTGTTATCTGCTACAGTAAAGTCTCTTCCTTTCTTTTTCTGAATTCCCTGATATCCCTTGCCAGGGATGTGCTTCATAGAAACTATTAATTTCCAGATTTATATTTGCATGGCAGTAAACAACAATTTGACCTTAGAAATAAAATTAATCACCGATTCTCTATGAGTTGTCTTAAATGTCTTACATATATTGTGCTACAATGGGAAGCCTCTTAATAAATCCTCTTTGATACCATTATTGAAGAATAAAAACTTGACTTTTCAAGCCCACAAAATGAAGAATGTCATGTAGGGTGTAGAGGAACCTGAGTAGTACAGAGTACTGAAGGCTGAGAATCTACAAGAAGTGAATGACAAAGTGTCTAGTATTTCTGAGCCTGTTGAAGCACCTGTGGGTTTAGGATATAGATTTTTTTTCCAGTTATCCCTTTGTTCTTATAAATGCACACTTGAGGAGGAAACTCATGGAGCTGTCAGTCAAATCCCTTAAGGCTTTGGGAAGATTAACTGAACCATTAGGGAGATTAATCTTTAAACACTTATACTGCCTCTTCAACCTCAAATGTCAATGCCAGGCAGATGGGCTGAATTTTTTTATTGCAAAGGATACCTAATAACAGTGTCTCAGTTTCCTTATAGTCCATCTAATTACAATTCATAGACAGATGTATTGAGATGTACTGCACAAGAAATCCGTATGTCCTAGAAAGGAACCAGCTCTCACCAAATTAAGACAACAGCACTTAAATGCAAAGCTGATGACTGCTTTTAGGAATAATCTAGTGGGTTTTTTTTTCACAGAAATTTTTTCTTACACCTTAGGAGCTTGAAGGGTATTCTGTCCACTACAATAATTCCACTGAATATTGAATTCCTGATTTTCAGGGGAAAAAAAAAAAAAAAGCTGAGGAAAAAAAGAATAGATAAATATATTCTACGTACTTGCAGAGTATGTGAATATAAAGATGCTTCTCTGCTGCAAGTCTTACATAGCATATAATCACACTATGCAATCTGAAATTATATACATAAAAATTAATGTGAATATAGACCTGTAGATTGTGGATGATATATTTCAGTATTAGTTTAAAAAATTCATTAACAATATTCAAGGGATTATCTTACTTTGAAAACATACAGGAAATTCAGAACAGATGGGCTGTAAAAGAATTTTTTTTTTTTTCCATCATATCTATAGCCTTTACTTTGTACTTGCTGTTACATGAGTTTATTCACCCACGTGATGCAAATAATCAGGATGTCTAGATGCTTCCAGTTCCTTCCTTTCTTCCTTCCCTGCAGGACACAGAAAACTCTTATTTTCATAGGTAGAAATTATTAAGTGGCCAGAGGAGCTGTTAGTATTGAATTTTCCAAATTAGATTAAGTATCATGTTCAGCCTGAGTATCACCAAGAATCACAAGACTGGTATATATCATTATATACCAAGATACATAAAAGGAATATCTCCTTTTCAACCTGAAACAAATGCAAATTTAAAGGAAAAACACATAAAGGAGTCCTGTAGGAGCCATTTGCTTTGTTAGTGTCAGAACACAGCAGATCCCCCTACATGGGCTGGCACCTGATCCTCCATTCACGTGTGTAAATTCTGTCACGCTGCCAACCCCAGTGGTTGGGGCCATGGCTAACAGAGACTCAAGGTCCTCTGCCTCAGGAAAAACAGGCAAGAAGTGAACACATAGGATCTTTTCTTTTCCCCCATCCTGCATGGAGTGGGACCATTTACATTAAGCTTCTCCCAAAAAGGGTTTGAAGATGCGTAAGAGGGGATCACAACTCACAAAGACAAGATGAGGGGTTTTATCAGAGCTAGAAAACCAGACTCAGAACTAGAAGGAGAAGGGGGAATCAGATGTCATCAACTCAATTTCTCTGTGACTCCAACCCCATATTGGTGATGTACATAGATTTCCACATAAAAAAGGGAATCAATAGGAGCCCTGTATCTATCAGTATAGTTGTTCGCATACCTTTTTCAGCTGTTCACATACCTTTTTCCAATTCCACACACTTCTATGGAGTTTTCTAACCACATTTTTTCTGAATAATGATCCATTTACCCTAGGAAAGCTTTTTATTTACCTTTTATGAACATCATAACATTTTCATTTTTATCTTTATTTTGAATTTACCATATGCTTAGTGTTTTTTTCACATCATTATCTGCCAATTTCTGAGATACTACAGGTATTTTAAATTTCAGAAATTTTCTTTTTTCTGTACTTGCTCTGACAAAGTCATATCAGCATTAAATTTCTGAACTGCATCACATTTGTAGTGTGATATATGAAGTAATTTTGGGATTGGCAACTCCCAGACTGTCATAATTCTAATATTATTTCTTTGAGTGATTTCAGACAAATTGAATACCTGCTTCAGTTTTACATCAAGAAAAAGGAGATGATATATATATTATTTAGCACAGCATTTCAACATATAGTTATGTTAGGTGCTATATGCATAGATGCAAAGAAAGGGATATAACCTACTCATACTTATAATTAAATACTTTTCTTGTCTACTTCTTTATGAAAGTCACTTAATGATTCTTTTATTTCTCAGTTAGTTAAAAACCCAAGTAACCAATTCATTGTACTGAGCATTTTACTGTGACTCACTACAGAGAGATCTATGAAGGTGTCATTTTCCCTTTCTCTCCACTTCAAAAAGTGAAGTATAGACAATCAAGGTCACCAGGGAAACTCCCCTCCCAGATTTCAATTCGTTCTAGCCCAGCTTTTAGTGGAATACTTTAAAAATTAAGATACATTTTTGAAAGACTGCCTCTCAATGTCATAAAAGAACTTACAATCATGAAGAATATAAGAATTTTTATAGTCATGAAAAAAGAAGTCTAACTTGGAATTCTCCCTAAAAAAAGTACAAAATATAATACAAAGATGATGGCAGATTATTGAATCAAATCCTTCTGTGGAATAATAGATATTATAGTAATAATAATATCTTGAATGCCCCAAAATCAAAAAACATTAATTTTTAAAAGAAATTTTAAATATTCTATTCGACATTTGTGTTTTCCATATTTTTGTTTAACCCCAAATTAAAACCAGCTGATTGGTAAAATTGGAACCAAGAAAAGAGAAAATAAAAGAAAAACAATATTTATGTTTCAGCTGAATACTAGGCCATTCTTTCTATTCACTTCAGTGATGCCTGTATAACTTCCATCAGTGAAGCCCAATAAATATTTTAATCCTTTGGAGAAAAAATAAAAGGGAAACAAATTCACAGTATATATTCATTTTTTTATACAATTGTGGGTCTGAAGCTTAAATCCACTACAATTATTTTAACATCTTCTAAGACACTAGTTAATAGCTTCCCATTGGGAATAATTGTTTTCCCAGTCTAACCTAATAATCCTGTGGTTCAGGCTAGGCTTCTTTATTATTTTTAATTCTCTTTTTTTTTTAGATTTTAAATATATCAGTTTCCTTTGGTCTAAGTCCAGCTAGTTTTATCCTCCCAAGAATATTTATGCAGGCCAAATACTTGAGGTCTCCATCTTCAAAAGAAGCTGCTACTACTGAATTTTTTACCAATGAAAAATTAAGATGACGTTACAGAGCTAGCTGAGATGGGCATATATTAGGATATAAAAAAGGCTGTCCCTGTGGCTGTTTCCACACTTTTAAAAGTTAAATATGGTACCTTCATATTTAAACATCGATCTTGAAAGGCCTTTGCACCTAGACAAGGACCAGCGGTACCTACAGCCACAGGAAACAAAATTTGTATTAAAAAAATATAGGAGCTCATCAGAACTTTTATGCATTTTATTTCCAAAAGACTGGTACAAAAGAGCCAAATTAAGCATGAAGAGAGGCTCCAGGAAATGGAAAAAACATCACAACTATTCTCATTTTCAGGGTAGGACCAGTATTCCCACCTCTACCTTCTGAATGTAGCAACAGTCATACAAAATATATTTGTAAGTTCTGAAAAGCCCATCCATCATTTCAAAACACCTATACAACCTGAACCTAAAGAACCAATCTCTCAGAAATAATCACTAGAAATATAAACTCACAAATGTTGAAATGAAATGAGAAAGATGCAACCAATTATGGCTTCCTTACTTTGCAATACTCTGCATTCTGTGGCAGAAAGGATAATTCCTCACACGCTGCAAGTCATCAGAGTTTTACAGATTGCATTCTGGAGTACATTTAAATATTTTTTTTCCATTTTTCATTATTGAGGAGGAAAAAGCCAGGAATAAATATGTATATTATGAGGAGTAATAAGTGTTCTGACTTCAGCCCAAATAATAAAGCAATATTGAGGTAAGATATGTCCAAATGTGAATTTATTCCTTCAGAAGTTTATTCTGGTTATTGTAGCAGTCATGAATGCTTTGACCTCCAGTATGATTATAAAGAAAATACCAGGGTAAAGCAGCTGATTTACACTCACCAGAAAGATAAGTAGATGCATGTATGAGAGACAGAAAATTTAATACTGTGGAGCTATTAGCTAAACTCTCTTTATTCCAGGTCTCCCATTTGACAAGTGGCAGTCATTAACAACTGGGAAGAAAGACAGCAGACGTGCTTCAAGAGACATCATGGAAAATTTCTGTCAGAATTAAAGGATGCTCTAAAAACGTCACCTCCAGGGAGAACATTATGCACCCACTGATTTTCTTTTTTCCTTTGATTTGAAAGGTTCTGAAGACTAATGAGGGCTCAAATATGCAGACCTGAGTCATGTTTCTCTCTTTACTTAAGAAATTAAGTTGTCTATCAGCCTCAGTTACACAGTTTTACAAACAGTTAATATTCAGCACAGAAGTAGAGATGCTGGCTGGAAAAAAAAAGGAAAAAAAAACCAAACTAAAAAACAAGAGCATCTTGACTCTCCTATAGCTATTAGAAAAGCAGCAGAAGCACAGACAGATTTCAAGCGAGCTTCCTTATGCCCAGGCAAAAATACAAAAACATTAATTTACAACAGCCAAGACAGCTGCTTCAAATTCACTTTAGGCAGCAAGGCAGCAGTGGTGCTGCTTCTCCATCCTTTATAGATATATCCATCCTGGTATTCTCCTGCCTCTAAGGAATGATCCTCTGGCTTCCACTGAGGCAGGATTGGCCAGATAGCACAGACAGAGTCTGTGGGTGTGTGGCTCTCTGTGATATGAGAAGGAATATTATTTGTCTAATAGCAAGCCAAGGATCTGCCTGTAGGTTATCCTGACCCTCTGATCACAGGCAGTGCAGGGAGAGTGAGGTACTTCAGTAGATCAACTGATACAGTTGTAAACCAAAGACTTGAGCATCCAAAAGTCTTTTTGGTTGACAACTGTATCAGTTGATCTACTGAAGTACCTCACTCTCCCTACACGCTTAAGCTTACACCTACATGCACTGCCTGTGATCAGAGGGTCAAATTAACCTACAGGCAGATCTTTACAATGGCTTGATACTAGACAAATAATAGTTTTGGCCTTATTTGTTCTTTGAGTCACCTGTTGAAATTTAAGCAACTTTATATGAAATTTTTCAGCACTTCTTTATAATTCTGAATTTATTTTATTTTCACACAGAATGTAGGGCACCTACCTTTCATGAGTTATTGCTAAGGCAGGAGGACCATGTAAAGGGAATGTGTCCCTGATCTTTTGCAAGGACCATTTCAACTGCTTGCAAGTGTTGCCATTAAGACATATGGAAAGATACAAGGAGTATGTTTTTTTCTTTCATAACTCCCACATCATTTCCATAAAAAAAATGAACTGATGAATGTGTTCTCAGAGTTAAGGAATTTATCTTCCCAGAACTAAATCAGTATATTTTTAAAGGAAAGTTCACCCTGTGTTCTTTCACCAAGCACACTTACTCTGCTGCACATATAAAGAAATGAGATGGAGTCAGCAATCTCTGCTGCCATCTTCTGCTGCTACTTTCCATGCAACCAGTGCACAAGGGACAGGAACATTGAAATTCCATGCTTTCTGAAATTAAGCATTACAAATGAAATGCTATAAATCAAGAATCAAAGCTCTGTCGCACAATCACAGAAATTTGGGAAGAAAATGTTTCTGAATCACACTCAATCACCTTTATAGCACAGAATTATTCATTGTGATATGTGCTCCCATCTCACTGGGGCTCTGATATCTCTCATAATAAGTTTTCTCCACAAAACCTTCCTCCTCCTAGCATTTCCTTAGAGCCAGAGGCTGCTGCCCTTTGTCACAGGGTAGAGATTCCTTTTGAAAGTACTTCATATTATTTTAATGGGATGCAAATCCACTCAATTCAGTTTTTGAAACAATATAGGTGTTGGGGGACAGTCTTTGAACAATAGAGTATTTCTCCCCTCCAGCAGCAATTTCCTCAGACATGTTTATAATTCCCTCATTTTTTCAATGTTTGGTTTCAGGTCAAACACCATCAGAACAATTTCTTCTGAGGCATGGAGCTTGCTTGCTTCCCACTGCCCTAAGTTCTTAACCTCTCTTCTGAATATGGGTTAACTAAACTACCTGTACTTTTACCCTTTATATGTATTTTGTGCTTAAGTCCTTATCCACTCCCTCATTGCCACTCTTTTCTATGGTCTTTTGGTATTTGTGATTGTCAGCTTCTGTGTATACTCATCCAGACCATTTCTGCTGCCTTACAACCATAACCAATTTTTCTTCATTCACTTCACTAAATCCCATTTGTTTCCTCTTCCCAACAAATCTCAGTCATCTATTGCACTACATCTTCTGCAATGAAATCATCAGCATATACAGCATGGATTTGCATCAACTGGTCAGCTTTTCTAATAGCCTTACCAAGAAATAAAAGGAAAAATATCTGCTGCCTACCTGCAGTGTCAGAGCTATCAGACAGCTGTATCTTCCTAATAGTTTCATTAAAAATGCCAAAGTTTTGTGACTTTGGGGTGTAGATAATACATTGTCACATGCCTTTCTGAAGGGAAAAAAGCACAAATATTTTTACAACACTCCTCCTTACTCAATGGAATAAACACATAGAACATAAATATAGCAAGAATAACAGAACAATCAAGAATCTGTTAGGCATTTTCCTTTGATTTCTTTTCTGAATGTTACCCTGTTACCCTTAGATTTTTAGTTCTCTTCTTGTTCTTCTACATAGAGATGTATACCTTTCCCATCAGGGAACTAAAATTTAAATTTCAGATATCATTTTTATTCTTCCTCAAGTACCCAGAACTGCATTTTTTTCAGATGCAGACAGGAAATAAGTATTAAACTAAGTCTTTAGTCCAGAAAGAAGTTAATATACAAATTTCAATCAATGTCCTAGAGGAAAAACCTTGATTGTTGCCACATGCAGTGCAGAGATTCCATGAAAGATTTCTAAGTATACCTACTCTCCTCAACTCTTGCACAATGACAAGCCTTATGAAAATAATGACCTTTCATAAAGTTTTCCCCTCTCTTTACAGCATCCTTTCTGGTTACCATGCTGTGCTTCAAAAGAAACATTTCTCATTAAACTTTGTCAGCTGGTTGTTGTATTCCATTACTCATGAGTTTTATCTTTCCTTCTTTTTTTTTTTATAATTCACACTTAAACTATCTCTGCCACAAAAGCTATAGAACCTTTGTGACCACACCTTTAGAGATAAAAAAGATTAATTCTATATCATCAAGCATAAAGTATCCCCAAAGGATTTGCATAAAGAAACACAAGTTAATGAAAAGCCACATATCACTTTTTTATTAGTATTATAAGCCCATATTCTGCCCTTCTTCTCCTTAATGCCTCAGACTCCCTGTTAACCAATTTCACCCTTTCACTGGAAATTTCAGAAATGTGGTCCATGATGGTTTCTGTGACCTTGGTAACTAAAATAGTTTTTTGGTCAGATCTGCTTGGTTTTTTGCCGCTTCACAATTACCGCAGCAAGAACCCACCTCTTGTACAGCTCTTGGCACCTGAAAATGCCTTGGACTTCTTACTATCTTATATGCAGCATCATTCTGCTTCATTGTAGTATTCTCATTTAAAATATGTTTGGAAAATATGTATTAGTCTTACTTGCTTAATCTCTATTCTTTTTCTCTTAAATCTGAGCTCCATTAAAACGTTCCTAACTAGAAGCCTTATCTGCGTAAGGAGACATTCTGTGGGAATGTTCTGCCTCATTTGTTGGGCATAGATTAAGAGACAGACAGAAGTAATAAGAAATGGAAGAATGCTGTCTTTTGTAGGCAGGAAGAAAAAAGGGCTTTGTCATGACTGCATTGAATTTTGTTAGCATTTCTGTAAAAATGACACATTCTTTCAAACACATTCCCTGACCACAATGCAACATACTGTCCTGTGCCCAGTGTAGTACGAGACACAATATAATGAGAAAGTAAAAGAGAAACAAAACAGCATATGCACAGCTTCTTAGCATCTGTTCAACGACAATTTGCTTCTTGTCTGTAAGAGGAATAAATGTGGGAGTTGGAAGTACAAGAGTGTTTGCAACCTGCAATGCCCAGGGAGTTTGGGAACATGGTACCTCAGGGTCACTTGTGTCAGCGCATCTTGTGGTCCTATCACCACATAACTGCACCCTCAGGCCTCACTAGCAAATGAGTCCTTACAATTGTAGTCTTGTGGAAACCAGACTTTTGTCCTGAAATATCTTTGGTCTGAATAACTTGTCATCCACTGTGTCTTTCCTTAAATACTTAAACCTCTGCAGAAATGGGCACATGAGAGTGATAACAACACTTAGAGCAACATCATTTTAAAAAACAGAAGAATGATCAGTGTTTTCTCCTCCTGTTTGTTCTAAACTCTTAAAACTTTTAGTAGAGTCACAAAAATCTGTTTTGCCACTCTTTCTATTTGACTGTGAATAAGCTGAGTTTTCAAAAGTGACTCCTAGTTTCACTCATCTCAATTTGAATTCTAAATTTTCAGTTTTCTTCTTCTCAGTTATGGAAGAATTACATTTTTACATCTTCTAATATATATGCATACTTACGGTCCTGTAGCCCTTGCAAAACTGATTTCTGGACATCTAAAAATAAGTAATTAAAAATTACCCCCAAGCATCATATTCATGAAATAGAAAGCACTTCACCACTCTTTAATCATTCCCATTATTTTACATTATTAGTCTATTTCCAGTTGTGTGAAGAATGTGCTAAAACATTATTTAAGCAGAGCAAACATAAATGAGCTGCACAAACTGATTTCTGAGACATTAGTTTTACTAGTTCACTTATTTCTTTCTGCTTAGACAACAAAAGACCTATGGTTGTTTGTTAATGGCAGAATTCAAACATATTCCTTTAGATATCCTTAACCTTAGACTTCCTGCAAATACCAGGCTGTCAAACAACATTGTTGGAGTCAGCTGCACACATTTGATTGAATGCTGCAATATCTCAGCATAGAGGAATGTCTAAATACTGCCTTTCTTTTCTCCCTTATCACTGGCACAATGTGTTGCCCAATTGAGCATCAGCAGCCACAGCAGTTGCACCTCCAGAACTGTGAAAAGAGTCACAGGACTTTTCCCTTTAATTACTCTAAAGTGCAAAACAGCCCAGTTTCCCCTGGTGATATTATTCCTTTGTGATAAAGCCTAGATTGGATTTATGCTTTCGCTCCAAATGGCAGATTAAGAAATGCATGAATATTAATTTGCAGTATGTTTTGAAGACTGTGTTTACAGTAATTCTGTGATTACTCTCTGGTAATTGTATCCTAATAATGCTAGTTGTTTATATACAACTTCAAAAATAAATATGAAGCAATTTCATTAGCAATGGACTCTCAAGAGATATTTCATAATGAGGAAAAATTTCCTGTGTTAAATATGGAGAGGCTGCAGAAATATTCAGATACCAACAGGTGTAACATCACTAAGGCAGACAGATGCAATAAAAACTTGCAAGCGTTTTGGCTGGATTTTTATCAACTACCTCTTAGGAATTTAACTGAAGCACATAAATTGGACATCTGGCCTTGTTTCACAGTCAACAGAGATCACTATAAGACAATTCAGGCTATGAGAAATAGGCAATAAAATGAGAGAACAGAGCTGAAATTAAATATTCAGGGTGTAGATCAAGGCTTTGTTTTATCATTGTGATCAATGCCTTTAAACACCAGAAGGAATCCAAAAGATTCTCAGGGTTAGTGCAAATGCCAACCTTCAGCAGGAATCTATGACAATGGTAGTTCTGGACACAACACATCTTTCTGCACCACTGTGCTAGTAGGGACCATCTAACTCAGGTGGCATGCAAAATCACAGCTTGTGAACTGAGATCCATGAGTGAACACAGCTAAAAGGTGGGGATGCTATTACATGATGAAGTCAATCTTGGAGCAGTACCCACACCCCTTCACCAACTTCTTTTCAACCTTTTCTTGGACATACAGCAAACTCCTTGCTTTCTGCACCAATCTGATAGCTACTTAAGAGTTGCTATGTAGTGAGCAATTGAATAGCTGTCAGGGCTGGCACTGCATGATGATGGATTAGGCAATTTTGGCAATCCTTACTGTTGGCAATTTTGGTCAGTGAAATTTGGAAAGAACATAGCATCTTTGGCTGAAAAGGCCTCTATTAATGCCAGTGATTAATTATTAACAAATGTGCTGTTATTATTTTAATAAGCCTCTCAATATGGTTATTGAGCCATAAAAAAAGCTCACAACTCTTTAAAAGTTTGCTTCAAAATACTGTCACCCCTTCTGCTTCCAGCATGATCCTGTATCCATGCCCAGGGGGATCTGCTGTGCCCTGATGATGAGCCCCACAGTGTGTGAGGTCACAGCACAGCAGATGCCATCCTGCTTTTCAAGTACAGTCCGGAGGTCTGGATTCAAACAAGTTATCCACAAAATCCTCATCTATTATGTTAAAAAAAATAAATTAAAAAAAAAGCCCCAAGATGCTGATCACTCTGCCAGCAAGGAAGGTCCCATCTTCACTGCCAAAGGGATCTCAAAGCACCATTTGCAGCCAAAGAGCTCCAGCTGTCACAGACTGAGCACCAGATTTGCTGTGCCTGAATGGCTCCATCCATCTCCTGGCACAGAGCAACCCTCACACACACCAGCAGGAGCCAAAATCACACACTGCAGGAGGAGGAGCAAGGCTAGGCACTATGCTCACCTCTGTCCAAGATATTTTTCCTTAAAAGAGCCCATCCCCTCCTATCTGGTGCTGTTTGCCAGCCATCGGGCATCCCCAGCTCAGCCACCTGCTCATTGCAGAGGCCATTCCTGAGTGCCCAGCCACGTTCTGCTGAGGGCTCTGGGGGCTCAGCATGGTCCTGGCAGATCCAAACCCTGCCATCTGCAACAGGGCTCCCCTTTGTGCACAGCCCTTGGGGTGGGCTCAGGACTGGGCAGGAGCCTTGCAAATGGGATCAGCCCCATTTGCTGGGAGGTTCCAGCAGGAACAGAGTCAGGCACAAGGCACTGATGGACTGGAAGCCCTGAACATGTGCTGCTGTCCCTGGCTCTGTTGCCTGCCATTCCTGGAGCTGCAGCAGGGCTCATGGGTGATGTTCCCTTACCCATGGACAGCACCATGGGATGGACAGGCTCACAGGGAGGTTAGGGCGATAGACTGAACAAGCCAGCACCACAGAAGTTTTTATTGGGCTCCCTAGCAGAATGTGGTTGGCTTTCCCCCTCTGCATTTCACCAGATGATGTGTTTAAATAGAAATCCACCAGTAAATACTTTGAAATATTCTTAAAATATTTTGGGTCATCTTGACCCAGAATACTCTGCTGAAGTGTCTGAGGCATCTTGGGAAGGCCATCATGTCCCCCAGGGTGCATGCACACAGTCCTGCTGTGAGCAGTGCTGACTGACTCAAGGGCCAGCACCAAGCACCATTTTGCACTTAACCCTGCAGACACCATGGTAAGTGACAGAGGCTACCTGCCATGAGGATATTGCCTAGGACCCACAGCTGAACCTACTGCAACCCCAGCATCTCCCCCAAACACTTAGCAGATACTGTTACCTTCCTTAGAGAGGGAATAACAGGCATTTGATTGCTCATTTTGGCCAGTACATCAATGAGAACACAGGAAAAAAAGCTCAATAATTTCTCCAATTCCACAGAAAAACAACAGTGTTCCAGTGAAGATTAAAATTCCCTGGAAAGTAATATTTATCATGTCCCTTTCCCCTTAAGTCTACTTCATCCAAAACTCCTATCATTCATTGATGTTTCTAGCTCATCCCTTCCACTACACATTACTCCATCCTTTTGGTAATTTTTTTCTCTCCTCTTTTGTGTATCAGCTAATTCATGGAGTAACTCCATTCTATGAATCCCAGAATGCCTTGGTTGGAGATATGAACCTTCTTTAAAAATATCCTGGGAAAAGGAGATGGGAGCCTATCTCTGTAACAGATGTCTCTTTATGTCCTGGATAAATGCATTATGCACTTAGAGCTGTTGTTACCACTCTTGCAATTCCATTCTTGACTTTTGCACCTGTTGACATGGCCTATCTGTGAAACATAGCCATAATCTTCATAAAATTAACTTAAACACTTTTCCATCTCCAGGTGTCTTTACAGACCTTAACTAAGTTTTTCAGGCTGTTCCATGTTGCTCTTGAAGGAGATGCTGCAGAAAATACCTGACATCTCAATTGAAAAAAAAAAAAATTTAGTCTCCTACCATTACTTGGCTATATGTCTACCTGGGCCTTTATGCTAGATGCTGTGACTGCATAACACTGCCAGGTTATTCAGACAGTGAAATATACCTTGGAGGGGCTGTCTGTCTTCTAACCTTTGGAGCATGCTGCATAAGAAGTTTGACCTCTGTCCTTCTGTATCCCCCGGCTGAAAAAACTGACTTCAAACTCAAACAGGTGGCTAAAATGAAAAATCAGCTGTAGTTCAACATTCATCCGTAAATCAGTCACATAGAACTTAGCCAGTTTCTTGGCAAAACCCTTGTGCAGCCACAGAAACCACACACACAACCACTGTATATTAAAAATGCATTAAAGTTGAAAGGAGAAGATTGAAAGGAGAAGAGAGTGTGCACTTCCAGGCAATTTCTTCTCTTCAGAGGAGCAATAGCTTCATTTAGGAAGGCCTGAGCAGAAGTGCCCACATCACTATTGTTGTTTTGAATCATATTTATTTTAGGATCACAGCTCTTTTAAGATCATTAATCTTATGATCTAACAAAACAACAGCTAATGTAATAATTTGTCCTGAGCCATTTTATTTCATGAGCAGCATGAAAGAAAATATTTGAACAGAGAAAAGTGTGGATGAGACCACACATACTGTACTGTTTCAACAACTATCTAACGAAATACATTTCCTTTCTCAAAAAAAATGCAAGGACTCATCACATCCCATGAAACAGCTGAGTTGTAAAAACAAACTATTCCGCGTAAACAGTTTTGTGTTGTCATTATGTCACAAGGGTTCCATATTGCTAGAGTTTTGTACCTCCTTGATATTTCTCACAGGCATCTCCTCTAATTGGCTTCAGCCGTGACCTGTTAAACTCAGGCCTGCTCCTAATCTTTAATAATTAACCCAGCTGCAACTCTTTAGAGGGTAAGATTACTTTCTATACTACCTTTATTTACTTATATTCTATCCCCCTACAGTTTTGAATTTCTCAAATGAGAGAGTTAAGTGACAATCCTCATCCCTGATAATAGCACAGAAAAAGATAGGCTGTGCTCTCTAATATATGTCCCAGTGATCATGATTATTAAAATACAAAAGAATAATAATAATGAACCAGACTCTTATGGACATTAGAGGATCCACTAAGAGCATATAACCTAATCTGTTATTCCCTCCACAAGTGAGCTCTACATTCTCTGTATTTTAACATACTCATGGCAATACCCAGACACAACTGCAGCAAGTAAGCACAGACAATCAGGCAGAAAATGATTTGTAATTTAGTACTTCTTATATGACTTTTGACTACTTTACTGTTGTTTTTAGCAACAAACAGAGCAATGTCACAAATATATTTCATACATGGAGCTATATCAGCACTTGGGCTTTAAATTTGAATCAGTATAAGTAGCACTACTGAATGCAAAATTTCACTATAATGTGTGAACTTAGCTGTCAGTTGTGAATCATGAACATCGTTTAACAACATCCAAATTTGTTCACTGGTATTATTTCTAGTTCATGGTGCTGTTCAAAGCACAATGCTTATGCAGCTTACCATCATACCAATTGTAAATTCCAAGATTCACAACTGAAATATTGTTTGTGCTGCATCACAGCTCTCAACATCTCTTTTCCTCAAATATTTGCATTCTAACATTCTCAGAAGGAAACACAACACATTGCAGGACAAAATAACTTGCAATGGATGCTTTTTTTCACTGTTCACTGAGTCCTAGTTAAGATCCTCACGGAAAAAATAATAACAAGACACAAAGAACATATTTCAATTAAAAAAATGAGAATTAACTGCTCAAATGTCTTCACTGGAGAAAAACTCAATCCTGATAATGTTTATCTGAGGTGAGAGAACTATAAAAGGATTTGAAAAAATATCCAAATCTATGACTAACTCTGAAAAAGAGAATCAACATCTGTAATCTTTGTCTCAAGATTCATTAACAGAAGGACAATAAATTACATAACCAAATATCAAAGGAAATATCCACCCTATCTACCTTAACATGTCTTAAACAACAGTTCTGTGTCAGAATTTAATATGATTTAATAAGGAGATCAGATATTTGTAAATATAATGAAAATATCCACTGACATAAAACTAAATACTTATTCAATATTCTAGGGGAAAAAAAAATTGCAGGCAAGTTCAGTATCAGTTACAAAATTCAGGCACTTTAAACCTGTGAAATTAATTCTGTTGGTGAAGAGGCAGATAATGTTTAGAAATTGAAGTTAAATGAAAACAAGGAAAATGATTTAACAGTAAGGCTCCTAAACAGTGCCACAACTCTAGCAGGGGTGTAGTGGATTCTCCATTGACAGAACCTTCAAAGGATCACTGAGTTTTGAGGGAGTTGTAATTTTTTATTGTTGTTTTTATTTTCATCCTGAATAATGTAATTCATAACAGACTCTGGTGAAGTAAGAACTATGGAAACCCTCTGTATTCCACAAGAGGTCAGACTAGAGGGTCAAAATAGCCACATCTCTCTATTAAAAAAATCTATGAGCATGTAAGGCTTGACCTAAAAATGACTTCTCAGTTTTGATGAGTATATCACTCAGAAATATGCATGTAAAAAATGGACTGACTGAAGTCTATATACAGCTAAACACCCAAGTCCTGACGCTTCACTTTCCTTTGAACTTTGATAAAACTATGGATAAATCCTTTCATTTGCCAGTACTCTTTGCACAACTATAAAATATAACAATATGTTCCCTCTGATTAGTTTGTTGAGCTGCTTAATTGGTAAATATTTATAAAGGGAATCTAAATCCTTGAATTAAAGAGGAGATATGCAAATGATTATTGAATGCAGGTGTTCACAGCTCGGTAGTAGCAGAGAATGTTATCTTCCCTTGTGTGTTATACCATCTTAGAAATAAATGTCAGCCGTCATTTTAAAAGTACTAACAAGCATAATAAGCTGTTCCTGGGCAATTTGTCCTTCTTGGCCCCAGCTGACAGGGACGAATTTTCTGTATCTTCATGAATCACCTTAATGTAGTCACTCAGGAGATGTGTAATAAGATTTGTATATTTGTAACTTTGCAGGGCTACAAGATTTGCAATTCAGTTTTGAACTCTCAGCTGTTTCTTTTCACATTTATTCCAAAAGCTCTGGCAACCATTTTTACAATACATCACATGGATATGTCTGTGCAATACCTCTTTCCCTAATAAGGAATTTGTTTGTTCAAGATTCAGGCAAAAGACATCTGAGGCATAGTAATGCACTGTGTTGCATCAGAGAAGATCTGGACTTGCATTTAGGATAACAAAGAGCTCTGCTTTATGGGCAGCTGTGACTTGGCCTGAGGGTCACAAGAGTCATGTCTGCATCCCCTTGAGGGTTTCTCCAGCACCCCTGGAGCTGGCAGGCACAGCCACCCAATATCTTTGGAGAGGGAGGGTCCTTGCCCCTTTAGTCCAGTGAAGAGGTGTCTTACCATTTTCTTTCAAGTCCTTTCCAACCATTAACCACTTGCTAATGGCAATTCATATTAGGAAAACTCTGGCATTAGTTATATTTCCAAAACTGTTTACAGGCCCATGAATCTTGCTTCTGTTAATATTACATACAGTGACTGTAGTTGAACTGTTAAGAAATAATCAGCATCACAGTGGGTTTTTTTCCTAGAAGTTGAATTAGTTAATTTTGCTCTATTTGGTCTTCCCCTTTTTTGTCCTTATTTTGACATTAAATTCCCTCATTTTGGCCTTATTGTAAGGGATGTGGCAAAGTGGATAGAAAATGTCAAAACTGTGTACCTGAACTACAAGGTTTTCATCTTTTTCCTAACCAATGAGAGATTAATTATCTCAGAAGTAAAGAAGCAGATCACAGGGAAGAATGAACATCATGAAATGTCCACCTCCTTCAGTAACCCAAAATTAACTGCACCTATTTTAACTTAATGACTGAAACTTGCCAAATGAACCAGAGGAAATTCCAAATTCCATCATGCTCTCTTTCCTTAGTTTCTATCTCCTGACTGCTAATTTTACATCATGCTTGCCCTTTTAAAAAAGAGATCACTAGATATCCAAGTGTATTAGGCTTGCATGGCCTGGTTTTTGATAGTGGGGGTGCCTACAGGCCCTGCTTCTGTGAGAAGCTTCTAAAAGCTTTCTTCATGTCTAGTGGAGTCAATCCCTGGAAGCTCCAAACACAGATGTGCCACTGGCCAAGGCTGGGCAAATTAGAAATAGTGGTAAAGCCTCTGTGATAACAGATTTAGGAAGAAAGGAAAACAAAAAGGGCTTGTACAGTTTTAGTTGTGGCCAGAGAAGAGTGGGGTGAGAACATGTGAGAAGAGCAATTCTGCAGACAGCAAGGCCAGTCCAGGAGGGGCAGGAGGTGCTCCAGGAGCTGGGATTCTCCTGCAGCCCATGGTGCAGACCACGGTGAGCCAGCTGTGCCTCACAGCCCTGGGGTCCATGGGGATGCAGAGATCCACCTGCAGCCCGGGGAGGAGCCCACACTGGAGAAGGAGGATGCCTGAGAGGAGGCTGTGAGCCTGTGGGAGCCCTGGAGAGAGGAGCCCAGGTTGGAGCAGCCTGTCCTTGAAGGATTGCACCCTGTGGAAGAGTGACCCACACTGCAGCAGTCTGGGGAGAACTCTTGCCCATGGGATGGAATCACATCCAGTGGATTACAGGGAACTGCTGCTTGTGAAATGGAGCCAGGTTGCAGAAGTTCTTGGAGAACTGTCTCCATGGGAGGGACCCCATGGTGCAGCAGGGGAACAGCTCCTCTCCCTGAGCAGCAGGGGAAACCACAGGTGATGAGCTGACCATAACCCCCATTCTCTCTCTGCCTACACTGCTGGGGTAGGCAGGACAGCTGGCAAGTAGGGAGGAGAGGGGGAAGGTGGTTTTATGGGCATATTTTATTTCTCATTACCCTGCTCTGATGCTGTTAGCAATAAATTCAATTCATATTTCTAAGTAGGAGCCTGTTTTGCCCATAGTGGTATTTGATGTGTGATCTCTCCCTGTCCTTATCTTAACTCATGAACCCTTACTTAAATTTCCTCTCCTCTGTCCAGTTTGCAGAGGGGAGTGAGTGAGCAGCTTTGGTGGGTGCCAGGAATTGGGCCAACATCAACCCCCTACACCAGCTCAGTAGGAGTTTCTGCTGCATGCTATTGTTTGCCTGTAGGATTCAAAGCTATGCACAAATTCTAAGGTCCCTGCCAATACTTCCACTGGTTCTAAAACAAGCTCTGCTCCTGCTCCCACTGATGTAAGGGGCAGGGAATAATATTCATGCTGAACATAAATTTATTCTAGTCTGAGTGATACTGAAAAGATTTAGTTTAAAAGAAAGGGGAGAAATTATAAGCATGAGCTCTAGGAATCATTTAAGCAAGGGCCCCAAACATTCTGAAATTTTACCAGGAATAGATGAGAAACAACTGTTTTCGTTCCCTATTGAGATCCTCTGAATACTGGAAAAAGAAACAGTTTGCCTGGGCAGCCTCAGAGCATGATAGTGGGAACATCTCTACAAATTGATGATATTAACATATTGTGCTGTATCTTTTCTTAATGTCTTCTTCCAGATTGTTTTTTCTGTTTTGCTGGACTCATTTTTTAGTTGACATAGACATTTTTATAAATGCCAGCAGCACGTGTTGTGGCTCAGAGTTTGTCTGTAAGGTGTACTTTGCAAACTTCATACCAGATTCAGGCTGTGAATATATTTTCGTGTGCCTCTTTGGCTGTTTCTTCAGGATATAGATAAATAAATAGTGCAAATACCCTTTCTGTGCTTACTTCAGGTGTAGAAGCTTCTTCCAGGCAAATATAAGTACCTCAATGGAAAAAACATGTAACAGTTTTTCTGAACAGACAGTTCTAAATTGACACTGGTGAAAAACAGTTACAATCACTAAGACGGTCCCAAATTTTCTTTAAAAATAATGCAGATCTTAAAAAAAAACCCAGCAACTTAGGCTGTTGGTAGAAAGTCCTTTTGTTCACTATTTCAGGTCTAGAAAGCCTCTTTCATTGAAACAAAACCCTCAGCTTACTTCTGCCTCACATTTGCTCATCACTAACATCTCACCCATGTATCAAAATGGATCACACAGTTTCTCCACTCCATGGCTGCCTTGAATTGTGGAACTGCAGCAAGGTCCCAGCCCAGCAGTGAAGCTCCCCAACAGAGAACATATGAAGAAGACTCTCCCAAGAGGCTCCCCCTCCAAGAGGAGCTGTTGAAAGCAGCCTTTTCCACCTGCAGCCTTGACATGTGGCCATTTTTCCATCAATGCTGCCAGATTCCCAACACACAAGTGAAACATATTCCACTCCATGGGACAGAAGAGCACAGTGTGCCTGGTGTAAATGCAGCCTTGAGATGAAGGAATTCCTTCATGTCTGAAGATATGTTACCCATGGCTGAAGATGTGTTACATCTAATTTCTCTCTCCTGTAATATAACAGTCAGAAGTGCAGTCAAATAAAACAAAAATACTGACAAAATACTTTCCACTCCCTCGTAGGCATTGCTACATGCAAAACACATGGCAGGAACACATGCAGCTCACCACTGAATATGTGTGCTGTGTAGTCAAGCCTATCTGAGCTGAAAGTTCAGCTCCTTCTTGATACTGGCCCAGGAGCAGCTGAGCTCTCAATACTCCCAGTGATTTCTGTTATGTGGAAGGTGAGCAAAATTTCAATGCATTGCACTAAATCCATTTCCAAGCTTCTTGTAGATTGGTACCATAGGAAAGCAGTTCAATTGAATTCATAGAAGATTGATATTATTCTCCTCCAGGCTGTGATGGTACGGAGCAGACAGAGCAACAATAACACTGAGTGACAGCAAATCAGCCAGTATAGCCCACAGAATCTATCCAATTTTAGTAAGATTAATTTTTCACTTTTCTTAGCTTTCTCAGCTCTTCATCTTTGGGAATCTTACATGAAGCTCCATATTTCATTGGTAAATTCCTTTTATTATCTTAGCACATAGATTTAAAGCTGAGCTTGTTTGCATCTCTTCTATGCTGCAATGCCCAGTACAGATACATTACAAGAGCTGACTGTAATTAACAGTCAAAACAAAAATATCCTTCCTCCTTTTCACTCTGTGTATCTGTCAGCTAAATTCTAATTAGCAGAGGACAGATAACACTAGAGAAACTCCACAAATACACAGACACAGCTTCCATAAGTCATATTCTGTACCCATAATATTATTAATAATGAAGATATTCCCCACTGTTACTATGGGACTCCATGTCTGATAAAGCTAAACTGAATTACTACACGTACTAGATATTCATGCTGAGTAAACAGAAGCAGAAATGGTAAAGCCTTCAGTCCGAAAAATGACATGAACTCAAACTTGTAAAAATTGGAATAATAAAGTCATACTTGCTCTGGGGATAAAGCAATCTGGCAAGAATAAAGATAGTGAATTCCTGCAGCACAGATGGGAGGCGAGAATAAAAGAATTTAAAAGTACAGGATGTTTTCTTCCAGCCACTTGCAGTCATTGTATGTAACATATTTTTCTTGGTTTTTTGTCATACAGAATCTTTTTTTTCTTGAAAAAACAGTCTAGTTTGGGGGTAGAAAAATACATAATGTAGTATATGGGGACAGTCCAATATTTGGATGTCTTTTTAATGTATGGAAATATCTAATATGGCTTTAAAAGCTTAGACAATTCTTATAGTACTTTAGGAATTTACACTTGCAGACTTAAAAATGAGCAAAAGACCTACATTTTGTGTCCAATAATGTGTGGAGAACAGAACAGAGAGTTGCTACTCATTGCATCTCACTCACTGAACTAGCTGAAACCTCCTAATTCAATCAAAACATCCCAGGAGAGCACAACACTTGAAAATTATGCTTGGCAGCAGGTAGCAACCTTCCATTTAAATCCTGTCTATTCACAACAGCGGAGGAAAGTCCAGCTGCTCTCTGAATTAGCATGCATCTTGTGTCCAGCTGTTCTGCAAAATCCATAGCTAGCACTTGGAGATATTAGATTTTAAGTTATTATATACACACATCATTAACTTTAAAAAGTAGAGTAAATGGAGTATTTTTCTTATATGTGTCAGTCTATGACATACATTTGAACCAGGCACGAATTTTATCCTTGTTTTAAAGTATCTAAATCTCCATAAACGTGGATACAATTTTCTGATCATTAAAATGGATTCCTAAACTTCTGAAAGGCTGACAATAAAAAATAAAAGTAGCTAGCTCAATTAAAAGCTACTGGATAATTGATTATTTGATTATTGCCCTTTGCTTAGCATTTTTGGAACAATTAATTATAATGTCTAACTAAATCGGGCTCATCAACTCGCTAATATTCAATGGAAATCTGTGGTATTTACTAAATGAAAAGTTTGAATTACATTGTTTTAAGTAAATTGCCAAGCTTATACAGAGTGACAGTAAGTTATCTTGTGCATGCTGCTGCACAGATTGCCTTTTCTAGCAGCACTGCAAGTGAAACTGATTTGGTTTTGGAATTGTTTTTTGTATCTTGCAAATAGCAGGAGAACATTTTTGCTTTCAACTCTACCTCTTGTATAACCCCATAATCAGAGGGGCACATGCAAAATGCAACACAAAAAATAAGCTTATACTAAAGATAACATCGCTTTAAGATAAGCCAAGTTTTGAACCTCAGTCTGATTCCTTTCCAGTTACTTGGTTCTATGAAAGAGCTCCTGTGGTTTTAGTTGTGGCCAAGTCAAACCCGACCCAGACAGGAACAGTTTCCAGGCTCTGACCCAGATGTATCTGATTGTGTCTTGAAGGAAAACCTGAAACCTGATCTGCCAGAAAACCTGAATGCTGAATTTTGAGGCTGTGGCTAAAACTTCAGCAGTGGAACTGCTTGAACTACCCCGGGTAACTGATACCACCAGCTTCCCAGACATTGTTCTTTTTTGGCCTTCTGCCACCTTCTTCCTTCCCCAGTTCAGCCCACCACATAGCAGCTATCACAAACATTTCTGCCAAACCAGCCCAGTGGGCCATTCCAATGGCAAGGGTGAACAGCAGGAGGGGGACACTGACTCCTTCCACTGGCTCTAAAAATTCTATTGTGAAGTTTCCCATTTAGCTTAGTTTTAGTTTCTAACCAGATCCTCATGAAGACTTTAATACCTACAGGCACGGCTACAAACAATAATTCGCCATCACTGAAGACTCACTGATTCTGACAATGTGACAACAGCAACTTGAAACTGGAAGATTATAGGGTAGCTGGTAGCCAGAGTCAGTGCAAAAGTGCAAAATGTAAAATGTCCTTCAGTCACCAGCAAAGGAACACACGACACATGAGAGACTTATTGCAACATTTATTTTCCATTCCTTTCCAGAGGAATTGAATGAAGATAGCAATATTGTTTTCTGTTTGCAGCCTGTAAAATAAAGTATATCATACTAGTGTTCACTCTGGTTTGTATCCTCAAACACTGGTAAAACTGAAATGAACTACAAAGGGAAATGCTGGTAATCCATCTTAATTGATTGACCAATACATCAGCCCTTGAAATCTAACAACAAACCAAACGGTTGGTGTAGCTTAGGGCTAGTAATTGAAATAATGTTTTATGCCATATTTCCATGATGGAAACCTCCCTACAATACACAAAGATCAATACCTAGAATGATAGATGAATGGTTTTGAAAGCTTCAGAAGTCAGCTGGCTGACTTCTAGTTCGTGAGATATGAGAAGTATGTCAACCACTGCACAATTGCACCATTAGTTTTGGAAACTTGTTTAATATGTGTTTGTGAAAAAGAACAAAAGGATTTATGACCTGCCTCTTTAATACCTTTCTACACATGGGAAGGCTGCTCAGGTGTTTTCTAACTCATCAAACTTTCTTCACACCTGGGAATGCAAGACTGAAGTGTAAATTTTTGGAAGTTTTTATTCTACAACATGGGTTCACTTTATGAAAGACAAGTTTTATTGGAACAAATAGTAAAGCCAAGGACCATCTTTGGCAGAGAGCCTAGATCTGACTGCCAGGTTACTTACAAGATGGCAAGTTGAGGAGAGAGTTTTCCAGTGCTCTCAGGTTCACAGAGGAAACACATGGAAGTGGAAAGAAAGAGTCATGATTTAATGTGGCTTTCTCACTGATCATCCTAGAGGAAAACCTTGTCAAAACAAAGAAGCTGGCTCTGCTCAACTTCTTGTAAGGTTGTCAGGCTTTCAGCACTTCAGTAATGAAGACTTCTACCCTTGTCCTTTTATTTATTGTGGTAGAACTTAGAAATGTCAAGATATGTAGTGATGGCCTCAAAGGGTTTTATGGTCACTCTGATACAGAAGGTGTAAATAGCTTGGTAAAAGCCCTTTTTTTCTGTCTAGATAGAACTTTTAAGGTGCTCAAAGGTTTGGTTTAGTCTAAAGACTTCAGGTAGAATAGAGTAGCACACCTTCACTCCACAGTGAGCAAATGCATAAGAGGCTAACAGGGCAGCCTCTCAAATTAGATATATATCCTGTAAGTCCTGTGCCTGGGTTGCAATGTAATGGTGCATGGAAGGTCTATAGCCCATATTATGGAATCCTCCTTTGTCCTTCTATACTCCATTTAACTCTTCAGTGAAGCATATGCCAGAGTCTCATCTTTCAAAGATTTAGCAGAAAGCATTACATAAGCAATAAACTAAGAGTGAACAAGGAATTCTTGGTAAGTGGATGTTAACAGTCCTTGGTCATCTTGCTAAATGAAGACCATTTACCTTCCTGGGACACAAGGAGGTGAATACCTCAGCAGCTGCTGCTCAAGGTTACGTGGATGTCACGACCAAGCTGTCCTGGCCTCTTGTATTACACAGCACAGCCACTCTCACCCTGGAGGTTACCATTTCCATTTCTCCTCTCCTACTGCCTGCCTTTGTAGCTGTGCGCCTCTCTGGGCTCTTGTATGGTCCCACATAGGTAAAAGGGAAGGGAAAGGCAAAGGGAAAAGGAAAAGGAAACAGGAGATCAAAGTACATCGCCCAAACATTGCCAAGTGAAGACTTAAACTATCAGAAAAGAGTAGTTAGTAATCTACTTACTACTGAGGACAAGGGTATGGGAGCAGGGAAATAGGAAACTCAGGAACAAGAACTATGTAACCCAGAGATCTCAAGTTACAGTAGGAATTTTCTTTGGTTTGGGTTTTGGTTTGCTTCTTTTTTCTAGTCTGTGATCTTGGTGCAGCAAATATTTAATTTAGAGAGAAAACACAATAAGCAATACCAGATTTAGTGACTAGATATGCTCCACTTTTTCTTGCATCTGGTGGTCCAGATTCAACAGAAGATATGAAAGTGGAAGATTAATGATAAAGACATCATATGATAAAACAAAAGAACAAATTCAAACTGCCTGCAGCTGAGGTGAATTTGAATTTCCTGCACATATTTTCTAACTAAAAGGCACTTCTACCATGAGTATTTCCTCTCACAGACATATTATAAATTTACTTGACTGGGTTTTTTTATGATAAACCCAGTAGTTCCATGGTGAATTAAGTGTCATCTAGAAAACCTTAACCAACTGGGATCTTCAGGGACCTGTGAAAAAAGAATTTTAAAATGAAAGTGCTTAAATATACACTCGGTCACAATGGATCACAGTTACTTGTGATTCTGCACAGCAGGACTTTGGATACCATATAAATTCTTCCAAGGGAAACAGCAAACATTTTTCTTAAAATAAATGTATGCTTCATTTTGCTTTTACTAGATGCATCATTCAAAGCCTAAATTCTGTGTAATATAAATTCTTCTATTGTTAGTAATAGCTGCATTTCTGATGGTTTCTGCAGGTTAAGAAAATACTTTTTAGTGTACCAAACACTGTCTAACTGAAGACTTGCAAGTAGATAAGGTTAGAACAGCACTCACCAGTGTAAGTCTGTAGGACTGTCTGTAACCCAAATCGTTGTGAATTTCTGTACTTGCCTCCATTCTCTGATTGCTTCAGCCCTCAGACAGCAGCTAGATGTAACCCATCAAACACTGTTCACAACAAAACCTTCCCACATAAATTCAGAAATACTCCACACAAGTACTGCACCATACTTTTGGGTGTCAGTGGACTCAGATTCTTATAAAATGCTGTATTTCTCCCTAAAATCTTCTCAGACTTTGAACACAGAACAAGTGGATTATAATGGACTTTAAAACGGCTTGTTACCAAACCTCATCACATTTTTCTGATAATTTTAAACCAAACTGGGTTTAATGTGTTTTAGATCTGTTTGAATCATGAACTTATCTAAGGTTAACTCAGAGCAATGAGTCAGCCATAACACCTTGATAACTCTTCCTTCCTATGTTGTCCAGGACATATTCTTTTTTCTTTTCACATTTCTTTTTTCTTCTCCAAATTTTAGTGTCTCTGTGTGAATAGATTTTCATTTCCAGGCATTCAGATACAAAGAATGTGGTCTTTGGTCTGTGGAGGAAACCTATCTGTCATGCAGAACCCAAACACTTTTCTAGCACTTAAGGTGTGCAGCAAGACTCGTGACTTATCTTCAGTATGTTACTTCTACAGAATCTATTATTTTGTTTTAGGATTGTGTGGTGCACACTCTTGTGCTGCACAACAAGGACATACAGTCCACACTGTCCTTCCAATGTGGAGCATCTACTTATTTAAATATCTTGCTGTAAAACCAAACAAATCCTTTGTCAGTGTTCAGTACAAGAGCAACAACCACAACATGTAGCACCAAGAAAGAGGTGAACTCGTATTCTGCAGAGTTAAAGGGATCTCTTGAAATTCCTCCTTCTCTGAAATATTTTCAGGAATCTGACAGCTCAAGAGCACAATGTAAGCTCTAGGAAAACATGAAGGAAGATAGGGATGAGTGCACACAGTATCAGAGTAGAGGCTACAAAGCAATACTCTGCACTCCCACAGAAACAGTGAGCCTGTCCCCTCAGAACCTGCAGTGCCTCTGGAACAGAAACAATGCATGAACATTCTTGCCAGAAAAAGTGGAAAATGTTGACAGCCAACATTCTCAGAATCAGTCTTTTATATTTTTGTCACAGCTGTCATCAACAAACAGAGATCTGAAATGTTGTTAAAACCTCTTTTCTGAGGTCTGTGTGCATCTGGATAATGATATCTTAGCTGCAAAGCCCATTGTGGTTTGCTAATATTACCCTAGCTATAATCCAGGTGTTCTTATTTTTATTTACAGAAATAGAAATATGTCTTTTCCTATCCACCCCTCAATCCATCACTGTGAGAGAAAAGAGGTAAATACTAATTATCAGTTCTTTTTAATTGCAGTCCTGACTTATTTCTAAATAAAAATTTATCTATCTAATATATGGGTTTGTTCAGGCAAACAGGTGAACACATTTTTAAGGAGAGAAGGTATTTGGAAAAGAAAAAATATTAAATAATGGGCATTCTAATCTTTATGGCTGGAAAAGGATAACTGCTTCACTGTTTAATTTCTGTGAATTGAATGAAAAGTTTGTCTGCTTTAGAAATTTCTTATATTAAACACCTCTGTGTGGTATTATACCATACCTCAGCTCAGAGGATTCCAAAGGAATTTTCTGCTTTTCTCCCATCTTACGCATTTGCAATTAAAGAAAATGGTGGAGCATGGAAATGGACAAAATCCCCTTTCATAAGACTTTTAAATTCAACAGCAGTGAATTTTGAGCAGTATGCATACAGAAAAGCACATAATTATTTTGTTCATTAGCAGTAGGGATATGTGCAAAATAGACACTCGTTCTCCCTATAACTTTCTGACATTTGGTCCTTTAATCATGGAAAAATAATAACCTCAGTTTTTTTGCAGATGCAAAATGGATACCCTGTGTCTGCCAGCCATTAACTCCCCCTCAGTCTTTCCTATCTGGTTAATAGGATTATTTCCTTTTCTGATTTTTCTTTTCTAACTTCCTATGTAAATGGAAGTTGTTCCTATGTAAATGTTGTCCTTCTAAAAGCAGCACATGCAGAGCTATTTTTATCTTACTGGATTTTGAGATCTGCCTCAAAACACTCCATGTCCCAGCTATTAGCTGGAATGAGAATTGGATCCAGCTGGTGCCCCCACCCCTAGAAACTAAAAGTAGACAAGCTTAAATGTCTGGTATGCACCTTTGTAGTGGGTCTGATTCAACAGTAGTAAAAAATTTACTTGAGCATGTTCTCTGAGCAGGAACTGATCTGTTGCATCACTTCAGTTTATTCAGATATCCTGAGATCTTCCTTTGTTCTGGCAACCCCATTGTTTCTTTCACTGTAAATCTGACTCATTTTTCTCTCTGCATACATCCCAATCTTTCTGACCTTTTTCTTCCTTAAGGTATTTTCCCTCTAGACAGGCTCTTCTTCAGGCTTATCCTGTGTCACAGCAAAGGTCCCAGCTGCTTCTTCAGTTTTTAACTGAGAAGCTACAAGTGTCATTTAACTACTTTGATGATTTTTACGAAGAAACATAGTAGATTAGACCACTACTGCTAAATGTTATCCTACAAACCAGATTACTAAGGAGAAGTAAACCCTCAGCTTTCCTAACAGCCTGCAGAAATTGTAAGTAAAGCAAGAGGTGCTTAATACCTCTAATTAATTTATCTGCTTCCAAATGAAACCATGCTCTGTCTTCAAGATAATGTTAGATCTTAATTAGACCATGAGTACTCATACATAAGTAGCCCCTACAGAGTAAATTTAAGTACAGTTACTTGGACTTGTAGCTACCTTTCCAATATAAAGTCTCTTGTATGAATGACAAAAGATCCAACAGGGGCCTCAATGAATAATACACTCAAATCTAATCTCAATTTCCCAGCTGTTGAGAGATAATGATAATATTGCTCCTTATTATCCTTTGATGATCTTGTCTAGTGAGAGAGCTTGGTCTGTGTGAAAGAGCTCTGTGCAGTCCTATAAACTAGGAGCACAGGAACTTATTGAAACCCAGAAATTCCTACTGTTTACAAATGAAAGTGCTAGCAATGGATATTGAGAGCCTAGGTAGAATATAGGGATGTGAGCAGAAGAGAATGAATAGTTTTTGATTATTACAATGAGGAAAATGCATTTTTACTTTGATGAGGTCTGGGCTGAATTTCTAGCTGATTTATATTTTGTTGCATGAATTAGTTTTCTATTTCTAATTATCATTAGCAAGAGAGTAAAGAAGCATTCAGTTCCCTGCTGCTAAAAAGTGAAAGGAGAAATAAATTAGAGACTGTTTTGCAAAGAAAAAGGAAAAAAAAAAAAACAGAAAACCAGAGAAAATAATCACAAGTTCAGCCTCCTCTGAAGGAAGATGATCCACAAGTTCTCTGAAGGAAGAAATTGCACACCTTCCTATAGAGTGCAATAAATTTCCTTCTGAAATGAAGTAATTTTTGAGCTATTGTATGTACTTACCTTATGAAAAAAGTGACAGCACTGATATTAAAATTTGATGCCCTCAATATTTTAATGTTAAAATAAATCAAACTGTTAGAAGCTGTAAGATTCCTTCATTATTTTTCTGAGAAGGTCAAACTTCTTTAATTTGAATGGATGTTAGTTTATGATTGAGAAGTGGGTTCTTGATAGGAAATTGTATGAATTTGTGTCTCTGTAGCAATCAGAAGCTGCACACATAGTTCATAAAGCATGCAGTACATTGCTCTGTGTCAGTGCCAACTAGCATTCTGGGGCTTTATTAGCACAATAGGTCATGGGGATGACAAGCTTGAAGCTAGAAATAATGATCTAATGATTGTTTTTAAAATTCATGTTCCTTTGCTTCAAGGTACAGTGAGAGATTTTTTTCTTATTAATGTACAGAGCTTTCAAATACAAAGGTAAAGAAAGAAATTCAAAACAGAAGATAGTAAATTTAGTTACTGGCAGTAATTACTGTTAGAACAGAACTGCTTCTTTTACATCCAAGACATTAAAGTGTAAAGAAGAAAAAGTTCAAGATCATATTCTAGTATGCCCACTGCTCAAGAATGCATAAATTGAAAAATTATGTTGATAATATGAAATATACTTGATGTTATCTAAAGTCCAGGACTAATATTGTTCCAGAAGAATTTGGAACATCAGACAAGGATTTGCTTCCAAAGGACAGAACAGATGTATGTGCTACTCCATGCACACTTTGGTAGATGTGCTGAATGGTAGCAGAATTACAAAATTACCTTCTCAGCATAAAGCTAGCGTTAAATTGATCTCCTCTTATGCTGCAATTTTTCAAGTACTGACTTATAGGTATCTTTTGCTTTATTTTGCTTTAAAATTCACTTTTTTAAAACAGAAAAAACATAGAAAGAAATATAACAGCAGAAGAGTCTGGAAATCAACAATTTTGACCCGGAGTTGCATTTTTCCCTGCTGGCAAAAGGTGGAGCATAGCTAAGAGCAGGGATAAGTGATGTGGAAAAGAAAGAAAGCAAAAGCACAGAGGCAGTGAAGGAAAATATGGAAGTAACGGAAGGACTCTGTAGGAGCCAGTTAAGAAGACCAGTTGTATAATGACACCAAGATAAAGAGCCTGTGCCAAAAAGGTTTGGAAGGTACAAGAGCTTGATATTCATCAAATTGCTTCTTGTGAGAATGGCCTTGATATTTCTGAGACTGATTTGGCTACTATAGTTCTATCCAAGATCTTCACATCTCTCCCCAAACTCCACCCTTCCTGGGAGATGTCCCTGTGTCCAGAGCCCTAAATATTGCAGGAGTTCCCAACCCATAGTTTGCCCACCTGTTTTATCATGTCTCCAGAAAGCCACAGACTAAACTATTTCAGAAAAGGTTTCAGCAGAAATTAATGCAAATATTCACAATTAAGGAAAGCAGAAGGCTTATTTTCCAAATCTCAAGTTCTGCTCTCAAGCTCTACAATAGTCCCAAGACTGTCCTAAGTCAAAAAGTTAAAACTAAATTTCCTGTAGGTTCTAAGTGTAGGCAAAGAAAGTGGTAGTTTATTCTACAAACATCTGGAGCTGCAAAGAAAAAAATTGTTATTCACTGGCAGTCATTGTTTCTGATTAAAATTGGCAGAGTGGTGAGAGTGATTAATTCTCTTAGAATTGTACTGGGAAATTAAGATGTTAATGGAGAAGAATCAGAAAAAAAAAATTGCTTCTGTGTTTCTTAGGAAATAAGGTACCATTGACTCATAGCTCATGTGCCAGGTCAGCCTCCTTCAATCTTTCCTATTCCACTAGATTCTTAATTATTCATTGGAATAGAGGAAAGGATGGAACAGTTCTGGAATTCAAAGATTAAGGTGACTAATGGAAAGAACTTATCTAATTTTGTCTCTTTGGGGGAAAAAAATTAGGTAGCTTAGATTTTAATAGATATTTTACATCTTCCAGTAACTTTTCTTTGTGAGACAAGGATTCTCTCCGAAAACTTTCTAAACATCATCTGCACATACTTCTGTGTGATTTGTCACTCCTGTTCACAAGCACTTTGTTTTCCTTGTGCAATGAATTTTTATGCAATATTTCTGGTTTGGGACTGAATATTCTTCCAGTTGATGGCAACCCAGGATTACTGGCTAAAGTTACTCGGATCTAGGGCTAGAATGCAAGGATTTAACCACTATAAAGTGGAGAATCCCACACCCTCTGCCAGTCAGGAATTGAACCCAGTCTCTCCCTATGATCCATGAGCACTTTGTCCTGACTGGCTGATTAGATCCTGGTTATCCTGTACTGAGACTTATGTCTCATCAGGATCACAACCTTGGTCCCTGTATTCCTTCCTCCATGAGGATCCAACGATTCCTGCTATTTGCAGGCAGTTTCAGAGCAGAGGCTCTGCAGACTCTCTTGCATTTGGGGAACTAAATTCACAGCAAGCAGTGGTGGATTTGCAGCTACCACTGTGATTAATTTATGGAGCTCTGAAGTGTGCTCTGATTGCTTTATTTCTGAAACCCCACACTGGGCTGGTGTAACATTATCACCTCCATCTTACAGAAGCAAATCTCAATTGAAAAGAGGCCTAGGACTTTACACCTGGTCACACTGAGGAATTGGGAAATGTGCGGAACTGAAATCACACCCTCAGTCTTTCTGTCTTCTGCTTTAAGGCTCTGTTCCTTGCTGATAGAAATGGGAGAGTAGGTAGGGAGGACCCCTACACACAGAAACACTTTACCTGCTTTTTCATCACCAAACCCCCTACCTGACATTTCCTCTGAGATTCCATAATTTGGAATGGGAAAGGGAAGCTGTTAAAGAGAAGATTTTCCATTAGCCTAACCTAGATATATCCCCCAAAGCAACATTTCATCAGCACTGGAATGCAGTGGTAAAACTGTTTTTTTCAGTAATTCGCATGTAAATTTTTATAAAAACACTTTCTTTCTTAAGTTCACCTTCCTATGTGCTCATATTCTAGATATGATTTATAGAGCACCCAAACATTTCATCAAACACTGAATGGGAAAGCAGCAGCTTTTTCACACAAACTGATTTGTTAGCAAAGGATAAATCAATGTGGCAGGCAGAAATACAGTGGAGATTATAACACAAATGGTAAATGTGGAAGGCCTCCCAGGTGGGAAGGGCTGGTTATTGTAAGGGGGAAATCAATGATTTATGGTTTGTAAAAGAGGAAGTTTCCTTTGTAGTGATGTTACATTACCCTTAAACAGAGTAGGAGGCTGTCATGGTTTAACCCCAGCCATCAACTAAGCCCCACAAAGCCACTAATTCACCCTCTGGGTGCATGGGGAAGACAATCAGAAGAATAAAAATGAGAAAATTTTGGGATTATATAAAGAGAGTTTAATCAGGAAAGGAAGAGCCAGATAAATAAGCAAAGCAAAATGAGGAATTCATTCACTACTTCTAATTGGCAGGCATCATCCCCAGGTAAACAGGGCTCCATCCCACAGAATGGTTATTTGAAAGGACAAACACCACAACTCCAAGTGTCCTCACTTCCTCCATCTTCTCCCAGCTTTACACACCAAGCACGATGCCAGCATGATGCCACATGATCTGGGACACCCCTTTGGTCACTGGGGCAGCTGTCCTGCCTGTGTCCCCTCCCAACTCCTTGTGAACCCCCAAACCCCTCACCAGTGGGGTGGGGTTGGGTGAGGAGCACAAAAGGCCTTGAGCCTGTGCAAGCTCTGCTCAGCAGTAACTAAAAATTCCCTGTGATGAGCACTGCTTCCAGCACAAATCCAAACCATAACCCCAGACTGGCTGCTCTGAAGAAAATAAACTCTACTCCAGTGGAAGCCAGCACAAAGGGTAGGAGAAGAAATAAGGAAAAAAATTTCATGTTCTATGATATATGGAATGCAAGGTGGTGCTTTTTGAACTACTTTGCCACTATGATTTTATGCAGGCAAGCATTTTGTCATGAATCTGTAGTCAGGGAAAGGAATAGTCTGGAGAATTTCCTAACATATTTATGAATTGCTAATATGCATGAAATATGAAGGCCAGACCAAAAAAATATTTGTTAGCAGAAGCTGAAATATTCACACAGTCAGACAGTTACTTCCAGGCAATTACATTAAGGAAGTTAAAAGTTTAAACCAATCCTAAATCCCCTTTAGAAAATATTGTCTGCTTAAGGCAGGCATGAGCTAGGTATTTTTCATTTCCAAATAATTACAAGAGTAACAACTGCTGTTCCTTAGCAATGGATTAAAGACTTCAAAATTAAGAATGGGATCTCTGAAATGCTGCAAATGGATCAGCTGGTGATGGAGGGGCATGGCACCACCAAATCTGGGTCATGCTTTTAAGTGACAGACTGGTGAAACTCTCATGTTCTTCCCAGGCTACCTTATGCTGCTCAATCCATAGGCATCACTAGTTAGTTACCCTGCATTGATTTTATGTATGTGGAATACTCCAAGGAAGTAAAGCAGTGTCCTCTGTACTGCCAAGACAATTAAACCACATTACCTACAAACAACTTTACTACAGGGACAGTCACACACCATATTTTTGATTCTAATTTAAATGTCTGAATTAGCACCCTAACCTTCATACATGATGCACACACCAAAATCAGGGATTCTTCAGAAGGATATTTATCTAGGATTCAACTCATAATGTAGTGAACTCAAATGGCTAATTTGAGCATCTCCTTTAAATGAGTAATCCACCTGTGAGTAATCACTGCTCACAGATTCTTTACTGCAAATGCTGTACAGGCACAATGCACAGGGAGGAGTATGAATTGGAAGGCAAATCTAATGAATTATTTTGCCTCACCACAGCAAACACAATTCACATGGGTTTATTCTGGGAATATAACAGTGGCTGTACTCAGCCAGAACAAAACTTCATTTAAATTTGTATGCCACCAACATCAGTGAATGGTAGGAGGCCTGGGGACCACCCAGTGCATAACAAGATGGTGAGCAGACAGGGATAGTCCTCCTACCTTCCAGGTACTCCCCAGGGCCTACAGTGTATTACGTTATTATGTTTTTACAGAACAAACTACTTCCTTTCACCAGCAGCACTTCCTTCTTTAATTGGCTTTAATGTGAAGTGCTGTAAAGCTGAGTGCAGCTCATTGCACACCAAAGGGGGTCTTAGGCAGAGCTCTATGCAGTCTACAGAGACTCTATATAGTCCAAAGAAAAGCTTTTCTGCAAGATGCTTAACAACCCTGGGAAGTCTTTCTTTTTTATTCATTTTTTTCTCAGTAGGCTTTTGACTCAAGCATTGTCAGATGAAGGGAACTTGTAGACAGTTCAAATTTAGCCTTCTTTCTATCAAAATCTCATGTTCTGTATTCAGACTATGTTCCAAACTCCAGTGGCAGTCCCATGCTTTGAATGTATGCTCATTCACAGGAACTGGCCTAAGATGACCCAGTTCCTGCGCCATGATCATCAAACATGCATCAGCAGATAGATTTCAACATCTAAAATGTCAGGCTGCATTTGCCTGAAACCTGAACTTAAAATGATCTCTGTAATTAAGCTTCGAGTCAACTGGTTCCCAAATTACTTTTCTAAATAAAGATTCTACAGCATGTTAAAGCATTATTTACTCATTCTCATAAACAAAACTGGGCAGGACCTCAGCAGTTTCAAGTAGGCATAACCTTAATTGAAGTTAATATTATAAACAGATTTACATTAAGTTCAAGAACTTCATTTTTCTTGGACTTTACTGTAAAATATATTTCCTCTAAATGAAACTTGAGTCTGTACTTTTGAGAGAAATTGTAAGATTATGTTCTTATAAAAACCTATTCTTAACATAATCACAGAAGATCATCAAGGCAGTGTTTAGTTTCTATCAGTATCTTTTGAAACACATCCTATCCACCTCAAAATGAATCATTCTTTTCATAAAAAGCAACTAAGTTATTCAGACAGATAAAATATTAATCCTAAGTAAGGGAATAAGGAAAGAAAAATCAAAATCTTAAATTTCTTACCCTAGGCCTTCTTGCTATGAGGATTCAAGAGTTCACTTCTGTTGCACATTAATCATTTCAGCTACCAAGGGATGAAATGTCTCTTAAATCAAGTTCTACTCAGCTGTAGGGAGGAACATTTTCAATATTTAGAGAAAGCAGAGATCAAAAATTCCTCAGTTTTCACCTTCAATGAAAGACTGAGATAGAAGCACACAACTTATTTTGGCCTCAGTATCCTTTGTTGAAATGGGTACTTCACATTATTCCATAAGGTTTCATTGGTCACAGACTATTGTAAATGGGGCTAACATGGACAAGAGGGGATTGGGTGCCACAAAGGTATTTCCCTGCTCAGAGGAGAAAGTGGCTGTGTTTCACTCTGGTTCTTGGAGAAAACATGCACAAAAAATGTGCTTTGGCTTTAGCAGAACATGAAACAAAGACAAAAACACACATAGGCTTAATTGTCTTGGTTTAGTTGGAAAAAAATTTCTTGTATTCTCATGTGATAAAATAATAGAAGAGTAGTCAAGGTGAAAATGTATAATTGTTAGTCTCCATTTAAACTGATTATGAGAGAGCATCACATTGTCTCTGTAAAGGTATTTCTGCTCTTACAGAGACTGGAGAGCTTTTTAATTTGTTTTTCAATAAGTTTTTTCCAGACTCATCATTGGTGACCTCAGAAACAAAAGGAATCCCCACTGGAGGAGCTAGAAAAATCCATTCCTTTGAGAAAAGCACTTTTGAAAAGGAATACATTATCCCTCCCCATGTCCACCACCACATGCACAGAGATAGAGGGGAAAAAATATTAGACATTAAGTTATGGATACCTACTACCTACAATTAACTAAATTGTAGTAGAAAATTAGAGCTAACAGCTGGGGAAAAGAGATCTGTTTTAAAGTTAGATTGCAAACAAGAATGTTTGTGAGAAGGAATTGTCAAATGCAGCAATAAAGAGAGAACTAAGACAGTGAGAAGAGGCTGGTAGCTGGATATATTTAAAGCAAAAATAGAATCCTTCTCAATATGAACATAAAATTAGGAGTGGAGGGTATGAGAGTTCATTGCAGCAAATGTCCAAAATAAATTTTATAATAAAAGTGAGGCACCTGGATTTTACAGCACAAACATCAAACTGTAAAGGTCTGACTGGGACAGTCCTGGATCTAAGCACCAGCCTGCTCTCTCATGAACCCTTGTCTCTGTGATAATTACTAAGTCAGAAAATATTACTTAATGATGTATGATCACAAGTGGGGAATAACTCAAAAAATATAGCCCTAGATAAGCAATCTCAGGTTTTACACAAATAGCCCAATGAATGTTGGGGCTTGTTTCCAAAAGTTACAGTTCATTATTGGTGGTCACTAGGGCCAGATGAAAAACTCTCTATTTCCCTAAATTTATAACTGCAGGTTACTTTTTGATCTGTCCGGAACAATTTTGCTACCTTGGAGCTTTTGTTAGTTTGGTGCATCTTTGCTTTCTGAACACTTTCTGTGAGTATTTAAATTTTGAAAAGACTTCAGGTGAGAGCCTTAAGTCGCACTGTACACTTCTATTTTTCTAGAGAATACATACAATTTTAAAGCTAATTTCCAAGTCTAAGATTAATTTGAATTTTACATTCTTCAAGTATTTGTGAGGAAAAGAAAAGCCATTCGAAGAAATGCCTCCCACTAAAATTAGAGTGTTCTTGGATTACAAATTCCTGTGTGGTATGAACAGGGAATCTGCACATTTAATAAAAACTGAAACTATTAAAAATACACAGAGAAAATAATTGGAATAATTTGTTAGCCTACTTCAGGCATCCATGCAAGTAGACCTGGTCCTTGAAAAATAGTCCTGCTTCACATAAAAGCTTCTCAGACTTCCATCACTCATTCATTTGCAAACACAACCCACTGTCAGCAAAGGAAAAATTGGTACAAGAACTATTACAGTGGTTTGACCCTTACACATTGATGGGCCCAGACAATGTCCACCCAAGGTTACTAAAAGAGCTGGCTAACATCCTCATGAGGCTGCTTTCCATGACCTTTGAGCAGCTGTAGAGATCAGGGAACATCTCAGAAGACTGGAAGTAGGTTGGGATCATACCATGAGGATCAAGTAAATTATAGTCCAAGGGAACTATCAGGAGCAAGGAAATTATAGTTCCATCAGTCCTCAGTCCCTGGGAAAGTTATGGAATGGATCCTCCTGGAGGCCATCCCAAATCAAATTAAACGCATGACTGGGAAAATCCAGCCCAGATTGAACAAGGGCAAGTACTGTTTGACAAACATGATTTTCTGCTGTGACAAAGTCACCCTCTTGGCTGATGTGGGGAGACCGTGCAGATTGTCTTCCTGGATTTGTCCAAGGGTTTTGGTAGGGTCTCCCCCAGCCTGGCTTAAGCGTACCTGCAGAGTGACATCTCCTGAAAGAGGGATCCTTTTGAAGAACCCTTTTACAGGTGGACCAGAGGATCTGGGTGGACAATGCTGAAGCACACAGCAAGGTAAGACAGTAAAGGATAAAATTAATATGCCTGCTAAAGTAGACACAGTTTGTTGTGAGGGAACCTGATCCTAACAGTTGCAAAGAGTTAGATACATGTTATGATTCCTCATGGAGAAAAAGTAAGCAGTTGAATATCTTTTGCTCTTTTAAGTTATTGTAATAGATTTCTGAATGTTATATTAGTGAATTATTCATAACTATTCAACACTAACTTCAGCAGAAATACACAGGATAAATATATGACCATGTCTGCCACTAAAAATTCCTGCATTGAGAAATAGTTGATTATTGTAAAGTTAATCATGGTGGGGAAAAAGGGTGTATCAAGAAAATTTCCTTATATCTTTTTCTTTTTTGATTTCCATTGACAAGCATGGTGGGATCATCAGGTGCTCAGAGAAGCAAAAAACACATAAAAAAAAAAAAACAAGTTAAAAAAAACATATCATTTTCACTGTAGCCGTCAGCCTGCAGCTATTACAAATGAGTAATTTATAAGTGTGTAATTTACAGAATGTGTATGGAAGCACATTTAATGCTGATACAAAGACGGCCTGGATGTGTAATGAGGTTTTTATAGCATATTGTGCTAGGTTTAATGCAGGCATGTAGGTACGGCTTCCTCAGCAATCACTGAGGCTTGGTTGAGGGTGCTTTCTTTCTTTTAAGCCTGAAAAATGTGCTTTTAAATAGAACTCCAGAAAAAATTTACATAATTATTTCAAATCTGTCATTGTCCGTTCTTTGGACACAATCACTCTGTAATATATGGAGGCTACATTAGTTATGAGGGGTTTTTTTAAACTGTCACAACACTACCTAGATGAGAAAACTAATCCTGTGCTTAATGCATGGCTGGATCCTTCTGGAAAATAATGAGAGGCATCCTAGGGAGAAAGGACTACTTACCATAAAATACATTCTCAGTATATTTCTCCTCCTTTTTTTTTTTTTTTAATTTCATTTTTAAGCACATTTGCATGAAAACAGGATCTCTGGCTAAGGATGCCCTTTGGATTCCCCCTCCCCCTTGGTATTTTAACATCCTCTTGTGGTGACTAGCGTCCAAGTTCTGTCAGCACCTACAAATTTACCCTTTCAAACACACCCACTGATTTCCTTGAAGCAATCTACTGAGTGTGGTGCAGCACATGGACAGTGTTTGCAGGAACAGGGCCCAGATAATTATTTCCAGATGAAGTGTGCTGCAAAAAGAGGGGTAGAACTAGCACAGCCAGAAGAGTGAAATTTCAAGGAATTGAATTCAGCCCAAAGATATACCCCTCAATAATTTCTTTGCCTGGAACAACTCAAGCACAGGATGATTTTCACCAGTAAAAATCAGAAGGAGCAAATGCTCCAGGGTCTCAAAGGGAACCTGTGAGAGACAAGAGCAGGGGTCTCTCAGGGGTACAGACCCTAGAGGGATTGCATCCTTAGGATGCTGCTGGCCCAGATGGCAAAGCAGAGATGATCCATGTCTCTGTGATATGAGCTGTGACTCCAGGCTTTATTAAGAGCTCATTTTTAGCTGAATCCATGTGCTAAATTTTGGTATGATGTTCTTGCCCTCAAAGACAGCTGCAGTTACTGGATCAAATCAGCTTTTCTAGCACTCTTTTGCCTGATGACAATATTGGAGAACAACATTAAAAAATACTGATGAGGCACATTGAAGATTTTAATTATATTTTCTCCTCAATCAGAAGTGATTTTTTCTGTGGGTAATCACATCTTTTTACATTTTGCTCTCAATAAGGAGAGTTGTCAGGTTGTTTTCACCTCAGCAAAAATTCTAGAAATGGGCTTCATTGTCTCACGTGCTCACGTATTTTATCTTTGTAGTTGAAAGCCCCAGTGCACTGTCAGAGGACATCCCCATTTGGGGTGTTCACAACTAGTAAGGAAACATATTCCAGGTTGCCAAACTCAACTGAAATTTTGGGGAAAAACATAAGGAAGAAGAATCAGGTCTACTTTACTGGCAGGAAAAGATGACATTTGAAGAGACTGCTCTGTGCTTCTGAGGGATAGTTCTGATTTGGAATTTCATCACCAGAAAAGTAGCCATTTTTAGCCCTAGAACAAATTCTTCTGCAAGCCAGATTATGCTCCAGGTCAGGTACAGATGTGGAGCTAACAACATGAAACACTGCAGTGCATGCAAAGCTCCAGTGTACCTTCTGATTCCCAGTCTGCCATTCAGTGTTAACAGAATTCAAAAGCATAAACTAAAATTCATCCTAAGGCATAGAGTTTCTTCCATTTCTCAGTTTAATTGGAATTTTTATATACAGTTTCCAGATAAAATCGTAATTCAGGTCATCATTTCCCAACTAAACTTTACCCAAAGGTCCCAGAAGCTGAGTGAATCTTTAAATAGACCCCAACCTGCTGTTCAAGTTTCCTATGCAATATGGAACAAGGTGAATTTCCATCCTGTGGCTGGGGGCTTTGCTGAGGATCCTTCTCAAAAGTGTTTCCTTCATGCACATGACATCCTTATTTTGCTGCAGTTTGCACCAATCTAAATAAATGGCAATAAATACCGAGGTTATTTTATGAGAAAATAGACATCACCACCTTCCCCCGTGTTCTGTGCTCAAAAGTGACAGGTGACATGCAGTTGGTTTTCACTCTCAGCTGCTGCCCATTGCACACACCACTTGCCAGAGAAACCTGACAAATAAAGAGAAGAAAAAGTATGAAAGAGAATAAATTTTGATATTAAAACTGAGTAAACATGGCATGTAATTTATCAAAAGCATAAATACAAGCAGTGCCAACATGTCTTTTTCCTCTAAAATGATATATTTTACCAGAGGGATATTTCAGATTTTTCACTTAGTGCCAAGGTAATTTTAATACCTTTCTAATCTACAACATATGGGTCATATGATATTTCACATTATTTGCATCACCAATAAAACAGCCCATTAATCAAACATGCCACCATAACCTCCAACAGTATAAACTGGAAAATGTGCTTAATATTTTAAGTGGAATTATTTGCTTGAAATATTCTTTTTTGGTGTAATAAATGTCTGCTAATTTTAACACTCGGTCAAGCATACCAAAAATTATTCTAAATCTCTATTTATTTGAATTCTTCACTGTAAATAAAGCCCAGTCTGTGAATACATTTATCTTCAAATTATCTGATGTGGTTTTTTTATTTTTTTCATCAGCATTACTCTGTAAGCTTAGAATAGAGTCATTGGGAAATAACTAATATATATTATTTGTGTAATTATGATAATTCTCCCAAGCTTGGCCATCCTGTAGCAAAGTCTACTAGAAATGAACATCAAATTTATGTACAGATAGATAATTTTCTTTATAAAATCTCATACACTATAATGAAACATTTGTGTGAGACAGGAAATTATAAGCACTGTTCAGAATTCTCACTTCAGCCTTTGGCTTGTGGCAGTCTCTGATTTTGAAAACAGGTGTAAAAAATAGATATAGAAGATAGAGAATTTACCAGTATTTTAAAATAAAAACACATTAAGTTAAGACTACAGAAACGCTTTTTCTCTTAGAGAAAGGCAGGACATCTGAATTCTATTTTTATTATTATTGTGCTAAAGAAAGTACCTAAATAATTATTTTACATACATTTACATTAATCTCTCTGGCAAACACCAGCGCTTAGATACATAAGGGTCTTGTTAATCTCCATACAGAAAATAAAGTCTTTCTCTTTTTCTATCAGATTTCATCTCCAGCACACAAATAGGGACTGAATCAAAAGCCTCTGAAGTGTAGGTTGGCTTTGAGCATGGCTATTAAGTCCTCTTTACAAGAAAGAGAAACTGAGGCTATGAGTAAGAATTCTCCAACCAAGTATAGTTTTCCAAATTAATGCTATAGTTTTCCTCATCACAGGTATTAGTTGTCAGCCATGAAAGCATATCCAGAGAAACTTGGTTCCTAAGCATGGAAGAAGGGCTGTACATACAAGTTTGTGAGTAGACATTAGCACTGGGGACTCTATTCAGTATTTTCATTTGCGCTACTCACTGTCCCTCTCTTTTTTAGCCCCCTGCAAAACAAATAGAAAAGTACCTTTCTACTTAGAGTTATATGAGACTAAAACATTCACAAGACACTATCAGGACCCACTATGAAAGGTGCTATAAAATCAGAGATTCTTACTGCTTTTTATTAGAAAGCACAATCCATTAAAATTCCCTACCACTTTCTCATTAAAATTATTATTAAAAAAAAAACAAAACAAAAACACACACAAAAAAACCCCAAACAAAAACTAAAAAAAAACACAAACAAAAACCTCTCAACACCATTCTCATTAAGGAAGGTCAATCTGCTTTCAGCTAAAATGAGAACAGACCTTGCATTTTATTCAGCACTCACAGGCATTTTTAAATTTTAGAAAAAGTTCAGTAAAGGTTTTCGGTTTTCTTTCAGTCAGATATAGCCAAAATGAGGGCCTCTTCTACAAATGCTTACATGTGTGCTCAGGTTTAGGAGGGTTTCCAGTGAAACAAGTTGCTTGTATAAACTTAGGCAAGTGCATTTCTGTTTGTAGACTCAGAGTCTAAGAAACCATATTTTACCATTTCTCTGAATCATTGCTCCAAACCTGCTAATAGCAACAAGCTCCTGCTGACTTTAAAGTAAACAACTAATTCTCAGTAGTGTTATTAATTATTTTCCTGCTGAAAAATGCTTCTAATCTCCCTAGATATTTTAATTTCTTAAGAATTCATAAAAAATAATATTTTCCCAAATACCAGAGCAGGTATGTTCAGCCAGCCAAGAGAAGATGTAAGACTAAAGAGGGATGAAATTTACACTAAGTGTCTGCCCAATGTAAATTTTCATTAGGTGTCATGCTATCCAGTTATTGTGAAATAATAAAATACATCCATAGAGTGCTATATTTTTTTTTCCCTCTGAGTTCTGATGACATGCACAAGCTGTTAAAGTAATAATGTCACTAGCAACTCCTGATAAAAAAATAGTTCTATTTAATACAGCTGGGTGCAGTTCACTCTCTCTATACTGTAAATAAAAACCAGAATATCACATGAGAGCAACTAAATTATATAACTGCTCATGCAAACCTGTACAATGCCCTTAACAGCCCCTTATAAATCTGGAATGTTTTGCTGTTTCTTCCCCTTCTCAAGCATCCAAACTTGGGTGTATTTCTTTTCAAATATTTTATTTAATTGTACAGATCTTTTTCCACACTTCTGTCAGTCAAGGCAGTGATGGGGTGAAGGTGCAGTATCAGTCACTGTGCACAGCAGGAAATCAAAATCTGCAGAAAATACTTGCCATCAGCAAGAGGTAGCCGAGCTGCCTGCTTGACAAATGCTTCTTAGACCTAAATAAGGCAAAAAAGAACAAGCACAATGTTTCAGAGAAGCCTGTGGTAGACTGGATTTAAAAAGAAAGTGTGGGAGGCCAGCATTTTCTAGTGAAAACATTTAAAGTTTTGCTATTGTTTCTAAATAGCAGTAAAACACATAATATAATCCCCACTCTGTAGAAAAAAAATTAAAATTTTCCTATGAGCTGATGGCACTTCTGATAAAATTAGTTGGGCTTTTCTTCACATTAGAAAATAGCAGTCTATCAAAACACTCCAGAAATATATCAATTTCCATGAACTTTGACCAAAACACAGAGAGCTCTATAATGAGTCAAGACAAGGTAAAGGCTGCTAGCAGCTCCATTTTCTCCTTGCACAAGTAAATTATGCCATCACTGTTTTCTTCAAAGCCATCTTTTGTAATAGTACCTTTACTTTTCTGGCCACCCAGGTTCCCCACATGCAGCAGAGGACACTCAATAGGACCTTGCTTCACCTGGCACTTCCTGCAGATTCCAAAGGCACTGGGGCTTTGCTGGAAGGACCCAGGGGTAACTGCAGGTGTTCCAATGGTAGATAAGTCAGCTGGTGGAGCACACCTGTGCTGGAGAGTTGTGTCCCCAAAACTCCCTCCAGGACTCTGAACATGGCCTTTTGTTCGGTTTGTCTCAATGAGGCACGTTTGTTCTGAATGTAATATCTGATTAATCACTCTATCTCTGATCATATGGATCATCCATGGTCCATTCCAGGGAGCATTCCCTGTGAAAAAATCATTAAGAATTAAATCTTGCCACCTTTTTTCTGTTTTCTGGCTCATCATTTTGTCCATTTATCTCTTGCTTTGATCCTGATATTATCCAACTATAGTTAGACATATTCTTTAATAATCTCTCCAGGTGCTCCTCCTGTCTTTACAGAGATTACTTAAATTTTCTTTGAGATACAATCAGGGAAATATCTTAAATTCAGAAATTATACCAGTAGTGGAGGAAAAAACATCTGTAGACAGGTCTGTCTCTAATTACTGCACTATCAATTACTGTTGTTTTCACATCCTCCCAGAATTTTCAGGTTCAAGAAAGATACTATTTTCCTCCTCCCTATCTGTTATATTTTCAACCTACAGTATCATAAAACACTTCTGAAACTACTGCGTCTAACTTCATATGTTTGCAATTGATAAGTACAAGCAGATTTAGAAAAAAATTAAAATCCACCTCCAAAAAAAACCACCACCAAACCAACAATCAAAATAAGCCCTCCCTTCAACAGTATTGGCACCTTGTCAGACTTTCCAAGTACAAACAATATGAGTATCTATATTTCACCACAATTCTGTAGAACTGTAAAAAATAGACCTAGAAGATCATAAGACCCTGTAATACACCCTCATGTCACAATCAACCATAATGAAATCTTCCATCACCTTTTCTTTGACTTCCTTAAATTTCAGTTGTACAGATTTCCTGTCACCTGAAATAAGACAATACCAGTTCACTTTCAGTATTTTTCCCTTTTTTCTCTCTAACTTTTAAAGAAAATTCACAGCTTTTTGCCTTGAGTTCAGGGATACAATACTAGTTTTGGTACTCCTACTCATCTGAAGAGTTGAAATGGCTCTTAAGGAATGCTTTTTTTTTTTTTTTTTGAAGCCTTGGAAAGACTTTTTTTTTTTACCTGAAAAACTTGCTTATCCAGAGAAACCAGAGGAATTTTCCTTTTTGTTACTACCCAGAAAAGAGAAGACTGAATTTAAGTTATGTTGTTTTGAGAAATGTGTCAGTATTTTGATTGTACTCAAAACTTACAAAATCTCCTGATCTCACAACGCTGATCACCATATGATCAACACTTCTGGATGCTATCAAGACACAAGGAGACTGTGTCTCATCTCTCTCTGTACAAAAAATATTTACACAGCACCCTATTTAACTGTACCTTTTCCTTATTTATTTTGGGCTCTATTCCAAAACTGTCCTTTGGTGGTACTGGTTTTGGAGAAGGAAAGAGGAGAAGTTAAATAGCATCCTTCATGGATTCTTTCCAGTCTGAGACATTGCTAGTCTTTTCTTACTGCCTCTTACCCTGTATTCTGCTGTGATAAACTCTCCCAAAAACATTTTATCACTGTTTTCCTGTATCTAGATTCCCTTCCATTCTCAGCATCACTCTGTGAAACATTACCCCTCTATTTTCAGCCATTATAATTTTACTTCATTTCTTACATTTCATTTGTTAAATATGTTTATTCTGTGAAGAGGGATGGATCTCAACTACATACCAGATAAATCTGCCCTTTCTCCCCCTGATGTGTCACGTTCTGCCACCCTCATTGCCCTTCTACTCAGTGACAATGGCTGTCTGGGACCTTGGAGAGCAGCTTCCCAATGGAGAATAAAATAGTTACATGAAGTCTAAAGACACTTAAACTTAGCCATAAACTGAGCCTGTTTATGCACAGTTGTTAAGTGAATGAGTCAGAGTATAAAGCTGCTTGTGAATCTCAGCCTAGACTGCTGTCTGGCACCAAGGGAGCATTTCTCTGTGCTTGGCCTTCCACAGGTCTGTCTGTTTATCTGCTTGCTGACACATTCCTGAGCCTGGTCACTCCCAAACCTTGCTTCGTTCAAGTATTTTTGTAGTTAATGGCACGAAAGAGGTAACAATGGTAGACTCAGCAGAAACAAAATGGAGACAGCAAGAGAGTTAATCACAAACAAAACAAAACAAAACAAAAAAAAAAAGAAAAATCACAAACAAAAAAAACCCACAAGAAAACAACAACAGCAAAAACCAACCAAACAAAAAGCCTATGTAACATCATTTTAGTCACTGGACAACGTAAGTTTGGTGAGTTGCTGACGGCAGCTCTGCTCTATGCCAAAATACTTACAATTCTCTCCTTGTTTGTTAGCTCTCTCTTTGGCTTTCCTGTGCCAGTTCAGATCCATTAAGGCCATATATTTTAACAACGATGATTTTACGGTCAAATATACAATGCATGAATTCATGGTGGTCAAACCCAAATGTACTCTCAAAATGCTAACGCTTAGGGAAATAGTCCAGTGGGGGATTTTGTCATAATATTTATTATAGTAATACCACAGATTCTGTTAGCAAAACCACTGCTGTGTCAGCAAGTTCTGGAAAAAATAATAAAAGGAACTATAAATAAAATACATAAATTTAATTAAAGGTTAAATCTTTGAGAGAAAACCCTCCTTAAAAGGGACTAAAAGTTTTGTGATTTTATCATCACGATATATATTGTTTTTCTCTCCAATTTATATATTTTTTTTAATCTTGCTGCTTATTTACAAACACAGTAATTATTCAAACGATGAAAGCTTAAAAAGTCACTGCATACAAAGCTATTCATCTAATAAGTAACCTAATGCCCACTACAGTAATTGTCCAAAAACATACCACAGAGGAAATCAGGTCAAAAAACTGAATCTCCTACATTTTTTGGTTGTTGCTTTACAACAGATTTTTTCTATTTTGAAAGAAAGATAACCTGTTATTCTTTACATACTTGAAAAGGTATAACATTTAACAAACAATGTTTGTTAAATATCAACCAGAAACATTTGGATATATATTATTGCTTTAATACAACTGCTTATAATTTTGAGCTGTTCCCCACATCCCTGGATTGCCTTGTTTCAGTATCTGATTATGTTCTGAGATAATTCCATTCTTTCCTGCAAGTTCCTGTGGGAGGAACTCTACTTGCTACAGAGACAAGTTATTATACATTATCAAAGCTGTAGTTCTGACAGATATCCTCAAATAACATTGAAGACCTTGCAGATCCATTATGTAAAAACTTAGGATACTGAGATCCAATTTGATCTGTTTGCTTTCCAGAAGACAGCCTGCACTGCAGGGAGGTGGATACATGGAATATCTGGTGTCTCAGAACAGCATGTTCCAGGAATCCAAGGTGGCTACAGGTCAGGTTTCTCATCTCAGGCAGGTGACATGTACTGTCCTCTCTATGCACTGAGGCTGTAGGGGACATATAAAGAATCAGGGAGAAAGAAAGTAGTCCTAATTTTCAGTTAAAAATAAAGGAAAAATACCTTTATAGAGGAGACTCCTTCCAGAACATTTCCTCCTACCTTGTCTCAAACCAAGACCGTCATCTTGCATTGTGGCTGGGGCAAGGGTTAAAGCTTAGACATACAGATAGAAGCATGACATGTGTGGAAAATCTCTCAGGTGTGAAAGAAGGCCGTCAACTTTAGAAGCCTGTGAAAACATGGTAGATGCAGACACCAAATATGTTGTAGAAATGCAGGATCTCTGGTGGGCATCTGATTGTGTAGAACAATCTAACGTGTCTGGGAGATGAATCCTAGCTATGAAGCCTGGGCAAGTGAATCCCAATCTTATCATTCTATATAAAAGACCAATTAGCTCCTGAAATGCCCATCTTGTTAAGTTTTGTGGATTTACAGACCAGAAATAAAGTGAAGATTTTAACATGGGAGGGATTATAATTTTATTAATGGGATAATAAAACAGCAAAAAGAGTAATGTAATAATATGTTAGTTTGAAGTATGCACAGACAAGGTAATAAAATAGTTTAAGTAGCCAATGTCCTTAGAAGATATTAGTGCAATCAGATTTTTGAGATCATAGATTCTGAGGCAGAAGGTCAAGATTTTATGCTAATGCATTATTTCATTTTAAAAGTTAAATTTACCAATTGACAGATAAAATAAGGTGTTTTCAGTATATCATGGATTGCAGAATCATATTGCTAAGACAATGTACTGGCCTTATGTGTCTATAGGAGCCAACTGCATGTTTGCAGGGCAATGAAGGAGCTGAGCACAGTGTTCCCAAAATAATTCTTCTGATACCTATAATTTCCCTAGGTCCTGTCAAATCGAGGAGACTTTAATATTATAAGGAACTGAAAAGTTCAAATAATTACTTGATTTTCTCAACAGAATGGGAAATTTCATCTTCTTTCTTTCTCCTCTTGAATTAAACAGTACTTACTCGAATTATGTAATAATTGTGCCCATTGTAATGTTGAAAGACGTATGCAAGTATTTAATAGATGTGTTGTTTTTTGTTTTCCACTTAGCAGTCAACTGATCCTGTTGTCATTTGGCATGAGAATGTGCCTTGCAGTATTTGTCCAGATGCTGGGCACTGCACCATGAGCTGCAGTGTCTGAGCTTGCCTCAGATTACCCAGTTCAGGAGCTGGCTGCAGTTTACCAGTGACAGTGTGGAATTCTGCACTAGCAAACTTGCCCTGCAGGAATGATTCCCATGTAAGATTTAGGCTATTGCAGCTTTTGGTGTTGGAGCTAGTTAGCTGAAAATGAATCACTGCAGCTGTGCTGTACTGGCATTATTAGACACCTGTCCTGTTAGGAGGAAGTCCCTCTCATCCTTTAACAAGTACAGAAATTGCATTAGTTCTGTGAAGAAATTCCACTTCGGGAAAAAAGATCCTCTGAGGTCTTACTCTGGTAATTTAGGGAGGTATGAGAAAAATGTCCCAGGTCAAAAGCTGCGACAAGGGATGGTGGTTTCTCTCTCTTCTAACACATCCCCTCTCATGGCATCTTTAAAGAGTACACTGCCACCTTGTCACTGCCCCCTGTCCCACCCTCCCACCAGCCTCTCCAGCAGCTGCCACTATCACCAGTCAGCTCCTCCTTCCAGCAGGGAGCACTAAGGAACAGGCAAATATGGCCTGGTCCTTGAGACTGCTGCCCAGGGAAAGTGACATTAGTTTTACAGCTATCAAGTCACATATCTTTGGTGTCACTCTGCTGTATAAACACACCATCCTTCCTGAGAAGAATATGTACAGCACTGACCCCTTTCCTGCTTTCCCTGACAATGGCTTGACCTTCCACTGTCTTTGCCATGTTATTCAAACCATAAATATTGTCTGTGTTTCTCTCAACAGAGCAGCAGCCCATCTTTGTGTCTGGCTAGGCTTTACACAGCTCCAGCATGTATCACTGTATGTTCTGCTGAGCCTGGGCAGGTCAGCACAGCACGACAGTACTACTCACACAGGGTACCAGGGAGCACCAGCAGGGCTGGAGCCAGGCTGACACAGTGCTGCCACACTCCACCAGTGCAGAAAAGCAGGTGAGCATGCACAGCAGTCAAAGCTGAGGTGCTCCAGGGACTTAATGTCATTAACACTTTGGGGTTAGATACTCAAAAGGCAGGCTGCAGCTGAAGCAGATATTTGGAAAACATAATTTTGGCTTACAGAGCTGAATTGCTTTCAGTAACTCTATTATATGCCTAGACCTGAGCTTTAAAAGATAAAACTACCTCAAAAACCTTCGATTTCTTAGTGCCCACTTCTCTGTGTTTTGCTGTCTGTATTCTACCTAACAGTTAGGAATATCAATACTTACCATAGATTATGTAAAAAATATTACTAATAGGTCCTCATAAGAGCACCTATTCCCCTACTCACAGAGGGGTTTTGAATAGGAGTACTTGCATCATTAGTGACAGACGCTTGTTTAATCAAGACCTCTAAGGATGTGAGCACTACAACTTTAGGCATTACATTCCCGTGCTTCACTACCTCTGCTGTTTTGGTTTAGTTTTATTTAACCTGATGGCTTACCTGGATTGGTCTTGTTGAAGTTTAGTACTTCTCCCACATATAGTGAAGCATATACACTTTTGGAACTGATGTGATTTGACTTCTTTATCGGCAAAAACAAAATACTTGATGGGCTTGTTAAAAGTAGCAAATGCTTTTACATTTCCAAGGAATCAGATTTTTGAAAAAGAGAACCATTTTGGTAGCATATCAGAGGTTTTACTCTCTCTGAAAAAAGCCGATGCACCTTTTACAGTAACACAACAGAAATGCCAGTTGCCACAGCTGATTTGCCTTCCTATTTCCAGTCAAATGCTCTGCTGAGAAAAAATGTAGATGTGGGTGGTTAGGAAAAGAGGTAAAGACCTGATTGAAATAAACACAATATTTTTTAAATGTTGAAACTCACGCAGTGAGTGAATAGCAATTTTCTATTGTGTAGAAAGACAAGTTGAGGAAACTCAGCTAACATCTCTTAATGTTAGGAAATATCCCTCCCCTGTGACTAAATGGCATCAGGGATGCATCATGTTATCAGACACAGGATGGATTCCACTCACTACAATTAAACATTTACCTTTCATTCCACCCTCATCATTAATATAGCTCTCTGCCATGCTGAAATGGCAAGGTTATAAACACACAATGATAGAACATCACGAGACACCTGTATCTATCAAAGAAACAGCACAGAAATCAATAGCATAGAGGAGGGTGATCCTGGGAATTCAGTGAGTGCATGTGAAAAATAGATATCTGCAGGTATGCCAACATCCTTGTGACTGTTGTGTGACAGATTGTTTCAGCAGAGCTAAAGTGTTCACTTTATTGCTTTTTCTCCTATAGCTATAATATGAACTACTCTCTGGAGGCCTTGTATTTGTTTCACTTAAATATTTGGCTTTTTATTTATTGGAAAATACATTTCCTACTTTCTTATCCTCCTGAAGTCACTTGGTTTTCAGAGCTGAGTAATGTATCTGTTCTGCAGGAGATATAAACACTTTCATATCAAAATCATTGACACTAATCAAATATCCTAATTGCCCAGGTAGGAAAAAGTACAAGACAAAGCATTTGAGAAAGCAAACCAATTACTTGTGACTTATGTCATTCCCAAACCAAAAAATACAAAAGAATGAAGCAATGAGAAATTGCCATTGAAATTTTGTACAGTCAGAGCACAATAATCCTGTAATTAGCCAGAATTGAATTCTTGCTATTACTAATATGCATAATAAAAAAAATACCTTGTGTTTTATTACTCTAAACTTGAAAAAGCCATACAAATTTTATACAGTCATAACGTGGTAAAACTCTTAAATTGGATCAACTCAATTAAAAAATAATTAAAAGTTCTGCTCAATCTGGAATTTTAATATTTGTCTTTTCTTTTTTACATTAACTGAAAAAAAATCCAAGACATACCATTTTGACCCAAAGCTTTGGACTTCTTAATTTAAAAGAAATATGAAAAAAAAATCTGGGGCCATTTCAGAATTTTTTATTGTTTAGGTGAGGACGTCAAACTCATTTCCTCAAGCACAGTGTCACTAAACATAATTGACACTTTCCAGAAGTGAAATTCATTCTCAGTTAGCCATATTCCAGATGTGTGAGAATCACACACCCAGCCCTGAGCTCTGCCATGCACTCAAAGGTAGCATGGGCAAACAAAGCACGTTAACTATGACTCACTGAAAACCAGAGGAGATATAGGTGCCAGCCCTGTGAACAAGGACAAGAATTAGATTAGCTGTTAAATCCACAAAGCAGCCACCATTTGAGGTTTTTACTTCCACACTGCTCAGTTGAAAAGCTTATTTATTTAAAATCTTTGCATAACTACCCACCTCCTTCATATGAACAGTTTTGGAAAAGGATCCTTACTTTTGAACTATGGTAAGAATAGGAAAACCTAAGAAAATAGTTTTTAAAATGTCAGTCACAAGAGGGTAGTAAATATACTTGTACCAAAAGGACTGCCATTAATTTTAATGAGATCTTCTCATGTGGAACATTTACAGGTTTCAGTCTAATGGCTAAAGTGTAGCATGTACCAGTGTCAGTAATAATAATAAATTTCTTCTTTAATATTGCTGTACTATAAAGTAATTATTGGTGCATTTGATGTGGAAGCAATAGCTCTGGAGTTTACTTTATCCAAAATATGTTTGAGTCTAGCTGACTCCCTGGACAGGTGTGGCTATCCACATCAGCCATTGGAGCTGAATTTTGGAATTCAGTTTCCAACATCCAGAGTTTTGGACACCTTTGATTCTTCTGCTTAAATGATCCATTTACAATCAGGTGAATTGGGAATAAGGCCAGAAGTTTTACCACTGGATCATTCAGTCATACTACGTGTAATTTATAATTCTTCTTTTCTGTGAACCAATATATTTTCAGACCAATTGCTCAAGGGAGAGGAATAATAAAAGTCTTGTGCTGTTCATTGAAGAGTTCAAGAACTAAAAGAGTGTTGTATTGATGCTTTGAAACAGAGCAAACCACTAAAAGCAAAACATTATATCTGCCCTTGTCTTCTGACCCTTCAAACAAAGTAACACATAGCAGGTAACTAAACAGAAGGACCCAGATCTCCTTTTGTGTGGAGACCAAAGTGTATTTGAGGCTTTACTTCATCAGAAAAATACTGTATTATCACCCAAGCCTGACTGCAGCCTTACTTGGTAAAACCAAAGCTAAATCCTAATGCTAGATGTAGCCTGCAAAGTTATTGATTTTCTGATAGGCAAGGAAGCATGAATTTGAATGCATCCAAGTTCTCTGGTAAGTAAAATTTCTTCTCTGAGCTGAAGTTTTGTTTCTGTATGGTAAAAGGAACATCTTGTGAGAAGTTACAGGTGCTAGAAGAAGTGTCCAGACAGGTCAGGAAACAGGGGCCTAGTGGGCTTAGGGAGCAAGAGGGACCATGCAATGCTTGGAAGTCCAAGGTGACAGAGTCCCATTAATAAAAATTCTTCTTCTTCTTCTTCTTCTTCTTCTTCTTCTTCTTTCTTCTTTCTTCTTTCTTCTTTCTTCTTCTTCCTCCTCTTCCTCCTCTTAGGAGCAGAGTGAGCTGATGACATTGAGCACCTCCAAATCACAGCTTTACAATCATAATCTTATAGAGAGCTATGCTGGATACTAGAGATAGAAATAATATATTCCTGTGTGTATATTGAACTTTGTTTTTTTAATATTATTTTACCTGCAATGTCTGCTCACTGGCATGAAGGACTAAATAGAAAGTTGTTTCATTTCACCACAGTCTATTTAAATGTTTGAACAAGCTTAATTCACCTCTTTGCTTGGTTGCACTGTCATAGCCTTTTCCCATCCACTTGTCAGCTCTCTGAAAGGTCCCTCTCAGATTGGCCAGCCTGAATACCATCAAATCATATGGGGAAAAAAATCAAAAACAAAAAGCTGGAAAAAATAAAAGACCTTTCCATCGTGCAATTGTGATTTAAATTTGCATGTATCCAAATATTTCCTTTGGTAAAGCTTTTCACAGTCCCTTGTGCAAGGCAGCAATCAGCTGTTAAAAGCAGATAAATGAAAGAATGGAAAATTATAACACATTCCACCTGCATATTGGCTTTAACACAAACATCAATCATTTTCCAAGGTAATTAGTATTATGCTGGCCTGCAGGGACCAGGCAAATGAAAAGGGTAAGATTTAATGCTCTATGCAACATGCATAATAAACACATGCACATCCACACATATGCACACAACCATAGCAAAGGGGTTTTCACAGATAAAGAGTTTGCCATAAAAGCTCCATGTGAATGTGATAAATCTCTTAAGAAAAATTTAAGAAATAAAAAGCCATATACTGATCACATTTATAAGAGGCAAAACCAGAAAAACACCACTGATGTCTACACCATTTCTCAAAGTTCACAGAAGTAAATGAAATATGAATCTGGTGCAAAGTCCTTGCCAAGTTCTCAGGCAACAATACTTTCTTGATTAAGCAAGGCTATGAGGTACAAGAAACTATTGTCCAAGCAGCTGGCAGCACACTGATTAATAATAGCACTAGTAGACATCTGAGACATGCTAAAAGTTATTGAATTCATTAAGCTAAATTCTGTTGCAACTTGAAATGACTAAGAGTCTTGCCACTGATCACTGTTTAGGCAAGCTTGTCATTATTTCCCATTAAAAAAGCCATAGCTCCAAAAAACATTGAAAACCAAAATTGAACAGAACCCTAGGAAACACACAAGTTGTGAAACCATTGCATTTTAGAAGCTGAGGATGGATAACAACTCTAATAGCAATCAGAGTAAAAAGGCTTATGCTACAATTCATCAGATACCCTTAATCTAACTACACTATTAGCTAATCTAGCAATACATTCATAACTGATGGGTTTCACCTTTAAAATATTTTTGTTTGTTTTCTGCACACAAGGATGCACACAAAAGCCAAATGGGCAAGACATTAATCTCACAGTCACATTAGGAGGTTCTAGTGTCCTTGCTGAGTCTGTGCACAGAGGAAAAATAAAACAACTTTCACTATTGTAACCAATATTAAAAAGCTGGAAAAGGATGTGCAAGACATCATGTAAATGATGAAGAGGATGTCAGATAAATATTTTTAGGAATCTCCACAGTTTTAATTCCTTTTCTCCCTCCCTCCTCTCTTTTCTTTTTGATGTCACAAATGGTTCCTGGCCCCAAAATCTGAAAGCATCTTGGTGACTCAATACAGGGAACCTAACACACTTGTGATTATTATTCCACAACATTTTCAGTCAGCTTGTGCCCTATGGAATTCAGAAGATTAGAGATTAACCTGGTCATTGAAAAATTTGCCTACAGCCACCATAAGCAGCAGCACTTACAGCTGCAGAGCAAAATGCAGACCATGCTTAATATAATCAGCTCTGGAGAAAAAGGACAAAAAAGAGGAGGGATTTCTTGCCTTCCTGAAATGCTGAAATAAAGAGTATTGCTTCTTCAGCTATTGCTCTGGGATAATACAGAGACAAAACCAGGGAGTCACTGCCATGCTCTAGGTGCCCTTTTCAGGTATAATGGATGGAAACAGATTGCCCAGACCAGAAGGCAGCGTTGGTGCTGTGGTCTGAATAAATTCCCTTGTGATTGTACCTGAGCTAGCTCTCAGCAGCCCAGCTCAGGTGTGGGAAGCACTATTGCCCTATTCTATGGCCTGATCGCCTGTCTGGACTAGCAGGCAGGCTGACAAAGCTGGGAAAAAAGCTTTTTGAAGTGACCAAACTGCATTTGATATCAAAAGGAGTTCCTCAGGAATAGCTCTAAATCTGCACATCCCTGTTACTGGAAGTGGAGGAGGTGGTGCCAGATCATCCTGTTCACTTGCAGCATGTGGGACAGCAGTTCTGGAAGCTTTTCTCCATGTGCAGTGCTACAACCCATAATCCACATGTGGCATTACTCAGCATCCAGCACAGGAGCCAGCGAGGGGAGCAGAGGACAGGCAGACTGGGACTGCAATGTGCATGAGGGAGATGACCCTAGGAAAGAATGGATGAGGAGATCAGTGTGAGTGACAACAAGGTGGAGAAACTAGATATTTAACCTGGATTTCTGGTATACATTAGGTGATTGAGGATCTCAGGACAAGGAGCTCATGGAAAGGGTGGAAACTGCACCAGGAGTTTGAAGCCTGGGACTGAGAAATGTCATTGGGTAGAGTGCAGCAAAAGGCCACAGGCAGAGAGACAGCAACTAGATGAGGAGGTGGGGAAAAAGATCAGAGGGAATGTGTAAGAAAGAGCCTGGTTATAGAAACAGAGCAGGGGAAATGTGAGTTATGATCCCACACGTTGCTGGTCTTCCAGTATTTCCTCACACGGGAGCCAACAACTTTGTAATTTATGCATCCTCTTAACCCCTTGGAGGTCTAGTGAAAATAAATTTTGCAGAAATGAGGTCAGCTTTGCACTCCTTCCAGGGCTTAGGCTGTTTCTAGTTGATTCTTTCCCCCATGCTGTGGATGACCCAGAAAAAAAGGACACCCATCTGACAGTGGAGAATGATGTCCAGCCTTTGCTGTTGGGCTTGGTCACCTTGCAAACAAACTGAGGACAAAATCAGTGATTCCAAGAGCCATCAAAGAGAAGTGTATCTGTTCAGAAGTAGTAGCAGTGTTTCTCACTTAAAATTCAGGCACTGGTAATAGACTGTGTGTGGAGGATTTTTGTTTATATTCTTCTCTTTTGCTTTTATGTTCCTGTTCTTGAAGAAATCTTTGGAAAATAGCATTTTATTCAGATGTCACACAGCTGACAGCCTGCTGCTGCTATCAAGAGATACATCTTATTTCAGCTGAGCTGATTTGACAGACACTTGTGAAGTTTCTCTGCTTTATGTCTCAGCTCCAGGAGACGTGCTTACAGAAACAGAGCATTCTGTCAATTCCAGTTGTGACTAACAGATTATTATTATTTGTTTCTTATCCAAAACAATCAATACTTGGCAGTCTGTCCTGAGACACACTGCTCACAGCTCTTTGTCCCATTTTCTAGATAAGCTTTTCCCTGTTATTAACTTCATTTTCCTGCACATAAAGCTAGATAGTGGGGCTCTTTGGGACATTGCTGTCAAAATTATTTTTCAGTAGAAAACGTTATTTCTGCAAAACTTTTTGCTGGGAAAATGGAGTGAGTGCCCAGCACTTAATTTGCTTCAAGGGCCAGGGCAGATCATAGAATATGTCACTCCAGAAATTTGTATCTGCATCCTAGCTCAGGGGTCAGACATCATTATGTGGTGCCCTAAGGTAAGAGATGGCAAGGAGGCAGCAAGACAAAAGCAAGGACAGAGAGATCAGCAGATTATGTTTCTGTGAGACTCTGCTGCATCATATAAACATGCTTAAGATGTAAATTTAACTGAAGTGAGACTTCAGCATCTTAAGAGGTTTTTGGGGTGAACAAAAGGAATCTATGGTCTGACTTCAATTCATTTACCATATTTAAATAGCAGCAATATCATGCCAGTAAGCCCTGATATATCCAAATTATGATAGTTCAAAATGCAAGCCTGGTCACATGATTTTAAATTAAATCTGGGCTTTATCTTGTTTACATATCCTTTATGAAGAAAAAAAAATCCAGTAAAATTTTCAACCTGTTTTATGATTAAACTGAATCCTGAAGTTTTTCCTCCAGGGCAAATATGAATTTTCACATCTGACTTGAATCTAAAACCTATAATCATCGTCATGGTCTCACCCTCCAAAACCCTGTAAGAACTTGTCCTGTGTGCTGCAGGATTTCAAATGGAATCAAGGGAGGCAAAGCCCTAAAACCCTTCACTGCAGACTCACTGTAGAGCCCTCTCTGACAATGGGGAAGGTCACAACATGAAGACAATTACTGGCCATCTCCAGGGCTTCAGAGCCATTTGGTAATCAAGTCCCTAATTTCCACCAGTTTAACAGAGCCAAAAGAGCCCCAGTGCACATGCACAGAGACAAGCAAAGGCCCAGCTACAGAGCCAGCCAAGCCCCATGGGAATGGCATGTTCTTTTGTCCATGGCAGATAATCAAAGGAGATCATCTGGTTATCTCCAGTCTCCTCATTACAACTGAGAGCCTTTTTTAGCAGGGAGGCATTTTGTACCTGTTGCACAGGCACAGGGTGTATTCAAGTCCCTTTTTGCTACATCAGACCAATCCTTTTCTTCTCTAAGCTTTCATCCCTAAAGGGGGTCCTGTCAAGCTCAGGCACAAAACACTATTTCAAGGAAGTCTGAACAACTGATTCTCTATTCTTTTCCTGGACTGTTGCTCTATTTAACTCAAGGGCACATTTTAAATAAATGATCAAAAAAAGTTGCAGTTATGTTTCCAAAGCATTAAAGAAAACAATAAGTGGCTTTGGGACTTCTGGTCATCTGCTGGTAAGTTATGGAAATCTAGATGAAGGTGTCCTTGAGGCTATTTTCTAAGGCTGAGACACTAGAGTATTCTCTTGACACAGACTGAGGAAGGAAAAAGAGAACAAAAACAATGCTGGATCTGCAAGGCAGAACTGCAGATCAAAACAGCTCCCTCAGCATCACAGTGCCCTCCTCTTGATGCTGCTCTTGGCTTGCCCTGTGCTTCCAAGCAGAGCCACACACAGTTTCTAGTTTTAGGAGGTGTATGGCACTAGCGACACAGTCACAGTTCAGATGACTGGGCAATCACAGTCCAGCAACAAAATCACTGGTCAGACTTACCCAGGATGCCACCTGCAGAGCAGCTGCCCCTACGCACACACACACATGGACACGCAGACAGACACACAGACACATACACATGCACACACATGCACACATTTCTGCATTCCCAATGGGTCACATGAGGTACTGACCACATGCACTATTGCACCCAGCCTAGGCTAAAAGTAAAAACAAACTGGACTGGCACAAGAAACACCATTAGCACTAAGGAAAAACGTACCCAAAGCCACAATATTCAGATGGAAAGTGCAGCCGAATCTATAGTTTTCCAAAACACAGCTCTGCAGCAGTAGAAAGAATGAGAAAGAATTTGTTACAGTATTGTTGTACACCCTTTGCTTCACAACTAATCTGTCTGACAAATCGAAGATGTTTATTTGCCGTTTGAAACTGAACTCAGCCTTTTGAAATTGAGATGGTGGTGATACCATTTCTGTTGGTATCTCTATAGACTTTCATGTAGAAGGGCTTTTTTCTACAGGACTGTATCTACCTTGTTTGTTTCTCAAAAATAAATTCTATGCAGGAATAAGATCTCTGTGGGGCATGGTGGGTAAGAGTCAACCTTGTGACAGAAGCTGGAAGTGTTATCAGGCAGAGGATGTTGGAAGAGGTGTTATCTGGTCTCCTTGCTAAGGCTGTTGAAATCAGGGCTGCTCTGGCAGAGCCCTTCTCTGCCTGCCATGGATTTGCCACTCCAGCCTGTGAAAGGGGATGAGGGGCACTGGTCATCACTCACCATGACCTCTCTTCCTGGCCTTGAGAAAACCAACCTTGAGATTCTTAAATCACACACACATGTTAACATGTACTTTGACCAAAATTTCAGTGTATCTGTCCTTCACTGTGAACCACTTCATCTGGGAAAAGAGGACAACAATAAGACTTCACATTACAGGATTATTTATAAATCATAGAATCATAGAATTATTTCTGTTGGGAGGGCCCTTAAAGATAATTTAGTTCCAACCATCCTGGCACCAGACCAGGTTTCTCTGACTCCAGCAAACTTGACCTTTGTCACTGCTCAGGATGGAACATTCACAACTTTGTTCCTGTGCCTCACCACCCTCACAGACAGAATTTCTTCCTAGTGACTAATCTAAACCCACACTCTTTCAGTTTGAAGCCATTCTCCTGTGCCTTCTCCCTACATGGCCCTGTTAAAAGTCTCCCTCCATCTTTCTTGTAAGCTCCCTTCAGCTACTGGAAGGCCATACTTAGGTCATCCAGAAGCCTTCTCCTGGATGAACAAACCCAATTCTCTCAGCCATTCCTCACAGGAGAGCTGCTCCATCCAGCTGCTCCATCAGCTGCTCTGATCAGCTTGGTGTCCCTGCTCAGGACTCCCTCCAACAGATCCATGTCCTTCCTGGCTGAGGACTCCACAGCTGGATTCACCACTCCAGGTGGGGTGTCACCAGAGTAGAGGGGCCCTGCCCAGCTGATCCTGCTTCTTTGGATGCAGCCCAGGACACGTTTGGCTCTCTGGGCTGTGAGTGCCCTTTGCTGGGTCATGTCCAGCCTCTCATCCCCAAGTCCTTCCCAGCAGGGCTGCTCTGATCTGTTCATGCCCAGCCTGTGCTGACACCAGGACTTTCCCTCAGTGGAGCTCTGCTGACTGTCTCAAATCATGTCCTTGTCCTCCACCTGCCTTAGCACAACTCCTAGGAGGGTCTGTTCCATGATTTTCCCAGGCACAGAGGTGAGGCTGACAGGTTGTAAGTACTCAGGAAACTAATTAATGAATTAATCGTCCTTTAGAAGTAAATTAATTATTATCTATTAAAAGAAGAGTTAATTTTAAAAAGAACTGCAGTTAAAAAAATAGTTATCCCATTGTTAGAATTGGTAGAGCAGCATTTGAACAAACCTCAGATTATGCACAAAATGACACACAATGCTATAAGAAAATAAAGACAGAAAAGTACACTTCCCTACAATCAAAAACCATATTGTACTTTTTATACACAAAAAGGTGCCATCTGGAGTGTCCTTTTTCTGACTGCAAAATTTTAAATCAGTAGTTGAACAGAAAAACCCTGTATAGCTTGCCAAAAGCCACATCAAGAAAATTCTTTTGTAAGTATAATAAGAATTTAAACATGCAGAAAAAAAAACATACATGATGGTACTAAAGTGTGAGCAAGACATGAGTTTGTGAAGATGATCCTAATGGAAAGCTCACAAGCAGCTTCTCAGGTAATCAATCTTACTTTCCTCTTTTAATGATAATCCATCGCCACATACCACACTTGAGACTTAGCCCATTATCATCAATAGAGTACTTTGCATTGACTTCAGAAGACCAGCCTTGAAAGCAGTGTAATAAATGAAAAATTAGCAAAAGGGGTTTTAATTTAAGAAAACCATCTGCCGACAATATCTACCAAGAAAGAGATCTCTAAAATTGTAGTGCTCCTTCACTGACATTCTTGAACCAGTCACAGAAATCTTATTCCACAGAGCCATCATTGCCCTGTAATTTAAAAGCAAGTGAAAATCAGCACTTAATCAGATCAGGATGTGTTAGTCAGAAGACATGCACATAAAGACAACAATACATTATAAATCCATTTAGCAGAGCACCCTTCAGGATGATTTGCTCACTTGCAGAGAATACTGTCTTGACAAGAACCTTTAGAATAGCACTTACAGCTCTATTACATGACATGGATTTTCAACTAGAGTCAGCAGAAATATAATTTAAAAGTACTTCAGACCACTTCATTATTGACATGATGCCCTGGCTACCATATTCCCTCAGATAGCCATTGTCATTAGTGGAACTGCTCTGACATTCTTTGCTATGACTCTCAAGAGCAGTTATCCTCTAATTTAGTAACTTGTAGAGCAATGCACCTCTTCTGTTAGAGATGGGAAGGAAGAAATACAAAATCATTCTCTCCTGCTTCAATAATTTTGTTGCTTTGGTTAACCATAGAGATATGCCTTGTTTGGGAAGTTTCTGTACAGTTGGAAAGTTGGATCTATCTCCACAGACTGTGACTGGGTGATACCCAGTGAATTTATTAACACAGATTCTTCACACAGCTACAACACTAATTCCTTGTGTTTTGCTCACTGAAAGCATCCAATCAGTGTCCAAGCAGCAAACATTTCTGACTAGATTTAGAAAACCTGTCTTCTTCTTACCTTCACTCATGTAAAATACACTGTTGAAGAAGGCAAAGAGCTTCTTGTCTATAACAAAATATGTATTACAATTAATTTAGGTCCTCAATTTGGAATTCAGATAATCAAAACACATATTAGGTGTCTAGGAATATCTGAACAGATGGAAACAAAAAAAAAAATCAGCATTTCAGAATTATACCCTATTTTGTCATGACCATACTAGTCAAATTTACTGGAGGAAAAAAAGTAGTCGAGGAGGTAGAAGGCCCTTACACATATAATGCAGCCATCAAAACTGTACCTGGCATATGAACACATGCGCAGATGCTATCTATACTAAATAGGGAAAAATTTGGAAGTTCTAATTTCTCTGAGTTCCTAGCAGGCAATCTCTTCTAGATTTGACAATCTGTTGCATTTTTGCAAATGGAAAGTGAGAATTCTTCAGCAAGTATCTCCAGGAGCTTTCAAACATCCTTAATGTCACATAATGGTAATAGTGAACTTCCTCAGTGCCTTCCTAGTTACTGCACTTATTTGTCAGCCTGGTTCTCAAAGCACAAGTTTATCCTGCCAGGAAATAATGATGAGAGAAATTAAACAGTTGGTAGGAGAAATCTGTGTTTACCATACTTCAGAAGAAAAAGCAGGGAGAAAGAGTTGCTTCTTCTTCCCAACAAACACAGACAATAAATAATATGATAAATAAAAGTGTTTTGATATAGCTTGGTATATGCACTCAATAGAGTGCACCACTGCAGATCACAATTAAAGTAGCTGGCATGTGAAGATCCTAAATATCAGAGAGAAACCAGCAGTCATAAAAACCAGCTATAAAAAATTAATAAATACTCATAGCCTGAGCTACATCTTAACCAGCAAGACTTTGTATGAGCTACAAAGGGATATGGGATACTGTGGGATTTTTGGTAAAAAATCATCCCTCTTCCCAAAGCAATCTTTCAATCCATACCTGAGTTTGATTTGGATAACATGAAGGTGTAAACACTGACACCTTCAAAACTGTGCCAACAGTAGGTCAACTGTCCTAAGAAAACTATTAATACACGCAGCGAGACTCTTAAAAGAAACAGTTTGTGAAGACAGATTTAAACACAAAATTAACACTAAATCCACTAATTTTCTGATCAAAATCTATTCTAGAAAGAAGGTTTACATTTTAGTAAGACCTTCAACATTTTTTGACTCACCTTGCTTTGTGCATTCCTACATGAATATTCCTCAGCTCTGGAGCTAAGGGCAGCATCTTCAGCTCCAGGGGTTCGGTAAATGGAGAATATGTTTGGCTGACAGCAAAGTGGGGTCACAGTGAGCCCAAAAATACACGTATAAATGTCAGCCTTGCATCAGTCAGGGTGGCCACTGCTAACCCAAGGCCTTCTCTAACAGGCTGGATCAGTCCTGACTCCATCAAAACACAAGAGAACTGCTTCAACTGGGATGCTGAAATACCTTCAGTATCAGCATCTCCATCATGTGTTTGCTTTGAATTTAGACTGCCTGTAGTTTAAATGTAAGTATCAGCCTTTAAAAAAGAAATTACTGAATAAAATTTGATGGCCTGCTATAAATCAGATTTGATGATCCTGGCCTTAAATCTTACTGATTTTACATAAAAATAAAGTTTAATCAACCTCTGTCTTTTCTCTTATGGTGCTGCATTAAGACCAGTTATCAGGTTCTGTTATGCAAAATACTTCAACACAATCCTACAGAAAAACTCCATAAAAGAATATGTCTATGCGCAGGAGTAAAAATGTCCTGAATTTTTAAAATTTTTTTCACCTTATAAAGTATCTCTCCAAACTTAAGCCTCAGTATTCATAAATCAGTACCTATATTATTGTACTATATACATGACAGTGTAAATGAAAAATAATCTGCTACATGAAATTTCCCAGATGCTTGCAGCTTAGTGGGCAATGTGTAATGTTTGTTCCTACCTGAAGATGTCATAGGCAGAGAAAGGGCACTTCTTCTGAAGTCAGGCAAAGCTCTCACACTGTTCATGGATTTATTAAATAACTCAAGGTGCCCAAAAATCTCTTACCTGTGAAGTCAAACAATAGCATATTTCTTAAATTAATATAATAATCATAGATTCAGAGGTTCAGCTGAGCTGGAAGGGACCCTCAAGGATCATGGAGTCCAACTCTTGGCCATGCACAGGACCATCCCCAGGAGTCCCATCATGTGCACAAGAGGATTGTCCAAATGTTTCGGGAACACTGTCAGGCTGGTGCTGTGACCACTGCCCTGGGGAGCCTGTTCAGTGCCCAACCACCCTCTGGGTGAAAAACCTTTTTTTAATATCCAACCTAAACCTCCCCTGACGCCATTCCAGGCGAGTCCCTTGGGTCATGTCACTACTGACCAGAGAGAACAAATCAGTGCCTGTCTGTCTTCTTTCCCTCACAAGGGCTGCATTCGGCATTAGAGTAGAAGAATAAGGCCAATAGTTTTAAAAAAGTTTGTAGAAGATAGTGGAAATATCTCAACATATTGCCCTTTTCCCCACACATCTTTCTCTATGCATAGTTGCATCTTACTCAATTATTTGCACTTTCTGTCCCATCACCAGATTTCCAAGTCACCTGCAACTCAGCTTTTCCCTCTGCTCTGTCTCATAGTAGACACCCTAGGTTGAAACAGGAAATCAATAAATTCTGTGCTTCTATCAGACTTTCAGATCCACAGTACTTAGGTGAATTTTAATTGGTAAACCACAGAATGCGCAAGAATCCATTAACGTGTGCATAGGCCTTCTGGATACAATGCTTCATCTAATCAGTTTTCTAGCAACCCCAATGACAGCTATGGTGATAGCCACCGTGTAGTGAAAGAGCATTAACAGCATTTTACATTTATTTTTTTACTGCACCGGAAAATTTTTAAATTTAATTTCAATTCTCATTATATAAGGTCTGATTGAAAATAACAAACCTAAAAGGAAAGTGATCTCATTTAACTGTAGTGCTTGGTTAAACTTCATTTTTAAAGGTTGCTTTCACTTCATTTTATGTAAGTTGTTGGGGATGGGGGGAGGATGGTTAATGACAAATAGTAAGGGAGGGGTTGCATTTAAAATCCTACTCAGCAACCTGATACGTCTCAGTACCAGAAAGTGCAAACAGTGAATGAATTATGGGCTTCATTTATCTTTCTCTTTTTATCAGCTGTGTGTTACATTAAGAAACTCACTTACTGTGAGTGCTGTTGGCCCAGGTCCCTTGGAGCTGGCATGGGGTACATTGCAGTGACTGATCACTGTGTGCTGCTGCAGCACTGTGACAGGCAGGTGAACAGCAAGCGAATAAATGGCTCTGGGAAGGGAAGGCCAGAATATCCACCAGTTTAAGACTAAATACAATAGTTTTCATCACTGCAGACTCATGACATAGAGCCCAAGAGCATAGTGACAAGCAGCATGGTCATTAGAGATCACACAGTACTCTCCCTTAAAAAAAAAGACATAAATCTCAGCATCCATGCAATGTGGGTAAAATTATCTTCATTTAGAAGATAATTTAAGACATAGAGGTTAAACAAATCAAGTAAGGCGATGTAGCAAGTCACTGGCAGAGCCAAGAATACAATACAAGATTCTTTACTCTACACTTAGAGCTCTCATCACTGGGACACAGGCCTAAGATAATAAGAGGCTCCAACCTGACAGAAATTTAAAAATCCCACAAATTCTACTTTGTACTTGCAAGTAGGGTTTGGAGTGTGCATCTCAGTGCAAGGAGAGGGGGTTGACATCAACCCCTGCTCCTGTTCCACAGCTATTGCAGAGGTCATGACCACTTCTTTCCTCTCCTTTCATTCCTCAGCTTGATCATTATCTCCTTAGGGATAATTAAATATGGTTGTACTGTACATTTCAAAATGTAAAAAACTCATTTTTTTTTTCACTGGGACATTGTACAGTCAAACAACAAAGATGTTTTCTTTGTGTAACCTCTGCTGCTGTTATACAGCCAACCAATATCAATCAGTCTTCCTATCTCATAAGGCAGAAGAATCACATAGAAAGAAATAGGAGTAGCAATATATTAGTGGAAGTGGAGAAGGAGCAGCAGCAAATGGCTTGAAAAGCCTACATCCTTCACCCTTTGTGAGAAGTGAAATGAAAAAATATGAGGAATAATGAATAACCAAACAGATGGGTTATTATCTTCATTGAAATATGACATTTCCTCAGGTGAATGGCTTTACTGGCTGATCAAGATTGGCACTTTGCCCTCAACAGTAGCCATTCCTGAGTGTTCAATTTATTAGCAAAAGAAAAGAAGATGTAATACACATAGCCATTGAGAATTCTCACTGGCATGTGATGATAGTTCATCTCTCTGAGTCAAGGGAGGAACACACTCTTGAAATTTTTCCAGCACATTTAATTTTGAAAATATGACCCTCCAAACTAATTTTAAGTCCAAGTTCAGATTAAAGTCATCCATGGACTCAGAAGTTAACATAAACAAGATATTTTAATGTAAACAAAGCATCAAAATCCAAACAGGGCAAATGAAGAGAAAATCATGGAAAGTCTTGGTCCTCAACTAGTAATCCAGAAGGAAGTGCACCATATATGTACCATATAGCCACAGCATGATTTTCCCAAGAGAATCCTCCAAAATAATTTTGTTTCCAATCAGCCTCAGCTCTCCTTCTTGACAGCATAGATGAGAGAAAAGCAAAGACAATTTGGTTTTGGACAAGATAACCATGACCAATGAGTGTGTCCTTGTGGCAAAGAACCCAGTGGTATCCTGGGATGCATTAGGAAAAGTGTGGCTGGGTGAGGGATGTGTTTCTACCTCTCTGCTCTGCATTGGTGAGGCCACAGCTGCAGTGCTGTGCCCAGTTCTGCGCTCCTCAGTACAAGTTCAGATTGAGGGATGACTGAGAGGGGACCTTAGGAATGCTTACAAACATCTTAGAGGGAGATGTCCAGCAGATGGGGTCGGACTCCTTTCAGTGATGCCCAGTGGCAGGACAAGGAGCAATGGGCACGAACAGGGGCACAGGAATTCCTATCTAAATACAAGGAAAAACATCTTTAGTGTGGGGGTGACTGAGCACTGGGACAGGTAGCCCAGAGAGGCTGTGGAGTCTCCTTCTATGGAGACATTCAAATCCTGTCTGGGCACAATCCTGTGCAACCTTCTACAGGTGAACCTGCTTTAGCATGGGGGTTGGAGCGGGTGATCTCCAGAGGTCACTTCCAATCCTGACCGTCCTGCGATTATGTGAAGGTCAGGCTGTAGGAAATGAAACCCAGACAAGAAAAACTATTTTAACTTTCTTAAAACCCAGTATAAGAATGGGGAAACTATTCCTAAATGTTTTCTCACACCCAGAAACAGACTGCTCCCAAGGGACATTTTTGCCCTAAGATTTTTCAAGAGTCTGGATGTGGATTGAAATTCTGTGCTGTGGGATTTTTGATTTTTAACCTGACCAAGGAGTAATTTCACTCGTTTCTTATTTCTCCACATTGCAGAAACCTTCAGTAGCAATATTTGAAGCAATTTTACCTCCTTAATGATGTCTACACTGTAACAGTATCCCAAGGACAAACCTATCTCTTCCCACTGACTTATTAAGGGTGGAGAGGAGTGTAGGTCATGTTTCATCAAGACATCTTGTGTAGCATAGCTTTTTTCTTATTTGTGTACACAGTGAGTCAGGTTGTGGAGCTGTTAAATCGGATTTTAAATGCTTTGACAGATATTACATTTTAAATGGGATTAACCTCTCTCTTCAACCTCCAAAGTTTGAGCAAATTATTACATATATCCTGCAATGATATCAACAACAAACTGTTAGAATTCACCAGGTGAAAACTTCAGTGCTGTAGCCTTAGGCAATACACAGCTAGACAGGGAGCAGAGACGAAAAATAGCATGCATAATTATGAAATTAATTAATGGACTCAACCAGAAACAAAATTGCCATGCTACCCTAAGAAGATGTAGAAAAACATGGCAAGCTCTGATGTGCCAGGTGTAGCATGGGAAAACCAGAAGAGTGATATTTCTTCAAGTGAAGAAGTCCAAGAGAAGAAATCAGCTTCTTGTCCCATAAACTTGTGTCAGAAACACAGAGTGATGGAAAATTAGTCTTATCTATGCATCTAATTTTTCTCTCTTGCAACAGTAGAAGGAAACTCTTTGGAGGCAGCTAATATTTAAGATTGGTCAGAAAACAATACTTCTTCTATGTCAAACAACCAGGTTTTTAAAAGTAATTTTCTTTGTACATAAAGAGAAGACATGGGTTTTTAATTATTTTAGGAGGGGAGAAGGTTTGCATTCTATATTTTCTTGTTTTTGCTTTTTTGATTGAAAACTGTGTACTTCCTCAGAACATCCAGCTGTAAGTAGGATGGTTCCAGCTTCATAGATTTGTGGAGACTTCAGGGTTTAGGTCAATGTCCTAAGGATCAAGCTGCTGGCTAATTTATCAAGAATTGGTCATTCACGGTTCTGTGGAGGTCTTACCCAAAGTTTACATCAGAAATTTTCTTGAGAAAATAAATTAGTCAAAAGATATATTTTTTATGAACTTCAATTTTTTCACTAAGTTCATTTTAAGAAAAGATATTTTGATGAAAACTTCTTGCTCAGTCTTTTCATGAACCAAATTTCTTTATTTTTAACAGCTACAAGAAAAACCTCTGCCCTCACCAATATCCATGTTTCTGCCAAGCCATTTCCAGGCAAATCAGAACAAAGGAGGGCAAAGGCTATCACTGCCTTGAAAATCTGTATCCGTGCCTTCATTTCTTCCTGCTGTTGCTGCTAGAGACAAAATCTCAAGAGCTGTACTTCTTCAAAGCAGGATGAAATTATCTTCTTGAAAACAACAAAACAGAATAACTTTTAAGGGAAATAAATACCAAACATAACCTCTGTGTCACCTCCTTTAGCATCTCCCCATTTCTTCCTTTGAGCTTCCCAAGCTTTGCTTTCTCTGTCCTGCTCCTGCCTGAAAAATTGCTGTGTTTTTCACACCCTTATGCATTTAGCCTCTCAAGACAGCTATGTTTATCTCTGTTTTAAAAATGGCTAGCAGGCTGGCAAAAAAAAAAAAAAAAAAGAAAAAACAAACAAACAAACAAACAAACAAACAAACAAACTGCAACATAAAGCTGGAATTTCTGAAATATCCAAGCAACACAACCTTTTTCCTAGCTAGGTTGGTTAGCAGCCTCTCTCCCCAGCAAGCCCATGTCCACAGGCACAAACTCTCACCTGGACATGCTTTTACCCTGGCTGTCTCTGAAGATCAAAAACTCCTGAGCCCCAGACCTGGCTGTGACCCCAGCTTCCTTCGGGGGAAGCAGAAAAGGAGGGAGCACCTGCAGGTGTGTGCAGGGATGAGAAGGGCTGGGAACAGTTCAGTGACCCTGCATCGACACACCGCAGCAAAGGCAGGACCCCTCTAAGCACAGGAACTTTTGTCACACCTGCCTGCCTGCCATTGCCAGGGTACTGGGACCTGTCACTTCAAATCTATCCACAATGTATTTCGGATCTGGAAACAAGTTATTCTGCAGCAGCTTTGGCTCTTGGCTTAAGGAACAGGCTCCTGGGTGGGTTAGCTGGGTGTGAGGCATCAACACACTAAAACAGACAACTTAGGAGTCTGCTTGCAAACCACTCTTCCAGCCAAGAATGTTTCCTTTTTTTTTCCAGCACTAAAAAAATAAAATAACTTGAAACTTGTGAGATAATAGAGCTATTCCACTAGCTCAAAGTGGTAGGAATCAAGCCATACATATGATCTACAAAACAGTTACATAGCTTTTATAGAAATAAGACAAAATCAAACATTAACTGGGTCAACAAAGGTAATGGAAAATTAATACAATTATTTCACACTGTTTCAGGAACGTTTTGTCAGAAATTCATCTGATAAGGTTCACATTCCTGTTGGCAGACTACCACAATGGGTGTTATATATTCAAATCAATGTCTGGAAAAAAAAATTTCTTAATTTCCAAATCTTTTAAATTGCAAAACTGAATGTGTTTCCTGTTCAGGCTTCACAGTAGTGTCTTCTGTGAGGAGTGCAGCATTAGCTGATAAAATGCATAAAATGATCTTTGAAAAGATCCGTAGTTGATAGAAATAGAGATGAAAGAAATTTTTCTCATGAAAGAAAAAGGTCATCAAATTGAAAGGAAAAAAAAAATGGTATCATGGTGTCATGACCGACTGCCCAGTTTTAAGATTCAGTTCCAGTATGGGAATAAAATTACCAGTGAAGAGTCCAAAGATAATCATATGTAGGTAATTGTTTGTACACATGATTTAAAAAATCTTTAAAGCAATCCCTAGGAAAAAAATTACAAGTGGAAAAAGGTCTTCACTTGTAAAATAAATTGCTCCTTGTGTATTGTTTCTTCAGATGAAATTTCCATTTTGAATAACTGGTTTCATTTCTTCTCACTTTTCCACACTCTTTTCTTCTCTCCCTGTGAAAAAAGAAATAGTTTTCTTCCTTTCACACAAGAAAATATGTAAAGTCAAGATTGTTTACTACCTGATGTACCAATTTGAAAATGAAACAAAGGAATGTATTTTTAAAACAATAAATTTCCAGTATGTTTACCCCTTGCATAAACAAACAGAACTGGAGTTTGCAAGAAATATTAAAGTTAATTTAAATTGCAAATCTGACCTTATTAAAATGGCTTTGCAGAGAGCTATAAACAAACTGTATGTGAGCTGGTAATGTAGCCAAAATAACACATTCTCAACAAGCATTATAATTAAAGCAAAAAAAAAAATTGTTTTCACAGTTCTGAAAATCTCAGAAGGGGAGGAGGAGTTAGGAAAATGTTATAAGGAAATCTTAAGTTTTGGGGGAAACAAGTGTTCCAGTTGGATTTCTCTTTAAAGAATTCTTGTGACATTTACTTTTTCAAACTCAAAACAAATTCTGATGAACAGCTTGAAAATGAAATGTTATTAAGTACTTATTCATTTAATGTATTTTGAATGCTTTTCTCCTACAACCACTACATTGCTTCTTAATGTTTGAAGCACAACCATTAAGATTTACTGCATCTTCTGTGAGAATAAAAATGGAGCAATTAAGACTGTGCTTGTATCTGAAATGGATGTGGAGAGCTAATAAATTTCAGAATTAAAAGCTAACAGATAGGTTGGGTTGCTTTCTAGGTTTATGGAAAATCTATACCTGAAAGTCTATTTAAAACAGCATAATGTTAGCAAGCAAATTGTTTCCTGTTACTTACAAACAGAATACAGGTTGCAGAAGACCAGGAAAATTAGATGGAGCAGAGGTGAAACTCAACAGAAGACTTCTACCACCCCAAAAGTCTAACATGGTTATGCCTCTCTGGTACAGCCTGCATGGCTCTAGGCAAATGTAAAGGAGCACTTGCTCTTTTGCAGGAGTAAAGGCATTTTCTGTTACAGGTGTGCAGGTGTTTTCTGATCACAAAGGGGTCTGTACTCATGTTCATGTCAGAAGGGATTGTTTATGCATTTATTTCACTGAAGTTGGTCTGAAGTAAATGTATGAAATGCAATTAAGTTAGTTACTTATCAGTGTTGCCAAGAGTACATTCTCATTTGGACTCAGTACATCCAAACACAAAATAGTCAAGGACAATTTTACTGATGGAAAAAGAGTAAACCAAATGCTAAAATGGACTGTGATCCTCTAAGGCTACTTTAGGCAGGGATGCAAAACAGAGGTTCTCTTTCTTTCAGTATCTGTGTGGGAATTTTCAGGATTTTATAAGACTGGGTTTGATTGTCAGTTGCTTTCCAGTTTAAGCAGAGCATCCAGGGAGGGAAGAGCAGTGCCAGAGTCAAGGTGCTGTTTCTCATGGCTTCACAGCCACTAAACCTCCTAAAGCCCTGCAGCATGCAGAGACACACATTTCCTCAATACCTAGAGCTGAGCCTGAAAGCAGAGACCATGAAGTCTCCAATGAAAGCTTTTCAGTCCTTCTTACTGTGGCAAAAGCATCACAGTAATTCTTTGCAGGGCTTTCCCTCATGTCAGGGTGGTGCCCAGTGTGTGTATGTATGGCTACTCATGTCTGTCTCTGGGCTTTGAGGCATTTTCTGGACCTTCAGTTACATGAGACTTCCCCTTTTCACTGCCTCTGCTCAGAATGAAAATATCAGGATCCATTTGCAGCAGCTCAGTGCTTTCTGCATCGGCACAGACTAATTCCAAATGCAAAACAGGAAAAGGTGAATCAGAAAAAGATAAGAAAACTGTTGTAAATCTAGCAAAACTGGTGCAGATTCTGGATTAGGCTTGTGGCAGGTCTGTCTGTTTGCAGAGGACTTCTTAAAATTAATTTCTTTACATGCTGCAGGACTCTGAATTGCAGCAAGCAAAGTTGCATGTGTGGACCATTCTTTTTACAGTGTTGTTACTTTGGCTAAAAATATCCTGGCTTCAGCCATCAGCTCTATTTACCACCAAACTGAAAAATGAGCCATTTCCCTCAAGAAAAAAAGAAAAATAGGCAGGAGAGAGGAGGGAAGCAGTTGTGCTAGCAGACATAAGGTTAGAAAACTATTATTATATGTAAGTAAGGGTTTTTTCCCCATGATCCTTCTGGGTTTAAGCTTCAAATCCCCCATCAGCTATATGCAAATGCTGTAAAGCTGGGCTTGTAAGATTCTGTGGATATGGTGAATGCATGAATGCCCATCTGCTTTCCCTGATCCCTGCGTGCAGAACTCGGATCTGCTCCAGCTGAGCCTGGAGCCTGATCTCTCAGTGAGAGGCTCCAGTGGAATCGCTGGCCGCAGAGCCCTGGCCTGGAGTCAGTCTCAGCCTGCATTTCCACGGGGTAATTTTTCAGAATTCTTCAGCAATGCTCTCTTCTACCTCACCCATAACTGTGCCTAAAGGCAACTGAGCTGCACCAAGCTCTTGGTTACTCACAGCACAAAACCAACAGCAATCACAGTTTGGTGAGCTACATAATCTATATAATAGCACAGCAACAACAAACACAGTTTCTCAGTGCTAACAGTGAGTTCAAAAATTTGACTACCTCCTGTGTGACAAAGGAGCTGAGACTTTTGCCTAGTTCTTTATACTTTAAGTTATTCCTGGATATTCTTCTCCATCTCAAAAACAGTCTTCAGTTCCTGCTGGATTCTCAACAAATACAATCTCCTTTTTAGCTCAAGAATAAAGCAAAAGGACTTATAATTTAGAACAGACACCCCTATTCCTCCAGTCTTATGACTGAGAAAGGAGAGCAGCAGACATACACAGTGCCAGACATGCCGGAATGTGATCCATATGGGGATAGATCCAGGGACTGGAATGGAGAGGAAGCGCAATGTGAGCCAAATCCTCTGCCAAGGAAGTGCTACCTACATCTGTATCATTCTTACAAGGGAAATTCAGCCTAAGAGATTATTTTCCATATGGCAGATGGAATCATTGTTATGGAAGACACCATGTTTTAGGGACGACATTACTAAAAGAAACTACCACACATCTTTAGTTCCCTTTCCTTCATAGCTTTTGTTGCTAAAGGTTATTTACCAGGTGAATGTGAAGTAGCCCCAAGCAGGACCACTAAATACACAACCAAAATTAATTCCACCTTTTTGAGTGGAAAAGAAAAAGATTTAAAATCAGGATTGCAGATATGGCAGATGTGACTACACAAATCAGCAGGTGATCTGATCAGACTGAGAAGGTCCTCAAAGGCTTAAACTGGTATCACTGTTATCCAGACAGCTCTGATTACAACTCTTGTAAGCACTGTGAAGTAGAGCACCATATCAGTGCTGATATCTGGATTCTAGTTCAGTTTCCCAATAAAGTTGATCTCATAATTGACTGGGGATTTTCACATGGGAAAATGGGAAGATAGATGTTCCCAGGCTGGCAACTTCCATTGATTGTTTCCATTTATCAGTGTGAAAATCAGTCGAACAGCAGCAAAATATTTCCTTTTCACGGTTTCCCTGCAGCTGAAAAATTAGCCCTCCTTCCAAGTAGGATGTCCAACAGATTAAAAAACAGTATAAAGTTTCCCTCAGTCACAGATAACAATTATATGACTAATTATCAGGGCAGAGAGGAATTGCCTTCTAACCCATTACGGACCACTGAACAGGGGTACAGGTGTTGGGATTTGGGTTGGGCCATATGATGGTCATCAGTGAGGTCACCAAGAGGGAAAGAGAAAGATGCTGAAGCCAAGCTCTCAGAGGTGAGAGAACCCTGAATGGCGATTTCATTTGCAGGCTCCCATTTGGCCGTCTCCTGTATCCATCTCATGAGGGAGTCCCAGACCCAAAGTCCTCCCTGCACTCTGCTCTTGGGCTCCCTGCTCATCCCACACTGGAGTTCTGCTCATCCCACACTGAGTTCTGCCCCTCCTGCACTTGGATCAGAGCACTGCCCCACAGCAGCCCGAGTCACAAAGAGCTCATGGGTGCAGTCACACTGTGTAGCTGTCACTGGAGCCCATTTTGTGAGAATACCAGGTGGGTGAGTAATCAGTCACCTGAAAGAAATACAAGCAAATGGAGAATGCTCAGAGAGACTCAGAATTGCAGTTTAAAGCCATAATTACTTGTGCCCTGGGCATGGAAAATGAATTATTGCCTTCCTTTTGCAGCAGCCTTTTATACATATTAGAAGATCAAACAGACACACATTAATTATTTTTTTTTCCTGACAACCCATGTTTCTCCAGGCTTTTGATTATTCTCATTGCTTTTCAATTACATTCATATATTTCTTTGCAAACATGCAATTTACACTAATAATAAGCAGAAGATCTCTTACTTCTTCAGTTAGGACTGTGATGACCAAACACTCCAAACTGAAGAAAGAGAACAGCTCTCAAAAATAACTGAATTTCCTACTTGGACAGCAGATTTTAAGGATGGGAACTGTTTCAGCTGTCAATAGATATAAGGATACATTAAAAACCTCTCTGGACACTTTTCTTGAACTAGTACATAAAACAATTTATCTGAAGGTGAGACAGCCACATGAGAACTCTCTATATAAGAAAAAATCTATGACATATTTTACTTAGAGCTGTAGAGACAGAATAGAATAGAATAGAATAGAATAGAATAGAATAGAATAGAATAGAATAGAATATTATATTTCCATTGGAAAGGAGTTCAGATTATAATAGAATATTTTATTTGGAGGCTACCTATAACAATTATTTAGTCCAACTCTCACACCAATTCAGAGCTGATTAAAACTTAAAGTAAATTATTAAGGGCGTTTTCCAAATGTCTCTTAAATACTGTCAGGCTTAAGGCTCCAAACTCCCGAATTATGGGACCAATGGTGCCCACACTCTAGACAGATGATGTAAGATATGTTTGCAAGAAGATGCAACCCCCTAAAGCACTCGATGTCTCCACAGCCCTATGTGTGTGCTCACCTCTCTGGAAACTGGTCCATTGCCTGAATCCAAAGTGGCACATGCCTGGCATCCAGATGTCCCTGCAGATACATTTAAACCCTATCTTTAAATTATAAAAGCTGTTACCACCTCCACTATTCTAAACCTTTCCCCACAAGGCACTGAACTGGCTCTCAGGCAAGATGAGTGAAACCAGGGGTATGGTTTGCCCTGCATACCAACACTGCTTCTGAGACAAAAACACTGCAAGCACCATCAAAACAAACACCTCTCAGCACCTCTCATGCCATGTGCTGTCTCTCTTACAACCTTCTTTGTATTTGCAGGGATCTGGAGAAGTCAGGGAAAGGCTGTGTTTCCTCCCCAGTGCTTCCCTCCTTGCTTTAGATTTAATAATAATAGTAAATCACTGTGAGCATGTACAAGCCCACAGGTTAAAAAAACGTCCGAACATTAATCTCTGCAGAGAAGTAAATTTTTTAGATGATATTATAAACCAAACTATAATCTTTATTCTTATTAAGTTACAAATCTTCTACATACTCCCTTCCTACTCTCCAACCTCCTTCGTGCTGCCCCTACACCAGACTGACATCAGAAGTGAAGGGGAAGGACAAAATCAGATTTCTAAAATGAGCTCAGAAAGTACATTGCATTGCTGCAAAGCACATTTTGCAGAGAGCACTGAAAGCAATTTGAAGCACAGGCAAAAAAAACCACTCCTAAATCACGGCAATGAAATGCAAATATTCATCACTGGCAGATTATACACATGACATGCCAAAACTGAGCTGAAAAATTACGTTCAGAAGCAGACTCACAATAACTCTGACCTTTTCTCTATTACTGCATTAGATAATTATCAGACCAGGAAACCATCAAGTAACACACAAAGGAGGCAATGCAATGCTCATAGCTCTTTGCTTTTTACTTCATTGGGTTGTCTGAATTCAGTCAATTATTATCCAGCAAACAGAAGTCACCAGTTACAGCCTAAAGGATAATATTTTGATAGTCTATAGCACACAGCAAGTGAAAATATCAGCAGAAAGAACATGTATCTTTACTATGAAACTGATTACCATTTCTTAATAGAGCTGGGAATATATTGAAGACACAGTACACATATGCTGTATAGCAGTTAGCATGTCATGCAGATTGTTGTGGAAACACATTGTCATTTGAATGGAAACTCTTAGAAAGTCCAAGGGATTGCTTACAAAAAACAACAACAGTTAAATCCTTACATCTCAACAGCTGAATTAAATATGAATCCCCCAGGACAACCTTGACATCAAAGAAAGGATCCATACCTGTTAAAGGGAGAGAGGCAGAGACCAGTAAGGAGATTTACTTTTGTTTGAGCCCCCAAGAGTGAGAAGTTCTAATACCTTGTGACTAACAAAGCAAAATGTGACACTTTGAGCATACTTTGCGGCAAGAAAGGTGATGGAAGGCTGATGGTGATTGACTTAGACAGGTACTAAATATAAGGCAAATAGTTCCTGTTTGATTAATAAAGCAATAGCTCAGGCCCTGAAATAAAACAGAGCTCGCACATGCTCATTTTGTGGAGAAAAACTGAGTCAATAATAGCTTCAGGGGGCTGGAGAGTTCAGTGAGGAGTGAGACAGCAGGACAGAGTGACCCAGAGGGCTGTCTGGAAATGAACCCACAGAGACAGCTCAGGTTTGATGGTCAGCAGAAGGGTGAGTAGGACACGATGTTTCTCTTCACAAGGAGTATGTGAAAAAGGAAAGGTTACTACTGAGCCCTGTTTGAATAGAGGGAGAGCTGGCAGGTGTGGATTTGACATTTCTGAGTATAAAGCTGGGAAGAGAAGCTTTCCTTGGGACAGCCAGTGAGAATTTCAGGCGGTGAGAGCTTAACGTTTCACAAGCCCATCAGGCAAATATTTGAAAGAAAGATGACATAATAAATGTGGCATTTTATAGCCTCAGCTAATGAGCAGGCTTCAGTACCTACTGCTGGAACATGATTGAAAAGCAGAGCACTACTTAACCTATTTCTCATCAATGCAGGTGTTTTAGCCCCAATTTTAATCTCCTTTTCTCGCTTTTTCCACTTGTGATCAGTATTTCCCCTTTGCAAGGCTGCTGAATTCTGTCTTCTGTAAAAAGCAGGACTATTGAAGGGAATAACTCTCCCTGGGATTTACTTCTTTTCCTTGTTTTGATGGGTAAACACCAAGTTACAGTGACTTTTTCCCCTCTCTTCTGCGTTAATATAAAACACACATGTTGCTTTTACAAGACCTATCAAAAGTAAACAAAAAAATTTCCTACAGGTTTTGCAATAATCCTCTTTGGAATAAAAATAGATAAATAGACAGAATAGAAAAGCTAAGGGAGACAAAAGTGCAAGGCATTAGTCTGATGAAATATAGTTGCTACAATCTGACAAGGACTGAGGTGCTGTTTATCCTAAATCTCTTCCTCAAATCCATGAGTTGTGGATGCTCAATCTATGCATTTAATTAATCCTACAAATATCTCCTGAATCAAATCTGACCAAGTTTTTAAAGCTCTCAAGATTTCCCTATCACTCTGATATCACAGAGCAGAACAGCAACTACTGCTCAACTACTGTAAGAGAGAAGCCAAAAACTCTCTTGAGAAAGTGTCTTGATGCAGAAATCCTGAAAATTAGGAAAGCTTCATTAGAAAACCAGACTTCTTCAATTATGACTTTTCTAGAACCACTAGAGCCCTGCTCATCCCTTCCTTACCTCTTTTCTTGAAGGAAATCTCCAGCCAAACCAGAAAACCTAATCTTAATGTTCTCAGCATTGACAGGGATGGAAAAAATGATTAGGGGAAATGTTACTTTTTTTCTTGATAAAAACCTGTCATTTCTGCCCTCAGATAAAGATATGAAGAAGAGGATAAACCTGATTCTGCAGGTCATCCTCACAGTCCCAACTTAATAATAGACTCAAAGGTTCTGTAGCAAAAGGACAAGGAAGATAGAGAAAGTAGACATTATTTTTCTCCCTCTGTCCTGAGTGATCTGCTCTGCCATGGAAAGAAAGTGAGATTTTTTCACTCTAAAGTTAGTGGGTTTGAAATAAAGCATCATAAAGAATTTAGTGCATACCAAACTTGCAATCCCAGTACCCTGTTTGAAGGAGGCCCTGCTCACCACACCCATTGCTGGAACACAGCCATACCACAGAGATAACGACAAAGAAGAAGATTCTGTACCCGTGATCACAAATCAGAGCAGGTAAACAGAGCTCAGTGAACATTGCAGGTTACAGGGCTCAGAGCCTGAGTGTTGCAAAACCTGGCATTGATTAATCAAGTCCTACAAATCATGAGGACTTATCTAACACCAAATCTGACAGACAGTTATTGAGGAGGCACCTTGCATCCTAACATTTCTCTGTACCTTTGGCTGGTATGTAGCCCAGTGAGAGAAATCTCCCACCCATGGCCTGCAGCATCCTGAGTTTCCCTCAGAGACTTCCAAGTTCTGTCCAGGTTATGAACACTGATGACCTGGGTGTGCCCAAGTGGTGGTGCTCTGGCATGTTCTGATAGCCAAAGGCTCTGGCATGTTCTGATAACCAAACCTGCTCTCTCCCCCAGATGACTCAACCAGCTGTCCCAGGAGAAACTGTGCTTGTGCTGCACTATACAAGGGAAGCCAATCTATCACTGTCCAAGGGAAAATGGCACTCCTGTAAATTATACATTGCTATTCTGGAGTGGGGGGAATTGGGTTTTGTGATTAGTGTTCAAAGAACCCAGCCATTTCACTAAGCAAAGCGCACTCCAGAAAGCACACTGCTCCAAAGAACCCATTCCTACAAAAGCCAAGACTAGGAGCAGGAAATACAGTCACATCTACAGAAGGGAAGCAAAAGGAATTTACTTAAGAGTTGTGCACAAAGTCTGTGGCCAAGACAGCTGCTTTGAGACCTGTCAATCCTACAGCTAAGACACAAGATGCTGCTTCCTTTGCAAGCCCAGTTCTGACAAACATTTACCTTGATTTTGAGCCTTTCATTTCACTTCACTTTCACTGCTAAAAGTAGTATTGATCTCCCAGGAGGAAGAAAATATTTCTTTGCCTCTCTGGGGTGCCATGGCAATTAAGATGGGTATAATTTTTTAGGAAGCTACCGAAATGGAAGGCACTTAGAAGTTCAAAGCAATATTATTATATTGCTCAGAAAATGACACAATATGCTGACAGAAATTATGCAGTATACTGCTTAATAAACTTAGAGCCAGCATAGTAAAAATTCTGTCAGTAATAAACTTTCCCAGTTGACTGCAGTCTTGCGTTGCCAGAAATTATCATCATCTTGCAGGTCCTATAGCACTCCACCTTCACACTCAGTAAAATGGTACCCCAATGACATTGGCAGCCATATTATTTATTATCTACAGTAATGAAAAATACAAATAATTGACCTTGGAATTCTTGGGCTTACTGCTAAATTGATCCATTAAAAAAGTAATAATATTTTATGCACACTTACGTGAATGTGTTTCCATCCAAGTGAGTATGCCATCAAGATGTGGATCTGCCTGTGTTTAATATCTTGGAGGTAACCTTTATTCCCCTTTACATTTCTCTTCCTTGCTGCCCCAGATGTAACTTACACTTATTGCCTTATTGAAGAATCACCTGGGCAATCGGTCCTTGTGTCCCTGTCTGGCCTACAAAGAAACCAACACACATCCAGAAGGCTTAAAGACAATATCAAAAAACAATAAACCATTAGCTGATATTTGCTCTATTTTAGCACAGTGTCAGTTTTTCCTATTATTTTAAAAATTGTCATAAATTATGTATTTGTGTACATGGGTGATTTGGGAGAAAAACCATGTCACCACACATGCCAGTGGCCAGTAATATCAATGGGACCCTTTTGAAAGGCCTCTGATTTACTTCCTGTTAGACATAAATGATCTGGACATCGATTATCTGATCAAAAACATCATCTTGTCCACTCAACTGTCAGCACTTTCTAAATGGAGAACAACACAATCTGAGAGTAATTTGTAAATAACAGAGCGAAAGCTGTTCACGTAAACAGATCGATGGACAAATGCATAAAAGGAATGGGGCCTCCTGACAGATTACTCATAAAAACAAGTTATTAGAATTCATTAAATAAGCATTACCAGTTTACCAGCTTTAACTATCACACTGCAGCAGATGATGGATTTCAGAATACACGGCTCAGTAGTCTGAGCACAGCGCATTTGAAGTATTCCAATGCCCGTGAACTACTGGTTTGAATCCAGGCATAAGGCATAACATTTTGTCCCTTTATGGATGATAAGCCACATATTGGATGTTTATGGAATGTAGATAAGACTTAGAGAGCAGTCTCTCCTGCTGGGATAATAACAATCACATATCAGCTTTTCATTAAAGGAAAAGAATTAGCCAACAGTGTGCTTGGCCAATCTTCTCAAGTCCAGCATGAGCATGTGTGACTCACATCTTTCTGCTCAGTGCAAAGCTTTGGAGAGTGGCTTTTTTTTTTAGAGAGACTATCTTTAACCAGCCAAAGCTGAGTGCCAGAGTATGCCTGGTAAAACTGTATAAGGGGAAATGGCAATTCATCACAGGGCACGAACTGTGCAGCCAGAAAGATGCTACCACCAGTGCTAGAGCAATAAATTTTTACCTGAATCCTATCAAAGGGTTTAAGCATCATCCTGATGAGATTCTTCTTTTTTGCCTTTGCTATGAGAGACCACTCATGACTTGAAACTGATTCAGAGAAAAATTATTGTGTGAAATGAACAAATTCTAAGACCAGCATGGCTCCTTCTTGCACCAAAATTTGCTTATGAATCCTTTAAAAGAGCACACACAAAAAAAACCAAGAAAACAAGAACTGAGAAAGTCATTTGGCAACAGATATAATGAAGAGGGAAGTTCTTTTTTAAGCAGTAATGTCTCAAGAACAATACAGATTCATTGTAGTGTGGGAAACATCTAAATTTTTTAGATATACATCCCGTTCAGTTACCCTGTGATATGTCTTCTAAGAGTGTGATGACCAAATGCCACAAGGCCTTCTCAGAAATATAGCATAGACCTAATAAATACATAAATAATCCAACATTTCTTTGACATTTATTGACTTCCCAGGGGCTCATGGAATATGAAAGACCAGAATTTTAAGCAGTGTTGCCTTGTGTAGTTGAAAGGCAAAAGATGGAAGGATTTTGTTTACCTGTAGTCAGAGATGCAGAGAGAATATTAGAAGCTGAAAGTGGAGGAGAAGTAGCTACTGAGCTTGTTCTGAAGCTGGAGATAAAATGGGTTTAGATCTCTGATACAGAGAGCAGAGGCCCATAAGTTAAACCTCATCTGTCAGAATAAGCTAGGCTTGATGTTTAATATTCATATTTCATAAAAGAAGAAGTTAAGGTTGAGCACAGTTCAAGATGCCTTCTCATGCTAGAGTACCTGAGATTTCTCCTTTGACCAGTTTATTAAGATATGGATACTGCCACAACCATTCAGTGTAGAATCAGGAAAAAGAGTTTTTACCCCCTACTACTTGACCTCCCTCCCCAGCCCATCATCTATATAAGACAGTGGTAAATGGGAAACATATTTTGCCATTATTCAGGTATTTATTCAGTTTTTCTACAAGATGCTTCTTCCAATTGGCTTATCAGGTACTCAGTTTGGAAAAGAAGGAATCTACTGAGGAGGATTTTATAAAGCAAAACTAGCTTTATTGGTGATAGCTGATCCAATATTGTGCTGTTTGCTTAAAATGTATTGATGCTGTAAGCAACACACTGAATTGCAAAACTATAACTGCAAATAGTTTATATGTCTGTGGGTGTACACATCAGCAACAAAGCAGAATACAAAGATGTGTGAATAGCTCAAACTCTAATTCAGCTATCATGCTTGCAGAGCTTGATTTACTGTTTTAATAGGGTGTCTTCTCCATGCTGGAGCTGTCTTAAGCATCATTAAAATCCTAAAATTTGTTGCCAGCTAAGAACATACATATGTTTTTACAACAGCTCATCTCAAATATCATAACTCATCTGACAACAATTGTAAACTAGCATAAGATGAGGCTGACTCCTGAGTCAAGCTTCATGTATCCCCCCCCAAAGTAGCAATCAGCCTCAACAATATGGAAAAACAGACTGTCAGTTTAATTTCCAGGACTAAAGCACAGAGAACAAGGGTCCAGTTCCATTCCCACTGTCTTGACTGCCAGGCTGTGGGTTGCTCTGATATGAGTTCTTCTTTCTTCTATCTGAAAAATCCTGCTCTGCTCTGGAATGGTAATATGTACTTCCAAAATCAGCATTTCAAAGGGCTGCCCATGTTTACCACCAAATACTCATAGGAAGTCATGCCTTAAGTCACTTGTTTTGGTGCTTTTGGATAGGGGGCATGCCAGATACACCCAGTGGATTTAACAAAGAATAACACTGAAAAAGGTTCCTCTAAGTTCTTATGCTTCTCAAGCACAAGAAAATCCAGGAAAATTATTGGACCTTTTATCTCACTTTTGCACATTTTTTTGTATGGCTTCTCAGTTTGAATTCTTCACCGAGTGAGTTGTAAGGACAGATTGCACAAATTAAGCCTAACCAGAGACCAGGGAACTCATCTGCAGAAGGGCTCACTGCCCTCGGCTCCTGCTGAAAGTCACCCCTGCCTTCACTTCCCCTGGGAGTTAGCTCCATTCCCTCACTGAAAACATCCTACAGCTAGCTCAGGCTGCTGCTCAGCCAGCTGCTCCCAGGAAGCCTGCCTCACTCCCTTGGCCCAGGGGCTGACACAAGCCCTGATCCTGGTGTGTGTTTTCCATGTTAGAGCCCTCAGAATCCTCTGCTCTGCCAAGCACTGCTCACAGCTTTCTGAGGCATTGGATTGTAGCTCTGTTCTCGTACTAGAACTCCTCCTCCTCCTCCTCAGCTTCACTGCTCTGTGCTCTGCATTACAGCCCAGGGCAGCCCAAGCTCCCACAGTGCTGCAGCACCATGCCCAAACAGCTGGATCTTCATTCCTGGTGGGGAATCCAGCAACTGGAGCTCCCACCGGCAACTGGCAAGAACAGATTTACACCAGCATCTCTCCCAGACTCTTCCTTCTCTCTCAGGAGTTAAAGGCTCTGTCTTAAAAAATTCACTCACTAAATAATGCAGGAGGAGCTTTTCAAAATTATTCAAAACATTGCTAACAGGCTGCCAAGCTGCATGCCTGCACTGGTTATACAAAGCACAGTCATCCTGGTGTTATCCTGCTGGCTGGACAGGGCCTTGTTACTCACCTGCTCCAAAGATAACTGCAAAGAACCACCATGTGTCCTCAACAGGCCACATGATACCCTGGGATCTCTCTTTCAGTTTCTTGCATATCCTTCACTTATCCAAGCACGTTTTTGGGAAGCAATTTGCCTTTAAAGCACTGTGGGTGAAAGGGAAAACCTGTCAAAATTTCAGTAACCACATTTCTTTCTCGCTTTTGCATAAGAGATACAGTTATAGCAAGGAAAGGCAAAATGAAAACCTGAGATGTTCCTGAAGATCGCTTTCTGTCAGAGCAAACAAGGAAAAGAGACATGACACCAAAGCACAGAGCACCTAAAGGCCTGTAAAAACAACCAGAGGAACTTCATAAAGCAAACAGACAAAGAATTAAGATTATAAACCAATAACCAAAATTTCTCTAGTTTTTCAAAAAAGACACTACTTCTCATTAGATAGAGGGGCATGACATTCCCACAGAAAACATTACCTTCTTCTCCCACAGAAACTCTCATTAAATACAGGTCTTAGGAGCCAAATAAGACAAACAAAGCAAATAAGCACCAAGATTCTTGCGTTGTGCACTCTCCCCACCCCACATATGATATATCCACCCTTTAAAGAAGCAAATGCCAGGAATGCCTTACATAAAAACAGGACTACAGAACAGCCTCCACTTCAGTTTCACACATCCTCTAGTTATTGCAACAATCTCTGGCAAAATCAGAAACATTTCTCACTTTGTTTTCCAGAAGACAAGGCATGGTGATACTTTTTACTGTCAGGATCTTGTATTTTGTTTTAATTTACACAAAGACTCTGCTTCCCAGTCTCTGCATAGGCAGGGACTTTCTAGAATAATGCTAAAGGCACAGAGAGAAAACCAGGGAGCCCATAATGAAGGATTTCCTTGGGTAAGGTGTTGCTGGAGAGGCTGAGCTGAGATAGCCCACACTGATGCGCAGAGTTGTGCTGCCTGACCATGGGGGTCTGTGAGGGACAGGGAAGGACATCACCTCAGGAAGCCTGCGGCTTAACTCAGAGTGAAAGCAAATAGCAAATAGCTGCCTATTAACCTACAGCACATAAAGCTTTTGAAAACCTGGCATGAGGGAGTGAATTGCTTTCCCGGTAATCACTGCTCATTTACCTCTCCCATATTTCAGATTATGATGTTCTTAGACACTCGCTAATGGACAAACCCATCCTCCCTTTCTGCTTTCACACTGTTGACCTCTTTCTTTTCATAAGTTTCTCGATCACCCCAAAGTCAGCCAGTTCCAATTCCAGATGTGATCTTTGTGTCCCCCTTTACGTGTTTACAGGGCTGCTGCCTTTCCATGTCTCCAGAACCCTCTGAGCAAAGGACTGCCTTGCTCAAGTCTAAACTGGATGACAATTCCTCTCAGTACAAATCTGCTGCTTCTTTCTCGCAGTGTCTCCATCCCTTGCAGCTGCCCAAGCTATCAATTTCATATTTTAAAACTTCAGCAGAAAAATGAGCCCCACACCTCAGAAAACCTCAGACTGCTGGGAAATAACCATCTTGCAGCTGTACACTGTAAAAATCTCCTGCACAGCATTCTCCTCCACTCAAGTCTGGGGTTTCACCCTGTGATCCCACCTGCACACGAGCACAGCTCTCCCAGACAGCCTCAGAGCTCACACAGCTGCACACAGCTCACAGGGAGACCTTCTGACAGTGGGGCTGGGGCATTGCAGAAGCTTTTAGGATATAGGCTGTGGCAGTGAAGAGCAAACTCATTGTACTCTAAAAATAATCACTGCAGATCCTTTCTTAGCTTGAATAAGAGTTTAAAATTACCAAGACTCACACAAAAGCTGTGCCACTGGCAGCAATTAGAAATTGACTTTTTCTTAATTTAATGGTTTAGATCCAGACAAACCACTGTAGGAAATAGACGCTTTACAAAGCATTTGGGGTTTTATAGGTTAATCTGCTTTAAGGAGATGCAAAATTATTAAATGAGGAACTAGTATTCCTTGTAAGGGAAGCCTTGAGTTTTGTGCACAGAAGGCCGCCGGTAGCTCAGCCTTATCTTTCTTCTCAAGCAAAGCTGCCTTCACTCCTTGTTTTCCGTGGCTCAGAGAGGCTGGCCCCAAAGCCGCAAGGCAGCTGTTCCCTTAGCCATGCTTCCACTGCCATCTAGTGCCCCCAGCACAGACTGCAAGGGCCCCTCTCGCTTTACGAACTTGTCACAAAAGATAAAAAGTCCTGAGGTTCATGTCAAACCTCAATTTTTCATTCGGAAACCAATCTTTGTGATACCACTATAGATTTTTTTTTTTCCGAGAACAGATCAAGCTTGATGTAATGAGGTGGGGTTTTTTTGCAGCCTGAAGTATGAGCTACCCCTCCTGACTGTCTGGGCTCAGTGGTGATTTCAAATACCATGTCAGTCACACTCAGTGAACTGGAATAGCATTGTTGTTTATCTGGTTTTGGTTAGGACTGAGAGACTTTTCACAGGGACTTGGGTCTCCAGAGGAGAAGAAGTAGCTATAGTCATACAATAATGTCAGCAGTGCTCATTAGCTTCAGGAAAACACTGAGGAAAGGGGACTGCAGATGGAAAAGTGGACTTGGCTTTGTTTTTCTCTTGTGCCGTTCTGCTCTTTTGCTGGGTACAACTTACATCATTTTTTTCAGCAGAAAAGGAGGGAGCCTGGACATGAGAGCATATTATGAACTCAGGTTTTTACAGGTGCAATAACACTCCTCCTGTCTTTTTAAGTCATGTTAAATACACAGGGACTGATCCACCTCTGAGAAGACCAAATGTAAGCTTTACATCATTACACTGTGTGTTTCTCTATCAAACAAAGCCATTTCCAACCTATCCTACTCATCTCTATTCTACTGGCTCCACTAGGAAGGCAACTCTGAAGCACAGCATGTTCCCTTACCTTTTCCAGATCTCCTTACAGGGAGTGGGCAACTGTTAGTGATGTTATGTTTAACGCACTGATTCCACCACTCTTGTCTGTTTTTTCTCTCCTGTGAGACTGCTGGACTGTGAACCCACAGGATTTCAATGTATACAGGATCAATGGAGTCCTTTCCAAAACCTTGTGAAGAGATCCCCACTCATAGTGTGACCATCCTCAGGTAGAGCATTATCCCTGTTCTATACAGACACAAGGAACAAAAAAGGCAGCATGTTCAGTGGCAGACTGAAATGAAAATAAATCATCCCTTCCAGTCCCCTACCACCTCTAACACAGAGCAGAGGCACACCCTCAGCAGATTGTTCTCAGGGCAGTCATTTCCTTACAACTTCAACAGGAAGTGACACTGAGTTGTTAATCAATGTTGTCCCCACTAATGCATTAAGTCTTTGTAGGAAGGAAGTTAAAGCAGCAGCTGTTTCTACTTAGGTCTACTAAGCAAGAGTGCTCAGTGCCATGGTATTCCTGTGTGCTTCCTCTTGAGGAAACTGAGGCACGTGAAATGATCCCAGGAAAAATGCTAGGATTTACTCCAGACTCTATCCACCACTCATTTAAAGCTCTGATAACTGTAGTAAATTTAAATTTATTAAAAAACCCAAATACCAGGAGCACTATGCACAATGCTCCATAATCACTTAAATCAGAAGAGTACATTTTGAAAACTCAGTATATGTTCATAGGAAATTCATTATATTCTGATTGCAGAGCACTGTTTCAACAGAGAGAAACCTAAACAGAGACTCTCTAGAGCATGCAACACATATTTCTCTCATTTGCAGTAGAGCACACTGGCAATATCTGCATGGTGTTGAGGTCCTTCAAGATTAAAGCGGGATGTGGCCCACCATCTTTTGAAGTGGTAGAAATGGGGAGAAAAAGACATTTCAGATACAAAATGCAAGGCTAAAAGATCAAAGGGCAGAAAACACCATCACACTTAAAATTAACATGTTACTGTAGAAGAAACTAGCTACTTTTTCAGAGAAACTGCCCTCTGAAATGACTTAGTACAGATAACTAACACCGGCGGAAGTCTTCAAAGGCATCTGAGGGTGCAGTGTAGGCTCATCAGGGAGGTTGCTGAACACAGAATTACTGTAATCAAGTTTTGATGTAATAAAAGTAACCAAGTACCCTTTCTGCATCAGACTTCTTGAGGAAAAAAAAAAAATTGAAAAAATTGAAAACAACAAAGAAACATGGTTCAAAGGAAAAGAAAGAAAATCCTCCAGACTATTATATTCCAGTGCCTGATAGTATAATAAAAGTGATCAAAAACCTGCCTGACTTCCAGGAGGTTGAGTTCCACAGAGAAGGTACAGAAGATTGGCATTTATCATTCCCAGGTCACCATGTCACACACAGGAAAAACACCCACCTTCAATCACTGAGGATGTTACCCAGGTAGCCACCCTATATGGCACTGGAGAATGTGTGGGAGAAAGGAAAAATACAGGTAAGGCAGCTTGTGCCTTGGGAACTAAAACACCACAAGAAATTTTAGATGCCTACATGGCCCTTCTGCTACCTCCTCGCAGAGCCAGTTTAGATTAATTTTATTTATTATAAAAATCAAGTGGTGTGACAGTATTCAGATTCAGCATAAGAAAAATATCATTAGCTGCAATACAGAGGTAAAAAGATTCAACTGTTCAAAAAATGAAGATTGTTCTATTTTCATGTGGCTAAATATTTGTTTGAGAAGGGTGACAGATATCTCCTCAGTATTCACCATTTCAAAAGTACAATCAGGAAAGGAAAATAAAACCAAGGTGTGTACTGAATGTATTTACACATGGGGAGGCTGGAATTTTTGTTGTGGAGATTTACTAGAACTAACATTTAGTAAAAAATATTTATATCATACTATGGTATTTGAAATGAGTCTCCCATGTGAAGCAACATCATAAGAGGAACTCCCATTGGCTTGGGAAGTGCGTGTTCACAGTTGATGTATCTGTACGAAAGCATTCATCTAATCAAAGTATTTTGTCTCTCAAGGTAGAGTCACAGGTGTTTCATGAATGGCTCAAACCATCCTGCAAGTAAATACTAAAGCTCAATAAACACAAGATACATTCTTCAGTATCAACCTTGCTTTTATCATTAATCGGGAAGAAAAGTTGAATGATCTCCCTGCATCCCTTACACAGATCATAAACAAAAGCAATGATGCTGTTTGTCCCAAAATCCATACAATAGCCACCTACAAAAGAGGAGTGGAAGCTCTGTCACCCTTTTGTCTCAGCACTCTTCTAAGGCAGGTCCTAAAATGTACAGTCTGTCTAGCGAGGAGATGGATGAATGATCAACAGGGTATTCTCAGCCTGCTCCTTCAGGTACAGGCTTGCCCTGCTGCACTGAGCATGTCCCGTATAATGCTGGCAAAACAATTGGTTTAGGACAAAGTATCCACTGGGCTGCAAGAAAAAAAAAAATAAGCTGAACCATTAAACAGCAATCTTAGACAGAACAGGAAATAGGCAGCTCATGCCAGAGGCGCTGTGGATCCCAGTGAAGCTTTACAGATCTCTGCACCAAGCCATTTGTGTGCACCTCTGCTCAACACAAAACCTGCCTGACCTCTGGCCAGTCAACACTGCCATTTACTGCTCCCACTACAGGAGCAATCACATCAGAAGGGAATATGGACATCCTTAACAGGATTTGCTGCTAGCTATTGCCAGCTGCTCTTTCAAATGACTCTGTTAACACTATATAATCAAGCTAAGAGGCTACAGAGTCACTTCTGAGTGATCTCAGATTGGCCAATGTACAAAAAACTTCCCAAAAACTTGGAAGGGGGGGGGGTGGCAGTAACAGAGAAATATTTGTCTTCTATTTTCCATAAAGCTCTGCTGCTATGCTCACAAGGAAGAAATCTTCTGCAACCAGGAGAGGGATTGAGTCACACGTCACAGATGTGCCTCTCAGCTGCATAACCTGTTCTCATGTTTTCTAACCTTTTCTGATTCCACTGTTTTTGGGAAACAGCAGTGCCTACAATTAGCTAAACAACATTTGCTTTTTAGCAACAATGAAGTCTGGTGTTCTCTACAGGCATTTTAACTGAATCATTGTCCATGGGAAACAGTAAGGAAGATGGCTGTGTTTTCCAGCAGTAACTGAACAAAGGAAGCCAAGTTAAATCCAGATTGTTCTTTGCTTTTCCCTGCACTATTTGGGAACGTGTGCAGTTAGGGGGGTTTTGTTGGCGATGCTGTTTTGTTTTTTCTGATAGTCATTTTGTTGTTACCTCCTCCATTTTAGACCATGAAGTATTCCCAGACCATAGCTGCATAACATTAGAATAACATTACACACTAGGTTTAGTTTCCTCTTACATACCCTGAAGTTAATTCTGTATTGAGACACCCCCTACAACAGTAATATCTTTGAAATGCCTCTGCGAGCACAGTAAAACCAAAGATTACTGTTTTCCTGCACTAAGTGAAGTCAAACTCAGTCAGGTACACTAGATACCAAGGGAAAAGGCATTTTTAAAAAATTTAAAAGTCAACCCCCTTTGGACACTTTCATCTCTGCTTTCCTGAGACACATAGGTTTAGCCTGAGGTACACAAAAGTAAGAGTCAGGTTTAATGCACTCATTGCAAAGTTACCAGGAGCCCCTGACAAAACTGGTGTTGGGTTGTGTGTCTGTTTCTAACCTTATCCAAACATAATTCCTTGAGGGGAAAACCAGAGTTTCACAGTTGTTTGTCTTAGCCACTATGAAAACCGCAGAGAAGTATCTTGGCACACAGCAAAAGCTTGGCAACACTGCTGCAGCACACATTTCCCTCTCCTCAATTACTAGTGGCCTTTTGGGCTTTTTTTAGAACACAAGTTCTAGAAACACAACCCTTATTGTTTCAGCAATACTTGGGCATAAATGGAAGGAGCACAGCAAGAGGAATTTGCTCATGCTGACTTTTCAATGTACACTACTCAGAATTCTAAAAAAGCTACCTGATGATTCCACTACCAGCCTAGGAAGCCTTCAAAACTAGAGGGTTTTTAAAACCTGCCTGTCTGCCACTCCCAGCATGTGCTAGACTTGTATGAATGTAGTACTTACAAAGGGTTTAAAAACAAATAAAACCAAAGCACAAACAAAAACCCACAAAAACCAACCAAACAAAAATACCAAAACATCAAAGAGAGGATAATAAAGTCTCCAAGCGCTGTCCCTCTTTGGCCATATTGCTGAAATAAGACAGCTATGAATATGATTGTTAAATTCATAATACCCACTCCCCTCCAGAAAATGGACTCTGGATAGAAAATTCAGGTAAACCAATGAAAATTTATAAAATTAAAACAAACAACCTGCTGCTATGATGCAGTAGAACTGATTCTACAAGGTAAAAGCAAACCACTACCACTCCAAATCAAATCTGGAAGTAGAAATTTAGTTTTGATATTGAGATACAAGGAGGCAGCTGCAAAAGGAACATAAAGAGTCTCCTGTAATTTTAAAGCAAAGGAGTCCTAGTGTTTTGCATGAGTTTGAAAATCCCAGAACTGCTCAAATCTAACCTCAAAGGCAGGGTGGCAGAGAAGGGACAGAATTGATTTTGATGTGGTGTTTGTGTAGGTGGTAGCACATAGCCAGTTACTGGAAGGCAAGAATTCCAGGGTAAGCCATATCTACTGGCACAATGGACTGGGAAACATAACTAGCTCTATGGAATTTCTCCCTTCTGTGTAAAATCAAACCCTAAAGCTTAAGTTTATCTTAGAGATAAAATAATGTGTTTGAAGACAGATTCAAAAAGATATTCAAAATAAAGAAGCCTTTAAACCACAGAAGTACATCCTTACAACACTGTCTATTTCCAAACCTAGAAATTGACTTTCAGCTAAATCTCACATGACCTTAGTACTCAGCAGTTTTGCATCACTGAGCCTCAAATACAATTTAATTCCCTTCACTAAATTAAAAAAAAATCCAAATCAAAAAACCAGAAAGAAGCAAAATGTATATTGAATGCTATAAGAAAATCATTTTATCAATAGCACAAGTCCTAATGCGTATGGATTTTGAGATATTTTTAATAAGGAATGGTTGGCTATACTCTTCCAATCCAATTAAGTTAATGTCAAGCATATTTATCAGAAATCACAATGGAAAAATTGTCAGCTTTCTTGCTGGAAAAAAACAAGACCCATTTTACAGAAGCATTCTGCACAAATAAAGCGTTTTTAAGTGTTTTATTTGTCCATTTGGAGTGATTAGCATTTATAATCAACAACATAAATCCACCCCTCAGTGAAAAACCTGACAGCTTGTTATTGCCAAACATATTACAGTCTACTGAAGGGTGAAGAATTACAGACATATAAAGATGAATAACATTATGTCACCATTAAATCACTTACTCTGTGCATAACACTTTAATCCTCCAACATTGTAAATTAAGATTAGGGGAAAAAAATCAACATTTCCAATGATAAAATACATGGTGTTTAGTACACAATATAACAATACAGTGTATGACAGTAGTGCATCAGAAAGTTAAAAAAACGAACAGCTCCTTTGGAATAACAGCATCATTGCTGATCTCTCTGCTTGCAGCCACAGAAGATACCAGGAAGTCTCCAAGAAGCATCCAACTACAGGAATCCATCACAGCTAAAATAATTTATTCTGAGATTATTATACTCATATTACCTGAATATGAGGACCTAAAATCAGATTCTTTCACATGTGGAGTGACCAGTGACATTCCTTAGGAAATCAGGCAAGCAATGAACAGATCTGCATCCATACTTGAAAATTACATGGAAAATTGCCTTTCATTTTTCACCCACTTAAGTAAACAGTTACTTAACATTTGGAAGTCTTCTACTAGAGTTTTAAAGTTTAGTGGTTTAAACCATTTTTCAAGGTTACTGGCATGTATGAAATTTCCAAGTATGAATAAGTAGTATCAATATAACAGCTAAAAGACACAACATTTTTTCTTACTAGAGACAGAATTTTAAGAACTCCTCTCCAAAACTGAAAATGGAAGATCAACTTTATAAAAATTTTCCAGGAATGATCTGTATAACATTAACTTTATATTAGATGACAACTTCAAAGACTGAAGTTAACAATTATTGGAATCAGCCTTCAAAATGAAGGGGATCAGAAGAATAATCTCTATAAATCAAACTACACTGAAAACCTTCAGATGTTGCCTGCTACAAATGGCCTCATACAGCTATTAGAGCCTTATCAGGTATGTGGAACAACTTGCTTTTCAATTAAACAGGATGTGAATGCGAAAAGTAGATGGACACAGGAAGTACATTTCATTAAGACAATGGATATCATCTTCCTTCAAACTGGCCAACAACAAACAGGAAAAATTCTGGAGCCAATTAAACTGCAAATGCAGTGAGGAAAAACCCATTCAGTACCTCATGTTCTCAATTAATTGCTTTTTTTATAATGCAGTAACTTGGGGGAAAAAATAAAATGAAGCAACAGCTAAGTAGAATCCCTCCATTCCCAAAGATCTGAATTATCCTCTGAATTTCACTCCATGATACCTAGGAAAAGTTTAAAAACAGATATCCTTGTGTCATTACCACTGCTTGGCACACTGAACAATTCCCTCTGTCCACCAACTGCTATTTACGTTTTAATCAGTTTGCAAACCATTAAAGAAAAGGACCACTTTTTAAAAAATTTCTTTTATACCAGGAAGTGATAGTATCCATATCTCCTCTGTGCCACAGTAATACAATAAACTAAATATCATTGTTAGGCTTTAATTATTTTCTATTCAAAGCTCTAAATCTATCAAAAGAGAGAGATGTTTGCCCAAGTTTCTAGGAACAAAAGGCCAGTCTTTGTACTATGCAAAAAACCCCACAATATTATCACCAACAAACTGTAAGTTATGGTATCTTTTCATCCATTTCAACCCTTTCAGTGGAAAGAGGAGGTAGATTAGAAGTAAGCCACATGCTGCACTCCCTGATCAGTCATAAGGCACATTTCCATTCCACTGAAAATAGGATATATTTTAGAGCTGGCAATGAAAGTTGAAAGATGTAATCAAGTGCATTTGGAGAACTGCAATGTCTAGTCACAGACTGTAGCAAAAAAACAGACAAAACATCTTTTTTTACTATAGGAAATCTAGGTACTTTATCCAAATGAAATTTGAGAATGATGGACCTACAAAAGTACAGGGCCCACTGGCTCATAAGGCTTACTGGCATTTAATTCTTTCTTTCACAGTGAAAGCAATGGACGTAATAGAGAAGTGTTAAAAAATGCAGCTTAGGATGAATCTGTCTTCTGTTAATTTCTAAAGTTATCTTAGCAGTGAGCTGGTAAGTTAGGATGTTGTTATTAAAAGATATTTAAATCCAAGAATTTGTTTTCATCGTTACCTTGAACTAAAATTTGCCCCCAAAAACTGAAGGGCAAAAATCCCACAGCAATAGGGGATAAAGCTACAATCATGTTGATATCTACTCAAGTAAACCCTAAACAATTACCACGGACTGAATCCAGACTCTTTGCCAAGAGATCAATCACAGTTTAGCCCTCAGCTCTCCAGTTTGTCTTGGCTCTTATGCAAAGTAACATGAGAACCAGGTTCTCCAAATGCCAAAGCCACCTCAGCAAGCTTCAATGTGAAAGTTGTCAAACTGTGCAAACTCAAAGGAGCGAGTTCCGAGGGCAGCCCAGCCGTTCCCCGGTTTGGAAATGGTGACATTCTCCCAGAGAGGATAACCATTCAACAGTCCTGAGGCAGAGTTGCCCTGTCAAAAAAAGGAAAATGTTAGCTTTGTAAAATCCAAGGTCTGTGTAGACACTGAGCCTGCTCACATGGGAGATTAGACAAAGCAGAAGGATGTCAAGTCACCTTTCAACTACATTTTACACATTTTTCATGCAGAGATGCATCTAAATATTGTATAGAATCCTCTGGTGTCTATCAGCTCTGTGGAATATATTCCTATATAATGTATTCCTTTACAGTGAATACATTAAAGGCTCCTCTTCTCCTACTCACAGCTTTGCTAACTCAGTGTAGAACCTGAAGTGTAAACTGGTTTTCCTCTTCCTTGTATGAGACTCTTTCAAAACAGCCCAACTTTCTTAAGGTGCTATGATACACTTGGCACTGCTTCTGCAGAATGAGGCAGAAGTCAAAAGTAAAGAAAGATGTAATTTAGCAATCAAGCTGAAATAAAGAGGAGACAGCAGAACTTTCAAGTATCACTCAAGCCACTTCAAGACACAAAATTAAAACATTTTCAAGAAAAATTACAATTTATCTTGTGTGTTCCACTTAACAGCAGTAACAGTATTTAGAAAAAAAGTGCTTCAGTTTACTTGCATTTCTTAATCTGAAAGTCAATTATAGACACAGGTAAAGGCAAAGAATGTCTTTCAAGGAGTCGGTGGGAGAATTATTCAAAGATGGCTCTGGACAAAGACATAGTATGCTGCATCAAGCCATAAGAGGTACAAAATAATAACATAGATCGAAGTTTGAAGCATTGTCGTTTTAAAATTACCCACACTGTTTTAAGAGATTAATGTTCATCTTCAGTAACCAAATGTCTTGGCCCATTTTACAGATGGCAAGCACTGTCATAAATGTAAGTGTACCAAAGCCATAACTAAACTACATCTATTTCAGTGAATGCCTTAGGGGCAAGTGTCTCTTTGTCTCCAAATGTGACAGTACAAGAGGCAAAAAACAGCTTCTAATACTCAGTGGCATTCTAGCATGAGAGGCTTGGTGCATAATTTTAAGTAACCTTCAGTAGTAAAAATCCCCAGCCAAGATTTCCTACATTTCAAGACAGATGGAGTTGCAAAGATTACATCAGACAAAGGGATTAGGCACTCAGAAGAGAAACTCAAAGCCTTTTAGGTACTTGCACCAATGACACACCCATCAAAGCACACAGGATATTTAAAGTACAGTTTGGGGCTGCTTTCCTCCCCAAGTCACTATGGGTAAAAAAGGCAAAGTGGGAGGGAAAGCAAAGAATGCAGACAGGCTTCTCATTAACTGCAGCCCATTTGTAAGTAACACAATGCCTGTGCTCTTCCAACACAGTAGAGAAGGAACTCTGCTTATCTCAGTTTTCCAGTCCTTTATTAGCTCCACATACAAGGCCTTAGTCTGCAAAGGGAACTGGTGGGAGACAGATTTGTAACACAGGCTACCTTGGTATTTTACTGACTGTCCTAAGAACAGGAAGCCAGGCCATCATCTTTCCATCAGATTAAATAAGAGACTAGCCTCTCTGACCCTTCTACCTCCAGCTTTCAATTCAGCTTTCCAGTTATTTTCCATACCTTCTACAGATTCTCAAGATATCTTTTACAATACAGGCAGCAGAATTTGGTTTGGCATTTTAATATTGATTCAATGTAACAGATACTGTTTCTGGTTTTGATAGGGTAAACTAATACTAGTACACCATCAATAGTACAGCACAGCTTGGTCTAAACTATTTAGGACTGGAGGTTTCATAACTACTTTTCCAGCTTTTTTCCTGTATCCTTACCTGAATGTTGAGAGTGAGTGTGTGCCATACATTATCCCGAACACCAGCAAGTCCTTTCATTAATATTTCTTTTCCAGCTGAAAAACATGCTTAAGTTAGCAAAGTGTTAATTCAGCTCTTTGCTGAAACTGATAAATACCAAGCCAGCAAAAGGATAATAATATCTATTTTTCAGAAGTGTTCAGGATTGACATTTTACCAATTTCAGTTGCAGCATGGAAGGCTTAATAAGCAAACCCAGACTCTGCACTATCAGTACATTCTCCTGTTTTGCCAGAACTGCTTTCTCACTGAAATCCTCAATGCACTTGGCAATTTGGCATAAGATAAGGATTCACTCTATGGAGAGTACAGGTTCACAAAGTGTGACAGTAGCTATTGCTCTGCTCATTCTATAGATCTTCTTGTTTATTTATTGTTTGTAACTATTTTAAATCACAGGGTTTCTGTTGCCACACTATCATATTGCTCAGCTCTACCCAAAATTTAAGCTAAGCAAAAATGGGGTGTGAATGACACCTGGAGGGAAGACGAAGACCTGAAAAAAATTAAGTGCTACAAGTCTTCATTTATTCAGTAGACAGTTTTTACTGCAACATAATTTAACATTCAAACTCCCTTCCAGAAAAATGTAAAGACGACTGAAAATAGCTGTACAGAAAAAAATTATCATCTTGTGTAACAGGTCTCAGCTTGAAATAATCGGGTGGTTGATCAAAATTCACTCATTTCATCTAGGAAAAATTACTTCTGACAGCCTGAGAAACTAATCAGGTAATGTTGTTAGGTTTTATTACAAATAAAAAATTGAGTTGATCCTAAGCACAAGTATGTATTTCCATACAGCTGAGAGTTCAGTTTTTATAGAATTATACATTGCAAAGTTTCACTAAGGAGCACTGATATTTCAAGGGAAGCTATGTAAAACCTTTGTTATTCTAACTGTCTATGGTAGAAGTGGAAAGGAACACAGACACACACGCAAAAAATATATCTTGTCAGATATATTGTAGATCTAGAGGCTACATTTGACTCACCATAAACTATTGAAAATTTTAATTCCTATTCCTCAAGTGATAGGAAATGCATTTAAACAACTAAATAGGCCAGTGCCTGCCAAGTGCTGTACAGATGAACACACAGGAATGTTAACATCACAAATAGAACGTGCTCACTCCACTGAGCTACACTAACAGGAGGATGCATCATTTGAGGAAACAGGAGGCCACTCATGATCCTCACTTAAGCCAGATGTAAGCACAGTGATTTGAACTGCTCTCTAAGAAAAGCCATTTCATGTCAATCAGGATTTTCCTCATGCATAGTTTAAGGATACAGGTCAAATCTTTCTGTAATTAATATTGTATCAGAGTATTTTTAAAAGCAAAATAGTTCATATTTTCTACTGTAAAACAGACATTGTCAGTGAAAAAACAAAAACTTTAGAAAGCTGAGCCTGAGAAATGGGCTTCAGATGCTTTCTCCACATATGAAATGTGGCCATCATTAGAACCAGTAGGTTAAATTCATAGTAATGACAAATGAACTATAAAATCTGAATGTTACCTATTTTTATCAAAGTTATCAAAATGACAAGTCTATATGCCAGCATGCCCTTTTGCAAAAAACTGCTTACCTAGGTCACTAGTGACTCTGTAGGTGCCATCTGCAAAAACCCAGAAGAAAACTCCTTTGGAATCTCTCACATATATCCCACCATTGTCAACTCTTCCTGCAATAAACACTCCTCCATCACGAGGTTTTTCTATGTAGATGTCACAAGTGACTGTCATGTTTACCCTGTAAGAGAAGATTAGTGTTTTAATAAGGAAGGAATCCATTCTTTTGAATAGGCAGTATTAGAAATTATTTGATTTCCTGGATTGATACTCCAGCTCAACAGTAAAGCACTGAGTTATGCATGCAATAAGAGCTGGAAAGAAGAATAAAGCAAAGTAATCAAATAGAACCATCAAATAGTACCCAGAAAATTTACACAACTTCCTCCTCCTCAGAGCTGCACTACAAGGCTCTTAACGATAAAAATTCTTTCCCTCTATTAATGGATCTACATCCCACATCTGATAGCACTTGTAACACAGATACAGCCACAAGGTCACTTACTTAAGTAATAATTATCTATAATTATTAACAGAATGTGAAAAGACTCTCTGTGACAGCAGCTCAACTGATTACTGAATTGGAGAATATCTATTCTAGCAACTTTTGTTCTCACTTCTAACAGAGTTTCATTCTGAGTTTTCATTCTAATGTAGTGCTCCAGATTCCTGAATATATAGTCATTACACAAAAAAAATTACTTTCTTGCCTTCCCATTTATCAAAAAAGAGACCCCCACATTTCCCTTAAGCCATTATGAAGAGACTCAAGGCAATACAGCAATAATTACATAGTAATACTTTCAGAATATATCCAGGTTCAATAAAACCATCAGAGAAAAACACTAACAAATTCACGGTAAGAGAGCAAAAAGGTTTCACACACATAAGCTTAAAACTCAAACCATCCTGAATTGAATAATGATAAATTTCCACCAACAACTGAAGTAAAGTATCATCCTACAGAGAAATTTAATGCAAGATTGGCTCAGAATTTCAATAGCAGGTGTTCATTGTTGAAAATATCTGCTAGGGACAAGTTGACTCTTAAACTGAGGATGAAGCAAACAAACTTGAGGGCCTGAAATTGAGGACTAGCATTATAAAAAGCTACTGATTAGTAAAACTTGAATAATAAACTGATTTTTAGGAAGTAAGTTTGGTTTTGAAAGCAAGATAAAGACTCAGAAAGAAACTGAACTAAAACAAAATAACAGAAGTTTTAGGAATCTCAGTATTTTGTATTGAGTAATTTAAATTGAGTAATTTAAAAATATGTCCTATATGGCTGTTATAGGAATCTCTGAGTATAATTTACTCAATGAGGGAATGTTGATTATAGGGAGAATATGAGACCTTTCCTAACAGAGGGCTGCAAAAGCAAACATCAGATAGCTGAAGAACAACTTCCAAGTACAAGAGGGTGGTATTCTTCCAGGCTTTGGATCAAAGTGATTCAATCATATCTCCAGGCCTGAAATTAGAAGTGTGAAGCAAGTTCTGAAAAAGCATTTGCCAGATCACTGATCTAATTAAAGTGAAAAAAAAACCTGACAAAACTGCTATTTTAAAAAATGTATCAAAAGAATTTAGGCTAGGCCTCTTAGCAGAAGAGAAAGTTTTTAGCATGAAGTTTATTACTATTATTAAAATCATAATTAGTTAACGGGCTCTTTCCCGAGTGCTTATTAATTTTAAATAAACATTATTCTAAAATATGCTGCTTGATTCTGAATTACCATCATTGCAGCTCCTAGCAATTTTTTAGCTCCTAAAAAGAATTACAATTTTAACCATACTTTAATCAAAGCAGTAAACCTCAGTTACTTTCAACAGAAATAGAAGTGGTTGAAGCAGGATTGGCATCAAATCCACATAATTCTAGGAACTGCTCAGAAGATGGCAGTCTGCAACAAATACAATTGAATTATAAATGAAATAGTCTGAGAGTTATGAGACTGATCAAACTTCTAACAAATAACTCAAAATACTGTAATTCAAAATTAATCCTTTTCTTGGTCCAATTTAAGAAAAAAGAAATTCAGGGCACACATTGGTGTTTCTAGTATGCCAACTCATATCCATTAGTGTAAAAAATTAGCTTGAACAAATATGCCCAGAAGGACATAAGCAAAAAAAAACCAAAAATTCTAAGGCAGTATAGCATTAGGCTAAACAATCATGAAATGTGGTTGAATCCCCATCCTTTAGGAGTCATTTATACAGCTGGCCTTTGGCCCTGGGCAGGGCTCAATGACTTTTAGAAGTGCCTGAATCATCATTCCTACGTGTCTACAGAAAATTGGAAGGCAAAAACCCTCTGTCCAAGAGAAATGAGGCTTGAGACAAATTAATTGATCATTACTAGCACTGGTGAGGAAAACATTTCCCCAAATGTCACTACAAAATAATATTTACATACCACTTAAAATTTCCTATGACACTGATGGTCTGGTCTGCATCAGAAACCCAAGTGATGGGCCGCTGAACCACCACCTGGCGGAGTGTGAACACATGATCTCCTGCGTCAGAAGCATTTACAAAGTATTCAAACACACCTGTCTGATCTGCAAAGTTTGGGGCTTCACTGAAAGGTGGATTACCTGTTCAGAAAATAAAATACACATCAACTCTAAAACACTCTTCGGTGTACTTGTTTTCAGAAATTTACCACTTAAAATTTTCTCCAGATTTTTGACTTGCAGCCCCCAGATGGAAGTTTTTAAGCTGACACCGGTTTTGCAAACACATGAACACCAGGTAAGACATTAAATTAAATACACCTCATTGCAAGAGTAAGGTGTACACTCATACAGGTGTAAGTTTTTGGCAAAACAGGTATAAATGAACAAAAACAAAATAGATCTTCAGGCTACCTCATGTAGATGATTCAAATAACATAACTTACTGCCTTCCTACATTACAATTGTATCTATGTGTGAATGGAGTTTTTGGATAAGAGAATTCTGGCTTACGTATATTGAAATCATCACTGTAAATGGAAGGGAAGGGCTGAGGAGGAGGCGGCTCTGGGTAACCACATTTCCATCCTGTCTTGAGTGTGGTTAAAGTGTAGACTTCATCCACATCCAGATCTAAAGAAAATCTTCCCCTCCATACCTGCAATTGAAGAAAGCTCAAGTTGCAAAAGTTAACAACTAACTGACAAAATACCCAAGCTCCTGAAGTCAAGATCCGCTGAAGTCCTGATTTAAGTCAAAATTCCCATTTCTTGCCTCAGCATTTAAATATCTCTGGGGTATTTTTAAAACTCCTTTTCTCCAAACTTGTTATTACCTCCAGGTACACTTGTACACAGCCAGTAAAACTGCAGTCAAACAGCCTTAAAACACACCCTAAATATGCAGCTTAAGCATGAAAGTTGAGGAGTTTCACCAAAGAGGGAAGACACACCTGAAACTGCGGAGGGACTGATAATTAAAACTGATCAACTTACCCGTAAAGGATGGAGTTGCTGGAAAAGACTGGAGTTTCCAGATTCAAAATCAAGTCTAGAATGCCACACTTGAAGGGTTTGCACCATAGACTACAATGGAACACACCATACAATTTAAAACACAACAACAGCAAAATAAACAACCTTGAATATTCAACTTGAGAAATACCAGTCCTCTATGGGTGTCTAATTTTTGTTACTTTAAAGCTGTTGATCACATTAGAGGCCACAACTTTATTCAGCGAATCAATACATATGCCTTACATTTTTATAGATTATACATCAATAAGGCATTACCCTAACAGGCCCTAATGTTGCTTATAAAGACAGGAAGCACTGCAAACACAGACAATCTTTAGCTTCTCTATCACCAATAATACACCTTGGATACAAGCTGTCTTTGAAAAGTAACCAGACTGAAATAATATCCCACAAGTTTCACTTTTATGAGGCCTTCAGTCTAGTTGCTAGTTCTTTGATTTTAATTTTTGAGCAAAGTACTTTGCTTACATGTCTCCAGCCTTCTGCAATACTCAATTCTGCATATCAACTATATTAGTATCAGATTTTGATCACACCTCACCTCTATAATTTCTTTTTAGTTACCAACATCAACAACAAAGCAAGCAACCTAGAGCTTGATTTGGATAAGCCATCTAATACTTCCCTAAAAGGGAGCTGTGTATCCAAATTGACACTCAGCTACTTTTCCTAAGTGAACCACTGACACTAAGCTACTTTTTCTTTTATAGTCAAAAGTACCATCCAAATTATCTCCTCCTAAAGGAAATTATTGCTGTCAAAAAATCAAAATTAAATGCCAAATAATTAACTGTCAAATTCTGAGAAGGAATCATCTGAATCAACTAACAATGATTCCCTCCAGTTTACACTGTGAAAGTATTGCTCACATTTCAGAGAGAAATATACTTCAGTGAAATTAAAAATACAGTAAACAAATCAACAACTAGGAGATTCTCAGAATATCTCTTCACAGGATGAAGAGATATTCTGAGAATCAACAACAAAACCTACAGTATAAAATCAACTTCAGCTATTCCCCTGAAAATTAACTGATAACTAGAAAGGCCATGGCTGTGCCAGCCCAACAAACTATGTCAGCATGTCAGAGCACCCAGCCTTGGAATATATACTAAAGAAAAATTTAGTTGCATTTCTGTCCCATTAAATTTCTTCTTCAATACACAGATGATTAGACTGAGAGGCAGCAATTTTACAATTTCAGTTATGATATTGCAACCTGTGATACTGACTTGCATGTATTTGATTATGAATGGCAATTCATTTTACAGGGCTGATCAAATGTATTCAAGATGTACTTACAAATGACCCTCTGAGGTAGAAAGTTGCACTCTGAGGTGCCACATTGAAATTAGGCAATGGAGGTCTGATACATTTGGAGTGATTATGACTCTGAAGAAAAAAACCAAATGTAACAGAAGAGACATACATTACCGGAATGCAACACACAGCAACATTCATGAAAAACCTACAGCATAGAATTGAAATTAAAGGAGCAATAATTTATTTCACTGTTATCTTAATAGCTGCAATTGCAGTAATTTAATCATTTTATTCTGAATACAGATTTTAAGAAAGCACATGATATAACTTCCTCCCAGTGTGTCATTCAATTAAAGTTAATGTGTAATAAAAAGACAAAGATGGCACATATATTGGCTTCCAGGAAGTCTCAGCAAGGTATTTTAAGTTCAGATAGAAAAAACAGCCTTTAGTGAACTCACTAATAAAGCCACAAGTATCAAAGAACATTCTCAGATACCAAACTACGTAAATCCAGACAGGTTCTTCATACCAAAACACCTCCTGTAACTTTTCCAGTCCACTGGAATTGCTGATGCACGTACCATAGTTTCAATGATGATGGTAAGGTTCCCTAGGCCATCTGTCAGAGCTACAAAACTGCCACCTCCTTCTAAGTGTCCATCCACTTGCAAGTATGACCAGCCTGGCTGAGTAAACTGTGTGGTGTGTGCTGAGACAAAAATTAGAATACAATCATTAATTAATAGAAATTAATAGAAATGGTAACATTTTTAGGCTTTATTAAATTTCTCTCTCATACATGCTGACAAAATTGAAACCTTATTCAGAGAAGAAAATAATAGAACTTCCAAAACAAAATTTACTTATATAAGAGGAAAGATTAAAGACTTATACTATGGGAAAATCAAAAATATCAATGCTGTGGCAGACAAAAGAGTTAAAGTGATAGCAATTATTTAGACATTAAGCACAAACAATACACAGTAATCATGTCCATTCAATTTGAATATTCATCACAGTTTAGATTTTCCCAAGTCTTTTTTTTTTCTTTAAATAAAATAAATATTTCTTCTTTGACAAATAAATGGCAGGGAAAGCACAGATGGGCAACTTTGAAATAAGTAGGGTTATCAGAAAGTAAGTGAAACTACCAAAGAAGAATATGACCCAGATCATGAGAATCCTGAGCAACGTGGACATAGGAACAACTGCTCAGTTCTATTCATGGGAAACTGTGGCCAGTTTTGCTTTAATGCTTTTACAAATATAGATAACTAGCAGAAGAACAAAAATTAAAGCCTTTGTCTTGTTCTTCCTTCATGGCACTGCCTAGTTACTCTACAGAACTGCAGCACAGATAGTAAAATATTACAGGACTACAAAGCAGCCAGTGAATTTGTGTGTCCACAGACACTACAGGAACATGCTTCCCTTTCCCAGGCTCAAGGAAATGCTGATTTACACAAGCCAAGAACCTCAAGCAGGAAAAGAATACAGAGGTTCTTTGTTCCACTTTTGCAAACTGAGAAGTACCAAATGGAATTGATTGATACTCAAAGATTAAAAATAAAAAGGGAAAGGAAATAGGAAAGCACATTAACCTTTACGGGCACATCAGATCCAAATATTTCAAGAGTAACAGCTAGAAAGGCAGTAGCTTATTACTTTCTGATACAGCTAAAGTTCAAGTATAAATATTTCCCTTACAATTATATCTTTCTGCTTTCTATTGAAATGGGATTATTTTCTTCTTTCTTAATGTATTCACAAAACTTTCCACAAATCTACCTCAATTTGGTACAAAAAATACTCCACATAAAACCACTAAATCAATAAAGGCCTCGGAAAATACAGTGATGTTTGGTGTCAGATCACCAACTTACAACTGCAAGATTTTCACCTGTAATCCAGATAGGAGATTCAACTTTATAGTGGCCACTCCACGGCTCCTGTGCTGTCATTAACGCGCATCGACCAAAGGGCAGCTCCTCATAATAACTGGCCACCAGGTTCCATGCAATTGTTCTGGAAGAAAAACAGGTTTTTCTCCATTCATATGGGGAGTATTAGATTAATTTAGTACAAAAATCCATTCCTCCATTTTCTCCAGCATACAATGAAAACAATTTGGGAGGTGGAGGGAATATCTCTCTGACAAAGAAAACCCACAGGAGAGGAAAATAAAGCAAATCAGCAAATCAGTGTTGAGAACTTCTTCCAAAACGGGTGGTAAATTCTCTAGCTAGAGCACCACTAAAAGTTTTACTTTAAAAGAAACATGTATTGAGGGTAAAGACACCATTTGTTTGAGGTTTTTTCCTGTTCTGAAGAGAAAAATTTTGTTAGCAAAGTCTACAGCTTTTTGCTGAGTGTTGTTTCATTGAGGTTTTTTGTCATTGCTTGGTTCTTTCTGTGCATGGTGGTAGTTGTTTTGGGTGGAGTTTTTTAGGGAAGCAATTAAGTATCACAAAAAAAAAAAATCTTTATCCATGTAAGTAACAAACAAAAAACAACTTTAACCAGCCAACCTCAAGGAGTATTTGCTCCATCCTGACAAGGATAATCACTTCATGCCCTTTGATTTGGGCTTCATTGAAAACACTTTGCGAAGACTTTAGACTTAGAGACCTCTGGGCCTTAAGGATGGAAATACAGCTTAACAGAGCAGTTAAGCAAAAGGCAAAAGCTGTCAATCTGTTTTGCTGTTGCACACAGGTGCATACAAAGGCCTCATTCTGAAGTCACTACCACAGACTTATCACACTATACATACACACAGAAGAGTTCCTGGAAGTCTACAAAAACGTGATCATAAAATAAACAACTGTTGAATTGTAAATTCAACTTGCTCACATCAAACTTGTTCTGTTGATTTCAAACTTAGAAAGAAAAGTAGGAAACTAAACTTCAAAGGAAACAAACTTAACAGAAAGATAAGCTGCCTTTTGTCAGAAAGATTTTGTTTTCAGTATACAAGCCAAGATAATTTCACTGTTGGACATCTGGACTTAGAACTGTTCTACAATAATTTATAAATACAACACATATGCCTTGCTGTTTGGCTGTGAAAGAAATGGGCATATATAATTTGAAAGGCCTTGGAAAAATATAAAAACAATGGGAAAAAAATTGCCTAAATTAAGATATTAAAGTATATGAGCATTAAGCAGCAAGCAGAATGATCATGAATTCGTGCAGGAAATATTCACCTGTTTGAAAATTTCAGCTTGCAGAGAAGACAGAAGATTTGTAGAAACCAGGTGACTTAAGAAATTTTCCATTACAAGTGTTAGTGATTTTTCCTGCACTTCACTTGAAGCTACAAGATTTCTCTTTATTTTTCCAAAATAAAGTTACAAAGCATCTAAAAGCTTTCAACAATTTTACTCACATGTTGACATTTTCTTTAAACACACTTTTTCCTTCAGACTACCAGTTGGTGCACCAGAAACATCAAACTTTATTTTCTATTCTTTTCTCAAAATGAGTTGTGGAATTTCCCAGTAAAGAGAACATTTTTTTTTACAGTATTCAGTTTGGAAAGAAAATGTGCAGAAAACAGTAAATTTATCATGCATGTTTAAGAATGGATTCTGAAAAATAAGCTGTATGGGAAAACTAGATAATTACATCTGTAATTATCTGTTTAACCCAAGACAAACAATCTGATAAAGACCTTAAGAAAAATATGATAAATTAGTTTTATTGTTATTTTCCTCTAATGTCACCTCTTCTTAAGAACATTCTCTTTTTAATAATTATCATCATTCTCAAAGGCATCTGAAATGAACTGCACAAACCCACTGCACAAACTGCATAACCCCATCAAGTGCTGGGGAATAAGAATACATTGAAACTTGTGGGACTTCTACTCCAGAAAGAGGTCAGAACAGCAGATTTCCTATATTACAATATCTGAATTCAGACCACATTGAGGTGACTTTCAGTTTACCTGTTTTCTCTCAGAGCAGATGGATGTGTTATTTAACAGCACTTTCAATAATTCTTACACCCCATGTTGTGAAAGCAAGCAACAGTGCCCAGCACTTACGCGGTCATGTTTCCATTCACGTAGTTTTGGTTCAGGATCCGAGCCCAGCAGCCTGCACCAACATCATTATTGAAAGTACTGTAATCTTCTGATGACCACAGTTTCTTCCCAGTTAATAAGGCATTTTTCACTGTTTTTGTCCCAGGATAGTGAGCCCTACACAATATTTTGAAAAGAAAGAGCACTTAGTACAAGGAGAAAATCAAAGTTTGGAAGTACATATAGCAGCACTGATTCACTTTCTTCAAACTGAAAATGAAAAATAGAATTTCTTTGGAATACCACAAGCAGAATACAAGAATATTGAACAAGGGAGAGCTGTAACATTCCAGAGCTTATTGTATTTACATTAGTAGATTATTTCTTCTGCTACATGATAGCATTTAGTTAAACTTAGATTTACAGATGCCATGCAATTTTCACAGTTTGCTAAAGCAAACCTCAGTCCTGAAATGGAGCTTGAAGATGGTCATTACCATAATGTGCTGAATAGAGAAAATACATGCTAACTCATACTACCTTAAACTAAACTATAAATAATGTAAAATTAACAGTAAGATACAGCACTAGGCATTATGCTAAGAATTTAGCTGCATGAATCACTTAGAAATAAACATGAACTTGACTGATTTTTTACATCTTTTTTAATAAACTCAGGTTTCAAAAAAACATGTTAGTTGGACTAGAGAAGTTACAAGGTATAAACTGATAATAGTTGAAACATATAAAGATAGCTAATTTTCTTTTCAAGGCCTTCCTTAGTATGAGACATCCTTTCTCCCAATGGAGACTTTGATTATACCCAATCACAACACTGACCCATGGTGCAAGGTTTGCTGACTGAAATAAAACCTTTCAAATCACTTGCAGAAAACAGGGCTGTGATTTTCCTCACTTAGCACATTCATTAAACACACTTTATACATACACTAAAATGGAACTATTTCCTTAATTGCAGCTTGACAAATTGATTCATTTGTGGCAGGAATACAAAACCAACAGTTTTTCTAGGCTGACTGTTGGGGTTTTTTTCATTATTTTCCCTCTAGTGGACAGTGACCTACTTCCCAGTGTTGCAGTCCTTCATATGCAGCTTCACTATCAGTAATGTAACAGATAGTGGGGATTTTAGCTACATTCTGCTCTGCTGTACAGATTAGTGTGCATTTCCCCTTTGGCTTGGAAACCTAAGTATTGCCTTAGTAGCAAGCATAAGATTTCTGTAATGGTATAAAGTGCACAGCTTGCAAAAATAAAGCAGAGAAGGAATAATTTGTCTTTCTACACTCCTGAAAATGTGTTTCTTAAGTGTCAATATCCCTGTCCGATAAAAGTTGAAATACACAAGAGATATTTAATTTCCCTGCTAAGACTGAATTAGAGTAGGGATGTAAAACTTACACTTATAGAGTTAAGAAAATACAGCTTACTTAGACAGTGTAAAAACTGTTGAGCTTCATCCAGACATGATCCAAGACTCCACCTATGAAAAACTGCCAGGATACTCTTCATGTTCAGAAGGGGGGGAGGGGTTAATTGCAAGGGTACATGACACTGACTTCCTATTTGTATTTGCAGAAAAAAACCCTCATTTCTACACCTCCTATGGTTCAGATATATAAAGATTAATGGAAAAGACTCAAATTGAAGCAAGGAACTGACACATTTGAAGCATGTGATTGGGTCAGGCAAGTTTATGGGACCTAGTAAATAAAGTTTAGAGCTACTGTAAAAAGAAAAGTTAATGAACATTTCATACACACATTTCCATTCAGCCATCAATCAATCTCAAATTCAGTCTACTAGTAAAATATTATTATGATAAAACCCAAAACTAGTATTAAAAATCAACTGGTTCCATGTTTTCCAAATACAAATTTGTCATCAAAACAAAATGGGAGCTAAGAATCAAGCCATTGTAACACAAAGAATCACAGCCCAAATTCATTTCTGGATCACAAAATTTCAATAACAAACTAGTAGAAATTACAAGGCTGTGTACTAAGTTGTAAAGCTAAAGCACTTTTTGCATACCAGTTAAGAGTAACCAAAATCCTAATAACAGTGTTGTCCAAAAAACCTTCCATCCATCAAAAGTGTAACCATGCCCAACAGGAATCTTCAGCATGATAAAAGACTCCTGATTCAATTAAAGGTTGAGGCTGTTACTGGGACAAGAACTGCATGATTTGATTGGGTTAGTAAGAGAGTTTTATAGTATCAATCCTTTCCTTGCAGGTAAGAGTACAGAGAGGTAAAGCTTTGTCTGTGTTAGTTATAAATGAGATGAAGACAAAATATAAACAAACCACCAAGAAAGAAGAAGAGAGAGAACCCCCTACCCAATCACATCGACCACTCCGTGGAGCTCAGAGTCAATCATCATGACAAAGGAAATGGGCTCCCACAGTCTATCGCTGGCTATGATCCTCACCTGCTCCAGACCATGCTTATCCAATGTGTACCTCAACAGCTTGGGAAAAAAAAAGGAGAGCAAAGAACAGAGAGAAGAAAAAAAAATGTTTTTCAAATTGTCAAAACTTCATATTGGGAAAGGCAGCATCTTCTTCAGCACCAGCTGAAAAAACTACTATGCTTCAATTCATGTTTTGCAACTTGGACAACAGTTACACCAAACAGAACATACAAGACTGTCAAGCACAAAGTGACTTCAAAGGACACCTTCTTCTTCTACCATTCTGAATTCCAAAATACATGATAAAAAGAAAAATTTAAAATGTTTTGTTCTTCTTACAGACACAAAAGTACAAATAAAGAGAAAGCATATCACATTTCATGCAAGATTCTCTATTTGCAGATCAGCCACTTAGACGTTACAGTGCTGACAGGTAAAATATACGATGTGAATGAACTTTCTGAACCTGAGCATTTGAAGGACAGACACCTAATACTATTATCTTTCACTAGGTCAGCAAGAACTCTCTATGGTAGTTAGTACCCTAAAGTCAGCATTGGTTAAGAAACATGGTGTTCTTGTTTTGTACTAACCTTAATTTCTTGATAGATAACAAAACCAAAGTTTCCTGCACAGGAAAACTTAACACTTCATTTTTTGTAATCAGTGGGGATTTGGTGGTGGGGAAATTGGGGAAAAATCTGTATGACATTCAAGAAAAAACTCTGACAAAAAGAATTTCCCTTTTAAAGAACAGCTAAAACATGTCTGTGGTTCTAAAGGCACAAACAAAAACAAGTACTCCCGTCCTTGATTCTGCCAAGCTCTTAAAGAAGCAAGAGCTGTACACAGTCAGTGCATTCATTCAAGCTGTATTGTCATGGAAATCATTACTAAAACATTTCCTAATGCACCTCTTGAGCTGCAAGTCTTGCCTAACCTAAGAAAGTTTTTTTAAGTTTATTTTAGACCAAAGGAGTTACTCTATGCTGACACTATAATCAGGATTTCTCAGGCAGCCACCTTCAGGTGAATGATGTTTACAAACTTACCACATACAAAAGCAGTTTCTTTATAAAATCCCCACTTAACTGACTTGCTATAACCCTTCAGCCATACATTCACTTAAACTATGATGAGCATATCATACTTCCTTACATACAGAGAATAAATGGTACATGGGCGATCACAAGAATGCTCTTATCACAGTAATGTTAACAACAGAGATAAACAAGTTAACAAATGTAATACAAGTGAGCAATTTGTATCTGCACAGATAATTATCACTGGGAATGTGTAATTTTGTAAAAACTACATATAATTTTGAGAAACCAGAGTTTACAAAAAGAGCAAGAGCAGCAGAGTAAATTGCCAGAAGCAAGTAAAAAAGTGCATTATGGAACAAAAGTGAAGGTAAACAGTTGAGTTGACAGTTGCTGAAAAACCACCAGAAAAAATTGAGATAGGCTGTATTAGTTTACAAACTTTGGGTGCTTGTTTTTACTTCTAAGTTACTGTCAATGCATGCTTTGCTAATATTATCTGTTATCAGAAATTAAACAAGAAAGAAACTTCTAGCTCTAGTATATGACCAGAAAAATCTCAGCTGTAGCCACAGAAAGTCCCAGGGTGATAAGTTCCACTCTGAAAGCTCAAGTTCATCCAAAATGAAAGCCAGTTGCAGACAAAGAATCCAATCCAAAGGTTTTCTGACTTGGAACATGCACATGCAGATTAGTTAGAAGTTTCCTGTCATTTGCTAGTGCTAAGAAACCTAAAACACAGCTCCTAAATGGACACTTGAAAGAAATTATAGAAGAGTGATAAGGTCAGCTTATACATGTACTAAACTGAAAGAAGAAAGACAACACTAATCCATCACCACTGTACACAATGATGGAAAAAATGGAAACAGCTAGGAAGTATGAAACAAGAATATATGACTCTTGAAAATGGAGAGGAAGACTTAGAGATTAGGAAGGGATGTCTAAAAGGCCTCCCTTCTCCCACACTTACCCGACTACCTCAATAGCCTCATTAAGATAGGGATCAACTATCATCTCGTTGGAGATGCTCCAATCTCCATCCGCAGCGATGATGCCAACGTTCCACAGACCCAGTCTGTCCAAATAATGTCGGAGCACCTTAGTAACAGATAACACCACTTAAAGGACAGCCTTCATCAACGAGGCAACATGAAATTTAAGACTGAAAACAAGAACTTCAGAAGGAGTCAGTGGAAGCCTCTATTTACAGACCATGATGGATAAGAAAAGTTCTCACTTCTCAAACAAGAGTTATGGTGGCAACTAAGACGAAGTTAATAGTATTTTTAAAACTGAAGGGTTACCTCTGAAATTGAGATGGTCACTACACAAAAATGGGCTTCTCATCACTCGGATAACTTTTGACACCACAAGTGCACACATATGTGGAGGGATGTAAGAAAATAAAGATTGCCTTCTGTACTATCTCACCCCTGAGGAGTTGCAGCTGCACTAATCACCAAAGATTAGGAACAGGCCTGCCACAGCTGTGTCCAACAAGAAGACGAGCACTACAGAAGAGTGGGTTAGCTGGGTGAGGAGAGAGATGGAGTTTGTTGGCAGTGCTGTGAGGAGATGCCCGTGAGAAATCACGGAGAAGGTACGGAACTTTTGCAATAAGATGACAACACATATATTCCACTTGGACACTATACTGACTCCCTGGCATGTATGTAACTCATTGCACAAAAGTAATAGATTTATCAAGTCAGTCAGATTAAACTAATCTAAAAATGACAGCTAGCTGTAATGTGGAAGTGAACATACATCCTCAAGTGGTCAGAAGAAAAAGTTAACCTGATGTCCAAAAAAGTACATTGAAAAAAAACAGGGATTGAAGTTTTAAAATAGAAAAGACCTATCCATGCAGCTCTTTACAAGAACACAAATCTGTGCCAAACACCTGTCCTGTTCAAGTGAAGAGCACCTAAACATTTTTTTTACTGCCCCTTTTACTGAACCAAAAATCCTTGATGTTTTAAGTGTTTAATATTTATGTTTACCCACTACTTGGTTCTCATGTTTCACTAACATTCAGGGAAAGCAATGAATAAAACTAGAATTGCATATTTACAACAAAACTGAGGGCAACTAACTTTGAATTCAAACATGCCAGCAGAAAAGAATTCCTATTCTGTCTTTACAGCTTCTCTTTACTATTTCACTGTTAAAGATGATAAACAGCTCATATTTGTCTGTGTAAATTCTTAGCTAAAATATACCCACACAAAATATACTCAGCCTTAATAGTTAAGAATGAGCCACACTTATAGAGAGCTGGTACTATCTGAAAACTCAAACCAGAAATTAAAAAAAAAAAAATTAAAAAATATATTTTCAGCAGCTTGCACACACAGCTGCATCTGAAAAAAAAAAAAAACAGTCCACAGTCTAAAATGTTTTTTTTTTCAATTTTAGATATAAAAGAATGATGCACTGTGTGCATGCATGCATAAAAAAGATTTTGCAACTTGATTCAAAGATCAGTGGGCATAAACCCTCAAATTATTTCTTGTAATAGCCCTCAGGCAATGTGAAGAAGAATAGGGAACATTTCTCTTTTTCATGTAGTCAAATAAGAACAGAAATAAAAGTCTAAGTGTAAATGACAATCCAAGCCTAGATCTAAAACGTATATAAAACTTACTAAGAAGAAAAGTAGCAATGAAGTTCTGTTCAGCTGTTTGAAACTTTTGAAACACAAAGTTTTCAAAAGAAAAATTCATAATACTAGAAGGTCCTTGAAATTTAAAGCATTCTAGCTACCCAGACACTCAGAAAAAATTGCCTAACAACAGAGACAGCTCAGAAGAACAAAATTAATTATTTCAGAATTTCCATGCTGAAAGAGAAGTACCACGGGCACAGAACTGCATGCACCCAAAACACACTCTACATTTGCAGAAGAGTTCCCTCACACAGAGTATTCATATAACTGAAAGAACAGGATTTTCTTGAACAAGAATTTAGCAGCATTAGAGTCTCCATTTCTTTCTTCTTTTTTTTTTCTGCTTATTAAGAAACATAACTAGTGCCTTAGAGGATGAAGTATCTAGAATAACATTTTACAAGTAAAAACTTAGCCAGATAGCGAAGAGCTTATCTGTGATGTATTTAACAGGAATTACAGAAAATGTTTGGTGTGGAGCAGTACATTTCAGTATATTGCCCTCTTGCGAAATGGCAAACAGAACTACAGTGCAGAGGAGAGAAGTGCTGCCAAGTGACACTGTAAGAGAATGAATGGTAGAACAGGTGTTCAATAAAAAACCTCTTATCAGTTAACACTGGAAGGAAGGCCAAAACCTTTCAGTAAATACTTGGGTGATTTTATGGTCAAATTTTAAACAAAATATTCAGCTCTAGAAGCCAAATGCTCAGTCCCAATTCAACAGTGTTCAAAAAGCTATAAAGAAGGATGGTGGCCCTAGACTCAACAGTTTGTTCTCCATATTCTTTCCTGCCACATGAGCAAGCCAAGACAAGCAGACAAGAAAGCCCCAAGGCGACATGACACAGATTTGAGATTGTTCAGCTTGAAGAGAAGGTTTTGGGGTGACCTAATTGTTGCCTTCCAGTACCTTGAGAGCCCACAAGAAAATATGGAGAGAGATTTTTTACAAAAGCATGTAGTGACAGGACAAAGGGGAATGGATGGCCCCTTCCCTGGAAGTGTTCAAGGCCAGGCTGGATGAGGTTTTGAGCAACGTGGTCTAGTGGAAGGTGTCTCCGACCATGGTAGGAGGATTGGAACTGGATGATCTTTAAGGTCCCTTGCAACTCAAGCCATTCTATGATTCTCTGAGTCTTGTTTGCTTTTTAGAAGAGGTAGTGTCATTGTGTCTTAGCCTCAAGCAAGAACAAGGAAAGGAACAAAGCAGGAGCTTGTGCTTAAGATCTCACCACAAGACAATATAACAAACAGAAGAGAGTTTTCAAAGCAGGGCAGGGGGCACTGCAGGAACGTTCAGTAGTGAGAAATCTTACAGCTATCTTAAGGTTGGTTATGTGAAACACCATGTTCTTCCAGCTTTCTAGAACAAAAGGTACTGAATTTTGCAAAGTTAAAAACACAAAGACTTTACTGTGATTTAATAGTAATATTTAAGGGTACTGTTATCACAGAACTTAGCTAGAGAATTTTAGGCAATTCTAGATCTTGGACTTCTAGCTATATCCAAGCTGGTATAAAGATTATTTAATTTTGTATGATAGTAGCATCAACTGAAGCTTCCAGAAAAATTTAGAAGGATTTAGCATACAATGACATGCCCAAAGTTCAAAGTAACAGTTTCAGACAGACAAAATAAACAATCTAGATATCTGAACATGTAATCTTTCCATGCATGCAACTACAAGAAACACAGTTCATTAAGTGACATAGAATTATGGTCCCTTTCCTACACAAATTCAGAAAGCTAATTGTTTGTGTACAGTACGACAAGCACTTTACAGAAATAAGAATACATACCTTAATGTATTTGCTACTAAATGCCCTTTCATTCCATATCTATAAAGAGAAAGTAAAATCCATTTAGAAAAATCAGGATACGTCAATGGAGAATTAAAAGATTTCATTTATATATAGGTAAGATTATAGAATCCATTAATCAGCTCCATGGTTTCCGTGTGCCAGAGGGAAGTGCTGGCTGATTTTGTTATCAGCTTTTCTGGGGAAAATTCAGTATGAAAGTTCCTAGTGGGCACTTGTTTATCTTTCTCTAAGGTCTGCCGATTGCCTTCTCGCTGACAAGAATGCTAGAACTGCTTGAGCTCCACAATGGCAGCAGTGTTACATTACCAATGGCTCTACAGTTTGCTAGGAATCATTGAGAAACACGTTGTGGCTTCAAGGTGTGGCCTAATGAATGGGCCCCTGTTGCAATACATGGGCATAGGAGAACCAGAATAACTAACATATTGAACAAAATCTGTGAAGCTTACTGTTCTTTCTAATTTACACAGGACTACATCCAAGCTTCAACACAAAAGCATATTTTAAGTAAACAGACACAAAATGAGCTAATTTCTAAATTTTCCATCTTTTATGGAAAGAGTTTAAGCTAAACACAGCTGAAAATTCAAAAGCAGGAGCACTGATCTTCCATTCTACCAAACCCCCTGGCCTATAACACACATAGGCAGAAACCATTTTTCTTTCTTTTTGAACTGCAACATGAACACTGTGACTCCAATAAAGGTTTAGCTTAGGAGTAAACACAATTTATTTTGATATTTCTACATCTTCCTCTAAATGCTAACATGAAACTTCAGGAATGAGTCAATCAAAACATTACTTAGTGCAAGGCTCATCTCATCATAAAGCAAATAGTGATACAGAACATGTACTTACAGCAAAAAGAGTGGAAAAGACTAACCACGTACAACCATAATAGCATTGAAATTGTTTTGACAGTTTCTGAGCCTTCACAGACCTCTCAGTGTTTCCCTGCATTTCAGATTATACTCACAAAGAAATGAGACAACATGTAATATCATCACATTGCCTGGATAAGCAGAAATTACCTTTTCTTAGAAGGACAGAATTTAGAAAGCTAATTACTGTAAAGTAACAACACTGAAGTCAATATTACTCAACTACATGAAGTAAGCAGAACTCACTTTCTACTCCAAGAACACAGGGCAGAGAAAAATGTAACAGCAATTGTTCTATCTCTCCCCCAACTGAAGTGCTGAAGTATCACTATGTTACCCACAGTGCAAGACTGACCCAACTGAAATAAGCCAGCAACACCAAGGGGGATGCATTCCCCAGGAGATACAGGAGAGATCCCGACCTTCCCACATTGCAGCAGAAACATCTGGCTTCTAAGGGATGGGAACCACAGTTTTAGAAGCTTTGTCTGGACTGCTGAAGTGATTTTCAGCTTTTCTGCACTTAAACTTCTCATATCAAAACAATTAGGACTCCAAAAAGAGTGTTCAGTAAGTATAGGACTGATTTTAGAGGAATCCTAGACACACTTTCTTGCTCAAATAGTGAACTTGAAGAGCTTTTTCAGATTGTCTGCTTCTCTCTCATCTCCAATTTATGACATTTTTTCTCAGACATTCATTCACTACTTCCCTATACTGCAGTATAGGACACCACAATAGTTGTACTGTAAAACATGAACTTTTATCTACTATAAATGACTCAGGTAAAAATGCAAAATGTTGTAGAGGACTGCTCCTCTGCAAAATAACAACCATACCCTATGCTAAGTCATGTTAGCTGACTTTCAAACTGTGTTAACTGATGCTTTTGTTATGTGGTAACTGCTGAAAGGCAAGCAGAACAAAAGGCAGAAAAGGAAAAAGAACTCTCAAGTTATTTGGTAACTGTTTTAGAACTGGGAAGGTAGGAACCACTTGACATTTTTTCTGCTTTAACAACCATCGTTTCAGGAGGACTGTAAACTAACACTACTGCCTTTCCCCTGCTAACAGCACAAGATGAAACTGCAATTACAAAAATATTTCTCTTGCCATCCTCCTCCTCCTCCAATCATCAACAATGAGAGCCAAGACCAAGATTTCAGGAGTGAAGATAGATAAAATATACATAAAATACACAAGAAATTTTGCTTTACTGACCCCAATATAATCAATGTCCAAATCATGATACTGTTTTGCTCCTAATATCCAAGAAACAATATAGTAAGCAGTGATATCTGGATAGTCATAGGGCCAATTTTCACCCTTCCCTATCCATCCTGGAAATGCCCAAGGTAGTCCTGGAAAGAGAGAAGAAAAACAAACCAATAAGGTAAGTGGTTGGCTTACATTACTCAATAAGCTTAAAGAGCAAGTTGTAATTTGCTCTGCCTGAAATGAAGGAACAAATATGCACTTGAAACTGGCTTGGTTCCAGTGAAGTCAATGAAATGTAACTTTTCCAACTGCAGAGCATGGTCTAATACAAACTATGATCAAACAATTAATAGCTGCTTTTTTTAATGAGCTAGGAAGCATTCATTACTAGAGAACAACTGACTACATATAATTTGTCAGTTTTATGGTACTAGCTCTAAGTAGTTTAAAAATCCAAAGATTTTAGGATAAATATTTACAAAGCTAAAGTAAAGGTCAATACAGAACATGAAAAATTGTTTATCTCATGAATATGAACTTAAGAAGATATGAAGATCTGATCATAACAGAAGAAGGAAGATTAGGATAATGAAAAATCATTTCCAAGTCTCAGCTGTTCACTGGATCTTGTGGTAAATAAGAAAAACAAATTAATCTAACCAGATGCTGCTAAGCATCCAGCCAACTTGTAGAAGATACCATAAGCTAATTTAAAAGTAAACCCTCCTTCCTTTATTGAGAGCTTGATGTGAGGGAAGAAGGATATTATTAATAATTACAATTAGTCATAAATAGTTGGCCTAACAGAACATGACTGGCAAATCCCGCACCAAGCTTTGCTTCATGGCTAGATATGATAAAGCCCCCTGGAAGTTGAGGAAATTAAGACACCTTTTAACCAATAGACTTCTTACCTTGTTTCATGTGAAATACATTTGTGTTTCCAAAATACAAAAATACAGCCTAGGGTTCCACATTTGTATTGTCACAACACACACATAACTCACAATCAAAACAGGAAGAGAGGAAACTCCTCTTACAACTCAACTACATATGTAGGACATATCAGAAGACCAGAATCACAACAGTGAAGAAGAGGTGTGTGATTGGTTTGTAATAAGAACATTTAATCAAATGCAGTGTGTGTAAGATTTACATATTTATGCTTGCAGTAACTTTATCCCTCCCCATTTTTTTTACTCGATTATTCAGAAATTCATCTCTCATGATAAATCAATCATGCTCATTGCTGCAATACACTAAAAGCATTAGTTACTTAATAAAAGCAAATTATGAGATTTGTTATCTTATGCTTCTTGTCAGGATGTTGAGCCGTTGTAAAAAGGTAGAACACAACTAACACAAGCTTAACAAATATTAGAGATTCTACTTTGTTTACTGCAACATCAAAACATCTCTCCATTAAACTGTTAACTAAGGGTCAGATAGGTAATTTAGTCAGGGGAATAAAAAGGCATTTAAATGTAAAAGCTCAAAGCAATTTACCAATCAGTTTAATTTTGGGGTTCCTCTTTTTGGCTTCCTTCATCAGCCACCATTCATAGCCCCGGAAGTAGTTCTCATCATTCTCATAGTGCATATGGGAGGGTTCAGTGCCATCTAGGAAGGAAAGGGACAGGCAGCTCACAATTATCTCCTGTGTCATGAGCTGTTACACATCATAAAGTTTGCTGCATTGCTCACTGACATAGCATGCAGGCACGTATCTCCTGCATGGTTCACAAGTTCCCTGGTACGCATTTCACAGCCAAAGGAATAGTGGGAGGTAAATGCAAGATTTTCTACCCTTTGTTCTTAGCATGTTAACTTAGCATAATTTTAATATTTTTATTTTGAAGGGGTTTTGCCTGCTCTTAACATCAGATGTGGTTAACTATTAAGCATTTTCTATCCCTAGCTATGATAACACTAAATCTATATTTGCTATTGTCTCATATCTTGATACTAACAACCACTAGGAATGTTACAGCATTAAGATTAAGAGGAAAAAAAATCATTATGCAAGCAAATTATCTCTAAACCAAAAAACAAACAAAAGAAGGTTATAGTTTGTTTCTTCTGCACAAGGCCAGGGAGGGAAAAGAAAGGAACTACCATGATCTTTTTCAATTACAGGAAAGACGTTGTGGGGTTTTTTATTTTTACAGCAAAATATCTAGTTTCTAACTTTCATGGTGTTCTGTGACTGTAGGAAAAGGTTTTGGAATTTAATGCTAGATGCTGAATTTCCTCAGGCAAAGGTAAACAAACTAGAAAGGTCCAAAAGAATCAGTGTTGCATGGGAAATCACTACACACAAAAGTCAAGTAACAACTTGTATACATGACTGCAACAATTATGCAACAGATTTTAAATTGTATGCGGAGACCTTTCCTAATGAAACTTTGTTTTAAATGAAGCCTGCTGAAACAGCACATTTCATCACAGAAAATAGGATTGATTTTTTTTACCTTACTAAAAAAGATAAGTTTGTCAAGGACATAGAACAATTAGACTGCAAATTTAGGTTTCAGATCACATTTCAAATGAACTCCTGATCCCACCTCTCAGGCGAGAAGAAGAGCTGCAGTCTAGTGCACTGATATATATGCACCTTATTGTTCTTCTTTTCAAAACTGGACCATTACACAATGTGACATGTGACAGTCTCCTGAGCCAGCAGTAAGAGTGTTTGAAGAGAAGGTCTGTGCATGCCTCAAGATGATTCCATTCCCTCCACCCAGCAATTCATTGCCAAGCTCTTAAACCCAGCATAGTACTTTTCAGCATGTTAATTTTTGTGAAGTAAACACAAGAATGAAAAAGAGTATCTAACTATACAAAACACAGACATTACAGGAAAAAATGTGTATGTATACAAATATATATATACACAAGTATACAAATATACATATATATATATATATATATATATATATATATATATATATATATAAATAACACCACAACAACACAAAATCAAATACTGTGCTATTTATTAACTGTGTCTGATGTGGTCAGATTTACTTTCAGAAAAATACCAAAAAAAAGATACAAGCTGCAGTCTCTGTTTCTCAGCTTTTGGTCACAACGTTTACTAAATAGTTCCTCCTGTATGTAAATGTGGTAGACAAGCTAGGAAAATTACATCAAGACATTTTCATTTGCAATTCTTCCTAGGAAGAAAAAAATTCCTGCCTACTGGAATTGGCTATTCCAGCCAATGCCACTCTAGTGAAACACTGCAGCTAATTAAACCAAAGAAATGTAACTGTTTCTGATCAGATGCCTTTGCATTTCATGCTTTTAAGATATAAACTATCTGGTATTGCAAAACTTGCGCGTGAGAAATGCTCTGCAACTCAGAAACTTACAATAGGGGGGAAAACCAGAACTCATTTGCTTTAGAATGGAACCTATTAAACACAGGATAGTGAGAACTGCTTCCAGAATGTAGGTGCAAATCTCTCTTGTACAAGCCATCATGGATTATTGCAGCTCAGTTCAGCTATCTCCGTGCCTCAGCTCCCTGTGCAGCACACATTACTTACAGCATCACTGAAACAAGAAGTTAAATGCTGCTCCTGCAAAATCCATACCTGTTGACTGCGCATCACCTCCAATCTCTACTTTGAGAATATGTAAAGATGCACCAAAATTTGGCTGTGGAAAAAAGAGACAGAAAACCAGATAGAATCCTGCTGTTAACAACAAGAATGAGATAAGTCAGTGCACAATTTTGAGCATGCTGAAAACGCAATTTTTTTACCTTTTCAAACACCCATTATAAATGTAATGAGAGATTATATAAATTTCTGCTTTTCAAAAGAAAATCTTCCAGGATAAATAGTACACTGATCTTTAAACAGTTTTATTGACTCTTGCAGCATTAACAACACTTCTCCACAACTATGCAGAATTTAAATAGATTATGCTCAAGAAAATACTAAAGCACTGCTAAAGCAGAACACAGAATACATGAGGAACACAGCAGTATTTTAATGTTATTAGAAGCCAAACTTGTTTTCTTTTTGAATCAAATTATTGAAGACAGTATTTTTCATTCATTTTTGTAAAGTGTTACACTGCTTGTGTGAAAGAGCATACATAGAGGTCAGGAATAATCTGGAAACTACAGACAGATGGGCAAGAGAAGAAAAAACCCACCACACTGGAAAACAATTGCCTAGTCCACCATCCCCCTCCCCAGGCATCTGGCTGCTGGAGCCAAATATAAAATTCAAGCTCATACAGGTGATTCGACTGCCAATATGTTCTTCCAGCCATCAGTGGCTTAAGAGTTGCTCAAGCCAGAAGTTACAATTAATCATTATTTTAACAACCACTAATAAGCTGGCCTCCTCCATGGAATGACCCAACTATAATTTTGGTATCTAAAACAATGTCTTAAGACATAAGAATGCAATTTGATTTTTAAAAAATGCTGCATACATGACATGCCTTTTTGCTTACAAGTCTGGGATTTTTGTTTGCTTTTAACAGCAAAGAAACTATTTTCAATTTACCATTTCTCTTTTTGACTTCTAACCCATTTGTTCTCCTGTTCATGAACGTTGACTGACACTAAAAGACAAGGAGAATAAGGCAAGGTACACCCCTCCCAAACAAGACAGTTTAAGTGGTTTTGGTAAAAGAAAAGTTCTTTGAAAATCATGATCTCTAGATTTTCTGTTACCACATGCCTAATCAGAACATTCATATTAGTAACACACAGCTTTAGTCTCAAAAAAAACCATCAGCTTTGGTTCCCCACGCACCTATTACACCTTACTCTATCCCTGAAAATTAATTCTTTAAACTGCATGGTAAATTATTCCCCTCCAGCCATCTGGATTGCATTACTTGAAAGTGACATGACATCCTCTTCCAGCAGAGTAATTTACAGTGCCAAAAGCAAAACAAGCTATTAATGTCCAGTGCAATAATCTTACCATATATTAAGTTGGGTAACTCTGCAGGTTACACTTGTTAACTAACACAGCTTCCAAACCAAGGAACTTCCTACACTTTCTAGAGTCACTGCAGTTGTACTTGAGACTACTTTAGAGTAGATATGCTTTTACAAACCTGCAGCCTTCAGAGTCATTTTTATGGTATGTTAATCTATCTGTACTCCAAAAAAATCCAAACTGTCTCTAAGACCCACTTGCTTCAATCACTTCAAACACCCCATTTTAGCCACAGAAACAACTTATGATTTAGCCCCCACAGATGACCAAATACATAGTTAAAAATTTGAAATTTTTGAAAACATATTTTCAAAACACATTGTGAAAACACAAAAGGAATTTTCACAACAATACGAAGAAACAGTCTCCTGAACAAAAACGCCACCTAAAATTTAAGGTTCTGGTAACAATCAGCTGTAAAATAGATACTTTACAACACGGGATTTTGTGTAATTTCAAGCAGCATAGAATATACTATAGAAGTTCCCATTTTACTCAGTAAGAAATTCTGCATGAAATCAAACGTTATTGCAGGAGTAAAACCAGCTTTACCTTGAACAGGTAATCTAAAATCTCGGAGCGGTAAGGTTCTGGGTAGTTCACCAGGAGTCTAGATGTGGCCTAAAATGGAAAGAAAACGTGAAAATGTGACACACAACTTTCAAATGTTTAACTACATTCTAGCTTTTCATTCTATGCCTTTCACAGAGCTCATAAACCTACAAAAATAATTATAGCATCAGGAACTCAGCTAAGCCCTTCATAACTTGTTTCTAAACCTTCAGCTGTGCCTTTCTGGTTTCACAGGTTGCAACTGCCTTGTACTCCAGTTACCTGGAATTTACTGAAAACAGAGTCCAAAGAGCAGAGAAACAAAGGGATCACACGGCTTTATGACAAGCAAAAGGCAGCTCCCTCCCAGCACCATTTCTCCTGCTCTACTCAGCTCTCCCTGCTTTGGCTCACCATATGCCAAAGCAAGGGGAGCTCACAGGGCACACAGGTGGGAGGCCAAAGAAAGCAGGTCGAACAGGGGATAAAAGCTCCGGGAATCTCACGGCTCTGCTGCCGGGACCACACGAAAGACGACGAGCGGCTGTGGCTTATTTTAAAACGTAGGGACTACTAAGACCCTCTGCATAAAAAGCCAGCCCGGCTTAGCTCTCCTTCACCAGCACCCAGGACACGGCTGGCCCTGGGCACCCCGAAAAGCTACGGCAGGTAGCGCGAAGTGGAGCCCGGCTCCATCTCCCCTCAGCGGGACCACCGCCCGCACCGCTCCCCTCAGCGCCCCCAGACCTCCCCCGCCGAGCCCCGCTCAAGTCGTGGGGCTCTCCCCACATCCCGCCAGTCCTCAGGGCTCCCCTCCGCGACACGCCCGGCCCAAGCCACCACACGCTCCCACTGCCGGGATACCCAGCCCAGGTGTCCCTTGCCGCGCTGAGGAGGGTACCAGCACCGCATCCCCAGCGGAGCAGCTCACCCCGCCGCCGCTGACAGCCCCGATTCCGTCGAACTCCCTGCCCAGCCCGTTGGCATCGTCCAGCACGTAGGTGGCCGCCAAGAGCGGAGCGGCACCGACCCTGGGGGGCCCCGGGCCGCAGCTGCAGGCAAGCAGGATCGCGCCCCAGAGTAGCGCCGCGCAGCCCATCCCGGCCCAGCTCCGCTCCCGCGGCCGCCCCGGCCCCCGGTGCCTCCGCACTGCCCGGCAACGCGCGCACGTGACCGCGCCGCCCGCCTGCCCCGGGGCGGGGCGGCAGCGCCCGGCACCGCCCAGCGCCGCCGTCCTGCTCAAGGGAAAGAAGGGCGGGAAGCCTTGCCAGCCTTTATGGGCAGCCCCGCCCGGCTGAAGGCTGCAGCTGCCATTTTGAGAAAGGGCAAGGCGAGCTGGTGAGGCGCGTGTCACCATGCTGGAGTTGGGTACTGAACTGGGAGTGAAGCCATTGCGGGGCCATCCTGAGTGCGGGAAGGCCGCGTGGCTGTGAGGCGAGGCGGGGTTTGTGCGGGAGCGCGGGGGGAGCGGCGTTCGGTGCAGTGCGAGCAGCCGCGCCTAGGGGCCGAGTCAGGCTGGCTTTTTCGGGCCCTCTGCCTCTCCTTTCTGGGGCCTGCTGCTTGGGGCCTCTAAGAACGGCATTTCCCAGTGCGTCTTTCATTTCCAGGCCCTCCCAGCCCCTCGCAGCCAGTTTCCTGCGTTTGCGCCGCTCTCAGGCTGCCACCTAATGCCCCGAAGGCTCGGCACGAAGCAGCGCTGTGAAGGAGCACATTCCAGCCCGCCCTGAGAAGGATCCTGGGTCGCCGCAGGGGCAGATGCTGGGAGCGGCTCCAGGCCCTGCCCGCAGAGGCTGCCCTGCCCGGGGAATCCCAGCTGGCTCCAGTTAGATCCGTAGCTCCGTCAGCAGGGAGGATCCCCAGAGAGGGATGCTGAAAGTCGGGGTTAAATTATGATGGGCTGAACGTGCCTGGTTACGCCTTCAGGGGCGCGCTGTAGGGCAGCCGAGCCGAAATGAGAGGAGCCGAGGTGGTGCTAAGCTGCACGCCACAGATTTCCGTGAGAATTGCCGGGGTGTTCCCTCACACTCCAGCTCATACAAGCATGCGGCTCGGAGGAAAAGTAACCCGGAGATCGGCGATCAGCTTGATTATCGTCAAGGGGATCTCTCTTGTCTGTTGACCTCAGTGTTTCATAAGAGATGCTTCATGTGCCTAAAGGAGGAATGAGCCATGAGGAGATGCAGTGGCTAAAGCCCTACGTTGTGTAAGAGCTGTGAAAAACCCCGGTTTTGCACGCATTCTAACCATAAAGAATGCTGTTATTCGAGCCTCGGTCACTCTTATTGTCACTTTGTCGCTGCCACTCATTGAGGGATATAATGTCTCAGTGATGACATTGCCTGACTGACGTTTCCTGTTTATTTCTTTTTAAATAACAATACCAAGCACTCACAAAACATTTTGCACTTTACAGCAATATCGAGTATTAGCTAATGAGCCTGCTCACACCCAAATGAGCTATATGACACCATTATTACATGCAGACGGTCAGAATGACTTCCTCAGGGGTATTGTGAGTCAGTGCCAGAGGTAGCATTATGCTCCTGGTCCTATTTCACATTCATTCCAGCAGACTGTAGAGCTTTGCACACCTGGAAGGTTTGTAAAACCATTATGAATTATTAATTGATTCATTTTGATAGTTTAATTGATTACTGCATCATTTTATTTCATGTAAAAGGCTGCAGCTGTGAAATTCAGTCACTTATTCACTCATAGGATCCTAAAATTGTCCATTTTCAAAACTTGTATTTGCAATCCTGTGATGTGCCAAGTGCCCACCCTTTTCAGTTGGTACAGGAAAACATTCTCATAATCTGTTTTGATGGAAGGAAAAGTATATTTTGGTGTGACTCTGTCAACTTTCATTCTGCATCTTGAGCTTGTGTTGAACCATTTTTTTCTTTACACTGAAAGGAATGAGAAGGAGGTGTCTCCAAACAAACTGTGGGCCAGATATGGAGAGGTGAAGGAAGTAGTGGGGGGCACCATGAATTCCATAGGAATTCCACTAATTGACACAGACTCTTACTCACTCAAGACTGTCCTACATGTCTGGATTTAGAGAAAAAGAACAGACACAAGGAAAACGAAAAACGAAGGGGGTATACATTAGAAGGGGATATTACACATTTTGGGAAGCCTGTACCTCCCAAGTGCCTCAGCCTATGAAGAAAGAGAGAGGGAAATTTGGCCAGAAAATTAGGATTAAAAGGAGGCTGCATCCCCTAACAATTTTGAGAGATCCCATGAGGAATGATCTCTTCCTTTATTGAAATAAAGTTACAGGACTCCTGTCTTCTTTTTGGACATAAACCTCTGATGTTTGTGCATTAATTTTCCTGACAACACCTTTGTTCATGGACCCTTTGTAAACTCAAATTTAAACAATAAACTTATTGAGGACTTACTCATTGCTTCTTTTCTAGATAAGATCGTTTTCCAATGTTAATGCTTTTCTGTTTTAGGGTTGGGGTATTATGCCAATAATACCTGTTGGTTTTGGATGACTGATCTAAGATATGGTGTATGTCCAGAACTCACAAAAACCCTGGAAAATTGTGCTGCTTACATCAGAAATGAAATTTTTGCATATGGACACAAGAATTTATTTTAATATACAGGTTTACTTCTAGAATGCATAAAAGGCATCATCTCCTCTCTTGCTTCCTTTGATCTTTTGATTCTGCTGTCATCACAGCAAAGAACTGTAGAGATGTTCCAATTTTGTTTCTCTATTCCTAATAATTATAAGAACTGTTTTTTCTTTAGCAAAGTATAGGATTGCTCAACAAAACACCAGAACCAGCCTACTGGACACTTTGTATGTACAATGTTAGAAAAAAGCACATGGAAAGTGATGAAACAGGTCTTCATGTGATGACTTTTCTCTCAGTGAAAATGAAGGTGTGAGTGAAATTTATTTTGGAAATTTATCTAAGCAAGTGTTCTTCCATTCACCGGACAGCTATGATAACAGTTTGAGAATGGCAACAAGTATTGGATAGTTTAGGCTTCATTTAATAATCAGATCAGTAAAAAACTGTGGATGAAAAGGTCACACTGACTGAAAAAAGGGAACCAAATCTCTGCATGCAGTGGTTAAATATTATGGAGCCTGGTATTCTCAAGGAAGTCAGTATGCCCCTATTTTAGAACTTTTCAATTTGTTCTCTTTCATTTCTCCTTAGCATCTGAATCATCAAACGATAGTTTTAGTGTTTCTCAACAGAGGGACATTTCAAGTGAAATTGTACCCACTTTCTTAAAGCAGAACAGAATTTAAGAAAAAATACAATAAATTATTCTGATCACAGAGAGGGAAAAGAACCATGCTCGTGTAACAACTTTCCACCAGTCTAATTGAATAGAATTATCTGTTAAAAGAATCACTCCCCTGAAAACTGCATCCAACCTCAGAGTCAGTTTATATAAAAATATGTAAATATGTAACCTGTCGCCATGCATGAAATGCTGTTATCCTTTGTTAACTAGAACTATTCATGAATTTCTCATAAATTCTAAAAATACCTAATTCTTTTTCCACAAATTCCTAAAGCCATTGTAAAACATTTTTAGCTCTTCTCAGGTGGATTCTTATTTGAGTCTGTGACCAGTTTGTAGGGAAAGGCAGGTGAGGTCCCTCAGTCAACAAAAATCATACACATTTTTAACTTCTACAAGTAAACACAAATCAAACACAGCACTTTATTTCTGTGGATTGGATTCTCTGAAGATCATGTCTCCTAGATAAGGAGTGTATAATATACTATGCTCATATAATTAGGCAATATTTTAAATTAAACTTTTATGAAGTCTCTAAAAGTATTTCTGTATCTACTGAGGTTGCTTCCCATCCTTTGTTCATAATCTTATTTTCTCATGGGTAAGCTTAGATTAACCAGGAATTGGGGACAGAAAAAAAAAAAAAAAGGAAGCAAAACCAAGAGATGTGTGAACTGCTGCCTGTTTATCTGCGAGCAGCTTCCTGTCTCTGTGTGATCAAGCAGAAGCAGACACTTTTCTTAGAAGCAGATTCGGGTGGCACTGCCAATGGCATAACGGGAACCGCTGCGCGGGCACACGTGGTGGCCGAGGTGAGTGCTCGGGAGCCTGGGACAGGTTTCAGCGTTCTGGGACAGGTTTCAGCCTGGCTCTCCCTAATGGGATGCTGACATCAGCCATCTGAAAAAAGGGACAGGAAAGGGGCTGGAAAAGGTTGCAGTGGGAGAAGGATTATTTCAATCCTAGAGCAATCAAAACATGAGACTGAGGCAAAAGACCTCAAAAGATTGAATTAGGAAAGACATGCCTAGGATTATGAAAGAAAACTTGATTCATTGTTTGTTGTAATAGCATTGTGATGATCAAGCTACTGTTGATTACAAAATGGGGAAGAATGGAGAAGAACTGTATTTGGGGGTGAATTTTCAACACTCTGAGCTGTCCCATCACTGCAAAATGTGCCTCAGGCCTCACAGAGGGTTCCAGTAACTCTTCTAGTAGTGTTCTCCAGACACTGTTAAGATACCTAGTGGTATTTATATGAATATGCAAAATGCTTAAAACTTAGCAGAAAAATAAGCTCTGGTAAAAGTAGCTTCTTAGAATGCCATGTATCATGTATGTGAAAATATATTGTACATCTTTCTGTATGCATAGAGGAAAACATGACACACTTAATGACAGAGCAAAATAATACTTGCCTGCATGGCCTACATTCTAAAAAAATGTGGTATTTTTTTTTCTATTTGCCCACATTAAGTGAATGTTTATGCTCAGTTAAACAATCTGTAAAGTATATCTTTAAAGGCTGAGCTCTTTTAGACCTGTTTGAGTCTCTACAGAATCTCATGGAGACCTGTGGGTGAAATTTAATGTTGCATGAGGAAAATTGCTGCTAATTTTAAGCAAAAAAGGCCATGTTTCTGAAAGGAATATTTCCTAAACTGTGAAGTTTTTCAGAATTGAGATGTAAGATCTGCTCATTAGGTAAAAAGAATTAGCTATGCAATATCCCCTGTACTTGAAGAACTCAACTTGGCAATAGAACTTACTTTGACAACACAAAGCAATCTACTTTGTTGAAATTTCTTAAAGAGAAAAAGGAAAACAATCTTTCCATCTTATGATTGATATACGGTATCACCAGTACAACAGCTACTGCAGTAGCTCACACAGCATTGTTCCTTTCTTCCCTTACAAAGCTCTTTACAGATAGGAGTATGGAATATCCTTTTGTATTTAAGCTTATGAAAGTTTAACTTTGTACTTTGCAGCTTTCAAAATGTCATAAATGAAGAGACCACATAAAGCTCTCTGTGAACCTGAAGGAGATGCTGTAGAAATGTGTTGATACAAATACAGTGTATAATGACTACTTTTCACTAAAAAATCTCACAGGTTTCCTTATAGGCTTGTTTGCATACAGTACTTGAAGCATAACATTTCTCTGGTCCATTTCTCTAAATTTTTTGTCTTAGTGACTCTTCAGAAATCCTGTACAGTAGGTTTTCTGTAGCAAAATAACAGAGTCAGGAACTGTGGTAATAATTGATTAACGTGTCTAAAAGAAAAAAATTACTGTTAAGAATTTTTATATTTTTTTATTTGAAACATCACTTACCAAAACAAGTTTGTAAAATAAGTCAAAAGTATATGGAATTAGTCACAGTAGGTTTGGACCATGAAAGTCAAACCATTAGACCATATCATTAAGTCAAAATTCCTTGACAGTTAAAAAAAGTATATCATTGGGGAAAATACTCAAATGTTGTTTTTTAGGATAGCTGTAAGCCAATACCATCCTCTTAAGCAAAGCCAGCAGGTGTGCTCAGTAGCAGAGAGAAAACCTGGGAATGCTTCAGATCATGCATTCAGGTAAGAAAAAATCATCTTGCATTACAAAGCCCTAATTATGAAAAAAGCACTTCAGCAAGAAAGTGTGATATGGACTACTTCCCCTGAAATAAGGCCCCAAGCAATTTGAGTGAAATGTGTTGTAATCAGGACAAAGTGGTGCTTTCTGCTTTTATATTTCTGTGCAAGAAACTGCAGCATGCCTTGTGGGAGGCTTCATTTGCTGGCTGTTTGACACATTTAAGTATAGGTCATCAATACATGCCAGAATGACACACTTCTCGTTATTGCCATCACTGAAAGCATGTCCTCCTGTAAGTACCATCAATGTGTCATCAATGTCCAACATGGATTACCTGGCAATGCTGCACAGCCTCCAGGGCTGTGTTCAAAGGAGCTAAGGAACATACTGGTTAAGAAGAAAAGAAAGCAATGGAGTGCAGTGACTTGTGATTATGAAGGACAGAAAAAACTTTCTGAGGTGACAATTTTCATGTAGTCTCAACTCACTTCTTTGAATTTCATTTTTAGTGTCCCAGCCTGCCATTAACCAATTACACTTTCAGATATTAGTTCCTTAAAGCAGATGGCAGAATAGCAAAGCAAAGTCTTGCCTCAAAGAACATGTGGTTTATTCAGATAAGAGCTATATAAGGACAAGTGTTTTACCTTATCAGTAAGATCAACAGAGTGAAATTCTTCGAAACAATGAGCTAAAATAAAAAAGCTGAAAAAAATCCAAGTGGTATGAGGAAACTGGCATGTTGGTCTAAGAGTAGATACAAAAGAATCTGTTGTGGGTAATAAGAGAGAAGTAGGGAGCTTACAAATTTGGTGAGTCTGTAATACAAGTTGACAAAAGAGAAAGAGTTTATGGGGGAGGGAGAAGGAATTCCAATTTCTCAGTCACAGGACCAGGAAACACTGCCTCATACACTTGCTGCATTACACACATGCTTCTGAAAGGGCATGTTTCCCTCTTAGACATGAAGAGACCTGTCACAGGAAAAGAGATGCTAAAGTGTGATTAGGAGAAGAGGTAGGTATTTTATCTTTGATTCATCTGGTCTGTCTGCATACATTTGATTTCTCTTTGGTGAGAAGTGGGTCACAAAACCATGAGATCCAATTTCTAGAGCTAGATTTTTATTTTGTGATACTTACCTGTACTGATAAGCTTACAATGCCTTATTTACTGTGTGGTTCTATGAAACCAAGCTGAAATGCAGACATCTTATGCTTGTCTTAAATACAGACACTGCATTTTTTTAAATTAGTCATCATGTTGATGAGGTTCCTCAATGGACCAAATTGGCAAGTCCTTCTCAAGAATTTTCTTTGGCTTTCAAGCTTGCGAATGAGTTTAGCTCTAGCTGATCATTTAGGCAACTTGATTAAATAAGGCAGTGGCAGGTGAAATTGAGTATGTGTTTTCTGGGTAGTTTTGTCATTGCTCCTTTTTTTTATGAATAATAATGGAATAGGCTGTTTTGTGGACAAGAGATCCATATAATAACCTCTCAGCACAGACAATAAACCTGCTTTGGGTTTTTCTGATAAACCTACAAACACATCCAACCTATAAAAGGCTGATTTTTTCTTACCACATGGTAAAGTTTTGGCACACAGGATGTGTTGCATTGGAGTTCTTTCCCACGTGACAACAGTTGTAGGTGTGCTGTCTGCAACCTACTCATTCTTCAGTCTCTTCTCCTCTGCTGCAGGCTCAAAGCACAGGTCAGCCATCCCAGCAGTCTCTCAAGCTTTTAGTATATTTGGCAGTATAGCTGGTCTGCAACTAATATTTTCCATTCTTGTATTTCCTGAACGTAACAGTTAGTTCTCTAGAGAAGGAAACTGCCAAGTGTAAGAGTTCTGATTCTATCAGCTTTCTCACAACTACAGTTGTACACCCTTTCTTACCCTTCCGTCACCCTTTCTAAAGGTCAGCTCTTCTATGTATTCCTAAGGCTCACACAAACAACACCTCCAGTCCCACTGCTTTAGTCAGGGCTGCCATTTTACTGATATTTTCATATTGAAGCTGCTGATAACCACAGTCCTGGAACTGACTGAGAAAAATGTAATTGCTAATGGCTTTATGAGCTCATGCACCACAGCTGCAATTTTTAGAGGGGAGAAGTGTTAATGATAAACTCTGCTCAGTCTCCACCTCACATGTTCACCCGGCAGATTGTCATGTGCATGCAGGAGCCAGGTAGCCCAGCAGGTTTCACATGAGGGTTTCTGGTACATGCAGTGAGCCTTGCTGGGACAGCACACTTGATGGCAAGTTCATGTGGGATCACATACAGAGAAAGAGAGAGGAAGCAGGGGTGTGTGAGGATGCAAACAAGACAAGAGTGATTTGCAATACAGAAAGATACCAGACACACATTTTCCCATTCTGAGCAGATCCCAACATCCAGTGGTACCTGAATCCCTGTATTTCTGTCCTTGTCTCTCCATTGCCTTAGGGGGGAGGAGGTTGTTTGAAATAAGAAATCTGCCATATTCATATGTCCAAAGCAGTGTTTACCATAATAATAGAAAGGGCACTTCTGTTATTTTATTTGTGGTCCATTTTCTGATCTCCTTTAACTGTCCCACAAGAGAGACCCAGGATTGCAGGATAGCACCCCACTCCTAGAAAAAGTGTTTTAACTAGTCATCCTACTTCTGCTGTGGAAGCTTCTAAGTAACCTTGACAACCTTAGATTTTGGGTTCCTCTTCCTATGCATTCCTAACTCCAGGAGCACTAGCATCCTCTGATCTAAAAAACAGTTTCCTTCTTCTAGGAAAAAACAAAAAAAAAACCAACCAAAAAAAAAAAAAAGACCCAAAGCAAACAAAAAAAACCCTACCACACACCAAGAATCCCATAAAACCAGCAGAAATGTAATACATGACATTTTTCCTTTTTGGTAGCAGACAGCTGGAATCTCGTCAATCAGGTCCTGAAGAACTAACAGATGACAACCCATCAGACTACAACAGGGGGTTTTATTGTACCCAGGCTGGAATTATCTCAAGGGTGCTTCCGGGGTGGACAATGAACAACAGCACTGCCTGCCATGATGATCACACCCTGGATAAGTATTTGTTTCCATTTGTGTACAGTGTTGTGATGATGATCAGTATTCCCATCAACTGCATATCCCTCTATGCATCTTGCATTCAGGTGAGGAAAAAGAATGAGCTAGCAGTCTACATCTTTAGCCTGTCCCTGGCTGACCTTTTGTACTCCTTGATTCTTCCTCTGTGGATTGATTATGCCTGGCATGGAGATGACTGGAGGCTCTCTGCCTTGCTTTGTCAGATTTTTGCCTTCCTTACCTATATGAATTTCTACACCAGCACTGCGTTCCTTGCTTGCATCTCTCTTGACAGGTACCTGGCATTAGTTCACCCCTTGAAGCTCCAGTACTTGCGCACAAGAAGATTTTCATTGATTGTCAGTGTAATTGTTTGGCTTCTGGAAAGCATCTTTAATTCTGTCATATTGGTGAAAAAAGAAGTATTCAATGATCCTTGCAATTTCACTAATCATACATTATGCTATGATAACTACCCCCTGAAAAGGTGGCAGGCGAACATAAATTTATTCCGGATATGCTCAGGGTACCTGGTCCCTTTGATAATCATTGTGTTTTGCTACCATAAAATCTACCAAGTAGTGAGATGTAACCAAGCCACAGTAGATGAAGAAAAGAAAAAAGTGAAAAAACTTATTGTGAACATCACAGTTAGTTTCATTGTTTGCTTCACTCCTTATCATGTTGTACTGCTTATCCGCAGCATCAAAGAACCTTCTACCTCTGACCCACATCTTTTGTTGCTGCTGTATAAGGTTTACAGAGTCACACAGGCCTTAACAAGTTTGAATTGCATCGCAGATCCCATTCTGTACTGCTTTGTGAGTGAAACTGCACGGACAGAGATAGTGAATTTGCTCAGGTATTGCTTGTGCCTACGAAAGCGTGGGGAAGACCAAGTGAAAGGACATGCTCTGTGCAGTTCTGCTACAAAAAACACTGCACTGGTCACCTACAGAAGTTCCTGTGAAACACAGACTGTCAAAATTTCCTAATGAGCACATGCAAATGAAAACTGGATAACCTAAAAGGAAAAGAAAGAAAAATTGTTCTATAAGGAACTTGTGTACCTCGAAAATGCCCCAAAAGTCAGAGATACCAGTCTAAGCAAAACCAGGAGCTGGAGCCAATAAGAACTTACTATAGGGTCAATGAAATCAATGGAGTATCAACACCTATCTTTAAATCACATGTGGTATATAAATCAGTGACAACAGACAAATGCACAGTCAAGAAGGATGGCTGTGACATGCTGACAGAATTACTGAGGATCTCCCACAGAACTGTCTCCTGTGGCAGCTTGCTAGCCAGCCTGCTGCAATGTACTAAGCTGGGGGAAGGCTGAAGTCCTCTTTGTCCTGAGTAGCAAAGGACCAGACAGAGGGAGTGGGGTAAATTTCATGTTGTGATTTATGCTGCTATGAAGGTTCTTGTGTTTCACTAAAGACTCCAGTTCTCATTTAGCATATCCCTGAGACCAGAAACTTCTTAAAATTGTTTACCCTGCTGTGTAAACAGACACTTACCTGCACTTAAGATTTTGTTTTCCTTGAAAAATATGCAGTCTAATGTATAGCTGTATGTCATGCAGTTTCATTACAGTACCAGTATGGTGTTTCAGACCATAGTTGAAGATTCATTAATTCAAGTGCGTATAAAGAAGTGAATTCTAGCCACCAGTGTTTTAATTTGGATGGAATGTTTCCTGATACATGCAGGGGAGGAAGAGGATAGAAAGGTGAGGTTTCACATCTCAGCAATGTAAAGGGCCAGCCTTCAGAGTTGCTTATTGTGACTGAAATCTGGAGTGTGGTTCTGTTTTCTGATTCAGTAGAGTGATGTTTGTATCCATTTACTTTACTGCACATGGAGGCCTCAGCTAGAGGTTCCAGGACTCTCAGTCTGGCAGTCTTAAAAAAATTAAACAAGCTAGCCAGCAATGCTGGCAAACCAGCAAAGAGCATGAATGTACCAACAAACAGTAAGAATGGAAGCAAAAGAACCCATACTTTTAAAAAGCTGGTGTTAGTACAAATCAGAAATGCAGCTGTTAATTCAGGGACCTGTTCATGTGCAGGCAGAAGCAGCTGCCTGGCTCCCTGGTTCCTTTTCCCATCCAGACACCTGACCCTCTGAAAGGAGTTAAAACATTACATTTTTTTCTCTTCTCACAACCTTTTAACTTTTGCTCAATTCCCACGAAAAATATTTGGTTATGGTAGTTTTTTATTTCATAGGGAAAAAAAATTTATTTCCATCAGAAAAAAAGAATTGCCCTCTAGCAAATTTCTGTGGTGGAAAGATTTTGACCAGCATTCTTCAGACCTTTTAGGTCTGACATTATGTGTGAAGGATGTGCATAAAGTGGTCACAAGCAATATGATATTTCTTATGAGAGTGTGCGTCTGTGTTTAAATAAAAAATTTCTCCATTGCAAAAAGCATTGCCATTGTTTTCATGAGTTGCTGCGTGTGTCTGTACTTTCTGGTAATTTCACATTCTGAAATGGGACCTTGCCAGGCTGTGCAAGCTGGGCTTGCTCAGCCTGGAGAAGAGAAGACTTTGGGGTACCCAATGACAGCTTTGCAGTCCTGCAAAGAGGATATTGAGAAGATGAAACCAAGCTCTTCACAAGAGCTCATAGCAGGAGTGGTGTGTTTTCAGCCTGGCTGGAAATTAGGGACCACACAGCCACTCACTCAGCCCCCTTCTGTCCCCCCACAGACAGGTGGAATGGAAAGGAGAATCAAAATAAAACTTGAGGGTTCAGATAAGAACAGTTTATAATCAAAAATAAATTTTAAATGTAGAATAATGGTCAATTATAATAATAATGATAATAATAAGGGGAAAAACAAATGATGCACAACATAATTGCTCACCACCCACTGACCAATGCCAGACCCCACTTCCTGAACCCAGATCAGCCACGCTTCTGGGTAGCTTCCCCCAGGTTATCAACTGGGCAGGACATTCTATTGTGTGGAATATCCCTTTGGTCAGTTACGGTCACCTGTCCCAGATATGCTCCCTCCCAGTTTCTTTTGCAAACCTCCTGACTGACAGAGCATAAGACAAGAAAAAAGTCCTTTACTTAGGATAAACACTTAACAAAACCAAAATACATCAGTGTGTCATCAACACCATTCTCATTCTGAATTCAAAACACAGCACTGTAACAGCTTGAAAGGAACTTAACTCTACCTGAGCTGTAAACAGGACAGGGAGGGACAAAACTTGAAGCAAGAAGGGTCAGAGTTGATATAAGGAAGAGTTTCTGAGCTATGAAGAACAGATAAGCTCTGGAGCAGGTTGCACCAAGATGTTCTGTGTGCTCCATCCTCAGCAGTTTCCAATACCCAACTCAACAAAGCTTGAGCAACATCTGACCTTGTAGGTGACCTTCCCTTTAGCAGAAGGCTGCATTTGAGATTCCCTGAGGTCCCTTTGAATCACAATTGTCCTGTAATCCTGTGGGTAGTCACTATTCTGACTGCTGCTTTCCTCCCTGGAAAGTTACATTCCCCTCTTTTTTGTTTCCATTTACTGAATTCCGTTTTGATGTGGGTTTGTGTTTCTGATTTGGGTGGGGTTTTTTCTGTAGTTTCTTCTTATATATGATAAAGGAAGAATTATGCAAGCAGCAATGTAAGTTACTTAATCATGATCTTTTTCCACTGCTGACCTATGTATTTTGCAACAGAATGTGAAATTTTACACTGGCATTGAAGTGAAAGCAGAACCAAACTTCACTGTAACTTCATGGAAAAAAGAACTCAGTGGTTCATTTTTAAATCTTTCACATGTCATAAAGGTCGGAAAGTTAATTCTATTTGGGCTTTAAATTTAAAGAATTTAAGAATTAATTTAAAGAATAATGAAAACTGAAGATAAGCAACAAAATTGAGTCAAAATAAACCTCTGTGTCAGGGAGTAGAGAGAGCTGGCAGCTCCCCAAGGAGCAGTGAGTCAGGAGCTGAGGGTGACAGACAATGTTGGCAGCATTGTCACCAACAAGCCACAGTCCCATGGCACCCAGCAAGGCAGAAAAGCAGGTGTGGCCAGCTCTGACCACCAGACAAATCTCTGGTGACAAGGCAGGTCACAGGTCAAGCTGGGAAGCCAAGTCAGGAAGGCAAGGTTGGGATCAGCAAGGTACAAGGCTGGACATGGCAGCACCATGTCAGCATTGGGCTGTGCACAGGCAGTTAATTCCTAATGTAGTAGGAGAAGAGACCACAGGCTGCTGGTAAAGTCACCCTGAGCCTCTGCATAAAGCTTCATTTCCACAGAATTTCACCCTGAGATTTTATATTCTTTAATATTTCACCAATGCTCATGAAAGCCATAGCATGGACCAGCTTACATGGGTATCTGTGGATGTTTTTCATAGCATCATTTCCTGTGGTTCCTGCTGGAGATTCAATTCAAGATAAAGGGAAACCATGACTGTGGCTGGCCCCATAGGCTGGCCTTCATGAAAAAACTCAGATAAGTCCAAGGTCCTATCCCTTTATGATAATAAAATTTAGGTTTCTAATTTCTTAGATTGCTCAAAAATGCTTCTGCCTCAGACAGCAGCTCCTGGCAGTCCCCAAGCCCTGTGAGATGGCAGCTTGCTCCTGCCCAAGGGCACCAACTCCTCTGCCCCTGCAGGGTCCCCAGTGGGGCTGATCCAAGGCAGCATCTGATAAGTGATGCTCTAGCACTGATGAGGGGAAAGAGCAAAACACATAGTGCATGTGTTTTTCATGAAGTTTTGTCTTTCATTGCTGCACCACAAATTGCTAGCCTAAGCAGACACAGGGAAATTTTGTCTGTTCAGGTATAAATTAAAAGTAACCAAGATATGTCACCTAAATCCTTTCATACCTTAGAAAGAGATAAAGTATGTTCTGGACTGTGACTTCACTTCAAAAGAGAAACACAAACCAAAGCAATAATAAAAAAAATTTAAAAAAAAAAAACACAAAAAACACCAACAAAAACGAGACAGAAAACATTAGGAGAAGACTGCATCGGATGATATGTAAAAATCCTGATCAAGGTGAATTATGAAGATGCTGCACAAAAGAGTCAGATTCTCATCTCTGCCAACTAGAGTAATTGCCATCAGTGTATCACTTACAGCCTGTATCCAGCCTCTGTACAGCAGAGTGTGTGTCCTATAGCATCTCTCACTGAATATCAGAGCACACACATCATATCACTAATGTGTCATGGAAGTACTAAAATAGTGGGAGGTGCAAAAAAAAGTGGGCAAATAGGTCAATTCCTTTTTTGTTTTCTTTTCAAAATTAACTTTGAATATTTTGGTGATGGGAGCACAGACTCACAGCTTCTTTAAATGGAGTGTGACAGAAATTGAAAAAATAAAAGATGATGTCTCAAGAGCAAAGGTAGCTGGTACTTTGAATTTTGTATTTTGAGAAATGTTATTGCTATAGCAACTGCTAAAGGTTCAATACAGGGGTAGAAGATTCTTTTCTTTACTTTTGTTTAATTTTCCTGGTAGTGTCAAGATCTGTTGCTGGATGAAAAACAGAGCTGATGACCGAGTGGGTAAAAGCACTGTGCTAGAGCCCAATCACATGTAACCTTTGTGGGGTGCTGGGGGATGAGAGGCTGGCCATGACCCTGCAAGGTGCACTCACAGCCCAGGGATCCAAACCTGTCCTGCATCCAAAGCAGAGGGGCAGCTGGACAAGGGAGGGGATTCTACCCCTGCTCTGCTCTGCTCTGCTCTGCTCAGACCCCGCCTGCAGGGCTGCATCCAGCTCTGGGGTCCCCAGCATAGCAAGGACACGGACCTGTTGGAGTGAGTCCAGAGGAGGGTCTTAAAAATGATTAGAAGAATGGAGCAGCTTTCCTATGAAGAAAGGCTAAGAAATTTTAGTTCATTCAGCCTGGTGAAGAGAAGGCTTCAGGACGACCTAATTGTGGCTTTCCAGTACCTGAAGGGGGCCTATGAGAAAAATGGAGAAGGACTTTTTACAAGGGCATGAAGTGATAGGACAGGAGGGAAAAGCTTCTAACAGAGGGAAAGTATGTTTAGATTAGATAATGGGAAGGAACTCTTTACTGTGTGAGGGTGGTGAAGCACTGGAACCCATTGCCCAAAGGAGTGGTGGGGGCTCCATCCCTGGAGGTGTTCAAGGCCAGGTTGGATGGGGCTTGGAGCAACCTGGTGTGGTGGAAACCTTCCCTGCCCATGGCAGGGGGGTTGGAACCAGGTGATCTTTCAGGTGCTTTCCAGCCCTGGTCACTCTATAATTCTATGATGATTCTTCAGATCATTTAGATATGTCACCTTGGTTGCCTTTCAAATGACTTACTGAAGTTCACTTAACATAAACAATGACTTGCACAAACTTTTCACAAGAGATGATCCTAATATCCCTAAAGTTTGCTAAATTTCATACCTGCTGCAGCTTTACTTTGATTTCTTGTAGAATCTTGGTCTTACCGACCATTTCTCCTTGTTTAAAAAAATCTTCCTTCCTTTAACAACAGGGGAACAGAGTAATGGTTGTTTTACTGTTTCCACATGAAGAACTACACCAGGAACAACCTTATTTCAAATCCCTAGCATTTTACCACAGATGTTTTTTACATCTCACTCCCACTCATATCTCAGGCATACATTGAACATCTGGAGGAATTGTTACCACAGTTTCCTTCATCTGATAGCTGTTGCCTTACCAGATGTCCCAAAAAGTACTAAATCCAGAAAGCTACAGTCTAAAGGAGAGATCCATACACTGTGTTCTGTTTCACTTACTTAATTATATGTGTGATGAAATGCTGTGAGGAAAGTGCTGTTGATCCTGCAAATCAGGAATTCCTTAGACTCACATCCTTAGACTCACATCCTTAGGCTCACATCCTTAAATGAAATGAACTGGTGAGGCTGAGGTGACTATCCTAATTTGAGGTACCTGGTCTGAATAGGCGGTGTGGCTTATGGCAGTTCATCTTCTTAGATATCATTTCACCACAGGAGACCCAAGGACTCTTAAACAAAAAGATAGTTCTTAGTGGGCAAAAGGAATTCTTAACTCTGCCAAACACCTGAGATTCATTGTGTGCTCAAAAAGAGAACAAAAACACATAGCTTCACTGCCTTTGCTTATCCTCATGCAGTGCAGCCCAACGAATAATTCTCGGTAAACCAAATTTCTGTTCCTTCTCAGAATGTGTTGCAGCAGAAAAAAAAAAAAAAGCAGAAAAGGCCAAACTATTGAGGGCTGCTGTATTCATGGTAACCCCATGCAATCTTGCGAGCTCTCCTTCCTGGCATGCAGAAAACAAGCACATGTCACTGTCTGGCAGCTCAGTGTATGTGAGTCTAATATAGGCTCTGTGCAGCACAACCAGCCTAGGAAAAAGCTTCATCCTGAGACATTATGCAGGAAAACAATGCTGCAGTCACATTTGTTACAGAGTTTGTGCCAGAAATGTGTGAAATTCAGGATATAATTTCTTGGACATCTGCTCTGATGTGATCAGTGCCAGTCTTCCTTCCCTGTCTGATGGCTGTTGGCTCCCAATGCAGGGTCTAAACCCTGTTCATGCATGACTCAGACCTCATAACAGAAAGATAAAGATACTCCAGTGTATTGTGAAGGGCTGCTGTGTATTGCCTGTGACTCCACATGTAACTTTGCATTGAATTTTGCAGCTGTGAAAATTCCCCATGCTCTAAAAAGACCATTTCATGGTGAAGTCTAGTGTTCAAACTTAGAGGATGATTTACTTTCTGTGGAAAGCAGGAAATAAATTTAGCCAGTAGCATTTAGCAGTATAAAATTAGACATGTTTAGAGAGGAAAAAAAAATCTTGAAGGTTTTTTTGATCCCTAGTACACTGCTAGTAGATTCCAATTTTGATTTTATATAAGTCTGACATATGTGGTTTCAAAAAGATCTAGAAATATTCATCGGCAGTAAGCACCATAACTGTATCTCTACCAAGGCAAGACAAAGAAAATAACTTTATCTGAGGGAAAAAATCGCTGATTCTTCCTGTCTCACTGTTTTTTATACTCACATTTTCTTCAGAATTCGTTCATGTGGTTACCTGAAAGTCACAGCTCTTGTATTTGGAGGTTCATGTGTATTTTCCCTTACTCCCCCTTGTGTTTTATGTTCATAAACGTACAGTCTTTACAATGTTAATTTTAAAAGACTAAATGTAGGCCAGGAAAAATTAATCTAAAATATATTATATTTAACTGTAATTGATTTTTAGATAAAATCTTAAGAGTGATTTCCTATGCATTTTTTTAAACCTTAACAGTGATTTTATTTCTTCAATGTAACGGGAAGCAATTTACATATGGTGTGTCATGGTGGAAATAATAGGAAAGTGTCTTGATCACACAGATCAAGAAAAAGGAACCTGCAAAATGGATTTAGCTGGAAGCCCTTCAAAAACTTGCCAACATGGTACATAGGGATTTATCTTTTCTTGCACATTCACTTCAATTCATTACAGACATACTAAAAGTTAAACCACTTCTTGATCTTCTTTGGGTTTTGGCCAGTTATGCAGTCTGTTTATTTTTAGCAATTCATTCAGAGAAACGAGGAGGAAGAACTCAGAGACCTTTTGCAGCTCTACCTGTGCAGAAGGCAAAAGACACCCAACAGATACATTAAATCTGGCATTAGACACCCAACACAGACATTAAACCTGGCTCTTCACTCAAGATGCCTGTAAATACATTCTGAAGACAATAAAGTAAGCATCTTAATGATTGCAGGAACACCTGTGCTTGGATAGATATTATTTTATGGAAAATGCCTGTGTTCCTGTCACTTCAGCAAATACAGTTTTCCTTAAATTCTTGGGGGTTTTTTCTTGCAAAATATTTTTTATCATTATCACTCAAACCTAAATGCAGTGGAACATTAGGATTACCTCAGTTGTATTTACAAAAGCCTTGTGTAAAGTGAGTGAGCTGAGAGGCTGTCCTCACTAGGTGGCGATTTTGGCCTGTTCAGGCAGGCTTCATGGAAAAGCGTCCCTAGTTCAAAGCTGTGTTTCTAAACAGAAGCAAAGTCTGAGAAGGGAGCTGGCCGCTGTGCCCGAGCTCCCGGGAGGCTGCAGGAGCCACCACGGTCCCCTCAGCCTTGCCTTGAGCTGCAGCAAGCTGTCAGCCTGTCAGTCATCACACCCAGGAGCAAACCGAGCAGCCCAACAGGGAGCCCTGAGGGCTGTCTGCAGTAGTACACCATGAGCTCTCGTTTTTCTGGCTCAGTCATCTGTATCTAAACATTACATTTTACAAAGAAAAATGTTCCGTGTTATGCCGTGCAAGTCCATCCAATAAGAAGCCTTAGGTTTCTCTTCTTCCTTCTTCTACCTCCATTTCACTAGTCCTTATGTTCATTTGCTTCTTTTTTATTTTTCCAGGGTTCATTCTATATTGCTCCACCCTGGTCCATTATGTGTCCTGAAGAATATTTATTAAAAATCTCTGCTCAACTCCTCACATCTTTATTACCAATATAAGCAACCCTGAGCCATGGCACAACACATGGAACTGTCATGTTGTTGGGGAAAGGAAAAAAGAAGCTCACTAGGTATCAGTATTTTGGCTGGGTCAGGGAGAACATATTTACCACAATGCCAGCTGCAAGCAGGATTCAGGAGAATTTTCTCAGAGCTTAAATGAACTCATATGAACTTCATATGAATGTGATGGCAAAATAAATGGATGTCGTGCAGCCCAGGTTCCTTGTTACTGCAATCTTCTGTGCTTTTCCCTGCTTTTTCCCCCTTTTATTTGGGCTATTTTTGTCCCTGTTAGTTACTTCTCTGAAGAGCTCTTTAATATGCAACTGAAGTAACTTGGAAAGTGCACTTTTGAAAGTTGTTTGCTAGAATAAACATCATTTACCTTACCTTAGAATACTATGAGCATGATCTAAATTCATACTGAATTTCAAGAGATTACTACAGAAAGATAAATTATCTTGGTCAGAAAAGAGAAGATCTTGCTGAGCTCTTACATCATATTAATAATTATGTGTGAATAAACACAGAACAACTGTAGAGGGCTATATTGGGCAGGAATAACAACTACTTATTTAAACAACATGATTTTTCCCTGTTGCAATGAAAAGCATGGGAAAAAATACATTTTCTCCATATTCTCAGATATGAGTGGCAATTAGAAAAGTATTAAATGTCTTTATTTGCTTTGAAAGGTTTTGTAGATATACAAGCATGGCAAGGAGGTGCTCAAATAATTATATGAGCTATGCACATTGAAATGGTCTCCTAGCTATTGACCATGGAGCTTCATACAAGAGCACAAAAAACCTTCCCATTCTTCCCTTTTGCAACCTTGGAATAGTTGAGAAGTGCAGAGCTGAATGCAGGGAGGATTCCTGCTTTCATCTCAATCACTATTGACTGTCTTGTGGTCTGTAGTTGTCCACAATGCCAACAATGCTCATCAACAACAAAAGCAGAACTAATCAATAATGTGTCAGGAGGACCAGTGTTATGTTCAGGTGCTGGGAATATAAATCTTTGTCAAGAAAACACAATTTAAGCTTCAGGCTCTGTTACTTCAAGCGGTGAAGTGTTGGAAACAGACTTTGTTTTTTATCTCAGAATATGTTTTGGTAATGTTCTCAGTAGCTCCCAGCAACATTATTACTATTACTATTAATATTTTTAAAATAATTATAGTAGTAATAATAATTATTATTATTATTTCCCACTTACACAATCTTTTTTTCAAGAATAAATGGTTGTTTAATTTACCATAAGAGTAATACATCCCAATAATTCTCACTCTATGCCATTCAAGACAGAACAAGAAAATATGTGCCCAATATTCTTATCAATAAGGAAGGTATCTGAAACATCTGGTTCTGTGGGAGCATGTTCATATGAAACAGATATGAAAGGAACAGAGAGCCCTGATGCTGTGCTGAGTGTCTCATGAGCTGGAGTCACTTTGCCCACACTCTTACCTCTCCTGCCACACAGCCATCCCGGGATGGTGCTTTGCTCTTTTCTTGTGTTGGGCATCACTTCTCCTTGAAGGTGCAGTGCATGCCGTCAGCAGGGGAGCAGCATGTGTGCAGGTATACACATCTGCCATCTAAGACTGCTGGAAAATGGCTTTGCAGAGAATCACTGTAGCCAAGAAAATTCCTGTAATTCCTGCTGAGTTATGGGAAGCTGTGATCCTGTGTTGCATAGCCACTCCTACCTAACCAGTATTATGCCATCTTAAACATACATCACTAGCACAGTCCCTATTTCTTAATGAATTTAAAATCACAGATATAATAGTTGTTATTTTACAAATACACTTTTTTTTCCTATATTAACTACTAGCAAACTGCAACTACCAATAGTATTTGCTTTACCAGTGACTGTGCCAAAAAGTGAAAAAAGGCTATTGCTGAGCTGTTCAGCCACACACCTGGATATAAATTTCCCACAGCAAAGATATAAATAAGATCAGATTCTGAATACAGTGCAGCTCAGAGTCCAATTATATGCGTGTTATATATGTCATGCACATATCAAGTGTTATAAAAAACCAATGCCAAGCAGACAATACAGAGCTCTAAAAATAACTTCTTTGTCCTGAGATAATTGTATTTCTTCCTCACTGTCAGCTATTTGTGGAAAAGTATTAAATTTCATATGAGGTGCTAAACCACAAAGATTCCTATAAAGAGGATATTAAAGAAGTCATCATCTCAGCCCAGAGGAAAGAACCCCCTTGTCTCCAACATGGCTCTCATTTTTCTATGTATTTCAATTGAGAAGTCACATAAAATATGTAGCTATTAAAAATTACATGTACATGCTGACTTTTAACTACTGCGTGCACTAATTCAATAAATTAGCTAAGTGTAAAAATAAAAGGGTTTCCTTGGGTATGGCAACAGTGAAGGGAAGCACTTGTGGCACGGTATATTACTTATTTCTCTTTCTCATCATCTTGTCTCACCTTGTTAATGTTTTTTTCATGCAGCAACTTTCTTTCCAAAGTCAATATGAGTATAAAAAAGGCATAAACTAGCTCCTGTCAGATTATGAAGAAAGATTCTTGGGGAGTTTGGTGAGCTCTGGGCTATGCTCTATTTCATCAAATGAGCAGCACCTGTCATATTAGTAATGGCAAGTTCAAATTTTGAATCGAAAGTAGTATTTAATCAGTGTGATTCATTTTTCCATAACCGTGTCATTGCTAAACATTTCATTTGGTTAGGCTGCTTTTATGGAGCATTACAAGTATTAATATATTGTTTGAGAACACTCTATTGCAAGTGAAACTATGATCTCTAACATTACCAAGAACTGCCTTCTTCAATCAAGTTGTGGCATTCCTGTACTTATCACCATTTCAGGAGATGATGTGGTACAGTACCTTCTGCTGGCAATGTGCTTGTCACCTCGCTGTCACTGACTGCAAACTGTGGGCATCTGGGGAGCCCTGCCAGTCAATCCAGAGCACACTCGGGCACTGCAGCAGTCATACCTGAACACATTATGTGGTTTCTCACCCTGGCATTCTGTTCTGAAAGTGAAATTCTGCCCTTGGCTATTGCAGTGCAGCTGCTGAGCCCGTGCTGGCGCTGGGATGAGCAGCACTGTGAGCACTCCTGCCTCCTCAGCAGAGTTATTTTGGTATCTGCTGGGGATTGCTACAAGTGCACATTGCAGGCTGTTCCTGCTGGCAAGAAATTAGCCCCAGTGCTCTGTCCCAGTGTAAACCAGTGCGTGAGACGTGAGCCACACCCAGATCCATCTGCTCAGATCCATCTCTTCCCATCTGCCACCCTGCTCTATGCTTTCCCCAGGACATGGCCCCAGAATTGTGAATCATCCTCTCTAGGCTCTCAATATCCTACTGTAACAGATGGGCACAACATATATTCCATAATATCCATTCTGGATATAGCTCCCTTTGTTACACTAATGAAAAAGGAGCCAACCACTTGGCATTTCTACATTACTGACCTTTCAGGTAAAAAAGGCTGAAGTCCAAGTCTGTGTTAGTAACCCCAGAGAAGGCACACCTGTGAAATAATGCATTTCTTCTTGCTTTGACTGGAAATCAATACACGAGGTAGAGTCCAAATCTTTGTTAGTACCACAAACTATGGCAGAGTGATTCCTAGAAATAATTAGTGCTGCCTTATGAGCGGCACTAAGAATAAATAAATGTAATGTTCAACACTTATGACATTTTGTCAATACATCAGTAAAGAGAAATAAATGTTTATTAGGAGTGAAGCACAGATGAGTCCACAATAGGAGAGAAGCATCTCTCTGCTGGTTGTTTTGTATGATAAAATGTTATGTGTATGCCAATTTTTAAGACATGTGAACTGCTTTCTGCTGCACAGTCTAAATTTCACAAATGAAGATCCAGGCACTAGAAAAATATATTGCATGTCTTAAGAATTCAAGATATTTGATCACCCAAGAAGTAAGCTGAGGAGTAATTTAATCACTTTCTTACATGTTTAGACATTGAAAAGTGTGTGTGACAGGAGAAGTTTATCTGACTGGCTACCCAGCAAGGATCACAGGTCCAAGTGCTTAGAAGGTGCAGTTTGACATATGGAAAAGGCCATTTCTGCACATCAATGGTATTTAAACATTGTTAAGCTCCAAGGCAGCAGCACTGTCACTTGGAGTCTCTAAAATGAGGCAAGATGCTTTCAAAAAACCTATAATCCATTTTTTACCCATAAATATTCTGCATTTAAAGATGCAGGCTAGATAAGCAGGATGTGATGACCAATGAGTGACTGAATCCTTGCCACTTATCCTGAATGCAAGCAGAGATTTTCTACAGTGGCTGAAGGAGCTGCAGCAGCCAGCAGAGGAGTGTGTTTTACCCACTCTGTGCAACACGAAGGGGGGAACAGACTGTGCATTGAAGCTTCATTCCTGCTGCTCCCTCAATATCACAGCTACAGCCACTAGTGCTGAAATCAGTAACTCAGTACTGAGGAGAGGGACAGAAATACACAAAAGCATGAGGCTCAGTGTGTGCAGTGAGGCTAGCATAAAGGATTGCTGAGGCATTTCAAAACCAAAGAGCACAAAGGGATCTTCAGGCCTCTCACTATAAAAATCTCTGTTTCCATTCTCCAGCAACAGTGGCTGATTCCCATTGGGCTATCAGATTTTTCTGACTTATTGTTTCCACTGGATGTGAGGGGTGGAGGATGTGGGGTGTGGAGATATACAGAATACAGCAAATGGTCTCCAGTTCTGTTGAAGATAAACATTTCCTCCGCTGCTTTGGAGATCTCTTCATTGGTGATGTGATTTTTTTCATCAGCACCTCAAAACTTCCAAAGAAAGCAGTTACTGTAAAACTGTAATTGGTGGTGCATATGACACTCTAGTGGCGAAAGTGACAAAGCAAGGCTGCATTTTATATAAGCACATGATTTTTGAAGGCAGTTGTCCATCTGAATTCAAAGGATGGAGGACATTGCTAAATGAGTAGCTTCCTTGACTTATATATACTGATGGCATCTCCATGAGAGTCTACTGTCCCTTGCTTCCAGGCAACAAAGCCAACTTGCTCTTAATATTGAAATCCAGGAATAAAATGTGCTTTTTTGCAATGGCTGTGGTAAAACTTAATTTATTTTTCTTAATAAGTGACAGAATTCATTATCATAATTTAACAGGTTTTATCTAAACATTTTATATTGTTTTCAGTAATCTTGTATTTGCATTCAATTCTACAGTGGCTAATTAAGATTTACAAGCAAATCCAAAAATTAGACAAATTCAGCAGAATTAACTGATAAAACAACCATAATGCACATTATTATAATGCAGCTTTCTACTTATGAATACCCCTTAGAATGTGTAATTCCAGGCTATTAAAAAAATGCCTTCCCTGCATTTATTCAAGATTCATACTAATGGCTCTAAGCATGGTATCATCACTAATAACAATAATAATTAGATTCACAAATCATTAAAGGAGTTATTTCTGCAGCATTTCATGCTGTTCTGCCACCTTTAAAAATCTATTTTTCTCCTGCATTGCTGAAGGAAGGGCTCTGAACCCCCCTGTGGTTTGCTGTGGATGGCCCCTAGCACACAAAGCAAACCCAGTGCACAACTTGGGGCTGAGGCACCAGAGGAAATCTGCCCTGTGCTAGGAAGCAGCTGGCAAGAGACCTCCTCTGCTGTAAGATTGCTCTTGGTGCCACCTTATTTAAAAATACTTCAACACCATCTAGAGAAAGGGCCTATGCTAGCAAGAAAACATCTCTCCTTACATTAATAGCACTTTCTCCTCATAATCCATCTAATAGGACAAAGAAAGAAGCAGCTGATTACTATGACTGATATACTAAAGGGAAAAAACCTGTCTTTGCCACTATTCCCATTGCATGCCATTGCCATTCTGTAAGTGTACTGCACTTTTGCAAGAGATAATTATCTTCAACTTGTTTCTAGGGAATAACTTTCAAAGTTTCTCTGGAAACAGCACTATCATGATGGATTCATTTATTGAATAACCATGAGACACCTAATATTTCAATTAAAAAATTCCTCCCTCAGCCTGCATTTCTCCATTCTTCTTGAAAAATGCCATGAAATACCTTTTGATAGAAATTATGTACTTTCATGCTTTCATCCATCCAACATTTGCTTCAAGATCACCATCAGTTAAACTATGTCAGACATCAAAGAAATAGAAGAGCCAGTTTCTGCCTTGCTGTAATGAGATGCAAATCCAGATCCTGTTTATTCATTATCTGAATTTTTCTTGAATAGGGCAAGGTTTAGTGCTGGCTTTTTGCAGGATTAATTTGCACATATCCAACTAAAGGAAAAGTGGGTAAAGATAGGAAGGAGTAGGTTTAAAGTTGTGATTTGGAGTCCAGAAAAATTTTAGCACAAAAGTGTGTGTTAAAAGAGAGCTGATGGTTAAGGCACCCTGATGGCATGTGTGAAATTCAGCTGTGGTTTGAAGACAAATCTCATAGCAATGAACATTACAAGACACTATTATGAGTTTAAAAAGGAACTTCAATATAAAAAAAAATCATTACTACTTCTGTGTACCCACATTGACGAACATGAGCCAAGTTCAGCCTTTTTTTGTCTTATAGACTTCAACATGAACAGATCAAATTCCTCTATGAAAAACAATCAAACTCTCACTTACCACACAAATGTTATGTGCCATTGGCAGACATGTGAGACTCTTGGGGATGGTGCTGGGCAGGACCTGGAACTGTACTCCATGATCCTTGTACTCAGCTTATCCCATAACTCTGTGATTCTGTGACATACTGGAGTTCAGAACTGGAAAGACTGAGCACCAGAGTCATTTCAGGTCCCTCATTCATGATCCATATTCAGAAATATCATCCACTGCTCAGACAGACAGACAGACAGACAGAGTTGCCCTAATGCTCTCCATCAATGGCAGAGGATGGAGACCACCCCCTTGTCCCCAGGCCCAGTTGTGCTGTATCCTCTGCAGCTGCACAGCTCTCTCCCCAGAGCTTCATAAAAGCAATGAATTGGTGACATGGTTATGGGTCTGTTGCAAAGTTTGTGTAAAATCTGTAAACAAAATCAAAGCTGGCTATTCTGAAAAGGAAATAATTGCCAGATTGAATTGGGAAACAGATTGTTATAATTAATTCACTTGGATGACACTTCAATCTCTATAAGCATGTCACAAAGACTCTTCATTCAGGAACACAGATGTGACTGTGTCTTTCTATTCTTTATCTATTCCACCATAATTGAGCATGAATAATGTGCACTAAAAGCCAATGTCACCCAAATTAATGCCATTAAGAAGGAACAAACATCTATCTGTTAGCTGAACTGTTGCTGAACCTGCAGGCTTATGTGATTCTTGTCATTAAACATACCATCAGCATTGTATAATGGCATGTAAATGAATAAGAATTGTTCTGAATGAAGATGAAATGGTTTGAGAAATAGGAGGCAAAAAACATTTGTGCTACATATCAAAATATACACCTAGAAAGTTCTTCTGTCTCTGGTGGGGGTTGTCAGTCTGATCTTTTTGCATTTCACTTCATGTGAATCTGCTAATGGCCATCCATGTGCCCCTCTCCTTATTCCCTTCTTTCTTCTGCTTAGGCAAGTAATTCTCACCTGTGATTTAACAAAATAGATATACTTAACTTATGTATTATTAGGTAATAATTGAACAAGACTAGCTTAAATACAATACACTTGGCCAAAAGAAATCTTTACATTTTTATGTAAACAGAAGAAAATAACAGAAGCTAGCAAGACTCTCTGTTCTGCCTTGCCTGAAATATGTATTTAAAGGCTCCAGAATGCTCCACAGAATGAATTCATCATTTCCACTTTGAAGAAGGAGAAACTTAGGACACACTGTTCACTTCATGTGAAGTTCATATGGTCAATTATAGCTTTCAATCATTTTGTTCAAGCATCATAAGGTTTAATGTCCAACTCTGAGCCCTGTAGACAGCCCCAGGGCTCACATTGCCTTTTAATCCACAGTGAATCCTGTACATATGCTCTTTTGTGTTCACATATAAATGTATATTTATACTTCATTTTCTTTCTCTGCCATATCTGTGTGCATACAGATAACAGGCAGAAAGTTACAATTTCAACATGAGAAACATTTTGGATTTTTGATTACATATTGAAATGTAAACTTACAGTAAAGTGACTATATAACCTAAACAAAAAAAAATAGCTATGAAAAATACTTCCAAACCCACTTAAGCTTTTACTGCTTATCCTCCTCATCAATATGTGTTGATTATTAATTTTAAAGCAGACACAGTGCAGAGCCAAGACAGCCTCTTTACGCTAATGGCTCAGAAGACACTGTTAGTATGCTTACAGCTCTTTTCTGAAAATCAAATTATTTCAGTTTCAAACAGCATTCAAGTAAATTACTGGAGGTGCCCTTTGCCACTTAGTGCACAGCCAATTACCAAATGCCATTAGTTTCAAATTCAATGAAATGTTTTGGTTCCACAAGGTTAAAGAGAAAACCTATTTGGAATGAATGAAAGGGCATAAAATGTCACACACAGAAACAGAAAGACAGATTGAAGAGCCACAGCAGGAGTCAGAGGTCCGAAGCACAGATGAGCTGGTTTCCCCAGCATGATTGCTGGCGGTGAATGAAATGGGATATTCACCTGAGATTCAGGAGGCTCTGCACAGCAAGGGATATTGAAGTAGATGCTAAATGCTTTGTGCAGCCTCCTGTGAGGAAGATAAAAGGTTTTTACTTTTATGTGACATTGTGTGTCACATAAAACATGCAAAAGAAAAACTTTTAGTTGAAAGAGCTGTGCTGTGTCAGGTTAATCTTTCTGTATTTCAGTAATACCCTCTAAATATATGAATATTGTTGGATTTGTTGCTTTGTCTTTTTTTTGCTTTTTGGTTTTGTTTTTTGGTGAAACATCTATGACAGGTTTAAAAATTTACAGATTTACATTCTGTAATGTCAGTACAACAATCTGTAGATAAGAATTACCTTTGAGGAGAAGTTTGCCTGCTGTAGTTTCACATTCCCCTTTCATGAAAGGCATTTTGCAATCTAAACTGAAATAATTTCAGATCAAAAACAGTTAAAAAATCTGGAGTCCATTTTCCATGAGAGAGACTGTCAACTTGAAGAATAAATATAAGTTTGGAGCATATTCCACCTTCTTCAAAACAATGATATTATTACATATATGAGAAATCTTGGTGGTTGTGTAGGTACACACATTACCTATCAAATCAAAGAAACTGCTGACATCAGAAGAGGCTTTCCAAATATGTTCTCCATGATCTGTCCACAATTGTAAGTAATCACTATAAAATTAAGTAGCAAGCATGTAGGCAGAAATTAACCATCTAAATTAATAAAAATACGTCATCCAGGATATTTAGTTTCTCTCTACCCACAAATTGGCTCTGTAGAACAGCTGTAGATTTTATCTTTTGTTATTGATGTCATTTTAGCTGTACTAGTGCCTATTCCCTACCACTGTCTCCATTTGTCATTTCATTTTCCTCCAGCTACTGATTTATGCTTCCCCTTCTGGCTAATAGTATCTCATTTCAATTATTTCACTTCCTAAGTCCAGTTCCTACAATTACTTGAGAAATGTCTGTTTTCTTTATTGCCCTGGGCAGTTTTTTTTTACCACAGCATTCCCCATACCATGGCATCTCAGAAAGGTTTGTGCCTGCCATCTAAAATTGTCTTTGCGGTATATTTCACCATTCACATTCTCTTTTTGGTTTGTATTCTGCCTTTCAAATCCTTGAAACTTCTTTAAAGACTCCACTTTCAAAACAAGCTTTCTGTGGTACATGAAGATGTGAAAACCTTACCAGATCAATTAAAAGGTACTAGAATAGTAGAAATGTAAGACTAAAGGTGAACATGTGAGCTTCAAACACGTGACTGCACAATGGTAGGCACAGCCAGACCAAGGAGTATTGATTCCCCTTTACTCCCACAAGCCATAAAACATTTCCCCAAACCTCCCTAACAACCTTAAACCCTTAATAAAACACATACAGGCACAAATAAAAATTTAAAAATTGAGATAGCAGGTGAAACCAAAGACATTGTTAATGCTCAGGTTCTTTCCCACAAGGGAATCTGTTTGATAAAAGAGACCCAAGGCTGCAGTCCCACCCTACACAACCACAGACAAAACCATGACAATGTGTAGCCTAGACTGGCCAGTTACTGCCATGAGATGGGGAAAACTTCCTAACAAGCTCCACTCATGATAATAATTTTTTTCATCGGTTTCTTTTTCAGCTTCACATTATACTTCTAGTTGTGTGTGTGAAATTTACTAATTAAAAAACTTCATCAGCTTATGTAATGCATCACATAAAGTCTAACCCTGCAGGCAGTGTAAAGTCTACTGTATCATATGGAGTCTAATTACCCTGCAGTATCCCTTCAATGAAGGTTTATTTTGTTAATATACAGTTTAAAAGGAGCCTCCATTGGAAAAAACTTTAATCCCTTGGTATATATGTGTAAAACATGTGACCCAGGCTAACTTACTTGACTGAAGGAGTATGTTCAAGCCATGCTGCAGTGCTGCTTCCCTACAGGGCCAAGAGGGCTGCCTGCATTTAGGGCTAGTCCAGCTTGCTGAGGTGATGAAGGTAAGCTGACTTTGAAATCTCCATTTTCTCTCTGAATGACAGCTTCTCCATCTGGGAATGCACCTGGTCATGGGAGAATATTTCAGCACAGAGAAGCACAGAGAAATGCAGACATGGTAACAGAGGGATCTGCACAGGAGGTGTTCAAAGAAGAATGATGTGAGGCCAGTGCAAGCTTTCTCTCCAGTACAGTACCAAGTAAATCCTGCTTATAATACATCCTTTATCACAGCAGCTAAGAGCTTGTTTTTCAAATCTTGCACCCATGATAGTGGCCCTCATGGCTGAAGAAGAAAGGCAAGGAAGGTATTCAATGACATGAGTGGCTAAAGGAGTGGAAAAAAATTACTATAGGAAAGATCTGGGATGTGTCTCTGTCTCAAGCACACTAACATGTCTGCCACATGTGCCTTCTGAGAGCTGACTGACACCCTCTCAGTGGCCAGCCTGCCAAGCTATGAAGAAACTGAAATAAAAGTACTGCCTTGTTTAGAGCTGTCAAATTATAGGTTAAAAGGGTTAAAATAGGAGTCAAAAGTTTCAAAATACCAATAATTTGTGTTCCTGCTTCCTTTCTGTGCCTTTGATAAATTTCCCCAAAAGGCATTTCCAGAAGTAGATGTGTTTCTCTCAGTTTGATCAAGCTTTTAAAGGCATAAATCAGCTAATAATCTGAAAGCGTAACTGAAGAGTAAGAAATTTAAAAATAAAATTATTAATATAATCCCTGCTTTACTAGAAAGAAGAAGAGAGAAAGCCAGTGGTTTCACCTGAACTGTGCATAATGCACTGCAGCCAAAGGTGCTTGTGCAGAAGGCTGAGCTTCACACCCCTCGAACCAAAGGCAGTGCTGCTTGCTGGTAATGAGCTGCACCCAGGTAATTAACAGCAGACAGGCTCTAAGTGCTCGGGACCAGGTCCGGAATCAAGCACTGAGTGACAGCTGTCAGTGAGATGCAGAGCTGCTGCCAAGGGCTCCTGAGCTGCCAGTCATGCCATCCAACCCACGGCTCCTTTCCAGCCGCTCCTCCTTCCAGATCGATGTACATCGGGAATGCTCTCCTGGAATCAGGTAAACAGCAGGAAAGGCAATGCAAGAATAATGGCATGGGCAATCAGACCTGTCATTCAAAGGGCTGCTCTGAAAAGAGACAGCAACCCTGAACTGCAGCATGTAAGGTGAAAAAGAACAAAACCTGCAACAATAGTAGTGGGAACAAAGTAAACCACAGATAAAGCACAGTTCTCTTTCTGCAAAACTGCCTATTTTCTAAACTTGCTCTAATGTGAAAAAGATATTTTGAAACTTCAATTACAAAAAAAAAAAAAAAAAAAAAAACCAGAAAAAAGGGGGAAAAAAAGAAAAATACAGCAGCAGGCTTTGCTTTTACCAAAGCCAGTTACTTGTTCCAATTGGATTTTAGTTTGTTTCAAAGTGTCCTCTACAAAACAATCCAAAAGGACAGGAATAGCACCTGTAAGCGAACCAGAGCTTTGAACCAAAATCAAAACTGTTATATCAGAAGATATAACAGTTTCCTTATACATGCAGTGATCATTAAAGGAGAAGGGATTTTGATTACAGGAAGACAGCTGATTTTGGTTTTACACAGAAATAATTTTTTCAAAGAATAAGAACCTTTTCCATTTGATAGATCATAAAGATTTGTATATCCTATAATGCATTTTCTCTGTAACTACTCCAAACCTAAAATACACTGGAGACAGTGCAAATTCAGAAAAAAAGAGTTCAGTATAAATCTCTGAATCTTTTCTTTCCATAATCCCTGTTGATATTGCTGGTTATTGCATACAATTTTAAAAACTTTGTGTAGTTTTTAATCAATTTCAGAGTTGTATTGTTCCCTTTATTTTTAATGGGATAAGAGAAATCATTGTACATGGGGAAGCATCACTTTAAGTGACCAGGAAAACAAATGAACCAAGTTATCCTTCCATGAATCAATAGGAATAAGTAATTATTGCACAGAAATTCTAATTTCCTTGTTTCTTTTATATCCTTTATGAAGAGGACAGCTGAACAGTCTGACAAGCCCTGAACTTATTAATGTTATTATATTAACTGATGCCCTTGGAAACTGAATTATCCAATGGTTGTGTTGTGGACAGCTGGAGCCATGAGGCCAAATTTTTATACAATATTACATAAACCTGCAGTGGGCTTAGTGCCACATCACCTCATGTCCCTGTGCATTTATTCATACATTAATTATCAGAGCAAAATGGGAATAAAATATCTCATAAGGGTGTATTGAAACTTAATTCATAACACAATTTTGGACCTGCAGATGACAGCTAATGCATTAAATGTGTAAATAGTTACTATTTTTGTAACCACTGCCAAGGACTGATTTCCCACTTTTTCTTGTATTACATCTGTATTTCAGTGGTTTGCTGATGGTCCTCAGCAGCTCCAGTCTCAACCTGGTTGCCAGGTTCTCATGTGTCCATGAGAGACCCAAACACTGCACATTTTCCATTTTTCCATGGTCTTTTCTCGGTGCATCATATTGCTGCCATGGAGTTAGATGTTTAGTGTTACTGCAGTACAGACTCAGCCTGTCCTGAGGTTCTTCCACACTTTCGCATGAGGTGCCACAACTGTCAGAATAATACAACCAAGCTTATTCCATACTTATTCCCAAAAACTATCTGTGCCTGATTTCTGGTCTGTTATGGCTCAAAATGCATTTGAACCAGTGAACTGGAAGACAAAGACTTGTTTTCTGGGCATTACTAGTCTTTTGATTAATCTGCCTCCTGGTTTATCATGGAAAATAATTATTCATTGTCACTATAATTTTTCTGATCCATAATCAAAGAAAAACAATCCTGACAGATGGTCTGGGACTGTCTAGGTACAGACAAACACCCCACACAAGATTGTGAAACTCCCTGTGCTGTAACCTTTAGTATTTTGAAAGGATTATTCAAAATTGTGTAATACTTCAATAAATAAGACTATTGGACTTGCCCACATGTTGCCTGCTGCCAAAAGAATATGTTAAATATTCCGAGGAGCTCAAGCATTCTGAAATTATTGAGCAATACTATACCTTTCTAGTATTCTTCAGAATAAAAAGGCTAAAGAATCATTTATTAACATACCAAAATCTCATCACAAAAGAAAAAAAAAATAGAGTTTGAACAAAGACTTTCTGGCCTTTTTAATGTTTATAATTTTGTTTTATACATGTGCTACCACATTTTAGGCATCTTATTTGCCTTTCTAAAGAGTAAACAGAAGATATCTAGTGAAGTTTAAATACAGACTTACTTTAGGTCTGAGGCTGAAAACCTGAAATAAGAAAAATTGCTGAAGACCAGGATTCCATCAAAACAAAAAGTCTTTCATGAGTTGTTGAAATTTCACCCTATTTTTTCATTTCTTTACAAAGTGACATTTTTGCTTAATGTTCCTGGGTTTGGTTTGTGATTGATCTTTCATCAAAAAATCCTGATTTCCAGGAGTGCCCAGGCCTCCAAAGAGGTGCCAGATTCATCCTTCTTAGAAACAAGTGCATATTTCAATGAGCTGTGTGTCACAGCTTTTGGCATTTCTGCATAACCTAACCTTTGTGGTTAAGCTCTGACACTCTGAAGGCTGCACCCATATTTTATTGGACAGGTAATTGACCCTGGATTAGAAAGGAAAGGTCTCCTGTTCCTCTGTGCCCCTTCCATCCCATGTCACTGCTGGGTGAATGATTGAGGGGCTGGGCAGGCTGGCAGCTGCCCCAGACCCCAGCCCGTGCTGGCAGGCAGCACCATGCCCAATTTCACATCAGCAAAGCAGCCTTGGCACATCAGGAGTTTCAGCTTTCTCCTTGCCATTTTGCTGAAAACTGGTATCCTTATCTATTTCTGTGGAAAAATGATAAAGCAGGCAGGGGAAACAGAGGGGAAATCAGATACCCTTTTAGCACACACCAGTGGAAACTCACAGGCTAGTGTTTCATCTCTGAATTGAATAATGAAATGAAATGGTTATAACAAAAGAGCAGCCTCAAACACAGCAAAACACAAAGAAAATCATGTTTATTCAACCATTTCTTTTCTCCATAATGCTGCCACTGGCGCCTGGCTGGGATGTGGATAATATGATCAGATATTTCATTGATGAACATGAGGGGAAATCTCTAAGAGATGGGGGGGAAAAAATGGACTGCAGTGCTCAAAAAAAAATTTGCAGGCAACTCCTGCTTGGGGTAAGAGAAGGTTTTATGGATGATGGGAAGGTAAGGAGATCTCTGTCCACCTTCTAGCAGATATCCTCATGACAAAGCTCATGGCATTGTCCAGTACTATTAAGGCCAAGATGAAAAGGACAAACTTTTTATTACTGTAAACATTTATTCTGTTTCACAGGTAAGGCCAGTGGCAGAAAGAAGATGTCTGTGCTGTTTACTGAGTTTACCTGTACATGTCCTGCCTGGGCTGTGAGTAGCCAGGAGAACAAGTATTAATAAAAATATAATTTTTCTCAGGTCTGAGTTGCGTACCAGCACCTGAGAAAGCCAGTTTAAAATTTTCCAGATTAAAATGGTCACACAGGTCTCCTGTCTCACTACCCAAGGGCCGCACGCTTGCAGCTCTTTCCAAAACCAAGCTTTCACCAGTTATTTCACCATTATTTCTATCTGGATGAATTTTAGCCTTAATCGAATTATGTATTGCTTTCTAATTTTGCACCTCAAAGACATTGCACTGTGCAAAATGGAGACCTTGAGGGACTTTCAGCTCTTTTAAAAGGCACACACTTTGGCTTGAAAGAAATATAGAACTACTGAAATGATTTGAGCTACACTGATTTAATATATCTTCTTAGGCCAAATAATAAATTTGCCTTCACTTTCATCCATGCCCAAGGACTGTTTTTCAATAAATGTGAAATTGATACTGCCTTGATGAAGCATTAAGAGATGGAAATTTTATCCAAAAGCTATTTTCATGATGATAATAATAATGCTGTGGTTACTAATGATGCCATGGAAACAATCCCTATGATCTATAGGAATATATCTGCAAACCTAATTAGCTAAAAAATGAAATTATCTAGCAAAGTCATCTGATAGGTTTTTCAACTTAAAACCACATATTTTCTTCTTTGATAGGATGACAACTTTTAACATTTTTCCTCTTTTACTCTGAAGTGACATCTTCAAAAGGTACCTAGTTTGATCTCAAGCCTGTAAAAATTAATAAGCCTTACTACTGAATTCAATGAGATTTATCTCTGGCCATTAATCTGTAATGATTGTTACTAGCTTATTTTCCACCAGTTCATTTAAAATGATAAAGCATAAAGTGTCATGTTGCAAAAAATATCATTAAATGCAAAAGAAGCTGTGTTTCCCTGCTGCTACCACCAAAGTCTCCCCTGTGAGCCAATTTATTCAGATACTTATCTCTGTTTATCACATTCATTGCCTTTAATCAGAGAGAGGTGGAGAGGAGGAGAGCCAAGGTGATGTCTGTGAGGTTCTTCAGGCTCTCTGCAAAATCCCTGCTTCCTGCACTACAGTAACTGAGCTCTGTGTGGAAATCTCCTATTGCAGTCCATTAGATGTTCTGACATGGACATGAAACTCCATCTGGAATTGCACAGCTGTAGGTGGGGATGCTGGTTTTCAGTTGTCTTCAGCTGAGCCCAGAGGTGCTGAAGTCTCTGGGAAATTTGCCATCACATTTAAGTAGGCAGCTTTGCCCCAGTGTTTTCACAAAGTTCCTAGCAATACTAGGGCCTGTTGCAGCTCAACAAGAGTAATTACATGCAACTAATTTGTAATCATGTGGCAGGCTATCTTCTAGTCTGTCAGACACTTCCTCTCTTAACAGGATTTCCCCCTCATTTTAAATAGAAGGAAATTGAATATTTCATTACCTTTCTTTTCTATTTTTTTAATGAATGCTATTTTTAGGCAAAGAAAACTGAATTTTAGTCTCTGGTGCTCAGACAATTGAATCATCTGACAATTTCGGGAGAAAGAAATGCTGAGCTAATGCAATGCTGCAGATTATTCAGCTGGGTGCTTACGTGTTTGCAGGTACCAGGACCACAGAATGTACAGTGCAGCATTCAGATTGAAGAATTGTTCTTCTCTGAAACATTTCTGTAAGAGGGCCTTTTGTCTGTTTACTAGCAAGAATGTGCCTGTGAGTAGTGTGCATTTCCATTTCCCTTGAAGCCTGTCTTGCTGGCTCATTGCACTGTTGGAAGACAAAAAATATTCAGAACTTGAGTGAAGATAAGAAAGGGGCAGAAGAAACTCAGAGAGGTGACATGACTTTTCATAGGAAAAATAATGAATTGCATGTATCTACCAAGATATATTTCTGCTCTTGCTTACATTACTCAGTTTCCCATCATCTGAGCTTTAAATTAAAAACATTTTAGCTTTGCCTGATATATTTTATCATAAACAAGTACTTGATCACCATGACAACCATGGTACTTATTGCAATGATTTTCACTTTTAATGAGGGGCAGGAAAAGCCTCATTTGCATTCTACAATTTATTTAGTCCTTTTGCTTTTCAGTTCTGTAGAGAGTGAATCAAATATTTGGGGCCATTTCCATTTTAGTCCATCTCTGCTGCAACAACTCTGGTTCTACCAGAAATTATATTTTATCCTTTGTTTTTAAAGTGCAAAACAAAGCAAAGATTTCACAAATCAGGAGGAGCATTTAGCTACTATAAAGTGCTCTTGTTAGTCTGTACAAGTAGCCAGGATGCTCCAGCTTTAAGCAGCACTGGGATGCTGTGGCTGTGATTCAGAGCAGCTCTCATGGTGAGCAACGTCGGGATGGGCCCTGTTTGATGGAGCTCCAAGAAACACCTACATGCTGCAGGAAATGGTGAGTCAGATGTCAGCAGCTTCCCTCTAAAACACTACCAAACAAATGCCTTAGTATGGTGCAAGAGTGATGGAATAAAAATTAAGTTAAAGCTTGAGGTAGGTCCTTTCAGATGTCACAGCTGTCGCAGCCATTGCAGCCAGAGGTGATAAAGTGTGGTGCTGTAGGCTCTCAAGCACACCTGGGTCAGTAAGAAGTCACTCCTAGCTAGAGATATCTCCAAAGTCTTTTGGCTGAAAGGGGTATTGTGGGGGCATGGTGTGCTTGGATGTCTTGGCATGACAAGATTAGGTGCTAGCCTGTGTCCTGTGTGTCATCACCACAGTGCTCAGGATTTCAAACCTGAGGCTTATGAGGCTCTGGTGGTGATGGATATAAGGTGATACTGTGGTCAGAGGGCCTTGGTTTTGACCAAAGTGGTTTTTACCTAATATCTCTTGCACTTTTCGCAGAAATGTGGGTGTGTACCTGTACATTGCATAGGCTGGAATAACAAGCTCAATGCCTGGAGCAAGCTCCCATTCTAATGACCTCATAATTGCTCAGATTCACCCTTGCAGTCAAAAAACTGTTGCGTCCTTGCTCACAGCCTGCCTGGTGTTAGGCCCTGTGGCTCTTCATCATAACTCCAAAAAAAATCTGAGCATGGGTCCAGAAGGAAGCTCAGTTGCAGGGTTTTGAGAGACCACATTTCACAGCATCACCTGATATTACACACATGAAAGAACCATCAAGCTTGATTTCTGTCATGACCTTCATAGGCTTCAAAAGTGAGGGTGGCAAGAAATAGTATTCATCCATCTGAGAGATAAAGAGGTGCTGATTTCAGGGGTCTTTGAGAGTCTAGGAGCATCTGGCCCCCATCCTTCACACATTTCTACTCACACAGCCTGCACAATGCAGCTGTGTTACCTGTAATGATTTTCTTGCATTCATTGGGGCAGAATATTTCCTCACTCTACTTTAGTTAGGATGAGAGAAAGGAAGGCAAAAGATCATGCTTAAGGGTTTGCATCAAATAATCCAGCTGCTGCAGTTTTCTGGTTTAAGTATACCTACAATTCCCAGAGACTTTTTGAAGGCAAACCCTCCGTTGGGGAGGCTGTGGTCTTGACCTTTAGTAGCATTTGTTACATGTTAAAAGATGAATGTTAGCCCAAGTATTCTCCAAGGAAACCTTTCATGTAGTGCTGCTTTTGCTGGCAGTCAGTGGCAAGATGTACTGTAATCCTTGGGTTATGAATGAAAGGACAGAACATGACCTCCCATAACTAAACTTACTCAGATGCTTATTTATTGCATTTCACAGAGGTTGCATCCTGAGAATTATTCAGTAAGGAAAATCACAAATCTAATAATTAACATATCCAAAGCTTTGCAATCTGACAGTCAACAATTCAGGAAAAGTAGAAATCTTCAAATGGTTATTTAATGAAACTCCTGTTTCCTCCATTGCATACCGGTATTTTTAGTGTCACACAGCTTTTATGGAGCAGTAGCTATTTTTATTCCTTACACAGATTCCTCTCCTGTACCCATTCACTAGGCACCTCTGCCAGCCATTCTCCAAATGTCTGCAGGGAAAGCTTTTCTTCCCTACCAATGTTTTGCTCTAAGACTGTGCAAAAATAGTCTGGAATGTGACAGTGGGAGGGGTAGATGAGAGTCAAAACTGAGAAAACAGCACATAATAAATTTCTAAGTGCCTAGTCTTTGTAAATAGGAATTCTTTTAAGTCATTCCTTTTCCATTGATCTCTTCCTCTGAGAAAAGATATTTAATGAAAATGTCTACAACCAAAAGAAAAACTTTTACAGCATAATCTAAACACAGGTTCTGGGTTTTTTTGCTTTCTCTGTTGAGAACATGCATGAACAGTTTTATGTGTCTGTCACAGGATATTTGTGACTAATGTAGTGTTGAAATATATTGCATGCTTCATTCATAAAGTCAACACATTCATGTGGACTGTCTTTTGGGTCTTTCATTACCTGAATCTGGTACATCTTGTCTAAACACAAATGTTGTGTGACACTTCCTTTTACAACTGCAGGTGAACTCCTGCTTGCTGCACTAAACTCAGCTTGAAATAAACATGGCTTTAAAATGAATGTAAATGAACAGCTTTAAAATAAACATAACTTTCATTTCACTGCCTTCTGACTTCAGGTGTGTTTGCTTCATGATTTCAAGATATTGGAGTCTTGGTTTTGGTCTTGGTCTCTATGAGATGCCTGTCTATATCCACTTGTGCGGCAGAAACCAGAAAAGGGATTTCCTTCATGCTTACTGTTCTTTAACTGGATTTAATTTTTCTTTAAATTAATTTTCATCAGAACTCTGCTCTGCCTCATGGACCATGCCATTAGGATTTTTCATCTGAACCAGTTCAGTCTCTGAACACCAAGAGAGCACCAAATCTGCTAAGTACTATACAGAAAGGGAGAAAAACAAAAGCATCTTAAACTCTCACTAAGGAGAAAATGAAATTATGAAAGTCAGAACTAAGGCTTGGTGAAATGAGCAAGACAAAAAGAGCTTTTTCAAGATGCCCATTTGTAGATCAAAATAGTCTGAATTCCCCTTGAATCAATTCTCCAGTTCTCTTTTTGCCTAGCCCCCAGGAGGTTCTCAAGTGACCACCTTCAATCTGGAAGAAGCAGGCATATATGGGCTATTTCCACAAATATTATTCTATAAAATAAATCCTCACAATAATCTTCCTATTAATCAAGATTTTGTTATCTCAGAAGTCATGCAGAACCATCATCATTCTAGACAGCAGACGAGTTACTGACTGCGGAGGATGTGAGTGGGCAGCATGGGGACAAAACAGCCAGAATAAAACGGAATGAACTCTGCAAGCCAGCCATATTTGGTAACTGCACATTTGTGGGTTTTGTATTTGTTAGGAACACAGTTCAGCCTTGTACTAATTGTTGGCAGTTTGGTATGTGGAGTCTCACAACAGCCTTAGTCATGACCCAGCTGCTTCAGTCATGCAACGAGTTTAGATTCATGACTTCTGCTGCTCATTTCATTTCCCTTTGACAGCAATGTAAAGAACATATCCAGATGCAGAGATATCCTTCTCTTCTCACTGCCTGGCTGACCTTCCACCATTCTCAGACCTAACCCAGCTATAGAAACCGTGCTCTAAATAGTCAAGTGTATTTTTTGGAATTTGGTTGTCACTCCTAGCAATGGTTTTGGGTTAATTCTTTTTTTTGTGGGAACCCACAATTGGGGCAATTGTTCCAGACATGCAAAATGCTGTTATCTGCAGGACAGGTGCCTGGCACTGAGTGTGACCCACCTCATCCAGACTTTTTCTGTCTGTCAGTGCATGCTCAGCTAGATAAGGGGCTCCTTTCAGTGGGTATTGACAGACTGTCTCCAAAACCAAAACTTTCTAAAGGAGAATCTGGATTAAGTCAAAGTTCAGGCAGCTTCTGGAAGATGAAAGAAATCGTTTCCCAGGAAGATATCTGTCCTTCCTCCTGGAAGGAGAGGTGGGGTAGAAGCTGAGGATTTGCACACCATGGGGGCCCCTGGGATGGGCCAGCCCAGCCCCGTGAGAGGCTGTCCCCAGCTGCCAGCCGGGGACGTGGCCTGGGACTGACAGGGGTGGCAGCCTGCTTTATCAGGGACAGACAGACAGCAGCCAGCTCCAGTCAAAGCAGGCAAATGAGGCACAACCAAGGCCCAAGAAGAGAAATGCCTATCCCACTGAGACAGGCAGTGCTAGAATGGGTGCTGGGTGCCCCACTTGTGCATGGCTTGCAAACCCAAGGCAAACAGGCACAAGGCAGCATTCCCAAGGCAGTGTAGATACAGATTCCAACATCATCTAGGCTTCAAAGAATACCTAACCCAAATGACTTTTAATGTACTTAAATTTTATTCTACAATACCATTACAGTTTTTCAAAGCTGCAATTTTATTATTCATTTAGATCAACTGTTATAATAGCAAATCTTTTAAATTAGTGCAGTATCTTTGCACTAAAGAAGTGGGAACAGTCACGTGAAGTAGCTTACCAGCACGTTATGGAATTTTTCCTACATTCATGCCAATTCCAACAGATGTATCAGTCCTGTGTTACCCATTAACATTTTAAGTAACAGAAGATATCACTTGCTAGCATACAGAAAATATATAATTTAACAGCTGACTAGTAAAGAAAACAGCTCGCTGAAGAACATATTGAAAGGAAACTGCTAATAAATACATTTGGAAGCATGAAGTAGTATATTAACTCATTTACATGATCCAGAGGGACTTACGATTTGCCTTAATGAGATACCTTTGGGGCTTTTCCATTTGTTTTAATTTACCTGGAACACTACTGCAATCAAATGGCATTAAGGAGGACTTCAGAATGCAAATTCCTTACCAACTGAATGATGTTTAAATTATGAAATTAACCATACATCTATTAGTGTACCAGCACTCCAAGCTGGCAAGACAAAACCATATTCACTTCCAGATAGTTTCTGCTGGGAGACTTGGAATATGATTTTTACAGATTGCAGGGAGGCATGGGAACTGATCCCATAATGAAATCCACCAGCTCATTATGAGCAGAGAAGTGAAGGTCATCAATTTTTTTACTCTGTGGAATAACTTCATGAAATAACTATTCCATTTGCAGTGTTTTCCCTCAGAAAGTCAGGATTTCCCCTTAAATATTTCCCTACATTCATAACAGATGCTGTCAGATACTGTGAGTGCAGAGTGGCATATGATGTAGGTAAGCATAATTTTATATTCTGGATAGCTGGAAAAGGTTGATGTAGTACTTAACTATGCAAAATATTGAGAATATATACTTACATTTAAAGTTGATAAAGATGTGAAAACCCCTCTGTTCAGCAACGTACTTACTCTCCAGTACTGTTGAAAGTTGATTCCGCTACACAAGTTCTCCAATAGTAAGCTACACCCTCCTTTCTGAGAAAGGAAATACACTCTACCAATATAAAACAGTTTTGGTACTGAAGAGGAAAGTCCTCAACAGACAACCAAAACTGAGCATTTTTGTCTGCAGAATGCTCATTAAAATAATGTCTGAGTATTGCTGTAACTCACAGCCAGCCAGAGCAGAACACATTGTGTTCCTGAGGTAGCCACTGACCCCTGAAACATTGATCATTTCTCAATCATCTCTTATCCCAAAACTGTAAGAGTGACTCTGGGCCACTTCCCATTTCCCTGCTTTATGTACCATGGAAACATCTGCAATATTGAATTTCAGTTCAAACTTTACTAATATATTTTTCCTGTGTTCAGTCTATGTTTAAGAATCTGTCCATATCAGCTGATATTTCTAAATCTTAGCGACACTTTCTAACAAGAAATGTATTGGATTTCATAAGCTATTTAAATATGAAACATCACTGAAATCTCCTTGATCTTTTATCTTTTTCTGCTAGCTATAGATATTTAAGAATATTTTCCTGTCTTTCCTTCTTCTCCTTCAGCTTGTCACAGAATTAAATCCTTCAAACAAGAACAGCATGGCTTGTGCAACAGTGATTATTATTCGCAAGAAATTTGGCGTGTCACACAGTATGTATTCATTTTTGTTGTGTAATTGGGGAGCTTTGGAGGTTTGAACATCACTGTAGAAAACCAGAAACTTAAGCATCTCTAAACCTGCAGTCACTGTACCCAAATCCTCTGCAGCTTGTCCCGTGTAGAAGTATTTGCATGCACTCAAACCAAGAGCAAACGTTTCAAATGTGGCTTTCCTGGTGCTGTCCAGGCAGAGCTCTGAAGGGTGAGCTGGTGAATAACCATGCTCAGCACATCAGTACTGGGGCCAGCTGAAACAGCCACCTTTGGACAGGGCCAGAACAAGTGAGAAAAGGTGAAATGCAGGAGAAAATACCAGAATCCTTCACTGAAAAGCTAAGCACAGCGAAGGTTGCATGCAAAAATGGCACTTATAAAAATGAGATTCAAATGTGCTTGGCCTCAGAGGACATTTGCAGTCACTGCTGTGCCACAAAATACAGAGCTCAGTTTATCTCACTTTGAGACACAGCTTCTCCTGAGTTTCTGCTTCCAGTTCAGATGGAAAAGGCTGCTCAAGAAGGCTTTTTAAAATTTGACCAACTGCATTCTACGGCAGAAAATCTGAACTTCAGCAAAATTTACCCTGAATTTACCTTTTATTTTAATGGGATTTTAAAATATTCACCATAAGACAGTAGCATTCTTTGTTGATCTTTAGGGGGATCTTTTAGGTTCTTTCAATATTGACTTAGAATACATGTGAAATAGTTCCCAAAGGATAAACCTTATCAGGGCTTGTTAAAGAGCCTCACTCAAATCTGTTTGGAACCAACCTTGATGAGAGAAAGCCAGCAACTGATGGTGGGTGAAAAAAGAGCATAAGCAACCTGCTCCTTTACCTGGTGTGCTGTGCTGGGCAGGCTATTCTTCCCTGCAGCTAAATGTAAAATTTCTTAGGGAACAAAACAACAGACCCTGTTCTCAGAAACAGAGCCATTTGTGACCCAAGCAAGTCAATACCAGCAGGGTTTCCACCACCCTCTGTAGTTTTTCAGAGGCTCTTTTTCTCTTGCTCTGCAGACAGAAATATCTATAGCTCTTGCAGTGCCCTTCTGAGTCAACCTTGTATCAGCACACTGGTGGTCCAGAACTGAAATGGGATTAACCTTTACTCCATCCTGCAACAATTTCACTCTGTTCTGCTGGAGTGGAGCCACAAGCTATTTTTTGTCTGGGTTTTGAACAACTTAACATTGTATCATGAGGAGAGGAGAAAAGAAGACATTATAGAAAGAAAATGGGGTAAGAACTATGTTCTATTTTGAGGGGGAAAAGAAGAAACTGTACAAGCAACAAAGAACAAACTTTTTGAAGAAGGAATAAAGTATAAGCATGCAACTTCTAGAAACTTTTTCTCTTAAAGTTGAGAAAAAGGTTTCTCAGGAAAAAAAAAAAAAAGATATATCCATAGAAACTACACACATTTCAGAGGCAGTTTTCAAGAATTTCTGTATAACATCTAACCACTTAGGACAAAGACCCCTTCACCTTATCACCTCAAAATACAAATCTGATGTGGTGATTTTGGTGCAGCTAAAAGCCATCCATGACACAGAGGAACATTAGCAAGGTCAGCACAGAGGTGTTGGAACAACACAGTTCCTGTTGCTTCACTCAGACAGGCAAAACCTGTATTTGAGCTCTACCTCATTGCAGAACTGGCTGGGCCTGTTCTCCCCAAGTCTGTAAATTTGTGAAAATGTCAGCCACAACAAATCTGTGGCTTTGCAGGTATGCCAGGAGCACGTGCCCATAACAGGACTTGGCAAATGAATCCCTGGAATGCAGTTCAGCTGGACTTGAGCTAAGGGTAGCATATTCCCACAGTCACTCATGGTGAAGTAGGTTTCCCAAAGTGATTTTAATTCAAACTTATATGACCACTGCTTAAATACTAAGGATACACTTCCTGTGAATTAATTACCAGCTTAGATGAATGGACAAATTATTATCTCTACAAAATAATTAATTCCCCCCAAAATCTCCTTTTCCTGTTCATTACTGAAAGCAGAATACATCTGCAGAACTCATCAAAGTAAATATTGCCATTAATCACCATTCAGGAAAACCTTGGGGAGTGAGAGGTTTCTTTGGATTTTGACTGTGGCCTTTCAAACACATTTCATCAGAATTTGGTCAAAACTTCTGTTAGTTTTGCAATAATTGTCTTTTTATTCAAGCAGTTGATGAAATTAAGGGGGAAATGATACCAAGGCCTGATTTTGGATATTCCTATTTACACATTAATTAAAAAAAATTGTTTTAATGTAATGTATAACATACATATGGAACATTAGTTCTGCATATATATCTAATGCTTTAGTATTATGATACAGCCTAACATGAGTCAATCCTTCCTCTCCCTACACTTTGGCTAAAATATGTTAGTCACCTGTTTTATTGCAAATGTAGTGCTTTTTCTTGTGCTTTGGTTTCAGTAGGCTGGCAGTTTGCATACATTGATATTTTGTAGCTTTCAGTTAATTTTTTAGTTTATTACCAAATCTGAATTTGATAATTTTAGGTGATAGGCAAAGAGAAGATATTTTACACTGGGAGGACTCATTCTCAAAACATGAATTAAAAAACTCAAATTGTCCTGTCTGCCTGGAGTAATTGCAGAAGATTTAAAGTGTATTATTTAAAAAATTGTTATTGAAGGCTTCTGGTGATCTGTTTTATTTTCCTGTATCATTACATAGATATAAATTCCCACAACTTCTGAAATTTATGTTGCCCAGCATGGACCCCGCTTGTTATAGATCAGATACCTCCTTGTCTAAACAGACTATGCCTGTACTATGAAGAGATGCCCTGCACAGAATTAGCAGAAATAAAGCTCTGGGGTCTGCCCTTATCGTCCCTCTGCTCTGTGCCTTTGGCAGAAATGAGGGGCCCAGGTCCCAGCTGACGCTTCGTGCAGCTCTTACTCTGCAGAATTCGGCTACTAATAGAAATATCAAATAGGAAATGCTACAGAGTAGCTAGCTGGCACTGGCACACCTCCTAAAGTCTCTTTTCTTTTGGGCTGCTTTCTAAACTAAAGGCTTAATAGGACTCTTGACCTTAAGCTCTGTCCTTTTGCTCATTTGGACCCAAGGCAAAGGGAAATGTTCTCAAGCCAGAGGAAGCACTAGAGGTAAGGTATTCACATTAGAGGGGATCCCGGAATGAGATCTGACTTGCTTACATAACCACAGACTCAAATGCAAGCCTGAAGGTTATTATTAATTTGCTTACCAACTCTTTGGCAACTGAGCTGTGTAGGGGGATAGAATATAAGTTCTCTTACCCCCTAAAGAGTTGCAGCTGGGTTAATTACTAAAGGTTGGGAGCAGGTCTGATTTACCAGTCCACAGCTGTATCCAATAAGAAGAGTGTTATAAAAGAGTGGATTGGTTGACTGAGGGGAGTTGGAGTCAGTTGGCTGCTGTGAGGACAAGGAAGAGGTGGTGCCTGGGGGAGCTGCCTGTGAGAAACATCAAGGAAGTATGACACTAGCAATATGGAACCCCTGCAACGTAATGACAATAGAACTCTTGTAGTATAATGACAACAGAGCTGCACCCTGTGATATCTGTAATGATCAAAGTCCCCTCAGTGGTCAGGCAGTGGGGATGGGCTGTGGCCTTGGGCTGCTGGGCCGTCCCGAGGCCCTGGCCGCTCCCAGCTCTGCAGGCCCAGCAATGGGGTGAGCTCTGGCACTGGAACCCTACATACATTGGTGCTTCTCACTATTGCAAAGTTTATAAGGGTTCCAGCAGGAAGATGCTTCTCTTCATGTGTTAAGAGTGTGCACAATTATGCCTCTGCCATTTTTTGGTGCAACAGCAGGGCTAGAATATTTCAATTCACTGTTTTCAGACATTTCCCCATAAATTTGATGTAAAATCAGTTCTATAGGATTCTTGGGAGGAAAAGGTGCATTGATTTCTTTCCTAGCTCATGTCTGGGAGCAGCACAATATTTCAACTTTGACAAACAGAAGAAGCTTGTAACTGGATTAATAACTGCCTTGGGATTAAGGAAAAACAACATGAAATCAGGGTCTTTAAACAAGCTGTTTAGCAGCCATTAGACAAAGAAACCCCTGAACATCCCAGCTCTGAACACGAATCTGAAACTATTGGCCCAAAAATTCCTTTGAGCAGGTTACCTGAACAAAGTCAGTGATATGGATGTAACTTTGAGCATGAAAGCTTTTCTTCTCAAGTGGTCTAAACTAAAACTAAATAAAAATATTATTTCCTTCCTTTTAATGGTCTGAAGCAAGAATCACTTACCCATGACAGAATTTTTGAGAATTATGAATTTTTGAGCTATTAAAAAGCAAAGTTGTGGCAAGACAAGAAATTGCACACAAATTTACCCAGTGACCTTGTCAATGCACATCTCTGAGGACTCTCATTTGGCCACTGTAGGATTTTCAGGTTGGAGTCTGCAGAAGAGGCAGGCCCTTCAGAGTTTGGGCAAGACCTCACATAAAGAATAAATCCAGAGTTTTTAGATAGTTTTGACATTCTAGAGTGATGAAGGCTGAGATTTCAAGTGCATTCTGTGTTTTTGGCATTATCTGGCTTCAGATAGGACCATTGCAATCAGAGACAGCTTCCCACAGAGCAGCACATTTATCTCCTCACCATTTGTTTCACTTCACAAGGAACCAGATGCATCCATCCCTGATAAAATTCTGGCTGAGGAAAAAGAAACATTTAAAAATGACCCCATATGTGATTTTAATGAAGAATAAGGCAAGGTATCTTCACAAGTTTGTGTGAGATGTAGATTGGGACCTGCCTGAGCATGTCCAAGCACACAGGGCAGGTTCATGGCAGCAGGGATATGGGTCCTGCTGCTCCCTCCTGGCATCACAGGCAAGGTACAGGGACAGTGCAGACACAGGCACGCCCACACAGCTTTGCAAGCCAAGCACATCTCAGGTTTCCAGGACTGGAGTGTTTCCTTGGCACTAACTGGTGTATGCACTGGAGCCTTCTGTACCTGTAACAGAGCCCTCACCCTCATTTTCTAGTACTGCTCCTATTTACCTGTCCTAGGTATTATAAAGCTGCTGCTGGGCTGCCTTGCTCTCCTGGAATTGCTTCTGACAGAGATTTCTAACACTAAAAGGTTCACTCTCTCTGTGTTATCTTCCAAAGTTGCAGCTCCTGCTACTTGCAGAGTAAAAATTTAAATTCTTTTCCATTGTTTTTTTACTCTACTCCCTTGAGCCATCTGGATGATAAGCATTAATATAAATGATTGCTTCAATTATTAACACTGGTGACCTTTGCTAAAATGCAGCAAGGAGGAGAAAAGTGTAGTCAGGGTGCTTTGCTAATAGTAATAATCAGCAGAAGGTCTCAGTGGGAAAAAAGAGTTGGAAAAAGGAAAAACATGGAGTTATTATCTGGCAGTTCAAGCAAAGAGGCAGAGGAGAAGCAGAAAGCAGGAGGAGAAGGATTTGATGCATATTAGACTTCTACCTCTGTATCCCATGGTACTGTCATATGAAATATTACAGATTATTTAGTGAGACATGTAGCCAAGAGAGACACTTGGTCTGGCCCAGCACAGCAATATTCTTACTTGGCTTGGAAAGCTGAAGCACATTTCTAAAATGCTCTAAATGGTGTGATTCCCAAATAGACAATTAGTTTCTCAGGTAGTGTTCTTGTGTTTTTGTCCTGGATTGAACCTCTGAGGACCCCACACCAATACAAACCGCTTGGGTATTGCCAGGCTTCTTTCAAGTGTTTATGTTTATGACAATGCTCAGGCAAGGCACTGAATAGGTAAACAATCATCTCCCCTGGGGATGATGGCCTTGGTCTGTGCAATGTGCAGAGTTCCCTGGTTCCTTCTGATTGCAATCCCTATGCTGAGTGGCAGGTGGGGAGATAACACAGAGGAGAGAACAGCAGCTCCCCCTCCCACATCCAGCTGCATTCACTCCACTTTGGGGTGAATGCTATAGCTCTGTCTTAATCTCAGCCAGGAAACAGTCCAAAAAACACCAGAGAGTGAAGATTAACAAAACAGGAATCCAATATGGCAGGATGCTCAGGCAGAGAAGCTGCTCCCCTCCCCAGAGAATTTACTAATTTTACCATCTGGTTGTTCTCCAGTTCTCAGTCAGTTTCAGCCACATGGTTTCCCCAGGGAATATGACAGCAATTAATGGTGATTTTCTCAAGTGGAGACATTTCTGTAGTGTTGTGGATGAGCTCCTGTGTGCTGGTTGGAGCAGCAGTGGTTTGGGTGATTTCCATGCACTCACCCTGAGCAGTAGGGCACAGCTTTGCTTCCCAGTGCATGGAGCCCTGGTAGCTCAAACATGGAACAGTGTGAGACCACCAGGATTTTCAGCCTATGTTCCAAGAGTCCTGGTACAGAATTTTGGTGCAAGACTAGCAAAGTACTGGGTGAAATACAGTAAAGAGGTTAATTAGGGTTTATCCACTGACTTGTGAAAAAGTCTGTTCTCTTGTTGAGATGCATTGGTTTTGTTGCTCCCAGTAACATCACGGTTATAAATAGCTGTGCTGAAAACAGTGCCCAGGGCACTCAAGTCTTTTACCACACACAGTCAGAGCCATCTCTCATCCTCAGTTCCTTCCCCTGGCTTCTTCAATTCCCAAGCACACAGCTCTCCTAACCCAGAGCACGGGCAGATTCTCCTCTTGGCCATTCCCCCCTTCCTCTCCAAGCTGAAGGAGGAGCCCTCGACTAGCCTGGAGTGTATCAGATGGGCCATCCAAGCCGATCCAGGCACAGCAGCTTTTGGGGAGGGCACGTACAGCACCACACCCACAGCTGGCATAGGTGCTCTGTGCTGCTGCAGGGGGTCTGAGGCACTTGGTAGTGGTTAAATCTCCTCAGCTGAACACTGAGGGTTGGATTTCCCAGACTAAACTTTCCCAGTTTTTATTAATTCAGTCTTCACAGTTTTAAGCTGGCAAAGCATGTGACTTGATTTGATGTGCTAATCCTGCTCCCCCAGTGTCCTCTTTGATGGGACAGCTTAAACTGCACCATGCCCTTTGAGACTGGGAGAAAAAATTGATAGAGGCTCATCAATTAGTCTTCTCTCTTAAGGACTGCACCAAACGCCTGAGAAAGGCTCTTACTCTTTCCTCTCCTGGAATAGAAGTGTTGGCAACATTGCCTTGTGGTACTGAGGCTCTCCCTGAATTAAGCAGTGGTGACTACCAGCAGCACAGTGGGTTTTACCCAGGAGGGTGCCCACAAGCACGTCCTGGCAGTGCTCCCTCTCCCTGTAACCCCAGCAGGATCTCTGCCCAGACACCAAGTGGGTGCTCAGGGACCTTCCCCAGGATCAGGGGCAGCTCTCCCCAGCTGCACTTTATCCAGGCACTGCAATTAGCTGTGGTGTAATTAGAAGCAAGGAGCAGAACATACTGTGTATGCAGAGGTGCTTTGGGAGCCTGAGGCAAAAAGCTTTTGTCCATCAGCTGGTGGGCTGAGTGACTTAGAAATTCTTAAATAACTGGTGCTGGGCTCTAGAAAGTAATTCAGAGTTTAAGAGAAGGAATTTTTTCTCTGTTTTTTATCTGAGGAAAAAAACAATAAAGGGAATTAATAGGAAGTTCCCAGGGGCTTCTTTTAAAAAAATAGTTTGAAATACTATCAAAGACTTGTGTATAAAAACCAACACAACCTGACCTGTGTTGACTTGATATTTTGATAACAGAATAGTTGGAAAGCTATGTTAAAAGGAATATAAATAATCTAAAAGATATGGTTCAAGGAACAATTACTTCACTGTTGAGCTTCTGTTGAGTTCAGACAATGGCTGTGGTTTTCCCCACACTGAAAGAGGCATTTTTCAAGTGACTGTAAGAGCACCTGTTATCTTCTCTGTCCTTATTGTGGGAGCCACGAGGACACAGCACAGACAGGGCAGGTGGGGCAGCCTGAGGTGGGGAGGAGCTGCAACCCCAAGGTGGGTCAGAGCAGGAACACCCCACAGACACCCAGGACTGCTCTCACCAAGGGTTAGCAATAAAGCCCAGAGCCACCCCAGCACATGGAAAGGAATATTCATGCAAAAATTTTCATCTCACCTCAGGAGCTGATTCTGTTTCCCTACCATCTGCTTGTTCTATATTTACTGTGCAGTGAAGACTGAAATGCTTTAGAACATGTAAGTAGAAGACCAAGCCATGTGGGTTCCAGAGTCCTTTGAATCACCTGCAGGCTGATCAGGAATCACTCAGCTGCCTAGGTGGACACTAAGACCTCACAGAGCCAGTGACTCTTGCATGGAGATAATTCCTTATCTCTTTCTCCTGTGGATCCCCTGGGCTTAGAAGGAATCCCAGCATTTATTTCACCAGTACTGGGCAATCTCACACTTCAGAGCCACAGCTCATCAGCACTGAGGGCTGAAAGGGGTGCCAGAAGCCACATGCTACACTAAGTAATGGAGGGCAGAACCTCTCTCGTCATGCCCTTGTTTGCCTAAAACCACTTCACCACAAAGCATCTGGGATGCACAATAGCATCGCCACAAGGGACAGCAGGTCCTCTGCCAGGTCCACTTTCAGCTGGAGAGGTCATCCCCTCTCCTGGCTTGTGTTACTGATTTCAGACCTCACTTTCTGGATGCTTTGGTCCCCATGACAGGAAATCAGCACCTGCCAGGCACAGTGACAGTACAACCCTCTGGATGAAACAGCACAAGGCCTTTCTGAAGTTAATCTTCAGTAAAAATGTATGAAATCCCAAGAGGGGGAGGGAGACAGAAGCCTCTTGGGCTTGTTTGAGAGAGGCAGATGTGAATAGCTCTAAGTGACATATATGAATTTGATTCATTAAGCAAAGGTCTTTGCTGCCTTTGTACCTGCTTAGGAGACAGCAGAAAGGAGGCATTGCTGTCAAGCCATTCTGCACAGGCAGGGATCCACATTAATCACTCCACACTGGCTGCTGACCATCTCAGACAAAAAGGGCACACCCCACTTTGTGGGGCGCTTTGAACTAGCGTGATGGTTAGAAGCCACTTATAAATTAATGCAATAACCTCAGAAAACTATGGCTGGCTAATACAAATGTGGTGACTCAAAATTTGAAAAAATGAAAGGAAAACATAATCAATAATTCAGAAGATTTCCTGAATGAGATACAATTCAGTGTGCTCCAAACCCTTCAGCTCTCATCTATTCTCTTTCTGCTTACAGCTCACTGAAGCAAGTTAAACATTTTTTGCTCCCTTTGATGCATATATAAACAGATAAACTCATTGAAGTGGCATGGCATGAGAACATGTATTTATGATACTGGACATGCACAGCCCTTTTTATCTAGCACCATTAGCAAGGGTCCTCTGAGACATATTGCCATATTGTAATGAAGTCCCCATTGTACCCAAGACCAGTCCCCATCCCTGACAAGTGTCACACTGGCTCTGCTGTGCTCAGTCATCAGCTAAACATGAAAATGCAGAGCATAAAGAGGTCTTTGAAAATGCTGCTTCAATGTCTTTGCAATTTATGGCTGTAAATATTTCCTCATGGAACTGCAGGGTAACTGTGTCTCCATCCCTCTTTGCTCTCAGAGGTTCACAAATGTTTACATTAAATTTAAATGACTTATGCAAGAAGTAAAATTTCAGATTTACTCCCCTACTCCCTCCACATTTCTCATAAAGGATTGAAATGTCCTTTGATAATATGTCAAAGCCACTTCCTCAATTTGAAATTGAGCTAAATGTTTACAGTATAGAAATCTATGGAACAACAACTGGGACTCTTTGAAAAGCTTTATGTTCCATGACTACCAGGCTACTGAATTCAGAAATAAAGGTTTTCAAAATGTAGTCTTTTGAAGCTGGGAAAAAAGGCAATTATTTTTTCATTCTAAATCCTTTCAGTTACAATACTTATAATAGACCTTGAAAAGTTACAGGATGAGCCTTAAATGTTCTGCCCTCTTTATGTTAGGGAATGTTATTTTTGCCCTAGAAAGGACTAGAATGGTGCAAAAGTGACTCAATCTCTAAAACAGCTGGTAAACACTAGGCTGATAGTGTGGTTCTTCTCTGGCAATTTGATGTAAAAAGCTGGTAATTGAACCCATCCATGTTGTGGTGTGCATTCCAAGCCATGGCAAAGCAGTGCCAAGAGTAAATACTTTCTACTTCTTACCTCTGTTAGCCCAGCACAATTAATGCAGCCAAGGAACTGCACTAAGGTTTTTCTGCATTTCACTTGGGGATCACTGAGATAATGGAATGGCTCAGCCATGACTGGAAGTTCAGCGGGAAACAACCTTAAGGCTGATAGACCTCTAATAAGCAGACCTTCAATAAGATATTGAAATAAAGAAATGACTATGTGATGTTCCAGATCAAAGACTCCAAGACCTATTGAAAGACTCCAAGAGCTATTGAAAATAGTAGCAATTTTTATAAAGTTGCCAGAGGACAAACTGGGGCATTATTATGGCCACTTAAAACAAACAAGCAAAAAAATCAAATAATCACGTAACAAAATAACTAATCACAGGCTAAAGAAAAGATGCACTAAAGAAAAAGCACAGATTGCCACTCTATTTAGAGATAATTATGTACAACTTGAAGGAAATATAGTGAAGTATAAACAAGTGAGGTCAAGCAACAGATTCCCAGTTTTAAAGCAAAATGTGCTGCACTATTTTAAGTCTTTAATTCAGTTTACAAATGTGCAACCCAATTTCAGTTCCCACTAAAATCTGTGATGGGGACCAATTTGGTGGGAAAAAGATACTTTCCCTGGAACTTCAACACAATTTTTTTCTTCCTTTGGAAAATGAAAAAAGAAGAAAAGTCTACCGGAGCTTATAGCTAACTACAACAAAAGGAGAAGAATAAAAGGAGAATTCTGCTCAGACTAAAGCTGTTTCCATAAGGCTATCTGCTCATAGGGGACTTTTCTGGGATGGGTGAAGATGGATATGTATAGGTCTAGTACATACAAGTGGCTTCCAGGACAGCTTTAAGTGTCCAGCTCAGAGGAAAATGTACTACACAGAGCCCTCCGAAGCGTGGACAGAAGGACAGCATGGGAGACAAACAGAAGCCCCCACTGCCTCCAAGACTGTTCCATAGCAGCAGAAGGTGCACTGAAGAGCCACTCCCTAGCTCCTGACAGGCCAGACTGGCTCAGGACATTCCTCATCCCTCCTGCTATTCTCTTTCTGCCTGAAGCTCCTGCTCCTTTCCCCTTGACAGAACAACTGGCCATATCAAACACAAGAGATCCCTCATCTCCCAAGTGTCAGCTTCACCAGATGGCACAGCTGAAAAGACTGGAAACATCTGCATTGCTAACATCTGCATTGCTAACATCTGCCTTGGGGGAGGGAAAAAAGGGGTACTGAAAAAAATATCCCACTTGGCAAGAAAAAAGATAAAAAGTGCTGGAAAAAAGGAGACTGGATGCTGGCATAGCTGGGCTCTCTGGAGAAGGGTCCTATTTCAGGATCTCCCTCACTGACTACTCTCTTGTTTCTCATTAACTGATGGAAGTGGGAAGAGAATGTTAAGAAATTTGAGGTCTCAGTGTGCTGCCCATGTGGAAGGCAGTTCAACAGGCAGTTCCAAAACTGAGTCATTGCTTCCATCCTTGATCAAAGAGTTACCCAAAATCCATGAGCAAATTATGAAATATTTAAGATGAACAAAAACCCCAAAGTATGGTGTCTTGTAGTTGCAAAGCCAAAATAAAAATTCTGCCTGAAGCAAGAGGAGTGCAAGCTGTGCTATTTTTGAATCTAATTGTCACACATACATGTAAGTGTTCCCTTCAATGTCCTTTTAGAAATCTAGAACCCCATGACTCTGGAAAATTGCCCTTTTTATTAACTACAAAATACTACAGGTTTGTGAAGATTTTTGTATTTCATGTACTAACTTCTGCAAATTTAAGATCTCATAAAAGGACTTAAATTAAACTGCACACATGAAATATTTTCTGAAACATCCATGGTCTTCTCTATGTAACTTTCACTTTTCTCCACAGTTTAAGAACAAAGCAGCAGTAAGCGGTACCCCAAGGCACAGAAAGGCTGCCTATTCATAATACATCACCAAAAGTTCACTGTCTTACAAGGGAAATATTTGCATTATACTACTGTTTTTCTTTAACTCTCTATGCTGTATTTCCTTTTTACAGATGGATTAATATCTGCACGCATTGATATTCCTCTTTTGCCATTGCTCCAACATGGGTTAAGATATGTAAGGCTTTTTATCTGATGATCTTTTCAGAACTCAGAAAGAACTTCAGGACAAATCCAGTAACTTCTTTGGCATCTAAAAGGTTGCTGCTGTAATAGCAAACATTCTTGAAGCCTTTCCTAATACTAGCTTCTGTGTTGAATGAAGAAAAGAATAAGTCTGAAGTGTCATTCTTCAAGCATTTTGCATAGACTTTAATGAAAACACTTGTATCCTTTCAGGATGTGCTATGTCTTCAAAAACTGATACAGAAAATAGACAAGGTCTCAGTTTGGGAAATTAAATCCCACAATAGAAAACTGCATTCTTTCTCCTTTGTCTCCTTAGAAATGCTGAACAGGACATATAACCAAGATTTTTTAAGGTGATCAGGATCTGTTTCATCCTCATTTTCTGGACATTTACCCCTGGAGCTGTTATATCCCAAGTTGCTACATATTACTTTACTAAAATCTCAGGTTCCAAATTCCTCAGACTCAACCATGGTGTTAAAAGAAAGGCCTTTTTCATCCTTTATTCTGCCCTCTGTGGGGAGGAATAGCACTGCCTTTCCCCCTGCAGCACCCCTCAAGGGTAGTCAGTGCTTCTGAATCATTCCTGATGCACTCATGATTAACACTGCTGCAAAGCACATGAGAAAGGATCAATCCACAGAGTGTGGGTGTAAAAGCTTTCAGTAAATAAGGCCAGGGTTGATGTGGTGAGCATGAAGGAACAGACAAAGTACTCCACAACTGATCAGAACACATGGCATGAGACTGACACCCCATGACAAATATGAGGTGATGTAAATCAAAGGTTGTCCCATAAAACAGACATAAGAGGAGGAATTAAGGCACGTGGACAATCTCAATTTTGGCATCTAGCAGTTTTGTGAAAGCCTGACTACAATTTAGCAATTAGTTTAAATTTTTTTTAAAAAAAGTACATGGTATCCTCTCAGACCTTAATCCAGCAGTTTATTCATAGGAAAAGCTGTACCTGAGCCATGATACAGTAAAGGAAGCATGGCTGGTCAGCTACTGGAGCACATAGTAACAAGTTAGAGTTAAAACCCTTGATGGGACACAGGCTTCTGCGCAATCTGAATTATCTAATTCATTTCCTATGTTATGAAGTAGGAATAAGGATATTTACTAAGTATTTTGACAACAATTAATTGTTATTTCCTAGCACATGGGACCTGTGAAGAAAGTGTTCCTCTGGGGAAAAAAAAGTAAGCAAATATTAATCATCACATCACTAACAACACTACAATTTTTTCTGCACTTCACATTCTCCTATCTTCCTAATGCTTCATGTAAATTCTGTGACTTTAAAAATACAACAGAGTACATTAAATATGAAGCTGAAACAAGAGCCTCAAGGAAGAAAACCTCCTCTGTTTAGAATTTAAATTAATACACAGATAGCACTTATTATGCTACCAAAATATATAAATTATCAAGAGTTTGTACATGCCCTAACCTTAGCATTGGCTGCTCAATTGAAAACTGGTTCCTTATATTAAACTCCTAGTGGGAAAAGTCTATGTTTCCAAAATATGAGCTTGTTTTTTCTAGTGATTTAGTGATTGTGTTCAAGGCACACTGGTGAGAGCAGGCTTCAGAGCTGCCCAGAGATTTAGTGTACAACAGAAAGAACCAGCCTGCTCCTCCTTGAGCCATATATGCCTCCTGCTGGCTAAACCATCTGACCTCTCATTGGGGTTGACAAACCAAATTCAGTTGAATTATATGTTGGTTATTCATTTGAAAGACAAAACAAATGGGGGGGAAAAGGGCTTTTTTTTCCTTCACAAGCCTTTTTTTTTCCCTTTGAAGTAATATATGGCTCCTCTAACTTTCAGAGAAAAGTTCATTTTAAATGGAAATGTGACATTTGCTTTCAGATTGAAAAGATAATTAATTCCAATTGAATTTGACTAGAGATTTTTACTGTTTTTGTATTTTAATGAGAAAATATTACTTCAATTTGGTATGACCCAAAAATGGTGCCTTTTTTTCTTTTTTCTTGCAGAGGTTATCTTTGAACTGAAAGATCAGTAATTCTGAGCTCCAGCTCTGCCAATATTTCATCTCTTTTCCAGTCTGTCTTTAGCCCAGGTTTGTCATGACCTAATGACATTAAATTGTCATAGTATTTTGCTAGCCTTGTGCAATTTTGCCTCTAATATTTGATCAAATCCCTATTTCAAGTCTGATCCAAACACAGCATTCCTTAATCCAATCCATTTCTATTTTACTTTCCTAAAATAAATTTTAAAAAACAAGTCTTATTATTTAGCAGAGTTTGCTTCTCTGGAAAATTACTCCTAGTACCCATCATGATACAACAGAATTTTTGTTAAAGTGGAAAGAAAAGGTAAGACTTTGCTGTTGTGGTTGTTAAAATACTCAGAAACAAAGTGAGTTCTTCTGTCTCTGAATGGACCAGAGATGCCAAAGAAGGGCCCTGACCACAACAGAAGAAAACCCCCTTATGCCTACTCTGCAGCACTCCTCATTTAAAGCTGGCCCTGCAGTGTCCCCACAGCTGGTGACCAGTTCACATCTTTGCCTGGCCCAGAGACCCTGACACATCTGGATTTGTGGCTTGACAGGCTGGCATTTCAGCCAACGTTTTCTGATTTCTGCACTCCAGACACACATTGATTGCAATGCAAGTTATTGGTGGTTACATTAATGGACATGAAAATCTCCTCCAAAGAGGAGCTTTCTCCTTATAAGACAGTTCTTCTTTCCAAACCACACAGCACTGTAAAACAAAGTCCCTTTTCACGTCCCATAGGCACCTGTAGGTCTCCTTTTACTTCTTTGTACAGACTGACCAACAAACTGATTGAATAACTGAGCAATACCACCAGACACAGAGAGGCAAAGACAAATATTCCCTCTTACTGAGCTACAAGGTGTGACATTGTGGGGGGATGGAACGTAAGAGAATAAAAATAGTGCAGAATACAATCTCACCCCTGAGGAGTTGCAGCTGTATTAATTACCAAAGATTAGGAACAAGCTTAATAGGCCACAACTGTGTCCAATAAAGATGAATACTATAAAAGAGTGAGTTAGCTAGTTGAGAAGAAAGCTGGAGTTTGTTAGTGATGCTGTGGGGGCCTACCCATGAGAAATCACCAAGAAGGTATGGAACTTTTACAATAAGATGGCAACAACATATAATACTTTATTTCTTTGGAACTTCTTTCAGCACCTGATAGCAGCCCAGTGTACTCATTTCCCCATCATCTGTATACTTAGTGGAACTGCACTACACATGTTAATAGCAGGCAAGCGTGCCTAGACCAATGCACAGAGATCCACACACCAGAGATGGTCATTGCTTAAGACAAAGAGCCTGAGGACCACAAATATGATGGTCACTATCATATTTACAGAAAGTATCTCCATTTTCTTCGCCTTCAAATCTTGACCTTACACATGAAAAAAACCATACATCAGTGACCCCCTTACAGAGAACTCAGATTAAAATTACTGCAGGCAAGTCCCTTACCACAGGTGTTAGTGAGGAGCAGACAAGCAGGAATCAGAAACCCAGGGAGCGATGTGTGACTAATGATGGGCAAGAGAAATTGCCAAGCACAGCCTGAACTGCTTTGCTGTTGCATTAAATTTTCTTATTTGGAAACTTCCAAATAAGAGCTAACAAGCTGGGATTGCTTCATACAGGATTGCAAGTGGGCAGGGCAAATTTATTAGTAGTCAGCCTGGGGGAGGGAGGTCCATTGTACAGAGAGGAAGCCACCTGTTTTCATAGATTAGTGAGGGCTTAGCAAGGCAGGAAACTTAAGCAATCAAAAGAAGGAATGAAATTATTCATTTAAAGCTCTTGTTAAGCTGTGAAATATAAAATAACTTCCTGCTAAAAAGGAAGTAATCGTTACAGGGTGTGATAGTAAAAATTTTATTTTCCAGTTTAAAAAAAGCCCAGATTTCAGAGATTCTTCCACTTTTCCTTCTTGTAAAAAATGCAGTCATACACCCTTCTTCAGACAGCAAGACTTGCTGTTTCTAAACAGCATTATAAATGCTGTTATAAATCATTCTCAGCAGGCAGCTGAAGGAATCCAAGGGGGAAAAATTACAATTGCAGCCTTTAAGGGGATATTTGTTGCTATTTTGTATTTAGTTGGGGTTTTTTTCTTTCTTAGATTGACAAATATGTTTAGTTTGCCAAATTGTGCTACATCAGACTGAGAAATGGAAATGACAGACTATAACTGGCTTCACAGCACAGCATGAATTCCCCACAAGATGGACCTGCTCTAGGGTAGAGTCTGGGCTAAATACTTGAGTAGGCTGCTGTTTTACAGACACCCACGTTTGGAGGATTAAACACTTTGGTGTAAATCTGACAGCACAACTTGTATCTTTTGGCAAATAAGGCGCACCTGAAATCTTGTTGTTACTCAGATCGTGCCTATTATTTCCCTTGTTACAAAACACACAGACATCATTCATTTGTGCTTAATCCCTCAAACACCTGCTGCTCTATTCACTGTGGAGGAGTTATTGATTAGCCCTGCTCCAGCCTCTCCACACTTCAACAGATGTGACAATGATTGTCAGGGCTCCTGTTTTTCCGGCTGCGACATCTTCAAAGTCACTCGCAGGTCTGTCATTTGACATCATAAAAATGATTGCATGAGGATCCTGTCTGTATTTAATGACTCTTTGCAAAACAGCCTCAGTTTATGTGCTGTTTTGGTTCTTTTTCAATCACAATGTTCCCAGCTTGTGACCTGGAATGCACTGGTTATTTTTTTTCCCCACAAACCCTTGTAGGAAGAAGAGATATGCAGGTCCAGCCTCTGTCCTTTGTGGAATTTTTGGTGTCTTTTTCTGCCCAGATATTCATGCACAGGGGAAGCAAGGTCTTCATGTGCACAACCAAGATTCACAGGCACCACATGCTTTGGAATGTAATACAATCTTAATTTACAGCTTTATTCTTCCCAGTCAGATAATTGTACTTAGAGAGTAATAGTTGCACAGGTCCATTTAGCTAATTGCTTCAAGTCAAACCAATGGTGTCCATCCATCCTGTTTAAATGGGGTTTGGTAATGACATTTACATTGCTCTGCTTCAGAAATGGCACTGTCAAAAGAGCTCTCTATCAAGAAAAACATCAGCACTTTGTGCCAGAATGAAAGGAAGGGATGACCCAGAGGCAGCCTCCTACAGTGGGGAGTCTCCAGGGTGCCCTGTGGAAATGATCTAAAGCTTTGCTAGAAAGCTGTGACAAGTGCTAGGCCAAAAAATGTGCTATTCACTTTTACTATGTTGCTTTATTATTATAAACTAATTTATTGTTTTTAAAGCAACTTTAATTGGTTTTATACCATGCAAGAATTTGTTTCAAAAATAGTTGGTATTATGCAAAACAGCAGACTGTACTGAGAAAATAATTTTTCAGCAAGAATCTTACTGCAACCCTCAGCATCCTGCATACAGATTTTGGAGGAAAAAAATGGTATTTCACAATTTTTCACACGTCCACCCTTTGTTTTTTTTGCTGGCTTGTTGGAATTTCTTCTTCTTTTCTTTGTCTTTCTCAATCACCTCTTGGAAAAGTGACTTGGGTCAGTTTGCTCAATAGTTCAGTTTGCTGGAGAACTACAGAAACTTAAGTACTATCTCTATATCCCAGGCAATAGGTGACAAAGACAGAGAAAACAGTTGTAGCTTGATAAAGTCTGGACCTGGAAATCAAGCGGACAGGCAGAATGTGCATAAACTTGAAAATGCAAATAACCATTTTTTCATGAAAAATAAGAGTGATACAGAGTAGCTAAAGTAGGTCCAATTAAGACACTCATAAGGGAAGAGAGAGAGAATTTTGGAGATGGAGGTGATCTTTGGAGAAATATGCATTGACTTGCACCGTTAATACACAACAAGTGGCCCGAATCAGTATGGACTGAGTAGAACAAACAGCATAGCACACAAAGTAGCACAAATACAAGGGAGATTGTTTTGCTCAATCCAGAGAAGGTTTGTTGAGTTGTTTTTTTTTATTCTCAAAGTCAAGCAAAAGCTGAGCCGTGAGGGATTTCTATACACACTATGCAGAACTAGGAACCATGATTACTGCAAATTTTTATCACCCCAATATGCTGACAAAAGGAACCATAACTCAAGAGTTTGCACCCTCAGAGTGGACTGGCCTGTGTTGCAATTTCCCAAGCTAAAGGACAAACAAGTCAGTAAGGGAATCTGAGGCCCAACATCGAAAATAGTCAACACAGACATTAAAAAAGCTGCAAGAAGACAAAAGAATTCACAGTAAGACAACTCCAACCTTCTCTGTGCTTCCCAAGGTCAAAAAGCTTCACCTCATTTCTCCATCCATAACCTCTTCCAGTCATTCTAGCAAATAGTTTCTATGTAAAGAAACTAGGAAAGAGAGACAGAGCCTTCTCCAGGTTCTGATTCGTGCTTCCCTATTGACTGGTCACTAAATGCAGAAATGGTTAAGTATGAATAGAAGTATGGCTGAAAATTTGTGTCTCTCTTTTGAAACCAGTCCAGCACCATGGCTTCCCAAATTAGACACCCAGGAAATATGGGATTGGATCATCAACCAAGGAGAAAAGGCAGAAGGGGCAAAAACAAGCTCAAAGTTCCAGCAAGAGTGATATTACCAGCACGCACTGTTTTCTAGAGATACACAAAAGAAATTTATCACAGTTCCTCTACCACTGCTGGATGATAAGACAACAGAAAGAGAAGAAAAAAGAACAACAAGGAAAATATTTTCATCTGGATGGTCTTTGTTGCAATTTTTTTTAATCTTTCAAAACATTACATCATAAAATAAAGACAATAGCAGCAAAACTTATCAAGTTGGTACAAGCACATTCTGCTCTGCACTCTGGTAATGACATTTCTGAAATATTCATTTTTCTGAGATTGCCTTCCTAAAGCACCATTGAATCTTACAGAAAGAGTGAAAGAAGGACAGAGACAAGAAAGTAGATAGAATATCCTTGCAAATGGTTTTACTGATGGTTTATAGTATAATTTGAAGTTGATCAGGTAAAAATTTTAGAACAGCATCTCAAAAAAATGTTTCCCCAAATTTTAAGAAATTTCTTTTTTAAATACAAAGCTGAAAATGACTAATAGTGGTTTCTCAGTACTGTCCAAGATCTAGATCAAGTTCTATTAGAACCTGGAAAAGAATCACTCTAAAACTACATTAATACACTGCCCTGAATAAATTTAAATTGTTGGGAAGATATGATCTAGACACAAAATCTGCTTTTTTTCTAATTAAAGTTACTATATGAATCCAGGATCTGAGAAACTGCTAAATGGTTTGAAAGGTGGTTTGAAAAATAGTACCAGGCTGAAAACTGGTATGTTCAGCTTACATCTCACAGCACACACCATAAGCTTTCCTCTTGAGAGCTTCCAGCTCTCACAATAAAAAGAACTTTGGGGATAGAACGTATTTGGGAGAAAAAAAGTATTCTCACATGCCCAGTATCACCTGCCTTTGCTTTGCTCTGAAGATCAGCAAGGAAAAGCAGATCCTCTTTGCCTCAAAAGGATAAATGCTGTAGAAATGTCCACTTTCCCCCAAAGCAGCAGCCCTGTCATTTCCTGCTGATAAGGCTTAGCTCAGGTTTGACCTGCAACCAGAGAGGAGGGAGCACAAGAGGTTTGCATCCACCTGCATGGAGCGAGGAGGTGTCACCAGTAAACCTGTGTGCAAGAGCCAGTTATGTGAGCCACGAGAGGGGTGCTAGCACAGGGCCATTCTTCAGCTGGTTCCTAAGAACTCACCAGTGGGGTGGATAAGGCTTGCCTTTAGGGTGACCTTCCCATCCCAGCATGATCCAGCCCACAGATTATGCACTGGCTACACCAGGACAACTCCAAATCAGCTTTTGCAGCTGCTTCCTCCATGACTTCAACAGCACAAGTCAACAGAGACTAACAATGTTATGAACTACAGTGGCAGAAGGAAAAAACACAGTACAGTTTAACAATGGTATTAAGGACAGTAACTGTTACTGATAGCAAAGGAGATGGGGACCTTGGGAAAATTTCAGCAACCCAAAGGAATTTTCAGATCTACTTTTTTTTTGGTGATATATTTTAGCCAACCAGTTTCATACATTAATCTACAAGTCTTTTTTTGAGTTCCACAGATTTGTGTCAATTTGCCTGGTGTTTTCATTGATATTTAAATGCCTAGGGAACTGCTTCTGAAGCTCAGCTTATTTGTGTTTAGTATTGATATAATGCCATTCCAGTAAGTACAAGTTGCACAGTAGAGATTAATTATAACAGCAGGCCTTTGCTATAAAAAGCTTAAAAATAACAAGGCAGCTTCACTTTACTGCAGAGACATACAGGGGCAGATTTTGTCCTAGATTAGACAAAACATAGCTCAGAACAAGTAAATGTACAGGAAGGACTGAAACAGTCACCTTTCAAATTCATATCTGTTTAGTAGGAGACTTCCTGCTCTAGGTTAGTACACAACATAACATGATGCTTGGTCTTTACCTGTAATTTATTTCTAGTGGACGATGGGATAAGTGAGAGTAGCAGACATCATGCAACCTGTCAACACAAATAAACCCCTGAGAAAACCAAAGCTGGCAAACAAGCAGCCCATGTACAGCATAAATACAAATACTTCAATGAAGGGCTTTTAAGGACAAGGTTTTAATAACCTGAACTCAGACATAATTTCATTTATTATGGGTTAGAGATTTTTGTAGAAAGTCTCTGGCATAGTCCATTAATGGCTTTGGAGGAAGCAGACTGGTACTAGCAACATCCTAAAGCCAGGCAGCAGAAGCTCGGGTGATTTATAATTTCATGGCCACAATCCAAATCAGGTTCCATGAATATAAATCACTGGTGGTGGGGGGGGGATTATTGTATTTTATTTACTATTATTTCTAGGATTTATTAGAAATAATGTTCCCTATTAAGTAGTAATGAAATTATGAATCTTTTGAAAACCAGTAGCTGCACAAGTTCAGCAATGCTTATGATGGTTAATGGTTCAGAAGGATTCCAAAAGTGGTGTAGCAGAATTCTCCTGCACAGAGGGGGAAAGTGGGACTGTAGACCTGAAAGCTACAGGGATACAGCAGCTGAGTCATCCTCTGTGTGTGAGGGCTGCAGCTACAGAAAATCCATGTTTCCTTGCTCTTTCAGGTCCCAATTCCCATGTCAAGTCATGTTATGCTCAGGGCAGGATCAGAGAGTTAAAGTCAGTAACTCACCCTTCAGTAACCCAGCTGCTGGGAAATAAGCTGATAAACTAATTTAGAGAAAGAAGTTTTGGATGTGGGTCAGACTACTTTTGCTAAAAACTTTCTATAATGGTGGAATAGCCTCACTAGAAATAACATTACAAGTTTTTTTATAGGTGTTACTGAATGCCAGAAGATGAGAATTTTAGCCATAAAAACACTTGATGTTTAAACTGATTCTCTCTCAAGCTGTTGCAGACAATTAAAACCAAGGGATGCCCTTTAAAAGGGTAAGAGCAACTTAGCTCATTAAAATGTCATCTTAGGTGTCCAGATGTTTCTGTCTGGCCCCCTATGAAATACACCATTTGCACTACCCATATTATAATAAAAATTATGTATATTGAGGTATTTAATAGACAACCATCTACAGAAAATATTTACTCCTGTCATAGCCTGGCAACTTTCTCAATAAGTTTCACAGACAAAGAAATGGAGAGGAATGAAAGAGAGCATTTTGTTTTCATATAAAAGGTCATCAAATGCTCTGCTCAGTATCTCACTGAGAGTTTATTGAGCATCACCTTTTGTCCCTGAACCATTATATCCCAAACCAGGGGATGCTGAAGAAACAGCTGATAAAATGTCAGCCAGGGGCTGCTGCATGGCATGGCCAAACAAACTAGACTGATACACACACACCATCACATAGAATATGGACAGGGGACAGATTGACAACTAAGAAAGTTAAGATTAAAACTATGCCAAGATGTCATTGTCCTTCTCTTGCATTAGAGCAAACAGTTCTGAGTTTGTCCAACAAATTTTGCCTCCTCACTTTTCCATGTTGATTTGTTTTCTGTGATTTTCCTGTTGTCCAATTCCCTGTTCACACAGACAATTCCTACAAGTCAGACTTTACTTTTCCTGACCTCAATCAGAAGAAATGCCCTGGCAATGGCTAAACTTTATATTTCATATATGGAAAGTGCATGTCCCATATCCTTACAGATGTCTGTGTGAATGTGCAGAACTCTTCTATTGCAGGCAAACATTTCTTGTGAGAACTCATCTGAAGAACAAATAACACTGCATGCATGATACTGATCTTGCCATTTGGTAACCAAGGAGAATTATTTGCAAAATTGAATGGATTGCATACTTTAAGAGTCAGATGAGATGTTTTTGGTGTCAGATCCTTCAGAGATGCAAAGCACAGGATGATGTAACAAGGAATTACTGCAATTCTCAGACCCGAATTATGCATCTTAGCACTTCTGAACCTTTTCTGAAATTCAAACACAAATCTAACCTGTAGCTTTCACTCCTAACCTCCTACCAATAAAACACCAGATCTGAACAGCATTGCTATATCCAGATATGCTATCCTGACACTACAGAATGAGTGATGCTCATGGATAAGACTTCAGAACTTTGCTCATATGTGGAACTCAAGGCCTGCCTAAAACCAGCAGTAACAGGTGGGTTAAAGAGCTCCAGAGCTTGAGGAGATCTGCACCTTGCTGGTGTCTGCCTGGGGCTTGAGGAGCATGGGATCCTGAGGTGGTCACCAGCCCCCGTGTTTGTGAAACCCAGCACAGGGCTGCCTGGCACAAAGGTCTCCAGAAGCCATGGCAGCTCTTGAGTTGAGTGGAACCTTCTCCAGGGTCTGAGATTACTGCCCTGTCTCTGGTAAGGTGAAGCCAGAGCGCAGCCCTGCCCCTTAAGAGATTCACTGGTGAAGTAAGCAGAATTCAATCTCTCTTGGATCATATTGAGTTAGAGCAATCCCAAATGACTTGAAATTTTTCAAACATTGCTTTTTCTTCCTTGATTTTCAGACAGATAATGAAATTATAAATATGACATTTCAAGAGAAGTAACCAGCAGACAGAACAAACTAAAAACTTCTTTATTCCTCTGCACTAGTGGAATTTGGCTCCCTCCTGCAATTTCAGCAGAGTTATTAGATATGCAAATATGTGTACTCAGAATTTGCATACACAGTGCCATGCTTCCGTTCATAGCCATGGCAATCTTGAATTCTGGTGGCCAGTTTGGTTTTGAGTTGTCTTATTGTACATAAAATCTCAGAAAGTATCAGAGAATCATACATGCAGTTTTGTGTGTGTAGACATCAGCATGCAATTCCAAAAGTCTGTGTCTGCATGACCTGTGGATGTCTGCATGTTTGACTAGCTTGCATGAGTCTCTGCAATCAACATCCATGCTTACCTTACCTATAAGCCTACAGTTTGAATTGCAAGAATATTTAGGATTTTGTGAAAACTCGGGGAAAACATTGCTGGTACAATCATGTGTATCTCATTTCCAGCATGCATAATCTTTTATCTGCAATGGCCCACCCAGTAGCCCACAGGCTGACACTATAAAAATTTAGTATGTTTGCAATTCCCATTAATTATTTTGCAGCATTTTCTTTGAAAACACAATTCCATGTTTCATATTCATATGCCCAGACTGCACAAAGGATTTCTAAAAATGCCCACAGTTTAGTTACATTTCACTTTAGTCTAGAAATGCAGAGTGCTCATGTTTAGTTCTTATCAATAAAAGGGATAGCAAGTTTCCAACAAAGATTGTACTTGAAAGAAAATGAACCAAATAATTCAAAATACTTGTTTAAAAAGTTAAAAAAATATGACAGCATTAATGGCACTTAAAGCTATAAGCACTTAAAAGATTACCACAATATTTTTTTCCTAAATTTCTTTTTTGTTTTTTCTTTTTTTTTTTTCTGAGACTATGACAGCAGCTTATGTCTAAACCAAACCCAGCAAAAGGGAACAGAGAGCCCTGAGATTCTATGGTAGCTCTGGCCCTCATTTGAATCACATATATGCTTTTATGTCTATTTTTAAAAATTCAGATTCAGCTAGAGAACAGCAGTTTGCTGACATGCAAAAGCTACAGTTTCCCTTCTCTTCTTGTAGTCTTACAGCGTTAAAATAGAAGGAGCTTTTTCAGTGGTGGAAAGTGTGAATATGAAATTCTTAAAAAAAAAAACTTGGGCCACTGTTTTATACTTTTAGCCAAATATCATTAAATTGATGTTTCTCTTCTTTTAAACAACATAACATGAAATGTTGTATTTTCTTCATATGCACTTTCTTGCTGTGACTTTACATTGAATTTTCCCACATGAGAAAAAAAAATCCATTTGTTTATTTTCTTTTTTATGTTTTTTTTTCATTGCTTAAGATAAATACCCACAGAGGATTTTTTTGTTTTGTTTTTTCTTTTTTTTTCTTTTTTTTCTTTTTTTTTTTTTTTACTGAAAAGAGCAATCCAATCCTTACTTATGTCTATGTTGATTTTCCAACCAGCACTCAGCTGCTAGCTGTGTCCATGGACATTCTTTTGGCATTTGGAAAGGTAATGCATCTGACTCCAGTATAGGAAAAAAAACCAAAATCTAGCTTGGATCACGTGCCAAAACGTAAACTAAGCCTTACTGAAAGTGTCTAGTTCACTCCAATCATTTCTCCTTTTTTAATCACCAGGGAAAGGCTTTATGGATGCATACTCCATTACAAAGATACAGTGTTTTTCATCCCTTTCATAGGCCCTTCTTGCATAGCTGCCCTTTGTCTAGTATCACACCATGGTAGGAGCCCTCTCGTGATACTGCCATGGTCCAAGCCCTTCCTTTGTGTCTTGCCCTGGTAATCTTATACAGGCTGAAATTTCCATGTGCGTAGCTTTCTGTTGCCATTCTGCAGTGCTGTGTTCCTGATTTGTTTTGGCAGAGCAAGCTTGAGTCTTTATGGCACAGTGAAATAATCTTGGATGATATATAATTCAGACTGAATAAGGAGTCTGTATAAGGCACGTGTCTCAATATATATGGATATAAAAACACCAACATTGTTAATTCAAGTTAAACATCTTTTACATTTAACTTCTCTCTTGAAGTAACACTTTGTTTTTCTGCATCCTTTCTTTGGCTTCATTGGAAATCACTCCATTTTCCAGGTCTGAGTGCTGCAGGATAGAGTTGGTCAGAACTGCAGTGCTAGAAGTATTCTTGGAATTACGCATCTTTTCTGTCTCCTCTTCCTTTTTTTCTTCATCCAGTATTCTATCAGAATAGTTTCTGAAGGTCTCATAAATTTTATGCATATCCTCAGGCATGGTCTTTTTGATGTCTTTGTTTTTCCTTTTGGTCATCTTAGCGGACGATCCAAATTTGTTGATGATGTTGTCCTCAGATGCCCCCTGCCCGTGCTTGTTGAGCTTCTCTGACCCTTTCAGGCGCAGGTTGTTGGGCCTGTTGTTGATGCTTTCCTGAGAGGAGGCCTTGAAGCGTCCTGTCTCCAGGGTAGCAAAGACAGAGCGTTTCTCTGGAGAGAGCATGTCCAAGGAGTGGGCCCGCTGCTCCAGGCCCAGGCGCCGGCGCTCCATGCTCCGGATGGTGGCTGCCCGCTGCAGCTTGTCGTGGATCTCCACGCTGAGCCGCCGCCGCGTCTCTCTGAACTCGGCTGTCACGTTTGCTTTCCACTCTGCTGCGTGGGCTTTTATTTCTCCAACCTTCACAACATGAGGAAAGAGAAATTAATTTTTTTTTAAAGAAAAATCTTTCCTATAGAACAGTAACACAAGAACTTTATTCTGTAGCATGAAACTGGGAAGAGGTTTCTCCACTGCATCCATCTGGTCCCAAACTTCAGTAGTAAAAGGCTTGCACTGGGCAAACTCTAAACCTACCAACTGATGGCTTTTGTGACATAGAATTCATCTGCCTGTGTCACTTTGCCACCTCACACATTTTATAGCTGTGTTACATGGTGGGATATGTTCATGCTAATCCATCCTTGATTAAGAACAAAATTGCTGACTCATAATGTCAGCAATAGATGGTCAAGAGTGGGCAAAGTTAATCACATACAGTTAAACCAATACACTTCAGAGCAACACAACAACCAGTGCAGAGAAATGTGTTTTCCTGTATTGTTCATGGATGCAGATATTTAGTCCCACTGAAGGTTCTGTTTAGAGCCACAGAATCACAGAGCAGTTAATCTTTAATACCCATTAGCTAATTTCAAGTGGCCCTCTGACTCCCCCAGTCTAGGGTTCATTTTCAGGGACAAATGTAGCTGTCTTTTATGGAGATTTCCATTGCCCAACTGTCCAAATACCACACTGTCAAACCATCTGGAGGAGTTTTCAACACACATTCTGTACGGGCACTAAGACCATATGAATGTCCTGCTGTCTTTCTCTGTTTTACTCTTTTGCACTGGAGGCTGGAATAATGGCTAATAATAAAGCACCAAGCAATGGCTGTACTCAATAAATATGCTTTCCAAAATGAGAAAAATCAAGATAAATGACCAAGCAATATTTCAATTAAAATGGGGCTTTCTCAAATTCAGCTAAAGAACAGATTTAGGAGTACAGTGTCTGCAGGAGCCCACACAGTCAATGAGTTGTTTGTGCTGCTGCAGCCTGAACTCAAGTTTTTGCATCCCATAACCCACAAGGAGTTATCTTTTTTTCTGCAGGCCAGATGTGCAGGTGTCCATTTAGCACTGTGACAGAAGGCATCTGTGTGGGAGACCTGACTCGTCCCTGTAGCTGCCTGCTGATCAACAGAACAGCCGCACTCTCTGCAGTCTCCTTTATTAATAAAGATGCATGGGGGATGCACTAGGCCTTGGGTGGTGCAGATGCCTTCAAAAATTAGAAACAGCACTACCCCCCTGCCAAATTTTGCTATTTGGTTAACCCTGCCAGGTAAACTTTCCTAGTAAAGCAGGGTTGCCTTAAAATTTGAAATTATATTACTAACATCCTCCACCACAGGCTTCAGCTCTAGAGGCATGGCAATTGCCTTTTTATTTTCCACACTTGAGTGTGGAAAATAGAAAGAGAAAAATAGGAAAATAGGAAATAGAGCAGCATCCTCTTTGAATCAGGGAGGGCATCTTCTGAGTGAATTTAGTCATGCTCTCCTTGATGCTGACTACTCAGTTTCTTCAACTTTTAGAAACAGACTACACAGTAAGGGACCTGAATCTAAACTTCTATTCAGAACCACATTCCCTGGCATAGGAAAAGACAGAAAAATCTCCTAAGTTTTAAGGTGAGGACACTGAAATTTTTAGTACCATTTCATAGCTAGTTTCAGAGTAAAGACTGGCATCTCATTCAATAATTGCAATACTACTGATGGGTTCTGTGTATTTTTGAGTACTGATAGAGGTGTAACAGCCTTGGTTGTTTCCTTGGCTTCTTTCTCTTCCTTTGTGAAGGAGCTAAAGATCAGAGCTTACTGTATACCAAAGGCAGACAGTTAACCACAGGGCATATTTAGCACTGGCCATGAAGAGCAGCATCCTTATTTGGACAAGCAGGAATCAGGCCCTTAAATTTCTCTTGTAAAATGGCAAACTGCTGAGAAATTACTGATCATACCTCTTCTTGTGTCTTCTTGGACAGGACTCTTAACCAGTCTCCAATCATACTCAGAACAGCAGCAAAGTAGGCAAGGCCAACAAGGATCCAGAACCACACTAAGGGTTTGTACCACTCCATGTATGCGATGTTAGCATCTCCTCCTGAAATAAGCATATAATTATGCTTACAAATCATGAGGTGACAAAATCATTACAAAATATCAGCAATTCTGAAAAATGCCTAATAGTATTTCCTAATTCTTGTCAACAGCACTGCAATTCTGATAATAAGACAAAAAGCCTGTCAGAACACCCCCATGGAAGGTCAGACATTTGAGACTTGGCAGGGACCCAAACATTGGTTTGGATGTTAATCTCTCCCCATAGACTGCATGAATCACACACTTTGCAGTCTTTAAGAGTCTGAAACAATGGGAGGTAGGGACTGCTGTTGCTATGGTACAAGAAGCCTCTTCTGATCATACATGTCCCTGAGGAAGCTCACTAGGAAACAGATTGTCTGGATCTATCTTGCAGAGTAATCAGGTGACTGAGAAAGCATGAGACCACTTTTTTCAGCCTATCAGACACTGTGTTTTTTCAGGCTCCATGCACAATTTTATTTCCAACTGTAGTACAAAAACCTCCCAGATTCCCAAGAGCTGGGATTTGTTCTAGGGGAATAAGGCAGCATAGCTCCATTGACACTGCTTTAAACATTAAGGTAGAGTATTTCTGATTTGCTATTGAAGAAACAGAGACACTGAGAGATTAAAGTGACAGAAAATAAAAGGGGCAGAAAATCTCTCTCAAAACCAGCAATAAACCCCAAATCTCCTGGTGATCACCTGCCTTAAACTCTTATAATGATAATGCCTCTGAAGTTTTCTTATTCAGGGCCTTCCATATGATTTTTGGAAAATCATGCTTGTTAGTAGCCACCCAGCTGTGGATTATGTTCTCCTAATCATGTGCATATAGAACAATTTAATATTCACAGCTTTTTTTTACTATCACATTAATAAACAATACTGAAATGTTGTATTATTAAGAAAAATATTGTAAATTATTTTTATTTCACACTGTGATACCTCAAAGAATATCAGTTAATTCCTTTACACATCTAAGTGGTTAAAATGGACAAAGCTCACACAATCACTTCTGTAACTGAATGGTCCTAAAACTTTCTTTTTTATATCTGGGTCTTTCTTTGTTCAGTGACTTTTTTTCCTCAATAATTCATGTCTTCTATGCCAGTATGTCATGAAAAAGGAAGATTAGAGTATTATCTACAAAAAAGACTTGTCTACTGTCCTTTGACAAAGAAAATTTTGTAGTTTTATTTGATGTTTTTAACTCATTCTGTTTATAGGGACTAAGAAGCACAATCTGACTGTTTGTAACACAGGCAACTTAATACCTTTAATTAGGACCACTGACAGGAATGAGGAGTAGAGGTCATGCACTGATGGGAAAAAAATTCACTTATTTTAACCTTTTCGTTAGCAAAGCAGCTGTGTGAAAAAAATGTCTCTCTTATCTCTCCAGCCAGCTATCTCAATTCCCTCTTTGGAAATTGTATATGGGTAGACATTTATAGTTCCTGCTTGTACTGTATTAATCTTGGAGAGTCTCCCCCAAGTACTGAGATACATACCCCATTAGTCTGTCTCTCCTACAAGAGTTTTCCTTAACAGGTCAACTGCAATGTCAGCATTTCTGCCAAGGTTAGGAAACAGAATACAGGTTTTGAAATGCTGCAGCTCCTGTCGTAGCAGCCCACTACTGCATCTGACCAGAGAATTCTACAGACCTATGGCTCAGCTGTCCTTTGTAAAAGCTTCTTCCATTCATCATTTGGGCGGCTTGCTCCTGCAGTCAGCCTCAGACTGAGCACTAATGGACTAATACAAATCTTTAATTCAATGGGAATGCAATTTTACTTTTCACAGAATCACAGAATCACAGAAATTCTAGGTTGGAAGAGACCTTTAAGATCATCGAGTCCAACCCATGTTCTAACACCTCAACTAGATCATGGCACCAAGTGCCACATCCATTCTTTTTTTAAACTCTTCGAGGGATGGTGACTCTACCACCTCCCTGGGTAGATGATTCCAGTATTTGACCACTCTTTCTGTAAAATACTTCCTCCTTAATTCTAGCCTGTATCTCCCTTGGTGCAGCTTGAGACTGTGTCCTCTTGTTCTGTCTGTTGTTGCCCAGAGAAAGAGACTGACCCCCAGCTCACCACAGCCACCCTTCAGGGAGTTGAAGAGAGTGATAAGGTCACCCCTGAGTCTCCTTTTCTCCAGGCTGAACAACCCCAGCTCCCTCAGTCGTTCTTCATATGGCTTGTGTTCCAAGCCCCTCACCAGCCTCGTTGCTCTCCTTTGGACACGCTCAAGCATCTCAACGTCCCGCCTAAAGTGAGGGGCCCAGAACTGGACGCAATACTCCAGGTGAGGCCTCACCAGTGCTGAGTACAGGGGAAGAATGACCTCCCTGCTCCTGCTGGCCACACCGTTCCTGATACTGGCCAGGATGCCATTGGCCTTCTTGGCCACCTGGGCACACTGCTGGCTCATGTTCAGCCTACTGTCAACCAGCACCCCCAGGTCCCTTTTCACCTGAACACTGTCCAGCCACACCGTTCCTAGCTTATATCGTTGCAGGGGGTTATTGTGGCCAAAGTGCAGGACTCAGCACTTGGACTTATTGAACTTCATCCCATTAGATTTTGCCCATCCATCCAACCATTCCAAGTCCCTCTGCAAAGCCCTCTGTCCCTCTAACAGATCAACACACGTTCCCAGCTTAGTGTCATCTGCAAATTTGCTAATAAAGGACTCTAAACCCTCATCCATGTCATCAATAAAATATTAAACAGAACTGGCCCCAGCACAGACCCCTGAGGGACACCACTGGTGACAGGCCCCAGCTGGATGCAGCACATTCACCACCACTCTCTGGGCCCGGCCATGCAGCCAGTTCTGAACCCAGCAAAGAGTGCTCCTGTCCAAGCCACGGGCTGCCAGCTTGTCTAGGAGTATGCTGTGGGAGACAGTGTCAAAGGCCTTGCTGAAATCCAAGTAAACAACATCTACAGCCTTCCCTGCATCCACTAGGCAGGTTACCTGGTCATAAAAGGTGACCAGGTTGGTCAAACATGACCTACCCCTCCTAAGTCCATGCTGGCTGGGTCTGATACCCTGGCCATCTTGTAAATTTTGCATGATGGCGCTTAATATAAACTGTTCCATTATTTTGCCAGGTACTGAGGTCAGGCTGACTGGTCTATAATTACCAGGATCTTCCTTTGCACCTTTTTTGTGAATGGGTATCACATTGGCCAGCTTCCAGTCATCCAGAACCTCACCAGTGAGCCATGACTGTTGGTAAATGATGGAGAGTGGCTTTGAAAGCTCGTTTGCCAGCTCTCTCATTACCCTGGGGTGGATCCCGTCTGATCCCATAGATTTATGAATATCCAAGCATTTCAGTAGTTCTATGACTGCCTCCTCTTGGATAATGGGGGGACCATTCTGCTCCCTGTCACCATCCACCAGAATAATTCATTGCATGATAATGGATAATCAGGACTTTCCAGGCTCCCGCTATCTACACAGCTGAAGGCACACAATCTACAAATGGCAAGGCACCTGGACCTTAAATCAGCCTGTGTTGGGAATTTAGCTGCTAGAGAATAGAAAAGTACAAAATCATGGCTAATTCCAAGTCCTGCATCTGCACAGATAGCAGTGTCCTTGGGCCTAGCTGTGGTATAATAACAAACAGTGAAAGAGACGTGAGAAAAGAGACATGTAACCCCTAAGGAATGAGGAAGAGTTGATAGTATAGTTTAACCAATAGATTGCTTAGCTTACAGAATATTCATAAGCCTGGTGTTGTACTGCACAGTAATCCCAACAGAAACACCCGGCATGGTTTCACTGGAACATAACACATTGTGAAGAGCCTCCTCTCTATACCAGAAAGCAAATTCTAAGAGCCAAGGCCCTTGTGCAGAGCACCTTGGCTCAAAGCTTCTCACCTGCTACAAAGTCACCGAAGCCAATAGTGGTCAGAGTGACAACTACAAAGTAAATGGACTCCAAGGCTGTCCATCCCTCGATGTGTTTGAAGATAACTGCAGGAATGGTCACAAAGACAATGCAGCCTGCCAGGACGAATGCGATGGTGGAGATCACCCGGATCTTTGTTTGACTCACTTGTTTATTCTAGAAAAAAGAAATAACAGGAAAAAAAAAAGTTTGAGTGGATTTCTGGAGCTGCATTCTTTGTGAATGACACACTGATTATGCTGGTGTCACCTGGTATGTCTCTTTCTGTCTTTTGTGAGCTTGTTGGATGGAATACAACCCTCTCTCCCTGTTAGTGAGAGTCCTGTGCAGTAGTAAACTCCCATGTCTGGCCCCAGTTTATCATGATTCCCATTTTTTATGCACGAGGAAGTGACTAATCTACCACAAACACCACCTGGAAAAACATTCCTAAGCTTCAGAAAGGCATCAATATACTCCATATCAGGTTCAATGCCTAAGAAAAAGTGCACATACAAGTATGTGTACACCCACATTGCCTCACCAGCACCAAGCATTCAACAAACAGGACCAACGTTAAAATGAAAATAAACCCCTTTTCCCTCATTGAAAAGTTGCATATTTATGTAGAAATAATTCATGCTTTGGGTTTTCTAGACTCAGGTTTTCCAGCTTTCATTCACAAATATGAAGGTTAAATCTCCTTTTCAAAAATAGAAAACTGTATTATTGGTTTACTCCAGAAAAAAAGGATTTATGTCAAATACCAAACAGCCTGAGATAAAATTACCTATGTAAATCCACACTGGGAAGCTCTTGAATAAAGAGTATGTGTAACTGGCTTCTATAAACTGAATTCAAATATAGCAAGTGTAATTGTAATATTTTATGCTCCTAAATCATATAAACTCTCAATTTCTTTAATATACACTTAGATTTTGTTTCTGTTAATATTGATGCAAGCCTGGATTAACACAATTGACTCTGACAGATTTATTTCAGATTTTCTCTGCTGTGAATAAACGCAGCACCCAATAAAGTTTCATGAGAAACCTGTAAATTACTAGAAACCTTACTGTGGATTCATTTCAGTGGTAGTGTAAATTCTCTATTTATTCTGAAAAAGCAATGTGGAGGTCACTGTAAGTCATATTTCCAAATTAGTTTTTCAAATAAAGCATCTCGCTTAACCCAGGAATGAGATTTCATTTCAGATTAAGGCACTGCCTAGACAGGAAATAAGATCTCAGAAGTTATCTTTGTAATATACAGAAGGGATATTGTCTGAACTGGTTAATATCTAACCAGCTTGTGAGCAATACTGTGCTACCCTAAAATGGGAGCATTTCTTTTAGAGATGCAGTGTCAGACCCTCGTTAAGTACTCCTCTGATCTGGGATGCATTCAGAACCGGGTAGCATAAATATATTTCATACTTTTAGTTCTGAAACTGTTTAATATGATCCCTACGCTTAATATTTCATTTGGGTGGTTTTTTTTATTTTCTGTGTCTGGATGAATAGAAATAGTTCAATAAGATTAGTAATATAATGCCAAATATAAGACATGGAAGAAACTGCCAAGTACCAAGGGGAAAAGCAAAAAAAAAAAAAAAATCTGAATTAAATCCTTATTGCCTCTTTTTCCAAAGAGCCATTTTGAGTATTTTGCTAAAATACCAAAGGACAATCTATCTTCTTTAAGAGGTATGGACACACCCTCACAATGGCAGGATTTCAGATTTTTTTCAATGAGTAGTGAAAGGAAAAGAACAGATCACATGGGTGTTACATAGTGTCCTACATTGGCACCCCTGCCTTTTTTCATTGAGAATAAGGATTTAACCAAATTGAGGTTTAATTTCTAGTTTGACCAAGGTGACTTGTTTACTTCTACTAAATGCTTCAGTTTCCTGAAATGTAAAAATGAAATGTCAGAAACCTTGCCTTGTGGAAGTTAAGAGACAAGTGCCTCTTGGACATCCTTGAACAAAAAGTAATTTGGAGCTGCCTGGCATCAAAGTAGTGCATAATAATTCTTCCCCTGTCCCCACACAGCAAAAATTAAAATGCACTTCAGTATGTGTCAGAATTGTCTCATGAGAGAGGCAGGAATGAAAAGAATGGCCTTCAAATTAGTAACAAATGTTCAGGACATCCCCTTGTCTGTGAGCCATAAACTCAGCCAAAGGTTTTTGGGTTTTTTTAAGTAAAAATGGTAACAATGTTAATGAAAGGATCTGTAAAAGGCCTGACTCATGGTTATTGTGCACCTTTGTCACTGACACAAAAGCAGAGCAGCTGAGGGTACAAATGAAGGTAGAAAGTAATGGTGAATCAGGCACAGCATTTTTAGAGCTGCTGAAAAGAGCACAAAAGCAGACTCAGAAAAAGAATTACTTAATGAACAATAACACATGAAATGCAGGACTGACATGAAAAGGAGGGTCGTTTTACAATTAGGCATGCGTTCAGACTAACTTCACAGTAGAGTCTAACTGCTACAGATTAATAAAAATGCTAAGGCATAATTGTACTGAATTGTAATGAAATATGTACATTGTAATAATGACGTACTACAAAAATTCAATCCACTGCAGTGTTACACCAAGTCATTATTACAATAAATAAATAAATAATCACATTTTATTACATTAAGGGTTGAGAAGTCTGAATAAGTTCACACAAATTTCTCTTTTATACAGTATTTTCAGCTTGGAGCAAAACATTGCCAAATAGCTGAGCAACTTCTGCCAGGCTAAGAAATCATCTGAACCCATCTTGTGGCATGAATACAGAATTTTTTATAAGTGTCTGAAAGAAAAAACAACAAACCTCTTCCTCCAGGAAAGGTAGCTTATCTTATAGTTGTTTTGGTAAAATTAAAACACCTTTACAAGAGATGTTTTCAACTCTTTTTCTTTTTAAGTTTGTTTACCCACAAGTTCTTTCCACAGTGATGAAGCAGATAATTTGTAAGACATTCCTCAAATATAAATAAATTAGTGCTGGCTAATGAGACCAATTTAAATCCACCTAGAACTAATCTGGAAAACATCAAAGAAGTAATCTAAGATCTAAGAACTGAGAGTTTTCTGTGGACCCATCAGGGTCATTCCCATTTTCCACAGACAGTGCTGATTTTATTCTTGAGGTGGCTAAGTGCTAAACTGGCCAAACTTTACTGATGCTTACATTAAATACTTTACATACATTACTTGCTTACATGAATTCTAACAACCTCCTGTCAATCTGCTGTAGTGCCAAGAGGGATAAAGACAGACAGAGTAATGAACACACCCTTATCAGTGGAATTTAGTTGTTATCCATCTTTTCCATCAACAACTGCAGCTTCCCTTTTTCATCATTTTGTATTATATATACAGCAGTTTTAGTAGTTTTGGTCTTACCTAATCATTTCAGGAGCTAAAATAAACCTGGAGTTTTTTACTTTCTTTTTTCTCTCTCTGGACCAATAGATCAAAGCCAATGTAGTGGATTATTTTATATTTTCTGCTTTCTTCAGCTGAATTAACTGAGGCACAATTTTTCTGACCTGAGGGTTGACAATAAAAGCACCAAACAGTGTTTTTAAGTTTGCAAACTGAGACCACACAGTTGATATATATTCCTATGCAAGAGGAGCAGGAGGCATTAAGTTGGGGGTCAAAAGAAGCTATAGTCATTTATCAGAGTAGACTAAATGCTAAATATGGAGAACATATATATATTTCCATGAACAGCATATTTCATATAAGTTTATTCCAAGATTCTGTAGTGTCACCCATCATTTCATAGAAAGCTCCTCCAGTATACAGTACTACTAAACCAGAAATAGCACTGGAACACTTGCTGCTTCACAGTGAGCTCAGATGGTTTTTCTGTCTTCCAAACTTTTCCTTTTCTGAATTCCTGACAAATCTCCCCAAGGCTCCAGGCAAGCTGGCTACCTTTTTACTAGATGACCATTGGCATATTTGTAGAGATAATGTAATATACCTGCATGGAAAATGCTGTCCTCATCTCTCCAAAAGGCTCTGCATTTTGGAGCAGAGAAAACATATTTCGAACAAAACACTTTCCTTTAGTATTTCTTTTGTTCCCTTCACTTACTCCTAACTTTTTGCCCTTCCCCATGCTGCCAATTATTCTCAGAACAGATTGTCTCTGCCCATGCACTAATTAAACAGCTTGTCTTCTAAATCACTTTCTCTAGACCAAAATATTTTAACACTAGGAATGACAGTCTTTGTACCAAAGCCATAAACCAGAATATCACATATATCAGCTCACAGACATTTGATATGTCCTTAGTCAAAATATGTTTGCAAAGCTATTGTGGATTGTGCAGGCAGTCACAGTTCACACTGCTTGTCTTTCAGCTTAGCCAAATGCAAGCCAGTCCTGGTCCACAGCCTGGCACACACAGTGAGGTGTGATGCCCTTCTCAACAGGCTATATGGAAAGACTGGCACAGCACTGCCTTGGTCATCAGTGATTTGGTCACATCAAGCTCTTTGCTGCCTGAAACAGTCACTGTGGGTTTCATTGTAACTTGTCCAAGCTCCTTCATGTTCAAAATGAGACTGAAACTAAATGCATTTTAAATATCGCTGACTTGGACGTAGCACCTAAGAAAAATATAACAATATTTTGTTCTTCTCTCTTCTCTGACATTGCTGGCTCCAGTCAGCTCCAACAGACTGTCATGGTTGAGCCTGGCACAGAGCCAGTGCCCCCCATGAAAATGCCCTCATCCTGGTGTCTGCTGTGAGATGTGACCAGGAATAAGCAAAACAGGCTTTAGCTTAAACATAAAGAACACTTTATTACCTAAACTACAGGAAAATAGGGAAAGACTATAAGGAAAAGAAAAAAAATTGAAAACCTTACAAAAACCACTTTCCCCCTCCCCACTACCTGACTTTCCCAATCCGATACATTCTCCCAAATCATCAACTGCCCAGCCTTGGCCCCACACTTTAGTATACTCAAACTGCAGTTCATGAAGAGGAAAGGAGTCCTTCTTGTTCCATAGGCTTCCCCTGGAAACACACTGAAACCTCGTGTGCTTCCCTGTCACTTCGGCACCGCCCGGAAAAAGTCCTTTTGCCGCTTGTGACATCTTCCTTCCATGCCCAGTGCTCTCACCACTGACGCATGGACCAGAGCTGCTTTTAGGGTTGTCTTTCAAGGATGCCTTGTCTCACTCCAAAAAGGCACAGTCTCTGCTTTGGGACATCTGTCCCCCCCATATTTTTCCAACCCCCTGGGGCCGGGGGGGTCCTCACGAAGAACCCTCCTGGTTTTGAGCCACTGCTTCCCCCTAAATGCAGTCTCTGTGTCACAGGAACAACTGAGTCCATGGCCACAAGAAAAGTCCAGCCAAAAGGCCACTCCAAATCATCTCTTCCCATTCAATCATCTCCACGTTCTTCGGGCCAGGTCCTTGTCTCATCTCATCTCTTATCTCCCTTCTTATTCAGCTTCGAGGAGGATTAGCATTTTTGCAAGGCCCCAATCATGAAAGAAAGGGGTTAAAATTTTCAGTCTCTGTCTGTCCCGGAGCGGCACTCCCACACACGCTGCCCACACGCTGCCGCTCCGGCCGGGCACTCTTCCTCCCCCCTTCTCCTCCTGGGCCGGCTGCTATCACATTCGGTGTCGCCGGCTCTCTCTCTCTCTCTCTCTCTCTCTCTCCTGGGGGGGGGAATGGCTGCCCGAGGGCTGACTCCCTGGGATCTTCCACCCTTCCATCCTCGAAGCCCCCTCACCTCCCATCTCTGTCCAGGCCCAGGGCCTACCACATGGCTGCCCCTCCCCCGCCCAGCAGCAGCGGGCTGGACGGGGAAGAGATCTGACCTCTTCGCCGCCACGTCCCAAGAGAGAGTGCCAAGGGCAGTGCCCTGCTTTTTAACCCCTGTGTATTCTCGGAGGTGTGTCCAAACCCCACTGGCTACACCAGGTGCCAGTCTCAAATCCAAAACCTTCATTGGTTTGACCACAGCTTCCCAGAATTCCCACTCCTTCCTGGTCAAACCACCACACAGACCCACCTCAGGGCACAGCTGAGTCACTGAGATGACATGGTGGCACCTCTGGGAAAGTGTGTTTCAGAAAGGGCAGGAATGCTGGACAGGTAGAAGACAAGGGAGAGAACAAGGGAATAATAAGGGCAGGTGAGTGGGAGCTTTTCCATGACAAGGCTGGTACTGCAGGCTCTGCAACCCATGGAGGACCAGCAAAGGAACAGAGGAAAAGAGTTCAGAACAGCAGAGAAACCACTGGGTTCTGACCCCTGCCATTGGCTGCTGCACCAGAGTGACTGAAGGTGACCCACATAAACAACATGGGTGGAGGAGAGGTGTCTGGAGTGAAGCTGAGCTTGAAAAATGGGGAAGCATTTTGAGTGTTTGTGGGGATTCTGTTTCCAAACACTCAACTCAGTAATTAATTTTTTTATGCTAATTGTCAATAAATTAATTTAAAGTTCAACAGTCAAGTTTGTTTTGCTGTGAGAGTCCATGGTAAGTGACTTTGCTGTCTTTATTTTGACCCATGAGGTTATTTAGAGAACATTCCATTGTTCTTCCCATGTTCTTTCCATCATTGAAGGCGAGTGAGCCAATGGCTGTGTGGGTGCTTGCTGCCAGCCAGGACCTACTCACCACAGCAGTGAAGAAGACAACACTCCTTGAAAACAAACAGCAGAATTATAATATATATTAAAATATAGATGAGATTTCAGATAACTCATTACATGGATTACGTAAAGGAGGTTGAACCATTCTACCAGATATGGGCTTCCCCTACATTCTAAGCTCTTGGTGCCTGAGTGTTATTTTAGTTCTCATGTTTTATAAAGAATGCTGCTATGGCTGCACAAAAAGGTGCAGAATCCATCCTCTGCTTTGTAACTGTACTCAGTACCAGAGGAGAGACATATTAAAAGCTGTAAACAGTCACATTTATTATTAAACTTGGGAGACACAAACCTGAACTCATACAAGACACAGGTCAGAGTAAAGAAGGATTTATGTTATTTTTAACATCAGTTTTCTCCATAAAACAACATTTCTGTAGGTTGTTTGTCTAGACCCAGATGGAATATGCAACAAGCTTCTCACAGAGCAGTAGCTTTCTCTAATGTCATTTTTGTAAATCTCTGCAGGGATCTTGCTGCAGTTATAATGTGAGTACTGTCATGAAAATACAGAAACACTGGCTCAGACATTTTCTAGACTTTATACACCCTTTTCCAATCTTATTTCTCTCACTAGAAAGCACATAGAGGGATTTCTGATATGGACCCACTAATTTATGCATGTTGCTTATTACAAAATTAAAAATTATTATCCTAAACCTTTGTTATGGCTGAGCTGTATTCAGCCCAAGGGAAAAAAAAAAAAGAAGCAAAAAACCAAACTGAATAAGAAGAATCCATGTATACATAGGGTTCTCTCAAACACTGGAGCAGACAAAGGACAACAGTTGATGGCATAGACTTCAGCAATTTTACAGAGGCCAAATTTGTAATGTGTTGCTCCTCTCTTCCCTCCTTCAACTCATGTCTGAGTTGTACCTATATTCCCCCATCCAAAGAGTGCAAAAATGGGTTAATAAAGATTGTTCCACATAGCTTCCCTGTACTTGAATGGATCTGATCTTGCCATTCCTGGTATAACATACTCACCATCAATGACCAGAGGATAAGAACAAAATTAGCAAAATGTCTGCTACACTGAAGTTCCATCCCTTGAAATGGAATAGCTGTAAGCATCACTAAGCAAATTAAATACCAAGTTAGAGGGCCTAAAATATCAAAATCTGGGATTCATAGTGTTCCACTTGATTTTTTAGTACTAGCTTACTATCTTAGGTCTGTGCAGAAAAAGATACTTTTCTGCAGCTCAGATATGATGGAAGCAGTATGTGATCCAAAGAATAAACCCAACATATGGAAGACAGTGGTTTAACCTAAAACAGAATTCAGAGACAAATTTGGCTCTGGTTGATGAGGAATCACCACCTGAAGACACAACCCTCACCATCAAGCCTTCAAGCACCCCTATTTTAACCCTGCTCAGGAAATGGGACTCTTAGAAGGACCTTTAAGGTGTGACAGGCAAAAGAACAGATCATGAGCTGAGATTGTTTACATGCATTTGTTCTGGGTTTGTTAATTGCCTTTCTAATCACTGATTTTTTTTTTTATTTCTTTGCCTTTTTTGGTGGAAATGACTTAGCAAATTGTTAGTCTGAGGTCTGAACCCTGAACTTTCAGCTCATAAACCTTGTATAATTTTAGAATAATAATGTGAATTTGCAACAGTAGGTTGAATTTCACACCCTGTCCTGACAGCTCTGTTCAGACAGGATGCCAGCAGATGGCAGATAGATCACTGCATCAGACAGTTACTCTGTGGAACTTATTTGATTAAAAATATATAATTTTATACATATTATATAAAAACTTCATATATAAATTATATAATTTTTAAATTTTATTTTTCTTTACAGAAATTAGCAGTGAATAACACTATATTAAAAAAATAAAGTATAAAGTATTAATACGCTCAGTGATTTTTAGCAGCTAATAACACAGTGATGCTGGCTAGTAACGTGATGTAATTAAACAAAAAAAAGAGATTGTCTTCAACAGAGCAAATCCATGAACAGAGGGGAGACTATGAAGAAAGACTGCATTTTTAAGTGCTGCTCCTCTACACAGTTACCATCTTACACTAAGTTTTTTCCCCAGATTGTGTTTTCCATTCACTTTCAGGGAAGGAAATCCTGTCACTTTTGTAGTAAGAGATCAGAGAACCAAAAATCTCTAAAAAGAACTTGAATCTTTAAGTGAAATAGTAGCTAGAGTTGATCAGATGTATTCAGAAAGACAAACAACAAAGTTTAGGAAAAGTAGAGCTTTGACAGGTGCTAAAAGAAATTTTTCCGCCAATTCAATGTGACTACACCAGCCCCATCCCTATCTGCCAATTAAGAGGTACTTTTCCTAGGACAATACCAAGATTAGGTGATGTGTACTGTTATCTTTCAGAAAAATATTAACTGTAGATCACTTTCATAGCATGTGTCTGAAAACTAGAGCAAAACCTGTTCTCTGAGCTGAAAACCTGAAAGTGAAGCAGCAGAAGTGTGTGTTGTGACAAGTCCCTGGTTCAGTGCAGCACAAGAGGCATTGCCTTTCTGCACAAAGCAGTGTTCTGTCAGGGTGCAGCCTTGCCACCACTCATGTCTCTGGCTGCTTGCTCACATCCCAGTTGTGCAATTCACAGTCTACCAGCTGTGCTGCCAGACCTGTCCTCTGTGTCCTGCTGGAAACCAGAGGAGTGAAACAGCAACCAAGCCCAGGATCTGCTCACAGTGGCCTCACCTCAGAAGCCAGAAAATCCTGGAGTGCTCTCAGAAACTCATTGTGCCCCCGCTGAATTCCTGCATTTGTACTAAACTACAAGATAAGTGAAGATCATTTGGGTTATGCTAAACCTGTCTACTTCTGGTGAGAGTCTAAACACTCGTTCAAGGTTTGAAAAAAGACAATCTGAATTGGCCTATATTTAACTCATGATAATGGCAGCTGCTGTGTTCTGTGACAGAGTACTCTGCCTATGGAGTGCTTTCTATCTTTAGATGCTTGCAGACACTGTGTGTACAGAGCATGCCAAGAGAATGGGGCTTTGTTCTACTGTTTATTATAGAAACATACATACATGAGGGATCTTATGAACAACCTGTGAAAGATAAAAATGCAACTTTTATGGCATTATGTCACCTTGAAATGCATATTTCATTTCTGTTGTGTATGGCCTTGTACATATTCATTTTCTGGGGAATCACACTTGCATGCATGTAAAAACAGACTGGGACTCAGGTTCTGCCCTAGATTATTGAATATGGAATATACAGAAATAACCAGGAGCTGAGAAGACAGGGTTTTTGTGGGGGAGGCTTTGGTTTACATCTCTGACCTGGCTGATGCTTATTTACTTGCAACAAATATAACCATTCCAGTAGGACAGATGGCATTAACTATTCAATGCATGGTGTTTGGGATAGCGTCATCCTGCCAGTGCCTCCGATTCCTAAAATGGTACATGAAAAATCCTATTTTTTACAAAGCATTATTTTGCAATGAAGTACCTCCAGCCCTACCTCCTCATAAATGAGTAGTTGTTTTCCTGGCTAGTTACACACTGAAATAATGGTAACGTTTTGGATTAGAAGATGAGTGTTGGCATGTGCCCAGCTCCTCTGCTGAAATATTCTGTCAATACTGTTGGGGTAGTGTGTACTTGATAAGAGCAGATCTCTTTCTCACTTTATGTAGTTCAGATTGTTCTTAAAATTCCCACAGAATGCTGATTACTGCAGTAGCTAAATGTGGTATTCCTAAGGTCTAATTTGTGGTGTTAATTAAGGTAAGGTTTGTGAAGCTCTGCACAGGTCATGTCAGAGGCAGCAGAAATGCACTAGCACAAGTCCTCTGGGAGGAATCCTCCTTTCATCTTTGCAGATATGCTGAGGAATGCCATAGGCAAGCCGTCCCTAGTGTGGCATGGGCACCATTCTCACAGATACACTGTTGGATGGAGCTAGAAACCTGTTAAGGAAATGCTTTTGGTGGAAGGACTGCAGTGACAACAGAAAATTCTTCCTGTCCTTCCCACGTGCCGGTGTGTGCACACTGCATCCTACCTAGCTTCAAAAATGACCCTAACCACAATGCAAGATCAAGCTGCCCTCAAGTCCCTTCAACCTGTTCAGGCAATGACATAGTTGTAAGGATTTCCAGAACTCTCACTGCCCTGACATCAGCCCTGCAACATTCCTAAGAGTGAAGGCCATAAACAGAGGCAACTGGATGCATACAGAAGCAGAGTGCTAAGGCAGATGAACATGGAAATTTGATGCATTATACACACTCTTTCTTCCCATTCTTTCCACAAGAAACTGGACTGTCCCAAATTGCCTGTGAGGACAAATAATACAGATAGATAGTTTGTACTCTCTCTAGAGCGCTGATGCACTCAGTGACTGCTCAGCTACTTCCAGATTTGTCAAGCACACCACTCAACATGTTATTATGTTTTTCAGTGTCTTTTTAGCCTATATTTGCTCCTTTTAGTTTCTTGAATAACTACTCTCCTAATTCTTATGTCCTCTCTTTACAGGTGGTAACAGGTGGTTTTACACCCACAAACATTAAGGAGACAGTTATAAAATTAGAAACAAGTGTTACACATTGAGTTAAAATTTGCTCAGTGCTCAGCATTAAATCAAGAACTCTTACTCTACTTGAGGTTTCATCTGATTAGGTACAAACATTTATGAAGCCTAACAATGTAAATATAATTTGATAACAAAGGAAACAATTACTGAAATTATAATGATTTTTATATTCTGCATATGCCAAATGTTAAATAATCACCTGAAATGAAACCACTGCTATTAAGACTATTTACTGAGATGCATGTAAATTCTAAACTCTATCAGAAATATTTGAAATAGCTGAAACTCATCAGTAAGATTAATGAAGGAAACTATGTATAGCCCTGTTCACCAAATCATAAAATAATAGATGTAAAGGAACGTAATGGATTTATGACAATCAACATAAAAGGAATAAACACACATCTTGGCTAAACAAGAAGACCACAATCTCCAAATTCCTTTGAAGCTGACAAAATACCAAGGAGGAAAACAAATACTTTGGACAGCTATAAGCAACAAGCAACTGCATTGACTCAAGAAAATTAAGGAAAACTTTGAATACCAAAGGAACTCACATTGTGTGCCAAATGGGTATATTCTGGATGAAACATTACTATCAGCAATCATCTGTGAATCTTAAAATACTTTGAGTACGGATTATGCTTCAGCAGGGAGGCTGGAGTAGATGATCTCAAGACATCCCTTCTAGCCCCAGTTATTCTGTGATTCTCTGGTTATTTTAATCATAAACTATCATACCAACAGTTTAATGTCTTGTCCATGTCACTCAGAAATACAACACTCAGCTGACAATTAATCAAAGATTTTCTGACACTCAATCCATATCATGACTTCAAGATTGTAATTTTTCTTGGGCAGAAGCAGGCTGGAATGTTCAGAGATTCCACTGAAGTGAAGCAGGTGTAATAAAAAGGTAGACAAAAAAATTAATTAGGGATCTTAGTTGTGTTTGCAACAAACTGAACTGAGACACTTTTCAATAAGATTCTTTTCATTAAATGAAAATATAAGCCTTTTGAAGTGCTCTCCAGACAGGCATGTACATGCTTACTCACCGATAATCACTAGTCACTTTTCTACATTTATTCTGATACACTATTTATGTCTGGTCTGGGACACCTAAAAGTCATTTAATCAAAATGGAAAGTGCTCATTCTTCAGTCTAATACTTAATTACTTCCTTCCAAAAACAGTTACAACCAATTTGTTCTCATCTGTGGGAATGCTTTAGATGTCTATTAAACTAACCAGCTTGGGCAGCTTCTCATCCACTCCATCCCTGGAAAGACTTACCTTCAATTATGCCACTTCCAAGGGATGTATCACACAGGTCACCTCTAGAAGTTCTGCCTCAAAGAGAGAACCCCTGAAGTCAACCATTAGCAAGTTAGCAAAACAGCATTTGCCAGGTCTGTGGCACTGCTTGCAAAAGAACTGCTTACAGCAATTCAGACTCAAAACCAGAGGGTACTGGCAAAATAAAGGGAAATTATACATGAGAAAGTCTACACAAAAATTTAATGTAGGATGTCTTCCTGGTAGGCAGGGCAGAGAATGATCATGATTTCAGCCAGTGGTATTGCAGCAGTTTTTGTGGTAGAGCTGCAGATCTACACCAACACATCTGTTGCTTTGCAGTGAAGGCACATCACTCAACCATCTCTCTTCCCAGGTCTACATTCACAACAGCAACCCTGCTTTCCTGCTTTTCTTTTTGGCTGTATCAGTAACACAATCAGGACCACATCCCTGTTCCTTAAGGGAACAATTACCTTCTTTCCATTTTCAGTGAATAGATGTATATATCTAAAGCTCTTGCAGTGTTTTGAAGACTGTTTTATAACAATTCCCTGTAAGGAAACTAACTTAGGAGATACATTCTCCTGCAACACGCTCAATAAGGAGATTCAGAGTCTGACCTATAACCCCTGAATCATCGTCTAGAGAAATCTGTTTCTCTCCACTGACTACAGAGATCCTTACAGATTTTAACTATCATCTCAACATGTTTCATGGTGTCCAACATGTAAAAAATGCTGCAGGTAATAGCAACAAAATTAAGAGCAGGCAACACAAGCAAAAAACTGTCGGTGAACTTACTCTGAAAACTGTTTCCACCTTTGCAATACTTTTCCCAAAGATGGTTCCAAGCTGGTCTCCAATCCCAGCTAGCAAGAAGCCAAACAGTGGAATCCCAAATAGGGCATACAAGATGCAGAAAACCTTGCCACCAACAGTTCTTGGGGCAATCTTCCCATACCCTGAGGAGAAAAACAACTGTCAGACTCTCAGAACTTATACATGGCTTTTTAGAAAACAAACTAATCCGTTTTAAAAACCTGGTCTTCCTGCAGGCATACCTTTGTTTCATCTATAATTCCTATTCATAGACTTTCAATGGCATGATGTCATTTCCTGGGTAAGCCACCCTCTGTTATTCCATTTTTCTTGAAGCCTTAGCTACCCATATTTTCTGGACATTCTGTCTTTCTAAAATTGGTGTTTGCTTAATTGACCTAGTTGATGCCACAGCACAAAAATCCCTCCATGCTGGCCTGGTGCCTGCATGCTGTTGATCCTCTTGGCCTGTGCCACTGGTTTCCTGACAGGAGTGTGATTCACCTGAAAAGGCTCATTTTCAGTGGACAAGGCTCATTTTCAGTGGTTAGCTCATACTTTACTCAGCCCCTCATCATACTGACTAATTACACTGCAGCCTCCAAACTGTACCCACACCACACAAATCTGCCCTTGAACTCTTCTCAATAAAGCATAATGACTTCAGTAGACATGGTATTTCTGTTAAAATGCTAAAGAGAAAAAAACCCCAAGAATTGTGACAGTCATATTTGCCCCTTTTTAATTTAAGATCGGCTATTTTAATTGAAATGTCATAGAGATTTTGATTTTCACTATACATAATTACTTAAAAATTACCATATAATCACAAACCACTCATGCAATAATGATGCCTTGAGAGGCTACCTAGAACAGAGGCTAGACCATGTTAAAGGAATAAAGTATTTATTAAAAGGCCTTCAAAGGATACACCTTGGGCAGTACAAGAGCCTGGCCATGGCTACACCCAAGATGGACCCTGCGCCAGGAGTTTTCACACTTTTATAAGTTTTGGTCCATTTAATACTGGGGTTAATTGTCCAATTACAGCTTCAGGTTATGAGGTCCTACCTTTCCAAACTGCTCTCCTCAATTCACTGTTGTTTATATTTTTTGGGCCTGAAGCTGCAATGGTGTCCTTGGTTCTCAGGCTGGAAAAGGATTGTTTTGCCTGACTGAATTGTGAAGGGAACTTGCTAGCACTTTATATGAAGTTCAGAGTTACATACTAAAGAATCTGGAAAATATGAAAGCTAAATCTTAAGGCGTCAATAAAGCATCCAGAGAGGATGAAATCTATGAAAATATCAAGTCCTATTCCTGCTGGATTGGCATCACTGGCACCAGATATCATGGGATGCTGAAAGAACTATGCTGACACACAATAATGCATGTCCCATAACATACTGTCCTTTTCAGACTGCATCTATCATCCCAGATGTCTCCTAAAATTTCAAGAAAGTCCAGGCTCCATGGGCCACTGGACTGAGGTTGACCAGGTAATCTGAGTTTCTGCCTAAGAGGAGGCCTAACAGGCCTCTGGTGCATAAACCAAAACCATGTTCATGCCCTGACACAATACACAGATTTTATGCAGAATGAGATTTATAAAAATCTCATTCATAGAGAATTTCAATAAATATGGGCAAAAATACAAGGTCTTTTCAAAATTATTTAAATAGCAGATGTCAATGAATATGCCTGCATGAACTATGCCTACATAGTGGCATTTATTTAATGAGTAATTTAAAAGCCTATCATTTGGGTCTATTGAGCAAACAAATATTAAGGAGGGTGTTTTCTTACATATGAATCAGAAATCTTTTCTTTCTTGCCACCCTCTGGTTTTATGCTACCATCAAAAATACCTGATAATGTAGCTTAATATAAAGAAACACTCTATACAATCACTCTTTCCCCCTCACTCTGACAACAAAGAAAAGGCAGAGCCAAAGACATCTCTAACTCTACTGTTAGAAATGACCACCACAGCAAGTCTGCAACTGCCACAGGATGCTTTTTGTTCTTATTGTATTACCTGTTGTAAAAGTCTACAGAATTTAGTCAGATTCTCATACTTTATTGAAGGGTTATGTGATTATCAAGTTATTTGTCTGTACAGTCACCAATGTGTGCACCACAGCTGTAATGTGGAGAAGCAATTTATACAGTATTGAAAGCAGAGTAATACTCATAGAAAATGCAAAGAAAAATCAGCAATTTGCCAGTGATTTCCAAATAATTAGATCTCTTGATCTGATTGTTATGACTGCACTGAAATCAAGCTTAAAATTATAAAACTACTGCATAATTGTCTGCAGATTAACTATATCAACCATGCTGTTGGTTTATTTTCTTTTTTCTTCAGACCATCTTCTGAAATCCAAGCTTGTTGAACATTCTTCAAGAGAGGAACAGGCTTACAGAGGAGAGATTAGAACCCTTAGCATATCTAAGACCAACATTCAGAAATCCAATACTAAAGAATTGGATACAATGCATGGGGAGAGAGATGATAAGGGCCTGAATAATTATCTTGTTAAAATAAGGGTTCAAGAAAAGTAAATGGAGCAGTTTAGTGTACCCTTCATTTAATACAGAGAAATGTGTCCATAATCAAGGCCATGAATTCTAGAAAGAAAAAAGGGGTTTTTTTATACAATGTATCATTTGTGTAATTCCTTTCAATTGTTAGTATGAAAGCAAGTATGAATTTTTAAAAGGATGTAGTAGTTATGAGAATATATTTCCAGTTATGGAAAGGAGGAGGATATGAAAAGAATTGCTTGTTCTCAAGCAATTGCTTGTAGATTGTTTCAATCTATATCAAGAACAGTTATAAAGCCTGCATGAGTTTTACCTGTTTTCAGCTCAACATTGCTACTCTACCCTAATTATGTAGACAGCTTCTGACACCTACCCAAAGACTCAGTGCCCTTGACACATGCTATTTCTCTTCTGCTAACAGAGAAATACACTTCAGCTACTTTATTTCTTTTTTACCTACCTTCCTCAAATTTATTTCATTATCTATGTCTCAGTGTGACTGTGTCTTTTTAAAAAATAAACAATAAACATACCTATAGTAGTGATGACTGTTCCAGCAAAGAAAAAGGCACCTCCAAGGTCCCAGTGACTGCTCTTGTTAGAGAAATGTCCAACGGGATTGACTCCTGAGTCCTCAGCCTCAACAGCATGCTGCAAAGAAAACACAAAGAATCAGCATCATGCATGCCTTACTGTATCCTATGCCAGTTGGTATAGGCTCCAAAGGGAAACTTCTAGGACCATGGAAACAGCCTCAATTTAAGTTTCTAATATTTGCTCATAGTATAGTAGCCTCTTCTGTACACATAAGTTGAACACACGACTGAACTGAATACCCATTAAGGTAGAAGAAAGATAAAATGCATAAACAAATGACAAAAGATACGAAGCAATTGGGAAGTAAAGGACCAACACCATAAATTCGTCCATAAATATTGTTCTTGCAGCCACTAATGCCAAAGGAAAAATTCCTCATTGGGGACAGTTATGTTAGAAGCAGCTAGAAAGGTGGTAAATACAAATAGTGTTTGTGAAATCAACTGAAGCTAATCAGCCAAGAATTTAAATTCCAAGGCAATCAGTAATTGATTAAGTAATTTATATTTTATGCTAACAAAAGAAATAAATATGGCCTATGTATACCCTGTTTGAAATTAACAAATAAGATATCTATGGAAACATCATAAATAAACTTTGTGATCAGCTCAAGCTTCCCAGTTGCCACACTACACATGATCTCATGTCCACAAATACAACATGATACACGGGCTCCCAGACAGTGCTTGAATGAAGTGTATTCTGGATAGAAGCTGAGGTAGCTACACTGCTTCCTGGTCACTGTCCTGTGTCCCACATAATACTGAATCAAACCAGGCAGACATATCAGCCTCCTGAATGTTTGTTGGGAATTTCTAAAAATGCACCATATTGTATCATGGGGACATACACATTCACTGTTCATTGCAGCCTCACAGTCCGAAGGAAGACAGAGCTGAACACATCAGCCTACGAAGTACAGAAATAAATCTCTCATCAGCATCCAGTATACTCACCTGAATTGCTCTAAGATGACTTTTCAGATGCCCTTCAGCAGGTATTTTCAAGTTGCATTTAGATCTCATACAAGGTCTTCTTCATCATAGAGAAATTCAGACCTCACTCTTGAACGGCAGCAGCAATGTCTCCCTTTCTCCCTTCCAAATGTTCCCAAGTCTAATTTCCATAAAACCACTGCAGAGGAACCAAGATTCTTTTTTTCTTCCTCCTAAAATTTCCAACTCTGCTTTTCTCTCATTCTGGTCCAGCCTCACTTCATGTTGCTGTTATCAGCTGCTCACCCTACCGCCAGACCTTCTATTTCTCTTTCTGTTATTTGCTCCTCCTCCTAAATACTGCCACCAATCTTTAGCCTCGGTAGTTTCAGTGAACTTATTGCTGGGCTCAACAAGTGAAGCAAAGTGCTACTTCTTGCATCCTCTGTTTCTTTGGCATGTTCAAAATGGAGTTTCCACCTATCAACACAGATTTGACTTTTCTTACTGCATTTCTTTAATTAGTTCTCTTTTCCATATGATTTATGAATTGTCATGGTGGTTTTCTATTTCACCTTTTCCTATACTGTCCATGTGCAAAGCAAGTTTAGCCATTCTATTTTGCCATTGCCCCACTTCTTACCTGGTCATGTCTACGAGTTATCTCTTAATCTTCTCTAAAACTTCACATTCTCTTATGGATTTAGCACTGACTTTTAAGCATCCATTTAACACCTTCTCCCCCTAGCCTTCAGGATAAACTTTCCTCCTCATTAATCTCTTTCCACCAATGCTTTATTTACCACATTCTTACGTCCACTTCCATTTTTCTCACTCATTTTTTGCCTGTATTTCCAACTCATTTCATGGTCATAAATGTTCCTCTACTGTTTTTTTAGCCTGGGCAAGTTTTAGCTAATCTGCTTCCCAGCTTTTAGGTATTCATCACATTGCCTCACAAAAGGGAAAGGAGTGGGAGAAGAGGTGTATGGGCAAGAACAGAGACAGCTACATCTAAAGACATCAGTATGGGACAGCCTTTTTTAGAAGTAGAGCTACTACATGCCAGGCTAAGTTGATTGTGAAACTATAGCACAAGCAAGCTCCAGGCTGGACCAGTTTCATTTCATGTGGGCAGAAAGCCAGGGTTCCTCAGCACATGTCCATACCTCAAGAATCAGGGATATAGAGAATGGATGTCCAAAAGCCCTTTGAAAGGGCTTCTGTACCAGTTGCTGGCATATTACAGGTGGTGTGAAAGCAGAGATCATTTGTTGGTTTATGCAGAACAGCATAAATCAACACAACAGACAGGTTGCCCGTTTAAATAGGCCATGACACACTGTCAGTACCCTGGTTTCTTCTGCCAAAGAATGCTGTCTGCCCTCCCCGTGAGTGTGTGAATGTCAGCAAGCTAATTACACTCAAATCACACTTGAGTTTGCACAGTTTAGCAAGTCTTTCAGGGCCAAGCACGAACCCCTGAAGTGAAGGAGTATGCTGTTGCCTTAGATAGCTTTGAGATTCTCACACTCCCCTCTCATCCAGAAAAAATTCATTTTTTCTTTAAATCTTCACTGACATCATTCATTTATAAATATCCAACTATTCCAATGCTGTCTTTTAATACATTGTATTTTGCATACAGCGATGGAGGACAAAAAGAGATCAGCAAAACAAAGCAGCCGGCAGCCTGCAGCTAACAGCACTTAAACAACCAGTTTCAGCTCATGCATGAGAAAAGGATGCCTTACTACTACCACCACAAGTCCACCTACACAGAACTATCGTGCTAGATGGAAACTGACACAAAATTTAAACAATGATACTATTACTGGCAAGACTCTCCCCGTTCACACAGACCACGAAATTTTACAAGTTTCCCATCTGAAACTTCAGATTGGTTTTGCAGCAATGACCTGAAGAGAGACATCCTCAGGTTATCTCAGAGTAGGAAAAAAGCTAATTTCCAAAGTGCTAAACACTTTGCTAACAAACCTCACATATTTAAGATATTTTAAACTTGTAGTTTCAGCTACTTCTATAGTTGAAATATTGTTGACAGTGAGAGGTCATCAGAGTACCCAAAGCTGTTTCACACTTGCTCCTTTCCCCATCTCTTTTTTCCTTCTCTGGAGGAGCTATAAGCACAGTACACAAGTACACAGTATTTTTTCAGTGTAGTTTATAAATTGAACGTCCAATCTTCTTTACTGAATGACTACCAACCTATTGTACTTTTTCTTTTGAAATGCCACCCATTTCAGGGAAGGAAATAATTTGAAATACCTCAAAGGGCAGAAATTGTCTTTCTGGATGTTCAAGTAATGCTAAAGCAAACAGACAGGTAGGAGTGAAGAGAATGACAAAACTACTGAAGTAAATAAAACTACTTGATATTATTTGTTTTTAAAAACATGTATTTTTGATCACAGTTTTCTGGTTTTCTCTCCATCCTTGCATAGATGTGTGTTTTACTCTCAGCCCCTTTGGTATCAACACAGTAAAGTCCTTCTGGAAGAAAAAAGACATGGTGGGGTGACATGATCTGCATGGGACTGAAGGCAAATCCCAGAGCAGAAGCCCAGCATTTGTGGTGATACTGGGACAATTGAGTCCTGCACTCCCAAAGAGAGTGAAACCAAATTGCATCTCAGTCTGAAGTACACTTCATCAATTCCACTTACATAAGCAACAAGATAGCTGGAAGCCAGTGCAGCTGGTGAGGAGAGAGAAGAGCAAAACAGACTGTTTCTGGTTTCTCCATGAAGAAAGGTTTTTATCTGCTTCATCTGTTCATGTTTCTGTAATTTTTCCAGAACGATCCCAAGTAGAAAGAAGAAAAATATTTTTCAAGGATAAGGGTAATATCCCTCTCAAGTGATGAGACCATCAAAGATGTATCTACTCTACTTGTTATCAAGGATAGGAATTTGGTAGGAAAAGAAAATTCTTGTCCTTTTTTTGCCTAGCTCTATTAATTCCTCTTCACAGATCATTCTAATCCAATAATTATTATCTCCCTCTACAATTCTATTTCCAAGCAGATTCCTATCAAGCATACAAAGAGTTGCTTCAATTGCCTTTCATGCTCTGATATTTCTCAATTAGGATTATTAGGATGCTTCTCATTAGCAAACAGCTTTTAATAACTAATTCTTTAATAACTTTTTAATATACTCCCTACCTCTCTACTTATTCTCACCACCCCTTATAGAGTGATTAAGTATCCTCATTATAAATTGACATTTATTCACTTTTCCACAACAGCATTTTCTAAGGACCAAGGCAAGCAATATTTTTTCTGGTTTAATCAAAAGTAACAACTTTCAAAGTCCATTCCTTCAATATTTCTAACTATGCCACAAAGGACTTTAAGAACCAATCAACCTGGAAGGGATCTACCTATGTACCTATACTGAGGCTGAAGTTTGAATATATTCCTTAGGTATGTTGCATTTCTTATCTAATCTTTGTTTTCTCCAGGACTACATAAATCCATGCTAACTGATAGGCTTCTACGTGGAATTCCAAAAGAAACTCTACTGAAGTCTTGTAAGATCCATTTTACTTTCCTTGTCTAGAGTTTTAATCAATTAAAGATAGATAAATCTATCCCTGACAGACCTTTCTTGCATGTTAATATATTTTCCACTTATCCTTGCATATTCGATAATTGTTTCCTTCAAAATTGATTCTAAAACTTTTCATACTACATCAGACTAAAAATTCCAAAGCTTTTAAATGACAGTTATTTTTTGATTTGCATACTTCATCCTCCTTAATTTATTTAAAAATTACAACAGTAAACCTGTAAGTTCAGAATTCTTGGCTGAATATTTATTTCAAAAATCCCACCTGTCATGTTCTATGTGCCCTCCTGGCTGCTGTGTTTAATTTTGAAGAAAGAATTAAGAACTTAAGACTACTTGAAAATTTGTAGATATGAGGGCATAAGTCTTGCAAATCCATCACCTCTCAAATTTTTTTCCAGATATTAGGTTCTGCTTTTCTTTGCACACACCTTTCATAATTCTAGTGAATACAAGTACCAATTTCTTCATTCTCATGAGCAGTGACAGGACTCAAGGAAATGACCTGAATCTGAGTCAGGAGAGATATCAGGAGAAAGCTTTTCACCCAGACAGTGGTTGGGCACTGGCCCAAGACACCCAGAGCAGTGGTCACAGCCCCAAGCCTGACAGAGTTCAAGAAGCATTTGGATAATGCTCTCAGGGTCTCCTGCATAGGGTCAGGAGTTTGACTCCATGATCCTGATGGGTTCCTTCCAACGCAAGCTTATTCTATGAATCTGTGGTTATATATATTTACAACATTTTGGACACCTATTTTCTGCTTCTCAGACCTTAAAATGACTGGGAAAGAGCCTGCTTCACACTGCCCATTCCAAGGTCTCTGTGAACAATTTTGCTCCCCACCAACTCAGCTGGTCAATAAAGAGCTGTTTCTCCTAACTTCCAAGAAGTACCATCTTCTTCACATGGCCTACCTGAATGAGTTTCTCCAGCTCTGGCTCGGAGACACAAAGGTGCTCCCGAAGAAACTCAGCCTTCTCTGACGCGATGCTGCTCTTCTGCCTGTTCTCAAAGGGCTGCTCCAGGGCACGGAAGACGAGCCCTCCCACCACCAAGTAAACTACCACCACGATAAAGATGGCCACCACTGCTCTCCAATCCATGACTGCGTGCCGGCTTTGAGAAGTGTCTTCCATGGCAGCAACAACAGTGGTTTGGGTGGAAACGGCGACTTTTGAAGGTGGGTAATGCCTGATAGTTTTGGTCTCAGGCTCACGAGCCCTCACTGCTGGGGGAACAGGTGGGGGAACAGCCGCTGAAACAAAAAACAAAAAACCTTATTCAAAATCAAAGCTCTTAAGGTATGACCTTGATTTACATTTAAAAAATCTTAAATAATATTTTCTAGACTTTTACATAAATCATGTTCTTTACATAGATATGATTCTTCTCATCTGGAAAGTTCCATGTCTTCTTTGTCTATGCATACTCAATGGACACCTCAGGGGTTTGCTTTGCCCATTACCTCTAGAGCTTCACCTATTACCTCATTACCTCTAGAACTGGACAGGCCAGTTACATGTGCAAAAAGCTCAGAAATATGCAGAAAACCATTTATGCAAAATGAACATGGAAATTCTGACCAGCTAGCATATAAATTACACATGGTGGTGTTTGGTGAAGGACCCTGGCAGTGATTTATAAACTTAAATCATAATTCTAACAGTATTCATAGCACTAAGAAATTGAACTGCTAATGAACACTGATCATCACCTGGAATTGACAGAAACGCAAAATGTTTGGCTAACCACAGTGCTATCTGGCTCTAACATAAAGTGGCCCATACCATTTATCTGGATTCACAAAAGCATCACTCATGAAAATGTCCTTAAAGCCTGGAAGCTTCACAAAGTTTAGTATAAATCATGTGTCAGACAGAGTATGTGAGATGTCTGAGGTCAAAGTTACATGCCAAGCACAACTGTGGACCTCTCACCTTGGGACTGAGACACTGCAAAGCCCAGGTGACCTCTACAATACATCAGAGCTAACCAGTTCTGACCTCCAGCTGGACTTAACAGCCCAACCACTGTGTCAAGGTACCAAGGCAGGTAAATCAAAGCTCAGTCACTTCCAAATACTTCAGGTGTGCCATCATCACACTTCCCCACCCTGTGGTGCTAGTGTTACCAATAGCAAGATGAGGCCAGGTTCCTCAGCATCCACTGATATAAGGGTACCACATGTAGGATTTGAAGATGCTGGATTCATTTTAAACCAAATTCCTGTGTAATCTTACCATGGTGCAGCTGCCACTGGCCTGTTATTTCGTTGAAACTACATTAATTTTTTGCATATCAGACCTAAATCAGACTACAGTTAAAATACAGCTACTTTAGGTTCATTCTCTGAACTTATTCACAATGTGTCTGTGCTGTTTCACTTAGAAGTTAAAGCAGAGAGATTTACAACATCCCATCAGAGTGGCACTGTAACTGCATTCTCTAAAATTTAAACATACAACATGATTATACCTTGATTCTGAGGTGGGCCACAGCTCTTTCCCAACAGAAACCATTTTATGATCCTGAATAATTTCAGGACTTGGGCATTTACTACAGTCGTATTTTCCTGCAAGCAATACAACTCTGAAGCATTGCATGGAGGGTAGAGCTTCCAGCTTACTTGATAATCAATAAACTACAGAAATCTATAGTTGCTTTATACTTACAGTTAATATTTCATTTCATATATGATTTAGAGGTTCCAGACACCAAATAGATTAGAAAGGATCCAGGATCAGGGCAAAAGCCTTTGTGGTTGATTCCTTTTTTGTTTCTTTTGCAACACCTTGTGGCATAGCTGTTCAGTTTGACCATCAAAAGGTCTTCATGGTACCCAACACTTATTAACCAGGATGGAGTAATATCAAACTTAAAAGGATATTTTCTCTTACCTCCAGATGTATTTCATGTGACTATTAGGAACTTTATGTGACAATAGAAAGAAGAGCGACAGTATCAGAAAAAGTCACATTTTTTGTAGAATGTCAGTATATTTATTCTCTAAATCTCCTGAAAGTATTATTGTAATAAATACAGTGAATTTCAACAGGAAACACCAGAAAAGTATGCAGACGAAACATAAAATATTGAGGTTGCATGAAGCAGTTAGAACTACCCTTTCTCCATAGACAAGTATCCTAAACCTGAGTCACAGCATCTCCTTAAGTGAACTAAATTTGAGTACTCACAGAAGTGTCTCAGCTGATGTAACTCAGTGTAGCATAGCTTCCATAGATTCCATAAAATTCATACCATTTTAATTAGTTAGAGCCCATAACTACTGTTTATATTGTAAACCAACACAAAATCTGCAAGGCTGAGGACTGATTTTTCACACTTCAGATTACTCAGCGTCAGGATCCAAGGCTCACATGGCAAGAAGAGAGCAGAGTTCATGTGACAATGCTATCATTTTTTGAAACAAGTATCCACCTTACCACAACTAGAATAGTCCAGTGTAGAACTGGGAGAGTCTCTCAGTGGAAAGCAGTGCTTGCCTTTGATATGACACAAGTAAGTCAAGAAGATGGAAGCAAAGAGCTGGTACCATTAAAACAGTGTTTGTGAGTTTCCCTTTTCTGTCTGCTAGTAAAAATATTTTTTCTTATTCAAATAGTGTTTCTGGCAAAGTTTTAGTAACAGCCTCACAGTAAAATCATGGCCTGTTTGATTCTGTCTTCTAAGGAGAATGTGTTGTACTAATTTAAGAACAAGTTGGGAAGTTCACAGAAGAGAACACAAAACGTTCTTATAAATATTTTGTCACTTAAAGAGCTTAGTGGATTACTGTGCTCAGCCTGCTTATCTCTAAAAAGGGAACTGTTTCAGTTTTTCATTTTCTTCTATTAGTAATAGCTATCCTAAGTGAATGTAGAACTGTTGATCCTAAAGTATTTTGTGTTATGTAAATGAATTCACAGGAAGACTGTACTAAAGCAGCTAGTTAAGCAACTGATGTGTAACAGAAATGGTCTTACAAAGCTAAAGCACAAGGCACAGCTGCAGTCAATACTGCTGAGATTTTAAGCAGGAGTTAGATATTGGAAGAACACTGTAGATACTCCATCTAGGAGCTATCCCACTCTTTACAAGACAGTGGGGTTAGTTCAGCACTAACTAAGTTAGTTAGTTCACATATGTTTGTTAAATCATATCCCACTCTTTACAAACTAAGTTAGTTATTTCAGCATATGTTAAGAAGTCATAAATCCTAATTTCTGTTTGGAACACTGTCTCTGTGAACCTGAACTCTCACAAAAGTGCTGCCATTTATCTTTAAATAATGGTGTCATCAACTGCAAAAAGATAAAATAGTGCTGACTTTTCTACAAGCTCCCTGGAAGAGTCCATTTCTGAAAATAAGAGCTACATAAAATTCCAGAAGTTTAACAGGTATTTTTACTAAAGTCAAAGGATGAACTACACTGGCAATTCAACAATGTGCAGAGGTTTATACCTTAAAGCTTAAAAAAATAAAGGGCTATATAAACTCTTGCATTTGTAAAGATGGTTTACACCACAGTTTAGGACAAACATAGAGCAAAAGAGAAGAGGGCATGTTTACAATAAATGCAGAACAATCCCTGCTTCATTTGTTCATGTTTTTTCAAAACAAGCTGCTATCAGAACAGGCTTTTCCCCAAACAGAGCCTCATCCATATGTTTGTTAAATCATATCAAAGAAGACTTAATCAGCCCCAGTGAAAGCCATGATAGATATCCATTCACATGCATGCACTATATTAGCTGACAGCTAATCTCATAGGTGCAAGAACACTCAAAGGAGCACTCCAGTGTTTCAAAATAGGCCTTATCCCAGTAAAAGGATGCCAAGGAGCAAAGAAAGGTATATTCTTGGTTTTTTTTTATAACCTTCAAAATTAAACAACTGAAGATATTAATGTTATAAGTGAAATTGCAATGTTAGGATCTATGCAGTTGTTCATATCTGAGATCATCACATTACCTGTTCTTCTATTGGCGTACATCATTGCTAGGTCTCACGTGTCAGGAACTTAAATGCCTCAAATTTCTGCTAAAATTGATGGCAATTGAGGAAGCAAAACTCTCACTCCTCATCAAGATGAGTACATCTTGACTGGTTAAAGTTGCAGGCAATTCCCTCCTGGGAAGGGCCCAGGGTGCTGACCGGGCCTAGCCCACGGCAGAGCACGCCAGCCCTGGGGCCTGGGGCTCAGCCATCACCGGGGCACCTCCAGCCTGGCACGGCCCTCACACTGCTGCCCGTCCTGCTCTGCCACAGAAGGGGCCGAGGAAATGGACCCCTACATGGTCCAAGGGTGATCAAACAGGACTTCAGGGCCTTCAGACGTTTGGTGAGGCAATCTGGGTGGGGGTTATGGTCTGCTCTCTAGTTACAGTTGAAGGCGGCAATCTGGGAAGAAATGGGTAAACTGAGTCTGGGGCTCCACAGCTGGTGTCATCATCACAATTTTGGGGGTTTTGGCAATGGAATGGTTGCACACAGCCCCAGGAATGCTGGCATCAGACAGGATTCACCCTTCCCAGTGGTGGAAAAGAGTCTTTGCTCAGGAAATAGTGGGGCTCACTGGCAAGGCTTTGACCTGGATGTGAGTCAGTAGAGGGGCAATATGAGGCTTGTCCCTGGCAAACGTGAGAGGATATAGACAGATGGACAGACAGGGTGCTAGGGAGGGCTCTTTGCAGTGACTCTGAACTGTGCCAGCCATCCTGGACCATACCAGCAGTCTGAGGGAGATGAGCCAGGGAGTCCTAAAAGAAGCCACAGGAAAACACCAGGGAAATATCTGAAAGGAATAATTCCTTTAGGAAGGCAGCCTGGAATTCCCCAGGAGCAAGACATTGGACAAGGAAGGCAAGAGACTGGTGTAGCTCAGACAGAGCAGGGAACTGCTGGTCAGATAGAGAGATGAATGCACAGACAGTGGAGACAAGGACACATAACCAGGTAAGAGTACAGAGATGAAGGGATGGGGTAAGGAGGGCTATGACAAAGCTGAAACAACCTCACAAAAGACACCAATAATAACAAGAAGGGCTTCTACTGGTATGTTAACCACTAAAGGAAAGTCAAATAAGCCCCCTGATAAACAACATTGGCAAACCGGTAACAACAGATGAAGAGAAGGCTGGGGTACTCAACAACTTTTTTGCCTCAGTCTTCACTGACTTTTGACTGTGAAAATATCAAAATATGGCTTTGACACAGTGACCTCTGTCCTGGCAACTATCTTACTCAATATGCTAAGAAGATAGGAGATACAAAGGAACCTGGTTTTGGGGGAGAGCTTCTTAAATAGTTTAAACCAAATAATTTTTTTTAAATAAACATGCCCTTCTCTTTGTTATTGGTGTCACAATTTCTATTGTGAAAAAATGTAAGTCAGGTTTAACAGTGTCTTATTTAGTACCTCATTTTCTTCCACATTCCTGTGTTACACAGGCACACAGCAATGTATGTGCATTTTAATGAGACACTAATAGACACATCTAATAAAAATGCTGCTTTCATAGGATTCAGCACAGAATTACATAGAGGCCATATGCACTTGCACATTCATAAACTCAGGCCCAGGCTTGAAGCTTGAAACATGAGTTGATCAAAAATGAAACTCAACATTTCCTCTCCCATTTTAGTGGTGCCATTGAAGGAGGGAAACAAAATACTTTCAGCTCAAGTAAAAAGGTTTTTTCATGCATGTCTAAAGGTACATATCAACATTTTTTCCCAAAATCCTCATAATACAACTGGAGGTTTCTTTAAAGAAAGAAAATTATGCATTCTTCAGACATGTTCATAGTCAAACACCCAAAATTTCCCATGAAGCTTTTCTATGTTTATATTAAACTAGAAATTTAGTTAGAATTATAAAATAATCTCATCATGTAGTCCAGTTTCACTGAGAAAATTTGGGAGCGAATAGTCTTCTATACAGCTTTTACAAGATCCTACATTGGGTTATTAGCACTTCTACATCCTTCCTGCAGCACTACTTAATAAGCCAGCATTCCTTCCTGAATTAATACAGAAATACAATTTTTTTGTCAAGTTATGAAGTTGCAGGACAGAGCACTCATGCACCAAAGCTCAGAAATGTCTGTGAGGTGTAAACAAAGTTCACTACAGCTTCCCTGAACTGACCACCAAGAGTAAGTGGATCTACCTTCTTTAGAATGGATCATAAAGGACTGGGGAATGAAGGGACCTCACTGACCATAATTGTTTTAAAGTAATTTATTTCAATTAAACTGGACAGAGTTTTTTCCTCCCCCAGTTCCTCTTCTGAAATAGCCACACACTGAATTTAAGATTAAAAGACTTCCTGACTGAACAATATAGAAGGCAGGGAAATGAGCAGCCCACCAGTGGATAAAATATTAATCTTTCACTCCAAGGCTCTTGCTCATCTCCAAACAGAAATTCCTGGGGGATGTGGGCATCTAGCATTTGCTTCCAATCTCAAATCTTTCCCACAGACTCCCCAGGTTCTTTCAGATAAGGGCTGCTGGAGTTAGGATAGCAGGGCTGTGCTTGGAAGTCATAGCAAGTATAAGAAGTATGTTAGAGAAATAGTGGAGGCAAACAGTGTATTAAGCTATCACCTATTGGAACTTCTCAAGAATATCTCACTTACAGAAAATGCATGCAGATCAGTGAATGAAGGGGACTGGATGGTCTAACAAGAAGCAGGTGAAAGTATTGAAACACTGAAGTTTCTATCCATGTGTTACCAAAAAATTATTAAACCATCAAAATTTTGCATTTTGAGGATATGGCAAATAATTTCCACTACCTGATTTGCTTGTTATTCCACTCCCCCTCATCCCCCATTCATCTTCTGTTGTGTTTTCTAACAGGTTTTGTAGGGAGCATCCATTTAACCAGCACAATGAATGTTGAATTTTTATAACTGGGCATTCAAAAATCTGATGCTGGTTTAGAAAGACTGGCTTTTGGAACAAAATCCCAGTAGAAAATGATCATGTTTGCCTTTGTGTTTGTGCAGCATCTTTGCATGATGCGGGCTAATTAATAGGTGACATTACAGCTGTGATCAAGAAATGGGAGAAGAATCCTGCCTGCAGGCTACGATTACACATATGGGACAGAACACTGGTATCCCTGTGGCAGTTTTTCTGGATTGAGGAATAGGAATAATAGGAATTGCTGTCTGGGGACCATGGGATTCATACAGTCATGGATCAAGAAAACTGTTATCAGTGCTGACATGTTTTACACCAGCTTGGCCCTCGTCCTTCTGCCTATCCCCAAGGCACACAAATTGAGCAGTGGAAGTCATGGCAAGCTTGCCACACAAGGGGAATTTCACCCTACTGCTTCTACAGCCTTTTGCTAAGAACTGCCACTCAAGTGAGAAGCATTACTATTGCATTTACTGGTCATGAAAGCAAGGCTTGACATATTGTTTGTTAGGAAAACACAGAGTGGCTCAGAGCATAGAGCTTTTCACTGCAGCAACAGCCCCCTGGGTTAAATCTAACACTGTTTTCCCTGAAGAGGATCCTCTAATGCAGCATTAGTGCTGCTGACTTCAGCAAAATCTCAGCTGTCTGCTGCAAATGCAGTCATCAGCAGCAAGGCATTACATGGAGTATGAGAGACAGGTAAAGGCAGAAAGGGCAATGCACATTAAACAAAATAGATTGGATGTGCTGTTACAAGAAAAGTAGCATTGATTCCTCCCAATTGCCCCTTTCCCTGAGTGGGGTGGTGAAAAAGGGGGAGTAAGTTAGGTTACAATTCTGCATAAGGAATAAAGGCACTGTTTTCTTCCTATTATAGGATAATGTTAGTGAAATAGAGTAAAAGTTCATAATAGTAAAAAAATACTGATTTGTCTCTGTTGGTGGGGAGAAAAATGTCAGCACTATGTATCAGAGGGAATTGTATCTGGCCATTGTTTTGCCATCCCTGGCAGCAGCTTTGGGAAGTATGTCATACCAAAAGGGTTCTGTAATTTCTGTACCATTTGTCATATATTCCCATCTAGTGCTCAAAATAATGATTCTCGGTAAGCTTACAAAAAAATCTACGTAATGCTGCTGTGTCAGTTATAAATGAAACATACAAATTAATAGCTCTTGGAATACCCCAGCTATTTAATTAATCTGGAGCACAGTTGTTATGAGAAAACAAAAAGGCACTGTTTTATAATGTTTTTCATTCTTTTTCATTAGAAAACTATAGTTTAGACCAAAAAAAAAATTAAGCAGCCTAAATTTGATCATGGTAGAAATTAAGAAATCAGTAGGTCTGAGTTAAGATATCTCTTTAGAAAAAGCTTTCCAATGATGAGAGTCTTCACATAGTGGTAGTGCTGGTGGCACTGTAAATCATCAGAACTAAGGAGAACCTACGCCTCTTGTCTCTTCCCAAAGAGCTTCTTTAGTGTCAGACAAAAACTTAGCTATGCAGTAAGTAATGAGAATGAATTTTACCTTCCACTGAAGGACAATATCACTCCTATCTGAAACCATTTTTTTCCAAAGAACAAATCTGGAGGGTATCTTCTCCAGTTTCCACTGTCCTACTACCAGAACATACTGCTCCCATTTACCTGTGCAGCAAGTGCCTGGCAGAAACAAACGCCTGGCTCAGGTGGCAAGGTGATGGGAGCAGGGTGGCTACAGTGGTGGTCTCTGTGGAAGGCCTGGGGCTGCCACTTTCTGAACACAGACAGTTCCTACTGATTCCCACAGACCCACAACAGAACACAGCTGAGCTTATCAGGGAAGCTGGTAGCACTTCTGTGAAAGCATACTTTAGAAAAGGAAAGTATTGTGCAGACTTTGAAGAATGAGGAAAAAAGTGTGAGAAAGAATCCTAAAAACACCAACATCAGCAAAAGAGAAAGAGGCACTCCAGGAGCTGTAGGAGATCTTTTCCTGCAGCCTGTGAGATTTGGAAGAGATCATGATGGATTTGGTATTCCCCTGGAGCTCATGGAGAGGATCACACCAGAGCAGATATTCACACTGCAGTATGTGAAGGATCCCAGTCCAGGGCAGGTTGATAGTTCCTGAAGTGCTTCTACCTGTGGAGAGACCATGCTGGAGGAGGTCTGTCCTAAAGGATTGCAGCCCCATGATATGGACTCATGCAGGAGCAAGGAAAAAGTAGAAGGAGAAAGGTGCAGTCTAGAGGAGATAGACCCACCAAAAACCCCCACTCCCTATCCCCCCTGCACCATGTGAGGTGGGGAGGATAAAGAACAGTCAGGAATGAAACAATAAAGTTGCTAGGAAAAAGTAAAGCAGGGAAAAGTTATTTTGACCTTTGTCCTTATTTCTTACCACCCAGATCTATTTTAATTAGCTATAAATCAAATAAACTTTCCCCAGTTCAAGTCTCGTTTGCCTGTGATGGCAATCTCTAACTGGTCTCCCTGGCTTTATCTCTGAGGAGGAGTGAGAGTGGCAGGGTGGGCACCTGGTAGCCAGCCAAGGTCAACCCACCACAGAGAGTTTGCACAAGTGCAATAAAGATGAGGACACAACTCAGACTGTATTGTTCAGCAGTGCTTTTCCTCTGAGTCCCACCAGTTACTTGCATATGAATTTTGTGAAAAAGTCATCAGTCCAAGCACTAAGAACATCAATGCATAGATCAGGATTTAAAGAACAATGATGAACAGGAGTTAGCTACAGAGGGAGCAAACATCCTTTCAACAATAAGGCATTTCTGTCCTTCTCTACTAGAGCTGGGTCAATTTGGAACAAAAACATTCATTTGTCTTGTTGAGTGGATTTGATTTTTTTCACTTTTTATTACCTTTCATTCTAGTTTTCCCTTCTCAAACATAAGCATTTTATTTCACTCACTTTCTACACGCATTTAAGAAAAATGGATGCCAGCAGCATACATTTTCACATAAAGCTAAATGTCAAATTGATTAAATTTTTCATGTTGGCAGGAAGTCCATGCATACATAACCAATGAGGTACCAATACAATACGACTCCTCTGAAAACCCTAGAAAAGTGTCAGAAAACCTCAGTCTTCTTGTAGATGTTAAATGGCTTGAAATTGGGTGCTGGGTAAACATGACAGGTTGGATTACTTATTAATCTAGTTGTAATCAGTTTAACAAGTATGCAAAAGATTAAAAAGTCTATGCAATTATCATTCCCCTGAGCTATGCCATGTCCCTCTACTTTGTGAGGCTGTTGTAAAACTCTGCTATTCTATAATTTAGCAATTCTGAACCTACTGTCCCTAAAGAGATAGAAAAATGTATGTATCAGAAAATTTAATTTTAGTCAAGAAAGTGTAGTGAGAGAGGAGGGTCTGAATACCATTTTCATGCTTATTCTATTTCTGAAAGACAGTGCCATTTCTAATTGTGAATGTTTTAAAGCACAGAAGAATGGCAGTTCAAGCATCTCACAGGAGCTTGCAAAACAGGGAAAGGAAAAACTCACAGTGGTGGTCTAGGCAAATAAGAAGTCTGAAGGGCTAAAATCTAAGTGCCCTTAATCATATAAACACCAGAAAATCTCACTATGCCAATAAGTTTGTTCCTAAATTAGTTTTTGTATACGTCCTTATTAAGTCAATGCAGTCATCTTTTCAACGTCCCACATCAATTTCCATTGCAGCTTCCGAAGTATTTGCTTAACATAAATGAAAATGCTGTATAGATTATATGTAAAAAGGTGAAGTGTAATCTCACAAAAATAAGAAAAATAAGACACTGAGTAACTAAAGAGAGTGATAAATTCTTTCCTAGATCTCTTAAGAACAGCGCAGGAAATAACTGATAATTCTGTACCAAGGAAGTAGGGGAATATATATTAGGAAAAGTCTAGCCATAAGGAGACCTCAGCATGGGAACAGCCATCAATATATTGAAATGAGCTTTATTGGAAGTATCTAAGAACAGGGCATAAAATCACCTGCCAGAAACTGTCAGTGTTATTCATGTCCTGCATACCCCTGTGAATCCAAGAAGAAAAGCTACCAGTGAAGGGTAACAGAAAAACAGGCTAATATTTTCGTATTCAACATCCAGTTAAAAAAAAACCCAACTACTGAAATGTTAAAGATATATTATAAATAAATAAATAAATAAATAAATAAATAAATAAATGAAGAATCATTCATCTTGACAATCTACTCTCAACTCCTAGCAGGAAAATGCTCTTGAAATCCTTTTCCTCCCCTTCAATGTAAGATAGTCAATCACACCTCAACATTCCTTTTTGTATCAGTTGTGCCAAATCTCATAGCATTTCACAAATAATAGATAAACCCCTGTGACACTGAACAGAAACAACACTGTGTGCCTCACGTAAACACTGCCACTGAGAACTCAGCAAATTAATTAAATTCAAGAGTTATTTCAAAAGCTGATTAAACAAGCTGTTTTTCATATGTGCATCAAGAAGGTACAACGATTTTTCATCAATGTATTAGCAAATTTTTAAGTTCTTTTAGGGGAAGTCCTCTTTTCCACTATGCATTACAGAATGCCGTTCTATCTGTTACAAAATTAATGGACAGCCATAAACCAGATTATTTCTTTTGTTGGTTATATGATGACCACATGTAAGCTGCTCTAGATGATTATTTACAAGAACTTCCAGATTCTGAACCAGCCTCTCCTCTGTCAGAACTGCAGTCTGAGCATGCTCGTAACTGAAAACAGAGTGCCCAAGAGTTAGTGTCTGCAAACACAGCCTTAGAGCTCCTGCTACTGAGGCTATGCAAATGTCCGGGAAACAACAGGAAGCCCTAGGCTGGCTTGAGCAGGTATCTGCCAGGACTTATCCACTGACATTAAAAAAAAATCTGCAAAAGTCATGGTCATGGGATACCTTCCCCTCCCTCCTCCCTCTCCCAGGCACTGCGCTATTCTAATGCATACGTGACAGCTCACTGGTCAAAAGAATGGATGTGCTAAGGCAGGACATGAACTCCAGGAATAGCTGAAAGCATCAGAGTTTTTTCTCATTTGGCTTCAGGACAGCAGTACTCAGGGGGGTTCCTAGCTAGCACTGGCATTTGCAGGAAGATGCACTACTGCTGACACCATTTGTAGCACTACTTACAGAGCTGCCAAGTCCAGACGAATACTTGATAGAGGTTTGTCTTGTGCTGGATTGTACACTCAGTGCTGGAGGGCTGTTTGGATTTTGTTTCCCTTGCTTTTGCCTTCTCTCTCTCCTGACCTCTCTTCTACCCTGCCCTCCTCCAAATCCATCCATCTGCTCTTGTCCCTCACTTCTTTCCAACCGTGCTGGCAGCATGGGAAGCAGCATACCCCTACCTCCCTGTTCAGCTCCTCTTCTCAGCACTACCCTTCCCACAGCCCCCGACACCTGAGCCCACGTCCATGTGTGACAGGGCTCATCAATGAACTCCAGGAGAATGAAAAATTGAGCGCAAGAGCATTACAATGAGGAGCAGGAAGTGCTGAGGGGAGATTAGAAGTGATTGACAGGGCAAGTCCCAAATATGGAACCATCCTGCTTCAAGATTGGTGACTGTGTTTGTTCCAACACACTCATTGGCAGCAGTGCTATTATCAGCTTTATGAGGCTATTTATAGAGAAACCGAATACAGAGAAACCCATGAAAAATTCTCACCTTTCTCTTCCTGAAATAAGACTAAAACCAATAGATCATGCTAAAACTTGTTTCCCTAGCAATAGATTGGTAATTCTTGCTCCTGCTAAAATTGAGTGTTCTAGTTCATGAAGGTCTCTGCTCTGCCAAACAGGAAGCAAGTGCTTTTGGCTCAAGATCTTGAGGTGTAGAGATGACTTTATGAAAAAGAGTTCCTGTTAAAAGAAATTACTATACCATTGTTTTTCCTCACTAGGTAACAAATAGAAAAACGGATTTTTTTGTCAGTATGGTACAAGCACCAAAGAATAAACAGCTGCTCTCTGGCTCTCTGCAGATTTCACCCTTCAGTGAACAACAGACAGATTGAATATGATGCTGCTATTTATCCATAATCTTCTTTTTACAGACTAAACCAAAATTTCTCATTACACCATTATGTGCTTTGCATGAAACAAGTTGTTTAGTTTTCCTCAATAGGAAATGTCCCAGGATTCCCACAACATTTAGGAAGAGTCTGAATCTCCCACCACAAGTTTTCAGTGTTCCTCTTCAAAGTACTCCCAGGATGATCTAGGGTCAGGGATTTTGCTGGAATCTTCCAAATATTCTGTCTCACAGAGTCAGAAAAGAAATTCAGCCAATGGTTTCATGGCCAGACCAGATAGTCAAGGAAACCTAAGTCTTGGAATTTAGCATAAGAAGGCCTGTGTACAAAGGGAGGGACTTTCTTATTAAAAGAAACTTAGGCGTAAAACAATCAAGTGGCAGAGAAAAGAAGCAAAGATTCGTGCTGGCCTTCCTAGAAGAAAGCTATCTAAGCTACTTACATTGAAATATGATTAACACTGGCTGTCTGCCAGAGGTACAGCCTTACAGGGGAGTGAAGGAATTTATTGATCATCTCAGTCATGAGAAGAGGACTTTAGCAGCATCACTGACTGGACATCAGGCTAGAGGTGTGGCCTCCACTCTGATTACTGCATAGGAACTATAGAAAAATACTTCCAATTCAAGCAAATCTCATTAGCATTTCAATTGAGTAATAATTTCTCAAATTTTCTGTGCAACACAAATAAAAGTGAATCTTTCCATGTGGAAATGGTCTGAAATCTTAGTTCACTGAAGCTATACTATTTGCATAACCTGAAGATTCAATCTATTTTGTGGTCTTAAGTTCTTACATACATTAATACTCTTAGTTAAAGTGAATGAAAGCTTCCCAATACTTTGAAAACCTATTCTGGAACAGGATGAAGAATACATATAAAATAGATGGGACAAGATTAATCTGTGCAGAAAACATTTTTCACAAGGAATAAAAAGTTGCTGTTTGAAACATATTTATTCAGCATAGGCATTTTTATATCCTCTTATTCTAAATTCTTTATAATAGACACATTTTTCTTTTACACTTTCAGTGTGTAAGTCAACAGAAACAACCCTTGTCTCATTTCTTTGCTTGTCTGTAACTTGGATTACATGCCATTAATCTGTCAATACAGATGTGGTCAAATCGATCAGTGCAGCCCAGAGAGAATCTGCTGACCCGAAACCAGACATTAACTGAAAATTCTCCTGGCTCCAATAATCATATTTGCCTATAGCTCCCTAAACCATAGAAGGTTCTTAGAAACTTAGAATACCCTAGAATTTCAGATATCTATTTATATGAGGTTGTTTTATTCTCTAAGTCACACTCAAATGGTGTAATTCAGTTGCCTATACCACAACCAAGTGTGAGATTATGGGATAACCTAACTGGCCTTAAGCTGTGCTCCAGAAGGGCAGAAGTCTCCCTTAGGTCTATTATCACATATACCAGGCCTATACAAATATGTCAGCTACCTTAAAGCCCCTTAAATATGAGCAGATGCCTATTTTTAGAAAACTGAATCAACAAAAAAATGTCTGGTAGCAATGAAAAATTCAGGTCACAAAGTTACATGTTATCTCATCATTGTGACCCAATAAACAGACTCTATTTCCTATGAAGACAAATCAGGCTGTAGGATCATGAAGAGGTGACTCTGAGGTGGTTTCTGCAGGTGTCTTGATTGCTGCTACTCAAGGCCTCTCTGCCCAATGCTTTCCTGTGCAATCCAAACTTAGCAATGTTAACATTTAAGTAATCAGTGATAGATCTGGGTTAACCTAGAAGAACATCTTTGAGATGTTCCTGCTGCTTCCTGCATTTCAGCTGGGAGCCTCTGCAGTACCATCTTTCATAATTCTTTCAATTAATGAGGTCTTTCACACACAGTAGTTAGTGACTGTCTTTTGTTTCTCTAAGATGAAAAGATGAAATTTGAGAGGTTAAAAGCCCGGGACAAGCTGTCAGTATGTATTTTCTGTTTTCAAATCACACTAATATTATTATATTGCAGTATCAAGTAGGAAATCATTCAAACACCCTTCAACAACATATCACTGAATCTTCAAAAACTCAGTGGCACAAGTTGAAGTTGCCAAAATCCAAAATCCTCTTCCAGTAAAGTCAGTGGCATGTTGTTTTTTCTTCCCAGGGAAGAAAAGATGAGTCAGTCCTGCTGAGATATGAACATATGGCTCTAACAAACCTAGGTACTCAAAGCCTGATGCTTAAGGCACTGTGATGATCCTGTGGGACAGTGACACCATAATAACTTGCATTGCTTTCCAAGAAGATTTTTTAGGGTGTTGCTTTTTGTCATCCTCTGCTAGCAAAACAGTCTATTGTCTTCAGCAAAAAAAGTATCACACAGTCCTGCATAACACGCAGATTACCAGAAAAAGAACTGAGGCAATTTAAAGTTCTATTAAATGCATCCATTTGGGGACAAAATAGAGGAACAAAAGGAGGAAACATTAAGCATGTTTCTCCAATAAAGACTAGTGAAATAAACAGATCATAATCTAAGACAAATACTTAATTCATGAGCTAAAAATATTTTGTAATATGTCCATGAGATTATTTATAATGTGATTTAGTTTGAGTCACAGAAGAGCTTGATACATGCCTGTGGCACCAACAGAGAACACAAACATATTTCACGGATTTTTAAAATATGAACTATGATATATGCTTACTTCTAAAAGTCAGAAATAACATGTGCTTGAAAACAGTGAATTCTAGTTGAAGGCAGACAAACTCATCTTTACGTCTACACATTTATTCTCTTTTCACTGCATTTTCAGCCTTACCACAGGTACACTCTGTTCATTCAGCATTTTCTGCACTTCTGTCAGCAGATTTGACCCTGTCACACTTTGTACCCACGCTTTTGTAATCCATATTTCCTGAAGCAACTTATTTTGTCTCTCTCTGTTAGGTCTTTATATCTTTTCAAATACCTTCTAAAATTTCAAATAGTAAACTCTCATAAAATGCTGGAAATAAGTAAGTCTAGATTTCAAAAAAGAAATTGAACCACACCCAGATTTTGCAACAGACTACTAGTCCTTTTCAGGACTCCAGATCCTAAGTGCAGCATATTTCAATCCCTTTCATATATGCTATATCTCACACCTCTTGTCACAACTCCAGTTTCCAGCAGGATGCTTCCTTTCCATTTTAAAAGCATAGAAATAAAATTAAGCCAGGCTTGTGCATTCTCTTCCACCTTTTTATTCTCTCATATAGATTTTGATAACATATTCTATCACCCTACTAGCTTTTATTTCAACTTCCAACACCATGATATACCCACATTGAAATTTCTACCCTAACCTCAAAATTGCACCAATGTTCTCCTATGCTCATCATATTTTAGGACAACTGGATAACACATATTAACACATGTACTTGAGAAATTTTGCCAATAGTAAGATTTGTAATAGCATATGGATTGATTAGTAATTAAAGAAAAAGATTAAATCTGAATTCTTGGTTTCAGCATTCCCAAACCAAGGAAACAGCCCCTAAATTCTGTGACTCATTAACATGGTAACAGATACATAGTTCAGTTTTGAAGTATATTTTTGTTTAAATTCTCTGAGTTGATATTGATATTGATTGTGAGAAAAGCAGTCCAGAAGGTATGCTTGGAGAATAGCGGTTGATGGACTAAAAAGGATTGGTACTACCACAGTGAAGTACAAGGGTGTAGGATGTATGCTGCTCTCACCTGTTATTTTATCTCATTGGGGTAACCAGTGAGAACTGCATGGCACATCATTTATGAAAGTCAGCAGGTTCATCTTAGAGCAGGTTTCCCATTACATAATAGACAAACTACAGAAGTACAACCAATGTCTCAGGAACTGGGATATAAGCAGTCTCTGTTTGACAAAGGCCAGGTCCCAGGATGTTTTTAACTCCTACAGAAAACAAAGACCAGAGATATTCCTATGAAAAAGGTATTTTAAAAGGTATTATTTAGCCTTTTGCTGAATGTCACTTCTTTTACATAAAACTTTTATATAAAAAACAGATAACTGTTCAGCATTCATATTCTCTGCTTTGGCCTTTGCTATTACACTAAGATTATTATAAAATAAAGGTTAGGCCCTTGCATCACACCGAGGTCTTTAATAATCTACCTTGAATTCTAGTGCATTGCTTATCCCTTTTTTATATCAACCTCCTCATTTTTCCCTTCCCATTTCTGCACTCCAGGTGATTACCCTATTTAGAGCACAAAATCTAGGGCCTCTGTTTTCCCAGTAATTCCAGGCACTTCCTTACTCTTAACTTAGTAGCCTGCAGCAACAACACAGTTCTTTAAAAACGAAAAATTGCATTTTGCTCACACTGAAGTGAGTGGTAGAAGTCCTAGCTCTGGATTAAATAAGGAGGGTAAGAATTAAACTGTATGGCCATCTACAAGCACTCTTCTGTCTCAAGCTTACATAGTCCGCACACTGGCTACATAAATCCACATAAATGCCAAAAGCTGAACCAAAACCTGCCCAATTACAACTGGTATCATATATACTCCATCACTTCAGGTAGCATCAGTTTTTTCAAGAGTTGCCCAAGGGACTTTTCAGTCCAAAAGCCATTAACAGATTACTCTTGTACATACACAGCAAAAAAGAGCATTGGTATTCTTCACTGAAATCAAAATCCTGTCCTAACCTCTCCCACTGATGACAATTCTATTGCTCTTTCTAACTTAGACTTACAGCTTCCTATTGCCTTTGATTTTTTCATTCCCTTTTCCTCACACTACAGATGACATCTTAATGATACCCTACCCTCCACATTTCTTACCTTGACTAGAGTTCAGTCTTCCTTCACTACTCTGAGAAAGCTACTGTCAAGTCTTTTGCTCTGCCACTTTCTTACTACTAATTGAACTTTTCTGAATCCTTTGTTTTACCATTACCAGGGCACCCTAAAGACAACAATGAGAAAACTAATAGCTGTCTGCTGTCTCTCCTTCTCTCCTCATAATTAAATTGTATCTTTCTATCTTACACTGGCATCCACAGTACTCATCCATCTTCTCTGCAGGTTCCACATAGCCTTCAGTAAAGTTCTGATTTTTATTCTCTTCTATTTGTTTTCCAAACTCTTCAAATTTTCCATCTTACTGTATTTGGCACTATTGTGTCTACACCTTGCACTTCCAGGTGTCCTCCTGTTTGTCCAGTTTATATCCTCCTTCAGATATCTCATTTAAATAAACTCCCTGCAGTGTTCTACAATCCATACTTACCAGGCACAGCAGTCCCAGTCTATCAGATGGGTGGGTAAGTAGCCAATATGACTTTGTGGCACAATTAGCACAGGGTCAGTACCCTCTGACCATGGGTCATTGGCAGGGATCAGACCTAATTTTTCATACATTACATTTTCCCAGAACAGCCTTCATCTACTGAGCTAGTAACAACCAACTTGCTAGTGCAGAAAGATATTGTCTAACTCACAGTTGCATTCTACTCCTTTTTACATCTCTCCTTGAAAACACAGGACAGAAACAAGCACCTTTGTTCTACTCATCTCTGCCTTTCTAATCAAGTTTACCTTCTGCATTGGTCTCTTCAAACAAAATAACAGAAAAAGCAGGTACTGCAGCAATTTGTAACACTTCACCAGCAGCACCAATTTAATTTGTACTGAGTATGGATGTTGAAGATTTTTCAAACAGTCATCAAGGGATGGTCCAATCCTGATACCTGCATGAAGGCATTTGAGACTCAGCTCATTGTCCCACACATAGTGTCCAGTGCTGCTTGAGGTGTCTCAGATCTGAGAAATCCCAAGGTCAGTGACAAAGGACCTATGGAAGATTTGAGCTTCTCTGAAGCAGCAGCTGGGGAATATCAAAGGTATTTTGGTACTTCTAATGGGGCATAAATGATACCAGTTTCCCCTAGTTGTAAAGTGCAGAGAAAACCTTATTTCGTAATTGATATGATCTGTGTATGATGACAGGCTGTTTTGCTCCCTCCTAATTGTTTTAGCATTTAATTGCAATGCATAAGCTCTTCTTTCAATAGCAGATTTTAGATTGCTCTAAACAACTTAATTATATTTCACAACACCCTTGTGCATTAGGGAGGTATTAATATTCCTGTTTTCCAGTCTAGGAAAAAGGGAAGACAGGAAAGGGTAAGTGGCTTCCTGAAGGTTAAACAGTAAGTCAGTAGCAAAATTTGAAGAGGACCTCCAGACTCTCAACCACAGTTTTTATTTCCCACAGAAATAAAATTTACCATGCTAAATGTAAGAATGGTAATAAATACATGATTGTAGAGTTTCAAACTGCAAACAGTGCATTTGTGAAAGGATGCAGGAACTTGAATGCAAACTAAAAAAACTTTAGCGTTGAGGTAAACATTGAGCTGGATATCCAAAAAGCTCTGACAATCCATATCACTGCAATGACACCAGGAACTGCAGGCACAGAGGAACAAACAAGACTGAATTCCATTTGCTCCCTGCTATGAGCATCCTTCCCTTGAAAAAGGCATGTCATCCTCACTGTACAAGATAGTCACACTTGGGGATAATTTCTAAGCATATTTGAAGCTGTCTCATCTATTTTTTTTTTTTTCCTACAAAGAAACACCAATTTTAAGCAGATAATTTTCAGGAAAAAAAATTTATATTTCTGTAACATCCAGATGTCTCAGACAGGATGAGGGACACACTTTGTTTTAGGTACTATATAAAAATACATGTGCAAAGACATGAGCTAATTCAAGCACAGAAAACAGGTGCGTGTAACAAACAGCAGGAAAATTGCAAGAAAGGAGAGATATGAACAACAACTATGAGAATTGAAGTCTTCATATGCTGCTAAAAATCCAATCTGATATTCTGGAAAGTTTAGATGAGATTTGCACCAAATGTGAGAAGTGACAATAAGATATTGGCAGACCAAATGTTTTCTGATTGAGTACATACATGCTGATTCCACCAGCAACACAAATAGCAAGCTTGTTTTTTAAAATGTAAGGCCAGGTACTGTGATATCATTTATTCCTACTCAACATGTCCATGCTCCCTAAAACATTCTTGGAGTACCTGCTTGGGTTGTTTTTAGTCATTTCTTAACCTATTCATTCACTGAATATTAATTACATGGGTTTTAATCAATATATATCAAATTCTAGGGCATATTTCACATTGGATTGTTAAGGTCAAGTCCCAATGATTTTTGTGATAGTTTGATCTGTTTGTTAAGGGGTTCATATAGTTTGATTGCCTGATTAAGTATGAGGAGTTCACTGTAGGAATCCAGACTTAACACTTCCAAATTTATGAAATATTTGATTTATATATAAAACACACTCAGCATTTACATGCAACACAGAGATATACTTTATGCCCAAGACACATGAAGATAATACACAATTTGATAAAGTCACAGTTTCATCTCCATGCCCTGCTTGGACCAGTTTAATGGCTAAGAGATCAGTGTCCCATCAGCTGTATGTCAGACCATTCTTCATGTCAATTATATTCTTTTAAACATCTTCTCTCCACTCTCCAAGTCTTTGTTGAATTTGTGGCCAACAAAGTCTTTCTATGGTATATTGATCTTTGCTGATGCAAACTGAGAATACCAGTTCTATGCCAGAAGAGAGTCACCTGCAAAACCTAATCTATTTATCTATGTAAATATTTATAGTTTAGTCAGCATTGTGGCATTGAGCATTAATTCATTTCAATTACTATCATTCTGACCTGGGTTCAAACCAGTAATATCATCAATTCCAAGCCGGCCACATCTCCAAAAAAAGAGTCCCAACCTTTAGAAATGTGTATAGTTTCTAGAAAATATTGCCTGCAATAATCAGGTCTAAACAGTCTTTGAGATGCCATAGCCCTCACTTATGTCCTTGCTATCTTGCTTGCCATGAGCATCAGTTGATCTATTCCAAATACTGTTAGCACAAGTTATCACAATTCCTACCAGACAAAAGTATGGAAACTGCATGTTCTCTGGCTGACAGGGCACAGTTATAAAATACACTCTGAAATGAGCCTGGTATTAGAGTGAGAATGCTAACTGGACATGAGCTGTGCTCTAATACTTAGAGCTCTTTGTATCTCTTCACCCCCAACTTTCTACACATTGATTGTTGTATCTGAGAAAAGCTACTTCAGCTATTAATTCCAGAGATACCACACAGGATGCAAACCATAACATCATTCTTGTATGTGCAGAGAACAGCCTATAAGTGTGATTGTAAATCAAATTCATTTTAGAGTTTTTAGTTATTTTACACAGGTCATTGGTAACATTTATATCTACATAAATATATTTGTGTTTCAAATATAAAAGAATTCTGATCTACTTTGTCTTCTGCACTCATAATTCTTCAGTGGGACTATGTGAGTATAATGTCACTGCACTGTTCCTCTGTTGGTTAAAGGACTGAGACTTTGACAGGTTTTCCTTGCCAAATTGCCTTCTTTCTATTACACCAAATCTTATCTATTTTCTGAGTCTCTTGGAGAATTAGAAAATAACTTTTTTTCTTCCTTCTTAGCAATACATCAGCATCCTTTCTGTCTACCTAACAAAGTCAATACAGAGGGGAAATAACAGGTAGGATTCTGATTTTTAGCAGGCGGAGAGGAAACCTGCTGGGTTTCGGGTCTTTTAACTGCTACAGTACTATGATTTTATCATATCAGTAAATTGTGGCCAACCACCTGTTGGATCCATATGCTTTAAAGCTGATTGCCAAGCCAAGAGCTGCACACAGAATGCCATCATACATCCTCCTATGTGCCTTGTCAGAGAAAAGAAGGAAAAAGATTTTTTCATTAAAAGACATTTTGCAATTCATAAAATGGATTTAAATTAAGCTGCAACAAACACACATTTAGAAAAGCACCTGGGTAGACCAAATTTTCACCACAAAGAATTTAGACCCTAGCATAAGGAATATATTGTTATTTAAATAATCAAATCTCTGTTAGCACTAGTACCCATGTGCTCATTAGAAAGATGAGGGCAGAGGAGGCTGATGTGTCGATTTCAGCCTTCACCTAATTAAAGATATACTAAGGCTTAAACTAAACCTGAATTGTGTGTACAGATTGTTCTGCTGTATTCCTTCTATAACATGAGAAACTGTTTCTAATGTTTCATTTTGTAAATGTGATGGCATGGAGGATGACAGGCAAATTGACCACTAAAACCAAACCTGTGGAATAAAGGGGAGTAATCAAAGCCCATGTTATCACTTCATAATTCCTGCAAGCACTGCTGTACAGCAACTGGCTGCCAGCAGTTCTGCTGCAAACCTGAGCAATGGCTCCAAGTTGTTCTGCTCCTGTACCAATGCACAAAAATATGACACACCGGTGTACAAATTACCAAAAGAGTTTTTTCAGTCACTTCTGTGGGATGCGGATGAACCTCCTCCCCATGTCAGGCAAGGAGACTATTTGACTATGGTTTATTTTTAAATACTACTTGGATCATCTTATTGAAAACCACTGCACTGGCGTAAATCTCATTCCACCATCACACAAACACATTTCCTAAGATTGAGTCCAAACGTACCAATGTAGTTAATCAAACTGTCCACTTGGGCTGATCAGTTGTTAATAGGACACAGTAAAGAGTATAAAGGTCCCTTTGGGCTTCCTTATTAATGTTACATTTTATACCATTCAGACTAAAGCTCTGTCCACACTAAAGGTGATATTGCTGCGGCATTCTGCTCCTGCCAACAAACACGTGCCATCGAGGACCCTGAACAAGCACTCACATCTGTGTCCACTCCTGTACCACCCATTTAGCAGAGACAATGATCACTAGAAACAACAAAGGAGCCACTGATAAAACAAACAATGCTGTGAGCCAGAGATCACTGCCATGCCAGCCAAGTTTGCCTTGAAAATACTCAAGAAAAAGGGAGAGGGGGAGGCAAGAGAGATATCAAATATAAAACTGTAAAACCTATATCTAGAAGAGGTTTTAGCCATGCAGCCACCCAACCCGACATCAGTAGCATTTTCTAATGCACTGCTATAGAACTGAGCAAGAAAGAGTGAGCAGTGCTCATGGAAAGCAGACAAACATCCAACGCCTCCTCCCATTTGGAATCATATAGTCTGCTACGAGTCAATAGACACAAGGAATAATAATAATTGTTATTACAGGAGTAATGATAGTAATAGAGAATCACCAACCTTGAGGATCCCAGTTCACCTGTTTTCTTGGAGTCTCAATTGGAAATTTCATCGCTTCCTTTTTGCAAACGGAGTAAAAAGAATTAAATAAATTCCCAACCTTCCTGTCTGATGCTGCAGTCAAACAAATTAATTTCAAATTATAGGGAGCCTGCGCCGTTTGACAGAGGGAAACTGGTGGTTGCCAAGGAAAGAAATACACAAACAAATCGAAGAAGGTGGGGAGGGGCGGGCAGGGGAGTGGAGTGGAGGGGTTTGCAGGCACCCCAGCACAGAGAGGGGTATAAGGGATGGACTGAGGACAGGAGAGAATCTGGAGGAGCAGGAACGGAGCAGACTGAGATAGGTGGCGGGTCCAGGGCGCTGCTGGCTCCTGGGGAGGCTCCCGCAGCTGTTCCGCCCCGTCCACCTGCAGATGTCAGGGTGGCGGGGTTCCCGCTGCAGCGCGGCCCCTCTGCTGCGCCCACCCGAGGGGGACCCGGGCTGGAGACAACGCAGGCTTGCAAGGATCGGGGACTCGTCCAGCCTCCCACGCCCCCAGAGACACCTCCCACACGTGGCCAAGCTCCCTGGCCTCAGCCATCCCCCAGAAATGAGCGCACCTCCGTTCAGCCCCGGGCTCTAGAGGGGTAGCAAAAGTCAGCCATGGGGCGGGAGCCGCAGCAGCGCGGCTGGGGCGAGGCAGGGGCGAGGCCGGGACCACCCCGGCTCAATGCAGCAGCAGCCTGGCTCGCCCAGGAGAGCCGGAGCAGGAAGAAGAGAAGGAGGAGGAGGGAGCCACCCTACAGCTTTGGAGGGAATTCACGGAGCCCCTCTCTGCGCTGGCATAAAAAGGGGGTGGGGAGAGCCCGCGAGTCCCTTTGTAAGAGGCAGTGCGGGTGCCTAGGGAGGGGGCAGACTCCGGCTGATACTCACGAGGAATCCTTCCCGGGAGGGGAATGCAGCCTTGTTTGGCGGAGTTTGCAGCCGGAGACACGCTCGGATAAGCTACGAGCAGCAGTAGCGGCGGCGGCAGCACATGGCAGGAGTACGGCAGCATCCAGAGGCTCTGCAGCGCAGGGGGAGGGGAAGGGCAGGGGGATCGCCCGAGCCCCCGCAGCCTCTGGGGACCAGGACCGGGTACCCCGAAAGCCAAGGCACCCCTACACTCTTTCTGTCCCCGACCCGCACTGTGGACAGGGACACACACTTGGCGTCAAGGCAGTGCCTGGCACAGCGGGGCTGGGAGATGCGGCCAGGCTGCAGGAGGGGGCAGGAGGCTGGATGCTCCTCGAAGCTGCCCTAAGCTGTCAGGAGCCTTCGGGGAAACGGAGGACACTTGTGCAATTACCAGGCACTTGCTTCTTTCCAGATCTGAATTATCCCTCCTCTTCCTCATTCTCCAGGCTTTCCCTCAAACCCAAAACAGGCTAGTAACACCAGAAAGGTCTCCACCTGCAGTTACAATACAAGCCCCAGCTCCCCTCCCTTAGCCAGGAAAACAAAACCCCAGCCCCTCTGGGGGCCTGAAGGAAAACTGTGTGAGGTTAACCCTGTCCTGCCTACTCTCTTTCATAGTGGAAACCAACTCTTTGTCTGAAGGAGATCACCTACAGGGGATGGTTTAGTGGACAGATCCACAAATTCTCATATGTCATGGTCAGAGACCCATACCAGAATCAGTCCAGAGGTCCATAGACCTTCTGAATTTTCAGGAAATGTGATTGGGATCTAAACCTGATGCCTGTGATAATTTGTGCTCTGCTTTTTTCCCTGTACTTTTTTTCTTAACTGCCCTTTTTCTGTTTTTCTTTTCTATCTGTTGCTCGAGGTTAGCTCTGAGCTAACCTCGTAACACCAAAAAGGAGAAATCTGCCCTGACGAAGTAAAAAACCCAAACCCAAAGCAGTCCAAAATGTGCGACTCCCCTTAGGAAACTCTTACTGTGAAGATTGGCACACTCTTTTCACGTCCACATTGTGAAACTAAATCCATGCTTTCTCCCAGTCTTTGTTCAACCTCAAACAGGAAGAGGAAATCGGTACTGGGGAATCCACGCTTTCATTTAGGGTTGGGGTGCAAGGTCCTGTAAAGCAGCATGTAGTTTGAAGAAACTAGATGGAAGTAATGCCGCAAGTTTTCTTGGGGGAGGTGCTAGGAGTCTCTCCTTCCCCTAATCTGAGCACCCCTGTGGCTCTTGTTTTGTGCTGTACAGGAGGAGGAGGGAGAGGCTGCTCTAAGGGAGGACATGGTGAGAATGATAATGAGCCTGCTCAGTCAGATTGAATTTGAGATGATTGCAATGATGACATCAGTAGCAGAAGGTATTTCCTTTGCAAGCAAACCACAATGCATTCTGAACACACTTCGGGATTTCTGTTGACGTTACTTCTGCAAACTGATTGGGAACAAAAGGGAGGGTAGGCTTTGCTAATTGTGCTGTGTAATCACTTGAATTATGGTTACAGTAACCTAAAAGGCTTCAGAAGCTTTCTGAACCCCCAACAAGACAAGTTGTCAAATACGTATCAATAAAGAACAATTCATGTATTTATACACACACATGTATAATATATATATGTGTGTAAATAACTTTTCCTCAGCATGCAGAAGTTTCCAGCTTACTGGCATCTTCCTTGTATATTACCAGGGAAAACCTAACATAAAGACAAATGTCACTCAGCTGTGTCACCCTAACCCAAGCACTACCCCATCCCTCCACCATAACTATCAGCAGTTAACTGATGAAGTGTATTCTGCCACAGACACCTGTACACTGAGAACTCACCTAAGACAGCCAAACTGAAACAGTCCACTGATAAGCTGACAGCATTGAATTCCTGCTGAGACATGCAAGAAGTCTATAGTCTGGAGGTGAATTCTTCAGGTGTATTACCAGAAACGCATCCTGATTGTTACTGGCTAAAGAAGAGGAATTGTCATGAAAATGACATGATGGAGACATCTCACAGTTGTTTGACTTACTGTAAAACTAAATAGATAATAATGACACAGTAATGACACAATACCATATTTATGTTTTTTGTATCCCCTTTATCCCATACTCCCAAAAAATATCTGTAAGCTCTACATACTTGCTCTAGCTTTATGATTGAGAAACCTTGTGGCAAATCAGTTGTGGTCTATCGAGTACCTAAATGCATGACATCATGTAATTGTTTTGCAATTTTTTTTAATCATGTTATGATCGTGGAAAACTTGCTCAATTATTTCAATGCCTCAAACCTGCAATTTTATTGAGTGGGCCAATTTATTCCCGAAGTAACTCATTTAAAATCAATGGGGTTACTCCAGAGATAAATTTGGCATCTTTCACTGACAGCACAGCTGCTGCATAGAAATGTAACTATTATCTTATGCAAATAAAAGGCCTTTCACCCCTCAGTGATGTCATATTCTTATGACAGGGAGAACTGGTGCCTTGAAGCTATAGTGTTTCAAGCTGTTACTCTGTCAACTTTTATAAGCTAAGTGGATTCAGTAGTATTTAATGTTTAAATGAAAGATCACCAAGAAAAATAAACCTATTTTAGTACCTGGACAAGAATTTTCAGGATTTGATTAGTCTTCCTAAATTCTTACTTCTTCTTCAGGGTTCATTGTTCAGACTCAAAATCCTCAGAGCTGAAGTTAGTTGAAAATCAGCACCTCACAGGACAGGGCCCATGACAGTCGCAACACAAAAGATAAAAGGCCTTCTATTAAAAGCCATCTCATTGACAAAAGAATAAAATGCAAAGTGCCCTTTTACTGTTCATTAATGTGGTGAGTGATTTAGAAGTGAAATTGGTGTAATTCAAAGAAAGCCATAGAAAAACAGATGAATAAATACCTCTTATACCTACTTAAATCTAGTGAGCAGGAATGGGAAAATAACTTGATCCTTGATAGTAGACAGAAATTGTGTGTAACTTGTTCGTTCCATTTCTTAAATGCTCTGAAGAAATGAGGCAGGGCTAGATGGAAGCCTAGACAGTCTTTTTCTAGACTTAACATTGTACTCATTTGTGTATATAAATATTCAGTTATATAGTTGTTTGAAATCTGGTGTTTCTAATTGTGAAGATTATTCTTCTTTCAGTTTATTGGCACAGGAGTGCTGTTTTTTACACTGAGACCAAGAGAGCAACTCAAGTGAATTGCATCCTGTTCTTTATATTCTATTGACCCATCCTGCAGTAGTATTAATTTGGACGTGATCCAGCCCAGAATCCTTTTATAATTTCTTTATTCTCCAGGAAGCTTTCTGTCAAGGAGAACATTTAAAGCCTCCTCTTTAGGATAACCTGAAGACTTCTTGTTCAAGTAGTTTTCAGAAGGTTTAGTGTCTTTAGGAATCAGAGAGTTAACTAAGAATCAGAACTATGCAAGGAAAGGAAACGTTGCTTTTATTGTCTTTCATTGCATGGAGTTTCTTATCACTTTTTAAGTTACAACATGAAGTGCCATGTTTTCCTTATTTCATGGATTAATGCTCAGAACAGAAAATGTTCTGATTGGTAGAAATGGTTTCAATTAAAATAGTGGCTCTGCCTGAGGAAACTTCACATCAGCATTAAATTAGGCTAGGATGGTACCACAGCCTGTCTGCAGTTCCTTTGGCCAGTGACACTAAACAGAATACACCATGATCCTGCTTCTCACATCCTAACACATCAATCATCCAAGTGCCAGAAGAGGACAGGGGGTACCTGGTTCACAGTTTGTAATCATCTTCACCATTCTTGGCTCTTTTCTGGTATCCATTCCTCATTAGCCAGACTCCTGCTCTCAGACACCTTTTATATCAGTCCTTTTGTATGGCCAGCAGGGACTATAGTGTAGTAGTTCCCTCACTTTTTTGTTCTATTTGAAAAATTACATGGACATTATTAGTTTATTAGTATAGTGTGGACTTTTTTTTTTCCTTGCCTTGTAAGAAAATATTAACTAAAGCTGCAGAATACTGAGTCTCTCTGAACCCACTTACATCTGTTTCACATTAGTTTAATTTGACTCCAGTTCAATTACTCCTGCATCACACTCATAAGAGAGTTACAATCTGGCTCTCAGTTTCCATGATGTCCCTGAAGAATTCTCATAAGATAAAAGGCTGATATCTGACAAAAATAGCAAGTCTGATTAATAAAAACAAGCCACCAAGTTCATCTTAAGCAGTACTATTCTCTTCCCTCATGTCACTTTTCAAAGATTTCTTACTTGATAGATACATGAAACTCTATCTTAGCCAGCTGATAACTTTCCTCCATATTAAACAGGAAATTTGGGAGTTAGCTTTCGAAGATAGATTCCGTTTCTTTGCCATCAACACCAGCAGCAGAGCCACGAACGGAAGGGCGGAGGGCGGTGGCAGGAGCCAGCCGAGCCGCTTTCAGGACCCTGGACAGGGACACCCTGTGCTGCCCGGCCGTGGGGTACCCACGGGTCCGGGGCTGGCGGGGAGGGGACACGGGCTGTGAGCCCCGCTGGGCATGAGCGCCCGCGCCCCTGTGAGAGTCCCGCTTGGCATGGCAATGCAGCGCCAGGGCAGTGGCACTGTCACCTTGGGAAGGAACTGGGCATGAGCGTCCACCCCTCTGTGAGAGTCCCGCTTGGCATGGCAATGCAGCGCCAGGGCAGTGGCACTGTCACCTTGGGAAGGAACTGGGCATGAGCGTCCAACCCCCTGTGAGAGTCCCGCCTGCCAGTGCCAATGCAGCGCCAGGGCAGTGGCACTGTAACCTTGGGAAGGAACGCAGCAGCAAGCACAGAGGAAGAGTAGCACACAAAATATCCAGAAAGAGATAATGACAGGCAGCAGATGAAAGATGATCAATATCAGGAGCATAGTGACAGAAGCATAGGCAATCATGTTAGTGGGGAGGTCAGAAAGAAACAGGAAAACCCCAACACTTGAAATACAAATGAAAGATCAAAGAATAGATGGCTTTGACATGAGAAGGGTAACGATAAATAGGTGGGAGAGACTCGCTAGCTTGAATACAGAACGAGGGATAAATGAGTGGAAGAAATATATTAAACCACACCTTCATATGCAAGGTGCAAAATTGCACCACTTGAGTAGAAAGGAAAGGAAAATAGAGGCAAACTTCTCACAGTTTTATGTATATGCTTGTTGCACTAATGTCCCTTTGTTTAAAGCTTTCAGATATAAGAAATAAACCTACAAACCTTTGCACTTAGAAGACACAGAGATCTTGGGTAAGAGTTCAGATTGTTTTCTGTGTTGCTGCCTAGCCTGCATATTTGCTTGTTACTCAGCAGGACCAGCAGAATGAATGCAGTTACATGGAAGAACGATTATCCTGCACTCTGACCTTACCTCCCACAGGCCTGACAGTGGCCTCATCAGCCAGTGGGGCAGGATCAGGGGCCATCCACACCAAAGACATTAATGCTGATCTCAGAAGAAATGTCTTACCACCCATTTTGACTGAAAACTTCCACATTTCTTAGAATCAAGTATTCCACTAACAGCAGCTGTTCCTTTCAGTGTTTTGCAATGCAACATATCGTATCAGCAGCCTATTAAATGTGGGGATTAATGCAGCTATAGAACAGTTGAAGTAGGGAGGAACAGTCTGCACAAACACCATTCACTGTGACCAGTCCTCCTATAGCTTTCAGTTGTGCCTATTTCTTTTCTACTCTCAACAGAAAGAAGCTATACTGAGCATTTGAAGGGCTGACTACAACTCTTGCATTAATCATCATCACTTTTACAGTACTCAGAAGAGCTTTACTACTTTCTAAATTCAGTAACATATTTCTCACATGGCTCGAGTAGTAAGAAGCAGTTCCCAAAAAGTGAAAGCAATGGAATTGAGATTGGAGCTGTGGAATAAGGAATGAGATGAGGCTTTCTATTGAATTTCACTCCAACACTGTCCCATGTTTTTCCTCAACCTTGTAGTCCTGGACATGCATTTTTTCAGCCAGATGTAAAACTTTTGCAATCACTAGTTTAGCCATTGTTCGGAAGGTTAACACTGGGATTTGCCTGTGTCCCCTTATCTGCACACCATTGCCACCTTCAGTGCAGGAGCTCTCAGGGGAAAATTGCTTTAAAACAGGATGATATTTCAAGCAAAATCAAATCAATAAATTATTATTCTGTTGTAGGAAGAGTGAGGGCTGTGTTCTGAGTGTAAGTTAGAAATCATCAATATTAATAGTAGGAACAGTGTGTCAGGCAGTATAACAATCATGAAAACAGCTCATGACTCTCTTAATATGCTCACAAGGAAAAAGCTATTTCTGTATTTCTGAAGATGCAAAGCCTAACAGTAGGTGCATCCCAATTTGGGTTTCTACACAAATTGTGCATACACATGTATCTAGAGTCACAAAAAATCCCAAAACCAACCAACCAACCAACCAACAAGAAAACCCCCAATACAAATCCATGAGGGAAATCTAGCGCATTTGGTAAAAAGAGAGCACTGAAAAAATTGTATTCATCCTAATACATAATGTAACCTTCTGAAACAATCACCATTCTCCATTTCATTAACTGTTTTATAGTATTTTGTGGGAGAAGACGTAGTGGAATTACAACAGTTTAGATGCAACATGGCAAGAGAATGCAGTGTTATTCACACATGGCATATTCTCAGCAAAGTGAGAACCTACTGTGAATCAACCCATAGGCAGTGACTTCTCACAGTCAGCAGATCTGCTACAGCCTACAGACCAAGAGGTGACATGCATTTCATTCAGCTACCCATCTAAAGAAATGTGTCACTGTATATACATTGACATTTGTAATGTACATGTAATTACAATGACAATTGTAATAATGTTCTGGACCATTTGTATTCTGGTAATATAAAGGCAAAGAAGAGTTTATGTGGTTTGGGAACTATAATGCATTTTTGAAGCTAACATATCTTCATGTTGAAGAATGGAAAAATGTAATGTATATTAATTTCCTAAGCCAACATTTGCAGGTTGTCTGCAGGCAGCCTCCTTTATACATTTACATTTTGAATGAACATTTCCCTCAAGTCTTTTATGGAGTAATTCAGGAATGCACCCTTACAGCTCTAAACCAGCTGCAGTTACTTCTGTATGTAATGCATAGAAAAGCTTTGAGATCTTCTGTTTAAAAGGAACAATATAAACCACTATGTATTTTTACATCTTTACATTGTGTTTGTCTATAAAGATCTCACTTAATAATTCTAATCTGCCTTTTTACTATATAAACTAATGTGATGTAGGCAATATCTAGATCCCAGAGACTTAACATTATTGAACAGCCAGATAAAAATTGCTTGTATTAAAAAAGGCATGTACAACTCTGGTAAGCAGTATGAAAGCACTCTGGGTATTTTTTTCCCCCTCTTTTTTCATTTTCTCAAAGAAATAGTTTCACAAGTACCCAAAGGTATTTAGGCGAGCAACTCTGGGTCAATGACAGTTAGGTAGGCATCTAAATATCTTGCAGATCTCTTAAGAACACATCCCCTGATGCATCAGTACTGTAACCATGCTAGTGGTATTAAAGGAAAGAATTTAGCAGAGCACTCTATTGGGCAGCATTTTGAGTAAAGAAAGGTGATGGAATGAAGGCTCTGTCACTATCATAATTCTCCATGTGAATTACAAATTTGTAATGGTGGACTCCACTGTCAACAAGTTCAGAAGTAGTGCACAGGTGATAATTTGACATACACATAACTGTAATTATCATTTTGCTTGATAATATTACACCTATTATTCCAGCAATTTATTCAATACTAAATCTTTGCATAAAACCACTCTCTCCCTCAATTACCACAAACCTCTATAAATTATACATGCTAGCAATTTCATATCACTTTATGGTAGAATAGCATCATCTTTTAATTATAATAAATTTCTCATTCTTGATTTTTTAGCAGTCCAAAAAGAATAAATCACAAAGGCCCTTTAATTTTTCATTTTGTGCAAGAACAGAAACTTATACCTGTCAATTTAACGTCATGCCTCAACATTTTTTTCTGACTTCCATAATGCACTTTGTCTTTTTTATCTTCATTCCACTGTCTTGAGAAGCAGTGGTCAAAACTGAATTAAACACAGGTATGTTCATTAAATACCTATATCAACTTTATCTAATTAGAAAGAAAATTTTTTTTGCACTATGCTCAGTGCTTTTAAACATAATATTTCTTCTCTCATATCTGGTTAAAGACATTCACTCAAGGTAAACTACAGAAATGCTGGAAACCTATTGTTTCCCCATTTCTTGCAGGAAATTGCCAAAAACACTGAAGGCAGTAATCACTTAAGTTGTGACAAGCTCTAAAACAAATGAGGTGATATTTAGTATTTGTCTTTTAAACATATTTTTTTAATCTTCAGAGTTGTAGCATATTCATAGCACATAGAACCTCGTCTTCACTGACTTGGGATGGATATTTAAACAAGTGGGTTTTTTCTCTGGTTATCCAACAGATTTTGAGATACAGGGACTAGGACTTTGTGCATGAATATTCTCTAAGATTGCAGTTCATTGTCATGAATTTTCCAAAATGAGTAATATTTCAGTTTTGGCTTTAGAGATGATGTAATTAAAACAAACACATAGTAGTAGGAGGAAATCCAGCTGTTGCAACCATTGGATACAGAACAGTCTGCCAGCTGATGCCATCTTTAGAGCTGGAGAGGCTGCCATGGGAACTGACAACAGAAAACCAATATAGCTATATATTTTATTTATGACAAATGAGTTTTTAAATCAGTAACACATCAGCAGTCATAACACAGAAAACATGAGTTAGTTACCAGTAATGTATTCCTCAAAATCTTCTGGAATTCAACAGAAATGTCTAGTCAAATCTTCAAATGAAAATTATCAGTATTTCCCACTCCCCTGAAAAAAAATCTTATTTTATTTTGACTTTAATTTTAACTCAAACATTTTTATAGGCTCTAAAGTCTTATAAGGAGGCTTGCATTCAAATCCATTTCATTTTGATCATGAGTGCTTTGTTTTATATGTTATCTTCCTTCTCAGACATTTTATTCCACCTCAAAAATTGCTTCTGTCACTAAGACCAAGAATAACTAGGGCTACTTAAAACTTGCATTAAGATTTAATCAGTCAAGCAACTTGTGTCTTAAATTGCTATCTCTGAAACTCCTTTTCTTATGAGATGTGATTAGAACACATTGTTTAGAATGAAATTATTACATCTGCAGTAAAGTGAACAGTAAAGAAATTCTTTTCCCATAACTTTCACTGATGTAGAAAGAACCTCCTAATATTTTCTACTCCATGGTATTTATGTATAATGTACTGGGTACTTACTGAAGAGTTTGTTGCCTTACAGTTGTCAGGTGTTTTAGCCCTTCACAGATGAAGGTCCTTATCTATCAGACATGGCAAGATTATCAAGTATAATAACACAACAAAGATTCTCCAGAAATCCTTCCATAGTTCTGAACAAACTGAAAAGAGAAAACTTGGGAGATAAACATGGCTTGCCCAAACAAAGCAACCAAGCTCAAGGGGATACTAAATAGCTGGAAAACTCTGAAGACAGTGTTGTTTAGAAAGGAGGAAAATTAACCAGGTAGGGAGAGGCCTGCTGGTTTGATCTCAGTAGTCTTCAAGGATATGTTTTAAAGAAAGCAAAAATAAAGGACTTGCAGAAGTAATCACTAAATGCAATAAAACCCAATAGGTTTATTAATCAAATAGAACCTGAGGGGGTTTTAGATGCACTTAGCTAAAAAGAAAGTTTAGCTATAAAAAAATAGAACTTGTTTTCTTGATAGGTAAACTAAAAGGATTTAAGTTATTATGATGATACCGGAAAACCAATCCTGAAAATCTTTTGATGCTATCAAAAGTATACAGTATATTCTGTAAAACAGCTAGTTGTACAAATTATGGGGTGTGGGAATTACAGAAACTGAAAGGTATTGCCAATATATATTATAATTTGAAGAGTACTTACTAATCCTGCAGATTTGTGTGATACAAATTAGAAAACAATTGGTATTAGCAGCATTAAGTGCAGAGGCATGCCTTGGATGAGAAAGAAGAACTGTCGTTATGAAAGGCAGATGACACAAGAAGAATGAGACACGGGAATATTAAATGAGCATGGAAAGTTTTAGATAATAAAATTTATTTCAACCAGGTTGAAATTTCTAGCACAGATCTTACTAGAACATATGAACTGGGGGAATGAGAATGCTAACTTCAGAAAAGTGAACAGAAGAGCATGAGACTGATTCCACCTGAGACTAATACACAACATTAACTGCATATACACTGATCAGGAATATAAAGGTTTTGTATTCCTCTATGGAACTGAATTTTTGAGCAAACTTTTAAAGAGGGCTGCAAGAGGAAATACATGCAACTTTCAAGACAGAGAATAATCAGCTTATGGAAGAGATTTAATGATGATGTCTTTTATTAAATAAATTGTTATAACACAAAAGACTTTCCATCCTAATTGTGCTTTTCTTTCTTTCTGTATTGTAAAAGTGATTTGCTTACTCAGACTAAATTCAACTTCTCCTAGTCTTATGTGGAATTGCTAGACTACACTACAGATATTCATCTTTAATATTAAAAATAACAGGCCCTACTGGTTTCTGTGACATTATCGTAGGGATAAAAATTATTCTGTGTTAAGGTCTCACCCATATAATGTAATCTGCAGTTCTGATATTTATTATTCAAAGGATAGATGTAATTTCTGTTCCTGTTGATCATAAGCACAGTGCAAAAAGGCACGTATCAAAAATGCAGACAAATGCAGTAACTCTAAATGCTTCCATTTTTACTACCAACTATGAATTAGGGTGATTTGGACTGCAACCTATTGAAACACCCAAATTGCTCTACACAAGGTCACACGTGTCACTGACAAAGCTATAAATAGACCCTGAGCATCCTGGCCCTTGGGCCTGTGAAACATCCATCAAACTGAAGCTCCTTTCTTTTCTGATACATTTAACATGTTAATGGACAGGGGGGGCAAAAAACAGTGTATATCAAATTTTAAACCAGCAAATGTCAGGTTCTGTCTAAATCAGAACATTGGGTATTCCTGAAATTTTATGATGTCAGTAAAAATATGTAAGTTTAGTGTGTAGTAGATGTTTTCCTTGGAACACAACTTTTAGATGAAAGGGAGTCCTAAAGAATATAACAGAAAGTATTTACAGAAATTTTTCCAAAGATTTTTTCTTAAGTATTAATAAAATAAAATTATTCCATAGAAAAATTACTCAAAGTCTTTCATTGCAGTAGTTAAACTGCACACATTCCATTTTGTTTCTGGCTATTTTCTTGCCTATTGCTTTCTTTCACACATAATTAGAAGTTGTTAATATGACTATAATTGCTATTACTTATGAAACTTTGCATGCCAGCTATTTTCTTAAGCTGTTTCCTTCATCTTCCAGTTTGTATAAACACACAGGTTTTAATGAAGTTAATGTGTAAACATTACAGTACCTTTTTAAGGATAAATAATACCCCTAAACTCTTCTGAGCAGAAATTTAAGTCCATTTCTAGTAAAACTGTTTTTCACGCTCATGCAGATATTGAAAATTATCAAAGGGCTTTGGAAAATCATAGTATATCTGTGTCTCCTTTTGTAGAAAATTCTAAAGATACCCTTGAGAATTTCTCTTCTTGACCTTGACAAAGCTGGAAGAACTCTCTTTAGCACAAAGGATCCCATTTATTCAAGCATGTGCATGGATTAATGTGTTGCCATGTAAGCCTGAGCGTGCTGAAGTAGAAAGTGGAGGGGCCACACAAAATGCCACAATGACATCCTTCTGTCTGCCTGACATGGGCTAGGGAGACATAGATGATCCATCCAGCCTAAGCAGGAATAGCTTCACTGAATTTACTGCAGTTGTAGCATTTATATATGTCTAATCTGGGTCATAAGTTTCTGATCTTCACTGAAATATTTTTTTAAAAATCATTCTGTCTCTCATTAATTAGTATGAGTAAGCATTTTTATGTATCACAGTGGGTAAATCAATTAGAAAAAAAATAATTTATTTTGGTCTAGACAACTCAATTATGACATTTACATGGGTTTTTTCCCTTTAAAATTCCAATATATTTCATTAGTTATGCCCATCTACATTCTTTAATACCTAAATGAATTAAAGTAATGAGAAAAGAACAGCCCTCAGTAGTCAGCTCTACTAAAGGACAGTTTTTAACCTAGAAGCCTTCCATCTGCAAACTTGCATGGGAAGAGTAGATAAACAGAAAATGACACAATAAAAGGACAAATATAAGCAGATTCTGAGTCACCCAAGCTACTAGATAGTGCATTACAGCTGAGAATAATATCTCATACAATTTATACAGGTTTCTTCCTTGACACATCTAAAAATAGACTTGTATGACAGTATAGATGCATTATAAAACTCTGTACAGATCTAAAAAGAAAGAATGGCTGTATAGTGCACATCTGCACAGCAGCTTCCTGAAGGAGTTTTTGTAGCAGTTATTCTATAAATGCTGCAGGGGAGACTTTTCATTCTAAGCTGATAAATTTTACGGAAGTTTAATACTGTGTTCATAGAAACTTTATATCATTATATATTCCTATAGTTGCCCTCTTATTTTAGGCTAGCTCCCTTATTGCATTCTAAATTACAAGGTATTAAAAACTATAATTTGTAAGATATGGATCTTCTCCTCAGAAGTTTTTTTGCATCATCCTTCCCACTGGAGCCCTAGGTTTGCAACAATCTATGACTACTGCTGCCATACAGACAACAACAGAACAACTAAATGCATTGCCATGAAGAAAGCAAAGGAGTCTGCAGCCCTGCCAAAACACATAACTCTCCATCATTTAGAAAGCTGCAATGATATTTCAAGACTGTACATGATTTTAAATAACTTAACCACATGACCAAAGAACATGCAGCAAACACAAGGCAGAAAAGAACTTACCACTCCTCCTGGAAAAGTAATCCTTTATAAAAATCCAAAACAAACCAAAACAAGCAAACAACATATTTCAGTAGCTATTAAATCCTTTTTTCCCCTCACACCAGTGTCTGAAAGCTACTTCAGTTGTTTCAACACAAGAATTTCCTAAGTAGGTAGCAAAAGAAAACTGCTCAGCCAGTCTGTTTAAATGCACTTAGAAGGTACCACATCCTCTAATCTCTCAGGTAAATGTTTTTGTTTCCACATAGTTGTAGGGGAACAGACTTCAAAGTTGATGTCTGAATGTGCCAGGTGGGAATTGCTGCAACTCAGTGACAGCCCTCTGAGAGCTGCAACGAGGGGTTTGGAGCCCTGACACACAGAGCCACAGGCAGGTGACAATCTGCACTGAGATAGGGCACTTATGCCAAATAAATACTCAAGTAAACCGAGGAGAATTATTTCCATGATCATTGTGATGAATTTAGGACTGTTCTAGAATACTCTGTGAATAGAGTGTGCAGATCTGGTTGTTGGGCTGTTTTCTGCCTGCATATGTGACTGCTGTAAGGAAAAGAAAGAAAAAAGAAAATCAATGGCTTGAAAGAGGAGGACTCTCCAAAAAACTGCAGATTAATTTTCCAGGATGCACACAAACTATTTTTCCAAGAAAGCCAAATCCTACAAAAGCAAAGTTGTGACATTATGAACAGATCTCTGTCCCAAGTGAGCAGGTAACTGAGGTCCTGCCAGACACACCATCTTTTTCAGAGGAATGGAAACTTGTCTGGCCTAAGCATGCAAAAGCGGACATCTCATGGGGTATTTCCTTTTTTTGGACATAATTCTCTCTGTGTTGGTTTGTTGCTGAATGTATGAACTGTACATTTTTAGAGTAGTTAGGTGTCTACCCTGGATGATGCAGAGGGCAGAAGTAATAGACAAGGAGGCAATTGTTCCCTAAGTCCATGCCAGGGTGGGGACAGACGCCCACCCACACTTGCAAATGTGACTCTCATGTTCCTGGTGCATTCCTTCCCTCCAAGTGAAGGCACATTTTTAAACCATGTTCTGTTGTAATGCATCCTAAGGAAAAGGGGAAAATTCCTGCTGCTGACAGACAACAACAGTGATTGCCATGTTTCCTGTTTTCAGATTGGGAAAGGATGAATTTTACAGGTTCTCACATGTTACTCTTCAACAATGGTATCTTACCATTCTCTATGGTATTCTATATGTATTATCTACATATCTCTACAGTGATCTGTGTAACTTATTTCTGGACTTTTTTGAGCATATCAAAATCCAGAACTGATTCAATTTTTGTTAAGGATTTTTGTTGTTGTTGTTTAATGTATGTTATGATACTTAATGTGCACACCATTATAAAATTGCATTACTTTATAATTACACTCAAAATATATATACTCTCACAGACCAAAGGAGGCCAAAAGCCACCTCAGGCCCATAAGTGAGACCAATTAGAAATACATAAAGCTTTGGGATGTGTTGGCACTGATGGTCAAAAATTTCAGAGACAGGATAACTCTATGATGCTGTGACTGCTGACTGAAAGGGAACAAATGGAAATCTCTACATTCCCTCAGCGTTGCCTAGAAACCAGGGGAATATTTCTAAAAATGCCTACTTACATTTATGTGTTTTAATTATCTATGTGGTGGAAAAAAGCATAGGAACAAATAAGGAAGAGATTATGAGAAATCTGTCATATGGGTTTGTACAGAACAGCCTAACACTGTATGTTGAGTACTACAAACTGAGTATTTGGGAAACATATTCAGAAAAAGAAACAAACAAAAAAAGTCTTAAAAAGTCTAGAAAGAACTATAAACAGCTTTATTTTGGGGTATTTTTTTGTTTTGTTTTTGAAAAAGCAGACACGTGTTTTCTGTGACATGATCTCTGTAGTAGAGAGTACTACAGCCAATCACATAGAGGTGAGAATCTTGTCAACTTTTATTCTCTCCAGTATCTTCAGGTATCTGAAATGGAAACTGTTTAAAGACTATCTCTACCTTTAAAATCTACAGATTTAACAATCTAAATTGTATCAAAGTATAAACCAGAGGCCCTGAAATACAAGAACAATGGTAAATAATTTCCTGAAGCCGTTTCTCCAAATCTCTAATTTCTCACATAATCTGCTTCAGAGAAAAAACAACAAAAATTAAAAAAATAAAATTAAAAAAAAAAACCACAAAAAATGACCAAAAGCTAATAAACAAACAAACCCCACACACAAGCTCTTTGGACTGTGTTTTTTTTGGTTTTGTAGCTTTTTCCTGACAGATATTTTCCAAGAGATTGACCTCAAATCCAAGAGACATAAAGGAAAATGACAAAATGCTATACAATTATTTTGATTTGACAAGAAAGTAAGGTGCTTATGACCTTATGGTTGACAGTAGTTGAAATGCCACAGCAACTGATGTTTTTATATAAAAAGCAGGCAGAAAGACGGAGGGCCAGAAGATGGAGGACCAATGAGTTTCCAAGGCATATATTTCCTTCCCTGACCTCTCTCAGACAAATTTGACACCAACTACATTTAAGGATGATTTAACAGAAAACCGACTGCCAAAATGATAACTACAACATGAATCACAGAAACTAAGGCTACATCAAAGGAGTACTTCATAATTGGTATATCTACAATTAAAAGGGACATCACAACATTCAATAGTCAGAATACTACTGAAGAGTTTTTTGAAGTACTTGGTAGAGTCTACACAAAGTACTGGGGCAGATAAACTACTGATTTAAACCAGCATGTATGTTTGTGTGACCAAGTGGGAGCATTGACTAAGGTATAAATAAGGAAGAAGAGTTGTTTTTAAGTAACATCCCCTGGATTTTGCTATGATTTTGAGCTACATTCAAATAAATTTTTCTAGCATGTAAGGAAGTGTAGCAAATAATATAAAACACTGCATTTAGCCTATAATTAATACCCATTTCGAGATAGTGAAGGGGAATGTCCCTCCATCAGGCACAACGTTATTTTGTGGCGTGTTGGGCTATGGAAGGGACTGCAGTACTGCTGGCCAGTCAGTGTGAAAAATCTTCACACAAAAACTCTCAGAGATTTCCCTGGTTAGTGTGATGGTGTTTGCAGGGGTCCCAGGATGAGAGAAGAGACGAGGACCTGACTCCAAGTTTCAGAAGGCTTGATTTATTATTTTATGATATATATTATATTAAAACTACTCAAGAAGAATAGAACAAAGGATTTCATCAGAAGGCTAGCTAAGAATAGAAAAGGAATTGTAACAAAGGCTTGTGACTGACTGAGACAGTCCGGACAGCTGGGCTATGATTGGCCATTAAATAGAAACAATCACATCAGACCAATCAGAGATCCACCTGTTGCATTCTACAGATAATCATTGCTTACATTCTGTTCCTGAGGCCTCCAGCTTCTCAGGAGAAAAAATCCTAAGGAAAGGATTTTTCATAAAACATGTCTGTAACAGATTAGGGAAAATAGCAACCTGTCAGACAAACTGTAAATATCACCCTATTGCTTCTTCACAGAGTTCAAATTCAGCATATCGGCATGCATACATTAATCAGTGATGGGATCAAAGGCTGCTTTTTAAAAGGTTATTTTGGGGTTCATTTTTAAGGTGCAATTCGTTTTCAAAGACATTGAGATTAATTTCTTCAGTGTAAAGCACTGGCAATGCTCTAGGCTCTCGCTTTGTCACTCGTTCCCTCAAATATCAGCAGATTGCCGTAAATTTCTCCTGAGCATTCATTATTCTTCAACTTTCCGTCAAGTTCCGAGGAAAGGCTTGGTTACTGCGGGCCCGTTACGGACGGGGACAGCGCCTCCCCGCTGCAAGGGCGTTTGGGGCCCGAGGCCCCGCGGCCCCGCCCGGCCCGGCCCAGGGCCCGCGCCGCCGCCGCGCGCCCGCCGCCATGGCAACGCCGAGCGGGCCCCGCCGAGCGCCGCCCGCCCGCGCCGCGGGACGAACCGCCGCAGCCGCCGAGCCCGGCCGGCGCCGCCCCCTCGGGCCCGGCCGGGAGCATGGGGCTGAGGATGCAGGGCGGCAGCAGGCGGAGCCAAGGTGCGGGGGCTCGGTGGCGGCTGCGGGAGGAACGGGGAGCGCCGGCCGCGGCGGGGCGGCGGCCGCAGCCCGGGGGACGCCTTGCCTTCCGGCCTCCCCCAACCCTGCCGGCCGTGGGGGTGCGGGGTGCGCCCCGTCTCGCCCGGGGCTGGGGACAGGCGGCTCCTCCGCCTTCCCCGCTGGCGTGTGTGAACGGGCACGGAGGCCACGGAGCCGGCACGGGGCCCTACGGAGCTCGGGGGCCGCCCGAACAGCGGGCTCGGGGGGTCGCGCCTCGCTCCTGCCCTCGCGGCCGCCCCGAGCGCTGCCGGCCCGGCCGTGCCGCGCGGGGAGCCGGCGGGGCGGCGGGGGAGGGAGCCGGGTGCCGCCGCTCGGGGAGGGACACGTCCGGCCCGGGACCGGCTGTAATCCACCCAGAGTCGGGGCCTGGAACTGTGCGCGCTACAGCCGTCACCGCACTGTGCCTCCTTACGGTACCGGCATCGAGTGCTGCTGGGGCCGCGCTTCAGGCTGCCGGGTTTTCTGTGCCAGCTTCTTTTCTTAGTTAACTTTCGTCTTCTCCAAAGCTGTTATTCATGGGTTATATTGGATTGTGCCCTGTGTGTACAGCGTCCCACGGCATTTAGCTGTGGATCAAAGTGTTTTGGTTTGGTGGGATTTTAATGCGAGTGTAGTTGAAAAATAAAAGACTCAGAGGTTTTGAAGGTCCTATAAAGTGATTCCTTACCCACATTTAGCCATCCGTGGGCTGCTCTGGTGCCCTGTTCCTTTGAATAGTCCTAGGGGCACTTGTCATTCATGATAAAAAAAGATGCAAACATGCGAAAATGCTTGCATGAGCCAACTGTGGCTTTTGGAAAATACCTAAAATATTTTCAGGTACAAACTTGATTAAATGCATAATGTAAAACAATGGTAGGAATTATTCAGTGCTGCATTGTAATGTCAAGATCATACCTCGCTGCATAAAATCAGAGCCATTTGAGATAACGTTAGGCTGTTGTGTTGTATCTCAGTGTCAGTTCCAATCTTTGGAGGCAGTGACAGATGCCGCTTCAGAAGATGTCTGATATCAAAGTAGAGTTTGAACATAAATTATAATACTAATTTTATATAGGAATATAAAATTCAGAGCAAAAACTAGTATCTTGTACACCAATTTTTTATGCTCCCTTACATAATGTGAAGGAAGTTTTATGAGAAATACATCCTTTTTCTGACTATTCTTACTATTGTCAAAATACTTCTATAGACAATCAGAAAGCATGCCAATTGTTGACTGTAAAAAGAGAATAAGTAGGAGTCAAGATCTAAATTTTATTCAGGTTGCAGCAAGCTTTACTTGAATGACTTCTGTTCAGCAAAAAAGTTCAAAAGTAGGGAAGAATTACTGTGTGTCTGTTAAATTGAGAAGCCATTGCCTGTCTGCATAGGAGGTCACAATGGAGGCAGGATTGTGTGGCTGAACAGTCCATCTGGGGGTTCTCAGGCTCCTTACAGAGAGCAAGGATTAGCACAGGTAGACAGACAGACTAATACACTGAGCTGAGCTGGAAATCTGTGTGCCCGAGCAAACTTGGCAGAACAGCCACTAGGCTGCTTGCAGTTCATGAAAGGAGGAGAACACATCATATTTATGGTTTTTCAAAAGAGTTGTATCTAAAATGTTAGTACAGAGAAAGTGGGATACACTATTCCATGTCTAGTTGTATGCCATGCAAAGTTTCTTGTTCAGTCTCAACCTCATCATTTCAAAGAACCAAAATTTGGCACTTGTTTGTATCAGGCCTTGTTTTGTCTAGCGAGAATACTGAGAAAATAGATATGTACTTTTAATATATCAGAGTATATAGGATTTTCATGTAGGTCTTGTCAAAGTTCAAATGAGGCTGAGATTTTTTTACCCTTCTAGAAATACCAAAGAATTAATCTGCTATGTTTTTCCCTAATTCCAGGTATAAACCTTGAAGTTATTTACTGTTGTATTTTCAGGAGTTAATATACTCACAGTTAATAGCCTCACAGATTTGTAGTATGACCTCAAATAATCTGAATACTGTAATTTTAAACCAGCTTTGTTGCTTAAATCCAGTCCCCTGCATTGAGCTGTTTAATGCCCATTGGTGTTCAGGAACAGCAATACCTGACAGCATCGTGCACTTACTGTTAATCAAGGACACACATTTGGGCCACTTTTATCTTACAGCATAAAGTGGGGCTGAGTGGGGAGCTCATCATTACTGCTGCATGGGGGCTGCTGTTGGGTTTAGGCAATTTGCACTGGCTTCCAGGATTTTAAAACTAAATTTAAATACTTCACATGTTTATAGACAACATCATCTTATTTAGATTTTTTTTTCTGGTATTGTAGGAAGTCCTTGCATTAATCTGGCTAGAGCTGAAAGGGTGTTAACACAGAGACTTGTGAACTACTTTTTTTTTTTTAATTCTTCCTTCATTTATCATTTGAACAAACAGCTTATTAAATTTACTAAATTATTTGTTTGGTAGCACCAGTTTTTAGAAGCTGAAATTTTCTTTGGCCAACAAGAAAGATGGAAAATTATCTAGTTATGTCTTCAAAGAAGGAAGTTTTATTTGAATCATAATAATTTTAACTGAAATTGGGAAATGTTATTCAGTGTTCTTAACTTCTTATCAAATTTACTTTAACAAATTAAAACCTTCACTCAATACATTGTAAATTGTGATTGGGTGAAGAGTCTGATACCCACCTCATCACAGCCTCCTTCCAGGTAGTTGTAGCAAACTGACATAAATTCATTTTCTTTTGCCTGCAGTTCTTATCACAGTTGTGCTACTGACACAAAAGCTGTTTCTGCTTTTGAAGTATGAATAGAGCAAGAGTTTGCATCCAGAACTTCCCTTGCTGAAGCCTATTGCTAGAAAAATTTTAACAAATATTTTTCCAGAGTCATGTAATCAGATATGACTCGAGGCTACTGTATTATTTCATTAGGTTCCTTAAATTTTTCAGAGGAGGGTTTGACTCTTGAAATTGAAATACAATTTTGGTTGCATGGTTTTAATTAATACAGAATACTGTAAGATTATTAATTCTAAAGGTCTGAGAGACCTAACTCTTAGGTATTGAGAGTATGTGTATAGAAGAGCTTTTGTGTAATCCAGCATAGTAAGTGTATAAATAGCACCCATCTAATTAATGGCTTAGGAGGTTATGTGTAGTGCTTGTCAGAGGGTGTATCATTTTCGTCATATTTTGCCTGTGCAAAATTCAGATGGAAAATTTGGGACTTTATTTGAAATTTGGAGTCGTGTGATTTCCTGGGTCTCTCTATTCATTGAGTTTTGCTTTAGGAAGTTTAGATAATAATGACTATTCTTTTTGCTGGTGAATTCTGCTATATATTAACAAATCTTAAATGAGATTATTTTAAAGATGACTTCACATGTGAGGCTTTATATTCCCAGGACTAATAAGTAAAACCAGAAAGGGGTTCAAGAGGCTTTTGTTTCATTTGCATGAACAGGAAAGAAAATACAGGTGTAATTATGACATGCTTGTTTTGCCTCACTGTAACTTTCAAATAAAATGGAGCAGTGTCTGCAGTAAGCAAGTGGCTAAATCTAAAGCCATGTTTGAAGGCCTCTCATGTTTGTATAGGTGCTGCAGAAAAGCAGTGGAGACTTGCCATGTTTGCCCCTGTGTTGTTCACCTAGGGAAGGAGTCTGTGAGCGGGTCACTGCTCTCTGCTGGCCTTTTTGTCCATCCAGTTCTGCAGCTGTTTGCCAGTTCACCCATCTGTGAATAAACTAGGAGCATTAGTATTACCCAGTGGCTGGGCAGGAGAAAACCCAACAAATTAATACACATTTTGCAGAGAAACTCATCCTGTTCTGAGGGTAAGAACTAGGCAGCCAAGGATAAGCAACCAGATAAGCTTGAACTAGATGAGCAATTGTAGTTCCTGTAGCACCTGGTCAGCCACAGCTGAGCAAGTGTTTGAGGGGAGGAATGGCCACAGGTAAGGAAGAGGCAGCAAACTGGGGATATTGAAAGGAGTTTAGGGGGGATGATACAAAGATTTAAGCTACATGAACAGGAGAGATGGCCTTATTAGTAATACTAATAGAATATGGTGGTTTTTTGAGTATATTGTGCTAATGTGAAGGGAAAACAGTTAAAAATAGAAAAAATTAGTTTCTTATTTAAATAAAGTTTAAATCCAATGTGGATTTTCGTAACTAGGTTAGTCTTCTAATGTACTCTGAGCTATCATCTTTCCTCTGTGTATTTCTGTGTTATATTCATATATACAAAAATTTTTGTAGCATAAAGAATTAATGGATTGAAATTGAATTGAAAATTCTCCTAGTTCTCTACCTCAAAAGGTAAGGAACATGTATTTCAGGTCATAATTCAGTTCCTTCAAGTATGACCTTGTCAGACATATTAGATAAGATTCTTAAAGGAGTTTCCATCCCTGCTTGAAGTAATTTTGGATTTCACAGAGATTATTTAAACCAGTTTTGTTTTTTCCTCAGCATGTGTACAGGATTAGTGTTGTTGTGTACTGTTAGTTGTATAGAGTTAGCAGAGTTAATTCATAGCAGGAAGCCCACTGAAGAGGTCGTAAAACTGATTGGTAGAATAAGGGTGGTAATGGCAGACATCCTTGATGTGTATGAAATTCACAGCACAAACCATCTGCATGTTGTTGCCTGAATTATCCACTTGAGCAAAGGTGTCTCTTTAACTGTTTCTGGTTTAGAGCATTGAGATATTAGGGAAGAAAAAAAGAGTTGGCAGTAAAAGAAGCAAGAATAGCAAACCTTTATAAATCACCGCAGTAGCCAGAGTCTTTGCAAAGCATTTGTCAGCTTGGGTCCTTATCAGGCTCAGAGGGATCAAATGCCCAAATCTCTTGCAAATGATGCAATTCCAGGCTGTTAGAGGCAGAGGTGTTTTGCATTGCCAGCTGAGAGGAGGCCACTGTAGAACTAGGAATGCCAGAGTGCTGGAGCCCCCAAAACCAAACTGCTGCACAGAAGGGTCAGTATTGACAGGGATGAGGATATTCTTCTGGAACAGCTGGGGAGACCTGAGGTCTAAATCCACCTGGGGCTGAGGGTTGTTTGAACCCAGACTGAGGTCTGGGAGCTGCCTTTTGGAAATTACAGTGTTCGCAGGTCTCTAGTTAAGGTTTGATGTCTTGTAGTGCTGGATTTAGATGCCTATATCCAATATCCCTCTAAGGTTTCTGTATTTTTATGGATTATCTTTAAAGTAGCAAGTCTTGATGGGTAAGGGTAGCGTGATAGATTGCGTTATTTATTTAATTTTTATTTGCTATGACTGAAGTACATGCTTGTTATAAAAATAGTAAGTCTAATACTTGTGTTTAAAATCTTTTCTGGGAGAACATGGTAATGAAAGACTGGGCTTCTTTCCAGTATGTATTCACGTTCCAAATCTGAAATGACTTTGTAGAAAAATCATTTCTATAAATTCTGCCTATCCACTAACAACCAGGAAACAAAGTAATCTGCCAATTTTTATAACTTTCAATATTGTAACATCAGAAGATAGGATGCATTTTAAATTAAAATAAAACTAGAATTTAAACAAATATCTTTCTATTTTCTTTGGAATAATATAGTTATTACTTACGTTAGATACCAGCTGGAAAAACATATAGAGAAAGCTATTTTAGTTTTTTCTTTATTGTTGCTTAGTGTCATAGAAGGAGTATTTGATTTGTTTGCTGTCTGTACTTTAGGAGAACACTCAGTATGAAAATCCTGATTTTATATTCAGTGGGGACAGTCCACTTATGTCTATAAGGCATTTATAAGGCAATCAGATAGTTACATGTGTCATATATCAAAGATATTTTCATAGTTATCCTCCCATTGTTTGGTTTATATTTGATTAGCTGTAAATTACTGAAAATCCCACCTTCTCCTTTAAAACTCTCTTTGCATATCTAAGCCTTCAGTTTGTTTCTGCTGTTGTGCAAATAACTGAAAACACAGCTGGAATCCAAATAAATACCCGTTCAAGTGAAAAGATAGCCTGAAATGATAGCTGTGAAACTTTTGACCATTAGCACTTTCTGCCTTCAGGAAGGTAAAAAGAGTCTGCGTGTAGCAAATTCTCCACTTTCTTCTCTGACAGTAGCAACATGTGTTTCCATGATAAGGGTGATTTCTGTGCCGTCTCTATGTCCATAGTCCAAGTAGAGGGCATAGAAACGTTCTTTATTTCTCCCGACTGACACTTTTGGACAGCTTTTTTCACCTGTGAAATAGTGATGCCAGTATTTCCTCCTTTTTTCCTCCCTGCTCCTTCCCCGGGTACAAGCCAGGTACAAATGAATTGTAAAGGACTAAACCAGCAGACAGTTTTTCCTGTAGAATTTCCACTGTGCCATCTGCTGGTGATGCAAAGCAAGTGAACCTTGTAAAGTCCAGTCTTGCAGTGCTGAGCAGTTGTGTCTCCAGCTGAAGACATAAAAAGCAACAGGTTTCTGAGTGTCCCTGATGGTGTTTAATGTGGGACAAAGTAATTTAGCTTACCTGAAGAGAATCAATTGTAGAGAGAGCAGTGTCTGCTTTTTTTAAAGTGATCATATTTGCTCTTCTAGGATTCTGTCATAAGGGTGAGTCAGTGGTACTGTAAGCATTTACCTAACAATACCACAGATTCTTCCCTCTGGAATTATAGCCAAGCTCTGAAGCACAAAAACCAGTAGAATATTTTGGTTATTTAAGCAATTGTAAATGAAACATTTCTGATTCCCAATTGTCTGCTGTAATCCAGATTTCAGGTATATATGCATGCAGGTTTTTATCACTAGAGAAAATTCTATCAACTAAAATTTATAATCTAACATTCAAGTCCTCCCAAAGACTTGCATTCTTCCAACACCTGCATGTTGTAAATTCTGGAAGTCATGGGTTTCGGAGTGGATCCAGCTAGACTGTGGATACCACTTGTATGTAGTAATGTATGGTAGAGAAATAAAATATTTTAACAGGAAATAAATGCTTTATTGGAAAAGGTTTGCAGTCATTGTGGAAACATTCTGAATCTAATAAATATAATAAACGTGTGTTTGGAATTTTAATATTTGAAAAATAATTTATTGTTTGTCCATATGTATCTCAGTTTAAATCACTAACTGAGATAAGGAAGAGTTGTACCATGAGGGGAATGAGCCATTTGAAATTGATACAGATGAGCAGGAATGTTGGCCTTTGGATTTAAAGATAACATTAAAGAGTTAAAACAATTGCAGGATAGTGATGAAAAAATCTCCAAGAGCTTTTTTTTCACTGTCCTTTTTCAGCTGCTGATCTGGCAACTTCACAGCAAAAGGAGTGAGAGTGCTGTTATTGCAAACACCACAGCTACTACTGTAAATCCACAGAAGCCTGTACTGTATAAAGGCTGGCTTTTCAAAGTATGAAAGTAATTCAAGATTGCCCTTGTATTTTCTGTGCTTTGTAAGAAAGGTAGAATCTGTTGATCCAGATTTAGTGTTATTTCACAACAGGGGAAAATTATTTTAATTTTCTTTTTTTTCTTAAGATATTTTTATAGCCTTCTATACTAGCAGTAGTCATTCAAAATTTAGTACAATATGGCTTTTTTATAAGGCCTTGAGTAAATAATGTTAAAACATCATTAAATGAATGGTTTGTTTTGCTGAAGTCTCTACTAATTAATATTTAAGACACCATGTTCACCATCTTGTGCAACATGCTGTTGAACTTAAATACAGAGTTATATACTATGGTAGTTATATATGTAATTGCAATAGTATTGTACTAATCATGATGTAACAGTGGGAAATGAAAAAGAAGCCCTGCAGAGCCAGGTGCTGGGCATGCAGGAGGTGAGCTGTGAGAGGTGGGATGAGGGGCTGTTGCCATGTGTGGCATGGCTGTCACCATGGCTCCCTGCCCCCTGGTCAGTTTGTAAAGGTAAACAGCCTGTATCACCCCAGCTGAGGTCACTGGGAGGAGATTCCTGCTCACACTGGGCAGGTCCAGTGTGCTTCTTCATGGGCTGAAAGGGGGAAAGCCAGAGGTCAGCAGGAGCAGTAATGCAGTTGAGTTTCCCATTTCACCTGCATGGTGGTTGCAGAGCCTTGAACTGACAGCTGAGAAGTACAGTGGGGATGGGAAGACCACATGGACTTTGATAGTTAGTAGTATTAAATCTGTAGAACTTGTGTGTACAGTTTTAGAATTAATGTTAAGTAAGTGTGGTTGGTATACTTACCCTGTTAAAAAAATCCTGTTTGTTTTGGTTTACATTTTATATACCTTGAATGCCTTAAAGCAGTGCTCTGTATACACTAGTATTTGTAGTCTTGGCATTTCTCCTGTCCAAATTTGTTCTAAAACAAATTTGTTCTAAAGCCAGTTTTTAAATCTTAGGTTGCATGACAGCCACAGGTTTTCAAAGAGGAGATGCAGATCTTTTAATCCACATTCTCTCAGTTTCCAGAGCAACTGGTTGTTTAAGTTTTGTTGGCATCTCCACTTGTCTGTGGAATTCCCAGTCTCTCAAAGTGCCATGAACTTTGAAACAAACTGGAGGTTAGCATAGAAACAGAATTGTGACTGTATCTCTGTAGAGTTTAATGACCGGTGTTACATTCAGACTAAAGTGTTCTGATGGTCTGTTCTGCTGTTTAGCTCACTGAACCACTGAGAGCGCTATCATTGCACCTTGGTGTTTAGATTAAATTATTTAACTACATTTATAGTTCAGTGATTATAAAATGATTGAAGAAGATTTTGAAAAAGATCCATTAGAACCATTCTTGCATTTTTTGGAGAAAGACTTTATCTTGTCTATAAAAATATGTGTGGGGATTTTTTTCTAACTTTGGTTTTTGTTTCATGTTTAGTTAAGATGAATGAATGCCCAGGTCTTGTCATTCCCAGATGTGGTCCAGCAAGTCCATTTAAAGGACACTTAAGTAATAAAAGTAATGGTAAGTAACGTGTACTTTCATCAGGTCGACTTGGTTCCATTTATGTGAATTCATTGATTTTGTGCTTAATTTTTTCTTAAAACTTCTGTATCAAGCTTATTTGGAGAAGTTTAATAGTACTTATGTTTAATATGCATTACTGAAAATACTTTCAAGGAGTTAGTTTTGCCTTGACTTTACTGCAGACTACTAATTGGTAGCAAGATGAACAAATATATAAAGATCTCCCATCTCTGTTAGCTGTAATATACTTATATATATAGATATGTTTACCACATTAAAGAACCCCTGAGGTTAAACACATTCCTTTAGAGCCAGTAGTTTACATGGGCTAATTTGTGATTCTGTGCTATACTGACACCTCAGACACCTTTTTTTCTCAAAAGAACATAGAGTGAAGAACAGGAAGTTTCCATGTTAACATTTTTGTAGTACAATTTCAGCTACTTTTGCAGCTATTTATTGAATTAATGGCTCATTGAGGAAAGAAAAAGGAGACATGATGATTTCGTGTGATAGTAACAGATAAAAAAATACTGCCTTTGAGCAAAGTTAAACAGTGTCTTAAAGTTTGTGAGTTTGAATTGCAGTTAATAACTGTTTAAAATTGTAGTATTCTTTTGCTTGCCTTTCCAATGTTCAAATGTATTTTAATCTTACAGCTTTCTGCATTTGCTCCTCTCGAAATCTAGCTAGCCAATACCTGATCAGAGATCACATGGTGGTTCATTATAACAGAGTTCTTGCAGCCAAAGGTAAAAATGTGCATGTATGAATGAACTGTCTCCCCCTAAATTTACCTCCGTCTCTCAGAATAGCATCATACCAAGACGGGATGAACTGGATTGTAGAAAATTGCTTTTTCTTACCCATACATGTGTCAGCAAGGAGATGTGGTTTCTACTTTATAATACTTATGTATGATTGAGATGGGAAGTCTTGTATGAAAACATTTTCCTTAAATGTTACCAAAGAGTCTACCTTAATTTTAGAGCACTTTGCGCTGTATTGGCTTCATTCTGCTTTTGATGAAATAATGAATTATGAAATAGTAGGCTGAACTGAAGGTCATAGTGACAGTCATAATAGCAAACATACAGAAATTATTTTAGGAATGAAGGCAGAACATTTCTACCTAAACTCAGATCACAATGTCTTTCTTTTATTATTTTTATTTCAAAAACTTAATAATCTTTTGTTCATCTTGCAATGAATAGTAATAACAAGTTCTAAGGACTGTGAAAATTGCCCTGTGTGTTTGCAAATGAGAAAATCTTGTTACTGACAGAGTCCATCCTCACAACTACAATAGTCACAATGTTATGTCTCATGACATACTCAGTATCCTCAGGAATGCAGGTAAACGCTATCAGAACAAAATGTACAGAAACCTTTTGAAAGGAGTCTTCATTTAAGTGATGATTTTTCCTTTAAATATGTGTTTTACCCAGAGAGCTTTATCTCAAATCCTGTGACCATATTAATGACAACCTAATACTTTAAGTACACAGTAACTAGAATATTTTAAAATAAACAATTAAACTAGTCTTTTTCTGTGTTGTTTTGTTACTCCATTTTTCTAGCTGTCACATATACTAAGTAAATATTGAGTCACTCACATTTGATGTTTTTCTTATTTTCAGCAGCTGTAGACACTTCATTGCCCAAAAGTAGGTTGGCCAGCATCAAACGTAAGTATTTGTTATGTATTGATTCTGTAAATGCTGCTGTAAAACTGACTTAGCAAAAGAGCCAGTGAAGAGTAACAATAGCATATAACCCTTAACTGAGCATTCATGTGTCTGCTTGTTTATTCAGCTTTCACATCCTCCTTCAGCTACTTGGAGATACCTTGAATCTGCATCAGTGGAATGCTGGAGAGATGGATCTGGGCTGGCAGGGATTAGCTGTGCTTAGCAGGACACTTCATTTGTCAATGGCAAAAGTGTCGCAACTGCAAGAGAAAGGATAATCTTAAGTATTGGTACAAATGCATAGCAAAATCCTGGACCTTTCTTAACTAAAACCTTTGAGGATTTCTCTCACTGCTCAATGTGTGCAGTGTAACTGCTATCTTTTTTCTGACCTGCATTACTTTATATGCTGTTCCATCTGACTAAGATTCCTTCACAAATAATAAGAAACTCTGCCATTTAGGCTGAAAGTTTTGTAGTTATCAAAGAGGTAATTCCATGAGAAACACCTACTTTCAAATTCATAATTTCTGGTCTCACTGACTTCTCAGTATTTAAAGTTAATACCACCCAGGTATATCTTGTTCAGTTTCTGCACTATCCTTATAAATTCTAGGTTTTTATAATAAAATTTAAAATTATTTCAATTTTATTTCATACTTAAAATTAGAGTGACTGCATTTTTTCCCTGCAGTTCTATGCATTGTTCATCAAGAGATACACATTTCTGTACTGTAATGACCTTGCAACCAAGTGTGACATGTTCAGGTGTTGAGCTCAAGGTACCATTTGTAGAGTCTCTAGTAAACCCTGGAGAATCATTTTCCTTCCTCCGTTGTTCTGTGAGACAGATTACATGGAGATGACAGCCAGTAGCTCAGACAGGAAGAATGTTGCAAATATGCTGAGGAAGAAAAGTAATAAAAAGGGGTTTTAGAATATTTTCAAAACAATTTCTTCTTTCTTGCTCAAGATGAGACGCGTGATTTAGCCAGGCACAATTTTAACTTCAATGTGGTTGAATATCAGCAGTATCTTTCATGTCACTGAGGATGAGGGGTTTACACCTTTATTCTCACAGTAGTTCACTGTGAGTAGTTCTCTCAGTGGCATGTCATTGTTTTAACTAAAGCATATTATTACTTTTTTCTCTTTGTGTTCTTTGTGTAGTTATTGCATTCCAAATAAAGTTTCTGTTCCCCCTCTATTTCAGGATTTGGGCAAGGGGGTAAATTTAGATTAAAATTATAAGATTTATTAATAGCGTAGAGTTACAATACAGAATTCCTGCAAATAGTGTTAAAAAATACCTCCTGAAAATGTGCTCCATGTACTGCTAGAATAGCAGGTGAGTATTTCCCTTTGGGGTTGTTGCCATGCATCAGTCATTAGTGTTTAAGAATTAAACATGATACTGTAGTTGGCATTCTCCCTGGCCTACTGAATGTGTTCTGTCCTTAAAGTGGATTTAGTTTCCACTGTTCTTTTCCTGGTATCTTAGCTGGCAGCAAGGCAGGCAAGGTGCCATGCCCCTGGGCTAGCAGTGAGCATGTTCCTGTGTATTAGATCAGGCTTACTGACTTAAAATAGTTGTTAGAATGTGAAACTTCTTGAAATGTGAAACTTCTATGTTCAGAATTAGTCCAAGCATGTTGATTGATACCAGTGGCCATTAGAAGCCTGTGGTTGTGAAACTTGTGCCAGAAAACTTTACAAAGGCTATGCCAAGACAGCTGCTGCTACACATGCCTGGTTTCTAACAGTACTAACTTTTTAACCCATATGTTTAGAGGTTTTTCCACAAGGCATATTGATAGTACAGCTTGAACTTAGTGATTAGTGTGCTTAGGAATGCAGGTCTCTTTGATACTGGGGCAGGGGGAGAAGAAGAAGAAGAAGAACAAATATTCTGAGAAGTTACCCACCATAGATCTACTCTAGCCTGGTGGAACTTGAATTCTTGGAGAGAGGGCAGTGAGAGAAAGGGAGAGGTAACAATTCAGACTGATAGTAATGTTGGTTTTCCACCCTTTAAAGGGGTGAAGTTCTAGCAAAAATATCAAGAATTACATATTTTTATGTAATTCTGTATTTAAATGCTAATTTTTCCCATGAACACATATATCTTTATACTTTTTACACTTTACATTATGAAAAAGCAGAGATCTATGAAAAGCTGTTTTACATGTTTTGTTGTTGCTGCCATTTTACAAGAAGCTTTCACAAAACCACCCTATCTCTTTTTTTTCTGTTAAATCCTGTCCTTAAGTATGTATTTCTGAAAATGAAAATTGTAGGCGACTAAAATAATCTCTTTAAATTCAAACACTCAGGTAATTCTAATGCCTGTGTTATGTCTTTGGAAAGATGTTCTAATATATTTATCAAGTCTGAAATTTAGTGAGCAGGAAAACTTACAGAAATTTTTTTTTATGAATCTGTACTTTTAACTGTAGTGATTTTACTTTTTTCTCCAGAAGTTATTTACTGTAAAGTTTCTTCTATAATAAAAGGTGTTGGGGTTTTTTATGAGTTAATTAATTTTAGATATGTACATCAAAAATACGTTTTTCACAACTTGTAGCTGTGAAAAGACTTTAGATCGTCTAGACTGACATCATGAGTTAAGCAAACCAGAAGTTCAATCCAGTTGTTCTAATATGGAACTTAACAGCCATATTGAATGTGGTAAATAAAGCACATAAACAAGAAAAGCCTGCAGTCTTGACTTGTGAAGGTCAGGAAATAGAGAAAACATAACTTCCTTTTGTAGATGTTTCAGTAGTTACGCATCATTATTACTGAAAACGTGTCCCTGATCTTTATTCTAATTTACCCAGCTTTACCATCTGTCTGCTGGTGGGGAGTATTGTTGTTTTTATACAATTGTCCATCATTACTCAGGATTGCAAAATAGCCATAGCATATCAGAGAACAAGAATAAGATTATGCATTTCACTTATTTTCAGCGTTATCTCAGTACAGTGTGTCTAAATTGTCCTTGTGGGCCACTGGGGCCAGTGGTACCCTGAAAACAAAATCGCTGTCAGGGGCCACCTAGAAGCCTGCTGGACCTCTCTGTCTAGGGTGCACAAATGGAGGCTTACCTGGGCAGCCTTAGATGTGTCCTTCAGGGCTGGTGCAGCATTGCAGGTTGTGGGCAGTCACTGTTGGCAGGCTGCCGTGTTCTTCATGAGGCTGACAGAGGTATGCAGGAGATGTCTGCTGGATGAGGAGCATCAGAGGTGCATGGATTTGGGATAATCCAGTGCTTCTAGCCTCTTCTGAAATGCCTTTGAAGGATTCATATCACTGCTAGGCTTTATTTCCAAGTCTTAGCAATGACCAGGTTTCACCAGTAGTACCTTTGCCAAGTAGTATCAGATATATGAAGTACAAACCCTCTTATAGCTGTTACTTTGTATTTGATACAAGCAGGGCTTTACTATCAAGCCCTTAATAAGTACTTTGTCACCCTTTTTTATGGTGATTCTTCCCTTGTTTGATGAAACAGTGCTACTGATACCTGATGTAAAGAAGGACTGCAAAATCATCTCTTAGAGTTATGAAAATTAAAATTTCTGTGTTCGACTTATAAGGAACCTGAACTTCATAGCTGGTGGCAAAATTCAGTTTATATTTTATGAGATCTCACCCCAGGTGCTTAAATTATGATGTATTGGAAGTTCATGTAGAGCTAGGAAACTGACAGTAAAAATTCTTAGAGAAGGAAGTGCTTGCTTGCAAAAGTAATATCACCAACTGATACACTGGACAGTGTAGTTATGGTCACTAGGTACTTCAAGCTCAGCTGAGATAGTGTTTGTATGATTTATCTACAAAAAAGAATTCAAAAGGGAAACAATAACTTCAAATGTGTTATTGCAAAAATAGCTCATATAAAAACACAGAGAAATTCTGAATGTTGTATAATTCCTTTGAGATACATTGTTCTGTAAGCTGAGCTCAATTTAAACATTACTTTGTATTTCATTGTTGCCATCAATTATTTACATCAAAAATGAAATAACTTGAAGTTTAACTGCAAGCTGTTTTGTGATGTGATATGATAAATTTAGCAATTCGAAATTCAGAGCAAAGGACAGCCACTGACATTCCAGATCGTAGTGTCCAAGTGCAGAGCTTTCAAACTGACTAGGACTGTGATATATATGATTAGTTTGTGTCTTCCAGATTTATGACATTTGTTTTATAACTTTAAACATGTCTTGAAATGATGCTGCAGTCTAGACTTACAGCAAAAATAATTAAGCCTTTAGAGGGAGTATTCTAAAAGGGAGGTAAAGTGATGTGATGTCTGCTTTGAAGTGTGGTGTACTCTGGGAAGAGTATTTGCCTGGGCAAAAGTGACAGATTGATCAGTGTCTTATAGGTGCCTCTTTATGAGGAGTGCTACAGTTTAACATCTGAAATTCAGTCTTTCTTATGCTTCCTTTTACTGACAACAAAAATAAGAGAATGGATTCATGGAGTGGATGCAATAAGGTATGGAATCTAGGTTCACAGACTGAATTTATCTGATCTACAGAATCACTAAATAGTTTATATTCTAATACTTTTTCTCCTACTATACTATGACACTGTGGGGTTTTGAGCACAGTAGTTAATGAGATCCAATTAATCTTTAAAGCTCTAATAAGATTTTTAAAGGGACTCATTATTTGGATTTACAAACTGTATTATTTTATTGCTGCACATTTTGTTTTGCCCTTTTAAAAAGATTAAAAGTAACCCAGTGGTTTTCTTTTTTTTTTTTCATTTATTTATCACAAGATATTTACTATTATGTACTTTTCCCATATTTAACTCTGCATATGTGACATGTTCCTGAAGCCAATGTTCAAATAAAAGTTACTTGCAGTGAAACTGTTTTAGGTATCTGTTAACAAATGCAGTTTATGTTTACTTTCTATTAGTCTGTGACAGTATGCCAAGGGCACTTCTTTCATATGTGATTTATGGACCTCACTGAAAGCTAAAGAAACTTTATATCTGTAATGGGTTTGAAGCAGAAGATAACTTAAACAGTGAGCAATGTTTTCAATTAAAAGCTAAATCTCTCTTCTGAAATTGGATGTCTCTTGAATGCTGATCTCTTTCTTTCTGTGTTTAATATATTTGCACTGCAACACAAGTGGTTATATATGACAGCCTTAAGTGTCTTCAGCTCCTCTCAGTTGTAATACTGTAATTAGTGCCTCAAAGTTCCAGGCAAGTTTTCTATCTGGCATGAAGTCAAAGCATAAAACTGGGTTCTCCCATCCTTGCATGGGTAGAGGATGTGAACTAAGGAGACGTAGGGCAGCCTGTTTCTGCATTTGTGTTACTTGCTGACTGGCTTAGAGCTTTCCTTACTTACCTCCAGCTGTTTACATCTGCATCAACTCTTTTTAGAAGGATTTCTCTATCTCTTACTTTGCTGGTTTCAAAATTCCTAGCTTTTACCACAGATCTAGCCTGAAAACTCCTGATTTGACAATAAGATGTGTATATTACTGGAGTTTTCTGACATTCTGTTTTGCATATCTGTGCTGCCCTTCAGTACACAAGTGACTTTATGGATTTTGGAGTACACTTAATGAATGGATTAGCTGAGCTAAGCTCACTGCATGGCAGGTGTGAGGCAAGGACTCCACATTTCCCCTGCAGGGGATGGTAGTCCCAGTGGGTCATTTTGATATCCCAAGGTAGTCTTAGCTGGAATCCTTACTGTTCTTTATTCTTGGCATAAGCCATGCTTTGGGTGAAAAGCACCAGTCCTGGAGGAGATTTTTAACAGCTTTGAATGCCAGTAGTAAAGACATTCATGTGTGCCAAATTTCAGAGTTACTCCTGTGAAGAGCAGAGTAAGGACAACATGGGAATTCTGTTTTGCAGTAATATTCACACTGCTTTGCACTTTTCCCAGATACTCCTGTTAAGCCATGAGGTGCACGTGGAACATGCAGTAAAATGTTAAAACTTGTATTGTCGTAGGCAAACCCACTTTTCACCTAAGCACCTGAGTATAAGGAATTTGCTGTCTCAGACACCTACTCACCCTTACCCATACTTCTGTATATATTGCATTATTGCTTTGTAGGGTTCTCATTCACCCATTGTTTCTCTAGATATTTGTTCAATCAGCCATCACCATTTTACCTGGGCAGTAGGCAAGATGTGAGTTTTTGTAGCCTCCATGGATGTGCACACACAGACACGCTGTATTGGCTCAGAATAAGTAATTATTTATCTCAAATATATGAAATGTCTAATCTGTAGCTAGTTTTTAAGTGCTTCCCTGTAATTTTTAAGACAAACACAATTAGAAATAATACTAATTTAGAACACACACGATAACTCAGTACAGAAAGAAAAACATTCAGTTTTAATTATTTAATGGTACAGTATATTTTATCATTCTGTTAAAATGTATATTTTTAATTCAGAGTTGTATAATGTAGCATTTGTTAACTTCAGCTAATTTTTTCCCAGTAATTTAAGCAGTCTCATATTGGAAGTATTTAATAGCATATGATGGATAAATCAGCAGCCATAAAAGAAATTACTCTATATTTTACATATCAATTGTAAGAATTAAAAGAAAGAGGGAGTTTCCTGAGCAATGAGAGCAAAGATTTCACATCTGAAAGATTAAATTCCATCTTAAAAGGGGACTAAAATGTTTCAATGCAATGAATGCACTTACTTAAATATTTCCTGGAGAGTAATATGTGTGTAGGGTACAGAGATGAATGCATTTTAAAGGTTGATTAAACGTTCTCAGATTGCTGTAGGTCTCAGCTGTGTAGAAGAATGTACCACACCAATCCCTGAAGTTTTTTACATTTCCATGCATTAAATATAGTAGTGCATGTGCAGTTTGGGGTCTCCGAGAGTACGATATAAATATATTATGAAACCAGAGAAGAAATCCTCAAAGGCCTTTGTGTGTCTCTATCAAACAAATGATTCATACACTTGGATATGTGTTAAGTGAATGAGAAAATTTTCATTTGATATACAGACTTCAAAAGTGTGTTTGCTTAATTTTTCCCTATTTGGGAATTAAATTATTAATTTTTTCATCAGCCTCACTGTGATTTTTCAACTTTGCAAATTCTGAGTGTTTTGTCCAGTTCTGGGCAAACAAGACATCGAGGTACTGGAGTGTATCCAGACAAGGGCAACAAGGCTGGTGAGGGGTCTGGAGCGCAAGTCCTGTGAGGAGTGTGTGAGGGAGCTGGGGGTGCTTAGCCTGGAGCAAAGGAGGCTCGGGGGGAACCTTGTCACTCTCTACAAGAGCCTGAAAGGAGGCTGTAGCCAGGTGATGGTCAGACCCTTCTGCCAGGCAACCAGCAACAGGACAAGAGGACACAGTCTTAAGCCATGCCAGGGGAGATTTAAGTTGGACATCAGGAAGAACTTCTACATGGAAATGGTTGTCAAGCATAGGAACGGCCTGCCCAGGAAGGTGGTGGAGTCACCACCTCTGGAAGTGTTTAAGAAACAACTCAATGTGGCACTTGGTGCTGTGATTCAGTTGGCGAGGTGGTGATTGGTCAAAGGTTGGACTCACTCTTGGAGGCTTTCTCCAACCTGAATGATTTTGTGTTTCATAATCTGCCAAGACTTTGGACTATATTGTGTACGATTTAGGTGACTGATGGCAAACTCATACACAGAAAATTTACCTGTCTTTGGGCTACTTTATCTGGTGACACAGATACCTGACTCAACTTTCTGCACTGCCGGGGAGGTCTGGGACTGCAGATCAGTGTGGACTGATAAAAATACCCCACTCTGATGTGACAGTAGCCCTCTCAGAGCTGGCCTTCATTTTTTCTTAAGAAAAATTTGCTTGTCCTGCCCTGTATTTCTGTATTTAGGAAATTCAATGTTGTAAGTGTGGATTTTTTTACCAGTAAACACAGGGGTTTTTGTGAAGTACTGGATGAGAATACAGTCAAAGGAGTCCTAGTTGTAAAAAACTGATAGAAAGCTTATAACTTTTTGAGAAAGATGCTCTGTTAGCAATCCTGATCTTGGAAGTCTTGTATGCTGGTGTTTGTTGTGAGGTAAGAAAATTTCAAGAAAGTTAAGGCACAGCTTCAGCTACCAGTATGCTCTACTAATAATTTTTCTTTTAAGAATAGACATAAATTTTGTAACTGCTGTGAGTTGGAAGTGGAATGTATCTCAATAATCTGACTTTACTGAGCAATTGGACACCACTACAGTGTTTTCAACTCACTTAGGGAAACAAAGAATATTTCAGTTTGGATCTGACCAACTTTGTCTCTTCCCGAAGTTGCTGACCAGCAAAGAAGAGAGAAACTGAAAAAGAAGATAGCCAGGTGTAGAGAGAAGTTAAGTGTGTGTGAAGCTGGCTCTCCATCCCATCCAAGAGACAGAGGAAAGGCTCAGCCATCCTCTTCTAGAAAGGTATGTATTTTAATTCTGTTTAGTGGATACTACCATGTACTTACCTCCCATAGTAACAGCTGATCACTGCTGTGCAGCAGTGAGGGCTGGCATCTTTCAAGCAGCAGAAAGTAGACAAGTATCTTCCTGGCATGTGCCCAACACTGAATGCATGTCTGACCTTCTGACAAAGATGTCAGGTATCTGGATGAGGAGTGCTTGCAGTAAATACAAGGTCTAATTGCCCATGAATTCTCTTGCTTTCACCTCACCTGAAATTCCTGTCCTCTGTCACTCCAGAGCTTTGTACCATTTCCTAAGGCAGAGCTCTGTTACTTCTGCCCTTCCAAGCAGAAGTATCAGGAATCTTCATTTTTTTTCTCAATGAAAATTCCTAGTTGATAATACATTTTTCTCTAACAGTATATTAAATCATTCAGTTGCATTTCTTGAAAGCAGAAATAATGCTTTCAGGACCAAAATATGCCATTCTGTATGTATATATTCTGCTTATATGTATAGACTCACCTAGTTTGGCTGGCATTTCATGAACCTATGTGGTGTATATTTCTAACTAATAAATAAATATGTAAATAGCCCAATAAATTACATTCTTGTTCATCATTGTAAATGAGCAATTGCATCTTGAAATAGAATAATGACTTAACTCTGTGATTCTAACAGCATAAGCTTCATACATTGTTTAAACAACTGTGAAGCTAGAGGACATTTCCAAGTAGTACGGCAAGCACTGTCCGTTTCTTTCTGTGTGACTGATTTTTGTAGCAGGCAGCCTCAGTGTGACCTTATTGCAGTGCAGAGAAATAATGCTTTGAAATTCAATACATGGCTCCTAGTTATGGATGAAAGCACAGGCATGAATAAGAAAAGGGAGGAAATGGGATATTTAAATCTAAATTTTATTTTTATTAATACCATTTTTGTCCTTCCATGTTATTTTTTTGCAAACTTGGAGCAAGCAAAGTTCTTTAAATTCTTTCATTGCAAAACCAAGTAACCTGTCTCTCTTAAATACTGCATGAACTCCCAGCTTTAAAATGAAAGGATGCACTATAACAAAGTGCAGCTTTTTTCCTTTGTTTTTCAAAATAAGATTTTCTAAAATTCTACCTGAATTGAGCTGGCCATGAGTAAAAGCTCTGATTTGACCAAGACTTGGTATTTCATATCTCCTGTTCAAGTAATCCTATTAATAGGCATTTCTGGCTGCTAATGATTTTTTTTAAATAAATTAATCCATGCCAAAAGTCAGTTGAAGGAAGGCTGCTTCATAGGAGGTTAAATTTTCTCTTTTAATCATTTGAAGTGTGCCTTTGCCTTGACCTTTCAAGATCTCTTTCAGCCTGTTTTTTTGAGATTTTTTTTTTCTGAAGAATGAAAGTTGTGGCCATCTGCTTGTGCATATGAAATATAGATTGGGAAACACCATTAACTGATTCTAGTCTCTTGTTAGTTTTGTATGCAACACACATGTGGCTCTGTGAAATGCCTACTGAAATGCTTTGTATTTAAAAATTTATTACACTCTTATGATACCAGCAATCTGAACATGTCTTGTGCTTAAATTAATTCTGTCATAATGGAAGATGTCAGTGACTAAACAAAGCAGAAGAACATTCTGAGCATCAAAGAAAGTTGTTTTCATTAGGAATATTCAAATTTCCTTTCAGACTTCATAGTGATAATCACCTCTTGTGCTGGTTCTTTGAATTAATGCACACTCAGTATTACTCCTTCACAATATTTGATAAAAGTAGAAACCTACTACATTAAAGAATTGGCAACCACACACATGCACAAAATGAAAGAGCGTACCAGGACCATAGTTTTGAAAAACAGTGATACCAGGATACAAACTGAATATATTTATAGAAGGTCCAATTTGTTCACATGTTTGTCTGAATTTTCTGTAAAAGGCAGCTTGTCACTTCCTATAGGAGAGTTTTGCTCTATCCAGACAGCAGAGAGCAGGTGCTCAGCTGACTTAGAGCAATATTTAAATGGCTTTCTCAAGTTAAAAGAATCATACACTCATTTATTGCAATTTGCAGCTTCTGTATCCTGACAGTGCAGTTCATAAGCCATCTCTTGGATCTCATTTTATAATGGTATATGAACTATTCTATTGGAAGACCTTTTCATACAAGAACAAGTTAAATTCAAGATTAAACTGATTTTAACTGTAATTTCAGTGACCCCAGCGAGAGCTTCCTTGGACCATTTATGTGAAAAAGTATTTAGCAACCTTTCTTTTCAAAGTTTGGTTTTTATAAGGCATCTGATACTTTAGTGGCTTTTGAGCTGGAAAACTAAACTTCTTGTAGAAATAAAAAGAAACATATAGAGAAATCTGGATTCTTTCTCTGTGTTACTACTTTTGCCCATCAGATGACAGCAGGATGCTTTGATCTCTTTTTACTGAATTTTCTCTTCCACAGAGTCCATGAAAATTCAGAGGTCCTCTCTCTACAACCTTGTTGCAAAATACTGCTCAGTTTACCCCAGTTTTGTGACTAATAGAATTGAAGCATAGATACATACTTTACGAAACTTTTTTAAGGAGTTGCTGAAATGTATCATTGAGTAGATTTGTATCTTTCAAAACAGATTGTACTTGGTTGAATTAACAGAATATAAAAATATATTGATAAGCAAGATACAAGTCAAGATTTTTTACTCCAAATTACATTAGTTCTTGATAGTTCTAACAGCTAAAGTTCATTTACTATACTAGAATTTCTTTAAAATTTTATTTGAAGAATAGAACTAATAATATATTTTAATAAGCTTCCTATTTGTAGGCATGTTTTTTGTCTTTTCTTTTTTTTTGTTTCCTACTTAAACATCTGATGTTTTTAATAGAAAACAGAGCAGAAAGTGAGCACACTTGCTTACATTTTTTTTTTTTTGCAACACAGGATAATTTTCTGAAAAAGAGACAAATTGCAGACAAACAGCATTCTCTGACACTCCTTAAAATCTTTTGAAGTGACATTGTTCCTTGTTCCTGATATTGTTTCTTTGTCTACTTGGAGTGTACTTCTCCCTGTTTGAGTGGTAAAGTTTTGCCTCTGGATAAGGGCTTTGAAAGACATTCTTTTCTCAGTGTTTGGATGAGTACATCTCACAGCTGGCGCAGATGCAGCTTTGAGTTGCAATTCTCTCTAGTCACGAGTGAGCTACTTGGTCTGTTCTACTTATGAAATATTTGAGGAGAAGAAGATAACTGCCCTAAGCTTCCTCATACATAAGGAAATTAGGATATTTCCATGTCAACCTTGTGCTTTTGTCTTGTTTTGTATCAACTCAACTGCTTCTGAGGAAGGGAGCATGTAATTTTCATGAGGTGTAGATAAATAATTGGCTAATATAACTTCATATCTTTTCATAATAATTATTTTGCATAATGCAAGGAAACAGTCCTTATATGCTCACACATGCTTCTACAATACAATTTATATTGCAGCTCAATGAACTGCTTTAATCACTGAGAGTAAAGCATTTACAAAAATTAAGCTGTTTAGAATATACACTGAAGGGTATGGAATTAGCTTTTATCTATATAGGTGGATGCTGAAATTTTCCAGTCTTATCTGTTTTCTATAGTGCTGAGCTACCACTGCAACCACTTTATATGCAAACAATCACACTGGTAAGCCTCATTATTCTGCTTGCTAACACAGGCATTTGTTTGGCATTGTAACTGCATGTTATCAGTTCAGCATTTAATTATGCTGTAGTAGTAAAATCCAGTTCACTCACATGGGACACCATCAAGAAGAGCTTATTTTGCCTCAGCTAAGTAAAAGAAAACTTCTTTGCATTTGGTACCAGCAACTCTGGATATTTAAGGGTACTGGAATAGTTTAGATAGATCATACTGATGTGAGAGAAAATTATGAAGGAAATATATGGTATGATGGTAGTGTGATCTGTGACTTAATTTTCACAATGAAATACCTGCATTTTTAATATTCTTGTAAATAGCATTTACTGCATAGTACAAAATGTATATTCATAATAATTGAGCTTTAATTTGAAATATTGTGTTTGAAAAGAAAAAGAGTGAAATAGTGTAGATTCTAAGCAATAACAGTAGCCGAATTATGAGAAACTGGAGCATTTATACAGTAAGAGTCTATTGCTAAGAATTTCTAAAAACACCTTTTTTAGGGTTGAATGTTAGAATAGAAAATCTTTGTATATTTACAAGCTATACTACCAATTATATAGGTTAATATACTGCACTATATCTTACTGGTTTACTAGTAATATATTACTATCTTACACTATCTATTTGTGGGTTAGAATGTCATGAATTTTCAATAAATGCATAAAGATTTCCAGTTTTAGTCATTGGGGTTTTTTTTCCTCCATGCTCACCCCAGTAGGAGACTCCAGAAGTCTCAGGACAGGTATTGATTATCTTGCAGAATCTCCACATGCACTTTATTTTGATGTTGTTTTTGTGAAAAAATCACACATCCAGCCTTCAATCCAAATCTTAATCAGCTGATTATTTTCAAAAAGTCTTCTTGAGGAATTTCTCAAGGTTTATATTGTGCTCAGGCAATGCAGCCCCATTGGAAATGCACTGGATCTGTATTTCAGTCTTACTCCCTCAAAGCAATTTCCACATAGCTTAATTGTGAGATCAGGATAGGCTACTTGGTGAATCTGTGAATCTTCTCAACTGGCAGTGTGGTTGTATGTCATAAATAAATGTCACAGCACATGTACAGGTCATACCATACTGCATCCACCCTTTCTCAGGCTTCCCATGGGGCACATGTTCCTTCAGTAATTTCAGTAATGTAACGCTTCTGCTTAGGAGTTTTTCCTTGGCTGATACAAGTATAATAGAGATGAATGAAACACGTGGGAATCATCTTCCTTTTCTTCCTTTTGTCACTGCAGAGCTTATGGTCTATACTGGTGTCTCCTTGTCTTCCTGTTCCTTGTTAGGTGGTGGAGGTACATGAGCAAGTTAATTTCTGTGTTAGCCTATCTGCACTCAACTTCAAGTTTGTTAAAAACCTCAAATGGCTTAGAAATTTAATTTTCTTCTTTGGAAATACCTCTACTTGTATACATTCTCTTAACATCTTACAACAACTTATTGCTGATGATGTGGACCTGTATGAACTGCCCTAGTGTTAGGAAAGTATGATAGTAATTTTAGAAAATTAGCTGTAGGCTTTGAATTGGGTTTTCTCAGATTTTATAATTCAACTGTTGTTTTGCCTTGCTAATTGCATGGCACAGCAGTGAGATTTTCCAGGATAACACTATCCTCAGCTCTCACTGTTGCACTGTAAACCCTGTCCCTGGGAGTTGCAGTACTAGATAGTTAGAGTACACACGATGGGAGTCATCTCTTCTGCATCACACCGTTGTTGAATTTCATACATAGTTATATGTGTGGATGTAATAAATTGGTTTATACAAAATTTTGTTTGCTGATAGGCTTCTGGTTTAATCTTCCAGTTCTGCAGCATGCCTGCCCATGGAGATTGTAAAGTGTCATACATGATTTTCACTGATTGACAGAATATTCGGTGGGTGGTTGTATCCTAGGTAGGAAAAGAATATACAACATCTCTTTCCATAAGGTGTTTTAGACACATTGTAAAGCAAAATTACTTGTCCAGATATTTATGCTTTGATATTGCAAGTTTTTCAAAACTTTATGACTGAAATAAAATTTCTATTTAATTGTTCATTCTAATTTAACAAAATAAACAAAGAAATGACCAAACCAACAAAAAACTCCACCTTAAAATATCACTTGAATTTAGTTGTGTTTCTGTCTTATTTGTCTTTGCCACAGTGTCATAATACAATTCTGGAATAGTCTTGAATTTTTCAGCATGGGATAATTATGGGTGATGTCTGCCTTAGCTTGCCCAGGTGTTATGAACAGGGGGGAATATTTTAACTGTTCCAAATTATTTGACTCAGTGGAATGATTTCTTGACTTCTAAAAATTTATTGATTAAACTCTTGGTTTGATGTAGCCATCAATATTCTGTAACAGACCACCAATGTTTTGCTACTGAAGTAAACCATTTCTTTATTACTCTCTTATTTCCAGTGACTAGGTTTTAAAATCAGCACAGAGGCTCTCAGATGGTAACTCCCAGTTACCAACTGGGTAGCTCCCAGTAATAGCTGGGAGTACCATCATAAGCAAAGCAGATAACTTGCAAAGCAATCAAATGTTGTTTGATTTTTTCCAGAGTGCCTTGGAAGCAGAAGATGGCGTCTCAGCCTCTGGTGGGCAGGCACAGTACCTCTCAGGAGCAGCATCTTCTCACGGCGAGGAGTGCGCGGTTCACTCCTGCGCAGGGAAGTGCGCCAGGAAGCGCTCTCGGCACGCAGCCGGGGGCTCGTACTCCTGTGTGTGCGTGTCACGGGCCGGCCGGCGCTCCGTGCTGCCCCGCAGCCACTCCATCGAGAGCTTTGTCAGCGTTGTTGGCTGTTCCCAGAGCTGCCATGGAAACCACGGCCAGGCCAGTGGCGGGGACCTTCTAGAGAGGCACTCGGAGTGCTTCACCAGGAGCCGGAAGCCTTTCACTCCACGCACGTTAATATCGGATGCTAAACCTTTCCTGTCAGACTACAGGTTTTACACTCCTGCTCAAAGGAGGAGGAGATGTCACCACCACCACAGATCATACCTTGTGGAAGCTCAAACACAGACTGATATGACCAGGTACAGAGAGTGAAGTTTTATTTTGAAGCTCTGGAATTTAGATGTTATCTTAACATCTTCATAAAGGCGAGATATACTCATTACATTTGTATAAAACCAGAATAATTATACTGATGTCTTACTAGAACTTACAACTAGAATAATTATTCTAGATACACCTTAGCAAAAACCAGAAAAGAATGTGATTTTCTTTTTCATTGGTGTATTTTCCTCTCTTCTTTCCCCAACAACTGTTTTAATTTATACAGATTGGATACAAAGTGCCACTAAATTCAAACTGTGGAATCTCACATCTGCTGAGAATAATCATTCCCTCTCTCTTCCCTATGGTCTCTGATGTATAGTTCTGTCTTGTAAAGAATTAACCAATATAAGAATGCAAGTAGTTCCCACTATTGTCTCTGTAGTCTCATGCTTTCCAGTCTGTTAATTATTGCATCGTGCAAGCATCTTTTTTTAACTCTTGATTGCAGGTCTTCATTGTTTTGTTTTTAATTTCAATACCTTTGTACATACCGTGTATAAAATACTTGAAACAAAATTATTGTCTTCTTGCATTGAACTTCTTAGCAAGTTGAACAGTTCTGACTTTGTTTCTACCAATACTACTGTCTAAAGAGAAATCTTTTCCCTTTTGTGCCCTCCATGCCTGCATGTCCAACTCCAGTTTTGTCATAGAATAAATTAGGAATTTCCTAAGACTGGAATTATGATATCTTTGGCTCTGGATTGCAACTGTAGATTTTCTGTCTGTGGCTTGTCTATTTTCCTGGCGCACTTTTAATTTTAGGATCATCTCCATTCTTAATTCTGAACAATTATTTTGAATAGTTCAGTTATCCCCTGCAAATATGCAGCTAAAAAATTATTTTGGATCACCTGTCTGGCAGAAATTTTCTGAACTGTTTGGTACTACATTCTTTTGAGGCCGATGAGACATTTCCACAGTGGCACTGCTATTCTCATCCTACATTTTTGGAAAGTAGTCTACTTGGGAATCTAATGCCTCTCTAAATTTTGTAGCTTTCCACCTGAAGACAAAATGCCTGTGAGAAAAGTTGTGAGTGAAAAGCAGAAGGTCAAATACAAGGTAATGATGCATCTCTCAGTCATCTGGGTACTCTTCCCACCACCATCACTGCCACAGCAGTGAGCAGCTGATTTAGATGTTCTTCTCTCTATTGCCATGACATAAGTTAGTTCCATAGAGGAGAGAATTTCAGAACACTGAGTGGAAACTATAAGAAAAAACACTGAGTCACATGAAGAGATCTCTTTAATTTTTTTTTTATTGTTTCTATAAGTGCACTATCAAATATCTGCTAAGGCCATGGATAATTGGTACATGACTTTCCAGCAAAAGGTGTCTCATTTGTCTGTTTACCCAGAGTTTCTCAGAAAAGATATGGAATTTCTAGGGCTGCTTAATCACAGAGAGTTGTTAGATTCATTTTAATTGTGAAATTTGCTGTATATTTGCACTGATAATAAAGATTTTTGTTTCTGTGTTGTAGGCTGAAGATAAAAGATATACTTTGGATGAGCCTGAGAGAGGAGTAGATGATTTTCAACTCTCCATCCCAAGGTGCCTGATTTACAGCAGGAGGGAATATTTGAAATGTCCTTAACTGGTCCTTAGGCCATAAGTCTTCACTAGCATTTTTCTTTGTATCTTCTTCTCATAGAACTTTTATTGGGTTTTTTATATCAATAGCCTTTTCCAACTTCAGAATTCCTTCTTTTCTTGTGATAAGTTCCACTGGGAAGCCAGTTAAGAAAGAGAGCTCCGAAAAATATGAGCATTTTTGTCAGAATTGACTGATGAGACATTAATACAGTTGTTAGTTCTGTACATCTGAGCTCACAGACTGTTTAGTGCTATAGCTAAATGCTGCATTGCAGGAGCATTTCCCACATCATCTTCTGAAAACTTAATACTGGGATAGCTGTAATACAAGAACAGTGCTGGAAATCAGGCCAGAGCCCAAGGACTCCGAGCTGATTCTCCTCATTGCTGACCTAAGTGTCATGCATGACTCGCTGATTTGCTCTCTGGCTTTTTCATACAAAGGCATTTTTATCTGAGGAAAAAAAAGGTACTCTGAGCTAAAAAAGCATTCTTACAGATAACAGAGATTGAATAGCATCTGAAGTAGCACCAAGGTCTTCTGAGCACTGCATCAAGGGAGGTGGTGTAATACTCCTGAACTGTAATCTTTCAGGTTTCAGTGCCAGCAGGGGGTTTTGCTCCTGGAGCAGGGTTTAGTGGGTTTTTTGTGAAAGGGAATCATATAATGGCACTCCATGGCTCCAGAAGAAAATTAAATTTAAGGTAGTATAAAAGGGATTTAGAATGTTTTTTTTGTCTTGCCCCCTGATTTTCTGATTAGAGAGACATCATGGTGTCCTCAGAAGTCTTCATCTTCACCAGAGAGAACTGACGATGCTGAGTAAGTATACTTCAAACCATTTTTCTTCTCATTTACAACATCAAACTAGAAGGCTTTCCTCAAAACTGATGAACTTGAAAAACAAAATACTTACAAAAATTTATGTGAATCAAAAAACAAAGAAAATTTATTTTATCTTCAGAAGATTGTACAGTGCCTATAGTTTGTTTCCATTTCTTTTTAGGTCTGTAATCTCTGAAGCAAATATTGGCAAATGAAGCACCAAATTGAAAGGCATTCTTACCACATTTCTGCACTGAAATTTGATGAAAATTAGTAGAGTTTTGAGTTATATTCAGAAACACTATAAAGCTTCATCAAGTGGCCTTGGAAATGTCATTTAATTCTTTGTGCTTTAGGACAGCCTTGTGTATGCCTAACTTAAGGCTTATAATAAAGCTCTCAAATACCAGCTGTAGGTAACTTCCTTGACTATAGAGGGAACCAAAAATATAATCTTTAGGCACAATAACAACTTTTATATAATGAAAATAATGCAAGATGTATTCAATTTTTTATTTTCTGTTTATTAAGACTGGAGAATGACTCAGTTGAGTTTGACTGGATGCTTTGGGAGACTTAGAAAGATGCTGTGAAAGAGAAACTGAAATATTTTCTTTTGGGGTTTTCTTTCCTGTTGTCTTTCAAGCAGAACTCCAGATGTTTTTACTGTCCAATTTAGAGTAATTGGCATCAACAACTCTTTTAGAGGTACTAAAATAGAGATAAGAGGTGAAAGTCACATCTCACACTAAGATTTTATCCATCAAGGAAATATGTTGAAATGAGTGGATGCTGCAAATAAGCAGTTAAATCCTTTTCGGCTTCGATTTAGGACCAGCAATTTTCAGAGAAAATTCTCTAGAAGCTCCTTTGGAAGCCTATACCCAGAGCATCAAACTGCAATTGTTCACTTTTTTCCCAGTTAGCTTTCCTTTCTTGAGTGCAGTGCAGGCTCTGAACTCTTGTCAAGATTCACTGATTCCCTCGCTTGGGATCTCTCTGCTAATTTATTCTCCAGCAGAAAGTTAGCATAAAGGCAAAGCACCATGACCACCTTTCTAACAGTCTCATACTTTACAGTTTTTTATTATCCAGATTGAGCAAAAGGTTTAGCTTGTCGTGATAGCCTTACCTTTTATGAAACATAACTGCTGATGTAAGAACTATAAAATCTTTTTAATGACCTTTCCAGTGAAGGTGATTAAACCTACTAACATATGTCATATGTGTTTCTATGAGAAGAGCATTTAACATTGGGGTTTCTATTCTCCCTGCAGAGAAGAGGAGCTTTTGTATTTAACTTTCATTGAAGAAGTAACAAATGAAATTCTTAGATTTGGCATATTTTCTAACAGGTAGGTTACAGTTGTTTTCAGTTTTGCAATGCTATGTCAGAAACCCATGAACTCCATAAGTAAGGGAAGTAGTGATTAGTAATAATGTCTTTATACACACATATACACAGTTAGCCCTTGCTTTTGTTTTGTTTCCTCTTCTCTTTTGTTTTATGTGAGAAAGAGGAACTAGGAAATACCTTTGGGTCATCGACTTTGATCTGCTGCTATGTACCATGAGATGAAAGCTTCTGTAAAAACTGACCTGGAACCCTTGGTGGAAAAATACTAAGAACTCATTTTAGTCTGCAACATCTGTTTTGTTAAATAAACTGAGTTACTAATCTTTTACACAACAGGTCTTTTGTCCCCCTTCTGTCCTTCCAGTTCCAGTATGAATTCAGTCTTCAACGTGAGTTGCAGGGTTACATTCTCTTGCAGATAAAAGTTCACCAACTGCTAAATCAGAATTTTTTTCAATATGATAGTGGTTCTCTGTAATAAAGAACTCTCAATTTATGCAAAAAAAACCCATTGCAGTATTTCTATACATACACAGAATATTTATACAGAATCTTAACCCATTTCTGAAAATCTGCATTCAAGGCAGTCTAATTTCAAATATTCTGATCTTGCTTTGGGTTGATAATGTTCCCAACTGTTTTTGCTATTCTGTGTACATTTATTTTATTTTATATGTCAAGGCTGTCAATAAGAATACTAAATACACCAAGTAAAAAAATTCATCTTCAAGAAATTTTGAGAGCAGTCTACCTCTGGCTCTTTTACAGTAATTTTTTCTTCCACTAGAACCCTTCTTACACATTTTTTGTTGTCACAGAACACTTTCTTTACAGAATCTTTTTTCTCATTCAGCCTAAGAAATGGAAGAGAGCTCTCAGGACTGAGTACTTTTCTCTGGATTTTTTTTTTTTTTTTTACTGAAGCTTGATTTTGTTCCTTCTCTTTATTTATTCTTGAATTCTTGGTATAGCAGCCACTATGGCGCATCCAAGAGATTTTGGATACTTCAGCATGCCAGTAGAATCACCACTGGATTGGAGCACATAGGCACACCAGGTCAAACACACCTGGCACACCAGGTCAACACACATAGTTGTACTACAAGTCACCCCACAATTGCCATGTGCTGCCCAAAGCCATGTCTGCCTGCTGAGCATGTGTCCAGTGGGTTGCTGACTACAGGTAGCTCTCTTTGTGACAGAGTGGAATAGAAGCAGTCTCACAGGTGCCATTCAGCTAAGAAATGGAAATAAAAACATACTGTCATTAGGTTATGTACATCTGTTAAAAGTTGGTTTTCCTCCTGTGAAATAATTTGATTTCTTATTTACAGGGTTCTGGATCAACTGTTTAAGTTCCATATAGAAGAAAATAAGAACCGCCTTGATGAGGTATGTGCTGCCCTTACATTAGTCTCTGCATATGGTTTAGGTGACATTTCCAAAGAGCAGGGCAAAGGCCACTGGTATATTGGAGGGTAAAGGTAACCAGAATATTCACAATACTCAGTGGGGAGCCTCTCTCTCTCCATGAATGAGATCTGCTCACTCATGGGTCACAGCTGATCAGGAGTCACAGGTACTGTGACAAAGAATGGACAACAGTCCGTTCAGTTTGGTGACACTCAGTGTTTCATTTACCCTCTTGATTGGAAGCAGCCTCCCTTTCCTTCTGTCAGAGTCCAGCCCTGTGTGAGCAGTGCTCAGGTGCCATGGGGCTGGAGAAGTGTCACCCTTTTCCTCCCTCACCCCTTAGGGCAAAATGCGCCAGATGTTGGAAGTGCTGAAATCAGATCTTGGCTGCGACCAGGACAGCGACACAGAGCAAATCCATGCAGATCAGGAGGCCTCAGGCCCAGTGGAGCAGCACAAGTGTGGTACAACAGAAGAGCCTGAGTTTGACAGTAAAGGTCACAGGCTGAGGAAAGCTACCAAAAATGAAGAATTCCTTGAGAGCAGGGACTTGTCATCAACGAAACCATGCAATTGTCGATCAGTGTCCTGGTGCAAAAGGTCAAGGGAGACACAGGGCAAGGAGGACTTCTCAGAAGATACCACTGAAATTATGGGTGCTGGGAAAGAGTCTGATTTTCATGGTGTGGTATTTGAAGAACACCCAGACACTTCACCCACCTGTGAGGCAGCTTCAAATTTGTGTGGTTGTGACTGTGATTTTGACACCAATAAGGAGCTTGATGAACTTGATGGAAACTTTGCAGAGGCCCTTCACATTTCACCTAAGTATTCATAACTGTAACCAAAACTTACCTGTTAAACAGAGATAGAGCTCCTTCTGTGGTGAACTGCCATTTGTCAACCAATAGTAAATTGTTAGGTTTATTTTCAGTTATTTCTGTTTAAATACTGGTAAGATCTCTGTAGCAGGATACTATTAATTGGGCATTAATCTCTGTGTTAATTAGATCTTAAAGGATAAAGGGTCAGTTAAGGTTCAGTTATCAGAAGAATTTTTTGTATTTTGCCCATAATTGTATAACTCAAAACAAACTTGAGAATATTAAAACTAGATTTATATTTTTAGAGCTGTAATAATAAGTTATGAAATATTTATTGATTTAAATAAATTAATTGATAGCACATTTATGATCCTGCTATAAAGATCTGAGATGTTGTAGTCTGCAAGAATTCAACAACTTAACATAAACTTAACATCAACCTATGTCCTCTGCCAGAATGGACAAGCAGTTCCACCATGCAGTGTGCTATGTTACCATTTGCAGAAGCCCATCAATGAAAATCCAAATTTTAACAGATCTATGTAGATTAATGGCTGCAGTTGTTTAATTTTAGTTCTTTACTGAATGCAACTGCTAAGTTCAATTTCTTGCACTGATGACAGCCATGGCATAGCATTCTGCATCAAGCTTTGGTTTTGGAAAATGATTGAATTGCTTACTGTTTGTTGACTAGAACTGTGTAAAAGAAAACACATCAGGCACCTTGTACAGCAAATGGAAAATAGGCGGTGTATTTTCTGGTTTAAGTTTAAATTGAAGTCAGTACATGCATTGCACGAAATCAACCCAAATTTCATTGTTTAATCAGAGTACAGCTATTGCCTGACATTCCTGTTGCTGCAGAATGAGTTTAACAGGTTCTGAGGAAATGCTGGCAAGTTACATTGTCTTGTTGTAGGTGAGGAACTAGGAGAAGTCTTAGGAACCTGGATAAAGCCTGTCCTCTATCTCCTAGGGTCAGTTTCTAACCTCCTTCCTCCAAAGACAAGCCCAAGCTGTACCAGTCCTTACATAACGACTGCCACCACCTGCCTCCCCTGTGCCTCGACCAAAGTCTGTGACTCCATCAGCCAGATGACCCATTGCACCTTAAAAGAGCTGAACAGACACAGACCACTGCTTCACTTATGAAGCATAAACTTTTAGACAAAAAAGAAATTTCAAAAAGCAGCTAAAGGAAGGCAGTCAGAGAAAAACGTCTGGCATAATCACAGCACTGCAGTGCAGAGCACAATTCCCAAAGAAAGCGAAAGGCACTTTCCTGGGTGCTTGTCCACAATAATAAATTGCACTTGTTGACATGAAAGGAGACAGAATTTATTTTAGCCAGGTACATGTGGCTGGGCAGATGGGCACCAGCCTTTCATCTGCCACACTCAGTTGGTTGCCTTGTAAGCCTGGCCTGCAGCATGAGTGCTCTGGCTCACTGAAAAACAGGTGAGATAATGTGAGCACTTCTACATCCCCCCATCAGAGCCTGTCTTGTTGAAAAGATGTGACCACAGGGCTGAGTCAGTACAGTGCAGGGAGGGTTTGTCCTTGCACAAGTGATCACAGACCTCCTCCCATCCTCAAGGAAACTCCCTCTCCGTTCCTTACCCAAGGGTGCTGAACAGAAAGGATGCCCTAGGAAAACTTGTTTCTAGTCTACGAAGAATTCTGTCTCACAGGGACTGGTTCAAAAGCTAAAGAACGTGGTTTGATGCATACAAGTATAAAGCCTCTTTGCTCCTTGGCCAGGACTTCACCCATTCTTCAGGCCCTCCATTCCAAGTTCTCCATTCTTGGTCAATAATAGGAATTTAGGGTTTTTTCCCTTCCTATCTCTACACTTTTGACTTGTACATCATAAAAAATGTCACTCAGCAAACTCTGGCTTCTGGTCTGCATGAGTCTGATTAAAGATTAGTAAGAATTTCACATTCAAATTTCACATGCAAAAATACTTTAGGGAAATCACAGAAAGACTCTAGTAATGACATGCTCATTTCCTGTAATACAAGTAACATAAAAACAAATAAAAACCTTGACCATATTTCCTGTTGATGAACTGTCTCAACATCAATGACATTTTTTTCTGAGTAACTTTTTTTTCTGGGTAACAGCAACTTAAAAGAGGAAAAAACTTGATTAAGAGAGACCTTTCACAAAGAAAGCACCTGTCTTCCTAAACTGTAAGTGTGAACGTTTATTGGATCCACAGTGAAATGTCTGTTAAAGAAGCAGAGAATTACACACCCCAATATCCAGCAACTGGAGCAGTGAGTCCAGTCCACAGAACTGGTTTCTCTCATTGTAGAGGCACTCCTATAAGATAGTAGGGAGAAAACATTCTAGATAGATGTTACCTACATAAAATCAGTTTATGTGCAAATCCAAGAGCAAATTCAGGCTGCCTTGGATTTAAAACTTTCTTCTATTCACATTTACTTTTAAAATAGTGCTTAAAATGTAAGTTGTTTAAAGACCCTGATATGCAAGCCTGACCCACATCACTGCTAAGATTTATCAACACTTCAAGGTTTGAGGATTTTTCTGAGGGTTTTAGTTGGTTGGGTTTGAATTTTTTTCTCTTGTCACATTTTACTTTGTTTTACTCAAGTCTTGTCACAAGCAGTAGCAGAACAGGGCAGTCACACACCATTACATGCCTGAATCTTAAGCGACTGGCAAAAGGCAAATTGTTCCTGGTTCCATCTTTTAAAGTGAGGCCTCTTACTGGCTAGAACACAGGTGCAATGTAGAGATTGAGGTGCCACTTGTTAACTTTGGCCTTCAAACGTATTTTACCTTCCTTGTGTATACCTAATGCATGATACCACCTTTGTATCATAGAGCTTGTATTTGAGACCTAAAAATTTATGCAAAGGGGAAAAAATACAAAATTGGAACTCAAGGTCTACTTCAGTATCCCACTTTAATTTTTGACCACCCAAGGCAGGAGCATACATTGACAAGCAAGTGGAGGGCACTGCAGCTGTGGGATGTTCCGAAGCCATCATTTTTTCTCTGGCCCTTCCCAGGCACTTACCCTGCTGTTCTCAAGAGCTGACACCTGGTATGTACACAGATTACAAGGAACGGAACAGCAACCAGTGATTTTAACAAAAATCATTTCTCGCTCTCCAAAACAACCAAGCCAGATACAAGCAGTCCAATCTTCCTGTTTCCTTTAGTGAAATCTACTTCATTCAGAAACAACCACATTCAGTTTGTATTCCAGTAGTAAAGCAAGTCATATGCAAGGTGAGCAGTAAATTAATCTGCACCAGCCACTGCTGCAGCACAGTCACAGCCAGTCAAGGGATCCAATTTCAAAACCTGTAGCAGATTGTGGGCCAGGGGAATCTGAGCATGTCACAGGGATAAAGCATCACTGGGAAGGGAAAAGAAGAAACAGTAGTTGCAACTAGCTCAACAAATCATCTGAGTTGTAGAACACCCACCTGTAGCTTATCTCCATTTTAAAGCATAGGAGGAACTCCAGGGTGTCAGGCCGTTGAAGAGTAGCAACAAGAATTGTTATTTCAGTTGAAGGGTACCAAAATGAAGGATGAAGTACTGTGCATGGGACTTTCTGTTCTCTATAGAAAGTCTCCAGAGTATCTGGGTTCCTAATGGTACCTTTTAGCTCACCCACTAAGGTAATTCTAGCTGACAGCAAGGGCCAGGAGCTGTGCCCCACAGCCAGGTGACAACACACAAAACTTCACTTGCATTCATATTTGAAGCTGTGACACTGACCTGCAAAAAGCACAGGCTCTCAACCCAACACTGTTTTAGGCTGGAGGAATGCCAGACTTCCCCACAGGCACCAACACAGGTGCTGCTGTGCCCTTGCTGCTCTTGTAGATCACAGGATTCAGCACACACAGGTTCCCCTGCAATCCTTCCAGCCCTCCCACACTGGGGGAATGAAATCAGACCTTGAGAAGGGAAGGAAAGGCTACATAAATGGAGTAGGGAGGCCTCTGAAACCTGAGAGAGAGACTCCAGCAGAGCTCAGGCTGGCAGGGAACAGAGCTGCGCTGTCCCATTCTCGTAGGGGACAGGCAGCGTGATCTGTAGCACGAGGTGCAGAGCTCTGTGCAGTTATCCCAGGAATTCAGCAAGCCCGTAGGACTCCCCTTACAGTATCTGTGTGAGGGCTGCAGCATACCTTACAGCTCACAGCAGCCAGAGACTGGGTCCAGATGAGTAACACAACTATGAGGTGACCCCAGCTCTTCCCAGTATCCATTTCTCTCACTCATAAGCATGCTCACATGCCAAAGAAGTGAAGACATGTGTTAAAGGCCATCAGCTCTCCTGTCAGCCTGAGAATTCCTTGCAGGACCTCAGAGGTGCAGCCTCTCCAATCAGAAATTCATCTCAGAGGCATTTGGCACCTTGCTTCTTCCCAATGTTTGACACAAGTGAAACCAGAGATCACACAGATAGCACAGGTTTGGAAGCTGGCTCTGAGGCTTCCCAAAAGCTGGGCACAACCATCTAAGATAACAGTGGATTCTAAGAGAAAGACAGAGGAGCTCCTGAAGCTTTCATCTTGGTTTTCCCTTCTCCAGACACAAGCTTGCATAATGGCTACTCCCACCCTGACAGCCTTTAGCCTTATAACAGGGACTTCCAGCCTAAGCATCAGTCTTTAAAGGCCCTTGCTATGGGTTTCCATAGGGTGTGTTTCTCCATGCCTCCTCCTCAGTATTTGAACATCTTGGAGTCTCTGTTCAATTCACTTTATGGTGCTATCTGATCTCCCCAAAGGATTCTTGGGCACATCTCCCCAGCCAGCTCCTTGTTCCTCCCTGCACCTGAGGAAGCAGCAGGAAGTGAGAGCACAGCCCTGCCATGAGAGACCTGTGCTGCAGTCTCAGGCACGCTCCAGTAACAGCACTGAGGGGCAGGGGAGTGGTAGGCTGGGCCAGCCCATGGCCAAAGATGCCTTCCCAAATATCAGGAAATTCAACCTGTAGTATTTGTGAAGCATTTCCAGAATGTCCATTACTCTCAGTTCTGCTTATTTGTCATTATTTAAACACCAGCACTGTGCAGAGGGACAAGGCTGACCTTTTGTCCTGAAAACAGGCTCAAATGGAGCACTGTACTTCCAGCTTGATGGCATATATGAACTGAAAATGCTAAACTCACCATGGCAGCCCTCCTAACACCATGGCACTAAGGGCAAATTTGCTCTGACTGCAGGGAGTGCATACACTCAGCAATGCTCCTTATTTTGAGTAAAATGAGCTTTTTTGCAATGCATCAAAGCTACTGCATCTGATACCTGTCATTTGGATTCCTATTGCTCTTCTGGGTGAGCCAGAAACTTCTCTCATCAGCTCCCATAAGTTTCTCATGTACCAAGTCCTGGAGCTCTTGCCCAAGAAAGCTCCTGAAGTGCCAGATGTGCCAAATGCAAGCATCAAGTCATGTCCCTGTCAACCAACTCTGACTACTAGAAGTCTCTAATGGGGCTTTTACAGTGGCTGGGAAATAACAACTGCAGTTTAAAACCATTTGGATTTAGAGGAAATTTAGGTTTCTGAAGATACTTTTGCCAGAGATCTAAAACCAGTATAAATAATGTGTGATAAAAACTGCTGAATGTTTCACCATGAGCATCAGGTCCCAGGAAGTCTCATTTTCCTCTTTTGGTTTTGAATCCATGTCCAATAAAAGAGCTTTAAATGAGCATCACACAGGACATCCCCCAGGACTTGGAACTGCTCTGACAAGTACAGATGGATCTGTGGTTTGTAACTGTCTTACCTTAGGCTGATTAATGCCTTCAAACTGAGTGCACCTAGAAGACAAAATTTAGTTAAAAGTGCGATTGTTTCAGATGGAGATAGGTGGACAATGCTCCAAACATTTAGCAAAGACAAAGGAAATGCACTTATGCAGTGTGAAGCAATAACGTCCAGTGTGCAATTCTTGTATTCACCTCACAAAGCCTCATCCATGCTGCACCAGGTGTGTAGAGCAAGCTGCTGCATCACCTCCCTTTTTAACTCAATGCCAATTCTAGAATGAAAATAACTTCAGTGCTTGTTGTTGGCAGCAGGTCCAATCATAGTAAGCATACAATCAACTGTTTCTTCTCTCACATGCTTTTGGAAAGGGTTCTCCAACTTTCAAAAGCTTTTAATCCCTCCTATACATAAATGTTAGAGGGAAACTGGAAGTTCAGTACCAAAAACAGCTTTAGAAAATGCAAAACATTGTGAAAAAATATGACAGAGCAGCAGGCACAAGATTTTCCTGCCACAAAGATGACACCTGTTAATACTTGACACAAGTTTTATACCCAGTACTTGCAGCACATTAAAAGAGGGATCACACCTTTGTCAACTGAAGGCAAACTCCCATCTTAGGACTACACATGAGGAGTAAGTTCTTGGATTTTTCCTTTAATAATGGAACTATAAAAACTCATAATTGCTTCAAATATTTATTTCCATGGCAAAAATAGACTATAATATATTCATTTCACATATATTACATTCAGTAATACAAGCTTTTCTGTCTATGAAACACAATTTATACATTGTTTTACAAACCAATTTCAGTTTTACAAGAATTAAAGCTGGTTTGATTATACATTTTTACAGTATTGGTGGCAAGACAGCAAAAAATAGACATGTTAACCACTAGCTTAGTACTAGAAAATAATACTTCATGTTTGCTACTTTTAAACAAAGTCCCATTAAAATCCTTGCATACTGGCTCAAGTGAAAACTGAAGGAAATGGAGCCAGATCCTAAGTTCCTCTGACACTAAGGACTCAATCCTACAAAACTGCTGACAGGATTTCAAACACCTGTTTGCTTTTAATGGATTAAGAGATTCCAGCAGTGTGCAGGAGTGTACATACTTGCTGATTTGCCAGGTAAAGCCTCTTAAATTTCCATCCAAGTGCCCCCAGAACAGCCACAAAGAGGACAGATAAGTTGGGTATTTCAGAGCAACTTAAGCAAGTATCTTTGTAAAGAGCATACACACCTTGTCTGTCAGAATTGTCCAGCATTAGCAAGGTGACAGGCTGGAGGATTTTACAGGGGTTTTCTCCATCAAATTTCCTACCACTCTAAAAATTAATGGCATTTGCAATGTCTTTAAAGTATATTAAAAGAAAGCCTCCTAATTTTACCTAAATATTTCCAAATGGAAAAACAGCATTTAATTCCCTTTATAAAAGTTAGGCACCTTCTGAAACTGCTCATAAAATTAATAATTTGGTAGTTTTGATTGCTGCATATCTGAACCAAAGAATATTACAGCATCTGCAGCTTTGCTCTTTGACTTGCCACAGGCTGGATCTGTTGTAAACTCTGTTCATTACATTCTTTACATTTAATTTCTAGCTTCGTTCCCTAAGTAAAGCTGAAGAATAGACTTCAACAGAACAAACACCCTGGAGGTTATTCTTCACCACCAAACACAGCACGATGTGGAAAATAGCAAAGAATAGAATCAAAGGCTATTTAGCAACAGGTTTTTGAAATGCTCATTGAAGTTAACAAATCCTTTTTTTTCAGCCCAGTTAGATCTTAAAGTAACATGTGACGCCAACAGAGTGCACCAAGTTAGCTGCTCCCAAGCAAGATCATACTGAGAATTTTTGTTTCTTTAACTTCTCTTTTTACAGATACATTTGCAACAGCAGTTTAAGATTTTTTTCCCTTACCTTAGCACAGTGTTACATTCTTTTAATGTCACCGTGTTGCAAATGCTGCACTGCAACAGAACTTCTAAGTACGTGGTAAATTCCACATTTAGAGTCTCATTGTTAGCCCAGCCTTAACTTGGTACAACTCACACCAACTGCAAACACCTGGCTTCATTCAAAACACAGTTAGAATTTTGAATCATCTCACCTGCATCCATTAGAAATTATCACTGCAAAATTGCAAGTATGCCTATTCCCCCTGCATTTTGTATCTGTAAAACCAGAGACTGTAATTTGAAAAATCTGACCTTTAATAAGTAAACAGAAATTAAGCTGACAGATTGCATTCAATACATTTGGAAAAGAAGATATGTAAAAATAACAGAGCCTCTGAAAAAGTATTTGGAGTTTAAAAAAATCACATTTTAAAAAGCCAGTAAAAATAACACCTATGACTACATTCACTTACCCTACCATGCCATGAAAAACATACCATATGACTCAAACTCTGCTAGCAGCTCTACTTTGGATACAAAACATTCCAAATCCTCCTCCAAATGCCTTCTGCCACTCCTCAAATCCTCACTCACTACGTCCAAAATTTTGTACTTGCACAAGAGAATTTCTTTTGAACTCTCATCTACTTTTCCTATGAATGCTGTACTTTCCTGTATGCACATTCCTGCTGCATTCTTTTGGTTAATTCTTGTAATCTGTATTTGAATTTAAAGCAGAGGTGCATATTCATGCTACAAGGGCTCAAGCTTTCATTGGCAGTAAGCCCATGCTAATTCCTGCAGTATCATGAAGAACTGCAGGAATTTTGCATCTTGCAGGGCTGGACTCTGGCTTTCCACAACTTTGCACTATCAGAAAAAAACCCAACCCTAAACACTAAAGCACTGAGTTCTTAGCAACTGAAGCATTGATTCTTTCAAATTGATAGTTTGAACTATTGAAATGGAGTGATGGGTTCACTGTTTTAAATCCCAGGGATTTAGTAATGCTATTGATATTAAAACTGAGGTTTCATTACACAGCTATGATAAACAACCCTGCAGTTTCCAAGTTTGGTCCAGAAGCCATTGAAATCTATGAGCCACTCAACTTTAACAGCTGCTCCAGCACAAAGCATGCAGCAGCAGTAGCTGGAGCAGCAGCCTCAGCCTTACTTATTACATTTAAAGGAGCCATTCTGGAGAAAATTGCTCCAAGTGTTGCCCACTTCAAAAAGAGATACACAGGATTACAAGAGAAGCCAAATGTAAAATGTCAAGAATCTTTTCCACTTTAGTAAAAATTTATCTTACTTTTATTTGTTATTACTGTATTTGACTTTTTTCCTAAATGTTGGTGATAACTTAGAGCAGCTTTTCATCCATAGAAATACAGGAACACTGCCTTGGTCACCTTCTTTGAATTAAATGTATTTCTAGATATAAACTGTAGCATCCTGCACCTTGTGTGAAAGGTATTCCAATGAGTGAAATAAAGGCATAAAGCTTTTCCTGCTCTTTTTGGGGGCAGCAGAAAAGGGGAACACTGCTGAGCAGGCTGCAGAGGCTGTGCCAAAGTGCCCTGTGCACCTCAGAGCTCCTCCCTCACCAAACACAGCCAGGAGGGGCTGCAGCCTAAAGCCATCCCAGCCAAGTCAGTGGCATCTTTGTAATGGACAGGGCTCTGACTTTTGCTTCTTAGAGAAGAGGTTTTAGCCCAAGACTACAAAGATTCACTGGCCAAAACAAAATCTCTCCTCAGAGCAACCAAGAAACCAAATATGCAGATGTGCTTACTACAGTTTGTATGCACTTCTCCTGTCTCTTCATATAATTTGATCCTAGAAAGCATCTTCTACCTAGTCAACAAAAGACCATCAAATCTGTCTCTTGACAGTATATAGCACCTTTATTTGTCCCTGAGAGCTCTGACATCCCTAGAGATCAGCATCATCTTTGCCAAGAATTCTTCATACATCTTTTCTTACTAAACAAACTCTGTTCAAATCTTGCATAATCATCTGATTTCATCCCCATAAAAACAGATACACATTTGGCAAAATTGGACAGGCTTTTAGAGAAATTTTAAGTTTTTTGACAAATAAATCCACCTTTGACTCACACTGTGGCTGGATTTGGACAGTGGATATTATAACATCCAGAACTTCATGAAGCACCCAGCAGAACTACATGTAAAAATGCATCCCTTTTCAAGGCTCAGAACAAAAGTGCTAAAAACTGAATTGTCTTTTATAAGTTAACTGAAAATCTAAACAATGGTTTAAAAAACAATTTTTTAAGAAGGTTGTGAAGTTTAATTTCATTTGGTATCTAGAAGAGAAACTGCTCATTTTCAATGCCCACTTGGAGCCGTATGCTTGCAAACAAAAGCAATCCTACAATGTTCAGTAGAAAAACTCACATAAAGTCAAGCCTAATAAGGTCAAGTCTATCACTGCAAAAACAGACTGCTGATGGACAGAACTGGAGCCTGAAGGGGAGGAGGTAGCAGTGATACACTGAAAAAACCAAGACTGTGACTACCAGATTTGAGCAGAGCCACCTCTAAAATGAACACCATTTCTTTTAGCTAAACATAAAAATAAGCTAAAAGACACACATTTCCTCACCCACCTCAGATAATCCCATAAATACTGGATTAAATTGCTTGTTATTACTGTTCCTTTTAATGCCTCACAGCTGATGTTCTGTCTCAGAAACTGCTGCTTGAGGTTCTGCTTGTTCATCATGACATTAAAACTGTATCTATCAGGTGACAAAGACCACAGTGCAAAGTTAAGAAATGGAAAAGGTACAAGCTCCATTTCAGAGCCTGCACTCCCATTCAATAACATTTCTGCAGATGAAAGTGAACTGTGGCAAAAATTAACAATGTTTTCAAAACCGAGCATGATAAAAATAGCTAAGTATGTTTGCTTCTTTCAATACTTCTGTCAACACAGATATGTCAGATTGGTAAGTTTGCAAGGTTTATGTATAAAGAATCTGTCTTCAGCAACTGTTTTCCTCTGGACTTCCAGTTTTATGTTTGGCAATTAACAATTCCTAGGCATTTATTTAAGAACAAATTTCCCTAGTCTGAAATATTCAGTCTAACTTATACTGAGAGTACAACAAATCAGACTGCTTCCAAGCAGACCTGAAAGCACCAGATCAATATTGTGTACCTAAAAGAAATATCTTTTGTACAAAATTATATATTATCTCAATGCCATTTGGACCATATGTTTAACTTCATGGAAGAAGCTTATTACAAAGGAAATTGGGGCAACCTATTTATAATTCTTAATTCATGTTCTGGGACACAACTATTGTTTTGAAGGAGGTTTAATAGTTTCTAAACCCTTGTTAGAGCTCAGAAAAATAACAATTTCAGCACTAATAAACCTGACTTTTAGTTTCATTTCATTTCACTAAGTAGGTATCAAGGGAAATGTACACTTAACCATGCCTGCAGACTGGTCTGCTATACAGGGTTTTTAATTAAACCAGATATCAAAAAAATATAGCTCAATTTGGAACAGGGATTTTCAACTCAGCATCTCAAAACACTTGGAAAGGCAGCTAAAACCACACTGTCCCCACTGAAAACCACAGAGGATTATTTAGGGATATCATCATTTGACCAGTAGTCTGTACCTGCCTACTTCAGGTCCATGCCCAGCCACTGACTCAGCCACTTACACAGCCACTAAATTACCCCCTTCCCCAGTGCTTCCTCTAAGAGCTCTTTTCTGCAATTTCTCAAATGTTCCTCATTGCAACGCTGCACAGTATTAGCAAAATTTGCTCTAGCACTAATAAAATAATCTGGAGGATTCTACAGAAAATCCCAGTGCTTTACTGGCTTTCTTGGCTGGAACATTAACTTTTTTTTAAGGTCATCTTTGCACTGTGTAAACCAGCAATCATAGCTGCCACACCTCCTCCATTACACTTCAGACAATCATTTCCACTTCACCACTCTGCACCTTCTTACTCCCATTTTGGTTCTCCCACTTCATCAACTTAAAAAGCTCTTCTTAAAATAACAGGTTAGTAATGGTATATTACCAAATGAAACAATGCATGATTATAGTCTCTATATTTAGCTACATAAATAACAGAGAAAAAAAGTGCTTAAAACATTTGCATCCACTTTGATTTCAGCCAGTAAAATCAAACTGTCCTCTAAATATATGAATAATACTGAATATATACTTTCTCTCATCCATTTGTTTCCAATAACCTCACAGATAGTTAAAATATTTTTCCCCTGCCTCTTGCAGGAAATACCTCCTCTCAAATAAAAGTTATCAACAGTTATTGTTATCTTTCACTTTCAATATCAAATGGCACTACAGCTAAATACCAACAACTTCCCTAGGACTTTCTGCATGATTTTTGAAAAGTTGGTTCAAACATTGTCAGTCTTCTCCTCTGAAAATATTGTTATGTTTAAAAGTTTTATGTTGTGGTGGTTCATTTTCTTTTAAATTTAAAAATCCCAAATATAAAAATAACTGTTCTTAAAGCAACTACTTAAAATACCTAAGAGCTGCTCATTTTGCTAAGTAAGCCAGAGGAAACCAAATGTTCATTTTAAAAAATATAGATGTATTGTTCTAAATATAAAATTGAAAGCAGAATCAAACTGCATAAGACCTTGACATTCCCAAGGGGCAGGTTTCTGACCCCATCTGCACCTACAGATTTTAGCTTTTGCACAGTCAACAATTATGTTTCAAAACATAATGTCAGTAAAATTGTACTATATACCTCCATTCCATAAAATACTTATTTTGCTCAGAGTAACACCACTCTAAAGAATGTGTGCAAGTACTACAGAGCAGTACAAATAAAATCATTCCTTAATGTGACTGTGGCTGAACATGGGAAGAATTCAGTCCAGCAAAGATCCTGCTGTGCAGGGACTGTTACACTGACTCACATTTAACAGTCCCATGGCAGCCCCAAATGGTAACTCTGGGATCCATCAACGAGGAAAACACCAGTGAGAACAGGTCTGGACAATTCCAATTTTCTTTCTGTAAATTCTTGCAGAGTCTCTTAGGAAGTGGCAGGGGTTAGATGAGTCTAGAGCTTTTGAGAAATTGAATGAGAACTCCATAGACGAAAGTGTACTGCGAAAGAGTCTGCACCATCATCATCCTCTGCTGCCTCAACATATCCAGCACTCGTGGGATGTCCAACATCTGGAAAAAGGGAACAAAACATTACAAGTGACTGGTGAGCAAGGAAACTGGCTTGTCTGCTCCCAGCAGGAGGTTCAGAGCAGTAGCTTTGTGATGACCTAAGGACAGAGTCAGCTGTTCTGATTTCAGCTCTGACAATTCATTGCCCCTGCCTGCAGTATGGACTGCACTACACCACTGACCAACTGGGAAATATGTAGAGTGGGAAAGTTACCTGTCTCATGGGGTATTGGTCTTTACAAATCTAATGGCTGAAAAAGCCTGTTACAGTGTTAGGAGAGGGATGCACAATGAAACAAAAAGTATGTTGAGTTTCAGTTGACATATTATATTATTAATGAACATTTTACAGCCATCCAATTCAGGCTAGAAGTTGATAGGACTGATTTTATTCTATTAAACTACCACATTGTCCTCTACTGAGACTGATACTGCAAATACACTGCACTTAGGAACAAAATAGTAACAAGTACAGAGACTGGCTAAAAAGTATGTTCTTGAATATTATCAATTCTAATACAGGCAAGGAATAAATAAAATCCTGAAATATGCTCAGTAGCATAGGGTATACCTTGCTCCACTCAATGACTCAACATCTTAGGGAGTCAAGAATCCAAATGAGCATTCCAGAGCCTGGTGTGCATGTGGGCAGCTCTAGAAGATTATTAACTTATGTTGAATTCCCAAGAGCCATTTCAAGCATAGTTGTAAGATCTCTCCCAACGGCTGCTCTGATGAACAGCCATAACTCATTCTAGGCAGGTTATTGCCCCTTCCAGCACCTGACATGATCTGAAGCAGCAGGAAGGAGAGGAGCTCACCTCGTTGTGTTCCAGGCAGGCGATCATGATCTCGGCCAGGATGACCACGCCGGTGCGCCCCACGCCCGCGCTGCAGTGCACCAGCAGCGGGGGGTTGGCGCTGCGCGGCTCGGCCGTGCTGTTGGTGTGCCGCCGCACCGACTGGATCTCCTCCAGGTACGCTGCCGCGTTCAACGGGACACAAATCAGGCATTAGGAGAGGAAGCCACACAAGCTATGCTATAGTGCTGTGTGACCACCAGAGAGTAGTAATTTAACGATGGACATGCCACGGAAAAAGGATGCATTGTGCAAATCGCAAACCCTCTCCCCAGTTCTAACGTCAGCCATTTGAAGCTGCACAAAATAAAAAAAGACTGCACCAGCACAGAAGTAGGAGGCCATTGTGAATTATATCTGACCCATTTTTAGCTGCATTCTTGTCACATTAGATGCAGAAGTCATACCCCAACTATAGCAATACAGATCTATAAGGATCATCTAGCTTTTGTAAGGATTTCCTCACCCTGTTCCCCTATTCCTACTAAAGAGAGCTCATGGCCATCTTGCTACTGCTGCCACATACTCAAATGTGTAGTATGAGGTGCAATTATGTCTTATTCTACAGGATTTATGGTAAATTATTTGCTTTAGACAGAAGGAGCAGGAATAGACCTTTAATAAATTTTCAGGTATATTCCAGCAAAAAATATAATTCAGTATCTCTTGCTGGTGTGAAGAAACCTTTTACAATGGAATGTTTGGCTTACTTGTCCAAAGTTACTTCATATATGCAGCCATTTCAGAAGGTATTAATAGAACACCACAAACCACACCCCAAAACAAAGCTATTAAATACAACTTACATAAAAATCCCTTTAAATCTTCTGGACAGCCATGCTCTGGCCAGTCAGTGTACTGCAGATGCCAAACCGTTCTCTCCTGTCCTGTGAGCAGATGTTTAATCTTCAATCCTGTCGTTGCGTAGCAGCCTGAGTCGGTGCGGAATCGCGTGGTAATCTTAAATCTTCCATATGTCACAGTGTTGTGTCTTGAACCAAGACGTGGCCAGTATCTGAAGCTTTTTTCTCTCCCACTTTCCTTAAAAGCAGAACACTTGCTTAGCAAGAAACCTAAGAACATTCATAAAACTAATGTTCCTGTAGTAACAACTGTATCTCTCCTCCACTAAGTAGTACTAATGTGTTATGGCCTCTTACTGGGAAAACCAACTTTCCATCAGGAAGAGCTTGCAAATTCATTTTTCTGCCAAAGGAATCAAGACAGAAAGGGGTCACTAGAAACTTATCTTCAATCAATCTAGTTGGTGGAAAAAACATCCCCCTCCTCTAACAGATTATTAAAAAGTCATTGTGGAATTTCTGGGAGAAACACAACTCAATTTATACTCACTTCCTCTGCTGTCACCATAGCTATGATGGCAATCCCTTGTTCCCAGATCATCTGCCAGAAATCCTGACATGTGTTTTGCAAAGGGCCCTGCGTGGCAATGTAATCCCACTCTATGCCACCAACAGAGATCTGTGAAAATAAAGACATTAGATTAGTAATTATTGAAAACCCTCTCCCCAGTTCTAACATCAGCCATTTGAAGATGCACAAAATGAAAAAAGACTGCAACACCACAGAAGCTAAAGCCCATTGTGAGTTATATCTGCCCCATTTTTAGCTGCATCTTGTCACATTAGATGCAGAAGAGCCACAATAGTACAGGTTCCTAACTAAATAAATGCATTTTACATCGCAAGCTTCATGTCAAACTGAGAAAACAAAATTGTATTTCTCCTTCATGAATTCGAGGTATTTTAGAAAATTCATGTTTAGAGAAGCTTTCTACTCTAGTGCTGTAAATATTATTACTGTACTAGTTGTTATGTCCTGAAAAAATATTATCTTGCTTGAGAAGGCTCAGCATTTGTGAATGAAGCAGAGAAACTATGATGCCATGTCAGTATACAAACAGGTTTATTAAAAAAAGACAGCAACACAAGTGCTGCTTTGACAATCTCAACTCTTCTCATAAAAAACAACTGTAGTTGCACTTAGAGCAGATAAATGTACTGAAAAATGAGCTGCCCTCAAGGTTCTTGAAGACACCCTTCAAAGTCTTTTAAACAGAGCTTAAAGAGTTAAGGATGGGAAAAAGGTCAGCTGAAGGCTTTGAAAAAGCCAGTTTCCCCCTGGCTCTGGCTCTAACCATACAAAAAAGCTTAAGCTAGGAGCAAGCCTACTGCTCATAGTGGATAGTCTGAGAGTACAGAAAAGGAAGAAACAATGCAGCTCAAAAATATCACAATCATTGCAGAGGATCCCAGTTTGCTTTAAACCTATTTGCCTCCTTAGCTATGGGCAGAATGGAGATGCCTCTTGTTAGCAGCAATCCCCAGAGAGGGAACACAGAAAAGCAACAGTAGATCGAATCAACACAGAACCAAAATGCAGAAGATCCCTCCAGTAATTAACCCTCTATTATTCTAGGTGATTAGGAAAACAGGTTCCTGCTTTCCCCAAAGAAACCCTGGAGAAGACAAGAAAGAGAGAGAGATGGAGGGATTATCACTGATTTCACCAAACCAAAAACTGATTGGCAGATGCATTTTCAGTTGCATGTGAACTGGGAAATTTTTCTCCGAGAGCATTTCTGTCACCTTGATATGGGATGCATTGATGTAACCCGTGTTGTTTTCTTTGGTTGGGACCAGCTCCACCCTGGTGTCATCGTAGGGAAGGACGTCCTGGAAGCGGTTCCTCTCGGCGTTCTCGGGCAGGCGGGCGATGGAGCACTCCCCATCCCGCAGCCTTTTCTTCTGGATGCGCTCGTACTCCGTGAACACCATGCCCTGCTCCAGCCGCTGCTCCAGGGCTCTGCACTGCAACACAGCACACAGCCAGGCAAGGTCACTCTCTGAGGGGAGCCTGTTCACACAGAGAGCTCGTGAAATGTAAAATGGACCTATTTTCTTCTCCTCCATACTTCTGCAAGGCTTTTCCAGCTATTCGTGTTTCCACAAGCATACCAGAATAAATTAGAGGCAACCCTAACCAGCAGGAATTTTGTTCAAGTGAAAATTAAGCAGCCTGTAATACTTCACTAGGTCACAAAGTTTTATTTGGATACTGCTGGTAAAGGAAAGATTACTTCATGGTTTCTGAAAAGACAGCCCATGTGGGGAGAAAAAAATTGACCAACCAGACAGATATACCATACTGCAAACTGCTTCAAATACGTTTGATTCACCTGCTCAATATAGCAGCTAGGTGACATAATTTTAAAGGTGTCCTGTAACCTTATAATAAATACAAAAATAATAATAAAAAACCTCCAAACTTAGTTTTTTGGATGGAGGAAAACTATTAGAAAACTTCATTTTTTGGATGGAGGAAAACTATTAGAAAAATATCTGGATTTATACTTTAACTGCAGCAAGTTTCTAAGGCAGGAAAGCTGCCTTAGAAACTTGCTGCAGTTAAAGTATAAACCCAGAATTTTTTTCTAATAGTATAATTCAATCTTTTTTATTTAATAGACTACTCCCTCCTCCCCTTTATTCTTTCAAAACCAAGTTGTTTCTAAATCATAAGACACTTCTGGAATTTCTGCATCGCTCTGCCAACAATAAGGAGGAATAATATGTAAGATTTCAGCCAGAAAATTTCATCTATGTCACATGTCCCGAGATTCTTACTGAGCAACTGCTCTGTGGTATCAGGTCATGGAAGTGTCTTATATCAAGTAAGTATGCCAAATGTTACAGAGGAAGGTGTAAACTTCCCTCATATGCAATTTGCACAACAATACATCAACTGAACAAACTCATTTATTATCTTTAGGCTAAACTCACATATTTAAACTGACAATAGCATGAAGCTGAGCAATTTTTTTACTAGTTTTTACTTTTACATTTTTTTAATCCTGATACAAGCTGATGGAGTCTTATATTTCTTAAAGAATGATCCTCAAATTCTAGAACCTGATGTCCTCTCATTGATCTGACATCCTCTCCTGAGTTTAAAATTTCAGCACATCAAACAAGTTCTATCTATATTTTTTGGGCTCTACATGAACAAAACAGATAAATACAATCCGCATAAGCTGTATTCTGAGGACGCAATTTAACTGCAAAACTACACCTCTTACTCAACTGCAAATCTCTAAACACCATATGAATTACTAATAATTGCAAATAAAATCAATCTCACACTCAGAATTTTAAAATTCACACCTTTTCACTCTGGAAAACCCAAAATTAAGAGAGAAAGCAGGATGAATTGCACAAAAATGTATCAGTAGGTACTAGTTAATTCATTTCCTGTATGTTCAAAGGGTAAACTACAATTGAATCACTATCATTTTAAAGAAAAATCTGAGTTACACCCAATACTTCTAGCAATGACTTGTCAACCTGGAATCTTTTTATTTTGTTTCTCTTCTCAGCATTTGAGTTGCCTTAATATGAAGCATTTTACAGTCAGTAAAATGTACCATTCGTAATCATGTAATTTTGAAAAATTGCTATTGTAAATCAAGCATTAAAAAACTTCAACATACTCGTTCATCATTTGTTGCTCTCGTTGATTCTTCCTTGCCCTCATCTGGCAGAGGCATCCTAGTCAATGCCAGTCCATTTAGGGCAGCTAGCTTCAGAGGCCCCATTTTTTTTGCATCATTTTTATTCTTTTTCATACCCTGCAAAAGAAAAGCTAAAACTTGTAAATACTCTTAAATATCTGATGAAGTTATAAAGCAGAAACCAGATGAGTTCAGCTAAGCAAAAGATCCTTCTCTGGCCCCTTCTGTGAACAGCTCTGACCTTTTTCTTTGATAAGCGCTGCAATGAGAGATTAGGGTGGTGGGACCACATTCCTCCAGGGACACAGCACAGGTCTGTCTTCATTCCAGACAGGTTAATGAAACTGCATGAGAACAACAAATATTGTTCTCTACAAAGCTCACCACTGAGGGTGTGAGGAGGCAACTGCAGATACTTAACATTCTTGAACACACCTGGGAACATTTCCCAAACCCAAAAATACATAACAATGATTCCTTACTAGACTATTCAGTTTGCAGGCACTTTTCTTCCCTACAATCAGGCAATGACCATATATCTTTCAGATATTTGGATACAGTTAAATGTTTTACTAAGTTTGCAACAAACTTGACATACAAAACATGAACACAGAACTGCAGACACATTTGAGTCCTGGACTGGGCCACAAATCTAAATTAGAGAATTGCCATTCATTATTTGGTGAAAAATATCAAAGGGGGATTTCTATGAAGGAATCAATTCAAACTATTCTTTTAAAATGGATAAGAGGAAACTTCATCATTCCTGCCATTGCTAAGTTTAAGTGTTAACAAAAATACACAGAAAATACGAGCACATGTGCTGCTTGGATGATAATGCTTTCAAAAGTTAAATGGTGGTAAGAAATAGGAAGACCAACCTAACAGGATGAGACTGCATTTAAAGTGAAGTGAACACAAACACAACAATAAAAGTTCATTGAAAAACAAAATGTGCAAGCGTTGGTTGGGGCTGGTTTTGTAACTAGGATATCATCTCCATTGTGAATACAGAAAGGTAATGTTCTGTATTATGCAACAACACTTAAATGTTTCTGAAGCAGAAACTAGGTTACAAACACTTGAAATGAAAAATTCTGATATTAATGTAATTTAAATGTTGACAGGAACATGCCATATCTATGTAACTGTCAAAAGGAAAAGCAGGATATGATTTTGGTAGACACATTACTGTCTGAAAAAATGTATATTTTGGAGAACAAATAGTAACTATTTCAATACATAGCTTTGGATAGGCTAGTTTTTGCAATATCTGCTATTACCACAGCAGTACAATTTATATAGCAGTTCCCCTGCAGTCCAGCTTGTGCAGAAAACTATTTCACACTAACTCAGGTATCAATCAAATTTAAAAGGCAAAGTAATAATATAAAATGGTCTTCCTCTATTAGCATCTGAAATCTGCCACAAACTACATAAAACTGAACAAAATTTTAAAGCAAAGTGGGCACTAAGGAGTGCCAGTGAAATTGTGCAGTCCACACAGACCTTGATGTTTCTATGAGGTGGGAATTACAGAAAAGGTGAAACTTGCAGTTTTTCACTATTTATGGTGTCCTAAGATTGGAGTAGGAGAAAGAGATATGGCAAGCAAGAAATACATTCAGTGGGATAAAAACAGCTTGAAGAGAAGGCAAAAGGGAGAGGATATGAAAAAAGGAAGGCATGAAGTAAAGAAGAAAATGCAAGGAAAGAATTTATTCCTGAAGGTGTCAGGTTCCCTCTTCGGTCAGAAGAAGCAAGTAAACAAAATTTTAAAAGTAAACATTTCAGATACATATCATTTTTCAGTGAGAGAAAGATAAGAAAATTGAATAGAAAGAGTTGCTTCTGCTCCAGATAAGAAGTAGGGCAGAACAGGGATCTAGAACTGATTTTAAATTAGCTCCTTCTAAAGTTCCTAGCCAAGTTAGGTTTTCAGATGGATGGAGACTGCACAGCTGGATTTGTGTGGGTGGACTAAGCAAACAAACTCAGACATGGCAGAGAAGGGGCTAAAAGACAGCTAAGCAAAGTTAACCAGGAAAACAGAAATACAAAGGTCAAGCTTAAGGTAGCTTTAATTCAAATGCTTTAAAAGCATCTCAGACTGACTATAAGAACCCCAAACCTCAAACAAAAACAACAATCAACTGCTACAGACAACTCAAAACAAGACAAATAGTATCCACTTACACCTAGAGGGGGAAGGCCTTCCACAATATTCTTCTTCCCAGACAAAAGATCGGACACGGGTCTCTTCTTTATTGAATCTTTCCTTACTCTGTATCTGCCTGATGTTGTAAGATCAGATTCTGACATAGATGGAGTAAGCAGTCCTTCCCCTCTTCTCTGTACCTGGCTTTCTACTAGTAAATGAACAGGGCTCATATCTTTCATTCTCTTCTCTGCCTCTGTGATGTGTAATTTAGGCTCAAGGATATGCAAAGGGCCAGCAGATGAAGCAACAGAGCTATAAGGGTAGTTCAGTACTGAATCATGAGAATAACCTCCCATAACAGATGAAAGTTGTGTTTGATCTTCAGGGAGGGGAGAAAGACTTGTATTGGCCTTATTCTCTTCTTCAAATTCTTCTTCTTCCTCACTACTGTGAATCAGCATAGTGGCATCTGACAGGGTTTTCTTGTGATCACAGTTCACACATTCTTCTTGCTCACCTTCTTTTTGCTTCGTTCTCTCCAGCAGAATGTTGGGCTGTGATCCTTCTGAGATAACTCTTGGAAGGGCCACATCTGCTGCAGAAGCTGACATGGTCCTCTCTTTAATTCTCATTCCTTCAAAGCTGGGAGTCAAGCCAGCTATTTCAATACTGTTCCTTTTCTGCAGCTGAGCGTGGCGTGCCGATGTCAGAGGTTCACTGACCTCCTGAAGGGAATGAGCCACAGGCAGGCTATCCTCCTGGAACGTCTGCACAGAGTGGTGCACTCGTCTGGTGATGAGATCCGGGTTGCTGCTGCTGATGTAGATGTGCCGGGAAAGGTCTGGAGTGCTGTTGGCAGGCCTGGGGTACGGGTACGGCGGAGGCGGGCGATAGACTTGGGTCTTCATTATGTTGGGTGCTGGGTAATCCTGAGACTGGAGCTGCACATTTGTCAGCTCAGGCACACTGACTGCCCCAACAACTGGGCGCTTTTCAGCAGGATAGGGGTAGGGGGATTGGCTATGGAAGCTGTAGTTCAGGTTAAATGGATAATGGTTAGACTGCGGGGCAGCAAAGTGGGCGTGCTCTCGAATTTCAGGCTGACTGTAAACTAAGGCATCGGGCCTGCTGTAAGCATATGTGTTGCTGATGTTAAGATTTCTCATTGAATGACTCTGCCTGTCTGTGTGCACCATCCCCCTGTTGAGCTGTCTCATCACAGTCTCATAGTCCGGCGTGGGACGGTAAGAAGGTGGTATTAGTGCACTGTGTCTGTGTGATGGGACATAGTCAGTTCTGAGCACATCACTTCCAGTAATGCTTGGGTTAGAGGACATGGGGGATGGCTGCAAGTAATGCTGTGGATTGTTCAAGGAGTTTGTGCTGTGTGCACTATAGACACTCCCGTTGCGGATCCGACCGCTGTAGTCGTGAGGGGCTCTATCCAAGCTAGTCTGAGAGTGACAGTAGTATCCGTTCTGATTGCTCACAAAGAGGTTATCTGAAAGCAAAGTGTAACAACAATCTTTATGTCCAGGATATCAAACAAAGTTATCTGCTATAAAGATGTAGCTAAGGCAATGCTTGAGATTTTTAAAACCTCAGTTATTTTTAGCTATGTATTGAAATGGGAAGGAAAAAAACCCAAACCAAAATCCCAGCTTTTTTGTTGTTGTTGATACCCAAGGTATATACACCAGAATAACGTATTATATTTATTTCAATCATGTAAATCCCTATGGGAAAACACCATCTGTTTATGAATTACTTTCCTCTCTTTAGGATAGGTTTCCTAAGTTTAAGTCCAAAACAAACAAAGTTCATATCAATCTTAAGCCACACCACTGAAAAAATTAATGTCTACACTAGGATTTGCACTAATGTACTCAGTTTGAACAGCAAAGAAAGAAATAAAGGAAAAAAAAAAAACCACAACAAAAAACCAAGCCAAAACAAAAATACCACCAAAACCCTAAAAACAGCCCAAAACAAGCAGACAAAACCCCTTGCTCTTCTCTCTTGTACTCCTTCAGGATGTATGTAGGTATAGCACAAGACCTCAAAAAAACCAAAATTAACTTTTCTCCAGAAATTTTGAAGGCAGTTTAAACTACCGCCATATATTGTTCGCATATATATATATATATATACACCTACACTGTAAAGAAAATGTTCCCCCAGTTTATACGTCCAAGACATATTTAATAATTTTAATTACTACTTCATTGGATGTACAATTTGCCAGTCTTCAGATTCAGTCATCGCTGTAGATGCCTTCATGATTTAAGTGTTTGAGTTCACCAAAATAATTGCCACAATTATGTTAATGAATTTTCTGAAAACCAAAAATTGTTTTATTAAAAAATGTTCAAAAATAGGACACTTGTAGTAGCGAGTACCCAGCAATACTTACAACACTAAACTGCAAAGAATTCAGTTACATTCTGACTGTAGCTGAATACCTGTATTTCATTTAGATCTGTGTAACTCTTTTGATAGAAAATGTGCTTATTGCCTTCCCAGTGAGCTGGCCTTTTAGAGTACTATTTATCCAGCAGATTTGTAGATCTGGAAAGTTCCTATCAAAGTTGAGGAGATTTTGCAACAGATTAGATTCAGCCCTTCAGGGCAGCAACTTTGTTAATTAAAGACACAATGTGTAACAATCAAAATAATGAGAGCAAGCAGCCATGACTCCACTGTAAAGTGCTAAGATAAGGAGTCTAAATTGCTTGAGAATATTAGGGTTTGCTTGGGGTTTCTTCTTTCTTTGTTTCAATCAAATATATACCAAGTCCATAAGCTGCAAACTTCTTTAGCCTTTGAATTCCTCAATACCTTGTAGTCTAACAAACTTAGCCAAATGTCTCTCTTCCTGCATTCTGGATTTAATTTTTTTAATTTTTTTTTTAGTTGTGTGAATTGTCTTGGGGCAATCTCTTTGCAGCTATTAAGACCAATATGACAAGGATCTCACAATGCCTTAACATACCAGTTTGATACATGGACCAAAAAAGGCGATGGTCAGCTTAAACTCACACACGACACCTCAGTCTACAATTGCTGCACGTGCTAACCTAACCAGAACTGCTCATCTCCCACAGGAGAGCACGTGGAGGAGGAACAGTGGAGGAAACTCTGGGTGTTTGGCCTGGAGTAAAAGAGGCTCAGGGAGAACCTTACTGCTCTCTACAGCTATCTGAAAGGAGGCTGCACTGAGGTGTGTTTGTGTCCTCCCAGGTAACAAGCGGCAGAACAAGAAGAATGGCCTCAGGGAAGTTGCATCAGGGGAGGTTTAGATGGGATATTACAAAATTTCTTCTTGGAAAGAGTGGTGAAGCATTGGAACAGGCTTGTCCAGGGAAGAGGTGGAGTCACCATCCCTGGAGGTATTTAACAGACCTGCAGATGTGGCACCTGGGGACCTGGTTTAGTGATGGATTTGAGAGTGCTGTGTTGATGGCTGGACTTGGTGATCCTAAAGGTCCTTTCCAGCCTAAACCATTCTGTGATTGTTTATGTGATTCTGTGATTCCATGACTGTATTTCACATTAGTCTACATGTCTAGGGTAGCAGCAAGCACCTCAATGACTGTTCTAGTACAAACCTACCCCATGTTCACCTATTAATTTATTCAGCCATAGCTAAAGTAGCTACACATATAAATTAAGTTTTTACCATCTAAAATTGTGTGGTGTGGCCATGGACTTAATGAACTTACCTTGGGAAGTTGCATATGGTTCACTGTAATGACCATTGTAATGCAGCTGAGGTGGTGGAGCCATCATATAAGGCTGAGGCTTAGGCTAAGAAAGCAAATATCTTACTGTTACTTAAAAACTGATTATTCATTTTTAAAAGAATTATTGAAATTTTTTTTAATACGTAATGTATACCACTGCATATACATGTATAATATTATATATAATACTATACACATAGTAATAATGCTTATATTATATTATATTATATTATATTATATTATATTATATTATATTATATTATATTATATTATATTATATACTACAAATAAACACATACAAAGCCTTAGTCTTAAACCATTTCTCTAAATCCACGATGTAAGTTTCTCCTTTGAGGTCATACAAAAAATAATTTAAAAACTAGGAACAAAACCTCAAAATTACACTGCACTAAACCAAGACTGTATCTTGCCATCTGACATCTAGGAGAGTCTCCTAGAGACATTGTTCAAACTGAAACCAGAAGTGTTTAAAATATTTTTCATTGCAATTGTTTTAATTTCACTATTTAGATATTACATAGCAGCTCCTCCTACAAGTCAGAAACAGTATCTCACATACTAGACTCATCTTTTTCACTGCTAATTTCATTTCTCTGAGGGGAAGTAATATTTGACTCAAAGTCAACTGAAATCCATAAAAATGCAAACATAAATCTGTTTGTTTTCCTTACCATGGACATCCTGGATGAAGATCGTCTTCTAACAGGATTCACTGTAACTGGCTGAGTTTGTCTAAAGAAGGAATTTAATGATAAGAAATTATTCTTAACAATAGCAAGACCTATTTCAAAAATTAGAAAGCACTCCCAAATTCAATTAAAAATCACTCTTAAATCACATTTTTGGGAGCCAGGCATGTGTTGGTCTTCCACGCAAGTCTCAATAGGAAAGAGCTCTGTGTATTAGCCACCATCAGAAAGCAAAATCAAAAACCCAAGATCAAAAATATCTCAGTTAATCTCCTGTTCTACAAGTTGCCTGTTCTAAAAGTCAGACATAAAACTGTTTGGGGACTGTAACATTACAGATGTTACAGCATCTGTAAATCATTACTATAATGCATTAGCATTTGTATGTTCTAACATTGATGTTAATGGAATGAATTTTCATAATTTGTTGGATTGGCTCCAGGACATAAAGTTTAGAAGTCTTAGGTTCCTTTTCCCCCACCCTGTGCTCTGCATCTCATAGCAAGACAGGTCAAAAGACAGCATGATACAAATGCAGGGACAGGTATTTTTTAGTGAGAAAGATGTTTTTAAGCTCACCCTTTGGGAAGTGAAGGACGAGAAAGGATTGGAAAGCGTGGAAGGGAAAGAATGAGGGAAGATTTCTGAGAGCCCTCCTCAGGTGGAGAGTCCAAGGAGTCTCTAAAGACAAGGTATGTACAGATTTAGAAAAAAACCCCTGAAGATGATACAGGCATGCAAAAGACAGTTTTCAGCTAAGGACCAGATGACAAGAAATCTTAAGAGAAGAAATGACCAGAAAAGTTTTTTTGAGGACTTAACCTGACATAAAATCACATTGTGGTTACAATAAGTAATCCTAGAGACAGACATTTGATATAGAACTACAGATCTGACATTATTTAGATAGAAATGCACAAGTCCCATGAACACACTACTTCTACCAATGCTTCTTATCACTCTCAAAAGACAGACAAGTTTACAAGCTTTGAGGTATGAGGTTTACTCTATTTCAAATTTATGTTACTTCTCAAATAAATTAGCATTATACTTGATTATCTTTCCACTGGCCTCAGCAGATATCAAATATCTATCTTTCCATGTATGAAGAGGAGTGAAACATATGGAAACCATGCTTTTCCAGTGATAGAATGTTCACTGTGTCTAATTCTCTACTCTTTAACTGAAGAAACTAAACTGAAGGAAAGCTGCTCCAGTAAAGTAGCTCAAATTCCAGCCATTGATTTACAAGTTGGCAGCCAGCCCATTTAAATTTAATTTGATGAATTGTATTAAATTTGATTTCACTGGTGCTACTTGAGCTATCCAGATTCCATGGATATCTAAAGAACCACATACCTCTGAGCTGTCAATCCAGCACATTTCAGGAGTGCTTCACATACACTGCCCGCCCTTTTAAAGCCTCTCATGTCCTTTCAGAGCAGCTCACCCAAACACAGGCCAAAACCCTGCTGCTTCCAGCAGCTCACAAGCCACAGCAATATTAGGCCCCAAAGCAACTGAAGTCTCTCACAGCACTGTGATCCAGAAGCAAAGGCCAAACATTATTACTTATGGTGAGATTTCAGCACTTAATATTGTCTTCTGTTATAAATCACGATGTATTTCAAAAACTGGTGGGAACTATTTTCTCAAAAAATATTAAGAAAATGAACCCAAGTAATCTAAAAAGGACAGTAAAGACTTTACAGAGGGAGTGGGAGATTTCACTTCCCAATGAAAGCTGCAAGGGCATCAAGAGTTCTGCTAATGTACTCTACTTACAGGCTGCATTTATTTAGTCTGTAAAATTTGTGTCTAGCCACACACATCCTCCACACATATTTTGCTGTTTCCATATCTTCCTGCCAAAAAAACAAAACCCAATATTTGCATTAAGTCAAACATTCATACCCTTTACTTGCTTTCAGAAAAGCCACTGAATTTTTTAAGATTAAATTACCATTGGCCAACTTAATTTTAATGTAACTTTATTAATGTCACCAGGTTTTCCCTAAAACTCTACTTTGCAGAACCAAATATACACTCAAGTCTAATAATTTTCCTAGACTTATGAAATTTGAAAGTAGAAGCCTTTTGTTCAAGATACTTATTAGCTGTAACACTAATACAACTTATAGTTTAGGTTGCCATAAGATTGTCAACAGCTGCCTTTTGACAAAAGCAGCTGGTAGATGCTGAATAAAATGAATTCTGCAAGGAATGCCATGGCCCACTCCAGTAAAGCTCTAAGGCTATATTTATCTTTAATTGCCACTGACTCAAGTCAAAAAAGCATGCCAGAAATTTTGCTGGAATGGATGAACATTTTTTATGACCACACAACCGGACATTTCAATGTACTGAACATAAAAAATCAAATTTTTAATGCTTTCCCATGGAAAGCTGGCCAAAGACAGTGTTATTACATTTGACTCACTCATACAGCTCAAAGCTGCTAAATATATAGATAGTAGGTTTTAAATCATCAGTCTTAATTTTGTTTTTCTTTAATGATAACTTAGAGAAAAAAATAAAAATGTACTCACAGTTTGGAACTGAATTGTCTCTTCTTTGTTTGCCAGTTCTAATGCGAAAAAGGATTTATTGTGGGACATGTTGGCAATATCATGCCACCTGCAGACAAAAGGCACAGGATATGACTGGACAAGCTCTGATTTTCAAACCTCAAAAAATGCAACTGCAAACCAGAACTACCATCAAGAACGCGGATAAAGGAGAGGGGAAGAGGAGGGGCAGACACTGATCTCCTCCATCCTGTGACCAGTGACTGGAGTGAGGGAATGCCCTGAAGCTGAGTCAGGGGAGGTTTGGGTTGGACATCAGGAAAAAGTTCTTCACCCAGAGAGTGGTTGGGCACTGAACAGGCTCCCCAGGGAAATGGTCACAGCACCAGCCTGACAGAGTTCAAGAAATGTTTGGGCAATGCTCTCAGACACAGGGTGTGATTCCTGGGGTGTCCTGTGCAGGGCCAGGAGCTGAACTCCATGGTCCTCATGGGTCCCTCTCAAGACACTATTTTGCTATAAGTCTATGATTTTGTTAAATACTATTTTATGATTCTGTGAAAAAGCTCATTAATCTATCTGAACAAGTTGCAGACCATCATTTCCATACCATTAACGGCTGCTGAAAAGAAAATATGTATGTGACTAACTCTTGGTAAGATGTAAATATGTAGAGTAAGATTATTACTTGTCTTCCATTTGAAATTCTTCCAATTATTGCAAAAAAAATCTAATTTAGACAAATTTAGTCATCAGTAAATTGTAATGTCCAATCTGCTTGAAAGCAAACCCTACATTCCAGGGAGAAAAAAATCAAACCTCCACTAAACAAAGCCTTTAAGGCATTATTATGGATATTTTCTAGAACTCTTACCCATTGACAGATGAAAAAAATTTAGACTGCATGAAATATATTTATTCTTCTTCTTTTTAAATGCAAATTTAACTTGAACCATTAGTATTATGTTAGTGTAAATAAAGTCTGTATCATAGATTTATTAAAATAATATTCTGCAGTAAACAAACACATTGAAAAAGCATGACCTGCATATAGGGCTGTCTCTAAAGGTGTTTATATGACTCTCATTTTCATTACACAGAGGTGTCTGTTGGCATTTTCCATAGCTATTGCCTCATGTATAGACGAGGTAGAGAAACATTAATGTCTCCATTCTGATGTAGAACAAAAATCCCTCAAATTTAAGGCCTTGGTTCATAAGCCTTTGTGGGAACAACTATGAAATTACCAGCATAATCCAGTCTTTGTAAATCACACTAATGAGTCATTTGTCTGTGCTTTATTGCCACCCAAATAACATGATATTGCTACCCATGATGGAATTGCCCACAGTCATGCAGCTAGCAAGCCAAAAAGCAGAAAAGTGAATCCTGAAATTGGAAAATAAATACTTTCTGATGCTTCCAAATGTGCAAATTTTTGTCATGTTTACAGACACTGCATGCACAATTCCTTGAGAATTTATGTGAAATGCATGCACAAAGCTTTATTCCTCTCCCTGTGCATTTGGTAAGTACAATTGTTGCTTAATGCTGTAGGAAAGCAGAGCAGACAATTAAAAAGAGCGCAGCATCAGCTTTCCTATCACAGCTGAGACAGAAATTCTTCTGAAGGACATTTAAGAGCTGCGAATTTCTAAATCCTGCTAAACAAAACTACTGACAGAAAGAAGCAAAGCTGCCTACTTCCTCTAATCCCAGAAAATCACCAGTAGCGAAGTTTCAGCAACTGCTGGACCATAGGATTTCAAGATTTCTGTTCATATTCAGTCAAAAATTCAATCTTAGAAGATAAAGTTCACTAGGAATAAATCCTTTCTTGCTTTAATAAAAACTAAATTGTTGAGACTCATTTTATAAAAAATCTCAATTTCTTTTTCCAATTTATTCTGAATTCTGCCCAAAGATGCCCAAGCAACAAATCGGAGTCAGTGGGAAGCCATTTTATGTGAAGACTGAATTTTAAGTGTTTAGGTAAGTCAGAGCTCTGTCTACAATTTATAAGAACATTCAATAATAAACTAAAACAATGTATGAATCCAAAAGAATAAAACATTATCGTATAACTCTCCACATATAATATATGAAAAGAACTTCTGGGCAATTTCACAAATGAATATTTGTATATGAATTGATGTGACAATCTCAGGATTTAAGATGCCCTCAGTGCAGAGAATTTCTCCTTTTTGATTCAATTAAATATTTTGCAAGGTAACTGTATATTAAATATTCAGGTCTTAGAATTAATCTGTCTTAAAGAGATTCATTTTGCAGTTACTGCATTGAGAAATTCTCACTGGCTTCAGTATTCACTGTAGCATGACGACTACAAGACTGTGAACAGGTTTATCAAATGCATAAATACACATCATATCTAACAGTCATTGACGCTTGTGAGAAACAGACTTAAAATGTGAAATTCACTAAGATATTTTATGAAAGAACAATACTAACCTAAATACAACAGGAGGACGACCATTTTTGTGTTTCACAAAGATACCATCAAGACACGCTCCAATGAATATGTCACTTCCTTGGCTGTCCTGTAAAAAGTTGCAAAAAGAATTATGCAAGTAGAGAAAAAAGTCTTCAAAAGCAAAGTGACCTAAGAAACAACTGCTTTTATTAATTCTGAAGCAGAAAATTATGGGTGGTTTGAGGATTGTGTTTCATTTACTTTTGTCAGGAAGTAACGACTCTAAACAGGGAGAAAAGGGCAATTAGACAAAGATCAAAACCTCATTTACCTTGGCAGGATAGGTCTCTTCACCATAGCCCTCCATTCTTTCCACTTCTTGCATATATAACATTTCTGCATCAGGAGGAGTAAGGCCTCTACAAATAAAACAACAATCAGCTAATGCTGCCACTAAGAAAAAATAATCTTTTTTTACTCTGAAGGACACTGTCAAAGCTCGAAAAGCATCCCCAGGACATCCAGGCAACCATCAAATCGTGCTATTTCTGTCTGTACCAATGGCTGATGCATTTGGCTCAGCCTCAGAATCAACACTTCAATTCTAATAACTTCTTTCTCTCTGGCACCTTTAGGGATAAATGGCAACAAAGACTACTAGTGAATATTACCATCTCTACTAATGGCAGACAATTATCACATTCTTGATCAAATCCAGCACTGTATCCATGTTTCCTCACTTTACCGGGGCACACATGTTCAAGACATGAATGTCTTCTACATTGCTATAGGGAAAAGAGGAAGTCTGGCACTACATTTCAGAAAAGACAGCTTCATCTTCTAAATGCTGGCTATTTTACTGTAATACTTTGAAAGCATGAGGACAAGATCTGTAGTTAAAGGTAGAATTCTTTATAATTAGTCCAACTGACAAAGACAGCTTTCTCACAGACTTGCAGTAGTATCAAAAGGCTTAAAAGCTTGTGTTTACCTACCCACCAACATACCTCAGTTACCTCATAAAATATATAATTTCTACTTGAAAAAGTCCTGTCACGCTCATTGTTATGTATCTCAATACTTTTTCAATCAAAAATCTCCAAATTTCTTCACTTTTTCCTAACGTCATGAATATTAAGTTTTCTTTGCTGAACCTGAGCCAGGCAATCTTGTTACAAGTGCCTTTTAAACATAAGTGCAACTGCAATTTTCAAATTGTTGTTTTAAAACAATTCAAGGGAAAATATTCAGTATTACTCACATAGTCACAAACATTTTTCACTAATGAACTGATACAGACAACACAACTTTCTTTTGTCCTGGACTATTGCACCTTAGCTCCCTTCTACCTAAGATCATAACTGTGCATTCTGGCACAGTTACTGTCTCTGCATTTCTCCTGCCTTTAATACTTCCCAATGTTGTTTATCAAGAAATATTCTTACTGGGGTCAGAAATTCACATGAACAAGAGTCAGAAACATGATACAGGTGAAGTCACACCTATTTAATTGTGTCCCGTATTCTTTTCAAGCTGAATCCTCTAATTTATTTTACTAAATATTCTGTTCCCTGTGTCATTTTCATTCAGCAGAAGCTCTTGTAGCTTTAATACAGATGTATCAGAGAAAAAACTCATTCAAATGGGAAGTGAAATTAGTCCAACTGCATTTCAAGATTCCCAGCTTTCTGAGCTACAGAAGCTACTGAAGACTGAAATTAAGCATTGAAGAGCTTTAGATATGTTACCTGTACTTCTGATGTAGCAAGGCAACTTTCTGTGTTGCTTCTTCCAATATTTTTTCTTCTTGTAGCCAACCCTTAAGATAAAATAGCATTTGTGGAATGAAATACAAAAAAATTCTACAAAATCAAATGGTTATAGTTTCTTTACACGTGTAAATCAGCCCTTGACTCTAGCCTTGGAGCTTAGATGCTGTAATATGCACAAGTATACCCCAAAAGCATAAGCACTGTTTTGAAGTGGTTTTACTCTCTCTCCCATTTGTACCTTAACCTTCTTTTCAGTGTAATATAAAATGAAATTGAAAAAATCTTACTACATCTTTGTTTCTGTGTAATATAAGGTGTCATATCTCACTCCAATCTCAAAGAAAACCTTTACTTAATTTTGACAGCCCAGGGAGCAGTAAGAAAAATGGATCATGGAGGTTTCCTAAAAATTATCTACATTTACCAATTTTAAGAAGGATTTAAATTTGCCAATTTAGTAATTTAAAGGCACCAATTTAAAGAAAGTACTTACCACTGGAAATAAAGCAAATCGTTGTAGAAACTCCTGAGATTCATACTGATCATAGTCTCCAAAATCCGCTAAAAAAAAAAAAAGAAGTCTTGGATTCAAACACTTTTAACAAAATTATTCAAAACCCAACTAATTGCAGCAGGACCTCCAAGTAGCAAACCTCCATTCCACTGAACTGTAATCATAAAGCAAAACAACAGAACAAACCAACCAATAATGTTTATAAAGAGAAAAGGTCAAAAAACTCCCATCTTTTTACCTTGTTCAGAATGATTGGTAACACTCCTTGTGGATTGAGAAGAAATGATAAAATAATTAATTTGGAAGCTCCTTCTATGAAAAGGGAGCACCTCTGACACACTACAACCACACAACTCTTGAATTAAAGCAGTGTTTAGAATTAACCTATTGTACAGATTTTAAATACAGATCATTCTTGAAACAGCAAGCACTGCTTCTGCTCATTCACCAGCTAAAATTACTAAACCTATCTGGTATAAACTACTTCAGTAATGGAAGCATATCAATTTAGAACCTGTGCTTTTTCTGAGGTATTTTTTCCCTGTGTTATCAACATACACAGTTCATCTCTTATACAGGAGTAAGAAATGAAGGTGAAAGATAAAAGGATGAATATTTTCCATCTGGAAAGAGGGTTATATTGAAAGACTTCTATAAACAACTCACTTGAGCAGAGAGATGTTTACATTGTCCAAATAGATACAAATAACACAGCAAGATTTTTTCAGTTGAAGGCCATTAGAACCTGGCTTGGATTAAACAGATTCACTGTTATATAAACAAAGTATTAAAACAATTTCTCCTACTCCACTGGTAACCACATTTTCAAGAAAACATAATCACCATCTTTATTGAGATGCAACCAATGCATATAACTAAATAAATTTTTTAAAAAATCTTTGTATATATGTTGTATATACTGCCAGTGATTTTAAGTCCTGTTCAATTTTGGCAGTTTTACAATTACTGTTAGATGTACTGAAGTGGCATTCACTGTGAATGATATACAAATAACAGTATACAAACACACTAAACACAGCTGTGGCCATTACAAACTTTTGGGAGATTCAGTATCAGACAAAAACACGTTGCAAGGAACACAAACATGATCAGTGCAGACACCCTCAGGACTGGTGTAGACTCCATCCCATCTGACCCGGGCCAGGAAAAATGAAGCTGCCTTTTCATACAGGTATCACTGCATGAAATGCGTTTTCAGGAGTGATTTGAACACAAGAACTGCTAACAGTCTTGCACACTAACTTGAAATAATCCTATGTGATAGGAAATTTTGGATAAAAAGTAGAAATACAAGTACATTCAAAGTTGCTTATTTATGAAAATATGTTAGAATAAAGAGCCTTCATTAATAGAAACAGAGGAAGGGTTTGTTCATTTAGGCAGACAACTGAAGCCTAAATGGAACTCCAATGTCTAATTCAAATCCAGCTCCTGAAACTACGTGTTAGATGCCCAGGTACACCTCTGAGGACTGCAGAGAAGTTCAGGGCCACTGATCCAACTGCTGATCTCCTCAGTCCATATGGCAAAGTCCTAAGGAGCAAACCCCTTTCATAACTTAATGAATTGGGCCTCTTGAGTGACATCAAGAAAACAGGAAAGATAAAATATATCACCAAAGTTTCTAATGTAACATTAGCTAGATGGTAAAATTTCTTACTTACCCTGAACTGCCAAACCAGCCAGATGTATTGCTTGTTCCACTGTGCAAGGAATGTTGCCTTCCAAGATATCTTTCTTTAATTGCAAGTAATACTGATACCTACAGGGAAAAGAAAAAGCTAACATGGGCTTCTTAATTTTTAAGAGAGAGTAGAAGACTATGCCTGCATTTCCTATTCATCTCTGCATTGCCCACTTTGAGTAGAGGCTAGTCTTCCTCATCTTTTGGACTCACTGCTTCAAGGCCTTTTCAAACACCTGCCTCCTTTAACTTCCATATATCATTCTAGAATCAGTGATCTTAAAGAACCTCTACAATTTCTATCTACTACCAAACCCTCTTCTCTTTTTTTTTTTCCTCTTCCTTCCTTAAAATTTTTGTTATTGTCTCTTTACAACATTCAGTAAACTGCTGCTGGGTTGCTGCATTCTCTTCCAATAGATCTAACATTCCCTCAGTCCCAGTAGGGATTTTCATTTCTGCATTACAATTCCTGAGTACATTTTGTTCTCACTTTCAAGGCACTTTTTTTTTCTTTTAATCTATGCTTCTCCTGCATCATCTCTTGTACATGCAACCACTACTACCTCTACTGTTTGTCCACAGTCTGAGCCACTATATGCCATATTTTTTCTGCCTCTTTCAGCCACCCACAGAACTTTCTATCTGGAGCCCAAAACACCTCAAAATTGCCAGTACAGCTACACCAACTTGGACACAGAGGACATTTGTCCTCTATAAGTCTAGTTTTTAAAACTTCCTCATATTAAGTATGTGCTGTAATTCATTCAGTGATTAGAAAGGTCATGTAAATGCCACATAAATTTTATTCATGATATGGATAGCTCTCTTCCATCACTGTTACTGCCCTGTTAAATACACTGATAATTTATAAATATTGTTTAGACTCTTGGGCATCCTACTACAAAACCCCAGTATATCATATGACAGTACACAACACACCCAAGAACAGCTGGATCTAAACTCAGACCTTCAAAAAATGGAAAAGAAAAAGCCCAAGGCATTTGGGGAATGAGTCTTCCCAGTCAAGAAGCAGAAGGTAAGCTCTTTCCATAGAACTGCTATTAACACCACCTCAACAGAGCACATCTCTTTTTAGCTATAACATTTCCTGGTGTACATTAAACATACAATTTGCTTGAACATGTTCAATCTCATTTATATCAAACAGGCATGAAAAAATCCACAGATTTCTGAGACTAACCTAGACTCTTACTATCAAAGTACCATCCTCTAAGACACAAACATAAGACTGGCACATAAATTCCTGCTTTCTACCAGGTAGCACACTGCCAAATTTTTGTTAAAGCTCTAGTATAAACACCATATTCTTTAAATAAATACCAGAGAAGACTATTTAAGGTTTTTCAGGTAATTTAGCTTCCCAATGCAACACCTCGATCTTACTCTAATGTATTCTAGTAAACTAACACAGAATCTGAACCAGAGATTTTTGAGCCACTAAAATTACCAAGATATAGCACAAAAGTTTCGAGTTTAAAAAAAAAAAAACCTTCAAAAATTACACATAAACCCAAAAACTAAATCTGTGAAGGACTGAGTTGTAACAACAGCACCAGTGTCTGCACCAAGAGATCTGCAGCTGGTGACCCTGAAAAGCTTTCACATCACAATTAGCAGGAAAGGTGTCTGGCAGGGTATTTCAGGAACAGAGACAGTTCCATGTAACCACAGAATAAATTAAGATGAAAAGGACCTCTGAGTAATCATCTGCTTCAACTCCTCACTCAAAGCAGGGCCAACTTAAAGTTTCAGCGTAAATGGGTTAGTTAACACAAGCACATATTTTTGAAATAACAATACATGTTTGTAATCCAGCTATGGGTTTTGTACCCAATTGCCAATTAAAAATAATCATTAAATCAGAACTGTACACATTAAACCATTAGCAGCCAATGTACAGGCCCATAGGAATAACTGGCTAGTATATATATATATATATGCTCAATTTTACTTTTCCCCCTGCAGCCAGCAACAATTACGTGATGTTGCCCAGTTTCACAGTAGAAATATATACATAACATATATACATAACATACTAACATCCATATTTATGGCTCATTGATATGCCTATGCCAAAAAAAAAAAAAAATGAAATCACAAGCCAAAGTAGCCTGTAGTGCCAATGTACTGTAAGATAAGAACAGAAAGTACTGAAAGCAAAACAAAGAAAGCATAGATTAATAAAATCTGCAAGTGCTTTGTTCCAGACAGATATCCATGAAAACAACATATGGATCTTCAAAACAAAAAACCAAAGAAACAAATTTAAAAGTCAAGCAAATTCAGAACAAATTCAAAAGTCAATGAAGGGACTAAAACAATTAAAAGACTGACCATGCAGGTACGCCTGTTACTTAAAACAGGTTTGAGCAGATTCCTAAGATCACAAAATAGTTACTTGCTTGCTTAGTTTATCACATTTTAATTATTCCAAAGATAAATTAGAATACAGTTTGAACATAAATTCTGCCTAAAATAGTTTTCATTTCTATAAAGGTAGGGGAGTGGAAAGAAGATGACTTTTAAATAAACTATACATTTCAGAATGTTGAGAGCAAATTTATAAACACACAGAAGTTTATACTATGAAGTCTACCTGGTAATCTCCTGCTGAAGCTGAGAAACAGTAGGCACATAGAACACTACTCCAAAATACACAGTTGGCTCCAAGGCATATTTGTCCAGCTGCTTTTTCAGAGGCTTGTCCAAATCTACCCATCTGCGCTGATTCTGCTTATTATAATACCAGAGACTGAAATAGGTAATCTGAAAAAGAGGTGTTTCAACGATGAAAAAGTTAATATTGTGATATTAGATAAAATATACTGCATGAGAGTCTTGATACTTAGAAATAAATGTTTTAAATCACTGAGCAAGGCCATGGGTTATTGAAAACTTCAGGAACTGCAGAGACATTTGCCATAAAAAGCAGAGATCACCTCCAGATAACCAACCCAGGTACATAAGGTCCCCCACCTAAAACAGTACCAGAACTACTCTTTATTTGGAAACAGTTCATAACTCATAACTCTGTTGTGGCCATTCACAGATGCTAGCAGTAGGCATTCATGTGTGACAGGAAATCTAAGGGAAATGGGGAAGACAAATGGAAAATGTCCTGGGACAGCAGCAGGGCAAAGCAAGGCTCCTCTGGGGACCTGGTAGGCTCCCAGGGGATGCTGAAGGACAAAAGAGCCCAGGACAGAGGGCTGGGGTTGTTGCACACACAGTCAGCTGTCAGAGCTCTAAGGAAAATCTGGAACCCCATGAGTGGACTCTTCATCCTGTTTAGACTGGAAACTAAGATGTGTGTATAAGAATTTTCAAATGTGTACATGGGCGAGCTTTGCAGGAATGTACTGAAGTGGCCTTTTTCTCCTAAGAGCTGTAGCTCCCCAATAAATTTCAAATCTGTTCTCCACAATATAAAAATGCTACAGCTTTTGAGAAAGCAAAAGTAAATACTTCTTTTACTAGGGAGGCAATTTTTCCATGACTAGTTGACAGAAATTATTGATTTAGAGAAATCATGATAAATACTCCCTCTGCTTTATAAAACTCCATCCTTAAAAACTTTATTTTGTGTAACTTAAAAATGTCTGAAAATATGTAAGGAAAAATATTGGATTAAAGGTGTTGGCAGTTCTACAGTTTCTAAATACATTAAAATTTATGTAGCAAGGACTTGGAGAATTTTCATGTCAATACCTACAGACCTAATTGGTAATTCTTAACATTCACTTATCTCTCTCCTTCAGTTAAAACACTTCTAATTATGATATCTAGTTTTGCTATGATAATGACATGAATATTTTCCAATCCATATCTGCTTGCTTGTCCAGAACTGAGCTAAATAAGAAACATGCGAGCAGATTTTAGTCAGTTTAAACATAATGGAGAAAATTAAATTTTTGTGGGTGACTCTGCAGTATGGATTTAGAACTGTACTGTGGAGCAAGTGAAAAATACTCTGATCCAGATTCCTTCTGAGAGAGGATCTAATAAAAATGAGGTTGTGTTGCTCAAGATGCTGTCCAGTGGGATTTTGACCTTCCAGGGGTGCCGTCCCTCAGCCTCTCTAGGAGGTCTATTCCAGTGCACTCTGTATTTTGTGTTTTGGTTTGGTCAGGAGTGGCCCACTCAGGCAAGATATCTTCCTGCTCTGCTGTATCTGCTCCTCTTCCTGCTCGTGCAGTGAGCCATGCATATGCTTTAATGAGCTCAGCTTTTGCTGGGCAGCTGTCCTGTGCTCTTTTGTCCTTCAGCATCCCCTGTGAGCCTACCAGGTCCCCAGAGGAGCCTTGCTTTGCCCTACTGCTCTCCCATGTCATTTTCCATTTGTCTTCCCCACTTCCCTTAGATTTCCTGTCACACATGAATGCCTACACCTACTAAAAGAAATATGGCTCTGAATATAAATAATATAAACAACACATTTGTTATTTCCCAGTCCAGGCACACAAAGTTTGCTGACACCATAAACAACACTTTATTTCTATTCTTCAATGCCCCAATCATAAGGTGACCACCATCACCCCACGGGCTATTGTGAAGACAGTGGCTCCAATTCCATAAGGTACTAGGGAAAAAAAACCCAACAGTAGAACCACAGAAACACCATTACAAAAGAATATCATGTTCACTGCAATATCATATGATAAAAAGGATAAAATGTACTGAATGACTGACTCCTTCCTGCAGACTGAGTAAGGAAAGGAATGTGTGTAAAAAGGTGTGTTTCTCTTTCATCCCAAGACTGTTAACGGCATGCAAGCAGTCACAGGAGCCAAAGTCAGACCAGGATGCTGACATTCTGCTCTGACCCAGCCCAATTCTCTGACAGGACAACCACATCAGCCTCGGGCTGGGCGCTAAAATGTGGAACCACAACATTCTGGGCAAGGGCAATGGCCATGGCAGAGACTGGAAGAAAAGGGTAAGAGCTACAGCTGAAAGTTTTCTATAAATGCTATCACACAAACATATTTGTAAGCCAACCGAAAATACACCCAAAAACAAGTACAGCAATTGTTTGAATAAACTCACTTGCAGCCTTGATGTACTTAAACCTCACAGAAGCACAGATGTATAACAAAGGTGAGGAGAAGAGACCACAAACATTGCCATTGTTACAAACTCTCTGATTTAAAAATACTCCTGGTTCTACGCCCTGAATTTAAACTGAACGTATAGACTATTTTTAAGGCATGATGATCACTTGAGTTGATCTATTTCTTGGAAACATTGACCACTTTTTCTTGCCTACACATAACTGAGTATAACAGACTAAGAAAAATGTTTCCACGTTTTAAAATATCCTCTGGAATCCAGCATATCTTTATACAAGCCATGCAAAATACTACAAACCAAAGCTGGTCTTCTGACTTCTATGCAAACCTTTCACTTCACTTCAAGGGCAGAATTTGATCCTGTGAGTTTTCAGAGGAGCTTATGCACCCTGGAATATTCGCACTGATTAAAATAGAACCCACTTTTATTCATTGCTAAAACATTTTATTATTAGCAGCTCAGGACAACATCCAGTGCTAAAAAGAATGTCATGACATAATTCTTAAAATATGTTAAGCTGTTAAGATTAACACTACTTTGAGGTTCGGTTATTTTAGTGACTTATTCATGACCCAACCCCTCTGAAGAAAATCAAACAGAAATAAAAGGAACATATAATTTCTGCACAGTTAATTTCTACCTACTTGCTTTCTGACACCAGAGACAGTAAATATTTTTGCGTAAAATTTCAAGAGCTATCAAGAACACAAAAGTACCAAAAGCCCCACACAGTATCCACAGCTCACAAGCTGGAGGGAGTGACTTCATCATTGAGGTCACCCAGACTTCCTCAGCTAAGCAGAGGAGTTTCTCCAGGAATGAGTGCCACAAAACTACATTACTGCAGGTGACTACATTAGATCCTCTGGCATGACGTGCAGTGAAAGTCAGAGAAGTGGGGCTGATCAGCCTTAGAAGAGACAAAGTAAAATCTTACTGTGGACTTCAATTGCCTAAGAGCAGGGCACAGAGAGAGAAGATAGAGCCAGGGTCTCCTTTGAAGTAATCACGGCACGTATGAGAAGCACTGGGGACAAACTGCAATGTGGGAAATTCCAATAGATCAGGAAAAAAATTTCACAACAAGGCTAGCCAAACACTGGAACAGATAGCCCAAAGAGGTGTCAAATCTCTATCCTTGGAGGCACCTGGGTGGTAAACCCAGGCACCCCTGAAGCACCTGATCCTCCTGAGCACAGGTAGGACCACACAAATCTTGGAGTTCCCCTGAGGCATGGCAGTGTTCAAAATTTACTTCAGCCTTACATATTTAATAATATAATTTCCAGGTTATTTCCATATCCTGCACTATAAATCTTACAAAATATGTCATAGATTACCAAGAGACTGGTCAATACAGTGCCTTCTAATTAATGCATTTGGTTACCTGCCTCAAGGGTACCTGAGGAATTCCCATCCTAAGATCTGAGGCAAAAAATCAGAAAAGATAAAACAATAGTAGAAGAATGCAGTCAAAATGTATTTCCAGGCTTTTCCTCTTTTACAAACTGTAAGACTTCCCTGATCAGAATGCTGAGAACACCTTTCCTTCTTGAAGGAGAAGCGCTGCAGTCAAACTCATAAAATCCCAGTTAGCCCAAGGGCTCCACCACATCTAGCTTTATTATATGCTTGGATACAGAACAGCCCCTGCTATCAGGACAGCGCAGTTGAAATAAACCACGTGCAGGAGGACTGGGTCAATAATCTTGTAATAAGCACAACTGGCAGATACCAAATGAAAGCTTTTCCCTACGCCCAGTGTTAAGAGCTACAGAAGGAGACAACAGGCCTTGAAAATTCTCCAGAAACTCCGTTCTTATCACAACAGACAACCTCCTCCACAAAACTTTCCAGTCTCTACCTAAAAAAGGACTTGGAGCAGCCTGGACCAGGCAATGTACAATATCCAAGATTTCCTGGAAGTGGTGGAGAAAAAAACATCTGTGACTCCCATCATGTAGCAGCCACTAAGGAGAAAGTTGCACTTCTCTAATTACTACCATGACCAATTCTTCTGGCAGAAATAGGAGGATCACTGACATAAATCCCTCCCTTTCCCCCCACATTGAAGCTATTTACTGTAGGGTACTTTTGTCTATACTGTTTTTGCTGTCCTAGCACTGACAAGCTCTTCAACTGTAGCTGCAGGAGGGAATATTTAGCAGAGTAGCTATATGAACAAAGAGACAATTTATTCTTAAATCTTAGTTCTTTCATAATGGAAATTTTTTTTCCAAAACTCACACAATTATTCTCCTAACTACTCTAATATGGATTTCACAAATGCTATTTAAACAAAGTAATTGCCAACTATAGTTTAAAGCAAAACAGAAGGGATAAAAAATAAATAAGCAAATCAATATATTGCAAGGCAATCTGATGTATTCTAACTTATTCTAATGTATCACTGTACAAATCACAATACACTGTGTTTTACACCCTTCAAATATCTTGAATAAACAATCTTCTAACAGGCAAGGAAGATTCTACTCATCAGGACATTTGACAAAGGTAAGCTGACTGATTTACAAGCTAAAGAGCCATACCTTCCTATTGCACAGAAAACATTATATCCAAGGTATATTATAACCTCTGGCAGAGATAAGCCAGTTATCAACATGACCCAGAAATGCATAAATATACTTTTTTGAAAAAATCATGTTACTTTTCTCCACCACTGTTCAAGGCTCTGAGAAGGATGAAGTCACATAACTGCTTTTGACTTCACCTTACACATCAGTGACATTAGAAGAAGTATAATGTTCCCATTCATCAGAGGTTTACGTTCTGATTGGTTTACTAAAAGGAAAAGCCAAATTTCAAAGAAGTCTAAAAATACTAAACAATAAGCTAATGCCTTTGCTTCAGAAGTAAAGAAAACCTCTTCTGTCAAAATTGGTATAAAACTGTACAAAATTGGTATAAAACTGACATGATGATAAACAAAATGCAATTAAGTGGCATATTCAAATTTTGACTTAACTTTATAAAAATGCTAAGGAAATCAGGGGCAGGGCTTCCTAATTGCCACTATTGTTTTCATGGAAAAACCTTCATTTTGTGCTGCTCAGTATATGACTGACTGCAAACCCTTTATCAGAATGTAAATCTTCTTTCCTTCAGAGGAAGGAAGAACTACAATAATTGAACTGAGGCAGTTGCTGATTTTTGCCTAACTATTCTATCCTCCAATTTCCCTTGGTTCCTAAATTACAATTATCACACTCTTATAACTAATACTTATTTCAGATGGATTCAAATTTGCTTTTCAATAAAGCAGCATCTTTTAAACGAATCAGATTACACATGGAATACTGGCATCATTATACATATTTCTCCATGTCAATTTCTCCTTTCCTAATAATAAGGAAAATCTGGTTGAGAGAGGCAACCACAGAAGTTCAAGTACCAGCACTGCTTCTCCTCCCTATTTCTACAAGCATCAGCTAAAATGTTGTCAGACTTTGATACCAGACATAAACATAATTATGTTCATGATCCCTCTGTCATGACGTGGCCCAACTGTCATTTGTCAGACAATATGGTTACTGATGCATAAAGACATAAGAATATTTATGGTTGAGCTTGGTCTGATTTTAAAAACACTCTTTTTATATGCAAAATACATTTAAGAAACCACCGCAATGAATTAAAGGTATTTTTTTATGTTTTCTCCAAAAGATAACTGATGTTTAGAATTCAGAGCAAAGTTTTACAGCATAGTTCAAGCATTTCCCAAGCACTGTTTCAGAACTTTGAAGTTATTCAGGATCCAGATAACCTTGGTTCCTTTTCCTCTGCATATCCAAAACAAACACAGGAACTTCCATATGCACAACACATACACTCCACAGAAGTTCCCTGCCATTGGTTCTTATTCTTGCACTCTCCCACATATCTGCAGCTAAGTCAGACTCTGCTTGTACACAGTAGCAGAATTTGCCCCTGCTCTCTGGTTTAGAGGTGCTGTGTTGTTTAGAAAACAACAACAACAAATCAACAAGAGAAAGGCACCAGTTATAACATCTCCTCCCAAACCTAGCTAGCTAATGTACTAATGTGCATTGTAGCTATATTACAATGTTCTAAAAAATCTCTAATCTCTATATTTTCAAGGATTTCATTTGCATACTCATTGCCTTAGATGCAAGATTAGCACTGTTGTACATACTTTTTAAGGTAGTTAACAGTAGAGATCTCAGCATTTTCTCAAAACTTGTGATTCCAGAATGGTTTTCTGTACCACCCTTTTGCATAAATCATGTTTAGTTATAGTTCTCTCATGGGGTAAAAGACAGACTGTTCTACAAAGGTAAGTAACTTATGTTCACTATTCCCTTTGGCTTCTTTCCCCAGTTCCTCAGTTTAAGAGAGCTGGATTACATTCTCATGCCTGATGAGTCACATTCTAGGAATACCAGAAGATACTCAGTTTAATGAATTCATTTCACTTTTCTATAAAGTTTACCATTCCATAAAAAAATAAAGTTGTCAACATATGTAAATCTTCCTAAATGCTAACTATGTGTCCATACCAGTATACAACTTGGAAATTGAGAAGTGCTAACTGGAAAATCAAAAGAAAAACAGTGTTTAGCCATGCAATGCATAATTTGAAAGTTACTCATTTACATAAAGATCTGTTAAAACAAATATCTTAAAAGATGGCACATCCTTAAAAATAGTTCAGTTCAGCTGTCCAAATTCAGTAATTCCAAACTACACCAGAGAGAAAGAGGTATTTACAAATGTTACCCCTGAACGTGTAAAAAATGGTAGAGATTCCCCTAATGCCTCATGCAGTAAACTGTTTTGAAGATGCTTGGGAACTGCTTGTCCTAGCTGTGGAGGCCATATACAGTAATCTGAAACTGATACCTTGGATGTGAGAATGGTCCCCAGCCTCAGTATTTAAATAAACAGTCATACTTTCATGTTGAACACTTAGAATTCAACTTCATGCTCTAAGGCTGTTCAGTGAACTAAAAATAGGCAACTTCTTACAGAAATACTTTATACTTTACTGCATCAAAGCCTAAAGTTGTTTTTGCAGGTTTAATGAAAGTGCTGAACACATTTTTCTTTCTGAAAACTCTCTACTGAGCAAGCCATCAGGAGTGATCCAGTATCTGCTTGGCAAATCTGACTATTTAAAGGCAGAAAAACTTTTTCTGAATGCAAGCTCTGGGAAGTAATTTATACCCCTATTTTCCATTCCCTTTTATTGCAACACATTTTCCTGCCAAAATAATCCATGCAAGAATGCATGATTGAAGGAATCTGCTCAGAGTTCAATAGTGTACTGTCAACTCCCTTATTCTGATATATGATCCTTAATTGAGGGAATTGCATCTCTTGCTCTCTTTTTTTTTATGTGTTTATTTTTAAACAGATATTTAGGAGTGGTTCCAAAGAACAAGATAATGAAGAATAGCTGAAAAAACTGCATTTCCAGCACTCTGACTGGTTCAATAGAAGCTAGTAGTCATCATTCAGGAAGACAAAGCCTTTGCATTTTGCAAACAGTAAAAATTCCATACTTTCTGTGACTAAGTTCCATCTGAAAGTAGACAGATAAAATTGACAAACTCCATTCACACAACAATAATTAAATTCTAAATATATGATATCTGATGTGTTCTAGGTAAACACTAAGGCTACAAGCATAGCTAGATTCTCCTTTTGTTAGAAGGAGAAAGATTAAAAAAAGAAGGTATACCCTTGAAAAGAATTGCATTTTCCAAAAGAACTGTACACTAAAAAATACTTGGAGACTCTACAAGAATGCATATTGCAATCGAAAACAACCACAATAAACAAACCCTTATGGCTTCACATCTATTTTGTTTCTTATTATTCTTTAAACAGAAAGAATAAAAAGCATTTTTGAAAACAAATTACTATATATAACCTTTCCCACTGAGGAATCCTACAGTAATGCATGCTTGCTAAAATAATAATGTTTGCAGGATTGAGTTCTAAATATATTTTCTCAATATTTGAGCAAAGTTACCAACAGCTGCCACTGCTTGACAATAAAAAGGTAATATTTCAAAGGATCATAGTTATAAATGTAAATATTTATTACTAATTATTTTCACAATTACTCATTTTTTGGTTACTTAAGTCCAGGGTTTTCATCCTGTATTTGAATTCCATAATCAAAAGGTCATTCTATGGCAGACCACATAACAGAACAAAAGGGTATTTTTCAGAACAATGTTAGCAGCCCAAACTTTTATCAGTAGTTTTTTCTCTCCTGCCCCCCAGAAGTGCACATACTGTCATAGTTCAATGACTCCAAAATCAACGAAACTAAACCTTTCAGACTCTAGGGGGAAATGTCAGTTCACCCAGGACTGAGAGCATTCAAATACTGCCTTCAAACCACCTGTGCTCAACAATTTTTAAAATAATGACATTGGTTCATATGTTGGTCATCTATGTAGATTTCTCTGAACATTTCAAAGCTTAGCATTTCAGAAAGAATTCACTCAACACAGAAGATGTAGAAATAATCACTAAATGTGTGGAAGAGTAAATTTCAGTTCCACAACCATCCTTTAAAATACCAAGTAAGGAGATTTTGGGGGGAAAACAGGTTGAGCAGATATTTACATATTCAACCACCACAAACCAAGTCTCTCCATTAGGCCAGCGCTCTATCTATATGACTGTGTATGAGCTCCAAGACAGTGTCTGCCAATATATTTGTGGTATTTAAACAAGCAAGACAAACAGTTGGTAACTGGTACACTTATCACATTTTGTGCTTTAGATTCTTTTTACAGCACTAATACATCAAATACGCACACAAATAAAAAGCTGTCTTATGACTCAAGTCTTGCTGTCGTTTTCAATCATGTTGCTTAGGTAGAAATTATTTTCTTCCTTTGTGGGTTTTTTCAAGTAGAATTTTCATCAATGTCATGTTTAAAAAACAGTTGCCTTTTTTTTTGCTGCATTCTAAGCTTTTATTCACTGATACTTCTCACATTTCCTCCCCTTGGACATTCCCTAAACTCTGTAACAACTTTAACAACTGTTTAGGAGCAACCCAAGTCCCCATAAAGACCAGAAGGTGAAGAAACAATGGGAACACAGGATAGCTGCTCCAGTAGCTGATCAACTACATGGCAAGGAGTTACCACATAGCACCAAAAACTAAAGTTACACCTTCACTTGACAACTCACTTACCTCCCGCAACTCAAGCCTCTGAGCCACTGCTTCCAGACTTTCCTGGCCCGTGCTTTCCACTGACAGCGTGAACTCCACAAATTCATTGTTGAGCAGCTGGATACGAGCCACCAAGCAACTCTTGCTGGATACTGTGTAACGTCGAGTTCGTTTCAATTTTAACCCAAAAGGAAGAGGCATCTTCTTTTCCCCCCAGAGATGGTTAGTGATAAAGAGCCACTACCACTGAGACCTTGAGAGGTGACAAGAAGGCACCTCCTCTCTAAAGGTAAGGAGCTGTAAAGTCTCCAGAGATCAACCAGCAGCAGCAGTATCCATTAAAGCCAAGCAAGTTTTCCACCAAGAGACAAGGAGAAGAGACATCCACCGGAGTCCTAGTAAGGAACGAAAGAGAAAAATACAAGAATCAGAAAAAGTTTGACTGAAAAGGGAATGGTAACATGGGAAAAATAACATGTATATTTTTTTTCTAAATCTAAATAATCAGCCTACCTTTCCAAAACGCAGGGCTGTTATGTATTCAAATAATGAAATAAGTACCAGAGTTTCTGGTTTTTCCACAAATGACATTGGGTTTTGGCAAGTTGATCTCTTTTTTTTAAACTCACAAGTGAATAATGAATCTTAATCATGTGTGACTGCAGTGTCTTAAAATAAGTATTTATAAACTGAATCGCTATTTAAATAAAATATGTTTATGAAATCTGAGTTGCCTATGGTATTTGTAATACTGAACACAGACGGTTTCTTTATGAGCAAATCCAGCAAACTGGCTTGTTTATCAGAGCGTTGTGCAGCCTCAGCCACTATCTGCTGTTGGATTAAACACAAAACCAAGCCCCATAAATGATAAAGGCAAAAAAAAGAAAGGCAAGGGAGGCCTTAAAACTCACTCCTTACCAGACAATTAAAGTGCAATTCCTTTAATCTTCCATGGATTACAGCAAGTTGTACTGCTCATTCCTTATGTTAAACTGCTGTATGATGCTTCAGGTTATGCTTTGCCTCACCAAGACAGTATGTGAATTCTGAGAACCTTTTATTTCCTAATTTTCCCTTGAAAAACATACTCTTACCAGACTACAGGTAGCCACCCATCTCCCCACTTTTTGCAAACACCTTCACGCCTCTTTTCCTGTCAACTCTATTCCATGCTTTGCCTTCCTCGTTTCCCAAGTGTTTTCTTAGCGCACGCAGCCTGGTCTGTGAAACGTGTCACAGAGTCACGGGCGGGTCTGGGCTGGAAGGCTCCTTAGCTGGGTCAGGGATGCCATTCCCTCGGCGAGGTGGCTGTGCTGGGCTGGACTAGGCTGGACTGGGCTGTGCTGGGCTGGACTGTGCAGGGCTGTGTAGGGCTGTGTAGGGCTGGGCTGTGGTGGGCTGGGCTGTGGTGTGCCGGGCTGTGCTGGGCTCTGCTGTGCTTGGCTGTGCCGTGCTATGCTGGGCTGGGCTGTGCAGGGCTGTGCTGTGCTGTGCGGGTCGCGGCGGTAGCGCCCCCGGAGCCGCCCGGGCCCGCCGCGCTGCTGTCCCCGGCCGCGGGCACAGCTCTGTCCCTGCTCCTCCAGCGGCAGCGCCGCCCCGATGGAACGGGAATGAAAACAAAAGCCTACTTCTCTTCTTGATTTTTTTTTTTTCCCCAGGCCGGCATGTATTAGTAGCGTATATTAAAAGGCACAATTTGATTTCTGAGGACTCTTAGGATGACCAGACAGGAGGACCATGAGGATATTAGTTTCTTTGGAATGGGGGAACAGGAAGAAGTAGTCTCCCTAGCACACCTGCTTTTAAACTCAAAGGAATAGCTGTAAACACACAGACACCACATTCTCCTCGGACACTGATATACCCACCTAGAAACTTATCCAATGTAACCACAAACTTTTCAGGCTAAAAACTCCCTATCAGACTCCCTACTCCCCAGTCAGCAAAGAAGAGAGGAAGGTGGAAAGACATTAAAGGCCTACAATGGGAGGAAAAAGGAGGCAGCAAGGCATTTTTTCTCAATGACATCTTTGCAACCCTCCAAGAATGACCAGAAGCATATTTCATGACCTTGTTTGTGATAATCTTGAAGCAGTTCTACACAATCACCATCCTCAACAGATACCGCCTAAAATCTCAGCTGAATGAGAAAACAATCCCCACCCAAACACCAACAAATTCGGTTTTGGGTGTAGCTGTAGAAGAAACAACAGATAGCAACAGGTTTCCATGAAAAATTTAGGGATACAGAGGGAATCCTCATGTTATTACTCCCTCTGCACTTTGATCCTCCAAATCCAGCCCTGCTTGAACAGCATGCAGGGAATGCTCTACAGACAGAAGCTTTTAGTCCCCTGTCCACTGCCAGCAGAATCTTGCACTGGATTTATTCCTGACAGAGTAACATTTAGCTGGCTGACCTTAGCTCCTGTCCCTGAGGTCCACTTTCCAATACATTCTTTGCACAGTTAGGTGTCTTCTTTGGTGCTACAGCAATGAGAGAAACCAATTTACTCCTCTCTGAAAGCTACAGTCAGAAATGCAGAAGTGTTTTAATCTCAGGTTTTATGGAATACCACTGAGTGTGAAAGACTTTCAATCTTTTCTGTTCATATCAAGGGTTAGAAAAGTATTTTAAGAGCATGGGGGGGGGGGGGAACCCAAAAAACAAAAATCACTAACCAGAGGCTAACCTGACAGGTGAAATTTCCAAATCATCTAATGCTGGCAGGAGGCAGCCTCAGACTTTCAGTTATTTCACTATGCAAACAGGTAGCAATGCAAACATAGGAGGGAAGTTTAGAGCAGAAGTTTCAGAAAGTGCCAGCCAGGAACATTCTCCAGGTTCTGATCTGTTGTTTACACTGAATGCTCCACTGAGCATTTACCCTAAATTATTTCATTTTTGTACGCCTGACATAATCTTCATGACTTCTGTAACCCATTTATAACAAGAAAAAGTCAAGTAATTAACTTCCAGACCATGTTATAAAGGTAAACTAAAAAAAGATTCCTCGCATACAATTGTGTAGAACAAAGGCAAGTTTGCTGAACAAACAAACAGGTTATCATTCAGTATCTTCTACTGCTAGCCATGTGTAGTTCTTGCAAACATTGTTGGTTTTATTCAACAGCTGTGCATTCTGCAGTCCTAGGTGCTCTCAAATTTGTCTGCTGCATTACTTTAAATTCAGAACTACCTACATCGTTTTAAGCTACTTTAGCAAAAAAACTCATGGCTACATACTGCCAGGAGTTACAAATCCAACTGATGACCTTTACAATAACAAGCTTTTATTTACCAAGACTGGAATTTTCGTGCAACAGCTAGCAATGTCTTTAGCAGCCAAACTTTGTACCTTTATACTTCAACAGCAACCTGTAGCTTCAAAAGTGCTATATTAGAATTTCAGCAACATGGCCATGACTAATGTGTGATTACTGAGCACTGTGGTATCTTTCTCCTTTACCTTCACCTCCTACTCCCCCCTCAGTTATTACCATTTGACTTTACAATTTTTTTAAACAGTCTGCATAAATGACAGTAATCAAAATAAAACAGACACATATCATGGTGAAATAGGGTTCCTATTACTTCACATTCTTGAAATACATATATTTTTATTTCACAGATATTTGGGCAGTCAAAAAAGTAATTAAAATACTCCACCCTCTCCTTGTTTTACCAGTTAATCTTTGACATGACTCTCGGACTCTCGGAGAGAGCAGCAGTAAGTGCATATCTCAAACTTAGCCCACCTCCAGAAGCACAGTCCCATTTACAACCATTTACTTTTCAAAAAGTAAGTGGTTGAAACTCTTCAGCCTTACAGCACACGGCAGAGAAGATCACCCGCTATGTGTTTACCGTGCCCGCTGTTTTTCCCTTACCTTGCACCGCGATCCAAAGACACCGGGTCTCCTTTCACGTACGTGTAGCCGATAAAAACCCCGAGCGCTCCAAGGCTGCTTCTGCCGGAGCCATCTCATCTGTATTCCTCGGGAACTGACTTACTGTGTTCCTCCCGTCCGAAACAGCTGCTAGCTCGGCTAACCCACCTTCTTCTCAGATCACTCATAGTGAAAACATTCCTCACTTCCTGTCTCAAAAAACTTGCTCTGGATATCATTCCACTGGGTAAAGAGCTGGGGGGTGGAAGAAAATACTACAACAAAATAAACCTGTGCCAGCCGGCTCTTCGGGCGGCCTCTTTCATGAGACGCTGTGCCACATGAGCGCAAATTGCGTTCTCAGAAATATTTTCGAATCGGCCGTCCCTGGGTGCCTCTGTGTGTGTGCATTTAATTTCTTTTCCTGGAGGCGTTCCCCTCGCTCTATCCATGCGGAAGGATACGCTGAAAGAATTAAAGCGAAGGCCCGTATGCTTGTAGCCCATTACCTCAGAGAGTTGGAATGCCTGGCAGGGAGAATGTCAGCAATGAACAGCTGCTTCTCTGGCTACAGGGGCACTACACAAATAGGGGTTACAACAAATAGCAGGCAATCCTTGCTTTTTTTAATCATATGATCATTTATTTTAAGCCTTTCCAATTAAGGCAAATGTCTTACCAAAATTCTGTTGGTGTTGTTTTCATGCAGCTTGGAAATATTTTCAAGGTTTAAATTCCTGTGTGCTTTACCAAATGACCTATGCACGTACATTTCTGTCCTTGCAAAGTTTCAGCTGTTAGTGAGATACACAGAAAAAAACTCGCAGACTAAAGGCTGATCTTTCAGCCTGTCTGGACTTAAAAACTCCCAAAGGTGTCAGTAGAAATTATACCCTTAAGAACAGCTGTCTTAGCAAGCTTTAAATGCGTATAAATTCAGGACTATTTATAGTGTTTAACTAATGCAAACACCACAAGAGGGGCTGTGCTCCAGTCTCACAAGTGTATGAAGACCTCCGTGTGTTTGTGTGCATGTGAAATCAACAATTGTGTACAATTTGGAATATTCCACATTGAGTGAACTGGGCAAAAATTTATACAAATTTGGAACCAGTCGGGGATGAGGAAAAAGGTAAGTGAGTATGTGAACGCTGACTAATAACTGTAAAACCTAGAAAGTGTTTTGGTAATGTGAAGTGCACAAACATGCTACTGTCTGAGCAGGTCCAACCTGCAGGTCAACTATGCAAATAGCAAGCTGCTCACGAGGACGCTAACCTCAGCTGAAATATGTAGGTAATTTTGTACTAGAATGAATTCTTCTGAGTTATCCCTCCTGATCATCTTCTCTCAGATCAGAGTATCACTTTTTTATTCCCCTCCACACATTAGCCATAATTATGGTGAGCAGTCCTTAAGCAATATATAAACCATTAGTTGGAGGAATCTTATGTTGAGTAAAATAAACTAACCTTGAACTAACCCAAATAGATACTCTTTGCTAAAGATGTCTGCTAGAGGACAGAACTGCAGTTACTTGCTGGAGAAAACTGACTGATACAATGTATGACAATTCCAAACCATGAAAATTCAGGTTTACAGAGGCAACCCCGCCTATTTCTAAAGAATTCATACTGGAAACAAAGTCTCAATTCTCATATCTGTCACATTTCCTATTCTAATTCTTCATCACACCCTTTTCCTGCCTGATTCCCTGCCTAGAAATTGCATTTATTAGACCTTCCTTGCTTTCCATAGTTAGTTCTTGCTGCATTTTCCTTCTTTTCTTCTTCATTAAAGACAACACCTCATCTTAAAAGAGACAGCTATGACATTGTCAATAAGTTCCTTTGCAGCTTACATCTCCTTTTGAAGTTCATCACATTTGTATTCACAAATATGATTTTTTTCTGCTTTTTCCTTCTTATAACCCCAGTTTGTGCCAAAACTTTGCGGTTTTCCACACTTTCTCCACATTGCCCCCTCATTTTTTTATCTCACCACCTCTGTATTACCTGCTTTGCTCCAGCTATTAACTCTAATGAAAGGAACAGAGATAAAGGCATCCATGAACATATGATGGACTCTGGTAAAGACATATCAATAAAATGTAGTGATTACCTGAGGGCACAGTACTGAGCTTCTGCTTCCCCCTTTAAGCCCCAGCCAACACACAACATTCATGGTTCTTGACCTCATCTTTGCTGTACTCTTTATTCTGTTTTTGAAGTTCATGTGAGGAAATGAATAACATCCCAGAGCTGAATTCTGCACCCCTTGTTCTGTAGATGCAAGGGAAAGTTTCTGTCCATTAGGTTGATTATGGCCTGCTACTTTTTTTTTCTCAGAAAAAGGAAGACATCCTCCCTTCTGAGACAGGTTTTTGGAGGGTTGGTTTGGTTTTTTATCTTGGTTCAAATATATGTTTGCAGTTTGAATGTATCAGGCAATAGGTGGAAGTTGATGCAAATAGTCCTCTTATTTCAATTCCACAGGAACTCTCCAGCATCTGGTCTTTGTATTGACTAAAGGTAAAACAGAAAGTTGGAAGCAAGCCAAACAGGAAGCAGAATCAGGCAGCCTCCAGGCAGAAAAGGGGTATGCAAGTATATACTCCTCAGCCTAGTGGAAAATTACCCTTTTGTGATAAAATTCCAGCAGGATAACCCGGAAACTGCTAGTTAAAGGGGCTTTCCCACAGTGCTGAAAAATGAAGAAGTCTTGTGGAAAAACATCTTAATTTACACCATGCTAAACAGTAATGTCATGAACTGAAAAGTCAGAATAAGCCTAATTCTAAATCTGAAAGCTGTTCTCTAAACAAATTCACTTTATTCATCATGTTTTGGTTCTGAAGCCTTCCTGTTTTTTCATCATTCTATTTCTTATTTGCGAGAAAGCAAGAGATGGCTGGGTCTTTATGCATCATTATATATTTTTGATGGTAGTAGAGAGGACTGCTAGAAAAATGACCATACCATATATCTATTACATGCTTGAAGCCTGCAATTTCATGTGTACAGGCTTTATTTTTACTTAGAAGGCACTGTAAAGTGTTGAACATATTCTATTAAGTAACTAGTTAAGGTTATAGACTTTTCCTATTAGAAGAAAACAGGCAGTTTTCCTACACAGAATGTAGTACTGAACTTGAAGAAATGAGCTCCTGCTATTAGTTGTAAAGGAAACCTTCCTCAAACAGAGTAGCTTTATGTAGAGTAAATCCTTTACTGATTAAATAAACTTAATTCTTGTTTCTGTACTGCAATAATTATTTTTCTTTTTCCAATACTACAACACAGTACAACATAATTGAAATCTTAAGAAAGCAACATGTGTCTCTTAAAGGTTAAAATGGAATGGTGCAGTTAAACTGATTTGTTACTGGTTCTCTCTCGCTGTAACACCAGTGGAGTCAGGCAAACAGCTCAGATCATTAGCAATAATTAGTGTAAGCTATCTCTGTATGATGTTTGATTTATATTAGGAACAGTGATGTAGAAAGGGATTAATACAGCTGTTAACTACAATGCCTGGAGTTTATTTTAATCAGTGGCATTACTTGGAAAAGACCCTTTATCTCTAGGCTGGGCTTTCTATAATATGACCACTCATTAAACCAGCTGAAATGAATCCAAGGCATTGGTGCAAAACATAAATTGTTGGCCTCAAACATTACTTCTTTTTTGCTTACTTGTAGGCTTGTCATCACATCATTCTTCACCCCAACCCCCGCTGCCCCTGCAACTAATCCCTTGTAGCAGTGAGATGCTTGTAGTGGGTGTAGATGTCTGTACCGGGTGTGTGTGGCCAGTTTTGGCAGTGGAGGGGCTACAGGGGTGACTTCTGTGAGAAGCTGCTGGAAGCTTCCTCCATGTCTGTTAAGGTAAAAGCCAGACAGCTCCAGGATGGACCCTCCACTGGCCAAGGCCAAGCCCATCAGTGGCCCTGGTAGCGCCTCTGGGGTGACATTTTTAAGAAGTGTGGAAAAGTTATTGCGCACAAGCAAATTTCAGCCCGAGAGAGGAATGACAATATGCGATAGGAACAACTCTGCAGACACCAAGGTCAGTGCAGAAGGAGGGGCAGGAGCTGCTCCAGGCACCAGAGCCAAGATTCCCCTGCAGCCCATGGTGAACACCATGGTGAGACAGCTGTGGCCCTGAATTCTACGGAGGTCAACAGGGGAGCAGAGATGCACCTGCAGCCCACGGAAGGAAGACCCCACGCAGGAGCACATGGATGCCTGGAGGCCGTGGATGTGTGGGAAGCCCGTGCTGGAGCGGCTCCCAGCAGGATCCATGGCCTTGTGAGAGATGAGCCCATGCTGGAGCAGGTTTGCCTTAGGGACCAGTGACCCTGTGGGGCAGGGACCTGCGCTGGGGCAGCCTGTACCTGAAGGACAGACTGACTGTGGGACAGGGACCCGTGGCAAGGCTGTTTGTGAGGAACTGCAGCCCGTGAAGAGGATTCCCACTGCAGCAGTGAGTATGCAGTCTGTGAGGCAGAGTGTTTCTGCTGGGAGCAGGGAGAAGGAAACACTGTCAGAGCAAACAGATGATGAACTGCCTAACCCCCACTCCCTGGTGTTGGGGGGACACAGGCAGGGAATCAGAAATAAAATTAAATGCAGGGAGAAGGAAGGGGTGCCGGGAAAGTGTTTTAAGACTTGGGTTTATTTCTCATTATCCTACTCTGATTTGATTGTTAATTAAACTAATTTCCCCAACTCTGTTTTATCCATGACGGTAATCAGTGAGTGAGGTCTCCTGTTCTTGATCTCAACGCATGAGGCTTTTTGGTATATTTTCTCTCTCCTGCCTTGATGGGGAAAGGAGGTGATAAGAGGTTGTGATGGGGGCCAGGAAACCTATATATCTGTAGTGTGACATTAAGAGTTACTTGAATACTTTTTGTATAGCTATACCATAATTTATTAGCTTTTAACAGATAACAGAGTATTCAATTTGTGTAATTCCCGAGAAAGAGCATTAATATTGGAATAACCCCGCAGTTGTGTTCTGGCATTCAGAGTTAACGCGGTTCCCTGTGGGGCGGCCCTGCGCCTCCTCAGCCCCGGCTCCGCCCGCCGCTCCCCCTCGGCCCCGCGGTCCCGGCGCGCTGCGGCCGCCGCCCGGCAGGGGGCGGTGCCGGCGGAGGCCGCGCGCTGAGCCCGAGCGGCGCTCGGTACCCGCGCGGGCGGCGGTGGGAGCCGGGCCCAGGGCCGCGGGGATCGGGCCGCTACGGACGGGGGCGGCTCGGCGCGGCCATGGAGATCGGCACCGAGATCAGCCGCAAGATCCGGGTGAGACAGAAGCAGCCGGGTCGCTCCCTCCGCCCGCGGTAGGAGGCCGGGCCCCTGTGTGGGGCAGGCCCGGCCGGCGGCTGAGGCACCGGGCTCCGGCCGGCCCCCCCGTCACGGCAGCCGGCTGCGGGGTCCTCGGCCTCGGGACTCCCCGGGAGGGCGGGAGCAGGAGAGTCGTTTTTTTGGGAAGCGGAGTGGGGGCACCCTGGTCCCCGACGGGCAGCTGCCCGGTGCCGTCGGTGTCCCGGGGCTGCCGCTGTCGCCCTGCAGAGCCCGGCCGGCCCCGGGGCTGTCCGGGGGGCGCGCAGCTCGGCCGGGTGGGAGCCCCCGATGCCGGCAGGGCCTGTCAGCCGCTCCCACTCTGTGGTCACCGTTTGGAAATCCCGGCAGGTTTCTGTTTCCCTGCTGAGCTGCGAATTACCTTTTATCAAATCAACTTAGATTTTTAGGGTTTTTTTGCACCTTATGAGTCCGGGTGGTCTCTGCTCAAAAAAGGCCAGCTGGGACTCGGAGATTGGATGGTAGCGCAGGCACTGGTCTGTACGGTAGAGAGAGTGAGATTCCGTTACTCTGCTGTCAGCCCCTTGCTGTTAGAACGTTCCTGTCCTGAGAGTACAGAATAGGAAAAGTTTTAACATGTTAAATCAGTGTGCTCAAACAGTAAATAAGAGAAACTTTGCTAAGCCTCCCACATCTTTAAAGTTAGAAATACTTTGTTGATCCATCCCTTAAACAATATTTCATTATTTTTTAGGGTGCTATTAAAGGAAAGTTACAGGAGCTGGGGGCTTATGTTGGTAAGTTTTGCCATGTGTTCAGCAATCTTTAGATCATTTTTGTTATGTAGGAAAAAACCCAGCTTAGCTAATGGAACTTACTGTTACCTGTGTTATTGCATACAGAAGCCTTAAGCATGAGAAGAAATATCTGAAGTGCTGGACTAGTGAGAAAGAAAAACATATACTTGACAAAATATTATAGTAAGCATAAGAGGAAGCAGTATGTGAACATCAGTATATGAAGAACTAAAAGAAAACAACTAAGAAGTCGGTCTAATAATCTTCCCTTTTAGAAATGGTGGCAAGGGATTTGAAAGAAAAACAAACCATGATGTGAATATCTGAGGAAATTTCTTTGAAGCATTAGGAGAAACATTATATAAAGCAAGAGCCTTGGAAATACAGCAGCAGTTAGCTGTGACCTCTCTGGGATGGAATCAGTCTTTCTTAGGCATATTTTTAACAGCTCTTGAATTCAGAGTGAGGTGTCTGTTGAAATTAGGAGGGAGGACAAAGATGAGTGAGTGGCTTAGGAAATTAAAAGGCCAGGTCAGAAACATTATGTGGGACAAACCTTTAAAATGAAAGAGCTGTGTTGAGCTAATGATGATGAAATATATGTATCTGAATCTTAGAGGCAGGGGGAGATTTTATTTTGGCTTGTGGCAGGAGGGGTGAGCCATGTGAACATCTGTGGTCTTATGAGTTTGTTTTTTCTGAACCTGGGAAGAAATGGGTATTGCACTTCAGAGCAGCTCTTTTCTGCAGCAGTAGAAGTTGGTAACTTAACACAGCATTCTGTTGGAAACAAAATACCTCAGTCCTGAAATTGCATTGTTGTTGTCTGTCATACTTCTTGGATTTCAGGTGAAGAAAAGGAATTGAAAGCATAATATAGTGATCCTGTGAGTTGCAGGGCCAAGTTCAAAGTTTGTTTTAGCCCAAATTCATCTGCTTTCCTGTTTTAAGGGGGGCATTGTATTTATGGAAAAATGTATTTGCTCCATAGAAGGGAGTTACCTATGAGCTGATATTCTGAACTCATTTGGTGCCTAGGAACCATGTTTAGAACTTTTTAATTGTAAAATCATCTTTTTCAGCATCTCAAAGCTTGTCTTTTGAAGTAACTAATTTTCTGTTGTTTGGTTGGTCGGGGTTTTTACCATCATTCCAGGTTTCAGTTTCTCAGTCCTGGATTCTTTGCTTTCTTCTGTATTTCTGAAATAAAAGTCTTTCTTGTCTCTAATACTGAGATGCTGGTAGAATACTAGCCATCTTTGATTCCAGCTATGACTCTTCTTTCTTTGTTTGCCTTCTGTCTCTGTGTTCAGAGGACAGGTTTCCTGTATTCCTTGGACCAGCAGACAATGTCTGCAGTTTCTTCTCAGTCAGCTTCTGAACTTCTTTAAATAACTTTGTATTCTTTATTGCTAAGTCTGTCTTGCCTTAGCCTCTTTTTTCTTTTTAAACCACTGTTTCCAAACTATTGTGATTTTTCAGGTTTCTTTTCTTGACTAGAGTATTTTGGACAACTTTTAAAGTAATCTTTTTCAAAAACTCTCCATGTCTTCTTTCAGGTAACCAGTAAAAAGTTGGTTCTCCATTATTCTAGCCTCTGCACAAGAATCATGCTTTTATTTCTTTCTGTAACTGCTAATTCTTTTCTCTTGAAAACTCTTCTACAAGAAGATGTTTTGAAACTAACTTGCTGTGTAGTGCTTACAAAGGAAATATTCATATATTTAAAGCAAGATGAAGTAAGTTAATTCTTCATCAGGTAGGAAATTTTTCAAAAGGCTGTAGTTCCACGTTCAGTTTAAGTTGGCATAAGCCAACTAAATTACAAAGTTTCTACAGTTACTGAGAAAGTAGCAACTTACTAAGTAGTAACCTCCTTCTTCTGTCATACTGTTACAGGTAATTGTGCTAACTTATGCTTTTATCTGTACTTAAAGTATCCTCTTTACTTTATCATGTGTTGAACCGCCTGAAGAACTTATGTTTAAAAGTAGCTTGGCCAATAAATAAAATTCATTCTAAGGTCCTAGGTCTGAACATTGGTTCATCTTGTGCAGCTTGTAGTTTGCAGTGAAAAAGAAACCCAAACACAAAGCAGCAACAACAAAAACTGAAACAAAAAGCCCCCCAAAAGAAGTGAGGGTTTAAGCTTGGAATGGGTTATGTTCAGCCAGTTGAGTAGTGGTGGTGCAGGTACAATGTGTGAATTGTGTTTTTGTAGTCTAGGGGAGAGAGAAATTATTTACAGTGTACATAGGTATAGAAGAAAGGCAATTCCTTTCATTTGGATTTTGATTTGTATTTTTCATTTTTTAGGTCTTTTTAGTGTTGTGTTCTGTCTTAGCTTGATTAAATAAGCACAGCTGTATCAGTACCTTGATTCAGATTCATAATTTGAGGTATTTCCCAGCTGTGTGCACTTACTATTGTTATGATCACATGATGCCATGGAGTGGGATTGGAGAGCATGAGATGTTTGATTAAACTAAATTGAAGTCAGTGCTCAAGAAGCACAACTAATGCCTTTGAGCAACAATTGTGGCAGTCAGTCCTTCGGCAGAGGCCAGAGCTAGGCCAAAGCAAAATGCCAAACACCAAACTCCCTAAACCCTTAATGTGGTGATGTTGGGCTCTAAGCACCTTCCTGTGCATTCTGAGGAGTGGGAGTGCCTTGTATGCAAGGGAATGGATTTCTCACAGTGTGTGAAATTGCATGCATTACAGAGTAGAAATTCAGTCGTGAAGTTGCTGGGATTTGTTTTATTTTTGTAGGTAGAAAATCTGGAAGTTAATACAGTTTTGATTTGTTCAATACACGTATCAGAAATGGATATTTATTTGTTTTGTTTCTGTAACTAAAGGAAATTTAACAAGGGTAAGGTGCTGTATTTGGCAATATTTGAGGTGATGAATATTGTAGATATTTTTTAATTTGCTGGTATTCAAGAAAAAGGATATAGGCAGCGGAGTGGCTTTCTTTTATTTTGTTCTTCTTTCCATTCTGTTTACTCCCTTTTTAAATACACTGATCTTCAGCTTATGCTCTTGTGAAGCTGAGGATCTTTTATTCCTTGCTTGTAGATGAGACTTGTATTGAATCTCATAGGAAATGGAAGACTTGTTAATTTGCTTCCCTAATCCTCTGCACAGTCTTTATAGTAAGATAGAAAGAAAATGGTTACTTGTTTAAAGATGTTTGTTATGTCTTCCATGATTTATTATACTTTAAAACAATGTGTTTCTCTTTCTATTAGATGAAGAGCTCCCTGATTATATTATGGTTATGGTGGCCAATAAGAAGAGTCAAGAGCAGATGACAGAAGACCTTTCCCTTTTCCTTGGAAACAATACTGTCAGGTTTACTGTCTGGTATGTTTGCAAGCTGCTTGTCACACTTCTTATCAGTAGTGCACGACTGCTTTCTATAAGTGACACCTGACATTTAAAAAAGTTATTTATCTTCCCATTATGTAATTTGTATTAATAAAACCTTCTACTTTGCATGTCTAATAAGTACATTAGTTTTAGTCTGTCAGCAGTTAGGCTTTTGAGGCGATAGTTAGATGGAAGAGGGCTGGAGGACATTTTTGTTGATAGGCCAGTCAGATTTGTAAATAAAGTGCTCAGATGAGTAGGGGCTGTATGTTGACTTAAAATTATTCCTGCAAAAGCCCCTGTGAGATGAGAGCATTGTTCACTGCAGTTAGATGTGAAGGACCAATCTGCTTTTATGCTAGCAGTGCTTCAGGTTGCTGTGCATGGGAATTACTATATCAGGGCAGATGAGCAGTGGATCTAATTCTGTGTACTGTCTTTGACAAGGCTTAGCACCAAATGCTTAGGTATTCCCACCTCTCAGGCTATTTATTTATTACCACCACCCAAATCCAAAACTCCAAAGTAGAACCTCAGAATTACTGTGAACAGGACAAGTTAGCAACACTTCAACTCTGCTGTCAGCTCCTGACAATGTAGATTCATTTATTCCATGCTGCATGACAAATTTAGGCATTATATTTCTCATGCATTTTCTAATACTGAATTTGTTCTACAGTAGAAACCTGTAAGTAAATCCACATTTCAGACATTTGACTCTCGAGATTTTGTTGCTTTCAGAGTTATGTATTTTTTCAAGTTAATCTTATTTCTGAATCTCCTACCTAATGGAGCTTTAAAGATCATTATTTTATTTTGTGTAGATGAGAAAAATACTACAATTTTTTCTCTTTTTCAGTTTGCTTTCTTTGACATATTTATAGTGACATTACATTCTGTTCCAATATTTCTTCTATGTAATTACTTCCTATAAGCTTTTCTGTTATTGAATAGCAGAGAGAAACATTTTAGAAGTTGGCTGTGTTATGAAATCATAAATACTGACAAAAAATGAAAAATAGTTGCAGCTATTACAATTCACTGTATTAGCTGTTTAAACTGATGGATTTTCAGGTGATAATGTAACTTTTGTGGATATAGTTTGATTTTACTTAGGTTTCATTTTTCTCCTGGCATTTGTCAAAAATATAATAGAGGAGTACAATCAAGTGTGGACCTTTTTTTGAAAACTGCACTGGCATTTCTTTGCTGCCTCTTGTGGCCTGCCTAGGTGAAGCTTTTGGGTTTCAGTGTATCAGGAAATCATGCAGTTGTCTTTCTCACAGTAGTTTTGGGAATCAGATCAGTGAAGTTTACACAAGTGGATGAGGATGTAGCTCCTGTACTACGGTTTTGACTGAATCCTGATATGCAGTAAAAAATAGTGTAGCAGAAAACACTTTCAGGGTTTTGTAAATGAAATTTAAAAATAATAAATATGTAGAGAAAGCAAATTTCACCAAAGAAATCAAGATCATTTTATATATTTATATTGTAAATGATGTATTGACTATATGCTCGTATACCACCAGCTGGTTTTGAAACCTGCTTAAATGTTAAATGTAGTGACTGTTTTAACCCTAAGTCATTATCATTTTATATATATATATATATATTTATATATAAATACAAACTCAGTGTTAAGAGTGCTCTATCAGGTACCAAAGTAGGTATTGGTGAAAAGAAGGATGGAAAAGAAGACAAGATGAAACCTGTGAATAAGCTGTAAGGGAACTAGTGGAAAAGTGTTACATAGCATCGTAGCTGTGAGTTTTATATGCTTTTACTTCTTCTAAAGGCAACTCAGAATGTATATGTTCTTAAATGTTGCTGAAATGCAGTACTCAGCAAGATCTGCCTTCCTTGTTTTGTGTCTGTAGCTGGTAATTTTGGGCCTTCTGGCAAAAGTTTCACAGCAATTGTGACAAACTTGGCAATCCTGCTGGTTGGCCACCACTTCTTGCTCTGAACCAAGTGTCAGATCAGATATTCTGAGGTCAGTGTGAAAACTGATCTGCATCTCCAGAGCTCAGCTGACAAGTGTTCTAGTGAAAGCTCACAAGGAGAACAAGTATAAGCCTTCATTATACCCACATGCAGCCTTTGCAATTTGTTCTTATCCCTTAGCTCATTTCAAATATTCAGCCAAAATTATGGAATTGCACATTATCAGGTTTGAATTCCAAGGAAGATATGAGTTTAAGTGTTGCGGTTTTTTCTTTCTTCTCACTGTAATATCTGTTTATTTTTGAGCAGCCTTAAAGCCACATAGTTTTTTGTGTTACTTCAGCTTAGTGCCTTTTTCACAGCAAAGGGCAGATTTGGTAATTTGCTGAGATATTTTTGCTCACCAACACATCTCAGAGTATGTTGGTATATACAAAGCATGGTGGGAGAATCCTGAGAGTCTTACATACTATATATATATATATATATATGAAACAGTTATATACTGTTTGAGTTTGTATTTTCAATTATGTTTAACTCTACTGTGTAATTAAAGTTTCATATACAAAGTAAAATTTTAGGCTATGCTTTAGGCTTCTGACTTAGGTTTTTTGAATCAATCTTTTTGATACTTAACTCCATTGATTGTAGTGAAAGGTGGATAGTACTGGCTTTGAATATGTAAACCAACTAAATGCCAGAAGTAGATGATGTGATGAATACTCTGCCTGCATGTGCAAGACACATTGGAGGCAAGGTACTTCAAGCCTCCCTTTTGAGGTTAAACATACTCTGGTTGATGGAAAGTGAAGTCTTAAGGGTGGAAAGGCAGTGGGTTTCCAAAAAATGATCAGTTTCTATCTAGCTCTAGACAGATATCTCTGTCTTTATCAGTCTGAATGTAAGTTAAGGTTTTTTAATTCTCCTTTTTCTCTTTTGCTTCCTTCCCTGTCTGCTGTCTATTTCAGGCTCCATGGTGTTTTGGATAAGCTGCGGTCCGTGACTACTGGTAAGTAAGAAAATTAAATTTTGAGTGAAGGGAGGCTTATTTTTTCTGTCTAGTATTATATGTCTGAGTTGTAAAAATATCTTGTCTGTTTCGTTATTTTTTTGTTTCTGTGGTTTAATGTAAAAGTGAAAGGTACCTGTCTCCACAGAACCAACCAGTGTAAAATCTTCAGAATTGAATATCTTTGAGAGCAGCGTGCCTCCCAGCAAAAGCAGCTCATGTGTGAGTGATGAGAGGAGGCGGGACGATATCTTGCCCCCTCTTGCAGTGTCAAGCACTCGGACTGAAAGAAATGATTCCAGAGTTTCAACCAGCTCACAGGAGCAGAGGAACACTGCTGCCAGGTGAGGCTGCTGGCTACTTCCTAACACACCTTCAGACACCAGTAGTTGTGTGAGTGTAATAGCCATTCTAAAGAGTACAGACACTTGGAAAGATACAAGTACTTTTGAAGAGTGAAGCATTGCTACAATTTGTTGTAAAAAAAAAACCATTAAGTCAGAACTCAGCTCTTTAAGCAACTTAGCTTAAAGATTAGATTAGGACCTAGATTAATTAATCAAACTGAAAAATATCAGTGTGTTAAATTTGTATAAACAGTAATACATTAATAATTCTTGATTAAAAGACAATTCTCATTTTTCAGGACTTGACTTGCAGATAATAGTTGGTGATTTCTTTTTTAATCAGGCAGTCTTGTGAAGATGGTTCTGCATCCCGCTTAACATCTACGGTCAAGCCTTTGAGGGAATTGTCACCTTCTGAAGCTGTAATTGACATTAAACCTGAACCAGATGATCTAATTGATGAAGACCTAAACTTTGTGCAGGAGAATCCTTTGTCCCGGAAGAAACCCATTGTGACTGTGACTTACGGTTCCTCTCGTCCCTCGGCCGAGATCTACCGGCCCCCAGCTGTCAGGAGTGCAGATGGAAACGTTCACGTGCCCAGATTGTCTCAGCAGGGCAGCCTGCAGGGGAGCCGCCAGTTAGACACACAAGGCTGCAGGTCTCTGGAAACAGGCCAGCTGTGCAATCCAGAAGCATTTGGCAGCTTAGCAGAAGGTCACAGACCCACCTCCAAACTCGGTGCTGATAAAGTGGGCAGTGAGGTTGGTACAACCTAAACTATTGCGAAACTCTATTCTTGTTAGGAACCTGAATTGCTATGTATGCTTCAGTAAAATCTTGACCTCCGAGAAATCAAAAGACTTCTGTCACTGGTACCAGGTTTGAGATTTCATCCTTTGAGTCCACTGGTAAAAACAGATTGCATAATTTGACATCATTATCTGAGAGCTTGCTGCATTTCAGGGTTAATTACCATATTCATCTTCATGCCATACTGGCTTGGACTAACAGGTTAGCACATTGTTGAGGTGCATATGATGAATCAGAAATTATAATTCTGATCTTAAGCTCATTGAATAAGCATGATTTTCCCTAAGTGATATGTATATAGCCCCAGCTTTACAGAGTCTTGTAAATCAGGATTTTTGGTATGCTGTTTATTAACCCAGATACATTGATGATGATGAGGATTATTATTACTATTCTCTTGAGAACCATGTCAGTTAAGAATTCTTTGGGATGGATGTTGTACAAGGATAAACTAAAAGATGATTGCTGCCCTAAGTACTTTGGAGGCCAAGCTAAGCCAGTCAGGGTGGTAGTCCTAGCTGATAGACTATCTGTGTGAATGAAGAGCCTTTTTTGAGAGGAATGAAGGTAGTTATGGCTACTAATGTTGTAATGATCTTACAAACCTTGTGTTGCAAGTGCATCTATGTTTATTGCAGCTCCTAAAGTTCCCTGTCTTTGCCACTGCTTAATTTTGTATAAAGGATAATGAATTTTACTTGGAAATCCAGAATGCTTTACAAAGATACATTGTGGTGTCTTAGTTTTTGAGAATGGAGAAGAGCAAATGAGAATATAGTGATTTATTTAATGTACATAAATCATTGATGAATGTCTGGAACATCTCGCCTTGGAAATGTTCAAAAAAGGTCTTGTGATACTTTTCTTCTGTTACTGTTGCATGAATAATGTCCAGAAGAGACAATAGGGACCTTACACTATCTAAACTGGACCATTCTGACTGTGTGTAACAATTAGCATCTTTTGAAATATGTAGTTTTCTTGCTTAAAATGAGGCGTTACACCTGTCTGAAATTAGAGTTGATACAGAGGAAGAAAGTAATTTATGGTGATTTCACTTTTCTCTCTCTCAGTCTTTCAACATACTCATCAGACGAGTACTATAAATTTCTTTGGAAAACCCTGGTTTTCTGTAGGCGTTGGATAATTTTTCTGTACTTGAGAGATTTTTTTCTTATTTTTTCCTAAGTGGTGTTTACATTTTAATTTCCAGTGAGATGTTTCAGTGTAAATGTGTCTGATTTTCACATTACCCAGAGCAGTCTCTTGTCCAACTGGAAGGGAAGTTCTCCATCTGCTGGCTCCAGGTGGAATTGCAGTGCTTTCTTTGCTGGTTTCTGCTAAATGAGCCGTTATGCCTGCTCTGTGCGTTGTAGGAGGAAAACTCCAGGAAGAGACGGCTGCCTGTTGTAAGCTCGGTGGTCAAAGTGAAAAAGTTCTGTAATGATGGAGAGGACGAAGAGGAAGAAGAAGACTATGGATTGCGAACAGGAAGCATCTCCAGCAGTGTGTCTGTGCCTGCAAAGCCAGAAAGAAGGTACTGAAGATCTCAGTGTTTCTGAGTTTTCAAGAATTAGTATCATGAATGAAAACTTTGGAAGTGGGGAAAATCAGTTTGCACTTTCAAGAATTGACAGACAAAATTTAGTAAACAATTTTTTTATATTTTTTGTACTATCTCAGAACTCTATGGATGAGATGCCTGTTTATGCCACACTTTTGCCTTTGATTTTGTAACCTCTTTTCATTATTGCATGTAAGATGCAATGGAGTGTGAATTTTTACATTATTTGGGTGAAGTTTACTGGCAGAAGAACATGAATGTTGACATGTTTCAGACCAGGTATTTATTGTGGTAAAATGATTTTTCAGTAATTTGATTTATTTTCAGGAATTTTTTTCAAACCAGTTATCACTTGTTCTTTACGGTGATTTCAACTTTTCAAACAGTCTTCAGAGGTTTTTCCTTTTTTTCTGCTCCCTAATTCTAAGTGTCAGGCATTAGTCAAAATACATAGCTTTTGTATCTGATTTTTAACAATAGAGTAAGAACATATTAACTAGAGAAGAGATGGTTCTACTGACCTACAGTGCTAGCTTGTATAATATTTATTGTAAGCTAATATACTGTATTTAATTTATCTTCAGTACCACAGCACATTGGTCTGATTTAAGCTTCCTTATTGTTGATGTTAAAGACAAGAAGAAAACCTTTTTTTACAAATAATATGTTTTTGATAGAGTCATTCTAATTATGCAGCTGGATCATATTTCTCAGTATGGCTGCATAGTTATTGGTGCCAGCACAAACATAACAAGAGATAAGTGGTGGGCAGAGGTTGGAAAAAATTAATGGCAGAGAGTGCCTTTCATATGTAGCATGGTTTTACAGCAGCTTGAGAGGTGAAATCACACATCTGGGCTTCCATTTTTTAGAGTGTTTTGTGGATCCCCATCTATGAGATAATAGATTAACTGAAAACTGTTTTGGATAAAATAATTGTAGGTGATTTCTGTTAATATTTTTCCTGTTGAAATAACTGTCTTTAACATGGATACTGTTGCTGTGCAATCCATGTCTGATTAATTTTTTTTTATTTCCCTTAGACCTTCATTGCCACCTTCAAAACAGGCCAATAAGAATTTAATACTGAAAGCAATCTCTGAAGCACAGGAATCAGTTACAAAAACAACCAATTATTCCACTGGTAATTAGCATTGATTTTGCTTGTGTTAATCTGTGATATTTCCAAATTCTCTTGTATAAATCCAAGCTAAAGAAAGCGCTTAGAGATAAGACAGAAAGCTAAATAGCAAGTCAGTTATACTTGAGGGATTTACTGTGTCCTGTTTCATTGCATTGATGTTCAGTGATGAATTATAAAAGCATAAATGAGGGAGAGGGTCTTTTTGAACCTAAGTGATCCTATGAATCTGCTGCCATTTCTTTGTTCTATTCTATTTGCAAGCACTTCAGCAAAGGGTAGCTAGCATCATATGAAGAGACATATGGATGTTCCATGATTATTTATATGAAAGATGGAATGAAAAGTGATTTCAAAACTGTCAGAAAGTACCATGTTAATTATATGTAGAAGTGGCTGAACGAGTGCTTTGCTGTTGTCACTGTAATCCTTCTCATGCTGTTTTGTCTTAGGAGTTCTGAGGTGCCACTCAGGGTGCTCTGTGCACATGCACAAATACACTAGAACAATAAGAATTTTACAGATAGCTAAAGGTGCTTTTTGTGGAGACAGACACTTGGGATTTTGTGTGTGTGTAGGAATTTGTGAGAGTTATTTTAGCATAATAGATCTAAAAACAGTACTATTGTGGGATTGGGTAGTATGTAAATGATTTACCATTGTTTCTCTGTTTAAAGTTCCACAGAAACAAACTGTTCCAGTTGCACCAAGAACTCGAATTAGCCCAGAAGAATCACAGTTAGAAGTGATTCATGTGCAAAGCAGACTGCCTGTTCTGAGTTCTCAGCTTCAAGTAGAAGAGTCAAAGGAGCAGACAGTTGAAGAAATTCAAGGTCATCTGATAATATTTTTCAAGAATTTATTCTAGGGAATATCATTTTACAAGCTGAGCAGCGAAAAATAAAGGAATGCTTTTAATTTTTAAAACTGCATCAGAAGTTGCATGCAGAACTGCCCTGAAGACCATCCAGCTTTCAAAAGCATGGCTGTCAGATAGACATGTATCCAAACACACAAACTCAGGGGATTTAATCAGTAAGCAAATAATGTTACAGCTCTGTGGCATGTCACTGAAGAATTATTTTGCATAAGCACTTACATTTGGATAGCTTCTCTTTTCCTCATCCTTTGCATATTTTCCTTAGTATCTTGTAGGAGTAATTCTGTCACAAAGCTTAAGTGAGAGTGAAGATTCTCTAGAGTATTTGAAACAATTTTCCAGCATATGAAGTATTAAAAGATTCTTTGAACACATGGTTTCCACACAAATGGTTATAGTGTTTTATTTTTCAGTTTAAATATAAGAATACTCTATTTGCTCTTACAGGACAGCTGATACCAGGCTAACTGTGTCAGCTTTGGTTTTTACTTCTGTTTTGAATCTCCTAAAGGCAGTCAAAGTGCTTTTTCAGCATGGTTTTCTTATAGAGGATGGGGGATTGTCTTTGTTAGTCACAAGGAATCATAGAAGTAAGACAGGAGAAAAAATATTTCTATAACAAGTACTTAGTTGATACTTGCTAAGTGTTTAGATATTTGGATAATGAATCAAATTTGGTTTTGAGTAAGATTTTTGTTACATCATCCTATGATCATTGTAAAGGAACGGTAAATATTCATCATTTTAAAAAGATTTTTGCAGTTGCTTATTCCTAATATAAATGTATTTGGAATCTTTCTGCCACCTCAAAGTATGTGAGAAAAAGTTTTATCAGCCTTTGAATTAATGCACAGAAAATAATTATGCCAAATATTTTCACTCTTTTGCCATTGAAATGGAAATGACAGCTTGCTTATGAAAATGTACAGAAAGCAAAAATAAATGTAGAACAGTGCTGCTCTGATTTGCTCTTTTAAGAAGATTGTAAAGTAGTCCCTTGCTACTTGCTTTCCTCTGTGTGTGATTTCTGAATGGCCAACTCTTCTACAAATGAGGAGGAGGAACTTGGCCTTCATCAATTGCTGTGCCCACAGACCTCATTTGTACTGAGCAGTGATTATGGGAACGAGTAGTGTCCTACAGTGCTTAGATTTTGCCATGTTACTGTTCCTGAAACAATGGGAAAAGGGTTCAGCATAATAATGAAAATTACTTTTAAAATGTTAAAAGTGTGAATGTTTTTATTGTTGATTTTTTTTATCAAAAGAATTAAGAGAGTGTGCCTCAGTTCTCTAATCTATAGTTTCATGTTGAGATGATGTTAAATATGCTTCTTATTGCTGGGTTTTTTTTAGGAATTGAACAAAAGGAGCTCTCTTGTCGGCTTCAGATTGATCCTATGATTGAAGATGCCTTGCAAGTGTCTCAGGGTTAAGTCTCGTGATCTTTTATTTTCAAACCTAGTATTACTGGCCAGTGAATGTTAAGATACTCCTTTTCAATTAATTATACTGATTTCTACAATTACCTAGTTTCTACATCTCTAAGGAATGAGTGCATTACATTAGTAGCTGTTCAGAGGATGAGAGATTTGGAGGGGGAGGGAGATTGCACCCCTTCGGTGCTGTTTCAGCATAGCCATTCCACTTAGAAAATTCCTGATCTGACCTAATATGGCTTATGGCTTCTGTGGATCCACCCCTGTGAAATTAACAGGAAAGTAAAAATGTTTACTGGAAACTACTGGGAAAAAATTAAAACAAAGTAAGATTAGCTTAGTGACCATCTAAATTGATATTAGGAATATGCTATAAGAGTACAACTGCCACCTTATTTTACTCTTTTCTATGTAATTTTCTCCCAATGCAGATTACTGTGACCCAGAGTCTCTGGTGCACTCGGATACTCGCTCGTTCATCCTGAAGAAGCCCAGGTTGTCAGAGGAGATGGCGCCACAGAATCAGCAGCTGGGGAAGAAGGGCACAGAGGCCGTGCGAGTTCACTCAGCGCGTCTCATACAGACACGGTGAAAAGCTACTGCATTTAGGGGGGTTGCTAGTCAAATTGCTTGTTTGAGGTTTAGATGGAGCCCTTTGGTCAGACTTGTGCTTTGTCAGGTCAGTCAGGAGGTGTGAAATCATGCAAAATGGATTGACTTTGAATAGTAGAAGAAAAAAAGCAGGGGCAAAAAGCCTTCCTTCTCTAGAAAAATAATTGTAGGGTCAACTGTAGCTTGAGCAAGTCATCGATTTGCATGAAAGAAAGAGCTGAAGTACTGCTCTTCTGTTCTGATTTCTGAAATCTTAGTCAAGTAACCATTTTGCTTAAATTGCCTTTAGTTTTATACCTGTTTCACCCTTGGATTACATTTCTTAAGAAACATCTTTTAACATAGTATTGAGTGTGGTGAATCCTGGACAATGATTTAAGGCTCCTTACTGGAGAGTTTGACCAGGAGAAGCTTCAAGTTCATGTCAGCTTCAAACAAAGTTCCAGGTAATAAATAGTCCTACCTGTTACAAGTTAAAGCCACTCTGAACAGCATGATGAACTTCATCACCTGGGCTGCTGTGCTTGAGAAGCTGCTGGTGTTTCCTTTCTGTGAGTGGCTTTCAGCAGCCTGTGTTAATTGAAAACAAAACCAACACTGAGCTAACAAACCGAAAAGGATAACCTGGCAATATCACAGTTGAAAGCTGTGACTCTGCTATAGGAGAGAGGTACATTTTTCCATGTGAATAGGTCAGTTTCTGACTGCTTCAGTCTGAAAGTTCTAGCTCATGGTGTTTTTCACATTCTGGTTTCTGTCCATTATACAGTGTAGTTGCTTTTAGCCTCACTTCATAGGGAAGCAAAGGTTATTCCATTGCTGGTTGTCTAAGATGAGAACTCCACAGTTCTCCAATACTTAGAATCACTTGTCATTCAGGAAATCCCTCTGGTGAAATGGATGGGATGGTGAAAGGTTGGAGAAAATGTATGTGTTCCCTGTTTTAATGCTGCTTCTTATCCATGCTGACTACTGTCAGATACAGGACACTAGGCTGTTGGTGTCTGACCTTTTAGTCTGGCTGAGTGTCAAGGTTCTTAGTACCAGTATTGCAATTCTCTCATCCTAGTTCTAAAAACTTTTACACCACTTGTTTCATAATGTGCTTTTCAGTAATTTTGAGGAGACACACATTTGGTGTGTTAAAAGGTTTGTAATTCCAAGAGTGGTATTTGCTCTCTTTTTCTGCCTCAAAACTGCAAATTCCACAGGATTGACTGTTTGTAAATAGCTTTTGGATCCACAGCTTTTGGATCTGACTGTTGAGCAGAATGCAACAGACTGAATTTGTACCTAGAGCTGTAGTTCTTATTAGTGCCTCAAGGGAGACTAGAAGTCCAACTGCTAACTGGAGTGCATTACCAGTAATTGCTAAAAGAATGTCTGTTACTGCTCAACTCCCTATTGATTAGCTTGTACTACTTTCACTCACTACCACAGCTCACATTCACTCAAACCTCTCGAGTCAGAAAATGTGAATTTACTACATTTCTTTGTTTGACAGAGACCAGCTTGCACAGCCAGAGAAACCTGCTAGTCCCAAGTTCATTGTGACCCTGGATGGCGTGCCCAGTCCACCAGGATACCTCTCTGATCAGGAGGAGGAAGAGATGTGTCTAATGGAAGGATTGAGGCCAGTTACCCAGCACATGTATGCTGCCAAAGGATTGAAAGGTCTTCGAGCACAGCAGATGCAGATTGTAACCAGGCAGCTGGAGAACTGTGATGGTAATTATACTGACCAACAGGTGTAACCTTGCTGTGCTGCTTGAGTATGGCTACACCTCCTGGATATAGAAACCAAAGTGGTGGTGTTTATTCTTCAAATTAGAGCATTCTTTAGGCAAATGAAATCTAGGAGTTCAGTGGGACCATCTCTTCAGAAGCCTTTGTCTTGGAATATTAGAACAATACAGCACATGGTAGTTCTTGACACATCTCAGTATTGGTAAAAATTTGGTTGGGATTTTTTAGTTGATTGAGTTAGTTTGTTTGTTGTTTTTTTTGGTTTTCTGCAAATGTAGTTGGTCTTCATTGCCAGAAATCTGCCCTTCTGGTTGACCTGTTATAATTTGTCCCTGTGCTGATGGACAGGTGATGTTACAGTTAACACACTGACGTGCCTTGAACCTTTAACAATATGTCAGATGGTATTCATGTTTCTGTCGAGGGTTATGACACCACAAGGAGCCTGGTAGGGTAAGGTGTTGGTAGAGTCCAGTGGCGAGCACCTGAAAGAAGAACTGAATAGTGTGTGATTTTACAGATTTTTCTGTGTTTTCTTTCTATCTTTCTTTTGAATAACATGGGAACTTGCTTGCTGAACCATATGCTTGAATTGTTTAGAATGCTGACATGGTGATGAAAACCACAGAGGTTAGTTTTGTCATAGGCCTGTTGAATACATGCCTGAGGGCTGTGCTTGGATTCCTGTTTTTTACTTCGCTTTCTCAAGAAAATAAGGATCTTTATTTAATGTAGTAACCATGTATCCAAATTTCTGAACTAAATAAAGAATACTGTTCGGCGCTGTACTGAGAACCCTTAAATTGCATGGATCCAGCTGTAAATGTGTAATGCAAATATGAGAGCACCATAGCAAAAGATCTTTTAAGTCATGTCCTTTCAGTTCCCTGGCTGCAGAAGTACTACACATATCAGGCAGCCTTAAATATTAAGGGAATGTTGTGTATTCATGCACTTCACTTACACAGAAAAACAGTTGTTAGAGTACTTCTTGCAAATCCATGCTTTGCTGTGTGTAGCCTCAGACTCCTCACCAAAGCTGTTTGGTAGAGGAGAGTGTTGCCAGCACAGTCCTAGCTCTGTTGAAGATCCTGTGAATTTGCAGGGGTGGCACTGAAGCTCACATACAGTCAGATCCATGTGGAAGTGATCTGCATGAGCCAGTGTGGTCCTACAACAGGATGGCATTATTTGGCTGTGGTGGGTTGCAAGGAGAAGGCATAAATGAGGCTAAGGATGGAATGAAGCTGGAGCAATTTGTGTCATCAGTGGGATCAGAGAAGGAAGTCTAGGCAGTGCTGGAAAACTTTGAAGAGCCAAAGGTTTAGGCAGATTTGGGAAAATAAGACAACAGCAACATATGTACAATTGTGAATTTGGAGAATAAGGTTTTATAAGGAATTTAAATAGGAGAAAGTCAAAGTCCCATGTTCCTGTAAGGATAGTGAAGGTGTGGAATGTTTCAGCTTAGAGTTTCTTAAAACACTTTTTGGATTAGAGTCTGGGTTCAGGTAACTGAAGTGTCTTAACAAATTACATAGAACTGGTTCTTCTTTAGTAGATGCCCCCATAATAACAAATCTGATTATCATAAAAATTGATATTTAGCTTTCATCTGTTGAAATAATTTTCTAGAGTAAAAAATATCTTGGAGAAAGAAACATAGCTATAATTAACTCATGCTCAGCAGAACAGTCATAACTCAAGTTCAGTTGGGATTATTGCCTGTCTGTCCAAATCTTTAAATCAAAATTCAGATTGAAAAAGAAAACTGATTTATTTTGCTTGTAAACAGTGCAAATTTGATCTTTCATGATCAAACTGCCCAAAGGCAGCTGTCAGTCTGGTATTAAGACTTTCCATTTTATAGTTTTGGAAATTTTCTTCAGAAATTATGATGTACATAAACTTTTACTGTCATGACATTTTGATTAAGAGAGAATAGAAGTACAGTGTATTTTGATTATGCTAGATTGTTTACACCAAGTTGCATATAGAATCATAAAGGTCCCAGCTTAGGGTTGTTTTTTTTTCTTCTTTCTTACCATCCAGTGGAAATGGAAGACTTAAGTATGCTACAAAAGCAGGAGAAAGTGCTGGAGCGCTGCAAGTACTGGCCTGCCTGTAAAAATGGGGATGAATGTGTGTACCATCACCCCACACTACCTTGCAAGTGAGTAGTACAGAGCTTATCTACTATTTTGATTTTCATTCCAGTGCTGCAAACTTCTGCACTGTGTCAGTAAATATTCCAAGGGACCAAAGTGCCCTGAGAGTGAGGTGGTTCAGTTGTTCACTGCATGGAGGGGGGCTCTGCAGGAAGGGCAGCTGAGTGCAGCAGTGTGGGTGCACAGCTCATGCACTACATCGTGAGCCCCACTTGGGAAGGAACCAAGACATGCCCCAGCCCTGCTGCACCTCTCGCTTTCGTGTGCAACAGATGTTTGGGGATTTTGCTCCAAGTATGAGCTTTTGACTCAATTTCTTTTTCCTCAGAGTTTTTCCTAACTGCAAATTTGCTGATAAATGTCTGTTCATCCATCCAAACTGTAAATACGACGCAAAGTGCACTAAGCCAGACTGTCCTTACACTCACGCCAGTCGACGAACCCCCCATCCATCTCCTAAACCAGGTGAGCACATCTTGTTTTCTGAGCTTTCAATGATAGTGCTAAAGGGACAACAGTATTTTTGGAAGCAGAAACTCACAGTAACGAAAAAATATTTTTTTGCTTGAGTTAAACTAATTTTCTTACAACTCTTAGTGCAAGATGAAGAATAATAATCCAGTTCTACTGCAAAAACTGTTACTAGAAAAATCCTCCAATGCTTTTATGCAGGAGTCCCTATGAGGGCTGTGCAAGGCCAAAGTGGTGACTTGCACAACTTGTTCTGTTTCTCTGAAGGAATTAGCCAGCGCTGCAGTTTTGCTAAGATTTTTTTCTTAAATTGGACACGTGTTGTACCAAGGGCTTGTGACACACACTGAAAACAGAGGCTTCTGCCTTTGAACATTTTTTTCTTTAATGCCAGTGTAGGAGTGAAGTTGGTGTAGTGATGAGATGACTTTTGGCATGAGGTTACTTGATTAAGGCAGTAGCTATGTTTGATATGGGTTGGTGTTGAGCCTTTGAACCATGCTGAGGTGCAAGGACTTTACTGCATGATCTTCTGGAAGTAATTTAGCCCCTAGTCACAGTTCATGCAGTTTGTTACCTTGCCAGACCCCAAGCACAATGTGCTTGTCTCCTGTGTCATTTCCAGCAGCTCCTCTGTATTCCTGGAAAGTGCAGTGCCTGTGCTTATCAGTCTGGTCAGTTGAAACTCTAACAGGCTTCCTGCTGTCTAAATTTAACATCTGAGATTCTCTGCCTACCGGAATCTCTGTGATGGGAAGAACCAAGTTAAACGATTACCTGATAGCCTTGTTTTACTCCACGATCTACTAACTGCATTGGGAAATGCTGGTTTTATTTCTTGCTGAATTTTGGTGTATTATAAAATGGAAATTCTAACAGAAAGATTGATATATTTAAGGTTGTGCAGAGCTGTCTTGAAAAGGCAATTTATTCAGATCCAGACTCACTTCCTGTTCTTTTTGTTTCTGCTGTTAGCACCCCTGCCCACACTGTCCGTACCCTCCAGCAGTCCGCTGTGCAAGTTTTTTCCAGCTTGTAAGAAAATGGAGTGTCCATTTTACCACCCAAAAGTAAGATATATCTCCTATCTTCCTTCCATTCTAGAAAGAGACTTAAAACATGCTACATGGGACAGAAAATGTTAGTAAGATTTAACACTTTTTTCTTTTACTGTTCACATTTTGACTTGGCCTTATAAGCATAATACATAAAAGTAGTGATTTAAGGAATTTGGAAAATTATACTTTCAAGTTATCTTTCTATCAAATGCTGCTGGGGAGCTTCAAACAGGATATAATCTCTTCAAAATATACCCAGCCAGGATGCTGGGGGCAGAGAGGAGCCTTTTGGGAAGGAATACATCTCAAGACTCTTGACTCTTCCATCAGATCTGCTGCAAAATACAAAAAACTTTTAAGATTGCCCAGTTACCCTAAAATTTATTAATATAATCTTTGTACCACAGGAGTCTATTACTTGGGTAGTTGTATAGAATTGTGTCCCTGCATGTAATGCCAGGAGGTGTAGTGCTTTTTCCAGCCCTAATAATGCCAAAATACCCATGCTCAGATACTATGAGCCAGAATATCTGGCTCATTCTCCCCCTCAGGTAATGCTGTGTCATTCTCCCAACTTGTACACAGAGATCAATTTAAGCTGAACTCTGTAAACTCTTGCAAGCAAAGGAATTTCCACCAGTCAGTGCAGTGGCAGTTTTGGAGCATGAAATTCATAGTTGGTACATCTTGAAAAGGATTTTTTGTCACTGGCTTGAGCTGGTTGCCCTGGTGGAGGTGGGTGTTGGCTCAGTTGCAGGTGAGATGTGTCACACAGCAATACCAGGGTAACAGTGCAGCTCAGCATCTTCAAGTGTTCAGGCAGCCAGCACTGAGCAGCCTCTTCTGAAATAGTTTTGGTTTCAGCATTGTAGGTTTAATACACAGTGTACAAGACCAGACTGCACTTTCTACCATCCCACTGTTGCTGTACCTCCACGCCACGCCTTGAAATGGACTCGAACTCAAGCCAGGTGAGAAATACTCTAACCCTAACCAAGAAAAATAAAAGGTATGTTATGGCATTAGTAATGTAGTTTTACTCACAGAAGTAATATGTGTGTGAGGAACAGCAAACATGTTTGAAGAAACATATCCCTTATGGGCAGCTTTCTTTTGAAGACAACCCTGTGCTGTTGTTTGGTCGTAGTTGTATAAACATTAACTGATGTGATGCAAGCCTGATAAACAGGTGCCCTGCAGCTGAGTCACAGCAGTCACTGGAATCCTGACTTGGACAGGGGGTGTTTTCTGAGGTGTGGTTGAATAAAGCTGAAGATCCTTTTACCATTGTTTTATCTTATGTCTAAGCTGTCTTTTCCACAATAGGTTCAGCTGTTTTCTTGGAGTGTTTGTGGCAGAGCAGCTCCTTCCTGTCCTCTGCCTGTGCTTTCATAAACCAGTAGCAGACTTCCCAAAGCTGCAGCTGTGGGCCTGCCATAAGGCTCATGTGATTGAATGGTCCAATCCCCTCTGCAAAGGTTTCAACCATTACAGGGATGGGGCACAGAGCAGTTCTCAAATCATCTTTACAGAGGGGCAGAATTGTTTCTTATGGAATTGTTTTTTTCTTCCTCCTCAGTGAATGAATATGATACAGCCTGGGACTGAGCTTTGCCTTCTCTGGACAGTAGAGGACAGGAGGATCAACCACCAGGACACAGGATGCTAGGAAAGACTCATACATTTTGGACTTTGAATATACATTGTTTTCATAAAACGAGATTGATTGCATACTTGAAATGTCTCTAATTTTCCAAGTTTGTAAGTTTGGACAATTTTACATTTTTTTTACGCTGTAAGAAAAAAACATCTGTGTAAGAAAAGTTTTAAGTTCCATTAAAAACCTTCAAAGCACATTTTTTGTTCTGTTTGTGTAATGTTCCTTGTTTAAGGGTTGGTGTGTTGAAGAATAAAGTATGGCAGCAGAAGCACTTGGAAAGCTTATTCCTGTGTTGGAATGGTACTGGGAGTACTTTTTGTGCAAGTGTTTGGTACGGTGCACATGGCTGCACTGCTGTCCCAGCACCCAGGGACAGGTAAAGACAAGTGCTTTGTCTTTTGGGTGTTGTTCAGTGCAGTGGTTTTGTCACAGTCCTTCTGCTCTTTAAAATGGGGACAAAAAGACAAAGGAAAAAAGCAGCTTCATAAGCCAGAACAATTAAAGAATTATTGATACTTTTCTCCACTTAAAAACCCTATGAATTGCCACTTCACTTGGAAATAGATACTCTGAGATGTCTCCATTTATACTCAAGAAAGTACCACTGAACTTCTAAGGAATTCTTTTTTCCTTCTGAGCACACTGTGGTTTTCTCCTTCTAGAAAAATAATGCACACACATGCCCATAAATACAGTTCAGTGTTACTAAAATGATGAAAATGATACAGTTCAGTGTTATTAAAATGATGAAAATGATGAAATAACATAAATGCACTTTTTTATTAAATCTTTTTTTATATTTTGGGGAACTACATTTTCACAAAAATATACAAAAGAATTTCTTTTTACAAATATTTACATTCAATATCAGAAAACAATGATAGCTACATATTTTAAACTTAAATTTGACAAATATAGTATTGAATTCCGAAACTTAACACTCCAGGAAAAGTATTTTTAATTTTTTTTAAATAAAGTACTCAAAGTTCATATTCAAATTTTAAAAAATCTTAATTAATGCAAAAATCTGACATTTAATTTATATATATATATATTTATATATATATACTTTAAATAAACATACAACATTGTTACAGGAATTAGATGTTCATGGTGGAAACCAAAATGGAGTACACTTAAACCCATGATCCATATAATATATGACCATACCTTTGGACTACTTTAAAATACCTTTTTTTCTTTTTTTTTCTTGTTAAAGCAAGAGGGATTATCTGACACACTCCATAATGAAACAACAAATCTGAACAGACAACTGCATTTTAAGCTTAAAGAACTACAGTAAAATATTTTTGTGAGGTGACCTGACAGGGGGCTGGAGAGGAGAGGATGTGCTCTGGTGTTGCACAGAGCACTGCTGGAATGGGTTTCCAGATGAAAGACTGCAAAGAACATTATTTTTCTACAGAATTTCCCAATGCCTTCCTAAGCTGTCCCTTGCAGAAATAGCTGCCACCATGAAGCTATTTTCCATGTGAGATGAGGAGACAAGAATTTGTAAGGACAGCAGAAGACCAGGACCATCTCCATTGCTGCATTTCCACTGCTGTGCTGGGCTGTCACCAACCCACAGTGTTCAGTGTGAGAAAAGCTTTTCCTCTGCTAAAAACTGAACAAACCAAGCTACAAAGCTAAACCTGCATTTTTAAAATAATTAAATGGTTCTAATGCATTTACTTAATTTGTTACATTTTCAAGTTATCATTTTGGGCTGGAGTGTATTCTAATATGGAATTTTACATTAAAAATGCTTTAGCTTGCTTCACAAATCAGTAATGCAGCTTTTCCATTACTTTATTCTGTATACCTATAACTGAACTAAAAAGCAGAAATTAAGCTAATTACCAGATACTGCTTTAAAAAAAAAATCAATCTATTTTGCACCTGAAACCACAACACCAGGGTACATAGTAGCAAGAAAAGGAAAAACAGACCAGAAATGTGTGAAGTACTACCCAACAGCACCAACATTTCACAAAAGTACAGGAAACCATTTTTATTTCATGCAATGTGTGTCTGTGTTCATGCCTGGAGTTCCTTTAGAAATGATATTTACTGGATTCCAAAAGAAAACAGTGTCACACATGTCCTGGGTGCAACTGGTGGTTGAAAAAATCATGGTGTTATGGCAGTACCACTTCCAGCTCCATTGCATGGAGAGATCCATGGAATGGATCCAGTGGATTCCCCCTTCTCCCCCGTCTCAAGAATTTGCAATTAAGTTAATAGAAAATTAATTTTCAGCAACAGAATGCTCAGGATTGGCTTTAGTCATTACAAATGACCACCAGCAAATCTGTGGTTAAAGTTGGCCTTCTCAGCCACTACATTGGAAAATTAAACTTATTTGGTGGCTGGGAGGGGGGAGCTGGGACAGGGGCTTCTGTGGGAAGGAGGCAGAGTAGTAAGAGCCAAAGCTAATGAAGGAATAATGGAGGATATTACATAAACATGTCCTTTTTTACCCTAAAGGCTTACAATCCTGCAGAGAACTGAAACTAAAATACCCCTCTACTACAGCCCTTTTTCAGAACCCACCAATGCAACGCTTAGTTAAAACAATTTACATTTTATTCTTATGACCTCATCTTCTTCCTCAGCCCCGCTGAGAGCAGCTGGAGGCAGCACCAGCTTTATGAGCACCACACACAATGGGACAGTGGCAATTGTCCCTTCATCTTAGAGAACTGCTAAAGCACAACTGGCCTTAATCCTCTGGTTTCACACACCCATTATGTGGGTGCCACTTAGTAGTTAGGTGGATACAACCTGCTTTCCTTTACAAACAGTGCAAGTCATACAGATCACATCACTGCAACATGACAATACTTTGGGGGATAGCATTATAAAACAAAAAACATTTGAGGTTTTGGTTTCTTTCTGTTTTTCAATAAGCTCTCACATGACATCACTGCCCAAACTAGGCAAGATATGTGCTGCAAAGGGCAAAATCACTTTGTAGGGTCTTGAAGGTATCCCACAAACAGCAATAGAAACAAAGGAAACACCTACGATGGCTTCTGGAAGAGAAACCCAAACATACCAAGCAATAGGAACATCCTGCCTCTCATGTCCCAAACACAACTGCCCTCTTGCAAGTGGAGAAGGATCAGTCCTACTATTCATGCACAAATTTTGTGTTTCTTACAAAGAGTTGCTATAAGTCCAGTTGTCTAACCAGCACCTATAATGGGCTTGGATTGTTTTTTCCATGAAATTTACCATAATCATTTCCCTTTTTAATAATGGTTTACTATGGGATAAAATAAAAAACTTTGTACTGATTTATTTCTCTGATATATACTGATTTATATACTCAGATGTATTTGTTGGGTCTAATTACATTCACCTGACTACCTCTATATTTGAATGCCCATGGCATGGAACCACTGAAGGAAAATTTGGCTCAGGTAGGATCTGAACCACCCTCTGCAGATTCCTCTGTGCTGTCACACCTTGAGTTAAATGTAGAGCCCACAGCTTTCATGTCTGTCATCTTAAATGTTGTGAATGCCTGGGAACTGAATCAAGAACTGCTGAATAGGAAAGAAATGAGAGGCAGTAATTGCAACAGCTTGGTTAAGAAGCGTTTTCTGAAGTATAATGTTTCTTTGGTTTAATATTTTTGTTTGAATAACATTTCCAGAAGAGGCCTATTAAAACAATCCAGGTTTGGTTTAGGTAGAAAGATAAGTAGCCTTTTAAAATACATCCTTCAACTCTTTTGCCTGAGCTCTCAGTACTACAGAGCACTTCTGTCTTTACAGCACTTTCTTTGTTCCACTGTATCCACTGCAGCTGTGGGTAACTCGTGCTTTGCTGCTGCATCTCGGCTCTGAACAGGCATCCCACAGGTAAGGGAGTGGGAGTGGCTGCATCTTCCCAAAAACAGAGCAACCAAAACTCCCTGCAGCCTTTCCCTGAGCACTCTGCTGCTCTCCAGCCCTTACACTTCCCAAGCAGCCACTGGATGCTTCCCACCTGAAACAAGATGTTTGCCACTCACCACCACCTATGTCACTTCTTCCGTCTTTTGCCTTTGCCTACTTTTGAGTGTTCCTTTCTCTGCTTTCCTTTCTTCTGCCTTTTCTCCATGTTTGTTTACTGGTTTCCTGTTACTGCTTCTTCCACCCTATGTTCCATAATTCCCAAAAGCAGAGGAAATTATTAGCATTATGGAAATTAGAAGAATTGCTGACTGTCATCATGCTAAGACCTTATGCCTTTTGTTGTTTTGTTTTAAACAGAAGGGTGGAGAAGAGAACACACATTCCGTGCTTTTTTTCCACTTCCTTTTCAATGAAGTAGTGAATGAGTTGGATTGCTGATTTCACACTTAACCAAAAAACCAGATCAAGGTATCAAGGTTGTGGTGGGTTTACTGATAGTAAACTGAGAAAAGTATGGTGATTGTTCACCTGTTCTAGTATCAAATAGACTGAGAAAACCATCTAATACTTCTTAGATGCAAATGATTTTGGCAAGGAAGCTTATTGTGGCTTTTATGCATATTAGACACCTAAAACTATTCTGTTTGTATTTCTAAAAGGAGATATCTACAGTTTAAGTCTGAAGTCAAAGCTAAGTGAAGAGCAGAAGGCAGGACCAACAAAATAAATGTGCTTGGTGTAATCACCCAACAGTGAATGGCATGAAGAATGACAGCAGGCTTTGGCAAGCACATGGACCTATCCACATGAGGAGAAATCAAATGCTGCTAAAAAATTTAGAAAAACAGAGCCAGTTGCAAGGAAGCATAAAAAACCACTCAGAACAAAAAAGCACACAAATGCAATGCAACTAGGGGTGTTTACACCACTGATGTGGCAATTCATTTTGTGATTTCCAGTCTTACTTCCCCTTCTGTAGGGTCTACAGGATGCTCCTCTTTGTCCAAAACATTGACAAGATGACTTCTCTATAGCTTATGTTAACAGAATTATTAAAAAAAAAACACTTTCAGGATTAAGGCTGGTCACCGACACTGACAATGAAACAGGGAACATGCCACCTTGCCCAATTAAATGCTGTATTCGAAGCCAAGATCCTTTGCTGTGACACTCTTACACCTTGCCCAGCACATCCAGCCCTGGCTGGGTGGGACCCCAAGGCAGGGGAGGGGTGCATGGCCGTGCTCAGGGTGGCTCAGGGGTGCTGGGGCTCTTGGCAAACTTTCCTTCAGCTCAAACTGTGGGCTCAGGTGCTTCAGGCAGCAGCTGAGAGAAATGGACCATGGTTTCAAACTAAGCCACTCCTGAATGCTATCCAACTCCTGCTCCTGGTACTGAAGTCCTTTGTTTTGGTCTTGTTTTAGACTGAGGAGATGTCTCACCTGCTGGACCTGCTTTCTGATGGCACAAGTGCAGGTTAGCATTAACCTGATTGCACTATGGCAACTTTCAGTTCTAAATGTGTTTATTTTTTATATTTCTTTGCTCCTAGGAGCTGGATTTTCCTTATTCTCTCTTTTTTTTCTAATTATGTTTATTAGCTTTAAATGCATAATTATTTTATTAACTGAAATATTATTTTTACTCAGTTCTCCAGTTAATTTCTTTTATTACCAAAAATATTGCTGACTAAAGATCCCAAAGATGTACGTTTGCTACTAACCAAAAAGACAAGCTACAGTAAAAAATCATCCACTGTAAGTTATTAAATTATACAAAGACCTTTTGCTTCCCCTTCCCTGGTGCAGAAGAGGTTTTCTCCAGCTTCAGGCAAAGCCCTCCTGCTCTCAGTTCTCTCTGATGCTTCCACATGAAAGGCAGTCACTGGTCCCTCCACATTCCAGCTTCTTCCCTGACCTATCCTACAGGGTTCTGTCCTCCTATGACTTCTCAGTGGAGCATCCAGCCTCGAGCTCCAGTGCCTGTCCCCATGTACACATGCTTCAAGCACGGGTGGCAACAATTAGCGAGTTACTACAGTAGCATTTAATGTAAACAGCAAATGAGGCACAGTAGCAAGCACCATCACAGACAAAAAGACCAAAAACACCACAAAGCTGCCAGCTTGGGCCATGCTGACAGCCAGCTCTTCCCTTCAGCAGAGAACCACAGCTGCATTATGCTCCAAACTGCGACTGAGGCTCTGCTCACTCTCCTCAGCATTTGTGACCATTCCCAGCTGGCTGCCCCCATTTTTACCTGGCAAACCACAGAGCAGTTTCACCAGGGAAAACACTGGCTACCAATGCAGGCTGCAGGAGGAACAATGCTGGCAGTTCAGTTTTTAAAGAGCTCCTCAGCTTCCAGCTCCCATGCCAGCCCTTTAGAGCAGCAGTGAGGTTTGGAGGAGAGTGAAGCAGGGAGACCTGGAGGCTGCAGCCCTCAGCCCAGTCCCTCCCACCCTTTCTGCTCATCTGCAGCTCTGGTGTGGCCTTTGGGATTCCTCAGGGGAAAAGCACCAATGGACAAATTATCAGTGGAGAGGCACAGCATTCATGAAGGGCATAGGGGGTGGGAGGAGAAGAGGATCAGTGACAGGGATTGGAGGAACAAACCCACTTGATCCACACACCTCCTTCACTGGGGGAAGGCCTACAGAAGAGCTCGCAGAGCCTAGGGTTTTGTGGGGAAAACTCAGAGACAGAAAAATATGGACTTTGATCTGGCAGTCTGAGTAGGACAGACTATGAGTGAGCTCTTGAAAGTCATCCATCTTGATCCAACAAAAGGCAACTTGAAAATAGAGGCAGGACAAACCTTACTTTAGGTGCGAAAGTCCTGCACAGATGTGTTTAATAAGGGATAGAATCACAGCCATAAAAGAGCACACTGCAAACCATTTCCCTAGTAAAGAGAAGATATAAACACCAGAGACTAATTTGCACGTACAACAGACAGACAGAAAACAAGGTTATGAGACACATCAGGTCTAATCACAATTCTCATATGCAATTCCCCTAAACTCAAGAACATTACTGCCAAAATCTCCCTGTACACTCATGACCAAATCCTCAGAGTTTTTGCTCCTGTTGAATAGCAGGAGCAGCAAGACTTTACTAAGAACCAGCATGCTGAGAAACCTGATAACTGTGTAGTTCATCAACTTCTTTAAAATAAATATTCACTATAGATTGATATATAAAATATATTAGCTAAGACAGTTGGGTAACTAGTTTTGTATAGCACATAACAAGGAGAGCACAAAAGTTTGGCTCTGTAACTTTTCTCCTCCTTCTCTTCTACCTGCAAGCCCTCCCATTGCTTCTGTAACCAACATGCACACAAGATGATTACAAGAAGAAATGAGGTTTAATTCTTTTTCATCTGGCATAAGAAAATGCAAGAGATGAAAAAACACCAAAGCCTCTTGACTGACCTAAAAAAGTGCCACTGTCAAAGCAATGCTGGCTTACACAGAAAGTTAGCTTTCTGTGCACAGCAGAATGCCCCAATGGAAGCAGTGCTGATAATTAGTGATTTTTGATCCCTGCTATATTGCATGAAAATTAATCTGTAATGTTTCTCTATGGCATGATTTAGACAAACAGCTGATGAAACCTTCCTCACTTGTACCAAAACACAGCTTTGTTCAGGATTTTATTATCACTGAAATGTTTTTCCAACTTAGAATCTCAGTTATGTTGCAGGATAGAATAAATGCTCGAGGTGACAGCAGGTCCATTCAAAGAAGCAGATGATTGGACATTTTTACAGTCAGAAGAGAAATCTGAATAGAGACATCTCCCAGCTAGTCCCAACTCTATTAAAAGTTCAAATGTATAAAATATAATGCTCAGAAAGTTCTCTCTGAATCTCCTCTATGATGCTGAGAAAATAAAATCAATTCATATTGCTCTGAAATTCTATTTTTGCCACTGCTGACATGCCAAACTTTATCGACAAGAAGACTACAAAATCCTCACCCTGGTCCTCATTTCCAGCAGAGAGGCTCACAGCCCAGTCAAGTAACACAGCAATAATCTCTCTTCCACTGAGAATACTTTTATTCACAAGGCAAAAATTGGAGTTAGACTTTTAGGTAGTGGGCAAGGCACTCGCAAAGTGAGCAAATTTATTTTTGCTCATAGAACTAATTTAATGTTTAAGTGCAACAAAAACACTAAATTAGCCATGAAGATCATGCATATCCAACGGCTTTCACCAGACATGACTGTGACCCAGGCCTCTAAATACAGAAATATTTCAGTCACAAGGAATCAACTCTATTATTTTCTGCTTCATCAGATATGATGTTTCCCTTTGACCAGCCATAGAAATATAATTTCTATTATAATAATTAAGCATTTATTAAAATACTATATATTTAAGAGTTAATATATGGTCTCTCTCTGTAATAAAATATGGAATACTCTTTTTATCTATGCTATTTAGATCTCAAAACTTAAAGGAAAAACATTCATGCTGAAAACAGATCAATGTACAGCACTAGGTCAGAAATAGCATCTCTTGATTAAAACCCCAAGAACTTGCTGTGAAACTGTACATTGATTAACAATTCACTTTTTCCTTTCATCCACATATTTTGTTTTCAACATCTGGCAGTGAGTGGAATACAAACCCAGATTTTCTGACACTGAAGCAAAACTAGCAGCCTCAGTGTGTCCATCCTTCTGGCAGACTCCAGGTCTCGTCTGTCAGAGACAGACCGCTCTGTGTCTCGGGTCGTTTCTTACGCATGCAGGGCACAGCAGAATGTCGCATTGCAATCCTGGGTGTTTCATGCCTGGTACCTCATGCAGTTTCCTCTTTGCAAGTCTCCATGTCTCTCTCAATGAGGCATATGCACACACTTCCAAACAAATAAGCTGTGTTTTCAAAAAGATATTAAATGTGAGATACAGAAGACTACAGTGTTGTTAAAAGAAATGGCTGACACAGGCAAAAGAAATTCCCATTAAAAGTATGATGTTCTGAATATTCACGTGAACATTTTAAGTTGTTAAATATTAGCTGTTCACATTAACATTTGGGATATTTATTTTGTCACAAATATGTTTCTCTCTATGTAAGAATAGGAAAGCAAGCACATGGACAAAAGGCTGAAGGCTGAATTCAGCTTTGCACTGCTGGGGACTGTCCATGGGCAGGGCTGAGCAGATTGTGGCAGCCGTGGCACCAACACCCACCTGCAGTCGTCCCCTCCAGCACTGACCACATATCTGTCTCCACTTGTGAATCGAATATTCGTTAAGTGGGCAGAGTGACCTAAAAATCGTTTGTGTTTTGCCTGGAAAAAAACCCAAACAACAACAGAATTAGAGAGTCTAAATATTCTGTACCCTCCTAAACCAGAACAGGCATGCATGTTTTCATCTACCCTTTTATTCCATCACATAATGTTCAAAAGTTATATAGGTTAGCAAATGCGAAAAATCTCCTGAAGGAGAACTACCATTGAGCTATAATGCAGATTAAATTGTCAGCCAATAAGAGAACAATTGCAAATTGGAAACAATGCACAAGCTAACAAAAAAATATTAAATACATCTTGTCACATGACTAACTAATTGTTTTTCGGTGTTAGGAATTTTACACAAAATTTGGAAAAGTTTTGTGTAAAATTCCTAACACTGAAAAACAATTCTTTTCATTGCAACTCTGTGAGCAGTTTACCCTGTGCAGTCTCAAATCCTGAAAATTAACAGTGAAAACAAATTTAAAAACCATTATAAATTAAAATTATAAAAACCAGTGAAACAATTTAACAGTGTTAGTGAAAAATCTGTAAACTCTTCATCCATGACGATCCACAGATGGGACTAAAATCACCATCTATCTTCCTCATCTATCAAATGGATCAGAGATGTGGAAATTACTAAGGGCTTTGAGATTTTTCATTAGGCAGGCACTATGCTAAAGCAGACTGGCAGACAATATCAACACCTTCAAGAGGTTATAGCAAGAGCTCCTGCACAAAATTGTGGGAAACTCTGATGTGGAGCATGCCAGGAGACTATGGAGATAAGGAGGTACTAAAAGGCTACAAATTTAGAGAAGAAAATATTTCCATCATATGTCTTCTAGAGAAACAAGACAAGATCCTAATATCAACAGTGCTTGTTGTAACCATGCAAAAACAAGTTCTTACAAATTTTTCAGGACATGGAAAGTCAAACAGTTTGACCATGCCAAAATCATCGCCTGTTACGAGGTTGATTCCCGAGTGAGAGACACAAGCACAGTTCACATCAGCTTTTTCAGCATGCCTGGACCAGATTCCAATTACTTCATCCCCTAGAACACTGAAACAGAAGACCAAGAAATTATTTTGAAAACCACTGCAAAAACAAGAGTCAGGTAATAGAAATCAGATCTCATATTCTAACTGGTTCTATAAAAATGCAATGTTTACATTTTATTTTCACACATGCACACCTTACATAGCTTTTATTCTGTAATTAATTTTTTAATCATTCCATAATTGCCCCACTGTGTACTGAGGGAATCTGCTCTGTACTGCCTTTTGCTGTGCTGCATTTAGGGAGCTGCTGCCAGCGCAGATGGGTATGTTAAAAGAAAATATCTGACTGAAGGGATTAAATAAATATACTTTTAAATAGTAGGTGCTTCCCCTGGAAGTTCCAGGTGTTCTAACAGGTGTAAATATATGAATCACTTACCTTGTCCAAGTAGCCCATGTTATTCTATCAATCACAGCCTGGTCCACAAGCTGCTTTCCTGAAGGCACTTCATACACTTGCCTTTTGTACGACCCCGTAGAGACCTTTGAGGTGACCACAGAGAATTTACAATACATTAACTTGTTTCAAAGGATGAAAATATAATTACAGAGGGTTTTGAAAAGCATTTTTGTGACAGTTAATTTTTACTCCATAGAGTAACAGCTATCAAGAAAACTCAGCAATGAGTTGAAAATTCTCAAAAATCTATACAAGCATATAGCAATAGTAAGAAAGCATAAGAGATCTTAACATTTAAATGTCTAAATAGTAAAAGATAACTGAAACAACTCACATTCTGCATGTATGTGTTAGTGCATTAGTATATATAAATAAGGCAAAATAAATTGCTATCTTTAAAACTGACACACAGGTGTTTTCCTCTCAGGCTGTAAATATTGATTTGATAATAAGAGAAGCTTATTTCTCTTTTCCGATGCAGATAAAATATAGAAGGTATATTATATTTAGTTTACTTTTATTTTAAGAAATGTCTTCAGCCCTCTTATAGTTGGCATTTGTAACACCATGACTTTGGTGCTGCTCCACAAAGTCTAGCACTAAAATACCTGTAATGCCATCATGCTGGTCAGAGAGACAAAGAATTTATAGATCCCCCAGGCCCTGCAGAATGACAGACTGTATCCTTTCTCTTGTAAGATAGCCCATCAGCATCAGATGTAAAAAGGCAGGGAGACACATCACAGGAGGTTTGAAACCTGTCTCTCATTTTTTGGCTTATTTTCTGTATTTGATCTCCAGGAAAACTGTTCAAAACTAAAGGCATCCACTTACCACTACAGCAAAGTAAGTCTAATGCCAGCAGCATACTCCAACACTTAGCTACAAAACTTAGAAGTTGTCAAAGGAGTGACCAGACTTGCAGAGTATCTGTCACAAGTATGCTTCCCATTCAGTACCTTGAACCATTAATGACTGATACCTGGAGATAAGAGCTATCAGCAGAGAAGTCCATCTGGATCACAAAACTTGGGATATCCTTGCAATAGCTGATTCGATTTAGTGTGGGACCCAAGGTCAGATCATAAAAATCCACTGCATTCTCACTGGAACCAACTGCCAGGTAACGAGAATCTGGGCTAAACCTGAGCAGATAAAAGGGTTTCATGAGCACAGGCTGGCACTTACAGATTAGAATATTTGAGAAGTGCAGAAATTTGCATTTCAAGTGTCTGCTATCCAGAACTGGAGGGATGCAGAGTATTCAGTCTGCTAAGCAAAATAACTTCTGAAATTAAATTTTCAGGGAGTGCATATCCAGCAGAAGGTGGCAATAATTTTGGTACAGATTACACATATAAGTGAACTGGTAACATCTCTTGAAAAACTCTGTTCATGATCTGATTTCATGACCCCCTCATGGTCTAACCACTTGTGACATCCCTCTGATGACACTCTGACTCCCTTATGCTATACTTACAAGGTTAAAAAATGGAAAACTGAAGTGCTCTAACTGAAGAAAAGTCAGAACTTCTAGATGAAATGTACTGAATAAAAAGATGTAAATGAAACCTTTTGTTTTCCCAATGTATCTTTGCACACTGGTTTCTTTCTTCCAGTTTTTCTTTCTAGTCTTGAAACTCAGTAGCCTCCTGAGCTGAACAAATCCCTCACAGCCACTTTTGTTACTGAGGAAGTTTTATTTCTATTGTCTCTGAAACATACCTTGGGACAGGGGTTCAACTCCAGCAAGCCCCTGACTCCTAGCAGAGCTCTTCTGCAAGGTCTCTCTTTGCTTGCATTTCTCTCCTATCACACTTTGCTCTCCAAAACTTTCCTTAGCTGATTACAACCAATTTATCTCATGCAAGAAACAGCCTGTTTCTCCACTCAGGAAACAGAAGCAAAATTTTACTTCTAACTCCTGTCTAACAAACACAATAAAGTGCAAACTGACAGACTGGCATTTCCATTATCTCACAATCCAGTCTTCATCTCTAAGTGTCTGATCTCATTGTACCTCCTAGGAGTCTCTTCCCTCAAGCATGTGCATCACACCACACCCTCAATGTCACTCATTGATTCCAGCTCTCAAAAATATCATTGTAATGATATTTCCCAGAACATAGAGTTGTATTTTTAAGAAGCAAAATATTAGAGATTTCTAGCATACTACAATAGACCAGCAATAACATTTTCTGACCTGATATCTTGAATTGCTGATCTTCTGTCCCTTTTCTTCCCCCAAATTTTTAGAGAGGTCACAAGCAGGATAATAAATTCTCCATTTTTCATGCCAATAGCTACCATATCACCTTCTGGGCTGTAACAAACAGTACGAGCTGCATGTCCTAAGCTGACTTTGTTCAGCATCTTCTGTGAAGAAATAAAAACCCAGAATAGCAACTGTTACTAATTGTCCATATTTTAAAAGCATCTTCTGCTAATAGCTTGTTAACATGCTAACAGCATTACATGGATTATTTTCAGAGTTCAATAAAAAACAAGTTTCAAGTCTGCAACACCACCACAAGTCTATTTTTTTTTCTCTAAACAAGTATTCTCTAACACCTACCTTTTCAGCAATATCCCAGAGTCTCACTGTGCCATCTTCTGCAGCAGAAAGGAAAAAGTCTCTGGATGGATGTGTTGCTAGGCCCCAGATGGGTCCATCCATATGACCATTAATTAGAATGTTACATGCAGCATTTTTCTCTCCAACTTCAATTATTTCAGCATTTCTTGTCCCAACAAGAATTTTGCCCTTAAACAATAGCGAAAGAATTATCTCTGATAAAATACATTAACCTCTTATGATGAACAGTAATTAAAATATTATCTAGAGCTTTAGTTCTGTCAAGAAAGTTTCCTTAAGTCAAGTTATTAAATATTCAAAGAAAATTTATTTTTTAAATTCCTCTGAGTTATTAAAGTACAGAGCTCTGTAGATATCATTATGCTGGCTGAGTTATTGCTTGTCATTTGATATTTGATATCAAAGTGTGAAAAGAAAATAGAAAATAAATCCTTAATTAGTCTTCAATAAAAATGTATATGGAATATTATCCTAAGAAAGACTGAGGTCTCACAAACTAGGCGTTTTTCTGCCACAATACCAGCTGCAGACACCTTCTAGCTTAGCCTTTAATTTCAAATACTAGCTAGAAGACAAAGCAGAACTAATTTATGTGATACTCAGAAATCCACCCCAAATGATGAGCTGTATTTTCAGCCAGGCAGCTCTGTTTACCTTGCCCCTGCAAACAGAGCGAACACAGTCTGTCATTTGTCCTGTCTCTAGTCTGAAGGCACGACATCTTTTCAGCTCCTGGTCCCACAGCTTGACTGCTCCTCCTTCCTTTGAGCTGTGAAGACATCAGGAAGAACCATGAGCACAACAGCTGCCACAAAAAGGACAATTAACGGATGAAAGAACTACATTATTTAATGTACTGCACTGCAAATGAGGCATTTTAGTACATTTTAAATTGTTAAAAGATTCTGTTTGCCTGAACAGTTGATGTTAACATGCTGAGCCTCACAGCCCAGCAAAAAAAAAAAAAAATTCCAAATCCTCACTATTCTACTTTATAGAACAAGTTGAAAGATGGGTGCTGTTCAGCTTAGTCTGAATGAGTAGCTCTGAGGGAATCTGTCTAGTCAGAACAGTTAAGCAGTTATCTTATAGTCAGGCAGGCAGAGATTTTCAACTTAGAGCTGAGAGAAACATAAAAGGTATGTATTTTACTTCTGTGAAATAAATGACAGATTATTTTCACTTCTGTGAAAATGTCACTATTTTCACTGCTGTAAAATAAATTACACAGATACAGCAGAAAAACCACACAACTAATAGGTATTAATTATGCAAACACTAAATATATTTCCATCCCACTTGCAAAAAAACTCATTGTGTTTCAGTACAGAACACAATGAAATAAAAAAAAAAAGCTTCTAAAAAGAAGATAATGTTTATTGAAACAGGGATAAATCTGGCATCTTTAGTTGAGCTGGGACATGTCTAATCTGTCTTCAGTCTCCTCTAACAGAAACAGAAAAAAAATGTTCCACAATATCAAGCTGCTTGTGTTACAGCTTTGATTACTGAATAATATACAAAGAACTTCAGAATGTTTAATCACAATTACTGATTTGTACTATTATTATTATTATTAAAAGAACTATAATGAATTATAAATTGATACTCCTTGCAGTAGTATATTCTTTACTTCCCACTAGCACTGTTTTGACATATGATTGATCATTATACTCAGCAAGAAGATTTTACCAAAATAGGTTGGTGAGCTGCAACTAAGGCAGGAAAAAGCATACAGTGCTCCTAAATGAAAATTTGTTTTGCATACTGTCAATACTTCATTTTCCCACAGGAGATGAATTCTGGGTTCTTGTTGTTGTTCAATACTATTTGTTTCAGGTCAAATACCAATTATTAAGAGCCCCTGAAGCTAAGTGGTAGAGAGAACACCCTCCAAATAAAATCACAACAACATTTATCAATAGTAGAAGGAAATATTTCAAGGATAGAAGTAAGTTTTCAGTTGGGTCTGAAAATATAAGTGGCCTGTGTCCTGCCAAATGGGCCACTATCATGTCATCAGATGGACTGTATTACAGCTGAAGCTTTTGCTTATCACTAGGAAGGCATAAAAAAATTTAAATGCTTGAGGAGATATTTTGCTTGCAACCCCAGAAAGAAAAATCTTGCTGTACCTTGGATTTGAGAGAAGACAGCTTGCCTGTGCCATCATAACTAAGCAGATCTTTCCTTTGAAAGAAGTTGTGCATCATACTGCTATAAAATTTATAATTCATATATTCTATCACAACTGTGCAAATCCCTTGGGTTAACAACCTCACTACATCTTCTGTTTAAGAAGTAACCCACAAGGACTAGGTAACTTTTTGGTGCTTAAAGCTAAATGGGTGTTGGAGCTAGAAAATCAATAAGAAAATCTAGAAAATCTTACCATTCTATGATTCTAAATTTCAGACTAAATGCTTTCTTTTACAATAAACGGGGAAAAAAACTGAGTTGAAGCTCATATGGGATTACCTCCACTTTGGAGGTGGCGACTGCTCTTAATACGTATCGGGAATCTAAAAGGGACTACTCTTCTACCTTTAATATCTCAAATAGGGTTGATGGGACGAATCCAAACCATTTTTAAAGAGAAAATATGCATGCAGAAAAATAAGAAAAAAGACGACTCACGGCCTTTCCTTGCCTCCTGTAACAATCAAGCCATCCCTTAGTGTGGTGTACATGGTGAACACAGGGCCGTTGTGAGCCTTGGCCACAATTCGTATCAACACATGATCCTTCCAAACACAAACATCTCCACTGATAGTACCTGTAAATGTCAAGTTATTCTGAAAAGGGGAAAAACATACTCATCATCTGATTCTGAGCAAGGTAGGAAGAAAAACATTCAGAAATAAACACCATTTGCATTCAGAGGCTAAATCGCTTTTGTTTGCTGCTGCAGAAGAGGAAACTGTGGAGCTGAACAAGCTTCTTCTGTGACAAAATCAAGAAGAGAACTCCCAGAACTGGTCCCTACAGAAATATGGAAAACCTCCCAGGTTTAGCTTTCTTCATTTTGCACAGCTTTTCACAAAACCCCTGGAAGCTCTGCATCCTCCAACCTCACGCCAAACTTAAGGCCACACAGCATACAGCCTGATTCTCACACTAAGAACCTGTCTCTTCCTAAGAAATTTTACAGAGGTTTCCCAAACCCCTGACTAATGCCTGGATTGGGTATCAATAACAGTTATCATCTGGAAAATATCTTAGTGTTTTGTAAGACCTTCATGTAAATCACAGAGACACCACTGTGTAAAAGAGATGCTGCAGCAAAAAAAAGGCAACCACAGCCCAGTTAGAGTTTCAAAGATCAAAATCAGTGAAAATTCAGTCTGGACCAAACAGTCAGATTGCCAAACAGGACAGAAATGCAGACAATCAAAGCAAAGGACCACTTCACAAAAGGAATCTGTGCCTTTCTGCCCAGCTGAAGATATGAGTACTGCTCATGCAGAGCAACTCCAGACTCAGCAGTGCTGTGGAACTTTGCAAGATGGCCTGCACATGTCCCAAAACCCCCAAAGCAAAAGAAACCCCTAATGCAGTTGCCTTACAGTGTCTGACATTAACAAATGCCCTAGGACAGTGCTGCTCTTTGATCACCAATGAGCAGTAGCACATAAAAATGACAAAACCATCACTTTCAGGTGGGCATAAAATCAGCCTCATTTCTACTGCTTGGTTCTTGCACTCTAGACTCAGTTTTGTTTTACCTGGATTAAATAACAAGCAGTTTATTGTTATGTGTTATATGTTATCAGTTCAAGGCATCTGTGTTTGTTTTTCCAGAAATCTCACAAATCCATAGCCTTTTCTACTATAAAGAAAGCTGGTACTAGTTCTAACTAACAGGTAAGTGTTAGGAATGATAAACTGAGTTTAGTAAAATAATTTATATACTCATTAACCAGGTTATAAAAGTCTCACTGAACTGAATAAAGGGTAAAAGAAGGGTAAAAAAAGTTTGGTTCCATGCATTTTCAGGTGGTTTGTTGAAGTACGTACCGCTCCAAAAGCTACAGACAGCATGGTCTGCATGCGGGCGTCTTCTATGGAGCTCAGCAGCCCTTTTTTACTGAGGAGAGCTCTTCCAGCCAGTGTCCAGAACCTTACATGTTTAACTCCCACAGAAACAAACTGTGTATCTGAATCTGGCCTGAATTCTGCTACAAATATACGCTGGTTATGACCAGCTCGGCTGGCAATTTTGGCACCTGGCAGAAAGAAAATGGACATTTTGACTTTGCTGAGAAAAATACACATTTCTGGTTAAAAATATTAAAATAATTTTGACCCATATGAAGATTCCTCAGTTGGGATCCTTAGCTGCCATTCTGAATGTGTATCAACCCTTAAAGATGAACACAGGCATGTTCTGACCACACATCCTTTATCCTACCTAAGATTGTATAAGATGGACATTGCATCCATCCCCACAGGATCTATCAGACAAGCTATGAAAGATCACTTGTTAATAACTTAATAGCTGATATTTAAAATTCTGACAGTCACTAGTTATCAACAGCAATCCCCAAAGAGAGAGGAAGTAAACCTCTAAGACTAGAGAATCAGATCCATAATCTGGGCATGGCTTTGTCAGGCAGAAAGAAGACAAGGAAAGGAGCTCAAATCTCTTTAGCCTAAATCAGAAATACAGATCAAAGCTGATCTGAAAACATGTAGCATAGCTTAAGGCAACCATTATATAAGATGCATAGACGAGTTATCCTGGCACCCTATTTTTGCAATTTGCAACTTTTGGGAATAATTTCAGGAGTATGACAACCTAGTCAGTAATCAGACTTTAGAGAAGAATAAAGTTGTAATAATAATAATGATGATGACAGTTTTTAAGAAGAGAAATTCCTATATTATTCTTACTGGAAAACAGGGAACTATCTTGATCTTTACACAATAGTTTCAAAGGAGATATATTCAGCAGTCACTAGAATGGGTAAACACATCTATTTTAGATCTTGTTGTACAGAGCATAGTGCACAGCATTCATTTAATAATTTTTGATCGGCTGATGCTTTAAAGTTACACTTGCTCTTGACTCAAGCCAACATACCTCTAACAATGTAAACACCCTCTGCAAAAGCAGTCTCTTTCCTACCTTCCTGCCACTTCCAAATGGTAATGGTGTGTTCAGGATCCAGCCCTACGGACAGCAGCAGTTTGCCAGTGGCACTGAAGCTGACGGAGCAAACGCCCTTGGAATGGTAGCACCGCAGCACCGACAGCGTCTGCTTGTTCATTGCATCCCACACGTGAATAGAAGGAGCTGTAGCTACACAAATAGAAAAACACGCCATTAGTAATCATTTGGAAAATGTGTAATGATTTACTTATTGAAGCAGTTAATACTTTTTCATGAGACAAAATTGCTGTGATCAGATGGGGGAAAATATAGGAAAGAAAAGAGATTTTGGCCTCCATTTGGAAAACAATTTATGACAAACAGGATCATTAGGTAGGATGAACAAGTTGGCTTTATTACATTACTGGAGATGCTAATTTGTTGCTTAACTTGTTATGGGACTTGTGAAGCACAGCAGAAGTTTTAAAAGCAAGAGCTGTCCTCTGTTTTTCTCTTATTAAAACATAGAGCACCATGCTAACTCAAAAACCTTCATAAATAAAGCTGTTCATCAAGAATGTAACTTCTCCACGGGGCTTTTGGACAACTGATGGCTACAGAGAAATCAGTTTACAGTGCAGGGCCAAAATCTCCTTTCTACAAAATGGTCACATGTCTGAAATGCTTGCTCTCTTAGGAGAACATCAGCCGAATTGTCAGCTTGCTTACTGACATAGAACTACGGCATTGAGTCTGCATTGTTTAGACTGCGAGCTCTCTGCAGTAAAAAATGTCTTTCCATGCTACTAATGTATGTGATTATCTCTAACATGATGACAGCTGTTTTTTCCCCAAATGCAATGCCTGCTCAAATGATCTTGCCATCCACATATATAGTTTACAATCTCTGAGCAGCATCTAAGGCATTTCCAGCACAGTAAGATTCTCAAACTTCTTCACTTCTGATGTTTAATATATTTGACTGCAGAGTCCTAGGGTTACTGGTTCTTGCCATAGATCCAGATTTACATAAACTAAATTCTCTTTTGGATTAATGCTTTGTGTTTCTAATAGATGAATCTAGGCCCTGAAAGGCATACATGTGATCGGAAACATTAGGCACAGGGACTTAGGCAAAATTTCAGCCACATTAAACTCAGTTCTTGAGCACAATTCCTCAGCTGTTCTGAAACAGTCTTTAGAACATACTTCCTCATTTCTTTTATTTCCCATTTGAATTTCCTCTCATGGCAGCAACAAGATGTTATCATTACCTTTCGAGAGGTATCACAGCATAGTATGGTCATGCCATTAAAACAGAAGGGGCGGGAGTTGACAGCAACTAGCACTTCCCAAGAATTGTCAGCACATTCCTTGCTGCTCTTATGTGAAGCTGAGGGAAGGGAAACCTTTATTATGGCTCTGAACTGTTTTTCTGTCTTCAACCTTCCTCTTGGTAAAACTCTGTATGTATTACCCTTGAATAGTGCACCTGTCTTATAACCTTGGCCAAAAGTTTTCTTTTGGGTGGCAGATAGAAATTCTCACCTAGTTTTCCTGAATAAGAACTGACAAAATCATTCAGAGCACGATCTGCAAGACAGAGAACATGGACTCTGAGGTCCTTCCATGTGATGGAGTCCTTCTGAAAGTCTCTGCCCTGAAACTGAATCCTGCCTGTGTACTCAACACTTTCACAAGAGAGATGTTCTAAGGCATCATCTCCTTCTGGGAGCAGTTAGATAAAGCTACCGTGGGCTGGCAGGACAGAAAAAATCTTTAGTAAGGTGGACCAAATCTACACCCAATCATTAGGAAACTTTAACTACCATTCCAGCCTAGTACAAACATTACTGGTACAAGAACACCTGCATCATTGTAGACAACTGAAAATCTGAACTAGAAAAGCAAAAGCTGTTGGCAAGGATGCCAAAGGCCATCAATAAATTTTAAGTAAAACTATTCAACTTTCTAATGAAAGCAGGCAGCAGCTTGGACTCCAGCCTAACGGTTCCAGAAACAAGAAAAAATTTAAGAGTGCTCGTTTCAGGCAGCAAAAACAGAATTTAGCAATATACACAAGCACAAACTGAAGTTGCAGAAGGAAGAAGGCACATGAGACAGGGGAAGTGTCCAGCCACCCTATACAGTACTATAGATGTTCTTTCATATAAATATCCCTATCATCATTGCTTTTTTAAAATACAGACTAGAAGTGTGGGAACTTCCATCCTTAGAGCAAGCACCATTTGCCATATTTAAGTGAAGTCAACACACATTAAAGATGTCAATGTACATTTGTTCTTACAGAACAAGCTTTAGATCCACATGAAGATTATTACACTTTCTACTACACATGACCACATTTATGCATCTCTGAAGATTCTTCACAAGACAATTATGGCTGCACAACAATGAACTCATTCGCACATGATGGTGATGAGTTTTAGAAATTACGGTTGAAAAAAAAATATTAAAAAAAAATATCTCAGTCAAGACCGTCAAATGTCAAAGACCCAAAATGATAGAGGAAAAATTTAATTGGCATCACAAAAAGCATTTTGGATCAATGGTAATAACTGCATGGCAATTGTACATAAATGTGAAAGGTGATTTGTTTTTTCACTCAGTCACCTAGGCCTCCTCAGTAGAATTTACCTTAGAAATGCATGTTTAAAATTACACTCAATTGAAGGTCTAAACCAAAAGTTGTCAGCCCCAATATGTCTACAAAAGTGGCAAGCATACCCAGGAATGCTACAGCAGCAGTATGTATTAGAACTCACTAATCACTAAGCAGCAAGAGGGGAATATGCTTCAACAAGTGTAGTTTTTAAGTGTGTTCTAACATTTTTAATTTTTCTATATTTACAGTATGCTGAGCTGTTTTGACTTCTATTCAGTGCTGATAGTAATATGACTGATACACGGGATTTAATAAACTAAAAATGAATTCACATCACTTATGGCTCTATAAAGCTGCAGATGGCTACTAGATACACTAACTACACCTGAGGATGTTAAAATTTTGTTTCCCTTACCTGACATATCTGCTGAGTCTCCTGTAATGGAAAAGCAGCAGAAAAATAATTAGATCAGAAATAAGATAAATGCTAAAGAAAATATATGCCACATTCAGTGTAATTTCTTAACACACACCTTGATGTCAACTTTTTGCATTGCAGCAGCACCAATACTGCTGTTAAAGATGAGTAATTACTGATAAAAGGAGGTCACATCAGAAATAAATCATAGAGTGGATATATTGAATGAATTAATATATTTTGATTTCCATTTCAAGCTACAACACAAAAATCTAGTTTTGGTGTATGTTAGGTCACTCTCAGCCAAAATAAATGAAAAACATATTTTTTCATGTCATTGATATTTGAAAGAAATAAGTGAGAAAAAATGTTAAGAAGTAGCATGTGAGTACCTGAAGATTCAACAAATCTTTTTAAATCATGATGGTGACACAATTTGTGCCAACCATATGAGTAGGAAAAGTAGCAGCAGTTCTTTTTAGAGTATATATACTCCTCAACATCCCTTCAAAATCAGAAAATAAATACTGTTTTAAGATATTTCACTTCCATTTAATTTTCTGCTTAAAAGTATATGTAATTTCTAAGTGTCATCTGCCTCTGATTGGTATGCCTTAATCCACATTACAAAACAGTTAATAATTATCCTACTGCTAATTGATGCAAAAATGATTGTGAACATAAAAAAAGGATTAAGTCCTGTGTTTTGTCTCGGGTAAGATGAACACTGTAGAAGAAAAATTTTCACATTCCTCCACTACAGAAAGGCAAACAGAGACAGATTAAGAAATATGATGAAAAAGCAAATTCTAAAAGGCAATAAAAGGTTTGTAATTCTGCAAATGTTCAAACCATAGACAAATATCTGATGATGATTTTTTCCATTTGAATAATCTCCATTAAAAATTTGTTTTAAATGATGTGAGGCAAGAAACTCACCAGGAAAGAAAGCTATTTTAGCTAAGAGGCTAGTATTATCAATGAGTCAATTTTAGTGAGACAGGCACCTAAAAACCCAAAAGACACAGAAAAGCAGGTAATAAACTCTGCAGAACTGATTTTTTTTATATGAAACTTCTAAAACACACCGAAAGGAAAGAAAACGTTATTTTGGCTGAAATCAAATGAGGGGGTTTTTTTGTATTCTATGCCCTGAAGAAAACAATGTGGGTTTGAATCTGCTGAGAACCAACAGAAGATATGAAAACTACAACCAGATTGTAGGGCTAGAAAAATCACTTCTACAAAATCTAGAAACAGCAATTTCTACCAGCTATGCCAATACAAAATGTGGGGGTTTTTGTTCTTTTTTTGTCTTTTTACCTGGTTAGTTCATAGACCTTTATGTCACTATGAAATATATATACGTTTTCCCTCTATATCTCAGTTTATCTGTAGGGAACCCCATTAGGGTTTTGGTTATGCCTTTAATATTACAACTATAACATATCCAACCACCAAGTAGGTATTACAAATCTATCTGATGAGGTAAAACCTACATAAGACTGACATGTATTCTAAGAAATGAAGGTTAGCTCTATTCAGCTTCTTCGGAAGGGCAGTGACTCTTTGCAAGGTCTAACACAAGCTGATACTTCAATACAACCAGACTAATTTAATGGGGCTTAAGATTTCTGAAAAACTAGTTTTGATAATACTCCAAGCAAAAGATAAGTTTAATCTTTCATGCCTCAATATTTTTTGTCATCTTCATTAAATTACACTCAAAGGAACATATAAAGAGGACAGGTAACTGAGTAACACTCATACAAACGGAGATAGCATAATCAAATATTTTATGATTTATCATGAATTTGCAAGGTCCTGACTGCATGCTGTTAATTTTTTTTACAAAAATACAAACATACCTACTTGGCCAGTTGCCACTATGTTGGTAAACTTGGGGTGCTGATTCACAGTGAGGCACAAAATATCATCATTGTGTTCCTGGTAAAATGACTGAGAGCCTAAAAATAAGAAAAAATAAATCAAACCATAGTTCAACTTTAATTAAAACATTTACACACACATAGACATGGCTAATGATTGAAAATTTCATAGTATTTGTTAGAAAAAAGCATTATGGTCATGTTGCATTTTGAAGCTTAAAACCAGAAAACAGAAACTCCACATTATTTATCTGAACTTCAACACACAGCCCTTAGTAACTCCAGACATTTCCCTCAAGTTTTCCACATGAAGTTGCTTAACTATCTCCAAATGGCATTGTGTACTTTTTTAAAGTACACAGCTAACTGGGTTATTGTGAAAGAATATACATGACACAGATGACTGAAAAGTAAACCAAATCAAAATGTTAACATGTTCTTAGAAAAAAAAATAAATTACCATTATTCCATTGTTTAGCTCTTTTCATTTCTGTGATCATTTCAACACAAAAATTTCAGAAAGCTAGTACCAAAAAACCCAAATCTTCGCTTCCTTAAAGCTCAGCCTCCAGGAACATTTAAGTACACTTTTCTGTTTATATAGCTATTATGAATATTCTCTACAGACTGAAATTTTAGGAACAAATAATTTTTTTTTCGCATACTTTTACAATACTTAAAGTATATTAATTACTTTATAAACTGTAAGTCCATGAGTGTGAAGAAACATTTTCCCTCCAGTGGGTTTTCTCCTACCTGTTGCCACATTATACAAGATGCCAACAGATGCAGTGTGATAAATTACATCAGCACCATCATTCAAATAGTGCACGTTGTTTCTGCAGTCCTTGCCTCGGTACCCAAACACCAGCTCCAAAATTAGGTCCTAAAAAGATATTCACATCAGTAGATTGAGCAAACCTTAAAGCAGTTATGAATTTCTTAAAGCAGTTATGAATTTCACATTCTTCTGTAGGATTTAATTTTTTTAATTATGTCCTTATGAAGTGAGTGACATTCAAGGCAACAGAAACTGGGCTGGTGCCTCCCCTGTCAGTTTACAGAGCTGCTCATTCTTGTCACACACAGCTGTGTCACCCTTTTCCCCTCTCAGGGGGATGCTGCAGAATGTGCATACAGTACGCACAGACATATATATATATATATATACACTGAAAGAGATAATCATACACATAAAATGCGGTGAAGAATAAAGTTATTTTAATGCAGAAGACACCAAGAAACAAAGAATGACAAACTGGCCCACAATTTAATTCCAGCCAGCAACTAGAAATCCAAATTACAATCTAAAACTTCCAGAGGGCTGATGTCAAAAAGCTGTTTATTATGCTACACCAAATATTTTGCAGAATCAACAATATTTGGATTGGTAAAGAACGGCATTTTCCAAGGTTAGATGAAATTTTCACTTCAGATTAATCAAAAATTGGTATGTTTATTTGCAACTGCCATGTAATGAAAAAAAACAGGTGCCAAAGCTAAACTCGTCATTAATAGAATTTTTAAATTATTCTTAAAACTCTTATCATGATGAATTTAAACTGAAGTTTTTAAATAAATTCTAAGAAGATTGGAATTTAAAAATGCTTAGTTTTATTAGCAACAATACACCCTTTAACAATCCAGTTATTTATACAAGGCATCCTGCTTTCTACAGCCAGTTCTAAGGTTTCATGATTACTAAGAACTGAGTTATACTTCATTTTATTTGCAATAAAAAGAAATTATTTTTTTCTTGTGAATAAAAAAAAATACTATCTCCCACTTTTTCTACTATTTACCTACGTTCACTATTTCCACCTTTGATATATTTAGAATAAAACAAGCATTTAATGTGTTCACAGTTTCTGGCAAAACAAAATCCTAAAGGAAGAAGAGAAAAGCACCCTTTTTCTTACCTCTATGGGTCTCTTTTTTTTCCCCACGTTGTTTGTCTGCAGTTTCTCCGGCTGCGGCAATGCCCTACTAACTGGAGGTCTGAAACAAAGAACTGCGAATAAGAGAAGGCTGTCCGTCACCCATTCCATGCTAACAGCAACCTTCCAACCTGCTAAGGCTTTGGGAAATCTTACAGCCTGTCCTACTCAACTCCTATGCATATTCATCTTCAAAACAAATACCTCTGCCAAAGGAGAAGGACCAAACCTAAAAATCCCCTGTTTAACATGCTAGGTTCTCTAATTCTTCAACAATCCATGGGGCTAATGCAAAAGCTTGTTTTAAAATGAGTGAGCACTTTTAGAATCTTCTTCACTTTTTCAAACTATGTTTTTAAGGTACTTTCATCTTCTCTGCAGCAGTTTTGCTGAAGAGAGGCATAGCTGATTAATCTAATAAAGCCTGTTCCCACATGCCTTCAGCAGACCCCTAAGTTTTCCTATTTTTGTAATAATTTGTAAAGAACTCTAGATGCACCTGCCCATCCACTCCTACATCAACTGAAATGTGATGTTTATCAAAGCTTAGGTGGAAAATATTTTCCAGAAGAAACCAAGACCATGCAAATGCAGGAGTAACTACCACAACCTATGTTCCACTGCTCTGAATAGCCCAGATTTAATTAAGAACTCTCAATTAGATATGTTTAACAAATATCCATAACATCTCTCACATTACATTCAACTGTACCTGTACAAAGAAAAACAAACAAATAAGCTTTATTTATTAAATATATGCAGCTATTCCTAGTAATTTGCAGGAGCATTGATTATTGATTCCATAGATACAGTATTTGTGGCTGTGATAACAATCCTTTAAGCTTGATCTTTAAGAGTAACAATTTAGTTTAAAATAAATTCTATGTATAAATTCAGTGATATCCAGACTAATTAGTCCAGTAGGCAGTGTGATACACTAATATCAAACATGAAGCAACAGGTTGCTATTTCCTTTTTAGTATGAAGTACTTCTAATTTCATCTCTGATCTTGAGTGATGACTTTGATTCAAAATAATGACTGCATTTTCTCAGAATGATAGAACATGATTTGTTTCTACACTGTGTAGTTTGAAGGACGCAAGAAAAGCATTTTTTCAGTTAGTCAAATAAAATTGGATTTATTTCTTCATTGTTCCTGCCTAACTTTAGAACAAATGTCAGGCATTTGTTCATTTGATCACTCCAGCACAGAAGTTTTTCAAAGACTTTATGTTTTTAATTTCTCATTTGTCATGGACAATTCTGCAACAGTCTCATTACTATTCCTCTAGAAATTACCAAAACATAGCATAAAAAGTGCTTCTTCCACTTGTCAGCCTCATACTTGACACAGAGCACTCAAACCTCATCTCTTTCCTCTTCTCCTACCCTGGCCCTAATTAACTTCTGTCCCTGAAACAAAGAGGGAAAAATGAGTTGGAGGGGAAAAAAGAGAGAAAAATTAAATATAGCAGAAGAACATATTTGAGATTTGATGAAAGCAGTAGAAATTGAAAGGACATGATTCCTCTTATAGAGGTTTACTTTACTGGAACTGAATATTTTTCTGCTGTTTGGTTCTAAAATGTGACATTTTTTTTAACATTTGCTGTCTGTAAATCCCTTGTGATAGAAAGGAAGAAGAGGTAAAACAATCTCACATTTCACAACTGCCTGAGAAGACCATCTATACTAAAAGGCTCTACAAATACAAATAAATGCCGGTTGATATCATCCTTAAGTAACCATGAGATACATTCATACATTACCACACAACAGAATAAAGTGAGTGTATATTGGTCAGGAAAGCTTGAGAACTTTCACTCAGCTGCATTATCTCACAGGTCACCTAAACAATTTCTCTCAGGATCTGGCCAGGAAAGGGTAATTCTGTATTGATCCAGAACAGTGGAACTGGAATGCAAATTACAAGCATGTATGGACTCTCTCCCCAGTTAAGTTTCAAGATAACAACTTCAGGATTTAAAAACAGGAATGCTGAAGTTTGTGAGAATACATTTTCCAAGTCATTTTTTGAATGTGTGAGAGCTGAAAATATTTTTAATTTGTTGTGTAATGTGCAGCAAAGTGACTAATGGCATATAGAACACACAGTGGTCATATACCTGCATGCATAACTTGCTGCATGCTCAAAAACTGTGTGGAAAAGATGGGAAAGAGAGCATGAATAACATGTTGGGGTGAATTCAGGTATGGATAGGGTCAGCTTTAGCATGGGGAAGGAGAATTCCAGCCATCTATCATAAGGGAAATAGATACCACAATATTGGCACTTTATTTTCAAAATTAATATATATTTGGTATATGTATTTTAATATTTCTTGTTATGAAACTATAAAAATCAAGTACAAGCATTTTGAAGTAGTTTCTGATACAAAAAAAGTATCCTGTTCACAGTTTTAGACATAGCTTAAATATTACTGCCCATTTTTGTATGATGTATTTCATTCCATATTTTCCTCATTGTTACTGAGTATCTAAAGTTACTAAGAGAACAGGAATGATTTTTTGCTATACAGAATATGTAAATTACCACCAATTCTTTTAGTTCTGTGGTAATTTATAACAGTGTGATTTACAATATTTATTTCTGTTTTAAAAACACAAGTATTATTTTGGGCACTATTTGATAGAGCAAATTACAGTAGTTGGCAAAAAAGAAAAAAAAGTCCCTTCCTGTGCAGTGCACCAAAATTCCACTTCATACTTAGGGGGACTTGCAGAGAACTTAGCAATTGATTTTGCACTATTCAGCACGAAGTGTCTTGCTCTGCCCTCCCCAAAAGGTGTTGACAAGCATGAAGTAGAGAATGAATTTTAAGAGTAAGGAAGACTTCTTTCCATTTCTCTTGGCAAGTTCTTCAAAGTCATTTGTGAAGCTTCACACAGGTCTGGTTTCCATTAGAAGATAATGAAGGCTGGTAGTTTTTAAGTACTGCTTCTGGACAAAAAATGACTTGTAATTATTTCATGTGTTCTGTGAGCAGTAAGAGCCAGTTTACACTCACTAATGCAGACACAGGGAATCTGATGCTCAAATAATTCAGTAACATATACACCTTGGCAAATCAGGTGAGTGTCAAATCATCACATGTAAAACAGCTGTCCACAAGGGGGCTGGAAAAAGTGCTAATCTTTGTACTTTAATAAGTATTACTGAAGAATACTACTTGAGAAACATTGGAAAGTATAATAGTGCATGGAGTTGGAGTTCATATTGGTAGGTAAAACAGCATCTAGCTCATTGTATGAAATAGAACTACGATGCATATATTTATATATCAGATTTTTCATACAGCAATATTCTGAAGAGTGATAGGTGCATGTTATGGCACCCAACATGACAGATGGCTTTTTAAGGAAAATGGGAGGTGGCAGTAAAAGATGGACTAGATAGGAAAATAAAAGCATTACCTGGAACCTCTTTTCAGCAGCAGATGGGAAAGAGAAAAGGATTACTTATACAAGTTTGGCTAAAAGTTAGATGCCAGTGAATTATTTGTATAGATAATTATTGCTGACTTCCTGGTTTGTATACTCCTTTTTACAAGGGGATGAGTCACTTCATAGACTAGATAAATCTATTATTTGTATAGAAAACTCCCATTCACTTAAATGGGAATTATGAACATGTGTTGGCATGAGAACATAATTCTTTGGGATAACTCTGCTGTAAATAGAGGAAAAAAAAGCAGAAGCAGAAAAAAAAACCCTCTGAACTATACCAAGTGTTCAGAGTCAGCAAACACAACACCTGAATAACTCAAAGAAAGGTTGTGCAGGTTTAACTTCCTGAAATAAGCTGATGGATGGAACAGTCAACTCGCTATTAAAGACAGATGTTCAAGTTCAGTCACAAAAATACATTCATTTATACTAAAATAAAATTATCTCAGCTAACCAGAATGTGTGGGGTACTGAGCACTACTGATATGTAGTATTTTTTCATGACTACTTAATTCAGTTTATGTTAATTGAAGACACTTTGCACTGGATAGGTTTCCTCAGTCATGTATGATGGAAAACTCCTATTATTTGGCCAGCCAAAAACCCTCATTAATAATTAAAGCATATGGGCATGTACAGATTATTTCCTAATATTTGTAGTATGCATGGGTACCTTATAAGAGTTTGATTAGCTGGTACACTTCCACTGGTTTGAGAAGCTCTTTTTTTAAGAGCCACTAGCAACATCACTAGGTGAACACTAGGTTAGTTTTTCTCACTTATAAGTTAAGCAAAATAATTTAGGGAATTATTTAGGAAAAAAAATCCTGAAAATTAAGATCACAACGTTAGCAACTCACAAGTTTACAGATTGATTTTTTTTTCCCATTCTGAAAACAATGGATTTTACTGGATGTCTTCTAATCAGTTTTAACTTTATTTTTCAGTGCAAGATTGATGCACTATTTATTCATATAGGAAACAGCTAAACCTTTCCCACAATAAAATCCAAATGTAGCTTGAACAGGCTTTGCAATCAATAGCATGCAATTCTTCAAATTAAAATACCTCCAGATATTATTCACAGTAAAACAGTGAAAAATTTTAACTGAAATTTCTGGTTATTTAATTTTGAGATCTCTTGGTACAGCCATTTGTCTGTAAGATACATTAAACACAGCACTGCCCCTTTCACAGGCACAAATAGCTAGCTTCAGGCAGTATAAGAAGAGAGTAAGAATGGAGCATTATTCTCCAGAGGCATCTCCCAACCTTCAGTGCTGTGCAATTCAGGGAGCAGCAGAGTCAAAATCAACCATGATAGACTTTTTTCTGAGTAATTTACCTAGCACAAAAATATACTAGGAAAGAACTCTTAGCAAAGGATAGAAACAGTTTTCAAGTGTGTTTTGTGCTGCTGAGTAGCCATACTGTTATTACACAACCAAATTAGACACACAGTACACATCTTTTCACATTAAAATATTACCTATAAACATTATTATTCAGAAATGATAAATAATCCAAATTACCAACCTAAGTGCTGCCTCACAGCAGTGCCATTTTGTGTTTCCAGCAGAACTTAAAATAAGTACTGCAATTTCAATGATATAGCTGGTAATTTCACTGCTAGAGAATACTCTATCATTAGCAGAGCAGGCAGTTAGCACTGCAAGCAAGCAAACCTTAGACCAATTGAATCTGAATGAAATCTGGAGTTCCAGTCACAGAGGCAGCTCAGTCTGCAGGACTGAAGGGTGGTCTGACAGCCTAAGGATTTGTTGTGCTGCCAATTTAACAGCATGTGCACATGTTGTAAGCAGAGCAGGTGCAGAAGTTGATAACCTCATGCAGGCACCTCCACCGGAGCCTGCTGCACGAGCAGGATGGGGAGCCAGCAGCTCAGACCCTCAGGCAGCTCAGGCGCACTGGCAAAACGCGGCAGCCAAGGCAGGGGTGCTCCCTGCACCCCTGAAGCTGCATCAGGTCCAGCCGGGTGCTGCTCACAGAGTGCAATGTGCTCACTGCTCTGCTCCAGCCTGACCTCCAGGTGTGTGCTGCAGACATCCACAAACCCCTGGGCAACACCTCTGGCTCAGACAGGGAACTCAAGCTGTTCCTTAGCCCCCCCAAAATATTGAGAAAAGGAGGATGAGCTTTGATCACCTCCTCCAAGAAAACTCTACCCTTCACTCACATCAACTCAGAGAGCTGCACTTATGTTTTGTCCCTTAACCCTTTTCTACTTATTGACATGCTACTATTTAATAGCAAAGAGGTAAATCCCTCACTTCTGTTGCAAATTGTAACTACTTTTCCAAGCTGTTGAAGTTATTAAAATCCATTTAATCCTGGACTTCAAGTACATGAACTTACCTTACTACCCCCTGCCTTCATAGGAAGCAAAAATAGAGAGTAGCAGAAATAAAATAAAAATTAGTGTCTGTGACAGATTTCTGAAACATTTACCAATCTTATACAATATTAACATCAGAACAGAAGTCAAAATACATACAGTAACCACAGTCTGGTTTTATTCTTCACAAAAAAAAGTCTTGAAGTTTTAGGGCCCCAAACTTTTCAACAATGCAGGTAATGGAATTATTTTATGATCTTTTTTTGCATTCTGAATCACAATTTAATTACCTTACTACAGAATTAATTATCTTATCTTAGTAATTTATCTGAAACTGAAAAACACAATTCACTCAGCTTCCAGAAACAGCTTTTGAAAGAAACACGAGGCTTACAATTTCATTAAAAGAAAAAAAAAATCTTTAATCAAAGCTTTCATGCCACGCACATTATTTCTTTTTGATTTCCACATCAAGTACAGCTAATTAAAAATGAGAGACCATTTCTCATAAATGCAAGACAGGAAACCACAGCTTTACACTGTGGTTATCCCTGGTTTATCCCTGCTTATCCCTGGTTTATCCCTAGTACAGTAACCCAACTTAAAAACAAAAGATGATATGAAACTCCCACCAAAGTCACTCTGCATTTCTCAACAGGGGTATCACAGACCTGCCCAGCTTCACTGTGGCAAGAGGCTTGAACATTGCCACAGAACTCCTCACATTCCTGCAAAATTTCCTACCCTTCATTTCCCCAGATCCTCACGCTCCCTTATACCCTGCTGTTTTCCTCACATCTCCATCGGTAGTATTAGAATTCCCCAAATGCTGTACTAGGAGTTCCTCCTTCCTTTTTCCTCACATACACTGTCCACATCAATTTGGTGGACAACAAACAACTTTCAGGGTCCCATGCTCAGCTGCAGATTCTACAACAGATAACGTTCTAGAGGTTATAAATTGTTTCTGTCATTTTGCATCTACTTTATTTTCTGGGTTTATTGTAGTCTGCTCCCCACCCTATTCTCTTCCAAAGCATACAACAGTGAACCAAGATCTAAAACTAATACTGTAAAGCAACCAACTCCATTTTCCAAGATTCATTTAAAAAAACTGCAGAACTACTGTGGACAGAACTTTTCAAAGAAAGGTAGAAGTGAAAACCGAAGCAATGCAAGGAGCAATTAGAATTTAATTCAGAGCAGTTTCTTGGCAGAACCAAAAACATTAGAGCTGTCCTTCACTAAAACAATTGTACAGGTTCATGCCTATAATGCCATCACTAACTACCATTCAATATTTCAGTTTCAAAAAAAACCATATTATTAAACACTAGCAAATAAGTCAATCATCTCAAGGAACTCCCCAAACATAAAAATATGCATACATAGTTTTTAGTCTTTTGTGCTGTATGAAAATAGATACAGCCTAGTCCTTTGGGTCACCTTTCCTTTTTTCTTCAAAGAAGTGTTTAGATTCTTTTTATACATATCCTTTTAAGTTGAGAATCATATATTCCAATATAATTTTGTTCTACTATTGTATTTTCACGTTGATTTCTTGGCTAGAATTGTAATTTAGTAATTACCTTTCATCTAACGTTGGCTCCTTTTGTTGCAGATGAGGCTTAATTCCAAACATTGGTCTAATGTTTGTTGATAAGGCTTTGATGGTGTAATTAATTTCATTTTCCCTTGTCACATCACTGTCATAACCTAACAAAACCAGAGGGAAGAGTATCAAACCAAAATAAGGTACAAGAACAACCATTTAATCTTAATTTGTGCAGATTTCAACAATGTACTAGATTACAAAAACAATTATAGCATCAATTATTAATAGCATAAATACACAACAGAAAGAAAGTATCTGGGAATCATGAACATTGTTAATAAAAGGCATTCAAAGAAAAAGAATTCCCTACAATATCTTTGTGGGAAAAAATTACTAATGAGTCAAGGGACTTTAAAAGCTACCCCATTTCTGCTTGGTTGGCCTTGACTACAGTCACTAACAAAGAACCTCACTACCTGACACCTGCTCTAAAGACTTGTAAGATTCAGTGCCTGGTTGTTCTCAGTTTCAGGATCTATCCATTACCATGGAATCTATAGGTCTGCACAAGGTTCCTACATAATGCTTAGGGCCAGCAAGGCACATGAGGATGATGTTTACTACAGCAAAATAAACATGTTGGAAAAGCTAAGTTATGACAGGGCTGTTACTTACTCTTCGTTATTTTGCTTTTTCAAAGATCAAGACTACCAGTGCCAACAATGTGATGGTGAATACTTCTTAACTCTAACTGAAATTAATAGGACCTGACCTAGAGAAACTTTTGTGGAGAAAGATGTCAATGTCTTTTCTTGTAAATCTTCACACACCTCGCTCTCTTTTAGAGTGCTTTTGAACCCACAGCTTAAGAGGCTTCTTTCTGTGTAAAGCAGCAGAGCCTTGGGGAGATCATAGGGCTAAGATGTTCTAACAGGTCTCAGGCAGAGGCTGAACAGAAAGTCTGAAGATGGCAATTTTTGACTAAGAAAGTTAAAAGCTGACAAGTCCTCCTATAGACAATTAAATTACTCTGTGTATTCTTCAGTACTTTTGAGAAGAAATACAGTGATTAAAAATTCTTTTCCAATGAATGTTTAATATGTCTTGAATATTTAATGTATTTCTTTAGTCATTTATCTCGTTTTAGTGACAGCTGAAGTTAATTTATTACACAGAATTATTTAATGAGTAGCAGTGATAGTTTAAAAATTCTTGAACGCTGAGGAATTGACAAGGAGGAAAAGCACACTTGGGAGAAAACAAGTCTGGAGGCCATAAATTCTTGGAATTGTAACATGATAAAGAAAACATAAGTATGGAAAAACAGCAGAAGTCAATGCTACAAAATAGAATTAACACTTTATAACTACTGATATTGTGACCTTGAAATAGGTACAAAAACATCAGTCTTCTTTAGTGTCTTATGTCTCCATGTTATGAAAGCAGATGCTACAACATCAAGATAACTATGGTCTCACATTATACAGATTTCAATATAATTTCTTAAGAATTGGTGACCAAATTCCAACTGTGATGATTCTATTTTAAACATAGATTTTGGGTAGCTATGTAAAATTGATGCTTAATATTCTTCATTTAGAAGATATCAAGAGTTTCTTTATGTACTCTGATTCAAAGCAGTAACTCAAACACTTCATTATCATTTTCTTCACAGCAGTTTATCAGTCCTTTCCCCAAAACCAAATTTTATTTAACATTTTTGAAGAGTATTTGCCACTTAAGATAGAAGCAATCCATTAATTATTTCTAAATTTTCAGTTTTCCATTAATAAAGTCTTCTTGAAATAGCACAGTCCAGCTAGTTGTGTAAATTATTACTGACCTCCATCTTCTTCAGAATCCAGATCAGACTCCTCACTGTCACACTGCCTGCTGTCCCGATGTCCTTCCATCTCGTAAGTCCACAGCATCAGGGAGGTGTCAGCTCCCCCCACAGTGACCAACAAGCTGTCGTCGTAGGTCCAGCGCACGTTTGTCACATGGGTGCTGTGAGCAACATACCGCTTAAATTTTCCAAACTTTCCCTGAAAAGGGGAAAAAGAAGGCAAAGAGCAAATTTACCCAGTCTGCTAGACAAAACTGAAATAAGTTTCCAGCACAATGACATCATCTTAACTTCTTCACAGTTCCTGCTTCAGCTGTTTTGTAGTTCACATGATTTTAACACATGATTTGCCAAGTGCCCCTCCTACAGCAACTTCATGAAATGTTAACTTTATCTTCATATCAAGCATGAAAGAGTTAGTCTATAAACATATTCCACCAATAAACACTGGATCACTTTTTCTAAGAGAGGCAATAATCTGAGTTGGAATAAAATTCACATAGAATATTTTGAGTCAGTACTTGTGCACTGTTACTATCCTTAGCATAGCAACATTTCAAAATTGAAGACACATTTTCCACCAAATATACAGGAGAACAGGAGGTACTTGAAGAGCAGTAAAAACACAATGTACTTCTGGAATGGCTTTTCTATGATGTGTGATTGAATACTATTAAAGGTCTTTGTGTCAGAAAAAAAATTACTAATATTGGACAGAATTAAGGTCCTTAAAATCAAGAATGCAATGTAGGTGAAAAATACATATTCATTGTCTTCCAAAGCATTCTCATTCTTAAAGTTGTTCCTATTCATTTGCCACAGTCAGCAGCAGAACACTACATGAGATGGCTCCACATTCTGACCTGGAATGATCATTCTTACTCACTGGAAGTTTAACACACTGCAAACTGCAATGTAATACTAAATGCTTTCTTTGATCAAAATGAGAAAAATATTAAAGCATTATTTTCTTCTGAGTGATGAATTTTCACAGTTTTAAAAAGGCAGATTTATTAATAAATACTTTCCATAAACAGCTGAAAATTACTTACTTTAGCAGGGTATCGAAACAGTTTCACAAATCCAAAATCATCTCCTGTGGCTAATACTTTACTATCACTAGTGAGGCATGAAGCAGTTACATCTGTGACTTCACCAATTATTGGCCAGATCCCTTCACAGCAAGAGCCCAAAACACTTGTCCATGATGCCCAGCCAATCTTTTCTACCTACAAAAATGACACATTTGAGGCAGAGAATACTTCTTAGGCATTTTTCTTCCATATCCAATTTCAAGAAAAATTCCTTGCATTGAAAGATACATCACATCTAAAAGACAGTATTTTAATATACTAATCAGTTATTTTTTTGCCATTCAGAATTTCATCTGAGACCTGTAATTTTACCTCTATGAACTTTCAATTCCAAAACTTAAATAAGTATTTTGAAAATTTTTACCTTAGCTGCCCTTTCAGGCTAAAGAAAACAAATTATGTTTTCCAACACTGCCTTTCAATGCCATTGAAAACACAACTTGGAAATTATAAATTTTTGCTCTCTGCCCTATGACAATGCTCTGTATCTGAGAAAACAAAGGAAGTACAATATACTACTCTTGCCTATATGTATTATGTAAACTGTATTTCATTGTTCTATAAAAACAAACATGAGGTTTTCTATAGCAAGGTTTAGTAATCTGCAATAGGTTTTCAAAGGTGTTTAGAAGTACCAGAAAAGACATACAGAAGTCTAGTGAGATGTCCATTACAAAATCAGCCAAATGTCTGTTTCTTAATAGAAGAGAAAAATGTGAAAACCCCTAAATATTATATTATTTTAAAAGTTTAAAATTACAGTTTTATGCAGAATAGGTGGCTGCATAATAACTTTAATTTGCAAGCAAATTAAGAAGGCAGTACAGTTCCTCACCTCCAAACTCGGGATAGTCTGCTTTTTCCCCCGAGGGGCTTCAAAAAACAGCTGCTCTTTAGCACCAGTGTTGACTTGCAAAAGTTTCCCTATAAAACATAAGACATAGATATTGTCTGTTAACATAGGAGATTCCATTTTGCAGAAGGAAGAAAGAAAAGTTAGCTTAAATTTTTTATTGCTAACAGCATTACATCAATTATTTGTTTCTATTGGAAAAAAACTGCACACATAAATAATGCATCTGGAAGTATGGTCTTCTAAAGAAACCTGAGTCTTTTGGCCCCTTAAATTCACAACTCTTTCTCCTCTCTTTGAAAATTGTACTAATGCATCACTTTTCTCTCCTTATTATGGGTGTCCCATCAGATGGTAGACAAAATGCACTGGATGTAGTTCAAAGCTTGCTTATGATTACTGCCTGTTGATGCTCTTGGGATGGAGAAGCACAGATGTTGCCTGGCCAGCAGCTGATCCCAAGCAGGTGACTTCTTTACACCTTTATACTACTTCATTTCTGAGGGAAATTCTCACCAATGCTTTTCAAAATCCTCAAAGGAAGCTAACTTACAACACTCTTTCAAAATAAATCAGACTCTTTCAGAAGTTATTATATGGAGGAATAAGAACATGAACGAATAGATTGCACAATTGCACAGCCTTGCTTTTCAATGAAACAGGACTAAATTTAGCATTTTAATTAATCACATATTAACACCCTGGAACAGAGGAAATCCAGTATTTTTGCTATGTGTGACAAGGATATGTACTCCTGAGCTACAACCACTTTGTACAGTATTTCATTAAAGGAGGAGAAACATGGAATCATAGAATGTTTGGGGTTGGAAAGGACCTCGGAGACCATTTAGTTCCACCCTCCTGCCACTAGACCAGGTTGCTCAGAGTCCCATCCAGCCTGGCCTTGACCACCTTCAGGGATGGGGCATCCACAGCCTCTCTGAGCAGCCATTTCCAGCGCCTCACCACACTTACAGTAAAGAATTTCTTCCTTGTATGCAATCTAAACATACCCTCCTTCAGCTTAAGGCCCTTCTCGTTCTATCACTAATTGCCCTTGTGAAGTCAAATGATAAACAGGAAGGATTTTTTTAAAATACAAACAAACCAATAAATAGAGACAAACCATTTTACTTCAAATCATAAAATTTCTAGATATGTATGTCGCAGTAAAAACCATGGGTTTAATATTAATTTGGATGCTGTCAGAGCATACTCATAAGCTGAAAAATCAAATCTACCAGTGATACCACAAATCCATACTATACATGTACTTAATTAGTCTATAATGTAATGTAAACCTTTTTATAATGAATGCTGCTTACCTCTTATGTCCCAGTCCATGTGTGTGATATAGCTGGAAGCTCCCTTGCAGATTCCTACTCTCTTACTGCTCATTACATTGTAAATATCTACAAAGTTGTCACAGGATGCCACAGCTAAGTACTTTCCAGCCCCTAAAACACATCAGTACAAGCACAAAATATTTTTAAAAAATTTTAGTGATCTTTGTATTAAACACAAGTAAATTCTGGAATTTAGCCCTAGGCAATTTCAAATTCTTTGATATCAGCTTGCTAATCTATACATATTCTCTGCTAAACTGATTTTCATATCATATAATGAAACATAAAACTATGGTATCATTACATTTTCAAACAATAAAAACCATTTGCTGAAATTTTAAGCATTTATGGTATTCAGAGAATGATAAGGCTTAGGGAACCAGAAAGCAATGTTGTAGGGGAATTGGTATCAGTAATTTGCATCAAATTTCTCCAACAGAGGAGTATTTTAACTAATGTAGGCTATGCATTTTGAGTTCCTAAAATATGAGCTATAATGATGGGAAAAAAATACCTAGCCTCACTGAGAGTGCTAAGGGGGGAAAAATAAGAAAAAAAAAAGTTGCAAGATGTTTCTGACACATCAGTTTCAAGTATTGTTATTAGATAAGAGTAACATCAGTGATGTGCCAAACTTACGCAGGTCATAAAGAGTAATCCTAGGGAGCTGCTGGATATTCACTATTTCAAACTGGCTGTTGTATTCAGGAGGTCATTGTAGGCAAACATATTCCAATAATCTCATCCTTAAACAAGCAACACAAGACTTCACATCATGGTCTTTTAAAATGTTGGTATTAGTTTTACTGACCTATTTTTTACATCTAAAAGTACTACAAATCTTCACTTCTTTTATCTCTTACATGTGATAAGTCTCACTTGAACAACCTTGGTATTAAAATTTTCATTTAAAAAAGAAATCACTCACCAGGAGAAAATCTGATTTCTGAAATAACATCTTTCCTATGCTGGAAAGAGACCAAATCCTCCAGGGTATCTGCATTAACTATCAAAAAACTTCCATCATTGAGACCAACAGCTAATGCTTTTCCATCAGGAGAAAAGCAGCAACATCTGCCTCCTATGAGAAATAATGAAATTGCATTCAGATACATTTACAGTGCATTATCCTTCTTTCAGATCTATCTTTCCATTAGTAAAGGAAAGCTAATATTATCCTAGAAAACTTCCAAGGAAGCTTTCCATATGCTGCCAAAATAATTTCCAAGCTGTGACAACACACAAACAGGTACACAGGCCCAGAATGTTAGAATTTTCATCTTAATTGATACCTGCTCTACATCAGTAATACAGATTAATCACTATGGTCTGTATATTTCTAACTTGATCTCCTTCCTTGTATCGGTGCTGCCTGTTTGTTACCATTTGCTCTGATAAGGAGAACACAGCTGGAAAAGACCCTCTGGATTCATAGGATTCAGTCATTTGCTATCCCAAACAAGACAATAAGTCATAGAATCCTTCGAATAAACATGTCAGTGTTGTTTGAAAAACAGTTTTACTTTCAATTTAAATTTATGTATGGTCTAGTTATATAGATTTGTTTTCGTGCCAGAATTTTCTGCTAACTTACATATTTTCCCCTGCTATTTGTTCCTCTGATTAACCTGTAGACAGCAATCCTTTACTTAGATGGCTTCACCACAAGGCTTTGCATTCATTATCCTGTAATTCCTTTCACCATTTTCAACTTTTAGTTTAATTGCATTGAGCTGAACACAGATGAGGAATGCACACCAAAAATATTCTGATTTTTGTCTTGTAATTTACATGAATATTGCACTATGTCTTGGGGAAAATACCTCACTATCACATGTAATTGTCATTCAACAAGATGCTGAGCCTTCTGTTCTTTAAGTTACCCCTGACCTACACAGACATTTTTCTCACTGTCACTGTTCTGCCTTTTATCATTAACAGGTTGTATTTCAATTCCATTAGTCTGCAGAAGCATACATCTTTTTCTGTACAGTACAGGAACTTTTTAAGATTGCCAAAACATCTCAAAATGTGTATCATCAGCAAATAGTCATCAGAGACTTTTTCTGCCAAAAGTACTCAAACATATTAAGAAATATCAACTTTAAGACTTGAGCAGAGTTCACCAACTAGAAACTTTCTTGTTTAATCCCTGCTTATGTGAGCTTGTTACTCTTCTACATCACTTTTCCAATCTAAATAATCTTCAATTATTATTATTATTATTATTATTATTATTATTATTATTATTATTATTGTTGTTGTTGTTGTTGTTGTTGTTGTTGTTGTTGTTACATTATTAATAATTATAAATAATATTAATTATTATTAATAATCTCCCATTATGTTTGAATCAAACTGCTGAATGCCTAACAGATAAAGCCTACTGTATTCTTCTATCTAGCAAAGAATTAGAAGCTTGTCAGGGCCAGTCTCATCTAATCCTGAAAATATCACCTTATATGATGTCACTTAAAACAGATTTTCCATCTGTCAAAATAGAATTTATTTATATCCTAAACAACAAGTGAAAATTTTATGATTTCTCTTTTCTTGACATTCCAGATCCTTCAAACATTCACAAAGAAAATTACAAACATTTATTCTAAGATTTCTTCCAAAAAATTCTAGATTCAAAGTCTTTAAAAAGCCTTGGAATATTATAAGCAACATAGCATTTATGTAATTGACTCAATTTTATTGTTAATTCACTGACTTAAATAAGTTGCAATTGCAAATAATCATCATACAGATTTTTTTTGTGCAGATTCATTAGCTTAAGGGCTACATAACTAGTGAAGATAGCATTAATAAAATAATTTGAGCAAAGAAAGGAATTTATTCTGCTCCCAAGTCCTGCTTTCAAAACATTCATAATGCTTGTAAACGTCAATTGCATCAGTAAATATGTTTTCATACTAAGCATCTTACCCTTTTTCAATTTGCGAACAGCTAACATACAATGGCTAGGAGATAAATCCCATATTCTTAAGGTTTTGTCATCACTTACAGTGGCACAAATAGGTAAATGAGGATGAGTAGCTAGACCCCAAACTTCCCCCTCCATGTGACCCTGAAAAAACACAATGAATTGGATTTATTTTTATTTTAAATTGAAATATGAAAGTAAAAAAAAAAAAAAAAAAAAAAACAGAGAAAGAATATGCATTATTTAGAGGATAATAAATATCTGAATAAAACCATAGAACGCCTGAAAAAATTCACTCTGCTACTTGTGCAAAATTTTAGTAATTTGTACTACAGAAAGCTTCTGCAAAATAATCCTCACACACATGTCAGTGGCAGGGACAGTGGGACTGGGTGCACCCTCAGCAGGTTTGCAGGTGACACTGTGCTGAGTGGGGCACCCAGCAGGCTGCAGGGATGCCATCCCACCCAGAGGGGCCTGGGCAGGCTGGCAGGCGGACCCATGACATGGAGCCCAACAGGGCCAAGGCAAGGTCCTGCATGTGGGTCAGGGCAACCCCAAGCACAAACACAAACTGGACAGAGAAGGGACTGAGAGCAGCCCTGATGAGAACTTGGAGGTTTTGGTGGGCAACAAACAGGACATGAGCCTGGCACTGTGCACTTGCAACCCAGAAAGCAAATTGGAGCCTGGGCTGAATCAAAAGAAACTGAGCAGCAGCTCAAGGGAGATGATTCTGCCCTTCTATCCCACTCTGGTCAGACTCCAGTTCTGTGTCTGTCTCTGGAGTCCTCAGCACAGGAGAACATGGACCTGTTGGAATGGCTCCAGAAGAGGCCACGGAAAGGGTGAAAGGGCTGGAGCACCTCTCCCATGAAGTCAGGCTGAGAGAGGAGGGGATGCTCAGTCTAGAGAAGGCTTCAGGGAGGTCCTGTTGCAGCCTCTTATGATGAGAAATATGGGGACACTTTTTAGTAAGGTTCATAGTGACAGGAAAAGGGGCAATGGGTTTAAAGTAGAAGAGGGTAGATTCAGACTAGATAGAAGAAAGAAATTTTTTATGACGAGGGCAGTAACACTGGAAGTGCTTGCCCAAATATGTTGCAGATGCCCCATCCCCAGAAACACCCAAGGTCAGATTGGATGGGGCTCTGAACAATCTGATCTATTTGAAGATGTCCTTGCTTACTGCAGGAGGCTTGGACAAGATGACCTTTAAAGGTCCCTTCCAACCCAAACTATTCTGTGAACTAGGTTTTTCTTTACCTTAGGTTCTAATATTTTCTTTACAAAAATACAGTTCTTTATGTATTGCACTGAAAGGAGAGAGTCCAGAGATTTTTACTTAACTATGAAAGAAAATAAGATGTTGATGCAATGTAAACATCTGTTTTAAAAATGCAGTTGTTTGGTATGACAATTTTTTTACATAATTACAAGTAAAATCTCAAAACAAACAACAAGGAGACAACTTTTATTTAGTACTCAAGAGAAGTTAATAAGGAATTTGGAGGAAGATCCACTATTTCAGACAGTTTTCTTATTTTTTCAAAAAAGATCTCTAATCTTGGTCTGTTTGGAAGGATAAACCCATTGAACAAACTAATAATGAAATTCTATGTTCTGTCTTGCTCATTAAGGAGTCATAATGGTCTAGTCTAACTAAAAGTGATAGTAACTCACTAACTTCACTAGTAGTTAAAGTGTTTCTTATTGCACAAGTCTTCACTTGAGAAATAAATCATGTTAGTGGTATGACATATTTGACTGCTATTTAACACATACCTGAACCAGCAGAGTTATTGGTCCACTCTTATCTACCTCCAATATTTCACCATTCTTTGTGCCCACTAGAATATGACCATGTCCTAACGATATGGCACGTATAGAAGGATTATCTTCTAAGAGGAGACCTAGAACATTAAAATGTTAGAAGATAGGATTCTCAATTATGCCTTAAAGAGGTTTTTTCACACTTATGCACAATAAAATCTCACTGTAGAAAAATCTACTTTCTTACTGTAGAAAACATTGCTGTAAAAAACAACATCTGGATTCAAGTGTGAGGAATCAGCAATACATCAAGAAGTTTACCAGGCCTGAGTCTGTACATGTTAGTTACCAACGATAACACTATTTGCCTCCAATTTTGGTACCTTTAATTCTAGCTTCTTGTAAACAAGCTATGAGAATGAGACGCAAATCATCAAATCATCTATTTTAGAACATAGCAAACATAATTTTAAGGGAAGGAGATGGAAGAGAAAAAACTATCCAGAATGAAAATACAGGGAACTGTAAATTAGCATTAAGATCAAAAATAAGTGGTAGAAATGGGAAAAATAGGAATGAAAATGTTCTTTAATTATTTCTAAAGACATATGCATTTACAGAAAATTAGCTACTAACACCTTGCAAAACTGACCACAATTCTGAATTCCTTCCCTTTTCCGAACCAAAAATGATCAGACAAGATACATCATGATCAGAAATATAAGAGGCTTTTTGCTTACTTCTTTAATAAAAACAAATCAAAGCAAGAAAACATCTGCATGATAAGAAACAGCTAGATCAGCTAATTTAGGCTAATAATAAACTAAATATTATGACCTGAACCCACCAAATGTACAAACTGACACCCTAAACACACAACTCCAGTCTCAACAGAAAAATTACTTATTAAGAATCAATAAAGCTTAAAAAAATTTATTTTAGTATTCATTATGTCAAATGTGGATTCCCTCTTACTTTGGAAAGCAAATTCACAAAGATTTCTAAAGAATGTACTTTAAAAATAGAACAAAACATAGGATAAAGTCTGTGTTACCTTTGGATCCAGGAGCCAGAGCAGCCCTTTTGATGGCATAGGTTTTGAGACAGCGTTCAAAGGTATCATCCCAGAGAGCCACCACCCCATCCTTTCCTCCAGTGACAAATCCCTGGGGGAAAAGAAATAAAGATCGCTGGTTATATTTGATTATTATCTTTCCTTACTTTTTCAGTGTTTTCTGCCAATACTGAAATGGACTATATACAACACTGTAATGCACGGAACTACAGATGTTAGAGATGAAAGGAACAGGAGCAACAGAATGAGTGATTTCTCCTCCTGATGAAGGCACCACAGTTCTGTACAGTGCATGTACACGGGCTGGATTTAGAAGTTCTAGCCTGTATGCTTCTACCATTCTAGAAAAATAAGAACCAACATACTATAGTATTTTTCCTTGATATTTAGACTCCATATCCCTTTGGCATTTCTTCCCATTACTCAAAACAAAACTTAGTACTGCAAAAATTTGACTGGCAGTTATAATTTTGATATATATGTGCATTTGAGCCATTCTGTCTTTAAAAATTATATACAGGTATTTAACAAAGCAACAGGTATGGTTAATACTGAAATCATTAGTTCTCTCCTTTGGAGCACTCAGCTCTTGTAGTATGAATAACACATGCTGTCCAATGCTACTTTTCTGAAATGCAAATATTGGAAGGTTGAGTGACTTGGTCTAACACAGTAAAACACCAACATAACATTAAAGACACATAACATTAAAGAAAAAAATAATCTAACTGGAACACTCATCCATATTTAAGTACATGCTTAAAGGTTTTCCTGGGCTAAAAAGAAGCCAAGAATCTGGAGAAAATACTTAATGATTTACAGAATGAATTTATCTATTGGTACACAATAATTACACTACAAAATACTACAAGTATGATCTTCCTCTCTCACAAGCTCACATATTCCATTGGACATACTGATGCTTAAATCAATTACTGCTATTTCTTTAGTAAGAGCTCATGAAAATTACTGAATAAGGTGTCACTGACCACAGGGGTTTGAGAAACAGCATGCTACATAACAAGAATAAGAAACTGCATAAACACTATTTTGCACTAATACATAAAACACTGTTTTGAATCTGGACCACACAAGGCTTTTCTGTAATGAAAATAAGGACATGGACTACTGGATCTGGGAAAGATTTAGCTTTATCATAAACTCTTTGTCCAGACATAAAAAAAAGCAATGAGCAGTTTATTTACTTTTTCCAATGCGTGCATGCTGAACACAGGACCATCATGTGCTTTGACAGTTTTTATGAGAAACACATCTCTCCAAATACACACATCCCCCGTGGAGGTTCCAGAGAACGCCATCTCTTCTGTCCAGCCATACACTGCACACATCATTGTGTCAGTTCTTCCCAATGCACCTATGCAGCCCTTTCTCCCAATTAGTCCTCCTCCTGGTTCAGACCAAAAACAAGTCATTAGACATCTGCTTGGAAATATAGCACCAGAAATACATAACCATACCCACAGCAAAAAGTCCTTTTCTTTTAGTCCACCCATGCTCCCCCAAAAAAATGAGATTTAATGCTATAGTAAATAGTTATACTGTAGGTAACAGAATATGCTCTAATTCTGAAAAGTGTTCTTACCTGCTCTCCGCCAGAATTTCATGTGTTTAATTCCAACTGTAATCAATTTATCAGGCATGTAAGGATTAATCTTAACAACAAAAATCTTATCTTTGCTTCCCCTGAAATGCAAAGCAAAATCATTGAAATATAAGTGTAACTCCTAATATTTTTAAATAGGGTTGGGAGCAGGTTTTTGTTTTATTTTTATGTATACCTGCTCTATCTTGCTAAGATTTACTTTCAAATCATTAGTAATAGTTTATAATGAGGAAGTAGAAAACTAAAGAAGCAACATACTGTGTCCTGTTCTATTTTCATGACTTTTCAGTTTCCAAGGCAGTTGAGTAATTATGTTACTTCAAAGAGGCACAAGGAGGCATTTTCTTTGCAAAAGAAAATGTATTTGCATTAAGTTTGGGTATATGGCATTTAGATCTTTGACAGCTCATGATACTTAAAGGAGTGAAGTCAAAAATCTTAAGTTTGTTGATCTTGGAAACAAACTGCCATTGTCATTCACCATTTAGCTGATTTTTTCTGTTTTTGTTAGAAAAAAAAATATGCTGCTATTACATATTTGATGGAAATTACAGTTAGTTCTAAAAATGTTAAAACCTTGTGTGTTCTAGATTTCTTACTACACTTCTATAAAACTAATGCTTTGTTTCAGTCCTACAGTTTAAAAAGCAGCTTTCAACTATGTTTGCCATCCATGAAAAGCAATGTTATAGATTGTTTTTCTTTACTTAAAATGCAGAAGAGCACCCAATCCCTAATTTTTGCTCCTTGTTCAAAAGGGGCAATAATCTTTTCTTTTCTGTCCTTTCAGACCACTAGCTGAATTGGTGTCTGAATGCATTAAACAATTTCTTTCCAAACTCACAGTCATCTTCAAAGTACAGATGCTGCTCTCAAAAATTCGAATCAATTCCTTCAATTTGTGAGTGGGAGAATTAAAAAAAAAAATTAGGTGAAAGGCAGATAAATATCTTCAGAGAAGCCAAGCTGCCTGGGCTTTGGACAAGTAAGTGGGAATGCAATATTCTTCTTTATCTACATCATCTATTCAGAATTTTCATTCTTTAGTGGATAAGAAATTCAACATGTGTTTAAAACTAAAATGGCAGTCAATTAAATTAAAGAGCAATAATGGATAAAAGGGAAGCTGACACTTTTTTAACTGTACTGCAGAGAGTAATAAATATTTTTAAAATCTACCTAGAACAATGTTTAGAGTATAAGCATTGAATCCAGACAGAATGGAACAAAACCCACTCACACTAGAGCTTTATCTAAAGCAATAGATCCTTAGGAGAAAAGAAAAAGTCAAAGGTTTAAATAACATTACTCAAAATTAGAAATAGGATTCTATCTTGTAGATTAAAACAATTTAATAAACATGTATTAAATAATCCGCACAGAAACAAAGAAACTTTTGAAATATTTAACCTTTGGATGTTAGACCAATTTCCTTTCAAAGCAGAGCTGAATTCTAAGTTAGATTAGGCTGGTCAGGACCCAGGAAGAAAATGGAAAGAACCCTGAAGAAAAAAGAACTCTGCAAAGCAACTGCAAATGACTATTCCAAGAAAGGTGTAACCTCTGATGAAAAAGATCTGAACATGCCATATATCACAATTTTTAAGAGGGCAAACACAATTGCATAGAGTTTTAAAGAAAATATTTCAGAACACAGCAATGTATCCTGTGCCATCTTTCCTCACCAGTTGAGCAGTCATTGTAATAGTTCTTGTTGACTATCAGACCTTCATTTACTTCTTCCACAGAAAGTTTTTAACATGACAAACATTATTGCCTGCATCACTTATGTAACAGGTAATGCTAATTTATTAGAGAACTCATATTTTTAAATTAATATATTTTTCTTACTGACATTTCATAGTAAATCTAGGTACAGATGTTTAAACATAGTTAAATTCCTACCTTACTGCTGAAAGCTTTTCTCCTTTCTTCCAATCCCAGAGTACAATAGTGTGATTATCATCTATTCCCACAGAAGCCAATCGTTTCCCATCCGCTAGAATAATACATTTATTATTAAGAGAGTAGATAGATAACTATGTTACAATAATAAGAAACCATATAAAAATGTTATAACTTCACAAACGTTTTAAGAATGTACAAACAAGTAAATAAGCATATGATGTTTTTAAAGGTATGCTTTTTCATCCATTTGCTTTTAAACTTGGATGAAGTGTAGCACTTTAAATTATCCTGTATCAAATTTGAATTTAGAAGTTTTGTGTTCATATTAAATCCCTTGTTCTGTTAGCTGTTGATATAGTTCCACAAAAATGTTCACTACATGTTGTTCTTATGAAAATTTCATGCTCACTCTGAAAATCTCTGTTTATTCTGAACAGGAAAGCATTGAAGCCATATCATGAAATTTGTGAAATGCCCTTAAATTTAGTAGTACTATGAAGTCTTGGAAAAGTTTGACACATATTCCACATAAACTTTCAACAAACAAGCTGTTTGTGCTCACTCTAGATCAATGACTTTCTGACATGTATCCATTTCCGGCATTGCTATATATCCATGCCAGAATTTGAGAAATGAGATTCAAATCTTGAAAAAGGAGAAACCAAAGAAAGAGGCATCAAAAATCTCAAACCATTCATCTTTGTGATCTCACATTGTCGCTGTGAGTTCAGAGATTTTATCCAGGAAATCCAAACAATTAAAGAATTAATAGAAGTTAGTGGAGCAGAGGAAATTTAATATTGATACAGGAATTCAGTGCAGGGGGTGTAAAAATCTCAAGGGATTTAACTGATAGTCTTATGTTAGTTTAAGGTGGAGACAGAGCCTGTGTTTCTGACCAGAACTCCCTGACCTGACTTCCTGAACGTATCAATGTGCTTTTGACACAGCTTGCAAGATTTCATTTAAAAAAGAAAAAACTGCACACTCAATCATTTTGCTCAAAAAAGCTTCTTACACAGTTGTAAAGCAGACACAACACTCCAGATCTGGGCCCCTGCCCTGTACAACCAAACCAAATTCTGAAGTGCTCAGCTCAGCTGTTCAACAGGACAGTAGCTGTTCTTGCATTTCCTATGTGCAAGACTCCAAAGGAGGTTTTCCTAATGAATGTTCATTATAAGACAGCATCTCTCTTTTGACATTGAACACTGGAGAATATTTTTAATACAAAATTTGCAGTGTAAAGGAACCCCCAGTTTCTCAGTAGAACTGATTATCTTGTATTTTCACACAGAAAAGGAAAAGTGTAAATAAATAAATAAATACTTATTACCTGAAAAATCAACAGCACAAACACCATACTGGTGATAGCCCTTTAATACTGAGAGTGGCTTTATTGTTTCTGTATCCCAAATGTGTATCGAGGAATCTCGACCAACCTGAAAGTATACATATTCATAGCCATTTTTTTTCATTTCTCAGTTATTTTACACAGTTGTTTAAAAAGTATTAAGAATACTTCAAAAAGTATTTGAAAAAACATTACAGTGATAGAATTTTCCTAGTATTACTGTTGTCTGGATAGCAGGATATTATTCCTTTTGCTGCTTCCCAAAGACCATTTCCCAGTTGACTTAGGCACATTAATCACAATTAACTAAAGTCTTCCTGTGGTGGGGGAGGGGAGAATAAAAGCCCTTCATTGATTGCACTGTAGCATATTTATTCCATCAATTTTTCATCAATCATTCCCTGTCTAAAAATAAAAGGCTATTTTTATTGCTAGTATGTCAACTTCTCTACGTTTCAGAAATCAAGGTGACTTCTGCTGCTCTCTGGTGTCATTACAAGGCAGATTCTAATACTCTGATATCTGTGGCACAAAAATGCACTAGTGTAGGCAACAAACCTGGTAAGAAATGCAATATAACTTATTATTTTCAACTATGTATAAACGCATAATTAGCCAGCACTTAAAAGATTATTTGCTATTCCAAGGTTTTTGCACCACACTGCACAAATAAAAGGGTTGCAAAACCAGAACAAAACTCTCTTGCATTAAGGCTCAGAAAAACTAGGATCTATTTCTGGTTTTGTCACAAACTTAGCATTAAGTATTTGTAAAGTTTTTCAGAATATCCACTATCAGGAAGCTCTGAACCAGGGTGGTATGAGGAATTTGATTACTGCATTACTTAGTTTCCTCATGTAACATAGTATACAACAATATGCAAAGTGTATGTAGTATAAAACAGTGTAAAATGGAGTGTATCTTTCTGCTGAGAGCATAAGTTATTGTAAATTCGGGGACATTTTTATTCACAGCCTCTACTACTCAAAAATTAAATAAACTCAATTCTTATATTTAGGACTAATTTCTTAACTGATCCACAGAGTTATGTTAATCTCAACATTTTTCTAGAAATCAGGAGCGCAATAAACAAAAGTTTATTTCTAGTAAAAAATTCAGTTCACATCTTTTCCAATTTATTATACAATTACAAGAGCGACAATGATAAAAATTATAGGCATAAATAAAAAACCATGAAATATCAGCTCAAACCTTCAAGTCCTAGTGTATAAATATGTACTGGAAGAATTGTTTGTTTGAAAACATGACAGAAAATAATTTATCCAAAATAACTATCTAGCAAAAGATAAAATTAACTATTATTAGTATTATAAAATGAATTCAAACAACATACACTCCTTTGCTGTATGCACAATCAGTACACAGTTTGTGTATAGGTGATGATGAAAAGCATAATGCATTAAAATGGAATGCCAGACTGTAACAACAACTGCTCACTTCATACTGTAAAATAGTCAAAGAATGCTATGCTAATATAGATAATTTCCCAAAGCAAATGTTAAAAAAATATATTTTATCTGCACATTTCCTCCACCTGTTATCAAGAAGCTGCAACATAATGCCAAATAAAAAATATTAATCCTTTCTTAGTTTTAAATGATGTTCAGAACATCTATGGAGAATATACTCTTACCATGATACAAATAAATGTAATAAACACTTCAGTGTCAGTATTTTACCACTATTCCATCTGCAACAGAAACGCAGTCCTTCACCTGAATAAATGTAGACTGGATGCTCTTTCCCCAAGACCTTCCTAAATTCAGTAGCAAGAACTCAGGATGGTTATTGCAGACAAACAGGAGTCCCACCTGGCCTGTTGCCACGTAGTCCTTCAGGGGATGGATGGCAAGGCAGAGGATGTCGTCGTCGTGGCCCAGGTAGAAGCGCTGCGTGTTCTGCTGCCGGTTGTACACCACCCCCACGGCCGCCACGTGGTACACGATCTCGCCCGTCTGCGTGTAGAACAGGTTGCTCCGGCAGTCGTAACCCCTGTAACTGAGGCAACAAAAAAGGTTTGTGCACCAAAGTCGTAAACATCTATACTGAAACTGACAAAGTCATGCTGGTGAATTTTGTGCGTGTAAAACTCGCGTTACTTACCAATTACCGTTTTGGGGTTATAAAATTTTGAATATACTTTCCCATTCTTAAGGAAACATCAGTTTATCAATCTAATTTACTACTCAGACACCAGTACTACAAGCACCAGTTTAAAAGTGGCACTTAATTGTTACTTTCCACAGCTAGTTTAAAAGAGAAAGTAATAGCTAGCAATTTTTTCAGACCACATGGAGAAGTTGGGCATGCAACATGTAGTTAAGTAAAGTAGAGAATGTCCAAAGTATTAGTTTTGGGTACTGCCTCCTGCTCAAAAATCAGGCAGCAAAACATAACAGCTTCTGGAAACTTGATAAGAGGAAAAAAACCCCCTTTTTTTTACGTAACAGTTTCTTTTTCTGAAGGAAAACCTTTCTGCTTTCGTAGTGATACAGGAACTGGCATGAGTAAGCCAATTCCCAACTGAGGTCTGTATGCATTATCAACACATTAATTTCTTCCTAGGTGCGACTAAGACCATGAAGTTACATCCATCTTGCCTTACGTACACAGTGCAACCATATGCACTAGGGAAGTAATGAATCTGTAAGGCAGCTGACCAACTTCAGTTTAATGAATATTCCAAACACCAAAAAATCCATGTTTGTAAACACTAGATCTGTGCATCACTGGAAAACAGAGCACATACATGGAGCAGATTTGAATATAATGTATTTCAGTTGGCTCACCTACATTACACACAGTGGTATTTATGTCATTGCATGTGATTAGAGAAAAATTACTAAGAACACCACACAAAGTTCTTAAACAGACCAGCAGATAGTCCAGGTCCACTGCTCCCTAGAAAAAGAATACTGTATTTCATGAACTTGCATCTCAGACTTTTGGAAGATCACGTAATTCCTCCCTGCCCAGTTCTAACCTGTCCAGGTCCCTCCAGATGGCAGCACAGCCATCAGGTCTGCCAGCCTCTCCTCCCAGCTTTGTACTGCCTGCCATACTGTGAAGTTCAAAGTTGGGTCTCATTAGATCACAAAAAAAGAGAAGTGAACTTCTTAAACAGGTGAAAACTGCAATAGCATAGAAATAAAGCATTTAAATAGGGCTCCCTTCAGCTCACTGTTTCGACTGGTATTCACAAGCAGACTCTTAACTTCAGATTTGGTCCTAGTCCAGCAACATTTCAGCATCTGCTGAGTTACTGTCTCTTCAATGTCTGTAGCAGATTCTCTCCTCATATCTGATCTGAGGCTCAGCTATGCCTGCTCCCTGCTCTTCTCAAAGTGACCAACAACTTAGACTCAGAATACAACTGCAGGCTCTTCAGTCCTGCTGTGCTCTTCCTCCACCCACATCCTTCACTAACAGCCTTCCCCCACAGCAGCACGTGCAGATGTTGGGAAACTGATTTCTGCCTAACCCAGAGTGCTGTCTGCTTGCAGCCTTCTCAGATATACAGCCACTAGGTTTTTAAGGAACAGAATACACAATTACCTCCAGAAACTATGAAGAAAGGAAACAAAAAACCTATCACAGAATGTAACATCACCATTTTAAGTACACAACAACACTCTGTGAGGGGCAGGGATTATAAAGTCAGGCACAGTGCCAAAGAAGATACCTGAACCTATTGTTGCTCAGACATCATTTTCCTGTGGTTCATTTTGCACTGTGCTCTGCTAAACATACTACATTTTCTTTGCAAGTACAGAACAATTGAAAAAAGAAAAGCCAAATATTCACCCTAAAGGAAAGTACTAAAAAAACAAACAAAAAAATAACAAAAACCAACACCTATGAAAATATGCATGCTGAAAGAAATACTGAACATTGAGGAATTTCTTGCAAGCTTAGCAGTTGCCTATAAAAGTAAAAGGTGTGAAGACAGCAAAAGAGTTTCAGGTTCTCCTACACACAACCCAGAAACTCAGAAGTTTCCCAGCTCATCAGAACAATTGCCTATATACCCTAAATTAAACCTAGTTAAACTGAGTACATCAGTGCCGTGTATTACAGGACTACTCAAAATATCCAAAATATATCTAGGATGCAGGAAAATAGTTCTTATTATTCATAACTTCTTGTGATAAAAGTTAATTTTTATTAATTTCCTCTAGTTATTACAAGAATTAGTACAATCAATTTTTTACAATTAGAATACAACATATTTTGTCAAAATATCAAGCAGTGCCAACAAAGACTCTTTGTCACCACATTAAACACATTTGGTCTTTCCCACGGGCCAGTTTACTAACTCCTTGACCATAAAGGTACTTTTTACCAGAGGGAAAATGATGGGACTACGTTAAACAGCAATGAAAAGAAGCATACTGCAATGTAGAAGATAATTCCTCAAGAATATTCTACACTGCTCCAAAATACTTACATGTCCATATTATTAAACCAATTTAGAACTGAGATTACTAGCTAATCTCTGAAAAAACATTAAGATAAATTATTTATTCACATGCAGAAAGCAAACCAAAGAAATTTACAAGGCATCTTTATTAGCAACTATAAATTAAATAATAATGAAAGCAAGCTTTGTATTGTAGTTACTGAATAATATATAACAAAATACAATAAAAATAGGAATTCTTTCTGCCATAGTTAATTATCCAGGATTGATTCAAGTTAATATGACAGTAACTATCAGAAGAAGATGTAGCTTCCTAAGTGGAAGGGAAAAGAAATTGCCATTACCAAAGTCATGAATAGCAGGGGCTGCATTCAACTTGAGATTCAGACATATAAACATAGGTGCCCACATGTTTGTTAGATACATTAACCCCTACATTTTAATCAACACCGTTGCAGTCAACAGAGTCAGTTGGACCTGCAGGGCTGCTCAGCTGGCCAACCACCAGCATTGCATTTTATCTGAGCCAAATCACTCCTTGTGCTCCACTGATTACTGACAGAATCCCCAGTGACTGTGATGACAGTTTAGATATACACATAAAACCATTTCCTTTTGGGCACATCACTGTGAATTCTGTAACCTGAAGCTGAACCCTACCCACATGTACAAGTTACACATCTATATCCAGCTAACAGGCAACTTCATAAGTACTGTCCTCCCTGGGAAAATGTCCATTGCTTGTCTAATGCTGTAAGAGTTCAAAATTTGCATGTTACTCTTTAAAACATATGTGGGAAGCTTCCACATGTAGTCCAATCCTCCCTCAAAATCTCTAGAGAACTAAATATCAAAATGAACATGATTGAGAACAGAGTCTTTAGTACAAAGGTGGAGACTTAATTTTTTTAAAAAATATTCTGCATAGCAGTAATTTTCTCAAGAGGACCCACTCAGAGGCTATTCCCTTCAGATGCTATTTGCAGGTATTTGTAGGAATCCATGCAAGATGTTATAAGGCTTTCCTTATAGAGCATTCCCATGTCATCTTGAGACTGCTACCAAATTTAATCTTATGGTAAGGTTAGTTTATTGAATATCCTGAAATTCAAACTAGATTGTGCTTAAATACTTTGAATATTGAAAAATAATTCTACGATTCTATGAATATTCAAAAATATAAAGAAACATTCTTGTGAAATCAACAGAATAGCTCTGAGAGAATACAAGGCATGAGTATTACATGCGCATCTTTATTTCCTGCCAGCAAAAAGAAAGCATAATAAGCATCGAGTCCAAGACAAAGGTTCTTCTGAGTAGTGCATGTTTCTGAACCACCACCTTGCCAAATACATGGCAGAATTAAAATACAGGAATAATCAAAAAGAGGCCAGATTTGTACACCAATTTAACAAAGTGTGTCTGATCATGACTGAATCAGATCTCTTAGAGAAAGACACAAGTGACCCTCTTAACAGAAGTTCTTTCCTCATCCATATTAGTCAGAAGCTGGCTCACATACTCTGAATTTTATTCCCTTCCAAAACAGGAAGTAACCAGAGGTTTAAAAGATTTCTTACAGGTTATCAAGATATTTTTAAAAGTTTGTCTTTCACGGCAGTTGACAAATTCAAAGCACAACACTAACAAGCTCAAAAACAAAGAAAAGAGAAAAAGCTTCCAGTTCCCCTGATTTAAAAAAAGCACCACCTCTTAAATTTTCTAGGAACATCCAAGACATTTCCATTGCAGCTAAAGAAAGATGAAGCAAAGCAGACTTCCTGAATCAGAGAATATGCCTATTACTCACTTGGATGTGGGTCACTTTAAAGTTAACAGCCTGGACATTGAGAAAAATCTGTTGTTCAGCATGGATTCTTCATTAGTTTTCTTGATGCCCATAGGGTAACCAGACAGAACTCAACAGGACATTCTACTTCTGGTCATTGCTGGATATTCTGGTCAAGCTTCACTTCTGTTGTGAAGGAAATAACAATAATACCAAAGATCCAGGGCCCTTGCTTGTGCTACATCTTCTTCAGGATCATTTGGTTTTATTCTTAGACCAACCTTTAAAGACTACATACAGTAGCTACCCACCTGAATGCATTCTCTATGCAGATATAAAAACCTTCAACTGAGAATTTGGGAGCACCAAAAAGAGAAATTAAAAACCCCAGCTCTGTACCAAACTTCCCAGTTGTCATAATTTTCAAAGCTACTATATGTCTTCTACAGACAAAATTTCTGACTTGAATATTAACTATTCTTAGCCAATTAATTTATTAAGCATTGCATGTGTAGCCTACTACAATTGATAAGTGCCATTATAAAGGCAGTATCAGTAACTTCTCCCTGCATTTAGTTATATCTGAAAAGAAGCTGTATTCCTGCAAAGAGCTTTCTTTTGAAAGGAATACTTGAGTTGCAACATCTTAGTTGAATAAAGGTTTTGGTTTTGCTTTATATCAAGAGAATTTATGTTTTTGATCATTATTCTAATGTAGTAACATCTAGTACCAGTTTGCTTTAAAACACCATTCTTTTTTCTGATAAAAATTCTTCACTTATGAAGAACCATGGAAAACTACTAATCCTAAAGATGAATCGTAAGATTTCAAGGATGCATCCAAAAGGCATTCTGCTATTCAAAATAGCACCAAAAAAAGAATAAACTCATTTTTAACATACTTACAAGACCTATCAAGAATTACATTTAATTCCTAAATTAAGAAAGGAACAAGTAAGTTGTTTCAAACTAGGTATAAACAACTTATACTTTTTTTTCAAATAAATCACTGCTAGAAACACCACTTTGTCCAGAACCCAGTCATCTTCAACTACACAAAGTTTCTGTTCTAGCTATCAAAATCATACATCAAAGAGAACTACTGCTTTCCAGATACTGAAAAGTATGGGTGAGATTACTGAATACTTTATTTAGTCACTTGTATTCATGCAATAAGTACCAGCCAAAGTCTGACTTCAAATTCACTTCAGAATTCATGTGTAGAATTAGCATGCTAGCATCAAAGCTTTCTATTTATTTAGTGTAAATTTATTTCTACAGATATTAATAAAAATAGCAAATCATAAAGCAACAACCATAAAAGTCATTAATCAGATTATTAAATTATAAACACCAGTCTATAAAATCAAACAGTCTGCTTGTATATTTTAAAGAATGCTAGTTTGCATACCCATGAACAAAATGCAGTCTTATACTGTTCCCTGGGGCTCGCTCACGTCTCTTAGAAGCTGCACTTTTTCTTTTTTCTTTGCATTGCTCTTTAAGTTGAGGTAGATCTTCTTTGTAAACCTTTAAGAAAAAGCATACATAACTGAAAAAACCCTCCAATACCTATAGCTGGTGACTATATAGTGCAACTTGGTTGTAAATTGCATTCTAGGATTACATGTAATAATTTTTCTCTCTGTTACTATTAATATCTTAGTTGTAATTATTAATTAATCATTCTATTTTAATAACCTTGTTCTTTTGAATGCATGAGGTAACAAAACTTCTAAAGGTTTTGGTCAGTTCCTGTGCCATCTCCTCAGTGCTGAGATTTCAACAGTCTTCATAAATGACCAAGTTAAACACTAGGAATCTTCCATCTGCCATTAAAACTAAATATTTACCTGTCGACGATAGGTGATCTGCGTCTCTTGCTCAATTTCAGAGTCCAGCTCTGGAACATCAGACTGATCTGAATCTGATTCATCACTATTAGAATCAACCAGACTCTCTGCCACCAAGAAAACAGAAAGAAAAAACTAAGTAACCTAAATTACAAGCCACAAAGTTTAAGCTAACAGCCTAAAGTTTCTGATTTGATAATCAACGCTTATTAGTTACAACATAAAATGCTAATAATTGACCAGAACAATTCTGCTGCTACGCAGGAAATAAGCCATAAATACAGTAATTTTGGGTGCTGGAGTGAGTAAGTTTTCATTAACTAAAATAATTTCATGAGCTTTAATGTAGGAGTAAAGGAAAAAGAAGACAATTAAATAATCAGTATAAAGCAGAAACTAAGACTTGCACAAAATTAACAAAGGGTGCAAAGAGAAACTTATGTTAAAGTGAGCTACTGATGCAAGCAGAAATTCTTCAAATAGGTTAGGGAGAGGGAAAAAATTATAGATAGGAAGAGGAAAAATTTATTGTGACTGCAGAGAAAAAGGGTAGACACAAAGTTCGACATGTAGGAAGAGCCTATTATTGTTTCCTAGAGCATTTTTCACTGAGAAGTTCGGAGCTGCATCTGTATTTATTTACTTGTATGCTAAATATACACTGATACATATTCATCTGATCTGAGCAATTAAATGGTGAAACAGCCTATTTAATTCTAACTATATTCTCATTTCCCCAAAGGATTCTCTAAAGTCCTTTAGGAATTTCCAAGGGAGGCACTCAGTTAACTGTTTTGATTTTAGGAACCTCATGAGAATAACTGTTTAATTAGTCACTAGTGGAAACATGATCTTCATTTTTTCCCAAACACTAAACATCTACAATCTGCTTTTAAAAAAGAAACAGCTATAATACTTACACTATCATCTAAATACTTCAAAATTTTAAACAATTAGTATAAAACCATACTTTTCCAGTGACACCTGAGCATGCAGTTGTTGTCAATTTAGTAAAGGGTGATATATACAGAATTCAGAAATTCCTATCTATGTTTGAACTTTTAAACTTTTTCTTTGCAAAAGAGTCACAGCAGTGAAGGCTTTTCATACCCTTGCTAGCCTGAACACAGGTGTGATGCTTTGACCGTTTGCCAAATGCCAGTGCACAGATTTTTTTAAACCCTCACCAAAGATCAATTAATGCCAAACCAGGACCACAGGGTACTGGCAACTATTAGAAAACTCTATCAGGTTCTTCAGGGGCCTGCAAAATTTAAATAACAACAACTGTTGTAATTGTGAAGACTGGCAATTTTGAATACTTATTTCAATAGTGTCACCAAAGAATTTTACTTCTCTTTTAGCCTTTTCTTGTGTTTTTTCAGTTAGTTCCTTACCTTGGGGTGCTATATGAAGATTGTCCTTCAGCTTGCGGTCGGGGACAAACTTCCACTGAAAGACAGAGTGGTCAGCTCCCCCGATGGAGACAACCCACTGGTGATCGTGCGACCATCTGACGTTCGTCACGTGAGCAGAATGACCAAGATATTTTTTAAACTTTGCTCCTAGAACAAGAACAAAAATATCTCTCAATATTTGTGAAATAAATGTTTCAGAAGAACTCCTCAGAAAATCATATTAAAGAACGCCTAGAAAAAGTAGTGTTTCATAAAGATATTCTAATTCCTACTGGTATTTTAATCAATAGAAACATCTTTTTGCAGTTTTCACAATTTTAATGTGTATATAAGATACATTTGTTAATTTAGGTTCCAAAATATAACAACTTAATCAAGTCAAGCACAAGAACAGAAGACATATGACAATGCTGAATGAGGTGTACCAGAGATTTAAAAAATTTCACTGTAATAATTTTATTTTACTTTTCACAAAGCAAAATTATTAATTCTACTTTGAAAAAATAGTTATTTAAATCATGTATATTTAAGTCTATGAAAACACCCCCATATACATGCTTGTAGCACAAGTTCCCAATGTACAATAGCAGTGCTAAGCACTTCTGACAATTCATCTCCTCCCACATTTAGCAGTAGAACTGGTAGTAGTAGTACAGCTACATCCAGTCAACGTTTTCATGGCTACATAACCACAACACAGACATTGCATGAGTTACTGAAATTAAGTTCCTAACAGCACTCCATTATAAGTAATCTTTTTAGATCAAAAAGGCTTCATTGTTTCAGAGCTGTTTGAAGAACTTCATTCTACACACCATTCAATTTTTATGCTGGCGACAACTGCATGGATAGGTCCTAGGATAGGTCTTCAACCTTTATGTATTTAAATGAATGTTTTGGGTGTTTTTTTTAAAGACTGGTATTTCCCACATTTTGTTGAACTCTTTTTGAAAAAAAGTGATACTGAAAACCATTTCATTTTCCAGTCTTCTAGTACACTTTTCTTGAATAGTCACAATTTTAAAATATGCATATAATTGAATTTAAAAGGCACTACCTTTTCTTAGACATGGGTACCGAAAGAGCTTTACTATTCCATAATCATCAGCTGTAACCATAACTTGACCAATAAAATTCGCATCCACAGAATTTATATCATTTATATCTGAATATTTGGGCCAGATTCCATTAACTTCAAGGCCAGAAACACAGGTCCATGATGCCCACTGAATGCCTTTCAATTCCTCCTTGTTTGTTACTTCTTTTCCACCTAAGCGAAAAATAAAGAGCCATTTCTCAATATTAGCTCACGCAATTTTAAAGAATGTAACATTTTTAAAAATTCTCTAAAAATTGAAACCAAGTACAACAGGATTAAAAACTGACTTCTGAAATGGCCCTGATCTAGTATTGCCTATTATGACCAACAGTATCAGTAAGAAGACTTCTCAAGACTATTTAACAAAAGATCACGGTTTGGTATTTTACAGTTTTTATTATTTCTTGGTATCTGCTTGAGGCTGTGTTATTTTTTAAATGTTTATCAAAAATACATGCAATCATTCTAAGATAAATTTCATAAAAACTTCTGTTGCTGAATGATTGTAGAAACTTGGATTATTCAGAGCAAGAACTGAAAAACTCACATCTGGCCACTGCAAATTACTAAAACCACCTATTTTGTGCTTAGATCCTTGTTACATTATTTCACACCACAGCTCTATCTGTAGTGAGATTGATCCAAGGTAAGAGCTGAGGAACTGAGTCAGACCAAAGACCCATCAAATAGTGACTGTGTGTTCTGGAAAGGCCAGAAGCCAAGGGCTGGAGCAATGCAGGAACAGGGCAAGCAAAGGTGAAAGCTTTGGTGAGTCAGACTGAACACACACCTGCAGAAGGTGAGCAGGACACAATCCACTTCTCAGGCTTTCAGTCACTAATCCATGTAAACTATGATTAATAATACTGTTTATATCCATATCTAAGTCCTGCAGGTCTTGTGCCAGACAATTCTAAGTTCCTGAATTCATTGTGGAATTTCAAGTGTTACACAATTTGATCATTACTTTAAAGTACATGGGAGATTCCTCTAACTCCACAGCCTTTGATATTTTTTTTTCATAAACAAGGTTTCACAATCCTACATTCTAACATATGAAGAAACTCCAGGTTGAAGGTTATCTTACAACTTCAAATTGCTCCTCCTGTGTCTGTTTGTTGCTCTCTAATTAAATTCTCACAATCTTTTCTTACACATCTTCTGCTGCATTCAATGCACAGAATCAAAGTTGGGCATAGAATGAATGAAATGTTTCAGCAGAGAATCCTAAAAAGCTCCAAGAATCTGTGAATAATGTACAGTGCAAAGCATAAATCTTTATAAATCTGTATAAGAATGAAGGGACAATATAAAAAGTGGTGATAATACACAGTTACTACAAATAAAAGTACTACAAAGATGAGTGGGAAGAATACAGAATATTATGTAAAGAGTGTATACAATAGATAGAAGTCAAACCTTGTGATAAATACTGCCACTGGCGTATTCTAAAAAGGACTACTTCAATTTCAAGCTTTAAGATAGCACTATGCGCATGTCTTCTACAGAGGGAACTACCTTAATAGAAATTATTTCAAGACTATGGGACACTTCAGTCAAGTTTTCAAGAAAACTGTCTTGAAAATACTTGCAATAATAGGGTTATCACAAAGTTCCTCACTGTAAAAGCTCTTTTAAGTTGAATTCCTCAGTTTGCTGCATAGTTTTAGACAACCAAATGCCTCTTCTGAGCTACAACATACCTATTATTCCACACCACATTTTTTTTTCCACATTTTTTTATTAAAAACCATTCAGTGCAATAAAATCATAATTTATTTAATATCCAAGCTCTATAAGAACAAAGCTATTAAGCTACTGCAAAATTTAATTTAAATGCTGCATTTTAATTCTTCTAAAAAAGTGGAAGCAAAAGTTTATTTCTGAGAAACCAAATAAATTATAAGGCAGCATCTCTAGTATAAAAATACGCATTGGAAAGAAGACTAAACATATAAGGATAAAAGTATTTCAGGAACTTTGCCAGAAAAATGCTGTAATTACTCAAATGTGGCAAATAATCTTATGAACTTACAAAACCCTTCATCTATACCCCCATGCTTCGAGCCATGCTTTGAATTTGTTGGTTTTTTTTTAAACAAAACCACTATATGTTATTTCTGCTTTAAGTAACAAATAGCATGATGGCAACCCAGAACCTTACCTGGCATTCTGTAAAAAAGTCTTCTTCCATTGCCATCATTGGTCTGTAAGTATTTACTGTCTGAAGACCAATCCATATGTGTGATGAAGCTTAAGGATCCAATACACTCCCCAACTTTCTTATATCGCTGAACAACACCATATATATCCACAGAGCTGTCATTGGAGCCAACAGCTAGGAAATTCCCATCTGGAGAATATTTGAGTTCATGAATAGCTTCTTTCCTGTCTTTGATATGAACAACCTCAGTCATATCTCTGTAGTATGAAAGAAAGCATGTCATAAGTAGAGAAGAGCCTCATCACACTGTCAACTTCCCAGTCTAAAAAACGAACAAGATTGTGAAATTATATATTAAATCTAACTATCCTGTGTGCAAACACAACACTGCTGTATTTAGAGTTGGTTAGGGCTTCATGGACGAAAAAAAAGAAGGAAACAGTGACACAAGAAGGTGCTTCACTGGGTTGAAGGACAGTGAACAAAAGGAAGTTTGAGCTGGGTTCACAAGAAAATTTCATCAAGTGAATTATGAGATCTTTATTCACCCATGGAAGGAAACTTCACTGACATGAGACACAAATCTCATTTTCCCTTTAACATTGTGGGATCACAGCAGCACAAGGCAGTACTTGTTTTGTATGCATGATGTGCTGACAGCAGAATTCCAACACATAGAAACAATTTACAAAGTAATGAAAATTTATTTCTTAGTAATTCAAGGATAATTTATAAATATAAAACCTAAAGTAAAACATTTCCTAGAACATTGCCATTCCCTGCAAATAGACCGGTATACTTTTTCAAATGGGTTGTTACAGAACAACATGAACATATGTAGCACACACTTAAAAAAATCAAAGCACCCTCCACAGTTTAAAACAAAGTGACCACATGCATGGCCACAAGAGATCAAAACATTGATAACATATCCATATTTAAGTTCTGTAGCATACCTGACTCTGAGCACAGTGAAAGAGCCATCCTTCATGCCAAGGGCAAGATGGATTCCATCGGTGCTGACGGCGGCACAGCGAATGGGCTCCTCCATGTTGCACCGGGCAATCAGAGCGTGGTCTATTAAACTCCAGATTCTAAAACAAAGCCATTATTTCTCATGTAAAATGGGTGTGCAGCTTTGTCACAGAGAAGATGAAGCCCTCCATTTCTGCACAATGCTGGACATGGCAGTGTCCCTATTTTAAAATAAGTTTCCACAAGGAAAATCTAAAACATAAGTGTGAATTATGCATACAGCAAGAAATATTCTTATATTTTAATAGGCAGAAATATCTCTAATGAGAAAATGTGGGGAAAATTTAATTTTGATTTTCTGAGTATAAAAAATTATAGCATATGACAATACATGCTTTTAGCCACTCCTGCAAAAATTCCATTATTTTGCTAATCATTTTCGCCAGAAATATTAAATAACAATTAGAGACTTTGATCAGTATAAACAACTTTTCCTATTATGAATTCATTATTGATAACTCCTTATAACTAATAATATTCAAATATGTGAGTTTTTATAACAAGGTAGATTACATCTATTATTTACAATCATATCTGGAATTTGAGAGTTACAATAATATTAATAATCAGATTACTGGTTTGCTTAACTGTGTTGCACTCAAGATATTCAGCAAAAATGCCAACACATTTAACTTATAAGAAACAAAAGGCAGTTTTGAGCAAAAAAAAAAAACAGAGATGAAAACATGTAAGAGGGAGTAATTTGGGCTTTTTGAGCATTTATATTCTGTTTACAATGCATGGACTGGGTTTGATGAAATTCACACGTTAAAAGTTAATTTGCAGCATTTGGAAAAGTAAATATGGTAAGAGTAAAATGTGTAAGTTTTTATCCCATATTTTTTTCATTGCAAGCTGTGCACGCTTAACACAACTCCTGAAAAGGAAAGACTCAAAGGATACTTGTCTCTGAGTGCTCAGTGTTAGCCCAAACAAAATGTTTTCAAATTTCATATATGGGGGTTTTGGGAAATACATACTCCCACTGTATTTTATTACTGAAGAACACTCATTTTCTGGGTACCTTAACTGTAGGAGTGCATCAATGCCACATTTTACTAACTTTAAAATGCATACATTTCAATTAGGCTACCTACAAAATGAGTTGATTGCCTAAAACTGTATGCAGTTTAACAAAGAAACAAAATTTAACCTGACTGATCGATCATCGCTTCCAGTCATGGCCAGGGGTTTTGTAGGGTGGACGGCCAAAGCCCAGAGCTCCCCTTCACAGTGCCCCTGCATTAGCAGGAAAGGCTTGTTACGCTCATGCACCACTATTTCAAAAATTTCACTATCTTGTGTCCCAACGAGTATATGGTCTCCTCTCCAGCAAACACTTCTCACAGAGAGACCTGTAGAAGAGATTGTTACTGAGAGATACATCCTCAGAACTTGTTAAACAAAGTTAAAGTAGCAAAAGAAAAAGCACAAAAGCAAGAAAATGTCAAGAAGTATCCATATCTCTTCTCTTATTCTTGGATTTATTTCTTTTACTCTTTTTATCTATTTCATAGATATTGGCATACTTGCCCTTGGAACATGAACTTTTCATGACAATTTGGAGGATATATATAGGCTATACCAAGAGGTAAGACAGTGGAGTAGCACAAAATGCAATTAAGAAAATGAGCAAGAGGACAGGTCATTGAGACAATCCTCAGAAGCATATACAAAAAAAAAAAGTGGGGGGGAAGGGAAAAGAGTCAGAAAACTCATTTTATTCAATATAAGATTTTTTTTAAAACTGCTTGCTCTGCCATGGACATTTGACAAGCCAAAAGTTTATGGTAAGCATCTGTTATATCAGAAGTAAATGAAGCAACTGGAGGTGAGAACAAGTCAGAAAGAATGAAACTGAATGAAACAGCTTTTAGCAACATGCATCAGAACTGAGAAGCAGCAGCTGAGTAAATTTAAATTTAAAACAGAGCCACTCTACTGCAGGGCATATTTAAAGTGAAATGTATTCCATCTTGTTGCAATACTTCACAATCTTGGTGGGAATGCCATGTCAATTATACCACACAAAGAACTTCACTTGTAATCAGTTATGTATTGACCCTAAGTATCTCATTGCTATCAGACATTCTAACACATTTTCAAATTCTTGGCAAGATATTAGAACACAACAAAAGTGACTGGGGGTGAAGAAAACCAAATGCCAACAAAAGCAATATTGTAAGTGACACTATTGCTTCAGTACATGTTTGTATTCTTATACTAAACCATTACAGCAACTGTATCTGAAACACTCTATGTAAAGTTTTAGCATGACATGAACTGTAACTGAAGACATATTAACAAGTAAGCAGTGTTCTAAGTTTCACAAAACTGTAGATAACATCCAAATAGTTTTAATGAATATTTGGATAACTAGCAAATGAAATTGTTGTACTCCATTGTTTTACACTGTAGATCTCACTGCCTCAAGTTCTCTTAAAGCATTACTGTTCCTTGTTAAAAACTGCTGTGCTCTAGAAACAATATGCATAAAATAATTAAATCTGTGTCTACATCATCATCATATGTACTGTTTGTAAAAGTAACTGTGACCTTCATACTAGTGGGCATGATCTATTCTATTTCTAGCAAATAGTTCATGGTACTGTACATAAAACAACACTCTGGGTTTGAAAGTCTTTTCTTGTTCAAAACACTGATAAATTTCCTATGTTATTGGTATAATGACAGCAACAAACTCCTCCTTACCTTTATACCCCTGGTCTGTTTCCCTGAGATCAATCACAGTAATTGGTTTAAAATTTAGGTCCCACAAGCGGACACAGCCATCCCTGCCACCAGTGGCAAACCCCTCTTCACATGCATTCATGCTGAAAATTCCTGCCTAAGGAGAGAAGAAAGTTACTTTTAACAACATACACAGACTGGAGAAAACCAGTATACAACTACTACAAGCTTCAAATACGAGAAAGTCAGAAATGGAAACTTAACTTACAACAAGCAGAATTAACCACAAGCAATAAACAGAAAGTGAATTGCTGCAGGAATGTTTTCCTTCTGATGATCTTCATCATGGTGATGCTGCTTCTCATCCCTAGGAAGAGCTTGGTTTCCTATCCTCTTGCCTTAGGACCTGGTCCAGCTCTGATAAATGTCAGCATGAACATTTCCCATGATCTCTATTAGGCTTGCTTTAGGGCCTTTGTTGCTAGTACCAGCTGCTATACAACAATGCAAAAAACATCTGGGATTTTTTTATTTTTTAAACCAAGGATGATTGATTTAAAATCTAAATTTAGAAACAAAACTTAAGAAAAGCAATGATCATGCTACACCATTGAAAACTTAATATAAATTCTTATTTTAAAGACAAACATCATGAAATCAAACCTAACCCATTTTCTTCAACTTACTTGACACATGTTTTCTTCAGGATAACAAAGAGGCAAAGATGATACATGTAGTATTAAAATAAAGACACTATAGCCACATACCCACTATATGGGTATTTTTAATTACCCACACAACTCACTAGCCTTATGTTCAGAAATAACTCACATTTCAATAAGCAAAGCTACTGAACAGGCAAATTTAGCTGATAAGCCTATGAGAAGTTTAAAAAAGTGCTTTATATTTATTTTAAGTATGTAATATTCAGCTAGGACAAAAGTAAACAAAACAGCATTAGAAACAATGGAAGAGAAAATGTGTCTCAATTCCTGTCCAAAAGAAAGAAGACCAGCTAATAATATACATGTATCTTCTAAAATATTGGTCTGAAATTTCAGTTTTGTAAAGAAGTTCCAATAGTTCTTTAGAGAGGGTCTAGATTTTATAGTAATGAAGCCCATTAACTGCAAAGATCAAAGCAGTCTGCAAAGGGGAGATTGGTTTTTGGGGGAAAAAAGAACTGTACACTCACAGAACAAATTAGGATACAATGTGACTTGTAAGAATTCTGGGGTATTCATGACTGTTATCTCCTACCAAGATGCTTTTTCTTCTTAAATTACAACTAAGAAAAATATCATAACAGACTGGTCATAATGAAATTTGGATTATGTTTGCTTCTCTAGCATCAGGTTACAAGGATAAAATTTTTCATGTTACCAAAAAAGAAATCTCTCCGCTTTCACCAAAAAAGAAGCCTACTAGACTGTCAAATGACAATGAAAACTGAAAGACTTGGGTGACAGAACTTCAAACTTTTTGGCATGTCATGTCCATTCTCAAGAGAGAGACTTTTATGACAAGCTACAAGTTCAGGAGCAGTACTTGTATAAACAGAAATGTAGTGGAATTTTTAAATCATAAGCAGATTAGAAGTCTAACTCTCATTATCTCTAACATCTTGAAAAATCTTCTGTTTCTTTAGGAACCTAGAGGTTTTAGAATATACAGCACAAACTGTATTTGTTTCTCTGCATGTGTGTCTGTTTTACAGCATTAACCTTTACTATTGAGCGAAGTCTTGTCAGGAGCAGCTGAGGGAGCTGGGGGTGTTTAGCCTGGAGAAAAGGAGGCTCAGGGGACACCTCATCACCCCCTATAGCAGCCTGATAGGAGGCTGCAGCCAGGTGAGGGTTGGTCTCTACTTCCAGGTAACAAGTGACAGGATGAGAGAAATGGCTTCAAGTTGCACCAGAGAAGGTTCAGATTGGATACTAGTAAACATTTCTTCACTAAAAAGGTTGCCAGGTATTGGAACAGGCTGCCCAGGGAAGTCCTAGAGGGATAATCCCTGGAAGTGTCAAAAACAGGCGGAATGTGGCACTTGTGGGTAGGGTTTAGTGGTGAACACAGCAATGCCAGGTTAACAATTGGACTCTAATCTTGGAGGCCTTTTCCAGCCTTAGTGATTCTGTGACTATACGTGCCATGGAATAAATAAAAGCCTAGAGGAATTTCAGCTCATTTTGTACCTTAGGCAGAATTCTGTCCAAGTTTAAATCTTTTAAAGCTCTTTTTGGAATGCATTCTTGATAATAGAATTATTTTCTTTTCTCTAATTAACTCTTTCCAAAATCCATTATTTAATTAGTCAGTATTAAAAAAACAATCAGACATTTGGCAATGTGGGAGCTGGCGGAATGCTCTGAAGATAAGATCAAGTGGATCCAGCATTAATCTGTTTTCCATTCCACAGAATATCCTTATCTTGAAAAGGACATAGTGGTTGTCAAGGAGATTTGGCAGATGTGCTAGCTCAATCTCTTGAAATGCAATAGGACACTCTCATTGCAGTCTTTGTGCCACTGGAATAAGAGAACGAGATGAAAACTATAAAAATGCCCCCATTAATGGGGACTGTAAGCATCTAATGGAAAAAGCTGAGCTTTGCTACATTTTATGTAAATGTTAGGCTCACACTTAAAGGGGAAAAGACAGATTTTTTACTGGGGTAGCTGGCCAGTAAACCCTCCACTAAATCCTTCCTTTTAAAAACTGACCAGATTGTTAATGCAAATCAACTTTGGAGTCTTCATGCTTTAATCCTTCAGGGTGAAATTATAATCAACATAATTTGATTATTGACCCTCTAGCAGTAATGAAATGCAAACAATTGCACTGACTTTGCTAGATGCAATTGAATGTAAGCCACAAAGACTGTGCTTCTGAATGAAAATAAAAGGTGTAAATCAAAGACTTCCATCTTGAAACTTATGAAGCTCAACATACAGGCTGCATTCTTCCTTTACAAATTCTTCATTATACTTCCTAATGAATGTGAAAATTCTGAAAATAATATCTCAAATCTAGCAACATTTTCTCAGAATGCTATTTCCTGTTTTTCCAACATAACCAGCTGGTATCACATCTGTGTTCCCTCAAATTTAAGAAAAAAATAGTTGAATGAGAGCAAATAAAAAAATAAATGCCCAGATCTACCAGAAATTAGAGTGGAAAGCTGGAGAAGTACAAGAAGAATTTGACAAAAATGATTCCTCCTGCAAGAATACTTAGCCACTATTGAATCCAAGAAGTTTCCAATACTGAAGCAGCTTATGGGTTTTTATTGCTGCTGAACCTATCTTGCAAAACTCAAGTGTCAGTTTATCTAAATGCAATTGTTTGTATAAAATCCACCACTATGACTATGCAATTCCTAAAACACATGATGACTGCAGCTAGCTGTCATTAGGACCAAGCCTCGAAGATCATATGAAAACTTAGGAGCAACTGACTACTAGTGAGCAACATGGAGAACAGAGACACTACACCAACACAAAAACAACTCCAGTGCCTCCTTTTTACTCCCAGGTACACTGCAGGACACAGAAATGTAAAGCAACACCCATGCTGGGGCACTCACCACGAGGCATTGTCTCTCCCAGCACATACTGCACAGTAGGGAAATGGATCGCAAACATTTAAGATAGGTGTCAGTGAGTTTACAGAGGAGAGACACTGCTGTGAAATGTGATCTTCCTGTCCAACAAATCATCCAGAAAAGAGCTCAAAAATGTGCATATTACTATAAAAAGTTTAAACAGTTGTCCCTATAGCTCCCATTGGCTAAAAATCTTCCTTTGAAACCAATGACTGGTCTAAGCAGCAAAAGAAAATACTGCATGACTTAATGGTCATGGTGTTGGTACATGATACCAGTTTAAAACCATTCATTTAAGTTCATTATATCGTTTCCATCTATATTTAATTAGTATCCAGCGCAATGACATAGGCGTGCAATGGTTTTAACAGAGTGCCTGTTATTTAACCTCAAGCTTGTTATTTAACCTCAGTTTCTGACATCAATCCACACAACTTTAATGTGTACCTCTGAAAGACTATCTCAAAATTAATTATTCATCTCCTGAGAAAGCGTCTTATGTACATTTACTATGCAAGGCAAAAGCATAGCACACAAGAATCTTTAAAACATACAGGGTTTTAACCAAGCATACAATTTTAATATCCAAGTAAATATATATATATATATATCTTGTATATATCTTAATAGCCATGGACTACCTTGAATTTAGAACATATAAGGTGGTAAGTGGAAGTTTCTATAATCTGTTCTTTGCACTGGTACACAAATGAGACAAGTATCAATATTTTTTTTATTAGTCAAGGTATTTATTAACATTCCAGAGCCAGATCCATCACCTACAAATAATCTCATGGAGTATTACCATTGCCAGTGAATTTACACATGCTTTCATGTTATGGTTTCCTTTCTCTTCTTTAAAATTTTCATTACTAAGATAATTATTTAGGAGGCAAATCTAGAATTGAAATTTCCCATTGTTATCCATTGTTCCCTGCACATGAACTCTGTGCCTTTACTCCTAAACCCTGCTCATTTCCATCTTTTCCTACTTTTCATTCCTATTTCTATTTTAAGTGAAGTCCCTAATCCTCTTCCAACTCTTAACTTATGTGCTTTCAACTTTTTGTTTCTACTCAAATTCAGATGGAAATCTGCAGGAAACTACTTTCCTCTCTGTTGGTATTGCTATGACAGAAAACAGATAATCTGTCTGAATTAAGAATTCTTATTTTGCTTGTTAGTGTTAAAGTTGCTATCTGTTTCCTTGGTTGCTCATACTGGGAGACCATGCCTTATTTTTCACATTGAATTATTTTTAAAATGAAAAATGTTTTTTCAACTAAGGCAACCACAACAAAAAGAACCAACCTTTGAAAAGAATGGGTTTTCTGCATTAATGCAGACAATGTCTTAATAATAACAACTAATAAATCTGGGGCTAGACTATTTCTCCACATCACTAACATGCTTTAGAAACTGTTTTCCAGTATCTCAGATATCTGCTGGTTATGCTGCAAGAAAAGAATGGTATTTATGCAAATAATGAGACATCTTCCTTCAGTAAGATTACAGTTTATGTCACATCTGTTGAGCAGTCATGATGCAGGATGATGAACAGGTATGCAGGAATGACAATTCCAACACTAGCACACTGAAGAGAAATTTCTATGAATTCCCTACTACAGTGCACACTGTCCCTTCAACAAAAGACGTACACCATAAATCTTATAGCCTGCACTTGCATTACCTTTGGGCAAGAAGGACACAATTTATAAAATTAAGTATACTAATTTATTAAATTAAGTAGCCACAAAATAGCATAATAATATTTTAGCACAGCTGAAGAGATACTGTCATTCCAAGTTTCCATATGTTGGGCATAGTCTGTCAATATTATCCTTTAAAGTAATTTTTAATTGAAAAACAAGGTTTCATTTTGTTGGAAAGAATTTTCCATATTTTATTGGGGTTTTTCTTCCCCTGAAATCGGTGAGATTTGTAGTGACTCTAATCTCTTGTAAAAATGAATTTCAAAGACGAACTAGTGTTCATACTTAATTTCAGTACTGCAAAGTACAATTCCATTGAGCCTAGATGACATAGCCAAAAATAGAAGGCTAGATGAGACCTACTTCAAGGTCATCTGAGCTCTGACCATTGATGTTACTGAAGATAAGGATGTTACTGCACTTCAAATTTGATCTTATGGTCAACTCAGAACTGACACAGCACATAAGGGAATGGAGCAACAAGCTCTCATCATCTTCTGTTTATCAGTTGTCATTTCATACTTAAACAGCTGAAAAGCACTGCATTATTCTGAGAAATAAACTGTTGCAAGTCTAAATAGTCCAAGTAACAAGTATGTTAATATGCAGGACAGCTGTCTCCTACAGCACCAACAGGATGGGAGAATATTTTGGCATCAGTTTTCAACAGGAGACTAAGTACACTTTTCCCTCTGGGAATTGAGATCTGCATAGGCAATGGCCAATCATGACAGGAAAACACAGAAAAGAACACTATTGAATACTTATTATGAAGACTGAAACCAGATCTGAAGTTATAGAGCAAGAAAAACTCCATACTGTAAATACCCCCTCATACTTCCTGATTCATAATTTGGTCCCTCTTGAATACATTTTATATTTCTACAGATGCATACAGGACAGTATCATTGTCTGGGTTTATCTGTAATTTTTTTTTTTAATTTATATATATATACACTTTTATGTATATAAAGAAATCTTAAATGCAAAATGTAATCTGGGATACATTTCACACACAGATATTCTTCAAAATTTATCTTTGTTCATAACAAGAGAGAGTGTCATTATACAAGTGACAGAATAAGCACTCCAATCACTTTTGAATTATTAGTTCACTCTACAAGCTGCAATCATCCTGAATGTGTATTTCTAAATCTTTGGTAAACCAAGAGTCTGCTTACCACAACTGACTGCAACCTCTCCCACACACATAACATTCATCAGTTCATCCCCTCCAGTCTAATTAAATCAAGAGTGACTCTTGCACTTCAGTTACAAACACCAGGCCACCCAGTCCAACAAGCCAGTTAAAACAAACATACTCTAACAAGCAAGAATCATTAACTGTTATTAATTTTTATCCAGAATTTTGAAGCTGCAATATCAGAACTCATATGCTTGTTTTTTCACACTGTGTTAAATTGCTAAGATTGAAACTTCAAATATTATCAAGAAGGTGCAATGCTTTTCAAAACAAAAACTAACATTCAAGCAGCAATCATATAGCTTCATTAAGTGACCTTAGCAGTTCCATGCTCCATAGGTTAAACCAAACAGAACCTGGTTGGCTTTGTTTTTAAGTGATACTTGCACAATTAGAAGTCAAATACTGCCTATTACCAAATGAGAGGTAATGAGGATTTTCACAGTTTAGTATATACAAATAAGATTGCAAACCAAAAAGTGGGTTTTTTGCTGCCTACTTTAATCACAAACCCAAATGCTTTAAAATAACACAGAAAATGTAATTAAAACCTACATAGCAAAATTATAATCACTTTATATTCATATTAAACATTTCAATTAAAAGAAATTATTACCAAGCACTTTGGAAAATTTTTGTTAAACTTTCACTGACATGTCTTCACTTTCCAAATCTGTATACTGTTCTCAAAAAATATTCCAATATGACATCCTGAGTATCACTGAAACCATTTAGGAACACAGCCAAGGTAACCTTGCTTTGCTCTTTCTGGCTTTCCAGAAATCTATTTAACATTCAGCATTAATTTAGAAAGGGGCACTTACAGCATGGGCTCCCTGTATTGTCCTGACGAGGTTGATTCCCTTCCACACATAAATATCTCCGTTCAGGGCACCCGAATACGTCACCTCGTCCCTTGCACAGGCCAGGCACAGGATGGTCTGGAGATCACCGGTCTTGCCAAAGACACCACGTTTTGGTGTCAAGGAATTGCCACACAAGCTCCAGAACTGCAACATGAAGTGATTTAGAAATGGCTATTTTGCTAATACCTTATAATTTAATATGCAGATCTGAAAGAGAAGTACCTTGCCTGCAAAAGAAATCACCCCCTTTTCCATGTCTCAGTTCTCCAGTTTAACAGGGTTTTATGCTATTAACCAACTTTATCTTTCCATAAGATCATCATAACAGAGTAGTTGGGAAGGAATTTTGGGATAACAGTATTAAATGAAACTAAAATTCTTTCAAATAATAATTTGTGAGTCAGTTGTATTTTCAGTTATTTTTGAAAAGTATTTCATAATAGAATTATCATATCTTTCTTTGATGTAAGACTTTTATGCTGAAAATGGTGCATTTGTACTTTATGTTACTTTATACATTTAAAGATGCCACCTAAGCATGCAGAATTCTTATGAGACTCTATTTTCTCTGTTTGAAGGTAGCTGGTTTTTTTGCAGATGTATTTCCCATCAGAACCATGGATCACACCAAGAAGACATCTGAGGCAGAGATTTTTAAGAACTTTCTAATAAACAATTTGTGTGTAATTGCAGCAATCACACAAATGTGAATTCCCTCCTAGGTCACCCAAGATGTACCAATGAATCCTGAACTAAAGACAAAGTCTCTTGTCAGAGCACAGTACTTGCCAACTAAGTCTCCAGATAAACACTGTGGTTTCTGAGATCTCTGCAAACAAGAAGCACTTGCTTTCAAACCCTCCTGTCCAAACATGTAAATGTGCACTAGAAAGTGAAGCTGCTGAAGTAATCCAATGTAAAACATGAAAGCATCACCGCTGACAGGTTATTGTCTCAGCATACAGAGGTTCCTGCATATGTGTTTAGGGAACTGTATTTCACAGCAAGGCGCTGTTACCAATAATCCATTCAAAATTCTGAGCAGACTTCAATAATTATGGGACAATGTAACAAGTTAGCATGAATAGATTTCTGTACAGTATTTTTGCAATACTGTAATTCAGAAATAAGCAGAAATTACCATTACTGATTAGAGTAACTAGTACTGATTAGACAAATCCCAGTATCATAACTAGTTGTGCTGGTTTGGGCTGGGATAATTAATTTTCTTCACAGTGGCTGGTATGGTGCTGTCTCTTGGATTTGGCTGCACACAGTGTTGATAATACAGAGATGGTTTTGTTGCTGCTCAGCAGGGCTTGCACAGCCAGGGGCCCTTCTGCTGACCTACTGCTACACTGGTGAGGAAGCTGAGGGTGCATGGGAGGTTGGGAAGAGACACAGATGGGACAGGTGACCCCAACTGACCAAAGGGATATTCCAGATCAAATGGCATCACGCTCAGAACAAAGTGAGGGGAATAACTGGGGGGAGTATTTGAGGGGATGGAGCTTGTCTTCTTCCCAAGTCACCCTTATGTGTGCTCTTGTGGAGGTGGCTGAACACCTGCCTGTCCCTGGGAAGCAGTGAATTAATTCCTTGGTGGGCTTTGCTTGCATGTGCAGGTTTTGCTTTCTCTATTAAATTGTCTTTACCTCAACCCATGAGTTTTCCAGCTTTCACTCTTCAATTCTCTCCCTAGTCCTGCTAGTGGTGGAGTGAGTGAGCAGCTGGTTGGGGCTTAGCTGCTGGCTGGGGTGAAAACCCCTATGTAGGCTTTAATTTATATTTTTTTAACTGAAGTACAGATTTCAAGACATAGGCCATGTTGTTGCTTGAGAAGCAACTACACAGTCACTGCATAAATCAAACGCCTAGCTCCAATGTGAAAGTGGGTGATGTATCTAAGAAAATTCCTCAATATCAATTCACATGGAATTATCTATATAACTTGATTAATTACTATTATAAATTGCATAAAATATAATCTGAGAAAATATACAGTGTTAAAAACATGAAAGTAATTCTTGATATCTGAAAGAACAGGAAGGTGCGGTTTAAAAAAAATGCACATCAACAACAATCTCTTGAGTGATCTAAATGACTAAACACCTCTAGAATTCTGAGTTTCCATATTGGTTTCCCAGAGGAAACAACAGTTATTTTTAAAATAATGTTTCTATTTAGAAAGGCTTTGTAGAGCTTTAAAAGTTGCTCAAACATTTGCTTATCTAAATAGATACATTTTGATATCATAAAGACATCTTAAATATACTAAATCACCAATATTAACTTACTATTGGCATAAAGGTCCTCTTAGAGAAGTAAAAAAAAAGATCATTATTAAACAAGTTATTGGAATTCTCTAACTGACACGCTAAACGCTTGCATGCCAAATCAGACTTATGCAATGTAGCCAACAGATTTAACACTTATTCCAGTAGGCCACTAATACATATTACTCTGCAAGTTCATTGTATAAAAAGCATCACATTTCCTCCACCATGGGAACCTCCACACAACAGCAATACAGAACTTTCAAGGTGCCATCTACTGCTGTGATGTGGTAACACAGAAAACTGTGCATGGGAGAAGACAGTGACTTTTGACTGATGTGAAACACAGTTCCTAATCATTGATAATCCTGCTGCAAAGTTAAACCTGAAAACAAAAGTTCTTTCTACACAGAATTTGCTACATGGATCAAACAGACCATGCTTGAAAAATACATGAATTGTCCAAATTATGACTTCTGTGACAGGTACAGAATGCTCCAAATGACAAAGGTACGAATACAAGCAGGGCAAAGAATTAAAAGAAAGAAAAATGCTGCTTCTTTTCCTTTTGCTGTCTCTCCATATCCTCTCTAAATGGTAAGAAATGGTTTTTCAATTCATTTCAGCTCTGCAGTGCAGCAATTAATTTATTGTCCAAGATTCAGAAACTTGAGTACCTGGAGTCACCTTAAACATGGGCATCCTGTCCTACACTACTTTGGATTTCAAACAGTGTTTCAGAGAACCGAAATTTTCAATGATATTACAGCCATTACATACAATGCTACTGACAACTGTTTCATTCCTTCTACAGTACTTCTGCCAGGGCATGAAGTCTTTGAGCAGGGAGGGTCTGTTTTTCACTATACACATCTTTTAACGTATCTAGTGTTGTCAGGTGTGATTCATGATTGCAGTTCTAAGAACCAATATTGTTCTTATACAACACCTTCCATATTATCATTCTATATTACTTTTAGATTCTATTTTTATACATTTTATAGAGCATATAGTACTGCAGCCTAAATTTTTTATAAATGAAGAGTAATTTCATTACCTTGATGTGTTTTACACCACAGCTGACGAGCTTGTTTGGCTGGTATAAATCCCAAGAAATATCAAATATCTGCACAAAAAAACCAAAGGATGTTAGCAGTCTTTCTAGCACAGGACAGTTAAAACAGTAAAAACTTCTAGCAAATTAACAGGGAGTCTGAAATGCTTTAAAGGGATCTCTTGGAAAGACTTTTATAGCCTCTCATTCCATATTGAAATTTCAATATACACCCAATATAGTTCTGGCTTTTTTTTCTCTAGAGTAATTAAAACAGATGATAAAACAACATTAAGGTTCATTTACAGATTAGAAAAAATCAAGCAATTATTTGCATTTTGATTTCCCATATGGGGATTAGGGTCTAAGAAGTGCATTAATTATGCACTTCTCCTACATGTTTTCAGTCTCAACAAACCATATACAAATAAATATTGAGTTACACATTTTATTATAGAAATAAATGCACACATCTTAAATATCTTCACATCTTTTTGCGTATCAACCTTTAGGCAAATTCAGTTTCTAAAACAAAATGGGTTTTGTTCAGAAACAGGTCTAATACATATATACAAACACAGTTTAACAAACTAAAATTGACATTGATGCTCAGACTATTTAGTTGTACTTACTCTGTCTGTATGACCAGGAGCCATTGATAACAATTTTCCTTTTCTCCAGTCCCATACACAAACTGTGTTTTTCGAATCCAAACCAACCGAGACCAAACGCTAAAAGTGTTCAAATTAAACAAATAAAAATAACTCAATATATTCATGAAATCTAAAGTCATTACTTTGAATGAGTTACAAAAAATGTGTAACATATTTGAGATAGAAGCAATAGCTCCATTTAGATATAGAAAAAAACATAAACTATATCTTACACCAAAGCTCACATAGATGCATCTTTTCAGGTACAACATCATGACCATAAAGATCTTCTTAGATAACAACATGTTTTTGATCTATGGAGTTTAATATATATATAATTCTATATAGCACACAGGGCAAGATGCAGTCAGGAGACATTTGCAAAAAAGGAATAATCACTGACCTTAATGAAAATGTACATTTCATTACCTTTAATTACATGTAACTTGCAGAATTTAGGATTTATTTTATAAGTTCAAGAGACACAAAGAAAAAATATTTTCTTCAATCTTCTTAAAAACACACAAAATATCAAAAACAATTAAATGTTTTTAAAGTTTTTTGCTTGATTCTTCAAGACCTATATGAGTAAATATTTCTTTCCAAATACTTTCTCAAACAGAATTAAACATAATTTTATGAAGTCTTTATTATTCAGAAAGAGGTTGAAGCCATTTACACTGTAAAACTAGGATGTACAAAAAGATTATTCAAAAAAATCAATAAAAATAAAATTTTGAGACCTTCCTGTCTGTGCTTTGCAGCCTGTCTTGTCTTGACTGTGAAGTCACCTTGCAGAAATTTCTTGACACAAATGATTGACTAAATCAGCCACTTGTATTGTATCTGTTAACCAGTCAAAATGCTATTTTTCCTATAGAAATTCTCAACAGAAAGACTAACAAGACTGAATTAAAAAAAAAAAAAAGGCTGAGTGACTTAGCTTAATTTTTAAAGAAAATCAGTACTTTTGTTCTGTTTTTGCATTAATTGTGCCATCTTGACATTGATATATGAAATTTTTTCAAATCTTTTGGGCAAAGATTTTTTCACTGTTCAGCAGTTAATACTTATGCACATTAAAGACAAATTTAGCTTCAATTTCTACATAGCTTGTCTAAATGAGTTTATAAAAGCAAAAAACAAACTCCAACCTTGAATCTTTGTTCCCAAAGACAGAAACCTATTCCAAATAACATAATTCCTTTACTGTCTGAAAAGCTCCAGGATTATGAGAAGAAAAATAAACAAGTTAAATACAATTTCTATCCATGCTGCCTATGTATTAATATTACAAAGTCTAACCTTTCTATTCCATCTTCAAAAAATCAGGGTATTTCAATCCTAATTTGATGTATCTTGACCTTAAATTAAGAAGGCCATTCAAGTGAGCGAGTAACACAAGTTTACACAACAAGAACAATGTAGAGAAAAGATATTGCTGTGAAGTAGAAATGCTGCTCTAGAAAGAAGCTGACTCTAGAAGCTGACTGCCTAAACAGTGAGAGGTCATTTCAACAAACTCAGAACATTCCTACAACAATTACAACATGTTTTAAGAGAGACAAGGCTTTCCTCTTGTGTTCAACACAGCTCTACTTGATATTCTCTTAAGGACAGCAACTGGCCTCTACAGTACACCCTCACTTGAGGGAACAGCAGTAACTAACAGACACCAACCTTTTTAGCAAGCAAAAGGAGCTGAGAATACAGCTAAATCTGAGTATCACATTGCAAGGCTGAGTGGGAAGGAAAGTTTCATAGACCAGGAAAGCACATCTCCAGAAAGGATTTTCTCAGCTAATACCTTTGCAGCTGCTACCTAACATGTAAATATAACCATTAAATTTTCCATTTCCAATACATCAGTCAAGAAAGTCTCTTTACTCAGAGGAGCTAGTGTCTGGTAAAAACAATCTCCAATATAGGTATCAGCTCTGAGAACCAATTTATAACTCAGATAGTGTTCAAAAGCAACAAAATTCCAATGAAACCTTTTTCTTGACTCTCAGATATAGAATACATGAGTCTGAACAAACAACCAAAATGTGGAGAGCCACCAGTGAATACAAAATGCATGAAAGAGAAGGGGATACTGCCTGAAGGGGTCCGAGGTGAGTAACACAATGGAGCTACCATCACTCTGGGCACAAGACATGTCCCTGCACAGGGGAGGGCCACTGTCTCCAGTTATTTGGTCTAACTCTGAATGGTGGCTCACAAACCACAAGAACCTCCCCACCACCTCATCTCCATTCAAAAAGCTTTTGAAGTTATAATTTTCTTGCCAAATGTAAATATTTGGCATTCATTAGTGATGCAAGTTCACCTTCCTTACCTTGAGAATAAGCAGATAGAACCTGAGACAATACACTGCCTTTTTTAAAGAAAAACTATGCGACAAGATTTCTAATAGATAAATTTATTCAAGTGTTTGAAAAAAGAATATTAATTACATACCTGACCATCTAAATCAAAGGCCAAGCAAGCTATGCCATGTGTGTGAACATCTTTCAGGACAGATACAGTTTGCACAGTGTATGAATCCCACACACAGATGTATGGTTCCTTCCCAACTTGACCTGTTGCCACCAACACACGTTCAGGGTGCAAAGCAAGGCTGCCAAAAAAAAAGAGATAAAATATTTCTGCATGAAACTTTGGTATTTGCCTAGTTAGTAGCATTATTTTTTTTTCCTTAAAAATTCTTTTACAATATTTTCCTATGGATACTAGATAATAAAAAGTCATTTTGTATCACAGATTCCACAGTAGCTGTGAAATTCTAAATATAGTACATACCAACATCTTTCTTGAATTTAGCCTTCAAAAGCCTTCTAAATTTAAATTAGTTGCAAAATAGTCAATAATTCTCTGTTCCAAAAGTGTTTCCTAAATTTGGTCAGATTTTCATGCACTGAGAGAAATACCTCTTTTCCTTTCTTTATATTTCTTAAATCTCAAGAACACAAACAATGGAAAACAGAAGTTGGTGTTTAACTATCTACACATCAATCATCAATGGAGAGAGATGCACATCTCCAGTAGTTCTTTATTCCACGCAGTATTTGATGTCCTTTTTATGAGAGGACAGCTTCCTGACTGTACAGGAATTGTGCTGATTGTACAGAAACCCAAAGCACAACTAGCTTGGACTAGAGGCAATGACTACAACTTCAGATGACTGAGCTTAAGAGCAATTAAGATTATCTTAAATGTCTTAAATTTAATATAGAATAATTGGAAATAGCTGGGTTTGAATAATTATTAACTCTCCATATTTCTAGTATTGCAGAGAATTTTGTTTGTATTTCAGTCTTTCAGAGTGCATTTGAGGTTCATCAGAACTGTTTTGCTAAATCTGGGACCAAGCTAGAAAACATTCTAGTCAGCAAGATATTTGTTTTGTTTATGGCAGCAAGCTGTATGGGAGAACACGGTGTCTGAGGACTCAGATTTCATAATACAGAAAAGTAAGAATATATTCTAACAGAAACCCTAACAAACTACTTGATCACACTCCAAATATACTAGGTAGAGCAGTCCAGAATGATGTAGAAATACCACACAGAAGCCAGGAAGACAAAATTTCCAAAGCTGGCTGTTTAATTTGGCTTAAAACTTTCCTACCCTGCTGAATGCCAGGGTAATGACTGCTCTTGAGAGACTGGTGGACAGAATCACTAACAATACAGAGTAAGTATATTTATCTTCTCAAAATTATTTGGAAAGGAGAAAGGCTGAGCACTTTGCAAAGGTAAAATGATCACTTGAACACAGGCTTTGATAAATAAAGTTCAAAGGGTGGAGACAAGGGAAGTTATAAACAAAAACAGCAAGGTTAAAGCTAACCAGGAAATTACCACAAAAATCATCTGATTCAAAAGATGTACACATTTTCTATATACACAAAGAGCAAGAGGAAACCACATTCGAAGACACTTAATATTTTATGAAGTTAAACTACAGTACACAATACACTTCCATATTTTTCTGTTTTAGAATAGCAGTTCAGTTTGTTGATATTGCTTGACAAGTTCCACATACAAAACTGAGCAGAATTCCTAACTTCAAAGGTGAAAAGGTAAAAAGCCCTGAACCTTTCCATTTTGCTATGGGAATTTGTACCCTTGGCTACTCCCTGTTACCCTCAGCACCAGGATAAAGTAACCGATATTTCCCCACTTTGCTTCACAGCACTTCCAGAGTTGTTTATCTGACAGAGCAACTTCACAATTAAAACACATTGCAGAAAGGAACTGGCAGCAAAACTTAATCACATTTCAATTCAGTTCTGCCACCTAATCTGGACTAACACCTGCACATCTCCCAGAGCACACAGAGGCAGATGGTGAACTCACAGGACAAAGGAAAAACATCTGGAGGGAGAGAAAATGCTGCATCCAAAATGAACTATTTTTTTAGAATGGCGCCACAGAAAGGGAGCAATTAGACCAAATGGACAATAAAGAAATGTGGAAAAGGAAGTTAAAAGAATAAGCAAGTAAAAAGAGACAGAAACTAAGAGGAAAATAGGAAAAACCCGGCAGTCTCATGTCTGATTCCTCACCTCTTCAATCCTGTCCTGATCTGTGCTACAAGTGCATAGTGCATTTTTAGACAAGCAATAACCACAGCACAAGTACAACAAAACACTCACTGTATGTGTATAGACACACATGCATGCAAAAGCACCCCCACACCACACCTGACAAAACAATTTATAGCAACCAAAAATTAGCTCTGCATGTTTTTAATTGAAGGTCAGAGTCTTTAGAGAAACACAATGGATCAGAGATGGAAGGGACAACACTAAAGGCACTACCAAGGGAAAGGAGAACATTGTCCTCAGCCCAAGCATTCCAACTAATTTCATTCAAAGAATATTAGGTGAATACAGAGAAGGCTTCCTTTATTTCTAATTAATAAATGGCAAATAACAACTAATAGCAGTATCACAGTATTAGTTCTTTCTACATCACAATACAAAATACTGGCTTAAACAACTGAGCTCAAATTCTACCTTGATATGGGATTTAGTAAACTGTTAATAACTTTTCTAGACATTCACTGAAAGAAGAAAATAAATCTACAATAAATATTTTAACACAGCCAGCCCTTTTAAAAAATGCAAATATCGTGAGTTTCAGGGAAACTATTTAGCAAAGCTGTTAGCAGTGGCTGAAGAAACACCTATTTAAAAATACCTTTCCACAACTTTTCTTAGAGACCAAGGAGTGAAGGACAACTTAAAGTATCACCTGCAGGTATTCTATCTCACAGGCTGTCAGAGCAGATCAAAAAGAGAAGCATGGAAAAAGTCAAGGGACTATTTCTGTTACCAACGCTAAACAAAGTAACTACTACACATATTTACATTAGTTTGATAGGAGACATGAATGATAAGACAATGTTTTTCCTTAATAATCAAATCTTGGCTATTATTAGTCCAATGGGGAACCATGCAGAATTATGGATCTGAAAATTTTGGGTCCTCATGAAAAGTCAAGGATTAGACTCCAATTTTACACAATATGGTGACCCTTCTCAGTTCTTTCATTGGACTGTGAGTGACCAAGCAATCCCAATAAGCATAGCAGTCAACACAAAAATACAGTATCTTGATCTAACCTCTAGAGTAGAAGCATCAATATCAGTCACATACTTGAGAATGTTCACTGCTAGAACTGCCCTGAGCAAAACACTTTAAATGGCTTCCTAGTGCAGACAGAAAGAGCTTAACTGGAATGGGTGCCCAGAAACAAACAATAAACACTTTCCATGCATGGACGGTAGGAACTTGTAGTGTGATGCAGTTAACAGGATCAAACAATGAGTTTGAGCTTTCTCTGGATACTCTGGGTATGATCTTCAACACAACTCTACTGAGGTATCAAAATCGTGTTGGGATGGTATCTGCAATAGCGCTTGCCATTCATCCACTCAGTTCCTGAGATCAGGCAGAAAAGTATGGCTGTGGTTCAGCTCTAAAGGCAGCTTTCAAATCTCTTCGTGTGGGACTTGTGGGCTTAGGTACCCTCCCTCAAAAATATTCTCTTGCATTTTCTTTCTTAGGGAGAGGAAAGAGATTGCTTAGTGGCATAAGAAGCTCTGCACTCAGAAGAAAAGGACACATATTCCCTTTACAGCACTCAGGAGAAAATTCCCTTTACTATCCTGGTGATGAGAGCTGGTATGACCTCTCCAGGTTAGACTGCTGGAACTGTGCTTGCATCTAGCCCACACTGCTAGACTGTGAACTGGAGCTTAGTTTCCTTCCTTGTCCTTGAAGGATGACTAAGCTGATGAACAAGATACTGCTGCTTGTCCAGAAAAGGAAACAGATATTCCTAATGAGAAGTTCCTCAGGCCTTCTTGTTTGCCTGTGGCCTTTCTGACCTGGGCTCTTCCACAACAGATGTTAGATCTACTCTAGTAACATGTAACATATGTAAGAACACATCCAAAAGGCAAATTTTATGATAAAAAAAAACAGGTATGAAGCTAACAAACTGCTAAGTCAAAATAATTTTTAAATTGACTCTAGAATTTGGCACTTCTCAGAAGTAGTAGAAGAAGAAATAGAAAACTAAAAAAACTTGTCTGTCACAATTGCAACAAACCAAATAGCTGGACTGGTAGTGAGCTGAGGTTTCCACCACTTTGTCTGGACGACAGGTCTTTTCCTAGCCAGACACTCAAACTGGGCTGAAATGCAGTAGTAGAGTTTTAACAGCCTACTGAAAGGCATGTGTTTCTCACTTTAGTACATTCAAGCTCCTCTTTTTAATGTATTCAGGAAAGGTTCCTTCTCCCTTTTAGAGCAATATGTAATCATTCCCCAACATTTTGACCAGATCCATGCACTGTACAAGACCAATGTTAGATTATTATATTAAATACTAATGGCTGCCAATGAAAAAAAATAAAACCTGTCCATGTTGTGTCTGCACGGGATGAGACTAGAGACATGGACAGGACCCTCCAATTTGTGTGAGGTTTGAAGTGGCAGGAGATCCTGAAGGAGAATAGTCCATAATAAACTACTTGATAATAAAAGAAATTAAGATTCTTTTTCATCTTTCCTTGGTTTGTGCTGAGCATTAGTAGGCATTGATTAATACAGACAAGCTGCAGACAAGGATACAGTATTAAAGATGATGTTTCCTTAGCAACAATATTGGATGAAAATCCAAGAATATATTCATGTGACTACTCCTGAGCTTCATAAAACTAGGGCACCAGTAAAAATGCACAAAAGAATACTGCAGTAAAATAACAGTATCTCAGACATCTCTTAATTAAGAGTTAATTTCAAGTGTGAAATTGTTTCTATGCTTAAATAAAGCAAAATATTTTCATGGTATGTTTACAGACATTTTACATACACTCGAGAATATTTTCTTATTTGCTGTAATTTATCCATATTTTCCAGAAAGAATAACAGGGGAAGCTACAAACCATTTCTGTCATACTATTTAGGATCTTAAAGCAGAAAGAGCTGCAATCAGCAAACATCTCTCATCAAAGTTTAAACAGATCAAGTCAGAGCACACTTATTTTCCATAGACCAAACAAAGCAGGGCTCATCATGGAGCACCACTGCTGGCCCTCCATACAGTTATTGCCCCAGAGCCAATAATGTCAAACAGAGCTTTCTGGAGCTTTCTTAAATTGCACGAGCATCCAACTTCAAAGTAAGAAAGGCTGAAGTGGAGATAGGGATAGTGAATTCCATCTGTACATTGGTCATTCCCAGCTGCAGTTTATCTCACTACAATCCATATTTTCTCCTATTGGATCTGAATGGTTTCAGATTAACCAGAAACATTTGTACACAACCCAGATACTCCTAAAGATTGCTTTGGGTTTCTATTTGTTCCTGAACTCCAAGGAGGGGGCAAAAATAAAAAAACAGATGTACTTCAAAGAGAAGGAAAGAGTCAGAGAGTGACCAAACAACACTGATGTGAAGTTCCCAAACCATCAAATATGAGAACTGAGTAAAATATTCTGGGAACTATATGCTCCTATATGAAGATGTCCATTTTTGTCTAGCATTACCATATCCTCCACTGCTGAGGAAGGGATTGGCTTCAGCTTTCTGGTAAGTCATCATCTCTAGAAAACTGATTAAAAATAAAGATACTCCTCTTCTTTTCAAATACGAATGATTTTGCCAATGCCAACAGGAGAACTCATGCTTTGACTAAGTGGGGTTGCTGGATTTTTACAAACTCTGCATGATTGTGACAATCTAATCACCAGGTTTTCACAATCTGAGAAACAAAATTCTTTTCTAATATGCCCCTTGAAAAAGAAGATAGCAGCATTACTTACATGTTCCTAGCTAAAAAATCTTCTCACATGAAAGTTAGAAATATCATGTACTCCAGATTCATTTGGAGATAAATTTGCTAAGATAATAATAGCTATTCCTATTAAAGAACTAGTGGTACAATAATGGGACATAGTGGACCCTGATGATAAGTAAGAATCCCACCTAAAAAATATCCAGCTGATGTCTTTCCTTGTCTTACAAGACAATGCACAGACTTGACCAATAAGTTAAACCATTATTACAAATGAAGTGTCAAACATGACTCCCCTAGAACTAGCAGCAAGGGTAAAAAAATTAACAAGAGAGAGGATAAAAAGGAAATAGGAAACCAGAAGTGCAAGATCTGTGGAGAGAAAGTGCAATCAGTTGTCAGGAACTTGGGAGGCAGTGCAGCTGTTCAGCTCCTTTGGGTCTCTAGATTTGAGAACCCAAAAGAGATCTTTTAACAAATCAGGAAGTACTAGTAAATGGTTTAGTTAGAATTTGTCAGACACAAAGTTAGAAAGCAGTCCTTTGCTCCTGAACACATGTGGTGAAAAGCATACAAAATAATCACAGATTTTTAAAAAATGCAGTTTAAAATTAAAGTGGAAACATCTATTTCCCATTCTAGCCAGTTGATAACAAACTACTTTACTAAAAATTATCATGCCATAGACACTTAATAATGGCGAAACTCAGACAAACATAACTATAAAATATGAACAGAATTAATTTCAAATAAATTTTGTAATGAAATACAGTCTAGAAAGCGAAACTATGTGGCAAAAGTTCTTATCACAATCAAAATTCTGAGTTAGAAATCTAAAGAATAAATTATTTAAGGTCAAAGAAGCATTTACCCCAAATTTTTTAGCCAAGATCATTTCAAATATTACTTTTCAAAGGAAGGTTATTTTGGATGCTTCTGACCATTATTTAACTAAATTAACTTGCTTGACATACAAATTTTCTTCTTTCTAAATCTTTCACTACTACTACTAAAACTCTTGGAATATTCCTTTACCTAGTCATTATGATTTGCTTCTTCTCTACAAGATTTAGAACAGTTTTTTACCATTAGATTAACCTTCCATCTATTACTTTTAAAATTTATACTAGATCTTCTAGTATCACACAGAAAAAAAAAATCACAGAATGTACTATTTTCTTTCATATTTCTGAATAAGTATATTAAACAGCAACTTAGTGTTTTTCTCCTATGGGAGAAAATGAAATATTAATGAAAATCTCTCAAAATGCAAGAACTTATCACCTGAATATTTGAGTGGAGTCACAGAACAACTACTGACAATTTTTGAAAAGTTCTTCTTTAGTACAGAAAGGTTATCCTGACAAAATTAGCAGTTGGCTTAATGTAAGGACTGGTGGGAAGAAGGCAGTGGCAGAGCTGCTATTGAAACAAGCTGAGAGAAGCACAACATTCATTCTGTGCTTCATTACCAACCAAAGAAGCTTTAGAGCAGAAGAAAACAGCATCTTGCCAGCCCTGGACACTGCAGATACACAGATTTTTCCAGGAGTTCTTGAGTATATCAGGCCTACAGGTGTTCTGCAGGTGTTTGACAGAGGTGTTTTCCTACAGAAAAAAGTCAAGGATATCTCTAACACTTATCACAAATTGGCCATCCAACTTTTTCTGGGTGCATCCAACTTTGCACCAGAAAAGTGAAAGGAACCAGGGTACCACTTAAAATTGGGACAACATCTGAACTCTTCCTAAGAAAAAAACCTATAAATGTGCTATAGAGGCCACAAAAGGATTTACACAAAAGACCATCTCCTAAAACAAACAAAATCACCACAGGCACCAGAAATAAAACAGGAAAGAAGCATAGGAAAACTAGAGAATATTAAAGACACTCAGAAGGCAACGTGTAGTTGGTAAGCAATGAAAGATGTCACCCATCTAGGCTCACAAACTTAATTGCTGAAAATCAATAAAAAGAAGAAGATGGATAAAGATCATTCATGTGCAACACTCTCAAGAAAACACAAATCTTCTGCTTAAAAATTATCTTTATCTCAACAATACTGATCCATTGACTAATCCTAATGAGGAATGTAATGTAATGTAATACTCATAAACACATGGTGTAACCTGCAAAAGATGCAAAATCATGATTATTTATAAATTATTGCTGAATAATTTTTCCAAGGCTATTCATTTTTGTGGTATTAATTCATATGGCAGAAGAAATGGTAATTGAAAAAACAGTAAGCAAAAAAGAACCTGTAACTAAAAACCACAAATATCATCTAATGTGCAACCTTGATCCAAAAAAAAAAAATCCCAAACCAAACATTTACCAGCTCTTCAAACATTTCTTTTATTTCCTCAAGTACTCCAGAAGGCTTTTTCACTTAAAATCACACACTCACCACAATAAATCTTCAGGCAATTTCCAAATGCTGTCAGATGCCTTGTCTTGATCTAAGATAAAGCATCATTCACCTTGCTTGCTCTTGTAGAGGGATTATAAGCAGGGAACAGGGATTAGCACAGTTCTAAAAGTCAGGAGAAGGTTTATACTGCTGTCAGCTAACCAAAACATAGAATTAATCCACTCATACTGCATGCAAGCTGTCTTGATAAAATGGAGACATCTCACCATCACAACTAAAATGCAAAGTTTCTTTAAAGGGAATTTTACATTTAAATACATTTTGGTTTTTTTCCCCCCAGTGGTATGTATATATAATATTTGGGTGCACCTTTATCACAGTCTGACATTTACAGGAGCTTTGCTCTTGAAGTTACCCTATGGTTCAGAAAATTGAAGGGTCACTGTTATTTTTAAAATATCAACTAGATTTAGTCACAAGAAACATACCACATAAATAGAAAGAACCAAAGCAGCAAAACACTCTTTGAGAACATTGTTTTAAAAACATGTCATATCTACAAATTTCATTCGCAGTTGGGGTAAAGTAAAAAATACATTAAGTAATCAGGAGTGAAATGTATGAGCATTGTGAGAACACAATGACTTTAATGTAACTATGAGCAATTTCTAAACAATTTTAAGCTTTTGGACATTTTCTTTATTATTAGATCTCATCCTTTGCCTCAGTTTAGTTTCTTTTTTTTTCACTTGAATTTTTCCCCTGAATCAAGCATTTATTTGCATGTAATTTCATGCCAAATATCTTATCAATATACTTCATATGAAGCCAAAGGAAGTTTAAGGTGTAATACTTTCTATAGTCAACACATTGTAAAAGGCAAATGCAAGATTTCCCTAAATGTAACCTGTCACCAAGGTGGCCAAACCATCAGTGGAAGCGCTACTGCAGGTACCTCTGGAGCTGATCATTTTGTTCACACTGATGTTATTCTCTCCATTTACTCACTCTGGACACATTTCTTCCAATTCTTGAATTCAAATCCCAAAAAAGGAGCCTCTAAAAATATTTATCAAAGATTACCTCATGAATATTTGAGCAATTAGAAGTTGGATATTGCTGTTAGACTAGAAGATTTAGTTTTGAATTACTTTTGGGGCATTTTTGTGGGATTTTTGAGGCTTTTTGCTAAAATGGCGTGTGCTTTTAAGGCTAAGTAATCAAACTGACCTTTGCATAGTTATGAGTCTTGATCCATCCTGCCTGCAGCCCAAAGCAACAGGCACTACAAAGGAATTCCTCTGAAAAAATTTGGAAGATCAAGCAGTGAAATGAAATTAGAAACTTATGAAAAATGGTTGGAAGGATTGTTCACTGTCTTTTCTGAAGTAATATCTGAATACCCAGGGCTTTCATAGAAGAATAAGCATCAGGCACCATCTTACAGAACTTATTCAAAAGAAAAGGAGTCCAGCAGGAAGCCTCTCAACAGTGATGAGAATTTCCAGTTAAAGGAAAGTCTTTTGCAACTAGGCTGAGGACAGCTACTCTGAAGAAAAGCTATAGTGTTTCTTGGGAGATTTAATGATTCAGGTATCCTCTAGCAACCAGGTAAAATAACAAGGAACACTGCTTTTCTAACTGAAGTGGTCTCACAAAGACATCTTGCTTTAAATGCAGAGTAGCAGTGGTGTTATCAGATGGTGCACGCACTGGAATCCTTTGTGGATTCTATCTTTTGCAATATAAAAGATAGACATCATAAACATGACTTAAAAATTCAATCCTAGCTTTTGCTATCAAGAGTTAAAGCAATCTTGGCTGATTCTGACCTTTTATGTGCAAACCAAGCACTGCATTTTCAAGGCCTATTACAATGGTAATAGCTACCAGCTATTACTATTACTATGTAACAGCTAACAGCAATGCAAATAATGATACTGGGTATTTCTTGTAGAAGTGGAAGTCTTTTGTAGCCAGTGGAGTAATCAGAGCAATCTGTGCCCTAATGAAGGTGATTTGTATGTATCTATAACATTCTGTAAGGTGCTTCATTGTTAGACCAGGGGAAATTCATACCACACCAGAATCTCATTGGGCAAAATATCTTCACTTCATGTATTTTGAAGAGAACATTCAGCACCATCTAGGTCAAACATTCAACCAAATTATTAAGATGGTTATGGGAGCTTTCACACTCTGCTACCTAAGTTCATGGAAAATTACAGCTTTATTTTTCTTTTCAAGGTATTTCAAGTGCCCAGCAGTTTTGCTTACCATGTGAATGTAGTAAAACCAATAGTTTATGTCAAGTCAAAAAATATATTGTGAATAAACCAATTTCCTTGATCATATCATAACAGCACTATAATTGAAGTGTACCTTAACAAACCTAAATTGTAATGTGAACATATGCCTAATCTTTATCAGTACAGATTAGACGCCTTTGCCACTTTTATGAATAATACACTATTTTCCCTTTAAAGTCATTGATGCTAAACAAAAGTGCTGTCCTAATCACAAATACAACTCTGCAGGTTGTGTAATAATATTTTGAAAAACTAGGTAAATTATTTCTTCAAGTAAAAAAAAGGCCTGGAGATATTATAAAAGGTATGACTAAATTCTATGGATTTTTTAGCTTAATGTCAGTGTCAGCTTAAACTTCAAAAAACCCAAAATGTAGATGACATAAAACTAGAAACATCTTTTTGCAATTTTTTCAGGTTCAAGCACACATCTTTTTTAAAAAGCCCACAATGTTTGTGTTTTTAATTACAGTAAAGTCTAAACCAATTTTTGATATGTCATACCGAACATGTACACTACAGTTTTCAATCTAAAAGAGTTAAAGAGGGATAAAAAAATCAACAGTTAAAAATTATTGAAACATGTTAAGTTACTGCCCTAAAAGATTAGGGCAGACCTCAACATTTCTGCAGAAATGCCCCAAAATTTTTAGAATTCAATTATTATTAAGCTTTTAGGTACATTTCCTGTTCTTCTCAGACATTGTCCTAGAGCCTCATGTTGTTGCAATAGTTCTGAGAAAAAGACCCAAGTAGCAAATCCAGAAAAACATTTTCTACAGCACCAAGACATTTTCCCATTTGAGTATTGACCCGACCTGACCTTGCCTGTGAGTGCTGACAGAATCAGATCAGAAGGTGATGTGACTGCTGGCTATGAAAAGCACAATGCATGAAAGCAAGCTCCTAAGCCTAACGGCTTGCTGTGTTGATCTACTTTAATCAACTTCTAGTATGTTTCAAATTTTCAGGTCTGGTTGGATATTTTTGGTATTTCTATTAGTGTAGTTTTAATTAGGAAAAGTAAAGTTTTCAGTAGTATGCAGGTGTATTAAACAACAGGCTTATTCTAGCCTCACTTTAAACTGAATCCAGGAATGTTTCTGTTCTGTATTCCTAAAATATTTTCATTTTATCAAACCAAATTCAAGAAAAATAATTTTTAAAGATGATGTACAAAACTGTAGGTTAAAAAAATTAATTAATGATGTTTCAACACTAAATCCCTCAAAAAACATCTTTCAGACAGTATAACATGTTCCAGAACAGGTCTAGAACTACTGAGAAAACTTGGTTTTCCAGAGGGATTAGGCACATAATTTTGTCTTTCATTTCTCTGAAAGAAGATCATCCCTGATCTGTTTAAGATATGCACCCAAATCTTCCCTTCAGACTTTTAAATATTTGACAATTTGAGACCACTTAGCATGAAAAGCTGGAAAGAGCTTAACTGGGACTTTGCCCTTGTGAGCCACAGTATAAAATGGTCAGCAGGGTAATCATCTCACCTTGTCCTAGCAATTGCTTCTGCTGTAAGAAATGCCATTTTGACTGATAGACAAAAGATACTGAAGCTAGAGGCTTACAGGAAGACTGCTCAGTTTAATTATGACACAATTTAGGTTTTAAGCAATGACTTCTTTCATGGAGGGAAATAAACTGAGTATGCTCACAAAGATCATCTGGAGATGGGTGCCTGTATTTGACCTCTCAGAATGGAACATCACATGACTTAGCATTACATTGCTTTCATCCTTTGAAGCAAGAAAGTGGTTTCCTCATCAAGGAGGAATGCAAGGAGGAGGAATTTCCTCATGCAAATGGAGAATGAAGCCCAGGTGCCACATTTCAGCAGGAATCTACCAGCACACCCCAAAGCCTGCCCTTTTTACAGAAAATACTGTTAAAGTATTTTGTTTCACAGTAAGCATTCTATTGCATACCAAACCATGATGTATAGTTCATATCTAATTTTCTTCAAGAAAAAATACTCTTAAAAATTATTTCCTTAACTAGATTTACATAAAATTATTTTTATGTAAAAAGAAGAAAGTAATAAATAATGTTTGTAGTAAAAACACTAAAGCTTTCAAATTGAACCGCCAATTCTGGAAACTCCTACTGCTCAGCATGGGACTACAGGATTTATTTTTGGTTGGAAAGTCACTTGACTGGTCTCTGAGCACCACTGAAAAGAGCTTGGATCCATCTATCTTCTTCACACTTTCACTTCAGCTATTTATCATATACAGGGATCAGATGCACTCTGAACCTTCTCTCTGGGCCAAATGGTCCCAGCTCTCTCAGCCTCTCATCAGGAGAGATGGCCAAGATTCTTCATCATCTCTGTGGCCTTCAATGGAGCCTCTTTAGCAGTTCCTCATGTCTCTTGTCCTGAGGAGCCCAGAATTGCACACAGTATTTATGTTTTAATTTATGTTTGCAATACTCCAGGGGCAGCCTCACCAGCACTGAGTCAAGGGAAATACTCCTGCCAAGGACCTTCCGTGGGACCTGAGAACAAAGACGGTTTCCCAACACCATACCCCATAATCCAGGCTGTATGCACCTTGTATGTTTCCTCAGTATCAGACAAACTACATTTTGAGGTGTTTCTACGCATGATCCATTTCATATTTGAAGCACAACTATAAAATGGATTTTAATCCTCTTTTCTTCCAGTAATTAGAGGCTACAACGGGGAATGACTTGCCTTCTTTGATGGTTATAATTATTGAAATCGTTTGGGAGATTGTCTTTCTGCAAATGAATAAATAGCAAAGTTCTTTTCTACAAAGAAAGATATGGACTGTAGAATTCAAGTGCATACAAAGAATTCCTCAGCAGAACATGCTTAATTCAAATGTCAGTCACATTCATAATTCAAAAGACACGAGAAGTTGCACATGATAATTAGAAATCTTTCCTTATGTGGCAACCTAGTATACATTCAGTTACATTCCCTGAAATGCAAAATACACAACTAATCATTAAATTCCTAGTGAAAATTCACAGGTCTGCTGCGAAACCAATTAACAGAATTTCACCTGACAAAATTCTGTAGCTGTGCTTAGTATCCATTCCTTAACATTTGTGCTTGACTGTCATCTGGAGTTAGGTCAGAAACATACACCATTTACCCCAGACAAGAACAAGACAATAAACCTGACAGCAGATACCCCAACATTCAATTGCTTCAACTGTTGATTGAGGTTTTTTGAGAACTCTTAAGGTGTCAGACTGGTGGGGGAACACAGAACCTGGAAAGAAAATAACTTCTCTCTATGTTCTTGTGAAACCTGTTTGACTCTTCTTCTGAGAAAATAGTCTCTTTTGTTCTTTTTTTTTTCCTTTGATGACTAGCGTCTAATGAAAAGGGATGAGAGAGGCAGAATGATACAATGAGGTAGTAGAAATTCACAGCATCTTTACTAAAAAAGTCCAACAGCAGGTCATCCAAAGTCATAACACTGCATAGCTAGTGAAAGGAGAGGGGGAAGAAAAGATCTGTTGCCATTCAAAACTAGGATGTGACTAATCACTGAACTGCCAGAATTTCTGCTTGCAAACCACAGCTGACAGGCGCACAGAGGAAGGCTGGACCTGCCTCCCAGAGAGCATTATCTAGGAGCAGTCTTAGAAAGCAGCTGACAGAGTCCAACAATTCCTTAGATGCTGATGGTTAGACTAACAGTCAGAGTGTTGCAATCAATACATAAATCAGAGTTGGCAGACAGCACTAACACCAGAGAGAAGAGATGATTTTAGTGGTTTTGATTCTCAGTAGAAGCTAAGAAATGTTGACACTAAAATGAAATGGTTTATTTTGCCTTGGCATACAAGAACACAATCATAGTACTTCAGGAAGGAGATAAAGTTGAGATTTGAAATATAAAAAGATGACAGTCTTAAATCAAGTGCCTGAAAAGATCACAGTTTAGTGGCCAGAGGTTTGGCTGCTTATTTTTATTCCTTGGGAAAGAAAATTCAGGTAATCCCTGGAGTTCACAGCAACAAGAAAAATTGTCTTAAGAAAAGCCATGATGTAGACAATCAAATTAATTTGTTGGAATCAGCCAAACCCTGTCTCCGTGAGAACAGAGACAAATGCTTTGCCATTCTTTCTATCTGTCTTGCATATTCCTCTGCTCTCAGTAAACATGCAATTTACCTCTCTACAGTCTTGGATACACAAAGGGGCAAATGACCAAGAGGGGCACAAAGGGGAAAATGACCAAGTTTTAACTAAACAGAAAGTACAAGCATTTATTTCTCCTCTATCTTTGTAGTATAGTATTGGTTAGTTTCTGGCACTAGAACTCCTATTAGTAATGAATTTCAATGTTTTCTGAATAATTTTTAAGTTATGTTTGCCCTAAAAGCAGAACACTGCATGAGTCCTGGGAAACATGATGGCTGATTTCTTTCCCCCAACTTAGTCCAAGACAAGGAAAAATGTACAGACTTCAGACAAGAAGGGAAATTCACTTAGACACAGCTTAGAGTTGCTCAACAGCAGAGCCATAAATGCCATTATCAGCAGAGATTCAAGAGTTCTTACTAGCATAAAATGTGCCAGCTACTACCTTAAGCAATAAAACCTAAATGTACCACAAACATCTTAATCAAGTAGTCACAGTGATTAAGTTCTAGGAAGAATATACAAAAGCAGCACTATTATTTGCCAGCTAGCTCACATAATGGATATTAAAAAAGTAGGACAGATAACAACTCTTCCTCATTTGTTTCCTTCTGACAGAGAAACATAATTCTTCTTTCTGTGACTGGCACAGTTGTGTGGTTGTTTTGTGTCAGCATAAAGGTAATGGTGCAAAAGGAGAATTACAAATAAGTGCTAAAGTTTGAAATCAAGAATCATGGAAAGCAAAATATAAAATTTTCCCAAGTCTACTAAAGCTCTCAAAGAGATGCATTGGTTTGACCTTACAGTTTGGTTTTATTTTTCAATTATTTGGTTTATTATTTTAATTACTTTTCATCAATGTCAGATGAAAAGTTAATTCCCAGTAAAATTCCAGTACTTTGAAGCAAAAAAAGAAAAGATGGTCACAGGAAGGGAAGGAAGGGAAGGAAGGGAAGGAGCAAAAAAATAAATCGAAAGGAAAAATTATTCCACAAGTCACCTTGGAGCATGTCAGTGGTCTCCTTGGAGCACATCAGAATAGACAATTGTCCTAGTGACATCAAAGGCTTTTGCCAGTAGATTGCCATTTAAAAAGGTGATAAGTTCAGGATTTCCAATCTTCTCATATAAAAAAAAATTAAATACACAAATACGCTTTGGCTAGCCCAGACAAATAAGAAGCTCAACATGAGTATGAATTTTACAGTATGACAAGTTAAAACTCTGAGGGGGCATATCCTGAAATCTTGATTGAGATCAGATTTAAATACAATCCCCCTAAGGTGTCTCTGAAATGGGAAGATCAGCCAACATCAAAAACCCTAAGATCCTCTAAACCAACAAAATTATGGAGAGAACAAAGTTAAGATCTAACCTGAACACACCAAGACACTGTTTCTTCCTCAGAAAGCAAACCATTCTACAGATCACAAGGTAATTTGGTGATAAATGAAATCCTAGAGAATACACGCTAGAAACCAGTAGCTTTGTAGGAAAAACCTGCATTTTCATTCAGTAATAGTATCTCCCACACATACACAGCCACGCTTGGACAGGGGAACTTCTCTTCCACAAACACAGCAGACATCCAAGTTATGCTGTTGGCAACAGATCAAAGCCAGTCACCTGAGATTTCATGTACAAGATTTTTCTCCTTATTTACTCCTGAAAAAAATAAGAAACTCAATTAACTGCACTCCTGAAAGATGAAAATTTCCAAAGCATTTCTGCAGCTGATACTTTCCATAAGTGTTTGCATACATTCCTGGACCTCAACCATAAAAATATGCAAATGAATAAGAAATGGGAGACAACATTGAAAACATGTAACTGTATCCTCCAGAATAGTGAGTTAATTTCTGGAAAATAATTCTCAGATGAGATATAAAAAAATCCATAAAAAGCAAAAGCTCACCAGCTAGCAAGAAAAGTACTTTTAAAAATGGATTACAACTGAGATTGTTCAAATTAAAAAAAAAAAAAAAAAACCACCAAAACCCAAACAAACAAACCACCAAAACAGACTAATAAAAGATGTTTGAAATTATCCTCATTATCTTCTTTTAGTCCAAAAGAGTTTTCAATAGATCTGAGGGACAAAACACTGAAAGAGAGCTTTCTTAATTTTACTATACAGTAAACTGAGGCTGAGGAGTTTGGGGTGTGGACACCATGATTAAAATTAAGATTAGACACTCATACTGAAAACAAATCATGTTAAAACACCTCATCATATAAAAATAATACAGCAGGTTTACATGGTTTCATTTAACAAAAGCAGGTAAAACCTCAAAGCAGAACAAAAACTAAATGCTAGTGTTAGAAATTTCCAATGGAAAATGTCCTATGACTGTCCATTGCTCCAATACTGTTTTCTAATACTAAAGAAATGGTCTCTGACTTAAGAACTACATCTTTCCTGATTGATGTTTACAATTATAATGTCATCCAAAGAATGATAACAATATAAAAGTTCTCATAATGAAGAGCACTAATAATATCACCATGTAGTGAGCAATATTTATGCTTATTCCCTGTAGCTATGGAGCTAGGCTCATGAAAGTTTGATTCTTTAAATACATAAGATTTTCAGACTCCAGAACTGCTTTCACAAATTAGATCCCGTACTTGTAAAAAGACACTTAATCCTCCCATTGCTTTCACTAAAAAATCCCAAATATCTCAGCATGCACAGTACTTGCTGAGACTGCTAAAGCACAAAATCTATTCATTCTTTTCCAATACAACAGTTGAGTTTATCTTCAGAGGGAAAATTTAGCAACACTGATTACTGTATTATATAATCCAATTCCTGCTTTTTGGGCTTTGGGTTTTGTTGTTGTTTTTTTAATATTTGACCTTCCTATGTCTCCTTTAAATATTAAGAACTAACATGTTTAGATACTCAAGTTTAGTCAGCAAAAGTGTGAGATGACATTTAAATGGTACCACGTTGCATTTTAGAGAAAGTAGCAAGTAATCATACTATTAGAAATAGCCACACTGCTTTTAAACCAAGCATTCCTCTTTATGCATACTAATAATTCTGTATAGCTTTTGCATTTAAGAACCATGCATAATTCTAACTCCATACTTATCATACTTAGAATTATATTCTCGCATCGATACATCCCAGAGCAGAAGAAACTGCTATATATGAAAGGGCCATGGTATCATTCAAATCAAAGTACATACACAAACCAGACACACTTTCTCTCCAGTTAGCTGACTTACAGCAGATTTTTGTTTGTTTGTTGGGTTCTGTGAGGTTTTTTTTTTTTTGTTTAGTACTATTCTAAACAATTCTGTCACATTTTAGCCAAATGTAGCACACTGTACCAAAACTGAGAGAGACTGAGCAAGAAACTGTTACCACATGAAAATGAAAAACTTGTCCGGTCGTAGCTCAAACCATTTAATTCTTCTGCTACAAGAAGTGCTACTGAAACAAGCAGTGTCACTCGGAAGCCCAGCTGAATAGATGGTATTAAATGTGTAATATTACACTGCCGCGACCTCGGAACGAGCGGGAGCCACCGCTTCCCCAGCACAATAGCAAGGTGCAGATCTGGATTTCCCACAGCACCTGACATCACAGGTGGCCAGCAGCTCCTAAGAAACCAGTTTTTCCTGGATCAAAGTGAGAATGTTAAAATATTAAGCAATGCAAATAATAGTGATTGAAACTCCTGACTCAACACCCCTAGTATGACACTCTACCATGGTACATTGACTACATTTTATTCACATATCTAGCACCAAAGAGAAATATACTATGGAAGTGACACCCTTCTTAGAAACATTCACAGCCATACTTCAGAGCTATTTAAATTCCTTCCAAAAGATTTAAACAAAGGAAAAAAGTGGCCATGATGACCAAGTTTTCTAGTGTGTCTAAAAGCTTAAATGAAAGACATAGCATCTATTCTGCTCTCCACAGGCAATACCTGTTACTCATGAGTAACACATAGAGGTATGCCTTGGAGCACTAAGCATCATAAAAACAAATTTTGTACTGTTAAACATACAAAAGACCTACAAAAGTATCTACTACTAGCTCTTACCCCAATAGGAAGACCAAAGGAAATCAGAATTTAAAATCCATCTGCAATGACACCTACTGTAAGGGAAAAGATTGATGACTCAGGCTCACATCTGCCCTTCATACTCCTCAAATTCTCTTACTGATCTCACAACACCACTAGGCTTACAAAAGCATCCTTGGAGTGGAAAGACATATAAGAAATCATACCAGCACACTTATTTTGCAACATCAGTTTATAATTAATTTTTTTCATGGACTCAGCACCTGGTAACATTCCCTGCCAAATGAACTACTGAGCTACAGAAGAAGCCGCAACTTCTCAAGAAAGGCTGTTCTTTTAAGATTGCCCTAAAAGTTGCGTGAGTTACAGGCAGGCCACTAATTCCCCATGTAATCGTCGCCTTTTAAACACCAGACAAAGGTCTACCTGCTACAGATTAACCTCCTCCGCAGCCCGAGCGCTCCGGGAACACACGCGATTAATGCTTCTCCTCCCGCCGGCCCTTTGACATTCAGGGGCGGCCGGGCACCGAGCGGCGACCCTGGGGCTGCCGCGCCGGGCACAGGCGACCCTACGAGTTTCGGCACCGCACACCGGCGGCAGCGGGGGCCACACAGCGCGGCTGATTAAATCCGACAGCTAAAAGCCATTTCCAGGCTGTTTCTACCCACGGCGAAGCCCGGGCGGGGGGGGCGGTGAGGAAGAGCTGGCTGTCCTTGATGTATTTCGGTCCGACCCCCGGATCCCCACAGCACCCGCGGGACGCGCACCACCGGCGCTGCCCGGAACGGCACCGGGGAACACCCGCGCCCCGCTCCAGCGGGAAGGGAGGAGCGAGCGGGGGACGAGCCGGGCTGTGGGGCCGGGACGGCCGGAGCGGGTCGGAGCCCGCGGCGGGATGCGGCCCGGGGGCGCGGCGCCAGCGGTACCTGATGATGTCGTCCTGGTGCCCCAGGTAGAATTTCTGCCGGTGCTCCCGGGGGCTGTAGACCACGCCGACCCCCGCCACGAAGTAGACGATCTCTTTGGCGGCCGTGTAGTAGAGGTTGTTGCGGCACTGATGACCCCGGTAGCCGTAGACCCACTCCAGCCGCAGGTGGCAGCTCGGCGCGCTCCGGTCAGCCATGTCCACCCGCCCCCGCCAGCCGGGTACGGCTCGCTCCCGCCGGAGACCCCGCGGGAAGGGGGCGACGGGCCGGCCGCCCCCTCCGCTCGGCTGGGTGCCCGCCGCGCTAATCCCTGCCCGCCGACATGGATGCCCGCCGCCGCCGCTCGTCCGCCGCCGCCTCACAGAGGGCGCCGCCGCCCGAGCGCGCCTCGCCGCCCCGCGCCGCCAGACATGGCTGCGCTGAGACACCGCCCGGGACGCGGAGCGAGGGCGCGGCGCCGCTCCGGCCCCCCCGCGCCCCGGATGCGCCTGCGCCGAGGGCGGCGCCGTCAGCGGCCGGGCGGGCCCGGCGGGCGGCGGGGGCGACGCGGGGACCGAGCGGAGACCCAGCGGGGACCGAGAGGGGACCCAGGGGGGACCGGCCACCGAGCGATGGCAGCGGGCGGGCGGGCGGGCGGGAGCGCGCTTCGCCACGGCGCGTTGTAGCGTGTCGCGGGGCTTTTCTATATTTACCTTTGCTTTTCTTTTTTTTTTTTTTTTTTTTTCTTTTTTTCCCTTCTCAAGCGCAGCTCTGTCCTCTCCCCTTTCCCCAGGCTGAGGGGGGAGGGTTTGTTTTACTGCCCCTTCGGGGAACATGTCCGTCCCTTGCCTTTCCCCCGGCGCAGCGCCGCCGGCTCTCGGCAGCCCCTGGCGCTGGAGGAGTCGCAGCCCCTTCTCCCCGTGCGTGCAAGCTCCCCCCGCTCCCACTGGGGACCGGCGGCATGCCAGCTCCCTGCCATCCGAGAACTAAATGTCAACTGTAATTTTTAATGACGATTAGTTAACCCTTTCAGCCCACCGCCTGAGTCATGCGCCGCACAAAAATTACTTCCCCTTCAAGCCCTAATTTCCCCATACAGAACTTTTCAGTCTGAGTTCTCAAAGCGTTTGACATGGCAAAGTCGCCACTTTCCGACCTCACGGACGTGGAAGCGACTTCTCCGTGCCGCATGAGGCAGCAGCGCCGGGGAAGCCCCTGGCCACGTCCAGAGTCTTGGTCAGCAAAACGTGCTTCCCCCAGCTTTGTCACCCGATAGAGTACCGTGCTGGCTAAATAAATGGACAGTACACGATCATGAGAACAGCTTTGTGCTGTAGAGTGGAATTCTGTTCTAAAAGCTCCCGGGTAACTGTCTGCTTTGACAATTTAAAATAACTCGATTTTTTCCCTGTTACTTTCAGCACAAGTTTAACTTTCTAAGCATATTTCTTTTATTAGGATTTATTTTTAAATACATTTCTTCATCTTCTTTTGCTCTTTTACTATATTGTTGCTCATATTGACTGTTCTCCCACAAAATATTTACTCTTAACTAGTGAGTTTGTACTGGAGACATTATCCTGTGCCACTTTATTTTAATTAGAGGGAGTTTTTTCTCTTAAATCTTTCTTGCATAAACTTAATATGTTATTAGTCCTTTCATTGTTTTAGAAAAAAATAATTCTGTTGTAAAAATGCATGCATTTAAGCATTCCAGTTAATTACCTTTATATTAACATATTTTCACAGTGTAAAACACTGAGAGACAATATTTTTCTCAAGCTTTTACAATGACAGTGTAAGAGCGATGTCAGGCTCAGATGCAGCTTTCAGTCCCACATGTTTAATGAAAACAACACAGAATGGAAGAGAAATTTGCAGAGAAATTAATGTAGCCTGAAACTTACACCCAAGGAAACTTATCCTTCCATGAAATAAACAATTTTACAAATTAAAGAAAAGGACTTTAATCCCTAACCAGGACAAAAATATATATTAACTAAATCAAATCTTACTCTCAGAAGATCATAAGCAGTTTTTTCTCCTTCTACTTGCTTCCTAAACAGGTGGAGCACCTTGGAACTTGAGGAGCCGTACTTTCTCTGGAAGTTTCAGGAGGGGTAAGCGGCCAGAGAAATGGACTGGACAATTCCCAACTAGCTTGTCTTAGAACTGCAAAATGAATTATTCTTTCTAATCAGATGTTAACTCTGCATGGCTGCTCTGTGTTGCTATCCCATGGGAAATGTGCTTAGAGAAAAAGTCTATAATGATGCCTAATCTCATTCTGTAAATTGGATTGATTATCAGCAGACATAGGCATCTGATATATTTTACTTCTGATGTTGCAAAAGCTCATTTGAAAGTGGGAGTATTTTTATGGTACAAATTAAGAATTTATTCCTTTTCTATTTACTGCCTATATAACATATATTTAAACATGAATGTACAAACCCCCTAATTATAGTTATGGTCTTTAATTTCTTCTACTCTATAAATACATATTTTTCTTAGATTATCACTTAAAGTGAAATTCTGAATCTCCTGAGATCAAATGTGCAGTATTAACTTCAGTGAAAAATTTGTTAATCTCGTTGTCTTACTTGCAACTCAGAAATTAGAAGAGAGTATTTGGTAGGGGAAAGTAAACAGGCTGTTTTCAGTCACCTGTTCCAAAGCTAAAATTGAAGAGAGAGAAAAAAATCAGCAATCAGGAAGAAAATTTAGTATGTAACAACATTGTCTCTAACTGGAAGATGCAGCTCATATTTTGTGTAATGAACAGAAGAACCCACATCAGTGCTCAGAAAAACTACATACATGCAGTGTGAGGAGGGCAACAGCTGCACATCGCATGCCCCACACTAACAGCCAGCATTTTCTTCAGTTTTCAGGAATTTGCTACTATCTCCAAAATGGGCCTGAGAGAAAATTACAAGAGGAAAACTATTAATTGTCGTAGTTTATTAACCTTATGCTGATGCACAAGGGGTGCAAGGGGAATTTTACACACTTGGCATCTGTTCTTGATGGGAATGGGAAGCAGCGTAGTGTAACAACCTCTTCCTCTGTCCTTGCTCTGTCCATCATTCCCGCTCGGACACACATCATTCCCTCGTCCTCTGGATGTCTCCACCCATATCACTCACCCACAGCGGGCGCTCAACGCTTTGGGAGCCCCAAGGCCCCACATACAGCATCCCTCCATGAGTGTGGCATCCTTGTATGCGTACACAATTACCCCAGAACTCAGCCGCCAGGCCCTGCCGTTCCTCCTTCTCGGTAGCTGCAGAAACTGAGCACGGCCGGACCTTTCCGAGCGGTTCTGGGGCCGGGAGCATCCCCCGCTCGCTCCCCGCAGCCCGGGAGCGGCGGGACGGGCTCGGCGCTGTCCGAGGTGCTGATCGCGGCTGGCGGAACAAACACACCGGGCCGGGCGGGGCTCGGGGAAAAGGAAATGTCACAGATCGGACAGAGTGTTCTGCGTTGGAAGGGACCCACAAGGGTCACCGAGTCCAGCTCTTACATGGATGGCTCATACAGGGTTTGAGCCCACGACCTTGGTGTTTTCAACACAATGGCCTGATGGCTTAGCCAATGGCAGGGCCAGGTATGCCTTATTGCCACTATCACTGTACTGGGAAACAAATGAACTTTCAGACAAATAAGACATCTTTTATTCTTCTTCACAAGAGTTTGGCTGTTATGCCGTAGCTGCCTGTGGTGGTGTTTATATTTTTCCTATTATGTTCTATATATTCCTTCATATACATCACTGCAAATGATGTTTCCTTAGTATACAGTGACACAGGAACACCACCTTCCTAAATGAAATCCCATAAGTAGCATTTTTATGTCTCAAAGTGCATACCTATAAGAAAACATACTCCTTAGCATATTGCAAATATATTTACAAGGTATCTTCTCATGTTCTGCTAAATGCAACAAGGCTTAGAGAAGTGATTTCTTAAACAAATGCTCTTGGAACAGCTAATTCCAGAGCACACAAGATGAGGGATTATTCTCTGTTAAGTCCTAAGTAATACAGAGTAGCTGGTTCAAGTAGTAATTATAGAATATGAAAGCGATGAACAACAGTGACAACATTAATTTCAACATTCTTGGGGAATAAAAGGTCCCAGTCTATTTTGGGAACACGATGTCTGAAAACAATATTCTGCAAAACTAAGAAACCTACTTAAGAGAGAGTAATAAGAATTACCTGCTACCATTTAACAGCACTAGAGCAAACATGTAGGATCACAAAGGCCTGTTTACTATTGGATAAAAAAAAGAAGTTGATGAAAGAAGATAGCATCATATACTCAAACACTAGATGAGTTAATTCCCCTTCAGAAAAATGAAAGCTCAATGAGGTATTTTATACCATGTCAGCAACACACTAGGTGTAAATGATTAAAACTTTTTAAAGAACTAAGATATTTTATTAAATTAACAACAGAGATTTTTTGTAAGAATAACATTAGAAACAAGAAGGCTTGACATAATCAGTAGGTCTACTGCATCACCAAAAAAACAAAGGAATGAATAAAGGACAAGAAAATGGCACAGAAAAAGTTACTAATTTCTTCACATTTCGTCTCAACATAAAAGAGTTTGGCAAATACAGGATGGCAGCATATACAGAGTGTGGTCACATAAGGAGGATTCTTTATAACAAGGTATTGGAAAATGATGAGCTAAAGAGCAATAAACCATGAGTACATTATACTGTACTTCCAAAATTCTGACAATTTCAAAATGGTACAGCTGGTGTGCTTTGAAGAGAAAAATGCAACTGCTTTATAAAATCATGTGTTATGTCGAAGCATCATCCAATTCTGTAACCATTTTAAAAACAAGTTCTATTATAAACTTGGTAACTACAAATACATGTTTTCTTTTGGTACTGATTGATGAATTCTATATAATGGTTGACATTAAAATATAATAATTATATGTGTATAAATTTAAATATTATTGACATTATTTTTTCTGTTTCTGCAAGCTAAATTACACCTTGATAATTATAGGAATCGTATTAATTTGGAGAACATTCATGTTAGCCACTGGAAGAAACAGGCAACCTTTTGAAAATACAATGAAAATGTCACAATACAGACAGCAACCAAGGCTACGATACATTTATTCAGAGAAAATCTATTTAGAAATGTCATTAGGCAATGGTTTCCCAACTTAGGTCTGGCAAAGGGATGAATAAGATAGAAACATTATTGAAATTAAATGAATCCCCAATTAGTATAGAAAGCAATAATTTCTGGACATTTGGAAGTAGTGCAAGTACATCAGTGAACAACATCAGCTGAAACTTCTTTTTAATCTGCAGATAATGAAAAACTACTGTGTTTCTGACTGCCAACAAAGTGACACCAAGATGCATTCTGATGCCTCTCAGTGGAGCACTCAGTTTTATTCAGAAATGTCACTGTGTTTACACACCACGGGTCCAACCAACATACACACAGCTTGGATCTAAACAGCTTTCTTCAGTGTGCATTTTAGGTAAAATTATGTGTATACTGAAATTATTCACCTAGGCGATTAGAAGAACTTGTATCAAGACCAGCATTTGACATAGCACAGGACAACCTCAACAAGGTTTAAAGGTTTACATGCAGCACAAGGTTTAAATGCAGCACATAAAGGGATGGTAGTTAAATCCCAAGGTATTTTCTATCAATAGACTTATGATAAAAATCTAATTCTGAACTCTTAAAATAAATTTCAACTGTTGACTAATGACTAAATATAGAATGCAACTTACTTTAAAGTAAGCTATCTGAGGCTCCATTTTATGATATGATCAAAACCAATGTGAAGCAACACCTTTGCCCACAGTCATAATTTTTATACCTGTTTTAAATCCTTTCTTTACAACTAAGATAGTGTAGGAAGATCAACCCCAAAACATGTTGTTAATATTGTTTGGAGAATTAATCAAAATTTCAGCTAGCTGATGATAATCATGAGATTAAAATTGTGGGGTCAAGCTGACCTCCTTTTCACAGTAGTTGACAAGGTTTTCAAAATACAGTGCACAGTACTGACTTTGCAAAAGGTCTCAAAAAGCTTAGCTGTCAAAAGGAATCATGAAACATCTTAACCATAAGTCTGCATAGCATCCACATAGCATCAACATACAATACTGCAGGTTTATAAAATATGACATAATTTACTAGCAATGATACAAACTTTCAGAAGAACTGAAGGAAATAGAATATTTAACCATTAAATAAAGTAACAGTGTTAACACTCATAATGGCAAGAAACTTAAAAAGTAACATAATACTATTAAGCAGTGGAATGTAGACCTTGAATTAATTAATTTCATTTTATGACTTCATACTACCAGATTTAGCTAAGCTCTGGAACAGATCAGTTAAGGACTGGAATAGAGTCACTCTGCACTTCTGTCAGTCTGCCAGCTGAAGTAAAGTAAACCTAGTTTTAGGACACCAAATAGTTCTTTTCAAGTGCTTCCAATTGTAAAAGAAAATAGGGGCCATAAACTGTTACATGATATAATTTTCTAGCATAACCCATTGTGCACAAGCCTATATAAAGGCTTTATAAACCAGCCACTCTTCATAAAACTCTACTCATCCTCAAAATAGATCTTTTCCCCACATTTTTGCTCTAAAAATGTTAAATAAATAATAAATCAGACTAAGACTCCTAAAAGGAAGAAAGTAGATTTGTAGGGCACCTAATTTTTTTTTTTTTTTTTTTTTTTTTTTTTTTTTTTTTGTGGGAGCTAACAGGTATATAACAGATGATGACACTGGAATGGCTTTTTAGTTAATACAGTAGGCTGAGTAACAGGAGATCTGTATTCTCTCCCCTCTGCATTTATATATACAGATATGTATGGCCAAAGTATTTATATCAAGATTTCCAGGTATAACTCCTAAGTTGGTATTATTACCAGGTTTCCTACTTTGATATTTGGGATCCACTGCGAATAAGTGTGTTATTCTAGCTGCGCTAAACATGAAAAGGAAGAAAAATAGTAAAGTCCAAGTATTTTTAAGCTCAACATCCAGTTAATCAGTGGATCCTTTGCAATTTTTTACAGCCTATCCTTCAATAGAAATAACAGGCCAGCCTTTTTCATAGGCTGCTGTTTGGGTTTTTATAGCTGCATTGATTTCTTCTAGTGTTATGAACACCAATCTATATTCAGCACAGCATCCAGAGCATCTGCATCAAACAAGAAATAGTGCCTCATATGAAGCACTACAGATAAAAAGAAAGGTAATAATCTCACTTGAAAAGCATCCCATTCGTCCTGTACACTGAAGGAGGTGTAGGTGTGATTAAAAGACTGGGTTCAGTCAATATATAAATACCAGAGGACAGACATAAAGTCCTATGAAGGAAGGTTGATGTTTAGGACCTGAACATTATTGCCACCTCATTTCTGTTATCAGCTGCTGGAGGGTCCTTTTTCAGCTAGACCATGGTAACCATGATTAGGTTATCATGTATGGTAAGAAAGAAACAGCAGAATTCTTATTTATGATTGCAATAATTGCTATTGATGCATGTTGTTCTCTTGGTTGGCCATAGAATGAAAACTGAAGCTGTTACTACAAATTACTTTCCCAGACACTGAATCCATGCATCCGAACAAAACTCTACTCTTAATGCAATTTCATTTGCATGGCATCTCCTAATTTTCTACAGTCAGCAAGAAATGGGTTCTACAAACAAATATGTGAACTCAGCTTCAGATGTCAAAGTCCTGGCTGAAAATAGCACATATAGAGGGAGCTTCCTCTTTGTGCCCTTCTGCAAATCTGTGTGCCTTCCCTGGGCATGGCCTGATCTGTAGTCCTGTTTGGGGTCTTTCAAAAAACACAAAATAAAACCTCTCAATGCTCTGTTGTTCTCAATTCCCCTGACACCAAAGGTATCTGATTCATCAGAATGAACCTTTTTTGCATGTCAACTTTCAATATGCCAACCCTTACTCAAAGGTGAGCAAGACATTTCCAGGCAATCTGCAGGTAGATGTGTCACAATTTCAATATTTTTTTCAAGCCTTTGTTAATTGTATTGAGTTGCAAACTACATCTTTGTTCTGTAATCTTATATCTCAAGAGAGATGAGTAACTGACAGAAGCAGTAGCCTGCATCTAAATGAGTTAGCTACTAAAGGATACAAGACATTTCTCCTCAGAGCTGCCTAAGAAATTTCAAGATATCAACTGAATTTTAGGATCCATTTTTAGGTTCTATTTCTGGTTTTATTGTAAGTATGCACATTCATGAGGAGAGATAAGGCTGTGTGCTATCATTACTTATTCAAGAAATAAGTATGATTGATTGGTGCACAGAGGACTCCCATGGGAGACTTACAGTCATGGGAGACAAAGTCAACCCATAGCAGCTATGTTTTTAAAATGAAAGGCATATTAATTGTTGATGGGTCCTGTCCTACTCTCTTCTGTTCCTACTTTGTAAGAAACTCAGAATTTAAATATTAAGAGACTGGCATTTAAATATTAAGAGACTGGCAAAGAAAAGTTATAAAAACATCTGGAAAATGCAAAGTATTTTAGGCATCACAATCATTTATTCTATAGGAGTGTATAAAGATGAAAGACATTGAAGACATCTATCCATTCAGAGCCAGTATTCAGTATCAGTTTAAAATGTCCTTCTTGGCAAAAAAGGAAAAAACTATTCAAATAAAAGGTGAAAGTGTGAAGCAGATTTAAATCTCTAAGCAACATTTAATGGTGACAAGGTACTGAACAGTTAATTGAAACATGACTAAAATCCAGTACACAGTTATAGTTGTCACAAAACCTATGTTTTTTAAAAAGCAATTATACAAACCCATGTGTTTTCTGAATAAAGATAAATAATAACTCATCCTGTTCAGTAGAGCTCCCTGATATTTTCATCTATAAATAACTATAGTGAGAGTTTTTATTGCAGCCTATCTCAGGGACAACTAGTTTTCAAATTAAGAGTAAATAACAGACAGAAGAGGAACTGACCCTTACTTCTGAATTTTGAATTTTTTGTTCGTAGTTCAAATAAATGAAGCTGAGGTTCAAATTACCTATGTGACAGTGATACCATCACAATACTCAAGCTGCAAATAAAGCAGCACCGCTAAATTTCCTGTCCATTCACAGAGGATGACAACAGTCACTCAAAACATCCCAGCCAAGGTCAGGTCACCTCTAATACAATGAATGTGCACAGTTATACAAGACAAGCACATGACTTTTCTTTAATAAACCCTGGTGATTTGTGTAGCTATGTCACATACCCATCATTGTCCCAATATAGCACTGACTCAGTAAACATGGAGGAATTCATTACAGTTGGAGAACATTTGACTGTTATGATCAATTAAGCATTTTTATCTAAGTTAATGGAAAGGACTAACCACTAGACTTACAAAACTTTTGGTGAAAAAATGCAGACAAGCCTATATTGCACTATAGCAAGGCAAATTCCATCCTTCATAATATCACACAGACACTACTTGTAACATTTTGCATGGCGAAACATTTTTCCACCTAGACAATCTCTCCCAGGATGCTGCTATTACCAAATTCTGATTTTCTTTTCTGTTAATGTTAAACAGGAAAATTACAATTTGTTCTTCTCCTACAAATCAGGTACATCTCAGGTGTAATTCCCCAAATTAATTTTGTTGAACTTCCCACAAAATTAGCCACTGAAAAGCTGTGTTGTGATAGATAACACGTCCAGCCACATGGCAAACCTGTGCTGGGACAGGCTCCTTGCAGGACCCATGGCCTTATGGAGAGAGAAGCTGGAACAGGTTCATGTTAGGACTTGTGACCCCCATGGGGGACCCACACTGGAGCAGCTTGTTCCAGAAGGACCTGAATATAATTCCTGGCTGGCTATCTTCCATGCAGTTACACTGGAGGGGGACTAACATACAGGGATCTACAAAGAACACAAAGACAGCCACAGGGACTCTCTGTGTTGTATTCCAGGATTTTAGTAAGCTAGAGAAGTGGAATGTGGCCACCAACAGAGATTAATATTTGGAGAAAATACTGGTTAGAAGTTCAAATTTGGGGATTTCAGTGATCAATATAAATGAGAATCCCCATATTAGAAAGCTCAGAATACTCCACCACACAGGAAGGGAAAAGCAGTATTACCAGTGAAAACGACTTCAGAGATTATATGCAAAGGATGACTTGTGTGCCAATACCTTTTCTGACTTCATATATCATGTAGAAACTGAAACAACCCTCCTTATCTGCAATCAAACAGAGAACAAAAACCCTTTGCAGGGGGTGGTTGGAAAGGAGGAAAATTGATTTTCTTGTCATTTGCAACACTGCAAAAATCTCATTGTACAAAAGCTGAAGATGCATCTTGATCTAATTGCTGCCACAGGACAACATTAGTTCAGCTTGATCACTAAGTGCAATGAACACCCTCCCCAGCAGCATAACAAACAAAAATTGCTGCAGAACCATCTTCCCCCTTCCTTTTGCTGAGAAGCTACGCAGCAGCATCTACCCATCTGACTTTGGAAGAGTATGACCTTTACATGGGCTCACAGCTTCTTTTGAGCAGCCACCTGCTTCCTTCAAACATCCCCTGCTCCCCCGTGGTCTCCCATGGGCTGCAGGGACACAGCTGCCTCACCAGGGTCTTCACCACAGGCTGCAGGATCCCTGCTCTGGTGTCTGCAGCACTGCTTCCCCTTCTTCTTCACTGACCTTGATGCCTTCATAGCTGTTTCACATATTCCCAGTCCTGACTTGAGCTGCAGTTGTGCAGGCTTTTCTCCCCTTTTTAAATTGTTATCCCAGAGGTTCTACCATCATTTGGCTTGGCCAACTGGGCATAGGGGAATCTTCCAGCAGTTTGTCACAGAAGCCACTTGTATGGGCTCTCACGCAAAGGCAGACCCAATAGACCTGTGCACTGTTCACAGGACAACCAAAGCAAAGCTGTCTATAACTGCTACTTCAATTCAAGCCACTCAGTCCCATATTTGAATAAGTGATAGTCCTGGGACTGCCACTTCTGCTTCTCTTTATACCTGACATTGATCTTGTTAGCCTAGGTATTAATTTCATGCATCTTGGACAAATTGGTAGTTTAGGTGAGACAAAAGCAATAAAACCAGAATGATCTCTTTAAATGGCAACAATATGATTTTATCAATCTTGTTAGTGTTCATCCCTCAAAGATTTTCACACCACAAATGCCACTACCAGTCCAAGCATACCTAGGCATTTTTAATTTTACTTCAGTTGATGGTTGCAATAACCATTTTATAGTACATATAACCTAGGAGCAATTGTATTCTAACTTTCAAAACTCTAAATACCTGTCTGATAATATCCTTGCAAAAACTAATGAACTAAAGGAACTGATAGTCTGCAAGACTGAAAACTGTTGTTCACAGCTATCTGTACGTTACTCAACCACGGCTCTAAAGGACATTTTACCCAAATATGGATTAATGGACTGTACTATTATTGCTTAGGCATTTATTCTAACTCCTCTAGATAACAGGACAGAAAATGACAACAGTCAAGAATAGTTGGTTATTGGAAGTCTACTGATGCCACTATCACAGATCAAACTCTGCGTTCAGTCACCAATGTAACAAGCGCACGAGAGGCGCTGGCAGGGCGGGGCTCGGCCAAGAGCTCCGTGCCCGGGGTGGCAGGGCCGGGACCGGCAGGGCCCCGTTGTCCGCCCAGAGCGGGGCCGCAGCTCCATGCCCGGGAGAGCTCCGTTCCCTACCGTCGGGCAGCCGGCCGGGACCGGCAGGGCCCCGTTGTCCGCCCAGAGCCGCCTCCCCCGCGGCCCCGGCGCTCCGCCCCAGCCGGCCGAGGCGGGGCCCGGCGGCTCCGCGGCGGCACCAGCGCGGCCCCGCTCGGCGGCAACGCGGCCCCGCTCGGCGCCGGCGCCCGGCCGGAGCTCCTGCGGTGCTCCCGCCGGCGAGATGGGGCTGGAGCCGCTGTACCAGGCCTGGAGCTACTTCAGGCGGAGGAAGTTCCGGGAGTGCTCGGATGTCTGCTCGCAGATTCTGGAGAGGCCGCCCGGCGAGCAGGTAGCGGGGCCGGGCCGCGGCGGGAGGCGGCGGTGAGGGGCGGAGCGGCCGCGTCCCGGCTGCCTCGGCGCCCCGGGAGCCGCTGCGCCTGCTGCAGCCGCCGGCGGGGCCGGGTGCCGCCCGGCAGCGAGGCAGGAGCGCTGGGCCGCGCCAAGCTCCCGGGGCAGAGGCCGGGCAGCGCCGCCCCTCCACTCTCCGTCTCCCGGCGCCGGCGCTGCGGCTCCGCCTCAGACACGCCCCGGGGGAGCCCCCCCGGCCCGGCCCGGCCCGGCGCCAGCGCTGGGAGGGGGAGCGGTGCTGCGGGCGCCGCCGGAGAGCTGCCGTGACTGCCGGGGGCCAGGCTCTTCCAAATGCTGAGAACTTTAACCCACTCAGCATTTTGGGGAGTTAAAGAGAGACAAGCTGAGATTAAAAATCAGGTCTGCTAGGGATGTTCCTGTTGATTTTATACTGCTGTTTAGATATCATCGCTGCTGTGTGGACCAAATCACATAAGATTAAGAGATACCATTTTAGCTCAGCTCACCTACGAGCCCTACCTTGGGACAGGAGGCATTTGCTTACCTCTCTCTGCTCTTTTTCCAGCTGCAGAGTCTCTGGAAACGTAGGACATGTTTTTCAATATCTACATATTTTCCCACCCTTCTGTAAGAGTAAAGGATTTGGGAAAGTTGTTTCTGGATTAATATTTGCAAGCATGTAAACATTTTCTTTGCCATATTTTAAAAAGAGTAATTGAACACTCTTCATCTTAAACACTTTACTGTAAACTTCTTAGTCTCAAAGCGTCCTACAGACAGATGTTTAAAGAATCTTGAATGCAGTTCTTTTTGTCACAAAGGACAAGCCTTTAAAGAAAGCTGCATGGTCACACAATAGTGTAAATATAAAGCCCAGTAATTGTTTGAACTGATTTAGGATAGATATTGAAAAGATTCTTTTTTTATGTTTTACACTGTAAGGCACCACCAAGGAGCCATCAGCAGAGACATTTTTAGTGGAGAAAGTATTCCAAGAACATTATTCCTGATCCCTAAATGGGACTCAGTATTGTTAGTATGGGACTAGCATTGTTCCATGCTAGTGCTGTATTATTTATATGTATATATATTATTGGGTCTTTATATATAAACTTTTGCATATATGTCATGGTTTGAGCCTGGCACAGAGCCAGTGCCCCCATGAAAATGCCTCACCCTGGTGTCTGCTGTGAGATGTGACCAGGAATAAGCAAAACAGGCTCCAACTTAAACATAAATAACACTTTATTACCTAAAACTACAGGAAAAAATAGGAAAGACTATAAGGAAAAGAAAAAGAAATTGAAAACCTTACAAAAACCACTTTTCCTCCTCCCCACTCCCTGACTTTCCCAATCCAATACATTCTCTCAAAAATACCAACTGCCCAGCCTTGGCCCCACACGTTAGTATACTCAAACTGCAGTTCATGGAGAGGAAAAGGAGTCCTTCTTGTTCCATAGGCTTTTCCTGGAAACAGTGAAATCCCGGATGCTTCTTTGTCACTTTGGCACCGCCCGGAAAGTCCATTTCTGCCGCTTGTGACATGTTCCTTCCATGCTCAGTGCTCTCACCACTGAGACATGGCCAGAGCTGCTTTTAGGGTGGTCTTTCAAGGATGCCTTGTCTCACTCCAAAAAGGCACAGTCTCTGCTTTTGGGACAACTGTCCCCCCCATATATTTCCAACCCCCTGGGGCCGGGGGGTCCTCACAAATGAACCCTCCTGGTTTTGAGGCACTGCCTCCCCCTAAATGCAGTCTGTGTCACAGGAACAACTGAGTCCATGGCTACAAGAAAACGTCCAGCCCAAAGGCCACTCCAAATCATCTCTCCCCATCCAATCATCTCCACAAACTCCGGGCCAAGGTCCTTATCTCATATCATCTCTCATCTCCCTTCTTATTCAGCTTCGAGGAGGATTAGCATTTTCACAAGGCCCCAATCATGCAGGAAAGGGTTAAAAGTTTTCAGTCTCTGTCTGTCGGTCCCGGAACGGCTCCCACGCATGCTGCCCACACGCTGCCGCTGCGGCCGGGCAGTCTTCCTCCCCCTTCTCGCTGGCTGCTCTCCTGGGGGGGGGAAGGGGGGCTGGCTGCTCGAGGGCTCGATGTCTCTTGGGGCTCCCCCACCCTTCCATCCTTGGAGCCCCCCCGAAGCCCCCTCAACCCCATTTCTGTCCAGGCCCTGGGCCTACCACGTGGCTGGCCCCTCCCCCGCCCAGCAGCAGCGGGCCGGGCGAGGGAGAGAGGTCTGAACTCCTCGGCCGACGATGTCCAAAGAGGAAGTGCCAGGGCAGTGCCTTGCTTTTAACCCCTGTGTATTCTCGGAGGTGTGTCCAAAACCCACTGGCCACACCGGACGCCAGTCTCAAACCCAAAACCTTCATTGGTTTGACCACAGCTTCCCAGAATTCCCAACTTCTTCCTGGTCAAACCATGACAATATAGAAGGACAACCCTTGATTTGTAAAACAAACACTTGAAATAGCCCAAATAACAGTAAATAAGAGTTGTAAATATCAAGATGCTTCTGTTGCTCTTAATTTATAAAGTTTTTAATGAGTAAAACATTTTTCAATCTGTGATCCCAACATGGGAATGTAAAGACAAGTGCATTTCTACTCTGTGCTTAAAATGGTATTTTATGTCATGTTGGGCACCGGAAAACAGACAGACGAATGACAACACTTGCAGAAAGTTTGGATTAAGTGAGCTGCTGTGCAGCATGAGGAATACTCAACAGCTTTAATCGCTGTGCCATCTGTTCTTATCCTCTTGTCCCATATTCTGCTAAGCATGTGCTCCCCAACCTCTGCAACCAGGCAAAGAGGGTTCTTGGAGGAGCAGTAGCCTCTGTCACTGTTCAGGGACTCACTTCTTTGAACAGCATGGGTTAGGATACAATTTCAGCTACAGGAGGTGGTGTCCTTTAAAGACATGCCCAGGTGGAGTTAAACAGTTACTCTTACAGGTCAGGGCTTTTTCATGCTCAGACAACTGGCCTTCTCCCTTCTCAGACATGGAATGTAACAGCAAGTGAGTAAAGGAAGAGACCAACATTGCCCAGCTGGAAAGTGTTTTCATGCCTGAAAGAGATGGCCTTTCCTGTGTGAAAGCCTGCACTTTTTTCCCTTCTTGTCTGCTAAGTGGTAGCACCACTCCTGCTCCATTGCATCTGCAGCAGTGTCCTAGAGCTATGGGCTGCTGAAACCAGCTTTTTACAATAGCCTTAGAAGTTGGTGCATTTTTGCCACTACACTTTAAAATGTAGTAAGGAATTTTCTTGACCTATGTCTTGATTTACCACTCCCTGTACATATGGCATACAGTATTCAGGATATGTTTGGATCACAAGTATAATAATGATGATAAGTTCTCCTTCAAGAACTGGGCAAATGATGATATAAAGACCTTAAAAATAAGTTTAGTGATGATCCAGTCAATAGTCACATTTTCATACATTTAGAGGCTGTCTTAATTGGTGCAGAACTCTCTTTGAACCCTGTCACCAGATGCAGTAAGCCCTAGGAGGTTTTTAAAGTACTTTGTTGACCTTTTAGCTAACTAGGCATGAATCAGAAATTTTCTTACATAGCAGTATCAAATGCTGTGCCATTATAAATCTTGAATTCTTAAAGGGCACAACAACAAAATCAATGAAGTTTTCATGAAGAGTACATAGAAAATAACATTGTGATAGAAGAATAATTAGCTGCTACTGGGTTACATCTTATGGAAGATTAATTTTTTTCTATAAAATATCCTGTGCACGTCTTAATTTAAGAATTAGAAATATAAATTGTATTTGTGGAATTCACTTCTGTATTATCTCAGGATAAATAAAAACTATTTCGTGTGACTGGTATTTGGTCATAGAAACATGTAAAATACTGGTGTTCAGTCTAATTATTTCCTATTGTAAGCAAACAGGCCTTGCCTTCTGTGTTTATAGTAATAGCATGACCTAGAGGAAATACAATCCAGGACTGTCTCTGTTGATCATCCTGATTAGTCACCTAATCTGATTACTCTTTGTGTTCCATATGTAGGATTCAAGGCAATAAACAGAACCCATGTATGAGGCCTGCTCTAGTTTAACAATAGAAAAAAATTGCCTGATACAATTAATAGATATATAGTGGATGTTGTTCCTTTAACTTAATTAATGGTCTTCCGTGAGGATTTGCTTTTGTTCATTCATCCTTTCTTCTCCCATGTTGAATTTTCAGCTGCTATAATTTGCATACTTGTTTTTGTAACATCATAATGAAGTTATCATGGTTATGTTTATGGGCATTGAACTTGATTTGAAAAAGCATCTTCAACTGAAATCACTTGCTGGTGCAAAAGACTGTAAGTTTATGCACAAAAATAGTAACACTGAGAGTGAAGTCACTGTTCCTGGATAAAGGTTTGGGGTTTTTTTTCTGTGTTTCTGCTCTTAATCATTTGAAGAGCATTTTCAGAATATAATGATTTTAATATTTTGCATGTATTAAATTGTACTTACCTAAAACTAATTGTAGAGTGAAGCCTTATTCTAATACAAGGTATGTAATATATTCCCTCTTTCAGGCTGTAAGCGTCAAAAAACTTCATTATTCTAAGTATTTTTGGTATTCACATAAACTGACTTTACATTTTAATGTTAAAGTGCCCTCAGTGGATTTAGGGATCTGGATTAAATAGTTCCTTCATTAGTTTTACAATCTTTTTACTTTCAAGGCAGCTTTATATGTGTAAATGATAAGTAAATTTGAGCTTTTGTTTTGAGAGACAAGCTTACAGGGCAATGCTATTTGTTAATCCTCTCAAAATCTAGTTCCTGTGGATTATTTGCATGTGTAGCAGCTGCTGGATCCACCCATGTTAAAATATGTTATATTCTAATGTAATTTTTGTTATTCCACACTTTTGCTTAATTTGAGGATCCAGTTATCTGCTTGAGAGTTATTTAAAATCTAAAGTTATTTCTTGTCAAAAACTGAAACAATGTGTTAGTATGTGTGAACAATACATACTGTTACCTACAGTTATGAGAATGCAATGGTTTTAATATTATTGATCAAATCTACTTTTTTGCCAAAATCATGAGGGATGTAATTTCTGAATTTTATTGTAATATAAGGGCTCCTACATAAGCAAATTAATTTGATTTTTAAATTATTTTTGAAAGTAATGAACAATGCCTAAAGTAAGATACACATCTGTAACATCAAGGCATTTTTGTATCAGTGTTGACATAATATTCCAAACTTGTCCTCATTAGTTACTGTAGCACATATGGTATGGAAGACCTCCTACTGTTCTTAAAACCATCTTCATATGGGCTGTAGTGCTCAGACACAATGGGGTGAACAAAATGTAAGCTGAAATATCCCAATATCCTTTATTACTTAGAAAGCTGAATAGTTTGGTTTTTTTAGAAAAAAAATGCTATACATAAAAGAATTGTAGTAGTTCATTTAATCATTCAACTGAAATGCAAAGCCAGTTTCAGTGCCTTAGTCAGGCCCAGGTACATCACAGTAAACTGAGATTAATCCCTGAATAATGTTCAGTTCCATAGAGTACTCAATGTGCAAGATGTGTTATGCATTCTAACAGCAGTGAGCAACTTTTTGGTTCCAAATACAATCCTTTAAAGGCCACAAATTCCAATACAGTACAGAAGGAAGATGTCCTTCACCAGTATTCTGGGTCCCTGCTGTCATAGAATGTACTGAGTAAAAATGTTCAAATTGGAAGAAGCAGACCATGCTTCATACTACAGAGGGATGATTTTGACATTGCCATTCTCCTGGTGGGCAGAAGCCAGCTCTGTGTCTTGGCTGCAAAGCAAACAGCACCAGGACAGTGCTTGAGCTGGGGGAAGACATCGGTGTCATCTAATAGCAGTCTCTGATACTGATGCATACAAGGAGGTTATCAAGAAAATGGAGCCAGGGACCACTTGCAATGGTGCAGGGAAGTGAAGGAGGCTTTGGCTTGGTATGGAGGAAAACATTTCTCTGTAGGGATAGTCAGCAGGCAAACAGGTTGCCCAGCGGCACTGTGCAGCCTCCATCCTTGAAAGTTTTCAAGATCCAATTGGATCTTGAGCAATCTCAACAAGATCAGTCTTGCCTTGAGGGCTTTGGACTAGAGACACTTTCAGAAGTCCCTTTATAGTCTGAATTGCTTGAAGATTGTGTATTCAGTCCGATACAGTTGGTTTAACTGTGATAGATTTATACAATACCAGATATGCAAGAAATTTTTCACTACCTCTAGGAGCAGAAGTGATCTGACACTACGAAACAGTGATTTAGAGAAAGTAACATTCATCTCCCACCTTCCTTGTCCAAAGCTAAAGTAATACATTAGGAAAAACTAATCCCCAGTCCCTGGAAGTGAAGAGTAGTTTAAATATTATGTAGACATGATAATTACACATTAATTGGTGATAAACCTAAATTTTTTTCCTGTCAGTATTTACTCAATTTTACTAGAAGTTTTCAAGTAGATGCAAGTTTCAGCTTTTTTACTTACAGTAAACTTCATCTGGTAGCTTTTCTTTTGGTTTTTTTGGGTTGTGCAATAGGCTGTTCGTTTGACATTTATTCCACTTACAATATTACTGTCTAAGTGCAATGAATACATCATTTTAATCATAAAAGTACCATGAAAAAGCCGTAGAATTTTCTTTTGTTTTCTTGAGTGGTGTCATTGTGATCACCAGCAGCAGCTGAAAAAAGTGTGCAAAAATGGATTTTATTAAGTAGGCATTCTAAAGATGATGGTGTAATAATCTGGTTAATTTTTAGGAGATGTGCATACATCTTCCAAGTTCATTTTATTTTAATCTATCATTTTTCAGCTTCATAATGCTTGCATGTTAATCTAAGATTTGGCTAGATTCAGCAGAAGCAAGAAAGCAAAGGTGTCAAAAAGATACACTTACTGCAAATTTACTTTCATTGTGCAAAACATTGATTAGCTTCATAACGTGTGTAAGTTGAGATAGTGTACTAAAATGGAAATCTGGATATATGTGTCAGAGAGAAAATGTGCAGAATGAGGTCGTCACGGAGTATGAATACACTTTTATTGTTGTTTTTATTATTTGGCATTTCCATTCCTTAGTTTCTATTTTCTCTCTTTACAGGAGCTTGATTCTGAATACACTGTGTTTCAGGTAAAGTTCTTTCCATTAATTCAATCATTAGATGCAATCATTGGGAAGAATTTCTAATACTCTGAATAATACTTGTTTGTAGTTATGTCCTCAATAGCATAGTTTTTTTGTTGTTGTTATTGGTAAGGCATTACTTTTGATAAAGGGAAGATTTTTGATATTTTGAACAGGCAGCTTTTATATTTGATAGAATTTTATTTCTCTCATATTTTTCCTATATCTTTTTTCAGCAGTTCAGTGCTTTCTAAAAGCTAAATTGAATCTACCTTGAACTGAATGACCTTCATCTGCAGATGAGATTAGGAAGAAAATGTGCCATTTTATTTAATGCATGGAATGGTGAGCCCCTACCCATGCTCTTCCTGCTCTTGCAGCTCCGGCTCACTGCTTGCCTTGTGCAGTCCAGTAGCCTTGTAGGTGCATGATGATGATTTGCATAAGTGATGGAAGACTGAGAGTAATTAATTAATTTTCCCTCTGCCCACATTACCTCTAGATTATTGCAATGGCAAGAATAGCATTGGGCAGGTGATGGCATCTCTTGGCTCCAGCCTACAGTCAGAAGAGATTAAATGCAATGTGAAATGGCATTTTTAAATACAGCTCCATAACATATTTTAAAGGTCTTTACTCCATGAATTCATGCAGGTTGTTTACATGGAGAATGGTTTCACTGCAACACTGCTGGATATCTTCTTGAATGTAATTATTACCCTTCACAATGTAGTTGTGTTCTGGGGTTTTCATTGTGTATGGAATAAAATTTATTATAATAGAAAGGATTATTGGGGAATACAAGCTCTTGAAAAAGTATGTTACCATGTTCAGAGAAAACAAAGTCTATATTTTTAATTTGGTTTTTGTACTCTTCAGGATCAAGAAGAAAATACTTGATTCAGTTACAAACTTCACAAAAACTGAGTGAAAAACACTCTGTCACTTCTCTTTCTGGAATTTAGACTTACATGCTGTATACTGTATACTTATATACTGCATCACATTTCTGTACCTCTTTAATTGCTATTAGGTATTGTAAATTTTGTTCTGATTATGAGTTAAGCAAGCTAAATTTGTTATGTTGTGAATATGTGGGTCATCAGAAATTAGCTCCCCTTTCCTTTTCCTATCATATAAATGCCTTTTTATAAAAATGTAGTTTATCTTCATAAGCTCCAGACATGGTGCTTATCACAAAATACAAAATTATCAGTCCCACAAAGAGAAAGCAGATAATCTGTAATCTACAAACAGATGTTTAATTAAGGACTACTGTGTGATATTTGAATTTTTTGTTGGCTGTGAGGCCTTGGACTAGGAGCTTTACACTGGAAGGGATGCCTAAGGAATCTATTTTTTATGGCAGATATTTGCCTAGTAATGACAAAGAGACATGTTGATTTTAAAAACACATTTTCACATGTTAGTTAGTGGAAAAATTACAATAATACACTTATGCCTATGTAAAGAACTGACCTAAGTTTTAGCAATTAGTGTAGAGGAGTTACTACTTCCGATTTCCAGGAAAAGATCATTACTATGGGCAGGTTTTCTTATTTCTAGTAAGAAATTAGCCTGTGCTTGGCTATGCAAGAGTTCTAATTGGAGAATATTACCTGTAGAGACATGGTCATGTTGACTGCAGATGTACATGTCTTTGAAAAGAACAGAGTAGCATCAAGGTATTAAAAATTCAACAAACTAAATACTTCATAGAATAATGAAAAGCTGTAAAAGGTGTTGAACATCTAACAGAAATCTCAAAATTACTTAAAGGCTGTCATCCTACTACATAAGAATAAACTAAGAGAAAATAAAACAAATGTGGATTATGACTGTCTGGCCTAGATTCAGATCATCCTTCTGAATTCTCTTTTCTTCATTCTTGAACAAAAATTTCCAATTGTGGTTGAATCAGCTGGCTGACGTCCTCCTTCTGCTTGGAAGAAAGCACTTTTTAAAAGAATAGTTAAATATTTCAGCATCTTTAGATACGCTTTCTTTTTGATTGACACAACTTTGCATAGAAGTATAAGGAAAGTCTAGAGGAAATGACAGAGTGAATGAAAAATGTCTTATTAAATGATTACTTAAATTATTAAATAAACTTGAGTTTCAGATCTTCTCATACCTCTTCCTTAAGGAACAAACATTTCCATGTGTTTGACCTTTATTTCTGTTAAGACAGTCTGTTTCTATTTTGAAAGGTCTCCTTAGCCAATATTAATATGCTTTTCCACCAGATTGCTGTACTCCGTGTTAGAAAGGAAGCAAAATCTAATTATTTTGGCAGTGATTTTTACTCTGGATAAAAACATCTGTTCAATATCTGATGGAAGATCAGGGATTGGTCTTGTGACTTCCTATATCATGCCAGTTCTATGAGTACATTACAAGCATATCAAATTATCAAAGTGGTTGGACCTGCACTTATACCTGCGTAATACCTTTGTTGGTATTTCTATATGGCTGCTATTGATTTTTCTTGTTTTCTTTTTTCTCCCCACCGATTTGGTGTCTTCACAGTCTACACTAAGCTTGTCACATAGGCTGGAGTTATGCTTGCCTTTCCATGCTGCTCAGATTATCCTCCAAGACATACAGTATAGTAATTTGTCAGTTCAGGTCACTAAAATGGATTTCAATGCTCTCATAATCTGAAATGCCTGGGGTGTATATTTATACAGTGTTTTACAGCTGATGCTTTGAACAAAGGACTTAGTCTCCTTTTATACCTCCATCAGACAGATGGATATACTCAGCTGTTTTAAGTCAATACCTTATTCAGGCCTAATAAAGCTGTGAAGTGAATAATAAAGAAATTATAAAATTGCTGATTAGATTATTTACTTAGTGTCTTGAAGACATTTTACTTTTTACTTATCCTTATTCAGGCTGCCTGGAACCTGAAGACACGGGCTTTGACAGAAATGGTGTATGTGGATGAAATTGATATGGATCAAGAAGGAATCGCAGAGATCATCCTGGATGAAAATGCCATTGCTCAAGTTGCACGTAAGATTGACTTTCACTTCAATACATTGATTCAACAAGAGCTCTTCGGGCCATCTCTTTTGTCATCTAGAATTGAACAAACTGAGGTGACCTGATACAGCATTTCGTATTGGTAAAAAAAGCATTTTAGATCGTTTTATGGCAATGTTGAGATCCACTGTGTGTTCTTGATGTAGTACTTAGGCCATTCAGACGAGAGTTCAGACCATGCTCAATTGTGTTTCATCAGCTTTTCCTTTACATTTGAGGAAATGTAGTGAGGATGCAAGTGGTTACTTGATTTTTCCACCAATATGTTGATTTCTTTTACTCCTTACTGGCTTCTTTAGGCATTGTGGGAAACTAGAGAAAAAATCTGTTCTTGGTGTACTGTGAATTTTATCCATATGCCTGTAGTGTAGACAACAGTCAGATACCACCTTTTGGCATAATGTCCTGCCAACATTATCTGAACTGATTTTCTTTCTTCTGCTTTTCTCTACTTAATTTTTCTCTTCCTTCACCAAGCAGTTCTTCAGCTCTGACATTGTTTCTTCTATGCAATTATTTTTCAGCTTCGTCAATTGGCTTTCAAGTGGACAATAATTAGTTGTCTTCCACTACTTTTTTGGCAGTATTTATATTTTTCTCTGTTTCTTTAGTACAGTTCACGTGGAAGTTTTTATGTAACTCATTAAGCGTAGCTCTCGACCATGTACCATGTCAAGAAATTCAAGGGAAGAACTGAACATAGACCAAACTGACACTTAAAGTGTTAAAAGCTTTTCTTGTCTGTATGGATGTAGGTAATTGCATATCTATCTTGTTACAGTTTTTAAAATTTTCATTACATGCTCAGTCACAGTCAAGCAGTACTGAAGATGTGTTTATACATTGTGATCAACTAATTATGGATATCTGTCTTAAAATTCCATAGTAATAAAATCTGGAGTTTAATTTGATTTTGTGTCCCCTGTGGTAGAGATTATCTTCCAAGAAAAATAATTTGATGAATATTGTTTAGAAATAAGGCATTCTGGAAAAATATATTCATGCTATGTTGAAGCTGAAAAAAAGGTGACCTTCTGGATAGTGTGTCACAGATTTCAAAACCAAAGAAAATTATTACAATAGTGTAGCCTCCACTTCTGTATCATTGAGATAAGACTTGGCTATTTGTGCTTCAAATCTGCTAGATGTGCCTGAACTAGTATATAATTTTTCAGAAAGTATAAGAACTTTCCAAAGATAGAGAACTCCCTGCAGTCTTTTGTAAATTATTAAATTTAATAGATTTTATCAGTGTGCCATATCTTTAGTGGGAACTATTAACTGTAACTCCACCTGTTGCTTCTTTGTGAACATTTTATGCCTGATACAAAGTTATTTTCAAAGGTATATTTTCCAAGTAAGTAGGTAAATCTGTCATTAAATCATTCAGTGATCTTTTCTTTGATAAGCTGAACAACCTTCTCATTCTGAGCTATATATTTTAATTTTTGAGTTGAGTCTTGAAAGTCTTTTCTTAAACCTTTCTATTTATCCATTTGTCATTCGTAGTCACCAAACCAAACAATGATCCACTCAAGTGCAGAAAACATGTTTTTCTTCTAGACCTTGATTTTACTTTCTTTATACTTCTGAGGTGTTCAAATGTTGCACTTTTACATAAAAGGTAAGCACAGAAATCACTGAACAGAGTGCAAGGACAGCAGAGTCAGTGGTGTCTAGGGACAGGACCAGAGGCAGTGGGCACAAACTTAAGCTCAGGAGGTTTCTTCTGAACATCAGGAAACATTTATTTTTAACTATGAGGGTGACTGAGAACTGGCACAGGCTTCCCATGGAGAATGTGGAATCTGCCTCCTTAGAGCTATCCAGAAACCATCTAAATAAGGTCCTGGGCAGCTGGCTTCAGGTGTCCCTGCTTGAGCATTGTTGGACCATATGACCTCCACCATCCTTTGGTTCTGTGATTACTCCACTTGTACACTTGACTTAATAAAAATGGATGCTGACCGTTTGTGGGCTTTTTCTTTTGCTGTAAAAGTGTGTTAGCCATAGTTGGTCTTGACTCAGGTCTTCATTGTGGCAGATGTTTCAGGATATCCTCCTCCACTAAAGTCATAGTTCCCAAACATAAAACTGTGTAGCCACACCTCTCATATTACAATTGGTATTGTCTATACTTTGCCTATTAAGCAGTTTAAATCTTTCTGCATCAGTTACACGTCCATTTCAGTTTTACATCTGCCCTTATCTTAGTTTCCAGATTAAACTCTCTTAATTATGACTTTGCTGTCAGTCATGAGTTATTAAATAATTACTAAAGTATATAGGATCCATGGGAAAAAACTACTTTTCTGTGGTTCCTCTTCACACATATGTAATGATATCTTTCTTCTTATAATTTTGCTGTGTTAATTTTCCATCAATCTTGTTTATTAACGAAAATGTCCTAGAGCACTGTTTTGCAGAAAAATCCATTATGTTACTTTTGGACTATTAACACCATTAATTTTCTCAGGTAATATTCTAATCATGTTTAAATGTGTTACCTTGACAGCATATTTTTCAGAAAGTTGTACTAATTGGTATTATGGATAATCACAGCTATTTCATTAACTGGGGAATTAAAGGAATCATCTGCAGTCATCACTAACTACTGAAATTTCACTCTTAAATTCTGACACTTCTAATGGCAATATGCACTGCTGTGGCCTTTTACATCTATTCATAGCTAGTTGGCTTGGGAATTCTCCAAGTTAGGACTGAGTTGCCTGGGGTGAGGTCAAAGGAACTGTAATCATTCTCCCAGTGCACCAAAAACTCAAAACAATTGTAGTTATTAAAAAACATGTCTGAAAAAAGGAATTTTAATGTCTTGCCTCTTTTATATTACAGCAATAGTTTTAAAAATAGTTCAGAAAGGGAAAGAGTAATACATTTGTCTGCTAGTCTAAAAAGTTGAAAGCCACTTTCCTCATTTCACTGAAGAGTGCCTAGTTACCATGTTAGAAACTCTGCTGAGTGAACTGTCCACCCTTTCTGTTATGGAGTAAAAACTTCAAGATTCATAGGACTAAATAAGGCAAGTAAGCAATAGAAATCCTGAGGGTGTCCAGCGAAAAGAGAGAGAGTTTTTAATTTATTTTAGCACCAATTGCATGCTTAGTTGGTTTTGCCCAGGAGATCATGGTTAATAACTTCTTTTGTATTATTTAACTTTAAATACAGCTGTAGTCAGGTGGCTGCTTACGGTTTGTTTTGGGGAGAAAAGAAGAAAGTCTATCTATCAGTTTATCTTCAGTTCTTGTAAATATTTGCAATAAAAGCAGTTCATAAGTATATAGAAAATGCGTAGATGACTAACAATGATTTGTCAGTAATTGTCTGTGTCAACTTAAATCTCATTTCTTTCTCTACATAGTAACAAGCAGTGAAGCAACTGCAAGGTATAGATCTTATATGTTGCTTTTAACCGAGTATTTAAAATCATCTCATAGACATTCACTTAGCAGATTAGAACTGCCCTATCAAATTACGGTGAATGCAAATCTACCTGCAGGAACTAGTAATGATCCACTGTCAAAACAGAAATATGTGAAAAGGGGAACCCTTCATCAGTTCGCCTGGGCTCAGGTAGGTTCAGGTTGGTTTTCATTGATGACCTTTGGGTATAGACGAGTTCACACTCTACAGTGCTCTAAATTGTAGATGGGGATCTTACCAGGGTCTAATGTCATGAGATAACACTCTCCATCTGCTCTGTAGGTGAAGGTTTAGATTTACTTACTCAAGTCTGGGTGCCAGATAGAAAATATACCATTTCAAGTTAGCCTGGTCTCATTGTTTCAGTAACCTTTTACCTTTAGCACTGTGTGATGTTTCTAAGATCTTCTTGACAATTTGTCAATCCCAGTAGGAATCCACACAGGCACTTGTTTGGTCCCCCCAGGTGGGATGGAGAAGAGAATGGAGAGGGTGAAAGAAAGAAAACCTTCACAGCATTCATTGTTTGGCAGGTTTCTTGCAAGAGTCTTTCAAATTGTCTGTAGTAGAATGCAATATTTGGGGTTTGTCTTCTTTGTCCCCTTAGTTTGAATAAAGAAATTTCTGTCTTACTGTTTATCGTAAAACACAATCATGTTTGAAGTCCTCTGGACAAGGGAGTAATATCTCAAAGTGAAGTGAGAAATGCTCTTATTTTGTAGGACCAGGAACATCTTTGAAACTTCCTGGAACTGGCCAAGGTGGAGGCCCCAGCCCAGCTGTTAGGTATGTGATAGTTTATTTTTTAAAATGCATTGAGTTCAAAATGAACAAATCACTCTGAAAATGAAATGCTTTGGGTATAACTGTTCAAATTCTCTATCAATAAATACCACCTAACATAAGGATAATGTACTTGTCACCTTCAGGCCCGTAACTCAGTCGGGAAGGCCCATCACAGGGTTTGTGAGACCCAGCACGCAGAGCGGGCGGCCCAGCACCATGGAGCAGGCGATACGAACGCCCCGGACAGCTCTCACAGCTCGGCCCATCACCAGCGCCTCCGGGGGGTACGTCAGGCCCGGCACGGTGAGTTGCTCGCCTCTCTTCCCTGAGTGGAACATTTCTTGTCACAGTATCTGGCACACTGACACTGCAGTTTACTTTAAAGCTGCCTCTAAACTCAAGTTTGAAGGAAGCGAGTGGTTTTAGTTTTTTAAATTTTTTTCAAAATAGAGTTTGAAAATATAACTTCTTGTGCATTTGATAGTCTGGTTATGTAAAGAAATGTGCATAAATTCAAAAGTTCACCAGGATTCATATAAATTCCTGACGGGGTCTCTGGTGTCGAGGTGACCCCAAGCTGCTAGAAAGTCTTTTCCCAGCCCTGAGACCGAAGAAGAAGACAGAATTCCTTGGCTGTCATTCTCAAGGTTGTTTATTTTTTCTTATCTAAAGCATTCTTTCTCTGACCCACCAACGTCTGTCTGGCAGGTTGGGTTGAGGCACGCTGACCGCCTTGGGGCGGTGTTATCTTTTTATAGTAAAAACTACGTGTACTTTATTTACAATAATTTTCCAGTACCTATCACCTATGTTAGACAGTTTGTCTCTACTCTAAACCAATCCAAAAGTGCCACTGTTACAGCAGCTGATGGAGGCTAAGAAGAAGAAGGAGAAAGACTGGACATGCCCAGATTCCTCCATCTTGCCTCCTGAATCCCCATTCGAAAAACCCCAAAATTCTACATTTTCACCCGGTGGTAAATTCACTATCATTCTATTCAAACTCTTGTGGCTTGTACATCTTCATACAAAGTTGGTAGTTTGTTTTTTTTTCCCCTGGGCTAAAATCAAAGGCACAGGTGTTTTTGACTCCGTGACAAGGTCTCTGAGCCCCCCATCAGGGTCTCGAATCCTCCAGGGCAGAGGACTTTCCTGGTTTCTAACAAATTCCAAATTCACAGGCTCCTTGAGACAAGTTTTTATTAATGGAAGGCCATGTAAAGACTGTGACATAATTTCACCATAAGTGTCTACTACAAAACAATTGATAAGCATTCAGTGTCTGTCACTTCGAAAGATAAGGAGAATAGTCTATACTAATTTATCCCATTCTATTGGCAAAATTAATAAACTGCAACCAGCATGAGTATGTAATGGTTTATCTACCTAGTTACAAAACAACTAATAATGACCCTGGACAAAAAAAGGACACAAATGAGCCCTAATTTTAACACCCCTCATAATCTTCCTCCTACTCATCAACCTTCTAGGGTTACTACCCTACACATTTACCCCAACCATCCAACTATCTATAAACTTGGCCCTAGCCTTCCCCCTATGATATTAAAATCACATTAATGGCATCTTCTCACTACTGCAGGTAAGAACTAATCTTCCTAAGTATTTCTTGAATATTTTTTTGGTTATGTATCCAAACTTCCAAGCTACATGCTTAGGCACTGTATGGAAATAGTGGGGATAGACAGAGAATAAAAAGGAAGAGTTGGTACTGCACAGTAGAGCAGTGAATCTACAAATGTTTTGTTTGGAATTTTGGTGGTTTTTTGTATACTAATAATATTTTGAAAATCTTCAGGAAAAGTGTAGGGGATCTTCCCACTTAAAAAGCTTCTTTTTCCCCCTCAGGCTTCAATGATAACAAATCCAGATGGCCCTTTCATAAATTTGTCTCGACTGAATTTAACAAAATATGCTCAGAAACCCAAACTGGCAAAGGTATGTAACAATTTTAGTTAGTGTTGTGATATCTTTTTCATGTTTTCTGGTATCATTCTGATGTAACTGTACATGGGATTTGAGATAAAAACAATGATGAATAGTGGTTTAGATATTAACTCCAGAAGAATTGTGTGTTACTCACCTTTTGACAGTGTTTACCAGACTTGAAATTGAAGCTATGTCTAAAGAGGTTATGGTGAAATTATAATTTAGGAAAACATTCATATGGGAAAAAATGTTCCACTGGTAAATAATTTTGAGCTGTGCGTCTAGGAGTGATGAAGGCCAACTAAAAGAATAAAAAAGAAGCCAGGAGCAAAAAACCAGCAGAACCTTCCTTAATGCCTGGAAATGTGGTTCTGTGTACAAATAGATGGCAATCCTGGCCTAAAAATGTTCACAATGTTTGGATTTTTTCTTTGCTTTTTTGGAATGAGTTAAAACTTTTTATGTAAAAGGTACCATTTTTTGTTCAGAATACTTCTTCATTTTCTGTTAAGATCATCTGATTGACAGCCAATGAAACTATCTGACAATAGAAGAGGTTTTTGCAGGTTATCCACCCAACTTAGAGGTTTCAGCTCCGAGTGGCAGGGAGTTGAAAGTTGTGAGATTTATCTTGCCTTTCAGTTGAATCTTTTCCCAACACAACCAGTTAGCTGTATGGTTGAACATGTTTTCTGTGTATAGTGTGTTCATAAAAAACAGCTGTTGGGCTGAGGCCAACAGCTCATTTTGCACAGTGTATCAAGGAATTATTTCTAGGGAGCGCAAGGTATCAAACACACCCTAGGGAGTTATATTTGGCTCTCAGCCTAAAGGTGAACAAACCACTATGAATTTAGCCTATTTTGAGAAACATAATGGTGAACACTGTTAAGAAAACTGGCAGTATCTGATAATGTGCTGGTGGAAATATCTCTTCCAGTCCAAAACTTTGGTTAAAAGTTTTTCATAAGCAACCAGGAAATTTCATTGCTTATTAAAGCCTGATCTAGACTGGTGTAGGCCATTGCATTTCAGTGTGGTTTTCAAAGGAAATAAATCCTGTGTAATTGCACTGTGTCCTTCCCCCACTGCTTGCATCATTGTCCCTTGGCCCCTTAACCAAACTAGGTAGAGGAATAGGTATCAAATATAGTAACTTCTAGTTTGGTGAGGTAATCAAAGACTTCCAGACTAACATTTGAGGCAGTTACAAATCATTTCATTATCAGTGCTGAAAAAATACTGCATGCTTTTTGTCCAATTATGTCCTTGCCAGCAATCAGCCAGCAGACACATTTTTATAAATCCATTATAGTCTGGAAAATAGAGGGAATGTAAGAAACCTGGGAAGGATTAAGAAGCACAAGACACATCCATAAAAACTAGGCTTAGTTCTTCTGCTTGAAGACAGCTAGCTTTTAATTGTGCTTGCTAACTACATGCTATCTAAGTAGGTAGGTTAGCTTTCAGAGGAAATATTCTCAACAACAGCTCTCAGGAATGAGAAACATACATATTTTTAACAATTTTGGGGTTTAATTAGCATTTTTGTGGCAGATTTGTCTTCCTTCAATTTCATATGAAAAGAAGCTTAAGCCAAAAAATGTAAATCAACAGTCATAGAAACATCCATAGGCAGCAAGTGTACTTGTCAGTATTATGAAGCTAATACATTATGACATTAACATTTCACACAGAATGTAAGATCTAAGTTTAAATTTGGAGCTACATGGATTTATAACTTTTTTTTAAAGAAAGAGCAGTAAGGCTAAAGCCAAAGCAGGAGGTGAGAATGCAGACTGCACTCTCCGTTAAGAATAATTGATTAAAGTTTCAAAGCTTTTGAGCTGTCACTTCTCCCAGTGCATAAAGGTGATAAACCTTGCAGCTATTGAATTCACATAATTAGCCAGTCTATTCATGTTTGTATATTAATACCTCCTACATACTTCCTTCTTATGTGTTTGAAGAGTAGCCTGACTGTATCTTTTTTAAAGTTAGATTATCTGTCTGAGGTTTTCCAATATTTTGAAGTATATGGAAATGTGGCTTCTCTTTGACTAACATTAACCATGTTGAAGACTATCCCAGGAAACACCACAGTAGATGTATAAAGTATCACCTGTCATGAGAAAAAGCCCCTGGTAAATCCCAGTTAGCAACTGTTCTCTGGTATGAAGCAGAAAGTTTTATCTTTTTTAGCTTGTGGATTTTTAATAGACTTACTAAGATAACTCTAGATATTTTTATCCAAGTGAATGTTCAGCCACTTAAATCCCTTTGAAGGTCAGAGTCTGTGCATAACAGCAGTAAATTCCTCATGCCAGCCGTGCAAGAAAACATCTTTCTTGTCACTTCAGATTTACACACTTTTACCGAATGCTTCTCTGTTATTGAACTAGAGGAGAAAACGTTCCACTACTCCTTTATTGTCTATTCTTTTCTTGTCTACCTATTCTAAGCTCCTTATAAATGTGTTACTATTTTTACTCCTTTAATGTCTTTTAATCATCTGTTTGGAGTCTTTTCTGACTGAAATTAGAAGAAAAGTAGGTTGTGGTTTATTTTCCTCACATGATACGACAATTCATTAGTAATTCTCTAGTTTCCTGAAGGTAAATATTTTAAGAATTTTGTGTAAGAAAATCTGGCAGAAGGGTCATGGAAGCCCTTAGGAGGCTGAGGTCTTGTTCTGTATTTTTTTCCTCATGGGGCAATATTTTCTCCTGGTGTTTTAGAATGAATTAAACAAATTTAGAAAAATGTTCTGTTCTTTTGAAGCAATTAAGACCTGGGATTTGGATGCAGAAGGTCAAGGTTCAACTCAATTGAACCTCGAGTTACTAGCACCCGTTATACATTTTTGGAAACAGAGGCTTCCAGTCTCCATTTAGTTATCCAGTATCTTTCAATGTCATTTTATTCACTGAAAATGCCACCCCCATTGCCTGATATAGACTCATCTAATATTCTAGTGCAGATCAACTACAAGGTGGTATGACTTAATTAGCTTTGTACAGGAGGAAACAAAGCTGCAGTTATTTTGCTGTGTAATTGCTGTGGCCTTATAAGCAGTTAACCACAGCACAGCTGATGAATGTGACTTCTTTAAGCTTTGTTATTATGATGGTTTTTTCAGAAGCACAGTACTATTAGCATTTATTTATCATTTACAAACAACTTTTAAAATATTTTTTGCCTTTACAGATCCCAAAATATTGCAGAGCTTAAAATATTTTTTCTCCAAAGGCAAAGTTTTTCAGCTTGCATTCTTAATAAACCTGTATTTAATTTAAGTAGATTTACCACTATATAAGCACCTGAGTGTCCATTGCAAAAAGCTTTTTTTTAGATCGCTGATTGGTTTTAGAGTTAAGAAGTCATTAAAATTGTACCAGCTTCTCAAATATATATTCACTTTCAAGTTACAGCTGCCTTTTATGTTTTAAAGTAAAGTTAAGCACCAAAGATAAGCAGCAATTCTGCTAATCTTTTGCAACAGATTAGGAATTAGGATGCTTTCCTGTGATGACAATATAGCACATCTATAGTTTTTGTCTATTGGAGTCTTAAATGTAAATCTCAGCATTTGTTATGTGTGAATGTAATTGTTTTCCTAAAGAATTAATTTCTGCTTAGCATAATCAAGATTCTATACTCCTCTGAAGGAATATTATCAATTTTTTTTCTTCAAATATGACAATTTTTTAAATATTCTTCCGGCAGGCATTGTTTGAATATATCTTTCACCATGAAAATGATGTAAAAAATGTAAGTAACTCATGTTCCTTTTTCAGATTTTATTATGAATGATTGAGTTATTTCTGTCTATATTCTGCCAAACTAAGGATCCAAGTAGAACATCACAAGTATGGAAGTAAAGCATTAATAGTTGTTTAAGAAGGAGAAATCCTTTCTTACAGGGGAGATAGTCAGGAATGAAAATTGGCAAATATCAAGATATGGATTGGTATCTTTTTTGAGAAGCGAAACATTCTAATTCTTGAAAGTGGGTCCCTCAGCTATCAATGAAAAGGTCTCTGAATCTAATGAATTCATGGTAAGGGGATTTATTGGAGCCTGAGTGGTAGCTGAACTGCCTGGAAAGTTCAGAGTCCTGAGGCTTGAGTATAAGTTATAAAAGACTGTCCATTAATTAAGGAAGGTGAAAATACCTGACAGGTATTGTTGAACATCACTTGACATTTTTTACTCATGAGATGATTGCTTATACATTTTGGGTGAATAAAAAGAAAGTGTATTTGGTGAAACTACATAAAAATAAAATATCAATAGGATTTTGGAGATTTGTTCTAGAAATGTAAATCTGTAATGCTGAGGTGTTTTGTGAAATCAAGAGAAAGATTATATTGTCCATACGATTGTCTGTAACATTTATTCTTCAAATATTTTCCTAATTATAGTTTCCCTCTTAACCCATCCAAAAGTTTTCTTCTGTGGTTCATATGTTACTGCACTGAATGGGAAAGATCAAGTTTGGGTACATATCGTTTAAGCTTTCAGAAAGAGATAAGTGTTGCAGAGGTTTTTTGGCAGTTCACCCAGGGAAAGGATCTCTTTATGGAATTAATAAAATGTCAGTATATTTCATTGCTATCTATGTGCACCCAGTTGAAATGGAATCAAAATGTTCAAGTTTTTTTGAAAGAAGTTTATGTCAATAATGCATAGTTGACTAAACAGTTATTGAACTTTCTGCAGCACTACTAGCTGGTGTGCAATTAGATCTGGAGTTAAACTCTCCAGTTAATCAACAACACACACCAAAAATATTTTGCTGTTGTTGACATAGCTCCTAATAATTTCCAAATGTACTGCTATACAAAACTTTTTAATCTAGTATCAAATTATTAAAGCTGTACACTGTCAATTTATTGCATAGCATTCTTTCAAGAGGATTGATTTGTAGTGCACTATTAATCCAAAATATCATTGAAACCGTAAGTGCAAGTGTCAGAAATATCAGAGAGAAATGGAAATTAACATTTACATAATCCAATACTGAATATGAAGGAGGTACCTGGGTTTTAGCCCACTAGTAACTAAGAGTTTATGTTTGTTGCTGAAAATCCAGTTCACTAAGAATAAAAGGGACATTTGATATGATGCTACATGTGCCTACACTTTAATGACATGCAGCCTCTGTAGGCTACACATACATTCATATAATGCAAGTAATTTTTAAAAGAACTCCAGAAAAAATTGGAAGATGTTTCTGCACTGTACTGCATGTATTTTGAAATCCTTGCTGAGAATCCCAAATCACTCTCTTGCAGGAAGAGTTCTGTATATGTTTTTACCCACCTGAGCCATTTGAATAAATACTTGCAAGCAAAGAGGTGTCAGCTTAATCACCACCATTACTGTGTAATGAAAGAGAGATCAGTGTTTGGTTAATGATTTCATCTTATTGGAAGAAACTATTGCTGGGAATTGAATTCCCACATCACAGAATGAGGTGTCTTTATAATGTAATGTGTATCTCTGAAGTGATTTGTTTTAGCTGTTCAGTTTGCTTTCTCTCATTTGCTTTCACTGATTCTTTTCTTATGTGCTTTCTACACCATTTGCAATGTAACTCCATTCTCCAAACTGTTCTCCCTTCCTGTTGAACCTCATCTGCATTAATTTTTCTTTAAAAAAAAGAAACACTTTAATGTTTGCTGAAATGTGGCTGCATCACTGTTTATTCACCTCTCCTAGCAATGGCATTTCACAAATTCAATATCTTACATCTCCCTGAAAATAATTTGGTCACTTAGGGTTTATCAGAGAAACAGCACATATGTTAACTTTTTAAAGTTTATCTGGCTCTTGCTTGATCACTTGTTAGAACATTCACTGACATCTCTCACATCTTTGTATTTCCTGTGTGATAATGGACTTTCTTAAAACCCAACACTTTTCTGCCTGAGATGAGATGAAAGCACTTGAAAGGCTTGGAACCCTGGGAAATTGACTTAAGTTTGAAAAGTCTTTACTTTGGGCTTTCTGCATGGGTAGAATACTACTTCCTGCAGTTTTGAAAATAAAGCACAAAGCAGTAGTGACAATATCCTTTCCTTGTCAGTGTGCTGAGCTGGAACAGTCTGTACTCTTCTCATTTGCATTATTATTTGAGAAACAAAGGCAGTTTTATTATTTATCTTCTGTTTTATATTCAGCCAGTATATAGGAAGAAAAAAAAGACTCAGCAATTTCAGTTGAGAAATGCCATTAATCAGTGTGCATTCAACGGGATAAATAATGCGAGGAAATTGGTTCGAATTAAAACTAAATATATCTGTAATCTATCAATTATCAGAAACATGGGGATGCAAGAACAGAGAAGCAGTGAGCTTTTCAGCACTTGAAAATATATTCAAAAGTCTTTTGTCTTATGTAATGAAAAATTAAACACTTGTCTGAAGAAAATACTATTTCTGTATCCATTACTGTTCTTGACTTGTTTCCTTTTGAACACATGTACTTAATAACTGACTTTCTGTACTCCTTGAGCTATTTCTAAAAGCCATTTTATGTGCTAAATGCTGTAAGAGCAGGGCAGTTTCAAAGACTTGTCCAGAAATAGTTCAGCTGCTACTTTTTTCAGTAGACCATGACATTGTATTTTGCCATTTTTCACAGGTAGGTAATGATGGCAAAACACTTTGTCCTGAGGAAGCACAAAGATTGTACAGTATATACTTGTGGGCAGAAGTCACAACTTCTCATTTCTCCTTAGTTCTTCTCAATACTTTGTATTTATACTCTCTGATAGAAATCTATTTAAAATGGAATTATGTCAGATCTACAAAATATAGAAATCCAGACTACACTCACCAAAATAAATTGTGCTAAATTGACTATGGCTTATGTAATTTCCTCAGCTATTTTATAGACTATCTCGTGTTGATTTGTCTACAAATAAGACTTAAGTCAGTGATTGTTGCTGGGAAAATTACTGCCATTCAACAGCACATGAAAGAAGCAGCGGATGCTCACTATTGTTTCCATCTATCTAATTTCTAGGTGCACACAACACTCTGTATGAAATTACTGTTTCAAACAACTGAACATTTACCAATTTAATTTTGTAATATAATAGTAAATTGCCACAAGCCTGTAGACTGTTTTATACTGCCTTACAGCTGGTGGATAATTTGGAAGTCTTAGTTATAATACAGTTTAGCTAAGGGAAGTAATGGTAAAAAAAAGAAACTCAGAATCATGCTAAATACAATTAAAGAACTTACACTAATTTTCATTCTTTAAAAAAACCTTTTTTTTTTTAAAGAAACAAAAAATCCACCAAGTATCAGGGTTTTTAGACATTTTTATTTTTACAAACGTAAGAACTGGGAGTAAAATAAATTTGTTCTGAAAAGCTTCTCAAGGTTAAGATTGTTGTTGAAATGGGCTCTGCATTCTTGAGTATGCTAAGTGCTCTAGACAGTAACAACTTCAGCTCATCAGCATGTCCAGATGATGAGTTATATCCCAAAGTTTATTAAAACTTTCAGGACAAGCAGTATAGGTTTTGAACTGATATTGCAATCAAAAATCCTTAAAAGGACATATCAGTGTCTGCCAATTCCAAGTCTATCCTGTTTTTCCCTTTCAGTTATTAATGTGATTACACCAATGTCCAGCAACACACAGGAGTGCAGGACAGACATATCACTACTGCTCTTACAGACTGATTTTAAATTAACATGTTGTGCTGATTGAACATTGATTTGTAGTCAAACTGTACAATTAAAAACTCAAATTTTGCAGCAAACTGAAATTTAAATATGCTAGCAGTTCGTATTGACATGGCAAGTTGAAAGGTTTTACTTTTAAAAGACTATTTTAGTCTATTTACTAATATTTCAAGGGCTGCATTGTCAAAAGATTTTTTTTGTAATACCAGCAAAAGTTTTTAACTATTAGCACACACAAAGCCTTCTCGGTGAAACACTTCTAAGAAGTATTTGTAACTTTGGTAGGATTTTTTTTGCTGAAGTTATTGTAATCATTTGTAAAGTATCAGAAACAGGATCTTCCTTTCCTTTTTCATTAATTGGAAAATATAAAAAAAGGATTACATTTCAAAAGCTAACTTCAAAATGAAGTAATGCTGTGTTTCTTGATTCTAGTAGAAGACCCCAGGAAGAGTTCAGGATCTGCACTGACGAATAAACTGCTGATGTTACTGTCTACTAAGCCTAAAGCAGTCTTAGTTCCCATTTTCCAATCACAGCCAAAATTGTTAGCCTTGCATAAAACAGTTATCAGAAGCAATTAGGGTACCAGAAAGAAACCTGAATGTGTAGTTGCAGAAGGGATCATTTGCTGAAACTCAGTCCTCCTTCTTGAGCCCTTGCCATCAGAGAGCTCTGAGGAAGGCTCTATGGAGCATGGTATCGTCAGTATGATCTTTACCCCTCTGAAGTGGCTGCTCCTGCTGCATTAGAAGCAGATGTGGTATTGACAGTCACCCACGTTGTTTATACATCTGTAAGTGCAACAGAAGTAACCAATGTTTTACCATCAATTACTTTCACAGATTTTCCAGTACTGGGACAAAATTGCTTATGTACCTCCCCATGAAAGGATGAATCTGTCCAGAAGGGTATCCAGACCATTTGTCTCTTGAAGCAAGCTTATTCCCCATTATAGTTGTAGCATCCAAAGGCCCTTTGGGCAATTTGCAAAGACATTGAGAGACAATGGGCAACCAAGATAAGAGCTGCCATCTAAGGCCTTCAAGGATTCTACCTAACTTGAAGAAACAATGAATTCAGAGTTGTAGGTCTACCTGAGTTTTCTCTCCTGTCACAGAGGCAGGGAATAATGATAGCTGTCTCTTTATCTTAGGGACAGCACTGATGCAACTACTTATCTTGAATTGCTACAGAAAACAAATTCTTTCATTCTCACAAAGCCAAAGGAGAGAAATATGTCTAAATTGTCATATCTCCACTGACTTTTCTTCATTATGTCAGATCTAAACCCATTGACTGCTTGCTTCATTTTGCTAGCAGAAAAAACAGGAACCCAGTGTAGGCATAGATGTCACTAAATTGGGCTTTTACAGCATTTCAATATTCAGATTGATTTTTCCTGGAATTATTAGTTTCTCTGCTACTGAGGGACTGGTGCACAGAACTTTTACATATTATTCCTAATAGATAACTTGTTCCTAAGTTCTGTGGTATGCAAAATGTTTACCAAAAAAAGCAGGCAAGAAAGATTGCTTCTTTGTTATAAAAACTCTGAGCTAAAGCTTTTCACCCTACTTCTAATGATACCCTGAAAATATAACAAACATAACATGGCTTTGATATGTTCTGAGATTAAATTAAATTTGAAATAAAAAGAAACACAAGCATTTCTATGGTAGGTTGTGGTACAGAAAAGACATATATTTGTTTACCAGAAGTGTTGAAATTATAGCTAAAACATGAAAGGCCATAGATTCTGACTGTGGTGGCTGATCAGAAAACACTGATTAACTTAGCTGCTTTTCCAGTATACCAGATGAAAGAGATTTTAGACCTCCACTATCTTCAAAAGATACCGGTTTCTTAGAATATTTCTCTGTTTTCCTGTAATAAAATAATTGTTTACATTATAAAAAGTCTACATTATAGACTTTTTAAAGGAAAAAATATTTATTATTGTACACATTTGAGAGTTTCCAGAAGTGATGACAACCTGATATTAGCTATGAGATGAAAATTTCTGCAGTATTTCAAACTCACTTATTTCTTCTTTTATTTCTTTACTTTATCTTGGTTTTAGCAACTTTTACTGAAAAAGGATGGGAAGCTTGGAAAATGTGTTTGTGCTTAAACAAATAGTGTATTCTGAAGTGGCACTGCAGGAGTCTGATCAAAACAATTTTCTGTTTTCTCTTTGATTTAGAAGAAGCTATTTGGATTGCTTATTTTTATAGGGACAATGCTTTCAGCTATTTTGTGCACTGAACTGTAAAAGTAATAAACAAAAAGCAGTGCCTCCACCTCAAGTTAACTGGACTTTTGCTCAACATTTTCTCTTTACAAACATCTTTACTGTGTTTTCTTTGGGTAAACATTAATTTTAAGATGATGGGTTTCTTTTGGAAGGCTCTAGATTTGGCAGCCCTTGCCACTGAGTACGCACAGTTCAAGGACTGGTGGTGGAAGGTCCAAATTGGAAAGTGCTACTATAGGTAAGCCATTGTTCATTTCCTTTGTGGTGAGTGATTGTGAGTGCAGAACCTGTACTGCTGAGTGTGTTGGGCAATGGTGAACACTGAGAAATAGCTCAGAAAGTGTTTTGTTGGGGAGTGCTGTGCTTACAGTTAAATCTCCTTTGATGCACAAGGGCACCGCTGCTTGAGATAAAGGCATCCATAGTGAGTAACTGAGTTAGTTGCAGTTTTGCCTTTGTTAATAATTATTTGGAAAGTCAGTCAATAAATGCAAAGAACTATTGTTAAAACAGATCACATAAAATAAATGTTGCAGTATTAGTTTGAGAAATAATCTGTCAATGAGGACTTCAGATTGATGAAATAATACAGAATAAAATATTCATGTTACACACTTTCTGCCAGAATTACATTGCCCAAGAAGTACCAGTTAAAAATATGATGAAGCTTAAGGCTGGCACCCCATACACAAGCATCAAATCAGAATAGGATAATGAGAAATATTAGCAATTCTTAAAGCAACTACCCACCCTTTCCTTCTTCCTGGGCTCAACTCCATTCCCTGTTTTCTCTACCTCCTCCCTTCCCAGCAACACAGGGGGACAGGGAATGGAAGTTGCAGTCAGTTTGTCTCTGCTGCTTTCCTCAGGTGGAGGACTCCTCACACTCTTCCCTTCTCCAGCATGAGTCCTCCCCAGGGTCACAAGTCCTGCTGTACCTTCTCCAGTGTGGACTCATCTCTCCACGGGGCCACAGGTCTTGCCAGGAGTATGTTCCAGCATGGGCATCCCGTGGGGTCACAGCCCTCTTTGGGCACCTACCTGCTCCAGCATGGGTTCCTTCACAGGCTGCAGGTGGATCTCTGCATCCTCTTAGTCCTCCATGGGCTGCAGGGCAGGGGTACAGCTGCCTCATCATGGGCTTCAGCAAAGGTTGCAGAGGAGCTTTTGGAGCACCTCCTCCTGCTCCTTCTGCACTGACCTTGGTGTATGTAGAGATCTTCCCACAAATTCTTACTCCTCTCTCTGCCTGCCCTTGTACTGTTTTTTCCTCCTTCTTAAATGTATTCTCCCTGCATGTTAAATTATTCCTATGCTGATTATGGAGGCACCACCACTCTCATGAGTGGGCTCAGCCTTGGCCAGCCGTGATTCCATCTTGGAGCCCTCTGGCATTGGCTCTGCATATCAGAGACATGTCAGCTTCTCATAGAAGCTATTCCTGAATCCCCCAGCTACCAAAAGCTTCTCATGCAAACCCAATACATGAGCTTAGAAGTCATTCATGACTTTCAGGATTTTTATGAATCGTGTTATAGAGACTAATGGACCCAAGCAGGTACATGGATTTCCAGGATCCCAAACTACCTTATGTCCCCATTGGCTGTGCTTCTTTGTTTTAGCCGGCTTGTTCTGTTTGTGTTTTGTGTTTCTTCAGCAAGCATGTGCTCTTTGGCTGACGGAAACAAAAAGCAATTTATATATGAGAAAGTAGAACATTTTCTGTTGTTAAAATTGCATGGTCCTCTTAATTTGTAGTTACGTAGCTTTTATAGATTAATGCAAAACATTTGACTGTAATTATGCAAAATAAATGCCTTTGAGATGAAATAGACTCCTGTGATGTTCATTCACAGTGGAGATTGTCTGTGTGATCTTTGCCATGGGCGAGGAAGTTCTGGTCTGAAACAGTTTGGGTAGAGTTGAGACATTAATTGCTCATTTTCTACTGTCTGTTTTAAGAGCAGGAGGAATTCCTGTGAATACGAGTACGTCATTATTCACCATTCAGCCATTCCAGAAAGCTGCATGAATAAGAGGGGGCCAAAATTCATGGATTTGTCTTTTTTATAGTTTTGAATGGTTATTATGTTATCTTTAAATAACGACATGTTTTTTGTTAATGTGCACACAAATATGTGGTCATAAAGTGTGCTTTCAGGTAGTTTATGTTTGGTTTAGTTTGAACTGCTTCATTTTTTAATAAGCTTATAAGAAATCTTTAAAAAAAACAGTAAACAAGTACCTTCTATATGTATCTGTTGTCTCTTTAGGTTGGGATTATATCGTGAAGCTGAAAAGCAATTTCAGTCAGCCCTTAAACAGCAGGACATGGTTGATACCATCTTGTACTTGGCAAAAGTAAGTCACAGATACACTGTTGTGTTTAAAAGTGTGTGGTCTCCATGCCTGAGGCAATACATGCTAACAGTTGCAGTGGAAGTCAATAGTTATAAAATTATTTTAAAGCTCCCAGATTTCACAAACAAGATTAAGAAAATGTTCTATGTTACTGGATTCTTTGTTCTAAATTCCAATGAGGATTATGTAGCTAAAAAAATTATTTGAGTTCCAATATGAAGAACAATGTGGCTATATATGGTCTCCTAGGAAACAAATGCAATAAATCTGTAAATAAAGAGCAAAGCTCAAAATCCTAGTTTCACAAGCAAAATCAAAACAAAGTGAGCTTAAAGGAAGAAATCAGAGACCTTGAAACAGGGAATGTTCTGTCAAAATAAAGACATTAAAAGCTTTAAAAGAACCAGTGGCACAGCTGAGTCTCAGAACTACTTGTTTACCAGGATACACATTTGATTCTAAATGTTTTCTAAGACATTCTAGAAAAGGTGGCCTGTGAGAAACTAAAACTGCATTTTTCTTCCGTGTGTCCTAGAATGAGATGAAACCAGTTGCTCTTCATCAGTTCCCCTTAAGCTCATTGCCACCAGCTTGTCCAAAAGTCATCACTGCTAGTGGATGATTCAGATATTCATATATGCTTTACATTTCCTGAGCAATTTATGTTTTATGTTAAATGATCATCATTGCTATCTAGAGACATGTCTTCAGTACTGTGTTTAAAGTTCACTGAAGCTTGTTAGTTCTCCTGTCTCTATCACAAGTCATTCTACAAAATACATAGGGTCACAAATAGTTTGGGTTGGAAGGGATGCCAAAGATCATCCAGTTCCAATCCCCCCTCCCTCCCCCATGGACAGGGGTGCCTTCCACTAGACCAAGTTGCTCAGAGCCCCATCCAGCCTGGCTTTGAACCCTGTCAGGGATGGGGCATCCACAGCTTCTTTGGGCAACCTGTTCCAATGCCTTACTGCCCTCAGAGTGAAGAATGTCTTCTTAGTATCTAATATAAACATACCGTCTTTCAGGTCAAAGCCATTCCCCTTGTCCCGTCACTACATGTGCCTGTACAAAGTCCCTCTTCAGCTTTCTTGTAGGGTCCTGTCAAGTGCTGGAAGGCTGCAATTAGGTGACCCCACATCCTTCTGTTCTCCAGGCTGACTGAACTCTCTCAGCCTTTCCTCCCAGGAGAGGTGTTCCATCCCTCTAATCATCTTGCTGGCCCTTCTTTGGACTCACTCCATGAACTGCACAGAATTATTCAATTGGGAGTGTAATTGGATTAACAAACAGTGATTCATTAGAGGAGATTTGCATCCCCCTACATCAGTACTAGCTCAGGCAGGAGCTGCATTTGAACTTCCACCTCCCACTCTATAGACCAGCTTGCTCAAGTATAAAATGTTGCACAGCATAATTTAGTGTCAGTGGACAAGCAATACAGTAAGGCACAGAGATATAGCTCAATTTAACAGAACTGAAAAAATCAGGCTTGAGTTAAGCAGCCATTAAAAATTAATAAGATTGCATAAAGTTCTGAGGAAATATACTGATGTATGATACTAGTTAGTTTTGTTTATATTCATTATTGCAGCAGTTATCTGGGGTTTTAATAATATTTTCTTGAAAATTAACTCTCCCTTGAAATTTAGTTTACAAAATATAAAAGACCAAAAGAAGGAAAAAAAAAAAGTAAGAATCTTTAAAGCAGTCTGTTACAGGGTTTGCAAGGGTCTTCAGGGTGAAGAGAGAGGCGAGAATCTTGACTTTATGTTCAGAAGGCTTGATTTATTATTTTATTATATATATTACATTATAACTATACTAAAAGGAATAGAGAGGAAAGTTCTCAGAAGCCAGCTAAGCTAAGAATAGAAAAGGAATGAATAACAAAGGAGCTCTCTCTGATTTTGTCTTAGAGAGAGCTCGGTCTTGGATTGGCCACTAACTATACACATCTAACATGGGCCAGTCACAGGTGCACCTGTTACATCCCACAGCAGCAGATGATCATTGTTTACATTCTTTTTCTGGGGCCTCAGCTTCCCAGAAGGGAAAATCTTAAAGAAAGGATTTTTATGAAAAGATGTCAGTGACAGCAGTCAGGCCCTGCTGTGAAGTTACAAAGTATTTAATGACCTAGAAGAGCTAGAAATGGGATATTTTTACAAGAGATAAGAGAGAGACCAAAAAGAGATTGGAGCAATTCTCCTTTTAGCATGTAAACCATAATTAGCTGTAGTGCTTTTAAAGAGCAGGTCTCCCCAAAGCAACTGTGAGTAGATGGAAATTGCCCCACCTGTTGTTTTAATTTCTTTTACCATTTATCTAGAGAGCAGCTCTACTGTCTACAGAAATGTTGGATAGTGTGATATCACACTGGGTATGGTAATTATATATAGAGTACTGTGGCTGTGTGGTTGTAGCATCTGAAGTGAGTGCATCTTTGGAGTCAGCCTCTAGATAAAGCAATAGAGCAGATTTAAGTCATTAATGCTCAGAAAATGTACTTCGTAAACAAAGATAAAATATGAAAAAGGGGCAGAGTTTCACACTGTTTTTTAATTGGATGCATAATTCATGGTTAATGATGTAATTAATGCACTTCTAATATACTAAGTAGCATACTCTCCAAAAACATTGCTCTTTTATAAGAAATCATTCACTTTCTAGCTTAATACAGGAAATGTGAGTGACATTAGCAGAACAAGTGTAAAAAATACCTGTATTTTAACATTTTGCCAATGACCAACTTGGAAAGGCAGTCCCTTTCTTGGAAGACACTCACAGTTCTCAGCTCTTTGATAATTAAGAATGTCATTCAGTGGTTATAGGAAAGAATTCTTTGCAAGTGTCTACAGCAGTATATATCTGTGGGATTGCAAAAAACCAATGTACAGTTGTAATTGTTGGCAGTCAGAAGTCCCTGAAGTTTAAGGGCAAAAGTACAAATTGGAGGTTTCTCAGCTGTTCAGCTAACACTGATAGTTGCTTTATGTTTCATCACAAAAAGGTTGTATCAGGATAGCAATCACAGATTCTTTCTCTTCTTTAGTAATACCATATATTAGCACTGATTAATATACTATTTCTCCATCAAAATCCTTTTCCACTCAGTGGGAGATAGAGAAATCATTGTAGCCATCTAGTTTCCCAAAGCATGAGTGCAGCGTTTCTCCCTTTGCTGTGGCTGTTTACAATACCCCACAGCAGGAGGCTTTACAGCTGTACTCTCAGACAGCTGCTGAGGGGGTCCATATCAACTCTGGACATATTGAATGTCCAGTTCTCACACAGTTGTTATCCACATTGCACATTTTCATAATCAACCCAGAAGCCAAACTCACAGAGGCAAAACTGTCCTCTTTCCATAGGATTTTGTTGTTTGTGACAGAGGAGGTTGGTTGAGCAGTAAGGAAACTTGAAAGTGTCACTGCTCTGTGCAGTGCAGTCTTATTCAACTAAGTAAAACATTTTGATATTCCAGCATTATCAGCCTGAAGATCCTGTTCTTTCAAGCCTAAACACAAATTTTTGAAAATACATTAAACAAAGTGATTTTTTTTTTAATTCAAGGTGATACCTTCACCTCAGTGTCAAACTATATTATATATGATAATAAATAAAAAGATATTTTAAATTAGTAATATTCGAATTAATCATGTGCAGGTAAATTTAATTATTTTAAGTAGCATATTTTATCTTCATTACACAGATTTATTCAGTATTCACTCCATTATTTTCCCTGTATTATTCATCATCTCAGCTAATGGTTTCCTGTATAAATGGAGGTGTCATCCCTTTTATTTATCTCCCTTGTTAAACAGCAGAACCTGTATAAAAGTCAGACATTTGACATCTGTATACACTTTTTATTTGCTTAGGTGTATGTGCGCTTGGATCAGCCTGTAACAGCTTTGAACCTTTTCAAGCAAGGGTTAGAGCGATTTCCTGGAGAAGTGACTCTTATTTGTGGAATTGCCAGAATCTATGAGGTATGCACCAACTCTGCAATCCTTATAGGGGCCAAATGTAGCAAAGAAAAGAGGCAGTAGTTGAATATAACTAAGGTCATCAAAACCCAACTGTGCTGATTTTCAGTGTCACTAATGCAAACAGGTAACTTTCCGCAAAGGTAGCAAGGTAATGTCAGGGGAGCCCTGCAGGCTTATTTGTTTCAGCAATTAATCTCACACCAGTGAGATCCCATTTGCCCTTGGCATGCAGAAGCAAGTCCATATTAAGTCAAGTTGGCCAGATGTTGTCCTTGCCAGTTTATATGTATTTCATCATACTAAAACTGCTCAAGTCACCAACCAGCAAAATGAAACAGCAAAATAATTAATTTGTGTGTTGTTTTTATTAGCACTATGTGTTGTCATTTGTCTCTTAATGCTCTGAAAGCAATTAGAATGTGAATGTTTCTTCGTTAGGAAGTAAATGTGGTATGAAGTAGGATTAGTTATAAAGTAATTTCAACTTAGCATGGTAACCATGTATTTTATATTTTAAAATTGTGTATTTTCATGTCAAACGATGGATTTCATATTGTTTCTGTGCTGAAAGTTGGTCAAGTGCTATTCTAGAACAAATGTTAAAAACAAAGTAATGAATTTTTTTTGTGTTTGTGTCTGTATTCATGCTTGGCATTCTATCCTGTTCTCATCATTCTCATCTAACCCCTAAGCCTTAATCCATTTTCATATTAAATCCTTTTTGCCCTTCAGCAAGAAAAAAACAGCTGCATAATTTTTGGAACCTTTTCTTTCTGAATTGTTGAATAGTTTTTAATATAGATGTTATTTTGCAGAACCGTACAAAACATTGCATAACCCTTTAAGGAATTATTAAAGAGCAGAATATATTTGACAGGATCTAGTTTTGCACTGACACTTGAATGAAGGATTAGCAAAGATTTGCACTGCAGCATAGGGTTGCTTTTATTATGTAGACTCACAAGTGGAATATTTGTATCAGACATCTTAATCAGAGCTTTTCTTCTCAGTCACTAACTTTTGACAGTACAAAGAGTTACAGAAAGTTTTTGGTTTAAAAAAACTGCGTAATTTTTAAAGGGACTGCTTAATTACTATTTCCTTGAACCACAATAAATCTTCTTTTTTTTGTAGCTAAATACACTGTTGGGGTTATATAAAAGCTTATTCTTTAGTTATGTTGGGAGCACATTGTATCTACAGCACACAGGTAGAAATTATTCTTATATAAACATATATATAAGAAGGAAGTTTAATATTTTAATTTTTTTTCTTGTGGGGTTAGGTTCTCAGGGCCTTGCACTCCTCAGAAACAGTGCAGTGTCATTTCTAGCAGTGAGTTTACCCTAATTCATCTTCCAAGTAGCACACATCCAAACATACATTTATATGCAGTACAGTTCTCTTAACTGTCATATCCTAGGTAGTACAAGTTTTGGTAAATTCATAATTCTGGTTTTCAAAGGCACATAATAGTTTTTCATATGTAATTATATTCTCGTTTGTGTTCAGAGCAATTAATGACTTGATTTAAAAAACACTGAAAATAGTTGAGACATTGTCTGGTGAAGTCAGTCTGTTCTGTGTTACCATGCTGGAAACTGACTGCGCAGTTTGAGTGTCACAAGACATTGTGCAAGAAGGGGCAATGTCTGTTGCACGTGGTGATGCTCCAGCAGGGTCCCCCAGGTCACAGGGTCACAAATCCTGTCAGTGAACCTGATCCAGTGTGGGCTCCTCTCCTCATGGGGCCACAGGTCCTGCCAGGAGCCTGTTCCAGCACAGATTTGCCACAGGGTCACAGCCCTCAGCAGAGTCATGTGCTCCAGCACGGAGCTTCTCCACAGGCTCCAGGTGCATCTCTGCTCCCCTGTTGACCTCCGCAGGATTCGGGGGCACAGCTGCCTCCATGGGCTTCACCACGGGCTGCAGGGGAATCTCAGCTCTGGTGCCTGGAGCAGCTCCTGCCCCTCCTTCTGCACTGACCTTGGTGTCTGCAGAGCTGTTCCTCTCACATATTCTCACTCTTACATCTGTGCAAAAACCTTCTTTTCCTTTTTAAATCTGTTATATGTTATCACAGAGTTTTAACTACCTTCTCTGATGAGCTCAGTCATGAGGCCAGCAGTGGGTTCATTCCAGAACCAACTGGCATTGGCTCTGTTGGATGTGGAGAAAGCTCTGGAAGCTTCTCACAGAAGCCACCTCTGTAGTCCTCCTTCAGCTTCCAAACTCAATACAACAGGCTGTCTCTTTTTCTAAAAAATAAAAACCAAATAAATTTCTTGTTGTAGCTGTGGCATAGAGTTAATTTCAAGTAAAGATACTACTAATAAATCAGTATGCATTCCTGTCATGGATATATGTGTTGTTTGTATGTGAAGATGCCAGACAGTGGTGTTGAATGGTACAATCAGAGAACTTTAAGAGTATATATAATTCATCTCAGTTGGGTACTCTACAGGGCATAGATAAAGCACTCTGTAGATTAACTTTTTAATGAGTTCCACATTAAAAATAGGTGATAAACAGTAGAAGTAATTGGAATTTTTGTTCAATTGTGTAGGAAATGAACAATATCTCCTCGGCTGCAGAGTACTATAAGGACGTGTTGAAACAAGACAATACTCACGTGGAAGCCATTGCATGCATTGGCAGTAACCATTTTTATTCAGACCAACCTGAGATAGCTCTGCGGTTTTACAGGTATCTGTGCTTAGGGACAGGGAGGGAGGGGGAACAGAATATGTGAGAAGGTAATATACAGGTTTGATCTTTGTAATGGAGGAAAAAAATTAATTAGGAGATTGGCATAGGAGTAGGAATGAGCATTTGGACAAATGTTACCATAAAATCTGTGTAACAATTTCTGTATGTTTTTATACAATGATAAGAACACCACTACAAACTTGAAATCATTAGATGAGGAGTATGTAGAAGTATCAACATAGATTATCATTCAACCAATAAAAAAGTTCTTTCACAGCCTGAGGCAGTTTGAGAACAGTGGATCTTGCCCTCAAATTAAATTGCATACAGAAGGCACAAGGACTTCCTCTGTAGCCCTTACTCCACCTGAAGCGACCACGTGTTGTGACCACAAAATCCCTGACTTGGAATGCAGGCTGGGCTTCCTGTATGTTTTACTGAAAGCAGTGAAAAGATAGTGTTAACACTGCTGCTTGATTTTTATTTCAATACAGTCAGAGTGCAAAGGAGCCTGATGTTCCCTCCCTTAGAGCAGATTAAGTCAGCAAGAGCACTATCATCACATTTCTGGTGGACTTGAGCTCTTTTGTGCTGTAAATATGAATAAACAGAATTTTTATAAGACATCTCCATTTTAAAAGACACATTAAGTAATATCAATGTGAATCAAAATCTGAGTTATGCTTGATGTGTAAGATTAATATACATTCGCCTCTAAATATACGATTACTAATTAGAGCAGTACTGAAGGATGGGAATGAAGCAAAAAATTGAAGTCTTAAGAATTATATAAAGTAACTGCAGCAAACTACAGCTTGATTGATGTTGAGGGATTGGAAAGAGGAAACAGAAAGTCTGCTACATCTGTCTTGCAGTAAAGTCAGATCATATCACCCAGTCAAGAAGACAGAAGTTACTAATTTATGCAGACTTGTGCACGGTTGTGATTCTAATAAAAAATACCTTGCACTGTCCTTCACGAAACTAACAAGTGTAGGACTGTAACACTTGGTTTTTATACCCTCTCAGAATAAGGAGAAAGGAGGAGATAATTTTGTCTTTTAGAGTAGAACTCCTACTTGAAATTAATAAAAAAAAAATTAAGCAAATGTTTTCTTTCAATCTAGACGGCTCCTGCAGATGGGTGTTTATAACTGCCAGCTCTTTAACAATCTGGGCCTGTGTTGCTTCTATGCCCAGCAATATGATATGACACTATCTTCATTTGAACGGGCACTGTTTTTGGCTGAAAATGAGGAGGAGACAGCAGATGTGTGGTACAACTTGGGACATGTGGCTGTGGTATGAAAAATAATAACCATCTTTCTGAATAAGTAAAATTTATTAAAAATGTAAACAAATAACTAGGAAGAAGTAATTTCCCTTCTTGGAAATACAAAACTTGATAATGTACAGGGTAAAGTCTAGTACAGATGGAATGTTTATTTGCACTTCAGTGGGGAAGAAGCAGCAAGAGAAAAAACTCTGTACTTTACAGAATGTGGCTTTCTCCTGCTAAAAGATCCTCACTCCCCGCTACCTTTAACCTTCCCATATTTCTAAAAAAATTACAACATATACCAGCCCTTGAATGCCTTGGCTGCAAAATAAGCTAATCTGACCAAAAAAAAAATGCAAGATATTTTTCTAGGAACTGTTATTTGTTTTACATGGAGAATTTGACTGATTCTTTTGTCATAAAAATACACATTCAGCCCCAAGTAGCCAATACTAAAGTATTGAGTAGGTCATTATTGAGAAGGTATTTTCCTGTCTTAAAGGCAGCTATAGAAATATTGTGTAGTTGTATGATAAACTTTGTTAAATTTCTACACAAATTTTCTTTCAGTCTTGCCCATTTTTGCAGATGTTCTGCAAGAAGTTGTGTTGGATTTTTCTTTAGCTACATGCCCAGAATAAGTTTGCTGAATGAAGTTTTCAACATGAGTTTTCTAACAAGAGTTGTCTTCATTTCCTGATAATGATTTGAGTCAGACACACAACTGCAGCTAGGATAAACACAGTAATTTATTCTGCCTTAAAGATTGAAATTTGAACTGATGTGCCTGTATTTTTCAGCATTTGTCACTTTTGATGTCTAACCTGATGCTGTGTCAGTGTTAGTCTTAACACTACAGTAGTATTAGTCAGCTGCTCCATCTGAGGAGTGAATCTTCCTTAACTTAAATATGTGTAGAGACAGAGAAGCAAGATGACTTCCCCTGGAGACATCTCAGTTTTTCTTACCCTGCTAAGACAGTAGCAGATAGCATAGTCTTTAGATGCCACTTTAATAATCCAAAAGTTAAATTAGATGAAGTGACTATCTCTTGAAGCATGGAAGTTTCTGCTGGAGAGAAATTATTCTGTCTAGAGAAAGTATAAGGAAAAAACAAGAGGATCTGGGAAGAAAGCACATATGCTTCTGGTCAGCATGTTTTTATTGTAATTTGCATTCCACTATGGGTGAAAAGATACTCCAAAAACAAAAACAGATGCATGTGGTTTCCAATCTTTTCACAAATGAAAACACAGTCTTTCTTTTAGGGCATAGGAGACCTGAATCTGGCTTACCAGTGTTTCAAGCTGACCTTAGTCAACAATAACGACTATGCAGAAGCTTACAACAACCTGGCTGTGCTGGAAATGAGAAAAGGTCACACTGAACAGGTCAGTGCTGGATCCCAGCCTAGGGAGAATGCTTCATTTAGGCATTTTGTATTTAACAAACATGTTGTTTCTCTGAGGTGGAGGCATCATGTGAATGTCTAACTTACTGTTACAGGCAGAGAACATGGATGACTATTATACATGTTTCGGTGTATTGTCATGCCATCTCCCATTAAACTGCTTATCCTTTGGCATATCCAAATGAATCATCAAAACAAGCAGGGTTTCCAATAACTTTGCAGTTGTTGAGATGTTTGTTTGTTTGTTTGTTTTTAATTGATACCCAAAGTAAACCCCATGACTTTGAAATCTTCACTTAAAAGACGACTTGGACTGTATATTCAGTTTATAAATGTAGATAACATACTTTTGTTGGGTGGCAGAAAAGACCTATGAGATTCTCTCTTGAAAGTTGGGCCTTTTGTAGCAAGGAGATCACATTAGAATTCTGTCAGAAAGCAACACATTCTTGATAACCACCTTTGGATCAATAATCTTGGTGGTTCATCTTACCTAATGTGAGTATACTGAGTGTATTGTGCTTAGATATATAGTTGACATGCATGGTGGAATAAATGTAACCATTTTTATATACATGCAGGGAAATGTGTTGTTTGGGCAGTTTTGGACAGAACTAATGTGAGCTTGTTTTAGACCTCATGAGAACAAGATAATTTGATGGATTCATGTATACATCATAGAGCTAAAATAAATTATAAATACCTTTTTTAAGAGCAGATTGTCTTAGACAGAAGTTAACTTTATTCAGATAACCTAGCAATTACCATGGAAACACTGAAATCAACCTAGAACTGGATGTTTCCAGTGACAGATAAACTTTGGGTTTAGTTTCAGTTTCATAATCACTAAATTTTTAGACATTTGATTCCCTAGTGGAGCATATCCTCAATTGTGGAAGTTCTGGTTGCTCATAACTAGCACTGCAGAGCCTTTCATTAGAATATCTTCCTGCCTACTTTAGTTTTTAACTTAAAATTTTCAGGTCTTTTCTTGTATCACATGTATAATTTAAAATTGAGATAATTTTGGCAATAAAAATATACACAGAACAACTAAAAAGGGCTGATATTTTGCTTATCTTGGATTTTATTTCACAATGATCTTCCATAAGTACTGTTGCATGTACTCAGATTTTTCAGATGTAGGAAGTTTTAATAAGTTCCTAGCTCGGTCTCGCCACAGTTTATAGTTACTTACACAGTTTATAGTATAGAAACTTCTGTTTTTAAAAGTTTTGGAATTTTCCCCATTCAGTTCTGCATTTTTTTTAGTAAAATCTTTTACAAGTGGACCTTAATTCTGCATTGGATTTACAGCATGAAGCTATACACTCTGATACTTAGAGTATCAGAGTATATAGTTCTCTGAGAACTTAGTTTGTTTTACCTTTTAATGCCTCTATTTTGCTAGTGAGGAAAAACCCCCTAATTTTATTTAAATGTTTGAGTGTGAAAGCTGTCATTTATATGATAAAATTTATGGTTTCAGGGATGCTCAAGACAGAGCTGTCAGAGACAACAGATAAATACAGTGGGGTGTTCTTTAAATACTTTGAGTTTTATTTCATTTACGTGATGCATTGTCCTCAGGGTTTAAAATTGAGTTGCTTAATTCAGTATGTCCCAATAATTTTTTTTTCCTGACTCAACCAAAAGTCTTTATTCATTTCAATGTTATTTGATTCTGTTATGCCTACACTATTGATGTAACCTTTTTGAAAATGGCTTTCTTAGTAATGACTTAGTAAATAGAGGATGATTTCTTTGAAGGATTATGAATATTGCATTAGATTCTTGTTACTCTCTTTCCCAGATGTCACTATATTATTTTTTCGTTTCTTTGTATAGGCAAGAGCTTTGCTGCAGACTGCTTCATCTTTAGCGCCTCACATGTATGAGCCCCATTTCAATGTTGCCATACTCTCAGAGAAGGTAATGCATTATCCTGTTCTTGTAATCCAAAAATTGAGCCTTGGTGAGGCAGCTGGTTTTTTACTGTTATTACTAAAAATTCCAGATAGATAAGACAAAAGAATACAGAGTGCATAAACTGAAGGAAAATGCTGAATTACATTTTTAGTTTAATACCAATATTTTCTTTTGAAAAAAAAAAATGAGGCCAACTGGCTATGAAGTAACTTTATAATTGTCCAAATACCTGGAAGATGAACTATTCCATCTACAGTCTTTGCAGTCAGAAGCTTTTTCAGAATGTGAAGTGTAATAATATCATATGATTTACTAGTAACAATAGAAAGAATATCCTTTACTAATAGTATCTTACTGATCTCAAAAGGAAAATCTGTTATTCAGATTTTTTATGTTAATAAGCTATTTTATACAGAGTGTCTAAGACACTGTATTAACAGTGTCCAGCATTCCTGTTTATTGAAGTTCCCCATATATTGAAGTTGGAGGGGAGACGACCCACCTTGCGTTGGTCAGCCATCGACTCCACTTTATTCATCAATCAGACACTTTTTATAACAGTGTTAATCAAGTTAATGCATATTGCAAAATCTGAGCTCACAATAGGTCAGAGATTACACACGAACTCCTCCTTATGTTTCCACTACCAAGATTTAGGTTCTCAAAATTATTCTTGCTTTCCCAAAACAGCCAAAGATAGAACATCCACTTGTTATGAGAAAGCTGCCTGAGAACTCTGATGTGCAAGGCTCTCAAGGCCTTCATGTTTGCCACTTTTACCTGTAGTTAAAAATAACCTGAGAACCTCTACTGTTCACAGAAACAGGCTGTGAGAATCTGCTCCTTACAGCTGCTTTCTGAGCCATCCCTGAAAAAATCTCCAACACCTGTTAATAAGAGAAACTTGTACAAATTTTTTCTTGTTTCTTCACAAGAAAAAAATTGCTTCTTTGCTTGTGCCTACACCTTCATGATTCTGTTATGAATCTATGTTGTGTGGGCAGCTCCCCTCCTACAGATGCTGAAGTACTCACATTAAGAAGGGAATAACCCATTAATTTGTAAGTGTATCCTCTTCATTGTGAAACACAAGAGGGTGTTGAATAATTGCATTTCTTACTTACTGTTTGGGGAGTAAATCCTAGTCTGCAGATGTCTTGTTACACAGATTTTGCACAAAGAGCTCTCACAGGTTATGGGAGAAGACAGCCAGCCACATCAGACAGGTGTTGGTGCAGTGGGGTAATGCAATCCTTAAATTCAATGTAAGGCCATGGTTTACAGAACATGACTTCCCTGGGCAGGACTTTGGCTTTTTCTCCTTCAGAGAATTCTTGCCACGCTGAAGCTCTGTGTTGAGTGATGCACAAGCAAAAAAAGGCTCCTGGCTGTCCATAGCTCTTTCTTTCCCCTTTAGGAGTAATCACTTTTACTAGATGTGTTCCCAATTGTTTGGGTTCTTTTTTGCTGAACCCAGTTTCTGAGATCCTTTCCTTTTAATCCTTCCAAAAACTTATGCCTACTTAGGAAAAAATTAAGTTCTCTAAGTAGAGAACAATTTCTTCTAAGAGCAACAGAGGAGCGCCTTTAGTTCTCCAACATTGTTGTGCATCTCTGTGAGGAAGCAGGAAATCACAGTTGTTTTTTTTTTCACAGAGGCCTGATGGGTTGTGTTTTGCTTGTTTATACAATAGCACTTCTATGGAGTTTAAAAGCAAAACTTCTATTTTTTTATTCCTCCATACTTCAAGCACTGGCCATGGTGTGTACCTTGTCCATTTTCCAAGAAGTTGGGTGAAATGGGCTATGTTAAGTTGATGTCTGGAATCATCCATTAAAATGACATTTCTGTCTTTCTTATCCCTTGATGTAAGTGTGACATAATCCTGCCTCCAAATGTCCTTACTCTGACTGTTTGCTCTTTTGACCAGCTGTACTTAAAATTTGTGAGCACCAGAAATGTACTGCACAGAATGCAATGAGTACAAACACTGCAGTGCTTGGATTTTCAAAATCAGTTTGTGTGTTTTTTACAGGTTGGAGATCTTCAGAGAAGTTACACAGCAGCTCAGAAGTCTGAAGAAGCATTTCCAGGCCATGTTGATACACAGCAACTCATGAAACAGTTAAAGGAGCACTTTGCTATGCTCTGATAAGCAAATTTTTTATTATGTAAGAAGCTAGCCAGAGCAAATGTCCCATATACATTTTGAGAGCACCAGCTTAAAGTAGATGAACTATACTTTATGCATTCCTGTGGCAAAGCTTGTGTTACTTTAAGTAGCAAGAAAAGATTGAGTTTCAATTTCTTATCATCTTAAAAGATAACACTTATTCAAATGCAGCTAGAAAACTTTGCAGCTATGTACACAAGAGATTACAGAAAAGGGTTTTTTTTCTGGCTTTTATGCAGAAAAAAAAGTTGGTTTTAAACATTCCCATGTGACAATCTCTGAAGAAACAGAATAAAAATACTTCCTAACTGGTTTTCAAGTTGGCTTTTGATAGTATACTTTCTAAATGAATGTGAGGTTTTAAAATTAAAATACTTAAAAAGAATTTTAAATACATATGTAAAGCAAATTTCTTATATTCCTTGTACTGTATGAGTTAAATAAATTCAGTTTGTATGGTTTGTCTCATTTGTGTATGTAAGTTAAATTACATTGCCATGAAATTACATTCTTATTGCCATGAAAATCTGGATTGATAGCCTTAACATTTTGAGAGACTCCACAGAACTGGTACAAAATGACATAGTGTTCCTCTCTACCCGGGAGGGAGTTTATTCTGGGTCTCAGTGAGAGAGAAGGGCATTCAGAAGCTTGCAGAATTAAGAACTAATAGTTGAGAATAAGGCTTTGATGTGGTGATTACATGTGCTACCACATAAGCACTATTGCTAAGTAAATATTTGGATCAATCTAACTACAGGAACACTACTACTAACAACAAATGAAGACTTTCTGTCATACTTTGTGTTTTAGCTAAAAGGAATAAATTTGCATGAATTCCAAACCTGACCTTTTTCAAAGACCTTTAAGAAATGTGGGATGTTAAAGCAATCTGAAATGGCACACTCTGAAACAGACCTTTGAAATCTTTTCATGTTTCTCTGATGTATTAGGGGAATGTCTTAGCTTAAGGGGCAACCCTAAACATGTTTATCAATCTTATGAGTCTCTTGTTCTCAGTATTTGTTATTTCTCCACCCTCATCTTTGACAGTTGTAGCTGGTGAAGGTGGATGCTGGGGAGCTTAGAGAAGTGTGCCCACAGGTTCCCCCACAGAGCATTCTGTAGGTGGCAGAAACACTCATTAATTGCTGTCACATGGTGTGAAGTGCAAAAGCATTATTGGCTGAGTAGATGCAGCATCTTTTATGGAATTTTATTTTGTCCATTTTCATTTTATATTATGCGAAATTCATCACAATCTATTTAAAAGGGAATCTTAGTTACCAGTAATTCTCATTAGTCAAGATTTTACTTGCTGCCAAAATGCAAGAATTTAGAGGAAAGTTCCATCCTTTGATCTGTGGTATTTATGTCTTTCCAGCTGTCATTACTAAACTTAGAGAGGTACCAGAAAAAAAATTGTCTTAGCAGTTTAAACACAACTGTTAAGAATTTTTGAATGTCATATTATTAATTTGAAGTAATTTTCAAACTGCATAGTAAATAAGCCTATTTCTATATGAACTGGAACAGAAATGAGGAATGTGACTCCAGTTTTTAATCCATTGTGGCTGCTTGATAGTTCCTCCTAGGTGCTTATAAGATGCCAATTACTGTGTTCACTGCTCAGGTTAATGATCTGAGTAACTCTCTTGTAGCAAACAGTGCCCCTTACAGCATGGATCCAAATTCATTGTTCTTACTGGGGGATGTATGAAGATCAAAAGGGAAAAGGATTATGTGTGTTAAGGAATCCTTCACACAATATGCTTGTGCAAATCAGATGTTAAAAAAACTTCACCTTCTCCGCCTCCCCCCCCCAAAAAAAATATACAAAGGTCTAAACAAGGATTAAAACCTTTGAAACTCCCTACTCTGCAGCTTCTGCAAGCCAATCCAAATTGATCTTAGGTTGTGTGTTTTGATTGCCCTAAAAGGCAGCAGCAATTTGCTTTGTTGATCTTTTTGCCCCAAAGCAAGGGTCTGACAGTATATTTTTCACAATTAGCACGGTACCAATGGAATCAAACGTGGTGATGAGTACAGCAGCACAGTGCGACAGCAGATGAATCAGCAGGCCGTTCGTGCTGGAAGAACCTTTGGGTTTCGTTGTGTGTTAATTGGGAGTGAGCTGCAGCAAAGGCCGGACCGGCAGCCTGGGGCAAAGCGCCCGCGGTCACTGGGGGCGGCAGCAGCGCCCTGTGAGCACAGTGACCCTGGCATTGCAAACAGCACTTCTGGAACACAGAAAACATTTTTTCTCCAACCTCTAGCACAGCTCCATGTCTGACTGGCATTTACAAAGCCTCTTCAGAGTAGAGAATAGAATACAGTTTTAAAAACCCACAAATTTTTAATCTACCGTGCTGATAGTTCCACAGCAAAGCTGCCTGGAGGAAAGCTCGAAGCAGATGTGTGGGAGATCATGAAGTTTCTGTGTTCCTGTACAGTTTATGGCTGTTGCCATCAGTTTTATCCTTCATGACCATCCTTCTTGCTTGGGTCTTTCTAATGGATGAATCCAATTAGAAGGTGATAATGTAGGGTTGGGTTATTAAAGGAGTTTGATTCTCTGCTGGATGTTATAGCCACAGCTGTTATAGCCACAAAATTGTGGCTGAAATGAATCACAGTTCACATTTAAGGGTTGTGGATGATTTTGGCTGCAAAAAGCAGCTTCAGAAGTTGTACAGGACAGAGACAGTTTGCCATTAGGTGCCAGTTCAGTCAGTGTATGACTGGATAATTATCCAATTTTGTTACTGCTCTTGCTGCTGGGTTTTTTTCTTTGATTGCTTGCTGTCTTTGAAGACTAGAAGGAGAGATTTTTTTGGGTCATTCAGTCTTATCTCTGGTATGACAAGCCAAGGTTTTTAAGCCAGGAGCTTCTTCTAATGAACTTATTTTGTACTTGAGTAGCTATTACCTGCTGGAGCAGCATCAAGTTTTGTGAAAGATTTTGTATTTAGTATCTCTCACTACCTACCACATGTTTGTCTTCTTTCTGATGGATGCTTTCAAGCTCATTCATGTCTTTCCAAGCTTAACACACCCTCAATCAGTGGGTGCTCAGAGTGGGTCACAGATTAGTACTGAACTGCTATCCCACCATCACGGGGGACAAGAGAGCATGTGGGGAGTGTAGAATGCAAAATGCCCCTTTCTCTGCAAATGAAAACAAAATTAAGTTTCTCTTTGTGCCTTAGAAGATGAATAAGGCAAAAGCTAAGAAAATTTGATATTCAAGTCATTTACAAACTTCTATCTCCAGTCACTCTCCAGTAGCATTTCAATTTCTGTGCTGGTAAGGTGGTGTTACTAGTTTCCCTGAATAGCAGAGATTTTAGAGTTAATGAGTGCTCAAAAACTGCATATACTCAGAAGCATCTGTAAACAGGTTAAATCTGGAAGATATGCCATGAAAGCAATTTTTTTGCAAAATTATCAAGTACACATCCCCTGAATTACGCTGAGTAACTGAAGGAGCTGTACAGGTACTATATGTACTTTCATTCTGTTGATTACTTACAGCAATTGCTAGTGCACAGCCTTCTCCTTGTGTTTTGTTTAGTAAAAGGTCATAAAGATTTAATTGAATAAGATTTCCTATTTAGATACTAAATCTGAATAAAATATGTAAAAAATTCAACCCAATGAGTTCATTGCAAAAAAATCTTCCCAACACATAGTGCATTTTGCTAATTGTGTATAAGATTATATAAGCCCATAAAAACGTGGGAGTTTCACCCATTTCCTGCTTGCTTTTTGACAGGTATTTCCAGTGAAACCAATTATAGTGTGACAAAGATTAGTCTTGAAGCCATTAGAAATGAGACACAAGAAGAAGCAGCAGGATGCAAACCTTGCTCAGCACTATGGAAAGGGCAAAGTCATTAAGAGCCAGGAAGCTTGGTTCCAGCAAGTAGACCACCCCAACAGTTTCATCTCATTTTCAGCTTATTCAGTTTACATAACCATAAAGTAATTGCCAATATTCTTCATTTCAGCTTTGGTATAATTTTATACTACTATCCATATTTTTTTAAGTCTACATACTTTAATAATACCAAGCACCTTTAAAGGTATTAAATATATGAACTAATTATCCTTTCCAGCAATAAATTAGATCATGGTAACCAAGGGTCATCCATCAAGAGACTGGACTAATGGTATGTGAGAAACCACCCAAAAGCCAATTTAAAAGCAGCCCTGGACTATTTTTATTCCTGTGAATTGCCATAAACCAACAGTTCAGGCTTCCCATAAAACCACAGTGTTGTAAAGTGTATGGTCACTGACTGTCTTTTTAATTGGTCGATCAAAACAGATGCACATACCTTTCCTAGTTTTCAAGAATGTAATTCTTAGTTCTTCCAGAGATACTGATGGGGGAGGCCCAGTAGAAAAAATTTGATAGCCCCTGACTTCTGCCTGCAGTCCTGCATTATTGGTGGATAGGCTTAACATGCTGTCAACTAAGCCTTGATTTATTAAGGTATTCAATGGTAGCTACCTGAATGAATGTGAGATTTGAAATTCACTATAAATCCTGGGAAGATAGGTTAATAAGCAGACAACCACATTTATCAAAAATCTCGGCAGTACAGACCTGGCTGTCATTATTGCATATGTGGAAGACATCCACAAATAGTCTGTGTCTTTAAGTAAGGGAGTTACTGTAGACAGTGAAGGAAGTAATTCTCCAAGAGTACCTTAGACCCCAGTCTAACAGGACACTTGGAAGGGTAGGTGGAATGGGAGATCCTGTTTTGGAGGAGTATGTGTCTATTAGCAAAAATAGTTAATATAATAGCAAATAAAATGTGGCTACTTATAAATTACTGATATTCTTTACACTTTTCAGCCATACCCCTGACAGTCTTTATGATCTTTTTTAGCCAATGTGTATGTATTTATCAAACTTGAACTTTTAAGCAATTACAAGCAAAATTCACAATTTTCAAACCACTGGCATTACGTATGTGACAAGTCTCATACAGTCTACCAGAATACAACATCCTCTTAAGGGAAAAAAATCAGACATACTCAGCCATCTCAGAAAGTGACTCTAATTAAGCTGAAGCTTCAGATGCTCCAGTGCCTTTAAAATGAAAAAAATCACTACCAGAATAAACACCTTTCCAGTTAGATCAAAACTTAAAATTCTTGGAAAAAAGTCCAAGCAAAGACAAGTGATTCTGAAGGGAAAAGAGAGTTGTTCCTTGGGGTAGCCTATGGCTCATGTCACATTGTCACCTGTAACTTCATATCATGTTATCTTGGTGAACACTACTGTGCTGCAACATAAGCCAATGACACATTGTAAAGTAACAGAAGCTGTAAGCAAAATCCCTTCAGGCTAAATATCTGTCATTTCTGGGAAAACATGGTAATTCAGGCACAAATCTCTCAAATGAGAAAGAGTAAGAGGAAGCTGGAAAAGTGTTACTTAGATTGAAAACAATATTTTCATGTAATACTAAAAGGCACCTTTGGGCATCTTGGAGTTTATCCCATAGCAGCATAGCCAACTTTGTCAAGATTAGGTTCTGTTCCAACTCAATATCATTTATAACAATGTGCAAACAGACAAACTTTGCCCATGCAGGTCTGTTCAAGCACCCTGAGGAAAAACAAACATTTTTGTTATGTGGGATTCTAAGATGTACAAACTATAAATAAATTCGCCTTTCTCCTCTGGAAGTCCCACTTTAGTTCAGGTTCAGAGAAGCACAGCAGGTAGTTTGACAGGTTTCAAATAGTTTGTGGTGTACCACAAATCTATTTGTCTTTAATGGCTCCTCAGAGTGCCACGCTCCTGGAGCTGTGCCATCCTTGTCTTTGTGACCATGGATATTTGCATGTCAGTGCTAGGCATGGTCGTAACATTTTGCTGTTCCTTCAGGAGTTGATATCATCAGATGTGGTGAATATAACCAATCTGTTTTAACACTAGCAAATGAGCTAAATACAAGAAAGATGAGGGCTTTTTTCATGCTTTTTTCTCCATGCATATCCATAGCAGTTGTCAGTGGTGTGCTTCCCATCACTTGATTACACCTGTATAGTAGAACAATTTTCTTTCATCAGTCCTGATTTCAGGAGTTTGTACTAATGTTTTCATCTGTACTTAGACGACAAAACTGCTTCCAGCAGAGAAACTATAGCTATAACAGCCCCTCATAGCTGCTGAGAAGCGCAAGCACTCAGGCTAAGTGCATCTCACCAGGCAAGAAGTCAACCACCCTGTGGTGCTCCCAGCTGCAGTCAGATCTGCTCTCCTACATGGATAAGCCTCAAGGCAGATTTTGATTCAGCCTTAAGCAGCTAAAGGTACACATGATAGAAACCTCAACAGACAGCCCATGACCTTGTTTCAAGACTGGTCTTACCCTTGAAATGAAGTTATTAAGAAATGTGGGTGCCCCAACACTTGTCATATCTCCCAAAGGATTCAAGGCTGCCACTTCCCTTGGCTGGCACACTGCTGCCCCTGAGGAAAGGAGAGAGCTGTCCCCCTCTCCTGGGAGTTACAGCCCAGCTGTGTGGCAGCTAGTGTAAGAAATTCCTTCAGTTTCTGCAGTAATACTTGCATTTGAGTTTTCTTTAAAACTAATTTAATACTAATTTTAGTTTTCTTTAAAAGTGACCTGAAAATGGGAACCATTCTGGTCTCTGTGAAATCCATCCTTGAACCAGACACGATCTGAGATGCCAAGTAACCTGGGAATTGCTAATGAATGATAAGTGAGGTTTCTCCTCTTTTCTCAGATTTTATTACCTAGTTTCATTTTTTCTCTCGGGATGTGTTCATCCTGCCTTGCTGCACTTGCACTCTCTGTGGCTTCATGTTCTGTTTTCAGGCAATTTGCCCAATATGACCCCAAAATATTATCTTCCTCTTCCAGCTGCTGAAAGCCTGGCTTTTCCCAAAGAAATGCACTCCTCAGACAGACTTCACCTCCATCCACTTGAGCTGTCACCATGCCAAGGCCAGCTTTGCAACACTACTACCAACAACTCTGGAAGTTGTTCAGATTTGCTATTTACTTGAAGAGAAATGAGAACAATCCATTTTGTCTGGGCTTGTCATCTGGAGGCTTTGGGTTTGTTCTGTGGATACATTTGGAAAGCAAATAAAATTTCACTTAATTGATCATGTTAGTTAACAAGAATTTCATCATTTTTCAGCCTGATAACCTGTATTTAATCTGATGTCCTTTTCCTGTGTTCTGGAGGTTGAGAAGACGGCAGCTGTAAACATGACCAGTATTTACTTTTATCTGTCTCAACTGCCTCCTGTTCTAACACACAGGAAACTCCAGAACACTGAAAATGTCTGCAGTTTCTACAATGTATAATGAGGATAGAGATTGCTTAGAGTAATCTTCCCTGAGTTCACAGCAGCCCTGTCAAATCACCCCTGCTAAGCATGAGACCTGCTATCTGGGCACCTCCCAGCCCCATCTCCTCCACAGTGCAGGTTCTCTGCAGCAGAGCAGCTGCCCAGCCAGGAACCCCACAACCTGCACAAGACACTGGGGATTCATCCTGTGGTTCAGAGTTACAGCCATGGGGCAATATTGGTATGTATGACTTACACAGGGTTTCTTCCATGCCGTTCCACTTTCCGGTTGACAGCTCTCATGCCTCCTTACATTGTGGCATATTGTCTCTGTGATTGTATCCTTTTTGTCACCCTCCTCCCTAGCGCTGGACTGTCCGAAAGGAACAGGAGCTAAAACATGGGTACAGGGTGGAGTTCAGTGCAGTAGCCTTTGAAAGTGCTAATGGGATGTGAAGCAGGGCTCCTGTGAGCTGAGAGATGCAATCACAGCCACTGAGCTGCCAGGGCAGGAAGGCTCATCCAAACTGCCTGATGCTTCTCCAGAGGTGGCACAAATACTGCTGAGGGTCAGTGGGGATTCCTGAACCTTGCAGAGATGCGTGAGGCTCCCCTAACCAGTTTAATCATATTTGATAAAGAATATTGGGGAGCAATCACATGTTGGGATCACAGAATTTGGTCTAGTCATTAGAATAGAGACCTAGAAAGGGAAGGATGGACATCTGAGGCCCAGCTAGGGCTCCCAGCTTCAGCACCTTGTGCTTTTCTATGTCTCTATTTCCATACATGTAAAATAAGGCTAATGGAATTGTTGCTGCTATTATAATAAATGAATTATTATAATAAATTATTATTATAAATGAATGTGTTTTCTGTCAGCTGACCCCATTTTTCAATGCTTCCACCCAGTGACCACTGATGTTTTCCCATGAATAGTCCTCCCTAAGCAATGGTGAGAGGCAGTGTGCAGGGGGGTGACAGGAGGAAATTCCTAAAGGATTTTGTCTTTGATTTCCCTCAGTAACACTCATAAGCACTGAGAATAAAATCTGTGCATGGAGCTGGAGTGCTGCAGGCACACTGAGCTCTCAGAGCTTCTCCTCCTCTTGGACAAAGGCAACATCTTCCCTCGCCTGCTGTCACCTCCCATTAATGTCAGCAAAGTTCACTTGCTGCAGCTTCTGGAAGTGCAAAACTAATGTGCTCCTGAGGAGGGAAATGAGGCCATTTATTTGCCTAATAAGATAATGCTAAGAGCGCAAATAGCAAGTCGGGGTTCAGAAAATAGCGTTTATTTTTGAATCGTGCAAGAGGTCCTCTTCATTTTATTTATTCACAGGGCCTGAATCAACAGCTGCCCAGACAAAGATATTTAACAAGAGCAAACACAAAGGAGGTTGGTCACCCTGGGCTCCAGATACAAATAGAGAAGAAAGAAGAAAATGTCAAATCTGCATAAACCCTGTATGGCTCCCTGGTGGGTATAAAAATACCTCTTTTGAATACCATCTTGTAATTCCAAAAAGTTGAGGTAACCTTTTCTTTTTTCAGCAAATATTTCCCTTCTAATCTTAATGTCATATTTCGCTTGCTCAAACTACAATCAAATCCTGAACCCATACCTCATTCTGTTGTGCAGATCTTAGATCCATTCTATTTATTCAAAAAACATAAATGTTTTCTTGCCATATCTTTATTACAAAATACAGAAAATATAGGCTATTGTTCACTCTGAAAGTATGTAGCGCAGGATAGCCAGTTGCTGGTGGAGTCAGAAAACTCCTAAGTGATTATAAATGCCTGATAAAGTAAATAAAATTGTGAAACAAATATAGGAAAAGAGCACACTGCCCTAGAGGGAAAATGTGCTCCCTGGGTAACTTCTGCTTTCAGAGGGATACAAGACTTTGTAAAGAAACAAAATAGTTTTGTGTCAAAGAAATTATTCATATGGCCATTACTTGGCACAGACTTCTCTTCATGCTCTTCATGCTCTTCCACGTACACACAGAGAAAAGAGTTGGCTATTGACCAGATTATGAAGAATATCAGAATATTCATTAAATCTTCAGAGAACTTTGGCTGCAGCTCAGAGAGATAAAGAGAGTGTATCACCTCTGGAAGGAGAGGCAGGTAACCTGAGCGGGACTACAAGATTATTGTGAGGTTATATCTTGAAGATATCTTCATGGTTTTGTGATTCATATAATCCATTTTATGGGCAGGTTTTGCAGCATATATAACCCTCAAGTCAATAGAAGGCTGCAGAACAAGAGCTAACAAAAATTTCCTGTGAAAGGGATAGTGGTTTGGGAAGGGGAGCTGTTTATTTAGTGCAGCTATAACTTATGGTCAGAAAACCCCTTGTGAGAAGTGGAGTGTCATCCATCAGCAGCTGGAGTCCTGACAGCTTTTCTAGTGCTATATGAATAGCAAATCACCTGTTGTCACCATCTGGATCTCAGCTCCTGGGGGAAGCCTGCTGGCCCCAGGAGAAGGTCAGCATTCATCATGATCATCTTGTCCCTGACGCTCCCTGGCCCCTCACAGACCAATGCTGGAGACAACTTCCATGCACCTCCTGCTGAATACAGGCAGAACAAGCTCTGGAACAGCTTAAATAGCAGCAACATGAGAAGGAAGCAACATAATTTGACAGGGATATTTAAAATAGAACAGGTTCTCCTACCTGCCTCTTTAGCAAGAAAGCCCACTACTTTCTGGGGAAGTGCTTTAAATGCAGAAATTCATTGCCTCTTTGAAACGTGATCTGATAATGAACACAATTTTGGGAGAAGGAAGAAAAGCTCCCAGTTAAAGTGCAGAACCAAAAATAGCATTCTCTGCCTCGAGGATCTCACTGCTGCTCCCTGTGTGGTGCAGTGAGCAGATGCAGAAGGTACCAAGCACAGAATACCTTCATGTGGGCCAGGGCAATGATGCAAGCAAAGGTTGAGATGTATTTTTTCACAGAAGGATTGCCACTGCCCAATAAGGAGCACAGTCATAGGATACCACAGGTACAGTGCAACTTGATTCAATTGCCCATGAGAAATAAAACAAGGCTGGAAACTGGGAAAAGGAAATGTCTGCCATTTGCAAACCCAAGCAGTGCAGGGGAAAGGAGGGCAAGTCACGTTCTCCTGCATTCACAGGGCTCAGATTATCTTCTCATTATGCTTCCCAAAATACTGCTTCCCACAGCACTCTGCAGTGCAGCCTACAAAAGTGGAAGTAATCTGGGCTGCACAGTTGACTTCAGCTCTGATAGAACACTTGGTTGTGTTATGTGCAACGCTCATGTTATTGTCAGTGTGCCAGTAAATGTCATTGCTTTTTCTGGGAATATACCATGTCAGAAAATCATTTGGGGTAGGATTTTAATTTTCCATTGGATTCAGCAGCAGCAGAATGCTTTCCTTGACATGTGTTAGCAGATCAGACAAGTCCATCTTTCTGCATCCCATCAGCACATGGCATAACAGCTTCCAGTCTCAGCAGCTGCAGCTCCCCCATCCTTGAGATAAATCAGCATTTCTGTTATGGCATTTTTTTGCCCCTGCTGTGCAACACTATAATTTTTCAGGTCTCAATAACAGTGACAGGAATCCCCAGCATCCAGTCACAGCACTGCACTGGGAAATGTCTTTTTGGCAGCTCCAAGTTTCAGGATGATGAGTTTGACAGCCCAGTCCCATGGAGTCAGAGGTGCTGGCTCAGTACCCCACTGAGCAAATCTGAAGATGCCACTGGACCAGACTCCAACCAACTCCAGAACAGACAGACAGACACATGGTCCCAGCTACAGAAACTAAAACTTGGAAAACCAACCCAGCCTGCCTACTTCACTTACCTGTTGGAATGTCCTCTGGGGAAGATTCCCTGGTATTACATCATTTTTGAACACATCACATTTCAAAGTCTCAGCTCTTTGCTCATAAAGCCAACATGGCATAGTTCCTTCACCTACATGGAGTTGTGAAATGAATAATAAATGGATTTGAGTTCATTATCTGAGAGGAGCTATAGAAGTGTGACTTATTTTTAATAATGCATAAGTAATAATTTATTTAACATTTCTCTGTATTCCTCATCAGGTTCCTGAACCTGACTGCGCTTTCCTGCTTCATCTGCAAGTTCTCTCATGAAAGCTGACAATAAGCTTCAAACTTTTTTGTTTATTTTTTTCAGGGTAATGAGATACTGTGCCACAGTCATTAAAGTTGTGGCACCTGTGCTGTTAAAAAATAGGATATCAAGTTTACCTGGAACAGGATATGACAAGAAATTAAAAGAATCAAACAATTACTTTGTAAACACCATTTGTTCAACCCAGTAACTAGAATTAGTCTTATTTCTCCACAGTGAGGTTATGCTGTCATGTGTTACATTTGCTTCAAGGCTATGGAGTCCGGATGGAGTAAAATAGACAATTCAAACACTGAATGCTGTGTACTGCTCTTTCTGCAGAATCAACCTGTGTTTCAGAATCACACAAAAATACAACAAATGTTTATTTAGATGCCATTCAACTATACGAAAGGAAAATATTTTTCCAGGAGAGAAGAAATAAGTAACATTGTATCCTCTCTATAATCTGCATTGCAGGGATACATGTCTGAAGTGAAGCAGGCAAATATTCAGAAGCTGAGGCTGATGCAAGCTGGTGGGCTTTGCCAAGTCAAGCACACAAAGTCCTGAGTCAGCCTCGCCTCCAAAATCAAGCAACTGTAAATCGAAAGCTGTTTGGATCAGTGATATTCTGGGTAATCTGGAGATTTCTGTCTTCTGTAACAGCAAGAAACATCCTGTAGATTTTGTTTCAAATGAAATCTGAGCTTGTTCTCTTGCTGATGGCAGGTGGCAGTCCCTGGGGAGCACCAGGATCCCATTTGGTTTGAGGGAACTGTGGCCTGCTGTTCCTGACACAAGCACAGGAGGGACTGGTGGCCACCTAGGCTTTAAATCCAGGTGAGGAGAGGCATGGGTGCCACTTCTTGGTTTAGCCTCCCTCAAGAAGGGGTATTTGTATCTCCACACACTAGGGGTGTTTGCATCTCCATGACTTTTGCTTGGCAGCACTCACAATAGCTACGAAGCTGCAGCTTTTAAGGGAAGCAGTCCCAGAGTCCAAGAAAGAAGCAGCTAAAAGAGGTTTCTGTTACTGGGAGGCACGTATTCAAACTGCTGTCTGCAGGAGGGGGATCTCACTATCCTCTGTCAAAGACTTTGAAGCAGACAGACACCTTACCTGGGCTTCAGCTTCCCTATTAATGTTCTGGTTTAACAGGGAAAAGGAAAAAGGAGAGGAGGATACAGGAGCACAGCCAAACTTCTTGAGATTATTCAAATTGGTGTGAGAAGCTGTTCAAAGGAGTCACTTGCTGGGGTTGATGTAATAATGCGACAGGAGTTGTTAAGAAAATTATTGTGTTACAAATATATTGTGTGAAAGGATAATGCTTAGAAAATATTTTCTAAGCAAGCCTTGGAAGCTTATAAATTGTTTACAGCACAACAGCAGTGCTGGAAATAGGAAAAGCAAACCACTGACTGAAGCACTGAACGTTGCACTGGAAGTCATCAGAAAGTAATTTTTATCTATTATCTATTTACTCATAGGAGCAAAGCAATGGACAGTGTTCTGTGCAGCTTTCGACTGGGAAGGAATTTTTCTTCTGCTGGGCTCAGGGAAGACATCATTTCTGTCATTAAACCTCCAGGTTAGACGTGTGGACATGCTGCTTCTGCCTTTTATCCTCTCCCCTAAAAGGACTGCAACCACCTTTCTCTGTTTCTGTGCTCTTCCTTGCCTTTACCCATAACAGGGACTTCTTACACAGCTCAGGAAGCACCATGCTGTATTACTCAAGGGGTGTATACAGCCTTTCGCACCCGGCTCCTCAGCAGCAGCCGAATGACAAATTAAAAAATGATAATAATAAAAAAAAAAAAAAAAAAAAAAAAAAAGAGAGAGAGAGAGAGAAACAGCCTAGGAAAAAAAGAAAAAGAAAAAAGAAAATAGCAGCTGTTGCCTTAAGAGTATTTTTCTTCCATGCAAGTGTAATCAGAGCTGCGACACGGTTCCCTGGCAGTCTCTGGTAACTAAAGCCAGGCGTGTACCCGTGCCCTGGGCTCTGCCGGGGATGGCACAGGACTGAGCAAGGGTCAAAAGTTTACGGGCGGCCGTGGCTGTGCTGACGCGGGGAGCGGAGCCGGTTCGCGGGCACGCTCCGCGCTCCGGGCGCTCCAGAGGCCGCGGAGCCGCCGGGCCGAGCCCGGCACCGGGAACCGAGCGGGAAAGCAGCGAGCCCAGATGGGAATTCCAGGGGAACGGGGGGTGGGAGACGGGAACCGAGCGGGAAAGCAGCGAGCCCAGATGGGGGTTCCAGGGGAACGAGAGGTGGGAGACGGGAGGACCCGGAGATGGGGAATGGAGAGCGGTGATAACGGCAGGGGAGCATCCCGGGCTGAGTGGAGAAGAGACTGGTCTCACACAGGCAGATGTTGTGCTTGGCAGAGCCGAGCAGGAGGCTTGAGAGGTCTCTCAAGACTGGGAGAAGGTCAGTAGCACAGAGATTATCCTACTGACAGTCTTTCTTAAGGAATTGTTTCCTGTCTGCCATCATTTTGGAAAGGAATAAAGAAGGTATGACGCAGGGAAGCAAGCTGCACAGTAGCTGCTGTACCATGAGAAGGCAATCACTGCTCTTTGCTGATTTTGAGTGCAGAGAGAAACCCCACACCAAAGGCAGTACCTGTTTAAATGCCAATACAAAGCCAGACAGCTGCCTGCAGCTGCCCACAGGCTGTGACCTCCAGGAGGCATCTCCAGCTGTGCCAGACACTCTTTCCACACTTGACAACACTGATTGCAACAGTGAGATGAAGACAAGATGCATTTGGAAGGCATGCCTCTCTCCTGTAAAGAGACAATACAGAAATGCCCAATTTTATCCCACCCTCGGTTTTTTACTTCCCTACCTCCAAGCAAATGCAGTGAGAGCTGGAGGTGCCAGCCCATGACACTGACATCTCCCTTTCTTTGTGCTTTAAGCCTTAAGTATAAGAGACTTGCAGAAGTATCAAAGTCTTCACTATGTTGAAATGAGTTTCAGCCTCATCTTTAGCTTAATTTCCTGTGGTATTAAATAAATCTTCCTACTAATACCAGAGGAGCAATGGAAGGCAGAATCTGCATTATCTGTATGGAAGAGAGGAAAAGGAAGATTAGTTATCAACCTGATTGATTTCAGAGCTGTATCATAGCTAACAGGCTCCAAAAGCACATTATTGCCTCCCTGATTGATCTCAGAGTTGTTTCATAGCTAGCAGGCTCCAAGAGCACATTATTGCCTCCAGTATGGAGGAGCCCTTGACTCAGCTGAGACAGGCACTCCCTGTGCCAGGTATGAGACAGTCCTTGTCCTCATGAGTCATCTAAGTGGATAAAACAGTTCAGAAAAACAGGGAACAAGCAGATCCCTGAGCACCAGTCCTAGACAGACCTTATTTCCCAAGGACTTTCTTTTCTAACATGACTGGTTTTTTGTCACCTTCTGCAAGGTGACCTTGTAGACAAAAGCGCATTCACATTGTATAAAGCTATTACAAAAAAACCCTTTGAAAAGGCTGACAGCTTACTGCACATGGACACCAAAAGTAGTGTTTGAAGAGCAGGACAGAATAGAAGGGAGAGGGCTAAACTCTTTCAGTTACAGATCATTAAATCTGAAGGAAAAATGAAGGAAAAAAAAGACAAAATGCAAACTCCAAATCCTCTTCAGCTCTGAAGGGAACTATCACTCACTGAAAACTGACCTTTCAATCTTTACTTTGTCCAAGTCCAGAAGAATAATTCTGGAGTTGCTGAAAGTGCAGAAAATACAATACAGGCTCAGATAAAAGCTCTGGAAGTTGGTGATAACTAATTTCACTTAGTCATTGCTATGGGCTTCCTTTGCTGAAATGGTGTAGGCTGCACCCAGTAAAAGAACCACTTCCATGAAAATTTCTAATTTTAATTTTTTATAAATATATAATAATATTTACAAATACAAAAAATCATAATTACTCAATACTAGACTCTCCAGCATTCAGTAGCAAACACCAATCTCTTATGTATCACAGTCTAATGCTGGTAAATGTGTTATCACCATTATTCATTTTTAGGGGCTACATATTTCAGTTTGGGGATCACATGGAGTATTTAAATGATTCTCAAGTGCCAGTGTGAGGACCAGTGTACAAATGCTTGTGATCAGGTCGGGGATCTCAATGAAAGAAGAGAGAAAGAAAGGTCTTTGGCTTAATGACAGCAGCGCCAAGCAGAGCTGCACTGTTGGGGCTAAGTGCAAGCACAGGCTTTAGCACATGCCAGCAATGCTGCACAGTGTGTCCAAGGGCAAACACAGCTGGCTGGGATCAATGGTGAAACCCCCTGAGCCAGGGAACTGTGTCCCACCCACACAGCCAAAAAAGCCCCCGGCATCTCCCATGCTTGCAGCATTCATGGTGATACCTAGGGTAAAATATAAGATACACCACGATGAGTGCATGGTAAATCTTGGCCATTATTAAACATCAAAACCTGAAGAATATCTGCTTTCTGACGTTTTTACACCAAGTAGGTCCCTTTCTTTCTGTGAGATAATTCTGAGATTTTTGCATGATCAAAACAATGAAATATCACTTTCTGTACCTTGCAATGACCAGGGGTGCAGCCTGTAGCTCACAGATCCCATGACATTGAAATCTCAGTGATCTCCTGCATGCCTCAATTTCTCTGCCTGTGAAACAGAGCTTAATATAGTTGTGCCCATTTGGAAATTTAATGCCTTTTAACTGAAATTACTTGAAGATTTTTCAAGCAAGCCTTACAAGTATCAAAATTTTGAAAATTCGTATTTTTTAAAAATTTAAAATAAAATAAAGTAAAATGAACCAAATCCTCAGCTTCCTTTTGTCAGCATGTCAAGTTTAATCATGAAGCATCAGCAGCATTTTTCCATACTTACATAACAATGTGTTTATTAATTTATCCAGCAGGCTAACTCATGTTCCAACTGAGGAATACATAATCCTTAGCTATTATTTAGAACCTTTCATCCACAGATGTCAAAATCCGTTACAAATGCTGCCATGCCTTTTGTCAATGCATAACTTTTATTAGCATCAGTGGAAAAAGGATTAAGCCAAATACATTTCCTTGAAATAAATATTTATTAAGAAATTGCCTCGTTTGTTCCACATGACTGTCTTTCAAACGTGAGTGTCACCACAGCATTCCCTGTTTCCCCTTGGGCAGTGGCTCCTGCCTGCTCTGGAGGCTCTCAGAGGCCAGCAGTCACCCTGGTGAGACACAGGAGTGGCTGTGCCTGCCGCCCGTCTCCACTGAGCACAGACCTGAATTAATCACACAATTGCATTAGTGCCCTCTGAACCAGCACACTCAGCTAGTCCTCCCCTGAACTCTGCTGTACTGAAAAGACCTTCAGCTGGATTATGCTTAAGCAACAGCATTAACGTCGAGTGCAAAGCAGCCCCCTGTTCCCTCCCACACAGACTGATATTGCTGCAGAGCCTCTGCTGTGATGGCAGCGCCTGGGAGTGCTGCAGCATGAAATAGTTTGGGGCTCAGCTGCCTTCTTTCAGATCAGTGTCTGAGAGCCACCAGGCTGCTCACTGGCTGAGAGGACAGCTCAGAGGTGAGCAGCTGACCCAGCAGCATGAATTCCCTCTCCCAGAGCATCACTGCTGTGCAATCACTTGGTGCTGCTATTTCTTCCCAGTAGGTGAAAATGCACCTTGCAGCCTCATGAAGGACAGAGGATTATCCTCTTGCCCTGTCTTGGTGTCAGGGAGAGGGCAGCTGGCCCTTAGGCACTCTGTTGGGAGTTCCCACATGGTATTTTGCTGCTACCTTCCCCATCCTCTGGGTGCAACACCTGCCTGGCTTTACATAGATGGACTCTGCTGCAGTGCACTGGGACTCTGAAACACCTCCCAGCAGCATGAGGAGGAGAATCCTCCTAGGCAGAAATGCTGAGAAGGGGTGACAGAAATCTAATTTTCACCCTTGAAAGGCATTTCAATGCAAACCCGGCATTCAAAGCTCAGCACCCACTTTGGACATTTAACGTCTGAGTCATCCTTTTCAGAACAGGCAGTGGACTTGTTCTTTGTAAGCACAGACAATAGTAAAATTGTTGCTACAATCTCCAGAAAATGTGGATGATTCCTCCCCATTCTTCACTCAGCAAAACTGCGACTGATTTGAAATTTAATCAAGCTAAATTTTTTCCTGCCCTCAGGGCAGCAGTTATCTGTGCTAGCTCTGCCAGGCAGTGGATGCATGGTTCATGGGGATTAAACTGAAGAGATTCTGATTTCTAATCCAAGTGCAGTAGTGAGATAAGCATGGAGATGTACAGCCATGTACCAAGGAAGGTATTTTCTGCATGGGCAGTAGCCAAACATCAAAAACCTCAGTAGCAAGTGCTTAGGGGCTTGTGACTTTTGTGTGTGCAGGACACAGGCAATGGATATGGGGCTCTTGAACTTGGTGCTGCTGTCATTGTGACAATGTGGACTGGGTCACTGGGCTGCAGCTCAGCAATGCAGGCTCTGAGGAGCTCAGCTCAGGTGTGAAGCACAGGGTTGTCTTTTTGAGCCACACTGAATTACAGAAGTTGCTGTGTAAACTTATTTGATGGAGCAAGAATTCTGTTTTATTACAGATTTTTTGCAACATTATTGTGAAGGGAAGACTGATCTCTGAACACCTCATGTCACAAGGGTGTCTGGTGTCAGCCACAGCAGAATGAGAATTTATTCAATTCTAAAACTTTGCACTGCAGATTTTGAAGGTGCAATATAGAAAGTGCAACACAAGTCAGCAGTCTGTTAGCCAAATGCTTTTGATCCCTATTTAAATGCAGTTTCAGCCTAAATTAATGTTGATATACAAAAGGTGCTTTATTTCAGCAACAGGTTTATAAACTGACAACTGAGGCAAGCAAATGTAGCTCCAGTGAGACCAACAGAGTCGATTTTACTCTTGGTATTCTGTGTTGCCTTTGAAAGATTTTAAAGCAGAGTAACTGGGCCTCTGGAGCTTGCCAGCTCTTATTAACCTTGATCAGCAGGCAGGCAGGCAGGCAGAACTAAGAGGCCCTCATGATTCAACGTGGCAGAATCTGACCTCTGTGTCTGCCTCCTGTGCAAATTCATGCAGAACAAATTAATGCCTGAATGCTGCATCTCCACCAGAGACATAGAATTCCCAACACAGCCAATTCCCCCTGGGCTGAGCCCAAGGCCCAGAGTGGGAATACACAAACCAAAAATGCAAATCACACCTGAGCCAGGCACCCTGGGTCTGTAGGAAACTTGTGGTCAATGGGCACTGATGGATTCCACCAGGAAAGCCTGTATGGGTCTGGAAGCAAGAGGAATTTCTTGTGCTGCCCACAGCCCTGTGGCCAAAGGGTGCTTGGCTGTAGCCGCAGGGCAGCAGAGATGGGCACACGTGGGTGTCAGAGGTTTGTGCAAAGGGCAGAGGGTGGCTGCAGGAGGCAGGGAGAGGGCTGGAGCCCTCACCTCCTCTCTGGGCAGGGAGGGCAGAGGGACACACACAGGGAATGCCCGACACCATCGCCACCATCCCTGAAGGGGCCCAGGGGAGCTGCCTGAAACAGCTGGGCTCTGCAAAAGAGACATTGAAGCTCCATGAACTCCTGAGAGGGCCCATTGGCACAGGCTGTGGTGCCTGGCTCTGGGGGTGGGACCCAGCTTGCAATGATGCAGCAGCAGCCACAGAACGGGAGTCCTGCCCGCCCTGACAGCTCTCCAGAGAGAAGTGAATAAAGCAAAATAAAAAGTGACTCCCTGTGAAACAGTCCTTGACTTGTCCTAAAATAAACAATTCTCTAAGGCTCACATATCACACATTAGAAAAGGCCCTGCCAACAAAAAGCATATATTTGTCTCCCTTGAATTCTGCACTATGCTTTCAACAACTAAAACCCAGAAAAATTTTCACTGCTTTTCTTTCATGGACAATAAATCCCTTCATAAAATATGTACAAACACAAAATGGGCAGCAATTTTTAGAAAAGGGTTTTAAAAAAATTATTATTATTATTAATGTTATTTTCTTCATTGTACTTCATATGATATTATCATATTAAACTCAATCCCATATGAAACTGTGGCATTTCATACTTACCTCTAGGGTGTGCCTGCTTATTTTAAATCAACTCTTTTTTAGGTTTTAATGTTAAGGTGGGAGCTAAGGTTTGCTTTGATTGACTGACTTTTCTGACTGACCATATCAATTCTCTAGATTGACCTGAAGAGTAAGAAATAATATATAATCACATTTCTGGAACTATGAAAACATCTTTGCTCGTTAGAGTTTTTAATGTTTTATACAGAAAGGCATAAGCCTGTAATTTTTTCTAATTAATCACTGTTTCTGCTATATATATTTTAATTATAAAACATGTCAGAGATATGATCTTACAATATAAACAGAGAGAAAAAAAATCTTTTTTGTCATTAATTAAGAACATTTTTTTAAGAATTGATACAATGGTAATGCCAAGGGTTCCACATTTGTGCTTGATGATACCAGAAGCTGTTCAAATAACAAGGTAGAATCAACCCCTGTAGAGAAAGAAGATTTTAAAAATTAGGCTTATTATGAAGCAGGAGGGAGATGGAGTTGTTTTTGAGATGGCGACCTTCCCACTTTCCAATATGCCTCACTTTTTCCATCCCTAAGGGTGTGACTGCAGCTCCCAATCAGCTCAGGTTTTGGGGAGAATTAACACCTGCACAGGAGCCTCTGCAAAGGCAGGAATATGTGCAGAAAACTTACAGTCATTATTTTTCTATTTTACAGCTGAAAAATAGGACAAGCTGGGTAATATATTCACCATCTGTGGTACAAATAGAAAAGACTGAAGACCACATCTAAATTTTCTGCCTGAAAATGACCGTGGGTGAGCATTTGGCTCATGTTTAAATGCTGTACCATGAGTTTTCTTCCTCCTCCTCCTCTCTTCTTTCCCCCCAGGTAAAAGCTGTCAGGTGCTGCTGTGCTGCCCCCACATGCCAGTCAGTGACCTCCATAGGATCAGGCTGTCTTCACTTTTCACCATGCCCTTGCATTTCACCCCTCCTGCCTCCTCACCTGGGCCTGGGACAGGGTGCCAGTGGAGCACCTGCAGGGGCCAGCAGACAGAACTTGGGACCTGTGAGACATGGTTCCAGTGAGCTGGAGCATCTGCAGAGGCCAGCAGACAGAACTTGGGACCCCTGGCAGACCAAAGGACATCCTCTAAAGCATCATGGCCAACACTGGCTCCCTGAATTTGGGGATGCTGCCTTGAAACAGCTGTGCAATTTCCTGCTGTTTCTTATCCAGATGCCATGTTTTATCCAGAGATGGCTGCAGCTTGGTCCTGGGTGGGCTGAATCCCAGCACCTCACACAGACAAGTATCTGCCAAACCCTTCTTCCTCATTTATCTCCAAGCTGGCACAGCACCTGCATCACTGAGTTGCTATCTCCATTTGAAAATCAGAGGTTCCAGCTTCCACAGAGACAATTGTTAGAAACACTTGTTTATTGATTATTCTCTTATTTGTCTGACACTCCTTGTAATTATCTCATGCTATACTTTTTTTTTCTTTAGTTGTAAGTGTAATTAGCAACAAAGCTGCTAGCAACACCTTAACATTTCTCTGGGTATTGGAAAGATAAAATGCTCTCAATTCCTAAAGAAATCCTGGCACCACTTATGCAACTGCTACTACAGATGGCAATATATGTAACGTGCCAAGAGCACGAGTAACTTCATTTTTTTAGATTAGTAATTCTAGCATGGGTCTGAGCTGTCATGCCTGACTGGCAGATTGTAGCCCATTGCTTTCCATCAGAGGATAAGACTGGGTTTCTGATGTTTATAGGGGACACTACTTTATGTCTGTCCAAACCTTTTCACATCTGGTCTTCAAAGCAGCCAGTCTGTAAGAGCAGTCCAGGGTTAAGATATCCAAGTGCTCTGCACACAAGGTGAAAAATGGGAGTGGGGTTAGAAAATTTAGTCTGGGATGATCAAGCAAATATCTCAGAGCCAGCAGCATGTGCATATAGAGCTATACTACAAATGCAAATAACTTCAAAATGAGTTATAGCTCTTTGCATAATAATTACATTTGCACAGTGATGAATAAGGGCATGTTTTCCAGTGATAACTTTTGTTGTGGTTTTACCCCAGCTGGCAACCGAGCCCCACAGAGACACTCACTCACTCACTGGGGAGAGAATTAGAAGGAGAAAAGCTGGAAAACTCATGGGTTGAGATAAAGACAATTTAGTAGGGAAAGCAGAAGCCACACACACAAGCAAAGCACACCAAGGAATTAATTCACTGCTTCCCATGGGCAGGCAGGTGTTCAGCCATCTCCAGGAGAGCAGGACGCTGGCAATGTAATGGTGATTTGGGAAGACAAACTTCATCACTCCCCCCCACCTCCTTCTTCCCCCCACTTTATGTTCTGAGAGTGATGCCACATGCTCTAGAATATCCCTTTGGTCAGTGTGGGTCATAGATCACAACTAGTGTTCATTAGAGCATCTTTTCTCAATCAAGCTGTTATGCTGAATGGAATCCAGCTGTTATTATGGAGACCAGACAACCATCACTGAGGACATTCACTTGCAACCTTGGGTGTTTCCACATGCTCCCAGTCACCTGGGAGCAGCATCTTCAGACACAAAGGCACATACTGAGACACTAGTGGGTCCAGCAGAGTGCTTGGGTGTCTATTTAAGCCTGTAGTTTTTGTCTGCAAATAGCAGCCCCTGCCTTTTCAGATGTGCTCTGAGTTATGGTGAACACTGGTGGCTTCAGCCAGATTCAGCAGCCCTTCTGTGCCCTGAGCTGGTTGGAAGTGTAGCCAGTCATGGTGAGAAGCTTTCTGTCTACCTGCCCACAGAGTTTCAGTGTTTTCAGATGCTGGCAATTGAAGGTTGCCATAATCCAGATGTATGAGGAAGTAGAGATCATGTTCCTCTGTAATCTCAATATTTCCTTGATTTTGCCTGCCTAAAATCAAAATCCTTCTGTTCTCCTAACTGAAGGAGTGAGTGTATTTTGGCAGGGAATGTAAATTGCATTTTTGTCTTTGGTTGGGCAGGCTTAAAATAACTGTCAGCCTTAGTTCTTTGGGAGACTGGATAGCGTGGGTATTTATAGTAAAACTGATTTGATGGGTTAAGACTGAAAAATTAGAATCTATATTACATTTCAAAATATTACTGTACAGTTCTGAGATGCTGCCATGGAGACTGCATCATTACTCTGCTTTACATGTGCATTCAGTCACTAGGTCTCCTCAGGCTTTCAGAGCAATTCTGCCACAACTCTCTTCCAGCTACGAAGCCTCAATTCATTCTTCAATGTAAAATAGTCATCAAAGCCATTGCAGCCCAATATTAGTGCTCCAATGGCTTCCCATCTTTGTTCTTCCCCTGCTCTGAACACGGTGGTCATGATTAGAAAAATACCAAGTTCCTTTTATGGCCTCCAGAGCACAGAATAAGGGCTGGCAGCAGGAGCTGCGCAGCGAGTCATACACACTGCCTGGAGAGGCAAATACACGGGGCCTCAGGACAGCAGGAGCACCCTTTTTTGTGTTTTCCAGTCTCACCACGATTTCCCCAGAGTTTCCAGGCTCTGAAATTTTACAGAGTCTGGAAATAACTTCATGTGATAAGAGCAGATACAATCTTGTTTGTTTGAGCAATATTCACCCTTGATTTCTGGTGAGGTCTTACACGCCATTAAGCAAGAGTAAGACATAGCATAAAAACATACAACCTAAAAGTTACTGAAATATAAAACTATACAATAATCTAAATCAATGGGATTATGGCTCTAATACTGCTGGTGACCTCAACAGTGATTGGGTTAATCACGTACAGCTCATTATCTCAATGAGTTTCCCAAGCTTTTTATTTTTGAAAGGTGTCCTCTTAGCCCAGTTTTCAGAAAATTTATTTTCTGCAACAGTTTAGCATTATGGTTGAAGAAGTAAGTGCAAATCTCTAATATCTGTGGACAGTCATGAAGGTTTTAGTTTTATACCTGCCATGTTAATATTTTGTTGGGGACTATAACTGCCTAAATCAGTGGAAATGGCCTTGCACAGCCTGCAGTGTGTGCATGCTTCCCACTCTCACTGCTGGGCTGTCTCTGCAGCACTCAACTCTGCATCAGCCCTCAACAGCCCAACCTGAGTTTCTGATGCAATGGAAGTGGAGGTGCCCTGTAAGAAAACCCTGTCCTCAAGCCAGTACAAAATTAACAATTTATTATTAAATGAAGGTTTTTCAGAGAATTTGGTCATTTGCCTAACTGCAGGGAACAGAGAGGATTCAATAATTGCATCAGTCGTTGTCTGAGCATCCAGTGCACGTCTCTGTGCTGGGCAGAGGCAGTGCTGTGTCAGTTCCTTTCATGCTGTGCCACACCATGTCAGGCAGCACACTCTGATGTGACCTGATGCAGCAGGTAATGAGATCTGTGCCAAGCTACTGAATAGAAGGAGATTATATTAATGTGCTGAACACTACTGTCATGTTGGGCATGTTTCTAAATGCTTTTGTCATCAAACAAAGCATTGTTTATATGCATGTTTTTTCCACCAAAAAAAAAGAAAAAAGAAAAAAGAAGCAGTTGGCAATTACTGCCAGGGCACTGGAGATTTTCACCTCTCCTTATGGGGTCAGCTGTCCAAATGCCTGTGTTTATGGTTTTGTCTGGAACCCCCCGATCAGAACTGCACCACCAAGAGAGAGACCTCATGAATCATCACAAGTGAAGCACAAGGCAGTCAGAGCTGCAGTGAGCAATCACATTCCATCTTCCTTCTTCATTCCTAGCCTGTGGATGTGCAGGGGAAATGAAATAGGAATCCCAGTGTACTCAGTTGCATTTTGTGCAGGAAAATCCCAAAGGAGCCATCTGCTACAGCACAGTTAGGAGATGGAAACTCTTTGTCTTTAGGTGTGTCTTGCACATATGTTGCTTTTGAACCAGGACTGCAGAACAATCACATGTAACATGCTAGAAAAGGAAAATTATGAAAATGTGGAATTATGTCCTATTTGTACATTACCAATATGGAGAACAGTTTAATTCTGGAGAGGACAGAATGCCTGGGCTCCCAGCTTTTGGAGATGCTGATCCTCTGCTCCACCACAGCTGCTTTGTTCATGCAGTATCTCACTGGCATTGAACAACTTCATTGTCCCACTGCAATGGGATTTAATAAATATTTTCAGAAGCCATTCACACACCTTCAGTATGATTAACAAAACCAATATCCAAGAAAAAATTTGCTTCTAGCTGCTTCTTGGCAGAAGAAGGTGCATGCTGGGCAGTATTCAGAGCATGAATGCACGTGTGGTCATGTTTCAAATGTGACCACATGCACTCCAACACACTCAATGTGCAGTGCAGTTTTCATTTTTTTGGCTTTGACACAGTTTTTACAAAAAACAGACAAAACTTGAGCCTCTCTCATGATCAGATGAGAAAAAGAATAAATTCTGCTTAGATTAAGTGCATTGACATGATGAACTCATTGCTGTCAGCCCTGTAGCTCTGGGGACTGGGGAGGATTCCTCACTTGTACTTTTTGCCTAGAATTTACGAGTCATTCTTAGCACAGCTATCCTAGCACAGTTCAGAGACTCAGCAAATTTCACAAGATATCACCTCCAGAGCAGCTGGGAGGAAATCCACCCACAAAACTCTGGCCCAACATCTCTCCCAGCTGACGAGATGCATTAATTTGTCCTGAAACCCCAGAGGCCAGAGTGGGAGGACATCAAAGTGGACAGTGCTGCTTCAGTACTGACCCAACAGCACAAGCCCTGATGCAAATCCCATCAAATCAACTCTAGCAAAATACATATCTGTTTACAGAAGGTACAAGGCCTGTCCCACATTCTGAAAATCAGTCCCTGTCTGCAGACACATCCAGAATTTGTGCCTGTTTACCTGGAAAGAAGACTGACTGTGGAATCACAGGGACACAGCATTACTACTGATAAGTATCAAAAATAATTTGCATCCTATATATGTAAAAAAATGTTGTTTCCTTTAATGTTATCTTGCAGATGGACACAGCTGATATTTCTTCTCTTGGACTGTGTTGCAAGGTCAGGGAAATCATCAAACACAAGGAGCTCGGGACATGACGCCTTTCTTGATTTCCTGCTCAAAAGAAAGCTCTAGGGCATCTAAGAGCTCCTGCTCCTGCTAAGCTTTTGCTACTGTTGTCAGATAGTCTAAAAAAACTCCTGGTAGCTTTGAATTATGAGCATCAAGAAAAAAGTGCTGCCTAAAGCTGCAGCTTTATGCTGATGGGCACTGGTGCTGTAATGAAGTGCTTTGCACATGTCTCAAGAAGTACACTTAAACTCACCTTCTCTTCTGGGCAAGGTATAAAGAATATCCAATATTTATTGCTGGAATTTCCATCTACACCAGTGCCTTTTCCCACCATAGCATCATGCTTCAACTGTGCTGCAAAGGGAAGAGGAAGCTTTTGTGTAGCAGCCAAGAGGTGCCCAACATATGCACATTACGCTGCACATTCCATAGATTCAGAATGAGCAGGACATTTTCTCCATAATTTCAAACATCAGGAAAATTGCTCAAAATTTTCTGCTGATAAAGGAAAACTCTGTGAAGTATACATGAAAGCTGGTATGGCTTCTCCAGGTTAGCACATCATGCTCAATGTCCTTTTAGAGCACAGAAAACAATAGTGCCCACTGCCAACCTCTTCACCTCCTGGAGAACAACAGGGCTGAAATGTGGCTGCAGCCAGCCACTAGTGCAGCTAACTCCTTGCTTCTTCCTTCTTTCATGGGTAGTTTCCCCTAAAAAAGCACAGGGAGGATTTTGCAACTGATCATCCTCATGAGACAGTCTTTGAAATAGGAACAATATTTTCCTTAATGTGATTGTATAACATTATTATGACTTGAATATTTTTGATAGTAAAATAAGCTTACCTAATAAAGTGGGTGCTGTGTTCACTCTTCTTTCCTCCTTTCCTCAAAGGCAGGAGTGTGCACAGTACGGAGAGAAGGTATTTGCTGCTCTTCTTGGTTTTCAGAAATGCAGTGCTTAGAAAGACCTAGCCACTCATGCATCCTGTTGGTCTCATCCTACAGATAACCACGACACACCAGCTCATTCAGTGTTGCAAGGATGGTAGGAAAAGCAAGATCAAAGACATGAGTTCAGCCTCTTCAGATTTCAGGGTGAAGTCTGATACCTGGTAGAATTCATTCCTTGCTGACAGAACTCACATATAGAAGTGTGCATGAGAAACTGAGGCTTATTGGGGCATTAGAGTTCCCCAGCAAGGCCCACGGCCATCAAAATACACCAAAAAGCACCAACCACCAAGTTTCTTTGCTGTTTAGCTCTTTATCCTAGAACAAGGGTGCAGGCATGAAGACCTCAGTTAATGCCAGTTTTTCCCTAGTTTCTTTCCCTATTTGACAAGTCATTTTGGTGTCATCTAGTCAAGTAGCAGTCAGTAACGACTGACTTTGAAGAACTTAGACACATGGCCTAGCTTTCACAATCCTACTGTAGTTTCTGATTTGCTAAAGGAAGCTTATGCAGGGGTGGTTTCAGGCATACTTTTAAATATTCTAAACATTTTTATCGATGATTCATCCCATTTGCCTTGGAAAGTTGTTTTTTTGCCAGAGGGCATGGTTTCAAGTCTGTACATTATTCATCCATAACGTTGTTGACAGTGCTTCCAGTCAGATAAGTGAAGTGTAGGAACTCACTGCCATGTGAACCATAATGCTCAGGCAGGATCATTTCAGGATGGGAGGATTCAGACATGACATAAGCAGAAAATAGTATGTCTGAGTGGTCCTTACTTACAAGGACTTGAATGTCTCAGCATGTCCCATCTCTGAAGAAAAAAAGGAAATTTTTTGTTTGTCCAGAATGAATTTTCTGACCTATCATTCAATAACTATTCTTATTCCATGACACTTTAGCATGACAAACACACCAGAAAATGTGATTTTTTGAGGTGTGCAGTTCTGATTGGATGATAAGCACTGAAGAAGAACTTTCTTATTCAAAGAATCCAAGAGAAAGAGACAAAGCTTTGGTCCAGGCATCAGAGAGGACTTATATCTTCATGAAATATAAAATTAGTAATTGGATTTCCCAGCCTATCTGTTACAATCAGAGTTTGTATTTCTCCTAGAAATCCAGATGGACATCCAGATGAGGGATTAATTCAGGCCATGCTTGCTGCCTATAATTCCAAAGAATGAAAATTATACAAGGTGATATTAAATTTTCTTTCTTTTCACTGGTACCTCAAAAAGTGGTGCTCCCTGAAGGAAACAAGGGAGAAGCATCAGTCCTTTTTGAGGCAGACAGCTTTGCTGTTGCTGGACAGTAACACGGCAGGAGAGTAAATCCTTCAGAATCAGGGTCAGGAACAACACACAGGGTCAGGGTCAGGAACAACAACACAGACCTGTAACCTTCCTAATTTCTTAACTTGACTCACCCCTACAGTTTCAGGTGTGGTTCAAGCAGGACTGCTTTCCTTGTCCTCGATATCTCACAATAATTCACCAGATGCCCCTAAAAAGCTTCTTTGATTTTTCTTTTACCATACCTTCATCAGGGCCCATCCCTCATGGTCTGTAGCATGAACAGCACTTCTCCAAGTACCTGATTCTTAACATGTGCTGCAGCTCTAGAGCTTGAAGAACATATGGCTTGAACCTATACACCTTCCACTTGCTCTAGTAGATAATGTGGATAATTAAGAATAAAATATTAAAAACAGCAGTAGTGAAAATAGGGGAATCTGTACTGGGTCTCTAGCCCAGGTGGTGAGGCTGGAGTGCAGCCAATGCTATCAGGAAATCCTGAGGAAATCTGCTGGCAAACAACCAGGAATGGTCACCCTGAGATGACACATTCAGGTGCACATCTGGACATGGTGACTTGGAAACGTTCATAAGTTCATTTATGCTCCTCAGTTTCTCTCCTTTCAGAGTAGCTGGCAAAAGCAGCCTAGCTTGAAGATCTTTTATGAAGTTTCAACACTTCCTTTTCTGAAAGCAATTTGAAATTCTGTACTCACAGATACTAACAAGCGCTCATATATGTTAATATACTTGATCTTAAACCAGAAGACAATTTATGCCTTTTCAGAACTCTCATAGCAACACAATTCATTAGAATAGCTAATAAATGACATGCATTTCTTATTGTCCAAAATTTCTGCAGTAGTTTTTTTTCTTGTTTATATAAAGATGCATAGTGAAATAGTCAATAACTTTTACTGTACCTTCATCTTCAATTTATGATAGGGTTGTAGAAGAATGCCAGGAATAGAAATGCATCATCATTAAAAATTTTCAGACAAATAAGTCTTAAATACTTTTCTCAGGTCCCCCCAGCTACTACAATGGGCATTCTTCAGTGCCTTCCCAAGAGCCTGTCTTGCCTATCAGAGAGCACAGATCTTCCAACATCAGGAACTTTGCAGTCCATTGGGTGGGACACAAGTGGTGAACCTGAAATGGCATCACAGTGTATATTGCAAAGAGTGTTGAAAAAGATTAATCATGGTTATGCCCTAAACTTGGAGGATGAGTCATAGGGTATTGCTACATCTCTCCTCCAAATTAATTTAAATATTGTGGGGGTGTCCAACCTCATAAGGAATCACACCTATAGCTTTTCAAAATCTAGAGACCCTTAAAGTACAGATGGACAAATACCACAGTGCACCTCACAACCAAACCTCTGTCCTTGCAGGCTTGGCTTTCTGATGACATATTTTGACCTCTAGCAATTTTTCACCTCTGAAGAATTTAGCCTAGGAAGAGCTGGCAGAACCTTCCCTGTGCAGCAGCAGCAGCAGCACAAACACTGCCAACTGCAATTCATTTACAAGGGCTCCCCTTCCTCTGCCCTTCCATTACCTCCCCTATGGAAACTGAGCTGATGAGTTCCTTCGCCCTTTTTTGCGCCCTTTATTTTCCAGGTTTGGGGCACAGAACAGCAGGGAAGAGGGCTGACAAGATGTGTGGGCCTGAGCTGCTGTGCCTGAGGACTGGGAAACTGGGAGAGCTGCAAGAGGAGCATGGTTGCCTCCTTACTGTTCCTAGAGTGAAATATATCATTCAATGAAATGCATAATTTTTGAGAATTCCTCTGAGACATGGATTTTGGTTATGGCTATAGGCAACGCATCTTCACTGTTCCTTGCACTGTCCCAAAGATGTTGAAACCTTAGTATATCACTGAAAATTCTATTAGCAAAGCACCCCTGAGAAGCACAGCAGAGAAACAAAAGAAGCTGTTGGTTTGTGCCTGTTACTGCTGTGACCTTGGGGTATGGGGCTCTCAAGATGGTCCATCCCATGTTAGGCAAACTACAGCAGAGCTGTATTCTGCAGTATGGAGAGGGCAATACCAGCAAGGCAAGGTGGATGACAAAGTATATGAAGAACCTACCTCTGCAAATGTTTCTCATCCCCTTCCTGTGCTCCCAGGATGCTGGCTGTCACTCAGAGCATTGGTCAAGGCAGTAATTTATCTGATGAAGGGGATTTTTGTTGATGGGAAAAGTCAGACTGCAATTTTTTGTAGCTATTTTACAGAGACATGAAGGAGCCTGAGGCATAAAGTGGCTGTCATCTAACTAAGATAAAAAGAACAAATTGGAAATACGGAAAAAAAAAAGAGGAAAAAAAACAAAAAAGGTTTTTGTGTCTTTGCAAACCCTTGAAGTCGGAAGTTCTTAACTTCTGTTTAAGAGATAAATGATGACTCATAATTTCTTTCTACCATCTTAGAACAGAGAAGACATTTTGGTTTCCTTATATATACACCAGCAACTTCCTATACCTACACAGCACCTGAAACTGAATTATGCAAAAGGAATTATTCCTGAAATGGCAAAACAATTAAGGTGTGCAGGTAAGATAGCAAAGACAGAAAGAGAGCTCACCTAAAAAAACAGTGCTTTACTGTCAGCTCCTTCTTGCTGAGGAGCCGTAGGGCTCACTGAGGCTTGAAAGACAGTCTGCTGAGATGAGCATGTGATAATATCTCCTCTGAGGAAAGCTCTCCCTGTTCAGAAGCACAGCAGGGTTATCCAGAGACAGCAGTTTCCTCTAGCCTCCAGCCTACACCCTCTGTATTGTTAATATGGCCGAGAGCGATACATGCATCACTTGACAAGACACAGAGATTATTTAATTATTTTTGCACAGTTACATACCACAGACATCAGTACTGCATTTAGATACAGCCTTCTTCTGTATCAGCACCTTGAAGGTGTACTTATTGCCTCTGGTTCATGATACTTAATTTGCAAAAAACCCAAACCCTTTGGAATATTCAGTTGGTCTCATTGGCATTGATTTTTCTATGCATTGCCCTGTCCTGTGTGTCTGGATCAGTCTGAAAGTTTGCTCTCAGAGTAATATTCCTCATTGGCTCCTGTGCAGTTCAACAACACAGAGACATCAATGCCCCATGGTTTGTAGTGGTTTTCTCCACCTCTCTTCTTCTGAATATTTCATCACAAATGGTGTTCCATAGTGATCATGAATGTTTCCCTCATTCTTGGTGTGTCTCAGAGCATGGTAATTCTCACAGAAGACAAAGAATTTCCAGTGAAACCAGATATTTTTTATCTAAAGCAGACACAGAAACAGAAGCTGCTGAGAAACTGCATCATTGCAATGAAAATAAACCCTCTGTCAAATCAGACAAATAAAGCAGAAGATGCGAAGCCATTAGCAATACTAGATTTGTGCAGATTTCTAGTTAACCCCAAGACGTTTTGCTTACTGCAGTTGTAGCTCCACTTAGGAAAGGGTCATGTTTCATACTCCATAAATAGTCATGGCTCAATGGTCTTGGTTATTTATCAGTATGAGAATTGATGAGTTTTAAATATAAACATCAGCAATTAGTCAATAAGCAGGTACTTCTAATTAAAGCTACCAAATCAAAGGTCTTTTGGGGAAATTGCATAAACACTGAACATACGTGGACATAATAGATAATTCTGTAGCATACACCTTCTATGCAAATATCACACTTCTCTGCTGCACCATGTGGTGCAATCCATGGCTCAGATGCTACACAGTGGTCTGAGGTCTCATTCCTCATATTCTCATATGTTGTTCTTTTTTAACTCTAACTGTAGGTGAGGGGCAGAAATATTTCCACTTAAGCTTTTTATTATTATTTTCGTAAGGCCTAATTAGGCTGTCGCTCATTGAGATCCATCTGGCAATCTGAATATCTGTGTTTATTACGGGAAGGAGTGATTGCCATTTGTTCCAAATAACTGCTGTTTGAATTAACTGAGATGACAGATAAATGCAGATTTCCTCTGATTCAGAGGCCCTAGGGGAGGTTTAGGGTGCAGAGGCTGTTTTTGGAGATACTTCCTCTACACTAAGCAGAGAAGGCACAGTCCTCTAATGGATATGTTCCACAAATATTTGATGCTAATTCAGTATCAACTGGAAGGTGTGTCTACACTAGTCTTTAAGTTCAGATCAGGAGGGCACTTTAGAAGGGAATTCTTTGTAATGCTCACTTTACTGTGGCTTTGGTCACACCAGAAATTTGTCTTGGCACACACAGCCTGGAATTTGGAAGATCAACGGATGAGCCTCCAACACCAACTCACTTGTCAAGACTGATGTAGAAACAGACTGGAGTGAAATGCCCTGAAAACTGTGTAGTGTGGGCAGCTGATCCATGGCTTCAGCAGTTTTCTTCTTGACTTCCATTCTCATCATGCTGCACTATTTGGTAAGGCAATCATTCTCTAAAATGCTAGGTCACTGTCAGTGGAAAAAACATTAACAGAAAAAGCACTAAATAAATCTGGCAGCTGATGTGCTTACCTACACCTGATTCCTTCTGCTATGAGCACAAAGATAATTTCTAGCTATTAAAGTCTAAGCTAGACTTTAATAGAGGGAATTTTTCAGTTCCCAAATATACTAGAGGGAGTTTATCAGTTTAAAAATACTTTTCCCTTGTATTTTCCCTAAAGGAAGAGCCAAAATATTAAACAGAACAGAAAATGAAGACTATTTTAAAACAAAAGGTTCATATAGATTACTTCACCAGGCATGCTGTTAGAGTAAATAATCATTCTGAGTAAAGCCTGGTCATAATGATTTCCAAGAAGCTGTACTGTATTATGCCCTTTTTCACAGGATGATAATTATTAAGAATAACCTGCAGTATTCAAAGGGTTTTGTTGCTCAACATCATACATGAAGCCAGTGGCTGAACCAGTAGCAGAACAGAGCAATTTTGACAAGAGTTCTTGATTGCTTTGACCATAAATGTTATTTTTTAAAGTCACTAGCTAATGAAAACCAAAAACCAACAAAAACATCCAAACCCCTCATGCTTTAAACCTTTGCTCAAATTATTCAGCAATTAGTGGGGAAAAGAAGAGAACTGATCACATTCAGGCTCAAATCACTCTCTACCCTATTATTTTTCTTCCCATATCCTACAGAATTGATGAGTGTCTAGAAGGATTCACCCTCCTCTCTGACAACACTACACCTTCATTCCAGAGGCTGCTCTGGCTGCAGACTTGTAGCATATATTATTTGACAGAGTTCCTGGCCTCCACAGCACAGACAGTGTAGCACTGGCAATGAAGCAAGGTGGATGAGTTCCTCCATTTTCCCAAGGGAAAAAAAAAAATCTTAATTTAAGTAGGTTTTATCAAAGGGCTCCTTCTCTTTGCAAGTGCTTTGTAGCCTGAACAAGTTCAAAGCCACAGTTTGAAGACACTGCTGTGTCACTGTCAATTACCTGTGAAGCTCCACTAGGACAGGAGAAGTGCCTGAGGTGCCAAAAGTGGATAGGTTTGTTATGATCACCCATTAGCTCATTACAGGGAATTAATAAAACAGTAACTTGAACTAAGCAGGGTGCTTTATCAGTAACTGGTCTTGATACATCCTTCTTTCAAACAAGGATGTTTAAGAACAGGGATTGCAGCATGATGAGAAATGTTGCTCTCAATTTAGCATCACATGACACTGACTTTTACATTCAGATACCTGGGAATAATTCTCATGCTACCCAGAATCCAGATTTGGCCCCATTAAACTCAAGAGGTAATTTACCAGAATACAAGGAAAGTATTTCAGGATTACTGATTGCTTTCTCTCTCTCTCTCTCTGCTTTGTTGTTTCTCTCCCTTGCCTTCTTGCCCTGCAAAGAGCCTTGATCCAGCTGCAGAAAGACAAGTGGACACCTTGGAATGTGTGTACCCTTGGGAGGGTTTTGCCCACCCAATGTCAAGTACTGCTGCAGGAGCTGCTGCTGACACCGAACTATGGCAACCTCTGATCACTGGGCTTGCAAAACTCAACCTCACACTCCAATGGAGAGATAATTTGTGTCATTTAAACAACCTCATCCCTCACTGCTTATACTGCAGGGACTGAGATAAGAGTTTCCATGGTGCAGAGCAGGTCTGCGCATGCCTCGGTGAAATCAGAAACACCCCCTCTTTTCCCTGTTGGGTAAGTCCCACTCTGCAGATGTACCTGCTGATCCATTAGAATATTGCCTCAGATCTTCGGAGATTACTTTTAAGGTGCATATCTTATTCCTCTTTTATTTTTTTTTCTGCAGAACAGAAGGATGTGGGTTTAATACGGAGCTTAGGATAAGTACAGTGAATTATGCTGATGGGGAAAGTGACAATGATAGGGAAAAAAATTAATGGAAAATGTCTATAAAAATGGAAAACTTTCCTGCTAGCCAACATGACATGTTCCCAAGACTGGAGGGGAAACAAAGGAAAATGTTAGTTTCTTTGTCCAGCATGACCTCTCTTTCCAAAAGCTCTTAGCACCAGTTTCTGCACTATTTCCTCAGGAACCAAAGAGAAGAAGAAAACTGACCCAAAATGCCACTGAATTAGTGCAACAAATTTTTTATATTACAGAAAAATGCAATTAAGACCAAAACCCCATAGTTTGATCAAATGAGCATGAGCAAATATTTTTTGCTCACCATAGCAAACAAATGGAATACTTCACAAAATCAACTACTATTTGATTCAGGAAACACATCTGCAGCTTTGATTCTGCCCAAGACTACTTGGGCAGCTCCCTGTAAAGACCTGAATGTTGCAGAACATGGCATTTCCATAGGTTTATGGAGACAGACCATGGAGACAAAAAGAAACCAAAAAAGGTTTCTTACTATCCTCTAGTAAGAAACCTTAGAGGACAAGGTTGCTGTGCTCCTTAAGTGTGTTTAAAAAAGAAACTTAAGGCACTGGATGGTGCATTAGGCTGACTGTGCCTCAGAGAGCCAGGCTGTAGATGACAAGATGGACATGCTTCTTTCCAGACTTGTTCTTTGCAGTATTATTGTACCAAGTGGTAAATCAGAGTCTTGCCTATGTTATACCCATGACATCATCACCACTGGTGACTCTGCTCCTCTGGGAGATTTTTTTTCAGAATTCCCAGCAAAGAAGCACCTTCAAGGTATTAAAGTCCATCAGTGTGCAGGGGAGAAATCATTGCACATGAGGACATTTTGCTGTGAATCATGGTCTTTGTGTGGGAGAGATAAGTAAAGATTAAAGAAAGGTTTGAGGCATTTTTCTCTACAGTACTGCACCTGGCAAATTTCCAGAGAGAAATAAACCATGAGATCTAGGAGACAGAATGAAGGCTTCTCAAAGACAAAAATGAAAAGTTACATTCTGCTCCTTTAAAAAAAATGACACCATATTTGAAGAAAGGCAGAATATATATCTAGTCAGAATGAACTTAGGGCCTGACTAAAGGATAAATTTCTCTTGTATTTTTTGTGGCTTTGTACTTCTATCACCACATTTCATCTTCAGCATTAACATAGAAAATACAACCTTTGATGCCAGGCCTAAAAAAGATTTAAAGTTTTTGAGCAATGCTTTTCCAGTAATCTATATTACAGTATCTGCAGATTTCAAACACTGTCCATTAGACATACAGTTCCACAAAATGTTCTTTTTTTCAGACAGACTAATACTTCAGCTGCCTCACAAAATCTTCTCTTCTAGGATTTCTAGTGGAAAGATTTCCTTTTTTATCACAATGATGTCACAGATTAGTGAGGGTGGCTACTTCCTCCCACCCCCGCTATCCAAGATTTCGTTGTATGTATTTAGTTTCATTTTTCATCCTCCGCTTTCAAAATTAACTCAGCTGTGGATGAAGACATATCCTATTAGCTCTATCCCTTTGGGGAATGCCTACAACAGCTGCAGCTGCCATTTCATTTCTCCTTAATACCCTTGTGTCCTAGAATACAAATAAAACAAATGTTGGTATCTTGTCCCCTGCACATCCCATATCATATTTTTTTAAACATACTGTAGGGCTACACAAATTGTTCCTGATAAGGCATTGTTAGTCACTTCCAATGAAGCCATTAGAATAACATTTTGTGCCTCCATAATCCATCCTGGAATAATGCAATTCCACACTGAATACTGATAAATGATCCAAGATCTCATAAGCCTTCTTAACTTTGAACAGTGAAGTATGAAAATACTGCAGAAACCATGGCAGCTGACAGGTAGAGTCATTAGGAAAATGTATGCAAATCCAGCAGCAAATGACACTGCATAAAGTAAAGGAGTTTAGAGCTAATGACTTGTACTGATGCACAGTCCCATATTCTGAAAAGAAAATGTCTGACGTTTACATCGATGACAAGTAAAACACTTGACAGATATTTATGTTTAATATATAATGTATTTAGATTGGATACCTTTTGTCCTGCACTGAACTCAAACTTGGGAGATAGACTTAAAAACCTAATAATAGCAGTCTCATATCATGCTTACACTTACATTTTGACATGCCAGTTTATGTGTTTAAAATACAGCTAAGGATAAGAATACAGCACATCACCAGCACTGAATTTCCATCTGCAAGATACCTTTACTGACTAAAACAAGGCTGTGTCTTGTTCCTGTGCAGTGAAGTAGCATTGTAAAATTTGGAGCCTTTGGCTGATACTGTCTCAGATTTGCTGCTTCCCTCCCCTCCCTAGCAGTGGTACTCTGCACCAGAAAAGGAGCTGATGGTACCAGTAAATTAGCAGGGAATGTAAGGGCATATCCAGTAGTTTAGACACAGTTTAGACACATGCCTGCAAGAACCGAGTTCAGTGAGCTGCATTTCCTCTGCTGCAAATGGGGATACAGACTGGGGGTGAAGATGGGATTCACAACCAAGCACTCCTGAAGGGAAAGGATGATGAGGAAGAACAGCCAAGTCCAGCTGAGAGGACAGATCTGGAGCCACGTCCTGCCCAAGAATGCACAAACCCATCATGCACAGCACCAAACCCCATCCATCCATGAGCATGACTGTGGCAAGGGTGGCATTTCTATAGCACCTTCAGCCTAGTGCAATGAATGTTAAGGAATTTATTTTTGTAATACTGAAATAAAGGAAAGCTATCATTCTCAAACTACAGCTAAGGATATCCTGACAAGGAAAAGTGCTGCTCTAAAGTGTGCCCTAAAGTGAACATATTCAGCCTCTGGCAAAACCAGGAGTGAGGGCAGTTTTAAAGTTTCAGCATATATCTAGTTCCAACTGCAAAGCATGGAACAGTGACTTAAAAAGGAGAGAAGCAGAGGTCTATCAATTATTTTTCTACTAAAAGTGAGTTGTATTTGTATTGTATGGAATTTCCAGATCAAAAATCTAGCCTCTTTCAACTGGTTTGAAACTATGGTACTAATTATAAGATCCTGCTGAAAAAGGGTAGAACTGAATCTGAGTTTCCAGCATCTTGGCAGAAAATACTCATCACACAGTTACTGACTTAAAGGCTTCTGTCTCCAAGATTGCAACAGTAATTCATCAGCTTTTTCAGTCAAGCTTTTCCACAAAGTGTATTTTAGAGAAGATTCAGTGGAACACCCCATGCAGAAATACAACTGTGATTTCAGTGTGAAACAATTCAATTTCAAAATGTTGTAGTCCTATTTTTGGTCCATTTTCATGGATTTATTTGGTGATTGAGAAGTAAATAATCACTTGATCATTCATAATGTAATAAACCTTCAAATGAACTGCAAAACTTTCTTAAAGAGGAGTTTTGCAGGAGAAATAAATAGGCAGATAAACTAGAACTGTTATGTCTTTATCTTATAGAATATACCAGACACCTGAAAATGTAGACCAGAGGAAGAAAATTATCCTTTTCAGCAACTGCTTTGAAGGATATTCTTTCTAATCTGCTAACAAAGGAGCTGAATTGTTCCTTGGGTTTGCAGAATTCTCCTGGGTATCATGATAACAGATCAATCTCAGAAACATAACATTCCATTTTACACTAAATAAGGATATGGCATGATTTCCACTCTTGGTTGTGCTGATAGCATCCATCCATAATCAGCAAAGTGATTCCCAAGAGAACAGAAGGCAGAGAGCCTGCAAAGAGAAACATGCAGAAAACACAGATAAAAACAAGAAATGGATGGGCAATGTGTGTGGGGAAATATGCCTGGGTCTCAAGCAATGATGTATCATATACTTGAGAAATGACATATGGCACTTGCCTGCAACCCTGGCTGGCTCAATGCCCAGTGCAATGTGGATTATACATAATTGCTTCACACCACTGAAAAGCCCTTCTGCACACTATAAACATATTCATATTAACTTCTTCCTAATGAGACAGGAGATAGTGACAAGAAAAAATAATTTCAGAGAGGAGTACCATGGATTGCAGAGCAACTGGTGCGACATTTTATGCAATATATTACATTGTTTGTCTACATAGCATATCTTGAGATGCATCCAAATAACAGTTTCTAGTTTCATGGTCTCCATATAAATATGTACTATCAAAAAAACAAAAACCCCTTCTATACATTGTTCAGGAGCGAGTGATTGTTAAAATATTTCTTACTGGACACAAGACAAGACCTCATAGCCCCTGTGCAGGCCCACAGAACAGCCTTCCTCAAATTTTCCTCAGTATGAAAAGAAGAAAAAACAGCTCAGTAGCTATCTTATCAATTTACCCAAAATTGCTGTAGCAAAAAAAAAAAAAGGGGGAAAAAATTCAAAAAAGGAAAAAACCCTGTATCTCTGTACTTCTTACTGATTTTTATTTCATTTTCCAGAGTAATCTATTCAGAGCTACTTACTCTGCAGAGGGCTGCAGCCATCTGCCAGCCTTGAGCTCCAGTCAGAGGACTCCTGTCCACATCTCTTAAGCTAATTATGGGCCAGGCACACTCAAACTCCATTTTATGCTACATGCTTTTTTCCGGGATATGTTCATTGTATAAGTTTTGAAGGTTTCCTTCAATGGCTTTGAGAGACATTGTGGTGCTCCAGCAGCAGGAGAATGCAAGCTCTCTGCTCTGCTTGTTTGCTGAAAAACACTTCCATCATCTCCTCCCAACACCACCACTTCCTTACCTATAATTATGCTATTCAGTTCTTACTATAAAGTGCTAGAATTATAGAAACAACTCATTTGAAATGTGCAGACTGCTTCCCTGTAAAACATTTGGCTCTGCCCTTGCAGGAATAAAGCTGTTTTATGCTCTAAATAAAGAGTAGGTTGCAATGCCACATGGCTGCTCATTATCACTACATGAAACTAACTGTAATAAAATGCACATGCCCCATGAGGTAACTCCTAAATGGATTGGGTTGAAATTCCCTGACACTTCCATTTCTACAGCCCAACACTTGTTTGTGAGACACGCAGCAAGGTGGCAGGAGGCATGGGCAGATGTCTGCCCCTGTCTAAAGGAACCAATGGCAGGAAGGTCACTGGATTTTCATCCAAATATCTTCAATTGCTTTCATGAACTGTGTCCTCTGACTTTCATTTATATTCACTTGCAGCCTCTGCTGCTCCTGGTATACATCTGGGTGTTGTCAGGGTCCATAAATCTGTCTGAGTGCTGCCAACTGTTACCCACATGAATTCCAAAAACCAACATCACTAGATTTAAATTCATCAGAAAAATAATCTGATCGTATTTCCAGAACAGTCTATCTAATTTCTGCCATGGATATCAAGGGGAACAAATCACCTGGAGAAGCCAATAATAGTTTTGTAAATATGCATGCATTTGAAGCCACTTTTTTTAAAGGAAGTCTCAGTTCCTTACTGCCATCTTATTGTGACTTTAAAAAAACCCAAATAGATGATTATAAACTTTTTTACATCTTTGACATATGATTGAATTCTCACTGCTTAATAGAGAAGCCATTAATTTCTTTAATCCCATTCTGCAGGCAAAGAAACTGAGGTGCAAAGCCAGTCAATTTTATCATACATATTTAACTTTTAAAATTCCTCAAGATTTGCTATTAACATTCTTGAGATTTTAGTCCTTTGTTAAATTTTACAACATCAACATATTCAGAAATATTTTGAGGATTTTTAATTAGCTCTAGCACAGAAATAATCTCACAAATGCACCAGTGCATCTGCATCTGATTATTCCATTACCCAAATGTCCATGAGCAGCAGGCAGCAAACAAGAGATGTTAAATAAAACTTTCCATCATCGGACCAAATTTAGTTGATGTAATAAAATACTTTACAAATATGGACAAGTGAAATGTTCCTCTTTTTAGAGATGGAGAAACTAAGGCACACAGAGATTTTCAAAAATCAGACAAACAACCAACAAAATGTGGATGAAAGCCCAGATTTTCTGACTTCATCCTATTAGTCATTCAATGCACTAAGTCAGAACGGCCAGACAGAATTCTGATCTGACACTTAAAAGTTAATACATATGCAGAAGCATTGAAATTTTCAGGCCTTTTAAATAAATTTGAATGAAAATTTAGCATGAGAAATCTACCTTTTATAGTGATACACCTAATAGTGCTCTCTGTAACAGATCATGTTTGAGAATTTCTATCAGTGTTACGTCAAATGAACAAACAGTGAGAGGGCCGTTTTAAGCAGTGCACACCACACTGAGGCTTTTAAACCACGATTTACCTCTTTATTCTTCATGGGCCCAAATCAATAATCTCAGAATTGAGAAATGTTGGCAAATGCTTAATCAGCTGCACATACACCACTGCAGATGCAATGTGCACGTGTGCACACACAGACACAAAGCTGAGACCCATGCCAGTTTCCAGATGAACAACTAGCACTTTGATGAACTCACACTCACACAGAAGCTGCACATGCCCTGGATGCTTTCAGGTATCTGAGATCAATAAATGCATTAACCAGGTCTTTACAATGCCATTTTAATTTTTTTCCCACTGAATGATGAACAAAATGGATGGGTCAGGCAAGTGAGTGGCTGCTGCTGGTTCTAGCTCCCCTTGCCACTGAAAAACCCAAGTCTCTGAATTTTGGGCAGAACTGTGAGAAATGGGGATGGCTGCTTCTGTGTGGGAAGGACTTATTGGTCCCAGTTTGCATCAGACCAGCAGATGTTTGACTGCTTTCTTTATATTAATTCTGTGAACCTCTGCCATTTTGAGAAACAGAACATAATAGACAGAACAACACTGAGAGTTTTTAATCATGGACACTGCAAATGTCCAGCTTTCAAGAGGATTAATGATAATCACAAAGCCCACTTGCTGTATCTTGCACATAGCCATTGCATATTCTAAAAATCTTGGCTGAAGAGTAATAAACATAGGAAATCTAAGAAGCCTTTTTTCATGTTTGCCTGTTGTTGCAAGTGCATATAAAATTTTATTTCTTTATGGTCAATCAATATGCAAGCATCAGCTGAATGTGAGTCCTATTCATCCCTTCTATCACTACATTTGGTTTTATAGCTGTATGAAAAGCAGTTAGCTGCTCTATTTTTTAAATTCTGTTAACATAACACATCTCTGGGACATTGAGAAAAATTTTAGGAAATACCTAGGTCTCAATAACAGATAAAATGGGATAAAATGCCACCAAAAAAGCTGCAAAAAAGACCAAGACAATCAGTAACTCCAGCTGTTTCCCCACTGACAGCAGGAGCCCGACATGTCTCACTCCAGGATGCCCCTTGGGGATTAAAAGTTCAAACTTTTGCAGATGTCATAAACTTAGTAAAAACTTAAATTAAAGATCACTGAAGTAAAAATATATGGAGGAATGGTCTGGGTTGGGGGTTTTGAAATAACACATTGACATATTTTATACAGATACACAAATTAAGACTGGACCAGCCCCACAGGACAAGCAGTTTTTCCATCCTAGAGGGAGATCTCTCTGCATGTAATGAGTGAAAGAATATTCCCAAATGGGCTCTATGTTCACCTTTCTGGTAAAAAGCAAAACCCAGTTGCATTTCACATTTTTTAAAGAAAACCCATTGTGAGGTGGAGGTGGGGCTGACAGCAGAGAGTGGGGTGCAGCCCCAGCTGACATCTCCCTGTGCTGTGGGGTGTCCTGGGGCAGAGGGCAGAGCCTGGCAGCCAGGGCTGATCCCGCTGCCCCGGACAGAGGCAGGACATGGGGACAGGAGCAGCCCTGGCCCAGCAGGACCCGTGGCTGAGCAGAGCAGGGCTGTGCCATCACAGCTGACATGGGCTGTTGGTGGGATGAGTGAGACCCCAAATTGGGTAGATTGGGGCCTGTAAGACCTCTTAATGCCCAGACAAATAGCTCCTCATCCATGTTTGCCTGCTGCTGAATCCAGCAGCCCGCATTTGGGAGCAGGAAATGCAGGGCAGTGTGTGCTTTACTGAGAGCTCAGACACTGGGAGCCTGATTCTGGGCCAATGAGAGCCCATCCAACCCTTTCCTGTATCAGGCAAACATCAGGCAGCTCCAGTTCAAATCATGGTAAGGACAAAAGCAACTGAGGTGGAATCTCAACAAGGTCACTGAAATAGCCAAACAAGGTTGGGGTGGAGAGAGTTGTTACATAATGTCTATCAAATACATTGGTGCCTTCCTCACAGCAAGGACAGTTCCACCTCACCATTACCCTTGTCCAAGGCCAGGACAAACCTACCATGCTGTAGCTAATGGATACTTTCAAATTCTTTAACTTTAAAATGTAATGAACCACCTACTCTTTCACAAGAGTAATTGTTTTCCACATATTGCTTATTCATAAACTTTGTATGTAATCCTGACTCTTCATTTCCTATTTACTCTAGTGACCAGATCCTCTATGGTGCACAGGCAGTCCTGACACCATGCTTTAAACCTGGGTACATGTGCAAAAACCTTTGTTCAATAATTATGTAAAGTTAGTGGGGTAGAAGGAAATGTTATCATTATGTTTTGCTCCAGAGGATGTGAGGAGAATTTAAATAATCCAGACACAGCAAAAGCTTTGCTTCAAGCTAGGCAATTAAAGTATTTCAGATTCCCGCAAGTCTATTTAAAGCAACTTAAATCTTTTGGATGGCCAGTAGTTCACTCCAGCCCAGCTGCTTGCACTGGCTGAGCTTCCTTAACACTCTGCACAAAATGCACAGGAAAATGGCTTCAGCTCCTGGTGCACATTAATACAGATGGGACACTGGGCTATGGATTCATCTCCAGAAAATATTCTAAGCTACTTTGGTCTACATAGAAATACACAAGTTCCCTTATAAGGCCTAGTGCTGTTTCACAGGCTTATGGACTTCACTCATGTTGGTGAGAGTTCCACACTCAGAGCAGTAGCAGCCAGAAGTTGGTTTTGAACAGCTTGTAGAGCTTTGGAACATTTAACTCTCTCAGTCAATAAGTACTTTCCATCATTTGCTGACAGTATTGAAAATCACAGCTCTACAGCAGCTGGGTTGGGCAGGATATGTGCAGGCTCTTTGGGAGGCCATACAGGGCTCTCAGTGCCCGGGTGCCTGGAGCTGCTCGCAGCCACCGAGCAGCTCAGCCTACATGCTGCCAAGGAGGAGGCCCAGTGCCAATAAGGGGATAGGGGATGGAGGTCACTGGAAGGGAAAAGTATTGTTTGCTTCCATCAGCTTAAGTGTGTCTAAAAACCAGCAGAGAAAATATTGGTATCTTGCACTGTGCAGCACATTTCTCCCACCATTCCATCCCACCAGGATACAATACAGACTATAGTCAGCCTCTAGAAAAATGAAAAATAGGAGAGTCATTCATCTTTTGGGATAAACCTAAGGAAAAAAAAATCATAAACCCAAAAAGCCCAGAGACATTGCCTCAAGAGGTCTGGTCAGTAATTTGTTCGAAGGTCTCCTGCATGCAGTTTTAGCAGAGGCTGGAGAAGTAGGGGAATTCAAGAGGAGGAACCACAAGAGTGTTAGAAACTGCAGAGGTGCAAACTGATATCACCCTAGGATATCTATAAAGCCTAGAAATTCTAGAAATAGGGGTTTTTTTAATAAGTACTATTTTAATAAGCTCAAACTAAGAGCAAAGACTAATTCAGAGAAATATTATTTTGTAGATATTTCTTGTAAATAATCACAACTACATCAGAGATTTCAGACTCCAGTAAGTTACAAAAATGTTTATAATGTTTGAGAGCTTTACACTCCCAAAGGATTCCAGTGCAGTCCATAAATTCACAAGTAACTTCATCTAATTAGTATGATGCTCCCACAGAGATGAAAAGCAGCAGCCCATTTAAGAGCTCACATTGCCCCTCCACAAGGTGTTACATGGTAGGGAAAACAACACTTTGATCCGTTGAAATAGTGGGAAGTGCAGACAAGCAAGACAGAATTACAGAAATTAGAAATGGGCCTATGCATCAAATGGATGCCCTGCTCTTAGGGAAGTCTTTGTGCTCATCTGGAGCCTGCCATTACTGACCTCAATATTCTGGTGGCTTGTGGAGTGTATTCTCCAGTATTCTGGAAAGTTGATACTAGCTGTTGAGAAAAAAGCCACAACATTAGTAAAGTTTCAGCAGTGTCCTACATTCTCTTTAACTGCATCTTAGTCAAAAGCTAATCATACCTGACCTTGTTTATCTAGTGATACCTAACAGAAATCCAACCCAGCAAGCGTGTTTCACCTAATTCATACTGAAGGGGGTAGGAAAAGCCAAGTAAACAGTTGCAATTTTAATGTGGATAGTGTAGGCTTTTTAGTCTGATTTGCAAAAGAGAAATAAAATATTTTATTCCATTTTCAAATATTAAAGTGTGAAAGATAAAATACTGGGAAGTAACATTTTCCCACAACAAATAAAACCAAGATATTAGATATTATTACTACTGTGAACATATAAAGATGTCAGGTACTAACTGTCCCTATTGGAGGAGATTTTTTAGCATTTCCTTTATGGGGTGGAGTGCTGGGCCTTTAACAGTGAAAGCAATGATTGGAACCTTTTCCCCCAGCTTTATGTTTTTGTCTTTAAATGCTCTATCAAAATTGTTTTGAACTTCTGCTGCAAACAAAATCTAAAGAATCAATTTTTATTTTATTTATATTCTCATCATTTTTCTTCCTTCCTTTCAACTGCAGTTCTTACCAGCTTTTATTATAAATAAAAAAGAACTAAAATCTTGGAGACAGGCTTTGTGGTGAAAAGTCTCACGCTGCTTTCTAAAGTGATCAAGGCTAATCATCTAACAGCTACAAACTGAAAAGAAAAATCAGCTCTAAAAGAAAAATCAGAGATTCTAAAGCAAGGGACAGCCAACCCAGTCAGATAATCCTAAGAGGTTTGGTTCTTTCAAGTAACAAATTCCATTTGAAGTATTCTTATTTCTTTGCCTGTGAAATTTAGTGATAACTAAGTAGGTACAGGGTTCATATACAAATAAATAAGGATATTTTTGAGGTCAGTCACTATTTCTTGTTTCTTTGCACATGACAGCAATGAATCAAGTTGTATAGCAGCAATGGGCATCAGATTTAAACTCATTATATGGACATTTACAAGCACAAGTGGATTTTGAAATTTGTGAACAAGGAAGTAGTACATACAATACTGAATACATCTCAGTCATACAATTAAGTGCCTGTAGGTTTAACAGAGCTGTTATGGTTCCATTATGTACCACTTGCACAGCCTAGGGACCTCATTTTCAGGAGCTCTATCCATGATGAGTAACACAGATCTGTGGAGAGCTGATGGCTCCAGTCAGGAAGAGCCAGAATACACTCTGTTCATGTCTGCTGCAGCTGACTTTCAATAGCCAGTGGATACCCACACTCCAACATTTTTATTGGAAACATTATAATGTGGCATATTCTGCACATTGTATTTAACCATGCCTAAACCCTTTGCCTTGACTTTGCTAATCCTCAGTTGCAGTGCAGGGATATCAGGGTACCATCACAATTAGTTCCAAGTGCCCACTCAGAGAGTGGAGACTGTCTGGAGCCAGGGAAAAGCATTTTAGTATCAGCACAGTGCAGCTTTTGGCAGAGGCACGCAAAAAAATTGACAGCATTGCACTAAACTGTATTCACAGCCATAGCTAATGTCTCCAAGAAAGTAATCAAGCATAACTAAGAGCAAAGTCAAGAATCTACAAAAGCAGAAATTTATCAAGAGCAATGGAACTTTGTATTACTTAAATCAAGACTGATAATAGTCACAGAATCAGATGACCCTGACCAGCTTCAGCATAAGCTGAAGATACTGACCTAGAACAAAACTCAGGCATAATGAGTGTTTTCAGTAATGTAGTATCTTCCAAGTTTATGTAATTGTCCTTTCCATTTCATTCAATATCTTACTCTCTATGCTCACATTGCTCTCATGTTAATCCCCAATTTAGCTTTCCTTCCACAATGTGTAACCCTGGCAATCAGGCAGAATCTTTCTGCATGCAGCCTTGGTATTTTTCTTATGCATTTACAGTGTAATAACTTTCATATCTAAATATATATATTGTTTTAGCTAAGTATTTTAACACATAGTAGAGTTGGGGTGCAGTACAATAAAAAAAAGACCAACCAATCTGAGGTAGCTCAGAAAAGTAAACACACTACAGTCAGAGAAATGCAAAAGGCTTCAAATTTCTTCCTGCATTTATTTTTCAATTTGACCTTTCCATCATTTTCTGATTATCTGCAAGGTTTTTTTTTTTTTCAACTGAGATGCCAATGGTTCTAAGAAACTCATCTGAGTCTCATCTGGACTAAGCTATTAGGCAGTCTGATATTTTCAACTGCTTTGAGCAGTAGGCTGACACAGCTGGTTCAAAGTTAAAACACACCACATCATGAGCTGTCACATGTCAGTTTGCCTCACATGCATCCACAAAGCTGAGTGCTTAAATAAAAACCAAATGCCCTCAGAAGTGACCATATCTATCATAACATGAGTCACAGAATCACAGAATCATCTGGGTTGGAAGTGACCTTCAAGACCACGGAGTCCAACATCAACCCAACATCACCACCATCATACCCAAGCCGTGTCCCCAGGTCCAGCTGTTGAGACACCTCCCAAGTGCAGGCAGAAAATTTCTGCCATTGGGAACCAACTCCTGTGTCCTAGCAGGAAGGACCAGCCTGAAAGCCTGCATAGACCAATTTCTTTGGGCTTTTCTTGAAACCAAATAATTTTGGAGCGCTTGGCAGCTGACAAAATCTTACACAGCTGGACAGTCCATGGCTTCGAGCCCCAAGCCCGAGGCCACCAAGCTCCAGAAGGACCCACTGGCCATCCCCAGCTCACCGTGCCAGATGCAGTACCTGCTCCTGGAGCTCAGGAACTGCTCCTCCTCGGAGCTGTCCGATGAGCCATCGTTATCAGAGGAGCTGTCCCTGCTGCTGGTGCTGGATGAAGGCTGGAAACCTTGATGGGAGGCAGGAGCACCATGAGAGAAGAGGCTGGAATCGCAGGTTCCTCCGGCTCAGCCAGCATCTCAGCAAAGCACATCTCAAACACATCCTGTTCTGGAATGCCTGTTAGAGTTACGTGAAGCTATGTACCATCATCTCATCAAGCTGACTGAGAACACCTCTTCTGTATTTTTAGAGATACAAGCCACAGCATATAACTAATCTGAGAATTAGCAGAATTGAACATCAGTAACATTAACACTTACTGCTCATATCTCACTTGTACAAGTATTTTCAGTTGTTAAATTAGGTTCTTTTTAGCTAATGATAGACACATAATATATTCACTGTGGGGAATATTGTGTGGTTTTGAAGTATTTATTTTTTATCAAACAACTGATTCTCTGTGAGAAGAATATCATTTGCTTTCCGTCAGTCATGCAGTGTTCTCCTGACAGTCTGAGCCATCTGTATAAACCAATATACTTGGTCTGACTTTATCAACTCTCCATATGGCTATAAGCTTACTTAGGTTTGTTACTCTATACTTCTGATTACATCAGAAGAGCCCAGCATTTGGCTCACGTACCGTGTACAGCCTGAAAGGAGAACTAAGCCATTGGAGCCTGCTCAGAGTGTTCTGCTCTCCATTGCCAGAGCTTTTCAGAGTGCACTGCCCTGGGCTCTTAACCCCATCCTGCCCTGCCAAGCTGCACAGCAAAAGTGCCCACATATATTCTAATTTCTTCTGTCAGTGCCAGGACTGACAGAGCATCAGCAGAGTTGGTGGTGTTCACCTCCCCCCCAGTCACCAAAATGAGCCATAGGATCTGCTCTTCCAAGAAGAATGGATCCAGCTGGATCACATAATTCATTTAGAAGAGATGAGAGCTGTGCCTCGGTGTCTGCTGTGAAATCTGAGAAAACTGATGGACTATTGGTGACAGCATAATGCTGCCCTAGCAGGAAAATGAAGACAGACTGCCAAACTCTACTGATTTGCTAATGATGCTTATCAGCTGTAACCATCCAAAGAATTGGAAGTGGCAGAGTGGTGAGAAGAAAATCCTCAGGGAAATCAGTCTTAGAAAAACTTCTGAAATTAGCCAAAGGAGTTGGAGGGCTCTAATTTGTTGAAGACTATTATTAGAGTTAAAAGTTCTCTTAAATGAAACAGCAAAACTTAGAGGTGATTTTGCAGGTTTTGGCCACGGGATGCCTTTAGAGCTGTCTTTCTCATGTACTATATCTATTGGCAAAATGGTTTTAATTTAAAGGACCTTTTATAAAGATGTCCAAAACTTAATGAAACTTCCAGCCTTTTAAAGATACGATTATTAATCAGAGTATCTATGAAGGTGAGAGTAGAGATGTTCTGTGTGAGCATGGCCTTGGCCTAGCTGGCGAGTCAGCACAGCTCTCAGGGCTGAGGACAACTGGACTGTGGGCCCCACATACCCAAGGGAAAGCAAATAACCCAACACTCTGCCACGCCAAATTAAAACACAGGGTCCATTGTGGGGCAGAGCCTGTGACTGCTTCATCACTGTGGTTGAGTTCAGAAGTAGAGCAAACCTCCAGAATAACAATATAACACAGATGATAGCATGTTAGAGTTACAGTCTACCCAAATTAGGAATTAAAGAATTCCACACATAATGATTATGTAAAAATCAGATATACTTCACTGGGCCTAAGCTCTACTCTTTCTTAAAAAAAGCATCTACCACTATTTTGACAGTTCTCATTGTCTGATTTGCTCTTAGTTGGATCTCCTCACATAAGAAAATTCACCACCTTAGCTAACCCTTTTTGTCCAGAACCCTTTTTGTTCACAACCCTTTTTGTCCAGAAAAACGGTACTCAATTCAGGTATAACCCTGGCCTGGCAGACTCTCAGGGATAACTGGGGCATTTAGAAGAGGTTTTACAGTTCTGCCATCTGGTACCACAGTCCTAATGATCTGCATTCCCCGTGGAAATGCCTTAGGGCAGAGTGATTCTTCCTTGATATGGATCTCCCACATGCAATTTCATCCAGCAGAAGGCAAGAAGGGCTTTCTCTGCCAGATATCTATTGTCAGTAAGTCTTCAGTAGCATTATTGTAATGGAGCATTATCTGGTGTTCTGCTCATGTTAGATATATTCAGAGTGTTTTTATTTCCTCCTTCCCCTGTTCCTGCGGATGTTGTACATTTTTGAAGCACTATTATTAAAATAGCACTTTGCTGCAAAAAGTTTGATGAAACCTTATTTTAGTCTTGTATGAAGTCTGTCAAAATCCACATTCTTCTGAATCTGGATAGATTTGCTACAATTTCTGTTTTATAAAATAAAATTGGAAAAAAGGGTTCAGACGATATTGAAGTACTCTTTTGCCATTTTTGGAATAGAATATAGCAGTGTTCTGTATTGAAAGAATCACAGGTTATTCCTCTGCAGAGGAGAGATAAGATATATTGTAAATGCTCTATATCAAGAACATCAGTAGCTTACTAATGACCTCAAAATCAGAAATTAACTGTTTAAAAATGGAAACACAAATGCACACTGAACATAAAGTGATTTGCAGATAACATCAGAAAATCTGAGGCATAAAATGAGATGTAACCAGCAAAGGACATAAAAGAAAGTGAGAAAACTTTTATAAATACAGTCAGGATAAAAGACCGAGAACATTTCACTGGTCTTAAGGAGGAATAGTGAAAAATTTATGAAGCAATGTAAAAGAACAAAGTGTTCAGTGCCTGAGCCTTCATAAAAAGAGTATTTGTGATCAGATTCTTAACACATTTCAGTGGTGTGGAACACCAGCTAGAGAGAACAGATAGCAGATATTTAGTTGCGACATGTGTGCATGATAATGGACCCTGCTGAAATCCACCTTGCAAGATTAAGGAATAATTGAAACAATCTGAACTACTTTGAAGACACACAGATGGCTGATCAGAATGATTATAGTGGTCTCCTACAGGGAAAGAAAAAGAAAAGATGGAAAATTGTAGGCTAGTCAATCCATGTTTAACACCTGGAATGATACCACAACAAAATGTGAAACATTCTGTGTATAAGCATCTAGGGACATAAACATGATAAGAAACAGCCAGCTTGTATTTATCAAAATTAAGTGTGATAAACCAAGCTAAGTTCTTTCCAAGTGAATAACTTGGCTTTTCAGAATAATTTGCCTTTTTGGGTGGAAGAAGGTAAGTAAAGAAAATGGATGTTCAGTTTATTGAAATTGTGGCAGTCTCAGACAACCTCCTCCACAAACTAACACAGGGAATATGGTTTTTATTATACCACCATAAAATAACCCTGCCAGCTGTAGAAAATGCCTGCTTCAAGAATAGTCAATTCTCAGTTCCAGTTTGAAATACTGAAACCCTTCTTGTTCTCAGCACACCTGTGATGGGAAGGGCTGATTTCCTGCAGGCACCAGAGCAGCCCTGTGCAGAGGAAATGTGCCCGACCTTATCTGCGCTTATCACCAGCAGAGCCAGGAAAGCTCGAGGCAGAGGGTTCATCTGGAAGCAATGAGACATCTCTGCAGAGCAGCCACCAAGCCAGTTCCAGCTCTCTGCCTGTGCATGGGACTGGAGCTGTCAGGGCAGAGGGAAGCAGCCACGACTCTCTTCCAGTGACCCTGGTTGTCAGTGACTGTCAATGCGATCAGCAGTTTTATCCCATCTGTAAACCAAACTGTTCCTAGGAAAGAGTGATGGGGATTGTGCTACATCACTGTGGAATCTGCCTGTGCTTGAGTTTCTCTTTCCTGGTACCCTTTGGCCTGAAGATCCTATGACTCTGGCAGGTGGAAAAAAAATGCCTCTCTCAAAAGCATCTTTTTCAACATTTCTTCAGTAGAAAGGGAGGACACAAATACCTGCCTCATGTCCTTGAGGTACAGCAAACAAATTCCATTAGGTTGTACCAGCCCTGTGATGAATGTCACTCAGTCCCAGATGGCAGAGGCACATGCTGATGTAAGTTCACCCAGCTGGTCTTTGCAGTCCAGAATTTGAAGTAGCTGCAATTTTATCAAAATATTCACCAATTCACAGATTGTACAATAATATATTTATACAAACCCACAGTGAGTTGATACTTTCAGGACATTAACTACAAGTCCAAAATTTTGATATATATGAAATTACAATAAAATAAATAGCTTGGTAAGAATGAAGGGATTTTTGGAATACACAACATGCATTATTTTGCACATGTATATTTGTTTAAAAATAGATGTACATTTGTTTACACAGAATATCAGTAAGTTACTTATTATATTCCTAGGTTAGTGATCTTTATCAACTGACATACATGAACTGAGCAATTATCTGAGCAATTGAGGCATACATGCAGTCTTCTATAGTAACTTCAGCTGACAGGCTGCCATAGTCAATTGGATCACATTGGATTGGCTCACATGTGCCTAAGCCCTGTATTACATCTGGATATAGTTCATAAAAATACATATTTTTATGTATTTTTCTTAGACTTTTCTAAGCTTTTTTATTGTTATACTAATAATAGTATTTTAATGATAAAAGCAGTTAAGATTGTTTCTTTTCTCCTCTTTAAAAGGAAGAGATCAAATTGTAGGTTCTATTCTTACCATGAAATAAAACTACATCTTTAATAATAAATATTCTGTGACTAATATGCTTCCTTTTCTATCAGCTTTCATATGGGTCATTTTCTTCCAATAAGCAAGGTCAGGGACAGCTACTCAACTATTCAAGAGTCATCTCTCCCTCAGGAGAGTTTTAAATTATAATTTACCTTATCAGTTCTAACTTCAAGTAGAAATTGATCTGCAGGTTCTGCTTGGAGCTTTTGTGGAGTCACAGAAATTAGGTTATTAACAAGAGTCACCTAAGGGCTTGTCTACAGGGGACATTCCAAAAAAGGGACAAGATTTCATCCTAAAGCAAACAACAAAGGAAGTGTGCCTGTAATTAACAATGAGTTAAGACAAAAGTGTCATGGCAGATACCTGCCTCAAGTCCTCTGTGCAATTTTGGACACCACAATATAAGAAGACATTAAGTTATTGGAGAGCATCCAAAGGAGGGCCATGAGGATGGTGAAGGACCTTGAGGGGAAGCTGTGTGAAGAGCAGTTGAGGTCATTTGGTCTGTTCAGGCTGGAGGAGACTGAGGGCAGACCCCACTGCAGTCTAGAACTTCCTCATGAGGCAAAAACAGGGGCAGATATGGATCTCTGTGGTGGGGCCAGTGAAGGACTCAAGGAAACAGCATGAACCTGAGCTGGGGGAAGTTTAGGTTGGATATCTGGAAAAAGCGTTTCATCCAGAGCATGGTTGGGCACTGGAACAGGATCCCCAGAGAAGTGGTCACAGCACCAGCCTGACAGAGTTCACGAAGCATTTGGATAATGCTCTCAGACACATGGTGTGACTCTTGGGGTGTCCTGTGCAGGGCCAGGAGTTGGACTTGATGGCCCTGATGGGTCTCTTCCATCTCAGCATATTCTATGATTCTAAGATTCCAAGGTCCCCTGCCAAAGAATAAGTATTCTGACATCTTTGGCTTCTTAGATTCCTGCTCTTAGCTTGATGAAGATGAAAAGCAGGGAAAAGAGGAATCTTCATCATGGGTTCAAACTACAGCCAATACTCACTACATCTGAGTCAACAGCAAGGTGTTGTACCAAACCTGCTTCTGCATCCCTCACCAAAGCAGTACCACCTACATTACCAAAACAACTTTACATAAAATAGAATTGGTTCTGTGGGGCTCAGAGGGGAAGAATAATAATGACAGGAGTCTAAAATTTCTATGCCAGGTTATTGCCCCACTAAAGTGGTTCTTAGATAGAATGGAACTGCATCAGAAGAGGCAGTAGCTCAGCAGAAAGATAGCAGAAAGCAGTCAAGAGGTCAGGGGGAAAGGGAAAAATTAGACTCTGCTTTTGTCCATGTCTAGAATTTTGAAGAAACCTTCTCTGGTGTTTTCCCCCTCATTTGTTGATAGCAATGACAGACAGAAGTGCTGATGTACAGACAGCTCGTGAGTGCTTGTACCACAGACTAAGCTGATAAAGGTGACAGGTAGCTTTTTTCCACTGTGCTATGTCCTGACTGGATGTCAAGGCAATAGAGAGATGCAGCCCCTGAGGCACCACAGAGCTCACTGCTGATGACACCACTGCTGAGACCTCATTAGGGAGGACATGCAGCTCAGAAATGTGTTAGTGTGAATGTGTGTCTGATGTCTGGATGCAAGAGATTCATCAGTCATTGCTTTCTAGCGCCTCCTCTTTGTCCACCCAACCTCAGTTGCCTCCTGTGACTGGCAAAAACTACAATGAACTCTTTCACCAACTTTAGGGCAAGAGGGCTCTGGTCTACTTTTTATGATACTGCAAGGTCCTGGCATTTGCCAATTTGTGTGGAGCTACTCTAGAATTTAAGTTTGAAATGCAGGCTATGTATGTTAGGAATTTAATTCTAATAACATCAAGGACAGTGTTTTGAATAGTTCTCCTGAACTAATTAATTGACTGACTTTTTAAAGATTAACTGATAATAATTTTATTGTCACAGACAATAATCTGGAATGCAGCTAACAATCACTGTAATTAAATCCTTCAGTAATTTTTCAATAGGTAAGCCTTATCAAGATAATAGGTCTGATCTTTGCATTAGGAGGCATCTTGCATTGTTATGGGGCTTTGGAAGCCTCAGGGAAAAAAACAACTCGTTTGGGCAAACACACTGCAAGGTTTTGTTTCCCTCTTTTCTTACTATCACTCGTTCCTGTCACAGAATTCTTTGGTGCTAACTCTGATATATCAGAAACTTCATGCTTCTTTCAGGACAAAATCTCTTGGCTAGGATTAGAAAACATGATTTCACACTGTAAGATCAGAAAGTGGAGGCAAATAAATGTTCTAAGCGATATTGGGGTGGGGTTTTTTTGGGCACACCTAAACATTAGAGGAATTTGAGATGCAATATTAAGTGAAGCAGGAATGATTGTGCATGACAAGGTAATTAATTAATTAAGAAACATAAAATAAACTTGCTTTAGGGGAAAAAAACCCAACCAACAGTTTCACTAAATAAATTATTTTTATTAGAGATCTTTAGGAATCCAAACAATTTTAGAAATCATCTGCATCTTTGACAAAACCACGTCTCAGAAATTCAGGGCATGTGATAACCAAAGATGAACACTGTGTGTAGAACAGAAATTTGTCACTTTCCACCCTGATGTCACAAGCTAGAAGGCAGTAACTTTTAACTTACCCTTAAAGATCAAGCTTGTGTAGAACTATAGTAGAATTGCAGTGTAATTCCCGCTGTTAGTCTTGTTCCTGCTCTCAGCCTTGCACTTCACTGACATTTGGTGTCAGTGCAGCTCTATCCCTGCAATGTTTACACATGCACCAATGGATTTGTCACGGTGTGAGCTGAATGCTGAAGCCCTTGCCCAGCATGCAGCCAGCCTTCCCTCAGGGGGATGTCGGTGGAGCTCTGAGGTGTGTGTGGGTAAAATGCTGACTGAGCATGCTGCCACAGAGCACCAAGGGTAAGTGAATTGTCATGGCCTTCGTTTGAGTGGAATTAACCAAGAGGCACAGCCAAACAAAACCCATCTCTGATCCTAGTTACCAAGGGCTGGACTTTAATTTTACTACACTCTAATTCAACTACCATTACATAACTGATGCTGATGTCATTTTGACTTGAGAAAATATTATATCATTTTTATAAGACAGAATAATAGAGAAAATCTTATTTTAGGATTTTATTTCTAATTTAAATTCTGTAGGCTGTGGTGGGCAACTGAAAGTTTGGGGATTACAGATAGCAGGAGACTATATCTGGTTTAGGAGTGTTTATTAAAATGCAGCCTTAGTGACTTGTTCAGCAGAGCACTGAGGATTAAGCACACTACTCAGCCTGAATCCACATCATCCGCAAATCTGATATTTATAGTTGTCTCTGTATTGCCCAGACCTTTAGCAAACTATTTTTAGTGGCTAATTGTCCAGCTGCATTACATCTTCACCTAGTTTCTCTTTCTTAGCCAAAAGGAAATTGAAACCCTGAGGAAGCAGAAAAGCCAAGCTGAATATTAAATGGCATTGAAAATGCTGGAATAGTGGAATATAAATGTCTTGAAGAAAAAAGGAAACTGAAAAATCATCACAGGAAAATCTATTTACTTTTGGGAGGGGCGCTTAAAAAAAAATTGTACTTGTCTGTGAGAGTGTGCTGAAAAAGCATAACTAATGGCTATTGTGGTGGGATAAAGCAAACAAGAGGCACAAATTAAAGCCTGGCTTTTAAATAGATTAGAACAGTAAGAGATGAATGCAAATGAAGGGTCAAAGCAGCATGAAGCCAAGAGAGCAAGGATGTATGGAAAGCCCAGGGCAGGATGGAAGAATGGATAAAAGACATGCTGGATCAGAGGTTTTCAGCTGTTACAGCAGCATCACTGAGGGCTGGATGAGATACAGGCTTCTGTCAGTAGTGGTTTAGGAGTACTGGGTTTGCCTGAACCAGCCTGACATTTCCTCAGATGTGTTTATCAACTCTCTCTGAGGGCAGCTGGCCCCTGGCACTTTGCAGCTCTGAGGGGAGGAGCAAGAATTGATTCTTCATGATTGATGCTACTGTGCTTGGATGCAGTCACTAATTCCTCTGCACAGCTGCACAGCAAGCTTCCCCCAGCCCTGAAGCACAGCTGGAACACAGCCTGTCCCTGCTTCATGAGGCTCTGCACTGCAACACCCCCAGTTTATGAGGGGCACCTGTAATGTTCAGCTGCCTGCTTTTCCACCAACTGCCTGGAGGGGAACTGAGCATGCCAAGCAAGCAACACAGAATGGGACAGAGAGGTGACAATCACATTGAAAACTAGGCATTAAAAATCCCTGATTCTAAGGTCAAGGGTTTATCTCCACTGTTTCTATCAGGTCCAGACTTGGCCTCACGTTGAGATTTCTTCTCTGCTGCTCAGAACTTGGAATGTGGGTTACTTATGTTAGCACTGCAAATATAATAATCTCACAGGTAACAATTTGAAAAGCTTTACAAGCTGAGAGTTGGGGTTGTTCAGCCTGGGGACACTTTATTGTACCCTTCAGTACATAAAAGGTCTTACAAGAAGGCTGAAGGGGGACTTTTTACAGGACAAGGGGTAATGGCTTGAAGCTATAAGAGGGTGTTGCTTAGATTAAATATGAGGAAGAAATTCTTGAACAGACACATTTTCCCTCTAACTACACAGAGAAGGCAGCAAAGACACACTGCTCAGACTAGCACTCAACAGAAAAGTCTTCCAGGGACAAGCAAATGATTTTAGAATAGTCATGACAGCATTTTCCAGTTCTGTTCCTGCTGTCCTGCTGGTAAGAAGCCTGCAGTTATTAAGCAGCTAATTATAACATCTGAACAAGCTTTTTATTTCCCCCAATAAATCCAGACTAGGAGTTTTAAAAAATCGAGTAGACTCAAACAGCCCTTTTTTGCAAGGTGAAGTGAACAGTCTGCCGGCACACACTGATTGCCCTGGAGATCTGCTGCATGTGCACTGTGACTGCCATTTATAAAGTTTAACACTGAATAAGGCCTATTATTCATTGAAAGAGGACCAAAATATACCAGCATTTCAATCAGTTTCACAGGACAATGGATCTGCAGAGCACAGGAAACTCATTGAATTTAAGGGAAGTTATAAAAATAATAGGAAAACTCCTATATGTTCAACACATAAAAGAAGCAGGGAGAGTGTTCTCAAATTTTTCTTAGCAGTCTGCTGGCTGAAGGGTTTGTTACTAAAGGTTCTCTGTACCTGAAAGCAAAACTCTTTCTTAACTCACTAAAAACATTTACCAGTTAACTGGGTAATTATCAAAAAGCAGTGAAGAAGTTGTACTACAAATAAAACTCAGAATGATAGCTGGATGCAAATACTATTGTTTATTTGCATATAAAATACTTTAAAAACCCCTTAATCTTCTTGCCTTGAGGACTCTTCAGAAGAATGTGGTCATATTTACAGTCATATAATTGCATAGTTCAACTTTATGAGTTTTCAATTTTGTGTTTTTTCAATCAAACAAAATATAGCATATTGGTAGTGATATCTCTATACAGCTGCTATATGCAGTGAGAAATACTCATCCTTGTGGTTTTGCTCTGTACTAATTTCTATTGGAAATGGCTTTTGATATGGATTAAGGTTCTTTCTGTGGCAGGAATGAGCAGATGTGTTCATAACCTCTTGTCAGCAGGGAACAAACATATTGCAATTTGTGCCTGTTTACATGTGCAGGCACCATGGTCATTAACAAGTCTCACAAACACAGCAGGGGATTGCAAGCAACAGCACTCTTGTCCAAAAATAGTCTGTAACTTGGTGACCAGCAGGAACAAGTCCTGTGTTTATCTTCAGAAGGAACAAATATGCTTTACTTTTGAGAAGCCTATGTGCTGGGTCTGTCTGAGAGGTAATCAGATATATGCAGATTGGCAGTCAGATACATGGAGCATTAGGTACTGTTCTGACACCTCTGTTGTCAGCAGAGCAGCCCCTCTGCTTCAAACAGAAGTTGAAGTTACTTATTTTACAGTCAAGGTTCTTCATTTACAATCTCTAAATTAATTTATGTTCATATTAAGGTAAGCTGAACCAGAATACATTTAGAGAACCAGTCCAAGAGAAGCAGGCAAGAGAGCCTGCTAAATTATATTTAAACCTCAAGTTATCCCTAAGAATAATTCTACTTGCATGCTAATTTTTTGTCACCTAAAAGCCAGAAATACTGCAATAATCTGAAGAGTCCATTAAGTTTAGTGAGGTGAGGAGAGACTTTTTTTGTCTATACATAACACACATAGATTCTACATCAACAGTGCTTCATCCTTTCTAAACTCAAGTTCTTTTTCAGATATTCTCAAGTCATAATAAATTACACACACCCCCTAGATTTTTAAAGGACCATCCCTTCTACTGCTGTATGCATTTTTATATATTCAAACCTATTGTATCATGTCTATATTCTGTGCTGCCAGAACCCAGTGTTTCCATCATTAGATTATAAACTGCAGGGAAAAAGGCCATGTTTTATCTTAAGACAACATCTCTCTGGTGAAGTGCACCATGAAAATCTAAAGACAAACACCAATATTAAAGTAGAAGCAAGGTTAGTATCACACCTTGTGCAGTCAGTTAAATATTCTGGGGAGTAGCAACAAGACGTTTCTGTTTGCTCCTATTCTTCAAGTGTTAGGAAAGACTTTCTGAAAATACAGAAAACACTGTTTTTCTTTAAAACCCAACAGTCACTGCCCTGGCAAAGAGTGAATGGTTTAATTCACCTGCATTTTTTCATTACCAGAGAGGCTCCCATTATTTTTAAGCATCCTTCTTCATGTGCTAACATAGCAGTAAATAATGTCTGTACTAGAAGCCAGGTGGGTTCATCAGTTGTCTCTCCATCCATAGCTCAGTGGCTCAGAAATACAGCCTCTTGCCAAGAACACCAGTAAGCACAGATTTATTTAATGTTACTCCCTTGTGAAGATGGTCTTGAATCATCATTCAAAGCCCTGCTGCATTTAGCTGTCTTCATCTGGGGATGAATTTGGCCTGAGTCTCATATTGAACTACTAAGGAACTATTTTAGTTACCTCCTTTTAAAAGGGACAAATTCCTTGGCAGACAAGGAGGAAAAGGCTCAAGGAAACAGCTCAGTCTGGAGGTCAGGATATACCATACTGGATCAATATTGTACTTGGTGATTGTGGTGTGTAGACTTCTTTCTACTGACCTTCAAACAGCTCCTGAAAATTTGTTAATGACACGCTGTGAAAGGAACTCTACACAAAGATACAGGGCTGTTAAATTTGTAGAGATGGGAGGTTAGGCATCAGTGTGGAACATCATGGAAGAACCTGACCAGGAGCAGCACAACTTGTGTTCTTTTAGCAACTAGAAGACAATCAATAGAGCAATGTCTAACTAAACATTTTCTTTTTAGAAGACAAACACATTTTTCCTTTCGTTGTTACTGTTAACACCTTAGGTTAGTAGAAATAAACATTTTTTACTTCTCATTGAAGACTTTCTTCATGGTTGTATTTGCATTAGGTCACAAAAAAAACCCCTGAACTTTCATTTTTTGCTTTACCTCACTGGCACAAATCCAAATTCTGATATGAAACTAAAGCACTTGCAGAAAATACATAAACATTAGTGGGAATTTCTTTAGTTCTTTTCTGACAAAACAAACAGAAACATTCTTTACTAATCTTGGGTTTAGAAAGTGCTTGAAGTTGGGTATGAGAAAGGTTGCTTGGGATCTTTAGAAATTCATGCTGTTTTGGCAGCATCTGCACAATATCAAAGCATGCGGAATACTGAATGTGTTTATATTTCATTATATGCCATTTTGACAAAACCAGTTTCACTGGCCATTGACTTTGATTCCCTATTCTCATTATCAAAAAATGATATCACACTGCAGTAAAATGATGTATCTTTTTTTTCACATATCTGGAAAGAAAAATAGTAGATTCAAGAAGCAAAGAGTCTCTTCTTGTCTAAGGCCTCCTGCTGTTGAACTGAGCAGATGGGTATAAATTTCCTGGAAAAAAACATAACAAGGAGAAATATCTTCGTTGAGTTCAGAAGGCCTTGCAGCAATGACAAGGTATCTGTCTTTCCAGACACCGTGGTAATTCTCAGGGGCTCAGCTAGCAGTCCAAAATGGAAACACAATTAATACTACCCAGGCTCCTCTCCACAGCTTGGAGAAACAAAACATACAGATATTTCCTATTGACATCAGTAATGACTGCATCACTGGACCTAGTGAAGGTCACCTCATTGTTTTTGAGCAAAGCTTTGACACATTTCTCACCTTCAGTAGCAACAGCTACTAATAAAGCTTCCTTCATAGCTAGAAATGAAGTGCAGATGACACCACATGTAGAGGATGAAGGAAATTTTGAGCTCACTCCTTGGGTGGGATCAGGGAATGGCATATAGGTGTCCCTTGGAGGATGGAGAAGGCAGGGAAGACCAGCTCGGAGGAAGGCCAGGGCATATCTCCTGCTTTCCACTCATGCCTGTATGTGGATGCTCTGGAGGCAGGAGAGGTGGCACCGATGGCTCAGTGCCGGGTCCCAGGGGAAGGCTGGAGCGGAGCGCTGCAGCCCGGTCCGCCGCGGGGCTGCGGCAAGGAGCGCGGCTCCGGCTCTGCGCAGCACATGGGGCAGCGGTACTACCGCCAGGACTCTTAATGCGCTACGTTAAAATAGGGCCTGGTTAATTGTGAAGAAACACCTCTAGAAATGAAAACTCGGCATTGACGGCGGCCGCGCCAGGCTGCGCCCGAGCCCCCGGGGCGCGCTCAGCGCTGCGGGCAGGCCATGCCCGGCACCATGGCTCGGGCCGGGGGCACCCTCCCGCTCGGAGCAGCCGGCTCCGCTCCCTTCCTCCCGCCCTCCCGTTCCTAGGGGCTGGCTCTCCCCCTGGAGGCCTCCGGCGGCATCGGCCGCGCTCCGCGGCTTATGTAACGCGGGGCCCGGAGCCCCGGGGCTCCACGGGGCAGCCCGGTGGGGGCAGCGCCGCTCGAGTGCTGGCACGGGGCTCGGCCCCACCCCGCAGGACACAGCGAGCATCCCGGAAAGCACCCGTGGCAGCTCACACGTGTAGCTCCAGCGAACGGGAATAGCTGAGCCCTGTTCGTAGTGGGGAGTTCTGCAGCCGAGCCTTGGTGCACGCTCTTCCCGGCCGCGGCTGCAGCCCTGCAGCCGGACACCGACTGACGCCCTGGGCTGTGCCGGCACCAGCGCTTGAGGAGCTCCGGCATGTTCGTTCTAGAGGATCCTGCGGGAGACGAAGCAGTCCACGCAGCCCTCTGAACACACGTGTGACTTCTGCAGGCCATCTGTACCATCCCAGGGATCCTCTGGTGCCCTGGCTGGTCCTGGCGAGACCAGGCTCCGTGCCAACGCAGGAACGCTGTACCCAGGCCCGACCAGAGTCCCCGGAGAGAACACTTCCTCCCAAGGAATGGGTTGTAGCACCACCTCCATGGATCTGTCACAAGGACTCTGGGAAGACTGCTGAACCAAGGAATCGTGTAGGATGGCAGTCAGGTGGTAAAACCGAGATTAGGATCGAGCACTGTTTTCCCAGATGGGGTGGGGAGGCAGTAACAAACAAGGAGTCATTCCATGCAAACTCTTACGTGTATGTACCCCAAAGCACTACGAATTCAAATGTGTGCCTCGTGGCATAGCACAACTCCAGTCATAAGGGGAAATAGCCCCTTCCTCTCCTCACAGCTTTGATCTCCGCTCAGCAGAGCAAGGAAGCTGGAGAGAAGCTGTGATAGGAGCTGTTAGGGCATAACACGGGCTGCAAGCTACGAAGGCAGCCCACGCGTCTTCGCCACACCTGCGACGCGCTGAGGCGCAGCCTGCGGCGGCTGCCCGGGCTCGGCAGCCCCGCACGGGCCGGGGCCCCGCCTGGGCCGAACCCCACATGGGCTGAGCCGAGCCCCGCACGGGCCGAACCCCACATGGGCTGAGCCGAGCCCCGCACGGGCCGAACCCCTCATAGGCTGAGCCGAGCTCCGCACGGGCCGAGCAGCCCCGCCTGGACTGGGCCGAGCCCCGCATGGGCTGCGGGCCTGCGCCTTCCCCCTCAGCGGAGCGCGCGTATTAATTGCCCTCTTTGATGGCGTTAACGATTGCTCCTGTGCTTGCAGTGCTGGAAACCAAACGCCCCCCTGACAAGGTATCTGAAAAAAACCCAAATGCGTATCTTTGAAGCGTTGTGCTCAAGGCGATTTGTGTGGGGCTTTCTAGCTCTTTCTATAACGTAAAAAGGGGAGTGGAAGGGGCAAAGAATCATTACATTTCTGCTGTCCAGTCTCCAGCACAGAAATAAACCCAACAGCCTGGCTTGCCTGACAAGCTGTGAAGATTCAGATAATCCTGTCCAGCTTATTCTCCACTCAGGGGCAATTTGTTCGTTTTAAATCCCTAACAGTATTTTGCCAAAGCTGCCATCAGGAAAATTGTGACGCGAGCTGTGCAAATATTTACTCAGCCATTCCCACGCTGCTTCCCAAAGAGGTTATTGTTCCCCCCCCCACTCCCCTGCCGGCACGAAGCACAGCCATGAGTTAATTTGGCGGCCGCTGGTAATGTTAACATTCAGGTTTTACAGAACGCGTTTGTTTCCAAAGCGTTTCCTTTAAGAGGAAGCCCCCGGAGCCTGCACGCATGCACTGGTCCGCCACCACCAAAATACCCAAAATCAGACTCGTTAGTCGTGGGTGCATGACTGGAAAAAAAAAGCTAAAACAAAACCCTAAGGCCCCAGCGAGGATCGAACTCGCGACCCCTGGTTTACAAGACCAGTGCTCTAACCACTGAGCTATGGAGCCGCCGTTCCATAATGATCTCGGTTGTGTCTAAGACCTGTCCAGGCCCTCCCCGCCGCCCCCTGCCGGGCGCCCAGGGCCCCGAGCCGCCGGCTCCGCCCTCCGCTGGCCCCTGAGGGCCCGCCCTGCACAGCGGCCTGCCCGCCGCGGCCGCCGGGGGGAGCCCGCGGCCCGCCCGGAGCCGCTCCTGCCCGCCCAGGAACTGCCGGAACTCGGCGGGAGCCGCCTGCCGCCCCGCTTGTGCCCTCTCCCCCGGCGCCCCGCCCGCTGCCCTGGTTGTGCCCTCTCCCCCGGCACCCCGCCCGCCGTCCCGTTTGTGCCCTCTCTCCGTGGGATCCAGCCCGCCGCTCTGTTTGTCCCCGTTCCCCGGGGGATCCCGCCCGCCGCCCTGCCCCAGCTCTCGCCCGCCAGCCCCGGGGTGCCGCTCCCGGCCCTCCCCGGCGGCCACCGCGGTTGCGTAGGGGAGCCCGGGCCGCGGGAGGGTCCCTGGGCCCGCTGCAATAGCGGCAAATAAAGCTGCTGGAATGAGCACGTCCGGCCGGGCCAGCAAAGGCACTGGAGAAGAAATACGGGGTGGGTGGGCGAATGTCTGACATACAGCCTGATCTGTACCGGCTAGGAGTAAAAACACCCTGTCGTAACAAAGGGTTACTACAACAGAGGTTGGGTGTTGTTACGAAGTGTGAGCAAGGCTGCTGCGAGCAGAGGTGCTGCCCAGGGCTTCTGAGCATCACTTGTTTGGTGTCGCCCTGCAGCGCTGAGCATGGACCCTAGAGAGGATTTGTAGGTAATTCTTTCACCTGGTTCCTGCAGATCAACTTTAACAGAGGTTACAGAGCTCAGAAGCATCAGCTGACAGCTAAAAGGTGGAAGGCAGCCACGCTGTTCGATCCGTCTCAGTGTACTGCTGGTGTGCACTGCTGGTGCTGGGTATCATCCCTGCTAACAGCACGCATTGGCGAGGGGTCTGTGATCACTTATGAATTGCCTGAACATTTTTTTAAACTTCATGGCAGATAAAATTATTGCAGCCATATGCCTTTCAGAAAGCTCTGTTCAGGGCCCTGTCTTCATTCTGTACTAATATCTCTCTTTCATTCTGTACTAATATCTCTTTGTATAGAATTCAGACTTGGATCAGCAGATGGGAAAGGGATGCAGTGGGGGAGCTCGTAAACCTGGCTTGGCTTAACAAAATCTTGAAACAAAGAATGTTACACTATGGAAATAAACCTCAAAAGTCCACAGCAGCATCAGGGTCTGCAGTATCCTGGGCACTAGATGTGTTAATATGTGATTTCTCCCCAAAGACTTTTTCATTCAAAGTATCTTCTCACTTTAACGCCCTGATAGATTTTAATAAAGGATGTCAGTAAAATTTGAAATAAACACTGAAAAATTATTGCTGATTCATAAAACAAAGCTCTATGCAGCAGCTGGATAGTAGATACAGTCAACAGAATAACAGGGGCAAGTCCATTTTCTTCATTGAATGATACTCATTACATGCATGTATATTTGAATATTGTGAAAATATTCAATGAAGATTAAGTGTTTGGATCCACTAAGCATTTCATCTCAAATCTCTACTCTGGAAATAACAAGTGTGAGTTGTATTTCTAGTCGTCATGACCATGATATTAGTGTTAAAATTACATATGTATGTATTAATCATACATTATTTTCTGTGTTATTTTAAGGACATGTCTCCTCTGAGATATGCTTGATACTAAGCCAGGTTGCGGACTTTTCAGTCTTCGAAACTGTGATGACTGCCAGTGGCAGCTTTAAAGCTTTTCTAGATGGTGTGTGTGTGTGTCCTATCTGCACATGTGTAATGCAGTGGAAGTTTAAGAGCACTGCATTGTAGCAAACTATAGGCCTACATTATTTGTAGATTATTTGTTGTTAAGATAATATTGTCATGAGTAGTTGTCACACCCTGGAAAACAGAAAAATGGCATTGCCTTGCAAAAGACTATGTAGTTTTTTCCCCCATGCCACTTTTCATGCTCAGCCTGGGTTGCCACATGCCTATGTATGAACTTGGAAAAGTCAATGAAATCCCTGCTGGAGACTGTCATGCAAGTGCATCAGTGCACAGAAGTCCAGAACATATTTAACATTATTTTTAAAAAGCCCCAAACACCCAAAATGCCCAACACCAAACCAAAACTATAATTTATGAAAACTTGTTACATGTTACCATAAGTTCTCTTCAACATTTGTTGTTTTCTTCTGCTACTTCATGTCACTTCTAAGGCAGAACAGCCAGAAAAGATTTCAGAAATGTTTTTTAAGGCCTGATGGGGATGGACCTTTCACCACTAGGGCTGCCAGACATTCCAGCTGTAGTTCAAAGGGACCCTCTCTGAACAAGAACAGTTGTACTGGGTTTATTATTTAAAAGCCTTGCATCCTTAAGACACACAGGCCTCAAGAGCTAATGGGCATTCCATTCATTCAATTATCTTGGGAAAAGGACTGTGCACTGAAAAGAAAGCAATACAGAACACAACTCTCCTAGGAGCTGAGGCTCAGAAAGACAGGATTGTACCAAACCTGTGTGAGCGCTGTCAGCACAGCTGAGGCACTTGGCACTTACCTTCTCCCTTCATCAGGGACTGACTCCTGGAGTCACAGATGTTCATCTTCCCTGAACACCAAAAGAAATGCACCAGTTGTGATACTTGAGGAGAACAAAACTGGAAGTGGCAGCACGTACCAATGGGAGGAGTAGAGTGTTTTCTGTGTTTTTCAGAGGGAGCATTATCAAAAACCCCCACAATTTTAATTTAAAATAAATTCCTACTCTTATATAAATGACTGAATGTAAAGGTTTTAAATACTGGCTTTTTCTGTCTGTTACTGTTTTGTTCTAGGCTCATTTACATCCATGAAACAAGATTGACTGGTTTTCATTTGGTCTAGGAAGACAGGGACCAAAACCCCATTGTAGTAATACTGAATCTTGATCAAATAGTTATTTACTCCAAAATGAATGGCAAGGTCAGTGGTGTCTGAGTTCAAGATAAGAAGTGTGGACCCAGTTCTCAAAGTGGAGGCAATCGTGCTTTAAAACTTTCATGCACTGGCAATTTGTTGCTGTGTTCATATCACTTTAGGGAATGTACAGATCATCTCTAAAAACCCTTCTGATTACTATGGAAATAAGAATCAACAAATAAACCAATAAATCATTTACATTCCTACCAGTTCTCTCCTATTTCTCTACACCGCTATCTTTTATCTCTCCCACCCCATCTTTCAAACACATTTTCAGAGCCAAACCAATATCTACTTGGCAGAATTTCTTTAAACACACATTCTTATTTCACCTCCATATTACTAAGTGGCTCATCTTTTTATAACTGAAGGCGATTCTTTGCATATGAAGTCTAAAAATGCTGTCCAACTTAAAGCTGCCAGAAGCTGTTATTGCAGTAATCACTCCCTCCCTAAGTCTGTACATCAGTGCCTGAAGTGGACGCCCTCCCTTTCTTCAGTGCATTAGTATTGACAAAGCTAGTCCTTCAAATACATTTTTAATAACCTTTTTATATGGTGCAATAGCACTGAAAGTTCACTGCATTTATTTTTGTCAGTTCAGAATGATGGGATTTTATATGAAAGGATTGAAAAGATTTTTCTGTTAGTGCTCTTCATTTTAAAGGCTCCAAAGCATTAATGCTGTGAACGTTAATATTTTGGCCTGATACATAATCTGCCTCTGCACATATTGCAGCTGGGCTAATGGGAGAAACCAGAAAACTAGCTTTGTTGATCAGGAGCACAGCCAAATTGCAGGGATCTCCTCGGTTTTTAATGATTTGCATTTCTTTTTGGATTTTTTAATGTCACTGTACCAGAACAGTGGCATAGGCTGCCTTTCCTGTTATTGGAGACATCAAAGGGAGATACTGAGGACCTGTCTCTTTACTGATTTCCACCTTTTTCAGGCACTGACAGTCCCACCTAACGAGTCCAACATGCTGCCAAAATAGCATCCCTGTGCTGGAGCAGTGTGCTAGCACTTACTTTGTCAGAGGTGCCAATGTGCAGCTTTCCAGCTCTTGGAAGCTTTGAGCCTAGGTCTGGTGACACCAAACCAACCCTGCCTGTGCCATGGAGCACAGACTGCTCCTGCTCCTGAGCATGGCTTGGGCTGGGAACCCAGCACAGGCCATGGCTGGGGGCAGCAGTGCATGGCACTGCATTCTTCCTGTACATGGCACTGCATTCTCCCAGTGCCTGGCACTGCATTCTCCCAGTGCATGGCACTGCATTCTTCCTGTACATGGCACTGCATTCTCCCAGTGCCTGGCACTGCATTCTCCCAATGCATGGCACTGCATTCTCCCTGTACATGGCACTGCATTCTCCCAGTACCCAGCACTGCATTCTCCCTGTGCATGGCACTCAGCTGCCTCTTTCCCACTGAAAGTGAGGTACCAAAGCAGAATGGTCCTGCTGGAGCGCTGCTGCAGATGTCTGACCACGAAGTTTCCTGGCACAAATCCAAAGGGATGCATTTACAGGATCAGCATGTGCAGCTCCAGAGATCTGCCCCAACCAGTTGCCAACATTCTTCACCAAAGCAAGGGAAGAACCAGCTCTTAAGCGAAAAGGTGGGTGGTTGCATCTCTGTGTGCACTTACTGGGGCTGTCAGTGACTGGGAATCTTCCTGGCAATCAGAACAGATGAGCCAAAGAAGAAAATTATCTGCCCTGCACACTGCTTACCAATTTTATCCCTTGCTAGGGGGTGAGGTCCTTGGAAGAGGACATGCCTCTTCTGAAGTGAATCAGCAGAGGACTTTGACATTATCCACTGTCTTTCAGGAACATTAAATTAATTTTCCAGCTGTCACTCACAATTAATCTATTTATTCATGCAGGGGGGTAAAATTTAGTTCCCTTATATTACACAGCTAAAAAGTTCACTCTGCAAATCTGTTTTCTTAGGAAAGAAGGAATTTCCTGAGAGCAGATCAAGACTGCTTCCTGCAAAAAGGGACTGCAATAGTCTCTTAGCTTCTCATCACAATAAAAATAAGTATCTTTTGCATTAGCCTACATTTAATTTTTTTCTGTATTCACTTCCATTATTGGTTTATCTTTCCATCAAGGGGTATGCTAGGAGGAAGGCTGAACAGAGACTTCTGTTGTGTGTTTGAAATAATACTGTAGCAAATAAAAACACCAAAGCAAGCTTTTTTTTTTTTTTAATAGACAAGCTGATAGGAAATGAGTTTCCTATGGGACAGAGCTGGGAGGAGTGGAGTTCATATAAGATTTTCCACACCATTTCATAGCTATCCAGTTAAGAGCAGGCATCAAGCTACAGCAAGGGTCACCAGGTAATTTTCCTTGACACACAGTGCATGCTTCTCATTCCATTAAACCACGTCAAGGTAATGCAGTGAATATTACACTGACTTGCCAAACTGCATTAACCACAGTGCTTTCTCTCTAAGACTTTAAGGTGATGCCTCTTGGAATAATAGCTGCATAAGGCTTTTGGGAAATATGACCAAGTATTTGCATCTTTGCAAAAGTTTGAATCCTTCAGCCTTCTTGAAGCAGGAAATACAAACAGTATTCATACACACACTAATATTAATATAAAATATCATATTAGATATTCAAAATGGACAAGAATAGGTTATTAATTGAAATTCAGCATCTCGCCAACAAAAAGTAGGATTGAGGTTTCCTAAAAATAAAAAAAAAATCAAAATTTTGAGTATGATCTCAGACAGTCCTGGGTGTATAATCAATGCAGAGATCTGTCTCATCTATAATTTTACACAGTAAGGAGTAGAAACAACTCACTTTGACATTCCTATGTAAACAACATTGGGCATTATTGGAAGACCAGAAAAGTGTGACAGTCTCTTTCAGAGCCCCAAGAACAAAGGCCCATTTCAGTTTATATGGAATTTCAATGTAGCCAGTATATTTTGTGGCAAACCATGTCCTAGCTACAAATTCTTCAGTTATTTTCACTATTTGGAGCAGGGCAATCATCACATCTTCCTTTCCTTTGTTTGATTTCAGCTGAATCCCTGGAAATCTGTGTGTCACATTTCTCTACCTACATTTTATGTTGACATCCTCCTGTGAAAAATGACAGGTGTGATGGGTAGATTTTGCTGGCTTGAACAAGACTTCTTTTTATATGTAATAAAAGTTTTTCTTGATTCCTATCTGCACTGCTTTAATGTGGCTAATTTAGAGCCCTGGGCCTATTCTAGTCAAAATCTAGGAGCTCTATATCCCAGTAACAGACTCTGTACCAATACCACCATTTTGTCCTACTAAAACATCTCAGTTTCAGGTGGGAAAAGAATTCAAGTGTTCACTGGGGCCAGTCATTGAAACTTCAAGCAGTCTCCTGCTCCTGCTTGCTCACTGTCAATAGCAGCATCTATTACATTTCCAACAGTATCAAAACTGAACTGTCTTCTGCACCAACTCATTTCAGACAAGCTGTGACAGTGATCACCATCATCTCCAAGTCAAGCTGCATCTGAAACTCAGCCTGACTCTCAACATTTCTGCAGCCTGTGACCAGGAACCCCAGTCCTATATTCATGAGCTACTGGAAGAATCAAGCAGGACCAAGCAGTAAAATCACAGCCCAACTTCAGTGAAATCTGCAGAAGGAAATATTTTTTCTTTCTGTCCTTAGAAATGAAACACATGGTACCAGCACTTACTTAATTACAATGAAGAGCTTGTGAACTTCAGTAGTTTTCCAGCTGGAATTTTGTCCCACAAAAATCACAGTACTGAGTATCTGGTAATGATAGTAAAAAAGAAAGGCTCCAACAAGAAATTAATTTATATGGAAAGATCTGGGCTTTTAGTTAAACAAAAAAGAAAGGCATCTGCAAGTAACTAGTCCAGTTCTAAAGCAGATAGATTTAATTTTCAAAATATGGGTGTAGAGTTGCTTCTAAAATTGACACCTGCACATGCCAGTACAATTTTCTTTTTGTTCATGTAATTTTTAAAACTTGTTCTCATTATACCATTTTCCTGCTTTATATCACACTGGTACTACTGAACCTTGAAATACAATTCTTTGGGGACTCTTAGCAGTGATATGCTGAGTTTTTAAATATATTACATTATTACTGTTATTTATACAAATGACACAAAGATGTCTTCATTAATATCATGATGACTTCATTCTCTGGAAGAAAAGAATACCTGACAGAAGTCATCATCACAGCTCCTGGCAGTTTCTTGGTTGTGACTTATTAAGGACTATTCTGTCAAAAAGTCAAGTTTCTTTTCTTTGAAAGAAAGCCCAAAGAATTAATTTAAAATTACAGAATTAAAGTGGCTTGGAGGAGCTAACAAGCATAGTACAGTAAATAAAGTCAGTCTGGTTTTAATATAGTAAATGCCACTGGCTGAAAGTCATATTTTGGAATACATTTATTATAGGAAACTACTTAGATAATGAAAGTAAATCTAAAAATCTAATATAATTTTCATCATTTATGCAGTTTGTTTGCTTTTTACATTTCATTTTGCTTGGTTAATGAAAACAGTCTGCTTTTTTTCCTTGGCAGTATCATATTTCTGATTGTCAGACATTTGCCAAGGCTTCAGTGATTGGGTTTTGGACACCTCAGGGGAAACGGTGACATCCTGTTTTCAGCAAAGGGTTGAGTAGGGGAATTCTTGAGAACACAAGTGTGTAGTTTGGTCAGATCAGAGCCTGCCCACGAGTGACAGGCAGCAAACAGCACTTACCAGGCTGTGCTGCAGAGGTCTGGGTCACACAGCGAATCTTCAAAAGTCAGTGCAAGTCCCACCACAAAGTACTCCCATAAACCATTCCCCTTCCACACTCAACAGCCAGGAGCCAGCACTTGGGTTGGGTTTGGTTCCAGGAGCACCTGGGCTTTTCTCCGGTTCCAGACTCACCCTGGACACAGGGGGCTGAGTGCCACTTTGGGTCCCAGTGAGGGATGTTCAGTTGGTTTATCTCAGGGACAGGGTCTGCCTTGTTTAACACCATAAGTGAAGTCAATCTGAAGGATGACAAAGGAATCCACAGCTGTAAGAAGTTTTTTCCAAAGTGTTTTAAGACCTAGCTCCAAACAGCAGGATGTGGGCCATTGTCAAAACTGAGAGGTCTGCATGCCTGTGATAATTTGGGCAGTAGTTCTTGGAGAACAGTTAAGTGCCTGCCTCTCATTTTCACAGTTTCTGCTAAATGGAGTAAAGTTCAATCCAAAGAAATCTGTCCTTCAGTGAAACAGAGCTACAGACATTATCTCACTAATGGGCTGATGCTGCATGCAACATCCCTGAGTCTCAGGAAGGTCTGGATTTGATTCTCTGGTTTCAGTACAGTCTCATTTTTGAACTGTAAGCCCCTGATGTCTTCTAGTGAGATAAAAATCCAACTTAGTGGAACTCATTTTCAGGTCCTACAGTTGTTGAGGTCAGGGACATGAGAGATTGCACCTAAGATAATCTTTGAGTTTATGATTCTTTCCCTTGAAATTACTTAAGAGTGTAGCAGGGGGATTTTATTATGGCTTAATATTAAACATGCTCATTTAGCTAATGCTATTAGAAGAACCTGATTTCTTGCAAATTCTTATACACTAGGGGGTGCAAACATCCTTTTAATGAGTCCAGAAATAAACGGTCTCATCAATTCCAGCAAAGAAAGTGTCTGGTCCTGTACTAAAGCTTGTGTGGAAAATATCTAATGTTTTAAGTCACATTTGGCTCACACAAATGAATAAATAAAAGCAGTGCTTTCAGCAACAGCTTTTTAATGTTTTCTGGGTTTATATATGGAACAGGGAAGATGCTAACGTAGGAGTTACATAAGAGGAGGATTCAGCTCCAGCCTGCTTTGCATGCCATTGCCGGCAGCTCGCTCATGTCCTGTGGTGACTCAGACACTGCCGTAAGCTTCACACAGGGACACTCTCAACTTTTTACCCCACATTTTCATATCATTATGTGACAAGTTAGTTTTCTGACTCAGGCACTGGCTGAAGTCTGTCTTTCAAAGCACTTATTCTTCTGTTGTTACACCAAGATCTGTCTCTTGCAAGTCATGGTGTGAGGCGCAGTAAGGCAATGTTGTTTCACCTGCCTGGAACAAAGTTCTGATTTTCTCAGCTTGTGACAACAGGGCATTTAAGCTTCTACTTAACAGGAAACAGTGGTAGTTCTGATGAATGTGATAGATTGCTGACAGGCATAAGTGTTAATCATATGTTTATATACCAGTAAAAGCAATGGAGCTGTGTGGAGTACCAGTACAGATTTCCAGTTCCAGCATCAGTCAGTCTTCAGTCCCTCTGCTTATGAATCGTTACTTACTCATGCATCTTTACTTTCACACAGGGAACAGAGCATCGGAGGAGGTATCAGCCTCTCATAATAATGCATTCTCCTTTTAGGTCACAGAAATAATTCTGCAGCTACAAAGCAGCGCTTATGAATGCAGGAGCCTCTTGTGCAACATTTCTGCCTTTGCATTTATTCATTTGCCCATTCCTTATCTCAGTAAGGCATGATCAGAGCCCCCAAAGTCCCTTCTCCTAAATGATGTACAGAAATTACTAAAATCTGAACTCATAAATTAAACTTGGGAAAAAATCCCATGGTTTTATGCATATCTATTTTGCCTAGATTCTGTTTTTCCAAATGTATAGGGGGTTTGCAGATGTCTTTGCATCTCAGATTCAAATGCCATCTTGTGATTGATGGAACCATATCTAAGTACCTCAGATTCTGCCTTACCACTTCGTACCATTCACACCATCAGCTTTTATTTCTGCAGAGTGTTTCATATTACCTTATTTTTCCTGTGTTGCCTTCATCACTGCATCAAAACAAAACAAGAGGATTTAAGCAGGTCAATGCATTATGGTTAAATATTTTTTTCTGAGGGAGAGCAGACCATTCCAAACGCCATTAAGACAGAATCCTGATTGAATCTGATGCAGCCAGATTAAATGCATGTTAATAGAGAAGGACAATTATTGTTGACTTCCTAATGCAAACAAGAACTTCAGACACTGATTTCTATCAGCCCATTAGAGCTGGCTGAATTTTACACACTGTTTTAACAGTTGCTTAGCAATGGCAAATAAGCTGTTCTGTCTCTTATCACTAGCGGTATAGTTAGAACAATACCTATTATTGAACTGAATAGGTATGAAATTAGTTTATACTGTTCCTCTTTTTGAGATGGCACTTGGCAGCAAAGTGAATTGTTTAGGCTGCAGGCAGAAGCAGCAATTTTTTTCCTGGAGCTGAAATGGAGATAAAATGAAACTGAGGCTTTGTGATGGCTGTTTATCTGAAGGCATCATCCAAAAGACTCTGCTTTTGTATGTTTGTGTGCACAGGAAGGTTTTCCTTCAGATATCTTTTTTGAGTGAATTTCCAAGGTTGTGACAACACTAATGACTAGAGCCTATTGAAAAAGCAAATATAGCAATACCACAGTGCAATATCATTTCCTCCCTCATTCCTCCATGGGCGTCTCTGATGAAGTTCCTCAGCTCTCATCTGGGGAAACATACTGGAGTTAAAGCTACCAAAGCCAAGATTCAGAATGGTCAAGTGCTTTAGGCACTTGTCATTTACTGTTGCAACTTGTGTCTTTTAAGTGTGCACCTTCCACTGTGGAGTCCCTGCAGCTGCAGAATCCCAACATCTGCTGCAACATTCACACCTTGCATGCAGAGTTCATGGTCACCACAACAGGGAAGGCTTAGCACAGCAGTATGGTTCCGTTCTGGTGCTGCAAGGTCTTAATTATATCTTTCTAGTTAGGATTTATACTCCCAGCTCCTGCCTCCCACAGGAATACCCCAATAACGTGGCTGTAGTCTACTTTGAGGTAGATGCTTTACAAGACAATCTCTTAGATAAGGGCTATGCCTCCAAGCAAAAGTTTCCAATTTTAGGCCAGCTTGTCATCCTCCAGGTCTGATGAAATGAAGTATGAATTATTTTAAGTGCCTTGGGTAATTTCAACAGGAAAATTGAAGAATGCTTCTACTTTGCAATAGACTAGTTTTGTAGGTGGTGCTTGGGGCAGCAAAAGGTTTGGGGTTGAATATCTCTATCTGAGGAAATAATTTAACTGTTGGATTCTCTGACAGAGAGAACCACTAAGCTACTGCAGAGATAACATGCCACTGCTTACTCTTTCTCCAGCTACATTTCATAGAAAACAGCAGCAGCTCGTGTTGAACCCACATAGCTGGTCCCTACAGAGGTTTTCAGGTCACTTACCAGGTTTAATCAGGACAGGCTAACAAAATAATCCCTGTTTCTAAAACCTGAGTGTAACATAGAGTAAACCCTGTGTTTGTGATCTTCTGTACCCAGGTTCTGAAGCTTCTCAGTACTGAAGCACTTCTGTGCACCAGCAGAGGTAGGAATTTGGTACCTTGGAGATGCCGTGCATAGGGTGGAGCAACACACGTAGGGCTGCTGGCACTCCACTGGCAGCACTGCAAGGACACAAGAGGCAAGGTGATTGTTGGATGAAATGTACACAGGATGACAGGGCATGTACCAACTGAATTTAAAGAGCAGCTGAATACAGGTTTTGAATCACAGAATGGTTGAAGTTTGGAGCAGCCTCTTGATATCATCTAGTCCAACCCCTCTGCTTAAGCAAGGTCATCTGGAACCAGTTGCCCAGGACCATGTCCAGCTGGGTTTCAAAGATCTCCATAAATGGAGTCTCATGACCTCTCTGTGCAACCCATGGTCTCCTGTTCTGTCACTGAGCACTGCTGAGAAGAGTCTGGCTCCCTTGTCTTCATTCCTTCCCATCAGGTGTTTATATGCACTGGTAAGATCACAGAATCACAGAAAGGGATCACACTGGGTCATCTGGTCCAGCCTCCCTGCTCAAGCAGGGTTACCCTAAAGCACATTGCACTGGATTTTTTCCAAATGGATTCCCCCTGAGCTTCTCTTTTAACAGTTCTAGCTGTTCCAGCCTTCCTGTACAGGGAAGGTGCTCCAATCCCTGAATCACCTTCATGGCCTTTGGCTGGGCTCATGGTAAGTCCATGGCTGCTGTGTACACAGGAGCCCAGAACTGGGCACAGTTCTGAACACATTGTGCAGGTAAATCTATTTAATCTCCAGATCTGAACTTTCACACTCATTTGCTTTTTCAGTCCTCAGTCCCTTGGTACAGCTTCCAGCAAGTGTGCAAAGTGCAGCTTTTGCACACCTTTCCATCAGAAGTAGGTGTGAAGCTCTCAGGTTCATTATGCCAAAAAGCATTCACAATCTGATTCCTGCAATGTAAATCAATCTTGTGTTCTGCCAAAGGAGCTTTGTTACCAGTCTCACTACCTTCTGAAAGGTGCCAAATGCTCCCTATTTTATTAATCCATGTAAATTTCCTGTGTAGTTCATGGGGAAAAACCCATATTAATTTCTTGCTGGAGCTACTGGGTTCTTATAATGCTTACAGTATTAATCAGTCATTTACACTGATTCAAATTGGCCCAGATAATATTTTTACTAATAATTTGATTACTATAACCAGACACAGTGAGAGCAGGTTAGCCTGAGTTAAAGCTGGAGTCAGGGATGAAAGGTTTATCACTCATTCTTACCTGAATTCCTGTCCTGCAGGAGTGAATCAAGGTCAGTGCATGGACACATTCCAGAGTTAGTGGAACCTACAGAAGAGATACGTGTACCATTTTTACTATTTCATCTGCAAAGGCCCTGTAGAGATATAGTAGACATAGCATTTATTTAAAAGAAAGAAAAAAAAGGGGGAATTGTGGGCACACAGTTTGTGGTGATTGGGATGGGGCAGGGCTGAGCCCCATCCCCAGTGGGCACAGCTGTGAGCAGCAGGTGAGCAGCACTGACAGCAGTGAGCCATGGAGGGCCCGGGGCACTGACCAACCACAAAGGGAACACAGGCACACAGGTGCAATGTATCAACATGAGGGGATAAAAGGTTGGGCTGAAGCTCAAGAAGGGCAGATGCTTGCAGCCTTCTGAAGTGAGAGGGTGTTACTCTGTATGAGCAGATGCTTGACACCTTCTGATGAGGTATGGTGTCACTCTGGATGGGTTGAAGCCTTCTGAAATTGTATGGTGATGCTCTGTGTATTGTAGCTGTCTCAACTGTGACAGCAAAATTTCCTATTGAAGGTGTGAAGGACTCCTCATGGGAGAACCTTAGGCAGGCTGAAAAATGGCTTGGTCTGCCAAGTCACCAAGCCGCCAGAGACCAGAGGGAGCAGTCTAAGGGTGGAGTCATGTCCTCAGCTCTCCTGGTGTGGAGGGAGATTTGAAAGCAGGACTGCCTGTTTGGGGTGTGCAGGGGAGGCCCCAGGAACCTGGAATGCCAGTGAGGTTGCCAATCAGTGTGAAAGCTGAGCTGGCCAGAAGTGAGCTGTGGACTTGGTGCAGGGTGAGAAAGGAGGGAGCACCTGTCAGTCAGGCCTTCTTGAAACAAGGGCATCACAAGCATTTCCACTTGACTTTGATGCACAAACCCTTGGCTCACCCCTGCAGGGGTTCAGTGGTACTCACATGATTTCCCAACTTCCAGGGTGTAGGCTTGCACAACCTGGAGTTGGGAAAATGCTGAGAACAGTCACTGAAGTATTTTTTTTAATGCTATAGGATTGTAGGCAAACAAGATTGCTACTGGTTTAAATGTGATTGTGATGAACTTTTTTAATGATTTGTTTGTTTGGGGTTTTTATGCTGTGTTTCTCTGTTTTAAAGTAATGCCACTGCAGGAATCCAAGTGTACCACAGAATTTGCCATGGTGCATTGCAGAGAGCAGTTGGGGCTTGACCAGGTTTGATCGTGGTTATAAATATAATTTTAAAAAAAAAGCCAGTGTAGTGCCAGCAGTCTGATATTCACGAGAAACTATCAGAACAAATCACTGGAACAAGATAAAAAGACATTACATATTTGGGTTCAGGTGTGCACAAGGCTGTAAATTATATTTCTCTGGTTCTAACATCATGACTGCAGCATAAAGAGACACTTGGGCAGACACTGTCCTTGCCACACAGTAGTTACAGGCTACACTTTGGAAATACTGAAATACAGAACTGGTATGTGAAGCTACTGTTTGTGACTGCCCGAAAACAGCTCTCAGGCCAGGTAGAGTCTAGCTGGTGTGGAAGTGCTGCAGAGAGATCCCAGTTTTCTCTCATTAGGAAGCCTGTCTCTGCCATAAAATGAAGTGTGGGCTTCACAGTAAAGAGTGATGGGGCAGATGTTATTTGTGATAGATTCAATAAAGACACGATATTTCGAGAGGTTTGAGCATGACTGTAACTAAACACTGGGGCTCTGACCCATCACATAATCTTGCATGTGAATAGTGCCAGGTCTCCCACCTAAGGCTACAAATAAATCTGTCCCTAAATGCCAACAGATGATTCAAGTCTAGCTCTCTCCTTCTACTGTGAAAAATCTTCACCAGAACTGTAATCTCACTAATACTCACTCTTGAGGCTTGCAAACTAGATTATGGCTTTAAAGCACCAGGCTTCCTGCTATCTCTCTCAAATCCTACACCATCTCTGTTGTTGTTTCACATCCCTGAAGAGATTAACAGCATTTCCAAGGCTTCAAATATGGATATTTCTTTCCAGAACTGTCTAGCATGAACAATGCTGCTTTCATTTAAACAATTCTACCCACATCACTCTGTCTTTAAAGCCATGACCATTGTTGTCATACCACAACTATCTAATGGCAGGAGCTGGAGGTCTGGGCCTGATAGCTGTCATCTGCTGCCACCCAACTGCAAATTTCAGTGAGGTCCCATCACTTACAGCAGCCAAGTTTCTGGCACACAGAAATTGTCTCAGATCCAGAGTAGAATCCTATTCATGTATGCTCAATATAGGAAATAGAATTTAAAACCAAACCAAAAAAACCCTGCATGCAATCCTTCCCAAGATGAAGTCAATTTTGCACTCCATTTTCCAGGACGGGGGGATCTCACCTCTAAAATTTTCTGCTAATGTTTCACATTTTATAATAGCTTTTTATTACTTTTTTAAATATTACCTTCTTTTTCATGAGCCCAAAACAAAAATTTCTGAAGGAGGAGGGGTTTGCAATCACCAGCACAGAGTGAACAGAAATCTCATGTAACTTTCAACAGAGAATGAACTGCAAGGGTTTGCAATATTTTTGCCATGGTGTAGCTCTAGCCTGAAATTTGGTCCCATCTCCTGTGTTATGGTACCATTGGCTGCTGGAATTTGAGGTTAAAAAAAAAACCAAACACAAAAAAAAAACAGGAGAAAAAGCTGTCTTTATGCAAACTACTATAATTCTGCTAACAGATCTTTTTCTCCTTTACTGTGTTACGTATACTTTTAATTTGGTGTTAATTAAAACAGCAGCATGAGCCTCCAGTAAGTTTTATGGGGATTTTTTAAAAAGATGAGGTTGTCTCTTTGCATCTATTCTGCTGTTACTATGCACTGTTAGCAGGAGGGGTTTTTCTTACCTCATTGCAAGACAAATATTGCATACAGCTTTGAAGCTTAAGTTCTTATCAGAAAGCAAAACTAAACATCAAAATTTCTTAACAACTAAGCATATGATTACAAGCTATAATACTCTTTCCCATGCTCTGATATCCAAGCTTGGCCTTATCCAACTTCCCCATCAATCACTGCACACTACTCTTTGGTATCATGTCATCATATTTCCATAATCATTAATCATGTTACCCAATAAATCCCTGGGCAATTATTTAAGCTGCTCTCTTACCAGCTGTCCACTTCGCATATTGCCACCTCGGCTGCTCATTTACCAGCATGCCTTTGATCTGGGAACTGTTCAATCAGATCAATAACATGCAAGGAAAATGCAAATGGATTGAAACAAGAGAAATTCTTTCATGTGGTATATTCACATTTGAAACAAGCCTTTCAACTCTGCTGCTGAAGCCTTTCTTTATAGTGATAAAGTTCTTTATAAAGATTTAACAAATTACAGCTAGGTAATGGCAAAGCATATTGCATTTAGCAGCAGAGCAAGTGGTAGGTGTGAGCAGTAGCTGGGAGCTCCCAGTCACACATGCACTGGCAAGCCCTCCTCCTTCCCAGTAACCCAGGAGATGAGATGCCAGACTATTCCCTGTGGGAGACAGATGAGGTGAGAGACAAAGGCCATTTGCACGTTCAGGTCTGTGGGAGACTGCCTTGTTTATCCCTGTGCCTCTCTGTGGTCTCAGACCTGCATTCCCCATCCCTGGTGGGTTCTGGTCCCCCCTGCACGCTCTTTCCCATCAAGCTCTCCTGCTTTCTCTCCCACCCTTTCCAGCTCTCCTGTGCATTATTATGATGGGGATACTGGCCCTGGGGGATCACTGTGTTGGTCAGGCTTTGACTGTAAGTTTTCTCATGTGTGAGAAGACCTCTTTGGCTTCAGGCAGACGTACAGCTCCCATCTGTTTGTCAAGAAGATTCATGAGGAACAGGCAAGATTACTAAGTACAGTTTACTATCTGCAATGACTAAATGCCAAATGCAGATATAAATTGTAGTGCACTTGGAAAGCTGATTAATTAAAAAACCCTAACACCACTGACAAATGCTCAAGTTTCAAATGTTTCTTTATCAGCATCATCTGACTCTTCCTAGACTGAGAGCAGATTATTATCAAGTAATTTTCAGTCTTCTCTAGTGAAGCTTTCTTAAGCATTTTATTATTTTGAAACAAATCTTTTTCTGCAGCCCTGTTTTCAAATGGTACCCACTCTTATTCTCAACTTAGCATAGTGGTGTATAAATTTCCCCTCTAAAGAAGACAAAAAAGAGAGGAAGAAGAAGTGATATACATCTTCAGGAACTATTATATTCCATGCTTTGTTTGTTGTAGTGAGGGCTGGTGATAAATGATGCCACGTGGCTGTGTCATTCATCATTTTACAACAAACCTGCACTGCTCCCACTTGTACTGCAGTCCCACCTCCAGGCCCCCAGTGGGGCAGCCCTGTGTGCTGAATGCTGTACACATCTATTGAGTGACAGGCCATTCTTCAAAGACCTTATGAGCTAGAGACCAGAGATTCCTACTGATCAGAAGTTCCCCTTCTTCTAACAGAGGAGCAGCAGATTTTGTTTGCAGGACACTTCTAGCCACAGAGAGGCTGGAGGAGCAGAAGGAGGACAATTTCAATAATGTCCTAGGCAGAGGATGAATAAAGAAGTCTATGTTCATGAGACACAGGAAGGATACCGTGGAGACCACTGGAAGAATCTGGAAATAGGCAAAAGCAGTTTTCCTGTGGTATATGTGGAAAACAGATTTTGGTGACATGGCAGTACAGCTTTGCTGGCCTTCATTCAGGAAAACTTTTTTGCCTCCTGTCTCTCTTTATCAATAATTTATTCTCCAAGTTCCTGCTCGTAAATATGTGATATGTGTAGAGAGATACAGGAGGGAATTTGCAATGTATGAGCAGGTGTTGGAGTAGAACTCATTCTTTTAAAATAAATTGTTACTAGGTTATGCCAACAACTGTTACAAAAATATATATCTGCATAACATTTGCATTGACCAGTAAACATAAGGATGTAATATTGATTCTTAATTTCAACACTTTATTTGAAAAGGTGGGTCAAATCTGATGCAATTTGGTACTTTCCTCCTGACAAGGTACATCAGGACCTACTCTTGAAAGAATGGAAGAATTTGGAAGGCTGTCTAAACTGTTTTGTTTAATTTATACATCCAGTGAAAATCCAGGCCACCTGCCATTCCCAGCAATGTGAACACTGTCATTCAGTTAAAAATGGGTAATACAACCTGCACACAGAATCTTATGGAATGGTGACAGAGACAAATAGGTGAGCTAAAAATTGAGTCATGTAACTGGACAGTCCTTTGGGGGTTTTGTTTCAGATTTTTTGTTACTCACAACTTGAAATACAGCTCTGTGCTGAGAAAACCATTCTTACTGCAAGCTTTTGCTCTTAAGACACGTACAAGAAATCTGTAGGCATATGAAGGTGCACAGACTAAAAAAGCAGGTCATGTTATGAGCCAGCATAATAAATGGAATAGTTCCTTTGGCAGCTTCCAGGAAGCTTCTATAACTTTGTGTGAGCAATGAGATTTTCTGCTGCTAAGACACTCTCCACTGCCTGTTTGTGACCAGTGCTGGGTACAGCCAAATTATGAGATCCAGTAACAAATGATAATGCAGAATGTTGGAGTAAGAAGCTGTCTGTCAACAACAACTGGGAAATCATTTAGGTATTTAAAGATGTCTGGTGCCACTTTAGAATCCCTTAGGATTTCACAAGATAATGATCAATATGACTCAGGTGATCTGTATCCTTTTGGAAAGGATGCAAAGGAAGCAAGGAAAGGTCTCAACTCATTTAAGTACAGCAGCACTCAATAGCTGCTACTGTAAACCCAAACCCCACTGCTGACCTCTCATGCAAAAGAAAGAAGAGTGTTCCTGAGTGCTCAGAAGCAGCAAAAGCAAACAGGAGTGGTGTTTATATCTAGATATAAATTATATCTAGAAGAAATATTTAAGTTGAAAAAATGAAGACTGGGAGTAGGAGGAAATAAGAGAGCTGGCTTGGGGGAGGAAGGAATAGCATGAGGCAGATGTTCCCTTTCTGGTATGTGAAAAATTACCACTACAAAATCTGCTCCAGAGAGGAACACAGCCTGGCACTGACAGGGAGCTGCTTGTGCTGTTGCTGCTGATAGCAGAGGTTTGCAAATCAAGGGGGCTGAGGGGGGCATGGTATAAGGAAACGAAGCAGTGGTGGGGAATGAGATATAGCTGGAGAAAGAGAAATAAGAGGTTTAAGTCCATCCCATTTCGTACAGATTGCAGTGGGAGCATGGTGTTTTCTGATGATATAAGCTAGTACTGAACATGGGCTGATGGACACCAGCACACACACCTGAGGAAAAACCCCAGGCTGACCTTCCTGCTGTGTTTGTTCCTTACATACAAGTCCTATTCCTTGTATCCATTCTCTTCATTACTTTTCAGACAGGTGACAGCAAAATGAAGGTGGATGACACTTGTTGAAATAGTTTTTAAATGGGATCCTCTCCTTTAATTGTGTTGGTTTTAAGGATTGGCATTTATGTTGAATTTAGACAGAGATGCTCCAATACCATACTAAACGACCTCAGTGATTAGTGCAAGTAGCTTAAAGACTCACTAAGAAGGAAGGCAACCAAACATGCTAATAACAGCAAGCATCAAACACCACAAAATATTATCTGAGCAAGAGTAAACACTGTTTGCATTCCCCTGGTTTTTTGAGACAGAAGAGTTTTTCCTCACACTACCAACCCCTCCTATGGGAAACAAGGACAAAATATTTCAGAAGCCCTGTCTAAATACATGTAGTGAAGGATGTAGACAGTAATACTATAATCTATTGAGTCAAATGTGGGTCATAACAGGGAAGTTTAATCATCTTCCTCAGCAATGATATACATAAATAGGCAAATAAAAGGGATATTGGAGAGGTCACACAAGCAAAGAACTGCAAAAACAAGCTGGTTTCTTTAGCTTAACTAGCCAAGCAAATAGATGGGGCTCTACTTCTGTGCTTTTACTTCATATTCTGCTACCAATTCTTATGGAATTAGAAACCCTCTTCTTCAAAGGACATCTCTTTTGGAAGTTTCCCTTCCTCCCCACTGCAGTTTCTGCCTACCCAGGGACCAGGCCTCCCCACATTCACCTGCTATGAGCAGGCTTTGTCACGCAGGAGTCTGCCAGCCTTGTCTCTTTGAACAGTCCCACCCCAGCTTCCTGCAGTTCTGCAGGGAAAGAGATGGGTATCCTGATGCAATCCCACCCTTTATCCCCTAATAACCCAAACTGTCCTGCTTATTCACACTCTCTTCTGTGGAATAATAGTAAATTCATTGAGGGTTTTCTAAGAGGATTAGGGAAACTGGGAAATTAAAAAATCAAGAAAGTCTGGGGAAAGAACCTGAGCTGGAGCAGTGCAGAGAGGTGCTGGTGGCACAGGGACAGTGAGGACACCTGCCATAGAGGATTCCCATCTTCAGCCAGAGTGGAGTGCAGTCTCCCCGTGGTTGGAGAAAGAGACCAAGGATGCCTTTTCCACACACTGCAGTCAGAGCAGGAAATTAACAATTCTGTGCTGTGTGGCAATTTTTTCTCTCTGCAGACCTGCACTCTTGGTGCTCTTCCTGCAGAAATCTGCTCAGTGCCAGAAGAAAAGGGACCCGTTCTTGTACAACCTCCTGGCTCTGTGGTGTTGTACAGGGGAGGAATCCTTTCCCTTCTAATTAATTTCTCAGATCCCAGTGAGGACTACACTCCAGCAGAAAAATCAGAAATCTCTCATTATAGAAAGAGAGGAAAGACTTTCCCCACACATGGGCTTATCATGCCATTTACTCACTTACTCCAACAACTTTAAAAAATCCCTTGTGCAAAATTAAGAAGAGGGAATCAGACAAGTAAAAAGACTTTTGGAATTTTATTTTCCCACTGTACAGTCAGAGAAATAAAAGGGCTCAAATAAAAGAGTTTCAAATGTTGTGAAAAGCCACCATGAGCCTGCAGTCTGATAAACAACAATAACCTTTTTCTTGACACTAATTCCTTTATTATATTTTTAGAAGAATTTAAAAGCCACTTATTTTTGAAAACTGTGATTTCAGGAAAAAGTATAATTTTCACATTTCCTCTGATGTGTTATATGCCCTGCTGTGTTATGACATTTCAAGTTTCATCAAGTCACATTCATTTACATTCTCACATGTTTTCTCAGTGGAACCTGCTCTTTGGGTCTATTTTCATTTATTACTTGATCACTTTAATGTATTTGTTTTACTGAATACTTGGGCCATATTAACTGATCTTTCCATACCCCATGCTTGCAATTCATTAGCAATCATTTCTCTTCTCTGCACGAAGAAAGGAAAAAAAGGAATGAGAGTGAGAGAAAATGAGAGAAAGACAAAAGACATGGAAAGACAGCAAACAGCAGTTTAGTACACAGCGTGGGATGCAGCCTGCTCTGTTGCTTGGGCTTTGGTTATGAGGAAATTTTATCTGGTGTGACCAACATAAATTAGCAACACAATAAAATAGATCCCATACAACAAATATAGCTAATTGGTTGAAAGTTGCTCATTATTTCAACCTCTTCAACTTTGGTAAATGTGTTCACAGCAGTAAATCTGTGTTAGAGATTTGTTTTGGTACTAAGTAAAGTGGACTGTTGGATCCTCTCATGTAGAAAACCAACTAATTGTTCGGCCTTGTGCAATGATGATGTGAGGGAGAGCTGGGCATCAACTCCCCATTTGTGGGCTTGTTTCCTGCAGAAATATTTTGGTTGTCTGTGCCTCAGCTTGAGATGGAGCCTAAATTCCTAAATTAGAGCCCTCTAGATTCAGTTCATTCAGAGAGGCCAGCATAACTGAAGTACAATATTACCACTCTTTGCCTCCTGGCATAGATAATTTGAGATAATTCTCAAATAATGAGACATTAAGTGAGAGAATCAGCCCATTTTGTCCACCCTTTCCCTGTATTTATTAATTTAATGACTGGATGAACCATGGTGTTTCTCCCCACTCGTGCTCCCCTCTGCTTGCAAGTGGCACACAAATACAAAATGAGAGATTATATTTGGAAAACTTTGCAACTTCTCAGTTAATTTCCATTCCCCCCTCAATATTAGGATACTTGATGGCACCATGAACATCAGGTAAAAAGGTCCTGTGCAGGCAGCTGCTGATCCCCCAGTCCAGAAACCAGCAGCAAGAGTTTCAATGGCTGTGCAAGGTGTGAGTCTTTCTCAGCCAAACTTGGTGAGAGCTGAAAGCCTCAGGTAAAAGGAAACACCCTGCACTTAAAAAAATCCTGTTGCCTGCGGCTCTCCACCAGTGAGGAGTCACATGCAGACCCAGTTTGATCACCATGGTAATATATCCACTCTGCTGTTAACACACTCCCTTGCCCTACCCCAGGCTCAGATCTTTCTGCAGCTCCAACTTGGAGTCTGCAGCCATAGCATGATAGATACAGGCAAGTGGAACATGCAGCAACTGAGCAGGTTGTAGCCTGTATTCCCCCACCTATATCCATGTGGATGCACACCTACCCCTCCAACATCTACCCCCAGCAGTGAAGACATTGCATGGAGTCCGGCTGCTGACTAATCTAAAGCTACCATAGTTCCATCTCCCGTCTTAAAAACAGCTCTGCTAGAGAAGAACAAGGGTGGGGGGAGGAATTGGCCAAGAGAGACATTTCTGGAATTTTGGTTTCTTTGTAATTAAGCAATCAGGGCAGGCACTACTTTAATGACAGCTGGGTTTCATTTTAAACTTCTTCTCCACCCTTTGGTAACTCTGGGGGAGCTGCCATGAAGGTCGAACACTGGAAAACTCTACGGACAGAGGAGAGACTCCCAAATGTGACCTAAGCCACAGAGAGCCCAACCCATCCATTGTGATGTCCTCGTGTCCCTGAATGAGTAGGAGGATGATACCAAAGCTTGCTGTAGAGAGTTGACTGGAGCAGCCTCGTGTGCCAAAGCTTTGGGAAGAGAGGGGCAAGGAAGATTTTCCCAGCCTGTATATCATGGATGGCAAATGACCTGGTGGCAGCAGGAGAGTGATCAGCCCAGCCCAGGGAAAGCAGCACAGATGTGACAGCCTGCCTGTCATCACTGCACACTGGTGACAGAGTGGAATGTAATCTGTGTGTTTCTGTTCAGGGATTACAGACAACAACTGGCTCCAAGGGGACATGCTGCCCTGAAATGGGGAACAGAGAAGGATGCTTATGTAAAATGGCCTGGCAGCAGTGCACAGGAGGGACAGGCACACTCATTTCCTACTGTGTGCAGCAATGAAAGGGATTACTGCTGAGGGGGGAGGCAGGCAGGAACGGGGGGGGAGAAATTAGGAGTCCAGATGTCTACTCTGTATATAGAGTTCCCAAGGGTTTCAGAAATAAAATAGAAATAAGCCATACCATACATTCACATACGTGTGCAAGGAATCCACATTTACTCAAGCCTGGGGTTATGTGACCTTAAGCAAAACTAATCAGCTGGACTGAATCTCCTCTGTCTTCTCCAGCATGTATGGACCTGAGAGAATGGATTTTGCAGAGCTAAAAGTCAGTCCCTCCCTTCCACTGGGATACAGCTGTCTAAATGTCTCAGTGCCTCCTAAGAGATCTGAGAATATGGGTGGGAGAACTGTAAGGGAACAGGGGCTCATGTGATGCACTCATTCATGGCTTTGGCAGCTACATTTTGTATTAACCCTGCTCAGAAAACAGTGGCCATGGAGTAATTCAACCCATTCTGGAACCTAGGTGCCAAACCAAGCAAGCTTAGATTGGTCACAATATAGTCAATCAGAATTTAAATAGTATTGTAGATAGTATTCAGGCTTAATGAGGGCTGAAACAAGGAATGCCAAAATGCCAGAGGCTGCCTTACCTTTCTCCTCAGAGGACTATGTTCCTGACACTAGCAGACTAAAAGAAATAAATAGTTTAGAAGCCCTGATGCCTTCCAAACACCAGGTGCAGCATTATCAGTGCAGCACCATCTTACCTAGACTACAATTGACCTTTTAGCTTCTTTTCTTTTCTTCTTTCTTTTCTCATAGGAGGCACCAGTCCTTGCTGTCATGATAAAAATAGAAAAGTGCCATCTGTGTGTGCCTAAAGGTTTATGAAATGAGAGAAGAAACTAAACCAAGTGGCTCTCCTTGCTATCACTTCCCAGCTCCCCTGTTGAACAACTTTCTGCATCCTTAAAGATGCTGTCCAACTGATGCTGAGCAGCAAGGTGAGAGCCTGTCACAAGGAAATATGCACAGGAAGATTTGCTGAATTTTCCTGTTTTACTTACTGCCAGTTGACAGCAGGACAGAAAGTAATCCCTAGCCAGTCAGGAATGTTACTTTTTAAGTGATGTGCACTGCATGGTACGTGGAGACTGAGATCAATGGAGGACAGTAGAAAGTTAAATTGACAGTACACTAATAATTGTTGACATTAACTAATCAGATAAGAATTTTAAAGTTCACACTGTGAACACTGATATTTTCTGTGTGAAGTGAAGACAGTTTGAACTGATATTTTTTCTATTAATAAGTATTTGAAATGGTGGTAGAAGAAATTATTACTGTAGTAATCAGAGCTCTCTGTGTGAAATCGCTTCATAGTCTTTGAGATTCATAAAACAGGAGATAGTCTTTATTCAAAATACTATGAGCCTTTACCTATCTAATGAAAACATAAAAGTTATCATTTCTTTAAATAATCTTTTAATTTATTCTCCAATATGCTGTTTTCATTATACTCTCTGGAAAACAGGCAAGGCCCAGTGCCCAGCCCCTGAGGAAATTTTGGGAGTTATCTAGAGAGGGCTGCCTGCCCCCCTCCACTGATGGGCAATAACTCTGCCCTGTGGTTGAGCCTCCCTGCAGCAGGCAGGGCTCTGCCAGGGCACAGCTACCCATAGACTGTGCCAGGCCTCTGCCACAGGCAACAGGAGCACAGGATGCCAGCCCTGTTATTTCCAATAAAATGCCACTGGTTTGTATGCCTGCCCCCCAGAGGGACCCTGCAGCAGCACTGGAGTAGGTGCAGTTACATTTGTTTAAGCATGTTTCATTTCTCAACTAATGCCAATCAAACCCAGTGTGATTTTATGGCATCTTTGGACTGCAGCACACACCAGATCAGACACTTCCCTGGGGGCTCAGTGCATCACTAGCATGCATGCAAGAGCCCTGCTGGTCCTTACAAATATGAACACGTTGATGGTAAAGATGAGAATGTTCTTACCATCCCAGGATCATTTAGTTTGGAAAAGACCCTTAAGATCACTGGGGCAGCTGTTAACCTAACACTATCAAGCCTTCAGCACATACCCCTTGTGCCATCAGTAGCCATAATTCAGCCTCAGGTAGCTGCACTTCATGGTTTCTAGCTATTGCTTGGATTGGGAAGAACATTCTTCCCTCTTCCCATGGTATAGCTGAGACTAATACTGTAACTTGTATGGATGTTCAACATGTGAAATCCAGCTAACCTTCCCTTTGACTAAGAATTATATTTGTGATATAATACATCTACAATATTATGCAAGGAGTCTGGAAATGATCACTTGACACTCAGTCCATATCAAAATGTATCTTCAGTCAAAAACCCCCGAGTGTTAACACCTTCTGAGGTTGTTAACTTCTCCTTCCCAGCAGCCTGCTTAGAGGGGTGCACACATTCACCCCTGCTTCAGATCAAATCCTTTGGTTTACTCCTTGTGTTCCCCACTCCCACTTCTGACTTTACCTTATGATCAATAGAGTTCAAGTTTAGGGACTATTATCAGAGTCCCATGATTGCAACCTATGGCATTATAATCTATAGGGCTGCTGAGAGCATTAGAACATCCAGGATAAATTAATTCAGTGTAAGTAAAAGCTTTGAAGCTAGGAGCATCACCACGGTTTTGAAGCTTAAGCCCTATTTAGATTACTTGATTAAAGTAGGTCCAAAGCTTCACCAATCAATATATTTTGCTTAGGAGCAGTGTTGGTACAGAAGCAGATTTAATGGGATCTGCAGTACCCCACCCAAAGATGCTTCATTAGAGCAAAATGAGAAAACGTGCATGGGTGGAGAGAGGCAAAATCATTGCCCTATGTCTGTGAATGCCTGTGAAGATTATTTGCAGCTGTGGTACAGAATAGCCTGTGTAAAGAAAAGGGGAGAAGAGAATTGACAATAAAATTACAGGCTTGGAAAAGAAGTAACTGAACCTTCCATTAGTTTAAAATTGTAGAGAATGACCAAATGTAAATAAACATACCTGCAGCCATGCATTATTAAAGGGACAGCCCTGCTCTTTGGCCACTTTAAGTTGTCCTGCAATCTCCAGTGGCACCAGAACCAACAGCCTGGTTATCTGGATGGCATAATTTCTGACAAGATGACCAGCATTGTATCTGTGGGCCAATATTGACAAAATGACAATTATTTATACTAAAATTAGGAAAACTTAAGCCTGACCAGTAGGTCATAGTTGACAAAAGCCAAAAATGCAATCAGGTCAGGTTTTTTTTTCTCACCTGAGAATATGAACATGCAACAGTTCTCTCCTCCTGCTTCACCTCCCAGGTTAGTTACACACATCCACTGGGTGCCAAACCACAGCTTCCAGACCAGCCCTGGGGAGGGAGTGGGAACAGGCTGGTGCTTGTATCCCAACGGAAAACATAATCCATTTAGATTTCTAATTGGACTTGATTGGACATTTAAGCAACTTTTTTTGCAGTAGCAATGTAAATGAATTAGCTATATTTTCCAGCCTACTGAACAGATCAGACAAGCAAATCATGTGCCACCTTCACAGCACAGCATGCCCCATCTGCAATGCCCGAGTCCTGTAGCTCCCTAAGGAGCCCCAGCTCTGTTCCATGAAGCCAAGCTCCTCCCCAAGAGTCAGGGAACTCTCCAGCCAGGGCCCAGCTCCACAGCGAGGTGAGTAAGGCAAACCTGCAGACAGTAGCCAGATTACACTCAGAATTCAGATTGTATCAGGCAACACCCTGTTTATAAGGCAGCTCCAAAATCTTGCTGGGAAGTCAGTCAGTAGATCAGAGCCAAGTTCAGTGAGGTAACCAGGGCTGGATACCCAGTGGTAAGGCAGCTCTGTGGTCAAGCTGGGAAGTCAGTCTGCTGCTCAGGGTCTGGATCAACAGGATCCTTGGCACAGGCACAGCTCTGCCTGAGCTAGAGCCTGATCCTTCTGTAGCATCACTGAGACACAGACTGACAGCCCAGGGCTCAGCTGAAATGGGGCTCCTGAGTCTACAGGCAGGTGTAGGTGGAGCCCCAGATGAAGCTGGTCAGGCCCATTAAGGTGCCCTGACGTAAATCTGATTGTGCAAGACAAACATTTGCATTTTTATTTCAGCAAGAACCTCAGTTTGGAACTGTGTTCGTCCATGTCATGGAAATAAACATGTGCCAGAAAAGCTACAAAGAGAATGAAATGAGTGTGCCAGGAGACTTTTATGTTTAAAAAAGATTTTGCCCTGAAGTAGCCACCCCTGCACAGCTGGGATGTGCTGATGTGTCCCCTGGGTAGCTCATTTGGCACCAACCACCTTGGGGACCTGCAGCAGGGGTCCCACCAAGCAGTCTCTTGCCCTCCCCACAGCCTGAGTGGCATTAGCTCTGGCAGGCTGAAGGTTTTCCTCATCAGTTGCACTACTTGCCCACACTCCTCTGCCCACGCTCCTCTGACGTGAAACTAACTTCTACATCCGGACTCCAAGTTACAGAGTTCCAGTGCAAGAGAAAACACAAGCCTTTATTGCCAGAGGTGACTAAAACTCTGCCAGATGAGCTGTGTATTTTTTAAAGAAGTTATTTTTTGCAATAAATCCACACAGTATTTGCTTTTGTGACAGCCAGAGAGCAAGACAAAAATTTGCAGTTTGAAAGTTCAAATTGAAAGACAGAGGGGCAGTGAGATGTCTTGGATAATTTAGGGATTGGGAATGGGTCTTTTTCATGAGTTCTTACATCAGCAGCAGACTGAGGAGATATAACACAGCAATCTGGTAAGATTCAGTGGCAAGAAGATGCAAACAAAACACTCTGACCCAGATAAAAAAGTTGTCAGTGCAAGACCCTTTCAGCTTATTATCCTGTCCCTTGGTAGCAGCTTTGCATCCATGCTCATGCTGCAGCTCCAGCTCTGTTTAACTCCCTGTGCAGGTGTGGACTGAGCTTTGCCCCAGAATTCTGGTGCGTGCTTGCAAGAAGAATTTCTGTCTTGGTGACAAACCCCTTCCCTTTGGCAGCCTGAGTTGTGTTGAGGCTTTTTCTCCCTCCTAACCCCAACCTCAATATTAGGAGTGGGCTAAGTCTTCTGTGGCAAACCCTGGCCGTGCCCCAGTGAGCAAAACTTCTGCGGGGCTAATCCTTCTGGCAACACATCCTTTCCCATGGCAGCCACTTTCAGCAGCCACTTCTCATTTTGTCTCAAAATCTGCATGTTAAAGTAACGTCTTCTGTCTAAAATGAAATATGTTTGTCTTTTTATTTTTATACACATCAGACAGTTCTCTTCATAGCGAGCTCTCATGTGTTTTAGTGGCATTCACAGTCTGCATGAATAAACAACTGGAGGCACTTGAAGGGATACAAGCTCTGTCTGCCTCTGTGTGCCAAATAGTCTTTTCTTGTGTCCCTGAACCCTGAACAAGAAATTATTATAATTCTACCTTGCAAACACAGCCAGGCACAAGTTATTACTTAGTTGTTTCAGGATGAAATGTTTTTAAAAAAAGAAATTTAAAAATCTCACAGCTTTTGAAACTATTAATCCTTTTTTTTTTTTGTGGCCACTGGTACTTAGCCCTCACACAGGCCACCCAAAGAGGCTGCAGCACGTGGCTGCCCATGCCCCCTGGCCGTGCCCAGCCCTGAGACTCAGCAGTGACCTGTCCCACAGAGCGGGGTCCCCACGCTCCCTGTGGCCATGGCAGCAGCCCTGTCGGTGGAGATGATATTGCCAGTGCAATGGAGTGACTGATTTGCTTCCAGTAAGACACATTGTCACAGACTATTAATTTTACTGCAGCCTCATTGGAAAGGAGTGGTAAAGCAGCAGGGCAAGCAAACAGCTCCTGTCAGTGTGGGAGCACTAAATGCCCAAACAATTAGGCTTCTAGTTCACCACATCTCAGTGGCCCCCTATCCTCACATTTGTTTACTCTCAGTTTACTAAAGCAAAGGCAATGCCTGTGTAAGGTGAGAGCTGTTTCAGAGGTCAGATGCTGCTGGGTTAAGTCATGGAGTCTGTTTGCAAATAGCTGTTTTTAAAACAGAAATAATAAATATGGTGAAAGGCCAGTAGTGCCCAGATTTTGTGTTGCAGGCAGCCAGTCTGCCAGCACCTAGGATTGCCCAAAGCAAAGCAGGATAGTGAGGAAGAAGAAAGGAGGATGGAGATATGACTTCTCAGCAGGAGAGGTGTATCCTAATATGGTACCTAGGAACTGCTTGATAATTCTCTCACAAGCCATTCAAGCCCTCCATCCATCCCACAGAGGTAAAGGCCTTTAGACTGAGATTCAGCAAAGCCATCCAGGCAGTTTTTTAGTGTCATTTCAGCTTGGTACCTGGGTGCAGAAGTCACACAGGGCAGCTGGGCACACAGTGAGGAGCAGACACAGAGCTGGGACACCAGGAGCTGTGGCACAGAACAGACAGCCACAATGTTCTGGAGTGGGCAAAACACTTTAAAAGGTGTTGAGAGAGAAGTCCCTTGTAAAGGAAAAGGTGTTAACAGAGAGAAAGCCACATTGACTTCCTATATCAGGATACTGAGCACTTGCTTCTTACAGGGATTCTCCCCAGCCCTTTCCCTATGTAGAACTTCTTTATGCCTCAGGTAGCACCAGAAGTCTCCCTGCTGTCATCTCTTCCTTCTCAGCAGAGAGAAGGTTTCCTTTCCTGGCAGGCGGTTTGCTTTCCTTTGCCTTTATTCCCCTGTCCCCCTACCCTGCTTGCAAAGCCCAAAATGGCTGACTGAATGCTGCTTGCAGCCTTGCAGGCAACATTCCCCAAACCCATTTGTTCTGGCATGGTGGATCACCCATTAGGTCTCAGTGCAGCGTGGCTCCTGACTGCAGCCAGGAGCAGACAGCAGCACTGGCCACAAGGAGCAGGAGCTGTGCCTCTCCTCCTGATGGATGATCTGCTTCTCACAGTGCTGTGACAGGCAAAGACAGCTGCATTTGATTACACCCCAGGTAGTGTGGCTTCTGTGACTGACATGGTGAATGAACCAGGTTGGAATAAGCAAGTGTATTAATTAGTATGCTGATAGCTGAATAAAGCTATTTTTAAAATCACTGAACAGCACTGCACTTTACTATGATTGCAGAGATTATGTAAGAAGATGATTAAAACCAGGTCCCTGCATCACAGACTGATCCGTGTTTTAGAGATGAAAAACCAAAGCTGCAAAGGAATGAGAGGAGACTGTACTATTTTAAAAGGTTCTCTGCCTGCCCTAATTAAGGGCAAAGGAGCCATGTTATCAATATTTTCATTGTCATTCTAACTCATCCTACTTTTCCTATCATATTTTGCCAATAAGCCATTTATTTTTTAGGACTGAGTTTGTACGTATGGAAATGTCAGCTCAGGAGGGATCTGCTGCATCATCCCACAATACATGGCCATTTTGCAGGGTGTCCCTGATGCACAGCTTTTGCCTCCTGTGGTGCACCTACCAGGAGTGTTTTCCTCCTATTTGCTGATGTACTACCACTCATAAAAAAAAAGCAGGAAAAGTAAAATCTGGGCACTACCTTTGTGTATTGTCTAACAGATGGAAAACAGACAGATAAGGAGAAGTTGTATCTCAGCAGCAGGAAGATGCTGGATTTCAGGAGCAAGCTACCAAAAAATATGTTGTTGTTTTCAATGACAGTTATTTGGGAAAAGCCTCTAGAAACTGATTGTCATTAAAGACCTGGAGAGAACATTGCTTATGATGATAAGCAGAGATTTAAAAATTTTGTTTACAGTCTCCTGCACTGTAATGCTCAGATTGCTGTATATACACAATCATTATTCCTTACACCACAATGAATAGCAGCTCTGCTGATCAAATATAAAGTGGCAAGCAATCTTAATACAAATAGAAATATAAACAAACCCTGTAGATTTATAGCCAATAAAAATTATGTCAAACAGTATATGATGAAAAGCAGAGTGTATGCTTATTATTAAGTCTGACAGATGTTTGCTGTAGAGTGTTTTCCATGAAGTTTCTCACCATTGTTAATCATCTGTACTTTATGATGAAGTTTAAAAGCCCCTTTAATTATCTTACATGGATTGAATGTGTCCACTCAAAGTATTGCCCTGTGTTGAAGATTTATTCCTTTATAATATTTCTTTAAGAAGCAGACATCACAGAATCAATTGTTGCTTCATTCACTGGCATAACAGAAGATCTGAGCACCCAGAACAAAGCCTTTTGTTGTTATTTACATTCTCTTCTTTCTTTCTAGGCAGCTTCCCCAGCCGGGTGCATGATGCCAACGGAAGGGTCCAGTGCCACAGGACAGGCAGTCTGTAGTTCTCCATGCTGTTGTGTGAGGACAGGAATTTAGCATGGAGGGCACACCGGCGTGGGTGTTTTGTGTGTAACCAATTTGTGTGACACACCTATCGAGTACCTGCCCTGGCAGGCCAGGCGGCTGAGCCCGGGGGCGGTGTTTTCTTTCCTGTGCTCCGAGTTCCGTGCCCTGGGCCCAGCGGTGCCGCGGCCGCCGGTGTCTGCCCGGGCCCGGCCTGACACCCACAGCCCCGCCGGGATGGGCCGGGCCCGGCCTGCGCTGCCCGGGCTCTTCGGACCTCTGCAGCCAAAACGTGCAGTGTGAGAGTTCATATGGCTCACATCTCACACTTACACAGCCCCTTCTGTTTCTGCGTGGTGAGGATGCCCTGCCATGCCTTTCTGCCTAGGGACTGCTGAAGGGAGAGCATGTAAGGGCTGGGAGGACAGAGGCAGCTGGGAGCCCATCCCAAGGGTGGCACCTTAGCCGTGGCGGTTCTTCTGCCCACACAGCCCCGAGGGCTCTCCCAGAGCGCTGCCATGGCACCTGCCCCTCTGCTTCCTCTGGGCCTGTTCAGCAGGCTGAACACCGCAATGGCGGAGGTGCTGAGGGACCTGCAGTGGCCAGGGGAGATGAGCTTTCAGCATCAGCCATGGGGCAGCTGGCCAGGAGCGGTCACAGCTGGTTTTAGCTGCAGGCAGTCAGAGGGGCGGGGAGTGCTCCTCCTCGGATGTGTTTTACAAAGGAACCAGCACACAGAGGGCTGCTGGACACCCACTTGGGGACAGAAGGGATCTGTACGCTCCTGAGGAACCCACACCAGGGCAGGAATTCCTGGAGTGGCTGCAGGCAGTGCATGCTGGAGCAGGGACAGCCCTGGAGAAAGAGCAGCAGGAAGGCCTGCTAAGTAAATCACCTCGCCTGCCCGCGCTGCCCAAGGGCTCGCCAGAGGCATTCTGACAAATCGAGCACAACACATGGTGCAAATAAGGGTGTTGAGTCTGGAGAGGAGGTAGGACAGGTGTTTATACAGTGTTTGATTGTTGAAATTGCAGTTACACAGGAAGTTGGTAGCACAGTTGGCATTCAGCACATCTCTTATAGCAGGCATGCTGAGCTAAATGGCTTAGGACCCTTTTGCAATGTTCTGTGCTGAACCAAGTCCACGACCAGGCTCTTGGCAAGCTTGCTGGCTTGTACGTAAAGGCTAAAACGTGTTCTGTGGAGGCTGCAGGTCTTCTTGCTCCTCTACACACATCACTACGAATCCATCCACTGGCTGCTACGTGATCCCTGCCTCACTGGCTGCAGATGGGAGGGGGAATCCATTAGAGGAAATGGTTCAGAGCACAGCTAAGAGGTTTTGCCTTCTCATCAGTCAACTCTCATCTTGTCTCCCTCCTTGGCGAAGTTTTTTCTCTCCTTGTTCAGTTGCAGCAGCAGTGGGCACCGAGGATTGGTTACAACAAACTTTTCCAGGCAATGCATGGAAGTAGCAATTGCCTGGACAGATATTGAGCTTGGGCACTTTTATGCTCTTTTCAGTGTATCTCAGACATTTGCTGCTTCTGCTCCACTTTCTCCCAGGATGTCCACACCCATCTTGTCCCTCAGAAGCCTGGTGCAGTAGTCTCCCATACCAGCCACTCTGGATGGCATCAAGACAAGAGAGGGGGACACTCTTAGGTCAGCTGAGTTCCAGCCCCAGCAGCCATACATTCTCGTTACATGGCTGAGAAACCACCCTCTCTGCCTCAGCAGCGCTGCAAACCAGCTGTGACAAAGTTTGATGGAAGAACTGAGGGGCTTTCTTTCCTCTCAGTCCTTTCCAAAGTTTAGAAATAGATATTTAGGACTGTTAACAGAACACTTTCAAAAACACAGTGTCTGAGGAATGCCGTGACTTTTAAGATTGTACTATTCAGTTTAATTTTAACTGGAGAAAGCTATGAGACCATTACAATTTTTTAATACGCCTTATTATTCATTCTCTGAAGAGAATCCTTTTGCACTGTTTTCTTCAATCTAGACTTAGGTGGAAGGATTAATGCACAGACTGCAAAGGTATGTTTGTCAGAGGTTATATATATGCCATTAGACATTTTATTACTGGATCTCTTCTGATTGTTGCTAACTAAGGAAAAAAAAACAAACAAAAACCCCACAAAACCAAAAACCAAAACAAAAATCAATTCCCAATGAAATCAGCTTTGTTTCTGGGCTGCAAAACTGATGAAAGAGGAAAATCAGATCCTAACTTAATTTCAGTTTAGTATGTCCAGCCATGTACAGGAAATTAACATGAGCTGGTATCTACAGCAGTAAAGATCCAGGTAACATCCCACAAGGCCAGAACTACTTAATAATGAAAGAATTAATTTGTTAAAAAAACCCCAAACAAAACAACCACTGTTGCTCTGTGTTAATATGTGAGCATATTCTAAAACTAATATTCACACAAATGCAATTGTTCAATTGATGCAACTCAGTAATTTTTATTGCAACTGGAAGACAATACATCACAGAAACTTTATGGTAGGTTTTGGGAAAGTGTTATTTACAATAATAATTGATGAAATAGTTTGTCTTTGGCAATATGATTACACATCAAGAAAATGTAAAATGCAAGTATGCCTCTAAATCAACAATTTCATATTTCCTAAAGATCAGCTGATTGCACTTGCCTTCGGACTGCTCATTTAGGTAAACACAAATACAACTTAACATCACTGTTCATTCCCCGTCACAGTTCATATTTTAATATTGATGAAATTGGCAGTTTCAGACGCCAAGTACAGGAAAAAAAATTGGCTTATCACTGTACTAAATTAACTTATTGGCCAGTTAAGGTCCTGTGACCCTTAAGCATTGATACTAAATCTCTTGGTCTTTTGATTGCTTTATCACTTTTTCTGTAAAACAAAATACTTCAGAAATTACAGATCAGAGTATAAAAAAATGTACAAGTTCATAATGCTTTTCATACACACACAAATCATTCCCCCCAACATTTTACATCATGGCAGTTTTAAGTAGTGAGTGTGAATGATGCAGGCATGGAACTGGTTATCAGATAACAGGTATGACTTTCAATTGCTGTCCCACACACATACTCAGGAAATGTACAATGCTCTAGTAACTTAAAAATGTACTCAAGTTCAATGTCATCCAAACAAAAAAAGGTCTTGGGATTTCAGGCCAGAGTAAACAAATGAAAAAGATTCCCATTTTAGATTGTCAGCCATTCCAGAGTCCAGCATGTAGTTTTAGTATTCGGTGAAATCCCTTCTAGCACTAAAGGCCAGCACAAGTTGTCATTTATCCCTTAAACCCTCGGATGATGAGCTCCTGTAACTGCTGGCCTGATCCAAAGCCTCACGAAATCCACTGAAAATAAAAAAGTGAAACAAAAAACCCCCTCCCACTGATTGTGAAAGGATGTTGCATCAGGCTGATATTCCCCTCTTTGCAAAAGGAAATGTGATACAGTAGAAAAACCATTATATAGTTTCAGATAAATATATCTTGTTTTCAATGCTAAAACAAAACCCAAACTTCCCAAACCAGGAAAGGCTACTTATTAGAACAACTCAAAAGTGACCTTTAAATCATTTCTGGTTTAAATGTATACCAGCAAAATACAGCACCATAGACACATTAGGTTGAGACTGTTTTTTGGTCAGTGAAGCTAGTACTTGTTTGCTGAACTGTGGAAGAATTATAAGGTCATGTACATGATCAAGGATAAAGCAACCCAGCTGACAAGTCTCTGCTTAATTCAAGAATAACCAGTACTAAAAATAAAAATGCAAAAATAAAAATCCCTAATAAACCACCATCAATTAATACTTTCTAAAGAAAAGGGGATTAACAGATGAATTTACAAATGTATGCAGATTTATACAGAACACTGAATGTTGTGTGTAAATCCTTATAAACTTCATCTCGAAACAGAAACACACAAAATGTATAGTTTGACTTACACATCCCATTTCAAAGGAAAAGAGACATCATTACAACTTGGTAACTGTGCTAATTGCAATATAAATCAAACAGAAATTCAGAGTTTGGCAGGTAACTAAGAGGGTTATCACTTAGGTTATATAGCAAAGTGTTGATGTATATTACATAGAGTAGTATAAATAATAAAAAAGTATTATTTAAATTAGATCACAGTGCTGCATTATGTGCATAACAGTGTTTGATATATTACTGGAGGGCTGTGAAGAACACTACTAAAACTTAACTGGTCAGACGGTCAACACTGATACTCTGTTACAATCAGGAGGATGTATGGTTCAAATGCTCTTTTGGTGGCAAAGTTAAGAAAATGTTTCAAAGTATTTCCTATAAAATATGCCAATGAGCTATTCAGGCAGTAGTGATGTGCCTGAAGGAGCTGGGTTTGCATTCTCCAGGAAGTGAAGTAAATTGCATTGGAAATGCATTTTCTCAGTAGTTTTATTCTGATCCTGGAGCACAGGAGAGTAATGTTTCAAAAAATGCCTAGGGCCAGATTAAAGCAAAAATTGTAGTAACAATAATAGTGAAATGGTAAAGGCTTCCAGGAGCACTTGGGTGTCTATAGCTCCACTAACTGCAAAGGAGACCAGACACCTTCAAGTTCTAGAAGACCTCAGATTGTGCACTCTCAGACCCACAGTATGATTCTTGGTGTGTCCTGTGCAGGGCCGAGAAGGAAGGATGGGTCCCTTCCAACTCAACATATTTTATGATTCTATGATCTACATCTTTAGATGGATTGGGATGGGAGCCAAAATCTCAGTGAAAATAAATTACCACTACTAAGAAACCAGGACAAAGTGTTGTTTTGGTAATTTTATCCGTGGTGCCATTTGGTGTACAATTTAGAATTTCATTGTCTGGTAAAGTATGTCGATGTATCTCTACCTCACTCCAGTGAAGAATGCAGCCTCCAGCTTTTTTCTGTATCTTTTCCACAAGTAGACAGTAATTCAGCTCAACACTGGGAGCCAATGCATCTCCTTTGGGATTCCCTTCTCCCATTAAGGTGGGAGAGGAACCAGAAGATGAACCTCAATTGCTGGAGAGAAGAGTCTCAGGACAGTTCTCCAGTCCTACAGGGCTCGCCGCACTCCCACATTTGGCTCTTCAGCTGTAAAGCCCTGTGATTTCTGTAGAACTACTGCCAATTTTGCCAGGAGAAGATCAGAAGCAGACTGCTTTCAGAAACAGCTATGGGGTGATACATTTAAGCTGTTCAAGACCTGTGCTTGCATTTTTAAATGCAAGCAGAATCTGCACCAAAATGCAGTAGGACATCCAACTGCTTGCAGAATGCAAGCACGATCAGCAGATTTCACCTCCCTGGAGATGCTGGTGAAATCTGCTTATGGCATTAGCTCTGGCCTGCAAGAGCTTCTTGCTGCAGAAGGCATATTCCAAAGGAACTCGCCATGAAGTCCAGCAACCCTTACAATTCATGCCCATGTGAAACTCACCACTGAACACCTGCTGACCTCGCCCCCACCTGTCTTGGAGAAACGCTAATTTGGCAATACTCAGAGTGAGAAGAAGGGGAAGTTAGAGATCTGACAACTTCTCACCCCAAAATGGCTTAGAAGGAAAGCAAACAAGCAAAACCACACCACCTCCTATCTGGCAAGTGAGAGAGTTTGTAATACAGTGCAATTACCAGTCCGTTTTGACATCATTCAGTTGAAGTAAAGACAATTCGATTAAAAGCTGACATCGTATTTCTTGGAAAACAAATCAATTTCAGTTCTTACACAAAAAAAGAGAACTTCTCTGATGGAGTAGAACCAGTTCTGACAAAGTTGCCATTGTCAGCCAGGCACAAATATGGTTTAAAAGGTGACTCCTAAATACTTTATACAATCCAAATTATGTACTTCTCATCAACAGTCAGAATAAGCATCAATAAGGACAAGTTGTTTTTAAACACCAGAAATAATCCATTGATGGCAGCCCAAACATAACTTTGTAAAATCCTACCAAAGAATACCTTCCAGGCAGATCAGACTAGGAGAAACAAATTTTATATGAAAATAGATGCTTGCCAACATTTTAGGTTTACCAGGAAGTATACAGAGATCTTGTTGAAGTCTTAGATAGGTGTTATACATATGTATCTATATATATATCTGTATAAAGTTAACCTGCCTAATTAGATATTTATGCAAAATGACTGTTTTCTAAGATGAGTAATACTAGTGGTAATTATATATTTAGCCACCAAGAGTCCACATTAATGAATGGTACTTGTTTTTCAGCAGATACTGATCTCATTTGCACTGACACACTGCAATCAGAGAAGTTGCTCTGGAATTAGTGTTGTGGACAGAATCTGGCCACTGGCACAAAAGCACGTAGCTTTCCCTGGAGGACAGAGATGGCTGAGCCATGGTTTGTATTTTCTGCCACTACATTTTTCAGTGCTGTTTTTGGTAAATATTAAGCCACTCCCAAGCTGATACAACTATGCATCAATGAGCAAAGGTGGTGGCAAAGCGATACTGTAGTATCTTCTATTTCAAATGACTCTCCCAAAAGTCTGTAAAAGATGAAGACCAAGTTCTCTAGTACAGGGTTGTGTGCTTCACCACCTGCAGACTTTGGCTGTGGAGAGCACGGACCTGGGAAGAAGCAGATTATCCTAGTCTGATCAGACAAGGGAAATGTTATGGCTCATTCATCTCTGTGCTACCTGGCCAAGGGACTGGTCCTTCCTGTTTTCCCCAGCGTTATCTAAAGGGCTGCAGGCAGCCAATAGAAGTCAGTCTCTATGTACTCCTGATTTAACTAATGCTGGGAATCAATGCTGCATGCACTGGCCCCTGCAAACTGAAAAGGAACAAGGCTGTTTCTTGCACTATCCATGGCTCTCTCCTTCCTTATCTCCTAAGCTGGCAGTTGTGCTGGGCTCTGGCAGCTATCCAGCTGCTCCTGGATCCCAGGACATGCTGGCTGAGATGGGAGGAGAGGCACACTGTTGCTGTGCTGCCTTGTTCTTTACAAAATGCATGTGGGGTACAGAACCAGGTCCAGACCAGCCTGTCCTTCAGTCCTTCCACCTCCTAACTGAGCACACACCACCGGCATCTCCAAATACAACTTTTAGCTCACTGCACTGAATAGGAAGTCAAACCCTTCTCTAACTCACTCTTCATAAACTAGATCCATCTTGGTTAAACTGCTGCCTGAAACAGCTGTTAGTGATAAATCTAAACCTATACTCTTTAAGAAACCAACCATTTCGTTCTCTTAAGTGGTTGGTTTCTGGGATTTTCTTTTTGCCTCTAGGATATTCTAAGTGTAGAATTTTTCATGCCAAATGCAAGAATCCAGGTGAGAGAGACTGTTTAGTTTATTTCACAGCTTCTCTGTGCTGTAGTGATTTTCAGTCTCATAGCCATCCTTACCAGAGTAGCACTGTACCTGAATCACACTCTCTGTAACAATGGTTTTTATTCAGACACCTCCATAAGGCTCTTAACTAACTTCAATTTTTCATGGCAAATTAGCAAAGCTATTTTCTTGTCTACTTATTCCTGAATCAAATCAGAGAGTTTTCCTCAATTAACCTCCCATTATTTTCTTGATTCTGTCATACACACTCACTACTAAATTTGCCCTCAGATTATTGCGTCATGTTACACATGTACAGACGAAGAAAAGACACACTTTTACTTTTTTCTTTTTTTTTTTCTTTTTTTTTTAACAGAAGTAGGGAGAGGGGGCTGAATGTGCAGACAAGGCAGTATAATTCAACCATCCAAGCCCTACCAGAGCATGAAGATTTTATTTTTTCATATTGCAGAGTAAGTTCCCCAACAGTCAGTGTTTGTCCCTGAAGAAGGTTAAACCTTAAACACCTGCTTCAAAAAAACCCCAACGACAACAAAAAAGAACCAAAACAAAAACAAAACAAAAAAATAAAACCCCCAAAAAACAAACTCTAAGCCTAAGGGCTTAAAAATTAGAGGCATAGCCTTTTTCTCTATTTTCTATATTTATATGAAAATAATTCATGCTTCATGCTAAATACATTATTTACCTTACAAGAACTTTGTCATCTTTGAATAAAAAAAATTGTTTGCTTTTTGTTTTCCCCCTTTCCCTAAAGAATCCATGCAATGTGGATCAAATTTCTTCTGCTGGCTATGCTGGTTGAATCTGGAAATTTGTTGTCATTTTTGCACAGATGAATCCTGACTGATGGTCACTGCACACTCACTTCTGAGGGCAGTGTAGGAGCTCTTTTGTTGAATTTCTGAATTTTACTGTTTACCAATATGCTTTCCTTCTAGTTTTAAATACAGAGTACTACTAATGGCAGGTTTTGTAGCTTTGTTTCCCCTGTTAGATCAAGGATGTGATCCACAGAAAAAGATTCTGATGTACATTGTGTATACTGTAATTTCTTAGACTTGATTACTTTCCACTCAGGCAGTTTAGAAGACATAGTTTGTTTTTCCCTATTACTATTATTTTTTGCACGCAGTGCCAATCTTCAGGCTTATGGCTTTTTGAACATTCTTTCAATTTAATATAAAAGACAGAATTCAATGGTTAACGATGCTACTAACAGTCACACCCCTCCCATTTCATTATTTCACTGAAACCCATTGCATACATAATTTAAATTTCCTCTGACTTAGAGTTATCAGTCTTCACACTATGAGCCACAAAGGATACGTGACACACTAGAAGTGCATTGCTGCTTGCACAGTTGCCACCAGTGGCTGTTCGAAGACTCGTGTGACACATCTCCAAGTGCCACTAAACAGTTCTTGCTTGAGAAGTACGTGCCTCCTCTTTCCCACAAATCTCTTTATTCACATTCACTTCTAACCCAATTGTAAGGCCATTAAAAAAATTCTTAAGGGCCAGGCCTGAATGAATACTAAATTATGCACAGCTCTTCTACTCTAAGAGGGATTTCCAAGTGCCCAATTTTACTCCCATCACATTAATGTTGATATCACTGCGTATTCAACCAAGCATTTTTGACAAGCTGGAGAAAGCAATGGCGATTTTGGCTTTCTTTTTTTGTTAACTTTTTGTCTTCAGGTAATGAAAAGCTTTTGTAAATTAGCTGAGTGTCAGTATGAGTTCTATGGCTTCAATCTCCTTTAAAAATAAAAATCTTAAGGGTCAAAAAAAAAAACCAAACAAAAAACCCAAATAAACAAAACAAAAAGAAATAGAAGAAAAACAAAAAAGGAAAAAATTGCTGATATTGCCACAAATCATTAGAATTCACCTGACGTGCTGAAACAAAACTTTGTAAGTTCAAACAAATCATTGATTTGTTCTAATTTTTTGTGGTTTCCTTTTGCTCTTTCTGCCCCTTTGCCGTCCGATTGGTGATGTTGTTCAAACAGGATCGAATTCCTGCTAAATGCAGGAGTGATCCTGCTGCTTCTTTCATCTCCTCATCATCACTCTCAGGGGGCTTTTCTGTACGTCTCTTTTTAAGAGGCAGTGTGTCACTTGGTACTTTTTTCGCCTTCATTAAATGTTGCCTTTTCTTGTGCTGGGATGCATATCCACTGTCAGCTAAAGAATCCTTGGTCTCCTTCCGACTTTGCTTTTTGTCCTCCTCTTCTGTTTCGCTATGGCTCTCGTGGCTCTGGAAGCTCACCTCACTTCCTTCACTGCTGTCTTGGCTACCTTTAGTTGCAAATTCATACTGGTCATCAGCAGAGGAAGAGGAAACGGAGTCACTGGCAGGTGATGTGCTCCTGTGGTTGGAAGATTTGGCACTGCTGTAGTTGTGATCCTCCTTTGGGTCACCGCTAACAACTGGAGAGCCGCAGGACTGTTCGCTTTCCGTCCGCATCCGGCAGTTTGTTATTCCATTCCTGTAAAAACAAATCCAAGCACTCTTAGAAGCCACAGAGATGTGATCCTGCTTCAAAGCAAAGATGATAAAGCCAACTGACAGGTAAATTGAAATTACAATCTGAAATGATGATTATCAAAGTAATGTCCATGCAAACTCATTTCAAAGCCTTGTGGACTGGACTTAACATACAAAAATAACCCAAAGATGCAAAATAGCACAAGAAGCAGGAACAGTAGGGGATGGTTACAAATAAATGATGTGTAAACAGTATTGATTTAAATTTCAATTAATAGTTTACATTTTCAAAAATTAAAAAGAAAACTCCCCAATATTATTTTATCTACTGGGTAAATAAACTGATAAATTGCATAAATAGCCCCTCATCTTTTGCATATAAAGCAATACTACCAAAAACGTGGGGAAGAGACACTAGCTTTCTGGGGCAATTCCTTGCCTGCTCTGAAAGACACTTTCCAGCTCTAATTCCAACTTGTATTCCATGGTTCACCTCAGAAGTAGCACAACTTCTATTTAGGACTCTTTGCAAGAGAATGAACAACTATGTCCAGTCACAGTTCTGATTCTGATCAGTTAATAAATAACCTTAAAAGCAATACAATCTTAAGCCACTGGCTGCCAAGGAAATATTAGAACGTGTTCAAAAACAAGCTGTAGAAAAAATAAATCTGGATTTGCTCTAGAAGCTGTCATTTTCTCCTTTGGTTTTATGGCACCCTGTGCAGTGGGAACTACTGCAGCATGATATGTTTAAAAATGAATTGGTTTTTTTTTCTGTAGTGAAAAGTATTAGAGCATTGCCACTGACTTTAAAAAACAGAATACAATACTTACAATACTATTAAAGAAGGCACTGATTCTGTGCCATGCTTAACTCCTGCTGAAAAGGAGGAGAGCAGGATGCTCCTCATTGAGTAAAACCATCATCACTGCCTCCTGCCAGTTTACCAGCCTTGAACCTCTCTGTCAGTTAAAAAAAATCCAGCCAAAAAGCAAGGCTGTTTAAATCCTCACATGATAAACTGATTTAAACTTGCCATCTTTGTGTTACCATTGGAGTGCTTTTGCACACTTGGGGCAGTGTTGGATTAAAACCCTTTCTTAAATGCACACAAAATAGATGTTTCTTAAGAGGAATGGCACAGTGGCAAGTCCAGAGTATCACTGCTCTTCTACTTTTAAAAATGGGAAAGTACTTTAGGTTTCAGGCCATGGACCTCATGTATGGTTTCCTTACACAAGAAACAGCAGAGTATTACCCATTTCTGAAAGGTAAGGTTGAAAGGTGGGTAAAAGAAGAGTGGTATGTAATTCCACAGTTCCTGTTCATCTGAATGGTCTTGTCTGCAAGAGCTCACTGAGATAAGAAAGCCCCTTGCATTTATGAACCAGTGACAGGACAATGTTAGGAGGCAGCAAATTCATCAGTCATTCCAAATGTTATTTACAGTGCTTTCAAAGAAATGTATAGAATAGAAGGTACACTTATTAGCAAAGAAAGCCTCTTGCCAACCTCTTTTGCTCAACAAAATTACTTTTGCCTAGCTTTCTGAATAGATGTATGATCCATAAATTCCATACAGAACCCAGAAGGAATACACAAAGCTCCTTCAATTATTAATAACTAAGTGCAATGTCATTCATGATTGTGCAGCAAGCCAGCTGCATTTACTCTGTGATGGCTTGCAACTGCAGGGGTTGTCATTAGAGGATGCCAAATGCTTAGAATAAGAAATCATCCATACTAAGCTAGTTATAAGGTGAATTTATAACCAACTCCTTAAGATCAGCCATTACAAGGAAGCATGTGATGCATTTTAAGTGACAGATTCTTCATTTTTAGGGTAAATTTACATTTAAAGATGTTAAAAATTATCATAAATTAGCATAAAATTAAACTTACTTGATTTTACAAGGCAGCTAAAAGTCAGAGCAATATGGCCTACTAAAAATCACACGCTACTAATTTTCCATTAAAAAATAACAACCAATTCTTGCTCCAAGGAAACAAATACAGGACAGAATAGGTGGAAACTCAAATGAAATTCCTACTGACTGCAAGTGAACAAGGCTTCTAATGGATGTGATTTAAACCAAGACACCCATTTATATCTACTCTTGTGAGTTTGTACCAAGACATTGTCAATAAAAGGAAAGCCACTGCTCCATCGAGCAGCACAGCAACCACGTGCCAGAGACATCTCTGATTTACCCTGCTCTGGAGTCTCTAGTGTTGCCTTTACATAAAGGGGCTGTAATTTGGATTCAAAAGCTATGCCCATGGGACTTAGTCCAAATCCCAATTCCTCCAAATCAGCATAAAAACAGAATAAAATGCCTGGGGAGTACAGAGGGATGTCCCAGGGGAGGGGGTACTGTGAGGCTGGCATCCCACAGGGAGTGCTGGCAAAGAAAAATACAAGTTTACAAAGAGGTGCAAAAAAAGAATTGCTTTAAAAAAAAACGGGGAGAAAAGAACAATAACACTTCAGAAGAAAGTGGAACTGGTCAGGAAATGGATAGCATTTGGATCTCAGAAAAATCTTTGGGTTTCACTTACATTTTGAAAGATTTCCAACCAGTTCTGCTTGAGGAAATACAAAAGGAAGAGAAAGCAGGTCAAGGAGAGAATTAGCAAAGGATATTTGCAGAAAAGTAAAAAGTTATACAGGAAGAGTGCTTTAGGATATTCACAACATCAAAAGTCATGTACCCTGAAAGTAAATCTGATTTGTATCTTAATATGCAATAGCTCAAACATTAGATAAATTACTTATAACTGATATTAGTAGATTAGTAAGAGCTGAATGAACAAATATCTAAACAATTAATATTTCACACATGGTTCTGAGACATTCTCAAGCTCTACGCTGCTCTTAAACAATCATATATTCACTGTGAAATGAATTTGTGATTTATATGGTTCAATCTAGATCATCAGTGGACAGAACTCCCTTGGGTTTCAGGACACAGATTTTGGCTAGCTCCATCTATTTTTGCTCACAGTTCTGGCTATAACTCTCACTTTGTTTCCCCCCCTTTTGTTCAGAACTTCATTTCATAATTTCTAGAAACTGACATATTTTCATGTTTTAAAGTAGTGGCTTGCTCTTTCAGGAAAGTTGCTGGGACAGTTTCCACAGCTTTTCATCCTACTCACATGGACTACCTTATTTGCTTGAGGGATCTCAGCCTAAAGCAATGTGCACACATTCTTTTTAGAACATTTCCATTTGTTTGTAGCACAATGACACAATCCTTAAACAGTGCAGATATAAGTCTGGACTTCTGAAAGTCTGACTTCATTCCCACTGTTAATGGATATGAATTCTACTACCAATGTCACCAGAAGCCAGACAGAACTCATGGCAGCTTGGTCTCAAGTTAGAGGAAATAATGTCCTTTGCACAGTGCTAGTGCCTCTGCCTTTCAGAGATGTCTTCCTCAGGAGGAGACAAAAGTGAGTCTGTCATTTTACCAAGTACAGGCATATCTTCCTTAAATTTCTCTGCTAGCTTGAAAGAAAGATAGGTAATCACATTCTGTTTGCAAAATGGCAAAGGTTTTGCTGAAAAAAAAACGTACTGCATTTCACACTGGAGACAGGTATATTCCTTTGATGAACAAAGAAACCCTATGTGGAGTTTAAATATCACCTTAATCTACCTCTGATCCTTCTGGATGACAGATACTGTGTACCCATAGATGACAGTTTTTGGATGTAACTGGAAGCACACAGTCAGAAGACACAATGAAAACAGTAAAGGTAAGCTGGGTTTGTAGATTTTGACACATTCCCGGTTCACAAAAAAAAAAAACCAAAAAAACAAAAAAAACAAAAAAAAAATCACTTTTTTTTATTTCAAAGGGAAATTCAGAACAGTCAGAACTTTTGGCTACAGCTAGTTGAACTGCTTCTTAAAACCACTACAAACCAGTAGACAGAAGGATGAGCAAGTGTATGAGAAGTAAGTGGTGCTCACTTGCGCTACAATGAGATTCTGTCAGGGGTTACTGAGTTAAAAGTCAACAGTGAGCTGCTCACAATAGTGACAGAAGCTCTTACAAAGGGCTCATAATAGTGACAGAAGCTCTTACAAAGGTACTTCAGAGAAAAATTGTATGCAAAGGACCACAGTAAATACACTTCATGAACTGCCAGCAGTATCAGCAGCAGATCTGAAATTAAACCAAATGGAGCCCCGTGCACTTTGCAAAGAAAGAAGAATCAAGTCAGTCAGCATTGCTGTCCTTTAGTTACTAAAGGATTCCTTTGGCTCCCAAGGATAACTCATCCTGCCTCTTACAGGTGGGGAGGGGAATGCAGTGCATCTGGGATGATCTGGGGTTTGTTAAGCTGATCACACCAGTGGTAAGCACTACAAAGATACAATTAAGAATTTATGAAAGGAAACACCTACCAATTCCTTTATCTAAGCAAAAATAGTAATTCACAGATAATGTAAGTGAATGATAATAATTCTATTTATGCTTTGGCATCTACTCTGCACATGCAATGTTTGTTTTATTTAATCATTGCTTGAATGGCTGCTTCAAGGGAGGAAAATAGAAGCAAAAATAAAGACAGCATGAGAAATAAAGTCACAATAATAAAAGCTATGCCCAAGGAATAACCTAGTAATTGCCCTATAATTTTGAAGTGCAAATAATCCTAAATAACCATTTTCCATCTTTAGATAAGGTTAAGCACAAAACTCGTTCTTGTCATGCCCTAGTGATCAGGAGCTGCATAAGGAACTGTGGCAATAATAGCAAAAGAACAGGCATTTTAAAATCTACTCATGATGAAGTAGGTAAGGTTGCCAAAATTTTGGAGTGCCAAAATACAACACTAGCAAACTTTACCTACTTTTTGTTGTCTGTCTGCTTGGTTTGGTTTTGGTTTTTGTTTTGTTGTTGTTTTTTTTGTTTTTTCTTTAAATTCCTCAAAATCAAGGAAGAGCTGTAGCTCTGCCAGTGCAGGTGCACTTGTTTTCCCTATGAATAAGAAAAATTTTATCTTGGAAACTTGAATAGAAATATTTTTTTATTGAAGGAATTTCTTCGGGAAACCTGTTTGCAATTTCCAGGTAACTGTGAAATTCCTTGAGAATGTCTGTGTTTAATCCCAGCCAGGAACTGTGTCACATGCAGCTGCTTGCTCTTCCCTGCTCCAGGTGGGATTGGGAGAAGAATAGGAAAAAGGTAAACATGAGTTGAGACACAAACACTTTGAAATAAAGTAAACAACAACAAAACCAGTAACAGCAATGATGATGAAGGTGATAAAAAGAGAGAGATAACAAAAAGGGGAATAAAACACAAGAAAGATAAGGGATGCACAACACAATGGCTCCCAACTCAACCCATCCCTCAGGAGTGATCAGCTCCTCCCTGCCAACTCTCCCAGTTTATGCTCTGTGGTGTGGAATATCCCTTTGGCCAGTTCAGGTCACCTGCCCTGCCCCTGCTCCCTTCTTGTGCACCTGCTCACTGGCAGAGCATGGGGAACTGAAAAGTCCTTGACTTAGGACAAGTTCTGCTCAGTAACTAAACCATTAGCATATTATCAACATTGTTCTCCTGCTAAAGCCAACACACAGCTCTGCACTGCCTACTAGGAAGAAAATGAACTGCATGCAAGCCAAAACCAGGACAGAGAAGAATTTGGTGAAGAAGAATTGGATAAAATGGGGAAAAACCCATGTAATTTCCTATTTATTTTTATTTTTAACCTGCAGTAATTTAAAACCCAAGGTATTTCTAACAAATAGTACCAAAAGTAATCTAACCTATTAACTAGGCATATGTAGCATATAAGTAAGTTTTAAAAAAAAATTACCAAGGATATTTTGTAAAACATCTTCTGCAAAACAGACTGAACCAAATTACAAGGCCTATGCTAAACAGCTGCTAAGCTTCTCTGTGGGGTGAATTTCCATCAACCTCACCTCAGTGGATCTGTCCGCATCAGGCATGTGAGAGGCTTAGGCTCAGTAGTTCTACTGCACAGCAGCAGGACTTGGACACAGTTCATAAACCACCCACCCACTATGGATAACTGCAGAAAATTACAAATATCGTGGTGAAATTGATGCTACACAATCTCAAATGTCAGATCAACTTCCAAGCTTGTGCTCTTCCCAAGGGTTGATGTAACAGGTCATATCTGACTCCTGTGGAAGGTGATTACATATGGTAAGAGCTTTGTGCACCTTGCCAAGACATGTGAGTGTCACATGCACTGGCCACTTTGACAGATACCATCCCTACCAAAGCAACACAGAAGTCCACCTAGAAAAACATTTAAAAGGTATTTTCCAATGGATGATGATAGGAAGAGCAAGAGCTCCCTTTCCCAACCAACTCCTTGCTGTATGTAAGGAACTAGTGGCTTTGCCTGCTTTCAGTGAATATCTCTGTCAGTCAGTATCTTCTACATATCCAGACTGTCACTGCATTTGCTTTTAGATTCTCTGAGGGAACTATATAGGGATATGGTCTGCCAAAAATATCCCCAAAACACGATGGATCTCATGCTAGAGCCATGCTACACGCTGTGCAGCTCTGAAGCGTTATTTTCCCTGCTGGTTTTGGGTGGGTCTTACACTTGTCAGCCACAACAAGGAAAATATGGATGGTAAACAAGCTAAAAGTGGTGTGAATAAAGTAAATAAAAAGCTACTGTCAAAACACATCCAATTATGCTCTGCTGTGGAGATTTAACACCAGAGGATGATTTTCAAAGTAAAAATAGTGTGGGATGCCTTTCCATTTGTAGATGAGTTTGGAATGAAAGGCCTATTTGTGCAATTTAAGCCAAATGCACTACAAAATAATGATGATTGCAACTGTAATTCTTTATTCATGGAAAGTCATCTTTGTTAAATAAACCCCAGGAGGGTTTTTTAACCCAAAGGACTTAATTCAATTGTACCTTATTTTATATATAAAATATAAAGTAATTATATGTAATTACAAGGGAAGAACAACACATTGATACCTTCTACAGGAACAAAATATGCCAATGCATTCAGTCACGCTGTCAAAGATGAACAGCACAGTAAACTTTTCTATTCATGGCAGTTAACACATCAGAAATCACAGACTTCAGCTTATCAGTCCAATGCTATAGTTTTGGCTTCCTTTCTGAGCAACAGATTAGTCAAAACACCCACATAACTGCAGATTTAACCCAAGACCAAACTTTTTCTTACTCTGTTTTGGCACTAATGCCACTGCACAACAGGACAACATACAGCAAGCTATTTGTACCAGCTTGGGGGACAACTAAACCAAAGACCATTAAGATATTGAGGAAATATAACACAAAATGAAATAAACAGCTCAGACAGCAAGGAAGTGCCAAGAGAAGACCAGCATCTTACAGAGGAACCTGTGATTCCTACATATGGTAACTAAAGAAAAACAGTTATGAGGTTTAATTTTTTATGCAACTGTCTGCATAATAAAGAAATGCTAATGGTCCCCTTTAAGAATGATGAAAACTACCTTCTTCAGATGGCTTCAGGCCTTTCATTTGTAGCACCAAAGGAACACTTCTCAAAAGAAGACATTTGATTTAAAAAATCTTAGAAAGAAGTTGTCTGGCTTCTCAGTACATAGGCAGAGGCACACAATTTCAGCAGAAAAATTAACAGGAGACTGCACAACCTACCAAGGCTGCCCAGACCTCCCTCCTGGTAAAAGCTAGTGGGGAAAATCAACCTTCCTGCACCTGAACATGTCTGAAAACATCCCCTGCCAGCCTGACTGGACCATTGTTCTCTGTGCAGGAATGACAGCTCAATCTGAGCAGTCCACCTACTCTTAAATTGCAAAAGAAGGCTGTATGGATGCTGTGGTAAATTTCCCCTGCTGCACATTCTAAGCAGAAGTTATTCTCAGGAGACCATGAAAGCTGAACATGACAGCTCCTATTTAGTCTGGTGTATCTGAGGAGAGGGACTGGCACCAAGAAACAGTGTACTTTTCACAGAACTGGTAACAGAAGTGTCCAGTTTTGAGAGGACCAGATGATGTTCCAAGAGGCATTGTGAATCCAGATTGATGTTCTTCCCAAAGAAATCCTGAACAGCATTATCCCTGAGGGAAACAAGACAAAACTGCCTGCTGAACTCGCTCCATTGAAGAGAGTCCCCTAACTTCTCAAAGGCTTTCAAAGCCTCTTGTCTGTGTCTCCCTCTGCCTTTCAAGAATTAAAAGAGGGGATATTGCAGGAGATTTTAAATATGAGCAGACATTATGCACACCAGGAATATATTCATAGCAAGCTATTTCTAATACTGCCTAAGGCTGGAGAAGAGAACAAAAAGAATTAGAAATGTCTGCATTAACTAATGATAAATGATTTTCTGTGAGACAGAGCAAAAAGAACGTAAGCAAGGGAAGGTAAAATCCCTAATTTCCCATCTCTACATTAACAGGTAGCTGGTAGAGATCCCATTCTCTACTGCTGGGAAAAAAACCATGAGAAACAGTCCTTTGAAAATGTATAAAATGTAACTAGACACAGCTTTACAGCACAGCAATTTGAGGATGCCTACACAGAAGTTTTCAAGTGGCCTGGAAGTAACACAGTTCTATCTCATCCATGAGTCAATCCTGATTATGAAACAGAGTCTAAGCAGGAAATACAGATAAACTTCAGAGAGAATACTGAGACCACTATGTCCTCCATTTAGCTCGAAAACCTCATAAAAATTATATATAATTAATGATCCTGTAGTCCTATGGCTCTGCAATCCCCACTGGAGCAGAATACACGTCCTGGGTGAAGCCAGTGGCAAAGCTGATGCAGAGAGCTGACCCCTGCTGCTAGCAAGGCCAAGCTGTGGTAAAGAGAGATGGAGAGGAACTCTGCATAATTCTGGAGGATGACCCTTGAGGTTGCATCCCTTCAGTGGAGCAAATGGGAAAAACTGAAGAACTGGCTCATCAAAAATTATGGATTTTATTCCAATTAGTGTCTTCTCCTCTATGCATTTTAAGCATCAAGACCACATGAATGTCATAGGCTCTCTCTGTCTTTCTCTCCATTTACTGGATGGAAATACTGCATCCAAGGGACTAGACCCTGATTCTGAAAAGGGATAAAAAATAAAAACCCCCATGTATATAGTGATAGAATTAGGCCTACCTAGATACTTTATTTCAATGCCTTGCAGCCCTTTCCTGAGAAAAGAGAGTGTAATTGCAACAGCACCATGAAGTGAGGTCAGCACTAATTATGAAACCCCACCCAGAATACCCAACTGGCCTGAGCTTAAATAGTTTTTGCAGATACTGAGAGTTCTGAAAGAGGAGGGCACTGGCAGTGCACTTGACCAAATTAATCTCTGTTGTGACTGACTGAAAATGGAGCTGCACCCGGGGCAAATTGTTCTTCCACCAATAAACCAGCACTGCTTTAAGCAAAACAAACCACTGAACCACAGTTCCTACTGCCATCACTAGATGTCTCTTACTGCCCTGCTTCCTGATAGTTGAGTATCTTAAACATTTTACCCTTGAATGTTTCAGTATAACCTTGAAATAAAACCATAGTGAAAGAAACTGCCTCACAAAGATCTAAGGTAATAACAAAATGACAGCTATATGTTCAAATAGCTTTCAGGATTTGCTTTAATATTATTGATACTCTCCTCTCTGGTATTTAATCCAGGAAAAAGTCTTTAAGAAAAGGGAGAGAGGGGAGGAGAAAACATTTGCACTTACTAAAACAGGCCACTACAGGAGGTTCTCACCACAAACTGTCTGCAATTTCCTAGTGAAAATACAAGTGTTTTTCACAAACCACCACGCAACAGACAGATATGCCATGACTATCCTGCTAAGGATGATATCCTGAGAATTTTAGGTGGCAGAATTTTATTTCATTTAGAACCTCAGAAGCATTGGTAAGCAGCAAAATACCTAGAGCTCATATATACTTTTACACTTCTTTAAAATGCTGATTTATTTCATGAAGATCCCACAATGATGCACTCTTACCTTACTGCGACAGCCATGCTCCCTATAGGGTTGATTGGCAATGGCCTGGCTCCAGGAAATATTCCTCTACTCAGTACTCGAGCTCCATTTTGTATCACTCCTGAAGGAACTAAAAACAAAACAAAACATACAATGTTTTTTCTTCTAAAGGAAAAGTTAGAAAAGTACAGGAGCAAAATGTGGAACTCAGGCTTTTCAATGCACTGGAAAACCATTAGAGAGCTTGTGCAGTACACTGCTTACCTTGGACATCTCAGCCTTGAGTCTTCTGAGCCATTCTATTTCCAGTGCTATTTTCATGGCAAACAATGATAACATGGCTTACCAAAGCCACTGCCTGACCTAGTTGCTGCAGATCATTCCTTGTACAAATGAATCACTTTTCTTTTGCAATTGCTGTTCTACTGCGAATGAATGTGCTTAGAGTCAAAACCAGCTATGAGCACAGATGTAACTATTTTGTCTACAAAAAGAAACAATGACCCCTTACAGATAAATAGAACACAAGTATTTCACTGCAAGATCACATTTGACAGGTTTTTATCATCCCAGTTTACTTTCTGAGCAGCAATATCTTGGGCCCCCATTTCTGCAAAACAAAATATTAACTACAAATATGTATTTAGCAGGAAGAGAAAGAGAAGAGGCTTAGAGGCCGTTATGTCCATAGCAGTGATTAGGCCCTGCCCCTGGCCATGGGTGACCCTGCCATGCAGCCTGGCAGCAGTCCCGTGCCCCCTGCACACGGCCGGGGCACAGCCCGGCCTCCCTCACCCAACACGGGCTGGTGCCACTGACACAAACTCCCAGGAACCGACCACTACAGACAAGACATTTCACTGGGCTCTTCAACTTGGCTCTACATCAAAAACTGCAGCTCTGGCCAACAGGATTTTAGGTTGCACAGAGTACTTGCTCTCTACCCAGGCATGTTGCTGTACACTGCTCAGCCTGGGGCAGAGAGCTGAACGAGGAGCAGAGAAGCACCAGTCAGGCACCACCACTGCAAGAGTGTCCTTAGCAAGTCCCAGGGTTTTCCTCCTCCACTGCGAGATGCAAGACTCCCAAGCAGAGTTCTTACTCTAGGCCCTCACCAGGGCCCTACCTGCACGTACTGGCATTGTTGGCACTGCTGTTACGTCCCTTCAGGCTGGGACAGTCACCTCACCTCAGCCCCCACCCAAACTCGCTTCTTTAACACCCACAGGCAGCCAGCTGACACATTCTATTTACTAGAAATCATCACTCACACCATAACTTCCCCCCATGGGGAATGTCCAAAAAGAGAATGATGATCATGACTCTTTTTATATTATTTTTAAATATATGGATATTATATAAACACTTGTAAGATAAATGTAAACTGTATTACTTTATATACACCCACAGAATTTATTTTTAAACAAATTACACGGAGACTAGAGAAATTATTCAGAATCAAGACATACACTTCACATGCCCAACTTCAAACACTCACACCCCAAAATACTAGTGTATTCTGAGGCAAAGGAGCATATGCTCAGAAGTATGCTAGTTCTAAGCTGCTGAGGTACACTTCAACTTCCCATAAACATCAAGCCAGATTGACACCTCCCCTCCTGCTGTCCTGGTGCTCACCTTGTTTCACTCCAGACCACACAGATTAGTTCTGGGAAAATAATCTTCTTTCTCCTGCTTGTGAGAGCACATCACTCTCCCGATCAAATCCTGTCACTGTGTAACACCCACTCTTGCTTTTGAGCACCTTTGAAGAACAGGTCAGTTATATTTAGGTACTTAAGTACAACCTCAAATGGCTAAAATTATAGAACTTAGTTTATAACAACTTGGGTCAGCTTTCAATGACCAGAATAATTTTAAATAGCATTTTGCTATTTATACCTCCCTACTCTGTATACTTTTCCCTTCACTGCTAGTTTATGAGGAATCCATCAAACCCCTTTCACACAGGGGCCAATGTAAGGCTTTCTCTGCTCCAATGTTCTGGTTTTTAAATACTGTAGAGCAATATTATCATGTTAAAACTCAAAAGGCTGAATTTCCTATTATATTTGTTCCAACAGCGTAACCTTACAATGGTCGAAACACCAGTATCATGAAAGAAAAGCAGACTGCTCAAAGACATGGCCAGCCTAAAACATGAAGGTAACAGGTGAATTCAAAGCCACAGATAAATGTGCTTAACACTGAAAGATCAATAAAAAGACATAATTTCAAATGGGTATGGTTATTCCAACAAACTTTTAGGAAGGACAGATTTTATACTGCACTACATGGTATGGTTTCTCTGTGTTTACAAAGTCCCATCAAAAGAAAGGAACCAGAAGTTTTGACTGAGAAAGATCTGGGAATTTTCTCTTCACTATGATATAAACCATAGTTTTATACTGAAATGAAACATTTATGCATATGCACAGAATGTCAGTTAGCTATGGATACTGTCTAAATATACACTGTAAAACTTCAAAGCAAACATACTGAAAGTGCTACTGCAAAAAGAGAGCAACGGGCTCCTTGATGCCCAAACTCTTCTTTGCCCAGATTACCTAATTATCCTGGTTGCTGGTAGAGTTAACTGATGCTTATTCTATGATTTTTCTTCTCCTCTATCCTTTATTGACAACTCCCATTGCTTCTTTAGAACATACTGTTTGCTTCCTCACAATTTTCAAAAATTATCTTCCTGTCTTTCCTTCTTCATCTTTTCTGAGTTTCCTTTTCCCCCTGCACTCCTATGTATGTATCTATACCTATATCTGTATCAAATACACTGCCAAGTCTCACAACTTCAGATTTCTATACCTTGACACCCTCACTGGAATCCATCTTTCATTCTCCTTGATCCTTTGCAGGTTTGTAAGTCATGGAGAGCGATCCAGGAAACAGTCTCTTCACAGGAAACAGTCTCTTCAAAAGCTTCGTATGTAAAACATTCTCTCATCAACACACACACACACACACACACACACTCTTCTCTCTCTCCCCATATTCCCTTCAAGAAGTAACAAATGAACAAATGTTTGTAAAAAAAAAAAAAAAACAAAACACAGAAGTTTGCTGTCTTATGAAAATATCTCCTAAGAGACAGCTTGGTCTCTTGTCCTCCTATGAAATTCTCTTCAATCATGGCCAGTCTGTTCCTCATGCCACCACTCACTGAAAGGCTCCAATAAGACTATTCAGTCCAGAAGAGGTCTTAACCATGACTCTGTGATTCTAACTTTTCTCTGAAGTACATCACAGCTCTGGATAATGAAATCATCACTCAGAATTCAATAACTATTTCAGCTTGCAACAGCAGTGTTATTGCTACTGATTTTTGGGTTTGTTTCTTCAGATTCTCTGAATTATGATTCAGCACAACCACTACATCACTCAGACAAACAGAAATGTTGTATGCAAGGGATCACTGGAGAAGAACACTGGACTATGTAGTGTATCCTTTCAGGAACTATATGGAACCATAAACAAAAAAACCCACAACATCTCAACTTTCTGGTTAATCAGCTTCTGTAGCACTCTAAACCTAAAATGAAAAGCAGGATTAAAATATTTAACTAGTAAAAGCTATTAATTTCTAGCTATCCACATTACCAATGTGCCACCATAAGATTGATCTTTCTTGCTCATTCATCTCTACTTACAACATTTAAAGCATCAAAACTGATCCTTGCAGAAAATAACATTAATTACTTAATTTAAAAAAGATTATGGATAAACTGCTATTACACTGCCTCTGGTACCCACAGAGTCTTCCAGCCTTCGTGCAGGCTGTATGACAGCTACTTATATTCAAGGAATTATTCCTACATCTTGGTGCTTTTGAAGGGTTGTGGATTATTTACTGAAATTATGTGGTGCTTTTATTCCAAAGATACATTTATGTCTTACAAGCTTTAATTACGTTTCAAACCCATACTTTGAGGTGAGATATTTATATTTTAGAGATTGAAGATTCACGGTGTGGAGGTAAGATAATTTACTCCAAGCCATATCATCAATCAGTGCCAATCTGGATGAACACCTTACAGTCCTGACCCCTCTCTTGTAATGCTTCTTTAACCAACAGCACAGGCAGGTTCCAGGTTCCCAATTCCTAGGCAGAAGTGTGAAATGTAATTTACACCTTTTCTCAGCAAGTGCCCAAAGCCGTTTATGTCTGAGAAACTCAGCTCAAGAAAACAATGCAACAAGACCTGTGCATCTCTTTGATGAAGGTTTCCTTTTTCACAAAATGTTCCCAGTGAAACACAAAGAGTCTGAAATGACAAAATCATTATTCACCTTTCAACTTTCATCACTGCTATGTTTTCAAGGGTCTACTCTGCTCTCAGGAAACTTAAGCCCAGGAAACACTTTCACTGGAGTAGAGTCAAAGTGTGTACTGAGAATCTGCCCCTCATCTGCTGCATGAATGGGGAAATTATTTTTGGATCTTATGCTGCTCTGGTGGAATTTCACAACCTGAGTAGACTCAGCCAGCTTAGTCTCCATTGGCTAACTCTGGAGTGAAGCAATGCATCCAATGTCAAAAATCAAGACTACACCTCTGAAATTCTCCAAGGGGAAAAAAAAAATCTCCCTTTTGTAGAGAACCTTCATGCTATAGTTTAACAGACAATAAAGTGAATAACATGTGGGAGAACATACCATAATCTGAATCCATCAAGGCACTATGTTCACAGTGTTAAAAGGATCCAGCAGAAGCCCTTCAAAACTCCAGTTTTGTTTTGTAGCCTGTACTCAGGGTCTGTAGGTGGAAAGTAAGTAGAGGGCTACATGATCACTCCACAGCCAGTGCAGGACTACTTTAATCCAGAGCATGCTCTTGTGTGCACATTAGCTGAGTAGATTAGTCCAACTATGGACTTCTTTTATCACATCTCTCAACAGACCGCATCCCTGATCTCTAACTTGCAGGGGTGTGCAGGTGAAGCAAGCCCAGTTCTGGCTGAGATAACCACCTCATCTGAGATCTCACAGCAGGGTCAGAAAAACCATGTCAGACTGAGTCCTTCACTGAAGATCTGATTGTCAAACAAACAATGCAGCAATTTGGTAAAATTGAAATGCAAAAGGAGGAGGAAGTAATGGATAGTCCCCAGACACACTGACACCCCAAAAGCTCACTAGAAAAGGAAACTAACTTCTTGGGTAAATGTTGGCATGTGGAAGTTAAATGACGCATAGGCAAGGAGTGAGACTTGTCAATCAAGACAATGAACTGGTAAAAAACCTGTTCTTTGTGTGATTTAGGAAACAAACATACACTTCATCAAACTGTCTAGCTCAAGGTAGCCAACACTTAGCAAGGAAAAATGAATAGTATTTACTGAGAAATGAATTTTAAAGAAGTGGAATGTGTGAGTGTATCCTGTAGGGACAGACTGGTTCTTTGCCTCTTCTGTCATCATACAGCACATGCATTGATCTCAGGGCTCTCTGCCCTGACCCAGCTTCTGTAGCATAGAAGAAATCACTATAGACAAGAGATACTGAGTTTTGGCTAATATCTGTCAGCTTCAGCTCTTTTCTGACAAGCTTTCTTTCAGTACAGTGTTTAGTAGAATTCTTTAGATCAGGCTACAAGAACTGAAAGTAGGAAATTGCTGATGATCTATAGTGGATGGGACATCAGAAGTTGCCAAAAGCAAATGCTTTCTGCCAGATGTGTAACTTTATTCAGCTATCTTATCCCAGGCACAAATTTGATGACATCTGCCCAACTTGTATTTTACAGCTCAAGGACAATTTCATAGCTTTTAAATACCATACTCTGTAGTCCTTACAAACTGTGAATCTAGGATGCATCCAACAAGGCATTTATTCTAAACAAAAATTGAGATGGGGGAGACAAATGTATCCTGATAATCCTATCACACTCGTACTTTTTCTAAAAATATTATGAGGAGTATGGAGGAAGAAGTAGAAAGTACTTGATAAAAGTAAGCTTTCTTTCCAAATTTATTTCACCCCTTTAATGGCTTAATAATGAACACCAAAGTAAAACAAACCAAAACAAAATCCCAACCAAACCCTAGCGACAGAAAGTTTGAACATTATGAAAATGTATTTTCCTAGTTTTTGCTTTAATACAAAATTGTCAGTAAAAATAGTTTTAGGAAACATTTTACTCTCAATGATTTATCATTTTCTGGTACTCAAAGTTAGGCTGGAAGCTGTCTCAGTTATACTAAGTGACTTGTCCATAAGCAGTAGAAATAGAAGATTACATCTATCAAGTTTCATGTACAATAAAAATGTCCAAACAAAACAGCATGTTCTATTTTATCCTATTTGGATAATTTCTGACTGTCATTAAGGCAATCTTTTTGGTCTTCATTCCTGTATATGTATCTTGTTCATATACAATCCACTTGCATTAGTTTAAAAAGCAAATTTCATTGGGGTACAATGTTAGAAGTGTAGAGGTAAAGTAGATCTCTTTAAGGAATTACATGTCCCGCCACCAAACTTACAATATATGTATCTAGTCTGGGTTTTATGTTTTGAGAGGAAGATTAATAAAGACTTCCAAATCAGAGAGACACTGTTTTAAACCATAGAAAACCTACTTTTAAAATATCTTTACCACAGCACTTCAGTCTCCTATAAGGAACCACTCACAAAACCAGTGTTGCTAAGTTTTCTGAAGGCCACCAGTTTCTAGTCAACCCAACTGAGCAGTGATGAGAGTACTGAAACCAGAAGGTGGATGTCAGAGCTGGGAAGACTCTCAGTTTCCTGGTTTCCACCCAAATCCTTTCTGTGAGCACTGTTTAATAGCTGTTTGCAGCATTAAACTTTAGGTTGAGCAATGTACTTGCATTTGTGTGCAATTCACAAATTATATAGCAACGGGCAAAGGACTATGCATGAACTTGGAGCCATGTGTAACAGCACTGAGAAGCTTCTTGGAATAAATCACTATTTCCAATCCCTCTGACCACAGCACTGCTCACTAGCAGTAGCAGCCATACACTAATACTGCCCCTTTCTTTACTCATCCCTCCAGAAAAGCAAGTGGCTCAAAGTTCAAAATGACCTCACCGATTAAGAAGGTGTTGCTACCTACATGATTCCAGTGACTTGAATCTCCAGAATTCCAACACACTGCAAAAGCACCAAAACCTATCTCCCCTTTTAATCATGGCAAAACATCATGGTTTGGCAAGACTCAATGACATGCCCAGGATGCCACACTCTTAGAATGACAGCTAGCCATATTCACTTTCAAGATGTTGGCGTGCTGAAAAACTTTTGTACAAAAAAGCAACTGTACAAAACTAACTCAGGGACTTCACTGATTTAGTACCCATGAGTTCTAAAGTTCACTGGTTTAGTACCCATGAGTTCTAAATGGAGCTCTACCATTTGTTCATTATCCTGTTTTCTTCTGTCCTCTCTCCAAATTAGATTCACAAGAGGGAAACAGGCCCACGAATTTGATGCAACTTGCCCAAGATGGCCCAGACAGTACTCATTGCCTTGCAGGTCAAGATACAGTTTTCAGTGCAAGTCAAATATTTTGGAATTAATATTCATGAACTGGCTACTAATAAAAATCCCAAGTATTTGTAACTTGTGATAGCTGCTTCTAAAGGAAGCAGATGTTTTAATTGCTGTTTCTTTTCAAACACTAACCTACAAAACCTGATGAAACACAACTTCAATAAACTGAAGCAAAAAGTATTAAATCTATGTTCCTACATGCCCTCTCTTAGCATATCACAGTATCTTTCATGCTTTAACTCCTGGTGCCAGCTGGATTGCAGGTTCAGTAGAAACTTGCACACAGCTGGCTACTTTGAACTTCTGCCTTTATTTGGTCTGTGAATATACTGCAAGGTGTTAATAATTGAGAAACTGATTTCTGACATTAACACTAACTATAATTGCATATTCTTAACCTTTAGTAGCAATGTGAACAATCAGTTTTATAAGTCTGTACAGTAAAACCTACACAAACACAAAATAATCCTAATAACAGTATTTTACTCTTTTACTATGCCTTATGTTTTTCTGAATGAAAACTAAGGGATGGTGGAATTGGAGTAAATAGTAACCAATGTTTGTCAGATACCATTTCAAGATTTCATATAAAAGCAGAAGCTGATTTTAGAATTCATTTGTGATTGTTAGCAGTGTTTCACATATGGGTGTGGAATTTTACATGGTCATTTAAAACCATAAAGCTAATTAATCAGTTACAAAGTGTAACCTCCTCTTCCCAACAAAATCTTTCTTTTTTCCTTCCTACACACAGGAGGTATTGCTTGCCCTTTTACCACGCACAGTTCCTGAAAGCTGCTTAGGAGAGGAGGACAACGACCACTCTTCACTTTCCAGAGCAGTTTCTTGGTACATCCTGCTCTCCTGAGGGCAGCTTCTCAAGAAGCATTCCTTTGGCAAGGTCACAAAGCAGCCTGACAATAGCTTTCCTCAGCTGCATGGGAAATGCTTTGATGGTAATTGACTCTCTTCCCCAGGCAGAGTATCAAAGTGCAAATCAAGGCTTCCCCGGGAATCTGGAGTTGGTTGCCCAGGATAGAACAATAGCAGTGATGCTAGACAGTCTTGGTAATGGTTTCTATTTTAACTTCTGCCTTTATTTTTTAGAGCTGCCTGTAACTTGGCATTACTACCACGCTTGCTGGCCAGTGATACGTTTGTTTTCTTGTATTCTCTGGTTTTGTGCAGCTGTATTTCACTATGGATTCCTGTAATACCTTCACTACAAGCTCTGTGGGGCAGGATGGTTCCTGCAGTATTTGCACAGCCCAGTCCAGTGGGGGTCCAGGCTCTGTTAATGCACAGCATTAAAACCTCAGATCTGGTCACAGAACAGGGAGGGGGGTATTGGCAGGAAGTGAGACCTCTCTTTGCTCCTTGTCACCTGCTTACCGCCTTGCATCAGTCAGAGAAAAAAACCCAAAACAGGCAGGATGTGTGCAAGGAAGGAGCTGAAACAGTGCCCAAGTGAATGGAAAGTATCCAGATGGCTGTGGTAACTTACACGATAGGAGTCAAATCAAAACAAAATGAAAACAGAACCATATGCCATGTATCCTTCACTCTCTTGCTCTTTCTCTCTCTCCCTGCCTTTCTCCTGGCTGTTGCCCCAGGCTTTCTATCACTATGGATAATAGTATGTTACTCATTTAAGTGTATGTCATGAATAACAATAACCTCTCTTTTACATAAGAGATCACGGATTAATATTATTCATGTAACAAATGTAATATGAACCACAAAATTATACTCATGTAAGGGTCAAGGAAGTGCAAGGGTCTACAAGGGAAGTTATATTTCTTCATTACATCCTTTTTATCTGGTATGCTGTATACTTATAAAAGAGAATATTAATTTTATACGTCTATGTTGCTATATGCTATAGAAATATCTACTCACAACCTGCTTGTATCTCAGGGGGAGTATTCAAAAGCATCATGGCAGTGGCAGCATCAATGTCAGGATCTGGAAAAATCAACCAATAAATACATTATTTACAACTGGGCTAATCTTCTTACCCCCATTGCTAAACTACAGGTTTGACCATGTCTCTGAGTGAAAAGGTAGGAGAGTTCAGCACTCAGAGGGCTCATTGGCTACACATTAAATTTATCCCCAAACTTGCATGTGATCCCCTTGTTACTATTAAACAGAGTGGTGATCTGTCACTGAGCCATACTTATGCTTGTGTGTGCATGATACCTTTGCTGTTAGCCTCACCAATTCCCTGTTTAATTCTGTGGAGAGTATTTAGATTTCATTGCAAAGGATCTGAGAAAGCAGGAGCAACATCACAATTTGGAAGCCACAGAGAGGGATGAGCTGACAGCTGAGAAGTGGGAAAGCACAAGGAATACCTCAGCAAGTACAAAAGATGACACTCGGTCATTTCTATTTGTCAAGAAAGATTTCAGCAAAGTTTGAGAAAGTGTTGGAAGACAAACTGCTGCAATTAAGAAAAAAAAAAAAGAAACTAGCATTTCATCGAAGCATCAATTTATTTGCATTCCTGTCCACTGTAACTTTAATATAAGCAAAAATAATCAGCTGGCTGCTGTTATTCTTAAATTGGTTTCTGAATCCATCATGAAAAGTCAGCTGACAGATGGTAAGTTATAGAGACAGAACAAAATATGATCCTTTTATAACTATATTCACTTGCTTCACACACAACAGCCTGGCTGCTATGGAAATGCAGGTATCTATGACAACAGTAAACAACCCCACAACGGCCACTGAATAAGCTGAAAAGAACATCTGCCCCAGCAAAGCGTCCCAGCTGCCCTGGGGCACAACTTGCTAATCGTGCAGTGATGCTGTGTGACAGAGAAAGCCGCCTATGCCATGTCCAAATAAATGAAGTGTGCAATTGAAGCAGACATAAAAACGCACACCCTGGCTGACTGCTGCCTCTGTGCTGCTAAACTGAATGACTAATGAGTATGCATTTGTTGGTTGGGGTTTTTTTCAGCTTGTCAGTATTTATACCAAATTACATACCAAAAAAAATTAATTTACTACTAATAGCTTCATAGCACTTTCTTTCAGCTATTATGACAGAAAATTACTTACCACTTTTAAAAATATCTGTATTTTTGATCTTTATATATTTCAAATCTATTCCCAGTAATGTGATGTGGTATAAAGCCCTGTAATATATTAACAATACAAATGACGTAGACAGGATTTCAAAATCTGCTTAAGCCAAACAGAAATTCACTTGACTGCAGAATTTAAAAAAGGGACTTTTTATTTGTTTAAGTATGTACTACTTTTCTGTGAATAGCTGCAAGCACTCTTCTAAAGGCGACTGCTCTATTATTTAATTGCTAAAATACTAAACAAGGAAACAGTGTAGTGGGCATTAAAGTGAAGCTGAAGCAGCAGCAGCAGGCTTAGTATAAAAGGTGCCTGTGTCTTCTGGACAGGTCAACATTTTCCAAAGAAAAAGCAGCATTATCAACTTATATTCAAGTCTGAAGATACCTCAAAAGCAGAATTCCTGCTGCAATTATCTATGCTGAAAGTGCCATTTCCCAACAGCATCATTCCCAAATATGTGCCATGTTGCAAGACTGGATCCACACACCACACAGCAAGTGTGTGCTTTCCAATTAAAGAGGAATAATCCATCTAATGTTAAAAAGCAAGACAAACCAAATTCACCAGAATTCTTCCCTCTTTTTCATCCCATAAAATTAAGAGATTCTTAAAAGTTGAATTTAGCATATCATAATTCCTACAGCCAACTTCAGCATTTATTTATTGGCTGTTCCTAAATTTTGCTTTGTTTTAGTTCAGCGGATGACACTGTAACATAATGCGAATTTTGTTGCTGAAAGAATAAAAGGACACTACCAGGAAAAGCACATTTCCTGATGACTTTGGGTTTTGTTTGTGTAATAAGCTCTGTGATCTGAGATAAAATTGATGCAACCAGTTTCTGTTGAAAGGTGCATTCTTAGCCTTTGGACCACTAACAGCACCACAGTGTTTCTGCAATGACATGAGACATGAACATGAGCTGCTCACCACAAGGACTGCATCTGCAGCAGCTGTCTCCCACAGCACAGCCATGTCTCAAAGCCCATCCACACCTGCTATCAGCTGTCTCCCACAGCACAGCCATGTCTCAAGCCCATCCATGCCTGTTATGTTTCTGTTTCTGCTGGTATATTCTTGAAGAAACTAGACAGCTAATCCATAATGCCTTGGCAGAGGTAAGAGAGCTCAGAGGCATGCACGAATGGCGGTGTCAGTAGCATCCAGGAAAGTGTGCTTTTGGTATTCCTACTGCAAGGAAGAAAGAAAAAGGAGGGACTGGTGCACAAGTGAGACAAGGGCCGAGGGCCAGCTGTCTGAGCCTGCAAAAAGAGGCAGACTGAAAAGCTGGTACATTCTTTTCCAGCATTTTTGTCCACAATCTAGAGGCATTCTCATGAGCAGTGTGTCAAGAAGAGCCAAGAAGTAGCCATGAGAAGCAGCACCAAAGGCATGGGACTGAAAGGCACCTTTGCTGAGACTGGCACTTCTGGCTTTGCTGCTGGTCCCCACCAGTGCCCCCATGCTGATGGCCCCTTCCCCACTGAAGTCTCTTCCACGTGGATGCTCCCATTTGTAGCTGTAAGGCCTGACCTTGCTTACTGCTGCATCCCCACCAGCTGGTAACTGGGTCCTGTCCCTTCTACCTGGCCTGTGCTCGTGCAGCTGGGGATTTCAGAACTGAGATCTCTGCCTGCCTGAAGTCTGTGATCAACACAAAGTCTCCTGAAGTTATTAACAGTGGGTGGTTAGTGAAGCATGATTGCAGGAACATCTTTCCCTAGGAAACCAGGTTAAAAATAACTACATATAAAGTTTTGGAATATAAAAAATTAGGTATTTAAATGAATGCATTCTGGCTTCTTTTTTTGCTAATTCAAGTAAATGGTGAACTGACTGCGTACATGAACTGTTAATTTTTGGTCAGTGGAAAGCAGATGTCCAGCCTTCCCTGTGAAGGAGGGAAGTAAGAAGCAATGAAGAAAAGGAAGGATTGCGGGTGTTGTACAAAGAAGTAAGAGTGTGTCAAAGTCTCAAACAGGCAACACTGGAGAGTGTTAAGAAAATAATGACAAAATTGCCAGCAGCCACAGTTCTCCCTAACAAACAACTGCAGTCCAGCTGTACATTTGGTACTTCATGCTGTAGTCTGAAGTTTCAGTGCTTGGTCCCTCATGCACCAAGGATCCATCACAAGGTACCAGAAAGGACCTGGAAGAAGCCTTAAGCACTTAGAAGATCTTGTAAGGCATGAAAGGCATCAAGGGGCTGGATTTCTACTACAGCTGCAGTACCTCCCCTTGCACTGCTCTGGCCAGCATTGCTCTTAAACACAAAACTTGTTTTCACAAAGATGATACCAGTGGTGTTATGAACCTCATGGCAGTTCTGTTTGCTGCAGTTTAGATTCATGCCCCTTGTCAGCAGAGTCTTCAACAGTGAACACCAAATCTCTAAACAGCACCTAGTTCTTTCAGTGAAAAAATAACCTACAGTATCACTCTGGAATTACATCTTCTACGATATTGTCAAGATGTACTTGGAGCCAAACTTTGCTTTGCATGTTACCTGTATAAATCAGAATCTGTCTTGCACAGACACGTGAAGTGGCAAAATGGTAGGCATGAAATATTTAGCATGAGATTACATACAAGCAATGCAAAGGGTAGCCCTCAGGTAGCAGACTCTTTATTCTACAATTCACAAAAAATAATTAAAATTAGTCATGTATCTGAGAAAGCCAGATGTGACAGCTGTTCTTTTTTATGCTGTGATCTCTGATCAGAGTTCATTTTATAGAGAGAGAAAGTGATTTACAGTAATTTGTATTATTTTGATACTATTTTAAACTTTGATCAAACCCTTCAAATCCATCCCCTTCCAATTAAATAAAAATTAGGGTAACATAGTGCCTTTTTGGCTGTGCAAAAGGAAATTTATCTTTACAGCCACACCATAAGGTTTTAAAGAAAATAGCAGCTAAAGCAGTTCAAAGCAACCATGGCCTGAATTTTCCTGCACAGATGCCTAGAGAGAGGCACTTAAGATGCATATTTAGGTATTAAGAAAATGTTACAGCCAACTGACGTAAAAAATGTAGTTAGTAAATAAACTGCACCATCTGCACACTACAACCATTGCTGTGGTATCTCATCAGGAAGGAATTTATAAGATCTTCTTTTAATTTAAAGTTACTACATCTAAAATAGAACTATTTTTGTGAAGTACTTCACTTTACCATTCAGTATGCTAGTTTTGGGCCCATTCTACTTCTGCCTCAGCATCCTCCACTACTTTTTCCCATGTATATGCTCCCAGTGTAGATGGAATGCCTAACACCTAGTGCCAATGTATTCAAAAGGCAGAAGTTCAGATTATTCCTTGTCTACAAATCAGTCTTTTAACCCCTTTCCTGCCTCACTTTCTAGCACAGCCCATTCCTACACTTTTATTTGTTATTTGATTCTTTGATATTTTCAATTTTCATCAGTAGTAAAATGGTGCAAAAGCAACACTGTCTTCCACCTTTACCTTCAGGCTTATTAAACTGCAACGGAGCAAAGAGCAGCTTGCCCCTGTTTAACTTCTCTGTTAACAGATGTGCCTTTTCCCTTCCCATATCACGATGGTTAACCTTGGTATAAGTCAGGTCAAAACCATAGAGAATAATGAACAGAATGAAGGCTTTTTTTCCCCATTTGCTTTTTTTTCCTTTCTATTTTTAATTTATTTTGCCTAATGACGGAATAAGAATATAGCTGTTAAAATAAAGTTGCAACGTGCAAGACAGAAAGAAATACCTGAAGAGAATTGTAAGTACTGTAACTCTGTCAAACTCCTTCATGTGGGATGCCACTGAGTCCACTTCTGAAATATTTAAATAAGGTTGAGAAGTTCTCTTAAAATAAACAGAATACTTGTGGAAGAGTACAATAAACCAGTAGGATTCAGAACCAAGATCTTGGGAAGAAACAAAAAGTTATATTCATATCTCAACAACAGTGCACGAAAGACCAAGCATGAGAATTCTGGAAGCTATACAATAGAGGTCAGGAGGAAGCAACTTCATTAGTAATGCCAAGTCACAGTGAAGCATCTCACACTCCTTAAATAGATCTAGTATGAGACACAGAAGAAGAAAGGCACAGGTCTAAATGAACTAATAATTTCTCCTATTTAGGTTCATTTCTGGCACTGCCAAGTAAGCTATGGCACAAGTATCGTAAGAGGCCTAATTTTAAAAAATACAGAACATTTCTCCCAGAAATCTTTTTCCTGTTTCTATATTTTGTTACATTTGTATTGTCATGAAGCAACACATACAATTTCCATTCTCTAACAATACCATTTTATCAGCTGAAAACCCGTAAACCAAACATACAGTTGCAATGTATTCTTGTTAAGAATGCTAGCTTTAATAAAAAGAATGATAGTAGAAAGAGTTTCAGTAGGTCTTATGCATGCACTAACTCAAAAGAGGTTCATTTATCATTCAGAAAGCTGTGGGAAAACAAAGCATCCTAACTTTTCATCTCAGGAGTAAAGATTGAGATCATTCAACTGTTAAAAGACAGACTCAGAATACTGATAGTCATTTTACCAGTGCAAAATAAAAAATATTTTAAGAGACACCTGACTAAAGAGAGCTGAGACAACATCTTACACATAAAGATGATGCATTATAGCATATATAGCTTAAAAGCAGGTTGGAGATTTTTGCTTTGGTTTTGTTTCTTAATTTTTTTTTTCATTTTGATGCACATTACTGGCAAGGCTAACTTTCAGCGCAGAGGGACATGGAGGAAAAAAAATCTACCAATCACAAAGGCAACAGTAAAGTTTTTTGACTCCATCCAGCCTGTGTGGCTTGGAGTACTGAACAGAGAACATCAGCTAGAGAAAACGCTGGCCAGTGAGCTAGCACAGAAGAGAGAAACAATTTGCTGTTCCATCATGTACTTACCTAATTTTTGATCAGGAATTTCAACCATCTTCTTGACTGATTGCTGCAGCCTCAGCTTCTACAGTGGAAGACGTGATTTTGAGGGCTGTAACTCCTTGCAGCCTTACAGGTTGCAAACATTTTTTTTGACTGAAGAATACACATACACATAAACACACATGCTCTTTGTACCCAGTTATGCAGATGTGTGTTATCTCTGGGACATCGAGGTCACCATTGCTCAAGCTTTCATCATGTCCCTGCTGCTAACAATAGGCTTCTCTTTCAGCAAAGTGGGAGGATGGCCAGCAGAGGAAGTCCTCTATAAAACTGTGACCAGGAAGCAGTCCTCTATAAAACTCTGACCATTTAAGACCAAGTAAACCATACCCTATATTGTCCCATACCAGTGTTTTTCTAAGCACTCATTTCCTTCTCACTGCTATTTCAAAATATATTTGTGTGCACCAGGCCTTGAGAACCAAGTACCTCTTTCAGTCCAGCAGGCACAGGACATGCCAGCTGGAAAAGACCCAATGCATTTCCCTTAGCCTGAGTGACCCTTGAGGAAATGTCTTCAGTCCCCCTGCCTCCCTCAACCACTACAGTTTCCTGAAGTTCTGCAGGAAAAGGTGGCTTCAGGGTACTTCCACCACAAGATGAGTCTTCAGGAGGGCTTCACCCAAATGCCCCAACTCTTGGAATGACCACGCCACAATTCACACCAAGAACAAAGCGAGCAAATGCCTGGGGAGGTGAACATAAATTCCCCACTGGTTTCAGGATTCAGACAGCAAAGGGGCAAATATCAGATAAACATGAAAACAAAACTGAGAGGGGTATTTCAGGGATTTGAAGAAAAAAAAAGTTGCTGCTAATGATGAGAAAAAGGTCAGGCATGTGACACTGCCAATGAGAGCACTGTATATAGCATAAGAGCCAAATGCAGTCTAAAACCAACATAAGAGCAGAGTGGATGAACAAAAAATCCAGCAGCTAAAATAGCTGTGTGCTAATAACACAGGCAGACTGCCATAATGGAAGAGGAACTCAAAGCACTAGTGCTATTACAGGAAAATTCACAAACAGGGTGGAACAGAATTATTAGTGAAACAGGTGTCAAAAGGTCTGTGCTTTTCAAAGAAAATACAGATTTTATATGGTAGGATACTGTTATGCAATAAAGAAAGAGCAGACTTCGGAAATAGAATAAAAAAGAAAATGTTTGGCAATGCTGTGGACAGATGGTCAAAGAAGATTTCTAAGAAAGAGACTGGGTCTGCTCTTGACTTCTTACACTAGATATAGATCTGGATAGAGCTCTGCATCATTAAAGAAATGGGAATTATGTCAACAAGGGAGACTAACTTCACAGTGCAGATTGGAGAACAAATGCTATTAACCATGGTAAGACCAGTTATTCCTGGATGTGACAGCTGACAAGTTTCTTTATCCATGTTGTTGAATGATCAAGAATAGATTCTAGTCTGCTCTTTATGTTAAATAATGAGGATGACTTTGGAACAGGGACCATGAAGCAATTCAGTTTAGATTAACTGGGAAGGATAACAGGAAGCCTAATTTTGTTTAAGATCTATTATTTTGAAAGAGCAAGTTCTGATGAACTAAATGCTTCCTGTGGAACTCTGAAAAACAGACTGGACTGAGGAGCTCTATACCTCAGCCTGGGGAAAGCTGCAGTTTCTGCAAGTCACTGCACCAAGACCTAGATGAAAACTAGAAAAAAACAGGGAAGATGCACTCTTTGAAAATAAAACCACAAAACCTTAAAAAAAACCAGCTAGACCACCAAACCAACATGGAAACTGACTTTACAACAGAAAGCAGAGAGCTTGGCTTGTTCAGCTAAGCAAAACAAAGACAGAGGTACTAAGACTATCAATATGAGGTAATCATGGGAGTAAAAAGCAAGGTAGAAGGACTATTAAGTTAAAAGATAATTTCAGTAAAGCAACACTGGCTGAAGACAAGACTGGCAATCAGAACACTTCCAGTAAACTCTTCTAACAGGAGCTGAAACAAAGCAAGAAGTCTGCATGTGAAGTTTCAGAAGTATTTACAGTGTGCTGCTGCTCACAATGTGACCCAAGGGAAGGGACCCTTTGGAAGCTGCCTTCCAAACTGCTTCTCTAGGGCAGGTAAGCTCTCTGCAAAGCTATGACAGAGAGGGGAAGAGCACAAAATGAAGAAACTATGGCAGTGAAAGCCTATTTGCACAAAGGCTTAACTACATAAACCTGTAGATGCACCAGGATGGTGTCTGACAAGTACACGGAGATGCTGAGGACTTCTCCAGCTCTGTGGATGATGACTGAGCACAGGGAGTGATGCTCAGCATGGCTGGAACAAGGTGCTCTTCTGCTTCTCTGAAGGAAATCAATGGAGGAAGACAGTAACACTGCCATCATCTGAAAAACTCATTCCACTCTTCCTGCAATACTCCTTTTAAACCTCTTTCATTTTCCAATAAAGGAAATGACAGAAGAGCAGGAATCTAGTATTTAGGGCCTTTTGACTTTTTTTTGCCAGAGAGCTTCTCAAGCAGCCTGAGGAATGAGGCTCAGCCAATGGTAAGGCAGTGCAAAAAATACCAATGCCATTTTTGAAGGATTGTTATCATTAAGTATGAAAATAAAAATAGGCTTTGAAGATCTTGGAAGTCTCACTGCAGATGTCTTCAAGATAACCCATGGAGTAGCAGAATTACTTTCAAATTACAACAGTCAATATTGTGAAACCTCACTGACCAGTTCTGATGAAAACTTCTGGTTAAAGCAACATGGTGAACACAGGCTGAACACTGAAGAGACCTTACAGTGAAATTAGTCAGCCTTAGGCTGGAGCTTTAACTTAGCTTAAACAGCACACATAAGAACAGGAATTATTTAAAAGAACTGCAACACCATTTGTTTAGATTAAACACTGCTTCCTAATTATCAAAGTTTTCTTGTTTCTTACTACCATACTTCACAAAAGAGATTTTGTGGAAGATATGCTGCAAACCTGAAAAAACTTCTCAAAACTTCCCTTGTTTTCATTTCCTTGAATTCAGTTGAATTCCACTAAGCATTTTGCTAATTTGGCACCATCTACACTATATACTAGCAAACATGTAAATTCAATATTGACAGCACTGGCATTTTTACTTACATATTTCAAAAGCAGAGGAAATATGAAATGTTATGAACTAAAATGTGGCAAGAGAGTAATTCATTTGAGAGTCTAAAGAGCAAGCACTAAGACAAGATTTTGCTGCTAAGTCACATTTACAGGCCTCCTTTTATGCTTCTAACTTGCCAAACTGCTATCATGCAACTCCTTTCTAGCTAAAATAGTTGAAACAACTTTTTTACTATTATCTATTATATTTGATTAATTAAAATTAATTTAATTAAAATGAAGGAGACACATAGGATTCCACTTCTGCCAACCTCTGATTTGCTATGAATGATCCTGCTCCAACACCCTGAATTCTGAATGGCCACTAGCTGACAGGTGAAGTCACCAAAGGAGTAAGAATGGGCAGCACACTATCAGAACTCTTTTGCAGACTCTTTCAGCTCATCATCTGAAATGTGTAAAGTGTATTTACTCCACAAAACAGAGTGGGTAAGCTAAGAAGCTCTCATCCCCTTCTTTTTATGCTGAACAAGCACTGATCACACATACAGGCCATGCCTAAAATAAGCTGTGGGATGTGGAAGAGGTTTTACAGCAATTTCTGTGAGCCAGAGACAAGTTTGACAAGAGGATCCATATCTACCCCTGAAAGAATTCTCTACCAATGTTGTTGACAGAGAAACCAGAAAAGAAAGAAGGATAAATAAGAGAAACCTGCAACTGCCTATTCCAATAAACACTTTGTTTGCCTCTTGTGACCAATGAGTAAAGTGTAAACTTATGAGTTTTGTAAGAATGTATAAAAGTGTGCATGCTATAATAAAAATGGTTTTGAAGCCTGCTGAAAATGGAGCGTGTTGTTTTGTATTGTCTCCATCTCAAGTATGGCAGTGGGACAAAAAAACATTTAAAAAATAAATGAAATAAAGCTTGATCCAGAAAACAGTGAGAGCTGGCTCTGTAATCCAGGAAAACACTTATATGTACATATATGTGAGAGGATGAGCAGCATCCATGGAGGAGGATCAGGGTACCAGCATCCTGCAGGGCTCAGCCCCAGGCTAGACCAGCTGGGCAGCTTAGCCACAGCTCAGGACAGTTTCACAAAGGACTAGTGCTTTCATTAACAACAATCATAAGCATGTTCTGCACAATTCTCAGGGGCATACAGTGAGGCTGCAGAAGAAAATCCCTTCCCAATGGTGCTAGATCTCATCTCTTTGCAGCCCACCAAAGGCAGCTCCTGACCCCAGGCAGCTGTGGCTCTGGTGGGAAGGAACAGTCCTTGCTCCCGCCAAGTGGATGGCAAGGCAAAAGCTGCCATGAAGAAACATGGAGCTTGCTTTTATTAGGTATTTAGTCATCTTGCCAACTTTGTGCTTACAAGCCCCACATTTCCTTTTGTACTCCAAAATTTCAACAAACTCTAGAGAGAGCAGTTTTACTGATTTTAAGCAGCAGTTTCTGCAAACTTTTTCAGTGCAACACAAAGGCCCCTCTCTGGCCTCTCAGAGGTTCTACTTCATATACACATAGCACACAGTTTGTACTACCTCTGCTAGTGCAAAATCAATTTACTACCATGATCTGTGCATCAGATCTGAGTGTCTGTTGAGAGCAAAACATGGGCTGTCTGGGCAAACGCATCTTAATAAAGTTGGTTAACTGGATCAATTATAACAAACCAATCCAGAGAGAACATATTTGCCTTGCTCGCCCTCTCCTGGGCGTGCCAATGGATCCAGTACCCCACCACCCTCTGTGCAGAGGCCCTCCCAATGCACACATCTCCTCCCTGGCATGGCCACAAGGTCAGCAGTTGTTTAGCTTCCCAGTGTGCCTGTTGAAGAGTTCCCTCCCTAGTCCATATCTCCCTGCTTCTCTCCTTCCTATCTCCAGCAGAGTGCAGGGAAATCTCGAAGGATAAGGGTTGCAAACCTCAAAAAAAAAAAAAAAAAACAAATGCAAAAAGAAAAAACCCTTGATTTATTTTTCATTTTAGTGCCATCATTTACAGCAAACAGCTGCCATGCACATAATCAGGAACAGAACTGAAAACATCATAGCGATCCTCTTCCCCTTAAAAATACCTGATGCCCTGATTTCAAGACAATTATTCATAAATCTGGAACAATATCTCCTCCAATATAACAAACATGGTATATTCTATAGAATTGTAATATTTTTTTTGTTATAAAAGCCACAAATATCGTTTCTTTGGGAATATGTCACAGAAGATGTTTCTTTTTTATGCAAAATTGTCAGTGAAATATTAGCAGAGTTACAGATCTGATAGTTACAGGACTCCTTAGAGTAAAAAAACAAGTGGTACATTGTACAACTATAATACAGTTATGGAAAATAGTGAAAAGCCTTAAAATGGCTGGGGAGAAGTCATTAGTCACTTGTTTCAAAGAACACTAAGAGTGGTAATTATGTCTGATTAAAAATCAGTGTTGCTAGACCTGATACTGGTTCAAAAAGACCTGGAATTCACAAACCCACAAACTCCTTAGTGCTGTGTGTGCACTGAGCTACATCTCCCTTTACCAGAGACCCTTTTAGTTTCAAGGCAAAGTATCTGGGAACACATTTGAGGTTGGTTTTCATGTCACTACTGGGTATTCTAACAGAAATGTGAGGATGTATTTGCAATGCAACAAAGAGCTTATTTATAAAGTTAGTTTTAGAAGTGGGAAAACTTTATTTTCTACTTATGTCAGCCAGCAACATCAAATATGATCTGGCCCTCAATCAGGATAATGCAGCACAGCTTGCTTAGGTTTTTTACTGATGGGACTGTTTGAGATTTCTAGAAAGGATGCTGATGAGTATTAACTATGATGTCTGTCATTTTGTATCTCTGGGTAATAATCCTACAGCTCTGTCATTATGATAGCAGACTGCCTCTCAAGAATTTAAACACAGAAATTCTGGTTTCCCCCCCCCACCTTTTATTAAGTAGTTTGACAAGGGTATATGTGAACATAAAAAAAAAAAAAAAAGAGAATGCATGTAAGTACAAGGTACTGGAGAAAAATCACAAAAGGCAGAAAAGTGAATTTTGCAAAATCTGTGATAACACTCTGGCTGAGCATGTCTACATGAACTACATGAACTCCTTCTTCCTGGTCCTTAAAGCCAAGCCTACATGACAAATACTGAAGGACATCACAGCTTTTCAGGGGCACAACTGGAGGAAATCACAGAAAGCTTTGACTGTTTGGACAACTATTTCAATTTTCCAGGATGGCAACTTAACAGATATATTCATAAGAGCCTCTATAAAAACAGCAGAAAATTTTCTTTTAAATCAGCTAGGGACGTCCTGTCAGAGCGACAAATCTGTTTTTCATTTTAAGGCCATGTAAGTGTATATATTCCAGTCAGAGCAGCAGACACAGTCTAAGTTCACTGTTACAGATGGATGAAGCAGATAGTTCTTGCTGTTGTAGCAACATGACACCCAGCAGCTCTGAAAAAATGAAAAGCCCCCAGAGCAGAGGCAGAAGGAATGGCCTGACACAGAAAGGACATTTCTTAGCTCTGTATCAACTTATCCACCACCACATTTTGACACCTGCTCACAGAAATCTGGATTTGCTATAATAGTCCAAAGCCCATGGCTAGAAAGAGCTGCAGGACTGCTTCCCATGATGGCTGATGCCATCATCTCCTTGACATGAGATGCACAAATCTGACATCAGTACAGAGCCACCAGCTGACCAAATGCAGAGGGAGCTCCTCCCTGACTCCACAGAGATGTTTGGTGGTCTCCCACCTTGCTCATTTCTATCTGTTCTTCTCAAACCAACCCTTTCCTGTGCTTTCCTAGGGAAGCTCGGGAAGGGTAGCTGATTACCATCACCTCTGAATTTCACAAGCTGGCAAAGCAGGGTTCCTTTAAGACACCCCAAGCACACTCACAGCTCTTGCCACAAGTGGCTTGCTATTATTCTACCCCACAGAATGCAATTAAAAACACGTTTCTGGTCAAAATCTTTCATAACATTTAAAAATCAGCCTCTCCAATTTTCTTTCTATTTTCCTGTTCCTCTTGGGCCTATATCAGTTCCTTCAGCAGGCTTTTTCCCTTTTCCCACAGGGATAAGATGTGGTGCCCCTCGCTATGGTACCAGAGCTCCTCACACCGGACAGACACATCTACATGCCTTGTCCAAGATTTGCCATGGCTGGGGGCTGAGTTTCAGCAGGGTTGGAAACACAACCCTTCTGGTGCAGACAGCCATAGCTGAACACTGAAACACAATGCCTTAATAAGTAGGTCAGCCTGTTCCTATAAAAGCAATGGGTTTAACGCCAACCGTGCCTGCCAGTGCGAGTAGGAAGAGACTGCAGTTTCCCCAGTGTCTCACATTCAGCCCCTCTGAAGCCATGGCACTCCTCTGCTGTTACCCTCCTGGCAGCAGGGCTGGGCTCCTGGGGTGCCTGCAGCCCCACTGTACCTTGGCCCACAGCAGCTCCACCTCTGCAGGGCTGCTCTCAGGACTGCTGGAACATTGCACCAGAAAGCAAATTCCAAGAAAGCAAACACTATCACTAGGCAATTGAAATGCAGTTGGTAGCAACAAACAAACCCTCTGCAATGAGGATCTGGGTCTCTGTTCTTGCCAACAGGTTCAACAGGTTCTGCATATTAAGTCATCCTTAGATTTATTAGTGCCTAAAAGGGAAATGCCACAAAGATCATGTCACCTGAGGTTTCACATCATCCCCCCCCCCCCTTTCCTGCATCCCACCACCCTCCTCCCCTTTCTCTCCCCTTGGCTAGAATGTATTTTCACCCCCTTTTAATTAGTGAAGAACACATTCCCCTCCTGTCCAAGTGCAACTGTCAAGCTCTGGAACACACCATGTGGGAAGGGGAGGTGGGGGGCAGCAGCCTGCCACAGGGCAGTGGGAGCCCTTATCCCTCTGCAGGACTTTCAGCTGCACAGTTTGGCAGATCCCAGAGTGATGGGGTGCCCTTGAGGAGCACACCTGGGCTGCCTGCACTCCACAGGCCACTGGCAATCCTCTGTGAGTGATCCCACCCCAAACACCTGGGGCTGAACCTCATCTGCATGGCTTGCTCACCTTACCACAGCCAACACGGGAAAGCTCTCCTGAGCAGCAGGATCACTGCTTGCAAAGGACACCACTTCATTTCAATCAAGGCTATGATACACTCTTGTCCCTTTCTTTAAATATAGCAGCAGTCAATGGCATTTACTGAAGACAGCACAAAAAAAGTTCATTCAAATGTTTCTTCTCTTGGTGAAGCTGCTCACTAGGATGCCTCTGCAAATGGAACTCTATGAATCAGCCCAACATGGCAGTGAGTGGATTGCTAGACCACAACACAATGCCCAAATACCATCTGCTCCTCCCATGAGCTTTGTCTTGGGAAGTCTTTAGCTTTTGTAAACAACTGCTGGTCCATTTTATTTTGAGATGCTGCACAATGTAGCAGAACACACTTACAAGCTGACTATAATCAAAAGCTTTATAATCTGCTAAACTAGTTTTAAATAATACATAAATACCAAAAAAGACACACTGTACTTTTCATCTATTTTCATGCAAACTCATTTTTCTCTGCTAGTTGCATTTTCTGTTTATAGCAGTGTGGCTTTAAACCACAGAATAATTAGTATTATATTCTGTTCCCATTTAGCTCTAATCCAGAAACATACACTATATTTAATTATTGTTTTGGTAGAGTCCACCTATGCAGACAGGCTGTGCTTACATGAATCAACTGCTATCTCTGGATTCAGGGCACTGAAGAGGTTAAAAATACATAAGGGCACTTATGTCAGCCCCTCCTTCCTCTCCCCTGCATGTCATCACACTGAAAGGGTTTAAAAGTAAAACATTCCTTCCACATCATATAATCCTGGCATCTGCTGTGTAGCAAATCAAGCTCACTCATTTTTGCTGTTATTCCCAAAAGTAACTATACAGATTCAGGTCTAGAACTCCATTTTCCACTTCCAGAAGTTTCCTTAGGCACATTAGAAAATGCAGTAAACACAGCTAGTAAATACAAAACAATCTTCTCTGTCTAAGAGCAATTCTGATTGCATTACTTAAGAAATATAATTTCCTGAGGCTTTTTACTACCTTATTTTATGATACACATGATATGGTATCAATCTACCAACTTCCTTCTGCTGCCCCTGTCTTCAGAAGCCCACAGCTCACCCATGACATTTTGTAGTTCAAAAATGAAGCCATTACAAAGATTAAAGCACAGAAGGAATCCAGTTTAGAGAGTGAGCAGGTCGCTGTGGTCATGTTTATTATTTAATAACAGTGGGAATAATTCATATCACAGCAACAATTCTCTACCACTCCATTTATCAATTTCAAAGTAAGGCACATTAGACCTCCAAGCAGCAATGGGAAGGCTCAATCCATCTGGACACTCTGTTAAACCCTGTATCCCTACTGAAGGATGAACCCTATAGTAAGATATATGGGAAGAATTATTCCTCACCAGTATCTAGGTCTATCAAAGAGCAATGGGACTAGATGTAAACCTGTGCCAGAAAAAACTGGGAGCAGTACAGCTTCAAATTCACATCCTATGTCCAAGCAGACACTGTGGTTTCAGGTAATGTGTTTCATCCTCTCTTTCCAATGGATGAAGCTTAATTCTTCTCCTTTGAACGGGCTGCCTGGCTGGTGTACTCACTCTGCAAGCTTTTTAAGGTAAAGACTGCTTCTTACTACATGTGTCTTGGCTGACAACAACTGCTATAGCTGGCCTGCAGTCTACAATTTCTCAGATTTTTAAAAATGTGATTTAATATTAAACCTTATGTCCCCACTTACATCTGCCTTGGATAGATCTTCTTTGCAACACAGGACAGTGCCTTGGTCATCAAGCTAACACAATCATTAATTTCCTTCTTTAACATGCTTTCCTTCACACCCTTGCTGTTTGTTAATGTGATTTTCAATACTTATTGAAGGTGCACTGAAACAGAAACAGAAAGGAAGAGATAACACTAGAATTGACATTTTTATCACAATTATTCTTACACACCTCCCTGCTGAGGCATTTTACTTTCAGCTTGCTTCTTCCTATGTGCCTTTATCCTGCAGCCCAAATCACTGATGAACTTTTTAACTGAGTTTCCAAATGCTTACCACTGGGCCAAGGTTTTTGTCTTTTTGTCTGGCTAATATTTTTACATCTATTATTTGCCTTGTTGCCACTACAAGTAAACAGCACATAAGTGATTTGGGTTCATTCAATAAACTCCAAACTATGAGCCTGACTATTTTGTTTGCTTTAAGGCAAGAGGAGGAAGTAAACAAGAGCTTTGTAAGTGAAGTTGCCCAATATTCTTCTCTCAATTATGGCTGTAAAAAGATATAGAAATGCAAAGTACTCTTTGCAGACAGCATCACTTCATGCCGATGCCACTTGCCTCAATTCACTTTAATTTGATTCTGCCTCTAGAATTGGTATAACTTTGATATCTACCATGGTTTTTCCACATTCACACAGATTGTTTTCAACTCAGCAGGACAATCCAACAAAAGGAAGTTCCATTTACTTTAGAGTATTTTTTTAAAAGAAGAGATGGAAGCTCTCAAGAACAAACCCTGAGGCTGTAACCAGCTCTCTGGGTACCCAATGCCATCTTCTCATTTGTATCATGTGATCAATTCCCAATGCTGACATTGATCAATACTTTGAGGACTTTTCCACTAAGGTGGAAAAGCTGCTTTAAATGGTCTAATAAGCCCCCACAAAATAATTATTTAATAACTTTGCAGCATAGCTGCAGCAGGCAATCTGGCTATGGTAGTTCAGCTCCAGTCTGAAATAGGTAATGCTTTTGAGCAATTTTGCTGCTCCATGCCTTCATGACAGCAATTTGAAGACTTTGTACCCAATGCAAAAAAACCAAACAAAACTAACACAAAAAATTCCCAACAAAACCAGAAAAACAAACCCGACCCAAACCAACCAGCCAACCAGCCAATCCAAAAGAACTGGAATTAACATGTTCTTTAATAAGATAAATGCATTTTGAAACTTTCAAAATTCATTCAGCTTCCTTCCAGGCTGGCTCTGGCAACTAAGTGCAACAGAAATGCACATTATGCCAAGAGGCCAAAGTAACATCACAGCTAGGAATTCCTTTTCTTTAGAAGTCCACCCAACTGCATGAGTAAGATTTGCAATTCCTAAAATGGGCTTTAAACCCCAAACATTTCCTGCATCTTCACTCAAGGGGAACTCTCTCTTAGAAAATCCTGCAAGGAGCAGAGTCCAAGATCAAGGCACACAGAGAAGCTTAACTCACTTGGCTCCTTCAGCAGAGATGGGGCATCTCCCCTTTCAGCTGCTCCCTAAGCACCACTGGCATTGGCAGAAAACTGAATTTAGTAACATCACAATGGGATGCAAAACCCCACAGCCACTAACACATAGCTATCAGTAAGCTCCTAATGGTGCCTTATTAATCCAGTCTTTATTTAATATAGCCTCAAACACAGTTGCTGCACACACACAATTAAAAATTAATTACAATGAAAAAAACCATTGTTGGGATTATTGTTGTGGGGTTGAGAATGGAGGAACAAAGGAAACAGAGTGGAGACATGGAGAATATGAGAAAAAACCAAAATGATGCTGTCTCAGAGGGCCAAGAAATTCTGAGCAACTGGTCAGGCAAATGCAAAACTGTACAACTGATACGAGATTCACAGACATCAAGGGAGGACAGAAATTTGCTCCTCTGTAAGCTGAAGGTAGAGAGCCAACCAAAAACCCATGAACAGCCCTCCAAAGAGCTGACCCAAGTCCAGTTTCTGATGTTCACCACAGACCTGTAGAAACACCTCTCCCCCCACACTTCCCACACGAAGGTTGTCGCGTTACACAAGCACCACAAATAATTAAAAATTACATTAAATTTTACAAAATTACATGGTATGCTTCTGCTTCTATTGCCAGCCCCAAAGTGTTTAGCACACTGTTCAGCTATTAAGTTTTGTACTCTGTGCCACTCACTCCCCAAGGTGTTTATGTGAAGCACTCAGGCAAACTGAACAGAACATCTGTATTCTATTTGCTAATGAGCAATCATCATTTCTACAATTCTCCAGCCAGGGATTTTGCTGTTTGGAATACTAATGCCATTTGAAAAAAAATAAAAGAAAAAAAATATGTTCTGCTCATTAGTACTAGAGTTACTAAAATACTTCTGCACTACTTAACAATGCAACCAGGCTTCTAGTTCCATTGCTTTCCCATATTTTTACAGAATTAGAACTTTTAGAAATAAAAACTTTGATTATATATACCTAATGTATTTTATGAATTAATGTCATTTACTATGTATCTCTTGCTTTAATAACATTTTATCCACACAGAGACAAAGATTTTTAATTAACTATTATAAAGGTTTTTCAAATACACCTTACTGAAGATTCCGTTCATGGTTTGATTTATATATTGTGGTAACCCCCAGAGTAGATGAAATGAGGTAAAAAAGATAGAAAAATATGGGCCATGGTCTACAACTTCATGGTATAACATTCCTAGGTGCACAGAGAGTAAGAGAAAGTAGACAGAAGGAGCTATCAGTTTCCCTTCTAACCAATGGATGTGTGAATCATGTGCCAACCAAGATTATCCTCTGATGGAAAGGCCACATCACAAAAACAGCAACATGCAAGGGAGTGCTCCTGGCTGCCGCCCCTCACTGCAGAACTTGGGCATTCAGATGTGAACCTCCCTCACCATGCTGTGCATCAGGAATGCTGCTGAAGTCACTGGTGTTGAAGAGCAGCAGATGAGTTCAGAAAGGAATATTAAAGTGGATAAGCTCAATTAAAGTGGCTTATGTAGGAATTGTCTTTATACTTGCTCATGGCGTACTGAAATATAACTTACAAAGCATGAGAATGATAAATACAGGATTTGATTGATCCGGCTAAGAAAGTCCAGTGTGGTACTTGTGCTCTGACACGGCAACAGGCGAGGGGAAAGCAACCCTGATAAGCAGAAGAAACACACTACTCCAGGAATGTATGTTTTTCCACATGAGAGCAGAGATGTATTTCAAGATGCCATGATACCCTTTCAGGCTAAAAATAAACACCCTCATCCTATAATCCCCAATCCCGTCAGGTAGAGCCAGTACAGAGAGAAAGGCAAAGGCAGCCCAGCTCCCCAGCAGGGAAAGGCGATTCCCAGGGCAGGCACGGCCATGGAGCAATGGAGCTGTGCCTGGCTGGGCAGGCCTCTCATTACCATGGCAACCAGCAGCCTCCACCAGCACAGAGGACTGCAGCCCTCACCCCGGCAGGACAGCAAGCACAGTGCCACACTTTGAAGTCACCTTCCTCAAAGACAAAACAAAATGACACAGAAGAGAGTGAGACACTCTGACTCTCGCAGATGCTGGATGAAATAATCTCTTCATCACAAACCTCTTCTCTACCCCGCACATTCAGCTTCAGACTGTGCTTTAAATCACTCCCAGGGACGTGTTCTATTTGACTGAAATACCCATCTGGCCTCATTTTGCTCAGCCAGACAGGAGGCAGCCCTGTTTTTTTCAGCATTTATCTCTCCTTTTAAGCAGTTGTGAACCAACTTGGAATTGCACATCCCTCCTCCTCACTGAATTTCCAGCTGGTAGCAAAGCAGACCCATCCTCTGTGGAGGAGTTAGTCACCAAAGCAGGAAGGCAGTCCCAAAGCCCCCCACATCAACCAAGTATGAGGCAAAACAAAACCTAAGCAATACATAATATGCAGGAGCAATCAATGTTTCCTGTGCCATGCTAAGGTAACTTGTACCTGCTCCCTTCTGCCCTCAAGTGCAGGCTGTTCTACCCAAGAGGAGGAAAAATGTGCTTCCAGAACTATTTCAATTTGGTTAAACCATTCTACATCTGTTTAAGAACGTAACACAAATATCTTTTAATATACAGATTACCACAAACCATAATTCACTCTTGCATCCCCAGAACTAATTATATACATGTCACCAGAGTATCATACATATCCCTCTTTCCATCTAGAGAACACACTGCAGTCTAACACATGATACACTGAACAATACTCTCCATGCAACAGTTTAGGGAAAAAACCCCACCTGGTCCTTCAAGTGATGTGTGTTCTCTTATGAACATACCTAGAAGCAGCACTGAGCTCTAGCAGTTATTATTTAACAATACATCCAGTGTGGAAAAATAAACCACATACCTTACATAAATATTGATAAAAACCTTTCTTCTTACTGTGTTAGTTGTAGCCTACATCCACACCAACATCAAACACAAAGGAACATGGTGTACTTGCAGAGAAACAGCCAGCAAGACTTTACTATGAAAATAAAGCACGAACCATGTTTAAAAGCAAACAAAGTAAAGCCCAGACCCGGGTTAAACACAAAGTTACAGTTCACCTCAATGTACAGAATTTGTGATCTCACAGTTCCAGCAAAGCTGCAAAACTATCTATAAACAGAGAGAAGCTTCTTTTAATAGGAAATACCAGAGCAAGCTCAAAAAAGAATGTGCAAAACCTCACACACTATTGAAGGAAACTGTTAAACTGACCATACATAAATGCCTGAGAGAAAGAAAATAGGGAAACACCAGACTGAAAGACTAAAAAAGGAAACAGTTCACACAAATAAGAGTGCCCTTCATTCACACATCACAATTCCCCTTCTTCCTGTAAATAAATTGAGATGCCCAGAGGCAAAATCAGTTGTTTTCATCACGCAATGCCTATGCAATTTTCCTAGAATATACTAGCAAACAAATACGCCAATTCTGTTTCAAAATACGTTAGAATCACACATATTGATGTGTTTGCTCAACTTCAAGAATGGAAAAACAAAACTGGCATTGGAAATTGAATGGCTGATAAGAACAAAAGCCCCAAAAAATATGAAAATGTACAGACAGGCCTGTACCTCCTCTTGAATTTCCAAACATCCTCTCCCCTCTCAGCCCGACAGCATGATGTATTGGGCCATGTACCAGAGGCATACTTCAAATAGAACAGGCTGCAATACTGAACCAACATCAAGAAAACATATCGTAAAATTAAATTTTAAATGAACCACTTTTCTGAAAAATGAAACAACGCCAATAAAATCTGATGGAATTCAATAGAACACAAATAAGTTGGATAAAATTTTCAGTTTCTCTTTTATGTCAAAGAGACAGATCTAGAGGTTGTTCTCACAGTAAGTCAACTAAAGAACAAGTGTTATGTTTTGAGCATAAAGAAGACAGTGAATTCAAATTTTATGTATGGGAATACAGTCACCTGCCCTCGGCATACTTGTGACCAGCAGTACAGTGAGTTGAATCTTTCTTTCTTTTCACACATTAATGAAGTAATGGCCACTCTTACAAGGACTAAACTAGGTTAAGCAATGCATTTTTTAATTAGGAAAGAAAATTCATATATGCTCATCCCAAAAGGAGAGATGTACAAAGCATCAAGCAGCAGGACTGCAGGAAACATCTGATTACCAAACGTGTGCAGATAACATAAAATGGAGACATTTGTTTATTGACAGTTGCAAAATAGGCTGAGCATTTTATTTACTGTTATCTCATTTTCAGTATTACACAGATCATTTGAAAGAGGGCAACAGGGATATAAGTCACCAAGCATGAAGCATGTCCATGTGCATATGTTTATGCTAACAGCCATGGGGAACTTCAGCTCTTTACCTTCTGCTTTTTCCCTGTGTGGGGCTACAACAGCAGAACAGCTTCAGTGCATGCCAAGCACACAGCTCAGTCTCTCCTCCCAACCTCAGGCAGCTGCTGAACCACGATAATTGCTCGTGGTCATGGCTGTTCTCGCTTTGGCAGCAGCACTGCCTGCTCCAGGCAGAGCTTCTGGCTCTCTGGCTTCTTCCCTCCCCACCCCTCCAAAGTGAGGGTTCAGCCCTTCTACACAGTAAAACCTTGACTACTGCTAAGAGAACTGGCAGAAAACGCGTCTGCCAGCACCACACAGAGCCATGCACTCCATGCTCTACAGTCAAACTTACTGCTTTGGGATGTCAGACATCTACTGTTACGGACATAAAGGCTGGGAACAACAAGCTCCCAAAATGTCCAGCTCTCCTACACTGCATTCCTTTTAAGATGGAGCATTCAACCAAGCTGCTCTGTTTAAATTCAAACTAGGGAAAGACCAACCAACCCAATTTTAAACTATCAGAACTATGATAAGACACACTGATAAAATCAGAAGGCCAAGCCAAGATGGGTGCTCTCCAAGTGGCAGAGGTTGTCTCTCACCCCCTCCTGTACAACAGCACACCATGACTGCACAGACCCAAAGACAGACAGACAGACACCCTCAGTCCTTCTAAGCCAGCCTATCACCAAGCAGCTCTGCACTAGGTGAGTTAAGTGTACAGTGTTAGACAATATTGTTTCCAAAGAGCTGCTCACTGAAACCATTCTCACTCCACAATTAGCAACCATGGGAGTATGAAAAATCAGATTCAGGTCTCTTGCCCAGTTCCAGACCTCCTGTACTAAGTCCAGGACAATCCCATAACATACCACAGTACTCCATACAGCTGTCTCTAAATGGCATAACACTGATTGCCTGTGACAGCAGGCATTTTTACCAAGAGATTTCTGAAAGCAGTACAGTATTTCTTTGTGTGAAGTAGCTGAGAAATAATACTCTCAAGCCCCCATCCCAACCTTCTTTTCCTTTGTGTATTGCCAAGCAAAATGGACCCAAAACCATGCACTCTTTATTCTTTTACTGATGGAAATTGCATTAGAGAGAAGCCCAGCACAAAGGAAGTTTTGGCAAGGAATGTGTCTTTTACGTTATGTTCCATAAAACACTCAAAGATCCCTGACTGGTATTTACAAAATGGGAAATCATCATATACCCACACAGGGTAGCTGCTGCAATGTTAACTTGATCTGCACTTCAGACTGTAAATATAAAAAAAAAAAAATTTAAAAACATATTAATAAACAAAGCCTTGAAAAAGCTATCCAAGCCCTATCTCTTTACACCTGTATTCTAAATTAATTATGGCAAAGAAATGCCAACTTAAAATGCACTTCTCAACAATATAAGCAATGGATTGCAAACATATATGGTGTCTTTGGTCCTAAATAATTTCCACCACAACTAAAGGCATAGGCAACCCTTGTAACCTCCTTTTCTGACACTTTAAGTCCAATTTATTCCCTCTGTTTCCTGTTACATTGCCACAAGCAGCATTGATTTTCTGCCCTCCTTGGTGACTGCTGGAACTTCAAGTTCAGAAAGGCTTCTGGATTCAAACTTGTGCTCCATTTTCAGCAACAGTAACAGTGGTCTGGAGCAACACAGCAGAGCCAACAAACCACACAAACAAAGCCAAGGTGTGCAGCACTGTGTTAGAAGATCACAGAACTAATCTACAGCAATGGAGTTTTGCCTCCTGCATATACATATCACTTTGCTCTTAAAAGCTGTAAATAGTGGCAGTTCTTCACCAAAAGGCAGTCTTACCTGCACAGTCAAGAAGCTGTCCAGCAGTAACAACATTAAAATATTTTCCAGTTTTAATAAGGATAAATAAGACATTAATATACTTGCCAATTCCAACTTCCTCAGTTATAACTGGCATATTGCTGATGGGCTCCCAAGGTCACCAGAATCCTGTCCCACCGCCAGCCAGGGACACACCCATGTCACAGGGACACATCCATGTCACAGGGACACATGCATGTCACCTTTGGATGAAGCCAGAAGGCCAAGCCAGAATGCAGCCAGGGCTGGGCATGATCCTGGCAGGCACACACACACAGTCTCACACTCCCAAGAAACCATATCACAGCAACTACTAAGGCTTGGTGAGGAACAGTGCAACACAGACAGAGTTACCACATGCCAATTTGTATTTGATGATGCTTGTGAAGTAAGTTACTCTATTTAGTAAATGCAGCTGTGCCAGCAAAATGCTTTTTGGCGATATACAGTGTATCTGCAAGGAGAATTTACCTGTAAAACCACATTAATAAACACTACAGCAAAATTTGCCCAAGCCTAGTGCTCAGGAGGTACAGCTACAGTTCTGCATTTCTTGCAGAATAAAACACAGCAAAACCCATAAAGCAAAATAAAAAAGCTCTGAATTATTTCAAAATAAGAACTTTTAAATATAGTAACTGCAGCAATGCTTTTAAAAGTGACTCATATTTCAAAACACTGGTGCTTCACATATTAAATCATTTCAATTGCACTTGCAAGAATTAGAAGCCTTAAAATCTGGAAGGTCTTTAAAGAACTTAGTTTTCCATACAGTACAGAAACTTAGTTTTCTTTCTTTTGGCAAACTGAATCATAATTTACTCTCCCTATCTTCAGTAAATCATTCTCCTTCCTGAACATCATAAAGGATTAAAGCCAGCCCAACATTTTGGAAGAGTTTTTAGGTTACAGACAAAATAAACATTTTAAAATATAGAAAGGATTTACTGAATTAACTGAAGTAGTGACTCATCACCCCACTGCATCTCTCTAAATTTATTTCACAAGTTCTGTTACGTCAAGCTCTGTCAGTTCTGGAGGGAAGGGAAATGCTTGATTTAAAGATCCAACTAAACAAAAACCACAGGGGGCTGTTCTGCTCCTGTACACGTGTTGCCCCCTGTAACTTGACTGGCAGTCAGACACACCTGCACCAGCGACAGAACTGCATACAAAGAAAATATTTCAGTTGATTAGTAATCAAAAGGCCCCTTAGATAACCTGACAGTATTGCTGCCACCTCTTCTGAGTTTCACACTATTTATTTTCAGCTGTAAATTGGACAACTATCAGAGTGCTGCATATAGGTCCGTGGATCTCTGGGGAGAAAAAGTTAGACCCATAAGAATCTCACTTCTTTAATGTCTTCCAAACTCACAGTAACACCTGAACTTTTTATAATTGATTGTTATATTCAGCAAATGATGTTTATATAATTAAACACTCATCCTTACTGTGGGCAGAGGAAAGCCACCAGGAAAAATCAAAGCTGCCAGCCAAAGCCCTGCATACACTGTGCTGCCCCAAGATTTGTCTTGTGCAAAAGCCCAGCAGAAATTCAGGCAATGCATGAGTTGCTTGCCTATTGCATCTCTTGAACATGAAACTGTTACAGCAAGATAATTTCATTTTAAATTGCTTGCCTCCTCCCCCATTTATCACTCAGTACACCTCTCTGCGTTAATTACTTTTTAAACATGGCTCACACTTAAAATTCAGACAGCCTATACCATTTACTTCCCAATATAACTTGATGTTCAGAGTAAAACACATAATTATTGTATTAAAAGTTGTACAAATATGATTAAATATTGGAAACTTTTCCCCTCCTGCAATTCATACCACAACATTCATGCCCTAATTAAGCTTAAAGCCCCCAGGTAATGCCAGTATTATGAAACAAGCTCGTTTATGCCCGTTGAAACTACAGCTACATGAAGGACATGTGTCAGCACTACCACAGCAAACCCTCGGTCCTTATGGGAAAATTTTCTTAATATTTCTTTCACTGAGAACACACACACTCTTAAATGCTTTGGCGAAAGCTCCTCATGTGACACAGAGCACCATCCCTGCTGGATTCCCATGGATCAGCCCACAGGTGCTCACTGCTCTGTGTGCACCAGACACGCAGGCTGGTATCGGACTCAGCCCATGGGTAACAAACAAGTGCCTTCAGTACCAGATTCACACACTGTGCACATGAAGCCTTCATTCTGCTCTATCAGCTGATGTATCCATCCTGAAGGCCCATTACATAAGAAAGAAAACAATTAAAACTTGAATTTAGACAAGGCAATACCTGTGCACTGTTCTCTGTATCCAACAGACACAGTGCAGAACTTGTGCATGCAGTTTTTCTTTGTGTGAAATCAGGACTTCTCAAAAAAATAATAAGCAAACCAACACTATTCAAAGGGTTGGTGGGGGAGGAAATATAATGTTTTCCACCTAAAAAGAACTGATCAAAATTTCTCCCAAACTGCTTTTGCCAACATCCAGCAACGTTTGCTGAGCAAACTGCCTCACACCACTGGCTCAAGTAAGAGCAACATATTTGTTTTTGTTCCACTAATTGCCACAGGAGAAAAAACTGCAGGAATTACGATCAAACCTGGAGTATCATTATCTTGAAATTGTTTACTCTCTCAGGAAATTTTATACTTACCTCTGAATAACAAAAAACTCAGGTCTTCACTGCAAAGTTTGGGGTTAATTTTTCCTGGAAAAACCAGATTTTTCGGGAAGAAATGAGATGGTAAGATGTTCTGGTTTTAGTTCAACAAGATGATACTGACTTTCCTTTTTAACTGAATGTCCATGTAGTGCTTTGGGTCATTGCTGACCTGACAGCAGGTAAGCTACTAACTCTTCCTTCTCTACCACCACTTGCACCCATTGTCTTTCGAGGTCAGGACATCCATGCCTTGGAAAGCATAACTAGAAAATGCCCATTCTTCTTCTGATTCAGACAGCAGTTGCTATGGAAATTGAGGCAATGCTGAAGTTCAAATATTTTGAGTGTGAGCCTACTTCTCACTTCAGAGCAACAAGTTCAAAGTTGAATGTGCTGTCACAGAACATGGAGGATTCAAATACACAGCTGACAGCTGGTCCCAAACTTTAAGCAGCTGGCACCTTTTTGCAGAACTTGCTAGATACTGATGTATTCCTTCATGAGCCATAGCAGAGGTTCTGAGCAAATTTAATCATAATTTACCGAGAAACACATCTTTTTATAAGGCTGGTACAATGACTAGTGCCTTCCTCTACATGATTTAATTGGAAGTGGTAGAAGAGATAGGGGAAAAGGGGAAAGCATAGCTAGGAAATACTGACCAAAAAACAGCTAGAGTGGCTCAAGAATTTGCTCCTGGTCTTTCTCCTGAGCAAACCAGTCAGTGTCACATGGCGTGGGCATACATCATCCCGCCAAAATACAATCCAGCCATGCCAAAAAGTACTGCCAAAAATATACATACATCATCAATGCAGCAGGGAAGAGAAACCCAGGCATGCAACAGATGCTGCAATTAAAATGAAAAGAGTTGCAAAGCTTCATTTCACCCCAGAAGTAAATTGTTTAAGTGTAATTAATGATCAGTTTATTAAACAGGCATCAGGCTTTTACGTCATAATTCTCCTAAAATCCTTGGCTGTTACATAATACTTCAGAATGAGTTTACATGGGATACTTGGATCCTGAAACATCAATGTTGATTTATCCATCAGGGACCCAGTAGGATAGCTTACCACTCTCTTTTAAAGTCAAAGTGATTTTACTTACTTTTCAAGATTAGCTCAGTGCATTTGCACTTTTGTGTGTTAGGCCAGTTTTAAAGACTCACTTTCCTGAGTTCCTGGAAAGCACTGCATTTATCACAGCAACAAAGCCACAGGAAAGGTCTTTTTTGGTTTTTTTATGCTTGTCTATTTTCCTCCTCTTTGTAAAAGAAAAGTACTTTCTGGCATTCTTTTCACAGCCACTTTTCACAGACCAACACTCCAACAAAGGCAATCCATTCCATCACATTTACTGAGGCCCTATTGTGAGGAGAGACAACAGATTTGGCAGTGAAATGCTGAAGTTACTATTCTCTGCTAATAAAATGTGCTGCAATACAGTGCAATGCATATAGTTAATCCCAGCTCCTCTGCAGAACACAGCTAAAACAAGCAGTGGTTCTCAGTGGTCAGTCATGCTTTCTAGTGTACTATCAACATCTATCAGTCATCTCAGCTTCAGTACCAGCAGGGAACAACCTCCACCCACCTCGGAGGCAGACCTGCAAATCCCAAACCCACAGTGGAGCACAGAATCACAGGTTTTATAGCCCTCTCCAGTAACTCCAGAGTACACGTGCAAACAACAAAAATATCACCCTGTCAGCTTTGAGAGATCCATTATGCTCTGCTACCCATCAATGCAGAGAATGATTAAGTCTTGACTCCTGGTGCCAAAGACTTCAGATAAAGAAGAAAACCATTCATTTCCAGCCATGACTGCACTCAGCAAAGCAAGTGAGGGAACCAATAGTAAAGTATACTTGGCTGCTGAAGTTTATTGTGAATTGGTTGGAAGTTAGATTTCTTTCTACTATGATGCCAAAAAAATCCATTATGTGGAGGCACCAACAGATATTTATTTATCTGAGGTCAGCATGGCTTCATGAAGAAGCAAGAAATACTTAGTTTGGATGACAAATCATTCCACAAACATTATAAATCCTTTGAGCAGTAAATATTTCAGGTTTCAAGAGCCAATTAGAAAGGTCAGCATTTATCTTTTTGTCTGTTTCTAGCCTTAATAACTTTTGCTCTCTGCCTGTAGATTAATCATTGAAGTGAAAGATATAGAGGTTTATAAGTAGGAAAAACCCTCTACGCATAATAAGAGAGGGCTCAGACTGGACAAAAATTATCTCTACCTGTTCTGGTTTTGATGACTATACCTACCTTAATCCAAAATCTAATTATTTGGATTAGATTAGGACAGTGGATCAGTGGATTTTCCTGAAATGCCCAGGCAAGCCACACGCAATTTCATATTTGGGGCACAGGGTTGCATTTCATTTCCAAATCCCTTTTAATTCCATACAGGCATTTGCAACTTCTTCTTCCCATGACAGGAAATTTTGTCCTTTTGCAGAAGTTTAAAACCTAAATCTTTGCCTTTAAACCTAGTGGAAGACTGTTCTTTGGCTCTTGCTGTTATTCACTTGCTGCACCTGAGGTCATTGCAATTACTACAAAGCTGAGAAATTCTACCATTTTTCAAGTGAGAAACATTTTGCAGGGGGATTTGTTGCGTTTGTTTGTTTGGTTTTTTGAGAGTTTTTTTGATGTGGTATGTGCCTATGTTTCATAACAAGGCAGAGCAACCAATAAAGTATCAGTAGTAGTTATTTCTTCCAGGGCAGGAGATCATTCCACCAAAGATGCAGAAAAAGGGATAATACACAGAAGCAAGAATGAATACAAATCAGTCACGAATGTACAGTAAGACAGCAAAGAAAACACAACTGACAAAATAGCAAAAAAACATGCCTGTCATGTAAATAACTTCTGATTACTAGATGGGAACCTTGTTTCTATACCTACAATAAACAGACTGTAATATTTAATGTCAATTAATCCAAATTGGTACATGAATCAGTTTGTTTAAGCAGTCTTCATGAGAAAAAAATATAAATAAAGAAGTATGTAAAATGTCTTAATTCCTACAGAAAATGTTCTTTTGAAACTGACAACTCCTTTCTGTATTCTTGAACCATATTCCTCAATATCACACTGTTTATCTCTACTGATTCATGAACATGGCTTTGCTCTTTCTCTGACATAATGATATCACAATGTATTATTATGAACAAAATAAAAGCAATTCTCCCAAAATAACAACACACATAAGATGCCATTGCTTAAAGAAGGCATATAATTTGGACTTTTTGCTTCAGTGCAGTTCTTACAGGCTGCACTGAGCAGGCATGCACTGCTCACAATTTACTTGCAAAACATCCCCTTAGGAAAAGATTCTCCAAAAGACTTCCTAAATGCTACTTTGTACACTATGTGTTTTAATTAACGTACAGAATAGAAATTACCATTTAGATAAGATAATGCTCCCCAGCCACCCCACCTTTGCATTCTGAAACTCTGCCAGGTTTCTCAGCCCCTCATCCACTCATTATTTATTTCTAGCAATCCTCAGGCCTGGTTAGCATTAATTCAGCTGCAGTTGGAGAGTTTCTCCAAGGCAGTCTCTTCAATTCCAAAGTGCATGAACTACTTAATTTGAGTGCTCTGTGATTCAAGTAGTTTAAATAGAGAAAAGACTGCAGGAAATTACAGACCTCATACTTGCTTACGTGACTGCTCCAGCAGCTGTACAGACAGGGATCTGCACACGTATGTGCAGCCCCAGCTGCCAGTACAGACACCCGAGGGACGACACCTGAGATATTCCTCGTGTCCTGGCAGAAATTTCAGAGTTCACATGCCAAAGTTTGGGAACCCACAGCAGAAGGTGTCACTGGAGTTTGAAATATGAAATAGCCCAGCTCTTACACAGTAGCCATGGCTGCAGTAAACACTCATACAAATTACTGGAGATAAAAAGATACACTCTCTACCCATGGAAGTGCTAATGAGATTTACAACCTCTTCTCACAGATAACCTGTGATTCCCCTGTTATTCTCCTTGGCCGTGATAGGCATCTTCTCATTTGGACAAGTGCAGAAGGTCCCTCAGCCCCTCTAACACCTGCCTATTTCTGGCCTTTTGCAAAGCAATCCTGCAGTAAGTGTCCAGCAGAGAAAACCTATGGCAGGTTTCCTATCCAACTGAGAGACCATGCAATTCTTCATTCATTGGAGACTCCATGTCCAAATTGTACAAGCAGATAATTAGCAATCAACAATTTTGGGGCACATTTCTAGACTATGATGGGAATCTTTCTCAAGGTGAATTTTAAAAAGGTATGCAGGAACCAAGGAAGGCTCTGCAATCCTGTGGCTCCTGCCACACCTGACAGGCATAAGCTCACTCTGAAGAAGTTGCTCAAACTCTCCATTTAAGCTAGGGGTACTGGTGCTCACCCAAACCCATGAGAAGGGATGCCTTGTGATTTAATTAGACATTAGACACTGCTTGAAAGTATTTTGAGAGTGAGAGGTGCTGTATGTGGCTCTGAGTTATTATCACAATCCAAGTAATTTATCGTTCTTGAAAACATTTCAGAGTTTTTGAAAATTGGAAAAAAATAACCAAATATAATCAAAAGTAATAATCAAAAATAATCAAATTTACACTGGGTATCATAGGGCTAAAGTTGTTCATTCTGGCTGTCATGTGCCATATCAATTGCAGAAAAGCCCTGCCTGAATAAACTTAGATATGTATTTCTATTACAGTAACAAGCTTATGAAGTCCTAAAAAATGGAAATGGTTTTCTTTGATAACTGACCCAGAGCTCCAATTTTAGTGAATGAAATACTGAGTAGTAACACTTGCATGGGCAAGGGCAAAGGCAAAGGAAACAACACCCAACTAAACAACTAAGAATACTTTTTTGTTAAATGAATACCTCTGTACAATTTGAGTAGCTTTAAGCTTTCAGAATGGGCGCTCAAGAGTTTAATTTTTATTATTTTTGAGCCCCTCGGATAATCCAATATATCATTCCATCTCATACAGAACTGACAAGCAGGATGCAGAAGTGCAATAGAATTGGGTCCAGAATTCCATCCATATACAAGTAACAAACCTAAATGGAAGTCATGAGGGTGGTAGAACCAAAAAACCCCAGATCAACTCCACCCATCAAAAGGTGATACACTTAAAAGCTAGAAAATGCTGCATTTCAGCAGATTGAAGTAGTCCTCCAAATCACCATTTCCACAGTTAATGCACTGAAAAAAGCAGGAGACTAATGGAAAAAACCCCCACAGGTTAAGCAATTACATAATAAGAGGATCTGTATCCTAAAGTACACATAACAGGAGAGCTGAATTAAAATTGTATGGAAAGATTTAAGCTTATTTTTTTCCAGCCTGTATTTGACTCGTAGGAGACAAATCACTACCAATAGCCAATTAACGCAGCTGACAGTCAGCTTTGTCAGGAGAATGCATTATGGCAGAACAGCAGCCTGGCAGGGTTCAGCAAGTGGAGAAGAATTATGACTTGTGAAACCACCATCACAAAGCAGTTGCAGTGAAAGCTGGGATGAATCTTTGTGTTGGTATAACAAGAACAGCATGTCAAAATCTTCACAAACTTCAGCATTTGCACTGGATTCGTGAGCATTAACTAAATCTTGAGTCATTTAAGAAACTTAGCACTTGATCTAAAACTGTTCCCTGCCAGTCAGTTCAGGGAATCCAAGCACAGAAGAAAAAGTACATCCATATTCTCAGAAAGGTGTCTCAGATGCATTTGTAAAGACATCCAAGGTTTACTCCAACTAGCAATCAGCCTACTTTCTCCTTTCACAGGTCTCCAACGCTGCTTTTTAAATTGCCTCTTTTCAAAACAGTAGCTGCTGACAGGAACTGTGGGATCACACTGACAGCCAGTTTCCTTTTAGAGAGGCCACCTTGCTCTGTCCCTCAAAGGGGCCTCCTGGCACTGGCCAGCTGAGGATCACCACCTTCCCCAAGGACTGACTTCCCTAGGCAGACAGTCTCTGGCCAAAGGCAACTCTGCCTTCCAGCCAGCAAGGGCAGCAGGAAACTCATGTTTGTTATTTTGTATGTGGTCTGCATACCTGAAGGCACTTATGACACAGGCTTTATATTGTCTTCTGAATGACCAAATGTCATGCCTGCAGGGAAGAACTACAGGCTTCAGCTTTCAGGCTTCCTATGTAAAGTCAACAGCATTTGCCTTCCTGATTTCTTGTTAATAAATACTTAAGAAACAATCTAAATGAAGAATCCAGATGAGCTGAGGTTCAAAGAGATGCAGACACCTGTAATACAACAATGCCTCAGGTCTGTAGGGTGCTGCACTTGAGCACATCAGGCAGCCCCTAAAGGCAGTGTAGATGGCTGTTTAACCAGCACACACACAGAAGTGGAGGTTCACAATGCCAACTACAGAAGCCACAGCGAGTGATTCAAGCCCTTCACAGCCTTCATTAACAATAGTCCAAGTCTTCATCAAGTTACTTGTAAAGCAATAAATGTATAATAAATACATGTGAAAAGCATGGTGGAGGAATTACACATGTACAGACATGGGTGCTCACATGAGTTCAGAGTACAAAATGAAACCAGAGCTAGTTGCTTCAAACAAGAGTTTTCCAAGGCAGCAGACAGGCAGCACTGCTGAAGCTCCACTCTCCTCTCAGGACCCTTGACCATGGGCTACAATGCTTGGGTGTGGCCTGAACTGCAAGACATGGGCTGCTCAAAAAAAAGCAGTTTTAAGATTCTTTGTGTATTGTCTTGTGTCTATAAAGCTGTCTCTCCTCCTGTCAGGCTTACAGAGTACACTCCCATAGGATATAATGTGGAAAAGAATTTCAGCTTATAAAACAGGGTTACCAGCTGAATAAAACATCTACAGGAACTGTAAACTCTCTTTATGTAACTGTGAAGATCTGTTTCTAAGTTATACCTTTTTAAATTATTTTTACCTAATTTTCAGTGGTAAAGATTATTATTCCACTCAAAGTACTGCCTACATATTTTTTTTAATTTAGATAAACTACAAAAAAACCAACCCCCCAAAACCCCCAGAAAACAAAAGCCTGAGAAAAAAAAAAGACAGATGCCTTTAGTAGACTAGTAGTTCACTAGCATCATCTTAAGCTATTTTACTCAATCTGTAGATTGCTGAACAGCTGCTCAGTGGTTCTGTGAACTAGCAAGTCTCATTCTGGACCTCTATATTTGATTTTCCTCCTCTGCTAAATAAAAAGATTTCTTGCTCCAGTTAATCACAGGAAAGTAAAATATCAGCGAAAAAATCAGGAATGTTTGTTTTATAATCTTTCCTGGTCATCCTCTAAGAGTGAAAACTAAGAGCTACCTGGAGGAGTTTTGTCGGGTTTTCGGCTGTTTGAAGGGCCTGGAAAGGCCCGGAGTGGCCTTGGGGCAGCCCGCGTATCGAAGGACGAGAAGAGGCTTCAGTTCTTCTTTCGGTTTTTATGTTTATTGATTGTTTATCTAAAAGATGTCCTTTCAGCTCGACAGAGGTCTGCTCAGCAGTCAGCCATGAGCACACTGTGCCGCCCTCCGTACAGCCACCTATCTTTATACCCATGATTATGTGTACAATATTTATCATTTTTCCCTAATACCATTTATTCTTATTGCTCGGTGCACTTTTAGTAATAACCAATCTAAAAGTTCCACCATCACCAAAGAAGATGGAGGAGAAGAAGAAGAAGAAGAAGAAGGACAGGACACACCCCAATTCCTCCATCTTACTTCTCTAAACCCCCCTGTACATAAATCCTAAACCCTGTGTCTCACCCTCTAATTAACTAATCCCTTCACCATTCACCCCAGTGGAATCCTCCTATTCTCATACAGGTGTCGTCTCCTGTGTAGGATCAAAGTCCAGCCACCAGACACTTCTGGCAACATTCCAGGACTCCTGAGCCCCCCAAGGGTGGTCTCGGTGGCTCGGCATCTCAGGACTCAGATCCTGAGATCCCACAGAGTTTAGTATGTGTCACTGTTCAAGAAAAACATCTCCATGTAGACAGAGGGGCATCTCTAAAGATAGCAGTCAAATCATGGAATGTTTACAAAATAAATCATGATACCATGGACCTATATGCACTTGCAAGTCTGGCAAAAGAGTAACTGCTGATCCTAGGAACAAAATTTCAGAAGGATTAATTTCAGAAATCTTCCAGTAAATTTGGATCCTATCCTTCAGAAGTAATTGGAGCCCTGCTAGCCCCATCGTGACTGACCCGAAAAGCCAGGGAGTCATGACCTTGCAGTACTGTGTGTTCACTCAGCTCTGTCCCCATCCAGTTCTGCCCTGTCTCATTTCTGCCTCCAAGCATTAAGCTGCTCAACAGATGGTATGGGGAAATTAAAGGTTTTGCTGGGTATTTTGAGAATCAATTTGAGTAGAAGTGTGTTTCTGTATGAAACTGTCTACTGAGCACTCGTGTTGTACACAGGTTGCCTTTTCAGTGATTAATACTGTCCAATGTACTAAAGTGTCAGTGCTGTATTCTGCACCAGTTGTATCAAAGCCTTTACTCAGACAACAACTCACATGTTTAAAGCCTCATCTTTTTACAAATAATACAGCAGCTTCATTTGCACAGGAAGAGTAGAAAGAGCTGTATTTGTGCAAGACATTGTAAACCATTTAAAGCAGCAGCTAAGTTACAGACACAGTAAAAAGAACTATCTTGGAAAGCCAAAAAGCAAACCCAAATAGCCAGAACACTTCACAGACTGACTACAACCCAATAAAACCAATAAATATATTAAATTCTTCAGTTTCTTAATCAATCATGCATCTTGGCCAGCATTTGCTAATTTCTGTTTTTAAGCCACTAATTCATTTCTACAAGAAGCTAGAAAATGCAGATCCAGCTGGTGGTTTTCAGTGACTAAGGCAAGTTGTGCAATTATTATTTAAAAAACCCGAAAACAAAATAACTCTCAACAAAATTTGCAAGACTCAAATCCAGAAGTATATCTTGACTTCCCTATAGAGACTGAATGTAGCAAATAAGGTGTCTGCTACCTGAGACACAGATAGAAACCTGTCTTTGGTAATGAAACAGGTTTTTACGGGCAGAATGTAAACACAAATTCATGGTCATGTAAGATTAAACAATTTTCTTTAAAAACAAAATGATTTTATAATATACCATGTTTATTTAACTCCAAACTGCCTCAAGCATTAGCAATGTCAGCTGTAGTAATCAAAAGCGTAACTGTTTGAAGGGGAGTGGGGAAGAAAAATCGTGAGGGGAACAACTTCGTTTTTGCTCCACAGGACTGAAAGGAAGAACTAACAGAAACACAAATAATAAGGAGAATAAAATGTTTATAGAGCTCACAAACCTTAAGCTTGAGATACTTGAAGCACCCTTATGGATGATGAGGCCTAGGCTGAAAGTCACCCCCAACTGACATGTCAGTGCTCCCCAAAGTGCAATCCTTGCCTGCTAGGAAACTCAAAGGGATTGATGTATTTGAGAGGAATCTTTGACAGGCACCTTCACACACACAGAAATAGGTGCACCAATCATTTTACCTGTGTGTGTGTGAATTGATTATGCTATGAATATTACTAACCCAAACCTACAGTTAAGTCATTGTTATAATTGTAGTGAACCCTACTGAATCGCTTTGTTCATGCTGAAGTACTCGGTCAATCATTAAATGGTGCCGAACCCCTTTGCATCTTTATCTTTGCATCTGCATCTTTTGCACCCTTACCCCCTTTTTGCATTCCTGGCTTCCATGTAAATCATTCTAAGTTGCTTCTAATTTGAGCCTCCTTTGTTTGCTTTAACCTGTGTAGAAGGTAATGGAGTGAATGTTCCCATCCAGCTCTGTAAAGTTGTATTTTCACAAATTCATGTTAAACACTACTTTTGCCAATACCTTTGATGATGTTTCTTTAAGCAGCCAAACCACTCACTTATGACAATCAGAACAGGGCAGATGCACCAAATCTTTAGCACAAAAAGGAAATATTTTCTGCATAACTGTGTATTTCTTTGTACATGTTCAATACATTAACTACCTATACTGATATTCAAATGCATTTAAATATACACAGACGCACAGAAGTATTTGTACACAGCTGATCAAGTGGGTCTGGTCTTAGCTACTTTTTCATCTCCAAGAAAAATCATGCATTGTTCTTGTTTCAAGAAACAGGAGAAACAAGTTACTTAATGTATTAGAATCAGAAACTGAGTGTTGAAACTCAATTTCTGGTACCCAAAGCAGATTTCCTGTTTTATTATAATGAAAAACAATGCATGTATTCATACAAAATAAATAAACTGTGTTTAAAAGATGCAAAGTAATGGATGTTGAAATATTAAAATAAAAGATATGCAGGAAGTGTTGTTAGTATCTTGATTCAAAATATGAGTGTATGTAAAAACCAGGACCAGAATTACCCATCACTATATGTGCAATTTTAATTTCAATTTCACCTTATCCTTCTTGTGCACTAGAGAGCAAAATGACAGGCTAGACACAGAAATAAATATTATCAGAAACAAACAGAATTTATTGTTTTTATTGTATCCAATCCCAAGCACTATGACATTCTCACCTGAAAAAAAAAAGAAACTAAGAGAAATAACCTGTAGATGAAGCCAAATATCCTATAATCTTATATCCAGGTTGACAAAAGTTGTCCTAAAACAATTTAAAGAAAAGTTACATTTTCTATGCTAACTTGTGGTCAGTATTAAATGTATTCAATAGTGGATAAAATCTTTTACAGTCTAGAAGTCTTACATACTCTTACACTTTCAAGAAAACGAGTTTATCCCATTCTGCTGATTGGAGACCACTGTTTTGTAAAAGTTTGTCTGTCAAGATCCAGGTGCAACTTTGGATTTTTTTACAAAGGATGTGAGGAAGAAGTGCTGTGTACAGTGGGTTCAGGTTCACAGGCTACTATCTTGGCAGGCATACTTCTAATATTCAAAACCTGTAATGTAAAGCACTACTTACCCCAAAAGATGCCCTGGCTTTGGTTTTCTGAATACACTGTACTTCTCCTGAAAAAGAAAAAAAATCCTGCCTCCTTTCCTCTTGCAGCCCCAATTCATTCACTAGTCTGTTATCAATTTCAGGAAAATCAAATTATGAATTCACAGTTGTAAGAACAAACTGTGCCATCCCAGAGCTCTTCATACTCTCAAGTGTGCAGCTCAAGCATTTCTAGCAGCAAGATTTATTCCAATATCTGAAACCAATGGATTTTTTCACATTTAGCTTAACTAAGGCATAGCAGTGAAATGTGCAAGCCACTGACCACCCAATCAATTTAAGATAGCTTCTACTTTTCTCAACATTTCAAACAAAATTAAGCTCTCCTAGTAATATTCCATTTCTGTTAATTTGCCATTTTTTGGATGTTTAAGAAATGCCTTCTATATAATCAAGAACTTACCAGCTGAAAAGAGATCTGCTCTGACAAGAAGAAATTTCTAGCATGTTAGAGGGGAAAAATTATTGCCAATGTTAACCATGACCATCATTAACACAGACAGAATACAAGGAAACTCACAAGACACAAACTTTGCTAAGACTCGATCACCATCACTGTCTGTCCCATAATTTTCCTCTTTTTACTAGTTAGGAAGCTTTGGCTTCCCCGGAGATCCAAAAAAGGTGACTGCCCACCACACAAGCAGGTCATAGCAAGAGAGCATCTTAAAAATTCCTAGTCTTTCTGTTATAATCTTCTTACAGGTCTGGCTCAAAAAATCTGGAATAGTCAAGGAACAGCCTGACTTGACAACAGCATTCCCTTGCTCATAGCAATCTGCACATCACCAAAACTGCTCATAGCAACACAACTGCAATAACATTCTTATTTTAGTAATCTCCATGTAAAGCACAGGCATATGCCTCTCTTCTAGCTGTGCTCTCAGACTCTAGAATTATGAAAGCCAAGATTGCTTCTAATATCAGCCACCTTCACATTTTAGGAATGCCAAACATTCACAAGTTCTCAGCACGGAGCATATGCTCCAGCTCATCAGCCCAGAGATTTTGATGGCAATAGTCACAATAATTTCACAGTTACAGAAAATAAATCTTTCCATACTCTACCATTTTCCAAGATACTATACAAATTTCACCACTAATTTTTAACTGTGACTTTTTCAGAGAACACCTCCTGTAATCTGGGATCTAACTGGTAGTGTGCTGTACTCCTGTCACAGGCCACTGAAATTTACTGCTCTACCCTAGGCAGAAGTAGCCTAGCCCCAAACTTCACCCAGAGGAAAGGTTTGACACCAGCTGCTGCCAGACTTGTCTCCATATCTGCAGTGATCACAGCCAGTCCACTTCCCAGCCACACCACAGCCCCCTAGGAGATGCTCTCACTGTGCCAGCAGGTACCAGTAATCCTGGATGCAAGCAATCACAACAGGCAAACAGCCCTCACTCTTTGAGCAGACTGCAACTCCTGGCATGGAAAGGAAAACATTGGAGATGTTTGGCAGTCCTAGTAAAGGAAAAAGCCACTGAACAGGAACTTGTAGTTTCTTTTGCTCTGTCTGGTCTCCATCTTCCTTTACCCAACTGAAACCCAAGAGCACCAGGGTCAGTTTTCCATTTTTAAGTCAGTCCTGTATGTGTGTCTGTGGGAGGAACATTGGAACATGTCTCTAGACAAAAACCACCTGTTCTGATGCCTACGGAAGGGTCAGCCACAGAAAATACCTTTCCTAAAAAAGCTGAGATCAGCTACTGCCAGTTTAAAGGATGTAGATTCCAGTGTTCAGAAAGCCATAGCCACATCACCTGCAGGACCAACCTGAAAATTAACTAAGAACAGACATGAAGCCATTTAACAGCATCCTTAGAAAAACAGTACCTGTAGGTTACCTCATCACTGACCTGACCTGCCAGGGCAAGGACCATTCAGCTCTTTACCTCCTTCATGCTTTGAGGGTAACTCCTGTATCTTTTCTTTCCTACACTGCAGCAGTTACTGAGGCAGCCAGGCCAGTACTGCAGGGACTTGCAGCAGTTACTTCTCTCTCTGGTGTGTTCTGCAAAGTGCTGTTTTACTGCCACCACTCACACAGCAGCTGACTGAAGGCAGAACAGGTGAGCAGACCTGTGACCACAACCTCTGCCCAAGCCTAATACTGTGGTAGAACTTGCCTTGCAGCACTCATAAACACTCTCCAGTTGTCAAGGGAAGTAAACAGAGTCAGTAAACTTCATCTTGAGTCACTCATTTGTAATGATTTCAAAAGTCACTACACAGGACTGTTACAAAACAAGCAAGTTATCTGTAAAGATAGTAAAGACACCCATGCAGATATGAAATATAAGTCCCTGAGTTTAAACACATCAGGAGTTCAACTTATCTTTGTGTACTCTGCAAGGTGATCTACCATTACCAAGACCTGGCTGATGGAGTTCAGTTTTCTTCCGTCTCAGCTTCAGAGGCCAAAGGTAGCTCACACCTTTTGGTCACGGGGAATATAAACAGCCAGAGGTCCCATTTCCCCACTAATGGCTCTAACACCAATGTTAGCAGGACCACACTTCAGGCACTTAATAAATAACAGCTTTTGCCATATTTTACACACTCAACTAGAAAAATAGGAATAAAAAGATTACACAAACTGCACAGCTACATACACACCCTACACAGAATGCAGAGCTAAAAACATCACCCCAAAGTCACCATTTCTGTAGGAATCACTGCAAAATTCAGTCACTCATTGGGATTTTTTTAATTGACTGTACAATGCTAAGGCCATTACAAAATCCTCTCACAAACAGAAGCCCTTACCAGCACCCTCAGGACCCTAGAAGCCCCTCTAGGAGTTTACCCACTTTTCCAAACAAAGGAGAGCTCTGCTGTCCAAATTACTCCCTTAGGGACACACTGCACAACCCCTCTGACTTAATTTTACTTCTTCAATAATACCACTGCAAACACACTGAATGCTAATAATAAATAAATTATTCAAATATTCAGTCTCTACGGAAGCACCATGTGAATCATCTTCCTGAAAAGAAACTCCTGAAGAGATTGTCAGGTATCCTTCATGTGTGTGTGGGAAAAATAAAAAAAAGCAGAAAGAAAAAAAAAAAGGAGGAAAAAAACAAGAAAAAAAGAGCTGATTTAAATAATTATGCTATGTGAATGAAAAGTGATTTATTTTAACAAGGACAGATAGCAGCTTTGCTGTTAATTCAGTATGTTGACCTAAACCAACTCACCAGCAAAGCATGACTATCACCATTTTTTAAATACAGTGGAATGGCAGCTCAGAGAAGCAAAAGCTGAAGAGGAAACATGATGAAGTCAAAAGGTTTAATGCTCTGCTGATGAAAGTAACTACATTGGAACTAGACTCTCAACCCCCTCAGGTCTCTACCGAAAACAGTAATTTTCCAAGTGTACGTCTCAGAATACAGAGTTCAACTGGAGGGAAAGAAAAATAAACCAAAATTCACTTCTCTGCAAAAGCTAATGGACAGCTCTGTTGATTTTTACAGTTATGTTCCTCCTGTTTAGAGTTCTTCCATTTGTGAAGCATCAGAATATGATGCAGAGACAGTATTTTGCAGACTGACAGGTCTGGGCAGTGAAAAGCATGATTATTATACTCATCTCACAGAGCACAAAATCAAGAAATTATAACCCCAAAGCAAGAAAATATATTTAGATTCTTGGGAACAGGAGATGCCCAAATATCCATTAAGAAATAAAGGTTTAGTTGGATTTGGGCCTTAAGAGTTTTGCACAACAGTGTGTTATAGATCACAGCACCTAAATCTACCAATTCTAAGGCTGGATTATTTTGTATTGCTTTTAGCCTTTTTCTTATGGTCATCATGACATTTAAGTATTATATAATATTAAATTATCTGTAATACATATGGTACCTTGCCACGTTCTTTTTGTTTGCACCTCTAGGCAGTAGAAGAAATGAGAGCATTTCTCTCCAAGGTTAGCTCTCTTTTGAGGTGTGACACGCAGCTCTGAAGGTTAAAAGCACATCAGACTTGCTGAAGTTTCTTGTCTTTCAGCTCTCCCCTGTTCCTCCTTCTCCTCAGCCCCATTAGCACAGAAGGTACAGGCACCCTGTGCTCCAGGATGGGCAGTGCCTCTCCCCTGCATACCCAGGATTGCACCTGCCCTGCTTGCCCAGTGGAAAGAGCACATGAACTGAATTTCCACCAGGAGAAAGAAGCCCACTGTGCTGGCAGGGGCTCCTGGCTATTTGTTGGCGGTGTTGACAAAACATTCAAATTTTCCCCATTATTAGACAGAAAATACATGTGGCTGCATGCACACAGGCATCTTCTCTTAGTGATTTTGTTGTCAAGCTCCCTTTTGAGAGGCTTTACTCTTGAAAGTAAAAAACCACCTCCTTCCAGCTTCTCTAGAGCAGGCTGAGTGGTCGGTGTGGGCAATACTTGTCCAAAGGAACCAGGCCCTGGTATTGTTACATTCTTGTCCTAATGCCACTATTAACATAAAAACATAGGCTGGATGTCTTCATTTATAAGGGGGAAAGTTTCTAATTTAGCATTTTCAAGGGAAATAAGCAACAAATGCCTCCTTTCTGCCTCCTCCCTGATGGTTCATTTCCACCTCAGCAACTGCTTCTACTAATAGCTAATGTTTGGAAAGGTGAAGTCCCAAATCTCCTCTCGTATTTCTTACAAATACTTAATGGGAAAGAGATTAAATGGCTTATTTGGATATTTCAAGGATTCTCAAGCTTATTAGAGAAGAAAAAGATCTCTGTACAATTGTATGCACATGTTTAAAACAAACTGGTTCCTCATCTTTTTATGAAGGACATGTCATTTCTGGTCTGCTCATACAAAATAAACTTTCTTATTAGGAATGCCATTTTCTGGCTTGAATAACTCACCATTCTCAACTAAGAATAAAGTGATCCATGGGCTTTGGTACCTTAAAGTTTCACATTATGGCCAGGTGTCAGATGTCAGCACAATAAAACATGAAAGCCACCAACCTGGACTGAGGGCAATAAAGGTCAATGGAGTAGCAGTGCCCAGAGTTTCCATTTCTACTCTGCAACAAACTATGGAGTCTCCATCTCACACTGGTTTTGGTGACACCTGACCCTGTGAAGACAGTGTCTTCCAATTCTTTCCCATCAAAGCTTCTCACAGGTGGTGCCAGTCACAGCCATGGCAGCAGGACCAAGGCAGATAGGAGAAGAGGGCAAGTCATCCCCAGGTAAACATCTTATCCCTTGCTCTGCTCTGGAGCACGAAGATGCCTATTCTCTTCAGCTGCTGGTACAGAAAGAACAAGCAGACCATGAGATCTGGGGAGATCTGAGCCTCCTCTCTCAGGCTCCCTCAGCCAAGATGGACTAGAGGCCACATGCTCCTCACTGCTCCCCTTCTGAATTCTCAAGGGGATGGATTTTTCCAATCTTTCTTTCCATCCTCATTAAAAGAGAATTATGGCTTCCAAGGAAAGTCATGCTGTCTGAATTCAGTTCACTGACTACTGCAATCCAGTTTGCAGCTGTGAATCCAGGTCGGCAGGATCTTTGAGGAAAGTTCATATCTTTGATGTAACATCCACAGGCAACAGATTTAAATTGTGCTGACTGTAGAAGAGGAAGTAGAGGACCTTGCTCCACCAGAACACAGACAACTTGGCAAGGATTGTGGCTCTACTTACAGTAGGTCAGGCACAACTGGAAGGTGGACCATCAAGTCTCAGTGAGGAGGCCCCTCTCCATTTTTTTTTACAACAGCAATAGGGACTGGATGACCCAGGTTTACTTTCTCTCCCCAGACAATGAAGACAAATCAAGACAAAACAAATTTGATACAAAAAGTCACTGTAATATGCTGCATTTAATTTATTAAAATGTGAGGGCAAGTAAGATTAAAAACTAGTAGTAATTTTGTTGTTTTGGGTTTCTCTCCCTCGAAAGATAAGTTACATCTTTAAGAAAATAAACCAAACCCCTCCACAGTCCAGTTACATCTTACAGGTGGCACACAGCCACTGGAATTTATATGACTGCTGCCAAAAGGTAATTTGAAGATGTATTTTTAGTTTATTCAAGAAGAATATCAGACATATTAACAGCAAAAAAGTTTTATTATTACCGCTGATCTGTGAGCAACTGCATGCTGAAGCCTGTAACGCGAGCTTAACACCCAAGATCAAAGCAGAGGCAACAAAACTGCCCTTTTCAGGACACCATATATTAGCTTTAAGGTCTTGAAGTTCATGTGACTATGGCCCCACATATCTTCCACAGTATAAGAGCTCCTTAAGAGTTTAGAATGTCTAGGTATTTTCCACCACAAGGACTCTTTCCTCACATATACTTTATTACATAAAAATGAATGTGTTATGACAGATCAGAACAAAAAAAGACAGTGGGAACAAAGGCTCTCCATACAGCAGATTTAAAAAAAAAAAATCAATGATTTGAAACAAACACACAATATGTACAGTAACAAGTTACAAACAAAACAACAGAATAAAAAAATCAGCAAGAGCAAAGACCTGTTTTATATGGGAATCCCAAAAGCTAGAATACAACAATTGCCATGGACACACAGGTAAGTTTTGAGAAAAGACATTAGAGTCTGGTAGGACTGAAGGTCCTACCTAAATTAAGCTCTGCATGGCACTTTTCTCAAGAAGACCAAGTAGCACAAGGATATAGGGAGCAACCATCACCCACCAGAAGGAGATCAAGACTACAAAAAGTACCTAGGCAAGTGATTGACTCAATACAGTAACTGGTTAGAGTTAATGCCAAGAACAACAGAACCATGATCCTCACCAAAACCAAAAAAAAAAAAAAAAAAAAGAAAAAACAAACAAAAAAATCAAAAAACCAACCAAACAAAAAACCGCCAAAACAAACCCCCCCCCCCAAAAAAAAACTAACCAAACAAACAAACAAAAAAAAAACCAAAAAAACCCAACGAAAAACCAAAAAACCCCAAAACCCTAAGGAAGCCATCTCATATCTAATAAAAACATATGCAAAGAGAACGGCATAAATATATTTCAGAATTCTTAAAAAATTACAAAGACAGAAAGTAACAGATAATTACTCCCGCCCGTGTCAAAAATATTAAGGACAGAAAATAGTTAAAATGAATTTTAGCTTCCCTTTCTCTTCCTTTGCTATTTTGAGGTACACAGATTACTGTTTTCTCAGCTACTTTCTCAGAAGAAATATGTTAAACTCTTTACAATGGTTAAGATTATTTTGCCAAATAGTTCAGATATAAAATGAATGGAAACCAGGAGCATCCACAAGTCTTCTTGGCTAAAGAAAGCACCTACTTACATTGTGGAACATTTTCTCTTCATTCCTCAGACCAGAAAAAAGAACATTTTTCTTAAGAATTCAGAAGAAATGAGGTGTGACAAGTGCACATGAATATCACATTTACTATAATTACAGAAGTATTCTGTATTATTGTCTATAACACAGTGAACATTCTTTTCAAACACAGTAGAACAATTATCAAGTAAAAATAGTTTAAAATCCCTTTGTTACCTCAATTTTTGCCAATCCAAAGGCAGGACTATAACTTGAAACCAATAACTGAGTTAATTTTTCACTCTCCTTACTGCATTAAGCTGACTATAAGCACTGAAAAATACTTCAGATGGTCATGTAACATAGGTACTGACTGATGCCTAAAGTTTCAGCTTTCGTATTTTCCAGATTTTATATTGCATTTGTATATAACTCTGCATTTCATATAAAGTGTTAGCAAGTTCTCACAGTTCAGTTAGACAAAACAATCCTTTTCCAGCCCAAGAACCAAGGATACCATTGCAGGTCCAAAAAGTATAAACAATGGCAAATTGAGGAGAGCAATCTGGGAAGATGGGACTTCATGACCTGAAGCTGTAGTTAGACAATTAACCCCAGTATTAAATGGACCAAAACTCATCAAAGTGTGAAAACTTGTGATGCATCACCCATCTTGGGTGGAGCCATGGCCAGGCTCTTGTACTGCCCAAGGTGTATCCTTTGAAGGCCTTTCAACAAATATCTACTTTATTCCTTTAACAGGGTCTAGCCTCTGTTCCAGGGAGCCTCTCAAGGCATCATGACAAGTACCTACACCTCATTTCACATCTCCCTGCACTGCCACCTTTTCTTGCACAGGTCTTCTGGAAAAAGGTGCTCAGAGAAGCAGCAAAGAGGTGGATGCACTATTTCTGTGCAACCTGCTAAAGCCTACATAGTAAAGAGCCCATTGCAGGGAAAAATCCAAAAACAGGAAAAAGACAGAAAGGAAGGCTTCATTGATTTATCTTCTTGCCTTAAAATTATAACCAGGAAGTGTTAAAAGATTACTTTAATGAGGTTTTTCTTCATACTCTCTCATCCTTCCAACCTCAGCTGTATCATGCATATTACTGTGCAACTTGGCTGGATTTTCCACTTGAAATGGCAACACAGAATGCCAACTCAGTTAAAGGTCTATTAGGCTTTGCCAGTTGCTTGAAAAGGCAGTCATCTCTTTTCTCTATTTCTTTAAAAGTTTTGGGCTTTTAGATTTTCCACCTCAATATGGAAGGCAGAAGAGGGCAAAGGAGAAAAGGATAGAGAACAGCGTATTCTTCTTTGTTGTGAGAAGGCTTTAAGCAACAACTGAGACAGGGAGGACTACAAAAACAGCTGTTATTAATTCCTGGTATCTTGCATCTTAAGAAAAGGTAAAACATTTCTGCTGTACAGACTTGACAGAGCAAGTTTACATTTTATCAACTCAGATTACGAAGACTATGTATGTGCAGATACCCGTTTAAAAACAGAATTGTTGAAAAAGTGAAACAAATCAAGCTATTTCACAACAGTTCTTTTTCCTTACCAAAAAAAAAAAAATCTAGTTCTTCTCATTAGGAAGGACTGTAAAGGTAGCAGAGCCATCTGATCAGACCAAAGCCAAAAGCAGCTAAACTCTACAATTTATACCATCTCCTAGTAGTAAGAAATAATTTGAATGTTTTAATGTATTTAAAATTCAATTGAACAAATCTCAGCATAGATAGTAAATAGAGTTATGCAAATTCTTAGATATGTGCAAGGAATTAACTTGAAAAATATTCTCAGGTAAACCTTGGATGCTAGATTCCTTTGGTCTGTAAAAGGTAATACTGCCTGACAATGAATTATTTGCTTGTGTGTCTCATTGAGAGTAAAGCTCCATCGTAGGTGATTTGGATAAATACTCCTGTAAACATTATATAGCATTTTCTGTCAGAACAAAGACCAGGAAAGTCTTGGCACCAGGAGAATGAAAAGGAAACTGAGACAACTCATGGATAAATCCTTGCAAAGACCACAAAATGATCCTCAGTGGTGTAAGTTACTTTGCACCATAGACAAACACTCACAGTCTGGGGATAAGCCCTTCTATGTTCCTAAGACCCCTCTTTTAAGAGTGATGTACTCAATGACAGAAATATAAGCAGACACAGCAGTAAAAAACTACTTTAAGAAGTCTGGTAAAGTGGACTGAAAAATTTCAGCTATCAAAACTGCAGTCATATACCTTCTGTATATATTGTCCATACAATGGAAATTGTATTTAACACTGTTCTGTGAATATAAGCACTGTTAACCCTAGTAGCTTTCTTGAGACAAACACTCTGACACTGTTTTCCCCATTACATCATGGCTACCTACCTTCTGGTACCTTTTGCTATCAGCACAATTAAGGAGTAAAAAAAAGGATCTCTCTCAAAGAACCACCTTGTTTCATCCACAGAGCTAAAAGTGATGTTCCTGGAACATTTCCTTCTGGGCACTCTTTATCCACACAAAGGGAAAAAACCAAAAAGCCACCCTTCACCATATATTACAGCAAGCAATTTAATGATCTGAGGAAAGAAAAAAAGCAGCAACTTTCACAGACTACACTCACTGTACGTGGTAAACCGTCATTTTCAAGGCACCAGATGCGCAATAAAGGAGAAAGGGTAAAGGAAACAAAAAAACATTTGGTTATTTCTTGCCAGGTGAGTATCAAAAAAGCTGTGCAATTTGCAGAAGTTATTTCTCAAGCAGAACAGTTACTTCAAGATGCAGTATCTATCACCTACCTTGTAGAAGGGCTCCGTTTCTCTTGAAAAAGGTGCTTCCTGGCCAAATGGGTGGACCTGATGTGCTAAAGGGAATAAGAAACAAGTGTAAAGAAAATCACATTTGCATTAGAAGTTGCAATTATAAGTTACTATTTGCATGAATTCTGTTTTGCTCTTAAAGCTAATGTAACATCATGACACTTTTGCCTTCAAGAGAGGATCTAATATTTCATGTTAAAAATAGGTTAATTTGATTCAAGATCAACATTTTCTTCAGGAGGAAAAATCTCCTCAGCAGAGCACGCACCCACAACCTCTTGGAGGAAAAGAGAAAAAAGCAATTTTGAATAAATAATAGAAAACCTCAAATCAATGTCAAAATTATTTACTGAATTCTCGGTACAGAAAAATGCATGCCTTTCTCCAGAGATACCTGCTGACAGTTCAAATGTTTCCCTCAGCTGTGACAACATGCTGCCCCAGCTCTTTGTCTGTGCAGGACGGACCGCAGGCAGCTCTGCCTCACCCACCAAGCCCCCGCAGGCACAGCCCCTCACAGCAGCAGGAACAGCTCCACACGTGGTCCCCAGCACCAGTGACACATCTCAGCCCTTGCCCTGTGCTTGGTGACCACGGTGGCTCCTGTGAGACCCCACCAGGGCAGTGGCCACAGGGGCCACGGGGTGCCTGGCAGTGTCACTGCTGCCTGAACTCACACAGGGTCAGGCCCCTCTTCTGCTTCTGAGACAACTCATGGATAAATCCTTGCAAAGACCATAAAATGATCCTCAGTGGTGTAAGTTACTTTGCACCATAGACAAACACTCACAGTCTGGGGATACAGCCTTCTGTGCTCCTAAGACAACTCTTTTAAGAGTGATGTACTCAATGGCTGAAATATAAGCAGATACAGCAGTGAAAAACTACTTTAAGAAGTCTGTAAAGTGGACTGAAAATTTTCAGCTATCAAAACTGCAGTCATATAGCTTCTGTATATATTGTCCATACAATGGAAATTGTATTTAACACTGCTCTGTGAATATAAGTACAACTATTCTGCAGCTAGTCTTGTGCTAATATATAAAAAAATCACTGTGTTAAAATAAGGATTGTTTATACATCCAAACCAATTACATGAGTAATAAAAACCTTCAATACTCCTTAACAAAAGGGGGAATTGAGAGCGAGAAAGAAAACAAAATGACCAAAAAGAAGTTAAGTAGGTCTACATTTTAAGTACTGGAGAGGATGGGGCACACACTTGTCTGAACACACGCTCACTTCACAGTGCTTAAGCAACCAATTGTTTGCATTCCTTGTAGTAAGCGCCTGCTCTCCAGTGTAGCTCCTCAACTCATAGGAAGGTCAAGAGCTGTTGAGGGCATTCACACTCCTGCAGGATTCACTCCCTTCACATGTTACGGTGTATCAGACTCCTGCATAATCTCTGGAACAGGACCCATCAGGCTACAAATAGAAAGCCATAGCATTGTCTTGATACTGTAAAGATTTACCAATCAGAAATCACAGTATGGCAACTATATGCCTTTCAAAAGTCCAAGAGAAAAAAAAAAAAAAAAGAGTGAAATTCTGAAATGACACTGCAACAGAAATTCACTCCCAAACTGTCCTAAGTGGGTTGGAAGAGGGTTAAAGAAAGGAGTGGGAAAAGTGTATATATTTGAATAGACAAAATGTCTCCACTAGAAAAACAAAGCCATAGTGAATTATTTTTTTTCCAATTTGAAAAAAGGCCCAGGGTTCTCATAAAAATCTCCATCTGATTCAGCATTTTCTTAACTCACATGAGCTAAGAAAATTAACTGAGTCTTCTCAGGCAAGGAAGCTAAAGAGTTAAAGCATGTACACAATGTACTGCAGCAACTGTCAAGCCTTTTGTCAAGCCATAACAAACTTTTGTGTTTACATGGCTTTGTAGAAGTTTACCTATGTCTGAACTGCATTGGGTAAATTTTTTTTTGTTCCCAAACTTCTGTGTGTGAAGTCTCAGAGGGTATTAATAATTAAAACATATTTCAAGTTGACAAATGATAGAGTTGAACTATCACTTTAAAGTGTTCAAAAGCTGCCTCCTCTCTGTTCCAGATTAAGAAACCATTTGAAGAAGTTCATTCTTCTAAAGACCATCAATAAAAATCCAAATAACTTGGTCCATCTCAGGCATTTTTTCAAACAAGTTGTTTCTTCAGTGTAGCCTGTAAGCTACAAGAGAAGAATGGCCAATTCTCCTACAGAAGTAACAGTATATTCTGCATTTAGGCAAAATAAAAATGCAAAATCTGGGTCTCTGATTTTCTTTCACAATCAATACCTGATATAAAATTAATATTTATTCCATTAGCATTATTGGTGGAAGGGGTTTTCCCTTCCACCACTAAACACACTGACTAAAGTAACATCTTTTGGAAGAAAAGCAGTAAGTAGTCTGAAGTCTTATCTCACTATGAAGAAACTTGGGGCCTAATACATTTTTGTTTTGGACATGTTTGGACTGGCCTAACTCTGAGAAGCAGATGAGCACAGGGCACTTTCAGAAGTGGTTGGAAGATGGACCTTGATTAACCATAGTAAGCTGAGATTTCAAGCAAACATCTTGAAAGAACAATTCAGACAACATGTGAAACATGAACAGTTACCTGCCAAGGACCACGGGTTTGATTTTCAGAAAATATTATTGTTTGAAGCCAACAGGATATCCAGGCTGCAACAGTATTTGCAGTAAATGCATAAAACAGGATCCAGGGGCACAAGTCCAGAGGCATCCAGTGCACAATCCACCTCCCTCCACAGCACAGTCTTTGGCACTGTGGCATCTGTGCACCACCACAGGGAGCAAATGAAGTATTCACTTCAGTATTCAGCCTGCTGAACCTGTATCTGACAGAACTGATGGAGGATGGTGTTTAACCCCTGAAGACTTGGGAGTCACCTCTGATCAAAGTCCCCATTCCCATGGATGTGCCAGCAATTTTTAATGGCAAATGGGACTTGATTTCCACTCAGGGCAAGAATGAACTGTTCTTTCTCTGAAGACACAATCAGCAGGAAACTTTGTTGTGCCACTGGGCCCCAGGCACGGGAAGCTTCTTGACTTCAGGGATTTTTCTGAGGAAAGGCTTTCCATAGGAAAATGTTGCTTTGCTGAAATCTAAAACATTCAAGAGGAATGTGTTGATTTGAATACTGTTTCTGCTGGAAACCAGGCCAATATGAAGACTGTCCAGCCAGTAAGGGTTCATGGCAGGTGGCCAGCCCAACCCAGAGCTCCCAGGGCATACAGAAGCAATAATGTGTGTGAGCACCCAGATTAGTTATTTCTATCAAAATGTATGGTGGACTTTGATAAAAATCTTCAAAAGGTACATAGGCTTCAAGAAACTTTAAAAAAGGAAACATAAATCCTTTGTCTTCTGGAATTCACATTAGAGCAAGGAGACTACAGTCTCGAAGCCAAGCACTAAAAAAAGCAAGAGTAAGAATTCTCTTGCACAGTTGCAGTATTTCCCAACTATGCCAAAAGCTCTCACAGGCCTCTTTGTCAGAGAGGCTTGATTAATAGATTTAAAGAACCCAAACAACTAAAAATTCAAACCAAATTCAATTGTGTGGCACAACACACCGCAATTAAGGGATTATGAAAACACAGAAGCCAGGCAGTAAATACAGGCCAATGACTGTGTTACCAAATACATCTACTGAGTGATGGTAAAGCAGGAAGACACAGAATGAGTGGAAAGCAAACACACAGGTCAACACCAGCCCCTGAACACACATTTCAAAGGCCTTTGAAGCTGGTATTTATTAGCCCAATGAAGGACAGCTCATTGGAGAGGAAAGGAAAGTGCTCCCCACGCACACCTTAGCCCACCATGGCCAAGAGGAGGTGGAATTAACTAATTCCTGGCTTTCAGGAAAGCCTGGACTACAGGGCAGGACAGCTCAGTAAAGGACAGAAATATGAACAGTGTCAGCTGTAAGCTAACAAGCTGTGGCACATAAAATACCCAACACAGCTGCAGTAAGCAAACAGCTAATAGACCACGAACAGGCAGCAGGGAAACAGAGGAGGTCCTCTCCAGCCCTCACCAGTTGCAAAAAAATTATGGGAACAAGAAAAGATGATTGAACTGCCTCTACAGCTCAACCCAATACACTGCAACTACCCCTCTTTGCCCTGAGGGCAATACCAGCTCTGAGGACAGCTATATAATTGAAAAGTTCTGGGAACAGAAGCTGCCATTACCAGCTGAAGGGAAAGAAGGCACTGTTGTACCCACGCTCTAAGTATTCCATTACCAACCATCCACAGTGCAAAATGCTTCTCTTCCAAGTCTGACCAACACCTCTGACAAAGAATGAACTGAAGGAAATGACAAGAACACCAAACCTAGAAGCAATAAATCATTTTGTCAAAGAGCAACCAATGAAGCATCTTGCAGGCTTAGAAACTCACCTCCAAAACTTTCTGAGAAGCAACTAAATCACAGTTAGTCAGTGTCTTATGTTCAAGCTGCTGATAACAGTAGTTGTAGATGCCTTATCTGGATGGAGCCCATTAAACCCTGTATCTGGAGGCAGCAGGGAATGATGCTCTTGACAAGCCCAACCAGCTCCCAATGCCAGCAGGGCACAGACTGTGACTCTAAGGTATATAAATGGCTGCCCAACTAAGCTGGAATGGCTTTTACCATTACTTGAGAATTAATTTAGGATGCTGCTGTAACAGAGGAAAAAAGGTTAAGTATGTTTTTGTGGGAATACAGCATTCCTTGATGCTGGAAGATGAACAGTATTTCCTTATGGCAATCACCCTGTGTAAGGCATGGGAAATGTTCCCAACTGCAGTGGTGAGCAGCCTCTTTGGCTCCTGTGCTGAACAAACATGGTCTGCAGAGCGGTGTTGAATGGCACAGGAGGAGGTCACTTGGTCCAAACCACACTGCCATGAGCTTGTAGAGTGAACACAAGACAGACAGCAGCTCCTTCTGATTGATGACTCTGCTAACACCTGCCAGCTCTTCACTGCTTGCACTGCAGACCTCACATCCTGTCACTGTTGTATCAGCTTCCTTTTCTACAGCCAATTTTAATGCCATTACTGCATGGGGGCGAACAACACTACTACACTGTCCATCTGGGTACATAACCATAGTTGTTTTAATGAACTGATCACTGCCATTTTACCTGTTGAGCAATACAGAAGTGTTCATATACTGCTGGACCTGTAATACTTGTGTTTTGCTAATGAGGAAAAGAAAAAGTCTAATCCTTGCCAGCAGTTTGCTGGCAATTAATACCACAACTAGCCATCACCCAGCAACAAAACAAGCTTCCTCTCCAAGCAAAGCAAAAACCCTCTACTAACCTGGGCCAATACATAAAAAAACCCTCAAAGGCTGGTGATAAGGTATTTCGTCACTTCAATGAAAACTGATTAATGCTTTAGAGATTTTAAATATACAAACCCATTACTCCATCTTCTCAAATTTTCCATAACTGACAAAACATTACTGTTAAAGAGATTTATGAATTCACAATACAGATTTTTAATTTATGACTGCTAATCTAATATTCTGGCAATGCTTCTCTTTTCTCTGCAATTCCCTCTTTTACTGTCTCTCAGTATCTCTCACTTACTGCAACATGTGAGATCGAGACTTTAAGCTCCTAGCTGGAGTCTTTCCTGGTTTCTCTAGGGTGTCTAACACATTTTCAAGTGAACAATAACATTTTGATCCCTTGTGAACTCTAAATGAGTTTTCTATATGACACAACTGCCAGAGGGATTTTCTAAATCTAAATTTCATTAAAGACTAAAGAAAAGTTGCTCATGAAAGCTACTCATGAACAAAATGCCTGAAAATAAAATTTAATGCTTTTTGAAGGATGAAGTGAAAAGTGGGTCAAATTCTTTATGTTCTCCAAATTGCCAAAGCCATTGTCCTGCCATGGTCTTCAGGTCTTCATTTAAGTAATTAAGCAAGAACAAGGCAGGGGAAGTAGGGGGTGGGGCAGATTAAAAAAAAAAAGTTAAAAGAAAACTCAAATTTCCAGAATCAGGGCTAAAAATGGTAATTCCTAATTTCAAGAAAAACATGGTCACGTGTCCTTTGAAGCCCACCAACAACTCTGCTAAGGTGCTCAAAAGGCCCCTGTCACTGCTGGTGTGAAACATGAAGCCTTCTCCCCTATGTGAGACTCTCTAGCCTTTGGCCAGAATGTTGGTCTCTGCTGAGAGACAAGTATTATATATTTATGGACAACAACACAGGATTTGTTTAAATAAATGAAACTATCATAATTTCTACAGAGTACTTGTTTAAAGAGAGATGGCTATTTGAGGTACACCAGCCTCATAGTGCAAAATAAAAATCTTTCATTAATCTGTGTTTAAATATTTTAAGATGCACTTGTGAACACGAGATAATTCTAGGCTGAATACTAAAACAGGAGAAAGTCCAGATATATTTGAAAATTCATGGTGAGGCAACTGTCCCATGTTACTTTTAATTAAAAAAGATTTGTCTCCATTGGGAATTGGGAGAGGCTGCCTATCAGCCTCCAGTTCTAATTCTGCCTCTACCACTGAAATCACACAGTGACTCCAGGCAAGTAATTTCATCCTTTCTGTCTGAGTTTTATTTTTCTTCTTTTGTACTAAAAACAGGCTTACTGACACAAGACTATATATCTCTGGAAGGAATAAAGAATTGTTAACAACACAATAGGTGAGGGAATAGTCTTTTGAAGTGCATGTAGTTAAGGAAGGACCAACACAGCTCACTTCTAAAGCACAGCTGTTATTTGTTCCCACTTATTTCCCTTATTTCGAAGTAAGGAAAAATACAAGGTTACTTCACTTGCTGAAGTGCTGTTTTTCTCACAACTGCTATTAAATGGTTCCTAGACTACCACTGGATGAATGACTGGTAGTTGTCATGCAGGGCAAATTTTGGAGCTACCTAAACTCTCTCCTGAGCTACAGAGCATGTCTGTGCCAGCTCAAGCAGGAAGCACAAGTCAGTGCCCTGAAGCCCAGATGAATAGAATATTCCTTTTTCAGACAGCCACTGGCCTCTGAGACTACAGAGGACTGTGGCCTCTTCTGGGCTACACCAGCATCAAACACTGACCTGGCCAACAGGGAGAAGAGTTTGATTCTCCTCTATTCTACAAAATCAGAAATAGAGCACTTCAGTTTTCTGCTTCCATTTGCTGCAAAACAAGTGGGAAAGAAGAGCTTCATTTCTGCTTTGGTTTCACTTGCTTAAAATGCACTGGAAAAAATTCCTGAATCTCAGGTTCTGTAAAACAAATGAGTCCTAGACACTGTCTATACCTAAGGCCTACCTTCATTTTAAACTTAATGTATAAGAGTCTGGTTGGATAGTTAATGCTATAGTCCAGTCTCTAGACTCCACACTGACCACCTGAACAATTGAAATGCAGTGCTATTAACCAGGCACAATACTGTAATGTTCTCCTAAAAGAAGGACTCTCCCAAATCAAAACTGATAATTTTTTTTAAAGCCCAGGGTCACACAATTGACTTCTGTTACTCCAGTCCTGAATTTTCCATTTATTATCTTGCAGAATTTCCAACAGCTTTGCTGATAGACCTGACTGGATTTCAGAAATATTTCCTACATGAGGCTCTCAGTCACATCCCTAACCATGGCTTAACCATGGCCTGTCAGTTAACTGGACTGGAGAGTGACAAGAGGCACACCTCTGCTGGATGGTGTGTCACCCACTCCCGAGAACCTGTCCACTTTAATGACACCAATGTACCCTGAACGTGCATGAAGTTATAAACATGCATATGCAGAAGGGCAAATCTGCTGTCCAACGAAACAGAAATAGATGGGAAACAGGAGGTGAGGCTTTAAAGTGGTGTGTGGGGTGTGTGAGGGTGTGTGTGTGCTCTACCAACTGCTTCATGCTGCTTGCTGAAATTCTTATCTGGAATGGTGATTGCCCATTTCACCAATTTAGGAACTAAGGAGAACTTAAAACTAAGCATGACCCGCAGGCTGCTGCCAGTATGAACTCCCCCTCCACCACTTGCTCAAAGCCAAGACGCTTACCAGCTGAAATTTTCCACACTTGGTCTTTCTCATTAATCTTGAATGAATGTGGTTCAGATGATTCAGAACTAATCTGGCTTCTGGAATTAGAGCAGCAGAGAACAAACGAATGTTTAACCTCTCCCCTGGAACATTTAACCTCTCCCAGATGCTAAGGGTACTTTTCCTTGGGAAGCTTAATGTGCTTATAGGATCTGCAACACTGCTGCAGAAGAGGCTGCACAGATTTGTACTCACTGGGCCATACACAAAAGTGTTTGATGCACATGTCAGAAAGTTATGTAAAAGAAAATACAATGATAATGATGATGATGATAAAACAAGAGCATCAAACAGAAGTACTCTCATATTTGAAAAGCCTCAATTACATATTTCATCATCTCAATTCTAACTCTTCATGCATATCTACTAGATGAGTCTAGCATTCATGGTAACCCCAGAAGACCTGAGCTGAGGACCATATGCACAGCATGCAAGGTGCTCAAAAGACAAATGACAGATAGTTTGTGGATGCTATCATCAACACAAAAGTTTAGTGCATAAATAATAAGTTAGCCTTAGAGATACGTTTTTAGAAATAAACTGCTCAGGCATAAAAAATTTAGTATCCAAATATGTCAGTTTTCACTCATTCATACTCCCAAGATTATTCCTTTTGAAGAACTGAGAGCTGTATTTTAGGGATGGGGAGAGACATCCCAAAGCATACACAAAAATCCTACAGCATCCAACAACGGGCTGTTTCACCTTGGGATCTGGGTCTACAGACTCAACAAAATATAGCATTTTTTGTACTCAGCAGCATTGTAGAGACACCATCTATATCAAGTCTCCCACCCACAGAGCTATAGAGAAATAATTTCCATTCAAAGACAGAAAACCATACACACAGAGGTAAAAAGGTACCTCCAAAAACACTCAGTAAACAGTGGGAGAGCAGGACCAGCCCCCAGACATTCCGCTCAGGTCTGGGCTGCTGTTGCCAGGGCTCCTCATCACTGACTGACATCAGCTGCACCGAACAGCAGCTCAGCTTTTCTCCTAAAGTTATCCCAAATGTTTCCAGCTGGCTGCAGAGGAAATTAAAAGACAAATTCTAATATGCCCTCCACTTTACAATAAATTTAAAGCAAATGGCACAAGCTTGACCAAATTCTATCCTATCAGCTCAGTCCAGTCAGAAGAAGGTGAAATTTTCCCACTTATTCTTGATAACTCTTCAACTCAACAAGGCCTCAAATTCAAGGGGCAGAACAGATGAGATCTCACGGATATCTACACTACAGAAGTCCCTTCCCTCTCTACAGCCTCTGCCAAAATGAAGAACCCCACTGAACTATGGCAGGGGAGTGTGTGTGATTTGGACTTCCCTGGTCTCTGAAACAAGAGCACTCCTAGCTAATTTCAAAGGAGCAATAACCACAGTGCCCAACTTCCAGTATCTTCTACTTAAAATTTTCAAAGCAGAGGTATGAAATAAAGAATTTCATACATTCTGCACACCTAACTGGAGACAAATACTCAGAGGACTTAATTTTGACTCATTTTAGCCACTTTCATTTAACAGAAAAATAAACCTCCCACTGGTAGTGGGAAATAAAATTCAATGTGCATCTTTATCCCTAATCCTTACCTCTATCAACAGCTATTCAGCCTGCTGAGAATACCAACATTGTACTTAATAATATTCTAATAATTCTCTCCAGTTACAATATTATCTACATGAATGAAGGAACTCAGTGAGGAAAAGAAAAGCTGACCTTCACAGCATTTACTGTGAGATGTCTCTCTTCTACCTTTAGGCCAGTGATTTCTCATATGACTGATGAAGCTGTATTGCTAAAAAGGAGACTACTTTTTCCAAAATTGTCTTAAAACACTGTCATTTCAACAGATCTCAGCTTCCCCAGTGGAATCCATGATGTGGTCTGTTTCTCTCTCCTGCTTTTTCTCAGCTGTTTGTACAGAAGTTGAATGGACTCGGTAAGACAAGGCTTTAACGTGGCTCTTCACTTGGGGATTTGCAGTAGAAAGCAGAGGTGTAGGAATAAAAGATCTATGAAGAAGGTGAAGTTTTACAATTGCTTGTGCAATGAGATACTTGTTTCTACATTTCTCTTTTATCTGCTGCGACTCCATGTGGTGAAGGTTGAAAAAAAAATCATTACAAATGTGAAAAAAAGTCACAGAAAGTCACAAATATCAGAGTTTCTTTTTTCTGCATAGTGTATCTTTATGGCAGTTTGTTAGCAACTTTGTGCCAAAACACAAAATCACAGAGGGAGAGTCTAGACCATACACTCTTTCCTGACAAAGCCCAGGAAAGTTACAGAAAAAATACATACCCAAATATTTCAATTCAGCAATCCTCAGTGCCCTCCCTGAACAGCTCTGGTTTAGCAGCCAGTGGAGGAGACCATGAGTCCTCAACAAACCAAGAGGTTCTGGGAGGTCCATCAGCTGGTGGGCAACCCCAAAACCAGAGGTATTTCACTAATGAAGAGCACAGTCTTTGGAGGCACCAAAAGGAGCTGCTAAGATGGGCTTGGTTACCTATCAGACACTGTGCAATTCTCCTTTCAGTTGAATTGGTATCTGCCATGCAGTTGCAAAATACCCTTATTAATATTAACTAGAAAAAATATGTTCAAGAATGTATATGCACTCTCTCTCTGTGTAATTAATCTCTGGAGTAAAGCTGTTCCTTGGATTATTTCAAGTACAGAAAATCAGTGGGCTAGATTACAGGAAACAATTACTTATGGTACACTGGTGTTTAGAAAGAGACAGTGACACCCTGACATCCCCAGACAGCATTTGAGCCCTCTAAAGCTGCAGATCACAGAAAGTATCAAACTATGCTTTTCAAACATCAGATGATGCAAGCTTGCTCATTCTAGTGAAATGATACTGATCAGTCATAAAATGAATGGAACACAATCTTTTAAACATTCAAGAGGCAATAATTTATAAAGTATCTGTTTACTACAACCAATTAAGCGGAAATATTTTCTTCATGCATCAACTGTAAATTCTGACAAATCAGGGAAGGAGAAACGGAACAAATTACTTTGCCAAACCACTCCTGTTAATTCTCATGTTGGTGGTTTCATTGATAGTTAAGTCTTTTTTATAATGTCATATACAGAACATCACTGAATTTTCCAGCCAACACACAAAGGGTTGACAGTAAATACTCATGAACTGGAAAGCAGCAAGCTCAGCCATTTGCAGGGCTGAGCCACCCAGAGAGCTGCCTGTGCTGGAAGTGGCCAACACACCTGCAATTCTCAGGTCAACTGGAACATGCTCAAGCAACAGCTCCTTTTTAGAAATCCCTGCACCTAAATTTCAGATCACAGACAAACATGACTTGAAGCAAAGCAGCCTTGGATACCTTAAGCAGAAATTGATGTCATCTCATTCCATTCTTAACTCTTTTGAACCATTTTTCTGTCCTATTCCTAAGAGGACCTGCCACTCTGTTGTCATTATCAATCCCTGTTCATAAACCATTTCTTCCTCCACATTAGCTCCTCTGCTGAATCTGTTTTTGGGTTTTATTATTGTCTTCATTCTATTGCAGAAATTTTACAGCTCATTTGTACAGCTCTTAGCATCTCAGCATGGGATAACTTCACAACTAAATCTTATTAAAGCTATTCACACAATTCCTATGGACAGGACAAGGACCTGTGTTTCTTCATTAACTTGTGTGGAAACTCAGCTGACAGATGTGTCTCTCAAGTCTCCCCCTCTTTTCTTGGAGGAACTCTAGCTAGACTTGTGAAGACTAGAAAGCAGCAAGTGAGATTCACTAGGTTATGTGAGAGAAGTAAAATGGCATAAGAACAAAATGGACAAAAAATTTAGCATTTAACAAGGGCTCTGGATGGGAACTAAGATACTTGGTTATAAACAAGTCCAAAGATGACAAGTCAGCTCAAAGAAAGATATGCAGTATGCATTATTTTAATGGCTTTGTCTAGAGACAAAGGGCCCCTTCTTTTGAAGGAAAAGTTATTCTCTGTGTGTACCCCATACAACCCAATCTTGCCCATTATTCAGGCTAGAGTAGCCTGAGTGGGAAGATGATGCTGGCTGACCTCTCAGTGCCACACTGGAAAACAGCTTTAAGCACTGAGCTTAGAGGTCTTTTCAAACCTTAATGGTTCTATTACTTGCCTATGAAAGTAGTTTTAACAAAGGTTTATGTGAAATGCAGAAGGGAAATCAAGAACATGGCAGAACTCATTACACTTTCATGATGAGAAATTTCCCCGTACTTGCAAGCACAAGTTTCACTTGAAAGCAAAGGTTTCAAACCTGCCTGCATAGGTATTTCACACTAAGTTCCACTGAAAAAGTAAAGAAAGTAAAAAGCTGGTAATGCATAGCAGCCAAGTGATCCCTACACAACTGTTGACTCTAAGCCACCCCAAGAGAAAAGCTTCTTGGGAATGGCAGAAGTGTCACTATTTCACACAGTCTTGCATGAACAGACTGCATCAAAACATTTCCTCTTCAGTTCACAACATCTGCAATTCCTTTTGGTAATTCCCCCTTTTGTAATTCTCCTTCTGAGGGAGAGGAGGAGGGAAGACCTCTCTTTCTGCTGTCTCCAAGCAAGTTCCAGTCTTCAGTCCCAGACCATTCTGGTGTTGTACATGAGTGTGTATTGTGGTCTCTTCATCAGGGCAGCAAGGCTCAGTGCCTGCTTCCCTCTCCAAGGAAGAGAATGATGTTCACCACTATGGCACTGACCGGAGACGGTGCTTTAAATTGAAGTAGGAACTGCCTGATCTGCATCTTTGAGTAGCCAACAAACAAAATCTGGCACTGAAATTCATCTGCAGGATGGGTCGTGAAAGGGTGACTTCAGTGCCAGTTTCATAGTAACCACCAGGGAAAAGTTTCCCCAAAGGAAAAGAGGGAGTTCAATCTGCCTCCTTTTCTTGGCTTCCCTTTTAAAGAATACAAATAAGCTTCCTGAAAAACAACAGGCCTTTTGATGAGGTAATAGTTTTCCTCCATGTTTTTGTTTGTTTGTTGAAAACACTTGGATTTCACAGGAAGAAGTAACAAACACAACTGGGGATCAACTTCGTTAAAGAACTCTAAAAATCAACAGGACACACATCTCTTGCTTCAGCCACTAAACTGGATTGTCTCACTGGCTCGAGCAAAACTGCTGAATTATTTCCCTAACAAAAGAAAGGCGCTTTTAGGTCCTATAATCTCATTTCAAATCCTTTTACCCACTCCCTTCTCTTTTTGGCCTTGAAATTGCAATCCTCTTTCAGGACTAATCTAGGGACTAATTGGTGCCAGCACTCCAGTTTCTCTTGCCATTTTGTCCCCTCTCTACCGCATTGTTCAGGTGCCCAAAAGGACAGCAGGCCAGGGTTCAGCGCCCCTGTAATGAGTCTGTTCCTACAGACTAACTGTTAATAATTAGCAGGAAGCATTTTGTCTTTAAATTGCACAGCATGAGCAGCACAATTTCACTGAGCCAGAGAATTGCTTCACTGTGGCTGATGAAGCTCCCCAGGTTTGTGGGTGATGTGCAGGCTGGAGGGCAGCGTGCAGGGGGCCAAGCTGCCCAGCTGGGCACACAGGGTGGCACAGGCAGTGCCAGCCCCTCCAGAGCTACCCGTGGCAGGAAGGAGGGAAACGAGGAGCAAAGTGCTCACATCACCCAAAGCAGCTGCCAAGGAAAGCATCAACGTGATGGGACTGAGTTGGTGTGGTGAAAGGACAGTCTGAGTTTAAGAAATATTCCAGAACACAATTCCCTGAAGAACAACAAGTAAAGAGGAGATTTAAGAAAGTCTGCTACTCTTCAGCTCATGACTGTATTTGCAGGTAGTGCCAAAAAGGAACAATTACTTCTCTTACCAAGGGAATAGCAGTGTTGACTGTTTTCCATTTTCTGAAATTTTCTCAGACTTGCAGCAGACTTGGAAGCAAAATTAGTTTTTCTGTATTTGGAAACTTCAATCTAGAAAGTGCATTAAAACAAAACCATAAAAAAGCTGTTTCCAATGGACATTCATTTCCAGCAAACCTAAGGCTAACCCTGAGTTTTGATTCAGGCAAAATTTCTTTGCTTTTTACATCACCAAACGTACACATTAAGTTTTGACATTTTGATATTGTATAGTGCATTCTACTGTCGTGAAGCTGAAGGTCAACACAAGAAACTCCACCTGAGACACACACTGCTTCCATCGTGCCCCAGCAGTGCTCTGCAGTTTAACCACCACTGGGACTAAATCCACACTCTGTTCACTGCTGTCTTCAGACATCTATGAGGATGACATCATGAAGAACAGATTAGCATCAAAACAGGAAAATGATACAACCTGCTTCACTCTCCTGAAAGATGAACACTTCTTGTGGAGCATCAGTGAGAGACAAGCTGTCAGATGCTGAGACTCCTGCAGAAGTCAACACACAAGACACTCAAGTCTCACTCAATTTAGGGAATCTACCATTACTGCAAAGAGACAGCAACAAATACACATGAGCAGAAAGGAATGCTCAGCCAGCATCTCACTACCACTGGAGAAGAACACAGTTTGTCACTGCAAGAACCTTCTGGAATGGTGTGGGTATGTAACTTTTACACAGTAAGAACACAGCATTTATCTCTGGTCGTAGAAATTGATAGCAAGTATGAACACAGACCTAAACTTAGTGATGATTTTTCTTCATTTGCACCATAGCTTGAGATCAGGTGGTGTCTCAGCGGCTCAGTTAAGATGGGTAATAAGTAAATTCTGCACATACTGCCATCCTTGGAATGTTAGATTTTCCCACCACACTAAAGCCATCCACAATGCAAGACTTTGCTGGGGAATTCATATTATAGATCAGCTGGAATAAAGGCATTTAAATTTTCCATGTCTTGAAAATGCAGTTTGCAAATGTGCTCGGGATCCATCACTGATTTCTGTTTGCCTTCGTGTGACCAATTTCAGACTAAGGGCTCTCCTCAGGTCATCCAATTCAGCTTCCTGCCAGCAGAAAACTCTTTCCTACAGGCAATTTTCTAGAATTTTATTGAGTCTGCTTTTCAGCACTCTACGAGATGGATTTCAGACAATCTCCCTTAAGGAACTAATTCAGTCTAGTAAGTTCATTATTTGCACCTGGTCAATGACCAAGGGAAGATAATCCAGGGTCTGTGTACTTGGCTCCTTCTCATATGCTATTAAAATGGGAAGTTTTCCATCCCACTGTCAAAATCTGTTCACAGCAGCAATACAACAGCAGCAGAGAGACATCCCCCTGAAAATCAAGTAATTGTGTCTATAGAGAGATATTATTAACTTGTTCATGGCATCAAAGCAACCTCCCTTTTCTACACTGCAGTTTGAAACCTGGTAATCAGAAGATAACAGGTGAAGACCAGTTCCTATTGCCAGTCCCCTCCCCTCAGGTCAGTCATACCTGGGTAGTGTTTGCCTGCTCCAAAGCACTCCTAATGCCTGTGCCAGCCCAGGCTGCTGCACGGCAGCTGCATTAGAACACCAGGCTGAAACATGCAGCAGAATGCCAAGCTGTGCCTTGCAAATGACCCTTTTTCTCCAAGCTTGTGAACTCCAAGGAATCAGGAAGCTGAGGTAAAGCACTTTTCCCCCTCTTTTTCCTGGCACTGGAAGACTTTTCAATAGCACTGAAGTAACTTGAAAAATCAGGCTTGCAAGCCAAGAAACCTTTAAGGCAGGTTTGTAGCACACACCCACCAGACTGCAACAGTCAATACTAAGCACAATGATGCCTCCATGCTCTTCTGGAAAGAATGTCCTCTGGGACCCAAGCACACCATAAATTTACTAGCACAGCACTGTGCCATCTCAGTAAGATTATGGCTCAGTGATGAGTTCTCACTGGTAGGAATATTTTAAGAAAGCCCTCGTCCTTGACAAGCCCCAATACCTCAAAAAAATTCCACAACAAATCACCAGGATCACACTTAAAGCACAATTACACAAGTGTCTTCCCCAGCACAACTAAGAGGACAGTTTGCTATTCAACGAGGGCAGCAAAAGCATCTTAAAATTACTTTGCCAGGAAGAAACAAGAAAACACACCAAAAATCCCCCAACAAACCTCCAAAAGCCCAAAAGCAACACTGTGCTGAACAACCAGGTGATTCTGCTCCAAGGATCTTCAAAGCTTCACACAAACCAAAATCCTAAAGCTCTTGTTCCATGTAACTACAAAATAGAGGGCTCATCAATACAAACTGCCCTATTTTCAAAGCAGAGCTTTGACAGTGACATCCCCAGGGTGACAGAAAAGGACCAGCTCCAGGAGGAATTTCCAGTTTCATTTTCCCCCCAAATCTGACCAAGTCTACTTCTACACATGAAGTCAAAAGCAGCAAAATGTACTTAATAATCAAAATATCTACACTGCTTTAGCAGTATAGCTGACTGTGGCTCTTAAACTATCATGGAATAAATGTGTTTGTATAAAGCCTTCCTTTTACATTTTATTACACTTGCAAGTTGCAAAATAAAAGCTGGCTACTCCAGAAGCTTTGTTTGTTATTAATTCCCTTACGTTTAGAAAATTATTTCATTCTAATTAATTGTTTTATTTATTTTTTAATCTCATGAGAAAAATGGTCTTCTTCATCTTTCATATGCAAAACAGCTAAAGAGAGAACAATTTTTTTATATAGAGAAGGAACTCCAATTAATAGAGATCTTAAATACGTGGGGAGCTGTTATGAATTTTGCCATTGATCAGACAGCTGCCTGAAAAAAAAGTGCCTTTTCAGGAAAGTTACATAATTAAAAGTAACCCAATTCCTTTTTGCTTGTGTTTTTTTCTCCATCTGCTTATCTAGATTAAACATAAAAATTAATGAAACACAAATGATGTCAAATTTGCTAAATTTACATTTCTCTTTCATATACTTTTACTGGACCTGCATCCTGCGCTTCCATCAGTTATGGATTTTCAATGCTCCACGGACATTTGAAAGCACTGTTACATTTTTAATAACCCAACCTTCAGTATCTGCATTACTAAGCAATTCATTTTCCCAAATTCCATATATTCTGTCTTAAAAAACATCACCGTCACCACCATCACAATAGAATAAACCACAGGATTCAACACACTTCTAAACTAAATGGAAGTGCCAAAAGGAGAGTCTGTTCTAAGCATCTTTAGCTTTTCAAACTAACCTAAGGAAAGTCTCCACCAAGCCTGTAACCACTGTTTCAACAGAATTTCTTTTGGAAGCATATATAATGGAATTGTGATAAAAATAGTTACAGGAAAAAAAGCAGTGAGAGGCGTAGAGCTCTGCAATATTTATACCACCCAGGCAGACAACACAGAGAACCCATCAGTGAGGTTAAAAACTGCAGCACACAGAACAACTGACAACAGCAGTCAGGTATAAGGGGCCATAAGAAACAAATGCAAAACCCCTCTAGCTGCATAAAATTGGACACTGACTACTACCTTTAAAAGTGAGCAGAATAATAAATTACAGTTATTCTACTCTTACAAATAAAGTCCATGTTGTCCTGATTCTAATACCAAAAATATGTCATACAAGCTAATGAAAGAAAAATTGAACAAGTGCACGCATGCTGCAGCCAGCCAGGAAAGAAACACATTTACAATTGTATTAGCATGACCCACTGGCTGTGCTATCTCGGATGCTTTAAGGGCAGAGCAATAAAAAATTACCATACATAACTGAACCGCTCATATGAGCTGCCAGAGTGAGTACTGGCAATTAACAGGAGGGGACTGTCAACAAAGCAGGAATGAGTCAGGATGTAAAGAAAGGAAAGATCTTTTATAAAGCTCCGATCCACATTCTCATCTGAGCTGGCCAACCTCTTCACCAATTTGCCTTTCACAAAGGAATAAAGGATCTGAACGCATGGAGGTGGAAACCACGTTTCCCTGTAAACAGATACACAGGTGTATGTGACAGTCCAGACAACTTCACCCCAGGGAGAGCTGGGCTGCAGCCCCACCCACGCTCCTCTCCTGGTATCCCCAAGTTACTCACCAACAACAGAGTTTGCCAGTCACACCGCTGGCACAAACCCTCTGCAGATCAGTTGTCTCAAACAATTCTCCCACCACTGTTCTCTGAGTATTTGCTCTTTTGTAATGAAAATAGGTCACCTGCCCTAAAACAGTACATTTTTGTTTTAAGTGCAAGAGAGAACAGCTTCCCTGGCAGCCAGACTGTCTTTTGACATAAAAAGTACACTGCAGTATATACACATATCTGTGCACAGAAACCCCAGCGATCTGCACATTTATTACTAAAACCATTTGCAGTCATAGGGAAAAATGCCTCAGACAAAATGGGGAATCTTATCAAAAGCAGAACAACACAAAACCCACCAAACTGGATGAAACCCACAGTCTGTTTAGTCCATTTATATGACCTAATGCCAAAGAAGATGAATTTTTCACAGAAAGTGGAAGAGCAACATAACGCAGCACAGTAAATTTGTGCTCGCTTCTACAGCCCATGTGGACTTGAAGTACTGGAGAGATTGATTTAAATGTAAAAATCCCACAAGAACTAGAATATTCTCCCAAATGCATTTGTATTAACTGTGGACATAGTAATTAAACACAATTCCAACTTCTGTGGGATTATCACTTAATCATTAGCCTCAACATTCTCCTGTGGTAGGCACTAAGGTTCCGCTAAGTAATTTACAGCCTGCCCCTAAGCCTCCCATCCCCACTCTTTCAACCAGTAGCAAAACAAACACACACACACAAACAAACAAACAACAACAAGAAAAACTCCTCAAGAACCAAGGAGAAAAATGCTGCATTTTACAAACAAAGGTTCACAAGTCAGAAATATCACAAATACCACCAATGAGTACCACACACCTACAGACTCATCTCAGGGATACCTGGAATGGAAAGAAAGCCAACAAGAGAAAACTCCGTTGAATTCAATTTCTTGAAATCTATCTAAAACATGGCCTCTGAATTCTCACTTGTTTACTGCTGTAACAAAACTGCCTGACAGAACTATGGGGTTTCCATAATAAAGTCAAAAGATCTGTGAAAAAACACACTACAGAAAATCAAATATAACCTCCAGAGTTTCAACAGAGCTTTACTGAGAAAGAATAACAAGTGCAAGTGCTGAGTACTTCTGTTTAGCAAGGGGAAAGAGGAACAACCATTTTATCAAGTCACTGTTGCACTGGACAGGCAAAGAGACACACCTCTCACCCTCCATTCTTTTACTCCAGGACAATGAGGTGGTAAGGAAAACAATTTCACTTCCCAGGCTCAGAGAACTTTGAGGAGAATAGAAATTTCTCTTCTAAGGACCTTCCAACACCTCCAAACCCCAGTTTTTATATAAGTACTTTATTCTGATGAAACAAGCAGCTTGATTTCTCCAAGTCAAAATTCAAAACCCAAGTGTAAAGAAGTTTTTGTATTAAGAAAAACTCTATGCTTTTTGTTCCAAAAGTTCAGTAAAAGGTGGTTTAATACAATTTAAGCCCTTTCTGGTTTTACTCATTTGAACCCTGGAGACTCCCGAGAAACGAAACTCTAGCAAAACCCGCAAGTTTTACTCCTACAAAAGCCAGTTCCATCAAAATAGCAGGAGTATCATTTTTACTTATGATCATACAGAGGGCAGATTCACACACACTGAAAACTGGATACACAACATGAACCCAGGTGCTAGAGTTATAAAAGCCAGAAAAAACATGGTCAGTAATCACAATCTGCATGAGACAACTCCAGTCTTGAGCTGAGGATTTCTGACATCAGAAGTTAAGTCATACCTGACAATGACAAAAATTATGATTCAATCATTCAAATACTATAACAATACTGTAACAAAGGAAATTATGACAAAATGTACTTTCTTTAAACAAATTAATAAACCTGCCTTCTCCAGAAAGGGTATCAAATGATATAGAGGTACAACACCACCACTGTACAGCACCCTGTATATACACATATGCATACAACACACATCCCAGAAAAAGTGAATTGGTCAATAAAGGTTCAAAAGAACTAACCCACTAAAACATCTTTTGAGCTTTTTATCTAAAAAACATATAGATACGGAAGAAATAGGAGATCTGTGCTTTAAAAGAAATAATTCACAGAAAGACTGATTGATACTTTGGGAAATACTGGGTTTAATACACACAGGTATGAAATGCAACTGCAGTTTCTTTTAACTGTACGCATAAGATAACTGGAAACACTATTGGAGCAGATGGGTGAGCCTTATAAATGGGAGATGAGGGAATCAAGGAGGGAGATTTCGTTCAGAACAAGGACCAGCTGCTCTGCAAGGTCCAGTGGCCCAGGGCCCAAGCTGATGGTGCACCATGCAGCTCAGTTTTGTACCTCTGCTGGCTAACACACGGCCTGATGGGCCCCCTCGATCACCTTGTTAACATTCCCCACAGTCATACTGTGAGCAGCAATGAAATGTGTCCCTCTTATGCTCTGCTTCCCACTAACATCATGCAGAGAAGAGGAAATGGTTCTCACTGGCCATGCTCCCCTCCTGGGACATTCCTCTATGGACAGCCAGGATTTTCAGTAGATCTGTCACCTTTTCTTATAACCTGGGGAGAAGATGTTTACCTGCAATCAGTTCCTACAGCTCTTGGACTCAAGTGGACTACTCCAAGTCTGCCAGGGCCTTTGAACCTGTGTGCAAAACTGGTATTATCAAAGAAAGATTGCATACGGAACTAATTGGTTACACAAATATTCAGAGTTTTGCATAAACTACAACAGCTGCCTCACATTTTAAACATGTTTTCTATTCCCTAAAATATATTAAAATGCTAGGTGAAATGATGAAAGGTCCACACAGGCTTTTTTTTAAGACAGAGCTGCAATTCTTGGAAATAGTCAATGCCCCTTAACTTTGAGTTTAAACAATTATTAAATATACAAGAAAGAGTTAAATTGCAGCATGCCTTAAAATCATAACCATTACACATGAAGCCATCCCTTACCCATTGTTTGAAAGATTCAAGTTATCTTAATAATTTTTACTAGTAGTTCATCACTATTAGCATAACATTAAGAATTGTTCTATGAGCATCACTCTTAGAACTACAAACAATGTGACTTTTCCTGTCAATTTTTTTTTATACAAGCACCAAAGGAAAGCCCAATAGCTAATAGAGAAGTGAAGAAAATCTAAAAAAAAATACAAGAGCATGATTAAAACTAAATGAAAAAAATTAACTTGAGTTATTGAAATACAAAAAAACCTTTTCATAATCCAAGAGCAGCAAGTGTGACACACTGTGATACTGTTTGTGGCTTCCCCAAGCTTCACAAGTCTGTTTTCAAATTGAGAAGTCAGATAATTTACATGGCTGTAACATTATATGATTAACAAAGATGATGCTCATGGTGACCACTGTTCATTGCACTAATACTCCTACTTGAGTCTGAATTTTCAACTCCTAAAACTTCAGTGAACTGTTCCTGAACGCTGCACAGGCTTCCCCATGCACACAAGTGCTGCAGTGTCCCAGTGACGCAAGGGCTGCTAATGGGACGAAGGGTGACAGATCCTGCACTGCCCAGGGACCGAAGGTGAGCTGTCCCTCACACCCTGTGCGTTTTGCTGCACCCCACAGCTCCTGCACTGTGCAGCCCTGCCCCACCTGCACCAGCACACACTCCAGGGGCAGCAAGGAACAGGGATGAGGAGCTGCAGAGAAACACAAGCACAGCACCCACACGCTTCACGTTCCTGCTGCCAGCAACTCACAGCTCTGTCAATGAGGCCACTCTAAAAACTTCCATAAGGAAACACCCAGGCCCACAGAGGGTTTTACAAACAAAGTAACAAAAATTTCAAAACACATCCCTACACTTTCTTTTTCCCATGAACTTAGTGGAAATATCTACGGTACCATTCCAAGTTATCTTTGGAATAAGGCTATATTTATCTACAGAAGGCACAGAGGAGGGGAAAAAGAGCCTAAGAAGCCAAGTAACTGGAAAGACTGCTCACAAATGGAACCATGAAAAATAACAACATAAAGCAATGAGCTGGTGTTTGCCTGGCATCTAGAGAAAGATGACAGACTAAGGACTCTGCTTTACAGTACTTTACCAAAAGTCTAAATACATGCAAACAAAACAAAGACTCAACCAAATCTTCATGTATTTGACATGTAAATGGAAAAAATGACATTTCTTCTTTCTGGAGGTATGAACGAGAAAGAATTGAAAACATTTCAGTTGAGAAGGCTCAGAAGCATGTGACTAATTTTGAGAGGAATGAAGATGTGATTAGAGGGTCATTTGTATTTCTACCAGCCATTCCTGCATGAAACTATGTTAGAGAGATCAGATTCAGACTTTCTCCTCCTCTTTTTCTGTCCAGGATCTGTGGTCAGCTTTCTGAATTTATCCTTCCTCCCTACACATCCTTCAGGCTGTAAGGTGTAAAAAAGAAAAGAAAAAAAAAAAAAGAAAAAAAAATAAAAAGAAAAAAGCCTTTTTAAAAGTAAGAAGAGTTGATCTGTTTTGTTTCCTGAAACTATATTCAGTGGGATCACAGAAGTCTAATGGTTAGAGAACTGATAAGAATATGATAGAAACCAAGCCCTGGATTGAGAGATCCTCAAATATTTATGCATTTCTCAGTGCATTCACTCCACCAGAAGTTCACTTTGCTGTTCATACCTGACACCAAACTAAACCAATATTATCTAACTTGCCAGAAAACAGAAATAAAGCAACATAATCCCATAGTATAGATGGTCTTCAAATTAAGGCATGTGATAGGGGCAGAGGGCACACTTCAGAAGAACTTGCATTCTCTATGATCTCACTAACTACAAAACTATGAAAACAAAAATTCCCTGAAGACTCCACCTTAACACCACATCAAGAGAAGAAAACTCATTGTGACTCCATACAGGAAGTAAAATAGATCATTCTTGATAAAGTGGTTGTAACATGCACAGAAATTAATATCAGACTTCCCTATGATCAGCTTCATTTCCTATCAAAAGCACAAACAATAACACAGAATTAAATCCACACTTCCAGACTGCAAAGGACAACCAAATCATGTCTTTTCTACAAGAGACACCCTGAAAGTCTTTTAGTGAATAGGAAAAGGTTGTTTCACCAGCATCCCCAAATGGTCACAGATCACATCTGATCTCAATGTATGAAGTGTACAGATAGGAGGGTGCTTATAATTTGTCTAATGTGATAACCTACAACTTCCATGTAGCTTCAGTAAACAAGTGCGAAAGGTGGAAGCAGTGATGGTAAATTCAAAAGCTGTAAATATTTGAAGGTGTTCCTCCAGCAGGGCTGCACTGCTCCCACTGCAGGGCTGCACTGCCAGGGAGCTCCCACAGCAGGGCTGCACTGGGCTCCGACTGGTGAAGTGGGAGCAGGAGGGCAGGACTCAGTGATAAGACTCTGTGCTTTCAGCCTTAAAATAGACAAATGCAAATGAAAGCATGCCCAGGTCACCTCCCCTGCCATTTACCACAGAGGCCACAGTGATGGCCATCACTTTCTCACAGTGATTTGTAAAACTTGGATTTTCAGGAACAAAGCTTTAGCCACCAGGTTTCACAAATCTTTCTCTGTGTCTCTACAAATAAATTTCAGAAGTTAGATAAGGGTTTATAACCACAAAGTCCCTTTTTCTAATCTCAACCTTGGGATAAAGAATATTTTTATCAGAAAGAGGTATCAAAAGACAAGACAATGGAGAAGTGATGAATGTTTAAGGAGCTCATGGCTTGTACTTTCACTTAACCAAGTGTATATCTATAAATATATTTCAAAGTTGCTATTGCCAAAATAATTGTAAAATTTAAGAAGAAACACATTAGTCTAACACACCTATTTTTTGAAACCAAGGAGAGCTCTTCCTTTGTAATGATGTGTATCAGTGTTAGTTTGCTCTTGAAATTCATCATAAATGAATGCCTTATGACACATGCTTGAATTAGAAGAACCAGATAAAAACCAGATAAAAGGAGTTTTATTTGTTGTGAGTATTGTTTTTTAAGAACACACATCCAAGCCAATTAAAATTAAATAATTCACCTTGTGACATTTCTCTTCTAACAGCTTACAGGTAATCTTTGCCCTGAATCGAAGCAGCAAATTCAGACAACTGCAGTCTGAAGTTCATTCTTATCATTCTCAACACAGCAAGGTTGCCTTTTCCCCCAAAATGTCTCCTATACATGGAACCCAGTGTAGTCCAAATGTCATGGCTTGAGCCATTTTTATCTCAAATGATACTGGTATAACACTCACTCAGCCATCCAAATGAATGGGTTCACATCATGAAACTCCTTCATAAAAGGTCCATTCCTGTCACATTTATGTAGGATGCTCTACTGAAGTCATGAAACTGAATTATCTGATGCAATTAATTTAATTCTGTTCAGGAAAAGGGGAATTTGTGTATTCAGTAATCATCATGCTTGGGATATTTTTACAATGCATTCCTCCACTCTGTGTTCAATTCTACCCTAAGCTGCTTATGCAGATATTAAACAAAACATGTGATTCACTTGTGCATCTTTATTCTTTTAAAACATCTGATAAAGACAAGGAATAGGTCAATTTACCCCTGTGGAATTTCACCAACTGACCTTTATTCCTAGAGCCAGGAATAATATTGGCAAATTATCTGGTTCCAGATTTATTTTATTAAGCGACATAGCTTCTCTTGGTTGTGGACTTCCATTACATAAGATGGCCAGACAGCAAAACCTCTGCCACCCAAGGATTTTTTTCTAGATGTACTGTCTTCACCATAAGAAAAATTCTCCTTGGAATTTGTTACTATGACGATGGGTAGCTCTGGAGATCTGACTGTGGTGGAATGGATTTACATTTTCTACCCCTATTGAAGTCTTTGTACACATGAGAAAGCAATCACTTACACATGGGATTACTGGTTTCTTCCAAATGCACAGGGAATATTCAACTCGTTGAGAATATATTGGAAATTTATTCAGAAAATTATCATGTAACTGCCAATCCAGAATTAATTCAAAAGTCACTGATAGGCTAGACCAGCTTCATGTTGACGTTTCACCAGTCATTAGCAGTAGAATGAATAAATATTTTAGAATACTATGGGGATATTAAGTTTGATTTAACAGTGGAAATGCTGAAAGATAGCCAAGTAGGAGTAACAGTGAGACCACAATTTCTTCATATAAAACCTGGCCTTTGCTGTATTTGCAAGGCATTTGCTCCTTCAACCACACAAGCTCTTTGTTTTATGATGCAGTCATTACAAGGAAGACTCCAAAGCACTTGGCAGCACAAGCAGTGTAGCAGCACCTCAGACATCCCACGGGCTCCAAGGAGAAAAACCTTCCCTTCCAGTTTTGGGACTCACTTGTCAGTATTGCAGTAGACTCCTCCTTCTCCCTTGCCCAGCTACACTGGGCAGTGCTGAAAGCAGGTAGTGACTGAAACCCACTTCTTAAATCCCATACTGTCTGGCACCTGCCAGTAGTCCTCTCTTCTCCCACGCATGAAAACAGGCTGTGAGGTTCTGGACACACACCCCATTGGAAGAGGGCAGCACAACCTCTGCCCAAGGTCTGTGACTCTGCAGGCATCCTTTGCCACACACAGCAAGCAAGGAGCAGCAGTGGGCACAGCTGTGCAGGATGAGGACAGAGGAGCAGCGGGCACAGGGCTGTGCAGGACGAGGACAGGGAGCAGTGGACACAGAGCTGTGCAGGATGAGGACAGGGGAGCAGCGGGCACAGGGCTGCGCAGGATGAGGACAGAGGAGCAGTGGGCACAGGGCCGTGCAGGATGAGGACAGGGGAGCAGTGGACACAGAGCTGTGCAGGATGAGGACAGGGGAGCAGCGGGCACAGGGCTGTGCAGGACGAGGACAGGGGAGCAGCGGGCACAGCTGTGCAGGACGAGGACAGAGGAGTAGCAGGCACAGGGCCGTGCAGGATGAGGACAGAGGAGTAGCAGGCACAGGGCTGTGCAGGATGAGGACAGAGGAGCAGTGGGGACAGCTGTGCAGGACACAGTGTAGCTTTGCCCCTGTGCACTCCCTGACACCCAGACAGGGTGTCTCTAAGGGTTCATCCCTGCAAGGACTACCCACAGCAGTGCTGCTGCATTGCTTCCTTCAGCCTAGCCTAGAAGAGCTGCCCATGTCATTGCTCCTGCTGCCAACATCTGCCACCAAATTACACAGTGGTTCTGGCAAACCCAGCCCACTGAGTCAACAGTCACTTCACCCATAAAAAAATGGGAGTCCTCTGGCTTTCAACTGCATGTGTGTGCTAGATTTTTTTGTTTGTGGGGATTAGAAGGGATTCAAATCTCTCAATTTCTATGTCAGATGTGCATTACACTTCTACTCAATATGAGAATTTATCAATAAATCTGGATGAGCATTAATTAAAGTACTCTTTAAAAGGCAGCAGTAACAATAAAGCAAGGGCCAGAAAACATGCTTTGTTCAAATGCACAAATTACAGTTTTAATCCATTACCTAAATTATTTATCTGTCCTTCTGCCAAGTACAGTAGTGAGGGGTACTTCCACAGGTCGTGCTAGGGACAGTGTTTGCCCAGCACCCCCCAGAGCACAAGGACAGCCGAGCTGCACCGCCTCGGCACCCTGCACCCCTGGTCACGCTCTGATTTCCAGAATAAAATCCAGGGCCCAGGGGCATCCCCGGCCACCGGGGCGATCCCCCGACACAACAGCGGGCGCAGGGTCTCCATTGCCAGCGCCGTGCCGGGATCGCCGTTACCGCGGCAACGGCGCGGCCGAGCCCGCGGCCCCGTGAGGCGGCAGCGCCGGCCCGGCCCGGCCCGCGCGTTGCCGGGAGACGCGCCGTCACCACGGCGACCATCACGCTGCCCTCCCTCCCGCCAGCCCCAACACTAACGCGGAAAAATAACAAGAAGCACCCCAGCCGCCAAGGGAGCCGTCAGCGCCACCGCGCAGTCCCGCCGCTACTGCGGGCCCTGCTGCGGCCGGCTCAGCACACCTTCCCCGTCCTGAGGGGGAAGCACGGGCCATGAACCGCAATCCCGGCCCTTACCGGCATCGAGGAAAACGCAGTTTGCCAGCCTCAGCACCTGCTTTCCTGCTTTGCAGATGGCAGCCATAGATCATGTCTCTTTGCTAACACTGGTCATAAATGAATGCCAGATCAAAAAAACCAGCAAAATGAACAGAAAACACCACCCCATGTCTGTTTCACTGAAGCAAAGGAGAAAATCCAGGCTAATCCTAAGGGCCACCACAAGCACCCATCCACCACCAAGCGCTGCTCAAGGCACCTGGGCACCAGCTCAACCTGGTGGACATCCTGGGGCTGCACAGGCAACATCAGCCTCGGCTCTCCCAGGAGAAGAATGAGCCCATCTCCTCTGAGAGAGGGAGGGAATCGGGCTTTCACCAAAGGGGATAAGTGGGCACTTCAGAGCTCTCCATTTGCTCATCTGCATTTTTATTTCAGGCGCTCCTCTGCCAAAGGGCTGTTGCAGGAAGCCCGCAGGCTCTGCTGCCAGCAGGGCCATGAGCAGGCAAAAGGTGCCCCGGACACGCTGAAGGGGCCAGGCCAGACCGGCGCTCCCGGGCGTTCCGCACTTGCACATTCCAAACTGTGTCCCTTGATCACATTTAGTGTCTTACCCAAGAATCATATTCAACATCGCAGAAAAACATTTAGAATTGTAAAATGCATCTAGTTCTTACCTTTGATATGCCTGAGGAGATGTGGGAGGTGTATTGAACACATGCGAATATGGGTGATAGGGTGTCTTTTTCAAAGCCTGAATAAGATTTTGTCTATATTCTGGGTCTATACACCACAAGGACCCCTTTCCAATACTCTGCAAAGAGAAAAGAATAAAAAAAAAAAAAAATCAAACATTTGATCTAATGGCATAGCCATATTTATTTAGCAGTTTTTGTCAGAAAAAGCAGTGACTTTGGGTTTTTTGTCTGACAAAAGTGAATATAACTTTATGACTGTATGATTTAAATCACAATTCTGAGGGAAAAAAGAATGAATGTTTGGTCACTCTTTCTCCCCCTCTCTCTTGTTACTAGTTAATAGGATTTAATAATATCTGGCAATTTTCCAATCACCTCATATTGGAAAAATAAGAAGCTACAGTTAACCGTTAAACAGAAACTTTGAAAAGAAGTATCTTGGTTTTTGAAGTAGTTTTCTTTTCCTTTTGCTGTTATACAAACAGAAACAAGGCTAAAAAGGAGAGGGTTAAACACCCTAGCAACTGTTTTAAAAATATAAGGACTTAATCCTCCAACCCACATGACATCAATACCATTATACTACAAGAGGAAATTAATCATCTTTTCTCCTCAGAGGGGAAAAAATACCAAAAAAACCCAAAACAAACCAACGAACCAAAACTAAAAAAAAAAAACCAAAAAAACCACCCACAGTATAATCAGAGTATAACCATTTAAGTGTGTTGTGAAATTGTGATCAGCTAAAACAACAGTTACTGTAATTACCCTTTCTGGACTCAAGGAACAACACCAGCAGTTAATCTGTAAAGTAAAGATTACACTAAAATTCAGTGTTTATTCTGCAGTTACAAGCAGTGCAATTTCATTTCTTGTCTCAATCCCATCAGAGGTCAAGCTGAGGATTTTGGATTGTTTTGTGTGAGTTCTTAAACAAACATGAAAACTGCCTCAGCTTCACTATGAAAGCATATGGAAGGATAGTTCAGGAGCAGTCTTGCTCTGCTTGATCATACATAAACACAAACACAAATCCTAGCTGTTGACTGAACTCAACTGACAGGCATTCAAGGCATTATGCTATGACTTTTTGGTAAATGTTGATGCTTTCTGGAACAGGTGGGGGAGGCTGTGTTACTCCTCTAGCTGCTTTTCAACTCAGGACCATCCCTCTCCTCTGCTTCAACTTCTATCAGTGAAACAAAGCTCTCAGTTAACGTTACAGAACAAGCACACACAGACACAGACACAGACAGCATCACAACCGAAGAAGGACATTATTTTCTTAAACCATATAGAAGACCAAAACCAGACACCTGTTTCCTTTTGAAAACTTGTATCCTTGCCCTACCACTTCCTAAGTGCTCCTCTGCCCCACGGACAGCTTTAGGATACACAGTGCAACATGCAAAGTGCTTACAGAGAGCAAATGTGCACTAAATTCTCCTCCCCAAAAATAAATGAAAAATAAATGAAAAACAAAAGTCTTCCCCAATGTCCCTGGATGGCTTTGTGTGCACCTACAAAGTTTCCAGCACCATGTGAGACTTGGCTTGAAAGAAAAGGAGAGCAGCCAGCAGGAGCTGTGACAATCTTCTGTCAGAAAGAAGCAGGGCTGCAGGCTGCTCTGGTGGAACAGGAGCATGGGGTCAAGACTCTTCAGGATGGCTTGCAGGGTTCAAGCACATCCATCATTTTACTGCCCACAGGTGACCCACTAGGAGGCCACAGAGGCCACACTAGGAGCTAGAAGATGTCTAAGGAGAGACATCTTCCAGCACTTGAAATGACGCAAGGTTCCAATATGGCCACAAAAGCCCAAGACTAAAGGGCTAGAGAGAAGCAAGCAAGGCTCTGATCTCAGCAAAGCACTACAGCCAACAGCTGAGAGATCCAGTGCTGCTGTCAGCTGAGGAAGCTGTGCACCACAGTCCTCACACCACTCTGCAAGGAGGAGGTTGTTATGCTTAGCCCTCCTAAAATATGGGACAATGAGCCAGACACATGACAAGGCCAGTAAGTGATTCTTAGGCAAAGGACAGAGTCAAAAATAGAATTCAAACATCCCAAATTCCACTTCCATGCTCTATCCAAGAGCCAGACTAAGAACATAAAATTTCCTTTTAAGCAAGCAATGAGCAAAACTGGGAAAATTTTTCAGAAAACCTTTGCTGGATTCCTTACTTCTTACAGCATGGGATAAGCTTATAAAAAAAGCTACACTTAAATACCATCTACCTTATTTGTACTTACTGGAACACAACACATTGTTTCCAAACTTCTCTGTTTTTTCATTTACTTCCAAGACAGCCTTGTCACCTACCTGGAAGATACTACTCCCCAAAACCCATCAGTCAGTCTAAGCTGAGGGCCTTACAATATGAAGTCACTACTGAAGAGTGACTTCAAAACCTTTCATTACTGTTAAGATAAGTTTGTGTGGTTTACCCATATTCTTGCAAAAGCCAAAAATAATCTCACTGAAAAACAGGAACTCTGACAAAAAATATTGAGAAGTACACTCCTCGTTAAAAAAAACACTGGGAAGGCAGATTTGCTATATTTTCACTGCAACTGAACTGACTTATAATTTACCAGCAAAAACAAATGTAATTTAAGGCAAAGCTTGCCAACTTTGCAATGTTCTCTTTTAAGACAGTTACTTTTTTTTTCCACAATCACATAACAGAGCATGAATAAAAAGGAAAACTGAAGTGACATCTGGTTAAGAAACCTTCTTGACTGTTGGGAGGTGTGAAGAGCTTTGTTAACTGTCTGTTCAGATGTGTCATTAGTCTTCCCATGTACAGAGCAATCACGGGAAAGGAAATCACTGGAGCTCAGCCCCGTTGGTAGTGATTAATTTCCATCTTATGACACTTGGCGTGCTGCTTCACTACCTCCTCCAAGCCAAAAGTCAATAGTGACTCCAATCAAAAACCAGCAAGGAAGGGTCAAAAAAAACCCAACTCTGGATTACATTTGTCTCCCAGGCAACAAGTGGCTGAGGAGTGGATAACAGCCCCCTGATATCCTCAGCACTTGGAGTGCTTTCAGACCTCCCTACATGCCACCTCCTCCCAGGGCCAGGCACAGCCACCTCCTTCCTGCCAAACACAGGTTACAGCTTCTGCACTGATTCCTGGTTAACGTGATTAAAAACTGGGGAGTGTTATTACAAGTCCTCTTCATGTCCAAGTGTAAACTTGAGGGTAAACTACTTTAGAGGTGCTAATAGGGAGAGAGAGAAACACACAGAGTTACCCAATGAAATATCTTGACTGAATATTTTAAAAAAAATTCCTGATTATCTTTTATATGGAGAAATTGCTACTCCTTTTTACATCACTTAACATATATATGTAGATTGTGCACAATACTGTGTACTAACTCACAACTTATTAACAAATTTGCTCTCTCGTACCTCAAATATCCCATTCTGATTCCCTCCCAGCAACTAAAGTCAGTGTATTGCCATGAAAAGGTACACAATACACTCAATGTTCACTTGTTTTTTCTTCCAATGGACTGCACATAGAAGTTTTTAAATACTACTTTACTACCTATTATTGTTATTATGTTTGGTCATTTTTTAGTAGCATTGAAAAAAGATTGAAATTTTAAAATAATTAAAATGCTGCTTGTCAGCTCTTTCAGTCGCTATAGTTGGGAATTAATAGCATTATCCACTAGTAAAACTCCTCATTGTAAAGATTTTGCCTGCATATACCTCACTACTACCTGTCCTCACACATCAGCTACTGCCTGCCCAAAGCTCAACTAAAAGACTTGTGTGTTGAGCTCTTTCTGAGACCAGTGGCTGGGAAAAAGTACACAACCCATTGTATTGGTTTTGCTTGGTGAGATTTTGGTACTGCAGGGGCTACATCCATCTATATAAAAATTCCAGATAGTGTTCATTTGAAGAATTTTGTTCCCTGGTTATTTTAGCACAGAGTTGAAATGTGTTAGGAACACAACTTTTTTCACAGAGCTGTTCTTTTCACTGTCATAAAAACAAGTCTGGCCAAAACAAAGTTTTGGGAAGAGAGCAGATACAGAAACCACAAAATACAGGCTCAGGGAGATGTTGGCATTTCCAAATTTTCCCTTCTGAAGCTCTGGTAACATCTTCAGTTTGAATCTGCCTGGAGGAGCAGCTCCAGGTACCCATGTCTCTTGCATCACCACCAAGATGGTCCCCAAGGGAAAAGAACCTTAAGGGAAACCTGCCAAAAGGGAGATTTTTTTTTTTCCTCTGTGATGCCTCGCATGTGCCTGGGCCTTCTTCCATAACCTCATTTCAGTCATTTTCCTCAAAGAAAACTGTTTTTCTCACACAATTTCATGTAAGTTACATTCATTAAGCTGGCTCACATGAAGGGTGTGACAAGCATCCAGAGAGCTGTGGCAAAGCAGAGGAGGAATGTGGGGACACAGGGAGGGGAATGGGAACTGTTCCCTTCTGCAGCAGGACATCCTGATGCACACTGAAAAAGGAAAAGCAGGACTCTGGCGGGACAGAAAGCAGTTTATAAGACAAATGGCAAAAGCAGTATGACACAGAGCAGGGGTGCAGGGGCTGGGCTGAGCTGGGCAGCAAGGCTGGCAGACAGCCCTGAGGGAAAGGCTGTGCATGAGAAAGCAGGGACACCGAGAGCCTGGGCACCAACACAGGTGCCTGGAGGCTGGGAGGAGAGGAACCAAAACAAGACACCCACAAGTGACTCCAGAGCTCTGCTCACACACCTAAACTATGCCAGCAGGCTGAGAATTTTAACACAGCTCTGAGTTAAGGACCTTGCTACTCCCAAACAACAGCTGCCCACTGAGCAGATCTGTACTTTACTTCTCCGCTATCAGATCAGGAGGGGATGAGTGGCCATGGCTAGGCTTTCTTGAACCAAAATGATCAGCACTATGAACCAGGCAGCTACACAGGCTGAAGGGGTGCAGATATACACCATCTGAAAAGTATGTCACATTGGCTTCAGTAACCATAAAAGCAAAGAGAAAAAGCAGAAATTTCCTATTACTCAAAAAAGGGCATTACCAACTAACATCTGCAGCCCCAAGCTATCAAATACTGAAGTCACGTCACTGACATCTGTCCCTGCCTAACCCAGTGGAGGTTGCCACCGTTGTTAACACAGGACCAGTGAATATCATAAATATCACCTTCTTCAAAGATTAGGAAACTTTTGTTTTCAGTAACTCACCATCAAAAGGTTTTCTCTCATGGATGAAACCTACTGTTGTTACAACAGGTGATCTCTTTGCAAGTAAGAGTGGAGAGATTACTGGGTATTAAAGGTTCTTACTTTAAAGAAATATTTATCCTGAGCTCATTGTGTCCAGATATGCTGCAACAGCAGGCTTGAAGCAAACCTGTCCCACAGATTTGCCATCATGCTTATCCATGAGAATGCCCAACAGCTTCTACAGGTCCAACTGTTCAGTGTGATCACAGAAGGGCTTCTACAGGAGCAAAAAGAACGGTAGGATAGAACTATGCATCTCACCACAGAATTTAAAACAGTTTGAGTAACTACATCCAAAACCAGAATCTGAAAAAGATAATTGTTTTAGATCAGAATTGCAGAAGCATATTTTCAACTTCTATGATTGCACCACATCTAATGTAGCAGCACAAAGCCATCAGCCGCCATGCTGACACTGTTGTCACTGCTGACTGCTCACACGTGTGCAGGAAGCCTCTGGGGGTGCTGAGAGCACAGCCAAGGCTGTCAGGAAGCAAGGACCTGCAAAAGCACCTAAGAGAACAAGGCATGATGGAAGAGTCTATCCATAAAAAGAGCAGGGTACTTCACTCGCCACCTGACACTGCAGTCACACAGAAGGCAGAGCAATTCTGAAAACCCTGACTAAAACAAGTTTCTGGCTGGTTTCCAGGAACAGCAAACTATCATCAGGAATTCCTCCTAAACACAAATTCCCCTTTTCTCATCCTATGAAAAAATATATTTAACAAGAAAAGTGAGGTATTTTCATGAGGAAATTGAGAAGCAATTGAGAAGATAGAAGGCAAGTAAAATACTTTCCAAGTTGCACCTTATGACACCCTGTCTTCAGCTCTGAAGTGCACTGAGAGGAACACAATAATCACTCCAAAATCCACCTCAGGAGAGAATGACTTGCTTAAATAACTTTCTTGTACTAAGCAAAGAAACCTGCCAAGTGACTTCAAAGCCATCCCACAACACAACACAGATTACACATACTTCACTAAATATACCTCTACCCTAGAAGGTTTGCAAACTTGCACTGGCACTATGGGACAGAAGTGGTTCATGACTGCAAAATTCACCAAGACTAAACAATGCCAGCCTGTTGTGACCCCTGATGCCGTGTTGAATCAGCGCTATGATGGCAAGGACAGAGATGGTTTTCAATATCCAAGGAGAGAGAACCTGTGCAAGCAGGAACACTGCTCAAAGCCAGCTCTATGCCGGGCACTTGCACACACCTTACTTTTTTAGTTCAGCTACTCATCCCTCATGTTAGTATCATGCTCCTCCAAATGAAGGCTATCACTACTAAAACAGAACCAACTCAGAACTAGCTCCTTCATTTACATGAGGCAGAATTAGCATACTAGTATCAAAACTTGGAAAATATATTACATAGCAAATTTTAACCTATTTGCCTGGCAAGCACTCAGGAAGATTTAAGATCAGATGCCTAAGTTGGTCTGCTGGTCTGTTTAAAACTCTTGCTTAGCTTTACTCATTGGTATTTCAAGTTATCAAGAAAGTCATAATGTTGCTTGCTCTGCTCTCCTACACAGATTCTCCCATTTTAAGTGGTTTTTCATGGGTGGTCACGGACAATACTAAAACTTTATCATCTCTAACAGCTTGCCTACACCTTGCATATGAGTCTGGGGGTTCTCTAGTTACTCCTTTTTATAAACAATTGAACTTATTTGCAGAAACACACAAACAAAGCATTCACTCATCTGAGGTCAGCTAGGTTTTTTTCTGGGATTTTTTGGGGGTTTTGTTTGGTTTTTTTTGTTTGGTTTGGTTTTTGTTTGGGTTTTTTTTTGTTTGTTTGGGTTTTGTTGGGGGTGGTTTTTTTTGTTTTTTTTTTTTTTTAATTAAGAAGTACAAAAGTGAAAGAATTCTAAAAGAAAGAAAAACAAAGCCACTGCCAGTGATTCCTATTATTACCAAATGCACTCCTCAGATTCACTGCAATCTTACATAAAAATTACAAATAACTATTCAAGCAGTTTAAGGGCAGATTTTCTTCCTTCTCTTTTAACATTTCTAGCACAGACCAGTGAAATCATCTATGTCCAGCTTTAAAGAATTGCACTATAGACCTTGACTGCATTTTAATGACACTGACAACTGCTTACTAAGCTTTTAATTTTCATAAAAATCCCCTGACCTACAAACTTAAGAGAAGTAGAAATCTCCCCTGCTCTTCCAAGGAAAGTTTGGCAATATTAGGTGAGAGCTTAACACCAAGCTGAAGTAAATCTGAAGTAGTATCTGCATGCAGTGTAACAAAACCCTCACAAACACTTCTGCATGTTTCCAACCCTTCCCCAGTAAAGCAGCAGTCACAGCTCTGCTCAAGCACAAAGGTGAAGAAGCGTGACAGGAAGAGACTAGCTAAAACACAATTACATGATCATAAACATATGCTCATCTAATGCATGAAATTAAAGTTTTGATTTGAAAGCTTGCTGGAGTACAGTGTTCAACCCAAGTAAGTCAGTTGCATCAAAAAATCATCAGCACTTCTTAAGAAAACAAAAGGTTGGGGCTTTTAAAATCTTATTTTGCTCCAAGTAAAAACATCCATTACTCCAAATCATGCAAGTCCAAGTCTTTGTTTTCACACTCAGCTCTTGAGCTACCCCAGACACCACCCAGATGTCAACCTTTTATTCTGATTTGACTTTATGAAAGTGGTCTGGTTCTTCCCCAAGCGATGCAGCCGCATGAACCACCTCCACATCTCTGCTGTTCTTCCAGTCACAAAATGGGCACTGTCTTTCTGACTGGAGAGGCTGGGTGGGTATATTACTTCCCTAAGAATGAAGTATGGTTAGAAAGGAAAAGGACTATTTTGTCTCAAAATGAAATAAAACAAAAAGGAAGCCAAGCATACAAACAAACAATGATAAAGGAATAAAGAGGCCAGATCAGCACCGAGAAGTAACAGCTGAGAAAAGAAAGGCTGTGGTATTCCATAGTCAAAAATACTCAACATATTTGAGAGGCAGGATGCAGCACAACATCCTGCAACACAAGAAAGTGTCTACCAAAACACACACTGTCCAGTGGTGTTCCAATATTAAAGGAGCTCAAGTCTCACCAGCACAAGACATATCAGAAGATTTTCTGTACCTCTGGGCTTGTATGTGTTATCAGAGTGGAAGGCCCTGCCCTCTGCAGCAGTGCCTTCTGAGGCTGCCCGCTCCCCCCAAACCTGCAGGGAGCCCCATTAGTACCATCACAGGCACGGAGCCTGTGGCCTTGTCTATCTGCCACAGGCAGAGCAAAGAAACAGCAGCACAGGACTGACTGCTTTTGGGTTTTACACAATTGAAGGCATTCATGGGCTTTTAAGCTGTTTTTTTCCTCAGCACTTTCCCTGCTGTGAACAGAGAAGTTAGGAATGTCTTCTAGTGCATCACCTAGACACCCAGCAAATCTGAGCTGCAGCCAAGACTGCCAACCCAAAGCATGTCTCCAGAGTCCAGGTTCCTGATCCTGCAAGGGGCACTTCAACACCAGGTCTGGAATGATTCTCTACCATTATTCCAGTCACAATAACCCACTGCCCGTGGGCACAGCTGGAGCACTGCTCCTCCAGCACGTGTCCATTAGTACAGGTAAGCTCACACAAAATGCCTGCTAACAGACAGCAGTGGATCCCACTGCTCTCACCATAAAACAATTCCTCCAACAGGCTCAGGAGGTGTTGCACTATGACACCCAACTCCAAGAGTCATATTTAGCCTGTTAGATATCTCCTTGTTGAGTTTTTATGTGAACCACCCTATAAAGCTATTAGGCTGCCACACAGAACCCTGCAAGCAGCTGAAGCAAGCAGTGTCATTAACTGCCCCTAACAATGCCAGCCTCCTATACAGAGTTGATGTTTCATGCCAGTACCTACCAACCCCAGATGTTGCCCAACGTCTCCCCAGGCTAGGCAAAGCCCACGAGCTGAAGAAGACAGGCTGAGACACTGCAAGGGAGGAACAAAGTGCAAGATCAAACAGAAGCAGGGAAATTGGGCTGGGAAAGCAGGAGAGCCCAGAAGACAAGCCTGTCATCATGACTGGCCATCACAGGCATACTTGAGGGAGACTGGGCAGCAAGTAGCATTAATAATGCTGTTTCAGCCTATAGAATTTCTGTGTATACATGGAAAGTGTAATTAACCCTACACTATTGAAAAGAAAACTGAGAAGACACAGAAACAAAAGAATACAAAAAGAAGTCCTCAAGGTCACCTATAAAAAACATGGTAAGAAAGGAAAAAAACTCCCCAGACTCCAGACCAATAATCCATTTAGTGGGGTGTGCTAATTTTGTATCAGAGGTACACTCATTTAAATACCCACTGGTTATCCATGCCCTTCATATTATCTACAACTGGAAACTGTCTTTTCTTACAAATGTTACATCATACATGAAAACCTAGGGACAATTTTAAAACACAACCCTTCACAGAACAGATATTAAAAAAATTATTCAACACTTATATCTGTGCTAAAGGTTTACAGGTCACTTTTTGCCTACTGCTGTTTTAATGACGAAATAAGCCAGTGAGTGAATTTCCAGGGGAAGGGGTTAACAGCTAGCAGAAATATGTGAGAGGGAGTAGGTTGTGCTAAATCCATTATCCATGACAAATAAAAATAGAAATAAGGAAGACCTGACAAAAGCTAATGGATTTGCACCATTTCCCTCATAACTGTTTATTTAATATACAATTTTTCCTTGCTTACTGTTTAATATTGGTTTGCATGATGTATTGAGGAGAAAAACCAGGCACTTTGATAAATCATTTGAGAGATTCCCTGGATGTGGGGTTTCCAAGTGTTCCTGGGTTATTTACAGAAACAAAGCTGTGCTCCATGCCAAGCCCCACTCAGCTGCCTCAACAGATCCCTGTCACCTCCAGCAGGTTATTCCTCCACATGCTGAGGAATAACCATCCTCCTGCAACAGAGACCTCAGTGCTACCCACATCCATCAACACACACATTACTTGGGCACTTACATACACATTCCACTCTGCTTGTGTCCCATTTCTATGCTAGATGCAGAGATACCTATTTTTTACTATCTTCCTCTTTCCTCCTACTCTCTCTCATGGCTGAATGAAACCCCAGAAAGCAAAACAAAACACCTCCCCATGCTGCAAACATCCTCCAAAATGAAGTAACTCATGGCTGCAGTGAAGTTTTCCTCTCGTTCACACAGCCCAAATCAGCATTAACTAATCAGGGCAGGGCCTGGCTTCAGGAGCCTCAACAGCCCAAATGCTATAACCTGAAACCTCATGGACTCAAAAAAACCTGGGACTTCACCACAACTTGGCATTTTTGTAAGCAGCCTACACAAATCCTCCTTCCACCCAAACACCAGGTACCACCACAAGCCCCTGGAGAAACACCTCCTAAATTAAACAGCAAGATCAATGGCTCTGCAATGAAGACAAACCAGGGAAAGACCAGTTTAGCTCCAGGAGCTTCCTGTGGGGAGGTCAAAACCCAGCAGCTACAGTACACACACTCCCTCTTAAGACACTGGGCACCCTGGTAAGACTGGAACTGCAGTGCCTGTGGGAAAGGGCTTTCCTCACCTACTGGGATTTGGCATCTCATTTTTACTGTAACGCAAACTGAGCAAGAAATCTCACCTGAGAGGCACACCACTGAAACCTACACACTGCCAGAGAGCAGCAAGCCCTCACTGGGACCATCTGCAGAGTCAGAGCACTACCACCTATGGCAATAATCTCTTCCTGCATCTTCTGGAGTGCTGGCCATAAAAGTCTTCCAGGGAGAGTCAAAACACACTTCAAGTGCACAGGAGCCTTCCAACATAGGGAGGCTCCAATCTCAAGATGGCAAGGAAATTACACATGCAAGCAGAGACAGGGAGCAGGCTGCTAAGCCACCTCCCTGTCACCACTGACCACTGACTGCCATGTCACAGGTCACTACAGGCACCCTCTCCCAGTCCCAGCTGTACCTTTGGTCTCCTCTGGCAGCAGAGTGTGAGTGCACAAAGCTATGGCTGGAGATAGCCAGGGCCATGGCACCCCCACAAGCACAAACAGGAGACTTCTGTGGCATGTGGGTTAAACAGCATTTCCACCCTGGCAGCAAGCACAGTCCCCTCACCCTCCCTGGAAGTGCAGGGCACCAGCCCCACTGTGCCACAGCTGGGGAACCTGCACCCAGCCCCAGGAGATGAGCAGCCTACCACCAAGCCAGGGAGGAACAGGTGAGAAAGAAAGCTACATTGTCAGGTCTCATCCAAATCATCCTCAAGGTGAAGCAAGCTAAAAAGAACAATGCAGGAACTTTTCATTGTGGCAGCCATTCAGATATATTTTCTCCCACTTTAAGACTGCTGCAGAGGTAAAGGCTTGTAAAAAGAACAAGAAGATGGACTTGCTTAGTCTTCAAAGTTTAATTCACAGTAAGTTTCATTAAAACTGTAAGAACACTCCCTATAATATTTATCTCCACACAGCAATCTCAAAAATAGACAGCTATAGGGTTTTTTTGTCTTGGGTTTTTTAGGTGACCGCATTTTTGCAAGCATGGCTACACAGAGGTTGCAACTGGTAAAATACTACAAGTGGCAGACACAACAAGGCTTGTCATGGAAAACTTGTGTAGCATGAGCCACTGAATCAAGTATATTTTAGAGTGGATAATCAGCTTCCCGAGCAACTCCATCAGTAAAACAGATTTGAAATTGCGCAGATAGTTTATTATTAAACACAGTAAAGTGATTACATTAGAGAAATAATATCTGAACTCATTGGTGTGCAAAAAAAGGAGTACTTAAATCTACAATTTTTCCAAGGAAGTTAGCAAGTCCCTAATCAAAACCTACATCTTGGCAAGAACAGAATTCGCAGGTTTATTCATGTTATTTCCTGGGCATACTAGTTCTACATTAGCAGAGCATTAATCAAAGTCTAAATACTTAACCAAATCCTGGCTCAATATAAATTATTCCTCTGTTTAAAAGTCCACCTCATTTTTCCAGATGCCATTCCAAATCCCACAATAATTTTGCTATTTCATAGAAACAGTAAAGAGAAAGTGAGTTTCCTCAAATTCTCAGGAGAGAATCAAAAGGCCTATGACAGAGGCAGCAGCAGAGAGTCAGCCCACAAATTCACTGAAACAGACCCAGCAGAAATAGAAATGTCCCTCTTCAGGGCGTTCTGAGCTGGTAGCAAACAGGATGTGAGCATCAGTCACTGTGTGCAGATAAGAGGTTATTCAGAATAGCAAGTTCAGACACAGACTGGGTCTTTTACCCAGTAAGGAAAGAGTGGGAGGAAGCAGGGGGTAAAAAACAGCTTTCAACCCACACACCACAGCCCTGCCTATTTGGGTTTTCCCTGGCTTCTTTTTAACTGAATTATCTCCCAAGCCGTCATTTTTCATTTTCAGGTGCGATGTTCACAGGACGCCCCCATGAAACAGGAAGCCTGTGAGTGTTTGTAGTGCACTGGAGAAGAAATGACAGGCTCCTCAGAAAAATGAGACACTGGACAACCTCAGCAGCACCAGCAGCCCTGAGAAGAGGACTGGGACACCTGCTGAAAGACACAACATCTACAGAAAGGACTGATGCTTGGCTTGAACAGAACAAGGAAAGAAACAGAGTCTGGAGTAGGGGAGGGGAAAAGAAATTGGATGGAGTCTAGAAGCTTCTAGAAAAAAGTTGTGTGACTTCTACATGGGGCAAAATCACCGTCTTCAAGCTCCAACTCCTCAGTGTTTACTAGGAAGCTATTACTCATTCTGATCATTGCATACAAAAAGGCTGCTGATCAATATTGCACAAGAGTGGTAAGTGATCAGCGATTAAACATCAGTGTATGAATTTATCTGACTTAACATGCCTGGAGTGGAAGGAAACAGGGAGAAACAATTTCTGAGCAGACTTCAGTGATGAAAATCGACAACTTGCCCAACATCAGATGATGATGTGAGGAGTTCAGAAGTAACAAGAAAGAGAAGACGTACGATATTCTCAGAAGGTTAAAAAGCTCTTTTCCTCCAAATTATTCATGATCAAATATGCCTTTGAACAGATCTACCATCTAAGGGAAAAGAAGATCTCATTTAGGGATGCCAAGGCAAGGCTATTTTGATGACACAGGTGTCATGCAACCAGGCCTGCTGTGACCTGAGTCACTGCTTCAGGTCTCCTGTGATCTTTTTCTTGATCAGTTTCACACAGGAAGCCTTCATATCTGACACACCAAAAATAGCATACGGTGTACAAATGAAAATCCTACTTCAAAAAAGGGCTGCAACTTTTTTTCTTTTTCAAAATGCAAATGTGCTTTCAGTACAGTGCAATGACACTGAAAGCACTTGTCCCTGCATTCCTCAGACAGACACTTATGACCAGTTACATTTAGAGATGATACAGGTAGGAAAAAAGGAGAACTAAGGTGTGTGTGTCTGTCAGGGGGAGAACCACAAAAACAGCAATTGGAATTGAATAAGCTGAAGGTGAAAAGCAACCAAAAATAACATACAAATACCCCTACAGATAAAAATGCAGAGCTAAAAAATGAAGTCCAAACTGCTGAAGGCCCCACCTAAAGGCTGAACAAAAAGGAATGGATGCCTTATATTGACTCCATTCATCCTACCAATACTGAAACAGCTAAATAGCAGTCATCTTACCTTCCAGAGCTGCATCATGTACCAAACCCTGCTGAAAACCAGTGACCAGCCTTTCAGGATGCTGGTGCTGTAAGATCTCCCCACTGCCTGCCCCTGCAAGAGGAAACCAGTTACCAGCTCCAAAGCACCAGCCCATAAAAAGGGCTGGCTGCTCCAAAGGGTCCTTCTCTCTTACAGCTGCACCCACCAGGGCTGACATCTGCACTGTATGGTGAAGGACTTCTGTAATTACTGTGTTTTTCTTGCAAAAGACTTTCTCAGGCAATACTAAACATACCACTAACAGAAGAGTTTGAAGGAAACCTGACAGATTATAGCTTTATTGCAACCTCCAGAATCTGGCTTTAATGTTGCTGATTCATAGCATTTCAGCATGTTGGTATTCTAGATGTTTCTATTAGAAAGTCATGAGATGGTGCAAAATCATGGGGGGGGAGGGGGGGAAATGAAAAAACCTTTCCAGCTCCCTTGCTTCTATAAAAGAGCTTGTAAAAGTTCTTAAAGGCTCTAAAATAAAGCACGCAGCTCCTCCCTTCATTGTTTTAAATGACAACGTGATTTTTAAACCAATTTCATAATTTTTAAGATACAAATCTCTGTATAAGTAGCCTCCCACACCACTCTTATCATATCTATTCATATTATTACACAAACACACCCTTAGATGATAACATTACTTGGTCTAACTAAAAAACCAGGCAACACAAACAGAAAATTTATTTGAGCAATTGCAAAATTCCCTTCCTTTCCAAACAAAAGCATGTCTTGGTACACACTGCATGAAGTCCAAAGATACACATGGCATGGACTGAAAAGCTGTTTAAACCACTCTAAAACTGTTTCAATTTTCCACCTGATTTAAGAGGAATCAACATATAGTCAAAACAAAAGAAAAGCCAAGTTCACCAAAGAGGCACCAAGTTCACCAAATTCTTCTCCTTTTAAATGCGTGTCTAAATCGAAGATTCAAAGTGCTAATCCAACAGCTTTGCAAACCTTGTTTTATAAATAGCAAAGGGAATAAATATAAGATGATGTGGCCCACAAGTGGATAACTCTACCATAATTAAGGCATAGACTCTTGTCCAATCAACCCAGCCAAATGCATTTTCAGCACACCAGATACTGCTGGAGGGTGAGTGCAACTTGAGTGCTGGTGAAAGAGCAGAAGGTAATTAAAACAGTGCTTAGATCATAAGCATATTTACTTTGAAACTAAAATAATGCAAATATTTTAACTGACGGGAGGAAGATATTTTCCTAGTCACAGAAGAAAAGGATGAAAAAGCAAAACCTTTCCTACAATTTCATTGCTACAAATTAAAATCAAAGCTTTCTAAATGAAAACTTCATTTTTTTTTTAAACAAGAATGACTGAAAACCTTGTCTCTTAATGGAAAGGGTCATAATTACATTTCTGCTTTCCCAAATTCAAAATTAGTCAGCTCTAAAATCTAACAACAAATGATACATCAAAGCACACTTGCAAAGCCAAGAACAAGGAACTTTATTCCTCCAAACAAATGCAGCACTGCCCAAGAGGCAGTGAAATATTACAGGTGTTTTAGCAAAACATGAAACAACAAAAAATCTGACAAAGTGGAGATGTTTTACTGAATTTTAAATGCTGATTTGCTTTGGAAAAAACAAGAGAGATGGTTCAGGTTAGTTAAGACTCTTAGACTAACTGGTAAGCACTTGCGGCAACACACCTTTCCCAAGGAAACATTGCAGGGATTAGCTCAGGTGGTTAGAACATGGTCCCACTAATAATTCCAGGCTGCAGGTTTGATCCCTGTCTGGGCCATCCACCTAGAGCTGGGATTGAAGGTACTTGTGTGTTCCTTCCAACACAGAATATTCTATGATTTAAGATGTACCACTATGACAGCATCTTGTTTTCCTAGCACAGAGACACAAGCAGAGAGAAAGCTCTATCTGACAACCCATTTTTTGCTCCCATTTTACCTTAAAAGTGTTTGGATGATCTAAAAAAAAAATGTGATTCTGTAATGCTTTTTATGTATAAATAGTATTTATGCACACATATACAGATAGATTAAAAAAATAATTTAAGCAGAAAAGGAAGGCACATCATAAACAATAAAATTGTGTTTCCCTCAAGAGCTGGGAGCTAGCACCAGACTAAATCTTCTGTGCAATTTGTCTCGGTGATAGCGTCTTTCCTCTCTCTCTGCCATGCAGCCACAAGTCTAGAAGATATTACATATCAATATAAAATTGTAAACCAAACCTACACTCTTTTACAAAAGTAAGGTCTGTATATTTAACCCTGAGCATTGAAGGGGAAAACATTCATCTGTATAGAAGAAGGGTACGAGAGAGAAAACACAAATAAATTAGTGTAATGAGCAATTACATAAAAATAAATGCATTACATTAATTGCCAAAACAGGAAAAAACACTCTGGACAAGTTCATCCAACTCCTCCAAAGCAAACCATGCAACAGTACAAATGCCAGCATTTGTCTAATTCTCAGCCATCTCTGCCACATCCTGACTCCCCAACTTCCCATCCCTCCCAACTGAAGACTGAAAACCTGCACTTTCCATGCACACCAAGCATTCCTTCTTACTTCAGCTATGCAGGAAAGCCAGCAAACTACTCACACCATTATAGCAGAAAAAGATTTTTTACTCAGAGGGTGGCTGGGCACTGAACAGGCTCCCCAGGGCAGCAGTCACAGCACCAGCCTGAAGAGTTCAAGAAGTGTCTGGCCAATGCTCTCAGGCACATGGTGTGACTCTTGGGGTGTCCTGTGCAGGGCCAGGAGCTGGGCTCAATGATCCCTTCTAACTCAGGATGTTCCATGATTCCATTAATGTGCAGCCCCTTAGTCCTCAAGTACTTCAGGAAGGGAGAAATTATGTAAGAATCGTATCACTATTTCCAGTTAAATTTATTTATAAGTATTTATATATGTTTGAAAGGAATTCCTGCAGAACTTAGTATCTTTTAACCCACACTATTCTCCCAAAGCCTAGGTATAATTGTAGCTCCATATATACCAGCAACAGGCAGTTCTTAAACCTGTCAAACATTCTCTCCAAAAGCCTTCCAAGTGCCCCCAGGAGCAGTGATGATCTCTGGAAGTGCAGGGATTCTGTGTTTTTCTGGGGCTTGAGAAGGCTGCAACCAGGCACTGCAAAGCGATGGTACACAGGAGAATCTTTCAAATACAGCTTTTCCTGCATGGCAAGGACTCTAGTCCTAAAGATGAAGATTTTGTCCTTGCAAGGTCTATTTAGTTCTTCTCAACTATTGCAAGAGAATTAATTGCAAAAGTGCTACATTTATTACATTCTGAACCACGAAACCTTAACAGTGATGTTTAACATCCCTCCTGCTAATGTAAAACCAAAACATTTCATGAATGATTTCCCTATTTTTACTGAAGCATGCAGAACCTTCGAGACTGTGTGTTCCCACTTTCCACACTAAAGGGTGAGGAAAAGAGATAAAAATATGTAAATGAAAGCTTGAGATAAGGTATGCCAGCAATTAACTCTAGAGTCTTGCATTAACCCCCACAGCCCCTGCAAGTTGCACTGCAGACACTTTTTACCAACTGTAAACTCAGAAATATATTCATAATAGTTGCTTCATCTCAGTGAGTACCTTCCCACAAGCAAGCAGCTGTGGCATCTTATAAACATAGCTCTGGAACACAGGCTAATTTTCTGCTCAAAGCTTGAATGGGTGTGAATGCACCATTCAACTGGATTCTCTTATGCAAAATTCCATCACTAAGTTTCTGCTCCACGTGCTGCCACAGACAATTCTCCATGCCATTGAGACTTCCCTGCACAGAAGCCTGTTCATTCCTCTGCTTACCAACAGTCATCTTTCAGCAAGTTACACCAGTGCTTCAAGATCCTGAGAGCTCTCAGCTAGTGGTAAATTGCTACTCTTCAGTGCTGCAATGAAATATAGCAATTCAGCATGCCCTAGATAGTGTTTTGGTATCTTAAGTCACTGGCTAAGGGCAGCAATTTGGCTTCTTTTCTACTGCAACAAGGAAAAATCCACCATATTTAAGCTCCTTAGAAGGAGTCCTGCTTACAAATTCCTACACTAGTTCCCAAATTTTCCATAAGAGTCTGAATGGAATGTGAACAACTAAACAGAAATAAAGTAATTTAACAAAATTAATTAAAACATACTGTCTCCAAAATCATTATTATGGATAACTAAGCAGGGTCCAGAGGCATCATTTATGGCCACAACAGCTACTTTCCACAGCTCTCAGTCCCAATTCTGTTGTCGATACTCAAAAGAGTAAATCAAAAGCAGCTTTTCTGAATTCAGGAGTCCAAATTGGTGGGAGAACAGAAAAAAAAAAAAAGCAAGTAATGTTTCAGGCTAAGAAGGGCCAACAATGATCAAAAAAAAAAAATCCAGGAGGAAAAAAAGCTGTATGCCAAAGCAGGAAGGTCACTCCCTTTCTTTCCCTCCGCTGTTGCTTATCTTACATGACCTCTATCAGTGATGAGTTTGACACCACTTACAGCTACAAGAAATTCAGGAGTCTTTAAAAGCCAGTTTTGCTGCCAGCATGTAGATAAACTTTGTCAGCATCAAGACTCTTACAGATGTGCTTACTCTCCAGAAAGGATAACCACAGTTTTATTGCCATTGCACTAAATGGCCAGACACAGCAGTGATGATGAGCATGTGTGGGTGCACTACCCCAGCTACCAAAGAACTCAGCAGCTCCAGCCACCTGATCACTGAGATCCAAAGGCTGCAGCCTAAGAGCAATCATGGATACACAACGGCATGGCAGAGCCAAAGTGTTCTATGCTCTCTTGTGTAATCAAAGGTAAGAACTGCTGTGAGCTTCAGTCCTGGACACTGATTTTGCCCCAGGTGAAAACACCTCAGGAGGCTCTTGCTAAAAGCAGCACACCTGAGAAAGGTGCCCCTTTCCCCATCTATGAGGCCACTTAGTCCCAGGGCAGCCAGACTGCTGAAACCATCCTCAGGGCCATTCTCCTACAGCAACAGCCCGGTCCTCCAGAATATCTGCCTTTGCCCACACCATTAAAGGAACCATATGGTGTTTCTTCTGTGCCTAAATTCTTCCAAGCCAGAGAAAAGACACAGAGGAATTAAGAAAAAAAGCCGAAGCTACAAGACTGAAAAAGTCATCCAAGCACATATTTGGGATCCACTTTAAGCATGTCAGAGCTCAGGTGTCAAGGACAGGGACTCATAATTGCACCTGAACCAGCAACCCATGCTCCTCTGCTGTTTGTCAATGAAGCACTACCAGACAATCAATTCTAGCAATTCCTCTCTTCCCCAGCCCACCCACAATAATTTCTCATCTCTGGAGCTGAGAGGGTATCCTGCTTTAAGCCAGCTCTGAGATACTGGAGGTGAGGAATGGCTGGGGAAGGGACTTTAACTGGGAGTTAGACTGAATGACAGATGTTAGGAAGCTAAATAGCTTTTTCCTTGAGATAAAAATTTAACTACTGAATCATAACATGCCAGTTGTTGCCACTAAAGAAAGCAAAATCTCATTGTTTCTAAACTCCTTAAATACCAACAAACCAAAAGTATCACAAAACCAGCAAGATTGTTATATATCTCACAAAAAAGAACTTTCCTCAGTATCTTCCTCTACCCAGAAGACCTCTACCAGACTTGCACTGATTAAAAACATCAGACTACGTATCAAAAGATAAAAGCAAATTACTTAGAGATAAAAAGCTTTATTAGCTTAAAAATACATATAAGCATGGGCCACATCTTTCCCTAGATGCTTCCTAAGCAAAACTTAACCAGAGGCAGCCACATGGGGCCTTTGCTTAAACAAATCTGTGTTCACAAGAGTAACTGAATTGAATCATAGAAGAGTTAGGTTTGGAAGAGATCTCAAAGACCATCTAGTTCCAACTCAGCCACCATGTGCAGCAATGCCATCCACCAGACCAGGCTGCCTCCAGCTGCATCCAGCCTGGCCTTGAACCCTTCTAGGGATGTTGGTACCCCACAGCTACTCTGGGCAACCTGCACCAGTGCCTCACCATCCTCACAGCAAAGAATTTCTTCCAAATATCTCATCTAAATCTCTTCTACTCATTTAAAACTGTTCCCCTTGTCTTGTCATTCTCTGTCTGTATAAAAAGTCCCTCTCCCTCTTTTTTTTAAGTCCCCTTTAAGTAATGGAAGGCTGCAGTGAGATCTTCCTGTAGCCTTCTCTTCTCCAGGCTGAACAACCCCAGCTCTCTCAGCCAGTCTTCATGGGACATGCTTCTGCCCTCTGATCATCTCTGGCCCTCCTCAACAGGTCCATGTCCTTTCTGTGTTGGGGGCCCCAGAGCTGGATGCAGCACTGCAGGTGGGGTCCCACAAAAGCAGAGGAGAGGGGCAGAATTCCCTCCTTGCCCTGCTGCCCTCACTGCTTTGGATGCAGCCCAGCAGAGAGTTGGCTGTCTGGCCTGCAAGTGCTCATTGCTGGTGCACGTCCAGCTCTTCAGCCATGAGAACCTCCACGTCCTTCTCCACAGTGCTGCTCCCAAAGACCTCATCTCCCAGTCTGTGCTCATAACTGGGATTGCCCCTACCCAGATGGAGCACCTTGCACTTGGACTTTTTCAGCTTCATGAGCTTTGTTATAGCTCCATGCAGTGCTTGCACCGTGACCTCATCTAGCAGGTCAGCCCAGTCTTGCAATGACACAAGTTAACTAACTTTTATATTAACCCACCACTGCTCAACATACAAATGACAAGCAGCTAAATTAAAAACACTCACACACAGCCCCTTCCTCATAAGGTTTTTGGCTTTTGTTATTCTATACCATTCATTTGTATTAACTAGACTTATGAAGATACAGCAATTAGCTGAAAATAACACAGAAGGAGCAGGTTTAAGCAACTCTCAGACTGCTGCCCAGACCCTGCCAGGCCAATTGTGTGAATGACTCCACCAGAAATATCATCATGCTGCAGGACTGAATTAAGGTTCAGTGGGGACACAGTAGCTGCCTGAATCCAGAGCAAAGAAAGGTGGCTTCTCCACCAACTCAAAGGCTGCTTCAGGCTGCCTGAACAGTATCCTCAACTCCTCAATTATTTTCAACAGCTTCAGCTGTTATGACTAAGACTTTCAAATGTTTTTTCTCAAAGTCTTCACCAAGGAAAAGGAGCCACACAGCACAATTTGCTGGACACTTTCAGACAATGTAAAACACTTCTCTTTTAGAAAAGGAAGGGGGAAGTCTAAGGGACACTTATTTAGTAATTAAGGTGGATCCTTTGATGTTTTGCTGAAGAACTGAAGTGTAAGACAGAAGTGCATACACTCAGCCACACCAGCAAGCCCAGCTCATCTCTGATGCTCAGTCCAGCTGGGGTTAGTACAGCCACCATCGTGGGCGTGGTGCTCGGGGGCATGCCTTGCCACTAATGGACACGTCAAAGTGCTCCTGTGTGCCCACATCCCTCAGCCAATCATCAGCAAGGCCTCCTGTGCTCAAACCAGGGTAAAGCTCCAAGCTCTGTGCTTCCTCTGCTGGCAGTGACAAGGGCACTTCATTATCTCTCTGACAATTGGAAAGAAACACAGGAGGTGATGAGAACATATGACAGCAGCATGGGAAAAGCCTGACAATTGATTTTATAGACATCCTTTCCTCTTCCATAACAGCTTTTCAGAGGATGCACAGCACAGGTCCACACAGAGCCACCTCTACTGCCAAAATGAAGAACCTTGGGCAACAGAAACAAATCTAGAAAAAACACACACATGCACACATCCTGGTGCAGTTTTTGTTTGACTGTTTCACCTATGTCTTACTGGACCCAATCCAGCACCAAGTGTGTATCTGACTGAACATACAAGCAGCCCCAGAGGTTTAAGATGCTCTCCCTCAAAGGGGAGAGCATCCTTCACCCCTTCCCTTCCCCACCTTCTCCTGCTGTCACCAGGTCAGCTCTGAGCTGGCTGGAAGCCACAGGCACAGCTTCATGCCAGATTAAACAGAGCTGAGCCTACAGCCTGTGCTGACACTGGGGCTCATCTGACCACAGTAACCATGAACTAAACAGGGAGCTGAAAATTAATCCAGCTAAACTAGCCCAATGAAAAATAACCTAAACAAAAATCATACAAGGAGTCTTCAGCCTGCTCATTACACAGTGATAGATGTGCCAAGTCTGAGCTGAAGAGGGGCTTGCAATACAGCCCCAGATCACCTTCACCTCCCAGGAAAGGGAACAGGCAGTCAGGTTCAGCAGGGTTCCTGCATGAGAACAGCAGCCCAGACTGATCACTTCAAATCTGCTGTAAAACACCAAGAAGAGCCACTAACTCAGGCCACTTGAACAGCAAACAGCACAGTCCTGCTTTTGAGAGGAAACCAAAACGAACACCTCCAGCAGAAGAAATTGTCTGATTGCATTTAAACTTCTGTGCATGTTTTACCTTTACCTTGGGCAGGGACTATACCCATTAGCCCACCAAGCAGCATGCAGCTGCCAGCCCTTCTGTAAGGAATGGTTTGTCTCAGCAATCCCAACTGGCAATGCCCAGCCTTCTCATCGCCTCTATTGCCTTTGTCATGTCAGCACAAATGTCACCTGGACTGCACTGTAACTTGAATTGGGGACTTAAGCTGAAAAGCAACACAAGAATTAAAAGAAGAGTGAAACACAAATCCAGCCAGATCAGTTGTGCTTCAGAGAAACACAAAAGTTCACGTGCCAGGAAGGTGACGGAGCAAAAGTCAAAGTGAGGGAGTGCAAACAAGCTGGAAATGGCCTCACCAACCTCACCACAGCCCAAGCCCAATGGGTAAGGAGCAGCTCGCTCCCGATTTTCTACACTCTTTCAGTGCTGCTCAACACACTCTGCATCATCTTTGCTGTGGGTGAGGGGCACAGAAGGCGTCCCTTACTCCAGTTTATTTAACCGAAGTGGCCAATCCCTCTGGTGGGTCAATGGCCTGTCACTGTGCAGCCAACACCTCAGTTACACAGCAGGGCCCCTGCCTGCAGGCTCTCCTAACAGAGAGCAAGATAACACAAACACCTCAATATAAGGTTCAGAGGATTCCCTGGATATTGCCAGCTCTCCTGTCATTACTTGACAATAACTGCTTGTGCTTTGTACAGCTCTAAAACAGTTAATTCAGGCAGATTCCTGTGGAAAGAGCTCTGATGTTAAGTCAAGCAGCTGGAAGCCAGTGAAATGAAGAGTGTTACTTCCATGCACAGCTTTAGGAAATCTATTATTTAAATATTCTCTATAATTCTTGGGTTTGCAATTCAAAAATAAAACCAAAAGGGTTCAAGAAAAGTTCTCCATAAATTGTCTAATATCTTGCAACTCCATTTACAGTATGGTTCTAGGGATTTTTATGATTTTTCCAGAAAGAGATGACCAGATTTATGTTTCTCTGCACATAAATCTGAGGAGAAAATTTCTGGTATTATAGAGCTTTTTGATAGGACAGACAAAAGTATAAGAAAATGCATTTCAAGTTAAACTAGACAAATTCCAGTTTAAAACCACAAAACATCCTTTTAATAATTAAATTAATAGTTGCACCAGTTTATTTAGGAAATTAATTTTTTAATAGAGTCCATGTCACATAAAGCCTTTAACATTAATCTAAGGGGTTGTTTTGTTGGGTTTGATTTTTGGTATTTTTTCACTTTAGCTTCCCCAGATGTTATAAATGCAGTGAAATTCTCACAAATCTGTTATTTGGATCAGTCTAGGTGATAACATTAAAAACAGAGGAGATTATTTTGTATCCCCAGTGTGAAACTGAACTTTCTCAGGAAACCTCGACGACATTAAAAAAGGGAGGACAGGGTCCTGTCTCCCTCACCTTTGTGCATGTGCAGATTGGATCAGAGATTCTAACAAAGAACAAGCAGGGTCCTTTTCCTCTCACTCCAGCTAGCACTGATCTTTGCACAGGATTTTAACTGTCAAAAGCCCAGACACATCACATCAGAGGAAAGACATTTGCAGGAAGCACTCCTGAAAAGTCTCCTGTGCCCAAAGGGTTTCCCACGGCCCCTGTCAAGATGCCCTGGCAGAGCACTTATGAGAGACAGTGCACTAGACAGGGACAGGTTGGCCATCAGCTCTTGCAAAGCTCAAGGACCACTCAGGAGTCCTCAGATCCCAGAGCCTGCTCCAGACGGAGGAGGAGCCTGGCTGGATCTCCGTGACCCAGTTATGGACCACATACTTCTAAGAATAACTTCCACATCAAGCCAGGAGAATTTTCTTCTCCCATCCCCATAAACATATCCTTTACCCTCATTACATTTTTATTAAGAGATCCCTCAGCATAAGTGCCAAATAAACCTTTCAGATACTTGAATTTCTTCAGCATGCACACAGCATGTGTGTGCTTCCCTATCTCAGACAATGCAGAGCAGACACAAAGAGGATAGGATTGTTGCCCAAAGAAGCAGAGACCAGGGAAAAACCAGCAGAATAGCAGAGAGAAACATGGGGACAAAAGCTCCAACCTTTATAACCGTGGGCTGTTCACTGAGACAAAAATACTGCAGCGAAACCAGCGAGGTCAGACATCATTTTCCCTCATCTGATAACGATGACTGAGGAAGTTAGAATTCATAAAAGGCACACACACATCACACACCCTGGAAAGACAATCCTACCAGCCTTTGTTCAAAGCAGGAATCCCTGTATGAATAAATCAGATTTTCAAGGGAGGCAGAAATAGGGCTTGTAACAAAATTTTTCAGCCTCCCCTTAGCTCGAGCAGCACTAGTGGGCATAGCTATAATCACAGCAAACCTACATAATGGGGCTGAACTAGCTTAGCCCTTTCCCTGCAAGCAGAGAAGCTGCCACATCAGTAACTCCGTTGCTAGGGCAACTGCTTACTTTCCATATCAACTGCAAACTCGTTGCCATGGAGACACATATACAAGAAAAATTCCTCTCTATAGCCAAGGACCAGATGGTTGGGAAGTCATGGACTAACGGGCTCTACTAAGTGGGACACAGACTACAGGACATTTCGATCTGTACGTTCACAACAGGATTAATCTGAACAAGCGAATTCACAGGTCTGGCAGTATAAACAAAGCCAGGGAACTCCACATCAACTCCCCATCATGTGCTAACTTCATACTCTGGCCAACTATTATTAAACTGCTGAGCTCAATGCAAAGAGGTTTGTACAATCAAGGGCTCAGCATTTTCCCTTCTTCAGCCCAGCTCTCTGCCTCAATCCAGATCAGCCTCACTGCAGTCCCATGAACAGGCAGACTTTTGGTTTACCAGGTAAGCCTGATGGCACTGCAGCTGATGTGGAATAGCAGCAATGTAAAAACAAATCCTCTCTTCCACATTCCACACCCGACCTAAAAGCACCCGGACAGGGCAAGTCAAAAAAAAGTGATCAATCCTGTCCTTTTTTTTTCCCTCTCCATTACAATCTCACATCAGGAAATTCAAGCATTCACATTCAGGCAGAAAAAGCTGCAGACTACTAGATTCATATTTAGCCCCATGAATATAAACTAGTGAAACTCAAGACTGAGAAAACTACTATGCAGAGGGAGTTCAAAAAAGAATTAAGTGTTCAGCAGAACTTTTTTTAGAAAAATGATTACTGAAAGGCTACATAAACAAACACTAGAAAGCACAACTATGAGAGGAAAAGCTTCTAGCTTTTCACAATGTGTCAACGCACATCAACCAGCAAATGCCTGCAATTCCAGCACTAACTCCTTTTCCCCATACTGTATATGTTTCAGAGCCCATCTTGTTAACATTTCCTAACATGCCATTTGCTAAATATTGCTTTTTTCCATGTAAAACCAGTAAAACAGGCAGACCCCAACCATGCAATTTGCAAAAGCTGTCTGCAAGAAGTAGCATAAAATGATTCCTTACAGATGAAAGCCCCCCTTTCCCCTGCCCCAAGCCCCACACCAAAACCAGAGAACCCTTTAGATGGACACTTTCCTTCTGAACAGCAGAGATATTTGCTGCAGGGTACCAAACCAAGCCCAAGTGTGTGTGCACACACACGAAGGAATTTTCAAAGCCATCAGTTGACATTTACTGCTTTCCAAGTCCGCAATTAGCTGTCAAGCACCTGATTCAGCAACTCTGACCGAGGGCCAATTCTGCACTCAGGACTCTGTCTGCCACATCCCTTGGCCAGGACACCAAGAAAAACTCAGCAGGAGACTTGAATGATCTGCTGTGGTGCATTTTACGTTTGAGATTCCCTTTTCATTCACCTCAAAGCTGGCTACCTGCAGTTATCAGCATCTTCAGGAAGTAGAAAAAATTCTTTCTCAAAACCTGTGATTTTCCTGGAATCAATAAAACTCCACCTTGTGATTCATACAGGCAAGGTCTCCCACCCCACCTTGCTGTCTGGCACTGTAAGCATGGCTGTAATGAGGAATTTGAGAGGCAGGTGACCAGTCATGCATTGTGCTGCAGCATGTCCCCACAGGGCAGCAGTGCAGCGAGGTATTGTTCAGATGAGCTCAGCGGATGGCCGGATATTTGACAGATAGACATGAAGACAAGTTCCTCATAGGAAGGAAGCTGAAATCTAAATAGTCAACTTGTAAACAGAGGAAGAGGGTCAGAACAAAACACAAATGGCTGAGTTAAACACATGCCTTGCCAGTTACCTTATTTTGGTGGTTATTTAAATGCACTGTATGAAGATTTCATACAGTCTGGAACAGGGCTGTAAAAGTCTGTTGTGGCATTGTTATTACAGTCTCACTTCCCAACCAGAATTTAAGACTTTGGCTTACAAAAAAAAAGGTCCAGTTCAGGAACAGATTTTTTTTATCTCACACACGAGCTTTCACACCAGTTAATTGATAAAGAATACAAATATACAATGTGTGATCAGTAATATGGGGACAGTGGATTCTAGGTAACAATACTTTTTAAAAAGAAAGAAAAAAAAGATAGACATGTCAATCCTTTAAAAATGAAAGCTCTGTAGAAAAGAAAGTTAACTCATCTAAAATGAAAAGTTGCTAGTTTGGGATAGTGCATGACTCTTCCTCTAGAGTTACTTGAGCTTCTATTCCAGACCTTTTCAAGTTAAATTGTACACAAAATAGGGAGAACAGCACCACCAAGAGAAGTCGAGTTTCAGGGTAACAAGTTACAAGACAATCACAGCATTTAACTCACTGAAATACAAAAGCTGAGTGCATCTATTGTTTCTGCCAGGGTGAAGCGTTCACTTTCTGATCTTCAGCCAATTTTAGAGACAGACCATGAGTTATGTGATTTTACCTGCCATTTATTTCCCTAACCTGTGGAAGGCCTCTGAAATTAATCTGCAAGCCGGTATTTTTATCAGTATACTCATACTTTGCCAAAGATTCATCCAGTCCACTGCTTCTTGAGAAGGTCCCCTGTGGAAAATGATTCCTGCTCCCAGGCAGACTGACAGAGTAGAAGGCTAGGCAAGGGACGGCCCACACTGCTCTGCTCACTTTCCCACTCCCTTGCACACAGCCTCTTCCTGCAGATACTGACGGGGAATCAGCAGTGAAGCCAGGAGACAACAACCGAGATCCAAAGGCAAAGATGTGCTCCCAGGGCACATTCTGCTCTGCACCAGCTGCAGAACTTACATGAGCCCAAAGAACACCAAGGGATTTTGGTGAATGCTTCACCTCTGATGCCAGACCTGCCTCTGCTCTTTGAAGAGTTTCTCTAAAACTCTCCTGAAATGGAACAAAGCTTCATCACCATTACACTCCTCGTATAAAAGAAAGAAATGTTTTTTTGGATTACAACACAGACCAGGGCAATAGCAATAGACTCTTACATAAGGCATACCCTTTCACTATACATTTGTATAAGCCAAGAACAGCAAGCAGCCTATTTATAACATGATTACATTCATCTAGTATAGCTGGAAACCATTACCACAGCATGATAACTAAAAACAATATTTAACCACTATGCATGAAGACACCAGCTGGGGGGAAAAACACACACACACACACACACTGAACACTTCCTTACAGATGTCTAGACAATGAATTTAATAAAATCCGAATGAGCAATGCAAAAGAAATGCTGGCCCTCTGAACTTAATCAACTACATTACCAGGCACAGGGTTGCACATTCTATACTCCGTTGTTAAGGACATACTGGGGGATTAGCAGGTGAATATTTTCAGAGCTAGAGAGATTCCCATAGTTCCAAACTCACCTGACTTCGGTCTTTGTCCACTTTCTTAAAACACTTATTCAAGGACAGATTATGTCGCACAGAATTTTTCCATCCAGTGGGTGCATTTGCAAAATATGGAAAGTGTTCCAAAATCCAGTTGTATATATCCTTTACAGGCAGTCTTTTGGTTGGCGAATCCTCAATGGCCATAAATATGAGGCAGCTAAAGGAATAGGGAGGTTTGCAGTTGGGGTTCTGCTTGGCATCGTAGGGCATGTCAGAGTGGGCAGGAGACGGCGGCGTGTCATCACCGATGTCCTGGACAGGGCTAACACTCCTTAACACCGAGTCCCCAAAGCTTTTCAGCAAGTTCTTGCTCTCATGTAACCAGTTCAAATTAGTTAGTTCTTCATCTTCCATGGCCCCTTTATCTAATCTGATGGTAGGCAAAGAGAAATCTAGGTCCTCGTCATCATGAAGTGCCTTTGATAAATCACTATCTTGATAACGCTGGCTCAATCCACTGGGAACACTAATTCCTGAGCCCTCTGGCTTCTTACTGGGAGGCATGACTGGACCCATTTAGACAGCAGCTCCTGGGAGAGTGAATCCAAAGAAAAAGGAGAAAGAGAGAAAAGTTAGCTCATAAAAAGTTCCTGTGTAACAATTTGACAGCTTTTCCCTAACTGGTCACTTGGCCTTTTGCCATCTGTATTAAACGTGACAGTTTCCCATAACACTCATCCACAAGTGTTGAATAAAATGATCGAAAGTCCGCACAGGGAAGAATTTTCAGTTGATGTTATGAGATGATGATCCAGATACACCTCAGTTCTGCATGCACATGAAGCCCCACAGAGGAAATTCCAAACCATGTCTCTTTAAAGAGGAAGCGGTGTTTTCAAACCATTGAATATCCCAATTGTATCACTTTAATAAGGATGTGAATTAAAAAATAATAAGAGTGACTTATGGCCAGTTGCTTCAGATTAATTTCAGCTGTTTCACATTTGAAGACAATACAACAGCATCATGATTAAAATCACGCTGGCTAAAGGCATAGGTAGACAAACATCCATACTGACTTGGCTGCACCAAAACTCAGAAATGAGAGTGTAACTTAAAAACCAGCAAGGTCAGGACAAAGTAGGAGGGAAAGCAACACCCGGTTATTTTTGGGCCCAGGGCCAAAAAATGGGGAAGCAAGTGCCGGAGCAATAGAGCACTTTAAAAATGTATGTAAACAGAGAAGATTTTAACATAAGCTGAACCTATTTCAAACACAATAGAAAAAAACAAGAGTCAGAAAGATCTCCGTGATGCTCAGCAGTGGCCTGTGAGAGGCGGGGTGGGCTGCTGAGGGTGCTGCACCAGCAGGCCCTGGGGGGACACCTGTGACACCAATACTTGGAATGTCCCGAGCACTTCCCATGCAAAGCAAAGCTGGGATTGCCCTTGCCCAATTCCAGAGAAGCAGACAAGCCCAACCATTCTACTTCAGAAGCAGGAGACAGGCTCCCTTAGCTTCTACAAACAGTCAAACTGCCAGGAATTAGCTCTTGGAAATGTGAACAGAAGTGGAACAAAAACTGGACAGAGTTAAAAACAGAATTTAAATGGACAAAACGTTCTGCACAAACACTGAACAAGAACAAAATGATTCCCTGTACCTAAAACATAACCCCAGCAGTTACCTGAAGCCATGCAGTCACGGAGTCAATACCGTAAATGAAAGCTAAAAAAAGCTACAGGTAACAACAGAATGAACTGGCTGTCTGCAGGGACAAATAGAGCAACGCAGCCATTATGGGAAAGAGAAATAATGGACTTTAATTTAGCTGTCATAAATGGGCAGAACCGAAAACTTTGAAGTTCTTTGTGTCTTTCTATAATGAAGTTATCCAAAGCAGATAATTATTAAAAATGAAACACACAGAACTTTTCTGCAGGGAAGCACATCAATACACTCAACATCTTCAGTGAAAATGTGCAGTTTTACATGAGTAAGTATGCGGAAAAGAAAAAATACCGATGCAGATGTAAACACCAGGAGGCCGAACTTGCCTCGGCCCCACTTCCTAGTTTTCAAATCTGCATCCAGCGCAACCAGAGGTAAACAAGGGAATCGCCAGCGTCCAGGGGCACGGGCATTGCCTACCTAAGCCGCCCGCTTAACTTTGACTCCAAATGGAAGTTCCGTCCCATGAGCTTCTAAACAGGAAAATTATATGATGGCTGACAGTAAAGTAATTTAATTGCACTGTTGCTATGACAACACGCTGCTCTCTTTCTGTTTAATTTCCTTATTTGCCAGTATCCTCCCAAAGGGCCGTATCACTTCATGATTTTTTCCCCGTCTCTCTCTCTCTCTCCCCGCTCCAGGCAGCGGGGGTGACCGGGCGGCCGCGGCCCCGCGGAGCCCCCTCGGGCCGGCACGGAGAGCCGGCAGGGAAGTCCGGCGGCGCCCGGCCCAAAAGCGGCTCGCAGCGGGGCCGCCGCGGGCGGGGTGCCCGGGGCAGCCCCCGCAGCGGCGGGGCCCGACTGGGGCCACAACGGGGGGTGGGGTAGGGGGGGGCCTGCCAGCGAGGCCCGTGGCAGCTGCAGCGGCGCCCCACCGGCAGACAAAAGAGCGGCGGTCACGGCGAGCCCCCGTTTCAGGCGGCCGAACGCGTTAAACCCACGGCGGCTCCGGCGGACGCGCCCCGCACGCACGCGCGCGCCGCGGCCGGAGGGGGGCGCACCGGGGCGGGCCCCCCGCCCGCGCTCCCACCGCGCCCGCCGCGAGGGGGGGCGGCCGCCCATTGGCCGCGGCCGCAGCCAATCAATGGCGTTGCCAGGCGACCGGGGCTGCTCCGGCCGGGCGGCGCGCGCCGCGCACCCCGCCAATGCCGGCCAGGTGTCACCGGCCCGCGCGGCCCCGCGCGCCCTGCCGCACGTGCGCGCGCGTGCCCCGAGGTCCCGGCCCGGGCGCCGCCGGGACCCCCGGCGGGACGAGCTCGGGCCGGGCGCGGCCCCGCGGCGCGGGCACGGCCGGGCTCGGCGGGGTCACGGCGGCGCGCACGCCGGGCCGCGCACCAACTCCCGACCAAGTTGTGGCGCGGGGCCGGGCCGAGCCGGGCGGGACTGCACCGCGCCGCTGTCCGCGGCCGGCCCGCACCGCCCCGCGCAACCCCCGCCAACAACAACAACAACAACAGCAGCGGCAACTTACCTGGCGGGGGGCGGCCGTTTCACCGCGGTCCCTTCATGGCAGTGGCACAAAGTTTCATCTGACGGAGCCGGGCATGGCGCGCCCCCGCCTCAGCCCGAGCCCCGGGGGTGCCGCGGGGGTCCCGGCGCACGGGGCTCCGCCGCCTGCATGGGGCCCGACTGCCCCGCGCCCGCCCCGCGCTCCCGACGGGCAGCGGTCCGCCTCGGTGCGAGCCCGAGAGCGAGAAATTGTTTCCACTGCAAACAAAAAAGGCGACACATGACCACGGAGGGAGGGGAGAGAGGGAAAACGTGGGCTGGGCCAGCCGCGACGGGAGAAGCCGCGGAAGGGAGGGCCGCCGGCGGTGGGGGAGGGCGGCGGTTGCTGCCGGCCGGCGGCGGGGACCCGGCCGTGCCCCCCTCAGGCCGCTCACCCACCCCGGCCTCCGCCCGGCGTCCGGGTCGTGCCGGGCCGGCGGCGCTGGCCGGCGGCGGGCGGGTGTCCGAGGTCGGGCGGGAGGCGCTCGGGAGTCCCGGTGCGCCGAGAACCGGCAGCCGCGGCGCTCCCACTTGTGCGAGTCTCCTTTCCCCCCGCCCGGCCAGGCCGACCCCGGCTGAAACGCGGTGTACACCGGAGGTACCGACGAGCCCCAGGAGCCCACGGCTTAGCATAGCGGAGCCCTGCTTCTGCCTCTCCCGCAAGAGGAGCGGGGGAGGCATCTCTGAACACCCTCCCGGTGGGCAGGCAATTCCTGCCGAACGGCCGAAGCTGCGGCCCGGCGGCGCACACGAGCCCGGCCGGAGCCAGGCACCTGCCCCGCTGTGCGAGCCGGAGCCGGGCCCTGCGGGGTGCGCATCCCGCCCGGCCGCTCTGCTGCTGGCTCCGGCCACTGCCGTGCTGTGCGGTGCACCGTACAGAACCGTGCTGCAGGAATCTGCAGTTACTGCCGGCGGAATGGGGGGGGATATTTCCTGAAGGAAATTTGCTTTAAAGGAAGGCTTGACTCGATTAGGAAATATGGTGCATTTTCTCCTTTGCTATCATACCCTGACATAACTAGTATTAACTTGAGTAAAAAACTCCTTGCCATCAGTTGAATTAATTGAAGGAAACTAACTTGATTTAAAAATAAAGAAGTTGTCCAGTCTAGACAGCACTAGCTGAACGTACAGTCAGAACATACATTACATGCCAGATCTCAAGTAGCTTCAGTGATTTGCAGCACAAAATTAAAGTATGGCTGTCTACCAGCAAAACAAGTACATGGAACTGTTTCACAGCCGGTCCAAAATCAAACATTTTCCACTCTGGGTAAACAATGCTTGAAGATTTAGCATACTATTATAAAATAAATTCTCCTTTCACTATAGAAAATGCCTGCTGCAGAAATGTATACACAACATAAACTTAAGTCAGAAATACAGGTATCCTTCCCAGTGCAGTCCCCCCTGGACACAGAAATTGTCACTAAACTAGGAAGGAAAACATTTTAGCTGTTTTATTTAGAAAAGTTGGAACAGCTGCCTCAAGACCTTTAGGGAATTCTGCATTGTTTCCCAATGGATGGGTTACCTCCTTTAATCTATTTAACACTCACGAAATTCCCAGTTTTAGATAAGAGTGGCAAGCACCTCATTCTCAAAGTGCAGGGATAAGAAGCATTTCATTGATTCTCTGGAACTAGAAATTCCTGTCATAACTAGCTAAGACTTCTTTTGCCGGTAGCTTTCCCTCCCCTACCGAGTGAACTGCTATTTCACATTCTTGCATATTTCCAAGAAGACACACCAGCAGCTGAATTGCAGAATGGGAAGAATACCTATCAGGCAGCAGAGTATCATCATTACCCACTGGCAATCCTGCCCTGTGACTCCAACAGCCCTAACACTCCAGGAGCCAGCAAGACCATTAGTTTACACCGTTCTTATCTCATGGCCGTTTGGTTTCAAACCCAAACTAAATTATCAAGTCATAACTCCACCCATCTGAACTTACTCCAAATGCTTCAGACATTTTTCTGAGTGAATCAACATGCCTCTTTATTGGCAAGCAAGGAGATTTATTGCATTTATTATCACTTGCAAAAGTCAAGTGTCTTGAAAGACTACCAAGAAGAATTCAGCTAATGAGAAGTATTTCTGAAGTGAGAAGGGGGAAGCCTCATGAGATGCAGGGTAGTATGGAAAGAAAATTATACCCTGAATACATTATCTATGCATCCTATTCAACTCAGTTCTCTTCAGAATTAGTGGCCAAATTCCCCATGAATATTGGTGGAATATGATCAGTTTCAGTTTTCTGTTTTTTCCACGGTAGGTAGGAATTTCCCCAGAGTGCACCCTAGAGATTGCACTGAAGGGCCCTGTGAGACATGTGCCGTGTGGACAGCAAAGGCGGCATGATCCAGCACAGGGGCCAGCAGCAGGTGGCAGAGGAGGCTGGGAGAGCCAGGGCAGGCTGGGTGGGAGGGCTGCCAGACGCTGCTCCCGCCGAGGTGCCCGTCAGAGGCAGCAGCGTGGGGCAGCCTCTCGCTGCTCCCACTCACTCCTGAGCTCCACTGCAAGTGCAGCTGGTGACTTGCACAGCGCTAGAATACCAGCAACAATGCAAACACTACTATCTTGCCTCTTAGGATCTGCTCCCCAGTTTCTGACTCTGCTGGAATACCTAAGGCAACTAACTTAAGAAAGGAGCACACAGTCTCATGCGGCTCCAATGAAAGCACATTAACTGCTGGCTTAGAGACCAGAGCAGCAGCAGAACTACTAATGTATGGCCATCAAGTAACTAAATACTCACTGTAATCTCAGGCAAGCCCCCACATTTATTAGGGTGTTGATTTCCCCATTTCTGAGATAGCAATAATACTAATTCATTTAGCATAAGATTTGCAACACTGACAGATGAAACTGTTTGTACATCAAGACCAAAGTACTTGCCGTACTGAAGGCTGATTAGAAGTTCCAACAGTGCAGAGCTGCACTTTAGCCTTGTGGGCTAATACACAACAGTCTAATCTTTCCACTCAGATTTCAGAATACCAACTGCAGATGCTGCAGTATCTTATTTAATGAGGATTTCCAGCCATCTCTCTATACTCCTTTATCTCTTATCCTCCTCTAGATTGGAATCCCTGAAAATTTCCCACAAGCCATCGAGCACACAGGCACAGCAAGGGTCATGGGCTCACGGGCTCATCTTCCCCCCTCAATCTCCTGCTGGGAACATCTCTCTTTGCTAGTATTATGACCATGTGTCATGGTTTAACCCCAGATAGAAACTAAACACCACACAGTCGCTTGCTCCCCCTGCCACACACACAGCGAGGAGAGGATTCAGAATTTAAAAAAAAAAAAAAAAAAACAAAAAAACCTACAAACCCTTAACTCAGGGGTTAAGATAGGAATAGTTTCATAATTTTTTCATATTTAAAAAAAAAAAAATATTATGATGATGATAGTAATAGTAGGAGACAGAAAGAGGAATAACATCCAAGAGGAACAAATAATGCACAATACAATTGCTCACCACCTGCTGACAGATGCCTGTTCATCCCTAAGAAGTAATTGGCCCCTCCTGATCAATTCCCCCACAGTTTATATACTGGGCATGATGCTCTGTGGTATGGAAAATTCCTTTGGCCAGTTCAGGTCCCCTGTCCTGGCCATGCTCCCTCCTAGCTTCTCGTGCACTGCTCACTGTCAGAGCACAGGAAACTGAAAAGTCCTTGATTAGGGCAAGCACTGCACAGCAACAACTGAAACATCAGTGTGATATCAACTTAATTCTCATACTGAATCCAAAAATACAGCACCACTGTCTCGGCCAAAAGCAGGACACCATGTCACATAACCTTATTAAATACTTCTACTTTCTGCCTTCTGGCCTCACCTGCCACACTTCAACAGTCCTGCACTATTTATCCTCACCTTTAAGCCCCTCTTCCTAACTTGGTCTCCAATTACCATGTCTTTATTGACTGGTGTCCTTGTCAATGTTTATTCTCTCTACAGAGTCAGATTTCTTCCCTGAAGTCTGCTGCAAGTTTGCCAGTGAAGCTTGCTTATTAGGATTACACAGCTGTAAAAAAACTCCTCCTAATTCTTACGGGTCATAATGTACTTTTCAAAGAGCGATGTAGACAGGGCTGCTGACTCTTGTGATCAGACCCTCAGTGTGGGACACAGCTCAGGCCCCGGCACCTGTACACTGACCATCTCATTTTGTGTCAGTTCTTCCTCCATGCAGAATGACTGCTGTGTCCCCATCAGTCTTGATATTTCTAATCTTCTGTTTTCTCTGAGGCACTGGATTTAATCTTGTACAGAACGCAAGCACACTGGACACCTTCAGGAACTTAGAAAAACAAAATCATAAATACAGTGTTTATTCATTTCCGCTTTCACAACTCCTGTTCTCAGCATTCTTCTCCTGCAGTATCAACACTTCTTTATTTTTAACCACAGCAGACCAGCCTGGTTTTGTTTTCTGCACTATGCCTGCTTTTGGGGCAGAGACACAGCAGTGTCTGAATTCCTGGCACAGCTCCAGAACAGCCAGAGTCTCTGCCCTGTGCAGAGGTAACACACCTAATGGGCTGACAAACAGTGCCCTGCTGCCCTGAAAGAGAGCAACTCTGGCTTCACAGCTGCTCTGAGTGCAGTTGTACCCTGCCTGCCCATCCCATGGCTTTTTGCAGGTGTGCCTTCCCATTTCTTCACCCAGCAAGCACTAAGCTATAAGCTGCACATGCAGGGAAGGCCCGGCTTACCAACAGATCTATCTTTTGCTCATTCAATCGAGAACATGGAATCAGATTTACAAAGCATTTTCCCAACCTTATATTTAATTAGTCTTCAAGTTCTCATTTTCCCCAGCAGGCAAAACCCAACAGAAACAGAACTGAATCTGTGAGAAAAGGAGCACCAATACAAAGCTTTGTCAGAAGTCTGAGCAAATAAAACTATCTACGGTATATCTGTTTCACAGGCTAAAATAAAATTAATTTCTTCCAATAAAATCCACAGTTTTTATTAAGTAGCTCCTTTATAAATTAATGTATGCACATTTATGATGTTATTGTAGTAACGCTTGCAGTTTCTAGGAAAATGAGTATACTTAGTGCTAAAATTATATGCAGCTGAGAAGCTACCAGCAATTGTGTTTCTGTTCATGAGTGTGGTGGGAGGACACCATCATGCATGCTCATTTTTCTACACATATTTGTTCAAATGGGTCCATATGAGAGATGCTTTCACAGCGTAATTACCCACCATACAAGGACCCCAAGCACAAACCTAGCGTAAACTGGGAAAGGGAAGCTCCTGCAAGTGCAGCTTATTTTCCAGCCTAGTCAGTGGAAAGCAAAATGTTGCTGGGATAAACATATCTTTACTGGAGTCTTCTGCTATAAAGATATGAACTTACCTAAGTAACTCAGTTGGTACATTAACTGTAACACAAGCCAGTATTTTTAGTACAGGTGCAGTGTTTAAAGAGGCTGAAAAATGAAGGAACTGTATTCTGGAGTTTGGTACTTAAACTCTGCTATCTGTTGTAAAAGTGTAGTGCCACAAGATGTGGCCTGGTGCTATCTCAACATCAGTATTCACCACTTGGCAGCTGAAGTCAAACTTACAAGTAATCAGCAGAACCAGAAATCAACTGTATTTTTGTTCTCAAAAGCAGTGTGGAGGAAAAGCAGCAGCCAACACTGCAGACAAGCAAAGATCAGAAGTTTTGGGGAAAACTACAATTGAAAACCATGTAATTTTTATAAAACTCCCAAACTGCATTGCCAAGTGGAATTTCTAAAACTAAGACAAAAGTATTTCAAGTTAACTTCTCAAATTCTGCCTCAGCTTTCCTGAATACAAACTGTTCACTTCATCAAAGGGCATAATTTCCCCTTTTTTTGTGTATCTATGCATGCAAAATTAAGTTTGCAACAAGACTTCACAGGTAGTGAAGTTTGTGTTCACATCTCATCAACTGAAGGTCTCAGCAACTGACACTAAACACAGTTTACCATCACTACTGCTGTAAGAAGGCAATTATCCTCCTCTGACCATTTGCTTGTGCCAGCTGCATTTCCTAGCCACAACTAGACTTGTGTGAGTCCCAGCTTGATTTCCAGCATTTTGTAGGACAGGATATTCCAGGGTTCTTTCCTCCACTCACTACTTGGCTCTACTCTTCCTGTACGGTTCTTGACCACTGTTCCCAGAGGAAATCCTGTGAAACGCAGATTCCCATATTGCAACAACACAGAGACAACTATGAGAGCCTGCATGAGGTGGTGCAGGGATGAAGCATAAGCAGGGCTGTGCTCACCTACAGCTGTGTCTGCAAAGAGATGCTGAGAGGGTGCAGGTTGTGAGAAACACAAAGTGCCATAAAATGAACAAGCAGGCTTCTGTCCTTGGTGGTTTTTAGTGCTACAAAGAAGCTCACCGAAAGTGCCAGCGAGCAAGGAATGGAAAGCAATGAAAAACTGCAGTGAAAGGACTAAAAAGAGTCAGTATCATCTGCAGAAAAGTTCTGTTTTGTCCTGTGCTCTCCTCCACAGCCACAAGTGAGGCAGACTCCAAGGCTGAACCAGAGAGCAGCCATCAGGCAGAGCAGATTTTGGGAGGAAAGGAGGAAGGAGGAAACGTGGCATAGCAAAAAAAGCACAGCTCAAGTACCACATCCCAGCAACAACTTCTGTGGCCAGAGAACCACCTCCCTGGCTGCTACATGAGGTGGGTTTCCCTGCAAGCAGCTTTTGGCTTCTCTGTGGTGACAAGAGTGTGTTATTATAATGGACTGACTTATTCCCTGGGACATTAATTTCTGCCAGGCCTTTTGGCACTGCCCCAGTCTTTCTGACAACAGGTAACTTCAGCGAGCAGCTGCAGTGATCTGGGAGGTATGGTGCATCTGGCACCTCACAGACTTTTTGCAGGCAAATTTTACATTCCACAGGTTTCTCACAGGGATGTCACAAGGATGGGCTAGGTCTCAGCTGCTGAAGCACTATGAAATAATCTTGGGAATATTTTTCTCTGTATATCTGCAGTCTTGTAAACATTGATAGTTAATCCGTTTTCTTAGGTTCAGCCAGTTCCAGCACAGTTTAGCCCTTCCATAGGCATTTCAAGGACAAAAAAATGTTATGGCTATGTTGTGGTTTAATCTCAGCCAGCAACTAAGTACTATGCATGCACTTACTCCTCCCACCCCTGGTGGGATGGGAAGGAGAATCACAAAAAGGTAAAACCTGTGAGTTAAGAACAGCTTAATAAATAAAATAAAGTGCAATATTACCTTAATAGTAGTAGTGAAAAGGAAGATATGAGAGGGGGAGAGAGAGAGAAATAAATCCCCAGATGGACACAAAAATTATACACAATACAATTGCTCACCACCTGCTGAGTGATGCCCAGCCCATACCCCTGCAGTGATCAGGCCTTCCCAGCCAGTTCCCCCAGTTATCTACTGGGCATGATGCTCTTTGATCTGGAATGTCCCTTTGGCCAGTTGCAGTCAGCTGTCCTGGCCGTGCTCTCTCCCAGCTTCTTGTGCACCTGCTGGCTGGCAGAGCATGGGAAACTGAAAAGCCCTTGACTCAGGCTGAGCACTGCACAGCAACAAGTAAACCAGCAGCATGTTACCGATGTCATTCTCATAATAAATCCAAACCACAGCATTGTATCAGCTACCAGGAAGAAAATTAGCTCCATCACAGCCAAAAGCAAGACACACTCTAACAAAATTTGTAAAAACATCTGAGGAGAAAAGTCACTTTTATTGCTTGTATACAAGTAGAGGGTTTTACTTATTCCAGATCACCTGTCACATAATCTTCAATATTCTTTTTCACAACAAAAAACCACCCCCAAAATGAAAACAACACAATAACAAACCAAATACCACATGTAGGAATAACAAAAGCCCTGCAGGTTATTGGAGCACTGCTGGCAGCAGGGCTGGGTGTCAGCAGCACACAGGCCAGTCGGGGCTGTGCCAGGCAGCCCTGAGCGTCCTTTGTCGTGCCTGCCAACAGAAGACCCATGTAATGACAACCACAAACCTCACTTAAGCTCTGAAAAGGTGACTAATGAGCTCATTCATACTGCCTATAAATTATTCACTACAACACTGAACCCATTGAAGACAAATGGCAAAGTAAACTTTAAATACAGAGAGCAGGAGCTTCCTGTGTTGTCAACTTCTGCCTGTAAAACTTTTTGCAATGCAACAGACACTTCACTGGCTTCTGCCCCCTTGTTAAAATCACTCAAATGTTTAGACCTTTTTTTTTACTACCTCTAGCAGAGTTAAGGCAGCTACAGCTCCTACATATTTATTTTGCCACTGCCAAGTCTTTTTCTTTAGTAGTTCCAGGTAATCACAAAGCACTAGACATAACTTTAAATTACATTCTTCAGAAATTAAAGTCTGACTTTAAAATGAAGGCTAAGTCTAAAGAAGTAAGAAGACAATAGCACATGCATGTTTAATGAGAAGCAGCCCATCTCCAGAGCCTGCACTTACTGATACTTCTGTGAACATCTGTAATTTGTACCAAAATAAAAACTGAGGTTTTAAAAACACACAGTTTCATTTCTTAGGTACTGGTCCAAAAAAGCTTCTGATATGTTTAGAAACAGTTCATTTGTAAGAATGCTTTTGTTATTCTTTTTAGTGTGAAATAAGAGGCAGATAATGGTTGGATGTTAGCAGTACAAGTGATGGAGTTTGCTGCTGTGGTGGTTGGAACAGGCATTTATTCTCTTCAAACAGTACTTTTCTTCATAAGATAAATTACATACACCATTTATAAGTTAATTTTAGTAACTCGTTGCAGGTTGAACTAGCAGACTGACATTAAAAACAATGTTTTGTGTGACATGTCTGATCTTCAGTGGGAAAACATTACTTGCACCTCTGGTTACACAATCAACTCCAAAGGTCGGGAACAAGTAGATAAAAGGGAAAGACAGGAATTACACAGCTAAAGTCCAGTAGGGTATAAAGTAAGGTAAGGTATGGGAGACATAAGGCGACATCAAGGTGATATTTAACACAAGAAAAGAAAAATGGCTTGCAAAAGAAGTTTGAAAATGAAATAATTATTCCAGATTTCACTAATCACTGTCTTTCTTCCAAACTGCCAATGTAACTAAGCAGACTAAGAAATTCTGCACTACTCGAAGTCAAAGACATTCCCACCTACCAACAACTATGTGATTAGTCTTCATTTATCTAAATCCATGATTCTGAAATTACCAGAGATGCACAGAAACCATGTTGCCCCCTTAGTACTGCTCTTTAAAACACTGACTAGAAAAAAGCAAACACAAGACAGCAATGGAGCAGTCTACATCACACGGCATGCATGCCAACTTCCCAAAAGCTGCTGTGTTTTAACCCCAGCCAGCAGATAAGTCCCACACAGCCACTTGCTCATCAACCCCAGCCCCAGTTGGAATGGGAAGGAAAACTGAAAAAGGTAAAGCTCAAGAGTTAACTACAACTTAATGACTGAAATAAAGGTAATAATAATAGTAACCATAATATCAATATCAACAACAGTAATAATAATAGATGACCAAGTGATGCACAATACAATTGCTCACACCTGCTGACTGATTCACCCTGGCAGTCATCTCCTGATGCTTAAGGGCATGGAATATCCCTTTGGCCAGTTTGGGTCACCTGTCCTGGCTGTGCCCCCTTCCAGTTGAGTTCTGGACCTGCTCACTGTCAGAGCACAAGAAACTGAAAAGTCCTTGACTTAGGGTAAGCACTGCACTGCAATACCTAAAACATCAGTGTGTTATCAATATTACTCTCATATTAAATCCAAAACACAGACCTCTACCAGCTGCTAGGAAGAAATTAACTCCATCCTAGCTGAAACCAGGACAAAAGCTCTCCATCTGGCGAGATTTCTACCCCTCCTGTAGCTTGAAGGGCGTTGGCAAAGGGCTACACTGAAACCACAGACCCCACTAACCTGCCTGGCATGGGGCGTTCACTCCCAGCTCAGTGGTGGGAAACAGCGGCACTTCCTGCAGCCAGCTCCCCACACCCTGCTCCTCATTTCCCTAATGAGGCCCAGCAGTGATGTCAGTTTTGCCCAAGGCACGATTTGGTCTAAATAATAACAAACATCAGTTGGCTACATGATCAGAGGAATGCCAGATCTGGGGGAGTATCAGCAAACAAACTGGCAGGACAGCTTTTAACTGTGAGCAACAAAGTCTAAACTTGGCTACAATTGCCGGTAAATCTCTTGACTGGTCGATGCCGGTCAATTACTGAGAATGCCCTGGATGGCTTTGACCTAAGAGGTCACCTGGGAGGGTTCATGAGATACTGGGCCCCGCAAACTCCTGCAAGACTGCCATGCCATGGGTAGGGAGCACAGCCAGCACTGACACTTTGGAGCCAGCTGGATTATGCTGGGCACCAGGGCAAGTGCAGCTCGATCCAAAGGCACTCTGTGGCTGTCACCTCTACTGGAAAACCGGTCCTGCTACTCCTCCTTTCTCTTGTCTCTCCAAACAACATAATCTCACAGCTCTCAGATCCCAGTGGATGCCAATCAGTGGGGAATGCTGAGCTACTCTGTACTTTGATCATATCATTACAACAAACTTTAGGTCTTTCTTACTTGCATGTAGAAAATTCAGATGTTCACAAAGCAAAAAACCCATAGATTCAACAAATAGGAAAAACTGTAACCCCTTTAAATTGCATAATACCTCCTTATGAAAGAAACTGCCTCTCTGCTCATCCATAACCATGCACAGGTCTCAAGCAAAAATAAAGCCAAGATTTATATGCTCCAGTGATTACAGAGGAGTCACTTTGCCGAGTGAGAAATCTGTAAGTGCTGACCAGATGAGGCCAGAGAGTACACACATCTCCCTTACTTTTATGTATTTCTGTCCATTGTCACAACCTCTACAAAAATGAAGAAGGCAAAACAAATGGGCTGAAACAAGCACTGCCATCACTAAGTTTCCACCTGTTTTTCTGCTACAGCTCTGGTCTTGCACACTTCTTGTACAGAGCCAGGGTTGCCTCAGAATTCCCATACACACACACACACATCATATTTAGGGAGCCAGAGACATGCTGCACTCATGTGTGAAGTGTGGGTCTGCAGCTGGGCCCTTGGTGATACATCCATTTGTGTGTGCGAATACACACCATGGCAAGTGAGTGCTCAACTCTGTTCAAGAGTAGGATTTTAGTCATCAAGTACCCAAAGGGGGTCCTTACTGAAGTTAATAGGTTCTCCTTGAGCCATTTCTTCTCTCATAGACTGGGCAGATGGAATAAGATCTTGAAATTGGCCAGGTGGAAATTTATGCCAGTGCTTGCCTTACTGAGCGGGAAGTGTGACGCCGGTGCCTGCAGAGTCCTTGGGGAGCGGGGCTGAAGCTGTCCTCAGGTACCCCAGTGCTCTGTGGCTCTGTGAGCTATTTGATTGCATCCTTGGGTTTATGCCAGTGCTAATCAGCATCCAACCCTCTACCTTTATTTCTTCCTTACCTCCCTGTCACACAGCTCCATTTAATGTTTACTGTAAGAGTTGAAGAAGCCAGTCAGAGCAAAGCTTCTCTTGCCCACGTCCTCATTCCAGCCAAGTCCTAAGGAAGAACAGGGCAAATGCACAGTGATACTGCAGTATTCTCCTGTACTTCCAGAGACCTGCTGCTTAAAAGCTGAAACTAAAGATGCAATCAGATGTTGTGGTGTGCTGTAAACCGAAAGATATTTTTTTCCTATCAACTTTCAGAAAGGTTCCTGTAAGCTTCAGCATCAACAACAGCCTGTAGCAAGAAGTTCCACACTTTAACTATTGACTGTGTGAAAAAAATTCTTCCTTTGCTTTAAATGTGTCACCTCATAGCTTTGCTTGAAAACCCTATTTTTTGTCTATTATGGTAATTATTGTATATCTAGGACACATGACTCAGGTCCATGCAGACTTTTCTTGATTTTATAGTACCTTCCTACTGCTCCAACAATGCTACTAATAACCTGCATTTCACCCTCTGAAATAACTACAGGTATACATAAACATCAGAAAATAATACATAAACATACCTATCCATGACCATCTAATCATACAGCCATAATTATCAGTATTGCATCTACCCAGATAAAAGAAAAGGGAGTTACTTTTTGATAAAATGGTCCTAACAACATGTTCTCACTTGTAGTCTTAGCCTGTAGCTTTTCCCTTTACAGACTCATTGAATTACCTGGAGCTTTTCCAAGCACTTAATATGTCTATACAAAATATGGAAGCAGATCATTCCAGCTGACAATATCTTTATCCATGAAGAGAACAGCAGCTGGAAGATGCTGCCTCACATGAGCAATAACTGTAGCAGATCAGGCCCTGTGCAGGTTCAGTCCTTTGAAAAAGCTGCAGCTTCAGAGCTACCAAACTTCTCAGGGCTGCTCCACACGAAGTCTGTGCCTCTGGCTTCCACCTTGCATCTGCCTAAGACAGCAGGAGCATGGCCTGGGTGCAAATGGTCTGGGAGATGAGGAAGCGCCATGGAGCATGGTGGGAAGGGTTACAGGGAAGCAACAGAGAGACAGAGAGAGAGAGCTTTTAAAGGGTGATGTGGAACTAGGTCAAGTCCGGGTGGTCACATGGGAAGCAATGGCCTTGCGTCATCTTCTGCTCAAGTTTCAGCTCTGGCCCCACGTGAAAAGGGCAACAACCCCCCCTCCAACAACCCACAGCCCTCACTATGCATGATCCTTGAGCTTGGATCAATGGAATAGTAAGTGATAAATAAGTGTGAATGCATGAACTTAATTTCCACCAAGCATCCTCAATTCTTCACCTGCGCTTCCAGCTCCTGGGAGCAGTTCCCAGCCACCGGACCTGCCCATTTGAGGCAAAGACCAGCAGTGTGTCAAGGCTCAGCTGGCAGGATGTTTGTGAAAGCAGCTCAGTTCAGTCAACAATCTTCCCCTAGAGTCCAAGTACATCACCTCAAAAATATGTCTCAGCTCTCCTGGCATAGAGCCTGGGAACCCAAATTTGTTTCTGATCCAGGTCCTCTAGTTGGCAGTGTAACAAATTGCTGTCCTGCCACCAGGATGAATAAAGTCATTTTTCACTCATTATGTTATTCAAAAATAGAGCAGGAGCTTTATTTGAAACAAGAAAGCAATACACTGGAAATCAACAGAGAAAAAAAGCTCTTTTGCTTTATAAACCACAAGGATAAAAGACTGAGTTAGAACAATGTGAGTTAATATCCCAAGGAGCTTGAACCAGAAAAGAAGATACTTGGGATACAAATTCTACTGCTTCTGCAGCTGAGCCTAATGCTACATCCATGCCAGGGAGTCTGGCTTTTCCTGCAGATCACTAATATTTTTGCCTGCAGTCTACAGCATGGCTTCAGGCAAAATGGTACAGGTCCATATGAGCTGTTGAACTGGATAACCTACAGTTGTTCTCCTGCTGAAGTGTGCTGTGCTGTGACACCTCTGCTGCTCTGACTGCTCCCTGGGCTGGGAGGCATCCCTCTCCTTCCCAGGGCACAATCCTGCAGCTGCTCCTATTGGGGCAGGCAGCCCTGAGAGGGGAAGCAGGACCCTGAGAATGAACCCCATTTACCCAACACACTGTGAGGGCTGCTGGACTCCTGTCAGTGCCTTTAAATCCCGAGGCGCTGCTTAACAGCAAGTTAAAGAAAGACAGACAGATATACCTTGTGTCACCATGATTACAGCTGATTCCTGCATCAGGACACACTGCTCTCTACTCAACAGGTCTCCTTGCACTCTGCCTTGTTCCAGTGAGGAAAAGACAGACTGGTCACACAAGCTGCTCATGCTGACTTGCTGGCCTTTGCCTGCTGGATCTCTCCATCCTGGTCTGTCACCCACCTGAACTGGGCTGATCTACCATCAGCTTTTATTACTGACTGGGTTATTTTTCCTATTAACCTAAATCAATACAATCATACAGTAAACATCCCAAAATTCAAATCAATATAGAGAATTCATAAGGTATTACAGATTTATAGATATTTACAGCTGTGATTAGAGATCCTCAGATGGATGGTGCAATGGAGGCACAGCTGATAGATTAGATTTTCAAATACTGATGGTAACTTGTAAGAAAAGCACTAGAAAGATTTAAAAAAGCCCAAATCTCACTGACTTTTAAATGACTTTCAGTGAAGTTAGTATTGCTTCAGGTACTTTCCAAAGTGCCATTTTATAGCCCTGCCTGAAGGTTTGCTTCCCTCCCTGCTGACACAATGCTTGTGAGAAGGGAGGGCAGTTACAGCAGAATGTTCATCTTACAAGATGTTTGTCTTGCCTAGGGGCACCATCCTGCCCAGAAATGAACACGGTCCTGGGTGTATCTGGCCCTCAGCCATCACACTAACCAGAATGGCCAAACTGGCTGTGGCTGCTCTTAGTGCTGTGCCCATCCTGCTCTGCTGCCAGCAGGAGATGGCAACACAGGCAACCAAACTGGTGTCTCCCTCCCCTCTGACAGCTCTGCTTTTTATTTCCAATCAAATGAACAAGATAGTAACACGCCCTGTTATACACTTCTTTCTGTGAATTATTTCAGGACTGTGCATTGCAAGTACTGGGTTAGGTGATCAGGTCCTATTCTGTGAGGTACTGATCCCCAAAGGGAACATGGCCAGCTCTGTGCAGGCAGAGCACACAGTGCCACAGAGGCCTGAGCCAGCCCAGAGGGATGAAACCACTGTCAAACCATGTCTCTGCAGAATCCACTGCCCATGGGCTTAGGCTGTCTCCTGCCTCACTCTTGGGAGTTCATTTGAGCAACCGTCTTGACTTGGAAGCAAGTTGAAACACAAGGGAACCACAACATCCTCTCATGTTAATCTCTAAGGACATATCCGCTACCCCCTGCACAGCACAGTGTAGGGACAGCCAAACCATGACACGTCCTGTAAACAACACCCAAACATAAACTCACTGTCCGGGAGGCTGAACTTCTTCAAGACACCTCCCCTGGAGTTCACTGGGATACCTTTGGCACAGCACTATGCAAGCATTCCCCTGGAGACATCAGATTGTTTTGGTTTTTGTTCTTTAAAGAGTCTTTTTTAACAAGCAAAAGTCACATCTAAATATTTAAACCTCATTTATTCTTTATTTATTTATTTATTTAAATGAATGAAAATGTATCAGTAAATGAAAACTTTTCTTTTTGTCCTGGACTTCTACTCTGCAGAACAGGGACTCTCTGCCAAGAAACGTCTGTAAGACTGTTATACAGTATTCTTCTATTTAAGTAGGTCACCTGACAAGGGAAAATATCTATGCAAAATTTCAGTGAAGCCAACAGATTTCTGATTAAGACTGGCACCTGGCAATAGCTATAGATTTCCACATATTTATTCCTCCCAGCATAGAAGTCATACATCTCATACTAACTTACATGCTTATGGAAAAAACCTTGCATACATTAATACAAAATGTACCAACTTCCTCCAATGCTTTTAGATCATCCTCTAGAAAAACAAAACAGCACGTATCTCTAACAGAGTTCTGAAAGTGGATCAAAAATCCTATATTAGGAGAGACTTCTGAATTTAGCTCCAATTAACTTGACTTCAGTACAGTTATGCTTGAGCCAAAAATAAACCCTAGACTGTTTGACTCCCATTTTCTGTTCTAGCCACTACACCACACTTTGACAATAGGTACTTTACATAAATGCTGGTTTCTCTCAGTACTACATATTTTCAATTGCTTTTTCAAATCCACTCCACTCCAAGTGGTTGCCACAGAAATGCATTCTTTGAACCAGAGTCCAATTTGACACTTTGCAGAGCTGCCACCTTACATGGTACAACCCTTGTGATGAATCTAATTCTTAGGGTCTAAATATATGGGGTTTATCTAGAGATGGGTTTTATCTAGATGTATTTTGGAATGCATCTATCAGAGTTTATTACCCTACTGACTGCTGCCAGCAAAGTGCAGTATCAGGCACAGACACAGCATCCACAAACACCTGCTTCAAAGCACGGAAATAGGAATGGACTTCAGCAAGAGGTAAGGTCAGGGAAAACACCAGTAAGAGAAACATCCCAGTACGGCTGCCAGCAATTCCATGGAGGCCAGGTCTCACCATGAAGTGTGTCAATTTAAGGATTTTGAAAAAAAACCCCAAAACTTTACTTGGACATCAGTCTGAGTGCCCAGAAAGGGCAGGTCTTTCCAATTTGGCACCAAACCCTGCACTCTTTATTCTTGGAAAAATTTTGTTTACATTATTGCAATTCTGGGTAAGGATTGCAAGATGTAACTCTGAGATCAGACCTCTAATCCTGCCTCTCTGTTTACTGCATTGATTGTACTCTTTTAGACTCTGATCTCGCCATTCCTGCTTAGTGCAGGCTCCCCTCTGTTGGGGATGGTGAATTAAAATGGGATTCAACTGAAAAGCTGAGGCAGAGCAGGGAATGATGAAAACACATCATCTGCCATGAGCAGCCATCACCATGGCTAAATTTAGAATGTAGGCTCCTCAGGCAGAGAGATGATCCGCCATCCCTGTGGGGCACCACTCACACAGTGCTACATAAATATTAAAATAATAATTGATGATTAATTAATAATGGCTTCCTTTTCCTCATGACCACCTCTCAGCTGCCATACGAAATAATAATTTCCTTTCTTCTCGATGCAGATGCAAACAATCATTCAAAAACATATCTCCTCAGAGAAAATTCACTTTCCCATTCCTTTCCAGGAAAATTATATTTTCTGCAGCCTTGGACATGAGATTCCGAACCATTCACAGCCACTCTGTTTAAGAAAGAAATACTAATTAAAAATGCTTCAGAAGCCACAATAACCAAAATAAACATCAAGAAAGCAAAGCTGAGGTACAGAAAAAAAGAGCAAATCAATTTGTTCCCTCTTGCTCTATTATCACTCTCTAAAGACAAAAGTCTTTTAATAAAACGCCATAGAGATGCTGTGGAGAAGTATCTTAAGAATACCTACATTCCTTCAGGGACCATGGATACAGACATCTGACTGATCCTACAGCTGCCTTTTATCACTGTATTGTTCTTGCTTCTGATATGCACCAAATGCTTTTGGTATTCACTTTACTTTCTGTAGTTCAAAACCTCCAGAAATTCAGCAAGCAACCCACTCCTTTTGCTCATCACCTTGCTCTGACCATCTCTTCCTAACCCAGGGCAGCCTTGCTGCACCTTCACCTCCCCCCAGCAAGCCCTCTTGCTGGTTACTGATCCATCTCACTGTCCAGCAGATCTTTTAGCTACTAGCCCTTCTTGTAACCTCCGAGTTAAATAAATCTGAAAAATAAATAAAACAAAAATAAATAAAACAAAAATCCTTCTTGTAACCTCCGAGTTAAATAAATGTGAAAAATAAATAAATAAAATAAATAAATAAATAAATAAAACATCTGCCATATTCTATTAGCATTTAGCCCTCAAGCTCCAAAGTTGGTGTCTGCAGCCTGAGTTCATTCCTCTCCAACTTAGCCTGCTTTCTAAATGTCAGATTCTACCAAACCCTTCCTTACTCTTCCTCCACAGCCTTTTTTCTGTTGGTTTGTGTTCAGGCCTTTTCCCCACACAACCAGCCATACCTTTCCCAGCTGCTCAGCACTGCAGGTGTCAACCACCTAGACAACCCTGACCAAGCCTCAAAATCCCATTTAGTTTTCAAGATAATTATTAAGATAATTATGCTTTTCAGATAAAATTGTTTCCTTGCGGAAGAGAATCTACATCATCCAGAACATCAACATTTGTCTATGAAATTTCTTCATGGTATTTTTACTGATAATGAATGCCATCTCTTAATAATCCCCCAGGCCCTCTTTAGAGACAATTATTATAAAAACAGATCTTCCTAATGAAGATGGAGTTACTAAGTCCAGAAGTTTCAAATCACTAATCAGGACAGCTGTGAGACTCTGTGCAGCAATTAGTTTTAAACCAGTTCTAAGCTGAAGCTGGCTGGCTTTCTGAAAGGGAGGGATGCTGCAAGCCCAGGGGTGAGTGACCCCTGTGGGGCTCAGTGTGCACAGACTGGGGCCTGCTGGCTCTCACACAGGACTAAGAGCACGTGAGAACATCACAGGAGGAAATGTAGATTCTATAAAACAACCAGAGCCCCCCATGCAGGAAGCAGCACAGGGAGCAGATAGGGGAGCCCTGGGGCCACCCCAGCCCCAGGCAGGCATGGGGGGCAGTGCCCACTGCAGAGCCCTCAACATGAACAGACATGGTTGCAAACATGACAGACATTGGGATTCACCAGGATGTCCTGCACATCCTGAACAGCAGCCTGGATGTAAGAAACCACATCTCCAAAGATTTCACCCCAGGAAGTAGTTCCTCCACACTTTTAAAGCCCATAGCAGAAGGATGGCACCTGTCTCCAACAACATCATCTCATGCACTGGATGATGTTCACCACAATGCTAATTTGAAAAATTCCTGGGCAAACAAGTGAGGGTCCAGTCCTTCAGCCCAGATCCTGCAGCTCCCAAGCCCTTCATTCAGGCAGAAGTCTCCTGCCTCCTTACCCAAGGACAGCATCAACAAATGAGTGCAATTAAAACATAGATAATGCATCTGAACATGTGCATTCCTCTTTTATTTAACAAGCACAGTTTAGCTTTAATTATTTATGATAACACTTTAGAAGGAACTAGTAAACACAGTGCTGTAGACTCTATAAAAGTAAGAAAGCCCTTGCTGCAGGAGACTACTCCATGGGAACTAGTGCTGCTTGGGAATCTCTGCTGGGACAGGGACTTAAACCTCACCTAGCAGAGGAATTACAAGGTGCAAGAAATGGGGCAAATGAGAATACTGAGATTGTATTTGACTAAAAACTTTCCATCAGCATGAATGGTCTTATTCAGAATTGTCTGTGTTGAAATCCTCTCACTTCCCATGCACCTGCAGGATGGGTACGTCCAGGTGGCTCAAGGAATCTTTAGACCTACTCACTCCTCCTCCCTGTCCCACCAGCAAAATCAGAACTTGTTGCAAATCAGTGCATTTCGTGTACAAGTAGCTGAGGGGAAGGGGACACCTTGCTCCATTTGAGCCAGGCAATGTGGGATCAGACCCTGCCCCCAAAAAGCCCACAGCGCACGTTAGGGCTGCAGACTGACAGACTGCACACGGCAGTTTAGGGCCATCAGTCCCAAGCAAAGCTGGGGAGGAGCTCTGGGAAGGACAGGAGGAGGGAAGGAGCCATAAAAGGAAAGGGCAGGGGAGGTCTGGACATGAAAAGAGAGAAAGAGAAGGAGCTATGAGAAGAGGGGTAGGAGCACACAGCCAGCCACCCCAGGAGCACCTCTTGAGCATCACCTCTGGGCCAAGGCAGTGTGACAGTGTGACACATCTCTGGCCTCTCCCTTCCACAGCAGCAGCACCAGTGTTTGCTCCAGCTGCCCTGATCCCACTGCAGGCAAAGGGATCTCCTGCAGCACACCTCTGGTACCCCTTTGTGGACTTCTGCCATCCTTGCTAATTCAGCTACCTGAGGAGGACCCAGAGCTTTTCCATCTCCATCCTTGTTAGCAAAACCTCTGTCCCTGTGGACAGTGCTCACTGTCACTGCTCTCAGAGACCACTGCAAATTTCAGGGGAGGGCAAGGCAGTAGAAGGGCCCATTCTCAGTTGCACTGTTGCCTGTCAGCTGCCACAGAACAAGCTGCTCTCTCTTGGCCAAGATTAGTGCACCCAAAGATGCAAAACAATGGTTTGAAACTGCAAGTACTCCAAACTCACAGTCCCTGCCTTCCTGAGACAACTGCAGTGTGTGAAGAAGCTGTGCTGTTTACTGAAATCCAAGCGTACCAGCTAATAAAGACTGTCACGCTGAGCACTGCCAGGCAACTTCAGGACCCTTGAACTTGAGTGAAGAAGTATGTTCAGCTGGTTTACATGGATCATTGGTGAGTAGATGAATAGTGTCTCTGCAGGCTCTGATATCCAACTCAAAGCCACTCTGATGCCCAGGTGTACAGAAAGACAATGCAGCCCCTTCCAGACAGCCATGCACAAATGCTGAGATATTCAAGTGTCAGTGTCAGGCCAACTTGGGATTGTTATTCACCAGGGAAACCTGAGACTAACTTCAGCACTTATCTGGAATCAATTCTTTTCCCCTTACTCTATAAAAGTCAGGCCTCTTCCTTAATGAAAAAGGTGCTATGCACACTAGCTTTGCCTTTTCTATATTTTAACTTAAAGTATCGCTGGCTGTATTTAATAGTTTCACTCCTGCAGAGCAACCTTCTGAAAAGGTCAAAACAGAACACTGGGAGCCAAATTCATTGCTGGTACTACTTCATTGACTTCAGCAGCATTACACCTGGGATAGATCCAGCCCTAACTGCCTCCATTACTGTAAGTGGAAAAGAAGTGTGCTTGCTGTCTTAACTTTACTTTTCAATTGATCTGTTCTCTTCTACCCTGTATGTTTCATTGCAATCAATAGGAATATATCTACTAGAGAAAGTTACAGCACAGAACATCTGAATAGCTTTTAAAAAACTTGTCTTCTTGGTTTATAACGAACATCAGGGAGATGAGAAGGTAGCAGGCATTCAGCCTGCACTCAAGTGCTTTATCTTTTAGAAGAGGATGCATGTAAGCAGCTACCCTAAAGAGTTTTATGTATAAGCTACATCATAACCAAAAGAGATCTTCCCTAAAGATCTCCTCTTGACTGCAGGCATGAGCTGCCAGTCCTGAACAACAATGTCAAACAGAGGTTTGAACAACAATGTCAAATCAGATATTACAGGGATGGGCACTATAAATGTTTATAAACAGTTAGATTAGGGGGGAATAAACTTAACTTCTCAAGGACTATGTTCACATTCATCATGTTTTCCTCTGCACCACACGAGCCATGCTGACAGACTCCTTTAGGCTGAGGTAAGATTACAGAAATCTTTTTTGTATTTCAAGTGATTGTTTTCCTTTCCAACCTTTCAAAGCTTCTTCCTTCAATTCTTCTTTACATACCATGATGGCACTTTAACATTGTACTGGTACCCATTGCTCTGGCTGAAGCACCACCCAAAGCACCACTAGCTGAGCCATTTTTAATACGTGATCCTGGAAAAAAACCACAAATCAGTCTTCTAGATCAGTTTTGGTCAGCTTTGAGGATGTTATGAAACAAGATGACATAATCACACTAGACAGCTCTTAGCATTAAATTTTAGTCATGTGGCTCTTTTAACTTGTCATTTAGCATTTCACTTAAATATTTGAAGAAATATCAGAAACATCTATTATGCCTGCCATTATTCCAGTTTTTAATTTTTATTGCATTTCAGCATCAGGCATCATTACACTGGAAGCTTCTGAAAGACACTATGGACTGTGCCTGGCAGTATGCAGGACCGCCCAAACTGGGACGTGGGATGGGTGATGGGTTTGGCCAAGACATGGAACAAGCAAAACTAAACTGCAGATGCATCACTCCAGCACACATATGCTATACAGCATTTTTAGATGGGAGATTTGGATTTTGAGACATTTTATCAACGGAGAGCCTAATCTGGGCTGGAATGTTACTGTGCTCAACTACAGCCACACATCTCCTCTTAAGGTGGTCTCTGAAGTACCTGGCAGTAGAGAACATCCATGTGCTACCTCTTCCACAAGATAAAGACCCTTTATCCCAAACTGGCAGCTTATGCACTCTCTCACTAACTCCCAGTCTCAAGGCTTTGTTGTGAAATTCAGTACCAACTCTATCACACAAACCCTTCACCATTTATCTCATGAAGCTCAGTCAGTACCAGTGACCAGGCCTCATGTGCTAATGGCTGTCATTTAAAGGTTGCTTTTAATGTAGAATCAGTCAAGGAAAAAGCAATTATTTTAAGGAATACTATTGTATTGATTTAGTTTGCATCGCTGGGATGTCTTTGCATAATGGATAAGGCATTCATGACGGCCCTGTGAAAACAATCTTAAGATATAAATAATGAGGCAAGAAGGATTTGTGAAAGGGGCTTTTTCTGCTCTTTGTATTTGCTTGCTCTTCTTCTAAACTGTGTATCACTCACTTTAATGTACATATTCTGAATAGCTGTGCAACTGAGAGTAATTCAATTTTCCCACCACAATCAACAAAATGTTCTTCCCTTGATCACTCCACTTCGTACATTACTTTGTGGCCACTTCAGTGTCAAATTCAGCCTTCCCTGCAATACCCAAATGCTTCTAACACAATTTACAGCCTACTTAGAGACTACCTTCTTGGAAATAATGTTAATCAGGATAATTTCTCCTTTTACTTTAAGGAGCTCTTGATTGGTGCTTTCAATCAGCTGTTAGCCAGAGTTACCTCAGAATTTCTCAACTTCTTCTGGGGAAATGGGACAACTCCATTTAGCAGTCAGAGAGCATGTTTAATGGATCACGCTAATCTCAGGGAGGGCCTATGAAACTCTAATTTGTCAGGTTTCATTACATTCAATAATGACTCTAATTTTCCTGAAGTGTTCTGCTCACTAGTAAATTATGTACCATAGTTTTGCACCCCATTTTCTCTAACTCTGTATTTGGAAAAATTGAAGGCATCTCTTTCTCCATGGCCACTGCCCAGAAGGGGCCTGAAAAAGAGGGGTTAAGAGTTCACTGTCAGATGTATTTATCTCAGAAGCAGGTATAATTCTTTGCAAACAGCTAAGTGTCAGTGCAAAACCAAGCTGATTCAGGGTAATAAAAGCACTTCTGCAAAGCTTTTAGGTGACACTATATCCCTCACAAGCTTTCTCCAGCCTTGCGTCCATTTTATCATCTGATACCATCATTACCTTGACCAATCTGCACATTACTTCCTTTCCAAATGGATCGATTTTAAACCAGCTCATCTGCTAATGCTCAGCGCAGGTTTGGGTGATTCTTCTATTGTTTCAATTATTTCTTTGAGGAAAATTCAATCCTGTTAAGCAAACAGTGCTTTTATCTCAGCTGAAGATGCAAGAGCTGTGGTCGCCACTAACAGATCAAGAGCTTCTTATGAAACCCTCCTTTCAGCTGTAGCACCCTCAAGTGACAGAGGCGTCCCAGTTTAGCTCATTACAAGTAATAGACAGTGTTAACTATAACCTGGCACATGAAATAGTTGAGCTATTAAAATTAACCAAATATTTCTGGAGGAAGATGTGCCAGCTCAGCAAATGATCTGGTGTCTCCCCGATTTTCATCTGCTGCAGCAAAGGAATGGCTTCCCATGGAGCCAAACAAAAGGCAGATATGCCTTCACCCCAGTTTCCAGGGGCTAACTCTGGTTTGGAGGGAAATGGAGCATTGATTGAGATTCGAAACTGAACCTGTCAGGTTTTCTCAGATGTCTTTGGAGATTTGGCTTAGCAGTCCATAAGTAATGCAGAGTGTGCAGATGAGAAAGCCCCAGGGAGAAGAGAGTGATCACAAAGGAATAAATAGAGCAAAATAGATGATCTTCCATTTGCTGCTTGTGGGGCAAGTCCACTGTACTTTCCTACCTCTTCAGTGCAGCATAACTGTGCCTATGTGCTTTCTGAACAGAGACTGAAGTGGTTCTGTCCACAGCCATTCAAAGTCCTCTTTGTAAGGTACTATATCAGGAATGGGGGCAAAGTAATTTAATTATAAATGTCTGCAGTCACAGTTCAAACTCCACAATCATCTTCCATGATAACTATATGTAAAATTTTGTCAGCTATGCTAAGGAACATATCTGTGAATCTGCCATTCACAGAGTCCAATGGAGCATTGCTGAAAATAAACACCAGCCTAGTTTGAGATTCCTAATTTGCAGGTATCTTATGCCAGCACTTATAAGATTTTCCCAGCCCTGCTCAGATATGCATGGAGGGCCCAAAAGCACAGCCTTACTGTAAGCATGAGACCAAAGAGAGTCACTTTCTGTTCATTACTGCCTTTAATACATGAGCCTCATGCTGGAAAGACCATTCTGTTGGCACCAGTGAAGTCCTAAACACAAGACATACCTTTCCTACACGTGACCCTTAGAACTTGTCCAGAATAAACCAGGAGGAACTTAACTACAAAAAAATGTCACCAGAACCCCAGTCAGATGACAAGCATCATTTTACTTGAATCTTTCTAGCCCCCAAGAGAGTAAGCCCTGCTGGGGACTAGGAAACTAGCCCTGTCCAAATCAAGGGATTCCAATGCCTCTTAAACTTGTAAATGGCTGAAGCCAAATGCAGACTTTGTGGGTCTGCCCAGCACCAGGCATACAGAGATGCCCTGGTATGCCAAAGCAAATACAGTAAATAACCCTACTACTTCTACATGGCACTATCATTCCTGATTCAAAAAAATCTTTTCAAGTGAAATGTGCTTTGCAATACCTGAATGCAGAAACAGCTTTCTGTTCTGCAGCGTTTTGCTAAAAATGTTTCAAAGGGCCCCTGGTTTCTGTGCCTGGGGCTGATACACACTCATTCCACCAGCAGCCCCTAGGCTCGAGCCCTCATTGAGGAAAAAGCCAATTTGCTGTTCACTGCTTTAACATCAACACAGCAAGAATCAGAGCACTTCTGAAACATCCCCCACGATAGTGTTTGTGACTTGGGCACTTGGGAAATTCACGCCACTTTGAATGATGATGTTTTATTGGGAGAACATCAGAAGTAGCAAGACATCTTATATTGACATATTGGTTCCACTTTGCTAGACATACAGGATCAAAGTCATCCCTGGCAGAACTCCATAACCTTCAACAGATGGGATAAATTTGGCCCCATATGCCCGTAGCAGCTGGGGACTACAATTGTTTTCCTATTTTCAGCCATATTTTGAGGATACAGAGCCTGATTTTCTGCATGCAAAGCAACTTGAGATTTTGGCATATGTGCAATATGAGGCAAACAATTTGTATTATCATACATGGGCCTGGTATGATTGTTAGGGTCATCTGCAGCACATACCTAAATTTTAAATTAAACATGTGCTATAAATAGCCTAGGAAGAATCAAGCTAGAGATTATTTTATCAGACACTCAGCAATCTGTTTGACTGCCTGTCCTGCTCACTAGACACAGCATCAGAGTCCCTTTTAAATGTAAAATTATGTTTTCTTTATGTAGCTTCCCCTATCATCTATTGTATTCATATAGAGAGAAGCAGTTCGTAAATACCATTTCACATTCCAAACTATTTACTATAGGCAACTACATCATTGCTTTGTTCAAATAAATTTACATAAATCCTTATTAGACTGTTTTATCTTAGGAACTTTATTTTGCTCTCAGAGCACGAATTAAATGCATGCATAAACCAGAATATTTTAGAGGGAGTTATTCCTGAATTGTTTATGAGACAGTCGACGTTTCCACCTAATTTTTCATTCATAATGTAATTTCTTTAGTTTTCTCTGTATAGTTAAAAACTGCACATCTAATTTGCTGGGGTTTCCCTGGAAGTGCGCAATAGAATAGATGGCTGTGCTGCAATCTGTTCATCCATCAGCCAGTGCTTCCTTTGACTCACTCCACATTCTGCTCAAAACACTTGGTGGGAAAGGCCAGGAACAACACTAAGTTCCACTTGCTGTTTGACATGATCGTATTAGGAGTAAACTGTTGTTGTTAACCAAAATTTGCAAATGAAGTCACTGGAAAATAAATCTACTGCTAGTAAACATTTCTGTGTTTGGATTAATTGAACAGAGCTCTCAGAGTCCTCACTAGCTCAGATTTATAGCACAGCACCCACCCATGCATCTTGTACCAAAAGGCACCATTCTCGTTAGCCTTACCCAATTACAAACACACACACCATAATTGTGCTGGACTCACGGACCACAAGGAGTGGCTGGAACAGAAAACCAGTGGCCACAGTCACCCAGTAAGTGCCCCTCAAGCCCAGCAGTTCACCTGGCCCAGCCTGAAGGTGCAGCAGACCAGTGCAGCACAGGCTGGCTGTGCCCTGGGCCCCAGGCTCACTCCCACTCACCAGTGCCACAGTGGGAGCTGAACAGCAACCAGCAGCCAGCAGCTCTGTAACAATCCTGTCCTGCTCATCTCCACCCTGTGCCCCAGAGTCAGCCTGCAGGAGCAGCCCTCAGCACAAGCAGTGGTTTTGAGAGATCTGTTAGGCCCATGCAGGTTGACCTAGAGATACTGGGTCTCCACACCAGGCTGCAAGCTCCTGTTAAAAGCCCAGCTGCAGCTTTTCCAGCAATGCTGCCACCACTCCCACAACTCCCTGGTGTGCCACAGGGTCTGACACCTCTGCACCACAGCTGTTTTGTGCCACAGACTTGATGAGAACTTCTGCATGACCCTTTCTTCCTCCAGAAAGGCAGCAGACCACATGCCTGCTGTCACATTTACTCCACCTGCATGTCCTGTGTTAGGCATTGCTGGTATGTCTCAGCTGCCAGCCCATCAGCTACACATCAGTTTAAACAGACATGAAAAATGCAGCAGAAGCAGAGACACAGCTGAGAAGTCTGTATCAGCATTCAGTGCAAACACCACCTGCCCTGGTGGTGTTTCACTCTTGATCTCAGAGATAGGAAGGAGTTGTGCAAGTTGTTGTAGAACTACATTTGGGTCAAGCTGGGAGTGTGGGAGAGGTTTAGGCCACAGAATGCTCTCCTCCTTCAGAGAGCATAACTTGGTGTTAGCATAGATAAATAACTCCGCTATTTGGGATAAAGGGTGGAGGGTGACCACAGAGGTTTTTTTAATGGAAAAACCTCTTTCAGGTCCTTGCCTTTCTCCTTCCTGAGCATTCCTGTACTCAGAAACCAGCAGAATTTCATGCAGAGCAGAAGAACCAAATCAAATCTCTTTGCTTTTACTTAATCTAAGTGTACAGCTTATCCTTATGGGTCTGACCAGATCAGTTCTCAAACTAGCATATCACAGAAAATTGCATCAAATACAGAGGCTTTCCATCCCACAGCCACAGTAATACCGTGTGAATAGCAAGTAACTGAGTACCGGGAACCCAGTGAAGCTTCAGTAATACAGCCATGGAAGATGGCAATAATTTATCATCTCTGCTGTAGTCTAATCCCAGATGCACCATTTGCTAATTTATTTCCATATGTACCTGGCAGACAGATTAATCAGCCATCTCTCTCTGAAACCTAGATTGCACTTTATCCCTTTAGTAAGCAAGAGAAAACGAATGTACACAGCAAAATAAGAGTCCCTTACAGAGGAGCTTTGTCAACCTTTACAGCTTGTGGTTTCCTTTTTCAGCTTAACAATGGCTTTTCAAAAATCTAACACCCAAATCTACTTCCACATCAGTGCACTCCTCCATCTAGAGAAGCCTCTTTGCTAACGCTGGTGAAAATGAAGGCCGAGACAGAGAAGGCACATCCCTTAGATCTCTAGACTCAGCTGGAGACAGCAATATTGCCCAAGGAGAGGGCAGCAGCCCTGCACTAGAGCCAGGGCCATCCCACAGACAGCAGTGACTCCTCTGAGCCAAGGAGGCTGTTTCTCTGCCACGGTTTGCAGAGTAGCAAAATCAAGATAATAATATTTTACAAAACATTTTGAGCTCTACTGAACTAATTACTATTATCAGCAGTAATGTGCTTCTGATACACTTAGCTCTTCTTCTGGAAAACTCCACAAAGGGGCCGCACTTGCTGGAGCCGAGCAGCTGTTAGCACTTCAGCGATGTTATTGGTAATAAATACAGCGTCAATTCTACGCCTGGTGCCCTTTAAGGATCTGTTTGCAATCCACTCTTTATTTTGATTATAAGACATTATCTGCATTAAACATAATTAGTCATATTATATCATTTGCCAATCTAAGTGCAGTCACTTGATGAGGCAAGATGGAGCTGAATGAAGGCACAGCACAGTCTGAAGCCCAAGGAGATGAAGGGAGTGGGAACTGGCACAGACCCAGGCAGGACATGGGCTCAGGCATCCCCTGGCCACAGGCTTTTTGTGAAAAGGCTGTCACTTGCACAGCCCTGCTGTGACTCTTCCTTGCGTCGGAGTCTGAGCAGGCACATGTAAAATGTCATTATCAAACCATGGAAGAGTAATAAAATGATTGCTGAAAATGAAATTATTTATGAGCTTTAGTACCCTCGTAACAGTTATAATAATCAAAATACATAAATATTTGGATATGCTAGTGACAGATGGCGTATACTGGAATAATCATACAGAATATGTCAGCTTTCAGAATCAGCTTATTCCAGAGCTGGCATGTTTCAGGGCTTTCTGCTACTAAAATAAGCACCTGGTATTTGATCCTCCAAAAATGTATTTTCACAAACACATGGGTGTCTTTTGATAGAAAAGCTATTGAGCCTGTCACCATCCACACACAGTACCCAAGTAACAGTGTGCTGCCATCAGCTTCCTCTGCCTGCCTGCCTGTCGGTGCAGAGGCAGTGGAGGCCTGTCTCCTCAGAGCTGGGCTTGTCAGGACAGACAAGCTTGACAGTGCCTTGCCAAAGTGTATCCGTGCTCTGGGCTTGATCCACACACTGCCAGCGAGACAAACTGCTCCACTGGCAGCCCCAGGAAGAACAACCCGACTCCTCTTGCTACACTCCCGTGTCGGCAAGTTTGAAAAAATCCGGGCTTTTGGAGAGCTCTGGTTGGAAATTTAATGTTCATTAATAATGATTAAAACAATTAGTGGGGACAAATATGTTTATTGTGTTGGGCATCAATGAAGCAGTAGCGTGTGCCCTGGACTAAGGGACATAAGAAACCCAGAGGGAGGTAAGAGCCGCAGGTGAAGGGACAGAAAAGAGCAAAGGCCATGTCCACGTGCTGCTCCTCCTGCCCCACAGCCAGGACAGTGTGGAGCAGGCTGCCAGGCACAAGGGAATGGAGACACTGTGCCTGCATCCCCTCAGGGCTATTATCAAATGGCAGCCTCCTTCCTCCCTGCAGGAAACCCTTCCTCACCCAGTGTCTGAGGCACCACTGGCCCAGGACTTGTGCAGGCCACAGCCTCCCCTCAGTGACCCTGAACCACTTAGGCCATGGCCCCCCCAGGCAGTGACTCCTCTCCAGGAATAACAGTATTTCCAGAAAGCTGCTCACGGCACCACATAACAGGGTGCTTCAGCAGACAGTAAACAGACAAATTTTAAAGATTAATAGGCATTCATTTATTATGTTACACTCTCTTCAGTTTTCCCAGACAATCAAATTGGTAAATTAGAGCCATAATTTTCCACCAATTAATACCAGATGTGACACATTTTGACATTAAAAGAGTAAATATAAGAGAACTGTCAAATACTTCATATTCCTAATGCAATACTCTCTGAATAGAAAACCTAAAATCCTCATGCCTCAGACTTATTCTGAAATACAGACACAAAGGATGCTGATGTTTCCAACTACTGCACGTTCACAGGCTGCGCACTGTCCCCTTGACAGCTGCTAACACCTTTCCCAAATGCATGTTGACTAAAAAGCCCAACCCCAAAGCAGTATTTATACCTGTAATCCAGCACAGGACATACTGTCACAACATCAGAGGAGATACCAATAAAAAGCAAAAGAAAATGCCAAAGACAAATGGGAATTATTGCATGTTTTCAGAGCAGTACAGACAAGGCTAGTTAGCAAAGCTTTTAGAAAAGAAAATGAAATATAAAAATCTTGTTTTAGTGCTTCTCTATTCCAACAGTTTCTACACAAGGACATTCCAGCATCAGTTCCAGGCCAGTCTGCAGAATGCCACAGTCTCAGAATTACACAGGCTGTTATATACTGTTAATACAGCCGACCAGAGCAACCAGGTCAAGGTGACTTGCTTGTCACTCCTGGACTGGGGTACAAACCTGCTCTCTGTGGCCCTTTTGGTTCCCTCAGGCTGGCTGTACCCTACTCCTCAGGACCTAGAAGTGCTGCCAGCACTGTTCTGGTACCCAGAGAGGAGAGACATGAAGCTCTGGGAGAAATTAAAGCTCATCTCCTTTAAACTCTGATCAGCTACAGTTTTGGGGAGGTGGGAACATACCATAGAATAGATCCCCTTTGCTTCAATTATCTCCATACTCTCTTTTTCCATATAGTCCCAGTTAGCAAAGATTTCTGATAGGCTGAAGGTGACTACGCAGAGAAGGAAACATCCCCTTCACACACCACATTGCCCCTGCCAGGCCCTCAAGCAAACCTCCCTATGAATTTTCCCCCTTCACACCACAGAGATGAACAGGGATCATACAGTCTATCATCAGTATCACAGAGCCTGCACTCTGTCAGCTGTCTGCCACAAATTCCAGCCGTCTCTTCCCAAATGCACCAGGCAACAATTTCTGCAGACTGCAGGTTTCACTACACCTTAAAATAAAAAGGGATTGAAAACAGGAGGATGCCTAGAAACAAGAGGTCTTTTCCATTGGTGGTTGCTTTGCAACCTGAGGAAGCAGGCAAAGATCCACCATAATTATATCCCGTTGGCAAAGCCATTGCAGGGAAAGACAGCCGGGTGAAAATGACTCTCTGGTAGCGCCCCGTGCTCCCAAGGAACTGGCTTCCCACGCACAACCATATGGCACGGTTTGCCAGCACAGCCAGGGAGCTGACAGCTTTCCTAGTGGCCAGAACATAACCAGCCAAAGCTGCTACTCAAATCAGAAGGTTTTTTCCTTGATTAGAAGACATGGGCTTTGATGCATTTTGACCCAGATTAACTGGCTTCATCAGGTTCCAGAAACAAAGCTGGACTGGAAAGGGGCTCAGTTAAAATTGCAGCGACACACCAGGAATCTGCAGAAGGGTCCCAGAAGGGTTTTGGATCCAAAGCAGACAGTGCAAAGCTGCAGTCAGCTGGCACAGGGGAGGACCAGTCTGACTGGCCCTACAACATTCATGATGGGATGAAATACAACCCAAGGCTCCAGAGTGATTACACAGCCTGTCCCAGCCTCTGTAGACACTTTCCTGGAAAGATATAAGACTAGGGCTTGAAGCAGAATTGGACCTCAGGCAGGAATATCCCCCTTCCAGTCTTTTCCCATAAATAGGCAGTGGGGGGCAAAGGGGAATGGACTTTAAATGGTTTTGCAAGAGGAAGCCAGATGAAAGCAAATCAGCTACAACTGAGAAAATCCAATCTACTTAACTGTCCTGCACAGAACTAATTTTGCCTGGTGCAGCTGTGACCTTGACAAACATCAGGTCAGCAGCAGCCTCACTATCTCCAAATGAAGGTAGAAGACAGTTGTCCCTGAGGAGGCCTCCCCAATGTCAGAGAGAAAAGAGCTCTTTTATAAGGCACAGTCTCTGGATCAAGAGGCATGTTACAGAAAGATTACACTGCAAATCTAATCCCCTATCCCTAATGCTCAACAATCTGATACATGAACCTGCCTTTCATCAAAGAGTTGGTGATTGCAGTACTGGGCAATGTGAGTAATGGCTAGGGGATGGGGCTGCCAGTTGTGTTGGCCAGCTCAGGGCACAGGTGGCTGGCCACACCAGCTCCTGCTGGTAAGGAGTCCTTACACACATGTTCATCCAGCTACATGTTGCAGCACATCTGGTCAGTGAGTTTTATAAAGGGCTCTAACATTTTCCATAGTGCTGGGACAAACCATCTCCTGGTCATCTTGTCTCCTGTTTTTTGCAGAATGCCCATCAGATCTGACCACTCTCAGTCTTTAATGTTCAAACTGACTTTTGACAGCCTCATTCACTCCTCCCATATAAGGCAACACAGCACAGGCCAGAAAGAGTCATCTTTGTTAACGCTTTCCACCCAAAAGGCAGGCATAAACAAAAGGTAGCTGTGCAAGTCCCACCTGCACAAGGCAGAGGTCCTTGCCAAGGGAGCCAAGTGGCCAAGTGATTGTACCAGAATATGCTTGCTAGTCAGTGCTGCCCCATGGAGGATGTGTTATTAACACCTGCTACTGGTGTCGCCCCTCATCTTCCAAAAGGCACCATGTAGGGCTAGGTGGTGAGGCTGTAAGGCTTGCACTTCTAAGCTCAAGGGCCAGAAGAAAAAATTCTTTCATAATTTTAAATCAGGAATAAGCTCAAAACAAGGCAATACAGAAGCATTGCTTTGAAATCAGAATCAGGCACATTAGCTACAAGAAGTTCCTTTAAAGTACTCAGAGCACATGGCCTAAAAAATGTTTAATGGCCATATTTTCCCTGTAGGAGTGATCTCAGAGTGCACAGAAACTACCTGTGTCAAAGACCAATGGTTTTCAACCAGTGAAAATACTATTATATACTGTGAACCCCATTTAAGTATCCACAAATAGTAATGGGAGGAGTAAACCTCTTGTCAGGTGGTGTAAGTTTGCTATACGAGGAACCCTCGCCACCAGTAAAAATTTTTAAGTGGTCCGCAGAGGAAAGAGGTGAAAAACCACTGCTGGAGATGTCTCTAATTGGCTATGGGACAGAGACTGACACAACATCTGCAGCTGAAAAATTCTTTGGGATGTTGATAAAATAATTTGGCCAAAGGGAGAAACATGCCAAAAAAGTTTCATCTTATTTTATTCCTTCAGTTCCTGTCACTTTAATAGAAATAAAAAGAGTTGATCACACGCTCCACGCCTGCACAGCACATGTAAGCACAGTGCTCACCACCAGCAGTGCTAGGGACAGCCATGACCTTTTTTGTTATCATAACTCATTCTTATTGCACCATTTGTTACCATATGCTCTTTTTGCAGAAGCTTGCACTCATTCTCTCTGAACATGAATCCCAGACTGCCATTCTGAGTGAGCAGGGCACTTCCAAATCATGGATGTCCTGGATTTGCCGAGAGACGCCTGCTAACGGATGGCTGGAGGTGAAAGCTGAATGGATTAAAACTAGCACTAATTCAGCAATGGAACAAACTACTACAGGAAGCAGTGATCTACACCTTGTCACCTCTGACATGTCAGGATCCAACTGCAGACAGCATTTAATAAAAGACCAGTTACTGGGTGTACTTCTCATCTGTATTATATAGGGTGTGATGCTCCCTAGCATTTTGAGAGCTTCTCCACTTCAGATCTGGGACTCTGTGACTCCTTGTCCACACACCCAGCAGACTGACTGCAGTGCTCGTTTTATGATATATGAGAGATGTGAACCATTTTGGACTTTTTCCAAAGCAGCAAGCTTTTTTTTTTCCTCTAGCAATCTCCAGTCTGGAATTCCTCTGCTTCTGTCGGAGGAGTTCTTGGTGACTCACATGTGGATTGGGAGCTTTCTCAGCCCACAGCTGAAGGCTAGGGTGTTAAATATTTAATAAAGAGACAGCTTTTCTCCCAAATGTTTTGGATAAATAGCTGCTAAAAGAAACCAAAATACAAAAGGGTTTTAGCTGCTGGAATAAAAATATCATTTTCCCTTTCCAGCAATCACCGAGCTGCCCTCACTTGGGTTCTCTCCCTGGTGCTCACAGCTGTCCCCAGCTCCCACCAGTGGCCCATGCCTGCACTCGGGAGGGAACCACACTTCAGCCTTACCCATCCTGCAGCCAGGCTCAGCTTCAGTCACTCAAACTGTGAGGAGGAGGAACAGTAACAGTAGCAGAAGCTTTAGCTGCAATCTGAAAGCTGCTCTGGCCTTAGCAGTGCGGTGCTCCTGGCTGGGCCCACAGTGGCATGGTGTTCAAGTAGTTTTACCCTGTAACTGTTGCCACATAGCAAGGCACGGGAGACATGCATCCTCACATGTCTGACTGGTTTTTAATAACAGGAAAGAAGTGAACATTCAAGAATTTCTACTTGTTAATGTCCAATTAAGTATCAGTATTAAGGAAGAAACTGGAGCTTCCTAGGTCCACAGTTTCCAACATCTAATTATCTGCTAACTGTATTCCATATGAGTATTATGTGACTATGTTCTTTCTTTCCTTTCCATAATTACTACCTAGTAAAAGTACCCCAAGTTGGACTGCAAAAAAAAAAAAAAAAAAAAAAAAAAAGAAAGAAAGGATCAAATTCTTGGATAATTACTTATAAACTCTGTTTGGTATCTGCCTACAGACATGGCAGGATGAAATCCTTATTTAAGCATCAAACAGGATTTATTTAGGCATCCTGTTATCTCTGTTGAAGTATCAAAACAGCACATACCATTGTGCTGCTAAACCCTATCAGAGTTCCTGCCATATAGGGGTGATAAGAGGTATAGACACTGGGTCACTGCTCAGCTGAAGGAGAGAAATGTGCTTTCTCTGTGGCTGTCCTCTAGTTAAATCCTCTGCTTTCAGCTCGAGGGTACACACAACCATCCTCAGTGTTATGTGCAGCAGCTGATGATGTCCAAGACCATGGACTTTTTACTAAAAGTCCTGAAGGTGGTTTGCACCAAGCATCCACAGCACCAACTTCTACCTCCCCGGTTCATTTGTTGGGAATGTGAAAACGGATGAATTCAACTTGTGCAGCCTAGCCTTGTGAGCAAGGAGCTGTCAGCAGAGAACCCTGGGCTTTGGGCTGGACTGTCACTGAAAGGTGCAGCTATAAAGGTTACCTCTGGCATTTATCATCCGCAGGGTGAGAGGCAGGACTCGTCTGCTTTGGTGAACCTTCTTCCAAGGCAGTGGCACTGCACAGATGCAATCAGCGCGTCCTGCATTGCTCCAAAGCTGTCAACATCTGTCAGGAATAGTAAATTTTATTTTATCTTGTTTGAGTGGAATGGGTTTCCATAAAAATATGTAAATCATGCTAAGAATAATAAAGAAAATTAGTTTAAACAGCACGGCAGCAATTAGCCACAGTTCTTGCAGGGACTGGACAAACACCCCAGCACCACACTGCTACCAGCTGCAGCCCCAGTGCTGCCATCCATGGAAGGAGGGTGAATTGGAGAAGGCTGGCTGTACTGAGTAAACTGAAGGCATGGCTGTACTGAGTAAACAGCAGGACAGGACCCATAAATACAGTAACACTTCCTACTAGAACCCACATTTCTATGACTGAGACTGCATACCAACTCAAGCCAAAAAAAAAAAAAAAAAAAAGGCAAAATATGAAGAAACCAACTTGAAAGCTTGTTACTGATATAAACCAAACAGAGGAATAATGACTAACTCAGAAACATCAAGCAGAGGTCAATGTCTGCCTTCCACTGTGCTTCACATAAATACACAGTCCCTTCTACTCGCTTCAATGGCCACTTCAAACAACTCAAGCTCTTTGAGACACTTCACTAGGCTAAAATCACAAATTCTGATTTTGCTTATGCGCTGCTTCTGCTGCCTAGAATTTCCCCATCTTCTTTAAATACAGCATAGAACTGCAAGCAGAATGGCAGCAGCCTTTCTTGCCCCATGGCGAGCACCAGCACTGAGTGGGTCAGCAAAGATGGTCAGCAGCTCCTAAAAACAGAGATGGGCTCTTGCCCATCAGTAAGCAGCCAACAGGAGCGAAATACCTGCAGTTACAGCCATGGGGACAGCTAACATGCCACATACACCTGCAACTCCTTGTACCTGAGGATCTCTATGTATGAATGGTTCACATTTCTGTAACCTCTCCAAGGACCAAAATAACAAAATTTCCCCTCCCTTCCCCACCCCTCTAATTTTTGCCCACTTGACTCAGAGAAGGAGACTTTGCTTGCACTATCTTCAAATATTAATAGTGAACTGCCAAGGCACATTTCTTACTGTGATGTACTTGTATAGCTCTGGGTAATTCCCACTGGCATTAATGAGAATGGCTTATATAAATCTCTTTGCCTCATCCCATAATCATGATCATGGCTTAAAGAGGGCAATATGCAATTCCTGGGTCTCCCCACTACAGGACAGAGTAGTTCCCATTTTCAAGTTCTCTGAATTTCACAGGTTAGTCAAGCTACTCCAGTCAAACACCAAGTTAGGGCATTACCCCACACCTGCACCTCTCATGGAGCTAACCTGAAATCACTTTCCTAAGGAAAGTAAAGTATTTTCCCTGCCTGGATGTACAACATTGTCTGAGCCGTTCTGAACAGGTTGTTCTGCTTTGGGAATTTAAATTTCTTCTGGAAGGAAATGCACAAAAATGCTTGTTTTTGTTTACAGTAACATCTCATAATAGCAGCTACCATTATCATAATTTCATGGCCCCTATTCCCTGCCAGGAGAGCTTAGAGGTCTTTTCTGGTGAGGGAAAATCTTCCATCTCACAGTGACTAGCTTAACTCCAAGTGTTCATCTAAGGGCATTTGGTACCAGCAGGTGAATTCCCAGGTCCTGGGGCCTTGTGGGAGCAGTTGGCTCCTTCCCCACACAGAGAACTTCCTCAAGCCATCCTAGGAAGCCTTTTTGAGGATAAAGTCTCCCCAGTACTACTGGGATGCAGCAGCTCTGCGCTGCTAAGCAGATACGTCTGTCTAATTCTGAAACAGCTCTATTCTTGCACTGCAACAATGCCAGCTCATCCAAGTCCAATTAAACCCCCCAAGAATGATTCACAGCAAACTGAGCCATATTTACTTTCTGTTCATTATCACACTCACAACTGGTAATTTTGGAAATTTTATATTCTGAGTTCAGCAACAGGCTACAGGCTGCACACCTCTTGCTATGGTATGTGCCTGAGAGAGATGTATTTCTCTTTTCTTCACCCCCCTCCCTGTTCTGCCTCCTTAGAAGGGAATTAAGGCAGCAGAGAACTGTAAAAGCCCTGATGCTATCCACACCACAATATCCTAAGTAACACACAAACCAGAGCAAAAGCCATCTTTAACCTGCTAGACCAGTCCCAGGATAAATGTTTGCTCTAGGCAAGGACAAGACAAGTAGGTTCTTTAGTATTTTTTGTTTAATATCCTTTAAAGTGAGCCTGGACTGGTGCATAAATGAGCACAACTGCTCAAATGAGTCATACTTCTTTTTTAGGGCCTTGTTCTGGCAAAACTCCCACTGAGCTCAGCAGGGGTTTGGCAGAGTGGGAAATGAGGAGCAGCCCAGGACCCAGATCTGCGGGATGGGTACATGAGCACAGGGCAGCATTTCATTAAATTCATCCAAATTCCAAAATCTGTGAATATTTGAAATCTTCAAAAATGGCAAAACAATACAATTTAAACCAAAATGCTCAGAGACAAGACAAAACTGGTGCTGAGATGCCAGATTGCACCATTATCAGTTCTTAAAGCTCACAGTACCTTAAGTGCATTTAAAGGACCATAACTATTACAGCCCAATTACCACTGGAACCCCAGAGCAGGTGCACTCATCTAAGCCAAAGCCTCAGAGAAAGCAATTCAAACTGAAATTGCTACAGGATTTTTGAAGTGTGAAAGGGACTTGTTGGGAGTAATTAAAGGCTCCAGGATGCAAAATAAAAAGGACATATCCTATCCAGACACAGGGGAAAGAAAGCACCATCTCCAGATACTGATGGCAGGAGGTGAGCTCCCCAGCAGCTGAGTGGGCACCCAGGGCAGCCAGGCCAGTGGGGTAAGCAGGGGAATGTGTCTGCAGGACCCTGCTCAATACCATGCAGTTATCACGAAGCAATTAATGTGACATTTACTGGCTAATGTGCATGCTATCTCCAGGTAAACATGGTCTCCATCATAGGATGGCACGACCAAGGGAAGACCTCAGCAGGCAAAGGAGGGTGGTGGCTGGCAGGGAGATCACAGCCACAGATTCAGGGTAAGACACTTTGATGAAAGCACCAGGAGGTTTTGGGGAATGCTGTAGCCACCAGCAGAACAAAACACACAGCAATGCTGAGTCACACACTAAACTGGAGTCAAACAGAACCCAAACAACACCCCCCCCCAGCACAGACAGAAAATAGAATATAACAAAGGAAGGCAATAGAAAGGAACAGGGTTCCCAGAATGTGCTGCAGGTTCAGGGATGCAAACAACCCTAGGCCCACCCTGAGAGATGATCCTGGTGGCTGATAAAGATGAGAAATGCAGGATTGCTAATTAGGTTATGATACATCTAATCTTTCTTCAATTAAAGAAATACTGTTGTGGGATGGTCTCAGGCTCTGGCTACCTCTGAAGGAAAAAAAAGCCATGCAAGTCAGAAGTCTTGCAGTTCCAAGGCTACACCGAGGAGACTGTGCTTGAATTCCAGGGTCCAGCCAGCAGGGAAGGGCTCCCAGGAGCAGAGGAGCAGCAAGGTGGTATCCATCAGGACTCTGGGGCATTGCACACCAAATGTTCTCTGCTTTGGGTCACACCACAGGAACTAGGGCCTTGGTCCCCTCCCCTGCCCCAGGAGTCACAGCTAGGAAAGCAAGCCAAAGAAAACACAGCTAAAACCAACATTTCACATATTTCCTCCCTTTTCAAGAGCTTGTGACATGCTATCTTGGGATTTTCACAGTCCACGATGATGTCTGGGCACTCCAGCTTAATCCCAAAGGTCAAAAAGAAACTTAAACATTGGAATAAATAAATAGCAATGCTACCCTGCAGAGAGTATTAAAGCATTAATTTCAACTGACAGATGGCATGGAGGGAGAAGGGCTATGGACAGAAGAGTGGAACCAGAAGCCTGATGCGAATTCTTGACCCTGGCATTCCTATACAGTAAAGTATCTCCTCCCTCATTAAAAATGAAGAATAAATAAATAAATAAATAAATAGTAAAATTTTTAAACCAACACAAAAATGCCAAGAAAACAAACAAATGAAAAAAAAAAAAACCAAACCCTACAACCCACCAAAACACCCCAAAAACATAAAAACCCAAACAAACAAACAAACCCACAAAGAAGCCCAAAACCCACCATGCACCTTCCATTTTGCAGCAGTAACAAGGCCAGAAAAGTGGTAGCACTGATGAGCAGGAGCCCAAGGTTTGCCACAAGCTGATAAAGGAGATCTCTCAGAAGAGGTGCTGCCGTGGTACTTTGTTTCCTACTGCCCAAACCCACCCAAAAGGCCCGGCTGTGTTCTGCCAGCCCCACACCCCTGGCGGTGCCAGGCTCCAGGGAGGAATGCCAGGGCCCAAGGCACTGAGCGGGGAGGGGCAGCTCACCCAGCATCATCTCTTTCTCCCAGGGATCAGCTGAGTTCATGTGCTAACTAACCAGACAATACACAGCAGCAAGGAAAAATTATGGGCACATGCCTAGATCTCTGACTGCCATAAATTTGTAATTTTATTGCAGTAATATATCATAAAAGTGATCTGCCTGCAGCTATTACGTATTGTGGCACAATCCCATCAGATCACAAAACACAAAGGAGACAGCACAGGGCACAAGCAGGAGGTGTGTCCTGCCTCCAGCACTCACCCCCGTGCCAGCCTCAATCCTGCCCCCAAACCCAGGTCAGGGGCATGGCGTGCATGAAGATGCACCGCCCAAGGGAGGCCCTCTGCCCAAGGCAGCTGCCTCACACCCTGCAGGCCCTGCTACTCCCATGGCACTGCTCTCCCCTGGTGTCCCACGTCTCCTCCTCACCCTGCAGCCCCCGGGCCCCGAGAAGACAGGGCAGTGCTCGTGCCAGCCTGGGAGCAGTGGGGAGCCAAAAACTACTTTTGCCAGCACTGCTGAAATAACTGGATTCATCTCTCAGCATATGGCGGTATCTTCAGGGAGAGAGGAAGCCACTGCTGGCCTTCCTGCCAAATTCCTAGTATTTCTGGAGTATTTACATGTTGTGCATCTCAGGTTTCTGTTCTCCCCCTGGCTGCTTGCTGTGGCAGGATGACGCAGCCTGGCCGGAGATACCCAGCCCAGAGCCCTCGCCATGCTCACTACAGACAGCCAGTTTTAGCCATCTCAACCTACAACAGTTTGCTCCCAGATTTATGCAGAACAGCCAACAAAAAATTAGCCTTTTTTAATGCATCTATAAAACACCACAGCCTCCCCCTTGAGACCACAACAGAGTTCATGGAGAGTTTAGGAGAGAAAGAGCCCACCACAGAGATGGGTTTCTCACCCCTGTTCAGACATGGCTCTGAAGAACTGTGAAGGACAAAAGCACGAAAGCACAGATAATATTTTCAGCATAGGAAAGATGCTTTCCAAGAGGTGCCAGCTTCACTTTTTAAGTGAGCAGGGAAAATCTACAAGCCAAATGACCTCTGGTGCTGGATTGCCCGCACTTCCACTAAAAAAATGTACCACCTTTGGTCTCAGAAAGGAAGCAGAAAAAAACCCCACAAAACTGAGCGGACAAACTCACTGATTGCTTGCACCCACAGGCTGAGGAATCAGAAGAGATTTCTTACAGATCCTAACTTCAATTTGGGCTTCACCAGAAGAAGGACTCGCCCAGCCCTGGTGGTGGCTCATGCCCCAGCAGGAGAGGCTGTGCACAGCCAGAAGGCAGCCTAAAGGAGCTGCAGCTGACACCAACCAGGAGGAAGGCTCAGCTTCAGCAACACAACCCTTAACTTCCTCTGAGGTGATGTTCACACACAGAGATTGGTTATACTGTGAAATTACTCTTCCCTCCCAACTTGCAGCCCTGTGTTGAAACACAAATATTGAAAATAACACTCTGAAATGCTCAAAAGCTCAAGCAAGGCATCAGCAGCCTTCAGCATCATCAGATGAAGAACCATGACCACAGGTTGCTCCACTGGAAGACAAGAAGAAGCCAGCAAGCACCTGGCACCTGGAGGCACCTCCTCAACCCAAAGCTCCTGCGTGAGCTGCCCTCAGCCACAGACTTCATCTGCCCATCCTCGGACCCAGATCTGTTCCAGAGCCACAGTTTCAGACATGAAGACATCACAGCTTAGCACCTTCCAGACAAAATGAACACTGCCATGCTGATGTAACCATTGGCAAGCACAACTACACTTACTTTGAACTGAAAAAAATCACTTGCATTCCCAAACTGAAGCCAAGAGCAATTTTGCCAATATATCCAGAACAGGGATAGTCTTATGTCTCCCAAATATTTCCACAAGACATTATGGAGGGGTTGAATCTCTATTAATGTGTGACAACAGCATAAAAATATGATAAAAAACCCATATGTATCTTCTCAATAGTACATTTTTGAAAAGAAGCCAGCTGGCATACAAATAGGTGATGTATTGAACAGGTTACAAACAAATACATGTTTTAACAAAAATGTTTGCAACTTTTTCCACTGAGCAGTTAAAATATATTGACAGCAATAATTACAATGTTCTTTGAATACTCAACAAAGAGATGGCGGCATTTCAAATAACCCACTTTCCAAAGACTCCATTTAATTCTGTGTGCCAGTAAGATATGTTGGAGCAACAACTACATATTTTTCCATATGCATACACTTATAATAAGTATGTATTAATTTATATCATAAATACATATACTTTATACATGTATTTATATACACATAAAATACACAGATACAGAAACAAGTCTTACTTAAAATTAGGAAGCAGAATTCTATAATGTCAGAAATAAACAAACTGCAGATGAAGTTTAAAAGTCATTAATCTGCCTGATGTAAGAACAGGAAATACTTCTGCTCCAGGCCTTTCTTTTGCATTAAAATCTGCACATGGTCTGTGGTATCAGTTTGGTTTAAATTTTCACTAATTGTTTTCATAAATAGCATTTCACTCTTGCTATCACAATCTGAAGATGAAGCTGACAAAGGTGATGAGAAGTTATAGAAGAACTGTCCCAAGCTTCTTTCAGCAGGGTGGTGGTGGAGACTGCAAAGCTCCATGAAGCCTCAACATTCACAGGGCAGCTGATATAGTTCAGTTGATAGATTACCCTTCTTTATGTATTTCCTTTTATTTCAGTTACAGCCCAGAATAAAGTGTCTTTTCCAACATAAAATCTTCTAAATCACCAGAGGGGATTCCAGCAAAACAACTTTTTTTTTTTTTCCAGACATGCTTTTCCTCATCCACACTTCACAGTAATCCTCAGCTTCCCAAAGAGAATCAAATGTTATTCTTAGGAGTCTTCACGTTCTGATCCCTCTTTCCATCACAGACCCACTCTCCCTGTTCCCTCTCTCCTCTGGAGGCTGAGTGAGGAAAGAGAGGGAGACAGGGCAGCTTCAGCCTCCAGCCAGTCTCAGCATCTAGATCCCCATCCATGCAGATCTAACACTCTCCCATCCACATCGGGACACAGCTCCTTCCATCCACCCCCAGCAGGATGGTGGAGATTTCAGACATGCACTGACTAGCAAAGAGGGATGGCTACCAGGAAACACACAGATGAAATGCAAAACTTCCTCCCACCTGGGTTTAATTCCAACCTCTGCAACATCCTACAGCCAAGAGAAATAACCCAGAAACTGCTAAATTCTAGCATGGGTACTACAGACTTCTCTGAGGCAGGGGAAATGAATTAGGCAGTTCCTCTTTCTCTGCCTTGCCACAGCTCTCTACGGATGCTCATAAGAATCTGCAAACGATTCAGACAGCAACATTCACCAACAAGATCAGCTCAGCCAATTATTCCCATACTTATCTATTAAATTTAAGAAACCCCTGAGAAGCTGAGCCTTTCACAGACTGGGAGATGATATTAATTCACCAAGTAAGAAAAGTTTTAGGAAAATCTTGCCACAGAGTTCTGGCTTGAACCCTCACTGGAGACAGACTGGGCTCCACCAGCAAGAGCAGAATCCTAGCAGACCTGTGTATTTTCCACTGTGAGCATGGCACAATTAGCAGCATTAATGGACAGACTGTTCATTTAATTCAGTTTTTTGTTCCACAAATAAAGTCCTCTGTCTGTTTTTTATTTGGTTTTATAAATTAACCTCTTTCTTTTCTCATTAAGTAAACAATGAATGAAGGATTACTCTGTGGGAAAGATGCAAGTGCAAAGGGCAGCGGTTTTATACTGCAGCAGCTATTTCCTTTCATGCTTCCAAATAACTCTGCTCTAGAAGGCAGAAAATCATTGAGGTCTAATCATTTATTTAGTAAGATACACTGTTTTCTTTAGCTTAGGCAAACTTGTGGCTGGAAAGCTATGCTGAAAGTTGGTCTGTTAGTGAATGGCCCCGGTCCTGCACGCAGCGATGGAGAAGCTGTGTGTGCCCTGGACATCAAGCAGTGGTGCAGCACAGGGAGGACACATCACGGCCTGGTGCACTTTGCTATCTGGGCCTGAAGTTGCTGTCAGTCTCATCACAGGGCTTTCCATCTTCCCTGCCCCTCTGGTACCAGGCAGTCACGCAGCTGAGGATCCCACAGGGCGGCAGAGCCACAGCTAGCTCTGAGGTGGATGTTTCCAGCAGACACTTCACTGCTGGTTTGGTTGCCTCAAGGGCACCTTCTTCTGGTCTGACTGGCCCCCCACTTCCCCTGTATGGGTGGTAAAACAGTCACGTGTTGGGATCTTGCTGAGAAAAGCTAAGCTTTACAGCAATAAAACCAGCAGGCTGACAGAAATGGCCATTCACCTCTGCTCAGTGCTGGTGGAACAATCTCAGAGCACTGGAGCCAGACCTGTGGTGGGTTACTGTGGTCAGGGAGCTGCAGGACAGGACAGGTATGGAGAGGCTGAGAGAGCCGGGCTTCTTCAGCCAAAATAAGACAAGGCTTCAGGGAGAGCTGTTTACAACCACAGGGGTGTGGGAGGGGGTAAGAGTCTGAGTAGATTTCCTTTGGAGGACCACAGGAACAGGACAAGAGACAATAGACACAGGCTGAGCATAAAAAGTTCCAGTTGGATGATGAACAAAAAAACATCCACAAAAACTACAATGAGAGTAGCGAAGTGTTTGAGCAGATGAGCCAGAGAGGCTGTGAGATCTCCATCTGGGAGCAGCTGGCTTTTGTTGGCCTTTAGCAGGCCCTTGGACCAGACAACTACCAGCAGTCCTTTCCAGTCTAAATTATTACACTGTGATGCTGTGGTCAGGTTTTGGAAACAAGGAAGGTTTTGACACTGCATGCACAAGCAGATCTGGCTGAGTCAAAGCTAAAAACAGTAGCCAAAGAGTAGTTACCTCCTCTGCCTTTTCAAAGTCTCTCTCTTCAAAATACAACAAACATGAAGATGTTTACAGAGTATTTTCCTGTGAACTTACACCTGGCCACTGCTGAAGGCTCTTGGCACTGGTAAGGCCTTCCTAATGGGGTACCTTATGCCCCTGGGCTTGCCAATGGAGTCACTGCATGACACCTGGGTACACAACTTCTCATCTTGCCAGCAGGAAAAGCCTTGGCATGACACAGATTGCACCAATGTGCACCTATGATGAGCAAGTAATGTGAGTACAAGGAGCTTGTACAGTCAAGAAGGGCGTCTAAAGTGATATAGCCATAATATGAGTGTGCAACACCTCTATGTTCTCATTTCAGTGCTGTATGCCCTTTGCTGCTGCAGCCTACTTTATGTCTGGAGGTGCTAACAGAGAATTGCAAGCCAGTCTCACTAGTATGGAACCTGCTCTATATTCAGGCTAAACTCCACTGCCAAGTCTGGTCCCTGTGATACAAATGCAGGGCACCTTCAAAAACTCCCAATGGACAAAGGTTAATGAGAAAACATACTGGAGATCTCACAGATACACAATCAAAACTAGAAATGCAACCAGTGTCCAATCCACATTTCTCTTAGGCCTTCCACAGCACCGAGGATGAAGACTCATTTCCTGCCAGCAGCCTCCTCAGAGAGGTTCCTCTAACAGCAGCTCTGCCAAGCCATGGACCCACCATCATCAGATGGACCATGGGATCCTGCAGGCAAACTCTTCCCTAGGAAAGCCCCATTTCTCCAGAGGCCAACACAAGGAAACATTTCCCATAAACCTTCTGCTCTCCAGGCTGGACAACAGCTTTGTTGGATGCACAACAGCTCAGGATGCACAAAAACTTCTTTATTTAATTAGATTGAAAGGAATTTTGGAATTTTGTTTCAGTTGGGACAATTAACCAAGAGCACTGTATCCTACTGCCCTTATTCCCACTTCATCAATCTTTGTGTCACCCAGAAATTTTATCAGAAATAATTTTATATTTACTTCCGTATCACTGCCAAAAATGATGAATAGCATGAGGGTTCTGACTGATCCCTGCAGAGTTACATTAAAAAAATGTTCACATTCAGTAAAGATTCCCTATTGACAACTACTTTTTGAGCTCTGTCAGTTACCTTGTTCTTAATACATTTAAGATATGCTTTAGTAAAAGTATATAGTACTAATATTTTAGTAATAATGTCATGTGGAATAAAATCAAACGCCTTACAGAAGTTAAAGTATATTCTATCTACACAGTTATCTTATCCCCCAAACTTGCAATCTTATCAGATAAATCAGGTTTGTTTGACAAGACATATTCTCCAAAAAAGAATGTTGAATGGCATTAATTATATTCCCTACCTTTAATTCTCTAAATCCTCTCTCAGTTCTATTCTTTTGCCTGGGATTGATGTCAGGCTAAGCTGCTGGCAGTTACCCGGGATCTTCCTCTTGCACACGTTTGCTCTTTTGTGAATTTCCAAGAGGCTTAAGAAGTTAACAGAAACAGACCAGAGATCTTCTGTATCAACTTCTTTTAGAATTTTTGACCATATCTATAGTCACTCACCAGAAAATGTTCAAGCACTACCTCACCTCATTGTTTTGCACAGAGTGAACTGCAGGTGCTGTGACACAACACGTAGCTCTCCCTGGACTCCAGCATGCACAGCAGGGGCAGACCATGGACAGAGACTGAGCAGAGCCTCAGATCAGTTGGTGAAACATGGACAGTGCTCCAAGGAGTCTGCTCACACTGAGGATTTTAAGGAATTTTAAGGAATGCTCTGTCTTGCTCCCAACCCTTCCCTGTCCATCAACCCAGTCTGCAACCAGGCTTACATTTCACATCAACACTAAACTATCCCACAGAAATCCTTCTGAATTCTTTCTGAGAAAGAAAATACTGCCAACAGCTTTGGGTAGGAATCTCCACCCTGTTCTAACAGATGGTGATCTTACTGAAACTTTTTGTCTTTTATCGGCTCTCATTTAGCAAGAGCCATGGCATGAAGCTATCAGTGCTATGGAGATTGCCACAAAATGCCCTGGTGCACATTTTCAGCAACATAAGACACAGCTCTCCTATAAGCTTTGTACCGCCCAACTGCATGAAATCCAGACCTCTGTCTTCAAGTCACCAAGTCCACACACAACAGGTCCAAGCTGTCAACAACATCTCCAGCAGTGTCCACCTGAGGACTGGGATCAGCATTTGAGTCTTCAAGCACAGCAGAGCTTTCTATTGAGTTGGGAAGCAGTGCAGGAAACAGCACTTCCTTGAGAGCTGCACTGAGTCTGGGGCAAACCTCCAGGAATTAAGGGAATCTTATCTAATGGCACATAAAATAATGCACAAAACTCACCTATCTCAAGAGATCCTACTATTGCATCCTGAAAAGAGGCCTTATAGATCAATGCATTTTGCTGAAAAGCCCTCCTCTGCTAAAGGATAATTCATCTGACATAAGGATGTGGTGCTCCAGACAGCTGGGACACACACCTGAGAGGAAGCTTTATAAATACCATCCAAGGCAATACAGAGCCAGTGTGTTTGCTCCAGTCAGTGTTGTTACAATGGGAGAAAATTACAGATTTAAATAAAACTGTTCTAGCAGGAGGCACAGCAGCACATCAGTGAGAAGCACTAACCACGCTTATTCCACTTCACCCATTAACTATTTTTAATTTTTAAGCAAGTTATTAGAGCTACTATAATATTATAAATACTGTATTACTCATTCGAAAAGATTAAATGGTCTCAAAAAAGAGAAGATATTCTTGTTGCTGCTTTAGTGGCTCTTTGTGATTGGCTACCTTGCTTCTCTACCCTTTCCTTACACTTCTCGACCCTTTTCTTACACTTCTCTAGGACATAATAGATTGTACTGGGTACTCTCAACTTCTTTCCATCCTAAGGGACAGTAGAAATATCCAGCATTGAGCAGAACCGAGCTCTGAACACATCCAAGCTGAGTAAAATGACACTGTGAGCCTGCTGTGGTGTGGCACTTGTGATCAGCATCACATAATCCAAGAAGCTGCAAAGTGCTGACCTCTGCCTATCACTGCACTGGTCACCTGGGCTCCAGGGGAGAGGCAGAGCAGCATTCCTAGAGACAATCACCTCCCCAGCAGCACTCCTTTGGCTGAGCCAGTCTGTGCCCTGCGTGCTCATTTCTTTCTGGGGACTGTGAAGGGATGCAGCCTCCCTGCCTGCCTGGGTGTGTGCACCCACAGCCGCCACCAGGTGAGTCCCACTGCACGGGACAGACAGCCTGGCTGCAACACTTCCAACATCTGTAACAAAGGCTCTAAGCTAACAGTTTATCTGCACCTACTGCAAGGTAATTTCTTATAATATAAATCATTTTAAGATTGGAAACAGTACTTTCTGGTTTGTGTTTATAGAACATGGAGTAAAAGCAGGATCACCAGGAGTCTCCAGAGTACAGATTAATGATGTGCTCCTTAGGACCAGCACTGGTAAGGGTGAGCATACTTCCCTGCCCACACCCTGGCTGCCATTCCTTACAGTATGCAGCTTACAGCACATTCCCATTTGACTCCTCAGTGAGGGCAGAAAAAGAAAGTTGATTTAACCATGAGAAGGAAAGTCTTTCCTTGACCTGTCCTGAAATGGGTACCCATAAGCAGCAAACCGTTATCTCTGTCAGAAGGAGTGGGACCCACACCTGCTGAATTTGGCTAAAGAGATGACAAGACACAAATCAGGAATGAATATGACAAGAGTTGTGCTCAGACTGGGACATGAACCACTTGTTCCTCGATCACACTTGCAGCTGCAAGAAATGTTTCTCCCCAACAACCCACAAAACACTCAATTGAATCTTAATATATAGCATTTTACTGTTATACAGGCTTCTGTCTGGTAAACACAGTATTAGTTTTTCATACTCCCTATTCATTTCCCAAGAAATTAGCACACCAGCATTTGGAAAATATTTGTTCTTTTGAACTTCAGCCATCCAGTGTCCCACTTCCAGGTACTTTCCTCTGCCATCCTGTACACATCCATTTTAAATACAGCACAGAGAAAACCAACAGCTGTCACTGAACAAAGCTCCACCATCCAGAAGATGGAAGTTATCAATCTAGAGTTGAAGGACTTTAACAAAATGAATAAGAAAGAATCCTTGCAAGGTGGAAGAACAAAGAGACAGAACAGCAGCTTTTCAATCAAGAGCCACACACTATATGCTTTAGGAAATAACAAGTTCAATAGCCAGTTGATAAATAGCTTGCCACCAGAAAGTGCATTTGAAATGCCACATAACTGCCACATCCACAAGCCCAGAGTAAGCAAGAGCCACGCTGCCCTCCCACATGCAGCTCAGGGCTGCTGAGAGTTTTCCCTGCCTGCCCATACAAACACCATTTCCAGGGCACTCCCTGCTCCCCTAAGGTCACAGGCACATGGACCCAGTCACCCCAGCACACAGGTGCAAGAAACAGCTCCACAGCAGCTGCATGCCCACAAACAGAACAATGTTTCTTGGGTTGGGGCAGATTTTTCTCAGTTTAAGGGGCTGTAAAATGTTTTTGCTTTAAGAGAATTGTGCTTTCCCTGATACCCTTTCATGTTTCTATACCCTAATTTGCAGTGGTCAAAAAACTTGACACAACAGCACTTATACCAGCACAGCCCTTTTGCCTTCCTCAGGATCTCAGGTCCTGCTTCCTCAACATCACTCACACACGTCCAGATCCAGCAGAGCACACGTTCAGGTTTCAACTGCCTGGAAGTTCATTACTTTCAATAGGCCTATAAAAAGATTTAAAGTCAAGTACATTCGTAACTGCTTTCCTGAACCAAACCCTAAGTAAAAACCTTGTCAACATAAATAAAGGCACCAGAGGCAGACCATGAAAGATATCTGCGATTACACAGGTAGGATTTTGTGCGGGGTTTTCAGCAGGATTTAGTCCAACCATTGTAAATGTGCAAGGATTTTAAATTCATCCTTGAGAATAAGATCAACACATCTTCTAAAGGAACCAAATAGTGAACAAATGCATCCTATAATAACTAAATATTCCATAAAATTAAGGAGACATCATCAAGTCGATTTTGGCATAAAAATGTTGGCTTTGCACAACACTCTTCAACAGCAAGAGCCCTCTGATTCCTCCAAAGGCCTCTTAGGCTGCAACCCAACAGCACCTGGTGCACTGTGTGTGTGCCCAAGTTCCTCATGCTGGTCAACCACAGGACAGGGAAGCACAGCCAATGTGGAGGTCATAGCTGGCCATGCCAGCTGAGCCCAATTCAGGAGCAAAAGAAATTACCAAAGAGAGAGAGGTCAGTGACACATAGAGCACTTGCTGAGCTCCTACAGCCCATGGTTTTATTTGTTACTACAGATAAGGACCTTTCAGGAAAGGAGGGAGAGATTCTGCTGGCAATATGGCTTTAAGACCCTGATGGAGGGGAAGAGCAATGCCATCAACGCGACCGATCTCACAGCACCTGCTCCCAAACCAACGTGATGTAGCCAACCAAGTGAATCGTTTTAAGGAGGATGGCATGAAATGCATTTCCTGCAGCCCCAGCACAAGAGCCAGGTCCCCCAGCACTGAGCCAGTGCCATCCCCTCTGTGTGCAGCATGGTGAATATACTGTAGCTGTGAAAGGGAGCAGTGGCAGGACATCCATCTTCCTCCGGGAAGGTTGCTGGGCAACCGGCAAGCTTTTGGCTGGGTGCTGACGTCTGCACGCACACGCACCTCCTCCAGCTCCTGCAACTAACTTGATTTTGATGGATTAACATAAGATGAAAATCTACTGAGCTTCTCTCTCTCTCCACGACACACAGGGTTCATTAAGATACAAAGGAAAATACAATAAAGCATCGACATACAATGCATGCAGAAGACCATGCAAAGGACAACACAGACACTAATGATACCAATGTTCTGAAGTGGTCCCTTATTTTATGGTAGAGAAAAATGTATTTATTTAGTAAAAATCTCATTAAAATAATAATAATAATAAAGCATAGCACACACCCAAACCGTGATTCTCTTGCATTGTTTCCTCTTTTGCATCCTTCAGAAATGCTGTTTGTTTTTCCACTGCTCCTTGTCATATGATATTTTAAGATTATTTCCCTTCACCTGCTGGAGAGACACCACTGGGACACAGAAGTTCCCTCTAATCCCATCCAGCCAAGCATTTATACCACTCTTATTAGCTTGGTATCCCAGTACCCTACTGAGCTGCATTATCATTAATTGTTTCTCAAGTGTTAGCCACAGGCTCAGCTTTACACAGTACAAAGCAAAGATGTGATCCCTGCCCCGAGGAGTTTTACATGCTAAACAGATGGTTAATGACAGCAGCGTAATGACAGCCTTTGGACTGGTAGGGGATAACATTTATGGAACAAGGAATAAATTAGCTGGGATTCATGACAAACTGCATTTGCTTTTCCCGGAGAAAATTTGGGGGAGACTGCTTTCCATGAAAACCTGGAAATGTGTACGGGGCTTGAGATCCAAAAAATCATAACCTCAGTATTTTTTGCAAATGAGAAGCTTTATTATAAGAGAATATTTTTATTGTAAAATTGATCAACTTTCTCTCACTAAACACATACAGGGTGCTGGGTCAGAAAGAGGAGAATTTTAGCTAAACAAAAATTATTAGTATTAAAAGGACAGAACATAAAATGTTTTAGTAAGCCACGAGTTTAAAAAATGTTCTTTTAAAAATATGAAAAGGCAAAATGGAAAACAGCTGATGAGCTGAATGGGAATCAGAGGTTAGGGTGTCAGGCCATGCCATTGGGTGAATGCAGTGCTGAGGACACCATGACATACAAGGTTTTGGGCAGGTACAAATAAAGAGCTGGGCACAACACAGTAGCTTTAAGACCTGCAAGGCCAGGGAAGGAAGCTGATGAAGATACCCCTGCACACATGGATTATTTATTCCTCCAAGATCAGCATCCCTTGCAGTGCAGGCTCCCCCCAGGCAGCAGCAGGGGCAGCACTGCAGTGACTGTGCTGGGGGACACCAACTCCCCCAGCCAGGCTGGGACCACCAGTGGGACAGGGATGGAGGCTGCTGGGTGGCATCTCCCACTGCCTGCCAACAGGGTGCTGAGCTCAACTAACCAATTCCAATTAACTGGGACGTCTCTTGTGCTCCTAACATCTGGCTGAGACAAACCAGCATTTCTGTCCCCCTCGCCAGCCCACGTTATTGGTTGCACTGTACATGTGAGAAGATGGATAGCTCAGAGACCACAAACCTACAGAGCCCAACTTCTGGAGTGCCCCATGCTCAGTGATGCACCTGGGTTGGACAAGCAAGGTCAGGGGCAGCTTGAAATCTTCTCATGAGACAGAATTCAGCCTGTTGTGTTTAACTGCTACTGGCATTGTAGTATCTGCAGTATCTGGTGTTAGTATCTGCAGTGCTGGAAAGCTGTTCATAATTTGGGCAGCACACTTCATGAAGTACAGAGTACTTCTGTATGATTTCTACAAGCCTATTCTCAATTTTACAGTAAAAGCACATAAAAATATATTTTCTACTCTGTTTTGTAGTGTAATAAATGGTTGTGGTTTTTTTCCTCTCAGCCTCACTGTGACCTCCTGGCATTGGGCAGGCTGCCCCAAAGAGACTTCCCCACACACCAGTCCTTGCCTGCATTCTAGAAATGCATTTCCAGTTTTTTCCTTGACAATAACTCACTCTCAATTCCCCTGTGAACTTCACAGATCTTTAGATAAGACACTAAAATAGGAGCTGTTACTACAGAAAAGGCTTCTCCTGGATGGTGGAAGATGTAGGTCCAGCTACCTTTCAGTTTAATTTGCCATTTATAGTCCTTCAAGTCATATTTGAGAAGGTTACTAAAAGGCAAGGTTTCTTTTTCCTTTCCAACTCAAGTATTTAAGATCTTGCAGCTCATTCAAAGCCCAAAAACTCAAACACTTGTGCCATTTCTAAACAGGCTTGTATTATTTCTATGTCAGCAGATAAAATACCTCCAAAAACAATGTCACAAAAATAAATCCTCAGCAATTACAAGAAGACCAAGAAAGGTATAATCACTAAGCATTTAAAATAAGGAGTCAATAGAATCTTCACCCAATAGGATAAATACCTTTAAAAGTCCCAGTAACTTCAATGCAAATTTAACTTAGAACAGCTGTGAGACAATCTAAAAATGAATTTGTGAACAGAATAATTGATAAGACTCTTGGGTCCTTATTTCTGTGTGCTCACATAATGGCAATTAAAGCTAAGCACCTTTGAATGGCCTCTAAACAAGCACATGAAAATCTAGGAGAACCTTTGAGTGGGGATTATGCATTAACCTAATGTTCATAATCATGCTCAGAAAGTTTCTCTTTGAAAGCTTGAAACAGAAATGTTAATAATCTCAGGCAAATAAAAAACCTTAAGCTATTGCAAAAGGTAACTTTTGAATCAAGTATATAATAGGTAATAAAACTTCAAAGGATTCATCACTGGCTGCAATTAAAATGTCCAACACAGATTTTTAAATAGCCTTCTCATGTCTAAGGAAACTTTTTTCCTCCAAGTAAATAACTGAACTCAGGTGAACATCAGATTATTTTTTTTTTTAGGAATAAACATTGCTTTCATCTGTGGTGCAGTGAAAAGAGCACAGCATCATAGACCAAATTGGCAATCAAAGCCATTTCCACTTTGCCTATTTTGTTCTTTAAGGGTTCAAAGTATCAATCCTCCTCTTAAAAATCTTCAAGCATGAACAGTGAACATAAAACAATTAACTTACGTGAGAGACTAACAAGACTCTAGGAAAAAAATACTGTCCCCTCCCCAGTTCCCACACAACTAACTGGAATTCTTCCATACTTTGGTAGAAGAGAGGATGTCTGTCTACAGCAAGATGACAGATATGAGCCACAGACAGGAGCACACCCTAACAAGTTCTCCCTAGGTTGCCTAGAAGAGGCAAAAAAATTAAAAAAAAAAAAAAAGTAAGATCTTCTTGTAGCTGTGGTTTTCCAATGAATTGCCAAACAAGAAGCAAGCAGGCAATTCCCTGTCAGATTAGGCAGAACTCTCAGTCTCATCACCACAAGTGCCAGTTACAGACTCCTCAGTGCTGCAGCCGAAATGCATTGACTCTTATGGAGCCAGGCAGGCAAAATCACCTTGTTGGACTGCAGCCTCCAGGCTGGAGAAGCACAGGATGCATCCATGGGATGGATGGGAATACTTTGTGACTGCCTCATCCTGTGACTGGGAACAACTGCGGCACAAGGGCAGGTCTTGAGGAGCAAGTTGGTAACACAGCCCACAAAAACTCTGTGATGGATGCTCCTTCCACAATACACAAATAAATCATAGCAGAGCAGATGAATGAGTGGAAATTTTGTAATGAAATCAAACTACATAAAATAGAAACTTCACGTTATTTATGGCAGGAAGTCACCCACATCAGCCTAAAGAACTTATTAAGAGTGATCCTACTAACAGCTGAACTAGATTGAAGTCTTGCACCCAAACAACACGGTTTAGGCATTACTTATTTCCACTAAACAGTTTCAAAAACCTGCTCTTCTGTAGGACAAATTTGAAGAACTGAAGGGGAAAAAAGAGTCCCAAGTACATCCAAAATCACTTCAGGTTATTTGATGCCTTTAAATCTTACAGAAAAAAAAACCCAAGCTTTTTTCCAAATCATTTTGCACTTAGTAAACTTTAATAGTATTCTTTATCTTCAGACAAGGTCAACTTTATCCCTTGTAACCTGAACAAAAATAAAATAGAATCAAACTGATGCTCTTGTTTTTTAAAGACTGAAATCTGAGAATGATAATTTCCTTTCTTTCATTAGCAAAAGAATGCATGCGTGGACATAGGATGAAAACATTAAAATGCTTAGATTTAGGGAGAAAACAAGAAACAAAAACAAGAGCAATCAAGAGAACAAAAATTAGAGAACTGCATTCCTGTGGCCTGACAGAGTCCTTTACAGACTATCTAACAGAGCTGATGAGGCCAACCTACCACAGATGATCTCAGTATATTCAAAAGTCATTGACATCCTTCATTAGGACTGGGATTTTATCCTAGTCACTGATGATTACCATCTTCTTTACAGATGTCCTGATCAGAGGTTAAAGTTGTTACCCTATCTCCTAAAATGCTACTTCAGCTAGAGAAAAATCCACAGACAAATAAACCCAAAAGCAAAACCTCCCATGGCCAGGCACAGCAGCCCCAACAGTTCACAAATTTCCATTTCTTCTGAGTAGAGCGATGGCTTGTGAGTGATCACAGCCACTTACGTGGACACACATGGATTTTCCATGGGTTTGTGCTCCAGCTTTACTCATGGACTTCTGGAAATCCCTGCTCTGACCCAGACCTGAAGCAGCACTAGCTGAAAAACCAGAGCACGTTATGTGCCCCACCAGCATGGACCTGCATCCAGCTGCAAGCAGCTTCCCGAGAGAAGGACAAGTCTTGCACTGACAACTCTTCACTAACAAGCAGCACATCTGGATTTTGCCCCAGGTGTGTCACAGCCTGTTCAACCTAATCCCCATCTGCTGCATTATGATCCCCATCTGCTGCAAAAGGGCAATTGCTTTGTGAGACCCAAAACAATCCTATAGATGTCAAGATAAAAAGCAACTTTCCGGTCTTTTTCCTTTATTATTGAAATTAATGTCAATGTTCTTCTCACAAAAACAAAAAACCCCAAAGCCCTCAGCTACAGCTTTGTTAAAGGACCACGTTTAAAACCTGAGGACTCTGCTAAGTTTGAAGATGCATGGCAAACACATCAGGTGGTGTAAATGCAGACCACGCTTTATGTCAGTATATACACTATGTCAACAGATACACACCAGCTGAGGAACTGATATAAGCATATGTTTAAATCTCTGCAGAGAGAGACCTAGACCAAAACAGAACTGCAGGAGAAGCTGTTCCCTCTCCGAAATGGCACTGTGTAGGAAGAAAATGCTTTTTGCTATGTTAAAACATCTCCACATTCTTCCTTCTTGTTTTTCTTATACTTTCAAAACAAGACTTCTATACAGAAGGGTGCAGGCAGAACCTAATACATTAAAACATAAACAGTTTTCACCTCAGTAGCAGCGCAGATCAGTAGGTGTATGGTGGCACTGAGCTTGCACAACTTGCTCACACAAACTCCCGACTACGCGCCAGCAGTTTGCCAGAGAAAGGCTATTGAATCCTTTTAGAGCCATTCAAGCAACAAAAGGACACCCCTCCACACACAATCATCACAGCCTGCCTTATCAAAGCACTTCACAAGTCTTGCTGCTCAGCATCCTTATTTTTCAGCAATTATTGTTCTGACAAGTAACCCTTGGGCAGTGTCCAAGAATAAGGGGAATTTCTGCTGTGGGATACCTGGAGTACTCCTCCTCTGCTAAGTGAAGCAATAAAATCAGTGTGTGAATGTGTACAGAAACAACACAATCCACCTGCCTTCCAGGTGGGCCTAAAGAGGTCACAGGGTGAAAAAGCAGCCCATCTGGGAGCTGCCTCTTGGCTGTCTTGGACTAAGTGATGCACCGTGTAGATGTAAAAGCAGGCAGCCCCTGTCCACAGGCACCCGTGCATCAGCCAGATTTCCCTGAGCCAGCCCTCCAAGCACAGGAAAAGGAGCTGGGTCTGAAGGCACATTCAGCAGAAGAACCAATGCTGAGCTTTAGCTTTGGTGCAGCCACTGGTGAAATTTGAGGGCACCTGTATAAAGGGTTGCAAAAGCAGCTAACTAGATACTAACTCAGCACCAACCAGGAGATAAAATATCTTATCATGGTCCATGCCAACAACTAAACCACTGTTTGGCCCAGATTAATGAATATAATACTTGACAAGAGCAATTGGAGATTAATGGCCTGTAACTGCCTGGCTACCTTGCACTCTGTAGGGTCAAGTGCATTAATGCCAGCAGAGAAACTGCTTGTCTCAACCCGGTGCTAGCACTACAAAGACCCATGAACTTGGAGACATGAGGGCCAAGCTGTCAGAGCCACTTTCTGTCACTGAGGTCTGTTGGTGGCCGATTCTCATGAGGAAGAGTCCTCATACAGGGGGATTTAACTCCCCCAGAGCACACTGTGGATGGATACCCTGGCATGAGCCACTCTGCAGGGCTGTGGCTGCGGCAGGAACTTCGGGGCAGCAAAGGCAGCAGACATGAGAGCAGATCACTGCTGCCACCAGGGCTGGGATGGAGGCAGCCCAAGACCCAGACAACCCCAGGCAGTCCCCTGACCCCATCCGTTCTTTGCTTGGCGTATATTCATACAGGACAGAAATACAGCCAAAATCTTCCGCTGTCCTTGGTCACTGCATTTAACTGCAAAAAAATCACTGCTCTAACATTTGCAGAAATATGCCCTTTGCTCTGCTTCCCAAATCCAGAGTATTTCCAGGGGGCTGAGGAGCTGACCCCTGAGCAGAGGCCAGGCTCACTGGAGCACCTGTGCTCACCTCCAAATAACTGATGTGCTGAGGCCATACAGCTGCAACACTGCAACTAGAAGTGGTAGTTCCCAAATCTGGACACACATATGCCCATACAGAGACCCCAGCTGTGCCTTAATTACAGTTAGATTATTTAGCCCCTTTATCTAGGAGTAAAAAGAAAACCACAGATAATCTGGAGATTAGACTAGAACCACTCTTCCTGAGAAATTGTTTTCTGGAATGCATAGTGAAGAAAAACAAAAACTGTAACTTATACAGCTCCCAAGGGAAAAATGAATATGCCAGCTGATCTTTGAAAAGTCCAGTCCATCTTTGAAAAGTGCTGAGCAAAATTTTAAAGCACAATATGCTGTGCCTTCTTCGAACTCCTTTAGAGGAGTCTGCCCTACCTCTTGGAGGTAGCAGAAATTATGTTTGTGAGATCATTGCTCATATGCATATTCTGGGTGCAGGCAAGAGTATAATAATACAGGGAAAATTACCCTATGCTAAATCTTTGAACAACAGAACAGTTTAAAATAACTTGTGAATCCTCTCTCTTACCCCATATTCCTCAGTTTCTCAAATATAAGTATGCAGAGAAAGGGGGAAGGCAGGGAGAGGGCAGGATGACCCTGTGGTGTCTCACAGGGCTGGCACCTTAATACACACACCAAAGAGTTGCTGTGATACAATGGGAGCAGGAGCCACAAGAGCCAGAACATCCTCCCCACCCAGCACCTGCCTGGGAAGTGTGTTTTGGCCACAGAGGTCATAAAGCTTTCAGAGATGCTCCTGGCACTTGGAGAGGGGATGTGCAGCATCCCACCCACTCCTCTCAAGCTCCAGGTCTTTCCACAGAGCCAGCAGCCACAATTCTGCTACAGTGACAAGGCTCCCCAGAACTCTGCTTACTGCCCTCCTTGCTGTCTCCATCAACATTCCTTAAAAAGGACCTGGCAGGAGCACCAGACATGTGCTGTAGGTACCAGCCCCTAAAACATCTCTACAGACTACATGGGAGCAAATATATAATAGAGAGCAGCAAAGGAAGAAACAGGAGATAGAAAGTGGCAGCCTATAAATGCACCTTTTGACAAGTTTTACTTTTCAGTTTCCTCAGCTAAAGGTGCTTTAAAAAGTGTGTTCTGACAAAAAAGCCTTCAGCTCACCTCTAAGAGCAGTGGACCTTTGGCCATGATGCAGCCATGAAGTAAAGGGGGGTTTCTGTACCCAATATCACACTTTCTCCCCTTTGAATCCTCACCTGATTTCACATGCCGCTCCCCCATGGCAGCAAGCTCCTTGGGGCAGAAACCCTTCTCTCTGTGCCTGCAGGATGCAACTGCAGCCTCACAGCACCTCAATGCCACCACTGCTACAGCAAGGTACACCATGGCTGCTGGATTCTCAAGTGCAAAATCAACTCTGTCTAGCCAGAGAAGAGGAAAAAGAGACCCAAACAAAACCCTGAGCACATTAGTCACTGTTAACTGCTCTTTCCAGAAACATAACACTGAAGCCTATTTACTGGCAGGGAGATTTTGTGGTGGCTCATAGCTAAGATCAGCAAGAAATCCTTTGAAATACACATATATACACATTAAAACTTGAGTATTTTACCTTTCCCCTCAAAAGCAATTGCTGCTGTCAAGTACACCCCTTTCTTACAGCCACATGTTCTGTTTAAGAATACCTAATCAGAAAAACATTCAGAGGTATTTAATCAGGTTTTTCTTTTCTCTTTAATGACCTAATGTTTTGGTTTGCATCTGCTGCCAACTCACGCTGGGTAGAAATTTAGTACTGTCAGCATTTAATTATTATTTTAACGCAGATTTCTCTACCTTCCTACAGTGAAGAAATAGCTGGAAAAAAATGCCACTATGAGCAGTTTTTTAAGCCATTACACACCATCCTTGTTATTTAGCCACACTGGAAATTACCATTCAAAGACATCCAGATGCTTGCTCTGCCATCCCCTGCTAGGGCAGATGCTCCCCAGTCTGCAGCTCCATAGCCAACCTGAGGGACAGTGACCAAGGGACATCCTGGAGGGACTGCAAATACCCTACCCCAGAAACTCAATAATCTGGGATAAGGCTCACCAAAAGATGTGACAAAGAGCTGGAACACAGAGCACCTGGTTGGTGTTGTATCTTGAACCATAAATAACAAATCACACTGTTTCTTTTTGTCAGCTTAAAACTCATTTTCGTAATTTTTCCTCTCCCTGACTGAAACTAATAAATTAAACTCTGTAGCCCACAACAGGCTACTGAGGAAACACATGTGTTGTACTGATGCAGACTTCAAGATGGGTTTGTTTCATTCACACAGCGTGGGGAAAAATGACCCAAAAAACCTGGTTCTATGAAATTCAAAAGAAATCAAGAGCTGAGCTCATGGTAAGCTCCCAGCATCATGTAAGTGTTGCACTGCATGGTGTTTTGCAGACAGAACAAGTGCATGGAGAGTTCCCTTCCCACTCCCAGCCAGTCTGGTGAATGCCTGCTCCCTTGCTCTCCTCCTGAAAAGCAGGATTTAGGCTTTGGCCCTCACAAAAACCATTGGAGAAATGAGTCTGCGGCAAAGCAGAGCTTGTGACAGCAATGTTAAATGGTGCAAAGAAGGAAGGGCTGTGAGGACACTCATGGATAACTCCATCTTCCAGAGCGGATGGAACAGTCAGCCACACACTAATTAAAACAAGCCTTAGTCTGTGATAGCAATCTAAGATAACACTAAGAGGTTTGTCACCCACGGTAAAAAAAAAAAAAAAAAAAAAAAAAAAAAAAAAAAAACAGAGGCCAAAACTGGATGCTACTGCTGGACCTGTGTCTATAGAAACCACATTTAACCTTAGCAGAGGATCCAGCTACACAGGTGACTTTATTTGAGAAACACAAACACCCTGTTTGGTGTATGCTGACCTTTGCATACAGTCACACTCCCATTTAAAAGAGAAACATGAATATGGAAAAAGACAAGAGAGGCTGGCAGCAACAGGAAGGTAACAAATTTCTGCAACAGGGAGGTAAAAAATTTCATTTCTCTGATGGCAAAGCAGGGCTCTCTTACACAGCTGGCAGGAATGAAGCATTGCTCTTCCATACCTGAAAAGGCGAAGTTGTGGATATGGGATTTTAAATCCAGATGGTCACCATCAATGGAACTTAACTGTGATGAATAAAGAGGCAGCTATTTCATCTGCTTAACATTAACTCTTCTCAGAGTGCATTTTATAAGTCACATGCAGAGAGCAAAGGGCATATGCTTAAGAAGCCTAATACAAACCAAATTTTGCAGGGCAGAAGAAAGGGAAATAGCCTTGGTTACTGAGAGTATTTGAATGTCACTCTGTTAGACTGTGCATTGCATTTGACAGAGCTAGCAAAGGAAATGAGAAATGATAACTGATAGTGCCCTGATTAGATCAGCCACCTTGGGAAAGGTGCTGAAGCAGAGATATTTCGCTAAAATAAGGAGAATCCTGGGAATAGATTTCTGGCAAGTGATCGCAAAGGAGATATGGCCAGAATTAGAAATGGATTTTGCAGGCAGATAAAATGTAATAGATAGAAGGTGGCTCAAAATGATATATCGTGAGGGCCTACAGAGCAACTATAAAGTTTGTTCACAGATATTTAACATATAGAGATCCTAGAAAGACTTAACTCCAAAATACACTGGCTGTGTTATTAACTTTAATGTGCAGAAATAAAACAATGCTGTATTAAAACTCTCTAGCAAAAAAGGAAGCTGCCTTCTCCCCAGCTATCCACCTCTGACTTCAATGGAGTTGCATTATTTTATACCACAAGATAGAAGTAGAACAGAAATATCTTCTTGTGCTTCTGACTGACGAAGATACATGGAAATGCACATTTCTTTATCTTGAAGTAAATCACTTTATTAATGATGGATAACTAAAGGCAGTGGTAATTAACATATTCTAATAAACTCTGTAGATGCATTTCTATAGCCTAACCATGTTTCCTTCTTCTGAAGCTCGCAGACAAAGCAGTTCTTTAGACTGATACTGAGGCATTTTTAGGCTAGCTAGCAAGGCTTAGCTACCTTTACTAGCTGTTAAAAAAAGTCTTCAGTGATCCTGCTGTCCACATCTGTCTGTTTCCTCCTTAAGAAGTTCAGCCAAGCAAATATAAAGACAACTCTGTTCTTGCAGTTCTGTACAGCGTGGTGGCCAAGACAGAAACTCGATGACAGTGACTTGGGGAAAGGCTGCTACCTGGGCTCAGTCATTGCACACCAGAGCTGCCCACCACAAAACAAGTGGGTTGACAGCCCATCTTCACTTGCTCCTGTAGTGTCACAGGACTCTGAGATCAGTCCATGGGCTGAAGAGACTGCAAGTCAATAAAGACAAACACAATGCTCCCAGGGGCCCGAGTCTGGCTCTGGCTCCTCCCTTCATCAGCCAGTAAAATGCTGAATTTTGTGCAAACAAGCAATGGTTTCTGTGTTGTTCAGAACAAAATAAAGATATCACAGTTACAACAACAAAAATCTGGGTTGCAGCACACCTGTGTATTACAAGATCTTCTCACCCACTGGCTCCAAAGAGCCATATGTGCATCACTCACACTGCCAGAACGGGAACAGTCACATAAATCACCTTTGGTATCAATGGAAGATGCACTTGACAGAGCAAAAATTTCTGAGGATCAGCCAAATTCTAACACTTTACCTACCACTGGGATACAAGTTAGTGATAACCATTATCACCATCACTCTATCAGTGACAGCAACGGAGCACCAAATTCTGCATCCATAACACCACTGCCACTGTATCCCTAGGGAACTCCCCCTGAATATGCAAAGGTGGAATTGAAATATAAACTATTTACATGATCAAATGCCAAGCTATTTGCTGAGGCAAAATCTTCACTGAAATCAGCTAGGACTACCACAATCAATAGATTTTGGCATGAGAAGGGACAAGCTTCAATTCCTGCCAGTGTTCATGCCCATACTGGCACCAGAATGGAAGCTTTTCCAAAGTGCCATGCTGCTTACTTCCTCACCCACAGATGTCCCACCTAGGCTGAACCTCTTGCCCCTTGCATTTGGAAACAATCAATCCATGTCAGATTCTGCACCTGGGGTGGGGCTACCCTGGATGCATGGACAGGCTGGGGAGTGAGAGGCTGGAGAGCAGTGCTGTGACAAGGTCAATGGCAAGCTGAGCCTGAGTGTGCAGTGTCCTGGAGCAAGGAGGGCCAGGGGTGCCCTGGGGGACACCAGACACAGCACTGCCAGCCAGGCAAGGGAGGGAATTGTCCCCCTCTGCTCTGCCCTGGGGCAGCCTCACCTCGAGTCCTGTGTGACAATGTAAAAAAGCCATCAAGCTGTTAGAGAGCCTTCAAAGGAGGGGCACAAAATGGTGAAGGGCCTTGAGGGGAAGCCATACAAGGAGTAGTAGCGGTCACTTGGTCTGTTCAGCCTGGAGAAGAGGAGACGGAGGGGAGACCCCACTGCAGTTACAACTTCCTTGTGGGCAAGAGGAGGGGCTGGCACTGACCTCTGCTCTGTCATGACAGTGACAGGACTGGGGGAATGGCCCAAAGTTGTGTCAGGGGAGGTTTAGGTTGGATATAAAAAAGGTTCTTCACCCAGAGGTGATTGAGAACTGGAACAGGCTCCCCAGGGCAGTGGGCCCAACCCCAAGCCCGACAGAGTACAAGAAGTGTTTGGACAACACACTCAAGCACATGGTGTAACTCCTTTAGGGCTAATTCTGTGCAGGGTCTGGGGCTGGACTCCAAAGATCCTTGTGGCTCATTTCTGACTCAGACTGTTCTATGATTCCCAGCACTAGCACTCCAGAGACCCCATCAAAGCAGAGCTCTATTTCTGAAATAAACCCATCTCTTTCCAATAGCCCAAGAGCTGAATTCTGCTGCCTTCATCATTGTTGTTTTGAATGAGTGAAAGGTGGGAGGGAAGTTTCTGTCAACATTAATCAATGTTTAGGTGGTTCCCTGCCCATTCATTCATGTGCTAAAAGTGTTTTTGACAGTAGGAAATCCACTGAATATAAGCAGGCCAGTAGCAGCTGCTTGAGAAATGCCAATAGTACTGTGCATACCTTCCAAATTTCCCCAATGTCCCTAAGTTATTAGCGGGTGACAGGAGCTTAAATAAAGCATGTGAAACATGAAAGCAGGACAAATAATTATATTGGTAGAGAGACTTCTGTACTGGAGAGATTTTTTGCTCCAAATACCTCATATCGACTGTAAGTTTTTGGGGTCAGAAAGAAAATTGTTTTTCCATACTGTGTCTTTGAGGGAGCAGGGTGCCTGGAATCCCTGCTGCTCTGTGGTCCCACCTGGTATCCCCACAGAACTAGCAGTAGCTAACAGTAGTAAGCAAGATTGAACACAAACTCAGAATAAAAATTACTACCAAAAAATTCTGCTCCAGATTTCAAAGCATTTCCTGAACTGTGCACATCACACCATGATCGAGCATCCTCATTTGAGAGAGAGCACAAAAGGCAAGATGGGAGGAAGCCTGGATCAAATAAACCAAGTACAGACCATATGGGGAGTGGGTAGAGTCCACCAGCTTGGGACATAACCCTCAAAGGGAGAAAGGGCAAGTGGGCAACACTAATACTATTTCCAACATCAGCATAGCAAAGACTGTTTCACACAGCTCTTTGAGAAAAGATAACTGCTTTTCTGGTAAAAAAAAAAAGCCTTTGCCACTAGCATTGTAAAATTATACCCTTAAAAAGGGGCTTGGGGGCTACATACTCATGTCCAGCCCTCTCATCTGCTCCATTCCTTCAATGGAACAGGCACAAAGCACCAGACAAGCTGATCCTACAGCCACAGTCTCTAATCAGCCTGGGTGACAGCTGAGGGCACATGGCCTCCTTGTCAGCCCTCTAGGAATAGGAGCAAGGCTGCTGCAGGGGCACACACCAGTCCTCTGCCTCCTGCAAACTGCACTGCAACAGGAGCAGGCCCTCGGATTCCCAGCCCCAGCACTGCAACAGGGGAACTGCTGCTTTCTGGGCAGAACCCAGAGTGACCCACAGTGAAAGGCTTCACACCTGTTACTGTGCCTCCAAGCCCACCACATCTTTCCTTGCCTTCCCCAGGAAACACCTCTCAACCATTTTGGCTTCAGGATGCTCAGCCTATTTTCTCAAACTGCTGCAAGGGCAGCTTTCCATACAACTAGGAAACAAACCAGTCCACTTGGAAAGCCAAAAACCTTTCTGTTTCTAAAGACACTGACTTTTGTTTCTGAAGACACTGACTTTTCCACCCAGGCTGGCTGCTTCTGAGGTGCTGGTCTGGGAGATCACCAGAGTCACCAAGAGAAAATGGGGATTTCCTCATCTGTAAGAAATGGTACCCTGGCTTAGCAAAAACAAAGGATTTTTAAAGCACTTAACTTTTCACAATTCGTGCTGGATTGTTTTGGGTGTTTTTTTCTTGTTTTGGTACAATTAAGTCAGTCCCATTTCCAGTCAGGCTGGTTGCAGTAGTTGCACTGGGCCCCAGGACCATGAATGGCTTACAGTTGCTGCAGTAATGAGATGGGCTTGTGAACAAGGGTGACCATACTAATACATATGCCTAATTTCTACATTTTTCCTATCTTTTAATCTCATTTTCTCCACATTTTACCTCATTTCTTCCAGTCTGTGTTTTCTTCCTCCTTGCATAAAGCTAATACATCCCAAGTGAGATCTCCTGTTCAGCCACAACACAAACTGAAGCTGCAATGTTTCTCTCAGACCTTCCTCATCACAACCCAGCCCTGCTCTTGCCAGACACAGCAGACCAGCAGGAACCCATCTGCTGCCTCCCCTGCACCCACAGCTGGGTCAGCACTGCACCACTCCCTGACCTGGGGTCTGATATCTGGGGTGCAGCAACTGCAGCTACAATGCCGGTGCATTTAATCAGGACACTGTGACTTCCCAGCACCTCTCTGAATTTCCTGAGCAAGGAGTCTGCAGCCTGCCTGGGATGGCAGGGGCAGCAGGCACAGTGCCCAGCTGGGGGTGCCCAGGGTGAGTGGGGCTGACAGGGCCACGTCACCCCAGGAGAGCTCGGCAGAGCTCGGCACAGCGCAGCTGCGGCAGCGCCATTAGTGACACTGCTGTGACCACTCCCAGGACATGCAGGGCTGCTGCACCATTACAGGAGACTACTTGGCAGGAACAGAAGTGAGGAGGGGGAAAATTAGACATACCAGTGAAGATGTAGCTTATTTACGGTTCAGCTTTTCAAAGTTTACTAACTAGTACAGATTACTCATGGCTCATGTCTTTAGAGAAGTCAGTGTCATTCCCTTTCTATTTTTAACCCTAAGTAATATTTTATGGTTCTGCTATTCCTCCTTTCAGACAGAAAGACATTTGTCCAATCTTGGCTTTGTGAGATGTTGTCTTCTGGCCCTCTTCATCCTTGTCTGGCGATGGTTCTGTACCTCCAGATCCTCTCCCCCAGCTCCTGCTGGGGCCTCATCTTGGTCCGTTCTGAAAGCCCTCCACACCCTGGGCATGATCTTATTCACTGTGACACCAGTTCCTACTGTGCCAATGTGAAATGTACTTTCTGCCACTGACTCTCCTCTCCAGCCAAGCCCATCTCTCAGCCTGCCTTGCTGACATCTCTTGTTGGGCATCTCATCATCAAATCAAACCCAATACAGCTGTAATGGACCTTGTGGACTTCCTTTGCTTGCCAGCCTCTCTAACCCTTCTGAACAAACTTCCACGCTCCCTGTTGCCCAGGCCTATAACCTCTTCCAGTTCCACCATTCTTCACAGCCTCACTCTTCTTGTAATACCACCTGACACACCTTCAGGTGGTGTAAGTCAGTGTAATTACACTAACTCAAATGGCATTACACCAATTTACAAGAGATGAGTTTCTGTCCTGGTGCCTCTAAAAGCTAATACATTCTATTTGACAAGTAAAAACCTTCAGCCAGTCCCCTCAACATCTCCCGTACTTATTACTGTGATCTCTTGCCCTCTGGACTCCCAACAGCCACATTCTTTTCAAAACATGACTCCTGAAATTCTTACACATGCCTTAGCTCTCCACTGTTCCCAACTCAGAATGTTCCCTTCCACTCTCCAGCCTTGTGTATCCATCCACTGACCCCTCCTAAGCCAGTGCTTGGCTCCTTAAGCCGTCTGAATATACCTGAAATAATCTGGTATGCTAACAATATTTAACTGACAGTAACAAATCATTCACTAATTCACAGATTAATGTTACAATAAAATAGAGAAAAAGAAGAATTTAAAAAAGGAAGGAGAGCCACCACGAAAGCTGAACACCAATTTCAAATTCAGGCACAACTAATTCACAGATTAATGTTACAATAAAATAGAGAAAAAGAAGAATTTAAAAAAGGAAGGAGAGCCACCACGAAAGCTGAACACCAATTTCAAATTCAGGCACAATTAAAAAGCACATGTTTAACACAAGGTGGGCACATCTGCAAATGTAAGTACTGAATCACCAAGATTACATGAAGCATTACTTGCTATTTGTGCCCCCTAACACCAAGCACTGTGCTATCCCAGGTGAGCTGAAAGTTTCATAACCATTGTAACACCAGTATAAATCTCTGCTTAAGCTAAACATGCCACAGGATAAAATGATGCAGTGGATACCACAGTAACACCCTGCATCTTCACACTCTCTGGACCACACAGTGAAGTTTTGTGATGGCTGGAGACCTGGCACTTAGTGGATCTGACCTAGCCACTGTAGCTACCTTTGTATAAATGTTTCCAGTTTATTAAAAAAAAAATCAAAATAAAGAAAAAAAAACACCAAAAACACCTTATATGCTTTTTTTCAGATTAGTATCTATTTAAAAAAAAAGAAAAGCACTTTTCAAAAAACTAGAATAACAGCTTCATTTAGGGTTTTCCACACCTGGAGGGCTGCAAGAACGTGGAGGCAAGATCAGGTCTTTAATGAGAGTACTAAGGACTTCACCATATGCACCATGCCAAAATGATAAAATGTTAATGAAGTGAAAGTAAATTAGTGAATTATTAAAATTTCACTCCTCTCTGCAAAGCACAGAGTAAGAAAAACACAGTGAAGATAATGATAGAAATAGGATCAAAACATTTGGATCCTTTCACCACCTCCAACATAAAAGCTTTACAAAATCTGGTGTTAAAATTAACATATTAATTGAGTAGCTTCTACAAATGATCTACTGTAAAACCCAGTTCAAAACAAGTTGGAGTTGAGGATAAAATGAGACATAAATCAGTTAAATCTAGATGGGTCAGACCTACAGCTTCCTCCCATCTCTAATAACCTCTCATAACCCCTCTAATGCCTCTGCTCCTCTCCACAGCAAGCCCAGCCAGCAATTAAATTGTCCACAGGAAGATCTCACTGAGGGAAGTAGGAGTGAGCAGGGCTGGGGAGTTCATGTCTGTGTGCTGTGCCAGAAGTTGTGTCCAGGGAAAAGCTCAGCCTCACTACGAAGCCCAAGAGCTAAAGCAGAAAGCAGCTCTGCAGAAGGGTCTGCAGGGGTGCCAGGGTTGGACAGGGGAGGTTTGATGAGCTGGGAGCAGAGCAGGGCCACAGGAGACACGAGGCCACTGCTTTCAGTGGGGCAGGCAAAGGTCTGGCACAGAACTGCACTGAAAAGAACAAGGGCTTTGCCATGGTGTATTAAGAAGCAATTTCCAACAAAGCTGCCATTCTGTAAAATGCTTTCCAGGGTCTAGCTTGGATTGCCTTGTACATAAAGTCCCGTCTGTTAGGACATCTGGAGTGCTCTCCTTGCAACAAAAGTAAATGTGCCCAGACATGGTGAGCAGGCTCGATCAGCAAGCTGGTGGCAGGTAAGCACTTTGCCATTAGCATCCCACCAGGGAATCTCACACTTTGCCTGAGCAAACAGTTCAGTGCAGGGTCCCAGCACAACCCAGAACATGGGAGGCAGGCAAAGGAAGAAACTGGTGTAGGACAAATGCATCCCACTGCTGGAATACTTGTCTTTATTTGGCTTTAATCTATTTCCAGTAAAATGTAAAACATTCAGCGTTGGCAATTTCATTGTATCAGCTAACATTGATACAAATTCCTGCTAATGTTGCGAAAAAAATCCCCGTGTTAAACATGGAGGGATATCTTTCCATTCGGAGGCACCTACCAAGCCTGATCAGAGGTCACAGCCTTGCCATCTGTCTGTCCTGCACTCAGTGTGGACACAGAGAAAACCATCTCCAGCAGACACTCTTAGACTACAGACAAAAGAAAGAAAAGAGCAACAAAATACTGTCCAACGTAAGTAGAAGCTTTGCCTCCAGTAGACTTAGCCTGTCCAATTTTTGCAGACATTATGGAATAGATGCATTTTATGGAGAATTTTGTCAGGGCATAATGTGTCCCCTATGTATATCCCTAAGAGTAGTGGGGAGAAACTGATCCCCAGGCAGCAAGGGGCCACCAGAGCCTGGGCTAATGTGCAGGTGGCCCTCCAGCACCCACCTGGAAGCTGTGTGTCCAGCTGTGGTGAGTTCCAGCCACCTCCAGAGCAGGGCTATCCCCCTGTATCCCCCTGCCCTGCGCCCATCCCCAAGGGGAACAAATGGAACACAGGGAGCCTCACTCCTTCCTGGGCTACACTGACACCCAAGGTTGTCTAGCCAGGTACAAACTCCTGGCTAGACAACCAGCTTCAGCTCACAACAGCTGTAAGTCCCACGGATGTCAAAGGCATCTAAAGTCTTACAGGGAGTTTAGGGAGGGTTTGAGTTGCTCTTATGCTTCGCAGCTCAACTTGAGGCATTTTAAATGGGGAAGAATTTCCCAAACTCTAGGACAGAATCACTTCCCAAAAAATGCCCTGCCTTGCAGAACTTCAGGCTGGTTTCCCAGAATCAGCTGATCACTTCTGAAAATACACAGCTGTAATTTTATACTTAACTGAAACACTGCTCTGTTGGACTACTTTTTTTTTTTCATTATTTTGTCACAATTTTACTTTGGCTTGGTCATGACAGAAGGTAACAAGGCAAATGCAGTTTCACTACAAATATGTCAAAATTGTGGCCAAAGTCACACTGCATTGTGTTACATCTGAAGTCATGAACTGGCAAATTCCAGCATCAACCACAACAGTCCCATTCCACTCCAGTCTCGGCTTCCAGACAGCCCTGGCAGCTTCCCCTGCCAGAAACAGCTCCTCACACCAAGACATCTCCTACAACAAAAACCCACCACTTGAATCTACTCAGCATGCCAGGCAGCTTCTCACAAATTTATATAACTTTTCCATGTTTCCCCCTCAAAACACTCTGCAAAGCTTAACACCATAAAAACCCCGTTGTGAGCTGACATCAGAGAAATGTTTATTTCCCTGAGCCTCCCTGCTTATGAGAACACACAGAGCTAAACTGCAGCCCTCACCTTTGCTCCGGACCTTCATCCAAAGCTGTGTCTAACCTTACAAGCCTCCAACCTGGCATCCCAGCCACGCTGGGCAGGGACCAGAAAACAACTGGCATTTTCTGGAACCACTGCTTATATTCCCAGCCCCACACCCCAAACACACACACACCACACTGGGGCATTAGCATGAGTACACTTGGGAAACACGAACATATTTTCTAAGTTTTAATCCATTAGCAATTGCTAATTAAGGGGCAATTAATTTGACTTCCAGCTCTGCTCCTAATTTGCCTTGCAACTTTGTGCAGTCCATGTGAAATGCTAAGTTTCAGTTTCCTATGCTCCCACAACTTCTGTGGATATTAGAACATTAATTTCTGTAAAGTGATTTATGATCCATGATGAAAGGCAGTTCAGAACTGTAAGAACTGCTCCTATTAGTAAAATAACTGGTGCATTTTTTGATCTTTCATTTTAATGGGGGAAGAAAAAGAAAAGCCCAGCTGAGTATCAGCAATGAGGCTCAAAAGGTAAAAATTGGAAATTGGACACATCTGAAAACATAGCCCAGAGAGGTTGGTGGGGTGGTTTCTTATAACAGCAAAAAAAATGACAGGACAACACAAGCATTTAACTTCTTGCATTTCCCTTGGGAATGCCTGACATCATAAAACTTTCACAAGCTAAAATCATTAGAGATAAATAAAGTAGCACAGACATGGAGGGTGATGAAGGGTCAACCTTGGAGATACCTAATCCAGCTCATTTCCTTCAATGTGTAAAAACAAGTAACCGACACGTTTCCTGCCCCTGAACCTTCCTGCCGATAAGGCTGCTCCCAACAACAGGAAATTCGCCTCTAGAAGCAACAGCACACTTTTGCTACCAAGCCAAACTTTCTCCATCTGAGCTCCACAGCAATTAAAAGCAGCATTTGTCTCACCAGAAGTGAGCTGGATTAAACAACTGCCTGGCTCCCTAAGCCTCTGCCCACCACCTCTTGCACCCTGGTGCCAGCCCAGCTGCCAACAGGGACTCCCCAATCAGAAGCAGGCATTGCTCCCTCTGCCCCTACCATCCCTTCAGCCTGCTCTGCCTGCAACCAAGTTTTAAAGTCAGGCCTTGCTTGAGTTTTTTGGACAGCAAGATCCAAGGGTGTGGGTAAAGAGGTTACTGATCATCTTCACCTCAGTCCCCTGCAAGATTCCCTCCTGATCTGCAAGGCTTGATCATCAGCCTCTGGTTCTCTTAAGAAATGATAATACAAAAAGTGTAATATGCAAGCAAACCAGTCATTTAAGGTTTCAAAATGATGATGATTTATACAGCGGGTGAAGCACTAAAGTGCTATTTCTCAGCTTGGTCACTACAAAATGAAGATTAAAGAGAGGAACAAAAGGAAATGTTTTAGACAAAATGCAGTGAATACTCAAAGACATCTCTATCACAAACATCTGAAATCAACGGGTGCTGCCCAAGAAAATAAGCAAAAACATTAACACCTTTCTTGTGAGTTTGCTGTGAAATAGCTCTCTCTTGCTTCAAAAGCAAAATAGCCTCTCCTTTCACACACAATAAACTTTCAATAGTCCAGCAAAGTAAAACTTCAATTTACGACAATAATAGTCTGATTTTCTCATGCTGCATTCAGCAGCAATGAAGTATATTTTATTCTCATATTTCTGCTTTTCTCCTCATAGCATACTGTAAGAGAAATGTGTTTTCTTTTTTTCTTAAAAGCACTGCAAAGGGCTTCCAAAAGTCATTCACTGCTTTTTTTTTAATAGGTGATGCAGATCTGTGAAACAGACTTAATATGCAAGTCCAAATCATTATATCTTAATATAGTTTCATAATACAAAGGAACAGAGGGAAATCAATCCCAACTTTATTTCCCAGGTCCATAGATGCCCATGGAAAGAAACACGGCCTGATCATCCAATTATAAAAAACTCAACCCTTGTTACTTTTGCCTTTTAAGCCCCATGATCCTTCTGCTTTGAGTCTTTTCTCAGCAGCAGGCTAGGCTGGGGCAGGACACCAGTGGGCATGGGACAGGTGGCTGCACCTCCTCAACTCCTCCTTGGATGGAAAGTGTGGGACAAGGTCCAGGGAGGAGAGAGGGAGGCGGCGGTGCAGGGTTTTATTGTAAAATGACCTTGATTTGACAGGCATGTTCTCAGGTTTCAACAGATGCTGTGGGAAAGGCAACAGCAGCCAAGGCGGTCTGCAGGCATTTCTGATGATATGCAGACTTTTTTCTTCTATTTTTTTTTTTTTTTAAATACATGGGGGGGGCGGGGGGAGTCTTCTCAGTTTCCATGACAACAGTGTCTCCACTTGTCTGTTATTAGATACCATCCGCTTCCTGTGTCTAAATTTTTAAACCAATCAGAAAAGTGTTTATAGATTTTGTAGCTCCTGGGACAGTCCCTCTCCTCCAAGAGAGCCACTTTAATGACACGTAACGCTCCGGCAGCCAGGGCTGCAAGGCCTTATATTTTCGGCTGCAAAGTGATCACAGTTTACGCTGTTTACCGGCTGATCCATGGGCTGTGCCAGAGAAAACTGGGGGTTTGCTGCCCCATTTACTGTACCCTTAAGAGACGTTACCACGTCAAATTGTTTTAGAAACCACACAAACTCATTGTCATTGTTGGCTGATTTCTGTTTCTGATTCATCCCATGAAACAGCGGGATCTGTCCCTGCGTGACACGCGATCGCCTCGGCGAGGCCGTTATCCCACCGGAGTATCGGCCCGCCCTGACGGAAATGGATTCACGGCACACCATCGCCTGCTGCAATTAAAGTTTCGGCAAACTGGGCTCTAAGAGCAGCCGCACTGTAACCGTGCGAGCAGATTTACACAGGCATATTTCTGATGATGTAAATAATACCTGGCCGCATCACAGTCGGCAAGTCAATAGGGAAATCCTTCTCCAGGGCGCAGGGACACCCGCATACATTGTGAAGGAATTAACACACGGTAAGTCCAGTTAAGTGAAGAGCCGGCGCTGAAGACCGACAAGCAACGGGGAGCTGTTGTGAGAAGGGGAAAATCCCTTTCCCGGCGGCTCTAACAGGCCAACACTACCGGAGGAGGATGCCCTTCAGGCGGGTGTGCAGGCACAGACGGAGCCCGGGAAGTACCGAGCGGCTTCTTCCCGGGCGGGGATCCAAGCGCCGGCGGCACGCAGGAACAAAAGGGAGCGGTGGGGGGGCTGCCCGCCGCCGGCTGCGCCGCTGCCCCAGCAGCGCCCGCCGAGCCGGGGCCGGAGCCCTAGGGCCGCCCTGTCGGGGGCACAGCCCGCCCGGGATGCGACCCGGCAGCCGCCCCGCACGCCGCTCCGGCTCGTCCCAGGGCGCCCTTCCCTTCTCTTCCCTTTCCTTCCCCGCCGCCCGTGGCCGGCGGGGTTCCTCGGCGGCGGGACGGCGGCAGCCGCGCGGGGCAGCCCTCACAAACGCCCCGGGGCGGCGCCGCTGCCCGCCCGCGGCAGCCGCCGGCCCAGAGGCCCCAAAAGTTTGGCCGCGGCTCCCTGGCCCGGGAGGGACGGGGCGCGGCGACAGCGGCGAGCCCGGGCGGGCGGGCGGGCACCCGCTCCCAATGACACCGCGAAACGCCCCCGCCGTTACCTCAGTCCGCGTCCTGGCTCCCGCGCCGCCGCGGGGTGGTGGGCGCTCCCCGCGGCCGCCCCGCTCCGCGCCCCGCGGCGGGAGCAGCCGGAGGCAGCCGCAGCCCGCGCCGCCGCTGCCGCCCCCAGCCCGCCCCCGGCGGCGGCGCCGCGCCCCGCCGGGCCCTAGCGCCGCCCGCCCGCCCCGCCCCGCCGAGCCGGCCCCCGGAGCCGGCGGCTGGTGCCCGCGCCGGGCTGCCCCGAAGGAAAAACTTCGGGAGCGGGAAGCTGGCGGGGACGGGTTGAGAGGCGCTGCTCCCTCTGGGGTGTTTTCCTGCCGCTGTGCGGGGATGCAGCAGGCTCGAGCGGAGGATGCAGGTCCCACGCGTTCTGTCCCTTTGCCTTCAGGGGACCCCTCTCCGGCCCGCTGTGCCCCCGGGGCCGGGCCTGCCCGTCGCGGCACAACCCCCGGCGGGTGCCCACACGCCTCGGCCGCCTTCCTTGGCCGTCGCGTTGCGACTGGGAACGGCCTTCGTGCCACGGGAGCCGTCTTTTACACGTTGGAAAACGACGCATGCAGAACTGAAACTGTTATTTTTTACCGTCTTACCCGCCGGGAGCCTCACTGAGGCCTGACACCTCCTTGCCTCGTATTTACGATTGAAACAGAGAAACCTCCCCATGCCAGAAGAGGCTGCAATACCAAGGGTGCACCTGCTTCCTCCTGCCCGCTCCTCGGGCCCTTTGCAGCCTTCTCCTCCTCCTTCTGCGTGTCCTGCCTTGCTGCCATGAAGGCAGGTGAGGGGGAGCTTTGGGCTGAACTGAGGCCTGGCTGCAAGTGCAAAGGCTGGCAGGATCCCAGAGGGAGCTGGTGCCATCAGCACTGCCACACACATGGAGACTGCCAAGCCTGTAATGGACATTTAATTATTAATTTTAAGTGAGCTTTCTTTAACCAGCCCTGTAGAAGGACAACTGGAGGTGTATGTGATTACTGTAGTGATTTCAGGGAAAAGCCTACCTTATCCTTTTAGATTTATTTTATCATAATGTGGGAATGGCTGGTTCAAGATGGGATGAGATTTTTTTCTTTACCCCTAAGGGATACATTCTTTCTTGGACACAAAGCTTGGACATGGAAAAAATGACAGCTGTTATTCCCCCCCCCAATTCCTTTTCCTGCCTACCCAAACTCCGCTACTCTACAGGATTGCCAACCTTAGATCAACATGCTTTGCTGTGTGCATGATACAAGGAGACTCACATTTTGCACCACCACATTGCACAACAATGCACAAAAAGTATCAACTCTGAATTTTAAGGCCAAGATTTGAAAAAAGAGAAGGAATAGGGTTTTCTATCTATCAAATACAGCTCTACTAGGAAATAGAAAATTGTTCCTCTGCCCTTTTTTCTTGCTGTCTCCAAGTTGATTTTAAAAGCTGCTATAGGTTGTAGTAGCAACGTAGCCTTTCCATTTGTAAAACTTTCTGGCATGAAACTTCTCCCTGCCCCCATCTTGGTCCTGGTTATGTCCCTGAGCATTGCTTGCCTGTGCAGATGGCAAAACCTCCTGTTGATTCCCCAATGCTCACCTCTTCAATGGATGGATGGGCTCAGTTTATTCCAAAGTGAATATAAAACCTTGGGGTTTCCTGAGAAGAGTTACAGTTTTCATTTTGTAGGTGGTTTTGGTGACACAGACAATCCCATCCCACAGGATTCCTGTGTAAGACACACAGGTTCCATGTTCAGTTCAGTTGAAAGTTTTCTACTGACTGATCTGCAAAAGCTCTGCAAAATTTTCAAATACTATGTTGGGATAGATCAGCGTGGCTTGCTGAATGCCCTTACAGCAAAGCACTGACAAAAATTGGAAGATGTGGAATGAACCCAATCTCAGGCTCCTCTTCCAGGCTTGCTTCCTGGTTCAGATGGATAACCATTGGAGTGAGGCTCTCAAAGTAGAAGTGCCTGATTTTCTTTCAGTGACACCACTCCAAGAGTAGCTGAACATTTGGGCTCAACTATTGATGCAGCTACAGCTGTGGACCCCAGGCACCATATTGCTAACAAGATTTATATTACTTGTTTTTAAAAATACAGATATCTGTTTGCAACACCATCCCATAAGGCAATCTCACACATGTCAACAGAGACTCCATGAAGGGTAAAATCCTGGCCCCACTGAAGCAATGCCCAAGCCTTGTAATGAACCTGGATACTACATGTGCTGATAATCCTCTCAGGACTACTTCATATCAACAATACAAACAAGTGCTTCTCCTGTGCTTACCCATTAACTCTAAGGCAGGTATTTTTCCTAATGAAATCAGTTTTAACATTTCTTTGTTCTTTGCTCAGATAATCTGAATTACTCTGTGCCTGTATCTATGCTAACCTCAGCCTAAGTTCCTTCAAAACTGAGCCGCAAGTGCCGTGCATTTCCCTTCTTCTGTTGTTTGCTCTCAGTGATGCAAGCTTCATTATTCTTTAATTTCTTCCTCCTTCCTCCCACTCATGTATTTGAGGCTTTCTTACATGCTTTGTAGCTCTACTTCCCACCTCCTCCTCATTTAGATCCTTCCAAAAGAAAAGAGTGTTTTAGAAGACCCACATTTGCAAGGGAAAAATATTAATAGTGGAAATTTTCTGAGAGATGCATTTTTCCTATGCCTGCAAGTGCATCTTGTCTCTCTGTATCAATCCAAGCCATGTTAACTCTCCCATGTAGAGGCTGCTTTGTTATCTCTATCTGCCGGATTAAATTAATGGAGATGAAATTCTTACCTCTCTCCAAACTGGGGAGAATTTATGATTTATGCTGTAGAAGTTTTCTGATGTCCACATCAGTCCATTTTATCTCATTTTCCTTGGAGATTTTCATTAAGCCTTGTTCTCCTGGAGAGTCTGTAAATCCAAGCTCTCCAGCTAACAACTCCTGGGTTATTTCTGTCTCTTGGCCGAGTTTGCAGCCCCCAGAGCAGCCCCAGGGCACAGGTGACTCTTCTCCTACCTCAGGAAAAAAATCTCTCTGCTGCCTTCTCTCTGCTGCCAGCACAATGTGGTGCTTGCTCCATGGTCAAACAGATGAGAGGCCCTTTGCCACAGGGATCCCTCCTGGGAAAGGCTCCAGTCTCACAGGGGAGGCAGCTCAAAAGGAGCCTGACTGCGTCTACTGAGTAGCTCTAAAAACCCCCTGAGCCTCTTCAAGGTCTTGCTGTAGCAAGATGTGAATATTTATCAAGGAGTGGAGCCAGGTGTTGCCTGAGATGTGAACAGTGCTCCTGTATGTGCCCTGCCCCACAACTCCATTGTGTTATGTTGAGACCCACTCCCTTTTTATATTTCCAAATTTTTTTACCAAAACTGAGACATATGGGGAGCTCCTGGGACAGGTGGTGTAGCTAATGGGGGCCACATGAAATTGAGCATAAATGTTGTAGGAGATTGGTCACTATACAACTGCTCACTTGTCACTTCCAAAATGTCATTTTATAGCTGTGCTCTTTACCCCGTTTGTTTCTTGAACTTGTTTGGTCTCTTCATTTGAACACAAAGATTGAAGTGCCAGTGCTTTAAGACAGATCGTGTTTTCAAGGGCAGGACTCAGTGACTTTTTTCCACTTACCCATTTACCATTTATATCTGACATTGCAAAACCAGAAGACAAAGAAATAAAAAATTCACCTAACTTTTCAGGTATATCTAATATACCCAGTGCCTCAGATTGTTTGTGTGTCTGATTTGAGGTATGATTTCCATAGGATAAATACCTGTGCAGCTCCAGGACAGTTTGCTGTTGTGTCTCATGCACAGGGCACGCAGCCCAGACTCTGCACTGGAACACAGTTGCCACTGCTCTACAGCCCATCACTCTAACACATAAGGCTGGGCCCCATCAAAGTAAAGAAATACAGGGGGATTACAGTAATACCATTCCCTCTTTCATGCTGCTGAATCAAATCCCACTCACCTTCCCCTTGAACAGCCAGTGAGACCTTTTATGGTCACAGAGGGGTACTTAATTATGCACATATATGTGTTTTTGCACTACTTTAGTAACAGTGTAAGGGTTGAGCAATAGATTTAATTTTATGATCCAAAAGGAAAAAACTCAGGTTCTCTAGTGGACAATGAAACTGGAGTTTTCTACTCTTCCTTATTTTATTTTTGTTAATACCACCTTTAAACTTTGAATTATCCTGCAAGTATTAAGGCTCATTAGCTTTGTTTCAGCTTGTACTTTGTGTTAATAGGACAGCTTTTCTGTAACAAATATCAGTCTCTTGAATGCTAAGGCTTAAATGTTTAATAAAAGCCATTAGTAGAACTATATATAAGGACTTATATGAAAGGTGATGATCTTCCTATGGTTACTGCTATATCCACAGCTGGCAGTGATCTTTCTGGCTTGCCTTCTGCTTATAGCAGGCCTTGAGCTTTTACCTTTCCATGCCTGGGATAATCTGATTCCCCTGTACCATACCAAACACAAGCTCCAGCCTATGTACCCCATGCATTTTCCAAGCTCACACACATACATGAGGAGAGAGACCTTCAGCCTTCCTGCATGACTGAAACATTTTTAAAACAGAAGAACACTTTAACCCATGAAATAAAGTATGTTGGTTAAAAAACATTTCACATGCACTTTTTCTTGTAGTCTTGCCAACATCTACTAAATTAAACATCTACGGATCTGAGCACTTTCAACCCCTTTTGGAATCTTGCTCACAAAAATGTCTGTTTAAATGGTCCTCTGTAAATTCTCCAGGGTCTTTCATGTCTTCCTTTGCAGGCACCCACATTTCTCCCAGGAAAATCTCTCCAGTGAGCCTAACAGGGGCCCAGCCAAAACATCACAGTGAGGAACACTTGCTTTGTTTCCCAAGTGTTTCCTCAAAAATGTATGCCTGGATCCATCTTCTCTCTCCTGGGTACACGTCTTGACAATCCAGCTATTGAAGTAGCTCAATGTATGCACACAATAAACATGTCAACACATCACATTCATAAATTATTACAGGCAATGCCAAATCTGCCACAAAGATTTTTTCAGCTTGAAGCTGTAGAAGAGGATCTTCAATGGCAGAAATGCTGAAAAACTGACTGTGAAAAATAAGGTTATCTGTTTATCTCATGTAACCAGGATACAAGATAGCATATGCTTTATGGTTAGTGGGAAAAAAATCCCTGATAAGTATTGAGAATCAGAATTTAGAATAATATAAAACCATAAGAAAACATTTAAGAAGTTGTTCTGCTACTTCCAAAGTTAGCCCTCTCTGAAGGAATCATTAGGAAGCATGGTAGTCTCCAATGTTTTGTAAAATTACTTTTTCTTTTCAATTCTTTGATCAGTCATCCTGGAATTTACTCAACAGTTACAGGTTGTTACTTTTGTTGCAACCACAAAAATTCAGTGTTTCTGGCTGTTCTAGATCTAGCCAGAATGAGGAGGTATAATGAGACATAGGGATGCTCATTATACCTCCTCATTCACATCAGCATCTGCTTCCCAGGCCTCTTCCCTTCTCTGTGGTTCTCCCACTCCTCCTGTGGTTCTGCCACCCTTCTCAGTGTGGCACCCTCCGTGCTGCCCTCTGCCCATGCTGCTGAGCACAGGCAGCTGCACTTTCCTGCCTCTGACTTGGGCAGGGTTCAGGATTTTGCTCCCTGGTGTAGCTCTGCCTCTGAGGCCACGCTGCTGAATCACCACCATGGCCTGTGTGACAGCACCAGTCTCCTTCAGCAGAAGGTAACCCTGCTCAGCACAGACTGCTTCCTCAGGTGGTTCAAGCAAATATCTAACACAGAGATGGATTAAAAACACAGAGCATCCCAGTTTGCTGTGGCTGAGGAATAGTCAGAAAATGATATGATGCTGCTCCAAGTGGCTTCTGCAACTGTCCTGACAGATCTCCCAGAGCTCAGCAAATTCAGCCACTGCATCCCCAAATCTCCTTCAGAGGCTATGGGTCGCCACAGTGCCTCAGCCCTGCGTAGAACAGCACATGCATTAAAGTCAAAAGAGTGAAAATCAGACCATTAACATCTTAATCTCTATTACTTTGGGATTTGTCAAAACCTGGGGCTTTACCTGCCATGATGGCCGTTCCTGACAGCTTCCCAAGACATGGCTTGGGCAAATGATGTAAATTTTAGCTCTGCTGGTACCCAGGGCTGTGGAGGAGGAGCTTCAAGTCTGCCCTGGTGTTGTGCTAATTTGCTGTGTGCCATTGAAGCTAAGCATTCACCCTGCAAGCCTGTGATTTGAAATTCCCATGTAACTTCATCTGGCTTTGAGTTTCCCCAGGTATGTAGATCTGGCTCCTTCCAGCAATGTTTTTAGCATGGCCCCATACACTGGCCTTCACTGCAGCTCTCACCAATCAGCCATTTTAATTATGACAGATATTTTTTCACAGCATCTAAGTTATTTTACTGGCTTTCAAGTTCTGAGATGAGTGGCATCTAATTATCTGGGTCCTTTTTTTTTGTGTCTGCTTGTGATACTGTCTTGTCTTTCATGTATGTAAAGGGTAAATGAACAGGAAAGAGATTTTCACCACTATTCTAATAGTTCAGTATGCCAGCCACACATTCAGTACTTTTCAGGTATTGATACCTGTATCAAAATGAAGGAACTGCAAGTAAACATGGTGGCAACAAACAATAAAATTATGTGGACTTGTGGGTTCATAATCTTTGTCTTGAGGTTTGATTCAGGTTAAATCCTTCCTCTCTCTCATTGCCTGCAATAATTCCTGTCCTACTCCCATCCCAATGGCTCTGGCTATGCAACAGCTGTTGCATTTTGTGTCTTCACCTTGTTTTTTCTCAAGAGGGAAAGCTGACATGTATTAGCCCCTGTACCTGTTACAAGCAGTAGGGCTGGAATATTGTACAGCAAAAACAAAACCTCCACATTTTATTGGGATGAATCAAAGACAGTGATCAAGCAATCTTGTAAACGAGCTTTATATGCATCTCGTTAAAAAATATAAGTGATAATAACACAGTTATTCAGGAAACAGAACAACTTCTGCCAATTTTTTTTGCTTTTCTTGCTTGAATGTTTATGCTGCAAGGCTAGCCCATCTGGTTTAAATTGTAGGATGGAAATCACAAGATCTATCCACCATTCCCTGACTTGTAATCCTGGAAAAGACTGGAAGTAGTTTGGCAACATAATGTTTCCCTGCCTCCTGTAGAAACCAATCTCCAGCTTTAGAGTAGATTGCAGCAGACAATAGAGTAATTTCAAGACATAGACCCAAGGCACAAAATGGGCAGCTGATTCAGGTTCCCAATAAGTCAGGGGTTGGCATTCACAGTGAGGTTCAGGCTATTATAAATTAAGTAGGAATTAGCTGTGCAATCTATGTTCAAGCTCAAACTTGGACACCAAACCCCATGAAGTTCAGCAGATACCTGGATGTCTGGATGTGGTCTCCAAGCATTTTGCCTTAGAGTAGAGGTGTAAATAGTCCAGTTCCTTCCATAGTCTGTTAAATACAAATGCAGGTGAATGCTGGATGTGTGGCTATTGCAGAATTATTTGTTACATGGTGTTGCATGGTGATGGTCTCAGTAGCATTAATGTACTATCTCTCAAAATTCATTCAATCAGGGAAACATTATTGTCTCCATTTTACAGGTGAGGCAGGAATACGTAAAAAGATTCAGTCACACAGAGAGTCTTAATTCATCTGGGAGTTGAGTCCTCCATGAGTGCTGCAACAGCAGAGCCAGCCATTTCCTTGCTGAATTCAATGTGACAGGCTGCTACTGATATCTGATACCTAAATGGCACTCTCCTTGCAGAGTTCCCAAATCCCTTCACAAAAATGTCTGAATAGCCTTCTCCCCAATTTGCAGGTGGAAAATGGAAAACACAAACAAATTCCTATGAAGACATCTTACCCACTGCAATGAATTCCTGAGTCAAGAGAGGGACCAGGTTTGGAAGTGCTTTGAGATAGCTGGGTAGGACATTTACCAAATTTTAAGGCATGACTAAATACAATTGCTGTTTGTTCATAAACTGTCACAGGATGCTGTGTCTCATCACAGTGGGAATTTAAGAAATACCCATGTGTCCTTGGCTGGTCAGCAGCAGGATTGCTTGGACATGCCAGGATGGCAGAGCTCTGTGTGCTGGCCTGTTTCAAGCACTCTGGATAGACCCAGTCATGGGAACCAAGAAGGGCTTTGAATCTGCCTCACTTGTGTCAGGTGTGGAGCAAATTGTCATTTAGCCCCTTTCAGATAACTGATTTGGCCACTGCTTTTCATTACTAAGTAACCAGCAAGATAAATAGAGATTTACTGCTTTTAAGGCAATGAGGCAAGTGATGCACACTTCACATGCCAAAGCAGACAGCAATAGTATTTCCAGTAACACCTGAGGTTTTTATTAGTGAATAAGACTGAAACAGAGTTGGAGATTTGAACTCCTGCCTGCTTTAAGAGACAGCATATCCAGAGGCAGGAAGATCACAGCTCAGATCTTTCTCTATGGTGGGTCATCTCAGAATGAGGGACACAGTGTTTTCTGTCTTCTGCCATTAATATATATCTGGACTGATGCCACTGACACCATACACGTCCTTGTCACTCGAGAGATATGAGTGTCCCTGTGCTTGGGAAAGGAGCACAGCCTTGGAACACGTGGGGAGGGACTGGGGGGCTGCTGGTGGTTCTTGCACTGTGCAACTGCAGACAGAGGGGAGGCTGGGGTATCAAAGGAATGGTAGGGTCCTGACTGTGGAGCATCCACCCCTCTGTGTCTGTGTCCGAACACTGGGGATAATAACAAATTTCAACATTTTCCCTCTCAGATTACAACTCTCAAGAGCAAGTGGGACTGTTGTTTAGACTAGACAAGATAATGCTACAATAAAATATTTAAAATAACAGAGCAGAATATGAATGCTGCTGGAGACAGGAGGCCACATCCTGTGGACTCCAGCCAGCAGGTCCTGGCACTTATTAACTTGTGAAATTTTGGTTCTGTATCTTTTCTGTCACTACTGGAAAATGAGGTTATGACCCTCAGACTTGGGAGGCACAGACTCTGCTGCAGACTCTCTGAGACCCTGGGGTGGATGTATGGCTCAGTCTTCTCCTGTGAAATGGGGGTAACAGTTCTTCCTTATTTTACAGAGCCTCTGCAGAGATAAATGTTAACAAGTGTGAATCCCTCAGCTACCAAAATGAAGTCCACTTAAGGGCAGTAAATAGAGCAGAAGACACTGTGTTGTGTGAGGATGCTGGTGAGCCTGCATTGCTGTGGAGTTCAGCAGACACCTGCTGCTCACTGGCTCTGACACACAGTGTGGTTGCCACCTTCTTCAATACCAGGATTATCTCCTCAAGTCACCAGAAACTTCACAGCTACCCCAGAACATCTGGTGCCTGGCATCAGCTGTCAAAAGGTTTTACCCCCAAGCCCCTCTTTCAGCTGTGCTCAGGTTGTGCAGGGGCAGCTGTGGGGGTTGCAGACAGCATCTCCAAGCCTGCTGTACCACTAGATCCCTCATGCATCTACTGAGAAACACTTGTGCAACTAACTGCTTGTTTTACAGTCCTTGTTCAGAATACCTGGATTTATGGTTGTTGTGGGAACTATAACTGAATTTTCTGACTTCAGTGCAGACACTGCAGAGAGTAACATGGTCTGGGTGAGAGTGGGGCAGGGCTGTGGAGTTGGTGCTAGCACTGGGCATGGACAGGAGGTTGATGCTGTGTGCCTGCTGAAGCTAGAATTGGACTTAGATGATTTTTCAAAAAAAAAGATGCACATGATATTTTGCCCAGCAAGTATGCCTTCCAGCCATGCAATCCTCTGTTCTCAAGTGTTGCTTCCTGCCTCACTTCTCCTGCAGGAACACTGTTGTCTCAGAGGCTCAGCCTCACCGGGAAGGTGGATTACAGCAAGATCTTTTGCTTTTGACAGTAATCAAAGATGGAAGAACCACCGCTGGGCAAAAACATCCAGCTACATTTTCCTGGAAATGTCTGTTCCTGGAAAATGCAATGTGTTGAATAACAGTGCAGCTCTATACTGAAATATAAAGGACTTGGCCTAAAGATCTATCTGAAAAATGCCTGTTAGCTAGCACAGGCTGAGTTGCTTCAGGTAAAAATCAGAAACACAGCAAAATTCTTACTCTTGAGAAAGATGTTTTCTGAGCCCCAGGGCTAGAACATTTCTGACTGGGGTATCTCAGGAGTCAGGGGCTCAGGGAAGTCAGGCTCAGGGAATGCACCCTGCCTGCACAGCCCTGGAGGTGCTGCTTGTGCCATGGTGAGTGATGGCTCTTGACCATCCACATGCTGCACTTCCCTGTGCTAATGAAGGCTGGACATCACTGGGGCAAGCACTGCTCCTGCACTGTTATACTCATGTGCAAGGTACATCTGGTGCTGCTGTGGTTTAAATTCACTTACTGTGCATTACAATGTCTGGGGATGGCTACACTGGGGGATATACTGGCATTGTGCTTGCCAGAGGGAGAAACAGAACAGTTCACTCAAGGATGCACAGAGATAGGAAACAGCTGAGAGTTAGGTTCAGTACTTCTCACTGAACTTCCTTCTCTGGACAGTGTTACAGCTGCACAAACACACCTCCTCAGGCTTCCCCATCCAAGAAGTGTCCTCTATGTGACTTGCTTGCATCAGAATTAGCAGTTTAAAATATTCAGATATGCCTCCCACTTTTTTTTTCTCTTTTCCGCTGATCCTAGAAATACAGATAAGGTCCCTCTGCAGGCAGGCTTATCAGGCAGGAGTGTTTGGGTGAGCTGTGAAAAGCAGCACATTCAGTAGTTGTTAGAAAAATCCCCTAATGCTTGCATAGCATTGTTCCGAGGTGTGTAAAGACACACACATATGTTATGGCTCATTACGGGAAACGCACCAAAAAGAGCAGTTCCACACAGACACTGCATTTAAAGCCATTTGCTGCAGGATTTTCAAGGAAAAATTGAAAGGGAAATTTACTCACAGAGAGCAGGCTTTGCTTTGAAAACAGGCTTGCTGAGCTCAGCCTAAGCAATTTGGGATCAAGGTCTCAATTCTCTGCAGGAGGGAGCTCAGGCTCTTGTCCTGTAAGAGATGCAGGATTACAGAGTGGCAGCAGAGCAGAGGAAGGAGATACTCTGACACGACCTGCTGCCATTTCAGCCAGGGCTCTGCCCAGCCCATCCCTGCCCTGGCACGGGGCTCTGAGTGGGTGCTTTGGGCCCATCCCCAGGCCAGTCCCTGCCCAAGGCTCTGCCAGGAGAAACACTCAGCTTGACAGCTCAGGCTGTCAAAGCCACTTGACCCTGGCAGCAAAGGTCACCTGCCTGCTCTTCCATGCCTCCAAGACCTGGAAAGGGGACATGACATCAGGGAAAATGGTGCCACAGGCAAGGGAGCAGGAAAACAGCTGTGACCTGAGGACAAGATTGTCATTTCAATTTCTTCCCTGCTCCATGTCCTGCCCAAGTAATGAAATGAAGGGGACATAGGGACATCAAAGAAATCTGAATTTTGTCACCACCACATCCCAAAGATACTAAAAGCGATCTGGAAGAAACCTCCTGGGAGGTTAAATCAACAAGCCATTATTAAAATTATAATGGGACAAAACTTTCCTCAGGAAGCAGAAAACACAGGGTCCTCAGATGGATGAAAAAATCAAAACTACATGCTTGTCTTTTTTTCTTCAACTCAAGAATGAACCAGTGCATATGAAATATTTTTTTAGAATTAAATATTCACATTACTCAATGTGCTGTACTAGTGCAAGGTGGGGGAAAAAAAGGATTGTAACCAACTGAATACTTTAATGAGAAATGAGGCTGTCTCTCTTCACCCCTTTTCCCAACAGAAGAGATCAGTGAGGTCAGATCTGGATTTATCCCCACAACTGTACACTGGCATTTGAACTCAGCACTGCAGCAGTGGTTTTCATGTCTCCTGCTCACTTGTTCTGTTTAAAACAAATTCCTGGAAGCTGAAGGTTGGTCCAGGTTGCAGCTATATGAAGATGTGGCCTCATTGCTTCAAACAGAAATAATAAAAAAGATTAATTTATCTCTTCTTTGACAAATCTTAAAATGATAAGTGGTGAATCTGGTGTTGTTTCTGTCCATGTTTTGTCCTGAGACTTAAAAATGTAGTCTGAAGGTCATCAGGCTGGATAGTGTCCTTCCCAGAAAGCACATTCAGGGCCTTTTGCTCAGCCAGTGAGTCAAGGTTGTCTCAATTTTCTCAGACTTGCCAAACAAATGGGTGTTTTTCCCACTGAGGCTGTTCTGCCTTCTGTTCTGAAAGAATGGGACATGTGGGTAGGAGAAGCAAGAGGCTGCTGGAGTCAGACTGGGAGCTTCATGTACTGCAGATACACACAAATATCCAAGAAGCAACATCTTTGTACTTCAAAATTTCAACATAGGAAGGTTGAAATTTTAAAGGAAAACAAAGTATTTTTAATTTCTAATAGTGCCTTCTGTGATCACAACCTATATTGAAGGGTCTGTGGTATTCCTGTAATGCAGGATGGCTGCATATTTGCAAATCAATGGGCAAAAGACTCTACATTTGCAACTATATGAGAGAACACATGAGGTGTGATGGAATCACTCTGACCAGTATCTGTTCTGTCACTCATCTTCTAGCAATAATAGATGATGGGTCTAATTCAACAACATTCACATCTAGGTTTTATCTATATAGGAGTCTCAAAAAGTAATCTTCCATTGCCCTGCAATGAAACTGGCTGTATTTTTTGATGAACTGTGCTCTAAAAATGTGTCTGTACTTGTTATCACCATGCCTTGGTTATGAAAGCCTAATGCCAAAAAAATGAACTTGCTTACTACATTATCAGGACATGCTGGGATTTTTTTCTGCTTTCACCATCTGCTTGCTTTCATATGCTTTCCATTACTGAGACAGCATATTACACTGCTAGCAGAATTAGGAAGAATAATTTAGCTCCCAAAACAAACATGATAGTAAATTCAATGGGTAGCATTCTGCTCTCTCTTCAGTCTGTGCAATCCACTGAAGTCTGTTCTGTAACAACTAAATGGGTCAAATTATTTTCTTAATCATTAAGGTGCAGCTCCAATTGACTTCCATGATGAAATCTGTGTGTAGATGAAGAAGAAAGCTGCTTGCATTATGCCTCACATATAATTTAATGGGGAAAAGGCTTTTCTTTTCTGTGGTATGCTATAGTTTGAGCTACTTACCGAAGTAGGTGCAGTCTATTTAAGGCTTTTCTAACCACCATTGCATGGAAATTGCAGGGAAAGGTCTCACTAGGCTGCTGTGCCTGCTGGGTGAGAGCAGCAGCAAGCAAGAGGCCCTTTGAAAAACCAGTTGTGAAGGGCTGGCTGAGGAGGGGCTGTGCCCTGCACATGGGCTGGAAGGAAGAGAAGCATCCCAGCACAACAGTCCTCACCCACTGGGGATGGCATCTTCTTCACCCTCATGTGCAGAAGGCCTGAGCCCAACAGGCTCTATTGACTGGCCTGCCTTGGGAACCATCTGGTACAGACTCTGACCTTGGGGCTGCCTTGTGAAGGAGGACAGGGGCTAGACTGAAAGCCTCTTTGCATTGTGTGAGCACAGAATTTTTGTGCTGGTCCAGCAAGAAGGTGACTGTGGAGCAGCCTGAGGAAAGGGAGAGCCAGCCACACCTGGGGTCACACCAGAGAGGGAGGCTCTCCTGCAGCATTGCCACACCTCTCCATCATGAATGCTAGGGAAGCAGCAGCTGTGCTGCCTGGGGAGTGCAACCCAGCTGCAAAGGCAGCACAGGCAGCTGGTGCAGGGGGCAGCAGCATCCCCCACTCACACTCAGCCCTCTTCAAGGAGGGTACTGGCCTTTAAGGTTATACTTTCAGGGAGGGAAGAGCTGGTGCCAGAAAAGAGACTGTTGGGGCTACCACTCCACCAATGTTGCTGTTGCTCATATCATGAATTTATGTGAGTGCTTTTGAGAGACAATCTCACAAACCACATCTTTCTCAGGGATCACAAGCAAGAGTAGTGCAGGCTTTGTATTTACAAAACAGAAAACTAAAGAATATGTTTATATGCTATAATTTGGAAGATGTCAGCAATCTGTAATGCCTTGGCTATTCCTGTTTTTCTTACACTCAAAGAAAAATATGATTCTGCTGTGTATTCTCTCATCCTGCTGGGGAGTCATGCACTCAGCTTCCATGAATGCTCTTCAGTGACAAGAGGCTGCTACACTCCTTAGTCTCAATCACTTCCACTAGTATCTCCATATTAGTCTGAATAAAAAGAAAGTAGCAAATTGAAGAGGTTCACTCCATTGCATAGGAAGAGCAATGCAGGAGAAGGACTCCAAGGTGAACATCTTCTCTTTATTGCACTACTAGAGAGAACAGAGAAGCACCACTTGTCACTGGCTTATGCACTCTCCATTCTGCCATGTTTCCTTGTTTTCAGGTTCTACCATAAAGAACCAAGTTTATCTCTGAAATTAATTGAGCACATGACTGCTGTTTCTGTTCACCCATATAGCATTATTTTCAATGTTCTGAATTAAATCATAGAATCACAGAATCCTTGAGGTTGGAAAAGGCCTCTAAGATTTTCAAGGACGATCATTAACCAAACACTACTATGTTCACCACAAAAGCCCTAAGTGCCACATTTACACATTTTTTGGAACACTTCCAGGGGTGGTGACTCCACACTTCCTTGGACAGTGTGTTCCAATGCTTCACCACCCTTTCTGTGAAGAAATGCTTCCTAATGTTCAATCTAAACGTCCCCTGGGACAATTTGAGGCCATTTTCTCTTGTCCTATCACTTGTTACATGGGAAAAGAGACCAAGGTTGTTGGCTACAACCTCTTTCCAGGTAGCTGTAGAGAATTATAAGGTCTCCCCTGAGTCTCCTTTCCTCCAGGCTAAATAATCCCAGTTGCCTCAGCCACTCCTCATGTTCTCCAGAACCTTCACTAGCTCTGTTGCCCTTCTCTGGACTCACTCCAGCAACTCAATGTCTTTCTTATACTTTTGCTCCTTTGAGACAGGTGTACTCCCTCAGTTGCCAGCAGACTTGGTGTCATGTAAACTGACCTGTTATCAAAACCCCAACATTCTGCTTAACAAATTAACCCATAGCAGGTAAACATTCATTAATATTCATAGTAAGTCAACTTCCTCCCAGATTTACTTGTGGTGAATAGATTTTGGCCCTAGTCCTTGAAAACCAACACTGAAAGATCAGAGGTGAAGCTGTTGTAAATTTTTGTTTGTGGGGGCAGTGTCAGTCTAGAAGTCTATCACTGTGAATTATTGTAAATCAGGAAGGAACTTACACAAAATGTGGTGCTGCAATAAACAACAGGCTTCCACAACTGAAAAGCACAATTGACATCAAGTTCTTGATTCAATAAAACTTTCTTCATGACACACGAGCTTTGTTTTCACAAAATGGCCCTGCACTGTTTTGTATTAGGGTGCTAGAAATGTTACTTTCTTGAGCCATTCAACCCAGTCTCCCCCCACTGGAGGAGCTACAGGCAAAGAGAATTTATTAAGAAATTTAGAATATTGACAAATACTGCTATTGCTTTAGCAGGTTTATTTTGACTTCACAACAGAAGAAAAACAATTTATTTAGAATATATATGGCTAACAGTTCCAGGGAACTTGGTTATCTAATGTAGCATCTCACTTTCTTGCAGAAACTGTAATGGATTCTTCTCTATGACATGGTAAATCACAAAGATTACATAAATAAGTAGATCAGAAAATGACTAACACTGTTGAGGATCTACCTGACAACACACACCCATCACAAATTAAGTAACTGTTTCAATTGCCAACATGATATAAATATTTTCTTCTTGAGTTGCTTGATTGTGGTTACTTGGAAATGAATTTGTTTATTACAAAAGAAAAGATAATAACCAGGAAATATTTAAGCTCAACAAGTTGTGTATACTTCCCTGTTGACTTGAAAATGTGTCTAAACACATACAAATCAAAACAAGTAAGTGGCATCAATGCCTTCATTATTTAATCCACTTCAGTTCATCTTATGAACTGAAGATTAGTTCTTCCCACGCTTGTCACGATTAGGTTAGGTTTATGAGTGACTCACAGTAGATGGATAGTAGAGTAGATAATAAAGGACAAAGAAAAACCAAGGAGGCTGGTGTCTCTGGCATGCCTCAGGCAGGGATGATATGTGGAAAAGGTGCTAAGAGCATTCCTTTCCTCCAAAGGGGTGGTGATCATTAGCATGGTACTTGAACAGCTCAGATATTCTCAATAAAGACCCAGAAATACCTGTTCCTTACACAAGGCAAACAGGTTTCCAAGAGAGGCCTTTACTGATTTTTTTTTTTAATCTGTAAAAGTTTAAAGAGGGGCGGGAGTGGGGGGAATGATTAATGTTGTTTTTGTTGAGACCTCCCAGTAAACTTCAGTGCAAGAAGAAAAAGAAAGGGTGTAACTGAAACACTGCATGATTCACAGATGAAAGTATGTGCCTCTATTCTCTGACAGCCTAAGGCAGAAGATAAGGCTAAGAAAAGTTAGTGAAAGGGCTACTTAGTCTTTACTAGTGCAGATTAAAGGACTTGAAAAGCCTAAGGAAAAGCTATCCTAAAAACGACTTGATTTAATCACTTAAATTTCACAAGTCCTTGGAAGGTACATGCTGTTCAGGAAACACAGAAATAAAGATTATCACGGCAGATTAACGTGATGTGGTAGTTCATAAAGGAAAGAGAATAGGCAGATGGATGAGAGGAAATCTGCTGGGGCTAAAGTAAATCTGAGGAATGACAGTAAAGACTGGTTCTACTGAATCCCTGACAGCCCCCAGGAACAGCATCAGGAAAGGTTCTAATACCCAATAAAGCTCTCACAGAAATGTCCCATCCCACGCCTCAACTGCAGAACAAACACCACCATCATTTTTACAGCCTAAGTAATGTGGATCAGGAGACCCAGATATCTTCAAAGAGACACTGAGTCAATGCAGTGGTGAGCAGGGGAATGCATCACACAAGAGCTAACCATAGACAAAATGTTGCAGTGAGTGGGCATGGGCTGGCTCAGTTAAAATTAAATCGAATAATGAACAAAAATAGACCTGTTACTATTTCTTGAACTAACTACCAGGAGACAACTATGGAAAATAAGCTGACCAAAAAACTCAGGGATTTGACTTTAGAGAGGGTTTCAAATTTAGTAAGTTGGGGGAAAAAAACAGCTTCTAATGAAATGCTTCAGATCTAACAGGATGAATAATAACTTCAAACTGGCTGTCTCTCATAGGGAGATCGGACATCCCAGATTACCACAGCCATCCTGAAATATAGAGATCATCCCATGGGTATCCTGCCAAAAAATCCCTGGAGCTCTGGACTTTCCCCACTCCAGGCAGCAAGAGAGACAATAGCACTGCAGCAGAAAGACTGGGACAGCTTCAGCCCCTGGCCAGCTCACACATCCCAAGGCATGTGCCTACCCTGGGCCCCCAGTACACACGAGGCAAGGGACATGTCTCTTGCCACAAAACCCCATGTCCTTGTTAAAATAAAGCAAAGTTAATCACCTGAAGTTTAAGCAATCAAAGCACTTCGATGAAATGGAAAAAGACACCAGCAAAAAAAATAGAAGGTCAGAGTTTAGAAATGCAGTTGCAAAGAAAATTAAAATGACAGATAGATCTTCAGCTATATAAATAAAAAGAAAACAGTGAAAAAGCAGAACTGCTCTGAAATGGGGATGATGTGAAGATTAAAGGTAATTCAAGGATGGTTCCAAACCTAAAGGTGTGTTCAGTGCAGAGGGAGGGAACACGAGGAGGTGATGTCCCTCCCCAGTTGTGAGTAACCATGACACCAAATGACACTGTCAAGGGGCACTGTCTCCCTGGAGAACAGTACTGGTAGCACCTCTAGGAAGAAAATGAAAAGTAATCTGGACAATTTTATGTAATTTTTTTCTGAGACCAGTACTGTGCAATTTGTTAGGACAATTTCTAAATAAAACAAAAGTTGAGAACATGAAAGTAAATGAGATAAATTATAACCTGAGCTTACTGAATAACACATTCTTGTGAAGAAGGAGAGGCTGTGCTGAAAGAGGTTTCTGCTGAGGCAAGTGCTGAGAGTAATGCTCATGGACTGTTCTTGTACAATAACTTCATCAGAGCAATTTATGAAAAAGAAAGTTATTATCAATATATATTTTTAAAATATATATGTACATCAATAAATGTTTTGATGTCACAAATTTAGGAAGTAGGCTAGCACAGCAAAGGATTGGAATGTCATGCAGGAAGACCTAGATTACTTTGAAAAACAGAAAGAGGCTCAATTTATCCAGAAAAGCAAAGGCTGGTAACAAAACTGTTGCAGTTAGATGGAGAGCTGAAAATTAATTAAAGAAGATAAAATCACAGGGTACTCAGCTGCAGGGTGAGTACTTCTAAAAGCTGATCATACACACTCCTAGACTGTGGTAAATGAATTCAGAAATTGTTTTTCTCATCCTCGAGGAAACATCCATACCATCACAGGCACTGAGAAGGGCCCCTGTGGAGCTCTGCACCATGCAGGTAGCGGGTGTCACACCAGAGGAATTCAAAGCTGAACAGATGGGAAGGGATTTCTGCCAGGCCCCAAGGACTGCCTGTCCTGCACGGGGAGTCCAGGGAGAAGGAATGGCTTTGCTTAGAGAAAGGCGAGGCTGGGAGGAATGAACACAGTGAGAAAATACGAAGGCACTAAAAGAACTCATTATATTAAAGTAAATCAGTCCTGCATGGGTGAAAGCTGGAGGTAATGACACCCAGAGCCAGCAGGGCTGCATGAAGGGGGCAGGAAAAGCCCTTCAGGATGGGGCTCACTGCCCCCAGTCCCGCTGAGCCCAAGCAGATTTCATGTCCCCCAGGGAGGGTGCACAGGCCAATGGCAGCCCCCAGACAGGGTGTGCACAGACACCTGTGCACAGGGGCCGCCTGGCTGTGGTGCCTGAGCCAGAGCTGCAAGCCCTGCAGAGCCCATCAGGGATTCCTGCAGAGAGACAGAAATGCTTCTGCAATGCCTACCCCACTGTGAACCCTGGTGGGACCATGACACCGGCCAAAATCTCTCCTTCCCCTCTCTGCCACCCCAGATAATGAAGTTCAGTGCATCTGTGATTTATTTTGCTTGTTGTGCATACTTACAGGAATACATTGTCCTGCTGCTTGAATAATGTACTGGCAGCTGAATAAGGGACCTAATTTCTGTTGACTGAGGGTTACATCCTCAAGTACCCTAAACCAGCAAAGCTACATGAGCTTGGCCTGGCTAGAGATCTAGCAAAAAATATCTAACAGAGGAAAGAAAATACATGAAAAATACACAACTATTAACCAGAGCTTTGTGTAGCAGCTGGGAGGTTGCCTGAAGGCTCTGGTTCACTGAGGGGTCCTGGCATGGGAAGGGGTAGCACTTGCCAAAGGAAATGCTTTTTGCAGAATTAGCTTCCTTCCTGCTTCGTGGTGCTTCAAGGCTCAAATCTCCAAATTTTCACAAATGTCCTGAGAAATGGCTGTGTGAAGTATGCATGGGTCCCTCTAGTACTGCCAAATACATCCAAATAAATGAGAGTTGAAACCAGCTACGTGGGTGGAACAATCCTGCAATTCTGGCTTCTGTTTCTGTGCTCTGTCTGCAGGACCTGAAATACTTACATTTTAAGGAGAGTCTATAAATCTAGCTAGTACGTACACACACACACACACATTTTCATTTAACTCTATGAGTAGCTATATAAAACTCCAGGAAAATAATATGATGGATACCTACCCCCTCTTTAGCTAGGTTGTAACAACTGGCACATGGATTTATATTTTGAACCTAACACAGTAATTGTAGCTTTATTAGTGTATTTTCCTTCTCCTCCTCACGAACCTTAGTGTGTCATCCTAAAACCAACTATATGGGTACACAGAGATGGATGCTTTTTCCTACAGCCACATCATATTTGATCTTTAAGAAAGGCTCAGTGTAGGATGGATAGCATAACTCTAATAAAGTGATTATAAAATGTCTTTTCTTTCAAGGGCTGCAATTTATAAAGTTTTGCCAGTGTATCCTTAACACAAGAAGCCTGGAAGTCTAGAGAAAAGACAGGATAGCCTGACTTGCAGGAGGGGAAGAGAAGAGAGGGACACCTCTTCCCCTGCCTGCCTGGGGTGAAGTATCTCAGCAGTGGAGGGGAAAGCTGTGGCCCTGAGAAAGCCCCAGGATGCTCTGGTTCTTGGGCAATGTGAGCTGCTGCAGGGGCAAATCTTCTGCACCAGGGAATGAAGAAATTATTTCAGAAGGTCTTCAGTGATAACACAGAATTGTGGTTTCTCCTATAGCTCTCTTTAGTAAAAGCTTTCATTGTTGCCAGCCTACATTTTGGCCCTCACTTTATCTAAATAAAATAAATATATGCCCTTCTTATCCAACCTTATGCAGGAGCTAACAGTGACTACTACGGCAGCAATAATCTCCTTCCTCACTGGGATGAGAGGTGTGTTTGGGCTGCATCAGCCTGCTCTCTGCATCTGGCAGCTTGTGCTGAGTTAGGAGCTTCTGGGAGTCTGGAGGAATACTTCTCAAGTTACAAGGTCCTGGCTGCAGACTGTCATCTCTGTGGACATTTGTGACATATTAAGATTAACCTAGCTGACTTATGAATGGAAATTCCTGTGTGTCAAAGCACTCTAAGAAATGAGAGTGAGGTTTAAAAGAATAACCCATGCTGATTACCAAGGATATGAATGGCAAAAATTGAGCTGAAGATGCTGGGGAGTGCATTGCTATAAAGACCAGCTGTCTATTCTGCAATAAAGCCCATTGGAAATGGCTCACCAGCACAAATCTTGCACTTGCAAGGATGTACCTCAGCTGTTTTGCCACTGTCCTCCTTTGTCTCAACAGGAAATAGGACTATAATCTTAGACCAGAAACAAATACAAAGGGGAGTAACCCTGCTTTACATCCTTGGAGCAAGGACTGAGCAAGATTTGGGGTTAATCTATTACACTACAGTAATTTCTCAGTTCCTAGAGAGTATGAAAGAATTAGCCAAAGAAAAGAAAAAGCTGAGATATGGTAAGGGGTCAAGGCTCAGCATCTCTTGTGCCTGCCTCCCTGAACACTGACAGCACAAGGCTCTTGAGTAAGTGTGAACACACGTGAGAAATGTGTGTGTGTGTGTGTGTGTGTGTGCACATGAACAATCTGCAAGAATCAACTTGAAGGATTGGAAATATATTTGTAAATAATAAATTGCCTTTCCTTTTCACAAGGTCCTGCACCAAATTTTGTTATGTTCATTTCCTGCAACACACAGTGACAAATGTAGGGAGGAGCCTCTGTTCATCAGCCTCTTTGCCAAGACTGGGGAGTGGAAGAAGTAGCTGAGGCATGTTCACCTACAGTTAAGACCCCCCCTTTACTGTTTCCAAAGTAGAAAATTTTCTGATCACCAAAACACTAATTCACTTTTGATGAAACACAATCCATTCTCTCTTACAGTGATGTTTATTTTCCTTTTTACATTTTCCAGTCAAAATGTGCTTCCATTTCCAATGGAAATCAACATTGGTCAAGTTCCAGCCACTTGACTGTTGCACTTGACTGTGCAACACCCCTAGGCCATATTCAGTATTTTGGTAAAAAATACGTATTTCTGTGCACTTCTAGTTGGCTTGTTTTGTCTTTCTTCACAAGAATAGTTGTATTTCACTTTCAGTTGGGATTACATGACTTAGTTTCTGAAGGAGCAAAACTGAAGATGTTAATAACATAATAATTCTCAAACTGACCTTTGTGTTTTTCTCATGTGACCTTTGGTATGTCTGCTAAATATTCTGAATTTTTTTTCTACAGTTTATCATGACTCACTCATTACAATTAGTTTGCTTCACTTGGTTGAGTCTTGGGTATAATTTTGGAATGAATTTTCTAGTACAGCTGTGATATCACCAGTGCTGCTGCATTTTAGCAATCCTAAATGAGGAAGTTACAAGACAAGAAATTTTTTAACAGAGATAAGTTTCCTTCACTACTACTCTTGGTACAATGAAAAAGGGAAGTGAAAATTGGAAGGTAAATATATAATGTAGCTGTTTTCTAGACCACTGGGAAATGTTCCCCTGTGACACCTGGGTCTGTGCCTACCCTGGGCCCCCAGTACACACTGACACACCCAAAAAGCAGAGCTCTCTCACTGGGTAACGTTGAAAACAAATGAAGTAATTCTTGCTTGTTGGTTCAGCACTGGTGAGGTCACATCCCCAGTATGTCCTGTGGAGGACCTGGAACAACCAGGGACATACCAGATGGAAGGATGAAAACAGATCAGCTCTCTAGAAACCACAGTCTGCAAGTATAGGCCGAATGACCCAGGGTTGTTTAAATCAAAGAAAAGTCCCAGCTGGGACACAACAGCATCCTTTAAGTACAACCAAGCTGTCACACAAAGAAAGTAAATCATTTCCATGTCCACAATGGACTGGACAGGAAGTAATTGTGGAGAAGTAACAGATGGGAATGTAATTGCAACAGTGACAACTTGAAAGATTTAGGTTAAATATTAGGAAAACATAAAGAGGATATAGACTCTCTAGAAGAGATTCACGGAGATAGCAGTGGAATTGCCATTAAAGTGGGCCTTTAACAACAGGCCAAAAGCAAACATCCTTCAGGGTGCATGGTCTGACTTTCAGTCAAGCAGAAAACTGCTGCCTTGCAGCCACATCTGCCTCTGTTCTGTAAGGCATATCTAGCACAGCAGTTTTTATGCAGGTCCCCACAGCCCCAGTGGTCTCTTTTAGTAACTACAGAGTAAACAGCTTTTCACATGTAACTCACCCTCTAAAGGTGGGCAGTGTGGGATTTATTGAGTGATGGATCTCAAACATGCTGGTACATAGTGCAGAGACCTGTGATGTCCAACATCAGCTGGCTCCTACCAGCATGGATTCTGTCCCATGGGCTCTCCCTGGGCCACATCATTTACATTAATTGCACTCTACTTCAACTTATGCAACTGGGGAGAACTACATAACAAATACGCAACTTCAAAGGGAGCACTGCCATGAGCTTTAACAGCATAAGATGTCAAAGAAAATGCAGTCTTTAGTACCCTGGAAGGCTCCTAAATATTATCTCACCTCAGCTGTGCACAGATGGCCTTATCCATGCTAAGGAGGAACAGGTGTTTTTTATGCAAGCCGCAAGATGCTTCAAGACAGTTGCTTCACCCCTGGTATCATGGCTTTAGAAGAAGCAGCAAGAGAAGCAGGACAATGTATATATACATGTATGCATATACACACACATCCATCTATACAGCTAGAGACAGTTTGTGCAGAGTTTCAGTGCTGCTCACTTTCCCTGTGCATGGATGCAGAGAGGGATCTCCATTTCCCTGAGGTGTGAAGATGAACATTCAGGGTTAAAGCATGGCTCCAGCAGAGCAAGAGCTGGCACTGGCTGGCTGGGATTTTGACTGAGGACACCCCTGGATGCCCATTGCCCCAGCTGCCCAGGCTGCATTCCACAGCCTGCTTGGTAAAAGCATTCATAGCTGAATGTGAATGGCTGCATTACATTGTGGTAGATAGAAGTAGTCCAGCTTCATTTTGAATCACAACTTCTAAATCACTGTTGACAGTTTCATTGAACTGCCACTTGCTGGGGGTGGGAAGGGGGAATGCTTTTTAGTAAGATCATCTTAATTCCTGCCCTGGATGATGCCAGCAGTAGCCACAGCTTGAGGCACAGTGATAACTGTGAAGTCCTTTGTTGGTCCATGGCTTGTAACAATACATATGTAACTCCCTCAGGCTTTATGAGGATTAATTAGCTAATGTTAGTGAAGCTTTGAAGTTAAAATATACTCTGTAAGTGTTAAAGAAATGTTGTCCTGATGTGTCATCAGGAAATCAAGGATATCCTGCTCTGCAAGGCACTGTCATTCAGGTGATCCCACACAAGCTATTTTTTCCCCACTTGTTCTAAACCTGAAATGTGTTTGGGGAATTATTTCAGTGAAAGATGCAAGAGTCTTCTTTCTCACCCCACGCTCCCCTCACTTACAAGGGCCATTTCCCCACTGTCCAAGCCTGTGTCATGAGCCATGCTCCTAAAAGATTTATTTAAGCTTTCCAACCCCCTTTACTGCAGGAGAAATCACACAGCTGGGTTGTCAAGAAAAGCAGATGCAGGATATCTAGCCCTGCCTTCCTTTCCCACAGCAAGCACATGTTGTATTACCCCAAACAGACACCTCTGTGAAGCAGCTTCTGGGGGATGAGGTTGGTTTGTGGTTTGCTGCTCAGGTCCAGCCATATGCCACACAACAGTCATTTTCTTTCAGCTGTCTCTAGTATCTTTTCTCCAACAGCAACAGAAAATTGGAGGTTTTCAGGTTTGGCAAACAATTCATCTATAAAAACATATAAAAAAACTTCAGAGAATATAAAGGTACCTATCTGCAGTATCCTTTCCTAGAGACATAATCACAAACTATTTTTAACATGTAAGGTGCAGCTCAGGTGCCAGTCACCCACCCCACTGGGGCTGGACACAATTCACTGCTTTTGGAATCTGACCTGGCTCACTTCTGGGCTGAAATTCTCCTCTTAGAATTTAAACTAATCCTCATTCACCCCTGTATGCTGAACATTGGTTGTAACTCTAGAACAACTGTCAGCTCCAAAGTTTATTAGAAAGTGGGAGCTACATTTGATGAAAGAAAATGAGGGGGAAAACAAATAAAACAAAACCGTTTTCTTAGCTTTCTGGGAAAAGCAAGCAAATTCCTTGACTGACAGTGCAATGGAGGGTTCTCAAGTATTCCCTTAATTCAAGGGGGAGATTCTAGAAAGCTAAACAGGATCTGGAAGCAGGCATCAATCAGGTGGCATATTTGGTGGTACCTCTTGGTAGCCAATTTCTACCAATACCATTGTAAGTCCAACAGAAAACTCCAGTTCCACCTTGACTTAGGCACTTAAAGCCCTTTAACTGGCCTTGGTTACTCTGAACCATAATTGATTATTAGATTTTAAAATGGCAGAAAATGAAACATATGGATTTTTTTTTCTAAAATGCCCTCTGCTCTAGTTGGATGAATCAGTATTTTCTAAAGGAGAAGCTGGTTCATTAGGGTGCAACAATCCTTCCAGTTGGACATGGTTGGAGAACCTCAGAAAAGCTCTGGAAAGAAGGATGTGATTTTGTAATATTCAGGGTAATTATTCTAATTATTCTTTCTTAGCCTCCCTGGCTGTAAGGTTTAATATGTGAATTAGGCAAATGCATGTAACCCTTCAAACAGAAGTCCACAGAAATCTAGAAAAAGATATGAGATTATGTTACCAATATTATAATTCACAAAACATGTAACTTGGACAAAAAACCAAAAGCTGAAGTTGTGAAAGTTTCTGATTTGTGTCTTTATCACAGCAAATCAGCTGTTTCATGAAAAGTCACCAACGCCAGTCTCAATGGAATGGACACCCAAAGGCAGAGGCGGCAGCACCACCCCCAGTGGTGCCTACACCATGTGCATACAGTCATGGCAGAGGACTGGTGAGGCTTGTAAAGCACAGCTGCTTAAGAATTAGATGAAACTGCTTTCTGATTTTTCAGCCTTTTTTTTTTCTTAGCCTAGAAAAAGCTTTTTAAAGGGATCTCTTCAGAGCAGTTGCTGAATTAGGACTTCAGGCAAAAAATTCTCCAGTCTTCTCTGGAGAGGAAGCTAATACATAAGCATAAGGTTTCATAATTTTATCTAGATAAAAGTCTTTTGACCTTCTGGTTCTGGACAAACAAGCCAAGTTGTAGTGATGCAAATTGAAAACTAGAGGCTCCAGCATTTTTTATAAAGCTTGCAAAAATGAAAACTTCTTGCTATTAATAATCATCTGTACAAACAAATTCACACAAGAGAAGGGAATAGCAGTAGCTACAGAAAGAGAATTAGACAGATGACCACTTGCTCTGGCTAATTGTTTATTTCATAAAGGGACTACCATGTGTTCTCTCAGCCAAAATGACCCAGATAAGGCAAATCTGCATTTTGTAACTCTAACTGACTGAGGCACAAAGCTAAAAATCCCAGCAGGGCTGTTTCAGCTACAGCAGCATTCCTCTTGCAGTTTCTGGTTTTTATTCCTATGCCATTCAAATCTCTTCAGCTCTAAAATGCTCCCTATTTTTAGTACACAATTTGAATTAAAAATTAAACAAAATGGGAAAGAGCATACTGGAAATCACTGTCCCAAAGCTCTGGATGATAATTGCAGACACACTACGTGCTTTGGCCCCTTCTCTTTCCACTGAGTTGAATGCAAGTTTAATAGATCTTCCCTCCTTGATCCTCTACTTGCCTGTTGTCCTTGTTTTGCTCAGCTTACTTGGTTCTTTCCTTTGCTTTCATCTTTTCTTAGGAAATAATGGGAAACTTACTCATAACACACTTGCTCTTGGGCTAATTCCTAATGTGCTTGCACCAATTGAAGCTCCTATTGACTAAAATGCTGAGGAGCAGCCAGAGGCAGGAGAGGACAGAGAAGGACTGAAGAGGAAAAATAACTTTATATAGATGAAAAATTTAAGTGGCACAAATAAAGGAAGAATCTGAAGCATAAAGCTTTTGCCCATCCAAATCTGCTCAAAATTTAATAGAAAGAGGGCATGAGGATACAATCACTGTCTGTTACTCACTGTTATTTATAAAGCACAGTAGCATTGGCTGGTAGTGCACAGGTGAATAAAAGCAGAAGAGTTAAAATGATGGAAATGCAGAGTAACTTCCTGGAGCAAGCAGTTATTCCATCAGTAGAAATGCCTTCAAAATTGGGTTCATATTCTAAGAGATTACTAGCATTAGAGTCTGCTCCAGAGATGTCTGAAATCAGCAGAGATCTTTCAGGCTATTTTATCTGGCTTCTGATTAGTCTCTTAGCTTAGACTAAAAACATGACAAGGGATAATAGAGCTGATAAACAAGGAACAGAGAAGGAAAGGTTTGCCAGAATATTACAGATAATTCTCATTAATTCACAAGAATTATGATGTCAAGTCCAAAATGGCCAGCAAATGTTTTAGCTAATGTGTTCTTTGTAATCCTACTTTATTTTTAAAATGGAATCTTTACAGAAGTGTCACCTGGAAGGCCTTCACTGCTTAAATTTGCTACATTAGCCTTAAAATTACTGTATTATTAGAATCCAAGGTCATCAAGGTTAACAAGCAAATAGCTCTGCCTAGAAACACCACAGGTTACATCTCTTCTGGCTATAAAAGTTCAGACTCAGGATCACAGGGCCCAAGCCCATGGCAGCCACACTCTCTGGCAGCTGGTGCATTCAGCAATCTGACAGGCTGGCTCCCACCTCCCCTACCTGTTGTCTCTGCATGCAGGAGCCTTTGAAGACATGCAGCCAGCACGTGTAATGCCCTGAATCTCCAGCATGGCCTCTGACAAGCATCCTGCTCATATTGGGCTCTCATTACACAGATGGCCCTTTCCATACAAACAGGTGCCTGTTACACACAGGTGCCTAACTGAGAGGTCAGCTCAGAGCAATTCTCCTGAACCAGGTTCAGCATACAAGCCATTCCTGGGTCTCCTCTAGACAGGACTCTATTGCCCTAGACAACACAGCTACCCTCCACCTGGCAATACCAGCATGGAGAGAAGAACCCCATCACAATTGCAAAAGATGCTTTTGAAAGTCTGGGACACACTATTCCATCCAGTGTAGGCAATAGTCAGACACAAAGTGATCACACTGATTACAGCTTTGCAAACTCCATTAGCAGCAGCATGCACTTATCAGTGGCCTGTGATATTCTGCCCAGAGGAATCCAGTGCTATGTTATCGTGGATTAGGAACTGTATTCTCCCATTTAATGTTCCCATCAAAACTCCAATCCATGTGCCACTCCATTCACTCCCTCCTTCCCCTCTCCCTCCCCTGTTGGGGCTGGAGAGGAGAATTGGAATCCCAAAAGGCAAAGATCACAGGATGAGATAAGAACAATTTACTTAAAACAGCAATGAAATAAGAAAATGAACAGCAAGACCATTAATAATTAAATTGTACAAGGTGCTCACAGTCACCTTAACTGGAGCTCAATCCTGAGTGCCCTGCTAAAGAGGCAGCACATTAGTAAGAACACTCAACACCTCACAAACAGGGCAGGTGTTTCTAGGTGCCTCTGAAGGCACATTTGGAAGGTGTGGATAGTTGGATGAAGCCAGCTTGGTGCTTCTGGGTATCACAAGGCAGCTGCTTCAGTCTGTTCAGCCCTAAAAGTTTCTGCAGGGCATCCAGGTGATGCCTCACATGATCAGCATCACTGCCATCAGTGTTAGGTGTGTCTTGGGATATCTCTTTCCTGCACCTTTCCCTACAGTGGACATCTATAAGTCAGATTAGAAAGAGGAGCTCATGGTAAGGACAAAGACCTCTCCTGGGTTCTGAGGTGCTAGGGGAGCTTCTCTGGGGCTCCCAGGCCATGCAGCATGTCCTGCAATTCAGTCTCTACATGGCTTTGCTTTGCTTCCTCCCTACCCCGAGCAGGGACCCTCAGCTGCTTCTGGCCAAGGGATGAAATGTGCTCAATGCACCAAATCTCAGTCTTGTTCTAAGGCAAAGACATGCATGAGAACAAGGAAAAGCAAAAGCAAGGTGGTAAGAAAACCTTAATTAGTGCTGCTTCTCCATAGACCCTTCTGGGGAAGTGGCTGAACTTTACTGCTGAGCTTTCAAAGATGTCAAGCTACCAAATCCACTTCTGGGTATTTAGGTTAAACTGTTGTGGTCTGATTTTTGTAAGTGGAAAGTATCTGGGACTCCCACTTCAGCTCAACACATGGAACCACTTCAAATAAAAAGATTAATTCTGGGGTTTTGTGCTTTAAAGATATTGACTCACTCCTCACATTTTGTTTTATGCTTGAGATGTCATTTGAACAATAAGAGAAAATATCAGCTCTTTTTCTATTCTTTAATGTGTTTTGAATAGTGTTCTTTCCTATTCCTATAAAAGCAATGCTAAAGAGACAAATCTAGCAAATAATTGAGATAAAAGATGCTTCACATAATCAGAGATCAACAGGCATGTTTTTAGGGGCTTTCTTTTATAATTCCTTCCTCTGAAATGTGTTTAAACACAAGTATGCCCTGATAGCATTTTCTAATTGAACATGAAAACATTATTTTATTGAAATGTCAAAGCCTAGAAGTAACATTGACAAGGAACAGATACAACAGAGGTGCAATATTACTAAATGCAAAAATGTAAAAACTGAAAAAAAAAAGGATTAAGTAAAAGACCCAATCTCAGTTTTCCAAGGTGCAGTCACATGAAAAAGAGAATAGGAACTTTAAAATATGTTGTCTGATATGATTATTTCTCATAGCCCAGAAATACAGAGAAATATCTATTTTAGAATTCATTAAGTTAAAATTTGGTACCTCATCCCTCTGCTTAACAGTAGCAACTTTTTTAAATCTTTTTTTCCTACATACTCTTATTTTTTCTTTAGTACCTTTTTAAATTTAGTTCTTATTTTCATTGCATATACCTTAAGGAATTGTTCCTTTTAATGTGTTTTATGCCAAAATGTTTTGTGTTTTTTATTGCAAAACCCAGGTTTTGAGTACCTCTGAAGAATATACACATATGTGAGCAATGGCCACAGGGCAGAAATGTGCACTCTCATTAGTCTAACTGAGGCCATGGTCACAAATCACTCAGGTGAGTTCATTGTCCATTCTCAGCTTACTCACAGTTATTGTTTGGGATGCTTCAGCCAAGAAATGTAAAGGCCTTCCTGACAATGTCAGAAGAATAACCAAAAGAAACAGTGTAGCAGATGTAAGTAGTTTGCCTGCACTGAGTAAATCTGCATGTCTGCAGGTGAAATTACCCACATGGCTCTTCAGGAGGATGGAGGGAGGGAATCACATCTGCTCACTAGCTGGCAGTCAATTCAGAAATAAGAAGTGTGCCTGCTGGGCTCTCCTAACACACCTTAACAGAGCTATAATAAAGTGTTATGTGAGCAGACGTTGAATACTGACTGACCTGCAGCACAAGTGCTAGCAGTTTTAAGGAAGCTGAGCTTCTATGTGCTGGAAGGAACATTTGAAATTCTCACCTACATTTTCCCAGTTGTGCCTAAATCTTATCATTTGCCTCTGGAACTGAATCAAACCATGGAGAGCAATTTGGGCTCATTGTGGTAATGTACAAATTGATGTTGCCTGAGGACAGCAAATGCTCCAACTGCCCAGAAATTTAAGAAGCATCTCACACTTGTTGTGAGAAGCTGAAGTGTGGATTTTTAGGCTGTAGAGCTTGGCAAACTTCAAAAAGGCTTGAAAATTGAATTGATTGAGCTTCACACACAAGACCATTATTCTTATAAAATTCATTCATTGTTTTCAAAAAATAGATTGTTGTGAGAACAGAAAAGTAAAGTGCTTTGACAAGAAGAAGGAGCAGCAAGAAGTAGACATTGGATGACTTCTGTAAATCTGAAAAGAATTAATCTTTTGAAAATAGGAGTCAGATTCTTAGCTGTGGGATAAAAAAGGCTCAATTCCACTGGCTTCAACATAATTGTGCTGTCAGAGCCATCTACCACTGTGTCATAGTCACAAGACACTCTTGTACTATGATAATAGATTCCTCATTTTTCTAGTATGGGCAAGGAGACTAAAGGGCCAGATATGGTGGGGAGATAAGTACAAAACAGAGAGAGGGAAAAAAAAAATAAGGAAAAAAAGGAAGACTGTGGAAGAGTCCAAGCATCTGCAATGCTAGCTGCTGCCTAGATGTGATTGGTTTGACTACCCATGGTTATCACGGGTTTTAGAGGAGCCACACTGCACACTTGAAAGGTGTACCCTCAGACCAGCTTTCTTCAGGGCATTGGGAGTGGGAAGCCTGTCTTCTCAGAAATTCATCTAACACCCTGCTGTCAGAGTACACAGAAGCAATTCAGATAAGCAGAAGCCATGTTGTCAGTCTGGAGGGGACTAGAGATTGCAAGGAAGAGAAAGATGGATGCAGCCTTGCTGTTTCATGGGGGCCAGCAGAGAAACTGGTCTCAATTCATACAACAAGTGGGATTGCAGGAATGAATAAAAGAAGAAGAGCTTGGCCTAGCAGGGTTCAAGGACTATCTACAGGAAGGGACAAAGCAGGGGTACAGCACCAGGAGGAAGGGTAAGAAAGGGCCCACCTGGAGCCTGCAGGACACCAACAGGCTTGTGTGGCCTTGGGGCAGCAGCAGAGGGCACCAGGAGCAGATTCAACCAGTGCAGCAGAGCCTACCCTGGGCTCAGATGTGCCAGGCTCTAAATGGCCTTGATGCCCTTCTGTCCAGCTGTTCTTCCTGTCCTCAGCTGCCATACTCAAGGCCTCCCCAGTGCCAACATTGCCCCCATCCTGCTAATTCTCCAGGAGCCCTGTGTTTCTCTATGTTGCCCTTAACCCATGGCTTTTCCTTTCTAGCCACCCTCACCCAGCAAGGTGTTAACAGGGAGATCTGGTGGGCTGGAAGCACCAGCAGTGCCTGGGGCACCCACACTGACCACATCATGTGCTGTACTGCCAATTTGGGTTTCTCAGGGCCAGGCTCTATCATCAGCCAGAGGCCCAGGAATGAGCCTAATGACCATGTTCTGTACAGAGCACCAGTGCCTGAACCTGAGTGCTGGGTACAAAGGTAGAGGCTTTCTCATGGCTCTGTGTGTGGGAGAAGGAAGAAAATAAGTAGGCCACAAGGCTTGTCACAGACATAAAATGGGCATCAAAGAGAAATATTTTTGAGAGGGACTACAGTGTGCCAGTTGTCAAACCAATGGAGCTGCAGTTCAGAGCAAACAAGTGCTCTCATGGCTCTGAGTATCCATTAGATGACCCAGTGTGGTTGTTCAGCCAAGTAGGACCAGAGACTGCAGCTTGTTGTCCATCTGTGCCTGCCAGGTTCCAGCCAAAACAACTCCCCACAGGAACCTGCACTGATGTTCACTCTCATTTTGCCAGACAAGGAGGGGGAGATGATGGAGAAGTGGTACAAAGCTCTGTCTTAATGCAGATAATTAGTGTAAATGAACTTCTGTTTTCTTGTAAGAGCTGTGACTGATTGCATCAAACTCCTCTTGCAGACACAATCTGAAGAGTACAATATAAAAAATGCTTGTTATGCAGAGCCATGCCAGTCTTACTGCTCTCCTACCTGCAGCACATCCTGTGTGCCAGTAACTTCATTCAGCCTTTATTTGATTGAGAACACCCACTGTCCAACTGAGAGGTATCAATTTATATGGATACCTACACTCAAGTGTCAAATATTGAACTCCTTGTCTACTGAATTCAATGCCTGAGTAAAGGCAAATTTGGATCTGAATAAAAGCCTCTTGCATATTTATATGAGTCTAACAATTCTCCATGAAATATTAATGTGCCTGCCTAACTATCTACTTGCACATTAAAACTTCCCAGTAGTTTCTCTAACACATATGGCTGGACTTTGGGAGCAGCAACTTGTGAGTAGCTCTCAATGCAGCAAGGCAACAAGCACCTGTGAGCGTTTCAGCTCTTAGAGTGTAACCACTCTACACTTCTCCCAGCCCACATATCACTAATTCCTTCTCTCTGCCTTAAACATATGAAAAAAGGAAAGGTGGAGAAAGGGGACTGGGTGAAGGGTATCCACCATCCATCTGGCTCAGCTGTGAAATGCTGAGTGTGCTGGGAGTTGTATTTTTGACAAGCCTTTAGATACAGGGAATTTTTCCCAGCACATCCCTATCCTGTAAGGAACATAGCCTGATCACAGGCACTTCACTTTCTTTATTTGGGAAAACCTTCTAGCAACTTCAATGGGAATTTGAGGCAATGCCTCAGGCTTTCCCAGCTGCAGGCTCCAGTGCCTTAGTGACATGAAGTTTCTTGTATTGTATTTGCCATGTCTGAGTCAGACCAGATGATGTACTCAGAAGATCATTTTGAATTTGTAGGTAATTTAAGAATAAAATTGCATTGAATGAAGCATTAGCTTCATCAAAAAGCCAAATTATGCTGAAGTTATGAAACATCACTCAGTTATGAACAAAACTCTGTTATTCCTTCTCTGTGCTCATTTTCTCTTTTTATGTCCCCTGCATTTATTTCCCTTGGCTTTCCTACCCCTAAGTGCTGTCTGATGAGGGGAGTTTTGCATTTGGCCCCTGCTACATGATCCTCCAACAGCCTGTTGACAACAAACATAATCAGCCCAAATGGGAGGCAAAAGATAATCCTGGGAAATGACAGCTGCAAACATCTCATTTGATAGTCTTCAGCATGTGCTAATAATTGTTTTCAACACATGCCACAGAAACACACTGCAAATGTGGCTGTAGAGTGGGCATGCACGAGAGCTGAAGAAACTATTGCAAAATATTCTAGCAAATGATAAATGGGCAAAGAATCATTATAGATAATTCCTTGCTGACATACACGAGCAGAGGGATCCTGGTCCATTTCTGCCCTCAATTACGTGGTGCAGTGGCCAGGCAATTTAAGGGGGATAGCACCTGCATCCTCCATATATTATAATTACAGGGTAAGTTTTGAAACATACCTGAGTGCAGCTTACATTTAGTTCTGTGAATGAAGCATATTAAAAATGGTGTTTTAAAAAATAGTTCTGTATCTAATAAAATCAATCTAATAATTATTATTATTAATTTAGCAAATACAAATATGTAGCATTTGTCACAGAAATGTGTACATTTTTTTGAGTTTCACATTCCTTGGAGCACTTACATCAGTCTAGTGAGTGGTCTTGCATCTCCTCAGCCTTTTAGAGGATGTATCAGATTAGAAGAAGCTGTAACCTACCTTTACTGTAAAACCATTGAAGTGACTTGGCTTATTTAGAGATAAGTTCCTCTACATATTTCATTAAGAAAGGGAACAGAGTTCTGGAACTATAAATGTCCTATTTCTTGGAATACACTTATGCATAGATGTTTAAAAATGCATGTCTTCATTATCATGTGGGACAATGTAAGTAACTGTTAAAGTAAACTCTATTGATAATATTTTCTGCTTACTAACACTAATAATAAAATGTCAACCTAATTTTAAAAGTCAAAAAATTACGTACTGGATTTAATGTGAACAAGAACCAAAGATAACATCAGACTATTCTGGGGGACAGCTCCAGTCAGAGGTCTTGTTATATGATGAGGAAAAGGGAATTTGTTGCTTGGCATGACAATGCTTTTATGCTTCCTATGAATATTGAAAAACAAGATTTATTGTGAGGCTTGTAAAGTCAGTATTAATTTATTTGGTTTAAGATTTGTTTTGTAGATGTTGTGATAGATAATTTTCTGTAACTGTTTCACAAATGCAGCATTATAAAAATGTCTATGTTGTACATTTTCTGGTTCTTTGGACATATCTTTTAGATTTTACTTTTCTGATAGCTTGAAAAAATTTTGAAATTAATGGCATTACCATGATCATCACATAATTAAAGCAGAGCAAAGGCAACTGTGGCTGGAACTGGATATTGATGTTGCATTGAAATTATACCTGGAAAGCATTAGGGAGCAGAAGTGCCCTGTGTGCACAGGGTGTGAGCTATTGATGCACCCACAGAGCTGTGGGGCACTGCAGCTGCTGGGTAGCACCCTGGGAGCCAGCAGCACCCCAGCCAGGCTCTCTGCTCATGGACAGCACAGGCAGGAAGGACACACGGACTGTGCAGCACATGCTCTGCTTTGCCCTCAGCTCTGCTATGGACATGTGCTCCCAGCTCTCAGATAAAGGTAATTCCCTTGCCATTGTACTGTTTCTCACTCTGATTACTGTGGGGTAATACTATGTGATTTAATATCAAAAGTCTGTCTATTGGCACCTCTAAAGCACTTGTCTCCATGGTGTGACACTTCAGCATTAGACATGGAGTAAGATAATTAGAGTAAGACTGCCTATGGGCAGCTTGTAATGATGGTAAATATTTTCATTTATACTGTTATTTTATAGGTACTTTTGAGATAAACAATGTCTACTTACTCAGCTTCCCACAGAAAGATTTGTTAGTTTTTTACCAATTTCATTTTTCTAAAAAGAAAGCCCTCTCCTGAGTTTCATCCCTTTTTTGCTTCCTGCACTTGAATTTCCTCCTTTACTTCTTTCACATTGTCCCTAAAAGATATGAGAATAAAAAAGGTCAGAATCTTGTAAAAGAATATTTCCAAAAGGTTTTCAAATGGAAATTATTGTGCTGGCTAAAAGAATGGAAATTGCATTTTCTGTTGCTTAACCGAAAGAGAAAACTTATCTATTGTTTGAGTTATATTGTCAAAGGTTTAGCTAATAATCAAATCTGGTTTTGCTATGTTACTAGTTCTGGTGACAAGATCTAAAAAATACCTAAATAAAATCAGGGTTTTTTAAAACTATAATTAGAAGATAGTCATCATTATAACTAAACTCTACATAAACCTGAGAAAATGATGAGATTTTATCTTAGTACAAATGAGACACAAGACCCCCTGTCTGAGGGACAGCACTCAGATCAGCAAAGGGACTCAGACACAGTTTTGAAAAAGATATAATTAACTGCAATTATCAAAGTCTAATTAGAAAAAAAATGCTTAAATTATTTAAATGGCTTGCAATGATTTCCTGTTCTCATTTTGCACACTTTCTCTAGACCTTACCTGGAATCCACTTGTCATTTAGAACCAGGTATGGATCCAGCCTTTTACCGTATGATTTAATGACCCCCAAAAATCTGCTGGGGTACTTAAAAGGCCTTTACTAGCTTTCAGCAAATTAACATATATCATGTTATGGACAGTTTACATCATGATTAACAACCAAAACATCGTTAGTAGCAACCAAAACTGCCAGCCAACTTCCTTCTCCAAGAAAAAAATCCTCAATGAGATCAATAGGTCAAACACAAAACTTGAAGTTTACTCAACAGGATCAAACCAGGACTCTTAACAAATCATTGCTTTCTTTAACCAAGTTGGTAGAGGAGCTTGCTGGGAGCCACCTCTGCTTGGGGCCTCTGGATGGGGCCATGGGGAAGGCCTTGGGGTACACCAGGAGGCTGGCAGGAGGAAACAGACCCTGAGCTCTGGGGACCCAGGGAGCAGCAGGTTTCTTCAAGGAATGGCAAGATTTCATGGATCTAGTCAGCCCACTGAAAACCACAGAGTGGAAAAGCCAGGCTTAAGGGAAGGAGGTACCCTGCAGGGAGATGGGAGCAGGAAAGAGGGAGGTTTCCAAACCTTGTGCTTCATTTGGTGTCAGAAAGCTATGTCTATCTATGGAAAATGTTATCCTGGCTTCTTTTAATATTATAATATAGAAATAAGGCAGAGATCTAAGGACTGGATGGTGCCAATGTCTTTTCACTCCCTTGGAAGAAGGAGAGAGACATGCCTGGCTCAGGGTTGCATCATGGGGAAGTGCTTGTTCCCAAAGTGCTGCTCTGCACAGAGAGGGAAGACTCAGGCTTCTGGTGGAGTAAGAACAGAGATACAAAGCAGAGACAACTGGATGAAATTTGCTTTTCTTATTTGTTCTTTATCCTTCACTTTGTTATATTATTGCATGGCAGCACTCAGAAACAATTCCATTTTCAATAGAGGGAAATTTCAGATCCTTAGCCATTGAGATACACTGAGGACAGGCTCTGGCTTTGAGCAAATGTTATCCTTTATGTAAGCATGACAGATGCTAAAGGATTTCCAGGGATCCAGAGATCAGCTCTGTCAAAATTCTGCCCTACCAATGAGTAAATGCACCACATGCCACTTCCCAGAGCCAAACAGCTTGACATGCTTGTGGCTGCCAGCATGTTGGCAAATTCTGCTTAATGTCTTAAGCAAAAAGGGGTAGAAGAAAGTTTCTGACTAGCATGTGCCTGAAAGTTTCTGAACAGCAAGCTCTGCTTTCAGAAAGCCAGGGGCACAGAGGAGAGCAGTCCTAGGTTTCCATCAGCTCAGCAGTGCAACAAACAAGGGAAGCATCACACCCCCCTCATTTCCAGCTGGTTCCAAGGAGCATTTGAGCTGGATCAAGGCAGACAGACACCTCTCTCCTCCACAAAGCACCTCACTTAAAGCTGCCAAATTTTCAAAATGTTGAGCAGCCACAGCTCCCACTGAGATCGCTGAGGGTTGTAGCAAAACTTAGAATGTGTGAAAGACTGGGGGATTTTAGTTTTCACATTTAAATATCAACTTTGGTGTCTGACCTCAGGTGTCCACTTACAGTGGGAACTAAAGCAAATAAACATGTCTGCTCCTGACTAATATTGTTTGGAAAGTGTGGCATGTCAGAAAATAATACTGAGAATGAAGGCTTCTTGCAGTAAAATTGTTTTCACATAAAGTTTATATGAAAAAAGCAATATATATTATTTCCAGTTTAAATATTTCTTCACATATTTACTCATACAAATAACAGTCATTTCTAATATGGAACCATATGTGCAGAGCAAATAATAGCATGTACTGGAGTTTTCTCCAGCATGTCTTTTTAAATTCTCACTTCTTCTGATTAGGTTGGAAGCACAGTACTGGGATGGAGTAATGAATATCTACTCAGTAATTTATGTGACAGGAAATTGAACAACCATCTCCTCAGCCATTATTTCTGTGAATTTCCCAAGCTGTAAATGCATCAAACAGTTAGAGAAAAGCATAAATTCTGTTAAGCAGATGGTCTCATTTTTCTAAAGAAAAATGTCTCTAGATGTCTAAAATGTTTCTGTCTACAGGCTTGACCTGTTGACTAAAAACCTGTAAAAATGTTTGCTCATTTCATAACAAATTACCAAGGTGGCCTAAATTGTCTGAAAATGTTAACAACTTTTGATGCCCTGTAATATTGGATAGTAAAATCTAAAAAGCTATGTTGTTTTTGAAAAAAAACTCAAAACACACATCTGCTACCTAAACCTCAAACCTGTCACCTGTTTTAAATTGGGCATTAAAACTGCTGGACTCAAAACATTCTTATCCAAATGTGAGTTGGTGCACTTAGAAATAGACAAAGGGGAGGTAGTTGGTGAGGAACATTGCTCTGACAAGTCTACAACTAAATGCTGAAGTACCATTGCTTACCCAATATTAATGCCACTAGAAATTTACAAAATTAGTTTTGAAAACCTGGAGAGAATGCCAAATTTTATGAACCTGCCAGCCATAAATTTATCTGATAAAAACCATTTGAACAAGGAATACTCTGTGGTTCCTTAGTGACACAAATTTCAGTGAAGTGTCATGCTTAGGTGTGTCTAAATTGTCTAAAATATACTGCATCAAAACCCTCAGAAGCAGCAGCAAAGAGCAAGGTGCCCGTGTCCATTGAGTAGTACAAGTATAGAATTCAATTCTATTTTTTCACTCTGACTGCCAATTTTATGGCACTTCATTTAAGCCTGAATCTCCAAAGAATCAATTCAAATTAGCTTTCTAATTTTCCCCAAAGAATCTACTTTAAAATAAATTGAATAGTAACATAAGGCTTAGTAAATGAGCGTAAAACTCAAGTGAACTTCTCTGAAGAAAAACCTCTTTTAATCTGAAGACCAATAAAGCTCAGGTGCAATAATATATGACAGCTCTAAAAATAGTTTGTCCTTGCTGGTGGTTTAACATTGGACAAGCTATACTTTGTGTAGTTGCAATGTCTAGGGTTTCATGCCATGATACTGGGAATAGGAGTTGTTATTCAAGATTCTGTTTGAAGACAGACATAAAAATCCTTTTTGGTTTTTTTTTAAGAACTGACATTTCATCAAATCTTAGTGATGTTGTGGGAGAGCACTGGTGTCTTTTAACTTGTTTTTCTACATTTGTGGTTCAGAGTGAGATTTTTGCAGTTTTCCATCACTGACAGGGGCAATATTTCTGACAATATTACATGTTTTCCAGCACAGGTGTTAAAGTTTCCTCCCTAAGCAGATGATAGGAAGCTGAGGGACTACATACCTGTGACCAGGTCACTTGACCACTGGCAGTGAGCACAGGCTACAAGGGACAGAGACAGAGGTGACACAGTTGCAGCAGTCATCTGCCAATTCCACTCAGCCTTCTTCCCAAGGAGATGGAAAAGAGCATGTCTGGCCCTGGGCTGGAAATGAAGGCACAAAAGCATAGCTAGCAGCCAGCAGAGTTGTCAGGGAAAGCTTGGGACATTCACCTAAGGTGATATTAACAGATTTTAACCAATTACTGGTGTTCAGCAGAGCACTGAGCCCAGATGTCCAGAGCCCTTCTGAGTTCTATCCCCATCATTAATTTCCACTATCTCTCCTTGACAATTCATTTAGCTTTCCTTTACAGTTCAGAATAGCAAGTGTGGAGAAAATGCTAACTTTAACTATCATATCACATATACAAAAAAAATCACTTTGCATTCTATTTACACACAGCTACATTCAAGGTGGAAAGCTGAAGCTAATACTAATTCCACAGAATCCAGCTGCCTCAGTGTCAGGCTTCCCCAGCAATTTGTCTAAAGGATGGTCAGGAGATGGTGGTGTTCCCCTGTGGGATTCTGTGGCTCTTGCCCCATTGTTGTATTCAGAAAGTTCACTAGAAATTTGGCTGAGGGAAGTGTCTTCTGTTGCCTCAGCAGAAATTCAGGACTCAGCTTGCTCAGTGCTAATCACAGGAATGTTAATAAAATATTCAAGGGGAAAAAATGTAAATATACCTTCATTTTGCCTGATACCACACATTTACAGAGGTATCAAGTAGTCATTCATGTTGTCACCTTTTTTTTTACTGTAAAAGCAAACGAAATCAACAAACCAGATTACATCTGATTTATATTATAAAAATGTAATGAACAGACAAAAGAAGCAATTATTCAGCAATGGCTGAGGCAGGTCTGTGGCTGAAGCCAGCAGTTCCTACCCTTTGCTCTGTCCTCAGCTGCTGCACGGACCATGAGAAGAGTTGTCCCTTGTCCCACTGATGTACCAGTGATTTGAACATTTCCATCCACTGCAAAATTGCTATGTATGGCAGATACCATCTGCATCCAACAAGTGAATCCAACTCATGAATCACAGCATCATTAAGGCTGGAAAAGACCTCTAAGATCCCTGAGTCCAACACTGACCTCATGTGACCATCCTCACCACTAAGCACATGCACACACCCTTTGAACTCTTCCAGGGATGGTGACTCCACTGCTTCCCTGGCCAGCCTGTTTCAATGCCTGACCACCCTCTCCACAAAGAAAGCTTTCCTAATATCCACTCTAACCTCCCCTGGCACAAGTTGAGGCCATTTCCTCTTGTCCTGTTGTTTGTTACCTGGGAAAAGAGACCAACACCCACCTGGATAAACTCCTTTCAGATAGGTGTAGAGAGGAGTAAGGTCTCCCCTGAGCCTTCTTTTCTCCAGGCTGAACAATGCCAGCTCCCTTTGCTGCTCCTCACAAGACTGTGGTCTCCTAGTTCCATCGAGTGTTACATCCAAGTTCAACAAACTGCCAGGCCTTGGAGTTTGGGGAGGAGCTGATGAGAGAATGGAGCATTCTCTCAGGACTCCTGAAAACACAAAGATGGAGACTTGCCTCTTCCAACCCCAGAGGAGGCCTGCTGGTGTCTCAGGTGGCCAGGCAGGACAGGGGGTCCCAGTGGGGGAGACTATCTTCATCCAGGAGGCAAAAAAAATCCTGCAGCAAGAACAGTAAAATATCCCAACAATTCACAGATTTTTTTTAATCAGGACAGACTATACAATACCTCTAATTAGCTTGTCTGCATTTTGTCTGAGCTTAAACCCCTTCAGAAGCTGTGGGGCATCAGGCCCTGGTGGCTCCCTATGGACCATGGGAGCTCATGGCAGCAGGGCAGGCTGGGGACACTGGGACAGCCCCAGGATGGCAGGGCAGGTTGGGGACACCGGGACAGCCCCAGGATGGCAGGGCAGGCTGGGGACACTGGGACAGCCCCAGGGTGGCAGGGCAGGCTGGGGGCACTGGGACAGCCTCAGGGTGGCAGGGCAGGCTGGGGACACTGGGACAGCCCCAGGGTGGCAGGGCAGGCTGGGGACACTGGGACAGCCTCAGGGTGGCAGGGCAGGCTGGGGACACTGGGACAGCCCCAGGGTGGCAGGGCAGGCTGGTGGCACCAGGGGCTGCACTAGCCCTGGGCATGGGACACGTCCTTGGGGATAAGGCTGGGCCCAGGCTGGGCAACAGCTGGAACATGAGTCCAGAGGTGTTGCAGGCTTGTCAGGGCCCATGGCTGGGCAGGGCTGTGAGCAATTGCAGACCAGCCCTGCTGGGGCATTGCTGGGCAGGGGCTGATGGCCCTGGGGAGCTGAAAAGGCCCTGGGGCCCTGAGCCATAAACAAGGTGGGGGTGATCCTGGGGGAAGCCAGGCAGGGGCAGTCAGGCCTGTCAGCGTCCTTGGGGCCATGACACAAATTCTCCTATTTTTGGCCCTTTCATACAGACAGATAGAGCTCTGAAGAGCAAAAGCATCTCTGCATATCTGGCAACCTTTGTTAATATTATTTCTGGGTTTTGCTTGGAAAAATTGCATTGTTAATATCCATATAGGCAGTGTGCTGCCCAAGATGCCCAACAGAGAACAAATGACAGGAGTACAAACATTCCACAGATACCATCAGAGAAGTCTTCATTTGGGACACCTCATTATTCACTTAATTATTCATTTTGTTTATTTACAGTAGAGATATTAGACATAATATGGTGTAAGTCCCTAGCATCCTCAAACACCAGCTGCTGGCTGTTCTCTCCAGTCCCAAAAGGAAAAACCAAAGCATCGCTGTGAGAATTAACAAAAGTCCAATTAAAACTCTTGCCAGAATGTTAATTTCCCAAAAATAAAAGCAGCAAATTAATAATAAGTTGCTAGTCACCTCCCTTATTACTTTTGCATACGTTTGAAATTGCAATAATCTGTGTTTAAAATTCATATTATCAGATAGACAAGCAAATTTTAAAACTGATTTTAAAACCCAAATACATAATGCTTCACCTTTTTCTCATCTCAAACACCAGTCAAAGGGAAGAACTGTTAAGGGCATTGCTCCTTGAAAAGACAAGTTATGCACAAATGTTGCTACAAAGGCTGAGAGATGAGCAGTCTCCCTGCAGAACACAGAGACCACAGCAGGGGTTGGAAGGATCTCAGAGGTCACTCTTTCATCTCCCTGCCCCATGGCAGAATGGGCTAAGCTTATCTTGGCAGGTATGTGCTCACCCTCTTCTAGAGCTCCCTGTTAATGGGCACTTGACAACTGCTCCAGGCAAGAGATCCCTGCCACTCACTCCCTGTTCATTAAAGTTTCCCCTGCTTTAAAGTAAATCTCACTTGCCACAGTTTAATCCCATTACTTTTTGCACTATCAATGGACATGAAAAAAAGGATTATTATGGGGCTTTTCTCATATCTGCAAGTCTTTCATGCATTTGAATAATATTTTTGCTCACTTCCTGAGTTTGTTTTCCAATTCCTCTGACATCACCTCACGTTTACAGCAGACAAGGGCACTGGCATACACACAGGTATCAAAGAGAGTTTTGCCACTTACTGCAGTGCACTCTGGCCTGAGCCCCAACCATCTTTTCATCTCACTCTTTCCTCTCCTTTCCTCTGTGCTAGGGAAGCCCTATAGTGTGATTAAATGGGCTGAGAGCTTCATGCTGCCGCTCCATCCTCATAGCAACAATTAAACTTTTCAATTCCAAAAAAACTAGGTCTCTTTCAGCCATATTTTCCCATCTATTTAGAAAAACTATTATTAAATACGCATTTCTTAAAAGGTTTTGACAAGGCATTGCTCTTTTTTTTTATCAGGGTCCTACAAAATCATGCATACTTGTGTTAAACAGACTTCCATTTTATGTGTGGGGACCAAATCAGTGCTTTCATTATCAATGAGCAACACATCTTAAGTTGCAAGCAGATGGCACTTGAGCAATTATGCACATATATTATCTGCTGCAGGGAGGAGTAACATCAAACATAGATTGCCAGCCTACTGTTGCCCATGTGATTTTTATGATAATAACAGACTATTTCACAGAGGTGAAATATTCAGGTTTGCTGTTGATTGATTCAGGAAGGGGTGTTAACAGGTTTTGCAAAACATGTAAAAATGTGGCATTTGCATAGCTGGAGATAAGTAAAATCAGTCATAAAACAGTGGAGTAAGTGTTTTATCTCAGCAGCAGGAAAGATGAACCTGTGTACCCTATTCTGAGAGGCAGAGACCTCTTAGGCATGGTTGCAGAGTACTTTGCCTATGAGGATCCTGTGCAAGGATAGATGCTGATGTGGTAAATATTCCTGAAATAGTGATCAACTGTATTTAAAGGAAAGAAAACAGATTTTTTTTTTTACTGGATTGTATGCAGTTTACAGGATGACAGCTTTAAAAGGCATAAAAATGCCAAGTTTCAGATAACCCTATTGCAGGTAACTGAAGATCACATATATTTTCTAATATACAGTAAGAGTGTAACTGTAGAGTTAGATTAACTGCTGTGCTCTGAAAAGTGACTACAAAATGGCATCATGGTATTTCTTGTTTATTGGGCAGAAATGGTTTTTGAATGAAATATAAATTGTAAGTAAAAAGATGTTTTGTGTAGTTGCAAATCTTCCAACAAAACTTCCAAAAGCTGACATGTAACTAGATTATTGTTTTCGTACATATCATCAGCATTCAAGATTATGCTGACAAAAGAAAATCATCTCTGACACCTCTGATTCCACTGGCTATGGATGAGATATTGAAAAATGTGCAGGGATATTTGTCTGCTGTGGAGCACAACGCAGAGACATTCACAGTTAGCAAGAGATTAATCAGCTCAGATATTTGAAATCATCTAAGGTTCAGCTACTTTTCGCTGATATAAATTAGCTCATATGAATCTTTTTGTCCCAATCAAGCCCTCAGGTCTTCAGAAATTGTTGTATGCAACTTCAGTGAGACATGGCTCTAAGTTTCATGCTTTTCAGAATTCCACATTTACCTTCACTGGTGCTTATGGAATCCTGCCAGTGTTGGATTTACATTGGGTGAAATGGAATGCAAATCAGCAGACACAAATCACATTACTGTTACAATCATGTCTAAACCCAAAATAGTTTTATGTTACTATAACTTCTTTTGTGTGAAACCTACAAATTAAGTTGTTTGTATAGCTTTCTCAATATTTGAAATACATTTCTAGTGTCATATTCCAAGGTCTCTCAATTGTCCTGAGATGCTCTGGTCAGCCTGATGTGACACTGACAGGCTTGGTCTACTTTTATTTCTGGGTCCTTTTCAGGTCTATTCTTCAAAGCAGAAGGATAGCAAGTCTCTATAAGCATTTCTGCTATACTGTTAAAGACAGTAATAGGTTTAAACCTCCTGTTTTTATATAACAACTTTACCAACAGATGTCTAAATCTTGTTTAAAATAATGTAACTAAATTCATGCTATTGGAAAGTAAACAGAAAAGAAAGTAGGAATTAATTTGAAGTCATTCATGTAAGAGTATGAAGACTCAGGCTACCCCTGGAAAACACTGAAATGCAATCTGTTGAACATTTGTCTTGGCTTCAGATTCTCCCTCAGAAGAATTTTTAGCTAGACTTCCCAGCAATGTAGGCTCAAAGGGTCCTTGTATTAATTGAGATTTTATCTCCTGGAAATCTCTACTTTTTCATGTAATAACTGGATGTCACATCCATAACGATTGTGTAACAGAGGGAGTGAAGAAAGCCTCTAAAGTGAGAGATGGAAGATAGGTACTTCAATTATTGCCATTCACTTGGGAAGATGTAATATTTCCTGGAATCTGAGATACTCTGTACAATCTCACTGAGAAGCCCACAACTTTAAGCACATACAAAGTTACATAAAATAACCTTGCTTATGTTTTTCATTTTTTCATTTTATACCAATTTAGGAATATAGATGGAGTATAAAGCACAATAACACTCATTCTAACATCCCCTTACAGTGCGAGAATGACATAAAAAGGACCAAATATAAATAAGAAATGGAGATAATGTATGAGAGAATACCATACCCAGTCAGAAATCACAGGATGGTACTATCCTTATGTCAATCAACACATTTTTAAAAATCAGACCTTGTTAAACAAACTTGGAATTATGAGTCTGCTGTATTAATAACAGAATCATGGGAGCATTTACTTTGGAAAAGACCTTTAAGATCACCAAGTCCAACTATGAATTTTGGTCTGATATGACAGCCTCTGTGAGGGATTTGATCCCACACTAAGTGGCATCAGATTTTGAAATTACAATATAAAAGCAATGCAGTATACCTTCATTTAGAAATTTATAAGGAATCTTTTCCAGTTTTATAAAAGATGCATATATTTTTAAAAATTTATTATTATGTTACTTTTTAATGATTATGTTTGTTTGCAGATTATTTGCTGAAGACCTGCAAATAATTAAGTGGACAGCTCATTATTTATACCACATTTGAACACATTTGATGCAGTACACAAACAGCATTGGGAACATCTTTGTGAAATACAATGGTATGTCAGTGAGAGAAATAACTTTCTCATTTTTAGCCCAAACGGAAGTTTTGAAGTAAAATATAACTGAAGGATTTCTGTGTGCAAGTCCATCTTTGAATCTTTATATCTTTGATACCAAGGCCCCTGTTAAGAGCTATTGTCTTGCTGAAACCATGACAAAAGTAATTTCAAAGAAAGTAGGTGCAAGAGAGAGCAAAACTGACACTGAAGAATCTCCTCTGTTGTCAGAAGGCTGTGGAACACTATTAATTAGCAGCTAAAATATAATCTCATTTATATGCTTCCTAGGAGAAAGAGCATGCTGTAAAAGAATACTGAACAATATATCTATATAAAAGATCATAAATATACTTTGAAAGTCTCTGACTGTTTACATTTTGTTATGACAGAGTCCAGAGACCCATGATTGGAAGGGTCCCAGCCATTTCAAGTTTAGCGTAGCCTGTGCTCAGCAGTTCTGGCAAAAGTAAATGTTTGGGGGTTTTGCCTCATAAGTCTTTAGGACTAGCAGAGTGCCCTCCATCTTTCTTAGCCTGGTGTCTGTGGATGCTGAAGGAGTATGAGGGGGCTGAACTGCAGGCATCACTGTGGCTTCTGTGCCCTTTCCAAATAGTGCTTCCCCTGGGCACTGTTGGAGGCAGGCTATTGAACTTAATGGACCACAGACCTGACCCATAGGGCATTTCTGAAGTTCATATTATTTCAGGAGGACAAAGGTGCCTCAATTTCTTTATGTTCCTTGCCCCGTGTACACCATTTCTAAATGTTTTTTGTTCCATATTATAGGTAGAGAACTGCCATAGAGAACAAAGAACTGCAATGATGAATCACTGCAGTGGAGAAGTGGTACAAATCAGAGAGTTACAAATATATTTTTTCTTGTGATTCTACTGTTCTTTTTGCCATGACGGGCTCTCAGGTAGAGATTCAACATGATTTCTCACCCCTGACTTACAACTTTCCATTCTGTATGTCTAAAAACTGGTCTTTTCCTGATCTAAATTTAAACACATCATCCCAACTTGTAGATCATGACAGTTTTCAAAATTAGGAGCAAACATTACAATTATAGCAACAATGTTAACATAGCTTCTGACCAGTCTTTGTCAAAGAACCTAATAAGTTTCAATATTAAATGATTTTTCTGTATGACTCACTTTTCTTAAGGCCCAGTAACTGTAGGTGATTTGCTAAGTTTAGAAATCTGCAGCTGTTCTCATGGATCTCTGTGAACAGAGCAAATCTCTTTATGAAGCAAACTCTGATCACAACACACACAGGTTGTGGCACAGCACAGAGATCTGAGCACCCCTTGCCTGACAGGGCAGGTGGAGCACAGCACAGCAGTGCAGAGGTTCTCAGCAGATGCTGGGAGGACTGCTCCCACTCAGAGCAGCACAGCTATCACCAAGCAGAGCATAGACCTCAACCCTTGTTTCTAGGCAGCATTCTGCATGATATTGCTCTACAGTCTATAAATCCACCAGTGGTTATGTACCAGTCTGAGGATCTGCCTCATGTTCTCAGGAATCTGTGATTGAGGCTTTCTATGATAGGTCTCACTTTCAAAATTCTTCCTTTTCCTATTTATTCATATAAGGTGCCTCATTTTTAAAATAGCCCTAAAACTGCAGGCTGATTCCTGCAGGGTTTTCAAAGTGATGTACAATTAGATTTCAGTACAAGCTAGCACTAAGCTGCCTCAGTCATTTTGCAGATTAAAAGAGCTCCCTTCACATTTGCTTAGGTGCTTAAATATTATAAATAGTCTGACTTCTAATTTTTATTTCTTATTTATGATACCTACCATATATATATATGTATTTTTTATGGTAGTAAAATTATATATCATCTAGGAATGAAGATCATGGCAAAAATAAAGAGAAATCTAACTGCTTCCTAACATTTCTGAATTAACTCTACATCCATTTCAATAAAGAATCTTAAATTCTTAATATGAAAGCTATAGAACATAAAATGAGAAACAATATTATGCTGCTCTATAAAGCCACAGGTATTTCCACAACCTCAGTAGTGAGCATAGTTCTGATCATCTCAAAAAGACTGAAAAAAAAGCCACATAGGAGCAAGTGTGACTGAGTACAGAATCACATGCATAGTACAGTACATGATGGAGGGGAGATGTGAATCTCTGGCTGCTGAACACATTTTAGGGCATTTTAGGGAGGCATCACTCTTCTACAGCCCTATTGCTACATCACCACTGCTACCAACTGTCAGCAGACTGCATTTAGGAAGAGGTGGATCCTAGATATGTCTCATAATACAATTACAATTTTCTTGCCTTTATCTTAAATTTCAGGACTCTGCTTTTGATCTTTCATGTGGTGAAATTTTTTCTCTGTCCAGAAAGGTTTTTTGGGCTCCATCATTTGTAGAGATCTGTCATTTTCCTTGCAGGTCTGACTTCAGGGTATTATTACAATATCCAATAAAAAGTGTCCATTTCACAAAGCTAACTATGAAAAAACTAAATAACATCCTCCCTCCCAAAACATTTTAAATGTATTGATTCAGACCAAGACCTTCTCTTGGTCTGAAAAATAAAAAGAAATCTTAAAACATGTTCCTAATATATATGCCAGTTTATCAGGTCAGGCTTACCTGTCCCCCAACTGAGGACTTGAAAAATCTAGGATGCTTGTGGTCCTACCTCAGGGCTTCTTGCTTTTGGCACAAGATGTCAGCACTGGAATTGGGCTTTCCTCTTCCACGACAGTGCTGTCAAAAGTCAGAATGTCATGTAATTCAACTTCTGAGGCCTTTTGAGATAGATACATATGTCTGTATGCTGCCTTCCCAACAGAGTGGGTGAGCAGAACTTCAAATGACTTGTTATTTGTACTCTTTTATCACTAGATTTCATATTACTAACTCTCAAGATTGCCCTTAGCCAGGATAGGAATGCTAACAAATATATGACACTTACAAAATTAGTACAATGTTTGACTATAACATGATTCCATAGCATCTGCTACATTTCAATATGCCACTGAATATTTCACAATTATTTAACATCTATCACAGCTTTCTTCTCCAAGAAGGATTAAGTATTTTAAAGTTTTCTCATTTCTAGCATGAATATTCTGCAGCTAGTAGGGTTTTCTCAGGAGACATATCTCAGGTCTTTTAACCCAGCAACTCATTCTAAGATGTGCCATTGTAGGCGTCTTAATTTTCAAAGCTAGGTTGTAGGCCATCTTTGTCCACATTATTCAACTTCTTGCTGCATATAGTAAAGCCAATGGTAAATTAAAATTATATAAATTAAAATGACTTTTAAAAAGAATTTTATAAACAAGTGCAAACTTGATTGGAGCACACAAAGAAATACTCCTCCCTGGTGTCAGTCAGATGTATCATTTGACTAAGGCCAAGATGTTCTCTGCAGCATGGGTATCAAAGCAAGTTTAAACATCAGACTCCCTGACTGACTCTACATTAGCAAATACTTCAGTGCAAAACTAGTAGTTTAGTAGGAGAGGCTGAGGGAATTAGGTTTGTTCAGTCTGGAAAAGAAAAAGCTTTGGGAGCTCTAATTGCTGCCTTCCAGAACCTGAGGGGATCCTACAAGAAAGCAGGAGAGGGACTTTTTATGAGAGAATGTAGTGACAAGACAAGGGGAAATGGTCTCAAATTGAAAGAAAGCAGGTTTAGATTAGATATCAGGAAGAAAGTCTTTACTGTGAGAGTGGTGGGACACTGGAACAGATTGGCAAACTCTGCCCCCACTCTGACTTTGCTCAATACCCAAAGGTTCCATTGAAAGGACTAAGAAAGGCCTTGAGCCATGGAAACAAATCCACTGAGGGCAGTGACACTGGCTTTTCTCTCAATTGAAAAACCAGACATGGAGAATGGGATGCCTTGTTGCTGATGGGCAGCTGGACTGCTTGACATATGCAGGAAGGCTTGGAGAATTCCCTGGTGGTGCAAAGTAGTCATTATTCAGACTCATGTCTCCAATGGGCATTTCTGCATGTTTCATGTGAGCCCAGAATGGTCTTCCAGTTTATTCTTCTCCAGAATGAATCTTGATTTGCAGGACCAGAATGACTCTGCAAACCAAACCAACACACAAAGTGGGAAAGATCAGGAGATTCCATTCAGAACTGCACTGCTTTGAGACAAAATATTAATGCATATGCAACCTCTGCGCTCTTTTAAAAGTCATCACTAATTTTTTACCTCTTGGAAATAAGAGGCTCAAATATGGATACTTAAATAACTATGATTAAAACCCCCAATTGTTACTACTATTTCTTTTAGACAATAGTATAATGTATCAACTCAGATTGTTACTGGGAATCTCTATGCAAAATGTTAAACAAACAAGCCTGACTCTTTTTTTACTTTTGGGCAGCCTTCCCAAAGAATAGTGTTAAGGAATCAAAGCAGGAACACAGAGTGCAGTTGTAATTCATCCTGATTTTAAGATGGCATTTCATTGCCAGAGAAGTGTAAAGCTGATATATTATAGTAAATGAGAGTCATGCCAAAGCTTTTCTTTGAACTGTGACATTTGGTGTGTCAGCTACTTACTCTGACTAGTCAGCCACCACCCACACAGCTGATTAAAGATAGAAGACACAGTAACACTGCCACAAACTTAATGTACTATCTTTACACAAAGTTTTATTTTGGAAACCTTATAGGGAAATACTGCCTATTCTATGATATACTGCACATATTAATTTATTTTTATTCTTCTGATTAATGAATAAATGGATGAAATATTATTTGACTGGGGGAAAAAGTCAAAAAAAATGCATGGCCCATCTTGATATTTGACTTAATTGTCTGAACTATTTTTCAGTGAAAACTCCCCCAGATTTCAGTATATTACACTGGCCAGGCCATCAGGAGTGCCATGTTACCCAAAGACCCTAGTTTTACAATTGTCCATTCAATAAATAAAATAATAGAAACATAGGATGGGATTGGTTGGGAAGAATATTTAAAGGTCATCCCCCTGCCGTAAGCTGGGACATCTTTCACAAGATCAGGTCACTCAAAGTCCCATCCAGCCTGACCATGAATGCTTCCAGTGATGGAGCACCCACAGCTTCTCTGAACAAACTAAACCTACCCTCTTTCAGTTTAAAACTAAAAGACTCCCTTTTTGCTGTCTGTACAGACCATGGTAAAAATCTAAACATCCAAATCCTTTGAAAGGAAATTACAGATTATTAGCTTTCAACAGCTACAGGGAATTGCAGAAGCCCCAGGGGAAGAAAAAAATATACTTTGATAACATTTTATGGTTATATGATCTATTTGCTATAAAATGATGACAATTGGCTAAGCATATAAAGTATACATTTGAAAATAATTTAAACAGATGATCACAGATGATTACTTGGAAAGTAAATGTTTTTTAAATGGATACTTTTAACAAAGAAATTCTGTTTGTTAAGTAAATGAAGTGTCAGAAAACAGGAAAAAGTTTATGTAGTAAGAAAGGAAATGTACCCAACTTTGAAAAGACAGTATAATATTCTTGTAAGTAAATCCTGAACATCCCCTGTTCCATAAGGTACATGAATAACTATTTGTTAGAGAGCAATGGCTCTTTAGCTACTGCAACTCCTTTGTTTCCAGTTCTGGAGGTTCAGACACTTATGGCTCCCAGGGACAAAGATGGCAGCAATCAAACAAAAAAATTTTATTATCTCAGACAATATCACTTTCATCACTGATGTCCTGACACTGTTGGAAATGTTGCAGATAAGAATGTAACCTGCTAATGAGTGAATAGTCTTGTTTTATATCACTCTTGTTAAACTCAGTTGTCAGAGTTGCGGCTTGTAGGTTAAAGTTGATCACAGCTCTTAGCTCTGCCAAACCTTCCATGTTGACATTTGATGCTGAGCTCTAAACTAGCAGCAGAAAACAAAAATTGAGGAGCATGTAGCCTCTTTCACCCAACAGCTGGGTAGCTATTGCTTTTGTTTCTTTCCCAAACCATTAGGAAGAATAGGCCATCACCTAATAAATGTCATTCCTAATTTTATCTGATTTTAACCAAGGCTGAAGTGTTTCTGCAGTTTGCTAGCCAAAACCCAGACAAGCAGTAGCTAGTAATTAATTTCCATTTTAGTGTTCAAAAGGAAGAGTGTCACCATGGCCTACTCAGTTCCACTTCACCGTGGTCATCAGCAGTTCCTTTCTGTCAGTCCCCATAGGAAGAGAAATGAGAGTACTTATCCTTTAATATAGATCTGCTCTTTTCTAAAAAAAATCCAACATGCAAAAAAAATGTCATTGGCCTCTCCTGGAGTTTATGTTGACTCAGCAATACAAGTCCATAGCACCTTTTCAAGTCCTTGAGAAAATGAGGTTTGAGAACATATGGAAATAAAGGAGATAAGAGCACTTTCCTCTCTAGAGTTCCTTCCCATAAATACAAGATATATCCATTTCTCACTATTAAAGGCATACAAAGATCTTTCTGTTTGGTAAAATATTTAACAGAACATTATGCATTTACAATATACCACATACTTTGTCAGCTATTTAGACAACAAATCATATGTATAGTAGAAATATAAACAGGAGGCCATAGCATTTTTAACTGCTCCTTATGAACTAAATAATTATTTTTTAATAAGTGAAATAATAAATAATTATAAAATAAATAATTATAAAATAATATATCAAAATAAAATAATACTGCATGGATTTAGTGTTTAGGAAGGGTACAGGGTCTGGGCACCAAAAGACTTAGGCCTACTGAATAAAAAAATACAGTCTAAGTAATAACACAGCAAACTGTCATACATTTTCTCATGACTGTGCATAGACCTGTAGCAACTATCCCTGTGGGATAATAATTCAATCTCCTGCATCTCAGAAGAGCATGTGATGATATTGCTAATTAACATCTATGGTGATGATTCTCTTATGGAAACATTCATCTATTGGGAAATGGCATTTCTAAGGCAAAGCTCCAATCTATTAGCATGTCTTACCATTACCTTTCAAAGGCAACCCCAGTTTGCTTCCACTGATTAGCACATAAAGCATATTTGAGTTACAGCTCATTTAATCTAGCAGGTACCTGGTTTTTATATACAGAATCAGATATATCTGCTGATATGCTCAATGTTTCCAACTTCCTCTCATTATTTGCATATTACCTGCCTTATAAAAGAGAAAGATTCCAGTTTCATTGTACCTAGAGAGAAACATATATGTAACAGGAACAGAAAACATAGATATAATTGTATAAATGCTTCACCTGCAAATTGTACTCTGGAATGCCTCACTGAAATTTGAAAAAAATTGGAGACTCTCTTGACTTAAGGGTAAAACTGGTACTCTCTTCCTCTTACTGATCATTATTATTATTTTGCTGTTTATTTTCAGCAGTATTAAGTATATGCTACAGACTCTAGGCTCTCTTGAGGACAGGATTGCTCCTGGGCAGTTTAAAAAAAACATCTCTACCATAAGCAACTTAATAACTGGCAGGTAAACAGAAATGAAGCCATGGCATGTGGCATATGGTCAGAGACAGTGCCCATAATGAAATCTCTATTTTCTGTTACTATTAATATGAACACGAGACAATAGCAGGAAGTGATCACAGATAAAGTAAATAGAATAAAAAAGATTTCTGTCATTATAGCACAGCTTGGATGGATGTATATAAAGGTACAGCAGGTAAGAACATCTCCCACTTACTGGACAGAAGAGACTGAGACAGAGAGAGAGAGAGAGAGAGGGAGAGAGAGGCAAAGAAAACTTCATAACCAATCAAAGCTTCTACCTTACACTGTCCCTCAACTATTGGGAATTGCTAGTGACAGAATTTCCCAATCATCTGTAGATCTCCAAATTCTTCCCTAAAAGTCAGATGGAGGTTTGAATACACAGAATTTTCAGTCTGCAAGACTGAGGTCCATGCTTAAAAAAATTATTTTAAAATGTATTAAAAAACAACAACAACAAAAAAGCTAATATTTATGCTTGCTTCCTAACATGCACAGTTCCTGGTAATTTTTCAGAACTAAATAATGTAGCTAATTAACTAATAAATGTTAAATTAAAAACAATGTGTAATATATAAACAAGAACAATATATATGTACATAAAACAGTAAAGGGGGGACAAATATACTACTGATAAAAAAAACCAAAATCAACAGGCATTTTCTACCATAAATTCAGTCTACATGTTTTTATACATGTGAAATATTTTGGTCTATTGAAAGAGTGAACAAGTAAATTTCACAGTAACTTGAAATCATAATTACTCTTTTTTTTGTCTGTTAAGTCAAAAAGAAAAAGTACAGAGTTCCAGTTCCTAAGTAGTGTGATTGTGAATCAATTGAGATTTCAAAAATTTTAAGCATTCAACACACATATACACATGTAAATTAATACACCCAACTTGTCAACAGTAAATCTTCAAAGGCTGCTCTTCAGAGCTACACTTACAGTCAAAGTTCTTAAAATGCTGGCTGAAACAAATGAAGTTTCATTGATTTTTAAATATCTTGAGATCTGAAGTTTTCACTTTGTCTTTTTACCAGAAAATATTCCTTAGGCAAAGTACACTAGTGATACTTCATCTTGTCCATACTTCATTGCAGAGTCAAACTCTTTGAAGCTGATGCAGCCATCAGAATCCCGATTGACTTCTCTGTAGGGGAAGAGATTTGGTGTTTAAAACCCAAAAGACTATGCAAAACAGACATACTTAACTGCAGCTATCCAACACCAATATTGTTTTTGAAGAGCTCAAGAGTCCTAAAATTTGAATTCTGTACAAAGAAATAATGAAGTAAAAGAAGTTTTTTGTGTAGTGCATCTATATGAGGAGTCAGTTTTTAAAAAAGTATCATGACATATATTCAACAGGAGATAAAAGTTAATTACAGTATGACCTGTGCAAATTTAACACTTCTAACACTAATTTAGATCCTACACCTCATGCCTAATTCCCCAAATTCAATCACCTGTGGCAGAGACCCACAGAGTTTCATAGTACAGCATGCAAACCAAGACCTCTAGGCCTTAACATAGGTCAAGCTGACATTTAAAATTTCCCCAAGTGCCCCATGACCTTCCACATGCTGCAAGCTTATGTTGAAACAAAGATTATGTTAACAGAAGACCTACTCCTTGCGGCTGTAAGAAAAATAAGCTAATTTGTATGTTATTATATCCTAAAGTGAATATTCCAATAGTCAAAGAGGTCTCTGAAGAGTAAAAGCTGTTAATATTTATTTCTGAGGCAGAAGCTGGTAGAAGACAGCAATTCAATTAATGACATTAGCACACAGGGCTAAGTTTTATTAAATACACCTGGCATTATTGTTTGATGCAGTGATAAATTAGGCTGACAAAATGGTATTAATGGTATTCTGTAAGGTATTTGTCTTAGTTCTCCATAGCTTTTCTACTAGCAATACATTTATAGAAAAGTTAAATTATTTTAAAAACTGATTAATTGTTGGATCTCAACATTCATTCATCATTTACAAAAATATTTCATTGGTTTATACCAATGTCCAGACCATAGCTTTATTCATAATCTAATTCATAATAATTCAATTAATTTAACTAATAATTAGGTTTTATTAATAACTTAATTCAAAAATTATTATTATTCCTGTCAACTATTACAGATGATACAAACATTGCTAGAATTACAGTGCTGCCAACTTTGCCATCACCATTAGCATTGAATGACAGCATTCCTGCTATCTTGCAGCATGCAAAATGGGATGTAACTTCTACATAAGAAAACTGAAAATTCCAGAATGATCCATGCTCTTTAGCAGAGGCACATTCTATTATCCTTTGGATGCTCTGGAAGTTTCAAAGAAATTCAGACTACTGAAGAAGTAGTTTGGTAATTCAGTTTTCAACAAAGCCTTACACAAAGGGATAGGATGTCCTATTTAACCCAAAACACCCTTGAGAAAAATCTACTAACATTTCAAGAAAATAACCTACACACAACAGCCCAAAATGCAGAAATTCAATTTGCACTATATCCTTCCCTTTTCCCTGAAGAAGTCCTACTTACATTAAAATTTCATTATTTTCTCCTTCAATAAATATTTCTAATCTTCATTTATTTCAGAAATCCCCCAAACTATCAACTTCCCGTCTTTTTTGAACTTTTAACATTGTTTGGTAAGATTCTTCTCATCTGTTGGCTATAAACAGTCTGTACTAGTGCTTAATTTCACTACAATGAACTATTAACCTCCTGTGAAATAGACTTGATCAGACCAAGTTCAAGCCTCACTGTGCAGTGATGAACCTTACATGGCCATAAACATGGAATGGCAGCCTGACATCACAGAAATATTGAAATTAAATTCCTCGAGCTCATTGTTGGCTCTGGTGTAAGACTAAAACATGACAACAATCTACTGCTTTTCAGGTTTGAGATGTGGCCACCCTTATTCAAATCTTTAGAGAAAACATGATAGCTGGAGATAGACCAGTCAGACAGTTCCTTGATGAAAAGGATCCTTTAAAATACCATATATCCTAATAAAAAGAAATGTGAGTTTATTCATCAGTGAAGGATGAATGCAGGTCATAATTACAAGATGGAGATGCTGTACTGGAAGCAGGAACTGAAAAGGCTGAGGAGTCATAGAAAGTAATCAAATGAAGATCATCTACTCTGATGCTTTACCTAAGACTGTGAATACAATCCTTGAATATATAAGCAGGATAATATCTAAATCTAATGCAAGAGTGATTTTATTTCAGAATACAGTGTTAGGAAAATTAGGAAGGAATTACTGTGTCTGTTTTCTGGTGCTTGTACTTCAAGAAGGACACTGAGGAACTTAGAAGAATTGAGAAAAAAAATTAACAGCAACTGTTCAACTTCCAAAAAACATGCCTAGCATGTTAAAATAATCTGTGGGGGGAAAAAAAAAAAGAGGTTGAAAAGATTGAAGGACTGATGCATTCAAATCAACACTTTAAGTATCTCTTTAGGAAATGTATTTTGGATACTAAATATCTTTTTATCCTTACAGGGAATGACATACAGATAGGTGCAAATTGAAGCCAAAGGTAGAAAAACTGAACTTAAAAAAGAGGTTGATGGGCTATTAAGGTAACTTACCAAGGGGCCTAGGAAGTGATAATTCCTTTATTTACCTTCCCTTGGTACATTCAAGAGTCTCTAAACCACACATGGATGTCTGCAGGTCATTGTGATGTATATTTATTGCATTAATGTGTCTAACAGCTTTTTGAACTGTTGTGAAGCCCATGGCCTGAACACCTGCTCTATGATTAAGTACTACCTCTTATTTGTTTTGAACCTGTAAGTGATTTGATGCTCTTTATAGCTGAAGTGCCCTTCTCAGTGACTCTATGTGTCAGAGTATATAAAATGCATCTGTGTTTAAAGATCAACCACTGAAGAACTTTTTAACAAAAAAATTGTTATAATCTATGCTATTCACAAGTAGTTCAGATCATTCAAACAAAAATTACAGACTTAAATACCTGAGTGATTGCATAATAACAACATAGCAAAGTTTGGTTTTTTAAATATTGCAATGAATTCTCAGAATTTAGCACTGGAAGATCACTTCATGAGCATTCTAGAAGTTAATGCTAATAACCTGGCTAAACTGAAGTTAATGGAAGTTTTGCCATTCATTTTCAGAAGGCAAAGGTTTCACACAAAGTATCTGAGTTACAGCTATAAATAAACCAGGACACACATGTTTAATGTTTAGAAGCTGCTCTTGAAAAATGGCCCTCAACTTCACATGGTGTTTGTTCAACACCCTGAAAGCCACTAACTGACTCTTTGAATTAAGAGTCACTTTCTGAACAGCCTTTCAGCAGAGATTAGCAAAATATGTCGGGTGATAAGGAAATGACAAATAAACTGATAAGTACTTAGCTGCTGTGATCTGAAGAAATGCTACATTTATTTAAAAGTCATGGATTTTTGGAATATTGCCAAAAGTAATGTGAAAGCGAGATGGCCTTGGAGTGTTAAATTTTCATTTTCATTTAGCTCAAGCAAATGATAAATTCATCCCTGTGATTATGAAAATACTATGTCACAGCATATTGATCTTTATTTCACAGGTCACTATTCATTTGACACTCTTAGCAAAATATACTGAGATATTTCAAGGTATGTAGTGCCTCGGGTAGGTTGTCTGATCTTACACTGAAAATTGATTAATAATCAGCATCTCAAGTTACTGACTGTGAGATATAAATTATTCTCTCATACAATTAGGTAATTGAAGTCTTCCAAAATCACCTAAGTGTATTTTCATAGGAAACTGGATTAGATAAATGGCACTTTATTTCTGACAGGAATATTTTAACCATAAATCCAAATGGAGTAAATGAATAACCTAAAAGACTGATGCTTAATATAAGCTGCCTTTTGAAGTTTTATGTTTATTAGTTCACTGAAATAAGTACTTATTAGAAAGGAATGCACATTCAAATAGAGCCTAGCCTTTTATTTTAAAAACAGCTGCATATATTCATCAGTCACTTCAGCTTTTTTCCAGCTAACCCCACAACAATTTACATACAGTCAGATCTTCGAGTTCCTGAAATAAAAGCATAAATACAGAACTTGGCCATAATATTTTTCTTTTTGTATGGAAAGACTCTCTTACAGGCACTATCTCTTACTCATGCAGTTAGAAATATACTGTATTTATCTGATAAATAATACATTTTCATTAATCCATATCAGTATAAAACATGCCAAAATATACAGTAGAGACTGCAATTCTACTCTACATTTATCTGGATAATTCAGTATCTGTCCTAAGTGGTAATCAGAGAATGAAGCAATCTTTTCTATTACTTAAAAAGAAGAGCAGTGAATGCAGTGCAGAGCCAGCAGAGACTGCCATTGAGTTGGCTTTCAACAGCTTTGCTCAGTAGGACAAATCTCTAAAGTCAAATAAGAGCCAGGATAAATTAAACTGTGCTCAGATTTCTGATGCCATGCCCATACACCAGATATTTACAAGTGAAGAAGGTAACTTCAAACTAGCTTAAGATTTCACCATTATGCAAACATTCTTAGCAATCATTAGTTTTACTACTAAAGACTTTACTCACTTTGACTTTTAAGAAACTGAAGCTGACCTTGGGAAGGAAGTTGTCATTTAATGTCTTTTATGCAGGCAGAAGTTTTTATAGACACCCGTGAGGAGAAAATGTCATATATATCACATAAATTACATACAGGAAGACAAATATAACATAAGGGATATACTAATGAGAATGAAAATGTCAGGGTTCTTTCTCACAGCATTTCCACGTGAGTAATGATTCATTTTGGTTACTACTCAAAAAAACCTAAACAAACAAAAAGACTATTGCTTTAAAAGTCATAGAAATGGCTACTTGGCTTTCCAAATAATTTCTTGTCTAATGTATGACTTAAAACCCATAGTGATACATTTAAATTGGGTAAAACAGCATTACAAGTTACCATAACTAAATCCAAAAAGACTACTTTCTCTTTAGAAGTCATAGAGTTTGAAATCAGAGGAATTTCCTATGCTTGTTTCTAAAAACTTTTGGTTCCTACTTAACTGAAGTATTATAAGAAACAACAAGTTACAGAGGCCCCTACCTTCCACACACAGTGCAATTTTTCAAATGCCTACATGTAAAGGCATAATACCTGGCCTTCTAAACTTTGCTATTTAACAACCATTTTTTAAGCAGAGGAAGGTATAACAAGATATTATACCATATGTATAAGTAAATTATTTCTGCAGCAGTCCATGAAATAAGTGATTTTCTTAATTGTGCATATTTTTTTTCCACACTTAAAGGCTCAGCAATACTATATACTAGTCCTCCTGGTTTAGAGACAGAAGCATGCCAAGCACACAGGCCGGGTCTTCAAATCATGATTTCCCTGCAATTTACATTTCCCTGCTTTTAGGACATGCCATGAATAGCAGTTTTCTCCCTATTTATTGTAGTAATGCAAATGAGATTAAGCATTCATAAATATTTCTATCATAATTCTCCAAAATCTATATATATCAAGTTCCCTGCTATCTCATTATTTAGGTGTATACAGTAAGAAAAGAAAAGTTGTGCATTTTCTTTAAATTATTTCAGGAAACTGCTAAGGAGTGCAGTTTCCTGAATTAACATGCTAGATTGTATCTGAACTGCTTTTGAGTACTATGAGCCATTCAGCAGTACTGCCTTGTTGCTTTCACAATACATTTATTGTCTCATTAAATATTTTCCACATTTCAAATGCTATAGATGATTTAGGCCTGGAGTCCTTTTTACAAGTGTTTCTGCTTCTGGTTCTCCCAAATAAGAAGGACATGGAACTGTTGGATCAAGTCCAGAGAAGTGGAGAAGTGGACTGGGGCACCTCCCCTGTGAAGACAGGCTGGGAACGTTGGGGCTGCTCAGCCTGGAGAGGAGGTTGTGTGGAGACCCCAGAGCAACCTGCCAGGGGCTGAAGGGGCCTCCAGGGAAGTCAGAGGTGAACTCTGTGGCACAAACTGTAGTGACAGGACAGGGAGTAATGTGTTCAGACTGAAAGAGGGGAAATTTGGGTTAGATATATGGAAGAAATCCTTTACAGTGAGGGTGGTGAGACACTGGAACAGGTTGTCCCAGGAAGTTGTGGATGTTCCACCTCAGGATGTGTTAAAGGCACGGTTGGTTGGAACACTGAGCAATCTTGTCTAGTGGAAGATGTCAATGTCCATGTCCAAGGCGTTAGAACAAGATGATTTTCAAGGTTCCTTTCAACCTGACCATTCTATGTATGATTCTGGACATAGTTCTTTTTTGCCTAATTTCAAGTATAATGATGCCTCCCTTTCACTCTTCTAATCTGTCCATGATAATCCAAAGCCTGTTTTAAATTAAAATACCTTTTCTCATAGTATAATTCAATGCAATCTAAATTTAATGTCATAGGGAGCAGCCTACTCAGAAAACCCATGGTGACTTCACATGGAGAAAGGACCTTAGAATCCTACTACCTTTTTCACTAATTTCAAATTGTGTTAAATTTTGGTCTAACTTGTATTTTCAATGAAGTCAAAGTACTGAAGAAATGCTACTTACCTTTGATTCAGCAATTTTCCTTTACAGCTTCTCCACAATTTCTTACACTATCTTCCCTGTGCTTCAGTCAGAAAGTTTGGATTCGATTTCCAAGGGAACTAACTGGCTTTCCTGTTAAAACTTTATCATTCACTGTATGCAGCCCAGTGATAAAATTTTCCAAATCATGTTTGTCTACTCAATGAAAATTCTATTTAACCCTTGTACTGACATCCTTTTCTTCAATAATCATTTTATTTTAGAGCCACTTGTTACAACACTCTCTCAGCTCTCCTTGATGCACTGAGCTTCCGAGTAATACAGATATATGATATTTGGCTCCCATACTGTTGGTTCTTCTTTTACTTTATTCCTTGTGACTTGAATAATGCCAAAATGTCTGTAGAATACCAAGTTGTCTGTCTGCCACGAGGCAGAAATGACTGCTTTACTGCCTTTTTGTTAAAATAAATAATATTAACTGGAAAAAGTCACCCTCCCCCATTTAAAAAAATTTCACATGCAAACTGCTTATGGAAACAGAAATTAAAAGAACAGAACCTTTTCTCAGACTTTCAAAGCAGAAGCCTGTGAAACAAACAGATTCAAAAAAATATTCCATATTGTTACAATGTAATTCCAGAGAGTAAGCAGAAACATCACTTAAATATATACATTAAACTATACTATCATGACCCAGACCTGAAATGTTGTATTTCAGCTGGAATTACTCTAAGAAACTCATGACATGAAAACTATTCAGAAAACAACTACCACCACCAAATAACCTGAAAACAATTGCTAGAGACTGCAGAAATTGACCACATGTATAATCTTGACGGTTTAAAAATAAAGTTTACATCCAGAGTTAAAAATTGATTATATCTGGCACATCCAAATTTTGCTGCTTTTCCATTTATTTGATATTTCTAAATAAATTATCAGGGAAAAATTTAAATTAGGGGCAAGATTTTCACTCCATTTAGAACCAAAGCTGTCATCCTGATTGAGCAATGACAGCAAAAATGACACTTAATGTAAGGAGTCCCTGGCAATGACAAAATGACCCACCAACTGAAGATTCTGATATGACAGCTTCTTCAACAAGCTGCTTTCTCTTCTGATTAACCAGCTGGCTCTTTCTACTTATCCTGCTTGCTTCCCTGTTGGTGGGATTCCTGCAGAGCTTCACAGCTGCTTCGTTACTAATGTATATATTAATTTCACTTCTTTAAAAACCTAAATGTTGAGAATATCCATTCTGATCTTTAGTAAACACAGAAAAATTATGAAGATCCCCCTTGGTTTTGCCTCCTGAAACAGCACCTGCTATCAGAGTAATGGCAGTCAGAAGTTTCAGCTAGGCAGGAGAACATCAGGAAGCATTCAAATTGTCACAGAATTATATTACTTTTAAGACAGAAATGCACTTCCCTTTACCTTCAACGCTGTTCAGATTTTTTGCAATTATTTTGAAAAGTGGACAACAAATGAATTATTAACAGGGGAGAACTCCACCAACAATATATACTACCTCCAGGTATTTCTTCTCTGTAATAAATACTGCCCTCCTTTTTTATGAGTGTGCTGCCTGTCTACTGCTTTCAGTAACTATAATACACTTTGTTCTTGATGTCCTATTTTCCACCTGCAATATACCTTATCCATTGAGGTGTACTTTCCTGGTTTTCTTCTCTCTGAACAATGGAAATAGTCTTGGACATCCTAGATCTGCCAAATTTAAAGTTTAAGAATTAAATTTTAATTCTTTCTTAACTGGTCCTATTTTCTGAATTCCTTATAAATGACCTATAAATATGTGAGCCTTGTTTACTACTTGCTCTTACTCTTCTGACCCTTAGATCAGATCTACTGAAATCCACAAGGATCTCCAGGTTTTATAGGCAAAACAAGAAATGCCTTGCAGAGCTCAAGAAAGAATTGCCATTGGGAACCACCACCAAATGTGTGCTTCTGGTGGATTTATTTAATGAGCAATTGTTGGAACAATATCATTAATAAATAGTTTAATCCCTGATTTGGAATTCAGTAGAACTAATAATATATGGAGTATAATAATATCTAATAATATAATTTTATGTACCACATAATCTATAATACACTCTATAATTCTTACTAGGCAATATTTAATGTGTAATATAGAATATAATAAGTGTTTAATGATAAAATGTTATATCATATATCATTTGTATATCATGTTATACAAAAATATTTGTTATGGATCAGTCAGAGAATGATGCAATAGTATGTAACATGGAAGGCATGGTACTTGGATACAATAGGCTGAATTGTGCATTAAACTTGCCTGTTCAAACAAAATACTTCTTGTAGAGTGAAAACTAGAAGGCTGGGAAAAAGAAATCTGTCCCAAACGCAAGATTTGTCATAGAAAGGTGACCATACAGAACTCTGGAATCTTACTGGGAAAATGACCTTTTAAGAATCTTATGTTGACATAAAGAGTGAACCCATTTTTAGTTACACAAATAAGGTAGAAGTGTTATTTATGCTGCAGATGTAAAATGCCCTGTGTAACACCAGCACTGGAATACTGCCTTCAATCCTGGTATCTGTTCTTTAAAAAGAGTACTTGAAATATTAGGTGATGCAGAAACCTTACCTGCCAAAAAATCATCCGGAAATAGAAATTCCTGTTCCCATCAGGCCCTTCTGACATGACCATAGTGTAGGTCCACAGAGTTATTACTTAATATCAAAGAGCTATTGAACAAGAACCAGAAACAAAGGTTAAGAGGAGATAAAATTAAGAATAAACCAAAAATGTTTAGGAAAAAGAGTTAAACAATATGGCCTATAATGTACAAATATTCAAGCTAAAATATTTAAATAAATCCTAATCACTATACTTAGGTCAAAAGAACATATAATTCCTCAGTTCTTCCCATTTCATGAAGTGGAACTGCTTTAAATCCATCATACTTGCTGAGAGCTAGATGTCTAACTAACTTCAGAGCTTTTAATTACTCAGTAAAAGCCCTGAGGCTGATTCAGAGACTGGCTATTTGTTCCGTGGTACTAACTTGCCTGATGAGGGGAAAAAAAGGAATTTAAAAAGCAAATCTTAGATATATATAAAGTATTTAATTTTTTTTATCCTTTTATCTCTTCTGAATAGATTTATTTGAAAACATGAAATGCTTTACTTCACGGTTTACATAGTTAACTATTTTTATAATTAGTATTCATCTACTGCTGTTGTCTTAAAGTTCCAGTCAAGCCTGAGGTTACATTTAACAAGGAACTATAAAATACAACAGACATAACTTGGGAAAGAAATGAGCACATACCTATAAGAAAAGACACCAACAAATCTAATCAAAAATAGATGCGTAGATTAGTACATTGAAGTGCTGTCTAAATTGGAACTTAGTTTAAAACTTCCTTAAACTCAAAAACGCAAATGGTCACCTTGCTTTTCAGTGCTGCCAGATCTTTAGGTCTGCTCATTAGACATCACTTTGCTGAGCCCAGGGCCCACTGTATGACAGCTGTTTACCTTGCTCACCCAGCTTTGGAAGATTCAGAGGAGGGCATGTACCCACCTAAAGCTCCAGTTTGAGCAGAGGATCACCTGCAATCTCCCCATGTTCCCTGGAGAAATGAAAATACTTAAACATCACCAAGCAACTGAATTCAGTGTAGCTGGATGGTGTATAATTTTTGCCTCCTTTACATCTTAATATATTTTATTCTAGTACTGAAAAAAAATACTATTCTCTAGCTGACTTGCAGACTTTAGGAAGAAAAAACCACACACACACATATATATTTCATGTTTAGCCTTACTATTTAAAGCTGCACTCTCAGATCTTGCAAGCTAGGTAGAATCAGATATGAAAAGATTCAAATAAAATGTGTGCTCTGTAAAAGAACACATACCGCTAGAGTCTTGCTAGCGGTACAATACTCATTCCTCTAAGTCATTTTTGAGACAATGCTCTAGAATGGACAAAGTAGATACTCTGTGACACAGGATCCTGTTTTTATAAAAAGATCAAAAGTTGAGTATTGAAGGTCATGGGCACATGAATAGGCTGAGAGGTGGTCAGTTGAGTTCTCCTATTTGTCCAAGGCTGCAAACCCATGGTGCAAACTTTGGAAGAAGTGGCAAATGTCCTCTTTGATGAACACTAATTTTCTCACTGTCTTAAATGCTTATCTTTTGTGAACAGCCTGCTTGGTTCTCATGCTTTCAAATGCACATCTGCTCATTGCTGTGCAGCTGCCACGTTGCAGCAGAGTTTATGCTTTGAGCTTCACAAGTTAAGACAGCACTATAAGCACACATCTGAACCCAACATCACATTCAAAATATATTCTTGCTAGATCTCAATTATTACATTCTTGTTGCCTACACTTTCAACTGGGTACTACCAAGCACCTGTCATGATCTGAATTTATTTCAGGACATGGGCTAGAAAGGGCATTACTGTCACTGTTAGACAATCCACATTAAGAGCACTGGAGTCTCCCCCCTCTTTTTTGTTCAGCCTCTCTAAAACATTTGACACAGCCAATGAACTATGAACAGCATGTAAAAGAGGCTGACTGTTTTGAAACAGTTTATTTCAAGAGAGTCATAAGCAGAGAGGAGCAGTAGGAAAATGTTCCTCGTGGTTGCCTTTTTCTTCAAATATATTTAAAATACACAAATACTGAAAGAACTAGAAAGATGTCATGAACTCCACTGAAAACACTATGTAGACTGCTCAGTACTTGAGCTCATGGATAAAAAGCAGAAAGTGGAAACAGAAACTGAGGAAAAGATAAGTTACACTTAGTAGCTGGAAGAAACACTTCAAAGAGCTTCTGGCACAGTACCAACTGGATGATATTACACAACCCCATTTAGACAAGTCAGTCTGACACTTAGAACTGATCCTGGACATCTCTGACAATGAAACAGGTACAAAAATTTTTAACAGGTACAAAAAACTTTACTGTTGATGATTTGGCCTCTGTAGTACATACTTTTGTCACCTTTCAGTTGGACTACAGCTGAATATCTTGGGCATGGAGCCATTAGCCCTAGAGAAACTCAAAAGAGTACAGAACACAGCAGCACATTTCCTCTGCAGCTCAAATCTGCTTTCACCTTCTGCACTGGCTCCTATGAAATACTGGGCCAAGTTTGATGTCTCTGTCTGTCCAATAATCCAGGAGCAGAATACCTAAGGATCAACTGAGAACCTGCGGCTCCATTAATGACAAAACTTATTTTCTGCTGGAGATAGAGATTTGAGAGACAATAGTTTAAAAAGTTGAATGTTGAATATGTGCCTAACATCCAAAGCATGACCTCTTGCTTTTGAGTACTAGATGCACATTTTTGGATCTTAATCTCAGCAACTAGCTCTTTTGTAGTAATAATAGCAACACAGCAGTTTGAAACAAATTCACAAAAATACAGCAAGTTTTTGCTTGCTGTAATAGGAGCCACTGAAGGACAATAGAATCACACTTAAGTGTTACCCCTATTTGTTCTGAAAATGACTCAGCTACAAAAATAACAAAGTACATAAAAATATCCAAATATAAGAGAATTCACTGTTTTCACTGTTTCTTCCAAATGTAGTGGCACTGCCTGTCTTACATGAATCCTGATATTCCAGGTCAGTGATGATTAATCCAATTGTAAAAAAAATCCTACAGATGAGCACAAGGTATTTTAGAAACCCTCAGGAAAAAACTCAAAATATTAGGAAGTATAGTAAAAATTTTGAAAACACTTAAAAGGCTTGAGAACCAAAGTGTAATTTATTTTCAGTGAGACAGAATTGTAAATGCCTAACAGACCAAGAAAGTAATGCATGTGTTAGGCATTTTTAATAATACCATTTCATTTTTATTAGACAGTAATATATTTAAGATTATATAAAAAACTGAATTTCTTATGTCACATCTCATGTGCAAAGATTAAATTTTTTAAAGGACTGAAAATCCAGAAACACCATATTCAGCAAAGAATGAATATAAATTGAAATTTTTTCAGGGACATATGGATCTTAGCAACACTGTACAAATTACCAAAATGGAAGCTGTACAATATTAACTAAAATATTGGTTTTATCAATAAAAACTGCTCTGTAATCAATTCATGTTAGAAACAGTAACAATTAAATAATCACAATGTAATAAAAGCTTTTGAAAACTAGTGATTATTTAATTGAAAGGTCCTGTCTCCCATTAAGCCTTCTCTGAAACATTAAGTTTTCATTCTCTATTACCTAAGGTACAGAAACATTTTGTAATTTCTTGTTTGTATTTATTAGTATCTATGTAAATAAGAGAGTGTGATATTTTTTTCCCTAGTATATCAGTTCCTGTTAGATAGATTTATACTCTAAATGTCACTCAAATATTCGAGTAAGGGAATATTATAGTTATAAGGAACCAGAAGTATATTAACATTAATGGAAAGAAATACACCTGTTTAAACACAGTTAAAAAGGAGATCAAATACTTTCTAATTCAAATATCTAATCACTTCAAACTGAGTTATCCAGTACCATCTTGAGGTTGATTATAAGATGAAAGAAACGCGACAGAGATGATAATCATTTAATCCCTTAAGAACAGCTATTCTGAAGAGCTTTTCACTTTGTCCGCAACAGTATTCCAGAATGCTACAATTCAGCTAGAAAAGAAGTGTAATGATGAGGAAAATCACACTTCCAGCAACAGAACTTTCACAGTAACATGAAGACCTACAAAAGAAGCAACACACGAAAAGGGAGCACTTGAACAGATCCCAGAGTCTTCATGACTCACAGAGTCTTACATGAGTGTGTCAATGCAGTCCTTGGCAGTGGCAAGTTCATAGCATCAGATGTGGGAAGGATTTGTAGCTTCTGATCTCATGTCACAGAGATTGGCTATGTAAATCTGAAGGTAGAGTTTTACCTGAAGGTGACAGGTTTACCAAGTGAAGTACTAATAGAAATCTATTATAGCTGTGGCTCTGTGCTTCAGCTAAGAGCTACATACTAATTCCAGCTGCTCTTAACACATGGCAGCATTAAGAACCTGAGCTCTGTGATGTTTACTCTTTCCTTAATGTAGCACAGTAAATGATATTAATTTCTATTTTTTCCATTGGTTTTATTTTGGAAATTGTGTTATGGTTTGAAAAGTATACCATGTGTTGAATGCTGTCCTCCCTAGATCACATACACTATTATAAAAAAGAAGTTGTATTAGTTATAAATATTTGGTAACCTGTATACAAAGCAGATCTTAGAAGTCAGGCTTAATCAATTCTTGCTGAGGATATCTACACATGGGAGTGGTACTGACTGCACATCACTGATACGTTCAAATTAAATCCTAGCTGTGGTTCCTACACTGAAGGTGCAGCAGGTGACACAGGAATACACACACAGTTCTGACTTGGACTGCAGGAAAAGGCTCAAGAGGGAGTTTCAAGGACCCACTGAGGATGCTGGGCTAAGCACAATCTTCCTGTCCTATTGCTGGATTCCTTGCTGCTCACAGACTGGGAGGGAGCCCAAGAGAAAAGGCAGGTGTGGCATGGCCTGAGGGCTGCAGGAACTGTAAGCGTTGCTCCATGGAACATTAACACCACTTCCTCCATGCTGAGCAGCAGAACACACTTCAGAAATCACTCACTACAGGGAACTCCTTTTCTTACAGTTTAAAAGACCATGAAAATTACTGTGTAACCTTCTTATCAAGTAGTTTTTACTGAGATCGCTTTTACATTTTCAATTTCAATTTTGAAATACTTTGGAGAAACTTGTCTACTACTGTGAATTGTTATAAAATGTTTTAACCAGATGCTCCTTAGTGGTTGAATAAACACAGAACCAACATTGCAATTTAATCAGATTTGCCTGCAGTCTAAAAGAACAGTTTGAAGAAGAAAACTCGTAAAAATGCCACTAAAGCAACTAGCACAGCAAGACTTGATTAAGCCTGACTTCTAAGATCTGCTTTGTATACAGGTTACCAAATATTTATAACTAATACAACTTCTTTTTTATAATAGTGTATGTGATCTAGGGAGGACAGCATTCAACACTACTTTTCAAACCATAACACAATTTCCTTAAAGAACAAAATAAAACCAATGGAAAAAATAGAAACGAATATCAGTTACTGTGCTACATTAAGGAAAGAGTAAACATCACAGAGCTCAGGTTCTTAATGCTACCATGTGTTAAGAACAGCTGGAATTAGTATGTAGCTCTTAGCTGAAGCACAGAGACACAGCTATAATAGATTTCTATTAGTACTTCACTTGCTAAACCTATCACCTTCAGGTAAAACTCTACCTTCAGATTTACATAGCCAATTTCTTAAACTATGCATTAACAGTAATACTATTTTAAAGATTCAGTTTTGAGTTTTAGACCCAGAACTTTTGCTTTATATAAAATGGAAGAATGTGATCATTTTCTTTCATGCAGAATTAGAAAAGCAAAATGTCAACACGACCTCTTTTTAAAACATTGGCATTCATATGAGATTTTGTAATTTGTTATGCATTTGGATTTTAATAACCATGATTTTAATAGATAAGAAAGGTAGTAGGAAAGAGTAAAAACAACAGGGTGATGTTTTCAAAACCAGAATCTGATTAGACTCAGTGTAAGTTTTCACTGGCACTTCAGAGTTTTGCAAGATTCATGCATTCCTACTGCAATCCATGGAAAGCTACTTCACATTTTATGGATTGATGTTCGGGTACAACTGCATCCTCTAACACCACTAGAGGATTTAATGCCAAACCTAACCATTTGCACGGCATCTGAAATGAACTAGCTTTCCCTTTGACCTAACGTATTCTCATTTGAAACAAAGAATGTAAACACAAAAATTGCCACACCAAATCACTGGTTTAGCTTGTACCCAGCCTTTGACAGTTACCAATGGCAGTTACTTCAAGAAAATATACTAGTACATGTCAATAGTTCTAAGAATGGACACAGGCATTTAGAGACAACTGTTCCTCCCAGTGCTCATTGGTATGTGGCTCCCTTATACTCTAAGTGTTCCTATTTTCTCACCTAAGTAAAAATCTACTTAATATAACTTATAATCATAGGAATAAAAGACCTGAGCCCTTTTCAACTACTACTGAATTTAGAATTTATATAACATATTTTGTGTTTGTGCAAGCCTCACTGCATTTTTTTTTCACAAGGTGTTTGTAGTTTTATTACAACAGAAGATAAGTTCTACTTTGGAGTTTTTTGACTCTTTTAACATCCTCTCTTTTGTTTAGTTTAATCATGCTTGCTCTAATTCATCTCTTATTTAAGATGACTGATCCCAATCTTTCTAAGTTCTTCTCACATGCAAATTTGCCCTCATTTATAATAATTTTTGTCTATTTCTGTAGTGGTTCCATTAAAAACAAATCCCTTCCAAGCCAGGATTTGTGTGGCCTAACTGGTCATCAAAAAAGCTCTATATAGCTGAAATCAGTTATCTCAGTTTTATCTAGCCACTGAAGAGAGGGAGAGGAACTTTGTGAGAGGGAATGATCCCATTCTGCAACAGGCATCTACAATAGGTGGGACGAATCATTCCCCATAAATAATTCTTAAATGAAGATGAGAGATGAGACCACCAGTTTTCCCCATGGAGCAACCAAAGGAAAGGAATAACAACAATTTATAACACTGTACTACAAATATTCCAACATTGGTTTTTTCTTGCTCATTTTACTTCCCAACATCTCCATATGTTCCTGATACTGCTGAAAACAAGCAGAAATATTAAATGAAACATCTATGATAGTATGGAGGTAATTTCCTTGGGAGTTGCTGAATTAATTTAGAATTGAGAATGCACATGACTACTGCAAACCTTTTCCTTGGCTATATATAAACCCTAATTCTGTAGGCAGTGGTGTTCATCTCACACTGGGCTAACAATTTCCTTTGCACTGAAGTTTCCACTGGATATCTTGATAGACTCACACAGTCTCAACCAGCATATATGACCTGACATTCTTTACTGAGCAGTAACTTTGTTATTCTCCCCCATTCAGTTAATACATTTATACTAAAAATGCAGGATTTAATAAGAAGCCATCCTCCTATTCAAGTCTCATGTGTGTACACTTCTGTTTTCCAGACATAGACATAGTCCTAATCCTGAGGTTGCCCAAAGCTCTTATCAACATGGAAGCTTCTATGGAGCAAAAAATAAAATGCCCACAGAGGATCTCTAGCCTCTTTGTGGAAAGAAACAAATTTTTTCCATCCTCAAGCCCCTTTCTGAATGTAAGTGCACTTCTTCTCCTTCTACATCTATCAAGGCCAGGTAAAATCAATTTAAATTAAATACATAAAAGAAGAAAGGTACACTAGCTTCCCCATGCCTAAAAGTCCCAAGGAAAGTAATGAGATCCCATTATTTAACAGTGTGGATGTAAAAAGATCATGTGAAAAAAGAGGCAGACAATCTGCAATGGTGTAGAAGCCCAGAAGATAAGAGGCTGATGTGCATGTCCCAAATTCCAATAGGTTTGGATATGAAGCCAATCATGGACTGTTGGTAATAACAACCAAGGATTGCTGATAATAACAAAGGATTGTTGTGGGAAAGAACAAGATCTGGCTGGAGAAGGGGCTGTGTGGAGGCAGGCAGCATTTCTCCAGGACAAACATCCTTGTTCTTGTTCCTGGAGATAAGCACAGCACAGTCCAGTGCAAGCACAGGAATGAGGCTGAGAAGTGGGCACTGACTGTGGGGGGGGATCAAGGACCACACAAGAGCCCTGAAGCCCTCAGACCCATTTCCAGACAGGTCTAAAAGAGCAGACTGCACATGATAACAGCTTGCATAGAAAACAAGAAACCTTTCTCCAGGGCAGGGAAAAGATGTCTCTAGAAAGGCATCCCCACCAAGCCTGGGGGGTGCCCCCAGATCCCAGACCCTGTCAATCCCATCAGCTGGATTAACACTGGAGCCAGGACTGGTGATCTCCTCTCCTCCTTCCTTTCTTCTTCCACTCTTTCTTTCTTTCTTTCTCCTTCTCTTATTCCTCTCCCTCTTTCTCTCTCTCTCTCTCTCTTTTTCCAAAACCCTTTATCCAAAACCCACTGCCATGTGCTAATACATGAGGTCAGAGACTATAATTCTATGCTAAGTGTGTAATTTACTAATAAGACTTTGTGAGTTTTTGTGGGCCTGCTGACTTTTATAATTCCTTTCAACCATAAGCATCTATGAATCTTAGGTGCTCCTATCCCCTTAAGGGTGGGATCAAACAAATGATCAATGTTTTAGAAATTTTTAAAAATTTTCTACTATATTGTATGATTAGTTTATATGTAAATTTATTTATAATTATATTTGATTATTAGAATTTGGTGTTCTCAATGACAAAAAGTCTCTTTGATCAGATGCAACTGTTTATTTTATGCTGAAATACTGCTAACAATTGTCAACAGCCCTACAAGCAAAAGACAAAGTCAAATGAAAGCAGAGTGGTAATTAATGTCCATTATACTATTTAGATATAAATACTATATTCTTTCCCATGAAGATTTGTAGTTGCTCTGCAAATAAATTAAATTTCTGTTTCTGAAAGGAAATCATAGAATTGGAAAGGCACTGTATGAACAGTGGAATGTGTCATTCCATTTTAAAAACCTGATATATGAATTTAATAACTGATCATAGACAGAATCATAAAGAAGAAATACGCAGGCAAACAGATGGCCTAGTCTAGAACTGGAGATCTGCCTTCACTTACTGGTGCTTCTGTTTGTTCCATGGGTGACACTGGCCAAGCCATTTCATCTATTTTCTGTTTCAACCTTCTTGTTTACAACACAGAGAGAATACAACCCTTCCCTCTCCAAACCCTTCTCACTGTACACATTAGGAGTGGCTGGAAGGTATCAGATCAGAGCCTAGGACATAAAACTTCCTGAGAAATTCATGACACTCAACACTAAGGTAATTCATAATTCAATAGCCTGAATTAGCCTAAACTTAGCATTAAAAATGTAAGAAAACTAAATTTCTGAATTCCATAGGTAGGTTTCTTGTGCTCACAGAAGAAACTGCTCATAGTTTTTAATGACACCAGAGAAGATATTTATAGAAAATTAATGCAGCTTTTGTGCACTCTGATTTTTTTCTTCGTTGTTGATCGGCTGCTTGAAAGGCAGTATATGTAAATATAGAATGGTTAGGCTGCCTAACTCTCCCTGGAAAGTTGGACACATTATGAAGAGAATTTTATGTTTTTAGAAAAATAGTTTCCCCTGCATTTCCAAATGAGTATATAGTTTTTTAATTTGGAATTCCAACATTCACTTGCTATAAGACAAATAACTTCTTAACTTCAGGATATCAGTTATGATAAAATCAGTGTAATATTGTCCCAAGTGAGATAGTCGAAAGCCTGAAAACTTTATGGGAAAAGATAATATGTTTCATCAGACAACTGGATAAATTAGGCCAGATTTCAGCTATCCAAGTTCTCCAAATCTTGCTTCTCTTATTTAAAGAAACTCAGTTTTATACACACATATTCAAAACCATAAATTCAAGATAATAATTTAAGTAGAAGTAATATAAAAAGGAGTTTAAAAAAATAAACAAATTTTAAAAATGAAAGTAGCACATGCTAAATTTTAGCATATTTGGAGGCCACCACTGAAACTTCCTTTAAGTGTCACATCTACACAGCCATGGTACATAAAATGCTCAGCTGTAGTGAAAAACAATGAGAAATAATGGTCTAAATGTTAAAAGATCAACTATACTTGACTAAACAATGAGAAATAATGGTCTAAATGTTAAAAGATCAACTATACTTGACTCATTAAACTCCTACTAGAGCTAATAAAGATACCAATTCTCAATTTCTATGAAAAAATTACATTTGAATTTTTATATTGTTAGCATATGACAATAGTGGTGGAATGTTTGAAGGAAAAATGTTTGCTTTCCTTCATTCTACAAAAGTAATTTTGTACATTGCATCTGACCACCTTTATCCATTTCTACAGAACATTGTGCAATTAGTGTTTTAGAAATTACATCTTCAAAGATCACCAGTCCAATAGAACAAAACACTGAAGTGCTGAAAAAGCATATAGCTGTCTATGAATTCAGGAGGGTAATTATGCAAGATAAACATTATACATTTGTAGTAAATGGTATTTACCTTCATTCCATCCAATGACTTTTTTATAGAGGCAAATCATGCTTTTAGTTTGTAGATCCTCACATTTTTATTATGCAAACCAATGAAGCAATAAATTTCTTTGTATTAAAGGAAAAGTTCTGTCTGTTGAAACTTTAGTGATAACAGCATCACAATACACATTTAGCCTGATAATTATGAGAAAGAACAGCAAAACTAAATTCACATACACACTAAGATATAAAAAAAAATACTGTTAGTCCTTAACTGTGACCTTACTGATTAGTAGATTATTCACAGTTCGTAAGTTCACCAGATTTTTCAATACTTCCAGTACTTATTAAGTACTTCTGTGCAGATAACATTGTTTAAATAATAATTTTTAAAATTAATTATTTTAGAGAAAGATAAACAAACTTTCTCATGTACAAATGGTCCAGAAAGCAAATATGCAAACTAATTAAAAAAAAATCTGTTTAAATTTTCATCACACTTTGAAGATATACGCTACCTGGTTCTCTTCCGTTCATTAAGTGGCATTTGCAGCCCAATTCCCATTACCATTCTTGATTTTCTTTCTTCCTCTTAATTAGTATTCACATTTCCAGACTATTGCTTATATCTTCAATGCTGTTAAATTCCTTCCTTCCTTCCTTCCTTCCTTCCCTCCCTCCTTCCCTCCCTTCCCTCCCTTCCCTCCCTCCCATTCTGAGGATGAAGGATATTATTTTGAAGATCCCAATGCCAGGAAATTTCTCAGTTACTGATGGAATTCCTTGCAATCCTGACCACACAGTTTTCTAGGTAAGCCTTGTCAGGAGCTGCAGGTTAGTGCTGTAACATGTGAGTGTAGGACACATGTCCTGCCAGAACTGAGGGTCACAGCACTCACTGATAGAACTGTCAAGAGGATCCAAGAGAAAGCGACAGCAGAACTGAGATTTGCAGCCAGGAAGGATAAGGAATCATGAGCTAAAATCTTCTGAGAAGAAACTGAGACACTCATCAGCTGAGAGAGAAGTCATCCAGCCTGTACACTTTCCTACGGAAGAAATTCTCTGAATTCTAGTGATTTGGTATTGAATCTTTTAGCAAGAGATTTGGTTTGTTTGTTTATCAACTGTTGCTCTGTATGCTTATTTTGGCTAGGATATTTAGAAGGTCCTTATTAAAGCAGATACATCCTTTTGAGGCAATGAAAAATTCAAGAGAGAGATAAAAGTGATAAATATTCAGATTTAAGTGACAAAATTCTTGATGCACAAAATAAGACTGAAAAAGAAGGTCCAAAGAAGGTTTTATTTTCTCTCAAAATAGGACTTACTTCCAGAACTTTTCAGAACTGAATTAAGAGTATTATTTCACGTAAGTATAGTGGCCCATACCCATTTTTTGAAAATGCAGAAACATTGTGTTTCAAATGATTTCTTGTTTGACAATAGAAGAATTAGCCTTTTATCTTGCAGTGGACTAAAAAAATCTAAAATTCAACTGGTTAAAGAGAGATTATTAATAGATGAATGAGATTAAAACTAAAATGGCTTGCTCTAACCATATAGGCCCCAAATTTTCCAACCAATAATGCCTCTGGTGAAGTAAATTACTCATTTTGGCTTTACAGCTAGTAAATTTTGGTTTTTATCTTAGATAAAACTGTTTTATTTTCAGCAAGCTTTGAAGAAATAAGAGCTGCTTTCCATGGGATAGGTATCTATATATTCATTAAATGTTTTAATGAGCTGATTTAGATAAATGAATGAAAGGCAATGGCTTTGATCATAACATACTGTTTTACTCTTGGAAACCATCTCCTTCACTATAACCTTGAATTATATAGTTAAGGAATAGCACTCTACATTTTATACTGTTAAGTTACAACAGTATAATTTTATATTGTTTATGTCTGAGATATTTCCACAATGTCAATATACTGCAAATAATAAAACATTTAAAAACCTAAATTTCAGTTTAGAAGACTCACTCATAAGAAAGTTTAGTGACAAAAATAAAGGATCAGTCTAATTTATAAAAATCCACTCCTGGAACACATCCTGTGATGAGCAGTTTACCACTCTGTGGGAGAGCCCAGATGACCACTGATACCTCCCTGGGTCTCAGCTCTACTAAGGGCTAATTTTTACCTCTCATAAGAAATAAGAAATCAGATACTCCTGTCCATTGACAGAAACTTACCATATTGGAATGCTTTTTAATTTTTATTAATATTACACCTGCTTGAGACAGCAGAAAAAACTATGATTTTTTTCTGTGAGCTTTAACAAATTGCAATCTACAGAGCAGATTAAGTTAGTAAGGGCCTTACTTAAACATATACTGAATGTATTCCATCCCTCACAGACCTTAGCCCCTTGTAACTAAGAAATCTAAATTTAACAGTAGGGTTAGCTGCTGGCCTAGCTACAAAAAGTAAGATTTTCTTTTCACATACAATTCCATGGTCATAGATGAAGAACTGAAGATACAATTCCTACCTAGAGTCTTTGTGAACCATGTAGAAATGAAAGAAAAACCCCAGACTCTTAGCACTATATATCAACTGTCCAGAGTTCAACTACAAAACTTGCTTATTGGAGAAAAGCTAGTAGGAATCATCAGATTAGATTCTGGTTGCAAACAGAATTAAATATTTTATTTAACTACTCCCCTCATCAGTCTTACATGCCTATAACCACAGAGGCAGAGTCTATGAGGGAAAGATGCAAATTTTGCTACTTATTTCATTCAGCATGGCATGATGTTTCTTGCATTATATCTCGTATGGTAAATTGAAGTAAGAGTTACTTCTTCTGCCTGATGAACAAAGAAAATAGAACAAACCATAAATATAAGAAAAAAGTAAGAAGTTATAAAAAACTGTATCAAAGATTTGGCACAGTCCCAGATCATCCTAAGAATGGAACTTAATTGTGTACAAAGCCAACACACATAAAGCAAATGATTCCTAGAATGGCAGAAACTCACTAATCAAAAGATTTGCATAATAATCATCCATCTGTATGATGCACCATATGGCAAACAAGACTGTAATTTCACTAAATATGTTTTCCAGGGGAAACAGGTTGCTTGCGTTTTCAACTAAGTGAAAAAAATCCCCCAACCTAGTCATAAATGACTGATACACCCAAGTCAGGGAAAACTTTTCATGTAAATCTGAGGAAGGCATGGAAAGCAGCATGTTGCAAGAATCACACACTCTGAAAAATATATTTCATGCGTGTAACAGAATATGTAAAAAAACAGTTTCAAGAAGAAGAAAAGCAGTGAGCTACTGACAATGAATTACATGTTCCAATCTTCATAAGACTTGTAAACATACATAATTCCAGGTTACTAATGTACCGAAAACTGAATTCCAGCTTTGCTGTTCAGAGTTACATCTGTACAAATAAAATGAATACTTCAACACTACTTTGGCATACATATCTGAAATAACAGAAAATATAATCAAGATTACATATGTAGGGATAAGAGTCAGAACTCCTCTGTTTATGTAAATTCTGAGGATATTAATACTGACAGCTTCTTCAGGAAGATAATCAAACTGTAGAATAGTTATATAAATCATGTACCAGTCTTCCTAAATTTAAATAACTGTGCTTCACCAGAAACATGAGTCCCCAGATATTATAGTAAACAACAATTTTAGAAAAGCAATACTTTCAATATGGTTTTTAGGAATGCTGGGGAACTGCATGCTTCCTCTTTTTAACCACTGCTGAGACAGTTTTTTGGGAACAGAACTTAAATAGACTATTCCAGGCATTATAGTACATAAATCTTGTTTTTTACAAATTCAGGTGCTTAGAGAAATGTCCAATCAAGGAAGAAACAGAATGCAGCAATAGCTGAATGGGCCTGTTGTGTGGATGTATTTTTACAAATGGGGTATGGTGAGTGAGGTGAGGAGCCTCTTGCCTTTGAACAGGAGGACAAGCAAATCTGCTTTTGAAGCCATATAGTCTGAGCTGCTCAGAGCTTTCGGCAGAACACTCACTAAGAAGATACAAGAGCAGCTGGGATTCAATTTTAAGGAAAAAATCCTGTCAAATCTCAAAATCTATGGGAGTAAGTAAATAAATAGAAGAACAGGAAGAGAGTAAAAGGTTGCATTGACTAAACCAAATAATTGCGACTACATAGTAGAATATGTAGGATTCTTTTATGAATCTAGACTTACATAATGAAATATCTAAATGGAACTTGCACCAAAAGGAAGTACCTTATGGAACATGATTTTAGTTTCTAGTAAAAGGAAGTTAAAAAAACCCTAAGAACCTAAGAGGTGCTGTTGACAACATGCTCATTTTGCCTCCACTAATCATGATTTCCAGCATGACAGGTCTTCTTGTCAGCTGACCTTGAAAGCACTAGAAACTGTCATAGAAATTAAAACAAAAACAAATTGGAAAGAGCTTCTCAAAGAGAGAAGAGGTTACTTGAGAACAGAGAGGTTCTCAAAAGAGAGGTTACTTGAGAACAGAAGTGACTCCATTCCATGTCTTTGGATGAAATCCTGTCCCACAAATACAATAGGAATTAATAATTGTGATAGAATCAGCCATGCATGTTTCTTCCCATGTAACAATTTTTATGTGTTCATATTAAAATAGAATCTGCTCCAAAAGCAAAAAATTCTGGCACTGCTGTGCATAACACAATTTTGATCAAAGAAACTTAAAAAATCCAACAAAGTATGGAATTTCTGCCATCTTTTCTTACTCCTCATACTTGAAAGTACTTTGAACAACTGTATATTTGGAGGAACTGGGCTCTGTTCAAAGAGATTTGTAATTGGACAGAGGACTTCACCTTCAATTTTCCAGATCTTATCTATGTTCTTTAAAATTCTTAAAACCATTAAACCAATCATTACCCAGTTACAGTATTAATCTAGTTTTTTACAAGTTAATGCTTCTGTCAAAAACCTACCACTTGCAATAGCTCCATGTGCAGTCTCAGCAAATAAACTTGAAGGTAAAAGCCAGGAAAACACAGAAATCAAGTGATAAAATCAGCACAAAAAGGAATTCTTTACTTATTGTTACAATGGGCTCCACTAGCCTTGGCTTGAAGCACAAGAAATGGGCAGTGTAGAACAGAACACAGTGGAACTATACCTATAGTAAATAATTCAGTTAAATAAAACATAATTTAATCTAATTTTAGATATGGTCTCCCTGTATGGCCATATATTTATGGCATCTCTGTATGCTCATGCAAAATCTTGAGTATCTGACAGAGATGCCCCGACTTGGATAATTTTAGATTATGGAATTACTTTTGAATATTTAATTTGATTACAAAGAAACGAGAGCTGTGATTTATTTTTCCTTCATTTGTATGCACAAGCTGGCCATGAGCCAGCAGTGCCCTTGTGGCCAGGAGGGCCAATGATATCCAGGGGCGCATTGGGTACAGCATGGCCAGCAGGTGAAGGGAGCTGATCCTCCCCTCCTTCTCAGCCCTGGTGAGGCCAAATCTGCAGTGCTGTGTCCATTCTGGGCTCCTCAGTACAGCAACGACAAGGAGCGTCTGGAGAGGCTCCAGCAGGGGCCAAAAAGATGAATGCATGTAAATATCTCAAAGGTGGGTGCCAAGAGGTTGGTGCCAGACTGTCTTCAGTGGTGCCCAGTGACAGGACAAGGAGCAATGGCCACAAACTGAAACACAAGAAGTTCCACCTCAAGACAAGGGACAATTTGCTTGCATTGAGGGTGGCAGAGCACCAGAAAGCTGCCCAGGAGGCCATGGAGTCTTCCTCTCTGGAGACATTCAGAGCCCACTTGGGTGAGATCCTGCTCTAGGTGACACTGGCTTGGTTGGATTGGATCTCCAGAGGCCCCTTCCAGTCCTAATAATTCTGTGATTCTTACAATAAAATATTGCTAGTGTCCAAGGAATGTATACCAGGAACATGGTTTTGAAACACATTTTTCTGACCTTTAATAACATTATGTTTTTAATTCTCAAAACTGGAGCACAGAATTTTAAGCTATTTCCAGGATCAGCAGAGTCCATAAAAGTTCTATAGTTTTACCACTTCAAGAATTGTAAGGCTTCTTAACATTCCCACTACTTATTTTAAAGAAAAAAGCATAAATACAAGATATTAATGGGTATACGTGGACAATAAATTTCACATATTAAACTTAAGATGCTCAATCATACCCAGTACATGTAAAAGAAACTGATTCAGGCATATTTTTCTTAAGTATCTTGCAGAACTCCTGTTACTGAGTTACTGTTATGAAAGAGAAGATGTGGGTAGGATAATTAGTATTGTCAGGTAATCATGAAAAAATACACACATAGGGCAGGTAGGGGATTCTAGTTAAAGAAAGTCTTTATACCGACAGAGTCTTCTGAACTTTTCTATATGGTTGCACATATCTATCATGTTCATTTTAATGAGCTCTACAAAAAGGTTACATTTTTGACCTCCAGAGCTCAAAGATCAAGTTATCACAGTTTTACTTCTTGTTAAAAAACTCTGGAATCTATTCATATCATGGGCATTATATGACCAATTGTTATAATGAAAACTGGGGAAATTCTGAAATATGAGTCAAAGTAACATGTTGCCTACAGCTTCAGTGTCCATAATTGATTCATCTTTAAATAATTACCATAGCACCTATAACCCTGCCAACACATGTTTTAAGACTCAGGACTCTCTGGAGAAAACTGTGTTTTATTACTAATTGCTGTAGAGAGAAGAAGATGGAGGGAGAAGGCAGCTGGCTTTATCTCTACTTCTTCAATGTTAGGATAAAAAACAGGTAATTATTTCCTTTTCTGCTGGTCTTCAGTGTTTCTAGGTTTTTTCAGTGCCCACCTTTATGTAACTGTGTAGCAAGACTAACTTCAGGTTAGTACCAGGTCTTCAATGACAAAGCTGCAAACTGCCTAATTTCAGCAGCTATGGTGCAGTAATCTCACTTTGCACTTCACTTTGCTTTCTGAGTAGAGTTAATGAAGGTGAGGCACACACAGAACCTGAGGCAAAATACAAACCCCTATGTAATTATTTCAAAAAGATGGCAGGAACCATGCAGTAGTTCTGAGTTTGTTTCCTTTTGCTAAAGGACATGCACCCATGCACACTGAGTAACAGAACTATGATGCTGAATGTCTTTGAAAATGGATGTTGTAATGGTTGGTTAAACAGGGGGAAAAAAGACCTGTCCAAGGAAAAGAGAATGACTTTGGGGTCCCTATATCTGTCAACTCTCATAAATTCTGTGTTCAGCTTATGTTTCACCTAAAATTTTATGTGTTATCTTCTGTATGTCTCATTTCTTTGACTCAGTGTTTGATCTGTCAAATGAGAATTAAACCCCATATTTATTTTCCTTCTCATTTCCCTCAGCTCTGCTATAATTCCATTTGAGACTATAACAATGTAAAGAACCTGGATACACTGTCATAGTTCATATTACCTCTGAATGGTAGCAGTAAAAAGCATGGTCTTTCCTGTAACTTATAAAAAAATACTAGTGATACCTTATAATGGTCCAGAAAGCTCAGTTTTGAGCTAAAGATGAATATCAGACACTTCAGAAACTTGTTAACCAAAGAGCATTATTAAAACTATAATTAAATGTCATTCCTTTTGTCCAAGCTACATGAGATGGGAACTCTCAAGGGCACTTATACTTCATTGCTGGTATGTGACCTAGAATTTAAAGCAGATGGTTGGTTTTGACCCAGATCTGGAAATGAGGCATTTGCATCTCACTGGGCTGTCTCACTAGCATCACTGACAGTGCTGCTGCTAGGAGAGGTCTTGGCTACATGTCTACATCATCCTGTGAGCCTGCAACAAGGGCCTGAGGAGTATCCTGAAGACATTCTCTGGGAATGGTGAGCCATGCCTATGGATGTGCTTAGTAGCTGGGTACACCATGACACACAGCTATACAGGCTGTCTGAGGGTTACCACAGAGATTAATATGTTAATCTGACCAATGACAAATGTTTCTAAAAGTAAAATGAACAATTTACTTGCCTTCTGCAACTGGAATTGCTGGCCACATGAGGAAAGGCTGAGATAGCTGGGTTTGTTCAGCCTTGAGAAAATAGGCTTAGGCTTTATTATCATATTCCAGTATATAGAGGCAACGGGTACAAGTTACCCCTAAGGAGATTTCACTTGGTCACAAAAAGAAATTTTTGTACAATGAGAAAAATCAGCCCTTGGAATAATCTTTCCAAGGAAGTGGTGGATTCCCCAGTGATGGACACTTAAAAGATCCAGATAGACAGGGTGTTGGAACATGTTACCTAGACTGTGCTTTTGCCAATAAAGGCCAGACCAGATGACCCATGAGGTCCCTTCCAACCTGGTATACTATGTACATGGTAGAGTTCCTTAAGGTAATATTATACTGAAATCACCCTCTGGCAGTAATATAAAATTGGATTCCCATTCAAAACCCAACTCTACACTGGCTACTTCCTATTCAACAGCAGAAAAATTAACCATCACATGGGTTCAGGAATGGACACAGAAGCACCACAGTTCTACTTAAAAAGTAGAGTAGTAGAGTAGTAGTAGTAGTAGAGTAGTAGTAGTAGTAGAGTAGTATTTGGTAAGGACTTTTATAAGCTGTAATTATCACAAGATTGATTATTCCCTCCAAGCAAAGCACATGGATATGTCTGCTTTAACAAACATGTTTTTGAGGAATCTCTTTCTTCTCAGATTAGAACTACTGTTTCTACAACAGAAAGTATGTTACTTTTGGAAAGATTTTGACTATTAAAAATATATTACCAAGAAAGTAAAATGAAAGAGAATGTGAGGATTTGGAAGTGTTTTCAGTCTAAATTCCTCTTATCAACTCTATAAGAACTAATATGTTACAGAATTTTTACCTTAAACCTAAGCCAAAGGTATTTTATTGTGTACCTGTGAAATTGGAGTCTTGCCTGTGTTTCTTAATGCCCAGTTCAGAGCAGCACTTGTTGACCAATTGATTCTTGATTCAGCATATGCTGCAGCACCAGTGCAGCTGTTAAAACCAATGGATCTCAGTCAAGAGTGCAGCACTGATTTATCTACGTAAGGCCCACAATTGGAATATATATTTGTTCAAGATTTAAAGAAAGATTGAAGAGTCAAGACCAGAAGACAAATCCAAACCAAATAGTCATTAGGGTAGAACAGTTTTCTACTTGTTGTTTTCTCTAGGTAACAACATGAGTGTGAGATGGCTAAGGTTTGGTAGCCCAGCCTAAGCAACTAGATACCCATTTACAACTGATGAATTCTGGCACAAATTCAGATAAAGATTGAATTTACACACAAGACTGATAAAGAAAAGCTTGGCCTTCTGACCTCAAAAAAAGCTGTTACATCTGAAAACCTTCAGGTTTTCAAACTGCATCAAGTTTTCTACAGAAAATATTATTTACAACCCATCTATGGGTTTGTCTCATCAATGTCAGTGCTGACATTTGGCCATTCTCTCACTATATCCAGCAAAGTTGAAAGCCAGCTCCCATCTCAAAGACCTTTTAGGATCCTTTAATATGGAGAAACTTTGTTTCAACGTTCATAGCATAACTTTCCTGCACCTTCCAAAAATTGCAAACAAGAATGAAGAGAAAAAAAAAAAAACAAAGCAAAAGAAAATACTTTCTTCATCTAAAGAACATTTAAAAGATGACAGTATTTTACCACAAGATCACCACATTTTACTTGTATGAAATGAAAGAATGACACTCTCTCTTAGACAAAGAGATTTGTGATGTGCTGATGAGAAGTACTATATACTAATCAGGTATTTTTTATGAAGTTTCCACTGATCAGGTTCTCCAGAACTATATCTTATTCTACCTTTGATTAAAACATACTTTATCTTCCACTACAGAGAAGAAAAAAAAGGGTAATATTTGATAGAATTTTTATAAAAAATTCTTAGCCATATTTGAAGACAGTTAAGTGAACAACTGCACTATAAGATACTTTGTCTAAGCATTTGAAAATAAGGCTTTAGAAGAAAACACATGGACACACTCTTTGGACAAGTGATTCAGAGACAGGCAAATTCGATTTTTGCTAAAAAAGAAGGCTACTCTTTCAAATGCTCATTTCCTAAGTAACTTAAGTAATTAAAACTCTGTGATAATTCTATGTTGCCAAATAAACTTTTATTGTATTTTCCATTCACTATTTTGTGTGAGTGCTTTACATTTTTTATAGTCAATTCACATTTTCAAATTTATTTTTCCTTACAATAAGCTGTATTATAGTGAGGCATTATTACAGAGGAAATTGCTGCCTTTTTTTTTTTTCTAGCTAATGTTATTGGGAAAAAATCCATCTACAAAGAATAAAAAAAAAGTTTCACTATTTCTCACAACATTCTTTAAATCTGTTTTTTTTTCTCCATCTTTGCTTTTCTCATCTTTTTTGTATTTCTGGTTGTTATCCATACCATGCCATGCACATGTCTTTTTCTTTTAATTACTTTTTTCATCCACACTTTTACTGCCTGTTGCTAAGCAACATGCATAACATTAGGATATACATTCATTTATCTTTGAACACATTCTACTTCCTGTTTGTGTAATTTGTTTCCAGTATTTTATCCTATTCCATACTGCTGTTATTTCCACATTTTTTCACACCTTGTTCAGAGTAACTTGCCTAAGAATACCCATAGACTTTTAAAAATCATTCCTAAACAGACAATATAGTTTAGTATGCAATGTTGATGGTATTTCTTTGATTTTTATCTCTATTTAATTAAAAAGAAAGATAATACACAAAATATTCTCTTTGAAGAAATGTATCTGTTAACTTGGATACAGGTGCAAAGTCAAGAATACAAAAAAGAGAAAAATCTTCCAAAATTGACCTGCAGGAAGGGTAGAAGACACATGAGCTAGTACCCAAGATGGACCTTGTTTCATAAATATGACAGACAGAGTAGAGTAAATCTGATGTAGTTAAGACAAAGGAGCAAATGTAGGAGTTAAATCATAGGATGTTTTGGATTAACCAATTGCTTCATCCATCAGGAAACAGAAGACTTTAGTACTGTATGTTTCTTTTAAGATACACAGAATTGCAAACAGGTTAACTTCAGTAAGCTTTCTCTGGAAGACTGTTAAGACTTCCTATAGAGACATCACAGGTGTTTGCTTTCAAGCATCCCTATTAACACTAAAAACTGAAAATCCTTGGCCATAAGCTATTACAGAATATGAAAGAAATTCAATCACCTGCCATCCTTCAGTCTCCTGTAACTCTATTCATTTTTGTTCTCTGACATTCTTTCAGAGTCATGGAATATTTAATCAATTCTCTTCAAAAAGCCACTCAGGGTTATGGCAGGCTACTAAGGGGTTAATAAGGTCCTAAGGAATTAGCCTTGCCAATAACAGATGCTGTCAGCATCAATCCAATTTTCTCTTCTAGAAAAAAAATTACTTAGAAGAGTAGAAACAAGTTGTTTAATGAAGGGAGAAATAATTCATCTAGCCTTCCACAGACTTGTTTCATCCACCTACCACAATAACCTGACTCCTCAGTGACTTCTCACTTCACAATATTCCTCGTTCTCTTCACGCTTCTCACCCTTTTCTTTTTCCTTGTTCTTTGGCTGAGTAAGAGACACTATATGCCACAACTGATTGAAGCCTTAGCTATGTTTAAAAATAATATATATGCAAGAAATTAATAAATACAGGCTTAACAGATAATTTGCTTCTATTTCTCAGACAATTTCTGCCTCAGCTGGAAAACAATACATGTTACTGAATTATAGAAACTTAGGAAGATTTAGCCTCTATTTGTCTTTAATTCGGTTGAAATTGGACAATGTGTTAAAAAATAATTAAGACAGGATAGGCAGAAAGTGTAAATGCATTGAAATTACTTCCCAAGAAAACCAGAACTGTATACAGTGAAAGAAAAGAATTGAGTTAGTATTGATCAAAAATCACCATAGAGAATGAAAAGCCAAGGTGTCTCCCTACTCCAGAGTAGGCAGCATGCTGCAATTTGCTCCAGCTACCTGGTCTTAGGTCTTTCTTCTACGTGTCAGCACATACACTGTCCCTTCACAGGGCTTCTAACGTGGCACTGAATTATACAATAAAGATCGACCTCTTCAATCAATACTATATTCAAGCACTGACAAAAGTACTCTGTACCCCTCTCTGAAAGTACACCAAATGGCACCACCCACAGGCAATGCATAAGATCTTTAATAAATTGCAGTTATATGATATGTCAGTCTTGAACCACTCTTTTGACACAAAGAAGAAAGCTTTATTCTTTGGCATGAACTTCATCTCAACCAAGTTTTTCTATTTCTTCAAAAAAACTTGTTGCACTTTACACGTCTTCCTGGCACTAAGAAGCATTAAAACATTAATAGGGCTGAGAAGGAAGGTAGTAGAAACCAGAAATTCCATCGATACAACAATTTCTCCTAAGATTTTCTCTAACACATTATACCATTCGTATGGGAACACAATTTGGAAGCACCAGCTTCAGCAAACAAACCAACCAAATCAAAGGTCCCATATCCCTTTGGTCACCAATGGTAAATCACAGCTGGATGTGGCTGGACATCTGCCATCATGCTGGATTTTCCTGAATTTTCAGAAGTTCAAACCCACTTAATCTAAATGAACTTCAAAACTATCAAGTATGCTTCATGATTCCTTATTAAAGCTGCAGTCGTAGATAATATTTTCTGTAACATCTAAAAGGCCCTATACTATTGGCCTGCTTTTGGCAGCAATACATGTTTTCCTAGTAGCTGGTACAGTGCTGTGTTTTGGATTCAGTATGAGTACCATGTTGGTAACACACTGATGTTTTAGTTGCTGTGCAGTGCTTGCCCTAAGCTCTAAATCAAGGACTTTTCAGTTTCCTGTGATCTGACAGTGAGCAGGTGCTCAAGAAGCCAGGAAAGAGCATGGCCAGGAGAAGGGACCTGAACTGGCCAAAGGGATATTCCACACCACAGAGCACCAGGGCCAGTTTATAAACTGGTGGAATTGGCTGGGAGGGGCCAGTCATTGCTGGGGAAGTGGCTTGGGGTCACTCTGTGGGTGGTGAGCAATGGTATTGAGCATCACTTGTTCCTCTCACCTTTTTATTATCATTATTTTACTTTGTTTCAATAATCAAACTGTTCTTATCTCAATCTGATTTACCTCCCCACTGGGGGTGGAGTCAATAAGCAGCTGTAGGCTTTGAGTTTCCAGCTGGAATTAAACCATGACAGTTATCAAGTCACATGACTATGAAGGAGATCACATGACACTAGGAGGCTGTATATGGTATCTTGTTACATTGAAAGTTCATGAAGATTTGAAAATGAAATAACATATGTGCTAAATAAGCAATAAATGAATATGAGTGCCTCTGTAGGCTTCATTATGCATTCACTTCAGCAAGATAACATCATTTCAATTCATGCCAGTAAAAAATCCTAATCAAGTTTCATAAAAACCTTTTGATAAAGTTTTATGGCATGGTCACCATGTTCCTTGACATTAATTATTGAGTTCTGGACTTAAATTAGAATTAGTTGTTACCAAAAACTAATTCACCAAAAAACTAGGAAGAAGTTATTTTCAGCTTTTGTGTAGATATTCCACTCCTAAAAGTGCAAGTATAAAGCAAGATAAAGTACAAAAATGTCCACTATTACAAGCCATTACTATGAAGAACTGTTAACATGTAAGAACAGTATTTTCCAAATCCATTAAAGTCTAACTACAGACACTGCTCAGGGGAAATCAATGATCTTTGAGCACTGATATTAGTCACTTGACTTCAGAAGTACTAAAATTCATACCATCCTGAGTTATCTGTAGGCACATATATGAAGTATGACTATTGTTTACTCTCTTCTAAGTGATGGACATAAGCAAAAGGAAATTCACTATGAGAGTGGGCTGATGGTGAAAATCCTGCAGTCCCAAACAGTCAGGATTTTAAATGCATGAGAAAGAGAGGAATGAGTCTATAAAACAGTAGGGCTGGGCTTTGTACATCCATGAAAACAAGCACAGCACATATAAAGCACTAAGATAAACAGAAAAAATTGCACTAAGGCAAGGGCCAGAGAAGAAATTAGTTAATCAAAGCTTGTTATTGAAATGCATCTTTGACTCCTTACTGACCATTTTACTAGATGACTGCAGATATGACTCCATTTGAAGTGTTTATGAAGCACAGTTTGACAGCAGGAAAATGTTTGTCTGAAGAATGTAATAACCTTCCAACATAAGAAGCCACGAGGAAAAAAAGAAATAGTAGGTCTTCTCCTTCTTTCAAATAAAACATAACACGCCCTTTAAAATTACACTGAAATGCTACTGGTTTTTGCAGAATTATTATTTTTCCCTATAAAATTAATATTAATATTTTAAAAATCTATTAGGTCCTTAAATGGGACTAACACTCATGCTTAAAAATTCTAGTCATAGTGTATTATGTATATTTATGCATAAGCAGAAGACAATGCCACTATGCATTAACATTCCCTAACTTAGGTAGAGAATATTACATTTGGCATTGTAGTGCATATACCATATTTATGTTACTCAGGGGAGAAAAACCCAGCAGATAAAAACCAATAGAAGGAAGAAGAGATTTGCTGCCAAGTTTGTGATTTAGATGTGTAAGACAAACATCTTAGTATTTATTAGATTGAGCAAGACACACAGTTAGTTGCAGTAGATAAGACAAATCAGAGCTATCTGTCAAGAAAACAAGGGCTGGTAATTTGCTCATTTTCTAGAATTATTTGATTCCAAAAGAGATTAACAGTACTAGGAGTTTATAATCAGAAGACAAAGACACACATATAACACAGTAGACAGACTAACTAAGAATATGCTAAATAAAAAAAAAATCCTTAATACAAGGCAGTTACAAAAATTCATTATTTTGCTTTGGTAAATGTACTTATTAGTTAAATTACAGAGATCATAGATTGCTTTCTCTACAGCAAAACTGCATTCTGAATATGGGAATTGACTTGCTTTCATCAAGACTCATAAATAGCTTGGAGAATAAGACTTTGACTCATGAAGAACTCAAAATAATTTCTTTACCTGTTTCTGCAGGCCATTTGGGAATATGAAGTGTTGGGTTGTCTTGATAGTAAGATCTGAATCTGTCTCCCTATGCATTTTTGAGTGAAGAAATACAACCTCTGCGTATCTGAGCAACTGCAGGGCTGTTCTCTACTGCTTGAACAGTGCACACATATTCTAAGGCCTTCTACTAATTCTGACAGCAGGCTTTCAACAGTCAGTCAAGTAATTGATTGAAACATGACAAGTAAAACCTTGATTTTCTTGGAGTTGGTTTAAATTCCAGACCAATTATTCTGTAATCCTTATCATCAAATTCTATAAAGAAAATACTTAAACAGATACAAGAGACTCCACAATGGCTAAAACCCACAATCCTATTTATAAGGGAAATCTTTGTGAATTCTAGATTGTTAGCAGCCAGTTGGAAATGAAGAAGGAAAAAAAGAGGGGAATCTCTGCTTCTAAGCTAACCAACAGTCTGAGTATCAGCAATGTGCTTTAAAACACTAAGGCTATTGCTACTTGATTATTCTCTTAGAGGAAAATATCTTGAAAGAGAAAAAAACCAAATCTAAATTATTGAATGAATTTAGAGTTTGTTAAACACAGGTACACATTCCAGAAATTCACCTGCAATACTCATGCAGTATATACAAGGCATATCCCATATTAAGATAGAAAGATTATGTCATGCCTAGTAGTCCTGACAGAGGACCCAGAGCATTGGTGGTACATCAGATTTTTATAAGAGGTTAATTTGTCTTGTTAATATCTATCTGGGTACAAATTTAAGTAATGAGGCCACATCAGATTAATCCCATGCTGTATCAAATGATGATAGAATTGGAAACTTAAACCTTCACCAGCATTGGCAGGATCTGAAAATAAATAAATAATAAGAATTGATTTAGAAGGGTCTATGCAAAGAATACAATTTCAGCTGTTGTTCAATTCTAGGATACAGAACCTGAACAGGGACAGTTCCTGACTGAAACGGAATTTTGAGGAGCTAGGGAAAAATAATGTTTTTCAACAGCAACATAGCAATAACAACAGGCTATCTGATGAGTAACTCCCCCATTACCCACCTATCACAGTGGGCATAATCAGATGTTCCAAATAAAGAATAATTATGGAGCACTTTAGTTTCTAACAATTTTTTTCCTATTCCCAGTTAATAGCCAAAATGGACAAAGAAATAAATATCATAAAAAATAATTGTGAATTCATAGGGAGGGTGAGATGGGATGAAAAACTAAAAAGTTTTAAGACATTAGAAACCAAAGACCAATAGCATGAGTAATTGCCATGAAAGATTTATTTTGCAAAGGAATAGAGAATTTAGCGTGAACCAACTGCCTTTCCTACAATGACTGCAGTGTATAAACACATTGAAGAAATCTGACCCAATTTCTGGCTCCATCTGAGAGAAGAAAATCTACAGTGGGGCTATTCTCAACAATGAAGATTTTTTTTCTCACATTCAGCCAGAATTTTCCCTGGCACAATGTGTACACACTGCCTGTTGTCATGGTGCATTGTCATCTACTGAGGGCTCCTCTTCTGCAGCATCATCAGCGCACCGAGATGCGAGATGCAGCATGTGCTCCAGCACAAATGTAATCTTATTTTTTCTAGGAATCTCCTCTTTAAGGGAAGATTAAAAGGGAATCTTCTCTTGACAATAAGTTTATTTCGAGAGAATTTGCACAAGGTGTAAGAGATTTGGAGGAAAAAATCAGTGGATGCATTTCAAAAATTCAGATATTGTTTTAAACTTTCAGGATTTATGGCACTATGCTTTCCAAACTGCTGAGGGAAATATTACAAGAAAAGAAGATAAAATTATAGATCATATCAAACAATTCTAGGAATAGTTGAACTAAAAATTCCTGATTCCTTGTATATTTGTATGTTATGACTGACAAAGTATCAAGTCTGATGAAATCTTTGTCTAAACCTTCTCCACAGTTGGGTCTTCATGAGGTCTTGCTTCCATGAAGATTCTGTGATGCTTGCTAAGAGTCATTAATTCATGTAACATCCCTTTCCTCTGTTGGAGCAATTGCAGCATCTCTGTCTTCTTCCCTCACCTATTTTTATAAAACTTGCAGAAGTAAAATGATTTCTTTGATCTCAGCTCTCACTGAAACCAGCCTGTAAGCTCCACAGGTGTCAGTAAGTGGACACCCATTATTCTATAAGTCTCATAAGAAGACAGTTAAAAATCTCACAGAAATTCTTGTAAAGTTGAAATAGGAATTTTTTAATAAACTTTGTTCAGTTCAGAAATATAAGGATTGCTAAGAGCACATAGATCAGTTAAATGCTATTAATAACATCATTAATTTAAACAAAATACTAATGATGAAGGGATACCATGTAGCTGAGTTATAAAGAGTATATGTTGCCACTTAAATTTATTAAATTAAATAATAACTTTGTCACATTAAAAACAAGTGCTGTCATCAGGTATTTGGTATTTTTTAAACTAGTTAGCTTAAGTTTTGTTAGGATGTAGTTTTACAATATCCCCTTTTTAATTGTGTTACATTTCTGATGCTGATTCATTTTCTCAAAATGCAGCAGAGACTGCAAGAGAAGAGAAAAAATCTAAATCTGAAGAAAACTAGCTAACTATTTGACATGAGACTCTTCTTTTACTATGCCATAGACTGGCTCATTTTTATTTTTGTCATGTTTTTTTCCTGCTATAAAGGGACCCTGGACTTTGCAAACACTTCTTTGCTACTGCAAAGGAGTTATTGCTATTTATATTATTCATACTATTTGTACTGAATTATTCTACTGTACTCTCTGTGGGGTTTTGCCTCAGTCTTTAACAACACTGGTGGACCTTGGTCTGCTCAGGCCCTTGACTTGGACTGCCACAAGTGTGGGCACAGTGACTTTCCATTTGGGGACACAGAATTGTAAGGGATCAGCTGTACTGGCTGAATGTTTACAGGTACATAAGGCCTGATGGGATCCATCCCATAGTTCTGAAGGAACTGGCAGATGTTAGGGCAGGATCCCACTCTGTCATCTGTCAAGGATCTTGGGAGCCTGAGGAGGTCCCTGCTGACTGAATGCTAGTCAGTGTTATCCTATCTATAAAAAGGCTGTGGGGAAAAATGCAGGAAACTACACTTAGTCTAACCTCAGTTCTTAGAAAAATTATTGAGATCATCATAGTGGGTGGTATTGAAAGGTATTTAAAGAATACCACAATCATGAGGCACAGCCAGTGGCAAGTTCACAAGGGGAAAGACTTGTTTAAACAATTTCATATCCCTCTATGATATGGTCACCCACCATGGGGATGTAGGGGAGGCAGTGGATGTAATTTTTCTGGATTTTAATAAGGCCTTTTATACTGTTCCTCATAGCTTCCTTCCAGACAAGCTGCCCAGCTGTGGAATTCACAATTTAGAATGAGCAGTCTCATTGTGTACTGGGTGAAGAAGTGGCTGAAGAGCTGAGCTCGAAGAGTTGTAGTGGATGGGGCTGCATCTGGCTGGTGCCTGGTCACCAGTGGTGTGCCCCAGGTTCAATTCTAAGGCCAATACATATATTCAATATATGGTCAATATATACATCAGTGATCTGGATGCAGGATTTGAATGCACCATTAGCAGGTTTACTGATGATACCAAACTGGGAGGTGCTGTTGACTCTTGAGGAACAGAAGACATCGACAGAGGGATCTAGATAGACTGGGGCTTTGGACAATGAGTGATGGGAGGAAATGTAACATGTCAAAATGCTGACTTTGGCACAAGGACAGAGCAGGGCCAGGCACTAGTACAGAAAGGGAGAGGAGTGGCTGGAGATGAGCCCAGCAGAGAGGGATCTGGGGTGCTGGCTGGCAGCAGCTCGGTGTGAGCCAGCCGGGTGCCCAGGCAGCCAGGAGGGTGAGCTCCAGCCTGGGGTACCTCAAACCCAGCACAAACAGCTGCTCAGCAGAGATGGTTATCCCACTGCACTCAGCAGGAGTGGGCCTCACCTTGACTCCTGTGTGCCACTCTGGCCTCACAATTTAAGAAGGATGTGAAATTCTTTGTATGCGTCCAGAGGAGGACAAAAAATCTGAAAGGAATGTCCTGCAAGGAGAAGCTAAGGACTTTGGGCTTGCCTGGTCTGGAGAATAGGAGGCTGAGGGATGACCTCATTGCTCTCTGAGGATGGGAAATGGAGAGGGAGGTGCTGACCCCTTCTCACTGTGGTTCAGTGACAGGACATTTGAATGGTTCAAAGCTCACTCAGGGGACTTCAGACTGGGCATTCCTTACCTAGAGAGTGATCAAACCCTGCAACAGGTTTCCTAGAGAGGTGATGGATCAGGTTTTCAGTCTATTAGCATACATCAAAAATTGCACTTCAAAAGAAAACTTTTGTTCTTAGTTCTGGAAAAAAAATCTGCTTTTAATAAAATGCATGCTCTGAAAGAACTTAAGTAATAATTTTCCATTCAGAGTAAAGGTTCAGCTTCGGATGAAAATGAGCATGAGCTGTTGTCATCTAATGGCTGTTCAATAATTTTGTTCAACTCATTTGAAATCAGTTGGTTGGGTCAGTCTTTTTTGCAGTTTCTATCATCCAATGCAATTAAAAATCATCAGCATCTATGTGGGTAGTCCCTGTAAAGACATCACCAAACTGAATAAATACAAGCTATTACTAAAAGAAGTGATTGGCATTTGAGGCATGTTGGCAGGTGCACTGCTATTACCACAGATGCTAATCACAATAAAAAAAAAAATCTTTGATGTCTATTTTATAGCTGTCACATTCTAATAGTTTTATTATGTCACAGTTTTACTGAATATGAAGGAAAACAGCTTGAAAAAACAGTCCTGAGGATATGACCAGGTAAGCACTTCCTATGGCATTCACATATTTTAAAAAATTGTATCATCATGAATGCATTATGGCAACTGACCACGTGCATATCCCTACTTGCAGCAATACAAAATAAAACAGGATTCATGTTAAATAAGAATGGTCTCTGTTAAAACAATTTACGCTGAACCTCAAGGACCAATGAAAGAAGGTCAGTGTGAAAGGCAGGAGTGAGAACTAAGAGGTAGGAACCAGTGACTTATTTAAACTTTCTAAAATAATTTTAAACACTTGTTTGGACATACCCTCAAAAATATAAAAAGGACAAATTTTAAATTTACATATGAACTTAACTTAGATCAATAACTTCAAATATTCCATGTAGTAATTTGGCTCAAATTAACTATTTAGAAGGCATAAATGGGTGTGTGGCACATTGTATAACACTTGCATGCTAGGTTTTGCTTTCAAACCTGAAAAAATACATACCTGTAGTTATGCAAAACTTTCTTCAGAAAAAGTGATAAGCAAGAGAGGTCAGATTTTTAAATGAATTTTATGTAGGATTGGGATAACAGACAGACTTGGGTTATAACCACTAAAAAATATATTTAAAATTTTTGTTAGAATGATTTGGTGCCAGATATATCTTTAGTACTTGTGACAAGATAGGGACAATAGTTTTAATTATTAAGAGGGTCTGCTGCAAGGAAGAATTTTTACAGTGAGGGTTGTGAGACACTGGAACAGGTTGCTCAGAAAACTTGTGGACGCTCCACACCTGGAAATGCTCAAGGCTCTGATCAGCCTGCTCTAGAGGAAGATGTCCCTGCCCATGTCTGGGGAGTTGGACTAGACAATGCTTAAAGGTCCCTTCCACCCTAAACCATTCTATGATCCTTTGACGTCATGCTCAGCAATTAAAGTTTAGGGAACAGACAAGAAAGGAAAGGAAGTTTGTGGTGATGGAGTTTATCTCCCAAAGTAATGATTAGCTGTGCTGCTTTCCAGGAAGCAGCTAAACATCTGCCTGCTGATGAGAAGTAGTGAATAAATTCTGTGTTCTGCTTAGCTGGCATGCTCAGCTTTGCTTCCCTCGTTTAAGTGTCCTCATCACAGCCCGCGAGTTCTCTTGCTCTGGCTCCTTGGATTCTCTGTGGGGGCAGCCAGGGAGTCACTGGCTGGGGTCAGCCCACCACAAAGAGCAAGTATGTTAAGTAATTGGATGACAGAATTGGCAACAGAGTTAGAGATAGGAAAAGCAAAACAAACCTCATTTGTACTACTACTACCCAAAAGATAGATGTATCTTTAGGTGTTAACTGACAAAGTTTGCTTGCAAAGTATCACCCCACTTACACAGGGCCTGGGACACACAGACTCTTCATTAATGTGTTGGTTCCCTGTGCAACGAATTATGAAACAGATACTGCCTCAAAAAAGAACTTGTGTTGGGGTACAGACTGCCAATGCAATAAACATTCAATTTGACTCCTGTTCCCCATAACACCCTTAGTATTTTTTCAGGTAAATTATGAGGATCTCCTTTTATTTCTCCAATTGTTCCCTCACAAGCGTGAAACGGAGGGAGTATTTTGAGACAGTTGTTGGATTTTTATACACTTCACAAATACCAGCTAAGGACAGGTGGGACAGTCTGATTAATTTTCCTTTCTGTCTTCCTTGGGTAGGATACTGGTTGGAGAAAATAATTCTTAACTCTAGTCCCTGACAGGAAATGGTAAATAAAGATGCTGACACAGATGCCTTACATTCTGATGTGCAGTCTGGTGCATCTTTTTTTTACCAATGTTAGGACAATGGCATATTATTTTTGGGCATGGGACAAGCTTTTAACCCATGATTGAAAAAAAAAATAAACGTACTGACATGTACAGGTAGAGAAAAAATGGATCTTTTCTATTAGATACGGTCCTCAAGAGATAAGGAAAAAGATTTGTATAGGTGATGAAGTGTGATAATATGAAAGGCTGCGAGACAGTTTTGCTTAAGAAACAAGAACAACAAAGGGATAAACTACTGCAGGCATCACCAGAGCTGGAATGACATTGTACTGTGTACTATGTTTCCATAGCAACTAGCCATAGGAAGATGAATGTCTCATATTCACTGTGCTCTGCACTACATGTCTATAAATCAAACTTGCATAGAAGAGCATAAGATTTCTTCCATGGGGTGGCTCTGAAAAACAGGTTATTTTCTCATTACTAGATAATTACATGAAAGAAAAATGAGACAATTAGGTCATTTTTTTGTATGGAAAGTACCAATACATACAAAAGTACTAATATACCTCTACTGTGAGATACTATCAATCTAAAGGCACAGTAGCATAAAAAGCTGATCATGAATGCCTTCTTTTCTTCCTTAAGATCTGAGTTATGCTTGCTAGCTTTAAAAACTGTACGGGAATTTTCTGTCCATTTTTGGTTTGTAAGACATTTTTCATCATTTATAGGTTCATCCACATTTACACATGGTTGGTTTTCAGCTTACTACTGTTATTATTCCCATTATCATGCTCTGAGGCTTTAACACACAAATAAACTGTTTTTCTGAGCAAATGTTACAGCTAGGACAAATATTTTTTTCAGCATATGTAATTAATAATACTGTATAATTCAAATATGACATTCATATTCATAAAAAAGGAAAACTGTACTTAAAGTAGTTTTTTAAGAATTTGAATCCTACCTTAAATGACAACATGTTCACTTACAGATGGCCATTTATCACAAATAATTATTGCAAAGGTCTTGACACACTTCATATACTTGTAGCTACATGGAGATCAGCAGCAATAGTATAAAGCAATTCTTCTTCTTCTCATGGGTGTTACCCATCACAGAGAGCCCCACCATGGAGGAACACACCATTTACCTTAGCAGCCACTTCTGCAACTCCTGTGTCCAGAATGTTGAGTTTTTATGGTTCAATGGCATTCTACTCAGGTGCACATCAGGTGTATAATAAACCCCTGATCATTTTGTTGAGTATGACTGCAATATTAGATCAGAAACAAATGTTACTCTACTGTTCAGGCAAGATTACAGTCAGTTAATACAATCAAATATAAACTGAAAACCTGTCCATATTCTCCAAACTTCAGCAACAGCTGTAAGCAGTATATTACTGACATTTGTAAGAAAACAACCCTGGAGGAGAAAGAACATCTACATGAAATATTATTTTATCAGTCTGAGATGAGATTAGATATGGTCCTCAAGAGATTTCAGTAAATTCAGTACAGCCACTCCAAGTAACAGGCCACAATTCTGCAGAGAGTTTGCAAGGACTGAGGCTTTTCAGGCTTTGTCTGAACTTGTTTGACCTGCCCTGGAGATTCCACTTGCTTTATTTATCTGTAACAACAGCTCTTTCAAGGAGCAGGTGGCTCTGTCTAATTTGTTCTTAACTTTATACAGGATAAACATAGCTTTACACAGATAGTAGTAACAAGAATTTATCTATGTAAAATTATATATTTATGTAGAGAAATACAGGCCTGGCATGACAGGAGATGCAATAACATGCTATATGGAGTAGTAAAGGCATGGGATGTTAAAATACAGGGCACAGGCTAAAAGTGAAAAGCACACTGAAAGACCAAGACTAAAAACTCATTTATGGTCAGTTAAAGAGATGCAGACACAGGAACTGGACAAAAATATTTTTATAGGTGACAGAGCAAAGAACAAATATCTGAAATATGTAGTTTGTGCCATATATTGGAATACAATGTGGGCTTGCAGACCTGAGAAGAAAGACAAAGGTGTAAACTGGGCAGGCAAACATATTTAAATTACCCAAAGTAGATGCTAGAGAGACAAGAAAACATGAATATTACACTCCTTCTGGTGAAAAAGTTTGGATAGTGGTAATGCACCCTAGCATGCCTGCCTTGAACCTGTGGGCTTGGGGACTGAGAGGGACAGTGGAAGGTTGAGAGAAACCACAGAGAAAGGGATAGGTAGTAGGAGGAGCATAACAACTGCTTTGAGACATTTTGCTGCATAGTGCTTTTTGATCTCTCTTTTTTCCAATTATTAAATCTGTATTAAAAATAATTCTTTAATTAGATTGCTAAGATTTTAGTATATAGTAAAGATAAATAGTGGCTTCAAGTATCAAGTGGGTCTCCTTTGTAGCCAAATAAAGATTTTGAGCATAAAAGCTCTTAACGTGTAGGTTAGAAGAATAATCCAGAATAATCCGTTGTTCTTTCTTGCTACGTTATATTTAAAGATTTTTAATATTAATAAGACATATATATGAATGATAAAGAAAAGGATTCCATTTTCAAGCTGCAAGTTTGTTAAAATTAGTTCAACATGTATATATGCCCCTATTATGAGCATTTTGCATACCTACAAATCAACTCTACTTTCTCTGAAAGGTAAATGACTCTGGTGGGGCCCTTCACTCTTCATGCAAATCAATTACTGCTATTATTCCTTCCTTGTGTTCTGCATAGCTTGAATACACTTGTTTTCAATTTTACATCTCAGAATATGTTGAGAATTACATTCCATAGCATAAAATTTCCTGCTCTGCATGGTAAGTAGACAAGCTAAGTATCATGAATGTGCCTTTGACTCTTTTTCTACCTCCCTTCTGTTCCTGCCTTTGTGACACTAGGCACAGACTTCACTTATTCTGCAACATCTTACTTAAAGTATAAGAAAATAACACATGCAACAATGCATTCCAAATTAAAGGAACCAGTCTGAAGCCAGCACTTCCACCAAAGAGAAAATTTTATAAATAAACATAAGGAACCCTTTTCATTTAACAATATCACAGAGATCTGAATATACAAATTAAACTTTTCCCCCTTGTCTCAATATTTACCTATGCTTTACTTTAGACTTGGAATGCTTTTTTATGTTGAATTTCCCTGTCTTCATCACTGACTGTACTATGGGGAACATCACAGTGCTCACAGTACACAAACTGCATTTATTCCAGATGAAATGAAACTGAAGGATATGCTCCTGGCATGCACCCAAAGCACTCCACCCTCTGCTGACCAGACTAGAATTGGGCCAAGTAACCCCCTCAATACAGATATTGGGTCCCCATCATAAAATTCCTGCTCTACAGACCTGATCCCTTTGTGTTGTATTAACTGCTAATACACAGATAATTTTAGAACTCACATTTGGTCAGTCATCACATTTAAAAACTCTTAAAGAACTTCTAAGTATTGTACATTATTTTACTTAACATAAAAGAAACACTTTGAAATTATGTTCAGTCCCAAAATTTAATTTTGATCTCTGTGGTAAAAAGAGGGAAGAACAAGAAATGTGTCAACAAATATGGAAATATATATGCTTCATTTATTACAACAATCTATTGTAATATAGATTCTGTGTCACAAATACATGAAACTTCTCACAAATATCTGTGACCAAAATATTTCTTACGCCTTTCTTTTCATACAGTCTTAATCCAATTGTACAGATCAATTTAGGACAAAAGTCTCAGCTCTGTTTGCCTAAATAAAGCTCAACATCCACACTTCTGAGCCAATCTCACCTTGCAAGAAATCTCACCACTACTACCTTGCAATATACACTCCTGTTTAAGTAAATTTCATTGAGACAGCTCTTGAACACGCATTTCCTGATTAGAAGAGAAAAATGTAAAAGCAAATAGTTTTAAGCTTCTTAAGAAACAGTACAGGCAACAAATTACCTTCTGTGCCTGTTATTTATTTATTATTATTTTAAAATTACTAGTTATAAAATTTATATTAATTATTGCATTATTTACACAATAATTTGTGTATAATCTTTATTAATAAAGACACTGAAACAGTAATGGGTGCTGAAGCTTTTATCTTCAGCTGCATGATAAAATCGAATAATTTCAATTAACTGAAAGAACAAAAAGACTTCTATCCAGGAATATGGATCAATTTGTTAATCTTACCTGGTGGCTTCAAATAAGATTTTCTCAGATAACTTTGAAGAAACAGAATTGAAAGCTCTCTTGAAGTCTTCAAAAGGCAAAAATCCTCTATCTTTAAGATTAAGAATAGGCAAGAGAAAAATAACGTAAATTAGGGTGTTTTTTAAAACTACTTAATACAATGTTTGCATGTAAGCTAATCAATTCCCAGTTTTGAAATGATGATACACTCTAAGTTACTGCATTAGAAAAATGTTTTAGAAAGGCAACTATATAAAGCTGAACAATCTAAAACAAATTTTATACTGACTATTCCTTTTTGCTAGTGTGAACTCTCCAAAAGTAATGTGCCTACATCTACAACTCTCTTATTTAAGTTTTCATTTTACCAGTAGCATTTTGAAAAACTGAACAAACTAATTGAAAATTTGAAATTTGCAAAGCTTTGAAAATAACTATAAGATATTCAAAATTACTTTTCAAATCTACCATTTTCATTGACAACTTGGATATTTTGAACATTGTGTTTTAATTTTTTTTCACAAATGTTACTTACTCAACCTATTAGTTCAGTTTAATCCTGCTGAATGCATTATATCAGAGCAATATCAGCTGATCAATCACTCAGGTTATGAATTCACTTCCAGACTCATCTGGAAAATAAAGCATCTCAAACAAGGCTACTGTAGACCATAGCAAGGCAAACAAAAGCACAGTGCTTGAAACAGTTAAGTCCTTTGAAATAACCCACTAAAAATAACACTTGAAAAGCTACTTTTAGTTCATGGCAAAAAGCTGAATGCATGCTTATCAGATCATCCCAACATCTGATCTGCCATATGTTTCACTTTCCCTCTTCTCAAAGACCATAGTCCTGTCTGAGATCAGGAAAAAAAAAGGCAGAGGATCTGAAAATCCATCAGCTCAGAGGTTTCTGATAAAATTTTCCCTTTTTCAGTTTGCTGATGGCACATCCTTTGCTATTTAACAGGAATGAGAAAGAATCTCCACATCTACTTCCCAATGAGAATGAGGAAAAAACCCCTCATTATTGGAATAAGAATCCCAATATAACCAGTTAGATTGTGCCTGGGTCAGTGTGACCCTCGCTGCTGAGCCAAAGGCGGCACTGTGGTGCTTTACCCCAGAGATACCTTGGCTGCTGGAGATTGCAGCAGGGCACTGAGCAAGTCCAGGCTTGTCAGGGGCTCCGTTTACCTCAGGAGAGAGAGCTTCTGGCGATGGTGAAGAGATAAAGGAGTGGATTCTGCTGGAGGGTTATATCCAGATGTTTATTCCATGGTTACAGAGGTCTGAACTGGGGCAACTGCTGCCAACAGAATGGAGGCCGCATGGTCTCATTAACCTTTTAAGCTCCGGGACAGGGGAAGGGGAGGGGACAGGTGAGCCACCAACCAGGTGAAAGGGGCAGGGTCTCAAGGGACTAGGGACACCTATCCAATGTCCCCCAGGCCTGAGGGACCAACCACACGACGCCTTGCTGGAATCTTAAGCCTGATTGACAGGACTCACTCAGCAAGGGGGTGAGGGGGAAGGGAGAGAGGCATAGGCACACCTGGGAAGGGACCCGGAAGTTTAAAACAGGACATTGCAACACACCGCAACACCTCATTCCTTTGGTGTCCCTTCCTTGGTCTGTCATGAGAAGTAAAAGAAATCTACAGCCACAAGCAAGGGAATGGGTAAAACCTGTGGCACAAATGAGTGGGGAAATGTGAGTCATAGAGACACAATGAGAGGCAGCAAATAGGAGAGGGGAATGGCAGAGATTTCCTCTAACAGCTGGAGGAGCTGCTGCCACCACAGACAGAGCTGCAGTCTAGAACACTGCAGGCAACTGAGCCAGACTTATTCAGCTACACCAACACCATCTTTATTAGCTAGTACTGCTTGATTTAACTTTGCTGCATCCAGGACATCACGTCTTTTTATTTCCTTCAGGTGTTCTGTTCTGCTTAATTGCTTCAGAATTAAACTAATATTTCAAAGATGAAGAAGAAAAAATCCTTATAGTGCGTATCAAGAGCTGTAAATATTTACTTGTTTCATTACTGTATAATGGTGCAATCTTCATTGTCCTCATAAAACTTAACAAACTTTTCAAATAATGGATCTAGAAAAATGTAAAATTAAATAAATCTCCCTGCCAAAAAAAAAAGCCAGTTTCATTTTCCTCCTTAAAAATATGTACGACTAAGGTCTACTGATTATGAATAGTTTTAATTCTAGAAATAAAAATAAAACTGCAATAATAACCTTCAAAGTTAGAGAATAATCATGAAAACATTTCAATATAGTTAAATTTTTCTCACATATTTTCTATACTTGAGTATAATACTTCTGTTTACCTCTACTTTTTTTTTTGTTACCTGCCATCTCATGTTTCTTTACACTGGAGAGAAACCTGGACTTTTCTAAGCCATTTGCATGCCATGGATAAAGATCCATGCTGCATAAACAATCTATCTGGCATCATTCCCAGAAGCCAAGTCTGAAATAATGTATAACCCCAGCTAGAGATTCCTGTGAAACCCATAATAAAATTGAGTGTAAAACTGAATTGGTTATTCCTTCTGTATGCTGTGTGCAAGTCTTGTACATTTATCTTTACCTTTCTAAGGAACAGAAAATTAAAGAAATTAAAATATAAATCTTGTTTGTAAGCTCTGAATCGACCATTTATTCTAAAATCAAATACAACATAAAAATTAAGAAACAAAAATCTGACCCACAAAAGTTAAGGTCTCTCCATAAAACATGCAAAAATCCTGACACAAAAATTCAGCAGATGGATGATTTTTGGAAAAGAAATCCCACTTCAACTCAATGTATAAACACACATTAATACTCTTCTTGCATAATTGCTGATATATGACTTATGTTCATTTAAAACAAATTACTTTTCTTGAGAAGAGAAGATGACTGTATTCTACAGGAATTTTTCCTTTATCTAGTAACATAACAAAAGCTCTGCACTTCTTTTCCTTTTGATTCATTCATATTCTCTTCTTCCTGCGGTGGTTCAAAAGCACAACTCCTTCAGCTCCACCTGCTGTCTCAATTTAAATCTATCAGTGTACAGATTTCCAGTGCCTTTTTGCTTACTTCTTCTTGAAAATCATATATTAAGAACTATTACCATCTCACTTTCCAGGATTACACTGTCTTGCTGCTTTCAACTACCAGGTTCTGTACATGCACCATTTCTATAATAACAGAGGTTGCCCAAACATGCTGAACTTGCCTGCATGAGCAGCTTTCCATTCAATTGGATAACTATGGAAGGGAAATTATAAAAAAGGCAGTATAAGCTTTCCATCCATTTATTCCTTCTCTTTCATAGTAACATGAGAGCCCAGAAAATGACAGCATACAATTTTCCTTTTCTAGAATGACTCCTATAATAGAGTCCCGCCCACTCATTGATTTGGAGAGCTGCCGACTCATGTGCTACTAGAAAAGGCTGCAGAGCTATGTCAACACACAAAAAGGACAGCTTAAAAATTATAAAAGCCACTAGGTATAAACAAATCCATGATCTATCTTTTTATCTTCACTGTTTCTGATTCAGAAATTCATGTGCTTTTTCTCCTGGAAAAAAATCCCAAACCAAACAATCTTTATTTTGTATTTGTTGCCTAAATTAAAGATTTACCAGAAAGGGTGTGGCTTAATGAGCATGTGTTCTAGCATCATAAACAGAATCAGCTTCCCTAATGCCTTTCAAACAAATTTATACAAATACCTGTGGAGTCATGTGGCAAAAGGGAAGATGGAATTTAGCATAAAAGCAACCTCAGTTTTTTATAACTTCATTTTTTGTATGAATAATTTATCCAATAAGACTTGCCACATGACCCCACCAACAGAAGTTTGAGTGTAAATTGGTAATGTCACGGTCAACAAAACCCAAGCAGGACTATATAAATGAGAAGCTTATTTCTTGAATTATGGTGTAGGAGTCCAGTATTTTTCCATGTTAATAGTGCATCATTATCAAAAAATTCATAGAAATTTTCATCACCAGCTTGAACAAAGTTACTAAATACTTGTCTTTGTCATTAATCAATATAATGTTGCTATTAAGAAATGCCACTTTGAGTGGCAAGAATAAGTTCAAACTAAACGTAACATAGAAGCACTAAAAATATTACAGAACTGTATGAAATGTCTTTAATAGCCACAGTCAGCTCATTTACAGAATGAAAGATCAGAATCATGGCACCATTTAGGTAAGAAAAAGACCCTTAAGTCCTTTCAGACCAAGTGTTGACCCAGCACTGCCTTGCTCACCACCAAACCACATCCCTGAGCACTGCATCTACATGTGTGTTACATAGCTCCAGAACCTCCACTGCTTCCCCAGGCTTCTGTCCCAATGCCTCACAGACCTTTTGCTGAAGGAATTTTTCCTAATATCCAGTCCAAACCCCCTCTGGGGCAACTTGAGGCCATCTCCTCTTGGACTCTTGCTGGCTGCTGGGAGAAGAGACCCCCACCTCCTTTCAGGTGGTTGTAGAGAATGATAAGGTGTCCCCTGAGCTTTCTCTTCTCCAGGCTAAACAACCCCAGATCCCTCAGATATTCCTCCCATGTCTGACTCTCCTGACCCCTCACCAGCTTCGTGATCAGTACATATTATACAACACTAGCGACTATGGCATTTAAGTAAGAAAATATTTTATTCTAATTAAATAAAACCACCTTTTTATCCAAAAAAGAAGTATATATGTAGTCCTAACAGAGTACTAATCAATATCAAAATCTCAAACTCAGTAGTTTTAAACAAAGATGCTTCACTTTGTAGAAATTTGAGTTCTTTATACACAAAGGAACTGTAATATTCAAATCTAACTTCTGGAGCATCAGCACCCACATCTGTTACTTCCTCTAAACAATGAAAGAAATTTCTGGTTTAATATTCAGATTGGAATTTACTGAAGACCAGCTGGATCAAAATTAATTTGGTAAATCTGTCTAAAATAAAAACTTCAATAAAATATAGAAAAAAATAAGAGGAAATGCGAGAAATATTTGCATCATTTATGCTTCTACAGCTTTTCTGGAACCCATCTTATTTTATGTACTATATATATCCTTTAGTGTCTTTCAGCAGGTTCTTACCTCACAACTTTACCTGACAGGAACACTGGAGTGACATATATTGATTAGCAAATTTCCAAGATCCACTAATATTAGTGTGTTATCAGGATTCATTTATAGTAAAAAAGCAATAAGCTAAATCACATGAGGAAAACAGTAAAAAAAAAAAAAGATTTTTCAGAACTGATTTAGGAGGTGACCAAGAGATCCCTGCAAAACGTCTTTAAACAATGTAAGGATCAGAAAGGGAGTATATAGACAAAGCAGAGAGGTCCCTTTGAGCTATATTATATTGGTTTTTGATGGGACTGCATGCTCATGAGTCTAAACCTGTCACAGAGAGCTGCTAAACTAAGAATAGAACAGAAAGAATCTATAACAAAGTTCTGTGTCCAGGGAATCTGTCCCTGAGCTGCTCCTGTGATTGGCCCTTAATGGTACACATGGAAGATGAGCCAATCACAGGTGCATCCTATTGCATTCCACAGCAGCTGGTAACAATTGTTTACATTCATCTTCTGGGCCTTTGCTTCTCAGAAGATGGACAAATCTGAAAGAAAGGATTTCTATGAAAAAATGTCTGCGACATAAACCCTTCCACCTGTGTTATCAGAGTACAAGACTGCACACAGCTGCAGCACTGAGACAGCCACCTGAGGGCATGGGAGCAGATTCCAGAGCAACCTCAGCTTATTCCAGTCTGGAGAAAGGACAAGCCAGACATGATGAGCCCACTTAAGCTAAGGCTGCATGTTCCACCACGCCTGCAACACCTCCCCATGACCATGTCAGAAATATTAACAGGCAGGGAGTCCTGCCTAGAAAGCTCTGATAGGATGTGCCAGGAGAGCAGCTGGAAGTATCCTTGAGCTCACACTGCCCTTCTCTGCCCTGGCTGCCAGGGTGCCCTGCTGCTGGCACCTCGTTCAGCAGCAGCTGCTGACCTGCTGGGGTCCTCCATGAAGGCACAGCTTTGGGACAAGGAAAACCCAGGACATTGGGGCCTGGCCTCCCAGGAACACTGCAGGGAGGGCTTTTAGTCAGGTCTAAATGTAACAGTACCAGGAAGGAACTTCAGCTTGGAAATTACATATTTTAATGACTACAATTCCTTCAGTCCCCTTTTCAGTTGGAAGACTAAATGCCAGCAGCCAGTTAGCTGAATGGTTGCTGAAATATAAGAGCATGTTAGATGACTTCAAATAATTTTGAGGAAAAGAGGATCACTGGACCAAACTGTCAGAGAATGAAAAAATAAAAGTCACATAGACATGATTCCCACAATGTTGCTAGTTCTCAGAAATGACAGTATTTATATGCAGATATACATACGGTATCAGTTCAACAATGAGTTTAATCTCTGGTTACAGTTTTCCCAGTTATTTGCCTCACAAGGTTTAATTTTAAACATTAAAATTACATAAAGTTCAAAATTTATATTAACAACCATACTAAAATAATATTTTACTCACGATATAGCATTGTTATTACAAATTATTTAGAAAAATCAAGCAGAATAGGAATGTGATTCAAATTTTTAGAGCTCAGCTTTTCCAAGGAAGAGTTCATTCATGACATCTAGTGGGTAAAGTTAGTATTACTTTTAACTTTTAGAATAAATGCAAACGTGATCAAAAAAAATGCAGCAACAATTTACTAAAAATTCAGTTGCTTGAACTGCAGTTGATGATGTTAAGCAATTGCCATTTCTACTGAAAGTGTTAGTAAGTAGTGCAGCTGAAAACCAGTTTCACCTTAAGAAATAATGAATGCACACCATTCCCCATGTCTTGCAAAAACAATTGAAAGGACTCTCCTTGCCAGGGCTGTTCTTAATCGTTTCCAAAAAAATAGAAGGGCTGCTCCTGCAGCCTAGGATTTTGTGAATTTTGACAACAAAGCAATTGCACAATAACATGCTCAAGAACTGGATCCTAGCAATTGACTTTTAGGACTTCAACATCTGCATTTGGTTCCTCTCTGGTGCACAGAGAAAGTTGTGTTTCTCAGAAGCAGATTAAAAACCACACACATGTTGAAAGGAACACACTCAGGACCTAGTCATCAGCAAAAGCAAAACATGTGGCTGTGCTACAAACCTTACCTAATGCACACTAGCAGGAGCCACAAAAAGAAAAGTATCTGCCTCCCCAGGGACCTTTTAGGGATCTTCACAACGAGCAGCAATTGGGGAAAGGGCAACAGTTGCTGGAATTGGGCCCACTTAAGGAGCAAGCAAAACCACGAGATGACAGAATCAGCCCTAGAACAAAGGTTTCTTAATTAATTTTTGTGCAGCTGCACAGACCAAATGGTCACAGCAGTGCCTAAAGCCACAGCAGGTGTGACTTGGCACCTTTTCAGGGAGCAATAACTAAACCTGCATCTCCTGTTTCCCAGGAGTCCTCTACTTGTATTCTCCTTCCAAGGAGATGCCAGCAGTGACTCATGCACAGAGCCTGCTCTTGTTTAAATGCCTTAAGCATGTTTTGAGCACTCCTGCTGGAAGAAACATCCAGGGAATTTGACAGAACACTTAATTTTATATGGTAAAAATAGCTAGGAGAAGATAGATAAGGAAGAAGCTGAGCATTCTGAGATTCATAATTCAGCAGTTAGGGCTCACGTTAGAAGCCTTAAGCATTTTTAGATCTGGCCACAGTTCATTGAGAAAATGTTTACCCACAGCTGAAATGCATCAGAAATTACTACTCTTATTGTTTACTAAATATTTTTGTGGGTTTTACTCTAAATTATCATAGACACAATTTTGTTTATGACCTTGTCAAGACAGTTTTTGTAATATACGTGCTTAATTTGAAAATAATAATAATAATTAGTCCCAAGTGGTCATTAGGGAAGAAGATTGCTCAGGCTGAAGAATAAAGATGATTCAGCCTTTCTATACTTTACATATATAATGCACTTTCTAGTAGATTAGTCTCATTTATTGACATGCCATGAGAAAGACACACACACTGTATTCTAAAATCTTTTGTGTTCTTCATACTCTTTTTTAATTCACTTGTACTTACTTGAATAAAAATGTGACTTCTAAAACTACATCAAGACATACAAGATATCCTGTATTTTCCTCTAAGCATGGAAACACATTCTTTCTCTCAATCTTTCTTTTCTTAAGATTTCTGTACAGTTGTAGATTTACATTTGAGAAGTCATGGCTAAAAATGTCCAACTATTACCTGAAACTAAAACCAGATATATTTTTGAGAATACACGTTTATTACTGGGATATGCAGCAGTTTCACATTTACTGAAACCACTGAATAAAGAATTGACCATACCACTAATAAACACCAATAACAAGCTCAGTAAGTCACTTTTTATATCTTGTACATATATGAAATACAATACAACCTTCTACTCATCACAGTCTTCAAGAGAAAAGCCAGGGGTTTGATTATTTTCTTTTGGAATAAATATGTGCAAATTGGAAAATTACTTTTAGAATTTGTAGGTATTTCTGTTTACCACACCTACAGCAACACACTCCAATTAGTGTAGACCTGTGTTCTCAACAGTGAGACATCCATAAGCTGGATCTTCAGAACATAAAAAAAGTATGTACCTTTGAGGGTTTCTAGCAAATAAACCATTACTAGACCAACTGTAGAGTCTTCTCTGCTTAAATAGCCCTTCCTGTCCTCATTGCACACTTCAAAAACCTACAGAAAGAAAGTAATTTGCATTAAAAACCAATAAACCTAACTTAGGATTTTTTATTTTGCTTAACTGTTATAGGAAAAACAAAAGAAACACTAGATAAATCACCTCTATTCATCTACTCTGTTCCAGCAAAATTGAAAATGGGGAAGTCCACTGAGTTTGGGATTTTTAGGTTAAAATAAAATTTTTCATACTGCTACATTTTATGTGCTTATGATGAAAAAACTTTTTGCAAACTTAGAATACATAGTACAGACTCCCGGGAAACAAATCACATGAAATTTGCTTCTACCAGACCACGCATTTTTTCTAGAAAAATGCCAGATAGCTTTAATTCTCATTAAGCCACTATACAGACAGGAACTATGAGGAGAGAGTGCAATGAAAGTGTAGTCAGAAGCCATCAAATTTTCTGAGGTACCTATAGAAGACAAAACAGCATTTCCAGAGAAAAGACTACACACTTAACATAGGAACCCATCCAAAGTTCCTAAGAGCTTTTCCCACAGAACACCTTCAGCGAGGGTTGATAATACAGCATCATATCTGACAGTAGCGAAGGCTTATCCACATAAAAGCATTTCAGGGAAAACCGCTATACACAGCCCTGCGGACAAGCACTGAGAGAGTTACACAAACCAGCTGAATTTTCAGGAAAGCTTTTCTAAGAGTAGCCTGCCCTTTACACTGCGTGTTGACACTTCCAGAATTTGTTAACTGCAGCCACAAGCTTACAATAAATTAGAGTAATGAGAACCGAGCGCTCAGTTCACCGCAGCAGCCGAAGCGCGCTTTGATGCGGGCCGCGCTCCTTCTTTGATTAACGTTCCACCTGCTTTGCTCCTCTCCTTGCCGGAGCCCTCACGCAGTTATCTCATTAGCGGGGCACTTCACACACAGCAATTAACGCCGCGCCGAACGAACCATTATGCAAATTCCGCACCTGCCCATAACTAATATTAAGGTCCAATGAAGGCTCCTTAGAATAACTCAGCTCACTGAGACGCGCCGGCTTTGCCGGTGCAGCCGCCCGGAGCCGCCGGGCCCCCTCACGGCGGCCGCGCGCCTTTGCCTCGGGGGCGGGGCCGCGCCGGAGGGGGCGGGCCGGGCCTGGGCCTGCTCTCGCGCCCGCTCCCCAGCGCGGGCGCTGCCGGGCGGGCGGCGGGGCGGTGAGTGGGTGCTGGTGGCGGGCAGGGCGGGCGTGGGGTCGGTGAGTGAGTGTTGGCGAGGGGCCCGGCGGGCTGCAGGCCCCGAGCGCCTGCCGGGGCTCTTTGGTGCCGTGGCCCGCGCGGCGCCTCCCCCGGCCGCGGGCGCTGCTTTCACTGTGGAGCGGCGGCCGCACGGCCCTCGGCGCGGTGGGGGCGGCGGCTGCGGGGTTCTGCCGCCGGGTTTAGGGAGGAGGCACAGCAGAGGGGCTCGCCGGGGCCACGGGGTGACGGGGGAAGGCCGCGGTCCCGGGGTGTTCCCGCGGGGCTGCCGGAAAGCGCCGCCCCGGCTGGGCCCGGGCTCCTCAATCCGCTCCGCAGGGCGCGCTGGGTCGCTCAGCCATGGGGCAGTATCTGTGTCGTGCAAATCACACTTCTGATTTTTAGAATGCTTTCTTCTATCTTAGCCTGTTTTCCATGTGCAGGTTTTCACGTTTGCAGCTTCTCATTTGATGGTTACCCCATTGCACGTGTTTCTTTGTTTCCCGGCCACCGAAACAAGCCTTGTACGCTGGGAAATTTCCCTGAGCTTCTGCCAAACCGAAGCACAATTCTTTAGTAATAAACAAGTGGGAGGTAGGAAGGGAGACAGGCTTGACCATAACAGAAACGTTCAATTTCTGCTTGGTGTTTTTTCATTCCTAGGAACATGCTTCGGGAGGACGCACACGGTAAATGGACAGTGTCCAGCAGTGATGAAAGTGCCGAGGAAAACTCGGACAGTGAAAAACCATGTACATCTTCACTATCGGATGCTGCGTGTGGTAGTACTAGTGGACCACAATATCCATGCTCTGAAGCTAGGAAAGCTGCTCACAAGAGAAAAGCTTCCCCCGTGAAGTTCACTGATACAAGTCTTTCTGCAGAAGCACCTCCAGCAGTAAAACAGAGACCAGGCCAAGAAGGTTCAGGTTGGTGTCTTTCTAGTAGTGATGAAGAGCCTGAAGATGAGCAAAAGCATGCCCACAAAGAAACAGTGAAAGAAGAAAAACACGATGTGTCCGAAGAGCATCCTTTGAATCTTTGCAAAGATGACAAACTCTCAGAGAATCTGAAAGAGGAGGAGTATGATGTAACACCCAGTGAAGCCCAGGATACCTGGGATTTGGTGACTGGAGGCAATCCTTTCAGGTTTTTTCTCACTAAAGTCAGAGGAATTGAACGGAACTATAATTCTGGAGCCCTGCACATAAAAGGTGAACAAGTGGCTTCTACTGCAAGAGGGCTTTGGGGAGAAAGCAAGGGAATGCTTATTTTTAGTTTGTGGGTATTTTTAAATGCAGCTATTTCTTGGTGTTGCTGAGGTTTCGTATTCTGAACGTGCAGGTCTGTAGAAATTGATTCTGTTATCTGGACCTTTCTCTTTTAGAAGTATAGTGTATAAAACATTCTCTGCTGATACTTAATTGCAATTATTTAGCCAAGGCAAGTCATGCTGCTTCTTATTGCTGCTTTCCCTGTGGGCTAGTCTGGGGAAAAGCACCTGTGACTCTTAAAGGGGTGCTTTACTTGGGTGCATAACTCTGAGTTGTTGTTTGCGCTTGCCTTTGTGCTATTGAATGGTTTGGACCTAGTAATTCACTATTATTAGGTGAAGTACTTCTGAAATTCTGTGTCTGGAGTTCATGGATCTGTTTAAATTCAGATGGGAGAGAGCTGTCCATCAGTTAATATGGAGTGGAGTTTTTGGTGTACAATACAGATGCCTCAGGAATGCTCTGTTAGTTGTTTGATGTAAGGGGGAAAGCTTTCTGCACCTGTAAACATCCCTGTAGTTGGAAATAAAATCTTACACATCACAAGACAATCAGAAACGAGATTTAATAAGAGAATTGTGTACAGTTTGCTGTGTTAATATGATTGAGCTATGGATACACATATCCCACAATCAGTCTGCAGCAGATAAATCAGCATTAGCTATGCCCTTATTGCTGCTACTCTGCCACAGTTCTTCAAGCTCACTCAGCAGGGGAGAATATAATTTGTTGTCTCTTTCTCAATATGATGTTGGACTTTTTCCTAATCAGCTTTTAAAACTTGTTTTTTGTTTTGAGAGGATTATTAATTTTTCTAAGCATATGATCCTAAATGATTCACAGGAGAGTTAATGACTTGAAATACTTGGAACAATAAACTTATGAATGCCTCTGTTACACCAGGTCTATGAACAATCTGGCCCTTGTACCGTGGTAGTTATCAAGCTGTTCAAGATGCTATTATGTTTACTTGAAGCTTTTTTTATTTATTCATGCTTTAATATTTTTAATAGATATTTTGTCTCCTCTTTTTGGAACTCTCATATCTTCTGCCCAGGTGAGTTTCCTCTTTGTCAAACTGATTTCTCTTGCTTCTTTCACTACATTAATCTTAAACTTGATAATCCATGCCTGAGCCATGTACTGATATTAAATGTTTCCAACTGTTAAACAATTTATTGAAATATAAACACCATCCTATGTTCTGCTGTAGAATTTAGGCAATTATAAAACTACTTTCTCCTGTTTTTGAGGAAAGTGCAACTGAGAAGCATGTATTTATGTTAATATAAATGAGGTTTTTTGAAAGAAAAAATGCCTTGCAATCCAGGAATAATGTCTTTGTTATTGCCTAGAAGTTTTGCTATCATTCATGATATAAACACATGGCAAAGAGATGATCCTTGAACCTAAGCTTTTACATTATGTGCGTGTGATTCTTTTTTCTCTGGATAGTAAATTTTATGAGTACTAATGCACACTTCTGAGTAACTTAAATTCATTCTTTAGTTGTTAAAGAGGAATGAAAGAAAGGATATAAAAGTCAAAAATACACCTGTTTTTAGAATATGCTATATATGAGGTAAATACTTATGTGTGATTAACATAAAAAGCTTTTTTATTGTAGTTCATTGGTATAGCTTTTTTTTTTTTTCTTTTTAATAAGTCTGTTTTCTTTTTCTTACATACAAGTTTAACTACTGTATAGATGTGGGATGGCTTGTAAGACAGTACCCGCAGGAATTCAGGTATGTTTATTTTACAAATGTGAAATGATGACATTTCCAGATCATTTCTGTTCATACAAGGTCCTGTTATAAGTGAATGATAAGCACTTCTTGCACTGCAGGTGATTGTTACCAATTTGATATGCACAGACTCTTAGTGTTCTTTCTTCTCTCCTTCCACAGCTGTAGTTCTCTGATTTCTTGACTCTTTTCTAGACTGGAAAATAGTTAGAGTTCAGGATAGCTGGTTTCTGATTGTTATTAGCTCACACTGAGGAGGTCCCACTGTGGGCCTCAATGAGATGGCAGTAGATGACCTATAAAGGTGGAGCAAGAAGCTTTTTGCCCTACAGTTCACTGAGTCAGGAGCCAGATAGTGCAAGAGAAAGAAGAGAAAGTAGAAAGGGCGCAAGAAAACTGTGTGGCAAGGATCAGGATGGTTGCATGGCTATGATATAGTGAGTTGATGGGTATTGTCATGAAAGCAGTTCTTGTTTGCTTGAAATTCCTTTCTGATAATTGCAAACTCCTGCAGATGAAGTGAGCATATAATGTGCCTTTTTTTTTTTGTTTTGCTGGAAGTGCAATAGAACCAGAATTCACAGAATCACAGAGTGGATAAGGTTGGAAGGGACCACACCATTCCTTGTGGGATCCTCCACTACATGTGTCAGAAAGCTGTCATCAGTGCTTTCAAGGAGCTTCCTGTACTGTTTGTTTTGCTGTGTTCCTTCTCCACACACATCAGGGTAGTTAGTTCCCCACAAGGACCTGGGTCTGGGGCTGCTTGTGCTGCTGCTGTAGAAGGCCTCATCCTCTTAGCCATGCTGATCAGATGGCAGCAGCAAACACCAACAGTGTCACTCTTACTCATCTGCTTTTTTATCCTAACCCCTGACATCTTGATTGATATGTTCAAAGTGTTGCCTCATGTAGAGGGCAGCTCCACCACTGCACCTTCCTGTCCTTCCTAAACAGCATGTAGCCCTTCATGACAATATTCCAGTTGTGTGAGCTGCCCCACCATGTCTCTGTAATTGCACTGTATCAAAGCCCTGTGAGTGCACACAGCTCTCCAGTTTGTTCCCTGTACTATGGTGTGCAGGTGCTTTATGGAAGTATCTGAGTGTGCCAGTATCTCAGGGGGGATGCAAAGGGATACCCCATAGTCCTGTCGTGTAGTTATGCATTTAACTGCTTGTACTCTGTGCAGTTAGCTCCACCCTGTCCCATCATTCCCTGCAGCTGGCAGGAGAGAAGAGAACACAACTTGGGCTCCAGTTGTCCCAAGGCCTTGAGGTCCCTCTCACTTGTCTGCAGTCTTGCTGGGACTTTGTGGGTACTCTCTTGAAAAACCCATAATAATCAGTGGGCTGAGTTTTCTTGGTGGTCCAGTCTCTTACCTGACACACACCTCCCTATGGATTAGATCTGGTTGGCAGGACCAGAAGTTTAATTTTAGGAAGTGAACACCAAATTAGTGCCAGAAGAGACCCTCTCCTTTTCCCTATCAGTGTTCCACCTTCTCTGTAGATAATAATTACTAAATTGTCTTAGGTCCACATTGTGTATATCGGTGCTTTTGAGAGCTTACATTTGTCTGTTCGAGCTCTAGGGAGAGTTTCTTTCATGATCTTGTATAAACGTTTTTATTTTGGTGCCTGCTTTACTCCACACTTCCTGTTTCCCTTTTTTTTTTTTTTTTTTTGTTACCATTTTCCAGTGTCTATTCTTTAGAGGTTCTGTTGTAGTTACTTGTATTTTGAATTAGTTAATAAGGCATACTGATTTCAGTGCCATCTTTCTGCTGGACTGTCAGATTTAGGGGCCAGATACCATAGCTACATGAAGGAATGGTTTAGGCTAATTGCTGATTCACTTGATGTTTTAATGGTAATCTCCTTTTGTTTAAGGAAGAAGCCATTGCTGATAGTTCATGGTGAGAGGAGAGAATCCAAAGCTGAACTAATTGCACAAGCACGGCCTTATGAGAATATTAGCTTTTGTCAGGTAATTAACATTTGTATCATCCTTTAGTTGAAGTTAAGCCATATCTTACACACAGAGTCTTGTTACTGATGAAAAGACACCTTATGTGGGAAGGTTTTTGTTACACTTTGAGGAATATCCAGGATACCAGGACCATAGGAACACGCTAGCAGTGATCTTGGTCACATGTGATTATGGTAGGTTTCACCCCAAAAGTTTGTACAGAACAGCTGCCCACAGAAATGTCACAGGGCTCACAGAAGAGCTGGTCACCTTCTCCACTAACATGTTGCATTCAAATTCTTAAAGTGGCTGAAAAGGAAGCATTGTTTTTGTGTGAAACTCAGAACTTAGTCCTAGTGTCACTATAATCTTAAATCTCATCAAAGAGTTATTATTTCCCAAATACATTTTACACAAGAAAATGCTTACTGTTAAAATTGCTGTGAGCATGCCTCCTGGCAGGTGCCATTTTATCTCTGATGTTCTGTTCCTTGTTTTGCTGTCCCTAAGTGGTGAAGCCATTGGCTTCATCCTGGGGGAGGATGTGGCTGTGGCAATTTTCCAGTGTTTCAGGATTTTGCCAGGTGAAGTATATTAATGATCATGGGGACACTGTGCACTTTGTTAGTAGGAGAATGATCTTGGAATTTTGTTCTCTTTGAAACAGTCTGGTAATCCTGAGTTTCTTGTTGAATGTGAACCCAGTACTACAGGTGTGTCCTCCCTGGTGTTCAACAGTGGGGAAGCATCCCCTCCCTTGACCTGCTGGCAGCACTCCTCCTAATGCAGGCCAGGACCCTGTTAGTCATCTTTCATGCAGGGGCACATTGCTGGCTTCTGTTCCATGTCCAGCAGGAACCTTGAGTTATTTTCTGCTGACTCTTTCAGAAAATGCTGCTAGTTAAAGAGGTACAAATTCTGGAACAGTTCCAGCATTACCATCTAAAATCTAGCTTGTGGAAAGTGCATTAGAAATATGGAGAAGGAAGATGATAATGTATTTTGTGATCTGTCCACTAGAGAGCAGTGAAATTAAACAAACTAAGAAGCAATGCACAATAGCAATTTTTAATGATTAACTTTTAATTTTGTAGGCTAAACTGGATATTGCATTTGGAACTCACCATACGTAAGTAACACCATGAAGCAGAAAAGTCTGCAGTAAAACTGGATTTCATAGAAATTGTTGAGTCTTAAAGCTTCCATAAGCTTCTTCTATTTAGACATGACAGGATTGTTCTAGTTTAATGAGACAAATTAGCTATTTGAGTACATATGAGATGTGGAGGTTAAACAGTTGAATTTGAACTGGTCTAAGACAGGTGGACTGCAGGTCCTGGCTCTTAACTCGTGCCTTAATACCAAAACTGTAATGCAAACTTGTTCAGTCATAGGCAGGACTGACACAATACTGATTTACTGATCATGTTTTTCAGTTCATAAGGAGGATCTGAAAATAACTAGCAAATCTGAGGGTGTTCTCAAGAAAAAAACTTGAATTGGATATAATAGAAGTGTCTCAAAGAAAATTTTGTAGATGGAAATCTACAGAAAAGAATAGGTCTTATGTTTTAGCAAAGATCAGTTGAGTTCAGTTTGAGTTTCAGATCTCATTCTTTGGGATCACATGGATATGCTGCCTTTACACAGCTAATGAAAACTTGGATATGAAAATCTGAGCAATTTTTTTACAAAAGATACAGATGTGTGTGTTTATCTCAGTTACTAGTTTTAAAATTTCGTTGTGCTGTAGCTTAAGAGTTATGATAAATAAATAGCTTTTTTGCCATCACAATGTTTAGCTGTAAACATACCCACTTTTAAGGTAAAAGTCAGTTAAAGAGGAAGTAACTATGTTTTTTTAATAAATTCAGTTATAAATAAAGGCCTTTCAGTGTTCCTTAGTTCTTTTTCTGATTATCTGCAAAGAGATAAGTGTCTAAAGAGCTGTGCAAATATAGGAGGTGTTCTGCAAATATTCACTTTGCTGTGGGTAATTAGTTGCATGAGATGTTAAGCTGTACTCTGGGATGAAATATATGGGAATAGTCTAATGACTGCCATGTGAGCTTGCAATGCACATGGATTGAAGTCATAAGTGCTTGCATGATGCAGAATATGTCTTTGAAAATAATTACCTTGGTGCCTTTTAATGAATTGCTAATTTATCTCCTACTCTCAGTGTAATTGAAATAAATGAAGAGTTATATATCTTTTTTTAAAGGAAAATGATGTTGTTGCTGTATGAAGAAGGTCTTCGAGTTGTGATACATACATCCAATCTTATTGCTGATGACTGGCACCAGAAAACTCAGGGGTAAGCAACAATCCCTAGTAGGTGAATGTTTAATACTTTCCATAGGTATTCCTGCTGGAGATGGGATATTAGATGATGTAGTGTTGCAAGCCTTGACATTCTTAACATAGAGCTATTCTAAAAAAAATTAAAAATTGGACTTAAAATGCTGGTAGCTGTCTGGGTCTGAACTTTTCTTGCTTTCTCCTGTAAAAAAAAACTGTTCCTAGTAGGCTGATGGCTTAAAATCAATCTGACTGATACAAAATTTTATCGTGCTGTGCTGTCTCTTTATGAAAAAACTTTGTAGCTGTAAAGTACCATTTATATAGAGCTGAAACAGCTATTTAAAACTTGCCTTAATACTTAACACTTAAGAATAAGGTGGATGTGCAAGTGTTCTGCTTTTGTTGTGATTGTATCTAGAATGCAGTCTGATAAATGTTGGGCATTATTGGCTCTGTAATACAATAGATGACCTAATCTTCACACAGTATCTTTTCCTGGGAAGGAATTTTTTTCCTGTCTTATTTTTTGGTAGAAGTCTTTAAACTTAATGACCAACCTAGGACATAGTTTTGTTGAGAGCACAAAAACAGGATGAAGTGGCATGTTCATATAAGGGTCCTCAAACTCTTCAGTTTTTTGGCTATTTTTTTAGTCAGATGACCGCAATAAATCAGGGTATAAAATTTCTTCAAACTAATAGAAAGTTGTTTTTCAGAGGTTACTGTCACTTTGACATCCATTTTGCTGCCATTAAATATGGCAGGGTTTTGAGACTTTACTTGTCTGAGACAAGCTCTTTGAGTGGCAGAAATAGACAGTGATTTTTTTGCCTTTAAATCTTATGAGTGGCTTTAGTATCTTATGGCAGTTAGCTTTTCAGAAAGCTGAGAAGGCATGAAAATACCTACTGGGACACTTAGCAAGTTCCCCTACTTGTGAAATATGAGAAATAGTTTTCTTTTTTAGCTTTTGCATACTGCAGTGTTATGCAGGATCACAGTATGGTGGTTCTGAATTTCAGTGGGTAGTATCAACACATTGTAAAGTTGATAATGCAGAATCTTTGGGTCCCATGGCTGCAGTAATGTGTGAGTGGAAAGAAATACTAAATGTTTTCCCTGGTGGTCTCTATCCTATTTTACTCTGACAAAGGTTCTTGAGAGACAATGTATTATTGTGGGCTACTCTTCAAATATATAAACCTTTCAGATGCTTTAACTGGTGGTTTTCTATGCAGTTGCAAAACCAATAGTTTAGCAGAACATATTGCAGTGTTCTATTCCTGTAGAAAATGTTGAAGAAAGAACTGATGGTTGCTAAGTCTGAGCCTGACCAGTTAGTAGAGACATTTATAGTTAGTATCACAATGAATCTGTCAAGTATTTGGTTAGGACCTTCAGATGTGTTTTATTCCCATACTAAGCCCATATGTTATTAATGCATGGTGTACTTGTTTATATGCCTGATTTTTTTCTTTTTTTTTTTTTTTTAAGAATATGGTTAAGCCCTTTATATCCAAGGCTACCTGAGGGAGCATCAGGTGGTGAATCTGCAACTAATTTTAAATCTGACCTAATAAGTTACTTGGCAGCTTACAATTCTCCTGCACTCAAGGAATGGATAGATCTGATTCAGGAACATGATTTATCAGAAACAAGGTATATAAAATCTTAAGGTAACTTGCACTGTGGGTTTTTTTCTTTTTTTTCTAGAAATTAAATATCTGTGTTAGGATCTGTTAGACCTCATGTTTATTTTGTAAGGTAATCTTGTTTCAGGCTCGAGTGTTCAAATGTGACTCTGTGGTTTTAAAAAAAATTCTCTAATGTAGCTTATGTCAAATAGACCAACTTCTAGTTTTATAAGCATGCATTTTAAACTAAGAAAGAAAGGTGCACCAGCAGCAACTTTGCAAAAGGTAGCTATGAAGTAATAAGGACTTGGTTTCATTTGAGCCTGTCTAGCTCAAGTATTTTCTCCAGTAATATTACCAGTAGGAAAAAAACCTGTTGTATAGGGTTTATCATGTAAGAGAGATCATGTAAGCAAAGATTACTGGAATGAGGATTTTATTCAGAATAGGCTTCTGTTGGTAAGGCAGAGTTTAATCAACATACATATCTGTAGAATTTTGGATTGGTTTTGGTGGGCAGTGTTGTGCCTAACTGGTCTTGGAATAGTCTTCTCTAATATCACATTGCTGATATTACTTTAAAATAATTCAGGATGCATCATTTACTTCTAATAAGTAGTTGCACTTCAATATGAGCATTTACTTCAGAAGGTGTAAAGCTCCCTGGCAACTTAATTACTGTTTTATAATTTGAACAAAAATTGTTGAAAAGAAAAGCTGAAAATGATTACATGCTGCGGTGGTAGTGAAGACTGAAACCTTGTCTAGTTTATACATTATTGGAGGGGGCAAAAAAAAAAAGTGTGTACTTTATAATCAGGTGAGCTAACAGCTTCTCTGATTGCATTGATCATCAGCATGAGTTTAAACAGATGAGTTGAGCCCTAGCTCAACTAGCTAGTGATATGCATGTGGTAGGAAAGTCACTTGTTAGAATAAGGATTGCCATTTGATGTGCTGTAGGGGGCATTCAGTCATCAAGAAAATTAGGCATGAGATGTATACAGTAGGGAACATTAGCTTAAAGCTGCTTGTTGTGACTTCAGGCAGGTCTCTTCCCTTTTTTCAGGGTAAAGTCAAATAGGTTACTAAACCCATTATTAGGAAGTGTTGAAAAAGCTGTACTTTGCATCTGAAGTATTAGGTGCCCAAATGAAAACTCATACCTGAATCTGCTGATTTGGATGTAGCAGTAGATTGGCTTTACTCAAAATTGCGTGCCCAGTTTGGGACAAATGAGCTGTTTGTGTGTATTGCCAGCATTATCTATCTTCTGCATTTTTGCACACTGAAAAAGATCTAGCTCTTGTCTCTGCTGTAGAACAGCCTGGTGATGTATGACAGCCATACAGGAGGTTGATAATAAATTATACAGCTGAAAATCCACTTTTCTTTGTATTATGAATTCCATGAGAGACATTAAATATTTCTGGTTGCACTTGAGTGTTCAGTCTTGCTGGTAAGTTTTTCTTAAATGTAAGTTTTTCTTAAATATCTTGCTACTTTAAAACCAAAGCACTTGAGATCTACAAAAATCTGTTGGTTTTTTTTTTTTTTTTTAGAGTGTTTCTGCTTGGTTCTACCCCTGGACGATATCAAGGCAGTGATAAAGAAAAGTGGGGCCATCTTAGGCTCAGAAAGGTACCAAAACTGTAACTTTTATTGTTAATATTCTTTAAAATGTAAATAGAATTTTGGACAGAATTCTTCAGTTCCTTCCAATTTTTCCAGCTGTCATCAGTCTTTTAATACATTGTTACAGTTAAAGTTAGCAGTAACATATGTAGGCTTGCAACTTGGAATTTAACTTAATCTATCTGCTGATGAAAAATACAATAAAAATGCTTTTATGAGTACAGTAGCAATAAAAAGAGACTAACGAGAATCTCCATCATTTATTGGATGCAGGGAGAGACATAGTGACAAAGGATGAGGCAAAGGCTGAGGTGCTTGATGCCTTCTTTGCCTCTGTCTTTAACAGTAGGACCTGTTCTCCATGTGTTCAGCTCCCCAAGCTGGAAGGCAGGGACAGAGAGTGGAATGAAACCTCCATAACCCAAGGGGAACTGGTCAGTGACCTGCTGCAACACTGAAATGGACACAAGTCCATGGGACCTAAGGGGATCCACTGAGGGAGTTGGCAGAAGTGCTCATTGAGCCACTTTCAATCATTTATCAGCTGTTGTGGTTAACTGGGGAGATGTCAGTTGGCTGGATACCCAGGTCATTCGGCCCATCAGCATGAGTATGAAGGCAGGTCCTGCTTGGCTTGGCTAACCTGATCTCCTGTGGCAGCCTGGTGGGTCAGGGAAAGGCTGTGGATGTTGTCTACCTGAATGTCAGTGAAGCCTTCATACAGAATTCTCCTGAGAAACTGGCTGCCCCTGGTCTGGACGGGTGCACTCATTGCTGGGTAGAAAATTGGCTGGATGGCAGATCTCAGAGTGGTGAATGGAGTTACATCCAGCTGGCAGACAGTCACAAGTGGTGTTCCCCAGGGCTCCTTATTGAGCCCACCAAGTTGGAGGGGAGTGTTGATCTGCTGGAGGGTAGGAAGGTTCTCCAGAGGGATCTGGACAGGCTGGATTGATGAGTGGAGATCAACTGTGTGAGATTCAACAAGACCATGTGCCAGGTTCTGTATTTGAGTCACAGCAGCCCCACGCAGTGCAACAGGCTGAGGCAGAGTGTCTGCAAAGATGTCTGGTGGAAAAGGACCTGGGAGTGCTATTGCCAACAGGTGGACATGAGCCAGTGTGTGGCCAAGAAGGCCAGTGGCATCCTGGCCTGTGTCAGCAGTAGTGTGACCAACAGGACAGTGATTTTCTCCTCTACTGAGCACTGACGAGGCCACACCTCGAGTGCTGTGTTTTGGGCCTTTTATGACAAGAAGAACACTGAGGGGCTGGAGTGTGTCCAGAGAAGGGCAGCAGAGCTGGTGTAGGGTCTGGACCATGGTGCCAGAAGCAGCTCATGGTGTTGGAGGTGTTCAGCCTGAGGAAAAAGGGCTCAGGAAGACCTTATTGCTCTTTGCAGCTACTTGGAAGGGGGTTGTAGCTGAGGGAGGTTGGTTTCTTCTCCCCAGAAACAAGTGATAGCACAAGAGGAAATGGCCTCAGGTAGTGCCAGGGGAGATAAAGTTTGGATATTGAGAAAAATTCCTTCAAAGTCTGTCCAGTATTGGAACAGGCTGCCCAGGGAAGTGTTGGGGTCAGCATCCTTGAAGATATTTAACAGATGTGCAGATGTGGGATTTAGGGATATGGTTAGGGGTGAATGTGACAGTATTATGTTAGTAGTTGAACTCTTGCCTTTAGAAGTCTTATGTTTATTTAGGTAAGCTGTAGTGGTAAATTTTCAAGAATGCATATATCAAGTTTGCAGGGACCCTTCTTGTTTGGTTTGGACCCTTCTTTTTTTTGACCTTCTTTTTTGTTGTTGTTTTTCAGAATGTCATGAGGTATTTCATGTAATCTATTAAATGCTTCTCATAATTGAAGAATTTTTAACCTGCACTTCCTGCTGAAATGGCATTATTTCAAATACTGTCCTGAATTTTATATGAAAATCTAATGCTGTCTGTGGCAAACTTCTGTGACATACAGAATATTTATGTATCACATTGCTTTTCAATGTGAGGTTACTCTTGTGGACATCCCTTTGCTCATTAGGAGCTTGTCCTTTCTACTGCACTTTGTCTGATGTTTTTTGCCTATTTAGACATAGAATGAAGAAAAAGAAAACAGAAAAAGCTTGTAAGGGAAAAAGATGATTTTGTGGCAGATGTTTCTGTGATTTAAAAAGGTTTTTAGTGACAATGCAGGTAGACCTGATGATACTAACATTGATGACTGAAGCCATTAGATTGTGTGTTTTCTCTATATGGGGTAAAGATGGAAACTACATGCAATTTAATGTCTGTATAAATCTGTTTTTAATGTGACTTTAAATTCCATTCACAGCTGAAGAACTCCTCTAAAAGAATCATTTCAGTTTTCTCTTCAATTGTTCTTTTTTCCCCTCTTATTGTAGACTTCCATTGTAGCTGGGTGTCATGGCTTTAGGATACAAGAGGAATTTTATGGCCAACAACCACCAAATATGAAAAATATTTAGTTTTATTTGTTGGAACTTCTGAAGTTAATGTTTCATGTTTTTAGAAAGAGTTGCTAACATTCTTTTCACCCATTATTTAGTGGGTGGCTTTGGTGCTTTTGGATAAAACTTGTGATGTTTAATCTTCTCTTGAAGTGAGTTTATTTGGAAAGCCTGATGATTTTTTTTTATTGCAAAGTTAAATATGTAGTATGAATGTTAATCTCCTTCATTATCAGAAGTAAATTACAGAGGATTTATTGTATCAAAAGTGATATGAAGCTGATGAAGGTATTGTGTGTGTGTTGAGGTCTAACACAGTGTTTTAATTCCCCTCACCAGCTTCTGAAGGAGTATGCTGTGCCAATAGCAGAGTCCTGGCCTCTTGTTGGCCAGTTCTCAAGCATTGGTTCGATGGGAGCTGATGGGTCCAAGTGGCTTTGCTCAGAGTTCCAGGACAGCCTGGTGGCTGCAGGCAGCAGTGTGACAGCTTTCCGGAAATGTGATGTCCCAATTCATCTGGTATGTCTTTGAGGTGCTGGTGACCTTTATTTAACACTAAATCATTTGTTTTGGAAATCTTAGTCATTGTTTTGCTTTTAACTTTTGGAAGACAGTAACGGAGTTTTGGTCATGAAATTATATATGTGCCACTTAAAGCCATTTAGTTGTATGTGGTTTGCTATAAAAATGTACCACAATTTCCATCTGCCTGAAGCTAGATTTATATAATCTCATTAAAATTATCTTCTCATTCTACAGCTTGTCTTCCATTGGGTTTTGTAGATGCAGCTGTTTTTCCTGCTGAGATGTAGCTGAATCCTTAGTCATTAATACCTGTGGTTATTAGCAGAATTAAGGGGAGAAGTAGAAAAGTTTGTAGCAGGAGTTTGTTAAATCAAGGAAAAATGAGGGTCAAGCTATGCCTTTACCATGTGCTAATCCCCTGCATACTCATACCTTGTATTTGAGGTGTGAGAGTAAAATATAAAATAATGTTAAGAACTAACTTTGGCTGCTGTGGAAGTGGCTGAAGCAGTATTACTTGAGACTTCCTAGCTAATTTTGGTTAGAGTGGAAAAAATACTAGATTTTCTGTGTTACTGGCACAATTGTAGTTGTAAGCTGCAGTGTAATTTTATTACTTCAAAGAAATGAAGCTTTTAATTTTTTTTTCTCAGGTTTCTTTAAAGTGTTTTTGAAAATTAACAGCTTGTCTATTGAGAGCTGTGTTATTAAAGTTACTTTTTGTTCTATCTCCATGAAGGTTTATCCTACTGTGAACAATGTGAGGCAAAGTCTAGAAGGCTATCCTGGTAAGCAGATGAATCCCCATTTATTTGCTTTTTGTGGTCATAATGTCCTGAAAAATCACTTCAGTGGTTGATGTTAAATGAACATGAAGTTCTCATCTTGCTGATAATGTGATAGAATAGGTGGCAGTAGAATCTTTCTGCTTTTGCTGGAGCTGTGACTCCTGTTGTGATGGAATAGATAAGGTTTTGTGGGCATTGGTTTGTAACGTTTGTCTGTCCTAGCCATGTTCTTATGTCACTGCATAGGAAATCAACAGCTCCTGTCCACTGCTCTTACTCCAGTCATAATTTCATTTTGGCAGAAAATTCAGGTTTGAGTGTGTCAGATTCTTCTAGTTTGATTGCAGTGTTATTCTGCACATCAGATACAGTGGAGACTGAAGTGTCATTGGTCTTTCTTTTTTAATATTGTATATACAACTCTTTAGTTCATATTCCCATGTTTATTTTCATTAAGTCATATTTGTAAAAGCATGGCCCCAGCCAACCTGAAACAGGAAAGAGTACTGTTCCTGTTCCAAGCTATATAGGATAGCTATGCTCCTATGCATGACTAGCTTTTGAATTTTAGCAGCTGGTGGGTTTTGAACATGGAGCTAGCATGAATGTTTTCAGAAGTTTTTGTCTTTCCTCTGGTTAGTGTTTGGAAATACATAGAAATTGCAGCCAGAGAATTTATAGGCATAGAGTGGGGGGAAAGGGACGTGTTCTGAAGGTTTATTCTGATTTCTTGTTATTTTTCTTTTAATTCTGTTAATAAAGTTTTCTTTATACCCTTTAAAGTTTGACCTACTTTGCTGTCTTCCTAGTTCTTTTCTCACAGCAGCAAATGAGTAAATAATTCTAGAGGGTGAGACCCACCACACTTGGTGAATTACATGACTCTGTGTTTGTGCAAATGAACAGTTCTTTAGACTCCTGCAGTTAGTGCATTCCTGAGAGTAGTAAAGCTTTTGTAATGAGTTCATTTGGTGTCTTCCAGGACATGTCAAATACAGTAGGCTTTGCATCATGCTTTTACTACACAACACTAATATAATTCTGTATGCCTGGGTGATTGTTCTTAAATCCATTTCAAGAAATCACAACATGCATTAGCCAAAAGAAAAATCAATACAAATATAATTTTATCGTAGAAGTTCTTTTTAAAATGACATTGATTGGGATTTGGAAAGTTTATTCTTTCATTCTTTCTTCTGAAAGCTGCTTGATTTATTTCTTCTAGTTTGTATGGGTAGTGATTCCAATCTGTTGATATCAAGTAGTATCATATAAAAAACCTACCCATAGTTCTCCCTATATACAATTTCTGATTTTCCTAGTGTAAATATGCTGTGTAGTGTTTAGGAATTGGCTAAATCATAAGAATGGAAAGAACTCCTGCAAGCATATACCATTTTATGCTACTGGAGTGCTTAACAATTTCCTGAAAGTAACTCATGAAGGTAGGACAGATAGCTTATTCCCCAAGATGCTTGCTGCTTTTAGAATGTCTTCCAAAAAATTAATGTACATGTTCTGCTTTTTTCCTGAAGCTGGTGGCTCACTTCCGTACAGTATACAGACAGCACAGAAACAGCTGTGGTTGCATTCCTATTTTCAGTAAGTAGAACTCAATTCTTTGTTGTTCTTTTTAAATTCAGATTGTATGTTTAAAGTTACCGTGCTATAATGTTTGAGTGTTAAAAGCAAATAAGTGGAAGTGGTTACAAGTATGATATTCCTAAACTCCTTAAAATAAAGGCCTTTAGTTACTTATCTGCTGAGTCTTCTCTCCAAAAGTTGGTAGAAAGTTGGCTGTTCATCTAGAAAAATTATAATTTTGTTCTTGTTGGGGTAATGTTGCTACTGGATTTAGGTTTCTGTAAGCTTTTATATAATGTTTCCTTCTCTGAACAGGAATAATGTTACTCCTTTTTTTTTCCTAAACTTCCAGCTGTATTTCACTTTCCCCACTTGTGCCTCTGTATTAATGGGATTTCAACTGAGCCACAACAGGACTAGAAAGACTCTTTTTGGTGGTTGCTTTATTTTTTCCTTGTATGTACAGCAGTCCTGCTGCAAAAATTCTCAGTTCCCTGTGGCAAAATCTTTTGTTAAAGATGCCTGACATTTTCTATTAAAAATTTCTATTTCCATATGCTACTAGTTGTGCCAAATTCTAACAGTCTGACACATTCCATGCCAGATGTCTCCCTCAGGCTGAATTGTTAAAAACTTATGCATGTTTAGAGAACAATGGGGAAAGTTGTTTTGCAAAGATCAAAAATAAAATTAATAGAACTTGTAACCTCTTACAAGACCACAACTTCCCATTCCTTTCATCAGAAACTGTTAACTCTTCTGGACAGAAGTTGCTCTGGTAAGAAAATTTACCAAGGAGGATTGTGTTCAGTTGGGTGTATGTTCAGGAGACTGAGGTAGAATTGCTTGTGGCAGAGAGCATCTTTCATTCTAGAGTGAAGGTGATTGCTGTTCTGAACCTTGCTGGTCAATGTCCAAGGAATGGAACTCAGGCAGAAGCCATGTGAGGCTCTGTCTCCTGCCTTTAAACTGTGTCCTCTGAATACAGTCAGCAAAGGAAGAAAGCTGCAATCAGCTTGAAGCTTTCAAGTTTGTTCAGTTGTGATTCAAAAAGCAAAATAGTCATCAATCTGGAGGTGTTTGTGCAGTCTTAATTTGGTTTCTGTAGTCGTACCTCATGAGAATCTTACTAGAAAACAGATGTAACCTTTTTTCAGTTAGTCTCTTATTTAATACACAGAATGTCACTTAATAATGATATAATTCATTGATTTATTTCTTTTCAATGAGAAAATGCCCTCATAGCTGTCTCCTTGGACATACAGGGACCTGCTCTGGCAGCAGAAGGGCTGTGGAACTGGCTGCAGATGGCAGTGGCCCTGCAGAATTGCTCTGTAGTGACTGCCCAGGTGCAGCCCTTACCCTGCCACAATGCAGCACAGGAGCCTTGAGCAGAGCCTGCATGTGAGCTCTTACCATAGGGCAGGAGGCAGACTGCCCCTTTGTATCTGGAACCTGGGACAGAAAACAGCAGATTTCACTAGATGTAAATACAAAATGAGCTGTTTGAAAGACTTGCTATAATGCAAATCATTGGGCAGTGGAGGGATCAGAGGAATGTAGAAAATACTTTTTCAAACTGGAAAATAGTATGAAACCAGCAGGAAATTAGGGATTCTACCAAAGCTGCAAGGAAAAAAAAAACCTAAATGTTTTATGCTTACAGTAAAGGAAAACTAACTCCTTTTTGCAAGTAGGGAGAGATTAATGCAGTTGGAAGATGGTGTCCTGCAGCCTCTCAACTGAAGAGGCAGGATGTCTGCTCCAGGCATGTGACTTTTTATAATGTCTGTGGGCTGATTTTCTCTCTCCTGCCAGTTGAGTGTGTTTAACCTATAATACAGCTCAGAACTTCATTTTTTTTTTTAAATAGTGTGACTAAACGTAATATTGCTTTTACTTTTCTGATTGTAGCAAATGATGACTAGACTGCTTTGTTAGATTAGCTACTGTGTAGAGTAATTTGCAGAGTTTTCTCTCTGGTATTATTGCTTGTTTTCCCTTCCAGTATTACTAATTTATGAGGACAGATTTGCAATTATTAATAATTTTTGTTAATTGCTGCTTTCAAAACACTTGATCAGCTTTAATGGTATTGTATTTTAACATTCCTTTTAGTTTATTTGCTTTTAATATGGTGTGCCTTATGTTTGTGCAGTTACTTTGTCAAATATTGATTTTCAAAGAGTGGAAGAAGTTGGTTTGACAAGAATTTGTTTGACATATGCCTGACAAGTCCACAATGATTGTTATATTAGAGCTTTGAGTGTTCTTTGGATTTATAAAGTTTGGAATAATTTTGAGTTTTCTTCTCAGTTTGCAGAAGTACAGTGTTGTTCCCCTAAAATCATAAAAGATGAGAGACAGAGATCATAAGTGTTCTCTTAGGTTGAAACTAATGATATGAGGTGCTTTAGTTTCTCTCAAGCCTTGTTGCCAGTACCTTAAGACAGAAAATTCTTTCAGTATTTGAAGTAAGAGAACTAAATGCTGCAAGAGGTGGTGTTGTAGAAAATTAGTTATCCCTGTCTCTGTTTATGAATTGGATATGTCTGGTACAGTTAAATTCCCAGGATTTTGTGGTGGCTTAGTCCTGGCCTGTAGCTCAGCACTACAAAGGCACTTGCTTGGGCTCCTCTGCCCTCCTTGCTACTCCCCTAGTGGGATAGGGGAGAGAATCCTAAGAGTAAAATGGGAAAACTTGTGGGTTGAAATAAAGACAGTGTGTTAATTAATCAAAAGCTACTCATAAAAGCAAATCAAAATTAGTTGGTTTACCCCACCCTGGGCAGGCAGGTATTCAGTCATGCCCAGGAAGGTAGTTCTCTGTTGTGCCTGGTGGTTGCTTGGGCAGATAAAGGTCATCACTCTGAATGACCCCCCTTCACCATTTCTTCCCTCAGCTTCATGTGTGAGCATAATGGTGCATGGTCTGGAATATCCCTCTGCTCAGCTGTCCTGCCTGTGTCCCCTCCCAGCCTATTTACTGGGGTGGTGTGAGAGGCAGAAAAGGCTGTGTGTGACAGCTGAAATATCTGTGTTTGTGCTGTTTCTAGCACAAATCCAAACATAGCCCCATACTAGCCAGCATGAAGAAAATTATCTCTATCCTGGCCAGAACTGGCATTTGTTTTCCCCTTTTAATCCTTACATGTTTGTGCTGTCCTACTAGGGAAAACATGGCCAAAATGTATTTTCCCCTTTCTGATTTTAACTTTCTAAAATAAGAGTTTCAATCATTTTAGATGAAACCAAACTGCAGTTAGAGTACTGTAGGTAATAGATAGAAGTGGTATTACTCTTGCTAAGGCCACTATTTGTATCTGTCTTAAGATAAGGAGGCAGAAAGGCAGTAGACTGAGGTAGTATCTCAGAATAACTGCAGTTAGTAGTGAGGGGAGGAGTTTGTCCCAGGGCAAAGCAGTGAGGTAAATCTAAAGAAAATAAATTTTAAATTCCTAGTTCTACTTATTTTTCCTGGTTTTCATTTTTACAATTTTATTGGAATTACCTAAGTATTTTTGTCCCGTAAACTTAAAGATGCTTGTCAGTTGTGAGAGAAAAGCTATTAACCAGGGTGGTTGAGTCATGATTCAGCCTTACAATTTGTATGTATGGAAAGGGTGGAGTTTGTAGGGGAAGACCAGTTTAGTCAGCTAATTCTGTATCATATATATCTTCATCTGTCCTATAGAAAGAGAATTTGATGTGGCTTGCATCAAAATATAAAGAAGTCTAGTTTACATCAAATGTAAAGTGTTTCAGCTCTTACCCTTTAAGAATACAGGACCAGTTCTCAGAGGTCTTTTTTCCTTGATCAGGGGAGATAGGGTTGCTAAAGTAACTAGGTCCTCACCCATGAAGTTCAAAGCCTCTTAATTTTAAGTGCACTGTATTGTAAGTGTTAGTCCTGAAAGTCAACCTAGGTAAATAATTCCAGCCCTTCCAAGTCAGTCTGCTCAGGCTTTTAGAGGAACACAGTGCACTTAAGTTTTTCAGAGTTAATTGATTCTTTTGGATTTGCTAATTAGAATAGAATGCTAAGTTAGGGAAGCAGGATTGTGACAACTGAAACTGGAGTCTTCCTTCAAGTCTGTGGAAAGAAATGTCTCTGGGAAGGTGTGTTAAGCTTTCTTCCTAAATTTGGATGAGAACTAACACCTATGAACATAAAGTGCTTCTTAATGCTGTGACTGCATACTTTCAGTTATGTACACACATTTACTGCTTGCTTACACTTTAGTACTGTAACATTGATGCTGAGTCAATCCAGCAATGGCTTGTTTTTTTAATCTAGTTTTTTTATATGCACACAGATATGACCTCTATTCTCTTAAACCCTCAAATTTCTCAGTAGCTTAGAGGCACTGAAGGGAGAAGAGGAAGAGTAGCGGCAACAATCTACCAGTTGCTCCCTGCCTTTATGTCATGGATAATAAATTGTAATAAACTCAGGATTCTGTGGGGTTTAGTTTGTTGCCAAACTCAGTTGCTTGAAGTCCTAACCATTGATAGTCTTCAAAGAACGTGTATTGTCCAGAAGTTTAGACTTTGTTCCAGATAGCACTCAAGGAACTGAGAGATGGAAAAAACTTGTTAGGAGAACCTGGCACACTGAGGAGAATATCTCTGTGGGCTGGTTGTAAGGAAAAAAAACCCTTGCCCTTCTGACTTCTAGTAGAATTGTTAGCAGTTCAGTTAAATGTGGTATTTTAAGATTTTCTCTAGGAGAAGTAAGTATTGAGTGTGACAAATATAAGTAGTGCTCCTGAAATCATGGTGCTGTTGTGTGGTATTTTTTAGACCTGAAAATAAAACCATGTATGAAAAGAATTCCTTTTGCTTTTCTAGCAAATGGTCAGCAGAAGTCACGGGTCGAACTCATGCCATGCCTCACATTAAGACTTACATGAGACTCTCTCCTGACTTCCAGAAGATTGCTTGGTTCTTGGTGACAAGGTAAACATCTAACCAGTACAGCTCTCACTTAAGAACTTTATATATGGGGCTTTTGTCAGCTGAAGGCCCAGGGGAGTTACTTCCATAACCCACATAATACTTCAATTAGCAATACGAATTTTTGTCCATATTTAATGTTTCTCCATTACATTGTCCCATTTGAGGGTGCAGATTGAAATTATTACATCAGAAACCATTCATAATCACACTAAAATCTTGTCTGAGTTGTGAATGCCAGTTTTGGGGTTCAACACCAACTAAAGTGATAAATATTTTAAATTTGGGTTAAGTTTCTTTAAGATATGGTGTGCTATAGAATGAATGTGCTGGTTTCTACAAAACAGAGTTTGGGATAGCTGAAGTTGTACTTGGGCTACCCTACTGTAATAAAACATAGAATTTGGAATCTGATCTTTTGTCAGATTGTGTTGCTTAGCAGTCTGCCTGGAAGTACAAGCTTTATATTTCTGTTGTTCAGTTGTTAAAAAAGCCATAAGAGGAAGCAAGAATTTCTTGACTTGAAGGGAGAATGTCTTGTTGTAAATGAAAAATACAGATATGTTTCAGTTTTTATGCAACCCTATATTCGACAGATTATGATCTGTCCTTACTCTTAAATGCTCAGTTACTTTAATATTTCTTTCTCTTTATGTTTAGTCTCTTTAAATTTCATCACTCATAGATACTGTTGCTTGCAATAGTGGTAATGATTAGTTTAAATCTGATGCTCACTCCATCTAATACAGAAATTCATGGTTGCTTTATTTTCTTCTCATGTTTCTTCTGCTCCACCATTTGCTGTTACCAAACAGTATCCAGTATGTCCATCAGTTGAAGCATAAGGTGTAAATTTCATATTGTGCTGTAGAAGTAGATTTTGACAACAGAATTGCATATATTTTTGGCTCTCAAATTGGTCTCCTTTGTAGTAGATACTGATGAAAGATTAAATACAGCATGGTGCTGAATAACAAATTGAAACTAAACCTCTTTGTATTTGTTATCGTAAAACCTCTTAAGTATTTATTATCGTAAATAGATCCAAGAACAAAATGCCAAGAGCAAAAGATACTGTTTAACACTCTATAGTGAAATGTAAAATGCAAACCCACTCTGTACTGAAGGTATTGTAGCTAGTCCTAACTGAGGTAGCCTTTAATCTGCTTGAGTCATCAAATTGAAGCTATTTACCAGTACCAAATTCCTTTCTGAAATGTGCAGAGAAGATTCAAAAGGCTGAATTTGTCTTGTAGATCTGTATGACAGAAATAGGCTTGTATAATTATCCACATGTGTTGTATGAATGCCTTTCTACATATTGTCTCTGTTGCTCCCACTGTGCTGTAAAAATAACAACAAGGAATAACAACCAAGTCACTTTTTGTGAGAAGACTATTCTGATTGAATTTAAGTTCTCCTGCTAGAAGGACATTGTTCTTTAAACATTTTCTGCATTGAAGATTGTGCCTCACTAAAATGTTTCTCTTCATAGTGCCAATCTATCTAAAGCAGCCTGGGGAGCTCTGGAGAAAAATGGCAGCCAGCTGATGATCCGTTCCTACGAACTTGGAGTTCTTTTCCTGCCTTCAGCATTTGTAAGTCCATAGTTCAAGCACAAATCCTGGGATATCATGAAAATCTGCAAATAGTTATGAATACAAGCATAACTGAATAATGTGATCAGTAGGTTCTGTATTTCCAGATAAGGTTAATAGGAAATCAAATTTGTGAGGTATTCATAGTCTTGTTTTCCTACACAGCAAGTATGGATTTGGTATTATGGCTTTTTTCCTCTTACTGACAGGCAATAATATTTTGAAATTGTAACATATACCTAAATGTTATTGGAAAGGATGATCAAATCTCTTCTTTTGGGCTTTTTAAAACTGGCCTGTGAGTGCATATTCACATTAATGTAAGGTGTGTGTGTTGTAACTTGAGAAATTATTCCTAATCTTGCCCCAGTTGCTGCTCTTTGTCATTCTCTGAAATGCATTTGCAGTCACATGACTCTCTCTTAATATCAAGTTCTTTATTGATCTACATTTGCTGGTTTTTAGCCCTCTATGAAATCCTGTGCTAGAAAGTCCTTAATTACACATTGTATTTAAGAAAAAAGCTTCCCTTCTTTGTTTAGATTGGGTTTTGTCTGTTAGCTGATGGGAGGAGATGCAAGATGTGGCTGATTCCTCCTTCTCTCTGATGAGCTGACCGTACCAAAATGTTCTCAACAGCAGTTAGTCTGTGATCACAAACCATTCAGACTTCTTCCTGTGTGAAATTTCTTCTTTCCAGGGAAGACCACTGCAATTTTCTGTGGAAAGGTATTTGTATGCTAAAAGTCCTTAGAAATATTTTGCTGATAAAGAGTATTTATTTCCTAGATAATGTTCACAGATGATCACATAATGTTCTGTCATTTCTACTGATTAGTAATGTAGTCCCAAATGAATATTTACTGATATTATGGAATTGTAAAAATGTTTGCCTACCCTAACTGGATAATTGTAGTCTCCTGAGATTGCATATTAAGATTGATGGTTCTGAGTGCAGCTAAAGAATTCCTGCATCTCAGTCTTGACGTTTATAATGAGTTTGCATAGTAGTGAGGTCTCTGATATCATGAACCTTAGAGATGCTTTTCTCCAGCATGGTTTAGGGGAAGAAATTGTGTTTATCAGAGAGTGAAACAAAAAATCCTACAGCTTCTTATAGCAGGAAGCATTATTTTTTATATCAATAAGCTCTAAAAAAGGAAACACCATTTGTGTAAACAACTGTTAATAACAGAATAATGAAGCACTGGGCAAACAAAGCTGTGCAAAAATTTTTAACAGCAACTGACCTGAAAGGGATAAATTAATGTTCTTGGGAGTTGGGTACTCCAGCTTCCAGTTGGCTATCTCTGGGTGTTGCCAGGCAAAGAATCTATGGTACTGGTGTATTTGTACCTAGTAAATTAAGGGGTTTGTATAAACATAACTGATCACCAGATGACACAGTCATGTAACTTTCTAATAAAAACTTTCTCAGCATGTCTTTGTAGGAGAGGTGCTCCAGCCCTCTGATGGTCTTTGTGGCCCTTCTGTGGGCTTGCTATAACAGGTCCATGCTGGGTGAAATTATAATGGCCAGGCATTCATGTAGTAGTTTGTCCCTGCATATTTCATGACTTAGAGGCCTATTCTGTGAGCATCTCTTGTCTGCTCTTAAATGTCTGTAGGCTTTTGGCAGTCACAGTCTGCTCTGGCTGAGTTCCAAAATGTAATAATGTCACATGAGGCAGTTCTGAAAGTTACTCATTTGAAGGATTTTTTTCCTTGCACTGAAAGATGCAAGACCCATGTGATCCCTAATCATCCTTTTCATACCCCTCTTTCCAGACACGTTTATCTTTGTCTAGAATGATGAGTTCTTATCCTGCTCAGTTGTTCCTAGGGGGGAGATTTTTTGATCACTTTTATTTTTCTCAATTTTTTTTTCCCCTCTGTATCATTTGGGTTGGGAGGGTGGTAAGTAGAGGGACAAAGGTTGTACTTAAAATGCAAGTATGATTCTAGAGAAACAGATCCAGATATAAAACTATTACATAATGATGTTCTCAGGGTTCTCCTCACTGGGTCTGTTTGGCCTGCTGTATTTTTACAAAGTGGTGTGTAATGGGTTAGCTAACCATGGTGTGAATACAATGCTTTCTCTCTACAGCCCTCACCTCTCTTGTCTTTGTGAATTATGGAAAGCTCCTATGGTTTTTTATAATTCCTACAGGCTGTACTAAAAGCTGTCAGTGTGCACGAGATGATCTTGTGTTTGAGTTTCAGACCTCTCAGAGCATAACTTAATTGAAGCTCATTTAAAACTTGCAAGAATATAGAACGGTATGTATTTTGGAAGAGAATACTTAGTTCTTCTCCTAGTTTCCTACATATTGATAATTAATTGTGAGGACTGGCAACCAGAAGAGGTCACCTGATTATCACATGTGTGTGATATCCCACAATGTATGTGGGAGCAAAGCAGGGAGAAACACTGCAGCTGCTTTCCTTTCTTCCTTGAGAAGTGCATGCCTGCAGAGACTTTTGGTAACAAGGAGGTAGTCAGACAAATACTGATACTGAGCTTATGTACATGCAGTCATCTGATACTCAAGTTGCACTGCTTAGTTTATGAATTTCTTATGCATATGCCCTGCAGTTAAACTGCATAAAAAGTGCTTCTTTGATAACTTGTCTGCTTGTCACACTGGTTCATTGTGGTTTTAGAGTGCTATGTGGTGGGGTAGTTTCAAGTGAAGATAACAGAGAACTGGGAATAGACTAAAATTTTTAGAAACAGAAATGCTTGTTCACAGCTAAAGCTATGCAAAATATAAACTACATGAAGTGCTTTGAAACATAACTGAGCTTTCCTAGGCCTCAAGGGACTCACCATGCTCTAGCTATCAGAATGCTGATTTAATGCTGCCAGTTTCTGATAGTTCTGTTTCTTTAGGTTATTTCATGCAGTATTGTCACAAAGTTCATGACAAGTATTCTGGTAGAAGTTAAGACTTAGCATCATAGAATCATTTAGGCTGGGAAAAGACCTTTAAGATCATAAAATCCAATCCAATTAAAATATTCCTGGCTGTGATGGAAGTTGAACCCATGTCCCAGAAAAGACTGGAGCCTTAATCCAGCACCTGGGACTACTTGGCCATCCTGGTGTATTTGCATAGCACACACTTCATGTCACTTATCTTAAGAACTTCTCTAGCTCTGCAGTTTGTGCCTTCTATTTTCTGCTGAATACAAATTTGGAAGTGGGTCGTTCCTCACTTGCTATCAGCTGACTGCCAGCTTTTGTCTTTTTTTAAGAATGCTTCCAGAATTATACTTTGGGGTTGGATCTTGGTCTTAGTGTGCTAATACAGACTCTCTGAAATATGTTGAATGGTTGTTCCCAATATAGTAACAGCTGTTATCATTTACAGTTTTAGTGTTTAGGGAAAAATCAGCTGATGCTGGCATTAGATCACAAGCTTCTGTTCAGTAAAAAATAATGTTTATTATAAGTAAGATTGTCCTGTGTTTGAACTACATTTCCCTTTCCATCTCCATTTCTCACCTCCTACATCCACACTCTCTCTTTTTCAACTTGCTCTTTCAGCTGCTGGGGATTCCTTTCCAGAGGCTGAGATAAAGTACATCTTTAACAGGTAAAACATGCAGTGAGAATGCAATGACCAAAAAGTATGGAGTTCTGGGAAACATGTTCCAGTAATTATTTTGTTTGAAAAATCTTGGAAGTGACTAATGGAAAGCCTTTTAAGTAAATGGTTCTTTCTCACAGCTTCTGTGTCTGATAAGATGCTAAGATAATTTGAGCTTGACCTGTAAAATAGTATAAAAATTTGTGAAATACTTATATATTTTTAGAGGTTTGTTGAATATGATACTGGCTCAGTCAGCTTTTAGAAATACAAGCTCAGAAAAATATAACAGATGCTATTAAACTGGAAACCTACCCATAATTGCCTACCTAGTGCTATCAAATCCTGTAATTATATCTGCATAATCAAACTCAGACAACTAACAACAATATTTCAGATTCTGAAGTGCTGTATTTGATGTTGAATACTCACTGGAGTGAAGTGCTGTTTTGTACTTGACTCTGGGTCTGGGTGAACTGGATCAGAGATCAGCCAGGCATTAGCATGTGATTTTCAGAACTGAACTGCTTAAATTTGTACTGCATTTGAATAACTGAGCCAGGCACCTTCTGTCATAGCTCAACTTAGAGCAGAACCAAAATCAAGCTGGTTCAGCTCTTTGACTGTAATATCAGCTTCCAAGGCAATGTAGTACCACTTTCTTCTTTGGTTTCTCTAGTTTTAGATGAAGTCTTTCATCCCATGTGAAATGGAGTGGGAAAGCTAATACAATGTAAGTAAACCAAGGTTTTGTATGTAGACTTCAAGATGCTAAACCTTGCTTTAAGTGTTCACAGAACTGCCACAAGGTTTTCAAATTCCATTATTAAAGACACCCAGACACATACATTCCAAACCAAGAACCTCCAGGTTTAGATACCTGAGTTTGTCACTGTTGGCTTCCTATTAAAAAAAAAAAATACATACATCTTCTGGTACAGTTGGATAAAGCTCTCTTTGGAATAATTGTGCCCAGTGTTGAGGAAGGATTTTGCTGTGTATTCTGCTGGCCTGATGAGCCTGGCCCCTGTAGTTTGTGTGCATCCTTAATTCTTTGCTGCTGAAACCAGCAAGTTTTTAAGTAGTTTTGCCAAAAAGGACTATGATTCTGTTAGTGGCATTGGAAACATCAATCCCATAATCATCCAGTGGGATAATAGTTGTCTCCTGTTAAAAATTACTTTAGTAGTATCAAAATTCTGTAATGGTATCAGTCTTAATTCCCACTTCAGTAGGGCTAGCAATTCTTACCTTTATCTTGTGATCTCTTTTTTTACAGCCTGCAATCTGCTTTGTGTTTGGGGCAAAAAAAACCATGCAAAAACTGGAAGACACTATTTTAAGAGCTGTTAAACTTCTTTTCCCATTTTTCCCAGTGTCTGCTTTTTCAATGTATGATGCTAAGCTACTAATAGAAGCCCTATCAGCACCTAAAGTTTTAAAAGTACAAAAAAAATCTTTCCCAATTGATATATGTATTTATCAGCATTTCAAAATGTATTGCTGTAAGCAGCAGTCAAAGAGCAAAATAAAGCTGCTGAGGGAAAAACTCTGAAAGAATAGAATATGGCTGAGGAAAATTTATAAGTCAGACAAAATTATTTTCTGCAAGATCCTGCTGGTTTGTTTTTTGGAAACAGCAGTGAGAGCTGTCAACATTCAGGAAATGCTCAAAACAGACAAAGTGTGACTTACTTCAATTTCTGTGTGAAGATAGACACGAGTTATTTTTAAAGGCATGTGAATCTCCTCAGAGAGCCTTGTTAAAGAATGTATTCCACAAACTAGACACTTACTCTAGTGTGTTCTGAGAAAAAACAAATGTCTTTTCTTAGATGAATATTTCCTGAATGGAAGATCTCTATAGGTTAAGTTCTGACAGACAAATAAAACTGTTCTGGGATGAACTGAGTCAAGCTGCACTGGGGGACAGCATCAGAGGAAAGGGAAATATATTTGCTGAGTACTGAGGAAGAAAAGGCAGAGAAAACCAAAGTTGTAGAACAAGAGAAGGAGGTAAAATGCCTGGAAAGAAAAACGCTGAAGAAGTAACAGGGCATGGAGTGTAGAAGAAATCAAGCAGAAACAAAAATACTGCTAGGTTGAAGAAAACAATGGATAACAGGGAGGAAGAAAACCAGATGAAAAGTGTCCTTACTTTGTAGGTAGAGGCTGAGGTGGGTTGTGTTTTACACTGTGCTTTGTGATAATAAGGGTTTCACAAATGTCCGACTCAGATGGTGCCAGGCAGCAGCTTTGTAATTGTGGTGCTGTCGATCAGGCACGTGGAGTTTGTTGTAGCATAAAATCATCTCACAGTACGGCAGAGGAACCTTCCCTGCTGTTCCACATTTCTTCTGTATGTGATGTAGAAGACCAGAGAAGCTCGTGGCGTGTCTGGGCGATCAGACCTCATACATGTCACATCCATGCTGACAATTTAAATGCCATCTTGTGAGTAGTACCTAGGAATACACACCACCCAGACCCTCCTGCCAAGTGCACCCTGACTGCTGTGAGTTATGAAAAAATATATTTCAGCACCACCATCGCTTACAAAGTTCCTGTTGTTTGTGAGCTGAAAAATCTCTGGCATATTTCATGTTCTTTCAACTACAAACAGAAGTATGGTTTTTGCATCTTTACATGATATTTCCACCAATCCCTGAGTGATTCAAATTCATTGGAAGTAAGTCTATACAACTTGATTGCATTTTGTGTAAGTAATTATGAATTTTTTCCAGTCATTTCCAAACCCTTAGATGTTTATGAGCTTTTAAAAACAATCTTGCATATTTACATTGGTCTGTTTTGAACATATTACTTGTTACCTTAAGGCTAAGTTCCACAAAATGCTGTAGCCTGGTTTTAATGCAGATTTATCAAAATATCTAACTGAAATTTTATAAGAAAGGGAAGTTCAAACTGCATTTTCTTTCATGCAGTCCTTTAGCATGGACCTTGTTTATTTCCCCTGTTCTTTCATTTAAAGGGCAGTGGCTTTGTCCTAGTCCTTGAAATAATATACAATATTTCTTACATCATAACCTATAGTTCTTACTTTGGGTCATGAGACAAAAGATGTATCTCTATTCTGAAGGAGATTCTTGAACTGACTTGCTAGAACTGCTGTCTGACATTGTCTTTGGCAGCTCTCCTTTTTCTAAGTTACTATTCTTCTTGAATATTAAAGAAAAAGGCACAAGGCTGCATTGATTCCCATGCTTTGTGTGGTCATGTGGATGCTGCTGTCTCCTACTTAAAATGATGGCATTTGATGGCATAAAACTCCAGTGAAGAAAGACTTGCAGTATTGTGTATAGCTGGGACTCTCCATTCAGACAGTGTGTGTGTTTGAGTACCATGGGATTTTTTTGGGAATTAGGATGCTTGCTTGTACTATCACAAAACAGTAATGCTGTGAAACTCAGACGGGTGGACCACAGAGCTTGAATAAAGTGTAAGTTAATAACTGGACATGAGCAGCCCAGAGAGCCAGTTGTGTCCTGGGCTGCATCCAGAGCAGCCTGGGCAGCAGGGCAGGGAGGGGATTCTGCCCCTCTGCTCTGCTCTGGTGAGAGCCCACCTGCAGGGCTGCATCCAGCCCTGGGGTCCCAGCCCAGGAAGGACCTTTTGGACTGAGTCCAGAGAAGAGACCCAGAAATGGTCAGAGCTGGAGCACCTCTGCTATGGGAAAAGAGAGAGCTTGGGGTTCTTCAGCCTGGAGAAGAGAAGGCTCCAGGGAAACTTTATTGCAGCCTTTTATAACTGAAAGGGGGCTTATAAGAAAGGTGGGGACAGACTTTTTAACAGGAGCTGTAGGGACAGGACAAGGGGCAGTGGTTCTAAACTAGAAGAGGGTATATTTAGACTAGAGCTAAGGAAGAAATTCTTTACTCTGAGGGTAGAGAAACATTGGCGCAAGTTGCCCTGAGAGATGGTAGATAGCCCATCCCTGGGAACATTCAGGATCAGGTTGGATGGGGCTCTGAGCAACCTGCTGCTAGTGGGACATGTCCCTGCACAGTGTACAGGGATTGACCTAGATGACTTTTGAAGATCCCTTCCAACCCAAACTATTCTTTTATTTTAGAAAGAAAAATAGTTGTCAGTAATATCTTATAAATAAAGAAACTTGATAGCCTTTAAATTTCTAGTCTGTTCTAATCAAACTACTTGATTGACAGTAAGCTATTTAAAAGCTCACAACTAAGAGATTTTGCTTTCATGTAGCTCACTACAGTTGGGATCCAATTTCTCTGGAGAAGTAGCTAAGCAATACCATCTGCCCAAGTTACTCAAATCATTTTAAATGTGTCTACCTTTGTACTGTATTGCATTTTTCTTTTTTTAGTCCTTAACCTTGTTTGGCAGTAATGCTGCCATTCTAATATAAGTCTAGTCTTTGAAGATTTTATGCAAGCAGTTTCAAATCTTCATTAATTTTTTTGTGTCTGTGGATGATGTTACCCAACATGTCTGAAAAGCACAGATTTGAAGACTTGCTTCTATAACACAAAGTGATATCTGGTTTAGTCCATGAAACATAATGAGCATCCAGTTAATGTGGTCAGAATGAAGCTAAACAGCAAAGACAAATTTTAGAAGCTTTTCACTTCAGTTAAATATTGAACACTGAAGGAGTTCACCTAGTGAACATGAAAGTAAATTGGTGTATGTGTAGGGGCCTGAGAAGGCAGAATGTATCCAATATGGACCCACATGGCCAAGCCAATGGATGTAATAAAAAGAGAAGAGCTGAAATAGTAGAAGTAAGAGAAGCTGAGTTAAGGTGCTTCATGAAGTATCCAATCTCAGTAAAGGAGGCAGAAAGTTTTGTTCATTAAAATAGTGCACTGAGAAAGCATCTATTGTAGATTAAGTTTGTCTTTGTCCCAGAAACTAATGAATATTTTCTTCTGTATTTTTCTGTTCTTTCATAGGGATTGGACAAAGGTTACTTTCATGTAGGAAGGGAAAAGCTTCCAGAAAGGAAAGATTCAGCAACACATTTTCCTGTACCTTATGACCTCCCACCAGAAAAGTATGGAAGCAAAGGTAAGGTGTGACTTCAGAGGAAAAGTAGGCTTGTATTCTGCATGACCTCATTAATTTTTAGCAGATAACATTTGTTGTGTGCAACATGTACATTATTAACTTATCACATTGCTATTTTGAGCAATTGCAGTTGATCACCTTCAATAGTCAGCTGAACAGCAGAAGGCCATTTGTGGTCAGCACATGTGTCTTTAGGGCAAAACATTTAAAAAATTAAAAACTGGTAGCTGACAGTACTATTCAATATTTAGATAAATCATAAAGATACATCAATGTCCTGAAGGTCTCTGTAGTTAACTTACAGATTCAGGCTGTCATAATAAAAAAGACTATTGCAAAGCACAATGTATTGATGATACTAAGATAAATGAAACCTATAGACCAGCAGTATGAATTGAGAGTTCCTTGGAAGGGAAGCTGAAAATTATCCAGTCTGGTGTTTGGCAATCATGCACACAATAGCCTATAAATAAAACTTTGTGCCTTCAACAGTACTCAGATTTTTATTTTTTTGTAGAGTACTTCTAAATGAGTACTGAGATTTTGTTGTATAACGTTTTTCTTGTATAACACTTTCTTATTGAGCTCCCATCATCACATCTCAGTTGCAGTATTGCTATTATCTCTCTTGCCAATAGAAGTTGCTTACTGTAGTCAAGGAGTTTCACTTCATTTGTGATTTAGATATTACAAGGTTTACTGACTGAGGAAATCATCTGTTGTGTGGAGGGAACTCAAAGTATATCAAGGTTTTTTAATAACAATTTGGGGAAAGTCTCAAAAAAGTGCAAAATACTTTTTTTTTTTTCCTCATCACATCAGCACTTTGTTGAGAAACAAAGCAAATCCTGTGTTTAAAGCTGCAGTAGTGGGTGGTGCTTTTTTATATTTTTTTTTCTTCCCAAACAAGTGGTCATTGTCCTGGTATTCAGAAATCATCACTTTGTTTGTGAATATTCATATAGATCCCACATTTGTTCCCTATCTGCCTTTCCTCCTCCTTGAGATCTTTAAGTATGATTTTTGCATTGAGAGGAACAAGACTAGTTCCTTTTCAAATGCCATGCTCATCCAGAGGGAGGGGACAAGAGAGACTGAAGTGCAGGGTGCACCTTTTGCAAACGCTTAAGGAAGAACTTTCCAGATTCATGCAGCAAGGAGTGAGTTTGCCGTGTAGAATGACTTGAAGTCTGGTTACTTGCAACCTTTCTATATATGTGAATACTTGTTGCTTTGAAGCTTTCTTTTTAAATTAAGTAGAGGTAAGAATCCAGACTCTGGGCTTAGAAATCAACCAGGAGTTCTCTCATCCAGATCTCCACTCACAGTGCAAAATACACCCATAGGAAGAGGATCACAAAGGTGCTTTCTTTGTGTTTTATCCTTTGCTATTCAATTGTGTGTGCCTAGTTCTGAGTGTACTGCCATCTGTCATCTTTATGAGAACATGAAGGCTTGAGGTGGCCTGCCAGCATGGATTCTTTGAGTGATACTCAGGTGTTACTCAAAAAGAACTTGTCTTGTTCTCCAGAGCCTCTCTACCTTTACGTAAAATGTGGTGGTCTTTTAAGTTGTGAGAGAATGTTCAAAAATGTGAGTATAACTGAAACAGTGCTCCACCTGAGCTTTCAGACAATGTTTAAGTAGCAGTGGGACAGGAATGGCTCCATTTATTTTACTGAGTGCTGACTCCACTGCTGGAGTTCTGCTTGCTTGTAAATGAAGCAGGGAGTGAAGCTGTGGTACCAGCCAAGTAGATAACACTGACTCCAGTGAGGAGCAGTTGGGGTATCAGAAATGAATCACTGATCTTGAAATGTGTGAAAGGTAGGTATGTTAAGGACACTTAAAAAATTACTGGGGCTTTTGTTTCCACACACCCCCCACCTCAAGAAGGTCAAAGGAATTAACTTTGAGAAGTTTGGCAGTCATTTTCACGTGCAACAGTAAACAGCTGCCATCATACAGTATTTGTGCACAGTCATTGCCTTCCTCTTGTGTTATAGATCCTATTAAAAGTGATGAATAGTTTAAAATTGAACCTGCCATTTTATAAATAACTGAATTATAATTTGTATCAGTAATAGTTCTACACATGACTTATTAAAATACTGTCAGCTGTTTTAGAAAATCAACAGCATCCCATTAACAGAACAAAGTTCCAAGTACAATAATAGCTACCTTGAGCAAATTTTATTTAGATAGCTACAATTAGAAAGAGCTAAATTAGGGATTGAGACCTCTCAGCATGCTTTAAGGAGGTGACTGGAGTTATTTCTGTACATCTGAAGTTTTTCTCTGCCTGCATGTTTTGCTGAATTAAGCAGAGTCACTGCCAGATGGTAGGAAAGTAGGGAAGATGGATAGGTCTAAGCTGCATAATGTACTCTTGAGTGACAGATTCCAGTGCTTGAGTGGGACTGGATTTATTCTGATGTCATAGATAGAGGTCAGTGCTTAAATCTGAATGTATGTTTGAAATCCGCAATGCTTTTCCCAACATTTGCTTTATTCTGTACCCATTTTTTTAACTGTTAATGTTTACTATCTGGTAAGGTATTCACCTAAAATACCAAAGGTGCACATGGCTCTCCAGCAGGAGACTGATAAAACAAGCGTAGGGAAATAATGGTGCTACTTTTTTTTCTTTTTAAGAGATGACTCAAAGTCTAGATATCTTGTAGTTGGGCCAGAAACCTAGAGAGCTTTCTTGGCAGTGCACTGTGACTTAAGTGCTATTTCTTCTGGTTTCTGGTGCCTTTTATTTTTTATTTGCTTTGAAATCACCTGTCCATTGTAACAAAAAACCAACCACCTACCCTACTGCTCTCTTCCTGCTGTAAGTAGACACGTTTTAAAACATTTGCATAGCTGGGATGTGTTTTACTGCAACATGGAACTACAGTATGAGAATGAACACTCCTGTGGCAAGTAATAATGAGTACTTAGTAGCAGTGATCCCTCTGCCCATGTTTAATTCCCATGGTACTTGTCACAATGTGCTGTTGTGTACTTTATATAACCCTTCATTACTGATTTTGTCACTTTCTTATTCTCACTTCCTATATTGTCAAGCGTTGTCATTGGATCCTGTAAATTAAATGGATAAAAGTAATCTCAGTCAATAGCTATTCCTGTCATCCTTGGTACAATTCTGTTTAATCTATGCATATTACAGATTAATGTCACTCTATTCCTTCAGGACTCATTTTGTACATGGAGAGAAGAAGCAGGCTAGATTTACATAAATTTCTTAATTGAGAAAAATCACTGAAAAAAGGGTTAAAGGATTTTTCTGTATTTCAGTAGGAGTAGCCTGCAAGGAGTAGAATAATACCTTGGATTCATAGAACAGCTGCATTTCTGCCACATGTATGGTAGGAGGAAGAGCACAGAGCAGGTTGCAGAGCTAGCAGTTAACTTCTGCTGTGTTGCCTTTTCTCTTTCCCAAGAATGGAAAGAGCTTCTGTATTCTGAGAAGTGGGAGGGAACTGTGTGGTCCAAACCAATAATAGCTACCTTGAGCAAATTTTATGTAGCTCATCTGAAAATGTAATGTTTGAAGGAGTGAGGGGTAAATGTGAACTTTTCAGAGGTCAGGCAGTGTCATTCTTAGGTACTGAATTCTTACTGTCCTTGTGAAAAATATTCATATGTTACAGTGCCTATTTATAATTACATTGGGTTAAGAGAGATGCAGCACAAAACTTGCTGGCACTAGGCCATACCAAATTTGGCTGCATTACTGTACTTGTATATTATCTGAAATACAAGTCTTATACAGCTGGTGAGCATGTTGTTATAACTATATTTAAAATAATATCTGGGGGGAAAGCAAAGCCTTTTGAAAACTCTGTTTTACAGTTTAAAAAAAAAAAGAAAACAAATGTCCGCTAAACTGAAATTGCACATGATGTTAATTGAAAATCAGTGAGAATTTGGACCTTCCTCTTCCCTCCAGAAGGAAAAGAGGAAGAGAATCAAATTTTGCATTTGATAAATCAATTTGTTGTGAGTATGTTTCTATTTTGGTTTGCAGATCAACCGTGGATTTGGAATATTCCTTACACTGATGCCCCTGATACACATGGAAATATGTGGGTTCCATCATAAGTGTTTGCAGTACTCTGTGATGTTCCACTTGCTGACGCTGAGCCTGACTTGCAAACACTGCTTGTTTCTGTCCTGTAAGCTATAATGTCTGCTCTAATGGCTTATTTGTAGTTGAAACATTAAAATGTTAATAAGGGAGAGATTCTTGGAGAATCTGTAACCACATTATTACAAGTGAACCTGCTTTTTTGAATACCTTTTTATATGCTTTTTCTTTACTGTGGTTCCTAATATGGTTTTCAAGACAAGAACTGTTCTCATAGAGTCTCTCTGCATTTATAGCTGTAATTAATTTTTAAATTACTGCTCTGTGAGACTGTCAGTTGATCCCAGTAGCTGGAATAAAAATTATATGTAAAATTCAAATTAAAATAAAGGCAATCTTGTTAACATATCCTTTGTTCTGTCTTCTAAATGTGTACATTTCAGATTGGGTTGGAACTTGTATCTTGCAAGTGTACTCCCAGGTATTTGATAAAATTGACAGCATCCCATTAATAGAACACATTGCTTGTATCAAAATTAGTGTGGCCAGCAGGACCAGGGCAGTGATTGTCCCCCCATGCTCAGCACTTTTGAGGCCACACCTCGAGTGCTGTGTCCAGTTTTGGGCCCTCATGACAAGAAATTGAGGGGCTGGAACATGTCCAGAGAAGGGCAATGGAGCTGGTTGGAAAGTCTGGAGCACAAGTCTTCCAAGGAATAACTGGAGGAGCTAGGAATGTTTAGCATGGAGAAATGGAGTCGCAGTAGAGATGTTACTGCTCTCTACAATTGCCTGCAAGGAGGTTGTGGCCAGGTAGGAATCAGCCTCTTCTCCCAGGTAACAAGTGAGGGGACAAGAGGAGTCTGAAGTTTCACCAGGTAAAGCTTAAATTGGATATTAGGGGAAAATCCTTCACTGAGGGTTGTCAGACATTGTTCAAATTAGTTTGTTAGTGTCAATGTTATGATGTTCCTGAAGAATTTTTGTTCAGTATCAAAAGCAATGGAGGGCTGGTTTATTTGCTTCTCTGTCAGGATATTTCATTAGGCATAAAGTTGGCTCAGGAGTACATTGCAGCCATTCCAGAGCTTCACCAAAGAAAATCAGTGAGTTTTGGTTAAGTGTACCAGCTAAGCATCTCTAAAGGAGACCTCTAATTAAAAAGTACTGACACTGTCAATGAGAGTAACTAAACGTCTGCATGAGTCTTCCAGGTAATTTGATGATGCATTAATAATAGTAATAATAATTCTGCTCTGACCAGACACTTATTAGTAATCATTATTGGGGTACTCAGTGACTGTTAGCTTTCTTAATTACAGGGCTGCCAGTCAATATTATCAACAGAATTGGTAAATATATTGATTTTCCTTTCCTATTATTTTACAATTATGCTAAACCTTACCACCACCAATGTGTTGTCCCCAAATGCCTGCACACAGGCACGAGGGAGCTGTGTGCTCGTGCTGCTGAGGGGTAGGGAAAGCAGCATGTTTCCTGATAGTGATGCCAAGTGACTGTTCTGAGGGTAATGGCATTGCATTCAGGGCTCAGGCTTGCAAAATATTCACTTTGATTTGGGGTTAATTAAATGTCAGCAACATGTTTAACTACTTACTTTGTTTTTTACCTGAAACGAAAAGTTACTTTTTATTTTTCTTATGCCAGTGAACACACTGCATTTCTGTATTCCACCTTGCTTAAATGTTATGGATGGCTGACTGATTGCACTGTTCCTGCTGTCCACACACTCCAGTTTTTCCAGCTATTTATCCAAGAGCAGTGGGAATGGTGACCTGTTTTACAATAAAGTATTCTTCAGAATAAGCCATAGTCTCATTTTCTTTTTCAAGATTCCGGTCAATATCAACTTGCTCTTGTTCTATCCTTTAATAGGGAGCATATCCTTAAAAAGACACCTTCTCAAGAGATGATTAAATCACTGCCAAGATCAAAGTTGACAAATTAAGGGAATTTGCAATTTTTGATGATCAATAACAGTAGTACATGTGTCTTTCAAAACTGTGCCAGATGATCTTACCTGCTTTAATGCAGTAACTATTGCTATGCCCAAGACAAACACAAAAATCCACACTAACAAAATATGTAAATAAGGAGGAACTCAATAACCTTGAATAATTTACCTTGGATATTCCTTTGAATAGTGTTATTGTTCATATTCCTTTGGGCAAAAAAATCACATTGATGGTTGCAATCAGCTAAAGGCTCTTTTTCCCACTGTGCCAATCCAAGGCACCCTTGAACAAGTTTGATGGATGGAGCCATAGGTATGGACAAAGGGTGCTCACTCAGTTCTGCTGCCTTTGCTGGTTGAGTATGCAATGGCTGAGTTCTGTCTTCCTTCTGACTGGCAAAGCGAGAAGTATAGGTGGGCTTTGGTTTTTTCTTCTAATAGGAACTGCCAATAATTTTAAAGATATAGCAGCGTTTTTTTATGGAAGTATGTTGTTAGTGTTAGCACTTAGCACAGTTTGGTTTGGCTGGCTTCTCATCTTCCTATTTTTGGCTATTTAATGTCTTCCAGTATTGCTGCTAATTTTAATTTCCATGCTAAAGTCTATGCTAAAGACTAATTAAGAGGGAATAGAAACCTGCCACATGATGTATCACCTATGAATAACAACAAATGGGAAAAAATTAAACACAACTCGCATTTATCCCTGCCTGCTGGTTGACTGTGCAACATAAGAAAAGGACTCATTTTTCCCTGTTTCCTCTCAAACACTGGCATTGGAACTGCCACAGTGCACCCTTAGGGCTCAGACCAATACTCAAATACCTCAGGCTGTGAGACAATCAATGGCTCTTATATGGAGTGTACAATTTTCTGCCATTAAGGGAGATTTCTAAGATCATAGTGTTCACTCCCATTGCATTTTGACTGCAACACAATTATTAGAAAATGGGGGGGGGGGGGGCGGAACGGGAAGGGAAGTGGATGTTATAGTTCATTAACCTGCTTTCTGAAAAAATATATGTAGATTAACCTTCCCTGGAAAGTATTATGTTTAGCACAGCTGAATTCCAGCCTCAATTATTTAAAAGTAGAATTCAGCACTGTAGCAACTACCAGATATTGCTGAGTTTAGCATTTTCTTCTTATAGTGAGAATGATATTTCCAGCAGATTTGGATCGACAGCTCTGCTTTTTGAACCTGCAAATAACTAATTTTAAAATCACATAGCAGCTGGAAAGGCTGCTTCTGTCTTCCCTAAACAATTTCCCTTCGACTACCATGCGCTGGAGGACAGAGATGTAGCACTTTGTCGGGAAGGCAGTGGGTAACCAGACCTGTAGAGAAGGAGGTGTCCTCTTTTGGCAAAGGGCGCTAATTTTTATGGCTTTGATGGGAGGGGATATCACCGGCTGACGGGTTTCGTGCCCGGTTGCCTCGGGCGCTCCTCGGCCCCACAGCCCGGGCCGGGTACCTGAGGGCGGGGAGGGGGGCGGCCCCCGCCCCTCTGAGGGCTGGAGGCCGCGGGGCAGCCGCGCTCGGCCAGCCCGCCCTGCCCACTGCCGGCGCTGGGCTTCGGGGGCGGCGGCCGCGCCTCTGCGGTGGGAGCTGCTCCTGAGGGCGCGGCTCGGCCCGGCCCGGCCCGGCCCGCGGCTCCCCCGAGGCCATGGTGCGGGGGACCGGGCGGCGGAGCCCCACGGCGAAGCGGAGGGCGAGCTGCCGCCGGTCCCGCCTCGTCCCCCCCGGCAGGCAGGAGGCGCCTGGCAGTGCCTGTTCCTGCGCCCCGCTCCGACGTGCTCGGGGCGGGGGCAGGAAGGGGATATGAAAGTGGCGGGGACGGGAGCCCCGCGCGGCGGGCGCCGGCGCTGAGGGGCTCTGAGACGGGACGGGACGGGACGAGCGGCTCCTTGGCCCTCAGGATGCTCGGCAGCCCGAAGCGCGCCCGCCGCGGGGCCGTGCCGGGGCCGCGCCCTGCCCCCGGGGCGAAGGTGCCGGCCGGCTCCCGGGAGCGCCGCTCGCCGCCGCCGGGCTCCGCGGCGCCCTGAGCCCCGCGTACGGCTGGCGGGCGGCGCCGTGATGCCCGGCGGCGGCAGCAGGGCCCCGACGTAGCGTGGCGGCGCGGCAGCCCGGTCCCGCGGGCGGAGGATGGCGTGTCGCGGCGCCTGCTGCTGCTCCAGCGCGGGTCGCCTCAACGCGGACAACGCGCGGTTCCTCCTGCTGGCGGTGCTGATCGTGCTGTACATGCTGTGCGGCGCCGCCGTCTTCTCGGCCATCGAGCTGCCCACGGAGCGGGAGGCTAAGGAGCGCTGGGAGGAACGCCTGGAGAACTTCACCCGGCGACACAACCTCAGCCGTGCCGAGCTCCAGCATTTCCTCCGGGAATACGAGGAGGCGAACGTGGCCGGCATCCGCGTCGATGACATCCGGCCCCGATGGGATTTCACCGGCGCTTTCTACTTCGTGGGCACCGTCGTTTCTACTATCGGTGAGCGGCGGGACGGGCGGGCACCGGGGCGGTGGCGGGGATGCCGGGGATGCGCTGTTCCTCTCCCTCTCGCCTCACAGCGGGCTCTCAGCGGGCTCGTGTCGGTGCCCGGGCACGGTCCTGTCTCCTCGCTGCTCCTTTTTTCGCCCTCTTCCTTCACAGAGCCGCTGCCGCGGGCGCGCCTCTCGCGGGAAGCGCTCGGCTCAGGGAGCGCCGCGGGAGCCCCGGGCAGGCGCTGGGGGCCGAGCTGGGGCAGGCAGGGCAGCGGACCCAAGGGTGCTCCGCGCGGGTGTCACTTGCCTGCGCGGATCAACTTGTCCTCGGCATACGGTGGTAGACTTTGTGAGAGACCAGTCGCATCTAAAGCCGAAAGCTTTAAACAGTCCTGTATATCTTTAAATTCTGGGAAATGTTACAGAAAATCTTAGATCTGGTGGTTTCATAGGCTGTACGCTCAGGGCCCTTTCTGAGGATCGTCTGGTCTTAACAAGAACCCTTAAACAGATTTTGTGATGTCCAGCTGCAAAGTGTACAATTTGGAAAGATTGGGTTTCAAACCACTCGGCTTTTTGCTCCTTCAGGCTTTTCAAGGCAGAACCGTCAAGTCGGAGGGCAAATTTATTTCACTTGAGAATAAACCCAAGTTTATTCAGGCTGAAGGAGCCTTCAGGGGAAGGTGATACTGAATAGAAATTCCGAGCAGTCTGACAGGTGTACATTAAGATGAAAAGGGATAGCACCAGGAACTGACATAAGCACCCCAGGGAGCCCATGGGTGTCAAAAGAAAGGCTTCATTTAGGCATTTGCAGACAGCTAAAAGCCTCGGAGGAAGTGAGCTTTCTTAAGTTAAAGACAGGCAATCTGTATGCAGTTATCACTGTGACAAATGGGATCATTAAATCTTAGTAATGGTATAGCCAATTCACATCAGTCCCTCTCCATGAATGAAATATACATTGTGGTATGATTATTTAGTTCTTCAGGAAATCTCCACTAACAGCTGGTTGGTTTTCTGTTTGTTTGGGGTTTTTTTTCCTGAAGAGGAGATTAGAGATGCCTTGCTTTGTGTGGGATATGTAAGAGTTTTCCCTGTCCTGCAGCATACTCCCCTCTAATACTGAGGTTTTTTTAAGTCTGGGGTTATTCTATTGTTAAAGATGTCATTGGGCTGGTTTTGTATTTCATCAGTGCTTCAAGATTTGAGTGGTTTATGTACTTAGATCTAAAGTCTTTAAGACCCAAGAACAGTGCTTCAATGTTCTGCTGAACTGGCAATTGAAAATAATTTATAATTGTTAAGCCCATTTTTGTGGATTGCTGTAGTTTGTTTGCCATTATAACATGTCCCTTGAAGTGTGCTTCTTGTATGACCAAAATAAGTAAGCAGAGTTTATGCGAACATTTGCTACAGCCATAAAATCGTAGTAAAAAGATCAGATCAGATTGGACCAGATCTCAAAAGTTCCACCTGCCTTGCCTCTATTCCTAGAGGAGGTCAGTTATGTGGGACTTTTTTTTGTGATGTTTGTCCAAGATGCCACTTCAGACCTGCACTGTTGGAGATTCCACAGCTTCAGCAAGGAATCCAGCGTTGAGCATTATTACCCTGAGGTTTTTCTGATGTCTGCCTTACTGCAGTTCAGTGACTTGTGTTATTTTTCTCTTGCCATCCAGTACTCAGAGAATGGCCTCTTAGGTACTCAAAGACCATTGTCAGCGTGTCCCTTCTCTCAGTTCAGAAAACCAGTGTTGTAACTCCTTTTGCCGTGATACGGTTACTTTTCACAGGTGTTAACTAATGCAGGTATTTCTACATTAAGTTTTGTCTTATTTATATAAGATTGTTAAGGAGAGAAGCGTATCTGTGATCCTGTTGGCTGCAGATGACCACAAACACAAGTATCCACTTGCCCACTCATGCTTTTTGGTAGTTTCTATGACTTGCTGATGTCCATTGCTCACATTTTACAGCTCCCTTAATGTTTCTGCAGAAATGTCCTTAAGACTCCGTTTTCCTTCAGGCTGTGTATGGTCTGGAGACTTTGGCAGTTTACATCCTGTCCTTTCTTTTGGCCTGACATTGCTTTTCTCAGTCTTATCAACGATGACACTTTCTCAGTGGGTTTTATGAATTGTGTCATTCTTTCTTAATCTTGTCAGTAGCATTGCACTTGTTCATCATATCGATAGCATGTCTCTTTTTTAATCTTCTCAGTAGAACTTCTGCTCTGTGGGACTGACTGTGCATTTCAATGCTTTAACAGAGCTTGTGCTGTAGGCTGGCTCTCCAGGCATTCTCAGGATTGTGCTTCGACCAGGTCTCCTCAGATGTGTCGCTCAGCAGTGTTCTGCAGGCAACCACACGCTCATTTGTATCAACCATATTGGCATCCTAACAATAGATTTTGTTTTACACCTCTCAAATCAATATTTTGTCTCTCTTCTCAGCTCTTTCCAAGTGGCCCAATCTTCTTTCATGCCCTAGTACAGTGCTCCAATATTACTGTATTATTCTAGCAGCAGCCTTGCTAGTTCTGAGGAAAGTATGATGGCTTATTTAATGTGTTTTTCAGTTTATGTTCTGGTGGATCTGTACATTCCTACAGCTAAAGAAAATCTGATGTCTTCAGTTAAAAACAGTTTTTTAGGAATAGGTGCTTATGACATATTCTTAATATCAGCTCACCTTCAACACTCAGTACTATGTGCTGGTATAGAAGCTTTATATTTAGTAGATAAGTTGCTGTAAAAACAATTTTTTTTTAAAATAAACTTTATGGGTTTTTTTTCTCTTTTGCATAATAGGAATTATTTTGCTACTCCACCAGAAAAAATTTATATCTTCCAGAGAAAATAAGGTTTGCTTAGCCATTTTGATTTACTGCTAAAGCATCAGTCAAACATTATTTGTCACATCAACTGCTCCCTGGACTTTAGCTAGAAAGAAATACTATCAGATATTTCAGAGGAAAGTAGAGTTTTGCAGTAACTAAGGGAACAATCCTCTCTTTTTAATTAGGATTTGCATAAAATGTTAGACACATAGATTTTGGAACATAGTATCAGTGCATCAAGTCAAGAGGTCAAAATTAAATATAACCAGCCTATTTTCCTTTGTCAAGAAAATACAAAGCTAAATAGAGCCGAACTAGTAAAATTAATTAATTTCTCAGGTTAGTAATTAAAGGGTTTGTTCCATAAAAGTGTTTATTCCTATTCCTACTCAGCCTGTAACCTCTAATCTAGATGGGTTTTTTGAGCAGTGGTGGCCAGTGTGACCCAGTAGTAAGGTTTCCTTTGCAGTAAGGGAAACATCAGGAATATAACCACAAACACCTGCCCAGCTAGGAGACTGCCTAGATTGTCCAGGGAGCAATCCCAAGGAATTAGATGGTGTCAAAGCCTCTCAATCCCATTAAGGCATGCGCCTAACTTATCCACACATGTCCAGTGGGCTCCTCCAAAGGCTCCCTTTGCTTTCAATCTACCCTTTGGCACATAATGTTGTGTCTCTTTTGCCTAGAAATCAAGTGGTGGTAGTAATATCTCAGGATGGAAGAGTTCAAAGCCATTTCTTTCTCAGTCAGGACTTTAAGCAATTCCTGTGTCTCATCCAAGTGCCCTGCTCACCAGTCTGGGGAATAATTTCAAGGTGGGACTCTCAATGTTTTCTGTTGAAACTATTCCACTTTGCATAGCCTAATAGAACATCTGCAGACCAGAAAATAAAACAAGATCCAAGTCCCAATTTTCAATTGAGTGAATGTTTATGTGTTTCATACTGAGACATATTAGGTAGGCTCTGGGTATTCAGCAGCCTTAGACTGTAGAGTCACATTCATCATGAGGTGCTCTGATATCCAAGGACTTCTGTGCTACCTTGGCACAGTAGTGCCTCCAAGATGTAGGGAACTGAAATAAAATGTATCTTGTCAAAAACACATAACATGAAGCAACTTCTCAAAGTGATTTTTGATATTCCTGCCCTTTTCACAGGCTGCTGGAAGTTGGAGGGGATCTCTGGAGATTGTCTGGCCCAACCCCCATACTCCAAGCAGGGCCAGTGACAGTCAGCTGCTCAGGGCTGCATCCTGGGGCAGCTTGGGTATCTCTCTTGGTGGAGACTCCACATTCTTTCAGGACACCTTGTGCCAGTGTTTGACCAACCTCACATTATAAGAGGGCCTTTTTCTCCTATTAAAATGGAATTTCCTGTATTTCAATTTGAACCTGTTGCTTCTTGTCTTCTCTGTGTGAACTGTGTGAGCAGTGAGACAAAGGAGGAAATTATATCACGTTCACAAAATGAGTTACATTTTCTGGAGAAATTGTTAAAATTTGCATCCTTCCTCTCTGCAAAAAGTTGCAGCAAATTGGGCTGGAGGTGTAAAGTCCGGATACAAGGTGAGAAAAGAAATTTGTCAACTGATACATTACCTGAGGCCCAAAAGATAAAATTGCCTGGAGTGATGGCTGGATTTTTATAATAGGCAGCAATGAGCAACCACATGGTGTACTGTACAGAAGGGATAGAAGGAATCATAACATCTTCTTTAAGCAGCCTCATAGAAGGGGTTGCTCATGGAAGTGTTGTTTGCTAATGGGAAAGTCTGTATGGGGTGAAATAACTGCAGTGTCCATGTTACACCTGTGTCATGGAGTGAAGGAAGGAGCTCTGAAAAGTGTCACAAAGTGCCTGTTTCCTCATTTTCACCTGTCACTGCAGCTCCTGCTAAGTGGAGTTACAGGTGTGCAGAGGAAAAGTATGTGTGATAATGCCCAGCAAACCACCAAGGTCATTAAACCCAGGGAGCTGGACTAGTGCTTGTAGCCTTGAGGTCACCCTGTCTTTGTGTTGTCATCTTATTGCAAAAGCTCCATACCTTCTCAGTGATTTCTCATGGACAGTTCCTCACAGCACTGATTCCTTCACAGCACAGCTAACAACCGCCATCTCTCTTCACACTACAAACTCCAGCTCTCTCTTCACCCAGCTAACCCACTCTTTTGTAGCACTCATCCTCAGTGGACACAGCTGTGGCCTATTAAGGGCAGGCCTGTTCCTAATCTTTGGGGATTAGTACAGCTGCAACTCCTCAGGTGTGAGATTACCTTCTGCACTATCTTTATTTTCTTACATTCTGTCCCTCCACACCTGTGTACAGACTGAGCAGAGAGTGGCAGCTGCAGTAAATGCTCCACCTGGGGCCATGGCCAAGCTTACTGCTGGTGTCACAGAGACCACTTTTCTGCCCTTACCAAATAGTACCATGCCTGAAGTATTTAGAATCATAGAATTGTAGAACATCCTGTATTGAAAGGGATCCACAAGGATCGAGTCCAGCTCCTGACACTGCACAGGACAGCCCCAAGAGTCACACCATGTGCCTGGGAGCAGTGCCCGCACACTTACTGAACTCTGTCAGGCTTGGGGCTGTGACCACTGCCCTGGGGAGCCTGCTCCAATGCCCAACAACTCTCTGGGTGAAGAACCTTTTTCTAATATCCATCCTAAATCTTCCCTGACACAACTTCAGGCCAATCTCTCAGTCCACTCACTGGTCATGAGAGTGAGGAGATCAGTGCCCGACCCTTCCCTTCCCTTCCCTTCTCCAGGCAGTTGTAGGCTGCAGTTGGGTCTCCCCTCAGTCTCCTTCAGGGTGAACAGACCAAGTGACCTCAGTTGCTCCTCACAGAGTTCCCCTCGAGGCCCTTCATGATATTCATGGTTCTCCTTTAGATGCTCTCTAACAACTTAATGTCTTTTTAATATTGTGGTGCCCAAAACAGCACACAAGCTGCTAACAGCTCTAGTAATTCAAAATGGCCTGCCTGCTTTAACCATTGAGCCATAACTAGAGCAAGGAAGGCATTTCTAGGGCAAGTGGCTTTTTAGGGAAGCTGCAGGTAAACTGAGGCCATTTATAGAGACTACTGTAGCTGTCAACTCATTGAAGTTGTAATTGCCACCAGCCTTGGGTTGCATCTGTTAATAAACTAGAACATTGACCACATTTGAAAGAAAAGTTAGGTGGTTTACTCTAACTTTACCAAAAGCTTTCTATAATATATGACAGATCTGTATAAAGCAAAGATGTAGAGAAAATGTGAAAAGGAGAACATTGGTTATAATGATAGGATTGTCACCAGTCTCTGCTATATGCAGAACAATGCAGAAAACTTAAATCATGTTGTAGAAAGGAAGTATAAAATTAAAGCAACCTGGAAATCTTGCTTTTATAAGCAATATCTAAAAAAGGTGTGATAGCCTAGCATGTTCTCTCTTGGACACTGGTTAAAATAAAAGTTAAGCCACGTGTTTGTAATCCACAAGGTTAGGGGAAAGGCCAGGTCTGGTCTCACATGTAAATTTTCTTACTGCTGTTACTGCCAGTCATCCAGTTCTGCAGAAGATATCTAAAATAAATCACATGAATTTATATGTCCTAATGTGCCTGTTCCCTCATTAGAATAAAATAACTGATATGTCAAGTGCAAAAGTTCATACTTCTACTATTTGTGTTGAAATTTTTGTGAAATAAATCCCACCCTGTCAATCTACAGGGGGACACCCAGGCAGCAGCAGAACCAGATCAGCACTGGTGGCAGTACTGACTGTAACTTCTCTGCCACAGGTTCTGTCCCTCTTTCATTTAAACAAGATCAGTAAGTAGTTAAAAACACTTGAATTCTGTAAAGGAAATCATGTTGTCAGTTACACTCTCTTAACAAGATCAGGATTAGGATTTTTGTGAGGAGTTGGCATTTTCCAAGGCATGACTGTATAGTAATATGGGGATTTCTCTGTTTCCAGGTGAATATGCTGGGACCTGAGCACAAATTCCCTAGTTAAGTTTTTGAAACATATAAGCAATTTAAGCAAAAACCTTTCTGGAATTGACTTTAACCTAGGAAGTGTAGAAGGCAAATTCTATGACCATGCAGTGGCAGAGTTCATTATTCTTCAGAGGGAAAGGAAGAAGTACAGAAAATCAGGGGATTTTGAGAGCAAAGCTTTAAATACAGATTTGTAGTTTTGAATCTCAGAGGAACCAAAACTAAAGAAAAATTATTTGAGGGGGACTTTCAGTTTCCTGGACAAAAGATATGAATGATGCTGGATCAAGGGATCCAAATGTGAAATATAGTAGGAGGACAGGTGTCCGGTTATCTCGGCTGTTTGAGGGGCCTGGAAAGGCCCGAGGTGGCCTTGGGGCAGCCTGCGTATCGAAGGACGAGAAGAGGCTTCAGTTCTTCTTTCGGTTTTTATGTTTATTAATTGTTTATCTAAAAGATTTTCTTTCAGCCGAACAGAGATCTGCTCAGCAGTCAGCCATGAGCACACTGTGCCGTCCTCCGGACCGCCACGTATCTTTATACCCATTGTTACGTGTACAATATTTATCATTTTTCCCCAATACCATTTATTCTTATTACTCGGTGCACTCTCAGTAATAACCAATCCAAAGGTGCCACCATCACCAAAGAAGATGGAGGAGAAGAAGAAGAAGAAGGACAGGACACACCCCAATTCCTCCATCTTACTTCTCTAAACCCCCCTGTACATAAATCCTAAACCCTGTGTCTCACTCTCTAATTAACTAATCCCTTCACCATTCACCCCGGTGAAGTCCTCCTATCCTCATCCTGTGTAGGGTCAAAGTCCTGCCACCAGACACTTCTGGCAACATTCCAGGACTCCCGGGCCCCTCAAGGGTGGTCTCGGTGGCCCGGCATCTCAGGACTCAGATCCTGAGATCCCACAGACAGGAACTACAGTAAAAGATAAAGGTAGAGATTTTAAGTTAATTTCTGTCACAAGAAGAAAGCATACAGAAAAGTGATAGAAAATTAGATCAGTGAAGACAAATAAAAGGAATAAAATGGAAATACATGAACAGATACAGAATTATGCTATTAGCAAGGGCTATCATGGGTGATGTGAACTGATTCATCAGCACAATAGTGATGAGAAAGACTAAGAAAAACATTGGTCTGCTGTACAGAAAAGAGGAAGAGCTCTCAACAAATTATTCCAAAAAGGCTGAAATGTGTAATGGCTTTTTCTGTGTCAGTCTTCTGAAAAGGTCAGCTCTGAACTGTTGTGTGGTACAATTAACACTTGTAAGAAAGGGGAAAGCAAAAGAATAGGTTAGAATCCCTAAAGCTGTCAGATCTTTTAAAATCATTTAAGCTAACTCAACTGCATTCTAGAATATTCAGAGAAATTACTAAAGCAATAATGGGCACTTTGGCAACTCATAGAAGGGGTTGAAATTCCAGGCAATTTAAAATGACAAACATTTGGCCAGTCTTTAAAAAAGCAATGATGACAGGAAGAAATAAAAGACAATGGGCTTAAATTGCGACACAGAAGACTCAGATTGTATATGAGAAAAAATTTTCTGAATGAAATGAAGCAAGTGTGCAGTCTGCCTAGGAGTGACATAGAGATGTCCCTTACACTCAGGTTAACCAGACACTTCACAAGAATTATGCAGAATCCTTAATTCCCTCATTGTGCAGTGAATGGATGAGATTACATTTTTCTGCCTCTGCCAGGGCTTTTTTCCCAGGTTCAGTGATAGTATGTGCTCATTATTCCTATTATCCTTAAAAAAAATTTTTAAAAAAGCAGGGTGTTAATCACACTGCATATAGAGTCTTGTTCTTTTGCTGTTTTTTACTTCTGTTTTTAGAGTGCAGATAAAAAGAATTTTTTTGACAAATTTACACTAAACTTCTTAGATTTTTTTTTTACCTTCAGGAAATAAACTAACATTTTAATATTAGGATCAAGCAGGACTTGAGAAGTACCATTATGCTACCCTGGTTGAAATATGTCTCAAATTAAATAAACGTTAAACCAGACCAAAATAGAACTGATCATGGACTGAGAAGTACTTAATTAAAGCAGTGAAATCAGATATAACAATATCTTTACTGCTGCTGGAATGAAAAAAAAAAAACTGGATGGAAAAATTGTCATCAAGAAAACCAGCTAAAAATAAACAGGAGGTTACTTTGAAGAGCTTGGTCCTGCAAGGAATTAAGTACTTTGCTGGAAGTCTCTGTTCTGGCAGCTGTACCTCCTTCTGCTTGTGTTTGATATGCTGGTATGACTTGGGGACAAAGAGCATGAGGAAAGTACTGTAATTGTCCATTTTTTACACAAAACGCTGCTGAAAATCGAATGTAGTCCTTCAGGTGGCATACAGCAGGGACCTTGCAGGAGCCCTGTGTGTCTGAATGAAATGTTGGCCTCCATGGCCAGGCTGCTGCACTGCAGCCCTTGCCCAGAGGGGAGGAGATCGGGGCCTTGGCAGCTCCCTGGCAGACTGGGTGTGCAAACTCCAGGCGCCAGGAAAGCTCCAGGAGGTGTTGCCTTCCTCCAGATAAGCCAGGTGGAGAATGCACCCATTCCCCAGCCAGGCCATTCTCCATCCAGCCTGCTGAGGTCATGAACTGATAGCCTGCTCTTATCCTGCTGTTTCTGCCTAATACTCACTTCCAAGTGCAGAGGGGGGCGTATGTGGCCCGAAGTTTAGAGTTTGACTAGCTGAGGGCGAAAGGCCGACGCCCCTCTGCAATTCCTGGCCAGCACCTTTCGGCGTCTGATGGCTTCGGGCTGTGCTGGCTGCGTACTGGCTTACACTGCTGGTATTGGGGAGGAACGGAGCTGACCATTTCCCGGGGGTTAAACGTCGGTTTATTGAAGGTGTTGCGGGATCCAAACGCGGGGAAACCAACCGGGAAAAAGTTTTTTCAATAGGGGGTGAAACAGGATTATAAAGGAGGGGGGTGGGTACAGGCGGAACTAATCGGGAAAGGTGAGGGGATGAACTTCACAGAACTGACACTCCATGGAGACTAATAATTAAAAGGTAAAGGAGGTGTCTTGGGACTCCAGCCAGCCACCATCTCCAGAGAGGAGAAGGTTCTCGAAACCTGGGAGGAGAAAGGGGGTGATTGACTGGACTCAGGGAGGAAACAACTTTCACTTATAAGGGAAACCAGGGGAGGAGCAATTACACATCGGCAACTATGAATAGTGGTTACTATAGCAACTTAGCTGACAAGCTAGCAGTGGCGGGAAAAACTGGGGGAACGAAACCATTTTACACATAACAGGGGAGAACAATACATAAATTGGGGGAATAACACAAGAAACTTAACAACACACTACAACATCCAAGGAATCTCTCATTTTCCAAGCCAAAAGTTCCCTCAGGAGCCTGAGCTGGAGATCAGTGCTACGGCCTGTGGCACTCAGCACGTGAGGGTTTTCTGACTAGAGTGGTGACACAATTCTCCTATTTCCTGGAGGAAAACTTGCTTTTTTTTAATTGAAAGCAGAAGCCTAATCAGGGCTGAAAAGATTAGACATGCCATGAAGTGGGATAAGTTGGATGGAGAAAAGAAAAACACTTATTTAACCAAATTACTTTCTGGTTACAGGACCAGTCTTAATTTGTCCCATGGATGAATTCTAGCAACAAAGAGGGTCTAGGTATGCAGAATAGTGAAGATGGTAAAAAAAAAAAAACCTATATTGACTTAAGTGATTATTAACTAACAATCAGTTTAAATAATGAAATATATTATAGTCATTAATATAAAAGAATTATTTTTACTTGGATTAACCCACATATACAAAGAGGGAGAAATTTGTTTAAAATTATATCATAAATGCTGGGGGAAGGCTTGCAAACTTAAATCCCAGTGTTAGCTGACTGTCTCTGACTGTCTTAACTGAGTTTTTAAATAATTTGGTCAGGATATAAAATACTGGAGATAAAGGCTTTGTTACTGTTTCTGTTTACTGATACATAGTACTTTTGTCCAGTGGAATTATCTCTACTGTTAAAGGTTCAGCTGACTGGTGTACCAGCAGTTCACATATTAAAGCTTTTTCACCACATTAAGAATACTTAAACCAGAATTGTTTCAATATTAAAAATGAAGAAAAAAAGAACTTTCGTAGCTAAATAGTGAAATATATTTTATAATTTAAATTCTCATGAAAAATATTTAGTATTGTAGCATACTAGAGATTTCTATAGCATTCATGAGACTTTAGTTCCATTGATTTCACACTGCCATCCCTGAAGGCAGAATATGGCACGTGGAAGTGTTTCAGATTCCTTGACAAGTGAAAATTCAATATATCAGTAGGTGCTGTTGATTGCAAATATAGCCCAGGCTTTTTGCAACATCAAACCAGTTTTGAGTTTGAGGTGGTTTTGTTCTCACAGTTAGACTATTAATAAGACCCTAAATGTGATTTGATTCACACACAACTAATATGCCTATTTTAAGTGTGACTGTTTTTAATAGAAAGTAGTTCTGCTGAAAATCTGATAGTTATCAGTTATTAGAAAACTAAAGAAGTGGAAAGCACGCATTCCTTCAGTGTAAAAATGTAACATTACAAAAAAACTCCAAGGAGCAAAACATTGAATTTAAAAGTACTAAAGGCAGGTGCATACTTTAAAAAACCCAGTTTCCTATTTTAAGCATGTATTTGCATCCATTTGTACTTTTCTGCAAGACTCTTTCTTTTGTAAGTGGTCAGAGCTTCACAGAAACAGCTGTCCAGCCTTCTTGCTAAAATAGGTTGTTCCTCATTCACATCCGTGCTCGTGATTCCCTCATTCATACCTGCCTGTAGGGGCAGCTGAGCTTTGTTGATTCTCTCTGGTGAAGGATAATGCCCACCAAACAGGCACAATACTGAATTCTGTGTTCTTTTGCATGCACATGAAGTTATTAATATAGTCAAGCTCTTAGAGCAAAACCATGTTCCATTAATTATATGGAAAATAAAGAAATATTATAGTCCAGTTAGTGGCAGAAACGTTTTTTTTTCTGAAGTTATTTCCATGAAGATATAAATAGAATAGTGCTGTTAAGGTAAAATAACCCCTATATATGCAACTTTTCTTTCATACTGCAGAACAATTCCTTTTTATAATATGTCTTCCTTTTGTAGTCTTCCTACATCACTTCTCTTTTCCATTCCCTGTATGCTATGTACTGGCACTATTTTGCTGTTTGTTCTAAGAAAAATATTTTGTAATGGCCAGTTTCTCTTATTTTTCTAAGTAGGAGTTAATTTTGTTATACAGGCTGCTCTTCTTCCTTTCATTTTTCATGTATAATGCTTTAAATAGAAATTCTCATCTGCTCAAAGAGCTAGAGTCTACCTCATCCCTCTCAGGCAGCAATATTCCTGGTTTATCAAGTCAGCAGGTCCAACAGAATTGTGCCTTAATCAGAAGGTTCTTAAGACTGTCTGCGTGCTCCAGGGAGCAGTACTGGCCATTCTTTCCTCTTTCACCACAGATTTAAACATCCTTGTGCTGAAGGAGATGCTGCCTTTCAGACAAGCTGTAACCAAAACCCTGCAACATTAGAAGAGTCCTGGCACCCTCTGTACAACTTTGGCCTTGCCCATAGTTTAATTTTGCTCCTCCAGGCAAAGGTACACAAAAGGATTCTCGCCGTGTTTTCACTGGATGCTGTGTTCTGGCTGTTCTCTGACACCTCATGGGGTACAACTCTCAGAAGTTATAGTATTGAAATATTGCAAAAAGAAATAAAATTTTTACCCATGGGTGTCCTTAGCTACTCTTGAGGGCCATTAGTGACAGTTTCAATGTTCCTACATTTGTCCCTTCCAATTTCTTTGTCTGGACTCCAAAACAGCAGAACAACAGAAGGTAGCAGGTAATAGGCTTGTCATGACAAAACACTAAATATTTTGTAATTTAGGCAGCTGAAGCTGTATTAAAAAATGCTTTGCAAATTGTCCTTTTATAAGGAGAAAGGTTCCTACTAGAGATGTTTTTTCTCTATTGCTCCCCTAGAATGATTTATCTCCTGCCTCAAGAGCTGATTCAGGAGAGTACTGGGAAAAGAAATTAACTGGATGAGGTTTTATTGTAGAAGTGTTTGAACCATTCTCCTGTTGTGTTTAAAATTGAGCGTGTAAATAACAAAGTGGGTGAATTTTCAATCACTTTAAGAGCCATCTGTTGCACTGTACTTCTATTCAGATTGTAAAGTGTTTCACTATTCAAATCAAGGACAAAATACTGAGTTTGGTAGTAAGATTTTATTTAGTCTTCAAATCCATGTCTTATCTTGGAACACTGTTGCACTGAGGCTATTGCATATAATTTTAAGATTTTTTAAATCTTACCAGCATTCAAAAGGATACACACTGTCATACTGCAGAGCCTTCTCACCCTGAAGAAATCATTATTATGACTCAAAATACACATAGATCTGCTTTGTGTATTAGGTGATTTTACAGTCATGTTTTATGACAAACTTGCACTCTTAATTTAGTCCCCATTAAATATAAAACACTCAGTATCACCCATTAATACCAGTTCATGTATTTGTTCTTCCTAAAGTTCTTTGCCATTATAACTGAGGCTCATCAGCCTAAATATCACATCGTGTAAATCCTACTTTCAGTCTTCTGTCCACACTAAAGGCAGAGCTGCAGTTATCTGGATATCATCACTCTTTTTAAGCAGACACCTTGGCAGCAAACTGGTTGAAATTAGGAGGTGTCCTGGGGTGACGCTATGATGCTTGTATATCCCCATTCATCTGTTCTGTGCCTTTAAGACCGGCTCTGAAGAGTGGAAGTTTTGTTTGGGTTTCTCTTATCAGGACACAGAGACAAGCGGTACATAGGGCTGTTTTTTTTCACTTCCAGCTTCAGCTTGCTGCTTTTGCTTGCTCTCTTTTTCTGCTCTTGCTTCTGCTCTGCTTTCTGCCTCTGCTTATTAGCTAGTTCTAGCTAAACAGTCCACATTGCTTCCTGGACTCTTTCTCCTCTCCTGTTCCTGTGACCATCTCGAACCTGCTCCGGACTGTGACCCGGGAACACCGAAGGTTCGGCTGCAGCGGCTGGCCCAGCGCCGGAGGGACTGAGAACAGAGCAACCACCCCCCCTGAAAGAGACTTTCTGATTTTGCCATCTTTCTCAAAGCGGTGTCATCGGGTATTGTTCATTTTGTGTGCTGGGGGGTGCGGGGCCAGTCAAATAAACAGGTTCTTTCCACCTCTCTCCGAGGAATTTTTTCCCGAACCGGTTGGGGGGAGGGGCCGTGTGGGTTTCGCTTTCTGGAGGGGCCCTCCTTTGCATATTCGTTAACAAATTTGCCCTAAACCAGCACAGGAGGGAAGGACCAGCAGAGGTGATCAAGGCAACTGCAGGCAAACAGAGCTCCCTGCAATGGGTCAGGAGGCAGGCAGGTGTTAAGGATGAGGATCACAAGCTTAGAGTCACCTGCTGAGCTACAGCAGCAGCACAGGTGCTCACTATGCCTTGCTCAAACTGAAGTGATCTAGCTGTCTGTTAGTGCCACTGGGTACCATCCAGGTTAAATGTCTTTTTCCCTCATTCTCAGGTGCTTCAGGTATTTTGAAGTCATATGCCTGGCTAAAGAGCATGTTCAGTGTGGACATTTGCCTTTTGTCAGTGAAGCTGTGCTCCAAAACCTTCTGCCTGTGTGTTCCTGGACTACTTGTTGGAATGGTTTAGTGGTGCCCTTGGCAGTCTTTGGTTAACAATTAGACTCAATGACCTTAAAGGTCTTTTCCTACCAAAATGATTCTGTGATTCTATAATCAGTCCTAAGATAGATTTTTGTCCCTTACACATGATAATTAGGACATTGCACAGCTGCTTGCTCCTACATTTAATTTCTTTATTAATTACTTTGAGCTTGAGCCTTTTTTGCTTACTTTCTAAAGAGGAAAATACCTTGAACATCATGAAAAGATCCATTCATTAATAATGTAATTTATTTCACACAGGAAATGCCTGTTTTGCTTCTCACCATTTCAGTGGAAAGTGTTTTACTGCCTTAGACCATTTGCACAAAATATCATCACTTGGAGTAGGTGCAGTTTGTGTTTTCTTTGACTGCAGCAAAGGCTTAAAATTGGCATAATCTCATTGCAAACAAGAGCTCTGAATTTAAAACTTCATCTACATGTACAGATAGGGGAGAGACCCATCCTGTGTGATCCTGGAAAGTATTTAGGATAAAAGTTATCTCTCTCTATATATCACTTCCCTCTTGTCTCAGCTTCAGCCTGGCATTCCTGCTGAGAACCTTCTCCTGTGTTGTCCTGAACATGTTGGGAACCTTCCTAAGGATGTAGAAAATTATGCAGATTTCTGCACAATCTTTGTTGCTGAGATACAGCTCACATTGCTGCAGCTACACCATGAGTGCCACTGGTAGGATCTATATCTTGATGGCAGGACATTCTCCTCCAGGCTAAGGTAAATTAGGCTGCACAATATCTGTGATTTCATTTCTGAAGTGCTACTCCATGATACAGACCAAGGTGTCAAATGGAAGAGTGTCTCAGCAGAACTGTTTACACAGCAGACGCTCAAGTTATGAGGAAGGAGCTGGCTGGTAATTGGTAACTGGCCCAGTAAAGTCCTCAACTCTGCAACTGCTGCAGGGCACAGTGCTGGTGCTCAGAGTGCCACAGGACAATTTGCAACAGCACTGCCTTCAGAGGAGTCACAGCAAGCACAAACCTCATGGAGCTAGTTCAGGCTCACGATATCATTCAGATACAGAGATTCCAAAAGTTTCTGCAGATCATACACAAAAATACATCTGCAGGAATATATTTTCTCATTTTTCAAAGCAGTATGGAGCAGAGAGATGTGTAATGCCAGGGATTCTGCACACTGCCAAGTGTTCCAAGGACTCCACTTGCTGAATCTAAAAAAGAGAGTGCTTTCTGGAACCTTTCTGGTATTGGGACAGTTGGGGACCTTTTCCTAGAATAAGGATAGTTTCTCCCCATGCCAGAGGGAGCCTGAGAAGTGCTGTGTGTCTGAGAAGTGCCAGCACAGCTGGCTGTCATGAGCCTTTGGCTCTGTGACAAACTCATGTTGGGGTTATTTATGAGTTACTTGTGACTGGACAAGCCACAGAGTGGGGCTGTCCCCAAGCCACACACAAGGAAAACCAGGGCTCTTCAGCAGAGCACTAAGGATGATGGCTGCTCAATTGTCAGAATCCTGTTTCTGTTTTGGGAAAATATGTCAAAACCAAAATGTGTCTGTGAATCACTTGGGTTTGAAGCTTTGTTATATTCCATGAAAAAAATGCTTTGTTAGAAAATTCCTAGTTTATTCTAGTAAACAGAAACAATTCTAATAGAAGTAATTTTCTTTCTTTGTTCCCTTATTGTTTTTCATTTTTCCAAGATGCTCTGTTTTTAAAATTAGGAAAGAATCAAGCCACTGGCAGCATGGGCTTTTCTTCATGTCAAGTAACTATTATGGGACTTGGTAAGAAGTCCTGGTGATCTTACTTAAATCCAGAGAAAGCAAACAAACTTTTTTTTTATAGAGAATGTCAGAAACCTCTGCCTTAAATACAGCATCAAATTCAAATTCTCCTTGGCAAAAAAACCCAACAACAAGAACATAAGAAGTGAAGTCAGCCTTCCCCACTGTTTCTGAGGCTTGTGCTCTTGCAGAGCTCCAACTCAGACTAGATAATTGAAACCAGTGATAAAACATGGATGTAGACCTGTAGAGAGAGGTGTAGCTCCCTTCTATAGCTTTAATGAAGCTTTGTCCAGAGCAAAACAATAGGATCCTGATACATTTTAAGTATTTTGAAAACTTGGCTTGTAAGAAGCATCCTGGGAGTCAGGTGTTGTGCAGACATTTCATCTCTTCATATATAATTGCCAGTTAATAAAAATGTTAAAATGGAAGAAATAACTTTACTTGGCTTGAAAGAAGCATTATGAGAGTCATGAGTTATGCAGACATTTCATCTCTTCATGTATAATTGCCAGTCAATAAAAATATTAAAATGGATTAAATAACTTTACTGATTAATGCTCCCAGCAGCAGTGAGGCAGAAAATGTTAAGGTTACAACATTGCGTTAGCATGCAAGATAGGAAAGTGGTAATGGCAAAATTCAACAATATGCTTTGTGTTGGATGTAAATATAATTGATTGTCATTACTTCATTAATTAGGAGGTGATCAAAAGCCCAATAGATAGAGAGGAGTAAAAGCCTCAATTACATCAAAGACAGCTTTTAAGTACTGGGAATAACAGCCATATCAAAAGAATGACAAGTACTTTTGAAGCATATGACAACTGTTTTTGTAGCTGTGTTCTGTCTTCAACACTTGCCCTTTCAGAGGAAATCCAAAAAAGTAAATCTATGTAAGACACCACAAAACTAAGCAATGTAGAACAAAAAGATACTCAGCAGAGAAGATGCATAATCAAACACTGAATAGGACTCAGAAATAACATAACTGATTAGGTTTTGTTTCCCAAAATAATGAAATTCAGTTTTGTGTCAAATAGCAGCCATAGTAGTAGGCTTTTTAATTTCAGAAGTTTATTTCTAAAATGGAGAATGTTGTGTTTGCCATTAGTTTTTTCAGAGAAACAAATCTCTCTCAGAGCCTTTCTGGGTTTTGTTTTTTGTTTCAGGACTCAGTAAAGCTGTAGGGTCTGAAGTCAGCAGACATTCAACAGACACTGCTATGAATGGTTCTTCCACTTGATATGAAATTGCTTTCAACAACCACAGACTTTGCACTCAATCTTCCTTCCCCCCCCACTTTGTTTACTTCTTAATTTTTCCTGACATTACCTTGCCCCTGATGACAACACAGGCATGACTGAGGGTTTCAGGCTGTGTTGAACTGGATCTTGGCTTCCCTGAAGAGTGCTTTTCTAGGACAGAGGTGTGGAGAAGCTCCCTCAGGCTTCTACCTGAGCCAGCTGTCTTGTGGAGTAAGCTAGGGGGCTGACAGGAGTGGTTTTTCCAGAAGCAGATTCATGTGGAGAACCTAACTTTCCTAGGGCAGGGATAAAAGATGACCCCTTAACAGAATTTGTAAGTGGTTATAGTCAGTGTCAAAATTTCACTCTATTGGCAAAAGGAGAGGAGGCAACACAATCATTGCCTTCCCTGGCAGCTCTGTGTCCATGCTCCATGTCTCCTCCTGTGAAGTTAGCACCATGGCACAGGTTCCCTAAGAAAGAACAGAAAAGGCTCAGTCCCAGCCTTGTGTTCAAGTTGGCTGGTTTAGGCACTGCTCTGGGGAATGAAAGCAAGGCTTGAAGCCTCCCTGTGGCCAAGCAGGACTTGGAGCTGAGGCTGCTGACTTGCCAGGTGTTTGGTTATTTCAGTCCTTGCAATGCAATACATTCAGGCAACACCACTAGTGGTTTTGAACAGAATCCATAATTGCCAGTGCCTAGTAAAGTCAACAAATCGAAGTCAAGGATACAAAGAGAGCTTGGGCATCTCTCTACATGACTCCTAGCATGCAGGATTTGGAAGTCTGGCTGAATTGCTGTAGCTTATTCACAGCAACTGATATTAAGGCACTTTGGGTACTTTATGGAGGAACAATGAAATACAGTCTGAAATACAGTTCAAATTTATGCACATGCTTGATCTTACACATCCTTAGTAATGACCCTGAAGTAACAGAACTACTTGTTTTCTTACTTGGGGTAAGTAAAACATATAAACAGGTCCCTGCACAGTTGAGTTTTAATTTTTTATTCTACAATTACATACAAAACATAAATTAAAATTTCTTATTTGCTTTTTTTCTCCATTAATTTCTTCAAAGGACAGTGAAATATTGCTCATTTTCTTCATACTGGCATTTTTTACAGCAAGGTGAAACAGAAAACGAAGTGGAGTATTCTGTAATACCTCAATCTCAGGAGAAAAAAGTAGCTATTTTTTAGAGTTATTAGATTTCAAGTCTTTAATGTCCATTTAATTTTACACTAAAAGAATAGTTTTCAAAGTATTGTGACAAAACTATGTAGGCTTGAAGTTCTGATGTGTAAAGCAAAGGAAAAACCCCAGTATATGCTCTTGAGTAAATCCTCCTAGTGTTGGTCTGAGGACTGCAGAATCTGCCAAAACATCTTAGAGCAGCACCATGGGAATCTCTGGGACCATCACAGAGTTCAGTGATTACTGTCAAAATACGCACAAATTAGCAATTAAAACAACAACCCTGCAGCATTTGAGAGATTATTTTCTCCTTTGAACCTTTCTGGATTGCAACTGATAACAGTTCAGTTTCATTAAATCAAGAACATTTTGTTGGAAAAACTGTCATCGTCCCCTTAGACACAACATAATGAGGCATGGCAGAAACAGTTTCATGGTCATCAGTCAAAGCCTGTGCCTGAAGTGTGAAGCCTAAACTGGGAGCCTTTCTGCCCCATGTCACAAGGAACTGCCAAGGGGACCTGAACGTGTCACCAGGAGCCAAAGTGCCAAGGCCACCATGCCAGCAGACTGTGCAGGTGCAGGGCTGTGATTGGCTTAGTCTTGGGCAGAAACTACTTTTTTCAGTGCATCAGCACTTAGAAATGAGGATTTCTTACCTTACAGATTGCTTCCTTGCTGAAGTTACAGAGAAGGGCTGCCCAGGCTGTTGAGACACCTCTGTGTGTGTGTATTTGACACGTGCCATGATGTAGAAGATGCATTCATTTACACACCAACACAATAAAGTGAAATAATAAATACATAAAAACAAACCAGACCTCCAAATCTTCCTTCAAATTTATCAGTACTTTGTAGGCACACAGTCTGTGGTGATTGGGATGGGGCAGGGCTGAGCCCCATCCCCAGTGGGCACAGCTGTGAGCAGCAGGTGAGCAGCACTGACAGCAGTGAGCCATGGAGGGCCCGGGGCACTGACCAGCCACAAAGGGAACACAGGCACACAGGTGCCGTGCATCAGCATGAGGGGATAAAAGGCTGAAGAACAAGAAATGGCAGCTTCTTGCAGTCTTCTGATGAGGTATAGTGTTACTCTGTATGGGTGGCTGCTTAAAGCCTAAAATTGTATGGTGATACTCTGTGAGTTGTGGCTGTCTCAGCTGTGATGGATGCTGTGACAGTACTTGATATGAGATTTTCTGTTTTTCAGGTAGGATATTTTCATGTAGTAACCATATACATCATACAGAAAATGTCTGTGTTTGTTAAGCAATCAAAATGCAGGAGTAATACCATGTATTGAACATGAAAATGTGGGTACTTGATCAAAGTCCTACAGAGACTAGTGATGACTGTCAAGTCCTTATGGAGGAACTGAGTTTAGGGGTGATTTTAGTTCTAGCTGTACCTGATGCACTCACATATCTGGTAATAACCTCAGGAAAGAAAGCAGGGTTGTAACTCATGTTTCAAGTGAATTGTGGATGTGTTAACATCCCAAGTGGCCTGGTGAGGATCTACTCAAACTTGATTAAGATTGTTACAATTTGATCAGATTTGTTTTAAAATTTAATTTTAACTTGAACTGAGTTTCCTTTGATTTATTCCTTTCATTACTTGAGCCAATCCCCTCTACAGAAACTGTTAAGTACCTTCTGATCCCCTTCATTTCACAAAAATCAGGCCATGCTGTGTCTTATGAAGCTACATTGCAAAATGCTAGGAAATGTGAATATGCTGATTTCTGTCAAACATAATATATATAGCTTTTATCAGGCTGCTCTTCTTTTACAACAACATGAATTAACATCTCTGTCTGTCACCTAAACTCAAATTGTCAGAAAATGTGTAGGATCATAATTATCTTGGCGAATTGACAGAGACTGATCAACAACTCCAAAAACTATTGAAGCATAGTATGACTGACAGATAATCAGAGAGGTGGGGGCAAGTGGGTGCATAAGCTCCATTTTATTGCAAAGGCCAAGTAATACTACAAATATGCCTTTTGTTGTTGTTTTAGATGCTATTAGTAGTCGATTTTCCTATGCCAAGCTTTTTGTTAGATTTCTGAAACTTTGAGCTTCACAACATGTTTGTGGGTGTAATTACTCTTTCTAATACAAAGCTAGGCATGAAAAGAATAGTTTTACATTCACATGTAGTATGTAAATGTGCACACATAAGTTCAACAGAATTATGGGGGGCCTCTCATGGCAGAATAGGCAGGGAAACCCTGATCTTTGTCTAAAAATGTTTTTGCTTTGTTAATTATACTTATCTAAATACAGTAGAATATAAAGGATAAGAAGAAAGGATAGAGACTGGATATTCACATGTGCTTAGATTAGAATTTGAGCAACTTTTGAGCTGCAAGCAGAAATGGGTAAAACAAAACTGAAATCTTTTATGAAAATGACTGAGATGAAACTTTACTTCCAATTTTAGAAACTAGTATATAGCATCCTTATTGTTACCTTCATCAGTTTTTCTGCTGAAATATTTTATTTCTCTTCATTGTTGTGGGACTATGAAAAAATTTGCTGTGTATAAATGGAACAGCTGTCTTTCTCTCCTCCATAAAATCCAGTGAATCATCTTTCACTCTTACACATTGCTCATGATCACATTTAATGAAAATCAAGAGTACGATGGATCTTCCTCAGCAGTTGTAAGATAAGAATTACCAGAGAAAACAGGCTTTGAATCAGCTGAGGGAGATTCTGTGGGGGAGATTTTCACTCTTCCATCCCCCAGTATAAACCTTGGGCTCATAAATTATCAGAGCTTTCAGTACTCAGTAGGGAAAATCCAGGACAAATAATAAACCCTGAAATGTAAAGAATCGAAAAAAATACACCAATTCACCCAGATATTTATACTTTAAAAAACATGGAAGCACCATTTAGAACCACCATAGCATACCAGCTAGAAAGAAGAGTGTTGCAAGCGTAGGCAAGAAAGCCTGCTGTCCTTGGAGTTTTGTCAGTTGCTAGGAAGAGATCACTGCTAATAATATGAGTGCATGAAGCTGACTTTACAGCTCTCGGGTTCTTGTTTCCATATTGAAATGCAAATCATCCTAACACTTCTGTCTTCACTTCAGGAGCCATATTGCAATGAAATTAGTTGCTCTGCTATTAGGGAAAAAATGATGATTGCACCTTTACAATGGTAATGTTTTTGCTTAGCACACTGGGATATGAAATTTGCTGTTAATGGCGATTTTAGTTCCCCTCTTATAGAGGCAGTGCCACTGATTGTTGCTGGGAATCGAGTGTGTTTTGAGTCATGAGTCTATTTTCTTAGATTAGAGCTTGATGGTAATTACCTAAGCCTAGAAAGTCCTGAATTTGAGAACTCAGCAACACTTTTATTTCTTGCTAGTCAGCTTATAATAGATAAGGAGAAAAGGACGTATCTCAGTTTCTCGCCAACGTGAGTTTGGATTATGTATTTTTGTCCTTACCCCAAACTCTGTATTACTGGATGTATTCCTTGAGAAGTGGTGCTTTGTTCCTAAAAATAAACATGGATCTGGAAGGAAGAAATGTATTTAAGGAATGGGTAACTTAATATTTTCATGCTGATGCATCCAGTTGTGTTAGTTGTGGTGATTTGTATTTAGTCGCGAAATAGCTTAAGGTTGGCTCAGTGCTTTGGAAAGGGAAAAATGCCAGGAAATCAGCAAGCTACACTTGCAGGATATTGCTCAAAGGGTTGATTTGATTAAGGTCTTTACAACACTGCACACTGTGTCATCCTGCTAATTTGCCTTCCTTAACAAGGTATTTTAAATAGAAAATTAGAGTAAAATTTCCCTTTTGGACTATATGGACTTGATTATCTCAGTGCAAGAGACTAGACCCTAAAATTGATTGTCACACTTAAGCAGATGTGGCAGCCAAGATGTTGCTGTCAATTTGTTACAGATGGTCTTGAACGTTAAAATGGACTATGCTATAATCTGAGTTTCAGTCACCTTAGAGTTCCTGTTTATATAAGCCAGGAATGATTTGCCAGCTACTGAAAATTAGTTCTCTCTGAAGTGATATTTTCCTGGAGATCTTCCTGTATTTCCAAATTTGATCTCATACTACAGTGATATTTGGGGCATACCCTTCTCAGTGTGAAAGCGAAGAGTGCCTTGGCAGAGAGGAAGGTGGGGGTATGGGTAGGGCAGCAGGACTTCCCACACCTTGTAAATGCTGTGGGGTCTTTACATCCTGCTTCCACAGCAACCATGCATGAATAGGAGAAACACTGCCTTAATGTCTCAGCATGAGCCATTACAGAAATGTAGCAGGAGTAAAATGCTTGTATGATTTTAAGATCTAATATATGAGATACATAAGATAGTATACATGTGTGTATATAGTATTTATGATGCATTTGTGGGGCTGAACACACAGCTGTTACACACACATTCTTCATGTAATGCAACGTGCATAAATGCTGTTGATTTAAGCCCCCAGCCTTTACCACAGTAGGATTAATGGTCTGGTGGTGTTACTTTTCCTTGCTTTCCCAGAAGCTCTAGGAAATAGAAATAATTTGTGATATTCTGCCAAGGTAAAAAGAAATCGGGAGAAAAATGTTCACCCTCGTGAGGCTGTCATCCCACATTTTCCCATGCAAGGATGAAGCATTTTTTCACAGTATGCCCTCAAACAACAGGTAAGAAGACAAATTGGAGCATTAGGAGGTTTGCTCCTTACCTGCTGCAAGTTTTGCTGCTTGCTTGTTAGAGATTAACCACTTAATAACTTGGAAGCTAAAGACAAGAGAAAGGCAGAGTGAGAAGTTGTCCACTGAAAATGAGTAAATGCACCAGAAAGTTAGGGGGAGATTATTTTGTGATTTTTCTCCTGGAAGACAAACCATGGAGTTTGACTTAAATTCTCAGGGAATGGCTGGGCATAGTTTGCTGAAGAAATCATTCACTAGTTAAGAGACTTACATACATTGATGCATTAAAATAAGTTTTTTAATATATTTTATGCTGCTTCCTCCATATATATTTTCCTTTTTTCCCCCAACAGTCTGATGATTTTTGTTTCTTCAGGAAGACTCTTTACTGAACCATTCTCTTGGCAATATTCAAGGTTCAATTCAGGTGGTCTCCCTGACCAAGGGTAAAATCAGGAGCAGAGCCAGTTCATGTGTGCAGTTTTAGACAGAATCAGATCCAAATGCGATGTTGAGACTGTCTTGAAAGCTGCAACAAATGAGGCCATGGGCTGGCAATGTTTATCCACAAGGGAAAAGTCAAAGGTGGACAGTAGAAGTAATTAATATATTAAAAAAGGGTTTGAGTATCTCTGAGATGAGGACTTGTAGCGCTGCAAAATCCTGCCTTAAGTAATAGGAATGCTTTCACACTTGCCATAGTAACAGCAAAATTGCTAGTGGTAAAATTAACTCAGCTTCTCTATACTTTGTATTATTGCCATTTTAGCACTTGGTATGCCTTTTAATTTTGTATAGAGTATATTATGAAATCAGGCTACAGTCTAAGTAGCCCTTGTTAGTCATTGTAGCACATAAATATGAATGGTAGTTTAGAATAGATACTTAGAAATAAAGTTTTAATTCTATCTGTCTTCATCTGAAAAAAACACTGAAAAAAATCCATTTAATCTATAACACAGAATATTTGGAGGAATAAATTTACTGCTGTTTACCACTGAAACTCTGGATTTTGGAGTCATCACAAGCTTTAACTAGGGCCTACATAGAGACTTTTCTCCTAAGTACTTGTTAGAGCTGCCCTAAGTTAACTCTAATAGATCATTGTTCAGAACATGAACATCAATGGAAATTGAGTTTTAGAGCAAATAACAGTATTTATTAAGCATGAGTTTCCTAACAAATATCCTAATGCAATTATTGTAGGTATGAATGCATCACACATTCCAGTAATTTTGAAAGAACTCTGAGGAATCAAAGTGACTTTTACAGACTTCTAAAAATAAGCCCACACTTTTCTAAGGAAGTATTTTCTTTAAAATAGAACCCAACAGTTCCCTTCCCTCTCTGAGTCACAATCGCTAGAAGCACTAATGGCATGTCCTCATGATAAATGCTCTAGCAGCAAGGAAAACACAATTGGTTTTTGCAAGTCAGGTTATGTATTTCCACTGTAGTTCTAGAAACCAGAAAACTCGTTATTGCTTAGTCAGTTCACAGAGTTTTGTGAGGGTGACAAGGAAGTAGAGGAAAGATGTCATTTTCCTTGCTCTGCAGATGTCAGGAGCCCTGCCTCCCTCATTTAGGAGGTGGGGTAGTGCCAGCAATCATTGCGCTGCCTCTAGCACAGAGCCTCTCTAGAAAACCCTCAGGCTGACGCCTCTTGAAGCCTCCTAGAAGCTTGTTTGGATGCCAGAGGGCTGCCCAGGGTTTGGCAGGGGAGCAAACAGATCCTCTGCCACCATCCCTGTCCAGAGCCAGGCAGAGGAGACACAAAAGGTGCCAGGGTGGGTGCTGAGCTGGGGCAGCTCCTGCTTCAACCAGCCCCAAGCAGCTCCCCACACACCTGGCCGGAGTGGGGGAGGCTTTGGGGGCCCTGAAGTGCTTTCTCACAGCTTCATCTGGGTAAACACACAGAGCTTCTTGACTACATTTTGTTTGCTATTGTAAACAAATTTATCACCAAAAAGGGAGAGCTACACTGATTTCCACGAGGTCCAAGTGGGAATAGAAGATGGGATTTTAAAAAGGCAAATATTAATTGCGTGGTAAGAGTCTGTTGTGTAATAACCTGTAAATATTTGATTGAGCAAGATAAACTGGTGACAATTTACAGGTATTTGAAAACATAGCCTAATGGGAAGAGTGGATTTAGTTAACATGAAAAAGCATAATTAATAGTAAGGGACTAATATTAAGTAAGAAAAAGTATAAGATGAATATCAGGAAGAAAATTGGAAATTTTATTAATCATTAGATATCGGATTTGAATCAGCAATGGTCTAGAAGATGCTTAGTGTTAAGTGCCCCAGCTACATGGATTTTCTGTTAGGTTATGGGCAAGACAATTAAAGTTTTTGTGAATAATTTCCTATGATTTTCTTACAAGTTTTTAATTGTGCCAAGTGGAGTGGGAGATGAACTACAGCTGCAGATGCTGAGAGAACTGACATGCTCAGTCATAAGCTGAGGAGGCACCTATGTAATGTATCTTCTAGTAAGATGTAGTTCTTGCACAGGAAATGACTCTTGATTATGTTGAGTCAATGAGGGATATTTTGCAGATCCTACTGCATGTTACATTTTAGCCAATTTAATAACTTCAGTGAGTTAGAAATCTTGATACAACAAGAATCCTACTTTAAATTCAGGAATACCATGTAACCTTATTTTAACAGACAAACTATGTCCAACATGTAGCTTTCAGAATATAAAAATTTTCATATTTTTCTACATAATATAAAAGTAATGTAGCTGAAATACTATGTAGCTTATTACACAACTAGGCCATTGAAATTATTTGGGGATTCTGGTGTTTCCCCCCAGTTTTTGTCAACCTTATGAGATAATCTTTATTTTGTTTTCTAGATACTGAGTCATTTGTGAAAAGTTTTAGATCTGTTGCTGACAGCAGATTTATATGTCACTTAATTTTCTGTCCTGGTGTTTGACTCACTGTTGTGTTTCCCCAGTGTAAACAGATTTTTTGTAATGGAGTTACAAAGGCACAGGAAAGGAGTGACAAACTCTATGGCTGGTGTAAAACTTTTCTCTGTGAACATCTCTATATGGTGGATGAGAATGTATAAAAATAGAGTCAATCATTTTATAAGCTGTGTCAATAGCTATGCTTTGGGGACTAAACTCTCCAATTGATATTGACACATTGTCTCATAGGCAAGTGGCAGCAGTCCTTCCCTTTACAAAGATTGGTTAGCTGGCTATTTTCAGAGGTGAGAAACACCATGTTGGGCATGCAAACACCATAATGCCATATCTATATTCCCTGGGAAACCAAACACTCCAGCAGCACTGGAGTGGTGAAGTGAATGTAATTCTACAAACACACTTTTGCCTTTATTTCATGCCATTTCCCATCTTTTCCAGCTGGTGACGAGGGCCCCCATGCTGTGCAGATTGCCTGGTGCTGTGCTGCAGGCAGAGTGTCTGACTGTCAGTGCCTGGGCCTCTCAAAAGTGCAGCAGGACTTGGGTGCTGCTAACCTGGGGAACAGCACGTGAGTGGCCAACAAACCTGGACTGGGCTCAGGGTTAATGTGCTGCCTTGTCAGGGAGGCTGGCAGTGTGGGAAAGGCCAGGAGGATGTGAGGCCGCTGCTGTTGATGGCCTTTGGCAGTTCATCCTTTCTGCCCCCACTGCAGCAGCACTGGGCAGCCTTAGCTGTGGATGTGCAGTCACACGGAGAGTAACTTGTCCATGGGAAGTCAATTAGAGGTCAGCCAATGGGATCAATTTGTTAGATGCCAGGAGTTGAAGTGTTTTTGTTGCTTTTACTACTTTAATATGCTTTTCTTATAAGCACTTGTTTTATACTCCTGGTACATCTGTTTAGTCAAGGAATTAATGCTGTAAGTTGTTAAAAGAAAAGGGAGTCAAAGTTTTACCACTAGCTGATAGACTTTTGTTTTCCTCTGTCTTAGTTTTAAACACCTGCCAAATTAGGCAAACACTCAATTATCTAATACAACTGCAGTGAGAGTCAGTTTAATCACAATAGAATATACATCCCATTTCCATTCTAATGGAATATAATGTTTGAGTTATGAAAAGTACAAGCAAATACCAGTGTGAAAGCCTTGTGAATCATCATTTCTTTGGCTTCTGCAGGTTTCTAAGTAATTCTTTGGCCATTGAGTTCAGCCAAGTCAAGATTTTACTCCAAATGCAGGGGGCTTTTTAGACTTGAACTAATGGAATAGGTTTTTAAGATACCCCATACACGTTTAAAATTACTAGGAAATATTTTGGAAATTCTGTGCCTTACCTGGTTTGAGAATAATAACATGGAGGCACTGAAACATTTGTTCTGACAGATTGTCTTTAATATCCTGCTTCATTGCTTGGTTTTTTTGCACTTTGTCTTTTTTTCTTCAATAAGACACCTGAAGTATGTTACGGAGACCAGGTTTCTCGCCCTTGGTCAAGTTTATGCTTTGTCTTCCTTACTTCAAGCTATATACAAAGAGTAGAGAGAGAAGATGATAAAATTTTTAGCAAAAAGTAATGGAAATAATAGGGTATCATGAGATTTGCTTTCTAAGAAAAGTCTAGAGGCTATGAAAAAGCAGGGGGCTGTGATCCTTTTGTGCCTGCATGAGAAACAGAAAAGTGATTTTAGATACAGCCAGTCTAGCAGTTGGGTTTGTATCATTTGACCAGCTTAGACTTTCAGTATTTCTTTCATTTCAGCTGTTGGAGTTACGGCAGAATTTGTCCATCAGCATTGACAGAGATTCATTCATTTAGAATTTATGAAGAAGGTGTTCATTTTCCTGCTGAAAATTTCATTACTTTCCCATGTCAAGAAGTATTGACATCAAGAATATTGATATAATTCCAAGTAAACGACTATTATTTTTCTTAATCTAAACAGTTTTGTTGCTTTAAACATAATCTACCATCTTATATAATGTGTTTCCTTTCACACATTAACAGTTTTTGCCTTTTTTATTTGTCATGTTTTCTGAACTTCATATGATACATGAGGGAAAAGTGACTCCTCCCATACATCTCTGCATCAAACTACATGAGAAGATGCTCTGTGGCAGGTATTTCTCTCCAGCTTCTAAAATAGAAGTCTAAATAGAAAAAATGTTAGTCTATTGTTTTACTCTAGCCTTTAATTACCACTCCATATGCTGGTAAGCACATTATTGTAGCAGACATAGTGATTATTTAATAGAAATATTTTATAATCATCACTTTTGTAGTATTTGCAGCTAAAATATTATGGCATTGTATATTGCTGCCCAGGCATCTGCCCACATGTAAAAGCAGAACTCATTCTCTAACTTAAAGCTAACTAAAAAAAAAATCCTCCAAAGAACTACAGATGGCAATTACTGAAACACTTTCTTCTTCTTGTTTTTCTCACTTTCAGTAGTCTATGACTGTGTAACTAACAATGAAGAAGAAAAGTAATTCCTTGAGTTGGTTTTGATTTGTATTGTAGAGACAAGAGTTATCTCTGAGAGAGCCAATTATAACTCCATCAGGATTGGTTTAAACCAGAAAAAAAAATAAAGAGCACAGATCAGACTTCTGTATCAGTGAAAGAAAATGTCAGATCCATCCATTGTAATTAAAATGCAGAGAAGAATTATCAGTGGGATTGAATAGCCATCCATTGGTTGATTCCTTTCTTGAAGCAAAGACCTGTGCACTGCAATTTGTCACAGCTTCAAGCCTGAAGTTCCTCACCATAGGATAAACTAAGAAAATATGCAAGTTTTTGAAAGAAGTGACAGTATTTGCAGTCATTCATATTTTGGTGAGAAGCTCAACAGGAAGTCTGTCTTTGAGACTCTGCCTCACTGTGCACATTGCACACCTGCCTCTTAGCTGCACATGCCATCAACAAGTGCTTTTCTTGCTAAAAAGCTCAAGTTCATGCTTCCTGTCTTCACTTTTTTCCGAGGCATAAGCCACCATCTGTGCACATTCCATTGAAAGGCTCTGATTTCTGTCAAGCTAAACCCAAGCATCCCTTCATAGCAGAACAATATTGCTTGTTGACACTTAGTGGGATTCATCCTGGAAGGCAGGAGAAAGTTTTGCCAGAAAAAGAGAAATTTTAGAATGTGTGAAAAGAACTCAAAAGTATCCATTGCCCATGAAGAGTTGCTTAACTTTCTATGAATAGTAAATGTGGCAATTTCCTGCATCTTGTTACTTTAAACTGGCAAGACCAAGCTTGCACTGATGGAAGTGTTCACTTGTTCTGCAGTGGGAAGTGTTAGCAATTATTTCTTAATTATTGGTATCAATATTGCATTTTATCCAGATGCTAAACACAGCACTTCATCTGTGGGTGTGCACATGCTGTGCATCTGCTTTGAAGTGAAATCTTGTCCTGTTCTTTATTTTGTGTACAGAACTGTAATTATCCCTTGCAGTGTTCCAGTTTGTTTATCTGCACACAAATAGTAGGGAGGAGAATCTTCAAATGTGAAGAATGTGAGATTGTTGATTTCTAGCAGATTATGCCTGTATCAAATATGAGAAGAGAAAAAAATAGGAGCAGGAGATCTGAATTTTTTCTTCAGGTAGAATCTCATCTACCTAAAAGCTGTCTCAGGTTTCTATAAGCTGCTAGCAGACTTTTACTCTGTCTGTTTAATGATGATGGGAAATGTTTGGAGACCTGAAGATGTGGATCAGTTCCTTATGTGGTTTAGTTCAATTTGTTGGAGTTTGACTTGGATAAAATCATCCTTTATTGAAAAAATACAGTGAAATATAAACTGTCAATGACTATTTAACTCTAACTTCTTCAAACAGCTTTATCCTCTGGGAAATAGAAAAATAAACAAAATATTATATGATAGACCTCCTTGCAAATTTCAGGATAAGTTCTTGTTAATCTTTGCAGTCAATTTCTTGTCTTAGAAATAAATAAATAAAGCATGAAACCCAAAGCTGCATGTGAATCATGTTTGGCTGAATAAAATCCCAGGAGACTTTTGTCTTACTTGGGTTTGTTAAGAAGTGAGTAATTTGCTGTACTTGAAAAAAGGTTGATTTAGCTGAACTGCCATCATATAAAACAAAGGTGGATGGAGTCTAATGTGAACAAGTGTGTCCCAAAGAAGACTATTTGTGTGATGTCCTAGCTCCTCCCCCTCCTCCTGAATGGCTTGGACTTGTGCCAGTGAAGTGCCTAAGGAAAAATAAAACAGGCAAGCAAGATAATTTAAGCTTTATCTTGGATCTGGGAAAAGAAAGGAAACAGCAATTGGGTGGATTATTAAAATAAGAAAAATCAATTATCTGATTGTCCAGGTGGCCTTTGGGATGGAAGCAGCCATATTGCACTCCTGGTTTCCCTGCACCAGTATCCATAGGAGAGGACAGGAGGAAAAGACAGACTGAACAACACAGAGGAAAAACACTGTCACAGGTTTCCAGCAGTAGCATTGCCATACATACCTGTTACCTTGCTTTCAGCGAGCTTTCTGGCTCATTGCTGTAGTCATGGAAAGGTTACACAGCTGAGGCATGGTGGCATACATGGACCTGTCCCTCTTACACTCCTAAATACAGTTGTAAAAGAACTGGAGATAAGTCAGCTTTTAAACTCATGTATAATAGCTGTTTCTGCTACTTTTTGTGGTAATGGAAGGAATGAAATTTTTTCTTCAATGGAGGGTTGCATGGGAGGGTAACCTGCTCTTTTCCTGGACAGCTGAACTGTTCAGGTTAAACTGGCTAGTACAAACGCCTGTCACACACTGTGCAAGAGAAACGAAATTCCTCTAAAAGAACCTAAATGTGAATTTCCCTGATAGTTACAAAAAAAAAATTAATTTTTTTTTTTAAAAGTTCCTGTGCCAGCAGCACTGGCAGAGCTCAGCTCTCTGGGCCTCCCCTGGCAAGCAGGAGTGAAGCAAACATGCCTCCAGAAAGCAAGTTTCCAGGAATGAGAGGATGGCATATCCAGCACTTGATGAATCACTTACCTACTAGGACCTGGTGAAAACACCCTGTCCCTGATGTTCTTCAGAGTCAGTGCTGCACCCATTGTCCTAAACCCCTTCCACACCCAGAACCACTCCTCTCTTACATCTTGCTTCTTCTTATGGGATTGTGCAATTAGCTGGATCAAGACTGAACTGGTTAAAAATACTCTGACAAAAGATTCATTTTTAAACTGGAAGAGAGTAGGTTTAGATTTGGTATTAGGAAGAAATTTGTTGCTATGAGGGTGGTGAGGCACTGGAACAGGTTGCTCAGAGATTGTGGATGGCCCATCCCAGAAAGTGTTCAAGTCCAGGCTGGATGAGGCTCTGAGTAACCCAGTCTAGTGAAAGGTGTCCCTGGCCCTGGCAGGGGGATTGGAATGAGGTTGTCTGTAAGGTCCCTTCCAACCCAAGTCATTCTATGATTTTTAACTTCTCCTTTGGATCAATGTGAGGCTATAGGTGCATTGGCATGAGAAAGTGCCAGGGTCAAGTGGGCGAGAGCTGCTTCTGCTGCCATTGCCACTGGATAAATTATTCTCAAAGTTCAGTGTAAATTGAGAAAGTTACAGTTTATCAGTGTATCTGACAACTTCTGCATTGATATGGCACTGCTGGCAGAACTGCAGCAACAGGGCTCAAGCAGAACTTGGTAGGTAGGATCCACTTACAGTGAGATCCACTGGAGTTCTGTACTCAAATTTGCCATCACCTGAAAGTATAAAGGATTTGGTATAAGGTGCCCAGTGCTGATACAGAGCCAGCATCTCTCAAGTCTGTTCCCAGAGATTAAAATCCCAGTCTCTCAACATTGGGGTTGGGATGTTTGGACTCAGATCTGCACTCTACTTCAGGTCATTTATCCTCACTCCAAGCTCCTTCTGCTTTCTCTTTCTTTTCTTCCCTGATCCCCAACATGTTCTTGTGAAACCATCGGTCTGTAGTGTTTGACCCATCAGATTACACAAATTCTATTAAACCAAATAGCAGAACTGCGACAGCAGTAATGAGGCTGGATGTGGCAAGGTCTCTGATCAAGAACAGCTGAAGCTGGTATATTGTTACTCAGAATAGTGGTGCAGCTCAAAAGTGGGCATTGAGGCTTCAAAATCCTTGAGCCTGCCCCCATCAATGGTAATAATGCCTTCATTTTCTTATTTAGTGTGCATTACCTTTAACTTATCTTAACAGGAGGGAGTTATTACTATTACTGTTCTTACAACTAGTGCTGTTCTCATGACCAAATACAAATTAGAAAGGAAGTGTGTTTGGCAGATCTCTAATAAAGATGGTGAAATGAAACTATATTATACCTTCTCAAACTGAATGTGAATTCCTATTGGTCATGTAGAGCATGGATTTTAGAGAGACTTGGAAAATGCACACCACGTTTGTAAATCTTGGAGGAGAAGCTTATGGGAACAGCAGTGGGAGCCTAGATTTTCCTTTGCCAATGCAGTGGTCAGAAAAGCTTACTCACAAGATGCCTTCCTAGTCAAAGCAGTGAACCCATGGTTTAAGGTTTTACATCTGTTCAGCCTGTTGAATTGTGTGCCTGACCCAGCTCTTGGGGATCAGTACAGGCAGCACTGTGTGCTTTGGCTCACTCTAAAGAGAGCACTGCTGCAAAGGGTTGTGTAAAATGGGGAATGCAGGAGTTTTAAAATAATGTGTTCATATTTTACAAGCCAAGCAGTAAAGCACGTTTCATTTTTTAAGACATCTATGCTCTACCAGTTGGTATCATTGTATTGAGGAAGAGTAGACTGTGTTGGCATGTGCTTAGTTGTACAGCACTGGAATAAATCTGCCATTTCCTCACACCTGCTCACATCAGTAAGTTGTGACTATGCTGAATTTCCTGCTTTCACATTGCTGAGTTTAAAAACAGTCACTTCAGCTTATTTAAAATAAAATTAATTGGAGGATACCATAATAAAACCACAGAATTTACTGAATAGAGCAAATAAAGTAATATTAAATTGTACTAAAAGAAGCATAACTGTACAATCTTCTTAAAAGGGTGCTTTATAGGGTGATATATACAAGTTGGAATTTTGGGGATTTTTGAAGTTGCTTTTTCTAACGTACCAAAAGTAATACACTGTAAGCATTGATGTTTTCAGTAAACCTGAGGTGAACAACATCCCTGAAAAAAAATAATTCCATGTGCTGAATGGGCTGCAAAGCAAATGGTATCTTTGTCTGAATCATCAGAGAACTCCTCAGATGCAATGGTTCCAAGGTAAAATGGCAAAGTCTTAAACTGAAATTGTGAATGTTTTGTAGAAAGACAAGAGTGGAAGAACTGCACATCCTCTTCCCCACAAGCTCCAAGGCCTCAGCTGTGGCAAGACATGTGGGAGGTAATCTACAGAGCACTCTGTGTTTTCATAATTGAGTTGTGAATAAAACTGAAATACATGTAGTCATGATTATTTTGTGTTGAAGAGAAATATGTACCCTAATAATGTAGGGAGAAAATACAGTAATTTGCCATTCAAACTATATATTTTTAGCCACAGAATCTTGTTCTCAAATTTAAATTGACATGCAGTAAAGTAAATCTGGTTTGCTAATATCCCTTAATCATTTTATGAGAACAGATTGGTTCTCACATCAAAACTTTTTCGGGAGGAGGTACCCAGAAATTCAATCATGTGCATGATGTCAGTTAGCCCAGCCTCCCTCATGTCTTTAGTTTTTACTGTGTCAGTAAGTATGTCATGTTTAATCTCCATGAAATGCTGGAAGCTGATTAATAAGATGCTTCTAAGTTTCATAGTAGTTATTTTCTAATATACGTACTTTTTTTAAGTAATGAAGCAAGGTAAAAAGGATTTTCTAAGCTTGGATTTTTGCTAAGGAACACAAGAGAAATATGACTTCGAAACCAACATTAAAGGAGAAGATGGAGGGAGGAAGGACAGAATGTGCAGCAGAGCTGGAATAACAGAAATCCTCACAGGGCAAGCAGGGAAGCAAAGTTCCTATAAAAACTAAAAAAATTCCCAACAAAGCCAGATCAATGGTCCCCTAGTCCCATAGCCATTCCATCACCTCCAGCAGGAGGTGATGCTATCTGGGAATGAAAGCCTGGTCAAATTCATAAGTCCATTCCCCTTGTACGCCCTCAGCATGCACAGTCATTGGATGTGGGTGTTAGAAGGCATCTTCTCTGCTTTTGGACCTTTTGTCCAGCAGCAGGTCTTGTTCAAGACAAGTTTACTAGACATGGAAATGGAAATTAATATGACTTCCAATAAGCTCAGCTGCCCAGTGAAGGTCTAACCAGACACGGTAATCCATGGACTGCACCCCTACCCCTAGGATTTGGGAAGGAGGTGAAGGTATTGCTGGGCCTTCTGCACCGCCAAATACTGTGTGGGGTATGTGGTAATGACTCACAGGTGGTCAAGCAGCTGGACCAGTTCCTGAGGTACTTTTTGAATCCGGGTGTCAGGGTTTTTGTGAGTTCTGTTTTCTGTAGAAGGTCTGCTAAGACATCTTCAGCTTTAAACATTGTGTTGTCAGTTGTGAGTCTTGTAAATGGATGTTGAAAAAGTCCTGATATTGAAAACTGCAGATCAGAGGATGGAAGGAAGAGAACAGGAATTGGCTATAACATACACATGAAGCAGCTGCCATTGCTAGCCAAAGGTTGTTCAAGTATATTCAGATCTTCTGTCTGGTGACACCTTATTATTGGTGTTATATGGGCAATAACAGATCTTACACAAAAGAAAACTTTTTTAGGGTGGCAGGGCATCTTCATATCTTCACCTGTCAGGGCCCATTTACTCAGGTGGATGGGGTTTAATTTGCTATTCACTCATGAAAACATCTTCATTCCTCTTTCTCTGAACTATGCATGCTCTACCAGAATAGCCATTAAATGTTCAAACAAGGATGGATTTTATGTTTGATTTTGCACTAGATACCTTAAATGCTTTTTAATACTGGACAACATTGGATGCTTTATTTCTCAATCAGAAGGATTTATCATTTCATAGAATCACTGAATGATTTTGGTTGGAAATTATCTTAAAGCTCATCTAGTTATGATTCCCCTGCCATGGGATAGAACAGTTTTCACTAGACCAGGCTGCTCCATCCAGCCCCATCCAGTCTGGCCCTGAATATTTCCAGGAATGGGTAGCCCACAACTTCTCTGGGTAAGCTGTCCAGTGTCTCACCACCCTTATAGTTAAGCATTTCTTCCTAATATCTAATATAAACCTGCTATCCTTCCATTTGAGGCCTTTCCTCTGTGTCCTATCCCTATATTCCCTTTTGAAAAGTCTCTTTCCAGCTTTCCTGTGTAGACCCCTTTAAGTACTGGGAGGTGCTGTAAGGTCTCCCCAGAACCTTTTCTTCTCTAGGCTGAACCACCCCAACTCTCTCATCCTGTCTTCCCAGAAGAGGTCTTCCAGCCCAGTGATCAACTTAATGGCTCTCCTCTGGGCTCATTCCATCAGGTCCATGTCTTCTTGTGTGGGGACCACAGGGCTGGACACAGCATTCCAGGTGGGGTCTCACAGGAGCAGAGAGGCAAAAGCACCTCCCTCAGCCTGCTGGTTACACATCCTTTGATTCAGCCTGGGATCTGGTTGCCTTTCTGGACTGCAAGCACAAGTCACCAGGTCATGTTGAGCTTTTAATCCACAAACACCACCAGGTCTTTCTCCCCAGGGTTAATGTCCATCCATTCTCTGCCCAGGCTGTATTTGTGCTTGGGATCCCCCTGACCTGCACAGGTCCTTGCTCTTGGGCCTTGCTGAACTTCATGAAGTTTGCAGAAATCCCCCTCTCAAGTGGTCATTTGAATTACCTAAAGCTGGTCATTCCAGCTCTTCTGTTAGGAGAACTATTAACAATGCTTTTGAGAAAGATAAATTATAAAGCCATAAAGATATCAAGAGTATATAAAAACAAATTTTAGCAAGCCCAGACATAGATCTGGTAAAGAATGTTACTGTCATGTTTGTAAGCAAAACAACTCTTGGGACTGCAAAACAGCTGGTGGGTGATTTTATGTTTTTGCTAGTTTTTCTTTAACCATTTTTTAGAAAACATTGATTGTGACACTTGAAAAGCAAGATTTTATTCAAAGTCATACTTTAAAATCACATCTTTAAATATATACAAATATATATTTGTATATAAAAAAGTACTTCAGCCAATTTTCGTTTCATAGAAGGGCAGAAAGGAAAGGACAGTGGTGGGTTTTGTCAAGTCCAATATGTGTGATACAGATTTGCATGTGTTCCCAAAGGTCCTGGAAGGTATCAATACAGCACACAGCAAAATGTGGCATCACCAAGTCAACCATGGTTGACCACCAGTTTCATTAAAGTATCAGCACCCCAGGAGCTCTAATAGCCTTGATGAAGCAAAGTACCTTGGAATAATTACTAGCCAATTTTTAAAATCCTTTTGTTATTTCACAAAATACTTTTGTACTGGACCATCTAATTTGGTCATTCAACATTCTTATATTAATACATGCTCAAGTCACGTTATACTCCTGACAACAGTCTGGTGTGGTTTTTGTTTTAGGGTTTTTCCTATCTTTTTCACCTGTGGGAGTTTGGCAGCTGTGGTCTGCCTCTGCTGCTGAAAAAGGGTTAATTTTTCTCTGTCTGCATCATTCTTCATCGTATGTGTTGAGAATTTTTTCAAAACTTCACATCAAAGCATAATCTTTTCCTCTTCATTTAAAACTCATTTGGAGAATGTGACTTATTTCTCTACCTGTTAGAAAAGTTGCTGTGACTTTGAAAGCAATAATTTCTTCAGCTCCTGTCTAAATGTTTTTTTTTCTGTATAGTTCAAAAACCTTTCTTTCATGAGTCTGATAGACTCTGTCTCTTCAAGTAATTCACTAACAAGTTTTTATTTTAGAAGAGAATCCTTTGTGGCATAGGGTTTTGTACCTATTTTTCAGTATATACATTATATGCTGTATTAAAGCATTCTTGCCTTTTCATGTGTGGCAAACTGTTTTGGACTTCGCTTCCAGGAAGCCATTATAGAGAGACAAAAGACAGCACAGACTCCTTCTAGTGCAGAAAGGACTTGATAAATGGCCTCAAAACTTTCAGATTTCTTTTCACACAGTTAGCCACTGGACACTCGGAGTCCTCAGAAATCCTGTTATTTAATTATGTGCTTCTTTTCCAAAGCAAAATACGCTGTTCAGCTGGGGAATAAGTACTGTGAACTATGAGGTTAGAAGCCTTTAAACCTATTACTAGTACAAGTAGCATCTTCAAAACTTCTATAAAGAGCCAGGACTTTATTTTGTCATTTTTTCAAGGGTTTTTAAATTTACAAGTAGATTGTGTTTGGAGTAAATTGGGCATTTTTTCTTCCTCTGGAAGAATACTCAATGAGTTAAAGAGGCAATACAACTGTGGTTTTGGATAAACATATTTAGTAAAAGCTTTCTCAGCTTCAGTATTTTCATAAGCAGAGTGTGAAAAACAATTTAATTAAATTTAGTTATTTGTCTGATCAGCATTAACAGTATCAAGTAAACCAGGCCACATCTGTGAAAAGGGTATTCACAAAACTGAGTGTTGTACATAAGCTGCCAACCACTGAACCTTCCTGCTTCTGGGTTTAACAGCTTCCCAAAGACTGGGGAAAGCTATCTTCAAAAATAATCTGAAATCTCTAGGATGATTCTTGTGATAAATTTCTCTTTGTGCATTTTAAAAAGGGTTTCCTTCTTTAAACACTAATGTTTGAAAAGATGGGCCATTCTGAAGTCCCTGTTCCTTAGTATGAAGGCCAGGACACAACCTTCAGGCTTCAAGAAAATGAGCAGCACACTGTGCTGCACTCCAGAGTGCATGCAACCTCTTAGAAGTACAGCCAGACATTTCACCCACAGAGTTTCTACTCTTATATTTTTCAGCCTTATCATTTCCATTCAGGGATTGTCATCAGAGAAGAGCTCACTTTCCCTGGAGGCTCTCAAATATTTTGTTGGAAATAGTAGCTGCAGATATGCAGATACCTCAGGCAGAGAGGAGAGCTTCTCTAGAATGGCTTGCGCTTCCAACAGCAGTGCAGTCATTGCTCACCAAACAAAAGCTGTTAACTCAGTTAACCCACTTGCAGAGAAAAATCTCATAAACCAGAGAGAAAGTAAAGAAAGATTTCTTGAAATAAATAATTTTAATTAAGATCTTTAAATAAAGATGTCAAAATCTATTATGGGCCATTTAATCAGAAGTGTTTCAGAAACAGTTTCACACTTTTACCTCTGAAAGGCTTCACTGCAGTTTTATCTTTGCATGTGTGAACATTTCTGTTTCCAGACATCATTAAGGTATGATTTTTATTTCCACAAATCTATAAATATCTGACTGGAAAGCCAGAGATCCCTGTTAACCTCCAGATGAATTCCCATCCAACTGGGCACCTCTGTGCAAGGGAGGCTCTGCTGAGTAAGGGGGCTGGACTGGCCAGTCTCCAGAGGTCCCTTCCTGCCTTAGCCACTGTCTGATTTTGGGATGCCCATAGCCCATCACTTGTTCAGTTATATCAGAAAATGCCTAGCTCTGTAGCTTTTAACTACTCCTTAGCATCTTGCTATAATCTCAGATCTCATTCAGCTCTCCCCGCCTCTGCACGCCTGTCCTGTCCTTGTTTAACTGTTTGTGTGGGTGAGGCAAATGCTGAGACACTGAATATGCACAGAGCAGGACTGATCATCACCCAGATAGGTGAGAAGAGATTCAGCCCTTGAAATAGCTATTGTGTTGTGGGTGTTTTTACATTTGTAATGGCACAACACTTAGACAGCAAGCCAAAGTTACTGTGGAGGATTTGGAGTAGCAGAGTATTGAGCCTCCCTGTCATGTTTTACAAATGGCCTCCCTGCTTTACATAAATGTTTGGACCTGTTAAAATCATGTGAGTAGGCTTGATCACTGAATTTATGCTTGTCTTACAGACATTTACCTTTAGAACTGTCACTAAAAGAGCGTCTCTGGCCTCACAGGAAGGGACATATGCAATAGATTTAGGCCAGGGACTCTAGCAAATCCTTTTACGCTTTGAAAAAGCCAGACATTTCAAAAGCAAAGGTACACACCTTGTTGTTATGTGGCTAGAAGCCAGCACGTGGTTTCAGCAATGACTTACTCTTTTCACTGAGCCAAAATTCACTGTGCTTTCTACCATTGTCACATCTCTTTGATTTTTTTTTTGACTTTGTTATGGTATCTTAAGTTTCTCTTGACATTTTTCCACCTGGTGCCAAAAACGCCTTTTTTTGGAAGGTGATATAGTCTTTGGAGAAGCCCAGCATTACTTAGGTTGAGCAACTGGTCTGGCAGAAGGTGTCCCTGGCCATGACAGGGGGAGTGGATGAGATGATCTTGGAAGGCCCCTTCCAACCCAGACTGTTCTGTAGTTCTGTGATTGCTTGAAAAACCTCACACTTTTTCCCCAAGTGTCCATCCATCAGGGCCTCCCTTTTTTACATTTGCTTTCAAAATGTAAAAAAAAAAGGAGAAATAGCCTTTGTCCCCTTCATAACTCCAGGTTCTTGAGACACAGATTAATGGATAAAAAATTCAGAGTTAATAAAACCAAAGTCAAAGTTTGTCATCATATGCTCATCACAACCACTCTCAGATTTGTCGTTTCTTCAGAAGCACTTGTCCAGTGCTGAATATTCACTGAAATGTCTGATAATGTTGTCTGCCATCATCTGCCAGTTTTTTAAATTTTAATTACGATGTTAATATATGCTTCTGCTTTTATATGGAATATTTCAAAATCTTTATTAGACACAATACCACCAGCCTTTTCTATATGGTGTGACCTCATGGGCTTTGCTTCATATTTGTAGTCCCTGCAGCACCTGCTTGAGTACTATGGCTTTTTTTTTTCTTTTATTCCTAACATTTTGGGGCTTTCTGTCAGTCTCCAAGAAACTAAAGCTGTATCTGTACTGGTTTTTATGCCATGGTCTTTTGATCTATCTTTTAGTTTGATATATCCAAGCATCAGGCCAAACTAATTTTCTGGATGAGGTTTTTATTTCCTGCTGAGGCCCTTGGCACGTGCTTGTTCTGGTAGCAATGGTTACCAAACTTCCTCTCTGACATCCAGATAAGGCTTGAAATTGGTTAGGAAAATGTAATCACACACAAACACACCTGCACATATACTCCTTCTTCAACTTATCAAAAATAAGTTCTTATCTGTGTCCAACTTCCTTACAGTCTGTAATACTGCAGATTTATTTTTCTTTACTTTTCTTTTTTGAGCTTAATATTCACAGCTGAGATATTTTTGCTTCAGTTGAATCACAAGTGACATTGTTGCTTAAAATTGTTGGTATATAAAGCCAGGGAAGAGCTTTAATTTTACAAAATCCCCTGTATTGGGATGCTGCTAACAGTATGTCCCCAAACTCAGGTTACCAAGAAGATTCAAGCAGGCACCACTTGTTTTTTTCCCCCGAGGAGGCCAAAAAGCCTGCCTTGTTTCCCATAGTTTTACCCTTAAATGAGAAGAAATGCTGAAACTTTATTCCAGAGAAAAGCTGTATGTGTCAGCAATAAAGTAACAATAAGCAATTTAAAACTAACCTTTGAAAATTCTTGAAATGCAGGCAGCTTTGTATGATTTAAAAAGGAAAATTTTAAAGTAGATGAATTTATAGCTTAATGAGTACACAGTATTATGTTCCTGTTCCATGATAGTTGGGGTTATTATGCTTACACAGACTGAATGGCTGCAAAGAAACTCTTGAAACAGTGTTAATTAGATTCACAATTCAGATAAACTATTATCCTGCCAAGATGAATTATGGTTTGAAGTTACTGCTATTTGTTAGTAAAGTAGACTATTCAACAGAAATGTTTCTATTCAAAAAAAGAAGGTTTATATATATGTATATATATCTGACTCGGATGTAATTTTGTATATTTTTCAGTTATGAACCTTGTCCACAGAACTACCACTTGTCAGTATTACTGTGCCCATACCAAGGCAGAAGCTCTTAAGCACATTTGAGCACAGGATTTGAGCTTGTCTTGGAGCCAGGCACATGCAGGCACAAGTGCCTTTTCATACAACATACCAAAAGGAAAATATGATTGAATATTAAATACAATTTTTATATATATATTGTATTTTAAATACAAAAATTGTATTTAATATTCAAGGTATATTATTTAATTAGATAAATGTTTATGTGTTTTAAGGCTAAATACAAATCTTTAAATGACTGTTCAACAAGTTATGAAATTCAAAAATAGTAATAAGGTATTTCAAAACTGAACTTTGTTCTATCCGTATAGTAACACAAAAGCTGTACAGAGGTACAAATCTGTCTAGGGGTGATGGAAAGGCACTAGATCTAGCACCTCCAGCATCAAAAACTATATAAAAATTATAAACAGAAACATGAAGGTAGGCATAAAACATTTATAGATTGAATTTATGATCACACAGCAGCTGTAATAAGGCTGTGTACATTTCTTATAGAAGACCTCGTGTGAACTTTAAATAAAATATAACCTTAACTATATAAAACAGAATGGCAAGGTTTCCATTTATCTTATGTGAAAATCTTGCAATAATGAAAGTTGCAGTCATGTATTCTTGAAGGACTACACAGACATGATAACAGAACTATCAACAGACCCGTCAAGATGTCTATTGAAATTGATTTTTTGATGATATAGTTCATTTAATGTTGTCCCTTTAGCATTCCTTCTGCTTATATCTTTTAAATTTCTGAACATTGGAAGTTTTCTTAAGGTGGGTTTCTGTTCAAGGCAGAACATGCAGTTTCCATATGGGAGATGAGAGAAGGGCAGTAACAGGCATCCAGCTCTCCAGAGAGGGTTTAAGAGTGACTGTCTGTGAGCTGAACTTTGCTATGTTAAATAGAGACATTGCTTCACACACTAACACAAAACCAGTTTTTCTTATGCCTTGCAGAACAAATCAGGGAAGACCCAAGGTTTTACTATTTCTAACCTTGAAGTCCCATTAACACACCTGGTGTGACACCAACCTGCACCTGGTCACAGGCTTGGGGTGACAGAAGCCTTTTCTCAGAGGGAAAGAAATGTTATGCCTGAGCTCTTACACAAGGCTCCTGCCCCAGTGATGGCACAGACCAAGCATGGCATCCATGCAGCCCTCAAATCATTATCTCCAGCCTCTCTGAAACAGTGTCCAGAGTGCTGTCTGTCAGCACTCTCTGATGAGTCTCCAAACAGGTTAGAGAGGGAAAAAGATCTCATACATGTGTTGTTTCATCAAGAAATCCTACACCATTAGTTCCAGCATCAGTGTTTTTGCTTTTGGAATGGACGGAACTCTGCCAGGAGGTCTGCAGGAGGTTACATCCCTCTCATCCTGCCTGTGCATGGCACAGCAGGTGCACTCTGGCACAGATGGAAGCAGCTGCAGCAGCACACAGGGCAGGTCCCAGGTCTCCAAGCAGCTGAGCATTCATCACAGCAGTCTGCAGTTATGACTCAGCTCAAGTAGCCCTGGAGACATTTCCAGGTTTTACAGCTCTGGAGAGCAGGAGATGCTGGGCAGGAGTTGCAGAGGTTGCTCAGGCAGACAAATCTGGGAGCAGAAGGCATAGAGCACAAAGGAATGCTGTTATAGCCATGTGTCCCTGCCTCCCTGGGCAGGATGAGTCTTTCCTCACCACTTAGCCATCTGCACAAGAAAACAGCATTGGCAATTAAATAAATGATACCACATCTCAGACTGTCCTGATAAAATATTATTTTGTCAAATAGTTTTTCCATAAAAGGAAAGTTTCATGGCTAGTTCATTCTCCCTTCCTCATAAGAGACAAGATCAAGATGCTGAAATTAATGTTTAAGAGAACATGCATGGATGTATGTCTCACCAGCCAGCTGCACAGTTCAGATGGTGATCATCCACTGATGGGAAATCAGAGGTGCCTGCATACATATGTGTGTGTGTGCTTTTCTGCATAGACTTAGCAAAATCATCAGCACTAAAGATATTTTTTCATATCAAAATGGGACCTAAGTGAATGTTTGTTACCATCAGGTAGCTGTGACAGCACATGCCTGCTTCCATCAATGTGTCCTCTCATACAGTGGAAGTCTTCACAGAAATTAGTCTTTTTCTTCTCTTTCTGGAAAGGACTTAATGTCCTCCTTCCTTTCTGGAACAGGACACTTTTACAAGCTTGCTGACATAGCAGTGTCATGAAGGCAATGATGTGACAAGATTTGAGAGTCCTTTAGCTGGTCTTACAGGAGTCTCTACAAGGGAGAATTTTTGTCAGGAGTACTTATCCTGCTCAGAGAACAGCAGAGGAGGTTATCATGGCAGAAGTGAGTTTTGCCAAAGTATTGGTGTCTGCACATTGTTGGAACAGTGCAAAGTATAGAACATTTTCTCAACTAAGCCTTTGAAGTAGAGCTTCTGTTAGAGTTATTTCTTCTGTCTCTTTTAGAAGCACAAAACACCCTTATGTAGAAAGTTCAGTACAGAATATGTCTGAAAAAAGAGGGTCAGCATCTTTGCAGGTATCTGTCTTCCTGTATATCTCTTTACTAGTTACTTTTCTTGATCTTTTTTTCACTGCAGTTGAAACTCTTTGTCCTGTTTAGTTTGGTTCACACCTATCATGAACCTCAATTATTACCCATTGTCTGTTTCACTGGAAATTCATCATTTCCCCAATGAGTGTCTAAACTGAGCTGACAGAGAAAAATAAATAAATATAAACTACATTAGGAGTACAGACACAGCATCACAAAGAGCTCACATTGTAGGCTAAACTGGATTCTGTTTTGTGTTGATATTTATATTTCTACCATCACAATGACTCATTGTTGCCCCCTCTTTCTAACTACTTCCTCTTTGTGGGAAGGGCAGGAGCAGTGAACTGCATACATTCAGTTCAGACCTATCAGAAAAGAGAGATATTTTTCAGAACAATAGAAAGACCCAATTGCATGATCTAAAATTGACTGTGAAATCTCTATGTCTGTCCTAGTCTCTACACCCAAGCTATTTGGGGCACCCTGGGCTTCATTCATGAGGGATTAGGACTGATGAACCATTTCTCATACTTTTTCACAGCACCAGTTGCACCAGGAAATGAAGTTTTAATTAATGTAACCTGTGAATGTCAGGACATCCACAATTAAAACATAAAATGCCAAACCATGTGTCACCAGGCAGAGAGAGATGAGTGTGGGTAATGACCCATGAGAAACACCTGCAGCAGCTGGTAGCACTGGAGCAGTTTGCAGCAGAAAAGATGAAATTACCTAATATTGGCCTGGAATAGGCAGTTGATGCCTTTTTCCTCTTGTTTGATTTCAATATAATCTTTTTACTAGATTGAGATTAATACTTGCTTGATATTATTCACTGTTTGCTGTTGGAGGGTTCTGCTTTTGGAGAACTTCCCGTTGGACCTCAGTCCTTCTTATCAAACTGGCTAATGATAAGAAATACAGCTTTTTGCTTTTCTCCATTTATACCCAGAACTTCAAGAAATAATGACAAGTGATTATATTCTGCTGTTGATATTATTTCCCTTTTTAGTTGGTTTTTTTTAATATATCCACACAATATAACCTGAACACACAGGTGAATTTTAGAGTGCTTTGCAGTACCAGACTTCATAACAGAAATTTTGCTGCCAAAACAAAATCTAAAGATTTGTTTTCCATAGGAGATGTGCAGTGCTTAGAAAACTTTTGCTGACTCTACTTGGAATTCAATTTCCTGCAGCTTCTAATAAAGTAAATCTGCTACAAAGAAATTCAGAATTAATATGAATACTCACAAAAAAGCGCCAGAATTCTTGCTTAAGCAATAGGTAAAAAAAACTAAACCACAACATTTGTAGAAAAATTGAAGCTTAAGGAATGTACTCGATCAGTTCAGCTGAATATTAAGAAAGATCATACTAATTTATAGAAGTCAATGGATCATGGGACAGAGGCAAATCAGTATTATACTGATTTCAAAATAAGATCCTGAAATTTTTACTAAGAATGCTGCCTTTACTGCTGGGCTGGTGAAGTTAGAATTTGTCACGCATTTCTATCAATAGTGCCACTGCAGACATGTCTAACAAATTGATTGAAACACTTTTGGAACCTTTAAAACATTTTATTTTCCCAACTCAGAGTGATCTGATTTCCACTAGATTAACTATAATTTCAATTGCTACTCGAAACAGTGTTTTCAAGAAATATCACCCAGCTTGTAAAATAAAAATCACTAAATTTAATCAGCATTCTCCCCTATCATAGAATCACCAGCATTTTTTTCTGCAGTTGTATCTTTTTTTTTTCATCACAAGAAGCAATTTTGTACTTTCAAATAGTCTCCAAGTGTCAGCTACTGCTTTTATTTCCTCTTTTATATGATTTCATAATTTCATTTTGTATTTTCTTTCCAATCTGCAATGCAATTTCTTGCTCTTTTACTGTTGGGCTCTACGGGTCACACTGGTGCTCTAATTGCTCACTATGTCATTTATTCATAATTCACCATAGTTCCCTGGAATGCCTATTGAATGCCTTTGTAAAGCCTTTGCTAGTGGGTAGCAGGACAAACCCAGCAACAAAATCCAGTCAGCTAAAGAAACAGCCTGAGGAGTTCAGGCTCTGGCCCTGATGCCAGAGGCAGGATCCCTAGAGCAGCCTCTGGGAACGTGAGCCTTTCTCTTTCCAGGGCATTTGTTTTATGCTGTAGGAGATGCCTGCCAGTCCCAAAATGCTGCTCACCCTGTGCCAGGGGCTCCCCACCTTTCTATCTCTGCCCAGCCTTCAGCTGCTTCCATTCTCAAGGAACAGGCTGGGGCAGGGACATGGCAGCCCCTCACTGCCCTCCCCACAGCTTCTTTGGGCAGACCTCACCAGCTGCTGAGATTCCTCTTGTCCATTGTTTTTTTGTGTCTGTCCACAGGGTGGAGGTCATGACTTGCATATAAGCCAGCTTGCACTGAAAATAAGCATTAAAACTACAATTATAGAGAGATCAAACCATGGAACAGAAAGGGAGGGTGGAAAGCAAGAGGAAATATTTGTGTGCCAAGGGCAACAACAGGAAAAAGTTCTTGTCGTGAAGAACGTTTTGTCTGTGGTTTGTCACTTGTCATGTTGTTTTCCTCACCACAGAGCTGCAGTCCAGCTCTCCCTAGCAAAGAAATTTAATGAGGAGGCTGGAGCCTCCTGTAGGACCACTTGGTGTTAGATTGTGGATGCAGGCAGAAGTGCAGGGCAGAGCCTGGAGAGCCCAGGCTTGGAGCTGTTGTTAGTGGGGCTCAAGCTGGAGGGGTGAGAGTGAGGGCTGACACTTCACAGTGTGGCAGGGCCAGCATTAGAGAGGAATCTGTGCTGGCAGCAGGTTGCCAAGTGATGGGAAGAGAGGTGCAGTTTGACACTGTTGGAAACATGGTCTTTTCACATTTCTCTTTTCTTGTCTTTGAAGTACTAGTATATCATACTGACTGTATTTTCCTTTGTTTCTCAGAGCCTGATGTGTTTATTTCATAATTAGCATCTCATAGTTACAAAGAGAAATTAAAAGTCCTGTGATTTTTCTGTCCTGTCAACAAAAATGTTTTTGCTTAGTTGGTCAGTTAATAATCGTAATAAAACACCAGCAAAGATTTGTCATGAGTGTTACTCCAATTTGCTCAGTGATGTTCTGGACAACTCTTTATTCTTTAGTAATATCTTTTTAAAACAAGATTGTCTTATCAACAGCTTTAACCAAAACAAAATTACTAATTTCAGACTTTAGGATGGGAAATACTTGAGAGTAGACTGAAGCCCCTCTGGCCTAAGAAATCTCATTACGGGGAATCAGATCAGAGGAGACTTTTGATAAGATTAAGATCCACATGCAGACTTGAGCTATGGAGTGGGACACAGAGAAGTAGAAAAATTTCAGCAATGCTGATTTAAAAAGGGGTTGTTAATGAGTGACAGACAGCCAAGTCAGATGCAGGGCATCTTTAACTCCTACTGGGACACTCATGATGATCCTGCCAGGGGCTGTCACCTGGTGTGTGCTCCCAGCCTGAGCTTCCAAAGCCAGACTACGGTGGGTGCTGAGTGCTTGGTGATGTGCCACCTGCACTGCCACCAGGAGTCAAGTGAACCTCCGAAATTTCACTTTGTGTTCCAAAGATTTGGTGCAGATGGATCTGTGAAAGGCGGGAGCCACCCCTGGGACAGAGCCATGGTGCAGAAAAGGATCAGACAGAAGAAAGCAGCTGCAATAACCCCAAAGCCTGGAAGCAATCCAAAGCACAAAGACAGAAAGAGTGAACCTAGCAACCAAACCAAAATTCAGGCCTCCTCTAAACTCTCTTTTCCTGTCCATGTGTTTTGTTCTGCTTTTTGTTTCATTCTGATTCTGGAGGAAATGCTGGCATGTGTTCCTTCCCCTTACAGCTCAGATATAGTCAAGCACAAGTGGGTGACATCTGGGGAGAATGTATTTTTTCTCAAAGCTGAGCTGTACCATGAAGATTTGCTACCAGTTCATCCATTTTGCATGTGATAAAAGTCCTAACATGGCACCTACAGATTTATTTTTTCAACTGTTCCTTTTTGTCTTCCAGGGTTTGGTATGACCACCCCAGCCACCGTTGGAGGCAAAATTTTTCTGATATTTTACGGCCTTATAGGATGTGCAGGGACCATTTTGTTCTTTAACCTGTTCCTGGAGCGCTTGATCACGGTCATAGCTTACGTGATGAAGTCCTGCCACGAGAGACAGCTGAGGAGGAAAGGGGTTCTCCCTCACAACGGCCGCCGGGGCTCGGGGAGCTCCGAAGTGGACAGCCTGGCGGGCTGGAAGCCCTCTGTGTACTATGTAATGCTGATTTTATGTGTAGCATCCCTCATCATTTCCTGCTGTGCCTCTGCAATGTACACACCGATTGAAGGGTGGAGTTACTTTGACTCACTTTACTTCTGCTTTGTGGCCTTCAGCACCATTGGTTTTGGTGATCTGGTCAGTAGCCAGAACGTCAGGTATGAGAGCCAGGGCCTTTACCGCTTTGGCAACTTTGTCTTCATACTCATGGGGGTGTGCTGCATCTATTCCTTATTTAATGTGATCTCTATAGTCATCAAGCAGTCCATAAACTGGATATTAAAGAAATTGGCCTGCAAGTGCTGCCACAGGTGCCAAAGAAGATTATTTCGTTCACGGAGGAACGTGGTGATGCCGGGAAATGTGCGCAGCCGGAGGAACATCTCCATCGAGACCGACGGTGTCAACGAGAGCGACACAGACGGACGCCGTCTGTCAGGGGAGATGATCTCCATGAAAGACTTCCTGGCCTCCAATAAAGTCTCATTGGCTATCATGCAGAAACAGCTGTCAGAAACTGCTAATGGGTATCCAAGGCAAATGAGCTCCAACTTGAAGCAAAACGGATTCTCTGGTGGGGTTGGAGCCCTGGCAATTATGAATAACAGACTGGCAGAGACAAGTGTGGATAGGTGAAATAATGACAGTAATAGCAATGAAACAGTGTGAACCATTTCAACAGGTATTGAAACAACGTGAATCAAGTGAAATAGCTAGGGAGAGAGCACCACCTCAGGGTGGGATCATGTGGAGAGCATACCTCCTGATGGAAGACCTCTTGACTTTTTTGGGGGCTGTCACTTAATGTTTTTGCATTGAACCAGTCCCAGCTCCTCAAGCAGGTTACTGCAGGAGGATTTTAATTTAGCCTTCAGATAAAATTTCTATGTCCTGTTCTTCTCCATTATGTGACATACAGATTTCAGGATAAGAAATCTGTGAGACGAGAAGAAACAAAGTGTGTCTACTGAACACATTCTCAATTCAGAGATTGTTTAGAGCTGTCTGTCTTACTCTCATCATGCCTGTTTCCTGGAAGTGACTTATCTGAGACCAAAAGATGAATCAGCCTTTGTGATATTGCAGATCTAATTTAATGGAAAATAGTATGAAAGTTGGTAGGTATATTCTGGAGCTGTTGTACTGTGAATGGGGAGAGAATTTTGCCTTTAAAATTTATTTAGTCTTTCCTATAATAAGATACTGTCAAAAGTGATAGAATAAAAACTTATCCTACTTTTATTTTCTTCATTTTCAAAACATGGTTCTTTTCCAAGGATACTTTTTCTTCTAGAGTTGAATCACTGTGGCTTTCTGCTTCAAAAAATGTCAGATTAAATTGAAAATTGACATGATGATGAGTGGTATGAATTATTCTACAACAGCAATCAAGGATTTTCTGAATTTCTGTTCATATTTGCCTCAATTGTGACTGAAGCACAGCATCTGTAATGCAACTAGTAACTGAGTTTACACAACAGGCATTAGTATGCAATTAGTACGCCAGCATCCAGAGTGTTATTATAAATGACTGTGATCACAGAATCACTTTGGCAGTGTCCTTTTTCTCTTTCATGTAACTCTGTCATTCTTCATCTGTTTCCCTGGCTTTCAGTGATAATAATGACAGTGTCTTGATTAGGGAAATAGAAAATGTTTTAATTCCTTGTTTTTTCTCAATGAAACGCTCTGAGTGCTCATTATGACTAGAAAGGAAATTTCAATGAGAAGAATAATAACAGTGAGAAGATCATGAAAACAGGAAAAGAAGTGATCTTAAATGACAATGAAATCATCCTTTGTATTAGGTAGCTAGAGAAATAATGAATTAAATTAACATAAAATCTAGCAAGAATTTAAGGAAGACTGGGCTGAATTCCTGGTTCTTCTTTCAATTTGCAACACATTAAAGCTAAACAATATACAAGAGTGTAAATAAGCAGAACTGGTCACAAAGGACCCTGTCCCCTGGAAAGAGTAGTATATGCATCAGGACTAAATGTTTTCTCATAGCTGGAAAGCCTTTCAGAATACTGCAATATTAGGAAATTTAGAACATCATTATGTGGTTCTCTCATACAGAACAATGCAGATTGCCTTTTCAGTCTAATTTGTGTTAGGAGTTAATTCTTTTTCTTCATTCTGGCCTAAAGTTCTTTCACTTAGGTTTCTAATATTGTAGAATAACATTTTTATACTAATTTTATCAATATTTGAATTTGAAAACAAAAGCTTGGAATCCTTTAATATAATAAGCTACCCAAGATATTCAACAAATGTACTTAACTAGTGAAAAAATCGCAAGCTCTTTTAACGTTATTAGGGGTAAAATTCCTGATTTAAGTCAAATCCTGCTGTTCTTAATTACAAGGAAAGCTTCAAATTGAAGTCCAAATTCTGATATCTGTCAGCTAATCTGTGCAGCAATGGAATAGTTTTTAACAGTGTCCTTTCACATTTGCATCCATGTAAAATCTGAATCAGCTTCCAAACCTAACTTTTGTGAGAAATGCAGTTTTGTTTGGTTTTTTGGAGGGGAGTATGTTTTAGCAAAAATTGCTACTGAGCTATTTAAGATGAAATTATAATACCCAAGATTCATTACACTGTTCAACTTTTTTTTTTTTTTTAATCTCAAGGCCTTCTTTGTCTTAATCTCATTGAATAAAAATACTTGGCTATAAAGCAGAGAAGTACTACTCTGTATCCTTCTTTCCAAATTCATTCAGAAACATATCTGTTCATTTCCTGTAAGCCTAAGATCTCATTGTTATTGATGTATTTCTCTGCCAACTAGCAGAAATAGTATAGGATTTAACCTATACTATTGCTTCAGCAACTATTAAGAGGATCTTCAGATGGTTTCAAGACATGAGACAGTTGTGTGGCTCTGTTCCATTCTTTCTGGTAACCAATGCTGGTTTCTCATCACCACAAAGGAATCTTTGTCAGCTATTTTCAATAAGTCTGAACACATCTATGGTTATAAAAGCAAGGGACTAATACATAATCTTTATTCAAGAGACTTGGCAAGGCTGTGAGGGATCTTCAGTGTACACTAGCTCTGTTTTCATTGATCAGCCCTGACCTGCTCACTCAGACAGGTCAGCCCTGCCAGGTGCAAGATCTCTGCACTGGTTTTGTGGTTGGATGTCATGTCCACTGAAGATAACGAGGGAATAGCTGCAATAATCATCTCTATACAGATGTCAATTGTCAGAGATGAAGGACCAGCACATTCTATCCCTGTGCCATCTTGTACCATGACATCATCCTGTCCCTAAGAAACCTCTCACTTTGTCATTGAGTTCCCCTTATGGCAGCCACACTCAGCATTGAATGAGGTAACTTTGCCAAGGAGACTGTAGAATTCTTAGAGAATATCTCTGGATAAATAAGACTTTTAAGATCAGAGAGAGAGATTTCTGACTACAGTCCCATGGTATTACAGTTCTTTTAGTAAAGGCCTTGAAGAGAGAAATCCCCAAAAGCTCTGATTATAATGAGCTATAATATTATATTTTAATATCAAGATATTAAATTTGCAAAACAAGTGGAGATACAGATGTACACATACAAAAAAAAAAAGCAGGATTTAATGCAGGGATGAAAAATGCCCATCCTGTGTGAAAATAAATTACAATAAAAATATGAATAACATCACATTTATTTCATTGCTTTTTAAAGTAGTGATTGAGGAATTAAAGGAAATAGTCAGGAATCTATTTTCAAAGCTGTGCAAATCTTGATGCCATATTGCTTAACACTAAAATCTCAGTCAATAAGACAGAAATCTGTTTTCAAAAGTACTGAGTTTCTCTGTTACTTGCCATGAATTTTCATGGTGGCTATTGAGATATAGGGATGAGGTTTTTAAGGCAAAAATGACTGGGGGAAAATCTTGAATACATTGAGATTCTGCATCTGCACTTTAAAAGATCAGGAGTACCACTAAAACCAGTGGGTTAAACTACAGGTCGCGGCCTGCCAGGCTGAAATTGAAAGTCCTTAATGGAATAATCTGCTGAAATATAACCTTATCATTATGCCACTACTTAATAATATCATTATTGAACACTATAATTTTTTTACATTGAAAGGAAATATTTAGTGCTAACCAAAATACAATCAAATAAAAGTAGGGGTGGCTCTGAGGGTTTTCTGTCTTGTTTAGGTTTTGTAAAATGTGTGCATCAGGCACTTTGCTGATAGGTGGGTGTGAAAGCAGTTACATTCATTTATGTCCATGAAGGACATGGGCTGCTTTTTGCAAGGACATGGATAGACTCTTCAACGGCATTTAAGTCCTGCTGGAAGTCAATTAACTTCCCATCACACAGCAACTTTCAGTAGAAGTCAGGTTCCTGATTCCCTTAGGCAATTTCAGGACCCCAACCATGTATTAGGTTTTGAATCTAAGATGACCTGACAGTATCCCTGGAAAGTTCAAAGTGTTGGAGCAAAGTTTCCGTGCTGCAGCACTCTAATAGCTGAATTAATTTATCTAAAAGCATTTTATGGTGAAAGCTTTGCATCAACCAAATAACACAAACAATGTTTACATTTTGTTTGATTTACTCTTGGCCTCTGTCAGTTTTAATTATATTTGACACATTTACAAATTGAAGAACAAAGAGAAGGTTGGGCTAGGCATAAAAAATAAAGCAGCTTCATTTCTCTGACTGAATTGATCAAGAGAAAGAGGTTAGGTTGGGAAAAGAGCTTCTTGATTAATATTATATTTGAATAAACTTTATCTGGAGGTGGAGGATATTAAGTTGTTTGGATGACTCTTCTCCAACAGCTGTGAAAGTGGAACTCTTTGTGTGACCCCCTGATATCCCTAGTCTGGGAACAGAAGCTGAGTGAGCCTTAGCTTAGAGAAGGGTCAGCATTTTCAAGCAATACAGCTGGAATCTTCTGTTGTTTTAATTTAGGCTACTAACACTGGGCTAACACAGCGCTTTCTTAGATCCTTCAAGAAATAGTACAGTTATTTTATCTAATTTCATGTACAAGCTGTGGAGAATCACCAAGTGTTTTCTTTCCCCTGGGCAGAAAATACTGCCAAATACACAAGTACAATGTGTCTGTTTGAGAATTTTCACAGTACTTTTATGCTTAATCCAGGAAAGAAGAACATAATCCCTTCCCTACTCCTTATTTTCCAAACATCTATGGGCATTGGCAACAATATCTACTCAATACTCTGCTTATTACTAAAAGGTCACATTTCACTAGGAAAATGAAAGCCATTGTTCATCAAGGTGAACCAACATAGTCTTATTTCTTATTAGATTTAAGAGAAATTATGATCACAAAGAAGGACTCTTCATATCCAAGTAGTCAGAAGCTTTTTGATATAGCTTGTGTTTATAGAGCTGTTTTATGTAAAACCACACAAAACCCACATGACTGCAGACTTATAAGAGCATAGGTAAGTCTAAGAACAAACTTATAGAAAAAATACACTATGTTATATTTTGATTTTTTAGTTTCATTCTAATATATGTCTTCAGTTTTCATTATTTTTAATTATTTGTGATAATAGAATAAATTTAAATTTGCAAAGATTTTGGGAGGCACAATAGTGAGATATGTTTTAAATGAAATATTATTCTCCACAGGCTGTCTAGCTTTCTATAAAGGGGAAGCTTGATGAAAGGCAGAATCAACTCTTTCCAAGCAAGGGTGCAATTTCTGGACTCATATGGATTTCCTATTAGGTACATACAGAAGCTCCCAGTAGGGCAAGATGGCTTTGTTTTCACAAATGTTATCTTTCAAAATGCTTTTCAAAGTTATTCCTCCTTTTAAAGCCATAGAACACTGTCAGTGTTTTCTGTTTGTCTTATCTGAGAAAATTTAACCTTGCTTTTTTCATATCTTTAGAAGAAAAAGATGCACATGAAGAAAAATGAAAATGACTTTACATAATCTTTACGTGTATTGCTTGGAGCTGCAGAAATCCTCCTCTTTATCCTAACTCAAGTTTACATCAGAGTAATTTCTCCAACTCACCAAAGAGGTTTGGTCTTATTAGGCAGTAGCCACAGCTCAAATGAAAGCACTTTAGAGTTGCATTTGTTTCTCTGTTTAAATGAGGCAATGAGCTGATGGTCTGAGCAGTGGGTGCTGTTCTAAGTTTGTTAGCATTCAAAAGGCTGGACTCACCATTGTTCTCATCTCTGCAATGGTCAGGGAGACACTGAGTGGTGTCCAGAAGAGTCCTTAGTGCTGCAGTAGCAGCAATTGCTGGCCATGAACCTCTGGGTGTCCTGCTGTCTGAACTTAGTGCCCAGGGCCAGAACTAGACAGACAGAATGCTGTCCAGAACACCATTTCAGAGATGCACAGAATAATCTGCTATGGAAGATGCCTCTGGATGCCATCCTGTCACCCCTTTCCAAAGCAGGCCTAGCTAGTTCCTGCCCATCTGTAGCGTTTGCTGGGTGATGCTTCTTCAGCACTCTGTTCACAGTCAGTGTACAGTCAGTGTACTGACTGAACAACACCCTGCCAAGAGAAAGTGACAGACCTTCCTCTGCACCATTACATTTGGGCAAATACTTAGCTCTAAGTTAAACAAATTTCTTTGTAAATAGCACCCAGACTGCTGCTTTTCTCAGCCTCATAAGCAGCAGATGGGTATTTTGATCCCTAGGTATCATTATTGTTGGCAGTCCTATTTGAGATGGCAGGGCCTGAGAAGGTCAGTCTGTCTGCAATAGACTCCTAGGCAGGATCCTATTGGCAATCCATGGCACTTTGGCTCTACACATTGCATTTGGCTGGATTCAAGAATGGATTCTGCTCTGCTGAAATCAATGGAGACTTTGCTTCTGGATTCTTTATCTGGCATTTTTCACAAGTATTAATTTCACTTTACAAAATAATCCAAAGAAATGTGACTAGCCTTTTGCTTTGCTGTTACCATCAGCTGTGCAAATACTAATTTACTCATGCAGTGCTGTGTTCTGCAATAAGTTATTGCCCAGGAACCTTTTTTTGGTCTACAAAATAATCATCTACTTCTAAAGAAGACCAATTTAAAATTGAAAGTACCTAGATTATTATTTCTAAGAATTGTTTGATAGTCATTCATTTCATCAGCTGAAAAAACTCTAACAAATAACACATTTTCCATGAAAATTCCTGCAGTTTTGCAAGGGTAAAGAAAGGGAGAGTTGCTTTATGCTGACTGCTTGTGTCATCTTGTTCTTTCCCTCAGCTTTCTGTTCTCAGCCCTCACCAGCAGAGTGACCTTTCTCCCTCTTTTTTTTTTCTTTACATTTACTTTTTTTCTTAGTTCATCAAATTCTTCTGTTAGCCAAATATACCATGGTATATGTACCACACAAAGCAAGTCAGGAGGAAAAGCAAGTGAGGCACAGAGAGTTCTGAATGCCCCATCAGCTGAGAAGGTGTCAAACAGAGCTTACACCTCCTCAGATTGCAGCATAGATGCAAAGGGTAAACAACAAGTGTTGTGATATTTTAGCATCTCTGAAAAAAAAATCCCTTTAATCTGCCAGGATTTAAACTTCTTTGTTCACGGTTCTATCCTTGGCTTTCACTCTTATACCTTCTTTGAATTCCTAAGGCTTTAAGGCCCTGTGCATGAACAACAGAAGCTACAGAAATGGTTCACCCTATTTGCAGAAGATTTGGTCCTTGTTTGGCACCATGTCAGTGCAATAGCACTGACACAATAGGTCACATATGCATTTGCAATAGCACCTTGTTTGACACAATAGGTCAGTGCAATAGCAGGAATTAGAATCCACAAACGACAGTTCATGATGATAAGAGAATGGAGAATTTTGTGATGCTTCTAATGAATTTCCAGTGTTAGAGATTTCACAGTTGTCCCAGGCAACCTATTGCAAACCTATGACAGAGCATCTTAATTTTAAACATTTTCCTGGGCACTAAATTTATCTCTCCCTTGCTACAGCTGAGGCACATTGTTTGCATTTGAGCCCTGCTGAATATGGAGAACAGAATATTCCCCTCCTTTCTGAAAGGAAGGTATTTTTTACAATATCTCATCTCAGTCTTTGCTATCTCAGGCTAGAAATACCCCCTTCCTTATGTGACATTTTCTACCATTGCTCTACTGTGCTCCAGATTGTGCTTCATCTCTTGGTCACTTTTCCTTCAAGTACAGAGCTCAAAATGAGATACAGAGACAGAGAAAATATATTGTTAAGAGAGCATGGAGCAGCACGATTATTTTTCTCATCTTGCTTACCTATGCTGTTCCTGTGTCTGGACTGATGCTTGCTATTTTAAAACACTGTTGATTCATCTTCAGTTTTTCATATAATATCAATGCCAAATTCTTTTTTTCAAAACTGTTACCTAAACTGCAGTGCTTCCAATAATGTAGGTGATTAGTCCAATGTACAACTTTCATGGATGGTTATTGAGTTACTTCTGGTTTTACCAGATCTCTTTCCCATATGCATATTGGTTTGAATCCTAGTCTTTCAGCATCTTTGCCACCCTGAGTGCCTGGAATCATCTTCAGACCTAAAATTGTGTCCTGTATTCCATCATCCAAGTTAGTAATAAAAACAGTGACTCACTATTTTTGCAAAACCGAGTCGATACTTTCTTCCTGTTTGAAACGAAACTATTGGTCTCTACCTACTGTTGTCTGAACACTGTTTCCCAATCAATTTTACACTCATTTGGTGTTAGTTTCATCAAGTGTAAATAACAATAAGCTGCAATATTTTTATTCCTGGCTGTCAGATATGAGCTAAAAATATTTACGTTTCAGATCCCAAGGGAATTTGCACAACTGATTAGTTGATGGGACAGTGGATAAATTTTAAAATTATACAAAAGTAAACTTTGATTTGCCAAATCTGCAACATAAAACTCCACTCTGTCCTTTTACAGTTGTAAAAGCATATTGTAAAGCATATTATAAAGCATATTGTAAAATAGTTGTGTTCCCAGAGCTACAGAAATAGATGAAACTAATAGAAAGATCACCTGGAAGAATTCAGGCTGAAAAATACAAAAGTACTTTGGCAATAGATGGAAGGACTTGGGTTGGCTTTCACACATTGTCTTGGTTTTGAGAGACTGATGTCTGCCAAGGGAGGGAACCTTCCCTCAGAATTCCTGTAACTTTGAAATTAAGAGGCTCCCAGCAAAGATATGGGGATAGGAATAACAGTTCTTTACTAGTGTGTGTATTCTTTACTAAGGCAAACAAACAGCAGCTGTGGCAGCAACCACAAACCCAACCAGGGACCCGCTGAAACCCTCTGGGCGCGGCGCTGCCCCGTCCCTGCAGTTCCGCTCACGGCCAGCGGGGGCGCTGCTGGCTCCTGGCTGGGCAGGGCGGGCGCGATGATTCCCTGCGTCGGCAGGGGGCGCTGCGGGGCGAGCGCGGCCTCCCTCACGCGGCAATGGCGGCCGGGCTGGGTGGGCATGAGGGCTGCAGCCGGAACTGCAGAGCGGCAGCTGGGACAGCAGGGGTGAGCAGGCCCCAGAGTAGCAAAGGAAATGTGTCAGAAACTCCATAGCTATAGCAGGAGCCATGGAGTGTCCCAGCAGGCAGGGGGTGTGGGTTTGAGTGTAGCAAAAAAGCCTGAGACAGCAGCAGGAAGCAGCAGGGCTTGGCAGCAGCAGCCGGGCTCCTCTGTCGCAGCAGCCACACGGAATCGGGGAGACACCTCCTCTGGGAAGAGGGAGTGGGTTGGGGTCCTGGATTTTTCCCTGAGACACCTGAATAGATGGTGAGGGTCCCTTCCAGTCAGAACGAGTGTTAGGAGGGTCCCAGTTCAACAGCTGCTCTAATGAGCAAAGGCTCACCATGGCAGCAGAATGGGATGACAACAGCTCCATCATGGCAGCGAATCCTCTGGGCAGCACCCATAGACCGTCCGTGCCTCCTCTGATGTGGAAAACGAGAGAGGGAAAGGAGCCCAGCCCAGCCCATCACCACCTGGCCAAAATTTCAGGTATCTTGGACTTTCCTAAGAGAGAACCCCACAGGTAAGAAAGTAACCACCTGTACCTTCCCCCTCCTCTTCCTCCCAGTCACATCTTTTGTTGTTCTCTTAAGAACAGTAGTTATTGTTTCTTAGCAACAGATGGGACAAAATTCCATGAGAGAAAGAAACAAAAGTAAAAATCCTAATCCCCAACACATGTGTAAAACACAGCATGTACTTCCATTCTACTGATTAAAATCCATTTTAAAGAAGTCCAACATCAGCATGGAATATTTTTCCATAAATATTATTTTAATTTTGTATATAAAATCCTATTTGAAGTGGAATTATGCTAGACATATTTAACCTTACTGGCTACAAGTACTGAAACACAAAACAACTATTTTTGTGTGTGTGACGAAAAGATTTTTCAAGAACATTCTTCCCTTGATGTGTCAGGCTGTTGATTATATTTTTTCAAACATTGATCTCCTTAAGGACAGCAAGAAATTGTGACCAGTAGATGGTAGAAACTTCCTTGCTTCAATTCCCAAACAAACCTTGTGGATTTATAGTGTACATGCCGAATGTGAGGGAGTTCATTATTCATTAGTTTAAGGCATCTTGGCTTATCATCCAAGGAAATGCTTTTCTAACAGAAAAAAGAAGGTGTTAAATGCACTTAGTGCCCATATCAGGTACCCATCATAAGCAAATCTTCTTGCAGGAAAGCTGCCCTGAGCTAAGGCTTGCTGGAGGGAACTTATGCTGCTCCCTCTCTGAACCCTGGGGAGTTAGTTACACATTAAATATACAAAATCAGCCTTGTATGAAATAGGTCAGTACAGTAAAGTCATCAGTCTCTTCATTTTGATCAACTTTGAATGGGCTCATGGGAGGAGTTGTAGCACAACTGTTTGGCAGCAGCAATAACTGCAGGAGGCAATTTCCAGCACAGAGCTAAATGGGGCCTCTGGAGGCAAATACAGGTTAATAATAATAACAAACCACAGAGACCATGTAGAACAGGACCACAGAGAGGAAAGTGATGAGATTTGACTAAACATACCCTTCATCTTCTTACTACCATTAGGAAGTGACACTGGACGTCAAAGACTGGATGCATGTTGGGACTTTTAGAAGGGAATCACTGGTCTCCTTTCTGATGGCATGCTAAAGTGGAAATGTTTAGGCCTGGTTTTTAAGAAATGTGTAAGCAAATGCATGGTAATCCTGTTGTTGTGGTAAACTGCAGCAGGAGAATGCATGATAATCAAAGTATTTGAGTTATTATTACAGGAACAGAGTATTCTTTTGAAGGGAAGAAAAGGACTTGAATATCTTAAACAGTCTAGGATCCTCAAATAAAATTTCCAAAATATCTAGATTATTTAAGTGTTAATTTGAACAAAAGTTATTTTCAGCCAAGTTCCATTGGTTGCTTAAAACAGCAGCTGTTTCCAACACTAGCCCACTCTGACAGTCCCCTTACCCCCCAGCTCCACAGAAAGGGGGGAATGTGCCCATGGCACCCCAAATGCCTCCTTCGAAAGGAACACAGCCACCACATGCTTCCCTCTCTGCACAGAGACCTGGGGCCCTTTCACTCCTGGAGGGTTTCAAGGCATGCCCAGCCCATCCCATGAGGGCTGCAAGGGTTTTCCCTACTCTTGCAACCTGTTTTCATGGTTATCCAGCCCTGATTTTCCCAAGGAGCAGGCTTCCAGCCATGCAGCCACTTGTCCTGTGGGCCTCCTTGGCACCACAACCCCAAAGTACACATGCAGCTACCCATCATGGTAGCAGGAAAGGCTTTGCCTTGGGCCACCTGCCCAGTCTCTGACACAGATTTCACTGTCCCACCAGTAATTTGGGTGCTGAGACCGCTGCATGTTCCTGGGGCAGGTTCTCCATCCCCTTTCTTCCTATTCACGATGACAGCCTAATCAAATACCTCACTGGATACCCAATATCCAGCATTCAGCAGTATCATCACCAAATTTGTCTCCTGCAAACAGAGAAGCTGTGAGAGTATTAATAGCATGCAATCCATTTATTTTCTTGCCCAGAGATGGTTTTTGAAAAATTGAGATACTGATAGTTTTCTCTTCAATGAAAGGTAGTGAAGTTATCATGTGGATTAAGTCTTTTTCCAGATAACACTGACCAAAATGACCACCTGCTTAACACTACAATCCAGCAGACTTTGGGAAACACATTGGGGTTTTTTCCAAAGGCCTTTTTGGGGTGTTAAAGGAGCTTGTCTGAGCACTGCCATGGTCTCAGCACATGGCTGATTGAGACACTTGTCCCTTCTGGTGTGAGGCATCAGACCCACGCACAGGCTCCATGTGTGCTGTCTGCCCAAAGGCAGATGCTTCTGTTCACTGAAACTCCATTGCTATAATTAAGATTATGTCTCCAGTTCTATTTTTTCCAAAGCTATTCTTGTGTCTGAGTTTGTGCTCCTGACAAACACTATCAGTGGAGAGTGAAGGGAGAATTCATGTTCCACATGGGTAGTAAATGATGTTGTTCTTGGAGCATAACCTGGGGGGTTATGTTTTACAGATTCTTTGTAACTGGATTTAGTCTCCTCTTGCTTTGCTCAGTACAAAATAAATCCCACAGGAAAATGCTGGCATTGACTTTGTGTAAAGAGGTAACAAGTATTCAGATCGAAATTCCTGTTGGAAACAAAGTATCAGACCTAGTTTTTGTTCTTCTAAAGAGCATTCTACTACAACCCAGGTTAGTGTCTCAGTCACAGAGTCATGATCTGCTTCCTTTAGGCTATATCTTACAAAAACTATAGTATAGAACATTTCTCCAATTAGTAAGTTGCAAAAAAAAAAAAATTATTTCAAAGGAAAATTAAGCAAACTGGTGGGGGAAAGGTCTGTTAGGGATGCTTCCATGTACTTTTTTTTTGGGGTTTTTTTCAACCAGAAGAGAGTTTGTTCTAGGGCCTAAACTTCTATGTGATATATTTTAGTAAATAGCTGGGGTGGTGAAAGACTCTGCTGTGTTAGGTGGAAAATAAAGCACCATTTAATCCTGACAGTAGCACACTGTCTGGGCATGATGGACTGATAATATAGCAGGCCTGGTAGGTACTTACCAGGCTGAAACAAACACAAACACATGTAAATGTCAGTGTGAATCTTGTTGTTCTTTGCTTGTTGACTGTCAGTACCCTTGAATTTAATATTATTTTCAATTTACTCTTCCCTGTTCTTCATTTCCAGTACAATCAATACCAACCACCAGGTGCTCTGCTAGAAAAGTGCTGCTGTGCTTTACCCTGAGCATCAGGCTCATTTGATATTGAAAGAATTGAGTACATGACACTGGCTTGTCACTGCCTGATATTGCCCTGCCTTTATATCAGTGCCAAGGAGACTAGAGGAGCTCTGGGAAGCTCCAGGTTTGGAAGATTCATGCTCTGCCCTTTTACTCCTTTTGATATGTTCAGATCCCAGGTCTGGTATCCAGCCTTCCAGCTGCTGGATCTTCATCCATTCCAGTCAACTCAAGGGTCAGAATTGAAAGCCTGTCCAAAGGATCAGACCTGCAGACAAGGGCAGTGCACTGCCATGAGAATGGAAGAGAACAGAAGAGACCATTCTATGGAATTTTGTACTCTTCATTTGTTTGCATTCTAACCTATATTCCTTTAGGCAGTATCCTCTTTTGCTGGGTTTTTGTTTACAGTTTGTCAGTTACAAGAATCTCAGTCTTCAGATGCAATAATCACAGTTCTGCCATTTTTTTTTCAAGTCAAACTTCTCATATTTATTGGGTGACTGATTTCTTCTAGTGTTTAATAGTAAAGTCCTAATGAAGTTGTGAGGCAAATTTTGGATGGTTTTTTGTTCATTTTATGGTATGGTTACTCTAATAACGCCTGAAAGCCTTATTGTACTCCAAGGAGTAGTCAGGTTGATTAAACTAACTTTTGATAAGATATTTTTTATACCAACACTGAGAGCATTTGAGGGGAGAATTGTGCTTCTTACCAAGTTTCACACACTCTCTGCTAAAGTTGTCCTATATTTTACTTTTTATACTCCCCCAATTTACTGATTACTTCCTGTTACTTCTGATTGTCTCAGAGGTTTTCATAGCATGTCCATGACACTGATAATTTAAAACCACTTGTTGCTGATGAAAATAGATGCAAGTAGTCTCATTTACCTTTCTTGACCATTATTTTTGATTTGAAGGTCAGAAGCTGTGCTCAGAGGAAGTCTACATGTGTTGATTGATAGAAATCTAAGGACATTTATGTAAATTTACCATTTAATGCACTGGCAGTTCCTCTGCCTTTATGATGCTCCCTCTTCCTCCTGCATATAGCAGATGTGGCACCCTTATGAATTAGTTATCTAATATCCAGGAGCAGAATGAGTTTCCTGTACTTCAGTCTTCAGCTTCCAAATTAAAATGTTTGATTGAAAAGGACATGATTGAAAGTTCCATTTATCCCTCATTATTACACCAGGGTTCTTGTAGCCTGCTTAAATGGAATTTGTGATGGGACATACGACCTCAAAAAGAATAAGGGAACATGTTTCTCCTTTCCATTCTTTATTTGCCAAAAATACAGAATAATAATTTTATTTCCTCTGGGAACAGCTACAAGAGAAAGTTATTTTGAGTTATGGGTTTTACTTCAAGTCTTTTGCCTTAGACAAAAGTTTAGCATTTTTCTTTGGAGCTGACAGTTAATGTCTATGCCATTTTGGAGTGCACATCTTTGCAAGTCTATATGCACACGGTCCAAAAGCATGGGTGTTTTTGTTTGCCCTCCAGAAGAAAGTAACTGTAAAAGGAACAACACTGAGGAGATTTGGAGCATGTGTGGGTGAGAAGGTTCAGGAATGACTGCAGCAGGGAAAACGCCAGAATAAAGATCTGACAGTCTGGCTTTTATTGTGAGCCAAGAGCCAAAACACAGAGTGCCTGGGGATTCTGCCTATGCAATTGCCCTATGTACAGGCAGTCTGATAATGTGTTTATGGGTTGCGTTTTCATTGCTATTGTTGTCCAGATAGCTAATTAACAGCTAGCAGTGGATTTATTTGCAATGGGTAGTCATACTGCAGTAAAAACAATTTCTATATGTTAAAAGTTCCTTGAATTTATGCAACTGGATTTTCTAAGATTCCTGAAATTCGTCCCATTTAGTTTATTTGAATTAACTCCTCCAAAGTTTCACCTTTATTTTACAAATGTTTCCCTTACCTATGTGATTTTCCTGGGATGGTAGCCAAATGTTAAGAGAATAATACTAAATAGATTAAACAGCAGCACTATGTAAGGTTTCTCATATTCTCGGAAATGAGGCTGAACTGAAATCTCCAGTATAAGCTCACAGACCAGACTGTGGAAGAGGAATAATTGAGGTATGTCTCAGGGACATATTCAACTAAACTACATTTGAAAATTTTGTGATTATATGTCTTACATGTATGTATGTACTTTATATTAGCTCTACAGAAATTGTAATATGTTCACTGTGCATAATCTTTTTTTCACTTACCCACTGATTTTACTCCTATGTATTTCTTTTCCCAACTTTGAGAATTCTTTTCCCTTAATGATTTGGTAGCAGAAAAGTTTGATGGTAAAAGTACTTAAAATTACTTTATAATTTCAAGTCCTGAAGATATAAGTAACAAAAGCATCTCCAGTAGGAAAAGTGATGACAGTGCCACTTACCTGTAAGCTTTTTAACAAATCCATGTCCCATGTTGTGCTCATCACCATGCATGTCACAGTCATCTGGAACTTACCTTTTGCTTGAGCAGTAGGAGTTAACTTTGCTCCAGTAAGATAACACAAAGTTGAGCAATTCCACTTGCAGCAAAAATATAAGAGCAAGTTCAAATGCAGTTTCCAATATCAAAAGGCCATTAAAAGAATGACATCTGGCCATTAAGTGTATAATCAGACACTTTCTGTATACAATTATCCCTAATGCAGCACTACTTTAACTACACATTTTTTTAAAAATAGCTTTGATCTATAATAGTTCTAATATTCTGAGAATATGTCACAAAGCTGCAAGGTTATTTCTAGATATTCTGCTTCTTGCAAGAGTGTTTAGACTAGCACCTTCTTTAAAAAACACCACAGTGCAGGTGGTTCTCTGGTGTTCTTAATAAAGACATTTATCTTTTGTTGCTAGGTGTTATCTTGATGGATGAATCTCAGAACTCTGAGAATACTGGCTCTTTACCACTTCACTTTACTTCTCTCAGGGAGTGAGGGATCAAATTTAAGCATGGACAGTAATGAGTTACATCCACACTTGGATAAAGTGTATTAAGTGGTTTGCATTTGTGTCATAATGGTGTTTCTCTGGAGTGACTTGTGGTCATTTGGTAGGGAAACATTCAAGCCAACAAAATGATCAATCTGAGGGAAATTAAATCAAATTCCACTTTTAGCAGACACACTGAATATGGGTTGTGGGTAGGAATGCTAGACAAGGCTGTGGTTGTAGGGTTATGGAGAATGAACAGGAAAATGCTTTTAAGACATTAAAACTAAAGGTCAGGTCAGCAATGATCAGAACTTGAAACAGCCAAGTGGCTCTGTGCTAATCATTGTACTAGTGCAAGTGTTGTGACAAAAACAGGGACTGGTTAACATCCCTAGGTCTTGTCAGGCCACCTCTTCGGAGCATGAAACAAGGAAGATTCAAAGCTATATTGAAGCCAATGAGCTATAGAAATTATTTTTCTCCCCAGCAGCCTGGAGTGTCTTTGCTTATCAAAGTAAGACCCTGCAATTTCTGTTCACCAATTATAGCAGCTACATCTCTTCCTGAAAAGACTCAGAATTCTCATCAATCTCAAGTGGCTCAACTGAACATTTTCATGGGGGAAATTATCTGAGTCTAAAGAAAAAGACGCAAGCCTTCAGAGAGCAGCTTGGCTCTGATAAATACAAAATGGAACTCATAAGAGGAGGGTGATTTCAGCTCTTACTAAATCACTCATTTGTGGGCTTTGCTCTCAAATGAACACTTCAGAGGGAAACTGCTGCTTGTCCCTCATGGATGTTCCATTAAGTAACTGGGTCTTCAAATATGTGTTCATATAGAGGCAGCTGAGCTGTGCTGGTGAGTGCTGGACTGTCTGTGGTTAACCCAGGCAATTTGGAACTACCAGTTTGAAGGTCTCATTTATTGATCGATAGTATTTAACACCTTTTTCTGCTAACTGTGGTGAAACAGTAGCAGCTGACTGCTTCAGTTCCAGTTGGTTCCAATCCATAGGTGGGCCACCTCCTCTCCTTCAACGGTTCCATAGTTGTGCCAACATCTCAAACCTTCCCTGGCCTTGCCAGCTACAGACCATACCTGCAGCAGCTCTTTAGTCCAGCTGTATTCTCAACGTATTCCCAAACCTTTCTACATCCCTTCCCTGTATGAACGAGGAGGTTGCTAAGCCAGACTTAAATGTCATGTTCCCACCTCTAATTGTTGTGCTGGTGACATTTGTCATTCAGTCTTCATCCCCGCCTGCGGCGAGGAGTACGTGGCCCAAAGGGTCAGTGTCCGGCTAGCTGAGGGCAAGGGCCAACGCCCAGCTGCAATTCCCTGCCAGCAGCCCTCGGCGTCCAATGGCCTTGGGCGGTGCTGGCTGCGGACAGGCTCTCACTGCTGAATAGACGAGGAAGGAGCAGGACACTTCACTGGGGGTTAATGTTGGTTTATTGGTGTTCCAGATGAACCAACAGAGGAGCAACCAACCAGGGAAGTAGCTCCAAGGGGCGGGAGAAGTAAGGTTTTAAAGAAAGGGGGGTGTTTGAGGGAGGGATTTACAGTGAGCCAATGGGGAAGGGTGAAGGAATGAACTTAACATAACTGACATACCGGGGTAACCAATAAATACAAGGTAAAGGAGGAGCCCCGGGACCTCAGCCAACCACAACCCCCAGGGAGAAGTAGGTTCTGGAAAACTGGGAGGAGTGGGGGGTGATTGACTGGGCCCAGGGAGGAGGAAAAGTTTACTTATAAGGAGGTAAGGGGGAGGAGAAATTATATAACTTAGGTAACCGACACAAGCAAGGGCAGGGGTAACCATGGTAACATAACTGTCAGTAGGGATACGGCGGGAAGACTGGGGAGGGCAGAACCATTTACATTGAACAGGGGGGAAACAATACATAAAATGGGGGAGTAATACAAAAAACTTAACAACACACTACAACACCCACCAGCTTCATTGCCCACTTCTGCTGCTGTGTTTGTGCTCTGCCCACACAGCTCCTTCTGGGAGGGAATGCTCTTCTTGGTGCTGCCTCTGCTCAGAGCCAGCTCCTGGTGTCACAGTGATCTAGGGCTTGATACTTACTTTTTCCCTTAATTATCTTCTCAGATAATGCTAGCCTAACAGAACAGGACATTGACAAGGGAAAAAAACCCCAACATTTTAATTGTCTTAGTTATAAGAATCAGATGCTAATCAAATGGTCACAAGTAAGTAATAAAACCCACCAAATTTCTTACTGCTAGCCTTGATTGTGGTTTACAGTTCCTATGTTTGGAACTATACATGGCTCTTGAAAGAGGTCAAACTTGACATTGCCCCTGTACCCCAAGTGTTCAAATCGATTTCTTCCTTTTCCCAAGGAGTATATTGCTGATAACTCATTTTTCATATACAAACACTCTTTTCCCCATGAATGGGATTTGAAAACCTGGTATTTCACCTGCTAGGTTGCATAAGAGCCCAAGCTGTTGTACTGTGATTGTTCAAATATTTTATACAAGTATTAAGATTTAATACAGCTGCAATAAAAGAAAGGAAGAAAAATGTTTACCCTAGAGTAGCCTGCCTTCTGGAAATCAGGTGATGCTCCAACAGATGGGACATCTCAGGCCTCTGATTTTCTAGAACCACCACTTCTCTGTGAATTGTTCTTCAGCTAGTTATTGAAATGTGAAAAAAGCTGATTTACATTTTGTCTGTGTTTTACCTTTTTCTTCATTACACTGCTGGACATGATGGAATCATGCTTAAAGGGCTGCAGGTCACTGCGTCTGAGGTCTGCTATCAGTTCTGTCATTACGGTCACTGTAGCAACCCCCTTCCCACTCAGCCAAGTGAGACTGAATCACAATTTCAGTGCAAACATTGTGGCATGCCCTAGATGCAAGAGTTAATATTAAAGTTTTCTGGCAGGCTTGTGCAGTTAGTGCTGGTGCCTGTCATAGCTTTGCTTCTGTTGTTACTCAATTAAGCTGTATAAAGGCATCCTGGGCATGATAATGCTATCCAACTCCAACAGACGCATGTCTGGGTTCAAAATCTGTTGTCATGTCAGTCTCTTTCTTAAAATAATGCCTTTCTGTATTTTAGAGAATGTCAAGACTTGCTTAGGAAAATTTTATCACGATTTTCTTCTGCTCTGCATAAAATACAGTTTCCAATGCCTTTAATGGTGGAAATTCTTAAATGTGGTGATATTTTCTTTTATTATTCCCTGAAGTGTAGTTAAATAATTTCTATTATAACTTTAATGCATTTGAAGTAAAGAGGTGGTAGGGAGCATCTTGAAACAAAAACTTAAAATCCATAAATTCTCCAATGCCTTGTCTCATTTAGTATAGTCACTCCCCTAAAAAAAATCCAGAATAAAAAACTATGATTTTATTTTATCTTTGTGGGGAGAGAAGAATACCATACTGGAATGCAGATGAATGGTGTATCAAACCTGTGTCTGGCAGTAACCAGTGCAAGGTGCCTTAGAGAAGAGTGACTGAATTCTATTAATCAGTAATTATGAAATAGTTTGCTTATCTGGGAGCTGTCTCCTTAATGCCTTTCACTTAGAAAGTTGCTTATTTCCAGGAACACCACCGTGTATATTGCTTAGAATATTGCCCCATCTAATATCAAATTGTCATGTTCACATGGATGTTACTGATTTACTTTGTTCTGTGTAAACCTTGTATTGGAGTTTCATGGGTTGAGTGGAGCAACACTTTTTTTTTGAGGAGAAAAACAGTGCAGAATAAGGCCTGTGCTCCTAAAACTGGGATGTTTCAAACATTTCTAACTAATATTTTTCTAATACACCTATGTAAACACCCATATCTCTTTTAGCTAAATGCTTTCCCAAGTTGGTAACAAAGTAAGACAAGATGACATATAGTTACTACTTAATTAATTGATAGCAGCAGTAGTGAAAAGAACAAAGATATTTCATTGTCTTCTTCTAAGGCATCCTTCATATAAAAAAACTACCTAAGTTTTATGAACTCTGACTAAATTATTAATAATTTCATTTTAAGGTGTCTGACAGTACCGTATATTTCAGTTATTTGCTTTCTGACTTCTCATGGTATAATAGATGCACACCCTTCATCCAAAGGACAGGTTTATTGCTTTGAAACTGTCTTTTCTGCATGTTCCCATTCTGTCCCAGCTTAAGCCTAAAATTAATAGCGTGGTGGGCATGAAACCATCAGATTCATGTGTACATCAATCTGCAATATACTGATGTACATCAATCAGCAATATACTGATTAAGGTAACCTTGCAAGTGGCAAAGGAAAGCTGGAACTTGATTTTGATGTTTATGCACTTCCCACTGCTCAGATTTCCTGATGACAAATGCCACCACAGTATTCAAGAAGAGAAGAAGGATCCTCCTTATGGCTGGGAACAGTGTCTACAGTGCACTGATGAGCAGCCCAGGGTCACTTGCAGTCTGAGGATAACGGGACTTGACCCTGCAAAATCTTCAGCCTCAAAGTTTTTAAAAATTTTTTCATTACAAACTGTATGGCACAGCCTTACATTAAGTAACAGTAGGACATTGTTCCACATATAGAAAAAGGGTGCAGATGACCCATTTGGAGGGATTTGAAGGTGTTTATTGCTCTTGGAGCAATAAACTGTATGTCACCTGCTACAGAACCTCTTCTGTCCTCTTTGGTGTTACCCTGAAGTAATTAAAAACCAGAATAGGTAGCTTTGGATCACTGCCAAGAAGTACAGAAATGTGTGTACACATACACACTGTGTGGGTGATTTGGGGCTGAAAGGCTGACACAGTAGTGTGAGACACACCAAGGTTCCACAGCTTTGGAAGTTGTGTCAGGCACCAACATTTGTAACACTGGTGTGCTGGGTCAGTCTGCCAGCAGTACTTGGTTCCAGGCAAGTTTTCTCAGCTTTGGCTCTTGGTCTAAGAAAGTTTTAGTAAAAATATTTGCAGTTCAGCATTATTTGTTCTGTGCTATAAAGTCACCTTATATTACTACTCGAACAAGACATGCTGTTCCAGGTTTTGTTCATGGGTAATAAAACTGGCAGATGACTAATGTTAGGTTGAATGAGAAGACTTTAAGCTCCTGTGACAGTCCTTGGGAAAGACGTACAGTGATATGTTTTATGTTTCCCCTGAGCCCCAGCAACTGTATAGTCATTGCTTATCACTTCAGCTTTCCAATTTTAACATGTGGGAAGGGGGTGGTTTTGGCACTTGTTCATTAAAACTTAGTCCCATGTTTGCAGTATGTCATAATTTACTGTAGACAAAAATCATAAGTGAGGTGTGTTAATGAGCATTATCAGTGTTGCAGGTTGTTACTCTGGACTTCTACTCCTTAATTTTACATCATGGTTTCCCAAGCTGTCTCTGCTGTGTGCCAGTCACAATCAGGAGCTCTGCAGTGCAGGGCAAGCTCTGGGAGGAGCTGCAGATGTCGCAGAATATTTCTGAGGAGTGTATGGCAGAAGCAGCCATGACCTGAAGGCAGAAGCATTGAGAGGGGTCAGGCTGTCTCTCTCTAATCCCAGGTTCTCTGGAAAAAACACCACAAGGCTTTCTGCCTTGCAGAGAGTAAAGGTAGCAGTTGCTTGAACAGAACCAACCTGCATTTCAGAAATAATTTTAAGACCACTATTTTATACTTTTCTTTCAATGCAAGAAAGTGTGTGTATTAGGTGTCAGGAGTGATTACAGCAATTACATTAATGATGAGATCAGGTCAAAGCCTCACAAGCAGCTTACTGATAAAATGGGGGAAAAAATTAACCTAACTTTTCTCCCTGTGGCTTCAAAAACAGCTGTCTTAGGTTGCAAATGCAAGATGTGGCCGGGGTGTGTATTACATTGCCATCTGTTAGAGGGGGTGCAGTTATCTTCTGTTAGTTGGACCACCTGTTAAAACCAGGTGGGGCAGTTTTCTTTATCTCTTCCACAGCCAATCCTCCCTCTGGGGAGATATCTTCTGTTAATGGGCCACTGGGTCTCACTGCATGAGTGGTAAAATGGCATCATCCCATTTTGAGGAGCTCTGCCCTGAGGGAGGAGCCATGCATTCCTAACTGGATATAATCTAAGATTTGGAACACCATAGCCAGCCTTTTCTCTCTGAATTCCCAGAAGAGCCCATCTACACCACCACTGGACTTTCAGAGGAAAACTGAAACCTTCTACAGGATCCCTGCTCCAACAGAACCACACCTGTCACTCCAGGAGGCCTGCAGCCACCATCCAATCAGACTGCTACCAACAGCCTGACCCACTGGGTGTCAGGTTGTATTCTTTGTCAGTGTTGTTTTGTATTACTTAATTTTTATTTTTCCTAATGAAAAACTGTTATTCCTACTCCTATATCTTTGCCTGAGATCCCCCTTAATTTCAAAGTTATAATAATTCAGAGGGAGGAGGCTTACATTTTCCATTTCAAGAGAGGCTCCTGCCTTCCTTAGCAGACACCTGTATTTTTAAACCAAGACAACAGCTAATATTTTATGTAACTGGATTCCCTTTTAACTCAATTTTTGGGCCAGTGCTCTTTAATGACTAGACCACATTAAAAGCTCTCCCCAGTCTCACTTCATGAAGCAGTGTTTGGTTAGTGAACACCTCCAAGATATGGAGAGGCATCTCCAGCTCTGACAGGTAAGGCAGACCTGGTTTCAGGAAGCGTCCTTGCTCATTCTGCTGCATCCAGCCCTTGCTCACAAACACCACCACCTCCCACCAGCAGGCAAGCCATGGGCAAAGTAGGGCAAGAGGTACTTTGACCAGGGCCATGCAAGGAGTGAATTGCAGCCTGACTTCCCTGGCTCAGGGAACACTGCCCTGTCTGCTCTGCCACTGCCAGACACCTTCCAGCTGCCTCAGGCAGGTTGTGTGACCAAGGACAGAGACAGGAAAGGCTTTCAGAGAGCCCTGGGGCAACCTTTCTCCAGCTGCAGGTGGTGCTTACAGTGATTTCCTTTTGAGCCTACTAAGTGAACTATTCACTCTGCTAGATGTAAATAAACAGGATTGATGGTTTTTACACTAGAAAGTATTGAGATTTCAGTTGAGAAGCTGTTAATTTAAGGGAGGCAAGTAGGCAGGTCCAGAAGCAGAAAATCACTTTACTTGTTTGTTGTTTATCCAATACAATTATTTTTCCCTGTGGTAACTTTAATATCTTTCAGCTAAGACATAGGAAAAAAAAAAATTATACTGCTACCCTAGAGATAGCTGGAGAAAGAGCCACAGGTAAGAAAGAGCACACCCTTTTCCCAAAGCCCAGTTATATCAGTTCTTCCTGGAAGGGGGCCAGAAAATGCATGCCTGGATGTAACTGTGGTTGATTTGGATTTTGAATAAAACACTATCAAAAGTTATAGAACAGAAAGAATTGGTTTTTCCCTCCACAGCTGAAGGTGTTAAGAAACTAGTTTATTCAAAAACAGGATTAGTTTCTGCTCTATTTCATTATTCTGCACAAATTTAATATTAATGATGTTTCGGTTAGTAATGTAAACAGTTTTAAAGCATCTTCTTCCTATGTGTTTTAAATACAATTATGGGAAAAGAGTGCAAGAAAGAAGACAGAGTTTGTGAGAGATAAGAGTTTTGGCACTAAGCAGGCAATTGAGGGCCAAATAATGTAACACATTGATGCAGGTATTCATGCAGTTCAGCAGATTTGTACATCAGTAGTTATTTGGGCTGTGAAATTTATGTGACTGATATAAGACCCATATCCTGAACTTCAGGTACCCTATTTATTTTTTTTCCTCTATGACATTGACTCGTGGGGATGAAATTTTGTGTGTTTCCCTGTTGCCAACCTCTTGTCTGGGCTCAGAGATAGTTGGGGAGACACAGATGCAAATACCAGTTTGCAAATTTCTCTCACACAGCCCTAACACATTTGTCAGCCTTGTCTTAAAAGTTTGATTTGGGTGGAAGTTTGTTCTGGAGAGTAGGAAGGGTCTGCCAAGGGATCTGGACAGGCTGGATTAATGGGCCAAAACCAATTGTATGGGGGTTCAACAAGGCCAAGTGTCAGGCTCTGCCCCAGGTCACAACAACCCCACACAGCACTGCAGGCTGGGGCAGAGTGGCTGGAAAGCTGCCTGATGGAAAAAGACCTGGTTGTGCTGGTTGACAACAGCTGTTCATGAGCCAGCAGTGTCCAGGTGGCCAATGGCATCCTGGCCTGTGTCAGCAATGGTGTGGCAATGGTCAGCAGGACCAGGACAGTTGTTGTTTCCTGGTACTTGGCACTGGTGAGCTCTCATGCTGAGTACTGGTTCCAGTTCTGGACTCATCAATTCAAGAAGGAAGTTGAGGTGCTGGATTGAGTCCAGAGAAGGATAACAGAGCTGTTGAAGGCTCTGGGGTGCATGTCCTATGACATCTCCCTGAAAGGAGGGTCTAGCTGGGTGGGGTTCAGTCTCTTTTGCCAGGCAACCAGTGACAGGGCAAGAGGACACAGCCTTAAGCAATGCCAGGAAAGGTTTAGGTTGCACATTAGGAGGATATTGGAATGGGCCGTCTAGGGAGGTGGTGAAGTCACTGTCCCTGGAAGTGTTTAAGGAAAGACTGGATGTGGCACTCAGTATCATGTCTAGTTGATGTGGTGGTGTTCAGTCATGGGTTGTACTTGGTTATATCAGAGGTCTTTTCCTACCTAATTGATTCTGGAATTTGGTGAGGTCAGGAACTATGCAGGAGCTGCCCCAAGCTGGCACCATGGCCCCGTGTAGGGCTGCAACACCTGGCAATGCCTGAAGAGTGTCTGACAGTTTCAGTGCTGATGTTCCTGTAGTATTAAGTACAGTCTCATAGGATGTAGAAAAACTTCACAGAGACTGCCATAATCATTGCCCAAAAAGGATCTGTTTCCAGGCTTGTGACACTGCATTGCTCTGAGCTTGTTGGATGAAGGTTCTACCAGCAGTGTGGGTCAGACAGTGCTGAAGGTGCTGCATGCCATGCAGCCCTTGGTTGTTGTTCACATGCCCAAGGGCTGTGTGTTTACTATACCTGTTTAATATGTCCCCAAGTCCTGGGTACTAACAGGACATTCATTCTGAGAATCTAAAGTTTTTATGTAGTTGTCTAAAACTGACATTAATTGCTGTGTGAACCTAACATTAATAGCTAACTGCTATCATTAAAGCTTTATGAAGCTTCTCTGAAGTCCCTAATTTGGCTTTTCAGTTCCTTGTAATGGTTCTGAGGCTTTCTAAGGAGAACTTGTTAAAATGCCCTAATTTTGGAAAACCTCAGTTATTTATTTTATGTGACAATGTTTGTAACTGCTAAAACAACTTCATTGCTCATACATAGTATGTCATAAGTCTTGTCTGCTGTTCATGCATTTTACAGCCTAGTGAAATGTTTTTGCCTCTCAACAGGGCTGTTTAGAAGGCTGTCATCAGGATAATTAGAAAGCAACCCCAGGATCTCCCAGAACCTACTTGCTAATTTAGGACTTCTGAGGTAACATGCTCCTCTGGGCAGCTCCCAGTCATACTGCTTTATCACAAGGGCTCTCACACTTAGTCTTGATTCCTAATCTTGATACGATGGATGAAGAAAATGGCACACAGCTGCTACTCTGTTCTCAGTGATGTCAAGGGCTATCAGAGGAACTAGAGAGAGCACACAGCCTTCCTGACATTGCCAATGAACAGGGGCAGGCCCTTTCACTTCAGGGATCAGCTAGTTTAGACATTGTCTCTTTGTATAGTCTAAAATGACAGACTGGCTGAGACACTTGTGCTATCAATGCAGAGGACTAAACCTCCCAATGTCAGCAGCTGGGAGTTAACAACTGAAAGATGAATCATTCCCTGTAAAATCTGGCACACTCTCTCAGGATTTGGGGCTTGTCAGTCTGCTGATTTTTAAACTGGTGATGAGGTTCTCAGATGCCTTGGCAATGGGCAACCTGCCATGCAAGCAACTGAAGCAGCTAAATAAATGGTGAGTCAAAGAGTCTCAATAAAAATGAAACATAATGACTTAAATCAAATTTAACATCCAAATACTTCCTGCAAACTGGTGCAATTGAAGCATGACATAGAAACAGGAATGACTTTGTCGGATATGGGATACATCAGGTTCTGAAGCAATGCAGACTGGATTGCAGGAAGCTAATTAGGTGATGGAGGTAAAAGCTTGGGAAGAAGCAAGTCTTCCCCTTCAGAGAAAAGCCTCTGTGATCCCTTGTTTAGTACAGGCAATTTGTTCTGTGGCAGTTTGAAAAAGGGGAAGTCTTGTCCTCAGACAAATACGCCAAAATGCCCTACACTGGTGACAGCTTCCTTGGTAAGGCACAGCAAAAGTTGTATTTGCTTTGTCTCTTACTCTCTCTCCTTCTGCTCTGAGAGGTGAAAGGGTGATAGCAGCAGCAGCATTATGGCCTCTTCTGCTGTGGTCTTTGTGTTGAGACACAAGTAGGGTGGGTGACCTGCACCAAAAGGTTCAGTGCAGGTGGGGAGAAATCCATCACTCTTACCAGCACTGCCAGCTCCTCAGAGAACCCTTGGTGTGCCAAAGGCTCTGCATCATGAGCAAGTGCCACAGTCCCTTTTGACTCTTAGCTGAGGAAGAACTCTCCTAAAACATACCATGAGAACAAAAATTAGTTTGATGGCCCAAAAAAGTCCAGGAACTGCTGTGTTGCAGTTGGAATGGGGAATGGAGCTGGCCTGTGACGTGGGGCAGGTTTGGTAGAGTGAAGTGCAGTGAGGGGGGCAGCAAGAGCTGGTTGCACAGGCTGGATGGTGCAGCACTGGTGAAGCACGTGGGAGTACCAGCTCCTCATGTGGGTTCCCTCAAGAGGCAGCTGTGCCCTGTTACTTGATGCCAAGAGAGCCAAGTGTGCTTGGTCTTGTGAGAAATGGGATGACAAGGCTTGCTGGTAGCATGTATGGTGGGGGAAGGAAAACTTTGAGAGACCTCATTGTATGAATGTAGCTTTGGTCAGGATGATGGGGGCTTGAGACTCTATCCACTGTCAGAATACAGGATAATTACAGAGTGTCTCCAGGGATGTGATGGCTGTTGCATTGATCCAAACCACTGGGCTTGTCTGGGCAATTATTTCCTGTAATACCAATAATACTGGTTGTTCTTTAAGCAGAAATGTTCAAAATTTTTTTCTAAAGAATACACAGTCATTCACCAGGTTTCATTCTATAATCTTTATAATCCTCTTCTTAGGGTCTCTGTTTGGGCACATTTGTGACTGAGACAGCTTGACAAGATCACTCAGACTGAAGAGCAGCTTGCTGCTGGAAGAAGGGAGGACTCTTACCCACACTCCAAGCACTGAGAAAAAAGTCTATTTACTTAGAGCAGCAGAAATCTCAGCAGGACCTCACTGGAAGACCCTGTGGGAGCCAGAGCCATGGTGAAGGAAGGAGCAGTGGGAAGGTGCAAACCCCCACCTCCAGCACACCTGCCCACACAAACACACCAATGTACCCAAGGCTTGGGAAATCAGTAGAGTGAGCTCCAAACTGAGCTGGGAAATATGTGGCTTGGAGCACAGCTCTACTGCTTTTCTATGTGTGATTAGTACTTCATGCATTATGAATATGGATTTATGAATCCTGGACTTTGCTTGGATAATGCTGGTTCTGAGCAGGGATTTGGAAAGGTAACTTCTCTGTAATTCACTTTCCCCACCTCTGTAATAGTTTGCAGTAGCTCACTTTTGTAGGATGCATTGAGATGTACAAAAGGAAAGCACCGGTGGTAAACAGCATTTATGCACTGCAGTTGTGCATTAAGGGCTTTTGATCTATATTTATGGGCCTGAAAGCAATTACAAATTTCTTCCCAAATTAGAATAACTGTTGAGAGAGTATATTAACTTCTAATCCATTACAGTGTGTTCTTGTGCTTTTGCCTGACAATTTGAAGACTTTGAGATTCTTAAGACTAATAAATAGACCTGAAGAGAGTAGGAAATGCAGCCTCTTCTGGAAGTCAGCCTGTAATAAAGACTGCATGACTCAACAGCAGAGTCCATTTCACTCGAAGGAATCAATGTACTTAGTTGTTTAAGCATGGGATGCACAAACTCTTCTCATAGCAGCTGTTACTTTAATGTTGACAGTTTAGTAAGTCCCAGGACAAAACCAAAAGCTCTCCAGAAGGGGCTATTTTGATCTGCAGGACCGTCACCTCACTGACATGTTGACTGTAGCCAAACAGAAGTCAGAGCACTTTGCTCTCAACCAGTTAATCTGAAACACATCTGATTGTATTGGCAGTGGCACTCTGCCAGGGCGCCTCTCTTTTTGGTGTGGATGCTTTGATTCATCTAACCAGGGGACTTAAGTCAGACCAATGAAGTCAAGACCTGCAAAAGGCCCACAGTAGAGTCCAAATGACAAGACTTTTTTTTTTCCCCTAAATTTGCATCTATGATTTTGTTGGAAGTTTTAAAAAAGAATCTCAGCAAGCTGTGAAAGCGTATGGTGTCCTTACAGGATATGGCCCAGGATAAAGTATGTTAATTGTATATTTTCTGCATTATACTGTGATCTTAAAGATCACAAGTGAACCCCATGGGAGAAACAAGCTCCCAGACAAAGCGCACTGTGACCCTTGGAGGTGACAGAATATCACAAGGTCAAGCTGAGATCCCAAGGGACAAAATCACTGACTGACCTAGGTCATTATACAGATTAAATGTTTAAATAGGTCCTCATGCCAATTAGTGTTCTGCTTTTATACCCATGGTAACTCATACCATTAATAAATAAGCAAGGGGAAAAAAGTACTATTTTCTTTCTTAATAGAGCATTTACCCATGATCTGAAGAAGTGGAGTCATTAAATACAAGTTGATTGGTAGAATGCTACACTGATACAGCATCTTGTTAAGGTTGAGTGAGGAGTTCTGCTTTTGGGGCTAGGCAGAAAAAGAAATGTCTGACATCCATGGCAAACCAGTGTTAATAGCATGTGCTCAAAGTGCTACATTCTGCCACATTTGGAGGATGGGTAGCTGAGAGGTCCTCCCCCTCCCAAGCCCACTCCATCCCCAGTCCAGCCAGGTATGCTCCAGGAACACCTGAGGGAAAACAGCTGGAGCAGGAGCTAAACACCCCCAGTGTAAGCCAAGTGCTCTGCCAAAATGCAGCTCCTTATGCAGTCTCTCTCTGAGGACATAATGATGAAGTTTCCCCCAGGCCACTGCAGGGCTGGGCACCAACTGTGTTTAGCATCTCAGACTTTCTGCTGTGGTCTTTTGTGGCAATTTAAGCACATGAATTCTTTGTGGTTCTAACTGTTGCTCATGCTAGCAAGTCTGGCCCCATGAAGAAGGGCTGACAGAAAAATTGGGATCAGAGAGTCAGTGTTAGCTAGACCTTTAGTGGGTTAGCCATTACTCCACTGTTAGATGGCATGTGGCCAGAAGACTACAAACAACAATTTATTAACTGATCCATTTAAAAAAATCTGAAAATTTAGGAAAGACACTGTAAGTTCTGCTGGGAAATTTAATTTTGCCAAGCCTTTGTCATGATGATAAAAGTTCTGTAGTGGCATGACATTGGAAGCAAAGAGAAATCACAAAGCAGAGAACTGGGAGCCAGAGACACTTGTGCCTGTTAGGCCATGCTAGCCAGGAAGCCAGACACTCTGCCCTCACAGCTTTCCCAGGGAATTTTTGTAAATATCAATCCCATGTTTTGCATTGCACAAAATAACCGCAGCTGTGTGATTAGGCTCACAGCATCTCTAGCCTTTATTCTCATTCCCATGGGCTGCTACAATGTAAAATGTGTCTCTCCTCCTTCTGCTGTAGGAGTATTTTATTTTTGCAGAAGTGACACATTTAGCTCTGTTAAACATAATGGCATCAGATTGACATGAATGCTCTTTTTAGCTATCTGAGTGCTTTTGCCTTGGAGCAGAGAATTCCTCTTTCTAAAAGCCTCCATTCTCCACACTGTGCCAATGGCAATGCTGCTGCACTCTGGGGAATGGTTGTACCCTGCTGATACCAGTTTTGCTGTTGTCCACACCTCCTCAGCTCTGCACCAGTATGTGAAATTTCCTTCAGTACTTAAGAAGGTTATCTATAAACTGGGTAAAATTATACACATCAGAACAGTCTTTCTGGGATTAGTCACCTATTCTTCAAGTTGTTTTTTCCTGTAAAAACAAAACAATTAAAATCAATGCCAAATTAACGTTGTGAGAATTAACAGATGTTGCAGAGCAGCTGGGGACCTGGAGTGCAGGATGTTCACAGCATGGCTGTCACAGTTTTGTGAGGCAGTGAAGTCCCTGTTAGATGTTTCAAATCCAAATGCTTTCCCCAGCTGGCACCCTGAGCAGTGGTGGCATGTATCTGTGAGAGGATTTACCTGTGCTACCTTCTCAGAATGGTTTCTAGAGGTATGAAAAAGATGTAAGGTTGTTCACTGCACTTGACACTAAACCCCTCACACCTCCCATGGGCAGGCAGATGAACTGGCATCTCACACTCCAAAATCCTGGGAGCTGCTCTCCTGTGGCAGGCTCCTTCCTTCATGCCTCACTCCACACTGAAGGCTTGGAGGTTGCTGCTATGGGAACGAGTTATTCCTTCTGCTTGCCTCTCTAGCTCCAAGTACCTCCAGGACAGCAGCAGCTGCTGCAAATTTAGGGGTCAACAAAACATAAAGCCCTTGTATTACCACAGTAGTTCTTTCCATCCTAATGAGAAGAGCACAACCAGCTGCTGCAGGGAGATTGGTGACTGCCCTGACACTAGCTATGGCAAAAAAAGTATATTCCCTGGGAAGCTCAGGCTGATCTCTGCAGGGCTAATGTATAAAGCAGGAAGGCAGCTGAAAGGTTGGGAATGTCAGTGCTGCCCTTGCTGTACCTCATCATTGCCTTCCAGTTTCCTCTGGGTGAGTGTTTCTACAGACACTCCTGTTCATGGCAGTGTCTCACACAGAGTGCATCCTTCTGGCACAGGCCCTGCTGAAAAACCAGCCTCCACTGCCTGGGCAACAAGTGCCCAGAGGTTTGCTTGCAGTGCTGGGGAACATGGGGGCTGATACTCTTCTGAACATAATTTGGTCTTTCTACAGAACAGTTCCCTCTTGACAGATTCTCTCCATGCTGTGGCCTAGACATGCTTCATGAACTTCAGATGAATCAATAGGAATTCTGTGTTGTTAAGTGAAACAAAAGGCTTCAGAGCATTTTTGACATTCATTTTAATTTTAATTTGCATTTTTTGAAAAAGAACCACTGTAGTTTCCATTTATATTTTGAGCAAATTTAGAGCAGAGTGTAGCATGTGACCACATGCTGGGAGCTTAGCCTTGGTAAAATATTATAAATTGGCAGGACACTAATTAGCAACACAGCCCTGTTCTTTCATTTGCCAACATGGTTTCTGACTTTGTGTGAGAAACTAAATCAAGTGTAAGTAAACAATCTGGAATTTGCAATCAGAAATGCTTGGTTATAAAGCTGTTTGACAGCTTGGAAACTTAGGTACAAAGATGGTGGCACAGTAATAAAACCATCCAATTTACAGGCAGAGAAAATTCATTGAAATTCCCTGTTGCCAAGTGACAAAAGGAAGAATCTGTAGAGGACTGAAGGAGAGATGAGCTGCCATCAGTTTTTTAGATCAGATTGGCATGTTCACCCATTAAAGACCCACTGCTGCCAGGACTGCAGTGAATCTCTCCATATCTCCTGTGCCCTTTTGCTGTGGCATGTTACAGTCTTGTGGACTTTTGGTAGTGGGTACAAAAGAGGTTATATTTATCACAGGAATGGGGAAATATTTCCAGGGCAGAGTTATAGCGCAGAGAGAATTCTTAGGAGCATTCTATTGTGTGGCTGCCTGGGTTCATAGGGACTGGGTTTCATGACCCAAACACCCTCTCCCAGCTTTTTGAAGTTGTTGAAATATATTATGTGCTTGTTAGCTCTTTCATTCTGATGCACAAGATGAAGTTTTGCTTGACTCTAGAACTAAAAATCTTGAGGACAGAGGCAGCTGAACCCTGTCCATTCCTGACTCAGGACAGATGGGTGCTGGAGCTGGCAGCCCAGGAGGCAGGAGCATGGCTTTGAGCAGAGTTAAGGGAGCACATTTCACTCAGCAGTGCCAGCAAGGAAAAGGGTTCAGTTGTAAAGGGGAGTCACTAGTGTTTGCATGCACCTGCACTCCCAGCTGCAGAGAAGTGTGTAGGCAATCCAGGTAAGAAAATTAATGAGCTTTGCTTGACAAACTGCCCCAGGGGAATTCCTGAAGCAATTTACTTTTTAGATATATAGCAGTAAACATGTAAAAATTTAGACTAGCTCTTTATGAGACATAAAATTGCAAGGGACTTGTAGTGAAGAGGAAATATGACTTGGTAACTAGATAGGAAATTAATAGCTCAGCTAAAGGCAGAGTTCAGACAATGAACTAAAATGTTTTTTCTGAAGGATTTTTCTATTAAGGCTAATTGTAACAATAGCTGCTCAATAACATAATCCTCAAGCAGCATGAAATGCTTCTGGTCCCATGCACTTAAGTTTAGCTGAAAGAATTTACAGGCCTCTAATAGAGCTCCAATTTTATGAGAAAACTTCTGGTATTTGTATTATTGCTGCTTCTGGACTTCCATCAGCTTAGCTGGCCACTGCCAGCTCTTAGCTCTGGCCACTGCCTATTCTGCAGGCAGACTCTTACAGTCAGCCCTGATGCACATTTACTTTTACAGAGCTGAATCAGCCTAATGACCAAACTCAGTTCTGATCCTGGGAGAGGTGCAGGTTCGTTTTCAATTAGCTGTGTAGACAAAGGACTTGAGAACATCTTTGCTGGACCAGAGGTAACATGGAGGTGACCAAAAAAGCACCAAACAGCTCACATGTTCTCAAGAGGTATTGTATTTTCACATTCTCACACTGAGTTGCTGTAATAATCAGTTGCTACAAGCCACATGAGATGAAATTCTCATCTCTTTTCTCAGCAGTGCCCCTGTTCAAAATTAAATCAAGATGTGCAGTGCCCCAACTGCACCTATGTCTGTCATTGAACAGCATATTCAGGGAGCTTCCTGGCATGCTGTAGGTGCTGTGTGTGTTTCCATTCCTCCTTATTACTTGTCTGTTCTGGAGAGCTGGGAGCACCAGGGTGACGTTCTTGATTTTCCCTCTGGGCTGGTCACTACAGGTTTCCAGGCAGCTGCTGAGTCTGGATAATTTCAGCACCTGGCTGCTCCTCTGTCACTGTTTTGGAAAGTGAGTTCTTTATTCCCACTTCATCGGGGGCTGATGCTCCTACCTCATGATATTTTGCAGCCGGGATGCTTGGCCACCCCCCAAGCTGAGGGTATAGGATTAAGAGAAAGATAGGGCAATGAAAACTGAACTTCTATCTGTTTGGAATTATATCCTCAGGTCACACAAGCAGGGATGAAATCCAGGCTGTCTTTTGCATGCATAGAAATCTTGAGTTACAGGGTTGTCAGTGAGTGTGTTGAGCCTCATATGATGCATGGAGATTGGAAAGAAGGACAAAAGACCTCCTGGTCCTTTCTGTGTGATGCTGCATTTCAAGCTGCCAGCAGTGAATGCAGGAGCTCTCCAGTAGCCCTGAGTCACTGGAAAGTCTGGCTAGGCTGGCTCTATGGGACATGAAGCCTTGTCAGGATACCTCAGCTCAGAACCAAAACCACATCTCTTTTACCACAGGAGGCATCAAAGTGTTTACAAACTCAGGACATTAAAGCAAGTAAATGATTAAGGGTTCTCACAGCAATTTTTGCCTCCTCCAAGGAGTTTGAGAGGACAGAGATATTGCATTCCTGCTGGTTTTGTGCTAATTGGATACATGTCAGACCTCTGTCTGCCCAACGCTCCTTTTTATTTGGGGCACAAATAAAAAAAATAAACAGTGACTTTCCAGTGCTCCTACCACAAGCTAGTGCTGAAAATGAAATGATATTCCCATTTTTTTCTGTTCACTGTTATACAGCTCCTCCAGACTCTTACTTTACTCTTACAGAAATACCTTCTCTGGCTATAGGTGTCAGCAGTCAGCTGAAATTCCTTTGTGCTTCAGCAAGCAGCCAGGCAGCACAGCCCTATAAAACTCTGCTCCCTTGCCTCTCTTTTCATTGCTTCACCTGTTGTTGCCCTTTATCTAACCAACAAGTTCCTACTGTTTCATCACTGCCTTGCAAGGTCTGTGCTCCTGGACTGATCATCAGTATTCATGGGATTTGTCAACACCATGATTTTATTGATGCATTGAGCATATTGAATGCTTTCTGTGGAATTCCCAGCCCCTGTGTCACTGTCACCTGGGAGAATCTCAGCTTTTATGAAAGAAAGTACTCTGTAATGGTCACACAGAAAAGCTGGAACACAAGGTCCTAGTGCACTCTGTAAAGTCATAAAGCTGTGGGCAGAGGAACCATTAGAAATAATGGAAAATATTGGAGTTCTCATTTCAGTGTTTACAGCATGGCTTTGGGATTTGGGGTTGGAAGTGCTGTGAATGTTATCCACAAGCCCTGCAGTGAGCAATTGTTAGCATGGGGTTGGATTGTCTGCAGCTCCCACAGAAAAATTGTGTACCAGGAGGAGGCAGCAGAAAAGTCTGACAAAAGCTTCTTACAATGGATTCAGCCTCCTGGAGGGGTAGAGTGGACTCTGCAAACTGGCAGGAGCAGAAGGTACCCAGTGCTGTGAACATGCAGACTCAAGGGAATGGTGCTGGCTGCCTGCCTGGGGTCTGCACTGCCTTCAGACAAAACTTTTGCCTGCTTGGTGTGGAAATTGGTGACTTCTGACCTGCAAATCAAACCTGGCTTCTGCCCTGAGCAGTCTGCAAACAGCCCATGCACCAGCCTCCCACAGCTTGTCCAGAACCTGCACTGCTTCAGATTCACATTCAGATGAGACACCTCCCCTAGCAGTGATCCAGCTCTGCTGCCTTCCTTGCCATGTTTGGATTGATCATCAATCCAGGTGTCCATTCCACACACAGTCAGTGATCTATAGAACAAACGGATGGGAACATCAGACATTGACCTGTTCAGAGGAAGACAGTGAAACAAACTGCTATTTCAGGATGTCTGTGGCCTTTTCATTGGAAAACCTTAATAAAAAATGCTTATGTTGCACAGGAAATCTGGTTAGTCTCCATGAAAGAACCTCTCAATTGTTAATCTCATTTCTGCCAGAGACTAAAATTTGGCTGCCGTGATCATTGTCAGCCTGTTGATCTAATATTTGTAATCATATCCGTAATTACACAGCCAATCACTTTTTAACGGGCAGTAGGACCTCAGAAAAATGCATCTGGCTGGGCTAGCAAATCCACCCACTCTAGAGGTTCCTGCTTCTAACTTGCCTAGCTCATAATATTGAACAATTTGTAAACTTCCACTGAAGTCCATGCAAGCCATGATTGATATTGTTCCCCTTCACTGTACAAATGCATCATTTGAGTGTTTTGATTCCATTTATCCTGTTGGAATATAGCCAATAACCCTGTTATGAGGTGAAAGACAGATCAGCTGCTCCAAATATCTTAGGGAGACGCAGACTGAAGTTAGTTAATAAGAAGAGAGACAGTCTTCTTACGAGGCAATGAGTCAGATTATTTTTTAATTTCCTTATATCCTATAGATAGCATTTTGATTTCCTTACATCTTAAAGAGAGCATATTCATAGCTTGGCATGTAGCATAAGTGAAAATACCATGACTGTACATGCTACGGATTTTTCTGTCTGAAGAACAGATATTTAAAACTGAGACTTCTACTAAACTATCATCATTACAGTACCATGCCTGCTTCTCATCTGTCTCGCTGTGGTTCATATTAGTGCAGAGGAGTTTGTAGTTACTATAGAGATAAGGGCCATAAATTTAGATTCTCAAATGACCAAATGTCAAATTGGACACCAGAAATCCACCAAAATCCTCTGGAATCACATCGTTGTGAATTCCTTCTTGTCTCCTCTTGGAAATCATGACCTTCACTTGGCTGGGGGAAATGCCTAGAAAAACTCAGAACCTCCAAAACAAGATTCACAGTGTTGGGCTGTGTTTAAGACATGTTGTATAATATCTGCTATAGAAAAAGTTTAGCATCTTTAAAGAATAAACCAGGACCAAAAGAAATGGAATTTTCACTTTCCGTAGTCACAGCTGATTCCTGAAACTTATCAGCTTTCTGGGAACACACCACTGCTATCTAGGTTTCAGAGGAGTGTCCTACTCACTTTGTAGATAATATGGATTGCATTTGCCCAAGCTGTGGCAGGGGGATTTCACCCTTGTGGGGATGCTCACTTTCAAAGCCTCAGTTGTTTCTCCACAGGAATAGTGCTTATGTTAAGCAAAAAAGAAATAGTGTCTCATTATCAAGAAAAGGTAAAAAATAGGGAAAAAAGAATGTTATTTGTCACTCATATTGTAGAAAAGGAGACTATTTCATATCTTAGCAAAGTCCTCCCCCAGAGCAGAGAGGAGGTGGACTGAGAGTGGAAGTCAAAATAATGGGACAGGGCTCTTGACTACCTTCCAGGGAAACAGTGAGAGTTCCCATTGAATTGCAATAAAACCAACTTGGAAATGCTTCCACTTTACCAAGTAGTAACTGCACTCCAGTCTGAATAGCCAAAAGCCGGGACTGGTTGATAAAAGACCCTGAAGTCCCTGTGAATACTCTGAAACTTCAAAGCTTAAGCAGAAGACAGAAAATGAAATATAAAAATGTTGACAGCGTTGCTAAGGAACCAATAGCAAATGTGGCATGTTCCTCTTGATTCCTTTCTGTAACCCAGCTGCCATCCAGGCTCTGCAGAGCTGCTGCAAGGCCAGGGCCAACTCCAGCCAGCTGGCCAGTGCTGAGACAGGAGGATGGAGGGAGAGTGCCTTGAGGATGCCTACCAGCGTTGTGTAAATAAAATAACACTACCCCTTGTTTGTCACTCCATCTTTGACAGTCTTGTGCACTTTTGGCACCACATAAGAACCTGAAGTGGTGTTTTGGATCAGCCAGAGCTGAGGGACCACATGAGCCAGCAACGAGGAGAGATTTTCATGTTCAGAGGCCACTTCCTAAGAAAACTCCACAGTCCTTATGAGAATAGTTGAACTCGGGGGTGTTTTCCGGGAGTTTACAGAGCCACAGATAACACAGTTGCCCAAAATAACAATGCAAGACCAACAAATGGTTTCCAACAGCCACCTAAATGCAGAAAAAGGGGAGAACTCTGTGACCGTGTGATGCAAAATGCAGTGTTCCCTGCTGTTGGATGCAGAACTGAATTTATTTTTTTGCAACAGTGCTACATTCAGTCTCAATTAAATGCACTCAACAGACCCATTTTCAAGTGTAATTCATACTGCATGACAAATTCTTCGTTTACAAAAGGAGCATCCCGAGATAAAAATGAGTAAGTCTTTTTAACAACAACAACAACAAAAAATTCCCAAGAAAGCAGGTTTTAAGAGAAGGAAATGATGTGCCACATACTACTAGGAAGCAGACAGTCCAAACGCTTCACACTATAATCATTGAATCATAAAATGTCTTGGGTTAGAAGTGATCTTAAAAATCATCTAGTTTCACCCCCCCTGCTGTGCACAGGGATGCCATTCACTACATCAGGTTGTTCAGGACCTCATCCAACTTGGCCTTGGACAGAGTATTAAGTGTATTATCCTGGTAAGTGTAACATTTGAATGATATGAAGGAAACCAATATAGAGAGCTGTATTTACAGCAGGCAATAGAGATAATTTAATCAACTATAAACATATGTTTGAAAGCCTTTTCTAGGGCTGACTTTATGTGAGACTGAAGAAAGAAATCTGTATCAGGGAGGGACAGAGTTTTTTAATAGACATGTTGTAGAAGATAAAATCCAGCTTCAGAGCCACAGTACCTGCACAGCTCCTATGCTTTTCCAGACAAGATTAGTATCTCTAAATACTCTGGAATTCATCACCCTGCCAATTATTAAAAAAGCCCATATGAAGCAAGATCCAAAGCAAACAGGGATCCCGCATTTCTCATTTGTCACTCCACCTGCCAGTACCACACACATTAGACTGAATTCAGGGCTTTCTCCAGATGTTTTGGATAGATAAGACTCCTGCATAGCCTCTACAGTACATGCTGACACATCCGTGAAGGGACTGTGGCTCTTACTTCCAAAGTTATCTTTCAATAAGAGTATATTTTTTGTGAAAGAGCCAAGGAGAACTAAAAAAAACCCCTCCTCAGCAGCTAAAGGAATCATCTGTAGAAACTGCTTCTTGAGGATGACTGAGTTGACTAACTCAACAGATTCAATTTGCATTATTAACAATAAACATAATTACATAGATGTATCAACAATACTTCCAGATAGTGCTGCAATTACAGGCTGATTGAACAGACTGTGCATCATGAAATCAAAGCCACAATTACTCAACAGAGAATGTGAACATGGTGAGACACTTGTGCAGTATTAGATTACAGTGCTGCAGGAAATGACAGAGGAGCCGTTACATTATAGTCAACAGATTAATGCAGAACCAGTACTTCAGGGAGGAGCAATTAAAGCCAACATGTCTTCAGTTCCAGTGGCAAGGTGGTGAAGCTTGTGGCTCCTAGGTTACCAGGACCTTGTTTTTCTGATGTCTCATGCAATTACTTCCCATTCTCCTACACTGATGATAGCTCTCTCCCTTCTTTCCAATTTCCACTGCCTTTAATACTCCAGTGCATTCAGCCACTTATGCTTTTCATTGTTAGAGCCAGCCTTGTTTTCTGTCCACCTCAGTGGGCATTGGGACTGTCCCTAAACACTTTCTGGCAAAGACTCTCCTCCAAACTCCTGTTTTTAATGAAGGCTTTGCTGGTGTATTTGTGCAGATGGCTCTGCCCTCTGGCCTCTCTGCACTGCACTGTGAGGAGAAGACCTGCAGCAGGCATAATGACTTTCCTGGGCTTTGCAAAGCAGGAACACTTGCAGCATTAGATGAGTAATTTTAACAACTCTGCCCTTTCATGACGGAAAACATACAGATCATTAGCAGTTAATAAAACAATGGAGCACACAGATTTGGCAAACATTTATTACTGTCTAGGAATTTCAGACTCACAGCCTAAGTAGTAGCCAGTATAATATTTAGAAAGCATTTGTGTCATTAGAAATACTGCTTTCTCAGAAATAAAAGGAAAAGTCTGTTTCTTCTCTTTACATAAAAATTATTTCACTATCTTTTCATAATTTGATTGAGTCCTGCAAAGTGAATCCAACTAATTTATGTGAATATTGATGTAATTACTGAAGAAATGTTCAGTTTCTTAAAACCCTCCCCAGCTATTAGTGTATTGATGGGTTGACTCTGAGGACCACTGCATGATGGGATCTTTTCAACATCAGCAATCATTAATTAGCCAGGTGAAGAACTCTGTATTCCATTTAGAGGATAACTCCATATTTGATCACATCTTTTCGTCTGTGCCCCAAATATAGTAAGTTTCTTATAGCATAGTCTTTAGTTCCAGCTTTCCTAAAGCTACCAAAAACTCTACAGAATTTTAACCAGATAATATCTTAGACTTTACAAAAAAAATTAGTTTCTTATTACATTTTCCTGCCAAGCAACAAGGAAGCAACATAGCAACATCATTCTGTGCTCACTGCTGAAGTACCACAGGATCTTCTCTTACCAAAATATGAGGCCCAAGAAGCCCCACTAGCTGTTATTTTGCTAACCTCTGCACAGTGAGAAAGGGAAAAAGGTATGTTCTTCTTACACTCGCTTTCCATTGGGTTTAGGATTCCACTTTGCTCTGGCTCTGCTCTCACTCCTTGGAATCCTTTGGGCCAAACTTTGCCATCATTTATGGGAATGTATTTGCCACCAGGTGGATGAGGTGTCTCTGATACTTCTCACACTAAGGGAGAAATAGTTTCACTTCAGCTCTTGGATGGTGAGACTGAGGCAGTCTGCTTCAGCTACCAGCCTGCCTGCAAGACTAGGAGGCTTAACTTAGGGGAATTGGATGTTGCTCTGAGACTTCCAGATGATATCAGATAAAGACATAGGATATTATAAACAGAATTTTTAATAAAATTACTACTTCTGCGGTATTCTGAAAAAAATATTCAAGGTGTCAAAGTCTGCTACAGCATGGAAAGATTCCCAAGAGTTTTATTACCAAAATTTTTGAAAACATTCATGCGCTTCACATGTTTTGAATTCTGCTTGTCTAGTTCTAAATAATTCCTGCTCCAAGAACTCTGCTTTTCATTGGTAATCAGACCACAACAACCACACGTTATCAGAGGGAGCTGATATGCAGATGAGTCAATAGCCAGAAACTCAGGTGAGCTATCCGAATTAATAGATACTGCAAAAAAATTAAACATATTAGTTGTGGCACTAATCAACACCTACCACAGCCAGCAGGCAAACAGGATGGGACAGAAACTTCATGATGTGCCAGCACACCTCAGCCCCCAGAACAGAAGAGGGAACTAAAAGTTATGCCATCCTGTTTATGCTGTAGTAAAGCACAGTGGGATTAATACAGCTCTGAGAGTGAACACTTGCTGTACTGCTCAGCTGTCTCCTTAGTAATTATTTAGCTAAGAAACAAACACATATTTCCATTTCCTCATGATTCTTGCTATTCAGCAGTTGGTAGTTTTTCTTCATTTCCTGATCTCCCTCTCTCAAATACACACATTTTTGTGCAATACCTTCCTTCAACTGTAACAGTATGCCAAAATGAACTCTGCCCTTTGCAGATAGAAATTGTTTTTTCTACTCTATTCAATTTGGCATCATTTGCCCTTCAAATAAGTCTTTGCTGTATTAAATTTGGTCCTTTTGGCTACAGAACCAAAACCAGATTTGCTCAACTTTATTTAAGGTAGTTGTTAATCTGGAAAATGGACAAACATGTCGCTTCCTCACAAAGCTAATTAGGGATATCTGGTTGGACATTTTGACATTTTTCTTTGCAAAGTGTTTGGGGGTTGTTTTTTTTTCCAAAAATAAGACTATGGCAAGGGTTGGTTACAATTCATTTCTTTATTCAAAGAAAGCTTAACAAAAAACTTCAACATTGTCAACTCATTCTACTTGCTTTTTAAACTAAAAACATATATTGCCTTTTCAAGTGGATGAAAAAAAAACTTAGAATCAAGTTTTCACAGAAAATGTTACAGTATACTCCAAGTTTAATTAATAAATCTCTTAAACTAGTTATTGTTAAAATTAAGTGCATCAGTTATTTTAAAGAATGGTCTCAGCAATCTTTCGTGTATGACCTTGTTCAACCAATACAAGTAATCAAATCTTCAGAGCAAGTCTGTAGCTAATGTTGTCAAGACAATTCATTTTTAGTGTACCTAAATGTTGCTTTAATGTGGTTGCTGCCAAGAAATAAAAGTTTACAACAGTAAACTATGCATAAATATGTTTAGGAATATAGTAAATGCCAACTCAGATTGTGTAAATGGAGGACAGCATATCCAAGAACATGAAGTTCATCCAGATTATTTCTAGCCATGAAGAAAATGTAGTTTTCAAATTGTTTAGGAAGTAAGAGTGTAAGGACTCCTCCTCTACTTTAGCATCTCCTTTCCAATGCACAGTAGAATCTGTGCACTTTGGAAATTGCTTCAATTGGAGTAGCTGAAGAGTCTCACTGGAGTTTTGGCACCACCAATGGTGGGAAAACGCATTGCTGTTTCAGAGGGATAAGCTCATGGCTGCAGTCCTTACCTCCTACTCTGCTGCAGCTGCTTGGTGCTAATCCACAGCCATGGAGCTGCACTAAAGGTGGACATCTGTCTGGGCTCTCCAGAGAAACAAGGAATTAGCAAGGTGCCTTCATTTCCTATTCTTCCCTTCCCTTGGCAGCCTGGCCAGCCCAGGGAAGCAGAGGCAGGGTGAGGGCTCTTTGTGCCTGGGGACGCAGCAGAGTCACTGCAGAGGTGCTGGAGCTGCTCTCGCCCGCACTGGGAGCCAGGCACAGACACCAGGAGGGCAAAGGACCACAGCCCTTCCCAGCCAAGAAACACACACTGTGACAAGGAAGAGCAGAGAACTTGTGGCTGATGGTTCGAGTCAGGAACCATCAGGTGCAGCTTTTCTAAGGGAATGTCATCCTTGTGAATGCCCAACAACTCACATCAAAGGGGTTTCAGTGAGAGCCATTGATGGAGATAAGGCTGAAGCTTGTTGGCTTCCACTCCTTTTTGAAAATGAACTGGCTCAAATGTACAGTACAGACTTCAGGAAAAACAGTGGAGGTAAAAGTGACATCGCTATTTTTAAAATAATTTAAAAAACCATATTTGGTGATGGGAGAAGGAAGAAGTAATCATTGCCTGACATAAGGCACTTATTTGAGCACCTTAATATTAAAAGTCATGTCCATAGTCCCATGGATGGACAATATAATGTAAAAGACTTCCAGAAGGTGAGAAGCCTTATTTTGAGTTTGGAAGAGAACCTCTGCTGAGTTGTTTCTGAGTTGTTTCTGTGAGGAGCCCATAAGGGTTACTATTCTGCTCATAATTATCCTTCACATTGTTACTTGCTAATTAGTAGGTGGTAGGAATACCTTCCACCTCTGAACTGTTTGAATAACTTGTAAGCAGCAGAGAAGCTTAATGGTTAATTTGCTACTTTGACACATGCTTTTTGTTTTTCTTTTCTAAAAGAAAAAAATCCAAATAGTCCTTAAACCCTTGCAATTTGATTCATTTATTGAAGTTGATGTAAGTAAAGCCCATTTATGAAAAGAGGGTGTCCAAATTGCAGCTTTTGAAAACTCAACCCACTATATGTAGCTGCAATGGCAAGATCAGTATTTTTCCAATCTATGGATTTCATTTTATGCAAACATAAAAAGCTCTAGGCAGCTAGACATATACTAAGAAAGACAAATTAACATCAACTACATAAGCAATCCTAGTAATTTCCTGTGTGTGCAAAGGGAAAATAAACCTCTTTGCTATTTACTAATCCCAACCCAGTAGTTCCCCAGCCCTCAGCTGCCCTCTCCCTCCTCAAAGGCCTGGGAACAGATCTGAGGGCTTTAGACTATGCCTAAAAGATCAGCAGTAAGCTTGCTGCAGAAAAAAGAACAGGGGTAGAAAACACCAACTAAAAGCAAAGCACAAAAACCCCCACCCTTTCTGAAAAAGTCTCAGTATTTTTTGATATGAAGAGCTTTTTGGTGCCCCTGAGGCTATGTTCATCTTTAACAAACAAGGGCTCTGTGTTCCTTCCTGTTACCCCAGCTCACTTTTTTGGGTTTGTTTGTTTGTTTTGTTTTGTTTTGTTTTGTTTTTTTATAGTAAGCATAACTTTAGAAATCATAGGCCCTTGGATCATTTTAATTTTTTATACAATATTTATTGTTTAAAGTTCCTATCTTGACATCATCTGTACTCTGCAGCCAGATTGAAATTCAGGATGTGTAAAGTTAAGGCAAGCAGCCAGGTTACAGAACCACATTTGTATTTCATTTCCAGTTTGCCAGCACTGTTCACCCCAAGAACTGAAGCCATTAACCGGATCACCCCAAACACAGTGTTCCCCTCCTGCAGTTCTGTCACAGCTGTTCCACAGTTTGCCTTTAAGTGAATGAGGTGGGAGACAATCTTGCCAACATCCTTTTACACTTGCTCCCATATATAATTTCCTAATATTTATTGATAGTAAAAAACCAGATAGATGCCACAAATTTGTCTTGTCACCTTAAAATGGAAAGTTCAGCTTTTACACTCATCCTATACCCCTACCATTTAGGTCAGTTTATGCTATAATCCTCACAGTTAAAATGTCTGCAAAGCTACATGGCACTAAAATCAGGCTTTCCAAAGAAAAAAGCTATAAGAATTCTCAATCATAACCAGAACTACCAATTACAGGTATAATTTGGAATAAATATGGGTCTATCTTAGTCTAAAGGGAGGTTAAAAGGAGGAAGAATTGTGTGAAGGAGAGAATGTTCTTGCATCTTTACACTGTAAGGTTAAAAGAAATACAGATGCAATCCTGTAAGACTGTAAACTCCAAAAAGTGAATGTTGTTAAAGCAAAGAATACCTGTTATATTTAATTTTGTTTCAATGTCGTTAAAAGTTACAGAACAGCTGATACTGTAACAAAAAGGCAGCTAATTCATAAAACAATAAAAACAGATAAGTCAAATTAAATTCACAGTGCACAGCAGTAACCCTTGTGAGCAAATGGAACCAAACCAAAGTAAATTATCGAAACCTCACGCCTCTCTACGCAGCTCAGCCAGTGACATTAATAATTAATAAAGTTCCCTACTCAGACAGGAATTCTAGAGAAAGTGTGAAAGAAAAAAACAACATCAAAGCAAAGCAAAGCATCCTACTGTCTGCTGTAAACTGAAGCCTCTTTTCACAAATGCTCTGATCCCTACGCTGAACGCAGTGATGGATGTAAATATGATCTATATGCTGGTTGACTGGGTGAGAGCAGGCTGGCGGTATTTTCAGACTGTGCCCTCATCTTGGCTGTGACCTTCCCGCTGACAGTGATGCCCTCCCGGCCCAAAGCAGAGGGGGAACCTGCAGAGCCCGGAGAGAGAGCTCCGTCCGTGGCGGGCCCGGTGTCACAGAGCCGCCGCCGGCAGAGCCCGGAGGAGCGGAGCTCCGGCCATGGCGGGCACGTCACGGAGCCGCCGCCGGCAGAGCCCGCGCTCACGGGCGGCGCAGCCGATGCCGAGGAGCGGGGTGGAACCGGCGGGACCCGACCCTGCCTCGGCTCCATCGGGCTCGAGCTCAGGCCGAGCTGTGCCTTGGGAACGTCAGAAGCGGGCATTGACAGGTTCTCCTGCATTTCCCCAGGAGCACCACAGACCGGTATAACTTAGTGTAGGGACAAAAGTTTTTGTGGAGGGAGGGATTTCCTGAAACTTCATCCATGTTCCTAAAGTGCTGCCACAAGAAAAACAATTCTTACAGCACACACAAAACCGTTTTTATATTGACCAGCTGATGCAAGAGGCGGAAGAAAGGATCAGCTCTAGGAAAAGCCCGCTGGAACTTTAAAGGTTTGCCTCGCTCTTGGCCGTGCCTCTGCGCTCCCCTCACAAGCCGCGGGCAAGGGCGCCCCCTGCCGGCCGCTGCGGCGCCACACCGCGTTTGGCCCGGCGCGCTCGCGTGTCCCTCGCCGCTGCCCGTAGTGACGCAGCCCGGGCGGTGCGGGCGGTGCCGGTTCCGGCGGTCGCGGCGCGATGGTGAGAGCCGCCCAGGCACCGCGGGAGCCCCGGGCACCCCCGGCACCGAGCGCGGCCTCGGGGGGCAGAGCCGGCTCTGACTGCAGCGCCGAACCGGGGCCTTGTGCCCCTTCAGCCTCCGCCGCCGGCGCCCGGCGTTTTGCGGAGTCACCGCCGGCGCCTGCAGGCCGCGGCCCGGCCAGGGGGGAGCGAGGGCGGTGGGGACGGGCGGGACTGTTCTTTGGTTTTGGACAATAAGCTGGATAAGTTGGAGCTTTGTTTAGACAGGAGAAGTCCAATTACGGCATTTCTGTACGTGGAATTGCCCGCAGGCGTCTCGATTCATAGAACTGCACCTATATTGTTTTTGTCGTTTGTTTTTTTACCTTTTGTCTAGGGTCAAAGTCAGAGTGGTGGACACGGGCCTGGTGGGAGCAAGAAGGATGACAAGGTAACTGAACCCCAAATAAACACCTACAGAAGGAGCTAGGGGTGTGCTGATACAGAGCCTGGCTGCAATAGGCTTCTTAAATTTACTTCTAAAAATTATTGTTGTATTTGGAACTGCATAAAATTATGTTCTTGCTGGCTCCGATGAATGTCTTTTCTGGGTGTACATTGGAGAAAACAAGTGTTGTTCATAAATAAAAAAGGGAGCTTAAGAAAACTGAAATTTCTTCACAGTAACTTGTTTTTCTGAAAAACAAACAAACTATAAATGTGTCAGGGTTAGGAAAGACTATTTGCCTTCAGGCTGTCACTTAGGGAGCTGTTGCTGGCTTGGAAGTGGCATTGCACAATGATCTGCAGTAGGAGTGTATTTCAGGTTGGGGGACATCAGGGGCCTGCCTGGTCTCCTTAGAAAAGGAAAGTTCAGTGCACATGGCAGGCAGTGACTAGGCTGGGAAGCTGAGTGTGTCTGATTTATTGACTGAAGAGCAGCAGGAAGGTGGAGATTCAATATTTTTCTCATTGTGTCATCTATTAGTTTTGTTTGTGATTTACTTCAGGCTTGAGCCTTCCGTGTCCTATATTCACTGAAAAATGGCAGAATTTTAAATTAGAGGGATGTAAAATAAGCAGGACAAAAAATTTTTGAACATTCTTAAAAAATAGGAGTAATGGTTCTTTTGGGCTTCTTGCTGGAGATCATAAAGAGAAAGTTTTGTTATCAAGTCCTTCACCTCCAGCCCTTTTTTAGTCTGTGCACTTAGCACCTGTGTGTATTGTTTACTTGTTACTATCCCAGTTTTTTAAATTGAATTATTTTTATGAATAAGGACAAGAAGAAGAAATATGAACCTCCAGTTCCAACCAGAGTGGGGAAAAAGAAAAAGAAGACCAAGGGACCAGATGCTGCCAGCAAACTCCCTCTGGGTAAGTGATCTGCCTCTGTGGAGGTCACTAACACAATGCCAAATGTAATTTTATTTCTAATTAACATAAAAAAGCCCCCCACAGAATAAGATTATTGTTTTGTAAGGTGAAGCCCATGAACTCCAGGTAAGACAGAGAGAAATTGAACTGAGTGAAAATGCAGGGGAAACATTAAATCTGTTTTTCACCTGGAGTTACAGTGGGACAAGTAAGGTACAAGTTACAGTCAGGAAAATAAAGCAGAATTTCTGGTAATGAGTTAGTGGTTAGTTGGTGCCATGTCAAACTTGTTCTAAAATCCTGTATTCTGCTTTGGTTGCAGTGACTCCCCACACACAGTGCAGACTCAAGTTGTTGAAATTGGAGAGAATTAAAGATTACCTCTTAATGGAGGAAGAGTTTATCAGAAATCAAGAGCAGATGAAACCTTTGGAAGAAAAACAAGAGGTGAGGTTTGAGTGAAGTGTTACTTCTAATGTTACAGGAAATGCTCTTAATTAATGTGAGCTGCTTCATATCAGAGCAGTGAAATAAAGTACCAGCAGTATGCAAGTTCATGCAAACATATCAGATTTTTCACAATTCCTCATGAATTGGCTAAATTGTCACTACAGATGAAGCCATGGGAGTTTTTTGTTTGTTAATGCTCAGTCAAAGTACAGCTCACAGATATCCATCAACAGAGAGAGAAGATTCTGGTTATTCCCATCCATGTGAATGGTGTCCATAGGGTAGCACTAAATTAACGGTGGGTTTTGTTACTGACCTCTGTCTTTTTGGGGCAGTAGAGCCATAGGAAATACTGGTTCTGCTGTGTTCTGTCTGAATTGTTGAGCCAGTGTTGTACAAGAGTGTTTTTGCCTGTGATGTTCAGTTGTCTCCTGGGTTTTTGCTGACAACAGGAGGAAAGGTCCAAGGTGGATGACCTGAGAGGAACACCGATGTCCGTGGGTACCTTGGAGGAGATCATTGATGACAACCACGCCATCGTGTCCACGTCTGTGGGATCAGAGCACTATGTCAGTATTCTGTCTTTTGTGGACAAGGACCTGCTAGAGCCAGGCTGCTCTGTTTTGCTAAATCATAAGGTGAGTTGTTTTTATTAAATCAAGTTTCTTACAAGTTGTTGTACTGTTTTAACTGACTTTCTTTTTCTGAAGACCGCAGGAGAGAGAATGCTGTTTATGTCGCACACCTAAATAAATGGGCATAGGGATTAGACTTCAGCTTGTATTAAAAATGCTCCTTGCCTTCTGTGACAACTCTTAATTCTTGAATTAGGTTCATGCTGTGATAGGAGTCCTGATGGATGACACAGACCCTCTAGTGACTGTGATGAAAGTAGAGAAAGCTCCTCAAGAAACCTACGCTGACATTGGTGGCCTTGACAACCAAATTCAAGAAATCAAGGTATTCAGTTGTACTCATTTACAGTTAGCCAGGAGTGTAACTTGTGCTAGGAGTTGAGAAGGGAAGCAGCAGGACTGGCTGCTGTTCCTGGAGTGGTGTCCTTTATCTTTCTGTGGTGCATTTCTTCATTAGATTTCACTAGGCAGATTCGTGGAACTCAGTGTTTTAAGCAGGCCACCAGAGGCTATGTGCACAGGAACCTTTCTCAGTGCTCAGGAACCTGTAGAGCCCAGAGCTCATAAAATCTCTCTAATAGCTTCTTACTTTGCAACAGGTAAAGTTTAAGTTGTTGCAAGATGAGAGTTAAATTGTACAAACTGCAGAGGCTGTTTTGTGTGTCTGATGCCATCCAATCTAACTTAAGGATTTAGTCTTTCAGGGCAGTTGCTTGTTTAGTTTTTGCATTTGTTTGTTGTTTGGTTGGGGTGTGTTTGGTCAGTTGGTTTTTTTCCCTACCAGCAGAACTCTGCCTGAACCTTGCTAAAACTCAGCCCTTTTGATCTGGCTAGGTGTCTAAAACCACAAAAGCTCTTAAAATCGATGGTATTGGGTAACTTTATAGAAGGCACCCTTTCCTAAAGAGTTCCCTGGCCCCAAGGTCATCCGTGGTTGTTTGGGGTTCAGGAGCTCCAGAGTTCTAAATGTGGGATGGTGTATTGAGGATGGAGGAGGGGGAATGTTCACTGCTGCTCCACCACTTGTCCGGTGGGAGCAATAGGAAAACTTGTGCAGATGGAGAGTTTGTCTGCCTTGCAATTGGAGGCAGCAGAGGGTCATACTGTTTGATGTGTGTCTTGAAATCAGTTTAGTTCTTTTTGCCTTAACTGCTTTCATTATTGCTGTTTTGAAGATCCCTACAGATCTCTGTTGGAGACCACTCAGTCTTACAAAAACATGTTTTTCTTGTGTTTCAGGAGTCTGTGGAGCTTCCTCTCACCCACCCTGAATATTATGAAGAGATGGGAATAAAGCCACCCAAAGGAGTCATTCTGTATGGCCCACCTGGCACAGGTATTTTACAGTCAGTAACACCTGTGCTGAGATAATACAAGTTAAATAATTTACACTTGGTTAGCATTTAAAGCATTGCCAAGTCTGTCACAAATTTCATACAACTGTTTTGTTAGGGCACTTTTTTCTTTCTCTTTTCCTTCTCTGCAAACTAATCACAACATTTCTTTCCAACTGAAAATAGGCAAAACTTTACTGGCCAAAGCGGTGGCAAACCAAACATCAGCAACGTTCCTGAGAGTGGTGGGCTCGGAGCTGATCCAGAAGTACCTGGGGGACGGCCCCAAGCTGGTGCGGGAGCTGTTCCGCGTGGCCGAGGAGCACGCGCCCTCCATCGTCTTCATCGACGAGATCGATGCCATCGGCACCAAGAGGTGCAGTGCACGGGGTGCCAGGGGCAATCAGCTCTACTGAGACTTCACTTCCTTTGCTCTGCTACCATTTGCATACACTGTTTTGATGTATTCATTTGTAACAAGTAACACTAAAGTAACTTCTGTGGAAACACAATTTATCACAGGCTTTTCATACTAAATGGACATGACCAGAGATCACCTCTGTTCTCCTGCAGCATCTCCAGGTCTAAACCTGAAAGATACACTGTGTATATGGGATTCTCTAGCTGCAAGTCCATATACAATAATTGGATTCAGTGACCCAAGGTTAAAGCAGAATATTTAAAATATAGAATATATCCTTTTGTTGTTTGCCTCTTGAGTAGGTGGCTAAATACTTCTGTTCTGAGAGTATTTTACAGAAAGTTACACAGTGTATGTCATGAAGAAGCATTCCTTGTGCCACACTAAACTGTTGTTCAGCTCATATCCAAGCTGTATTACTTTGAAAATTCTGTAGGTTTGTTGGAACTGTCCAGTGCAAATAGTCTGTAAAGTAGTCAGTGTTTTTTAAATAAATAAGAAGGTAAGAAAAATGTTTACTACAAGGCCACCAAGCCAAAGTGCTGCCAGCCCAAAGTGCTAGCTGCTGCCTTATGTATGGATGTATGTGCTGCTAAGAATTAGATTTTTTCCTTTTTATGTTGATTTTGTTAGGTGGGAAGAAGATATTTCCCAATATATAACAAACATGGAAAAAAAACCCCAGATCTCCTTCACATGATGGCTTCCCCAGCTACCAGAATAGTTCAGTGTCTCTTTACTTACCTATATGTCACAACACGGTTCTGGAAATCCGTTTTGTTTATATGGATAAACATTAATTTTTTATTTAAATCTTTTATGGATGTGTACAAACAAAATGCCCCTCTCCCACCTTTGTGCCAGTTACTTAGTGCTTTTTCTGACTATTTTTTTTCCCAAAAGGTATGACTCCAATTCAGGGGGTGAGAGAGAGATCCAGCGCACGATGTTGGAGCTGCTGAACCAGCTGGATGGGTTTGACTCTCGGGGGGATGTTAAAGTTATCATGGCCACCAACAGAATAGAAACACTGGACCCAGCTTTAATTAGACCAGGTAAGGGATTTCTCTGCTGTGTATGCTTAAGCCACTTCTCTTGTGAAAGGACTTGTCATAACTGGACACACACAGGCTGGTAAAAAGACTGCAAATTTGTTCTTATTCACCATCTCATCCATGCTGCTGCATCTGTTCACAAGCTTCTAAATATGAGAAAAATCTTTGGAAGAGAAGAAACACGTTAATTCCTTTATATATACATAAACAATATGAATATTCTTCCTTTCTATTAAGATGGCACAGCCATTTTCAGTAGTTGTTGAGCAAGCTGTGTGCAGCAGCAGCACACCTGCAGCAGCTGGGGAAGGCAGGGCAGCAGCACCTGTGTTCTGGGGGTGAGAGCCTAAGCTTTACCAGAGCCAGCCTGGATCCTGCAGGCTGCAGGGAAAGCAGGCTGCTCCTTACTGACCTGGCACACTCCTGCCATTTGGGGGATGAGTGAAGGAGACATGTTGAGCTGAGCAGGCACAGGAAGTATTTTTAAATGGCCACTAAAAATGTACCAAAGCATAGAATGTCTTTGGTGTCTGTTAAGTTGGAAGGTAGAAAATGACACAGAGATCCAAGGAAAAGCTGAAATACCTCCATGGTATGAAATTGCTGAGGTATGTTTGGCCTGGTTTTGTCAACATTTAGCTTTAGACCCTTAAGCTCAAATCCAGTGCTGTTGGAGTACAGAGGAGATAATACTGTGCCAGAATTGAAAGAGAGAGTCTGACCTTGCTTTCTACTCCAAGACATGATTCGTTGTGGCAGGAAGAACCATGGAAGTGTTCAGGTTGGAAAGAACCTTTCAGGTCATTGAGTCCAACCATTGAGGTGTCATGGCCAAGTTTGTCACTAAGCCACATCCCCAAGTGCCACATCTATGCCTCCTTTGAGCACTCAGGGATGGCAGCTTCACCCCTTCCTTGGGTAACCTGTTCCAATACTTGACAACCCTTTCCATGGAGGAATTTTTCCTACTGCCCAATCTAAACCTCCCCATGTGAACTTTAGGCCATTTTCTCTTGACCTGTTACCTGGGTGAAGAGACCAACCCCCACCTGGCTACAGCCTCCTTTCAGGCAGCTGCAGACAGTGTTAAAGGTCTCCCCGAGCCTCCTTTTCCCCAGATGTTCCTTCAGGTGTTCCTCACAGGACTTGTGCTCCAGACCCTTCATCAGCTCCATTGCCCTTCTCTGGACATGCACCAGTTTAAGTTACTGCCAGTTAAACCCTTCAGGTGTTCTTCCTGCTGTTTCCAACAGCTGCATGCAGAAAAACTAAGGCTGAATTTCTCTTTGGCACAGGACGGATTGACAGGAAAATAGAGTTCCCTCTGCCTGATGAAAAGACGAAGAAACGAATCTTTCAGATTCACACGAGCAGGATGACCTTGGCAGATGATGTGACTTTGGATGAGTTGATTATGGCAAAAGATGATCTCAGTGGTGCAGATATTAAGGTCAGTGCACATCACCATTGTTTATACTTCAAAGCAAAAATCAAATCTCATTTTTGTTGCATCCAAAACCATTGTCACCTGAACTGTTTACCAGTTTTCTGTGCATACATCACCGAGGAACAGTGGGATGGTTTAAAATACCTTTTGTGAGTACCAGGTACTCTGCTTTACAAATGGGAAATTATCAAAATCATAATTGTGAGGTAGCTTGTATTGGTAAGAGTAAAATTTCATATTCAGGTAACATAGGTACATAAAGTAACAAAGTAGAAACTAAAAGGAGAGTGTGGCATCTTGTGCAAGGTGTCTTAAACGGTACTTAAGATAGTACAGGATAAGTAGCATTTTTAGGAACTGTTGCAAGGCAGATAAAAATGCAACTGTATATTAGGAAGCTTCAGCAATCCTGTCTGTTTTTTTTAAAGCAGCTAGGGCCCTTGCTACAGTTACCACACTCATGAGCTTAAACCCACAGGACACCACTGTCACCTCCCTGCAGAAGGATCACACAGCTGGATGTGTCTGTCCTTGCACAGGGAAATTACTCTTGTTACAAAGCTGCCTTTCTGTCTGGGAGGTGTAACTCGTGACTACCTCTGTCCTTTGGGACAGCTCACCTGGCTTTATCCAGCCTGCTTTAATGCTACAGAACAGTGTCAAACTTTAGAACGTAGATTTTGTTAACAGCCTCACTTGTACAGTTACTGCAGCAGTGGGAAAGATGGAGCTGCCTTTGAGGGTGTGGTTTGAAGGGGTTGCAGAGCAGGTGTAACCATTCTTGCTTCCTGTGTTGCAGGCAATTTGTACAGAAGCTGGATTGATGGCTTTGAGGGAGCGGAGAATGAAAGTAACGAATGAAGATTTCAAAAAGTCTAAGGAGAATGTTCTCTATAAAAAGCAAGAGGGAACCCCTGAGGGATTGTATCTTTAAGTCATTGGTCTCTTTGGAAACTATACAGACTCTCTGTGTTGATGAGATCCTTGTGTAAAACCACACAGCTAGTTTGCATTCATGAACAGGTTAAAAGCTGGTGGGTTGTGGGTTTCAGTCAGTGTAACTTTTCACTTCCCAATAAAACATTTATTTGAATTGAGCTGTTTTGGTGGCACAGCCCTGCTGTTTACATGAAACTGTCTGTTGTGTTCACTGACTCAAGAAAAAGTGCTGGTGCCCCAAGTGCTTGTCTCAGTGACCCACACCATGCAGATGCTCCAATTCTTAGTCCTCCTTAGGCATAGCAGTCTCTTACAACTACTCTAGCACTGATGTTGTTCTTGATTACCTTCTTATATCTTTTTTTAGGAGGTAATAGGACAAGTGTCACTTCTGAGTAACCTCAGTGTCATCAGTCATTTATACATGAAAATCAATGACAAGTATGCAACTGTGAGTAACAGTGAGACACACTTAAAAGGTACCCATCTCTAGCACTTGCAGCACTTGCAAGATGGATGTTCATTAGTAATCTTACCTTAAACATCTAAACATGTTTGGATAGGGTACTTTTAAAATTAGAGTTTATAAATTTGTTTTTCCCAAAAGGGTTTCAGTTCATTAGATAAACATCTGAAAAGAGACAGCAGTAGGAACAGGTTCAAGGGCCCCATGGCAGGATGTGCACACTCCTAAGGCACCAGCCCCAGTGCTAGAACTGCAGGGTCTGGCATGCAGCAGATGTGCACAGAGAAATCCCAGCTACATGTGCCAGGCTTGCTGTTCTACAGCATAACCTTGAATTCTTCCCCCTGGACAGTTCTGTTGCCTACAGCTCTATTCCCATGGGGCCAGGTGTCCACTGGCTCCATTGTAGCCATGCAGGTCCTACTTACCAAGTATCCTGTGCAGTACTCCCTGGGAAGGGCTTGTTAAGTTCTAAGGAATTGATTTCCAAATGTTGTACATGTGATCTTTAAGGTTTATATAAGTTCCACATGCAAACCAGTTTTGCATTATGCAGTTTTTGTTCTGGGAACTTTCTGTGGGAGCAAATGCAGGCCAGTAACAGAGAGTGGAGTGTTACACCCAGAGCAATGCCTTCCCTCACTGCCAGTGCTCCAACAACAATGGCAGCAGCAGGGCCAAGAGATTTTATTCTTCTCTGTAAAAATTATGTGCCTCATTGTTAAAAACGAACCCTACAGATGAATGGAATTCTTTATTTAATCTGGATGACAGAAATCCTGAAATAGAATTGTTTTTCATCTGAAGCTAGAAAAACAAGTTTTATTACCCATTCTTATAAATCTTAGGAGATCTGTCTCCTTGGAAAGGTCACAAAAAGCTAGGGATTTTTTAGCACTTCCTAATCATGGCACTTGATCTCACTGTTGCTTGAGGGCTGAAGAGCTGTATGACATGCATGGCAAGGCACTTTCATTAGGGACATGGCTGTTATTCCTGCCTCAAAGCAACAGCCACAAAGAGATGGGTTCAGCTCCCTGAAGAACAGCTGCATTGCATTAAAGGAACCTAAGGACTCCGTTCTAGTACCCTGTCTGCCACCACAGGAACTGAAAAACACACCTTTGAACATTCAGCTCTTAGCTTTTACAGCAGAATTTAACTGCTGCCACTTTTGCCAGAGTTTCTGAACTTGACAAGACAAAAGTAATAAATATCAGGAGAAAGTGAACAGCAAGTATATTCCCCACAAGGACAGGAAAGCTACTGGGGACTGAATTAAAAGGCAGGACCTGCTCCAGGAAGCCTCTGACCATCAAAAGGAAGGAAGCAGCCCAAGTGCTGCTTTGGGAGAAACTGCAAAAGAAAGGACTGGGGACAGGATGCATGGAGGAACAGAAAAGTGACAGATACAGAAGTCATTGCTGCCATCACTGGAAGTTTTCAAATGTGACTGCAGAGAGCTTGTTAATCTCATCCACGCTCCCTGTGCCACAAAAGGTTGGACCAGATGATCTTTCAAGGTCCCTCTCAACCTGGGTTCCTCTGTGACTAAGCAGGAGCACAGTCAAGGTTCTCCCCCTCCCCATGGCCCTTTCAGGGCTTTAGAGGAAATGGCATTCTGCATGATGGCAAAGCATTAACAAACACAGGCAGAATTTGTCCTGGTACTGTGCAGGGTACAGAGTAACTTCTACCTCCAATTCAGGAGCTCTGTCATTGTTGTAGAAAGTAAAAAATTAACCATATTTTTCACAAAGACTAATTGATTACAGCAAAACCAGCATCACTTGAAACTACATCAATATTGTAAGGCTCTTCAGAAGTGCTGTAATGCCATTTAAAATTATACATATTCCCTGCAATATTTAAAATAATTTTAGAAAGGAATAAATGAAATGCAGCCTAGACTAAAGTGTATTCTATCTTGCACCATGGTGGCAAACCTGAGCTAGAAGTTGTGTGTCTTGATTCAGACACAGTTTCATGTGTAATAGGATCTCACCAGCTGGATGCTCCCAGTTGCTTTAGTGCTGCTAGTGACAATTTGTTTTCTCATGAAAGCTGTCTGAAGCAGTTTTGGATATTCTGTGGCTGCAGGTATACTTGTTTCAGATGAAAATCCAGTTTCTGATTCCTCAGCTCTCAAGAGTAGGGATGCTAAACAATCCTTTACATGTTTCAGCATGTTCTGTTTTACAAAATAAATATATAACATAACTGTATCTGTAAATTGTTACCATATTTCATATTACTTCTCTAGGAGTTTGCTAAAAGCCTCATGGACTATAAGCTACTTTTAAAATCATCATAGAAGACTATGCCTTCTTGAGGAGAATCAAATACAGATCAAACCTCTACTTCTCTTACAACAACTGCCTGGACTTGAGTCAAAGCCAGTAATTAATTACAAAAGTTTGTTTAGAAGTGAGCTGCTTAGAGATGCATTATGGACACATTTTCATTTTTAATACACTCAGTTCTATTTTTAATACATAAGAAACAAGTTACTTTTGAATTTTCAAATATTCAGGTATATTTTTCAGAAAGATTTACATTTAAATGGTCATTTGTCAAAACATATCAAAATAGGTGCCTGCTCAAACAAAAATTTAGCTTTTACAGTATATGTACAGATGTAATGGCTGTTTGGCTTGGCAGCTGCATATGCCAGCCATACCATGCTGAAGGAAATTACTGAAGTCTGCCAAGTGGAGGACAGTGGAGCATCCATCTGGCAGATGTTTATTTCCTGTGCTGCTCATCAAGCCATAGTTGGCATGTACTGAACCTCTACTGAGCCCTGGGGAATGTAATTTCAAACAATAGAGGAAGAAATGCAGGCAACTTCCAACAGGAGGCTATTTAAAGAGGCTGTCCTGTGGGAGCCAGCAACACTGCAGAGAAATGGATCCATTATTAAGGGCAAAATGCAATCCTTGATTCCAGAATACCTGCAGGTAGTAGAACTCCATTTTGATAGGAATTTATATAAAATATTTAACAACAAAAAAATGTCAAGTACATAGTACCCAAGTCCCAACAGAGTTCCTGTATGAAAATGGATCTAATTGTTAGCTTTGGAAGCAGCTTCTGTACTTCCAGGAGCTTTTAAATCTCCAGTAGTAGATCCAGCTCTTCCATGGGCACCCGCACCCTCAGCTCCTTCTCAGTCATCAGATCGAGCGTCTCCTGCAGGTCCTCGGGGAAATACTCCACTGCATCCATGTACAGCACCTGCAGAGACAGCAAGAACATCTTCTGTGCTACCTCTAGCAAGAAACACTGTATAAAGTAAGTACACAGCAACAACTCTGTAGCAAGAGCATAAGAAATACCATGTGTTATTTAAGGTAATAGGAACAGAATTAGCATTCCTTCAGTGCTTGTTTAATCAAAGTCTTTTCTAACTCATACTGAGTAACTTTATTCAAAAAGATACAATGGAGGTCAAGAGGCACTGGAGCATTTGCAGCAAATACAGACATTACCTGAGGAGTTGCAGGTTCTCTCAATAATTTTTATGTATTATTACATAAATAAATTTTTATTTAGCTATGTATTTCTGATAATCTCATGCTCATGATAAAAGTCTGAAAGACTCAATCATTTCTAGATCACAAAGGATTTCTTACTGCTGTGCCTCAACACAGCACCTTTCTGTCCTGAAACAAACTGCAGTGGCTATTGATCATGGCTCCATTTAAGATACATCTCTTATTTGCAGAAAATCCTAACATGACTGCCTCAAAAACCTCTCCTTTCATTTGCATATAACTTCTTACAACAACTGCTAAAGCTAAACTTTATTTTCAAATACAGAACTTCAAAAATTAAAGTATGATGACAAGTTTACTTGTTTTCTGTGCTTACCTTTGCCCAAGGACAGTTTTGAAGAGCTTTATAAAACAATCCTTTACTTTTTTCTTTTTTTCCCAGTGAAGCCTGTGTGATAAAAAACATTCATACTTCAGTGCAGTAATAGCTGAAATACTGAAACCATTACTTCTGAGACAAAGAAATTATTGCTGAAAAGCTCAGTGTTCTTCTGTTGAGAAATCATTTTTATTATACATTGTGGTAGCTATGTACTTTATCAGATTACACTCTGCAAATGTCTTATAGGAGTTTCAAGGCTTTACTTTAAGATAAGGAAGAGAACAAGGACTCAGCTATTCAAAGGAACCTGGACAGACCAAGAGCAGAACATGGTGCTTTGGCCACTCCTCTTGGTTTGGTATCAGATGCAAACTTGCTGGTGGCACAGACTCTCTGCCCACCCAGATCACTGCTGAAGATGCTGAAGGGCACAGTGTCAATCCCAGGGCACCAGTGGCACTGCAGCAGGAGTTGATGCTGCTGACTGAAGCCTTTGAGCCTGGCACTTCAGGCAGATTCCAGCCCACATCCCTGTCCTCTCACCTAACCCTTGGTTCATCAGCTAAGACTAAACAGACCTATGGAACTTAGGGTAATACTGAACGATCACAATTTCTATGACTTTGTCTGTTTAAATGTTTCTGATTGATTTTGCTTCTCTAAACAATGCTAGTCCAAGCTATTACTGTATTTGCCTCCATCTTATTAGCATCTAGTAAATACTCCTTGTTGCTCTTGTGGAAAAGGTATCTTCCATGAATGGAGCACTAGTGATAAAATACATAATGGCTGATCTTTGGTATTTGTGCATACTGGGGTGTCATTATTAATCTGCAAAGAATAACAGTAATTCACTTGTACATTCCTACATACAAAGTTGTATAAAATATTTACAAGCATTTATTTGTTTAGAAATGGTCAAAATTAACAGTCCCACACAAGAGATCTTAAACACAGCACAAGATTTCTTCCCCTGCCTCCTCTCTATTTCACAGCCCTCTGACTGCTGATCCCCCTCTGACAGCTTATTACACCAGGGGACATGAACAGAAGAGTAACTCTGGGGAATGAAAGTTATTACTTGAATGTTTTCATCTTCCATATTGTACTTTGGAGCAGCAAGAAAACCAAGATGGCAAAGCTGACTATATAATTTTATTTCTGTACTTCCATGGGGAACTATGGAAGAAACAAACATTATTGCTTTTCAGCATTAAGCTGCAATGCCAGTTAATGTAACTTTTATATGCAGCTTTTAAGAATCAAAAGACTGTCAAAATTGAAGGCAAGTACAGAAGCTATAGCTATGCATTTTGCCTACCATGCATTTATTTTGCATATGAACTGCACCTCAAGTGCTGAGGGAGCTGGCAGATGTCACTGAAAGGTCACTCTTGACAATCTTTGATTGATCACATCAACTGGGAGAAGGACCCAAAGACTGAAGAAAATAAAACATCACTCCTGCTTTCAAGAAGGGGAAGAGATGCACCCAGTGAACTACAGGCTGGTCAGCCTCACCTTGTTGTGCCTTGGGAAGGTGACAGAACAGCCAACCCTGGAAACCATTTCCAGGCACATGAGTGAGAAGAAAATCAGCACAGACAGTGTAAATTCACTAAAATTCACTGAGCAACTCAATAAACTGCCATGATGAAATGCCTGGCCTGGTGGATAAGGGGAGAGCAGTGGACATGCTCTATCTGGACTCCAGCAAGGCCTTTGATACTGTCTCCTGTAAGAGCCTCCTAAATGAGCAGCTGACAAAAGAACTGGATGCACAGACAGTGACAAAGCTGTCCCCAAGAGGGCCCAGAGGGTGGTGATGTGTGGAACAAGTCTGGTTCCAGGGCAGTGCCCCTGGTACTATGGGACCAATGTCACTGAACACCTTTGTTAATGACCTGGCTCACGGTGCAGAGCACACCCTCAGCAGGCCTGCAGACCACACAGAGCTGAGAGCAGGGCCTGATCCACCACAGGGTCGTGCTGCCATCCAGAGGGATGGCAATGGGATGAAGGAATCAGTGGACAGAAACCTCCAAGTTCAACAAGAAGTGCAAATTCCTGCACCCAATTTACACTGGAGTCCACTCCACTGGAAAGCAGCTTGACATCCATTATCATCTCAGAACATACTTTTATCTATGTAAGATGACAGACACAATGTCTGCATCTATATTAAGACAACACTGTCAGAAGCTATTACTCCTAATCCACATGAATTACCTTTTCCTTAATGTTCCCAACAATAAGGAGCAGTACAAGTCAAATATATCACCCTGCAAATCAGAGAGGCATGGCAGCATTTAGTATTCCTTTTTCTAAGCAGTATTCCAGCTGTGTTGATGAGAATTCCAAATATGGCAAAACAAAACAAAACAAAACAAAACAGATATTTTTCTTCTTACCACAAAGTTCAAATACATTCTCCATAGCAGTGGACAGTGGGTACCATTTTCACTCTGAACTGCATGTTCAAACAGAGCCACAATCCGATTTGTTAATCCAGTTTCAGGAATAGTGCAATGTATTTCACCAACCTCTGCCCTGAAACACAGAGAACAAACAACAGTCCTTTAAACCCAAGCCAAGGGACCACATCTGGGTAAAGAACAGTGCACTGCCTCTGTTCACAGCACCATATATAGCCAGGTTTTTTGTAATGTGTGCTATAAACTCAATGTTATAAACCAGATTTTTAGCACTTGCTAATGCAATCAATGCATTTCTAAATAGGAAAATTAGGAAAAAAATACAAAATTCAGTATTTTGGTGAAAATTCATGTAATATGTTCAAAAATAATTTCTCTTTGAAAATAAAAATCCACTATCATATGATCTTAAAACATCTTAGCCTGCCTCCAAGATAATTTATCATTCCAAGCTTGGCAGAGCAGCTCAAAAGAAATTCAAATCTGAATGAGCATATCTTCTTCTGGTGCCCAGGCAAGTTTGTTCAAATTTATCCATCACTTTTGCAAAGCCTTGGTCTTCGATCAAGATCAAAATTCCAACTCTGGATTTCAACCACAATGATAACAGTAATTTTCACCCAGAGATTCAAATTCCCTAAGTTCCAGGCAGAACACAAAAGCAGGTACACAGCTTTCACCCAAGCACTGATTTCTTTCAACAGCTGATACAGACTGCCTTACTTTTGATGCTTGAGCTTGACAAACAGACTGGAGCACTGATGGCAACATCACTTGTCTGTGCATGTTCTCTGAGCCTGCCAGCTTCCACTCACCAGTAACACCTGGCTCCTGACCTATCTCTTTTATTTCTTGTGTCTTTGAAGTAATTTTCCCCTCATCTTGACCTGTGCCATGAGGGAAAATTATGTAACCTACTCTGCATGAGTCAAGCATTTGAAACCTTGTACCTAACAGTGACATAAAAACATTCCTGTTTTACCCTTCGTGCTCATTTTTCCATCTGAATTCCATGGGCTTAAGGGGAAATACAAACCAGAATATGAAATAGTCAGACACAACACAGACATTTTCTAATTTTATCACAACATCACAAACCATTAGTTTTATGCATGACTGACAGGCCACTTATCTCCCTGTTGCAGTAGTTCAGCTCTGCTCTTCCAACACCCAACTTGTCCCCTATAAATGTAATCTATAAGGGAAGTGAACAATCTGGAAAGGAACTCAACCTCACAGGGAAAATAATTCTGAAATTTTCAGTTCCAAGTGACAATAATGAAAACCTATCATAGTGTTAGTCAGAAATTAACAGTAAATCAAATCACAATCCTTTACATTTGCTGGCTGTAGAATTCTTATAACAATTTAGGATGACAGACTATGAGCTCAGGAACGTCACTATCATGTCTGAATGCCTGATGCCAGCCTGCAGCAATCAAAGAAGTGGATGCACCATCATTTGTAAGTATACTGGTAATTGTGTAACTTCACCAAGTGTGAATATTGTGAGCTTACAGCCCTGTAAAACTTCCAGGGAACTGTTTCCCAGATACCTGCTGCCATGTGCAGTCACAAACAACCAAGCTGTCCATGTCACTGCAGATATGAAGGCAGCAGTGGATAGGCAGCTCCAAACAATGAGAAGACAATAGTTAATAGTTAAGCTCTAAGAATGAACAAGTACCTTGTTCCCCTTATCTCCTACCCTTTCCTCCTTTCTCAGGAGCAAAAAATCTGAGCCCAGACCACTGTGAATTCATGGAATTTCCAGCCTCTTCTACCTAGTAACAGCCCCACAGAAAAACTAAACTCTCAAGGACTCACTATGGAAACAGATCTGCCACAACTGTATTTGTGATTCAGGAGTAAAGTAGGGCAGCCAGCTCAGGCAGAAACTGCAGCATAGCTCTGTATTATGCTCTTTATTGCTGTAGTACTAAAATGCAGCAGTTTCTCAACTCACTGTCTATCCTGGCCATCTAAGCAGGCTTAGTTATTTAAAAATTCCTTAAAGAAATGTGTACCATCCTGATGCTAGTAGCAAGTAATCAAACAAACCCAAACACAATCTGGCTCAGGAGAAAGGACATAAGGCTATCACCCAGGACTTTCATTCTGTTCAAGATTCTGCCACTGACTCACTGTTCAGCCTTGAGCAAAAAACCTCCAGCTACAGCTGGAGCTACAGCTCTTGCAGCTACAGCTTCTTCACCTGCAAAATGAGAACTGTGACAGTATTTTCTCTCCTCTGTTGAGTGATTAGACAGATTCAAAACAGCATAATTGCAAGGAGGTGCAAGGTGTTACCTCTGGACCTTCTCTGTGAGCTTTTTTCTCATCTGCTCTGCTTGGATTGCAAACAGCCATGGCTCTAAAGAGTTAGTAGACCTTGTGACACTATCAAAAAATCTTCGTGCTTTGCTGGCACAGTGAGACTTCCTTTGGATGTGGATGTACGACCTCCAAAGGGAAAGGTTGCTAGGATACCGTTTCAGAGCCTCTGCCAGTGCCTCTCGCAGGGGATTCAAAGGATAAACACTAATTTTCATGTGGAATCTCAGTAAATTTGTATGCAGCAGTGTGACAGCTTCAAGAGCAGTGGGAAAATTTAGAATGCCAAAATTCTCTCCTGTATTTTCACATTTCTGTGAACCAGAAACTTCAAGTTTTTCTGAAGCCTGCATATATATTAATACTGCAGCATCAATCCCAACAGTCAAATACTGAAACAGTGCATAGCAACCAACCAGGTTAACCAGCTGATCAGTATCATTGGCCTGACCCTGATCAGAATCTGCTGCTTGACTTAAATAATCTTGCAGTGCATGCTCATATGTTTTACGAGCTTTCAAGACATTGACAGGTGACACTTGTCCACTGTAGGGCACAAAGGGTCCGTTTTCAGTCAATTTGGTCAATACATGAACAGCACGAGAGGTGACAGCTCCCTCCAGGCTTTCCAGCAGCTCCACTTCCAGCTGAGCATAGAGCAGGCTGAGGCTGCAGAGCTGAGCACTCTTCAGTCCTCCTGTCCCTGCTGTGCACAGAGCTGTGTCAAACACCTTCCTGGAATCATCTGTGTTGCCAAGCAGCCACTCCAGGTAGGCATAGAGCTTCCAGAGAGAAAGGTTGTTTCGGTTGTCAGGTGCTTTAAGAAAATTCTTGACCAATTTTTTACTTTTCCTCCCTTGTGCTTTTAGCTTCTTTTTCTTTTTTGCTTGGAGACACTGAATTACCTGCAGGGAAAAATAAACAAAGTATATTTTAAGAGGGATGGAAGCAGAAAGGAGAACAAAGCCTCTCAAAGCAATTTTTAATAATATAATTACAAAATTATATATTGTCATATAATAACATCTATGCAAAACTTCAAAAAATTGTTTGCTACAGGTATGCTACTCTTTAACATGTACTGAAGAAAAGGTTTTTTTGGTTTTCTTCTTTTTCCCCTTGTGCAATCTTAACTGACATTTCCTGATATGAACACTTAATCCTGCAAGACAACTTTCCTCAAGACTTTTTTAAATTCAATATAAACATTATTACAGAAGAAAGCCACACATCACAACATTGATTATATGCAGACTCCTCATTACCTTAGATATTTCATACTGTAGCCAACAAATGGCCAGGTTAGATTTTTCCTTTCCTGTAAATATCTGGGACAGAACTTGGAAGACATTCTGTATGAACTCCTCCCCTTCTCTGTAGTGGCCTATCTGATGTCTGCCTCGTGCCATTGTATCCATATGACCAATACTGTTGAATCCAGAAAGTGGAAAATCAACAGAAGTCAGTGGTTTATCATCATAAAGCACACTGTCAAAGATGTTATTTTCATCCATGGCAATATAGAGACTGGAAGGAAAGAGTTTACTTGTACATGGAACTCCCAGGAATTGCAAAAAAGAGTACAGGAGTTGATGTTGAAGCTTTGGATTAGAAAGACGGATTAAAGATGGTCCAAGATCATCAAATAACACCTAAAAAATCCAAATGAAAACAAACTCCATTAATTTATGCAATCAAAAGCAGCAAAACTTTATGCAATTAAACAATTTTGCAATTAAAGAACCTTTTCAAATCCATAGTATTTAGAATTACCATTAAATAGTATCAAAATGTCATTCAAATTAAAAATGGACAAGTTAAACAAACAATTTGTTTTTCCAGTCAGACTGTAAATTTGCTATCAAGAGATTTCTTTGCCTGTGAACAACAAAGACCTCCACAGAAAATTTACAAAATGAAGGTCTGGAAGATTTTATTCATAGGCCTTTTAACACATTCAGATTTCAAGATCAATGTCTGACTTGACCTATTTCCCAAGGAATAAAAAAATATCCAACTATCTGACTTGAAGGCAATGAAATCTTTGTTTATTTAATGCACATCTCTTCTTAAACACATATTTCTGTGAGATTTCTCCACACAGATGACAGGAATCACTGAACAGCAAACAGACTATTTTGCCAGCAGACTTTCCAAAGTTTACCATGAGCTTCTCATGGCTTTCAGAAGTCTCAGCACAAAACCTCAGGGAAATTTTGAATTTCAAAGAAAAAAATCTTTTTTCCAAACATTATATTCTTCTAAATATCCACAAACATGGCAATGAATTTAAATTAAAGGATAACTAGTATTATCATCTCCCCTTGCTCTATTTTATCACAGTGACCTGTCTTTCTGGATCTTCACAATCTTCTTCAGTTTCCTTTTTGGTTTGGTCTGGCCTCCAAGGTAACCAGTGCCTTGCCTCCCGGGAATATTCAATATCCAACCAAATATGCCACTTGGGAAGAGTTTTATCTTTGATTTCTTGATCTTCATCTATGTCTTCCTCATCTTCATCATCTAAAATCAAATCAATATATACACACATTATTAAAGAAATATTATCCCACCAAATCCAAAGGCCAGGCATGGCATACACTTTAACTACTTTAACAATGGAAATAAATATAGTTAATAAAAAAACCACACAAGACTTAGCTGAGATTTTCCACATCACAGTTCTGGGTTTTGACACCAACTCTGTAATAGGAAGGTAGGAAGCTTCCAACCTTTTAGAAGTTGTGAATCAGTGTCAGCACTCAAACTTTTCACAGAGGAGAAGAAAAATCACTGACAGGCTGTGGAGCACTTTTATCAACAGCAACTTGCAAGCAACAGCCAAGAGTCAGTCATCCTTTTGTGCAATTTACATTCTTCACTTCATACCTGAGCATAAAATTTCAAATATGTTCTATCAATACTTTAGTTTGCATAAAATATTTTGAGAAAACCACTGAACATAAAAAATGGTATTTTAATATTAAACACTGCAAAACAAGTTTGGCCATGTTGCTTTTAACAAGTGGTATTTTCAACATTTTAATTAATGTGCAGATGAAACAATCCACATGGTTACACACACACACACTAAAGGACGAGCTTAACCACATCCCACTTTTATGATAATCTTTCTGGACTATTGGATATAATTACCATATTTTTCCTCTGACACCAATATATTAATTCTGTGCAGAAACTGATGAGCACCTATAGGCAAACTGAAAGCTTGTAGAGATGTTTCATTTTATTGCTGAGGAAAAAAATTGCCCTCAAAATTTGATGGTTGCCTGCATTATAAAAATCAAGCTATTTCTACACCATCTCCAAATTCTTGATCCTGACATCTGCCATCTGAAACACTCCCAATCCCAGTTCTTCTTAAACTTCAGGTAAAGCAAACAGGTAGTTGCAAGATTTTTACTCTCTCTATATTTTTGTGATCAATAGTATCCCCTTTAGTCAGCAGCTCTATGAAAAAGACAGTATTTCCACAACCTAATCAAAGTTTGAAGAAACCTGACAGTTTTTAATGAACACACTCACTTGAAAATTGCACCTGGACTTTAGGGGTTGACACATAGGGGGAAACCACTGGTATGTACTGGAGCTGCCCAAAACTGGCAGTGGTCCTCTTCTCTATACTGAGTCTTCTCAGTTTGTGAACAAAATGCCTAGAGCCATCAAAAATAAAACTGCTGAACTCAGGGGCCAAGGAAATTCCATCTTAATCCAGGGACAAGGGAGGGACTTAATTATCTTTCAGTTCCTTTGTTTAATAAAAGCAGACCCAAACTTGCTCCACCAGAGTTGCTACAGCAGGAGTAGCAAAAGCAAAGACAGTTCATCTTTGGCCAGACACATTCCAGCCTCCTGCTTCCCTGCAAGCTGTTTCTGCATGAGAAATAGTCCTTGACATCAAAAGAAGCACTGCAGACCACAAGACAAGGTGAGGCAAAGCAGCAGGGAGTGTTTTCTGCATCCCTGCTCATCCAGAAGCACTCCAGCCAAGTGAAGACACAATTCCTTCATTTCTGCATCACAAAGAGAAAGGAAATGTTTTCCTCCTATTTTAGCTGTACCTTTGCTTGAGAAACTTAAGTGTGACTCTAGAAATAGAATCATGAAGCTAGGTATCCTTGAAGCAACTGTCATCTAACAATATAACCCCACTTCACCTTAATAACATGGTGAAAGGGTCTTAAGGGAAGCAGCTTCCTCTCACTTGTGATGGGTGTGACTCTGCAGCAAGTACTCACACCTCTGGCTTTTCCAACATGAAGTGCAGGATATGCCACCCTCTCCTCTAATTCTCACTGTAGGAAGGGCAACAATGTTCCATAAACAATATCATACCCAGAACATTCAGCACCTGCTATTCCCTGTGAAGTATGATATACATTATCTTTATATCAGTAAATATTTTTTAAAACTTGTATGCAAAACCATGACAAGAATCAGATTATACCATTCTAATCAAAATGTTTAGAAGAACACATGGACATACAACTACACATATTGAAACACACATACCAGGCTTAAGAACAACCCAGCCACCCTTTTCTTGTTGGTGCATCCATGCTTTCCAGCCTCTTGCTCCTTTTTCTCCAATTCGTGGTTCTCCACTATCCCAAAAGGGCTCAAAGAATTCCACCTATTGTTTTTGACAGGACCAACCAAAACAAAACATAGAGAAAAATCATTTTTTGCTGTTGTACAGACATTATCTCTGTCAACTTAGGTTTCCCAGACCCTACAAGCATGTACTGGGTACAATTTCTGTATCTGAAGATTTTGTTAGATACTGCTTAAGATTCAGCAGGCACAACTGAGTATTTCAGTTACAGCTGTGGCACATAAGGACTGTCATCAGCTCTTCTCATGAAAATAAAGATTGTTTTAAAAGGCAACAGGCTTTAAAGAAAGCAAAATACTTTTGTGCCTACAGTCCTTTATAGATCTTTCAAGGATAAAGATCCCAAGTCCCTAAGGTGTGGCCTTCAGAACCCAAAACTCCCCTCCTCCCTAAGTTCTATGGGTCATGAAGAATTTGACTACTGGAATGATAATTCAATCACACACCTATGGTCAAATAAAAATATTACAGTTGCACATAAATATGACTAGACTAAAGACAAGAGGAAAAATATCCATAAAGACTTTAATCCTTCAGGTTTAAGGATGGCCAAAAAGGTCAGGGCAGTTTCCAGTGAACCAGGAGTTCAGGGTTCTAGTCCTGGTGACTTTGTCACTGCCAGTATGCAATCAGTCATCTCTAGATTCATCAATTCCTCCTCTGCTTTTATATCCTAAGCTCTAATGACAATCTCTCACCTATTAAATGCTTCTGCTGTTTACCAGCCCTTGGCTTGGACATTGAGATGTGACTGTTAATACAAATATTAACAATAAAATTTACTCCAAGAAAAACCAAGCATTGATACATGAGAAAATTCCAGGCTTACAGCAAACTGCAAAATATAATTCTGCTCCTTGTGGATTTATTCTCTGCTGCAAGTGAGAAAGTGCACTGTGAAAACAGTACAGAAACAAGTAATTCCAGACTGAGTCAACACTTCTGTATGACAGCAGAATGTGTGATCAGCTGTAAATCTGGCATTTTCCTATTTTCAAGAACCGCATTTTCCAACCTAAACATGGTCCTTTTGAATCAAGGCTCCTTTTCATCCTGCTGTAAGATTTTTACAATACTACAAATGAAATGCAGTTTTTCAAACGACTGGAACTGTAACTACATGTATCTGTGCAATTACTCCATGACAGCTATGACTGAACTCTAAATTTTAGCTCTTTAAGAAGACATCACTATTTTTTAACCTGTAAGATTGCTCCATTTGTGGGTAACAGTATTAATCACCAGAGCAAGAACTGGAGTCTGAGTTTCTGGGAAGACAGTGAAGTAACTGCAGCAAATTTAATTTTTATCCTTTACAGTAGCCCAGCTGCCTAAATGGTGGCCTCTCCACCACTCATTAAAAAGGAAACAATTCCTAACAGTTCAGTGGGATGAGGCTACTGGCAACTAAATATTAACTTCCTTATTATTAGTGGGGTGCATGTGCAACATCCTCCTGAACAAATTAAGAGAAAAAGTGATTTAGTTCTTCAACATTTACCATTATAAGCTGAACAGAATCTCATGGGTCAAATAAAAGGCACTTGAAAGCACAGAAGTGTTCCTAATGTAGCCATCAAATTAATGGAAAAAGGTGATAGAGAACCTAAGAAACTTTGGCAAAAACTGTCTGAACTGAAAGATTTTATGTCCTATCAGCTCTGTCCATCACCACTAACAAAAAACCAGCATTTTGGGGGAAAAGAAGCAGGGCAAGTGCTAGCCAGACACAGACATTGGTCAGCTAGCTCCAATTTTTTCCATTTTTAATTCTTTTAAAAAAATATGAAATGACTGGTTATCACACTTCTATTATATGCAGTAAAAGTGGCCATTTGGCCTGTAGTTCCAGAGGACACACAGGCCAAGCAAGCATCACCTTGAAGAACCTCTAAGTAAGCTGTTATCCAAAATATTTCCCTATGGCCTTAAAAAGTCATCAGCATTTATCTGGTACAGCATTTTCTGAAATACATAAAGACACACACCCATTTAAATGGAAATTGCTACCTGTCCCCTTGTTGGCAGATCTTTTACACTGTCAGGTTTAAAGAAGGTGAAGTCAATCAGAGCCTGAAACAAAGACACTGCTTTCTCAGAATGACCAGCCTGTCTCAGGAAGTGGCACTGCTGAATAAATATAGCTGTAAAGAAAAGAAGATAAAATTTTAGTACTTCAGATTTTGTCGCAAAGTGTTTTATTACAGCCCACAAATATAAAAATACATACACGACATGCTGTAGAACATAATTGTTTTGGAACAGTATCAAAATCCAAACTATGAAGGGTAACCAGCATAAATTCATTTGTCAAAGTGGTCACAGTTTAATGAGCTTTAGGACTGCTCACTTTAAATGTGCCAAAGAGAGGGCTTTTTATTCGTGCCATACAGGCACTGTCCTTACAGGTGCAAAGTTGGACACAATGCTCGGCCCTTCACTGTACCCACATCTGCCAGTGGGTCACAGCCCTCTTTGAGGATGCTGGGTGTTATCACAGTGCACACACGAGGTGATGACAACAAAAATCCTTTTTGCCTCAGTTTTGCATTGCCTCAGATATTTGCATTGATAATATATTAGCAATATAGAATTTTCATTCCAATTGTCATTTCCGTTTTCTGTATGTAAGACCTGATTCAAGAGAAGTCAGTATTCTGGTCAATATATTACTGCTTAAAAGTAGGGAAAAGCCCTATCCCTCACTGTTCAACACATTATTTGTCTAAGCACTGCCATATTCCCACTGCACACCAAACTTCAGTCTCAGCTTGAAAAGGGAGGCAAAGTCGCAGTGTTCCTCTCCATATTTTGGACAAGAGCTGGAGAAGTAACAGGTATTATAAACAGTAAGTAACAGGTATTATAAACACCTCCATTATGAGGCAGCTCAAGGACATTTCAGTGATACTTAATCACTCCAAATGACACTCCAGTCTTAACACAATAAAAGCTGTTTAAATTGCTTTAAATCATAACAGACTTGCAAAAAAACCCAAGCCCATGAAGACTTGATCACTGACGGCATGGAGAACAGTAAAACAGTTCTTTAAATGCTACTGTTCCTTCATTAAACTGTCTTTGGAGGGTTTGAAACAATCCAAATATTAGGTGTCTATATACACATATGTAACAACACAGATTAGCAGCAACTGCTCTTCATCATCATCATCATCTTATATTTAGCACATGGGAAATTAATTACTCCCTATATCTGAATTTAGATATGTATCAGACACATAAAAACCTGAATTCAGCAGAATATATACATTGGGCATTAAATAATTTTTTTTCTGCAAAGTCAATGATTATTCCTGCTGACAAAGACTCAGATTTCTGAAGGTATTTAAACAACAAAAACAATTATTAAGTTTATAATACAGTCTTCCTAAGTATTTTAACTAATTTAGGCACTGTGTCAAACTGATACTGAAAAAATTGTCCCTTCCTACTCTCCCAGCTTCAGAAATGAACTTTGATTGAAATACTCTGAATGTAGAAAATGCCTCATTGGGATTTGCTGCCAAACTGGTGCCAAAAATAAATTACAGTGTAAATTTTTCTGCATTAGGAAAAAAAAAGGTGTTTGATGAAATGCAAAGATCAGCATTTCTTGGCAAAAACTGAAAACAGCATGAATACATACTTAATTCAGTCCATGATGCTAAGGCAGTCCTGCAGCTGAACTGACCTAGAAGATAAGGATGTTTCTCCCCAACCAGGAGGTATAATTTGAAAAACAGAACTCTGTCTACACAGCAAAAATTAAGAAGACTTTATATTAATCTGCTTTATATTAGCAGTTCCTAGTAAATTTAAAATATTAGAAATTGTTATCTCAAAATTTATTTAAAGGTTGATCTACCATTTTAAATTCAGCTTTATCTTTTCAAAATTTTTCAATACTTAAAAAAACCACCCACCTATTTCCAAGCAGACAGTACTCCACACTGAACTGAACACTAGATGGCACAGTCCCCCACTATTTAAAATCAGAGCTCTTACATTTTGTCCCTAGGAAAGGTCAAAGGTTGAAGATACAAACCTAATGTACATCTACAGTGCTACTCACCTCATAATAAGTCTGTGAAATATTCTGTATATTTATCTTAATGAACAATTTGGTTACCTTCCTAATAAGTACAGTATCAATTAAAACTCAGCCCAAGAATTACACAGCTGAGTCACAAATGAAGAAATCTCAAAGAAATCTCCCAGTGAAATTTCTCTAATCCTGTAATTTGAATTCTGAAGAGGGAAAATAAAATACTGAGAGTGTTCATAAACAAATCACTGGATGCTTAAGACAGAACAAGAAGTTACTTTTTGTTCTGTTCCATTCATGAATTTGAGTTCCTTTTCATTTTTAGCTATCTATGGATATTGCCAGCAAAAAAGTATTTAGAAAAACATCAATCTAATATTGGTTAACTTGCTAAAGGAACTCTATTAAAAAATCCTCATAGCAGTTGACAATCTGCTTCATGAGTCATATACCTTCAAATATGTGCAGGAAAACAAAATGAAAGAAAACCCTTCTTGTTTCCAAAACTAGATTCTGAATAAAATCTTTGTCCTGAGAATCTTCATTTTGGTTAGTGTACAAAGTGACTGAAATATTGGAAATCAGAGACAGTAGAAGCAATTAGAAGCTATCAGGCTGTACAATATGCACTGGCCAGCAGAGCATTTTTCCTCTGCAGCACTTTTGCAGTGCTTGATCCAAGATGAATCAGTCAAAGACTGCATGAGATCTGAACACCTGAAACCAATTTGATAACCCAGCATCTCTATCTGTTAGCCCAGACTGGATGTTGCATAACATCATTGCTCCAACAGGAATTACAGGACTGGATAAAAACAAGAGGTTTCTTGGACTATGATGCACATAAAAAAATGGACTCCTCCATAACAGTCTCTTAGATTGAAAATTAATTTTAAAATAAAAAAATATCAAGTCAAAAATATACATGGTGACACTAATCTTTTCCCCTCCTCAAAGTATTCACAGAACAATAATCACAATGACATGCCAAGGTAGAGAAGTAAAGCTGAACTGGATAGTATAAATCATTTAGCTCCAAATAAATTTAAAGTCCATGCCAGAACTGAGCATGAACTCATTTCTTCCCTGAATCCACTCCAGCATCCCAACTATCTGAATTATTTTCCTTCCAGGGATAATTATATAATAAATTATAAAGTGGTAGATGTATGCATAGGAGAAATAGAGAAGGCATGATCACATGGTATTACAGCTTGGAATTCTCCATCTACAGACTGGGATTCTCAACAAAATTTCACATCAGACTTGTAATGTTCCTTCTCTTTTCTGGATTAAAGTAATCAATTGTAAAACTTCCAAACAAGAGATAATTATTTTTTTCACAAGTCTCCCTTTTATAAAAGCACATCTCCTGGCTGTTGGCTGTGATCCTCCAGTCCTGACACTGTGCTATAAACCACTCAGCACATTAGACTTTAATGGATGTTTTATCATAAACTGTCCTGGGGAAGAGAAGGATCTGCCATATCCATATTTGGTTGGAATATCTGTTTTAATTCTCAGCTAAGAAACCAGGATGCCAGGCATTTTGGAGAGAAGAAAAGCTTCATGCAATACAGGAAAATCTGTTCTGAATGCATTAGCTCCTATGAAGGCCAACCTGACCATAATATGCAGGAAGAGCCTTACCCAGCATAGCTTCTTCAGTGCCAGGCAGCAGAGGGTGGGACACCATGCTGCCATCCTGCACAGCTGCCAGTGTTGTCAAACATTTCCCATAGAGGCTGTTGATCTTTGAAACAGAAAAGGTAGTGAACTGACTTTGACAGAACAGAAGGTATTTCTTCCACATCTCTGGATTATTGGGATGTAAAAATATTAGCTTCTGCCATTCTTTGATCACAGCTGGTGGTTCCCAGAATTCTGTGCACAGCTTCAGCCTGGCAAGTTTCAGATCAACATTACTTGGATTGCTTTCAATTGCCCTCTCTAAAATGGCCAGTTTCTTTTCCAAGACTAACTTGAGTGATTTTCTCCTTAATTCCTGCTCTCCCGTACTGGCATAAGGGCTAGGTCCTCTCATTAATTCATCCTAAAAAAAAAGAAACATCATTACAACCTTAGGAAGAACAATCACTAGAATCACAAGAATGCTGACATTTGTGAAGATGAGTTAACAGTTCACTCTTCACCAAGAAAAGATCTACAATTCTAAACAAATGAAATTACACTATAATGTTCATGTATTTATTACTTATAATAAGCAACAAGGTCCATTAGAATACATACCTGAAAGGCAATAAATTCCATCCAAGCATTAATATCTCTTGGGTTTTCTCTAACTTTCTTGTTATATTCTTCCACTTTTGTCATTAGAACAGAGTTCATGCTCATCCCAGGCTCTTGAACTGTTTGCTGTGTATTTACAGACTCACTGTCTGCACTCTTGCACCCTTTTCCTTGTAGCCACACTGTGGTTGATGGATCATAAATCCCAAGAGGATTTACTTCTGTTGTGTCAGAAGAATCATCAATTTCCACTTGGGAAACTGGTATAAAAGCAGGTGGATCAGATGGAGAATTTTTATTACAAACAAGAATCCCATCTGTGTTCAGCATCTTCACATTGTTCTTTGTAAAGTAGCGCTCAGGCCGACTCTGTGCTTGCTTCCTTTTTGATGCACAACTGTCCCAGGTTATGCACTGCTTCTTTGCATCTATGCCAAGACAGGAGTCTCCTTTTCTTTTATACCTTGAAAGGGAAAATACAATAAAACCTCTTCTAAAATACACATTAGAAAAGATACCTCCTTTTTGAAAGAAATACTTTCATTCAAATTAACCCAAATAATGTATGCATATACCTTCAAAAATTTAGGAACCTGGTAAATTTCTGCCTATTTAAAACTTCAATTTATAAATTCCTTCACTGCCATCACACTTTACTATCACACTAAACTTCCTCTGAATTCAACAACATATATCATACTCAAGCAGAAGAAACCCTTTTTCCTTTTCATCATTTTAAACTATGCAGACAAACCCAGAGGAAGAACAACAGACACTATTTAGGGTTACTTAGATTAGACTATTTTAAACTGAAAATGAGATACCAGCTGTTCAGTCCAGCAATTTCCTTCTGCATCCCTAAGCCTCTGTCCATTTTATATGCCAAAGTGGAGAGGGGTGTGAAGAGAAAAAAAAAAGGCCATGTTCATAAAGGCCACAATAATCCCATGGATTAAGACAGGAAAATACCATCTTCAAATATTACCAAGAATGTAATTTCAGTGGCAGATATAGTGACATGTAACACTAAAATAATACTTTTCATCTCAGAAAATAGCTGACAATCCAAAGGTGATAGAAAATTGAAACAAATTGTAACCAGGCAATTTTATTGCAAAAGCATAAAAAGCTACAAAAATATAACCCATAAATTCTCCCTCCTCCACAAATAATTATATACAGTATTACAGTATATACAGTATAAACAATTTTCCTGAGAAAATCAAGAAGTGTACATACATAATGCATGAGCCAACTGTAGGCTCCTTTGCTTCTGTATTTCTGCAAGGAAATGTTCTGAAGGGTCATCACAGCACCAGTAACTCACTAAGGACATTGAATGTGCAATTTCTTCTATACTAACTTGAAATGTAGCATTGCATAGGACAGACACATTTTAGTACAATGTCTGGGTGAAATCTGTTTTCTAAGAAAATACCTGTAGCTTTTTTTTTTTACAATGGTATCAAACTACTCAAGTAAACCTCTTGACAAATGTAGTATGAAATAATCAATACCTTCACTTTCCTCTCAGACACAGAAACAGAACCATAGCAACCAAAAAGAGACTCGACCAAAGACAATTTGTAACACAACCTCGGATTTCTGACCTCACAAACATACATCTGCCCCATGCTGCCACGTCCAGATGGCCCTGTAGTTTGCTACACAGAGAATGTTTTTAAGAACAATGAAAATCATGCACATTATACCCATTATTTCATGCCATCTTTTGCCTTTTAAAACATTTATCCAAGAATATAGAATGGTTTGGGTTGGAAGGGGCCTTACAGATGCCAGGCATCTCATTCCAACCCCATGGGCAGAGACACCCTCCACTAGATCAGGCTGCTCAAAGCTCCTTCCAACCTGGCCTCGAGCACTTCCAGGGATGGGGCATCCAAGTCTCTGAGCAGCCTATTCCAATGCCTCACCACCCTCTCAGTAAAGAGTATAAAAAGTCCCTCTCCATCTTTCTTGTAGGCTCCCTTCAGGTACTGGATGGAGCCTTCTCTTTTCCAGGCTGAACAACCCCAATTCTCTCAGCCTTTACTCAAAGGAGAGCAGTTCCAGCTCTCTGTAATCAGTCTGGTGCCCAATCTCCAGACTCCTTCCAAAAGGTTGATGCCTTTCCTGTGGTGGGGATTCCAGAGCTGGATACAGCACTTCAGATGGGGTGTCACCAGGGCAGAGTGGGGCAGAACCCCCTCCCTTGTCCTGCTGGCCACACTGCTTTGGATGCAGCCCAGGATACAATTGGCTTTCTGGGCTGCCAGTGCATATTTCTGGCTCCTCATCCACTTGCTCCCATCACTGCTCTCACCCACCAGCACCCCAAAGTCCTTCTTGGCAGGGCTGCTCTGATCTGTTCATGCCCAGCCTGTGCTGATGCCCTGACCCAGGCGCAGCACCTTGCCACTGTTAAATCTCGAGGTCCTTGCCCAGGTCCCTCTGGATGTCATCCCAACTGCACTACTCAGCTTAGAGATGTGAAACTTACTGAGTGTGCACTTGATCCTGCTGTCCGTGTCACTGATGAACAACACGTCAGGCAGCAGCACAGACCCCCTGGGGACATCACCTGCCACTGGCTCAACACCAAGTCAAATTTTGAAATAAGCTACTCAGTTATCTTTTCTCATCTTCTATGTAAAAAGTTGCAGACAGACTCAAGTGCCTCTGTGACAGTTTGGATACAGAGAACAATGTTCCATACCTTGCTATGTCCCCTCGATACAAGGATTTGTAGGCCCAGTTTGCAGGGTCTGGTTTCTTGTCTATGCAGAAGGTGTCTGCTCTGGGCTCCTGGATGTCATCAAGCCAAATAGAGTGACTGCTGGCAACACCTGATGCTTTCTTACCTAGGCTGCACACAAGAGAAGGAGGATATTCTAAATATTTCTGCACATATTCAGCATTCACATAACCCAAAACATTCACAAAACACATTAAATTTCTGTGGTTCACAGTAATTTAACTTACTCAAAGTCATTGTACATTATCCACTCCTGCAAAGTCAGTCCACACTTTGAAAAAAACAATTAGAAATACACTAATAGTACCATCAAATCAAAACACTGCAAGTCCTTGCACTTCCAAAAACTGAATTTATGATTATGAAAGGTAATAACCAGATTTAACCCATCAATTTAATCAATAGCTTGGCACACTATAATGCAAAAGCCACATAATACTACTTTCAAAATTTACTCTTGTCTTGGTAAGATGCTACAATCAAGAAAAATAAGATAATCTGTAAGAGGATTTACTAGCTGTAATTATACCCATGCATTTGATAAAACAGTGTGTATCAAAGTGGTTTGTGGATTACAGTTATACAAATTAACTTGAGTGGAAATTGCCACCTGCCTCTGAACTCTAGATAACTGTGAATTTCCAGTCTGAATTCATGGTACAATTATGTCAGTTTTAGAGTTCTGAAAAGTTTTCTAAAATTTCACAACGCTTTTCACATTTTCAGAGCAATTTTGTGATTCAGGTTTCAAAACCAGTCTTTTGAAAATTCAATATTCTCTCAGCATCAACAATTTCTGGAAAGTAGTAAAAAAAGACACCATGAAAGAACTTCAACACTTTTATTTGGGCAAAGCACTGGCTGTCTGGCCCAACCTGGCAAACAGTTTATGAACCATGCCCAGGCACCCTTCCATGGATGAATGATGGGACTGAGCAGAATGGGTTCAGCACCCAAATGATTTTTATTGTCCTCCCTCACAGCCAAGGAAGCCTTAGCCACCACAAACCAATGAAAGTTCTCAGAAAGGAGGAGCCAGGTCGGGCTAGAGGTATCAGACAACACCTGCAGCACCTCTGCCACTCCTCCACAGGGAAACAATGTCACCTTGGCACAGACACACCCCACCAACCTGTGCTTTCAGCTCCTGAGCAATCCCCCCTTGAGAAAAGCAGTAAATTGGGGGAAATTCAAAGACTACCCAGACTGCATCAATTGTAACAAAAATTCCTTAATGTCACCAAACCCTCACTCTATACAGGAGTAGCTGCAGTGTGGAATTAGAGCCAGAGCTGCTGATGCCAAAGAAAACACAGGAACCAGGGAACCAGAGAGAGGCAAAATGGCTGCTCAAACTAGCAAACATGGTGACAACCAGGAGAATGGGACTCACTGCCAGCTGGACAGGGCCACCTTGAAATGTTAAAAACCCAGCAGCCTGAGGAAAGCACAGCTAGGGATGCCAAACCTGGATACTTGCTGCATTCACAGAACCTCTTTTGCTACTCAAACATCCTGAGAGTCACTACATGCCTCTTTTCTTGCTCCATAAAAACACTCCACTAATTACACAGACTCTTAGAGCTCCTGGAATTAACAAAGAAGACTTAACAAAACACCGAATTTCAATTGCTCAAATACTCATGTAGAAATATTACAAGTAGAAAGTATGAAGCAAAATATATGAATATAAAAGAAGTACAAAATCATAAATTTTGTCTTAAAATGAAAAAAACCGAAATGTAAACTCTGTGAGGAGAAAGTTACATTACAAGGCAAACCCAGCCACATATTAATAATTAAGAATGTTTAATGCAATCGCTCTCCAAACCCTCACAAAAGATCAGTGAAAGGAAACAAGATGCTTACAAAAACTGGACAAGCCTCTATATGACTTCAAAAATTTATTTCATAACCACCATACCATGCTTTGCTCTGTACAACAGCACCTCACTGAATATTTTAGTCAGTTTTTTTATATTATTAAACAAGTGGTTCTAAATCTGTTTCCCTTGCTTTGAATGCATGTTCAGTCAAACAAAGCTTAGAAAAAGGTGATCAACCAGTGGTAAAATTTCAGTTGAAGAGACAAGCACAAGAACACAATGGATTTACACCTTGCATAGTGTTAATATTTACATACTTTGCTGCTGCTTCCTTTTCACTACTTTTGCCACTTCCTCTGTCCTTGATGTGCTTAGTGTCCACCTCTGATTCGCTGCTACTGGAATCCCCTTTGGTTTTCTTCTTTGTCTTCTTACTGTGGTGATGCTTTTTCTTTTTCTTTTTCCTTTTCTTACTTGTCTGTTTCAGGCTCTCATCTGTATCACTCTCCTCCGACAACTCAGATCTGGAAGAAGTCCTGCTTGGAAAAAGTATATACATTTACATATACCTATACAGCTAAGCAGTTGTTACAGACTGCCACTGTAAGAAAGTTCAGAACATTTTATTCTTTACCTTTATTCTCCCTCTGTTTTTTTGGTAGGGATGGTAGCAGTAACAGTATAGAGCAAAAGTGAGCTAAATCTGCATTAAATCACAACTACATTTTTCAGCTGCTGGAATTACTGACAGGAAGTCTTAATGTTTTAATTGTCAAGGCATTTTGATGTGTGATCTGTATAAATAGCCATCTGTTAACACTGTCAAATTAAAGACAACCAAAATGATAAAATTTCCTAACTTTGCTAAACAACTTAGGTCATGTTAAAAGACTGAGAAATCTTTCACTGTGACCTGCAAAAGAAAAAAAGTCTGAATTTTTTCCCTGTTTTTTTATGACTTATATAATAAGAAGTATCAAATTCCAGATAAAAAAAATCAAAGATTCCAGATTAAAAAAATCAAATCTACCAATCGAGAAACAATTTTTGATGACTACTGAACTCATGTTACCATATAATACAGTATAATGTAATAAATAACACTATGTAGAACAGACAACTGAGTTACTGAGAGATCACAAAAAGGACACATAGTTTTGGCAAAACATATGTACATTACTGTACATACCACAAAAACTCCCACACTTAAAAATCAAATGAATAATGGAAGTCTTCTCTAAGCCTTAATTAAAGCACAAGCTCTTTTAAAACTTTTTTTCTGCAGTCTTTCAATGAAAAAAAGGAGTGACAACTCTCATTATTCCTAATACATCAATATAAGAAAACACTGCATTTCAGAAATAAGGCATCTCAAGCAACAGCCCTGACAGAATTTCTTTAGGGACACTAAAGAAAAAGACACCAAAGAAGAACCATTAGCAGATCTTTAAAACAAACATGCACATTTCTGCAAACCAAACAAAGCAAACCCTCTCAAAACCACCAGCCAGGTTAGAGCAATTAGTTTTTACTGAAATGAAACCAATTCGTTTTTATTCAATCAAGTACCCAAGAAAAAGGCAAAACAACCCCCAAACAACAAACTCCCAAACATTTTTCTGCACGCTATTTTTTGACAAAGTCCTTTCAAAGATAAAATTAATATGGTGGGTTTATTATGTCATTCTATCTAATGGTAACTTGCAAAATCCTTAGCTTTATGACATGAAAGTCCTAAAAAGATTTGAAGAAACACAGCAGAATATATGACTGATAAACAAAACACTGATTGCATTTCAAACACAGAATGCATGTAGATGCAAGACTAAGTATGGAATAAGATGTGCTGAGGTGTGCTTGGTGTTATAAAGATATTCTCTATCATGATCTCCAACAATCATTGTAGACAAGGGAGCTTGTATCAAATTAAAAGAGACAAAGGTTTTGAACTTGACAGCTACAACCTGACTGCATTCACTATTGAGTGCTAGTGACAGTGTCACTGGCACCCAGTCCAGTGAATGCATTAAAACCAGCTCTTCAGCAAACGGGGCTGCTTAAAGCTCATTTCTGCAAAAGGATATCATCACCCACTTCAGCTGACCAGCAGGCTCTACAGCCACACTCAGCTTGATACATGTAATATTTCACTCGTTCACATCAGCAACTGTTTTTCAAAAAGTAAAAAACTGTGAAATGGCTGATTGCTCTGGTTTCCCCAGAGAAAGCATAAAGATGATGCTTAATCTTTACATTATTTCAAGGGTCACTTTAGACATTCAAAAGCTAATGAAGAATGATGATTGCTCAGTTCCCTCTCCATCTCAAAATAACAATCATTTAAATGCAGCTCTGAGAAAAAGAAAATAGGAATGTAATTGCATACATACAATTTCTCATGATTTTAAGTTAAAAGACATGGAAGCATTATTCATTCTTTTACACATTCAGGCATTTTAAAATACTGAACAAGAGAATGAGAAGCAGCTTTTAGCTTCTGAATTTGGTCTCATATAACAAAAGATAAGCAGGACAAAAGAAAGAGGCTATTTCAAAAGACATTGAAGCACATTCTACCTTATTAATGGTGATTTTTCAGGAATGAGATTGGCAACTTCTGTGGAGCGCTGGTGCAGCAATAGTGCATCTTCTGCAGAGAAGCTTGGGTTACTAAGCCAGTCTAACTCTGTAGGTAAAAAAAGTGTGAGATCAATACAAATTATCTTGCTGTTCTTTTTAAGGTGGGGTTAATCTAGTCAGCAGACAGTTAAAGTCACAGTAACTGTCACTGTCATGTGCAATAACTGAGCCTATTGGAAAGCACTCAATGAAATTGCCATTTAGCTCAAACTGAAAGCAGATTCCATGTTTAATACACAGTGCTATACATAAAAAATAATCTATCCAACATTCATTTTTATGATTTAAAGGTTCTAACTTTATATATTTATAGACTGTATAAATTTTTTATATATGTATAAGATTATTTACTGTATCATAATATATTTACTACTATATATCAATTATACACTAATTTCTATATACAATATATAATAGAAATAGTTACACATTTTAAAAATAAAATTTAAAGATTACAGAAAAGCATAATTAAACAAAATGCATAGTTAATTAATGTGATAAAGCTTACACAAACTAACAAAAGAGTACTTTACTGACTGTGTGGAAAATATTCTTAACACAGTTTTATTGATAGGCACATGCATCATTGATAAGAATACTCAAGTGTTTTCTACATGGCCAAAACATGGCACTGGATTGTCAGTTCTCTAACCACTGAAATATGATTAGACCTTTCAACAGTGTGAAAGAAAGCTATTTGATGCTAATTTGGATACACTAGTCAGCACTAAGCATTCTGCATCTAAGTCACCAGGTAAGATCAGACATGGACAGAACATGGGAGGGGAAACTTTTTGTCACAATTTTACTGATACTAAAAGTTTAATAATGATTTTCACAGCATTTTCATATCTAAAATTCCTTTAAGCACGTGAGATTTCTTAGCTATTAAACAACAAAAATTACTTTGTGTAAATACAGAACTTAACAGCAGTCTCTGCAAGGCCACAACGACAGGGACAACACGAGGAACAAATCTGGTCTCCCTGCCTCTCCTCCATGCTCTTTACCATCACCTTTGCCTCAGTGTTCTTCCTGTCACACTCTTGTCTTTGTGCTCTTGACTACACTGACCTCTACTCCTTAATCAGCAAGAACTCACTGTCTGTCAAGCCATATACCTCTCCTCCTTTAAAGTATTTCTTTCAGAAACAGAATTTGGTATGAAAAGCTTTCTCCTGCCTCATGTCCCTGAGCTGTCATCCACAAAAGGATTTAAAGCAGAGTAGGCTGCAAAACAGTCTGTTAACCTAAGTTAAACACATCAAGAAATACATAAAACAAAGCAAAGCTCCAGTTTGTGTTTCCCAGGAGCCCATCCCCATTATGAAAGGCCCCATGAGGAGTGATCACCTCCCTGGCTCTTGAGCCTCCAGCTCTGTGCACGGGAGAATCCACAATTCATGGCAGTGTCCAGACCAAAGCACTCCCCATGAGCAGCCCAACCAATATTCTGCAGGACACCACCATGCACCATTCCCAGCCTGTGCCTGCAGCTTGGTTCTACCTGAGCCGGTAAGATCAACCTGCATCTTTAATGCATTGAAGAATCACTGTGTGAGAACCAAGACTGTGGCACAGTCAATGCTCCTCTGTGGCTACAGCAGGGAAGCTCAGAATTCTCCAAGTACAGTATCTTCTGAAGAATTTACCAAAATTGACTCCATACTCAGAAAGAAATGAGCAATTTTTGCCATTATGCAACATTCAAGTTCAAACTGCTTGTAAATAATCTCAAGTGTTCAGCTAGCTGGAAGCAAGCATTTCAAACATCACAATGCATTCCAAACTTTAAAACACTATCTCTTCACTGGTTGGGCTTTTTTCTTGAGGAATGTCTAAGAAGTTTATCATTTTTGCAGAGCAGATATAAAAGACCTATTTTTAAATAATATGCATGTACTTATTACATGCTTATGAGCAACAGCAGTAGCAATCCAATGACATTCTCTTTATACCTTCTCAAGCAGAAAGAAAAATTGAGAATTTACAGTGCATGTTGACAGAGACAATTTTTAAGAGTTACACGAACTCTTTTGTTGCCTCTCAGAATCCTGAAAATCTGCTTTCAGCAAAATTCACTGCATTGTCTGACCTACAGCATAGTTCAGATGCAAATAATGCTTACTAATGTCAGCAGGGTTACTGCTCTCTTCATGGCTACACATAAATTCACAATTTACCTTCCACCAAACACTAATTAAGCTTGACAACATAATTATATCGAAGCATATAGAAATTGCAGCACTCTAGAGGCTGCTGCAACTCAGCAATTGAGCAGCATAGGAAGCATAAGCACCGCTTCTGTTTTTGTTTCAGACAGCACTTCCACTTCAGAAATGGTTTAGGAAAGTTTTTAAAAGTATGAGACAGAACGGTTGGCTGCATGAAACACGACCAATATATATACATTATTACTTCAGCTTTTACAGTAAATCTATGAAACAGTCCTAAATGTCTGCTAAAAGCACCTCAGTTTTACATAACATTAAAATCAAAATACTCTGGGATCTCTGTATTATGATGCACTTTGGCTTCACATCAGCTCTGAGCAGAGAACCATCTATCAGAAAGACAGATGCCTGTCAAGTTCTCAAGTTCTCACAAGCTGAATGTGTGAAATTTGATATACACTGCCATAAATGGGGTTCTGAGTTAATATTTAATTTTTACAACTCACATTAAAATGTCGTTGTCAACAACAAAATACAATATTTATTAAAACATAAACCAAACAAATTATGTTCCAGGTTTGTCAATAATTCTCACACAAAAAGCTTCCAGTATACCAAAATGTAAGTCATAAGTAGCGCTAACAACTGAAATCTGGATCCAAAAGTCAGTCATACACCTTTTTCTGTATAATCTGATCTTCCAGACAGTGGAAGGTGGCCTGAAGCAACATAGACTACTGTAACAAACCTAAAGGCTAAATTCCTGAAGTTTTAAAATATAACCAAAGTCTTATTACCAGAAAATTTTACTGTATCTCTGCCTGACAGAGCAGCTCCTCTAGTCCTACAAACTGTAGTTTGGGATCTTATTATGTCCACTACTCCCTACACCAAATGTCATTACCAGAAAGGATCCTGAATGCAGCTAGAACATCTCCGTACAGGCAGAGTGAGTATCAGCCACTGCTAGGCCATCGGGGTAATGCAGAACTGGCTAGAACAAGAAGCTAATGCACCATACTGACTGGACCAGACACTAAAGAAATGGAGCCTAGGGAAATAATTCCTTGGTTTCCCTTTGCTGTCGTGTCCAGGGAATGGGAAGATTTAAGGGTGGCAAGCAAAAGGAAGGGTTAGTTCAAATCCTGTTCAGCAGAATAAATAAACTTAGTATCTACTTCACCGCTTGGCATTACACCAGAAATTGTTATTTACTTTAATATTATTATTTTATTGAAAGTATTACTCGCTAGACATCAACTACAACAGTCAATGTGATACAATGAAACATAATCTCACTTGGGACCTTCCAAAAAAGTCCTTTCCAACTATGATTTGGCTTAATGAGCAAGGAGTTAAAAAATCACATTTCAAGATATCCATAGCTAGTGGCGAAAAAAAGAAAAAAAAAAAAAAAGAAAATAACAACACCAACGACAAAGCCAAAGCCCCCGTGCCGCGCTCCGCAGCCTCTGGGGGCGATGGGCCCGGGCCCGGCGGCAGCCCCGCCCCCGCCGCTGCTGCACGGCCGGAGCGGGGCCGGCGGCGTGTGCCGGGGGCCGCTGGGGAGCTGTTAAGGGAAAGATGGTTCTCCCAGGACTTTACCTCTCGAGGAGCCCTCGGAGCTGCCGGCGGGGGGCTCCCCTGGCTGGGCGGCCCCGGCGAAGGCCGGGAACAGCGCCATGTCCCGGCGCCGCCGCCCCCCGCCCGCGCCGCCGCCGGCAAGATGGCGCCGCGCCGCCGAGCGCGCTGGGAGCCGTAGTTCTTCCGCCCGGCCCCAAGATGGCGGCTGGGGAAGGAGGGCGCGGCGTTGGGGTCACTGCTGGCTGGCGGGCGGGCGGCTTTCTGTGGGACTCCGCGCATCGTGCGCTCTCCGCCGCCGCACTGCGGGACTGGAGCAGGGAAGTGCTGCGGGAAGAGGCGGGGGGCAGTTTCCAGAGCCAGCCCATCCTTCCCATCGCCCTCACCCCTCACGACGCTCCCCGGGACAGAAGGCCCGAGCGATGTCTCGGGAGCCGGGAGCGCTCGGCTGTGTTAAAGGTGCTGCCGGGTGAGGCCGGGCGGTCTTTGCTGGTACCCAGTGCCTGCCCCGAGAGCCGGCCAGCCTGGCCCAACACGGGAACAAATAAATAACCCCCTGCAGCCGGGCCCTCTGACCCCGCAGCCACCCTGTGTGTCTGACAGCATCCATGAGCCTGCCCTCCGCAGAGGAACTGGAAAAATAATTTTTAATGTTTTTCACTTTGTGCTTTCTTGGACAGGATCTTCCGCTTCTTAAATATGTATTGTCTGAAACAGTATTTCCTTCTTTTTCTCTAGCCAATGCCTGATTCTTGTATTGTGAGGAAAAAATAAGCACCCTATTCACTTCTTCTGCAAAATTTTATACCCTATTAATATACTTCAGTATTCTTCTTCAACTGAAATGTTTGCCTATTTGCTTTGTAGGCTAAAGCCACTCCAAAATAGTCTCCTTGTTGAATTTCTTTAGTTCTTCTAATTCTTACTAATACTGTTGCATGACCAGAATTTCATGTAATGATTAAGGTACAGCGAGTTTAGGGATTATATGGAATTATGATGACTGGTTTGTTTTGTGCTCCTTTTCCAATGCCTTCTGATCATTCTGTTTGGCTTTTGTCTTCTCCTGAGCTCCAGAATCTGTCAAGAGACCATTTGTGATTGGCAAAAGATAATAGGGAACTACTGTGTGTAGATGATAGGATTAGCTTCCCTATACACACTGCTTCACATCTACCAAATTGATTTTTTTGGTCATTTTATAATTCATCTTTTTATTAATTAAAATCTATTTATAATTAAAACTTCAGTGACCTTTCTCAGTCAGATTTCCAGTTGATTGCTGTGAATACCTTGGCACCATCTGCACACTTTATGGTCACTCCATTTGCAGCCCTTTTTAGATGTTGATGATTTCATCCTTTAGAAAACTCTAAAATCATTTCTTATGCCTTTTTTCCTGCCTTAAGTTTATTATTAGTTCATAAAATGCTATTCATCAACAGGAGATAAGTATGAAAGTACAGAGAGAAGAGGATTCAGAACACAGCAGTGACCATGGACCCTGATAGTCTGGAAGTCACCAAATGAGGGGGCCTGATTGCACACTTGGAAAGTTTGGCTTCAAGTGTACACTCACCTCCTCATGTGGAGCCAAGTTTTTGTTCAAGTATATTATCATCTATGAAGTTTTGTAGTAAAACATTAGAATGTAGAAAATATAGTATGTAATATATAGAAATATATATCCACCTAGAACTCATACAGGAGATAGGGAAGATCTCCAAAAGAAGCACATTACCAATTTTGAAGAGAGCATTACAAAATAATTACCTTGCCACATGCACATTTTAGCCTTTATCCTGAGAACAGAAAATGTTTGTAATTTTGCAACCTGCAGTTGTCTTTCTGTCTGCCTGGCATAATTTCTCCAGGTAGTTTTAGAACTCATGATCAGTATCAACCAAATTTAAAAGAGGGTTACAGGTTATTACATTACTACAAATCAAATGAGAACAGGTTGGAACTCAGAGCAGGATTTTGAGTGGGAGCAAAACTCCAATATGCATGCAGTTCACATTGGGAGACTGACCTACTGAGAAAGTTGAGTCAAAACTCTTCTGTTAATGGAAATATTTCTTATAATCATATTTGGATAGTTCCTGAAATCTGTAAATGTGTTTATTCTGCATACTTCAGCAACAGGAAAACTACCACCTATCTACTGAAGAATATTTCCCTCTTCTCTTATGAGTGAGACTCAAAGCCCTTTCAAGCTTTTGATGCTCTAGTGCAAGATAAACTAAATAGATTTAATAAAAAAACATTCTGTTTATTTGCTGAATGTAATTTTTCACATTGTCTCTGAGCTGTTCGTTGTGATGGTAGCTATTGGTTTCTCAACAAAGAGAATACAGAAAATGTGCTTTTTGAGAGTAAAGCTAATGGCCAAAGAGAGAGTTGATAAGAATCCTAAGCACAGATTTATGCTGTGTCTCTGAAAGATATACCAAATTATGGCTAAAGAATGAGAAGGATACATTAACAAAGTGTTATTGTTGTCATACATCTGTTACTGTGACACAGAAAAACCCCAACCAAACAAACACATTTAACACTACCACAAAATTGAAAGCAGTTATCTTCCATTATCACAAATGAATTTAAACTTGTGTCAATGTTGCTTTTAGATTATTGCCCAGTGGTTACTATTTAACATTAGGACAAGTTGTCCCTGTAGTAAAATCTCCTGCTTTGACATTTGCTTGTACTATTGAGTGAGCAGTGCCCAGGCTGATGAAATGTGGTTTTCTGCAGCATATCCAGTGTATTAAATAAATTGGTTGCCTCAATGCAGTGGAGCCACACTTTTCCTTAGGATTCACTAAAATGCCTGACCAAAGGACCTCTTGATGTCTAAAGAAATACCCAGCAGTTTCTTCAGTTCTATCCTAATAAAAGCAAACCATCAAGCCTTTTACATTACAGACAAAACCACAGTAGCTGCATATTTAGCAACAAATTTCAATTACTAGTGTTCTCTTCAGTTTTAACTGTTATATTACTTGTACAATAAGTATTCTAGGTGATTATATTGTATAATACTGCTATTACATTTAATGTATCACATTTTCTCCTCAAAGGACCTACTTTGCAGGTCAGTATGTTTATGATTGCTAGAGTCTTTTATACAGAGATTTTTATAAAAATGCAATTCAACTGCCTTCTTACAATGTAATAAACAATACCTGAATAAAATCTTACCAGTTTAAATTATTAATAAAAGAGGGCTGTAAAATTACATGGGAAAGGTGCAAACATTTTTCCTTCCACAGAGAAAATTAAACAGAAAGTAAACATATACAAGTTGATGGATGCATTATTGCTAATATTTTCACAAAGGCTGTCAGGCTCTCTTTCTAATGCTTTAATAAATCTGGTGGTTTATTCATTGATCCAAGTCCTATCTATAAAATCTTCACTTATGAAAAGTTTGCTGGGCTATCAAATGCTTGCTGGGTGGATCAGTTATTGCAGGTATATTTGTGATGGACAAATGTAATAAAGATAACTGGTTCAGTTCAGATATGCATTTTGATGCTACACTTCAAAAACTTAAAGGAGTTCTCTTGACTTGTTTTTTTCACGATGAGTGGTAGTGCTGGCCTTGAACTTCAAATTGAAGCCATGGTCCTGTAGGCAAGTTTGAAATATGTGTACACTGTTCCATTATACAAACCAGAGCAACAAAATTATAATAAAAAATCTGAATCAAAACCATATTCTAGACTGGTCTTTAAGGTGTATAGACATAAACCTCAGACTTGTAAGGTATTTTAAATTCTGCTATGTATTCATGTATGCATATGTGAATATAAGTCTGTATTTCTATATCATTCCAGAAAAAGCAGGCTCTCCATATTGTTCCTAGTACATTTACTGGGAACAAAGCGCAGTAGGAGAGGAAGGAGGCATTTTGCAGACATAAGCACAGCATTTTGTGTGCTAGAATGGCCCTCTAGCATTTTATACCAGCCTTCTCAGGGTGAAGACTAGAGAATTTTAAGAAATCCAGAATGATTAAAGCTTCCTGTACATATCCAGACCCATACAATTTTATCCAGTTTCTTTTTTCAGAGAAAAGAGGAGAGGAGTTTTAGTTCTTAAAAAAAATGCAAACCAAACAAAAATCCCCATCCCACATCAACCCTTATTTTTGGCCTATTATTATATTTTACCTGCACCCTGTAGTTCTTCCACCTTTCTTTTTAAAATACCTTAGGAATAGGTCCTCCTGTAAGAAAAATGCACTTGACATACTTCTGTTATTCTCAAATCAAAACAAGTGTGAAATGCCATTTTGTCAGAAAACTTACTGCATAATTTTGAGGCGACTTCGTGATTTCATTCCAGTTATTGCAATGAGGTGGGTTTTTTGGTGCCTTGGGATCACAGGATCAGATGTTAATTTGGAGGAGGAGGAGTCATATTCCTAATGAGCATTTCAAAATGCAGCCTATGAAACAGCATGCTTAAATAGCCAGTATTTTAAAAATAAATAAGCTATACCAACAGTCAGGATTTTCCATTGCATTTAGCTACTCTGCATTTCCCTGGATTTAATGATTTCATATGTAAAACCCATGCTAATTTCCCATTAGGCTTTTGCCCAGAATAAAGCCAATCTTGCCATTTCTCCCTGGTCTCTAACCTTTTGTGGACATATGTCTGGAAGGGATGGTCTGAGCCACTGAGTTCAGCCTTCTCTGCAGAAAACCTCACCCCACAGGTGTGTTCATATATTCAATTTTCAAATTTGTTGAGCTTTTCTACCCACAGCTCCTGCAGAGAGACAGGTCCAGAACCACGATGTTCCAATGCTTAGAAACATCCTGATTTCCTCCTTAATTCCATTTATGTTTATATCCATCTGTTTCTGGGCCAGCAATTTCCTATGGCTTGAAATAGCTCTCTGCTTCATGAGGGTGCTAACCTGGATGTAATCTATGCACAGACAGCAATCATATGCCACTCAGCCTTTCTGCCATTAAGCAATTTCAAAATTTTCAGTGCTCAGTCCACTGAATTTTTTGCACTTTTCTCAGTTCATATTCTGAACTAGAATTGTACACAGTATTCAAGACACAGTGGTACCTCTCAGTCTCTACTGGAAATATTCTACAGCCCTGCATTTAATGTACAGTTGGCTGAATCATACTAGTGGCTCATAATGACCATAATGAATAATTATAATTGGGCATTTCCAAGCAATTGCTTCCCTTATATGAATGTCCCCTATTATGCCAGAAAAATCTTGTTATTATTAATCCTTAAGGACACTGCCTTCTATTCTGTATTAAATTCAACTTTACCTCCATAGATCACTTGTTGTACAGGATTGAAATTTTTGATATGGCCCATTGTGAGCAATGCCTCTGTTTTTGCTATCAGCAAGTTTAATTAGCACATTCTTATTTTTGTGTCATTGCCTTTGCTAAATAATATTGGCCAATAGTTGGAGCCCCCACTGAACTCCCACTTTGGTCACATAGTCCCCTTTCCAGCACAAACCTCTTTTCATCCCTCTTTTAGCCACATCTTTATTTATTTCTTGTGCTATTTCCCATTTCATCTAATAATCTCACAAGTGCAACATTGTCAAATACTTTACTGAGATAAAAATTGATTGTATCTAACAGGTTTCCATCCTAAAAATTCTGCTGCCATTAAAATACACTCATGGCCTATCTTTGGTAAACTTGAACTGCATTTTATCCCATCTTCTATTTATTTCCATACTGTTCATTCATTTCAAGCTTTATTTTAAAGCTTTGTGCGTTGTTGTAGACTGACAGAATAATTGCAAATATAGCAAATGTTTATAAAATAAAAGTGAAGTTTGTTATATAGTACCACCACAAGCCCACAGGTGGATTGAAATCCCTACCACAAGCCATAAAACTTCATTCCCTAGTTTTTTCACTAGTCAGTAGTGCTCCCCCTCCCTTTGAATAAGTTGAGCTCTCCTAGTTTAGCTTCCACCCCACAGTTCTTTTCACTTTGTGTATATTCTCTTCTGGCTTTGTCTTTCTTTTCTACATCTGTGTCTGTTCTGAAAGCTGCAAAATTGCTCATTAGGCTGAGGCATGCAACCAGATGATACAAAACCTTTGGGGCTCCCCCTCCTTTCTGTGCTAGTTGCAATTTGCTGCCTATATTTCTAAATAGTCTTTGTTTCAGTCTTCTGCAAGACCATGTCTGCACCTCCAAGACTCCATAGCTTTCTTGATTCATTCATTTCCCTTCTCCATTCTACACAGAGCTTTTCCTTGTTTTTTCTCTGACTGTGAAGGTAGTTACTCATCCCTCTTTCATACTTGGAATGTAAATTCCAGACATTTTTTGTATCTGTGTAAGATAAATTCCAGATCTTTGTCATGTTTAAGCCTCTGATTTATTACCTCAATTACTATGTCTAGTTTATCAATATTTGTTCTTATAATATTAAAAAAGCTCTGTAAAACTTTGTCAAAACAGCTTTGTTTATTCTTCCATTTCATTTGGAATTGGTGGGTATGGAGAGAGGACTGTTCTGTTTTTAATTTAAACACAACCAGTTTCCTTCCCATCTTTACTACCTACATAAATTAGTCTAAAATAGCCTGTCTTAGTGCCCAGTAAATAAATAAAGAAGCTTTTGTTGTCACTTGCAGAGTACCTGAGCTGTAGTGGCATTAGCAGCCCACGTTTTTCACTGTACAACTTCATTTTTTCATCTGTCTTCAACCTTGCCAGAAATCTTCTTCATCCCCATGTTTTGCCAACAACTGAGCTGAGATGCCTACAGATTTTCCTTTCTCCAATCTCCATTTGTGCTGCAAAATTACATTGAGCTCCCAATGAGACTGTAAACTTTCCTCAGTTTTCTAGAAAATTCTTATTTGTAAATAGTATCACATAGATATCCATTATGGGTATTGAAAAGTTTATTACCAGACAATTTGTATAATGCTTGAGTTGTATGCAATGTCACCTCTTTGCCAGAATGCTGATTGCTGTCACTAGACAACTGATATGACAGGCATTGAAGCTAGTTGATAAATACACAATTAAAAAAATCTACAATATAATGACCTGAAATCCTGCTGTCCTCAACTATTACACTCCTTTCAGCACACTGAAGATTATTAAGCCTATAAAAAACCCAGCCTAATATACCTAAATTATGGATGCCATCACTAAGTCATAATACTGTATGAACTGGGACTAATCAATTATATATTTATTAAAATTTAATCCTCTATCTTACTAGCAGTGAAAGTCCTATCATACAGACTGCAGTTATTCTGCTGCTATGCTGTTCACCTTTTCATCCTAAAAGCATCAGTATGCTCACAACTTTGAAAAGAGGAGGATGTATAGGTAAGCTCTATAACAGCAATTGGAAATTTAATTTTCATGTAGAGAAGAAAGAACATTAATTTTATTTTTATGGTTCTTCCTCAAAGAGCCATAGGTATGTCCTCAAAGGTGTGTCTGTACTTTTTTCATGCACATTTTTTTCACCTTACCTGTCCCTTAGTGTTGTGCTACACCCATTAAATTGCATAAAAGCAGTTCTTTTGCCCCAGAAGGCTGGAACCTTGTTCAGTCATTAAATGTATTAGGAGGAAAAGTAAGGATGATGGCAATTCAAACCTAGTTCTTATTGCAAGAATAAGAATAGCCTAAGCCAAAATAATTTGAATGCCCATACACCTGAATCAGGGTAAGAGTGAAAATATATACACCAGTTTATATTCTGTAGTTTATTTTATACACACATACAGGAGCAGAGCAGTTCAAAATTTACAAATTCCCAAGAAAATTGAGTACTTCAAAAATCTGTTAGTCTGTACCACAAACATGAATATGCTCAACTTTATCAAAATGTTTGCAACCATCTTCATTCCCATGTGAGCAGAAGGTTGGACTAGAAGATATTCTGAAGGCCCTTCCAATCTGACTCATGCTATGATCCTGTATGAATTCTCTCCCTAGAATTGTCTCTCTTCACAACCATTATTCCACACCCAGACATGCACAAAAACAGATGACAACCCTTTTTCAAAGAGCTCATAGCACAGATCTGTCTCCCATACATATTTATTCCCTTTTTGGTACCCAAACTCAGGATGATCATGACCACACATGACCATCTGCTCACAAATGGCCAGGCATATATTGTTACTTTTCTTTTTCCAGACACTCAGTATTGTACAACAATCATTTCTCTCACTGTCTATCCCAAATACTTCTTCCCTTATTAAATGTTACATTCTTTTGTAATTCCCCACAGATTCTTCATTAGTTTCTATCAGATTTTGTTCAAAACTGTTGGACTTTCATGAACCCTGAGTTCACTTTCTCAACTGCAGTCATTATCTAAAATATTTCCTACCCATCTGACTATATGAGTTTTTTTGGACAAAGGATTTCTCACCTATTTTCATTACTTCACTTTATTTACATGAAGTGTCATGTAAATATGGACAACTTCCATGATGCTTCATTGACAGTTTCTTATTTCATACACTTTGCTTTGATAAACAATTCTTGTCCACTCTTTTCATAATTATCCCCATTAGATGTGAGCTCTTCTTTCTATAATTTAGCCTAGCAACCAGACCATTCTGAACTAGAAATCATATATATATATAAAACAATACAAAAAAATCCATATAGAAGTAAATAGGAAAGCAGGTAACAATTTACACAATTAATTAAAGATTAAGAAATTATTGTTACTGTTCATCAGTATATCAGTATATCCAGAACAACTTCATTAAATTATAGCTAATCATGGTAGACAATCTTGTGATGAAAGCAATGTAAAGCTGCAGCTGCATTTCCTAGGTATCACAACCATTGATTCCCCATATTAAGGGCTGCTCAGAGTCCTAAAATCCAAATAACACTTAAATGGCAATTTACCAACTCTGCTATCAAAAGGGTATCAGTGAGTTTTAGAATGAAGTATTTCTGAGCTAAGCACATTGCTGTTTTAATGAAGAAAATACACCGTATGCTTAAATCAAAAACTTCTGGCACCTTCACACTGAGAGGGGAAGCTGCACTCCACCCCAAACTCTGTTACAGCCTTTGGCAGGAGCACACAGTAGCCTCATATGAACTGTGGAATCTCTAAACACTGTCAGAGCAGCCTTCATTTAGGAAGAGCTACATAAAGCAGGCTCTGCTAGGTTCATCCAAGTTCATTTATAGAACACTGCACCTTCAGTTTGTGGGTTGGTATCCCATATTTGTTAAAAAAAAATCAGGAACACTATACTAGAAAGGAAAGGGACTCCAATGTTGACATTACAGAAATTCTTGAACAGCCATAATCATTAATGGAGGCCCTGTACTAGAGTACCACTACAGAAATATGAACCCTGAAGACTTTAAGACTTTGTAAAGTATCCTATTTTAAAATGCTAACATCAGGGTTTTTCTTTGGCTGCTGGAAGTAATTACTTTCTATTGCTATTTGGTAAATAACTATTTCAAAAAGGTAAATTACTAGGACTAGCAGTCTCATAGGAGCCCAGAGAGAAGGAAATTCAGATAATCAGCACAGTGAGTTAGTGAGTTGTCAGAAACATAGATAAGATGGGGAGAGGTGCTTGGAGAGACTAAAGAGGAAAGGGAGGACAGCAGTAAGAAGGGCCAGAGTTAGAAAATGCCAATAATGTTAATTAATAGCTACACCAAACAGTTTTCTGCTGATAGAATTTGTTCTTCTCAAGTCAAAAGAAATAGAGTATTTTCATGTGTTGTTTTTCCCTGTTGTTCAGGGATCTTCTTCCCTGGGGTTGCCAGCTGTGTTTTGATAGTCAGATGGGGTGGGAGATTTCTCCAGCAGCAGATTCTGACATCTTTTTTCCTGTCAAGGAAAGAGCTTGACAGTCATCAGTTCCGTTGCTTGTCAAAAGGGAATCTGCTTGCTCCTTGTCAAAGTGCCTGCTCTGCATTTATTACCTTTGTTTGGATTTCTTTTCTTTGTGCAGTTATATTTTCTGCACACAAGGATTTTCACCCTCTCAACAAAAAGCTCAGTCAGACCCATCAGATGGCACTCCTAGAAGGGATTTCTGAAGCCTGATGATCACCAGTCTCCTTCCACCCCGTGCATTTCCCCTCCCTGCCAAGCAGGGTGGTGTGACAGAGGCAGTTCCAAGGACAAGTCATTTATTTCTCTGCCTGTCTGGCCCTGCCACACCCAGCTGTGGGACACAGGGCCCCTGCAGCAGCTTTATTTGCAGCCTTGCCTTCGCTGAAGTCAATGACAAAGATGACTGGTGAATCTGAGGCACTATTGCTTCTCATTCCCAACAAGCCATGAAGTGCTCAGTGGGACATGGCTCACTGAAGCAATTGAGTTTTTCAGAGTATTGTGTGTGATTTTTAATTCTGCAACCCTGCAGTTTTCTAAGAGCTGGTTCAGTACTAAATGGAAAATAATCCTGTTTTCATCTGCTGAAATCAAATAATTCTATTTATTGATGGCATTCCTAAATTATTTGTAAGGGAGAAAAAGCCTTCTCTCAAATCTCCAACTACCTACCATATTTTTTCTTTTTTTAAAATTATTTCACCTTCTCAAAACATGTTTGGTGATAGTGAAAGCATTGTTTTATTTGAGATTACTCCTAATCTACAATGGTATAGTGAAATTACAGAAATACAGCTGAACTGTGGCTACTGATTCATGATAAAAAATGTCAGCAATAGCTTAAAACCTTCTTAATACCCCTGTGCCCCTCAGCTGTGCCAACAAAATTGCTTGCAGGGCTTCTGAACTAAGGTTCATTAAAAAGGTGCCAGTACTAAGTCAAGGAACTGACTGGAGTTAAAAAAGAATTATTGATTGTGATAATCACTAGCACATTCAGTTGCTAGCACAACTGAATGGCTGGCATGCCACAGGCAGAAGAGGGAACAGGAGCAGGGAAGCAGGAATACCTCATGCTGGTAGCAGTGCCTGGACAGCAGCAAAAACCAGCCTGTGCTAGATCAAAACTGAGAGCAGGATTGTGACACCCACTGAGCCAATTCTCAATTATTTACAATTAGATTATCTTCATTGTAGATAATCTGTGCCACAAATGTAAAACCAACCACACTGCCTCCAGCATAGGTATTAGCTGAAGCCCATGACTGTACAAACATCTCTTGCAAGACCGTGCCTGGCTTGGGAACAATGCATGCACCGTCCTGCAGAGCCAGAGATCATAAATTCTGTCAAACCAAAGTGGCCTCTGTGAAAAAACAGCTGAAGCTTTTCCTCACCGTGTTCCCAGAAGCAGGAGTGACAGACAGCACGCTGCAGTCACACCACATTGCTTCCCCCCAGGAGCAGCTCAAACCTAGCTGGGCTGCAGGCCAGCTGCAGGCGCCTTCATGTGGAAATGATCCCCAGCAGGCAGGATTGATGTGGAAATGATCCCCAGCAGGCAGGATTGTGGGAGGCCTTTCAGGTCAGGTGAACCCGATACACAGGCACGGATCCGCTTTGGATATCTGACCCAACAAACTCTCCTACGGGCAACTGGGGAGACAGCATTGAAACATCAACAGCAAGAGTCCTAGCCAGTTTCTGGAGGAAAGTATGGCAAGAATGAAAAGGCCAAAATGTCATAGGTGACACCACCAGTGAGGTATTTACACTATAAAGTATTACTTGCAAAAGAAAATGGGAAACATTACAATTAGGAGGAGGAGGGTGTTGAGAAGCGTTCCATCTTTGGGTCAGCTCCAACCGAGCTGCATGACCCTAAGGATTCAGCTGAAGTCATAAGGTGATTCTTTCTTGGTTGTTTGTTACAGTGCTAACACTGTTTACAAGCACAGTTGTTTCCTACAAACTATGATCACCTCTCAGTGTGGAAGTGCATTTAAGTTCTGGACAGCATTTTTGCAGCTGTTTATTCTCTTTTATTTGTATTGCACCATAAAAGTGCTTACCATTTTGGATTATTTTGAAAGAACGTTGTTTCCCATAGAAAAGCAAGCCAACTTACAAGTGAGCACGAGTAATTTGACTTTAATGTAATCACTATCACAGTTTGTCTTTAATGGATGATCAAAAATTCACAACTAATTATTTTCATACTTTGCATTCATTCAGATAAGGTGCACAACTCCATAAAAACAAGTTAGCCTCAGGACTTGCAGTTCTGTGTGTCTTGCTTGCCCTGTATAAGCAATACCAAACAAAGCCCAACAAGCTGTTGGCCTGCTCCTATGTTGCAATCTCGTGGAATATCATATTCATACTCTCTAGAAGTGTCAATTCCTTTTAGCCCCCAGAGTTGCTCAGATTTCTACATCTTTAAGGGTTTTTCCATTAGGAAAAGAAATTAATGAAATTTAATATGACCCTTGATTTTAGGAATAATGGACATTACAACTTGATTTATGGAGCACAAAGAAATTCACATGAATAGGAACAATTTATTTGCCTGTAGTTCCCAGACTTTTTGTAGGCAGCTGTATTCTAAAAATCTTCCTTCCAGCGTCTCTGATGTCACACAGACAGAATTAGAGCAGCTTCTCAATGACTTCCACAGTTCTGAAATGATTTCTGAATCCTCAGAAAATCAGCTGAATCTTTGACCCTCCTATTGCCTGCACCTACACAGTACCCAGGGCGAGCACAATATTTTCTACTGCCCATTATATAAATCAAAGTTGTAATTAGTTCTTGTGATCCCTGAATGGAAAGCAGCTCTCATGGCCCCTACTTTGAACAAAACAGTTGAACTGTCCAAAGTCCAACACAGCATGTTCTTCAGCCTTCATTTTTTCATATTGTCAAGCAGATCTCTTTGGAATTGTACAGAATCTCTCAGCTTAGCCAGCTAGCACAGGTGATCCCATGTGGCCATCCACTGAAGCCAAGAGAATTACTGCAGGGATGGATCTGGCAGTACAACATGTTGAACTGAGTTCCCTTAAGCAAGAAATCAGCACAAACGTACAAATCCAACTGTGTCTGAGGGTTCTGTTTTGCAGCCATCTGTACAGGCTTTTATTGTTAAACAGAACTAAACCAAATGTTAGATTAAATTATATTCATTGATTTGTGCATGAAGGTAAAAAAAACCACACAATAATTATGAAAGCTGAAAATAACTAGGTAAAGCTGGTTTGAGTTATTAGAAAACCCAGAAAACATTAAGTTTCAGTAAAACACTAAGGTTCATCCACTCTAAGACATGTTGACACTGTAAATTAACACCAGAATTCCAATACGACATTTTAAGATAATCTGATCTAAAAGATAAAGCCAGCTGAAGGCAGTTTGCTGTATGCCAGTTTCTCAGACAAAACAAGAGAGCTGAAATGTTTCCTCCTTTGTAAGGGTAATAAAATCTTGCATCATTTCTGTAGAAGAAAGAATGTGCTTGATTACTGTTTGCCAAATCAATAAGGAATTGCATGGTGAAACATATTGCTACAGAAATCCACCAGGGTCAAGAACTGAGTAAATTCTAAAATGTACATGAATACCAAACTACCTGGAGCGGTGGTTGTTCAGAATAATTCTGGAAGCCTTTTAACAAATCATGCTTCAAAATTAAGAAAATACTTTACTGTTAAAGTTTAGACTACAATTCTTCATGGGGATGGACTGATTCCTCTTACCAGCAGCAAGTAATTAATTCAAGGACCTCATCTTGCCATAGATGTAGAAAGATACTGACCCAGTCTGATCTCCAGTCTGGTGCAGAACAGTATTTTCTACATAGCAACCTCTGAGCTTCCTGTGATCTCCCTGCCATTTTGGAGCTGAAGAAAACAGAGTAGATGCCAATTTCAGGTTGTTTTGGTTGGGTTTTTTTTGCCATTTTGCTTTATCAGTAACTACCATTTTAACAATAAGGCATGTAAGTAATGACCAATGTATATATTTCTTTTTTCCAACACAGTAACTCAACTATGTTTTGATCTCTACAGTTAGAATTTTTTTTTTAAATGCAGCTCTGCACAAAAACTTGATCCACCTTCTGCTTTCACTTGTATTTGGGGTCAGCTTCTGACCGCTTTAAAGCAGAGAAACACAGCAAGGGTTTAAGCACTGAAGTGGTCTCTGATTCCGACAAAATCAATAATCCAATTAATTCACACCATTATTTTGCCTTTTTAACGCTCTTTTAATTGCAAAGAAGGCCACAAGTAGAAGATACACGAGCTGGAGCAATCACCACTGCAGAAGTCATTCCATGCAGTCACCAACTGCTCATACAGTGAAGTGTTCCTGTATCTCCAGCATGCTTTGGCACAAAGCAGCTTCTCTCCACCCCTGGAGCTGTGTGTGACCAGCAGGTGAGACCAGCCAGCTTTGGGCAGAGTTTTGCTGCTGTCCAGGTTAGCAGCTCTTCCTCTCCACCATTATGGCCCTCACTGTAGAAACCCAGCCAAGAGCCACCTTTTGCAAAACTCTGGGACCAAGACAAGTGTCGCAGACATTTCTTCATAGAAATCCTTTCTTTGGGATTTGTCCTTCTTCTGGGAAGCAGAGCCCCAGAAGAAGAATGTAAACAATTGTTATCAGCTGCTGTGAAATGTAGCAGGTGTCCCTGTGATTGGCTCATCTTCCATGCGTACCATTAAAGGCCAATCACAGGAGCAGCTCAGGGACAGATTCCCTGGACACAGAACTTTGTTATTGATTCCTTCTATTCTATTCTTAGCATAGCTGCTCTCTGCAACTTCTCTTCTTTTTCTTTTTAGTATAGTTATAATGTATTATATATCTTATATCAATAAATCCAGCCTTCTGATCAAGAAACAAGATTCTCGTCCTTCTCTCACCACAGTGACCGTCTAAGGTCGCTGTAATAGACAAGTTTGGAAATGTGACATGGGTGGAGTGTATGAGGAAATGAAACCAGCTTCTTCTCCTGGAGACGAGGGAAGCAAGTTCAAACTTGGGACCTTGGTACATGATGCATGCACACAGGTACAGAAGTGGCACAAGAGGGCTGGTGTGGAAGCATGTCCACACCATCCTGCACAGCCAGCACATCAGTCTGGGGACAGAAGTTTGATGCTTCCAGTAGCACCAAATGCCCACCCCAATCCAATGGATTAATCCTGAGAGCCCCTGCTCTGTATCAGTCTGTTTAGTTGTCTTTGAATGTATGCCAGGATGGATAACAAACAAGTCAGTTTACATCCAGGAAGTCAATCACATGCTGAGACTGATCAAACCATTACCACAATGAAAGAGGGCTCAGAGCCATAACCTCCTGCCATAAAACCTGTGACAGAATTAAGGCAAACAACTGGAGCAACAGGGTACTATAGAAAAAGCTCACTGTGTAACAGCCCAGTTTTAATAACCAGCCAGGATATGGCACACAACTATTGACTGTAGGGATTCCCATAAAGCAACTTTTAACAGCCCCTGGTTCCCAGCACAGTAAATGCTCTCCATGGGTGGGTGTGTCAGCTACACAAGAAATGGTCTTTATGATCCTGATACAAGAGCAAGAGAAACCACAGTTTGCATTTACTTGGGGTGGAAGACAATGTACCTTTTATCACATACCCCAAGATTTTAACCATGGCCCCATCTTTGTCTGTGCCATGTTAGCTAAACAGCTGGAATCAAAGATCCTCCCATCACAGTAACAATTTTACAGTACACAGATCATAGACTAACTGGAGTACATGAGGAAACAGTTCACCAAAGTATGAATGTTATCATCCAGCATTCACTGGAATTAAATATTAGTGTTCCATCAAGCATTTTCTGGAATTAAATGTTAGTGTTTTGACTTTACACAGCAGGGACTAAGTCAAGAAGTTGCAGTTTTAGGTACATGATGGATGGGAGGCTACAGAATTTGTATTAATAGAGATCTAAAACATTAAATCACCTTCTGAGAAAGACTAGTAGGTGGGTACCAGAATGGCTAAGACACATAGGGAGTTATTATTTATTTCAACAGGGTACGAGGAGAGGATTGCCTGTGTCCTGGTGCTGGTGATACGGTAGATACATACCTTCTTGGGTTTTGGTTTTAGGTTTTTGTTGGTTTTGAGTTTGTTGTTTTGTTTTGTTTAGTTTTTTAATAAGACTGTACCTTTTAAAAGACCAATAGGCTGCCAGTCTCAAGGAAGGTAAACTACTCTGAGAAACTGAGGAAGTAGATTATATTGGTCCTTCCTGAAGTCTGGAAATACATTCTGACAGATTAGTTCTGGGTCAAGAACTGATAGTAGGTGATAATGTTACAGTAATCCTAAAGCCTAAAATTAACTCACTTTAGCTGTAGGTAATACTGGATGGGAAACTGCAAATTATTTAATTAATAAAATTAAGTGGGTACTATAGACATGCAAGACAACCACTCATACTTTAAGGGCTCCTAAGAATTACACTCAAATTTTAAACAATGAGAACAACATGATAATATTCAGCCATTTTTCTATAAACACTGCTAATAATCAATAGGAAGTCAATGCAAATGCACACAATGAAGACACCACTTGTTCCTGATTGTGTATCTTATATGCAACTGGAATTGCTTATTTAACAACCAAAACAACCTCTCAACAAAGGCACTCCTTTACTTAATGCAACTGTATGATGGATGAGAGCCTGTGATTATGGCTCCAAAATTAATGAGATTAACATACATCTGAACTTAGCCAACAGGTACATGGAACAAGACTTGTGCTGAATATAGCATCATCCTCTATGATGCCTACAAAAAACACACACCAATAGGATACAGAAATCAAAGAGATACCATGCAAACTTTGCTGGGTGGAATTGGTGTAGGACCACGAACATTGAATTTGTTTAAGAGAAGAATTCTAGCAAAACAATTCTCAATATTGTAAGAATTGAAAGCTGTGGTAAGCAGAACTGCAAGCTGGTTACCAACAGCTTTACAAACTTCTACACAAGACTGGCAAGTACCTGGCACCTTTAGTGACACACTAATCTATCACTGTGGTGCCCATTCCTAACCTCTGAAACCATACCTCAAGAAGCCAGATGTGCTTTAGCTTGTATTTTATTTCAACTAACTAGCATATATCAGGTTAATCAATTTGGATAGCTATTGAAAATAGTCAAAGACAAATCTTAGAAACAATATTCTCTAACTTGGTAAGAGGTAAATTCAATGGAGAATGACTTTACACTATTTAATATAATATTGAGGGTTGCATAATGCAGCTACAAAGGAGTTAATACTGCAGTTGTTAGGAATTTGTCAGATGAGCACCACTCATATAAAAATCATACCTTTATGCCTATTTGCTGTCATTCCTAAAGTCTTTCATAAAAATATGTGGATACCTCTAGCAGCAGGAGATTGTTTGCATTGTAGTACACATGCCATCAATGAGCTTAGCAAACACCATGCTCACTGGCTGCCATGCTGAGGATGCACCTGCCTGACCACACCTCCAACTCAGAGTTACACAGCATGAAATACTCCTCTGGTATCTGCATCTGGCAGCAGGTCTCCAGTGAGATGTGTATATGGCAATGGGTTGGGATGTGTGTCTGTACCCACCTTCAAAACTATCCACTTCAAAATAATGTAAATATTGGACACAGAAAAATTTGCTGCTATCATATAACATATTTGTTTTACAGATTTATAGGTTAACTTCTTGTTGACTGAAAAAAAAAGGTGTCTTATTCTGTGCTGTTTAAGACACAGTAACATGTGGCACAACCTTCGAGACACAAGCTAATTTCCTCAACAAAAAGCCAATGTTACCTAACATCCACCTGAAACTGTAAAACTTTTAGATGAAAGACAAATGAAAATTGATATATGATGATAACAAACTGATTCAAATAGTGAAAACAAATTATGCTAAGACATTTTTGTCGTGGTAAGCAGTACTTCACATCATCAAATTACAAGTCGACAGTAATCTAAATGGCAGTTTGTGCTTAGTGTCTTTTTTGATCAAGAGTATCAGGGTAGATACGAATATTTGCAAATGACACTAAATGGAAAAGGTAGAGTATTTTCTAGTACAGATACAGCTGGGGAAAATCAGACATCCTCCTACATGTTTAGATTCCAGGCACTACTAGATTTTCCAGCAGCTGGTAAAACTCTGCAAAACTTCACTGAATGCTGGACAATTTGCTTATCTTAAGTGTTCCACCACAGTATCTGACTATATCACAACCACTCAGATCAATCACTTTCCTAACTCACCTCAAGCTTTTCAAAAGCAAAGTAATAAGGTCTTCCTGAAGAATCCTTTTCACCTAAAAATAAATTTGCACCAGTTCAAGAGAAAATAATGTATAATAATACTTGATGTACTAATTATAACATTCTTGTGTTCTTGTGCATTTGTTCTTGGCTGACCCAAAAGTCACTTATCAAGTTTATCTGACATCAGCTTTTATAAGAATAGAAAATAAAACAAACAAACAAGCATCATTTTAGCAACTTTAATAGCTGTGCCAAAATTTAATCACTTGGGCTGAATATTGCCATGATGATTGTCTGCTTTGGTCTGTACAAACTTAATTCAAAACTGTTTATATTATAGTCTAATAATAACAGCTGTAGAAAAGCCCATAGAGGAGTTAATAATCTCATCTTTAGAACAGGACTTGACTAGCTTGCAGCAAATACAGCACAGTCATACTCCAAACAAAGAGGCCAAAGCAAAATTCTGAATAGCCACTCACTAAATAGAACCATCTAACCTGAATGCAGAACCAGACAGATCCAACAGAGCTCCCCCCAAAAATTGCATATGATTATGTTGGTCCAGGCTGTCATATAATGTAAACACCCAGCTTTAACTTCAGCTCTTCCCACATTTTACATGCTTAAACTTGCAGTGTAACACCTTTATATGATTGTGTTTACACTTGCACGCACACATAAATCCCAGAAACATACAAATCAAATAGAAAGAGTGCATCCAAATGGTGCAAGTTTTAGAAGAAAGCACGTATTACCTGTAAAGGAAAAATTCAAACTATTCACCTAACATGAACATGTAGGTCCACGCTCTGTTATTTGGCAGTACCATTCAGGCTCCATAAGATGGCAGACCTGCATACATTTAACAGATGTTGGTGCAATTACATTGCTGTAAATACATTGGTTTTTAAATGGTTGCTTTAAATTGATGGGGCATGTTTTCACTCAGAATGTTTAGAATGTGATATATTTAGAACTGTAATGAACTCTGCTTACTACCCTGTACTGCCTTTGCCATACACTGTGATGACTTTGGACATGGCCTACATAAAGTACCTGTAAAAAAATAAAATGTAGCATCATCACTCACAGCTGATTGATTGGGAATTACCATTACTTGATTAATGTAACTCTTTCTAATAAACACGAAATTGGTTTTTATTCTCATTGATTCCTTCTAGAACTTTTGGTCATTGTAAGCTAACTGAGAATATATTACTGCCCTGAACACACCAAAGCCTTGAGGTTATCTTTTAAATAGTCTGATTTACAGGAGACTGTTTGGGGCAACAATGATTTACGTGTTAACCTAAAATTAGTATTTTTATTTCCTGTTGAATGATGGGATGATGTCACTTCTGAAACTTTTTCCATGTTCTCTGTCATTAATGTAGTTCTGTTATTTGTACAGTCATTATAGTATTATTATAGTAAATTAATACAACAAATTTGTTTTATGAGTCATATTAGGCTGTTCTGGAAAATACTCCAGAACAAGGTGATGCCTTTAGCAATGCTTTATACCAATTTCCTTTCCATTTATTAAGACACCAACCTGGTTTAGACCTAACGTGTTCAAACATGAAATTTTCTAAAACATTATCATACTTTAAATGACCAGGTAAGAAACAGAATGAGTTTGCAGTCTGACTTTTATGTTTCACTTTAGCAAACTTGGACTCATAAACATTATAATTATAATTTTCCCATAAAGGTTTCATTGCACTTGTTCCACTTGGCTAGGATTACAAGGAAAAGCAGTTCAATTGTTTTTAATATTTTGAAAGAGTTCTTTGGAAAAAAGACAGTAAGAAGTGTTCATGCCAGCAGGAAAGCAGCTTGTACTCAGTAGGGCTCTGAAAAGGAAATCATGATAATTTTAAATTAAAACCTGATCTACTTCCAGGTAACCAAATGGAACAAAGAAAACAAATTACCAAGGAATTTAACTCAAAGTTCATCAAGCACATCAAGAATGTCATCCTGAAAACTGTAGTTAGGAAAAAACTTTCCCTAGAGTGAAAAAATTGGGCTGTTATGTTCATATGCAAATTTGTAATTTTTTCATATGTAAACATGCTCTTTAATAATTGCTTAGCAGCAAAAGCTTATTTAAAACAGTGCTCCCTGACACATTCACAGGCTTCTTACTGACTCACTCTTCAAGAATGGGATTTTGAAAAAGAGCAATGAAAACACTCCAGGAACAGAAATACTGAAGAATTTAGATAATGAGTGTCTGTAACCTACTTCTACCTTTAGACACTTATTGTATCAAGCTTCACAGATGTGCCAGGAAGTTCTTGCTGCTTTGAAACCCCCGTCGTTTTTAAAGCAGTCCGGTAAGCTTCTTACTGGTGCAGAGACGACTTTCATTGCTTCTGGTTGATCTATGCTTATTTCAATTAGAGACACAAAAAACCCCACACAAGCGGCTGTGGCATCTCTGCAGCTCCTTATGCAACAGGGCTGCGCTGGGTTCTGGCCAGGCCCGAGGGGGCCGCCATCCCCACACGGATGCACACCAACCTCGCGTGCCTCGGCACAGCTTCGCAGCTCAGGGCTAATTTTGCAGAAGCATCTCTTTTGTGTTGAAGGATTTTGCAGGGTTTCAGCGAGATATTTCGGCGATCAGTCATCACTTCGCCGTGCACATCCTCCCCCAGCTGCCACTCAAGCTGTCACTGGGAGCAGCGGTCTGAGAGACGCTTCTCTCACGGGCAGCGCAAGGGCAGCCTGAGCACGTTTGTTCTGCCACACTTTGCACCTCTGGCACCCTGTGTTGTAGAAAAGGATTGAGAAAAGCGGCTTTGTTTTCTGCCGCTTTTTTACGTAGAAACCCTGCTCTGAAGAGGTCACTGGCTGAGGAACGGCTTCTTCCTGCCAGCTCTGGCTCATCAGCAAAGCAGCTGCTATTGGTGCAAGCTGCAGCGGTACTAAGAGACGGCAAATGTTCCTCCGGGACCGCTGCTGATACTGCCCGGAAGGGCCGAGAGCGCCCGGAGCTGGCGGGTGCTGCGGCCAGCGCCGACTGCGGGCGGCCATTCCCGGCGCGGCCGCGGCCGCCCCCCGGCAGCGCGCTGGCACGCGCACCCCAGCATCCTCACTTGACGCATTGCAGGTACCGCGCGGCCAATCAGAGGCCCTGACTCTTAGCAGATAACCATTGCGGAGTCCCGTTAGCCAATCAGGCGCTCCTTGACAAAGTGCTGCCTCAGGAGCCTCAGCACCGCTTCCGTCGGCCGCTGCCGTTCCAGGCAGCGGTAACCTTCCGCGAGAACATATAGGTCCCGCCGCTGGCCAGCGGCTCGCTGGCGGGAGCGGCCCGCCGAGGGACAGAGGGAGCCGGGACCGGAGCGGCCGCCCCAGCGCTGCCTCCCCCTCGCTGGCGCTGCAGAACCTGGCAGCGTGCGGGGTGCAGCCCCATCCCCCGGGCAGCGAACGGCCGCCGAGTCCGGCACAGAGCCCCGCTGCGGCCTCGTTGCCTGCGGGACAGTGAGGGGGAAAGGGTGCCTGGGGAGGCCCCTGGAGGCTCCGGGAGAGCGCAGCGGTTTGTGCTGTGCCGCTCGGGCCATCTCTGGTGGGTGTAACGCTAATCGCCATCGGCAGTTCCTGCGGGGGGAGCGGGAGCACGACCAGCGCCGAGCCGAGCCAAAGCCTCGGTTCAGGCGAATCTCAGAGTGCCTCCAGAGGAGCTGCAGAGCTGCCGTGCCAAGCTGGCGAGCGGCATCTGCGGGAGCACAGCCGAGAGCCCTGCAGTGCCGCTCGGGAATTGCGGATGCCGCCACAGCGCCTTCGGGAGCGCCGGCAGCAGCCGCAGTGCCGAGCGGCTGCGGGGCATGAGGGCAGCTGCTGTCCTACCGAACAGCTCGGGTCCTCTGTGGCGAGCTGAGTTCCCAGCGTATGGACAGCTATTCCTCCATATCCTTCCAAACACCTACCATAGGTGTACCTGCTTGAAAATTCACCTGCTTCCCATACCCGTGTAATAAATCCACTTCACTCTGAGTGCAGCTTCAGTGTAGCTGTGTTTTCATGCCAACAAATTCTGCCATGCCAGATCGCTTTCTAAAGGATGCTCCCTGGCCCCACTGGTGGCTGAGGGTTTGCTGCAAGGATCTCAGGACAGACAATTCTGGCAATATCATGTTTTTTCAAGAATTATGCTAGATGAGTACTTGGCACCCATAGACCTCTCACAGAACAGACTAATTTATTTTTTTTTTATACAAACCTGTGGGCCATCAGTGCGTCCTGAGAGAACAAGGAGACAAAGAAAGATGTGGGAGGAGGAGTAGGAAGATATCTATGTTTAAGTGATTTAACCTCATAATAATAATAACAAAATAGCCTATTTTGAGTCTTTTGGTTTTTTGCTTATTTAATGCTGAATATCTTGTTTCAGTTATATTTTAGTTGAGAGGATTGGTGCTCCGTAAGCCCCTAAAATAGAATATGGAGATAGAGACAGCAGAAGCAGAATGGTTGCCAAAGTGAAATGATCTGGAGTGCTGAGCACTGCATCAGCCCACACACAGGCCCACCCCGAGGATAGTGATGCAGAGAAGTCTTAGATGGTGCTCCCTGCTTGGAAAAATGATGTCAGTATTGGCAGACCTGAAACTAAACCAAAGGCTAACCAAAATAAATTCATTAAATGTACTTCCCTTCTATATAGCATAAAACCCCCCATTCTCTGCACCTTTGTGTTAGGCTTGTGCTCTTTAACAGCGCTGCTGACAGCTTCACAGCCAGCACATAACAGTGCACTTACTAAATATAAGTACTTCATTAGCATCTAGAATACTTGTGCTACCACAAAAATAACAACAAATAGCCATACTGTGGGGAAGGTCAATGCTGCTTGCCAGGAAAGGTGTGCACAAAGTGCTACATGCCTAGGACAGACTGGATTTTTTAGACATATTTTTATTCCACGGAAGCTGATAGCCTCAGAATAAAGCAGACAGAACAGAGGTTTAATTAGGCAGCTGATGTGAACTGTAGTCTCACAAAAATGTGGGGAAGAATATGAAGCCTCATGGAACAGCTCTGCTTTTTAAGTTAACGAAAAAAGATGGCTTTCCTTGGTACAATTTCTGGAGTTTCAACAATGATGGGAGTTGCTTTAGGATTGAGATGCATACTCTGAGGGTTGGACATTTTAACACTCTGAGCTTCACATGAGCTAGTGTCCCCAAAACGAAAAACCTAAAGGTCTACACAAAGAACTGGATCAAAGAGAAACCTTAAGGGGGATATCAGAACCTACATTCTGGAGACATCAGATGTCCCTGTTCACCAAAAGAATTAAAAGAGAGGAGCCCTCAGGAGAGCATTTCTTAGGTGCTGCCATGGAATGTCCCCAGGGGAGAGGCAGTCATTGGCTCTCAGGCAATAGGTTACAGAGATTGGAATTTATAGTTTTATACTAGAAATGCATCTTCTCCTCAAGGTTGTTGAAAAACATGGGTTTTTATCTCCCCAGAAGCATAGATAAGTTGAAGTTATTTCATTATGAGGAGGGTTTTTTACTGGTGCATTCACAAACAACATAAAATAGCCATCCAAAGAAGCGAAATGGTTCTGTAGTTTTCTTCCTCTGTGTAAGGCAAAGGAAGAAGTGTCATTTGGCAATGGTGCTGCCTTCCAGCATCTGTAATTTGGGATATATCTGTGCTTCCCACCTCAGGCCAGCTTTGCAGCATGGCAGATTAGAATGCTGCATGTGTCTTGGATGACAGTATTTGACATCCATTATTAACTCAGTTGGTTTTGATCTTGGAGCTTCTTATCCTCAGATAAGATTCTATCCCAAACTTATTGAAACATCTCAATTCAAGTGTGTGAGGGAAAGGAAGGGAAGACTAAATCCTTAACTCATGCAGATTAATATGGATTTATTGACTTCAGGGCATGTTTACATTGCTGAAAATCTGTACCAGAAAATATGATTCTGATTTAAAATTATGATCACCCTTGAACCACATATGTGGAGTTGTTTAATTTTTTATCATTTGCTGTAGCTCCACCTGACCCAAAGAAATTCCATTTAATATAGACCTTCTACAAAATTATAATTAGGAGATAAGTAAAGGAGGCTTGGCCATTAAAGGAGGTATCTGTGGATTTTAAATACCTGTCTGCCTATATCATATATATTCTTATATTTGTTAAGTTTATCTGAACTTTTGTTGCAAAATTGATATCCCAATTTGCCCCACAGGAGTATTCAGATAAAAATTCATAACTCACAGTCAATGGGGAGGTATAAACATTTAATAATTTCCATCATGTAAAAAAGCAGTCCTAAATATCTGTGAAGATTTTTTTCCTATGTTAAGGAGGACAAACTGACATGAGGAACAACATTACTGGGGATGAACGAAAGGATTTCCAGCCTTTCTTCAGCACTTAAATTCTGAAGGATATTTGTGTACCATTGTTTATTGTACCATTATAAGCTATATATTAGTTCAAAATCTGTAGCTAATGGCAACAGCTATTCAGCTTTTATCAATTCTAATGCAGAAATTTAATATATAGAGTATACAGTATATATAAAGTAAACTATTTTTGGCCCACTCATTTTTCTAGCATTTTCTTAAGAAATAAAATGCAAACTCAAGACATTCCTAATAAGGTGAATCTGACCAAAAATTGCTTGTTTGTTACATTATATCACTTAAAAATTTGAGGAATCCATCTACTGAAATTAGAAACGAGTTTTCCCTATTATTAGAATAACCATTCCTGTAAGTATTGTTCTATACAGAATATTTTAAAATGTATTTTATGGTAAAAATATATTACTTTCCTTTGACAGATGTATTACCTGGATTCATCATCAGGGAATATAGTTCTTGTACATGTATTTATCAGTGAAAAATCAAGACCTAGGTATGCTTGACAATATTATGTAAAAATATGTAATACTTAGCAAACACACAATATATAAATATCCTTTCCTCTTCTGCATTTGATTCTTGAAAAATAGTGGATGCAATTTAGCTCTTATCTGTAAAAAACACTAATGGTAACAAAACAGAAAAATGGAGCGAGTGAATTGTTTATATCATGAATCATCCAATGTTTACCTTTTATGAAACTGGCAATTGCAAAAACTGAGAAGGAAAACCCTGTTTTCACATACTCCAGTGTCTCTAGAGAACTCTTCATAGGACTATGAAGAAAGATCAAGGGTTTTAAGTCTGTGTGGAAAAGTTTTGGGGTTTTTTTCATTTATTTTACATTGCAAGTGTTAAAAAAAAAAAGTAGGGAAACCTTTGGTTTAAAAGAATTGTTTCATGATGTTTAGTCTGCAAGATATACGAGTGAGATTATATGTGGATGCAAGCCTGTAATTCCCATATTTACAAATATTTTTAAGACAGGATCTTGAAGGTTCCCAACTCAAACTATGCTAAGTTTAAAACGTGAAACTTCAAATTATTGGGTCTCAAGGATGCTATTTTACATAGGTACATGAAAAAGAACTCACTAATTTAATTACCATGTGCAAATAATTTACTTCTGCCTAATGGTTAAATTAGTTTCATATAAACATCTAAAACTTCACAAGACAACGGGCACTCAATGTAGGCACCCATCACTGATTGTTCAACTACACAGATGGCCTTCGAACACGGAATGCTCAGTGAAAATCCATAATTGTTTGTGATTATTGAGGCACAACACTGGGAATTAGGCAAATGTAAATTAAATCACAAACATATAAAAAACTGAGGAATTAGTTTTTTTTTTTTAAATTTCTCTCGGAAAAGAAACAGTTACCTACAGGATTATGTCTGTACCCATTTAAAACTGCTCCAAGATCTGGAACTTTAAATGTTAACATGAAAATAACTTTTATTTTCACCTCTTGTAAAAATAAATTATGTTCTAGCTTTTTATTTCAATGGAGTTCCACCCACTTATTTGCAATCTTAGTGATATTTATAGTTTATAAAGATACTTGCTTAGGTTTCCACAGCTGCCAATGGCATCTAGAATCATTAATTTTTGTGGAAAATGGTCTCCCCAAAAAACATTGCCTATATGAAGAGAATTTTCCAGACAGTGTAAAAAATTGATATACCAAGAGGATTCCAGTTGACTTGAAAAACAGTACAATAAATCTAGTTTGGGTAGCTCACACATATAACTGTCAATATTATACCCATGAAAACTAATCATTTTTTTTTTCAGTTGCACAGATGTTCCATGCACAGATATACTTGATTTTGGCTTTTTGTACTTCTAACCTATTATAAACTGGTTATCTATGCCTATTGCCATAATATCAGCCTCCCAACCGTGCATTAATGATATGACAAACTTCTGTCCATCTGCTCTCAAATCCATTCTCTCAGGACAGATGTCTGTGGAATGTTTTAATTTATTTTTTGGTTTTTTTTTAAACTTACATATATATAATATAAGAAAACTGTTGATACATGTGAGGCCATGTTCCTCATGGTCATGTTAACAAACAGTTAAAGCTGAAAAGCACACCTTGCATGTAACTAGTAAGGTTTATTATTTTGTCAGGTTCTCAGCAGAATTCCTCCTTATACCTTAGGCTGCTCCCAAGGAATGGACATGTGAAGTCTCTGCCAAAACAAAGACCAACTGTAAGATTGTAATCTTACCATCACAGCAAGGCAAAATTTGGGAATGTAATACTAGATAGAATGGTTGCAAGTCTTCCATTGCAAACATTTTATTTATTTTATAAATACATTTATTTTCTTACTATTACAGTTCAAACATAAGTCAACAAAAGCATGCTTAGAGAGAAAAGGAATTTAGAACAGTAAATTTATCCAGTCAAAATTCAACTTAATAGCTACTGCAGAGCCCTCTGTTCATAGAAAAGCTCTGTGGCAATGGGATGGCCAAGTTCTCTGGTGTCAGGCACAAACACTGAGTAATTCCATGGCCCAGTCCAGCTCCCACTGAGATTCAGGAGATTTTGAATGAGGCTGTAGAAGATCTGGCAAATCATTTGACATTGTATGTCATTGGAATGACAGGGGCATTTCTTGCCTGCCCACAACTGAATGTAAATTTTAAGAGAACAAAGAATACTGATCAAGGTCTGGCTGTACAATTGAGTGAAAGCAAATTTACAAGGAACAGGGAGATGCCAATTTACATGATTTTTTATTTGCATTAAATAAGCAGCAGAAGATTAGTATTCTGTTTTGTTTACATTTATCTTTGCCATATGTCAAATTAGGAAAAAAAAATCCCCTTAGTCAGAATGATATTTTGGAACATGAGCTGTGAAATATTTTCAAACACAGAATGATGCAATTTAAATAGAAACAACTGCAGAACTCAACTGTAGCACCTTACTTGATCATCCTGATTTTTTTAAAATAAAGCAAGATAACTATATTCTAAACTACTTTAAAAGTAACTTGATTTCCAAATTTCATTTTAAATATAAATGAATTATTAACATGATCTGTCAAGAGTTAGGAAAAGTAGACACAAAAGGTTAAAGATAAAAAAAGTAGTAGGAATAAATGCACACCAATCCTTCTACTCAAAGGCCCTGTTAATCTTTGGCAACATTCGCTGAATATTACTGAGTGACTTTCTACTCCACATTTCCAAGTTTCATCACGTCTGTCCAAACACTGTAATGCTGGTAGTTTGTAAGAGAATCTACATAAATTTTAATTACTTGTCTTATGGTCTCTCCTCAACAGATAAATCTAATCCCTTCACTTTTTAACAACTGAAGATTTGGATCAATGGAAGAACGTATTACATGTGCTTAAAATTAACTTTAAGGAGATTGAAATAAAGCACCCACATTCTAAACTGTCACATTTAAATGTTGGTAAAATTATTCTTCTAATAATACATTTTCTTTGCAAGATCATTTTACAAATTTATTAGCCCAATATTTATGTAGAATTCAGTGTTTTAACAAGTTCTTCACCTGTGTAAGACCAGCACAATAAGCTGAACAATTTGTACATGAACATTGTTCTTCACATGTCCCTGTGAGTCTCAGAGAGTTCCAAGATTCACTTGTCCAAGCAAACACTCTTGTAGCTTACACCAATCAAACATTGTGCCACGCTTTCTAGAAAGATATTAAGCCAGGAGAGTAAGAGCCTAAAATTGCTGGTCTGGTTTGAAAATGAAAGATCAATTATTTGCATGTTCTTCCACGGGGAGGGGGGGGGGGTAAATCAGCATCACTGTTTCACTGTTTGGTAGTTAAAAAAAAAAAGAAGGCATATCAAAAAAGAGGAGGATGGGCATTCCACATTTAAAATGGAAGCTGTCTATTAGCCTATCATTTGCAGATTAGCCAGCTGCAAATTGGTTTTCTGACACCATTTCATACAGTAGTTGCTATACAAATATTAGAATGGTTTGGGAACCAAACTTGACACATTAAATGTGCTATTTTGTTTGCTGAGAAATCCCTCTACATTGCAAACAGGTAACTGTTGTGCTTGCCAACCTATCTCTGTGTTCCAGAAAGGCAGGCAAATAAATTGTAACTTCTGTGGCAGAGCTATTGAAACTGTTAAACAGAACCAAATTGATTTTGTCTTTATTCCAAACACTGAAAGTATTCATGATTTTTCAAAATCATAGAATAGATAAATGAATTTCAAAAGATTTGCTATACTGCAAGCAGGTTTATCAGAATTATGACCACACTGGAAATACTGCAAGCTTCCCCATCCAGAGAGAGGCCCAAACTAAAACCTTCAAATAAAAATATCTGGAACTGAAACAAATCTTAAAATCTAAGGAAACCTGTCATGAATGGAAGCAAAATCCTAGATTTCAAAGTGGGCCCATGTTTGTGCTTCCATGCGTGTTAAAGGAGGTACAGTGTGAACACTACAGCATGTTTTGGGGGTTATTACCAGTGTGGACAAAATCCTCAGAGCTGACAGGGAAGAAATGAAGAAAACACTCTGACATCAGGACATGCCTTTGCTGCCTCCCAATTGCAGGCTTCTGAAGAGGCTGAAGTGACACCTCAGTTGTAGACGATCCGATTCTGGATTAAATTTCGCTGTCGCCTGGATTTTGGTGCTTGACAAAAGCCCTGTGATCAATAAAAAGGCAGCTGTGCTCGCTTCAACATTTTAGTTTTACAGTCGCTGTCACACACGTCTTGTCATGGAAAAAAGAGTCCTTTATTAACGTTTTCCCCGTCCCCGCGCCATCATCCTCTCCCAGGTGCCGCTCGGGGCTCCCGGGGGGGCGCAGGCCCGCCCCGCCGGCGGGGATGCTGTCTAGAAAATACAAAAAGCACCAACTTAGCCGAGATGCCCCCGCTCCGGGGGTCCCAGCCCGGAGAGCGGCGAGGACCCGGTAGGGACCCGGCGGTGAGGCAGCTCCCCGCGGGCTGCGCCAGCTCCGGCGCTCGGCAGAGGAGAACCACGGCCGGCCCCGGGCTGCCCTCGCCCCTCTGGGGGCTCTGGGCCGCAGGCAGCGGGAGCGGCCCCGCCGGGGGAGGGGAGGGGCCGGGCCGCCGAGGGGGCAGGGCCGCCCGCCGCAGTCACCTCGCACATAGCGCGCCGGGAGGAGGGAAAAAGGCCCCGCTCCGGCGGAGGGATACAGCCCCACGTATATAGCGGGCGGCGCAGGCTCACAGCCCCAGCACTCTGTGAGCCGCGCCGGGAGGAGGCAGCAGCCGCCGCCGCTCGTGGTCGCGCAGTTCGTGCAGCCGCCGCCGGGCCCGCCGCCGCCGCGCCATGGTAGGGGGCTCGTTCGTTCGCTCGCTCGCTGGACCGGCACGGGGTGCCCGGGCTGGGGCGGGGGCTGGTGCGCAGTGCACTCGCTGCAGAGCTGGGGACGGTCGGGTTGGTGGAGGCGGGCTGTCCCCGGGGAGGAGCGGGGGTGGGGGGAGCCCCGCGGGGGCCCTTCCCGCCCGGCTCTCCGTGGGGTGAGCGGGTTGGTGGCTGCGGACTCTTCCTCTCCCTACCCCCCGCCGCCTTGCGCGGGATCGCTGCGGAGCTGCGGCCCTTCCTCTTCCGCCGCTTCCTTCCCCTTTCCCCGGGCCTGCCGTGTGGGCGCCCCGGCCCCGCGCCCTCCCGCCCCGCCTCGCCTTCCCTCCCCTGCGGAAAGGGCCGGGCTCGTCTCCCCGGGGCCACGGCCCCAGCACCGGGCAGGGCGCGCTGCGGGGCGGGGCGCGGGTTTGCGGGCGAGGATCCCGCTCGGCTCCGGCACCAGCTGCACTGCGCAGGGAGCGGGGGGGCGGCCGGGGGAGGGCACCGCGCTGCAGCTACTGCGCCCCCGCCGTCCTCCCCAGTGCCCCCCCAAAAAAACGCAGCCGCGGCGGCGAAGCCCATCGCTGTCTGCATTACATCATGTCTCCTCCTCTTCCTCCCGGCCCCCGCGCACCCCCCGGCCGCGGGGACCGGGGCGCTGTGCGAGTTGCTCGCTTGGAAGCGGCCCAGCTCCTGCATGGGGGGCTCGGGGCAGGAGGGGCGCAGCCTCCCCTCTCCCCAGGGGCTGCGGGGGGAGAGCTCCTGCCCCAGCCGCCCGCTGGAGGAAAGGCGGTGGGGAGGGAAAGCTGGCCGCGGAGCCCGGGCGCCCTCGCGGTTGAATGATGAGGACGTGGTGTGGCTGCCGGCTGGAGAGAGAGGGAGGGAGGGGAAACGGGGACGCACTGCAGCAGTGGGTGGCTGCCGGCCGGGAAGGGCGCCTGTTGCGCCGGCGGGCTGCGAGCCTCCCGCCCCGCCGGCCGGGCGATGCCCGCCGGAGCGCATCCCATCATCTGCCGGGTGCTCCCAAAACAGCGAGAGGAAGGGCTGGGATTTCCCCGGCGGTTTTTCGCTTCCTACGAGAACGGAGAAACAGTTGCAGATTGACCTCTAATCGCTTTTTGGCAATGTGGGTGTTCCTCGACCCTGCCTCTGCATCTCCCCTTCCCGTAGGAGAGGGCTGACATCACCAGGACGGGATTTGATGACTTGGCTGGGTGGGGTGATGGCTCCAGCCCTGGCTGGGTACCTTTGTCCTGTAGCTGTGCTTAGGGTATAGTTAGTGGCTGTGCCTGTTGCTCGGGAAGGTGAACCCCTCGGCAATGTAGGGTTGGGTTGTGTCCTCGGGCATCACCGGGTGTGCGAAGGTTTTGGGGTTTTATTTTGCGGGGGTTTTTTGTTCCTTTTTTTTTTCCACTTGAAATATGATTTTAGAAACGTTCAGCGAGCTCTGATTAATGGGCAATGAACTGGTGCTGTGGGCTGGAGGTTTTTTGCCAAGGTGTGGCTCTGTTTCCTGTTCTGCAGGGCAGTGAGTCTGTTATGTAAATTCCTTAGATAATCTTTAAGTGAAACCTCATATTTTCTGGAAAATCACAAAGCGTGCAGGAAGTCGAGGCGGATTTTGAGCACAAGCTTTTTTGCAGTTATTAAAGAAGACTGTCTTTAGCTATTTTACCCTTTTCTCCTTCCTCCAACACACTGCATGCGGGGAATTGTTTAATCATTACATACAGAGCTTAAAAGAAACCCCTTACTTAGGTACATATGACATCTGTGTATTTTCCTTAACATATAGAGAAGATTTTCAACCCTATCCTTTTCCCTTAACATTGCATAGCTGATTAATTCTCCATTGTATTTGTTGCTCTTTGCTGCAGTTAGATGGTTTTTATACTTAATATTTTAGGACAAGAAGGGTATGGCTACCTTCTCTGACCTACAAAATTCTCTGTTCTATTTGTAAAAACAGTCCAGTAAAATGTGTTTAAAACAAGTTACTACCTTGTATTCTTCAGTATCTATGATTAAGCATGTAAAATTATCTTTTTTTCTTCACTAGGAAAATACATATTTTTCCATAAAGACCTAGTTAGCTCTTTTGAGTCCAAACTGGAGCTTTTTGTGATGCTCTATCCATACATAGGGAGAGGCTTCTGGAAGGATGTGGCTATCACAGTCAAGCTCTAGAAAGCCCTTTTGATTGCCCACTGAGCTGTATACCTTTGTATGCAGCAGTGCCCCTTGATGTACAGGAGGTCATAAACAGACATTTTAAATCTTGCCACTTAAAATTATATATAAAACAACCTGCATGTCAGGATGAGGCACCTTAAACTGCTTGGCTGAGTGGAAAAATGATACGATTTTCTTTGTCAGAGGTGGCGAACATCTCGGTAACGCGGAGATGTAATTTGTACCGTTGCAGCAGAGCCGCTCCTGTGGGGCTGGCACAGGGCTGGAGGCTGCTGCAGTGCTGGGGAGGGCAGGGCTGGAGCCGTGGGCGCCGCTCAGCCCCCGCGTGTGCCGCCCCCCACGCCGCCCTGCTGGCAATGCCGTGTGCTGTGCACCCCCAAACACCGGGCATGGGGCGTTCTGTGCCTCTCTGACCGACTGCAAGGAGCCTGCCCTGTCTCCTTCACTGCGCCCAATTGATTCACCAAGTTGCAGGATGGCGTTAGCTTCATATGCAGGTTCAAACCAAGTTAGCCTGTATGCTTTTGGAAACAGCTGCATGGTGTAGGTTAGTGCAGTCTCCGTGCAGGGACAGAATTCCAGGGTTCGAAAATGACTTGATGAAAGTAATGATAAATCACTTCTGAAATTGAAAGGAAGTGCCTCATGGCTTGACAGAGCTAGCGGTAAACATTATTCTAAAATGTTCTATTCTTCGTGTAGGCTGATCAGCTGACTGAAGAACAGATTGCTGGTAAGTGTTTTGATGATAATTTTTTTTTTTGCTAGCTCTTGTGACTAAAAGAAAATATATTATCTCAAGCATAGTGGAAAAAAACATCTCTGACAATTTTAAATCTGTACTACCACTTTTGAAAAGCACTCACTGAAAAAAATCCCAAACTAAAAAAAAACTAGACAAAAATATTCTGGAAGATTACTGGTTCATTCCCTCTTAATTTAGACTTCTTATTCCTTGGACTACAGATAATGATATTTTTTTTTAAATGTTCAGACTTGAGCCAAGTTCTCCTAGATTTCTGGCAAACAGAAATAATTGCTAGACTCAAATAAACTACTTAGAGCCAAAGGAGGCCTAGGTACTCTTTAATAGATTGGAGATCAATTACAAATGAAATGGCAACAAATAAACCTGAGATTGGTTTATTGCACATTGTTACAAGCCAGTGTCTTTTAAATAAATCTTTTAATAAACTGCCTGTAATTCAGGCTGGTCAGGAGAAGGAGCATTATTTGACCTTCTGGAGACCAGTCCCCCATTTGTGGCTGACTTGAAAATAAGTGGTAAATGACAATGCTTTTGTTCTCTGTCTGTTAATTGTTAAGGGAACCCAGTGGCTCCTTTTCCTTATTTCAGACAGCTGCTGTTTGTGGAGCAAGTGTGCCTCAGGCAAGATGCAGATGCATGGAAATGAATTACAGAGTTGTAAATGCAGATAAATAGCCATATGAAATAAGTTTGAATTTATTGTGAAAATTATGTGTTGGTACAGTAAGTAATTTGTGTTTGAGAGTGTTAATTCTCTCAATACAGGGACAGTTAGATAGAAAAAGAAAATGTTTCTTAGAATTGTGCCAGGCTTTGTCAGTAGAGTGTATTTTTAGTCTGGTTTTTCTCATGCTGGTGATGTCTCTAAACACTGGGACTGTTTCTGCCTCTAGAATTCAAGGAAGCCTTTTCCCTATTTGACAAAGATGGTGATGGTACTATCACAACAAAAGAACTGGGAACTGTCATGAGGTCACTGGGTCAAAATCCAACAGAAGCAGAATTGCAGGATATGATCAACGAGGTAGATGCTGATGGTAAGTGTGGGGAAGGTGCTGTGATCATCTCTACTGTGTATGACCTCCACACCTGGGCTTGAACTGCCTTGGCAAGACCATGACATAGAGCTCTTACAGCAGGTTCAAAATGCTGCATAGACTCTAAACTCAGAAGGATGTCAGAGATGGCAGCAGTATTTGTGAGACTAAAAACAGGCAATGGGCAGAGACAAAGTTATGCTATTTGTCTTTAATATTTTATGGGTCACAGGCTTCCTATTGCTCTCTGACTTGCCCTGACCTGCCATTAACCTGTCTTTCCATCCAACTTTTCTGTATGTGTTTTGTCAGCCCATAGTTTTACCAATGTCTGTGGTTTTGGCTAAGGCAAAAATGTGTTAGAAGTGGAATAGTGTTTTCAATGGAAGTTCAGCAGAACAGGAGGAGTGTATAATCTAATGTATTAAATCCCTAATAGATAGAGAGGGGCTATTGGAGGTAAAGGCAGAAAACCCTTCCCATATCAAGGGATAATATAATAATAACATAATTAGGTTAATAAATAATAAATTATAAAAATTAGGTTAATAAAGATTAATAAAAAAATAAAATAATAACAGAATTATTTAAAAGGAACACCAGAGAGCCCATATTGAAACACATGTTGTGTTTCTGAACTCCACCTAGGCTAACAGTTTTAAAAAGGAATAATATTTCCCCTGCTCAAGGATGTCAAGCTTCTAGTCATGTGTGTTGGTTGTGATAGTGATTTTTCTCTAACCATATTGTAAAAGAAGAGTGAAAGTATATTGGCAAGAGTATAAATTACTGGATTATGAGGCCTTATAAGTAAACTACTTCCTTTAAAAAAGTGTAAGTTGTCTTTAACAGCTAGGTTTTTGGAGAAGCTGATAAGTGATAAGTCTGCAGTGGTATGTAGAGTTTGTGTAGCTTCTTTAGGCTGCAGACCAAATGCTGCTCTGGTGGATTTAAAACAGAAGGAGACTGAGGACTTCAGATAAGTGTGCCTGCCCAACTGTTTAAATTTGGCTTACAGCAGAATGCTTTGCTATTCTTCTGCATGTTCATTGGGGTTGTTCTCAAAACTGAGTGTGAGACCTGTGTTCGTATTTTACTGGTGCATAAAGCTGGCCATGATGATAAATAGCTGTGTATGTCTCAGGGTAGAATCCCTAGGATGCAAGGATTTTCTTAAACTTCATTAGTTACACAATGAATTTGTATCCTTCTTTAAATCAATGGGTAGATCTTAGTTGAACAGTGAACTGTTTAATATGGTTTTGTGAAGTACTTAATGTGCCTTTTTGGCATATAGAGCTGAATCCTGACTATACAAATCTAGTTTCTTCACTACACCATTTTCCCTAGCTTTAAGCAGCCTGAAATGTAAATCTTTGCTTTGAATGAAGAGCTTAATCTCAGGGGTGAGGCCTGGATGTCAGCAGGGATTTTCAGTTTTGCAGTAAAATACCTGTAAGAGCACCTACAGCTAAGCTTATCAGTAATAACAAATAATGTCAGCTTTTCTCATGTCACTGGAATTTGCAGGTCCTTGTTGCCCATTTGTTGTCCTTGTTGTGTGCAACTTTGGTTGGTAAGGTAGTTAATTTTTAGAAAGAAAAAAGTATTTACAGTTTAGTTATGAGTGATGTTCCCAAATATTAGATAACCTTGGATTATAATGGCAGCTTAATATGTGTTCTTCCTGGAAGACACAGCAATTGAGAGATTATAAAAAAATTAAAAGGTTGATTTTGTGGGAGTTATTTGAAGTAAAAATAGGTCTTGTTATTGGTTAACCTTGATGCATCAAACTGGCATTTTACTTGTGGTTTTGGTGGCAAATGGTGTGGCTTGTCCTGGAAAGAAGGCAGCAGTTGATTTTGTGCTGGAACAGAGTGGCTGCTGCGTGTAACAATGGCAAAAAGGCAGTGGTAGCAATATAGAGAGAGGAACCAGTTAATCTATAAGGACAGTTAACAGAGCATCTGGCAATCTTGTCCCTGGCTAAGTCAAATGCCAAATATTTGTTTGTTTTTTTTGTGAAGAAAAGCTTGGAAGTTTAATTTTTGGAAGTTTTTTTTTTTATTAAGGCAATGGCACTATCGACTTCCCTGAATTTTTAACCATGATGGCCAGAAAAATGAAGGACACAGACAGCGAGGAAGAAATCCGTGAGGCATTCCGAGTCTTTGACAAGGTATTACTGAAAGTACAGCTACTCTTCTAAAGCAATAATGATGTCTGTATTTTCCTTAGTGTTTTCTCTCTTCTTGTCTAGAAGGAGAAAGAGTCCTCTAGTAGAAACAGAGGAATTGGAAACATAACAGATTGTTCTGAATATAGAACCAGAACTGTTGCAGCTGGGTTCTACTTGCTTTATACAGCAAGGTCTAAGCTTTAGGCTCATCCATGAGGAAAACTTTCTGGCCTTTCCTTAGAAACAGAGATTAGCAGACCTTAATGCTTGGTGGGGGTGGAGGGGGCGGGGTGGGGTTTTTTGAGATGTGTGGGTAGAGGAGGGAGATTTTTTTTCTACCTTTTGGCTTTGGGGGGAATGGGGAAACATTTGCATGGATATACATGGTTTTGTACTATCCTATGGAAGATTTTGAGGCCAAGATGATGTCATCAGTATTTGAAGGGTCATGAAGTATTTCACGTTCTCTTTTCAAAATGTGAAATTTGAGGTTGCTTTCATGAAAACTTAAGAGCTCAGCCCCCTTGACCTTGTTTAAGAATACCTGGGCATATATCAATTTTCTAGAACAGAGGTTCTCCTTTTTGGGTTGTTTGAACGTGACAGATGTTATACAAGAATTGTGTGAAGTAGTGGCTGGTGCAGCTGTAAAGCTAATGCAAGTGCATGTGTGGAAGAAGACTTTACTACTACTTTTTCTAGAAAAAAAGTGTCAGTCTCTAGTATTGTGCTGAAAATATGGGGGTATTTCTGCAGACAAGGTTAGTGTTAAAGCCACTGAGGTAGGTTATATATTGCTGATGGCCATATCCTGCTCTAAGATAGTGTATTCTTCCAGTGTATGGAATTTCTGTGGCTCAGAGTGAGCTCTAGGTTTAGATATTGCAAATGGGGACATTGGCTTAGAAGTGTTTCTAGACTCTAGAATTTCTCTTCTCTTTTTAATTTTGTCATAAAACTTCTCAAAACACCTTATGAGTAGAATTTAAATGCTTTCTTTGATCTGTTTTTTATCACCTCATCTGAAAAGCCTAACATAGTCAGCTGCAGTCTGGTAGTGTTAACACAAGAGAAAGCTGACTTCATTCTTGCTGGTGGGGAAGTTGATCTCTGCTGCCTAAGCAAGGCCAAAAAGAAGACGAAACAAAAACATTTTTGGTTTTGTTTCTGTGTTTATTTTTGAAAGCTCTTAAAAAACATTAAAAATACCTTATCAGAACTACAAGTCAGGCATGCAGTTGTTATTGCAGCACAATAATTGTATGGAAGGATATGGTGTCATGCATGCCTCACAAGGCGGTGGGACTGATACATGCTGCAGTGTGTGCAGTGTGCCAGGTCTGTGCATCTGTCCCAAGAGCTGCAAGGCTGCTTCAGAAGCAGCTATTGTAACCTAGCTGTAGTTTCCACGTTGGTCACTCTCAGGATTGTTGTTCATGGTCTTGTGCAACTCTTTTCTCATAGGATGGCAACGGCTATATCAGTGCAGCAGAACTACGCCATGTTATGACAAACTTAGGAGAAAAGCTAACAGATGAAGAAGTAGATGAAATGATCAGAGAAGCAGACATTGATGGGGATGGGCAAGTCAACTATGAAGGTAAAAAGATGCTTGTCTTGATTCAAAACCATTATTCTGACTGAGGAGAGCCTGTTGCATAGGGCATTAATTTTTAATACTTGTGATAGTAGTTATTTGCTTGTTCACTACTGTGGACAAAACCATAGCTGCAGTGAAAGGTGCTTTTTTATTCCAACTGTGTTTTAGACTCTCTTGATTTGAAGTATGCTGGAGACAGTAAATCACAGTGACTTTTTATCTTTTCAGAATTCGTACAGATGATGACTGCAAAGTGAAGAGACCTCCTTTACACCTTTTTTCCTCTAGAAGAATCAAATTGAATCTTTTACTTACCTCTTGCAAAAAAAAAAATGTTCATTTATTCATTCTGTTTCTGTATAGCAAAACTGAATGTCAAATTACCTTCTGTCCACAAACTGCATGTAATGGTTGGTGGTCCTGTCCCTAAAAGATAAAGTTAAACATCAGTTTTACAATATAAATAATTGTACTACCTTGAAAATAAAAAAAAAAAAGGAAGCACTTAGTGAACTCAAAAGTTCCATTTGCTAATGACTATTACACTGTTTGGGCTGGCCAGTTTTTCATGCATGCAGCTTGACAATTGAGCACAGTCAGACATGTGTATTAAAAGGAAAAAAAAAACCTAAAGGATCCACTCTTGTTCAATAGTGGATTCTAATTCAATTTGTAGTATAAATTGTCATAGCTGGTTTACTTTAAAATTGGTTTATACCTCAGGATGGTATGCAGCAAAATGGTTGAAGGATGCAAAACTTAAAGAAAATGCCCTAAAGGTTGAATGGTTCTCCTGTACGTAGCAGTGTGCTCCAAAAATAGGATGATCTTAACTATGGATGGCATGTCTGTGTTAAAATACTGGTTTAACATTGTCTGCATTGCACTATAGTGAAACGGGTGTCAGGCTGTTACCGTTCACAAAATTTTTAAAAGAAACCTTCACCAAGGGAGCATCTTTGGACTCTCATATTTTTAAAACCTTCTGTACCATGACTTGGAGCTGGCGGAGTAGCCTGTGGACTTCAGCACAACTATCAACATTGCTGTTCAAGATATTACAGTTTATGTCCATTCCAAGTTGTAAATGCTAGTCTTTTTTTTCCAATAAAAGACCATTAACTTAAAGGTGGTGTTAAATGCTTTGTAAAGTTAAAATATATATATATAATTGAGATAATAAACCAAAAAAGCAGTAGGAAGGAAGTGTTTCTATGAATGACTTGCTGCTAAATTATAATGCACATGTATGCAATAAGTTATCCCCTATCTTTTCAAGATGGCAAGAACTGACCTCCTGTAACCCAAGACCTTTGCTATAAATAAATGAACTTGTGCTTGCCTTTCATATTACGACAATGTTAATTTAGTTGGTCTCAAAGTCGTGTAATGCTGACTCGTCAACTATCAGCACAGAAGTAACACCTCATTTCACTACAGTGGAGAGCTCTGAGCATGCATGTCAATACTGGGGAAACATGTATAGGTTGCTTATGTTTTTTTGACAGGTTATAAAAACTAGTGGGAGAATTTAAACAGCATGGACTTCATAGATATCTGTGATTCTCAAACATGCCAAAAATGCATTTATCTGCCCGCAGAAAGAAATCAAAAGGACATTTTACAGTATATATTAAAAAAACCAAATTAAGCCTTTTTGGAAACCGGGGCTATTATGTCTTGACTTTTCAAACACTTGCATGAATTTTGTGGGGTGGAGAAGAGGACTAGGGTTAATTTAAAAACGATCTTGTTACTTCTGCTTTGCATGCACTAGCAGTGCTTAGTCATTCCAGTTCTCTGAATAAGTGTTCTCTGATCCTTCAGCTTCCCCATGAATGAGTGGCAAAGCAGCCGTGTGCACTCTTCTTTGTCTGAAAGAAGAATGCTTCTTCTCTTTCTTTTTTCTTATTTTTTTTTTAAGCAGAGCCTCCATGTGGAAGGCTTTTATGCTTGGGAGGGAGGGACTACAGCATAATTACTGACTGTAAGTTTTTGTTTCCAAATGTAATGGGTTGAAAACCTTGAAAACCGTAGTTGTTTGATTGCATTTGGTTTTGGAGAATATTGATACCATCTCTAGGAAGAGATACAGGTCTCCATTCATCCTGTCTAACTGAGGTGCGTGTGTTAAGAGCTTGATTTGCTCAGTGGGGGAGTCAAGAGACACCTCCAGAAGGCAATTGAGACTGCCTGCCTTCAGTAATTCTTTTTTCCCCTAGGGGGTGGGGGGAGTTCTGGGTGACAAAGGGCCCAGACACCTTAACCAAGTGCCTAAAAGTTAGATGGGCTGAATGTAGGCAATTGCTTAGGTATCTATTTGTTGCAAAGGCTTAGTACCGTGGCTGTGAATGCTGTCCAAGCAAACTGGCCTCAATGATGGGAATGTCTGACTACCATTTGAAAGTAGATTCTTGCATAGCAGCTGCAAACTACTACTTTAGTAGTGCTTGAGAATGGCTGCACTGATTCTGTAGACCAGCTACTAAAGAGAACGTACTCAAGAGACAGGCAAGGTAGGAAGGATGGTTGCAGCTCTGAACTAATTACTTCTGCCTGGGTGTGCAGAGATCTTGTCTAGTAGGTAAATGCTTCTTACCATCTATCTGTCATTCACTCATGGTTGGTAGGGTAGTTCACCTAAGAACAGCTGCTTTTAGCTTACTCAGTGTGCTCTGTGCTTGCTAGCAGAGACCTCATCCTGCAAGAGGTTCTTGGCTTGATTAGAAATTGTCTGGCAGTGTGCAGTGTTGGTATGCCCTGTAACTGAATCTGCCTGGAGGTATCTAATTATTAACTGACTTCAGTACCACATCAACCTCGAGTAAATGTATCCTCTGTACAGGACTTAAGCTCTGTTCCCTTCTGCATAGTGAATAACTAGAAAAATGAAATGGTGTCATCAAGGTCTTTTTTAATTTTTTTAAAACTTTTTTTTCCTGTGAGTGTGTGTGTGTGGCTTTGGCTTTTTCCAAATGTGAAAGTGTGGGCTGGATACACTTGGTGCATGGCTTAGAAACATGGGACTGGAAAGAACTTCCTGGGTCATCAGATCCAGTCCCCTGCTATTGCAGGCAACCGTGTCATATAATCCTTTTAATAAACTGATCAAGCTTAAACACCTGCTTGTAAGTGGCTTGTTTTCATGGAAGTTCTGTAACTCATGTTGCTCTCAACTGATGCAAATAATATATGAAATATGAAGTTAATCAAAAGGTCCTCCAGCTTAGCTTTAGGTTTATCATTACATTTATTTAACTGACTTTCTTGAACCTGTTATTATTTGCGCAACACTCAGGAAAGTGTTGAGTCTTTACCCCTCTTGCTATGAATAAGAGTTGGTGTGCTTGCTTATTTTTTTTAATGGAAAAGATGGATGTCTGGCTTGTTGAAACCTGTTAGATATGTTAATTGTCAAGGCAAGAAACAATTGAGTTACTTGTATTTGATACATAAATTTAAGGCTAGAGTATACATAACCATTTTTAAAACACATCAACTTGCAGTGTAGTTTTCTATTTAATACTGAAATTGTACTGCTAAAGTTTAAACTGCTGTTAATCATATTCCTCTTCTGATCATAATGAAAAAATAAAGGGTAAGAAAATGCTTAACATAGATTATTCATTATCATGCTTATTTTATTAATAATTCAGGCATGGAAACATCTCCAGGTATGGGGTGTTTGTTCTGTTTGCTGAGATGGGCTGGAGTGAGGGGCGGGGAGGGTTACTGATGTAGGAAATTCTTAAACCCCAACCATTTGTCTTACTTGCACAGCTCCAGAGGCACAGACATGCTAAAACCTGTTTTAGAAAGGACCCTGTGCCTTACTGATGCCTTGGATGCACGGGAGGGTGTCGGGCTGCTCTGGGGGCAGGGGACAGTGCTGTGGCTGCCAGGCCCTGTGCCCTGCCCAGCATGGAGGGGCTGAGCCTGTGTCCTGGGCCCTGGAGCGCAGCACCTGTGTGATGTGAATGCAGATTCTTCTTCCCAGATGACAACATCCTAGACTAAAACCAGTCTCGGGGGTTAGAAATACCAGAGTCAATACAGCTTGCTTATCCCCTGCCATGAAACTAAGTGGAACACTTCTTTGGTGCAATCCGGTTAGGGTTTGGGTTCTTTTCATTTCATAGTGTTGTTTTGGTTTGGGTTTTTTTGGTTTGGTTGGTTGGTTCGTTCATGGAGAAGGGAGGGGGTGATGCTTGGGATATGGTGTTTTATTGTTGTTTAGGGTTTTTTTCAATTTGCTAAGTGAAATCTGACACAGGAGCATGGTAGAACCACAGCATGTTCTTCTGATACACAGACATACAACTATCGAGTGAACATTGGCAAGGAAGGCTGATGCCCTGGTTCTCCTGACTGACATTTAGGAAACCAAATATTTTATTTTCAAGTAGAGTGGGTGGATCTTTAAAATCAGCAAGAGAAACATATCAAGTTGTGTGGGGATTTTTTTCCTAAAAGCATTGCAATTCCAAAATATTACTGATATTGGGTTTTTTTTAAAATTCAAATACAAGATTGTGAAGTAATGAATTACATGATGAATTGTATAAAGAACTGGGATTCCAAAGATTCTTGATGTTGTTGACTATAGAAACTTTGCATGAAGGCTCAAATACTTAGTGGATTTTATAAGACCCCCTATCAGTGAGTATCCTAGAGTAGCAGTCAGAGGACATTTGAAAGAGTTGGTAATTTCTTTAATAGTAATAAATTGGGTTTTGAACTGAAGTGAACAGGTATCCCAATGAAAGGCAGACCTGCTGGTTAGGTAGACACCAAGAAAACCTCTTACTCTCTCATAGATGATTAGGCAGAGTTGTTATCTAGCAGCAAATGAGTGTGTTGCTCTCTGACTGATGACTGTAACCAGGAGCAGGAGCACACTTCATAGCACAGCCCAGCCCTTTTGGCCTTCCAGCTGTTAAACTGCAGGAGAAAAACCCACAAACATTTAATACAAAAAAAATCATATCATGGGGTTAAATTTCTCCCACATCCCTGGGGAGACCAGCATCATGGAGCAATGCTACAGAAAGCTGAGAAGCAAGTCTCCCAGCATTACCACCAGTGACCCTCAAAAAGAAGTTGCAATTTGTCCTTTCCAGCATCCCTGTAGGTGAGGGACAAAGCTAGATCTGCCTGGCAGTGGGTACCACAGCCTTGTTTGTGGTAGTTTTTTGTTTTGATCTTCCATAGAATTTTCATTGACTGAGAAATCTTGCACAGATCTCCTCTGAAGAGCTTGATTCGTTTCAGTAGCCTTAGAAGTCAGCACCCACAGAAATACTGAAAGAATTATTCATAGTGCAGCATTTCCCTGACAAAAGCAACTCCTAAAATAGTGATTGAAGTATAATATGAAAACTGTTCTAATAATCTAAAAATTAATTAAAATTATTTCTGAATATTACGTATTTCCAGATCTCTAAATGTGATATATTTCAAAACCAGATTCTTCAACAAATGTCATGCTTGCTCTAAAATTTGTGGCATTTAAAATGAACACAATGTTTGAATAGGAACCAACTGAATCAACTGAGAAAGCCATAAGAAGGCATTAAAAAGCATTCTCCATTTTACTAGTTTGCAGTAGGATTGGCAATAATAATGCTGTCAGTGTAGCAAGTATTCTTAAAAAGGGTATGGGGGTATGGTGAAAGAAATGGATGGAGGGAGAGTAAAAAGAATTCCTGTCCCTGGAACTGCTTTGTAGTCTTGTCCTGCAGAGTATTTGCTGTCCCTAAGGCTATAAATATTTAATTGTGAGCACCCTGGTTTTTTTAGCAGTGGTGCTGTTATTCAGTTTTTGCAGTTTTCCTGGCCCCCCATAGCTCCACCTTGCTCCATGCTAACTTAATATTTACCTGAAAATAACCCGGAAAAGCTATCATCCTGCTGCTGATCAGAACTTGCCAAATGTGCTCTGCTTGTTCTCAGCTTTAAAAAAAAAAAAAATTTAAAATAATAATTTCCTCCAGACATTCTATTAGGAGACAAATATGACCACAATTTTACTGAGGCTTGACTGAATATCTTGTGAAGTGAAATTTTAGCTCAGAGTATTTAGCTGTCTAGGAATCTCTGTGCAGCATCAATAAAATTAGTTTCTCAAAGGTTTTGACATAAAATTTGATAGATATTTCCTAATAACTAATTTTTTTCTTTAGATATTAATAAATAAAAATTCCTACACAAATATACCAGATGCCCGACAATCAGTGTGTATGATGGTGTCCACCTTACATAGCTGAATTAAAGACAAGTAGATTCAATCAGTAAACTAAATCAGTAAGTACAACAGATTTTTAGTATCAAAGAAGATATCTTGCACTATCACACAATTGCAAAAACATAGCTAAAGTGTGAAAACAGCCTTGCTGATTTATTTTCCATCAAATTAATTTGTAGAGGAAAGTAATTTCTTAAGTAGCTCAGGTTATTATTCTTTTCTGTATTAAACACTTGCACGCATGGAAAATACTATCGAAGAAAAAATGGTGTTAGAGCTACAAAATTAGGTACTCAGATTTAAAAAAAATCCCAAACAATTAAGGTTATCCATGAAACTCGAGACTGGCCTATTGCAAAACATCATGGCACTGTCTGATCTCATTCTATACTGCCTTCAGCATCTTTCCATCCATGTACTAAGCATTGCATTGCAACTTTCCCTTTGAATGCATCATTCTATCCATACTCGAGTCACTACTCACTATGCAGCCCTTGCTCCAAAGTCAGAATTATTATTTTCTTATGGCTCTTAGGTGTCTGAGTGGTTCACAAATGCTGTGTTCTTTTAAGGACACACAGTGAATTGAGGACATGCTTTATCCTCCCAAACAAAAGGAGCCGAGGTGCACTGAATTCCAAAGAGGTATTTCTGAGAGTTCAATCTGAGACATTTTCATTTGTCAGAATCATAATCATGCCTTATGTGTGCTACAAAGACACCTTGTCAGTAAGAGCATCTTTCAAGTCTGAAAACCAGTCTAAGCCTCTGGGTCAGGCCATTGTAGTCCAATGTTCTTGGAAGAGGCGTCTCTCTGTAGACAGCAGAGTCTGAGTGGTCGATCCCACCCCACAGAGGGCTCCAGGAGCACTTGTTTTCCAGGGCAGCCATGGCCTGCATTGCCCAGCAGGTCAGCCGCCTTCTTTCAGCCCCCATATCACTCGCTATGTGTTGCCTTGCTCATGCAAAAAAAGAAAATACATCAACTATGCAGCATTTCTTTCATTGCGCCAAACCAATTCATGCCCAGAGCAGCAGGGAAGAGAACAAACTGAAGAAAACAGGGTAATTTCATGCTAGGACCACAAAATAGGGGGATGCTGGTGGAGGTGATGGGTTGTGAGAGGAGAATAGGGGAATAAAAGTGGCAAACCCCCTCAGTTGCAGCACTCTGTGCTTTGCAGCATAACCTTGTACTTTCGTTGCTGTTTCAATCCTGTAATTTATTACCACAAAAGGGAAAGCAGAACTACACCCCCAGCACAGGAAACTCGGTTGTGTGGCATCATGGTGACACCCCAGTGAGTCACCACCCGAGCTGCTGCCAGGGGGTTCCTCACAGACCTCTGGGACCTCTTGAGGAACAGTGAGCAAAGCTCCTTCACTTCCTCAGCCAGCCCAACATGGGAGGGAGAGCTTTGCCCACAGATTTGCAGAGGAGAGGTGGATTCAGGACTGAGGGAGCAGCTCAGAGCTCTGCAGGAAGCTGTGCTTTCACAGTCCTAAGCTTTTCCACACATTCCCTGTAACCATGACCCCGTACCTCCTGTTCTCTTCCTGTCCTGCCTGCTCCCTTCCTCTCCATTTTATTCTCTATCCATGTTGGGCCCAGCTTGTACCTCTCAGACTTTTCTAGGTCTCCTTGTCCCACAGTCCTTGCTCCTTTTTCATTTCTGCAGTAGTGGGCTAACCCCAGCTGGGAACTCAGCCCCACCCAGCCACTGGCTTGCTCCCCTCCCCTGTGGGATGGGAGAGAGAATCAGAAGAATAAAAGCAAGAAAATTCATGGGTTGAGATTTAGACAATTTGATCAGGAAAGATTATGCACATGCACAAATAAAGCAAAACAAAGAATTAATTCACTAATTAATTCTAATGGGCAGGCAGGTGTTCAGCCATCCCTAGGAAAGCAGGGCTTCATCCCACATGATTATTTGAGAAAACAAACACAATAACTCCAGCAACATCCCCCCTTCCTTCTTCTTCCCCCAGACTTTATTGCTGAGCATGATACCTTATGGTATGGAAAAAATCCAATGGTTTGGGTTGGAAGAGACCTAAAAGATCACCGAGTTCCAACCCTCTTCCACTAGACTGGGTTGCTCAATGCCCCATCCAGCCTGGGGTGGGGCATCCACAGCTTCTCTGGGCAGTTCCCTTGGAACAGTTAAGTCAGCTCACCTGGCTGCATTCCCTTTGTGCATCCCCAGCCTGCTTGCTGCTGGGGTGGGGTGAGAGGCTGAAAAAGTCTTGATGTTGTGCAAGCACTGCTCAGTGATAGCTAAACCATCCCTTTGTTATCAACATTTTTTGTGTCACAAATCCAAAACCGAGCACCATACAAGCAACTATGAAGACAATGAACTCTACCCCAGCCCAAGACAGCAACCATCTATTTCTCTCACTAATAAGGGCTGCCAATGATGTATCTTCTTCCAGATCTCCATTTCCACAACTTTTGGTCCTAATTAGTTGATTTCTCACCAAACAACTTTATTCTCTGTGTTGCCTAAGAGAGGGTGATCGCTCAGGTCAGGGCACAGACTAAAGTTTTGCTGTGCTCTGCTCAGGCCCCAGGTTTCAGGTGTGGATCTGAGCCTTGCCTGACTTGCTTGACTCACAGCAGCAAAGAGCTGTAGTTGCAAAAAAGAAGATACAGCCAGCACAGGCTGCCCCAAGCTGCAAGCTGGAGATACATAGTCTAGGGTGAGGCAGCTGTTGGAAGTCCACCACAGTGCTGCCTGTGAGGGTCCCCTGCTCTGCCTCACCTCTTCCCTGAAACACTGCTTTTGTCTCAGAAGAGTTACGGCTTTTGTAAACATGGAGTGCACCACTCATATCTTCTGCACCACTCTCATACCTTCTTGCACTCACAAAGAGCTTTGCTGTCCATTTTTGAGCAGAATCACACTAGATGTAAGCTTAGGCAGTCACTTCATCCACCACTGATATTCAGCCATTTTGAATCTAAAATGTGGCAGATTTATAAGGGACAGTCTTTGCACATGGGTTGTTCCCAGCAGACATCAATGCATTGTCTTTTGAACTTAGGGCTATAATGTGGGGCAGAATAAATCTGAAACGGGGAGGAAAATTATACCTGGGTCTGACACAGAGATCCCTCCCAGCCCTTTTCTCCTACCAACCCTCCTCTCCATTTGTCTTCCCTAATCTCCATCTCTTCTTATGTATCATGACACATTTTACCTATTCTACAAATCCCACCTCATTGAACCTAACTCTGTTAATAGGCAGCTTTAGATTAGGACATCAGTTACTATTAGATAAACTACTGCAGTAGTACCCACACAGAAAAAGTACAAGCAAGAAGCTCTCAACTGCAGAAGTCTGCCCACACAAAAAGTCACATAAAGTTTGATTGCACTGATATTAAATTATTGGGGTAGTTTGAAGTTTTATGAAGCCATATTTATAATAATGTCATTTTAGTACTCTGTACTTAAACACATTAGACCTGATTCCATACAATAGGTAGTTGCTATTTGGGGGAAAATAACCTTCCTTCTCAGATGTGGCAAAAAGCTTTTTCATAGCAAAGCTGTGGCCACTAGAGAATATATATAAATGAAAAGGTAGTATCTAATAAAATATATATAGCTAGGTACCTTTTCCAGACTTTTGCAGTACATTGCTTACTAAGAAATAATGGAATGTAATTTAGTGTTTCTCTTTTTAATAGGATAGGGAACAACTCCGATTCTAGTCTACAATTAATGTCCATCACATGCAAGCTACTTCACATGGCTTGTCAAATGATGGTTTTAGTTCAAGGATGAAATATGAAGCTATCTGTTTGCAGATTGTTAATTACTAGAGCAATACTGTGCCTCACATGCAGCTTTGGTTCCTAAGATATTACCCAGAGGTCATATAATCTACTTGTATGGCAATGTAGGTATTTTTAGTGATTTACAACATGCCAGGTATTGTCTTGACCAAATTTGAGATTAAATTAATATGAACAGTTAATACAATAACAATTGGAACCAGCATTAGGTCACCCAGCTGAATAGGGGAGAAAATAGAACCATTTTTTTAGGGCTATTGCTGGCTGTACATTGTTGACTGCTAGTTTGGGAATTTATTTCATCTCTTCAGTTTTACTCTATTAGGTTGGCAAAGTCCTCTTACCTGCAGATTTTCTAATGAATTTGGTAGACTTCTTGCTGAGTGAATTGGTTGCTGTTAAATATTTCAGTCTGGGATTTGACCCATTTTGCAAATTTATCACCTTCCAGCAAATTTTATCTCAATTTTATGTTTCCAAATAAGAAAAGTTCATCACTCTTTTCAGCACAAACCAGCGAGAGGACCACTCTGTGATCATTTTGTTCTGTTCCTGCACTGACAGCTCAGTGCCCATGAACTCTGGCAATTAGGCATGATTAGCTGAACAAGGCAGATTCATCATTAGCTCAGAATTTCTTTGATTCTGGCCATCTAGGTCAGACAAAGTTTTACAAAATGAGGCTTTGTGGTTTAACTTAATTTTGTATTATAAAAAGATAAGAAAGATTTAAAAGGAAAAAGGTGTTACTGACACAAACAAAGGTAGAAAAGCCTGACTGATGGACTTAGGGAGGAATAAAAGATGAGTGTGTTTGGCAAAGCACTCACACAGAAGAGCTCTGCTAAGGATGATGAGAGATTTCTGTAGAGCCAGCTCTGGGAGAATCCCTGCAGAGAATAGAGGCAAGTGGGGGCAGAAGTGTGTGAGGGAAGATCTAAAATAGATAAAAAATAGATGAAACATGAAAATGGCCTTGGGAATGCAACCTACTGCAAATGATAGCAGTCCTGCTGCAGAGGCAAAGCTGCCACAGCCTGTGTTAAGCTGAGCAAGGGTTTAGGGAGCAGTGACTTGGGAGGAGTGGGATGCAATCCTTTGTGTTTCCAGTTCCAGCCATGACTAGGGATGGCTTGGCTTTCTGCCTAGTCTTCAAAGCTGACTCTGTCTCCTGTGCTGCAATCCATGTTTCCAAGCTGGGTACTACTTTTTTAGGGTGTTTGCTCTATATCCAGTTATTCCCACTTGCAGTTCTCCTCAATTCTAAAATATTAGCAGACCTGAGTTTAGGACTTATCTTACAAGGGACTAAGATTGAATATGAGCTAGTTGATTGAAAACTGTCAGATAAGAGCTTAAAACATATATGGAACACTTATGAGTCGTTTAAAAGACAGAACTATATTTTTCCGTTCCTTTTTTAACCTCTAGCCCTATTTTTCTTTTTCATCCCACCAGTTTTAAAACTAGTGAAACAGAGACTACAAAAAAGGTATAGCAGGTCCCAAATTAACACCTAGTGGCAAAATCAAGTGCAAGCACTTTCCTCATTTTGAATAGTTTAGGAAATAGTCCAGAGAGAGGAATATGGTGCAGAAACATCCAGCCCAAGTCCATTGGTTCAGATATGACTTGTAAGTTGAGTTACTGCCAGCAAATGTCTGCTCTCAGTCTGCAGAGGAGACCTCCTTGTAATGTTACCTCACCTATGGTTGCCTATTTCCCTTTCCCAGGGGTTGCTGTGGTGGGGGACCTACTGTCTCCCAGTCTGGTGCTACTCCAGCTGCTAAAGAGATGTCCTTGTTTTCAGCAGGCTGAGGACTCACAGCAGTGACTTTAAACAACGTGGCTCTGCAGGCCACCCTGCAAACAGAGCCCAAGGCTCCGCGTGGTGCAGTGGCAACCAGGGGCTGCTCTAGCAGCAGGGCTTGGCCAAGTGTCCTGATTGTCACCCTTTGTGGAGGGGCAGGGACTCACTGCTGTGGTGACACACATGCTGGCCTGCATTGTCACCCTTTGTGGAGGGGCAGGGACTCACTGCTGTGGTGACACACATGCTGGCCTGCATTGTCACCCTTTGTGGAGGGACAGGGACTCACTGCTGTGGTGGCACACATGCTGGCCTGCTGCAGACTTGGGCCCACCTACCTGCCAGGCACCACTCACTTCCTGGGCAGGTTTTGCAGCTTGTGCCAAGCACAGGCAGGGGATGAGCCCAGCCTAAACCAGCCATGAGAGCCCCACACAATGCTCTGGCTGCTGGGAATTACTTGAAATCCCTTCTGGCTGCTTCACAGGACTGGGCTGGAAAAAGAGATTTATTGTTATGGTTGATATCATTATTTGTGCAAACAGGCTGGTGTGAGGTCCCCACTCACTGCTTTTATTGTCCTTCACAAGGAAGTCAGCCATGGAGCTGGTTCCTTCCAAAGCTTCCCTGTGCCCACAGGAGCAGAGCAGCCACCAGGCCGGACCCTGTCACCATCTGATTGCTGTCCCCAGCCCGGCACCTGCGGCTCACTGGCCCTGCACCCAAATGGCTGGCCCAGGAAATGTGACAGGACATTTGCATGCTGGCAGGTGGGGAGGACTGGGGGAAACTGGTCTCTGCTCAGCAGCTCCCGGTGCTGCCACCTGGGATACAAGCACAGAGAAGGAAACGCCTTACAGCTGGATGCTGGCTGTACACAGCGTCATTTAATTTCATTTGTGAAGGAAACATTGACAGCTGAACCATCAGAAACAATTGGCAAATTCAGGTTTAAACTTTATTAGTGACTTCTTTCTTGTTAATTAAATGAAACGCCTCTATCTCTCTCTGTTGGGACCCAGGACAGAGGGACAGGATCCCTCTTTCTGTCCTGCCAAGACCCTGACAGGAGGCTCAGAGACCCTGGCACAGAGCCCAAAATGCCTGTGGTTTTGATTATGACCTGTGGAGCAAGTTACCAACCTTAGATGAAGATCTGCAAGCCATGACAAATTAAGTAGAATGATAGTGAATGTATCACAAGGTGAAAAAGTAGATTTTGGGGTTTTTAGAATGGGGATCCAGGGGGGCAAGATGGAGGGATCTGGGCATGTCCTGCCTTTCTCCTTCTTCTTCTTGGCCTCCATCTTCTGCTGTGATGTTGGCACTTACAGATTGGTTTAGAGTAGAAGCTCACTGTCTAACATAGGTGATAGGTATTGGAAAGTAATTGTAAATATTGTATATGTAGTTTTTAGAATAAAGACATAACACTGCCCCGGGGGCAGGCAGTGTGCCTGGACTGTCTTGCTGAACAGACCTCAGCAGGACAGAAGAAAGAATTTTATAGATAAGATACAATAAACAACCTTGAGACCGAGAAATGAAGAGCTTCTTCAAGCTCTTCAAGAAATGACTTCTTCTTCAAGCGCCAGGCTGGGAAAAGAGACTTTCCAACTCTTCTTGGTGTCACTCTGACAAGCCAGAGATCCCAACATCCCTCTGATCCTCAAATACAGTATATTTGATATTCATGTGCAGAGGGAAATTTTACACCTTTAAACCTCCCCATCCCCCAGCTATTTATGTTATCTCAGTCACACAGTTCACTGTTTTTTCCTTTCTGGGTCAATATGGACATCTTTAGTACTTTTACAATTGGTCTCTATAAAAATTAACAGGAAAACATATGCCAGAAAAGAATGGTCATTTAGATCAAGGGATAATTCTAGAAGGACAAATGGGAAGGAGGGTCCCAGGGTAAACCTACCTTGGAAATTAAAGGTTTCCTGGCATTGGAATAATGGCAAGGATTTATGGCAAAATTGTTGTTTTTCCCTTTTCAAGCCAGTCTCCCTTTCCTAACTGAAAAGTTGTCTCATTTTTTGGCTTGAATTTGGCTGTAGATTTTAAATATTGTGTAGCAATTACAGATCATGCTCATTATGCCCACAGCAAACTAAGCAGCAGAAGAGCTTTCAATCAAATCCATCAAATTCTGGCTGTCTTATGCAGCTCCCTTGCTTTGTTTTGGGGTTTTTTTTCCCAGTTAAAATACCCTGAGTGTTTTGCAGTGATGCTATTAGGGAACTGCCTGCCTGCATATAAACAGCATTGTCACATTATTTCCATATGTCCAAGTGATTAACTCAGCTTCTGCTTGCCTTCATTTTGTCTTTTTTAGATAACTAACAGAATTTCTTAAGTGTGTACTCAGGTCAATGAGCTCAAGAACTAATGCTCAAAGAGGAGGACTTACTGGGAAATAAAAAGAAGAGCTCAATAAGGATTTATGACCCTCTGTCTGGTGAGGTTGAAGGCTGATCTGAGGCAATAGTGACAGGTATGCTATTATCATATGCCAAATATTTAATTTTTTGCTGGAACAAGTTCGATAGTGACAGTTGACTTCCCCCAGGGCAAGTGGCCTCTTATGGATGTTATCTTCACTGTCAGCCTTGTTGGATGTCTTGAAGGACAAGCTGAGACCTAATTGGGAGCTGGATAGCAAAGGGCTCATGCATAGGGATCAGCCCTGGGCTGTGGGTAGGTGGGATAAGGAAACCTGGTGTTATGAGTTCCAGGCTGTATGTGTTATGGGGTAATTAGAAGATTTCTATCTTCAGGGGTGCACAAACTCTGTTATCCAAACAGTCATTGCCTGAATTATTCACAACCCACTTAAAAAGATAAGGAAATTAAATATAAGATATATGCACATAAATCATGGTGAGATCTTCCCAGTTCCTGCTGTGGCCAAGAATGAAGCCCAGCTTTCATTACTAGCTCCTTTTCTCACCCCTTTATAACTCAGAAAATAAAATGAAAAGCAAAACATCAATTTTGGAGCAAATATATTTGGATTGGTCACTCTTCAAGATTAATATTATGGAGGAGATTGACTATCACCTTTATGCCTTCACCCATAAGTGGTTTTTGTGGGTTTTTTTCTTCCTTTCAATGAAAATGAACAAAGAAATTAAATGCAAAATGTGGAAGTAAACAAGTTCCAGGATATGTCAAAGAGAAGTTTCTAATCACCTTGTTGTGCAACTGTAGGGTTAATATAAAGTTATATAAAATATTTTCTCTAGTTAACTCATACCTTGCAGACTATCCAGGGACCAGGTTTTCAAAGTCAGAAATATCTCAGTTGAAAAGAGAACAGCAACTGCAGAATGGCAACTATTCTGGAAAAACATCAGTCCTCTTTTCAATGCAGTGCTATTCTGTAAATCCAGTGCCTACCTGGATCATGTTAGAGGATGCAAGGTCACAGACCAAAGGAACTTCAAAAATATACCGTGCAATAATCTCCTCAAGGAAAATGCATATGTGTCTAGCAAGTTTCTTGTCACTATTAAGAAACTGGTAAATTAAAATAAGAGAAACAACTGTGAGTGGTGCTATAAAAGAGATCCTAGCATCCAAGAAGGCTCAGGATCTGAGGTTTGGCTCAGATCCTAAAGACAGTCCAAAAAGCTCTGTGGAAGGCTCAGTAAATTCCTAGGCATCAGCAGTATTTGTAGGCAACAAGATTGGTGTTTCAGTGGGATTCAGTGTATGTACATATTTTATGATATGGAAATACTGCAAAATCATTTTACATGGCTTGATCTGCATGGCTGTGATATGACACTTTCACGGATGGCTAAATGGGTGCACCCTATTTGACTCAGTGAAATAGTGCAGGTGCTCACTAGTGTTTGGATTAGCTCTTACCAATGCTGTATCCCCTCAGCTATAATTTGTGTTAACAGCTGATGTGAGCACTGAGCACTTGGGGCTGCACTGATGAGGTCGATATTTCCAGGTGCTCTGCAATCCTATGAGGTGCTGAGAGATTTCTAGTGAAGTCAGTGAGAGGGAGACTGTCAGCCTCTGGCTGGCTTGAGGCTTTGCAGAACACAAATTGGGTCCTATCTACTTCTCTGCACTTTAGCTGGAAATGCTCACTCCTTCATGCTGGGTAGTTATTGCTCTGCTTTATTACAGCTTATGAGAAACTAACAGAGTAATAAGAGTCAGGTTTTTTTATAATTGTATTGGAGTAGTGATTTAACAGGACATCATGTTTTTCTGGGGAGACTTTACAAAGCTTGTTTTAGTAATTTGGAATGAAAACACACAAAGCAGTGCAGTCCTATTACCCAGTTAAAGATCATTGGAACAAATACACAACGTCATATGTAATAGAGTTGGACGGCTTATTTATTTGAAATAAAATACTGAAGAATTGCTCCAATTAGACTGATGTTTGTCCAGACCATCTTTGTGGGACTTGAAAAGCAATTACTGTGCTCTTCTTGCTGTTCTTTTCTGGATTTTTCTTGCTCTCCTCACACTTGCTTGATCTCCTAGCTTGCTTGGTTCATGGCTACTGCATCCATGTAATTTAAGAAAAGACCTACAAACTGGGCTGTTGTGTTCTTGCTATGCATATGTATTCAAACAAAAAAAGAAAAAAGGCAGTATTTGAAGACAGACGGAGTCTACTGACATCACCATAGAGATCTTTCTGAGGACCTGGAAACCTGTCAAATGCGGCATGGGAAACAGGAGGACACACACTTTCCCCTCCACTCTTCATTCACACAGAAAACACCAGGGTTTGAACTCTCTCTGTGTCTACCAATCTCCTGGACAAGAACATTTTGCGCAAGATCACACAGGAAAAGACGGCATGCTCTTGAATCTTAAGAAGACAACAGTCCACAGAGATGCTGCCCTGCTGGAGCCTGCCTAGTCCTGGGTGTGCAGACCTGGCTCTTGGTGCCTCTCCCACACTCTTGCAGCCTGCAGCACTTGCTTCTGCTGCTGGTTTCTTGGCAGGCAGTTGTACTGCAGCTGCAGTGGAGGTCCTTGCTCTGATTCCCAGGGTGGATTTCAGGTTTCAGTCCTGCAGTAAAAGCCATCTCAGGACTTTTCTGGAAGTTGCACCAACTCAGGGACTGGTAGCATTGATCAGGAGAGGATGTGAGCCTGGGAGGTAGCCCCCAGGTGCTTTATCCCTCAGGATTTGCCCAGTCCAATGTAAATCATACCAGTGTTTAGATTTAATTTGCTTTCTTCACATAAATTTTACTTAAATTTAAGGCTTACAGCTAACTGCCACTTTCTGCTTTGCAGCATATAGGATGAACATAATGTTCTCTAAAACATTGAATGATGTTCATTCAGGAGGGCTGCAAAGAATCATGACCTGTTCAAATAATAACTGCATACCTCCTGAGAGCCCTGATAATATTTTAACCAGTCATCATTCCCCAGGCTAGTGAAAAAACCCTGTATCACCCTATGTCCAGGGCACATGTAGCCCTGGAATGATTCATCACACTTCCCTTTTTTCTCAGAAGCTGCCTGCACAACTGTGTGGGCCTCATATGTCCTTTTGCAGAACCGAACTGGGCATCTTTTCAGAATTACAGAGAAAAATGTTCACACCATAATCACAAGAGGGAAGGAGCTTCGGGAATTTTTGCAGACATTTGGACATATGCATTTGTTTGCTACAAGCTATTTCCAGCTTCAGTGGTGAATATAGTAGTGAGAAAAGGGTTAATAACTTCTCTGCAGTTGCTAGGTAATGCTGTCTTATCATTGGGACCACTTACTAATTAGTGACAGCCTTTCTGATGATGTAATGCTTAAATAGTCATTGTGGAGTGCATTAAATTACATTTTTATTTTTCTTGTTTCCTTTAGAAAGCTAGGAAATGAAACATAAAATGATATTATGGCTGCATGGATAAATCAGCCAAAAGCCAGAAAATACAGGAGCTGAACATTAGTCCAAGGAGACATCTTCATCTCTGAGAGAGTGAGCTCTTTTTGTAATGTATTGTAGTACAGCTTCTGTTAAAAAGTATTGTTTCTTCATAGTTCTTGGACCAAAGTGGGTTAAAATGACAAATCCAAATGATGGGTCACTTCAATACTAAGCATGGAAATACCAAACAGGCTTTATTGCAGTCAAAAAATTCTTTGTATGCTTTTTTTTTTTTCCTTATTTTTGTTTAATTCAGCAATTAGAGCCACTCAGAAAACAAGAGGCACTGTAGGGATTCAGGTTGCTTTTGGACACAGACCAAACCTCTCAAACCCACATGCAGACCAAGGTGCAGCCAGAACTCATGCAGTCAGGTCAGTTCAGAGGTGCATTCTTTGGGTATCAGATCCAAAGAAATTGCTGATTTGTTTCTAGGTAACAGGAAAACACATTGAAGTGAATACAGCTATTCAATAAACATTTCATTCTCATTTCTATTCATTTCCCTCAGCCAAGTGGTCCAACTCCACGTCCCTCCTTTCCTAGACTGGGAAATACTGCAGGGAGGAGCTGAGTCTCAGTGGGGTTTTACACCCTTGAAATCCTCAGGTTTTGGGAGTCCGTGACCCTGGCAGTGGCAGACCCCACCTGTGCTTGCTCCCAGCCTCCTGGGACCCCTTCCTCCATTCCCTGCCATTCCCCTGCTCCCTGGGGACTGGGGCTGCTTTCACAAGGCAGCACAACCCCAACCAAGGCTGCTTTAAAGTGAGCACAGTGCAGGCTCAGCAAGTAATCCCAGACCAGCATTCAAATTCTTCCTCCACATGGCCTTTTCTTTTTCTCCATGAAAAAGAAACAGTATTGGGAGTCTGGGCACTTGGGGCAATTGCAGTATCTGACCATCTTTTCACGCAAGCAAGGCAAATCCCCTTGTGGATGCTGTTCCAGAGGCAGGACAGGACCTTACACTACATTAGACAGCAGGCACACCATGGAGAAGATGGTATTTACCCAGCTGCCACCAAACAATGGAGAGAGAAAGGTACAGTTAAACACCAGTTTTTTTTTTCACCTCTTTTCCTGACCATTTGTGAACCTTTTGGTGACTAGGAGAAACTGCATGCTCACTCAAACCTATATGAATGTGCTGAACTAAGCCCAGATGCTGCTGAGAGGGGCTGCCTTAGCCAGCAACAGTGACAACCCAGCAACTTTGTACTTCCCATTTGTCAAATTAAAAGGTCCTATTTCAGGCTTTCCCTCATGTATACTCCTACAGTGGACACATGAAAGGAGACCAATTGCTCCCTGACTGAGATATGTGTGGGACTCGGTGTCAGGAGAGAACAAGAAATCTGCAGGCTTCAGCACCCAGCTTTTGTATGCTGCTGACAAAACTAGCAGGAATAAAATATGCATGCTGGAAAGAAAAGGGAAATAATTGTTTCCTTACATGAGCCTTTCTCTGGGATCTAGGACATGCAGTCTTAATAATGGTGGACACTCCACAGAAAACAATACACAGGGTGAGATCATTCTTGTAGTCAGGTTCAGTACAGGCATTATTTAACAGGACTGCAGAGCACAGGGATTGTTTGCAGGGCAAGTCTCTCCTGTGACAGGTCATTCAAATGCTCGTGGCAAGTGCAGTTACTGCTATGACAAAGTGGTGGCAGGAAAATAACTGACTACAGACTGTGAGCCACTTTAGATAGAAAGATTTTATTATGCTGAGTTTTAGCCCATATGTAGGTAGCTATAATAAGTAGGATGAAGTATCACCATAGCTGGGAATGGCATTACCAGTCACATTTTATTCCATTTGATTAGATAGGAGATTTCATCCTACTCACTTGTTTGTCTCATCTCAGAAAATATAATCCTCCAGTACAAATACCTGCAACAAACAATCATCCCAGCTGAAGGAGCAGAACTGTTTTGAAGTTGTCCTGTTGTGCACTTGTGTTTCTCCCCACACAGAGCAGGTGGTAGGTAGATGCCTGCTGCAATGCTGAATGTCTGCACGGAGGGCTGACAGACGTGTTTGTGAGGTGAAGTCTGGTGTTCTGATTTGCTCATTTCTGAATCCTTCATTATCAGTGGTGCCATGTCTGATGCAGGAGAAGCATTTGAGAGAGTTACAGAAACAGGCTTTAATGGAAGAAGGTTTAGCTCCACAAATCAAGACCATCAGAGATAATCCCTGATGATTCTGTCATGTTTCCCACTTAAGTAATAAAATCACAACAGAGAGTGAAAGAGGATGGTATGTGATTGCACCACATTACTAGTGAAACTGAGCTATCATGCTGGTACTCTTTGGAAACACTTTTCAGTTGAAGGATCAGTGCTCTCTGCAGCCATCAGTTACTCCAATGTACACTTATAACCATGCTCTCTGAGCTTCCTGACTGTGATGCTGGCAATTCTTGCTGCCCTGCATTCCAGAGAAACAACACAGCATGCCAGCAGTCCTCCTGTCCCCTTCCAAGTATAAACCTTGCCAAAGTGTGGGCCAGAATTCTTTACCTGGTCTGTAATGCATCCAATTGCAGATAACCACAGCCACCTGAATCAGTACCTGGTATAGTTCTGGTGGTGCTGCTCAGAATGAGCAATGTTTTCTCTTCAATTTCCTTTGGCTTGGGAGAGGCAGAACATCGTCCTCATTCACTGACTTTGTTGCAGCAGACATGGACTTTGCTTAGCTAACATGAGAAATACACAGATCAAACCAAATAGTGGAATAAGCATGTATTTCCAGTTTCTATTTTTCTAAGTGTATCTGAATCTAGACCAGTGTCAGTCCAAAATGTCTCCCAACACTTTGTGGCTTCTGCATGGATCCACAAACCTTCCCCCTTCTTGCAATCATTTTCTTTGACTATGGCTTATTCTGCAAGTGGCAAGATTTTAGCTCATATAAAAGCCTTCTCCAAAGCTTTCTTTTTGTCCCTACTTGCACCTTGCCAGGTTAATGCATTCTAGCAACAACATCTGGCTTCTGTGCCCAGCTGCTGCCAGTTTCCAACCTCTGTTGTCCTCCACCCAAGCCCTCTTATGGTAGCTTTGTCTGCAGGATTGGGCTCCTGACAAGTTATTTCCATTCTGTGCATATGCTGTGTCATTCTCATCAAATGGCTGCAGAGGTTTGTTCATGCCTCTCCCCTACTCAATAAATCTGCAATTTGGGAGGCAGATTTCATTTTGCTGATTTTTTCTGACTATTTATTATGCTGGGTTTCTAAGGCACTTGCACTTGGCTCAGTGATTCCTCAAAAAGGGAATGGTGCCTATTGTAGTTAACCCTGTTCAATGTCTAATGAATAATTAAATAGCATGTTGCCTGTAGCTCAGCTTTGTCAGTTTGGTCAGTGGATTGCTGGTTTGCTGCTTCTATCAAACAAAAACCTTGCTGTGAAGCTTGCTTAAAATTCAGCATTTGCTAATTAGCATTGTTTCAAATGTAATTCTAGAGTGCCACTTCTTCAGACAATTCAAGAGAGCAATGTAGAACTTCAGTGTCTCTATGGAGACCATCTATAATTTCAAAGACAGAAACAACAGTTTAATGCCTTGTAATACTTAAAAAAATCACCAGTAGCTCTTTCCAAAATATCCCCAAAATATCAATAAGAAAGGAGAGGCCCTGCTCATATACAAAGCAAATTTGTTGAAGATCACTGAATTGTCATAGAGATGATTCAGGGAAACAAGTTGAGGGCGAAGTTAAAGCACCAGGATTAGTCTCAGGGGTGTAAATTAAATACTGAATAAATATTTAAAACGTGAAAGATCAAATCATTAGGCACATGTGCCAGCTGTAGGAAGGTAAAACCATTTTGTTAGATTTATGTACAGAAACACCAAGAAATAAATTCAACAGCCCTGCTAACCATCTGGCTCCCAGGACCTTAAGCCACAAGAGATCTTGATTTCAGAGGCAGAAGTGGAGAGGATAAGATCACCCACACTGAGCATCTTGCCTCCAGCAATGCCTTGTATCCAATTCCTCAGAGAAAAACAGCTCTGGGGTGACACAAAGGCAGAATCTCCTGTGCAGAACAAGTGACCATGACCACACAGGCAAGCTCTCCTGGATGAGCAATGCAGGGTTCGTGTACAAAGCTGTGCCTCCTCCTGTACAGAATATTACAGCTGCTCAAAATCCAGGGCTGAAACTGGTGGTGCTGCAGCCCGACAGGGAGAGTTGAGCTGGCTGCCTGCAGCAGGGCACTGGGATAAATGCAGCTCCTGGGGATAAATGCAGCTCCTCGGGATAAATGCAGCTCCAGGGCTTGCAGAGAGGTCACTGATTCCTGGGAAACTCTCAAACCACTGACAGACAACTGTGCTGGGTATGATATGGGGAAAATAAGCAGAGCAAAAGCCATGTTCCTTACAACTGAAGAGCAAAATAAGCTCCTGAGGAGCAAAATAAGCTTTCACAGCAGCTGTGAAAGAGCCCTGTTCCAGTTCAGATCTGCCCTTAGCACTGGGCAACTTCTGGGAGCTTCCCCATCTGATGGCATGTCAGGACAGCAGGAAGGGAGGGAAAGGGAAGCTAGGAAAGGAGGAAGAGACAGGAGAGAGCCTGGGTAGGGAGCAAAGCCCTTCTCAAATTTGGTGGAGACACCAGATATGAGGAGAGAGAAGTCCTATCCCACAGTCAGTGGGGAAACAGCACCTTGAAAGGCCCAGCTCTGTATCAGGCAGACTATGGCAAAAATACTTTGTGCCCTGAATTTCACAGGTCAGGCAGAATACAATGAGTTCAAATCTCACCATGCAATCTGTGAGAAGACACAGGAATAAATGTATGCTACTCTGCCTGAAAAGAGCCAGCAGAAGTTAAAGAAAGCATCTAAAACTGAGGTCTTTATTGCTTAAAGGTCCCTACCTTTTTCAAGATTTCCTTGAAAATGTCTGCTCTCCTGGTGTGAAATATCCTAAAATTAATAATGCTGTCTTCTCCAATGGTGCATTATAATCAGAGTAGGAGTTTTTAAAAAACCAAGCGGAAATGTGTGGTGTAATTTCTAGCTGAGCTGCTCAGAGATCAGTTTCCTTACATCCTTAGAGGTATTTTAATGTAGTAGGATTCCTTATTGCACCTTGTTAGATCACAGGAAAGATTTACTACTCAAAAATTGCAAAGGAATACATTTTACCATATTCATTGTCTCATTTCTGTTGCTCCTTTGGCAATAATGTTCATTAGTGTCTATAAAAATAGACATTTAATGAGATGTTTACTTCATTTAATTAAAGACTAATATTTTTTTGCCTGGAGTACAGTATCTGCTTAGTCTTTTTTTGTACATTAGATACAAGTTAACTACATAACTCGATATTAACAGGGATTTTATTCTTTAATACAAATAGTTCTGGTTTTTTCCTTATTATTCACTTACTGTTCCAGTTGATGCCAACTCAATGCACTTCATGTTTCATATGCAGCAGCATTTTTCTAGAAGAAACAAATGCTTTTTCCACGCCTGCTCTAGTTTTTAGGTAGCTCATTAGGGATTTCTTGTCTTGCAACATCTTCATTTGGTGCACTAAGGTATTAACACCTATAGGATGAAAGGAATGTTTTGGTAAGGGCAGATTTCACAAGTCCTATTCAGCATATAGAATCACAGAATCATAGTCTGGCTTAAGTTTCAAGAGACCTAAAAATCATCTTGATCTCTCTGCTGTGGGCAGGAAGACCTTTCACTAGACCAGGTTGCTCAAGAGCCCCATCCAGCTTGGTGGCTCACTCCACTGCTGTCTGTGCCAGTTTGATGCTCAGCTCTCTCATATTTGTTTCCTCTTTCACCTTTACCTTTCTGCTGTCCCAGTGCTACTCTTGCTATGTGTGAGCAGTAATCAGAGCCTTCAGCAGCCATGCTGAAGTTCTTTCCTCGTGGAAGCTGCTGGCTCACCCTGGTCCAGCCACGGAGCTGTGCACCCTGCAGCTGTCCAGTGTCTGCATGAGCACACAAAGGTGCAGTTCTGCAAGCAAATGTCTCACAACCACAGGTTTGAGTCTTGCATCACAGCTGCGAGCTGAAGAGAGTGAATAGCTGGGAGCCCCAAACCCACAAAGCAGGCAGTGTACGAGGGCAGAGCTGGCCATGCCAAGCCAAACAGCGGCAGGCTTGAATCAAGCCAGATGTGTTTTTCCCAGAGTCTTACCCTCAAATATCATCTTTTTTAATCAGCCAACATTTAGCCTGAACTTATGCCTCATCAAGACAGCCATATTTTTGTTGAACTTTTTTTCTTTTCTGATGGATCAGCATTACTTGACTAGGAAAAAGAATAAAATAAATATCCCATTAGAAATGCCATCTCCTTTCATCCCAGCTCCAGTGAGAGAATGCTTCATGGACCCACACAGCTGGAATCAGCTGGACTTAGTACCACTGAGGTATCCTGCCTGGAGCCAGAGAGGCCCCATCTCTCCAACCAGATGTATTACCATTTTGAAAACAAAAAAAATGAGGATCCCCCCCTTATTCCACTTTCTTTCTGTTTGCTGGCATAAATAGATACATGACTTATCTCAAGAGTCTGTGTGATGCCTTCTGACCCACTGGATTGCACTTCAGATCTCTGCTTCAGACCTCTCTTTTAGTATCATACCTCTTCCACTTCAGACTGGGTCAGCTATTATTGTGTTAAGAATATTAGAAGTGTTTTTAAAACTGTAGTGAATTGAAACCTACCTTTTCTTATGTGTCTCTTCCTCCTTTCCAATGACATTGTTTGGGCAATAGATCATAAAAAATACCTCACTAGTGTGATGTATGGCACTAATCTATCATGTGAGCACTATTTTTTGGTGATATATTAGAACAATGCATCATTAAAACATCATTGATGTAGATACATATTACTCAGCTACCAACTGGCTAGCAGCAATACATATATATAAATATATGGGAATTATATGAATTTAATGTATTAAATCAAAAGTGCATGGATTTGAATCTAAAATAGTAATATCCAAATACTGTTAAGAATGGTCTTAGGTCATATATTAATAGCTGTAATGAGAGATGCCACAAGACATTTCAATTAAAAAAAAAATGCTGTTTTAATGAAGTGGTGGAAGCTGCCCTTCTGCCACCCACATTGTTTTCCTGTTTCAGAATGGGCCAGAGAGGAAAGCAAAAGTAGGAATGAAAAGATATAGGGCAATAGTCCAAAGGCATCACTGCCTCCCACAGCTTCGATGGAAAATAGGAAAAACAAGAAAAGCAAATTAAAACATTTAAATGGAGAAAAGCAATAAATTTCTTTTAGGATTTGCTGACAGCTTTGGATCTTTGTCATATGCCTGACTTTGAAGGTTAAACAGGGTCCCTGATCTTTATTAAACTGAAGGGAGGTGGATCATGTGTGTGGGCACCAATAAGAAGAATAAAGGGAAACATGATGTATGTGATTCATTAGTGTCTAGCAAATTATGTGATTTTTGTCCTGAAGTATTTGTTGAATTCCCAGTCTTTCTCTAGAATGATTTCTCTTGCCCAAATGAAAATACGGGGTCACATCTGTTGAGGGAAAACTGTATTGACAGAGCCCTTTCCAGACTATTTCCACTTATGCCAGAACATGATGAACCTGCTGTTCCTCAGTGTTGTTTGTTCTTCCTGGCCCCTCATCTTTTGGGAGTATTCAGGAAACAGAGGTTAGGAAAAGGCCATTGCATTATTCTGTAGGAGTCTTTTTTGCCTCCAAGTGCAAGACAAAGCAGAAGCTGTGTTACAAACCTCTGCCTGCTCTGGTTCCATTGGGGGATGTTTTTGGTTTTGCAGGAATTCTCAATGACCTGGAAGCTGTTTTTTTTTTTTTTAATAATCTGCTTTTCATTTTACAGGGTAAGGATATTCTACATGGTTAGTAATTTCATTTTATAACCCACCTTTGAACCATAGAAAAATTACCTAATTTTTCAGAAGCTTATTACAACAAAGCATAGCAACTCCTTCATCCAAACTCAAGAAGCATACAGTTGTCCAAGCTGGAATTGCAGTTAGAAAGCTTCCTCAGTGTCTTCCTAGAATTTTAACTCTATTTACCTTCCAGATCTTCCAACAGTCCTTCACATTTGCTAACCAATTTTAGCCAGTCTGATTTCTTGTATTACCACATTACTAAATAACCAAATTTTCATTGCCCACTGTCACAGCACAATAGATTAATCTCAGTAATATAAAAAGTCATAGAATAATTTGGCTTGGAAAAGACCTTTAAGACCATCAAGTCCAACCATTAACTCAGTTCTACCAAGTCCACCATTAATCCATGTCCCTAAGTGCCACATCTAGTGTCATTTAAATAAATCCAGGGATGGAAGATCACTTCTCTGGGCAGCCTGTTCCAATGCTTGATAGGTCTTCTGGTGAGGAAAATATGTGGACAGGGTTGGGAAAGGATAATCCAAACTCCAGAGTAATCTCTAGGGTGCAGATGTACCATGATATGCAGAATGAGAAAGCTGCACATGAATATTAGACTGAAATCTTGAGACATTGTGGTTCAGTGGTGAAACCACAAACTATTCAGCTCAGTTAACAGAAGGAGAGAGACAGAGGAGTGAGGAGCAGCAGGTTCAGCACCATGAGGAAACCACTTGGTAGCATTTTGTAATGGTGGGGGAGGAGGAGAGTGTGTTTCCAGTGCCCGAGGCATCATTTTCCACACAAAGACCTTTCCCAGTGTACTGCCTCGAGTACATCCTGCACTCCACCAAGGCACTCCACATTGCCAGGCACTGGCTCATCATATGCCCTATAACTTGCAATAATTAATTTCCCTTTCCTTGGAAAGACTATGTGACATCAGTGAATATCATTGACACAGTGAGGTGGCAGCAAATATCCTGGTTCTGCTGTTAATAATGCAATACAGGACCCGGAAAACAAAGTGCCTTGTAGTTTAAAGGTCTGGGAACATGATGTGCATGTAAAAAATTGGTAGTACAAACTCACTTGTTCTTTTGCAGTTTAGGCCATATTTTTTCTGTGGCTTTCAGCAAATCCCTCAGGTTTTCTGAGCCCAGTCTGTAAAATCTGGCTTGCAGTCTTTTGTCATGTCCCACATAAGGGACCATTAAAGATTGATTCATTTGTGTTTGAAAATTGCTGTGAAGATGAAAACTGCAGTATAAATTCTGCCTATTGTTCCAGTGGCCTCCTGATTTCAAAGGCTGCCAGGGTTAAAGTAGCACTACACTGATTTAAGTGGAAATCAAGACACAGTGTGGCTGATGCAGGAGTCAGACAGCACATGTTCAACCAGCAGCAGCCTGAGAGGAAGCGATATAGAGAGATAATACATAAAGCTCTTCAATGCCATAAAGTTGCACATAAAATAAATCTCATTATTGCCTTTTGCACTCTCTGGCCACTGCTCCTACAACTCTATTGGGCTCTGGCAGTAGTGAGAAACATATTAATGAAACAGAAGGGTATCTGGAAAGGATAAAGTGTCAGGTTGTATGATGAGATACACAGACATCCTTTGGAGTTTACCAAGAGTGAGACAGTAATATGCACAGAATATGCTCAGAATAAAACCCTGGCCTTTGCAAGCAGATAGTGAAACATCAGAGGGGCAAAGAGGTGGGAAGACAAGCTCACACTGTGACACACAGTGACTCTGTCAGAGTGCATGAAAGAAGCTGGCAAACGCTTCATCAGTGCCTTTCATAAACCTGTCAAGGTAAGAAAAGAGGTGAATACCAAAGCAATGGATACCAGTGTGCTTGCCTTGATAAGAGCCAGAGCACAAACCCGTGACTCCACCCCACAAGGGCACAGCTGCTTGTTGCTGCAAACAGGAAAAGGTCCAGAGGCTTTCATTCAGATTTTCTATCTAAGAAACGAAATAGCAAAATTAACAGGGTTAATTAATAACCTTAGAAATCCATCATTAATTAAAAACCAGTACTGGCTCATTGAAGTCCAAGGATATTGGCACTCAGCGTGTGGATGATGATGCTTGAGACAGAGCCCTAATTACCTAATTGAACACGCTGTTGATCTGTGCAGCCTCCATGGCCCAGGAATGGGAGTGCCTCCCTCTGGTGTGTTTGTCCCTGTGCCAGTGGGAGATCTGAGAGCCATGGGGAAACCTGGGCAGCCTGAACGCAGGAGCTGCCCCTGGGAGCTGACCAAAGCCCAGAGATATCTGTAGAAAGCACCCCATGTGTAAAACAAAAGGTGTTCTAACTTGTGTTACAGTGTTGTTACCATCACTGCTCTCCTTTCTGGCTGTTGAGGTGACCCATGGTGGCAGGACCCATAGAGCCACTCACACCTGCATGGCAGCCTGGCCCCACAGCTTAGAGCAGGACAGCCTGCTCCCTCTATCAACCCAGAGACCTGGAATAAGATGGAAACAACACACAAACATGGGGGAAATGCCATCCAAGTGGTGAGAAACTGCAATGATTCAGTAAGGTATCTGACTCAGGGGTGTCCTGCTGAGTGCTGGCTGCCGTGCGGTGACACAAGGTGTGGGAGCAGCTTTCCCAGCACACAGGGAAAACCAAGACTTTCTGGTGTGCATGGGTGCAAAACAGCCCAGGACAGCCCTGGAAGCTACTAAGATGCCACTATGCTTCCTGCAGTAGCCCTTTTCCTCCACATATTTCAAGGACTAAGAATAATTTATTAAAACATTGCCTTTCAGTCACAGCATTTTATAGGCATTGCCAAACAAAGCTTCCCAATCCCTCTGGAAGGTGAGTGCTATCCACGTTTTATGGCTGACAAAGTCCTGGGGAGATGAAAGGCTGGCTGCTCCCAGCCTTGTCCAAATGGGCAAGGAAAGATGCAGGGGCCATAAAACCTCCCCTTTCCTCTTGCATGGCCTTTCCTAGCCCAGCTATCCCACCAGGAAAGAGAGCCTGGGAGTTCTGGTGTATCTGTCTGTCCCTGTGACACACGGGAACTTTCCCAGAGGGATGGGATTGTGTGTTTCACCACACCCATGCCAGGAGCAAAGGGACCTGTCACCAGGACAGAGAAAACAGCACATGCCACCTGACAGATAATTTGTGTGCTCCAGCAGGGAATTTTTTGCACCCAGGAGTTTCAGGGCTGACTTTGCCCCTGCCAGCAAGATGGCATGACTTAGGGTTGGTTGAAATGTGCTGTCTGTAAGTGAGCAGGCCAAGTTTTCATCATCTAAAACAGGGAGATGATCAGGGTCAAGACATTGGAGTGACTGCTCATAACCAAGCTGTCTTATTAGATTGCTAGCTCCAATTTTGGACCCAGATGTTGTAGCATATAAAAACTGACATAAATTTATGGTAGAAAAGTTGCCTTTGGGCTCTCTAGAGTCCATCATGAGCAGTGCACACAGTAATTTAATGTTTCCTCTGGGCATCCAGCATAAACACTGCTTTTATGTAACATACCTACACACATGCACATATGTGCAGGAGGATTTGGGAATAGTTCCCCTGAATTCTGAGTGGAAAAATTAGTCTACCTGAATGCCATGTTGAATTTCATTGTGCTCATATCACCACACATCTGGCACAGCTGTGGCTCTCTCTGGCAGACTGACAGGCTGTGCCTTCCACAACAGCTACATGGCAAAGGCCTTCTGTTTGTAATGCTGCCTTCTGCAGCCCTCTCTTTGGGCTCCTCCCCTAAGTCTTTGGATCATATAATCCACACTGTTGTTTCAGTTGTTCCTTTTTCATCCAGCAGATAAATTGTTATGAAGACCAACTTTGCCTTCCCCTGACCACAGTCTCTTCCATATAGTGAAGATAAAGATTTAGACAAGCCACTCATCTCAAAAAACATCTAGGAAAGCATTCATACTATTTTAAAAACTCCCTGCCCAACATCATAGTAGCAATTTCCTCAAAACCCCAAACCATAAAGAAAGTCAACAAATACAACATCACTGAGAATCAGAAGAAAGCAATAGTATTGCTTGGTATTCTGCAACCACTTCAAATTCAAAACAAACCAACCAAAACCGCTTTCCTAATTCTCTTTTTATCCTTTTCCCTAGGCCTTTTCCATAAGGTGCCTAGTGGAAAGTAAAGCAATAGTTTTATATAGATAAATCCATAGCATTGAAAGGAGTCTGATCTCTTTTCCCTTGATGCTCAAAGACTGCACCAGTCTATATGGTGTTTGAAAACCATGTGGGAAGGAGATCATTCTCTCTTAAATTCAATAGGCTTTTAGAATCACATTTATTCACTCCTATAGAGTTTTTCCATACGGGATTTCAGAGCCTTTTATACAAGCAGGTGCCCCCTTTTCTCCTCTTCTCTCCTTCCTTTGTGCTGGCTCTTTCATCAGCACAAAGCTGAAGTGAACAATAGTACATACTCAGCTTTACATCCAGCAACATCCAGGACTCTGAAGAGCAAAGAAACAAATACCCAACCGAGGCACTAAAGGTAGCAAATTCAGTGTGGTGGTAACTTTACCTACAGTGGAAAGTTCTGGTGCTGGTGGAAGAAGGTTCCTTTTAGGAGCCAAAGAAGATGAGTACTGAAAGCTGGTTCTGATGTGGGCTGGCTATAAAATCCCAACTGAGTCACTCTGCCTCTCCAAGCTGCATTTTCTACAGCTGCAAAATGGGGTTTTAGCCCAGAAACACAGGTAGTGCTTTTCTAAGGCATTATAAAGGACTGCAAGGAATAGAAACAAATAACTATTTTTTCATGTGGGAGGGCAGGACCAAAGACAGAAGGGAGAAGAGCAAATACATTGAGAGGGAGTGTGGGGATAGCAGTTGGGACAATTTATTAATTTGGTTTCCATCTCATTCTCATAAACAACCTACAGCTGAGTGAATCTGCTTGTTGATCAGTCTCTGCCTGCTGAGTGTTTTCCTGCACCAGGTCCTTGGTCCTACTGCAGGCTGCCCCTTGCTACCCTGCCTGCAGCCAGCACCTCCACCCTGCCAGAGCTTGCTCCCACCTCCGGGGGCTGAGCCCAGCTGCTCCCTGCTCTGGTCCGTGGGGGCACAGGGGGTGACTGTGACTCTGCACCCTTCGGTCACTGCATCATCCTGTTTGCCCTTGCTCTGGAAACTGGGCTGGGGAATCACATATCCTTCCCCAGCTGACTCGTTACAGGAGGAGAAAGAAAACTGTTTTTCTCTCCCCGACTCAGATGTCCCTCAGAGAGATCACTGTGAAGCAGATGCCACCTGTGGGGCCTGGAAAGCAGGGAGGAGGAGCGGGGCAGGTCAAAGCCCTGTGTGGTGCTGTGCAAGGAAAGACAAGAGCTTGCATTTGTCCTCTTCTCACTGAATCTCTGGTGAACCATGTCCTTGCCTGCTGCTCTAATCACTGATTACATGCCGTTTGCCTGTTGCATTAAAGCCGCTTTCCTAATTAATATCATTTTAAAGGGCGGGCTTGGCACGAAGGAGACAAGCTGTTTGGAACTCCAGCAAACACATTTTGTATGCGATCATCCTGAGCAACTCCTGCAGCCTTTCGATGGCGAGCAGGCAGAAAGCACCCGAGCTAATGAACTGTGTTTTAACCACCTGATGCTGGCCAAGGCTTTGATCTCTCAGGTTTGAGGCTGGGTGGAGGAGGGGAGGCAGAGCGCTCTGCCACGCTCCCCAGCACCACCAAAAGTGTTAATCAGCCTGCTCTGCAGTCTGCTGCAGAGTTTGCTTTATTAAAGCTCCCTGCTGCCTGCACACGTTGGCTGGCACAGGCTCGGAGAGAGAAGCAAGCCCTTCCCCAGTGCAGAGCTCAGTGCTGCATTGCAGTCTGCTGCCGGGGAGCCGCGGGTAGGTAACGCAGGTGGGGACGGGTCCTCCCTCGGCTCGCCTGCATCTGCAATCTCTGCATTCCTCTGACAGGGCAGCAAGGAGAGCTGGCAGCAAAACATGCCTTGTAGGGTGCTCTATCCAATTCCTCAGCATCTGGATAGCGTTGCTTGCGCTAGTCTCAGACGTAGTCTATACTGCCTGATGTGGTTTCTGTTCACAGTTACTCTAAAAACCTAAAAATTAATTTCCTTTGAGGTACTTAAAGGGGTAAGCATAATTTTATTTATTATTGTTATAAACTTACCTTACCTCTGCCTAGAGGTCCTCTCTAAGTCTGAGGATGCCATTGTGCTGTTGAAGCACTCAAATTAAATTCTGCTGCCTTTCAAGGACCTGGCAGCCTGAGTATTACAGGCTTTTTAGTTTTCCTATAGGTGTCTCATAAAGAAGATTGAGCAGGATTAAGTCACTTTTGGAGGAAATTGTAGATGATTCAGTTAATTTCCTTTGTCCCCTCCTACCCCTCCTTCTCCCCCCCTCCCCAGTTAGGCTTTTTTCCTTTTCTTTATTTCTTCTGTGACAGCACAGAAATATTTTATTATTTCTTGAAGTTTAATAGCAAATAGCTGCTCTGTTTTGTAATATCTGTAACCACGCTGGATTTGTTGTTTTTAACAGACAATTTTTTCTGGAAGAAAGCTGGTATTTGTTTAAGAATTGTTAGGCATTGCATTTCTAATCTGTAAATATGCATGTGGAAATCTGATTATAATAATTTTGTTCTTTGTGAACAGCTGATTCAGGATTTCTTAGTTCCCCTTGTATTTTTCAGGTATGTATCTCAGCTGGTATTTTTTTTTCCTTTTGTGAAACAAGGATGGCTCAGATTCCTTCTCCTTCCGTGTTTCCTGGTGATACAGTACTGCAGTCTCTGCCTTACTCAGCTTATGTCTAATTGCAGAGCATTTAGCAAAAGAATTCAAATGCAAACTTTAGATGTGCAGTTAACCATCTATTACACTTGCCTTTGTTAGAAGATGTCATCTGAACAGCAAAGATAGGCCTGAAGATTAATTTATCTTTATTAGACTATGTGAAGGTGGGCTTGCATCAGTCTGAATCAAGAACTTGTGATTTGGTAGAGTTTAGGGAAAAGGAAATTTTCTTTCCACTGCAAAGCCAGGATATATCTGTGTAAGTGTGACATCTGTTGCAGCACTGCTTATTGACAGTCTTCTGGGACAAGCTGGCCAGAAGGACTGGATATTGTGGGAATTAAAACTCAGTGCTCGTATGGCAGCTTAACTGCTGAGTGCACACGCTCTGAAGGAAAAACATGATTTACCTAAGATGATCTACTGGGGCTGCATTTCTGGAGCTGTTGAAAAAAATCTCTTGACTGGTGGGAGTCCTGGCTTCCAGGTGCTTCCAAAAGCAAAGTCTCATTGTCAAGATGAAGGCTATGACAAAAGAAGCCAGATATTATTTCACTCTTATTTTAACCTTCCACATCAAAGTTTTCACATGACTAAAACGTTGGTGACACTTGACTACCCTTAAGGAATGGTAGGGGTTAACATAACGTAATATTCCTGCAAGGAAGACATTGGTAAGTGACATAGTTGTTTATGCTGTTAGTGGCCATTTTGGAGCAATTTTTCCTCATTGTTCAGATCCTACTTCAATTCACTTCTTCCAGTGACCCTTGCATGTTAATCCACCACACAGAAGCGTTGCAGTTTTAATTAAAAAGGAAATCTTTATCTCACTAAGCTTAGTCTGCCATCTGATCATGCAGTATGGTTTACAGACAGTATTATCTGTCTAATTTGCATCATAAAACCATGACTTAAGCAAGGCAGAAGACATTGGCAACCCCCAGCAAATAATGTTGCTCTAACCCAAACCAGGCGTGTTTTAAGCAAAACTCGACTGTAAGAATGGAGATGTGTGTCTCTCATGGTGCTGCACACAAGGAGGGTTACAGGGGCACACAGAGCTCAGTGGAATACCTCTTTAAAATAAAACCTGTAGACTGAGTTTGGAGCAGCTCCTGAAATTATATGCTCCAGCTTGACAACAATATAGGAATTTGAGGCAGGATTTACTGGATTAAATTTTTTTGCTTCTGGTATAATGAAGGCTAGTGGTGCCTACTGACCTTTAAAACCTGTGATCTTAAATACTGGCAGTTGTTGTGTCCCCTGTCGCTTGGAACTTCATTAATTAAATTGAGTGGTAAGCTGCAAGGCTGTGAACTGTCCTGAGGGCCTACACGTGACAAAAATTCACACTGGGCTGGGTAGGATCCCCAAATCCCATTGCAACAGGGGACCAGCAGAAGTCCACGACTGGACAAAAATCTCCTCTTAGTTGTCCTTGTGCTTGGATGGAGGTAAAGCAGCTGTCCCAGGGCAGTACAGGCTCAAAGGAGAGCAGTAACACCAGCCTTGCTGCTCAGCTCCCAACTGCACCAGCACATCAAATATAATCTGGGAGTCCCTGAGTGACAACAGAGCCATACAGAACTATTTTTTGCATTATTGTCAGATTTTTAAAACGTTGTGGGAGGAAAGCAGTGGGGGAAGGGAGAGAGAAACTGGATCTTGTATTTCTTATTAGCAGAGGAAGGAGGGAGGTACAAGATCTGAGTTACCCTGTGAGCTCTTTACCTCAGAGGAAGGTGAACCCCACCTGGCAGAAATTAAATGTTAATGTATCAAATTATGTCCAAAAGCACATAAAGCTCAAGGGACACCTTATGATACCCTTTGAAAACAAGATCTAATTTAATTCATTTGCATATCCTGATACCCAATACTGCAAATTGTTCTTGGTAGGTTAATCCACTGCTACCATTAGGCTCCCTTGAGCTTATTGGAAAACTGTAGTCAACAAACTGCAGGCACTGAATTGAAGTGTCTGGTCAGGGAAAGCCAGATCAAACTACATTGTCTTAATTGTGACCTGTTTTGGGATGCAGAAGGGTGGCAGAAACCCTTGGTGGAAAGAAACAGTAAATTGATTTTGCTGAGAACCTCATCAATCACTGGTCACAGTGACCTATGGATCATTAATCTCATTAAAAACTTCAGCCTCGTGGCAAAAGTAATAGCAGACATACTAAAAGCGTGCAAATTAGATATGCTCTCACAAATGCCAATGGGTCTGGCTGGTGTCCCTCAGGAGAACTCAATTTCTAAATTGGGCAAACTTTTCACTGACTCCAGCTACAGCCAGTTACTCTGTGTCAGGTGGCATCTTTAGGAGCTGTGATAACTGCATGGAAGGGATGTGGTCTGTTAGTGAGTCAAGTTTATGTACTCAGTTCAGGGAAGGGAGAGCTGAACAGTGGGCATGGGACATGCTGTGACCTTCTTGACAGCCAATCTTTGCTGCCTGAGCTCTTTGGGTGAGGTGGTTCAAAAAGAGTCTGGGAAGCTGCCCTGGTTCTGGCCCAAATCAGTGGGAGGATATGGCCAAGGCACTGTGTTATGGGATACCATCTTATGTCACGGGCTGGGGAAAAGGACTCCCTGAGAAGGGGTGTGGTTTCCAGTTGGGAACAAGTATGGCAGATTGAGAAATTGGGGTGGGGTGCCACTGGCTGTGGTCATGTCAGCTTGGGCTCAGTGAGCATCTTGCATGTAAATCACCCTCCTTTTTAGCAGACTTTTGTTATTAATATTGTTGCTGCTACTGTTAATTTTCTTATCTCATTGCTGTTTCCAGTAAATTGTTCTTGTTTCAACCCATGATTTTTCACATAATCTCAACTTCATCCCTGGAGCAGGAAGTGGGAGGGAAAATGGGGGAGCAAGTGCTTGGCATCTTGTTTGGGTGAGTCTCAAGAGGGGCTGTGACAGCAACACAACGACAATACACAGGCAACGCTGATTTTCTGTGTGTCTGTGAATCCAAGGAGTTTGCACTTTCTTGAAGGATGATATATGTCAAAGAGTATAGTCAGCTGGTCATGTGGGTCCTTTCAAATACAGCAGAGCCCGTTGTATCACCAAGATCCAGGTTTTGCTGTCATCTGTAGAGTTGTAAGAGCATGCATGCAGTTGCCAAAACTGCTAATGTGCACAGTACAGCTGCAAAACTTGTACTTGTTCCTCTCAGACCTTGTGAACACAATCCATGACTGAGTGCATCTCTAGTCAGATGGCACCTGGCCCTGGTCTCCCAGGCATCCACGTACAGCCATATCAGCCCTGCTGAAGCAAGCCAAATAGCTACCTCTGTTTAGGAATTCAAGTGCATTTGAGAGGGTTGTTCTCAGGGATTTGCACACCCCAGACACTACCTACAAAGGCCAAGACACATTCACTTCCTCCTCCCAAGAATGTTCTCCAGTGGCCCCAGACTCATGCATGCAAATCTCACTCAGCTGTGCTTACCAGCCTCCCAGTTCACCTGAAGACCTGGGGAGCTCTATATCAATCCTCTTATGATTTGACTGCTTGGAATTTTTACTGAATCTTGTGATTAAAAAAATCTAAAATCTTATTGGGTGCAAAAAGTATTTCAGAGCTGCCATATTCAGCACTTCCAGGATATCTGCATATCACATAATGGAGGCTAGTTCATGCTGAGGGTCTGGCCTGCAGCAGTAAGTACTTTGACTTCATTTTCATCCAAACAAAGGCTGTGCATGTAGAGAGCTGTGATGCCAGTGATTATGCTGGAGCAGCTTGGCTGATGTGCCTCCATCTACCATGAAATACACCAGGTCAGGGCCCATGTGCCATAACAGTAAGCTCCATGTTGCACTGTCACCTAGGACTTGAGCATCTTACTGGGTCTGAGAGGTCTGGGACCTTAACAAGCCTTGCAACAGATGAGACTCTCTGAGGCCATTTATTCACCCCTTCCATCCTCACTGCCATGCTCAGGACAAGTGGAGGGGCCCCAGGCATGAAGCCATGTTTCAGGCATTGCCTGTGGCTCTGGTAGATGTCTTGGCTGAGTTGCACTCACTGAAGAGATGAGAGCAATAGGATGTGTTTAGGTACAGCCGTGCTTAGGAAAGACATGTAGTGTAATTCAGCCATTCTCCAGCAGAGGTGGGCAGCTCGGGGCTCAGGACAAGACGCTCACCTCACCCTGTGCCCTGGGTGCTGCTGACATGTCCACACACACACAAGCAGACTTTTCCAGCAGCCTCCTGCCCCTGTTTGCCAACAGTGACATCCAGACCCTGCAAGCACTTCCATATAACAACTTGCTATGTCACAGCTTGGCTGACAGTAAGAGTCAGGAATATAACTGGGGCAACAAACACCATCTGGCCAAGGCTGGCTCTAACAGGCATCTGTGTGTAGCCATCCATACCCTAGTTTGAGCTGGCTCTGTCAGCACCCCAGTGCATGAGGTTTTCTGTGGTAGGACTGGCATGGTGTACGGAGGAGGAAATGGCAGCAGACATGGTCAGAGCAGAAGCAAGCAGTGTGCTTTTGTAGCAGCCTCTGCACTCCTTTATTTGGCTTGGTCACCTCATGAGGAGGATGCTGATGGTTTTCTGCCATGCCTGGGGCAAGTGCATTCTGACCCTGGTGTTGGGAGAGTGAGGAGATGCTCACCTCCAGGTGCAGACTGCAGTGGAGGCTGATAAGATGCCAGGTTTGTTCCCAGAGCACTGCAGAGTGGTCACGGTTTGTGTGCTCCTGAGGGACACAGGCCATGCTGTGCAGGCTGCCAGGGAGCCAGGGCTTGCTCCAGGTGTGAGCTGCAGAGACAGTGTGAACAGGGCTTTTTCTCCTCCAGAGCAGGGTCACAGGACGTCCTGGTGTGTTTGAACACAGGGCACAAACCCAGGCTCAGCCATGAGTGCAGGGGAGCATAGCACATCATTGCTTTTAGACTGTTGAGCTAAATGTGCAATGCCTAATGTTAATATTAACCTATATACTGAATGGTTTGGAAAGTACCTGTTTGTACTGAGCTCTCCCAACTGAAACATTTCAACTGCAGTGTTCTCAGCACAGAATTCATTATTCTGAGACTTGCTTTCCCAGTTAGCTGGAAAGAGCCTGATTGTTTTCACCCTTTCAATGATATTTTAGCTCCTCTAATAGGAGGAGCTTTACCTGAGGTAGATTGATGAGCAGAAATTTCTTTTAAAATGCTAAGAATATGGACAGATTACACATTCTCTGTGAATGGAACTTCTCATGTAATTGGTGTGAATTGAGGGAGAGCCTTTTTAAACTTCATTAGTAATGCAGCCAGTTCTCTCTTCTGACTGGTACAATGCATGTCTGTCGTACAAGGGTATAACTCTGAGCTGTGTACTTTATTAAATGTGAATATGCAAACATGAACTTAGACCAAACTCAGGGTTCTGCTTACACCTCAGCATGAACCCAGGGTCTCTCTCATGTAATTTTGATTGTTCCAGATGCCTGTCTCAATGCTTTCCTGATTAAAGAGCAGATCATATCCCAAATTATTGCCAGCAACCTGGACAGGAACTGCACAGCTCACAGGTACAGCATGGCTGAGCCTGTGGCCAGACTGCTGCTTTCACCTCAAGATTGTTGGTTTCATTTATAGCTTGCAGAATATCTGCCCTGCTTCCACAGATAATACACCATGGAGCTAAAGAGCTTAGGGAAAATATACTTTGTGGGAGTAGATGGACAACATTTAGGTTGTTTTGTTCAGAGAAAAGTTGACTGAGGAAGGAGAACTGTGTTCAAACATAAAAAGGCACTGCAGAGAGGAGGGGATAACCTGTTTGTTACATATGCGGTGAGCAAGACAAGAAGCAAGGTTCTTGAATTGCAGTAAGGTAGAACAAGGCAAAAACTTCTTGTCAGTAAAGAGGTAAGTGGTGGAAACCACTTATGAGGAGGGCATGGAGCTTCCACCATTTCCCCAAATGCTAGTTGGGCATGCCATTGGCAAAGGCAGGGCATAGACCAGCACAAGCAGGGTCAGAAAGAGGAAGAGACTCAGCTCCCCATGGCAGATCTCAGGTCACCATGAGCAGCAGCAGGGAATCTCACTGCCTCTAGCTCCTCCATTAATGGGGTTGCATAAATATCTGGCACAGGTACAACTCGTTCAAATTTATTTTCAAAGCACAATCATTAAATGGCAGAGCAGAGGGCAGGTAAGCTAGTTCTTAGTTATCTGTGCTGCCCACCAGACCACAAATACTCCCATTCTCCTGACACATGAAATTAAGCTAGGCTGAAAATGACTTTTCACCTCAGTATGGCCTAACATAGGGGTGTTAGCAGCAGCCCCAAGTTCTAGGGGACCAAAGGAGACCTTAATTAGGAGCTGTGGCTTTTTCTAGAGAGAAGTGATTTGGTGGGCTACAAAAGTATTCAAAGTGCCCTCTCATGGAGGCCATCATGAGCAATAAGTGATCCTTGTGCCCCGGGTTTGTAAGCGGGTTGTATTTTTACGATGTCAAGCATGCTGCTGTCTTTTCTGCAATAAAGCTCACCTAATCAAAACAAGTCAGAGCTTATCTAATCCCCTAGCCAGAGATATTTCTGTGGTGGCTACAGAGCCAGGTTTCCTAGCAACCTAAAAGGCATTAGACAGGGCTTTGTCGACATTTATCTGTTACACACAAAACCCCCTGTTTGAATAATATCATGGGTGTAACATCAACTGACAAAAGCCAGGAAATTCAGAGCTGGGGCTGATTTTCTATCCTTGCCTCTCATCAGGCTGAAAAACAAAAGGCACAGTCATGTGAGTGATGAGCAGAGCAAACCAACCTTTATGTTTCCTGGCTTTCTCCCAAATGAGATGCCATTCAAATTAGGTGCTTGGTATTAATTTCCTCTGTTTAAGACAGGTTTAATGCTCACATTAGGTAGCATGTTGGCAGTGCTGCCAGTTTCTCCATGGGCTACCATTTTTCCTTGGAGGGGCCAACTGGAGTGAGGAAAGAGATATCCCAGCCCATCTGAAACCTTTGGTTTCTCCATGGTGAAACCAGTTTTCAGATCCATGGGTTTGCAGGTGAAGGCTGCAAGCCTGCTCCGTGCAGGGCGACCATGGCACCTCAGGAGATCACTGTTAGCCCAGGTGGAGCCATGAGGACACACAGGTTAAAAACACTCCATACACAGGTTAAAAACACTCCATCTTCCTGCTAGTGCTCAGCTCTAGATACAGGAAGAGGATTTTCAAAGGTTTCAAGGGATTCTTGAGATGGATCTTGGAATGGATATTTTTTTCAAGAATTTTGAAAACAAAAGGTCAGGGGAAAAAAGGATTTCATGTAGGTGGGGTTTTTTTCCCAGACCAAAAATATACTGAGGACTAATGAATGATCTGAAAAGTGATACTTCAGTAATGTCTTTTATTTCTTCACTTGTAGCAATAGCAGTGTTTAAAATCTTACAACTGGAAGTTTGTGGAGGAGAAGATGAACGAAGGGATAGAAGAACAGCCATTGCTGCTGATTGTCATTTCAAATCCTTTGGGGAAGAGACTTCTGGAAGTGAATGGGAACTGATCACCTTTCTACAGAGTTCTTGAGTCATCCCACAGTATTTAACAGAAAATAATTATTTCACTTCAAATTGATATAATGTGGCTTAAAAGTGCTTGAAGATAAAAAATGTGTTCATTTACACAATATAAGTTATCAGCTGGGATAAATTAACTCTGAATTCTGTGCAATTCTGTATGTGTGCCATCTCTAAATAGGTAGATTTTCATATGTGTATTTGCACTGCTTTAGTAGTTCCATCTCTGGAGCTTTCACAAAATCATAACAGCCATTTTTACATTTGCTTGAGGCCTGACTGAAGGGTTTATCTCCACGCAAATTTTCCAGCCCAGCTGTGAAACCTCTGAAATGGATGGTAAAGAAACTTTTGATGAAACTTAACTATATAGTTGGGTACTTGGCTGCTGTAAGGGAAAATCCACCAGCTGGGCTTCCATCCCTCCATTCTTCACTGTAATCTTCATTAACATAAGAGTTGGTGTTTTGCTCCCCACACATGGATTCCATACTGTTTGAGCTCCAGGAGGCTGCTGGGATAAAGGCATGTGTACAGGCCTCTCTGCTGACCACAGCCAGCATTTCTTTAGCCAGCACAGCATGAATATAAACGTTACACACACCACAATGGAAAGGAATTACTATGCACACTATCACTTTCAAGCCTTTGAAAGAAACAGAAGCAGAAGGAGGTTCTTGCATCATCTTTGCTGTCCATCCATTTGTTCCCCATTTAGCCTCCCCACTGGCAAAGCCTCTATTATGTGCTCAAAGAGCAGACAATGGGAGCCCACTACGGCTGGCAATGCAGGCATTGTTCCATGGGCTCCCTATAGAAATCCCTGCCTTTGCATGACCCCTTTTCCAAAGTTTGGGTTTTTTCTCTCTTGAAGTGGGAGGGTAAGAGGGAAAGGGACAGAGTCTCACAGCTCTGTGCAGATCAGTGGTACGTTCGTGCCCATATATTGAGATGGATAAAATAGCCATAAATTTTTCCCAAAGTGCTTTTTTGTAATGCATGCATGAACTCACTTAACAAGCTTAAAATATTTAGTGAACACTGAAATGAATGGAAAGTGTGGGAGGGGGGGACAAAACTAGCAGAGATAATTGAATACACTTAGCAGTCATAGCAGCTTTACATAGCTGTATCATATTCTCTATGGATAACACAGCTGGGAAAATATGGTTAGAGTTTTAAAATATCTAGGCACTTCTGTCTTAAGATAGTTATCAATAATTGCAAACTTAAACATTAAATATTTTTGGCTTTGTTAAAATATATACCTTTTATTTAATGCATGATAAAATATCGTAAAATAGAGAACATTCTCCCCTTGGCATTTCTTCAGGACTCAGGTAAGCAAAAAGGATCTCTGAGTGGGGCTGTCTAGGAATCTACAGTCTGTCTTGGGGAAACCACAGGCTGCCAAAGACAAGTAAATTAAAACATAGAAGACAGGAGTCCCTCAGACTTGACAGCGTTTGAAATGCCAAATGAGAATAAGGAGATGGGTTGCTATAACACAGGTTCATATCACCTGTGAAACTGGCAAAGTCCTTCAGCACTGGAGAAAATCTTGCCAAATTAAATCATAAGTTTCTGCTTCATTCCAACTGAGCCAAAATTTGCTCCCTTGCCCTAGTTCTGACTAGGACCTCAAACCCACAGACTGCAGCAACACATCCATCTCAGCTCACACCTAATTATCTGCTTAATTAGAGCAGCACTGGGGAAAGTCTGCTCTTTGTTTTCCCTTTCTCTCTGCTGCCTGCTGCCCCTTGTAGCAGCACAAAGCTCTTTGAGTGGCTGAGCCTTCCTGGTCACACATGGCAGGTTCAAGGTGAAGGTTTCTTCTGTTGGGCTTTTCCTCTCTTCTGAGACAATTGACCTTGGTGTCACCACGCAGCTCCTCCCCAGGCCACAGCACTGGCACTGCAGCCACTGCCTCAGCTAGAGCTGGAGACTAACACATGGCTGTTTAATTTGGAAGAGCAATAGGAAGGTCACTGAGGAAGGTAATGCAGTCCTGTTGATTGAACATGTGGATAAGGGCACCACAAAAGCATAATCTGCTTTATTGGGATGCGATAAACCAGGTTTATGTGGGCAGTTGGCAGCAGTGCTTCTGAGTGTTACTCCATCAGATAATCCAGGCAGCAGAGCACTGATGTACCCTTCTGATCCCCTAATATGGCTCGAATCTGAAGATTAGGTAATTTTCATATTTGTAGGGTTTTCTAAAACGATATTATTTATTTCCTACTTTTTTCCTGTTTTTTTACTTATGAAATTCTTATTTCTGTAACTAAGCAAAAGTAGTCTAAGAGGAATATTTCTGATACTCCAAGGGAAAACCCGTCCTTTTCCACCCAGAGTGAAATGTCCAGAAACCCCAGAAGATTCGCTGGGGTTTGCAGACTGACTCAGCCTCAGCAGCTTTGCTGCATGTGAACCTGTGGCTGGGGTGTTCCTGGAGTGAGACTGATCACACACATGGAGCCCAGCTGGTGTGTGACTGGGCAGCACATTTGCTGTATATATCTCTCCAGCCCAGGTGTCACAGCATACACCAGGGAGTTTAGGCCTTGTAAAACAGCTCTGCACAAAATTTGCACACCCTTCTCTGCACCAGGGAGGTTGTGGAGGGAAGGAGGGAGGTGGCTGTGTTGCTAAGGTGTGATGGATGTGATCCAGAGGAAGTTTTGGCAGAAGACAGCCCTATCTTCCATCTCCTGGGATCAGGGTCCTGAATCAGAGCTGTGAGAGGGTTTGTGTGATTCAGCTGCTAGGCAGAGGGACACCTTTCTGACCAGGGAATGTCAAGTCTGTACACATATTTGTTCTCAGGTATTTGGCAGCAGGTCAGACATAGAGACAGTTTAAACTAAGCATAAAATCAGAACTGTGAGGTTTACTTCCAGGGACAACTACTTAAGCTGTAGTTAGGGCTACAGCTTAAGTTCCACAAGATGTGAACATATTTATGGATAAAATTAGGCTAGAAATTAAAAGGATTTTAGCCATGAGAGGAGTGAGGTTCCAAAATAGCTTTCCAATGAGAGTAGAAGGGTTCAGAAGCAGTCAAAACAGTCTGAGATTGAGATTTACATGATACAGTTGCTGAAATATTGAGGGACATGGGCCAAATACTCGAAGGTATATTCCCACCCTGTCTTCCCTGCTTGCTTTCCTTTTGAACCTCTCTGTTACTCTAATTTCTCCTTCTCTTTTTTCCTGTTCTTTTTCTACTTGGATGACAGGCCAGAAAATCCTCTCTGTGCATTTTTCATGTCACTGTTACATCCATTTGGTGGAACAAAGCAAAGGCAAATCCCATCCTGGTTCATCTCAGTGGGCTCATTGGAGTCTGCAGGCAGAGCCAGCGTGGGGCTGACCCTCGGGGCACAGGAGCAGGGGCTGTGGAGGCCATCAGGCCCTGGTGACACAGCAGAGTCCCTGCTGTCCTGGTGCATGGCTGCTTCCCTTGCTCTGTGCCACTGACACACTCATGCCTTGGCAGGCATTCAGTTTCAAAGCTCTGGATTTCTGCTTGGGAAAGCTGATGACACAGTATCTACCCAAGAAGACTGTTGAGGGGTGAGATTCATTTAGGGGATGACTGCTGTGTTTCTGTGCAGCAGAAAGGTGCAAAATGCAGTGAAATACACCTTCAGCTGTAGTGAACATCACTGTAAAGAGAATATTCTGTTTAATTGGAAAGAGAGAGGCAGACCAGATAGCACTTTTGGGGGGAAGTAGGAGGTGCCCTCAGGACCCAGTGCCAGGAGCTGCAGGGCAGCTGCACCTTAACCTGCAATTGGCACTAGCTGTGGGTGCCCATCATGTTTGAAATCCTGTCTTCCCATGCTCAAGAGAGCTGCTCTAAGGCAAAACAACAGTGCCAGGATCCCTGCACTGTACCACTGGCACTGCCACAGAATGCCAATCAATCCTGCACCTACCTCTAGACTCTGAAATGGAGCTTGCAGAGAGTAACTTGTTTTAACATACAATAAACCCAAAGAGGGGCTCTTTGGCAGGGGGTGCTCCTGGCACTGGCTGCTTCAGCTGCACTTGTGCCCACTTGCAGGGACTGGATTTTGCAGCTTGCTGAAGAGTTGTTTGTCTTTCACTACATGTTTTTCTGAAAAAAGCGAGCATGACTTGCAAGAAGTTTGGCCAGTTAACACAAAAGTGATTTAGATGCTAGTCAGACCTTGTCACTTTTTTCTTCTATCACTCTGTTGCAGCAGATGTTTGGGTCATGGGCAGCCACCTGAGAAGTTGCCACAGCTCTGTTAGTTGGCATCAACACCTTCTTTTCACAGAAAGAAAACTGTTGTTTTTCACTGCTTGGGCTGCAATTTGACAAGCACCTCAGCTGTGTATCAGCTAGCTGCCATTGGTCATACTCTCCCCTGCATCCTCGCCATGGGACCCTGCCTCCTTCCTCAAACAGCTCTAACACTCACCAGCTCCAGTGCCCTGGCATTGCAGCATGCCTGACTGGCAGAAAGATATTCACCTTCAATTTTAGCAGGCCAAGGGGGAGGTCCAAATTCACAGGAGCTGGCCAGAGTACAGCCAAGCCTGAGGATTCTGCAGTTAGGTGGGCTCAGGTTGATGAGGAACACCATCCATGTGTTGCTCACAATTTGTGGGGAATTAAAAGGCATCCAGTGGCTTAATTAACCTTGTGTGTGATCCTGCTGTAGCTTTTCTTAATTGCCACAGCAATAAATTCAACTTCTTTCTGTGGAACTTGGTCATTAGAGATGATGCCCCACTACAAACATATCCTTCCTAGTACAATATGAACAGCTGAGTGAAGGGGACTATTGGAACTATTGCAGTTTTCTTCTCTTGATCAGTGTTCTGTGGGTTTTCCCTTGTTGGAAGAATAAGTTGATACTAATTAAGATGAAAGCAGAATACAAAGTGGAAACTTCCAAAGTGTCTGTCACTTGCATTTGTGCAAATTAAAACATCTCACATCCAGCAAACCCAGGGCCTTTCTTTTCTTCCTGGAGATTTTGTATTCCACAACCAGCCTGTGGAGCGAGATGTGTGCTGTCATCCTGCTCACTCTGATGCAGCCCATGCTCTGGTAATCCCACAGCACCCAACAACAGGCTCGTGTCCTACACTGGCAGCTGTTTCACCATCAGGTGCCTGGGGGAAGGGCTGCCAGCTACAAGCACCTCTAGCAAAGGCAGGAGGATGTGACCAGGTGTCCTTTCGGAACTATAAACCCTCTGAGTGGCTAGGCAATATTCAGAGCCTTTACGTTTTTTGGATTTTTTTTTCCTTTTCCTTTGGAAGTTTCTGATGAGATTTAATCTTTAAAAAAAACCATTTTATTTACAGCTAATGATGTCAGAATCTTGTTTGTCTAATTGTAATAGAAATAAAAAACACCCAAACCATTTTCACAACCTCAATCTCCCTGCATTCTGTGGCCATAGACCTTCCTGCTGACTCCTTGGGGATGTTCTTGCAACATGGCCCATTGTTGTTTGGGCAGTTTTTGCAGTTTTTTCCCTAACACAGACACACATCTAACTTGTGTTGGTTTTGGCCATAGAATCCCTGGCTCAGCCCATCACTGGGCCCAGAGGCTGGCCTGTTGCATTGGATGGCTGCTACTTTTATCTCACACCACAGAATTATGGAATGGATTGGGTTGGAAGGGACTTTAAAGGTCATTTAGTCCCAACCCCCCCTGCCATGGACAGGGACACCTTCCACTAGGACAGGTAGCTCAAAGCCCCATCCAAACTGGCCTGGAACACTTCCAGGGATGTGGCATCCACAGCTTCTCTGGGAATCCTTTTCAAGTGTTTCACCACCCCTGCTGTAAATAATTTCCTCCTAACATCTAATCTAAAACTCTCCTTTTTTATTTTAAAACCACTTCCCCTTGTCCTATCATGACATGCATTTGTAAAAGGTCTCTCTGCCTTTCTTGTAGGCCTCCTTTAGGTACAGTTTATTAGGTATTTCACTCTACAAAGGGTCTTAACTGAGCCTGAAGGACATTTTCATAGTGCTTTAGGCAGAGCAATTTTGAGTAAGACAGATTAAAGTCTTCCAGTATTATTAGTTCTCTTGCAGCAATGGGTAAAGTATCAGATCTTAGAGAAACACTTATCAGCAGTAATGTACTTCTCATAAAAATCTGAGCCTAGAAATAATGAAGTTCTTCCCTTTCTGGAACACCCTTGATTATCATAAATCCAGAGGGATAGTTACAACCTGCATGATGTGTCCATGCACATAACAAAATTTTGCATGGTGCCAAAATATCCCCTGTAGTTGGAGGGATCATGTAATTAAAAAAAAAAAAGAAGAAATTGTCCAGCAAGGTGGAAATCATCTGGTTAAAATGAATCATGATTGAAGGAACTGCCTCAGGAGCAGAAGGAGCTCAAAGAGTCAGCAGAGCCCATGTTCTGGGTGTTAATGATAGTGCCTACTGATCTGGCAGAAATGTGGGCATTTATATCTCTCATACATAGAAAGGTATGTCAGCTGAAGGGAAAAAACAGCTGGTATTCCATCAGGTTAGACCTGATGGACACATAGAAGCTAACATAGTATCTGTGTGCTAGATACCCCTACGTAATGCCCAGACCACAGAATAATCTGTAGCAACCTGACTTTTTGGTAAAGGACTTTATTTAATGAGACAGATTAAGTATTATGAGAAAGAAGAGTGTGGGGAGAAATTAATCAGATGTTTCTGGTAGCCCAGTGAACTACAGGTATATTTTTCTGCAGCTCTCATTGCTGCTCCATCCTGTCATCACATTGCTGGATGCTCTGCCCCTCCATGCTTCCCTCACTTCACTGACCATTGCTCACATTGGCAGCAGTGTGTGGTGCCTCTTCAGCCTCCAGCCTCTGCACTTCAGCCTCCACCTCTGCATGAGGTTACTGTTTTGGATAATGTGGGCTCAGAATGAGCCATGGATCTGTGGAAGGTTTCCTGTGCTCTCCTGCCTATTCCTTATTGGACTGTAGTTTCAAATGTACAGTTTCATTAGGAAAGCCCATAACAGAGATTGCCTTCCCACTCTTTCCTGTTTATATGATACTGCTTCTGTGTGAAGGGCAGAATGGTCTTTTTCCTCTCTGCATTCCCAGCAAGACATTTATAAATGCATAGTGGCCACTTTAGTCTAATTTTGTAGTGTCTCTGTAGGAGTGAATATGGAGCTAAGGCAGTCCACTGGGGCCTAAGAACACTGGGATCAATCCTTCACCTAATATACAGCTAATTTGGGTAATTTGGTTCACTTCCTTTTTTATCCTAGGTGTCTTTTGAAACTGGGGACAATGACCTTTACCTAGGTAGGACCACAGCAGGCAGGGCTGACTGCTGCAGCACTGGGCATCGCCCCCACAGCTCCAAGCTCACGACCTCTGGCAGCAAGACAGGAGATTTCAGCCCAGGCTTCCACACTGGTGCTTTCTGAGATGTCCACAGCTGTGCCTGCTGGCTGTGCTGGCTGCTCCAGGTGTGTGCAGGTCAGGCTTGCTCATGTACTGAGCTCGTTTTTGGGATGCTGTGGGCAGCCTGGGGAACAGACAGCCCAGAGCCTCTCAGTGCTCTTGTAAGAGAAGCAAGAACCACTTGCTAAAACTTCCTGGGCTGTCTTTTATTCCTTTCTCAAAAGAGAGGAATGTTTTGAAGAGGTAGAACTGCTGCAATCACTTGGTGTCTGGACAGCCTGGTATTTTGTCTGGTAAGGACACGCACCAGGCATCCAGAAGGACAAGGCAAGAAGAAGCACAGAAGGGCAACAGCAGTAATCTCCCACCAAGAAAATCTCCCTTGGAATCCCCCATGCTGAAATACTGCAGTGAACATGATTTATATCTGAATTTGTGCTTGTGATGTACTTGTAACCCATTAAAGTGCCTATCCTTCCCTTGAGTCTGCACTTGGATTCCATTCTCTACATAACAGTCGGTGACAATGAGTTTCCCTGTCTAATTATTTATTGTGGGGAAAATTATTCTTTGAATTACCAAAGACTTCATTTGCTGAATATCCTCTGAATCTCTGCTAAGAATATTCTCTTTTCTGTATCAGTTCTACAGGACTTTGGAAGGATGCCATATGCTATATGGATATTTCAGTATTTTATTTTCCTTTGGAGCCCTAGTGTTGAAATTATATATGGTATTTTTTATAAAAAACAAGTAATATATTTTCTATCATGATCATGTCCTGCTCAAACTAGAAGAAAAAAAATAAACTTTTTTTTACTTAAAATCAGAGACTCATAGAATCATTTAAGTCAGGAAAGGCCTAAGTCATAAACTTTCCTTTTTTTTTTCCTGAGTTCAAGCCACAGCTCTCTTGAGCAAGGTCACCAGCTCATCTTTTGGCACATGTGGACCACATAAAAAATCTGAATTCAATGATTGATTCCCATTGTTTTATATTACTAAATTTTGAAACTTTTCAGAGACTGAAGATATAATTAAATGTACTATTAGATTTTTACCTGTTTGATCTTCTATCTTGGCTTAACTGTTGACTTCTTTTGTACTATATTTAGTCCCTGGGTAAGTACATGCCTATAGCATTGAATCACTTCCTTACGGAGAAGACACATTTCCAGATCTAGAATTAAGTCAGTGTGACTAGAAGTCCTTGAATATATACTGCATTTGGATTTCATCTGAGTTTTCTTCTTACAAATATTCCTTTCCCTTTTAGCTTATTCACTCACATGGAGTGGATATTTTCAGTAGCTGCTTGGAAAACAGGGTGACTTAGATGGGCTGGAGCAGATCTAAGGCTGAGATTCAGGAACTTTGCAGTGCATTTGCCTAGTGAAGACAAGGAGCTAAAGACCAGGGACTAATTTATTCAACAGTGATTATAATAACATTTTATTCTCTGCCCATAGTTAACCAATTCATTCAGAAACCACAGAAGCAGGAATTTCTGATGTGACAACCTTTGGGTCCCCTAGGTGTCTTATGTGCAAATAGCAGGGCAGAAATGAGGAAAAACTGACACTTGTGTGAGAGTTTCGGGTACTGACTGCCACTTACATTTCAAACTTAAATAACCATATTTTTTCTGCTTCAGAGGCTGACTTTGGATGTCCTTGAAGTAAGGAATTATGCATTCTGGCAGGCAAGTGGAGAAATGAACCAGATGCAGCAATTTAGTCATATAGGGAGGTTTCTAGTAAATTTTGCACAACGGGGTAGTGACAGTGTACTTAGTAAAGACCCATGCCTTTGTAAAAATAGTGCTATTGATTTTCTTAGCGTGTGTATCAAATGTTAGCACATTCATTAGAACAGCAGCCTTCCAAACACTGCTGTAGAACAACCAGCAGGCCTGGAGTCAATATCCATCTGAATACTGGCTCACTTTCAAAGGGCAAATTAATATTAGGGCATTGACTTTTCATGTTAGAGAGGAAAGATTTTAAAGGCAGCATTTATCAAGTAGAGTTAGGCAAGATTTAACAAATACAGCTAGGCTGCAGGCCCTACTTGAACAGGCAAAGGTGTGTGCATGCAACCATGTACAGCACTAGCAAAAAAGCTTGTTTATGCATATATATATATATATATATATGTATGTATGTATATATGTATATATACACTCATTTAGGGTATTGGTCTATTACAGTTACAGGAAAAAAAGTGGAAGATACTTATGTAAGGAAACTGTCAGTTCTAAACTCCTGTGTGAGTATATTGAAATATCACTGAGTAGGAATGTAATGTATTACAGTGATTAAATAAATACTGTGTCTGTGTCCTCATAATGTAACTTCTTGTACAGTGCTGTGAACAAAGCAGCACATTAGTCCAAATATAACCTTGGCTGGCAGTAGCTTTGCAGGAACAGAATACAGTCCACTGAGTCTGTTGAAAAAGAGCTAACAACATAGTGAAATCAACTTTTATTGTCTCTCCTTGTAAGGATGAGAGATGAAGGAAGATGAGTAAAGGTCATTCCACTTCTCATAAATTTACTATGAATTTGGGATTTACCTGTTCTTAATGCTTCCCCTTTGTATCTGTTTGTGCAATTATTCAAACTTTCATGGTCCCTGAGGAAAGGCCCTCAGGGAATGTGTTTGGTACTTGTGCCCATCTTAATTTGCTTCTGTATTCTTAAACCCGTGAGGATGAGCATGTCTCTGGAGAACAAGTGGTCTCATTATCGGCTCACTACTTGTTTCACCCACTAAACTGTAGGCTTATCTAATTTCTGGGGGGTTTATTTGGTTGGTGTGTTAGTTGGCTGGCTGGGGTTTTTTGAGTTTTCTTGTAACCCATTTGACAACATTGCTCCACTGTCAACAACCTACCTGTGCTGTGGGTGGGGAGAAGAGGAGGTGAAGATTTACATTGCTGTAGCTACCAGCAGAAATTGCCCCTTGGAAACAAGGCCAAAGCCACCTCCTGAAGTATCCCACTTCTCTTTCTTACTTAGAGAGGGGTGCCGAAGCTTCAAAGCTCTAACTGAAGCACCTTAGTTAGGTGGTAGAGAACAGGATTGTGCCCTTACAGGTAGTTATACACAGATTTTAGCAGTGTTGATTGACCCTTCAGAATGTCCAGCACTGCTGTGACTGCAGAAGGATTTGGTGCTTTGGTGAGGTGCCTGATCACTGGTGATGCCACAGTGGTGGCTCCCAGCAGTCCCATTGTGTCTGAGCAGGACTGCTGCTACAGATACTGAATTCAGTGAAATCTTCACAAAATCCCAGGTGGATCTCTTCCTGCTTCCCAGTCCCATGCTGCAGACGTTGAACTGCATTTTCCTTCCAGTCTCCATTTTCCTTACTTTCTCTTTTGTAATGCAGAGTGTCAGTCTAAGAGGATGATTTCATTTGTTTTATTGTTTACAGGTCTTGTTAATTTTCAACCTACATGCCCCAGTGAGTTGTTTTGTGAGCTTTCGGTTTTGCAGTTTCTCAAGTCTCAGCAGTCACACACTGCAAAGTGCTTTTGTGGTATTATTGTGTGCAAACAGTTAAACAAACATTTTGGAGGTACTCTATGTTTCTAATGGAAACAAAAGGTTTCTGTCTCTGTATTATTTTCTCCATTCAGATGTCCTTGTAGCTGGTACTGGATGCCTCTTTCCACTGTGTATCCCATTTTGAACCAGATTCAAGTGTTCTTCATGGTGAGACTTCTGTTGGCTTATTTATTTCATGTTGAAGGCATTATTACTGCAAATGAATTTTACTCTTTGCTCAAGATGCATATCCCAAATATTTTTATTTCCTGCTCCAGAAAAAAAGGCCATGGCTTTGGGCAGCCAGCCTGTGTAAAGGCCAGTTTTATTGTTCCCCACAGAATATGACCTCTCTGAAATCTCTCTGAGTTCCTGAATCTCCTCCTCCACTGTTGCCAAAGTTGTGCTCTAGAGTCTGAGGGGTCACCCAGAAATCCTTACCATTATGATGTATTGCATTTATCTTGTCTTCTTTGATGAATGCTGAGCAATAATGTTAAACCTTTCTTCACTTCCCAGCAGGATAGATTTTCATCTGGAGTTTGGTGTCTCCAAAATAAATCTGAGATAAAGTCATCAGCAGAATGAGCAAATGGAGCATTGAGGGGTAAATATGAGGCCCAGTGGGGGTTTGAGTCTTCCTTGACATTATACCACCAAAAAAGAACTATTGTAACCAGCAAAATTAATTCAACACTTCTTTTCCACTTAAACCACAGGTTCAGAGGGTGACTTTAAATTCATCTTTTAGACCATTAATTCACAGGTGGCAGCAGATTCAGGATGAATTTTAAATGCTGATTTGAGAAACTTGACCCCTGTGGCAGAAAAGTTGAGCTTCAAAATGAAGTGCCCAAAATATGGACTCCTCTCTCTGCCTGACTTTATTAAATAAGACTGACATTCTTTAGCATGGTTTTAAAACCCTCTGGATCAAGGCTGGCATGGATGGGCAATATATTAAACTAGAGTTATTTAGGTAACCTTTTTCCTCCTTAACCTTCTTCTCTTTTTGAGAACCTTGTAGCTAACTGTGGCCAGTCTGGGATCTGCCATGTGGATTGCAGAGCTCTGAGAAACACAAAGTGTAGGCACTGTGTGGAAATTAACCAGATTACCAAGCTCAGATGACTTATAAATGTTAGCTTTTAATGTTCTTTTTTAAAAAAAAAATAAAAAGAAAAAATATAAAAGAAAAAATTCCTTTAAAAAACCCAGATCCTTTTGGAGCATGACAAACAAAAAATGTAGCATTAATTAATCCCACTAAAATTTCCCTTTGCAAATGCCTTCCTGTAAGTAAAACACAGTCCCCTAAAAGTGTGTTCTAGAAGGAAAAGGTTCTCAGTTGGCCACTGAGATAATAAGAGAAAATTATTTTTGGAATCATTTGCAGCCAAAGCCCCTCAGAGGAGCTCCTTGCTGCTTTGATAGCTGGACCCTTCCAGTGTGGAAGGAGGAAAAATCTGGTTTTGCCATGGCAGCCCCAGCCACCCTGAGCCTACACCCACAGCTCAGCCTGGGCCCATTTCTAGGCTGGTGTGAGATGTTCCCAGCTGACACAGCTCTGCTGAGGCCTGAAATTCACTCCCTGCCTTCTCTAGGCATGAACACATCAGAAAGGGGGAAGTGAGACCTGTGCAACTCTCAGGGATGAATGGGACATGGAGCTGAAGTGGAAGGGATGGTAGAAAACTGCTCAGAAATCAAGAGGAGTTCTGCATTTTATGAACTTGATTTGTGAAATTACCCCCAGATTTTATTTTTTTGCTCAAAAATGGGCTTCTTCCTGACAAGAAAATTATCTGTTTGAAGTTTAAATTACTTGGAGATTAAATTAAAAATTAGATTTCTGGATTTTAAAATTTCATTTTAATTAAGTGTTGCAGCCCTTTGGAATTCAAAGAAACTGAAACTCTCAGAAGACAAATGGCAGACACAATACTTGAAATTTGATGAAACAATTTTTCCCTTAATTTTTCCAATTATATTAAGAGGTCTTTGAGTTACAAAGCATTAAAAAGCACTACTGAGGCCAGAGACATGCTAGTGAAATATTGTTTCTGTCATGTGGAGCCCTGTACAGAATTGTGTGGGCTTAAATAAATGTATCTTGATAGTTTACCTTAAAACTCTCTGTCCTTTTCCTCAGTTCAGCTGAATCCTATGAAATAGATACGCAGCTTGAAGAAGTTCTTCACACCCCCACAAACGCTAAAAATGGCCCTGATACAACATGTATTTATGTAACAAAATCATCTGCATTAATATCTTCCTTTCCTTTCTGCAAGAAGCACAGGAGGGACCCAGGCTGACACATTTTCCTGCAGCCCCTTCCAGTTTTCTCCTTGCATTTGGGGCAGCAGGGCTGAGCTGTGTTTTCCCTTAACAAAAAGGCCACTGAATAAACAGGAATTTGGTGTGGCTGTTAATAGGGTCAGCTGCAAACCTGTAGCCCAAGCTTTTGGGTTTTCTTCCCTTGAATATTCAGTATCCTGTTAGGGATCAAAACTGTGTGATAACAAGAGTTCTCGTCACTGCTGTGATACTGATCTTTCAAATAAAGAACGTATTAAAACAAATATATTTCTTTCACTTTCCTGAAAAGACAAGGGACTGGTTGATGGGTTCAAATGTGATGTATTGAGTTGTTAACTTCTTTATATCTGACAAAATGAAGGGAAAAATGGCCCCACCTGGCAGCTGCTTGCTGCCCCGTTTGTCACCATCATGGTCAGGTGGCTGTCTGCTCTCTAGGTCCCAGTGATGCCCCAGCACCTGGGCAGGTGTGCAGCTTGAGGAGAGGGCTCAGGTGCTGGGGAAACAAAGCCACAGGCTCTGTGTTGGCCTCATTTTTCATATGGAGACTCCTGCCCCAGCTCTGCTGTTCCTTTCTGGATACTGAGAGCTGGAAGTGTCAAAGCCCTTCCTCACGGCGCAGCTCAGCAGGATGGCTCCCAGCTGCAAGCTGGCTCCTTGGAGGGGAGTGTTATTCCACAGGCTGTCCTGAGAAATGACCAGAGTGACCCCCTGAGTCTGCTAAACCAGCACTCACTGCCCCAACCTGCTGCCTGTTGTGGAAATAAATCCTGAGCAGCAGTGAAAATCAAACCAGTATTCTCAGCAGCAGCTGTAAACTCGATAAGCTCTCTGTCCTCCTTTCCCTCCCCCTGCCCCATCCCTCCCTTTGGAGTTCAAATAAAGGCAGAGACATGCTGAGAGAAGCAGTGCAGTGCCCTGTTTGCAGGATAATATGCAGACCACATGTATGTATTAAAGACTGTATGGAGTTATAATTGAGCCAGGAGCATTTAAATGCAAGCCAAGGGGAATTTGCTATTCTGTGTGGGCAGATTTCAATTGTAAGGTTGGCAGCTCTGGTATCCTGTTCTCTAATACCATGAGATGAGAAAAAACAGGCTTTTCTTTCAGAGCAGTTGATTATTGAATCCGCACCAGCTGTTCACCCTAATCCAAGCTTTCTGTGCTCGTTCCTTGTAACAGAGGCGTCCCTCATCCCTCCCTCCATCCGTCCATCTCCCCACTCCCATTTCCATGGGGCTTTTGTGATCTTTCAGAAAGGTGGTTAGCAGATATCAGCCACCCAAAGCAACATGAGCATCAGTGCAGGCAAGGGTTAGAACTAACAAGAGAAGGAAGCCCCCCCCCAGCTGGATATTGAAACTCAAATTGTATTTCACATCCATTGCAAGATGGAAAAAAAGCCATCATTTATCAGAAGGCAGAGAACCATTTTTTAACGGTGACACCTGACTGTGTGCCCAGCAAACTGTGTGGGATCAGAGCTGGAGTGAGTCCTGAGCCAGCACAGAGTGGCAGCTGTCCCTGCTGCCCCACTGCCAGCCAGGGACCTGCACCCAGCCATGTGGCAGAATAAAGGAAATAGAACTATTTTGTTGCTTTTTTTTCCTTCCTTTTTTTTCTTTTTCATAATAAAGGGGGAGGAAGGGGTGAGATAAGTGAGTTCCTTCTGGGTGCTTCTCACTCAGCCTGCAATGTTATGTAAGGCTGGTACAGCTAATGCCTGCTCTGCTTCACCATCAGCCTGGCTGCTTCATCCCCACTACACAATTATTTCATCAGTCTCTCCTACTAGACATCACAGTGCTATTGCCATTAGTCACATTTATTAGGAGAGCAGCTAAAATAAAATTAGCAAGCACAGGGGCCCAGTTACTCAAGGGACTGGGTGAACACAGCTCCAAGTAGTCCCTGTCCCAGAAAGATTCTAATCCCCTGGAGGAGGAGGACTAGGGACAAGGGGGTGACACACAGGACCCCAAAGAGGGCTGTGAAAGCAGCAGGAGGAATGCTGTTTCCCTGAAGAGCTTTGGCAGGGGAGGGTGAGTCTAAGTCAGAATGAGTCAACTGGGAATAAAAGGCAGCAGGAGAAAGGACATTGTAGGGGAAAGTAGGGTGGTGGAAAAGGTAATACAGTAAGTGACAGGCTGAAGAACAGAGGTTGATGGTGGGGAAAAAAGACAAGTTTATGCAAAAAGGCAACCAGCACAGCAAATCCTCCCTATCTGCCTCTCCCCTGACCATTTTTTCTGCTGCTGCTGCTGCTGCACATTTTTGCCCTCAGTGCAGTTTCCTCACAGTGTTCCTCTGTTTGAAGGGTGCCTCCTTCCCTGCTCACCGTGTCCTCCTGGGCTCGGAGGATTACCCCACGCTCTGTGCATGGGCAGCCTATAGCATCCTCTCTGGAAATCTTGGCTGAATCACAGAGGCTGTTTGTAATGCCAGAACCATGCAAACTGAAAAGCTGCATTAGCACTACAGATTGTATGTACAGATTTGGAAAACAGAATACGGAATGTTCTGGGGCATCCTGGGGAAAATGGACTGGATGACCTGAGAGAGGACAGACAGACAGGCATGCACAATTGCATTTCTGCATGTTGTGGGCATGTGGATGGAAAAATGAGCCCTTGAACTGACTAGTGGACTTTCAGGAGCTGGAGATGCCAAATGGTGTATGTCATTTAGCTATCAATTTAAATCAGTGTATCTGGACACTTTATAGATAAAACTCCATAAAGAATTGGCTTGGCAACTCATTAGATAACAGACCTTAATATAAAAGGATGTCTGAATGTGATTCTTGGATGAGTAGGGAGAAAAACAAGAAAGTGCATATTTTTCCTTTGGAAATGGCATTGACAATACTTCAAGTGGGTTGCTGGATAATGCTCAGGTGTCCACATTTTCAACAGAATATTGTAAAAATGATGAAGTTGCAGAAAATAATTCCAAAAAGATTTTGAGAAAATAGGATTATAATTTGATATAATACTTTCTATTAAAAAACTTGGAATACCTAATCTGTTATGCTCATCAAAAAGAAAATTGAGAAGTGTTCTGATTATTGTGTCTGTAACTTCACAGTGAGAAAATACCAGCTACTAAAGAATGCTTTAATTTAGTGGAGAAAAGCATAATAAGAAACAATAGTTGTAATCTGCAGCTGACCAGAAAAATTTAAAAGAGAAACTAAAAATAATTATCTTTTTAACAGAAGTAATTATTTCTGAATGAAATTCTAATTCACCTCTCTGTCAGATGATGATTAAACTCTTCTCATAGAGGTTCAGTCAAACACAATCTTTCTGTTTTGCTGCCAATATTAGGTATTGGGTGAGAGTTGATGGTTCGTGTTATAACTTGGTGGTGTTTTGTTGCCTAGAACTCCATGAACAGCTTATGTACCCACCAGAGCTAAAAGCTTTGTATTCCACCCACTTTATCTGGTTACATGCTTTGTTGTCAGTTCACAGGTAGAATATAAGATAATGGATCTCTGCACACTTGCAGAGCAGTTAGCCCAAATCCTGGAGATCCTCCCATTCACCTGGTGAATAACTGTAATTAAAATTTAAAAGCTTACAGCCTTAGTTTCAATCAAGACTAACTTCCAAGGGTATTCTTTTGAGCTGATAACAACAGGAAGGCAGATATGAAGCTTATATGAGTTGAGGGAAAATTGGACAGAAGAGAAGTGTTAAATTGTCAATATGGAATGTTCCTTAAATCTGGCACTGAGCAAGTACCTAAAATGGTTAAAACTGACACTCAGTTCTTTGCAAGTACTGCCAGAGGGTGGCTGCTGTAGTGCTGGGAACCACTTGGTGTAGAGTAGACGCTGTGTGGATTCTAGATTAAACAAGTATTACGTGAAGTCTGCAGTCAGGGCTGGATTCAGTAATTCAGTTGCTTCAAGTCATATGGTCCTAAAACATCTGCTGCTGGGCAGAGCAGGTATGCACCAGCAGGAGCTCTAATCCAAACCCTGCAAACACATTTGCTTGATCCAGTGTGTCTCCCATTGCTGAGGGTGCTCCCTGAATAGTCTGACAGGAGAGCTGGTTGGCATGAACCTTGGTGTCAACAACAAATAAGAGCAAATACCCAAATTTAGGTTTAATAGACATAGTGCTTCATAAGGCTGCTGAAAATGAGCCACATTTGCCAGGCTGCTTGTTTTACTTCTACCACTCCATGCGTCCTGTCAAAAACTGGGAAAGAACATCCCAGTCAAACAAAAGCCTGGTACAAAGCCTGCCCAAATGTGAATCAATGCAGAGCCGCTAAGTTCCTGTGGCCCAGCCCCACTTTTGGCAAATTTACCCCATGATGAATCAGGACTAAAGTTGTCACATCTCTCAAGCCTGTCTTTCTAAGCACAGCCTGCTTGCTCCTTTCTCACACCTTCAAACGCAGAGCTTGCCCATTTTGTACACAGCTGCCACAGTTTGATTTGCTTTGTGTTTATGCCTTAAGCTTTGCCTCTCTGTTTCCATGTCCACAGCCCCAGTCTATTTTATGTCATCTTATCTGGAATGCCTGGGAGACAAACATCCCCTTCAGTCAGCAGGCATGAGGGCATCAGGGCTGCAGTGACACAGAAGAACCACACTTCATTTCCCTGACTGGCTCTGGTGGTGGTGTGGGGTGATGGGGTGTCCTTGCACTTGCCATCCCACCCAGCACCCCATCAGCTGCAGCTGGGCCATGGATCCCAGGGTACCAATCTCTGGCACTGCCTCCCATCCATCATCCAGGGAAGCTGCTGATGCAGCACGGCAGAGAACAGCCAGCCTGACAGACACAGTGAGCACCTGGCGTCGGCACCCTGCGGCTCCCAGTCCTTCCACAGGCACCCCGGCCTGGCTCCCAGCCCTGAGCAGTGGCGCACTGTGTGGGAGCGTGGGTGTGAGTCGGGAGCTGCACTTTGGGGCGGGGGATGCAGCTCTGCGTGCAGTGACGCTCCGGGGGCTGGGCTCTGCTTCCAGAGAGGGAGGGAGCGCCAAGGTAACCACAGAAACATGGTATCCTTGGATATTAGCAATCCTGACCTACTTCTGGGTATTCACTCGCTGCTGGTGACTAAAGAGGAGTAAGATGGAAGGCTTAAAGCTCTGAGAGAAAAAAAAGGGATCTTTCCATCATTTTCTAGGATCAAGACTATTCATGATAATGTTCAGCTAATTAAAATCTTTAAGTTTTATTGCCTTGCACATCATGCTGTTTTCATCCCTGCTTTATATACTATAGAAAATATTTTAATCATACATTGTTGAAATATAATGGCAGAGATTGTTATGTATAGGGTGTAGATCAGAGTGACTGATGGGGGTGTCATTATGCATGTATAACCCAGTCGTTGTCAGTGGTGTTAATATCGCTCTGCATTTCATTTAGATCAGTGAGAAACCCTTTGCCTCAGTTGCAGGTCTACTGGTGATCCAGATCCAGCTCTCCACTTGCATCAGTAAAATCACACTGTTGTAATTGCAGGAAAAATCAAGCCCTGGATTCCATGTGGAGAATTTACACTAGCAAGTAACTGGGAGCAACTGAGTCTGTCTGTTTTATACCAGATTAAATACCTATTTCAGACCAAAAAACAAATGACAGGGAAAACAACTGTGAGATGCACAGTCATCCCTAAACTATCAAGGGGAGGGGTTTTTTGATAAACAAAACCAGCTGGGGAGGCAAGAGTGCTGTCTGGTGTTGGGCTCTAAGTGTCCATTGCAAAGCATGGAAAATACCTTGTTTAAGGCTCCAGCTGAACCCCATTAAACTTTCATTTCAAGGGACCATGTACCACTGTCTTGCAAAAATCTGTACCTGGTGTGTTAATAAAGACTGAAATTGAGGTTTAAAGCCATAACTTCAGCTTCTAGTCTTTTCATATTTTTGACAGTTCTGTGACAAAAAAAAATAATAATGAATCAGGGCTTGTCAAGGTGTTTTTAATATTTTTCTCAGCTGCAATTCTTTTCTGCATACACAATCTCAAACATTTAGACTATGCTAGCAAAATGAACCAAAAAGAGACTGAAGGGGAACGGTAGCAAAAGTGGAGCTTTCCAGCATGACTTTTTATTAACTGGTAAATGAAAACCAGATTAGGTAGTGATGCTAATGGTGCCTGAAGTTTGTTCCAATATTGGGTATATGCAGAGCTGCCTTCTCTACAAATTGAAATACACAGATATTTATATATCATCTGCAAAATTTGCATTTCTACAACATGGTACTGACTAAAGACATGGCTTGAAGAAATCCCATGTAGCCCTTCCCCAACACCAGGCCTGGTTCAAGTCCTGTTGTTAGTCCTCAGAGCTGTAAATTATGTGCTCAGATTCTACAATTCCCACTTTATTGGTGAAAAACTTGTATTAGATGGAGGTTAAATAATCTACCAAATGCCACTCAATGATAATTTTCGCAGGATTGAGTGGAAATTCATGAATTCCCAGTCTGTAGAGTGCAAGATCAAACCCTTGCGTTTGTAGGCATTGGTCCAAATATTTTCACTATTCCTTTCATCTGTTCAAGAAGGATTCATTGCTGGTTTCTGCTGCTAATTCAGGCATTGTCTCATGTAGAATTGCTCTGATCAGACTTGGACTGTCTGTATTGGAATCTTGGCTCCACTGAGGTCAGAAGGAGTCTCACCATTGACATCAATGAGTTATAGTAAATGGTACTGAATCCCTGCCAGTTGCTCTGGCTGGGAGCCTTGTCCACTCTACATGGGAAGGGCTCACACACGCAGCACTACCTGGCAGTAAACATTGAGTGAACTTTCAGTGGAAACAACAGCAAATTTGGAGCATGCACTGCACCCTGCCTCTGCCTGCCTCCCCTTATCCCCACTGTCAGCAGGGACATCCTGGAAAGAGTGTTACACAGGCAAATATGGAGCGGGGAGGAACGTGTTGGTGGGCTGTGGATAATGCTGAGCAAAATGTGCAGTTTTGCAGTGCTGTCTAATGCCCATGTCCTCAGGGAAATACACTTTCTTATTTGAAAAGGGCTTGTGCAGCAGGTTCGTGAAAGATTTTTCAGAAAAAAGCCTGTCTCAACAACCTTTTAGTAACACAGCCTTATGAAAGACTCAGTTATATTTCTAAAGCTGTTGGCTTAATTTATTTTGCTTGGACTGTGGGATATGAGACTTTATTTTTTGAAAGAAAGCTTTTTTTTCCCCTGTTGCACTCCAAGTTTGATGGTTTTCACTTAAAAATACATGACACATGACTCTTTCTGGTCAGATTTCTGAATCAGCCCCTGCACCATGCTAAAGTGTCTCTGCTGGTGGGGTCTCATTCATTGAATAGTATTTTCCACAAGCCGGCAAATTTCCTTCTTCATTCAGATAGTTACTTAGTCTTTCTTTACTCCAAAGTTGAACTTAAATGAAATGTAATTTACATAACAAGTCACTCAGAGCCTATTGTGTGTCAAATGGAAAAATCTGCCATATTTTATCCTTTCCAGCTGACAAGTAGAAAGAAATATATTGAAAGGGACATACCCAGTTATTAAGGGAGTCTGACATTATTTTATTATTTTATTTTAATTTAGCAGTGTCCTTGCAACAGACTTGGATTTTTAAACATAAAATATCCTGAAATATTAGATTGTACCATGTGGACTTCATTCTTAACAACAGGCAGGATCACAAGGTAAATGGCTTGTAGGAAGAAGCTCCAAAAAAGAGGCTATTAAGCCTCTAAATAGCCTCTAAAACTAATAAGAAACCCACGATGGAGTGGAAACCAGGAAACTGGTTCTTGCATACCATACATGAGCAATTCCATTAACTTAAGCAAAACATTTTATACTAGGTCCTCTAATTCTTACTCATCTTCTTGAAGATGTGCTTTGCTGTATGGGATTCACAGTGAACAGTGGCTTGAAAGACTGAGGTGTAGCTGGAGTCTAAGCTTACAGTTATCAAATACCCAAAGCTGTAAGGAACATTTGGGCAGCAGTAAAGCCTCATAAGCTTTGAAATGCACAACAGAGGTCATGACCACCCGAGGATATTAAATATCAAATGCAGTTTTCTCAGTCTAGAAATTGGGTTTGGTGTACAGTCACATTTCAAAGTGGCAATATTCTACCTATGGCAGTTTTACCCACCTCCACTGTTATATTCTGTCTCAACCCACAGTGATGACACGCTCATCACTGACAAAAAACTCTTGCTCTTCAGCACAGAAGTTATAGTCTCACAGTGGGCAGAGATATCAGTGCGCTGCAGACAATGTGACAAGGAAATATTTGTGGTGAACAGAAACGTGTAAATACAACCTTTTCTTTGAAGAAGGTGTGGCCTTCTGGGGCTTGACCCCACCCATGAGCCCCCATGGGCTGGAAGTTCTGAGGTTGAGCAGCTCCAAGGACTGACAGGTTTGTTAATGGCTGCATTGGCAGCAGTCATTTCTTCCCGTTGCCTCCATTGGAAAACAAGCCCTGTACTTGCAGCTTTTTGCCAGTGACAGGATTAGTGGGAGCACGGGGTATCCCACTGAGGAAAAATCCAAGGATGACATGAATAATGTAATCCTTGCAAACCCAAGTGTGAGCCATTCTTTCAGAGGCAGTGGAAGGACACGATACGTCCTGCAGCTAACACAGCGACTTCAGAGAGCACGGGCAGCCACACACAGCCACACACAGTGCCACTAAGTGATAGAAATGCTTCTCTTAGCACTCCATGCTAGCCTCCCTGCTGATACAAGCTGTTCATGAGAGATCCAGGCTAAACCTATCCATAGACACAAGGAACACAAAAGGTTGGGATGTTTTAGATAGAAGGTATATGAGGTCTCTAAGCTCCAGTTACTAATTATCCGATACTTCTTGAAGGTACCATTTTCTTTTGTGAGCCAATCTCTGTATTCTACAAATAGTACATATTTTACATATTTTTCATATTTACACATAATTATTTATAATATTTTACATATTTACCCACCAGGGACAGTTTACTTTGGAAATGATGGGGTTTATCCTCACCAGAATGATGCAAAACTTCGTAGGATCCTTTTGAGCCATATTGCCACCTCCACCGCACAAGGACAGTGCACACATTAGCCCTGAACCCAGCACCACATCTCACCACACTGAGGAGTGCACACCATGAAGGGGGAAGAGCACTGTGCCTGTATAATACCTTTAGCAGGGATACCCATCAGTCAAAAGCCTCAGAGCCAAACACAGATCTCAGGCTGGACCTAATAAAAAAAAAAAAAAAAAAGATACTATAGAACTGCCTGCAACAGGATCAAACCATAATGGAAATCCTGCAGTCTGAGGATCTGGCTACACATGGCTCCATGCTGGCCTGGGGAGACAACTTCTTCCCTCAGAACAGCTCAGCAAAGCAGAGGCTGTTTCTGCCACTTATAACAGTGCTCAATGACAACATCACAGCAGTGCATTCTGCAAGCAGGATGAGTAAGAATGCTGGCTGTGCCAGGCAGCTATAGAGATTTGGAGTGTCCATGATTGCGTCCCTGCAGCGGGATACAGGTTGTGTTGCCTAGAAATGGAAACCGCTCCAAAGGACTGGTTGGGTAGAATGAGTCAGTAAGTGGCTGGTGATCACTGGGTGTTGCCTTCTCTCCCTAAAATTCCCTAGTTTCCAAATACCATGTTTGTGAGGAAAGTAGCTTACCTTTTCCTTCAGTATGTCCTTAGAACAATGACAAGTGCAGTCCAGCTGGCATAGGACTACCTGATTGTTTCTAAAATGGAAAGACAAAAGGTTAGCTTTCAAAAAGAGCATTATTGTGCTGTTGATCTCAGCAGAGGTGAGGAAAGGAACATTGCTACAGCAACACATAATGTAAGCATAAAACTATAGCTTCCAGAAGCTCCTAGAAGCTTCATGGGTCTCATTTTCCTTTGGACAGCTCTTTATTCTAAAACAGATTTTGTCAAAGTTAGTTGCTGGTCTACATCTGCTTTACCTGCTTTCATTACTGGTGACAGAAAACAGCAATTGGAGGCATTTGCAGATTATTACATTTTTAGAATATGGTTTTACACAGCTTAGGAGTCTATCTGCTTTTTTTGCAAAAACTGCTCATTGATTAAAACATTAACTTGGATGCTCAAAATGCTCCTGGCCAGCTATGAAGCTGAGTGACCTTGGATAACCACTTAACCACTATATATTACTAAAAGACATCTTTATAAGGTTTTGTTAGAATAAGAATGTGAAAGATTGCAAACTTTCAACGTGGTACAGTGGACAATACATGTTTAAGACAGATTTTTTTAATTGATAAAGCATGGGTCTTGGGTGACTTTGTTTGGTTTGCTTAATCATGCAAACTCTGAAGTAATCAGGGAGCTGATTAAAAGTCTTCTGCATAACTTTGTTGAGAATACAGCAAGTTGTTGTAACTATAGTTGTTTTGGAGAGCATCTTGACAGAAAAGGACTTTGCAGTTCAGAACCAGATAATTTCTGCATGGCAGCTGGATATCATAGTGCCTATCCCTATATGTATTTCTGCATTTCTGGTCCCCTCCCTGCCAGGATTTTTAAGAGTGACTATGCAGCTTGGAAGTTTCAATTTCTAGACAGCTCTGAGGTGCCCCCTCAGTGCCTAGTTGTTCCTGTCACAGGCTGCAGGTACAGTAGAGCAGGAGGTGCAGACCCAGAAATAGGCTCAGAGTTCAGTCTCTTTTCTCCCTAGAGATGCACATGTTCAAGGCAGGAAGTGTGCAAGGCTGCTCCACATTTCTGTGTGTTGCTCTTTGTATGCTTCCATCTGGGAGAAGCTCTAGTGAGCCTGGGAATACATGTATATGTATATATTTACACATGTATAAGGTGCTAGTTTACATAAAAATATGTGTTCTGCTTTTTTGCAGTCCTGTAACTTGTTAGAGACAGACTGACAGCAGTCAGACCAATTAATCCTGGTAAACATGTTCAGTTCATCCCTGGGTCTGGAGGTCCTAAAACAGTGACCAGTATGTCCACGTGACCATGTGGCCACCAGCCTGATAAACTGGGTGGTTTGACTTATGAACAGAACTACACAGAGAGAAATAGTAGATAAGTAATGAGATCCCCTCTGATTCTGGGAATGAAGATTTTCACTCTCCAGCAGAGCTTGTGCTAGCCCTGATTCTGGGATTTGCCCCATTCCAAGCTCAGCTCCCTCAGGGGAAGCCATAGGAATATGTATTGAAAGGCTATGGAAAATCTGCTAATAGTGGAAGTTCCTTCTATGCTTACCGTTAAGCCTAGACTAAAAATATGGGGAGAAATTGCCTTTAAAACCCAACTTTTTAATCTTGTCTAGTACAATCATGGATATTTTTGTCATTCATATCAGAATGTAATTCATCTTCTCTCTCCTTTCAGGATGAAATTCTACTTCTGGCATTACAGTCAATGCCACTGCCTGTCCTTCAGAAAATGTGGGACATTGCCCTTGTTCAGCTGATCATTCTTGTCGTGCTGTGTTCTTCTCTTTCCACCCTAAAGAAACTAAAGAGAAACTAAAGCACAAAGCCCGACTGCATGGCTGCTTGCTGCAGGGAAGGACAGCTGCTCATGGCATGGGAACGGGACCAGGAGTGGCAAAAAGGGAATTGAAGCGGTGATAAAGACACAGGCCCAGGCTCCTGATCCTTTCCCATCCCATGGACTGCAGGAGCAGCCTGCAGCACCTCTTGCCCTGCCAGGACCTCTCTCTCAGGTTCATGTCAGTCTCCAGTGGCTTTGGCCACCTCCCCAGCCCTGGGAGAGCTGATGCTACTGTATCTTACAGGGTAAAGAAACCAACAGACAGAGGTCCAATGAGACAGATATTGTCAGATGAAGTCCTCATCTAGCTCTGTATTTTACTGGGGTTTATTAGTTTTGTATTGAATTCTTGTTCGGTAGGAAGAGTCTTTTCTGGCAATTAAGTAAATGAACAAAGGCCAAGCTGGACTCCCTTCAGCTACTGCTATTGCTAATGCTAGGCAAGAAGTCTCAGCACTCCCATCTCCTCACAGCAGTACCCTTGGACTGTGTTTCATACCAACCCAGGTCTGAGGCTCATGTCTAAATAATCTTCTCTCCAGATAATGAAACAAGTGAAAAACAGACAATCTGTAAAATGATAAATTCAGTATAGAAATATAATATAAAAGCACATCTATAAATGTTTCCTCTTTTTATTCTTCTCCCCCTCTTTTATACTAAGCTGTGTTGAGATTGGTCTTCTTTTAAATATTTTTAGAAATATTGAAATAACTGATGCATTGTAATACCAGTAGAGGCCTCACCATGGTACCCTTAGGCATTGCTCTGCTATTTCAGGCTCTGAAACAGTGCATTTTGATACAGTGAGAAGATCAGAAAGCTTCGTCTTTGTCCTAACTTGATGTCTGAGTCCTCTAGGATCTGCTTAAATGCCCTGGGACTTTTGCTTAGCTCTTTTGAGCATTATTCTGGTGCTGTAAGAGAAGCAGAGACCATGAGCTGGGACCATGCTGCATCTCCAGAGGCAAAGAACCTTTAGGGTGATCATTTCATTGCCTAGGGATTTGGGGGGAGCTTAAGGCATCATTGTGCCTTAGGATTCCAAGCTATATCAGGGATCAGAAAAGCTGCTGGCATACATCAGAGTAGCTTCCACAGCCTCAATCAGCCCACAGCCTCCAGAGCAGCACATGCTACGTAATATTTTCTGCTCTTAGTGCTTCTCCTTTCACCCCTGCCATCTTTTCTAGACCTCACAAGGCATCTGTATTGGAAGCACAGCAGGGATTGCTCTTGTCTTTAGTTACTCAGCTCTGGTCCACATATGCCTTTAGAAATGTACACCACAACTTGACCTAGGGCAGAATCTGCCCCTGTTCAGATGGATTTCCAATTATGTTCAAATCAATGACATAAACTCACTATGGAAAAAATCAAGAGGGATTTCATATAACATGAATAATTATTTACAGCACTAACTGAGCAATAGTTACGCTGTGCAAGTGGTTGCTCATCTGTTCCTATATTTAGGTATTCAAACCAACATTATAAATAAAAATATATAACAAATAGGTAATGAATATAATAAAAATTCACAAGCATAGTCATTCAGATTTTAAATTAATTCCCATAAGTTCTGTTCATTCCCATCATCAATGAATATTCAAGAAAAGTGTTCATGGACAAAAATGTTCACAAAAATAGCTTGCTTTAATTAAGTGATGCAGCATATTCACAGAAGTGAATTTCTTATTCATAACTGTCAAAATTGCATCAGAAACCTTTCTCTAATAATTTTGTCTAGTCTAGCAGGATAGAAAGACCTTCCACTGGACCTCTGTGTCCCACCAAAGTGCTTGAGCTTTCTACATGGAAGAACAAGGTTCCTGTCTAACCATTTTCTCTTTGAAATTCTGCTTGAGGCTGTTGTATATCCACAAGAAACTAATGTTTTTCTATAATCTCATCCTCTGTTCTTGCCCAATGTTTGTCATCAAAGCCCCCTTCTTGAGCAAAATGATTTAAGCAGCTGCAGCAATTGCCCAAAGCAGTGGCTAAGGGGAAAACATGACTGAGTATTTGATTTCTGTGAGCAAGTGTATCCACTGTAGACAGAAAAACTCAAATTAATGGTTACCTATGGCAAAAAGCCAGGACCACGCAGGAGCTGCTTGTGCAAGAAAACTGATTTTTTATTAAAATGTACTGTGATGGTGCATTTTGTGGATATCTTTTGTAACCAAACAGGGATCTGTAAAACTCAGTTTCCATGGACAACACACAGCCAAAAGGCATGATAGTTCTTTCAGAAAACACAGGTAGGTGTTAAGAAGCTGATATTTAGCTGATATATTAAAAATGATAATAAAAAAAGAAGATGAGAAAAGATGACAGGGGAGTTTAAACATGAGAGGCTGGAGTGGGAGGTCAGTAGCCATGGCTATGGAGTCTGTCTGGAGGGGCTATCTGCCCTGTGGGCTGAGCTACTGCCTGGGCTGAAACAGCAAATGGAGGAAGGAGAAAAAGCATTTTCTGGTCCAGCTAAAATAAAATTGCTGACTCTAGACCTGGCCACAGAATGGTGTGGCACCCTGGCACGGTGCAGGGCATCGGGAGCCACTATATATATGCCCAATATCTGCTTGAGGTGAGTGTAATAAAAATATTTGATTATTAGTAACAAATTATTCTCTATATAATCACATATTTCTGGGTCAGTCTTAAGGAAAATGCTACTGAACCTGTGCCAGATCAATGTATAGACACTTAAAATTGATTTAAATTCTTAGCTTTTTTTCTTCTCCAAAATCATCTCCCAGAGATCACTTACAAAGCTGGAGCAGAAGGCAAGAAATGACTGTGTCTGAATGGTTTAGTTATGATATCAGGCTGCCTGAATGGGCTGGAGACAATATAATTTAAAATGGATTTTAATGTTGGTAATATGTATGGTTTGCTCTACCTCAAGAAACCTCTGAGACAGGCAAGTTATTCATATCCAGATGCTGAAATATGCCAAGATTATCTCTGTGTCTCATATATACAAAAAATTGCAGATTTGTGGGATGAATTACTTTATTTTTTGGCTGAAGAGGAATAACATGTGAGCATGAACAATATTCAGAAGAAAAGAGTTTGTGTTTTGCAAGGTGTCATGCGAGTCTAGTCTCAAAAATGGCACTGGGTGTTGCAAGCCATTGGTTCAGAGGCATAAAACAACTAAACACAGAAAACAAACTGAGGCAAATTCAAAACTTTGCTGTCCAGCAAGAAAAGGATTTCATCAAAATGAAGGCATTTAGATCTGAAGAACTCTGGAAAGCCTGCTCAGGAGGGACCTGCCCTAGGACTTCTGTCTGTAGGGTAAGCGGAAGAGCCCTAAAGGTTTATCTGCAATAACAGTCTTGATAGTAACTTATCATTGCTTCCCCAAAGGATCACACTGAATGTAATAATATACCCAGCTATAGTCAACATTTCTCTCCTAATAGATGTAAGGGGTGGAGAACAGCTCCTAAGAGTGTTTGCCTTCTTCATTGTTGACAACATACATGACTGCCAGTGGGTCCATCTAGAGAGAGACAGTACAAGATAGCACTATCTTCAAGCAGCTGGGAGGAGAGAAGAAAAAAATCCCTTGATGGAAAGCTGGGAACATTTATAGCCAACTGATATTTTTGAATGGAGCTAAGAGTACAGTTTTCCTGCCTTTTGCCTATAAATAAATCACCAGAAATAGATTCAAGTGCTGGTGCAACTGTGCAGTCTGATTTTCTACCTCTCAGCAGGATAACCTGCTGAGGATATGTAAGACTGTCACTGTCCTGTATTTTGTTTTGAAGCAGAGAGTCTCAATGGGTTGCTCAGAAAGCAAGTTTAGACTGAGTAAACTGATGTGAGTTCATATAAAATATGAAAGTCTCACAGGTCTCAAAGACCAAATTCAAATACTGAGAATTCACTTGATAGTATGCAAACTTCAGACTGAAAAACTCCAGAAGCTGCTGCCCTCAGTTGTTCCTGCCCAGCTTCATGGAGGGGCTTTACTTTCTTTGGATGTTCTCAGCTCTTTCTGAAAATCAGACATCATTGGTGTGCTACTAATTTTGTTTGTGCTCCTCCAAACCCCGGCTCAGGTTCTGCCTACCCAAAGTACCCCAGCAGCCATTACTTGTTGAGAGTCAGATGAGGATGAAGCCTTCTTTCTTGACTTTGATACAGTGCTGTAAGTTAAATAAAATTTACTGATTCAGCTTACTCAAGTATCTGTTACAGAGAAGCTGCCACGGTCTTGACAACACATCAGTGTGGTGTTATGCTCCTGAAGCAGCTGAATGCATGCTAGATGAAAAATGCTCTTCATTTTTCTGCTTGAATCTATGCAGCTTTCATGGGGATTTTTCTTAAGCTCACTGCTGGTCTTGGTCACACTCTGTGTCAGCAAAAGGAGACAAGGTTTGCCCTTGGTATTGCTGAATTTAGATGACTTTCCTTGGCCTAGGTCCTGGTTATCAGGGCTCTGCAGCAGAGGAGAGGAAGGAGAAGGGGTGTGAACATTCAGAATTTCCAGCTGTGCTTGTTTGTGCCCAGCAGGCAGCACAGACTGGAGCCATTGCAGCAGGTCACTGTGCCAGTCCAGCTGGCACTAGGGGCTGCCACATGAGCCATGGGTGTTGGAATACTGTCATGCCACAGTGATGGCTCTTCTGTCCCCAGTGGTTGCTTTAAGTCATCTTTAGTCAATTCCACAAGTGGGGCCTTATTTGATAGAAAAACAAGTGTGTTGTTTCCCTTGTTGGATCTGCTGGACTGGCCTGCTTGCACAATCCCTTTCCAGGAAATCCCTTTTAATCAGTTCCCCCTTTAAACATGGATTCTTTTCACTGTGGCATCTGAAAGGATACAGTTACTTGAAAGTAGGGTGACAGCCTTGCAGTGAAACCTGTTTGCAAGTCTGTGCTCTTGCACTAAACCAACAAAATCAAGCAGATTTCTGATACTTTTTTCATTGGTCTGTATTATTCTAACTACTGTTATGTTATCAATGTTTCTCAATATTGCATAGAGGGAGATAGAATGCCTGTTTATACAAGCAAAGACTTTTAACAGATGCAACTGATTGTTTTTGTAGCTTAGATAAATGTGGACTTTTATTGGGAAGCAAAGGATTACCCTCAACATCCAAAGGCATGAGCAGGCAAGTGTAATCTGCAACTGCTCTCATGTCTTTTGCCTTGATTAGAAAGAGAAGGGTTGAAACCTGACCTCTGGTTATTACATGGCCTTTGGGAGTCATCACTGGTACCCAAATAAATGTGGTTTCCTACAAAGAGCATAAGGCAAAAAAGCCTAACCACAGTACAGAAAGAGAGAGATCTGAACTGCAGGGCAATTTGCTCTGAGTGTGGTATCAAACAAGAACCCAGGTTGGAATTCGTGATTTTTGAGAAGGATCAGGAAATAACTAGAGATGGTTAATGTGCTCAAGAGATTCCCAGTGATAACCTGTTGTGTTTTTAACATCATATAGCCATGGGCTATTAATCTGACTGCAGCCTGGATGGAATTGAATCATGTGTGCTGGTCAGGAGACAAGTTTAAATAGCTCTAATAATCTCATTGGCCTTAAGGAATGTTGTGATTCCTTCTAAGTGTGGTTTCTGTGATGAGTCTTGTGTAAGTCATGACAGGCAAATGAGTGCCTAACTGTGTGCCAGGATTGTTCTTCTGCCTGAGAAATAGCCAGCAGCTATTACCAGACAGTACTGTGCCTTTAAATATTCTATTTTGGCTTTTCTGTTCTCTTATGAAAATAATTGAAATACCATTTCAATAGAAATGAGGTAGAAATCAGGAAATAGGCACTATTCACTGAAGCAGTTGTGGTTTGGTTGTTGTTAAGATGTGATAAACAGTTAACTGTATTAAACATTTTCTAGGGCCAAGAATTGGGATCTATAGTTTTGAAGTTTCAGGGTTTTTTTTAAAAAAAAGGTGTAGGCAATCCTTGGGTTAAGGAAATATATCTCTTTGTATAGATTTGGTATTTACATTACAGATACCTTGGTGAAATATGGTTGTCAGTGATGCTTGTTTATGTTTCATTGTAATTTACATCCAAAACAAAAGGTGCAAAAATCTCTTGCAATGAAAGAGTTATACAGACTCTGTGCTTCCTGAACTTACCTATTTGAGAAAGACATGAAATGGACTTAAATAATGATGGGAGGACTCCATTTTCCATTTTCAATAAAATGAAAATACATCTGTGTCATGGTTTGAGCCTGGCACAGAGCCAGTGCCCCCATGAAAAATGCCCTCACCCTGGTGTCTGCTGTGAGATGTGACCAGGAATAAGCAAAACAGGCTCCAACTTAAACATAAAGAACACTTTATTACCTAAACTACAGGAAAATAGGGAAAAACTATAAGGAAAAGAAAAAAAATTGAAAACCTTACAAAAAACCACTTTCCTCCTCCCCACTACCTGACTTTCCCAATCCGATACATTCTCCCAAATCACCAACTGCCCAGCCTGGCACCACACTTTAGTATACTCAAACTTCAGTTCATGAAGAGGAAAGGAGTCCTTCTTGTTCCATAGGCTTCCCCTGGAAACACACTGAAACCTCGTGTGCTTCCCTGTCACTTCGGCACCGCCCGGAAAAAAGTCCTTTTGCCGCTTGTGACATCTTCCTTCCATGCCCAGTGCTCTCACCACTGTGCATGGCCAGAGCTGCTTTTAGGGTTGTCTTTCAAGGATGCCTTGTCTCACTCCAAAAAAGGCACAGTCTCTGCTGTCCCCCCCATATTTTTCCAACCCCCTGGGGCCGGGGGGTCCTCACGATGAACCCTCCTGGTTCTGAGCCACTGCTTCCCCCTAAGTGCAGTCTCTGTGTTACAGGAACAAACGGAGTCCATGGCCACAGGAAAAGTCCAGCCAAAGGGCCACTCCAAATCATCTCTCCCCATTCAATCATCTCCACGTTCTTCGGGCCAGGTCCTTGTCTCATCTCATCTCTTATCTCCCTTCTTATTCAGCTTCGAGGAGGATTAGCATTTTTGCAAGGCCCCAATCATGAAAGAAAGGGGTTAAAACTTTCAGTCTCTGTCCCGGAGCTGTGGCACTCCCACACACGCTGCCGCTCCAGCCGGGCACTCTTCCCCCCCCTTCTCCTCCTGGGCCGGCTGCTATCACATTCGGTGTCGCCGGCTCTCTCTCTCCCTCCTGGGGGGGGGGGGATGGCTGCCCGAGGGCTGACTCCCTGGGATCTTCCACCCTTCCATCCTCGAGGGCCTCCTCACCTCCCATCTCTGTCCAGGCCCAGGGCCTACCACGTGGCTGCCCCTCCCCCGCCCAGCAGCAGCGGCTGGACAGGGGAGGGAGATCTGACTTCTTCGCCTCGACGTCCCAAGAGAGCCTGCCAGGGGCAGAGCCCTGCTTTTTAACCCCTGTGTATTCTCGGAGGTGTGTCCAAACCCCACTGGCTACACCAGGTGTCAGTATCAAACTCCGAACATCCATTGGTTTGACCACAGCATCCCAGAATTCCCACTCCTTCCTGGTCAAACCACCACAATCTGTAAAGTGGCAGTGGCAGGGGATGATTAGGACTTGCTGAAGCCAAAATCTGATTTGTGAGACCAAGTCTTCTCTGATAGCAAGACAAGGATGAAATATTGTTGAAATATTGTTTAAGTTTAAAAACTTAGGCTTCTTAAAATGACTAAAAAGTCAGTTCTTAGCTTTCTACCCAGCTTGAGAAAGAAGTTGAAAGTTAATTTGGTTGCCAAAGGATAGTTTTTAAGACATCTGTTTTCAGAAATGGCTGAAGCACTTGATCAGCAAATCACTTTCTGATTCTTGAGCCTTCTGCTGTATTTAGACTTCTAAGAGGATGACCTTTTCATACATAATGGCAAAAACATCCATTAAGTTCTTGGGAATTAAATATTGGTGAATTTCTTTTTTTAGACAAAGATTCAGCTTTCATAATTATAGAGGGGAAAATGGAGGGGGGGTCTGAAAGCTGAAGTCTCAGAACCCAGGAAATAACATAAAAATATTGGTATTATTTGTTGAATTTCATTATTTTTAGGTGAATTGTAAGCCTAATTCATGATTAGTTCCTCTCTCTGCTTTGAAGTTAATTTTTTTCCTTCAATATATTATCAAAGTGGTGTTTCCACCATCCTAATGGGCCCAGGCCTGGCTGGCAGAGGGTCTGTGCTGGAGCTGGCTGCCATTGGCTCTGTTGGATTTGGGAAGCTGCAGCACCTTCCCACAGAAGCCTCCCCTGTAGCTCTGCCTGCTACCCAAACCCTGCCATGCAAACCCAATAAAAATATGGCATGAGGAACTGAATGTTGATCATTTTGACCAGAAAATTATTGTGATGATTTTGGTGCCCTTTGCACTATTGCAAACCATACTTTTGTATCTTTTTCTAAGGAATATCATAATAGCTGGGAAGAATATGGCTTAAGTTTTTTGGAGGTTAGCAATCCTGGCTTCAGTGAAATTTAACATGAGTGCCATTACTCCAACCTCCTAATCAACCTCCAGCAAGTTTTGATTTTGCTATTATAGGATGCATTAGGCAAGCTGACAAACTTAGATATCAGCTGGATTTCCTGACTATAAGAAGGTTGAGACAGGTAGGTGTCTGTCTTTTATTCACCGTGTCTAGCTTTTTAATCCACATCTAGCTGAAGTCAGCATGACATGGTTGACATTGCATTTAAATATAATTAATTCTTTATGTGATTTGTCATACAAGTGGGGTGGAGAGACAATGGTAATGTCTCCACTCAGAAGAAAGAATGCATTGTGAAATCCCCAATTTTATACACCAGAGAATTCACACAGGAAAAAGCAACCATGAATTTCCTGCAATTGGAGCCAGCTTTGCTCAGAATTTGTGCCTATTAGGCAGGACTTACATCAACCATAAGGCACAAATTCATATGAAATTGTTTCCTTAGCTTTTGTGTTCTAGAATTCATCTTAGTTTTGAGTAGTAAAGCAAAGATCACAGTAGTGTTCTCCTCTAACTAAGGAGTTGTTCCAGATAATGTTTGCAAAGTTGTGTTTGAGGAGAGAGTAATTGCTGGTGTAAATAGAGCATGATGTTCCACTGGCAAGAACCCCAGGGGGGACAGAGCCTGGTCTATCTCCTGGCAGGGGTGTCAGGACCATGTTGAAGGACCTTGCCAAGAAGAGATGGGAGAATATGGAGAAGGACAGGCAGGAAATTGAGGTAGTCACTTTAATGAAATAAGGAATAAATACAGCGGCCTGAGGAAAGAAACAAAACATTCTGCCCAGTGACAGAGTTAATGAAATCCTTTCAATCCATGTTCTGCAGTTGAATTCCCCCGTGCCAAATTTTCCAGTACAACCTGATAACCAATATTTTTTCCAGCAGCTGGGAATTCACAGCATCTCTTTCCTGGGTGGATTCACTGTGTCTGAGTAAGGGCTGAGCTTCAGTTTCAGCACTCCTCTGTGGGAAAACTAACAAGGTTTAGAAGGGGATTGATAGGAACAGGTAGTACACTGGTGTTGGTTTTCTTTGAACAGTTAATTTATATTGAGTCACTGGATGGCTTGGACATTTTTCTGCAGACCACAATTTATGTTATGCAGGCTTTCTCTACAATGGTGCCTAAGGTAGCTGTGAGAATGTATTTCTCACTTCACCACTCATTTTGCCCACTAATACCAGATCATACCCACAGAGATATACTCACACAAGAAAGAAATCTAAAAATCTCTAAAAATGTATTTATACCTAGTCACACTGAGTTTCAAACTTATGCAGTTACAGTAATCATCAGACTCTCAAGGCTACAGATATGGGTTGGTATAATAAATAGAGAGTAGATGAGCTTTTATAATATTTTTACCCAGATTTTAGACTTGTGCACGTGTTTCAAAGCAAATATAAGGTTTTAAATTTCCATTACTATGGTTAGATGTTAATCAGAAGTAAGAGGAGGAAGTTAAAAATAACTTCAGTGAACCTACATACTGCTTAAAATGCATTATCCTAGCATCACACAATCATAGAATTATTTGGGTTGGAAGGGACCTTAAAGATAATTTAGTTCCAATTCCCCTGCCATGGGCAAGAGTACCTTCCACTAGACCAGGTTGCCAGTGCCCCATCCCAACTGGCCTTGAGCACTTCAAGGATGGGGCATCCCCAACTTCTCTGGGCAGCCTGTGCCAGGGCCTTACAGAGTAAAGAGTTTCCTCCTAATATCTAGTGTAAATCCCCTCCTTCATTTAAAACCTTCATTCATTCCCCCTTGTCCTATTGCTATCAGCCTGTGTAGAATCTGTCTCCAGCTTTCTACAGATCCCCTTCAATGCTGGAAGGTGCTCTAAGGTCTCCCTGAAGCCTTCTCTTCTGCAGGCTGAGCAAGTCCTCTGATCATCTTTGTGTCCCTCCTCTGGACTCACTTCCAAGAGTCCACACCCTTCTTATCTTGGGGACCCCAGGGCTGGAAGCAGCACTCCAGGTGGGTTCCCACAAAAGCACAGTAGAGGAGCAGAATCACCTCCCTTGGCCTGCTGATCAGGCTGCTTTGGATGCAGTCCAGAATCTGGTTGACTTTCTCAACTGGAAAAGCACATTGCTGGGTTGTGCCCAGCTTTAAGCCCCAGGACCCCCAGAATCTTTTCTGCAGGGCTGCTCTCAATGAGTTTGTCTCCCAGTCTCTGCTCATGTCTGGGATTTCTCTGACCAGGTGAACCTTGAACTTAGACTTATGGAACCTCCTGAGGTTCTTGTGGACCCAGGATTATCTGAGAATTTTCCAGGTCCTCCTGGATGGCATGCCATTCTCCTGTTGTGTCATCCACACTGCTCAGCTTCATGTCATCTGCAACCTTGTTAAGAGTGCACCTGACCTCACTTTCTATGATACTGATAAAGAAATTAGAGCACCAGTCCCAAGAGAGAGCCCTGAGAGACACCAGGAGGAGGCTCTTCATCAGCCTCCACTTGGACATAGAGCCATTGACTGCAACTCTATCTGCCTCCATCCCACCAATTCCTCATCCACTGAATACTCCAGCCATCAAATCCATATATTTCCAATTAGGATGGGAAGTCATGTGGGAACATTTCAAAGACCTTACAGAAGTCAGGGTTGATGACATGGGTCAGTCTTCCTTTGCTGACTGTGGCAGTCATTTCACCATAAAAAGCCACCAGATTGGTCAGGTATGGCTTACCCTTCAATTAGCTGTCTTACCTGCCAGAGCTGCAGCAGGAAAACCAATTATTTCAGAGAAAGTCTGGTCTTGCTCAGCTTGAGAATGTGGGGTCAGAAGCTTGGCATGGTTAGAGTTTTTATATTCACTTGGAGTTTTTTCAGGTGCTGTTCCCCGTACCATAAAGCCCCTTGAGGTGGGTTAGGGTGAAGGTAGTGCACGTAGGAGGCAGCAGATCAGCTGCTTGAGGTCCCTCCCTCCAGCCCCTCCATGCCCAGCAGCCTTCACAGGCAGCTGCCACGCTTTGCACCAGCCCCAGGCCTGGGGCATCCATAAGTGCCAGAGCCCAGGAGCCCTGGGAGAGGTCATGGCAGGGGCTGGCAAGCAGGACAGCTGTGGGGTGCTGCCAGCACATGGTGTGTACTGCTCCTGTCCTGGGTCAGCCGCAGCCTGGCAGCATCTCGCAGAGGTTCAGTGCGGTGCCGTGTAGGAAATGCTGCTTCCCACTCAGGGTTGCCATGGTGATGGGGAAACAGGCACCGTTTCAGGCTCTTGGCAGCAGCGTCTGAAGGGAGCGGCCAAGGCGTGGGTGAATGTCAGCCCTGCTCCACACACTCTCACTATAACCATTTCTATGTATATATATATATGTGTGTGTGTGTATAAATACATATATACACACTTTTCTGCTAGAAAGCCCTTACAGAACCTGTTTGAGGAAGTAAGTTAGCGATTTATATGAACCAGAAAATCAAGAAGGCAGTTTACGTCGGGGAAATCCTAATTTTGGAAAAAACCACCCACTCCAACATTCACCATTCAATACAATGCAGCATTTAGTTCTTTCCACTGCTGCCAGCTGTGCACAAGCATGGAAGAATCCCAATGCCCAGCAGGACAGTGGAGGTGGGAAGGCAGCCCCAGGCTGAAGGGATCCCCATGGAGCTCCCAGCAGCTCCTTGGCCATGTGCAGCAAAGGATCCTCTGCTAACAAGAGGGGCTCTTTAGGTGGAATGCAGGACACCTTGGCATGCCAGTGATCCCACAGACCTTGTGCTTGGCCCTGTAATGCTCACAGGACCAGGGAGCTTTCAGCCGTCAAAAGGAGACACATCTCACCACAGTGAGGTCGAAGCACTAACAGTGACTTTCTTCAACACATTGGCTACAGGCAACTGCATATAAACTATTCATATTTGTGACTTATGCATCCCTTTAACTTGCTTTTCAAGAATTAATGTAGTGAGATCTTGTAGGTTTTTGTTAATTCTTTTCCTGAAAGATATCTGTATATCAGCAGTCACATATACAGGTGACCCTGCAATAGCAAAGCAAGTTGTGCTTCAGCAGGAAGGAGACCCTGGAGTAATAGCTGGTCTGTAGTGAAGGGATATTTTCCCTTTTGTAATGCTGTGCTGTTCAGCTTTGCTGTAGACTGGATTGCTCCAAGGATTTCTCTGATCCAGAATGCAGTGAATTGTGAATTCTAAGATGGTTTATTTTGCCTTTGTTCAGATGATAAATTGGAGATGTGAATAATTTTCCATTTATTCCAGCATAAATCAAGAGCATCCTGTTGAATCTGCCAGAGTTTTACTGATAGAAAGCTCTCCAGGCTTTCTGGCCCCAAAATCAATACCAACTCCTGCAATTTCTATTTGACAACATTCACCTTTGACGTATGTCATAATTTTTATCATTTAATATGTCTCAGTAGAGCAATTCCAAGTAAACTGACATAGGACTATGGACTACTTGTAGGTTTGAAAGCCTCTAAAATCACACCATAATGTAGGAAAGAAAGTAGTTGGTGTTATGATAACAGTAATCAAGACCACAAAAGCGAGGCAGATTTAAGCTTAATAAAAAGGAACTTGTATACATTGTAAATTTTTTCCCCTGATGTTTTTCCATCTTTACAAATGTAATTTTCTTACAACACCTCTGAGATACATTCTCAGTACTGTAGGTTTCTACCCAGTAGAAATCTGCAGCTGTTCCAGTTTCTACAAGAAGAAATCAGAAACACAAAAGAGAATTCCTCAACTGGAATTTAGCCAAAATTTCAGCAAAATCAGGTGGCAGAATAAGTGAAGAATGTAGCAAATTAAGAAAAAAAGGATATTAAAGAAAAAAATAATTACTTTGCATTATGCTTCTCAGATGTTGCTGACATCTCTGAACAGCAGGAGATACTGTATTCACGGAATCCCCTTTAGAGCAAACTGAATTTGGGGCACTCAGACCCTCCTGATTTGGCACTTCTGTGGGAGTGTCTGAAATACCATGCAAATATGTCAGTTCATATTTAAATTACTACTAAAATTCATTCTGTGTGCCCTTGTGATCATTTGCACTAGTCATCACTTAATTTTTTCCATCTGAGGAGCTTCTATCCCTCCACTCTCTGCCCTGTTTCTGTGTAGGATCAAGTGAGGATTTGGCCTGTATAGAAGAATTGCCAAGAAACAGGACAATGTGTGTCCTCTTTCATTCTCTGCCCCATTTTCCCAAGGGGCAATGGTGCTGCCTCTGAAGTGATGTTTTCTGGTGAGCTTGAGCAGTGAACCTCAGCAGGCACAGCCCTGCCTTTTTAGCAGTGCATCACCCCAAATGCTTGACCTGTTTGTCAGGTATTTCTGTGATTCCAGAATCAGATTCTGGATGCCATACATCCCCCTTGCCAGGGCAGGATGCCATGGATGTGTGTGCAGAGTGAGCCCTTACTTGCTTGGACAGCACAGTGAAAAAGCCCTCAGGGCTTCTTGCCGGAGAGGCAGAGGGGGGAACAGAGCAAGAGCTGAGGTCTGGGCAGGGATGAGTGGGGATCTGAGGGATTTGCCGGGTTGGAAGTTGATACCTGCTAAATTACTTGACTGAAAGAGAGTTAAGGGCACAAGGGGTCTCGGCAAAGCACTCAGAAGACAAATCCTGCCCAAAATGTAGTCACATAGAACTGGCATAACTGTAGTGATTTTGGAGGCAGTCATTACTTGGGTCTGAATCATGACTTTTAAATTTTTTAACCACTGACTGTTACTTACCTGGGGCATAATATGCTTCTCCATCATTGTGCCGAGTCCCCATTGCAGAGCTTGGCCAAATTTAGCATTATACTTTGTTCCTTTTTTCTTAGAGTTTGCTCTCACCTTATGTACAGAAAGATCTAAATTTACTAGAGCTTTATCACCTGCTTCAAAAAAACCAGCTCATTTTTCTCACTGAATCTGCAGTAAACTCCAAACAGCCAGGGCAAGCTGAGTACACTTGAGACTCATGAAGTCAGAATGTCAGTGCATCTAATAATTAAAAAATATAGTTCTGTTAGTTACTGTTCCCTGCAGAGTTTTAACTATAGTTTAATGCTGTGGAGCACATAAACTAAACTCCTTCATAGATTCACTTTGCCTCTTTCTTCTCCAGATTTTCAATTTTGCTTTGATACAGTTTGTTTTTTTTTTTTTTAATTGTAAAATGTGTACCAAAGGGAGGATGGGAATTTTTTAATCATTCAGATTTCATTAAGAATCTATAAGTTGAAACCAAATGAAGATTTCCTTGCTTGAGGACTTGTTCATTGCCACTCAGACTGCTTGTAGCGCTAAGAGGGCAGATCCCCGTGTCCCAAGGCCTTGTTGTCTCAGGAAATCCTCCTGGACCTGCAAAAGTAATGCAAGGCATCCAGGGCAAGAGGGGCCTGGGTGGTATCAAACTCTTCAGGCTGTCCCCAGTTTCCATGTAGATGGACCTTGACCAAATCTGGTTTTGTGCCTTTTTTAATGTCTGGAGTATTGTCAGCTTGAATGATGACTGCAGAGTAACAAATGAGAGCAAGGAGGAGGAAGTGAGCAGTCTAGTTTTGTGGTTTAGGCATAACAAAACCAGATTAAAGCAAGCAGGCAAACAATATATAGAGCTAACTTTGTTAAGGTAACTATAAAACATATGCAAATCTGTGGAACTTACGATCTAAAAGCATTCAAATAAACTGGACGTTTAAATCTAGTGATTGATATCTAGGGTATTTAAAAGACAATATATGACACTTCTGTGTGAGGAAATATGTATATTCCATTTTAGTAGTCTGATATTTTGTGGTTTGACAGGCAAAAATATTTTGGTAATTTTATATTAATGATATCCCATTAAACTAATAGATTACTTCATTCATTATTTTTCTAGTTGCTATTCAAACTTGTCTATGCTCTTTCTGCAACTGGAAAACTTCCCTCCCACAAGCACATACCTCAGTCACTCACCTAACTCAGTATCCAAACAGTCTAGTTTATCAGGGTGAGCCAGCTCTGGCACATTCATGACCATTTATCCACTATTGAACTGTCACCCTGAAAGTTTACTAATATTTTGTGCTGCACTGTTTTCAACAGCCATGAAGAGATTCCCATGACAGGCTGTCATTTCTGTCTTCTCACATATAATTAGTTTTCCATGCCATTAAACACAAACAAAAAATGTTTGCTTTTTAAAAATGTTCAAGTTGGTGTTCTGTTTGAGCCACAAATGGAAGCAAAACCACTGGATGCCTTGAAAGCATATATTTCAAATCAGTGCACTGTTCCAAAAGGACTATCACATTGCTGTACAGCACAGCAGAAAGGCAATGCCTTCAACAAGGCACAGGTATTAATTAAAAGTTGCTTCCTTACAAGATGAGACTCTGGTGAAACATCCCTTGGTTAAAAGACAGCATGGCAGCCTCCTTGGATCACACACTGGCTCTCTACAAATGCACTCTCTGATCTTATGAAAAGCCAATGACTTTTACTCTTCTGCTGGAGTTTTTACCATGTTTTCAGTGTGTTTAACTTTGCAGAGCAACATGAAACTTTTAACTTTGCTTCTGAACATGAAGAATCGAAGCTCAGCTGCCAATAGTGTAACAGAGAGGGGCTAATTAAAACAGATTCCTCACTGAAGGAAGGGTTCCCTACTCAGTTTCAATAGACAAAGCTCACCTGAGCTGGCAATGTCATGGCTTGCCTCTGCTCACAGCCATGCAGTTTAGCTCTCCTCTCACTCACACAATATCTCTAGGACAGACAAAGCAGATATGGGCAAAACAGTTATAAAAGCAAAGTATTTACTGGAGACTTGGCCTGAATTTAATGTATTGTCCTGTCTCTCTCAAGTGTTGCTATTCTTTGCCTTTCTCATTTCCCATGCCTCTCTCTTTGAAAAACTGTCCCAGATAAAAATTCCATCTTGGCATCTAGATTCTGTGGGGCAGTGTTGGATCTTGTCACGCCCATTCTGTCTCCCCCTTCTACTCTGACAGCAGCAGCTTCTGGTAGAGAAAGATTTGGTATCTGCAACTCCCATTGTTAGTGACACTATTAAGTATAAAGTCTTTTCCACAGTAAGGGTACCACAGAAGCAAGAAAGGAAAGAGGGAGTGTGGATTCTGCTGTTGCAGGTGTAGGAATTGCTGCTGCAACAGGAGATTATTCATATTTGAGCAGCATCCTCAAATCCAGTAGGCTTCTGACAGCCTCTCTGTCGAAAGAAATGCTGAAACTTTTCTGGGTATTAATTATTCACCATTGCAGAATGATTTAAAACACATGTGAATTCCATTAGCAAGCAATCCCTAGTAAATATATATGCTGTGAAATCCTGAGTTGATTGTGTTGATGGCAATATCTGTAGAGATTTCAAGGGGCTAGAACCTGATCTGTACTACTCAGTTTAGTCAAGATAGCTTGGGCACCAGCATCTCCAATAAATTAATTATCATATTTGTACAGGACTCTTTCACATGTCTTAATTCCTCTCTTTAAGTACTCATAAGGCTCCTACCATGACTGCATGCAAATGTGATGTAGATCTTACATAAAATTAACTTAGTGGAGCTATCCTTGATTTACAATGGCATCAGCTAAATCAGAACTGAATCTTTCAAATATGTCTCTGCAGAGTGCTTTGAGCATTATTCAGAGAGTTGTAAAAGAATCACAATCAAAGGTGTTTCCTACAGGAAGCTGAACAGATGTACTGAACTGTGCAATGTAAACACAAACACCTTACAACTGGGGCATGTTCCCTCAGCCTCACTCCAGGCCTGGGTACAGAACAAGGTGAGATAAGTAACATGAATGGAAGCTCTTATTTATTCTTCTGACTTGTTGCAACAGGGAGAATTACTAGAGAGTGTATTGAGTGACAGTTCTCTTACAAGGATTGTCTTGAGAACGTTTTAACACTGATAAAATGGTGACTAACATTTCAGAGCTGTAACAACACTGCAGAAATGCCACTCCTTGGGAATCAGTCCAGCAGAGTGAGAATAATCTACAGAACACAGGAGGGAAAAGGGATGAGAACTAGTGAGAAATACTAACTACTGATATGTGAGGAGTAGTCCCCTGTACCATGTCCAAACCCAAGCTTCCACCACAGGCCAGTCAGGATGTGCCAGGGCTGGGTGTCCCTCAGTCCTTTACATTGTACCATGGTGCCCTGGCATTCTGTGCAAGACCAAAGGTGAATTGAACTTCGTAAGAAGAAATGAAATAGGTAGGGGCTGCACAAAATGAGTTCAAATCTCCTCCTGCTGCACCCTCCCCAAGCCCTCAGCCCTCAGAGAGGCAGCATAGTTCTAACTCACCAGCTGACCTGTTCATGGCCACCTGAGCTGCGAGTTCCTTTGCTCAGCACCCTTGCTGCCACTTCTGCTGGGAAGGAATAGAAATCTCTCCTGCAGTGTGAGAGCTTTTAACCTCCAGTTTGCACAACTACAAATGAAAATCCAAGGGTAAAGGCAGAGGGGGATGTGAGAACAGGACTGGAAGAAAGAAGAACAATGTTTAAATCCTGTTTAAAGCAGCCATGCTGTGAGCTTGCCCTAGGTGACTGTAGTGTATGGAGCCTGTAGGGCCTTGTACTGTAGGACTCTGCTGCCTTTGGGGTGTGATGGTTAAAATGGTGAGTGCAGACACACGTGCACAGAGGGCTGACTGCTTGTACCTGCTAAGGTTCTCACTTTGCACATTCACAGTTACAAAATCAATAGGTCTTGTGTCCCAGACAATTTGAGAGTGGTTTTATTTTGTTTCCCGTTTCCTGTTTCCTTACCGGTTTTAATTGGAAGAAAGCATTTTCCTTTATTTTAATTGCCTACCCTAAACAGTAATTTTCTGTGCGTTTCTCTGTCCACAGACATGTTCCAGAACAAATGGTCTCCAAACCTTAAATACATCTAATTACTGTGTAATTCACCTATCTGTGGGTAGGGAGATTACCTTCAACCTGCTTTAGGCTTTTAGCAGGAAAGTGGAAATTAAACCTCTATCCAACAGTCTAGTTCTTAAGGGTTTTTAAATATTTTTTCTTTGATGATGTTTTCTGACTTCATGCATTCACATTATTTATAAGAATGACAGGAAAATTTCCAAGCCATTGAATTTTGGACTATTGATTTTAAAAAGCCCAAACAACCCTGAATATAGCATAATGGTAGCCTAAAACCTGCTAGCTAAATGCATATTGTGTCTCCCCCAGAGACAGAAACTTTACCAGCCTAGTTAAGCAGTTGGAAAGGATGCTGCATTTGGGAGGCCCGAAGCTGTGGACAGGCTCTGCCAGTCATTTCTGCTATGAAAACATCAGTCAGTCCACAAGTACAGACACACGAGCATACTTCAGCTGACAAACTGTCAGTGCACAACTTTCAGACAATGCCCTCACTTTTGATTTTTAAGCTTCCAGTTGGCCTTGACTGCACAGTTACATATAAAAGTTATGTGTAAACATTAGTACTTACATGTTTCTCATGTAAGTATCTCATGTAAAATCACTGGAAATGGATTATCTCTCTTCTGCATCATTTGCTTGAGGGTTCCAGGCGCATAGAAGTTTGTCTTTCTCCAATAAGCTCAAATGAGTTCTTTTATCCTAAGATATCTGCTGGTGTGGCTAACAGCTAAGAAACAAGAGCAGGCAAGCCTTCTGAGACATAGCAAATGACAGAAAGGGGCTGTGTACCTGCAGTGCAGGGCAGCAAGACCCTGTGAGTTTCCCCTGTTCACCTCTGGGGCATGTGTCAGCTCCTCCCTGCAGTGAACAGTCTCTGGGCTTGAGCAGTGAGCAGAGCATTACAGCAAGGCCAGACCTTGACACTGTTGGCAAATCTGCCTCGTGGTGCTTCCAGGTCCATCAGAGGGTGTGGCACAGCCTGTTGGGTCACTTCACAGAGTTGTTTCTGCTGCATGAGACAGCTGGTTCCCCTTTGTTAGGATTCTGCAGCTACCAAGCACCTGTGGATCTCCCTCTCGGCTGCTATTGTGTCTTTTGGGAGCTTGGCAAAATGGATTATCAAAAATACATTCCTGGCCATGTTTCAAACAACAAAACACTTTCTTTATGGTAGTAGTGATTATGGTAGTAGTTTATTCTTAGCAAATAAACACTTGACAATATTACAACATAATTTGACAAGTTACTACATGTGGACAGATGCAGTACGTGCTATCCTTACCTGTGACTGAAGTATGAGGCTAAAAGGAAGAATTTAGAAAATCTCTGATAGCAAACAGAATGGACTAAGGCAGAATACCAGAAAAAAAGCCCCAGAGAATATAGAAAAGGAACTGCTCAGAAAGGTTTTGGAGCTTCTTATTTCCACAAGTTGAGCAGATACATTGATGTAGGCAGCAGCAAGCTGAAAAAATACATGTTTGGGAGAGGGAATTTTTCCAATTCATAATGGTCTACTAACCTGGAAGTGAAAATTATAAATCCTTGAGAACAGCCCTGTGTAAAGCTGTTCCAGGTCACTGTTGGCAGAACTGTGACCCCAGACTCCAGTCTGGAAGAAGATATGCAGTACAGCACATTGGAGTAACCTGATTATGATATGACCTGAAAATAACCACATAGATGGATGAGGCCATGAAGGATGAACCTGTTCATGTTCAGATCAGGATACTGTAGCAATATAGTGTTGAGAGACATGGCAGCTCTGACCCATGCTTCATAAAAAGTTGTTGATAATAGCACTGGATGAGATGAAACCAATTACTAAAGTGATGAGTCAGGTGGAGTTTAGGGGGGTTATGACTGGGTCAAAACATGATTATGATAATGAAATACCAGGTGTGTTTTCAGTAGCATCTTTCATTACAAGAATAACATCTCTTTAAATGTATTACTCTGAATAGGAAATTACAGTGACTGCCTCTGGGAGGAGAAGTGGTTTGGTGTGCCAAGTTCAGAGCACTGAGGCACTATTCATGGGCTGAAAACTATGTGCAGGTACATAAGAATTAATGTGCACTACCTTACAATATACCTGTGAAGTGTGCTCTTGGATTGAGCTGTTATTTACAAGTCTGACTCCCTGATCTTTGCCCTTAAAAGGGCAAAATACCTTTTTGCCATAGGAATGTATCTTTAACATGCAGCAACTGGGACTGAGTGAGGATGATAAAACATACAGCTAAAATAAATAGCTGAGACAGACTAATAAATAGTAGATAGTAAAACTTCCATGCTAGGAACAGTATCACCTATTTTAAAATCCCAAAGGAGCCATAACAGGATATCCCATTTTTGATTCTCAGAAAAGCCCCAGCTTATAGACAAAATAAACCTGCCATGTATGGTACATATTATTTCCAAGTATGTTACTCAATCTGGCTAGATTTTTATCCAGTTGATTCTTTCTGCAAAATCTTTCCTAAGAAATGTCAACTGATGAGTTTAGGTCACCTCTTTGTTAGCATGTGCTGAGTCTGTTTCTCCAGGTTATACTCTTAGTTAACCAGTGATGACTGTCTGGGTAGCTGAAGTTGAAAGTGTTTGTTAATAATGGTCAATCAAACAACAGCAATTCTGTGCCTGCACAGAATGAATATGTGAGAACTGCCATGCCAGTGTACGTGCTTGGCTGTTTGAAAGAACAAATACTTATTCTACTCATTGGAATTTCACAACTCCCTGAAATAAATCTGCCAGTTAACTGTGCTTTGTGTTAGTAACAGTCATGGAGTGGAATGGAAATGGAAAGTGCTTTGTGTGTGTCCAGCAAGCCCATGGTGGGAATTGCACAGAAGTGATTAGTTCCTCCTTGATTTTTTATGTGTGACTTGTCAGCTCTTCTGTGAATGAGAGAACTCTGTTGATGTGTTTTGAAGGAAGAGAGGAAGTTGAAAATTATCAAAACAGATTATATTTTCAGTCCTTCTAAGCTACCATCTTATTTTTGACAAACACATGTATCAGGCAGTTTGTATAGAGGTGAAGAGGGCAGAATGGCACTGTAAGAAAAAAGGAGTTTAATTCTAATCTGGATTTGCAGTAGTAAGTTATTTAATTAAAAAAACCCACCGTGGTCCTAGCTTTACATTTTGGACACAGCTTAGTATTTTGTTTATGCTTAATATAAAATACAAATACATATTTTTAAGTGTGTGTGTGTGTGTGTGTATAATATGAACTTCAATATGGATTTTACATTTCAGACTCTGAGAGGTGTCTCCAGGATGCTTGTGGAATGTACCTTGGACTTTATTGGCAGGAGGAGGCCTTGGAAGTAGAGGGAAAAATGACTGACAGCCAATCGGAAGAGTTTTATCCATTCCTGTCTAAGCTAAACAGGGGAGACCTTCACTGAGCCTTGGTCTTTAAAAAGCTAATCAAAAAGTCCTTCCAATTGCAAATCACAAATGAAAATTGACACTAATGCTGCATATTCAGAAAGCTGGCATTTGTGAGAGACTTCTGTTGCTGTTTTCAAATGAAAGAGGTCACTCCTTTACTCATTTGTTTGGTGTTTGTCATAATAACTGTAATTATGAGGCACTACTGTGATAATTTAATGTAATTTAGCACAATTAGTGAACAAAAATACTACACAATAATTCTTTCATGGAGCCACACTGCTAATAAATAGTGGCATTCAGTGACATCTTTCCTGTCATTTTTCCTCCTCAGGCTTATGTAGCCTACAGTATTTTTACTTGTCTTGTGGGTTTTTTCTTTTATTTTCTTTTTTTTTCTTTTCTTTTTTTTTTTTTTTTTTAAGAGTATAACTATCATAGCAGAATTACTGAAACGAGAGCTGCAAAAATTGCTCTGCCCTTTGGCAAAGAACACTAACTTATCCATTATCCAGTGAGTACAGCTTTAAAAAGAGTGTCCTCTGAAAGCTTCATTGTCCTTTCCATGCTCCGATGATGCTCAATAATGTCATCACTGCTGATTCCAGGGAAAAACACTTCCATCAGTGGGAGGGGAAACAGTGATTTCAATAGGCTTTTCTGGTGCAAACTCTTTTCAGTTGATCTCGAATACAGGAGACAATCTCTGATATTTTCTCTTCATGTAGAAGAGGAAAGGCTTGAACTGTGGTGTGCTGCGACTACTCTGCACACACACTGGAGAAAACTCAGATGATGCAGTGACCTAAGTCACAATCACAAAGCTGATTGAAGTAAAAGAATTTAAAAAGCTCCCTTTTGCAACCCTCCTAAATATTAGTGTGACTATGGAAGCACTATTTTGCATCTCTCTCAGACCCAGTATCTATGAGTTTTCCAGTCCAACAGTTTGTCTTAATCCAGATTTTAAAATACAAGGACTTCCTTAAACTCATGTTTAGCCTTAAAGAAGGTTTATGGAAATCTCACCAGCATGCATAGATATGTACCTGATGCAAGAGAATGAAGAATCTTTTCAGTAGTGCCCACTGACTGTTCAAGAGGCAGTGGGCAGAAAAGGAAATGCATAAGATGTTCAGAACACTAGAAAACAGGTTTTTTACTGTCAGGGTGGTCAAGCACTGGCACAGGCTGCTCAGAGAGGTTGTGGGTTGTTCATCTGGGGAGAGACTCAGAACTAATGCATGGAGTCCTGAACACCCTACAACAGCTGATCTTGAGCAGAGTGGTTGGACTGATGGACACCTGCAGCTAAAGAAATTTTGAGGGGAAAGGAAAAAGATATCTCAGGACTGGGGTGCCTGTAGCCAGATGTTGACTGCATTAATAAAGAATGGGGACAGCACCATATTTGCACTGAGATCTTATTAGCATGCCTGAGGGCTGGAAGGGTGGGAGTAGTCCCCCCTCTCCAGAAATCTTTTTTCATCAGCTGTATTCAAAACCTTTCATTCTAAATCTGAACCCTTATGGTCCTGCCCTTTCTATATCAGCCTATTATATGGGGATGTGGTTAATCCCCAAGCCCTTGACCTTTAGTGATTTGTACTGCTGTCAAGACACATTACACAGCTTTCCAAACTGCTCTGCACTACAGAAGAAAATGTCCACAGTAGGGTTCTTTTGTTTAAACCACCAGGCAACAGGCATCAGCTTTATCATGCAAACATTTTCTTATTTTTCTTCAAGGGAAACAAGCCCCCCCCTGCCATCCCTTCTCCAGAAGAGTTTCAGTATGAAAAACAGAGCTGAGAAGCTTGAGTAGGTGCAGGAGAGCTGTTTGCAATTTGCAAACCAATGAAGATTATGTTATTCCTGCTGGGACAGAGCTGAGAGGAAAATGTGAGCTTAGTTTTAATACCTAGGAAGATGATGGCTTGATTTTTCAAAGAAAAAAATTTTGAAGCAGCTCATGACTTTGTGGAAAAAAAAAAAAAAAGGTTGCTGGTGTTCAGGAGCAACTGTATGATACTCAGGGACCTCAACTCTACTCTTCATGGGTTTTGGTGGATAAGTCACGTATGAAAAGGTGTAAGAATTAGAGGATCTTGTCCCATTAGCCACAAAGAGAGCAGATGCAGCATGCATGCAGTCTCCCATCTTCAAGGTTCCTTTATTCAGAGATTTAATCTCAGCATAGCAAGGACAATTTCTCCTCCCTGCCTGTTCAATTCTTGGGTTTTTTTGAGGAGTTTGGCACAGTCTTAGCTGGACTAATGGGAGTTTTGAAGTGGACTAAAAATAGCAACTAATTTCACAACCAACAGTGATGCCTTTCGGCCATCAGCCTAAGCTATATTTTGATATGGAGTTAGGACATGAAAAGGGATCTTTGGGTCACTTGTTATTTCTCCTTAAACTGCATTTCAATACCCTTTGCATAAATTCACACGTACTAATGTCTGGAGTAGCATCTACTTCCAGTTGAGGTCTTTCAACCTGGCAATGGGAATGATGGGATCCAGAGGCACACTGACAGGGGTAACTGGGGTGATTATACATGAGAAACAGCTCTTTGCACAGAGAATCAAATAGCCTCTGGTTCACTGTTTTACAGAGACGACTGGGGTAGAGTTGACAGATTTAATATGGCCACAGGTGACCATATTAAAAGAGAAAGTGAGTGGGAAATGATTATTCACAAGCCCTTGCAATACGAGCAGCTAATCATGTTACCTCTTGGTCAATAAAAAGCAAACAACATGAAGTCTGTTTATCCACACAAGAGTTCCAATATTAAAACCATGAGACTCATTGCTATGAACAGTTGTGGAGGGCAAAAGTTCAGAAAGTGGTAAGACAACTTCAGGAAGGGTAGGTCTGCAGGGGCCATCAGATATCAAACCCTGGTAGCAGCCTGAAGCTCAGAAAGTTCCCTGCTCCCCACTGAGGACTGGAGGCTGCTGCAAAGGGATCCTTCTGCCCACACCTCATTTTGCTCTTTCCTGAGCATCTTCTCCTGGCAGCTGCTCTGCTGGAGCCTAAGGGATGGATTGTAGGTAGACCTGTACTCTATAGGCCTTATCCATAGGTGTGTGTTGGGTTTAGCACCCAGGATGGTCAGTGTGTTATGGGTGTTACAGTCCTGAGAGCCTGGACACAAATTCGTGGCAACAGCAGCAAGGAGTCTGAGGCCAAGCACGCATGTGACTTGTATTTTGCCTCTGTAACAAAGATCCTGCTGTGTTTCCTGCACAGTGTCACAGCTAAACCATGTGAGCCACATTTCACAGTGATTTCTCTCTACACTGTTGTGTGTTGTAACAATATTGCAAGAATTTCCAAGCAGTAAAAAGATAGTTTTCTTGCATTCCCTTTTGCTGCTGGCCTATCCACCCACACTTCCCTTTACTGCTTGCTGTAACGGTGGAGACCCCTCCTTCAGAAGTTCTCTCATCCCTGCCTTCCCCAGCTCCATTCATGCCAAGTAAATCTGGTTTTCAGAAGGAGAAATCTGCTTGGCAAAGGGAAAGATAGGGCAAAGGGGCAGAGACAGTTGGGAAACTCGTCAGGCTGTTCACCCACTCAGCTCCAGCCACGTTCCCTCCTCATGCCTCACGCCTGTGCTTCCAAGCTCATTTGTAACCCATTGCAATAGCTCCCAGTCTTTCCTGTGCTTTGAATTTGCAAATCAGTCTGCCTGTCTAGAGCCATATCAAATGTTTCCAAGCAGCTCCTGTCTTTCCCCCTGTCAGCCATGCTGCTGAGTGGGCTCAGGAGTCGGGCAGGCCGAGCCGTGATGGGACAGGGCCTCTATCGCAGCAAAACATGCTGTGGCAACTAAAGACTTCACCATCTGCAGCTCCCTCTTTTTTGAGACTTGCTGTTTCATAGTGGAAGAGAATAAGTAGTTGCTTCCACCTTAACTGACCTGCTCCTCATTCCCCTCATCCGCTGTGTCCAGCACTGAAAGGTGACACAGTGGTCACACGGCCACAGGGCCACTCCTGTCCCTGCCAGAGAACGAGCGCTCATTGTTCCACCAGATCTCCCTTCTGCTTTCTGTGCTCACCAGGAAACCACCACATATGCTCATGTGGTCTTTGCTGAGAAATAAGTGACTTCTTTGGTTTTGTTTTTCACTATAATTAACTCAACAGAGACAAGATATGTTTGTTTTGCTTAAGGAACTACAACAGGCAATGTTAACTCTAGGAACAGCTGTTGGCTGCAGCTGAATTAATTTTTTCATTCCCCTCTCCTCTGGAATATGTAGAGTGAGGTAAAGCAGAACATTTTGCAACTCAATGTCAATTTTATTAAATTTCCTCTCTGAGCAGGAATCCTGGAAAAGCCCTTTAAATCATACAAGTATTTTCTTGTGATGCTTTCAAATATTCACTTAATTAGCAATAATATTTCATTTAGAAATTTTCCTTACTGTTTTGGAGGCTCAAACAAAATATTCTAGCTCATTTTTCTGCTTCTTTGAATTGATAAAAAAATTGCCCCATATTTTTGATTGCACAAAATATCTGTGTTATTTGATTGTGATTGACCTGAATTCCCAACATAGATTCAATTTTGTTATTTTTTTAATGTGAAAGAATTAAAACATCAGTTATTAGCACCTCACAATGCATCTCGTTCATTTATTTCACAGTAGAAACAATACTTTCCTTTGCTTCATTACATCCTATTTTATACAGCCTTCCTGCATTGCCCTGACAATTCCTCTGCCTCCTTCTGGCTGTCCTCACCTCTCCAGGCCTTTCTATTGTACCCTTCTGCTCTATATAGGTCACTACTGCACTTCCCTGAAGTCTCCCCTTGTCGTTTCTGAAATGAGATGCTTCATTAGCCACTCTCCAGTCTTCTGGCATTACTGACTTCTGCAGTCAGCTTGCAGACACCTCTGCTAGTGGCTGTCTTCCCCTTCCTGCTACTTGCCCTACAGAAATAGTGCCAAACACATTCATGAGTCAGAAACTCTGGGGAATGCCCATTAGTGTGTGGTGGCTTTCTCTTGGGTGTGCTTCACACTTTGAATCCTATGGAACCTCATTATGTTTCTTTTCTATTTAGATGCTTGATATAGCTCATATTTGAGGAGGACAGATGAAAGGTTTTAACATTTTTAAAAAATTCCTTACATTGTTGTATTTTGGGGTAGAGGGAGGAGATTTGCAAATCAGAGAAGCAGCTTTATGCTTTCAGCTCAAATGGCTCTTATTTTACCCTAAGTAAAAGAAAACTAAATGAAGAGGAACAGAATTATGTACATGAGTCTGTGCAGCTCCCTGCCCCCTGCAACAGGAGCACTGAAAACAAACAAGGCATGATGGCTGTCTTCTGCTGGGAGGAGGCACTGCAAAGCTAGGAAACAGAGCACAAAGCATGAGTGCTCCAGAGTTCTGCACACAATCACCAACAAAAAGCCTGGCAGCACCTTCACTGTCTGTAGGAGTGTGTTCCATGCAGCTCCATCCCCGTGTCCTGAGCTGCCATCTGGAATATGCCACAAGCAGGTCTGGGCAGCAGAGGTGCTGCAAGGCTGCTGCAAGCCAGGCAGGGCAGCCAGGGCCTGCCAGCAGCCACAGGCTGTTCCTGCTCAGTCACACTTGCAGCCTAACACACAAAATGTACCCAGGGAAGGGCAACCCCCCCTAGGAGAGGTGTCCTGGAAATAAAAGCCTGAGTTGTATCAGCAGTATTTCCCTCTCAGAGTGTGAGAGTGGGATGGCCCACAGCACGCTGCTTGGGGCACCACTGGCACCCTATGCCTGGGAACATTTCAGAGAGCAGGAGAGCAGAAGAAATATCAACAAGAAGCAAAAACATGCTGAAATGCAGTGAGAGGATGCTTGGTCTCCACTGTGCTAGGAATGAAGGCCAGGCAAAGGCCATGTGGCAGCCAGGGGCCCTGTTACCCACCCCACAGTGCACATTGCTCCCCTTCGCACACAGTCCCTGTCAACTGCTCATTTCAGACAGCAGCATGCTGGCATCCTCTGTCACCCTGTGTGCTGGCCCAGGGCCTCTGGCAGAGCCCTAGCAGCACACCTGGAGAGCCCCATGGTGTTCCCTCACTTCTGTGGAATGGGGGGGGCCATGACCCTCATCCAAGCATCAGGGGGGCCCACAGTGGTCTCCCACTCTTCAGCAGCCGCAAGGCTTTTGGTGGGGTGTGGGGGTCATGTGCAGGCTCTTTACAGCTATTGCTGTTTCTGCTTCTGCTGGGTGTTGTGGGTTTTGTCTCTCCTGTCCTTTCCTAGCTTCATCAGCATCTTAATTGTGCTCAGCTCTCTTTTATGGCAGGCACCTGTAGGCATGTGCAAATTTCCTGACTCTTGGAAAAGCTCTCTATTGGAAAAGGCGAAAAAAGTGCAGCCAAGCCCTGAAGGCTGTAAGCATGCAGGACTATTTTTCTCCCATTTTTTAGGCTCTTTACTGGGCTGTCAGATCAGCAACAGCTCCTGCCATTGGGGGTGCTTTGCACCCAGTGATCTCAAAGCTGTCTGCAGAGTCGCAGACTCTCCCTAATCACTCTCCAGGGACACGGGGAAGGAAGAAGAGAGATGTGACATGATCTCCTGCCTGCCCTGCCTAGCTCCTCTCTCTCCCAACAGATGCAATTTCTCACCACCTAGAGCCCTTGTGTCACACAAGAAGTAGAAAATCATCCATTAATCCTCCTTCTGTTTTTCCCCCTAGGAGCTGCTGTGCTTGCTCAGGCAGGGATGCATTTCCTTGGAAAGGCAAGTGCTGCCTGTTGGCAGTGACCACCTTCTCTCTGATCCTCTCTGGAGGGCTCTCTCCCCATGGGGCTGCAGCAAGAGCCTCCTGCCTGATGTTCATCAGTGGCAAACCGGCAGATGGGTCACCTGCTGCTCCAGAACCAAAGCACAAACTCCCTTTGTTGACATTAACCTCAATAGTGAAAGGTGCAACTTCTGTTTGTAAAGAAAAAGAGAGAAAAGGCAAAGGTTTGGGTCAAGTGTTTCCCTGCCTCTCCCTCCTGTGGCTTTGATCCATTTTGGGCTTTGGTCCAAAAGCTCATCAGGAGAAAAGTACAGCCAAGTATTACTGTGAAAGAGAAGAAAAAAATGGCTCATCCATCAGCAGAAAGACAAACAGTGTCAGATATGGGTTGCTAATTTGCTCTCCCTAGGGAGATCTGCTTATTTTTAACCAGAAGAGTGTTTTTCCACAGAAGAATGCTGACTCAGCCTGACTCTTTCTTACCCTGGGCTTCTCCTTTTTCTGGGAATATCCCAGTGCAGACATCCCCTTGCCTGTTGATCTCTGAGGTGTTGGATGGGCACTGCCTGGGGAAGAAACCAATGCATGAATGGCACCTAAGAGTGACATGTAACACCTGAAATGTGACAGATGCATCCTGTCACAGCAGCACCGTGGCAAATAAGGAAACTCACAAGAGAGAAAATAGTCTGAATCATAATTCTATTATTCTGTTAGTCCAGAGAAAGGGATGCTGAGGGGAGACCTTATTGTTCACTACAGCTGCCTGAAAGGAGTTTGTAGCCAGGTGGGGGTCAGTCTCTTCTCCCAAGTAACAAGAGATAGAGCAAGAGGAAATGGCCTCAAGCTGTGCCAGGGGAAGTTGACATTGGATATTAGGAAAAGTTTCTTCCCAGAAAGGGCTGTCAAGCACTGGAACAGGATGCCTAGGAAAGTGGTAGAGGTGCCACTCCTGAAGGTATTTAAAAGAGGTGCAGGAGTGGCACTTAGGGACATGATTTATTGGTGGACTTGGTAGTGTTAACTGTTGGACTCAATGACCTTAAGGACCTTTTCCAAGTGAAATGATTCTGTGATTCTGTAAGACCCAAGTACAGAAAAATAAGTAATTTTTTTTTAAAAAAAATTTCAAGACAAAACTAGTTACCTCACTACAATGGCCCAATACTCAGGGCAAAGACTGTAGAGAAAGCTAGATGAAGATGAAAATGTTGCATGATGACAATGAATTTTTTTTTTTTTTTTGTGTAAAAGTAATTCAAAAGCCTTTTGAGCAGAGATTACTGAAGTTGTTGATTTGCAGTGTTGCTAGGAGCAATAGGGATATGACAGAAAAGTGGAGGAAAGGTGATGTACTAATATTTAAATGAGATGTCCTTTCATAGCTTTTGGGTCCAGGCAAAGTAATGGAAGAGCTGAATGGAATTATTTATTAAAAATGAAGGAAGGGGGGGGTTAATAAATGCCAAACATTGCCAAAGTAACTGGAGTCCCTTTCTTTGCTGAGATAATGTTTGGTGCTTAAAGGTAAAAATACTTGTGTGTTTAAATTTAGTTTTGAGCCAGGCATTTTCTTTGAGAAAACACAATGTTTTGATTAAAAAACCTAAATTATACATAATTCAAAGTGGAGCATGTTCAGTGGGTTGGAAAGTGACTCACAGAACTCCTGTGTAATCATAACTAGGGAATTGTTGTTCTGGCAGGCCTGTTTCCAGTTGGGTCATCTGCAGGAGGAGGACTCTTGCCTCATCTCCTGCACCAACTGTGGCATGTGCTCTGCATGTGTGTGATTTTGTGTGTGTGTGTGTGTGTATGTGTATGTGTATGTATCTCTTTTTCTGTGGGTTTGCATCTGTCTGCAGGGGCTGTTCCTCGATCTCACATCTTTAATGGCTTTTATCATGAAGGGCATCAACATGACCCCTGTGCTGATCATATCTGCACGCAATATAAAAGTTGGAGTCTGATGAAGAAGGCGGATATTTGCTTACTGATACAATACATCTATGACTGCTTGGTGGGAGCACAACAGGAAACATCTGCTTGGTGAATGAGCTGGAAGCCCTGGCCCACTGTGGGAGCTTTGCCTCTGCTTAACTCAAACTTTCTCTGACAGGTGCTCCCATCAGGAACACGCCATTGAGGGCTCCTCAGTCTGGCAGGTGAGACACAGGAGCAGCAAAAGCAGGGAAGGTCCATCTCAACAAATTCAACCTGGAAATAAAGTCCAAGTTTTTCACAGTCAGGGAACCTCTCCTTGCCATGATTTGCCAAGGGCTGTGGTCACTGGGCACACAGCAATACCATACAGTGTTTTCCCAAATGCTGTGCCCATGTTCAGCTGGAGTTGATTTGAGGAAGGCCTCTGGTCTCTAGTGGTAGTTTTCATGTCCTTTTCATCTGAGAACTCCATACATTCTTACCACTGAAATACATTCTTGTGGGGGCCTGAATATATGTTGTATTGTAAGATCTGTGTGTGTCAATGTGGGGGCCTGAATATATGTTGTATTGTGGGATCTGTGTGGGTCCGAGTTGCTCCAAACGAGCTGCAGCTGCAGGGTCCTTAGTTGGGCAGCAGCTGTAGCTCATGAAGGTAACTGAAATAAATAGGGGTGGGTCGAGAGCCCAAGAGGAGCCCCTGAGAAGACAGGAAGGACTGTGCTGCAGAGAATGGAGAAGAGCCCCAGCAGAGAGGCAAGAACAACACTGCAGCGAAGATTACAACAAGCGGTGACCCTGTGTGAGGAAGAACACGCAGCCAAACATCAAAAGAAGGTATGGAATCCCCCGGACAGCCAAGAGCTGTGGCAGCCTGAGAGCTGGGACTGTAGAATATAATATGGCCTTTGAATTAAAGAGCTGTAGCGGCAGAAAGCTGTAAAAATATGGCCTTTAAAGAAAAGAGCCTTGGAAAACATCTAAGGACAGCCGAGAGCTGTGGCAGCCTGAGAGCTGGGACTGTATAGGGATGTGTATATATTCTATGTATGTATCTAGGACAGCCGAGAGCTGTGGCAGCCTGAGAGCTGGGACTGTGTGCATATTGTAATTGTATAATTGTTAAAAGAAAAGGGGGGAAATGTGGGGGCCTGAATATATGTTGTATTGTAAGATCTGTGTGTGTCAATGTGGGGGCCTGAATATATGTTGTATTGTGGGATCTGTGTGGGTCCGAGTTGCTCCAAACGAGCTGCAGCTGCAGGGTCCTTAGTTGGGCAGCAGCTGTAGCTCATGAAGGTAACTGAAATAAATAGGGGTGGGTCGAGAGCCCAAGAGGAGCCCCTGAGAAGACAGGAAGGACTGTGCTGCAGAGAATGGAGAAGAGTCCCAGCAGAGAGGCAAGAACAACACTGCAGTGAAGATTACAACACATTCTTACCACTGGAAATGTCATTTATGTAGATTGTAATACAGATGTTACTGATGTTGCTTTATTGAAGTTGACCTGTGTATTCATCTTTTCTATATTTTAGAAGGTACTCTGCATGGGTACAGTAGGTCAGCTGTCACAGGCTAACCCTGGCAGTCCTCCTAAGCTCATCCAAAAACTGGTATTTGTACCAGCTTATTCTCTAGGGAAGGATATATCCTCTAGTACAACATTAGTCAGCAGTCTCCTCTGCTTCAGTAGCTGCTATTTTTAAGTCATTGGAAGGAGGGCTGCTTTAAGAAATACCATTTGAGTCATAGGAAAATTGAATAGGGGTCAAGTCTCACTGTCCTGAGTAGGAAGTTGCACTCCCACTTCCTTCCTTCCTCTTTCCAGAAGAGTTTGGTAATCATCTCCTCCAGTCTTTCTGTTGCTGAGCTGCCCTGGGGACTGAAACCTGCCCTGGCTCCCTTGGGAGCCTCTGAAACATTCCCTGAAATGGTCTCTCCCAAACCCCACTAACTGCATCTTCTGGTGAAGCTACAGGGTATCACTGAGACCTTTTGTGAAATCTTGGATACTCAGCCTCATCCCATCCCTTGCTCTGTGTGTCATGGCTTCTGGAGAGGTGAGAAATAAAGTGCCCTCAGCAGTGGGAGGCTGAGCTGAGGGCCCAGAGGGTGGTGTGGAGCTGTCCACAGCTCTACTCTGCCATTAGCACCTCTTCCTACTGGGCCACTACATCTGAGCAATGGCCACTTGGCCACCTTTAATCATTATTGGGTTTGCTGCAAGTTGGGTGTTTACTGCTTGATAAATTGATGCATAACACAGGAAACTATGACTTAATTCCATTTTGCAAATGGGAAAATTTAGGACTCTTCCTGTAAGTGACACCACTGAGGGTTGTTGCAAAAAGTGGGCTAATTCTAGGTTCCCAAGGAGGAAAAGGCTGAGGAAACACTCATCCTGGCACGGCTGCAGCGTGCGTGCTTCACGAACAGCACTGCGGGCAGCACTTCCTCTCGTCAGCACATGGAGGAGAGAAACTCCGAGGTGTCAACACAGGGTGGAAGGTAGTGCTGGCTTGGGAGCTGCAGGGACGATGTGACTCCACATGTGTCACTGGAGAGAGGCCAGCAGCTGTGCCAAGGCAGTTTCCAGTGGTGATTGCCACTGAGCCAGCAGAGAGAGGGCCTTGCAGCTCGGGTATTGTCTGGCTAAGGAGAGACCCTGAACGAGGAGAAAAGGCTCAGCTGCCATGGAAACAACAAAGCCACTGCTGGAGCTGCACTACCCAGTCAAGGTGGGGTGGAAAGATAGGAGGTGGAGCTTTCTGTTTGGTTTAGAGGACACCTGCACACACCACTCTGTAAACATGTCTTCATTGCCTTGAATGTGGCAGTGCCCCTGACTGAGTTTTTTGGTAGTCAGACTCAATTCCTTGTGTGTTACCCTTCATACAAGGTTCCCAAAGCTGACTGCAGTCCTTGACTAAACTGGTGAACTGGTGCCTTCCAGAAGTATGTAGATAATAAGGAATAAGTTTCATATAATTTTATATATATATATATGAAACTCATTGCCAATTTTTTACACTCATGTGGAACTCATGTTAATTTTTTACACACTGAAATATCACTGATTCTCTAAACTGATATGGGAAAGGAACAAAACTAGATTTTCCTTCCTGTGTTTGCAGGACACATTTACCCAAGGCTAGCAGGGAGCTTTGATAGCTGCAGATCTTCATTCTCACTTAGTTACAGGTGGCTTTGTGCCTCCTGTCCTGCTGAGCCCCACATGTGGTGGGCTGAGAGCACTGTGCTCCAGCCTCTCAGGCACAGCATGGACAACAGACAGCTGTGGAAAATGGAATGGTTCTGGGCAAATGCTGGCAGCCCCTTGCTGTGCACATGGCAGCAGAGCATCCTCTGGGCTCGTTGTGCCTGATCAGAGTTTGCCTGCACACAGGCACTGGTGCCCAAGGGTTGTCACAGTGAAGCAGCTCAACCCACTGCTACAGAGGCAGTGTGGGTTTGTTTCGTTGTGCTGTTTGCTGGATTCATTTTTATTTTCACTGTGACAGCTTTTCCATGGAGAAATCAACTCTTATCCCAGCAAAACCTTTATTCTATTGCATCGCAAAAGAAAAGTAGATACACTGCTATTGTCTGCAAACGTCTACAGGTGTGGTGAATATATTATTAGGAGAGGAGGCTCTAAAGTCTAATTTTGAAGGAAAATTTAAATTATTATCAAGTGTATCTCTTTTGCATTCTGAAGGGCTGGGGGTAACCAAAGTTTTGAACAAAAAATCCAGAGGACACTTGCAGTCCTTCCCCTGAAACTTTTTTTTTTTCCATTTCTATGTGGCCTGATCTACCAAGTGGGACACTGTGTCTCAGAGCAATGGGCACAGAGAGCTGCCACTGAGCATCACTGAGTGCAGGCAATGGCTATTCTGCCTCTGGCAGCTGGATGTCTCTGCAAGTGGATTACAAAAATTCATCATTCCCTATGTTGTCTACATGTGATAGGATCTTCTATAATCAGTAAGCAATTAGCAAGCTAGTATCTAGAGAAAGTGTAAAAGACAGAATTCTCAGACCAGGTTTTACTGTAGTTTTAATCAGAGACATCCCTTCTTACTGCTGTTGTGCCCAATTTTGTCTGAGCAGGATTAGTTTGTGACCAGAGGGCAGCTCATCTGCGAGCCCAGGTAATCTTTTGAAATGCATTTCTGAGGAGACCTCATTATTTTGCCAAATGACACTGAGCTGGCCTAACACACCAGTCTTTCAGGGCAGCCTAGGGCAGCCAGGCAGTGCTGTCAGCCAGCAGATGATTTTCCTAACTGTGTCTTAAGCAGGGCACCATGGGCAGCTGGGAGGAAGGAGAAGGACTGAATTTGTGGATGGAGGTGGAAATGGGGCAGGATCAGTGCCAGGATGTGCTGTTGCATTGCTGTAAATCCTCGGCCACCACAGTGTCCTGGGTTTGTAGACTGTATTAGGATGATGTGACATGACCCTGAAGACTTCACACAGAAAACTGAGAAGGGTTTCTGGTTTTCTGTTACTGTTTCTCTGAGCCATTCAGTGTTTTCACCACAATAGAGAGGTTAATCAGAAGCATGCAGCGGAAATTACTGCAATGTGTAATGAATGGTGGAGCCTTACTGCAAAACTGCTCACTGCAGCCAGCAGGAGGTGTTTCTGCAGAGAAGCCTGGAGCCAATGGTCCAGGCTGGGCATCTGAACCATGACCACAAAGGGCAAGGCATGCTGCTTGTTGCTCTCTTCCTTTGACCCAAAGCCCTGGTGGCACAGAAAAGACCTCATGCAGTAGCCAGGATTGGGGAAGGAATGCTGTGGAGTGAGCCCCCTGACAGGACATTGATGTTTCTGCACCCTGGAATGGCTTGGACACCATCAAGTTGATGAAAGGCACCATGACTTCTGCAGCATGGAGGAGAATCAGTGGTGGGGTTGCTCACACTGCAGTATCTGTCAAAGTACTGTATTTGTGGGTGCCTGAACACAGATTGTATGGTGTTTTTCTCCTTCTAAAGAAGGACACAATGTTTGCCTAAAAATAACGTCCAGATTCTGCCCAGAGTGGATTCCTCCAGAATATAGCTTTTGGCCAGACTACTCTGAATTGGACAACAGGATCTGGAAAAGCCTCTGTGTCCCTTGACTGTTAGAGAAAAAGCTGTGCTTGATCTTGGCACGAATCCCAGCTCTCTTCAAGGTGCAGAATGATTCTCTCCTTTTTGACCTCGTTGCTGTTGGACTTTACTCCATCCAGAGTTTATTGCAACAAACTGAAAGCAGCTGGCAGCTGAGTTCAGTACTTGCACGAATAAGATGGTTGATTCCTTTTCCAGAAAAGCACAGAAGTGAAGCTTTGTCCAGGCAAGCACATCCCACCAAAGGTATGAAGCAGAGCAGATTTCATCAGACACTGCCCTTCCTAGGAGGAAAAGCATCATTCTACACCACATAAATCTGCATTTTTTCTGTCAGTCAGGAGACCTGTCTGCCATGGACCCAAGCAGGTTGGTGTAGGAACATTCAATAGCAACAGGCCACCCCATTTACTCTTTTAGGAAGCTCCGTTCTGCCATTTTGAAACACTGGAGTTAGTCATCATTACCTTATTAGCCCACTCCTCCATGATGTAGCATGTGAGTGCATTTCTAGCTACCACTGTGGTGCCTCATGGCATTTATCCCATTGAAAGGCAAAGGAACAGCACTGGTTCCAAAGGGAGCTGAGGGAGCTGCAAGTGTGGGTAGAAATGCCTTCCCCATCCATGTGTGGTGAAGCCAGCTGCCATGCTCTGAAGCTGGCCCTTGCCTTGGGCAGAGGGAGGTGAATCCTCCAGTTCATTTGTGGGGCACAGGGAGGGCAGATCCAGCCCCTTTGCAAACAGACATGAGCAGGGTGCCCATTTTCCAGCATGGCTCTGCCAGTGCTGGAGACAGATGGGTCAAGAAACTCTGCAGTTGACTCTCTACTGCTGAGATTTGCCCAGTTTCTCACCCACCTCCTGCCTGTGTCCTGAGAAGTGTGAAAATCTGATTTCCTGACTGTTTCCCAGCTGGCTCCCAGCCCGAGGGGGTGAATCACAGTGCCACTGTCCTGCAGCCAGTGCCCTCAGCTGATCACTCCTTGCCAACATAAAGTCTGTGAAGGAGGATGGCTCCTTCAGTCTGCCTCCTAACATCCTTCAGACTCTGGCCTGGTGTAGTCCCTGCCCTGCTGCTGACCTGCTCAGGAAACCTGCAGAGGACAATCCATGGACCCTGGGTATTCCCAATTACACAGGCTTTTCACTGCATGGTAGGGAGTGTTGACTCACACAGGTTGCATACCTACACTTAAATAAATTGAAGAACCTTCTTCACATCAAAAAGATCACCCATTTTATCTGACATGGCCTCTCCTTCATCACTCCCAGCCACTATTTGCTTCTGGATCTGTATATCCACTTAGATACACAGGCTTTCAATTGTGTGGGGCTTTTTAAGTTAAATTTGAATTCGAGAAAGAACAAAATGAGCTCCAAGTACCAGAATGTGATAGCTCTGGAATATTATGCAGCATTAATCTCAGCAGTGAGTGGGAGCAAGACACTGAGGGATGCACAGCCTGAGAAAACCAGGGAGGCTCAGTAAGTAGCAGGAGCAGATAAAAGCAGACAGCTTGGTAGATTTTTTTGGACGAGAAATATCAGTGTAAAGAAGGCAGACAGGAGAGAGACAACCCAGGCCACTTCCAGGGCAGACCTTTCAGTGAGTGCCAGCACTTCTGTGCTGCTGGATGTGGAATTGTTTTATGAGTTCCTCTAATCTCCAGGCTCTTGGAAAACTATTGTCTAGTGCCTGATCTAACAGGAAGTACAACTGCTCAAAACAGGGAGCACATCCAAGAAGAAAAACGAAAAGCAAAAAATTAAATTCAGAGGTTAGCTTTTCCTATTTTTAGCTTTTCTGCAAGTTATCTGGAATGCATGCAACTTATTTTGGAAGATTTAGGAAGCAGAGTGTGTTGCCAGTTCTTGCAGTAGAAAAACCCAAATGTACTGCATCTCTTGTGACAGATGATGAGCTGCAAAAGATATTTCAGCAGGCAAGGTCGTTAAGGGACATTGGTTTTATATGGCTGCATTAAAGATTTTTCTAGTAAAAGCTCCCTAATGTTAAAGAGAGATGGAGAGACAGGGACCCAACACGTGGTTCTGCAGATGGGGTCACAGGTTGTGTAACTCTCAGAAATTACTGACTCAGGCCACAGCTGTGTAGGTGTTTTGCATTGCCAAGTTCTCCCATAAGAGGGAGGTTGCACTGTGTGCTCCCCACACGTCTGGTGGGGATTTGGCAGAAGAACTCTGATGGTTTGCCCTTGTTACACGCAGCCAGGTAAAAGCATTGTCCAGTACCAGCTCCTTTCCTGACCCCACTGAGCACTGCTCTGTTCTCTGGCCTCACCCATCAAAGAGCTGCAGCCTGAGCTGCTCAGAGAGCAATCCTGAAGCTCTCACTGAGCTCCCACCTTCATCTGAGGTCTGGCATCCTTGAAGGGGAACAGTGATTTAACCCCAGCTTGTGGCTGTCTTGATTCCCTTTTCTCTGACGTATTGCACAGATACAGAGAACTCAGTTTTGCTTTCCTGTGAACCACTGTGGCTTGCTGACTCCCACTGGGTTGCTCGTGATGAATACACAAAGCTCTCCCTCACCAAACACAGCTATTCCTGATGCACACAGGCTCCCTCTTCCTCACAGCTCCAATTACTGCCAAGGGCTTGTAAGCTCCCCAGTACATCAGGAACTGGCTGAGGTGCCTTTCCCTCTTGCAAGCTCTGGGAACATCAGGATCCTAGAGGTAAAGGCACTCCAGGAGATCATAACCAAGAGATTTGTGTTGTGTTCATCCAGGAGGTTCTTGTCCACAATACTCAGGTACTAATTGCTGATGAGACCATATACATGTTACACATTTTGTTTTTCATCACATGAACAAGTATTTTCCTGGCAGCCAAATGTGATTAAAATTCAGTGAGCAATCCCACCGAGCCAGTGCAGACAGCCACCAGCCATAACCATGATCTGAACCATAGGCTGAGCAATGGATTCTGCAAAGGAACACACAGACCTGTGGGAACTGTTTTCCTTGGAAGGGCTGCAGAGCTCGTTGCTCAGAGGACCCCGCTGCATTATTTCAGCAAGGAAAAGGCAGTGCTGCCCCACAATGGACAAAAGGGATGCAATGCCCCGAGGTCTCCCGGCAGGCTCCCAAATCGACCGAGGACAGCCTGAAAAAGAGGCAGCAATGTCTCTGCTGATCCTGCCTGTACACTCCTGAAAAGCCTTCATTGTGTGTGTAGGGGCTACTGCTGATCACTGTGGGGCCAGAAGGAGTTGCTCAGCTCTTCACACAGACCTTGGGTATGGGGTGCTGGTTTTCCTGTTATTCCCATCCTCCAGTGATGCAGAAGAGTGTGGCACCTGCATGTGAGGGCATGCAGAAAGGCTGCTCCCAGCAGCTTGCCTGCCAATACCTGTGGGCATTCTACGACGTGCAGGAGGAACTGTATGCCAGCCTAGGGTGATGGAAACCACTACACAGACCTTCCTTCCTTCCGCCACTTCCTTCCTTCCGCCACTTCCTTCCTTCCGCCACTTCCTTCCTTCCGTCACTTCCTCCCTTCCTCCCTTCCTCCCTTCCCTTCCTCCCTCCCTCCCTCCCTCCCCAAGTGAGCTGTGGATGCTCCTGTGCACTCTTGCTGGTCCCTTGGCTGATCTCAGCCAGTCAAGTGCTCCAAGCCCATATCCCAGGTGGATGCTAATTTATTCAGGAGGGCTTGCTCCTTTGGCAGATGTTCTGCATTTCACTACTTCTGATACTCAGCTGTCAGCAGAGAGTGGAGCATGCTGTTGAGGGCCTCCTGTAATGACAGCCCTTGCAGAAAGCTGTTTGAAATGCTGACCAGGGATGATAATGCACCTTAGCACATGCTGTGCCAGTGAGAAGCTCCCATAGCTCCTCTATGGAATCTCACTCCATTTATTAGGCAGGCTGATTGCTCTGATCTCCACTCAGAGACACTTTTCCCCACCAAGCTAGATGGAGAGTTTACAGTGTGCCAGGTGTGGCATACTTGCACCCTTAAGGGCTAATGAAATTTAAGTGTTTTTCTAGAAGGTGGCTTCATTCACTTCTTGCATGTTCCTTGCTCAATGATTCCAGGTAATCCTCTATCCACAGGCAGTGAGCACATGGGGATATTAGCATGGATATTGTGCATTAGCTCCCTCATGCAGTTGTCCATGGATATTCAAATGTGGTCAAAGGTGGTTGTGGGTGTCTTCCATCTTATCCTGTAAAGCTTCATGAAAACTGCAAATACTGAGCACATCAAGGCCTAAGTGCTCTGCTAATAGCAGTGGAGCAGGACTTTGTGTGTGTGCAAAGAACAGTTATATAGCTGAAGTACCATATTTGTAATTTTTAAAAATTTCTTCAGGCTTCCTGGGATGTGTTTCACCATGTGGTGGAGGCCTGTGATGTTGGAGTAAACAGTGCTAAGCCACCTGGGGCATGTATGTTGTCAGCATATAAATCTGGGTGAAGACTTTCTCAGTCCTGCTACTCTCAGGAGCTCTGGCCATAGTGCCATGCCATGTCATAACTGTAATCACTGTGGTGGTATTCTTTCAGACTGCTCCAGGCTTGAGCACATCTGAAACTATCAGAAGAGAGTTACTGGACCATCATAATACAGCCTTCACACAGTTGCTCAACACAGCCAGTCTTGCTGGGCTTTCAGCTGAGACCTGGGCAATAGCTGAGCTATTATTTCTTGCCTGAGATTATATTAATTCACTGGTATTTAATTCCTCAGGTCTAGCTGGTGGATGGGCTATGCTGTGTCCCACTGGTTTCTATAGGATGTTATTTATTGTGCTTCTTAAGATTCAGCTTCAGATAACAAGCTTGTATTTCCAAGGCAGCAGTCAGCCAGCAGCCAAGCCCTGCCAACCAAGAAGGACATAGATGTGTCTTGTAGAACACTATTCAAGGATAAATGTATGGGCAGAGTGACACCCAGAGAAGTCTTTTACAACAGCAGGGTCAGCCCACATTGAGCAGCGCCTTGCTGCAGGTACCCTCTGTGGGACAGCTTTGCCATGCACCCCTCTGCAGCTCTGGTGGTGGGGAAGGTGCCCAATCTCCAGCATTTGCAGCAGCAAAAGCACTGCAAGAGCTCTATTGCTAAGGGATGTCCTCAGCACGGTTCTGGCTGCAGAAGCTGCGTGTCTCTGACACAGTGATCCCTGCAGAGCACTGACAGGCACAAGTTGTCACCAGCTGTGGCTACCAGCGGGTTGCAGCCCTTCAGCAGCTTGTCTGCCTCTGGCTGGGAGCAGTGAGCTGCTTGTGGTGAGTGAGGTGGCTCAGCCTGGCAGGTGCCTCCCTTTGGGGGCACAGCCAAGCATTTGCTATTTCCACGCTGAGGTGAGAGATGAGGGTTACTGTTGTTCACATCCAAACATCAACTTATGAAATCTCTCAAGTCTGTCAGCCTGTGGATTTGTTTCATGCACACAGTGAAATTCAGTGCCACTTCCACTCCCTGCCCAAGGTTTAGGGTTTGGTTAACAAATTTTCACCTCTCCTGGATGGTAATTTGCAGGCATCATTGGCACCCAGCTGAATCCACCAGGAAAATCCAGCAAATGTAGGTTACTATTCATGAGTGCAACCTGCACTTACAGGGGGTTATCAGGCTTGAAGTACTAAAAATCACTGAGCATCTCCTGGTCAGTAGGGGAGTTTGTGTGTCCTATAAACCAAGCACCACATACAGCTGGAGATGCTCACATTGGGTCTCTTAGACACTTAGTTCCTGTCCCAAAAACTTCAGCACTATTTTGCTGCAGTCCCCTCAGGCTTGGTGTGCAAATGTGTCCAGGTCATGCCAGCTAAGATACAACAGCCCAGAAATTACAGCTCCACCCAGTTGATAAGATAGTTCAGATCTTGTCTTGCCTTGTCTCATCTGGGCTGGGAGTGTTTGCACTTACAGCTCCCTCAGCACAAAGAGAGGCACTCAATCAGCAGGGTAAGGAGGGGAGTCAGTGAGAAAACCTCCCCCTGTTGAAGCTGTCCTGCAAAGAGGAAGATGGGTTCCCAAGAGCTGCATGGCAGATGGAAAGGCCCTTGCCAGAGCCTAATGAGTGAGGCTGGGCAAGCCCAGGGTTCCTGACTTGCAGAATACATAGACTTTTTTCTTTTTCTGAGTCAGTCACTAAGATAAAACTCAAACACTCACAGTCGCTGGTACCACAGCAAAATTTCTGCAAACTGCTTAAAATCAGGAATTTTACCAAATGAGGAAAATGGGAAATTTTGGTGCCTCCCCCCAGTATAACTCTGATGCTGGCTCAAGCAAAGCTTATTGTAAAACCAGGCTGAACCTGAATACTGCAGCTCTGGCCATAGTGCCATACCATGTAATTTTTCCTGCCTCTCTTCTTGCAAGCTATTTATACCAGCCCTGCTTCGTGTAGGCTGCAGCTGTCGCTGTGCCTGAGCGTCTCAAGGCGAGTGAACTGCTCTGAGAGGATGCTTTCCTCCAGGAATCAGGGCACAGGAGCTGCTGGAGCATTTTGTTCAGCCTGTCCCAGGGAAATGGGAAATCGAGGGCAGAGAGCAGGATGGAGGCAGCTCCTGTCAGGGATCCACAGTGGGCTTTGCACAGAAAGGAGGCTGAAGCATCAGAACATAAGAGCATCAATATCAACATACTGGGAATTAAAATGTAGCTAAGGCTGAATTGCCAATAACACAGAATATCATTCCCAGTGAAAATCCTATTTAGAAATGTCTCTGAAGGCTGGATGCTGACAGAGCTGTCTCACAGACAGATGGGACAGTCCCTCCTCTGTGCCAGAGCCCTGTGTTAACACTGGCCTAATTTAGGCCTATTGCAAGAGAATGATTCAAAAACTGCAACCCACTATGCACAGCACTGAATGTTTGGTGGTGATAATGGCCAAGAATTACAACTTAAGTCCATTTTGGGGCCAGGAAAGGAAATAGTTGTGCAATAGCATCACTTCCCATTCAAACCCTCTACAGAGAGGGAATCAAGGTCTGATAAGAATCCTAGTTAAGAAACACAGGGTGATGCTGATATGCTCTGAGGTATGTTGGCCATGAGAGTTGTTTTGAGTCTTGTCAGTTGTGACCTCTATGATCTGTGCCTCCTTTCCTCTGGCTTCTCTGGCAAGGCTGGGAGCTCTGAGTCTAGGCTACTGTTAGACACCAATTTACAAATTCTCATAGTTCATTTATAAGCTACAGTGAGCAAAGTCCACATTATTTCTGAACAAGAAACATCCACATAAGCATGTAGTATGTTTTTGTCATACAGATTATTAGCATCACAGTTGTAATGAATGCATTTTAACTTTCCTGAGCATCTCTTATATCACCCAGTCTCTATTTTTCAAACTGTAATGTAACAAGAGACATCATTAGCATAATACATCAGGCTACTACTCACAGCAAAGGCATCTCTGCTGGGAACAGAAACCTCCCATGCTCTTTCCTATTGTGTTTCTTAGGGCAAGTGTGGTGCTCTATGGCCAGGATAGGAAAACTACTTTCCACGTGGGTGAGACACAGCTGGGAACTGCCACCCTCCTTCAGGCTTTGTTTTGATGAAAACATTGAGGGAAACAATAGTGCAGGTTCTCAACAGGCATAATCCAACCCACCTAACTGCTATCTATTTCTGATATGGGCTCACATTGCCTCCCCACTTCCACCGCCTTCTCTGCAGTGAGAAAACCCAAAAAGTAAAGGCCATGAGCACGGTGGGCTGGCCTGGCTTGACCTGTAGCCTCACACTAACCAGACATAACAGGAGCAAAGCAAACAGAGGGACAAGGTCTCCTGTTCAACAGCAGCTGCTTGCTTTGGGTCAGGCATGAGATGAAGCTGCACCCTAACCTGGCATCCAAAACACATTTTGATTAACCCTTGCTGTTGCTGAGGCTCAGCCTTGCAGTATGTGGTCCCCCGTGTGAAGCCTCTAACCTAAAACAAGGAAAGAAGAACATGCCAGGGTTCTCTGATGAGCACAAGATGGAAGCTGCACAAAGGTTTGTCTGCATCTGCTCCTGGGCCCTCCTGGGGGCTTTCCATAAGCCAGAGGAGCTTGTGCCCACTTCTTTTACTCCTTGGCTGTGTGTGGCTGCACGCACCATGAAACAATTGCCTCCAAACCAGTGTAATGTGATTTACTGCTCCACGTGGTGCTGCAGCCCATGCACCCCTGTGAGGGCAGGCAGGGTGGGGCCAGGAGCACCTGTCCTGGAAATGGGGCTTCCTGCAGGCTGGCCACCAGCATGGGCAACTCCTGCAGAGCAGGGGCAATGGGATCACCAAGTGGGGCTTACTCCTGAAGGACACATCTGGGGAGAAGTGACTTTAGCCTAAGAGCTTGTAGGTCCTGTGTCAATGAAGGCACTTGCTGGGCCCTTTGGGCACAGGACCTGCCCTGAAGATTGCAGGGTTCTCATTCCAGCTCACAGGAGTTAATTGTCCTAAAAGATTGCAGTATTAATAAGAAGAAAGGCAAAAAATACATTTTTGAAGGGACCCTCAAAAAACAAATTTTCAGTCAGAAGACTGCTGTTTTACTTCCAATAAAGAGCTATTTTTGCAAGACAGTCAAAAGGAAAGCAACTTGGCATGTTTTATGGCCTCTGTTGCCCCCTCCAGTCCTACATTAGTAGTTGGTGCTGTTTGGAAAACAACAATCTTAGGAAAGTCTGCACTAATAACAATGTCTCAGGCTCGTCATTTGATATATATCTGACACGAACTGGAAGTGAAAATTGGGGTCAGAATTTCCTTTTCTGGCACAACCCAAAGCCTGTTTGTAGCAGAGACAGCTTTACAGGAGCTAAAGTGAACTTGCAGCGGAACTTCCTCCCAAAACTCTGCCATAGGTGTAAGATGAACCTGAGGCACGGCTCTCTGTACCTGTGAGTATATCCATTCACGTGTGTAGAAAAAACATCCACTTAAAAATTGGTAATCAAGTCCATTTTTCTCTTTGGGAGTCAACCCAGGGGCTCACAGGCCGATCAGATGTTTATTCCTCAGCTGTACCCACCAGAGGGACTTCCAGCTTTACTCTCCTCACATAGGAGAGTGTTCAGCCATAGAAACAAACAGGAAAACATGCTTTTAAAGCCATGTCACTGTGGTAATAACCAAGAAATTTCCTTATTTGTCTATTGATTATTTTTTTCAAGTCAGGGCACCTTGAGTAATTTCATACTGAGGAGTGTCACATCCTTGGGAAGGCAATTCGAGAAGCAGAGAGGGGGCCAAGAGCTATTCCCAGTGAGGACAGGGGAAAAAGCTATGGAGATTTATACCTGGATGAAGTAGACAAGGGTCATCTCTCCTACAGAGATCCCTGCCTCATGTAAGGACACAAAGCAAAAGAATTCAGCACAGCAATGACACATTTCATCAACCCCTTAATGTCTAAAATAGGTTTTTACACTCAGTCCCTCCAAGGAAGTTTTCTAAGTGAAGGCATATTTAGAAAGGCCAAAGTGCTCTCCCTCCTGCCTTTGGGAGCTTTGCTGTGTGCTCCTGCAGGGCTTTGGGGACACATCCAAAGGAGCACACCTGGCAGTGCTGCACCCCGGGAATGTGCGAAGCGGTGCCAGGGCAGGGGCACCTGGTGCTCGTCTGTCCCATGGCTGGGATGGAGCAGGAGCCAGCCAGAGCAGTCACATCTTTTCAAAGGACTTAGAAATGAATAGGTGCAGTTTTTTCTCTTTGAAATAGTAACTGGAGGGACAATATACCTGGGCCAAAAAGGTGCTTTAAATTGAGCACTGGAAAGGCCAGGTGACCAAGGTGGTGACAAACCAGCATATCAGCACCGTGTGTCCCTGAAATGGGGAAGAGCAAAATCTGACCAGCACTCACCCCCACATACATTCCTCTTTTCAAAAAACCATTCTGATTTTCCTTAGGTTTAACTTCACTGTCCCACTTCTTTGAGCCCACCTGCTGGCTTTGCAAGTCTGAGAGACTTCCATCAAATTTCACACAATCAGCAATGATGGCCACACAGGACAAAAGCTGAACATTCTTTGTCTTTCCTGTTGTCCATGAGTAGAATCCTTACCAGCTGGTCTTTGTGATAATGTGGAAGCATGTGGAGTGTAACAGACCATCAGTGAGATCAGAAAAGGTAGTTAGGAAGTGATGAGATTAAATAGATGAAACGCTGGAGAAGTGCACTTGCTCAAAGCATATTTTAGCATATAAGCTTTGTAACTTAATGCTAAATGAGAGAAAGTATGATTGTGAGAAAAACGTCATTATAACTCATAACTGAACAAACAAAGAATTAGCAAGGTAAATCTGGAACTCCAACATATCCAAGTTTCTGCTATCATTTCACAGTAGAACAGTCTACTCAGGAAAAAACAGATTTTCAAAGAAATTAAAGCAATTTTAAAAATAGCTTTGATGTTTAAAATGCATATAATTAATGACAAAATTTTTCCAAGATAGAGTTGGATTAGTTCTGCTTGGATTGTTTCTCTTGTTCCTGTGATTCTCTATCAATCATGAAAGCAAAAGTAGAAATGAAATAAATTGTGGAGTAAAAATGGTTATCTGCACCAAAATTAGAGATGAACTTTTACCAATTACTTGAATGATAAATTCTCTTATTGCAGGCACTGCAGAGTCAGACCTTTTATCAAGTGCAACAGAGATTGCTGCTACATTTTAGCATATGCTTAGTAAACCAAATGTTAATCATTTTGAATAGCACAAGCACACTGCAGAATAATGGGAGTCTCCTCTGCAACCCACTATTCCTGTCTTTAAGAAGACAGGAATTTCAGAGAAGTGTATGTAATTCCTGAAGGGCTGGAGATCTCAGCCTTCTGCAACTTGTCCCTACATTTATACAAGTGCTCCACAACGCACTTTCATAACCATTTTATTTTACTTGGCTCCCAGCCAAAGGTTAGTAAAACTCTGAGACAAGGGAACAAGGGGTTTTCATCCCCTGACTTACCTCACTGATCATCTGAACAGTTCTTATTCCTGCCACAGGCTGGGGCAGCAAGAGGACACACAGACTGTGTGTCCACATGGAGATTTTGCCAGCCACAAAGTCCAGGAGCAGCCCCCATGAGATGACAGCAACCCACAGGCACCAAGGGAACCCTTCCCCAGGAGTGGCTGTGCACATGGGCATTGCTTCCTTCACTCCAGTGGCTGAAAAGCTCTGGTGGTCTGAGAGCAGATTGCAAAAGAGAGATCTCTCTGTAGAGTAGCTAAAACAGATATAAAAATATCTTGGCCTTCTTACTCAATTTTTAAAAAAGAATGCAGCTGTAAAACCTAGGAACTTGTTGTTTTAACTTGAAAACTATGTTTAAACAAGCAATGCTGTTTAATTCATATGCTGCAAGGATTTCCACTTCTGCCTGAAAATTCCTAAATGTACAGCCTTACAGAGATAATCCATTTTTAAAAATAGGTAGCTGAGGCTATTCCCAAGAGGTAGAAGCTTGTGGATTTACAGTGAAACTGATTCCAGTGCAAGAAAAAGGAAACAGATATTCAGGTTCACCTGATACGCACAACACCAGTGACAACTTCTCCACTAATAAAAGACATGACACAATTAGATTGCTAACCTTTCCACATTAGGAGTTTATCAAAAGAGGCCAGGACTTGAAATGGAATGAGAAGAATCTAAACTGAATTCTGTTACAGAATTCTCCTATTCTCTACTTTTGTCTGAAGCTCTGCTGAAAAAGACCACCTGTCTCAGATGTAGGTGCAAATTGCCTTGATAGAAAAGCTTTGATATTATAGTAAAAGGTGAGTCAATACTGAGAAGGAGCACTCCTGTGAAAGGTATCAAAAATTAACTAATGGAATTGGGACAGGAAAAGCACTCAGGAAGAACTGAATTAAACAAATAAAGGTTTTGCACTATTTTTTGGTATCATGTAATGGGTGCCAAAAGACAGCAGGGCCAGAACACAAATTACAAACTGGGACTAGAAAAGAGAACAGTTGGCAAATAGAAAAGAGAAAAAGAAAGCCAAGGACAGTAGGAAGAAAAAATGCCAAACAGGGACTTTAAATGGGAAAACAAAACTGATGTTTTTCGCACTGAGCAAGATGACACAATTTCTACTGCCTTTAAAATAGATTTGAAAACACCACCTATTACAGGATTTCGGTCCATTTTACAGAGAACATATGGTCCAAATACCAAGCAGATACAATTTCAAAGTAGCCTCAGCCTAAGAGGCATTTGAAATGCCAGGGGGAAACTGAAGAGCTCCCCAGGTTTAAGTCTTCTGCCATTTGAAGATGCTCACTGGGAACCCACACTGCCACAGCAAGGATGCTCCATGTGTTTGAAGTGAATAAGCTCTGGTGAGGGACAAAGAACAACATTTGCTGTTGTTTTCCTGAATCATCTCTTATCCTGTGCTAAGCACTTTAAAACCACTTCTTATGACAAATCAGCCAAGTATCAAGGAGCACCCAGTCTATTGGGGAACCTGGAATTCTTCCCAGGCTCCAAATGTGCCCAACGCTGTAAATGAGAGGACACTGCTACCCCAGCTCGTGCACCCTGAACAGTCACTGCAGCAATGACTCTTCTCACACCTCCCCGAGAATCTCTGGCAAGTATCTGTCAACTAAACCAGCCAACTTTTCTTTCAAGGGACACGAAGGGCAGGAGCTGTTGAGAAAGAACTATGAGGACAGTAAAAAACCCCAAAGAATATTGTATAAATATTTAACACACTTTTCCCAAGCACTACCAAGGTGTATGTACATGTCCATGTATTATGTAGAGGCAGTGTAATCTGGCTTCATCAAGAGCTGGAGTGGAAGGAATAAAAAAGGAGTTGTGAAGATTTAAGGAAAGCTGAAATCTAAGATAACAGTACCGTTGGCAAAGAGTATAGCAGCTTCTTTTCTCTAGACTGGCCTCAGAATATTTAATTTTGGTGTTGTTCATCTTCAAGGCCAGCCAGCCACGTCATAAAAATGCATTCACAAGTCATCTATTTCTCCCAGATTCTTAACCAAGACACAGGAAAGGTTCCATTTAAAAATCATTTTATTATTAACATAATCTTCCCATTAAGCCAAGTCTGGGTTCATGTATAAGGAATGTCGGTAAATATTCCATTTGAGGCTTCTTTTTACATATTTCCATTGATAAATAAACTCTGAATTCACATAAAAAAGTTAAACTTAAATAACTAATATATTTTTTTTGTAACAGGCATACATTGGTAAAATATAAATATTCTTGTACTCAGCCTTTGCTCTAGATAACAGTTAGCCACACATCACAGTTATTAACAACTAAAAACAAGAACTCAACTGATTTTCTGGCCTGGACTAAAATAGAGATGGAAACAGAAAATTCACATTTTGACTTTGGGCCAAAAGAGGTTGAGAGGCAGGAAGAGAACAGTTTTATTAACAGCCTTGTTAAAAATAGTCTGCTCTGCCACTGAATCTTAACTTATTCTACAATTGGTAGTTGATTCCATTATAATTTTATGTAACACTAAAGTTTCACTAACAAAATATGGCACATCATCCATGAACAATATAACGATGTTTTAAAACTACCAGGGCAAAACTGCAGGCAATAAGAGTGATTTGGCTCTGGCTCACCACTCTGTCCTCTCAGCCTGACATCAACATATGGTGGCACCTCCCTGCTTTGGCCACTTTCCCACAAAAGAGTGGAGTTTGTTACCTGTAGCTCTCAAGTTTCTCCAACTAACCATTTACCAGGCAGTCTCACACAGTGGGTTTGCTCACCCAGAAGTCAAGACCAAAAATCTGTTGATGGAGAGGCCCTCTCACAGGACCCTGGGGATGATGGTGAAAGGGACCACAGGGCTGCTGGCCTCGAGCTCCAGCGCTGTCAGGAAGCATTCGGTGGCGGCATCGTCATTGCCCTGGGCCTGCAGCACCTCTCCCAGGCTGTTCCACACCTCGTGGGCTGTGGAGTTCACCTGCACAGCATCTCTGAGAATCTTCTCTGCCAAGCTGTAGCGCCCAAGCTGGTGAAGGATCAGAGCCTGCAAGAAAACAAAGGGGAAATGGCTGAGAATGGCCAGGAGGGCTTTCCTGAAGCTCAAACAAGGTCACGGCAGTGAAATAAGGGTAGGCAGCACTTGGGCTCAAAGTGTTAGACTATGTAATTTTTATTTATTTTTTAAATTTAAGAAAAGAAATTACCTGATGCAGGACTGGAGCAAGCTACTCCACACCAACAAAGTCAAGTGGCTTTGGACAAGAAACAAAGACTAAATAACAAAAACTCCACCGATTTGCCAAGAAGCAGGAAGTACCTGGGCTTTTGAGCAAGCTCCTGTTATCTGAAGTCCTAAGGTGTGTGCCCTGAAGTTTTCACACCCTCCCTGTGCATCTCAGCACCCAGCTCATGCCCTATAACACCTGAGACCTACACAGCACAGCAGCACTCAGAAATGGCTGTAGCAAGACTGAGTTCAGCTCAATGGGCAACAACCACTGTACTTGGTTTAACCTGTGCAACAGGAGCAGGGACTGATATTGCCCCAGTGATGCACAAAGGACCAGCAGGCACAGAATCTCCTCATGAGCACACTTGTTACAGATCCTCTATCTTCCTCTGTGAGATGGGATCCAATTCAACACTACACAATCCAGGGCATGTCCAAAGCCACTAGGATATGGGTGAATGAGGCCATGGAAATCTCCATCCCTCCCATTCAGCTATGTTACTGTGCCAGAAAAGTAATGGAATGACCCAGTAAGAGAGCTTTACTTTGGGATTATAATAATCCTAACAATATTATGCATTTTCACATTGTGATTCTGTATTGCAAAACACATATGGAGCACAAATCTTTGCTTTGCAGAGAGGTGTCCCAATTACATGCTTACAGAGGCCTTGTGCCTTCTGCCCTCCCAGCCCCCACTCCTTGGACCACAATTTCTTTTATCTCTGTGTACATCTGTCCCTCAAATCCTTATTAACCTAAGCACTGCTGATTAGAAAGTACTGACATTCTATGCAGCCCCTGAATTATCCACCATACATTTCTGGAATTGTGCCCACCTGGCTGACTTTCAGCTTGGGAAGACTGTTAACTCCATCCTACAGAACAACTGAGCACACCCTGCTCTGTAGAACAACATAAAGAGTGCTGTACAGTATTGGCAAGTGAATAAATAAATGCAATGCAGGCTAATTTCTATCAGCTTGCAGATGTTTTCACATAAAGGTGCTAGAGGGCTTTTCTGAGCTGTCAATTGAGTCAGCATTTTCAGAGCAAGTGAACAGTACTTCCAATAAAAAACCTGGATAACTCTCAGGGTCAGAGCTTTTTTTCCCTGCAGTGAAGTGATTGGCAGTGACTGGTAGGTATCAGATGTGAAACTACAAACAATGAAGAAAGAAGATGGAACACACAAAGCTAGTGTTGCTGCAATGTACCTAACCTTAATAAAATTTAAGTGTTCTTATTTGTCAAGATAAGAAAATTTTCATAAGCCTTGCTTTTTTGGTGTGCAGATATGTACATTTTATACTAATTAAACATGTGAATGATTTGAATATTGCTAATACCTTTTTTTCTTAAATATGCCAGGCCATTTTCCCTGCCTGCTAAGGATATAAACTGTTCTTTTCCAGACCAAAGAAAAAAACAAATTTTGCAGATATAAGCCTGTTCGTAGAACGAGACACATATTACATCACATCTGCCCTAATGTGTATGGCAAAAAGGATAGCTGAGATTTTCCAGGTGATGGAACTAGAGCAAATACTGGCAGTTTGCCTGCTTTTATACTTTCCTAAGAATAAAAGCATTAGTGTTGAAATTAGCATTTAGCAGTAGTGAAGGAACCGCTCTTGCATGGGCAATGAGGTTGCATGCTGTCCCCTCATGTTTTGAGGACACAGCTCCTGAAAGTCAGCCTTTCACTGGTGCCTCAGCCTGGGATGGGATGAAGGCTCCTGCCTCAGGTGGTAGCCCTGGGACAACAAGCTTTGCTTCCAAAGAGCCAACAGAAAATTAGACTTGTTTCATGCAGAGCATTGAAAGGATAGTGACATTTGATCACTGTAGTTGTGGGCTGAACTCAAATAAGTCATCTAGAGAAAGAACGCAAAACACCCTCTGATTCATGAAGTCTCTCAGAATGATGGTCAAATGTCATGCACTGTTAAGTGTCCAGTTTGTAAATCCCCTTCCCAGAGGACTTCATTACAATTCTGAGGCACAGAACATTTCAAATTGTTCGCAGTCCTTGTCTGACTGTGTTTTATTAAGCATTACACACCACAGGCAGAAGGAGCAGGCATGTCTAGCACACAGCAATATCCTTTGGTGACCTCACACCAACACTCATCCAAGAAAGCTAACTTCAGTTTACCAGTTGTCAGCATACAATTGCTTTCTGCATTAACTCTTCAGTAAAAAACCTGATCCACTAAAACCAACAACAAAACCCACCCAACTAACCCCCTTCCCAAACCAAAACTCCTCTAAGATTTTCCAGAAATTATCAAATTTATATTATTATTATTTATTTATATTATTATTTACATTATATTATATATTATTTAAATTATATTTTTAAAATTATATTATATATTGTTTAAATATACACAGTCCTTCACTGTGTATATTCCTCTACCTTCTAACTGGAAATCTCAAAGCTACCAGTTCGGGCCTTCACCTATTTAAGAGCAGATGTACAGACAACATTTATTTGCAGAATAATGTTAAGTCTTTTGCTTTATGGCTGAAGATGGGCCTGAAAAACACATCAGTTCTGCAGAAACACAGAGGGGTACTTAAGCGACATATGGTTCACACCTTTAGACTTGGCATGTCACCTTAAAGCCTAAGCAGAATGCCTTTTCTGTATATCCTCTCTATAAATCTTTAAAAAGACAAAATATGAGAGGGATTCTGGAACCTGAATCAATTTTAAAAAGTGCTATATAATTATTTGCGCAAATAAGAAGATCCAGTCAACAAAATATAATAAAACCAGTAAGTTCCTAAGGCAACCTATTTGTTGTTTGTAAATTTTAGAATGCTGCAGTACTTGACAGAGGTGTTTAAGACAACTGTTGGCATCTGCAGGAGAAAGCAGGATCTTTCCTGCTACTGCATCTCTTTCACATGAAAGAACAATAAATGTATGACATTTGCTTCTAACACAGTTATAAAAGCCTCTAATGTGTGCAAACCTCTTCATTTTGCAGCTCAGTACAAATGTTGCTTACTACTTTACTCCATGTTTGGCTTGCTGAGAATTTGGGGGTTCCTTTGAGGTTGATTTTTTTTCCTGTCAAATCACTGATCTCCCCTAAGTGTGTTAAGGCTTTCACTTTCTCTATGGTTAGGATGTCTGTATGTTGTAAACTCTCTATGCGAACCTTATTTTTGTTTTAGCCAGTTCTACATTGGGGTGGATTTTGTAACTCAAAAGACTCCAAGAGAGAACTCTAATGAGAAATGGCACAGGCAGAAAGTGAAGAGAATCTCTGAAGAAACAAAAAGACTTTTTTAAGCCATCATCACAACCAATGAAACCAGTGCAGTCCGCTGATATTTATACCAGTCACTTTGAATAATAACAGTACTCAAAGATCTGTGGAGTTCAGATGCTCTCTGCCCAAGGAAAGGTCAACAGCCCTTTACAGTGCCCAGCCAGAGCTGGGGGTAAAAGGGATTTTGCAATTCTGAGAGCCTCCAGGGCCTCGCCAAAGGGGCTTTCCAAAACAGCAACACTGTGAAACTGCGTGCTGCCCTAACAGCGAGGTGCTGCTGTCACCACAGACAGGTTCTATGCAAACTTCACGTCCTAACAGAACAAAACCCTCTAGGAATTGATCAAAATGCGGAGGAAAGGGCTTCCAACTTTTGCCACAGGTTATTTTCAAGATCTTGACAATTCTTTCCTCACCCAGTCTGGAGTCACAAAGTCTCCCTCTTGCTGGGCAATGATTTTACATGTGTTTCCTCCCTCTGCCATTGCATTTACACTTCATTTTACATTGCCCCACATACAAAACTGCTATTCTTTGCTTATTTCACCCAAACATCTCTTCAAGGACTGTTTTTTAAAATGCTCAGTCAAACAGGGTCTGTTTGTTCATTAGACAAATGTAAGCATCTTTTAAAAGGAAAACATTCAGATTAATTTGGATTTTCAAGTGGAGCATTACAGTCTTGAAATAAAATTTCCAGTTAGAAAATGCACTATTTTTTATTAATAAAATATCATCACTCAGGAGCCAAACAACATCATATAATAAGCAATTCTATAAAGTCATAATTGCTTAAATAAGCATGTAGTGTATTCTTCACTACTAAGGTATCTGTTTTCTGCAGAAGGGCTTTCTCTCTTTGCAAATTAACCTGTCATAATGATTAACAAACAGTCAATGCAAAACACACATCTAGACAAATAAACATAGGACTAAAATTCTGTAAATAACTAATTTTTCATTTTGAAAAACAGCTATTAAAAGAACTATTAACACCAGCCATTTACAGCAGTCTACTAAGGCGACTTTTTTATTTGCTTCTAGGCAAACAAGAAGCAAACGTAAATTTTTTATTTTCCATGGAACTGACATTGAAAAAATTACAGTCACAGTTATTGCCCATCATATGTCTCATCAACCCAGAGCTTTATTATAAAGTGCTAAACTATATTTGCATTAATTGATAAATAAAGGGGTAGAAAGGTAACACAAAAATCACTGTGGTTTCTTCAGCATAACCAAAAAGTCTGCCTCAAGAGAGCAGGAGATTTCCTTAAGCTTCAGCTGTCTGACTACTTCTCCACTGTGCCTGAAAATAAGCTGCTCTCAACCTCAACAGAAGCACCACTTGAGATTTTTACCTTTATTTACTTGATATCAAGAGGAATATTTTCATTTTCTCTGAGAAAAATATAGACTAGAAGTGGGACATGTTCTCAAATGCAAAGAAATTTATTTAAAAGTGAGAAAAAGGACCGTGTGTTCATTTGCACTCTTGCCTTTTTCAGGGAGGCAGAGAAGAGACCTGGGAAATGGGAGAAATGGACAGAACAAGAAATGTGGCTGATTTAACACACAAAAAAGTGCCAGAGATTCTCACCATGGCTAAGAAATACAGTCTGTTGACCTACAGAAGTCTCAACTATGGAGATTTGAGTAGTACCAGATATGATATTCATACTAATTTATTCCTGGCATATCTGTTACATGACTTGTTTGCTAAAAAGCTTCCTATACTTGTATGATACAAATCTTATTTAGCTAAAAAATAGCCCTCAGATCTAAAAGTTTGCCTTGTAAAAACAATACCTATAAGAAAACATTATAAGCATATGAAAATAAAAAGTTGACTGATTTTGCTTTTAACGATAAGGGCAGGGAGACAGAAGAACAGTGGCCTGTTTTGCTGATGATTTGCTGAAGCCCAATAAGCTAACAGCTGATCATGTATAAGCAGACAGAGCTATTCAGATGTGGAAAACAATGATTCTTAAAAGCTACAAAAGATTTAAAGAACTCACTACATCCAACTTCACAATAATATCCCTGTTCACTATCTTACTGTTTTAAAGTGGGTCCCAGCCTAAGAGACAATCAACTTTAAGCTGTGAGATATCAGAAGGACATGCTAGAAACATCCCCTTCCTATCTAAAAACTTAAAAATCAGGGATTATGACCATAAATAGTTACAAAACTTAATGTGCAATGTATGCATTGCAAATCCATATGCAGTGTAATTTTAGCATCAAAAAACTGCCCCTTGTTACATGCTGCTTTTTCAGCCTATTTTGCAAGTGTTAAGGTGGCTGCTATTTTTAAACAAATCTATCAAACTTGAAGGTTTACCAGAGACTTGACAGTGTTATGCTATAATAATGAAACAGAAGTGTTAGTGAGACAAAATGAGAAGAATTTGCCACGATATATGGAAAAACAAGTAAAATTCTACAGCTGATGCTTTCCAATCCCTGCGATAAAAATACGCATTTTAAATGTATTTAAATTATCAATATTTTACACTTACACAGAGTGAAACAGAACATTATTTATATACTGTGCTTGCCTATTTTCATTTTAGCTGATGACTTTGTGCTGAAACATGTCCATCTAGTCAAAGTATGACTTTGCATAAGAAATCATTTATAAACTCCTTTCAAAGGCACATGCATGTTGAGTCATTGTGCATAATTATTTTCTGCAAGTACGAAAAGATTGTGACACAGTACATCAGTTAGAAATAAACCATTCCATCAGAAAAATGATGAATAAACATAGCTCTGTATCTGCAGACACAGGTTGCATTTTAATGCAGAGATTTTGAAGGGTGGTGACCACATTATAAGGTTTAAAACCAACTGGATTGGCAACACTACACTTACTTTACAAGTAAAGGTGATAATACCGTTTTTTTAAACTAGAAAAGAAACTGCAACATGTATATTATAAAGATAACCCATTATATATATAACTTGTCTTCCAAAATGCAGAATAAAAACTACTTATCTTATTTTCTCTAACAAGGCAAATTCTTTTGAAAAATAAAAAGTATATTTCTTCAAATATGGTCTAGATAAAACTTCCTAGCAGCTCAGTATGGATTTTCTTTTTTAAATGAGAACAACCAGCTAATAATACTACATTTGATCACTCACTAAACCAAACAAAGCAGCTGATGAACAAACCTGAGCCCTGAGCCAACCCTTTTGGTCAGAGCCTATCCCAGATCATCACCTGTGCCTCCTGTCCCTCTCTGTCCCACCCCACCCTCTGTGTGCTCTGTGGCCCCCCTGGAGCCCCAGTTTGTTATTTCTCTGCCCTTCCCCCAGTGCTAACGTACCCTCTAAGGTATCCAATTGCTTCCCCTGCTGCAAAACACTTGTTGCTAGGAGAAAACCTACTGCTTGGCAACAGATTTTTAAAACAACAACTTTGGCTTTGTTACTCACTGAACTTCTCATCACCAGCATGAAATAACGAACCCATGTGGTTGGGAGTGCATCTCTGTGCTTGTAGCTCCCTTGGAAATGACTGACCCCTTCCCACAAGGATGTGATTGCCTTTTAGTTCCCTACTGCTCACAGCCCAGAATGCAGGAAGGTTCAACACTGAGGGCTGTTTTTAAAAACCTGCTGATTGCAGTCATCCACTGAGAGGGAAGCCCCTGGGGGGACTTCTTTTCCTACTAAGACAACATATTCCTGCAATAATCTGCTGTAATTGTGATTTACCCCTTATGTGAATGTCCTATCAGCTTTTAAAAAATAGCATGACTACCAGGCTACACTGCAAGAACTAATTTGACTATAGCAAGCACACTGGAAACAATAAAACACCTTATGATAAAATGAAGCAGCTAGTGACTCAGAGCTCATTTAACTTTTTACCTCCATCTGAAAATTACACTGAGGGCCTTATTTAATACGCTGTGGCTACCATCATAGTAAGCCCACAATGGTTCTCCCTTCAGAAGTCAGATGGCTACAGCTGTGGCAAGTACTGCATCACCACTGGCATCAGGGAATAATTAACCATAGCCTTAGCCCTCAGATTATGGCCAGTCCTAAATTTGGAGTATTTGTCACCTGGTGCAAATGTTTTACATTTTGTCCCAGGTGTGACACCATGAGGTGGCACTGAAGTGTGTGTAGGTCTCTGGATCACCTCCCTCCATTTGGCACCACTGCATCTTCCCTCCCCCCTCCCAGCACTGAAACCACATCATTGTCTTCTCAGCTTTCCCCCAAACCAGAAATGAGGGTTTCCCAGATGTACCAAATACTGTGATGCACTGTGATGAAAAGGGATGCAGGAGATCACAGCTTCACACAGTGCTGTTTATGAAATGGGCCCATAGCTGTTTCTGTATTTTGGTATGTTCTTGTCTTTCGTGATTCATACCCCACCTCTTCCCCTATGTAGACAGCTCATAGATACCAACACATCCCAGAGAGCTCCCTACAGAAATCCTGCCACGTTATCAGTCTCATCTGTAGCTGTATTTCAACACTGCCTGGGTTCAAAGCAAGGCCAAGTTTACCACTTGTGCTCCATACAGAGACTCCAAAGCACTGTTTGTTATTGGTGCCATTATTTTTCCAGTATTGAGTCAAAGGGTCAGAAGCATAGCAAACTGTATTTCTGTTATTCAAAACCTAGGAGTAACACAGAAGTTTCAATATACAAAGGAGGAAAAAAACCTCCAAATCCTCCAAAAATTATACGACTGCCAAATAGGATAAACAGACCGAGTTTTTTGAAGTGAGGAGCCTCAAAGTCACCCCACTGAGTCAATATTCAATTCTTTGAGCAAAAGCTGGATTTTTCACAAGAACTGAGGATACCAGGAATTCAGGGTCCTTACTCAACTGCTAAAACTAGTTTGGAACTCCTGAAGGTTCCTGGTTTTGAAAGCTTGTGCTCCATGCAAAACTATTATAATGTGAAGAAATTAATGGTTTTTTCTGTCCTTTAGTCAATTAGAGATAGAATTAAAGAATAAATAATTAGAAACAGCAAGCAGTGACTTTTTAAGAAGCTGTTTTTCATTAATGACAGTTCTATACAACCACATTGAACACACTGCATTGTATGTGGCTTCTGAAAATAATAATTAGAAAAATTGATCAAATGTTTTAATGAAGAAATCAATCTGAAGTCAGGGGAATAGTTTGTGCATCAAAGAAAAGCAGAGTTGCAGATCAAGTACTAGGCTCTGTGAGTAAAATTTATAATTAATAGAACTGTCAGAGTCCAAACTGAGCTTTGGAGATCTTTCACCAGATTGCCACTGTACTGAAAGCCAGCACTTGTAGTCCATCAGTACTACAGAAACTAGCACTTACTTGTCTGAACTTTTGAGACTATGGAAAAGGAATCAGAAGAGAATAATATTCTTCTGAAGTACCTTTTTGCATTTATGCATGTGCATTTCTCTCAAATATTCTGAAAAATGCTGTATTAAATATTCAAAGTCAGAACTGCGCTATTAGATAAAAGATGACCAATCTTTTCATTACTAAAATAAAACAGAAATTCTCAGATTAAAGCACATCATTCATTTTTTTATTCCTTTTCGCCTTAGCCAAAGAGAATTCTGCATATAAAAATATGTACATACATATGTTATAACTATGACTAATGTCACTGTTTCAAAAGTGTGATGACACCACAACAGCACTTACTACACTGGCACTGCAGTAACCTCTAAGAAAAAGAGGTTATTTTTAATACAGCATTAATAAATATATATGTTTATAGCATCCCCAGGAAACAGACCACTTCCTCCCCCACAAAGCAGATGTGAAGTGCCATCTGCTGCTCGGGCTGAGCACACTCTGCAAGGGCATCCTCATGGCAGTGTGCACAACCCTCCCAGCAGGGGAGGGAATGCACCCCCTCTCTGAGAGTCAAGGCAGAAGCTGTAGGTAGCTGCTAACCTGCCAGTCTGCCAGGACAGCTGCCAGCAGAGTCTCCTTTAAGGGACAGCTATTTTCAGTGTGAAAGGAGGGCCCACACCGTCCCATCTGTGCACCATCAGGCACAGGTCAGAAGAGCCAGAGCCTAACCATTGGCTAAGAAAGGGCTTCTAGCACTTCCAGAAAAATCAAACAAATGCTTCCCTATATATTCACTTACCCTGCACAAAATTGGAAGTTGAACATACTGAAAAATCTACAGAAAAAAGCTTCTGAGCTTTTTTCTACAACTAAAGAGAGAAGCCAAACAGAAGTATTTTGGGGAAAAATTATTAAAGAGCTAAGAATAACATCAGTGTAGCTCAACAAGTCTAGCTTTTGCTAGTACTGATGTGGAAGCAAACACATTACTGTAACTGAAGCATCACCTAAGTTTTATAATTAAATTCCATATAAGCCTATCACATTTTCTCTCAACACTTTTTTGTGGATTAATTGTTAATTTTTTATCTAAAACTTGCAAAAGTAAGGTATTTTCCATTTAATCAACATAGATCAGAAGAGTCCTCTTAGGTCACTCAATTCTATCTCCTGTTGTTACGGATAACCTTACACCAAGATTTCTTGCTCCACATTTTTTAGCTAGGAATCCTCTTCATATGATCTCCAGAAATTTTTCCCTAGCTAGTTTGTTTTCATTTGCTCCCATGCCAATGCCACTTAGCCTTATTTGGATCATGCATATTGCTCCCATGTTTACAAGGATCATACATTATTATTAAAGTTTCCTACTCCCCCCAGAAAGTGCTGCAGACATTTCCAGTGCCACAGTGCCGTGCAGTCGCCTCTGCACTGACCAAACCACACACTGGGTTTGCCATCCAGCCACATCACTCAGGATCACAAGAGAATCCCAGCCCCAGCCTGGGAGGAACCAAAGGGAAACCTCTGCCTTAGTGCACACCGAGGCCTCATTTTCCCTGCTGACCAGCCCCAGCTGGTTCCACTGGGCATGGCAGCCTCTGTTCTGGGTACATAAAGCAACCAGTGGAGCACAAACACCACCAGTCCACAAGGGAAGGAGAATCTGTAGGCTTACAAAACTAAAGGTGAGACTGCACTCTTGACAAGATCATGATGCTGATAATGGAGAAGAGATGATGTCTCATGTTGTGCCGGCCAACTCATGAACAATTGAGATGCAGTTCTGATCAAGTACTACCCCAGCTCTTTGTCCTCCCCAGTCATTTCCATACTCAATCTTGCTCTTGCATTTCTGAAAATTATTTTATTTCTTTCACTGAAGGGTGCCCAAGTCTCACTTTTAGTCAAACTTTGCCTTGGTCAAGCAACTCTTCTCACTGAGTAGAGGTACTGCATAAACTATTCTAAAATTTTCTGTTAACAAATCCAGTAATATTCAGTGAAGCCTCAGTTATTTCATCCACTAGTTCTTCCAGAATTCTGGTCAACTCCTCCGTACTCTTCCACTTCCCAGCAAGTTCTTGCCATCATTTCCATACTTTCATTTCAACTGCTAATTTTACCTTTGCCATCCATGATGAATATCACATTCCTGTTGAAGACTGAGGCAAAATATGACTTGCAGTTATGGATTTTTGTAAGTGGATATCCATCACTGTTCTGATTGACACTGCATGTTAAATCATATTCTGTGGTTGGTTTATGGCTCTTGAAATACATTTTTCAGACTGTATAATAAATTAGTGCACAAGGTTGGAATCTGCAGAGAAAATGTAATTCCAAATGCAGTTTCTTCTTTAGTCCTCTCCTTTGGTTTAATATTCTCAGCTGATAGGCAGCTGGAATAAACTGGAGCCCTGCTTCCCCAAGTGTAAGAGCCTTGTCCATTTGAGTCACTTTTCTAGTTCACTGGAGCAGAGTTGGCAGGAAGAACAAGAGTGACAGAAAAGGCACTCCCCCACAAAGCTAGGATTTGATGAGAGTAAGCAAACTGGGAAGTTAATGCTCTCTGAGTAAAGAGCTGAAATGCAGAGTAGCAGCTTCCACTTTTCAAGGAAGGGATTTTCATGGCATAAGAACTACACAGCATGGGTTTGGTGGGGAAGGTGGGAATTCTGGAATTTAAGTGAGCTGCTGAGTCTGAGGTGAGATACAAACATTTCCTACCAGCGATTGTGTTAAGCAATGGATTTATCTTCACAAAAATATTCAGATATAAATCTTATATTAAATAAAATGTAATCCACAGGGCAGATAGACCACACCTACTACTAACACATCCCTAAAGTTTCGAAGCTTAGACTTTGATTCTGCAGCAAATGAGGTGAGTTTGGATGGCCAAACTAAAGCCACCTCATTTATTTTCCAGAGATCACCAGCTGCTCGTACTATCATATCACAATTTTAAAGGAAATGAAGTTTGACATGTCAATTACTTTAATAGCTCTGACAGCATTTCATACTTATATCAGAACCAGTTATTTCTGGCAACTGTAACCTACCAACTTGTGGCTAGGCATTCAGTTAATATAACAAAGCATCATCACCGACTGCCTTTGTGTCATTGCATTTCATAGCCCTCTGCTAAATCTTTGGGTCCATGACCCTCACAAAGCCATCTGTTCCAACACTAGTGTGGCTATCACTTTCTCAAATGGTCATAAATTAAAATCCAGACAGAATCCCAAAGAAGCTTTTGTCAGCTGTCAGGACAAACTGTAACAAGGACCATGGAAAAATGGAAATCGAAATGACTTTGCAGCTGACAGAGGTTCACCTGCTCATCTTTTGAACATTTGTAAACACATGACAATATCTGCCTTAATTTGTTACTTGCACCCATTTAGAAAATAAGGTTGTTTTGTTTTTAAATGAGAAGATGTACTTTTAAAACTGTGTCTTTATTTTAAAATACTTATTTTAAGGTAGCAAAACCCACTTACCATCAGGGACATTTTAATTCAGAAGCCAGGGCAAAATCCATTCTTTTAGTAGGTCAGATCACTTCTGATGGATGGCAAATATTCTTAGATGGCAAACATTCTTCCAAAGTGCTACCTAACATCACCTTTGTCCACGTAGATTTAGAGCTTTGAAACCATTTTCACACGGCATATTGTACAGAAGACATGTGGAATCCACATGATCTTTTTGTTATTTCTATAGCCCTCTACAGATAAGGTCTTTACATCACACATAATTCACTCTTTCACCTAAACATATTATGCAATGCAGGAATACAGCTAACTAAGCTAATGTAGCACAATACATTCTGCTATGTTCTGGAATAATTTTAAACCATCAACTTTTAACAGCACTGACTGCAGTGAAGCCTGGCTTGGGTTTCTAATGACTGTGTCTTACTTTGCTGCAGCAGAGAATTTACTAACACTCTTGTCTATTTGCTCATACCTAATAAAAATATGAAATAATGAAAAAGTCTTGGTAGTCTTTCCTCCTGCCCTTTATTTTTGTAATATTTGCACAAGCTTTTTTTTTTATCATTCCTTGCTCTGTCCAGATGAAACAAAAGTGCTAAAGAATGATTTTGTATGCCTGATTTCCTAAGGATATTGGTCTTAAGTAGTAAGACCAATATCCTTAAGTAGTAATGTGTGAGATGTAAACAGCGTATTAGTAGTGGCTGAGAAAGACTGAACACACTGAGCTGCAACAAATCATTTCACCAGCATCACTAATTAAAGACTAATTAATTAGAACTAATTAATTAGAAAAAAAAAATGGAACTCACATGTTAATTTCAGATACATCCATAAAAGAAGCATTTGTAAGTTCACTCACAAAGTTTAGTTCCTGGAAGAACAGGAAAGCATTTTAAAACTTTGTGATTTTTCATCAAAGTATTTAGAAAGAAAAAATAAAAAGAATCAAATATCTGCATCCTAATGGGCCAACTAAAGCTCAAGTGGTTTTGGGCAGCGTTTTTCCTTGCAGGGTTTAGCTTTCAACAGCGTGCACAATGTACATGTTTTCATATTTCTGCTAAGTAAGTGCTTTGCTAATGAATTGCTTTGCTTTGTTCAGCTGAGCAGTGCTGAAAGACTGAAAATTTCTTCCAGGTCAAATGCTTTCTGTATAGATACGTGGCTCTTGAACATGAGCACTCCATTTTAACTCTGTGTTTTTCTAATATTGTTTTTTTCTTCATTTCTATACCAGCTCTTAAGAAAGAAAAGCTGCTCCTAACATCAACTTCAAATCTAATTTAAGGGTTATTTCTTGAAAGCCAGCTTCCTTGAAGCATCACACCAACATCTACCACAACACAGGATTTCTGAGATTAGAGTGAAAAAGGCACATATGTATAAACTACACATCAGAGATTAGCAGAGAGAAGCTGTAATGTGTGATGCAGAAAGTTTTCTCAATTTCCCAAGACTCCAATAAGTGCATCTTAATACAAAACTACATTCAACCTCAACATCTGGGCAGTAGAATATACTCACAACCATTGTGACACACTTCAAGGTATTAAGCAGCTCTCTTTTGCTTACCTCCCACTAATCACAGAACAGGAGCAGAGTTATGGTTTGCCATTTCTTACCAAACTGATCTTCCCCAGAGGGTTTTATCCCTCTTCAGAGAAAAGCTGGCCTGAGAAGTCTTACTCAAAATGGTATTTATTGCATGTAATGGTAATTACATAAGCACACAAACAACATAACACAGAAAACTGACTCTGGTTACACACAAATAAGCATTCCAGAGTTACATTTGTGCTCACCAATTCAAGTTAGGAACTATAATAGTCTTCAATTTCCCCAAGGACATAAAACAGGATTAAGACTTAATTAAGACTTAATTAGTTTTTCTTCAAACCCAGGTATGATTCTCATTTAGAATGAGAGAAGATGCACCAAAGCATAGACCAGAACAGAACACCTAAGAAAAACTAACCACTCAGTGTATGATAAAAAGCAATTGCATAAAAGCAGCAATCCTTTTTCCTTTAGATTTCTATATCCATATACTTGATATTTAGTTCTGGTTTGAAGTTAACTTTTCTTGAACTTTATCTTACTACCAAGTAAAAATGTAAGATAAGACACAAAGATTTATAGAAGTAGTTTACCTTTATCGCCTATAAAAGTATGTTACTAAAAAACAGTGCAATGTTTAACCGAGCTCTCAAAACCAGAGCAAAAGTAATCTCAGAAACAATGTTCTAATGCCTCAGGTAGTTCTGAACCAGTCTGCTATCCAGCCATCTCCTGCACCAAACATCTCAGCTGCAATGACTTGGGAAATAATATATTCATTGAGCAAATCTAACACTGACAAATCTTCCATAAAGGAGAGAACTGGGAGAGAGATGTAGGTAAGTGAAGTGATATATTATTTAAGAGTATTGAAAGTGAATGATACACACAAGGACTTTTTACACAGCTGAGCTGAATGGCTATCAAGGAGCTGCCACAGATCCCTTCACTTTAACTGCAGGCAAAGGCAAGAACTATCAAATATATAATTTTCACTGATGATCAATTTTCAGTGATAGAACTGATTTAATAATCTACATTTTAATAGGAGGTCCATCAGTGAGAGTACTAAATTTAAATATCATAAGGGAAAGTCCTCCTAAAAGTCTGCCAGTCATTTGCAAGTCAAAACCCACAAAAGAAGCTCCACAGGCTCCTTTCAGCAGGCAGTGGGAATACTGATACCAGATTGACATTGGAGATGCCTATGGGGAAACTTCTTTTCTTCACATGGCAAAGGCACTGGAAACAATAGTCACAGGAATTAAATGTGAGTCCCATGAATGTGATGTTCAGAATGAGAAATCAGAGGTTTGTACTGTATTTAAAGCCAGGTATGTCACAGCACCTACAGCACCTTCAGTTTCCCCATTTCTTACTGGGAATACATATTCAGGGCCAAACATACTTGAAAGTTAACATATTGAGCACTCAAAATTATTATGAAAAAAATACTATAACCTTTTTAAAATATCAAAATTTTTTGATTTAGAAAGAGAGTAAAAAAGATTGGAGTTATTGTCTTACTCTCTGACATACCAATTCTTAGTTGCCATAACACTTGCAAATGCTCAGCTTAGCCAGCTACTTTTTATTCTTCCAAATTTCCCCAGATACTTAAATGTTCATGCCTGAAAATATACTAACTATAACTAATGGCATTTTTTTTTCAAATGCCAAGAGTTTTTTGCAAAGCTAGTGTTTTAACAAAACATACAGACTAGAGTCATGATTAACTGGTGAAACTAAAGAGCCCTTACCTCTTGGCTCTCTATAAAGTCCACACATATTACTATCAAAATGTAAAAGGTGCAGATCAACACTGTACTGCTGACTGAAAAAGTGATGAAAGCTGAAAACAGCTTTCTGTTTTCAAGTTTATCATTACTTAATCTCATTCATGATGTATTTTCCCACCCATCTCAGCTTAACCAGGTTGTTTACCATAATCTAAGTAGCATTAAAAGCATTAACAACTCTAAATCTGCAGTCAGGCCTTTTCCAGTGAGAGGAAATACACAAAGTGGCCAGAGAGCATATCTCCTCTCCCCTACTGAGAAATCAAGAGATGGCAGATTTCTGAATAGTATCACCACATAATTTTCTTCATGCCATTTGTTGCTACTTGTTGAAGAGCATATACTCTAATAGGAATAAAAATGGAAAAATAACCATCACACCTTCAAAATAAACACAGTTTTCAGAGATGCACAAAACCCACTTCAGATTTTCCCACAAATTAAAGCTCCTCAAAACAACCGCTTTCTCTTTAATAATTTGTTCATCTAGATTAAACAAATAACTTGACATAAAATATAGCCCATCACACCATCTAACCCAAGTTTGCTACCAGAAAACACAGTCTATTTTAAAAGAAATGTAATCTTGGACAAAATATATTATGCTACTCACACACAGTAAGTTGGTCGAATTCTTCCAAAGTGCAAGGTGCAACTCATCTTTAAACAGTAGACTCATGAGCAGGGGAATTACTGCTTAAGTATAAAACTGGCTAGCAGAGAAGCTAAGCTTCAGCAAATGGAAAAGAGGTGTTCAAATAAAATTTAAAATGAGATGAGCTGAAGAGGGAGAAAGAGACATAAGACTGCTCCAGACTGGGGATTTGCAGAAAAAACTCTGAACCAGAGAAGACAACTTATCTGGGGAATACAGCTGCTTGACATAACCCTGCAAAAATGAGGATTAAAATTATTTCCTGGGGGACAGTTGATTCCAGATTTCTAGTTGTGCATGAAGGTAAGTTACTTTTTGCTTGATAAGGATAAGATAAAGCACAATTTTCAAGAACAAGTTGTTTATAGTTCCTAGTCAGAAAAAAGGAGTTATAATTGATTAGGTAATTTCTGGTCCTCTCAAGAGCAGTCTGGTTTCTCAGGAAATAGCTTCTGCCAAAGCAACTAAAGCTCCCCTGTGACAAATACAAAGCAAAAAGCAAAATATCATTTAACCAGTGCATAGAAATGCACTGAAAACTGCACGAGATTTATAGCAAAATAGATGCACTGATAACTGCTGCACCAGTTTATAATAATAGGTTATTCTAAGAGAGACTGAGAAAGAGTCAGGGCTCAGACACCTGGCATGGTGCTACAAGTTTCTGACACTCATTTACTGACCACCTCAACTAAGCCAATGGAATGGTTTATGTCTTTCAGATTGCTGTTGATGGTAGCACTTAATTATATTTCACCAATTCACAAAGGTATGCAGCACAAGAAAAGATAAGAAAAAAAAAGAGAGAGACAACATGTGTAGATGATTGCAGGCTTCAAATGTCCTGTAGTTAGAGTTCTCACCTACAGAATACTACAACAGAGCCTTTCTCAGGAGAAGGAAAATAAAATATCTCTGGTTCATTTAAAGATGAGGATGGCTACTCTCTCAAAGCCTTTTTCACATTCTTTATATTTACACCTCCCCATCCTAATCCTTAGCAATATTTCTTTATTAATTATATGAAATTCAATTATAAGTGATTAGATGCCAGATGTTACCTACAAGCAAAGCATACCAGGTGCTACATAGCTTTTATCGCTGTGTAAGTTCTCAGCCCCAGCTATACTTTAATAAATTCAATGAGCACAAATTTGCCCAGGGAAGCAAAATAATCATAATTAGCTCAGTGCATACTTCAGCAGAATGACCTAATTTAAAAAGTGTTTTGCAAAGCAATTCTCATATTGAAAGGCAATTACACAGAGCAAAACAAAAATAGAACTTTTGAGATCCATGCAAAAAAGCACCAGCAAGCATCTATGAAAAGGGATGTAAGAGACTACAGAGGATAGCAGGGAAGAGCACACATTTTCAATTTTTTCCATGCCTTCTCTCTTTTCCTTTTTGTTCATTTTTTGAAAATAAGGAGAACCTAAATATCAAGAACAACTATTAGCACTTCACTGACACTAGGCCTCCTGGCCATTTCCTGAATTACTAAGACTACTGACATTTTCCTTATGTTAAATTAGTCATCCTTGTTAATGTTTTTTTATTAGTATAAATCTGTATGTTTTACATTCTATTTTAGGCAGCCAGTTACCCAGAAAAAAAGGCAGAGAGGAAAAGGGATGTCAACAAAACCCATCTGTCAATGACTTTAATGTAGCCAGCCCTTCAGAGGGTACAAGGCATAAGAAGCTGGAAAGACTCTGGAAAGACTTTTAACAGGAATTACCCTTTCTAAAACCCACCAAAAAAAAAAAAAAAGCCCAAAAAAAGAAAATTTTTTTATGCTGCTTTTACAATTTTGCTGGCTCTTGATCATCTCTACTTGGTACTACAAAAGAGATGCTTCCCATGTAAAAATGCTAAAGAGCAATAAATATTTTGTTTTCTTTAAATAATATTAGACACGTGTCTGTCTATAGGAGCCTCAATGCAGATCATTAAGATATACTTGAACCTTTAAGAAAAACATTGAGAGAGACAGAAGCCCAAAAACCTAATTTCTGGAGGTCCCAACTGAGGCTTTTCAATTACACTGTTTTGCTACTGACAATTCTGTATGCAACGACAATAAGATGTATCCAAAATATTAAGACTGATTTGTAGGACAGAATGTATGTACAGATATATATACATGTGCATATTTTATATGCATATAGTTAAGATGAGTGACCTCAGTTGAGAAAGGTATATTAATCTCTTGCACCTTCCTTCTATGATTGCTATGGGTAATGTACCACGGAAACAAGAGAGGAGCAAAATTTGTGCTGTATAGATTTTTACCATTGGTAAAAATACAAGAAGTCTTGCATAACATGAAAATGTTACAAGACTTTGTCCACAAAGTGTTCCCATCATGTTTCCTAACACAAATCATTACTTCTGTCTAAAAAGCTTGCCTTGCTTGCATTCCTAGAATCACAGGATGATAGAAGTAGGAAGGGAACTTAAGATTCTGTACAGCCAAACTTGAAATAGAGTTACCTACAGTGGTTGCCAAGGGCTGTCAGATTCTGAGTATCTCCAAAGATGTGAGACCCCCACAAACTCTTGGCAAGTGGATGCATCTTCCATGTGCACCTAAAATACTGTCACCATCACACAAATGCTATCTCATCATGCTCCTGTTCCTGTCAATTACCTGAAACAGTGAAGGGCAGAGAATCCCAGCTCATGTGCTTTGTTATGATGTCTAGAAAACCAAAGCCTTGCTCCGGACTGGGCCATCATGATCCTTGGATTTTTTCCTTAACTTGAAACTATACTTGGTTGCTACTTCCCAAATTATAATATTTGATTCATAGTTGCTGTATATGAAGTCAATTAATAATAGCTCAGTTTTGATAACAGAACCGAATTCAAAGATTTTATCCTATAAAATGTGAATCAAAGCTTGCGATGACCACTACTTGTATTTCAAAAACTGAAAACAAAGATTCTTAAAATCTTCCAAAGAGAAGGAACTTTGGAGTAATACTGCACATTGCAGACTGACCTGCTTCAGCAGCAAATTGTCATGAATTATCTGGTGGGTGAAATTTTATCAGTTCCACACAATACAATAAAAACAGTGGAATGATTCGTGACCTGCCAAATAAAGAGAAGTAACTCTAGCCAAAGCATCCCTTCCTTCTGCCAGCATCTGCCACTAATTAATTTTCCACTTTTTAAAATGGGAACAAACAGAAGTGATAAAATGGTTTCTGGCAAGCTGTGCCTGAATAGATAAACTGTGGAAAAATCTATCACACAGATAACATGAAAACAGAAATTTAAAGCTAAGATTGCAGGCAAAAATCCTTCTGCTAAAAAAACCCTACAATAAAAAAAAAACACAAAAAAACCCAACCAACCCCCAAAGTTAAAAAAAGCCAAACAAACAAGCCTAGCTTTCTGAGCCTATAAGTGTTTCAGGGTGGTTTTTTTTAAATTAACTTTCCTGACATTTCTATTTGAAAGAGTTTCTCTCTGTATTTAGAAAGCTGCCTTAACCATTGCTACTAGATTATCAATAAATAGCACACCTCAACAGCTCAGTTGCCCCATATGAGTCCAGTTCCTTTCAATGCAACCACTGTGCATGCTGCACAAAATCAGATTGCCTTTTGCATCTTCTGCTCCTCAGATTGTCTAAACCAAACACCCATTTAAGCAAGCTGCAGAGTTCCTCTTGGAACGGCTGACAGCTGAGGACAGCACCAAAGAGCTGAAGAGCCTTAGAGAGCTCACTCTTTGGGTGAAAAGCATCCAAGAATGGAGGTATTTTCTTGTAGAAAGATCTGCTCCTGTCACAGCTGCTTTAAGCCATTTGGAGTAAATACAGAGTATTCGATGTTATGGAATACTCTGTATTTACTCCAGTTATGAAGCAAGACCTGTAATAGCATCAGCCCCATAATTCCACTTACAGAACAACAGTTCTCAGGGCATCAACACAGTCCTGGCTGAGTAAATGGGAGTTCAGTGCTTCAAGCTATAAACAAAATTAGTGCTGCAAATTCCTACAGTCACTTTCTGTTTCCAAAAGGGAAACTAGGTTCTAGTTTAAACTCAGATTTGTAGCAGTTATTGTTGTCAAATGCTGAACATATATAGATCTGTGTTAAAAGAGTACTGTGAAATTCAGATACAGCATTTAGAACTTAAGAAATTCTACTAATCTTTCTCCAAGTCAGTATGAAGTAGTTAACTGCTGTATTTGATCTCAATTAAAAAATAAAATAACTTTGAAACAAACAGGGAAAAACACTTCCCTAATTTTTCACCTCGATTTCCACTGTAATATACTTCAAGCACTAATGAACATGCAAGTTGATTTTATGCAATTTTTTGCTGCACCAAGCACTGATGGTTTTCTCTTGTAAGGCTAAAAGGGGAAATAATATTTTCATGACAGAAGAGAATATAGCCTGGGAGTGCCTCACAGCAGATGACGTATTTAAAATGTATTGAAATGGTCCTTGAATTCAACGGTTTCCACCCCAAAATGCAAGCAGAATGACCATTGTTTTCTCAGGGTACTGAATGCAATCACTTGAAATATTTAGATGTTTAGATGTGGTCAAATCACAGTGAAATGCACTCTATAAGGAGCAGTGAGTTTTTGGCCAAACATGTATTTTGCTTTCTCTACTTTTTGTGAAATGATTTTGAAGTTTCTGAAGGGCAAACCCACAACATTTTATACACAAATCTAACAAAACAATGACCTACATTTCTCCATTCTTTATCAAGCACCCTGTGCATAAGGATGCACTTAGAGAGTGAGTCAAAGGAGCACTGAGATTTGGCATCAGCATTTAGCTCGGTAATAACCACCTACAACCCAAACCACCCATGAGAACCAGCACAACGTCCTTAGGACAAACCTGTGAGGCCCAAACCAACAATATTACTTTGCAGGGCCTGAGGATGAAAATCAAATGAATTACTGAATGTTTTCCACATGAGAATACTGAATTACTGAAAGAAAAAAGTTAATTGGATGACTGTCTTTCTCTTCCTTAACTCCCATGACCCCTTCAAACAGGTTCTAAATTCATGTTTTAAAGTATTCTCTGTTTTTCCTTTCTTTCAGTCAACTCAACATCTGTGACAGGCTCACAAGCACACACAACCCATACATACCAGACTTCCTTCTGGCACTTATTTTTCAACCTTTGGGTTGAAAAATAATATAAGAAGTCAGTATAGCACAGTAAGAAATAAATAACTGTATTTATAACTTGGAGTTAAAGCACGCATGGTTAATCTAAGCCTTATGAGATCTGGTTTAGCTATGCATAATTATAGGAAACTAACGGGTATCTAACAGTGTGAAGTAGGAAATGTAACTCCCTAAGATATTGCTTTTTGAAAACTAATTTCTACATGAGCAAATTGTTTATGTAATTTCTCCCTTCCTGTTTTAGTTTTCTGCTCTTAGAACCTAAATTACTAATAAAATTAACTGGCAAGTGCTATGGTTTTTTGTGGGTTTTTTTTGATATTCAGGAAATACTACAGTCTCCTGGGATTACAGCAGCATACATATGCTGGACACATATTTCACCTCAATGCTAGATTTAAGTAGGAAATTTTCAGCCTGAGAGAGAATACACAGATTTGTTTCCTGGACAATGGATTGAAATATTCACTGCCATTTCAGGCATTACTGAATGATGGTCTGTTTCAGGAGTTTCCAGACGTCAGCAGTAGGGCTACTTTCCACAACAGCACTCTGACTGCAGAAGATAAAAGAATATTTGTTCCTTTTTTTTGCGGTGGAGGAAAACAATGAGAAAAGCAGGAAGGCAGCAATAATGCAGAAATCTGGAGGTGGTGATAAAGGATAGGGAGAATGGAGAAAGTTGCATAAATAAATCCATTCTGGCCAAAATCAGGCAGGTGATAACCATAGGTATATGACACTGAAGTGTAAATCATCTTTTAAAAATTAGATAATCAAAGAAAATTTTAAATTTCATTAGGTGTAAGAAAAAAAATTATTTGAAATACAGAAAACATACCAAAGCATTTCAAAGCTTTAGAACACAAGTTCATGCTGTTTTTACTGAGTGCACTATACAAACCTTAAAAAGAAGAAAGGACACTGCATTTGTTCAAAAGAATTCTGTAAAGTACACCTAATTAATACTGACATGTTATTGCTTCCCTCTTGACATCTTGTGAACAGTCAGAGCTAGCCAAATAGCAAGCTGGTATAACCTCTGTCTTGGAGAAAATTTCAGTTAGTGACAAACAGTAAAAAATAGCACCTGAGAATAAGGCAGAGTTTAAAATGAGCATTGCTCAACAAAATAAAGTGAATGAATATATGGATTAAGACATTAACTGTGCAGGAAATAATAATTTAGTAATAATTTAGTTCTACAAGGAACTGCAGAGAATTTAGACAGCATTTCTCCTTGGAAAAAGCTAGTTTTGTTGTTGGGCAGATTTAATTAATAAGCCCCCCCAACATTTTAGAAGGGCTGGAAATAGCAGTGAGCTTGAACAGGAACATGCTGCCCCTGCAGCCAGCTCTCCGTTGGAAGAGTTCCCATCTTAGGCAATGCAACAGGATGGCCCAAGCAGCTCCATTTCCCAAGTTTAGTTGAGCAGAGTACAGCTAAACCATTTTTCATTTACTCACGGATCAAGACTCCAACATTTGGTGTTATGTTGTCTTAGGCATTTCATTAGTAAGGTAAAAACCTTCCCTGTCAAACCCTCCCATTTTTGATCATCATTTTGTTGGCAAACAGATCTCTTTCATCACTCTTAACTGCTCCAATTTTCACACCATCATCAAGATCTCCTGGCTTTCATTTTAGTAACTCTGTTGAAAAAGGAGTAAATCTGTGAAAACCTCAGAGACAACAGCAATATGAGTAAGAAATTGTTTCTTTAAAAATATTGTAATTTTGCAAAAATTATGATGCCAGCCAATAGAAAGCAATTTCATTCAGATATTACACTAGACTTCTGCAGAGTCTTCATGGTCACACTGATAGAACGTGGATCTGTATGAGAGACGAATGCAGGAGTCTTTTGGCAGAAACTCCAAAGCACAGCACATGCTGTAACTCCCACGAAGAAGTACAACGCTTCTGAAGCCACAAAACTAACCTTCCTGGTCTCCACTTACACAGTTCTCCAGGAATTTAAATTAACAAGGTTGTTTCTGTGTAGAAACAGTAGATCATATTCAGGAATAGGTACTTAGAGAGACTTATGGTGAAAATATTGTATGAAATGTTATATGAAAAATAGTAAATGTTTCTAAGTTCAGGTTTTCATCCTTCCTACCAGAGTGATGTAACTTCATTTAAAGGATGGATTATAAAAGGAGAAAACTCCTATTCCCAATATGCTATTGTTGTTTATACAAATTGAAACACACATTTTATTGAGCCTTTTTTTTTTCCCTCTCTGGAGAACTACAAAGACCCTCAAATCAAAGATCCAGATTTTCAAATCATTAGCATCAGGAAATTATCTTGAGTGTCAGGTGTCACTCATTCTAAACTTTTAATAAAAACAAACAAAAGTCCTTCCAAACTGATTTCCAATACAAATATTTCAAGTAATTTCACTTGGAGAAGCAGGCCTGGATACAGATGCTACATGCTAGAATTCAAGTCATCCTGAAATCTTTCTCACTTTTTGTTGCATTTTATACATAAAGCTGCTATGATTTATAGTCAGTATTTGCCCCTCAAAAGGAAATTCACCAAAACTTCTCTAAAATTCACTAAATGTAGGCTCTAAGGTAACTTTTAAGTGGAAAAAGTTGCAGCTGATATTGCTTTCTAAGCATTGCTAGAAAGCCATATACAATATTTTTTAAATATCAAATTAATCACAGAAAATAAAGGGGTTATTTTTGCATAGAACCAATTCATAAACCAATTGTCAGCTTAGAATTGTGAATACAAATATTAGAAGTTAATGTTTGAGCTGTTGTCATAGAGCTGGTACCTCCACATTGCTGTTGTGATAGCTCCCCTACCACTGAGACCATATTTCTTACTAATAAATAGGCAAACATACATGAACAAAGTGTTGGGATGTACAGATATTCATCTATACACACAGGCAAGAGTAAACACTACAAGCTTCCTCATTAAAATACTTTTTCCAATAGTCAAAAGGTCAAGAAAGATACAGAAGTTTGTACTTTCTCCTACATGAAATTACATGGAAAAGTATTTTTATAGCATACGTCTTGAATATTTGTATTTAAACAGCATAAATATCTCAGAATATACTCAAAACATCATCCGAGAGCAGAAAAGGTGCAGAATAGTAGCAAAAGCTCTTAGAAACATAATTTTAAATTACAAGAATTCTTAAAAAGGACTGTACAATCCAATGAAATGAGCAGCTACCTTCAAACTAGGACTCAAACAGAAAATCTCATAAAGAGGAAACCTGGATTGGAAGCCCAGTAATTTTCATCTCACAACACATGTCTCTTAGACAGCTAATTTCTCAGTCATTGTGAAGAGCACTGTGTGTTTACAGACTATTTATTCAAAAGTGCATTCAGAGGAGGGGCAAAAAGACATCCAGCAAAACATGAGCGTTCATTTTCACTGAGTTGCACTGCTTTAGATTGACTGCCTGCTTCTTCAGGAAAGGCAATCTTTTGGCATTTGTCAGCAGGCTCAAATATCCTGAAATGCTGAAAAAGGTGAAACAAAAAACTTTCTCAATGCTGCCTTCCCATCTGATCTTTTGTCTCATATGTTTCCCTCAGGGATGCACAAGAAATTTCTCTGAATAATTCATAAGTACCTAGGCAGAAACCAGCTTCTGTTTCTGAAAAAAAAAGATTGGGTAAGAAGCTGATTTCAGTTCTTCTGTTCTGCTCTATCTGGAAGAAAACTGTTTTAAATGTAATTTTCCTAACATAGTAAACACACAATATGTACATGTATGTATCCATGAAGTATATAAACAAACATGTTTATATTGGGGAAGGTACCTTTGTACTCAGAGCTATACATTAATTTTGGGGCAAGACTGATTCTCTACCTTTCAAAAACCCAGGTGCTAACCTATCAGATAGCACTAAGGTAGTCAATAAACATGCAGAATGCAGAAAACAGCTGAACTCTGCACTGGTGTGGCCTTGAGTGCTGTGTGCAGCTTTGGGCACACAGTGTAAGAAGGAAATAAAGGAACTGAAGGCATCCAAAGGAGGGAAATGAGGATGGGGAAGGGCCTTGAGGGGGGGCCATGGGAGGAGGGGCTGAGGGCACTTGGTCTGTTCAGCCTGGAGGAGACTGAGGGGAGACCCCACTGCAGTTGGAGCTTCCTGTGAGGGGAAGAGGAGGGGCAGACACCGATCTCTTCTCTTGTGACCAGTGACAGACTGAAGGAATGGCCTGAAGTTGTGTCAGGAGAGGTTTAGGTTGGATATCAGGAAAACCGAGAGAGGAGTTGGGCACTGAACAGGCTCCCCAGGGCAGTGGTCACAGCACCAGCCTGACAGAGTTCAAGCAGTGTTTGGCCAATGCTCTCAAGCACATGGTGTGACTCATGTGCAGGGGCAGGAGTTGAACTTGATGATCCTTGTAGGTCTCTTCCAAGTTAGAATTTTCTATGATTTTATGAATTTAACTTTTACTTCAGAATACCAAAATGACTGGTCTTTCCTGTACAGTATCCAACTCTTCTCTTACCATAAGCCACCTCCACTTCCCAATGGCATGAATATTAGGCAGATGCAAATTGCTTCTTCTTCTATAGTTTCTACTAGGATTGAAATAGCCTTGTGGCCTGCAAATCCTTTTATGTCCCAACACACAAAAGACAGAATAAATGCCAGGAAAGACTCTTTCCAAAGCATATAGAAGAATATAGATCACAAACTCACAAGTTATGGTTACCTACATCAAGTCAGGACTTCACAGTACAGTGTCACCAGCTGAGATGACATTGCTCATGACCATGGGCTCAAGACTTACCAGCCTCTGCATGCTTTTCACATGGGTAGGACTAATGGATAAGGCCTCTTCATACCAGCGTTTGGCTTCATCAATGTTTCCACGCAGTTCAGCCACCTGACCCCTCATGTAGAGAACATAATGTGACATTGGAAAGAGATTAGCTGCTTCCTGGGTACATGCTGTAGCCTCAGCAGGCTTCCCAATTCCTATGTAGACTTCAGCTGTGGAAGGAATGTCAGGACCAATTAATGATTCTTGCTTCATCATACCATGACTAGATGTTGTCATATGTGCTTTATTTGCAAATAGTTTCACTTTAGATAAAGACTATTTTCCTAAAAAAATTTTGCAACTTAAAAGAGAAATTACTACCTAAATTATTTTAAATGCATTACTCTTTCAGGAAAGCTGCTTTTCTAAGTGTATAAGCACTTACAACTTCTAAATAGCTGTTTGAAACCCCAGAATACTCTTTCTAGTTTGCTATTTTTATCTTAAGTCTTGGATTTTTTTGTTGTTGTTGTTCTTGTGGAGAAGTCTCCATGGCATGGCAAGAGAGACTCCTCTCTCTAAGAAAGACTATTTTGGAAGTGGTAAACTGACTGAAAGCCCCAGGTTTTGCCTCTTTACGTTGTTAGTGAGAAAGAAAAGAGGGTGTGGGAGGAGTAGACGTGTTCTGAAGTTTTATTCTCATTTTCTTATTATTTTATCTTTTAATTCTGTTAAAAAAGTTTTCTTTATACCCTTTAAAGTTTTGAGCCTGTTTTGCCCTCCTCCTAATTCTTATCTCATAGCAGGAAATGAGTAAATAATTGTAGTGAGTGCATTGGCATTTGGCCAGTACTAAACCCACTACATTAATTGGTGCATTGGCTGGGAAAGAAGAAACTCAGATTGGCAAACCAAACTGCCAGGACCCACAATTAAAAAAAAAAAAAAAAAAAACCAAAAAAAAAACCCAGAAAAAACCCCACCAAACAGAAAATAAGTAGTGGAACAAGCTGCCCCAGAAGGCTGAGAAATTATCAGCATTATAGATGCTAAGAGTTACTGTAGATGGTCATCTGTGGCAGTTTATAAATATTTAAAGTCAATGCTGCCACAATGCAGAGCAGGAGACTTCACTACACCCTGTTGGACCTTGCCCTATTCTAATCTGTGTTGCTTTTGAGTAGACCAAATGAGATCACTATTATTAATCACTGTAATTGCTTTCTTTCCAATCTTCTGGGCTTTTTCTCTAAACCACTAAACCATTTATAACTGGGAGCCATTACCCTACAATGACTTTCATGCCACAAAACTGTAGATGTAAATAGGTAAATTTAAATGCTATATAAATGCTAAATAAAGCACGGTTTTGTTGAAAACACGAAAGAAAAAAAATATGTCACTGAAAAATTCTCTGAAAGCAGAACAAAATGTAACAATTGCTGGCTGATTTCTAAATTACATCTTTCTGATCCAGCTACCAATGAAAACAATTGCATGTTATACATTTTTAACTGTATAAAAATACACTGGATCATAATTTTCTGGTTAAAATTTTATGTAACAGCTACTTGTGATACTGCAGTTAGCTTGAGGCATCATAACAATACTAAATGCACTCAAGATGACTCCACATTTAGACAAACAATCCTGAATCTTTAACAGTAATGAAAGCAGAAGGAAAAGAAGGGAATTCAGGCACATTATCACAGCTGCAAGGGATAGTTGCTCCATAGTACTACTACTGTTTCTTTCCCTGCACATGCAGAGTTATTTCTTTTCTATTATAAAATTTTGTAGTTACAGGAACTCTAGTCAAAAATCTTAAAATCTTACAAACATCTTTTTCTATTCAAAGGATTCAGTGACCTGGAATTAGCTCCAGTTGTTGAAGCATGGTGCTAATAATGCCAAGGTCACAGGTTCCATCCCCTCATGCATCATTTACTTAAGAATTGCACTTGATGATCCTTCTGAGTGCCTTCCAAATCAGAATAGTCTGTGATTCTGCAAAGACACCTAGATTTCCAAGCACTAAGACACTCTAGGTACTTCAGAAACTAAATTCTTCAGGCATAAGGGAGAGAGTACTGTATTTGTTCCACAGAAGATATGACTCTACTGGTAACAGCTACATTCTAAAACTACTGCCTTATTTTTCATAAATGATCTTACACACAGAGCAACTCTAGCATGCTTTTTATTTCTTGGCTTGTTTTGGTGCCCCACACATGGAAAAAATATGATCTGATAAGTGATACCAGATTCTGAATGAAGCAAACAGATTTTGTTAAGTCCTTAGCCTAGCAATAAAGGGGAGAGCATAAAAAATAAATTTTACTATCACAATACCTGCATGTAGCCATATTTGAGCCAGAGTCATCCAAGGATGCAGGGGACCTTGTTTAGGGGCGCTGCTTTGCAGGGAAGAGGCAACCTCAGACAATGCTTGCTCCACTCTGGAAGCTGCTATTGATGTGGCATGGACTGAGCCTGTAGAAGCAATAAACAGAATTTACCAGTACAGAAATAATGAAGGCCATATACATGGCATAAAACATTTAATTGCAACCCTTTCTGTAAAAAGCTGTACCCCAAACTCAATATTTAATTTACATTTACCATCTTGAAGAATTTTTTAAAATGCCAGATTAATTTTCTTATGAAAGCTTTTACATTGGTCTAAAACTCTATATAAAAAACACACTAAACTTTGGTAACTGTACCTGACATTTTTTTGGGTTGCTACTATGAATACTCTATTAAACTTGACACCTCTTTTCTGGCAATGTGCAATCCAAAAAAGGTTTGTGATGGTATCATACACTGTAGCCTTCAGGTTGCTGCATTCACTTTGATGTTAGTATTAACTACATCTTTCCACAGAGTGCAATTAGAGGATTATTTTACAATAATAACAGAACAAAACAGAGAACTAAAATACACACAGCAATCATACACGCACTATCACAGATACACCATTAAACTGCACTGAATGTAAAACTTGTCTAATCAAGAAGGCTGAGTTAAAGTACCTTGTGGCAAAAAAGTTCACAAAGGTTTTTTTTGCATAGAAAACATTCTCAGAGCATACTAAGGATAACTCTCATAAAGTGTATCATTTCCAAGTCAGATTAGAATCTCATTGGCAAATAATAACCTTTTCAAAGTACTGGAATTAAAAAGCTTCTATGACTAGAGAATATCTAATGGCAACTGTACTTTGGATAGTCAATTACTGCCAGCATATTTAGTCATGACTTTTTTTTTAAATCAAGACCATGAATGTTTTAAACCACACTCCTTCTTGTCAGCATATCTCTAGTTGTTTTATAATTACAAATTACAAAAGCTCATACTGATTAGGCTTGATTAAAAAATAAAGGCAGTAAAATATTCCATAATGTATCAGATGAGAAATTGTCTATTTCCATCACCATATCCATAATGATCAACAATGGCAGATACTCCAAAAGAAATTATTGAATCTTGTACAAGTTGAACTGCACCCAAAACCTCGTCCTCATCATTATAAGTTAAGAAATAAATAAAACCTTCGCTCTCAATATCACAGGTTTTCTAAGAATTTTAATGAGAAGAGATCTGTCACATGAAACATACATTTTTAAGTGTGACAAGATAAATCAGCAAACCAGAAAGCACCAGAAATTCCTAGTACACAGATCAATAGGAAGAGGAAGTTAGTGTGAAAGTATGCATCACAGTTCCCTTAATTGAAAGAAACAAATGAAAAGCAGCACAGGACATAATTAGCATTTCATGTCATTATGCACAAGGATTTGCCCTGGATATCTGAAACAGTGTCTGGCAGTAGAGTTTGCTTTTCTTTTTACTGGCTGAAGAAACAACTCAAAGTCCAGCCTGCACAGCTGAACATTCACTATAGTTTTTGTGTTCCCTATTTTAAAGCTTAAATTCAGAAGAAATTTAAAAGGGAAGTCTAAGCAAGAAGCACACGGAGTGTGTTATAAGAAAAATACCAGCAAGTGTACCAAAAATAAGCACCAGTCACGAGTAACCCTGTTCTTGTCTCAGCCATTTCTGTACAGCACATCACTGCAGCCTGGCACTTGTTAGCCTTCCAGGGACTAATAGTGAAAGCACCTTCTTCTCTCCAAAACAATTTCTAAAGAAAAGGTGCAATTCACTGCCATAAAGGAGATCATCTAACCTCTTCCTTTGGAAAAGCAAGTATGCAATTTAGTGTTAAAAAGAGCCTATATTTTTTTATTATTTAAAGCAAGGACTCTGGCTGCTAGCCAGGCCACAAGTAATTTCATAGAGAAAGTGTGCTGTTGGATTTTAAGCTTCCAGTATTTAACCATAAAGCACATATCATTATACATTATTAAAACTTTTTTAAGATCAATTTACTTATAAAAAAGAACTATACTATGATAAGATTCTTTTGAGTTTCTGTGCCATCTGTATTAAGATTAAACAGAGTGAATACTGAATGCTTCCTACCCTGGACCTTATAGAGTGGCATAAAAAGAGGAAAAAAAGTTTAAAAGTATTTCTAAAATTTTTCTTTGAAGTGGTAGAATTCAAATTGTTTGTATTTTCTCTTTAGGAAAAAGGTATCCCTTAACATATTGCAGCAATTACTTCTCTGAAGAAAACACACACATTTATAAAGCAATGACCAATCAGGCACCTTTCAGGGACATTGCACTGATGCTAATAATTTAACCTATAAAGCCCTTAATACTTCTTTAGTACTGCACAATTAGCTGTCATCTGACTCATTTCTGGCTCTTTTTGTTAAAACACATTTAGTAAGCTTTTCATTTTATAAACTAAACACCATTTAAAGATATTGTGTACTAAGAAGTTTTTTCCTACCTTCCTTCAAATTTTACTCAAGTATTTTCATATTAGAACTAACTTATCTGTACCTTGTCCTAACCCAGGATGTCCTAACAGGTTCAGATCTTTATATTCACATGAAAATCCTAAAACCTACAGTAATTTCAGCTACAACTGGTAAAGATACAAAGTGGCTCATGAGAAGCTGAGGGTAACAAGTATGTCTTAGAGACTCCTTAAGGCTTTATAGATCCTATGTAGCCAGTTTATTTGGAGGTTCCCTGCTTGTTTTGTCACCAGCTTGTTTTGTCTGCTCTCTTGTGTCTGTCTTATCTGCATTTGGCTTTCTTTGGTTTGAGGTCAGGACCCACAGCCAAACACAAACATACCCTCACTTTCACTTACAATTCACTGTGTTGCAGCTTCCTTCAAATGCTCAGATAGAGTTGCAGCAATTTCTCATATAAAATTTTAATGATCTTTCATGCACAATAAGACCTTTGCTCTTCCTAGGTAACTTCTATACCTGCTGTTATAGCATGACATTTGAGACTCAAGAAAAAAATTCCCTCCATATAACACAAGCAGCAAATATTTATTTTGAAATAGAGATCATGAGGCCTGGAAAATTAATATATCACCAAAATAGATCCTGGCTACTCACTTTCATTTGTTTAGCCTTGTTCTGAGGCTTGTTTATACTAAAAATGCCAAGTGTGAAACAGGACTGTCTTTGCAAGACCTAGAATTCAGTAGTTAAATGGATTAACATCTGGAATCACAATCACATTGCAAAGTGTGACAGAAGGTCTTAACCATGACAAAATATTCCTAAACCAAAAAGGTATAACCTCCCACTCAAGTTTCCTATAATGGCACTTGTCCAGAATCTAGTTTCTTCTCATCATGCTTACATCCTATCTGCAACAACCATGCTGCAGATTCAATGTTTCAACTCAATGTCAAATAGAAAACCTACCAAGAGCCTTGAACAAAAACAATTTACCCAAGACATTAAGTCATGTCACAAAAACCTTTCTTTTCCAAGTCATACCTACAGTCAAACTTTTGTGAATAAAGTATCTAATTTATTCTCTTCAGGCTTTTATGAAAAGTCTACATGAACTCACCCATTAAATACCATTTACAAATACCACACACCCTATGGAAATGAGCATGTCATGACTTCTTCAGTTCTTTCCTTGGTCATTTCCACATAAATTCTTCACAATGCAGTGTAATGGACATAAACTAATATGTGGACTCTATCAGGACCATGGCACGACAGCTTTGAGAAAAACAAAATCACTCTACTATGTACATCAATTTCCCTTCTGAAAATTAGTAACAGAATGGACTGTCATCCTTCATGGAACATGTTCATATCAACTCACAAAACCACTGTGGCAGGGTTTCTTTCTATGCCATAAAAGAGAATGAAAAAATAAAATGAATAAAAGAAAAAAACTCAATAGTATTACATTCATTCCATTGTAAACATTTCAATATTTACATGAAGAAAAAATGCTTTAACTGCAATGCTCATGCAGGAGAAAAGATGAAAACCCCCATGACTCAACTTTGCATGCACACAAAGAGCTGGAAGTAAGAACATTAGTAGTGTGACACACAGAGAACTGTAAGAAAAGCAATTACATAATACAAAGAGGCAGCACCTTCTGCAGGACTAATACATCCCTGAAGTGATGCATTTGATAAGACAGACTGGCAGATTTAGCCAAAATTCACAGTTTTTTAAATCTAAAATTCATTATGAGTCTGAGATACCTTTCACAATCACAAATTACAAAGCTATCTTATCTTCTACTACAAAGTTGTGCATGGAGATGACAGTAGTCAAGTAAGGACAGCATCATTCACAAAGCATCCTCTCAGCTCTTTGAAAAAGATTTTCTGTGCTTAGTCATTGTCAAACATGTTGGCTTATGTATCATCTTACTTTTCTCTCCTTCACCAAATTGATCCCCTGTACTACCCAAAAAAATTTATGCAAAGGTAAAGTAATCAATGAAAAATATAAGTGAATGCTATGAACACAGCTTATAAGGTAACCGGTTAGAGAAAAAGAATATTAATTCATATCCTGATTAAAACAGCAGTTATTTTTATTGATCTATATTCTTCATTCTTTCTTATTTAGTCTGCTTTAATAAGTTCATAATTTCAAAGTGTACTCTTCATTTATTTTACAAGCAAAACTTGTACCACAAAAGAAAGTAGTACCTTATTATGAGTCATAACAGTAGTTGCAGTATTGTGTTCTGGATCAGCAGTGCTATAATACAATGTACTGCCAGTTGGCCATTGTGTTACACAAGACCTGCCTAATATATCTTTATTTGCAGTCCTCTAGAAATGAATACTGCCTCTTTAATTATTAAATGCAAGTGTTAGTTGAGTGCATTCAGGTCTCGTATGATTACAGCCCTTAGGGTGACTGAATGGGCAAAGAGCTCCAGCCTTGCTTTACACACTGATGGACAAAACATGTATGGCTTGTGCTACAGGAAAAGGTGATTTTAGTCCCTCAGAAATTAATAGCACTGCACAGTCAATACTACTTACAAACTGAAAAAAGGGAGTAAACCCCATGAAAGTAAGCATCTGATGGATTGCCTTTGGATAGATCAAACCACAAATTACAATCCAAAGTAAGAAGCAAAAAAAAAGATATATAAGGCAGAAATTGTAAGAAAGTCAAAGGATTTCTGATAACCTTCAAACTGTAAATCAGGTTGACAGGATTTCAAAAGATAAAAAATACTAAATAAGATGCTACAACTCTAAAATCATGTTCCTGTTCAACAGAAATTGGAAGTCAAGTCAATAATACAAAATGCCCTTGGCTTTTTTCACTAGAAAAAAAAATTTGAATTGAGCAAGATATCGAAGATGGGATTTTCAGCCCCTAAAATTATATTAACATACTCTAGGCATCTAGGGAAACTGCTCCTTTCTCAGAGAGCTTTAACTTTCATTAATTATTGACACTGTACAAAGGACTCCAATATCTTTTTTCTTCTTTTTCATGGTTCTGCTCCTTCTCATACAAATGGTAGAAGCTCCTTTCCCTGAGGATACAGGAGCTTGGAAATGGAAAACTTGGGCTTCACATAATGAAATCTGTGCTTTGGCTTCTTCATTCTTTCAGTTTGCCTTCATTCTTGAGTAGGTTCTTACTAACTTAGAGCTTTGCAAAGAACAAGAACAAGCAGTTTAATGTTAACTGGGATGTACTGTTTATAGTATAGGTCTGAAGAAGTTCAACTCAATAACACCCAAATGTGTAATAGCAGCCAATCAGTTATTCAAATGCTTCAAGGAAGTCAGACTCAAACTTCTGTAGGACACAGATTTCCTGGCACCTCCAGTTCCAGGCTTACATATGAGCTAGTGTTTTCAAAACCCTGGTCTCATGTCAGCTATTTAACAAGTGAATTTTGCTAATATGCAAAGATTTATTTGCCACAATTTGCTTGGAATTAATATATTTGACATGAAACTGGTCTCAAGACTAGGTGTCAAAATTAATTTAAGATCACATTATAGTAAATTCAGTGACAAAAAAGTGCTATTTATAAAGGTATGAGTGAAGGACAATTTAAGAGAAATTAAATGGAGTTAAAAGGTAATGGCTGAAAAACTATGTTGATTTTATCCTGTCACCTGAACTACTCTGGCAGCATTAGTGCACACTTTGTATTTAAATACCATGGAGACTGATCTTACAGCTGGTTTAAAGGCTCTTTAACAGAAAGCCTTTAACAGAAAGGCTCTTGACTTGAAACAGCAGAATGCTGATTTTGACTGCTCTAATGCCTCCTCCAAATCATTCCAATGTGCCCTACCTGCATCATGATACACTCAGATATTTAGGTGATGGTTCCCTTCATGTGAATTCTCAGGGAATGTTTTGGTTGTAATTAGTTCAAGGCTTTCTGAAATTAAGTTATTAAAAACTGTCCAGATAATAGGAGATTCTGTAGCAGGGACTGTCTTTTTAGGCAAAAGACGTCAGCACTGGAAATAATTTACATCTGTAGATGCTACAAAGCAGCTTTGACCAATAATCTCTTTCACTGAACACCTATAATTCTCTGTAACATTCATGAGAACATGAATATGTCTGTAGCTTTACATCTTTTGGGATGAATAAAACAGTTTTCTCTGATGAAACTTAAAACCCATGCAGTATTTAATGAAAAGCAGCTGAAAGGCCAGATTTCCCTGACACTGTTAAAACATAATCTATTCAACCACGGTTTATCAGCTGTGAAGATTATCAGAATAATACAGCACAAACATGCTCATCAGGAATAGAAAGCCAATTTACAGTGAGGAGGTGAACAGGGCTCAGGAACTTGGTCACAGTATGGAGAGGCTGCATGGGGCCAGACAAAGGTGTCTGGTTTAGGATGAGGATGAGGAAGATGAGAAGATACAAACAGTTGGAGAGGAGACTCTGTTCTTGAGAGAGAAGATGAGGAAGTATCAGAGGCTAAAAAGCGAAACAAAGAGAATGGTAAGGGGGTGTGGAGGGGGACAGGAAAGAAAAAAGATCCAACAGGGTTTAACGGACTCGTGGATGCCAAGACCGCAAAGCATTTGTTTCACTGCTGGGTAAGATCAAAATGGCTCCTACATAAAATAAACATCACTTCTGAAAGCAGCAACAACAAAAATGAACCTTTACTTATATGTACTCTCCTTTCATACTAAATTAGTTTTAAAAAGCAAATAAAATATTTTTTCCTTATGTTCCAATGCATAAATTTAAAAAAATATATTTATGGGGGAAAAAAGGCCAAAATCTAAAACTCACATAATATTGTTTCTTCCTATGATAAACTAGGTGGACTGCAACCAAACTGAACACAAAGGATTTAAAAAGATTGATTGCAATTTGTTTTAAGCAAATAGCCAATCAGTCTGCAGAGATTTACATATTTTTGTCTGTCTTTGAATATGAAATGTGTCTGTGTCCCTGTGAGATTGATTGATTCATCAAAGCTCCTTTTTTTCCCCCCTCTACATTTATTTCCTTCATTGATATATACAAATATAACTGCATGCCACTCATGGCAAGCCAACTGAAACTGACAAGCTTAAAGCAAATTTGACATAGTTATTGATCAGGACATTAGCACTGTAAGAAATCCACAATACATTCTTTTGATATTTTAAAGGCTACACAAATTTAAACTTGAATCACTTAATCACTACAGGATTGGTAAGTGCTCCAAATAAAGCAAGTTTTCAATCCTTTTTCTTTAAAGGCCAGCTTCTGCTTCATTGATAAATTTAAAAAGAAGAAGAATTTACCCCCATTGCACCTGGATTTTTTTTTTAAGGATTTTACATGAACTTCAAATTTTAATTTTAGCTCTCATTTCTTGATACTTAGAAGACTGAATTCTTCTCCTCAGGCAAAGGAGATCATCATCATCATCATAGATGGCAAGCAAAGTTATGAAGGGGAAAATTTCCAAATGTTTACATGTATCCAGACATACAAATGTATTCACAAAGTAGCATTACATGAGGAGGGGATCAAATATTTCCATCCTGAGAGGATTCAAAGCCAGAACTTTTTTTGCATTTTAACATTTGTTTAATTATTTGCCAAATTCCTTCTGCATTTCTAAACACTGTGGATGCACAGATTTTGCAGGTGAGCCCTTTCAGCCCTACAAAGGTCTAATATCTTGACCATCCATTGTTTCTATCATTTATCTGTTGTGAATAATATTTTATTGACAGTCTGCTTAAGCCTTCTCAAATACTATGACAAACTTGACTGTTTTTATTCTTGTAGTACCATAATACTTTAACTCCTGCAAAAGGTTTATATAACATTCTGACGAAGAATTCTGGACAAATACTGGATGTAAAGCTTTTTTATATATATAATTACACAGATTCAGTAGATAACAAAGTTCTAGTCCTTGCCAGAAATTGAGGACTGGTAGTGCAACAAGGTTTCTTTGGCTAAAATTAACAATTAACAAGCCCCACCAACAACCAAAATCAACTCTAACTCTCCTTAAAAAACACCCTAAAACATACGGGACATCTACCCACTGATCCTCCACAACTACCTTTTATAATATAAATAATCAAAACCAGATCCCATATTTTTAATTTTCCACCTTGTTCTCCTTGACAATAAAGTTCTAACAATAAAGCTGAGATTCAGAAAAAAATCAATTTGGACCAGCTAGAAAAATCAGAATGTATACAGAGATCCTATTTGGATCAGGATATTGGCTGCAGGATTTGCATTTGGGGCGAACTTCTTGAAAAGTTCACTGTTTTGAATGAGGGTTCATCTTTACTTAAAAGAATTGAGGACTATGCAATCTTTAAAGTGCACCAATTTACTGTGCTCTCAAGTATGGCAGGCATACAATGGGACACCCTGAAGGTATAAATCAAGAGCTATATGTCCTCACTGGAAAAGAAACAAACAAAAACCATCACTAACCACAAAAAACCTTTCACAACACCCATCTCCAACAAGCACTTTTTTGAAGGCATAAAACTATATCTATAGTTATGTCTATCTATATATATGAAACCCATAAAACATAGTTATGCTCTTAAAAATGAAACAGTCAGCTAGACTGGAATATAGAATGATCACCACAGCATGATACAATGTTCTCTTACCCCTTTTAATTATACAAATACAAGAAGACAGAGGATTCCATGTTCATTACTCCATATCATATTGCTGGTCTTGAAATCAAGTGACCTTATCTTTGCAATCAAAACTGCTTGCACTATAGCAAGCAAAGAACACTACCTTATATTCAAATTGAACATTCAATCAAATTTTAATTTTCAGAAGTTAAATAACTAAATTGTATTTTTCTCTACTGCACTATTGTGATATTAGACATACAGTACCCATTTTAATGTGTCTTAATTTATGGGTCAAGTGTACTCAAATTCATAGGTTGGCACACTTTCCCAGAAGGTGTTTGTGTTAAATAGTGATTGAGCAGAAATATCCCCCTGGAAGGTCCCATGGAAAGCATTCTTGTTGTTTTAAAACCCAGAAAAAAGAAAATTCAATATTTAGAACACAAGTAAGATATGGCAAAAGTTTTGAAATTAGCAGCATCATGATAATTCCTTCTGCAATCTCCTCAGAATGCATGGCTCGTGTACTTTTTGATTGCCTAATTCCTAAGGAATATTTGTTTGCACTGGGATAACTGAATATATTAATACAGGCAAATTATATATTGTCAGTATTTACTGACATGTAACAATATTAGTTTTTATGTGGCATATCTGTGCACCACAATTTTTTATAGGTATGCAAAAATACCACAGTATGTTTGATTTATGACAATTTTGCTTATACATTTTGCTTATAATGTTAAAGTAAGTCCACAGTAAGCCTAGCCACCCATGTAATTATATTTCAACATATATTTGAGATTTTAATTAATTAAAAACAATGTTTTTTATTTTTTTGAGATTCAAAGTTCTTTGAATTTTTTTAAAAGTTATCTTTTAAGCAAAAATGCTCAAATATTGAATGAACGAAAATCACAGGACTTTAGCATGTAGGCTAGTTCAGCATACTAATTTTTAGTCCTTGCATAAGGAAATAGTACTAAACTCAGCAAGATCCATAACATAGATATTTTAATTTACAGAGAATATGGTCAGCAAGTACTTTATAAATTAAAAACAAGAAAAAGAAAACTTATATCACACAATGTCTACTTTCACTTATATGACAATAATGAAAATATAACTTCATTTTGCAAAACCAAAAAAAAATAACTGATAGAAAATCTAGCTATGGGCAGATCACTTAACCTATTTTACTGTTCATATGCATTTCTTACCTGTATCAGGATCACTGAAATCTGGGAATGTAATTGTATTGAGCTGTCGTCTGTCAGCAATAGCTCTGTCTAACAAGCTGCTCCCACGTCCAGAATCACTGTAATGAAGTACAGAAATTGTAAGCTATCAAAATACAAAATTATATACTGATATACAAGTTGCATGCTGCCCTACTCCCACAAAGATTCTTGCTATAAAAGTTACTGCTATGACCAAATTTAGTACCAAGCACCACTAACCACTCACAGAGCGTTAAGCCAGTTGCATTAAAACAGAATTAAGCTGAGCAAAATTAAATCTTTATTTACTTCAGCAATTCTATTTTCATAATTAATACAACCAAAAAGGGAATAGTGGCTTTTAATTTAATTCACAACTAACACCTGTACAGAAAGAATCCATTGTGCCTTGAATATGATATGGGGTACAGGTTTCACAGAAAGCTGAGAAGGCAGATATAAGTTTGAAAATCCACAGTTTCTCTGGAATGAATAGAAAGGCTAAAGCCAGGACATCCAATTTTAGGTAAAGATGTTATAAAGGGCTGGTTTAGTTTCGTGTTTTCAGTTTGTTTTTTATGTATATATGCACATATCCATATTAACTGCCTAATGTTCAACTTGACTCTAACAGCATAGCAGAACCATTTTGAACACTTCTAACATCTCAGGAGCAAAGCAGTAGCTGTGATTTTTACTGACTGCACCTGTGGGCAAATGTACTGCACTTCTACTTTAACAGTATATTTGTATGTGCCCCTCAGGCTCCTTGTAGATATGCCTTCTGGAAAACTAACTGCTCCTAGAACTACTATTAAAAATTCAGCACAAGAACTGGGACTGAAGAACTAAGTGTTTTTCCTCCTTCAGATGAGGCAAGCATTGAGACACATTGTCAGTAAAGTGTAAGGAAGCACATATGGGCATTCCTTCTTTAACATTCTATGGTTAATACAGTAATTTCATTTTTAGGATTGCTAAGTCTAGTACTATTCATTATCGATAAATATTTTCTTTAAAACCTCATTAAAAAAACAAACCACCCACAAACTTAAAAGTAATTAAGCTTTAAAGCTCAATTACTAACTGCTAACCCAACTTAATTACTAACTGCTAACCCAACTTAGCATAGTGCAATCTTTTGTCGGATTCTTCTGAAGAAAAAGAACTGTATGAAATTCCTAGTTTAAAGTAAAGCCTGAGAAACTTCAATCTAAACTGCAAGCCTGGAATTCAAAACATCTCTCCATTTGCCTTAATTTTACAACTGCATCCTTCTGAATTTGGATTGAATTAATGGCAAGAAGTCTCCCAACAGTTCTTAATAGTTGCAAAAGTCAGTGAAACATCATTCCCTCCCTCTTTTTAGAGCTGTTACTAAAACGGTAGACTTAAAATTTTGCATTAGCATGACATTATTGCATTATTTCCTTACAAATGACATCATTGTAGAAATCCAAGGAAACAGAGGGGAACTTTCTGGGCCATACACTATCAGCTATAGTTGTTACATCACTTGGTGTAAATTTTCAGAGGTAATCACTTCCTCAATCCACATGCAACCCCATGCCAAATGTTGCTGACAAGTAGAGTCAGACCTACAGTCAATATCTTCTAAGCACAGCACTGGCACTGCAGTGTGGTTTGTTCCTTTTTCAAATGCAAACCATGAAGTGGAAAAAAATTCAACTATTTTCTAATGCATTTTAAGCAGTAGACTAAAGGCAAACCCTTAAATCTTCCAAGCCTTGCACCACAAAATAATTTTAAAATTCATATTAACCATCTTATGAGAAAAAAGTTTGTATTTCAATTAAAGACAAAAGTTCTATATTGACTGAATAAAGGTAATTCACAGTATTGCATTTGGCCCTTTTTAAGGTATGTCTAGGTATTTGTGATTTATTTTTATTATTAAAATATTATTGGGGACTCTAAACGCATATTCCCACTAAATCTGATTCACTGCAGAAGAAATATTTAATATAAACCACAGCTTATCAATAAAGTAAATTCTTATCTTATTGGGAAAAAGACACACCAAATTAATCTTCAGTCTAAATCATAATAGAAAAAGATATCTCAAGTAAGCATAAAAGATACTTATATCTTTGAAGAACAACATTATAAAAAGGTTTAAAATTATTAAAAGACCTTTTATTACTAGCTTAAAGAATTTTTTTTTAAAAGGCTTCCATTATTCCCAGTGAAGACATAATTTTCAAATGGCGCTTTGCAACAAAATGAAGTCAGTGTTAAAACAACAAAGGTTGAAAAATTAACATTTTCACAACATCATTCTTCTGTACAAGAGGAGTGCAGCTGGGTGAAAAGATTTTCCAAGTGACATTTCAGGTCTCAGTGATAATTGTTACTCATGGATAAGAGCTGGATGGATGTGGATCACTGTGATACAATCTGTAGGTACTCAGTCCTTCCATTTCCCACAGACCAGCCAAAGGAAGACTCCAACTTGGTATCCTCATTCACTGCTTGATGTAACTCTGAATGTGTGATTTGGGAAATCTGGCTCCTTCTATCATGACACTTATCCACAGTTCCTGTTCATTCCATTCTGAATTTGATTTTAATGCACTACCATAACTTCAAGAAAAGACTTAAATGTCAAGACAAAAAAAAATCAGTATGAAAAAAAAAAAATCACATGAAAAGTAATCCTCACTAATTTCTCCACTTAGATCTTCATGAAGGAGAATGATGCCAAGGAGAGTTATCAAGCACTTCTGTTTGAAGCTGACACAGCCAAGAGTAAGTTTTCACAGTCCCTGCTGATGTCTGAAGGAGGTATTACTTAAAGTGTGTTTAACATGGCACAGTAGCTCTTAGCACAAGAACAAGAACACGGCAGTAATGACAAGTTATGATTAGAGCCCTGATATGTGTAAAGGATATAACAGCAGAGATGGAAGGTGAAAAGTTGTGTTGGAGTACATGCAAAGCCAGTCTGAAATTAGGCTTGCACAGAAACTGTAGCTATTCTGCAAAGTGCAGTATTCTGATACTAAACTCTTAACCCTGCCTGCCCACACACACAACCAGCTAACTAAAATAAAGCACCACCCACTAGGTTAGAAGAGAAATTTTCTCCCTGGCCCCTACTCCACATTCAGTCACTTTGAATTGAAAAGATTCAGCTCAAACCTTTCTGGTTGCTGACATTTGCTTTTTGTAACCTGAGTGATGCTCCCTGCTCTACAATGCAGTGTCAGGGTCTCTCAATATGCTGTGATTGACTCAGGTGCCCTCCCAGGCTTTTCCTGCCACACCCTCCAATATTTGCTGCTCTGAATGCTCACTAGCTCCCTAAGCAGAGAAGCAGTTTGCCCTCATCTGCCACTAGGCCAACTCTCTCAGTCTTCTTAAAGAGATGCGTGTGTTTACGTGACTGGACTCAAAGTGCAGCAAAAACTGAACGTCCATCATACTGCTACACAGGTATCTGATGCCACCTGGTACAAAGCTCTTCTGCTGTAGCATCTCTTCTCTAGAGGCTACAACCCTTCAAATCAGAGAGCAGGAAATTCTGCTTGTCTCCTTCTCCAGGTAGTTGATAAACATATTGAATAATACCAGCATGGATTTCTGCTAAGTGGCCTTCTCATTTGTTTCACAGCTTATCTAAATAGATATGGCAAAGGACTTTAACAAAAGCATTTTGGAAGCCCAAACAGGACTATAACAACTTATGTTTATATATTTGTTAATGCCTTCAAAGAACCTAAATAGGTTCATAAGCAAGACCTCCCTTGAAAAAAACAGCCATGGTGACGATGCAAGCACATCATTTCTATTCATGTGACCACTGATGCTTCCATGGTTCTAATTAATGTCTTGTCTTCTTACATATTATTCAGTGAAAACCCTTGAACTAAATTCCTACTACAGCAATCTCTGCACTAGCCAATATAAAAGACTACAACCCTGATCAGGAAACAAAACAAGACCATGCCAGTACACTGAGAACTGGGTAACTCATTCAAGTTACCCAATCTGTATAACCAGTCTTTATCATTGCAGAATTTAGCAGCTTTGGCATTTACCTCATAGAACCCTGGGTAGATTCACATGACCATCAACTGGTGTCTTTGAACCTCAGTCTCTAGATTTCCAGAGAATTTGTTTGTTTATATGAAATACCAAAACAAGTAAATGCAAGACTTCTGACACCTAATATTGCCCTGCAAAGCTACTAAGCAAGGTAGTGAGCAGCCCAGCACTCTCCAGCACCTTACCTTGGGTTAGTTAGATTGTAACAGGATTTCCAAATCTGGAGCATGTGTTTACAGGTAAGGAGTGCTTCATCTGGGCCTCTGCATAGGGATTCCAATTTGACTTTTGTAAACAGCAATCTAGTGAAAAGGAAAAAGAAGTGAAAAGTGATTCCTATCCAAGAAAAAATATTTTTAAGAACAGCATCACACCAAACTGGAGAAAACTAAATTTCAAATACAGTAATAATTAAAGCTTAATGAAGTAATTGCAATAAATATCTAATGCCATCAAAGTAACAGTGCTTTTTACAAGATGCCTTTTTCAACTGGACAGAACCAATAGGTGACACGATTTTTATTTTAATTTTAAAAAAGTTATAAGACAATACTGAAATTGCCAGTACCACAGGATTCCACAGGATGTATCAAGTTGCAGGCTCTCCACCAAGATTAACCTAGATAGCTTTCCCAGTTATTTAAAGAATATATATACAATGTGACAATAAAGGAGCTAGTCCATTAGTAGGCACATTTATAGGAGGCACAGCACCTAGGAACAGATAATACTAGAAAAATACTAATTTAAAGGCAATTTTCAGCAAAATCACAGATTAAAGAGCACAGAGCATATATAGGAGGAGAGCATGCATATAAAACTGTTAGCCTACTTTCTGTTTTAAAACCCAGGTGTACTTTGGCATTTTATTCTACTGCAACCTTAATCATACTAAGTGAAAAATTTATATGATTGCTCATATGGTTTGCGTGGGAAGACTGAGAAGGGTGTAGAGGGGGGGATGTGTGAAAGCTCAGAAGTTTCTTATCCCAAATACAAACTTGGAGGCTGCTAATAGTAACTGAGAAGTGCAGAGAGTTTTCTCAAGAATAAGAAATGACATCAAGTTATAGTAGTTAAATCTTCAGCATTGCACTGAACATCATTGGCAGAAACTACCCAGCATGAAAATCCAAAAGTGAATCACACAGCCTTAGGTGTACAACATGTGCACTGTGGGACTGAGGAGGAAACCAAAGGCAATTTGCTGTGTTAGTCAAGAAAATGAGCACCTGCCAGGTACATAAGGTCGTAAGAAGTCTCCCTTGATATCTTGTAAGAATGTAGAGCAGTATAATCACTCTGTAATGCAGAGCAGTCATACTAGCTTAGCTTTCTTCCTGTCAGTAAATTGGATAATTTAAAGTTGCATTTCATTTGGCAGGAATGTCCTCTCTAGATACTCATTTAACAGTGACTGTATCACTGAAAGAAAATCATGTCCATGTCTGTCTGTCATTTTACTGAAAAGAGAAGGAAATATGACACACAACATCCTCCTTCCTGCACACTCCCCTCACCTACTCTACCCTTAACACATGCACATGCAAGCCTCATCCAAAGACCAAGACCTAGGCATCAAAACCTGAAACCAAAATCACAGGAATATGTCTCATACAACTCTTTTCCTTCTTCTCCGTAAGATGGTACATTTGACAGTTTGAAGAGCCTAGAGAAGCTCAATTTCTTAAAATTTGTGATCATAAAGCATTTTACAAAAGTTATGGAACATAATCAATTCAGAAGCACTGAATTTGCAAGTCATTCTAGAGACAATAATCATAAGATATACTGTATTATGTACAGTGTACCGATAGACTGAATTTCCATTAACAGTATTCAGGCATTTAAGAATTTTAGGAATTTTGTAGCAGAGGGAAGGCACAGGGTCAGCAAAATGTTAAGATTCAACAAGCAAAATTTGAAAGGAAAAATGGAGCAGGGGATAGAAAGGGAGGGGATTTGGTTATTAAGAAACTACTTAAAAACACAAGTATGACATAACAGGAATCAGTCCAACAAAAATGTTGGAACCTGGGCTACTTGTGTAGGATTCAACGTCAAAACAGCAGAAGACAAATATAATTGTATAAGAATAAAAGCAACACATCAGTTTGGTGTTTTTGGATGCACATGTTGCAACATCATTCCTGTTTCTTGTGCATTATGGGAGTCAACAGGAGAGGGTTTCCAAAATACAAACAACAAACTGAGTATATGATGGAAAAATATTCACAATTCTAATAAAGAAAGGCTAGGGCATTGTATCTAATAAATAAAGTACACTGGTGTAGGATAATCCACACTATAGAAAAAATAATCTAGTGAGTAGAAAAGGTTGCATTTATAAAGCCACCTAGAGCAGCTTCCCTGGACCAAATTAATATTTGGATTATAAATCTTAAAAGAACTAAGACACCTCAGAAAACTGAAACATGATGTTAATAATAAAATTAAAACCTGCCAACTACGCATACCTGACAAATGGGGGAAGGAAGGGACGAGGAAGGAGGCAGCAGAAAGAAGGATCACCATGTGACAAAGAGGTGCCCCATATTACTTTAATTTTATCAAGTTCCCTTGAAACATGGCTGGAGGTATAAGCAGCTCAGGGACAAGTATTACCAGGAAAGTTTTAGAAACCAAGGGGTAGGTTATCTGAAAAAAGATTTTCTGAAAGGTCAACTTCAAGCATCTGTGAAAACAGGTCTTCTGGAATACAGCCTGCATTACAGGCACAGAGAATTTTAAACCTCACAAGAAGTTTTGATACACTACTAAAATGATGAAGAATAGAAAAAAAATACCAAGTGATAGGATGATAAAAATTAAGCTGTATATTTTATGAGCATCATTATCTGTTTGTGCCTGTTTGACAATCAGAAGTTTAAATTACTGGCACGTGGTGGAATAGCACTCCATTAAGAATAGAAGTACTGAAGAAAAAACAATATTCAAAAAAGAAATTAAGAGTAGAACAAGGTGTGTCAGAGATGTATAATAAATACAACAGATAAGAACAGAAATCTGTTTGGGTCAAATTCTTTGGGGAAGGGAAGATGGTAAAACAGGTTCTTTCAAAGACAAACTAATAGGCCATTTGTTCCAGCAACAGAGTTTTCTATGGATGCAGATCTTTAACATAGCTAAAAATAAAGTCAATTGTATTATTTTAGTAGACTAATTACCCAGACACAAAATGAAGAACAAATCAAACTCTTAAGTGGAAAGACTTAGTTATTCTTGGAGCTAATAGCTGATAAATTTATGAAATAGCTACTGAAGCAGCAAATGACTCCATTACTTGAAGACTGTTCTCACTAACTAATGAGGATATTATAAAACAGCTGCTCATAACGTAATCCACACATTACTGGATTTTTATTTAAATAAAGAATGAAAAATTCCGAACAGGTTTATAATTAGGTCTTTGAATGTCAGTGACAAATAACTTGATAGTGAAGGTTAGCAAAGACATCCAAGATACAGCAGAAGCCTGGTGTTTAACACAAGGATGCTCAGACATTTAAGGATCTGTGTCTCAAGTTGAATGGGTAAAACTCCACGTGTGACAAGCTAATCATTGAGAAGATGTGCAAGTAAGACATCAGAAATGTGCAGAGATCCTACCAAGAACAACAGGAGACAGGCAGGGGACAAAAGAGCTACACAAAAAGCTGCATCTTATGTACCTTAGTAAAAAGCAAACACTTGAATAGTAGTACACTAAAATTATAGTATTTTAAGGCTTTTTTGTATCAAAGTAGGAAAAAGAAGAAAATTTGTTTACTAAATGGGGATGAATATTCAGGAATGAACCCCAACCTTCACCATAATCTTTACCTATGTTGTCTGAGATATGAAAACTATGACAAATGGAGAATAGGAACACTTTAAGAATGACTAAAGTTAAGGCAGTCAAAAATAATCCATTTCTCAGAATTATGGAAACAATGATGCATAGGTATGTCCTTTTCAAAGCAAAACTTCAAAGAAAATATCACTTCTGGAATGAGTGGGGAAGAACATCTATATTGCCAATGATTTTGCCAGGAGGGAAGGAGCATTAAACAACCCATGTAACCATTACTCCAAACCAGAGCTGCCTATCAGCTGGGCGCATCAAGGTAAGACAGCTGTGAAGAGGCCCAGGTGCAATTCAGGGACTACTCACTGGAACAGAAGGAGAAAGACACAGTGGCATTGTACAATATCCCAGTGAGAGCACACCTGGAATGTTATATGTAATTCTCATTGGAACAGCTAAAAAACTCACACATTTGAGGAATTTCAAATTGGAGTAGCTGCACAGAAAGGCTGTAAGGGTTTACTGGAAACTACACAGTACAAAAAATACTTCATTTAGTCAGTCTAGCAGAAAAAAAAAAGCCAAGAAGAAGTACAAATCCTTTCTATAAATACAGATGAGACAAGCAGCAGGAAGGGAAAAGAACAATTTATCTAGAGGAAATTGTTTCCACGAAAACAAGTATATCTAAAAGGCCATTCAGACTACTAAAACACTAAGGGTGGGAATCAGGTCTCTTAATTTATAATTAGGTTGTAGAAAAGACTGCTTCCTCACAGTTTGTTTTGTTTTCACCAAAGAAGAGGTGGTGCAAATAACCTAAGTTCTTAAAATACAACTGGTAATTTCATGGAAAGTATTACAGATAGGACCACTATAATAATGAGGCCTTGTGCCATCTAAGGTTCTTGCTACTGCTTTATTGCCTAATCAGTGCAAATAATCTATTAATCCATGATCTGAAGTTTTCTTTACCATCCAACCAGAACCAGTGTAATTTGTAGCAAAAAATTTATGAATCTCCAAAATAGAATTGTTGTCCTAATTCTCATCCAGCCCGTTTCACTTTTTGAAAATGCTGCAACCACCCCAATTTTCTTCCACAGCAACTCTCTTACAATGTCAGAAGATCAAGAGAAGTTAATTGGTGCAATACTGGCTTAAGCTATTGAAGGTATTTCTAATCTGTTGAATGAAACAAAAATCTGAAGTATGGAAGACTGAGCTCTGCTATGTGACAAGTAACACTACTAATGCTGAAAAATCTTGACTATTTCAGTGAACAGATACTGCTCACCTCAAGCATCATTTTAAAACCAGCTGTTTTGCTTTCTGGGATCAAGTCAGCAATTTCTACAAGTTGCTGTGCACTGTAAGAGCACAATGGCTTGGATCAGCCATAGTTGGATATCTGTATTTAATTCACTACTGCATGGATGAGACCTGCCTTACATTCTGTGATCCTTTCTTCAAATCAAGCAACATGACACACTGCGATGCTTTCCCAGACCTGCTTGCTACAGCCCTGTCACTCAATGCAGTAGAAATCAGGAATCTCCCTAAAGTCCCTCAGACTAAGCAACATCCTACAGGAAACTTATAGTTCCACTAGACTTCTTTTGAAGAGTCCAAATTCCCATTTCCTGATCAAAACCGATCAGAATGCTCTATTTTCAGTTAGTGTTGGAAGCAAATTTCATTATTATTCTCTTATTATACAAATTATTTACATTGTTCAGAGCTTGAAGAAAATAAGAAAGAGTTGTATACAATACTTAAAAGTATGTGCATTGAAAATTAAAGTGTAAAACACCAAAAGCCTTTCTGGGAAACCTAAGAACCATACTAGGAAAAGAAAATTTAAAAGAATGCATCAAATCTCCTTGCTTAGAATGCAGGATTAAAAATGCAACTACTTTGGTTTATGTTTAACCTACTTGGAATAAACTTAGTAAGTTTTAAGAGAACCTTTTTAAATAATTGAAGAGTTTGCTGAAAGTAACTTCAGCTAACAGTATTTTTTACATAACAATCAATTATTAAAAGTGTTTGGAAATAATTAATATACTGGCAGTCCCATAAATATGGGTACAAGCAACAAACAAGCCACACAAAGTATCAAACAACTGCCTGATCTCCCAGAAAACCACATCAATTTATAAAATAGCTTAACTGGAATAATAAACTTTATATATAATCAATTTTGATATATGGTCTGTTACTTATGAGAGCATAAAAGAAAGGCAGCAAATATCAGTTCTGTGTGGAATTATATAATACTGCATTTTTCACTTTTAAGTGCTTACTTGATATATTCCACAACTTCAAATCCTCCAGTGCTAGAAGAATTCAAAAGAACTTCTGGCTTTTAAACCAAGCACTATATTAAAAAAGCAAAGAAAACCCCCTAAAAAAAGCAACCTCCACAAAAAACTATCAAACAAACAACACCCCCAAAAAACCCCCTCAATAAGTCTAATCCCATGACTTGTAAATTTCTAGACTAACTAGTTTGACAATAATTCTGCACTAAAAAAAAAAAAACACAAAAAGGATGATGCAGAATGTAATGCTAAAGATACTGAACTGTGAAAATAAACTCTTTTTTCGCAGAAAATGTAGACTTCAGATTATCTGAATTTAAGGGAAAAATAAATATGGTGATGTAGAGTTCACATTCACCTGCACACTTCATACAGTTTGATGTCCTTTCTGTAACAAACTGTGATAGTGTCAACTGCTTGTGCAAATTAAAGCAGGTTAACTTTGAAACCCCACAGAATAATTGAAGTGGGAAAGCAGTACACAGAATGCACAAAATTAAGGTGGAACAAATATTATTCAAAATTGATTATTTGCAAGAATTTAAATCTATTGACCTTTCCAGAAAAAGTGTTAGTAAGTCATTCCTTGCACTCAACAATTACATACATAAGAAAACTTCTGATGATTGACAGGAACCATAAGAAGTGAGGAAGTAGGAAGGAAGCCAAACCTTGGCATGGTCAGTTTTCTCTGTGTCAGTACATGCTGTGAGCAAGTGCCCTTCTAAAATCCTTGTCATTACTCATAAATGAATACTTTAGAAGAAAAAAGCTAAAATTGGAAGAAAATCCTGAAGTTCCCAGTGTTTATCTTATTCACAATCCAGATTTTGACAATAGTCTACTGTCTGCAAGTTGATAGCTTCTTTCAGAAGGAGAAGGTAGGGCTGACAGCCTTAGAATTCTTTACTTGAGAATTTCAATTGAATTCAACAGGACTCTAATTTACAAGTAATATACCCCCTAATGAAAAGATCCTTATAAAACACAGTAGGAAACTTCCTGAAGATACTGTTCAGCAGCATGGCTTAATAGCTGTCAGGCCAAATTTCTTTCTAAAAATTAAATATATAAGTATTGGAACAAATACATGTGTCTTTGCAATCTATATGTGGAAACATATCATAAAAATAACTAACCAAGAGGCAAAAAGAATGTCAGCAAACAGGTAGTTGAATCAAAGTCCTCAGTGAAGCAATTATGCTCAAAGTAATTAACACAACATTTCCCAAGAGATGTGATGCAGGTGCTTCTCTGTGTAATGATGTAATAAATGTTATTGAAATATTTTTTGCAGTTCTGGCTCACGTGTGATGAAAACTGGCTACATTGCAAGGCATAACTGAAAGGCTGGAGAACATGCCCTTACTGCCAGCAAGTTCATGATGTCCTTATCAGAAAGGATGTTGGGAGGTGGTCTTCTTACAAAAGCTACCATCAAAAGAGTGGAGTCACCAGGATTGCAGAGGAATTAGCAAATTATGATACAAAAACCAACGGCTGGAAAGAAACCAAGCAGGGATCAATTTAAATTAAAAACAAAAATGCAGTCTTAATGAAGAGTGCAACTCCAACACTGAAACAAGCCACCACATGCTACAATGGTTTCTCCAGGTTTTGATGTGTTCTTGTAAAGACTGAAGTTCTCTGGAAGGGATGCTTTAGCTAAACCTATATTAATATAAAAAGTAAAGCAAATGTAGGAACTTCTAACATATAGACAGTCAAGGGGTTTAAGATTTGATCCTCCTGGCTTCAAACTATTAATTCAAGCATCCATTACAGCTGTCCCTTTAAAACTTGCTGCAGAAAGCTTATAGTTTCCCATTACTCCACTCTCAAATACCTGCCTCATCAGTAAAACACAAAATGACACAACTGTAAAAATTCAACCTACAGGAAGAATGACAAATGAAACTGGACAGACTATGAAAGACATATAAATTTATAAAGGATGTATTTATTCATTCAGTGATCTTAGATGCAACCATGATCATCAAAGTACAGGAATAAACTTATAGAGGTGTCTTCTGCAATTGCAAAGTGAGCTGCTGCACAGTCTACTTACTCCATGTTGAGTATTCAAGGAAAGTTCCATTATCAGGAAAGACATAAATATAAATAGTTCATTATAAAACATGAAAAATCATCATTTGTAAGTACCTTGAAATCACTAAATGCCCAACACTGGCAACAGGAGGTCAAGCAAACAAATCTAGTTTTTTAAAATCTCCAGGAAAACGTTTAGCTTAATAAAAAAATAAATGTCCTGAACTGTTTCTCAATCAGTCACCAAACCTTCTCCAACACTGGCTGCACAGATCCCAAGTACTGGGAAGCCCATATACACACAGAAACATGGATGAAGTAAAAATAGACTGCTCAGACTGCTATTTGAAGCATGACTCTCAAAAAAGCTTAAGAAGCAACAAAACCAGCCCTCAAACCCCAAAATAACACAATTTTGTGAAAATCATGAATAGGTATGTTTGGTATCCATTGGATGGCCTTCCTTGCACCCTATAATTCCCCATATATTTGTTCCCAAAGCAGTCAGATGTGTGATTTTTGGTGCAGTGTATGTATCCTGTATTCCATATTATGAACTCAATGTCCTTAAGAAAATGTAGATCTCTAAACTATAATGAAGATAGCTTCTGACTAAAGCCAGAACAAATTAGTTATACTTGAAAACTTTTTGTTTGCCTGCCTTGAATTCCCTGCAGCATCCAGCTCATGACCCAAACTGGGATTCTTTCAATCAAGTTTCAAAGAATCTACAGCCTAGCAAACATAATTCAGGGGTAAGACCCTGAGGCCAATGACCAATTTGTTATATAAAGCAATATCTACCTATCAACAATGTCCTTTTCAATGGACCATTCAGTAAAAGCATATAACAACAACCAAAGGGGAAGAAGGGTGGGGGAGTGAGATAGAAGAGCCCAGGATAAAAAGAAAAAACACAAGCAAATGATACTGTGTTTCATGACTTACATTCCTGAGAACTAATTCATTTAACTCCCAATATAAACAGGATCAAAATTTAATTAATTTGAAAATTCAGTTGTCAAACATTGGCAAGAATGCATTCATAAACGTGAAAAGCATGATTTTGGCTAGCACAGAACATCACTACTTCTTGTCCAATCTTATATTATCACCCTTTCCTCAAATAATTCCCAGTGCTCTATTTATCAAGGGAAAAAACCCACAAAAGCACAAGTTTTTCCAGCACCACATTCTGCAGTGCAACTACAACTGACCTTGGGAAAGCAGAACAGGGTAGTCTGTTTCCTTCAGTTGATAAACCTCTTCCTGTCCCACAAAACATTTTGTGTATGTGTATAATCCTACACTGCCTGTACTAACCAGCTCTTTTTTATGCTCACCTGGATGTTTCCAAGAAGGAAACAAGTTTTTTACTCACTGAACTGAGAGAAATGTTAAAAGGTCCTGTGATTCTGGGAAAACTAATGCAGCTCAAAAGAGCCCTTGAGGGTCAGGAAGCAAAGATTTAATAGTTTTCAGAGGAATGACATATTGGCCTGATGCTTCTGTGAAATATTCTTGGAAGAAAAAAAAATTTCCATCACACTTCAAGAAATGTAAATGTTTAAACTGTGAACTAAGTCTTCAGTTGTCTTCAAACCTGTTACCATATGCCTTTCCTTTTTGAGTGTACTTAACATTAAAATAACATGCTTGCACTCCTCAAATAACCCATCTGCTGTTCCCTACTTCTGCTACTTTAAAAGCTTGTCAGCTGCTATCCATTGCAGTTCAATTTTTAGCATAAAATTAGCAATTTACTATTTATTTTGCCAAATTTCACTAATTGTAGGCATTATATTTGTATTTAAGTGCCCCAGCATTTGAAATATTAAGGGAACCTCAAACAGTTAAGATTAAGAAAACAATACTTCTCTAGGAAACCTGACTCCATCTCTCTTGACTGAGATTATGTTTTAAATTATATAAAAATATATGTATTAATTATGAATTAAAAACAGAAGTGTTGTTTCAAGATTTCACATCATTCAATATACCACAAAGATATAAATTCCTCGTAACAAGCAGATAAAAGAAAGAGAGGCTATTGTAAATAAGGCTGCTCAGGTAATTGCACATGCAGGATAAATATTGTACATATCACAAGCCCAATATGAACCAGTGCAATGCAAACACCACTATCTTGCATCGCCCTGAACACACCCTCAGACTGGAATGCACACCTCTGGGACAGCTTACACATTCAGTGGATAACCACTGGATTAATAGAAATGAAACTCAAGGAAAACCCAAGCAACTGAGACCTGAAGCCCCGCTCATGGCTTTAGCAATTTAGGATATGTTGTGGCTCCTTCCTGCCCAGTCTCACATCCAGGGCAGCACGTCCTGGCTCCTGTTTCAGGAGGAGAAAGGGATCATCTCACTCAGCTTCCCACATAGTTTGATGGTTAAGGACTCTGAGCTACATCATTTGTGGGTTAAAATTCTGTCAAGCTGGAGAAGTGAATTTCCTATTTCTACTACTGGGACGAGCTCCTAATGAAAGGAGAAAACCCTTAACTTTCAATGAATTCAAACAAAGTAGCACCTGATTGGGATTACCTATCCAGGTTTATTAGTGCTGGCACCTTATTCTCACCCATCTCAGTATTGATACTGAGTACAGTATTCATACTGTCCAATAATCTTTTGTCTAGGGATCTTTTTGTCCCTAGACTAAACCATGCTTGGATTGCAGGAGGCTTCAAAAATTAGCCAGCATTTAAAAGGAATTGACTGTATTCACACAGCTGACTTCTTTATAAATAGAGTGGCTACAACTTATCGATTTAAGACTACAAGAAGTTTGAAAAAATAGTGCTATAAACAGTCAGCAAAAAACTTTCCTTTTAGTATCTCTGAAAAAAACTTACTACATATCTATTTCACTTTTACAGGTTTATTGGATTTTTGTCAATATTTTTCCCAATACCTATTCATATCTCAGAGCAAACTGCACATTTATGCTGCCAATATAATGAATATAGGAGGAACAATCAACACTCTATTCAAAGAAAAAGCTATACCTTGCTGCTAACATCCCAGTGTGTTTGCTCATTCCTTCCATTTCTTTAGATAATGATTGGATAGAATTCTTTGGCTCTGAGGAATTTCCTTCTACTTATTGACCTAAGATGCCCAGGGCAAAATCATGATCTGATTGGCCAACTCTCTAGCTTTATAGTGCAGGAAGGGTAATATTAATTGCAGATCCAAGGTATGCTTGCTGTACACTTCAAATATTGAACTTGAACTCCAGGAATGCACCAGGTTTTCAAATGTCAAAAACTGACAGACAATATATTTTCTAATTGATTACAACAGAAGAGTGCTGGAAAAGAGCCACTTCTCTGCATTATTCATGGTGTATCCTATGAGTTCCTTTCAACCTCTGGCATTTTACAAAGATGCAGTATTAAACTTGTGAAAATGTAGATATTTTTTAAAGCAATGCAAAACAAAAAGAAGATGCAGCTGTGAAGAGAGCAAGAACAGCACTCAGGGCAGCAATGCAACAACAGAATACAGAGGTATGCAGATAGGAATAATGCACAAGAAATGAGAGAAATAAGAAATAACATAAATCATAAGCACTATGCTTTAATATTTCCAAGTATAGAGATTCATTACTCTGCAAAGCCATCACAGTATCAATTTACATAAAGCTGTGGTAAAGTATCCTAACAGAAACACAGAGAATACCAAGAGAACTCTTATAGTATTTTAGCTTACTGGATTGCAGACATAAGTGAAATATAAAGCATAAAGACATCAGAAGTGTTTATAAAACCCAATAAAGCACCACAGGAAAATAACAAAATGTTTCAGTGTATCTAAAAATCAGCAAGCTGTAGAGGATCACTAGAGGATCTATTCCCAGTCTACCAGGAAATACCATGAGATTATATTGTTTACAGAAGTTGCAAAATAAGAACATGGATTCAGCAATACACTAAGCAGTTGTGTTTTGTATTCTATATATATGCACGTACATGTTGTCAGCCATTTCAAGAGCATTACATATAGTTTTCAAAAGCTGATAAATCCTTGCAAAAATAACCTAGTTACATGACAGAATCAATCCAAATTTATATTATTGACCAGATGTGCCTGTCTGGCTGTCAGTATCAATTGGAGAGAGCAGACAAGAAATCTCAATCATATTTTCGAGTTCTCTGTGAAATTGACAGCACTAAAAACAAGACTCTGAGAGACTTTCTAGAGATACATTTAACTGTTTCACCTTGGATTCTTTAGCATTTGTTACTGCATCTGATGGTGATTACTATTGCCAAGAAATTCCTAGATCTGTACCAGCACACTGTAACACAGTACACTGTATCACCACAGAGTCTCTATTATATGACTGGATGAAAAATTTAGAACCACTACTATGACTTGTATTTTATATATATATTTTTATATATATTTATATTTACATACACATGCCTTAATACAAATATCATTACTGTAATGAACAACTTGGACAACATGTTTAACCAGAGTTGCAGCATAAACTACTTTTGAAAAGCCATGAACCACATTTGAAAAACCCATAAATACCTTCTGAAGGCTCACAAGAGTATTTTTAAACATTTTACTGAATGGACCCTTGTTCTCCCATTACAATAGAGATTAATATAATAGGGAGTTCTCTTGTAACAATAGAGAATTCTGAAAGTACAGTCTCAGAAATAGTTCTGGACTATTAGTACTCTGAGACACATAGCAGTTACAGCTACATTATTTACATTGCCACTAAGTGGCAGAAGATGAAATGAGAACAGACAGAAGCTGACAGTCAAAGTGCTTTGAACATATTTGTCTTTAACAATAATAGGGTATAAAATTAGGAAGCTGATACTTCAATTGCCTCTCAAACCTTGACTTACTGACAAGTCCCTCAGTCCTGAGGAAAGCACAAACAGATTTGAAGAGAAACTACTACATAGTTCTGATATTGTGAAACATCTATAGAAGTCCTTGATAAGAACTGAAACAAGTCATGGGTGTGTAGATAAACTAGGAATGAGATACAGCAAAAGGCAACAAAAGCCACTGCACAGAACTGGCTGCAAGCCACAAAAATTCTAACAAGAGGTGATATCAACAGAGGTCCTGGTCAGATTTGTGAGGGAAAAAGCAACAGTACCTTATAGAGACAATCAAATGGAGACATGAAATGTCAAGGAACAGGAAGGGAAACCACCATAGTTTCTATTTTCAAATGAATAATACTTAAAGAAATCATGTTTTGCTGGTAGGCTGATATAACAACAATTTATGATATAGGCTTGTCATTTAGAAGTTATGGGGTAATTGCAAAAACTTGTCCAAATAAGTATGTAGAATATGTGTAATATAATGGATTACAACCTGAGTGACAGCTGGTAAAGCACCAAAGCAGAAGACTGGAAGTTAATGAGTTAATGGAAGCTGTCCCTGAGATATTTTCCTATAAAGAATTTTATTAGATTTTCTTAAAATAATTTTTTAAAAAGCCAACCAACCAAAAAAAAAACCCACCAAAAAAACAAACAAACAAAAAAACCCCTTACAAAAGTACAAAATCCCAATATATGTTAAGATGTACTTAACATCTTTCTTAAACAGAAATAATGATTTCTTTCTTAAACAAGAGAACATCCAGCAAATATGCTTCTTCCCTGTTCACTTATGTAGTTGTCCATAACCAACTTCACATGACTGTTATTATCTAAGTAAATGAGGAGATTCTCTGTTTTATGATGTATTTTACAAAATAGATTCCATACAATATCCATAGAATTATCTGTAAGATGGGATAAATCTAGTCTAGCTAGTAGTAAATTCCTGTTTATACTTCTTGCAATATTGTATAAAAATAGAAGACACAAACATAGTACAAAGCATGCAACAGGGAGAATTTATTTACACAGATGGTGTAGAAAAAAAACAAAGATCAACTATCCAGTTTTAATCTCCCTTTCAAAACAAATCCTTTATCACTGTTTAACAAGCCTTTAATAAACAGACTTGCAATAAATGGGTGGGAAAGAAGACTGCTGGAAAAAAAAATTGACCCATCTTCAAATCCATCTCCTCTTGAAATGAATGAGATGAGAATCCAGGAAAAATAAATACAAAAGAAAGCATAGAAAGGAAACATGATATTCACTCACATAAAATTTTCTGGATATTCACTCAAGGCCATATCAATGATATTCAAAGCATCATGATAATGTTTCTGGGCTGATAGCAAGAGTGCAAGGAGATGAAGAGAGTTGGCATCATCTCCTTGTAGCTGCAGAGCCTGACGAACATAACCCAAAGCTTCTGGTATCTGATGGAAAAAAAAGAAAAAAAAGGCAGAAAAAGAAAGCATCACTGTTAAAAGTATTGCCTTTTACTTGACTGACATCCACAAAAATTTCAAAATGCTCACTCAGGTAACATGTAGAATTCTATTCACTCCTGTAAAACACTACTCAGCAATTTAAAACGGACCTGATGCTCTACAGAAACTCTGAAAATTATATAATACATTAACCCTGGAAAGTAAGATGAATGTTTTTATAAAACAGTTACCTTCAGCCCCTTAAAATATTTTCTTTCCCATCCTAGCTGTATTTCTGTATGATTTTGAAAATATTTTAATTGCAATGCTTAACTGAAATGTACAGCAACAGCAACATTTTTATGTAGAATTTCATTGTCTCCTCAGCTGCCTGTGTTCTTGTTCAAAGTAAGTACAGTAAGTGTTAAAACCAAGAAATTTAATTAAGCAACACAAGTATTTTGGAATTCAGAATGTATCTGAGCAGTCACTGCCTGCTCCTCAAAAATATTTTGTGCCAGTAAAGTGACAATCCATTCCACTCTTCAGTGACATAGTCCAAGTTCTGCACTACTCATTAGCAATGAAAAGTAGTCACTAGAGAATGTGAACAACTGTGCTCAGGGCTACTTTGTGACATAAACATGACACAGGAAGAGACCTACCATGATATACAGAGAGCAGTTCCACATTATCCAAATTCATCTCATGTAAGGTAGAATGCCTTAAACATAACAGCTCTACAAGCTGGACTAAGCTCTGATCTCTTTTACAGTGATAAAATATTTTCCAGTTTTCTTGAACACTTCTTTGTAATTTTGTCCACAATAACCAAGCCTCACACAGGTATTCAGGATGGGCACAGATATTAGCAGGTACTCAAGATCTAAGCACTGTAAAGCTCTTAAAGACTGGACTCAAGAGCTCCCCTCTCTAGGATCTGAGCAGAGATTACACATAATAGGTAAAAACACCTTAAAAACTGACTGTTTTTCTCTCTGTCTAGCAACATAAATGCTAAAGTAAGTGGAATTACTTCTGTCTTATTTCTGATCCTAGAGCTGGAAATAATGGCAGAATTCTGGAGAACTGCATAAGACTGAAGGGGTTTGGAGAGAGTATTTCGGGGTTTTTTTCCATATATGTGAATAAGTGCACAAGGAAAATCAGGCTTTTATTGAGGAAATCTTCATCTCTGTTCATCCACAGATACAAATTCCAACCTTTATATGACAGCATGATGCTGCACTTTTAAAATATAACTAACCTGTCTGGAAATGGCAAGCTGCAGTGCCAAGTAGAATGCTGCCAAATGATCCGTTGGAGACAAACTGTGAGCCCTTAAAAACAAAGAAACAAAACAAAAATTAATTTCCCCCCTGTTCAGACAGGTTAGGCAGACCCATAAATGCATATATATTCATTTATTTATATTCAGATCTCTTCACTACATGTATACTCATATTTTGATAAAAGTGGTGCCCATTTCAGCAACTTTTCTTATGCTTCTCAATTATCCTTGATTTAAAAGAAGCACCTTGGGACATGAAAAGTCATTTTCAATAGAAAATAATTATATCATTTCTGCTTAAATCTTAAATCTTTAATACAAAATGATTCTTCAAATAAATTATACTCCTAAACAAACACTAGATGCCATTACTTAGAATATTTATAAAAAATTCATTAAACAAAGTTTTCTTACAGAAAAAAGGGGAAAAAAATCCAAACATGAATTCCCCAGAACACCATGCCTTAAACAGATGAATAATATCAACTTTTTCCCACTTTTAAAAAAATTATGTTTGTTATCTTCTTTTTAATATTTTGGTCAAATGCACACTCTGAGTCTTAGTCATTTTAGTATCCCATGGAAATTGTCCTTGTAATACATTCTACTATTTCCCCCTGTAATACAATCTTTCTGCTGCAAGGTGAGAGCTTTTTAGCAGGGGGATGCTTGAGCAGAAGGACAAAAAAAATTATGGCTGTATCCCAAATGATGTGTATTAAGTTCTGGGCAGGAAGCCTGGGACTATTTTTTTATTTACATTTGTTGCATTCTTTTAACTGAGTCTCACTTAGAACTCTAATGTGCAATAACCATCTTTGGAACATCTACTGAGTCACTTCCGTTGGGAGGAAGCATCAAAACTGACCTTTAAACCACAAAAACCACAGAGAACCTTCTGCTTCTGACCTGTGCATTTCTGCCTTCTCAACTCCAAACAGCTGTACAGGTCCATGATGTACATTAGCTTAGTAACTACACCCAAGATATGTCAAAAAAGTTTAAAGTAATTAAGGGACAGCTCCATATTTTGTTAACTTCACCTGTAAATTGGAGACTAGATGCACAGGTAAAGACTAACAGGGTCCAGGACCAGTCCTTTTTTTAAATTTAAATTCACAAATTAAGCAATACTAAACAAGAACAATAGATTTTTACTTAGAGTTTTACTTGGTTTACTTCAGTAACCCAAGCTTCAGATAGTGAAAGAATTATTACTATCTATCTACCATTTGGTGAGTTCTGTGAAACTCCAATGCATGCCAGCCACAGAAAAAGCACTGAAAGTCTTCCAAAAACAAAAAGTTAGTGAAACAAATACCCCTCAGTACTGCGTGAAGACAGCAACAGGCACTTTCTTGAATGGCCACCAACACAAATTGGTAAGCCTTGAAATTTGACTTAGGCAAGGGTCCAAATTGTATTTCTTCAGGAGCCCTATTTCTTCAGGAATTGGCCCTCTAGGCCTCTAGGTAGGTGATTTTAAAAATCCACAAAAAAATTTATTGGGAAAAAAAGAAAGACACATCAAAATACCAAGTCCAGTACAGGCCACTTGCTTTATAAACTGGTAGAAGACAGAGAATTTAACTTCCATCTCCTGGAAAACTTTTGTTTTTCAGATATGGTAAGAGAAACCAGGCATGACTGGTGTGCTGGGTGAAAGACAACGTAACATACAACAAAACAACAACATTTGAACAGAGATTGAGAAAAAGTAATTTCACAGTGATAAGAACTGAATATTGGCATGACCTGGCAATGCGCTTTTACTGGCCAGAAAGCCAACCATGTGCTGGGCTGCACCAAAAGAAGTCTGACCAGAGGGCAAGGGAGGTGATTCTCCCCTTCTATTCCATCCTCATGAGACCCCACCTGGAGTGCTTTGTCCAGGTGTGGGGGTCCCAGCACAGGGAGGATGTGGACCTGTCAGAGTAGGTCCAGAGGAGAGCCACCAAAACAACCAGAGAGCTGAAGTACCTCCCCTTTAGAGACAAGCTGAGAGAGTTGGGATTGCTCAGCCCAGAGAACAGAAGGCTCAGGAAGATGTTACAGCACCTTCCACCACCTAAAGGGGTCCTACAGGAGAGCTGGAGAGGAGTTTTCTACAAAGGTAGGTACAGAGAGGGTTAGTGTCTTCAGACTGGAAGAGAGTAGGTTTAGATTAGCTATTAGGAAGAAATTCTTCACTGTGAGGATGGTGAGGAACACACTGGAACACACCCAGAGAAGTTGTGGATGCCCCATCTCTGGCAGTGCTTAAGGCCAGGCTGAAGATGGCTTTGAGCCATCCAAAAAATTGATTCTCAGAATTTTGAGAATCACTATTCTGAACTGGAGAATAGGGTCAGCAGACACTGAACTGGAATGGGTTAGCTTCACATTATGGTCCATTTCTTCCCTTGCTGTTCAAAGAATCCTCAAAAGAAAGCAATTCACTGTTGGGGTCTCAAAAGTAGTGAATGCACAGAATTGGTGAAAAATGGTTAGCAATGATGATTAAGTCAGTAGTGGTAAGAGGGATAAGTGAGGAACTGAGGTACAAACCAAGAGGTAGAAAGTTCAGTTTCAACATGGAGAAAATACTGAAGTAGTAAAAAAATTTATTAAAAGCACTAAGGAACAGAAGAGCAAAGATATGTTAAAACATACTTAAGTTAAAACAAACCTATGTTAAACATAGGAATTGCTAAGAGGAATTGCTAAGACAAGACAGAAAAAAGGAGCAACACATACCAGCCTCACTCTGAAGTTACCTGCAAAACACTTTTTCAATCCTATCCCGTCAGATATAAAATCACCACCAAAAAGCCAGGGCTTCATTTTCACATTAATGCACAAACCTGTTTCCCTACATTTAGGCTTACCTCACCAAAGAAGGGTTTTCAAGGGTATATAAACATAAAAGACTTATTTAGATGCCACAGCACTTTTGCCAGCTTTGTCACCAAGATTTGTTTCTTCTATAATTGGGGTAGAAATGTCATTATTCACCTGTTTATTGTCATTTCATTTGCAGAGTCCATGAGAATGAACTACTGTCATCCCCAAAGGCCCTGCTTCCAGGTAATGCACTTGGAAGATGGCATTTGCACTGCCATTGTCCACACTGTTACATTTCCAGACAGAATTTTCATTTTCCCCTAGCTTACTACCTCAAAACCTGCACTTCACCCTCAGCCCCTGCAGCACAGCCTCCATTATTGCTCTGCTTCTACAGAGATAATTGCAAAGGCCTCCTATGCAATCTGATCAGTGGACAGCTCTTAGAAACATTATCTCATTGAACCACAGCTTGAAACCTTACACTGTATGGTTTTTCCTACTAGATGAGGATATTTGAGAAATATTTTATACTAGGGAGCGACACAAATGTCTTTAAATAAAAGGAAATCCCTAGAAATAAATTTAGGTAATGCTGGCAGAAAATGATGGAAATAAATGCTAAAGAAATACATTCTGTTCTCATGATGGGAGACTCCCAGAGGTGAAGTTGTCATTACACCATCTTTTACAAGTGTCTCTTTTTAGAACATAATAAAAGCTTTGCACTACATATAGCAGAACAAAATGGAAAGATCAACACCCACTTACCTCTGAAATGCAAGAAGAGCCTTTCTCTGCAAGACCTCTTGCATCCCTCGCAAAGACGCTGAAAAGGATATATTTAATCAGTGCCACGAACGATGGGGAGATTTCATTCCACACACTAATTGAAGAAGCTTTAATACATTGACTGAAAAATGGTTGCACACGGAAAATTTAATGTCTATCATTGCTCCAGGTATCCTTCTCTAGGTTGCATGAGAATTTCCAAGTGTGAATGTTTATTCCTATCTTACCATCAGTAGCCTGCAGACTGTAAGTCAATCCCAGTGCCAAGTAGCCTTTAGCTTTGAACTCTGATGTTTTGTCCCCGAGATCAACAACTGCTGTGGCAAACCTTTCAGCTTCTTCCAACTGAAAATATTACAAAACATTCACGTGAGTCAAAAACTAGCTAAATTATAGTATAATATATTATACTATATTATAATCTTACATTATAATGATAAGAATTCTCAGAATGCTCAGAATGTATATTATGCACACTGAACCTATTAAAATCTCAGCCATGATTGCTTTGAAGGAACACTTCATTTTTCATTAGACTTAGTTTTCTTGCTAAATACTGAGTAAAACCCACAGATTTTAAGCTGAAACACCTATTCCTATGATTGAGAGAAATCTGGCACAAAGCACACTTACTGTGCTTTTGCCTTTTTTCTTTTTTTTTTCTTTATTAAAAAGGTATTTCTGGTCCATATATGCCATCTACCATTTTTTCACTTTATCAATAGAGTTCCTGACCCATGAACCATTTATTTAGAAAAATCAATCACAAGAACTATGGCTCCTAACCCTGTAAAAAAACAGTATACCATGCAGAACTCTGCTTCAAATACTGTATTGCTGAATGGTGCAAACTCATAAACAGAGAAACACATTAAAAAATCAAAGATTAGCTGCCATGCTAGCACATTATTTAATAATCTAGAAAGAAAAAAAAGCCCATTTGAATCCATTCCAGTAACTGTAAATGCTAAGTACAGTAAGCTAGTCCATATGGACTCAATCCATAGGGAACAATTCACAGAACTAGGGTATACCTTAATCAAGGCTGCATTTTGTCAGCCTCAACAAGTCATGTTTGTGCTACTACACCACTTTCTCAAGTGCTATATGTGACTTTTCCCTTCTCTTTTCCTTCTGTTTCAAATATCCTCATTCTTTAAAAATTACACAAGTATCTTGAAAACAGCATGATGATCTTTGATCACTTTAATGCTTTTATACAGATACACCCATTCCAAGTTTATCTAAAATACTCAACTGTCCCTATTACAAATTCATAAACCACAGCTGCCTGCAAACATGGTACCATCAGATGAGTCTCTTGATTATAAGAGATTTGTCTCATTATTTTCCAGAAAGTTATTTTCCTCTTGCAGAAAATTACTAAGTTGCATTTATGATCTGTCTTCCAATGTTTCAAATTCTGTATATTTTAAGCTATGTCTGAGACCAGTATCAGAATAGGCTACCTTGATAAACATAAGCTCTGTCAAGTATTTCAAATTAGCCATTCAAACAGGGATGTACATGTGCATGTACATTCTGTGCTGTGTATTTAGATATGCCCAAGTGCATGCAGTCACTGTGCAAAAGTATTTGCTACATCTCTAAACCAAGATTTTAGCACAGGTCTTGCTGAGAAGACAGAGGGCAGAGCTTACCCAGTGCAGAGATCCCATGCAGAGCTTTGCAGCAAGGAGTGGAATTGTTGCATCATCTGGTTTCAAACGTATACATTCCTTCAAGACTTTAACAGCTCGAGCAGACTGTTTAAAACATTTTCCATTTAAATTATTGAAAACATAAATGTGTTTGACAGATACACAATTCCTATTTACACCATTTACTTATTTTTTCCTTTGTGAAGGAGACATTACTACACATTTTGTTGACAATTGGTCAAAGCTCCTCAAGCCAGTAAAAGACAAGACTTTAGGCACTGCTATTGTTATCTAACTCCACAAACTTTCATTAAGCATCCCCACAAGAATGTAATTCCAATGGTTCACAATTCAGTTTTGAGATGCATCTAAAACTTTGCTAGGCCTGTAAACTCACAGTAGTTGAGCCAGACAAATGAAAGAGAAGGAGTGGGACAGAGTTTTCTAAACAAGCAGTGTTTTGGTGTTCTTTGGGAGTTAAAACAACACACAGGAATAGGTCTGATATAAGACAGAATGGCACTGCTCCTCTTTTTTTTTAACTTATTTGGGTCCATCCAATCACAGTTTGGAAAATAACTCAAAGTAAACAGAGTTGGAAGAAAAATCAAGTCTCTCAGGAACCCATGTGCTGCTAAAATATTTCCTAAGGAAAATACATTCCTTTCCCCCATTCTGAAAATAAGCAAAATATCCCATTGAAAATTATATTTAAGAAAACTAGTTGTTTACATTACACGTGAATGTATTTTCTGTAACATGACAGTGAAAAACAAAAATAACTGAAAACAGAGAATTGCATCTAAAAGCTTAAGTTCCTGGTTTAGATCAAATTTTTTAAAAATCCATTATTTGCACAGAATACAGAGTCTCAAAGGCAGCAATATTAAGGAAGATAAAGTCAGAAATTTCCAAAGGAAAAAAAAAAAAGAAGAGTATCACGAATCAGCATTAATTTGTACCTAAGTATAAAATAAATTAAGTCATCAAAAACACACTTACACAAGTTTTACAGGATAATAGGATCTGGTATAATTCACTGCTTGTACTCAATCTGCTTATTTTAAGATTATTGGCAAGATAGTTGTTATCATCATTTAAATTAGAAACTATTCAAATAACAACATTCTTTGTACAGCACTGGGAATAAATTCAGGAGTACAGCATACTTTGTTGATTCGAGAATTAGAATTATTTTCAAAAACACTACAGATGAAAATTATGGAAGTGCTAAACATTGTTATCAAAGGCCATCAATATTATGAATATAGAATTATATACACAATAATTATATGAAAAAATTTAGACTTACTTTTCCTGCTGCCATCAAGGACAATGCAAACTGATACCAGAGATGGAACTCTTCAAATGCAAACTTCATGGCTCTTTCTAAACACTAAATATGGTGGGAAGGGGGGGGGGGGGAATTGTTATTTCAGCTCATGCTCATGCTCTTCAATTATTGAGAAGACACACTAGTATTAAGACTTCTTATAGACTCTTATCTAACATACATGTAATAAAAAAATTAAATTATTCAAATACATGAAAATAGATGCCAGATTGTATATGGAAAAGAATTTAACAGCTCTCTAAGTCATCTCTTCTTGTAGGACACTTACAAGCTCAATATCATGCATCCTACAAAGCTTAAAATGAAATTGATCACAACCAGAGTACTATTGTTTAGGAAAGAATTGACAGTATAAAGTTCCTTCATCTAGTTGAAGCTACCCTAAGAAATTGAAAGCCCATTATATACAAACTTGATAAAAACATGAGCCCTTTTCAGTTAAGAACGTGACTTGGCAGTAGAACAGTTTAACAAGGATGAGACAGATTTTTGATCATTTCATATTCTTATATAACAACCAACTACTTCTGTAACCAACCAGCTCTAGCTAAACCAGAACGGAGCAAGAAGATACTGGAACTGGTTGGTGAATACTATTTCTACAGTTAGAATAATTTCCCAATTTTTGATTTAACCTACAACTGCTCCACCAGAGCAATCAAAATCAGCTCAAAGAGAATAAAACCCTAAAAAATTAAATTCCTATTATATAACTGAACAGAATGTTTTAACATTTCTGAATATGTGTTTATTACAATACTTCAAATTATAAAAGTTACAGACTATCGGCAGCAGGACTTGAGGGCAGATATCTTCTACTCACTAAACCTGCAATGTTCCCATAAACATAATGGTTCTTCAACATTCTAAAAAAGACAAAAAACCCACAACAAAAAGCCCTGCAACAAAACCATCAATGACACCAGACAAAATGTAAGAATCAGATTTGGAATCCAGGGCTGCTCTATCCCTGCCTAGTTGTTAGTCTTCTATATAAAACTGAAAGGTTGCCAGTCACTTAGAGAAAAAAAGAAATCAAAATTTTCAAGGTTTTTTGGTCTCTTGATTGTTTGTTTTTTTAAATACTTGTTGACATCTCTTGTTTTGGAAGTTGTAGACTGAAATATATGGAAGGCCACCTCTTGCACCTTTAGTGCAACCACCTAAAACTACATTTTGAAGGTGATTGTGTCTGTAGTGACAAGTAAATGGAAATATTCCTGATTAGATTATGTTGCCTGTGTGAGCATTGTACTCCTTTGCTCTGTGAAACACCTTCCATTGTACTGATCTAAACTGACTTGCATCCCAACTGGCACCCATGAAGTACTTTCAAGAAAAAGAATACTGAAACTGAGGGTTTAACATCATGTGAGATGCAGATAAATGGGTGACCATTAACATATACCACAGAAAAACTAGAGCACTTTTTTTTTATCTTTTTCTTAATAGAAGTCCTCTTATATGGTAGAGAGAAACCATTTCTCAATGACTCAATTCCTGAGTATGCCTTCATATTCTTTCTGGAGATTAATAATTAATTGTGGTCGGCAACAGTACCCTGCTGCTGGGTGAGCCCTGTTTCAGCAGGAGAAAGATCTCCTCTGCCCAAAGAGCTGTAGCTGTTTCACAGGTACAAAACTTTTAACAATACTTGGCAGTTTCCTGAAGAAGTTGCCACAAACAACAAACACAAACATGCTACATAATGAAACAGACAGTGAGGTAAGTAACACATTTCCCAAAGACCTGAACATTTTTTTAATGACTTTATTTTCTTTTTATTAACTTCAAAATTATTATAAACTGTAAGGACTATGGATGACCTCAAATATTAAGAAGTATAAAAGAAAGTTTTCTTCTAAAATCCTTTTTCATTCATTAATAATATTTTTTCTAGGAAATAATATTTACCATTTCTATATCCAGAACCACTTTTATTTTTTGCCATTCCTTCTTGCTCTCGACATTAACTGTGTACCCTTTTAAGCAGATCCATGCATCCCCACCTAAAAATGATGTGCATTTCTGTGGCATTAAACATTTACCACACCTTCCATGCAACTTTTCTTGTTTGGCCACCTCAAGTCACTTGTATAAATTTAGACAGTAAACATTTTGGGGTGGAAACTACCTCCTGTATTCATAAAGCAGTCAGAATAACAGTGTCCTATATTTGTTTCAGCTCTTTCTTCCTACCACAATTAACATGATTAACAGAAAACAGCAAAAATGCCACAGATGAACATTCACTACTATCAACAAACCTCTGAAAGCATTTCATACTGGCCTCTTCTTCCCAAGGCTATTGTAAGTAAATCATAGACTACAGATGCGCTTTGCAAACTGATGATGCGATCGTTCTTGTGCTCTGGTATTCTGCTCAGTACAGCATCACGGTTAGCCTGAAACACACCACAAAGAGAGAAACCAAGGCAGCCATTAGAATTCAAGCTATTTTTTCACCCCAGTTACTACCATTCTACTCAACCTCACTGTCAGTAGTTGCTATAAGGGATACAAAGATATCTGATACTAATTTATAGATAAAAAGAATTACCAATTTTATATATTAGTGGCAAGACTGGTGTTTCTACATGGACCTATTTTTAATTACTTCATTCTAATTCCATAATCTAAGTAATGTATTTAAAGTTATTGAAGAGTTCTCAGAAAAAAAAAAAGAAGGTATATTTTCAATATAATGGATATACACCTATGAAAATATCTCTTTATTTTTTGTGTGCTAGTAAAACATTCTAAAAGGATCTTCAAATCCTCTACTCCAGCTTCTGTAAAATAAGGCAATCAGCTTCTTTTCTCTTCACAACATTATGACACTCATCTCACTTGTGAATGGTAACATGCCCAGGATAACCCACTATCACCTTCAGCAGTTACTACTGAGAAGTGAAAACTGATCCTGGTTCTGGGCACAGCTTTGGAATCAGGCCATGTTTGCAGTAAGAGTTTGCACTTTGTTTTGTGAAAGGCATGTTGTAAACCTAATTCCTTAAGTAAAGTGTTCCTTTTGGGAAGGAAGAAAGCTGAGCTAGAAATGGATTAAATGAATTGACCATGTTCACAGAGAAACCATGTTCAAGAGCAAAGAACGAAATTCAGGTCTCAGAGTAGTTAGTACCTCCCTGAACTACACAGTGCTTCTCCCACTTTATGATCAAACCTCTGAAAACACATTATCTTGCTATCCTATCTATTTCTAGTTTTGTTGGTGTTTAATATTCCCATTGCACATTGGTACAAATTCAAGTATATCTGGCAGTCTGCAATCCCCCTCTTTATTTTTAACTTCACTGGGCATGGCCCCCTTAGCACATTTACTTAAAACTACTAGATTTTAATAGGTAGCTTATTTCTCCCTCTTATAGATGCAAAAAATGATACACAATAAGGGATAATAATTTTTTTCTCCACTTCAACAGGGTAACATTTTAAGCTCTGAACAAATTCAGTACATCTTTAAAATCAGAATAAATAAATACTGAAATTTTTTCTAAGAGATACATGGAATGCAAAATGCACAGACATCTCAGGAATTATCAGCTGAATAATCCACATCTTAGTTTGAAACAACCCCACACATGCACACACACACACCCCCAAAGAGATATTTTGCTTTCTTTTGATCAAGAAGTCTTTGGCTTTTACTTTTTACACTGCATAAATACTCAGTCAACTTCAAGAACTTCTTTTTAACTCCACCTCTAATCACTATTTGACTCAGTTCCTTGCAAGTTTTGAACAAGCTGTGAACTAGCACTTCTTGTGAAACAGTGGTTGACAATGCCAAAGCATAAGGATGTCTCATAATTGTTACAGATATCTTGTGTATCTGAACAATCATTTTCTTGGTAATTATAAACAGAAAGTATGTAGGAATGGAAGTGCTCAGTATTTCAGAAGTGCCATGGTGTCAGACACTCTGAGATGGCAGTCAGACTGCAATGTGTCATCTGGCCACACTTCCACCTGTAACACACTTGAGCAGCGTAACTCAGCACACCCTCAGAGCCAGTGCTCAGCCATTTTTCCACTGGTTAAGAATCTCCCACAAAGCTGAGCCCAGGAGGTGATGAGGAGTGACACAAAGTCTAGTTGGAGGCCAGGAACATGCAGTGTGTCCCCAGGATTGATACTGGGCCTGATCCCAAGCGTGTTTGCTGAACTGAAATGCCAAAGGGCTGTGCTGCCATGCAGAGGGGCCTCAACAGGCTGGAGCAATGAGCTGACAGAACCTCAGCAAAGCCCTCAGCAAAGTCCTGCACCTGGGAGGGAACAAACCCAGGCACCATACATGCTGGGCACTGCCCAGCTCAAAGGCAGCTTGACAGGAACACACCTGGGGGTCCTGGTTATCACCCAAGGTTAGCAGGAGGCAGCAAGGTGCCCCAGCTGGAAAAAAGGCCATTGATAGCCCAGGCAGCACCAGAGAAGTGCTGCCAGCAGGCTGAGGGCAGTGATCCTTCCCCTCTGGTCAGCACCGGTGAGGCCACACCTGCAGTACTGGGTCCAGTTCTGGACTCTCTAGTACAAGAGACATGGAGCTACTGGAGAGAGTCCAACAAACACCCCCCAGGCTGTATTAGACACCAGAGGAACTCTTCTATGAGGAAAGGCAGAGAGAGCTGTGACTCCTCAGCCTGGAAAAGACAATGCTCAGAAGGGGAGCCTTATCAGGGTTAGAAATATCTGCAGGGAGGATACAATGAAAAGGGAGGCAGGCTCTTTCCAGTGGTGTCCAGTGACAGGACTAGAGGCAATAGACATGAACCGAAACACTGAAGGTCCCCTCTGAAGATCAGGAACCTTTTTGTTTTTGCTCTGAGTGTTAATGAGCAGTGGCACAGGCTGCCCAGGGAGGCTGTGGAATCTTTCTCCTTGGAGATACTCAAAAGTTGTCTGGAGAGAGATGCAGCCTGCTCCAGGTGGCCCTGTCTGAGCAAGGGACTGGACAAAACAACCTCCAGAAGTCTCTTCTAAACATAATCATTCTGTGATTCTGCTACCACAACTCAGCTGACATGCAACAACACATACATGCACTGTTAACTTGAGGATATCACATCACAGAAACACAGAATGGTTGGGGTTTGAAGGGACTTTTTAAAGATCATCCTGTCATGGGTGGGGACACTTTTCACCAGACCACATTGCTCAGAGCCCTGTCCAACCTGGCCTTGATTGGGGTATTTTCTTACTAATTCACAGACAATGAAAGTAAGGGATCAGAGTACTTTAACAACACAATAGCATATCAAAACACCAACTGTTACTCAGTCTTCTCTAAGTGTTATTTCTTTCCGAGATATTGGTTTCAGAATCATAAATCACATACTACTTCACAGCTACTACAGCTAGAAAGTTAGCATGCACTGAAGCTGAAATAACAGGTCTCAACTCTCAGAAAGGTACATTTGTAATGATGAATATTTTTATGCTCAGTCTTCCCCTTTTCCCCCTCCAAAACTAATTTGAACAAATGACTTAGCCAAAGTAAGTCAATCATGTCAAAGATTATACTCCCCCGAAACAAACTCTTTTGCCCGAAATAATCTGCAATAATTACTGTAAAAAAATTTGAAAGCTTGCTAAAGGTATATGCTCTACAGTGACAGTATTTGATATAATTAGGCAGAACTAACTCACAAAGGAAAAGCTGTAAGTAACCTGAAATGACACTTAACAAGGCAGTACTTTTAATTTGGTTTTTGGCTTCTTAATGATGATACTACACAGCAATCAGCAGTCAGATCTTGCAGAACTGGGACTGCTTTCACTTCACACCAAGACCACAGCTCACATCAGAATTCTCTACATCTTCACTGCTGCACATTACAGAGAAACAGGCAGCATCCCTCAGCATATTCTGTAGCAAAACCAACATATGATAAGTCGAAATGTTTGCTCAGCTGATTTTTTTGTGTTATGAAAATCAGAATCTAGACAGAATTTTTAGATTCTGTCACGAATACTGCAAGGCAGATCACTAGGAATGAGGAACGCAGTTAGCACTACAATGTAAATATCTGCCACCTTAAAACAGTTAAACTAGGACAATGTTCATTGAAATGTTCTGATCCTATTTATCTGTAGCAAAACAGAGATTATGCCAAATCATGTAAGCATTTGAATCACCTGTAGAACTTAAAAGACTACATCTCATTGATGTGCAGTGAGACAGACTGCATGATGCCTGAGACTGTAGAGATTTCACCCCTCTAGCTAAAAAAAAAAAAAACAGCAAAAGCTCCAGCATTTTATTTTATCTGAGAACATAAAACTGACATGGTATGAGAATGTCAGTATGTGGCAGTTGATTGATGCCTAGCAGAAAATATGGCAGGTTGATAAAGGGCACAAGTAGACCATTGAAAGGAATCATTTATTGAGGAAATGGGGACATTTAAAAAAATAATTCAGTAGCCAAGACTGAATGTCAGTATCATTAAAAATAATTTATAAATTTGAGTGACTGAAGTTTAATGCACAAAGGAAGGTACTTTTTGACCATGTTTATCATGCTCTTCTAGTAGTATTTAATTTGCGTTTTACTACAAAAATAACTTAAGATTTTGTGTCTGTCTGAATAGCAACCAACTGGTGCAACAATGCTTCATACTGGTCAGTGATGCCAAATGAAGGACTTGGCTTGTTCACCTGCCTCTGGCTGGAACAAGGCTGGGTACAGCCAGCCCAAAGGAGAAAAACTCCGTAACACTTGCAGACCTCATCTAGCTGGCTCAGAGAATCAAAAATTTGAGTTTCAGCAATAACTGCCTGCTTTCCTAACAGAAAATAAAAGAAAAAGCAAAGGCTTGAGAAAAAAAAAAAGCCCATTTTAACTAAAAATGAAACAAACCAACCAAACCAAACCAAACAAACCAAGGAAAGCACACACGTACAGAAAATGCACATTCACTCTATTTTACCTACCATAGATTCACTAATAAGCAGCAACAGTAAGGCTTCTTCTGTATTTTCTTGAGGACAGAAGATGCTGTTCAAAATGAAAATTTAATTATTTAAGCAGAACACATTACTTTTATGAGTAATTCACATACATATATTAAAGCACTGTAAAAACTGGAAAATGTCCAAAAATGAAAAGGAAAGTAACTTGCATTAAAAAATCAATTTGTTAAAATGCATTTCTTTGCAATGCTCTGTATTTGCATTTCAGAAAAGTTGGCTGAACACAATAAAAGAACAAAACTACCACAGCTGTCAGAGTTGAACTTATTCAAATATCCCAAAATTGAGCATAATTTGACAACTGTAAACACTAAACCTATAGTTTAACTAGCCTGTTACACCTAATCTGTCTGAGCTCCATCTACATCACTGATTCAAGTGCTGGCAAGAGGAAACCCTCAGACAAGAACAGGAGAACTTTTGTATTTTAGGCAGTATGTGGAGACATACTTCTATCAGTCTTTAAAAAATTTTTGCTGATGCTTTCAATAGCTATGAATATTTTTAAATAGATCCATGACAATCTCCACCTGTTTGCCTCAGCCAGTCTTAGCTCTAAGTAGCAGAATTATTTGCTTGTAATGAAGTACAGTTCCTTCCAACTTAATGCTGAAGGTTTGCATAGGACTAGTTTCTAGACTTTAGTGTTTTCTCTGAATACTGGATACTTTCTGAAAACTCTTCTAAGCTGGTGGACAGACAACAGTAATCTGCATTGGGTACTGGCAGGAATTCATCAATCCATCTGCATATACATTAAAAAATCCCCCAAATCACTATGTTTTATCTGTTCAGCTTTCTTCCTCTAAACTATTTCTGAATTAGCCCAAGCAGTATTTTCTATTAATTCAGTCCATTAGTTCCACAATTGCCTATTTAAATGGAGAAAATTATTTGTTGCTGTTAGTAATCAATTCCTATAGTCCCAAGGATGCTTAAACTACAATACAATATAGACAGGAAACAAAACTTGTCTGACATTGAAACATCTTTTCAGGTTTTTTTAAAGCACTAGAAATATAAGCAGTAATTCAATGCCTGAAAGAAAAGAGAAACTAAAAGACATCTTAATTCCAGGCAGTTTGAAAGCAACATTGTGAATGTATTGTGGTAATACACAACAGCTAAGACCCCAGGGCAGCTGTTCTGTTGTTGTATTTTTATTTTTTAATCAATGCAACTGCTCACCAGATTTTTAAGAGTATTCCAAATCTTAGAATTTAGCATATCATTTGTTATTACATAACAAAAGAAATTTCAAAACATAGTTAGTCATGAATAAGAACCACCCACGATGAGGAATGAGGAGTGATGAGGAAGCATCAGAGTGCTCCTTATTTAACAATTCACTCCTCTATGCAGAATTTAACAACCTGGAAGAAGATTGAACCTGACCAACTGACAATGGCACCCAGAAAGTAGAATAATGACTGGAAAGAGTTGCTGGAGAAATTATTCTCTCAGAGAAAGAAGAAATGCTGCCCCAAAAAGTACTACTAAAAAGCCACTTATCAAAACAAAAGCAAACACTATTTTGTCTAGCAATTTCAAACGTATTTTTGTAGATATGTTGATGTTTATCTCAAACAAAATCCTCCCCGTGCAGAAATTAGTGAGACATTTCTTTGACCTTAGCAAAAAAGCTCAGTTAAGTTGACTGAACTAATCTTCTGTTTGTCCTGATAGATGCAGGCACATGAGTAAAATAATTTCAGTGTAACAGGGCAAAAGAAGCAACTGAAAACATGAAACAGCTATCAACCAAAGGCAAACCATGGAAGTTATGTTCATTTGAAGAACTGGTTCAAGTAAACTGAAGAAGCAATAACACAGAGATCTAAAAAACCATAAATGCTATTAGCCAAATTACACCTATAATCCTCATAAGAACACAACGCAGTTATTTAATGTCAGGTAACATACTTAGAAAAAAGTGCATTGCAGATTCAGAGTTGGTGGTCAAAAGAATACCTAGGAAAAAATTTCCTAAATGTCATTGTCTTTGATACTTGCTTTCAGTCACTGCTGGAGATGAGATGCTTGGCTGGACATACTTTATGTGGTATGGTATTAACCAGTCTGACCTGATGAAAGGTCATATAAAATTAATTTCATGCGCTGTTGAAATTGTGGAACTCCTCACCTGCACGTGCCAAGAACAAGAGAACTAAACTGAACAAAACCCCACTTTTGCAGGAAGCATGTTGCTGTGAAGGATGAGTTGAGAATGGAGAACGTAAGTTTGAAAGACTGAGCCTGAGAAACCTGCTGTAACTATTCTGGATGCAGGAAGGAGAACTGCTAGAAGTCTTTGAAGATAAAGGCCATTCTATTTAATAATAGTAAAGACATCATAATTATGTGGGCTTGCTGCTGTGTAAAAGATTCCTTAATGGAACTCTGAAAAAAAATACAGCTAAACAACTCAAATGGTGTCATATTGCAGGCATTTATGTTACAATATAAAGTGAACACTAAAACAAAACATCCCTCCATTAAGTAAGTAGGGCTACTTCCATAGTCAAGATACTAACTTTGAAGAAAAATTTCAAATTCAAGGAAATGGCTATCCATATTTAATAGTAACCCTATTGGTGATTAGTTTGGGAAAAAAAGTTACATTTTCAAGAAGGAAGAAATATACCATAGCTACTCTAGAATTCACTATGAGATATAACAGACAAAAATGAACCCAAAAGTATCACTTACCTGATTTAACGAAAGATTAAAACTGAATTAAAAGGTGGAATCATAAAAGAAATGCCAAAACTAATCTAAGATGATAACTAAAAGATTAGCCTTGGAAAATAAACTAGCTTTGAAACTGCTAGATAAATTTCTAGACATGTTATTTTTTCATAATGCTTCCTGGACCAACTTGAATCTCCATAATATTGAATATTTCCTTTCTATGATAAAGCATATAATAGATGTCTAGAAGCAGCACATAACTTTTAAAATGTGCAGTATCTGATTTGCTACCCACTTCATGTTTTCTTTTGTATCCCAAATATAATAAGAGATATTAAGTCTATCATATACACCAGGATAAAAAAAATATTTCTGCAACTGAGAACAAAAGGTCTAATGTATGCAATGCAAACTTCCCCTGGGAGAAGCATATTTCTTCCCTGGTTCTCCTCAGAGAATCTATTTATCTATCCACACACTGCTAAATTCCTTCTACATTTTCAAAAATGCAAACTAAATTATCCAGTGCACTGGGTAACAACTGCAAGTATAGAAACAAAAGAGGTTTAAACTCAGCCATACTTCTCTCCAGTGTATACCCGTGGTCTCCTACTGAGTGCATAATTCTTCATATTGGAACCTTTTCGCAGTGGATCATCAAGGGGTGATTGGTGAGGAGGATCTTCCAGGGGATTCCAGTAACTCTGTTCACACATACCTCGTAACAAAATTTCTGCAAGTTGTCTTGCTATTGTCTGTAAAAGCAAATGATAAATATTTTCCCTAGAAATGCTGAATACAAACTCTTAAAAATGCTCAGATTTTTTCTAATGACGACTACTTATATGGAATGTATTTTTGTACTCTATAACATCGAAAAAAAACAGCAATGATGCTGTTTAAAAGGTAAAAGTACCCCGTTCAATTCTCTAAACACGAAGAAAAATAACAGCAATAACAAACAATTTTTCCTTTTTGTTAGTTAATCCAGATACTTCTGAAGTATGAACAACTCAGCTGCTACTCCTAAGAAAATCAATAACCTAAGATGCTCAATAACTTCTACTACATCTTCAGACCTGGAGCAGTTGTTTGCATAGGAGAGAACACAGTGGAGCAGTCCAAGACACAGAGAGCACCAGCACCCTAAGATGTGCACCTTCCACCTTAACTCCTTTATCATAAGAAGTTCTTCATCCTATTAAAATTTGCAATACTATCCTTCTCCATTGAAAGTCTAGTATTAAATAATTTTAATATATTTACTAGGAATCAGTTATTGAATTAATTAAGAAATCACTTACCTTCCTTACTACTAGTTTGGAAGTTTTAAAGGCCCAGTATTAGGAAACTAATCTAGGATATTTTGAAAATAATTACATGGCAGTAAAAAATGAGCCTCTACTTTTATTATATAAAAGATTCAAGGTTCTGACAATATAAGTGACAAATATTCATGATTTTGCTTTCATGGTTTTCCTTTAAGAGGCTTTATAACTTGATAGCCTTCAACTTTATAGAAACCGCACAAAAATGATGCTTTCTGTTCTCACCCCTACTACCTTACAGAACATAAAACTACATTGAAACTACAATAAATAAGGCAATTATAACTAAGGCTGAAAGTATGGTCAATCAGAGACCCGTCAGGTTCTAATTATAACCACAAACAAGAAAAAGGAATAGGGAGGAGACTGGATACAAAACATTCTTTACTTTAATCATTCATTAATCATTCTTAAGCCAGGAAATGTAACCTTATAAAGTGTTGGCTAACAGGTCCTTATCAATATGCTACATATCCAGCTATTTGTTTCTAACTCATCCACTGTATTTGTGCTTTCTCTGCCTACTGAAACTCAGATGGTAGAGTAGGAAAGGAGTTTAATATAACTCACCATTCGCAGGTTTTGTGTAGTTCTTGTTTCGACAGCTCTTAGTAACTCTCTAAATCTACCAACTCCTCTTGTCAAGTTCCTGTATATAAACATAGAATTTGACAGTATTCCAACTTGGATGAAGTAACACCTTAAAATATTACTCAATAAAATAGTTAAAATCCATGCTACATTTTTTTTTTTCCTTTCTTAGTAGCCTCATTGCCTTTCTGTGAGATGGATATATAGAGATATTCATCTGGGAACCTCACCACTGATTACTGTAACAACATTCCCTGACAGTTTATTGAAAAAAGAAACATTTTCATGATCAGTACATAGATCAAAGGAAAGCAAGGAAAAAAGTAAGAAGCAACCATCTCAAAAAGAAAAAAGGAAAACCAAAGTTTTTTTCATTGCTACAGTAGTTCAAGTTTTCAATTCCATTAGGTTTCAAGTATAAACCTTAAAAAAAATCCATTTTAGCTGCCCCTTAATACCTTAAAACAGGGAGATTAAAAATTAGTAAATCTTGTAACCCTGAAAGCAAGACAAAACATAAAATTTTGAACTCCTTTTCAAAAAGATAAGAGCACAAACAGTTTAAGGCCCACTGTGTGGCCAGAAGAGGACTGGGGGATCAGTGTTCAGTTCTTGACTCTGACGTGCTTTCCATGTGGCTTCTGCAATCCAAGTTTCTCCATCTACACTTCTTCCACATCTGCTGCCTAAACAGCTTTGGCAGAGATTCAAGACCCTCAGAGGCACCACTGATATTTTAGCAGGTCTGAACTTTCTTCTCAAACAATATATTATATTGAATGGTCTTATAGCTTTACCTTTTTCTCACCTCTTTATCAGTTGTTTGGAGGTTTTATTGTACATAAAAGCAGTTGAAAATATTCTACTTTATATTAATACAATTTGTCTTTGAACTGGTGAAGGATTGGGTTAGCTTTAGGTTGTCCTGAACAACAGAATTCTGCAACGTGAACACAACAGATAGGACAACCATTTCACTACTTCAGGTTTAGTTACAAAAGAAAATTATTTGATCAAAAGTGTATTTTGTGGTAAATCATAGCTGTTACATCACATATTGTCTTAAAGTGTGATGTTATGTGCAAGCTGCATAGCATTCACTTAACACAGCCAAAAGAGACAAGAATTATTACATATTCTGTAAGCTTTCTATAAGTAAAAGCACTATTGCACTGCACTATAAATCAGATGTTAAAACTGCCTTCCTTGTTGCTGTCTGTATTTAAAAATATGTTTAAAATACTGACTTTTGAACTGCAGGTCTATACAAATTCAAAAAAAGCCAGTATTTTTATACAGGTACTTTCTTTCAACTCAGTTGCAGAATATCTGAAACTAGTGTTTGATGCAAAAGATCTTGCTATAGAACTGTAGGACTCCTATCACTTTACCTAGAGACCTACTCATTTATCTTACTCTTCAGATTACATGACAGCCCTGTTCTGTTTTACATAACAAAGGATCATCAGGTTATTTCAGAAACTTTAGTTTCCACACATTTTTCACTAGCATGGGCATCATCTTTCATCAGCACAAATTCATCTTCTAAAATACTTTTATATAAAAGCTAATTTTAAAAGAAATAGCATGACCAAGTAACAAAACCCATATGAATGGTTCAAAGTTATGCTAAAGAATGCCACCAGTTGGCTAGAGAAATAATCATCAGTCACACAAGACATAAAAATTGCTTGTAAAAAGCCCATGTGCTACAGCAGAGCTTGACCACAGAGTGACCAGCTACTACATACTAAATGAAATTCATCTTGTGCAAACATCTGCATGGAAACAACTGTGTGAAAAATTATATTAATTTATACATTTCAAACAGGCAGCCTCAATAACTGATGACTATTACAACTTCATACACTAAGGAAGGACAGAAAGTCATTAGGCCAGATTTCAAGAAAACCTCCAAACTCATTTGAAGCTGGATACATTCAGCACTTTTGTAAAGCCAAAATATCATTCAGTAATGCCACATTCCAAATATTTTAGAGAGACAAAAGCAGTCCACTGGAATCCCAGCTTTAAGTCCTCTGGTCTAAGTAGGTATTTCTCATTAATGGAGTTCTCTCTCAAAGACTGCATTGCAAAGTCACAAATGTGTCCCTATAACAAGATTTAAAAAATAAAAAAAAAAATCCAACCAAACAAAGCAGATTCGCCACAAAACTCCCTGCAAATGCTCCTTGCAAAACTGTTGAAAAAAACTTATGAGCAAGAACTTGTCAGCTTGAAATTTTATATTCCCAGTGCAGATGAAACACATACTATGTAGTAGAACTTCAAATCACAATAACTTCATTAAATTTTAGGAATTGGCATTTTTTCCATATGAAGTTTATGTCTTTTGATGGGTTACAAGAACAATAACAAAACACTTTATGAAAATGCATGCAACTTTCACAAGCCTTCAAACACTTCATGACAGGTTACTTTTAGTTACCCATTACACTTTTTAAGCATCTGCAAGGGAATGAAACTTGTGACTGAAGTTCTACTGTATTATGGAAAAAGCAGTAAGATTGTACAAGAAAAAAAGCAGTTAAAATACAGAATTAGCTTTTGCTTCATAAAGCATTTAACAGCGATCCACTGCACACATCAAGACAAACACAAAACAGATTTGTCAAGCATCTTCTACATGAAATTTACTATAAAAAACTCCTCAAAACTACAATCTAAATCACCCTAAAATTGAGTTAAATGCTTTCAGAGACAAGAAATGAAGCAAAATATACCATTGATAATATGGTAGATCTCCACATCACACTGCTTTTAGCAAAGTACATTTCGTGTATTTGTTAACAGTTTGTAACATTGAGAAGAGTGGTGGCTGCTCTGGCACATGGTTTCCTTCCTAGCCTGGGACACACACAGCTTTTACCTGCTTTTCACTAGGATGTGCTTTCATGTCAGCTGCTCTCCCTGTGCTGATGGAATGCCAGAGCAAAAGGGCACATTAACTTAGACAGCAATGTCCCACAGTGTCTGTAAACGACTTTGAGATCCCTTCCTTTCAGGGACAAGGAATTTTAAGGTACATTAACATTGACTTGGAACTGACATGTTTTCAGTGATTTCAGACAAGACAAAGACAGCCCACTGATAGTAATGTACATGTGTGTTTTTATGACTGTCTCCTTCCAGAACATGCTCAAACCAACTCCTTTGAATTGTATCTTCCTCATTTTTAAAGACAATTAGAATGTTTGCTGCTTTAAATCTTCAAGAAGAACACCCTACTTTGACTCTTTAAGTAGCAATCTGCCAGTTAGGCTGAAAACCAAAATCTACTGCAATTCTGTACAGACATGCCCTTAGGGCCTGTTTGCATCCTTGTGTCTACATATTTGCACTCTAAACCCCAAATATTCATGTTAGACCCTAATTTAATTATTCTGATACAAGACCAGCTTTTAGGCTCCTTAAAAATTTCAGACAGTATTTCTGTTTAGAATAATGCAAATATCTCAACTGCACCTATACAAAGGTGCTCACTCCTGAACAGAGACAGAAATTAATAACTGTAGATATGATACAAGCAAAGTGCAGGAAGAAAATTAAGGGGCATCAAGGATAAGCTTTCAAGGCAGGATCAGAAAAGGTGTATATAAGCATGAAGGCCAGCAGTAGCAAACTTTGGGCACAAACAAATTTGTCACCATCATCACCAAGAAGGTTCTTGCTTTTAAAAAGCATGTTTAGCATCAGACAACAGTGCTTTGGCATCATTGGTCCAGATAAACTTCACCTCCACCAATACTTCTTATTTTTGTGGTTTTAAACACATGAAAAAATAGAAAAGAATGAAAGAAACTGCTCAACCAAAAGCAGCCTATGTTTGAATGATATTAGAACAAAACCCCCTAACACTATTCTCTATAACAAAATTAGTGAGATCAAATCACGGTGTAATCAAAACAGACTAAAAAGGAATGTTTGAAAATTAACCTTAGAAATGTTCATAAGATTAATTTACTCTGTCCTTACAGCATGTTTTGGTAATATCTTCACAATTAGTGAAAAGGGCTTTGTCAGGCATTTCCTTTATGCTTCTCAGTCAAAAACCTCAAATATTTAGTCTACCACTGCCTTTCAGTGATTAAAAATTTAATTGGAATAAATTTTTGCATACTGAGCTAAACCAAACCTCACCTACTCTGCAATTTTGTGGCTAAATTGTCAAAGCTTTTCCCATTTAAGAGAGAAAAGCAGATCCAGAACCATGCTGGTGAACAGGCTGAGCTACATATACTACTCTATTACTTCATTGCTGAGACTTACTATATCACATTTTTTAAATATTCATCTTTTAAAAGGGGAGAGAAACCAATAACAATGACATCTACAGGGCTTGAGCAAAGCAATGAAGTAGAAGTTGCTTTTGGAATTGAGCTCACTTCCACCTTCTCTTGTGCTTTCTCTGTCTGTATTTATAAACTGAAAAAGAAATGCAACGTTTGTAAACTAATAAAGACACTGCCAGTTTTAAAGTTTGGGGTTTTTTTTCTCCCAAAAACTCAAATATGAAAGGAAAGAAAGGAATTATTTTAAAGGTAAGGAGTAAGGGCAAGTGAAACTCTTAAAATGCATGCCAATCAGAACAGTGACATTTCAGAAACTTCAGTATAACTGACATGTTTACAAAAAAATGCAGTTACTAAAATCCATACACTCTAGCTATTACTTTTAGCCAATTAAGAGTCATTTACATAGTATTAAGGCCAGAAGCAATTTCATATCAAAAGAAGTTACTACCTAAGCAAAAAGCAAGAAATGAGACCAATCAAGAGATTAATTCTTAACCTGTAAAAGAACATCCTAATACTGAGGAATGCAACTTACCCTACTACTTTCTATAGTCCTACAGAGATGGAATTAAAAAAAAAAAAAAATTAAAAGGACTGCAATTCTGTGGCTTGCTTCCATAACTTTATTAAAGGCCTGACCAAATGGACAAGACTACATACTCTGCACAAAGGATGGTGCTTTGGATGATTGTTATTAATGTCTGTGTCTGTTTTCCATCAGGTTTAAGAGGGTGGAGAAGTATAACTTAATTCACAATTAGGAAAACATCCTGGTAAGCATTTAGGTACCTATCTATGAGAGGCAGCATAGTTGCAACTTCAGACAGTTCTGTTTTCCCACTCTCCCTTTCATACTTACACTTTCAGTACACCCACAATATTATATAATTTTCACAAAACATTAATTAACACTGGGCATTATTTTCTGAATAAAATGTAGAAAATCCCAAATTTGCTGCCAGAATCTAAACTACTCTTTAAAAAAAAAAAAATTAGAAGTCTACTTTAAAGAATTATCATGGCATCCTTCTTATTTTATCCATTGTTACCTCATGCAGAAAGAAAAATCCCAGATATCTCAAATTTGCTACAAAAGATCATGTTTGTTTGATGCTTGAAAGTTCTTAACACATGTTTGAGCTTATAAATAAAACATCTTCGATGTGCCATTAGAGCTACACAAGCCTAAGTATTTGAAAGAGCACAATGAAGCAGCAATTCTGGCATTCATGTATTCAAAATGAAAACACTTGCTGCCTAGACTGCAGTTCCACTGGTAGTTAGTCCATCTAATGGCTCACAACCTGAAGAGGAAGATCTTATCCTCCTCATTCTCATCTCTTAGTGTTTGTTTCCTTTTCCCACCATTCTTCCTTCTTGGTATTTTCATACTCTCAATTGCATGGTCCCATCTCTATTCTGACAGCCACACCAGCCATTATCAACCTTCCAGTGAATCAATTCTTCCCACCAGAATGACAGAAAGCTGCCATTTCTTTGACAACAAAACTCCACAGAAGAATCAAACAAGCATCTGAAACAGCAAAAGGCAAACAAGGAAAATGCATACTAGGAGGGTAGGAGCAGGGTGGGTCTGTGGAAAATGACAATAGCAACTTCTCTGCACAGTGGAAATACAAGAACATTAACTAGGGCAGTAAAATGAGCGTTTTGAGGGGAGCAGGGGAAGTGTATGAAATATTAACTCCCTATCTGAGGATCCAAGACCATTTTGTCTGCCACCCATCACAATTCAACATAAAAGCAAAACCTTTAATCTGATGCTTGCAAGTGCAATCAATAGCCACTGCCAGCAAGACATGCGGCACATGGGCTAAAAAATGCTAAGTATCTTCTTGGAAAAAGTGAGCTGGAGTCAGAATCCCAACTACAAACTATTAAGAGTATCAGTCTTGAACATAACTCAGATACTAACATTACTTTCACTGTTCTTTGTATAACTAGTTATTACAAAACTTGGTAAGATTTTGAATAAAAGTAATTCCCTCATGTTTATATCCACCTTAGTCTTCCATGTAACACTGCCAGGTTTCCCACCTGTAACTTCACAATGGAATCTTGTTTTCAACTCTTGAAGTTAAGACACAGTTCTGAGTAATAAACATACAGTAAGGTTTGAAAGAGAAAGCATTCATAATGGATGATTTTATCTTGAATGTCTGAGGGAATAATAATTTCCTCTCATGTTCAAATAGTTTTTTCAATGAAAAAGGTGAGAACAGTATAGGAAGCAAGGACGAGGAAAGCATCTGATATGACAGACAAAGTATCCTTTGAAAACTTATTTTTGCTCAGAATCACAGAGAAATTATTTTTGTTCCTATCTTGAACATATCCCTGCCTTAGCTTCCTAAGCACACAAACACAAAAGCAGGCATATAGAAAACAAAGCTGTGTTGAAAACTGCAACAGAAGTGATTTTGTTTGCTTTCCAACACACAGCAGTGATATTTTATATATAAGAAATGTGATACTTTGTGGGATTTCAATGTTTTCATCTTACTTTCTATTCTTTACTTAAACACCAACTTGTTTTGAGACTGATGTAGGATGTGCAAAAGGATTTCAAGAGATGCAGAGTGATGGGTATCTTGCACTATATTCTAATACAGCAGAGAGCTGATCTTTCAGGATCTTCATGTGCATTTATGTCAAGCATTTACATAAACCTTTCTCTCATGGACTTCACCCCCATAAAACCCCTATCAGTGAGCACTGTATGGATATACATGTGGAACAGAAGCACCTATAGACTGCCTCCCATCCACTGCTCCTCTCTTACCAGAAAGAGAGTAATGTTCTTATGCTATTTATGTTATATGCTATAGTGAAAAGAAAAAAACAGATAAATTCTACATAGTTAAGTCCTAGACTCTAAGGAGGGCTTTTGTTGTGCTTGTCAAACATTTAGAGTCAATATAAATCAATTATCTCAATTATATGAAAAATGAGAAAAATTTGTTTATTTTTTTATTCATTTTTTTCAGGGCTAATTTTCTATTAGAAGAAGAAGCCAGTCTATAAGAAACAACTTGCTGGAGGAGACTAGGAATGTCTTACTTCACTGTGACAGTGCCAGCAGAGGTAATGGCTGCATGAGGAGTACAGATCATCCCTGGGATGGGCAGATTTTGACTGAGAATGTGAACCATGATGGAGACTAGACCAAACTGCAGTCTGGATCCAGAGCAATATCCATGGAGGGGGGGGTGTAAAATAAAGCAGAAGCAAAAAAAAATAGCTCTGAAATCGAGGTAAGTCGATTTCACATGATGGCCTCCTGATTTTAGACTTCAACCAAAATGCCACTTTGCTTCAAGAACATACATTTCCAGTATATTTGTGAACATTACTACCTCAAAAATAAAAACCATAAACCAGACAAAATCAATTTGTAAATCTCACAACAACACAAATACTAGGATAGAAGAAACACTGGGTACCTAAAGAGCTGTCCTTTCTCAGGGGCACTGTACTTGAAAATAGCTATGTTAAATACCAATGTCAAAGTTCCTCTGCTCACAGCTTTTCTTGGAAAAACATCAAGGCTTTGAAATCCTTCAATATGAAATTACAAAGCAACTACTACACAAGTTATGTAATCAGCCTGAAAGAATGGAAAGTTACATTTCAGAACATTTTTTAAAAAACACGTAACCCCTACTCCAAGTTTTTGAACAACTTCCTCAACTTCTTTGTTACAGATTTCCAAGCTGAAATGTTCTTCATCTCCCAAGTGAAAAAGGGGTATGTAGTTTGGTTTTTTAATAAAATTCTGTACGCTTCAGAAGAAACCATTAATTTCAGTTTTGTGTCTTATTAGCACTAAACTAACACTTTTCTGGTTCAGACTGTTTCCACTTCAGTTTCTTCTTTTTTTTCTTTAGGTAATTGCATTTCCATGTATTTTCAAAATACCACCACTTAGCAGAAAGGCTAAGTTAAGTTTCAAGCACTTTCTAGTTTTTTTATACAAGATAATGCATACCTGAAAGATAATGACTGAATTCTCTACAAAAACTCGATTAATAGACTTAAAAGAAAATCTTTGTACTGTTAACAAATGAAAGGGAAATTTGAAGTAGATCAACCAACTTTATAGGTAGGCAGCAATACTCCCTATGTTACTGTTGAAATTATGGTCTTCCAGCATATATAAAAGTTATCTTATTTTCTTTTCTGCTTTGAAACTGACACACATGTATAAAGATGATTTTAGATAACATTCAAACTTGAAGTATGTTGCAAATCTTCCTGTAAAGATCTCAAATCTACTCTCTGTAACCTAACATCAGGAGGGATGATGTATTTAAAAATGAAACAAGACATCCTTAAAATAGATTTATTAAAAAGCAAGCTATAATTTATCCCTATTAGAAAAAGTATACATTTGAAGTTCTCTTCAGTTCTGGTAAACCCAAGATTAAAAAAAAAAAATGAAAAAAATAAAAAAGCAAGCCCTAAAAGCAGCCACATGACAAGCAGCCTGGAACAATGACCATATTAGGAAATATTGAAAGAACTGTGATTGACTTTGAATTAAGGAAGGAAACTAAAGGATGTAACAGCAGGAATATGTCAAATAATGATTGTCACAGAGCTATTTTTCCTAACACCTTGCTTCATATCATACCACAAAAACAGTACCACTGGCCAACAAAATTAGAAGAAGAAATTCAAAATTCTATATATAATGCGGAATTAGCTTATAAACTGCAAGTGACCACTGTACTAAAGACTGCAAAAAAAAAAAAAAAGCTTGTGTAGGAGTTAAGAAGCTCACAAACAACTTCACTGTGAAGAATTAAAATACACATGAAATAAAATCTTTCAAAGCTCACACCAGACCAGCTGATAAAATCTAGGAAAAACACTCCTGTCTGAATATTCCTTAACAATCCACTGCATGACTCTTTTTGTGCAGTTGCTTTTTGTTTTCTTCATTAATTGCAATTTGCTATGTCTACTGCTGGTTGCTTTTACACAAAACATGTCAGATTAAATGCACTATTTCCATCCCTGGCCTCCTATCAAAATCCTTCAAAATGCAGAATTCTTAGCTTATTCTTAACCATGACTGCCACTGGGATTTTGGCAGTAACTGTATTTTATTTATTTTTTTGTGCAGACATGAAAACAGACATCTTATTTTTAGTTCCGATAAATGAAAAAAAATTAGCTTTCAGAACATTCCATTCCTCCTGCAATTAAATTATGAAAACAGAACTAAAGTGCAAGTCTCAGATCATGTTAATGCACCACTTCAATACTTTAAGAAAGAGATTTCAGAAGTGTAGTGATTGTTTCCACGTTGAAATTCCTGGACAGCTTAAAACTCAGCTAGTTTTTTTACCCTACCTTCAGTACATTAAAATCTCGAACTCTTTACAGACACTGATTATTTCCTTCATCTCTGGTTTATGTATTTGAAAGAATAAGAAGCAATTTTGGTACAAAACAATAGTCCCATCAAGAGTCCCAGTATTTCAATAAAATCACATTTTTCTAATGAAATAAGAAGCCCCAGACACAAGTTTTTAAACTACGTGCTTTCAACAAATCTCAGAAATGTACTTAAAACCCATGTGTGCCGAGTTTTGAAGTTCTTAAAAATGAAGTGTTGTATTCTTTTCTCATTCTGTGTGGCAACTAAATTTATTTTTAGGCTTTTAAGCAAAGCCTTATTTAAAATAAATTATAAAGGAAGTCCCATGCAGAATCTAAAGGGATCTACAGAGCAGGTACAATAAAGATTTTATACTTGTATACATACTGTTGATCTTCATGCACATTTATCCTGCAGCATAATGTTAAAATAAGTGATAACTGAAGAGATTTGGAAAAAAATTACAAAATCAAAATTATAAATACCAACAGTTTCAATATGTTGACAATCACTCTTTAACAGTGTTCAGTAGCAAATTTCAAACAGATAAAGCTTAAGGTAATTTAAGTTCTTACATTTAGTAAACAAAACTATAAAATGCTTTCTGCTTAATATACTTTGACTAAACAATTTTCCTGTATGTAAATAAATACAATATGGGCAGCCTCACTATTTTAATCAAAATGTTACTACTTTATTAATGAGACCTAACAATTACACAGTCCACAATTGCTAAAAATTATGCCCAGTTAAATCACAAATGCAAAACCTAAACAAAAAAGTAAACACAATAAAAGAAGAGTCAAATCTCACCCATTCTTGAAATATAGAACATGTGCTCTCTGAAGTCCTGTTTCCAGGAAAAAACCAAGCTCTTGCTCGTGTGCAGTGGGCCCTGGCTTAGGGCTTCTGTTTTGTATGTTGGCATTAATTACCTAAGAGAACACAAGAAATGGGGGGCGGGGAAGTGTATTTAGAAAAAAAAAAAACCTTAAAATCAAGGTTTGTGTACTTTTCAATGGAAGCTAATATTTAATGTTGGAGAAATCTTAGCCATTTGTAGGTGCTGGCCAATAGACCATTTCTAGCTTTACCTCCATTGCCACCTAAATATAAACCCTTTTGTTCTTGCCTGTACCCTTAGAGAGAATTAATTTACCAAGTAGAAATGCTGCTAAGCAAAATTTTGTACTACTTTTTCAGAAATTCTTGTGAAGAATGGTATACAAATTAGAAGAACATGAAAAAGCACATTTGCAATCTTATTCAGTAGCAGGAGGTGATGGTATTCAAAAATTTAGAACTCCTGTTAGGTTAGAAAAGACTGCTGCAGAGAGCAGTAAGAAGATTAAAAGCTATCTCCAGAGTGATTGCCAAAAAGCAATTTAGAAATAATTGTAAACATTTAGAAATAATTGTATTACATCAGCATTAAAAATGGTGTCAAAATGTAATCAGCTTTTGGTGGTGCACATAGTCTACCAGCCACTACAAGAATATAATAAAACAGCAAAACCCCTCAGAAAATAAAAAGCTGTATGTATTTTAAAAACAGTATGAATTACTTTTTCCCCATCGCATAAGTTTTCTTTCCCCTTTTTTATGTTTTTCATGACCCTAAATGTGTCTTCCAACTGCTACAAAGACAGCTGTGAAGTGACAGGCCTGAGGCTTGCAAGCAATGGGTCTGACAGAGGATCAGAGGGCTATTGCCAGCTCACTGCACTCTAACAGCATTCACAAGCCTAAGAACACAGCCCCAAGTGTACTGCATTTTGCCCAAATGTACCTCAAAGTCTAAATAAAAAGCAACAGTGTATGTCTCCTAGAAATAAAGGGTCACACAAATTTCTTTCAAAAAGGCATTTATATCAATCTTTAAATGTTCAACTTAGAAGACCACCCCAACTTACCCTTTCTATCTCCTGAAGGTATAGGAGAGCAATATCCCCAGCCTTCTCATAGCATGTGACAATTTCTTGTTCTCGGTCCACATGGAGATTGCTTGCTGAGGAAGATATTGGCAACTTCTCAAGACAAAGACCTTGGGAGGCAAAAAAAATTCAAACAAAGCATTAAAAACTAATGTAATATATAATATTAATAGCTAAAGCATAGTCCAGGTTCAGCCCCTTTAGGTCAGGGGAAAAAACAAAGGAAGTGAAGGTATGGTCCCCTAAAACAGACACTAATAAATATATAAATAAAAATTACTCCTCCTTAATAATTATAAATCCAGAAGCAGCAATGTTTAAAGCAATTTTGATTTTAAAGGCATTTTGACAATCTACCATAAAAACATATCGTGTCTTTCCATACCAGTTTTACATTACTATGTCTTCAGTTTTCCAGAATGATCATAGAAACCAAGGTACAGACACGAAAGGCACTCAAGGTAATATTGACCCAGTCACTGTGCAAGACAAAAGTATCTATAAAAACAAATACATTTAAAATAAAAAATGTGTTAGGAAGTGTAATTTTTGTATTTAAATTTAGAAGAGGTAGCTCACTCATCAAGGTCATGTAAGTCTTTTCTGCTCAGGACCTACTCAACAAATACATTAAATGGTGCTTTGAAGTAAAAGAAAAATCTTCACTTGTCTCAAAAAAAAAAATCCAACAACTCTTACTAATCAATACTAACACCTACACAAGTCACTTCTATTACAGCTATTTTCAAGCTAATTAAAGTGCTGGAAAGGACCTTGAGAATATAAATCAATTTATCTGATGGAGGAATCAACCAACCCCTGACACTGGACCAACCTGCTCTTACAACTTCTAACACTAGGGATGCCCTTGCCTTCATATGCAAATTACCACAGAGCTCAACTATTCTCACAAATAGTATTTTTCCCCAGTTCTTAAGTCTCCCTCTCTAGATTAATTAATTTGATTAATCCTCATAGAAAGGTTATTCTGTTCTCCACAAAACGTTGCAAGTAAGAGCACAGTGCCAATAACACCAAGGTCCTGGGTTTATCCCCCTATGGGCCATTCATGTACAAGTTGGACTCCATGATCCTCCTGGGTCCCTTCCAACTCAGAATATTCTTTGATTCCTCTAGAGAGAGAGACATGCTCTCAAGAAGAAATATCAATTCTCACCAATTTCTCTTCTCATGCTTCTTTGATAGCTAATCATTTTTATCTCCTCTGGACACTCTCCAACTGGTTAGCCCCACCTTGACTCGCTGTGCCAGAAGAGGATCCATGGCTCCACTTGGAGGCCTCTACCACACTGAGCAGAGAAGATTAAAGACTTCCTGGTTTTCATAAGGGGTACTTTTTTAAAAAGTATTAAAAATCAGTTGAACTTTTGTGACTTCCCTTACATATTAGTAAAAATCATCTTCCACTTATGATCTGCAGAGACCACCAGCTCATATCCTTCAAGCCAACAACTTCATCTTATATTTATTTGAATAATTAATTGCATCTGCAGCAGCACTTTCCACATGTTAGGAGATTTATTTCAGGTCATTCTTCCAGCTTGCCAGCAGTAAATGCTAGTCCTAAAGTGCCTTCAACTGCTCCCACATTAATATAATCCACAATTTAAATTACTGTATTATCTATTCATTGTTGAAAGTGTTGAGAATCCATTCCCGGATGAAAAACAAAAAACGTCAACAAAACACATAGTTATATATTGGCCATATGTCTGTAGAATGCCAAGTAGTACAAATCCAGATTTCTGGCCAGATTTCAGGCATGAGAGGATGTTTTAAATGTGTATCACAGTTTGTTGGCCACTTTTACCCTTCAGACCATCCTATTACCAGTACAAATAACACATACCTTACAGTTCTATGTGCTATACATCCAGTTAGCACAAAGTCCTGGATCCAGTCCTAAAACTCCTGCTAATCCTACACACACACCTTCAAACTCTGAAGTGACTAAAGAATACAGAAAATGCACTGCAAGAAACACATCAAATGACTGAAAGCACCAGATAATTTGTGTGTGAATCACTCCTCCTCATTCCTTCTCTCCCACACTGTGAACAGCCAATGCCCCCAAGTAACCATCTCCTACATCAAGCAAATTACTCAACTATTTGTAGATCTGAGTCAGATTTATTCTTTCTATTTTTACAGTTTATAGCCATAACTATAATATTTAAATCTGAAAAGCTCACTACAAAGACATTTTCTTATTTTACCTGAGGATTTTTCATTATGATATGAAAACACCTCAGTGTTCAGCCAGAAATTCTAAGCAAAGCAGCAGGGACATACTAAATTTTAAGTGCTCTTTGATGAAGTACAGAACATTACTTCTTAGAGAAATGCTTCTATATAACTAGCACTCACTTTTTTTTTTTTGTATGTTTATTAAACGCAGGAAATTATATATATATTTAAGCATGTGATGCTTTTGAGAAGGAAGTTTATCTGGAGATCTATTCTGAAATGACCACTTAAAAAAATGGTTTGCATGCTGTATTTGTTTTGATGACACAAGTAAAAACTACAATTTAATGCTGTATTCAAAATGAAAACATATCAACTAGAGGAGAAATCTTTATTAAATTATGCTTTTCATAATTATGATTTTGTTAAAACAAGTCACTCCAGACTACTCATTTAATTTTTTTCTTAAATACAGATGAAATTTAATGAATAACGTATTAAAGTATATAAAAGTACTATTTAATTTTAAATTGATATACACAGCAGCAACAATTACATGGTACACTGCCCACTTCTTCATAAGAACACTGAGAGATGAAAAGTTAATTAAAATAGGGATCATTATATTAGGCCCTCAAAAACAAGAACAAGCACATGGTAACCTATAAAAAAGAGAAACACATGAAGTTCAAAAAAAACGCATATAACCCTTATTTATCTGCTGAAGACCTGACATAGAATCAGACAAGTCAATTGTCCCTTTTGTGATTCTTCCCACACCTGCCAGGCAGGAACCTGCTATTCTCCCCAAAGGACAGGCATTTCTTTAACTGTTTCTACACTACTTAAAAATATTTGGAAAAAAAAGTACAGGTTACTGCTATGAAATGTTACTGCATTTTCTGTAAAGGCCATAGCTATTGTGTTTTATTTAACTTTTATTTTGTTTGATTCTGCATTCAAGAGTATCATGACAACTGGTCACAAGTTGACTTTGATATTCAAGGCTTTTAAATTTAAGACCTTCCAGTTAAAATCATTTTCAGATAAAAGCTTCCAACAAACTGGGTCAATTTTAATTTGGGAAGACACTTATCTCATACATATGTAGTCCTGATATCAAGCAAGATGACTCCTGAGGGAAAAGAAAGTGAGAAGCAGTGAAACAAATACCAGTCCATACTAATTAAGTTCACATGTTTTGCAAGGCAACTCTAAAATTGCTTGTCAAAAGAGCAGAAGAGCAACAAACAGCATTTGGACAACAAAATAATATTCCTGATATTTAAATTATATGGTAACTTGCAAAGGTTTTCCTTAAATTTTAAAAAAATTACCCATATTTTGTAAAATATTCAGAAAGCAAACACTAGACAGTTTTATCACTTGGAATAAGTGGCATTCTTGTGTCTATAGTCTCACATCAGTGGCCAAGGTTAAGCCAAGTAAACATTTTTACAAACAGAAGACCAGGCTGGCCCTACTATCACATTTGCAGAAGCTGACCACTACCCAAAAATGAGGATGCCTCAGCAAGAACAAGTAACAAACTATTTTTAAGAAGTCCTCACACCCATTTGTATGTCAAAAAAACCCAGACTTCAGTTCTGTAGGAAAACCAATTAAGCCACACTCCCATATCACCATAGCTGCTCAAAGGTCAAAAGGGAATCCACAGCACAGTTCAGATCTTTACCAAGTGCTCTTACCACACAGACCACTACTGAGATCATTCCAAAAAAACCCCAACAGAACCACTTAGAGCATTGTGTATGTGAGGATCCTCCATGATGCCAGCCAGCATCTTGTCTGTATAACATTTTAAAGACCACAAATAATAATACACCCCAGTGTTCATCTCCTGTTTCCAGTAGAGAAATGAAAGGACAGAGGAAAAACAGTGAACTACTGTTCTACACTTAAGTCACTAAGCATGTTTTTTCAAGAGAGAGAGCTGCCTCAATACATGAAGATTTCTGGGTTTGCTTCCTGTTTTCCTTACATAGACATGTAAAATCCAAGTGTATTTTAGTATAAAGAACTTTGTCTTCCCTATATATGATATGCAAAGTGTTGATACATTATATGCTAAGTGTACCAAATGCTGTACACAAAAATCCCCTTTTCACCTCCTTCTAAAGAAACTTCATGTTTAGCATATTGTTATTGCTATCAAGGAACTCCCACATTTATTTATTTCTGAACTTAGAACACACACTGCTAATCTCACTGAAGGAAAGGACTAATTAAGTCCTCAATCAAAGATTTTTCTTGCTTGCAGAGAATTTTTTCAGTGATTTTTTTAGAAAGCAAAGCATGGGGCTGTTTTTGTCTTCAATTCCCTACTGATATTTGCAAAGTAATTATTATAAAGGAAAAGATAAACAGAAGAAAGTGTAAGGAAATGTATTTATAATAAATACTCAGAGGTAAAAATGGATGAAGAACAATAAATACTCACCTTTTTTTCTGAATTGAATTCCTACTTATTACTCCAAGTAGTCAATAAAAGCATAACAATATTTTGGGATTTCTTTTAACATCATCTGAGAAAACTGTCGTGAAACAATTGGTCACAGTTTTCCTCTAAATATAATGCATTCCGATCTTTGTATTTTTCTTAAGAAACAGACTTTTGCAATATCTTTTACATAGAAGAGATCAGTATTTTTCTGTACACACATTTGTTTCTTAATAACCATATGCCAGCCAATTCTTGCTAGAGTATAGCCCTTTAACAGGCCAGCATCTAGTGGCAGGGCTGTAAAAGTTCAAGCTAGAGCTAAAAGCTGGAAAAACCTTTTATTGCTTTTATTATTATTGTTATTATTATTATTATTATTATTGCTCATCCTGGAGTGAGTGGACCTCTCTCTGCTGAACGCTCCCCAAAAACAGAAATGCTGCACACCAGTACATGGAATGGGCATCAAGGAAGCTCTTTGCTCAGGGACAGGAAATTATTTAACTATGGAATTTACACTGTTCTGCTGTAAAGCGTCAGGATTGCTCCTATAAGCACCTCTAAGGAAAAAAGACAAGCTCTACTTGATACCTGTTCTTCCTGTGGCATGAGAAAAAAAGGCCAGAATCACTACTTTTTAATTGGAGCCCAACATTTTTAAACTCTCTTCACTCTGCCAAAGGAAGGTTTCTGAAGAAATTCTAAAGATTTGAGAGAAACTAAGAATAAGACACCACCAAACTGCCCAAGTCCTAAAGAAGTCTATTTTAATAAGAAATACAGTATTCTCTTTCAGAGTCTAGCTTTCAAATAAGAAAGTTAAAAGCAGTACTTAGGAAAGCAGGACAAATGCCTGGGTTCCTTCCAGTCCCTGCTCCAGCAGAGCAGATGTCATAAATGTAGTCTGGGGAAAGAAAAGTTTTAATGGAGAAAATCTGAACTCCCTACGGCACAGGCCTCCTAGCCATGGTCTGCAAAATGCTCACAGACAGTCTGCAACACTTCCACAGCAAGACAGGAGGAGGGGGAACCTGAGTTCTTGACCCATTGCCTAATGAGTCTAGAGATCCCCAGCATAATTACTGAACCAGCTTTCATTTAGCATTCTTCCATGAGAGTTGCTTGGTGTCTGCTGACACAGGCTAGCAGTGCACAAGATCCCATTACAATTGCATATGATTAAAGGTAAGTGCAGCAGCTTTTCCTAGCTGCAAAGAAGCAATCCACATGCACCTGACACTGCCACTGAACCTAATGAGTATTTCCATGTTTCTGTAAACAGAACTAATTAATAGCCAATCATTTAACTTGGTAAATGCAACATTAAATTTGAATATGGGTCAGCAGCAGTAAAGACAGCCTCACCTTTCTCAACATACATCATTTAAATGTAAACACAGTTATTCAAACAAAGATGTAGGCAATAAAAATGTAAAATAACCTGCAGCAATAAGGCTAAAATTCTGTAATGTCACAATCTAACTTACAAAACAACATCCCTCACACACTTAACAAAAATTCATTACTGTAATGCAATACAATAATTTTGACAGATACCTGAAGTTCTCAGTGAATCTATACACTGTGTTAATTAAAAACACATTTTTTTTACTAAAATCAAGTTTAATAAGTTGCAGCCTTTAAGAAATGTCAGACCTGTAAATTGCTGTTACTCCACAAGCATTTTTAGAAAGGGTCACTAATTCATAATGTCAAGTATTATAAATTCATTTTTTCAATTATGTATTCTCACTTAGGCAGCAGTATCAGAATTATGTTACCTAATATTTCAATAAGCTTATTTCCTATTTAAATAAAAACTTGCTATTGCAGAGTTCCTGACAAGTTGCTCCTCCCCAAAATAACACCTCAATATCCCACTGTGCATGCATTTCATCTGTGCTTCCATAAGCAAACAAAATTGCTTAGAAACATAGGAGATACTGCCTGCACAGTATTTGAATAATGCCTATGCATGCTTTCCAGTATATTACCTCATTCATATACTGCTGAAAACTTGCAGAAACTTAATTGTTCTTTTCCCAGAGGCCACAACCCTAGGAGATTATTAGCTTCACCTAGTATTAAAATGGATTATAAATACATGCTTCTGTATGGCAACAGCACATGAAAGTTTTTTTCTGATTGGCCTTGTAAGAGAAGGAAGTAGGAAAAGCTGGAGCTAGTAACACAAGCTCAACATGAAAAGAAAAAGACATACATACTCTTTACTTCTTCATGGATTCATAACTTGTCTTATTTCAATTCTTCATGAGTTTAAGTCCTCCACAATCTCAGAATTGAGCACTGCCAATTAAACTGATCTAGGGAAGAAAGTAAACAAATAGGCCCTAAAGAGAAAAACAACCTTTTGAACAAGGGAACCTTCCCTACCTATCAGAAAGTAGTTCTTCCTATGAGGATATTTAAATATCAAGTATTTAATGCACCCAGAAATGCACAAAACACCTCTATGTTTTACTTTGAGCCAAGACTTGTCACCACAATCTCAAGACTGTCTTTCCTTCCTCCTTCCCCTGCCCAGCCTCATTTCTTAGCTTTGCTCAATCCACATAAGACATCTCTAATAACCATACTGATAGCCAAGTTATATTTGTGGCAGAAGAAAAGAAAATCTGCTTTTTTTTTGTACTGCTCCTTAAAATTTCATATTAAAGGTATGAAATTTATTATTAAAGGTATGAAATTCATATTAAAGGTATGACATGCTCCTGCGACCAACCGACAAGAGCTTCAGAGAGCCAGCTCCAGCAATTTCACACATCTGCTCTCAGGCTAACACATTGCCACAACAGTCGTGCAAACCTGCCTGTCTCCTCAGCAATGTCATTCTTTTATGCCTATTTTTCTCTCCCTCATCACACCCTCTTGAAACAAGCTGGCAACTCCAACCATAGGCATTTTGCTACAGAAAATTGTTTTATTCTATGCTTCTCCTCTACTTATGTGTCAAATAAATTTACAAGCAGATGGGGGAAAAGCTAACCAACAGATCCAAATAAGTATCCTCATGTTTTTGCAAATACTAAGTGGTCCATTGATTTGAAAAGCTATGTTTTTTATGTTTTATACTGTATTTTAAATATGTCCCACTGCATGTTTTCAAGCAAGTCTTTGAATTCTTAAAAATTATATATTTAATACAAAAACTATGATTTTATTAACACTCTATCCCACACAACACCTTCTACATACCCATACAGAATCATTACTCAGAAGCACAGCATCAAAATTAGCTCCTTCCTTAAAGAAAACACTAGGTGTAATCATTCTATGGGCATACACTAAAAACATCAGTGTAAAGTCAAAAAGGTATGCTAGTCCATGAAGTTAACTACATAAAATAATCTTCTTCTACAACTCTGTTTTTAACATGTGAATTTGAGGAAAAGTGTGAAGAAAAGGCAGGAAAATATTGGAATTATACTAACCAAGTTTCTGAGGCTTTGCCTCATGCATTCACACAGTTAGTCTGCTCCCATTGTTTTAATGGACACAGAAGCAGATACCTTTTCATCAGATCATCCCACATCTTCTGCAAGTCAGGATAAAGCACAAGACATCACTACCAGAAGTAATTTTTGTTGCCAGGAGCCAGGAAAAAAAATTAAAACCAAACAACTTGTCCCACAAGCTATTTCAGTCTGATGGAATACAACCATGGCTTCATCACCACAGTAACAATTTTGCACACTTTCCCTAGAACAAGCAACAGAAAGGAATCACTTTCCAGCACTTCTTGGGCACTGAGAGCCTGTGATTCCCCACACACCAGAGGCTTGCAAAGAGTCACATGTATTGTAAATATTTCAAAAGGTAAGTTGATAGGATTTTCTTCTAAATTTGTTGAAATTTTACAATGTTGCATTTTGACAAATCTAGCAAGAAACTTTATTTGGAAGAGTTGAAGCACCATTTCCCTAACTAGGTATTTCCAAGAAAATAACAATCATTTAATCTTCCTTGCTGGGTTTGAGAGTCTCTGAATCCTTGGCTTGACTTACTATCACTCCATATCATGACTCTTCTCATATATAGTCTTCTAAATACGCTGTCCTCAACTAAAGCAGTAAGCAGCATAAAAAGCTAAAAGCATTATTTTAAAGATACATATATAAGCATTTAAATCATTTATATAATAAAAATGAGAGGACCCCTTTCATGAGTGCACGACGGGCAGTAGATGGCTTAGTTGTCTGGTTTTCCCTTGCATGTTCCAATTCCATTTTTTCTCCCCACCACTGTCACTACTGCTGTTCTTCCCCTTCTTTTTAGCTGTCAGTAGATAAAACTCCAGCAGAATTTAGCTTGAAGCTGACCCTGATTCCATTTAGCACTTTGCTGCATCCATACAGACCCTTCCTTGGCTGTGAGGAACAGAGAGACACCCTTGGTGTGTTCCATGTGCAGAAGGAAGATGAGCCATCTGGAAAGCAGCTCATTCCAAGGGCTTGGTGTGAGCTGTGGAACTGTCTATGGATACAGGGCAGTATGCTCATGTAAGTACCCTGTAACAACTGTAGAAAAATAAACATGCCAACTCCTGCATCCCTCTCAATCCATTACCTCTGGGGTCACAGAATGTAACCTCACAGTGAAAAGGTAAGTACATGGAGGTGGTCCCACATTAAATAATGGAAACTATTTTAAGGCCATTAAAAACTACCATTTGTTATCTGCCCTCTGCCTTTCTCAGTGGTAAGAACATCAGTATTTGACCACTACACAATAGTATACAAGACTGCAAATCCACTGGAACTGGATTCAAACAGGGAAATTTCAGCAGGTACCTTTCACTGCATGGTGCAGCATTAAATGGTGCAGCTGGGCCAATGCTTGCAAACAGGCATGGACACTCCCTCACTGCTTAATAACATGGTGCTATGACTGCCAAAGAAATAAAATCTAAATAGTCTGAAGAGTTTTATAAACTTTCTATGATCTAGTTATCCCTCTACATACAAGCAGAAATAAAAATCCCAGTGAAGCACAAAATCTCTGTAAGAATAACTTGTATTTAGTTTGGTAATACTTAAAAGCCTCAGTCACCTCTGAAGAGACACTGAATTCAGACTGTAAAGTTTACAGTCATTCTTAAAAGGAGAAAGAAAAACACTGACCAGAAATGGGGAAGAGAGTGAGATTAAATGCACACTACTGGGCAGAAAACATAAGCTATTTAGTTGTCAGCTACTCTAAACCTGTCCAGACTTTGAATACTAAATTTAAGACTGAATTAAGGTGATTTTAATTTAAGAATTAGAATTTAAGGTGATTACCACCTCATTCTATATCACACAGAAGACTGTAGTCTTGCAATCCTCTACTATGAGAAGAAAAAACATTAAAAATTTTTAATCTTCTGAGAGAGGTGGGGTTGCTCAGCCTGGAGAAGGAAGGCTCTGTGCAGACCTTAAGTTACCTTCCAGTACCTAAATGGGCCTGCAAGAAAGCTGGAGACAGACATTTTGCAAGAGTATGTAGGGACAGGACGAGGGATGAAGGCTTTAAATTGAAAGGGAGCAGGTTTAGATTAGCTGTCAGGAAGAAATTGTCTACTGTGAGGGTGGTGAGGCACTAGAATGGGCTGTCCAGAGAAGCTGTGGGTGCCCCATCCCTGGAAGTGTTCACAGTCAGGTTGGATGGGGCTTTGAGCAGCCTGGGCTAGTGAAAGGTGTCCCTGGCCATGGCAGGGAGCTGGGAATGAGATCATCTTTAAGGTCCCTTCCAACCCAAACTGTCCTGCAATTTCACTCAACTGGAAATGAAATCCCATCACAACAAATCAGGCCTCATATACAGATTTCAATGTTTTAAGAATAAAATTTGAAATCAGAAGAAGAAACCCCACACATCTAGACAGAAAATATGCTGGATTTCTGTTGTCATTTTTTAAAAAAACAACCTATTCTGAACCTACAAAATATTCCAGAGTAGAAAAGGTATCTGTTTTTCTATTTTCTAATACATTATGTTTGAATTAAGTATAATTAATAATACTGATTTTATGCACAAAATTTATGCCACTATGGTTTCAACTGGTTCATATCCTTATGAGGCCAAATAAAACAAAGCCAGAAGAGTTGAGCTCTGGGAAAAGATTCAATTAAATTCCTTGGAGATAAAAGCAAATTTATATTCTTAAAGTTGTTCAAGTCCATGGAAAGAACATGACAAATTCAACAGACATCCTCATAGATTTAAAAAACAAAACAAAAAGAACAGCCAAAATCCACAACCCTGAGTGGAAGTGTACCCAAAGCAGACACTGCTCTAAAGCCCACAGAGATGCTGTTTGAGAAAACTGAGCAGATTTACATCATATACAAGAATTTCCCCTACACTGCTCTTTCTCACTTTAATCTAGTGACCAGACTTACGAAGCATCCTTTTGTCCCTGCTACCAGTTAGTTCCCCTATGTCCTTGATATCTCTATAGGACATGATTCATGCTTGTCTAACATTTACTGAAGGACAGTGTTGGTAGAAAACAATCCTTGATCAATCGTCAGTCAAAGCTATAGAAGTCTCTCACAAATTTTTTGCTGCCTTTGATTCTCCTCTTGCCATAACAAAAAGTACATAAGCAACCATAGCCATGCTTAAACACAGCAAACCAAAGCAAACACTTCACTTAGGAAATTGCAATAAGCCCCTGGCATAGAAACTGCCATTCTCCCCAACACACTGGTCAGCCCTAAGTCTATCACAGAGTTTTCTAAACTGAAGTGGCACTGCCACCTTAAGACATGAGGCCAGCATTACAATTTTCACTATACTAGAGTAGTAAAGAAGAAAATAGTTTTAAATTACCTTTACTTTCTGAATTTTTTTTAAAAATCTATATTCATATTAGAAAAAATTAAAAGTGCACAAATGATTTATTGCTTTAAGTTACTTATCATGTTATTAATACTCTTCTCAATTAAGTGGCAATTTAACTATGCAACCTAGCTTAGGCTGAGCATTTTAACATTCAGTAAAAGGCATCACTGTGAACCAAAGTTCTCCATTCTGCCCACAGCCAGCACAAAAATGCACTGCATCTTGTAGCCCTTAATTTTCAGCAACAGTGATAATACTTTTGGCAACTAGCCACAGCTACTATGACATTTATAAGAGGACTTTTAAATACATACACTCAAAAAATTTGATGAGATCACAGTACAGTGATATCACAGTTAGAATATTAATTGAGGTAAAAGTCTTGTCAACTATCACAAACTCGGAATAATTTAAAGGACCCAGACCATTCTCTTATTTTATCTATGAATATGGCACTCCACTACTGTGTAGATGACATTCAAACTAAAAAGATTCTTCATCTTTGGACAAGATATAAATTAACTTTTAAAAACTACTTCCACATGATGATACTGGAAAGAGCCCTCTTACCCTTTGTAGAATACGCTTCAGCAATCATCCGTAGCCGATATGGTGCCACTGCAGTCAGCTGCAAGTCATCAACACCAACTCTAGCATATGTGTTCAGAGCTTCTTTGTAATCACCTTCCACATAGTTTAATTTGGCCATTATTAGGTTAGCTTCTTGTAGGAATTCTGGCTAGAAGGAAGAGAAATAAGAAAGGGTTTTCCCTAAGAAAAGACACCTAATTCTTTCTGATAATTATTAGGTATGTTTTCTGTCACCCCCAGAATATTTCTTCTAACAGAGCAACAAATGAACAAAATCCTGTCTTGTGTAATATTTGAGAAGATTGAAGTAGGGGGGAATTCACTAAATCTCATTCCAGCAAGCTACTGAAAAGCATTACCAGCCATTTTAGATATTCACATGCGTATTTACACGGGTACCAGAAATACCTCTCAGTTGAAAACCAGCTTTTCCAGGTGATAAAACTATTTAAAGGCAGCCTATCATTACAGCTCCTCATATGACTTCTTTTTCTAACACAAGCACAGTTGAAAATAACATAGCATCAAAACTTAATGATATATGTTCCACAGCCTACATATTTAATTCACATCATTTCAAAGTATCAGGGCAGAATAAATGTATTGAAAAAAATAATTAATGGAGGAATGAAGAGAATTAATGGAGGAATGAAGAGAGAAAAGAAAGAGAAATTAATACTCCCAGAAGCCACTGAAAACAAAATGTTACAGATGAGTGTACACAAAGCTTCTTTTGATCTCTGAAAAGATGGATGTTGAGTACAGAAAAGGTAAGCTGACATAGTAGCTACAACAGTTAAGTAAAACAAGGACCAGAATGGTTATGAACATTAGAAGATCCTGACAGAAAATGCTCTCTTGTATTAATCTCACTTTCAGAATCTGCAAATATAATTTAAGGAACCTTTCCTCAATACTTCAATCAATGCCAATTTTTCTAATTCCTGCTCAGGCCGACTTACATACCTTGAGATTACCCCTATCAAGTGCTGCCGTGAGATGTTTCCTGACCTCGGTCAGCTTTGGCTGGGGGCCCCGGGGACTGTTACTGTGTTTAAGAGTATTTTCCTTCAAATATTGTTCTAGTTTGGATTCCCCAAGAAGAAGCTCTGCCATGTCATCTGTAAAAACAACAAACACAGGAAGTATTAGAAATAATTTTATTTCACTAACATTGCCTGGATTTAAACACAAACTAACCAAAGCAAACACAACATTAAGTATTTGGGTTTATCACGTCACATGATATTTTGTTTTACTTTTCAATTTATCTTTTCCCTGCCTGATGCACTGTAGAATCAAGTCTCCTGTGTTCTAAGAAAAACATTAACCTCAAGTCAGTATTCTCCCCTTCCTCCTCAAAAAAGCAGACAACTGATTCTGTACAGCAATTCAAAGCAGGTTAGTTTGGTTCAAGGAGTTTAACATGGGCTGTGTGAAAGGCTCTCAGAGATCTGAGGCCCACTCCAAACTCACAAAACTGAACTTCAGTTCACTGTATGCAGTTAATTGCCTTTCAAAGAGTCAATCACTGGCGGGTCCTTTCAGGACAGGTATTTTACTCATAATATTCAGAAGACTCCAGAGTCTTGTTCTGAGTAAACAATTTTTGTTTATGAGTCCCTTTAAAAAGGAGATTAACAAACAGGAGTGAAACTTGAACATAATACTTTAGGTCAGCATGGTAATGTCCCACTTGGGAGAAGAACAATGAAGATTAATTTTGTTCATTGGCAACAAAATTGCAGTGGCAACTTTTTAAAAGGGTGAAAATATATCAAACTAGTTACTTTATGTTTTAAGGGATTTGCAAGTTGATACTTTCTCTCTGATCTGTACTTAGGGAAGCCAAAGTATTTCACTTAACAAGTAACATTTCTCTTTCCTTTTACCCAGTTTAATGCTTCACTGAGCAAGCTCCATTTCCAAAGATGGTAGAGGAAACAAGATTGTCAAACATAGCAAGGAATCTAAATGACACTCTAAAACAAGTGCTTTGGTTCAGGAGCTGAAATACCACCAAGGCTGTTTACACTGCAAAGAGTGAGGTTTACCACTGACATTCTTTAACACTTCAAATAGCAGAACTTCAGAAGCGCCAAAGAAGAAAGTATCACATGTACATTTCATTCTCACATGCAACCCTTCAAGAAGGTCCTAAAAACTGCTCTGGTCCAGACTCGTGTAACAAGCATTTCTTTACTGAAGTTAAATACAGTAGATCTGTCTCTGTAGAGAAAGAGGTAAGAACAACTGTACTGTTGAGCTAAGAACAGCACCAGCTGCCAGGTATGTTTTGTTTATATAAACTGAAAAACGTCAAGGAGGCATGTGAAACAACTAGTTTGGATTGTTACGACACATGAGCCAAAGAACAGGTCAGGCACCAAATAAAAAGAAAATAAACTTCTCACTGCTAGGTATGAAAATGCATACCTTGAGGCATGAGGATTTGTAAAACAAGGTGCTGAAATCATCTCTACTAGTAATGGGGAAAAGTAACCAAACAACAGCACTGGCACACGCAAGAGCAAAGTGTAGCCATATCAGCTACACCACAGAAAGAGGAAGAGCATCTTCTCACCCATTTGTGGGGCCACAATAGAACAAGACAGTGCTAGACATAAATCTAGCACTCTGCAGAAAGTTTGTAAGATTATTCCTCTCTTACACATTGCAGAATTTCTCACAGTGGGGAAAGGAAGAGGAGAGAAACAAGAAGCCATCTCTGGAAAATTTAATGTATCCTCTCTCTCCTTTTCCTCTCTCATCCTCCCACCTTGACCCTAAGAAAAGCTTCACCTCCCTGATAACGACTTGAAAACTTTAGAAATGTAATGCTTCTAAAGACAGGACACAAGCACGAACAAAGCCTTAAGTTCAAACTGGCACATACCCTAAAACTATCCTGGCACCTTAAGAGGGGAATCAAAGTAGTCTACAGGAGCCAGGTATTTTGTTCCCATCCTTGATGCCCCTCAGAGAAGCTAATGATCCACACAGAGCTAGAGACAGTCACAGTGCAGTGACATGCAGTGCCCATGCTTTCCTTCAAAGCAAACGTGGGAGAGGAGAAAACAGCAGCTGCAACTTACACCCAGGCCTGAGCAGTAAAACAAAAGCTGCTCTTCCAGGTCACTCACACCCAGCTCAGCTCAGCCCTTCCCTGTAGCACTGCTGCAGATCATGAGACAGCACCATGAGAGACAGAGGCAGAGTTACTGTCAGAATGGCTTTCATGGCAGAGGTGCTGCTCTGGGGCAGCTGCTGATGACTAACACTTGAAAACAGCAGGTCACAGACTGCAAACCATAAAAGCCACTGCAAAGCAGAATTTTCTTATTTACTGAGTCTCTCATCTGCTAAGTCAGTCAATCAGGGCCAGATATTGGCAACAAATTTTTCAATCAAATTATTACTGAGTGAATACTGTATTAACAAAGCATTGGCTTTATGTGTCAACCATTCTGTGCCAGTAAGAATGACATTCAATGGTGCTTGTAACAAAATTCCAATTACATGGACATTTCTGAAGGAAACCACTTATGAAGCCATAGATCTAGCAGAGTCTTCCATTAGTTATAGCTATCCCTTAAGACATCCTGAAATAACCTAAGAACTGTTTGAGAAGAAATTGCTTTTCTTTTTCTTCCAGCACAGTATGAGTGATCTAGATTATATTCTTCTATTAGACACTTTACAGAGACAGAATTAAACTGTGTAAAGTTGATAACATGAAGTTTAGTGTTCCTTCAGCCAGTTTAAACAGATGTTTCAGAAGAAAAACTGTTCGAAAACAGTTTCAATACCATGAAATCCAGTATCCCACTTTCAGAAAATTCACACAGTTATGGCTTAGTATAAAATTCATGATTAAAGGAGAGATTCCCTCTTATCTATTTCTGTGCTGAAGAATTCATCAACAACAATTACTTAGCAGATTAAGGGGGTAATTGTTGACTTACATCACAACTGCACTGCAAAACCATTTTGGACAAGAACAGCCTAACCTGCCCATCTGCTTCTGCAACATCACAGTATCACTGAAACAATCTCCTGACTAATAGGATGTCCTCTGCCTGTAATCAAAGACAACTCCAAGCACCTTGGAACTCCAAGATAAACTCAAGGATGCTTTAGGTGAAAGGCCTATTTCTCTTAGCATGTAAAGCAAAAATAAAATACGGACATTTCATGTAAGCTGCTTTCTTTCAGCTTAGAGAAAGCTTAGACATTTGTACAAAACGGCTTGAGAAGAGCCTTGTGTACATGTGGCTGTCCCTCTGTGCAATATGGATCAATATGAATCATCTTCAAAATAAGAATACAGGCTGGCATAAATAGGGAATAGGAAAAAGCACAAAACGATGTGCCTTTGTAAAATAGTCTCTAAAAATATCATCATAAAACCACTTTGCTACTTTATTTTTAATATCTGCTTTTTGAAGCAAATTCTTCACCACAGTATCAGAATCTGAAGCAGTTACTCACAGAAAAACAGAATTAAAATAGAGGATTAGTCTTCTTTTATCCTTGGTCAAGAATGATCAAGATCACTTATAATACTAATATTTACTTAGGTTAAGACCATGGTCTATCTTGAAACATTCACTGAATCACATTCATCTTTCTAATGAATGCTACCACAACCTCCAGGCACTTGTTGAAGAAGCCAGTGGGTGTTAGCAGGCTAGGTGAGAGGAATATCCAGCTCTAAATTACTTTCTAAAAGTAAGGTTAGAGAGAAGGAGAGAGAAAGAAAAGAATGGCAACATTGCATATAGCTACAAAAAAAAAAAAAAAGCATAGCTGAATACAGATTAGAATCTCTCTCTTACCTTCAGAATTCACTCCAAGAAGTGACTTTAAAAGTTTATTCAATTCCAGAGTACACCAAGGTACATTATAGTGAATGATGATGTGGTCTCAATAGAACTATTGAACCTCTGGCTACCTGTTGTTTTGTGGAGCACAAGTAACTGTTCTGGTGAAGTATTACTTTTCCTGTGGTGGTTCAGATAAAAACCAAAGCAAAACACTGAGGTTTGTCCAGATCATGACTACTATATATGTGGTTTCTCATATTAATGCAGAAAAATTTTTAAGGGTCTGATAATTACTTTTTTCAGAAGGAAATACTTGGAAGGTATAAAGGAAACACACCTCTTGGATAACAACAGCTATCACAACTATGGCAACACCTATCAACAACCCTGCTCCTGTTATCAAGTCCCCATGCACCAGATGTTTCTCTGCAATTAAATACCCATATCATGCTGCTGTGGAACACTGGCAAGAATACACATGATCCTGTGCTATCAATACTTACATGTTATTTATGGAACCTCCCTCAACAGCTCAACATCTACAGCAAGAAAGACTATGCAGAAAAGCACCCCTTCTTCCTTATATGCCAAATGGCATAGATTTAAATAAATATTTTTAGTATTTCATTTCCCTTTTCTCTGAATTACACAGCTGCAAGAAAAATAGTGCATAATTAAGATAAAATCTCCTACCACAATGATTTAAGCAAAGAGGCTCAACCTCAGACTCAGGTCCTGGGGATCTGAATTTGAATAGGATACATTTAGGAATAAGAAATACAGAGCAAAATACCTACAGAATCTGACTGGCCAAACAAACTTTAATCTTTCCTTGTAAGCAAGCAAATAAATCTAGAAGCACATTATATCCCATGTTGTATTATTTCATCCACTCTTCACCAAAATCTTAAATATTTCAGGTAACATATTTTAGACTCTTTAAAAGCCCAACTGTCCAAATGCTTTGAAGTTTAAAGATCATGGTTATCATTAGTCTCAAATGAAGACTGCATCAGGTGAGATTAACTAGATGAAGCATGGAGCTGTAAGAATTGAAGATGCTGCTGCTTCAACTGCTCTGTCCTGGAGCCCAGAAAGAAAAAACAAAGACAAAAAATTGAAGCCCTAACTCAGGACTATTTTAAAAAAAGGTAAAGGTGAAAAAAAAAAAATCAGGGTAGGAAAGGGACAAGGGATAAAGAGGACAAGTATGAGATTTCCAGGATCCCAAAGGGACTATACATTGATGTGCAGAATTCCAGGAAGCTGAGATTTGCTTTGTAAACTCCCTTCTGGTGCTTCAAGCCTTCCCAGAGGGAAACTAGCTTGGGACTGAGAAAAGAAACTATTCCTACTCAATCCCTAAAACTCTTAGTCTCTCAAAGGTAAAACTAAAAGCTCAGAGGACCTGAAGGGCGGTATGCTGCTGTTTTTTATGATGTGTTTTCCCTAAGACATCCTATAATATTTTGGAATACCCAAAAACAAAGAAAAAAAACCCTAAGGAATTTAGGAGTGGTATGCAGCAAGAAGGATCTCAAACAGGTCAATTGCTTTATATAGTAACCAGACAAAGATTTCAGAGTAAGGTTTCTATAAAACAGCTGAAAACAAGAAAAATTTTGTAGCCTCCCACAAAACCGTTATTAAGAAGGCCATTTAAAAATTGAGCTTTCTTCCAGAGAAGGATCTGGAAATCCTGGATCCAGAACTGATTTCATATTCATCTGGCAGAAAAAACATGAACCACATGGTGTTTCACCCAGGAACAAATGGACTATGCACTTAAAGCAGACATTTGCTTTGTTCACAATGTATCAAACCATGAGTAAGAGCAGTAGCTTGAAGAGGAATGTCAGTACAAGCCTCCAAGTACTCATTCAACTCTGTGCTCAGCACCCAGTAAATCTGGACCAGGAGCTACTTAAATCAAAATGAATGCTAAAACTATTCTTAGATTTCTACACGATTTATATTAAAAACAAGATAAATAATATACATAGATACAGAGATGTCATTTATGATGCCATCACTGACTACTTATTAGCAAGAATTCACAGCACCAGAGGATGGCTGAGGCTGGGAGGGACCTCTGGACATCATCTAGTCCAATAGCCCTAATCCAAGCAAGATGACCTAGAGCAGATGGCCCAGGATCTTGTCCAGCCAAGTCTCTGGAGACAGCAGAAAAGCACCCAGAGAATATGGGCATCCCAACAAGCACTGCTGGTAGAAAGGTTCACACTGATGCACATGTCACACATATAAAACCAGAAGCAGAAAATACAGAGTCAGCTGTTCAAGGAAATTTAATTTCACTCACTAACACCTTTAATTATATACAGTCATTCATTTCTCTGCCTCTTAAGTACACAGTGGGCATGGCACCTTTTTACTGTGCAGCTGCATAGTGTGGACACAATTTTCCTGCTTGACAGCCAAAACTTGCTTTGAAGAAAAATATTATAGGCCTTCCAATCTATTTATGCAAAGGCAAATTTACTTTCAAAGTACCACTACTACTGAAATTTATTTTATGATGACACATATCAAGAACAGAAAACTGTTTCAAACTGGTTTTTTTATATTCAAGCTCACCAAATTTTGTGAAATGTTAAGGCCATCAGAACAGTAAATAATCAAGCCAGGGAAGTCACGAGGTATCATCTAGAAGATTTACAGGCTTACAACTGAAAAAAACTTGGCTCCTTCAGTCCAATACAATGTAAAACCAAGAAATAAGAATGCATGTCAAACCCAAGACTGGGAACACAAAGTGTGAGAAACAGGACCACCATCATCTTTGAGTGTTTAACTGGAAACAATTCCATCAACCACACTGAGGAAGAACAAAATTCAGCTTCTTCCCTTCTATGTTTTGTTTAGGCTACAAAGATCAAGGAATGACTGGGAGGACAGGAAAAGCACATGCTCTGATAGCTAGGAATTCATTCCAATCTTGCTTCTTGCCATGATTTATTTCTCAAAGGATAAAACAGTTTTCCTGTTGCTTCTAACAACAAAATACTAGAGACAATTAGACAGAAGGCAAAAACCAAGCCATGTCATAAGGACAGTGGCTCTTGTCCATTCTCCACCAAACAGCTATATTGCAGCACAGTGCAAATCTGAGAGATGATGACAATGGAATCCAACTTTTGTTGTCCCAAAAAGATAAAGAAAATTACTGACAAAAAATGAAATCACTAATTAATTGCCAGGTCAGAAGAGAGATTTTTTGTGTTTGGGGAGACCCAAAGCTCAGATGAAAGCACATAGATGAGCCTCTGTTCCCCAGAAGGCAAGATCTTGCAGTTCTCTACCTTTTCCAATCTTCTCCTAGCTTTCCAGGTCCACCTTGGAAGCCTCAAGTAAATTCTTGAAAGACAGTACCCTACATTTATCAGTCTCAGAGACAATTGCCTCAGGTACATAACTACCAGTGTTAATACAGAAAGTAACTTTTGGCAGCTTGGTTGGTTGGTGATTTGGTGGGGTTTCATTTTGGTTTTTTGTTTGTTTTGTTTTTATTCTACCAACTGTTCTAAAAACAACAGGTCCCTATTCTTCTTTTCCTTAAACCCAGCTCTAATGTAGTCCCATTAAAGCCTTGATTAATGCATCATTTTCTTCCCATTAATATAAAAAGACTGCAATTAAATAGTAAAAAGAAAAACAGAAGTGTAGCTGCAAGCTAAGCCCGTGCAAATCTGAGTTTGAGATAAGGCACACTTAAAAGATGAGCTACAACTTGTTCATATAATTAACTGCAGAAAAGTATGGGAGGGCCTGTAAGTTGTTGTTGTTTTCATATCTTTGTTGCCTGTGCAAAAGTTTTATGGAGGTGAACCAAGTTATTGGTCTCAAGTGAGCTGCATTCAAAATTCTAGAAATTAAAGGTATTTTCAACCCATTTTTTGTTAAAGAAGCACTGTTTACAACTCCAGATAATATGAGATTGTAGTAAAGGATTTCAGCTTAGGCATACAAATTCTGAGTGGAGTCATACCAATCACACACAGGTCATCAGTGGGGTGGGAACCTGCAGAAATTCTTGCAACACCTCCTGAAGTAATTCCTGAGCAACTGATAACATCTCTGATCAGAGCAGCTACTAAAAACTGCCACTATGCAGTCTGCCACACGTTTGCTAACGCCAGAGAAATGCCCAGATTCAGCATCTCCCTCCACAGCCTGGAGCAGAGATCAAATGCTCTCCAATTATTAAAGGTCTGGCTACCCACCTCACACTATTAGCCAGAGATCCTTACTTCCTCCAACTTATCTCAGCATCCTGCCACTTTGCGTTTTACAAAGTTATTATCTTCAGACACTCCTTATCAGCTCAAATTAAACAGTATTCAGTGCAGAGAAAACTGTGAAGAACTGAACCACTAAATTCTAACCTTTTATTCTTAAAAAGACAGATTTGTGGGGAGGAGGAATGGCCCAAACTTGTCAGGGAAGGAGAATGGTTCAAATTTGGTAAATTAAGGATCTTCTGCCCCCTTCTTTACTACCATGCAAATCAAACCCAAACAAAAGTGGTATCAATGACCCTGAGTTTATGCTAATGAATTTATTTCCCTATAGAAAAGTTAACTCTAACCCTTGAAGCTGGTTTAAAGAAACCGAGAGCAGCTATAATACAGAAACATAAAAGTATCTATTCACAGATACATCTGGCTACCATTTCTTGTAACTTTTAAACAAGGCAAAAGTGCAATCAACCTAACATTACTACATAAGACATCCAATTTCTAAAATAATTACATTCATAATATATAGAAATATCCTTATAAATGTAATCAGTTATAAGCCCCAAATATCGAAAATACTTCTGTTCATACCACTAATACCAACTACATGCTTCCTCACAGTTCCCCTCACCTTTGCCCTCCACTGGCTGCTGCTACTGCTCTTTCCATCAGCTGTTCCACTACTCACACCCCTGTGGGAGGCAAACGAGCTTGGCAAGCCAGCAAACACAGCAGGGCCCAGAACAAGAAGCACAGAGTTTTCTGCTGGCCAAGCACAGTAATTCCCACCTCTGGTGTTCATCAACACAAGGGAGAGGCCAGGAACACATAACCAGGAGAAGCTGCTCGGAAAAGAAGCAGCTTGATTAAAGGCAGGAAGAAAGAACTACTCTACATAATAGCAGCGAGGTGTTAGACCAGCTTGGTTACTTGTGAAATCACACGCTAGCATTTTCTCTTCCAGATGAACATGCAGTGTGAGTACAAGCAGATGATCCACATCATCACTTACACTGTTGTAACACCCCTGGCTATCTGAAGAAACAAAGCTGTCAGTCAAAAATAAAGACAACACATCTAAGTACTGTCACCACCTTTGCTCTTCATTCAGAAAAATGTCTGTCCTTAGTAATCTTGTACCGTAAATGTGACAGTGAATGCAACAGGAGGAAAACAAAGAAGATAACAAATGAAGAGAGTCCTCCATTTCTACTGTGGTGGACATGCAAAAAGGCACGTCACATGGTCTGCAAACTTTTCTGGTAGAGATGTCAATCTCTTAGGAAAGCTTTACATATACAAATCACACTACAAACTCTATGTATAAAACCAAACAAATTTGGTAAACACCTTCTAAGTAGGGCATGAGTCCTAAGAGGTTTAGAAATCCCTTGTTTATTCTGAGGATAAGCTTTAACCATACATCTGAGGTCTTGTATTTCACAAGGCTGCAAAACAGATGAAAACTGATAAGATGTTTCTATTTTTAGGCCCTACTTATATCAAGATAAGGGAGCAGCATAGAAAGTGACAAACAAAATTAGACATGTAAAACAATTCATAATCCTTTCGGTTTGCTACTCTGCTCCTAACTCCTCTGTGTTCCATTACTCTGCCAGGCTAAACGTGAGGCTAGGTCTGATAGGAGACTACAAAAAGAAGGTGTTGAGAGGAAAGGCAGTCAGAGAAGAGATCCCAGACAAGACAAATCAAACAGAAATGGGATAGCAAAAGTAGTAGGAAATTCACTAGGTTAAAAAACCATTGTGTTACCATGTTGGTGTATTTCCATGAGCAAACTTGATACCTGTAGGTAATGTCCTATTTTCATGGCAATGTCACAATGCTCTTGGTAGCATATAGATCTGTGAACTTCCTGGGCATGCACTGTCTCCCCACAGTAATGCAATATTTCACTGGCTAAGGTTTCTACAGAACTACACCATTCTACCTTGTTTGAACTATAAAAATTCGCCCCCTCAGTGTTTTTCCAGACAGAGCCATCCATCTCACTGAACTTGAGCAAGGTCACATTCCAATTACAGCAACAATGAATGGCCGGAAACACCCGTGGAAATTCATGGATCCTTTATTTTATCCATTCAGCTGGCTGCTGAACCAGCCTAAGGTTTCCTCACTTTGTTTCCAAAGGAAGGAAAGAAAGCATGAGAATATTGATGTCCTGAAAATGCCCTGAGCAGATACAACCTTCATACCAAATTCCATTGTAGACACTTCCTATGAGATGCTACTGTTTCATCAAAAATACATTATGGCCTCGCAATCAGCTTTGCAACGTGATTGTTAGCTTCCAGTTGTGCTTCTCAGTTCTGGGAGCACTTCAAAATACATTCAGATTACTTTCAGATATCCAGCATTTAGTAACCTCTCCCAATATTCTTTGAGCAAGCAATTATGTACTCAAAGCATCCACTATCTGTCATGCCATGCTTCAGCATCATGCTGTTCATTTGCAATGTCAGACAAATTTCAACCAGCAATGAAAATTTCTTCAGTTCACTTTGTCAGAAGGAACTTTTGAAGTTAGTTAAACCAGTTGGGAACACTCACAAAGTTTCATTAGTGAAAACTGCTCTAAGATTTTATTTCTAACAACCTGGAGTTTTTCTCAGTTCCTTTCAAGAGGCGATACTCAGTAAGTGAACACCAAACACCTGAGGAGGGCACTGAACAGGCTACAGATTATCCAAGGGTTGCATCTTTGTGACCCTTAGGGCAGCACCATGATTTCTTTGCCAGCTGCTACAACTGAAAATCCTGCTGTACTGGTTATAACCAGCAAGGTGCTGGCAGCAGAGGGGCTGCAGGAGCAGCTCTGGGGGGAAAAGGCAGGGTTACCCTGCCACAAGCCCAGCTGGTACCAACAGAACAACAGCAGACACAGCTGAGCCACTCCACACAACTGACACCACCTCTGGGAAAGTGTGTTTAAGAAAGGGCAGAAAATGCCACAGAACAAAATAAAAGAAAACAAAAGGAGTGAGAAACAGCAGAAAAACACAACATGAAGGTCAGAGAAGGAGTGGGACAGAGGTGCTCCACGGTGCCAGGGAGGAGCCAGCTGGAATGCCCTGAAGGAACTGGAGAGCCTGTTCCAAAGCAGGGTCGCTGTCAGGGGGAGCTCATCCAGAGCAGAGCAAAAACGTGAGAAGGAAGGAGAAGCAGAAAGAAAAGTCGTGTCTTGCACCACAACCCCTCTGCCCCCTGCACCACGTGGGGAGGGGCACAGGAGTGAGGTTCAGCCTGGGAAAGGTGAGAGGAAAAGGTGTAACTTTCATGTCTGTCTGTCTTAGTATCTGACTGTATTTTAACTGGCAATAAATGAAATTCAGTTCTCCAAATCAAGCCTGTTTTGCCCAGAACAGTAACTAGTTAAGTGATCTTCCTGTCTTTATCTGAAGCTCCAATCTTACTCTAGACCTTGCCCCTGCCCCTCTAAGGAAGGGGAGAGCCTGAGCAGCTGGGTGGGCATGTGCTGTTAGCCAAGGCTAACTCAGCACCCTGCACATGAGAGTTTTAACCCAATCTTTTAGCAGAATGCTGATGAAGCAAGAGCCCAGACCCAGATTTGTGTTACATGGCATGAATCTCATTACTGCTACTGAGTCCTGGCTCTGAAGTAGAGAAATACAATACAAACAGGCTAAGTGGTAACAAAATCTGAGTCAGGTTAAAAACCCTTTTTTCATCCATCTATCTATTTATCCATTGTGAAAAGCAATGCAAGTCACAGGCTTGACACAGAACACACATTTTCTGTGATCCAAATTGCGACTATTACATACAGAATAGCAATTCATCAATATTTCTCTTCTCTCTTTTACTTAAAGTTCAGCAAGTTCAGAAAACCTTTCAAATGCCATCAATCAGACAGAGAAATTTGTTCTAGGGTCATTTTTATGCATCCAAAATCCTACCTAAACTGTCATTTATATTTGATCCCCTGCCAGGTTTTATACACACGCTTCTATTAGGGAATAGATAGGGCCCATCAGCAGAACTAAACAGAATAAACAATACAATAATCAAGTCCACTCAAAACACTGCAATTCTCAAGAGCAGCATTTCATCAGACGTACACACTATTGCCTTGTGTAGCCACACAGACCTTTGTCCTGGGAGCTGTCATTGCTGTTTCTTCCTGTATCTTATTTAGGCTGCAGCGTCAAGTGATGGGAATTTGCTAATGCAAAACAGCCCAAATAATAACTTGGACCATTAAACTTCTTATCAAGTTGTCTAATCCCAGTTCCAAAAAGGACCTGTAACTGAGTTCTAGTAAAATAAGTCTATTCTTTTGCAATAGTGCAAGATTGAAATAGAGAGATTCCCAAAGGATTCATTCCCATCTGTGTTCAAAGAGCAATAAACACTACTCCTAGCCATTTTGATATCCTCTGTTAAAATGCTCCAGCATTCAAGAATTAAAGTCAATTCCCTACACACCAATACAAGGTTAGAATAAAGATCCTCTTCCCTCTCCCCCATGCTTTTAAATTGTTCCTATGATTTAAATATTCCATATTGTTACACATTCAGCCAAAAACCAGATTTTTGCTATCCATTCCCAAGTCAAAACTGAACATCAGTACAAAAGATGCAGTAAAGTTCAGAGTACTGAACTTTTAAGTTAATTGCTTCAGATTAAGTAGCAACAGGGATATGCATCAGAGTGCCTTTCAGTTCATTTCTCTTCACGGGTGGAACAGAGGCACTGCCTCTCCCTGGTAGTCTCAATAGCTGATAACCTTGGCCTGCAACCTGTTAGGTACACCTGGATTTGGAACACAGACTTCCAGTTTTCCACACTCTCAACAGCAGGTGAAGACATTTCATTAAATAAATTACTCTCCTCCTGTGTTACTCCAATACAGAAGAGTCCCATATGATTAGTTAATTTCTTGTTTATGTTCTTAGGCAGGCTTGGAAGTCACATACATGTACATCCTTCATGTGCTGTCAAAAAGTGATAAAATCTGCATGTGATACTTTCCCATGTTTTAAAGATCAGGAAATGCTTCAATAATTTGTATTTTGACTGGTACAGAATCTAGAAGATGCCTTCACAGGAAAACCACTGAAGTGTAAAGTTATGCAGATTGCATCATTTTCTCTTGATATGCTTCAGCTAGGTGAAACATACACAGGTTAAAGAAATTTAAGTCAAACTGTCAATAACATCTGCAGAGCTCTCCCTGCCTCTCTGAAGTACCTAAATACATCTTGAAACTATGAAGATCGTGCTTCCCAACTAGGCAGCAAAACATATTTGCCTTTGCTTGAAGCAATCTCTAACTAGCTCATAGTGTATCACTCAATGATGCATGTCCTGAAACTAAACATACCTTCCATCTTTTCACTCATGTTTAGTTAGGATAACACCAGTGTCAGGAACACCACTCAGTTGCTTTAAGGCAAACATATATAAATGTTATCTACTACCCATTTATTCTTAAATTCTTTTCTCTTCTTTGAGTCAGGCTTTCCCTCTTTTATAGAGCTGAATCATGCAGTTTTCTTCCCCATCTAAACGTGCAAAGCTATCACTGCTTCCGCAACAAACTTCCAATGATGTCAATGTTTTGCCTCATCCTCTCTGACAACTTATCACCTCTGAATTCACACAAGTTCTGTCTTCACAGACTTGACTGTTCTCTGAAAGTACCCCTACATCCACCTCAAGCGGATCAGTGAGCCCAGAGAGGCACACACTACCCCCATATTTTTTCTCACACAGAATTAAGGCATCCATGCCAAAGACAACTTCCCTGTATCTCCCTCGTTCATTGCATACTTCCATGCCTCAGAACGAAGGACTGCTTTTCACCTCCTTCAGTTAAACATATAGAAGTTTGTGACATAAGAATTAAGAGAACAAGCAAAATATTTATAGTTTCTACAATAAAATAAATAAAGCTGCACTGTATTGCTGAGGATTGCTATTAAGAGAAAGGACAGAAGCCTTCCCAGAACACGCTGTGCACAGACCCTCTGGCAGGCACAGGAGGCAGAAGGACATTTCGGGCTTTATGCACACTGTCAGCATGTGCGCCGGCAAACTGCAGGCTCGTGATATGCCCCGGGCTGCTCCGCGCCCCGGGCCGGGAGCGCACAGGGCCGCGCTGCTCCCCGGCCCGACGGAGCGCGGCCCGCCCGGCTCTGCGGGGGCTCCGCGGGGGCTCCACGGGCGATGTGCGCGGAGCCTCCGGCCGGGGCCGGGGTCGGGCCCGGGGCGGCTCCCGCCTCCCTCCGCGGTGCTCCCGCCCGGCCGGGCCGCCCCGAGCCGCTGCCTGCCCCTCCCGCCGGCGGCCCCACCGCCTGCCCGGGCTCCGCAGGCCCCTCTCGCCGGCCCGCCCGGCTGCACCTGCCGGGCCCCCGCCGCCGCCCGCCCCGCGCCGCACCGTTCGCGATGAGCTTGGCCGAGAGCTGCTTGACGAGCTCGGGAATCCGCTCCCACTGGCACTCGGAGCGGCACCGCTCGATCTCGGTCTCCAGCCGCGAGCCCGCCTTCCTGGTGGCCATGGTCGGGCCGAGGGGCCCCGGCGGGGGAAGGGGCCGGGGCGGCGGGCAGGGGGAGGCGGGGACGGGCGGCGGCGGCCCCGGCAGCGGCGGAACTCGAGCGCCGCGGCCGCGCCGCGCTGGCGGCCCCGGGAGCGCCGGGAGCAGCGCCCCCTGGCGGCTGCGCGGGGCGGGGCGGGGCCAGCGGCGGGGCCGGGCGGGCCTGGCGGGCAGCGCGGCCCGGGCTGAGGGAACGAATGCTCGGCCGCTCCCGCCGCCGGACAGCGCTGCCCGGGCACCCGCGGGAGGCCTAGGGAGAGCAGGAGGGACAGGGACGGAGGGAGAGAACCAGTCTGCTAATGCCAGCGCAGCGCCGCTGAAGGTGCCGCTGGTAGCCGGCCCCAGCAAGAGTTGACCCTTGAGAACCAGCTCACACCAGGGGTGGGTGGCGATGGCACCTTCGGGTGGTTCTGTTCCTCCACAGAGGCGAGGGATGAGCACACACCGCCTCCCTCTGCTACACTTTCCCCTTCCACAAAAGGTAACTGAAATTAGTTCCATCCCGTCGCTGGTCACCTCCTCGCCCACCTTGCAAGCACTGATCCCCGCTCGCTAGAGGGGTTTCAGCCCCTTCAATGGCGCTTTCCCATTCCGTGCCCCCACCGTGGTCTCTGCAGTCCCAGCAGCCCGCAGAGCTCACACCGTGCTGCAGACCCAGCAGAACCCAGCACGGCCACCTGCTCAGGGCTCACCTGTGCCTTAGTCAAAAACCAGAGGGAAAGAAAGACACAGAGATTACACCCTATGTTTTGAGAAAATAAATTAATTTCCAACATTTGGCTAGAATAAAAACAACTAGCTGAAACAATTCCAATGGTACTGTGTATCTTTATCAAACACGGCGTCACACAAACGTGACACAGCAATTCCACAAACCCACATACATCTTGCAAAGCTTCAGCCATGACTGATTTTCACTGAAAAAGTAGCAAGAAGATGTAGCTGGGGGGAAAAAATCTCACAAATTGCTACTTACTTTTCACAAAATAAGGATACAGCCCATTGACAGAGGAAATGTTTTGCAGAGATATGGTGCAGCTACATACAACATGAATTCAAATAATTCAACTGTCTCACTCCATGTCTTTGGGTCGTAGTGCAGACTTGTAGAATTAATTCTTTCATCCACAGAAATGAGAAGTCAGTGAAACCACAGGAATTTGGTTGAGTTTATGAGGATGGCTGTCACAGATGAAGTTTGAAAAAACAGGCTGGAATTTTGCTTTTACATGCATCGCACTCCTCTGTATCTAGCACATGTTAATCTTCAGAAATTACAAGTTCACAGAGTCAGAAGTCAAATTTGGGCAAACATAAAACTACTGGCTGTTCTATAAATAGATCTGCAAAATACAAATATGACATTGCCTGTGGGCATTGGGAGAGTTGTTTACATAACAGAATTTCTAAACAATTATCTGCTTCATATGCATTCACATATACCAGAGACAGGTGCTTCTGAAGTTTTGCTTAGTTTTGATCATCAGCTGAAACATGAGAAACCAGCATGGATTTTTTTTTAAAGAGATGCAGTTTCCATTGAATTGACCAGGAAACAGACCCAGGCTTACACAACTAAAAGCTTGTTAGTGTGTTTCCAGCTATATCCTCAATGTAATAAATACTGCTTCCAACAAATCTTGTTTTGCTTCCATCATCCTTAGACCATCACAACTATTGCAACTCTATGACAGGCATAAAATATCTTGTTCAGTGTTTCAAGAAATCTACTTTTCATTCCCAGTGTTATTAGAAGCACAACAACAAAAAATTCAGATATTGTAATTTGCCTTTTAGTCAAGATGCTTTTATAGCACCTTCAGGTTACAGTCCCATTTCAAACAAAATATCCTTCAGGTTTTAAGAGTGAAATTAAATGGTAGCAGAACATAACAGTGTTTAAAAATACAAAGGAGTACTGCAGGATTGGAGAGAGGATTTAATAATGTAACAAAACCAAAAGGATAATAAAAAAGCATTTTTTGCATACATGAGTTTTCAGAAGATCCAGAGAATGTCAAACTGATTATAACTTTTTTTTTTTGGGGGGGGGAGAAAATTAAATAAGTTAAAAATTAGAAAGGAGAAGAATGATAATTCAAAATGTTTGATATTATAACTACTAGTTCTTTTACAGATAAGACTATGAAAACTAAAATTTCAACTTTCTAAAAGAGCTAATTTGCCTATGAAGATTATTCATATTGATTCACAATAATTCTAACACATTTTGTTAGCACTGATCACATCATTTCACTAAAAGCTACCAGCAATAGTATTAAAATATTTACATTACAGCTCATCAGGCTTATTATCTCAACAGTTCCTATTTATGAAGTGAGACATCTATGCAAAAGGAATTAGCACATTTTGAAATGCTTTGGAAATCTGCTTTAACATTAATGAAACTTCCATGCACCCAAGACTGCTCTGAGAAGATTCCATTGTAGATAACGTATAGTGGAATTCAATAATGGATTTGGAATGGATAGCACAAAAGTAAGAGAGAAAAGAAGCACAATCCTGCATATTTCATCAAATCTCCCTTATTTTTTTAGTATTAAACAAAGTATTTTTTTCTGGAAATGGCATCTTTATTACACTGTTGGGGCAGAACAAAGCATGCATGTACTTGGCTAGAAAGAGTCTGCTTTTAAGGTGAGGCTGCTGGCTAGCAAATGTAGAGAGGTACCTGGTTTGTGAAAAGGAGGGAAATTCAAAATGCAGGAAAATAACTAAGATGTATTATTCTATCCTTTTGCCTTATGCCATCTCTCCCACTCCACTCCCCCCAAACACAGGGGGAAGAGAAGTGGATTGTTCAGTGCAATTTCATGAGTTTGGTATGAAGAAACAAGACCTTTCACCACACAGCTACACACTGTGGTGGTTTGAGCCTGGCTGGGTGCCAGGTACTCCCCAAAGCCACCTGATCATTGCCCCCCACGAGGGATCAGGGAGAGAAAATACAACAGAGGGCTCATGAGTTGAGATAAGGGCAGGCAGAGGTCACTCACTGATTACTGTCATGGGTAAAACAGACTCAATTTGCAGATATTAATTGAATTTATTACCAAGCAAAATCAGAGCAGGATAACTAAATAATGGAAACACTTTTGCACTACCCTTCCCTCTTTCCTGGGCTCTACCTCCTCCCCGCCAGCAGCACAGGCAGACAGGGAACAGGGTTATTCATCACCTGTTGTTTCTGCCACTGCTCAGGGAGAGAAGCTCTCATCTCCTTCCCATGGGAGACAGTTCTCCATGAACTTCTCTAGTGTGAGTCCTTGCCATGGGCTACAGTTCTGCATGAACTGCTCCGGTGTGGGTCCCTTTCCACAGGATGCAGTCCTTCCGGAACCCACTGCTGCAGTGTGGGTCCCTTTCCACAGGATGCAGTCCTTCAGGAACCCACTGCTGCGGTGTGGGTCCCTTTCCACAGGATGCAGTCCTTCCGGAACCCACTGCTGCAGTGTGAGTTCCTTTCCACAGGATGCAGTCCTTCAGGAACCCACTGCTGCAGTGTCAGTTCCTTTCCACAGGATGCAATCCCTCAGGAACCCACTGCTGCAGTGTGAGTTCCTTTCCACAGGATGCAATCCCTCAGGAACCCACTGCTGCAGCGTGGGTCCCCCATGGGGTCACAAGTCAAACTCTCCCTTATGTGAGCTTCTCTCTCCACAGGTCTGCAAGTCAGGAGCGTGTTCCTGTGGGTTCACAGCCTTCCTCTGGGCACCCACCTGCTCCAGGCGGATCTCTGCTCCCCTGCTGACCTTCACAGGTTGCAGGGGCACAGTTGCCTCACCATGGTCTTCACCATGGGCTGCAGGGCAATCTCAGCTCCGGTGCCTGGAGCAGCTCCTGCCCCTCCTGGACAGACCTTGGTGTCTGCAGAATTGTTCCTCTCACACTTTCTCACTCCTCTCTTCCTGGTCACAATTACATCTGTGCAATAACATTTTTTCCTTCTTAAATATGTCATCACAGAGCCTTTATTATCATCTCTGATGAACTCAGCCTTGGCCAGAGGTGGGTCCATCCTGAAGTCAACTGGCCCTGGCTTTGTTGGATGTGAGGGAAGCCTCAGCAGCTGCTCACAGAAACCATTCCTGCATTGTCCCCTCCACTACCAAAACCTGGCCACACAAACCCAATACACACACTGATATGGTACTCCCATACTCCTCATAACCTGAAAATAAACCTGGTAAAGAAACTTTCTGCACTAGTACTCCACACAGATCTATGAGAAACAGGTGTGATGCGCCTTTAAATTGATGACAATGTTAGAGAGAATATAAACTGACTTAAATAACGCAGCACTTTAATCTCTGCTAAGATATTAAACATTCTTTAACAAGGAATCAGAAAAATCAATTCAAAAAGTACTTGCATTTATAAAGGCAACATATGAAAATAGACTGCTCAAAACACAGATGAGAGGAAAAAACCTCCTGCAAGGAAACTCACAGGGTCAATGGGTTTTTTATTCCAGACCGTATTTTTGGCTTCTTAGACAAATACTATGCACCACTGAAGTGGTGAGGAAGAATCCAAGATTAACAGCCAACTTGTGTCAAAGGCTAGTGATGCTTAATGCCAGCGTTGTTTCATTATTTAGAGAAAAAGTGTTTAATATGCAAGTTTAGCTACTACTCTGGTTTTACGTGTGCACACTGACCAGTGGTATGCTGTTTTTTTCCAAAGAAGTTCATCTGAAACTGCTAGTCATAATGCTGATTCTTAAAATTAGTTTTCTACCTATAGCACACATCAGAGAAAGAAAACAATTTTGAGGGAAATATGATGCTATAGAAGACAATATAAAAGCCCTTTTTTCATATTCATAGTAAAACAAAACAAAAACAGTAAACATTAAAAACTTTTCCTCACCACAAATGGTAGTTTTACCAATCTTTTGTCTTTCAGTTAAAATCAACATTGCAATGCTTATTAGAATGTAAAATATATTCCTACTGCAAGTGATCAGAGATGCAATTCAAATACTATTTGTATTTTAAGGCAATCATAATCAACTCCCACTACCGTCTGCTATTTTGTAGAATGTGAAGTGCAAAAATTCTCAGGCCAAAACTCATTACTGGGATAATTAATTCCTCTACAGTGAAAAGCTCAGCTCATAACCATTAACAGAAGCAGAACTTTTACTGGAACCCAAGTCATCTTTTTTTTCAGTTAGTGCAACACTGTTGGCAGAAGGAGGAACTACACAGTTCTCCATTCCTACTGAAGCCAGTAATCTGTATGAAATTGAGAACAGACCATATGAAAATTCTTTGAGGAAAGAATTTCACAGTGACATTTGTCTCTTTTTTGAGAGTATAAACATGTTCTTTGAAGGGAAGTGAGACTGAAGAGTATCCATTAAATCAAGTCTGACAAAAAGCCCATTATAAAACCTGCCACCCCTGCCACATAGCAAGGAGGACAGCCATGTAAAAAATGAAATAAACTTTATCAAATTATTTCAACATTGCAAGGTTTTGTACTTAGATGAGTTTATTTTCTTAGAATAGTTACATCTGCAAATGTACATTATTTTGTAAACCATTAAGCCCTTATGGCTATTTGAAAGTTAATGTCATACATAAAACAATTCAAGAAAACTTAGGACCCCAAAAGCTTTCTTCACAATGGATTTTGATTTTATATTTTGTTGCCTTCAAAGTGATTCAGTTCATACTGCACTTGTGAGTTAATGGGCAACTGGTACTGAAAATTGAATGTATGCCTGTAGAATCAAGCAAACATATTTTTTACTATTTTATGAAATCCCTTGATATTAATTCACAGTCTTTAAGAAGTGACAGGGGCTAGCAGTCATTGTCTGAATTGTCTGAATCCAAAGTTTAATTACTAAATGTGCTGGGGAAAAAAAAGTTAGACTCCAAAAGAGGTCCTTTCTAAGCTCACCCATGTGAAATGGGAGCCAGCATTGCCAGTGAAAGGGCAACAGAGCATCACTCAACTGCCAGTATCTACTAAAATCATATTCTTCCACCTCAGTGTTTCATACTACATTTTAAACCTGTCACACCGTGCCTGGAAATATCCTCTGAATGCAAATATTTACATACATTAAAAAAAAAAAAAAAAGAGTCATCTCCCAGAATTTAAAAAAACCCACACTCCACTGTTTTTTGGAGGCTGAATAAATGTATTTCTATCTGAATTGCAACTTGCTCCACAACTGTATTTTTACAATGGTATGGTGTCAGTAAATTTGCTATCCTATATTACCATGTAGTAAGAAACAGGGAGAAAACAGGAAGAAAAATGCCATAGCTTGCTGTTTCTAATTTTTATTGAGCCAGTGTAAAACATTTCAGTCTTGTTCAAAGAGCTAAGGATTTTACATAAGTGCTTTGGCTACTTTTAAGTTCAGGGAAAAGCCAGGTTAGGGTCTAATAATGAGTCTTTCATTGTGCTACTCTCATGGTAAGCCTCTTTCCTGCTCTGTTTCAAACTGGTGTCCAACACTGCTTGTAGGGAAATAGATGAAGAGGGACCCCGCACTGTCCATGCACAATAACAAAACTTACAGACACAGTTCAGCTAAATTCTAGTTGTGATCCAGATTGTACTTTAATCTCTAGCTTAAACTCATAAAAGAAAATCTTCCTAAGTAAATTGAACCTCAGAGGCAAAGACATTTTCCTATTCTTTTGACTTACGAAAACAGCGTCCAGAATAGTATTATGGATTTTTTAAAAATAGTAATTATATGGTTTTAGAAAGATACAACGATTTTGCATGTTATTAGGCCTCTACTTTTCAAAACAGAAACTCAGAGCCATGTATAATTTTTGACTATTCCTATTTTAAGGGACTATTTTAAGGGTAAAAATAAAATACAATGTCATACTGCATTCAAACGTTTGCAGTCAGTGATAGAGAAACTATTTGCCAGCTCCATTGCCAGACCACCAGAGGGAGTCGAAAGCTACATTCAACTTTGGAAAATTTCTAAACCTGTAGGTACCTTAAAACATTGACAGAAAATATTGATTAGTATGAATACTATGACAACGAATAATCTCAGCAACATCATCCGTTCATTATATCCAGAGGCAAGAAAAACACTGGTGATAACAGAGTGCTCAGCAACTATTTTTGTTCTGTTTGGAAAGAATGAAAAATCCTGCATTTAAATTAGATGTTTCAATTATGTTAATAACTGGAGAGAAGTCTTTAAAAAATCAGCAGATCCAGAATTAGTACAAAATAGTCTTAAACAAAGAATGCCTCCCCTGGGGCTCATCATGTGCCTTTGAACAGGCCATGGCACAAATCCTGGGCTCTGACAGGACTGGCCAACAGGCTGGGCTTATCATCCTTCCAATAAGCATGGTTAGGCTTTAACAGCTCTAGAGACAGGAGCATTCACCTGACATCTGGTTCCACTAGTGTTCCACAAGTCCTGAGCAGTCTTCTAGGGCACAGCTTTCCTGTATTTTCTTCACCACTTTATTCACAAAATTATCCTTTCTTCTAGTACTTTTCCCATCAAATTCAGAATAATTCTCTGGACCCACTCCAAGAATACTCATTTTCTGAATGTTGGGCAAAAAAAACCCCAATTCAATTAATTCTCTTTTTAATAAAATCTTCTCTGCTTTTCTATCTATTCTATCACAAAGTTTTGCATGTTGGCATGACAAAGAACTGAGAGAGGTGTGTATTTGTCAGAAAGAAAATTCTACTGTAATCTGTTGATAACTAGCATTAAGGAAATAAGGAACCAATGTCCACAATGCTGCATTTGCCAGTTGAAAACAGCACTGTTTCCAAGAAGAAAAGTTGTCAGGTTAATCTGTGTGGGCTTTTTTTATTCAAAAAGATTTTAACTGAATATAGAAATCATCGGTCCTTCAAAAGCAATGGTGTGCAACCAGAATGTCCTGTAAATACAGCGAGGCAAAGCACTCAGCATTCCCTTCTTCCCATTTCTTTCCCTCTCCCCACTCCCTGCCCACACTGACACATGAAATAGAACGCCCTGTTCCTCTCACTGCAAATTAACACAGCCTGCTCCTTTATAACCAGCTGTCAGAATCTGTCACCAATTCATTTTTTGCCTTTATAGCTTCAAAGGTAAAGGTAGAAATTAGGGATGATTTCTTCTACGAGGACTCCAGCAAAAGTTTTTATCTGGCAAGAAACAATTTTGCAGGTTTCTTTCTCTGCAGGTGAGAGATCAATACTGTAAAGACATCTGTAAGCATCCACATTTGCTGCAGAAGCATCTTAAGACTATCAAGATTGAAAGCCAATGCCAAACTTTAATTCATAGTTGTAATCCAGATGCATGTTAAGATTCAAAGCCTGTTCTCACTTTGGTCCTGAAGTAGATCTCAAGTCTTCCTTTAATTTGACAGCACTAAAAAATTGAACTGACCAGCCCCAGCTGCATACCAATGGGGCTGACATGGTGATACATACTAAGCAGAATTGTATGAATACTTGAACTTAAAAGCAGCAGGGACACAGCACCTTGAGCTCTGATTTGTAGCATCCCTCTACAGTGAGCCAGAGAGTGGGATCCTGTTCTCTCAAGCATCTGTAGCTTCAACACAAGTAACTGCTAAGGTCAGCAGAGTTATCTGCTTAAAGGATGAGAACTCATTAAGGAGACACCTGAGAAAAGCTTTGAGGTATCTGCTGGTTTTGTGAATTTTTCTTCTCCACTGTATATTAATTTTATAGGAAAAGAAGCATATGAACTATTGAGTGAGTTTCTGCAGACCATACAGTGATACCTCTGTAAGCAGTCACCTCGAGTAACTCAGGGACAAACTTCAAGCATTGTCCCCACTCTGCAGCATCATCTTTAAATTTTCCCCTTTCTTCTTACTTTCCTAAACTCCAAAGACTTTAAACTTGAAAGCTTTTTTAGCATAGCTGAATGTCACACAAAATCTCACCCATAACTTAGATAAAATGTACTTGGCTAGACATAGTTTTATCAGCAAATACCATTAATATATATGCATATTTTGAAATGGTTACCTTTCCAAGCAGATTTATTTTGGTTTTTTTTCTCCTGCTTATGCAAATAGACTTTTGGTCATAATCATACTAAGACAACTACACATTTAACAAAATAAAAAAACAACTAGGGAAAATCAGGTGAACATAAATGAGATCAATTTCAAGATTTGATGCTGGATTTGTTGACAAATATCTTTGTATTAAGAAAGCTGTAAGAAGTTTGCAATCAATTTGCAGTTTCATCTGTTAGGTTTTTTGGCAGCTCCTGAAGCAATAAAGAAGAGTTCTGTTTTTCTTTCCTTTATTATTGGCATTTCAAAGGAAGTTAGCAGACTTCTGCATGATTCTTGTGAATACAGTTAGATTGGTTGCCAATTTTTAAAAGCAATTTTACATGTGAATAATATGGATTCCTTTCTACCACTGAATAAAGTATTAGTCAGACCAGCCCATAACATCTCTGCTTAAACACTTAAAAATGTTTCCCAGCCAGTTGCTGTCTTCCATTTCTGTCACACAGAACATGATGGTTGTCAAAATACATGATTTCTTGAAATTTACATTACTGCAGGTCTCTTGCATTTCTCCATTATGCAGTTTCTGGGCACCACAAACAAGAGACTGTTTCAGTTAGTCTGTGTAATTGAAAGCATAACTTCATTTTCTACTGCAGACTACAAGAATCAGTCTGAGTTTTCTTTTGTACACAGGTGGTTCTGAAGATTCAAAATCTATTTAATATGTGATACAAAAAATGTGTGATGGCAGATGAAAGCTAGTGAACAGCTCCAAACTTCTTCTACTTTCAGAGAATCCAGTGCCTTGTGGGCTTAAAGGACCAAACTGAGAAGTGTTTCTCACTAGCAAACAAAGATCAAAGCACTTTTATCCCTTTACAGCTGAAATACCCATGTTATATTCTGATCTCTCAATCCAGAATATTCAGTCAACTATCTCAACTGAAGGAAGGCAATAGCATGTTTTGCCATGTAAAAACAGTATTTTGAAAAAGACTGTCACTTATGGGGGAAGAAATAAAGACTATTAATTTAGTAAAAACACCTGGAATGATACCTGAGATATAAGAAATAAATTCAATATGATGAAGTAAATGTTATAAAGCTACACACACACATATACTCAGGGACCTGCAGAGGTAGGAAATATGTTTATGTTGGATAACTGGCAAAAAAGCTGGCAATTCATTGCCAGTGAATAATACATGCACACGGAGATAGCCAGGGGAAAAATTACCCCTGAAAATATCTGCCCGGAAGCTTCTCACCTCTGACTTCCTACAACCTTCTTCCTCTTCTGTGGCAGCCTTATCTGGTCCTCCAAATCTGTGTGAGCCCAGAACCCATTTTTAAAATACAAGCTCTCTTAATCAAGGCATATTACTTTAAATTGAGATCTAGACATGCAATTGAGCATGTATCTACATGCATGCAGACAACACATGCACAGATGATAAAATGCTTGTGCAACATTTCATTATAACCAATGAACACATTTTCTGCTGAGAATTATTCTGTTCTCAGATGACTGAGAAGGGATACAGCTGTGTAGGAATTGTTATTTTTGTTCAGAAAAGTAGCCACGGAAAAGGGCTGAGAAAATACCTCCATCAGCAGAGCCAATTTGAAGCCTCAACCCATTCTGTGATGCAGTACATGATCCCCCTTGCCCCAACTGTTTAATGAAGTACTTAATAGGGTTTTTTTAATAGCAGGAAACAATGCATATGCCAAGTACACTGATTCTTTTCCTCAAAGTATAGAAATTTCACTAAACCAGAGGAACTGTAAGTTATGTACTCTTCTTTGTACTTCTCCAAATCCTTTAGCAGAATTACCTGCTATACTAGTATTCGTGTTTCTAAAAGTATTACAAAGAAATGGCTTTACCAGATACTGAGTACTTTGAAGATTAGATTAAAACCCACACTAACTGAAATCTCTACTCATAAGAAATTTGACTTTTCACACAAATCTGCCTACAACAGCACTGACATCATTGCATTTCTGACAGCAGACAGATTCATTACCAGACATTAAAGCTGATTGAGGCATAGCAGCACTTTGAAGAAAACTTAATCTGAGTATACACATAATTCACAGTGTAGCATCTCTTCACCAAGACAATATAAAGTATTTGTAGTACTGATGAAGATTAACTTGTACACTTTAAATTTGAAACAGTGGTCTGAGTAAGAAAAACATGGCCCACGGGTCTTTATATGACCTTGAGTTCCAGGCTGGTCAACAGATTAAAACATTGTTCTGCCGAGAGTAAATACTCTCCTGCAGGGACATTAGAACAAGAAGTAAACCTAATCTTGAGCTGCCTAGTTTGCAACTCAGGTTTCAATGTATCAATGTGTATCTACATCAGCAGTTGTTTATGTAATGCTAATCTAAAAATTCAGACACTTCAGAAGTGTCAAATCCACTTCCTTGAGAGCTCTGTCACCTGGAGGCAGCAGGAGTCAAACATTTCAGCTACCCTGGGTAACTGGTTCAAAGCAAATACAAGGTGACACCTAAATGTACTTAGCCCTGCCCAAAAGAATTACCCTGGGTTTCAATTTTTATTAAACAACTACCGTGAGAGCACAAAGAGGACACAGAAATATTCAGCTATAAAAGTTGTCCTTGATACAACTGATGTATTCTAATAACTTTTTGTCTCACAACAGTCTCTCAAAACCTGTGCAGAAAAAAAGATTGACAAGACAGCCATTATCTCTAGCATTTAGTATCTTGTGCAAACATTCTTGTTGTTTCATCAGTTTGTCAAGAAACAGCTTAAATTTTCCAACAGGGAAACAACATTTCCTAACATCCTGAGTTCCTAACGTTTAAGTTCTTTCAGCTGGGTCACAATATTCCAAATCCACCTGGTATCCAACAGTTTATTACACTTAAATGAAATCAGACTGAAATTGCTTTTTGTTGTCCTCATCCTGAAGACAAGTTCCACAAACTCCTCAAAGTGCAAACTTGATAAACAACCTGTTCTCCAATCTCCCAATTCACTTATACTGTCTGCATAATGAGTATTAATGGTGGATTGTTTGTTGTATTTACAGCAAGTTTATTTGGGAGAGAAAAAGTATTCTTTTACAAATGAGCCATGTTCACTATTGAGATTACTTCCAAAGAGAGCATTCAGAAAGCAAACCTGAATATATTACACTGACAATTATTTTTCAATACTTTAACATAGGCCACTTAAAACTGGTTGTGTTATTAGCACATAGACTGATCTTTAAATATACTACTTCTACATAAACAGTGCAAATCTCAATATTCACATCAACCTGAAATTAATGCTGCAATTACTGTTGACATTCACATCAAGAAAGTAGTAAACTATTTCACATGAGCAATTCCAAAACCTCAGAATGCCATTATTAATATTAAAGAAACACAGAACAAACATGTTGGGCTTCAAAGCCATGTTTTGATACACACAATCCCTGTAAACATGGATTTATTGTATTTGTCAATACTGATATATGATATAATTCTATAAATAAAACCACTGATATAAACAATTTCTATAACCTTTTTTTTTTTTGCATAGGGTTTGGATTAAGGTTACTTTAGGATAGAGACAGCTGTTAACAAAATCCTCTAGTCAATTAGTCTTCCATCACACAAATTTAGGCATATGACAAGGAGCCTCTCTGACTTCAGTGGAAACTTACACACGTAAGTATTTGCAAAACTGGAGTCATGTTTAGCACTTAAGTTACCCCTAGTCATTGAGAATACAAGCTATAAAAGAGCTCTCCACAAATTTATAAAATATACTGATTTAAAATTTATGCTGATGTTTCTCTAAGTCACATTTATGATTCCAAACAGTTATGTACATACTATACTATCACAGTAGGAAATACTTCACTGTAGAACACCACAGTGAACAAGTCGTGAAGCACAGTGTTCAATATAATTTCCCTTTAGTATTCCCAGTGCATAAGTTGTTAACATCTACACTACACAAGGTGCCCAGGTCTAGTATTTGTTATATACAATGTAAAAGCAAGATAGAAAGAGCTTTGCATTTTACAGTAAGGAATGAAAACAGTGGGTAATATACAGGGATTCACTCCTGCAAAGTACAGAATTCTCCTTCACTATGACCACAACCACCAAATATGGTGGATTTCAAGTCATTCAGCCCATAAAACAGTGCTCAGCACCTTGTAGGAAGAGAGATCTGAGTGCACTTTATTCCAAAACATCTCCTTTGGATGTTATAAAGTGCAAAAAAATAAAACATATATATTCTAATATTTTACAGTCACTGTTAGACTGCCATATTTGCAAAATGCAAAATTCAAATAACTCGGTATGCATTTTTATGGACCCTATAATAACAAATGCTGAAACTGGAGTTTTCTCATCTTTAAAAAAATCTCAGTATTTTTAAATTATTGTGTAATTATAAAAAGAAAATATAAATTATAATTAAATCTTGAAATAGGTATTTTAACATGTGGCCATTTTCCAAAGAATCAAATATGAAATTTAATTTTCTCTTATAGCATTACATTTTAGAATCTTTAAAATCTTTTAGAAGCTAATAACTTCAAAAAATAAAAGTTCTTGTATCACAGTAATAGACATATCACCTTATCAGATATCTTTTACCCTAGAAGTGTTTAAAAAAATAAATAAATTAAAAAAAAAAATCTAAGACTTCTATTCTCAGTTGTTTAGAACAAGATATTTTTAAACAAAGTAGGAGTTCCATAGTGCTTCATTTTGATCTTAAAATTCAAATAAATGGGACAGATCATAACCATAAATTTAAAAGGCTTTAGAGTACTACACTGCTTTGGTGCATTGTACCAATGATTGTTTACATGCATGAAGAATCAAATTCTACAATATTCTTCACAGAGCTGGGTAGGAGCAGAAGATCCCGAAGTTGTACAGATGTTACAGAGCTTTCCGTTCTTTGAGCAGTAGGGAAGGAACTGGGAGGAAGATTGTGACACTGAGGAACAGTCTTCTTCCAAGCAGTACCATGAGCAGCACAGCCACTTACCTGGAGCTTGGCTGCACACCAGTAAGGTAGCCCTCAGAGAATGCAATGTTGGCTGTATAACAGTATTACACTATATCCAGTGATACCATACAACGCTAGAAGGAAATGTATGGAAATACAGAGCTAAAAAGGTATGACTAAAATACATTTCTAAAGCAACAGAAGTCTTCCTGTGGCAGCCTGTAAGCCACAGGAGGAAGGGCAGGAGAAGACAATACAGGTACTGCCAAGTCTGTAACCATTTAGCTCCTCGAGACGGGACATTCTGCTGCTCAGTCGGAGAACTGGAAGATGGTTTCTGGGTTATTGCTGTCTGTAGGGTTTGTGGGCTGCAATGTCTTTGTGGGAGTAGTTTTACCATGAGAATGAGAGGAAGAAGAATGGGAACTTTCACTGGAGCTGCTACGTGTCTCTGTGCTTGTACTTGTTTTTTTCATTTTCCTTCTTTTTGCAAGAGGTGCCTTGTCCACATTCTGGAGACAAAATCCTTCCCTTTTGTACTTGTTAAAGGCCTGTTTCAAAATAAAAGGCAATTCTAAGTTTTTCAAGATATTTAACACATTTTATCACTTACTGTGAATGGTCCATGGTACATCACAAGATAAAATGTAATTTTCTGACTAATTCCTATTGTAGCTGTAACAATGACTTTACCAGCCTTTACAGGTACATAAGAGCCAAAACATAACCTTATTGATTGGCATCTTCCTCTCCTTGTTCTTTTTAGTTTAGAAGTATTTTTTACTTAGCCATAACCTATTTAACACTACATTTTCAGAGAGGACTGCTAAATTACAATTTTTCTTTCAGCCCAAATCATGTTGCTTGTCAGGATCTCTCTAAGAAACAATTACTTTGTTCTTCTCTCCTTCCTAAAAAGCACTCACAAGCATTTCAGCATAGATCTGCTCAATTTTGATTTATTCTCTGTAGAGGGTATCATGAGAATCAATATCATGTTTGTAAAATACAGTTGCAGTTCAAATGATTTTATTAAATATACAATAGCAGACAAGCAAGTCCACTAAACATGCACCCATAATACAAAAAACATGAACTACATAAATTCCAGAAATTCTACCTCACTTTAGTAACCCTAAGGGCAAATGTCAAACCGTTACTTAGGTTAAATATAAAATTTTGGTTTTATTTAAATAAAAGTTTGAAGACCTTTTAATAGATTTCTCTAGGACATAGAATACTTTTAATTGCTGTTTCCAGAACAGCACTCCATGTCCAAATCCTCATAAAAATAAATGCCTCCAAGAAATTTATGCTTGCTTCATCATTCCTATTTTTGTGTACTCCATCAGAGATGTTATGAGGAAATGTTATTGAGGAAAACAAAAATCAAGCTATAAGGATATACTGAATTATAAGGAGAGATATGTACAGTTGTTAAGAGAAAACACACAAATCCAGATGACACATTACAAAACATAGCACATGACAAACAATTTCTCAGAACTCACATGGAAAGTGGCTTTGACATATGTGTGCACTGCAGCTCCTGAAGAGCCCAAGTTATCAGGTGTCATTAGAGGGTTGGATGAGAGCTGGCTGCCATCCTGAAGCCACTCGTTGTATCTCAGGCTGGACATTTTAATCCTTTTGTTTGGATCCACTGTGAGAAGTCCTAATAGAAACACATTACATTCTTTGAAACTGTCAGCTATTTATCTTTGGTCAATAGAAAATGCAAATATTTCTTAATAAAATGTCATGCATTGCTCTGATAAGTAACTAATGTCAATATTTATCCTAGATATGCCAATATTTATCCTAGATAAGGCTTACACAATGTTATGCTATCATCCTCTCCAGAAAAATCTTAAAGGCAAAAAATTGTATTTAACTGTTTGATAACTCACATATCTCTTCACAGAAACTCAGAACTACCAAATTATTTCTTCACTTATAACGGGTCTAGGATAAAGTTCAAAAGAGTAAGCCTCAGGTTCCCTGCATAATTGACTCAAGACTGAATCTGGAAATCCCTACATTTTTGGCAGAAAAATTCCTTACAAATCAGCTTCTACAGAAATTCAGTAGGTGTCTAGCTCATGATGAAAACATAATTAGATGCTCTAAAGCTTAAGGGAACCAAAGCACAGCAATGGTCAATGAAGTAGCTCAGAAATACAGTAAGTAGTCTTTGTACATGAATTAAAAAATAGCCAACAGAAAAGAAATAGTAATAAATTCATTCTCTACAAAAGCTCAGCTTTTAAGACTTTTATCTATCTCATAAGCTGTTTTGGTTTTTTAGAAAAGCAAAAACAACATAATAAAAAACTCTGCTTTTAAACATGTTATAAGAGTGAGTTCACTTTTTCTGAAGCTCTTCAGTTCCTTGTAATCCCACTAACCTCATCAGCATCTTACCACATTAGAAAACTCTGCTAGGTGTACAAGCAATTTGTAATCCATTCTGATATGTCCATGGCCACTCAATGCTTTTATCAGAGGTCAGTACACAGCTCAAGCTGTGCATATTGCTCTGTCAGGTGAGACACTTTAGAGCATCCAGATATTGTAGAATTTGGTTCTCCAAATCCTACTTTTTAAATAAAAACATAATGTACCTTAAATACTTTAAATACATACCACGAATTAGCTCTTTAGCCTCTTCAGAAACATTTTTCCAAGCCTCTCCTTCAAAGGAAAATTCTCCTTTTTTTATTTTCTTCATAATTTCCAACGCACTGGTACATGTTAAACTTCTGTCTTGAGACTGAAATGGTACCTGCCCTGACAGCATTGTGTACTGCCACAAGAACAAAAGCAGCCTTAGGAAACACAGGGTATTTATAGGCAACTCTGCTGTTAAATATGAAGGGCTGTTGTTTGCATCACCAATGCTACACAATAAAACTTGGCCTAAACTAACTTTAAGGCTATCGAGTATTTAAATATAAAAGACTTTCTCTGGAGTCCTTGTTAGAAAAAACATTCATCTATTCCAGGAAGCCGTGAACAAAATATATTTCTACCCCATTTATATCAAATGAAACTAATTTTCTGTAGATCAGAATACAGGTTGATTCCTTCTTTGAATTGAAAGTGTCAGAAGATTATATGGATGCCTGTAAAATCCCCTAAGAAGCATATATCTTTTTGAGAAGCTGGCTGTATCAAGTAATTTTTCCATTCCCAAAAATGCTAAATTTTATTTCCTATTTGCTAAAAAAAATTCTGCTCCTGGAAAAGATCTGTCTTTGGAACATATTATTTGTGCAGTAGTACTTTCACCTCCCTTGAATTCAGCATGTACCAATTTATGTATGAAATCATCTCAAGTCCCTTGCATTTTAACAAAAAAGAAATACATGCAATAAAATTATAGTTAAAAACCTCAATCACTCACCAAAATGACCCCCAAACTCCACAGATCACAAGACTCATCATAACCATTGTGATTCAAGAGCTCTGGGGCAGCATAATGAAGGGTAAAACACGGAGTCTTAAGAGGCTGATTATCAGGTGGTTTTAAACGAGCAAAGCCAAAATCAATTATTTTTATTTCTGAATTATCAGTTTCATCTGTAAATAGTAAATTCTGAAAAGCAAAGACAAAAATCAATATTAGCACCGGGTACAAAACTGATTAAAATTATTTTGCTTCACCTATCACTTCAGAAAATTTTCCATTATCTAGAGGAAAGGTGAACTGCGAGACACTGAGGGAAGAGAAAAACAGAAATAACAATATTCTGGATTGTAAGAAATGTGACATGCTTACCTGCCCCTGCATATCTGCAAGTCAGGGCAGTTCTGAGATTACTAATGAAAATGGATACGTGGCACAGAACAGCAGAGAAGAGAATTCTGGGAACTTTGACAAGAAAAAAACCCCAAGACATCAACATGTTTGGAGATGGGAGAACTGCCTTCTTCCTCAGACAAAAGCAAATTTTCTTAAGCTTCCACTTCCTTTTGGCATGTTGTAAACAACAGCTTTCTTGTGTAGGGGATTCCCACTGCTCCTTCTGTCTTGTGACCGAACAGTTTTTGGTACTCAAGTGGTACCACAGCATTGCCATGAGGACAACAATGCATGAGAGTCATTTGAAAGAGGAGGATGGTGATAAAAAGGTGCACCTTGGTATGAAAAGGTGCTAACAAGTGCACCAACAGCTCAGAGGTTTCACTGAGAGCTGTCTGGCATGGGTGGCAAAGCCAGTATGGATGGATATGCGTTCTGACAGAAACCTGGGACCGACAGCATTCAAGCTCTGAAGGTACCAGTCCCACCACAAACTTACTCCTCACACCAAGGCAGAGACATTAGTACAGTAGTCCCTGAGAATTCCAGCTTTGCACACTGGAATGTGGCACTTTGGACTTGAGGACAGACAAGCTGTTATCAGTTTGGAAAATATAAGGCAATCTGCTTCTTTTTTCTGCCCTGAGTATTTGTATTTGCCAAGAAAGATACAAGAGGGAAGCTAAGTCACAGAAAAACTGAGGCCAAGATGAATCATAAGCTAATTCTACTCTTCCCTTCATCTTCTGAGAGAAGAGCATCATTTTGCTACTGTCTTATTGCTCAATTTATGAATGCTAGAAAAAATCGCAGTATTAGAAATCCTATAGTCTTATCTAACCTTGTAATACAAAAGGTGAATGAGTCACACAAAGTAATTAATTTCAAACTCATTAACAAGGGTAAAAATGATTGTGCTAGACTGCCAGCAGATCAATAAGGAGAACCTGAGACCATTCATTAAGGACAAAAGAAAATAGCTGCTACAAAACAGTATTTTAGTATTTTTGCTTTCTGTACTGCTGATATAGTTCAATGCACATTCAGAGAAGTCAGTTTTCAATTGTTGTGTAAATGGATCTACAGAGAGCCTTATTTCAGCAAAAATATTCATACAAGGATAAGTGATTAATACAATAGCCTTTTTTCTATGGTGATGTTATATAGTCTACAAGTAAATAAGGAATTAATAACATTGGTTTAAAAAGACCTTTCCTATGATAAAAATTAAATTGGTTATGCATGGAAAGAATGGTACAGTCCAAGTATCCTACACTGGGTTCAGGTATTTCTGTTAATGAGGCAAATAAAGTGTGTTTCAGAACTCTCCCATCCCCCAAACATTTACAGCTATATTTCACATTTATTTTAAGATATATAAACAACATTCTCACACACTTTTTATGTTTTCTTGTAATACCTTCAGAACTCAGTTCACAGATCAATGATCACAGAAACAGTCCTCAAATCCTCTACTGAGAAGCTCCAAATATGGTCACATGTGCTACACAAACTCTTTACTCCTATGAATTCTCTATTTTCTACCCAGTACTTTTCCTCTGTTTTGTAGACCAACATATGTGATCTAATTAGTACTGATAAACAGAAGTCTTCCAGTCCATGAAATTCAAAATCTCAGTTACATTTAACCAGCCATACTTTAAAAAAAATAATTATCAGTAGCACATTAGATTGCAAAGCTGAGCAGCAAAAAAGTCTGACTGGACTTTTAAGAAAAGCAAGAAGAATTTCCTATATATCTTTTTACAGAGAAATGCACTAACCATATCTATACTGGGAAACTTGCATATCCCATACTAAGTTCATGTCAGAACCTAAAATAGTAACTTTCAACACAGGCAGGAAGGAGACAAGCAGCTTAAGTCCAGCTTTGTGGAGGCAATGGATTCTGCAAGCTGTTTGCTAACCCTTCATTACTTGACTTCCCAGACTTCTGTTCTTGAACATAATGTAGAATTGAAGACTGCCTAATTTACCTTACAGCTGAAGCTTTGCTTCATTGTGCCTTACATTCAAAGTGGAATTAAGACTAAGATGATAAGAATAGAAGAGAGAAAGTGGGGTTGGTTTCATCCTTTTAATTACTACTTGTTTCAAAAATGGTTTTCTTACCCTGGTGATGTGACTCTTGGAAAAAGTTTCTCTGATGATTTTTCCAACTCACACATTAGAATTTCAAAATAGTCCCTCTTTAACTGTTTACTTACAACAGGAGCCCAAACTTCTTTCAAACTCATACACTTTGGATTGGCTTTCATAAACAACTAGCAACACCTAGAAGACTTCTTTACCAGTTGAATTGGAATTATTATAAAATACCAAATCTTTCATATCACAGAAAGTATGTTACAGTAAGACAAAACATCAGTAGGAATGGTGGATTATTTTTTAACTCCAGCTACAAAAGGAACAGCTATTTCCTGGGGTATGATGGCTGTCATCACCCTACAATAAACATCCTTACTGGATGAACCAACATTAATCTACACTATTTTCAGGCTGAGAAAACATACATCCCAACCCATTGCTGGCAAAAGCACCCAAGAAAACACTGACTCCAGGAAGCAGAACAAAGTCAGTGGTCAATCTTATAATAGTAAAGTGAATGGTCTAGAAGCCATGATGCTGCTGCACAACAAAAATATCAGAAAACAGTTACTGAAAAACAGATATTAATAAATTGTTTCTTTTGGGAAACTACTGAACTCACTGAACTGACATCACAATCTCTCTTCTTTTCAAGGAAAAGAAGCCCTACTAAGGAAATTATGATCAAACAGAAGATGGAAATGTACAGGCAAAATACCCAAGCAACCTAGCTCTGCTTATGAACTGTTTCACACAATAAATACATGCTAGGGAAAAATGTCCCCATACAGGCAAAGAATGTTTTTGAACAAGTTAAGAGTAGAGATTGCTTACAGTTACTTTTACCTATGAAGAGAAAAATATCTACAGAATTTGTTAAGTAAAAGTGGTAACATTTAATTAAAAATACAGAAGTAGAAAACTCTGTAACAAAGGCTGGAGAAACAGAGACACATCACATTCTAGACATTTAATAACTTATTGTCTAAACATATATATATATATATATATATATATATATACACACACAAGTCACTATACCTCAGGTTTCAGATCTCTGTGGACTACTCCCACATCATGCATATGGCTCACTGCTGAAACAAGTCTGCGCATAATGTGACTGGCTTCCGTCTCACTAAAATGTTTCTTCTTCTGAATACGTTCAAGCAATTCTCCTCCCTTCAGCAATTCCATTACCAGGAATGTGTGAAGCTGAAACAGTAAAAATACAGCATGTTAGAAATTTAACATTCCAAACCAACATTCACTCAGGAGTTAGGTGCCATTCTGACAGGTTCTCAATGTTTGAAGAAATAGCACTGCTGCTTGTAGTAATTTGGAAGACAAAAAAAAAAGCACCAAATCTCAGATGGCATTTTTCCCATCAGTCTTGTTGAGACTGAAGAATAATGTGTTCCCATGTGCACCCATATTTATTAACAAAAATGCAATGCCATCAGCTAAATGTTCACGTCTGTAGGGAGATGAAAAAGCTTTACTTAGTTTAACAATAAAGCTGGAAAAAGCGAAACTTTTGCTGCTTAAGCCTGTTCTGATATAAAGATATGTATCTATTAAAATGCCTAAGGACATAAACGTTACAAAATCCTTTAAAAGCACCCTGAAACTTAACCTCGGAAATAAAAAATTATCTAGAACTTGTGATTTTATCCCCTACAGAGTAGTAGCCAAAAGTACCCCATCATTAGAATTACAATAGATATCTTCCCAAAATTTAAAGAGCATTTTTTAAATTAAAAAAGCAATGAGTTTTTAGAAGGCAATAAATAAGCAGGGGCTTAGACAACCTTGGCACACACTCAACTGCAATTCAAATATCTTGCCATTAAACAAACAGCAGACTTCTCAGAACAAGGAAGTAAAGTCAGCATTCTCAAAAGGCAATGGATGTAGGCATGCATGGCTTCTAGCCCTTCCCTCCCCTGAATGACAGTAACAAAAGTAGTATTTGCAAGCACAGCAAAAAAGTTCTGGGAAGTGGCCAAAAAATGGAATTCAAAGCAATAGTCAAGAAGGTGCACACTATATATACCAAAGAACAGAAGCAGAGCTATGTGGACAGGAAAAAGTAACACTTCTTAGAACAACCAAGGTATACAGTAGTGCTTGAATGATCTCCTCTCCTGCAAATTTTCTTTATGCCTTGGGAATATCTGACAGGGAAGTTAAAAAGGATAAAAAGACTTTTTTCACTAGAAAAACTTCAGAAAAACTCACAGAAAACTTCTGGCTCACCAACAGACTGCAGCCCAATATTATATGGTTGGAATACTAATATGGAATTTGAACAGACTGATATCAGAGCAAGTTAAAAACTGAAACTTCTTTTTATTAAGACAAACTGCAGAAAGGTCAAAACTAGAAAATTCCTTCCAGTTTTGGTCTTCAGAATATTGTGCACAAGTAATCTGAAAGGTACAGTCTGAGAGCTACCAGAAGTAGCTAAAAATACAGTGGGTTGCTTGGTTGAGAGCAGTCTATTCAGTGGCACAGCAGTCTGGAGAACCATTTTTTTAGATTTAGAATATTCATTTTACTCAAAGGAAACTGAAAGAAATGTCCTGTTCTACACAGGTACACTCATACTCTGCATATATGTAAAAAAAGGGTCATTAAAAATTACAGTACAGACACTGTATCCTCTCAGTAAATTCTGAGGTGCTCTACATGAGCTCTCTGCTGGTCCCAGTACAAATAGCAGGAGGGAGACAGAGTGGGATATGTGGAGAGGCAAGAGACCACTTGTTCCACTACAAAATCTATAGACCAACACAGAACAACAGAGTAGTCTAGGTTGGAAGGGAGCTGTACAGGACATCTGGTCCAAAACCCTAGCTCAAATCAGGGCCAGCTTCCAATTCAAATCAAATTATTGTTTATTCCATGCTGTAGAGTCTGTATTCCATTAAAGGAAAAAGACAGTTAAGGTATCTAAGTAAACTGATCCTAATGGGTTTTCAAATAGAAGCTCTACTTTAGCGTTTGGTAATCTGGCAAGTTATTTGGTTATCTCCATTAAGTTACTAATGTGTAGGAAAAGATACTAGATATATAATCTTCATATACAACATTTCTAAATTAATTCACAAATACTGTTGTAAGATTTATAATGATTCTGGGGGAAGGTGATAACACATTTCAGTATCATAGATACAGAAATTGGGCCATGAACACATTGTATGATGGCAAACAAAAACAAAACAGAACAATGAACAGAATTCAAGCCTCTAATTTTTTCACATAATGTTTTGATTTGCTAGAGTAACTGCAAGATTGTTAGAATGCACAATTTCTGCTTCATTTTCTATACTGACTAGACAAAAGCCCTAGGAAAAAAGTTGTCTCAACAGTTACAGAATGCTTAAGTCCAAAAAGCTCTTGGAAAACATATGGCAGTACATTTGGTAGGTGTTGATTCTTCAAAATACCTGGTCATGAAAAACCTCATGTAACTTCACTACATTCGGATGTCCCTCGCAGAGCCTCAGAGCTGTTATTTCTCTCTGGGTGTTGGCTTCCATTCTGGAAAAATTGAGCAGTCATCTTGTACCAATTTTACTGAGCAAATTGCACATTCCAAGTGTTATTTTTTAACTGTTTGCAATCCGTATTTTTTTACTATTACAACCACTTGAACACAATTAAGTGCATAATAAAATTAAGTGGAGAAAAACCTCTCCTCATAACCCTGCAATTTAGTCCATTAAAAAACCCACACCCAATTCAAACAATGTTTTTTATGCAACTGCAACTTCCTACAGCAAAAGCTGATGTGATACAGAATAGTTTCAATCTAAAACAAACCATGCCCTTTAGTCCAGAGCAATTTGACTTCACCTCTTTTACTACCAATATTTGTTAGTTCACCTTTATCTTGGCCCAATCTTTTTTCCATTCTTAATGGGGACAAATACTTCCAGAATGATATAGAAACTATGAACTTTACTAGAAAAAGAGTAACATCATCTATATATGAAATGTGTTATTCAAAAAAACCCCTAAACAGAGCATTGTAAAAATCTGAAATGGAAAAGATAAGAGACTATTTCCAGAGAAAACTCATTGCATAAATTCCCTTTCAAGAACTGAAATCTATAGCCATAAAAAGTGAAAATGGTGAGTGTTATAAAAACTACATAAATGGTGACAGAGCAGAACGTTTTTTTCTGCTAGTTAAATATACTGATTTACTTTTGGCAAATAATACCTGAAAATTTCTGCCAAAACTCTCTCTGAGAAAGGCAAATCCTGTAATGATCTAGAGAATGGCTTTACAGGCAACAGAGAGAAGATTCTCTAAGAGAGAATCTTTCACCACATATTTTCTTTATTTCTGGTTGCTTTTTTTTCCTAATTAGAATGAGAACTACAGTGAGAATTCTGTGCAAGAGAATTCTGTATTTCTCTAGGCTTCATATAGTCAACCAGTAAACTAAGCTGTTCCACCTGCATCTCTGCTTCTGAAATTTTTTAACTGAAAGTGACTTCTAGTCCCTTAAGGAATTAAAAAACCTTACTCACAGTCTTTCCCCCTAAACTACTATAAGAAGGAAGCAGAGCTTGGAAACAGATGAAAAAGATTCAGCATCATGAGCACAAATCTTTGAAATTTGTATGCGGACTTTTCTGAATATTTCCCCTCTGTAAATAGTTACCATCTCAGATTGTAAACAACCTTGAGAGAAACAAATGGGAAGCTCTGAAACAGTGACTCAAGCAAGTTTACTTTGTTTCAGTGGTCAGACATACAGAGAAACCTAAAAATGTTGGCTGGGGGCTATTAATAGGTCCAGCACTATTAAAAAGGCAGAGGAACTGTGCACCTGAGCTTTCACCTCAAGTATCATGAAAAGGTTTCCCTAGATGTAAGATTCCCTTTCCCTTTTTGGGCACGTTTGCCCGGTAGGAGTGAAAGACTGACTTTAAGGCAAAGAAGTTCCTATAAATTTATTATCCTTTTCCTTTTAGTAAGATTTAGTGGCATGATCCTCAGAGCAATATTACTTAAAGATTCTAATTCGAGTTGGGTTTTGGCCAACTGTTCAGAGTGTGGGTTTACTGCTAACTCTAAATACTGTACAAACATGCTGAGTCTGCTCACACCCTGCAATCCTAAAAAAAATTTCATAAATCTCTGTATACTGAGATTTTAGCTTCATTTAGCCTGAGCCACCAAGATGAAGGAGAAAGAGAAAAAAAAACCCTCATGAGTAATATAATTCAGGGACATAATTTCTAGAACTTAAGTCTCAGGGGAAAAGTCAATACTGGTCTGCTCAGTTATCCAGAAACAAAATGCACATTATGTCAAAATTAGATGGGAGCACTAACCTACAGTTCTGCTAGTACCACAGAAAAAAACTTCTGAGTGTAGACACATGGAAGAGATCTCCACACTAAAGTACCCAATGTAGGTGTCTACCACACACCACTTAGGGTCTCATCATAATGAGTGAAATTCCCATGAATGCATCTTATAGGGTGAACTAGTTCACTGTAACATACATACCTAGAGTAGGATTCAGTGGCCTAAGCATAGGAAGAAGAGCCTGGAAGATGACATCAGCCATGAAGACATCTACAAAAAGGTAGCAGTCACAAGACTGATGGGAACCAGAGGACAGAGAAGACACCAACAGATGCTAAAATGGCCCTATGTAGATGTCTATGTTTAAGTTACTGAATCCCACTTCTAGTGCAAGACAGTTTTAAGCAGGCTTCCATTAATTCAGCAGACTCCAGAAAACTAACTCAGACACCTACACTTCAGCTTCTTGTTCTTGAACTTGTCCTATTCAAAAAGCATATGATGAAATGACAGACACTTTGGTCTGGCAGACAGCTTCTTCTAGAGTCTGGAAAAACAGAGGTACAGCCAAATGTCTTGGGCAAGAGATCAGTGAACTATCACTCTGACAGCAGAACATTTCTACCCTCCTGCCAGCATTCTGCAACACACTAGGGATGCACTTACTAATGAACTCTGCAAAATGAAGGCAAAAATCCATCTGCTACTCAAAGAATCCCTTATCTTTATTCTTCTCTGAGCAGAAACTCACAGAGAAATCCATTCTGGAAGAGAACCAGATGGTACCCGTGTACAAAGCAAGTCAGCTGCTTCCATTGTGGTGTTCTCTTCAGAACATCCAGGAAACAAGATACAACTTGCAATTCCATAGTCTAATTCCATTTTATACACATACACACACTTAGATCTGAGGCAACCCACACTGCAGACTATTCCTAAAAGCAGTATCCTAGGCAATCAGTTGGGCTGCTAAAGAGAGGGAGCTAGCTTAGGCCTACATTCAGTTCACCTAAGTGTCAAGATAAAAGAGCCTCATGCCTTTATTCGTTAGGAGCAAAATTAGGGGAAATAATGATAGAATACAACTAGGAACCACAAAAGTACTCTCTAGGTTTCTTCTTGTGTCCCAACTAGAAAAACATTTTATTTCAAAAGACTCTCAATCTTTTACAGGTCAAAAGGTTACAATAAGTTTCTGTAGATTCAAAGAACAGGAAATAATTTTAAAGCTACTTTTCCACTTCCAAAAATGTAGTGAACATTATTGTACTCCATGGGCGACAATAAGCAAAGAAAATATTTTTATTGTCTTATAGAATATTTATACCTTTTGCTAATTATTTTTACTGCATACTCTTGGCTAGTTTTCTTGTGTAAGCATTTTCGACAAATGGAAAAACTTCCTTCTCCCAATGGTTTCTCTTTCAGATCCAGTTCATAATGATGATAAAATGGAGAGTCCTGTTAGGAAACTGTCTGTATTTAGTTTTGCAGAATACTTTTAGTATACACAGTCAAAGACAAAGAGTAAAATTTCATGAGAATTTTTCATCTATATTTAAAACTGCAAAAGAGCTCTCTTTTTATTAAAATATAATCAAATTTTACTGAATAAAATGCATAAACATTATTCTAACAATCAAAGAGTAAAGCTTACGTTACATTAAACAAACAATCACTAAATAAATCATTACTACTATAACAATTGAAGATACAAAATATTCAGACAAACAGGATCAAAGGTGGTCATAGATACATTTATCCACAAAACCATGTGCTCATTTGATGACATCACAATAGCATGTGCTCTTATAAAGCTTCACACAACTATATGCTCTTTTGGGTAAATATAACATAGATGGAATTATTATATAACAAAGTAGCTTCAGAAATATTTACAGTGTTTAGCTGAATAAGAACTATCAGGAGTCATTATTATTATTAATATTATTATTATTGCTACTATACTTCTGGAAAACTAGACAATCATCTCATTTTTCAGATTAAATTTCAACCATTTCTTAATAGTATCACATGCAAGATGTGATGGATCATCAGATGCTTCAATCATCTGAGAAGCCATTACAGAGAGTTAATAAATGAATGATGACTATTTTGTAATCCATAGCCTAGCTTATGATTGCTGCTTGGGAAGTTACACACAGTTTTAATTTAACCAAATTAATTTAAGTCTTGATATTATAATTACCTTCAACATAGCACTTCTGGCAATAGTTGTCATTCCAGGTCTCTCATCCCCCACATAAAACTGGAAGGGATCTACTGTAGCTGCATTGCGTTTAAACAAAATAGATGGTGCAACGAAAGAATATCCCTATGAAATTAAAACATCAGAGAAGGGTACAGCTTGATACTGTTGCACATAAACTACCATAACACATATGAAACAACAGAAGATTCAGAAGAATTTTTCAATAAATCAGAATTTTTGTATCATAATAGAGAAATTGTGACTTACTCTGTTCAATATGAATAGGTTACTCTGTTCAATATGAATAGGCATCTTCCTGGAATTAGTTATATGATCCTCCACAGTTAGAGACAGAACAATAATACTACAAGAATTCTAATTAATGTTAATCTGGCTCAGCTACAATTGCTTTACAATAGTGATAAAGGCTTGGACTTCAAACTAGCCAGCCTCCAATGACACCTTAAAGTTAAGGCATGAAGAGGCATGAAATAGTTTGTATTGTGATGTAAGCATCGAACAATTTTAAATGGATAAAATTTATATCAATGTGTGTGGGCAATGATGTGCCCAGTTTGAGTATCATAATAACAGCTGTGACTACCACTGCAGGGTGAATCAGATGTTATTAAGACACAAATAACCCGCTTGCTACAGTCACTGTGAATCTAACAAGATCCAAAATATGACACTACATTCCTCTACCCTGAGGATTAAGCTGCTCAAAAACAGACAAAAACCAACAAAGCGCAACAAGGGGAAAGAGAAGGCAATCCAAACTGCTGTTCACCTCTGCAGTTTTGGTACCAAGTTGGTTGCACATGAGCTGTTTCTGCCCATTTGACACTCAGACTGTGTAGTCAAGAAGGGATCACTCTTTAATAGCACAGAAGCAACAGTAAGGAAAGCTTTGTACTCATCTGGAAACACCAGCTGAGTAACTACAGCGCTCCTACAAAACGTGGAATGTCAGCTCCGACTTTCCAAAAGATTACTTCGACTAGCACATAATGTGGAAATGGGTGAACTAAATTGGTCTGGTCAAAGCTGGCAGCTCAGGCTGATGGAGTCAAGATGACAAGACTCAATGTATGGAAAATCAGAAAAGAACAGACTGACTTTAGTCCAACAAGCAGGACATTCAGCTGGGAATGGAGAAACAAGGAATTTCATATTTGCAGTAGGACTGTTTCCACCTTTCTCATTTTGCAATTATTGAGCAAAAAGCCCTGAGAACTGGGATTAGAAGGCACACAATTAATTCCAAAAACTTAATAGGCAGGAGGTGAAAAAAAAGCTATTTATACATTAGGAATTGTTCAAAAATAATTTAAAATAATTTTCTTTAAAAACCTGAGTTTTGAAAATACCTGAAATATTCTTTCAGAAGTCTGAGGGGTTGCTGCAGGAGAGTATGTTGGATCCATTTCTGTAAACTCTTCTGCAAAATTACTGACATCCAATTCATCTCTGATTACTGGTTTAAATGGAGCTGGTATTTTTTTGGCAGCTAAGTCCTCCCAATTCATATTCTAAACAAAAAAATAGGAAAATAAATTTAATTAAATGAAAATTTTACAGAACGATATTGGAAAGAAAGTCTTGTCACAACACAGTCTAACTCCCTTTGCCATTTTCCACAGGCTGATTAAAAACATTCAAATTATGCTCTACTAATTTGTTTAGTTAAAGTCAAAGCTCTTAGTATGCAGACAGAATCCAAAAAGAAATTCAACATAATTTAACAGTGGAGATGTGCCAAACAATTAGCGTGATGGCCCCTGAATTTCTGCCTCTATTTCAGAATAAGCAATATTTATATTTTCATTAGCCACAACGCATGCATGTAGTATCTTCAAGTTTTCATTACCAATTTCTATGCTTTATTACTGATGTCAGCTTTCAGAGCCCTGAGTGCATAAACCTCCAAATTCTTATTTGCAGGCATGACTAGAAAGAGGAAGCATAGAAATAGCAGATACGAGCAAACCACCCTGTTACTGTAAAGGAGTGGAACTGAAATTAAGTAAAGAATAGAAAGTATTACATGACGGGCAAAATGCATCTCCCAAAACAAACAGTAAATTAAGGAAGCTTAACTCTGTTTAACTCTACTTAGCTTCAGAAGCACCATAAATACATTATTTGTTTTTTCAAAGAAATCACCCAATTTTAACCACATTTAATACAGATATTGTATGCAAATCCAATCTTCATCACGGTTTGAAAGCAAATGTTAATACACTGAAATCTGAACAAAATTAAAATTTACTGAACAAGACTAAAGATTCAATTAGGCCAAGGTAAATAGAGGAGTTTGGTGAATTTTATTAATATTAAAATTTTTACTAATAATTCTAGTGCCAATCTTTTAAAAAATCCTTTCAAACAAAAACCCAACAGACAACACAACACAATTTCAGTGTTTTACATTAAGCCTTCTGATTTCAGCAGTGCTTCCTTTAGCTTCAAGTAACTGATAGATACAGACGAATATATTAAAAACCTAGCATGCCCTTCTAATACACACAAAATCCATACATACAAACACAAGGATATTTTTATTAACTTCAATACAATTAATCATGCAACTAATAGGTCTTTAAGTTGTTCTGTTAACAGAACAACAATTTCCTTAGACTTTGATTTCACAGGCACTAATTCAGAATAAGTGGGATCTGGTGAGTTTGGTTGTTTGCTCTACCTGGAAAAAGGGATGCTGTTTGATTTCATCAGCATCAGTGGGACCACAACCAAGCCTCTTCTTGGGGTCTTTCATTAAAAGACGCTGAATTATATCCTTAGACAGAGCACTCATTTCTTGTGGATAAGGTGGTTCACTTTTTAATATTCTCCTTTAAAACAAACAAAATAACAATGTGGAAGTTACTTAAAATGTTGAAGTTAAAGCGTTACCATACTAATGGAAGTATTAACATTTCACTTAAACTTCTATTGTACCCAAAAGCAGGAGGATGAAAATCATGAAACCAAATTTTTAAAGGTTTAAGGAATTGTGGACATGAAACAGAACATCTGAAGAGATAAATTATGCAACTCAATACACAAAAGAGAACAATCCTCATTTCACATACTGAGTTTACTATTCAAAAGAAATCACATGGTTGAAACAGATAGCTCCACAAAGAAATCAACTCGATGACTAATAGTAGAAAAAAAAAATTTCTAACATTAAAATGTATTAGAAAATAAATTAAAAAAAAAAAAGTGTTTGGGCCATTGGAGGATTGCCTTCACCCTCTGTGTCATGTGCAGTGCTCATGCCCTTTTCTCAAATGAAGGCACTATAACTGGAAAAGTTTTAGAGAACAGTAATAAGACCAATCAGAGATAGAATGTGTTTTATAGAAAGTTTTATAAAAAGCTTACTGAAAAGATGACTCAAGGGAGCTGGGCAGTGCTTCCCTCAAAATGGTAAAGTAAACAGAGACCTCACCACTTTTTCAATACAAGAACTAGAAACTATCACGTTGTGCCAATGGAAGTCAAAACCTTGGAAGCCTAAGTAGAATCACATTTCAATTCCTATCTTTTATATCTGCAGTCCCCCACAGTTCTATACAAACAGGTAGGAAAGCTTTCCTTTAGTTACTCCAAATCCAAATACTGAAGCAAAGGACCCTAAAGGAAAGTAACCCATCCAAAGACACATGAAGATGTTTAAAATAGAGACACAAAAAACCTTTCAGCATACAGAATCACAGAAGAGTTGAGGTTGGGAATGATCTCTGGAGGTCATCTGGTCCAACTCCCCCTGCTCAAACAGTTACCTAGAGCCAGCTGTTCACCACCATGGCCAGAAACTCTTTGAGTATCCCTAAGGAGAGAGATTTCACCCCCTCTTTTGGGAAGCCTGTGTCAGTATTCGGTCACACTTGCAGTAAAAAGGTGCTTCCTAGTGCTCAGAGGGAACCTCCTGTGTTTCAGTTTGTGGGCCCTATCTCTGGTCCTGTCAGCAAACACCACTGAAAGAGCCTGGTTCCCTCGTCTTTGCACACTCTCTTCAGGCATTTCTGCACATCGACAAGGTGTCCCTAAGCCTTCCCTTCTCCAGGTGGAAGAGTGACAGCCTTCTCAGCCTTTCCTCATTGTCATCAGCCCTTTGCTGGACTCTCTCCAATATGCCCAATATGTCACTCTCCGGCACTGGAGAGAGCAGAAGTGGAACCAGGACTCCAGATGTGGCCTCAGCAGTGCTGAGTAGAGAGGAAGGATCATATCCCTAAGCTGATGACACTTTGTGTAATGCAGCCCAGGATCCCATTTGCTGCCTTGCCACAAGGCCACATTGCTGGCTCAGGTACAGCTTGGCGTCTACATAGTCTGATGCATACTCTCACTGTGGTGACCTCATAGTAGGGCTTACAGTGCCTCCACTAAACACAAACTGAAAGGTTTTGAAGCCATGAGAGACTGAGGCTGAAATGACATGAATTTGTGGCAATAGTCAGATCTCAACTATTGTATGTTTCTGCCAGAGCTTAAGTTGATCGCTGCAGGACATTCCTAAATTTTGTTCAGAGTTACTGCATGACACATCCTTAGAGTCAGTTATCCCATGAGAAAATTTTTATCTTGAAATGTCTAGCTTCTTGGATTAGTCCAAAAATAGATGCAAACAGATTGCTTCCTAAATAATCCTGTTCTGGCAGTGTGGAAGAGCAAAACCAAGTTCAAAATGTGCATATCCCAGGGGTAGCTTCTACAGACATACTATCCAATTTCAAGCAAACAAAAAGACAAAGTAAGCTAACCTCTTGGTTTAAGTAGTATCTCCTTGCTGAAAGGAGTTAGGAAAACACAGTCTGAGATTTAAGGTGGTGTAAAGGTCTAGGATTGTTTTTTTTAAATGATATATATCTGCCAGTAAGGGTCTAAATCACAGCCTTTCTGCCAGCAGAAGTAACAGCAACCATAAAACTTCTCTTCAATTTCTGGACACATTTCATGTTACAGAACTGGAGAAGAAAGCACAATATTATCAACTGATTTTTTAATTAGGGATGTTAATACCAAATTTAAACATCACTAAACAGAGTATACTTCTCCACCACTCCTGCAGCGTAAGAAAAGACTCAGTCTTTTCTGAAATCACTCAGTTTCAGAAAGGGGAAGTAGGTAAGGAAGTAAGAAAACCTTCCTGTTGTAAAGACAGAAGACAGGACACCTTGATAGAAAAATTACTTTACTTACAGGAGGGCCAATGTTTTCACAGTTTGAAAATCACTGCATTTACATAAGTGTGAAGAAGCTTCTTTATCAACTTTTCTGATCAAAAAGAAATCCGAAAGTTATGTAACAAAGATTCTGGAAAACAACAAGTTCTCTTTAGGCTCTCAGAAGGGAGGAAAATCCCTCCAATCTGTATTTTTTGAAATTGATTTCTAAAGCAATGAGATTGAAACCCTGGGATGTCCTTAGTAACCAAATTCTAGAGCAAATTCTCTTCCACACACTCCAGGAACCTCCTAAACTGTTTCCTCTCTGCTGTACTGTATTTCCAACAGATGTACAGTAAGTTTTACATTGAGAAGTATCTTCCAGCTCTTGACCAGCCAAGAACCCTCTGCAGAAAAGGCAGCATTTTCCCATGTTCCATTACAAGGAGATTCACATAAATTGCCAGTGGCTTTAATTCAAAAATACTTTTGAGGTTGACTGATACTGGAAAACACTGATGGCGCTCTGGATTGGTTCACAGAACCATATTACAGAAGTAGTGAAGACCAAAGCTACCTTCTTTAGAAGTTCCAGGAACCACATAAAATTATCATGGAATTGAAGTATGTGAAGCTGCAATTATTAGGATGGAAATCAAGCTGCCAGAAAAGAAAGACCAGATTGGATCAATATGTGAGAGAGCAGAAATTTGTGAAGCAGCTTGATCAAGTGAAGAGAGTCTGGTTTCACTAGTTCAGCATTGCTGAAGTGCTGTACTGAAGGTTACTCAAGGCTCTAACAGTAGCCCATACAGTGTTCAGAGGAAGGAAGCTGCATGTATCAAAATCCTTTTTGGAATGTGTGTGCTTCTGTAAAGAAGCCATGGCCTTAAGCATTAATAATCCTTTCCTTTTCTCAATCACTACCATCCTTTTGTACATTTCATGTTTATGGGGTTGTCCACATTGTTTATGGCAGTGATCCAGTAACAGACAAGCAGGAAGAATTAAGTATCCCAAGTGGCAATTGGGAAAGTTGAAGGAATACTCTGCTGTATTTATTGCTTTTCCTGGCCTGGTATAAGCCCTCTGAGCTGGGGCAAGCTGAGATTACCCTGCTGATGAGAGAACTCTGGCTGTACTGAACACTCAGAGAAACCACCCCTTGCATATGTCAAGAAGTTTAACTCTACATGAATCATTTCCATCTCACCCATCTCTATGGCAGAGTATGCAGAACTAGGAGCAACCTCACTGGTATTGTTTTTCAGGAACTTGGCCTCTGATGAGTTTTCCCCATAAAAACTACAGACCAAGAACACATATGATAATGCAAAGGACACTAATGGATATTAAGGAAGAGAAGGAGATGCCCAATCTAATTCTACCTTGAGAATTGCATGTCTTATGATGACAGTCTATTCCCTGACCCTCTGCTTTATGCCCAAAAATGGGTGTTGTATGTTTAAGGTGGGGGTCAGGGTGGGGGGCTGAACCTTGGGCTCCTTGGCAGATTTTTTTCAAAGCCTCACTCCCCAGGTGCCCAGGCTGCTGAGGGAGTGGTTTTTTGCTTGGCTAGCTTGATTTTTTTGTTAGCCCAGCCAAGAAGTTTTTTTCCCCTTTTCCCAGCCTTGGAGAAGCTGCAGTAGCAATCCTTCAGCAACTTTTCTTTCATTAACTGGACAGTTTGTTTAATTGTGAGACCAGAAAAAAAGGGACCTGCAAGACAGGAGTTGGTCAGGACCAGCGGGAGTAGAGGGGACGCTCCATCTTGGCCCTACAGAAAAAGCAGAGCTGGTAAGAGAGAGCACACCAGCCCCACCTGCTTCATCTGCTGTGAAGAAGGGACCAACATCAAAGACTTCTCATCTATTTGCCCAAACTGCTGTTTGAATCTCCTGTTCAGTTTTCTGGGTTTTTTCCCCTGAGAGAGGAGCCACTATCTTCTACCTACCATGTGGTGGGTTTTTGTGTTTTGGTTTTTTCCTTCTTTCCCTGGCATTCTGGGTTTTTGTTTCACTGCAGGGGGGAGAGGGGTAAGGTCTGACAGTTTTATCTTTAGCATTTATTTACTTTTTCCTGTGCCTTGTGGGAATTCTGTCAAATAACCATTGGAAAAGGCTTTTTCACTTTCATCCACTAGTACACATTTCCTATTGGTGGAAAGGGATTGTTGGAACCCTTTTTAGGGGAAACAACTCGTTCCAGAGTGTTTTCTCCTAAACTTGTCTCTAAATTGAGACATTATGTTATAAGCACCATCAAAAAGATACATATCCATCTGGATGTACAGGGAATAAGAGAAAGCAATCCCAAGCTGTAACCCTGTTAAAGGGCAAATGTACAAGACTTCTAAAGCAGAGTTTTCACCCTCATACTTGAGAATGACCCTGTCACCTCTTGTTCTGAACTGAACTCTCTTGTTCCTCTGTTCCATCTTGGAGCAGTCAGATATGTATGCATAACCGTGGCCCTACACAAGTCAGAAACTGTGCTACAATACCTAAAACTTCCTTAAACCATCTGCTTTACTGAATGGTTGAATAAATCTATAGGCAAACTCATTCATGCACTCTGACGTGCATCTAAACATAAAAATGCTTTACCTTATAGATAGGCAGCTAAAAGCTCTAGGACAAATACCTAGAAGAAATCATGCAAATTAGAAGCTGGATTTAATGCTGTTCCATCCTTTAAAAGATCCAGCAATCACTAGAGTGAGTCACTGATTTAAGAAGGAAATCAATAAAGAAGGACATCCCAGTACACAGCTGTTAGGTGTCCTCCCAACAGCTCTGTGAAGAAAAGGTTTCTTGCAGGATCATGGATGAAGTATCTCCACACCATCCAACAGATTGCCAGATTTCAGCTGTCCTCCATGAAGTTTAAATAAAGTCTAACCAACTATGTCAAATAAAGACCACAGGCTGCTACTGGCGTTAGTATGCTAATATGGCATCATATGCTTCTATAGATTATTTTATAGATGAATTTATGCATTTTAAAAATGTTTCTATCTTTTCATAATCCTAAAGCTGGTAAGATTATTTTTAAACTGCTGCACAGTTGCAGTTAGTACCAGTACTAACTAGTAAAGCTAGTACTCCAAAACTTTCCTGCTCATTTTATATCCTCTACATGACAGGACCCTCAAAAGTCAGCTCCCTAAAATGGATTTGTCTGTCTTTCAATTCAGCACTACAAACTACTCGTAGTCAAAGTGAAAGCACTGGCTGTGTGGTCAGTCCCAGCCCTTGCCTATGCTTTTGCAGGATGGCTCTTATCTCTGGCTCTGCAGCAGTAAAAGTTCAGAATTCTCAAAAATGAAAGGAAAATTCAGGAACAAGGAAAAAGAAAGGGGAGAGGGCACACTAGAAAAGGAGAGATATTGGAGAAGTTATGTGACTTTTTTTATTTAATTGAGTTTAGTAACCCATACACAAAGCATGTGAATGAGAAGCCTTCAGAGAGTGATAAAAGGCAACATTTGCACTTACTTAACTTGCATTTTCCATGAAAGAAGTCTACAGTGTTGCCAAAAAGATTATTATAGAAGAACAACACAATTTCTCATCAGAAAGAGAAAAAAAATAGAAACTATACACTGTTTCCAACACAAGAATAGAACTCTCCCTTGGAGAGATATTTTAGAACAAAGTTTCATTCTCAAATTTAACACCACACAACCATTGGGCCACATGAGGGAGTAAAATTATCTAAAAATATCTAAGATTACTTCCTACCTAGGTAAAATAAAAGAAGGACCTGGATCCATTTAAAAGATGACTTTTTTTTCCCCCTTAAACTCAGAAAAATAAAACCATGCTTTCAACAGATAGGGAATTCATTTTTTTACTTGCTCACAAAGTCTGCTGCAATTGGCAAGTTTAAGCATATTTAGGTTAACCCATGTAATTTCTGGTTAGAACAACCTTGCTATCAAGAAAGAAGTTTGTACCAACCCCTATCTCTGTGCCAGTAATTTCATTATCGGGGCAGCTGTCACTACTTGGTTTCTGTTTGCCTGCTCTTCGCTGCCCTCAGGCAAAGCTCCAAACACACTCCTGTTCCCCAAGGCATGCAGCAGTCACCATAGCCCAGAAGGTTCCACACAGCTCAGGGCAGCAGCAATGCTCTCACATATTCTTAAAAGGATCATAACATTCATGACATAAACTGCAGACACATAACACTGAAATGATCCGAAAAAGAAATTGCTATCAGTGGAAAGGATTTATAAACCACTGCGTCTTATGAGTATAGGAGTAACACAAAAGACATGAAATCTAGTCTGAAATGCAATCACCTAACCGGGAGTAAGAAGATTTCAGCTATATAGCTGGAAGGAAGAACTACAAACCAGATAGTCAGCAGTTGAAAGTGACAGAAGAAGAAAAGGAGTTAGATCTATCAGACCAGCACTGGCATCAACAAGAGGAACCCAAGAAAAAGGAAGAAGTATTTTTTTGTTCAGATGGTAAATTATCCCTTTCGTTAACCAAGATCTGCTTGAAGCATCAACATGAATAAATTGTCCATATGTAAGAAAGAACAACAGAAGCTAAGTTAAGAAAAGGCTTTTTCAGGAAACAGGAAGACTAGGGAACATCTTCACTATAGGAAACTGTAAGAATTTAGCTTCTAAATTTATCAAAATAAAAACTGAAATACCATAGGACTGTCTGTACATGCATAGCATAAACATCCACCAGAACACAGACTGAAGAGCAACACAGTAAACTTGCCACAACTAAAGAAAGTAATTAGCTGTCAGAGCACAGATGTTAACAACCATGTAGCCATTCAAATTATCAGAAATATTATTATCTTAAAAAGCACCAAAGAGCCTACCAATAGAAAGTCAAGTCCTGTAGGATACACAACTAAAAAGTTTCCCATTTTTTGGGAAACAATATCTGTACAGTTCAGTTTAAGGCTCTCTCTAAAAAAAAAAAAAAGTTGTTACCCCTTCAGAGTCCCAGCTAGTAAATCTTGGGAATCAAAATTACCAAATTCAGCCACGGCATAAGTAATCAGTCAAGCAAACTTCTAACCTTAAATAGGGCAGAAAGAGATAACTGAAGTTTTAACTGCAATATAATAACCAAGCAGGTGAAGTCCTGAATTTTCTTTCATTAATGAACTCCTCCCTCCCCTGTATTTTTTCTACTGACCGTCCAAGTTTCCTGTTTGCTGTGGTAGAGAAGTAAAAACCAATAAACAGGCTTTAATCTCCCAAGAAATTGCCTGAATTTATAACATAAGTAAAATAAGTTGTCTAAACAATTGAGGTATATTCTACCATCCATTACAACCTTAAATATCAAGTGATTTCAGGTGAGGGTCAGAACCAGGACAATACCTTCCAAGAGAAGCAAGACTTCTTAGTTTGGGGACTGGACTTACAAGCTCATTTTGACAGCAGTTAGTAATTTGAGCAATTTAAGACCTCAACTTCCTGCTCCAATAGGAAGAAATCCAATAAAAGGAAACTTTTGTTTTGGGGGAGATTTCAGTAACATGCTTTGGAGAAGCTTATTGCTTTGTCTTTTAAAAATGCTCCAGTGCTTTTACACAGGTACTGAAAACAAACCTTTAAAGTGTGGAGATTACTGAATGTAACAACAAGTTTATATGCAAAAGATAAAAATGGTATAGTTTATTTCATTTCTGTAAGTATCACATCCATTTCTCCTCAGATAGGCAAATGGGCCAGAAAAGATCTTTATTTCATGCTACACACTAATAAAATTAACATAATTTGTAAGAAAAAGGTGGGAGTTGGGTACGTTCTGACACTTTGAATGTGCAGCCTGCCAGAACAACCTAGCAAGAGCTGATAAAGTATCACTAGCTAAAGATATCTCTAATGTATTAAGATCTGGAATGTGATAATTCTATTTACATATACTTTGGTATTTCATTTGAGTTCCTTTTCAACAGTAAACATGCAACAGGGCTAAGTATCTACAAGGCTGTGGCTCCACTGTAGTTTAAACAAAACAGGCCTTTTGTAAAGTCAATTCTACTAGCTAATAAAAGCTATCTACTTTCCAATGTCATTCCAGTGAACAGAACTAGAGCACACAAAATGTTACCATGGCAGCACTTTCTTCCTAAATTTTAAATTAACAAACTCTCACAAAACATACATTATGGCATAAGAATCATCTGTTAGCAAGCACATATACTTCACTGTTTTGAATCTTACCTAGAAATCTCTGCTTGGGAATTCTTCTCTCCATCGACTGTAAATGGTGATGCTCCAGTTAATAATTCATACATAAGAACACCAACACTCCACCAATCAACAGCCTAGAGAACAACAGTAATTATGTATGTTATGATACACTGAAGGAAAATTGTTAACAAAAGAAGGAACAGAACAATCCACATAGAAAGCATAGGAAGAACCTACCTATATACAAATACAAAGGCAAAATGGGATACAACAAGAAGCATAAACAACTGTGGTACTGGCTGAAGGTATTTTCTGTGATAAATTAATTTTATACTGAAGTCTCTCCATTTAGCTTCTTCAACTAATTTCTCAAGCTTTCTACTAACTACTAAATTTTCTTTTGTTTTCCCAACAGAATTAATTTTGATTTTTACCACTGCGATGTGATATGAATTCTAATACACACTCAAAATAACAGAGGAACCTAAGGCTTGCTAAGAAGCAGTGGAACTTGAAGTTTTATGAGCTTGAGAATGAAATTAAGGAACGTTCAAAAAGCAGAATTTAAGATCACAGTCCATAGTTAATCCAGGCACCTGAAAATGCTATGAAATCATAGAATGGTTTGGATTGGAAGGGACCTTAAATTCTACCTTGTTCCAACACTCTGCCATGAAGGACAATCTGAAAATCAATGAAACTTCTGCTTGACTTACATTGGCAATATTAATACAATACAGGAAGACAACTAGTGAAATCCTAACAATTTGTTCACATATTTTACTTGGATTTGCTTCAAAATACACAGAAAGTGATGTCTTATATATTCAGCCAAGAGTATCTAGAAGAACTACTTGCTGAAGTTTCTGTACTGTTACTGATTATCTTTGCAAATAAATAATTCTCAGAGAAAATACCAAAGAATTTCTTCTTGGCATGTGTTTTTCCAAAAGAAAATGAGAATCTGCAGAATCAGAAATTCAACTTAAAAAAATAAATACTGAAATACTAGAGTAAGTCCTTATGACAAACACTGCAATAATCTAGAAGAGATTATAGATGATAAATATTGCTTAATGAGAGCACAGCATACTAAAGCAATCTCGTTTTCTTTTTTGGTAAGGTCTTTGAGTTGTTAGATATGCAGTAGGTATGAAATACACTAAAAATCTTCTAAAATTACCCTACATGACATTGCCAATGGTAAGGTAGTGAATGTGTGGTGTAAACAACTAACATAACATACATAACTGCAATATCTCCCCATTGATCAGCAAACAGTTGCCATCAAACACAGAAGTTACTCCTTATAGAATACTGTATGACTCTGCACGACATCTGATGAAAGTATCAGACAGAACCAAAGATAACAGAACAGAGTTTCCTCTTTAAGTCAGCAACAAGACTGAATTTTTAAGCTCTGAGAAGCCAGAATCATAATTCAAGGTGACTGGGAAATTGGAGAGATGCTCTGGAGGTGGCATGACTAAATAAGAGAGTGCAGGAAAGAGCTTCAATTTGTAAGTTTTTTAAATTCCATTTTTAATAGCAACTGGGCAAGCAGTACAGTAGAAAAAGACAAAGAGGTTATAGTGGAATTCAAGGCAGAGAATTCTCACTATTGTGAGACAATGACTAAGTGAAAAGAAAAACCACACTCTATTTTATCTGTAGTAGAATAATCAGAAAGGTTATTCTGCTCTACTTCAAACTGCCAGATCCCAGCTGTGCCCACTACAGTGCTCCCTAACTGAAGGTAAACTCAGACCAAAAGAGACACAGAATGCACAGAGAAGGAAAACAAAGAACTTTCTCAGGCAAAAGTCAGACTCTTCCAGTTCTTACACAGGGCTGCTATAAAAGGAACCACAATCAACAACATTCCATGATCCACAACAAAGACAACTCAACTCAGTCTACAGCAAAAAACCCCAGAGATTAAACAGTCTCCAAAACTTCCCATTATAGTGAGCAATGAGTTACCTAGGAATATTGCAGAATTATTTTAGAGAGAAGGTTTTTTTGTTTCAAAAATCATCTGTTAATTATTGCTGTCTTGATCTTTTCTATCACTTACTGACACTTTATTGTGCAATAAAACTTGAGTCACAAGTCACACAATTTTACAATATGAGAATACTTATAACATTAGTGACCTATCCCATACCTCAATAAATACAACAGATTTCTATAATATCCAGTTTAAAATGTATATCAGAATTAGCCACAAACCATTTTCCACTCTGAACTAGTTTTTTATGCAAAGGCAAAAAAGTGTTAACTAAGTTTATTGTCCCACGGCATATTTAGAACAAATTTTGAACAGAACACAAATAAGCCTCAATATCTTTATAAATATGCCTTTTACTTCAGATCAGAAGAGCAAAACACATCAACACAATTGAAGACACAGGAAACAATCTATCTTAGGACAACCTTAAATAACACATACATAAATAACATGTCATATTTTACAAAAACCCCTGAAGATGAGCAATATGTTGACTGAAGAATTAGTTTATTTTCAGTAATAAACTTAGAGCATACCTTATCATGTCCTGCGTCTCCCCCTCTTACAATATCTGGAGCCATATATTCTATTGTTCCACAGAAGGAATATGCTCTCTCATTCTAGGAAAAAAAGAATTACATCAAACAATTATATTATACAAATAATATGGGATAGATATGGCTAACAGTTCCGAGATGCTGGCAGCAATTCTTCTCCAAATAGCTCAGAACTGCTAGCTAAATAATATTCCATCATTTGTAGTGACGTATCACATAATGCTACAGAATATTGTCTTCTATGAAAAAATAAAATGTCATAAGTTTGTGTTGCAGTCTAAGATAAGCACAAAAAAATTAATCTACTATTATTTAGAAAAACTCTCCCATAAGTCTAAATGATCTACACGTTTCGGAACTTGGCAAGATTCCCCAACTAACACAGATATACATTTTGAAGGCTGCAATACCAATACTCTAGATAACAAATGAAACTTTTCATTAAAAAGGGAATTACTTGTAAGATGTACAATTTGACTAAATTGGATACAAGATCCTTTGAGTTCCCCATATTTAGGAATTCATTATGACCTCTAGAAAAGTTGTTTTCTCTCGCAACAAACACATATATAAGAAACAACATTCTCTCAAGAAGAGACTTGGAGAGAGACAAGACAGAGAAGGGGAAAGGTAGACAGTGTTGCAAATTTAATTTTATTCTATACACTGAATTATTCTCTTGTTCAAAACTAAGCTGCTTTCACAGGCATGTATAATTGTTCCCTGGTAGCCATTTACCTTTGAGGTCAACATGAGGTCATGCTGTACCTTGCTAATGACGAAAGCACATGTGTTTGGGCCATGCAACATTGTTCCTCCCTTATCCTTCATGCTTCTAGCATTTTGGGGAGAGATCCTGATAGGTCCTTTAAAGAAGAGTGTTCAAAAAAGCAAATATTTCAAAAGTCAGGTTTTACATTTGTAGATTCAGGTTTGGAGTTTAAAACAGGTGCTATATAAGAGACTACACTAATGAGAAGAAGCTTCTAAAAGTAAAAATAGTGCTCTGTGCTACCCTAAGGCATAAAAATTAAACAGTCCAGCAGCATATTATTAAACTGTATTTCTTAAAATACATATACTGTGACTGGTTTTTTGGGGTAAAATTCTGAGCTCAGAATAGTTAAAAGGCCTCATTTTGTTTAAGTATTAACTTGAAATATTAATTTTCTGAGACAAAACCATATAATAATGAGCTTTTCATGATTCCACTTTCTTTTGACACAACTATTGTTTCTGTTTGATAATCTTTTCTAGTACCTGTTATCTTCAAGAAATATAGTGTGATAGAAAGCACAAACAAAGAAAAATGTCAGAAATTCCTAGCCTCCATCAGAGAATCTAAACCTATTCAATCTCCGTTCTTTTTTCCTTCAACTGGGAGGGTAGGAGGGAGGGAGGAAGAAGGGTGGAAAGGAAAAGGAAGGGGAGTGGAAACACAGAAATAAACTGCTCTTTTCACTTGCTACCTCTCCAAAGAGTAAAGATAATGCAGCCAAAGTGAGATATCAAGACAACTGTCTGAAAGCACTCTGACTTCAGCTATAGATTGACACAGATTCACCTTCATAAGATGCTGTAGAATGTTCTGACTTCAAAACAGCTGAAGTCAAAATCCAGATACTTCTTTGTCAGAAACCTTTGTTTATGCTGTGGTTTATTAAGTTACAAGCTTTATCAATTACATCTAGCTGTTACTTAAACTGAGGTTTTAAAGTATGAAGTTTCTTTAGGCACACACTGTTAATATGCCTCTTCCAGGAAGTCACTAATAGTTCCTGCTGTCATGCACTACACGTGGGTTTACAACAATTTTCAAAGAATGTTATCTCCAACAACAGTTTTATTTTCTGTCATTTTCTGGTCTCCTGGGTACAGGAGAGACATAGATATAGCAGAGAGCATCCAGCAAAGAACCATAAATATGATTAAGGGAACCTATGAGAAAAGGCTGATAAAGCTGGTACTGTTTCACCTGAAGAGGCAAACCTGACAGTCCAGGGAGATTTCATCAATGTACAAAAATGCCTGAGGAAAGCATGCAAAAAAAGAGGGAGCAATGCTCTTTTCAGTGGTGCCCAGTGACAGGACCAGAGGAGGAAACACTTTTTTACTGTGCCTGAGCAGTGTCTCACAGGCTGGCCATGAAGGTTGTGGAGTATCCCTCCTTGGAGATGTTCAAAAGGCCTCTTCTGGGCAACCAGCTCTAGGTGACTGTATTTGTGCAAAGAATGGGGCAAGATGACTTCCAGCAATCCCTTCCACTCTGTGATTCTGTCACAAAATGCCACTGTAAGCTGTATTTCAACGTTCATTTTGAAACCATAGCCAAGTCTTACTTTGTGCACCCTCCAAATTTACATTTCATTCAACTGTATAACACAAATCCAAATTCTAAAAGCCACATATAATAACACTTCCATGTTATGAGATGTAAGACAAAACAGGATATTGTTAAAAAACAACTGAACTTGGATTACCTACAGGTGAATGCTCACTGAACATGCACATCTTGCAAATACTTGAGCTTAGGAATTTTTTTGTCTTTGAAACTACCTGAAAATGTAGAAAGCATTTCTCCTCAAAGACAGAGAGGTCTTATGCTTTCAGTTATCTAATGACCTCCTTCAACAAATAAAAAAAAAAAGCACATTAACAGCAACAAAAACCAAAAGGATCAAACTCCATTTTGCTGCAGAGACTAATCACATTCACCATGTCTACAGGAACGGCCTGACTGATGGAGAAACAGTCACTACTGCCACAAAAGGATGTGTCCTTTAGAGGACATCCTAGCTTACAATAATACAAATTCAATTTCTTATTTTTTACAACATATGCAAGGGTAGCTCTGAGAGTTATTAAGTCTTGCAACTGCTCAAAGTTGCCAGCTACTTCAGAGTTCCAGCCTGCATCAATTAGAGCCTCTCTGGGCTCTATCAGCAGTGTTTTGAACAGCACCAATTAGAAAAGAAAAGATACACCAACATTTCTAGAATACAGAAATCAGTTATCACCATTGCTCCTTTTTCGTACAGGTGCGAGTGTATGTAATCAGTCCTGAAAGTCATAACTCACAGCTTTGCTACAAGCATAGTGAAAACATTCCCAGGATACCAATGGCAGGGCCCTGAGCTTATCAACAGGCTCCACAACCTCTTTCACCAATCCTGGGTGTTAAGGCATCTCTGCTTAAGACCAATTCTGACAAAATGCAGCTGGAGTGACCTGTGTAGAAGCTCATCAAGGGCCTCTTCCTCAGGCTCCTGCATCAGCTGTGCTGTAGCTAATCTGTACTTGGCTGGGTATCTCGCTGATGCCGATCCATCAGACTCAAATCCTGACTTGTCCTCAAGCCTCTCTCCTCACAACAAACCTTTCTGATAACCACTGGACTGTTGCCCAAGCCTGTTCTTCTGGCACTAAACTTCTTCTGATCTTCTTGCACCACGGGTCAGCGAGCACATAGATCCATACTTGTTGTGGTCACCCTTGGCTCACACTAATGCAGGGAGCAGTCTCCCCATTCTGCTGCTTCCTGACAAAGCAGGAAGAACCTAGCCCAGAACCACAGTTCCTCCAGGAACAGCTTACAGGACTGAAGAATTTAGGTAGTTGAAGAGTTCAGCAGTATCACATAGAATATCTCATTTATTAGGTATCAGCAAACTGGCTGCAAGCTACTGATCAAGTATTACAGCTCTCTTGGTAAGCTTAAAAAGAAAACCAGGACCATAGGATCAATCAAAAGAACACTATCATAACTGAAAATTAGTTGTAATATGTAAAGGACATACAGCAGGGGTTGTTCTAACAAGCTGCCCTGCTGAATGGATTTTGCATGTCAGGAAAATCACAAGTGAAGACTGAAAAGCCTGAATTCTTGGCAGAAACAGGACCTGCACCTTCAGCAAGCCTTAGAGGTGATCCTACCTCATAGATATTTACCTGAAAAATAAAAATGCACCAAGGAAAACACTAATTTCCATAGAAATTATACCTGTGACACCTTTCACTGTCATTTAATAGTCCAGAATAAGAATAATTACAGTCTTAATTCAGGAAGACACATGAAAATTGGCAGAGAGACCTCTCACAGTTCAAAGATGTGATATAGGTTTAAAATTGGGGTGGGGGGAAGGGGCAGAAATCTTGCCTTAACAAGGTCCTTGCCATACTGACTGGTTTCTTCTTTTTATTGACCTTTTTTTTACGTTTCAATTATTTTGGGAAACCTATTGGTGATAATATCCAGATTTAACACTGAATAATTAAGCTGTCCATACTAGAAAGTATTACTTCAACCAAAAAGTCTATCAGCTGAAACTGTTGCTTCTGTAGCCGTAAACTTCTATTCACAACCAAAAATATGTTATTCCTCATTTGTCTCCTGCAAAGGTCAAAGACAGGCAAAAAACAGTTCAGTGGTACACTGCTTAGACTGCTCTGCTACATATAACAAAATCACAATGAAGACTAACATAAAAATGAAAGTTTATAGACTAGGGCAAGAATGGTTGCAATAGGGCAGATCAAGGTCCACTAGAGTTTGCAATGTCATCATAGGAAGAAGTTTTTTAAAAGGATAGGGAAATTAACTGAACATCCTTTCCTGGTGGCTGTTCCAACTGGAAGAAGCCAGTTAAGTCAAAATACCATATTGGTCACTATGCCTCTTGCCACAGCTAGACTAATGATTTCTGTTTCCAAAACACATATGGAACAATGCTACTGAATTTTTCAAGCAAGAACGAGATTTGCCTGCCAGCAGATGCCATCAGAACAGGCAATTAAAGGAGACAGCAAGGGCAGCTAAACCTTGAACTGCATTAAGCAAGAAATCTGCAACACCTACCTCTGTGACCCAGGAACAAAAGCCAAGGGAAGGCCACACTTTCATGTAATGTCAAGTGGAGATTCAAGAACTCTTTTCACAGACTTTTACAATACCTGTGTTTGCTTTTACAGTGCAGTTCAATTGCAAATCTACAAGCAATTATTTAAACCAGTTGCTGAAAATGGATTTTAAAGCAAACAACTAAGAGTAAAGAAAACAGAAGTCTCGATTCTGCAGACAAGAAAAAAAATCCAGAAACAAATTATTGTCTGGGAGGAATGCAAGTATGTACCACTCTCAACTTGGATGAACATTTTGTACTAGGTTCTTCTTAAAATCATTGTTTTTTGAGAAGAGAGAGGCAGTAGTATCAAGAAAGGACAGCACACAAAGCAAAACCTGAAAACTCATATTTCTTCAAACATAAGCAAAATTGTAAGATATGGAAGAGTACTAATTCTGGGAAGAATTCTGCTAGCTGTTACTACAAGCCTTCAATAGTTTATTTTTTTTAAATGAAGAAAATAATATAGAACATGTCATTTAAACATCTATAGTTTCAGAGAGAGCCAGATGTAATAGGTGAACAATTCTGCTCCAACGCAATTCATCTGGTTCTAAATTCATTTACATTTGGCTGTGAATCTCTGGTCACTTAAGTTTTTCCAAGTTTTTCACCTGGCTGACCAAGTTTCATGGAAGTAAGGTATTCACAGTTATTCAAAAGAAAAAAAACTATTACAAGAATGGATTCATGACAATGGGAGTGTTTGCCTTTAGAAAACTACTCGTTTTCCCTTCAGAAACAGAATGTGAATTTTTCTGAGTTGACTAGCAACCTAACATCCGATAGAAGATTGGATAACAGACTACTTAACGCAGATGGTGTTTCCCCTCAAAACAGCTTTTTTTTTTTTTAGTGGTATATTATACAATAAGAAAACAGCATCCTTAAAGCAGTCATTGTAAGAAATCACGATCTGTCTTGACAAAATTCTTAACAGTACTTTAATATTTTGACATCAAAATCTGGAGACAAACTACTTTATGCTCTGTTCCTGTGCATTACTGGTCCATGCTGGAAAAGCACAATCTTCATTGTGATAAGCACTGAAAAGGGAAACCTCTTGAGTAAAGGCCCAAACAGTCAACTCATCACTGATGACCTGGTTTTGCAATTAAATTAGTCCAGTTCAGTGATGTGCCTTTAGAGTGTTTGATATGTTCTTAATATTCATTTTCAGGACATTAAAACTGAAGTACACCAAACAAAGCAAAAAGTTTTTGCCACTATTTAACTTCTTTTTCCAAGACTAATTATCCAGACAGATCTATAATCAATGTTAACTTCTGTGGACTGATTTCACTATTCAGTTTACTCTGGACTTTTTTCTCTTTGAAGAGATGTAAATCTACTTCTTATAATTGTTTCTTATGCTGACAACACTGAACAATCCTTTAACTAAAACACAAGCATATGTAGCAAGTCATCTAAAGCATAGATAATTTTACTCATTTTTGCAAGAGAATGCTCAGTGTTGGAGGATGCACTGTCTAATTGCAATGATAAGACAATATCACTTTAACTGGACAATTATAAAGGGTGCTTTAGAGTTAAATGCATAACTAATCTACTAGATTACTCACATTAGATTACAGTTCCTAAAGCATTAAGTGAGTCAAGTTGTAGTCACTTCCTTCTGTTCTGAACTACCTTTAAACTGCACTAACAATGTGCACAAATCTCTTCATCTACCAAAACTCATAGTGGACTAGGCTCCAATCACTTTTCCTCCAATGGAAGGTGCTTTAAAATATTTAAAAATACATACTACTTTTCTTTCCAGAACAGAATGTTCACTCTATCATCAAATAAATGAAAACAAAATTCAATAGTGAAAAGCATTTGAGTTATAACTAAATTTGCAACTCTCATCAAGAGATTTTCAGATGAAGAAACAACAATGTATAGGAATTATTCATTCTACACATCAGATAGAAGTACACAGACATCCACCCAACAGGCTGGATGGATCCACCCAACAGCTCTTAGGCTTCAATTCAATCATCCCTCATACTAAATACCCATTTTACTAAGGCATTTGTATGCTCACAGACACACTGTTTGAAGACTGACAACATTCAGTATTTACTATCTATTTTTTTAAACTTCATTAAGCAAACACAAAAGCTTCAGGAAAAAAAAACTTAAGCTAATCAGAAGACGTGTACCAATACAGAACTGAGCATTTCACTACACTCTGGAAAAAAGTGTTCTTTACTGGATTTCATTAAGAAGAAAAACAATTGCATGGTCAAATAGATAATTTTCACAGTAATTCAATGCATGTGTTCATATTATTTTGCTTAAGAGAAAGATCTCCATGTATACTAAAATAAGATTTTAAAAGGATTTTAAAAAATGAAGTAGCACTTAACAATACACATCAAAATTAAGACCAGACCTGATGACTAGGTTAAACTGACATTGACCAAATCAAACCAAGTCCAGCATAGAAGTTGAGCTATTAATGAGTTAAAAAGATATAAGCTACAAGTCCACCAGGTAAAGATAACATACAAATACGATGGAAAAAGACCCCAAAGCAACAACTTAAGAGTTCTGGGGTTTTTAAAGATAAATATATTACAAGACTTGAGAAAACAAAAAAAAAAAAAAAAAAAAAACAAAAAAAACAAAAAAGCCCCACTGAAATGATTCACTTGTGCAATGAACAAAATAGTGCTGTAAAAGTTGAAATTTCTACCAATTCTCTGTGTCCCCAATAATAACTTTTATTAGTGTCACATGCAAATGTACTTTGAGACCCAGTTAGACAAACACTAGACTGAGATGCATGAAAACATCAGGACTTTTGTCCTGATGTATTTTCTACCCAAATTTTGTTAATTCAATTGAGATTTAAAAATCATATGCACTAGCCTTAAATTCATCACAGGGTTAAGGATGCAAATGCCATAAAAAGCAATACTGAATCTCTTTCAATCTCTTAATCTCTTACCTAATCCCATTATTTGGTTAGGCTAGTAAAACTGTAGGCTTTCATGAGCTTTTAAATAAAGTTTGTATCAAAAGTAATTTCATACTTAAAATACCTTGTGATACTGACCTACCCTATGTGAAAATTCCTTTTTATTGAACTACTTTATTCCAGTCAGGTTATTTCTTCTTTTTGCATGTAAGTAAGAGCACATTGCTTCATTTTAAAGAAAAACAAAGGCAACATCACTGTTGATTCAGTTGTAAAAGACAAATTTCAGGTTTCAGCAAAGCAATACCATAAAATACTTAAAAGCTCTTAAAGCTGCCCTGCTTTAACTGGGATGTTTAATTCTCGCATGTTATTTTCACATGATAACTAAAACAGAGAGAGCACTTGACAATGCACTCTTCACACATGCTTCAGTAGCTGCATGGCAGAAATCAGCAGGTTTTTGTTTTCCTACAAGTCACAGGCATTTGCTTCCCTTCACTCAAACAGTGCTTCAGGAAAAGCAGCTCCCCATCTCTCCACTGCAGAACCGTCAATCTGCTGCAATCATTGTAGTCCTGTTTGACTCATTAGGTGCCCAGGTACATGAAAATCTTTAACAGTCATCAGATTATAGCAGAGATAATGAAAATACTGAATCATGATGTTTTCTAGCAAGCATCACTAACTACCAAACTATCCAAACATCATAAATACATAGTGAAGTATTTCTCTCTAATAAGAACTCTAAATATAGTACACATCTCTACTATGATAACTTTTATCCCTTTTTAATAACCTAAATAAAACTTGTGTCAGGTAATCAGTCCAAACAGAAGGTTACTAGAATAAACTCCACTTGCTTAAGTATGCATTTCTAATGGCAAAAGTCTTGCAAGAAGCAGGTGGACCGTGATGAACATGTGAAGAAAGGGAAAGAAATTAAAGTACACTGCTTTGACTAAATTGCAAATGCTACACCTTTATCTGACTTACACAGTTGTAATTTTATTCAGAAATGTTACCCTAGTAAGCATGAAAGCACTATACAGGCAAATTCTACCTGCTGTAAGTACATTGGTTCAGAAATGTAAGTTAAGTATCTATTGTAATGAATTTCAAGGGCTCTAGTAGTAGCTCAATTATCTACAAAAAATACAATATGAAATGTCAACTTCTATGTGTAAATAGGTCATTTTAATCATGTTTAAATTCAGTAGTTAAATTACAATAGCACAGATGAAAACTTAAGTCAAATGCAGACAATTTCTTAGATTTCAAAAGCAAACAACACAATTGCAATTACTTTTCTTGTTAAAAGAAACATGCCAACTGTTGAGATTTTTTACAGGGAAGACATATAAAATATGAAAGAGAATAAAAGAAAAAATATATTTAAATGAATACACTTATAAGGTATATACTGAAAACAGAACGGATTAGAGTCAGAAGAACCAACACTAAATTTCTAAGGAGCAAGATGGCTTTATTTAATGACAGGAGAAAAAAGAATAAAATTCAGAGTGTGGATAAAGCAAACAGTCCTCCCCTTTCCTTACACTGCTTGTAAATGATGTGCCAAAGGTGAGCACAGATGAGATGTGCTTCTTAAAAAACCTGGTTTGAGACAAAGGTTCTGATTCATTCTAACATTGCTAACACAGTGAAGGTTTAGGCTTCATTCAGCTTTGGATCAGAGGCTGGGGTACTGCTAATTTCACACCCCTCAGTGCAGTAGTACCAGTACCTGACTTTGTCCCTTGTGCCTAGCACAGCTCTGCTCACAGCTCTACCAGGCGCCACTCCCCCCAGCCACACCCTGCACTATCATTCTTTCCTGATGAAAATTGCATCTCTCTGCACTTACTCTCTGGCACTGCTGTGCCAATCTGCTGCTAATCTCTTCTCATTCCAGTTGAGCTTCCTCTTGGTTTCGTGCTATAACTTAGAAGGAATATACTGACATTATCTCTACTACTTCCCTGCTTCAGAAAGTAAAATTTAATATCTTTTAAAATGGTCCCTCCCAAATCCTACCACACTCCATTTGAAATGCAAATATTCCAGAGGAAACTACCAGCCATCTATTTTTAGAAAATCCTTCTGCTGCTTCTAACAAAGACTTTTAGATCTGCAGTCCCAGATTCCAATACCTGTGAAACTTAATGTGAAAGCCAAAAATCATCCATTTAAAAATTCTCAGAAGTAAAATCCTGCACACTTTTGACTCTCTGGAATCTAAAAAGCCTATTTGGAGCTAGAACTGTACCTTACAAATAATTAACAGCTAACATCAATAGTGAGAGATCGCTGTTAGGTACAATGTACTTACTTAGTAAGAAATAAGCTTTTATCCTAAAAGCTTGCAATTAAGCTTATTAAAAGTGACACAAAGAGATGAGAAAAAGACAAGATAATAATACATTAATTATTATTAGCATAAGGAAGAGTCATAGCATACCATTTGCCTAGTCATTCCAATGAATTAGCACAGTCAAGCTTTTTTTTTAAAAGGCATCTGAAAATGAAAATGTGACTTTTCAGACTTATGCAGGTCTTTCCCTTTTCATGTCAAGGGCAGCAGAAGAAAGCTTTTCAGGGGAAACTAGAACAAAGACGTGTGACAACACTGGCAGGCCTAAAACCAATAAAGTGAAAGCTCAAAACCTAGTAACAGAGAAAACTAGATTTTGTTCTATGATGTAACAGTCTGGAATGCAGGATTTCCATGCTTTTTAAATGTGCTTAGTATTTCAACAAGACTTTGTCATCTTGCTCAATTCTGTCCACACTTACTGGAGAGCCAAATACTCACCTCATCAGTAAGAAACTCCTTACTTAGACCAAAGTCTGTCAGCACCACATGGCCATCAGAATCAAGGAGAATATTCTCAAGTTTTATATCCCGATATATAATCCCCAACTGCAAACAGAATATAAGAAAAAGTATTTCAAAATAGTGTCACCACATCGAGAAGATATTGCTGAATGTTTTTAAAAATAAAGATACTAAAATTCACATTATTAAGGTAATCTGACACATGAAAGTTGAACCTCAAAAAAGACAATTTTTTAAAGCCCTTGAGGAAATAACTAAAATTACATTTAAAATCTTAGAAATTACACTGTGCATTGATGTCTTAAAATTTCAAAGACATACTGTATACCCCTTGAATCTAAAAGGGAACAAATACTTGCTGTTGAGTGCAAAACTCAGTTCTCCTTTGATTAAGAAAATGGATTCTTCTGTTACACAATCTAGACATAGACCACACATACATGCATGCTTTGTAATAGTCTATAAATCTGCTTATTACTTCTGAGAACTGCAACACTTTTCATGTCTACAGCTGTGCTAGAACTCTATTACTCAGTTGTGTAGAAACAAGGAAAACCGAACATTTCAACCCAAAACTTGTTCATGTTCACTACAAATTAGTTTTGGTGACATATATTGGTTCACAAGGATTACTAGAAATGAACAAATCATTTGTCAATAACATTCCTCTTCACCCTGCAGGCAAAAAAATTGTGGCCTTAATCTAGTGCACACGAAGGGACACTTCATTGGGGGTTATTTCCAATTATACAACTAATGTCCCATTGCAAGACGAAGTTACTTTCATTTTAAAACTATTTAACAATAGCTCTCCTTATTAACCTTATATGATACCAAAAGAATACAGCTGTAAGTCCTCAAAATCAGCACCAGAGTAATTTTACCTTGTGCAGATGTTCAAGTGCCAAAACGATTTCTCCAATGTAAATTTGCACCTCATTTTCTGAGAATCTCTCTCTGTGTGAAAGATGAGTAAACAATTCTCCTCCATTTATATAGTCTAAAAAATAGAGCACAGAACCTTATAATTTCACTTTCTGACAATTTCATTTTCTTATTGAAATAGTATTAGGTACTTTGTAAGCTATTTAGTAACACATTCTACTATCAGATGCTTTTCCTTAATTGTAATTCACTAGTATTTCATCATGCTGTACAATATTCAATTTCTTTCTTACAGAACTGAAGGAAGAACAAGTTAAGAACAACAACACTTCTAAATAAGCATCAAAACCATAAAATAAGCCTCAACTATTCCTAAATTATAAAGATGGGTTTTTCCACAAAATCGGTCTTTTAATTATTTAGGAATATGAAAAGAAAGAAGCACAAATCATATCTACAAATAGAACCCCTGTAGACTCTTCTGAAATACTCTGATGAGCAACAAGGCAGACTGACACAAAGAAAAGCAATTCAGAAAACAGGTATTAGGGGAAATAATCAATTTATCAACAGACAATTACAAAACTTTCCCTTCAGAAGGGAAACCTTGATGGCAAAACTTACTGCAGGAGATTATTTCCACACACACTCCCTCATGGAAACCACACTTTCATTCTTTGCAGGCTATGACACAAGGATTTTCCCACAGTAAGGGAGAGGGAAAAAAAATTATTACAACAGAGCTCCACTGTAACAGAAAGATATTTTAGATGTAGAGCTGTTTATGATAGCAGTGTACATTACAGCCAATAATTTTCAATCTCACAGCTCCCATTATTGTACTTGAGGTCTACATACACAGAGCAGGGAACATGCCCCACAGAATCTTCCTCAGTATTTTTTGAATGTTGCTTCTGTAGATTTGTTGGTATAAAACACAAATCCATAAAAGGTGTCTAATCCTATTTTAAGTTAATAGTTGGAAGGAGAAAGCATATATACAAATTATACATATTCTGATCTCTCTCCGCCTTTCAGTTCTCTCTTTGAAAAGGAGTATTAGTGGAATCAAACAACATGAGAAGGATTATTTATCTAGACCAGCAAGCAAATGAGAAAGACTGAATGAAGTATAAATAACCTACATTTTGGAATTGCTTCCTTCTTCTAAAAAAACTTCAACACATAGAAAAAGGTAACAGAAAACAAGTTTTTAAAATGTTTCTAGCCAGATCTGCTAACTTAGTACAAGGGAAGCATTGAATTGCCATTAAATTATTCTAAGGACCGTGACAGATCCAAACCAAAGCTGCCACAAGGAGTGGCAGAACAAGCTAAATTCTATCCAGGTTGTACACTAACCACAGCCCAATGAAACAAACAGCCTTCAAATTATTGGTGCACGATCAAATGCATCACTGGCATAACAGAAAAAAAAATCCTGGTTACTTCAGATAAACTCCACCTGACAGTTCAGATTATTTAGCTATTTTTAAAGGATTAGATGCTTAACCTTGTGTGACAAGTTTTGTATAGAATTGATGGTATTCACATGGATACAACACTTGGTTCGTTTAAAGCCAACATAAAAATTGGAATCAACTCCCAACTCTGTTTCTGGAAATCTGGCAGAAATGCAGCTGCATGTCTGTACTTGATTCAGTCTAAATTCATATAGCTATGTAATCTGACAGCATGAAGAACTGTACTAAATATTGCACTGAGGCTCCAATTCTAAGACCCCTAAGAACTAAAATGGCAGCTAGCTCGCACACTAAATTCAGCCAAGAACAAAAATAAGACCAATACTGGTTTCCCCCAAAATCCAGAAGTCTCTAAAACACTAATTCCTCGACTAAATTAAAGTGATTTATACAGACTTACATAAGACCCAAAAAACTTGTAACAAACAGTTTGGGTTTTTTCCTGTCAGGGAGGGTGTGAAGCCCAGTTGATTTATAAAGTAGCTTTACACCACATTAAGGAGGAGAAATTTTCCCTGTTATAGAACATCATTAAAAGTATAACTAATCATTCCTACTTTCTGCTGAAAATGAAGGAAAAAAAGACTTTTCTGGCCCAAACAGATATGCTGAGAATGGATGAAAAAGAAAAAAAATCAAAACAAAAGACTGTAATTATATCTTAGTTATGAACTTCTTGCTTCAACCATCACCTCAACATTGCTATACAGAGGACATGGACACGTGGCCTGTCTGCACTGTCTGCTACACAGCGTTCTTCACAACTACCGGGCTTGCTCCTTTTTGACTCTTATGAGAATATAATATCAAGCTTTTAATTTTCTTTCATACAAGAGGCTTTTATAGCCTTCTAATTATGTTTACCACCTAAACTTCCCCCCTACTATGTATTTATTTTTAGGCAACTACATCTATCTCAGGTTTCAGGGGTTTTTTTTGTTTGGGTTTCCCCTCTTTTTTTTTAATATTTCTTATGGGATCTAAGGTGCATTTGAGCAAAAAATACCTGGACTTAAAGAATGGTTCCATAATATTTATAATAAATGTTTGCATTTTCTCTCATTTAATCTCTCAATTTTTTCCAAATTGTTAGTCAATAACCTTAAATCCAATATAAATTTCAAAATATTAATTTTTTAACAGTTACTCTCAAGAAATCACAAAGCTATCAATATATTTCTAACTATTTATTTGTGACAATCTTTTATTTATTTCTTTAATATCCTAGTCAGAGGAATTTACAAGAAACTATAACACAATTTTCAACTCTCATTTTCAGAAGGAGTTCAGTGAACACTCCATTTCACCTCCACATATTCATTATTTAATGGTAGTATATGAAACTAAGGTATGTGCATAGACCTTTCTAAGAATTGACAGCTAGAGGTGTATATTCATTTAATGTTAAAAAATTTTTTGCTAATTTGATGTTAATCAGACTGTTAATAAAGGTTAAAAAATTGAAGTTGTGGATAAAAAGGAATGCAAAACTTGCACTTCAATTAAAAGAACTTACTTCCTGAAACAGTTCACTAAAGAAGAATATTATGATACCAAGCCTTAAATTAATCCTTCATTTTACAATTCTTTTAAAATACTCTATGTAAAAAGATTTTAAAAATTGCTGGCAATTTTCTTACAAATACAACTCATACACCAAACACTAACATTTGCAGCTAATCTGAAAGGCAAAAATATTTCTAAAATTAGACTAGTACCAAACCTTATGAACAAGCTCCACTTCCAGCACAGAAATGTGTGATTTTGGACTGTCTCTTAACACCCAAAAATTGAAATATGCAGGTATCTCAATACTCAAAGATGTAATTATCGCAAAACATTAACAAAAGCAAATGCTTCCAGGTGATTGATGAATACTCTTAAACGTTTTTTGCTGCATGTAAGTCACAGATAACCACTATCCCCTTCAAGTCAAAGTAGCACACTCGAGCTCAAACAGGAAAACCACAAAGACACTGTTGAAGATTAACAGTATTTTACTTCCTATGCTTTCTCATGCAATCTCCAAACACACTGTACTTTAGACCACATTAAAAAAACCTTACAAAACATTGAGATAAAAGGGCTTTTTTTTTTTTTTTTCATAGAACTTGAGTCCTGAAGAGTACTCACCTAAAATGAGATGAAGCTTTGTATCTGTCTGGAAGGCATAATGTAAGGTGACCAAGAACGGTGATTGCCTAATGTGCTCCAGGACTTGTCGTTCTGTCCTCGTGTGCTCAGTTGTTTTGGCTTTTTGAACTATTGTTGCTTTCTTCAATACTTTCATGGCATACAGTTTCCCAGCGTCATGGCCACTTACTTTCCTCACTAGGAATACTTTTCCATAGGCTTCAAAATTGGGGAGAAAAAAATTCCCAAAAACAAAGAAAAGAAAGAAAAATAAAAGAGACAAAAACCACAAGTTACCTACTTGTACTACAGATCTGGCCAATGCCATTATTACTTTCAAATACTCATTGCTATGACAGACAGTAATCACTCAGGCTAAAATTCTACTAAAACACTTTTCCTCTTTCAGATTGACCTCTTCTGAGCAAAATTTCAATCAAATGAGCTTCATAAGTGAACACTGCAAGAGTGGGAAAAGCAATTGAACTTCTTCAGAATTAAAAAACAATTTTAAAAGCTGATGATTTCATCCTGTGTAATAACCTAAAACATCCATACCTAGAATTAAGCAAGACTTCCAAGTAAGAGATGCTATTTTTTGTTCTTAAAATAGTCTGCTCATAACTTATATACTTTCATTCTGGTTTTATAACACTGAAGTTACAAAATCCCACAGAAAAGCCAATGAATTCTTCCCATCAGTATTTCATACATAGGAGCTTTCTGAGGCTCTCATACTGGACTTGAAAGAACTCCAGGGAATTCTACATAAATAAATTTTTTATCTTTACCAGGCAAACCTGTAGAAACAGTAAAGGTTAGAATTAGTGTGCAGTTCCTGGGCCATGATCTCACTGCAATTACAGAGATATGGTGGGGTATCTTGCATAACTGGAATACTGTCATGGATGGCTACAGACTTTTTAGCAAAAAGGCCAGACAGGCAAGGTGGTGGAGTTCTCTTTTTGTAAGCAAAATGTATCAAGCAACCAAAATGTATCCAGCTTTGCCTAGGAGTGGATGAAGGAGGATCCAAAATATGGGTAAGAATTCAGGGACAGGCTAAAATGGGTGTTACTGCTATGGGTGTTTACTACAGGCCAACTGATTAGTTAGAGGAAGCAGATGAGGCCTTCCACAGACAGCTGTCACCATCACAGGCCCACGGTTCTCATGAGCACCTCTACAGCTGCTGGAAAGGCATCCCAGCTTGGCACGCAGGAGCCCAGGAGGTTCCTGCAGAGCACTGGGAATTTTGACATAGGTGGTGGGAAGCCCACAGGGAGAGATGTGTTGCTGGACCTTGTATTAAGAAACAGAAATGGACTGGTTGGGGATGCAGTAGCTAGAGGCAGCCTTGACTGCAGTGTCCATGAGATGGTGGAGTTCAGGATTCTGCATGGAAGAAGCATGGCAGTAAGTAGGATTATAGCCCTGGACTTCAGGAAAAATAACTCTGGCACCAATCTTCAAAGGCCTGCTTGAAGGAATCTCATAGGTTAGGTCTCTAGAAGGTAGGGTGGGTCCAAGAGAGATGCTGAATATTCAAGTAGCATTTCCCTCTATGTTTAAGATCAGGACATCCCTGTGAATAAGACATTAAGCAAAGGGAGGGGCTGGAGACCTGAATGGATGGGCAGAGCACTTCTGGCAAATTTCAGACAGAATAAGGAAGTTTACAAAATGTGGAAAAAGGGTCAGACTACTTAGAAGAATACAGGAATATTGTCAGAGTATTGCAGCTATGTGTCAGGGAAAGCAAAGGTCCACTAGGAATTAAATCTAGCAAAGGATACCAAGGACAAGAGAGTTTTCTTCAAGGATATCAGCAGCAAAAGGAAGACCTGGGCAAATGTGGGCCCACTGCCCAATGAAGTAGGTGCCCTGGTGACAAAAGGTACAGAGAAAGCAGAGTTACTGAACACCTTTGCTTTTTACTCACTGCTAAGGCTGGCCCTCAGGAATCCCAGGCCCTGGGGGCTTTCCCTTGGTTGAAGATAGGGTTAGGCAAACTTGACACCCACAAATTCATGAGCCCAGGAGGGATTCACCCATGCGGGCTGAGGGACTTAGCAGATGTTAGTGTTAGACCACTCTACATCATCTTTGAAAGGTCATGGAGAGCAGGAAAGGCTCCTGAGGACTGAAGAAAAGCCAATACCACACCAGTCTTCATAAGGGCAAGAAAGAAGATCCAGGAAACCATGGCCAAGTAGCCTCACCTTCATCCCTGGAAAGGTGATGGAACATCTATGTATGCATGTGGAGGAAAAGAAGGTTATCAGGAATAGCAAACACGGATGCACCAAGGGGAAATCATGCTTGAACAATCTGACATCCTTCCATGAAGAAAGAGATATAAAGATGATTAGAGAACTGGAGTATTTCCTATATGAAATAAGAAGCTTATTTCTTCTCTTTAGCCTGGAGAAGACAGAGGGGAATCTCATCAATGTGTACAAATATCTTATGGACAGGTGTCAAGAGGATGGGGCCACACTCCTTTCAGTAGTGCTCAGCAATGGGGTAAGAGGCAACCCACACAAACTGGAAACATGAAGTTCTGTAAGAATATGACGACAAACTTCTTTGAGGGTGTCAGAACACTGGGATGGGCTACCTGGAAAGGCTGTGGATTCTCCAACTCTGGAGCCATTCAAAACCCTCCTGCACATAATTCCATGCATGAGTTAACCTGCTTTAGCAAAGGGGCTGGACCAGGTGGCCTCCAGTGGTCCCTTTCAACCCCAATCATCCTGTGATTTTGCAGCAGACACAACAGGACATTCTGTGAAAGAATGAGTGTTACTTTTGTAGATGGCAATAGTCATTGCTCAAAGAATCAGGAGAAAGGAACTATGAAATCATTGACTTATTTTGAACAAGGTACTTAACATTTCTTCATCTGACTCTTACAAAAAAGGTCTTTAAAACACTAAAAGGTTATGAGTGCAAAGGGGGGGAATCCTCTCAAAAATTGAGAGCTATTAGAAGACAAAAAGCTAAAAGCTAAAATTCAGCTTTTTCAGGGAAAGCAAGTCACCACTAGTATTCATCCTGCCTGATTCAGTCATATATGAACAAGTGAGGAAAAGAATTTGCTTGTTTTAGTAAATCATCCAATGCAACAGAAATTGAAGCTGACTGCTAAAAACTCTACCACAGTATCAAAATGCCAAGTAGATGAAAAAATAAAATGGCAGAGAAAATTTCAAATAGTAAACACACAATCCATGTGAAATATCATAACAGCACATAGTGTTAGAACTGAGGAGAGAAAAACAGCTGAAGTTACTAAAGACCACTCCAAAGAGAATGTTATAAACTTCAAGGAAAGTACTGAAGAAATTACACAAGCGTACCCACACCTTCAACACAAAGCCAGAAATTCCTTATGCTGTGGTAGAAATCTTTGTGTGCTCCTATCTTGAATGAAGCACACTGTTTTGGTACCTTCTCTCTTCTGTCCCCAACTACCTTGCTCCCATCAGAAAAAAAAAAATTATAAAATATTAGGGAAGTATAAAACAACTCTTCTGAACAGGAATGGCACTAAACATACTGCCATGTTGTATTTAGCCTGAGAAAGTAGAGTACTTGAGAGGGAATTGTGAGAAGATTCTTACAGAGAATTAGAAAAAAAAAATCAAAAACTTGGTAAAGAATAAATTTTCATTATTTTTAGAAACAAAATAACTAAGGCAACAAATTAAATCATTAGGTATCAGCATTAAAAACTATGCAAAGCACACAAACAAGTATGCAGTTAAAGCTGTGGAGCTACTGTTACATGATACTGCAGCTGTCAAAAATGCAGATGAATTTTAAGATTACATAACTCCCTGAGGGAGAGGAAAGCACAGCAAGTGTTGCCAAACTCTAAAGAGAATCTCTGGCTCAGGCAGACCCCAACGTGTAGGTTGCTACCAGCTCACTAAGGAAACCATCACTGTAAGCTTCTCCTTAAGCCATCATGAGACAGAAAAACTAACCAGCTCGTTGTTTTATCCAACCCTTGTAATTACCTTCACACTACTTTGTCAAAGACAATGCTCAAATATCTCAAACCTGAAAATACACTGGACAAGTGTATACAGTCCTGACGTGAGACACTCAAATTTAGGTGGCCTTTAAAAAGCTATAGCATACAGAGCTCCCAGTAAGCATCACGTGCAACTCCAGATTTCTTTCTGGATTTTTCTTCAGATGGGTAATTTAGAGTTTTTAACTACCAAATGACATGTGAGCTTTTTTCCTAGATCTGAGTTCTACTTCAGTGAGTATACAGAACTGATTCTGCTCATATACTGAACAATTCTTTTTAAGGATTTCTTCATCTGACTCATTGTACCCTAAGGAATCATGCTTCCCTTCTTTACAGAACTAATTATCTGCAAAAAGAGCTTTCATAAAATAAGTTTTCATAACACATCTCTCAAGAATGGCAAATAGAGTCAGAATAGGTGACACCTTTCTATTTTGTGAGATATGCAGGACAGTCTCTTTCAAGATTTTGTATTGCATTCTCCAACTTTGCAGTTACAAGATCTCAAGCATACGTAAGCCAGACTGAATGGTCATCAGCTGCTCATCACCAGGGAACAGGAATTTTATCACAAATGTTAGAGAACATTAAGTTAAACTAAAATGAACAAAAGGCTCATGACTCTAGCACTCAGTTACCTGTATCTTTAATCACATTTTATAAAAACATATAACAACACATCTTAGGTGAGAGAATGCAGTACCTGCTACAGCTTTTCAGGCAGTATCAGAGAACATAATCTAGTTAGTGTAGTAACTGTAAGAATCTCTAGAAACTATACTTTTATTGCCATAAAGAACTTTGCCATGGTACAAATTGTTTCTTCAGGAATCTGACAAGGACTGACAGAATGATGACGATTCTCAGCATTTTTTATGAGAATAAATCTTAAGTAGCACTATTTTAATCAAATGACTCATAATATATCCAACACCAGAATCTCCGATAGCACCACAAGAAATCTACTTAAAAGACAACACTGCAAAAGCTATTAATTTGAGTGGCAGCAAGAAGAGAGCACATAAGCTAATTGCAGTACTCTCACCTGAAAATTGTACTTCAGTAAAGCTTTTTTCATTTCTCAAAGAGCAACATTTTAAGGTTAATTCTCATAATGTTCATTTTCACGCACATCTGATCTACTGCCCAGGCAGAAGTATTCAGCCAGCAATATATGCCCCATAATGAAACACACACAATCACCAAATACCCACCTCCCAAATTCATTGAAAATACATTAAGTGATAGAAAAACTACATACACGGACACAAACTTTGTAAGACTGACCTGACAGCTTAAGAGAAATAAAATAAAAATTTAAATAATGGTTATCAGGCTTTATGACAACTAAGAGATTTCACCACCAATTTATACCAAATTTGCACTCAATTAGTGAGATAGAAAAATATAATTAGGTGCTAAAACTTCCCTTTTACTACTGCCCTTCCCATTAATACAAACTCATAGTAATATATCATAAGTATATATAAGCATACATGTAAGTATACTTAAACATAATTATATATATAAATATTTATATTCATAGTAATACATCTCATTCTAAGTAACAATTCAGCAGGTCATTAGAATAGTCTAAAATACACACTTGCTGAAAGACAATGAGTGAAAACTATGAAATGTTCTTTGCTTCTTTCTTATTTCTGTACAAATGCAAGCACATTAAGGCACTGCATCACAGCAGCTGATTCTCACAGAGAAAAAGGAGCACAATTCTTATTGTTTATGGCACACTGGATGGTTTCTGTGGACTCCTAAAGTCATCAAAACTTTACACTTGCATCCATAGTTTTTAAATTAATTTTTTTAAGTGCTGATATAAATGACACCACATTATTAAAGCACTTTTTTTTACTGTCAGTGTAAGAATAATCATGAGACTACAAAGGAAAAGGCTCAGAGGTACAAAATATTTAAGGATTTGAATAAATTTCATTGTAGTTTTGCACAATATATGTCTAATGATATCTTTGCTCTGCAATTTGGATTTAGATTTAGTCTGCATAAGGAATTTGGAGGCAGAAATCTTACTGTGCTAATATCAGTCCATATGAATTAAAAATTGGGATTGACAAAGTTAGAAAAGCACATAGGGCTAGCAGCTAAACATGGGGGTGGGAAAGCCAAACAGAAACCTTAACAAACCTCAAATAATAGCATTCTAAATATTTCCAATTTATTGTCTATGACCAAACTCTTAAAAACAGGGCATTCTCTGTCATCTTTCCTTAGATATCAGATAGGCAAGAATCATTAATGGAATTTTTTCAACATGATTATTTACTCCAAGAATAAATTTCCTCTCCCATTAAACAAGCGAGTGATGATTAATACGAAAGGCAAAAAGTGACAGGAAAGGGTAAGTTGCATCTTAAAATGTACTTTATGTCAGCATTTTGATTTTGTTTCTTTTTAATCTTTTTTAAAGGTAAATTTATTGCAGTATTTATTACAGTAAATAGTTATAGTAGACAATACATGCCTACTTTTTTGTTTATTTTTAAAGGATGTCAGTTTTTAGAAGGCAGCTCTCAAATGCAAGAGAATCTACCACTGGATATGGATACCATTAGTTTTTAATTATTAAAAAAATTACGGTAAATAATTTTCTTCAAAAATTTCTTTAAAGGTTCTGCATTCCACTGAAGTTTGATGAGATCAGAACAACCAAGAGCTGCCTGGGATCATCATCTTACTTCCTCCTTTCCTTCTTAAATGTAAGGCTGGTTTTGCTATTCCCTCTGGCATTAGTTCCAATAAGAATCTTCGCTATTGATCTCCAATTTAATGTACAGATTCTTTCAGAATTTTCTGGTGCATGAAAAGGAAAAATTCGTCCAGGTTCTTAGATTGAACACAGCCCCCTCTTTTCAGTCTGTTCTTCATGCAGAAAACCAATTTTCCATTTCCAAGCCCTGTCTCCAATTAGCCATCCCACCTACCATTCAGTATACATTCTAACTGTCCTCAGCAGAAACTGAAGTAAAATATTTAATTGGAGTTTGGAATTATTTTTAGACACTCCCTAATTTGTCTCACTCTCCTGAGCACAGTATCCCCATTCCTTTCTTTTTCCTCATTTCATGAGAGAATATTTTACATTTTCTTCAATATGCTTTGAAAGAACTAACTTCATTTCACAGTCTTAACTTTATCAAAATACCTTCTGACCTCTTAGATGAAACTTCATTATATTTTCTTATATAATAAGATTTTTGAGATGGTTATTTAAATCCGACATTCATCCCACTAATTTTGTTCCCTTCATATGAATAAATCCTTCAGATACTAAGGATCTTCCACATATAAGGTGACTATCCTGCCCACATAAGCACTTAAATCCAGAAGAGCACATATAAAACATTCTCTCATATACGGTAGTTAGATTCTTGTTGCTCATTATTGTTAGTCTTCATTAGTGGACTGCAGTTCAAAAGGTAGAATGAATTATAAGTGCACATGCTCAAGAACCAATTGTATTCTTTCTTTGTAACCACAGCTGAACGAGTGAACAAAAGTGGCATTTATTTAAGTTCAGTATAAAAAAAGGGAATAATCCATTGGTAGAAAAATGTATAACCCAGAAGGCACTCTACAGTGTTTTTCTTATTTTAAAAACACATTTTCAAAGAATGAAGCAAATAAGCCAAGTGGTTAAAAACACATTTTCAAAGAATGAAGCAAATAAGCCAAGTAGGCGTGCATAAATCAACACAGCCACCTTCTCCTGTTGTTCCTTTCCTGGCTTTGGGAAGCAATTAGATTTCTCTGCTGAAAAGTAACCCTCTTCTATAGAATAGACTCTAGTTTTCCCTGTCACAGGGAGAAAAGCTTTAACTGAATAGGAGGGGCAAGCTGAATACACAAACATGGACAGGAAATCCGAAAATTCCACATTAGCAAGGCTATAACAGTAACAGAAAGAGAAAAGGATTTATCCCATTTCAATAAACTACTCAGTACACTGACTAGAACATGGGCCAGTCAGAAGTCAAGCCAGTAAGAGTTTGTTCCCAAAGCAACAAGTACACTATTAATAGCTTCATTAACAGTGTCATGTCTTTCATTTCACTGATGTAAAGTGCTACTGATTTCTTCAATGAATCAGTTTATTCTATTACTACCCCCTAACACAACATAAAAGGATCCAACTCAGACTTTTGCTTTCTTGTCTTTCCACTGAGACTCAGGTCAAAAGAAGAAAGCATATATGATACAATTTTATGCATGATACAATTTTATACCAAAAAGCAAAATATAACTAGCATGCTTCCAATTGAGTGTATATATTAGAAGAAAGCAGACAAAAGAATGTAAGAAAGCAATTCAAATAAAGAAAACAGTAAGCATGAAATTATGCTAAGCCACAGCATGAAAAAAGTTATGACAAAAAATGGCTTCCATGGGAGAAAATTCAGCATACGCAGATACTATTACTAATAATCTTAAATGTTTGTATTTTTAAAACATAAAGCTTAAAAATGAAGATTTAAATAAACCTTCACTGCTGTTACCTGAAAAGAATCACCTCTGAGTCTGTAAGAAACTACCACAATTACATATCCTTAAGCAAAGTATCATTTAATTTAACATGTTTTAAGTATCTTCTGTGGTTATTCCAGTTGCTTTATGGCAGAATGTTGTATTTAAAATATTGTAATTAGCTTCAACAGCATCTACAGTCATCTCTTAATGTCACTGTGAGGTTTCAACACATTCTCCCTTGCATTAGATTGATTAAGTATTGGTTTGAAAACACTGCATGCTGCATAACTCCACAGTGAAGCATTTTAAAACAGCATCACATTTTTATTGAGCATTAGTTATGTGGCCTAAAAGCTTACACCAGGATAAAGCTTTCACTGCCAGAGTAAAGGTGGCTTGTCTCTATTTGCTTATAGCAATGACCAGAATGTTTCTCAAGTTAGGAAATAAAACTTCATCAGCAAAACATCTTAGGAAGGTTGCAGAATCTCTGCTACTGAGGCTTTTCAGAATGAATCACCACCAGGGGTGACGCAGGTGTAACTGACTGTGTCTTGGCCCAAACAATTAAGGGACCTCTTTGAGGTCTGACCTCCTCAGATTGCTGTTTTCAGCAACTCCATGTGGCAGCAAACATTGCCAGCTGACAGATGGTCACTTACCAAAAGCAAAAGGAACTAGCTTCATTCTGATCAGGTCACTGGCATTTAATGAAATTCAGTAATTAGCAAGCAGCAACCTCTGACACATCTAGTGCCTGAGTCTTAGCTAGCATAGGCTTGAGACTGTACAAAGCTTCTTGACTGCCCTGACAGTCTAGATTTCTGAAGCAAAAAACCTCAGGCTATGAGCAAAACTGCATATCAAAAAAGTGGGAAAAAAACCAAAAAACCAAACACCACAACAAACACCAACTACTCCTCCTACAAATGCCATTCCAGGATACTCAAGGAATCCTTGGATTCCTAAAGCTTGAGGAATCCTTTATATTAGACAAAGATTAGATTATCTTAGACAAAAGACATTTCTGGAGCAGGAAGTCTGCTAGAGCAGGATGAAATCAGACAGGCATGCTTACTCAACTTCTTTTTTTACTTCACACAAACACACAGTCAACCCCCTTGTCAACCCACTGAAGTAGCCTTTTCTGAAAGGGGTCCCTCAAAAATCATCCTGTTAACCTGAGTGAATAGAATAGCTTTGCACTGCAAGCCTATTACCTGCTATGGTTAAGAGTACTCCAGGCCAAGAAAAATTTGACCAATCTGTTCACAAAGAAAAGAGGGCATGAGAGGTAGCAATGAGTGACTGCCAACAGTTTAACAGTAAGACAGAGGTACTGGCTGAAGACTAGAGGAAGTCAGGCCACTACTAGTCTGAACTTGAAGACTGACCCTTATGAAATCACAAATTTACTTTGTACCCCAAATGCAAGAATTGTAACACTAGCGTGATCTCAGACCAATGGCAAATGTAATAAAATTCAAAAAATTTACAAATCCAGCCCATGTTTCCACCAACAGGACAGAAAGACACCCTCATGTAAATTCATAATTGATTATAATTTCATTTTTGTCAACTCCTCTCGGATCCACACTCACCATTTCAGAAAATTGCTTCTACCTAGGAATATGCAACATTTATCTATGAATATTAATGCTTCCTTGTATCTACATCTAACTATTTAAATTTAACAGCAAGGTTTCAATTTTTTAGCCAGCTAAATTTAAACTCTAAAAACTTTACTTCAGAAACAGAAAAATATTCTCTCAAGTGATTTAACTGCTTAATTAATTTCTAAAAGAATCTATGTGAATTACAGCCTTGCTGCCAGCTATTCATGGCTGATAATACCCAAAAATTTAATATCATTTAACCAGCATAAAACTCCTGCAGACCTTGATGAGAGTCCACATTCATGATCATCCCCATCTACTCAACAATGCATCTAACTTAATACTGACCAAAAAATAAAAAAGCATAAACACCCTAAAAAGAATAAAACCATTAGTCTTGTCTGTATATGAGGCTGTGCATCCCTTTAGCAAACAGAAACAAAGGTTTTTTTCATTACAGTCAGTAATCCTACAACATGTTAGAAATCTCCAACACTGTGCTGAAACCCACAACACAACAATGAACATTATTCATCTTAAAAAATACTAGGATCGGACTAGGACAGAGTTATGGAGCCAACAGCAACCCTAAAACAGATTAGCTAAAAAATGGACCATCTTACTTAATAATGTATCAAAATTACTGGGTTTTCTACCCCCAAACACAGTCTGTAAACTCAACATAATTATCAAAACCATGTCTTGTTGCCATGTCTTAACACAGATTAAATTTTTCACAAACTATATTAAATTGTCACAAATTTTCAACCATATGTTTTCTTTTTTCCAAAAAAAGTGCTGTGTTACAGCATGTGACCTCCAATTTTGCATATCTGTGAAAAAAAAAATTGAAAAAAACCTGCTATGCAATACAAAAGTGGTATCTTCCTAAAGAATGTTCCAATTACCAAAACCTCAGCACGAAAACAGAATCATATATATGAGTATGCTTCCAACATTTAACTTAAAAATAGTGCATCTTACCCCCTGTTCCAAGAACTTTCAGGAGCTCAAAGTTTTCAATGCCAACTTTCTCTGCATGGCCTGTCAAATTTGCTGAAGGGAAAAAAGAAAAAATCACGTCAGATATGTAGTACACCAAAAGATCACTCTGACATCTTACTACAGCCCCAGTAAAACCAAGTTAGCAGTTGAATTAAATAAGCAGTGCTAAGAAGACATCCCAATTTCATACTGTACTCAACTTGAAAAGCAAGGGAAAGCAATTTTCTTGCTGCCATCAGTGTACCCAAAGGTATAAAATCCCAGAACAGCAATTGAAGCCCATCTAGTCTGTATACACCATCTTCCAGTGTATCACTGGGCACCTCTGAAAATAGCCTGATTGCTGTCTGTAACTATGTGATTGGAGATTACAGACAAGGTGGAACTGCACTATCTCTTAGCCCTAGCACCCTGAATACTCTTCTTTCTTTTTGGATTTTACTCTTTTTGGATTACATAGTGTATGGAATGACACAGAGCTCCAACAGCTGTTCATGCATTTAACACAGTATTGTTAAAGACTCTCCATTAGTACCAAGTACAAATTACCTTAAGTCTACATAACTTATAAGTATGGAAAAAATCTAAGCTGCTACAAAGTTGTGTCATTTGTTGCACAGTCTGGAAGCAGGAGGTTCTATGTTTATAAAAACCTATACCACTTTGGGTACTTATTTTGTCTAACATACATTTTTCTAAGCAGGGATATAAAGACCTCTGTTTGAAAAAAGGAATTGTGCAGGGTTGGTTTATTGTTTACCTTTTTTTTCCTAAGCTCCTATAAGAAAGCCTTATGCAGTTGCCATTTTTCCCATCTTTGATTCCTGTTATACTATTATGCATCCATTTGCACCAACATGACTACAAACCATTCAGCAAAAGCCCTCATGAAATGATCCAGGCCAAAAAGCAGCAAGACAATAAAGTAATTAAGCTTGATAATTCATGTACAAGTTCCGCTCCCTGATCCACTTTTACTGAGCAGCTTCAGAAGCACAACCAAGGATGCAGCATCAAGCAGCAAGTGAGTCAATATGCACCACAGGAGCTGAATGGAGCTCACTGTACTGCTCCTGACTGCCAACAGAACAAATACTCCTGCTTCAGCTACATCACAGCAGTAAGGAGGCCACTCTCACATGCCAATAAATGAGTTATAGCAAGTAAGACAAACTGAGTGTCTATACAATGAAGGTATATTCTGTCACAGAAGGTAAATTCAATATTACATATTTAATATTACTATTTAATATTACATATTACTCTTCTTAACAAGTTCTGAAAATGTTACTCAACACTGACAGTTTTAAAACACTATCTTTCCTGCCAGGGACATCAGAAACCACAGGCTATTCTAAAGAGACCAGGGCTACAGTATCCATTTTTTAATGAAGGAGGGAACATCACTGAAGAGATTCAGGACACAGAACTTCTCTGGACACCAGCTAAGTAAGCGCTGAACTGAGGGTGGGAAGAAAGTTATCACTTCAAAATCCACCGATTTGGATCTTCCACAATGGACTACTCCAGAAAGGTTCTCTCACATCCTTTAAGAGTGTCAGCAGAAGGCTTTTCAACTAAACACCCTTCTACAAAGTAAAACAGTCACTTAATCCTTCCATATTCTTGGAACTGAATATGGTAGGATTAAGGAAGTTACAGGAAGAGTGGAACCCAGAGAAATGCTGCTTCTCCAGTAACATGCTGAAGATTTGCAGTGCTGGCTGCAATCCTAAAATGAGATTAAGCCTTAAAACTCAATCTATTCATCTAAACTGTACCATAAACTCACATTCAATAACATTAGTAAAACCTTTTCCACTTTCATGAGGCTACACAATAAAAAGTTGAGTGCTATCTAGTTTGAATTATTATGTACTTGTTTCAATGTGAGCTGTAATTTTGCACTTTTCCCTTAATTCCATTTTTACTTCCACTCAGGATGCTTAATGGCCTTATCCCAAAAAAATCTTGAAGGTTACTGGAATATTATTTTCATAATAAAAGGAGAAAATGACACCACAAATAAGCATGTGGTAAATGCAAAATAAGACCCATCTCATTCTTTTTACATTATACTGAGGAAAAAAGCCAATCCACAAGACAGCTAAAGGATGCTGCATAAAACACACAAGTATGACAGGACACATGAGACAAACTCTCTCACAATCACTCCCCATAAAGCAAGAAGTAAAATTATCCTTAATTAAAAAATAGGAAAAACAAATCTTCCCATAAAGCAAGAAGTAAAATTATCCTTCATTAAAAAATAGGAATAACAAATCTTCAAAGCTGTAAGAAAAGACGAACAATTCCCAGAAAGTGCTCCTCCCAATGTTGCCACATGGCAATGGTTTTGCTCCAAGAGGCTCAGCTGCAGTGTTCAGTCCATCTCTGAAGTCCTACTGCAAAAAAAGCAGGCTGAAGAACCTGTTTCTGCCATTTTCTACTAACTCCCCTAGAGCAGTCCTTTGCCTTCATCTGCTGAAGCAGGTGCAGCACTTTGACACTCTAACAGAGGTGAAGTGCAGCTTCTCCAGGATAAAAGTTGTCATTCCAACATTTCCTTCAACCTGCTTTCAGAAGCATAAATCTCAAAATATCAATTATTCTATTCACCACCCATTCCCAGAAACCTGAATGGCCATTTCTGGAAGACCTTTCACCAGGGATGCTCTCTGCAGTTACAAAACTGTTCCAAAACTGCGGATTTTAAAGGGTTGCAATGAGACCCCTACTGCTACTAGGACTGACAGAACAGTGGAAGGCTTCTCACACCTCACAGACATCACTGTGCTGGAAATGGTGATTAGCTCACTGCATACTGGCACAATTAGAAGAATCCTGCATTTACTAATATTCTACTGTAGTCCACACCCATCAGCATTGAACCAACATGGTTAAAGAGAATATGCAGCTGAGGGCAACAGCAAGAAATAACACATCAACTCAGAAAAAAATAGCAAATGGAAAGGCCAGGACATCACAGTCCCCATAAAAATAAAGAGAAAACAGAGATACTAGTCACCATCATCACCTCTGAAGGCAGGAAGAAAGGAAATATCCAGAAATACTACCACTGCAAGACAAGCCTCCCCTCTGCATGCAGGGACACCAGAGCCCAAAGAGCAGAGCTGTCATTTTCAGTCCCCTGGAAACAGGGCAGCCTGTCTATCCAGACTGTCTATCCAGCTCTCCTTGATGGAGGATCTCCAGATGATGTAAGAGACATGACTGCCATCTGCACTACACCTGAACTTCGAGAAGGCCTCAAGGGAACTAACAACTGTGCGAGCTGGTACTGTGCAATGATTCTGTAAGCTTTTAATTGCACTTCTAAGATCTTGAGAAATATTTCAACAGTGTTCTCAAGTTAAAATGTGCTCTGTCCTCTGCTTCTGGACCCCACTGCATACAGGTCTTGAAGCAGACAAACAAAGCTAGAGCTTCCTCTACTGAACTAGATTGAGCTCTGCCTGAAAGTTGAAACTTGTCCCTGCAACATAAAACCAATTCTTGAGTTTCACTGAGCAGAACAATGAACCTCAGGCAATTTTAAGAACAGAGAAAACAAGAAGGAAAATTAGAAGACATTCTGCAATACTCCAAATATTAGGTTGCAATGTTCAGTGTCAGTATCAACTTGATCTTGAACTGTTACTTCAGAGAACGGCCCATCCCCACTCACCTACCAGATCTACTGAGGTCACAGCATCAAAGATCAGATGTTGCTTTATAACTTGTATGTTAATGCCTTACTCAGAGGGGAGAGAGGGTGCACACTCCTTTTGGGGGAAAAAAAGCCCTGACACCATGCAACAGAAACTATGCAACTGTTATTTATTAGACACTGAAGAAAATGCATATGTTATCTGTTATCTGCTATATAGAGTTATACTTTGTTACTGGTTACAGCAACTAGAACTATTTGTGAAGGAAGTAAAAGTATCCTGCAGTCCTTGTAATCTGAGAGACCATTGCCACCGAGTAAGTGTCAGGTCATTGAACAAGAGCACCGTTTAATCAGCTCAGGGTACTATCTTACAAGCCTTAAGCGGAATTTAAAAACCAGAACATCTTAAGAATATTTTTCTTAGGCAAAAGAAAGAATGTAGAGCAAAAGTAAAACACACACAGAGTTCTGAACTCATGTGAAAGAAAAGAATATACAGTTCATGTTGCTCTGAACTTCAGGGTATCAGTTGAGGTAACTGGGCTGGTAACTGCTGATTCTCTAGAACATTAGATGCTTAAGGGTAAGACCACCTGAGCTGAGAAAAAAAAATTTAAAATTTGAAAAACATTTCGAAAAAATTCAAGCTCTCACAAAGCTGCTGATCACATTCTAGAGGGCTTAGAAGCCAAACTTGACAAAGATCTCTGAGGTATCAGCTGATATAGTATGTATATACATAATATAGTATGTATACATGTGTGCATGTACATGTATGTATAACAGCATACATGTACACTGCAGGGAATACAGTATGTGGAAATTCAGAAGCATAAAAAATGCGGTGGAAAACACAATAAGAAACAGTCACTACCATCATGAAAACAGAACACAGAAGACTATCCCACCAAAGATACTACTTGCATATAGAAAGCTGAAATAAATATAAAAGTCCAGATATCAGAGATTAATGACACAAACTCTGTAGTCTGGACTGGAAACTGCTCCATGTTAAGATCCATTTGCATTCAGCAGCAGCCCTTTTTCTCTTACAGAGCTGACTTCATGAGTTTTATCATTACTGTGAGCTGAATCACTATGAGGTCACCAAGACTGAACCCTGAGGCACCTCCATGGTCAGCTAGAAACTTAACGTGTAGCAACACTCTACGTCACATAATTGCAAAAAAAAAAAAGAAAAAACAAAATGTAATTATACAAGATGCTAATGAATAAAATTGCTACAGATAATCTAATGCTGAAGAGAGTTGAAACAATCAGATATGCACAAAAGATTGTGCATATCCTCTCAAATAAAAAATTATATCTAAGTACAAGACATGAATCAACTTCAGTTTTCTTTATCATTAGTAATGAATGAAATAATTTATAGAAATTCAGTCACAGGCACCTTGGACACAGCATCAGAAGTAAGAGAATACAAATTAATTTATCAACAAAAAAAGAGCAACTGATAACTTACATGTTGATGGAAGGTATTTACATATTTGGTTACGCAGACCTTAACAAGAAAACTTAAGAATTATCCTCTCCCAGGTAAAGCTTTTATAACCATCTATCCAAGACAGCATAAAACATTTACAGCTGTCCAGGAAAATGAGAAGAGGAAACAGCCACAATAGATTCCAAAACAAAACATAAACCCAAATAAACTGACTGCAGGTAACGTGAGTCTTTCACAAACCAGTCTGCCTATCTGCAGACTGAGTCAGAAGCAAAGAAATCTCAGCAGAACTTGCACCTCGTTGTTGGGATTCTGTAGGGGGGAGGAGACAGAGAGCATGTCTACCAGAAGATACCAAATTATGTAATGATGAGGATACAACAGAAATATTTACATGAAAAATATATTGGAAAAACATCCTCAGATACCCAAGCCTTGTCACATGGTTAAGGAATTTCAGCAAGTGTTCTTTGAACTGCCTTCTGAATAAAATCCTAAGATGTATTAACATGGCATGTAAGACTCCTGATTGTTTTGTGGAATTAAGCCTGAGCTTTTAAACCATCACATTTAGAATACATTGGATCAGAGCTAATAAACAGGCTGACAATGAAGACTGCACCTATTAGTCCTCATTTATATTACACATTTTACAGAACATCACTGAAACAATGACAGCAAAATGATCAGTTGTGCCAGACCTTTGGACAGATCATTTTAGCCAGGTTTGTTGGATTCCAAAGCCTGGTGCAAGAAAAGCTAGCAAAGAAAAAAATCCCACTCAACAAAAAGAAACAAAAAGCCACAAACACAACCCAGGAAAGATCAATAGCTGTCCTTCCTCATAATCAAGGTTATCAGAAGATAAATAACAATAAATTCCTAGGCTACAATGAATTTTTAGAAAATATTGATTATGTAAAGAGTAAAATCCAGAGACTGAAGCGGTATTAAAGATGATTAATAAACTTAAAATACTCTTTGCTGTTCCCACAATTCAGGAAAACATATATTTTAGTGCTCAAAAGAGAAAAGTAGAAGCAAAAGCAATCCAAGCTTTGAAATAGCTAACTATTAGTACCTACTGATCCCTAAACAATATACAAAATTGTTATTATTTACATATTTTATGTTATTATATATAATATATTGTTTAGTATGCAATAAAATATTACATCTGTATGTTGTAAGTAAGTAAAAACAAAAAAAATCTGTCTTACAGAAAATTTGATTTTAAAAGTATATTTTAAGTCTCATAAAGTTTCTTTTTAAAAAAGAAAAAATAAAGTACTGTACAGGTGCCAGATGTACCTCCACAGTGAAGGCTGAATTCACTATTCAGTGCATGATCCATCATGTTTTTTAGTCATAGGAATTTTCACAATTCCCTAGAATGTAACATGAACCTTCTAGTTTACAAATAAATCCATTCTAATTGAAGACCCCATTCTGGAAGGTATAGCCAAAAATTTGTAATATTAAACACTATAGATAATCCACATATTTATTTTCTGAAGCTTTTTACAGTTTCATACTGAATTATAAGTTTGACTCAAGGGGAAGTTCCAAATTCTTGTGCCTTTGGAGTTCTGCAAGCTGTTGCTACATGAACTTCTGGGCCCTACGTGCCTTTTCTCATGCATGCCTGGCAAACTGCAAACTAAAGCAAGTTCTTTAGCCTAAAGATTGTGATAACATTAAAACAAATCCAGCATCCTCTTCAAAAGTCTTGCTAAAAGGAAAAGAACAAGACTTAGCTATTGTAAAGCAAAACAATGCATTTAGACCCCACTGCCCATATGTTCACAGAATGTCTCAAGCTCCCTTCACGATCCCAGTTTTGGGAATCTCTGCCTCTCCCTGGGCAAAGCAGGGAGTTCACAAGCATGGGCAACCTCCTGCCAGTCACTCACACACACTTAAGGTACAGGATCCTTTGATCCTTTTTTCCAGAAACAAGAGGAGGTGGGGAGGAAATCTCACTCTTAACTGTTCTGTTTCCTTTTTATCTTCTGATATCACAAGCCTTTTCTTCTCTTTCCATATCCTTCTCTATCATGTACAATGTTTCCTCTGATAGGCTTTATGTTTGCCATTGTTCCGTTCTGAAGCATTACCAAGCAACAGAAATGTTAAGATGTAACAATGTTATTTTTTCAGTGCAAACAATATGTATTTTCTAAAGTCTCAAAAAGATAAAAAGTTGCATTAACTCTGAAAGTTAGCCCTCAAAAAATGAAACCTTTCCCTTTACAAGATTCCAGAGATAAATGCTAAAGAAAACGTCATTTTCTTATTATTTTCACTGGAGAGATTCAGTGACAATCAGAGAGAGTCACCACTTCCTACTATTTCAACTTTGGCATATTTTTGCTTCTACTTCCTGAAAAGAGATTCCACTTTCCCCAAAGAGTCATTTTCCTTCCCAAAGTGAGACAAGTAAGACAGTGACTATTCTGAAGTGGCTGAATTATGAGCCTTCTATTAAGAACAAAAATGGCTGGGTGTTAGGAAAATAAAAAACTCCACAAATACAATTAGAAGAATATCATTATTAAATGATATGTGTCCTAAAAGTCACTGCTCCTTCCTATTGGCAAAACATCATATATATACACACAGCAGTGCCCAGTATTTGTAAGAGAGCACATCACATGCTATCACACACAGGCACTCAAGCGTTCCTTCCCTATCACAGACCCAATCTACAAGCCTATCAAGTGATGTTTTTCCAGCAATTACTTTTTGGTCATACAACAGAGGAATTTCAGGGCTCTAAGTCTATGAGATAAAAAGCTAAAATTAAACCTGACCCTACATATCAAAGCCAGCACTGTAATTTCAAAGTTTAAAAGAAGTCAAGCTATGGTATGATAGGGTTAACAATCAGCTGGTCTATGCAGAAACAGCACTGCATATGCTCTAACTTAATGCATTTTCATATACTTCCATACTTGCTTGGAGCTAACAACAATCATCTTTTTCATTCTTTAAGATCCTCATTTCATCTTAAATTCAAATTCTAAAGTATGTTCACTTACTCACGACCATAATAAAAGCCTGTCCCTAACTCATTTAACACTTTTAAAGCAATCTCAAGACCATGTAATTGCAAATGTAAAGTGTAACTGTGGGTTTACCTGTATTCAGCTAATTTGAATTAGTCAGCTTGTTACCATGGGGTTCAAGTAACTGCTTCCAAAATATGAACAGATACTCCCTTCTCAAAGAAGCCACTATTTCTGCTACAATAGTAAATTCTTTCAAAGCTCTCTGGAGACTAACCTTTTTTTCATCTGCCAACTGACAGCTACTTTCAATCTGTAATTCTAAATTATTAAATTACTCACGGAGCTAGCAGCATCAAAGAAAGAACACAGAGATGAGGAAAACGCTGGAATCTAAACAAATTGCACAACAAAGGATATTCATTATATAGAATATATTTAGGAACAACAAAGATCCGCTTGCTCCAAATTCTAGTTCTTGCCTGTCCTCTCACTCTCTTTCCCAAAATGAAGCAAAATTAAATAATCATCCTGCATATGCTTTAAAGATGTGGTGGGCCGACCCTAGTCAGCAGCTAAGCATCCACACAACTAGACCCAGTACAAAAAAACCTTTGAACATCTAAAGTATCCTATACCTTTATGTATTTCTGTATCAACAGAAGCTGACCACAACTTTTCTCCTCAAATTATTGTATCTCTGTGCACTGTATAGAGAAGTCCCGAGCAGTATCCCCACACGTCTTGCATAGCAATGACACTATTGACACCTTCGGGAGTAGGTGTCTCCCAGGAGTACATGACAGAGCAGCTCCCTCCTCCACCCTGGTGCTCCAGAAATAGACAAGTCATTGCTAGAAAGCATTTTTCAGAAAGCAGAGTATTCTAAACTGAATATGGAGAAGAGAACAAGGAGGGGAGTAGCAACTTATTCCTACTAAATTGAATTCCAGAAGCTTAAAAGACAAACAAGGTTGAGAATTTTTAAAATAAAAATGATAGCTGGTACTTCATACAGCTATATTTGTGATCAGGATTAAAATCAAAGTTGCTTATTATGCTACATTGTTTATTCCTCAAACTAAATAACAACCCCTCAGGAATACGTGTTCTCAACCCTTATAAAAGTAATATAGTAAAAAGAGACATAGTTATGCAAATATATTGAATAAATACGTCCCATTTCCTTTCCCCTTACCTTTTCCACACTTAAACGTAGCAACACTTATCGAGACAACTATGTTTTCAGCAGCTCCTCCTTGAAAGAGGGAAACTACAGTCCCTTCGATTTCTATAGCTATCAAGAGACCGCCTTTTTTTTTTTTTTCTTTTTTTTTCCTTCTTCCCTCCTCCTCCTCGCCCCGCCAAGCAGCGGTGACAGCCGCGGTCCCCTGGGGCAGCCCCCAGGGCCGAGGGACAGCACGGCACCGAGGGGGCCCAGCACCAGCACCTGCCTTTGCATCGGCCCCTCGACAATGTCCAATATATTAACCCGGCGAGCAGCCCTCCCAAACTTTTGCAGCGAACGGCATCATGTGCTCACTCTCACTTCAGCATGGAGAAAAAGACGATGACAGAAAAGGAATGAAGGACATGAGTTAACAGCACCTTCATTGTTAATCAATACAGAGAATATACGTTCTGATTGTGTTTTACACGCTCTTCTAAACTGACGTTAAGATTTAGATTTTACTGCGGTGTTCAAGTTGCCTGGAAACTTCTGAGAAGCAGAGAATCCTTACTAAAAAGAAATAAAGCTCTTCCCAAACACAACAACCTACAACGGAGGATTTCTGTTGGATCTTTAAAGGTCATACATATTTCACATGTTCAACTACTTCTCCAGAGGGTCGTCAAGTAACTACCGAGCTACAAGAAATCCATAGAATGAAAACCCAGATAACTCTGTGGTTACGTGTTGGCACATTCCCCTCCCTACAATTCCGGCATTTCACCGAGGTCAGAGAAAAGCTGTCACATAAAACGACTTCATTTAGGACTGGAACAAACCGCCCCCCCAGCACAGCTATAGAAGTCGATCAAACACACAACTTACAAAAAAATAACGTTTATAAGAGAGCGTGGCTACCCTTTATCTCCTTCAAAAGCGTCAAATACCACCAGGAAGCGGGACAGGGAAGCCAGGCATGGAGCAGAAGTCGACGTGAACTACTTTTCTCAGAAATAAGAGAAGGCCCCCTCCCCGCCCCCATCGTACGCGCTCCTGCCCTTATATTCCAGCTCATCCTCTTTTTTCCCCCCGCCACTGAGATTTCCCCACCGGCCCCACCAACTCCGTTCGCTCCCTGCTCAGCCGTGCTCTCCTCGGCGCGGGCCGCCCGTGTCCCTCCGCCCCCGCGCGACCCCCGGGCCCGCGCGCTCACCGTTCCTCAGCTCGTGCTTCACCGTGAGGAGCGGCAGCTCCGCTTCCCCCGAGGCTCCCTCCATGTCCTCACGGGCGGCTCCGCCGCCCCTGCCGCTCCCGTGAGTGCGAGCGCGGCGGCGGGGGGATGTCACCTGGCCCGAGACGGCTTCTATTTTCCAGGGGCGCTCCGGGGCACAGGAGCCATGCAGGCGCGCTGGGGTCTGCCGCTCTCCCCTCCGCCTTCTTGGAAGAAGGGGTGGGAGGTGGAGGCGGAGGTTGGGGCAGAAAACCCCAAACCTACACCGCCCAACAACAAACAGTTATTAAAATCTAGGGAGGCACACGCACGACGGCTTCCCTCCCCAGGCGCTCAGAACCAGCCCATGTCCTTGCGCCTCCCCTCCCCCGGGCTCCGGCCGCCCTCCCCGCCCGACAGCGGGGAGCGGAGCGGAGCGCGGCCGGGATAGGCTGAGCGCCGCGGGGGGAGGAGGTGGGAGCGCCGCGGGGAGCGGCTCCTACTCAGGCGCGCGCGCCCCCTCCCTCCCCGGGCCGGGCGCTCATTGGCCGCGCGCGCCCGCGAGCCCCGGCGGCCGTCGGGCAGAGAACGTTCCCCGCGCGCCGCCCCCGCCCTTCCGCCGAGCGCCGCGCGCCCCCATTGGCTCGGCGGCTGCGCCAACCACCGACTCCGCCCCCCGCCTTCCCCGCCGCCCCTCTACTCCCCGCTCTTGTTTGTAAACATTCCCGCCCGCCTCTCCCGCTGACCCCCGACCCCCGCGGGAGGGCGGGCGCTGGGCTGCCGAGAGGTAAGGGACGGCACTGATTGACCACTGGAGCTGGCAATCACCTGAGGGAGGGGCCATGGCGCCCTTCCTCGCCTTACGGGCGGCTTCCATCGTACTCGAAGGGGGAGCGGCCGTGGGCTGACCCACTCGCAGTGGAGGCCGGGGGGGAGCCGGGCTCCAGCCTAGCGCGGGGATGCGGCAGCGGGATGGGAAGCGGGGTATCCCCGCGGGGGGATGCGGCTGGGCAGGGAGCAGCGAGGCACAGCCGGGGACGGGGGGATTTCCGCAGAGTCCCGGCCGCCCGCCCGCTGAGTCCCTGCCGTCCCGCACGGGAGGCGCGGGCGGTGCGAGCCGAGTCGCGGCGGCGGCGGCTGCGGCACACACACCGACAGGCCCGCCTACAGCCCGCGGCCGTGCGCTCCGGTCACCGGGCTCAGGAGCCCACAACATGGGGGCGCGAGTGGCGCGGGCCCCAGTGCACCAGGGGTCCCGCCTGGTGCCGCCTTCCCCTCGGCCGGGGCCTGGAGCGGGCCGAGAGCGTAGTGGCCTCTTGGGAGGTGGAAGAGGCCGCCTGTACTGAAGTGAAAGCAGCCTCCGTGATCGCTGGAAGGGCGCACGGCCTGCAGGGTTCTCGCAGCTCAGGAGGTGCCTGGCAAGGGCTTGCTGGTCGCAAGATAGGAGTGGGCGAGCTTGCTGGGGCCGTACATCCATGTGCCCCGTTCACCTTGCCTTGCCTGGGCCGCGTTCATCTGGTCCCCTCAGCTGCCAGGGAGACACTGTCCTCTCAGAGGCATTGATAGTGTTGTTGCGGGAGATACGGTTCAAAACACATCAGACCTGTTCATCTCAGTTAAACTGCTCGGTCTGTTACATATCGGAGGCAAGCTGGTGTTTCTAAAGCTGTCCTCATTTCCTTGCAACAGATAACTCAAATGACTTTTCTCTCTGTTTCTTATTTACAGTAATGTCTGGCTTGTTGCTCTTGAATGCGACTGCTTCTATCCTTACACACAAGCTGCTAATTCACAATGTCATGTCTCAGCAGTAGTGTTCACACAGAGTCTAATTAAGTTACATCAAAGATCAATGAAATAAAATGTCTTGTGCTAATCCATTATTCACACTCCAGTATTAAATGTTTGTGTGTTTGTACCCATATATGTAAAAAATGCAAGTACATGTATCCGTTTCTACAGTTTCCTGTGGAGAGATTGAGTTTTGCTATTTAAAGTCGGTGAGGTTTTCTGCTTCATAATTGTTTGTATACCAGACCTCAGGTTTAGGGTGCCTATGCAGGTGTCATCCCATAAATTAATACTACCTAAGGGTTTCATAGTATTTTTGGTAAAACTTTTGAAGGTGTTTCCCACCAAGCACTGCACCTGTTCTGTGGAGGTATCTCAACCATATGACACAGGATGTATGGTACAAACATAACTCCTCCAAAAAAGTCCATCCAGTTACTGCCTTTCCACCAGTATTATATCAAGACTATAAAAATAAAAAGTCTGAACATGGGAGTTGTTTTCAAACTGGAAAATACTTGATTCCCTAACTTTTGTCGCTTGTTTTTAGAAGCATCACTATTGCAGAGAAAGTAAGTATTATATAAAAAGCATAGTATTAAACAATAAAAGGGAACATGGAAATACTAAACTGATCAATTATTTATTAATTAACATTATTAAATTAATAAGTTTTTGCATCTTTGTAATGCAAAAATGATGGCTTCTGCGTACATCTGGTGGGCACTGTGAGATTTACTTACTCATTACAAGGCGTAACAACCACTTCTGATTATTCCATGTCCCAGACACTAGATTTTAAAGAGCCTGGTGCTATATTTCATCCAGTGGCTCTACTAGCCTACTCTTGGACTAACTGTCCCTGGCAGCCTCAGAGGGGAGAAGCTGAAATCTGACTCCGTTTACCAGTACTCAATGTGAGGGGTGCTGGCATTGCGTCCAGTAGTTGTTAATAGTCTTGGTTTCAGATGTTCGTAGCTTGACAGGCTGTGTCTGCTTATTTGCCCCAGGCTGAAAATTTCTCCTTTCAAATTTCAGCTAAAACAGCTTTAAAAAATGAAGTAATAACCCTAAAATACCAAAGCAAGAATACTGATCCATGCTGACAATGCATATAATAAAACACAGTGATTATTGTGTATATTTCAGTTTAAGATGTCACTGGCCTTGCAAAGTACTACTGCATGAACTGAAAGTTCTTTATTACCACTGAAGGATCCCCTGATGTACTTGAAACATGGTCATTCCAATAAAAAAAAAAAAGATTTTTTACATAACAATTTCTGCAGTGTTAAAATGTTTTTGCAGTGGGATTCTTGTGTCATGTCCAGAAACAGCAAAGCAGCCCTGCTGAATGCTTGGAAAGAATCCCACCTTTTGACAGACAAAAGAGCCATACTTGCACTGAAATCCTATACCTCCTGTCAGCAGTCCATGAGTGCAAGACTGTGCTCAAGTTTTCCTTTCAGCTGAACTTTGGGAGCAGTAGAGGGTTAGACTTGGTTGTGTACTTGACATGAGAGTAGATCTATACCTTGAGCAGAATGGTCCAAGCATAGTGGGCTGGTGACATTGCCTCTATCATACAGCAGTATCACGTGGCTTTGTGGGTGGCTTTAAAGGACAGAGTTCTACCGGCCTTAAGGATAGATTGGAATTACAGATACATGGAAATATATAGGCTGCATCTATAGCAGAAAATAAAACTGATTAGGACTCGTTCGGTAGGTGTCAGGGAAATGGCATGGTGCGGCTAAATTCCTTCCCCTTCAAGAGTGGCCTTTTTTTCACTGCCTCCTGCATTTGTCGAGCCTGCATACCATTACTGAGCTGTGCTAGCCTCCAGCTTGGATGTACAAAGACATTGCTTGGAAAAAATACTGGCCAGGGACCCAGCCATTCCTGGAAGCACGCCAGCAGTCAGGAGTATGGATAGTCAGGTGCCAGCACTGACTGGGCCTCTGTCCTGTTTAGGTCACTGCACTGTCACAGTCAGATGAGGGAGGAAATTTGGCTCAAGCCTGCAGCCAATGCAGCATGAGAAAGTCCAGGAAGAGTGATGTGCTTAGACCCAGAGGGAGTACAGACTGGTCTGTAAGAGTTTTTTTGTTATTTTGGAGGAGTAAAACCACCATTGGTGTGTTAACTGTGCTTTTAGAAGTGCAGTTTAACTGACTGAAATTGTTACTTGCATTTAAATACATTTGTGTGTATGTTGCAACACTGAAAAAAACCTACTGTTTGTATGATGTGCATACAATAAATTACCCCTCTGGTATAAAAGGAAAAATATTTCATGTTTAAATGCTTAAAAGCTCTGGGGCAGTGCAGAGCTACTCATGATCCATAGTGTCAGTGGTTTCTGGTTTTTAAGCAGTATTTTCATATTCATGTGCACAACCCGACAGGTCAGTCAGCCAACAGTTCAGTGTTTGGGCTGAGCATGTGCAGCAAGTTTGGGAATATGGAGTAACACCATTCTAAAGATAGATGTCCCTTCTCTACCCCACAACAAAACTGTTCAAAAATATGTGTATTTACTTGTCATTCCTAATTGTAAAAAGAGGGAGGAAAAAAATGCTGTGGGAAATTCCCACATGGAAAGATATTATTGAGCTTCATTAAAGAAAAAGTGTCACAATATTTTATTTTTGGTTCTGAAAGAGGTGGTGTGCCAAGCTGGTTTGAGGGCTGAGGTGAAATTGAAATGCTCAGTGTACAGACGTCTGAGAGGAAATGAGAGAGAAAAAGAACATGAGTGCTAGAGCTGCATAATTCCAGGGTGCCGGGGCCTCACAGTTTTGAGGCATTTGATTTACTTTGTTTCTGAAGGGAGCTGCTTATGGAAATTGTAATTTCTATGGAGCTAAAGTTGAAGGTGTTTGGTGCTTTCTTATGGTCATTGAATTGTTACAGAAACAGGTGTTATTTTCAAAGGACAAATTTCAGAAGGCTAGATGATACAAAATGTTCCCCTTGATCACTCCATGGAGAACATTTGCACAGCAGAAGAAAAAAACTATCAAATTTTGGAAACCACAAAATGAATTTAGGGAAGGACTCACTGTGAAAGACAAACTTGATGTGAAACAACTTTTGTGAGAAATTTTAGTTTAGTATTAGTTCTACTTTTTAGTTTGCATTTCTTCTCTGTGATTTTTATCTTTTGTTTAATCTGAACCTTTAATTGAACAGTCTGTGCTTGATAACTGTCAGAAAAGTAGACTGGGTAGGTATATTTGTTGTTAAAAGTATTTTTTATGAAACTGCTCTGGGCAACAGTTTTATCTCTCTAAAACCACTTAATGTTTTTACCATGAAAGGAGAAGTTATGCTAAGCATCCAAGTCTAATAATTCTCTAAACGGAAGTGGTACAACTCTGTCAGGAAGTGGATCATTTCTTGAAAGAGTGCATTTAAGCATTACTGCTTGCTTCTAGGGTCCTGTTTCAGTTAGTATTCATTTCTTCACTGAAAAGTGATTTGTTTCTTTTTTTTCAGTCACTGTACAATTTCAGTTGCAATTACCATTATATTACAGGCAGCACTTTCAAAAGTTTAATTACTAAAAGTCTACCTGGTTATAAAAGAGGGGAAAAAATTGTCATGTCTCTCAGTTTCTGATGAGGAAGAGGAAAATGAATGAATGCTGTCAATAGGGGAAAGAAAGCAGCACTAGCCATTGACACAGAAATAGGAGTTTATTTCACTTTTTGAACTGCTAAAGCTTCTTAAGATAGGCAAAAATAGAATTTCTGTTTAATAAATATAATTGACTTTTGAATCCTAATCCTTATTCACAATAGTTTGAATTTTTTTCAGATTTGTTGGAGGAAACACAGTGAACTGTTCTACATAATGTTGTCATTAAACCTCAGTAATACTCCCTGAGTAAACTCTAAGTCCTTTTCAAAAGACCTGCATGTGAATTCTCACTATTTTGAAAATTTACTGTCAGCTTTGGAGAAGGTGACTTTAGAAAGGAGAAGTTAATCAAGGTGATCTGAAAGCTAGTGATGATGAAATTAAAACTTATAACTCATCATGAAGATTGTGAGTACATTCTGATAGTTGCAGAACTTATGGTTCTGTTTTCCTACCCCAGACAATGAAGCATAAATACGAGGAAAAAAGGGTTTAAATGGCAGAACTTCAAGCTATGCATTGTAGTTTTTAAAGTGAGCCTGCAGAAAAAGAGTGAAAAGAAGTGCCACATAAAATGAAGGGGGAAGGACAATTTTTGAAAAGCATAAATGAAAAGTAATGAATTAAATTTCCACACGTTTTCTTCTAATGATGTATTTAAAGGTATTGCATCTGTTAAATTACCAATGAGCAAAAAGAGATTTAATGAAGTGAACAATTACAGAGGTTCCTTTCCCTCTATCTTGAGAAAAGCTGTCTGATTATTGATTTTGAGCCTATTCTTTGAAACTTAAAAAGATAAGATGGCTCCATGAATTGAAATAATGGAAAAGAAAATCTGTAAACAAATGGATAAATTAAGATAATATATTTCAAACTCAGTTGGTGAATCTCCTGGATTTTGAAAGGAACTTGGAGCTCCTCAGAAAAAATATGAAAACTCCCATTAGTTTCAAGTACTATATTAGGTGACTGGAAGGCACCTCTTAACATAGAGTGTTGTCATATTTTATAATACAATATGATTTAATATAATCAGCATTACGTTACAACTAAAAACAGCTTTAAAAGGACCAGGAAAATGTTTTGATGAAAGATTTGAAAGATTACCCTTAGTTTTAAACAACAAAAAGAAACTGTGTTAGAAAACCAGTAGATAAATATGTTTCCATTAACATGGCCTAGATATAAAATACTATTGTGAAAAATCAAGTAGCAAAAACTATGAGAATGAATTACAAATTTTCAATACATCCAAAAGATGGGGATTTCTAACTTCACCTGCATAATTGACACTGGCACTGTAAATTGTGTGTCTTGGGACCAGAGCTAACAGGTAACTGGTATTGAAGCATTTCTATAATTTCATTACTGGTTTTCTTAATTTTTTCATCCCATACTGATTTATTTAGATACAGGATGCAAACTAGGGTATCTCTAGCTCAGCATTGCTGTCTCCAATGCTGCCCAGGAGCAGCTGCATAGTGTCATGAAAGTCTCTGGTTTAACAATGCAGTTCCTAAATAAAGACATCCATTTGCTTGCTTTGACTTTGCCATTTGCTAATTTCATCTGATGACCCATAATGATTTAGTTACAAAAGAGTGTGAAGAGTTGTTACCTTTTATTTCTTCCAGGATTTTATTGCATCTGTCCCTATTGCCTATTTCATAGGCAAGCCCAGAATATGAAGCAGTAACTTCACCACCTAAAAATACCCAGTAAAATATTTACTGTAGATAATCTGCTCTAGAGGTTATGCACCAGGCACTTGGAGTTCTTTGAGCTTTCAATAATCCATGCACAGCCTAATTTCTTTCATTTTTCTTAAGTAGAGGACTTCTAGGTGAAACCTAGGTTATTTAAATGTTAGAATACTCCGTTTTATTAATCTTTTTTCTTTTTTAATGTAAAGTGTTTGCTGTGACAGTCTTTGAAGAGGATGTCAAACTCCAGTTGGTCAGAAGGCATTTTACCTCTTTTTGTAAATTCCTTGGGATTTGCATTTTCTCTGAAGTGTTAAAGACTTCTATGCAAATAAGTGCCCCATTAGGCAATTTTTCTTTGGCTGTCATTTATTAAGCCTGGCTAAGAGTGAGGTTTGGCATCCTCCCTCTTACAACATGTCACATTCAAGCTTACTTTTCTGTTGTGACTGCTTCTTAATGTATTGATGGGAAGCATTACAGCAATGCAGATTATTGACATTGTAAATAACTCCATTAACTCTGAGGTATTTCAACCCTCTCACTCCCAGGCATTTTTGAGCTTTTATAAAGATTTATACTAGTAACACATCTCTCTCCATTTTTAAAAGAATGCATTCTATTCAACCAGATTTTATTCCAGACCAAACACTGATTACAGAAACTGTTGTCAATTACTTGCTTCCCATTCAACTCAGTATTGCCTTCCTGGAACTCTAGTGAGATGCATCTTCAAACTGGAAGTCAGATGAGGCAAATGCCACAGATTCTTAGAATTACTTGTAATATGCAGAGATGTTAGTGTATAAATTTGATTAAATCACTTCTCTCAGTCACTGTCTTGCTTTAACCCTAGCCAAGCCCAACCACCTGCTCACTCACTGTTCCACCAGCACGTTTGGAGAGAGAATTGGAAAGGTAAAAGCTGGAAAACTCATAGGTTGAGATCAAGACAGTGTAATAGAGAAAGCAGAAGCCACAAATATGAGCAAAGCAAAATAAGGAATTAATTCACTGCCTCCTATGGGCAAGCAGGTGTTCAGCCATCTCCACCAGAGCAGATCCCCATCACAAGTAATGGTCCTTGGGAAGATGAAATCTGTCATTCCAAATGTGTCCTGCCTTCCTCTTTCTTTCACCCATTTTATATACTGGACATGATGCCATAAGGTCTGGAATGTCCCTGGCTGTGTCTGTCCCCAGCCTCCCATGCACTTCTAATTTCCTTGCCAGCATGGCAGTAGGAAGAGTGAAAAAGGCCTTTGCTTTATGCAAGCCCTACTCTGCAATAACAAACACATCTCTGTTGCCATCACTGTGTTCAGTCAAATCCAGAACACAGCCCCATACCAGCCACTGTGAAGAAAATTACCCCAGCCAAAACCAGTTGTAAGGCCCCAAACAACTCACTTGATGAGACTTTTAACAGGGCTTACAGTTGTTCATGCACTTTGAATTAGATTCATGGGAGAAATATTGACAAGATATTCTCAAGAGCTCAACAAGGAAAACTTTACTGGCAACTCTAGAAAATCAAATAAGTTTGACAAAAAGTTTGTAGCAGCATTCAGTCAACATAAACCACTTGTTATTAAGTGGTTTATATATAATATTAAGTATTAGTTTCACCCATTCAATTTAGCAAACTCAAAGCCCATTCAATTTTAAGTTACTCAGAATTCTAACAAGAAGGAATCTGAAGAAAGAGAGAAAAGATACTGAAAAGAACAAATATAGCTACCAACTCCTGAGTTCCAGCAGCATTCAAGTAATAGAAATTCCAAGAGGAGGAAGGTCAAGAAATTCTTGTCTCGTGTTTGGCCTTAAATACCCCTTGGCCTTCCTGGGCCCTTTCCCCCGGTGGGACTTTGGTCATTTGGCCACTCAGGAGCTGGGCTGGGAGCTCCAGGGGCAGGTGTGGAGCATTGCCTCGCCTCTGATGTGTCGGGGATTGGTGGCTGCTGCAGGGCTGGGATAAAGGCCAGGGTGGTGTCTGGGGCAGGGCAGTGCCTCAGCACGGAAAGGCCTGTTCTGCCTCTTACACACACACACACAAAGGTTTCGAGCCAGCAGTGCTTCCAGTCTCTCACACCAGCACAGAAACAAGTATCTATAATGTGGTGTGGCCTTATAATATCTTCCCACCCAAGAACTTGGCTTTGGCAGTTGTGAGATGCTTGCCATTATTCTCCTGCTTCTTTAGATAACAAGTTGATTAAACTGTTCCACTGTGTGACAGTATTTTTCTTTAGAAAACTGTGATTAGTGGAGGTACTGGTTTGGTTTATGCATAAGATAAAATAATTACTTTTGGATAACGAGTACCAAAACAACAGAACTATAAATCATTTGAGTTTGGACAGGAACCCACTGCAGTCCCTGAACTATGCTTTGATGGATATTTAAGGAGGAGATGGAGAGGATTTCTGAGGAAATCATCAGAGCCTCACTGCTTTGACAAACAGCAAGTGTTAATCCCTTATTTAATCTTGTGTCTCAAGGCAGACCATACTCGTGTTTTCTTTAGCCTTTTATGTACCCTTTTTGACTTCAGATATGCCACGGAAAAGTAATCATGCCTCCTCTAAGACAGCAGTTGCCTAATCTTTCCAGTGCCTCTCTTTGTCTGCAGAGGTAAATGCCTTCACACCACCCACACACCCCAGGAGAGCAGCCTTCCCCCCACTCCCTGCCTCTGCGACATCCATTTGCCTTTAATTACAGACTTAAGGATGTTGTTGTCACAGCTGAAGGTGACGTTAAGTGTCTCTCACATCATCACTTGTCTCTTCCTATTGCTGCTTTTACCCCTCTATGTTGAAGCTTCACAGTGCATCCTCTTAGATAGTTGAAGCTTTGGGCTACAATTTAATCTGTTTTGGCCTTATGGATTTGGTTGTTCTGTTTGGTTTTGTAAACTTTATTCCTGTTGGAATTCTAAAATGTGACTAATATAGAAGTCATTTACTCTTATTAAACCACAGCCTTTTCCAGAATAACCATAAAACCAAAACATTTAAAGAAAGTCTGCCTATCCATTTTAATAATATCATACCTTGTTTGTAGAATAATCATCACTAATCCTCATCTGTTTACTGTGGAGAAAGAAACTTTTCCCTTGTCTTTCCTGATTATTTGCTTGTCTTACATCTACCTATTAACTCAACATATTCATGCAATAAAATATTCCAGCCATCAAATTACCCCCAATATTCATAAGTTGTTTCAAAGAAGCCACAAATGTATTCTGATTTATTACAAAAAGATATAACGAATTTATTCTAAATGTTATTTTATAGATGGTATTGAGGCTATTTTCAGCAAAAGCTTCAATCTCTAATTGGAAATATACAGCTTTACCAACAGGACAAGTGTTTGGTGCAGGTGAGAGATTACATCACCATGCAATAATACTGAAGAGCCCTTACTATAGCTGGGGAAGATACAGACTTCATGCTCAGCAAGATGCAGACTTGCAATAAACAGCTGCCCCCCAAAATTTCTTATTAATGTGCTATGATGAAAGCCTTTAGGATGCAACTGGGAAAATTACTTTTTCACTGAATCTGATAAATACTATAAAGGTCAAAAATTGGTTGTCCATCAGAAGTATGTGTCTATCAGACACAAAATCAGCCATCTGTAAGTGTGATATCTTCTCTCTTCCTGTTTATTTTTAAGAAAAGCATTTGAGATGGTTGACTTCTGCAGAGCTCTTGAACACAAGGTCACTGAAGTTAGATGCATATTCTTAGCTATTTTTAATTTACATAGTTTATATCCTAAACAATGCCCACTTAATGCACTTTATTTCACATATTTTAGTTTGTACACTTAGTAACTGTGGAAAAGTCATATACTGATCATTCTATTCTTTGAATTATAGGTTACACATTTTGGACTTTTAGTCTGTTAAATTATTCAGTCTTGAAATAAGTGTTTAATTTGAAACAGTTTGCTTTATGTAATCAACCACAGAATTAATATATATATATATTCATATATAATGCATCTATAGTTTTTATAAATATATATATATACACACTTTTTTTGGCCTAGATTTTGAAACCAAGTGGAGATCGCAGTATTTTCCTCCTTCAAAAGGAGTGGAAAATATTGTGTAATATTATCTGGATCTACTCAGAATGCTTGCTTTTTAAACTTTCCACTAAATGGGGGAGGGGTGGGCAGAGAACCATATTTGTTGTTTGATGCAAAGGACACTGATTTGTTTATTTTTATATATGGTTTCAAATTCTTTTATGTGCCTTCTGGTAAACTTCTGGTATCTCTGATGTCTAGCAAGAAAGTCTCACTTCATTCCAGTCTTATAATTGAATGCGTTGATGAGCTTGCATTACTTCTGACAATTTTCCCATGGACACAATGATTGTATCTCTCATCTATCTGCAGTTTGAAGTGCTTAACAGATTCAAAATCAGCCTTGTATAGCAAGCTTTCTATGTCAAACTCAGCTAATTTATAAAGACAAGTATTATGAGAATAGGAAAGAAATTTCCATTAGGGAAATCTGTCAGTAGAGAATGGAGTTTGAAAGTCATTAGGTACCATCATCTCTTCAGATGTTTTAGTTGTAGTAACTATTTTTTTTAATACCAGTCTCCTAGTGCTCCATCAGTGTGACTGGAAATCACAGCAGTTTCTAGTAACTGATGCCTGTTCATCTTCCTTTTGACTGATTAAAATCTTCTCATTTCAATCTGTAATGAGAAACACCTTGGTCCTGTATTCAAATCAGGAATAAAATTCAAATCAGTTCTTCCAGCTTTGCATATTATTAAAAATACTTACTGGTAGTTAGGATACAGCAATATATGACAAAATACACCTTGCTCTATATGATTTTGGTTTGGTTATATTTCCAAGTAGCTGAACAGCTATCCATTCTGTAGGTTTATTTTTTTCTCTCCAGAAATTATGTTCCTATATATACTCCATCTTCAAAATTCCAGGTGGTCCCAAAAATGTGTCTTTATACTAACTATATTAAAAGAGAAGCTACCTAAATAGGTCTAGGTTTGAACCAAACTCATTGCTCCCTTCCCCCACAATCAAAATCAATCACATTTGACTAATCTTTTGGAGACAAACCCCACAGCTTTTTAGAGTTGCTTTTCAAATGTGAATGCTTTATTTTAATTGCACATTTAGACTTAGAGCACATTAATGCAAGCTGCTGAGTGCTTTTAATTTGTCTTGTCTTTTGCCACTGCATATACTGTGTAGTCTGACCCTTCTTTGGGAGGAGAAACTGCTGAAAATTGCTGGAAGACTCATGTAAGATGCTTGTCTCAAGAGCAAATATATTTATGGAATAAGGATCAAAGGAATGTCTGTGTTTGTAGATTGCATTCTAATACAAAGACAGTTTTGTTACTTTTAAATATATTGGCTTTGAAAATGGAATCCTAATGAAACAGTCCATGTATAATTCTTAGCAGTTGCATCTAGTTTTCCAAGTAAAGTAATTTAGAAGGTAGCTGGTGAAATCCATATGAAATGCTGCAAGCTGCAGTTGTATGGGATAAAGTCCACTTGGATATTAGATTTTACATTAACTTCTATAAACAAAGAAATTTCCCTTAGCTCCAAAGTTTCTGAACCAGAGGTCATGAAATGCTGGAAGGATAAACCAGTTAGGTTTTGTGAATGTTTTCTCTGCTTTTGAGCTCTTCTTCAGGCTGTGCATTATTGATCTCTATCAAAGTCAGGATACGGGGCTAGATGTAGCTGTAGTTCTATCTTCTGAAGAATATTGTTTTAATAATATTTTGAATTATTTGGACTTTATGTATATATTAACTGTACCATGAAACTATTCAGTCTCTATGATGTAATGTCAATTGAAAATCCATTTCAGAGGAGAAGGAAAATTCAGCCAGATCAAAAACTAATGCTCAAACAAGCCAAGAGTCTTTTCTCATTTGAAAATAAAATAAACCAAAACTTAGCACACTCCCCATACTTAGGATTTATAATAAGATATGTAAAAAAAGGTCCAAGGACAAAAATGGCCTCATTTTAAAATAGCCTCCTAAATAGGAATATCAGAGAATGGTTTGGGTTGGAAGGGACCTGGAAAATCATCTCGTTCCAATCTCTCTTCCATGGGGAGGGAAGGGACACCTTCCACTAGACCAAGGGACTTTCTCAAATCCCCTTTCAGACTGGCCTTGAGCACTTCCAGAGATGGGCTGCCTGGGTCAGTGCTTCACCACCCTCTCAGGAAAGAATTTCTTCTCAATACCTAACCTAACCCTACCCTCTTTCAGTTTAAAGATACAACACTTTGTTCTATCAAATTCCAAACTGGGGTATGGAATTTTAAGGTATGTTATTACAATTTCCTACCTGGCATGTGTATAGAAACCAGGAAAAAGGATCAATGGTTGCTAAGCAGACAAAAACAGAGCTAAACCTTATTTCTGAACTGTATGGTTCATCAGTACTAGTTATAACTTATATCAAGGTTCTTATATCAAGGTTGTTAGCTTGTTTCATGTACATGTTTATAAAAAGCAAGTGTATTGCTTATATACTTTTCTGTCTTCATGCTTACTTTTCTGTCATGTCTTTCTCTATGTAGCTCTGCATATAGGATATGGCTTGTATGCAAACATGTATGCAGCTGAAGTACAACACAGCAAATGTTTAAGCACTTCATCTGTCTATGAGCTCAGTGGGACCAATTATCTGCTTATCTCTTTTACTTATATTCATAGAAGTACTAGAGGTTTGAGTCCTTAAACTGTAAGCTCTGTGGTAAGGTTTTAGGCTTCTTTACATCTACTATATCTAGGAACAAAACTCTAAAAAAAATAACAATAGTAAAAGCTTAAACTTTTGTGCTGCTTCTATACAAAATATAGGCTCAATTTTTGAATTAGAGCACACCAAGATACCAATCACTATAGCTTATTTATATCTTTAAAATATAAATTGAGGTGATAGAAGTGTATAACATTTTCAGCCCTTACCTTCATATTCTTTGGTAATGAAAATCAAAATTATGTCATCAGCATCCCTTTCAAGCCAGCTAACTGATGCTGCAGCATTATGAGTCATCTCTTTTAACACCAAACTGCTTTTTTTAAAAAAAAAATTAATGGTGAGAAAAGGTTTGAGGGTGACACAGATCTTACTCTATTCATGGAACATAGGGAAAAGCAGTAAAAGTTCAGGATTAACTCTATGAGCTAGAAATGTAGCTTCATTTTTCAACATCTTAAGCTCTTAGCTGATACTGCTCATGAACACAGTGGTTTGAGATGTTCAGTCTGCCTGCTGTAACTGCACAGGACACAGTGGTGTATTGTACATAATTGTGTAAGGCACTGAATAGCTACAGAGTGAGAGCGTTTAGTCAACTGATACCTGATCTAATCTGTTAGCAGGAACTTAGATGTGAAGTTCTTCACGTGGCCTGTGCTGGGACCAACAGCAGAGCAGAGCTCCTGAGCTGCTCCCTTGCTGCATTTGTCACTGTAGCTGTCACACTCCCTTGCACTTGCTGCACAGCCATGGTGCTGCTGCTGCCAGTGGTGGTGCCTCAAGGGTGCCAGGACAGAGTGACTGCATCAGGAACACCCACATGCTGTGGGATCAGGCTGCCCAGGACAGTTCAATAAGGGCATGTGTCCTTTCAGGCCCTTAAAAGTAAGTTAATTGGGAATTTTCTTTTCAGAACACAATGCTTCAGTTCAAGCCCACCTTTCTCCTATGCATAGGCACTATGGCAGCCTCTAGCTATGGTGCAACATTCTCTGCTTTGCCAAGGGTTGCTGTGGTGGATGAGGACAGTTGCCCAGTGTAATTACATCATGTGCTGGTCTTGAATGACTGGTTTGAGTTCAGAAATGGTATGGGGAACTGTTGACGCTCTGCAGCACCAACACACCACTTGCAGGAGGTCTCTTCTCATGGTCATCATGGTTGCCACTTGCCTGTGAAATTAATTCATTCCTGGTGGCTGTGGATGACTGGACAATCAGGTCAGTGTAGCTTGGTTGAACTGCCACATCATCCAGGTCTTCCATCAGTCACATTACTGCGCAGCTGAGGTCCTCAAAGGTTCATATGCTGTAAAGTTTCATACTTTCTCTCTATAGGCAGGGGAAGAGTTAGCAATGATGTCAAGATCTTCACTCGAGCCCACCACAAGGAGCTTTGACTGTTCAGGATTATAACTCACTCATTCTACATGTCTTTGTTCACAAGTTTAGGGATGTTGACAATTATCGGTGATTATTTATGGATTCTGTGATGCAGTCTACCAAATAAGTATGTAACATCCGTGGTTTTCAGAGCTTGGGCATCTTCACTAGTGACAAAGCAGCACTCTCTTCTCCAAAAGGACTGTGCTATTGTCAGCCTTAGAGTATATGTCTAATTACTGATAGCACTGCTCGTAGCTACTCCTCATTGTCCTGCTGTACTAAGTGTTGGTCAAACACACCCCGATCTCTTGCAGATGGAGTACAAATGTTTCTGCAGGTGCTTGGCTGCACCAAACAGACCACTGAGGGCAGTTTCCAGATCATCATGACAACTGTAGTCACCATATAATACCACAGTTGTCAGGTATGCATTAATGAAAGCATAGTAATGCAGCCATAATTCGTCCATAACTTGGAATCCTTCAAGTTAGAATGGATGCTGCAGAACAGAGCTGTCCAGGTATCCTTGATGCAAATTAACATTTATTACAGGGGGGGCAGTGTGGATGCTCCAAGACAAAATAGCAGTCCAAATGCAGACCATTTGCTATCACATAGTACAGTTGTTAACAGCAATTTACCTGTACATACTCGTGAAAGTTGCAGTGAGGTATTCTTGGAGATCCTGCCACAGATTCATCTGATCATCCATATAGCACTACTTAAGCCTGGAGGTTTGTCAGCGAAATTATGCTCTGTTCTTTTGAGCTATTCCCAATACTTCTTGGTCTAGGAGTAGAAGGAAGCAGTGGAACAAAGAAAGTTAATATCTCTTCATCACAGGTATGTGTGGAGATGGAGATATTTGTTCTTGGTAGTTTGGAGAGGTACAGTTCACTGGAAGTTTCCCACACACAGCCTGCTAAGACACCCACATCTCAAGGACACTAACTTTGTGTAAACACATGGGCTGGAATAATTTTAGTGACCATCGCTGAGGAGAATTGCTTGGTGAGCAGTGGTGGGTGCAGTGAGGCTGGCAGACGTGAACAAAAAAGGAATGGCATAATCCTGGAGGTAGCCTGAAAGACCTGAGAGCAAGAACATGGCATGATTTTTGGGATCATGGTTCTATTTTTATGATGTGTAGGTAGCAGAACACACTTACCTGCTTACCTTCAGATGGAATTCCTTGGTAGGAATGAGCACCCCCATCAGCCCTGTGACCATGCATGATGTGACTGGGTGTAACCTAGGTGGTGATATATGTTCTTATCAAAACAAGAACCTGTGGCTGCTGCCTTGCCAACAAAGCAGTACAAGTAATTGTACTTTGTCCTATGGACTCCATTTTCTCCCCTTCTGGGTAAGACTGGAAAGAAAAAAATCCCTTGCTTTAGGAGTTTTTGTCCAGCCAATGTGCTGCCACAGGGGCTTGGGAGAGGCTGGCACTGATGGTCTGCAGCAAGGTCCCCCTGCATTCCTGCGCTGTCTTGGTGCCAGAAGAGGCCAAGATAGAGAAATAGTATCTGGACCCAGCCCAAAAAATTGTGGAGCAACTCTTAAAATCTGTAGCTCAGCATAGATTGAGAAACAGTATTTAAATACGATCCTCATGCCCTTATTTTTTTTTAATTTCTTGAAGTTGAATAAGCGACTCTTGTCATCTTATATGATAACAACCTTCGGTGGATCATTTGCAGCCTCCTCTTGCTACCGGTGAGTATTCCTGCCAGCAAAGTCCAAGGCATGAATGTAGCAGTTTTAAATCATGATGGATTTCTTAGTCTCCTCTTAGGTGTATGCTGCATCTTGCCAAAGGTGCACGTAAGTGAGGTGGCTGTTCTAAAACTTGTTGGTTGTATGTATTTGTAAGGTGATGAGGCAGGCAAGTGGGTATTAGGGTATGACTCAAGGGGTTGGAAGGGTGTGTGAAGTCATGAGGGCTCATCCTTTGCAGGATAAAAAAGCCTAAACAACTGGGATCTTGCATAGGTTGTGCCCATACAAGGGCAGGGCCCAACATGAACTATTCTCTAGCCTCTGTCCATATTTCTCCACCTGAGAAACAATTTGGTTTGTTCCAGAGCAGAAGCTGAGTGTAAAGTTATACCAACACAGTGGTTGCAGCAGCATACGGTGCTGTCTGAAATGGCTGCTTTGAAACTGGTAATTGCTTTCTGTTATTTGTTCTTAACACACTGAGAGAAACTAGATGTTGTGTACCTTTTTTGCAAATAAACAAGATTGCATCAAAGACATATTGATCCTATCAATTTCTTGTCCTGGCATAATCTGCAGGCTCTCAAATATAGGCTGGCTGCTTTAAGCAGCAGACAGAACACTAATGGAAGCTAATTTAAATTTCGATTTGCAGCCCTCATTTAGAGGTGCATAAACTTCAAACACAAATACCCTATATTTCAAATGTAAAGTTAAATAATAATTTCCTGGATGAGCTACTGTCTGAAAATACACTACACACTCCCCTTTTGGAATGCTACACAAAGATCTTCTCTGCTTTGAAATGATTCATAGCAGATGAGGAGAAAAAGGTTCATTAATTGATTCTTCAAATAAAAGATCACAAGTGTAACTGAAAGATCCTGTTGGAAAATCAAATGAACTAAATTTTCAGAGAAGCTTGTGCTTTTCACAGAAGTCTGCTGGCAGAATTTCAAATCAGCTTGATGATTAAACAGCAGGTCATTTAAAGTGTGTTTACGTTAACAATCCTCTGTAACCATGTTCATACTAGGGCAAGGCAAAGTACACAAAGTGTTTGTTAGATTATAATTAGTTTAGATTACTTTCCATTATGTATTGGAAAAGGCAGCCCATGGCCTGGCTCATGTTTCAGGTTACTCTGCTGTAGTAGCTCTGGGTGAGGTATCTGCGTGACAATATCTAAAAACCCTGCCCAGCAGTTTTAAGTACTGACCCTTGCACTTTTTTGGCCCATGATCCCGTACATGCCACCACCCGTTCTTATTATCAAACTTTAAACTGAAAATAGGACAAAAGTGATATGAGCAATGCAAGGTTATATTTCGTAAGAGTCTTTGGGCTCCTTGCAAGCAAGTCTCTAGATTATGCTGCATCAAACCGTATTCTTACTAGTCTGTCAGTGCCACTGGAGAAACAGACCTGTAATTCATAACACCAGAAATTGGTGTTAACTGCTTTGCAGTGTTCAAGCCTGTTTATTACCCTTACCACCCATACTTTTTACAGGCTGTGTGTTGTCATGTCTTCCATTTTAAAACCCCAGAAATGCTATTGTTTTACTTCTATTTCATTATTTCACTTGATATGTGTGAAGGCAAAGTAGTCACACTGACACTTCTGAAGAATGTTTTAATCCTTTGTGTTATTACATAATTTCTTGATTCGTTTTTATCTGGTGTAGTTTAGCACAGCAGCATGGACCCACCCACTGCATTTCAAAGTGTAATCTCTCTGACACTTAAATGACATTTCTCCATTTTCTTGGATGATGAATAATTTAGAATGTGGGCCTGTAAAGAATCTATGTTCATATTTAAATATCTGCAAAATTTACAGATTCACTTTTTCATTTTGAAAGCTCTAAGATAATAGAAAATGTTTCACGTACTGGCCTTCCTTCTTTTTCCGTAAAGAGCTTTTGTTCTGCAGATTGCAAAAACACTTAATAAACTGTAGCTTGTAAGAGATATAACTTTGTAAGGCAGTTGGTGGTTCCACTGTCAGAAATTAAGAATAGAAAAATTAAGAACTAAATAGAAAAACTATGCTTAAGCCAAGCCTGTCTGTAATATTAAAAGGGATATATAGATATAGATGTATATTCACCTATGAGTGTAGGTGGGGTCAGAGGAGTCTAAATCTTAAATCTAAGTCTGGGAAGACATTTGTGAATTTATTTATTTATGTGTATTATGAGTTCTGATGTTAGACTATTTTGTCTCATACTAGGAACAGAAAAAGCTCATTTAAGATTAAAAATTGAGATGTTAAGGTAAAACTGAGAGATACATCAACTATATGAATTAAAAAGAGCCAGTGAGAGGAGAGAAGGCATTAAAATTCCCATATTGCCAGAGCATGCAGTCAGACAAACCAAGGAAGCAAGTGCTACAAAGGTCAGCCCAGCTTGGAGTTATGGAGATAGGGGTGTGAGCTCAGGGAGGAAAAGATGCAGAGGTAAAAGCACACTGTACAAAAAGAGGAAAAAAATGAGGAATAGCCTGGAAGATGCGAAGAGGCTACTCTGTCCATCATGCAAGTAATCTAAAATGCAGGGCAATCTCTTTTTTAAAACCTTTTCTGGAACTACATTTTTGTTGCTTCATGTCTTCCTCTCAACATGCTTTTTTCCTGGCATAAGCTGTGGATTTTTGGGCAAGTAGAGCATATTCTTTACAATCAGTTACACATATGAGACTTGGAACCAGTCCCATTCCAGTCATCTCAGCAAAGATCAGCACAGCATTGCAGTCACCTGTATTCAACTAGTGCTCTGAGAACAGCATGTAGAAATGACTTAGAGGTTAATGACTTAGAGCTTCATATGGCAACCAGGGAGCACAATTTCTAATGCAAAAATATTCACCCTCCAAATATGTCTTTCTTGGAAATTGTTATTGCCTTGGTAATGAGATATTTTGAAAATCATCTGGGCCAAATTAATCAGATAGTGGTAACTGCTTAATTCCATTGAAGTGGTATTAAGTACCACTGCACAAGTATTTACTGAATGAAGATGTCAACTAACAATTTTATGTTACTTATTAAAGCCAGACCCAAGATCTGTTTGGACCTTTTACCAAACTGTACTTCCCGACTGCCACTATGATACAAAGAGAGGTTTTTTTCTTGAATATTTCTATTTTCTTATTTTCTTGAATCTTTATATTATAAAGATTTATAATATAATGTCATTTCAATACAATATTGTTCCTTACAAATTGATTCATTATTCTGAACTACTGATCTGGCATAAACTAAACTGTCCTCACTGCCTGATCACCCAGCTCCCTACATAATTTTCATCTTTTTCCAGCTTTGAAGTTTCATCATCCTTGTCAAGATCTGGAAGTGCAGCTCAGGATATGGTAGTGCCCACAAATCAGTAGTGGGTAAGTGCCATCTTAATGTCTCAGACAGCAATGTATTTTAATCCTCAGCCATTTAATTCAGTATGTAAAACTCAAGCTACACACTAAATATATTGAACCTTCATGAAAACTCTAAAAAGAATAGTGTTTATTGTGCTTCTAATGTGGAAGCAGATATTTAAGAAAATGCTCCTCAAGAACAAACTTGATGCTTCAGTGCTGTGAAGCTTTACTATATTGATTGTTGGTGTTGAAAGTCAGGAAGTCTGATGTCAGCAGCATGACTTAGAACAAGGTCTTTTTTCAGACTGGGTGCTTTAAGTATGAAATTTGTCATTATGCAGCCAGTCAATTACTTGATTTTCAAACACTGTTTACACAGGATTCTATCTGGTCTGCTTTAAATGTTCATTCCATTAAAGAGAACACACTGGAAAGCCAGATCTTAGGAGGCCTTTGGGGGGACACCACATAGGATACCTTCAGGCACAACAGCCATCTTGTAAGCTCTGTCAGCCTCTTCTCTTAAGGCCTTTTTAACATCCTGCATGTTGTCTTGTGTCATGATCCAACATACCCCCATGAGGTAACTGATACTATCATTATCTGAAACTATCTCAGAACAAAGTAAAGGAATTAAGAAACCTCTGCCAAGGCACAGATCCTGCTAACTGATTAACCACTGTTTCACACTGTTTACTTAGAGTGGCACATGAAGCCCCTATGAAGTCAGTCTGTGCATTTTATTAGGCATCCTGACAGAAAAAAATGGAAAAGATGCTTTAAGATCCTAATAACGTCCATACTTTTATCCAGACATTCCAAACATGCCATGGTCATGATAGCTCCAAGGATTTTTCAGGAAGTTCTAGAGATGGTTGGGGAATTTAAACCTGACTATGCCTCCTAGCTTAGAGAAATAGCATACTGCATTTCCCACTATTTGTGGAAAGTCACATAGCAAAAGCTGGTTTTTACTGTGACCATCTCACTGGTTTTATTGTCTATCCAATATTAATTTAGTAATTAATAAACAAAATCACAGCACAATCTATTACAGATATTGTATTGCAAATGCAGTGATCTGAAGTTAAAACTCAGAACATTAATCAAATTGAATTTTTCCTGTTACTATATAAAACTGCCCCAGGAAGGTGACTCTTGTCTCACTGTGCTTATACAAAGTTAGTGTTTAAATTACTCACTTTCTAACCAGTCATCATCAATAGTATATGTTTATTCACAAGTAGGAGCAACAGGCCCAGGTGCTTCTGTATGATATCTGCAGCTGGCATTTCAGCATTACTGATATTCATAGTCCTGTAGCTTGTTAGCCACTTGCTGTCAAATGAACCAAAAACTTTTAGAGACCTAAATATTTGCTGATAAAATCTCCTAGGTACTTTCATTTCTGCTGCTGGGCCCACACTTTATGAGAGGGCTTTCCCAACATCAGAACAGGGCATTTGTGACAAAATACTTAGCTAAAGACAGCTTTTGTTCTAGACTAATTTTCTGGACTTCAGACTGTCTTTCAAGTCCAACTAAACTAGTAGTTCATCAGTAGCAGGCCACCAATCCTACAGATTATTTAGATGGTTTTAAAGATCCTCAGAAATAAAGAATTATCTGAAAGAATTGAATGAACACATCTGGAATATTTTACTAGGATCATTGTATTTAGTTTGAAATGTCTTGAATTAATCATTCCAGATTGGTGTTAGAAATTCTCTCCAGAGTAAGAATAGGGTATCTTGATACTTATAGGCCTGAATTAGTGCTCAGCGACATCTCTATATCCAACTTCTTGTCATCTTTAAAGTGTGTGTTTGGAATTGTTCATGATTTTGTAAAGAGGACTATTTTTGTACAGCATACAGAGTGATAATGTAAAAGCAGCAAAGAAGATCTAGAAAGTAGTAAGTTGGAGTTCAGAAAAAGACTTTTCATTTGGCTGACAATGTTATATAAAGATTTCAGAATTAAGAACAGAGACGAAGTTTACTTTAAATTTCAGTGCACCACTCTTAACCTTTCAGAGCTCTGCAAACTCTGGGAAACATTTTGGACAGACTAGGATAAAAGTATCATTTCAGTCAAAACTTATCACTGCTCTTCAAGTTAATTACAGAATGATTGCTCAGAGGTATAAATTTTCACACTATTCCACTCCACTCTCCAATTGTGAGAGTGAAACTTTGTATTACCATAGTTACAGAACAAAAAACTGGACCTTTAACAGAAAAATTAACTTTTGCTAGAAGGGTGTACATCTCATTATATATTAATTTAGCAACAACTTTTAAAAAGAGCAGCACAGCTTCTCTCATATTTATCACTGGTTTTGAATGACATCAAGAATGGCTTGTTCTGATTTAAAGAAAAACTTGGAGGTTGGTAATTGAATTAACTGGAGGATAGTTCAGTTTCTTTACCTGAAAGTAATCAAGATTAATATCACATACAGCCAGTTATTATTTTAGTCAGACCTAACTCTTTTTCCTAATAGTGTTGTAATAAATCCTTTTTAGTTGTTAGTAGTTCAGGTCAAGAAAAAAGCTTTGTGTGAATTTTGTCTGGATTACAGAAAAATGACATTTTAAATCTTCAAAAGAAGTAAAAAGAGGCAGATATTGATTGTAATTAGGAAACTTTTTTCTGTACCTACTCCAGATTGTGTGACAAGTGACTTGAACATCTGTGGCTATTCTTCCACTGTGTGCTTTCCGAGTGGAAGAATAGCCACAGGAGTATTCACTTCTGCATAATTAATATTTGAAAACCATAGTTCATGTGAAATGAATTACAGTGACACTTCCTGAATATAGTTCTCTCTTTACCACAAGGCTGCCTTGCTAATTGCCTAGAAGTATTTTGGTCAGAGAAGTAATATTATAGATTATACCCTGGTAGGTTAATCCACTTGTGCTTTTGCAATTTTAAATTTACAATGACTTTTGGAAAACTGCATACTCTAGAAAATTAATATTTATCAGGGAGAAAATAAATGTTTTTCACATTATAGGGCAGCAAAATTTTGTGTTTTATCCCAAATATTAAAATGCATGTCTCCAGCTAATTTATTGAAAGATTCAGTTTGCATATAGTCATAGAATGTCAGTAAAATAACCTTTTGATTTTGAGCTACAACTTAGAATTTCCCAGTGATAATAACTTTGGTGGAGTACAAGGAGGAAATGTAAGCGAAGTTCTCCAGAAAATCAGAATTTATGGGGAGGGGGGAGGTGCTTTGTGTTAAAATTTATTATTATCTTTCTGTTAAGGAGGAAAATATGCTTTTGACAGGAGGGTTGAAATCTCTCCTTCCCCATGTGCTAAGAAGAACAATTAGATGCAACAGACTCAGTATTAGTAATACTTCTGGAATGGCAGAAGGTAAGTAAACCTAACAGCTCTCTGTGCAAAGTGATTCTATTTCAGATTCATAACTACGTTGTTTTTGTTTGTAAAGGATTGAAGAAATATCAAAAGCACCAAAGCAAAACAGAAGAAAATGTTATATTCTTGGGTGTTTTTGAAATCATACTGTAAACACCTGACTGTTTTTTAAATCATAAAGATATATCAGAGGAAATGCACTATCCTACCTGAATAATGCACATGGACTTTGTTTTCAATGTCTGCAGTGCATCCCTCAGCTTCCAATTGTCATTGAGAAATGATGGATGTAGAAAATATTTGAAAAATCTTTAACCAAATCTGGGTTTTCTTGCATGTTATCATCACATTTGTAAGACGTTCTTCACAGAGACCTTGCTTTACTTAGCACATTAGATATGCTTTGGGGAAGAATTAAAGACATACTGTTACAGGAGTGGTTTTCTGCTTCATTTTTTGCAGAAGGTGAAGATTACTGGTCAGCAAGGCTGGGAGTTATAAGGAGGAGGGAAAAATTAGTTTTATACTGAGATAACTGAATGAATTTTAGAAAATTGATTTCTGTCTTGCCTTTTATAGCTAGGCTTTTACAAAAGCAGAGAAGTTTGCCATTGTTCTGATCAACTTTAAAAAATAACATAAACAAAAATACCATGGCAAATAGCTGATCAACAAAGCTGTGTGTACAATAGTAGCAGTACTATAAAATATGTTAAAGGTCATATTTTAGAACTGTAGTGAGTCTTGAGATTGTGTTTTTCTTTTCTATCAGTTCCTAATTTGAAAAAAATTAATGGAAGACATTTTATAATGTTTATAATTTGCAGTTTGCCCCGACCAAAATTTTAAAGTGAATTTATTGCTGCAATAGTTTTAAATGTATTAGTTCTAACATTTTTAGAAGTTTTGTTGACATATAAAACAAGTTGATGAACAACCAGTTTCATTATACAAAAAGAACCTTTGTAACAAATTGTCTTATGTTGTTGTTATCCAATTCTTTCTTACTGCCCTAATTGTCATTCACCATAGAAGTTAAAAGATCTTTCTAAGCTTCTCTGAACTTGGACATGAGTGTGTTGAATTACTGCCTGGGTTGGTACACATCCAGCTCCACTGCCATTGCTTGTGAATACATTCATAATGGTGGCTCCATAATGCAAGTGAATCCATCAGGAGATACAGGTTGTGTACAAAAAGTAAGGATAGCTGTCAGGAGAAGCAATAAAGTTCTCAGAGTATTATAATGAAGCTGCCTGAGCTCATCGAGTATTTGCCTGAAGATTCAGCCTCTCATCTGTAACTAGGGTGTTAAATTCAGTGTTGTCAGTTGAGTACCCTGACTAAACCCATAATTTTAAGAACTCATTAATATAACCAGCAAAGCAGAAAGTGCCTGTGGATTGCTCATGGATGGCAGGGAATGAAACTGAGGGGTAATCAAACTTAATGTTTTATTCAGTGGTTAATGTAGTATATTTATATAGCAAAAATATTTTTCTGTATTTAGCAAGAATCTTCTTCTGTGTTTAGTAACTTTTGCTAGTAATAAAATGGATTTTTGTGCTGACTACTCCCAAGAGATCAGTTTGTGGACAAATCCAGTATGCAAATGCATGCTTACCTCAGCCTTTGCTTTGCATTTTTCCATCAGGAATAGAATGCTCTTTGGATGTCTTGGCTAGCTTTAGTCAAGAGTAAGATTTGGCTCATTTTCTACAGCCTTTGAAGGCAGCTCATTGATTTAAACTAAATTATTGCCTCTTTGATGACAGACTACTGCAGTACTTAAGAAAGTGAGTGCTTCTGTGCAGCCTCCTACTCACCTGCCTGCTATCAGACAGTAATAACTCTTCAAGAGAGAATGGGTACAGAATTTAGGGATTGTTAATTGCTGGGTTTATACACCCTGGACCAGTTGTACTCCAGATTTCCCCCCATTATTTGAACAGTTGATATTTCCATGCAGGAGAGTTTAAATGGCATTGGTATTAACTACTACTGTTAAGAAAATAAATTTTTGCTCAATGGGACCTTTCTTCGGTGGTACTCATTGCAAAAATGTTAATGTCTTTAGAAGCTATTTCATAGTAGTAATCAAGAACCTTTTAAATCAAAGTTGTTTCCAAGTGAAGAAAGTGTAGCAGTTCTGTTTTAGTTTGGTTTTTTTTTTTTTAATAAGAAGTTAAATCAGAACTTTAATTAGAAATTACTGCAAATCAGTGGACAGATAGTCCAAGAGTTTATTCCTGAGCTGTAATCATACCTGTTTAATTGCAGCCCACATTAAAATTCCCTAGCCAAGAAATTTTAAAGAATGTGCTATGAATATCAAGATACCAGGAGTTTACTTTTGGATTGATTTAGATCTTGGTGTGGTGAAAAATAATTGTGAAAGTGTGGTGTGTGATAGCCTTTCTTTGGCTCTGAGTTAGCATTTGCAAATAGAGCATATTCCTATATTCTAATGTCCCCAGTTAGAAAGGAAATTATGTTTATACATAAATGAATAGAAATGTTTCTTAATTATGGTGTCTTCATATTCTGCTACTACCCATGTTTGCCAACTGTTTTAGCTGTGAATGACTTCTCATATAGAGTAGGCCTAGCTATGATTTTTAAAGCATTTCAAGAAATTTGATCTAATTACAAAGTTCTGAATCAAAAATTTCCTTTAGGTAATTCATAAACCATCTAAAGAAATTTATACAGAAAAGTTATTGTTTCACAAACAAAAGAGCTGAATTAATAACCAGCTATTCCTACCTTCTACCATTTAAGGCTACAAACAGGCCAATATTGTGATTTTGCACAAGTCCCTGGCTGATGACTTTGAGAAGTTCTGCCGTGCAAACGATGGACCCCTGCCACTGCTGTACAGAAGTCAACCAGGTGACTGGAAATGTCCTTCCCTGAGAAGTGATTCTGATATCAGGTAACTACAGACCAACTCTGCTGGCCAATATTCTGAAGTGAATGCTGGTGGTGATTAGGAGAATTTGAGGAAACAGCCTGGTTACACTGTTGAATATTTTGAACAACGTTCTTTTCTTGGAGTTATACCTTTGAGTGAAAACCATGTATAACAGGCTGATTATCTTGTTCTTGAGCCACATGTTATGATAATTGTCAGCATTAAAAGTAATTTTTCTAATCCAAAGGTGAAATTTTGTGTAATTTTTTAATATTTTGCAGTATGACCCTGCACAATTCAATAATAGGGTTTTATATTTGTTTTATTTACTACAAACATGGTCATGGTGCCTGCATGATACTCGTAGAGGCTCTGAAACTTGAAATATGTACTCCTATGGTAAACACTAAAAACAAGGTTCAAACCAGCTCCCTAATTTTTGAAAGCCTGAGACAAGATATGCATAAGGGACCTTTACCTATAAAACCTCAAACTGTAACATTCTGTCTGTCAGCTTGGTTTTGTGCAGAATAAGATGTTCTGGGGGTTTTGCCTGTGTTTGTTTCGTTATTAGTCAGAAAGAACAAAATGGATAAAGCAGGCTGTATTGTGTGGTTTCACACTGGGTTTATGTCAATTCAACCAATTCACCTTGTTCTTAAAAAACGTGACAAAAGTGTGATAACTTCTTATTTCACTAGAACTGATTGCCTACAGTACAGAAAATATGAGCATGGAGCTTGTACTGGATCACTGAAAAGCCTTAAGGAGTATTCTGAACAACTCAAGGACATGGTGACTTTTTATTTAGGCTGCAGCTTCTCTTCTGAAAAAGCAATCCAAAAAGCTGGCATTCCTATCAGAAACATTGAGCAAAAATGTAATGCAAGCATGTACAAAGTAAGTATATGCACACACAATCTTTGTTGTAATTTCGCCTGTGAGTTTCACCCATAGTCAGATTAGGTGCATATACCTATTGTTCAAATCAGAACTTTTTTTCTCTACCTACACAGTAACTTAAGGGCATGTGCTAGTGCTGAAAATACAGGGTAAAACATTCCCAGCCTCAGTTCAGTGTAAGGCCAATCTCCTTTTGTATTAATTTTTCGTGACAAAGCTTTCCCTGTTTCCTGTGGCAGCCATTTCATGTGGATTCTGTTCTGGTTTGCCCCCTCTGTTTTACCCAGTGATCCATGCACTGTGCTGACCATGTCTTTACGTGTGGCCTGCTCTCCATACCAGCCCCTGTTTGCAGCTGGAGTATTCCTTTTATAAACCTATTCCTTTTAAAACTATGACAATAGTGGTTTCTTCTGCCTGACAGCCACATTCTGGATTTTTCCTGTGACAGTAGAGCCTCTAAACAGCACATTTACTACAAACCCAGGCCTCTGGGCCTCAAGATGTTCCCAAAGACTTGAGGTGTTTACCATAGCACTGAAAATTATTACTGAGCTCAAAAAGTTTGTGGTGTACATTTCAATGGTAACAGAAGTCTTAGAATAATTGTCTCCAGTAAATAAACCCTTTGATACTAAGAACATTGAAGTATGCATCTGCATGCCTTTTTCATTTAGTTCAGCTGCTGTGCTGCTGGAGAAAGGTTATTGTTATTTTCAGTGTTATCATTACACAATCTATGCTACACTCCACTCAAACAAAGGTGCAAGCATCTCTCATACGTGACTCCTTCTACCAAGTGTAAAGAAAAAAAAATACAACTATGTATCTGCTTCTAGAATTTCAGAATTAGGAAAATTTTACAGTTTATAGCACATTAATGCTGTGAAGAACTGCACAGTGTGTTTCTTAAGTGACAGGTGTGATTATTATTATCATTATAAAGGCTTTAAATGAACATTTTCTTGACAGCTCCAGCTCTCTGGATGTCTTGTTTATGTTCAACTACAACTCAGAAATTTGACATTTTTTCCTAAAAAGCTGACCTGCTTTCTTTCTAAATAGAAAAAGCTCAGCCTCCCAGTTGGTGAGGATGATGAATTCCATAGAGCGTTTGTAGGGGCATGAACTATTTGTATGTATGGAACTGTCATGCAGCTTCTGTACAAGAGGCTACTGCCATCAGCAGCTGCTGACCCTGCCACATTACTGGGCTCTGTATTCAACTACAGAGGGTAGAGTCAGACTAAGTAGATTTGCAAATGTGCCATAATTTTCTATTCGCCTTTTCACCTTCTGTAGGGGGGACACACCATTGTTCTCAGCTAATATTCAACATACTGAGCTCATCTTGTTGTGTGCACCAAAACAAGGAATGCATTAAGCTGAAAATTTTAGTGATGTATATGATGCAGCTACATGATGGAACCTTAGAGGAAAAAAATGCATTATCCCAAGAATTTTTTTCAAAAGGATTTAAAATGAGTGTTAGCATGCAGCCTTTCTAAACTCAAGTGCAGCACAAAGATTTAGTTTTATTTATTCTGACATTTTAGAAACATTGTTCAATATTCCTGCTAACACTGGATTCTTTTGAACTGCCAGACATCTGTGCCTTGCAACAGCATTTCTATGTTTCACTGCAACTTAGTAGTCACAATGAGACCCATTCCTGAAAGCAAGTTGGGAGCAGCTGTGTCAGCAACATCTGGATTAATAGAAGCCCATGGAGCACCAATTCACATAGGTGACCCCGGTCAGTGCTTTTCACTTCTCATTCTGCACACACCTGACTTTACACAAGTGAGGGGGAAAGCATGGGAAGGGGTAGGACTGAAATACCTGCATCACTTAATCTCTTAATTCTTTCTAATGGTCACAAACCTGAATATAAAAGGAAAAAGGAAGAAAGAAAAAAAAAAAGAAGGTTTTGAGTGAGCTGAACACACAGATTTCTTAGATAAAAGATAGTTGTCAGATGTAGATAAGTTATCTGGCAGGGGTGGTTTTGGTAAGAAGTATAATCACATTCTTCTGAAATGTGTGCAGTTTCATTTATATGTGAATACTTTCTTGCTGTCAGAGATTCCAGTGACAGGATAGCAATGACTGACAGCATGGGGAGAAGTATGTGTGGAGGCATCTTGTGTCTTACTGGTTGAATGTGAAAGTAAATACTGCATTATTTTAAAAAATACTGAAATAGCATATAATGAGCAAAACACTTAAGACAAAATGAATAGAAATATGACAAGATTTTTTTTAAACCTAGTTTGAACAGAAATGAAAAAGTTAAGAGAGGAGGCTGTTTGAAAAAGAGCAAAACCAAACAAACACCTGTAATATGAAGATAGATTGCAATAGTTTCCCCCCTGCTGTCAGAAGTTTGGTAATCATTGGCTACATACACAGAAGAGTCACATTGCAGGCCATGGAAGGAGATGGCATTGCTTAACACAACACTCCAGTAATGTACTTGAGTAACATATCTGAGTACTTAAGCCTGACAAACTAGTAATAAATCATTGCAAAAGAGTAAATTGACATATATACAGATTATATAAACTAATTTCAGAAAAGAGAGTGGTATATTAAAGCATCTGAAGAACTTAAAACCAAGGGAAGATAGCAAGTGTTTAGAATGACCCAGATTATTACAAGTAGGTGTTAGAATAAAGCAAAAGAATTTAATGAAAGGCAGCTAAAAGTGAGATGTATTTATCTAAGACAGAGAGGAAAAGAGAGATCGATCATTTCTCTAGCAAAAGAATGTAGGAAGTTAACACAGTAGAAAATGTGTTCTAGAAAGAACTTATTTTGCATTGCAATCATTTATTCTTGTTTGCCAGTGCTATGAATAGAGTTCTTCTGTTGATCCAGAAGATTTATATTATCTTGGAAACTCAGCATAGATGCCTAAACTGCATTTTGTTGCAGAAATAAGGTAAATACATTCTTACTGGTGTTATCAAGTACAGAAAGGGGGGAATCAAGTCAGCTCAGGCTCTGAGGATGTGCACTCAAAGGCAAACTAAATGCTCCACTTTAGGGGGACTTGACACTCTTGAACTCTGAGCTCAGTATCATTGAATGATGTTTGGGGTCCACCCCCCAGCTTTGCAGTATTACTGCTTAATTAGAATCGCTCCTGATTTCATTTTTGATCAATTCCAGGTCTGCTGGGAATACAAGATCTTTCTAAACCAGACTATGGCGATCCAGTTCACCTTCACCCTGGTGACATTCCAGTGTTTTGGGCCTCAGGAGTAACAGGAGTAGAAGCAATTATCAACAGCCGTATGTGCTGCTTGGAGACTCTTTAAATTATCCCTCAATCTCTTTTCTCTCTCTGCTTTATTTTCCTTTTTTTAAAAGGATACTCAATTGGCTGATTAGAAGGCTTGATTTTAGGGGAAGATAAAAAACACCCCAAACAGCAAAAAGCCTTTGGCAGGAGAGTTTTTGTTGTGAAATACAGGTCTACTTTAAAGAAAATTCTTACTGAAATTTTACCACTTTTGTGTATTTTAAATGTTTAAATCTACAGCTCTGGCAACATCAAAGCAGCTTTTTTAGCATTATAAAAACCAAGAAGTTTAAAGGCATTAAATTTTAAGCTTCTTCCTTTTAAAATATTATTTTGTACTACATTGAAGTAAAGCAATAGTAAAGGAAAAAGAAAAAAATAAAAAGGAATAAAAAGAGAGAAGCCAGAAATTTTTCCAAAATGTTGTCAAGAGCTAGCAAATTGATTGACATGGAAAAGGGTTCTGAAGTGTCTCATGGAAAATGTTGAGCTTTTAGTTTTCTCCAAAATTAAGTAAATGTGACACATTTTACATAAGTGAAACTTTTTTTTCTCTACAGTTTTTCTACACTGTGTGCAGCCATTCATGCATGTATGAGCACCAAGGGCAAAAAAATGCAACAAAATCATAGTAAAACAGTATTATATACTTCTCTTAGTCACTATGTGAAATGAAATACCATAAAGAAGCCAAAAAATCATAGGCAGTATATGTGGGAGAACCCTGGGAGGTTATCTGCTTTGTCCTTCTCTCCCTGCAGAATCCTTTCAGATCTGGTTTCTTACAGATGTTTATCTGAACTTCTCCCAACATCTGCTCTAATATGTTCAGCTCTAAGAAGAGTCTTCTTGCTCTTTCTTACATACAATCTTTTTTCTCCAGTCCTAAATCCATGCTGAAAATCCTATTCTTTCCTGGCTTCTTCAGCAATCCTATTCATCTTCCTTATGCATCTTTGTGGTAGGGAAAAGAGAAAAAATTTGCCAATGTCTCTCCTATCTGTTGCACATGTGGCTGTCTATCCTGCCCTTGCCTGGAACAGACTTTTCACTTTCATTTATTTCTCCATTTTTTATATTAAAAACAGTTGTCATTAGTACACTGCAGGAAATTTTTGGATAGATTTTATTTTGCTGTGCTACTTTCTCAGCTAGGACATTTAAAATCTGCCACACCACCAGTACCCATACTTTAGATGAATCTGCTAGCTGGTCACAAAAAACCTCTGCTCACATTGTTTGGTGAGCTATAGTAAACCTCAACAACCATGTTCCCCAGTTGCTTTAAGCTGCTGGCCATAGAGTCCCATCAGATGTAGCTCCAACCAAGCACATATGTACTTAGTAAAGAAACATCTCCACTTTCACCCTCCTAACCAAGAAAGTTTTTCTTGTTTAAGTACACCAGTTATGACTTACCCAAAAACACGCCAATTTTGACAAATCAAGTATTACCTAGATTCAGACTTTTGGAAACAGTATAAAGACAGGAAATATTTTCAGTTTAGGAAGCTACTATGCTGTCAGGTCTAAAGAAGCTTATTTTTCTCCAGGGTTTTAGAGGTTACTCATATTTCCTTTGCTAACGCTTACTGGTCCACTTTTGTCATTGCTCCTTGCCAGTTAAAATTGCCATGGTGTAACCCCAGACATGGATCAGGGGGAGAATTGGAAGAGTAAAAACTGGAAAACTCATGCACTGAGATAAAGACAATTTTGCAGGGGAAGCAAAAGCCATACATGCAAACAGAGCAAAATAGGGAATTAATTCACTGCTGCTTCCCATGGGCAGGCAGGTGTTCAGCCATCTCCAGGAGACCAGGGCCCCATCACAGCTCATGGTGACTTGGGAAAAGAAATGCCATCACAACAGACCTTCTGGAAGGGTACCAGAGTTCCATTCTTAGGCTGCCTCAAGTTTAGACTTGTTGTCATTATATTGCAAAGGTTCCGTATTGCTAGAGTTTCGTACCTCCTTGATGTTTCTCACAGGCAGCTCCTCTAGGCAGTGACTCTCCCTCATGCTCACAGCAGCCAACTGACTCCAGCTTCCCTCAGTCAACCAATCCACTCTTTTATAACACTCTTTATCTTATTGGATACAGCTGTGGCCAGTTAAAATCAGGCCTGCTCCTAATCCTTAATAATTGGCTCAGCTGCAACTCTTTAGGGGGTAAGATAACTTTCTATACTATCTTTATTTACTTATGGTCTATCCACCTACATAGACCAAAGAGGACATTGTGGAAAAAACTGATCCCAACCCACATGAGCTTTTTAAAAGTGAAAAAATTTTCAGATGTACATGTGTACATTTCTTTCTCAAAGTGTATTAATTGCACCAACGTAACTTAAAATATCACCTGTTTTTGTAAGTGTCATCAGGCAGAGACTCTGTTGTTATATTAAGTGGCTTTTTGAAACTTTATCATGCCTATAATTTGTTACATTGCAATAATAACATTTAACTGAAGCCTTTTCATTCATTTTAGGAGCTCCGTTAGCTTTTACCAATTCTCCTGACTGCACATTCGTTACCGACCTAGAGAGAGGTACAGTCAGCTCCTCAGGAGGAGCCCCACAGGTCCACTGCATCTCTCGAGATCCTCTGCATTTCAGCATTGTGTCAGCAGAAGCAGCCCAAAAGATAAATACTCTGGAGACCCTAATTGGAGTAGATCCAGGTATAAACAAAACCTGTCTCCCTTTAATGAGTTTGTTATGGGGTAGATACCACCTATCTGGCCTTTTTAGATATTTTAAATTCAAGAACACAGTAAGAATCTAAGGAGGATTTTAAGAATTCTTTATGGAATACAGTGAGTTTATATGAAGTACAGAGTGCCTCAGCTTGCTGGTAACAGCTACATGGGTGTTCCCTGTGGAATAAATAGCACATTTCTTTACATATATTCATGCCTACTGTGGTCCTACCAGAGAATTCCAGTAGTTGCATGTGTTTTTCAGACACCACTCTGACAGTAGAATTATATTAATTTCTGCTGACATCTCCATTACTGACGTGTTGTATGATGGACCAAAGTGACCATGTCCCCACAGAAGTTTGAGTGGTGGGACTGTCTGTGTGTGCAAGGAAGGGAGGGAAGTAAAGGCACACTGAGTAGTGCAGCCATTCCTAAAATACACACTGAGCCTGTCCCCTCTGGCTGCTGTAAAGTCTGAGCTCAGTGTGCCATAAATTTTCTGAAATCCTCTGTAGGCAGTAGTGGAAAACAGCTTACACCCAGTACTCCCAAGCTCTGGGTTTGGGCTGTGTGCATACATTTGGGTCTGTTTATTTTTACTCACAAGGCCTCTTCTTTCCCACTCTCTGGAGCTGGCTTGGCATGATGCCATGCTCTGCAGAAATACAGTTCCTAACTTAAAAGTTAGCTCATTTTATTGCTAAGGGAGAGTACAGTACTTTGTCTCAGTTAATATACCCCACTTCTCAGAGACTTGTATTCTGCTTATGTTAACTTTAAGTTTTCTGAACTTTTTTCTCTGTCCATTATCTGTGTATTGCCTGTGTGTTATTTAGGAGAAACAGAAGGAGAAATGCCAAAGGGGAAAATGAGGACAAAAAGAGGAAAATGTGGGGGTCAGGGGAGCAAGAAGGATGAATCTGTGAGGAGACTGGAAAACACCAGTGAAGGCTTACCTCAATAAGCCCATCATGCTGGTACTCATGGTTTTCTTGAGTACTAGCAAACCGAAAGTACTGAGCTGTGAACTTTTTTCCAAGTGACAGGGAAGGAACATGGGATAGGAAGTGTTTGAGCAGTGAAAGCCATACCCAGTATTGCCTATTTAGGGACTGACCCATGAGAAGAGACTCCTGTTAATATTCACCTATTTCTCAAGGTCTGATAATGTGGTTCTCTGCTACATGAAGTGTTACAAGAACTTCTAGTAGTCACCTGGATACCACTGCATTAACTGAGTTTATGAAGTCCCCAGGAAACTTACAATGTCTCTGAAACCTCACTTCTGAGGTTAATAATTTCATTAGGTGAAATTTATTTGGTAATTAGCTCTTCCCGAAGGGGACAGAGTTAAATAGAGACAAAGGATCAGTTCATACATCTGAAGTCTGCATCAGAACTTCTGTAAGGTCTGGGATGCTTGAGTTGCAATCCAGCTTCAGTAGCTAAACATGGTCTAGCAGGACTGTCAAAGGAAAACACAGGGCCTAAGGAAAGGAAACAATATGCAATAAGCAATCAGAAAAAGCTATTTACACTTATACCTAGAAAAGCTAGGTATAATAATTTTCAAAAGCTGACCTGACCATTCTTAACCTGGAAGCACGGCCCATTATCTTCATTACTCATATCCTAGATCTCTTGGGTTTCCTGAGGAAATTACCCCAATTCCTGCCTTGACCAGAGGTTTCTCTCTTTTATTTTTTTAACCCATTTTATGTCACTAAAGCACGTACTTTCATCCAGAGGGAAACTTGAAAAGGAGAGTGATGCACTGAAGTGTACTGCTCTCTTTCAACCCTCTCGTCCAGGGGAGCGGGGGATCGGGCACCTGCGGCGGCAGGGGGAGCTGCTGGCGGCCAGCCTGGCCCTGTCGCGGGCGGGCTCGGTGCTGGTGACCACGGGCTTCCCCACGCACTACAGCCACCAGCCCCCCGAGGAGAACGACGGCCCCCCGGGGGCCCTGGCCATCGCGGCCATGCTGCAGGCCCTGCAGAAACGAGTTGCCATGGTTACGGATCGCAGAGCCATGGAGCTGAATACAAAGATTATTGAAGAAGCTGTTCAACTAGGTAAGAGACATGGGGTTTTCAGTTTTTTATCTTGCTGATTTCAGCCAAGATTTGCTTCAGGTTTTTTTGGAATAAGATCCCAATATTACCAGGTAGGACGTGCTGCTGGGCCAAAGGCAGCAACTGTGGTGTTTCACCTCAGGGGACACCTTTAGCTGGCTGGATGTAGCAGCTAGGCACTGGAAAGACGCCAGGCTTGTAGAAACTCAGTTTACCTCTGGTGGAAAGGCTTCAGACGACGGTGAAGACAAAAGGAGCGGATTCCGTCAGAGGGTTTAATCCAGAGTTTTATTCCGTGGTCACACACATCTGAATCTTGGTAACAGCTCCAACAGAATAAAAGAGACGTGGTCCTGACTCAATTTAAGCTCAGGGACAGGGGGAGGGGAAGGGACAGGTGAGCACCAACCAGGTGGGAGGAGGAGGGTCCCAGGGGACAAGGGACACAGGGACAGGCCAATGACCCCAGGCCTGAGGGGCATCCTTTGAAAGTGACCAACCACACAATGGGCCTTGCTGGAATGTTAAGCCTGACTGACAGAACTCACTCAGCAAGGAGGCGAGGGGGAAGGGAGAGAGGTATTGCCACACCTGGGAAGGGACTGGGAAGTAAAACAGGAAATAGGCTCTCACTGCAACAAGTTTTAATCTGTCACTTAGTCCAGGACATTTTTTTCCCCAGAGAATGAATCAGAATTCATCCTCTAAGCCCTGCTCATCATTGCTATGATGACATTTTGTTAACCTAGCTGGCATCAACGTAATGTGTACATAGCTGAGTACTGATTCTGGATGTGATAAATTGCGGATGTCTGTTCTTACTCTTGTAAACCTGTTTTCTACTTCAAGGTCCCATTTAGCAGCATTTACATCGAAACAAGTTTAAATTAAAGTAAGGATCTAGGGAGCTCATAAGAACTGTGTAAAGACCTTGAATTTTTACTATTCTAGCAATTTTGCTTTCTTTTTTTTTTTTTTTAAGTTACTCAAAGATACATTAAAAAAATATGTAGTATCTGAATTTCATTTTGCTTTCTGGTAGGAATCCTGAAGAAGCCCATCCCTCTATTGAGTTATCAAAGGGAAAATGCCAATTCAGCGTTAATGTTTTTGTGTGAGAATGGGAATCCTGCAAGACCTAGGTATGTGCATTCAGTTTTTGAGAATGGGTCACACCTCTACTATGCAAAATTATAATAAAAATAAGGACTGTGGTCTAAGAAGGCACAATGGCTGCAAATAAATCCTTAAGACTTTGAATGCACAGAGCAAACTTTGAAGCCAAACACTGTTATTGGAGCATACACTGAGTACAGAATTCCACATTACTCTGCAATTATGCACTTCTGGAGTACAAAAACTAAACAATTCTTCATATATCAATAGTTCTTTTCCTTCAAAGAATTTCTAAAATATTTTCAGCTGTTATTTATAAATATATATGCACACACTATATATTATTTTACCATTTTTTAAATCAGTGAGAAGATCAAAAATTATTATATCAAAGTCAGTGAAAGAGCTAAGGAGCATGCTGTGGAGAGTGTGCATTTTCTAGATCTTTAGCTCTAGTCTGACAGCTAGGGAATCTGATCTGACTTAATAAAATGTCATGTGTTTGTAATGGTGTGATTAGGGTAAATGCACTGGAGAATTTGCTAAGTAGCTGCATGCTCATTTCATTACTTAAAATGCAAGTTATATTTCCTTGAAGTAGGCGTACATTGCTCATTTTTATTGATCTTTCCTTGTAAAGCATTTTAATATAGTTGCCCTCAGTTTGCATTCTTGAATAAAAAGGTCTTTCACCCTGGTATTTGCTTCATTAACTTATTGAATTCTCATCTCTTTCCACAGGTTAGTGGGTACTGTAACAATATGCATGATACTGTCTTTATTTTTTATGTGTTATTTTAAAAATGTCTTTTATAGCTATGCTTAATTAAAGTATAGGCATATTATATTTAAATTGGTCCCTTAGTCCCAAAAGGCTGAAGGAAGTATTTGTTTTAAGTAAACAAGTTACCTGCTAAAGGTCTCTGGAATCCCTGTAGATACCCACCCACAAGAACATTAAGTAATTCAGCAGAAGTGGTAACCTCTTAACAGTAAAATCAGAGAAACAGAAGCAAAATAACTTAATTCTAACATACAGTGGCAGAACTGAGCACTATAGTTCTACTTAAAATGTAGGACAGCTGCAGTACATCTGTCTACTTTCATAAGCACCAAAACAGCCATGCACTTAAAAATAAATCCTCCAAATCTAAGGACTCAAACATTGCCTAACTAGAAACTGATGAATATTTGCCAAGAAATGTACTTTAAGCAGAGAATATATTTGCACTAATAAGGATTTAGATGATCATTAATTTTCCACTTTTTGCTTTCTTTGAATGCACTTACAGAGACTAATATTTTAGAAGATACTCTCTGCTTTAATGTGAAGCAGAGCCAGGCCAGATGGCTGACCCAAAGGATTGCTGGCTAGGAGGATTGCAGGAACTTCTCAATTTCTTGGTAGCAAATGTGGTTTAGGGGAGCTGCAGTAAAGCTATTTAAAAAACCCTAAACTAACCTTTGGGAAAAAAAAAAAAAAACATAGACAACTACATTCAGAAATAACAAAACAGTGTCCAAGTTTTACCTTGAATCCCAAATGATCAAGAAGTAGAACCAAGCACAAGCAGCCATCAGAAGTATTTTTCATGTGAAAATCACAGCTTTGAATTCTCCCCTCTGTTTTTTCACTCACCTCTGACCAGATTTGATCACCTGGTAGCCATAGAACGTGCTGGGATGGCTGCTGATGGCAATTATTACAATGCCAGGAAAGTTAACATTAAACATCTCGTGGATCCCATAGATGAGCTATTTTTAGCTGCACAAAGCATTCCAGGAATCACAACAACAGGTGAGTGTGAGTTTGTGTGATGTTCTCAGAAGCAAGAGAAGCACAGAGCAGGAGCTCCTACTGGTATTGAAGAGGAGCAGGAGGCAGGTGCTGAGTGGCTGCTTTCAGGCTGCAGCTGTTTGTTGGGATTGGATTTGAAGACACTGTTGCTGGAGAAAAATTACAGGTTTCTATTGAGGGATTCTCACAGCCAGAAAAAAAAAAAAATTTATTTCAAAGTTATTTAAGGACAAAAAGGAAAAAAAAAAGCAAGTCCAAATGTATTACCTAGACACAAATCTATGTACATACACTCTAAGTGCAGTTTTTGATAGTGACTTTATTCTGTATTTTTTTGTGTTGAAAGCAACATAGAACATAAATGATTGTTGGATGGTAGCATTCTTTTTTAAAGTATTGGTTTTATGATTGTTGCACCTAAGTTAAAACAGCAGTCTGGACAGAGTCTTTGTTTATATTGTCCTTAGCAGTACATTCCTTTAAGCAGGGATTACATAGTTGCATCTATTAAAATAGTGCCTTCTCTAACAAAATCCATGAGTACAGTAAGAATCTTGAAAGGAATGCCTTGTCCTTCCCACCAAAATAACACTGGCCTTTGCTAATACTTAGAATGAGAATGCTTTGGTTGCCTCTCTTTAGGCAACAAACTTTTTTTTCTTGAAAACTTATTTATATCTGGTTTGGAAAAAATATACCATAGACCATTGTACAATATCCTTGTACAATGAAATGCTTCCTGCTACCGTGTGTGGCCCAAATGACAGTTTTGGAGATATAGCATCTCTATGAATATTAAAATCAAATTAGAAATAAGTACCCATACCAGACTGATTTCTGTCATATCTGCTGATTTAGCTTTTTTTCTTCTTACATTGCAGTGGACTCACTCCTAAGTATTATCAAAAGCATGGGAACTTTCGCTTCTCTGTTTTGCTGGTTTTCAATTGTTTCCACAGAATTTAGAGAGCTTCTACAGAGATAATGCATAGTCTGATTTCACTCTATTGTTATGATTTAAAAGCTGTGTAGCAGAGGACTTCACTGATATGTGTTATTATTGTAAAATTTGCAATACTTTGTATTTGAATTTAATTCAGGGTTTTTTCCTCTTCATAAGATGTACCTTCCAACATTCAAAAGGAAGCACTCTAGATGGCACTGTCTTGGCAGTCTCAAGAGGACAAAGATTGACTAAGTATTATAAGCATTATATAGGAAAAGCTCTGTTTTATAAAGATGTCTAGCAATTGCCTCAGAGCTTCATCTGCTGCTGTTAGTTTCGACTCCTGTCCCTGATTTTAGGTTGTTGATAAAAGAATTTGATCTCTTCAGCTACTTACATAACATCACAACCTGATTTCTTTAGTAAAAATACCCTAATCTCTTCAAATATCTCCCACAGCAGCTCAAAGTATACTATTCATTTACTGGAGTTTGGAATGTTCTGCCAGCTGAGAATTTGAATCTGTTCAGCAGAATGCGGTTTGTTTCAAACGTTCTCTAAATATTCAAATATACTATGAAATGTCATTAATAAAAAATACCACAGGCTTGTGAAGAAGAAGAAAAGCAGTTATTCAGATTCAGTGTGTCTCAGTGCTGTGAACTTTATCTAAAGAGATTTCTGCATAGAAAATGGTTTAACAAGTCAGAGGCTTTAAAGGACAATGAAGGGATCTGCTCTGTTCTCCTATGGCATTTATGTAAGTGGATATTCTGCTCTGGAGAACTGACTGGGTGTCTGTAAGAAAGCAATGTAATTGTTTCTTACATTGTCTGTTATCCAGCTAACATTTCTTGTTTTGCTGATCACATTCATTTTTTGTGTCTGTTATTTTGATTGGGTAGCAATTTCTTGGGTTGGATGTTGGGTTTTTCAGTGTATTTCTGCCAAGTGTAGTTTAACTTGGCCACTCTGGCCTTTGGGTTTTGTCTCCCATTACTGATAGCAACGTGTTGCTGCTGATGAGGATGATTTTTTTTTTCTGGTGGGGCTGTCTTCAACTTTCTTTGTGGTCAGTAGGAATTTGGAGGCATATGACTAGTTCCAGAATAAATGCAAATATTGTACAGAATTAGGGCGGAGTACTTGAATAACCTTATAGGCTAGAATACCAGAAAGATCAAGTTTTCAGCCTACAGAAATTCTTTATATAGTGTGCTCTGTGGCAAGAAGCACTGTGTCAGTAGGTGGAGAGGGGAAATGTTAGAACATTTGTTACATGCTGATTAATTGCTGTCAAGTGTTGCATTTAAAACAAGATCTGTGTTTTTTAAAAAAAAATCTGATCTGGTAGTTTGACCACAGACCAAGCATGAGCAATGCCTGAATTGTATGGGTACTGACATCCTAAAACTCAGGGAGTGAGGAACAGCCTTGAGGAATTCACAGAGTAAGAAGCCACGAAAGGCTGAGTTTGGAAGGGACTCATTTTCTACATAAGTCTGAAAGAAAAGATTAAGAAATGTTACTGGAACCACATATTATTTTTTCAGCTGTCATACAACTGACATAGCTATCTGCTATTTATATAGGAGCTAATTAAAAGCCTTCCAAAGTACTTCATGAAAAAATGGGGTCACACGTTTTCCTTTCATACAAAAGATTTTTAGCACAGAAGACTGATATCTCCTGCATATTTCATGAATGCAGTTTCAGAAAACAATGTAGTCAGTGGGAACTTGCATGGAAGATCCAGCAGAACTATTTTTCCTTTGCCTGGAAAGAAATTGGGCCTTTAGAAGAGGACTCATCTTGCCTATTTTCAGACATCTATATTTGAGATGTCTGCCTTGGGGTGAGATGAACTGAATGTGTGAAGGGAGTGTTTCTTTCTGCTGACTTTAAAAGCAGCAAAGCTGACTGGCTCATGTATGGATGGCTGTGTTGCACAGGTGAATTTCACCCTGGGATCTGCAGTAAAGTACAGTTCTCTGGCAATGTGTGGAGGAAGAAGAAAACAGATGGGAGAGGAGACTTTCCAGTGGGGTGTTCTTTTCCTCCCAGTGTCACACAAACGGGATCCATCCACAGCAATAGATCTACTCATGGTGCAGCCATCCTGGTGACAGGACTCCCACAAAGACAGGAAAAGCAAAGCAGGGCACACAGAAAAAGCCCTGAGCAATGGAGCAGTATATTTCAGTTAAATAAACTGTTGGTTATTTTCATGGGACAAGAATTCATCACAGCCCTTTTAAAGAATGTTGAGAGCAAAAATTTTAATTTTGAGTGTAATAAAAAGCAGAATATTGTGTGTGACTCTTACAAAGCAGTAAAACTTCCATGTTTATATATGAGGATAGAAGCACCAGGATTATATCAATACCTGTTTGAAAAGTACTACCAATAAAGAGATTTTTCAAAGCACCATTAACTCCCAATGGCGAAATAAATGTGAGCAGATTATTAAAGCAGACAAAAAAGAGTAGCTGTTCCATGGCAAATCCTTTTATGTAAGCTATGTGTCACTCAGTTACACCCTGCTTGACTGGATAGACTTAAGGAATCAAATAAAAATTGCTGCTGAGAAATAACTTTCCATTTCACTTAAGAAGAAATTTGCTACAGACACATGAGATATTTATGCAATTACTAAAAGTGTTAAATTTACCAGTTTTCAGGCCTTGAAATGTAAATTATAAATATTGTAATTTCTCTGCTGTAACACATACTATGCATTAGAGCACAGTCACATTTCAAATTCAAATCTGATACATCACAGTGAGGACTTGGAGCTCTTCACTGTTCTGTTTCACAGTCATGGTCAGGGATTTTTCTGTAAAATCTTCAAATTGAAGAAGATGCCATTCAGACTAACAGATGAAAGAGAAATTGTAATTTCCAACTCAATAGTAATAATAATGTATTAATAATTTTAAATAATAAATAATTTTAGTATGTTTTTTAATATATTGATAAGAGACTAGAGGTACTATCCAGCTTTTATGTGAACTGCTAGTTTATATATTTTGCTCATCTCCAGAATGTCATCTGACAACTTTATGTCCTAAATATCAGGTTGCCTAGAATTTTCCTGAAATTGCATAGATCTCATTGATTTCACTAAAAGCACTAAGACAAATACGCAGTATTTCTATTTGTGCAACAAAAATCTAGGTCCCACATCAGTATATAAGAAAATTAAAATAAATAAAGATTTTTTTTGGTAAGTGATGTGGAAAATGAAAACAGTAATAGTATATGGGGCTGGCCTCTTTGTGTACTGCAGCACATGAAGGATCTGTATCAAACAGGTGGGCACTGCAGTCAGGCCTGCTTCTGCCCAAATCCTTATGGATATTTTTGCTTGTCTTTCTGCAATAATTGTTATTTCTATTCGGTTTTTTTGATTAAAGCTTGTAACAAGCCAAGGTTTTCTATGTTTGCTTTATCATATAGTTGTTGGCTGATTTCTCAGCTTGATTTGGGTTTAGTTTTCTGTCTTCTTTCTTTATTTGTGATTATGTACTTGTGATAACACATTATATAGAGCACTCATGTGAGGCCTTCCGTAAGCAAAGTTCACTGTCTTGATTCTGTCTGCAGTTCACCACTTGATAACTGTGATTTCTTTTGCATGCAGGCAATGTACAGTGTACATTGCATGATAAACTTAGGGGTTGGCATGTAATAGATAATTCTTCCAGCTATTTCATTCAGAGTCTTCTGTTTTTAGGTGCTGTGGATGAAAAAAGGATAAACCATCTCATATGGAGCTATGAAATATCACAGCAACTGTGGGGAAGAAATTGGATGTTTTCTAAAGGGATTGTCAGTTTTATGCTGTGTTCATACTCATTTTGTCTTTTTCCCTTTTATAAAGGTGTTGGAGATGGAGGAAATGAATTAGGAATGGGCAAAGTCAAAGATGCTGTGAAGAAGCACATAAAAAATGGAGATGTTATAGCTTGTGATGTTGAAGCTGATTTCACTGTTGTAGCTGGTAAGGGATTTTTGGTGGGGTGGGAGAGTAGCTGATGTTTGGGAATAGAACTGACAAGAAAACATTTATCTTTCCAACTAATTTTTTTTTGGCCCTTTCCAAGTCATCCTCAGCAAACTGAGGATCTGTCTCTGTATTATGGTAATTTTCTGAAGCGTTAAGCACATGTTGCTTCAGAAGAACTGACTGAAAATTGAGAATATTCCATGAACAAAGTGCACTTAATTGGAAATAGCTGGGAAAAATCCTGCATGCTTTTGGAAAATCACACATTATATAAAATCATAGAACCATGGAATCCTAGAATGGGTTGGGTTGGAAAGGGCCTTGAAGATCATCCAGTTCCTACTCCCCCTGCCATGGGCAGGAAACCTTTCACTAGACCAGGTTACTCTTTAACAAATATTAATAAGGAAGACTGCAGAAGTGATCTATGTGGGGACTAAAATGTCTGTGCACATAAACATTTTCATTATAATTGATAAACTTCTGTTTAGTGTGGGCCCTATCAGGCATAAATTAGTCATATTGCCCCTTTACAAAGAGATAAGTTCTTTCAATAATCACTCAAGGACAATTGTATGTTCTTGATGTTCAAAAGTTGAATGTTATAGTTAAAATTCTGTTTTACACCAGCATGAAATGAAATTCCCAGTGAGAGAGGGATGTTCAGCACAGACCAACTTCAGGACTGGATGGTCTGAGTTGTCCTTGGGCTCAGGTTTCTCCGTTCTAAGCCAGGTGTGTGTGGCACACTCTGGGCACTCGGAGCCAGTTTGTGCAGGTTGGTTTCACGGGTCTCTCTTTGCAGGTGTGTCTAACTGGGGTGGCTATGCCATTGCCTGTGCCCTGCACGTGCTGCGTTGCTGTGCCACCCACGAGCGGTACCTGCGCTGCGCCCTTGGCTGCCCGCGCGCCCCGAGCCAGCGGCCCTGGCTGCCAGCACTGCCCTCCGTCCCCAAGGTACCCCCGTGCCCAGGGCTGGGCTGTGGGACAGTGCTGAATCCTGCCTGGGCTGGCTCAGGGCCTCACCTCCACAGGGTCTTTGGGTGCTTCGGGGGTTCCTCGTGAAGGAGCGGCCGCACTGCGCTTAGGCTGTTTTGCACAAAGGAGACAGATTGCAAATAAAAATCCTGCAGTATGAATGTGTTCATGTCTTGTGGCTTCAAGCAGAAGACAGTGCTACAATTTTATGGGCAATGCAAGAGATACAGTGATTAAAATTCCCTGTTTGCTTCCTTAGTATCATTCATGATTTTATAACCCTCTGTTGTAGTGTCCTTTAGATGTCTGCTTCCAAAATCAAAAGCCACAGTTCTTATGCAGTAGCCACTCCATACTTCTGATCTTTGTACCTTCCCCCTTTTCTAGTTTGCTGGAGCCTTTCTACAATTAGTTTTGAATGTTTCTAAATTGAAGTTGGAGAAAAACTTGTACATGAATATTTTTAAATGTGTTTTGACTAATGCAGCTCTGTACAGTGTGATATTCTGGGAATGCAAAGGTTTCAGACTGAGAAAAAGTAAAATAACTGAGAGGGGTGAGAAATGACTCTGATCTGTGCTCATCCTGCGAAGCACGTGCCTCTATTTTTAACTTGACAGTGGTTAAAAAAAAATCTGTCTATACACACACACACACCCCTAATGATTAAATAAGATTTGTTCCACAACTTTGCAATAAATTAGGAGCTTCAAGATTTCAAGATTCCGCTTTATTAGCAGAGTTGGACAAACCCATTAAGTGTGTGATGTCCAAGAATGCTAAGCAAAATGCAATCCATCTACCATAGCTACTGCCCAAAACAAAGAAGTTTTTCTCCTGAGATGATTGGACATTCTGCATGAAATTCCAACAAAGCACATTTTAAGTATTTTAGAGTAGATCCCACTTTTTTTTTTTTTTTTTTAATTCTTGCTATCTTAGTTTTTCATCTAAAGGTCATAAAACTGAAACTGATCCCAACACTTGGCATAGCCATATAGCTTAACAAAGCTTACATGGCCCTTTTCAGCAGTCTTTTTTATAAAACAGATTAATTATTTTTCAGTTTTCAGTGTTTTTTCCAGTTGCATCTACTGATTTTTGACCTTTAAATTAATGCATCCTAAAATGACTATGATCAAAATTCCTGGTAATGAGCTAGTGTAATTAAATGTTATATTGTGTACAGGAAAACCTTGTTTTTGTTTTACTAAGCTATACAGCTGGGAATATTAATGATCCAATAATGGGCTACTGAAAGTGCAATACTAAAATCTGTTGAGATAAAATTAATGGAAACAGTTCTGTGGAGGAGAGAAAATGACAAAATGTCTGACAAGAAAATATGATATCTTTAATTATAAATCACACAACAATGAACAGTGCAGAAGATTGAATACATTAGTATTCACATACTCCATTAGTACAAAAAATCAGACCATTTCTGTTTATCTGGCTACTTTTTGCAAAATTCAGCTTCAGTTAATGCTACAATAATTGCCCTAATGAGACAAAGAGCAATACCACACAGATCCATCTTGGTGTTTGTATTTGTGATTGTAACTGGAAAGAGGACATTAGGAGGAGTCCCTTAGCACCAGACAGCTTTCTTATAGTGTGTTGTATTTTTCTTCAAAAAATGGCACTTCCATGAATGCTGTAGGTCATAATCACTAAGTGAAGACTTCCTCTGAAACACCAACATTATTTCCTTTCAGGCTGGTGTTCAAACAGTGTCAGGATTGCACTGCCAAACCCCAGAAGTGCAGAGCTCTCCCTCCCACTGAGCAGCAAACTGAGATTGCTGAGTTCCTGGATTTCCACACAATTTAGTGAGATGCTGCAAAGCATTTGTTCTGTGCTGAGAACTGCAGGAGCAGGAAACAGCTGGACCTAAACAATCTTTGCTTGCCTTTACCTTTGCTTACCTAATAATTTGATTATGGTATTGGCTTGGTTTTTCAGATGTTCATAGTGCTGTTACACCAAAGTGACTGCAATGAAATTAATTCATTCATACATATCCAAATGTAGCTAATGCTGAACACCCTACAGTCAACTCTGCATTTCATTGCACCTCACAAAGAGGTTCATATATCAAGCATTTGTTCTTTTACTGAACTGTTTATTAATGGCAACATATTAGCTGTATAGTATTATTTTTAAATTATTACCTATAAGAATATGAATTATATTATAAATATATAAAGGTGTGACATATTTTTAGTGTGCTTAATTAGCTTTGTCTAAGGAAGTTTTCCTCCTTGAGTAAAGCACAAACTAATGAGATATTTGTCTATTAATATGATTATTTTTCCAGTTACCCCACTCCCAACATAATTATTTAGTAAAGAGAAAGCTGTGGTCAAATTGCAGCACTGTACAGCTATTTTATGGCAGGCTATGGTTTATCAGGCATAGTTATGTAGTATTAAACAAGCAAACTTTTTTACCTCATATACGCAGATCAGAGAGCTCTAATATGTAAATATGTAGCACAAACTATTCATATTAGGGATTACATTTTGTGTATCCAATTTAGGTGCCTCTTTTGTGACAGGAGAGATCTCCTTTGCCCTTTTAGATACACTTAGTGCTAAGAGAAACCTCTGTTGTGCAGAAAGATCAGTTGTATATATTTGCATTTATGTATATGATCATTCATATGATATAAACTGATGTGCATTTATAATTATATTAATTATAAAGTAGCAAATTTATGCTAGTAGTGTATCCAGATAATTTCCTTAAATAGCTGTGTCACTGCTGACACCATGTAACTTTGCATATTTTTCCTTTAGTAGAAAACCAGAGCCTCATTTAATTTTGTTGCAGCTAAGAATTAGGATGATTTACCAGGAAATAAAAGACACATCTTTAGAAAGTGCATTCAGAGAGCAGGTTACAAGATTAAACTGGATTGATCACACAGGGCATGCTTTGCTTCATTCAGAAATGATTATATTTTGGCCATTTTACCATTAGGTAAAATACAACTATATTGTGTCTCAATTCAGATCCACAGCTACTGTATTCTTTGTGGTTTAGAAGTGTTCCTAGAAAAAATTCTAGCATTTGATAAGAGAAAATTAGATATTTTAACATTCCTTTTTTTCATCATTCATGTGTGTGCAGGAGATAGAGAACTTCTGCTAGGTTATTGTGTGGTTATGTAAAATGTGAAGTGTTCAAACCCAGAGAACTCCTTGTCAAGGACACTGGTAGGAATGTTGCAGTAGCAATTTGCATGGAAATGGAAGTGGCACAGTAGGCAAGGCTCAGAAAGGGCATTCCTAGTAAAGAAAGAGAGGAAAAGAGGAAGGAAAAGGAAAAGAGGAAAAGATAGATAGGTGAGTGTTTCATGGTCTTATATAACCTATCACAGGGTTGGCATAGGGAAAGCTAAGAAGTGACCAGGTTTTTAGTTTTCTTAGACTTTTATTAACAGAATTCAAGGAATAAATTCTCACTATAGTAAATGCTAAAAAATAGGAAGTCTTACTGTGTACATTTCATGGCAAATGAAAAGCAGAGCAGTTTATGCCAGACATACATTCACTTGAAACCAGATCTTCAAATTTCACTGTTCCTGTGTTTTTTTCAGAGCTCATTTTATCCCGTCTTTTCATCTCACAATGCTAACTGGCCCATAGCTCACAAAAAAAGGATTTTGTTCCCTCTGTGTACTTTTGCAGCTCAACTTGGAACACACTTTGTTATCTGCTTATATTAGTTAAGCAAGAAAATAACTGTAGTTCTAAACAAAGCCTATGCTAGTTCAGAGCATGCCAAGGAAGCACAATTTCCGAGGTTGTTTTCTCCCCACTCCTTCCCTAAGCAACCAGAATTCTCATAAAATCAAAAATGAAAAGAGAAGAGAGTGCCAAAGCACAGAGAGATCAGAGAAGCTGCAGGAGAGGAAAGTGAATGTGCAGCCTATCCAGGTGCTCTCTGTAACCTTTTTTCCTGGTGCACCCTCCTTCCCTTCTGTCTTTTTCTATAAAAATGCAGCTGCAGCCAGCTGCCTGGCTGGGGAGACCACAGATGGACTTTTGAGATACTTTGGGTGGAGGTTCCTCTGATTCTGATTTAGGAATATAGGAACTTGAAACCAAGCAAAAAAAATGATATTTCTGAATTGACACTAATGTTCTGTTGGAAGCAGTGTGGAGAAAAGTAATATTCAGTGGTTAAGTAGCAGTTAAGATTATAAACCATCTGACACTCCCTGAGCTCCAGCTGCTACATACATATTCTTTGGGACAAGATAGTACTTGCAACTTGATGGCAAAATAAATATGAAGGATATGGTCAGTCTCTCCCAGAATTAAAACAAAGATCTTGATGACTGACCTTGTCTGATTCAGAATTTTAATTGTACTCTGTTTCTTTGTTTTTCAAGGAGGAAAAGCTTCTGAAAGCACTGGTGCAGCTCGGGGTCCGCAGTGGCAAAACTGCCAGTCTGGAGATGGAGGTGGATGGGCTGCCCTTCCACAGCACCCACTCACTGATGATTGAAAAGCTGCTGCAGGAGGCACAGCACTGACTGCCCCTAGTGATTTCTACATGAAGAGATGCTCCCATGTCATTTCCTTATTTTTGAGGCTCTCTCAAGATGTAAAAGATCAGAAAAAGATGGCTTTTCATCTCTGGTGTCTTGACCACACACAGCCTTTCATTGTTATCCTTACAACATCTCTGTGAAACAAGAAGAGGATATCATCATCCATTTGGCTTACCTTTCTTTTCTGTAATTTTATAATGGAAAATGGAATTTTGTAATTTTATAATGGAAAATTAATATTAAATGATATTATACAATAAGAGGTGATCTGGCTTTTACAAAGAAAGCATGAAATTACAATGAGATATTATTGCACTGCTGTTCTTGTTTTACTAACCTCATAACTGCAACAGGAAGTAACTTTCATAGCAACCTGGATTTAAAAATACTTGTGGTGAGGAAAACAGCTACAGTAGAGAGAGAAGATTCAAAACAAAACTGCAGTGTTTGATAGTGAGAGCTCCACTGCACACTTCCTGTAGCCCCTCTCAAACACTGTGTTCTTATGGTGGGGGATAGTTTGTGGAAGTGTGAGGGGAGAAGGAGAAAATTTTAACTGAACTAATGAAAATAAGGACAGCATTGCAGATCTTCTGTGTAGAGGGTTGGCTGTGTCATTACCCCCTGTCATATTAGTAATTTGCCACTTACATATTTTGCCACTTTATGGATAGTAGAGAAAATGTGTAGACATTTCAGAGTATCCTGCTGTTACAAAGAAATTAATTGAATACAAAATAATCATTAGAAATTAAAGCATGATTCTAAATGAATAAACATTTGCATTCAGCATAACATTATGTAAATAAACTTTTGCATGAATTCCTGTTGTAGAAGTTCAGCTCCTGACAAGACCAAGTGCAGTAACATTGAATTCTATCCCATAGGATTACTGACAAATGGTTGTGAACTGTGCCCAGCTTTTGTCATTCAAAGCTGTAATTTTACCTTAACTCCAGGTGGGTGGCAGGACTGCAGTTCTGCTGGCTGTCAGCCCTGCCAGCAGAGAGAGGGGGGTGCATTTGACACCACCCCTGGAGCACTGGTGCTTTTCCTGTCATGAAATGGAAGTTGCCTTCAGTTGGACTTTCAGCAGCAAGCAACACTTTATATCTCTTTTCCTTCCTGGCAGGTGAGTTTTATTTTCCTTCTTCAATACAAGACAAACAACTTAACTTTTTCAGAATGAGAAAAATAATTTCATAACTTTTTCAGAATGAGAAAAATAATTTCATACCATAAACACCAGCGTATTTTGAACATTAATCTCCTGAAGTCTCTGAGCATACAGGGCCTTTAAAGACATAGAATAGTAGAACACATGACAGAAAAAGTCTTAATGCCAGACTTCTGCTAGACATTCAGGTTCACCAAAGATCCCAATGTTCATTTTCTAGATCAGTCTTCTTTTTTTAGATTCATTTTATTGAAAAACTTCTCAAAGGATGTTCTAGAAAAGTATCTTGGAAGTTTCACAATTAGAAAATATCTCCTTTAGAAGTCTCCAAACTCTCCTAACTATAAGTATTAAGTAAAATATTTCATAAGAATGCTTGAACTTTTTGCCAAAGCCAGTAGCTCTGGAGGATGGCATGTGTTCACTGCTGCACAGAACTCATAGAATGAAATTTGCATCCTTTCAAAAGAAACAGTTGATTTTATTCTTTCTGTGCTACTGACATCTTACACTAACAGGTGCAATGGATATTTTCAAAAAAAATTTCATTTAGTAACCTTTTGCTCTTTTTTCGCCCCAAAATACAAGTCTTAACAGTCAGTTTTCATTAAGAAATACAAAATTTAATTTTTTTTTCTTTTTCTTGAGTGTGTGCTTTTAAAATGCTTTCTTGTGTGCATCCCAAGCATGGCATTTACTTCAGTAGCACGTGTAGCATGTCTCTAGCAACCTTAGCAGGACCCTTGAGTGAATGTCTTTTTACTGAGAGGGAAGGAAAAGCTGTGAGTGGGAGTTTCCTTCCTGCTCTGTTGGTTACAGTTCTGCAGCCCAAGCCAAACAGTTACAATACAGAAAGAATTGATAAAATATTGGCTTCAAGAAAAAAAAGGGAAAAAGAAGAAAAAATCCCTCCTTTCTGTTCTGGGTTAGCAGGTTAGGTGCTGAGAACTGGAGCAGAATGCTGCACTGTGTTACACAAGTTTCCATCTGATTTTAAACTGCAGCAGCTGACCAAAGCTGACCACATCAAAGTTCCATCTCCAATGAGCCTGAATCCCTCAGATGACAATTCCATGTAGTACAGCAGGCTCTGCATTCCAGCTGTCTAATTTAAACAGCATGGGGAACTGTAAAGGAGCAACACATAAACACAACAACAAATATTTAATCCTAGAACAAACCACGTGTGTCTCACAGCCTGGCAGTCGTGGGGGGCCCAAGGAGTTGGTGCTTGACAATGCACAAGGTCAGCACTCCAGGGAGGGGGTCCCTGCCCTACAAACCCCTTGGAATACACAGCAGAGGAGATGAAAGATTAGGAGAAAATAAAGCTAAACAGTGCTAATAGTCAGGAGAAAAAAATGCAGATGTAAAGTTAATTAATCCAGCTGAGTGGTCAAAGTATAAAGAAATGTAAAATAATTAAACAAACCAAATGTTAACCTAAGCAAACCTAATCCCCTCTTGTGACTGAGGACATGAATCCTTTCTGCAAGAGGAGGGAGGAGAGGATCTGTAGTCTCACAAATAGAAACTGTGCACCAAAGCTAAAGATAGTTATTTCGAACATGGTGTGAAAAAATATAAAAAGAAAATTATAAAAACATTCTTTATTAAACACATCCACTAATTGTATCCAATATTGCACTCTCAAGGTGGTTTCCAGAAAACTGTTAGAATAGATTCCTTTTGGAATATATTTACTAGGAAGGCTGTATTACAATGACATATTCAAATAGCAGGAGTAAACCATCTGTCTAGACAATCTGTGGACTCAAAAGCAAACCAAAGAAACAGAACTGATTATACTGCTGGAAGTTATCAGCTCTGGGTTGCAGAGAGAGAGGTGTTTCAAGGAAGGTTTGAAACCAGAGAATTGAAAGGACAAGGCAATATTTATGGTGTAACAGCTGCAGGTAAAAGGAGGTGTGATGAGCAGATGTCAAAGAAGAGTCACAGGAATCATTAGTGTAACAAAAAAACCCTAAAGAACCTAGAGAGGAGGGGGTGGTAGAAACAATACTGAGGAGCACAACTCCCAGGTCTTTAAAAGCCATTATTCTCCACTTACTCCTATAGTTTGTTTCTGTCTAAACCAGGACACAGATCATTCATACATCATATTTCTGATACTGTATTTACTGAACAATGATCCAACCCTCAACTATGTTATCTGTGAGCAAAAACACGGTTTAAACAGAATTCTTTCAACAGTTTCCCTGACAAATGCATTGTTATGTAATTGCCTACATGGTCTGTGCTGCACAAGACACACAAACTGTAAAGGACACAATCAAAACCTTAGCAAGGTGTAGTAGAATCTAGATGTAAATAAATATTCTTGAACAGAGTGACTCAGAGAAGCCCATGGGACCAAAGTACCTCACATACTACCAATCTCTTGTTCTCTTCTGAGTTGACAAACCAAGTTATAGACACTCACTGGAGCCCAGTCTCTCCTACTTCCAGAAGTCTCTAGGAGCCTTACAAAGAGGTTTAACAGTCTGAGGCTCAACAGTGAAATAAGAGCCTTGAAGGTCTCAGCAGGTGCTGAGCTCCTTGTGCATGTTCTCCCACAATGTCTCACACTATCAGACTGATTGTTTTAGGAATCTGGTTCTGGCATGGTCTCTGCAGGCTTTGAAACTGGCAGAAGGAGTTTTTTTCAGAGAGTTACAGAGATGTTGCAGAAGTGTTTTGTTGGGATTTTTCTTTTTAAAAGTATATGGGGACATTAATGTTTTTTTTGTCTCTGACCTTTTCAACAGATGATGACAGCTTGTAGAGAATTACTTTCTCTAGATGCTACAGGGGCAAACAGAGGCAGCTAAAGATGAGTTCACCAGAACTGCACACCGTGAGTACTGGCTTATTCCAGTCAGTGCAGTCATCAAGACAAACAGATTTTAAGTGGCAGCACAAGAGATACGTGATTATAACTGAACTGACTTAGCACATACTTTCCTCACTATTGCCAGGGTCCAAGCACCTCTAGAAACAGCTCCACTGTACAGCATTGCTCATAAGCCTTTGGGAGGTCACACTGTTGTAATGCATGAATAATTCAGACAGATCCACAAACACAGCCACAGCTGCAGGTGTAGGATTAAGGTCCTTTTGATTAATGCTATAGGCTGTCTGCATTAGTTGTGAAGCAGTCCTTCATTCCAGCATCATCAAGTGGTATTTGTAATAACCCTGGCTGTTGTTCATGCTGTTTTCTGTTGGGAGTTTCAGTAGTGTTTAGTGGATAGGATTCCTTCGTCTCAGTACTCAAATGGCCTAAACATGTTAGGCAAGAGTCTCTCATCTTGACGAAGTTCTGGTAAGTGCTTTCACTGGAAAAACAGTACAATACTGGGTCAGCAACACAGTTAAAAGTGGTTAACAGGAGAGAAATATGGTAAACATTGAATATTTTCTCAGCAAACGAGCAGCTGTTCTCCAACAAGCTACGAACTACAAGTAGGATGTGGTATGGTCCAAAGCAGACTAAAAATATGAAAACAGTGCTTGATACCAGTCTTTTAATTTGGATTTTCTTCTTCTTTTGGGTGCCAGGACTCTTGTGAACAACTCGTAGAATCCCACAGTAGGAGAAGGCCAGCAGAAACAAGGGGAAAAGGAAGCCAGCAGAGAAGCGGTAGTAATTGACATTGTGCTCCCACTTCTTGATGGGGTAATGCTCAAAGCACACCAGGTGGCTCTCAGCATCCATGCTGATCTCGCCGTGTGTGAAGACAAAGCTGCAGGTGATGATTTCCTTGGCCCAGATGACGCTGCTGACGATGGCCGCAGCCCTCATGGTGCGGAAGCGCTGGAAGCGGAAGGGGTGCACCACGGCCAGGTAGCGGTCGATGGAGATGCAGCACAGGAAGCCCACGCTGATGTAGATGTTCTCGTACAGCATGATGCCACACACCTTGCACAGCAGCTCATCGTAGGTCCAGTTGTCGTGCTGTAAAGCATACTGTAGCCAAAAAGGCAAAGAAAATATGTACAGCAGGTCTGCTATAGTCAAATTGCAAAGGTAGACACCTAATTCATTTTTAGCCTTGATCTGTAAATAGCCGTAGTACAGGGACAGGCAGTTTGCTGGCAAGCCTAATATGAACACAAATATGTACACCACAGGGGATAATGTCTCGTGGATTTCATGATTAATATTGCATTTCTCAGTCACATTCTCTGTGAAATTCACCATCTTCTACTTCTCCCTCTGTATCACTCATCAGGGTCCTGAATGTAAGACTTAATTACATTCAGTTTTCATGTAGAGTTTATTTCTTCCAAAAACCTTTAGGCTGAAGTGACAACTTGCTGCAGGATGTTAATAACCTGAAGATAAAACACAAGGAAATCTTTAGAAGGTATACAATTGTTAAATATATAGTACATTTTTCAGAAAGCTGCCTTTTCCTAGCTCTAAAACTTTGATAAAGATAAAGCCTATTTGGGAAATCAAGATTCACATAACTCCTAGTACATAACAGAAAAGTGCCAGAAAATTATGTGATTCAGAATCACAAAGCAAGTTACAAATATTTGTTGTGTTAGCTTTGGAGGTATCTAAAATGTGAAGAAATATCATATCTGGTTTACAGATGGGGCAGAAAAGCAGTAATCAGATTTGACTGTGATGGAAAAGGTGTCTCTGGTAAACCAGCAATCCACACAGACTTCCTCAGAGGATGTAGGGTGCACAAAACTCTTGATTATAAATTTCCATTTCTTAAATTTCCCTTTACATACAAGATACCTTGTAATATGCAGTTCAATTCAGCAGGATGAAAAAAAAAGGGAATTTTTAGCACTTTCTCTTACAGTTACTTGTAAAAACAATCCTGAAAGCAAGCTGTCTTCCTCTGTTGGAAGGACATGGTGAAACTCTGGTAACAGGGCATCTTCATAGTCTCACTTCTAGAGAATATGCTATTAAATATTCCTTATTTGCCATCAACTCCAAAACCCACACACTTATGACTGCTTCATTTGTAGCTTTCCTTTCATCTTCACTGAATATGAATGTAATTGTTTTCACCTGATGAATCTGGTATAGTCCAAACACGTACCCACAGAAGCCATTGCTATGCTATGCTATGATATACTATACTATACTATAACAATTTATTGCACCAAAACCACTGCTGACAGTGGATTTGCACTCAGTTCTACGAGGTCAAGCCTGGACCAGCTCTCAGTGATGAAACCCTCAACTGAACAATGAAATGCCCCACCCAGCATTTGATCACCTCATGGTATACTCACATGGGCACAGATGCTCAGCACTGGAGAACAGCAGAGCAAACTGTTCCTAATCTGAAGGGAATGCAGTTTTACCTGGTGGTGCAGAACAGCAAGACTGTGTTTCTTTCAATGTCTCCTCAGAAGATTCAGGGATGTTGGGTATACGTGTGTAAGGTTAACAATGTGTACTCTTGTGTACTCCTTTCACAGCTTCAGGTACTATGGATTCAAAAGAAGCACTGGCTAAAGATAAGGCCTTGCTGCTTTTTCCTGTTTGCTATGCTAATTTGCATTTCTGTTGTCATCTTCTGTCCCATCTAGGAACATAAAATTTCTTCCAAGGCAATACTTACAAAAGTATGACCACTCAACAGTAAAATTACTGTCAGCTTTAGCATTTGAGGATGTTACTGTCAAATAATTTTTTTTTAATACATACAGGTTTTCTTTAAAATAGTGATAGATAGGCTTTACTCTTGTGGAAACTGAAAAAAAGAATTTGCTTTAAGCCAGAAAATAATTGCCTGGCTGAAATAAGTGATCAAACCTGCAAAGAATTTAATTTTTTAGCTTCAACCAGCATAGTTCCACAGAATTCACGGCAAACACACAGAGATAAGAATTGGGATGTGGTTTTCATCCCTTTACTTTTAATATCCAACAGAGGGGACATCAGCCCTGATTTTGGTGGAAATATCCTTGAGAGCTCAGGAAACTCTCAGTCATGAAACAATAGGCCAAGGTAAGTTCATCTCCCTCAAAACTTTCAACTCCACTGCCCAGGGCAATTTGTGTGAAAGACTGCTCAAGTCTGGCACTCTGCTCTCCTCCACCTCTCAGACTCAGCAGCTCCTTTGGGGTTTAAGAGACTCACACTCCCCACTGTGGCTGTCACAATGTTAGAGCTCATTCATCAAGCTCAGCAGGAGAAATGCTGTGAGGGGACCCAGGCACAGGTACCTGTGCTTCAGCCTGAAGTTTGCTCCAGGAGATTGCCATAACCTCCATTCTGGAATAAACATGACAATGTTAGCAGTGCTGACATGTACCGCAGAAATCAATCACTGAAGTTAAGTACAAATTTCCCCAAACACTGATACCTAGGGGCCATTAGTTCCCCTGTAACACTTTGCAGTTTCTCCAAGGCTTCATAGCCACTACATATCTCTTCCATTTGTAGACAAGGGCAGTGCACAGAATCTTTGCTGAGGCAGGTTTGATAACCCTCTTACCCCAACCCACCTTTTCAATCCAGAGCTCCAGGTCTGAGTTTGTATTTCATAACATTTCTGTATAATGATTTGGTGACTTTTACATGTAAGGGTTTGCCTGCACAGGATTATTGGCACACCTTAGTTATTGTCTAAAATACCTAAAATCTGAGACCTGTCATCACATCTACCAGCACAGTGCCCAGCCAGCGTCCAGCTCCTGTCAATAGCACCAAATAGTAATTCAAAAACTGCTGACAGTTTTGAAAATTCTGAACTGTCTTTATATGTCTAGCACTGAGTTTCATTCAGTCATTATGGATCACAGTATCAGGAAAAGCAGATGCACTCTACAGCTGCAGTGTTTTTTGAAAATGTTTCTTTTACTCTAAGAACTCTAAATGTTTTTATCAAATTGTGTTTTCATACAGAGAATATCATTCTCTGTAATAAGTAAAATAATTTCTGCTTAGTTTAAGAGTCTTGCCAGAATGCAGAATGTGAAGGAGGCAGCAAAAGCCTTATTGATACAATATTATGGTAATATAATATACACTTATGATTACAGCAACATTTCCTGCTCCTGGAGGAAATGCTGGATTCGGGTGTTCGAAGGGGCAGGAAGAGAAGGTTGGCTGTAACAAATCTCTTTGCCTTGTGCTGTCAATCCCTCCCCAGTTTCCAAGATGGGGATGAAAAAGAAGGATCCAAATTCTTGTGCAATAGCTGTTCTGGTCAGTGGCAACAGTGAGGCAGGAAATCCTTCCCTTGTTTCGGCCTCCTCAGTGTGTGGGCTCTGGGCTGCCTTTGCACCCTTTGACCACTCATGCCTGGCTAAGGACAGACTCAGCAGCCAAGTGGAAATACAGAGGCAGTTCAACTTTTCCCCAGCACCAGGCACACCAAATATAGCTCTGCACAGCCAGGGAGTGAAACTGTAGGATTTTCTCAACAAACCTGGTATCAAAAAAATGCACCAGCAGGTTTAAACAAATGGGTGTGCAAGAGCCCACTCTGTCATTAGGAAGATATGACACAATACTTTACAAGCTGTCTGAAAAAGTGGAACATGAAGGAAAGGTGATGCAGGGTATAGAAGAGAAAAGACAAATAGGTCTCTCATTACTTATTGGCCACTTCTGTAAAGAGGGAAGTGAAAAATTTAAAAAGTTGCTCTATGAAAAACATCTGGGGTGCAGACTATCATTAAGCTGAAAGCAGTTATGAACAGGAACACACAGGCATTTCTTTTAGACAGCTCTAATACAGATATAGTGCAGCTGTGTGACTTTTTTTTTAAATCATAGTTTATGTAACACCTTCAGTATCACGAGTCTGCAGTCATTTCCAGGCAATATTTCTCTCTTCTATATGCCCACATCTTTTAGATGATACCCATCTAAGCCTAAGTCTTGGCAGTAAATTAGAAGACTCTCTCCATCTACATGAGCGCCAAACAATTCTCTTGTTCCTGGATTAGAAATAGAGCCAAGAGCTTCAGAAAGCCTCACTTTTTCATGGTTTAAACAAGCCAACTTTATTACTCACTGGAGAGTTCAACAACAGTTCCTTTCTTTCCCAACTCCTGTGTGCCTTAGCTGCTAACAAACACATGACTTGCCTGCACCATGAACCATGGGGCAGCTCAGTGCAAAGTGCTGCCTGCTGGCAATGGCACAGGAACAGCCAGAGCCTCTGGCAGCAGCAGCCCCTTCACCTTGGACAAGTGGGAGCATGGAGCCCAGGTGGGTCCTTTCAGTTTCAGTGAACACTGCTACAATTTTCATTGTAAGAAATCTGTCTGCAACTAAGCCTACATATTTTGGCAGAGACAAATGGGACTGAACCAAAGAATTTCCTTGCTGGAATTTGCAACCATTGTGCACCCAGCTTGTCTCATCCACAAAGCACCCACTTCCATTAACAGGGAGTGTAGCATTCTTGTGTGCCTGCATGATCTCTTGCTATTTAATCTGTCCTTGCACCTGTCATACAGTGCAGACAGGCCTGAGACACTTGGATGTCATTGCAGGACTTCAACTGTCCTGCAAATCTTGGAATCAGAAACCTGGGATGGTTTCAGTTTAGCATTTGGTTCAGGTCATTATCTACACAAACACCAGCCTTAAAATTCACATGCTAAGCTTCCTTCAACACTTGCAGGTTTGTCAGGTTGTTTGATCCTGTTTCACAAAGCCTGGAAGCACAAGGTCAGACAAGAAGGTAGGGAAGCAATGAGCAGCAGAAGAGACGAGGGACAGGCCAAACAACATAAAATAGGAAGGAAAGGCATAATACCCTTAGAGCAAGTTTGAGGGAAAAAAGAAGTAGAGGAAAGCAGAAATTTGGGTGCACCACCAAGAATGAAGAAAGAGCACAATGATATTTGGGTTTAATCAGAAGAATTATGGTGTAAAAGGTGCATCTGTTGGAGCACAGAAACAAGACAAGAGGGGTGGAGCACTTCTCCTACGAGGAAAGGATGAGAAATTTGGAATAGTTCAGCCTGGAGAAGAGAAGGCTCTGGAAAAACCTTGTTGCAGCCTTTCAGTACCTAAAGGGGACTTACAAAAAACATGGGGACAGACTTTTTAATCAGGACTTGTACTAACAGGACAAGGGACAATGGTTCTAAACTACAAGAGGGTAGAGTCAGACAACATACAAGGATAAATATTTTTATGATGAGGGTGATAAAACATTAGCCCAGATTGCCCAGAGAAGTGATGGATGCCCCAACCCTGGAAACATTCAGGGTCAGGTTTGATGGGGCTCTGAGCAACCTGGCGTAGTTGAAGAGGCCCCTGCTCATTGCAGGGCTAGAGGGCCTCTAAAGGCCCCTTCCAAACCAGACCATTCTGATTCTAGAAGGATATCAAGTAGAAGGACCCATTAAAGGCAATGAAAGATATTTCTATTAACACAAAATAAATAAAGGAAAAGAAAGACAAATACATATGAAGCACAAACACAAATATATATATTTGTTTTTATAATATAGAATTTAGATAATATAATCTATAATAATAATATAATATATAATAATAGTATCTATATTATACAATATGTATAACATATATTATATATTATATATGTTATATATATTTTATATATAATATATATAAGATAAAATTTATATGTTTATGTGGTATATGAGTATATTTATATTTATATTTATATTTATATTTATATTTATATTTATATTTATATTTATATTTATATTTATATAAAGATAGCTGAAATATTTACTGTTGGGTTTTATTCCAGTCTTTAGAAACAGAATTGTTAACCAGCATCTAACAAAATTATTTTGAACACTAGGATGGGGGCATAGAGGAGAATGGATCAGCAAAGGCTAACAGATATTTTCAAAAACTATGTGCACTCCAGGGAATTTAGTTACAGCAATTTTTGAATTATTGCTGGTAATGTTTCAGAAATTATGACAAACTAGGGTAAAACAGACATGACCCGATGCTTTGTGAAAAAGAGGAGTCAAACTGAGCTTCTAAACTAAAGTAATTTACATCTATGCAAAATCCATTCGTGTTTGTTACTTGCAAGTGGATTTTTCTAATGTGAACCTCTGACTATAATAATTATTACTCTGTATATCTGTTTCAGGTGAAGGAAACTGTAAAAATGTTCTGTAAATTACAAATTACTTTTGTCATTATCAGATGACTGGTCTTATAAACCTATTATCAAAGAAGGAAGTCGGCAACATTTTTTTCGAGAAGCCACATAAACAAAAGACTAATTACTCATCAATGTCCAATTTTTCCTGACACAGACATGCAATTTTTTACAGTCTTGAGTAAATCATTCCATTTGCACCATCTTTTGATATTTTGAGAATTCCATGTTCTGTTTCTATACCTTTCCATTTCAGATTTTTATGACTTTGGACTTTTATGCCTGCGCTTATAAAGGACAACTTGAGAAGAAGGGCAAGGGAGGCAGGTGGGATAATTAGCACAGTTAGTCCAATATCATAGAATCACAGAATGGTTGGGGGTGGAAGAGACCTTAAAAATCATCTAGTTCCAACCATGGGCAGGAACAGCTTCCACTAGACCAGGTTGCTCAAAGCCCCATCCAGCCTGGCCTTTAACACTTAGGGATGGGGCATCCACACCTTCTCTGGGAAACTTCTTTCAGTGTCTCAACACCTCACAGTAAAGAATTTCTTCTTCCTACTATCTAATCTAAACCTACTCTCTTTTAGTGTGAAGTCATTCTCTCTTGTCCTATCACCACATGCCCTTGTAAAATGTCTTCCACCATCTTGCTTTCACGCTCCCTCCAGGTACTGCAAGGCAGCAATTAGGTCACCCTGGAGCCCCCTGTTCTCCAGGCTGGAAAATCCCAATTCTCTCAGCCTTTCCTCACAGGACAGGTGCCCCATCCCTCTGATCCTCTGGGAGATCCTGCTCTGGACTTGTTCCAATAGGTGCATGTCCTGGCTGTGCTGGGACCCCAGAGCTGGATGCAGCACTGCAGGTGGGGTCTCAGCAGAGCACATGCTTGGCTCTCTGGGCTCCAAGTGTTCCTGTCCAGCCTCTCACCCACCAGCACCCCCAGGTCCTTCCCTGCAGAGCTGCTCTCATCTGTTCATCCCCCAGCCTGTGTTGATACCAGGGGTTGCCCCAGCCCCAGTGCAGCACCTTGCACTTGGTCTTGTTAAACCTCATGAGATTCCCATGCACTCACTTCTTGAGCTTGTCCAGGTCCCTCTGGATGGCTTTCCACCCTTTAAGTGCATCACTCCTCTCTTTGGTGTCATCTACAAATCTACAAATCTGCTGAGGCTGCATTCAATCCCTTCATCTATGTCATTAATGAAAATGCTAAATAAAATTGGTCCCAGTCTGGATCCCTGAGGGACACCACTTGTCACTGAGGTCCTTTAGGACTCTGAGCCATTGACCATGACACTCTGCACACAATTACTTATTCACCTAACAGTCCACCCATCAAATCCATCTCTCTCCAATTTAGAGAGAAGGGTGTTGTGGGGAACCATGTCAAAGGCTCTACAGAAGTCCAGATAAATGACATGTGTGACCCTTCCCTTACCCTCTGATGCAGTCACTCCATCATAGAAGGCCATAGGCTGTGAGGCAGGACTTGCCCTTGGTAAAGCTCTGCTGGCTGTCCCAAGTCACCTCCTGTCCCTGACGTGCCTTAGCAGAGTGTCTGTTCTGTGATTTAGGAGGGTCTGTCCTGTGATCCTCCCCAGACACAGAGGTGATGCTAACAGCTGGGTAGTACCCAGGGGCTGCCATTCTATTCTTTTAAAAGATGGGTACAATGTTTCTGTTTTTCCAGTCACCTGGGACTTCTGACTGCCATAATACTGCCGCAAGTATTATGGACAGTAGCCTGGCAAATACATCTGCCTGTTCCCTCAGACTACTCACTATCTCACACTACTACTTAGTCTTTATCTAGGATTAGGGTCTTTTTACCTCACATGAGGTCTGAACAACTGGTTAAGCACAAGAAAGTGCTGAAAAAAAGTCTTTGGAAAATCCCTATTTATGGTAATAAGAAGTTCATGCAATGTGTAATTTCAGGCAAGCAGTCCAAGTAGTATCAGGGAGGTGAATCACAGCTGAAATTACTCATGCTATAGCTGCCTCAAAGCCTTAAAAAATGACCCTCATTTGCCCCCCACTTCCTGCTGTTAAAGATCAACCAAGTGGACAACATGACCCTCCAAGTATCTCACTGCTGAGTTACTATGACTAGATCCCACCCACAGGGCACATGTTGAAGCTTCGGGTATGACTTGCTCGAGTACAGAACAGTGGGTGGAGGAAAACACATCACACCACTTCCTGCAGACATCTTAAATCACTCTATTACTCAGAGAAAAATCTCCAGATCTTCCTTTCCCCTGAAATAAAATTCAACCAGGTCAGTGTCCCTCTCGCCCACAATCCTCCTTGACACAAAAGCCAAAAAACCATCCTGCCTCTGTTGAAGAAGCAGCAGGCAAGTAATAATCAGACATAGACAACAGAACTGATTATAATTCCAAACTTGTACACTGATCCTCATTGAACAGAACAATGCAAGAAAAGCCAAGATTACACAGGCTTATTAGAAGCTACAAAAGCCATGATCAATATACAAGATTACTAAGGAACAATGACTAGAACAACTGTTGTAGCCTAGGATTGAGATAGAGGAACTTCACCCTTCTGAGTTAAATGAGCTCTGATTCATTTTACCATTTACAGCCTTGGGGAAAATCATCCTTCTGATTCATTTTCCTAAACTGTATTATTGCCTCTTTTGATGCTGCAGCCTGCTCTGACAACAGCACAGTGCTACATCAGGCAATGCTAGATATCTTGCACTGAAGTCAGTGACTTCAGGTTGAATTCATATCAGTATTTAATTAATATCTGCATTTCAATGACTTTTGTCTTTCTCGGATTGCCAGTGTGTCCCTGCAGCCTCAGGACTGCCACACAGCCCCTGTTTCAGAGAGGCTACCCAAAGGGAGCCATGGGAGTCACCCACACATTTCTCTGCTGCTTGACCATGGGCCATCCATCACATACCCTGGGCCATAGCACCCCATCCTGGGAGTGCACCCCATCCTGGGAGTGCACCCCATCCTGGGAGTGCACCCCATCCTGGGCAGAGCACCCCATCCTGGGAGTGCACCCCATCCTGGGCAGAGCACCCCATCCTGGGAGTGCACCCCATCCTGGGCAGAGCAACCAACCTGGCCAGAGCACCCCGTCCTGGGCAGCACACACCAAGGCCGAGTGAAGAACTGGCTCTCAGCCTCTACCTTGAGTGTATTGAGAACAATTTGCTCTCTGTACCCACATGCTCACCCAGAAAGGGAACAGAATACCAGCAACATGCACGGCAGTCCCTTCTGTCAAGCTTCCCCAGCTTCACTCAAGGGAAAACTTGTTCAAAAACTGGCAAATTAGAGAATGAAGCAGGGTTTAGATGATCTTTCTGCTTGCATATTTTGTAATGCCACTCAGAACCCAAGGACCAGAACATCATACCCTCCAAACAAAACTATCTCATTAACTAAAAGTCATTTGGAAAGCAATCAAACACCCATCTATACAATTTTTTCTCTCTGTTTGCTGAAAATTCAATGGACAGCACTTATTGCACAGTGCTGCTGATAAGCTTGGGACATCCATAATCAATGCCTGACTAATAGCACTTGACAACCAGCAAAGGCTGTCTGCTAGAAAAATTGCTAGGTCTAAGTGAAATGTGGTTGAAACTCTGGCATGTCTAAAGAGATTGAGCAGATCTCCCGTTTAAGGAGAATGTTAGCATTTTCATTATTTCATGCATCAGCAAATAATGATACATTCAATAAAGTAATCTCTTTTCAAAATGCCATTTTCTGCATATATGATTCAGTATATGATTCATTTTGTGCTGTAAAAGTTTTAACACGTGGTAAAATGAAAAGCTGCTTACAATATTTGAAGACTTTTCCCTTCCACTCCTCATTTTTCTTTGACTTAATTATTTTTCCTCTGTTTGGATTTATCTTAATAAAAGAGAATAAATTCATCACGGGATAGGAGCCTGTTCAACTGAAGCACCTAACACTGTGTGCACTGTTGCCATCTAAAAAACTAAAATGATTCCTTTGTACCTTTGTACTGTTTGTGTTTCCAGTTTACACTGATCACCACTGTGCACTTCAGACATGTTTCTGTTCTAGATCCAATTCTTCCCAGTCTAGCACGCCATCCGCCCTTCCACGCACTTCTGTTTAGCTCAGCTCATTTCCTTTCGGGCTCAATTGAGTCTTTTTGGCTCTTGTATTGTATTTCTGTATTTCTTCCTTGGATACAGAATTGGAGGGGTGGTGTGTGGGGTGCATTATGCATATGTATTTGTGCATGTCTTCAAATAGTCCCCATTTAGTTGGTAGAAACATAACTCTACTAAACTATCCCTTATTGCTATCTTTAATTAAATTTCTTCTCTTTTTTTCAGTTTCCCTTCTGGAGGTTGACCAAGTTTCCTGTAGAACTGAGTCAATATGCACATGGAAGACATGTTCCTCCATTGTTATTTCTCAGTGTTCTCACGAGAAGCAGTGTGCCCTGCAGAAGGTTTTCCTCTGTGCTCTTTCCCTTGTTGCTGTTCTTGCTCCCTAGATGACTATTGTCCTTTTTTTTTTTTCACTTAAGGGTACAGGACTCCAGCAACCTAGTTCCCTGTGGATTATTTAAATAAAGTGCTGGCATCTGTATCTGCAGGTTTGCTTACATTACTGTTTCCTGATTTTTCCATTTCTGGATAAAAGAGGTTCAACACGAAAACTGAGAAAAATAGTTGGAGAGGCATGACCTCATAGAAATGCAACCCACCCCCACCCCTTCTTTAATAGTATCAAAGAAGCAATTCACAGCAAAAGCAACACCCTTGCTGTAAACCATTCACACTTCCAAACATGCTTCTGACCAGAGAAAAGGGAGAGAATCAAGAGCTTGTTACAGGGGAGCTCTGATGAGCTCATGAGGAGACGGAAAAGCTGGCACAGGAGATGTGAGATTCCAAATTGAGAGCTGTTCAGAAATCCAGGTCCTGCTTTGGGGTGGAGGTGTAAAACCAGCTCTGAAATTTGGACATAGTTTTAAATTCCAAATAATAATATTCTGACATGATAGTCTCAGGGATTTTAGTTTAAGCCTCTTGTAAGTTTAAAAGACAATTGCTATTTTAAAAGCTATGTCTGAACAGTTCTTAAACATGGAGGATAAACCAGATACACCCTCTAATTAGATGTGAGTAGACACTAAATCATTATCCATCACAGAGAAAAAGCTCTCCTTCCTTGGCAGAAGGAAGATTAAATGTTTCCAGATATAAAATGAAAACATTCTAATTGTTACTAAAATACTGAGTTAAAAGAAAGCCAAACCAAGAGATCTTGGAAATATTTCCATTCTTCCCTACTGATACTTCAGCATTTTATTCAGGTGTCATTAAAGTGACTGAACTTTGACAGTTCAATTACATTTGCTTTTGTAATCAATTCGTTATTTATGTCCCTCTGTTGGCAACTCAACCTCTCTTCAAGGCTTTGTGTCTTTACTGCTGGCCCATAGGACACAAGAAGAGAAAGGAAGCTTGAAGCCTTGCTGACTAAAGCTACAGTGTTCAGAAAGGAAAGGCCAGGCTCATCCCAGCAGCAACAGCTGCCTGTAGCAATACCAAAATGGAGAATGTCAGGAGGACAGCTCCTGTGGAGCAGCAGGAACAGCAGCAGAGTGCCCTCTCTGTCACAGGTAGGTCACATCCGTTTTGCATTTCTATTCGATTCTGGCATGGTGACAGATCTGAGCCTAAGCAATCCCAGATCAAACTCCAAGACAACCCAGCTAGAAAGAAGTTTGTTGCCACAGAAACAGTTTCTGGCAAGAGTGCTCCATGGAGAGGAACAGAGCATATACTTCCAGGTGTTTCTCACTCTGCCTCTAACAGGGTTTTAAACCTATTGTCTACTCTTTTTCTCTTTTTCATAAAAATTAGCTACAGCTTCCAGACAAAGTGCCTAAAAAGCTCTTGTTTCCCTACCCTAATAACAGAGTTCAGAATGTGTTTCTAGTGGAGAAAAAGTGTTACAGTGGATGTATCCCTTAGAGAATAAACTGCAATGTTTTTCTTAGCAGCTGCTGCTGTTGCTTACTAATACCTTTAGTTGAAATTATTGGTCAGTTTCTTCTAAACATTAAAGCTGTTCTGTGTCTTTTCAAAAACAATTGCCGCCAGCTGTCAGGGTCAGCAGCTCTGCAAATGCTTCAGCTGGCAGAATAATTCATAACAAGCAACAAAAGCACTCTGAATAAGCTTTATAGGAAAACCAAACATATTAGAGGAGACAAACAGCTAGTTATAAGGTAATGAGCCTCACAAGGCTGCCATGTCTGGAGCTCTCTTTCCACAGTTCTTCCCTTACAAATAATGACCAAGTTGTGTAAATGTCCTCATGAGGGGACATAACTTTCTTTAGTTACCACCACGCTGACACAATACAGCCATCAGCAGTGAAGCCCCAGGGCACCATGAATGCACCCTCAGGTCAGGATAGAAAAACTGGAAGGGAAAAAATTTTCTTCTCCATGCACTGTTCACTGGGATGCCACAATAACTCACATTTAGAGCATCAGCTGGTTAATCTGAGTGACACCATCCACAAGGCTGGATAGGGGAGGAGAATTTACTTGAATGCCCCCACCCTTGGGCACCTGGCCCTGTGCAACTGTGCTCAGGCACAGGAAGAGGCTTCCTGTCTGTCTGACCTCACCAGCAGCCTCAGGCTCACCCTAATCAATGACATCTAGTGCAATGACACCTGTGTACCCCTAGCTCTGCAGACTCACTTAGACCCTTCTCTTCCCTTTCCCCATACCCCACTTCTCTCTTTTCCTGCTGCTATAAGAGTGCTTCCAGTCCTCACATCCAGAGCAAAGGGAGCCAATTTTTGTCCACCAACCACAAAGTGAAATAAATACCTCTCACTGAAAGTGTCAAATGAAAGAAGTTTTTTAAATGAGATATTGGAACCACCAAATCTTTCTTCATTTAAAATTGTGGTATTCAAATCACAATGCTGTGATGTAGACATTTTCACCTCTGCTCTCAAAGAACAACGTACTTGTCTGATCCTATAAACCCAACATTTTCTTACAGTATTCTTCCTAGACCCTGTAAAGACTTTAAAATTTGGGCATGTACTTTCCATGTTATCACCTTACCTACAGCTGTGTAGCACTGAATGTTAAACAAACTGGAAACAGCATTCTTCTGCCTCCCTCTTCACTCGTGTAACAGAAAGGCTTTATGGGAGCATGAGCAGGAGCAGCCTGATATGGGGGAACAACAACAAGCAGCAGCAGCAAGATGGGGAGGCAGAAAGGATAGGGGAGAAAATTTTGTTTCCTCAAAGAAGAAATGAAAGAGTGGATGTTAAATACACAGGACTGACTACCTTTTACTGGTCTCTTGATTAAAAAAAACTTCAAAGAAGAAGTGGTTAGGCACTTTGCTCTTCTGGGACCAGTGTGAATGCAGGGTGCTAATGTGGAAAAAGTCACCGTGGGTACTGACTAACAGACTGCTCAGAAAGTCCCATAATGCTCACAGTGACACTGTCACATCTTGTGAGCCAACGTGTAGCCATTTTCGCTTACTTTACGGTTACGTTCCCTTATATTTTTATTAATACATATCTGTATGTGTTTTGAACAGAACAGGACAAGCTGTTATATTCTTCTAAACTCTCTATTTCTCAGCTTTCCCCCCCATGCAACACACAAAGAAGAAAGCATCACTCAGTGAATTGCTTTTCTTGTTTCTTTACAAAGACTGACAAGAACAGGAAAAACGTTCTCATAACAAGGACAAGCTACAGTCATGAACAAAAGTTTTTTTATCCTATTCAAAAAAAAAAGATTAATTTCTCACCTGATGAATTTCACTTCTCTAAACAAGCCCTCACATTTCAGGTTTTCCAAGCCAGATTCTGAACAACAGGAAGAAAAGTGGCTTGGTGTTTGGAAAATATAGTAATGATATACATTTGATTTACAAAGACAAAACTATATAGGTGTACACAGAGCACCCACACATCAAGGTATGTGGTTTAGCAGTTTCATGTTAGGTGTAACTTTTGGCTTGTGTTCTCAGGGGAAATAAAGTCACTTACTTGTCCTTCAAAATATCTTGTATCTATCCAACTTACACAGTACTAGTAAGTGATCTGAAAATTACTCCAGGAACTTATCTACATGCTACTGCTCTGATTACTTTCTACAAACAACAAACAGTTTCTCAGTTTATCTTAACAATTTCCTTTCATCAATACAACTTGAACATTCAGCTCTCCTTGTGTCTAATTGGAACTCAAGAAAGAATTTTATTCAAAATTCTTGTTAGTAGGAACTTTGCCAAGGAAATTAATTTTGAAGTTGTGAATTTTTTTGGACACATTGCTTTGATTGAGTCCTTGGAGCACCTTGTTGTTTTGTTTTAACAACTCAGCTAGAAAACTCTCACCACCTCTCCAGGGGTGAGACCTGCTCAGTGATGGAAAATTAACTTGCTTTCAAGAATGAATACATAAAAATGAAACTCACCTGTTAGCAGAGTTTATGCAAAGAGGTTTTGCCTGCAATGTGAAGAGCACAAAACTTCCCTTCTCCTCACTCCTGCTCAGCCTGCTGGTGAAGCTTGTCCTCCTCCCAGCTGTGAGCAAGCCTGTCCGTGAACCAGCACAGGAAAGGAGGAGGAGATTGTGTTTCAGCTCCCGTGCTCTTTATGGTTCATCTGAGAAGGAGTCAGCCCAGCCCAGCCCAGCCCTGCCCTCTCCTCCCTCACCCCCTCATTCATAAGAGACAGAGATGAGAGTGCCAAAAGCTGGCACTGAACACAGAGATTGCAAAGTGTGAGTGGTGCTCCCAGCCGTCCCCCCAGCACACACTGGCCAGCAGAGAGCTGCACTGTGATCACAGCAGCTGGTGCAGAGGCCAAACCCAGCTGCTCCCAGCTTATCTAAACATACACAGATGTTGCCTCATGCAGGCTATTGAAAAGTATACAGTGTTAGTATTGTTATTAGTATCATTTACAGGAACTCGTTTCTAGAGCTGGAGGAGATCAGTCCATTACATCCAAACACAGCAGAAGGGGATCACTGCACAAGGAAGTATCTCCTCTCACTGTGAAAGAGCAAGGGCTGTGAGGGGGGGGCAGTGCCTTCCTCTCTTGTCTGCACAGCCAGACAGACCACAGAGGCACAGACAGACTGAAGAGCTTGCCCAAGGTCATCCAGGAAGGGTGTAGCAGATGAAAAAGCTGACCTCCTGCTCACTCACAGCCCTACTCCCACAGCAGTGAAAGCTGCTCTGTGGGATATGTTTAAATTGTCTCACTCAAACTGAAACACACTACTTTTAAAAACACAGATAAATACAAATTTCACCATTGAAGCTGGAAACAAAAGCTGTTACAAGCTCAGGCTCTAAACTGATGTGTAACTCACGTGATGCACGCTCTGCCATGCAGCTGTAGGGACACAGTGGCACTGCCTGGTCAGAGCAGCTCCCAGCCACAGCTCCCTTCTGCTCACTGCAATGGGCAACAGGGCCCTGAGGACAGCCAGACACAGAGTCTGGAAACAGCATCTTGTACAGGCAACTCCAAGATGTGTTGTCCATGTCCATCCTGGTGGAAAGCAGAGTGACATAAGCACAGAAAAAAATTAGAAAAAATGAACCAAAACAGGGAGAAGACACAAGAATATTTAGAGAACTTGGAAATACTCCAGGAGTACCCATGGCCAACATCAGAAACAGTATCAAAAATAACTCCCCATTCCAAACACAGGCAAAGGGCTCTTAGGGTACAACAGGCTACCAAAGAGCAGAGCCCTTCCTCTGTCAGGGCCTCTGGCAGATCACAGACCTAAAATTACCTGCACTGTTAAGAAACATCTCTGAGTTTCTGAGGGGGGAAGCAGCAAAAAAAAAAAAAAAAAAAAAAGGAAGTTCTTGGATATGGTCATGAAAGGCTGCAGCAAGCAGAGAACTGTCCTCGACAGGCTCACTGTGCTGCTTGGAGCATGTCAGAGGTCAGGCAGGACACCTGGCTGAACAGGCAAGGCACAGCCAGAGGCTGAACACCCTCTGCAATATTAAGAAATATGAATGGTTGGTGTCAAATTTATTAGGAGTACTGAGAATACTCCCTCTTCTGATTACTTGTTGTTGTTGTTTGTGGTTTAAATTTTTTTGGTACTCATTTAATCTTTATTATTTATTTTTTAAATACATATATAACATTTATTAAGAAAATCACCCAAAGTGGGACCTTTCAGGAAATGAAATAAAACATTTGTTTCAATACCTCTTAATCCAAAATTATGTGCCCTTGGATACTGCAACACTTTGATTGAAGAATTTATAAAAAATGGCATTAAGAAAATGAAATGCAGTAACTTCCTTAGAAGTATGTGCACTGTTCTACAGGGCATTATAGTGGGCAGCTTGCCTTCCCTGAGAGGCTGTCCAGGGCAGAGCTCATGTGGTACCCAGTTCTCACTGGTGGCTGCAGGGAAAGAATTCCACCTTCTGCAGGGTCCAGGCTGCAGGGAGGGAACAAGCCCTGAGAAGACCCACAGACAGGGAAAGCAGAGATGCTGGCAGAGGTAACACTGTGGGCAGTGTCTCTTTCCTGGTTCCCACCTTGGCTGCAGTTGTCTTGTCATGCTGATGTGTGTACATGCTCACAGATGTGCTACACCAATGCTGGATACAGGTGGACAGGATTTCCAGAAAGCACTGGATATTGCCAAGCCTGGACCTTGCTCATCAGACACAATACAGGTCTATCAGAGCAGGCTGACCCATGCAGCTGGTAAACTACACCTTGCCAGTGGAGCAGAAACAATGACTTCCACAAACCTCCCTCTCAGAAAATTAATAAACTCCAGAAAAATCCTGGGTTTATTTCTTTTTCATCCAGACATTCTATTTTCTTTGTCTCAGCATGCAGATGCTGTAAAGCAGGTAACTAAAATAATGGGATTCAGGGACCTGGGCTGTCTGCCCTCATCACTTCCAAGGAGGGAGAGCCATGTGTTGCCTCTTCCATCACACACAGCCACAGCCTGCTGGCAATATTTAAAACTCTCAAAATGAAAAGAAATTACATTTTTTGTAGCCTTTTATGTCCATGAATTATACAGTAGTTATTAAGGCTGACAAACAGCTATTACTCGCTGCAAGTAGCACTTCCAGCTTTTTGCTCACTTTGGTCAAATCATTTTAATGTGTGTGATGATTAAGTAACACTTGGATTGAATTGCTCCTGGCTTGTGTATGTCAAAACCAGAAGCAGCAAGATTCAAAAAGAATGGAGCTAAACTGGTATAAATGTCATGGAAATGCAGCAGGAAGGAGGTAATCTAGACATTCCCTTACCCACTGAGGAAAGCTAGACTAGCTCCTCTAGAGCTTCAGATTCTCTTAAATTGCCATGAAGGAAGATTCTGCCTCACCTCTTGCAATGTCTCCATTCCATGGCCAGGGCTGTTCTTAAGAAGCTTGCACTAATATAAAAATCTTTACCTTACATGTTTCCAATTAATTTATGCTTTTATTACCCTTCTATGAATGTACATGAAAAAAAGACTATTGCTACCTTTCTCAGTATCAGTCATTTAAATGTCTGAGGATTAATCATGCTGTCCCTCTTAGATTTTAGCATATTAAGCAACCCAAAAACTTTTCCAGTGTTTTTGTAGATCATGTTTTCCAGGCCTCTGCTCACCCACCCTGGTCTCATTTCCAGTCATCAGCATCCCTCCTTAAGCACATTCCAGCAGAGGCCCTTTCTGGCAGTGTCAGCATTGATTCCAAGTACCTGATCTATGCCTTGCCTATGAGGGTCAACTCTCTGATGAAATTTGATTTAAATCCTTTCAAGCACCTACTTTTGGTGAGGAAAAGAGGAAAACAAGTAACTTCTCTCTTTTGCAGTGACAAGCCACAGAGCTATTCCCATTTTCTACAGCTGAGTAACAAAAGCTTGTTAATGCTCTTGCTGGTGCCACCCTAGAATCACTGCTGGGCCAGCTTTTACACTGTGTGGCTGTGCAGTAAAACACTGGTTTCAGAGGTTTCACTGCAGCCAGGCATTTTGCTTTATCCAGCTGTTCTTCTCCTATTTTCCTTTGCTTCTGCTGCTGTTCCCATCTGCATTGCACCATGTGCTATTTTTAACCTTTCCCAAAAGTTAGAAGGGTAACAGGTTGTTCACAGGAACATGTGACCAGCAGGAAATTCTCTCTGTCCTCTCTATGCTGGTGTTTTCCAAGCTCCTTCAAAATTTAAATGCCCTACTTTTGCCCACCTCAGCAGAGGCAGGAGCCTGGAAGGGCAGCAAGGACTCAATAAGCTAGATAGAGGCAGCAAGCCATCCCCACAGCGTTGGGGTTTTTCCCAGGTAACATATGCCTCTCTAAATGTTTCATTGACACTGAAAATGCAATTTAACAATCTTTTGCACCTAGACTGCAAATATCCAACACAGAAACTTCATTTTGCACACTAGAAACAGGCTTCATAGGGGTGAACTTGGCAACCAATACCAAGTATGGTGGCTACATGTGGATTAGCAGTCATCTGCAGAGGATTAAGGACCTGTAGAGGATCAGCTGGCCTGTCCTGGAGTGCTCTGTGGTGCAGCTGCAAGCACCCAGTTCTTCCCTTTGCCTGTGAAGGCAGAAAGGCCTCACTCTTACAGAGCAGTGAAGAGTGAGGTGGTGTGAGCATCACACAGCTATCCAGCAGCTCTGCCTGTTTCTGTTGGCAACACTCAACAGCACAGACACAGACACAAAGGAAGTGGAGAATGCAGCAATTTCTATGCCAAGACTATCAGAATGAATAAAAAAGGTTTTTCAAAATCTTGGCATCAAGGGCAGTGAAATTATTGGTAGCCATTACAACTACTCCAGAATCCAGGTAAAACACCTCTGCTCTTGTTATCTACAGAACAGACTGAATGAATTCTTCCACAGTTATGGTGCCCCTAGGGACACAGGCTTTGGTTACAAGGACCCATGGATGATTTTGGATGTGTTGGTACACTATAAATGTATGCATGAACTTCCATTCAGCTATGGAAAAGAAGGCTGGTCACAGGTAAGTGGAGTTCACCAAGAGGGACAGCCATGTGGACTTGATCTCCTGTGCTCTCTTCCCCCTGTTAATGTGGATTTGGGAATTCTAGCTTGAGAAGAACTGTAGTCATAAGGTAGTCCATACACCAGTGCCCCAATGCAGTGAGGAAGATGAGGCCTAAATGCCCTTCAACCAGTGCTTCAAAGACAAAATAGTGCCCAGTCTTCTATCAAAGTATGAATGTTCATAGTTCCTCAGCTAATGGTGTTTGCCATAAAACACTGCTACAGACATCGTACTAAAAACAATAGACAGGGGTCACTGAGTTCACTTTTTGCTTTCCTTCTCACATTCAATTTTAGATTCCCTTCTAAGCATATTGTCCTTTTCCAGATAAACCCCGTGAAACAGATATAACCTGAGAGTTTACCATGTGAAGGGAACATTTCTTCTGATTTTACTTATAAAAATTCATGTGGATGAAATTTGATGCAATAAAGTCTTGTTGGTACCTGCTTTCATTGATTTGCTCCATTGCATAAGGAGAGAACAAGCACGTGTTCATATAGGGCAGGGTGGGAATTCAGGAGCTGCCAAATGGGACTCTGTTACCATTGATATGGCTGGTTAAATAAACAAGGAAAAGGATCTGTGTTCACAGGAGCTAAATGTAGGTAATAGAACTGGGCTTCAGGAATTCCAAGGTTTTTTCAATTAAAGAAGCCAAAATAAGCAAGGAAGGAAATTCTAAAACAATGAAAATGATGTGGAAACTTGTACTGTTAAAAATACTGAAGACTAAATAGAAACAATATTGCCTCAATATGCAAACAGTGACACGGATCTTCTTAAATGTATCATTCTATGAGTGTTTTTAAGTGTTAGCTAGTTCCCATGGAGAATAAAGATAATACTCTGGGGTGAAGAACAGAAAGATGTCTGGTGCTGTCAAGGAGAAGTCACAAAGGAAGGAAATTTGCTGGAAGTGAAATGGGCTTGGCCAGCCTGTAGCTGGTTGCACTATCTGAGCTGTAGGACAGGATCTAGCAAGAAAGCTCCTTCAAACACTTCATGCAAAGAATTTTCTACCAACACACCATGTGGTTGTTGTTGGAAGAAGTAGTTTTAAGAGCATACCAAAACACCAAAAATATGCTGCTCCCCATCAAACATACATAACCCCACCTCCTTTAAGCCTCAGCTATGCAGGAGCAAGATGCCACTGTGTGGAAACACAAGACAAAATAGCAAGAGCAGAGGGATCCTCCTGCCAGCAAAGGTACCAAAGCTGAGTTCTAGAGTGCACAATGGTCCCCTCACTGGATGCTGCTCTAAACCTTTTGTGCTCTAACTGATCTGAAGCTACTCTGCATGAAGAAGGAACAACTGTCTCAGAAAGCGGGGAGGCATGATGGAAACAGAGCACATGTCCGGTTTTCGGCTGTTTGGAGGGCCTGGAAAGGCCCGGGGTGGCCTTGGGGCAGCCCGCGTTTCAAAGGAACAGAAGAGTCTTCAGATCTTTTCTCGGTCTCGGTGTTTATTAATTGTTTATCTAAAAGATTTTCTCTCGGCCCGACAGAGCTCTGCTCAGCAGCCAGCCATGAGCACACTCCCTGCCCTCCGGACAGTCACCTATCTTTATACCCAAAGCTACGTGTACAATATTTATCATTTTTCCCCAATACCTTTTACCCTTATTGCCCGGTGCACTTTTAGTAATGACCAATCCCAAAGTGCCACCATCACCACAGAAGATGGAGGAGAAGAAGAAGAAGAAGAAGGACAGGACACGCCCCAATTCCTCCATCTTACTTCTCTAAACCCCCCTGTACAGAAATCCTAAACCCTGTGTTTCACTCTCTAATTAACTAATCCCTTCACCACTCACCCCGGTGAAATCCTCCTATCCTCATACAGGTGTCGTCTCCTGTGTAGGGTCAAAGTCCAGCCACCAGACACTTCTGGCAACATTCCAGGACTCCCGAGCCCCCCAAGGGTGGTCTCGGTGACTCGGCACCTCAGTCCTGAGGTGCTGAGATCCCACAAGTACACAAACTGCACAGTCCTGCTTACACAATGCTGTTAATACAGCTTCCTAAACATCCTACCCCTTTACATCATTTACTGAAGGACCAAAAATGCTGTGAGCAAGCTCAAGAGACTGAGATAATTTAAGGTTACCAACTTCAGCTAAATTTTAGTTAAATCCCAACTAAACTGATACAAGGTCTGTCCCATACAGGTTTGTGCCTGTTTTCTCCATCTGCCTTTTCAGAGAATCACAGAATATCCTGGATTGGAAGAGACTCATAAGGAATTGAGTCCAACTCCCTGCTCCTTGCAGGACTATCTAACACTCAGTCACATGACTAAGAGCATCCAGATGCTCCTTGAACCCTGACAGGCTTTTACACTCCAAAGAGCAAGCAGTCCTTGTTCAGAGGATTGCAGGTGTAAAAAAGGTCACAAGATTTTTCCTTCACATAAATTTCCCTGATTTGCATGATTTCTTCTACTTTCACTTGTAAATGGCCATAAGGGTCCTACAGGGGCATTCAAACTGATTGGAAGTTTTCCATCCTGTAGAAGCTGAGATACTGCAGCTGAACACCCCCAGCACTGTAAAACACATTTTTCTGTGGATTAGGCATTTTGTGGGCTCACAGTGCACACAAATGCAAGTCCAAGTTTTGCATAACTAGAGAAAAAAAATTTTCTTGCAAAGGTGCAAAGAAGAAATGTTTCATGGGTTTAACAAGAATGGGATAATTTTGGTTAGAGATAAGGGAACATAGGCTTCCAAATCATAAAACCTCCAAAATCCCCTGCCAAATGGTAAAACAATCACAGTAGTAGCCCTGTGAAACACTCACCTCAGTTCTTCAGACATACTTTTCCACTTCTTGCAGAAAACTCCCTCTTCTCTCCAATGCAAATCTCTAGAGTTGCCTCAGCAGTCCACTGGCAAGTTGTGCTTCTCCATCTGGAATATCCTTCTCAAACTCTCATGCTTAGCAGTGTGTTCCCAAACAAAAACTGTGCTTTTCTTGCCATTAGTGCATCTTGCACTTCCAGACCACTCAACAACTGCAAAAAGTGAGGCGATGTCTGACTTGTAAATTTCAGGGTTTTTTACATGGAGAGAGTGCTTTCTGTTCCAAGTGTGGAATTCAAAGGCAGCCAGCACATGATGTTGGAGAGGAAGCAGGAGGATTTTATACTTTTATCTGATGATGTTTACTTAAAGCAGAGGCTGTTAAGCTCTCTTACATGGTAACTCAAAGTCATTCTAACACTATGATATTCTATTAATCTATTTCATTTTATTAGAGCCTGGTACAACGACTCTCACCAACAGCCTCATTTTCCCTTTCCTAAGAACTCTCCTTTAGCAGAGCTTCAGATCAACCATAGAGCATCACTCACTGCAGAGGGAGCTGGGCTGCTTTTGGTCTCCCTCATGCAATCCAGCTTCTCACAGGCTGCTGTCAATGCTCAGATCTGCTGCTCTTTTTTGTTCTGGTATGCAACACACACATCACACACTTTGGCATGGTCTCACCATCAGAGCCACATAATCTTCAGTTATGATAATCTTTGGATAAAAATGTTCAAGTATTTTAACAAGAACTGATTAGAACATCTGGGAATGATGAGCTGACAGTTTCCATGGCATTCTGTGTTATGTTTTGGACGTGTTTTACATTCCTAGTTTCTGTAGAATAGCCACAACTTCATCATCCTTTTCCCAGGAGAAAAGCAGTTTTGCTTCCCTAGCATGACACCCTAACCCCCCACAAGAGTCACCAAATAAAGTGTCTCTTCCATGTTTCAGCTGAGAGAAGCACAAGTACTCTTCCACTGGGGCCCCTTACTCATCCATGCTCTCTTTAATGGGATTCTTCACAATCCTTCAAATCTGAACTAACCTCAGCTTTCTGCTGCACTTCACCAACTCACATTTTGGTCTTTAGGGCACAGGTTAGCCTTTTAAGGACTTTCCTATTTGAGAAGCTATTGAACAGCAGCCCTTTATTTTCTACTGTTCTCTTCATACTTTTGAAAAATTCCTTGTAACCGGAAAAACACCATTTAGTTTTGCAAGACTTGCCATAGCTTCTCCCAGTAACTTTAAACTCCTGTCAGTACTCTATTAAATTGTAATTTTTTTCACCCTTTTCCACCTGATGCCATTCTCTCCTAGTTCACATGGCAGCCTCTAGCACCAACCTTCAACAAAGACCTTCACAGCCCAGCCTAATTCTCCAGTCTAGCAGCTCTTCAAAACAGTAACTTCATTTGTTATTTCCAGTAACTGAATTATCTCACTCTGCACTGTTACATCAGGTTAATTCTGCCTGCTACTGGTGATTTGTAAAAATATCCACAAATTTTCCACCTTGTCTTGAACATTTCCAGTGCTGTTGGGATCTGATATTCCATTATTGTGATGGGCAGGGAAGCAAATTTTAGGACAATTTTTTAATGTGAAATCTACAACTGATTCCACACTCCACTTACCTCTTCATATAAAAATGCAAAACCATAATCAAATGCTCTCTGGACAGCTGGGTTCATGTTCAACCAGAACAAGAAATGAAATTGTGTTGTTCTTTGTACATTCATTTAATATCCAGGCTGTAATCCTTTCACATGAACTAACAATTTATGTGTAAATGTCTTCCATGGTCTGTCTTAAATGTCATTTACCTGTAGCTGAGCTAGTATGTCCCCAAATGTCTGGACAATCCGAAATAATTTCTGACCACATGCTGATGCACGGTTTTCCTAAGCTCAGCACTAGTTATCTTTACAATATCCTTAACACTTATAGAACGAAAAAAAGTAAATTCTATTTTTTCAAATTCTTCTTCTGGTGGTTTTAACTTCTGAACTCAATTAACTGAAATCAGAAAAGGTCTGCTCACTTCACAATCAGGTCCCAAGTCCAAGAACAGTGGAAGAACATCTAACGGGAAAAAGGTTTCGTGACACACTACCATTGTAAATGACCTCAGATTTCTGGCAAAGGATATTCTGTCACTGCAGAGCACGCAGCCCCGGCACCTACTCCCACAGCAGCCATTTCTTTCACTTCAAACACACACCATCATTTGTTTCCTTGAGTCAAACAGTTTCACTGACCTCAGAGTCTGGGCCCACTGCGGGGAGCGGGCGCTGCCACAGCCGCAGCCCTTCGGCTTTCCTGGGACACTGCTGCCAGCTCAGCGCCCTGCTCGGGACGGATCCCCCTCAAAAACCCTCCTTGAACAAAAACTCCATCTCGAGAGTTAATGAGCCACTGAACGGCTGGAAGCGTTGACTCCAGAACCACTCCAGCAGCACTTAGCACACAATTAGCAACCTTCGGAGAGCACACCCTTCCCTCCCGTCAGGAAATATCAGGACCTTTTCAGTATGGGCCAAGGCAGCGTGCCGAGGCCCGTGGCGCCCGCAGATCCTTTCCCCGGCGTCCAAAGGCGGCGGCGGCAGCTGTGGCCGCCTCAGCCAGCTCGCCGTGCCCCTCCCGCAGCCGGGCCGGGCCGCACAAGCTGCAGATTGAAACCGCTGCCATTTCATCCGCACTTCTTGGGAGGCACCGAGAGCGGGTCGGGCAGCTCCGCGCCATCCTTTACCCCCCAGAACACCTCTCCCCACAGTTCCGCCACCTCACGGCACCTCCACCTGCGCAGCTCCGGAGGATTTGCCAATCCGTGTCTCTGAACACAACCGCTTTCTCCCCCTCAGGCACCAAAGCGCGTTTTGTGCCGCTCTGGGCTGGCCTGAGGAGGCCGGAGCGCAGCAGCCCCGGGCTGAGGGCAGGCCCAGGAACAGCCGAGCATCGGTGAACCGAGCAGATGGCAAAATCACCGCACCTGCCACGGCAGGGCAGGCACCGCTACCAAAAACAACCCTAACATCCCCAGGGAGGCCCGAGGGCCACTGTGTGCTTCAACAGCTGTTCCATGGGATAACCTCTGTATTTAGAATTATCCCACATCTGAATGGTACTGCAAAGGTATTCAGAACTTTTTTTTTCAAGCTCAGTAGAACTGAGAAATAATGGTAAATAACTCAGAAACTGTCAACTAAGATGTGCCACTGGGCAGGTATTTATAGCAACAGCAGATCTACAGTAACTAACCAGTCACAGATCACTTCCTCAGCAGCACAGCCTGCAGGTGTCCTCCAAAAAGGAGCTGAAACAAGGGAGAAACACCAGTCTCAAACCTTTAGTGGTCTGGCCAAGAATCCATTTTGAGATAAAATTTACAGAAGAAGAATTTCAGTTTACTAAGAACATTCACTATGTTCTAAAATTGCCATATAGCACTCATTAATTTTAAATTCGTTGCAAAGATATAGTTTGCAATTAAAATAGTAAAGAAGGCAGAAAGGGGTTTTTGCCATTCTCTCCATGTTGCGAGATAAATAATTTCTCATTTTTATATGGCATCCTGAGAGTTAAGTACATAACAGACTATATAAGATGCAAGCTTGGTCAAAATTGTCAGCATGTTTGCCCTTGTCCAAAGTGGTCGGAGAAGCATAAAAATCAAACAGTCCAATTCTAGAGTGAATTGTAACTCACTTATTATTGTACGTTCAACCCTCCTGTAGTCTTTAGTAAGAGGGTGACAATCAAACAAAAAGACTCCTGGTACACCTTCTATGTTATAAAAACAAACCCAACTTCACCACAGACATGAAGATCAATACTAAGGCTTGTGAAGAGCTGTTGCAGACAGACCTCCAGCACAGTCACTCACATTTTTGGGGGTTTTTATTTTTCCAAGGACAAAAAGTAGAACACCAATCTGTTCTATTTTAGTCTTTATTATAAACAATTCTGTAGTTTTCAGAATGGGATTGCTACATATTAGATAACAAAAACATCAAATGAATCAGTTTTATCTTTTACTAAATTAAATCAGAACCAGCAAAAGAAGGATTTTTTTTAAGGATTTAGTCTATTGCAAGAAGAACAGCTTTACAAACATGGAATTAAAGATACACATTTGATCATATATACATAAGCAGCTGATGACACTCTGGACAGAAACATACAAAGAATTTCTTTGCACATAAATAGATTTTTAAAAGTATATTTCTTTCACATGTGTACAAAATTATTTTGCTTCTATACTGAGAAAAGTTCTGGGAGACAAACAAGGACTTCTAAGAGACAAAAGCCCACACAGGATGTGTGTGGGCTGTCATGCACAAAAGAATGTAATAATACAATTTACACAGCATTCTTATACAGTACTTGAGCTTCTTATATACATACTTACAAGACACTTTTGTACATGAGATGCCACCTTTGCAATTGGAATGGCACCTCCCCTGAAAGGCTGCATTAGTTCCAGTGTTTGTATAAAAGATAAACAAGTTTCAAAAGGCAGCACCACTCTGCAGAGTCAAGGATCCACTGAGCTGCAGCTATAGCAGTGAAGGCAGTGAAGGCAGTGGGGTAATTCTGCTGGCTTCTGTGTTTACACAGCCCAAGTGGGAAAGGTTAAGACAGTCTATACAATACCTTCTACAAGATGTGTCTGTGGCTAGAAAAACAGATTTTAGCAGATCCATGGCTAAAGCCACACACTTTTGCTCTTCATCTCTTCTATGCTACTTAAGTAGATTCTGTCTTTGGGGGAGAAGTCTGGCTTTCATATGACCTTTTCTGTATGGTTATTTAACCAATGGTGGGGCTGAGTTTAGCACACACAGGACCTGTGAAACTTTTCTTTAATGCATGCAGAAAGAGTGCATAGTGCAGCAATGACAGGAGACCCTGCTAAGCTTCTGCTGGACTGGGGAATGCTCAGAACCTGTAAGAATCAGGTGCCAAGTTTGCTGTGAGACAGGTGAGGCTTCCACTTTGTTTTAGGCACAACAGTGTCAGAACGACTGGGGTTTTGCTCCTTGATTCTCTTTATCACACTTTGTCCAACTAGGAAACAGTACCCAGAGAAAACTCAGAGCAACCTACAGGTGATGCCTTTTAAGACCTGACTGTCTAGATAAACGGTACCTGGACATCAGCCATACCAAACACACGTTACAGCTACACTGTGGCTTACACACAGCCATACTCATACCAAACCGTCTGCTGATCCCCCTGGGGGTCAGGAGACCCAGGAGTGCTGCTGGAGCTGTTTCCTCTCACAGGCTCCTCCACAGCCCCAGAGCTGCTTTCCAACAGCTTACCCTGGCACTTGGTAAGGAGGGCATCACCCTGGCCTTGTCCTGGGGAAGTATTTGCCTCAGTGCTGCTGCAAACAGCTCTGGCAGGGGCCACTGTGGCCACCTCCTCAGTACGAGGTGCTGACTTGGGTTTGACTTTGGAGGGAGTATGGGATGCAGGTGAGTAGTGTTGCCCGGTGTTCACACGCTCTTGCTGCTGGACATTCAGACTGCTGCTGGATGCAGTGGGTGAGGCAGAGAACTGATGGAAGGAGAGCGGCCTCTCATCTTTAGGTGGGAGCAGGGAAAGGCGCCTCGCTTCGAGCTGCCGACTGCGGGAATCCGCACCTTGCACGGAACCCGCCGCCTTTGCGGACTGCGGCCTCTCCCTCGAGGGTGCCTGGGAGCTCGTTGGCACAGAGGCCCTGGTGCTCTGGCAGACAGTGTCCTTGCCCCCATGCAGCTCTGCTCCTGACTTCTGAGGGCTCTCCTGCCTGTAGGCCTCTGGGCCAGCAGCCCTGAGGAGGTCTGCAGAGGCCAAGCTGAATGCCCTGTTCAGCGACGTGCTCCTCCTGCCCGCACTCCCGGGCTGCTGAGGCTGCGCCATCTGCCGCACCCCGCTGGCACACTGCTGATGTGCCGGGTGAGGGAGCTTAAGGGACCCTTGGGGGTTTGCCAGAGCATCAGGTTCAACTTGTCTCAGGTTTGGCTTCATGTAATTGTCAGGCTTAGCCGTTCTTCCTTCTTCACCAGCCACAGCCATCTTCACAGTTGGAGCAACAAGACTAGTGGGCATCTTAGCAGCCTCCTTTCTGGATGGCTGAACCAGCAAGTTTCCAGCAGCTGAAGGCTCATTTGCTTTCCTAAAATAATCACTGAGCAAGTCATCTCTGTTTGTGGAGGTGTCCTGGTGTGAGAAAATATGCATGTCACATTAAAGACAACACATTTTGTTTAAAGAATCATGCAGAACACTGTATTAACAAAATCTCCCTTCCCACTTAACTTAAATCAAACACAATAATAGATTTTACATAGTGGAAACAGAAGAATGCTTAAAATGGGTATAAATCCAACCCAAGGAACAATGTGCTTATTGTAATTAGATTGCGACAACCTTGCTTGCCAGGTTAATTGTCTTAATTTTAAAATAATTTTGGTTGCAACCTGGACAGCAGCTCTTTTGCTTCCTTTCACATCAGCCACTGTCACTTTAACATCAATATCATATTGATGACATCAGACATTAATATCAGCAGATATCAATTATATCTGTCATATTCCAGAATATAATTTATCTGGATAACTCTACTGTAACTTCAGGAATGTAACAGAAGTCAATACCTTGAGGAGATCTGCTAGCACTACAAAAAAATTTAATTCCTTCTTCATCGATTCCCTTCCCCTCTCCCATTCAACATGTGATGTATGTTAAGAGCTGCATGTACAATACAATGAAATGTACAAAAACCATTACAAAAATTGTTTGCCTACAATGAACTTACAAATTTCATGTCAGACAATTAACCTGGTGGTAAAAGAAAATACACAGTGAGTATTTCATGGGGATGGTCCATGCAATCAAAAAACGGTGATGTTTGAACAGCTGTCACTGTACTATTAGTAAAAGACATGCTCAAAACAGTTAAGGGACATGCTGTCATTACAAACAACAATGATAAACAAGCTCATGAAATTTACTTCTTTACTCTTCTCTAGGGAGCATGTTTAAAACTTAAGGCACTTATTTCACTAGTGTTCCAAATATTTCTTCCAGTCAAAAACCTCATTTTCCGTAAGCAAACACCATCAATGGCAATAGTGCAGTGTGAAAATTTCTAAGCTCAACTAAGTGTTAAAGTGTTAAGGTTATTTTTAACTTTATTTAAACAGCTGTTATGGACATTAGCATTACAGAATGACGAGTCCTCCGAAAGCACGCATGTGTATGAACAAACGCTGCAAATGCTTCATGAGCAATTAATGCAAGTGATCTGGCAGCCTTTAAAGTAACAACTAGGAGTTACAGTATGCTTCTATAGGTATTAATATGCTAGCAAAAGCTGTGGTAAGTCAGGAGCTGTTGCCTTCATAATAAGAACAATGGATACCCTGGGGATATAGAATGAAGCAGATCTCCTATTTCCCCTGCCTGTTCTGTGCCTCATGCTGCTGGGATATGAAACACTGAGGACCGACTCGAGAGACTGCGAATGTTCCTGATGAATGGAAGGACATAGGGAGTAGCAAGAGGGATACAGGGCATCAGCTTCTAACAGAAACTGGTGTAATGAAATCATTTCACTCTCATTTAAACTGCGCCGATGCTGAAAAGGAACAGGATGACAGAAAGAATGAAAATGAACATGGTCAGGTAGTTACAGACACACAAAAGTAATAATTTTAAACATCTCGAAAAGCTAAGAATTGTACTTAGGGTAATGAGGGAATAGGAGGTATATTTCAACATTTCTGTGAAAATTCAAGGACCGGAATTTACTGATGCAACAAAATGGCACAGCTCTGCTGATTTCAATACTTTTACCAAGGCATTTATAAAACAGAAATCTCCATTCACTTAGACTATTAATTAACTGTTTTTAAGATACTAACCTGTTCAATAGTGCACTGCCTCACTATTGTACAGCATGTCTGAGCAATGAAAGACAAATACCATCTTGAAAACAAACATTTAGTTCTTGAAAAAGGCACTTCAATGAGTGACATATTCTTGCAGTCACTGAACCAACAGGGCAGTGTCAGTCAACACACAAACATGGTGAAAGTATCAAAAACTTCCTTTTGCAAGAAGAACCTTTCTCAAACACACTGATATTTTCAGATTATGAGATGGTTTTAACAACTGCATATTTTGCACTTTAACTGAAAATTATTCTAGGTTTCATTCCTAATTTTAGATTTAGCAGCTGAAAATTACTCAGAAAACATACCAGTTTATAAATAAAGATACCTGGAGCTGAGAACTGATGATACGAAACCTTGACTGCAATTATTTGCTAGCAAAAGTACTTGCAGTGAATTATCTGATTTGCCATAGCTGATAAACAAAAATGAATTAGCAGAGTGCTATATGAAAGCTAATTTTATATGAAAGCTAATTTTACCTTAGTTATTGAAACGGTCTCATTTGTTTTGCAAGATTCAATAGTACTTATGTATATGAACAAGGATCATCTTGCCTCTCTCTGTTTCCCTATGCCCTCATCCTCCTAAATCAGCTTTGAACAGTTTTTTGACATCTGAAATGGGCTATCTAGCTCTATTTACTTACACTTGGTAGAGACAGCCTGTTGCTCTCTTCCAAGAACTCTTCCAAAGTTACCATCTCACTGCCAGGCGAGGCAGATCGCTGCCTGCCTGTGTGACACTGGGATGGATTGCTCCTCTGAGGTATATCACAGGACATCAAACCACTCCTGTGCGAGGAGGACTCATGCCTGCTGCCAGGGCTAAAGAAAGCAGCAGCAGAGTGAAGGGAATACGAATCTCGGAGCAAGACTGGTGCCTCTCTGCTTGGCACCATATCTTCACTGCTGAGGCTCTCAGTTCTACCATGGATATGGTCTAAGGAACCTGAGGAGAAGCATAAATACCATTAATGACACTGCTCTGACACAATTTCAGTAGATTTCACACTCAGGTGGGAACTTATCATCCAGGGATGTTTCCACACAGACTGGGTAGCATTTTTTACCTTCATTTTTTCAGAGCTTTGAAAAATCAGGACTACTAAATATCTTACAGCACCTTAAACAAGCACAATTACTCCACCAGAGAATAAAAATAGCACTGGAGGCTAATAAAAGCCTTATATTAGTAAGATAATGTTGGGGTGCCTCTTTACAAGCTGTATGTCATTGAACCATCTCTCAGTCCTGGCTGTGTGATCTGAGAGTTAGAACCTGACAGTGGAAAAGCAGAAAGCGGATTTTTCCACAGTATCAGGTCTCTTGGCGTCATTCAAGGATGCACAATTTGCAAAAGCAAATCTCGAGAGCACACTGATTCCCTGCACAAGCTGTGTGCAGAGTAAGAACCACAGAGATCTCTTGTGAGAGTCTAAGAGTGGCTGATATTTCCCACAATACGATGCCAGTCAGACTGAAGCAAAACTCGACTGTCTGCCTTAAAAGCCACCCCTTGCCAGAATCAATCTTAGAAAAGCACTTCTTGCCAGCAGTTTTGATTCCCAAGACAGCCATGTCCAGATTGCATAATCATTACCATTTCAAAACAAGTCTTCAAAATTAATTGGAAGGAAAATGGCATTTTACACACAGTTTAATGGAATTTCACTTCCTGTTTGTCACAACTCAGCTGTAAAAGCTTTACCTTTCAAATTGAGAGGTGAACTACTGCTGGAAGCGTTCCTACTGCTCTCTAAACTGTTTGGCCTGGACACTGAAAAACACAAATCAAGCATTGAACAAACAGATCTTAAGTTCCTCTGATTCTCTGAAAGACTTGGCTACAGTCTCCCTTCTGAAAATAGGACCTGTGCAACTAAGTCACTTTGAAAACATTAACAGCATAATAAACACAGGATGCCAAGATCAGGACAGAGTAGAAGACACCTTCATTTTTCAAGTTGTTTAGGATCCATCTTGTTTATCTCATTTTTTGCACAAAGAAACACATTCTAGGTTTTTACAGTAACTATAAAGTAATGCAGATACTGAAAAAGTTCAAGAATAAGTTGCTGTCTCTTTTTCAGTTTTCTTTGGAAGGAGCTGGTGGCCAGCTTGCAAATTCAGTTTTCCGCAAATTCAGTTTTCTCTAAGCAGGCAGTGCTGCTGCTTCAACAGCATTCGCACTGTGCATCCACAAGCCCCACAGCAAATTTCTCTTACTGCTGATTCACTCCCTTAAGTAAGGAATCAAACATTCTCCAGAAAAATCAACAACTAACCTGCAGGACATGCATTAAAAGGTCTGTTGGTGGTGGAAGGCAACTTGCCTCAATGCCAACATTGCTTTGAAAATTCATTTTGGCAAAATATCCATTAAAAGCTTCAACAGAAAACCAGAAGCAGTTAGAATCCCATTCCCAAAATGGTGCTGAATTACTATACCTCTTTCTGTAACATAAATGCAACTAAACCACTCCAGGACAGCTCATGTGGATGCAATGAAACAAGTCTTAATGCAGATGTTTGGAGCACTCACACATGTTACAAGCTTACCGTGCCGTCTGGTGCTTGCAAACTCCACATCTGGGGACTGCTCACACAGGTTATCTTCTGAATTATAGCCTGGTAAAGAACATGAAACTTAAAAGGCCAATTGAACACAGAAAGGTTAATCCTTCAGGTCTGTCTCCAACACATTCTAGCTGTGTAGAAGACTGAGGTGATCAAGAGGGTTTTATAGGCCCATCTTCTAAGCACTGTGCAGGGAACCACTGAAGAACTGACTCTCAAATATGCTCTGCCAAGTTGATGACACTACAAGAGCGTTTAAACCCCACACCCCATCAATTAAACCATTCAGCAGAGAAAGCAGGAGTGAAAATATCAGTGCTCTGCTCTTGTACTTGAATGCCACTAGCAGCCTCGCAGGGACTGTGGAGCAGCCTGCCTGGCACTAGCAGCTGCTGTACCGAATGCACACACACCTTTTGGCCTGCTCTGGAGCCGGGAGATGGGGGTGGAAGTGTGCACGTGAATGGTTGAGCTTGAGTAAGTCCTGGGACCCATTTCCACACAGCTGGCTTTTGCTGCAGAGTCTGCTGAGATTTCAGCATTATCATTGCTGCCTCCGTGATGGGAATTCCTCTTTTGCTTTAGGTCCATTAGCACTGGTGGGGAGAGAAGTAAATGAATAAGACTCAATGAAAAATAGCATTAGGGGATTTGCATTTATCTGCCCATACAAACATGACAAACAGGCACAAAGAAACTGCACAACAGAGGCGCTAATTTGGCAAGCTTTTCCATAAACAGTGCAATAGTGGATAGGAAATTTCTGCCACCAGCTTGTCAATCATGTGTGCTCTCTGTAAAGTGTGGGAGTGACAAGGGCTGCTTAGTGCCAGTGGGAGGGTTGATATTATACATGCAACAATTACTGTGAAAGGAGGAAGAAAAGGATCAAAGACATGAATCCAGAAAAGATAAGTGAGGTGTGAAATTCCCACAACATTATTCCTTGCAGGTGCATTTTATAAGAACTTACTTCGGTAATAAAATAGAATACGGAAAGAGTGACAGTAGTCATGCTCTTACTCAAAGAAAAATAATGCTGATTTGAAAATTATCTATCATGATCCGTGCACTAAGCTAACTGCTTTCAGGTCTATATCTTTGCTGTGGATAAGAGCTCAGTCTTTACAAGGCTGAAACTCTGCTCTTACAATGTCCTGGTGCAATGATTTTTAAGTGAAGTTCCTGGGATCTTAGCAGGAGAATAACAAAAACTCTGCTAGAATATAATTTAGATTAAGAACCTGAAAAATTATTTTCTACTGAAAAAGCAGGTTAAATAATTTCTTGTAATGTCAATGTAATGCTTCAAGGCACACCTAGAACAAAATTTAAAACTATTTACTGCAGAAAACACACCTAATGAGATCCAAGATTCTAGATTTTATATATTTCTATGGAATACTTGATTAAGTAACAGAAACTAAATGCTGAAAATGCAACAGAGTGCAGCAGTCAAAATAAGCAACTTGCAGAGACAATGGACAGACAGTTCAAAGCACAGAGCAGCTGTGAAGTTGTATTAGAGGACTGGACCAATGTGCTGTTATCTTAGGTGGCTCCTGGAAGCTGACTTCATTCAGGAACAGTACTTTCTCCCTAGGTCTGCATGGGCTCCACAGACTGGGCCAGCACTTGCTCTCAGAATTGAAACATATGCCATGTCTGCAGGGGCAACTACTGGCTAAAGGTTCACATGCAGATCTGTATTTCTAATTGACTTCCTAGATACACTTAACACCTTCCATGGACGCCAAAAAAATTAATTGCCCTGGAGACTAACACTCTGCACAAATCCCCAGATGGGCAACAAAAACCAGACTGCTCTGCCAGAGTCCCTGATTGTGCCACTGGGGACAGTTCTGAGTGAGAAGGGAAACAAGATCTGGCCTCTGCTGAGCCCTGGGTAGCACACCACCCATACTGCATCCAATTCTCTAACAGGTGGGGACTGGACCTGCACATTCATTTCAGAAGCCACTAGGTCATGAATATTAGGCAACAAGAATTCTGGGCAATGGATTAATGAAGGTTATTCCCAACCTCAAGAGAACAAATCTACATTCTTCTTCCAAAAAAATCTGTTGAAACTGAAGCAGAAGAAACTGAAACGTCATCTCAATTCAAGATGAATTTTCTTAATTAGGACAAAACCTTGGTAAATATCAGGTCTGAATGTGAGCACCAAGACACTTGGCTGAGAATAATTTTTCCAGTAGCTTCCATTCAAAGCTAGACTACTCAAAAGCAGAAAAAGGTGTTATAAAACCTTCCTTTTTGAAATCATTTAGTAGCACAGACTATTGGAAAAATCTCTGGAGCTTGAGACTGTATTTTTATTTTATTAGGACTACCACACTGTAGAAAGCATAGCAACAGCAAACCAGTTCAACACTTTAACTGGACACAATGCAAGTACATGACTGCAAGAAAATACTCAAGCGAAGAGCAACTTCACTTACTGACAACATGCACCACAGCCAATATACATACGCAAACTGAATGCCATGGGGTCCCCTAAAGTGTGCTGCATTGAAGAAATGATCCACAGTGTGCAAGAGTGATTCATCTTCTACAGGAAAAATTAAGTCCATGTTCACTAATCTTTGCTTGTATTTAGAGTATTGTATAGACACGCTGAGTGTCTCTATCAATGTGCGTGTTCTTTTATGGCATGGGGGATTTTTTTTTTAATTTTTTTTTAATATTTGTCAGAAATAAATGAAGATAAATGTTACAGAGAAGGTGTTAGAAAACTCCCAGTTCCGGGAAAGAAAGAATTTCATTAGGAGAGGATGGGATGTCGGAAGAAGACCAGAACCGGAGCCGATTAGAGAAAGACTGATGATTCGATGGAGACTTAGGAGACTTTTCTTTATCCTTGCTTTTGCTTCTCAAAAAGGCAATCTTTTTGCGCTGTGCAGCTAAATTGTTATCACCCAGGTATCACAAAAAGAAGAAGAAAAAAAAAAAGTAAAAAAAAAAAGCCTTATAAATAAAACTTAAATGACTTAACACAGATTAAAGACTACACAATCAGTAAAAACAGAAAAGGCTAAAACAATGACCAACACCTATAATGGAGGACTGATGAATGAATAGCTAAACATATTTAATCTGACTCAGATTAAGGCATAGATAAACACATATATACAATATTTAAGCAAGTCCACTAAGAAAGTACTGTTAGATCATTCAAAATGTTTTTGCTTTATAATATAAAATTAAATTGGTGTACATGTCACTCAGTGATAACACACTCAAATTTCCTAGAGGTCTCCTAGGCTTTAGTACTGGTGAGCCTCATCTCCACTTAAGTGTGTTTCATGTAGCATCACAATGAATGAAGCCCCAGAGACCTTCTGTTGTCTCTGGCACTCTGCAAGGGCCTTGTTCTGTGGCAACCCAAGCCCAGCTTCCCATGCTGAACTTAGGATGCATGTCAAACACCTGGAATCATATGGATGATCTTATTCCATAAAACATCTCTTTTTACTTTAAGTGAATAAATGACCTCAAAGAATTAGAGGAAGAATTTTACCCAATTCAAACAAAAGCTTCAGACACAGGTACTTGCAGTAGTTTATACTAAGAGTTCTTTTCTCAGCTACTCCCCTTCTGTTTCCCACCCCCCACAGTTGGAAGACAGGCATTATTATTCAAATATCAATTTCAAAATTGCTTCTTGGAAAGTATTCCTGGAGTATGACAATCTATGTATACAAGCTGATAGAAGCTATCTCAATGGAATAAACAGAGCTTGGGACATATATATTATCTTTAATAAGGATGAAAAGTATTTATTTTGAGAAACTTTCTTTTAAATTTCCCATAATTAGGAACATCTGATTTAATGTATAAACTAACTTAAAAGAAAATCATTCCATCTTCCTTACATATTCCTTAAGTGCTAAAAATATAATTTCATCATTTTACATGAAAAAACTACCAGTTTAATTCTAAATCAAAACATGGTATTGTTTCCAAAATCCCGCATTATGAATTGGTTATTTACAATAAATGGGTTATTTGTTCTGCACGTGCACCACCTGCTGGCAGTGGCTGTCAGCCAGCTCATGCCCCTCAAAGAGCCTGAACCACACACTACTCCATAATCCAGCTTTAAATGCTTTGCTGCAAAACCCCAGTAAATGAAGTATTAGAACCAACTTATTCAGTAACAATGTATTATGCAATACATCTGGGCAAACAGAGACTGAAGGGAGAAGTAGAAGATAAAAGGAAGAAGACAAACTAAAACAAAAACAAACCTATTATCTTCTAGAGTTTACTCAAATTTCTAGCTTAGGGTTTTATGCATACTAAAACTTCTATTGTACTAAAAAAAAATCCCAACAAACGCCCAAAACCAAACAACTAACAAAAAAAAAAAAAAAACCACCAAAAAACCCTAAAACAAACAAAAAAGGACATAAAATATAATGTGATTGGGCATTAACATATCCTAGATATTAATTTTTTTTTTTTTTTTAATTCAGCTCATGAATTTAGGCTGGGCATTCCTTACCTTTGTTTGAAGAACACCCAGGGCTCTCTCTCTCTTCCATAGGGTTTGACCCTGGAGAGGTGTTCTCCTGAGCCTCGTGTTGATGTTTCAATTTTTGGGAGGCAGATGGAGAGTTTACCATCTCTGGGGATTCACAATGCCATGTGGAGCTTTCTGCTGCTGGTTTCAACCGCTCCCTTGAGGTCTCCTTCTTTGGCTTGATAAATTTCACTAAGGCTCTGGCTCCAATCCAGGGGTTTTTCCTGATAAAGCAGGTTTTGTGAATGGAATCCAGAAAATGCTACAAGAAATACTCTCCAAAGAAGTTTACAGCTGTGCTAAAGCCATCAAGCCATCCTACATTTTTTGTTTACTGTCATGAATTGGTTCAAAAAATGCACCATGAATTTCACAGCATTTGAGATCCATTTCCCTACTGAAGTCAAAATTACTTTTACAGAAATATTTCTTCAGCACGAGAAATGTGAGAAAGACAACTGTTCCCTCTGCTAGAAATCTAAACTACACATATGGGCCTCATAAGACATTCTTATAGTGTGACAAACTCCACTACAGGAACAGACTGAAGAGGAAAAATGAAAGCTGCTTTGAAGCCTCTTTGCTAAGGTTATAAGGTTATGTACAGTGGAATTAATTTGGCTCTTTTTTCGTTTTATTAGTATAATTTTTAAGTCCTTCTCTCTAACAGACTGGTTATGCCTTGCTTTGAAAGAGCAGCTCTGAAAGCTCCTAGTGCTGCTTGGTCACATACTGGGAGCAAAGTGGTTCTTTCCCAATTATTTTGGGAGTTTCAGATTCTTGTATTAATACAGAGGGCCCCACATGAGGCCCTGTACTCTACATTAACTCAACCTGCTGCCTCAGGGAGTATCTTGCAGAGTGAGAGGGAAGAGACAAGTGGAGATGACACCACCCATAATTCAGATGAATTTTCTGTTATCCCCAGTTATGGAAAGCTTTTTCTTGCCCTCACTGATCTGTACAGCAGAATGAATCCATTTGGAACTTACTTTTTTGGAGCAGGATCATAGAACTTGTACTGGTCCATTATCTTCTCTTCAAGTTTTTCCTTATGTCTTCTTAAGGCATTCAATTTATCACTGTGAGGGTGGAAAACATATTCTGAGTCATCTGTATGAAATTAAGCATAATCAAAAAACTGAAGACCAAAAGCCACCAAGAGAAGAAAGAGACAGAAATATATTCCTATCCTGAACCTTCAGGATTCCCAGTCTGTTTGGAGAGGGCAAATGCAAAAGCCTACCAACCATGCTGATGGGTGATTTTTGTGCAACAAAGCACGAAAGGTGAAAGAACAACAGTAGATGGTGGTGCAAGATTACTAACTAATATCTCAGGCACATTTTGTTTGGAGGGTGTTAAGAATAACTGTGGTTTTTACTGATTATTTTGTTAACCTACACAGGGAAGTTGGCAAATCTTATTTTCATTCAAGTAGTAAGGCAAATGCACCTCCACGACAGAACAGTCAGACACCAGGATAAACAGATCAGAGAACATCTGAACTGTATTCAACCATATTTCAGCAATTTCTAACACTTCAACCATATAAGCCAGTACTGCTATAAAACTTAACTCAGTAACACCCACATCATCCTGATGTGTTTAAACTAAAATTCTTGGGATTAAGAACATTTTTCTTCCTTCTTTCATACCTATATGAGAAATCCACTGCAGTGAAAACAGGATTCTTTGTAAATACATAGTATCTTTAAACAGGGTATTTCATTTCAACGTGTCAACCTGGGCATGAAGGACACAGCAATGTATGTTGATGAATGTATCCTTAAAAACAACATCAAAGCAGGTATTTCTTGAAATACAAATGAAAAAAGCATGACAAGTATGAATATTTGCTATTCTTGAGGAACCTAAATACAAAATAACACTCATAAGACTGTATTTTTGTTGCAACTTGGCTGTTTTCCAAAACCTTAAAACTCTTTGCCAACCTCCTCTTCTTTGAGAAGTACCACTGGGTTTAGCATTCCATCTTTTCTAATTGTATTTTCCACATAGGTTCATCTGTATTACTTGAAAAGAGCTGCCCAGGTGTTTTGTGAACAACCCTTTGCAGTAAGGCAATGCAGAAACATTTTGTGCTTTCTTCCATTACAGTTATCTCCTACCAAACATCCCCTTTTCCAACAGCTATCAAGAAGACCTATCATTTCACTGCCTGCTCTTCTAATCCTGATAGATCATTTGTTTTCTATATTTGTCTAGATTACTTAAGGTTTCACAATTCAAATCTCTTTTTTCTTACATGTACTGTTTCTGTTCTTCATGATACTGCTCCTTGCTCTCCATGTTCTGCTCCAATAACATCTGATTCTGCTGGCTCAGCATCTGAATCTGGCTCAGGAGATGATGGTTTTCTTCTTCCAGATTTCCCTTTAGCCGGGACAGGAGCTACGAAACAAGACAAATTCATCTTTCCTCTCCATCTGGCTTCCCTGGAGTGCACCATAATCAAGGTAACACAACAGCATGGCACCCTAAAATAAAAACTATACACTTCAAACTATGTGTGTGTGTTGTTTCATAGTTTGACCTTCTGTATACAGCATGTCCAAAGCTTCACACCATGTGTGGCAGCTCTCTAAGCCCAAAGCAGCAGTAGCTGGGTATTCACAGCCTCTCACCTCACAGTGGTTATCCAGCTTGGTCAGAGAGATATCCATGGATTGGTGCTGTTCTTTCAGCTCATCATAGCGAGCTTGCCAACGATTCAACTCCAGCTGAGAGTTGTTCAAGGAAGTTTTCAGCTCTTTAGTGTGTGAATGGAGCCCTTCATACTCTGCCTTTAGCTGGTTGTGCAAGAAATTCACCCTAAACACGAAGAAGACAGCAGGCTTATGAAGGACACTTCACAGAAATGACCTCACATTCAAAGACCACACCATCAGTTTGCAGCTCTCACTAAATCAAACACAGTTCCAAAGAGTAACTCCTAAGGACATTTTTATTCTAAGCATTTCATAAAATTTTAAGAATTTTAGTGGTAACATGACAAAAAAAATCAAATTTACAAAATAACTGAAAGGAAAATACATGAAAAATAAAACTGCTATTTCTTCAATATGTAAGAAACACACCACAAACTTCTGAGGCCCAATGTATTTAAGAGGATTGGGATATAAAGGCAGATCTATTTGGCACAAATAAAGAAAACTCACATGTTATTTTTTTATCCTGATGCATGAAATATGAACATTTAAGTGTGAAACACTGTGGTGTTGTAAGAAGATACTGTAGCATTCTTTTACACTTTGAGGTAAATCTAAAAATGCCTACAAATCAGGAAGGCACAACATTAAATAACTAGATGAACAGATTAATTTCTGTATCTGCTGACAGATAAGCCTGGTTCTGCCAGCCCTGCAATCAACATTATGCAACATCTTTGTCCCTAAGAAAATGAATTAGGGACAGCAAACTTGAGAAAACCTCTCAAGAGCTCAATACTGTTCTAAAGTACACTGGTACAATTATAGCTCAACTTAAAATGTGATTTTAAAATATTATTCAACCTGACATTGCTTTAACTTGATGTGGTCTTGGCCCCTCATTTGCACCAAAGAGATTCTCAGAACACCTCTGTAGTATGAACAGGGCTACAGGGATGTTTGTGGGTGAGGCTCTCAAAAGGGGCTCTGCCCCAAGTTAACAGCTACCCACTGATCAAGAGTTTCTAAGACAGCTTTTAATAACAGGAATGGCAATTTTCTCTGGGCAGCAGAAAATAAACAGTGGTAACTCCTAGAGCTAAAATCATACTGTGTAAAAACCACACACCAGTGCTCCTCAAGGGGAAAAAAGCCAGTATAATTTGGGGGCTTGGGCATTTGTAGTTCTGCCTAAAGGCAAGTGCTTGGAAACAATTCACTGCAGAAAATGCTTTTGAACTGAACCAACCAAGCCTATTTTGTATGAGCAAAGGTTCCAGGTCTGAAGCACCAAATAACAGTATCAGTTGACAGTATTCATGAAGCTGACAAACTTTAACAAGTAAAAATTATCAAATTAACAACAGCAAAATAGAGAAAAAAGAACAGACACGTTATATGAAGGTACTTCAGAGCTAATGCAACACATCCATGTTTTGCATAATTGACTTTTAATTGATATATTTAACAATTTAGCAAAGCAACCATACCTGTCCAGTTCCTCCCTCAGCTTCTGATTTTCCCCAGTGGTTATTGCATTTGATCTTCTCTCTTGTTGCAGAACCTCTCTCTCATTTTTTAAAACTAATTCCAACTCTTCCAATTCTGCTTTGTGTTTCGTTAAACTGTTGTATCTGCAAAAGGAAGAACAGCATACACTCAGCTTTCATTGAAACATTTTTCTTCCTCTGGGTTAATATTTTTAATAGGTAATAACACAATGATTAGAAAGCAATTTTTTTTCTGACTTTATTTATTTCATCCACATTTATGTGGTTAAACTTCTATCAAAGCTGAAGAATTCAACACTATGCATGAAAATTCAACTTAGTATACAAGTCAGCAGACAAGACTTTGGGAAAAGAGAAAGAAAAAACAAAGCATTTTTTAAGGAAACGGGTACACAACTGCCAGAATCTTACTTCAATTTCAGATTCTGGTAATTTAGTAAGAGCATGAGATTCTGCAAAATGAGTGGAAACTGCACCACTGAACTGGAATCCCAGTCACAAATAACAGAGTGGCAAGAGTTCAAAACCTGACTAGAAAGCAGCTCCCAAAAGGCAGCAGGAAAACAGTGCAATGAGCAAGAGTTTGTTAGGGAGCCACCTAATCCATACTAGGTTATATGCATGGGTAATAGCATCCTGCACATCTACTCATCTCCTGCATGTTCCAGACAGATGATGAGCTATCTGTGAGCTGACAGCAAAACACCTTTAAGCACAGACTGACTCATCTGCTTGAGTTTTCATTAGTGAAAAAACCAAGAGCAAAACCAGTGTTCACATCCAGGCCTCCACTATTACTTGGTTTATATAACTTGTGCATAAACCATTCAGGGCAGGGAGATGGGGAGAGAGAGAGGGTTGAAGCCATCAGCCCTCTCTTTAATTCTGATCTCTGGAATGCTAAACTAACCAAGGTGTGGAACAACTTCCCTGATATTTGGCACATGGATTAGGCAGGCTCAGCCTCCCTGAGGTGCTTCACTACCTGCATCCAGAAAACTCTGAGAAGAACAGGGTGGACTGACATCACTTCACAAGGCAGCAAGCTGTTCCCAGGTATTTTTTCCCCTCTGGTGGCTTCTGTCAGAATCTGTGGCCACACAACACCATCAGAGGCCACTGGGGCCATTAGTGCAGTCAATGTCAAAAGTCATCAGCACAATTTTGGTCACTGTAATAAAATTTACAGTGCATACTATCTATCACATACATCTGTGTCAAAAATGGAGAAATACTTTTCCAAGTACTTTTAAAAGAGAATCTAAGTGGAAGATGCAGCATTGCTTAAAAAGCTAAAGAGAACAAGTATCTTTCTGTGACTCTCATGCCAGCAGAGATGAATGCAGAGCACAGTTACTCTGCAGTCATGAAAACTTCAAAACAAAACCAAAACCAGCAGACAGCACCAAATACACTGACTCCTGCCAACTTGTTTTTCTTTCAGGCTACCATTCCATTCATCCCAGGGTCAAATTACAGCCTGTCCCAAATTCCAGTCCATTGAAGGGCCACACAGGAAAGTACCTGTCTCCCAGACAAAAGCTGCTTTATGCTACTCATTCCCAGTAACAGCAGTAGAGTTTAATTAACCTTATTTATTTGTTTTCTTGCTCCATTCAGCTCTGGGACATTTCAAATTCAATGTCCATACAATAAATGGAAGAACCTGAAAGCAGAGGAAGGTTTCACATCCAGCTCCAAGAAGCATTTTAGACAAACTGTGTGCCAATGCAGAGACTGAGAACACAAACTCCAGTCAGTCCTTTGGCAGAGATTACCATGGCTGTCTCTGCAGAAACTGCACTGTAAATTCTTTTGCTGACTCTGTATGATAGGGCTACTTTGTTCATTTTTATCCAAGCCCTCTATGTTTTAAAGAGGGCTCCTTAGAGAGAAGCAGAATACTGGTCCAGCATTGCCAGCCTGGCCCAGCACCACAGGCTGCCACATTGAGCCTGAGGCAGACCACAGCTGCTCCCCTGGTTGTTAGGTGAAAGGTAAGAAAGAGGAGAGAGACTATCTGCAAAAATGGAAATGATTGTTCGTGTCTGGAGCCCGAATGAAATCCTCAGGCAAAATCTTCTTGTAGTAGAGATTCAGCCTGGAGTCTACAATTTGAGCACAATCTGTGCAACCTGACAAGCTCTACCACCAGGGACCAGGTCACCCTTCCTGGAGACTATTCAACACTCATGCTCATTTCACTTTTTAAAGCATCAGGCTCTTAGAAGAGTTTCAAAAAGATTTTCTCATACATGAGTATAGAATTCATTTTGGCTCTGACACAATCTATTCCCAGGACTGAGGAAATGTAGTCCTCTTTACTCCTTTTGGCTTTTATTCTTTCTGCTGCTTTTGGAGGAGAAATACTATGGGTAGATATTTGTGAATGAGACAATTTTGAAAATGCTCAGATATGATAAAAAGTGTGACAAAAGGAACCCAGAAAAATAACTACCAGGCAGCACCGGTAACATAATAATACAACTCCCTGCTATATGTAACCCTGCAAAGCAGGGATTCTTTTCCCAGTGTCTCTGCAGGATTAGACTTCTCCAAACTAAGCCACAAAGAAATGCTCAGGGATCTGTTAATCATCTGTAGCTACAAAATTATTACCTTCCCTTAGTAATATGCAATATGTAAAGCAGTTTCAAAAATTCATTAGAAGCCAGCCTGTGTGCTCACTGAGACCATCAGACAGACACCTCAAAGTCAAACAACTGCTATTAATGGTAAATGACCCTAACATACTAATTCTCCTCTTCTTGCTGAGCCAAACCCACACATCTGTGGTTTCCTGGGCTATGACAGGCCATTTCACTGCAGTTACAAACAACCCATTATTAAATCCCCACTGCAGTGTTAATATGTGCAGAAAGAACCAAAACTGGTTTACTGAAGTTTGCTCAGGTGCAGAAAATATTCTGTGGTTAGAATGCTGCAGAGTGAACTACACAAACCTTTGGGACCTTGGCTGTACATGTTGTTGGATGTGCACAAGCCAACTGAAGTTGCTGTGGATCTTCCTAGACCAGCTGCAATCATAGGTTTGTGTGGAAGTGTAATCCTGCCTTAAGCAACAGAACTCTGATTACAGAGCTGCCAACAGCTGAGGAAAACCAATCACCTTGGAGTTGTGACATACAAAACCCATCTCCTAAACACCACACCAGAAAACTTCTTGGTTGCACTGAGCTGCTCTGGGGAAAACTTAGCAGGTGGCGCATTCTAGCTGAACTTGAAATTGAAATATTCCATCTTAGCAGTCACAGACCTTAGTTAAAAAGAAGAGGTGTAAGACAACTCTTTTTATGCTACTCTTTCTCCCTTCTGCTCCCTCAGCAGCACATGATGGAGGGAGAACAAAACATGCACTAAAAAAGTAGCTTTTGGCTTTTTTCCTGACAGCCAAATGGAGTCCTCGCACAAATCACCTTGATAATTACCTTTTAAGACTGATCTGCTGAGGAGGATGCTGCACACTTAGTACTGCCAAACTCAACTTGCTTTGAATACAGAGAAGGCCACCATCTGCTCCCCTGCAACGCCTCTCACTGGGAGTCACATCTCAGAAAGAGAGTCTAAACTGTTAATGATCACAGTGGTGGCCCTCTGTAGATAACTTCTTCTTTGAAAAACACTTTTTCCTCAGGCTAGAGTTGCTTAGTGTTTGGTACTCATCAAGCAAAGAAAGAACACAGCAAATTGCCTTAACACACTGCAGTGTAGTAATCTCAAGCAAAGCCTGAATCAATGAGAGCCATTAATCAGTCTGAGAAAGACTTGGTAAGCAGGAACAGTGTCTGGGTAATCACTTACAGCTCATTTAGTTGACAGCCAAGCAGCTGTCCTGTCACACAGCCCCAGTGGATATTTTAATCACAACAGTTTACTTCTGTACTTCATAAAAATCTACCACACATTGTATTTGCCAGCTCCTTAGTCTTTCAGGAAGAAAAGTTTAGCACCAGTTTGCAGTCCACCAACAAGGATCCCCACCAAACTGCTCTGAACCCAACTCATGATCTTGCACAGAAATGAAATCTAAATAAAAGTGTTTTGAGGAAAATCTCTGAAAAATATAAGAGACATCTGAGAGGTAGGCAGAGCAGCACTTTTGTAGCAATACATTATGTGTATTGTTCAATTCATGCATAATTGTCAGAAAATGACAGTGACTAGAGACTAAGCAATTAACAGTTTAGTCATTTCCTAATTCAGCTGAAGGGCCTGAAGCAAAAGCTATAGATTATGAGAACTACAAGAAAATTAATAATACATCATTACCTCATAGGTCAATACAGCTTCCTTCATAGAGCCTCCTCTGACATGACACAGATGTCACAAGGTTCAATGACTGAAATTTCTCAAGATACACCCTACTCACATATAGGTGACCTGCAGACTTTATGGTTAGGAGAGAGACTCCACACAGTAGAACTGGAGAATGTTTTTAAGGCTGTATGATGTTATACCACAAATCCTTAAATGTAGTAGAAGAATTTATGTTATGTCTGACAAAGCATCTGAGATCGAAGCCATGTTTGCTGAGTATCATCAGTCACCTCTGTTCTGCCAGCTTTAGAGATCTAAAATCTAGAGCTTTGCAAATATTTTCATCTAATGTCCCAATGACAATAGGAATGACTAGACACTTTTTCAGGGCAACAACTTTGTAATTTCTGTTTGTAATTGGAGACAACATTTAAGGCTAAAATTGTAACACAGGCACATTCTTGCTACACAATACCCCTGAGCAGCATGCGTACCTCTCACGCAGACCTTTGTGCTCCAGATCCAGGGTTTTGTGTAATGTTTTTAGGCAGCTGTGCTGATTTATTAGCCTCTCATACTCTGCAGACTGCCGTTCATGCAGTGAAGTAAGGTGTTCATGGTCCTGAAGCAATGACTCATACTCAGCTTTCAGCTGCTCCTTCTGTTTCACCAGATTTTCATTCTCGTTCTCCTTGGCTGTCTGCTGATTTTGCAGTAAAGCATTCTGGGCCGTCAGTGAAGCACTCTGGGAGCTGAGAGTTGAATTTTCTACCTAAAGTTTTGCAAGTAAAAGTAAGTATTACTTATCCATATCTACTGGTACATACAACAAAGATTTTGTAGCCGCTTACATCCATATAGAGTTAGTCAAGAATGCCTACGCTGCCTTGTTGACTTAAGACATCTATGTACAATTCGGCATAATTTTGGGATTACTGCTGGCAGTATGCACCACAGTAGTAGGAAAATTATCACAATAACCTCTAAACTGAAATTTTTTTTACCAGAAGCTTTACCAGAAGCTTTTGAGCCCAAAGACCAAGATGATCTGGAATACTCACAAGTCAACTGCATCTCTGACAATCATGATCAGAGTCAAAAGTTACCCTGTATTTGTGTATAAGTAATGAAATTCAAGTTCACCCAAACTCAGAAACATTAACTGCACCACTGTATGTGGACAACACTCCTAACACTGTGTATGTGAGCATTACTCCTAACAAGTCTGGTTTCAGTAGAGAGATGGTGCACTGATTTTATGTAAATCAATTACAGATGAGAAACAATGAATGAGAACAAAGAAACCCATCTCTCCATCTCTGAACGTGCAAGAGGAAGACCTTGAAAAGTGAAAGTCATGCAAGAGAAATAGAGTTAATCCAACGCTGTCCTTTGAAACTGGCCTTCTTCTCAAAGTAAGTTTTTTTTTTTTTAAATCAAGTAATTTTTAAGAGTAATTTTTCCACTGGCAACTTTGACATTTTGTCTGAAAGTCTGAAAACTGTGATTGGAGCTCATTGCTACAACACCTATGGGGAGCTGACTTGTACCCTCTTTCCATTTCTGCTGAGCTCTTTCACAGGTACAGCATTAACACAAAAAAGAAAAGTTTTTTTTTTTTATTTCTGAAGTGTAGCTTCTGGAATAACACATCTGGATTTTGCTGTACTAATTTTAATTTATTCTCTGTAAATAACCACCTTCTTGCTGAAGGTAGCTACCAGACATTAGCTACAGACCCAATTTCCCTTCTAGCTTGGAGAAAGTCAGACCCCAAATGAAGCTCCACTTCCTAGGCTTCATCTTTCCATCATTACATCAGCCTATCAACACAAACATTTCATTATTGTCATGTCCTCCACACTACAGTAATCAAATCCAACCTCCTGGCACAGAGACAGAAGGATGTTCTGACCTGGAGCTTGGCTGTCTGTGTCTGCAGGGCAGTGTTATGCTCTTGAAGGAAGACATTTTGCTTCTGTAGTGTCAGGATCTGATTGTTGAAGGAGACATTCTGTGTTTCCAAATGCTTTAGCTGCTCCTTAAGCAGCTGCTTCTCTGTATGCAGGGCTGCATTCTGAAAGAGAGATGGCATTGAAGGGGTGACAGGAAGAAAAGAAAACAGCTGTTCTGATTATATGGAGTCTTTTCAAAGATGAGAACCAATTAATGATGATCATTCTGCCACAAAGGCATAAAAAAACCTCTTTGCAACATTAAATGCAGGTAAGACAGATGTTAACACACAGGATCAATCCTTGCAAAGATGGGACAAGATGGACACAAGACACATGAAGCACTTAGGTCCTGCGCAGTCCCAAGGGACACCCAAGGAATCTGGTAGACTTGGGTGCCCCAGAAAACCTATCAGATTGCTTTAAGCTCAAAAATCCAGTTTCCACCAACCCACTCAAGAGTACAAGAGAAGTCTATGAGCTAAGAGGACACAGGAGAAGGCTTACATTCCTTTCCAGTTCAATGGCCCTGTCCTTCAGTTTCAGCAGCTCTGTGGTGGCCTCTTGGTGCCCTGCTTCCAATTTCTCATTCATTTGCTGGTTGACAATGAGCTTCTCTGCTGAATTCCTCAGGGACTTCTGAGCATACTGCCCATCCTGCTGAGTCTGCCTGAGTGCATCAAAGTCCTTCTTCACCTACACAATCAACAAGCAACAACCTTCAACACTGAAGGAACTGGAATAATGCATTAATAATGATGGGATATGTCACTCCTCTCTTGCACTGCACAGACTTTCAGAGATTCAACCACCATTACCCCACTTCACAGACAGGGAAGCTGAGACACAGACACATGGAAGAATCCACGTCTCTTGCCCTCATGCCAGGTGCCTTTAGACTCAAGCTCAATCACCTAACAAACAGGCTATTCTTAGGGGAGATGTTCCAACTGCAGTCTTCCTCAGCCCATGGAAGACTGGGGCATTCTGCCTTGTTTAGTTGTTTCCACTAAACAAGGCAGAAAAACACAGCCATGCCAATGAAAAAAAAAACCATGGGAAAACAGATCTACAAAGAGCAGTTATCCAAGAAAACCCCTCCTAGCCCAAAATTTTTTTATGAATTTTGTGTCATTACATACAAAAGGACAAAAAAAAGGCAGTCTAGTGAAAAAAAGGTTCTTAGAAAGGATGTGTATTGGGAGGGGCAATGAGAAGAACAAACCTGCTATTCAATTAAAAAAAAAAAATCAAACCTCAAACCAAAAAATCCCTGAACATGTGAATGTGCAGAACTGCAATGTGAAAAATTAAAATTCACTTAAGCTCTTACCATATTTAGATCATTCTGTAACTGCTGGTTCAAGTTCAGAAAGTCTTTCACTTGAGCTTCCAGCATTGCAATCTTCTCCTCTTTCACAGCTAGAGTTGATTTTAGTGCTGATTCAGTTTTGCTTTCCAGAACCTTATATTTTCTGAAAAATATGATAATAGCTTTCTGATGTCTGCCACCAGGATATGAGCCACCATCTAAACAGCAGACTTCACCTTCACCTGTTCCCAATCCCACTACATCTTAAATTATACATGCCTGCTTCTTCAGGAAAATTATTTCCTCTACTGCTGCGGATTACTACTGATATATTATAGCTAGAGAATTCACTCATGGAAAATCCAATCCATTTTAACAGAGATTAACTCCAGCATGGTTCTACAGAAATATCAAAGAGTTACATGACTTGAAAGAAAATAAGTTTCTTTCTTTTTCCCATGATTACACTACAGAAAACTCTTCTTATGGCTCTTTTGTAGATTCTTAACAAGGAGGAAGATCCACATTTTAAAGGTTCCTACAAGATGGGTAGGTTTCTATAAGTAGGTCTTACCAAGAAGCCCATATACACACAGGTTGTTGGGATTTTCTGTTCATTACTACAGGACTTACAAAGAAATTCCTTGCCATCAGAAATTTCAGATATATGTTTATACAAACAGGTATCTAGACCACCAATTATATGAAGTAATGACAGACACTGTTTAACAGACATTCTACATGAAGAGAAATACACACTGAAATAGCTACTCAGTTACTCTGCTGGGGAATACAGAGGCACTGTTAGCATGGGGACAAAGTGGCATTTCTTCCTTCCACCAAAAAAAATGTTTTGTAAAACTTACAGTATCCTGCCAAGCTTTCCTCATAAAAATGTGGTTTATGTCCAAAACTGTTAAGGGTAATGGCAAGGAGGCAGATGAGAACCAAAAAGAAAGGCAAAGGGCTTCAGTGAGGCTGAGTCAAAAGAATGTCTGGAAGAGCTCAGTTTCCTTACGTGTCACCATTGCCATTATCATCCTCCAGCAGCAGCTCTTTGTTCAATCCCATCTTCTCCAGTTCTTGGCTCAGTTTGTCCAGCTCACTAGACAACTTTTGACTCTTCAGCTTCTCCAAGACCAAATCCTGAAACAGCATTAACACAATTAGTTGCTATGCAAAGGGTGGTGGTAATTATCCAGCACTATACATGTTTTTAAGTGTACTGAAAAATTCATTGGACAAAATCCTAGTTTCAAGTAGGTCAGTTAAAATTCTCAGTGACAGCTGAGTGCAGAATTAAACTGATTGGTTTTATTTACAGGTCACTTGAAATAAATCTGCAGAATGCTTCTTTTGGCCTTTGTTTCACTCACTGTACTGAACTACTTCTGCCAACAGTGGCTTTGTGCCTGCCTGCTGAAGGAGGGAATGTGCAGGCCAGGAGACACCACCCCATCCCCGTGCCACACAAGGACTGTGCAGGGCAGGGGACGCCAGCAGGGGGAGTTTCCGTCTCTCAGCTAGGACAGAAAGCCCGGCCAGCACTGGTACACACACAGGAGCAACAGGACTTCAGTATGGGAGTCTCCTGAGGTATCGTGGCTGTGATGTTATTACCAAGGGACTTGGGAACAGGGTCAGCATGAATAATGCACTGAGTTTCTCACATATGGTAAATGCTTTGCTGTTATGCCAGTGAAGTGGTCTGTGTGGAAATGGCCTGGGTAGATGTAGTGCCACCTGCATTTCTAAAAAGGATTACTTCTGGTGCATAGCTAAGTGTGAAGATCCCTACCATTCAAAATTCTCTGAAATACAAATGCATCATAGAGATCTACATTGCTTGCATTTCTGCTAAAAGTTTTCTTAAACAACACATGAAGAAAGAACAAAAAAGCTACTGAAGAACTTGAAATTAAAAAAAACTATCCTGAATGTCAAACAGAATCAAGAAAAAAATTTTATAAAAATACTTTGTCAAACTGTAGCTATTCAATAGTACTCTGGCATCACAAATTCAGCCACGAATTCATTCACACAGCAAGGTAAAAAATATGGTTAAGGTCAGTGCCAGTCCAGTGATCTGTAAAGAGGTCCCTTTAACATCCATTAACTCCTTCTGCAGGATCTATAGAAAATAACTAAAGAAAAGAAGATGGGCTATTATATGGGTGTGCACCACTGGAAATCTGCAAAATCTGAGAATGGAAAGATTATAGAGGAGCCTTCTTAGAAATTATATTGTTTTAATAATTTTTAAGGAAAGTTGGATAGAAACATAACTTGGGCCTGTGTCAAGTGTTTCTGACAGACTTTATGTCTCCTCCTCAAAATTACACTAATGCTTCAAAACTGAAATAAAACTAAACCTTGAAGTAAGCAATTGCTTACTGTATTAATCTTGCTAAATTTATCTATTTCACTGAGCTACTGCAGCACAATCCTTTTTCATTTTAATAGTCCTTCACAGGAAATCTGGTGCTGGCAGGACAGCAGCAGGCAGGACAGGCAATGAGAGCAAGCTGCAATAACCTGAATCTGCTCATAGGCCTCTTGTAAGAGTGTCAGGCTCTAGCACACACATCCTCAGATTGCCAATGTCCTAATGCTCGGCACAGGGAGAGATCACTGCTGCTTAGCATGCTCTCATCCAGCAGGGAAACATTTGGGGAAAGATGCTGTAAGGTAGCTGTAAAGCAAAACCTTGGTGCAGCTGGTTTAGGTTGCTCATTTGGGATGGTTTTGTCTCAGAACAGGCATGTCTGCGTGACCTCAATAAGTGCCAGACATTTCTAGGCCTGAGAGTCAATCTCCCCCACTGGAGCTCTCAAGTTAGCAAAAACTTTTGTAGCCACAGTTAGAGGAAAGTATCAAAGTCTTTGGTTAACAGGCACCACATAAGAGCTGCTGTAAAATTTTATTCTGCATGAAAAAAGATGTAATTTAGAGACTGCATTGTGGACACAAAGTGGACACTGCACAATTGCACCAAGTGTAGTTCTTGGCCTGTTCCACTTTCCAAGGCAACACTTTCAAATGACTGTGAAGGCTGTGTTAAGGCTGTGAAGATCTCCTGTGGGACAGAGATATATCCCTTCAGTAGTTCACTGAGCTGAAAAAACAAAAAATAGCAGCATAGAACCCAGCAGAATTAACTTGCTTACCTCTCTCAGTGTAGCTAGTGTTCTCTTATCAATTGTAACTTGCTTTAGGAGGTCTTTATTGTCTTTTTCAAACTCTTTCAGTTTACAAGATGACTCTCTGAATCGAGCAATTTCCTTTTCTAGTGTCTTGTTTTCCTTCTCAGCGACTGCTAGCTTTACTGTACTGTCATCTAAAATAGCATCTTTCATTTCCACTTGCTGCCAAAGCCGTTTTGTTTCTTTCTCTAGCATTTTTTTGTCTTTTTCTAGCTGAGACATTCCTTGTTCTAGGGCTTTATTTTCCTTTTCTAAGCTCTCTAGCCGTTTGGCAGAAACCTTTAGCTCTTCAAGGTTCCTCTGGAGGACCTGATTTTCACTCTCCATTCCTTGAATTTCTTTTTCTAATTCCTGGATCTTTTTACTGCTGTTCTCCACAATTTGCTGAAGTCTCTGGTTTTCAGAACTGATACTCTGATAGCTTAGCTCCAGCCTCTCTGATTTCTTGTTCATTGCTTTTAACATTTCCACATTTTTTCTTAAGTCCTCTTTCTCCCTCTCCAAATCTTTATTTTCTGCTTCTATTTGTGCCATTTTTGTGCTAGTAAATCTCATGGTCTCTACCACTCTTCTAAGCTCCAGATTTTCTTCATCCAATTGCTTGTTGTCCCTTTCCAGGTCACCAAGACGGATGGAAATATTTTGTAATGTGTCCAACGATTTCCTTAATTTCCTATTTTCCACTTCCAGATCACCATTCTCTTGCTCAAGAACTTCCACTTTTTCTGTCACTATTTTCATCACTGCTGCCTTTTTTGTGAGCTGTTCATTTTCCCTCTCCAGCCGGTGGAGCTCTTTTTCCATTTCTTCCACTCTTTCCACTTTTTCTCTAACCTGGTCAAAATCCTTTTGCAATTGTTTCTTCTCAAATTCCAGCTTGCTCAGTTTGCTACTTGTCTCAGTTACCGTTTCATGAAGGATTTTGTTCTCTTTTTCAATATCTTTCACTCTTGCCTCGCTGCTCACTTGTGATCTTTCTCTCAGGGACAGGACAACTTGATTAAGGTGATCATTTTCTTGTTTAAGGTCCTTTATCTACATAAACAGTTGTGCAAATGTTATTCATCTACTTACAAGTGTGGTACAAATTAGTCCTAAAGCAGAGAGATGACTGTTAACAAAATCATATCATATCAAAATCAATTTAATCCAAGACAAATTTCTCAGCAAATTATTGACTTGGTAACCAAGAACCCAAACTCTTAAAAAATTTATTTTAATAAATTAAAAACTGTGCTACATTCCTGCTACCATCCAAGAAGGCAGGGGCAGAAGGAGAAAGCAGACAGAGGACCTTCAGAGAACACCTTGGAGAAGATGCTTTGTTACAAATCATTCTTAATAGAGGGTATCTTTCAATCTAGGTTTACCTTCATCTTGGGGACCTGAAGACTGAAATTATCTCTGGTAAGGAGCCAGGAACCTCACAATACTTGAAAATGTAGAGCAGTTACAGATGTCATTAAAGACACACTTCCTTAAGGACAGTACACTTACCCCACTGGTCAAATTTCAGCTGATGCAATTGTAATTTAGACTGCAATTTGCATTTGATTTTTATACTAGACAACATCCACACAAATCAAAAGCGCCTAGACCTGAAAAAACCACAAACTACTCTTTTTTAACAACTGGGAATATTTCTGGTTTCACTTCCTGCCCTACCTTCAAACCATCTATTAATTCCTGCCACAAAGAGTCTGTATTTGTTCTAACTAAAATGTAAGACTTTGTTGGTAAAGTGCATTTTCCCAGGGAGAAGTCTGGGTAAAAATTCTTCAAGATGAAAAGAACTACACGAATTAGACATTTTGCTATTTAATTTTCACCTCACAAAAACTTAAGAGTATATTTTAATAGAGATTGAGAATATTCAGACCAGTCTCTAATGATCTGTGTCTGTATTTTTTTTAATTTGTCAAATCAGTGCAGATGATACTTGCACAAACCTGTAATAAGAGTTTTCAAGCATTCCACATGAACTGCAGCACAGTGTTTAAGCTGAAGGGCAACTCAAATGTCAATCCAGAAAACATAAATACTTTCTCAGCATCTCTTTTAAATAGAGCAAAAAGGCTGAGTGGCTAAAGAACCTCAACCAAACCAATCATGCCATACAGATGATAGAAGATCAACCTTCAGCAACAAAATGGGGATTTTTTAGCACATCCTAAAACCAGTTGGTATTCCATTTAGTAAGATCCAAGGGCTTTTTTCACTCAAGGGGGAATGTCTGTTCATATAATAGCCTAAAGATCCCCTTATGGTAACAAGGGCAGCAATCAACAAAACATGCTCAGCTTTTACACTTGCAGAAGATTTTAACCCAGATTTGATCAAGTTCAACTGCACTTAGTAGCTCTCAAATTGCCTCATCTCCCTGAGAGAACCAGATGCTGTAAATGGCATCACTGAATTCGCATTACTGAGCACGTTGTTGTATTACATTTGAGAAATTCGCACCTGTCTGTCTTTGTCGGCTTTTAGAGTCTCCATGACACCTTGCAGCTGCTCTTTATCTTTTATCAGCTCCTCACTCAGGGTTTCCAAATCTTGATTGCTTTGCTTCTCTTTTTCAATTTGATTTTGCAACTTCTCAATCTGTGTGAAGAGAACACACCAAAACACATCAACCACAGCTGGACACAAGGACTGTCTGCACTTTAAGTCATTTTGAAGATCAGAGACAAATGAGATGGGAACTATGGCTAAAAGATTAAATCCCTCTCTCCCGCAGTTACCATTCTCAGAGGAGGAAATGGTCTTGTTTTTCTCACAGTGCTAAGAATCTTCTTCTGCATGCCTTTAAAGATCAGAGCATATAAGGCACAGCAGTAAGAAATGCTTAGTTCACCTGCCTGCTGAATGCCCTGTTGTGCTCCTGTCAACAGGAATTAAGTTTCTGCTGCTCCCCTTCCTGAGGAACCTGCCTCCTCCTAGCCTCTCCATCACTGATGGTCTTACTCTATCAGTTAATGCAGGCAGTTATTAAGACACTTCAGTGAGCAACAGCACTAGAAGACCAAACAACAGCCTAAAACAGTAGCAGAGGAAAAACACTAAAGCACTGGGGTGACCAAGTTCACGCTCCCACTCCGTGTTCTGTTCTCTTTTCCCCAGCAGGTGACAACACCACATTTGAAAGATTTGTGAATAAGGCTCCAGTCCTACAACAAAGTTCTCACTTATTCATTTTGAAAGCTGTACTTGTAATGCATGAAGAACATAAAAGCAGTAGCTCTTCAGTACTTAGAACCAAGAGATTCTGGGAACTGTACTGCCCAAGTCAGGAAATAATTCCTTTTTAAACTTGCAAAGTGCTGTGAGCACCTACAGCTCTGCACAAGAATCAGCTCATTTTTGTTTAGGTATTATCAACTCTGCCAACAGTGAAAATGTCAATGAAAGGGGTATTAAACCTAATTCTTCCAAGTGGGAAATAGCTGGAGGCTGGGCTCTGCCTATGTCAACATGCCCCTCATTACAGGAAGTGTTTAAACAAGCAGGGGCTGCCCAGATTGGAGATAAGGAGGGCTCAGCAGCCAGAAATGTAACCATGTGGAGGTTCAAAGGAGCTGTTCACAGAAAGCTGCAACAAACTCAGTGGCTCAGCAATAGCTGATCTTCATCTGCACTTCCCAGAAAACTGGAGGCAAGTAAGACATGACTATTTACAGCTCCTTTCAGTAAGTCAGAAAGGCAGAGACAACAGACAGGTACTTGGACTGCTACTACTTGAGTGTGCCTGAAAGGAGAGTTTTCTACTACCAGCTCCTCTGAAAATCTTGTAAAAAAGGAAAAAAAAATGTACATAACTACTTTTTATAGCACCTCCTCTGGTACTAGAATAATAATCTTGTTTCAGCTACATGATCCCACCAATCACTAGATAAACAAGCATATTCAAACAACAATTTTTGAAAGTCTCAGACAGTGGACAGAATCTCAGCTCAGTTAAACAACTTTAGGGAGACAGGCTTTTACTATGGATATCTCAGGAAAGTTACCAAAAGAACCCCAAAGGCATAGAACATTTGAGAAAAATGCTTCTTCATCTCTTGCCCTCTGACTTACACATGCTTGACTTTAACATTCCTCCAGAGCTCTTGCACTCTCCCCTGCCCACTGTAGCAAACATTTTGCAACAAATCTGAGACTTGGCCTATTATTTCCCCTGGCACACCTCACTGTATTCTAATTGAAGGGAATCACAACTGTTGGCACCAATACAGTGCCCATAACAGGAGGTGCCCACAGGAATCTGCCTGGGGCAAAGCCAGAGGCTGATCACAGTTGTTCAAGTGACTTAAATTGCAGTACACCACAGGTATCTGCTGAGTGCTTTCTCTGCCTCCATCTCCAGCTTTAGGCATGTAAATTAGAGCTGGATTGAATTCCTTATACACAACGGGTCATAAATAGAAGTGTGGAAGGAAAATTAGAGTAAACAATCTTTGCAGTATTTCTTTTTCACAAACAAAAGAAAAAAAGGCAGAACTGATCTCAGCTTAGCAAATGAATCTCTGCAGAAGATGGAATGATCCAGTGCTGGATACTGCTCTCCCTAGCAGAGAAATGGGCTTGTTACAGTCTAGGAATCCACAAGCAGCATTTCATATGTAGGTGCTTCCCTCCCTTGTTCTTTAAGGGATTCAGCTAGCTCACAGGCAAACCAAACAGAACTGAAATCATTGTACCAATGTCTCACACACACAGCTTACAGAAGTAATGGGAAAAGGAGAAAAGGAGATTGTGGATAATTTATGAATGGTAGGAATGTGGAAAAATCCAACATGAAAATGTTTTATACTACAGAGTAGGAAGCATCCTTTTTTCCCCAGCAGCATTTGGCTCAATTCATCAGAACTGAGTAATCAAGTAACTAGTCAGACAAAAATAAGGCTGATAGTTGGAGGTGAACTGAGCAGTTTATTTCACAAGGACAAGGACTGAGGTGGCATTTGAGGTAAATGTAATCAAAGTTAATAACAGAGTGCAACACAAGTACATGTAAGTAAAATTAAAAAATGATGACCTACATGTTTGTTACAAAGATGGAAAGAGCTGAGGTCTTTACAGACAGAGAGAAACACTAAAGAATTCATAACAGCTAAGAGGACAAGAAAAAGCAGGCCCAGGACTCTGGACAGCAAGAAAGACATTTAGAATTTACTAACCTGAATTCACCTGTGTAATTTATTTGATTTACATGTAAAAATTATTTAACTTTCAAAAAACAAAAATAGTTCAATGTGACCATGGCTTCCTTTCTGTGAGACAACAGAGAGGGACACAATCTGACAGGGGCAAGAGGCACTGAAAACCAGTTTTTATTTAACAGGAACAGTCACTTTTTCTTACTATGATGCACATAAGCAGGCAGTGAAGTAGAAGGCATTGAATAAAATTATTAGAATTTAATTGCATTAGAATGCAATTAAATAGACAGGACGAAAATAATAGTCAGTCTTATGGGGATCACGAGTGAACTCCCTGAAAACTCTCATCATTCAGGAATCTTCTGAGCCCTTTGTGCACTGTGTTTAAAAAAACTAGGAGCTCCATTTGCTCCTGTGAGCAAATTACCTTTTTGCTAAGCTGCTGATTTTCCTTTTCCAGTTCCACAAACTTTAGGCTGCTCTCTCTGGAGGTCAAGGAGGCATCTCTCAGCTCTTGGATTGTGTTCTGCAAGCTCTGATTATCCTTCTCTAGCTTCAGTATTCGACTCGAAGCACATTCATTCAACTCAAACACAAAGGACTTTCTGGCTGTTGAAACATGAGAAGCAGAAGGTGGCACTAATCAATTCACCAATGTTTCCTTCTGAGGTGCACAAGATCCACTTGGATGAAGATTATTGCTGGGAGTCTTACAAGTTCAGCTTGACTGCTAAGTAAATACTTGGTTAAAAACAGAACTCATTTTCACAGACAACCATTAATACCTTCAATAAATAGAGTACTATCTGAACAGCCAGCTATCTGTAAAGTTGCTTACTTTCTTAATTCATCTTAAATTTGCTTTAGTCATGTTGGGAGTGTGCCTAATGTTAGTAACAAAATATACTGTGATACCATCTCATACTTTCATCACAGAAATAAACTGAGGCAGAAAGTAAACCTCTGCCAAGTTTTTGCTAAAACAGCAAGGTGGTGCACTTCCAAGAGCTACTGAAAACTCAGGTATTCAATCACATTCAGTTATAGAAAAAATTCTTACAAAAGAGAATTCCAGTGCTTATCTTTATAGTTTCTTCATCAAGATTATGCTGAAGCACAGAGAATAATTTACTCCTAGGTATCCAGGCACGGGACACCCATCAGAATGCTGATCTGAGAAGTGTCTGAAGTTGAAATCTCAGAACTAAATTTATTCAAGTCTTACAACAGAGATGTTGTTTTACTCAATGTAGTAGATCAAAAGTCTCACTACCTCTCAGCCTCAAATCCATCACCTGAGCCTCACTGCTCTGTTAATTTCTCTGCCCAGCATTTGAATAATTACAAGAGCAACCTTCTTGTACACATGAAATAATTGCTACCCATCATCTCAAAATCACATTTCATATGAAATTGACTTTAACACTGTCTTTAAACCTAAGAAAATTAGTAACTCCTTCTAAATAAGCACTACAGCATACTGAGTACTTTAAGCTGGCAACTTTCTGAGATTGGTAAAATTCTGTTTGTCTCTTTTGCAGAGCATCACCTGGAAAGCTTTGGTCAAGTGAAGACTCAAATACTTAACATCTACTAACTAAATACTCCAGTTGAGTTCTGTTCTGAAGTGAAGTCCACCTAAATTACTTTTTCTCATGCTTATTTTTTAAATTATTTTTAATAAAAAATATCAAACTAGCTGGTAAAATCTTCTATCCGCCATCCTTGCAGACTCTACTTGATAGCCAGGAATGGAAGATTTTCCAGAAGAGTTTTGCAGTCTGACTCTATTTGTACAAACAAGCTGCATTCAGAACAGCAACATGGATTGAAATAAAACTTCTTACAGAGAATTACTGTAGAGTCAGAATAGCACTTCCATTAAATAAAAGTCCAAAGTTAAATGTTCTTTAAAAAAAAATCCACCTCCTTCACCATTTTATTTTCCTACTGAATACAAACTTATGGATGTTCTCAGTTCCTCATTCTTTTTCTTTGGTTAATCAGAGAGCTTCTGAAGCTCCAGTGCTAAAATGCTACACATCAGTGCAGTGCTAAATCACTCAAGCAAATTTTTCAAGTTATGTTTGATAGAAATTAGTTAATAAGAGGTAACTAGAATTCCTCCTCCGATTACATCAACAGTGAAAGCAAATCAGGAAGGGAACAAAACTTGGTGTTTCAAACGGGCCATAAAATTTAGGTATTTTTATATTTTCCTGAAATACTCTTGATCAAAATTTTTAAGTTTGGAGAGAACTGTGTTTTTCCCCCCACTAACACAATGAGCAATATTGTTGATTTCACAGAAGGAGTAATAGAGTGACATTCATTTCTCATGCTAATATAACCTGCTTTGCAAGATTATTATTTAGAAGTAACAATTAACTAGCCATTAATCTTAGTGAAGAAAACTCAGATCCTAGACAGCAAGAAGATTTCAGAATTGGTGTCAGCCACATAACACAGCTGTTTTACAAAACAAAGCTATTCTAGACAGTTTCACTGAAAACTTAACATCTGCTTACTCTAATTTATTCCTTTTTCTTCAAGTTCAACTGTTCCTGGCTCACAAAGCCAAACATGCAAATCTTAGCAGAATAAGGTGAATACTCAATACTCAAAGTTGCATGTTGAATTAGAGGAAATAGCTTATATTTCCCTGGTTCCACTTAGAATTGTTGTTTAGGCTGCTGTAACAGACAGAAGAAATGCTAAACACAGGAACCAAAGCTAAAACCTGTCTAGTGAAGAAAGAATAGGCTATGTTTGTGATAGCTACGGAAATCAAATAAACCACTCAAAGAAAAAAAATCAGCCAGTTATTTTAACTGCACACATTTTTCAGTATCTTGTAAAAATAAATGACTTCAGCATACATTACTTCCTGGGACTTAAAGACCACATAACTGTCTGTATTAACTGTACTAAAGAATACTAAAGATCACAGACTCCACCCAACCACTCAGTTAGAAATATTAAATGTGACATTTCTGCTGTGTCATTTGCAAAGCTTTCTTTATTTTTAAATTTTTATTAAAGTGTAATACTTAAAAGTCATTCTCTCAGTGAGGAACATAACAAAAGGAAAACATTTTGATGCTTTCAAAAGAGAGTGAAAGGAAGAGGAATACATTTTAGAAGTTCAAAAACATGAAGGTCAAAGACAAGTGGCTGGATGAGAGCAGCTTTCCAATCTTGGATTCAACTTCTGTTCCCAGTCAATCAATCTGTTTATTCTGAAACAGACCACAAACACCACAGCAACCCCAGGTGGTACTCACTATCTGCAAGGTCAGTGCTTTTAGACAGCTGTTCTAGTTCCCAGCCTAGGTGTGCAGACTCGTTCATGCTCTGTTTCTGTGCAATCTCCAAGACCATGTTCTCCTCCAGCAGCTCCTCAATTCTCTTCTTGTCCGTGTCCCGGTCCTGTGCAAGACACACGTGAATGAAAGGGTGATCTCTTAAGATTGCAGGCTGAGCTGCTGCAAGCACAGTGCATGCTGAGAGTAGAAGAATCTCCTTAAACACTGGGGTTCTATAATGAAATACATCTTCAGCATTACACGTCTGCAGTGGGCCACAGAAAGCAAAGCCAACTGGCCCTGTTTAGCACCAGCTCTGGTCCATGATACACTTGGAGAGAGGGGAATGGCAGTGAGAACTCACTGGGTGATGACAGGACCACTGCAAGCCAGGACTAGCATGGCAGACTGGATTGATAAGCTCCTCAAAAACATGCAGCATCATGCTCTGACACACTGGAAATTCTTCAGATAGAACCTTGAATTCTGCAGAGCTTCAACTCATCACATCAAACTTGGACACAGTCATATGGATAAGCAAGTAACACCTGCCTCATAATTTGAATCCTAACTCCTGAAAACAGACCTGGAGAATGAATCTATTGCTGCTTCTTGTGACTATTTGGGCCATTTGCTTTTGTGGGAACTGAAATGCTGCCTCAAGTGGTTCCCAGCTTTTCAGAAACCAAAACTCAAAAATTCATCAAGTCACCAGAAAAGCATGCAAAATCTTCAGCAACTTTGGAGAAGTTGAGCATTACATGATCTTTACAATATCCTGAATCATAGAATCATAAAATGGTTTGGGATGGAAGGGACACTAAAGGTTATGCAGTTCTTACCAAGGGAAGGGACACTTCCCACTAGACCAGGTTGCTCAAAGCCCCATCCAGCCTGGCCTTTAACACTTCTAGGGATGGGGCACCCACAGCTTCGCTGGGAAACCTCTTTCAGTGTCTCAACACCTCACAGTAAAGAATTTCTTCTTCCTACTATCTAATCTGAACCTACTCTCTTTTAGTTTGAAGCCATTCTCTCTTGTCCTATCACCACATGCCCTTGTAAAATGTCTTCCACCATCTTGCTTTTATGCTCCCTGCAGGTACTGCAAGGCAGCAATTAGGTCACCCTGGAGCCCCCTGTTCTCCAGGCTGGAAAATCCCAATTCTCTCAGCCTTTCCTCACAGGACAGGTGTCCCATCCCTCTGATCCTCTGGGAGATCCTGCTCTGGACTTGTTCCAATAGGTGCATGTCCTGGCTGTGCTGGGACCCCAGAGCTGGATGCAGCACAGCAGAGCAGAATGGAGGGCCAAAATCCCCTCCCTCACTCTGCTGATCATGCTGCTGTGGATGCAGCCCAGGGCACATTTGGCTCTCTGGGCTGTGTGTGCCCATGCCTGGGTCATGTCCAGCCTCTCACCCACCAAGTCCTTCTCAGCAGGGCTGCTCTGATCTGTTCATGCCCAGCCCTTGTTGATACCAGGGGCTGCCTGACCCAGGTGCTGCACCTTGAACTAGATCTTGTTCAACCACAGGAGATCCCCATGGGCCCACTGCTTGAGCTTGTCCAGGTCCCTCTGGATGGCCATCCCATCTTCAGGTGTGTCAACCACACCACTCTGCTTGGTGTCACCCGCAAATCCACTGACAGTGCACTTGACTGCTTTGACAATGTCATAAATGACAAAGACATTAGGTAACACTGGTCCCAGTATGGATCCCTGAGGGACACCCTTGTCACTGATATACATGAAGATTCAGTCATCCCATGCAGCATCCTCCACACTTTTATTTCCAACAGAACCTGTTGAAAATTCTCTATAGATAAACTAAGAATTCAAATCATGGTGGGATAAGAGGAGGACTGTTAAGTAAAATACAAGAGATAAAAGAGTAGTTATTATTTCTAGTGGGTTTCTGAAGTCCAGTGTTGCTCTTTGTTTGTAGACAATAGTTTCCCACTTATTACCTTTCCTTATTTATGAAGCAATAAAACATATCTCTGATTTACACATAAAGCAATTGTAGAATTTTGTGTCTTTTACAGTGGTAATGGATTCTTAAAGACTCTGCAATGGGTGAGGATTTTGTTTCCAACAAGAAAGACAATTAGCTAGAGTAGATTTAATTTCCTGATCTAAGAGACTTCTACTTAAACAGATATTAATATCTCCATTAACAAAATGTGTGAAAGCAGACTGTATTATAAAATTGTGATATACCTTCTGCATAAAAAACCTTCAGTCTCATACAAAGTACCACTGGCAATAACTACACTGTTAACATTGCACTATTTCAAGAATTCATGTGCAGAAAGTTCAATCTAAAAACCTCTTCTAAAGCACTATTGATTTATTTGCCTGTCTCTACCAGTTTCTGTGACTTGATTTTGTAATGTAAAGATAAAAACAGAAGTTTAAGAAATTAGCATAATGAAAAAGAAAGTGCATACCAGCTCTACATCATGAAGTTTGGATTTCAACTGCAGATTTTCCTTCTCTAATTCATGTAGCTTATCACCACGAGCTCTTGCCATGGTTAGCTGTTCTTCTAGCATGGCTTTTGTTTCAATTAATACAATGTTGTCTTCTCTTAATTCCTAGGGAAAAAAGTAACATTATTAATTTCTTACTGACTTTTCATCAACCAAATGATTTTAATAAAGTGACATTGCAAAAAAACAAGAAGGAAATTTGACATGTTTCATAGAAAGACTTTTACTTAATATTTTAATGAGAGATGATAGTATTTTTTTATTACCTTTGAGTCACTATACAAGTAAATCTAAAATTTCTTAGGGTTTTTTTCCTGAATTTTACAAGATTAACAGAGTTTCTTTTGCTTTATATGAGGCTAGATCAAGAGGTGCACACAAAAGAACAACTGTTCAATTCCACTGTTATAATTCCTTTGCCAATTCATCATAGTTCCTTGTTTTCCCAGCTTCAACACACATTATTTACTTTCAAGGGATGGGGAACAGTATCCATCAATACATTCAAGATCCACGTTCCTGTTTCAGTACACTCATGTGCAAATGTCTGTTTAATAAAGTTTGTCTCTCTCTGATTAACAGAATTTTAATTCACTTCAACAGCAGAAGTTGTTTTATATTTATCACTTAACACTCCCTGCCACTCCCCCACTAAACACATGAGCATGAACTGCACAAGCCATGTCACTTACTCATTAGAGCTTCTGGATCTGGTTTTACTGAGTAGAAGTTAAATTTATTCTTTTGTTGTAGCCACAGCATTAGAAACAGGTGAATTACACTGCACTGCAACTGCTCCTTGCAAACAGCAAATCAAATGAAACTCTGTTCATTCAAGTATCTTATTCTGGAAACATGAAATATCCAAAGCATGAAATCTGGCCATGAAATGTTGATCATATTTTAAACACATTTATCAAAAATGTCTCAGTTTAAGCTATAATACCTCACTGCTAGCTTTTACTTGAGTTGATCTTCAGATAAGTCTTGAGTCTGAGACATATGTTCTATGGCAGAAATTCATCAGCATTTGAAGATTAAATGGATATAGTAAGGAATTTTCCCCAGATGAGTTACAACTGGGCAAGAAGCAGATTGATTCTCTACAGAAACTTCATCATTCTCTCCCCATCCACTCTGCTGTTCCAATGAAATATACAAAACCAGAAAATGTGCAAACAGGACAAACTGCTAGACGAGTTTATTCCTGGATAACTGACTCCAAATGTGATGTCTCTGCTGACACAGTGTTCATGTCTGGTCTCAGACCACAAACATCCAAACCAAGGAGATTCCTGAAAGATCATGAGGCATGAGCAAATCACTTTCACAACTTAATCAGTTACTATCTTCTCCTTTTTGGGGTGTAATCAGCCTTAAGAAGCCTTATATAAGCTCATTTATTTAAAAAGCAAACAGAAAAGAAGGAAAAAAAGACAGCTGTAAAGCATGAGTTAAGAGTGTCTGACGACAGCCACTCCCCCTGCCTTTTGGTACTACAGGGGCCATCATTTAAAAGCCTTTCATAATCAGAGTTGTTTGTTGCAGCTCGACTGTATATGGCATAATATGGAAACTCTACCTCATGCAGTACCATGCTGCCCTTGATCTCTCAGTGGGTCAGCTACCAACTTGAAAATCATGAGAGAAAAAATTTCCCTACTATAGTAGCATTAAAAGGACAAGTATGTCAGTGTTTGTGAAGAGGTTCATCTTCAATTAAAATGTCTGAGTATGCGAGTAACTAAAATAACAATAATACTGAAACACTAAGGTTACAGAACCTGCATTTTGGGCCAAGTCTGATCTAACAGGGTCATTTCAGGGTGGGCAAACTTAAAAGGCTGACACTGAACAGATGACAGACCAGAAGTACATGGCACAAAAACTGCTGGGTGTTATGGAAGCTGCCAGAATATCTGTAATGAAACAGCAATGTGCCCAGAGCTTACTTTGCTAGATCACCACACTCAATCTGGACCACAGCCCCAAGAACTGAAGTGGTGTCTGACCTCAAAGACATGACCTCATAACTATCCTTAAAACTGCCTACCAAGCAAGAACTAGTTATTTTAGTGTCTCATCAAGAGCCAAACTATGTGCCAAGTACATACACATATGCAGGCTCTGGTACAAACCACAAACCAGTGGGAGCTGCACTATATGGAAAACTGAAGCACTTTCCATTGAGCACCCAGGATGGACAGTCATGCCAGTTCAAAGTAGTTCTGATGAAATATTAAATTAATAACCAGGTGGAAATGCCTGCTGTGATGAGGTAGACATTGCTCACTCTCAGATCTGATGTTGTCTTAATAGTGAAAAGTTCATATAATTTAAATAATTAGTCCATGGGAGCTTTCCATGGGAAGAAAAGCTGTCCTAACTAACACATGTCAGCACTAACATCTCCCAGAAGTTGCTGGAATAACACAGCTGACCTAAAAATCTAACTGGCTACAAATCACACTTGTTAGACAGTCAGCAGGTGGTGGTCATGGGGTGGTGCTGCTTCCACTGGAATTAAAGTTCCTTTTAAATCAAATTAACAAATTCAAATATAAAAATAACCAAATGTATAATTCAAATATAAAAAACAACCAACATTATTTTAAAACTATAAGGTTACTTTAAAATCAGCAACAAAAACATTTGGCTGTGGATTTTAATACACTGGCTATAACTCAGCTTTTGCACTTTCTAAAATGAATTGCATATTGTGGTTTGATGCCCTATCAACTGTAACTTGAAATAGCTTTAACAATGTGCACTGTGCATTCAGATGGTTATAATTAACTCTGGGGATAAGTGGTTGCACAATCAGGGTGTGTTGTCACTGGGAAACATTTTCAGAAACTAAAGTAGCAATGAGAGTGTTTAAATCTTTAAAAAAAAAGAATTTTCACATGCACCTGGCCCAATTCAAACCCTTTCCTTCAGGCAGTTCAGAAGCTGTTGCTACTGAGCCATAACAGTTAACATCTTGTGACAATCAAACATTGAACACTCATATGACAACATACAAGACATGCTTTTCATCCTGCATAGAAATTTGATTATAAGGAGAAAAACTGGGCAAGGCATACTGCTTGGCCTTAGAAAATAATCTCATCTCATGGAACAACAAAAGGTTCAGTGGAGATGATCCTGGAAGGGAGCTCTGCACTGCAGAGAAGCACCTCCATGGAGGAAACCCAGCACTGAGCTGCTCCCTCACATTCACAGTTGTGACCTCGTTAAGCAACCCCAGCAGGAAGGCTCCAGAGGACATTCATGTTCCTTGAATGATGGTTCAATTAAAATGTCACTCCTGAACAATTTGCCAAGACACAGAGAGACACAGAGAGAAGGAGAACACCACACAAGCTTTAAATGAGTTACACTGGCATACAGATTTCAACCTTTTGCACTCCTCCTGCAATAACAGGAAGGAAAAGATTTGAAGAGCTCATTTAATAGCTTTCTGCATTGATGCACAACATTAAACCCTCTTTTTCTTCTCACCTACCAATCTGGCACTGCTTATTAACAACCCTGTCAAGACCCTATGAGCCCTAAGGATCACATTACCACAGAAAAGCAGCTGATGCTGAACACACCTACATTTTCACTGCATGCTCTGGATGATTTGTTCAGGTCTTAAGGGTTAGAGCTTAGCAAGCCACTGGCAACCAGTAAATGCCATGAAATGAACAACCACTGTACTGTCTAGAGGTAAAAATCTCTACCATGTTATATCCCTGAACAAATCTAAGCAGAGACTACATTGACCCCAGACATTAATTCTTCTTTCAGAGGTGCAGAGGACTTGAGTCAGATTTGACAGAAAACTGAGGCCCCATGGAAAGCTGGACACTGGCTAGCATGCACAGTCTTTCTGCTACTCTGTGACCATAAAAACACAGAATAGGGCCCTGTGGAATCCTCTGAATGCACCAGCCTGAGACCAATGGAGTTTGCCTGCTGCTCAATGCTGTCAGTCCACGGTTGGATTCAAAACTTGATCAATGATGCCAGAGGGAGTGGTGAGAATGTGAAACTCGATGTCTATTCTAAACCACACAGCACCCTGCACACAGCTGTGCAATCCTGTTGCCTGTTAGAAAAGCTCAGCTCCTACAAAAGTGACTTTTGCTAAAGGTCACACTGTGGCTCCAAATTAGACATGTGCCAGATCAGTGGGAAATACTCCTGGTCTCACTACTGTATTTGTGCTGGTTTTGGCTGGGGTAGGCTACTATGGGGCTGTGTTTTACATTTGGCTGAGCACAGTGTTAATAGAGATGTTTTTGTCATTGCTGAGTAGAGCTCACACAGAGCAAAGGCCTTTTTTGCTTTCTGTGCTGCCATGATGGCAAGGAAGTTGGGGATGAATGGGAGACTGGGGGCAGACACAGCCAGGACAGGTGACTCAAACTGACCAAAGGGATATTCCAGACCACACAGCATCATGCTCAGTATATAAAGTGGGAAGAAAAAGGAAGGGGAGGACATTTGGAGTGATTGTGTTCCACTCACTTTCCAAGTCACCATTACATGTGATGGGGCTCTGCTCTCCTGGAGATGGCTGAACACCTGCCTGCCCATGGGAAGCAGTGACTTAATTCCTTGGTGTGCTTTTTGCTTTCCCTACTAAACTGTCTTTATCTAAACCCATGAGTTTTCCAGCATTTACCCTTCCAAGTCACCCTCCAATCTCACTGGTGGGGAGTGAGTTAGTGGCTGCGAGGGGCCTGGCTGCTGGCTGGGGTTAAACCATGACAGTATTGCAGGGAGGTATCCCTGGAGAGCCAGCACTAATCTCTGACATTCTCCAGATCCACCAAAAACTGACAGGATGGAAGAGAGAGCAAGGAGAGTTAGAAGAAATTTGAAACTAACATGAAGGTCTCTTAAATGAACGCTATGTTAAGCAAGATTAGCAGTGCAGGACATGAACACAGCAGTCCAGGAAACTGCTGGCTCTGGGACAACCAAGAAAGCTACTGCCTTGATCTCAAATGAAGGGGACACAACATCTCCTCTCCGAGCTCCAGGTAAATTATCTGAGCAGCAGGTACAGCTAAGCACCTCCAGTGCACAGCCAGAAGGGGAACACCAGGATGGCTCACTGATAGCCAGTGTGCCAGGGCAGAGCATGACTGATTTGCCAGCTTGAGGGAGGAAAACAGAGAGAGGCAGAGCTTCATTCTTCCTAATGCAAACTGGGAATTACCGAGAGGCAGGACAGGCTTTTGTAGTCCATTACTACATTTAATAACCATCCATTCTAGTGAACCTATTCATAAGAAGCAGCAGCTAGCTGCCCCCTTAGGTTAAAGAAGGGGAAAAAATAACCTACAAAGTAGAGTTTATAGAGCAGAAAAATAAGGTCTGTGCTCTCAGCCAGAGGCCTGGCAACATCACTCTTCTACCTCAGACTTGGAATTTTATCTAATTATAGTGAGGCTGTCAATTACTCAACCTCCATTTGGTTCAGCAGCCTGGATATTTATCTGACCGTGGCTGAAGTGTTTTGTATGTGGATTACTGGGAATTTTGGTGTGAATTCCTCAAAGAACTGAAAGAATAGAAAGTAGGAGCAGCCCTACCAAAATTTAACATCAGCCATGCTGCGCCAATGAGTTTGGCTAGATGATCTCTAAGGTCTTTTGCAACCTAATTCAATTAATAATTCCAGGATGGGCATAGCTGCAGGTGACTCAAGCAACTGACATTACTACCGGAACAAAACCACACACTTCTCATTGACATACCCCACTTATGACACTAGGGAGGATCCAAATTTTTTCTCCTTTCTACCACAAGTAACAGTTGCAAAAAGGGGTTGCTAGAATTTGTCATCTAAGACCATCCTTAAAAATCTTGACAGTTGCATCTGCTCCAAAACCCTAAGGAAAAACACCCAGACATTCACTTAAGTTATAAATGCTATTTAAAATGTTCGTCTGAGGAACAACTTTGAAACAGAGGGAATTTACCTAAAGCTAAACTAAAGATCTGGACTCCAGAAATAGCATCCAGAAAACAGCATCCTGTTGAGCCACATAATGCTGAACTAAGCAGAGTCCTTGAAAACTAATGTGCATTTATTTTGTGTGCACCAAGTACTTCGTCTACTGAAAGATGTTTTAATAATGCTCAGTCAATGGCTACAATGTATGTTATGAAACTTCTACTTGCTCTGATCTTTCTCCTAATTTTCACTTGCCTCCATGCGGGCTTTGTAGAACTCCACATCGTGAAGTTTCTCTTTGCAGCGAACCAGCTCCATCTCCAGCCTCTCCACGCGGTTTGCCTTCTCTCTCAGGGAATCCAGCTCATCCCTGTAGGCTCGGGCAGAGCGAGCATCTGAGGCAAGGTGTGTGTTCTGTGAGGGATAAGCAGGGACAAAAACCTAACTTAATACTTGTTAGCATGTACTTTAAACTTTATTTTTTTGTTTATGCTTACAATCAGTAAGTAAATACAAACAGTATTCCTCTGGTTAAGGAGTAAGAATTCTCCGAGTAGCCAGCAAATTCTTTACAAGACAGAGAGGTTTTTCAGCCTGTTGGACCTCTGACATTACTGTGCCTGATGCAGCACACCTGACGCTGCATAAGCATTCAGGCACTACTAGGCTACTTGGCAAGCTGAACAGAGGAGACTGCTCTCAACAGTTAAGTGGGAAGCATAGCACTGCTATGTCACAACCATAATCTTTAAACAGCTTGCTGGACTAAGTTGATTTCTTCATTATAAACCAGACATAGTAGTAATTTTAGCCTACTGAAACAGTTTGTTTTTTTTTTTTTTAAATAGGGAAAATTGTTGCAGTAAAACGAGCCCATCTCACCTCTTGCTTTATTTTTTGCAGCTCTAGGGTGAGCTGCTCAACTTCGTGTTTAGAATCTGCAAGCTGCTCAGACTTCTCTTCCCTGAAAAGGATTAGAAAAATCTTAGTAATTTTTTTTCTTTCCTAAAACAATATTGATTACATAGACACTGCCAGGAATCTGTAAAGGAAGAGAAAAATCTCCTAGCATATTCTTTGTTATGACAGCTTCATCATTTTCTCATGGTACTATACACATATCATGGATCCGAATTTGCAACCCCGTTTTTATACTAAGTTCCTGTGTTCAAATCTCACTGGTGCACAGGCTGTCATAGATAGCTTCCACTTCAAGTTAAAAAGCAAAGCTAGCAGCTGGTATTTTGAAGGGGGGGGAAGAGAGAGATGAGACACAAAAAGAAGATTGGAAGTAGCCTTCACTCTACATTTAAAGGCAAATTATGAAAGAAGAAAAGATGGAACACACTACTAGCTTCCTACTGCTCTGACTTGAAAGGTGTGACTCTGAGAGCTCCTATGGAAGCCTGAGTATTGGAGCCTTCTCAGGATGTACAAGACTTAATATGCAAGTCTCTCTAGAAGCACAAAATAATGGTGACTTACAGCTCCTGACGGATTCTTCTCAATTTAGCCTTTGTGTCTGCCAGCTCGACTGCAAGGTGCTGCTTTTCTTCATTAGAAAGAGGGTTTGCAGGGTTTGGGGAAGAATCTGGACTTGGTACTTTCAGAGGGCTTGGTGGTTGCTGAGACTGCAGATAATCTCTTTCTTGAGTGAGATCTACAATGACCTGGAAATACAGAAGACTATGTAATTCCAAGAGATAAATAGTGTATTTATACATTGTTTTAAAAGTACCTAAAAATTCTTTTTAGATTTGGGAAATTACTCATCTGGCATGATACAGAATTCAAGTGACAGCCAGGAGTAAAGGTTTCACAGAAGAGGAAAGGAATCTTCACTATGCTCCAATGACTAAAACGATCCCCTTCCAAAGCTCAAAATAAGTAGTCTGTTTCCCTTGAAGAATTCATACAAACCTGTAAGAACTAAGTTTTATCTAAAACAATTGCAGTCAAAAGCATGACAGAAGATTAACAGGCTAAAGAAGAGCAGAAGGCTTCTCCAGAGAACTGAAGGGAAAGGAATTGATGAATCACAAAAACTAGAGAAGTCAATGGAGCCCAAATGGCTGGATGCCAATGGAGAGACTAGCAAGCACTGCCTGAATGACTGGACAGAGACATTTGGTCTCTACTTCATGGAGACACTGCTCAACTGCTCTTTACCGATCATTTCACCACATCTTAGTGCTTACACAAGAAGCAATGAAAAGGCCAAAATCTTTCTACACATTTTCAGAGGTGTAGTAGAAAGGTCCAGAAGAAATAGAAACCAAGTGCACAAACAAGAGACAAGAGAAGGAATGGAGCCCATAACTGCTGCTTCTCATGAGCTCTATATGGGAGAGATATGTCCTCATACTTCTGTGCATTCATCTCTCTCGTCAATGAGCCTCCTGAGGTGGAACACCATATTCCTGGAGAGAGACTCTAGTTCTTCTGGGGCCATATCTGGGAGCTCCAGCCACTGCAAGTCAAAGACATTCTCCTGATTGTGGGTCACCTAGGAATAGGAACAAAAAAGTATGTCTTTCCACTGGTTGAGCTGAGAATTTGTTCACCATATATGCAGCATCCTCCCAGTTCTTCTACCCATAAATTAAAAAACATATCCATTTTACCACATGCAGGTTGAAAATAATAAATGCAACTATTTTAACTGTAACACTACCCAGAAATTTTTGGTATTTGCATTTTTTATAATTATTAGATCTGATTTTTAAAACTGATAAGTATTATGATCAAATGGTATGTGCGCTCACATATAAGAAGTGTGCAGCTGACTTACTGACCCAGAGGTGATTTCCACACAAAAGGGACTTATTCCCCACTGAACATTACTGAAAAAAACCTCTGTTATCAATGAATTTGCAATTCATTGGGAGGAGCTGTATCAGCTGCAGAAATACCTCTGGTTGCTGCCAGCAGTGTATCTTTCAACTGTTACCCTACCTAAATTGATTTACTCTGAATCATGTAGCAGAAACATCAGGCATGTCTCTCAAGCTCAGTTAATGACTGTTCCAGCTTTTATTACAACCATGTGCTTAGCTCATCACGATTTTTTTACTTTCCTAAAAAATGAACTATTTTTTAAATGTTAAGAAAAAAGTTCCTGTCTTAAGACTTTCCCTATTTGTTCCTCAAATTTGAGTGTACCAGGCTTTCTACAACTGCATGCACTGACACCTGGGAACAGTCAGCACACATTCCCAGTGAGGGGCACTTCCACTTGGCTCACCAAAGAGACCTTCTGTAGTCTTTGCTAAGTCATTCCTTCTTCTGAAGCCTTAGAAACATTCTTAGAAACCCAAGAATGTTTGTCATTGGATCAAACACCTTTTTAAACAGAGCATATGTCCAATTTCAGCTCTTCGAGATCATCTAGCTCAGAGGCCACTGTCTGAAGCAAGTCACTGGGCAGGCTGTGCCACCTCCCACAGGGCTTGGGGAATGTGCAGCTTCTAAGACACACATACATTTTGTCACTATTGCACATGGATCTTTACAACAGCTCCTGCATAACCCACAAGTAGCAAGCAAGGCATTTACCACTGCATCTCTTTAAAAGACCGCTGAGCCAAGTAATGATCCCAACACTAATCATTTTCATCTTACAGTTTGAGTGCAGCAGTATATTTCATTTTCTTTTTTGTGAAGTTTATGTATCCACTGTGAAACTCCAAGCTTTAACATCTTATAGCAAAAAAATCCTGTTAATGGAGAGAGAGATACAACACCAAAATAGACATCACTAAGAATCCTACCTCTTGAATGTGTGACACAATGGCAGCTTGGGTTTCAATATCCAGTTGTTTTATTCTGTCAATAAACTCTTCTTTTCTTTCACACTGTTAAAAGAAAGCACATCCTGAAACAGTGCTCCATACCCTGAAGTTATTGCTTCATTTTTCATTTAAATTTAAAAAATCCACCAAACTCAAACAACCTACACTGCTAATAAAAAATTGTTCAAGATCTACACTTTGTCACACTAGAAGGTATAACACTTCACTGCTCCATATGGAACATGAACCAAATTATGCATTAAATTATTTAAACTTTTTAATCAGTACAATCAAGGCTAAGTTAAATGGCTGATTTGGCTCTTAAAAACAAGTTCAACTTGCAACGTGATCAAGAGGTGGGGAAACAGCCAGAGGAAATCATCACAGCTTCATTAATGGAGCTGCACAAATGTAAACCTTCATTTACACTGCATCATTTAACCTGTCTGCCTTGCTGTTTGCATTTTGTTTGGTTTTGGCAATGAAAAGAGATGCATCACTTTAGGTACTATTTACATCAACACTCAGTTTTGTTTGTTGGAATAAATAAACATATGCTTTAGATAAAAAACAAGAAACATTCTGGATAAAAATGAGTGACATTTCAGACAAACAGATTTTAGTAAATCTTTTACTTAAGGCTTTAGAAGAAGCAGACATCTGCTATCTCTATATCTGTGATTGTGCACTGAGAATATTATTGCCTCCTAGTAACAACAGGGCACTGTGAAGAACTTAAGGAGTATTTAAAAGGGTGTTTTTAAACTCATTTACAGCGTCCTTCTGGGCCTAGTTCTGAGACTCCACCATTTACTTTCTTGGGGAGAACCTCAGACCAGCAAATGAGGACTGAGGATGCTCAGCAGCCAGAACAGTTCTTTGTGCTGCAATGCAACACTAACATAGTTCAGAGCAGCAATACACAGACAGCTTTACCCTGACATAATCGAGCTGACACAGCTGAGCAGGGTAAGTGTCCCAAGGCAGGGCAGAACCACAAGGCAGACCCACAAACAAGGTCAATTATCAGCAAAGGCCTGCCTGCAACCAGGCCATTGTTTACTGCCTCAGAGGTTTAGTGTGCAGAACACTGATTTCTTTATCTGGTGACCGCTGTGCATTTCTTCAGAGTTTCCCATATACATTGTCTCTCTATTTATTTAAACAAATGTCACATCAAGATCCCCACACTAATATACAAAGTATCTATTAATCTGGTATTTTTGACACATAATATTAAATATAAATATTGCGCAAATAAAATCATGATTCATTAAACAAATGTTTAGACTTGTTAAACTATTTGTTTGGCTTTAACATGTACTGTTCCACTTCATATTTTAAAACAGTAAGAAAATAAACCAACAACAATCTTGATATCAAGAACACTGTTCAAAACTTATCTTGTCCCACTGTGTTATGGAAGTTTAAAAGTACACATCCTGTGTCTGATTAAGCACTGGCAACAAATTGAGGCTACTGCTATCACACAATGTGCTTCCTCTCCCCTGCATTTCTTTCCTTCACATACTGTGTTTCTCACAATTTAGCTCACAAGCCATCTTGAGCTCAGGATTTGTTCATACAGCACTGATCTTTGGGTAGATTTTCTCATTCCAGGAAAAAAAAGAGATTAGAAAAAAATCTTAATTTCCGTGAATTATCACCTGCACAGCACATCCCAGAACCAACAACAGCAGCTTCTTGATTTCATCCATACTTTTACCTGGAGAGGAAAAAAAAGTCATCAGTACATGTGTGTAACAGATAAGTACTTGCAAATAATCCTCTCCAAAATATGTGCCTAAAGCAAAAAGACCTTTGAACAAGTGCCTGAACAACATATATACGCCTGTTACAAAGTTACCATATTTTCTACACAACAGTACAGTTCTTATGGATTAGTTTAAAATCCCAAATCCAGCAAGACTCTTTTCACTTGATATGCTATCCTCACCCATAGTTTTCTAAGGCCTTTCTGATCAATATATCACAAAAAATTTCCTTTAAATAGTTCAATGCATTTGACCAGTGCTTGTCTCTTGTGCTGTGATTAACAACTGTGCAAAAACCCCAACAAACCCCAACAGCTCTCCCCCCTCCAAAAAACCCCATCAAAATAAAACAAAAACACCATGGGCGAGGCAAAGGAGGGTTACTCACAAAGAACTTGCCCTAAATTCTTCTGTGAAACAGTTGCCACTCAGACTTCCCCAAGCTGAATACCACTCTGTGCATATAAATTCTCACTGAGAGATAGATGTTGCAGCAAATGAGTTCTGCCCGTTGTGCATCAAAGGCTGTTCACACTTTGAAGCTAAACCCCATGTGGCAGGAGGGCAGAGAATGAGGGATGGCTGAGGGACACTGACCATATGCTGGGAGCCCTGGGGAGAGCAGCCACAGCCCTGCTGCTGCTGCAGGGAATCCTGCTGGGAGCAGCAGCCCTGCCTGCCATTTCCCACTGTTAGCAGAGGGAAAGCCTCAACTTCCTCATGGGGAACGGGTGCAGCTTAGAACCAGCTTGTTTCAACAAAATTTAAGTGGATTGTTGGATGGTGAAGGAAATTATGTATGTCAACGTTAGACAAAGGGCAAGACAAAGAGGCCAAAAGGAAGGCAAGGCATTTCAATGAGAAAATAAAACATCTTTACAGAGCTAGCTTCAGAAAAAGCCTGTCCTGATCAACACTGGGGGAAGACGAGAAAAGAGAAACAAAGAAACCAAACAGGCCACATACACATTTCTCTCATCCCTACATATTTGCATTCTTTTTGAGTGTGTAATTGTGGGACTAACGCTGTCATTTTATACCCTGATTTAATTGGGTACTCAATTGCTCCTATCACTAAATAGATACTAATTTCTGAGTGCAACTGTGCTCCTCCACCAACACCATGCCCTTGTGAGGCTGCCCTGGCAGAAAGTCAGAGGCATGTGCAGGACCCAAGGCCAGGGAAGGGGAGTTAATCTGACTCATCAACTGAGCTGCCACAGCCCCACAGCTGCACAAAGGCACTGACCTAAATTACCACAGGGGCTCTGCCATTCCCACAACCTTGCAAGCCAGCACAGCCACGTGCAGGCAGCTTAGGAAGTAACTTGTTTCCTGATTTCCAGGCACACAAACGTCCTAAACCAGTCTTTACACATACCTACAAAATTTTCAATAACTTTAATGTATGTTGAGCTTTAAAATGACTCAAGAATGCCCTACAAAAATCATCAGTAGACTGTATGCATAAACACTACAATTCTCAATACCCAGGTCCTGCATTAGTAACCATTAAGATTCTGCAAGCAGAAACTCTTCTCTCCAACAGGAACAGCCATCTTTAAGACATGCTAGCTCACACTCCACCCTGTAAATATGAGCTTATTCCCCTGCAGAATATTTAAAAACTGGTTTTGAAAGACATACAATCATTCTTACTCTTCTCCCTACATGCAACAGCACACAAGGCCTCCTCTTTCCTGGAAAGTTACAATTTAATTTACAAATTCCATTTCAGTCTGTGAAAGTCTGATTGTTCTGCAGGAATCTCAATAACACAATCTTAAGCATAGACAATGACACAAATCCTTCACCAACAGCAAAAAAAAAAAAAAAAAAAAAAAATCTGTTAGTTCATGAACAATTCCTTTGAGGGCCCTACTGGGAGACTATTAGTTCGGTCAGAAGGTATTTTTTCAAGAAACTGAGTTGCCATTAGTTGTCAGTACTGGGTTTCATTCTGCATCAGCTTTGAAGCAATACAGACCAGGTACTAAATGCAGAGCATGCCTGTGGGACACAAAATCAAGTCATTAAGTTATGGAGACCAAGTGATGTGAGCACATCTCTCATTGACCTAAACTTAATCAGGCAGAACATCTCCATGGAGAGACTGAAGGAGTCAGACTGCTTGCTCTGGATCATGCCAGACACGAGATCTAACCCTTGTGCACTCTGGGCACCTTCATCTGTCAACCACAAACTCCAACGTGTGCACCACAGCATCCCAATTCTCCTTGGGGTGAGCACAATGACATGAAATCACCCATTTTAGGAAACACCAGGGCATCTTCCCAACTGTGACAGCACCTATACCATCCTAAAGACAAGTGAGCTGCTTAAAGCCATTCAAACTCTGCACCAAGGCTCTGCTATTTTCTCAGAGAGGTAACAGATGGGCATTGGTGTTGCTACATGACCCTGTGAGGTGAAACACCTTTGGCTATTACAGCAAAGTAACTTACCAAGGTCAGCCCTGGTCTCCCAACAGGGACAGACCTTGCCTGGAAATAGTGAGGTCACTTTGAGCAAGACCTTACCCCACCTCCAATCCTCCCATGAGGAAGTGAAGTGGAGCAGACATGGCAATCCATGGCAGGGATGGACAATCTGGAAAGTTTGGACAAGCTCTTTTATAGAAAAGAGTGAGAAGTTAAGACTTGAGATAATCATTAATTACTAGTTTCTTAATGCTTTAAACATAGCATTTGGCAGTCTGCTCTCTCCCCTGGCAGCCTGCAGCGAAAATTTAGCAGTCAGGATTACTCCGAGGTTTCCTATCCAATAAATTTTTCTATGCTTGGCAGACAAGCTACATCATGTAATAAAAGTGAGTCTGTACTACCCACTAGAAGCACTTCTAAGGCCACACAAGTGTTTCAGAAGATCATGCGTGATTGAAAGTTCCATTCCTTGGGCTTTCATTCAGAAGTTGTTTCCCATAGGGAGGAGACAGTTTGTTGACATAAAGGCACTCCCAGATCACTCATTTTCAAGCTAGGTTTGAAGAACATTTTAAAGCCTTGTAGAATAACACTATTTACAGAAGATTCTTAGCAAAAATAGAGTACGAGTATGAAAAACCTCTCTACCAACCTAAAGTGCTTTAGAGAGAGTTTTCAATTAAACTTCAAAACAAGCCAGGAAGGGATTAATTACCCCTCTACCCTTTCATCTCATCCACAGGAGAGCTGAGCTACCACACACTTCAGTGGAATGCCCAGGTTGGCAAAGTGAGTCAGAAGCACTTCTAGGAGTATTATAGAGTGCTGGACTGAAATTCTATACTCCAGACAGTGCCTCTGTCCTGCAATGAATGCTAAAGAAAGACAGGTGACCTTCATCCCTGATTCAATCATGCCTTCTAAACACTTCTCATATTTTTCAAAAAGCGTGATTTGTGCCCATTTATAAGAGGGTAAAGTTCCTTGAGCAATCTCATAAGCAGGAATGTGCTGTCTCCCCTCTGCTGGTTTGCTGGGATGCCACAAATCCTTCCCAGACAGCTGGGAAGAAGTCTGAGTCTCCTCGTGCTTATCAGCTGATCTTACCATGACACTGTCCTCCTGGGACACAAACACTTTGGTCTAGGGTAGCTCCTTGCAGAGAGGTGCCCACAAGAAAAAGGGACAAGAGTCAAACTATCTCTTACACAGAAAAGTGCTAATTAAGAAATAAACAGGTTTTTTTATTCCTTTTCTTAAAATTCCAGGGCAGTTGCTCTCAGGCCCTGTGTCTGTGCCGCAAGGGAGCCAGCCAGGCACCCGGAGCATTTGCAGAAAGCCCATGTGCTCCCAGCCGTGAGAGAGGGAGGGCCAGCAGGTTTCCTGGAAAATAAAGGCAGGGAAAGCCCAGACACCACTTGTGCAGCCTGGGAGCCTCCCTGTGCCAGAGCCACAAGATCCCTCTGCTCTCACGGGGCTGGAGGCTGGGAAACAGATGGCAGCACTCAGGGAGAAGGCGGGCACAGGGATTAGGAGATGCAACAACAAAAAAAGGAGGATCAAGGTACAGAGAGAACACAAACAATGATAAAAATGAGGGGGGGGTGGGAAGATATCAGAGGAAATGGGAACAAGGGAGTCTAAGTAAATGCAATTTTGGACATGTGCTGCCAGTTTCTCCATATTTCTACTCTGATGTTACTCCATCCAGTGCAGGAGAGGGAGTGCCACATGCAGCAACTGGAGGGTGTGCAGAGAATGTGGGGAGGGTGAAACATGCAAGGGCTGTTTTTCCCCACTCCAGCAAGATCCTCAGTGAGAAAAGTTTGAATGCTAAATTTACACTATTGAGGCAGTGTTTTGTTATAAACTTGGTATTTTATGAACCGCTCTGCCTCTGGAGGACTGTGAAACAAAATGAGGAAGGAAACCATACATGAAACATACCCAAGCGAGAGTAGACTTTTACAATATTAATGAAAACTAGATTTCTATAGGCACTTGCTAGCAGGGACTTTGGGGTCCTCTCATTCACAAACTTAACATGTGATTTGAAAAGCGCATATAAATAGCAAAGTTCTCTGAAGGGACAGAAATGAGCCTATTTTAGGCAAGTAAAACCTCATTTCCATCCTTGATCTTAAACAAGCTAAAATCTCTCCCCTCTCATGATTATGTCTGTTCCAAAAGATCAACTGCCACACATTTCCAAGTACACTCACTAGCTGTGTAAAATTAAGAATGTCCAGAAATGGAGAATTTTTTAAATCTATCTAAATTGAGGTTCCCAACCATTACTGATATTCCCCATGTGGCCACATGAATGAGGGGCCATTTATAAGGCATGCTAAAACCAGACACAATATGGAAGAAGTGATTACAGCAATGTCATAGATAAGTAGGCTGATGATTCTCTTATTGAACACAGGGGGATTTGTGGTGCAGTAATGAATTGAAAAAGCTGTTCAGCAAGAAAAAGAATTGAGGAGAGACAGAAATTAAGAGGAAATTTAATGGTAGTAGCTGCCTACCACACAGTGCAGTGAAGAGAATAAATCCTCTGACATCAGCTGCATCATTCTGCAAGTCAAATTGCTGGGAAAAATTTTTTAAATCCTTTAATTAAACTTTCAAGTTTATTTTTAGCTCCCTATATTCTAGAACAGAGTCAAGCCTTAATCTTCTAACAAATATTTCTGCTATTTTTATGCCCTTAGACAAATAAAGTAGGCAAATTTGCCATGACCTGGAACTGTTTAGAGGACATGAAAGCAAGTAAATAAAGCTCACAAACCCAGCAGACATGTACCTTTTCCTATGCAAAAGCCCAAGTGCTGCTGCACTTTTTGTGATGGCAGTTCTGTTTTTCCAATAATCTCATGTTCAAAGCAGAGCTGCAGAAGCCCTCAGTAGTCCCAACTGGTGAGTGCCAAATGGAAGCTAAATGGTAAGAACAGCATTCACAGCCTCAGAGCTGTTCAGTTTATCATTTAATGTCTGTAACACCCTTTTGGCTATGTTATAGAAGGCAAAAGTAAAATTCCTGAAAAGTGTGCATAGCAAAACATCACACAGGCTTGTTACAAGAAATAAGTCACTGAAATTTTACACAGTGCATCACATCTAATGGCTCTCTGGTCTTGGAATCTAATGGCTCTCTGGTCTTGGACCTGTGGAGACAATACAGTCATTAAGAGACTTGCCAGCTGAAACAGTACAAAGCAATACTGGATTTGTTCCAGGAATGTGACCATGGGATTGGTTCTTCTTCCTCTGATCAAGAGGGACCCTTCTGTGAGATAACTTAGCTACAGGATGGGGAAGGCAAAACTGGGATTTCATCACTGCCTCACTAAGAAAGAGAGAATATCTTTGTTTTGCTTGTGTTTTCCCCTCCCAAGCGTTCCTGCCTTCTTCTGACTCCTCTCTGCACAGACAGTAACAAAGACATCACTCACACTGCTCATCACAGCCTATTCCTCCATTCAGCTTTTTGCATCAGCTTTACTCCCTCTGCCTCAGCCACCTCATTCTTGTTCCTCCTTTCCGAGCTTCCCATTAGCTCTCAGCCAGGTTCTTCTTCCTGAGGGAAGTTCCATTTCTGACCATGTCCCCTGCACATCTTACCAGTGAATGCCTACCCCACACTAAGATTAAGATGAGCTTTTCAGACACTCTCCTCCTTAAGTACATTCTTTAAAGCAAATACATCTGGTGTCTTCCTTTGCTCACCACCTGGTCTGTTGTGTCTAAGCTGGAACTGGTTCTCCACATTATTATATAATATGACAAGAAATTTGGGGGTTTTTGGTACACATACCCCACCAGTTTTAGACATTACAATCCAGAAGTTACATTTTTACATTTTTTATCGTTTCTTCTCATGTTCTGTCCAAATAATGCCAGTGATAAGTCAGCAATGGGGAAATTAAATTTTGAAAGATCACGTTTAAAAAAAAAACCAAATATACCTTCCCTAAAAAAAAAAAAACCAACAAAAAAAAAAACCCCGAACAAAAAAAAAAACCCCAAACCACCACTTTTTAAAAGATCTCAGAAAGAGAAGAAAGTTTTCTGGTTGTAATTAAAGGAACCAGAAGACAGCAACACATGTATGACTAAGTGTCTTTCCTACAAGAGACACAGGTATTTCCTCAAAGAGAGATCTGAGGTGCTGACAAAAGCCAGCAGGCCAATGATAGCAAATTAGAGCTGAATACAGGACAGCTTTCAAATGTGCATTTTCCCAGGAACCAAAACTGTATTTACCACATCATGAGTCTCCTGCCAGCTGTCACTCAGGAATGGCTGTGACAAGAAAGCAGCCAGCCTTTCCCACTGACACTTAGCCAGCAGAGATACTGCCTTGCTGGCCCAGACACTCCTATTCAGAAGCACTCCAGATGCTAAGGAGCCCAGTGCCCATATGACTGACAAGAACAAAGCTCTTGTCTTTTGACTTTCTTCTCTGCCCATAACAGTAGCCTGTGCAGCCCAATTAACACTTGCAGACTTTATTCTGCTTGCTGAAGAAGTGGATTTCTTACTCTCAGTTTGATTTTTACACAGAAGTACCAAGACTATGAGATTCAGTGATTCAACATTGGCTAATATTCTTTTCTGACAAATGCTTTTTTGTACATATGCACTCCACAGCTCCTAAGAGCAGCAAAATATAATCTTCTGCCAAGGTTTCTGCCATTTGTTTATTCTGGAGATGCTGATTAGCATGTCATTCTCCATCACTGCTGACAGGGTTCATTCAGTTTACCTTCTTTGGTAAAAACAAATACAATGTCCTTGGCACTAGCACTGGACTTAGGGAGAGAAAGAATGGGCATGCAAAAAGAAAAAAAAAGTAAAACACAGCAACAAAACTTTCCATTTCGGACATGTGCTTCAAAGAAGTCAACTCAATTTTCAGGTTTTTGCTTTCTTTTGTCTCACCAAAAGCACCGAACTCTGGAAATGAGCTTACTGGCTTCCACCTTACTTCTGATGTGATACTTTGTGCAACATATCACTGTCTAAACAACACGGTCAGACAAATGTTTTTCTTTTTGTCCAGTCTCTTCCTCACTTTTTCCTGGTTTTTCCATATATGTATTTTTCTCTCCATTCTCATTAATTATTCTTCTCACATTTCATTTGCAACATTTCCTTCACACCTTATGGCAATTCTGCAAGACTCTGGTGTGCATATATACAGCAAGAACTAAACTCATTATACAGGCACACAGAACACCTGGAGGACAGCACATCTTTGTGCCATGGCAGACTACATCCTGGGCCACTTGCAGTAAGGGGTGAAGGGACACAACTTTTAAACAAACAGCTGCTCTTCTGGCTTTGGCAAGAACTCACTCATCACACATACATATGCATCACATGGAAATACACATATTTATATGTATACCTCAGTGTTACATTCTAGATACATAAAGTTGTGAGATTCAGAGATGTTCAGATATTGGTAGTTTACCTACAAATACATACAGTTTATTAAAAATCATGTTTGTATTACGGCCAGTTTAGGAGACTGACTGCCAAAATCCCTTAGGAGCAACTCTCAGTCCAAACAGTTAAATCCAGCTGGTGGCCAGTCACAGGTGGGGTTCCCCAGTGCCCTGTTTAATGTCTTTATCAATGATCTGGACAAGGGGATCAAGGGCACCATCAGTCAGTTTGCAGATGACACCAGATTAGGTGGGAGTGTTGACCTGCTGGAGGGCAGGAAGGCTCTGCAGAGGGATCTGGACAGGCTGGATCCATGGGCTGAGGCAGTGGTAGGGGGTTCCAAGCAGTAAAAAGGTCCTGCCCTTGGATCAACAGCAATCCCAGGCATCGCTACAGGCGGGGGACAGAGTGCTTAGAAAGTGCAAAAGGAGCTGGGGGCGCCCTCTGACAGCAGCTGAACATGAGCCAGCTGTGCCCAGGGGGCCAAGAAGGCCAATGCCATCCTGGCCTGTGCCAGCAATGGTGTGGCCAGCAGGACCAGGGCACGGATTGTCCCCCTGTACTTGTACACCACCTTGGCCCTGCTGAGGTCACACCTCAAATCCTGTGCTCAGTTCTGGGCCCCTCAGCACAAGAGAGACATTGAGGGGCTGAAGTGTGTCCAGAGAAGGGCAATGGAGCTGGGGAAGGGTCTGGAGCATTAGTCTGACATGGAGTTGCTGAGGGAGCTGGGGGTATTTAGCTTGGAGAAAAGGAAGCTCTGAGGGACATTATTGCTCTCTACAACTACCTGAGAAGATGTTGTAGCAAGGTGGGGGTTGGTTTCTTCACCCACATAGCAAGCAAAAGGTCAAGAGGAAATGGCCTCAAGTTACACCAGGGCAGGCTTAAGAATACTCTTATGGATACTAGGAAAAATTCCTAACTGAAACAGTGGTCAAGGATTGGAACAGGATGCCTGGGGAAGTGGTTGAATCACCATCTCTGGAAGTATTTGAAAGACACATTTGTGGTGCTTAGGGACATAGTTTAGTGTTAAGGGCTGCACTCTTTAAAGTGTTTTCCTACTTAGTTAGAACAGAATTACAGAATTATTTAAAAAGACAACAAAAAAATACAGACTTTAGTACAGAGGAGGAGGATGGAGAAGCCAATGAACTACTCACCAGAAAGAGGATCTTTGCCAATCATTAAAACATTTGGTAAATTCATTACAATCAGCTGCTGAAGGACCTCCTAAACAAAAGAGAACAGACAAAGTTCAGTGTGAAGGAATCCAAATCAATCCCACCACAAAGAATACAAAGCTCCATCAGTTACAAAGCTTTTAACATACTGCTAGGTCAGAGGTCACAAAAGGAAGCCCCACTTGAGAGAGGAATCACTATTTGAAGATAGCATCAGGTTGCAGAGCTAACATACACTAATCACTTCTTTTAACAATGGCTAATATGGAACTTAAAGGGTCCCATGGCACTAATCAGGATAAATGCGTGACCATGCCAGGCACACCAATCATTCATGCCTTTACCCCAGGCATGACCTGTATTCATCTGATGTGCAACATACAGCTGCTGCCATGGCTCAGGACATATAAATGCAGCTGGTTCAAACATACCCTAAGCCACTCTGTGAAGTCTAAGTAACTCAAATAATTGGTCACATTATTCCATGGGTCTGAAAATTTAAGGATGGACTGGGGAAGTGGGTGTAGGGAAAAGCACTTGACCAGGCATCTAGCACTGCCCAGAGAAGCTGGATATAAAGTTCTAGATTTATTTGCATTGTTTTTAATCAGGAGTAAAACAGAATTAAATTATGTTCACTACATAATTAAGGGTCATTTTATTTTGGGGGAGATGACAGAAGGGAGATATACATCAGGCTGAACATCTGAATGAGCATCTGTCTGAAGCTGCTCTGAAATCACAGAATGGTTTAAGGGGGAAGAAAGGCTACAAGTCCTGGGGCAGGTAAAATGTCTGAAGTTGTTCAAATAAACACATTGCAAAGGGGATTCTGTACAGTAATACAACCAGCCATGCAGCCCAGGAACAAAGAGCAGAGCAGTACAGTTGTTAGCCTTCATTTGCAGTTACCAGCACCCCCACTTGTGATGATCTGGATAAAACATTTTGCAGGTGGGTTTTTATTTCACATAAAAAGCCGGGGAGGAAAACAGTTGTGTGACTGAAACACTGTGCTGAGATCCAGGAAACAAAAGTTCACAGATACAACTCAACCAAATGTTTGGCAGGTGCCTTTTTCCGGCTTGTCTCCACTTCCCAGACTACCCCCAGGCCACTGGAAGGGCACAGCATTGATACTTGCAAAGCATTCAGACCAGGGGGAAAAGCACCACAGCGCAGCAAAGTAACACACTTCCTGAAACAATCACCCATTCACCCTGACACTTCCCCTCCCAGCTACCTATTGTTATTTTTCTGCTTTTAAAGTTATACCACAGGAGCAAAATTAAGCCTGATTGAAGGAGGAAATCATTCAGAGAGCCTGCAGCCTTTGATAAGCAATCAGAGTGCATATTTGAAAAAAATGTTTTGGACAGAACACATTTCATTTTTTTTTTCTTCTGATCCATACCAAAACACACTCCTTGTTGGAAAAAGTAGAAATATCTGTGTCACAGCTAACAGGATTTCTGGAGCTGTTAAGGAAAAAGATTCTATAGTCCTTTATGTAATGTGAAGCTTGGCTACTGCAGACCAAACATTCGCTGACTCATTAGCCAAATGCATTTTCTATTTTGGGCATTTGAGACACATTAAACAAAGTTTGTTTACTGTAACAGGTGCAAAATCTATTGGATGTAAGAGCACATGGCTGGACTGCAACATGTGCTATGACAACACAGCATGGCCCCGAGGCTTTAAACAAAAAAAAAAAAAAAAAAAAACCACAAAATCAGACTTTGCATATACTGAAGTTTAGAGCTTTAACCAGCAATTTCCATGGCAAAAAAGAGCAGAAAGAATTCTGCTTCCAGTCACCCAGCACGTGGAGCAGCACTAAGGCAGGAATGCATAAGGAATTTGCGTTGTCTTTGTGTAACCATCAGATCTCTAGCTTTTTAACTGGCAGACACTAAAGACATTGCTGCTAACCTTTATGCTGTCAACATTCCCATGAGCTCCTCCTGCAAAATTATTTGAGTATACCACCCAACACAACCATGACTGAACTCCCTCATAATTGTCTGAGCTCAGTATCTTCTGGCAAGATTCTGACAGTCACTGAATAGAAGCTGAAATGGCCCCAAGCCTGGAAGAGTGATTTGTTAATTCAGATTGAAAGATTCTGATTGTTGCAAGATGTGATACTCTGACCCGTTTGTTTTTAAAGTAAAATATTTAAACAGATAATTATGTGTATTATTCTAAAAGCTTTTGCCTTCAGATTAGTGCTTGTGATGATAACACCTGACTTACAGTGCAGCTCACCAGCAGAGCTCAACACTTTACACAGGAAGGTCAATGCCCCGGCTGTCTATTTTCAAGCTCAGGAAAGCAAGTCAGAGAAACACAGTTACTTCAGTTTAATAAATTATCATCTGTGAACCAATGTACCAGTGAACCATCCACTCACACAATCACAAGCCTGAGATAGAACATGCCAAGGGAAAGCTCCACACTGATTAATTTAACTCAGATTTTATCCAGATTGAAACCCCAGAAAGTCAGTGAAGCTCAGCTGACACTCAAAGATGATGTGACCAAGTGTCAGATTGATTGCCCAAGATCCCACATCTGGAAATAGAACTAACATCCTCCTCACCTAAAAGCAAATCAGGAATTCCTCAACTTCTATAATTTATCAGTGTTTTCTTGTTTTCCTTCTCTGAAGCAGTAATAACACAGATTATTACACAATAAAAACATTTTACACAAGTAAAATGCTGTGCCTCAGCCTGGCCTCTCAGCTCCCCTCAGATCTTATAATTCCTCCTTGAAGACCCCATGAATGCCAACTGTGGCTTGAGGCAGGGAGCTGGGCTGTTTCCAGCCGGTGAGCTGGCACTAAGAGTCAAAGGGCCCCATGGACCCAACCATCTCCCAGGGTACAGCTACCCTGGGCATTGGCTTAACCTGGACAAAAAAAGAAACAGAAGATAAAATGGCCCATTTCCCCACAGGGGCAGCAAGCTGTATTATTGTATTACATATAAATGTTATGCTTGAAATCAAACACAGCTGTAAGACTGCAGCAGAGGCACAAATGGTGTGTGCTAATCCTTCTGCCTCAGGCAACCAGCATGGCTAGGGGCAACAAATCCAGGCAGGAGCTGCTGGAGAGGGAAGCAGGGTTTTCACATATTTTAAACAGCCCACAGCAATCCAGAGCACCCTGGAGAGCAACTGTACAAGCAAAAAGTCTAATTCCTCCAGTGAGAAGCCTTGTAATCATTTTTACAGCACAACTAAAGCTTGGTTAAAACAGTAAAGGTTACAACAACCTTTATGGTAAAAATGTCCCAGATTATTAAAACCATTCGAAACTGAGTTGCCAGGTTTACAGCTTAACCAACTCAGAAGCCAGCTACTGCAAGTCAGCAACCACCTCCCTCGGACTACAGTTTGTGAAAAAATAATGTTGGTATCAGAAGGGTTATTTAAGGAATCAAAACAAAGCCCTGTCAGTGCTCAGTGCAGTGCCTGTAGGTTTCTGAAATGCTCCTCACCCAAAGATCAGGATATTTTAAGCTTGAGGAGATTTGTCCAATATCTTTTGACAGCAGTAACAGTTGCAAGAATGGAGACTTCTAGGTAGGACATCCAACACCACGATCACAAAATATAAGGATCAGCAGCCAAGTCTTACACTCCTTGAGCCAGGCACCCAAACTCAGTAGATAAAGCCCACAAAGGTCTGAGCAATCAGTTACATGGCCCTGTACTGCCAGGGAGGGCTTTTCAAGGAAGGTCACACTGGGTGTTCAGACCTCGACTGCTGCGCTTGCTCACACAGACATGGAGCCTGAAGCTGGCTGGGACATTTGTGGTGCCCCAGGAACAAGAGGGACACTGCCAAGCCAGAGGTAAGCTTTGCTGAAAGCATCTAGGAGTGGTACACCAAGAAATATCAGTGAGTTACCTAGAAATCCTAAGGTTAAACAAATATTAATGCTCTGTTTCTCTCAGCAGCCTTCTGCTGTCTGAGCCCCTGCTATGAACTTGCCTGACATTTGCAAGCTCTTTGCAATCACTTTTTTAAAAAGAAGCTTAAGACAAAATAAAGCCAAAATTCCTCCACATTGATTCACACAGTCAAGGGCCTTAGGAAAAATCAAGACACATACAAGATTAAGGATAAAATTCTAAGCACCAAATTAAGCATTTAGGCTTACTAAATGCATGAATAAACACATTCATTCCCTCCATCTGAAAGTTTCTAATCATTCCTGGAGTGCTGAGGCATATTCTACATCCTCTTCTTATCCCTCCAAGATCACCCACACCGGATGTTTGCCCTTTGCCTCAGATCCTCAGCAGAGATGCAGCGGAAGCTCTGCCTCTCAGTCTCCATGGCCACATACCAACATTCTATTTACCTGTAACAGGCTAAGTGGGCCTCTTGTAATTTTGTAGGAACAAAGTCTCCTTGGCCCATACTGTACTTCAATACATATTTGCTTCTTAAAAATACACATGCAACAACAGCATGGAATAAAATGGTCTTAAGGTATTATTCTTGGATGCACTTTTGTAGTCCCAATTTAAGTGTGCCAACAGATCTTGCAATGAATGAATTACTAGGAAAGGAGTAGGTAAAATTGTCCTTTTCATGGCTGAGACCCAGCAAACACAAGCTTTACAAAAAAACCTTTCCCTGCATTACCATACAGCCCAGCATTAATGTAGAGTAACTACTAGTTTCTCATGCAGAATTAAATTAACCTCTGCCTGAATCCTAAACAAGAAGCAGTACTAAATAAATTATGTAAGGAGAGAGGCAGTCTAACAGTCATTGTAATTCAATGCTCAAGCCAAGCAATTCCATTTAAGTATATTGCTTAGCTATAAAATGCTAATTGCCCAGCTGACTGGGAGCCAAATGGTGCTTTCCTACTTAAAATGCCCATGAGGAAAAACCATCATCAGCTTCATTTATACCAGCAAAGGCAAACAGTACCCAGCCAGGGAATCTGGCTTACATTTTATCTGCAACTCAGGCCAACAGAGGAGGAAAGAAGAGTCCTATCTGCGCAGCACAGGCAACACCTTACTCTGATAACCTCGGTATGGATCTGATCTCACAAACATCCCTGGAGTGGGAAACATTTGGTCAAGCACTCAATCCTCAGAGAAGGTCTCAGCAGGAGTCAGTGGCCATCTGCACCAGCCCAACACCTAGCAGCAGGATGGGGTGCCAGCTTTGCCCCTGCACATTTTAAGGGCCCTTTGGATGCTGCCACAAAAACAGGCTGGGAGCTGCATTTCCCAGGCAAAGTGCACTCCAAGGGACAATTAAACCTAAATTTTTTTTCTGGAATCAAAATTCTAAGGAAGAGCAAACATGCTAACAAACAAGCTTGAAAATAAAACACATTTTAAACAGCAATTTGTGACACAAGGGTTGCTTTTTTTTTTTTCCCCAAAGTTCCCAGTTTTGTATTAAAATAATAATGAAAAGCTATTTTCAGCCTACAAAGACATTATATTTTAGACAAAAAATATATTTGTCTTCCAATAGATGTAAACTTCATAAAGTTTGGGGGGGTTGCTGTAATTATCTGAGGAGTTATTAATGGTGACAGAGAAATCACAGCAAGATTCTGTGAGCTGTATGGCACGGTCTTACAGAAGATTAGACAAGATTAAACAAGTTGTTGCCAGAAATTACAAGGAAGTAAAACACAAATGGTTTATTGACATGTTTTTCATGTACATCTTACCATGCAAGCAGGCCTGATGACACCATGTATGTGACTCAGTACTGTTTCCCTGCCAACACATTATATACATGACAAAATCTGATTAAGAACTTTGCTCATCTCTGCAACAATTGTACTTGTTATGTGATGGACTAGAGGATTAGCTGTCTTTAAATGGATTTTTTTTCCTTCTGAAAACCAGCAAATTACAAAGCACATTTCTAAAGACCCTTCAAGTGGAAACCCAAAAGCCACTAAAATAACTGTGGCCTCATCTGCTGAAAATAATCCATTCTGACAATTGTAGACTGGAATCTCAGTGGGAGGGAATGTGAAGGAATCATACCTAGTCTTCATTGTGCTCAGTCTGTGCAGGGTGCAGACAGCCAACTAAATGACAAAACTGTTATCAGTGTGTAAGTACACCATGTAAGAACAGATTTTATTTTTAACAATTACACATACGAGATTTGGATGGCATATAATAGACTATCACATAAAACCTCTCAAAATACCCAGAAGGACCCAGGCATAACCATCCACCCTATTCACTGCTCAGGTTTTGTTATTTGTATTCAAGTAGTGCAGAGGTCCCATCCAGGAGCAAAATCTCATTCACTGGAGCTGTACAAACAGTGAGGCATCCCTGGGACAAAGAACTTGTTATATCTACCCAAGTATCAGTAAACTACTAACAAGGGTGGGGGGGAAAGTAACAAGCAATGGAGGAAGGAAATGAAAATAAGATTCTGTGGCTATAATATGATTCACCACGTACATTCTCATTGCTTTATGAACTGGCTGGAGGGAACTACATCTCTCCAAATATCAGAGGGCATGGGAAGCAAAACAAGTCCTGACAAACACATTTTGCTTTAAGATGAAATTGTTCACAATGAACATTGTTCACATCACAAAAAAATCTATGTGTATTTAAATAAAGGTACTTTTATAGGACACAGTTTTACTTCTGGTTTAGTGGAATAAATAATGGAGAAGCTAACACTCATCAGTCACACAAATATCATTTTTTAATCAATCTAAATACAAAAGTGTTAATTTACTTCTGTACAATGACATGTATAGCAGTGGATTTTTTATCCTAGTTTCACTAACTCCAGGTTGAATCATCTCTGTTAATAAAACATACAGCCCTATGGCTGTGGCTAGTGGCAATATTGATTTGACCCAGAGAGTAGAAAATCCAATTGTGGAGCACTGCGCTTTCCTGCTTTTATTGCCAACAGCACCTTTGACTAATTTATCTACTTTTGCTGCAAATAAACAGCCTATTTGATTTATCCTCAACTTCTCTTTCCAATCATGTGCAAGTGACTACACATGTTTGTAATAGTGTCCTGACAAATTACTCTTGACTTGTATTTTATTTCATCTTAGATTTGTCCTGAGGTGGTTTATGCAGTAACAGGGAGCATGCAATGTTCTGTGTTAAAGGCTTGTCACTTGACATTACAAATCTAACCAGCTAAAATGCAACCCCATCTGTTGAACACACTTCCAGCTAATCTACAGTGGTCTCTATTCACCTTAACTCTCAAATTAATTAATTCACCTTAATTCTCTCAAATTCACCTTAACACAGTAAAAAACCACCACAGGCCATCAGAATAGACTTAAAGCACCACTGAATTCCCTGAAACTCAGCACCCAGCACACTCACTTGTTTTAAAAGGAAGTCAGTTTTTCCCATACCCTGGACATATTTTATTGGGATAATCAAGAAGTTTCATATCAAACTCTAAAAGTGAGCAACTGTATTTAAGCTTAACACTGAAGCTTGATACCAAAACACAAACACATCAGCCATGCAGAGCTCTGAGGTACAAACTCTGCTCCACTGCCCTTGATCACTGGAGTGAAAACAATTATATTATAATACAGCTTGTTATCAAGCAACAAACACCAACACAATAAAAGCTTCTCTAAGGAACACTAAGTGTAAGATCTGTTTTTTACCATTTCTCCTATTACATTTTGCCATTTTTCCTATCACAAGCATTTCTAAATCTTGGGAGGCTTATGTGTTTATATAAAACATACACAGCAAACACCTTAACTGGGCACATGATAGCAGTTCACATAAAATACACTGGATTTCTTAACACAATTGCTATATGCCATGAAGAAGACCAAATTTATTCAATGCAAGGCAACTATATGGCAAGTTGTGAGGCTTATTTAGAGAGGTTCAGAACTAAAGATCTGTACAGCAACTTCAACACTGCAGTGGGGGTCCAGGCTTTGAAAATGTGCCAAGACTCTAAAGAAGCAGCAACCACCAGACTGACAATTATGACACAACTCCTGAAAAAGCAGCAGCCAAAAGTAAAGCAAAAAAGGAGTCAAAGATGGGAAGATGTAGGAATACTAGCTACACATTATAGCAATAATACTTTCCCAAAGATAAATAATGAGCAGGAGCTAGGTAGCACAAACGTATACTTTTTGTAATTTATTAGTACAAATATTGCTTTAAAAAGAACGTGTTTTCTTGGGGAAAACCCTAAAACAAACTGTTACTCCTGTGAGGGCACAGGGGCATGTGTAACAGGAATAATTTTGATGTTACTCTAGTAAAAATATTGAAAAGCCAAATCAAAGCTGAAGTTTAAATATGAAAACAAATCTGTCAAACTAGAAAAAATTAATAAAGCAGAGAGGGGACAAAAAAAATGGGATAATTTCATTATTTCTAGTATTATGAAAAACATTTTAGTAGCAAACAGAAGGCCTAACAGATGCAAACAACTATAATGTGAATGTTTGAGTCAAATTTCATCAGTGACTAAGGGTAATAGAAGTAAAACAAACATCAAAGTTGACTGTTACCAATCTGATACTCTTATGTCCTGTTTGAAGCAGCAACTCATGAAAAACCTTTGATCTACCTCTCAGTCACCAAACAAAACAAGCTGCTTTACCCTGCCACTCTTACTAATGCTGAGTAACATCACACTGTCTCAGCCATCTTGCCTGCCATGGGGTCAGAGCTCACAGAGAAAAATATTTCTGTTAGCAAAAGGCCCCATGCTTTGCCTTCACTACATCCAAACATCCTCAGAGCTGCTCAAATATAAGGCAGTTAAAGGCTCAGAAACAAGCACAAACATGCTTGGTCTTCCCAGGATAATGCTCCCTGAACAAACAGGATTTAATTAATGTTACACTGGTAAACCATTTTCAGAGACCCAAATGGGTAGCACCGGAGAAACACAGAAAATGACACCTAGAAACTGAAAAACTCTAAACACATGGACAGTATTCATGAAGTGATGACCAACAGGAATTTTATGGGATAAGCATTTAGGTTATTGCTAAGATCACTTTGAAATGCATGAAAATCTTTGTCTCTAACTCAGGAAACTCAGTGTTTCCAGAACAATTTTTTTCCTCCAGTGAAGAAAACGGTTGTGACAGTGCCTGAAGAATACCTGTCAGAGAACTGAGCAACTGGTGTGACAGCACTTGTCCTACTTTTCCCACCCAGCATGTTTATAAATATGAAAGGGAAAATATCAATTAAGTTTAAATTATACCGACTAATTTCCAAAAGCTAATTTAAAGATTTTTAACCATGAGTCTCCACACGAGCTTGAAACTTGTGCTTGGGCAGCTTACATGCAACCTAGTATTGGACAACAAATTAATGTTTCAGGAAGCATGCACACAGTCACTGTGCCATCAGCTTATAATGTAACTGCAACAGAGAATGCAGCCTGGGCAAGAGGGGTCCATGAAGCATCTGCAGGTGACCATGCAAAAACCCGTGCTGGATTTACAGAAGAGGGAAGTTTTCAGCTGGTCTGAAGAGGAGAGGGTACAGGGAACAAGCTGTTCTATCCTACAAGGATGCCTGATCCAACAGTATGGTGCTATGGGACAAATGAGGTGACTGGGGAAGGTTTTTTGGGAAGGTCTGTAAGTTGAAACAAAAGAGTCCATAATTGCTAAACATCTGATTATGTTAGGTGCTTTCTGCTACAACCACCTGATGGTCTCTTGCAGGCAAACTCCCATTACCAACCAGTTACCAAGGGCACTAAAAACTTAAGTACCATTAATGCAGAGAGAGTAGAGTCCTTGCAGTTCAGGCATGCCCCTCTCAAATACTCCTAAAAAACCTCTAAAAGGTATTATGACAGGTTAATGTTATAAGCTTTCCAACTACTCTGAAACAGAATTTATATCCAGCACATCATTACTTCAGTGTATCACTGCATTATCACTATAATCTAATTTACCCAATACTGACAAGTTCAACAAACACCCACACATCCCTTGCCAGGTGCTTTGCCACTGCTGCAACAATCTCAATTTTTTTCTTAAGTTAAGGGAGAAGCTTCAAGGCAGATTAGATGGGCCTCCCATGCACAAACATACAGTGGTGTTTCTCTTTGTAGCTAGTAGATTGCCCCAGGCAGGGAATTTTCAAGACCGTCAACATTTCTTGCACTGTACAGGTGGAGAAGCTGCAATAAGTTTCATGTGACTTTCTCAAGGTAACCAAGCACCCTTTGGAAGAAAAACACTCCCAGCATTTACTGTGATAATCAGTTTTACCATTAGCACTGAGTTGCAATAGAAGAAATAGAATAGAAGAAATAAAAGAGAAATAAAATAGAATAATAGAAGAAATAAAGGAGGAAAAGGAAGATTACCACGGAATCTAGCAGTGAATAAAACCAGAGGGAAGGAAAAGGAAGCCATGTCCTCAAAATAGCAACTGGGCTCTCATCGTTTCCTTTCTAGATTTTCTATGTTCATTCGTTTTCAAAGGCAAACAACCTTTCCATGTGGAAAGCTACTGCGTCCCCCTCGGAGGGGGGTACGGTACCTACGGAGAGGAAACACATGATTTGCAGTTGACACGGGGCTATTCAGAGTTTGCTGCCAGCAATTCGCACCTCGGCAAAGCCAGGTCAGGCGCAAAGCAGAGGCAATGGCCGGGCCGAGCGCAGCCTCCCTGGCTGACCCACCGTGCTGCCAGCGGGCAGGCGACAGAGGGCCCGTCCTCAGTCCCAGCCCACCGAGACCCCTCGCTGGCATCTGATCCCCTCGTAAACTGCCAGCCTGGGGCTGCCAGGGTAAAAAGCGATGGCGCTTCACGATGCTGAGTGCTCAGCACCCACCCGAAGCACGCAGGTCCAAGAGGGGACCTGGGGCAGCTCCAGGACATCCATCCCAGGACACTGGGGGATTTGCCCTCTCCTGTGCCATCCCCATCTCACGTAAATTCACTTGCTGCCCCTGCCTTCCGGGCATCCCACAGTAACACAAATACTGTCCTCTAACAAGAAATGGATATACATATATATGTGCATATATGCATCTGAATACATGTACACATACTGAGTTTTGTGTATATGTGTTTCTGCTATTTGTCCCGCCTACCACTCCGGTATTATTCTAACTGCTCAGACCAGTAACAAGCAAAACCCTTCTGGAAGCCCTATGTAATTTGTTGTAGGCAACTGTCCCCCCACATTCAATCATTTGGAGTCCCCACAGCTCAACAGCAAGAGCATCAGGAATCTTGCCCCACACACACAGCAGCAACAAGGTGGCTTCCTAAACACACAACACTGAAAAGGCCGCTAAAGGCTGCTAAAAGGCCGAAAAAACACACTGTGACACGTTGTATACTTGATAAAATTTAACGTCAGTCTTTCATGGTGAGGTCAGTTATCCAACTTACCTCAAGTCTGAGAACTCACACCAAAAAATAGTTGCTACAACACTTGCTTTAAAAAAATGAACACATGAACACTTCGAACAAATATGGAAAATCACAGCACAAGGTACTGTGGTACATCAAAACTTTACATCTGCAATCATCAAATTCTTCTTTATGATGAATTCACCCCCTACACACTTACAAACCCCACTCACCTTCCACATTCTATTTCACAGATGTGCAAGAGAAAGACATTAAAAATTAATGCTGAAAAGCCATGAAGCCACACTGAGTCCACAATTCAAAGAGCAGTTAGCATCACAGAATAGCAAAGATCTCCTTACTGCACAGCAGGGGAAATACTTCACAAAAAGAGAGTTATGACCAAAAACAGATAAAAGGAGAAAGTCCCTTCCAAGAGCTGCCACAATTTCACCTATACACAGAACAGGAAATAGCCAATATCCCTGTGTGGTAGCTGCTAGGCAAAATTTACTTATCAATGGTAATCCAGGCTATGCATTCACACACATATGCATACTTGCTCATGCAAACATTCTCTCAAGAAGAACTTTCAGTCTTGCCAGAGCTTAACAGTGCTCCTTTAAGTATCTGAAAGGACTGATTAACCCTGCTTAATACAATCTGTGTAATCTACTGTGAATCTTGCAGATAACTCATAACTGTTAACATTAATTAACTCAGCAGAGCTTTACCCTTCTTGCTCCCCCGCCAGCCTCATAGCACAGAGCTCAGTTTAAGCATTCTTTCACTACAGCCCTAGCAGGCAGTTTCTGTATCAGAAAACTCAGTTAAATAATGACACTGTTTTAAGAGAAGACTTTTCCCCACATTTTATACTTCTTCATTATTGATCAGTAGTCACAGCTCACACTCAAAGCATACAACTTCCTGGAAATACCCACAATAAGAGAAAAAAAGTAAAGGATACTGCTGCATCTTTATGCTATCTGTGAGAGAAACAGACATCAGCTGTGTCACTGTGTTATTACTAACATTTCAGATAAAGCAACTTCTAACACCACTATGCCAGTTTTTAGGCTTCTGACCACTGATTTTTTTTATATCAACAAAATACAGTTTTCTTCTAAGCTGTGATGTTTAGCATTTTTCTGATGTCAATCTATCATACAAAAGTCTCATTTATAGCTAAAAGAAAAAGCAACTTTCAAGACCTTGTATTTACAGAGGAAAGCCATTAAAAATGGTCACAAAAAACTCAAAGTCAGCAAGGGCCCCCAAACACAAGGAGATGCCTTGGCTATAGGTAGAAAAAGTAGAACTATGCATACTACCACCCCCCTTCTTTATCACAAGTACCATTTTTTAAATCATACTACTTAATTTTCAGTGTCCTTGAAGGGCACACAAAGGTGGCAGGCATGTATGGTTCTCAGCAATTTCCAAGCTGCCTCGCACGTGGCTCATATCCCTTACCTCCACCAGCAGAGCTCAGGTTTATTATTTAAGCAACATAATGGAGGGAAACCCAATATGAAGTATCAAGTGACTTGGAGCTCCCTATCAACCAGATCACAAAACAACAGCAGCGCAACCTTATGAGCTGGGAGCAGAGGAGGGGACAGTAACCCCCCAAAAATTGCTCCAGGCAAGAGAAATTCAAGCCTCGGGCTGCAAAGAACAGCAACACCTCCCATCCAGCATATCTGGGCTGCACTGCTCTGTAGAAATAAAGATTATTAGTATTTCAGAAGATATAGGTTATAAAAACGTTTATATTGTTGCTGCATCTACTGAGTACCAGATCTAAGCCTAGCAGCACTCAAAGCATGCTGAAACCTCCTTGGGGGTGTGGAAGAAGTCTGATTCCTAGAAGCAGCTTCCAATGAAATTTTCAGGGACACTACAATCAGAAAAACGCAGCACAAGCAGTATTTTATCTACAAAGACAGTGTTTACACCCTTCACTTGCCACAGAACCTTGGCAAGGAGTTCCACTATAAAACATAAAAAGGAGCCATGCAAGCTCCACTGGAAACTCTGGAATGACAATGATGTTAAATGCTGGAATAAGGACTATCTTCCTCTGGTTTAGTAGCAGCTTTTCAAAAAACTTATTAAAATGGCTCTGCATCATTGTTTAAACATACTTCGGTGGAGGCATCGAATTACTCTGACAAACCAGTTTGTCTCAGAGTACCATGAATTAGTTCAGTGATGAATGGCCCATCAGAAACTGGAGCCCTATGGGAACTGGCGCAGTCACTCACCAAAGAATGTTATGGTAAAACAAATGCAAACCTATAGTAATGGTCTGCATTTTGAAGCTGGGCATCCAAACTAATGGTCTTACTTCACACTGCTCAGAAAACATGCAGCTCCCACAAATTATAAAGGGATAAATAGATGCTTACGACCTGGAGGAAGCAATTAGAGAAATCCAGCAGTTATAACACAGTACCTTAACACAAGTCTAGGTACTCTGGCACCTCAGTTACAGTACCCAAATCCACTGTTCCTTAAAGTCCCAGAAAACAGTTTGTATTTTCACAACATTAAGATACTCAGTAAATACTGGGTGCTAAAATCAGGCATTTTAGTTTGAACCTCCAAACAAGCAATTTGTTTTGACAGTGGAAATATGCAGATGATCTGCTAAATTGAAGATTAACACACTGTAGTAAAGACCAAAATTTCCCCCAAACTAAATTTGTATTCACTGATGTTACTTTATAAACAGCAATACAAAAACAGGCACAACTGAAACTAAAAAGAGCATTTGCTGCATTTCAGACTAGTAGATACATGATTCCTTGTGAATTTTGACTGGAAGTCATTCTCACGAGGTAGAGGGAACAGGCCCTTTGAAATTGGCTCAGCACAATGCAGGCAGGAACTAAGCAAACTTCTTCAAACAGCTCTGCCAACACCATTCAGCTCCAAGCTGCAAAACTCCTGCTGTTTCAAACTTAGGGCCTCCTGTGAGCAGACTGCTGATTACACCAGGTTGTATGGCAGGTTTTTGATATGTGCTCAGGACAGAAGAATAAGAATGAAACCTGCCCACTAGTCATGTTAAATACAAGATTTCACACCAGACTGAAAGAAAAGGACACTTTGCCATCTATTCATTCCCTTGCCCTCCGTTTAAAGGAAAATTCATTGTACACTGTACACATGCCCTGTTCAGAGTGCATAACTGATGCAAGCATTACTGGACACACTGCTATCACAAAGATAAGTGGGAGACAGCACCATGCCAACATCTTATCTCCAAACAGAAGAGATATGCTCAGTCAATAGAGCCAGAGTGCTGAAATGCAGGGCTGCAGCACATTTAATGGGGTTCTTTATCCCCAGTTATGCTTGCACATTACAGAACATTTGGAGCAGACAAGGAACAGAAACTACAACAATTCCACAGGCATCTTTCATATTGGTTTTTATGACACCAATCCAGAGGAATCAAACTTGTACAGGTTTCTGTGAATTTTTTCCAGGGGAGCCCCTTGGGTATGACCCCAGGCAAGGAAAGAGCAAAGGCTGCCACAGCAAGCAGCAGCCAGGTCGCTGCACACCTCGCTGCACACACCCCACCCCCAGCCATGTGTGCCCGGTGCCATGGGAAACAGCAAGGGAAGAGGAAGATATAGGATCTGTAGAAAGCTCTCCCTTGTTCCCATAATACTTGGATTTTATTTATGAATTTGAGCAAAGAGGCCATTTCTGTCTAATCAAGTGCAATCCCCTTGCTGCCTTGTAGTATCACAGCTGTGAGTCCTCTAATTGCATCTTTAGTATGCAAAAGGTAAAAATGCTCATGAAAAGATGACAGGAAAGGCTTGGCTGCTTGGTCATAAACATGGACACGAGGGTTTTTCCTTAGGGAATGGCCAGTACAGAAATCAGATGTTCAGAATATATTTCTGGCCATATGGTTCAAAGTGATGAATAATGTGCTTCAGAAGAGAAGGATGACAAAAATAATACAGCGTTGCAGTAAAGCACCAAATTAAACAAATAACAGGTGGTGACTAAAAGTGCATTTTTAATGAGCATCTCTTTATGAATGCACACAATGCAAAGTGCTTTCCACTGTTTTGTAACACACCACTCCTCACTATGGACTAAAAATATCTCAGTTATATAGAGCCAGATGTATAAATTCTTACTCTATGGACATTTCATAGAATTTATTTCTGTGAGATTTGACAGCCAAGCAACGGGAACTTTAAATTCTGAACTCTTAATACTCACCGATTCTTTAATTAACACTTTTTTCACTAGGCAATTTTTTTATTAAATGTTGATGTATGTTTTAATAAACTTTGATGTGTTTCCAGTGCATCTGCCTCATCTAGTGTTCTGCTCTTCACATGTATGTAATTGAGGAAGACAGCAGTCCAGTGGTTAATACAGAAGACAATGTTTGAATTCCTGAATCCAGACAGACATGGAACACAGATCCACAGCAGTTCTTCAAAGTGAATTACTGCCTTCCCAAGCTCTTCCCAAACCAGCCTGCATAAAATCCAGTGGCCAAGAATGAGACACTACTCCATACCACGAGGAACTGCTATACATCTTATAACTCCTATAAAACATCTTAGGAGTCAGGGTTACTTACCCAACTGAGAGAAAGCTAGAGAAAACATTGCAGAGACCAGTTACCCAAGAAGGCAAGACTAGTTTAAATGGCCCATTTCTGCAATGGAGGAATTCTCAGAAAGAATGTCAGGCAGTTAATGCAGTCAGGAAATGAGAGTTTGTGGTGTTAGAGCTGCAGTGTAATGAAGTATGTGCAGCTAAATCTGTAGCCTGCTTTGTCTCACCAGAAGAGCAATATTATCTCAAGGATTGTGGCAGCAGTTTAAGTGGTTACTCAAGCCTGAATCTTCCTGCATGAAGGAAGGTCAGTGTTACAGAACATGAAAACAAATGTGCTCCTCCTCTCAAGTGCAGCTGTCTTGTTAATCTCAAAGATGACATATTCCTCATGTATCAGTCACCACTTTAAAGCCTGATTCATACAGACAGACTTAGGAGCACATGGCAGGTTACTATTTCAGCAGGTTGCTTAAATCTGCAATGCATAATACTCCTTGTAATTCTTAATTGCTTTACTCCTCAAGGGCATACAGCCTATGTTTTGGGAACTGGAACAGACTTGCTCTGAATATCAAAGAAAAATTAATGACCAGTCATTAAAAAGGTGAGAGGTAGTATTTAAACTCTACCCTCTTCTAGCTGGCTCCTTGGATGGACAATAATTTTAAAAAATTATTATTTTTCCCTTTTAATAGTTGTTTTGATGATATGCTAAAAAAAGAAACAAAAAAGGCTTGTCCCCACTCTGCAAACAAATTATTTTAGGTGCCTGTGTATTTAATATTGCATTACATTACTCAGTATGGTTGCTCTGTTAAGCACAAACTTTGATGGCTTCCCAAGTGCCAGGAAACCAGTTCATTCATACTTTCTCTGATACAGCAGCAGTGTGTGCCAAATATGTGGAATTCAAAAGGGCCTGTATCACACAGAGAGAAAGATGATTAAACAAACTGGAAGTGCTTAAACTGACTAACAGTGCAAAAACCTCCCTCTCCCCCCAGTAAGAGCAGTGAGCTGATCTCAGTTAACACCAAGAGCCAAATTCTAACTTTTTATTAACACACAGCTTCCCTAAGGCCTTAAGATTTGCATCACAGCTTACAAAAATTTTAAAATCCTCTCCTAATTTAAAACTAGCAGAAGGAGTCTAGAATATCCCTCTAGGAGGCTCTTTGGAACACCTAGTAAAGCACTGCACTTCCATCATGACATTTGAATGCTGCTTCACATAGACAGGGAGTAATTAAATGACATGCCTTATGCCAGCCAGCCTGATACCAAAGGGCCAGATTATTCTGAGATAAACTGAGGATCGTGAGTGTTTGTGGGGAGGAGATGCCTTGTTGAAGCAGATGTCCATGGCTGCAATTCTCAACCACTGCACTTAGGGGAGGAAAATCTGTTCAGTGAGAACTTCCTTTTGTACTGCAAGATGGCAAAGCTGGGGTTTCCAGAGGCAGGTGGGTGCCAGCACTCCAAGGGAACACACACAAACCGAGCTCCCTGTACCTCACTGGGGTCTCTGCTTCCTGTGCCTGAGCTCTTGTGTTGTGCCCCACAGGAGCCCAGCTGGAAAGGCTTTCTGCCCTCCACAGTCACAACACACCCAACAGACAGAAAACCAGTCCTTAGAACATGGCATTTATCTGACAGAAGGCTTGTGCTGCAAGGGCCCAGAATGTGGGAAGCTGTACCTTCAGTCTGTACAGATTCATGCTTTAGGAAGTCAAAGTCACCATCAACACCAGCATATCTACCTGGCAATAAAGCAAAGATTTCAAAGTTCAAATCCAACAAATGGCATTGTATCTCAGATGTCCCCCCTCTCCCAGGTAAATCTATCAATATCTAGTGTGCAGATATTCTGGGGTCTTCTCCTCTGACCACTGCCCATTTAATTTATTTCATGTTCTTATCTCACCTGAGTCACACAGATGTACTTTAATACCACTTTTCCTAATTTTGTGAAACTATCTCTTTTCTTACAAGCAGCCTGAAATCTTTCATTTGGGACAAGTTAAACTTTCATCTGACGGCTAAGAAAGTAGAAAAGGGTTTTTTATAAAAAAACCTCTGAACCCTAGTTGAAAGTGGAGTAAGACAACAATGAAAACAAAATTATTACACTGCATGAAAATAGTTTAAAAATCCATCCTATAAACTCATACATAATTTTTGTTGCTGTGGAATCAAACAGATGTTTGAAATACTAAACAAGTGTTACAGTTGACACCTCAAACACATCTGAACTGACCAGCATGAAATATTGAACTGTACATTTTTGCAGTTTAATCTCCCTTTCTTTACACTCAAGCATCCTTCCTTGTAACTCTCAGACTAACTTGACAGTACCAGAAAACTCCATTTCTGGAGAGGAAGGAGTTTCAGGTATGTATCTTCAGACCTGTACACTTGTCCCTTTCACAGTTTGTTGGTACCAGGTCAGGCAGGACCCATTCCTTATCTCAGCAAAGGAAAGACAAAGGCTGCACACATCCCAACAAAAGGACACTGTGGCAGCCAAACACTCCCCACCACAGGCACCAGAGAGGATAAACAGGGAACCAACTGCAAGGTCACAGCACATACCAGCAGTGTGCATTTACTCTTTCTTAAGAAAAAAGCCAACTACCCCAAAAACTGCACACACAAATGCAATGAAGCCCACAGTTCAGAAAGCTAGTCTTTGTTATAAATTTATGGGCAGGGAGGAGTGTGTGTGTGAGATTTCATTTTCAATATGGCTTTGTTTTGGGGATGATAAACAAGGACTGAGTATTTCCCAGCCTCTGCCTATGCAGATATATCTTTCAGCACCTCTTTACCAGTTACACAAACTACTCAAACTGCAACACTATATATCAAAAACAAAGAGACACACACCCCCACACAGAACAAAAACAAAAACCCCACACACAGAACAGAAAACCCCCACAACTATAATGACTTAAATCTAGTGTTGACCTGGTAACCTCCTTTGGCACACTAGTCAGACAGCTGCTTTAAAATCCCAGATTCACTGATTGAAAATTATCACACATAGAAAAGCTTATTTAAAACAAATGTGCTGAAGGCCAATCTGCTTCTCACCTCCTTTGCATATTAAATATAGCTGGTGGAAGTGACTGAAGTATTTTACTTGAGTTACTGCTGAAGTTTTGAGCTGGGAATTATATGCTACCTATTAACCTATTACAGAAAAAGCAACTGTTCAGGAACTTGTTTGTGTTTTAAGCACCATTCAGAGGCATTTAACCAACTAAAAATAAATCACTCTTCACCATTAACTTTCTTAACTTACAAAACACTTAGGGGAATTAAGATTAATGCACCCTGAAGGGAGAGACTTGCATGAGTATCAGAAAGATCAAAGTGGCTTGTGGGTTTGGGGTTTTTCATTGTTGAAGTTTTTCATGTATTTGGTATTTAAGATTATTCCTTTACAGTCTCAAGAGTTATAACTAAGTAGATATAGAGTTATTGGTAATAAGTATATTTTCCACTTGTTTAAAAGCCTACTGAAAAGAAGAAGCTTTAAATGAGTTGTCCTTTACAAATGGGTGACAGGACAAGCCTGACTGCAAAGTCTGTGTGCTAGAAGAGCACAGCAATTTACTGGGGTATAAAAACAACTGCTTTTTACTCTCATGCCAACTCAGCTCTCTCATCTCAGCGTGTCTCTCCTACAGCAGGTCTGGCAGAGCAAAGCCTCCAAAATCAGGTGCCCTGCTAAGCTCTAGATTGGAAAGCAAGCCAGTGTATCTTTGGATACTCAAGCAGCTGCCATAAACACTGCAAAACCTCTAAGTGCTGATCAAGTGTGATACACACCTCTGCACTGGTAAAAGTTGCAATATGTCAAGAAGAACCAAAACAAATTGTGATCTGGCAGACAGCTCTGGTTTCACAATACCCAAGGGTTTCAAAACAAAACTGTTTGAAGACCCTGCTATGCAAGATGCTCAGCACCTCTAGTCCATCAAGTCAGTGTCACTTAAAATCAGGTCCTATGCCATACAAAGAAAGGACAATTGCAAGTTAACTGAAATGCTTTAGGAAACAAAAGGCCAAACTGCAGCTGCATCTAAGGGAAGACAAATCTTCAAGCAACAGCAAATGATTTGAAATCTGAATCCCTCAATTGCACAGAATTTGGACCTAGCAATTCATAAAAAGAGAATGGGCTAAGTGAAAAAAGGGGCATGAAAATCACCTCTCCAATCAAGATTTTGGCTCAGGCTACAAAGGCAGTGCATGCTGGAAGAAATGTGAGACAGCTCTACCAAGTTTGAGAATTAGAGCACTCTGGTTTAGTTCCTTCTGCATGACTGGAAGCTGGGAGCTAGCTTAAGTGCCAGAGCACTGAAGTGTAAGCAAGGCTTCTAATAATGGCAGCTTTTGTGGTCCTCTACTACAGAATCATTCCTTCTGCATGTAAAACTGTAAAAATACATCCACATGCCATTCAGATAAGCATTTGCCACAAACTCTGAAAAAAAGAGAAAGCTTTCAATACTGATACACAGCTTTTGAATATTCAGGAAAACACAGAACAAACACACAGAGTGGGGCTTTTCTGGTCTAGTTGTTGGGGGTTTCTTTCACTTTAAAATATCAACATTGAAGAACTGGCCTTAAGACATTTATTACCTTAAAGGGGCAGCTCCTTGTAGATGAATTGTTGTTTTGCTTTGAAGTACTACACAGTCTTGAGAGACTCCAACTAACTCAAACAGGTTACTAGTGAAACTAGAAGATTCTTGACTGTAGGGTTTTTTTTGGTGACCGCAGTTTTTGATGGATTTTTTTGTTGTTGTTGGTTTTTGGTTGGTTGGTTTTGCTTGGGTTCTTCATAATTTTTGATTTTATGTTTTTTAATGCTTGCTTGGCTTTGGTTTTTTTTAAGTGAAGTGTATTTTACTTTCAGAGTAACTGCTTCTTAGGACTGACACTTTCTTCAGAAACTTCATCCTGACAAATGACCATTTTAACAGACTTAGTGGCTCTGCCCATAGTATCAAAAACTTCTAAAAGAAATTGACCTCCTTCCAGTTTCTACCAGCAAATGCTCATGCCTTCCTTGGGACCCCAGTAATTTTGCTTTACTGTAACACAGCTGCTCCAAAATGAACCAGGCATTAAACTCAGCACCAACCTCCCCTCCCCTGTAACACACACTGCACACCTAACAGGTCTTACTGAAATATAATTTTGATGCTCCACTCCCTGCAAATACTGTTCCAGTGGATATACTGCAATAGGAGCACCATAAAAAAAAACCCAAAAACCCCCACAAAATCAAAAAAACCAAGACAGCCAAGAACTCTAAGGTTTCAGAGGGAACTTATCTTCTTTTGCTTTTCTGCTACTTAAAACATACAGCAAACAACTTACACATTTCTGAAGTCAGTTCATTAATGTAAGGTAAATAAAGGCAAGTTTTTTAGAGAAAGAGCATCACATACTGTAGTTTAAAAATATTAATAACCCACTAAATAAATATCTTCCTGTCCAGTGAAAATTTTTAAATTGAATTCATACAATACTTTTCCTTTGTGCCAAGACAAGTCTTTCCTACCAGCTCCCAAAGGAGCAGATGTCTATCACTGTTATCTTGATCACCTAACATGCACAAATGATGTCATTTTAGGTCTAAAAAACAAATTAAACAAACATCTAGAGACTTTTAATAATGCTAATTATGAAAGAGAACAGACAGTGGCAACTCCACAGGGGCCATTTCTGTCTGCTGAGCAGATTTTTATTTAGGCACATTTACTGGCCATATGAGGACCCAGCAGAATTTAAACACTTCTCCTTCAACTCCATCTCTTAATCATAATGGAAAACAGAGGCACAAGCTCACACAGCTTATATTCAAACAGCCCATCTGAACAGCCATTGAACAGCTATTTCAAAAAGTCATTCTGCTTACTCAAAATACAACGTGCACACACTTTAATTTTCTGCTTAATTTGCTCCTTCAAGTTTGCTCATTTTCTAAGTCCTTTTCAAAAGCCAACATGTGCAAATGGGAGATGCATGCATGCATGAGGAAGTGACAGCATTTCAATTTCTGTGCATTTATGAACAGGTGCCTTTCTTAACTTGCATTGGTGTAAAGTCCATGCACCATGTAAAGTAGGAAATACACCCCTTCCTGTGAGCTATCTTTAGCAAAGAAATTAGCACAAACTCCCTCCTGTCCCTAGGTCTGACTCTCTCTGGTGCAGAAACCTGCTCAGCAGGATAAATCCCATCATTCTTAACCAGGATAGGTGTCTCCACAACCTTCACACCATTTCCTGGCCCAAGAGCACTCACATTTGCCAAAATACTGGAGGTCAACATCAACTCAAACAGACCTCTACAACACAAACCACAAAAGCTTTCAGAAGTAAATAAAACTCTGCTTTAGATCCATCATCTCCCACCCAGTTCTGAAACCCGATACTCCTTCAAAAGGACAAGGACTGCCTGCTTTAAAAGACATCTGAAATACCTGAGATGAAAATGAACTACGGAAGAATTGCTTACAGGTCAAAAAAGAGCAGTGTACAGAAAAGTGAAGTTCATGTCAGAGCTCTGTGCCAACAGCTGAACTAGGATGCTGTTGAGTGGAAAGCCAAGGCCAGCTGAGTTCCAGGCACAGAGACACCTTTGCTTGCTCCACAGATCACTGCCTGGAACAAGCCTGGACACCAAACCTCAGTCTGGAGTCAGAGTTCTGTGAAATCAAGGCTGTGGACTGAACCCTGTGTATCACAATACAGAATGTGACAACTTCAGTGAATGTGACACTGGATTAAGTAACACTTTTACAGGCAGAACATGCCAATAAAATTAGGATATAAATCACTTTCCTTTACTACCTGCCATTACAAAGGAGAAGTTATTTGCTTTGGGAACTGGTATGCAATTAGGGGACTGTTTGGCAATCATACTTTATACATTTGTGGAATTCATCTTCTCTCTTTAAAGACTTTTTAACAAAAAGTTTTTAATGATATGGAGCTCATTACAGAAGCAGGCAATAAAGTAATCTTTATTTTTATAATCTTTAGCTTTTATTTTTTATTTCAAAAAATGAACCTCAAAGCTATTTTCAGCTGTAAGTAGCACGCAGGCTGTTTTCTAACTTACCCAAAATTGGTAGGCTCTACAAAACTTAATTCACCCCTTTGCAAAATTTCAGCTAACAAAAATAGAACAGTTGCCCAAAGTTGAGGCAGCAGGAGTGAACATGGCTGTCTGAACAGCAACTTACATGTCAAACCTAATATCCAGAAATACATAAGTGGTAGAGGACTGAAATACTCTGTGGCTTTAGCATTGGTAATAACAGCAACAGTCAAGGAGATTAACATCAGGCCTTGGCTTTGGTTAAGGAAAGTCACACACACTCTCACATTGCTCTTTTTAAGCCATATAAAGGACACTGTGGGTGTGTTCTGCAGTTCAGACATCCCAAGAATTGCTCTCAATTAACATGTCAGAGGTTAAGTAAATGCTGCTGTGTGGGAACCAAACAGCTATTCCATACTGTAAAATTTTACAGGTCTCCATCTGCCACTGTATGTTAGGACACTGCTCCTCTCTTAGCTCAGTTTCTTCATTTGTCTGCACAATACATTCACACCCCTCTAGCCTATCAGGCAAAACAAAGACACAACTGCAGACACATGTCAGGTTATCCTGCCCTTTCCCATATTCTAGCTCTAGGAGAAAAGTAGTTTAAAAGTCAAACCATTCTCTTCCATCTGTTTGAGGTCAGTATTTCATTCTGCATTCAAATGCACATAGAGCCTCAAGGAAAAAAAACAGGTCTCTAAAATCAGTCCTCCCTTGAACTTCCAGATAGAACTCAATCTATCAGCCAAAATGCATCCTGGATCAAACCCAGTAATCTCAATCAGGTGTCCAACAGCCTGCTACTAAGTCACTTGGAATGGTGCCTCTCACCAGCCTGCAGAAACTTATTTCAACTCTGAAGCAGAAATGTTTGTTTAGTTCTTCTGGAAATGATCAAGACCATTTTCACTAACAAAGCATCAGGCAGTCTGGCTGCTAGTGATGAGTCACTTGTCTGTCTCTTTCCCACTGAAATACCTGATAACAGGACCTATACAAAATGATCATGATTTTTGTGATTCTTGTGTCTGTTCCACTGCAGCAGAGTGGTACCCATTTTCAGCTGAAGAACTAAAACAGAGACTAACATCACTGGTTCAGCATTTCCCAAATGGCAGCACCAAGGTCAGACACTCCCTTGCCCTGCACACAGCACTACAGTAAGTCAATGTCTTCACAATTCACTGTGGACAGTACCAATCTTACATGCAACCTTCATGTCTCATGATCATGCTCCAGCAGAAGAGAAAGCCTAACTCAAAGTATTTTTGCCACTCCAGAACCAAGAAAGCTTCATTAAGCTAAGTACTGCATAAATACATGTAGACAGTCTGTGCCTGTAGCAAGTTTAAACTAGCTCGAAGTCAAAGGAACAGAAGCAGAAGCAAACACACAGCTAATAAGGTTCTACTCTAGGTCCTGCCAGTGGCAGAATCTCAAGTCCTGAAAGGCCCAGTGCCTCACTGAAACACAGACCATCCCTACAACAGCACCTCACAAATATCTTTTTGTCACAGGAGTTGGTTTATTTATTGTGGTCTGGTGAAAAACAGAGGCTTCATGGCTGCTCCCTGTTGTTGCTTTGTGCAGCTGTAACTTCAGGCCACAAGAGCATGAACGCTGCCTCTGGTAGGTGCAGCAGCACAGCTGCCAATGCAGAAAATTTTGGAGACTCTATGAACACAGCCCACTCAACTGTACAGAAAAGGGAGAAAACTGCACTTAGGAGTGCATGGCATCAACAAAGCATTTGAATTAAAAAGTTTCTGTTGAAGCTTTGGATACCTTTGTATGGATATCTTTGTTCATGAGAAAGTTGAAACTCAGTTAATAATTTTGGAATTTAAAGCTCAAGATGAAGAAAGGTTGGCCCTAAGCCAAAACAGTTCCCTAGGGAATAGGAAAGGAAAGCAGTCACTCAGGCACAGTACAGCTTAACCCACCAAACTGACAAAGCTAGCAAAAAGCAATTCAGTTTTACCTCATTTCAGCAGGCCACTGCAGGTACAAACTTTCCCCTAAGAACAGAAAAATACTTTTTTGGCTTCAGGGTGTGTGCATTTCTAGTGTTTTGCTGTTTGCTTTGCTAAGGACTAGATCACTAGCCCACTAGAAGTAGCCTGCCTAGTGGGGAAAGATTCCAGCTCAGAAAAGAGGACACTGCTACTTCCAGAATTTTATTTATAGCTTGAGTACAGTTGCCAGTCCCTAAGCTGTGCCCAAATCTGGAGCTCCAAGTTGGAATTTCTCTTTGCAGTTCAGTTAAGGGCTCTAAACCTGACTCAGTGCCTCAACTACAGAAGTGGGAGGTGTTTACTGATCTGGAAGCTATTGGTATTGCAAGACCTTCACTGATCCACAGGGAAAAACTGCATTTGCCTCACCCTGAAAACAAATTCCTGTCTATTCCAAAGGTTAGAAACAGCCTCAGCAACTCATGGGCAGCTAACATCCTTTAACACACCTGATAAAAACTCTGCTGCTTGCACTTGTTTTACACAAGTACAGAGCAGTGGAGCAAAAGGAGGACACGTGTCTGAAGAATTATGCCTTAGAAGTAAGGCATCCTTGCCCTCCATGATCCCTGGGCCCAGCTAAGTGATTTAGGGGGAGACAGGAGGATTTGTGGTAATATAGTCTCTAAGAAATCAGTGAATTCCCTTTACCCATTCCCCTCACTTTAATGAGAACACTAAGGGTTTTTATGAGTTTCTTACTCAAGTTGCACATGCCACACAGTCACAACTCTTACCAGAACTGCACCTCAGTACAACTTATTTCTTAAGTAAGAGATATTTCCAACCTTATAGAAACACAAGGTAATCTGCTAGATATTTAGTAGCTACAACTGCAGGGAATAGAGGCAACAAAAATACAGCCATGAGCACACTGTAGCATTTCTTCCAACAGCATTTCTCATCCACATACTCTAGATGTGACCATAATACCCATCCAGGCACAGCCAAGGGATGATCACATTCTTTTCTTTACCAGCTTCAAGCTTTTCATGTAAATGCAAGAAATTTTTGCTTGAGAGTGCATTATATACTGTTGGAGTGATTACTCACATTTTTGAAGGTTAGGAAGCCAGCTGTTTTCAAAAGAGGCCCTTTGATAAAACTTTTTTATTTACTGGTATCAAAGTGATTTTTTGTTCCTTAGAAAAAAGCACTACACCCAAAGATTGACACATGAAGAAGCTCAATAAAGCCAGTTCAAGCCTCCCCTGCCACCTGCCTCAGGCTTCTTCCACTGCAGATATCAGGTGCTGCTCTTGCATGGAATCTTCAAGTAGCAGCACCTACTGGATTTAAATATTCTCTACAACACAGCAAAGGGAGAGGCTAACACCCCTCTGATTTTCCAGCATTCTTCCATCTTCTTTCAGTTTAAAGACAGACAAGCCTTAGAATTCTGAGCAAAAAGAGTCACATAAACAGCACACTGTGAGCAAACTTTCTGCTGTGTTCAGCCTTTTCCAAGATATGGCACCAATTCCAGAAGTTTTATGACCAGCCATTTCTCTAGTGAACCAGTAGTGTAACTGTTATTAAGTGCAATTAATGACATTATCTTGAACACTCATAAAATCCCACAGCAAAATGAGTCATACACTCTGTTTCAAAAGAGGGGCCCTCTCAAGACAATAAAACCTACAAAGGTACAAATGTTGAGAAAGTTGGAAATGTAAAGATGTTGCATGGTACCACCGATAACATGTATTACACAACCAACAAAAAAATTTAAAAATCACCAAAGCCAGCAACAACCAGTGTTGTCCTCCATTTTAAGAGTCCTGACACTTTTTCTTAGTAGCCACCAGCAATGAAGTCTCACACAGTTGAAAGCTGCAAGATGGCAACTTTTCAGAAAATTGCAAATGAACAAATTCAGTTAGCAAATTTCTAAAATAGAGAGGTTATTCAAACAGAAAAAAGGCCTCTTCGTTGCACCTCCCAAGTGGTGTCTGGTGAAGCACATACACGGGCTCATCTTGAAAGCTTAAATCAAACCCAAATTCCACCGATAACCTGGCTTGCTCATACATATCTCCAGCAGAAACTCTCAGCTTATGAGATCAGAAAAGTGCTGAAAAAACACTAATATTTGGAATTGTGCTTCTGGAACAGACCTGTCCTTGTCTTCTGAAGTAGCATTACCTGTATTAATGAGAATTTTGCTTTAATGAAGAGATCAGCGATACAGCTATACAAGCAATCTGATATTAGAACAGACAGACTAGACAATTACATGATCTGAAATGTCAACTACCTTCTGAATACCAGCATTAATTTTAGTAGGCACTTATGTCACCTTCCTCAGATACTGTTTACAGTACCATGAATTCATGTCACACTCTTGGTTGCTCCTGCCCAGTACAGAGAAGGGCAAGTGTTCTTTCATACCTACCAATGTCCTTCAAAAAAGGAGAAGGAAAAGGCCACTTCATTCTAGATGATCTGGTCTTCCAAATTCAGCAATTATGCCATAAACTTGACTTCGGTCCATTAAGTAAAGAGGAATGTAAAATGTCAAGGCAAATATGTTTTTAGGAGCTTTTGTTTCTCTTGAGCAAGCAGAAAATTTGTGTTCCTACTGTTTGTCAGGAACTTCTCCCTCACAGTCTGCAAACATGTTTTCAGCCAGTAAGACACTACCCTCACTTCAACTTTGCTAACATATTTATACTGCTTCATTAAACAGTGCCCGTAACTTCAGCCTATTTAAAAAATCTCTACTACTGAGGAGAGAAGTAGCATAACATTTAATTATTAAGAATATTTGATATCCCAAAGCACCTATGTGGTTGCATGTAATAAAAAGCCCTAGTAAAACCTACTTAAATCATATACTAAACAACAAGAAAACCTTCCAAACATCCAACAGAGACATGAGTACAGTTGTAACGTTATACTCCCATCAATCTCACACAGAGGTCAATTACAGCATAGATGGCCTCAGCTACCCCCAGACGATGGAGAGCTGGAGGCTGCACACACCACATCAAAGGGAATCTCAGATTAGCATCAAGACCTTGGATCTGCCCTGAAGATATGATTGTGTCAAGGAAAAATAAGTTTCTTATATAATCTTATTGCCACAAAAAAGTTATTTTATTTTAAAGTTTGTTGTAATTACATTTTCAGGACCCAACACAAAGACTGATGAGCTCTCTCTGACTGCCTTGTTTACATACTGTATGTACAGTCCTCAGGCAGCAAGATGCACAGTATTCAATTTCTGGACTAGAATAGGAACATCACTGTTACAGCTGCTACTGCAAGCCTCAGCTACTGTTTCCCATTGAAAATTCTGTGTCTTAAACTATTCTACTTGTTACTAGCTTTATTGGATTAGCTCAACAGCTAGGTCAACAAGCAACATAACACATGACTCTGAATCACTTTTCTTTTTTCCTGACTCTGATCTTGTTCCAGGTATTTTTAAAAGAGGTCAGAGTATCAGCTTCAAGAAAGAGGCAAAGAAAAAAAAAAGAGAAAAAGGAAAAAAAAAAACTTGTGCATGAAAGCTTAAACACCTGAAGGACCAGACTCTCAGCAAATCTTGTGGGGGCAAGGAGAAAGAAGGTTAGGACCAGTCTCTCTTGTAGACTCCATATACAGTTAAACTTCAGCCTCTAGTTATGACCAAACGGAATTTCCCTTAGAAATCACAAGTCTCAGCAATGACATCACATGGCATCAGCATTTCCAGATCTCAACAAGAGACACAGATCAGTTATCTTCAGAAACATATGATATGCTCTCCTACACCATCTCAAACCTGAGGTAGTTTTTCTAGCAGGCTGCTGGAACTTGCACAGATGAGTCACACAGCCCATCTGACCTTGTCACTTTTCACATGTGCCTCTCTCAGACTTCCCTAGGCAAGTCCGGGAGCAGAGCTGTGGCAATCACATGGAAGAGCAGTAGGCATGGAACTTGGGAAGAGAATGGCATGAAAAGGCACTACTGTACATATCTTCTGTATTTTGATGACAACACCAATATGTAGTCTCTTCTATATATACAGAAAAGATGAAGGGTCCAGGGTAAAACACTGGCATCAGCTCCTACAGTTTAGCTGGCTTGTTCATTGTATGATTGAGACACACAGGAACATTTTAACAATCCTAAGTGGTTTTAGCCTGGTTTATATACTGCACAGCATTCAAATCTGGCAAAAGACTCCTAGAAACAGTAGAACAGTTACCTCCTCAGTAAGAAGTCGAAATACACACAACAGTGAGCATACAGAAATTCTATTTAGAGTAACTGAGTCCATGCTATGGCTCTCCAGCAGCAGCCAACATGCTCATAACTCTGCAGAAGTGCTCAGCTGTCACCAGCCTGGTTTTAGGGGAGCACAGTTACAGTAGAGGAACACTGGCAGCTCAGGAATGACACCCAGCAAGTGCAGAGTGAGACTCTGCAGTCATTCCTGCACTTGGCTCTCTTAGAGGACTTCTGAACAAACAGCTGCTTCAACACCAAAGAACAGAGTGTAAGAAGTCTACCTTCAAGCTAAGCAAAGATTTATTGTTCCTGTCATTTCAAGATATATATTATAGTGTTAAAAACATTTCTTCATCAATATTTTATTTTCTAGCAGCCCCTTTAAGAAAAGGTTTCCTGTTTTTAAAAGGTCTTATACCTAGAAACACTACTTCCATTTCAGTAAACCCCTTCACATACACAACCCTACCACAAAACAGCCCTTGTAGTATTTACATCTCCAAATGCTGAGAGTCTTTGAGGACAACAACTTCTTCAAAAAAAAGAGGAAGGCAAGGAAGCAGCCTCTGGCCATGAGGAATAGATGGAGATAACCGTATTGTCATTTTCAGAAGAAAAAGCATGGCTGAAAGAACTTTACACAAACACAAGTTCCTCTCCATTTCCTGTAGCAAGCTTCTTTGAGCCCCCAGCCCCTGCACAAGCTAAAACAAGACAGCAGTCACCACAGATTAATGAGCAGAGAGCAGAAATCTCACCTGATAGTAAGTCTTAATGTTTCTGATCAAGATGGTCAGGTTTTGAACCCGAAGATAGGTATCATTATTTACATGCTTATTGACACGTTGGTTGGTTGGTCGAGGATCTCTATTAAAAAGGAACAAAATAAAATATTAGTAATTAAACTGGTGTTAAGACTTAACATTTCAATAGCACATTTAAGTTTATTAATTAAATATACTGAATTATACAGGGTACATAAGCATTAATTAATGATAGAATAAGCTCATTATCTCTGCACCTATGTGTAAGTTGGAAATATTTCCTGCATGTCACAAAGTACCCTACTGCAACCCACACAGTATTTCAGGTCAGCTTCCCTTCTTACCCATATTTTCCTGAAAAAAGAGCATATCTAGAGTTTGTGCAAGCTAGATCAAAGCAGTCTCTGATAAGATGGGGTTTTCCTTATCCAAATAAAGGCAAGTTTAGGAAATACTATCATGCCTTCCTCAGCTTTGGAGTATTATGACAAGAAAAGGGTATAATACTTGATTGGTGATCACTGTAAAAACGTCAAAGACCAGATGTATCCTAAACTGGAGGGGAAAAAAAATAATGCACTTATTACCCCCATACCATCTTACTAGATCTCTAACATACATGCTATGTTCTTGGTTTGATTTTAAAAACAAATCAAAATTGTACCCAAAGGAATTCTATTTCTAAAATAAAAAATAAGACAGAAAAAAAAGCTGCAAACTATTTCATGCAAATGTACACCTTCAGATCATCTCCATACACTCACGCTACAATTTTGAAACAAAAAAGGAACCCGAAAATCTTTATCTGCCAATAGCACAGACCAAAGATTTGTGTCTCTCCTCTAATAATGACTCTTATCAGCAGACTCCTACACAATCCAAACACCTGCCTCCCAGAGCTCTGCTTGGCTGGTAATTAAGCCATTCACAGCTCCTCCAGGGCCAACTATTGAACTCAGGCGTTGACAAGGAAATAAAAGAGGAACTGATCCAATATTTATTTTTAAAATATATCTGCCAACATTTACATAAGTATGTCAAAGAGTTTACATAAATATGTTTACTTTTTTTTAAAATGCACAACCAGTCCAGAGAACCTCCAGTCCAGAGTGAAAGCAGTGCTATGTGAATAAATATGAAAAAATACACAGACATTCCAGACATGAGAGAAAACTGCCTTGACAGCAGGTAACATCTGACATGGTATTTATGTACATGCATTTAAGCTGATGTCCAATACTGGCATAAACTAGCAAGACACTACACAGCTTCCCAGCAGCAAAGGACTTTGTATACACATTTATACTATAATAAATTATTAAAGAAAGAACAAAAAGAGGCAATTGCAACAAGCTTTTGAAGTAAGATCTGTAGTAAGTATTCCATGCTACTGCTGCCCAGACACAGGAGTGCAGAAGCCACACTGGTAACACTCTGACAGGATGGGTCCTCGTTGAGGGAGGAGAATAAATGGCACCAGGCCTGAGCTCAGGCAGCGCCCTGCCCTCAGTGCACTCTGAGCAGATGCTGTGCCTCAAAGGAAGCAGCTTCTTCTTGGACACAGCTCTTTTAGGCAAGGCCATGACAACAAAGTGGGAAGCTAAAAGGGAAGAAGCACTCAGTAAAGAGAAGCTGGCCAAACACAAGGGTCAGGCTGCAGTTTTCATTTCCATGTGAAAGCTCCTGCAGGCAGCACAGTGCCACGCCACTGGTCACTGTCTGGCAGCGTGCCCAGCTCTGTGGCCAGGAACTGACATCTCTGACTGGCTAGCAGTCACTACTCTGCAGTCCTTCCCAGAACTGCAAAAAATGGGTCAAAAATCCACTAAACAGAGGGCACCAGCCACAGGAAAGCAGAGGCTGTTTCTTCAACAGCTGCAGCAGTGGAACTGCAGGACCTGGATGTTTTCAAAGGCACAGAAGACACAGAACAGCTACTTCCTAGACAAGACCTGCTCATTCTTGCACAGCGGGGACTGTGCTACAAGAACATAAGCACCAGCAGGAGCAGGCCCTCAGGAGCAATTCCAGAGCTTTTATCCTATCATCTTCGTTAAGGGTAATTGATTGCTCCAAGAGCCCTTAATGCCACTGACCTCAGGGTCCTCTTAACCTCCAGCCAAGCTGCAGCACAGCACAGCTCGGCACTGCTGCCGCTTCTCCATCACAAAAAAATGAAAAGCTTTTCTGAAAATAGAATGTAGCTCAAAAACATGTTTTCTGAACATGTTGTATAACCAGCTTCACAAAGCACCCCAGCTTACTTCAGAGAGGACCCTCTGAACAAGATGTGGAAATCCAGTGCAGCCTACACTGCAAACTGCCACAGAGCTTATTGTCTGCACAGGAAAATGGAACAATGCCCCTCAACAAGCAAGATCCCGTTTCTTCTTTCTGTGCTTAAAGACAATCCTACCCTAAAGACGACAGGGCTGTTGGTACTACACTTTGAACATTATAGCCCTTGCCTGCGTGGTGAAATTTGTTCATCAAGAATTTTACAGAAAGAAACTCTAAGGATCACACTGAAAATTATAGAGAGAGGGTTTGTTTGTTTTTTTTTTTGTTTTTTTTTTTTTTTTTTTTTGCAACACTAACCAAGCAACCAAAACAAATTCATGTCTGGATTTACCTAAAAAAAAAAATCCCTGAACACCACCTCAGATGCCTCTTCAGTCCTTTGATGTTTGGCCTTTCCCTTACACACAAATATAATGAAAACTACATTTTTTTTTTGTCAAAACCACCTACTTGTCAAGATCAAAAAAGTTACCTAATAAGACTGAGACAGCATGGCTGAGGTGTGACTTAGGAAAGTACTCCACAAACCAGTAAAAACCCACCCAAGCCAAAGAAACAGAAAAAGACTCAAACCTCACTATATATCCAAATATTTTAAAGAAGTTGCCTGGTTTGTACATGCTCAAGTCTTCTAAGAACAGAGAGGAAAGGAAGGGTCAGGAGACACAGATCAAGTGACAAATTCAGCAGGCGTGAGGCCACCAACACAAGTGCACAATAATGCAATCCCTTAAGTCATAAAACTAACCAAAAAAAGACAGTCCAATTCTTACAGTTTCTGACAAGCCATTTTGAGGAGCAAGGGGAAAGCCCTCAAGCCAGGCCCAAGGGTTATGAGATGCCAGAAGGAACTGAGTGGCCCAGCATCCTGTGGCACTTTGCTCTGCAGGCAAGGTAAATAAAAATGCACCACCACACCAGGGCTAGTCTAACTCCTTCCCCTACCAAGTGAGATGGTGCTACTAAGGCTGGCAGATTCCTAAATTGCCTAGAAAATGGTGGAAGAATGCACCACTACATAGCATTCTAGAATTTTATATTAAGCAGATGCACATCTCTAACACATCTTGTGGCATTTGTGCCATTTGCACAAACCACGAGGAGCGGGCACTCACAATGTGGCTGTTCCTGTCACGTGGTCCAAATTAAAGACAACGCATCAACAGTACCACAAACCATGACAGCAACTGAAATGGAGAAACCTATTACTGTGCATGGTTATAACAGGATTTTAACACAAATAGTATTATCAGCAGTATGCCTAACACACACTCCTGTTTGCTAAATGTTCTGACAGTCTATTTTCAAATAGAATAATTAGAACAAGCCAAAGTGAAAACACTCATGTGCCTGCATAAACCTCCACGTAATTTCTTACAGGAAGTTTTATTTGGGAAGTTAAATGAGGCAAGTATTTGCTTATGCTTGTAGATGTTATGCCACAGCTGCAACTGTACCACTGAAGGCAGTCATTGCAGTGCCACCACGTGCTAATTCCATACCAGGAAGTGACACACAGCCATCTGAAAAGAGTTCTTTAAAGTATGTCTGCAGAAAATATTATTAACCTGGTACACATAAATCCATCAGCAACATAAGCTTGAAACAGCATTTCTACTTTGAAGATTAACATTTTGTATGCATTCAGCCAGTACTGCAAGTCTGCAGAAATCAACATTGTCCTTCATGCACAATCAGGTTGGGATATACACTTGAGCAGGACACAGGCAAAGGAAAGCATTCATTTACAACAGAATTATTTGAAAAATAATAAATGTTGTTTTAAAATCTAATACATTTGAAGAAGCCCAACACTGCTGTCTGACTCTTGCAACTAAATTTATTAATTTAACAGGCAGGTGCCCCTACTGGGAATCAAACAGCGCTCAGCTTTCTTAGAAACAGTCCTGCTTGTTTAGAGATCCCTAGTAAGCAAAGGGATCACCAGCCAAGCCCAACAGCCGGTGTCCCACTGACTACAGGTTCCCCCCTCCGCCCTTGTGCCACGGCTACATTTGGCAAGCCTGAGCAGAGCACATTTTATTCTGGGCTGCCATTCCCAGGGGCAGCTCATTTCTGAAGAGGATGAAGTTAGGGCACAGCCCTATTTTCACCTCCTGTCACAAAGCCAGCAGGGACCTGGCAGGCTGGAAAAGCAGCAGATCACTGTCACACATCTCTCTGGTGACACAGCTGCCTTGCTGAGATGAACCCACCACCTAAAAAACGTTGACACTGCAACACAAAGCAGCTGGGATCTTCTCCACCCAAAGCTGCCAGACAGCATTTTGGAAAAACCTGAAGTATTACAGCAGAAATTAGGGGCTGGCTGAACTCCTACAGCCCCCACCATGACTCAAGCAGCTGAAGCCTAACTTTCACTCAGCAATCTCCACTCAACAGGTGTATCTGGATTTCTTCACAGATCCACCTGTCTTCATTGTCTCCTGAATTAAATTCTGCTTTGCTGCAGGGCAGAAATGTTGTATTTTTAGTAATGAATTTCCCAAGAATCTGGCTTTCAAAATCTTCACTGAAGAAACAGCTTGACTTGCAGCAGAGCACTGCATCGCACCTGGTGTTTAGATGCAAGCTCACATGCCCCTGTTCTTTCTGTTCCCATAATCAGGCAAGCAGGACCAAAAAATTCAAAGTGAAAAACACACAAGTGATGAGGCAGCTGCCCACATGAGTGCCCAGCTCTTTCACCATGCCTCCCCCTGCTCTCTACATGTGTGTGCATGCCTGCATCTGTGCTTTCAAGCAATCAACACTATCATGGCACGGCAAATCCAATTCCAGATTTATCAAAGGCCCTCATTAATTGGCTTTTAGCAGGAAGAAACCTCCAGCCAAGCACTGAAATCCATCTTCAGGAACCAGGACTTAAAGTGATGAGGAAGAATTTTTAAAAACACCTTTTTATTATTCTGAAAGCTTTGTGAGGCAGAAATACGCCTTGCAAGACTTGCCTGACTTGCATGTAAGCCGTAATTGCATTGCAATTTGAAAAGTTAAAATCAAGGAAAAGTAAAGGTCAGTCAGCACCTTTCCCGAGCACCTTGCTAGGTCAGGATACACTGACCTAAATAAAACTGCAATCCTTCCTACATTAAACAATCTTGGCTCTCAGTACAAAGCTCTTGGTTTCCAGCTCTTTAGTCACCATTAGAAGCACTGCTAAAGCTGCCTAAAAGACTCCAACACTTCACTTTCTGAGGCACCGCTGCCAGAGATGTTTGTGGGGGAAAACAAAGAAAGAAGCTTAAAACTCGTCAACGTGGCAGGGCACCTCTCACCATCACAGGAGATCAGACAAAATGCCAGCTACTGTCACTGCACTCAGCCAGCCTGTATGCTTCTCTTCCTTATTTCCATGAGAACTTCGAATTGTCTCCTTGTCCCCAGATCATTGTTGAGCTGCTCCCTTGAGTTTAACAAATAAGAGCTTACCAACTCTTAACTCCTTAGATATAGTTCAACGGCCAATTACAAATATTTCAGTTTGCACACACCACCTAATAAAACTCTCCTAACAATGTCACAGTCATTCAAAAGCCACATCACTTCATAAATTCATGATTAACTACAACTTGGTTAATTTTTGTTTTGAAATGAGACGACTATTGAACATATAATAATATAAACATATTAGATAACAGTGCTGTTTAGTTAAACCTGCAGCCAACTCAGCTGCTGCTCTTTGATAGTTAGGTTGGTCACCTCTGTGCCAAACACAATGGTCAGGAATCAAAATTTAACTTCTCACATCTTGGAAAGCTACAAGCCTGGACCTAAACGTTCATACTTGAGGCTCTAATTGGCAGAAAATAATCTTTTTAGAGTATAAGTATTCCTTTAAAAATTCTGGAAATTATGCCTTCTCTTTACAAGAGGCTTCTATCCCTGCTAGTTTACACCACTAGTTTGTTATCTCCGTGTGCTGGCTGATCTGGGCTCTGTTCTGAATCATGGATTTTCACCAGCTTCACTGTTTAAGCTTCAGTTCACAATTTTCACTCCTGGTAACATCAAATCAAAAGAAAATTTTATTACCTTCTCATGTGGAGCAGCCAGGTACCAGAAGATAACAAAATTTCACAATCTGAGTGGGTGAGGCACTGATTGTCAGATTTAATGTTATTTCTCAAGATTTTAAAGGATTCTCACATGAATTCTTCATTTAAATGCTAGGAGTAGCACTGGAAACCACTGGCCGAGCTTCAATTGATTTCAGTCATTTAAGAGAGCACACTGCCAAAACTGAGTGACTTCCAAACTCTCCTCCCCTGAAAGCCAGACACTTGTCCCTACAAACTCTCTCTCAGATGTATTTCAGAATATTTAAATAAAATACAGTAAAAACAGGCAGGCTCTGCATGCAGCACAGTAGATCAGCAACAGGAAAGGATGTGGTTAAAAACATAGCACAAGTCCTAACGGCAATTCAATTCAGGGTGTCAGGGTATTTTCAGCACCCCGTCTTTTAACCAATTTCTAAGTCTCCTAAACACATGGCCTTACAGTGCCGCCGGAAAGAGGCAGCACTAAAAGGTTTTTCTAAATTATGTATTTAGTATCGAAGTTTACACAAGAGCAGACAAAGTTCAGCTGAAACCCTCCCAGTAAAGCTTTATTTGATACTGTACTTTCATTTCCTTCTTTTTACTGCCACACACATTCCACTGTAACACTGACTAAGATACCTGGGAGGGAAAAAAAAGGAAAATACGAAAACCACACACATACCAAGCAAAAAAGATTTAAAAAACAAGCTAAAAAGCCCTGGACCAGGATTAGTTCAGGGCTTTTCCCCCCCCACACTGTTTTCTGTAAATTTCAAAGAGCAGCCACAATGAAAAGCGCTCGGGCCCCAGGCCGCCCCCGCGCCTGAGGCAAGCTCGGGGCCGGAGCCCGGCACCCGCGGCGCTGCCCCCGGCCCCACTCACATCTGCAACATGATCTTGTTCAGGACCACGCCATCCACCAGGTCCATGTAGACGCCGAGGTTGTCCTGGTCCTCGCTCCCCAGGTCTCCGAAGGTTTTCACCTGCCGGAGGAAGGACAGCAGGGTTGGGGGCTGGCGGCCGGACCCAGCCACCCGCGGCAGGACAGGGCTGCCCCCTCGCTCCCCGCCCTGCTCACCCATGTCACCAAGGGGCTCTGCAGGAAGAGCTCCAGGAGCTCGGAGACGGTCACGTCCATGTCGCCGGGGCTCGGGCGGCGGTGGGAGGCTGCGGGCGCGGGGCTGGCTCACTCGGGAGACAAAGGCGCGGAGCCCATGGCCCGCCGCCCCGCTGCCCGCCGGACGCTGCCTACAGGGCAAACAATGCGCGGCTCATCGCCCCCCCGCCCCGCGCCGGGGGCACACGCGGGGCCGCTCGCCGCGGTCCTTCCTCCCGACGGCAACAGGCCGGTCTTCCCCGCCGAGCTCGCTCCGCGGCTGCAGAAGAGGTTCCCCAGGCAAGAGCGAGCCACGCCAGGAAAGGAGAGAGCTCAACCCCCCAGCCGCTACGGCAAATGCCCGAGGGCCGGGAGCAAAGGCACGGAACCCCGCCGGGACAGCTCCGAGCAGCCCCGCAGCCGCTCCACTCCGGCCGCCCCGGTACCTGTGGCGGGGCGCGCCCGTGCCCCGGCAATTAGACCCGGGCGGTGGCGGCGGCGTGACGGGCAGCGGCTGCGGCCAATGGGAGGGGCGGAGGGGCCCGGTGCCGACCAATAGGCGGCAGCCCCGGGCGGCCGCGGGGGCGGGCCGCGGTGTGGGGTCGGGGCATCGCCCGCACGCGGCAGCGAGAGCGGCCGCGGCCTCTGCCCGCCCGGCGGGGGCGGCCCCGGGGGCGGCCGCGCCTCATTCCCGCTGTAACCGGGGTGATGCGCGGCCTCGCCAGCAAACTCGCCCGCGGGTCCGCGCCGGGGGCGGCTGTACCTGCTGGGAGCCGTCCGGCGCCGCGCCCTCCTCCGCTGGGAACGGCGCCAGCGCCGAGCGGGAGCGCGCGGGTCCGAAGTTTACGCTTTAAAAAGCACGAAATTAATTCCCCACAAAGTAATTCACAGGAGCGCTTCCAGACGTGCCGCGTAAAGCCCTTAGCGCAGCTCAAAGAAGTAAGAGGGAAACTCGGAGAGGACGAGCGGCGCTGCCTGTTGCGCTCCCGCTCGGAAGGAAGCGGCAGCAGGTGCCCGTGAGGGCGCTCCCGCCCGCGCCGGGACAGGGCCCGCGGAGCCCGGCCGACAGCCCCGGCCGGCCGTCCGTCCGTCTGCCACAGCGCCCACCGGCTGCCAGAATTTACCCCATCTTTAGTTAGGAAAATAAACAATGACACGTAATCTGAATGATTGCTGCTTTATTTATCGCAGGCTCAGAACTTGAAGAGAAATAATTTAGCCGTGAAGCTGAACAGTGTAAGGCAGGGTGTCACACAGTGGGGCTTGGTTGTGTCAGGGTTTCTGTTTGACAGTTTGCTCTACTCTTCACAGATGTAATCGTTTGTCTCTGGCGTTTATCAGTCTGTGCATCACCCACTTCTTAGTGCATTCTGCCGGTTTCTCGTTCGATCATACTGAACTCACAAAATAAATTTTGGATCTTTCAGTCAGGCGAGACATCCGAAGTTCTGGTTATTATTAACCACCTACCTTCGATATGTATTTTTGGTAAGGGGCTGGGTACATGTGTTCTTGTGCATCGGCTGAGGGAGAGACATCTGTTGTTGTGCCTGAGGGACCAGAGAAGTTTGCAAGCGAACAATTACCAAGGGATAGACACTGGTGTTCATTGCAGAGGCCTGTTTGTCCCACTAAAGATCAGGTTTAATGATCTGCTTCATGAGGATCCTCATTTTAGGCAGCCCTGTAGACAAGGAGGGATAACTCCTGCTCATGTGAATTGCAGCTTGTTCTCAGTTTCTTGAGAGGATGTACCAGGATGGCACAAGTGGTTAAATTAACCCTTTACTATGTGAGTCATGTACTCCAGTCATTTCGGGACCTGAAAATAAGGAAGTTTTGCAAGCAAACCGTGTGTTGCAGTTGGATGGAGAAAAAAATATGCTTTTGAGTGTAACAGCCTTGGAGAGAAAAAGAATGGTTGATAGTTTCTCAACATTTCAAAGACATGGACTGCCATACTTTAATTTCTTGAAGCCTTTTGATTTCCTGTCTTGTGGAAAGATTTTATTAAATAATTTTTCAAAGCATTTATTGCAGTGCTTACGACAGATGTGAGTGTTAATCAATACAATCAAAAGCAAAACACCTTAGAATTTGAAAACTATGTAGAGCTATTCACAGAAGACAGATTCAAGAATGCTTCCCCACTTTTCACAACTTGGATGCAACTCATTTGTAGGACAGACTCCTGAAAAGAAGCAACAGCTGCATAGTCCGATCCAGGTGTTGCCAGTAGTAACACAATTGAAAGGGAGGGCGCATCATGGAGCACGGTCATAAACCCCAAATTTCTTATCCCGGAAACGTTCCTGGGGATGCTGCTAGCTGCCACATGCTCGCGCGTTATTCAAGGTGACTGCCTGCGTTACAGGAAACATTTGGCCTGGGGCAGTATGGAGGCGGGTGCTGGAGGTGCAGCCGCAGCAGCGGGACGGGGTTGGGATGGGGAACGGGGTCGGGCATGGGTGCGGGATCGGGAACGCGGTCGGGGACGCGGATGCCGCCAGCTCGGCCGCGGCGGGCGGGGGCCGGGCGCCCTCTGGCGGCGGAAGCGGCTGCGCGCTCCGCTCGGATGCCGACAGCGAAGCAGCAGCGGGCAGAGACACTTGGCTCGCTTTGAAACGCGCTGGGAGCGCTGATCATGGAAAACATTGATAAACTGCTTCAACACGCACGGGGCAAGGGGGATGCGCTGCTGCGAAGGGCTGCAGGCCGCGGGGAGCACGCCGGGAGATGCTGGGTGGCTGCGAGTCCCCCGCACTCCCCGGGCCGCACGGCGCGGGCGGGGAGCGCCGCTGCCCCGGGCACGACGAGCCCAGGCTTGCCCGGAGCTCCGCCGGGAGCAGCCCTGGAGCAGCGCGGGGCTGCGGAGGGCAGGCTGCCCGCCTTGGGCAAAACACCCTGGCTCCGAGCCCCAGAATGCGTGCGGAGGGGTTTCCCCTCGGTAATTCTGTGCCGTACCTGTCAGTCCCAGCTGGGTGTGTGCCTCCTCCACGTCCTCTCCAAACTGTGCCTTAGCATTTATAGTGGGAGCACTTTTTATTCACCCACCTGTGTTCCACCGGAGATGTATCATGTTAAACCTCACCCACCTACTACAGGTCAAGTTCTTTCTGATGGTACCTGAAGCTGCCGCCTTCCCAGAGCAGGTAAAATAAAATAAATACCAATGAATATATCCGAGAAAGTTCAGATCCAGACATTTACAAGCAATTGCATTCTTACAGTAGAGCAATGATGAAAATTTGTAGTATTTAATTTTAATGTGACTTGAAATAATTTTGATTTGATACCATTTCACATGGTCAGCTTTTAACTAAGAACATAATTATCAAACAATTAAAAAGCACCAGAATTGTGATTTAAGATACCGACATAGTTACAAGCTACTAAAGACACCAGTATGTTTAATGCCTCCGTTATCATCATGTCTATTTCTAAAGCAGTTTTCACGGCCACCAAGCACTCGATTTCCAAGGACAGACTAGAGAGGGAACTTTCTAAGCTCAGACATTTCCAAATGTTCCTTTAGGCTGACTGTAAATGGCATGATTCACCCCCCTGAGACTGTCCCCTAGCAACGAGTACAACCATCAACAAAGCTCCACCATTCATCTGCTGTCTGAAGTGTAAGTTGCTGAGGGATGGGAGTAACAGAATTCATGAGGTTACAATACAAGAGTTAAACTCATTGTAATCAGGAAAGAGCTTTTTCTCCTCCTTTGCTTGGGACTGTCGTTAAGCAGCTTTCTTGTAAATATGACTTGACTGTTTATGAACCAACTTCTCAGCTATGGAGCAAGTTTGCTTTAAGTAGAGACTGGAGCTGTAAACAGTGTGTGCCAGGAGAAAAAGAAGGTGGTCGGAAGGTAGCTTGGGTCCTCACAATATTCGATTTTGAAATGCTGTTTTCAATGTTGTTTGTTTAGAGAAAAGCAGTAAAGAAATTTGAATGAGAATAATGAGACACAAATCTGTACGTGCCACCAAAACACAAATAAACCCCTAGAAGTATTTGCTAATGTGCCTTGGATCAATCTGAATGCGGGGGCAGGGGGTGGGATTCCAGTGATTTACAGTCTATGGCTGGTATCTGAAGCATTCAGAGAGAAACTCTCAGAAAAAACCCCTAGAATTAACCTTCGGCACATGTTTGTTCAGTGCTGAAATATAAGCCAGCTGCTTGGGCTCCTGAAGAGACTAACATAATACAGAATCTAAAATACAGAGAGAGTTTGGGCAGAATAAATATCTCATAAACTTCTGAGTCCATAGAAAAATAAATAGAGACTCAAATACACATGGCAAACAATAAAGTTAATACAAGCAAAAGATATGGGGAGGAGATGAAGGGGCACCAGCAGTTTATGGCTCTTTGCATGAACTTGAAAGCAAGGTAGGAGTACTCAACATCCCAGGCAAACACAAAATGGTGACATAACCTCCTTGACTTGAACCCTTCAGAAAGGCAATGAGTGTCACAGCAGTGGAGGAATTCCCAGGGGCCTGCAAGGAGAGAGAAGAAATGTTTTATTAATATGAAAATATTTGAAATCATAAGTATCAATTCCTATCAATCATAACTAGCAAATATCCTTATAAAAACAGAATGTGATTTTGAAGGTCCAGCACTTCTGGGAATTTTAGGTTTTCAGACTGCTGCTTTGTCATTTTAGTTTACAAGAGTGTATCAATATCTGTATTAATGACACTGGGGGTGAGGTAAAAATAATAGGCAAGCACAGCCAGCAGTTTTATAAGCAGCTTTGGGAGATACTTGGGCTGGCTAGAGTTGAAGGAAAGTGTAAATTCAAAGGAAGGAAAACACTCCAGGGAGAAGTTACCAAAGCCTCAGCAGGGAGGTAGATGGCAGCAGGGCTGGGACCACCATCTCTGATACCTACTAAGAGCAGAGCCATTTCTTGGGACAGTGAACAATACGGCAGCGAGGAAATTTGTGACCCTGCTACCTGCTCAAATTGCACCCCAAATTCACTTCTGTGTGCAAGAGTCACAGATGTGGAGAAAAGAATTTGAGGAACTAATGAAAGACTCCAGTTTTGAGGGGTTGTGACAGAAGGCACAAAACTAAGGCTGTCCAGTGATAGTTAGATATAGTTGTTTGACAAGATTATGGTAAAAATTGGTGGTCAGTACTTTATGTATCATGTGCACTGAATGCAGAAACACAGAAGGTGCCTTTAATTCCAGCTGAATTATATAAAAATTTAATGTTATTTAGAGAAGGTCAGTGTGGACAGAAACTGACTTTAAATCACATGGACTTGACTTACTCCCTTGGAAGTGAGACTTTTTTAATTACAGATGCTTTAGAGAATTGTTATTTTCATTGTAACACTGGTATTTCACAGATGCTGGAGTGACTGCAGACTCACTGCAGAGCACACAAGGAATCTCCTGTGGTGACAATACTGTTCAAACCCCATTTTTGAACTTGGCTATTCACATCTCCTACCTGTCTTTATACTCTACATTCTACAGTGCACAGCAAGGCCATGGGTATAGATCTGAGATCACTGTAAATCAGTGGCTATTTCAAACATTTGCCAGTAGCATTCTGCTTTTTTAACATTATCTACTGTTTTATATATTATTTTTACCTTGTTCATACATACAATTGGATACAGAAGATGGCATCTTCCCCCTCCCTTTTCTAATTGCTTTTTATTCCAGCAGTCCACAGGGGTTCATTTCAGCTTTCAATTGTTCTATTAATTTATATTAAACCCTCACAAGATTCATAGTCCAGTGAATGTGGTTGCAACTAGAGCAGTATCAAATCAAATCTACCAGCTCATCAGGTAGCCAGGCACTGATGAAAATCAAGAGAGAAACCTAGAACAGAACCACAGAATATCACAGGTTGGAAGGGACCTGTCGCAGACATTTTTTCATAGAAATCCTTTCTTTCACATTTGTCCATCTTCTGGGAAGCAGAGCCCCAGAAGAAGAATGTAAACAATTGTTATCAGCTGCTGTGAAATGTAGCAGGTGTCCCTGTGATTGGCTCATCTTCCATGTGTACCATTAAGGGCCAATCACAGGAGCAGCTCAGGGACAGATTCCCTGGACACAGAACTTTGCTATGCATTCTTTCTATTCTATTCTTAGCTTAGCAGCTCTCTGCAACTTCTCTTCTTATTCTTTTTAGTATAGTTATAATGTATTATATATCTTATATAAATAAATCAAGCCTTCTGATCAGGAAACAAGATTCTCATCCTTCTCTCACGACAGTGACCGTCTAAGGTCACTGTAATAGGGACCCACAAGAGTTGAATCCAGCTCCTGGCTCTGTACAAGACAAACCTAAAATACAGCAAGCTATGTGTCCCTCACATGTATTAAGACATTCAATTATGTCTCTGACTGAAGGTGGGCATTACAGGCCCTCCCACAGGAGGTTTTCATTTATCTGCAGCACACCATGCTCCTTTCTGAACTGAACTATGAGCTGGATATTCCTTCATTTCTTCTGGACTCCAAAAAGACAGAGTGGTGGAGAGCATGCACATGGACAACTTCTCTTCTTTGAATGCTTGCTCGGTTTTACACGTAGGCTGTGGGTGACCCATCTCATCTCCTGCTGTCACAACTTACCTGGAATGGGAGATGATGTTCTCTAGGCAGGGGAGCTGCAGGGCTGCTCAGGGAGAGGAACTGAACTGCAGGGCTGCTCTGGCAGGGGAGCTGCAGTGCTGCTCTGGCAGGGGAGCTGAACTGCAGTGCTGCTCTGGCAGGGGAACTGAACTGCAGGGCTGCTCTGGCAGGGGAGCTGCAGGGCTGCTCTGGCATCCACAGCACTGCTCCAGGATGCCTCTGCAGCTGTAGAATGGTTGAGAGGGGTAAGGCTGAACTTGGGAGGCCACTCTACAGATGCCAGCAAACATCCTTTAGCAAGACAACCAACTTCACTGTGCAGGGCTGCAAAGGCAGCTGCCTGCCTAACAGCACCACAGCAGCAGCATGAGAACACCCCACCACTGCTCCAATTAACCCTCTCTGCAGGAATGCAAAACCACAGGCAAACCCAATCTGAACAGTTCCATCCTCAGCACATTAAAAGGATTGGGCCTACTTGGCATGTAATTCCATGAGAACATGATGCCTCACCCGGGTGGGCTATAAGCGATGAATAAATAGATGAACAGCCTGATCTTTGTTGCCAAGCAGGCACATTACAGACAGCACATTCTAGGAACAAGTCACTGTTTAGATACACCAGGTTTTAGATCCTTTCACCTTCATGATACAGGAGATCTCTTTTATGTGCACTGTTAACCTGAATGCAGCCACACTCTGCACACATTAGAAGAAAATCTGGAAATATTCCAGATCATGTGAATTTCTTTCATTAGTGGGTGGGTTCTTTGAGGGACCAGGCAGTTCACACACATTCTGTCTGGTATTCCCAGTAAGTCTAGGCTCAAAGCTTGGAAGTTCATCCAAGGAATCAGCATCAAGTCTTTCTGCCAGTGAAGGAACAGAGGGATGATTTAAACACCCTGGCTCTTGCCTGTAAATACTGAAGGGTTTGCCCTGTAAAACATACTTCAGGGTACAGTTAAAATGCAATTAAGACGACTGAGCTATGCTTGGTACAATATACATGCAGGTCTCTTGCAATTAAGGACAAATGGTTTTAAAAATCAGCCCAAAGAAAGATCTAGAACAGACACTGTTTCCAAACATTATTTCTTCCACCTATAAACTCAAACTCACTCTTTAAAAAAAAAAAAAAAAAAAAAAATCACTTCTCGCAATCCCTGTATTTTTTTCCCCTAAAATACATTTCAAGGTTTCCATGAATACAAAAGTGAACATCAGTGTGCAAGAGTATACCCACCATTCATCTACTTCCAACTCCCATGAATATATTCTATCTGTGCAGACATGTCCTGTCAGGCTATGAGCATCAGGTAACTGGGAAGACAAGTAACCATCCAACCACAAGTCAGACAGCATTAAAAGATGTGCAGCCTAATGTTTTACCAGCCTTTCAGAGCTTCATACAAATATAAAGATATAAAAATTTCAAAAAGTTCCTGATTTCATTATTATTTTGACCAAGCCCAGTAACTTCAGCATAATACTTCTGTTAAATGTAATGTTTCAAAATCCAAGATTCCTACAAGTATTATGAAAGTATCTGAAAGTCTGGAAGACAGTAGCATCAAACATCAAAATATTCAAGCACTTGATTGCTGAAGGAACAGTAAAAAATCTTTAACATAAGTGTTCTTTTGACCAACTCAGAAGAATGGTTTCCTGAGATAGATCCTGCAAGACTTGCAGATGACTGTATGGATGAATTTTGAGAGCTTTATGCTCAAGAAAAGTTTGACATCTTGAGCTGGATTTAGATTCTAATTCAGAAAACCTGCAAAATTGAAGCTTTCCTTGTCACAATGTCTGCTCTGACAGCAAAGCTGCAAAAATCAAGTTTCAGACAGTTTGTTGCAACTGCATGGGGTCTCAACCTGCAGCAGCAAATTGTGTCTAATCCTGCAGTGACCATGTGCATAACTCCTGACCTCTGTAAAACTGCTGAGAATTGCCCTGTCACAGACATTTCAAAGACATTATAAAAACTCAACCTCAGAAAGTGACCACGAATGAACTCTTTGAGGAAAAGATGGCTAGTAATTTTTCCCTGATGCCCACTTCTATTTAAATCCAAACTGGCTGGTATGTACTCATAAAGCCCAAGCACTGAAGCTTTGCCCTTTGTGGTTGGCACAGAACCTGCCATGCCATGTACAACGTTCAGAAACAAAGTGCTCACCTACCCTTGGGTGTGATCACCTGTGATCCTGCCTCAGATTCTCATTTCTCTTATTTCTATTTGTATTGATACATTTATGCATTAAACATCAAGATTGTTGCAACCTGGTGCTTTGAATGCCCAAAAGGAAATTGGCTCTTGAAAACAGATGTAAGAAAGGAACTGAATAAACAACCCTTCACAGGAAGCACTGATGGGCAAAGCCATCTTCTGTAGGAAGCAGGATATAATGCCTGATTTCAAATTAGTATTACTTAGACTTTTGGGAAAAGGGGAAAGAAGGTGGTCATTGATTCAGACCAAGTTAATTGCTGTTTTTCAATTGAGTATCAGAATAAATTTCAAAAGATGGTGTCCTTGTAAAGAGTTTATTCTACAACCATCTTTCATGAAAACTGGTATTCCAAAGGGAATCAAGAGGGTTTTTTTAAATACCACTAATGCTGTTTTCCTTCAGCTTTAATTATTTCTTTTCTATTTTTCTAAGTCAAATGGGTCAGTATATTGGTATTCCTAATTCATCCATCTTGCATTATGGTGAGTTAGTTACCATCACTGTTCTGCATTATGAAATTTCAGTCTCTTTGGAATACTAATTTCCTATCTATAGGTTCAATTTTTTTTATTTCATCCAATTTCCCTGATTTTTCTCTCAACAGGTACTACTGTAAATTTTAATATAAAATATTTAGTCACAAAATAGTATTGCTTTTATGCACATTGTTGCAAGATGTTTTTCTCCAATAAAAACGTTACCATCTTCCATAAAATCCTCAACATATTAAGAACTGTGATGCAGAACAAAATTACACAGTGTGAAACAGGTACCAGCACAACAGTGAGATTATATTACATCAAAAAATTTTAATGGTCCCAAATATATACTCAACAACTAAGCATACACTCAGGGGGGCAAAAAAAATTATGACACAAAAGTGACCACATCTAGAATTCCACTCAATCTTTAATCAAGAAGGGACAAACAAATCCCCCACCTCAAAAAAAAATTTCTGCAGTTTAAAGGGCAAAGGGAACAGATTTAAAAAAAAAGAGGAAACTTTATATTCGGCCCTCCCCCGCAGAGGTTTTTAAAACCTGTTGTAGCTCGAGTAAAATGTTCAGAATGTACGATTTCAAAGGCAGGTCTCTTTATACAAAGAAACTGCTGGCATTCTTAACTAGTGAAGAATTATGGCAAAACCCGCCTTTTCTTCAGAAGTCTCATACGTGGTCCAAGAAAGCATATTCTGATTGTAGCAACTGACCAGCCAATCCAGAGTTCCACTAACAAAACTCCTGCCCTGTTGGCTTTTTTTTTTTTTCTTTTTTTGTTTTGTTTTGTTTTCCATTTCCTTCCCTGAGAAAAGGGCAACATGTGGTCCAAGCTGGAGAGCTCAAAGGCATAAGTCTTTCCCCTAAATGAAGTATTTCTCCTTCTTCTGCTCCTTTGAATTGGCACTTGATTGGCAGAAATCCATTTGTATAGGTTGATCTGTGTCATACACAGGAATTCACAAAAGATTGCTGCTTTGCTGTGGGTTTGTTTTGTTTTTGGAAAAAAATCCTTCCCCAACTGGTAATATTCTTCAGCAGTTGCCATTATGATGACTCAAGCTTTGCTTTCTTTGACAAAGGTAAAGTTTCCTCTTTATCTTCATCTTCATCATCCTCTTCATCATCATCAGGATAATCTACAAGTCCAACGAGGCCTCCCTATTAAGACAGACCAAATTATTATAATTAAGAGAATGTTTGTATAAAATATTGCCATAAGTACACTGGTTCAGAAGGCTCTGAATAAAATCATGCAGAACAAAAAGAAATCCCTCAGTATGAATGAAAATGACATTAACTGAGAAATGTTAAAATGAATAAATCCAAAATGGGGTTTTACCTATCCAACTGGAAATATTGCCAGCTGAAATTTAAGTAAAGCCAAAAATCAACATGATTTTGCTAAGTGTCACTGCAGCTCCAGGTGTAAAGACAGTTTATTTTCACTGAGCACAGCTGACTGCATTGAGCAATCTGGAAGCACTTCAAAAACAAATGCAGAATATTTTCTATTTAAATTTTTGAATTATGATACTTTTAGAACACAGTCTGTCTTGGCAAAAGTTGAAGGGTGTAGTGATGAATTTTTTTGAATAACATAATTGAATGATGTGTACAGGTTACGTAGTTTAAATAACTTGTCAGCTGAAAATGAAAATGTATCTAATATCACTAAAAACTCTCTTGTATTGCAAAAACCTACAAATTTAAGATTAGGCAGCTCTGTACCCCTGAAGAAGCAGGATGAACTTTTAAAACTTGCCCTATGCTATGTTGCAATTTCTGAAGCATCAAATACTTTACTCAGAGGTCCTATTACTTATTCAGGTGCCTAATAATGGACACTCAAACCAGAACATTTCAGTCAACTGTATACCAAAAAATAACTTGAAAAACTACATACATTACACATATTCTGTACAGTCACATACACATAACATCAGGTAAGTAATGAAAAACCCAATTTCAACACTGTTTCTAGTTTGTGACTGGCACGTTTTACTCTGAAAGAAGGTAAGATACCTTCTGCCTGAATCCAGGAGTGTTTTTCAGTCCACTGCATGTTCCTTTGTGTAACCTGAACATTTTTCTTTTGTCACTACTACTTGAATTTGTGCAGTCAATACTGTATCCAATATATTCCATATGTTAAGACTCCATTTCAGACTCAAGGAATTACACTGCCTGGGAGAGAAAAGCCTCCAATACACTGAATGGATTTGCAAGCCAATTCCATCCCTTTTAAAAAGCCCTTTAACTCTTGGGTTATGCAAGGAGTTTCCTCCACAGAAGGATTTAGAGGAAGTGTCCTTAGGTTCTTCCATCAGCCAAGCACTTCTGATCCAGGTGTTTTCAGAGAATGCAATCCAAATGCAAACTCTTAAGCCATGTGGAGTAGAAAAAAATCCCTCAAACCCTAAACCCCCATTTATCTTCACTAGAAGTTAGGTGAACAAGCAATACAGTAGCATTACAAAACAAGCTGTTATTCCAAGACTGTTATTATCAGTGTTATTCCAAGACTATCTGACAACTGGAATCCATACCCCATCTTTTAGAAATGGACACAGCACTTGTTATGAAAATAAATTCTCATTATCTGAACTGCACTGTATGTCTGTCCCCTTGTGCTGAGAAAATAGCAGTCACTCTACTTTCCTGACTCAGTTTGAACATTTTTATTCAAAAATCTGATAAAATCCAACAGTGTCCTCAAATGTATTCTAAAATGCTAGTTTTGAATATTCACTGCAAGTTACAATGCTCTTTTAAAGTGGCCTTCTTCTTCTACTTCAGAATGTTCCAAATCAAAACTATAAGTTAGTTCAAAGGTAAAAATGTCACACTCAGGTATTAAAAATTGTTCTGGCTTACAGCAATCACCATCCAATGCAGTTTATTTCTTCCACATAGGTCAGTTATAGAATTCTGAACAACATTAAAATGGTGATAGTAGAAATCCTCAGTGGATGTGCAGGGCATTGTGGTATCTACCACAATTTGGCCATGTTTCCAAAATATGTATTTTTACCTGCCAATACCTCTATGCAATTTAACATGAGTACAGAGTTGTCTGTATTTGACTGTAAATATCACTGCTAAGAGCAACTAATGGCATGCTTCCTACTTGATCAGTCTGGGCATTAAAAGAGCTTTTGTTTCTTTCATATACAGCAGATCTCATTAAAAATCATGAACGTCAGACAAGAAGTACACACAAACCAGACAGTCCATTACTGCTTAACTTGTTGGGACTCACATGAACTTCAGAGAGATGCAAAAGCAAACTCCTACGCTGTAACAATAAAGCCAACCTACAACCACTCCAAATTACCTTCGTTGTAATAGCTGCCATCTGAGATGTGCTTTTAGAAACTGATCCAGGTGAGCCAGGGGACCCTGGAGAGCCAGGGGACCCAGGAGATCCAGGCAGATTACTTGCAGATGACTGGCTGGTAAGGTTAGATTTTGTACCACTGGAAAAAGAAAGCTTGAAACTCGGGCTCTGGCGACCTGAAAGGTTAGTTTTCAGAAGAACTTCCTTTTCTTCACTCTCTTTCACTGGAAAGAAAAGAAAAAAGGCAAAAAATAAAGGAATATTATTGAGTGAAACATTTAATTACAAATCACTTCACTGTCTGGGAAAAGGCTTAACATTTTATGTATAACTCAGTTAAGTGAGTCATCACAGACTTTTTCCTTACTACTCTATCACCTACCAGTGGTTGTCAGTGGCCAGGAATGAACATTTTTGTTCTACCAATGGTATCACCTGATCATTTATATAGCAAATTTTGAGTTAACACATAATATTTAATTATAACCCAAATAAAACACTGACAAGCTTGACTATCAGATAAGATTTTAATTCTAATGCTTTAAGAACTCTACAACACACTTTGCATCATTCTGCCTCTAAAGACAACAAAACTTTTTTAATAAGTGGTCTACCAAACCGATGCTGCAATTTCAAAATAAATACATGCAAATCCTTCACTGCAGCAAGACTGGATAATGCAAGTTATGGCATTCATCTTCTCACCACTTACATTTTTTTCTTTCCATGAATTTGCTGATAGGGTCCATAATATCTTCATCATTTTTAGGCTTGTCAGAAGGGGGCACCACTGCCTCTCCATCTTCCATATCATCCTCATCAGTATTAAACCACATTTCCTCCTCATCCTCCAGGGTTCTCGCATCCCTTCTGTACCTGTGGTTTCTCAAAATCGAGCGCATGCTGCAGAACAGGAGGTTTGAAAAGCTTAGATTCAAAAACCGACTTATATTAATAATCAAACTTCCACTTGACACTCAGTGACACCTTACAGATCCATACATTGCAGAGCAATAAAAACACTAGCAAATCATTCCCTACTGTGAACCCTTGTATTTTCAACAAAATATCATTAAAAATTTCTCTGTATGAAGAATCAAATAAAGTACAACTCTGCTAACAGTTAGCACATGCAGACAACTCAATCAGTACAAAATTCTGTACTGCATATAAACAGCACTATTAAAAGTAATTTTAATAAATCTCACTGAAGGGTTGCATTCAAGCTTGGTTTACCAGTTTGCATTGGTAAATAAAAAGTTGTAAAACAAAGAGCTTAGAAACATACACATATTCTCTGAAAATACTTTGTAACCTGTTAGAATTTCGGGTCCAAGAAGTTAAATATGACTCCAATTTTAAGTAGATACATTGAAGAGAAAGTTCTCTGTCTGCCACATCCACTTGTTACAACTTTTGGTCACTTATCAGTATTCATTTTTCAGAGCCTTGGACATGAACTGCTACCTCTCTCTCCCTGTTTGATCTATTATCAATGTTGGTTTATCTCAGCTCTACCTTCCTTTTCTCTTTTCTCACAGCAGCATTATGGTCTTGGAGCAGAGAGACAGGGATGTGGCCCTTGAAAAACAGGGAGGAGATGTGGAAGAGACATTGAAAACATTTTCATTGCTAGATGTTGATTTTAACAGTCAGTTTCCAACAGCAGCAGGAAACTCTTGATGAAGCACTTCACAGTTTACTGGATGAAATTTCATGTTTTTCAGAAAGTGTCTGTAGTGGTTTTGGTTACTGGGATCAAAATGTTAATAATACAACCTAGACATCTGCATTACTGAGTGCAGGAAAAAGCCAGAAGGGAAAAATCAAAACCTTACAAACTACTGAGTAAAAATGCTAAATGCCCTTTTAATAATAAATCTAGTTGTAAGTAAGTTGCTTGCCAACATTATCATACATCTATACATACTGCATCATTTTACATTTTATTTAAACTCAAGTTCTGCTAAGAGCACAAAACTATGGCTTAAGTAGAACTCTAATGAATACTTTTATGGCCTGTGTCCACAACATACTGGGCTCCTTCCTTACTGAACTATTCTTTGCTAAAATATGTAAATAGATTCTTGTTATTTGTGTGTTTTATTATTTCTTTTTTATTTATTTACTATTATTATTATTTATTATATTATAATATTATTTATATTATATTAATATATAATTATATTATATATTAATTATATTATAATATAATTAATATATAATATTATATATTATATTATTATTATATCATTATATATTATATTATATATAATAATATTATATATTATATTATTATTATATTATATTATATATAATTATATTATATATTAATTATATATATTATATAATTAATATATATAATTATATTATTTATTATTTATTATATTATATTTTATTTATTATTATTATTTAGTATTTATTATTTAGTATTTATTATTTTATTATTTTGGGTTTTCACTTTAAAAATCCCATGCACTGTGACAGGACTTGTGCAGCCACCACAGCAGATGTAGGAAGAAGGCTGAGCTGAAGACCTCCTGAAGCTCTGTTTTCTGTTGGATAAACTCATGCAGCACAACCACTTAGCTCAACTTAAGCCAAGAAAAAAACTCCAACTTCACTTGCTATAGTGGATGGAAATTACTGAAGAGGGCAGCTGGCTGCTCTTTCCCACACATGAATGAATGTAAGCAAGGATCACAGCCTTGGATTTCACAGCTGTTTAAGTGATATGCTTAGCTGACATAAGCCAAAATAATAACATCTCACTTTTTACACCTTAGCACTCAAACTGCAGATCCTGTACATGCTCTTGAAAGTGCTTCAGTGTTTTAAAATAAATCTACACTTATAATCTCATTTTAATTGTACAACTCTCAAATTTAAGTATTAAGAAATCTTGTGGCAGGAAATAAGTCTGAAATGTCAAGATATCCTACTAGGACTAATCAGAATTAATTTTCATGTATCTTCAAACTAATTCAAGACAGGAAAACAAGAACAGATCTTGCTAAAATTATTATGAGTAACTCATCTGTTCACACAAGCAGTCATTTTGTTTTAATGAAACTAGACATAAAGCAAAAATAAATGGAGCAAAAAGGCCTAAACTTCCTATTTTTATACATCTCAACCTTTTAAACTTGAGCAACTGTGTACTAAGGAAGGGAACTTTTGCTCTGTCAAACAGAAAGAGTGATTCAAGCTCTGCATCAGATTGATTTTTACTCCATCAGCAGATCTAACAGGGACAAAAAAGCATTCTCTGAAAATTTCTTTCTGTGTTCTATTCCTCAGGCATTTTGATAAAGCTTACCTAAATATCTACTCCCAGAACTAGAATGAAGGGAAATCTGATGTGGAAATTTTTGAAAGAAAAATCCACAGAATGGTAATTCACAACTAACAGTCTTTCAGATTAGCAGTGGAAATCTGTTATTTAGACAAATCAACTTGGTAGAGATACTTGGTAGGCTTCCAGCCTCATTAAAGTACTGCAGATACATTTAAGATATGATAAATTAGCATTATGACTGGGGGTCCAGCAACTAGTGTTTGCTGAAAGTCTATAGAAACACATTTGAAAATCACTTTTAATCAAGTAAATTCAGCAAGGCTTGAGATGCAAGCAGGAGTCTGAATTACCTGTATTTCCCAGAACAAGAGAACAACCCACCAGTAGTCTGATAAGAGAATTAAAGCATCAATATGCTATTAAGAGCATTTAGTGTATTTTACCTGTCAAGTTTTGGATTATCTTGTCTTTCCCTTTGTTGCTCAAACCGTAGCTTCAGTCCTTTGAATGTCTGCACATAATCTACATCTTCCAGTGCCTTCCAGTAATTTTCAATTACATGAGCTGTTAATGATTTTATATCTTCCTACAGGAAGAAACAAACATAAAGTGACTTATTTTCATTCAAATAATTTATTTAATACAATATAAAAAGTATCTGAAATGAAAATGCCATAGCAAGCACTGTAGTAATTATGCAAAAATGAGTATATAAGTGTAATTAAAAATCTAGAGTCTCAAGTATTTGATTAGCAAACAACATAAATTTTCTCACAGTATCTCCTTCAAAACATTACAGAACCTAAAGCCTGATAAAAACTGTACCAAACCCAATCCTACAGTGTCTTTCCTCTGTAACTGAGAGATACTTTTACACTGACAGAGAGCACGGCATGCAGTCCCCAGGAGCAGGCTGCTGCAGCCAGGGCTCCCTGAGGTCACAAGTCCTGTCAGGGAAGCTGTCCCAGGGTGGGCTCCTCCCTGCACAGGGCCTGCTGCAGCACAGGCTGCCCCCGGGGGCACAGCCTCCTTCTGCAGCCTCACCTGCTCTGGCCTGGGCTCCTCCCCAGCCTGCAGGGGGATTCTGCTGCACCACAGAGCTCCAGTGGGACACAGGGACACAGCTGCCTCACCACGGACATCACCATGGGTGCAGGGGAATCTCTGCTCTGACTCAGCCAGTGGCACATTCATCTGGAGCCAGCTGGCATTGGCTCTGCTGAACACAGGGCAAGCTTCCAGCAGCTTCTACAAAACCAGCCCTTTAGCCACTGCCCAGCACTGCCCCTGCAAACCCAATACACCACGGTACAAGTCACGACCACCTATACAGGTGAACTTTTCCACAGCTTTAAAACCAGTTTTCAGTCAACTCTTCCATGATGATCAGGTCATCTTATTCTTGAATTACCTTGAGTCCCAACTCAAAGAAGAGGTGATCAACACTACAAATTTCAACAGGTGACAGTGCATGGTGACTTACTCCTCCACAACTGTCTGCACCCTAGCCTGGGCCCATTTACTACATTTACAGTCTGTACAGCACCTTGCCAGAATCTGGATGCAAACAACAGCAAGGAAATAGTACTGTGCAGACAGCCAAACTGGCATGAATATTTTAAGACACTCCCCATGGAAGGAACGTGGTAGCACTCCATTAAAATAATCAAAAGAGACTGGTACCTCTTCTGTATAATTCCATATTCCATTGAATTGACATTACAGAGCACAGCTAAATTTGATGGGTTTGCAGCAGTAGTTTCTAATTACACTCCTGTCATAACAAGCCCATCCAATCTGCATGATGAAATTTGATTAGTGCTGCTTTTGCAAATCTGGGTACTGTGAGTACAGTATCAAGTGAATTTAATCTCCAAGTAATGGTACTGTTTCAATGTAAGAAAGAACATGTACAAATATGTAACAGTGATATAAAACAAGGTTCATATAAGTACAGCATCCTATGGTCCCATTATGATAGCATAATTTAGGGCAAAAGCAAAAGAAAAGGAATCTTGAATTACAAGCCTAAACAATGGAGTAATTATCCTCAGCATATACTAGCACTCACCACTCTGATAAATTCAAACATTTCTATTATGGCAGAGTTCATCAGATTATAACGGGAACCATTATTTAGAAATGCTTTGACCACGGGTTCAAACAAAAAACTTTTCATTATGTAACGGTTGTAGAATTCATCCTTCAGCCCAATTATCTTTCTCTTGAAACGAAGGGCACCTGAAACACACATGTTGTCAAAAGAGTTTTTACATTTTAAAGCAAAATTGCAGAAATTACTCAGCATTATTACAGCAATTTACAGCCTCAGTTCATATACAGCAATACATTCAGTCCTTCTCTGCTTCTCAATAGTCTTGACTACACTGCTGAATATTACTTAGCAGTTCTATCATAAAGGAATCCTCCATCATAATTGCACAAATGAAAACACCTCTGTTCACTGAAGAATCCATAAAGTACTGTTCAACTATAACACTACCAACATAAAAATCTATTTTCAATTTTTTTAAATTATTTATGGTAAAGGTAAAACATTTTCTCAGTGAAAGAGCTCAGAAATTTGCTTATCATCCTTATTATTCAAATGTTTGTTTAGATTTAATTAGTTCTATCAGATTAGAATAGAAATTATCTAATTTTAAAATTGGTAAATGACTTTTTATTCACACACATAGTAAGGCAAAGGCTTGATTTACAACAAGTTTAAAGCTCTTTCTGAAACTCCAAAGTGTACACAAGTAGAGAATGTCCATGCATAAAGAGAACGTACAGTATCACATGGCAGCACATTTTGCTTAGCAACCATGCGTACAGGTTATTTGGCTACAAAATGTAAAAGGTACTTATTGTATGGCACTGCTCAGGCAACTGAAGGCTTTGCTTTTTTAACTCTATGTGCACAACAGAATCACAGAGAAAATCTCCTACTTGCCTCTAGAATTAAGTCTGCTTTGACACCACTGAGCTGAGTGTGACCAAGAAACTACCAGCCTGAAGAGAAGCACACTCAACTTCTGTGCAGTTTAATGCATTCAGGTAGCCATAGCTCTAATAAGTACCTCTGGTAATTTCTACTAAAAAGCCATCAAAACTTACAATGTTCTCTTAGTATATTCAAAACTGACATAACATCTCTTAAATTCCCCTCTCCACTGACACGAAGTAAAATCCCTTCTTTTTTTAAGGATAAAAATGTATCTATAAATGCAAAATTATTTACTAATAGTAGCTGATATAACTATAATCTAGTATGAGAAACACAGACTATAATGGTAGAATTTCTGTATTCAGTAAAAAATTGTCATGATCCATGAACAGTTTTTTTCCAGCAGAGTGAAGATATGTATCAGTTCACATGCACAAAATTCTAGTTTATTCCTTAGCTTTCAAACTTACACAATGCCAAGAAAGCGTGCTTTGAGGCCATGAGAACGAGTACCCTTCGCAGGATATCTTTGTTAATAATGTAGTTTTTTATGTGATAGGTATGATGTTCTACACAGAAAGTTAGCAATTCCAGTATTAGTGCCAAGAGTTGGGCTGTCTGAAAATCATCTGTAATAAAACAAAACCAAAATAATTAAATGTATCTGGAATACTGCCTTCAGAAGATAACTTCAACTGCACTCCAGTAAACATTTTTACTGTTTACAAGTTTTTTTTTATTTTTCCACAGACATTTTATGGAACATGCTGCAGAATATGTTTAGTCTTTAAGACAGAAATTTGTTATGGATTGAATATTTTCTATGAACACAGATAGGACAGGAAACTCTTAAAATATGGAACCAATTACATTTTTCTTAAATTGGTGTTTGAAGGTTCAGAGTACAGATCTTAACCCTAACAGGTGTAGTCAGGCTTATTTAACCAAATCACATTATAATGTCCACAAATGCAGATCATAAACAATTTCCCCATATGCAGTGCCTTGACTAAGCTAACAGCAAAAATGTGATCTCTAATGCCTTTTAGCTAAAGCAGAATGCAAGAAATACCTTGGGGTCTTTTGACACTTGTAAGAACTGCTGCTAGTAACCAGCATGAACAATTACTTCATCACTGGTCTCTGCTTTCTTAGTCTGCTGAAGAAACAACTCTGAAATTCAGCACACCTTCCCAGGGAAAATGTTGTAACATTTCTAGTAATCCCTGACCTTAAGAACCCATTCAGACATGATTAGAAGTCTGAGTCAATGAACTGCCCCATGAGTTCCTAAAAATTGTACAAGTATTTTATTTTTTGCTAAAGCCAAATTTTTAGCAAATGTTGTTTCCTTCTTAAATCAGGTCTCTCTGCAGAGTTTTGTACTTATGCATTATTCAAATGACTAAATATTGAATCAGCATTTTACTTTGAACTATGTTTCATAATCTCAGACTCAATTTATTTAGATGGAAAATGTCCTTTGACAATTATTCTAAACATTGACATTCAACAGCCTTGATGTGCCCAAAATGCAGTGTCATTACCTTTGCTAGGTTTGTCCTCTGTAGTATTGGCCAATAAAGGGGCTGTCAGAACATGCATACAATGTTTGTAGAAGAAACCCAAGAACTCTGTCTTTTCTGTTTTCTAAGGAATGAAAAAAAATATATGCAACATATATCATCAAATACCCTGAAAAAATCAAACAGAATTTCATTTGAAGGTATTTACTTACATTGGCAGTGGCAAGCATATTTTCTGGATCAACTAAAGTACGAAGCAAACCCATGAGTAGCACTGCTCCTCCAAGTTCTGGATCTGTGTCACAAATCATGTGTTCTATAATGAGGTTAATGAGTAATATATCCTAAGAGGGGAAAAAAATAATCAATTAAAATGCTACTCCCTTGCACCAAATCTGAAATTATACAATGCAACAAGTATCTGTGAACAGGTGAACTCACCTCACCTAACAGAACTCTTTAAAACACAGCAGTTCAGTGTCCTGTTACCAAATTCCAAATTACTTCTTTGAAACTAGGGCTCATGGCATTCATAATCGTAAATATACACCAGTAACTTCAAAGCCCAGTAATTTCCAAACCAATACCCCATTTCTGAGGACTCTTTACTTACATCATCATTCTGCTGTGCTTCCTGCATGACAAATTCTCGTACCATGGAGGGGTTGTATTCAACCAAATATGAGAATATATCAGTGGCTGCACTTCGTACTTGTGCATCATCCATACCCTGGAAAAGTCAAATAAAATCATTCTGTTTTCTTGAAAGGGTTAAATGAACCAGAAAACATACAGCTTTAATTCCTTCTCAAAAATCACACCTAACTATTGCTAAGACCAGATTCTAAAACTAAGTCAACTTGTACTTCTCTGTATATTTGACAACAGCTGACAAAATAAATTTTATGGTTTCCCTGCCCTTTGATCTATTTCCCTATTTTCTAACTTATCTAGATACCAAAAAGCAAGCGAATCTAGGAAAGCAAATAGGAAAACAAAAACTGAAGAATGCCAGGGTACTTACCAATGTCATATTGTAAAAGCTTTTAAAGTTTTACAAAAATATTTTGAACATTCTGAATCTTAAGCTAGGACAAGCCAAATGAAGCAAACAAAAAGAAAACCACTTGCTGAAGTCTGTGCTAAAGTTAATTTTAAAAAAGCCTCTCTGAAGATAAACAAAATTGTTATGACAAATAGAATTAAAATGACTTACCAATATGACTTCTAGTGCAGGCAGTATGCCCATATTTGACAAAGTTTTGAAAAATGCATCTCTGTTTTGAGGTTGCAGTGTTTGTGAGAATGCACAAAACTCTTTCAGAAAATTTACCTGAAAATCAGGAATATACTAGTTTAGTAATTAAAAAAAAAAAAAGATTCACATGTCACTTTGTGGTAACTGTCACATATTTTACAGATTTCTTACCAATTCCTGTCTTTTCTCCTCATCTGTGGCTTCATCTGTTAGTTGTGCAAACAAGTCTGTCAGAAATTTTTCATCTTCCTACAAAAGCAAAACAATACCATTTGTTTATTTGACAGTATCAAAAGGCATCCAAGTATAATATAAAATTCTTCTAGACCACGCTTCCTGGAATGAAGGGAACATATGTTTGTACATTGTAATTAATCACACCAGTATCAACTTTCTAATTCAATTTTCAAGCAAATTAATATGCATCTTGTTTTTGAGCTTTAATCATGTTCAGCATCCCTCTACCCCCAGAACAATTCACTCTCAATTACGTTGTTTGTTGTCCTGCCTTCTAGTTGTCCTTTTTCTACTTTCTACTGCAACTCTCATTGTTTTGTCTTTCACTTCTTCAGCTTCCTTCCCCCTTGTCACATGCCAGTCCCCCTAAACCACACTACCCTTGGTCAGCTGTTTATATACATTTATAAACAACGTCCCCCACACAGACACAGGCATATCTTTGGAATGGTATTAGATCTCTGAAGCAGAACAAAAGCAAGGACACAATGAAGGGAAAGCTGCCTAACAGCAGGAATGAGGCGAGCTTCCTTCCCCCTCACTGTTGTGGAAAGGGTGAATTTCAGAGACCAAATCAAAACAACTGTTCCTATTGCATACAGAATTTACTGGGCATTCTGGCTGACAGCAATCAAAACCCATTCCATTATTTTCACACAACTGTACCTTAAAAAAACTACAAACAGCTCCAAACACATTACAAATGTGTATTTAGATTGAAAGAAGGAGCAATATTTAGCTTCCCATAACCTTTACAGTTCCAGCAACTAGGAGATTATTGAGACAGAAATAAACCTTCTCCCATCCTTTTCCCAATGTTATGCAGTAGTAAAGCAGCAGCAGTAAAACTGCTTGAGAATTGCAGTTGCTTGCTCCAGCACATCAGGTACTAATGCACTTTTTCAGAAAGCTGCCACTGTTGTTTCTTGTGAAGTCAGTAACACATGGATGTGCAACATCCCTCCCTCCCAATGCCACAGTGGCACAACTCCAAACTGCCTTGCTCATCTTTGCACTGCATAAAGCAAACCCACCAAAGTACTTCAGATACACACACAAAAACTTTCTAGTGTTGTGAATTCCCTCAGTACCTCGTTGAGGCTCACCATGGAGCCCTGCTGAGGAAGTGAGTACCTCAGTTCTGACAGCACACCGTGCTAAGGCTGCCAACAACACAATCAGCATCTCTACACGGCACTGCACAACACACAAACCCACAACAGGGTGGCATGAGCCACTGTGTCTCACTGCTCTATAAGGTAAACCTTACATTTAGAATGTGCCCCCTTTTCTCTTGTCTGATGCTGAGCTGTGCTCCTGACCTGACCCAACAGACAATGAAAAAGAGTGATTTCTGTACACAAGTTCAGGTGCTGTTTCAGTGACTGCTTCAAGTCTCACCTGAAGTACACCAAAATACACTCTGGAGGATCAAGCACACATGGAAATTTTGACTTCCAGGTATCAACAGTGAAATATGTTCAAAACAACTATGAAGGTATTTGATTTCAAGAAACATACCTTAAGCTTTGATGGGCAAATGCAAGGCTGTTTGACTACCTGCTATGCAGCTGTTCTATGGCTTTCTAAGTTTTCTGTTCTAATATTTAACTCATGAGGCATCACAGGTAACCTAAGTAACCACAGTAGATATACTGACATATTCAGTCACTGAAATTAAAAAAAAAAACCAAACAAAACAAATCCCCATAAACCCCAGGTTTTTTAAAGAACATGCAGGTTCCTTTCCATGATTAGCAGGGCATTTAAGAGAAGGCCACATAGTTTGATTTCATTTCTCTTTTCACTATTTTGATCAAGATGTAGAACTAATCTTATCCATGAAAACTACTGAGAATATGCATGCTTATCCCCAGTTGGAAAGCACAACCCCTATTTCCATTCTCACTGTGAAACCAACTTTTCACCTCTTCCATGATATCTGAGAGAAAGTGCAAGTCAACTGTGGGATCTCAGCACCTCAGGACTGAGGTGCCGAGTCACCGAGACCACCCTTGGGGGGCTCGGGAGTCCTGGAATGTTGCCAGAAGTGTCTGGTGGCTGGACTTTGATCCTACACGGGAGATGACACCTGTGTGAGGATAGGAGGATTTCACCGGGGTGAATGGTGAAGGGATTAGTTAATTAGAGGGTGAGACACAGGGTTTAGGATTTATGTACAGGGGGGTTTAGAGAAGTAAGATGGAGGAATTGGGGCGTGTCCTGTCCTTCTTCTTCTTCTTCTCCTCCATCTTCTTTGGTGATGGTGGCACTTTGGGATTGGTCATTACTAAAAGTGCACCGGGCAATAAGGGTGAAAGGTATTGGGGAAAAATGATAAATATTGTACACGTAACTTTGGGTATAAAGATAGGTGACTGTCCGGAGGGCAGGACAGTGTGCTCATGGCTGGCTGCTGAGCAGAGCTCTGTCGGGCCGAGAGAAAATCTTTTAGATAAACAATTAATAAACACCGAGACCGAGAAAAGAACTGAAGCCTCTTCTCGTCCTTTGAAGCGCAGGCTGCCCCAAGGCCACCCCGGGCCTTTCCAGGCCCTTCAAACAGCCGAAAACCGGACAGTCAACTATCTTAGAGTGATCACTGTGAAAAAATAATGGAAACTTCAGCAGCAGACAACCATGGCTCCTACATATGTAAGAGTAGTGTACCTCTGGGGGGAAAAAAAAGGTATGCAATAATAGGCAAAGTATCAAACTGGGGGGTTTATGTTCTGGAAGGAGGAGAGCCCCTGGACTGGGCTGTGTGGGTTTCATTCATGGTCTCTTCAGTGTCCCACTGTTCTGAATCTGCAGACGTTCAGTACATAACTAATTTCCAGCATTCCAAATATAGACTACAATACAGTATTTTACAACTCTGCATTAAATATAATACTGAAACATATCTCCATGTCGTGTCCTTTCTCAAACTCCATTAAATACCTTGCACTTTTAAATTAACAAGATTACCTGAAATCCCTAGGCTCCAGAACAACCATGACCTATTTAAAATTGGACAAATTAAGATGGATCTGATGACTGAAACATCCCACCCTTGCATGGATAATACACAGTAAATGGCACTTACTCCAAGAAAATAAAAACAACTTATTACTAGTTTCACCCTTTGGGCTTAGCCCTGAAAAGCATTCAGCATTTATCTCATTCCAGATGCTAAATGAAAGGTTGCTGTTCATGAGAAAAGACCCAGTCCTCTCAGATACATAGAGAAAGTGTCACTGCAAATAACATTCTAAGTATAAGATTCTCTCTCTCAAGCTGTAAAATTACTGACAAGGGCAATATATCTAAAGAAACATTCCTGAACAATGCTGCCAAGAGCCAAGGAAATGCACAGTCTGAGAGCAGAGTTCACATATTTTAGAAGTCAGAAAGCACCAACACACAGAATGATAGAATTACACCAATTTGGATCTTTTTTTTTTTTTTAACTTGCAAAAATCCCTCCATGTATGTCTGTGAACACAGTGCAAATGCATCATTCTCTGCAGCATGTGGTCTTTTCACACAGACAACTATCAAAACACACTTAGCTCTACCTTAGCAGCTGTGAAGGTCACAACTGTTTTCCAAGAAAACCAAACTGCAAACAGTAGTTTATGATGTAATTGTGGATTCTAGGTACTTTCCCCAGGCACAGAAATTATCAGAAGTGCAATACTTAAACTATGTGCATACCAGACACTAAGTATATTCATTTCTGCTTTTTAAGATCTAAGTAGATGCTTCTAGATTTAATACATTTCAAAGCTCATGAAAATAAAAACAAGCCAGGCCAACTACTCACTCAATTATTTATGACTTTAAAAACCAGAAAACTCACAGATAAGCTGTCACAAAAAAGGACACTATTTACATTTGTGATTCAACTTCCAAAGTAGCCCTTCTCCTCCTGAAAGGCACTTAAAAAAAGGATTCTTCAAAACCAGGTCTCTCTTAAATATAATTAACATTCAGTTATCAGGTATTTTTGTGTCTGTGATTACAGATGAATGACATAAAACATACTTTTCTCAAAAAAAAAAATAAAAATCAAAGAAACTCAACACCATCCAAAGTAGAAAGAGAGCACACATTCCATACTATATTCCACCTTCATATTCATTTTGGGTAGAAACACAATTTTAGCTCATAAAGTGAAATTTTCATGAAATATTACCAGCAGACAGATAAATACCACTAAAAAAACACACATTCCTTCCTGCTACCACACAAAAGATTTCTCAGTTTAAAATCCCCTTTGTATCAGACTGCCTTTCCACACATGCCTTCATCTGCACTACCTTCACTTGGATCAACATGCTGGAAAAGGAACGACAGCCACCAAATGACTTTTGGAGTTTCTGAACATGTGACAAATCATTTTCTACAATGAAGAAGTTAATCCCAAAAATCACAACCATGCACCACTTGCAAATGTCTTCCACCAAGTCATTTCCCCCAGAAAGTGGTAACATTTTACACTTTATTGCAAGGTGGATTTTGCTGAAAGTAAATCTCCAGCTATTCCTGAGCCTACTACGATAAGAAGCAGACTGGATTTGGGCAAAACTACCAGTATGCACTTACACAACTCTTCCTCCAAAACAACTACAGATAATTATGTTTGCATCCACAGGACTCTATTCAGAATAAGCAACTATCTGTAAAACCACTTTCAAAATTAAAACCTGCCTATCATTACACACTAATACAGTAAAATGTACAGATATATCTAAATACCTGCAATTTTTTAGCTCTTGAAAAGGGATATAGGGCCTATCAATAATATGACTTCTGTATTTAAAAATTCTGATTTACCAGTACAATAATACCATCTGATCACTGTCCTACCAGGCACAAAAACATATGTCAAATTTTCCCCTTCTGCTCTCCACTTTCCTGAAAATTAAAGACCTTGAAGTCTAAATGCACATACCCAAAAGCAATCCTAACAATATTCGTTATTCTGGAAGATAAAGATATTGCATGATGTTGCTGACAAAAAGAACACACCAAGGATAAAAGGGGGAGAGAACAGAAGGAAATAGTGTTTGCTCACTCTATGGCGCAGTTTTGCAAGATTTTTCTTAATGAACTAGTTAATAACACAAAGGGAAAGAACTGGTGGCCTCCAGTGTGCTCATTAGGATGTATTTTTAAATTGCAAAAGAGCGTCATACAAAGCAAGAAACACCACTTACCTGTCCCACCCCCACTCAAAACTTGGCCAACTCCATCTTTCAGCAATTCCTGGTGGCCATGACATCTCAAGACTACAACAGGCTGGACCCCAAGCAGTAAGAGTAAATTAGGAGGGGCTGAAATTGCAAAAAAATGCAATTCATATCTTATACATATCGTACACACTGTGAATGAGAAAATCTGTAACTGAGTAATTTTCACAGCAGTTCATTCTGCAGTCTGGGAATACTGTTTTCATGGCTTTACTATTTATTCATCATGCAACAACAGTATCTAGTTTAGTGAGATGCTGACATGCTCACTTAAAATTACCTAGCTTACAAAATTAAACCACAAACAAACTTACCTCCAGTTCTCAGAAAAGCCCATCAATACAAGCATACTTTTATAAAGCTCATGAGCAAGCTACCTTCATGAAGAAGGAAGGAAGAACATGGCTCATAACCCTAATGCCAAAGGTTACCTATTTTCTGGTTTTTGTTTTAGCACAACAGGGCAACAGTTATTTTACCTAGCAAAGAAAGCAAAATGAGCAAAGCAAGTATCTTCCATGACTACAGAATTTATTTTTTTAAATACATGCAAAGTCTCTCTAATAAAGCAAGAACTCTAAAGAATCAGCATATTCTCATCTTCAATATTAATTATAACTGAAAACCTGACTTTAAATGCCAGAGACCTATGGCCTATCTTGACAGTGAATGCCTTAAACAAAACACAGTGGTAGTTCTGAGTGAAGTCACTCAGCTTGTCAAGAAACATAAGACACAACCTGCAGAGTCTTGTACAAACTGCTATTCACCTCTCTGACACTGCAGCCTGGCTGAGATCACTGCAATGAGAGAACTGTAGGTGCCACTTTGGTTAATACACAGCTGACACAGAAAGGTCTCATTACAGCTCACTTCTTTTCCATGATGTAGGTAAGAGTTTTTCTTTTCTGTTCCTTCACAGCCAGAGAAAGAGAGAGAAAAGAACAGAATACCCAACAACTGAGCTGCACACACACGAGTTGCAGGATGCCATGGGATATCAGCTACCCAGGGAGCTCACTTTTTATCCTGCCTAGTGCAACTTCCCAAAATGACATCTCTTTTGTCACATCCTCAATGATCCAAGAGAGACAACTTGAAGTCAACAGCAGAGGCATTAAAATCCTTTTTTATTCTTCTACTAGGAACTCGAGACTCATCCATGGCTTCCAATAAACTACCACAGGCAACCCAGAGTCTTTTCAATTAAAAATGACTTCTAAAAGAAACCACTTCTTAAGTACACATGTAAGGTTAGTGAGCACCAAGATCTCAGAAGATCCAAAATAACAAATGCCAGGAACTACAGAGAACTACACATCCTTCATGCAGCAACACCCTCTCACACACACAAGTATTGTAACGGCAGCTACAGGAATGCATGATGTTAAACCACACACAAATGGAAGAAAGCCCTCAGGAATTAGTTACAGAAGTGAAATCAACAAAATCAGCCCTTTAACTCAGTTCTTAGAGCATTATTTATTCTGTGTAAAGAAACAGGAACAAATAGTATCATATATTTTATACACAGACTGTAGGAATGGGGGATGAAATGAAACCAGAGTGCAGAGATTACAGAAAAGTGCAACCTGGCCTATTGCTTTATGAACAAATAAATGCCAGGTAAGTAGGCTGAAACCTTGGGTTACAGCTACATTGCAAGAACTTGAAAAATCAATCAATCAATCAATCAAGCCTTTTAAACTCTTAGAAATGCAATGGACACATAATTTGCGAGTCTTTTTTAATTCCCTCAAACCCAAAAATTGATCAACGATGTCAAATGATTTCTAACAGATTCTTACTTAAAAACTTAGGGAGTTCTCCCTCCTTGCTAGAGAGCTGTACTGTGAAAGTACCAGGAAATGCAGTCCAGCACTGGGTGTATTATCTTTTTTGTGTGCTCTCATTCTGGGCTCCTCAAAGCTGTGGAAAGCACTTCAACAATTCCAAACATTTATCTAACTTTGAACTGCAATGTTAATTCTTCTGGCTCCAACATACATGAAGTACACTTTATTCTCAACCACAGAGAACAGCACTGAAGACAGCATTCAAAAATCAGCTGTCACACAACAAACCAAAATCAGATCTGAGCCTTTACTTCAACTGTAACCTGCAACTAACAACACAAAACCTTGCCATTGTAAATTAAACCTACCCTACAGCTATTAACCTAACACAAGTTGTAAGAGACAGAAAACAGGAAACAAACACATCAGTCTTTGGTCCTCACTAAAGTTTTCTCAGGATATCTGCCTAACACACCCATCATGATTCTGCAGGATCAGACCCTCTTTTTCCTTGCCCAGTTTTCTTTTTTGAAGCCCAAGATCTCTCTCAGAATCAGCCACTGTCACCAAGACTCCTGAAAAATTCTTCCCCTCCTTCTCCTCAAGTCAAAATATATAATCTTCAGAAATTTGCTTTAAGCAACACTTGCAAAGAGGGCAAGACATTTTTGAGCCAACAGTCATACTGGATGCTCCAGCTGAGACCCCTTAACTGAGTCTTTTTCAACATCCTCTCAAAGTCAGACTTGTAAACTCCTTCAAAGGGGCAACTCCAAAATGCTTCAGGCCTTCTGACTGTTCTAGACAAGCAAAAAACTGTGACTTTGTTTATCAAGGACACACATCCAGACATGAACAGTTTGGTTCACCTGGGCATAAGCTGGGGCCTGGTTCTACTGAAGATGCCTGAGGTGTTTCACCTGACAGATTAAAGCTCCAAGAGAGCAGATTAAATACACATTAAATAATATCAGTATTCTGATAACCGAGTGTGATGGAGGAAAAGTTGTGAGGCCTAGTTTTGACAATTATTTGTTCTATGAGCTTGCAAAAGGAATTTTCACTCTCCTTTGCTATATATTTTCCATGAAATTATACATGTACATCCTGAGAGTCAAACTGAAAAGAAACATGATTAAAGTAATCAGTATCACCTAACACTTGGTCCATTTCTCCAGATCAGACAGCCCCTACTAAGACAGTGACTATTTATTTATTAAACTCTGGGACAAATAAGATAATTATCATTAACTTCAACAAACCAAAATACATGTGCTGTAACACTTTGCTGAGTTAGCTGAAGCTCCCCTTACAGAGATGTGCCACCAACTTCTAACACCATTCAGAAAGTTCATGGCTTGGTGCAGAACACCCTAGACATTGGTAAGCTATGTAAAGCACCAAATAATCTCTTCACATTTGCAGTAAGACATATTTCATGAAAAACTGGTAATTCCAAGCACCATTATTTAGGGATTTTTTAAGACAAACTAAAAACAACATTCAAGCATCTAAAGTGGTCTTATGTTCTGAATCTGTACTTTCCAAACAGCCAATTTAATTTATTTCAAAATTAGCAACAGCTACATTGTGGTAGGAGATTATATTGTGAAATTTAGGTAAAGTGATTTTTTCATGGTAACATGACAAAAGATATCCCTAAGTCTAGTGACTAAAAAGTCCCAAAATACAAACCAACAACCCTCAAAACTCCTATTAAAATCAAAGATTCAAAGTGCAAACAGTACTGTTCATTCCAAAGAACCTCATTCAATATTCTATAGGTTTGCTCCATTTAAATCAGTTGCACAGCATCTAGTCCAAATCCAGAAATTAAAGGATGGGTACTTGACAACTCAGTACTCAAATCCACACCTCTTCTGTCACACTCCACAATCACTTACAGAATCACAGAAGTGAAGGTGCCACCAAAGCACCTCAATCTTTCCAGGAATAATCACCTGACTTTCTTTTGCCCAAGCACAAGTAAGAGACTGTGAATTTTTGAAACTTACCTGTAGCATGCCAACTATTTCCACTTTATTAAAAAAGATGAAAGAATGAAGAGTTGATAGCATATTTTCCTCAAAAACTGAGGGAGTGGGTAGGACCATATCTTGAATATACTGTACTCTGTATGTCTGATGTATTTTTTGCTTCAGCTCTGGATCAGATATAGGTATCACCTCTTTAAATTTTGCTGTTTTAGTCAGAAATTCCCTGTGTTTCCGTGACTGCGATAAAGACGGATCATATTCTAGGCATCCAATTACATCCATTATACATTCCTCGGAAAACATGACTTCAAAGAGTGCAGTTCTGTTCAAAAGGAAAATTCCCTTAATAATTTCATATAAGTGGTGTAGTCCTTCAATGTTCTCCAAGTCTTCGCACACGTGAAAAATTTCTAAGAGCTTCTTGATGTAGCCCTCGTTTTCCAGTGCCAGGGCGAGTTTCTCGCGGCGCAGGGGGGAGGGCAGGGAGGACGCCACGAGCTCCGCGATCTCCTCCAGCCGGCTGAGCTCGCACGCCGGCAGCTCCAGGCCCGGCGAGGACATGTCATCAAAGCGCTCCTCCTCAGATTCATCAACGAGATCCTGAGTGATGTCCACTGAAGGGTCTTTGCCTTGAACCTGCAAAAGGAGAGGGGTCCAAAAGTGCAGTTTAATTTTACGGTTATCTGAATGCTTTGTAAAAAACACCATTCAAGTAGCGCACGTTTTTGATTTGTATGGGCAAAAGAGAAATGCAAATCTAGTCTGACATTGAGTACAGCTGGTTTGGAAAATGAAAGAGACAATGAGAAGATTTCTTCAAACAGAAAGTGTTGGGAATTTAGCTGCTAAGGACTGGAAAAGTACAAAACCATGGCTAATTGCAAGTCCTGCACCTGCACAGATAGCAGTGTCCTTGGGCCTAGCTGTGGTAGGATAACAAACAGTGAAAGAGACATGAGAAAAGAGACATGTAACCCCTAAGGAATGAGGATGAGTTAATGCCATAGTTTAACCAATAGATTGCTTATCTTACAGAATATTCATAAGCTTATTGCTCGCTGTATAAGTGTCTGATGCTCTCTTCAATAAACGGAATTTGCTTATCACTCATATTGAGTGTCTGAGTCTCCCCTCACCGACAAATGGCTTGACCCCGACAAAGGCCCTCATTTTTTTTCTCTGTGACAAGAAAGCTTTATAGAACTGTTTCTACATTAAACATTTAACTTTATTTATTTATTAAAATGGAAGGAAGAATAAGGAAAATACCTACATTTTATGGGTACTTCAAATAAAACCAGAAATTTGCATTTATTGATATGGACGGCAACTTCTTAACAAACTACTGAACTTCTTAACAGACTACTGACCTGTTTGTTTCCAGCATTATTCTCTGCAGACAGATTTTCAAATGCAAATCAGTATTACATTATTCTAGTGATAGCTTTAAGCATTTACCTATAGGCTATTAACTGCTCTTGATGCTTTTCAAAGCTCCCACTATCTCAAACAGAGGAGAGAGGCCAGCCTTGCTAATTTATCTGTTTTCAGTTCTGGAGAGCTGCAAGTCAAAATCTGTTGCTGTGCACTTTCTAAATACTCAGAGACACGGAGAGAACAAAAAAGCTCAAACCAACACTGACAAAAGAATAGAGGAAAACTGACTGTCAGAAAAATAATGCACAGGACTTGCAAAAATCTCTCCAGAGATATGAGGAAACTGTGGAAAGTATGAATTAGTAAAAAAATGCACAGATGCCTGGGCAGCAGAGTGTATCAGCTTTAATGACATCTTAATTTTAGCATCTGCTTGGATTCTGATGTCAAATTCAGAGAAACACTGCTGTGGAGCAGTAGAAGGTGCTGTTGTTTTTATTCCTGAAATTCAGCAAAAAAAACCCTGGGAGAAATAATGCCTCATTTATAACAGCAAGCCTATACTCAGAATGGTGCTAACCCCCACATATTGTTCTGCTTATAGAGCAGCACCACTTTCTCTATAAATGGTATCAAAGCTTTCCTTTTACAAGTTTTAATGACTGAGGAAGCTTAAGAGCTATAAAGTACACTAGACACAATCTCAAAGCATGGCCTCAAAACAGGATATAAAGACACTGGTTTCCTACAAAAATAGGAGATCTTTACATCAGGGTGAGGAAACTGGGCTCCTTATCAGGGTGTTTCCTAAGAACAAAACTTCCCCCTTTCCCTACTTTGTTTCTGACCCCAGCTTTTGGGCCATGACTGCTAGGGTTCTTGGAAATGTTTCTGTACTTATTTACATTTTGCTGAAAAGACTAATTCTTAAAAAAAAGGAATAATCTATACACATGTAATTGTGAAACCAGATTTCTTTTGCTTAGTTTCTGAAATTACTAAGAACAAACTTCAAAAGGCAGAGTGGGGAGAGCTAGATGTTTGTTAAGAACAGAAAGAGAGTGCAGAGAGAGATTTAGAGTGATTTAGAGAAATCCCACATACTGCAGCCCAGAATTAAGAGAAGTTGTAATGCTTGGAAGGGAAGAAAAAGCCCAAACAAGAACAGAGAAATGAACTAACATCAGTGAATATACTGATTAAATTCTTTTGTTTCAATAGTTAATACCCAACAAGTGTTATTCACAAACAACACTGATTCAATGACTATGCAGCCACCTGGCTGTAGTGGTAAAACACATGTTAAAATGCTATGTATACATTGATTCTTAAAACATTAAGGTGATGATACAGGGATGGAGCTATCTCCTACTATCAGATTAATCAAAAAAGTTATGTTGAGTAGCAAGACCTGAAAATGCTCTAAAAAGTACCCAAAACTTAGATTAGGTCTGTATTAAATTTCTGGAGGAAGGAGAAAGTTTTTAAATTGAAAAGTGCAAAATCTGGGAGAGCTGGCTGTAACAGTAGTTTTTACTTTCTATCTACTATTGTTCAAACTCTCAGAATAGCCTGTAAGCTTTGAACACAAACATTTGGATGAATTAGATTGTCTCCATCTTACTTACCTGACATATTTTTTCCCATATTTCATCACAACCTGCTTTTTCTTGAAAGCTAAGTGCCAAATCATAATTTTCAGCTTCAGACCACACAATCAAGGTATCCTTTAAAGAGAGGAAGAGTATTTTCAGGCAATATATTTCAGATTTTATTAACCTAAATAGTGTTTAAAGAGTAAAATTTTAAATTAAAAACAGCCTGACACCTAATTATGACAAGACACTATTGCAATAAAAATGTAACCATCACACTTCATAAAATTTTTATGTTTATACAATTAAAACCATTCCTGCATTAATCAGAAGAAGTTCCAGAAATATATAAAAAGTCTTTGTTCTTATTTTATGTGACCATAACATTGTAAATCTCAAAAATTTTGACCTAGAAAATGCACTTCTACCTCAGTGTATTCTCTAATAAAATACAGTAACAAAAGCAACAGGTTTTGTGGGGTTTATGTTAGGGGTTTCTTTAATGTTTCATTTGGACCACATAAAACTGTACTTCTTCTGTAGGATGAAAGTTCCAACTTTTGTTTTTCATTTTTGTAGGCCCCAGAAGACACTCTGCTAATGCACAGAGCAGCTGTTTAAAATCCAGTCCCAAGATGGCTACAGACTTGAAAGAGGAGAAACACCACAGTTCCCTGCCTGGGACCACAGGCACCCACTGCACTGAACCACGCCTGAGAGTTTTACTTATTCCAAACTCCAATTCTGGAAGAAAAATACCTGAAACTACTTCTAGAAAAACTTCTAGAAACTACTTGAAACCATGCTTAGCTATGTTCACTTCCTAGACACCGAAGCCTTTATCAATTTACTAGGATAGTTCAAGAGTTTATCTGAGCCCTCCTATTGCATGCAAGATTAATATATGGAAGTGGAAGCTGTGCTGCAAGCAGCAATGGCACACACACTGACAAGGGATTTGATGGAGTAGGTTACAGAGAGTCTACTAAGTAACTCTAAGAATAACTAAATAGAAAATAAAAATTAATAAAAGAAGAAAATAAAATCAGCATTGTGTTTATGTATTCAATCAAGTTTCATTGCTAGTCTTTTTTCTTCCTGTAACAGCTGAAATACAACCACAGTAAATACACACAGCTCCATGAAACTTCATTATTTCAGCCAAGTGCTAAACCATGCATTCACTCATTTGGACAAGAGACATGGGAATTTTTCTTATACATAAAATACAGAATTTCTACTTCATTAAGTACAGATTTTGCTTAGAGTGATATTAAAATGAATACTGACAATCAAAAGAAACCTTACCTTTAGATTTTGATATGCACTTACTAGAAACCACCTTAAACTAAACTGTAATCTAAACAGCACAATCAGCCAGCTCCAATGGGACTGTCAAGCAATACAATAGAATCAATTTGCCATTACCAGAGCAGCTACACTGCTTCAGAGGCACTAATGGCTTTACCTTGTAAATGGCAAATAGTTTACCTTTTCCTTTTCCAAAGGGCTGAGGAAGAGGTGGTACACAGAAGAAGGGGATTTAGGAAGACCACCTCCAAAATACAAAAGGAAGAAAAAAAAAAATCATAATTAATAGTTTATTCTCTACAAGACAGGCCATGGAGCAAATTCTCTGGTAATAACAGATTGACAGCACCTGGTACTGCTGACTCCAACAGAGCAAAAAAAATGTGTCTGCAAAAATCTGAAAAGTGAAGATCTCAAAAAGTTTTTCCCTTTACCATCTTTAAAAACCAGTATGTACCGTACTGCATGTTAAATGTAGGTATCAGGTTCAAATTCTAATACATTTATCTCTCCAACTGTATTTCTACCGCAGTCATTTTCAAGGCCACTCTCTCCTTAGCTTCACACTGAGTAGTGCTTACTTAATTAAAAAAACCAAAGCAACTCTAAGATTAAATTTTAAGTAGACCCTAGCAGAACTTGCAACATTCCCATCTAATTACATTTCCATCCAGGTGAAAGTAGTTAGATTTCTAAGCAAGTCATTTCCAAAAGACCAAAATGTATTTTCTTCTTGATAAAGAGCACAACTAACAAATGGAGAAATGACTAAAAGAACACTATTAAGAGCAGTGCTATTTACATTAACTGCTTAAGTTTAATAAACATAAGCTCTGAGTCTCTGAATAAAATCCAGCAACAGACCAAGACAGAGAAAGGAAGGCAGGCAGAGAAAAATGAAAGAGAAGACAGAAATTTAAACCTGTTTTTGAAAATTACAGTCACAGATGTAGAAAAGTGTATTTGGCCACTGCATGGCAATTTTTCTCTTTAACAAGACCATCTACTACTAAACATGGAAGCTCACACCTCCATATAGTCCCATTTTTTTAGTTATTTCTTCTTTGAAAAACAAAACAAAACACTGCTTAAAGAAACCATTTGAGCAGCAGAACAATCATCTTTCAGTTTGTTTTATCAGTATTAGAAAAGTGGTTTCCAATTGCCAACATTAAAATTTGAAATTATTAGCATCTGTTGTCTCAGCACAGATGGGTTTCATATACTATGGTTCCTCAACAGAAATCAACCAACTGCTGCTCTCTGGATCTTTAGTAAACTGTATTTGTTTGTACAACCTTTCTTAAATGGAAGGGCTTTTAAAAAGAGAACATGAAACAAAAAGCACTTCACTCTGTTGTGCAATATACAGTTTTGTCTAACTTTAAATTCACTGTTAAATGCAGACAGTTGTGACTATAACTTCATTTCAATCCTACAAAGCTTATAATCATCAAAAAGAACAGTACAAGACTTATACATGTATGAAGAAATGACTGAAGGAAATTCCAGATGAAGTTAAAGATAGAAGAATCACATCAATAACAGTCTACTTTCTGATTATTTTATTGAAAGAAATCTTTGTACATGCTTGATCTGACATTTCTTCAGTATAAATTGAGTCCACTAACTACTCTGGATCTCTCAGCTATGGAACTGGAGTTTCTGTTGCTTCCCAATGTCAAATATTATTTCTTGAAATTTCCAGAAAGTAACTGAAATTTCTTAAGACTACCCCCTCCATTCAAAGAGAGAATGGGAGTAAGGATAAATATGCTTAGTAATAGTGGCTATTGGTTAGAGAGCTAAGGAGATTACACCTTGGTGAGCATAAAATCTTCATTTGATTCCCAATAGCAGTTCTGGCTCAGATGGAGCAAAGACATCTTTGTTGCTGCATTTCATATAAAATATTAGCATCTGCACACAAGGAACTGGATGGGATAATTGAAACATCTAAAAATTGCTCTTATCTTGTTCTTTATGTAAACAATTAAAATATGCAACAGCAGTATTAAATCATAGCTACACTGTGTTAACTGTCACAAACCTGGACAAAGGTTTTATTATTGAAGGATCTTATACTGAGTTCTCTGTGACAACCTCAGCATTCCAGCTCCTCGTATTTTCAAGATGCATCACAGTTCTTGGCAAGATCTTTTTTAAACAGGGTGATAATCAGGAGCTATTTATGTAGAGTTCATGATCTTATTCAAAGATTGAAAAATCATTTTCTGCTTTGCAAAAAATATCTTGGCAGTAGTGCCAGTTGGAGGTGTCATCGCTATCTTAGTCCATACAAAATTTGCTGTCTCCTTAAAACCATTTACATGAATTTGTTTTCTGTTACAATAGTGCTCATTATGATTGTGCATATAAAGTGAGAAATTTAAAAATTTAACCAAAATTTCGGAGTATGGCTTCCTTTTAGGAGACCTATGTACTTAACACTCCCTTAAGAAGGTATCAATCATTTCTATGGGTGTAGGATAGCTTTGGACACTCTAGTTCTTATAAGGACACAGCCTGAGGCAAAAATTCAGAATACAATCGGTGATTCCTGGGCTGCTTCTCTCTGCTGGCTGCATCACGCCCCATGAAGCAAGTTCTGGTTGGTGAGAGGTTCTCCAGAGGCACTGCTGTGTGCTAGAGTTTCATCTGAGACATCATGCCTCAGAAGCCAACCTGCAATAATCTAATCAGGAAACAGCAGCAGCTGTACTGAAGGAGGACAGGGTTTAGTATCTACCCTATGACTCTTCATTTTTTTGAAACTATTGCCAAAAGGCTTCTGACTTATCTCAAGATCAAAAAGGTCTTGATACATACTATCAGTCTAAACTTCTTGCCACAGCACTCACTAAATGTCAACATTTACTAGACAATAAATCAGTTCTATTTAGCCATTAGAAAGCTGATTAGTAGGTGTCTTGTACAGCACTCACACAAATCTCCAAAGCAAGCTCTGGGATTTCATAATGACAAATTTCAGAGTAACTAGTATTCAGGATTTGACTCTGCTATGATTAAATTAACAAAACTGTTTGACAATGGACTCTCACTACTGTTCATCTCCCAGGGACAAATTTTTTCCACAGCTCCAAAACATTCTCTTGGCAGCTCTATGAGATTTCATCTACACTCAAGTAGGGATGCCCTAAATTCACTAAGTATTTCATAAATTCTTGCTTTTAGCCTTAAAAAGCAAATTAGTATCTTCCTATTAGCCCTCTCATGGTTCAGACTTATAATGCTATCCTGGCCCACAGAAGGTTCAACACAGCCAGGCTGTTTCTTCCCCTCTTGGACTGCCTGATTGCTGGTCCCTCATAGAATTCCTTAGATTGTTTACAGTCACAGACACTTCTCTGGACATGCCAACCCATCTTTTAGCATCCTCCTATCTAAATACTTTCAATCAAAAGTACAGCTTCAGAAGTTCAGGTTTCTCTTTATGAAATAAACTTATTTCCACTACCCAGGCATTTTAAGTCAAACAGAGCTAGTGTGGTAGGTCATGGCAGAATCTTCAAGCTAAAAAAACCCACCCAAGTAATGTAAAATAAAGCTTCAATTCTGCATTTGGTTTCATGCACTTTTTCACCTAGAAGCTGGTTATCTGGACATGCTAACAAATTTACTCAAAAAAACTGATTAACATGTCTAAGGCATACACAGATTGAGTCCCACTAGCTTCTGTGAAAGCTCAACAGTCATACACAACTTTTCAGTTACTGATTTCACAGCTGTATTCCCATGAATCACAAGGAATAAAACCAGTTTATTAGTTCTGCAGGAGAAACTTACTGGCCATACTCAGTGTCCTGGGGTGACTTTATGATGCTGAATTGTATCCTCATTTATCTGTTTAAGCCAGGAGTAAGTTTTGCACCCTTAAAACTAGATGAGAGTGAAGGGGGAAGGAGGAGAAGCAGTGGAGTGTCCAAGGTAATTGTATTCAAAGCATAGAGAGAAGAGGTCCAGCTTTTCTCTCTCACAGACTGTGTTGTCTGCAGCACAGAGAAGTAGGAGAGAGCTCTCCTTTGCTTTTTAGTTAGTTTTTAGCTAGCTGAGGCAGAGAAGTTCCCCAGCCTGGCTTTTCTTTTTCCTGGAACTGATCAGCCCGGCTCTGGGCTGGAAACCCAGAAGAACACCAGGAGCTCATGGGCTGTGGCATTATCCCACACAGGAGGGACAGTAAGGGACGGAGTGAGCTGAGCTACACCCCATGACAAGGACTTGCTCAATTTCTCATCTCTTCAGAACAGTGAGAGGTTTTATTGTTTAATATTATTCATTTGTTTTATGCTTGTGAATACTTTGCTTGTTAAATAAATAGTTTTTTCCCCATTTTTCACCAAGGAAATATTTTCCCAAATCAGTCTGGGGAGGGGCCACTTGAATCTGCTTTCTAGAGGGACTCCTTTAGAAGTTTCTTCCTGAATTTGTCCCTAAACCAGGATACTCAGCAAAAGCAGAAAAATCAGAATACACAGAAAACCAGAAATAAAGGAAAATAAACCTACATTAATTTAAAATAGATGAACCCCACCCCAAACCCAAGAGCAGCCCACCCTGCCCCTTGTCTGCTCCCTCGCCCCACAAAGCCACACACTCTTCCATACTATCTTAGCTCCAAAAGCCACAAATTTTATTGAAATAATTTCACTGTTGCCTTGCTTCTCATGACAGCAAGGATATGAAGTTCATCTCTAACTGAGCATTCAGTCAGTGCTCTTTTGGATAGCTGCAAAACTTGGCTTTTTTATCAGTAAGTCTGCTCTCCATTATTCAAGGATGGCCACCTTCAAGTCACATAGCTAGTAGATAGTACTCTGGATGAATTTTAGCTTTTTATGTTTGTGAGGAACTGGAAAAGAGACTGCACAAGCAAAAGACACAAGAGACACCTCTAGGGCAGAGGCAACACTCTGTGGGTGGAAGCTGTAAATAACTCCAGTACCCTTTTTATCAGGCACAGGAAGGGATGCAATATGTACTTCACTGTGTTACAGGAATGCATCTCAAGCAGCTGAGGACACAAGTCTGTACTGGTCTATTTTTAAAGCATTGCCAAAGTATACTGAAAAGCTCTGCCCCATCCACACCCCTACCAGGTTTCTCCCTAGGTAAATGCTATGTATATAGACAGGTTTTTAATAATTTAGAGCTGCTACAGGAAAAAGCACTGTCCTAATATACTAGTGCAATTATTCATTTTCTGAATAAGGATCACTGCTTTGACAAAGAACAGCATCTTTGTCATTAACATTCTGAAATTTCAATGCCTTGAACCTCCCAACCCACACTTAAATATCTTCCATCTTTACTAGAATATTAAGAAAACAACCAACAACAGAAGAAAAAACTAAATATTCCATGTGTGACCCAGCAATGCTTTGTATCATTAAATTCCCCTTACTAAAGAAAATTTGCTTTTAAGGTGAATGCTACCACTTACCCAGTAATTAAATCCAGTAATATTCCATGGCAAAGTTACTGGACCATTATTTTAACATTTTAAAATAAAAATGCCAAAAAATTTAATACTGAGCTGTAAGCAAGAAAACAGATCAGGTGCTCATGTGGCTGTATTGTGCAAATTTTGATTTTTCTGAATAAGTTTCTGCCTACAAATAGTACTTTAACATAAGAATCTAAGAATATACATAAGAATATAAGGATATCAAGTCCTCTTTTTGAGCCATGGGACATTAGTTTCACAAGTTGTTTTCTTTCCAGCCTTTTTCCTCATATGGCTTTCTTTCTTCTAGTTTTAGATAAACAGTGATGAGTTTGCCAGGAAGTGCATGGTTCAGAGCATCAATGAACTTCCACTGGTAGCAATTCTATGTTGCAGAATCAGATACACAGACCTATATCTCTTTTTGAACATAGCAGAAAACAACTCTTCATTGTGACAGACTAATTAATTTGACTACTGAAAAGGTAGTCAAAAGACTGTCAATGAATTTCATGCTTTAATGCTTTATTTCAAAGCTCCAGATGGCAGGTAAGTGTGGAAGACTGAGAAGCAGACTGGGCACACTGAAGCATCGCAGGCTGACGTTTGAAAAATGATTCCCTGAGCAGAACTCAAGATTTCCCCAGTAATCTTTCTCTCCAAAGGCAGAAAGCTGTACTTACCACCACAATGGGCAGTCACTGCTTTGCTTTTAACACTCAACACCAAGAAATATAAAGCAGACAGTTGGGACAAAATCATACTAACAAGTTCAGCTTCACAGGTATAGTTTTTGTTGGGGTTTTTTTGGGTGGTTTGGTTGGTTTTGTTAGCTTTAGTTTCCAAGGGAATAGAGGCAGCAAGGCAAATTTGTCCTCAGGTCTTCACACTAGTATTTTGATAAATAATTATCTAAGCTATGCAGTTATTAAAACACACATGTGTAAACCAAGAGATTGCATAATTTGTGATATCAACAATTAACAAGACCATCTACTTCACACTAGCATTAACAGAAGGTTCTTTCACCAGTGGAAGGACTTCACTGTTTATCACAAAGGTATCTATAGGCTTCTTTTGAAGGATCCAAATCAGCTGGCATAGCAAAGTTCCCCCAGAGCTTAGTACACATTATCTCTCCTTGCTTCCAGCCACAGATTGTTTCAGTCAGTCCAATAAGACTGCTTCTACTTCATACCTCATGTCAGCCCAGACAAAAGTCAGAACCCATCCATTTATTCCATTAGATATTCAAAGTGTCCACAAACTGCATGCTGTGTCACAGTAGAAAAGGATGCTGCTAGGTACCCCTTCAAATAGGTTCATCCTCGCAACAAAATTCTGAGATAAAAGCCTTCTAAGATCATAACACTACACAGCTACTTTGAAGTTTAAAGCCTTACATTTCTGGGAGATTTTTCTTGAAATTTTCTATGTGCAACCAACAACAGCAGGCAAGCTCAAAAGCAAGTCTTTTATTTCGGGCTGCAGCTTCACTAGTAGTGAGGTGACCTAAGTGACCTTCTGCAGTCAAAAAGAAATATCTCACTCACTCTTCCATCTCAGCTCCACAAATGGATCTTGTGTAAGGTGGTTTGAAAGTTCTGCCAGCATAGAGAGTTACCAGTTTTTGAAAAAGGATTTAAAGTACCAAGCTGATATTCTTGTGGCTTTAATAAGTTTAAGCCATTCAGCGTTCTAGAAGCAGAGCTGGAAAAAAACCTGTTCTTTCTTTCAGCTGCTAAGCTCCAAGCTTAGCTCATGTGGAATCAGGTTTAAACTCTGAACTTGCCTTCTACTAAGGGAAAGGATAAGTAGGCCTCACATGAAAGAAAACAGGCTACAGAGCAGATTTAATACACAAGAAACATTTGGTATTTCTAAGGCTCGGAGTGGAGCCCCATACTCAATTTATATTAGAAACTGGTTTGGTTAAATATGAACAATCCATCTGCAAAATAAATCTCTGTCTATGCAGCATGTGAAAGCTTTAAAACCAGCACTTTTCCTTCTCCACCACAGAGAATGTGCAGTGCTGCTGTAATGGGACAGACTCACGTTAATTATTTTTATTTCTCTAGCCATGTCTTCACAATGACCAGTATGATTTGTGCAGCACTACATTACCATGTGTGTCAGACACAGAGCAGGAAATGCTGCTCCACTGACTGGCATGGGGAGTGGTTTGCACCAATCTCACAGTTTTATGTCTCCTTGAAGCAGGTTTCATGTCTGATGTGGCACAAAGCCTACTGATACAAAACTCACCCCTCAATGCTCTTTTAACTGATTTAAGCCAGCAAAGCAAGCTTACACCAGATAATCACTTTATGCCATAGAGCTGTGAAATATTCAGTGTCACTTCAGGAGTTTTAAAACTGAAGTTTATCATAGAACCATGACCTCAAGCTAGTCAGAAGTACAGCTAAAATTTAGTCTGCTCAGCATCTTCACTGGTCTTGTCCTTACACCCTGGAACTGACCCTCCAGACCCACACTGCCCTTATCAGTTGCTCAGTATCAGCTGCTTATACAGTGCACTATGAATATATCAAGAGACAGATACAGGTGAAATGTTTCAAGGAAGGGTATTTTTAGCCCATACTGGTTCTCCCCATTCAGTTCAAAATACAATTCTACAAACAGCTGCAGTGACACAACTACTGGGACTGCCTGTGAACAAAACAGCAGCATGTCCATGCCTGTGAAAAACTATTCAAGGTGAAAGACTGAAGGGTGTTTTAATACATTAACTGTACCTGACAAGACTTTAACAAGTCTGAGCTGACCAAACAGGCAACAAAACACAACCTAGTTCAGCATTTGAAACCTGTAAAGGCAATTCCCAGCATCCATGAAACAAGCACAGCAAACAAAGTACAAAGCCTACACAGTTCACTTCTCATCCATCTCAGCAGCATTCTTTAGGGGCTCACAATGTATGGTTTAAATAATTGAAGCAATGTGCAAACTAAAGATGAGAAGCTGCTTTTTTGAACACAGAATGCTTTGGAGCAGTAGTAACCCATAGCCACCTTCTAAGTAAAAGACAAACAAAAGGTTAGCATGTAAATAGCTTTAAAGCCTTCTAGTCTTTCCCTGAATAAAAATACATTTAAAGTTAAAGCATCTGAAATATAAAGAAGAAAAAAGCAAGATGATACTAAGTTTCAGATACTATAATCCTCAGGAACCTCAGCTACTTTGTGATTTTCCCAACTATGTTTTGACTGTCTCTCCCAAAGCAATTTATCTGTATAACTGCACCAAAAATGCAGAGAAATAACACATGATCATGTATTGCACAAAAATGGTGCAAACTACTTTGCCTATTTCTGGCACAAGAACATAAAATATAATTTGCAATAGAGGCAGAAAAAAAATTTAATATATTGCTACACTGTTGGTTGTATACTGTTGAAGACCCTGCCTTTAAACATGAGAAGAAAAGGATGTTTACCTGTTGCTTCTGGTACGCAGTGTTCGGATTAATTTTGGACTCCAAAAGAAGAGAGCCTAGAAAAAAAAAGTTCCACTTATTTATACATGCGCTGAAATTTTACCCACCACAAAAACTTTCTGATCACTCTTTCCTTGAGCAACAATAAATCCCTTAACCCCTAAGAGATACTGCTCACACAGTACAGAATAATGCTCTGAGAACTGAATTTTAAACCTTTCTTATTCTGAGTAACAACTTTTCTACAGAAAATTTCTTAGACACGACAAAGTGTGCAAGCACATTAAAAGCATCACAACTGCATTCCAGAGATTACTTATGGCTGTTTTGTGTGAAAATTCTAATTGTGTGGTATTTGTTCTTAAAGGTTAGCCAAAACACTTATTTTTCTGGGAAGCTTATCTAGAAACTAATATTTAGAGCAGCAACCACTGTGACTGCTAATACCAGAAAACTTCACACAAACTCACAACAATGGTTTCACAGCAGGTTTTACTGATGTGAGACACAGAACAGCAATTCCATTCTCAGGTCTGTGTCTTCTTTCCCTTCCTTTTGCACATTAGCATTCTTGTGTCACATTTAAACAACATGAAGTGTTGATCTATGCAAAAACAACTTTTCAAACTGATTTTATTTTTGGACCAATCACTTCCCTCATGCACCTTGCTACTCAGCTGCACTAGTGCCAGTGCATGACTTAAATTCACGCATCTGCAGAGCTTCACTCAGCTTACATGAAGAAATACTGACAAATTACCTTGCACTGTCAATCATATAATTAAAATGTAAGGCTGCAGGCACCCCTTTAAAGTGGCATTTCTCCATTTACTTACCTGGTTAAATTCAGGCTTTAAGAAATGTCCAAACTTTAAGAAAAGTGTTAACTTCTCAGTTCCATCACTATAGTTCAAAGGCAAATGCATTACTAAAACATGGGCTGCTCTCCATGTGTTCTTTCCCTGGCCTGGACTGACAGCAGGGGCTGCCCTGACCCAGGTGCAGCACCTTGCACCTCCTGAGGGTCACAAGGTCCCACTGTGACCCCTCAGGCAGGTCAAGCACCCCACTGCAGCCTGGTGTCCCTGCAGAACTGCTGAGGGGGATCCATCCCTCTGTGGGACACTCCTGAAGGTGTCAGGCTGGGGGATGTGAGGGAAGAGACTCAAGAGCCACCTCACAGAACTTCACTTGCTCTAACAGTGGTGCATCATTAAAGCATTACAGAAATATCACAACATTCTGTTGTCTGATAGGGAAGGTTACTACTTGATGAATTTAGAAGCTTTACCAATGATTTTTACATCCCCCAGCTTACTATGTAAGTGGTCACCAGATACAATTATTGTACCTGGGGAGGCTGCTTGTTTCCAGTTTCTGAGTCAGTTGTTTACAAGGACAGCCTTCACTAATGCAGTTGGCTTCATGAGAAGCTCCCACCCTGTCTCACCTGCTCTTGGAGTAAAAGCAACAGACAGTGGGAGCTTACAAACCCTACACAATTCAACAACAAAACTGAAATAAATACTCCTCAAGGGAAAACAACACACACAGGAAAAGCTCTCCTGCCTCAAGCCCAAATATACTATTCAGGGTTTGAGTTTTTCCAGTTTTCTGACACACATCAGCTCTGCTACCAAAGCAGCTTACTTGCTTAAGTGTAAATGCATAACTAAAGAAAAAAATATTCACAAACCACAGAGAATAGAGAAGGAAAACATCTAAGATGAGGCTTACAGATGAATCCAATAAATTGCTCATACTTTGGCCATAGTCTCAAGCTTTGAATTCAGGGTCTGCCTAAAGAACATCTAAACCCAGCATTTCCTTTTTACAAACATCAGATATACAGAATAAGTTGCGCTTTCAAAGTCTCAGCTTCTACTACATGAAGACTTAGAATATTATCTGTGCTATTAAACTGGAAGACAAAGTTTTAGAAAGTCTTTACTGTCTAGAAATAGTTAATATCAGCAAGTATGAACTAGAATCTTCTAGGAATCAAAAGTAATTGAAAATTTCAACATCATATTTTAATGGCTGAACACAGACCTACAGACATGTAAACTCCAACATTAGAAGAAAATCATAAAAAACGTAAATGTCATGTTTGGCAAAATACTACTTAAAAAAATTGAAAACAATTGAATGCAGCCATCTTCTAAGCTAGAAGAGAATGACTTCTTTACTAGACTTGTCAAAAAAGAGCATTTCTTCTTCTCTACTAAACCTGATGCTTGTAGGAAAGACAAATCAAGTTTTTTAAGGACTGAATTGCTTCTCATACCACATGATTCAACTTATTCCTCACCATTTTGGACAATAACTAGAAAAATACTGATCTGGTGACAGAAACATACTGAAAGTTTATTGTGCTCTATAACTAATAACTGCCCCAAATCTATCCTTCTGGAGAATATGATGCTCCATTTGCACAATAAGTTCCCCAAAAAGGGTTCAACAAGTCAAAGATCAGTGAATAATCTACTAGTTAGTACCCCTCCTGGTATGAGGCAATGTAAAATCTTTGTTACTTGCATGTGGAAAGCAGGCAGGAGTAACAGATGTCTGAATTCTTTAGAAAAAGGTTACAGAAATAAAACACCACAAAAACTTCCATTCAAAGCCACTGTCACTTATTTGAGAAGCTTTTGCATAAGCATTACTTTCTAAGTAGGGTTTTTCCATTTGTACTATCCTAGAAAATGTTAAGACTATCCAGTCTAAATACACCAACATAAAAATACACCCACAAAATTTCATTTTCATTGACCCAAAGACTCTATTCAAAGTTGGGTAAGAGCTGAAAACTCACCTTAATGCACACTATGATTTGAGTAAATGCTCCAAAATTATGTAGATCTAGGGTTTATGTTTTTTTAATTACAGCTGTGAATGAATTTATAAAGGTAACTGCAAAATACTGAAGCCAAAAAAAAAATCTGAAACCACCTGTAAAGAAGAAAACTGACTTGCAGAATTCTATTAGCTGGCACTGTAATGCAATTAGGCACAGCTGGGGGTTCTGTCAGTAGAAAACACAATTTTGTGCTGCAGAAGGAATGTGTGTAGAGGGCAAGACTTGCCCAAAAGAGATTATTACATACAGACATTCAATACTACTCTCAATTATATTTAGAGACATCAAATATCGCAATTCAACAGTCTCAAACAGCAAATTTGCAGCTTTGTTTACAAATACACATATGGAAGAGGCCAGTTAATGTGGCACACTGCTGCTCTCCCACCAAACTGTTACGTGGAGTCTTCCTCAAAAATAGAAGAAAAAGTGCTGCTTACAACCCCTCACCAGCAGAAACATGTTTACATTTAAATGAAAGTTTCAAGTCAAGAGCTGTTTCTTGCAAGCTGCACACAGAGGTTTAAGTTCTGCAATCAGTTCTGCTGCAACCCAATCACAGAAATCCTCAGAAACTCAAGAAATAGCTCAAACTGAGGCCCTAGAAAGTGTTCTACAATTCCAAGTGAATATTCCTGAGTCCAGGACACTTCTGGAATGCCAAAACCAAATATTAAGGAAAGGGGAGAACTAGGAGAAAAGAACCAGAAAAACCCCCAGTCATCTTCCCCCATGCTTTTGTCATTTTGATCTAAGATAAATACTGCGTTGCTCACCTAAAAACAAGCCAATAAAATCAGTCCCTTGAGTTTGAACAAGGTAAAAAACCCAAAGCCGAGTTTTTTCTAAGTCTGCCAGCTGTGCAGGCTCACTGAGAGCTGCACTACAGAGGCAGCAAGGAGAGGGGCTTGCCCCGTGGCAGAAGGCATTAACACACCGACTGCAGGGCAGCAAACCACCAATGATCAGCTCCTAAAAGAGAGCTCACAAATGGCCTGCAATAGAGGGGTTAACCTTCACTTGTCAGAAAGTTTAGATACAGAACCAGTAAGTTTAATTAAAGTTTAGGCTTTCAAATTAACACAAATTACTTGAAGAGAAATGTTCACTTTAGAGGTCACTTCAGTCATCTGGGCTCAAAATGAAAACAAGGTGATCTGAAACCATGCAGTAAACCTCAGCAAGCACAAAGACAATTTCAGAATAAGGTAGGCCACAAGAGCCTAAAATACCGTGTCAGAAATGGGTAAGAAATCAAAGAGCTCTGATTACACACAGAATCACATGGTAGGTGATAATTTGTAAGAAAATATTTCACTCTTGCTCTGCTGCAATTCAAGTAGAACACATTACAACCAGGAATCACACAGAGAAACTTTTCAGGGTTTTAAATAAAAAGTGAATAGCTATAATAGTGTAAAAAAACTACAATTTCATGCTTCAAAGCATAATATACCTTATATGAAAGCAGTTTATGGTATTTCTGTTCTAAAACTGATTATTCCAGATTGTCTGCAATGACTCTTAACAGTTTAGTGCCTGAAAACATCAGACATGCAGCCAGTAACACAACTCACTCATCTACTCTAAATTATTTTCTTTTATGATGGTGTTAAACACCAGCACAAGTTAAAAAAAACCACTCCTACAGATAAAAACCCCTCTTACTCAGTTCTTATTCCTCCAATTCCAAATGACACCTTATACTGGATGTGGCATACTGATTGTACTTCCCTTATCTGCACACCCTGACTGTGCAAGAAAATCCCAACCACGTGTAAAGCAGCCTGCTCCACCGAGTGACAGCTGCAAAACCCAGCCTGAAGCAGCGCCAGGCACAGCAACCACGGCCATGCTGCTGCTGGGCTGGGCGGCCAAAGCGGCCCCTGGGCAGCAGCGGCAATTCCCACCCACTGCTCAGCAAACGCAGCTTTCCCTTCAGGCCCGTGCCCGGGTTTTCTGTCAGCTTCCTGCAGAAAGGCACTGAGAACACGGCAGCGTGCACAGGATCAATCTCTGCTCAAAGCTGCTTTAGAAATGCAGGAAGGAAGAAGTTTCATTGTGGAAAGAGGAGGAGCTGACAGAGAAAGACAATGCAAGAATGCAAAGGAAACATGGAGACAAATGGTGTACAGGGCAGGTCGACTACTCAGTTCATACCACTTGTATGTCTTTGGGAAAAAGTTAAAAGTCACAGTCAACTATTTCATTTAGTTAAAAAAGCCTGCAAGGAAACACAAATTGCACAGTATGTAAAACACAGGTATGGCATTACCTTTTTCCAAATCATTTGCTCCCATGTAAAAATGACTATTTGCCTTCAAAATTAGCCCACAAACAACAAACAGTGGGAGTAAACAAATATAAATCAAATTTTATGAGGTGTCTACACAAGCAAGTTAGAAAAACTAGCCTATTAATAGAGTGCACATTTACCCAGGACTGATACTACCTACTATATTAAGAATTTCAACTGGGTATTATTCAATACTTTGAAGTAGAAAGTATGCAGCTTGAGAGAGGGCTAAAGTGTATATCCTACCAAATAAACATCTGTGCATTAGGTGCAATTAGTAAGTTTGAGACAGTCCCTGCTTTGATTGGAGTATCTTAGCTATGCAAGATAAAGCAATGACTTAATTTTAGCTTTTACTATCAATTTGTAGCTTCCTTCTTAGAGACCTTCATTTATTTACAAGTGAGCTGGCAACAACAGTCCAGCTCAGGTTTTGATCAGTCCTATGCACACATATCCCTCTGAAAGTTAATGAATGGATTTCAGTTTGAATGAGCTATTTCTTCCCAAGGAGGTTAGGAACTGCAGTTCTTTTGGTTTCTTTTTAGAAAAGAATTAAAAAAAAACCCAGAAAAAATTTAATACATAGGAGACATAACAGTTTTTGAACATGCTCCCAACAGCCATGGACAGTATCTACGACAAAACACTGCAAAAATGAGCCAAAAAATGTAGTGATCATTTTTTAAATTCCTTCCTCATGTTGAAATTAAACTAAATCTATTTCCATTTTGAATGTTTTCTCTTGCAATATGAAGGTACTCAAGGTTTAAATGCATCTTCCTCACTGTAAAATAAATAAAAATCAGGTGTCAGTTTAACCTTTCAAAGTATAATCAAAAACTACAAGATCTCTCCGGGGGCTTATCAGAAGCTCAATTACCAAAATCCTCGTAGATGACTGATTCTTCCATATCAGTTTATGATCTCTGCTGTAGGGATTACATACTGTACAGTTTATCATAACTTTCCCAAAAAAGTAAGGATTAATGATTCTCAAGTTGTTTCTCATCCTACTTCCTATGATAAAAAAAGCTTAATAAATAAAATTACAAGGTCAGTCGACAGCCAAAAGCTACAACTAGATCTACAAGTCACTAAATATAGTAGCTATACATCTAATGAAGCAGTAAGTCATGCACTGACAGATTTTAAAAGCAGAATGGTACAAGGCCAATACTGTGAAGTACACATTTTAAAATCTCCGATCACAGCAGTCGTGAACTCACTTAACCAACAGTCAAGACTAGCCCAAACATGTAGCTACAGGGCTAGATATTTCTGCTTAACATATACTACTGACACATGCTGCCAGAAACCGTGAAAGAAGTCGGTAATCCATCATTTTAAATTTATTTTCAGAACTGCTGAAGGGCTGAGCACTCCCATTCCATTAAAAAAAAATAAAAAAGGCATCTCTGAAAATGCTGTTCTGTCCATTGTATTGTCTTTACTACCACAACTGTACTTCAAAAACCGTTGTTAGCTGTTAGAACGTCTTACATAATTCTAAAAGCTACCAAAGAAAAGGGCAGGTGGAAACAGGAGGGTGTTAGCCATCCAACGACCTCCTAAAAACAAATACTAAAAACCAACATCGAAGTTTTGAACAACTTTCATGAGGGGATCGCTTCCAGAAAGATCCAGCGATCAGTTCTGAAACCACACCAGTAGATATCCAAACCCATGCAAGACCTACAAGGAGCCTCGAACGCATTTTGCATGCAACACTGTGTACCCAATAAGTGCCTACTATGCTCGCACTCGAAGGCAGCCTTCTGTTTCTTTCACTTGGCCTAGCACGAATGAACCCTGGTTAGCTTTCAGGAATACCATTTGAACTATGCAGCAAAACATTAACGCAACAGACACAAAGCAACACCCAGTTCCTTTTCTGGGTAGGACGAGGAAAGCCCGTGCCTTCAGCCGTGCACACTTACCATCACTCTCTGCCCTGACTAGCAGGGACATGCCCTTGAGCCTCTCCACGTAGCAAGAGGACACATGCCCCGTGCCTCGATCATCCCACTGGCGGTCCTCATTTAGCGTGTAAACCTTCACCCTCCGCCGGGTGTCCGTCATCCTGCCGCCTGCCGCAGCGCAGCCACCCCTCGGGCCGGCAATCGCTGCAGGAGCACCAGGCTGCTCGGGAGCCAGGCCCCCCTCGGCGGAGGGCAGCGGGAGAGAGGGCAGCAGCCCCACACGGGCACGCCAAGCAAGCTCTTCTCACTCCTCTTCAGTGCCCCAACGGGATCCTCATAATCGAGGGTAACAGGATCGGGGAAGAGGGAGAAACAAGAAGATGTGAAAAGGGGAGCTGCTCCTTCAGGTACAGTCAGACGCTGCACAAAAGGCGAGTAAGCCTAGGCAGGGAGAGCCGCAGAGAGGAGAGAGGCTCTTTGCAGGGCGAAGGGCACGCGGGAGAGGCGGTGAAGAAGGGATCCCAGAGGAGAAGGGGATCCACGGTAGTGGAAGAGGCGGCGGACTGCAGCCGGCCCAGCGTGACAGGAGCAAGCGTTCCTGAAAGCCGGAGCCCTGCCGAGGAAAACAAGGGGGAAGCTGGTGAGGCCGGAGGGAATCAGAGGAAGGGAGGCAGGCGGGAGAGGGGCCGCTCGCCCCGGCCTGCAGCCCGGCTCTATTGTGCAGCAGCTGCCCAGGCCCGAAGCCCCTCGCTCGCCGTCCGTCAGCGCGGGGCTCAAGGAGCCGCCCTCCTTCCCGCCCGGGCTGCCTGCGGACACCGCCCGTCCAGCCACAGGGCGAACGGCCAGGCGAGCTCAGCGCCCCGTCTTCCCCATGGGCTCCGGTCGCAGGCGGCGGCTTCACTCCCAGCCTGACTCCGCCGCCATGTTCTTCTTCCTCCTCCTCCTCCTCCTCCTGCCGGTGCTGCGGCGGCTCAGTCCCGACTCCCCAGCGCGCCTTGCGACGTGGCTACGCTCCCAGGCGTTCGGCGACCCGGCCGGCAGAGAAACGCTGTGCCCTGCGGAGGGAGGGGGCGATCGGCAACGGCTGGTGCGGCCCGGCTCCCTCCGGCCCCGGCTCCGCCTCAGTCACTGCGCGGCCGCCATCTTGGTTTCACCTCTCACTGGAGGCGCGGGGTCTCCCAGCCAGCGGCAGCACGGGCCGCCCGCCGGCATTTAAAGGGCCAGCGGCCCGTGGGGGGAATGCGCGTGCGGCCGGGGCCGCGCCGTTACCGCGGGCCGGGCCGGGGCAGGCGGACCCCGGCTTTGAGCTTTTCTTGTCCTCTTTTTTTTTCTTCCCTCCTCACCTTGCCGAGTGATCCCAGAGTTAAACAGCTTTTGGTTGAATTGGATCTCTGCAGTCATAGATGGGATCAAAGAATTCTAATACCAGAAGCTGTCGAGGCTCTGCTTCTGCCGCTGCTGCCAATATCTAAGCATGTGTCTGACACATTTCCCTAAAATATGGGAAAGCACTGGGGCGTTTGGGACCCCAGTAGCACCACTGCAGAAGAGAGTCCATTTCACAGTACATTCTAGATAACAGTGTACATGGGAGCTCACTGCAATAGGTACTCTGTTATTTTATGCTTTTAAACAAGTCCTGATACTCGTTTATCACAGTGAGTTGTGCTGAGGGTGGTTTGAGGCAGCAGCTTTCACCAGGATTAATCAGTATCACAAGGAAGTCTCTAGTCAAGCCCTGTTTTCCATTGTCCATCTTCTATTTTGTTTGCCCTGTGGAAAGCCAGTGGTTGCAGTATTGATACGCAGCCTCCTGAATGAGCTCCCAGGGCCAGAGCAGCAGCCTGACAGAGCCCAAGAGGTGTTTGGACAATCAGGGTCATGCTGTGACTCCTGGGGAGTCCTGTGCAGGGCCAGGAGTTGGATTCCATGATCCTGATGGGTCTCTTCCAAATCAGAATATTCTGTGATTCCTGATGTGCCCAGACAAAGCCATTTGGCCTTTGCTCTGATGCCCAAGGGTCTTTGGTAGTGTTGTTTGGGTTCCTATGCCATAGCTGAAGGCATGTTGTGCTTGTTGTTCTCAGCACGGTGTTCTTGGCTAAAGCAGGGACAGGATTGAAGAGATTCAGATGTCGGGGGCTGTGGATTGTGGGCCTGGCTGAAGGGGAGCCACCACACAGCACTGCACACAAAGGGGCTCGGTGCCTTCCCTTGGCGGCCTGGGCAGCTCCCGAGGGGCTGTTCCTGGGCGGCTCCAGAGGGGCCGTTCCCGGGCAGCTCTCGAGGGGTCGTTCCCGGGCAGCTCCAGAGGGGCCGTTCCCGGGCAGCTCTCGAGGGGCCGTTCCTGGGCAGGTGCTCTTGCCAAAATTTCCCTCAGGCCAGCCTGGAGATGGATTTTTGTGAGTTCAGAAGAGATTGATGTCACTTAGAGAAAACTCTGTAGAACTGTTATATTCATGTACCATTTACAAATTGTACCCTCTTGTGGCCATCAGATTAAGTGGAGGCCACACTGCTCACTACAGTTTTTAATTTTTTTTTTTTATTTTTGTGAATTGAAAACAAGAACTTAATCAGATTTCATTTTGCATAGATTGCTTTATGAAAATGTTGGGTTCAGCTTCTTTTAATGGGCCTTGTGTTATTTTGATACCAGTCTGAACAATGCTCAGTCCAACAATAGTGCCTACTTGTCAGGTTTTAACCCAATTCTCATTATGTTTGGCAAGAGGGTTTTATTTTTTCAAACATTTCTACCCCAGTCATTCCAGAAAAAAAAGGTCAGGCATTGAGAGTAACTTCCCATGCTGGAAAGTAGTTGGGAAAGAAAGAAACATTCTGTTTATTTTTCTTGGAGTAATGAGTCAGAAAGCAAGTCTGTCAGGTCACACCTCAATTCCTTCTCTCCATTTGTACTGGTTTGAAATCTTGTGTCCAGAAGGAAATGTCTTCAGGCATCAGGAGAGACTGTTATTAATTGAGTTAAAAGGTTTAGGCCCCTTTAGTTCCTGTAAATAATAAAGGACATAGCCCTGACAGAAACTTTTGCCCACCAGTAATTGAGTAAGAAATGATGAGATGAAGTGTTGAAAACAGTCTTAAACTTTTATATTCCTAGGAAAGTAACTACACATAGTTCAATGCAATAGGAATAAGCCTAAAGTGGGTTTACCATAGAGAGCTACTTTCTTGCACAGCAGTCAAAACTAAAGAACAAGATAACTTTTTCTTTCAGTGTCTAATAATAATTTTGGGAAAGAAAATTGCATTGTAATTGTGAAGAACTTCACGTCACACATATAAATTTGGTCCTATCTACGAAGGCATTATTAGAGCTCCTAAAACCCCCAGCTAAATATTTTCTAAACAAAAAAAAAAAAAAAAGTTAGGGAAACGAACAACTTCAGACTTTATTGTGGGGAAGATTATTGCTAGAATGGAAGTCTGTGCTTGCCTGAATATGGCTATACCCAGTATGTGCAAACAAGGTTTCAATCCATACTACACACAAATGGACACTCTCTATGTAATCTTGTTCCCAAGGCATGTATTCTGACTTGTGCCCCAAAAACCTGGGGAAAATGAACGACTGAGTGCAAAGAAAAAATTAGAAAAATTATCATAATAGGGAGAGGCTATAAAGAAGATGTCTGTAAAGGAGTCAGAATACTGTGATCACGAAGAGGGGAGATTCAGAAAAAATGTTTCTAGTGTACTGGGGAAGCAAACACAGCAGTTTGAAATAAATACATACAGTAGACAAAAAGCAAACCTAGCAATCTTTACAAGTTATGATGCACAGAAAAAATGGATGAGGATGTCAGGAAATATGCATGGTTGGCAGTTTTAGGAACAATTCGTGTTTCCTAAATCTTAACACCATTATAGGCCTATTATATTAAGATTTTTTTAAATGTTGATATTGATACAAAAAAGTAATTGTTTAATAAAAAAGTTTGTTTTATATTTGAAAGAATGTGTGATGTATTTCTATCATATGATGATCACTAAGTGCTTTCCTGGTCATTATTTACAAGGATATTAAACAACTTTGCTTAGAGAAAAACATATTGAAGTATGCAGGTCCTAAAAAACTTGAGAGTCCTGAAGAGGCTTGCATGTGTGATCTCAGGAAGCATGAAACCTTATTCACTTTAATAAAGCTTAAATTATTGCAGAAATTCTGGAGGACATGAAGACTGACTATAAGTATTCAAATTGGACAAGTGAGAACCCAGATAATAGTAGACTGATTTATCTGAGATCAGTCACAAACAATAAGTGCTCACACAGAATGCAATAAAGAATTACAAGATGGGCTTATAGCAGTAGCAGCTGATGTGCCTTTAGGAAGAAAAATGTTTAATTTATTGGTAAATTACAAAGTTGCTCATAAGGGTAATGGTGCAGATATAATACACATGGATAGTTCTCAGGTATTTTTCTGGAAAGTTAAAATTGTATTCTGTGAAGAAAGCTCACATTGCATGGGCGAGATTTGAGATGACTGGTATAGCTCAAAAGGAATTATTGATCTGTGGAGATGATTCTCGATGATTGTGAGAAATCAAGAGTACGACTGATGCTATTTAGGATTTCTTGTAATGTTTAGAAAGTCAATGTAAAATCTCTGTGCATAAAAGCTGTGTATGACTCAGAGAGCCTGGAAGAATGGCAAGAAATGGATAAGGCCATAAGGGTCAGAAACAGAAAGGTTCACTTACTGAAGGTGCTGATGTAGAAAGAATGGCTTAGCCTGGGGCAGCTCGGGAGGTTACTGGCAGCTGCTTCTGGCTTATTCCAGCTTTACAAATGTCTGTGAGCTCATTAGTGCTTACCAGTAATTTAAGGCAAGCAATGACACTTTCACTTAAAATTTTGAGCTGTAAACAGTGTTTGTTCAAGAGCTGATGGATGAGCAGCTCAGGCAGGCAGGTTGTGGCCTGGTTGTGCTCTGACCTACACCTGCTAACAGGACCCTTCAGATACAGCCAAATACAGGGTCACATCTGTGGCAATAAATAGCAAGGCAGCTCTGAAAGAAGCAAGGCTGCATAGTAAACAAGCAACCCAACACAGACTTCTGATACTGCTCTGTGTCTGTAAGATCCTATAATCATATGACTTTTGGACAGATTGTAAACTAGCACACTGTGGAAGAATGTAACATCAGGATTAAAAGTAGCTTTAATACCACATTCTATAAATCTGGTGTCCTCATGGTTAACAAATTTTAAGAAATTGAAATAGATCTGAGAGGACTGCTCTGAAGAGCTTTATGTTTTTTGCAGATCCATTTGTCACACTCCAAAATCTCAGATTCCTGCAGCATGTACTTTTTGCAGCCACACCCTCTGAACCATGTCTCAGTGCTGCCACTCAACTTTCACATCCTGCCACAGATGCCTGAGAAGCAGCAGCTCTGTTCTTGTACCTGAACCACAAACATGAACCTGTGAAGGTCAGCAGTCAAGATTCTGTGCCTCTTCCTCCTACAAAATGTGCATATGAATCCCCTCAACAGAAATGTCATCTCTTTTCTTTCAGCCCCTATTGTCATCTTAATTTTCACTGTACTGAACAGACCCTTGTCTTCCAAGCAGAGCTTCCTTTTAGGAGTTCTCTGCAACTGCACAGTCATGCAAAGTCTGTATTTGTTTTGAATTCCTGTATGCCTCTCTGGAAATGCTGCACTTTATCTAAATATGTAGGCCTCATTATCAGCTGACTGAAGAATTTCAAAGCACTGCTGATGCAGAGAACGTGCCTGCATCATTTATTCATCCAGCAATGAAAATTCCCTCCTTCTGTGAGGGGAAATCCAACACATCTGAATTGTGCTGGCTGTCCCTATGCAGTATATATTTGTGTTTTTACATGTATTATTTTGCCTGTTGACTATGTTAGTAAAGTTTTAGTAAGAGTTATTGAGTCTTTTTTTCCTTTTTCTATGGTAGACTTCCTTTTCCTAACTTTTGCTCCCATGTATTTTTTTTTTAAATAAGGTTTCCAGTACTTCACCCATAGCTCAGACTACAACAGGCTTCCCTTAAACCCATATATTTGATGGTCTTTTGAGAAAGAGATGGACAGAGAGGCAGGAAGTGAGATACACATTATAATTTTGTTTCCAGGAAGTTTTAAAAGTCCATCAGAAACCCATGAGGGTAAAAACTACCTCAATTTTTCTATTATATCTCCACCTAATCACCTAAAATCTGCTGCAATACTCTCATTCAAATAAATTCCTCATTACCTTAGGCACATGCTGAGGTGAGTGTGGGAACTGTTGAAGGTGTTTTCAGTTTGTGTAAATAAGAACTACATAAGTGGATTTAGAGTAAAAAGGGAGAAAAGCCAAAAGAGATGGAGAAGGGACATTATCAGAGCCAGAACAAGCCAGCAGCACATGGACACAGGTAGGTGGACAATCATCCTTACACACACACAGAGTCTCAGCAGCTTGGTACTTCAATTGGAGCAGTCATCTGGGACTACTGGACTAGACCTGCGTAAATTTAGGATCAGGTTCTTGGACAAAAGTGAAAGTGACAACATATCTCTATGTAATGAAGTGTAATAAATGTAAAAATATGTCAGAAACCTGAAAAAAAAAAGGAGGCAGATAAATTTTTAAAGAAAGTAATTTGGAATCAGCCATTGTACTGCCAGCAATTCAAATATGTTTGGTTTTTCCAATGTTAAAATATATGAGTCACTTCAGTGTGATGATGGTCTTAGAGATGCAAATAATTCAAGACCTGCACATAACAGGAGCGATTGTGGTGCAAGTTGCAACTAAGCAATATAAATAGATTGGGAGCACATCCAATTATTTGAGAGGTTACTTTACTAATTATATTAGCTGGTTCTAGTGTCTTCCATTCTGCATATGAAGCCAACCAAGCAGAGGTGAGAACCTGACACCAGGCTCTGTGGATGAGCTCTGCAGTAACAGAGGCCAAGCATTTAGGGAGGGAAATGTGCACTGTCCTCACTTTGCACCCCTGCTCTAGCTAAAAGCAAAGCTAAGTAGACCAAATGCAAAACTAGAGGATTTGCTATTATTGTTACCTAGAAAAACAACCTAAATTGTTATGGAATGGGTTTGCCTCAGCAGCAACACAGAAACTCCTCTGATTCTACATTGTCAGCCTAGCCTCCTCTTTTCCCATACGTGTTACCTCTCCTCTGGCTGACACCAGAGACAGGATTTGGGCTCACACCCAAGACAGGATTTGGCAAATATCTGTAAGATCTTGAAAAGCATAAAGAGAGTTAGCAAGGCTCAGTTGTTTAATGTCCCTTCCAATACAAAAACTGAGGATCAAGAAGTCCAGTGAGTAGGTGGGATGGTCAAAACAAGAATAATTGTTCTTCTTTCACAGCTCATTGAAGAAAATGATGGAAGGCTCTGCTGCAAGGAAACATTGATGCTGAAGTCAAACTCAGTAATTCAATGTACTAATCTCCTAGGAGTGTCTCTTGCAGAGCATGGGTGGCCTCCAAGCAGAGCTCTCAAGTCACTTGTGTGACTAATGGGCAAAGGCACTGGAGGCATGTGGGGATTATCAGCGGATGTGCAGGAGGAAGAGGTTGGGAATGGTGTGTGTGCCAGCAGGGGCAGGAGCACTGAGGTGCAAAGGGGGTCTGGCAGCTTTCACACCCAGGGTGTTGAAGTGTGGGGTGATGGCAGTGACACAGCTCTACTGTGCACTGGCTGGTGCAGGACTGTGGGGCTCAATCCACAGGGAGAATGAATAAATTACATACATAAATAAATTACCTAAATAAATGCAACTAGAAATACACTTGGACATTACTACCAAAGACAGTATAAGTGCATACCATTTCATTAATCATCACTGCAGCTTGTCACGATATAGAAATTAGTTATTATATTATTAGAATTGTAGATATTAAATATTCACTAACAGTTGTCTAAACTAATTAACATGCAGGATTTATTTGTGATGTTTATGGCTGTCATTAGTGACAGAAGCAGAGAAAATAATAAAGAGAGAACATATAATCTGTAAGAATATATCACAGTTCTGTGTTTATTTGTGTTTAATACTGACTAAAAGAGTATGGTGAGAATTCTTTAAATTTTCTGATATCTTCTGCATAAAGAAATCTTGTAAACATCTATTATCTGGTAGATAGGTGTTTGAGGTTCCCTGGTCTCAAGACATTCCCTACAATTTCAGATATGTGGTATAATGCAGCCACTCAATTTAATGTACTTGCATGGGGAAAACAGAATTGCCAGCTAGCATTTGTTGAGGTCCCCTGAAACAGCCACCCTAGAGCCTTGATCAACTAAAGATCTTCCAGTGCTCTGCAGCCATGAGAGAATTCTGGGGTAACTAGAGATAAAGGAAAACAAGACTAATTCCAGTCAGTAAAGCTGAAACCTTGATCCCTTCCTGCTTTCCTCAGTGCTTCTCACTTCTCATAATCCTAAATCACTGGGATTATGATTTATACTTTCCTGTTACCTTTTATATATGACATGCACCAGCCCTAAATCCCTTCCCTGACTTTCTCACTGAGGAAACCATGGATCCAGTCAAGTTCCTCTCCCTCCTTTACTCATATAGCTGCCCTCTTTATATCTCTACTGTGTTCCTCCCAATTCTTTCAGCACACCCAAATGAGTTGTGCTTAGCTTGTGTTCTCACCTGCCATCCTGCTCATAGCTATCACTTGTTTGAAATCTCTGCTGTACCATGTTCCCTGCTATAGGACTAATCTCTGTGCTTGCAAGGTCCTGCACAACTTGGTTCCCCCTCAAGCCAAATACATTTTCAGAGGTTTTTCACTATCCTTCTCTTTCCTGTTTTATACTTGCCTTGAAAGCCTTCCCCTATCAACTGGCATGTATCAGCCTCTGTTTTATCCCATGTGTGGAGCTTTTCTTCTTCACATTGCAAGTATTGTTTTCAGTTTTCCCAGGAAGTGATTTTTTGGTGATTCCAGCACACAAGCTTTTAATTTAGTTCAGTATAGCTTCTGTGTAGGCATGAGAAGTGGCAAGGGGGAAAGAAGATCCCTGACAATATTGCAATATAACTATATAGAGTAGCCACAAACTATGATGAAGGCATGGACATGGGAAAAGTAACAGCATGGGGGAAAATCAGAAATATGAGTTTAATAGGAGGTACAAGTTTTGTTAATTAATTGCATTTTAAGCACAGGACAAATGATGCAGTTTTATAGAAGTTTAAACTCAAATCCATGCATTTCACAAAATGAAACAAGACTTGTTAGCAAAACAAGACTTCAGCCATTTAAAGAGGAGATGGTTTTGGAATGGTAATTAAATGGCACTTTTCTAGTAGTAGTACACTGAATGGTATCAGAATTGGGAACTGTGCTGTTTCTTGCCTCCAGCTATCTCACTTCAGATCTTTCATAGCAGAAGAACTTAGAGATCTTGAGGGATTTTTTTCCCCTCCAAAACACTGTACTGAAAATAACCCCCTAGGAGGTCATAGGGTTACATGTAAAATTGTAGTTTAATTTATTCATCCTAAATAGCAAAAGGCATATTTTAGCATATATTAAAAATAGACTCATTTTATGCACTTTTTTTCAGTCTAGTGTCTGATTTTGCTGTTAATTTATTTCTGCACAGTGCATTCTCCTTAAAAAAATTTGTAGGCAGTTGTTGACAATGTCTTCAGAAAAATGTGCACATAATAGACAGGCTCACAATTCTTTTGCAAAAATGAATGTGCAGAGAAGTTCTTCTCTTTCTACATCAATCCCTAGGCACCACCTAATGGTGTCTTAGCTTTCTTAGCAGCATTTCTCTGAGGAAAGGAAAACCATTTTCATCTTTTGTATCTTTCTGTAGCCACAGTTCAGCAGTCAGTGGAACTGGAGGAATGCAATGAATTGATTTCCTACATAAGCTGCCACTCTTCTGTGTTATAATATACCCTACCATATCCCAAATACACAAGGTTTTTGGGATAATCACAGTTGTTATAGATTTACCCGATAGACAGCTGTGTTGTTAAAATAAATTAGTAACTTCCAAAGCAAAGATAGCCATTTAAAAGAATGCAGTGAATACGTTTGCATTGATAGATATATCTGCACTGCAAAATTTGCTCCTCCTGCCTATCAATATAGTGCAAAGGGACTTGCTTAAATTTATCTTGGAACCACTCACTTCAAAACTGGCTTTCTCCTTCTGTAATACTCCTACATTAATGACCACAAGACCATTTCTTTTATTGCTCTGTCTTTGAAGAGTTCATAGTTGTACAATTAATGTAACAAAAGCCTGATTTTGTTAGTTTTCAGTGTATGTGGCAAGGCCATACTTTTACCAGAGTACTTGGGAGGAGCAGTTGCCAATTATGAATTGGTAAAAGTGGTAACAGAAATGACGTGGACAAGTATGGTACAAGCAGATCACAGCCACATGATAGGTGCTGATGTTATTTATGTGCTTGTATATTTTTAGCTATTGGCAATGCCTGTCACAGTAGAGAGGGGTGGTAGATACAAATGGAAAGAATACTTTGAAAAGGATGTTATTTTTATACTGAGCTTCTCATATTGCTCAACTGATGTTGCCTCAACACGCCAGTGAACACAGTCAGAGAAGTGTCAGTCACAAGACTCTAAGACCTGCCACCCTGATCAGATCAAAGGTCCATCTGTTTCAGCATTCTGTACAACTAGGTGATGTTTAAAAGTGTTCCCTTTTGTTTGTTTCCAATTACTACACAAGTTTTGCTTCTGAGAAACAATGAATCACCATAGTTAAGGGACTGATTTTATGTTCCCTCCACCTTTGATCATCTTTTTCAATGCAGAAACGTGCTATTTGGTTTCCCTTGAATAGAACCTATTCATTATTTCTGATCCATACTGCTGTATCTTATCTAGTGCTACTACACTGGTCTTGGAGATCAAGAACCAGAAGTGCATGTATTTGAGATTCAAGGTTGGTACAATAGCATTACAATGTTTTCCTGATTTGTTCTTTATTCTTTTCATAAGGAAATAATTGTAAAGTTCAGTTTGTCTTTCCTTGCCACAGGGCATGGTGTTGCCTATTCAAATAACTCCCAAATCCCTTTCACAAGTAGTTACAGCTAAGAGCTTTCTGTTTTGTATTTTTCTTAAAAGTGTCTGTGTTTGAATTTGATAAGCATACATTGTATGAGAGGTTTTACTGTCTGGCTGCTCAGCATTGGTTAAAATTTTCATCAACTCCTTGCTGTCTGCTTTAGTTGTGACTTTGCTGCACAACTTGTTATCTTTGCAAACTTCCCTGCTTCAGTATTCAGCTTTATGTTGTCATTTGAGAATAGCTTGTACAGCAGGATCTGGACAGCTGTAGATCCAGTGCAACCCTATTTTCTTTGTTATTTGAGGAAAACCATAATTTTTTTGGATCTCCCATCCAGTTGTTTGCCCATGGATTATCTTTGCTCCCATTCCATGAGAAGTTAATTTCTTGAAAAGTTCTTAGTGATATATCTTTCTCAAAGAAGCATTTTACAAATCCAAATACATAAAAATCACCAGCTTAACCTCATAATTACATTTGCTATGCAAATTCCATTCTCAAACACCATATTGATTATTCCTTCATATTTTAATTTACTCAAATTTCTACTTGTTCTATTTTACAATAATTTCAATTAGTTTGCCACCCACAAAAGTCAGACTTGGGTATTGTTCCTCAGATAACCCCTGAGATGAGTAGTTTTTAAAAACTGGTGACATGTGTGTCATCTTCTGTTCTCCTGGCTGATTGAAATGTTGGGTTAAACACCACAGTTTTCAAGTGAGGAATTTAATGTTTAAAATTCTTGAATGACCTTTCCTTACCCTGGCAGTAATTTACTATTTCTTTAACTGATTCATTTGACAACCTTTCCTTATGACAAATCAGCGTAAGAGAGTTCTCAGATTATTTTTCAGTTCTTGAAATGTCTCACTACCCATCTAAGACTTCCCTTCTGTATCAAAGTTGTTTCATTGCAACAAAAGGCATTCTTACAAAGATTGATCTCACTCAATGCCTACAGTTTGATTTCCTTCAATCCTTCTGAACTATCTCATGAGATATTTGTAATTAAATGCACATTTCCATGGAATCAAATAGAAAGACCAGAAAGAAACTGGCCATTTGGAAGATGATTTGAAGGAATATAAGAAATAATAATAAAGGAACAAGATTGACCCAAAACCAGAAGAGGGACATTTCCTTTACCCGGAGTTTCATAAAGAACAACATTTTTGGAACAGTTTTCATTATGTAGAGGAATGCTTTGTTGACATATATTAATATACTATCCAAGGACTGAGAAAATATGACCAGGGAATTTCAGTAAAATTTTATATAACTATCTTTTACACTATGCAAAATAAATAATTACTTTTTTTGACTCAGTCATAAACATAACTCTCCCATTTCCCAAAACTATTCAGAATAAAATTTGTATTTGAATAACCATTCAGCATTAAAAAATGTGAAAGCAAAGCTATCGATCAGAATTAATTTTTTCTCCCTTAATGGCTTGTAATGGATGCATTTTGTAAATGTAATGATTTTGCTGCAAACAGAGAATTCCAGTGTGTAGCTATCCATTTAATCCCAGTCCTCGTTTGCATTCACTTCCAGTACTGACTGATTGCCAACAACAAGGTTTATTAAACACACTTGAAGCATTAGATAAGTTGTGAAATTGAGCAAGAAAGCAAAGATATGTATTTAGTACTCTGTAGTTTACGCAAATCCCAAGGAAAGAAAAAAAGAATTCCAACTTTAGAACTCACTTCTATATTCAAAGCTATGTGAATGGAATATGGAAAATTTTTTCATCATAACTGTGCCTTCTCCCTCCACAACACCAGTAATTCCTTCTTTGCCAGTTTGGCTGACTGGCTAGCTAGTCCTTTATTGTACTGCAGCCAAGGAAATGAAAGTAACTGTGGAAGGATATTTAACAATTTTTTGTCTGTAGCCCTTCCATCTCCACTTATTTCACGCTTTAAAATCTGTCCAAAGTGTAGATTTGAAAGTTTCCCTTCTGACTGAGCTTTCCAGCCCTTGGGTTTAATTCTTTCTTACAAGGCAGCTCCCTCCCTCTTTTTGTTGTTTCTTTTTTAACACACACACCCATCCACCCACACAGCCATCCACCCCCACACCACACACATTTCTTTTTAAGTTTACCCATGTTAATGCATGAAAGAAAATACATGCAAGTGTAAAGGAAATTCTCACAGCTGGTTTTCTTTGCTTTGATCTCAGTGAGGATTTGGGTACTAAAAATAGGATTTATCCGAGTTTCAAGAACAAAAATCTGAGTCTGGGGTCAGTTTGCCTTTCTATTTGGCCTTCAAATTGTCAGTGTTCACAGAAACAAAGAATAATTGAAGTTGGAAGGGACTTCTGGAGACTGCCTGGTGTAAATCCCCTGCACAAATTAGAATCCACTAGAAAGGACTGCTCTGGATCTTGTCCAGTTAGGTTTTGAATATCTCCAAGGATGGAGAGTCCCCAAGTGGTATTTAAGCATCCTCCCAGTGAAGAAGTTTTTTCTTATGTTTAAATGGAATTTCCTGTGCTTCCTTTTGTGATCATTGCCTTTGCCATTGCATTTTTTCAACCCTTGTCTGAGCATTACCAGGCCTGCTGTGGCCTATGCAAGGAACCTGCCAGCTCCCACATAAGATAATAAGGATCCAAATGTAAATGGAGTAGCACATCAATTTCCTAAGGAGATCTGTTTTGTTTGTACATGGAGTTAGGTAAAAGGAATCCTTGGTGCCCCTCTTCAGTTTTAAAATGTGTGTGCAGCTATTTTAGTTTTCCAAAACCAGCTGTTGCTGGGTGTGCTGGTTGTTGGCAGTACAACTCTGCTAGTCAGAGCACTCACCCAGAAAGTTCAAGTCCTGTGTTCAACTTCCTTCACAGCCCGAGTCTAAACCCTTTTCTCAGGAGACAATCCTGACTGTTAGCTTATAAAGCTGAGTGAGGATGGTACTGTCTCCATTTTTGCTAGTGCAAAAAAACTTCCTCATAGGCATTTACACAGGGAAATGAAGCCAGAAATACAGCATGTGTGAGGAAGCTTGGTGGTTCAACCTGTAACACTGCAGCAGGAAGAGTGTCCTGAGTTTGTGGCTGATGGCTGGGACTGGTTTTGATTTCCTACTTCAGTGACTAACAACAATAGTCTCAAGACTAGAGTTCAATGATTTGGCTGCAAAGTCATTGTGCAGTGAGTGAGAATCCAGAATGAAGGGCTCATACAGAGAGGATGGACTCATCCTCTATGGATGGGAAGGAACAATTTCAGCCAGAATTCCAGCCACAGCAAACAATGCAAGACTATCAGTACATTTGTGGAGTAGACAAGCATCAGTGGCAGCAGCACAGTTGTTTGTTTTTCCTTTAAGAGGCAGAGAGGTCAGACAGGTATTACTGAAACTAATAACTGAGCCTGAAACTACTAAATTGACTATCAAGATTTTAGCATTCTTGAAGGGCATACATGCTATATAAACATGTTGATAGGTCACCTACTCCCATCATGATCAGCTATAAATCCTGGTGTTACTGCGATCATCAGCAGGGTGCTTGCTCAGCATAGGATAAAGGGCTGCTGTGTCAAGAACACCTTGAATTCCTTCCTGCCTGTTATGTGTAGCTCACATCACATCAGATGCATGGAACAGGATTTTGTCTCCTCTGAGAGCTGGGATTTTTAAAGATGCTCTTTGGGATCTAAGTGCATAAATTTTGCAAATTTCCTAAAGGGACCTGCATTCATAAATGCTGTAATCTTTAGGAAATATGTCTTTGAAGTATTTTTTCCTCCTGGTTTAGAATGTTAAGTTCTAGTATCTAAACACTGGTTTCCTTAGTGATGTGAACACTGCTAATGCCATGTGCTTGTCTTTTCAACAAATGGTCAGTCAGGATAAACTCCAACTTTAACTAGCCAAAACCAATTACTGCAAAATTACCCTTCTCTAGTCTGGGTGAGAGATGTTTATCTCAGTAACAATCTCCTCCTAGGCAATTTATCATGCAATTTTTTACCAATAGAAATAAGTTTCTTTACAAGACATACCCCACCAAAATCCAATTTTTTTTCACAGAATAAATATCAAACCATATACATTTTTTCTTAGAGTAAGATTCTATTTATAGACCTATCTCTGTTACTTACATTCACTTTGCTTCCATTCTATTAATTTGACCTATTCAGTGGTCTGCTAAGCACCAGCTATTTAAGAAGTTGTGTAGGAGAGTGAGGGGCAGTAACTGTGTCCAGGTGGAATAGGAACTGTTGCCTTGCTGGAAACCGTTGTTTACAACCAGGTTCTTTTAAACATCATCAGGACTATGAGTTTGAAGAAAATAAGAATGTTACAAATTTACTAGACTTGTAGTATTGGTAGGTATGGAATTCACCTGCCAGTAAGAGCAATCTAAAAAGATTCATCTTCTTTCTGAAAAAGACAAAATCTGATGGGCCTCTGCTTCAAAGTTGTGGGGAAAAGTGGAGCACAAGCTATGACTAAAGAATGGAAATTGGCTGAAAGGGAGTGTTGCCTCAGGGAAAGTTAAGTAAAAGGAATAAGCAGAAACTCAGAGAAAAAGGAGCAATTAGCCAAGAATTAGCAGAATAACACTAAGGAAAGTGAGGTATTGAAATGACTTGTGAGCTCATAAAATATTTTGAAGTGCTAATAATGCCCTTGTAGTTGACATCATTGTACTATAGAATCATAGAAGGTCAGGTTTGGAAGAAACCTTTAAGATCATGAAGTTCAATTGTAAACCCAGCACTGTCACTGTACCCCCTAAACCAATAAACCACATCACCCAAGTGCCTCTATAGTGACCACTAATTACTACAGCAATTTCTCAAATGATTATATGACAATGTTAAAAGCATATCACAAATAAGAGAAAAAAACCCCAATTTAGGACCTATTTGTTTATAGACAGCTATAACCACATTTATGTGTGCTTGAAATAAATGGGAAATGTTTATGCATTTAAATTGAAATTGTTGAAAAGCTTAGGTTACAAGCTCAGCAGAAATGTGAGGCAGGAGCTGCTGCTCACAGAGCACAAGCTTCTGATATCCCTTGCTATTCACAACAAGATCAGGCTGCTTGTAGCATCCTGAGCTGTGTGGTGACATGAATCAGCAAGGACTTGTGTAAGTCTGTTACTGCTGCTCAATGAGGCAAAGCCATGCATGATCCCAACATGCACTGACTGCTGGACTCAGAAGGGGTTTTGGCAGCTCAGCTGTGCAACCAACCCACACACACCTGCAGTGGAGGAGAGGTCAAAGAAGGGCAAACCCCAGTGAGGTCAGGAAATAATGTAATATAAAGGAAGCTGAACTTACTTCGATATCAGGTAAACTGGATGGTAACTTTGCTTTAGTTACAGACAGTTGCATCAGTGAATCATCAGGTTCCAAAGCCATAAATAAAGAGCAATGCCTTCATGAGCCAGCCAGACCCACACTGGGATGGGGGTGGTGAGGCAGTGCAGAGGTAGCTTGGCACAACATAAAGCATAAAAAATGGACAAATGATACATTTTGAAGAGAGCAACAGGCTTGAGCTGGCTTTCATCCATTTATTCTTTCCAGGTCACTGGGGATGCCCAATGTCACGACAGTGAGCACAGAGGGACCGGTAATGACAATCACACTACAACAGAGAATTATACACAATTTCCTTTTTCCTAAAGCATCAGTACACACCTCCCTCAGTGAAATTTATCTATGTACATTGAACTTGATAGGTTTCTTTGTTTGGCAGAGGAGCAGTGAGCCAAATGGATTTTGATTCTTACAGAACTTCCATGCCACAAAAATAATGACACATTTTATTCTCCTTCATGGCAAAATATAGTACAAAAACAGTAAATTAAAATCAGCTCTTGGATTGGTGAATCACTGTGCTGTCACAGAAAGTGACTTCTAAATAGTTCTCTCCTTACACAGGCTATTTTCCATCAAGTAATGAGATTAATTAAAATACAGCTGAATTAAATCTATACTTTCCAGATATCATCTATATAAGCCAATGTTATGCTAATATGTTATACTTAACACACTACAACAAATGGAAGGGGAAAAGGACAGTCCCTCTGTCAAGATTCAATTCATACAGTGACAATACATGAGTTATTTAATTACAGCCATCTGCATTCTGTAGCAGATGAACAAGGAATATGTGGTGTATGACTGGTGAGCTTGCTATGTCTTTGATGACCTCTCAGCAAGTAATGAAGCAGGGCTGCTCATGCCTGGCACAGTCACAGACCACACTTCCCTTGTTTGTGTGTTGCTATCACTGTAACACTGTCGGGAGCCTGCTGCTCTTCAACTAGGTGAAGGATTCTGCCAACTACACAACTAATTAAGAACATTACTACTGCTTTCTACAAATCTTGTCTCTTTATCAAGTATTCTAACCTGGAACTTCATTCAGAACTTACTAACAGGAAGAATTAATGTTTCTACAGAGAACATGTTTATGGTAAAACAGTATTAACACAATATGTGTAAAGACTGGCTAATGCAGGAGCTTTTTTGTGTAGCTGTCAGGCCACACTTCATGACAAAAGTAGGTTTAAATTCTGCACCTGCCTTAGGGAAGAAAAGGCTGTCCTTATTGCTCATGAAGGTGACTGTACACACATATTTGCTTTTACAAGTTTTTCATCTTCAAGATTTAATAATTGAAAATAATTGCCTCTATCACTAGATAGCTACACCTGTTAAATAAATAGCAGTCTGAATTATTACACATACTTAGAGGCAGAGCCATTGCAGAGACTGCTTTTTAGTTAAATAATATTTTCTGAAAAGAGTACCTGTCTACTTCATCAAGTGTAAAAGTGCCATTTATTTTCATAATTGTCTTTAAACTAATGTGCATAAACTAAACTGACTGAACACAGAACCTTATTTATAAAGAAATCTCTCCCTGTTGAGATTTCTTTGTAACAAAAACTGATTTACAGACAGCTTATTCATCAGCCTCTACAAAAGCCTAAAATGAAGGATTTCCACACTAAAGATCAATTTCCACTGATGGTACTGATGATGAATAACTATTATTTTAGAAAATTTCACAATTTAAATGAGACCACTGATAGAAATAGTACAAACCATGCAAAACAATGAAAATGCATGAAATTAAAAATTTTGAGCTTGGTTCCTCTGTGAGTTCCTCTGAAACTTACCCAAAACAGTTGTAACAGAAGATTTGAACCACTTACATCTCTACTACTTAAGGGGGGAAAAAAAGAAAAGGTTACATTACACTTAAAGTTACTTTCTTTGTATACCTACCTCATTTCCATAAACAGAGAGTGTGAAGAAAACATTCCATGTGGCAAAAATCTGGTGTTTGGAAATACAAACCTTGGAAATGTGGGGTTCCAGTTGGTGACCTCCTATATTGCAAACAGCAACACGGACTTGTGCTGAAAAAAAAAACACATTTAAGCATCAATAAGCCATATAATGGCCCCATAGTTATTATACAGACTACCAAGAAAGTAAGAGTAGATTATACTTAAACTAGGAATGAATTTGAAGTCAGGAAAAGGCAAATACTACACATGTGTTGGAGAAGGAAAGCTGGAAATAAAAAAGGTTCGTTTCCTCAAGAACTGCGTTGTCTGAGCTATCCGGGAAAGGCTCCCTGTGCCTCCCGGCCGTGCCAAGTGTCGCAGCGGTCCCTGGGTGCAGCAGCAGCTCTGTGCACCAGGCGGCGCTGCACAGCCAAACGTCATTCTCGGAACAATAAAAAGGCATCAGTAGCGATTGAATCTCTTTGACATAAAAATAAATCTATAAATCATGCAAGTTGACTTTCAGAAAAATAAAATAGCAGGAAAAACGAATTGTTAATTGTATTTGGGTATAGCTACATCGCTTAAAAGCTTCTCAAGGCAAAAAAGATGGAGTCTGGTCAGTGTTCTAAAAGACTTCCAAGGGAATAGCACATGAATTATTCTCCTAGCCAGGAAACCGAAATGTCTGAACATAAAAACAAACAAACAACAGCAGCCCCACCACCCCCCACTGGAGATCTAATTATTCTGATTATACAGAAGATCAAAGCTTTGTTCATTCTGTTTAAAAACATCCCTTTGCATCCTTAGAATATTCACTGGTAACATCCCAGTCAAATTCAAGTAGCTGAACCTAAACTCCAGGGTTACAATTCAGAGTTGCTTGGCCTACCCTAAAAGGTGCACTCATCCTTTTCTGGGCCATGCATGTGCAGTACATGAATTTGTTTGGAAATATCAGCTTCTAGCTTCCCACCCCATTCTTTTTCTACTCTGCAACTCCCCTCTTTGAAATAAACAGCTGCCACCTGCCACTATTCACCTCACCTTCAATTAGCAATCATCAAGTTTCTTAGCACTGAACTTCAAAATACTGTATCAAGAATGAAGGAATGAGAGTGAATGAAGCCTTATTTAAATACCTTATTTCTCTTGTAATGGTGTCTACTTTTGAGAGACTTGGAAAGAGGCCTAGCAGACAAGACAAAGAATAAATGATAGGTAGGGTATCTAAATAGTCCCACAAGACCTGGGGTAACACAGAGAATTAGTGAAACAAGTGTGTCAGCACTGTCATAAAAACTAATTTCTAACTCATGCAAATCACACATGCACTGGGAAAAACTGGGTGTCGCCTGTCCTGTTGCATTTTAAAATGGAAAATGCAAGAATGTCTGTTGCTCATGATCTCTTTGTTGGGAACAAGCCCTCCAGAGTTAAACATCAGTAAAAGATTCTTTCTCATTTCTATATTATTCTCCTCACTTATGCTATATAAATAATAGCTGGTTTTCTTAGAAAAATATATGTTTTACCTTGAGAAGTCTTCTGCTATTCTTTCTTTGCAGTTAAACTGGTCAAATACTTCACAGACTTCATAGATGAATAACTGATTTAATTGGTGAAATTCTTGGTACACACCTTTTTTTTCCTTGAAAGCAGATGTGCTGTAGCAATTCTGGGATCAGAGAGGCCATGATCTGACTGAAAACAACCTCATATACATCATTACTTTCAGCCTAAAGTTAACATATGCAAGTTATGTGTTTTATGCAAAAAGACATTTCTGAGTGGAGAATACTGAGGACCAAATTGAAAGTCATTTAACCAGATAGGTTAAATGACCAGATTGGTTGCAATTAATCAAAGGTGACAAATATGTATTTTCAAGGTGGAAATTTAAGTTTCATAACCAAACTCAGAGTGCAAGACTGTAGCTGCTGAGCTTGCTGCTGGTAGAGAACAGAAACTGTGATGTAGTCAGTGCCATGGCAGGCTGAATTCACACTCAAAAGACACACAAAGACTTCTGACTACAGAATCACAGAGTGGCTGCAGTTGGAAGAGACTGCTGAAGGGCATCTGGTCCAGCACCCCTGTTCCAGCAGGACCACCCTGAGTTTATTGCCCAGGACCATGCTGGGGTGCCAAGTCCAACAATGTTTCCACTTAAATTTTTCATAGAAAAACTGTGACAAGTATATGAGTGAACATAAATTTTCAGATCACTCACTACCAGTCACATTTAATTAAGTAATTCCATTCAGTTCACTGAATTGCATGCTTCAGTTCAAAAATTTTGTAAATCATATACTACAAACTGGTTTGTGTGATAACTTCTCTCAATAGACTAAACAGATATTTAGTAATACTATTACTTAAATAAAGAATGGGCATATAAAAGAAAATCCATTATTCTATGCCTAAGAAAATCTACTTTTTAAATGACATGTGGTCATCACTAAAATCAAAACAGTAGTCTGCCTCTCAAATGTGCATTAAAGTAAGTAGCACAGAAAAAAATACATTACACTTTAAATTTGCTACTGGTAATACCTTCCTGATAGCCAGATCCCCCTGAGAGTAAAGGCTATGGACTCTGTCTCCTTTCACCCCTTGGATTAACAGTCTTGCCTCAATGGATTCAATCACTACAGAGCTGAAATTCACCTGCATTTCACTTCTGACCCTGTGAATACCAGCAGCAGTTTAAAAATGTTGACAGCCAGAGCTGCCTGCTGCCAATCTCTCCTCCTGGAGAGTTAACACATCTCATTTCACCTTGGAAACAATAATATGTGTGCTCACAGCCAGCTGAACAGAGAGGTCAGCAGCATCTGAAGCAGCCCTCACACATCTGCTTGCAATCATCTGCTCACACTGTTAATTGGTATGAGGTATGCTATTCCCTCTGAAGGACTCCAGGCCAGATGCAGAAAAGAATTAAATCTAAAGAAAATAACTAACACCCCTATTTTTTAAAGATGCCAATTTTTTAGAAGTATCCATATTTATCCTTCTGCAGACAGTGAGTAAAGATGACAGCATCAGTCAGCTCTGAATGCTTAGCATTTTCTCCTTCTTACAGAACAAGGAGCCAAGTGTGGACAAGCAGGTGCTGTACCACACACAGCTGTGCAGCAGCACTCTGCTGACATGACTGCAGTTCTACAGCTGGCCAAACACAAAGCCACAGGAAAGCCTTATTCACAGGTTTGCAAAGGAAAGAGCTTCAAATACAGGGTAATAAAACCAGGAATTAATTGGTCATCTGTGGCAAATATCCTGGAACAAAGGGCAAAATGAGGAATTTCAACAGGTGGAAGCAGAAACTGAAGGAGTAAAACCAGTAGTGACATTACTGCCCTGCATAGCCAACATATGCCCTGTACATATTAATGTATACATATACACACATACAAAAATAGATGTTTATAAAACATCAGAACAGCCCCTTAAATCAACAGAACTGCATAAGTCATAACAGCAGGAAGTCTTCTACAGCTCTCACAACTACACATTAGAACACCTTAACATCTCTGTATTACAATGCTCAGCTCATAGAGTTAATGGTAATTGCAAGTAACACTTGCAAATATGTTAAAGTGTTTAAAAAATGTCAATAAGCTGAGTTTCAATGTGCCTGAGAACCAGACAGGCTCAGTGTGAATTATTGTCTCTAATTCATCAAGAATGTCTCTGGCATAGCCAGGAAAAGACTTTTGATCTCAGAATTTCAATTTCTGATATCAAATACTGATGCAAAGCACAGTGGTAGTCTGTAAAAAAGTTTTTATATATTACAGAGCCTGTTGGCTCACTCTCTCAAAAGTAAGATCATGTTGTCATTATGATACCAGTACATTATCAGAGTAGAACAATGCCTGCCAAACATAGTGTTGCAAAAGCAATTATGAGCCAGTAAAACATGACAATTAAAATAAGCAGTGAAAAGTTGTACTTATTAGGAAAATTGCCACTTAAAACAGCAGAAAAGAATATTTGAAGAGGAAAAATAGAAATAAAGGAAACTTTTATATTAAAGAGAATTCTAACTTTAATGAAAGAAATCACTAATTATTATAAGAGTAACCTTCTAAGTTTAGTGCTCACCAGAAAGATAATAATGAAAAAACCCAGCAGTCACTGGGAGGTACAAAGAAGGTCAGAGTGCAGTCCATATTGCCAAACCAATCAATTTCTCAGTCTCAAGGAAGCTGAGAGAGCTTTCCAAATACTTACTGTAAATAGCACACTCCTTCCCTCTCACAGAAATCTAAAGGTCAGTGGTGTCCCCAGGTCTAATCTCCATATGTTTCCATGAAACAGTTCGGGCCAACTTCTTATTTTCTAAATTTCTTGCCATTACTGGGTGCTCTTTTTGCATTCCTGAGGCCTGAACTGCTTAGCAGCAGCAGAAGTGCAGCTTCAGAACAATACATGCTTCTCTCCCAAACCTAAAGGATCTGATGCTGGAAGAAAAAAGGGTTTGTGTAAGTTGCTATTTGTGATAATGAGTTCTTATATTACTGCAGGTTTTTAAGAAGTGCAGATTTGTTCACTGTGAAATGGGTCATGGCCAGCAAGCATATTTCATAGAATCAAATACAAACCTGTAATTGGTAATTCTCACTGTTCTGTGCTTCTCTAGGACCACTGGTCTGACAGTGAAAGGTTGACCACTTGTATTCACTAAACATGAATGACACCTGGAAAATTTAAGACATCTGTGTTTCAAGAAGGATTTGGCTTTCTCTCTACATACTTTTGCATCATTCTTGACCCTGCAGTAAAACTTTAGCAGCAAAGCTCCTTTTGCAAACATTTGGCTCGGCCAAATGAGAAAACAAAGGTTAAGGAGATACATTTCTCTTCAAATACACTGAGATCCAGAATCAGCAAAGGCAACATGGGAAGTGCTTGGCTTGGTGCATCCATTTCAAAAGGAATGTTTTTAAAGGTCATTCTAGTGCTACTAAGTGTTTCTCAGCTAGTGCTGGAATCATCACTAAATGGGGAAAAGAATGTCCTAGGTGAACTTCACCAGCCCAGTAATGTTCCAACCATTCTATAAATCTATGTTAGAATGGAAGTAATCTTTTTTACAGTGAAGTCTTTGAAATGTATGGACCCTCAAACTGTTTGTTGGGAACATTAGGAAATGGCAGATTACTGTTCCCTCTTATCTGAGATTCTCAGTTCTCTGGGAGAGGTGTTACCTCTTCATTGTGTGTCTTTAGCTGAACTCGGCGGAACAGAGGCTGCTCCCTGCCTGGCCCTCATCTGTGACCACTGCGGCACTCAAGGGAAAATCTGCCATTGGCTTCAATGGGCAGTCAATGAGACTCCTCACTAATACAGAACATGACCTTTAGGGAGTAATACCTGAAAAGAGGGTCTCAACAGGTTCTAAGAGTTTATTTCAAGGATAAAAAATGATTGAAAGTGTTTCTCTTGTCAATCTGGATGCTAGAAAGATGGAGAAGTCAATCCAGAAACCATCTGTTTTGCACATGTGTATTTGAATTGTTGGAAGCACAGGGCCATCACTCTTCCTTTTCAAGTAGCATGGAAACTACTTCATTTTTTTCAGCAAATGAAATGGCATTACTAAGTCATATTTTTAAACTGTACTTTTCTCAGACATATAAATTAAAATTAATACCATCCTGACTGTACATTTTGTGACCTTAAATGGAGAGAATTTCTTTTCAAGGAAGAGCAGGAATTCATTTTGCCAAGTAGCATTAGAAATGGAATGGAAGGCAAGACACTGGCTTAAAAGCCTTCCTGAACAATGGGGTAAATTTGAACTAGCCTAATAGTAGTCTCTCTGTTTATCTTCTTTAGGTAAGAGAAGGTGGGCTGGTAAAGAGAAATATTTCCCAATTGATGTCTGTTCTGAGGTAGGTCAAAATAGTGATTAAGTCTCGGTGTTTCCAGCTCATCAGACAAATGCATCAGATGGCTCCTTACCAAAGACTCTGTGGACACCATAAATCCAGTTCTGTGAATTACAAATCAAAGACTCCTTATTCATACTCTCTGCAACAAGGGAAGCAGCAGGTTCTCTCACCTGACATAAGCTGAAATTGCCAAACAAATCTGAGAAGGCCTAATTGCCTTTGAACCACCTATAAGAGGATATAGGGCTGTTTATTTACCTATAGGAATTGCTTTTCTTGATCAATAATTCCCTGATAGCCGTTATTTCTGCTTTCAACTGGGGCAGTCCCTGGAGTGGTGTTGGTGCCATGCAACGCCATTCCTCATTTAGGACTGGAGCTCACAAGCACTTGCTGAGGCCCCAGAGCCCAGCACTGCTCGGCACCGCTGCCAGGAGGCCACGGGCCCTGAGGGTGCGCTCATGGCCCCTGAAGGAGTGGACGTGGCCCTGGCAGCCCTGACACGGAGTGCACGGCCCCTGAAGGAGCGGACATGGCCCCTGAAGGAGCAGACATGGCCCTGGCAGCCCTGACGCCTGCAGCGCTCTGTGGGCCAGCCCGGTCCTGCCGCCTCAGAGCAGCACCAGCCGCCCCTGGCTTCCAATGCGGCTCTGGCCCCAGTGCTCAGTTCAACAGATCATAACGGAGTTGGAATAAATCAAACACATCAGTTTAACAGATAATAACGGTGTTGCAATAAATCAAACACATCACTCTTAGTGTTTATTTCCCCCCGAAAAGAATAGAACAGCCAAACAGCTTGGGAACAAACTGTGAGCTGGCTCCGCACTGTGTCGATGTGCAAGCCTGGATGGAGCCGGAGCTGAGAAAGTGGAGGGGTGGGTTTGTACTTCGAACTAACCCCAACAGGGCAGGGGAACTAAATCTGCCCTCAAACCCCCCGATTTTATCCCAGGCCTGACACACGGTTTTCCGACAGTTCTCCACAGCAGCCACTGCGTGGCAGGAGAGATCAAGAGGATGGTTTAAATTCTCTTTCAGAGCGCGGCCGCCGGCGTGGGACGGGCGCCATCTTGTCTCCCTGCGGGCGGCGTGTGGCACCCGCGGGCGGGCGGGCACCGGCACTGATGAGGCGAGAGGCACGGCCCGGGGCCCCGGTTTGCCGCTGGCTGCTGCTGGTTAACGTTACCGGGAGAAAGGACCCGGGAGCAGGCAGCTCGTAGGGGACGGGCAGGGGCAGAGGCTGGCACTGCCCAGGGCGGTGGCCCCGGCATCGCTGCCCGGCCCTCACAGAGCCCGGGGCAGCTCCTCAGGGGCGGCTGCAGGACGCGGCTGCGGGCCCGGGCGAAGCTGGTGCTGAGCGGGAGTTGCCGGGATGCGCCCGACGGCTGAATATAAAATTAATCCCCTCATTAGAAGATTATAAATAAAACTCCAGGGAGTTCCTCTTTGGCACAGGGAGAAAAATTAAATGGCTTTCTCCTTCTTACAATCCAGCAGGCTGGGGAGCTGTATTCGTAGCAAGTAACAGATTTCCTTAAAAACACTCTCACAGTACATAGTAATTATTAACAAAGTCATATGCCACTTAATAAGAAATGCTTTCTGGATACCTGAAAACAATATGGAAAAGGACTGTGCATGTTGTTGCTGCAATACTGGGACAAAACTACAGATGTGAGGCAACATTTCCATTTAAAAGTTGATTTTTCAGGTGATGCATAAAAAGAAATAAACTTTTTTTTGTTTTGGGTTGACTAAAATGTTTTCCGTTCTACTCAAACCAGAACTATTTTCCATTTGTTTAGTTTGGCCACTGAAATGAGAAGCTAGTATGTCATTATCCCCACACAACAGCAGGAAAGACATCTGAAGGACAGACAGGGTTTTAATTAGCTGCACTTCAGTTTTTAAGATTGATGCTGAAAGGTATTACAGTCACAATATATATGTTCTGGCCAGGCATTAAGTAAAAAATGCTTTCTTTTTTCATGTTAATTTTGAATTAGATACTAAAAGCTTCAGGAGTGAGTCAGTGCCTCTTTGAATTAATGACACACATATAGAGGAAAGATGGCACTGGCTCAGTGTGCTCGTAGACAACAGATGTAAACATAGAGTTGGGTAATACAAAATAAAAGAGAAATATGATTGTTTATGATGTAGTGTGTGTAATAAGCTACAGTCTCAGCCATTTGCTTAAGTATTGACATACTAAAAGACAAAACCATACCAAAACAACTCAAACCTACATCACTTAATCGTGCCAAAACACACTTGAGGCGATACCAGACTGTGTTTACACAACGGTGTTGGTGTTGAACATTACCATGGGAACAATTGATGTTGAAATCCAAGACTAAAAAAAAGCAAAAGCACAAAAACACCCATATGGATTTGCAAAAGTTTCAAGAAACATGATCCAAATTTTAAGCAATTTTTTTTAATATAAACCCATGGAAATAGAAAAAATTAAGGAATTCAAATACAATTATTCACTTCTTATTTGTTTGTGTGGGAAATGTTTAGAAATTCTGTAATGTATCTGTGCCTTGTACCTTGTTTGAGAGGCACTATGTGTTGCAAACCAGTGCAACATTTCAATGGCCAAAATGTTTGTCTTCCCTTTCTCCTGGCAGAGAACTACCAGAACTATGATATTAGTTCTGAAAATATGCAGATAGCCTGGCTTTTATAAAACATGTAGAATGTACGTCCATGAACATGGACATTAATCCCAGTGGGGCTGTTTCCTAAAAACTTCGATTGAGCTGGCCTGCATGACTCTTAAATCCCTCACTTCTACAAGCAACACCTTTGCACTTTGCACAGGCTAAACAGGTTTACAACTAAACAGGAAAGAGCTGTGAGAAAGTTGAATGTTGATCAGCTGAAGACACTGTTGTGTTACTCTTTTGTTGAGAATAACACAGGAATAGGTAGGAGACAGTATTGTAGAAAGAGTAAAGAAGGTTTTATTCAAGAGAACTGCGCGGTTTTTATAGAGTGATATGATAGATTTTATTTGATTGGCTAACTAATAAAAACATCTTCTTTACACACTGTCTTTGAGAAGAAGAGAAAGACAAAGTAGAAAAACACTACCTGTAGATTGTTTATACTTTACAAGTGATTACATCTTTATAATTCCCTAAAACTTCTCACAAGCTGCTGTGAGAAATGCTTGCCATTTCTCTCTCTCTCTCTGTCCCATGGCATCCACACTGTTGCTGCAAGAAATTACTATGACAAGACTGATCCTACTTCTTGGACACCCTGGCTAAACTTGAAGTGTACATGGAATGAGGAAGCACAATCCATGCCAGAAATGGCCAAACGGAACAAACAGAAGATCCTAGGATAAGGAAAAAACCCTAAAGTGATTCAAATTTACTGAATTCACAATGAGCTATTAATTCATGTGATCTTTATACATAGGCCTCTTAAATTGGTAGTCTTTTGAGACTGTTTTTCTTTGTGCACTGCAAAGTGAAAAGCAGAGAAGCACTTAATAAACTGGCATCATCTGTATCCAATTTCCACTTGTCAATTCAATTACAGGCTGATTTTGAAACTGTAGAATTTGAAATGAATCAGATTTTTCCAGGTACTCTGCCTTCCCAAGCTTATGTAGCAGTTTGTCAGCCTCAAGCATGATACCAGCTTGGTATACTTTTGTCAAGAAGTTGAAGGAAAAACTGGATGTCCAAATGTCTCCAGTAGTGGCTGGTAAAGCTTTGATTTGGGGACATAGAAGGAAAAGCCTTTCAGTGCTCTTTTGGTCCCATGCCAAAAAATGTGCAAGAATGACAGTTGCATGGGGAATTGTTTCTTTCCCAAGAGGCTGGAACCCCCCAAATGTAATTTCTTTGGCATATCCCTTCAGAATCAGCATTTGTATTGTGACCTCATTCACCTGAGGGTGTTACAAAATGTATCTTAGTGTTATCATAGTCATTGTTATATATTGTATCATATCATGCTATATTATCTTATTATATTTACTATATTTATTATAGTATTTAGTATATATTTATTTTATTGTATTATCTTAGCGTTATTATGTTTAATAAAGTGATAAGATTGATGAAAAGCTTGGTTAGGGTTTGGCTCTTTAATTGCCCAAATGATCCAGGAGAGACATGGGTTTGCATCCAACACCAGAGGTGGGCTGATGGTTTCTGCTAGACTTAGAATCCTGTACCACTTGGGGAAGGGATGCCTTCTAGTCCCATCATCTCCTGCCTTGCCTCTGTTTCGTCTTCAGAATCTGTCTTTGCTAGCTGCTCTGTGTGAGCAGAACCTGGAAATTTCTGGCTGCAGGCACTACTGGTGGCCTCTTTGTATGTTTTTCTGATGAATGCAAGTTTGCATTTTAAACAGGATGATTGATCTAGTCATAAACCTCCCACGTCAGCGTGTTGATAGAACCTTAATCCTTTTCCATGTTTACAGGTCGTGGCAGTACATCACCAGGCAGACTCCAAGGCCTGTGATGTGCTCAGTCTTCATGCCACTCTATGTATGACTTACCTGAGCACTTTTCTGGGAGCATTCCTTTGCAGACTCATGTCTATAAGAAAAGAACTGAGCATAGACCTATACTAGTCTTATTATTTTAAAGATACATGGGGTTTGTCTCTTTTGGGAGCTGTGTAGATATATCCATAATTGTCACAGAGAAATAATCTCACTGCAGTGACCTGTTTCACTGCCTGGGCAAAAAGCACTGATGGTTCAAGTGGAAACTGCATATATTCTGGTGATGCCACAAAAAGAAGAGAGGCACAAGGAGCCTTGGAAAGCTCAAGGATCTCTGTCACCTCTGCACCTCATCTGACCTCCAAGCAAAATGTTTCATACAGTCAGGCCCAAGTCTTCAGTAGGTTTTCAGGAACCTTGCAGCACCCAGTGTAGGACCTGGTGATTCCACCACATTTGCAGTGTGAAATGTAAATTCCACTATTCAGAACTTTTGATGTGCCACATTACAAGAGCAGCAAACCCAGGGCCATTGAGGCAGAGTTAAGATTCCATTTGTCTCTTAAATGCAAAGGATCTTGAGGTTAGCATCTCTGTTAAGTATCCAAACACCAGCATTGTACATGTAAAATAAATGAAAAACTAAAATTGTTGGAGAGATGGGCAAGAACCATAATTTTTTTTCCTATATACAGTACTCAGTGCTTAAGTATATAGCAGAAGTTAATATTTTAGAAAGCAATTAAGCATTGACTAGGCATGGGGAATCTTCTTCCAACAGATGTCGTGTTATGAATTACAGCATCTATCAGCCTGCTGATGATGACATTTATTGTAAGTCTGTTCTTTCTAAGTGAAACCATATGTTGAATGGGAAAGAGTGGAAGCCTAAGGTAAGATAAGACTGTGTATTAAGCGGTGTTGATGGATGAACTTTCTTTACAATATAGTTTAGGGGTATATAAATTCTAATTGGCATATGCAAACAAATGTGCTGACACCAGTCAGCTGTCAGATGGCACTTCTGGAAGATAGTGGGACCAGTACGACTGGTGCCAAATTCCCAATATCAAAACCTTGCGTGGTTCCCATGTTCCAGTGTGTGAATAATGCTAGTTTCAGAGGAGCAAGGAGAAAGACAAGTTGGTAGTAACTTTTAGTCCATTGCTCTTGGAAATTTTATGTTGCAGGAAAATGTGTAGAATCTTGAAATACAAGAGGAAGCCACATTTCCAGCCATTCCTTAAGAGTTCCAAAAGCCAGAGTCTAGCAAACATCACCCCGCTGGTTCCTTGGAGCTGCAGTCTCCTTGCAGAGAGCAGCTCCTAACAGAGCACAAGGAATCATTTGAGCTACAGCTCCCATGGGAAGATACAGGAGTATTTCCAAAGTGAGGCTTTTCAGTTTTTGGCTAAGAGACTATTTCTGACTATTTAATTAGTTAATTTAAAAGAAAACAAGATTTTCCCCAGAAATCAGTCTTTTTGTTTAAAAATGTGTATCTAATTTTCCGCAAAAGCTGTTTCAACCAATGCTTGGAATTAGTCACTGACAAAACTACTTGAAAATGGATTTCATAACGTAGAGTAAAATCCAGACAATTTTTTCCAGATGACTATAGAGTGATGTTGTTATTACTCCTATACTAAAAATGATAAACCAAGAAAACTTGTAATTAAGGTTAATGAAAAAGTAGCACATTAAAGATACAAAAAATACATCATTTGAGCATGAAAATTACTTCAATCTCTGCTTTCTCATGCTTTAACTTGATGGCTATGAAAAAAAGGTTTATTTGGTCTGATTTACTCTGGAGCATTTTAAAGCAGCCAGAGCACACTGAGTAATTAAATAGTCTTCAGGAATAGTTGGTATTGCCAGAGTAGCACAAGGGTCTAGCCAAGCTCAGCTCTGTTGCTCGTGTGTCAGCTGCCTGCTACCTTTTGGGCTTCTCTGTTCTTCTGGGGCCTTCATCTGCACACAACTCTCTTGTGGTCCTTCTGCCAGTTTCTCCTACAGTTCCTTCTGCAGGTTCCTCTGCAGATACACACAAACCAGATGCACAAACTCACACAGAGAAGCCCAGATAATTTTTCTGCTACCCCATAGTCATTTGGGCATGGCTTGTTCTTAAGTCTTTTGCGTCTTTCTTATTCCATCCTTGTAGAATATACATGAGGCAATGAATAGTCTATCAAGAAAATAAGTAAAATTAATGATGATTCTGTCATTTCTTATTAACAGACCTGTTCTCCTTAGGAAAAGAACAGCATTAGAAATTACTTTTCAAAAGTAACTCCATTGGTTTCTAAGGGCCTAAGACCTTACTTTGAGACCTAAACTTTTACAAAAAAATTAGCAGTGGAGCTAAATAATAATAATAATATTTTGTTTTGTCTGTTCCACAAGAAAACATCTTATGAAGAGAACATGACAATAAGTACTCAATTAAGCCACATACTTCTGTTCCATTTTTCATGCAGAGCTTTACATATAAATCTTGGAACCATTTATGGCCATTGTTTTTCTAATTTAAATTAATACTCATTCCAAGGAAGAAGGTCTAAGTAATTTGAAAATAAGCTAGATCATCTGCGTATTCATATTCTGTAAAAATATCTATTAATGATTTCTGTTGTGATGTTTTTATTGCTGTAATACAACCTATGCATTTTAAAAGCTTTCTGTGCCCAGAGGAAAACTCACAAAATCAGCTGAGCAGAGATTGTATCGCCTAGCAACACTGCATAACAATGGAAATGGGAAATTGATAACCACATTAAACAGCTTTGGAAATTGATTTGACACTTACTAAGGCCAAGTATGGTTAGCGTAACTGGCCTTTGTCCAGAGGATACATTTATAGTAGTTAGGTATTTGGTATGAGCTAGAATTTGTTTATGAACAAGAACAAAATTTTTACTTAAGCTAGAAACTAAAGACAGAAAGGATTTTATAGCAGAATTCTTGCTGAAATTGATTTTAAAAAAATCTGTTCTACTTTGTATCTCTGAGAGTTTCTGGGGTTGTGCATGAGGCAGGTACTCAAATGATGTCACAGCTAATGCTTAGCATCATTTTCTCATAGACCAAATCCTTTCACACCCTTTTTAAACAAAGAGTTGGCATTAGACCACATGATACTACAAAAGCAGTCAAGGCTATATGCCATTCACACGATGGCACGTTGCCAACAGGAACCTCTGTAGAAAAAAAAAAGAAATCGTTTCAATGTATAAATGAAGTGTAATAAAATATCATAATCAGAAAATCAACATGAGACATGGTAGGCCCAGTCCTGTTATACCTGAACCTGTTCGGGAATCAGCAAAGCTGCTTGTGCGTCAAACTCTTAACAAATATGACTGGTTACAGAAGGGCTTTGAAATTCAGGATGTGCCTATTCAATTCATCTGGATTGTGATACAGATTATACTATAATGTAGATAGGTTGGGACTGAAATGCAAATAAATTAATTGTAAAAGTCTCTGGTGGTGCTGCTTGGGTTTCCAACTGTGCATTACGGATACATAAGCATAAGTTCCCTTCTTAAACTTATCTCTATGCACGTGTCCCATTAATACACAATGTGGGAGGTTTTAGATTATCTTTACTTGTTAAAAAGTCAAAACATACTCAAGTTCAAAGCAGCCAACAGTTCACCACGTTAAGGCAAATTCAGCCTAGAACCAAGAACAGACTATATTTTTTTGCTGCCTGTGTTCTGTTCCAAATTATCAGCCTAGTTGCTCTCTCTGACAAAATCCTTGCCATCCCCATGGACAGAAACATTAGATCCCAGATTCTAAGTGAAAAAGAAACTGATGGTCCCATGGGATGACTCTTAAAAAGAAAAAATCCCCTCAAATTTAAAGCGTTTTTGCTGATTTCAGTATGGCCCCATTTGTTTAAGGAGAGGTAACTGGAACAAATTCCACGCTGGTCATATACCACCATGATTTTATTGCAGGCATCTTCATCTTGTTTCATTTAAAGTCACTGCTAATAACTACACTGATGAAAGTGGACTTGGGCAGTGAAAAAAGAGCTTCCAAAATGAGATCAGGAAACAACAATTACTACACTTTTTCAATAGTACTTTATAAACTCATATTTCTGGCCGATGGCCCAGCAAGGAACCCCATGTGTACTTGACACACCCCTTGCAAAGAAAGGTACTCCAGGAAAGTGTGATGAGGCCCCTGACTGAGGAACTCAATGAACCTTTGTTTTAGCTTTTGTAATGGAAAGCTTTTACAGAGCAATGTTTGTGAGACAGAACAGACAGCAGAGAATTAGTGGATTAAATAAAAGTGGAGAAGATGTGTTTGCTGAAAATTGAGCTTTGTGGTAATACTACCATTGTATTTACCATGTGGACCATTACTGTATCAGAAATGAATATCTACCCAATGGGTGAATTACACAAGATTATTTCCTCAAAAATGGTGACATGAGTGCATCACACTCCCTTTGCAAAATTAACTTTTGGTCAGCCTTATTTCTGAATACTGCCAAACTACTATGAACGGATTGAAAAGCCAGTCAAAAAGAGATATAATTTTGATGTCACTAAAACTTCCCATATATAGTTTTTGAATTGCTAGAAAGAACTGGTTTTTAAAGACTCTTCTGCAGGACAGCAGACCAAAGAAGTAAAGAAAACCACCTTCTCGTTCATGTTCAGTAATAATCAAACTTTTAAGATACTCAGATTGTATCTGAGAACATTCTTTTTGCTTCAGTACTTTATAGAGATAGTAAAATATTGCTGGGCCATTAAAAAATCAAAGCAGATATTTTCTAGCTGAAACTTCCTTGTAATCTGTGATGATACTGTAATCTCATATCTGATATGAGTATTCAGTTCACCCCTAGTGACATGGAGAACAGTCAATCTTTGTCTTCCTTTTCCACAAACATGTGCATATTAGAATATTAGAATTTTATTTCAATGCTTTCTCTTTTCCATCTTCAACCACCCAGTACCTTACTCCTTACTCACAGGCCATATTTTCTTGTTCTTGATATCATAATTTCCTTTAAACTCGCTCTGTTTTGTTCTGTATCTGTCTTGAAAGATGATGACTACAGCTCAACACTATTCTGCAGCTGGGGCTTTCCCAGCAGAAAGAGAATCAATGCATAACTGTGTCATCTGTGCAAAACTTTTCACTATTGTCTCAGGATGGTACTTCCTATTTTTTTTTAACATTATTATATTGCCAGTTCAAGAATCTCCATTCTGAGGAACAGAGTACCAGTTTCACCCTCTGAAAATGTGTGCTGTGCCCATTTGTGCTTTCAGTTTCCACCTCCAGAAATTACTGTGCTATAGTTTTGTCCTCACCATCTCCTTCCTGTAAATTACAACAGCAGGCTAGTTTATTACAGCTCTCAGGAGAGATTTCAATATTTTAAGGTTGTATGTAATTTGGGAGGTCTGCAATCACCTTGGATAAACACAAATTAAGCAATTAACCTCAGCACACTGGAATATTATCCCTGAAATGATTGCTCATTCAAAATTGAATAGACTACAAAGAATCAGTGTGATCACATCATACCCCAGTGGCTGTGTGGTACCAAAATGTGCCTTTCCTTCTGTCTGATAGTTGGCTGAATATGTGGTGTCTCCATACAAATGCAATACTGTGCTCCCTTTGCACTTCAGATTGTTTTGCACCTTCTGCCTACACTTTCCAAAAAGGCCTGCTGTCAAAGTGCTAAACAGCCTTTTCCTGTGGAAATACTCAGCATAGGCTTGTGAGGACTGTATGTCTGGGAGTAAATGGCTGCGTGGTTGATAGCTGTAGAGAAAGATGCAAACTTCACTGAGGGGGATCATAGAAATTCTCGTTCCCTAGGCAAAATGTGCTCTTTGGTGGTGTGGCATTTGAAGAAAGTTGTTTTTTTTTTTTTTTTTTGGCTGGTTTACTTCTATTCACAGTAACAAACTCGCTCAACAGCAGGATCACCTCCTGTGAGGCTGCTGCCTAAACCATTTGTCCCCCAGTCTATGGGTGTGTGCATATGTGTGTGGGTGTGTGCATGTGCATGTGTGTGTGTGTGTGTGTGTGTGTTGACCGGTCCCAGAATTCCAGAATATCAGGATTTTTTTCTTTGTTATCTCTGGCTCTAACTGACACCAAGGTATTATCACAAATTTATTTCATGGTTTCCAGTGTCACAGTCTTTTATTTCAGTTTCCAGACAAGCTTCCCCCTTTCCTATTTCTCTAGGCATGCTTTGAAATTACTGAGATCTTTATGTGTTGCATATTCGGAACATTTCAGATTCTTGTTAGTGAAATATTTTTTAAGATCCCCAATCCTCTAATTTTATCCTTAGAACTAAGATTTGTGGCATAGCTCTGTTTGGCTGTGGCCTGTAAGACATTAGTTACCTCTAAGACTGAGCACCATGGAACTCAGACCCTGGGGTGAGGATTGCTGGGCTAATGGTTCAGCAGATGCATTCTCAAGTGTGTGTGCTGGCTCCCCTGTAAAAATCTGTGACAGAAATGAGAAATCTGTGCACAGGCACTTCACTGGAACATTTCTGGTCTTCCCTGTTGTTTTGTAACAGCTGCAGACGCCTTCTGAGGGGAGATATCCTTGGAGTGAAAGCATTGCATTATTTTGCAGACTGTTGAACAGCCTCAACACTACTTCCAGGGATAATCAGCTAGAGTCCTATTTGCACTTGTTGGAATTATAAGTTAGTAGTCAGTTCTGCCCCCCTCATGACCTACCCTTCCGGTAGATGCTTTGCCATCCTTGCTTCCAACAGCCTACATAATTTTTATTTCACATACTGCATAGATCCAATTCATTAAAAAAAGTTATTAAATATTCTCTACAGATAGACAGTTATTGAATGAGTACTGCATGACAGAAGTTCAGTCTCGCTCAGAGGTAATACAGCCAATTTATTTGCATTGCTCAAAGTCAGAAATGCAAGAGTTCAAATGAAGAAAAAGCAAAGTGAAAAAATCATTGCTGGTTTAACTCTGGATTATTTTCTGAGGAAAACACAGCTAAGCCCCAGGGTCCTGAAGCAGCAGAGCTTGCTTTCACTCATTTCTCTTCCAAGGTCCACAATAATTATTATTTATTTATTTATTACAGCCAAATTATTTTGCCCATTATTTATCACAGCCAAATTTGACTGATGGCAGGGATGTCACAGATAATTCTGTCTTGAACATTCAGGTAGAAAAGGGAGAGCCAGTTCCCAGTTTCCCAGGTGAAAGAACAACTGCCATAGGCAGTTATTAGAAATAAGAGAATCCATCAGAGACAGAAACTCTGTAATCATGTGATGTGCTGCAAAAAGATGGCAGAAGTCTACCCCTTTTTGCACACCAAAGTCAACCATCCATTAGGACAGATTCATAGGAAATCAGGCATAATTAGGTGTAGAGCTCAAAGGTCAATGAACACAGCAGAATGAAGCCTTATATAAATAGAGAGGATGAATCCAGTCTCATGCCAGGAAGTGTTGGTAGAACCTGAGCAAATACCTAAATGCGTAAGCATCTACCTTTAGCTATGTCAAATAAAAGCTTTGTCAATAGTTACAGCATGTTACATTGCTTTGAAAAGCAATGTTTTTCAAAACAAAAGCACTCATTTTATCTCCTTCACGACCTCTCTTTCAACAATTCCCAACCCAACTTGCTCTTACTGCAGGCAAAGACAGCTAAACATATATAGTTCCACCTCTGTGTTGAAAGGATAATGATACCAGTGCAGAGGAAAGCCAGCCCTGTTTGGGGTGTATGTGCCCTTTTCTTCTGCTGTGTTCCACAAAGCAAGAATCCGCTCCTCTCCCATAACAGGTGACAAAGCTTGGCTATATTCAAACTAAGTACATTCCTATAAGTGTTTTTTTCAAAGACCTCCAAGATCTTTTAGTCAATTCTCTGCTTCACAGAAATATGTGAACCATATCATTCTTCCTATGGAAAATGTCTCTATTTAGCTACTCCACAGCTCCAGAAAGTTTTGCAAGACAAGGATAAAAAATACAATATGCATCTGACAAGGGATCGCAGTCCCCAGGCTAATGAGGGTTTCCCAGATCATGCATGAAGGGGGTACAGGCTTCCCTCCATCTGGAGGTGCAGCTTTTTATGACTCTTCCTTGAGCATTCCTCTGTCTCAAAGCACTGCAGAGGCAGTCAAACAACACTACTGTCCTCAAAGGTCAGAAGCACAAACAGTTTACTCCTTCTCATTACAAAAAATGATTTCCTAAGGTAATTTTTGGAGGAGGAAAAAGGCAAATGAAGATACCCAGGTACACATGAAAAATTACAATTCATTTGTCCTGTTGTTGTATTCAATGGAGGTAGACAACACGGAAATTTGGAGAGCACCAAAAGAACCATAACACTGAAGCTGTGGACAAAGGTAACTCAGACATGAAGAGCATTAGACAGAAGCCAAGTCCTAGAATGAAAGCCTTTTGCTTATATCTTGTTCTTTGAACAGCAAATTATACGTATATAATGTTGGTACCAGTACTAGGTAAAGAAGGGGGAAACATTACTAGAAATTCAGAAATTTAATTGCAAAAAGCAGGCTTGTTTATAGACTTGTTTATGTGAGGGAGAAGAGCTGCCTACAGTCAAATATGGGGGAAGAATAATCACAGAAGATTTATTTTAAATACTCTGAAACCTATGAGAAGAATTGCTTTACATTAGGATATGCAGATCTACTTTAATGAAATTCATTTTCTATAGAAACATCAGTGTGAACAGATTTTCATCTCTTTTAAAAACAGATTTAAAAAAAAAGTTGTGTGCAACCTTTTGTTAGATAAATCATTCCATCACTAAACCAGCTTTGAAGACTGGTTGCTTCTGCTGAGCACAGTGGGAGTTGTGCCATGGACTGAGAGCCAAGGGCCTGTTCCTCAGTGCAGGCTGGAGAAAAGAATGTACATGTGCTGGAGCAGTGTTTGTGAAACATGGTGCTGATTTTAGTGATGGCTTTTTCCATGCACCAAGCATGAGATCATGTACGGGGCTGTATTTACACGGTGATGTAATTTTGCAGCAGAAGCTGGAAAAACAAGGAGGGTATATTCCACAACTATGCAGCCATGTCATATATATGTTGGCAAGATGAAAATAAGATGTGGGACAACCCTGCCCCAAACTTCTAGACAAGCTTATGTTTTGGCTGCAAAATCAACTCATAACTCTAAAGGGTACTTTCATCTGGCAAACAATTCTGGAGTCAAACAGCATGTGTACTTAATTGAATGCTTACAAAATCACCTTTTGTTTTACACAGATGTTCTGCCAACAAAAGGAAACACCAGAGATGCCTAATGGATTTAACAACATGGCTCTATTTATGTTGTGATCACATAAGATCAGATGCTCAAATACAATTATTTTCCACGTAATGTTGTATGATAATGTGATTTACAAACTGTTACACCCACTCATCTTCTGTGGCAGAATCTCACATTTTTTTCCTTAAAAAGGATGCCATGGTGTGTCACTGAGACATAAAAACTTGAAAAATAAATTGGTTAACCTTGTTTACATACAGAATGCTATTAGTCATAAATAAATAAAACAGGATTGTTTGATTAACCAGTGAAATTATAAACACACTTTTTGGAAAATCTGATCAAGTTTAGTCTGTGGTTGGTTTCTAACTATGCAGGCACAGATCTCAGTGAAATAATAAATATTACAAATTCTCAGTGAAATATTATGAATAATATTTAATATAAGATCATAATTGTTCTTCCAGTTCATCCACATCTATTTGGGAGCTGACCACAATAAAACTGGTACATCTCTGAACCTCTGCTGCTTTAATAAGAATTGCCTTAGGTTAGGAAATTGGATGAGTCACTGACTAGAAGCAAGAGTAAATCCAACTATAAACCACGTGTGCCTTTTATCTACAAATAAAGTGAACTGGCAAAATAGCTTTAACAGTATTTTCAATGACAGTAAACTTGGATGTAACAATCAAAATACTGGCTGAGGATGCTTTAGAGGGACAACAGACAGCTGTGACCAATAGAAGAGTGTCCCAGGACGTCTTTTTTCCTTCTTCTTGCTCGTCAGCTGTTAACTCATGGAATCCTTAGATGAACACACACAAATGCAGAACTTGCCAAAGCCGGGGAATGAGCACAGGACGGGGCAGTGCCTCAGAGCAGCTCTTCAGAGTGCTGCAGTACCTGGGTGCACCTTGCATGGAGAAGCTTTATGGATCTCCTGTGTGCCAGCAGTTAACTCTCCTACAGACAGCACTACACAACTGTGGTTGTTAGCTGGCATCTTCTCAGAGAAAAAAGTAGGAATTGAACTTCACTTTGAGATGCTGCTAAACATTAGTATAAACAATTGGGGGATAAGGAATATTTGCTGTTCGTAGATTTTTATTATAAACGTATAGATTAGAATAGCAAAAAAAAAAAAAAAAAAAAAAAGACTAGTTAGACCTTTAGAAGGGTAAGTATCCTAAAACAGTCCCAGAAATCCATTTCATACAGCATCCACTGAGTTGGCAAAGTCTGTAGAACCACTGCTGTGGTAATTGAAGTCTACAAAACACTGGGATATTCCCTGTCCTCTCTTTTAAACAGAACAGCATTATGCATCAGGAAATAGTTAGCTTGCACTTTTGTTTATTGCCACAATGAATAAAATGTTCAGCCACAATGAATAAAAAAGATCCCTGTATTCAAATAAAGATACTCCAAAAATATCAGTTCAGCCCACTTCCTTTTTTCATTTTTCCCAGCAGGCCAGGCTCCTCCTGACTGTTTTAACTGGCTGGAAATTATCAGTGTCAGTCAAGATCCTCTGGGCCTACTGGGAGCTTTGCAAAGAGTAAGAGCTAGAACCAATGTTTGTTCTCCAAGTAACATGCAGAACCCTTTTTCAGTTCTTCTATAATGACTTACTGAAAAGCAGAGTATGTACGAGTCTAAAAATCCTTCTGTTTTGAAAATATTAAATTTCAACAACAACAAAATGGATGGTTGAAGTTTCCAACGTTGCAATTATCAGCTGATGAAAAAAAATATTTCTAAGCAATTCCATTTTTTCCTGACACTCAAAGACAAAAAACTCGAAGTAAAGATGCTCTGAGGTGTGTGCTTGAAGAGGATGTGCTTTCCTGTTACAGCATTTTCTCTGCTCCCCATGTTCCTCCCAGCGGTGAGTGCTCTCACGGCCACTCTAGATCCTGTCAGATGGTGGGATTAGATCCAAGTTATGAAGAAAGGTAGATTTATTCAGCATCTATACCAACATACATATTTGTACAGTCCAGACAGCCAACAGTACATATGTAAGCAGTGGAGTCAATTAAATATGTGTTTTTTAATCAGGTAGTTGAAGTAGTGCTAAGAGATCTGTGCTTTTAGATTTATACAGTATCAATTATATACTTGGTATTTTCCCCCCTTAAAAATAACTATGAATAAACATCTGAAAATATGGAAACTAACAGAAAATATAATCTTAACATTTTGTTGGAAAAATACAATTTGCAATAAAAATGTTGATGTCTTCTTACTAGAAACAAGTAATAAAAATATACTCCCACACATAATTTTTTAGCATCCTAGACATGTAACAAATTCTTCTGCAGTAGCAGCCCATCCTTTAAAAAAGTCTGAATCCCTTACAGTGCTGCATTTTAATTAATATCAAAAAGCACCTAAGTCAGTACATTTTTGCTTATGCCTTTGTACATGATAGCCCGTGTTTTGGCAATGTAAGCAAATGCTAGAGTGTTTTGACTAGATAGGAAGTGGTTTACAAATAAGTATTCTATATAAAAAGCAATCTGCAAATACTGGCTCTGATCCTGGGCAGGGTCATTGCCTCTTTGTACTACTCCATTGATTCCAGCCAGAATTTACCCAAACAGAGCAAGTCTGGAGGGCCCCTCTGGTAAAGATCACTAAGGCAGAGGAACTTTTATCTTTCCATCTCTCTGTTTTGAGAAAAGGATGGGGGCAAACTCAAGCTACAGCCTTTGGAACAACCCTTCATCCAAAATGGAGATCAGAAAAGCTTATGGGTGCTGCCTTATTGTGTACTTTCCTTTATGTCTTCTCCTGCTGCCACAGCTTCCCCAATTGCTCAAGCACATCTTATCCTGATCAAATGGTGTCAGCAAGCCCAGATGCTCACAGGTACCCAGAATCAAGCCACTGACACGACCCATTCCCTGGTTTGGAGTCTGCCAAAAACAACACTGCAGGTGAGCATGATGTCAGTGGCTAGTGAAACAGAATTGATTTAAGCTGCTTCTCTCCAAAATTGAATTTCTGTGCTTTTAGGAAATCCAAAAGGGGCACACATCTTTTTTTCAAGACAGATTTTGTGAAATCAAGTGAGCACTTTTTCCAGTTCCCAAGTCTTCTTTGTAGTAGTATTTAACCAGTATGTCTCTTGGTGAAAGTGAATTTTCTGTTTCCACAGAGGCATGATGCAGTGGAGAACTTCTGAAGAACTTGCACAGACAATATATTTATTTTTAATTTATACTATTTTAGACAGCATATGAATTTCTGTAGAAAAATCAGTTTTGAATTTCATCTCCAGTCTTCAAGATGGGCCAATGCTGTACCATTTAACAACAACTTTTTCAGGATTTGCAATGGTATCTTTCCACTGCTCTACTGCTTCACTGTTGCTGCTATCAGAACTCAACCAGATCTGCATTAAGGAGAAAAAAAAAAATAAAATTAGTTTACCTGATATAACAAAACCTAGCATTTACTAGTTCCAAATAAATACCACATAAGTGTAGGACAAGACTGTGGGACAGTCTACACAATGTATAGACTGTGACCAAAGGATAACAGCAACAAATACAGCTCTGCTAGTACTAACATTTTGGCTTTCAGCTGGAGTCTGTGTTTAAATTTAGCCTCTAAAACAGTTTAGAGAACCCAGTGCATACTAAGGTTTCAGTACTTAATAAGATGTTTTAAGTGGAGCATTCCTTGCTGCACTCAAACGCTCACACTGGGTCAGGGGCGGCTCTGTGTGTCGGACACAGCTGGCTCCAGGCCAGGCAGCATCCGGCACGAGCTGTCCAGCACTTTCATGAGCATTTCCAAGTGCACACTCCCACAGCCAGGGCCAGACCTGCATTCCACAGAGGTTATAACATGCCCATGCCGCACACAGTCACGTAGTAAGAGTCCTTTTCTCCTCAGTATTCAGTTAGTGGATAGTGGCCATTAAATGAGGAAATGAAGTACAAGTAGGAAAATTTCCCCCTTAACATTATCACCAGCCTCCATTGCCAAAAGAATGCTGCTTATGTAAGTAGGTAACGTTATTTACAGGACTCTATTTCCTCAAGTCTTCCAAGAATGAGTCCTTTTAAGACTTCTGAGAAACCTTGACCGTGAAGTACATTTAGCCTATACTGCTGGGGCATGAGTCCTCAAGAAGTGAGAATAATGTCTTCCAGAATACCATAGGCAGCTGATGTTTCATCCACAGAGATTCAATGTACATCTTGCTCATGATTAAAGACATGCCTGTAAAAGCAGCCTAATCTATGTATTGTCTGCTTAGAACAGCATCCAATTAAACACCATTCTCTGAAGAACAAAGTTAATAGATCCAGCTATATTCATTTTTTTCCAGCTACCCAGCCAATTGCTCAAAGTACATTTTTCCCTGAGCCATATTTTGTCTTCATGTGTTATGTGGCAATGTCTGCCTTCATGAGCTGAAACAACCTTTTCCAAAAAACCTTTGAGGAGCACAAGTTTTCCTCCTCCTAAAAATAAGATCCACAATGAAATGTAACTCATCAGATGGAGATTACCTCACATAATGCTAGATGACTGCAAAATCATACTCAGTTATTTCTCCCTCCCATCCTCTAAGGCAGTAGAGCTAAAAACAACAATTTTTTTTCTTTTCCTATTTCAAATCTAATTCCACCAACAGGAAGATGAGACATGTGCAACACGAGGCTACAAAAAATGGAGGAAATTCACATAACTCTTGCTGGCACATCATTTCTGTATCTTATAGCACATGAGCATCTCCTGTAGCTACATGTCTTCAGCAGGCACAAAAAACATCACCAGAATAGGACAGTACCATTTTTTGTACCTAAGGACAGCACAGTCCTCCATCTGACATAGGATGTTACAGTTGGGGTCTCAAAATCAAGTCTATATTATTATTTTATGCATTTATTAAAATTCTGCTACTGCATTTAACTGAGACAAGAAAAGCACAGAGCATTAAGAACAGCTATGGCTTACTATATCAAGAAGAAGAGAGACAGAAAGTACAGGATGATGGTAAATTAGAACAAGCAGGGGAAGAGGACTGAGAGAATAATGAGACCAGACTGCTAAGTTTTATGGTGGTTAAATAAATATGATCACACAAATGCTTCCCAAGAGATACTACAGTACAGGACCTTGTAGATTATGGAGCTCCTGTGGGTGCTATGTTTTTCTTTAGAAAGCTAAAGGCAACCAGGAGATCCTATATCTCTTGGAAGGAATCTGTCACATAGTAATACTCCACACAAAACTGACCTTAGGATTTCTTTTTGAAAGAAAAATCAAGTGCCAACTCCCATTCTCATGGTAGTGCATGTTTAAGAGCCCAGCACCATTTTTGCTTGGATTACATACAGAAGAATTTAGTAGAATTTACTATTTTGTTATATGGCGCCTCATTTTAAAATTCATACCAAGAAACCTGTGGAACTGGATTTTAAGTGAAGGGTATCGGGGCTGTTTAGCAGAAACCAACCTGTCCTAGGAAGTGTTTTCTCCTCACTGAACTTCTGCTGTAGAGCTTGATGAGAAAGCTAATTCCTTGTTCTGCTTGGCTAACTGGAAAAACCATCATTTCTCCCCACTTCACTTGGCCATTAGTGGACTTCAGAAGGCGAGTCTTCTTTTTATAGATGATCCCTTCTGTACTAAACATTCCAACTTTCACAAAGAAATCTAGGACAAAAGGGAAGGAAAAAGGCACAACACACAAAGGGTTACTCACAACACACCCAAAAAGGAGCCAACAAGGTCCATATGTATGCTTCAAATTGCAACAATTTCTCAAAAGTCTGGCCAAAAGAACTCTACAATAGCTTTCCTGACCAGTCACATAAACAGAATATGTTCAGTAATATTGGACTGATTAACACAGAATCCAAACAGCAAGTGCAAGCTAATGCTCTTGTATGTCAGGATTAATACTGGGATAGAAATCTTCCAAAGTACATAAACACACATCTTCAAACCAAACAAAATGTAATCAAATAAGACATCTGGGGAAACAAGCCTTGGCAATGGAAATCTACCACACAATGTGTTAGTCTGAGGTTCGTAAAGAATGTTATGAATTGCCAACCCATTTGAGCAGCAATTTACCTGTTACAAATGCTTTCAGAGAGGAGGCATGAAACAGCTGATGTGACTTACTTGAAGACAGTGGCATAGATGAAACAGGAAGGTTTTGTGCTTCAAGAATCTGTAACTGTATCCTCCTATTTATTGCTTGAAAACAAGTTCCTATTTGAAGTTCTGCACGGCACACCTACAAGCAGAAGAATGTTGCCGTAACATCTGGATTAAGTTGCTTATAAACTCAGGAAACACAGGAATTTTGTCATATGTTGGGCTCCCACATTTCTATCTGGGATTTCCTGGACAGAAACATAAGCATGTGTTGCATACAGAACCTGCAGATGTAAGTGCATCTTGCACTTGTCATAGCTGCATTTTGTGTGCTCCACTGATGAGCTGCTCATGTGTGGTGCACATGAGGCCCTTGTGGGCTGCAGCCAGGGATACTGGCCAAATCACCTGGTCCTCAGTTTTCACCTGGTACAGATTCTGCAGTGGTAAGAGCAGACACATGCAGGGGAAACCAGATGTGCCCTTGCAACTTTACTAAATCTGGGCGTGGAAGTGAGAGAGCACTTAAGCTGCACTGACACAAAAACCTTCAGGGTCGCCCTCCCACACTTTTGAATTTTGCAGTATGGAGATGTAAGCAATGGTTTCCATTGATAGAAGGTCCTGTCACTTAATGTCATGAGTGCTTAGGGTGACTGTGTACTGTGTAGTTTCCTGGGCTGTGAAAGTACTTGTGTTTTACATGCCCACACACATACACCACTGCCACTCACACAGTGGATGTATCAAGATCTCCAGTCTGATTCTTGGGAGGGGGGTTTAGAATTTGTGCCTGTTGCAAGTTGCACTGAGTTATCCTCTTTGCTCTTCTGTCACAAAGTAATGTCCTCAGAACACTCTAAGAACAGCAGGAAAAGGCCAATGGAGACCCACCTTTCCTGACAGCCTTCATTTAAATGGACTCTGCTAGTCTTTGTTGCCCTCAAGTTTTACTGCACTTCAATGAACCAAAATGCACTAAGCAAGAGAGCAACAGGTTAGATAAAGAAAAGTCGGGCCCCAGTTCATCAAAGGGACCCAAATTCTCTTTGTAGCTCAGCCACAAAATTTCTATGTAACCCTGTGAGGAAGGCACTTTGTTGACTCTGAGCTTTGGCTTTCTATTGGCAGAGAGGTAGAGTTTGCTGCCTCACAGGGTACGACAGGGATGAATCCCAGAGTATCTGTAGGGCTCTTGGATACCAGCTCCCTCTGTCACTTTATCTTACTGCTTTTGAAGCAATATGGTTGTTCACATTAGAACTAAAAAATGTCAAGTGTAACTTATGCTAGAAATCAAGAGTATCATTCATATTACTCAGACACACTTAAATAAAATTTGCTTTTGAATTGCTAATTCAAGTTTAATTTGTTGAAAATTCAAATGTCTAGACACAATCTATAAAAGAAACAAACAAAGTGAGGGTAGGGGGAAAGGAAATCCCACTGTGAAAACCACCTGCTTCTTATTACACTAATGGAAATGAACTGTCTGAATTATTACTTCACAGCATGCAATCTGAACATTAAATATATGGCTGTCTCTGCAGTTTCAGGCCACTGAAGATCTTAGCACTTTTCTTCCATAACAAAAGCAGATTCCATTTGCTTTGAGCTCTTGCTGTGAGTCCTAAGGAACTTCTGATGCTTTTTTGGTCAGAAAAGACAATTTCCTGGTGTTCTTTGCTTAACATTTCCCCAGAATGTCCCTCCCTCAAGCTGTGAGCCATGGTGTAGAAGAGCTTGCTCTAGCTCTTTTCCTAGAAACATCTGCAGTTTATGACCAGAACAGCTATGTGCAGAGTTCAAAAGTCTGCATTTTTTCCCCATCAAAATGCCTTTCTCCAAGGAAGTAGAGAAAAAGGAAAAAAAAAAAAAGAATCCCTCTAGTTTTTACTACTGAATTATTGTACTTTCATATCCAGCAACCCCTTCCAGGAGAGATAAGAAGATACTTTCCCAGTATTGGCACTTACAGGTGCTTTGGAAGGAGGAGATATATCCAGCCAATGATTGGACTCCTGTGAGCTCAGCTCCCGCAGTGCCAAGGAACATTCCCCAATCGTTTTTTTCCTGGGAGTCTGTGTCTGGATTTTAAATACCAATCTGACAGCCTGCAGGCTTTGCAGTTTAATGGCAAAAACAAAAGTTTCCATAAATTCAATGTCCTAGAAAGAAAAACAGATGAGTAACATTATCATTTTAAGAGAATCCCACTGAGCCCAAAATCTAGAAACCAAGGCATCCTGGCTCTATAGCCACTGCTTCTGACTGCCACTTAAGGTTGCCATGGAAAAGTGTGCTTTTAGAGTGCAAAATCCAGACACACTCACCCCTGTGTTGTCACACCCTGGCAGGGCTGAAGTCTTGGATTATTTTTCACTACCGTAACAAGTTGTGCCCATCTCTTCTGGAGCTTTACAACAGCACACACGTTGTGGTAACAGATTCTCTAACCTTTTGATACAGTCTCTCCAGATAACTTTTTTTTTCTTTCACCTTTGGCTCACATTATGTTGCTTTACTTTCCACCCCCTTAATTTTCCTTTACTGCCACTATCAGGAATCTTGACCCACGAAACCAATTTTTACTATTTTCTGTAGGGACAAAGTGTGAAATTGTCTCCTGCCAAATGAGAGGCAGTACCTCAGCTCCCTTCCCTGGGATGAGTGTGCACCTACAGGCATGCCCAGCCTTCCTCTGGTCCCCTCACCACAGCCAGCAGCTCATGGTTCAGTGCCCTGTGAGCAAATCTGTCCTGCCAGCTTGTGAGAGAAAGAGGACAAGAGTACAATGCAAGGGAAGATACAAGGGGAGGAAGTGGAATAAGGCTTTTAATAGGATTTTGAGAAGTTGGGAGAAGTAAAACACACCTGGGCAGTTACCACAGCAAATGTGGCACAGGAGTGGATGTTTGGTCTATTTTAAAAATCCATTTACCTGTCACATTTATTTTTTGTAGGGAAAAATATTTCTTAGTATTTTGCATGCCTCTACTTACATTGCAGGCCTCCTTGGCAGAAGATTTGAAATGCACTGGCTTGGGCAGTGTGAGAATACCCTTGACACAGATCCGAGGATTTTCCCCATAGCTAGAAGGCCAGCTCAGGTCTTTGCACTGCAACATTGAAAAAAATCAGTTTAGACAATGCAAGACTTACCATTTGATGTACTTGCAAGGTTTCTGCCTACTCAAAGTTCCCTTGCCTGAAAATTATTCTTAGTTCTGGAAGTATATACAGTGTCACATTTACTGACAAAAAAGCCTCAAGAAGCTACCTGTCCTCAAAGTTCTGTCCTCAGGGTTCTACCCTGAAGGAACTGTTAGATTTAAAGCCATAGAATCACAGCAGCCACTTAAATGGTGCCTCCACACCATTTACTGCCTTCAGATGTTCACAGGAAAATGTCCATAGCAGGACCAGCCTATGAGCAGCTCAGCTTTCTATGTGCTGAGTAGTTCCTCACTTCACAACTTGAACATATGTGTAGTAACATAAGGAGATATATACTATTTTTATTGACTGCAGCAGAACAGAGACTGCAACAAAATAAAAAAAATAAAGGGGAAGAAGATGCTTTGATGCCTAGTATTACATTTGACTGAACTTTGTTTATAATAACACTTATAAACAATTTCATTACTTTTATTTTCCTAAAAGTATTTATTGAAGTAACATAGAGACAAATTTTATGACAATTACAACTAAGTATAGTAGAATAGTCATTGGTTATTGAATAGCCATTATTTGAATAAATAACCAACTTATTAATATTTACTTACATGTAAAATTGTGATCCAAATCTGCTCTACAGAAGAAACATAACACAACTTCACATTCAGTCTTCCAAAGTCTCGTTCATCACCAGATAACGTAATAGTGTCTATGGAAGAAAGCCAATTATTATTTTTATAAGTAATGCAGTATCTTAAAAGTTCACTCCAGAAATAAGGGAACTCATTAGTAAGAGGACTGCTTATCTTCACAAACTTCTCTCAAAATGAGTTTGAAATTTTTTAACACCTCCATTTCAAGGACAAAATATCCACCAAGTCCAGTAACCTGACCTGCTGCATGGGTAAAGGCCTTCACATTTCATGGAACAGAATAATGTAATCACAGAATATCCTGAGTTGGAAGGGATCTTTAAGGATCACAGAAGTCCAACTTCTTGGCCTTGCACAGGAGAGCACACCAAGAATCACACCATGTGTCTGGGTTATCTCTACTGAGCTTAATAACTTGTGTTATACTCAAACAACTTTAAGAAAGGGAAAAAAAACATGTTCTTGAGACAGCCAGAACACATTAATATCCTATCACTTCCCTTAATCTCTTTCACTGTTAAGTTTATAAATTGGTCTCTTTCTCAAATTTCAATTCCAGTCTAGTAAACATTTTACTATTATGCTGTCTCCAAGTCAGAAGAGCCATTTAATACGCAGCATTTCTCTGTAATGACTGGAACCAGGTCATTGCCTCAGTCTTCCTTTAGAAGGAGACTGGGTCAAACTTGACTTATAGCAGGGTGACTTCTGTGGGGACTTGATTAGTTTTTGAGGGTTTATTTTGCTGTATCTCCACTTCTTAAGCATTCTTTCATAAATAAGGATAATGGGTTTGCATGCAATATTCTTGTCTAATTACCAGCGTAATATGGATATTGGATTTCAGGCACCTCACAGAGAAAAATACTGATACATGAAAAAGGACTAGACCTGGGACCTGGTGCTGCATTCTATCACTTCTAACAAGGTATCTGTGATTTCATAGCTCACTTGGGTAGTAAATCCAAGAATGAATTTCTCAAAAGCATGAGAACTTTTCAGAGTCTCATCTGCTCAATCTCCAAACAACATGGAAGTGCAAGTCCAAAACTCTTAATTTCAAATTGCCAGGTCATCTCCAGCTGATCTCCTAGTCATATTCATCTCAAAAAAACCCCAAACCAAACGAAAACATCAACAGCAGAGTAGAAACAGTTTAATGTTTCATGTGCAAAGGGAAATACTTCATTACAAGGTAAACAAGCAAAACATTACCCAGACTCCTGTTGCTGCCTTGTGAATCCTTCCTGGAAGAAGAACTGCTAGGTACACTGGAGACTGAATCATATCTCTGGGGACAGGAAAAAAGGAATCAATTCAGAGCAACAGGTGCAAAACCCAGAGATTATACCATCAGACAAGATATGATGAAAACTAAATACTCCATTTCAAATAATTGCCTAATTCCTTACTAGTTTCTTGATCCAGCAGCATGCAATTACTATTTTGCTGCAACAAGCTCATAGAGGACCCATTGGACCAGCAGACATTTTTTTTGCTCATGAATATACACACAACTTCATTGCTATGTAAGACATGATTATTATGAAAGAAATAAACTCAGTGTTTTGTGTCAATGGAAACTTCCACTGTTGCACTGTTCAACTGATGGGAGAAACCACAAGATGATGAACATGACATGCTGTCAGTCCTGTCCTGCCTAACTGCCTACTTGGGTTTCTCAACAGCCCCTCTGGGCCACAACAGCAAATGTCACAGGAGACACCAGGAAAAACCCTCTTGAAGTTGGTCAAGATGTTGAAATTTCGTCTCCAGTCCTCCCAGTGTACAGTGCAATGCCCTCCAGTGTTTACTCTGGAAACAATGCAGCAGGGACAGACAGACAGACAAAGCTGAGTTCTCAGTGTAACCCTGGCTGCAAGGGGAACTCACCTTGATGAACCGGTGAGGGGGGCTCCTTAGATCAAACATCGAACGGCTCACATCCAGGGGCCCAGCCAAAGCACTGGCTCTTAAATCACTAACTAATGAGACAAAAAGAACAATAAAAATCACATCAGCACCACTGCTAGGGAAAAAACTTAACTAAGAATAACTTTCACTAATCGCTGGAAATGATCTGTTCAAGCCTACAGATTACAAATGACCAAAATGGTTTAAAGGCAGTGTGATCTGCTGTTATCTGGTAATGTTTTTCAGGAACATGGGGATGGGGCAGGGGTGAAGAGATGCTGTCTTTTTCAAAAAATTAAATTTTTAATAAAACGATGTCAATTTTATACAGAAAGCTGTCTGTAAAATATAAAAAAGCAGAAATATTTTAATCATAAAAATATGTTGTTTACCAATAATAAGTAGAATTTCAGAAAATCATTAATGAGTTTACTTTTCAGTTTTTTTGTGTGGAGGTTTTTTTTAAGATGAAGAGAAGGGGCTTCACATTAAAATTCAAGAATTTAATTTTGTACCTTCCAAATAAATACATTCTGTAGTTCTAAACCAACACACATGAAAAATATCACAGCACTCACTGCAACAAACTAGGTTTAGAGTTTTGTTTTAATAGTTTATAGATGGATAAAGTTCTAAGTTCTGAAACAGCTGTCAAAAAACTCTGAAGGAAAAATTTTAGAACTCTAATTTAGACACAATAGAAAAACCTTTCTTGTGTTTAAACTTACTAAGACAAAACTAGTAATGTGTTCTCTTTGCTTGAGGAAAAATGGAAAAAGAGATGATGGACTGAAGGGAAGATGCTCAAGACAGTTTAATAAAACCCATTTGGCTCCCACCACAGGTGCTTACAAAGCCTGGTAAAACCATATGTATTAAAGGCTGCTAAAATTCTACATGTGTTCTGTTCTCTTAAAAAATGTATGGAACAGTCTTTTCATGTAGTCTCTATGGTGATTCAGAATTCTTTTAAAACAGAACACAGACAGATATTTTCCCCCAGCTGAAAATGAGAATGCTGTACCATCCTAAATAAAACATCTTTAAAAATGTGAGCTGTTGCCAGCTTCCAATTTCATGGAGAGCGTAGACCTTTCCTGGAGTGTTGGAGTTTTCTGAATGTATTTGCCTTAGCAATCACAAGCTAGTCATTTACTCCAGTCTGAACAGTATTCACTACAGGACACATACACCAATGAACAGCACAGAAGACAATTTTTACCTAGGTAGCCAAACACTTTCTATCTAAACTTTTACTGTCTCGCAGCCCTCCCTCATTCCTGCACACTCAGAAGTGGGGACGTTGCTGCAGCTTCAAAAGCTAACCACAAAAAAAGTCAGCATATAGCATCATGCTCCATTTTGCACCTGTTCTTATCATCTGCTCCTGAATGCTTTTTGGTGCTTGCTCCTCTCCCCACATAGGTACTCCTGAGGCACTCCTCCTACCCAACATACTGCCTGGCTTCCTTTTTCCATGTCCCCCACTCCTCTTACTGGCAGCTGAAATCTCCAGTACTGCATCCTGGTTTGGATCACAGGCAACTAATTTGGCAGTATCTCACTTTGCCAATTTCTCTACCTTTGTGTGATGCATACAAGCCTTGTTAAGCCCCTAAAAGACAAAAAGTAACAGTGCAGCTGAAAATTAAGCAGAGCTGGCTCTGCAGATTGATTCACCAACCAAGGAGTGTCTGTAGCACACCGACCAGCTTGAGAACTGTGATAACCAAACAAGTCTTCTGTAGACTAATGGCTTTTATTCCTCTTACCTATAAACCCTGAAAAGGGGAGGAAGGCAGAGAAGCAAGGGTGTGGTCCTTCTCACCTGATCCATACAATTTCCTGCTATCTGCTTTTGCTGGGCAGCGCCTGATGAGATCAGGAGAGACGCGATGCTCCAGATAGAAGGGGTTGTAGACGTCACAGCTGGGCCACTGGAACGCGCCGTGCAGCTCTGCCTTCCGCTCGCCAAACGAGGCTCTGGCTGACTCTGTGAGGCACAACAAACAGCAATTGCAAGAGTTCCAGACACAACACATGCTGCCTGGCTTCACAAGGCAGGCAGAGTGCCTTCAGGGCAAAGGACAAAATATTTCAGTATTATCTACTCTGGGTAAAGGGGGAAGAAAAAAAGAAAAAGAAAACACACATTCACATTATGGCAGGTTTCTACAGTGTGTGAGCAAACACTGGAATTAAATTGGCCATAAAAAACTATGCACACCCTCTCTTGGGGTTTTGCAGTAAATGCCTAAGTAGTTAAACACAGAAGGTTTCAAAGACAGACAACAAGACAGAAGTTAACCGCAAAAGTAGCACTCTGTGTATAGAAAACCTCCAAATTATTTAGTTGGCTACCCCCAGCATGTTCTGACTGAACTAACTGGGCCCCTAGATCTTCAGGAAGATCTTGTACAGAAAGATAATGCAGCTTGTGACTGCAGTTTCCTTATCTACTTTTCATGGCAAGTCTGTCCATGATAAAATCACCAGCCCAAAATTACTTGAATTGTGGGCTGAGGCATAAGTAGACATATCTGAGACTGCTTGAATCCCACCCCTTTACTCAGCTCAGAATAATTTCAGAAAAAACATGTATGCCTTGGTCAGCAAAACAGTGAGGAACACTGCTGTAGTGTTCTTTACTGTCTGGACTAAAAGAAGTCATATGTAACGGCATTTTAGAGAATGGCATGACCTGGATTCTGCCAAACTCTGATATTTGCTTCCTTCACTTCCCCTCCCTGGACTTCAACCTGTCTCTTAAAAAATTCTTTACTCTGCAATAAAGTACCTTCAGATCTGCAGGTATCTTGCACCGTAAGAGGCAAACTACCACTGCTCAAGAGTCCTCTCCTGCATGTGTTAGTAAAGTAAAAAACTTAAACACTGAGATGGAACATGGGCAGTGATAAAGCAAGAACTCAAGCAAAATGGGCTTGAGCATGATGTAAATCAGGATGAACACTAAAAGTGAGGCCACAAAGAATTGCTACACAGCAGATGATGGAAAATCCAATGTTCCAGACCAGGAGCACTTCTTCCTGCGAGCTTACTTCTGTGAGAGCCTGAGACACACTGCAGTGAGCACTGAAGAGAAAGGCTGCCAGAACTTAATTGCTTTCAGAAGGGCTGCCAAGAGCTAACTCTGAGCATGTCCTGTTTCACTAAAGGAAAATGGCCAGACATGCACAGAAAATGGTGAGGAACTGAGAACAGCACTTGGACTTCTACAGATATTTAACAACAGTCTAAGAAAATAGTACCCTGAATACATTTTTTGAGTATGCTGGTGCTTTGGCTAATGTGAAAAAAGAACAACAGCACACTTCACTCTATTTAGTAAATCTCCCTAAAAAGTAAACACTGCATTTTTAAGCACAACTTCATGCAGCTTAAAGCTGCATACTTAAAAAAATTAGTATTTATATTTGGAAAGAGAAATGAAAGTTGCCTACTTGACATAAGAGTCACTTTTCAATTATTTGTTCAAAAATTTAAAATATTTGCTCAAGAGTCAGGTCATCCTGCCAAAAGACCTAACAGCTTGCAGCCTAAAGGACCACTCTGTACATCAGGTCCTTCAGAAATTATCAGGAAGCAGAATTCTCAATGTAGACAAGTCACTGACTGTTAGGATTGTGTAAGAACAGCATGAACAAGGAAAACATTCACCTAAAGGCTGTTAGATACATCTTCCTTCTCTCTGGAGAACACCCATTCCTCAGAGTCCTTGATGAACTTCTCTGTACTGTATTTTGACGATGAGATTAGACTAAGCAAGGCAGAGCCAGCAGCAAAGGGGATAATCAGGAGCATGTCCTGCTTTTCCATAGCATATCCAACCACAAACTTACAACAAGTAGCTACTGAAACAGCAGGCAACTGGGGAGATCAGGCTCAGAGATGAGGGGGCCTCACATGTTCTACCTCCAGCCCTTCAGCTGCCTGTTAATGGCTGCTGGCATGCCAAATGAAGCCCACGAGAAGATGGGGCACAGAATGGCCAGTCTGCACTGACTTAGCTTGGCCATGGTGCCAGTGGTACATGCAGCAGTGGGTGGGCAAGAAGTTTGGTAACAGCCCTGCAGGAGCAGGAAAGAAGTAACAGCAGGGACCTAGGGAGAAGAAGAGGGAAGGGTGGGAATAAAACCCCACAATCACAAAAAAGTTAGTTAGGACTGCATTAGTTGTTATGCAACATATGATTGCCTTCTTTCAGTTATTAGGCTTTTCACCTTCAGAAAAGAAATAAAGTCACATGAGGCTAAGAACATACCACCAGCTTATCATGTCCTTGAGGCAAAGCAATCCTAGAGAAAACAACTGTTCAGGTATGTCTCCGTGCCAAAGTTTTCCCTTACCTAATTCTCTGCATCTCCTGGCAGGACTAAAAGCCTAACAGTAGCATATGCTCTGTAACTGACATCATTCTTTTTAAATGCCACTGTGTCTAGATTGAAAGTACCTCATTTTGGCAGTTTGAGTATTGGAAGTAACAGAGGATGAAGTACAAGACTGTTGTGAAGCAGAAAAGAAATAGTACCATATGAAACCTCATAACAGGGGATCTGTGCCCCCTGGCCTCCCAAAAACAGCAAAAGGAGCAGGAAATAATAGGGACAAAAAATTCTGCCAGATAGTAGCATCTGCCATCTATTGGCAAAATTTGAAAAGGAAGATGTGTTAGTATGTTAAAACATACCAGAATATTAACCATGAAAGTCAGAACACCCTCCTCCTTTTACTTGAGAGATATGGATACTGGGGATATGTTAGGTCTTTCCTGTCTTGTCTCCACTAAATTCAATACATTCTTTCTAAAGATTCCATTTCCTTTAAGCATCTTCCATTACTTTTGAATATGAGCACTGGTGTGCAATCATCCCATACAGTTTTATTCACACAACATCACAGAGATTCACAGCTGGATGACACTCTTCCCAAAACCTCTCTGGATTTCCAGAGAGAAAAGAAACAAGCTCCCTATTCTCCTGGGACCTGACAGCACCAGCCTGGCAGAGCTCAAGCGTTTGGACAATGCTCTCAGGCACCTGGAGTGACTCATGGGGTGTCCTGTGCAGGGCCAGGAGCTGGATTTGATGATCCTTGTGTGACCCTTACAGTTCAGAACAATCTATGATTCTTTGAAACAAGACCAGGCTTCTAGCAAAGTTCTGCAAACATGTTTTCAGTAGGAATACTTAACAACATTGAAGGTGCAGCAGAAGCTAACAGCAATTTCAGCAATACTGTCTGCATTTTACCTTTAATCCCTCCAGCATGTGAGATACCAGGAAGGTTCTTTGGCTGTACATAAGCCATTCTGAATGGAGGGACCACAAATGGCACCTCCTGGCCATCCAGGGGCAGCTTGGAAAGCAAATAATCCTCAGAACAGCCAACTTGACGCTTCACTGACACAGAAGACAATGGAGGCTGCTCTACAATAGTTGGCTTGCTTGCAGCTACTGCTTCAGATTCCTGCACCATGGAAACTGCTAAAAATAGAGAGCAAGACAGACAGTGCACATGTGCATTAATTTTTGAACAATACTATGAACAGATCTCTTCTACTTAATAGTATCTCTGCTTGATACTTTACTTAACAGCTGCTAGTATTCAGTTTTACAGCATTCAAGACTAGCATCAGGAAAAGATATTCATCCTCCTGACACCTGTACTGATCCAAACTTTGTTGCCCAAGCTTCTGTATTTATAGCTACCTTCTTAAGTGAATTTGCACAAGAGCTACACTTGTAGCATAGATGAGTTCTTCAAACAAATAAGATACCAAACAAAACTCTGAGTTAAAAATAAACAAAAAGCATTCAAATTCTCAGAGTTTGAAATATATAAGATCTTTACACAACCTTGGGTAACAAAGCTGGCTTTTTTGGACAGTATTCTAGACTGCAAAGAGCAGACTTGAGACAACTGTTATTTCTCAGTTCCAATTCATAATATTAACAAGCATGGGTTCAATCTCCAAGTGGAGGTATGGAAAGAATTCTGAATGTTGTAAGAGAAATCAAATTTATCAGGGGTAACACAGTAATTCTATTAATAGGAAATCTCATCACTAATGCAGCAAAACATTTGTTAAACTCTCATTATGTCAAAACTCACAATCATTTTTTTCCTCATCCACGCAGAAACACAATTTACAGCAGGTTTTTATACATTCTGTTGCCATTGTTTTCAGTGTTATAATTTAGAGGGGACCTCAATCAGCAATCCAGTGCAGCTATCAGACCTGAAAAACACAATAAAACAAAGCAAAGTAGATGGGAGTAAGTAAAGTCAGAATGCAGTATTATCAGCTATTTAATAAGCAGTTGCTTTTTATACACAGTCCCAGGATCAATCAGAAAGTTACTTCAGTCATAAAAGGATCAGAACCATCAGATTTCTCTCACTGAGAAAAATCACTTTTATATAAAAGCACAAGGAAATAGGTAGTTTTAACATATGGCATTTAAATACTTTCAGTGATCCACCCAGACAGGTCCCTGTCTTTTGGGAACACTGAAATTCTCCTCATATTTGTGTGTGCCACTGGGCTTTGGAGTTTACTCAGCTTTACAACTGTTTTGACATGGTATTGTCAAGCCATTTGCACGATGTGTTTTTAATTCTGTTTCCCTTGTTCATGTTTCTCCTATCCTCTTTCACTCCCCTACTATTTTCACATACATCCATACATGTTTACATTTTTCACTCGACATACTCCATACTTTTAACTTGAAAACAGGCTTTATGAAGGATGCCAAAACTGCCTTCTTTGAGAAGCTACTGCTTTCTCATAATTGTATACACATGAAACTGAAGACCTGGTTTATTATATAATTGTTTGGTGTGCACACAGAAATAAAGCACGCTGACTTTCAGCAAAATAAGAGCCATGTAATCTACAAAAGAATGAGAACAAGTCTCTAACAGCTGGTTAACATTATAAGAACTTTATGACAATACTAACTGGCCTCATTTAAATGTCTTTATTCATATCCTTATGCTCTCTTTTCAGAGAGACACAGACAGCTGTACTGCCTCCTGTCCAAAACTTTAGCTGTCTAAAGTCCTTTCACATCCACCTTAAAGTACACAAGGTTCTTAGGAGAGCACACCCAAGACACAATTCTAAATCAATGAAGATAAGAAGACACCAAACAGAACATGAACATAGGTTGAAGGGATGAGGAAGGTAAGTAAGATAGAGGGGGAAAGCATGGAGAAAATATGCAGTTTTAGCAAAAAAAAAGAAAAATGGACATGTTTGCTCAGTTCTTTCAATTGCAAGAAATTTCAAAAGCATCTGTGCACCAACACAGAAACCATTCCACTGCAGCTTGAACAGTGCCATAATAGTCTTTGTATAGTCAAAGACAGCTAGAGAATCACACAAAGTCTATAGAAATAAATGTAATATTCCCCAAATTTTTCTTGCATTAAAAGCCCCTCAAATTCTGTAGATGTCAAGTGGAGATAGTAAGCTATGGACACTTCCTCTAACTCAAAGACAATTACTTTGCACAAAATCCCTCTCTCAGTACTTGCCTTCATCTTAAAACTGCCCATGAGTGTGAGTACAGGAAGAGATCTGCATCAAAAACCTTCAGAGGCAGTGCCACCAGCTCCAGAACCTGCTCTGCATCTTTACAGAAGCATGAAAAGAGGCATGAGAATTTCTCATTAAATTCTCCATGGTTCAAATGATCAGACTTTCACTGCTGCTCCTCCCTTGGAGTCATACTCATGATAGCCAAGGCTGCTAATTTACTTTGGGTTCCCTTGCAGTGATTTTCCTTCCCAGCTGTTATCAGTATACAGCTGGAGTTAATATGCTTCACTCTTGTTCACCATGTTTAAACTGGACTGAAACAGCTGCTCTGTTTGCTCCAAGCTTTGCAACAATGGTATCTAAGCCTCAGTGGCAGTTTGCACAGGCAAAACAGACTTTTATCTCAAAATGTCCAGATAGAATTTATTCGCTACTGCTGCTGAAGGAACCAAAATGTTAGTACTGCCCTACTTCCTAGCTACATAAAGTAGAAAAATTCATTTTTCTGCATCAGAGAAAATTCAGTTCATGGTAGAGAATTGTTTAGCTGCAACAATTAATGTGAGCAAAGAAACAAATGGAAATCATCTGTCTCAAGCAGCTGCCTTTCCTTCACAGGGGTGAGTGCCTTACCTAGAAAGAAAGGGCTTCCTATGGGCATTGAGGATTTAGCAGTCATAATGCACTTCTCCACCTCCTGTCTCCTATCATTAAAAAAGACCAAAAAGACCATTTTTCACAGCAATGCCAAGTCAGCTGTGATAGTCTTTAACCATTGCATTTTTCCCCATTTATCAATATGCAAATGTTCATACATTTTTCTTCTATCTAAAGACAAATATAAAGCAATTCATTAGTGCCTACTGTAAAGAAGAGTTAGGATTACAGATTGCTCTTTAGCAATAGGCAAGGCAATATCAACAGTGAATGGCAAAGTATATAGACACACATTCTTACAGCCTCCATTTCAGTTTTAGCTTAATTATAGGAGTTTGAAAAGAAAGTTCCATGACTAAGAGACCAGAACACTGTTTACACTTCCTTAAACTTACAAATGTAATGTTTCAGTGACAAACTTGCACTTGGGCCCCTAGCCTTGCACCACAGCCACATTACAAAAAAAAAGGCTGCATTTGCTGAGGGACAGGCTGTTTAGACACAGTGCTCCCTCGTTCTGCTTAGAGCACTTTATGCAACCAATAACATGGATGGTCTCAATTACTTTAAAAAGTTTTAATTCACTTAATTAAACTACCATGATAAATATTGTTGGTTTTTTTGTTTGAGCAATCCTGGCAGTAAATTAGATGGCTTGGCTCCCACAATATATTTTCTTGTATCTGTATTTTCCAAGCTGCCTACAGTTATTTATACAACTTTCACTGCATGCAAAAGTTTTCTCTTAACCATGTGGGAGAGAAAGAAATTTAGCAGGTTCTGTTGTGTATTTTATTACCTGAAAATAAACAAAAACATTGTAGAAGACTAAGCAAGTATTTAATGATCTTGACAGAAGTTGACATTTCTATCAAAGGTTAAACTTATCCCACATGCCAGATCCTTTTTGCTGGTGTTTGCTACCCAAAAATCCTCAGTATATAATTTAACAGTTGTAAAAAGGTTGTACTAACATGAATTTATCTGGGAATATATTTATGAAATAAACCAGAAGTGTAGAGACATTTGTTAGGTGCACCACCAAATCCCAAAGAAGTACTGACTTCCCAGCAATGTCATCCATTTTAACAAGAAGACTCCTTGACTTTCTACACTACTTTTTGGGGTCAGTTTTTGTTGGGCAATATGCACATAACAAGGGCATCCTCAATTTTTGAGATTCTAGACTGACAAAAGGATGGGGGGGGAAGAGAATTCACCCTCATTTTCAGACAAATAGAGAGAAATCACTTTGCAGAAGAGGGAACTGAACCCACATCTTGTCACTTGTGCGTCAAATTTTCTTTTTCTTGGTGTTTTTCACCAAATTCAACAAGCCATTTCATTTCCCTTTTCCCAGTATCAAGCCAAAGTCAGATAAGCAAATGAAATTCAGCAAGAGTACTTCCACACTAAGGCAAAAAGAGAGCCAACCTTATTAGAACATCCTAGAAACAGCAGTTTAAAACCTAACCACACACATACACTGAGTCTAGAGAATTATAATAACTATTATTTTAATGGGTTTAGATGGAAAACATAAATTATCTTAATGATTTCCAGATTCCTCTGATAGAAATTTTGACTGAGCTAAAATCAGATAAACAGAGTATCAAAGACTTTAGTTCCAAATGCCTCCAGAACAATTACAAGACAGAGATGTTTGGAGAAGAAAGTAAATATTTTCAACAACTCATTAAATAAAAGGAACATGATAGAAAACGGATGATAGCAATATTAAATATTAAGAGCTGAAAGCAGTCTGAAAAGAAATGTCAGGTCTTTACTGCCTTATGAGGAAAGGGTGTTTTGCAACAAGACTGCAGGTTGCCAATGAATTTTACTGCATTTGGTCACAGCTCTGCTCCCTAGGAGTTGAACAGGTAACACATTTAGAACTACACAATAGAAACAAAGGTGAAATAGCTGCTCTCAAACAGGGAAAGCTGGCTAAGCCAGTGGTTTCAAACATTTTGAGATTTATTGCCAGTCATAAATGATAATAATGCATTCTCAGATCTGCATTTTAGAAACATACCACAGCAAAGTTCTAGTAGCAGTAAGTTCTCACACAGCAGGATGTGTAAAACAAAATACCCAAAAAAAAGGGATTATCAGTTGTCATAAAGCATTTGGGACAGATCTTTGAATGACTTAAGTGTCTACAGCTCCAGGAGCCCCAGAGGAGCCAGGACCCTTTGCAACATATGAGGACCTGCCCTCTGGAGAAAGTGAGCTCAAGCTTGCTAGCTCACACCTCAGCCAAACACCTCATTTCTGATACCTCCTCTGCTACCTGTTCATGCTGCTCTATCACTTTCTGCCTTTTGGATCCACAAGATGCAGTCAGTCCCAGGCATATAAATCCTTCAGAGAGCACAACAGCACCAGCTCAGCTCTCCAGATGTTTTACAGAAGCACAGCAAAAGCTGCTTCTGATGTAGGTCAGATGGATTATCTTTTGATGGGGCAGATGCTGCTCCAGGCTTAACTTGCACAGGCAGCTGTTTTATGGTTTTGCTTCTGGGGGAGAGTGTCTGGGAGCTGTGCACCCCTCTCAGCACAGCTCTTCAGCTCAAGAGGGGTGGCTGATGGCCACCACGTCTCAAAACCAGCCAGCCCTAGTAAAACAGCCTCAATGGTTTTGAGACTTTTGCCTCCAGGTACTTTGCTACTACAGCAGCAAGGACAGCACATGTACCCACACACATCTACCAAAAATATAAAGCCCACAGTTAAAAAAAAAAAATTAAAAATACTAGTTTTATGGGGACTGTATGCAGGTCTGACTTGTACTGCCCACATAGGAGAGACATGTATTTCAAGTGGGCCTGAGCATGTGAAAAGAGGACACAGCTTTCATTCCTATTCATTATAAACTTGAACAGTAGCAGGATGTCTGCAGGAATTACAAAAAGAGGAAACAAAAAATGTCATGCCAACACACACCTACCAGGTGCATGATAAGAAGCTCCTTTCTGTACCTATTTCTGCAAGAAGCCCACAGCAGTGATATTTGCAGTAACCAGTGGGTGGGTGTGTGCATACCTACACTCCCCTTCTCTGCTTGTAGCCACAACTCCTGCAAGAGCATGAAAGCTCTGGAAATTTGCACACAGAGATTATTCCACTTCTTCTGCCTTCCAAGGAAATGACGATAATATGAGGCTTTCTCTTTTTTTGTGACTGGAAAAAAAAAAAAAGGGATTTCATCCTGAAAGCAGTGGATCACAAAGATGATACTGAAATAACACAAGAGAAAAAGAGAAGTTATGAGGCTTTTGAAGGACACAACCAGAAAGACATTCTTGTGAGAGACATCTTACCAGCAGTTCAACAGATGCAAAACTCTCCCAGTCCAGCAAATGAAAAAAAGAGTGTAATTGGATATTTAAAACTCAAGAGAAGACCATGCATCATTAACCTAGTTTAGCTGAAGGAGATTTTACGACAGACCATTGCACAGCCTGCCTTTGGCAAAGAGGCTCCCAGTGTTGTTTGAGCAGTTATGCAGTGGAATCAGGTAACAGAAATAGATAGTAAAGTCACACTCCATGATGCAAACAAACCACCAACTGCCCAGGCTCAGGAAGCATCTTCCCACGCTGGTAAATGATGACACAGCAGCACATCAGGGGAAACTTTACATGTTCCTCTCACTGATCACAAAAACAGGAAACTGAATGGAACAGATAATGGGTATGAGCTGTTAGTCCTGTGCTGCAACCTCCTCTCATTCACTTACAGTTTGCTAAAGCAGAATTTTGCTTCTGAAGACCAGAAGGCCCATTATGAGCCCATGTCCCACTCTCCTCGGCTTCTGACACCAGTGGATTTCAACAAGTTATGACTGCGCTACACTCAGAAACTTTAGCAGAAAGACATGTTTTTATTTCAGAAAATATTACAATAACTAATTTCCCTCATATATTGTAACTGTCTCCAGGAACTATCCACCTCAGCCTCAAAATATCATAAGATACTAAATGAAATATTTTCTCACCTTAGACTAACACTTGTAAAGACAAGCTTGCTCTCACTCTTACAGCACCGTACTGACATTCCAAACTACCAGTCCCTATCGGCTCTGCATCCTTCTGACTGTATTTTGAGCAAATGAAAAAGATGAGGAAGCCTGCAGACAGCATCTCCACACTTCCTTTGGTGACTGCCATAGCTTTCAGGTAAGATACTGTTTGCTGGGCTCTCCTACAGATAACAGTTGCAGGCAAAGTTTACAACTCTTGTGATCAGCAGGAGTGCTTAATATGCTTAATATGTCACTGCTATCACCCAGGATGTGACAACTTTCGAGGGAAAGGAAACCACCCCAGATATCAGTTCTTAGCTTAGGAGTTGTCAATAGCAGTAAAAGCAGAGCTCACTGTGAGCCCATGAGCTGCTCTGCACCTTCTCCTGCCAACAAGGTCCAGCTCTAATTGTGCCAGGGCAGAAACTTCTCCTGGAGCAGCCACATCTTCCCACACGCACTTCTGAGGGAACATACCGTGTCCCACTCCAGCTTTGCCTTCTCTTTCCACCCTCTCTGCCCAGACAAAGATGATCTAATGTATGTCTCTCTTCGTGCAGGCCCTGAGCTGAACCCTAAAGATCACTTGTGCAATCTAGCTGTGGTCTCATTCAGCTCAGCAGCTGCTTCTTCCCAGGGCTCCAGCCTGGAGGAGGCCAAGAGGCTTTCAGCACATCTGCACACACAGCCCAGGCACAGAGCACCAGAGCACATCACAAAGCAGAACTAACTGCTCCTGCCTACTTCCCCTAAGAAAAATAAAGCTGAGCAGGTGTGTGTGCTTGAGCTATTGTGCTACAGGAACAACTGCTTCTGCTTTTCAGGCACCCCTTGGAGAAGGGGAACAAACCCTGGCACGAGTACAGGATCCAAAGCTGTCCTTCTGACAGGAGCCCCAGGGACACCCTGCCTCTGGTTTAGCCCTACAGCCTTGCACCTGCAGCCCTCAAATGCAGACCTAACCCAATCCTACCCCAGGATGCAAAACATTAATATTATAATTTACAAGTGCCAAAAGAAAAAATTCCGTAAATATGAACCAGTTTTTCTAGTGTGAGATTTATATTTGTATTAAGAAGGAAACATTATAAATCTATCCCATGACAAAGCTTAAAACTTTGCATTTTAACATGCTGAATCTCCTCTGCTCTGGGCTGTAAAAGTTGATATAATGTTTCTTCCTAATGTTGCATTAGGCAAGAAACCAATTCATCCAATTACTGATCTGACAACACTGTTCCTGTGAACAAAAGATAAATTCACTGACTTGGACAAGAATGTACAATATTGTATGTATTGGGGCAGTAAACAAAAGAATAAATCCATTATGTTGGACTGCAGACCTTTCTGGATTCAGATGGAAAACGGCAAAGCAAGAGTTGAAGTCAGGACACCAGAAAAGAAAGCTGAAGAGAGTAAAATATCTGCAAAAAAAGAACTTGGCTTTTGATGAGAACATGGAAAGAATTCAACATAAGATAAGTCCTTTGCTCTAAGCAGATTAGGAACAAATCACAACAATCACCAATTGTTACTTTATAACCTAAGACTTTCTTTATGTATTCTGTGTCAGGTTTTAATCCAATTTTTTTCTCTTTCTGCAGTTAATGCCAAGAAGCCATGAAAATAGAACTGTCAGCAGTCCTTCTATAGCTCTGATACCAAACAAAACTGGAAACATCTGGATTCATTTTTCAACAAGACAGCCAAGGAGAAGGTATTTTAGGCAAGAGCATCTACCCGTGGAGTTCCCTAACATGGCTAAATGTGTCTAGTTTTGAAAAGATGGCCCTTGGAAATCCACTCAATGCAACACTGAAAAAGAGCATTGAATGGCACTCAGGATTCCTCAGCTGCTGCCATGACCACAGAGCCATACAGAAAACACATGGATACACATACACCATCCAGACAGTGCCTTCAACAGCTCTTCTGTATATTTGGGGGAAAAAAGAGGAAAAGAAAAGGAAGCAAACCCAAGGAGTTTTGCATGGAAAAATAGTTTCATTACCATTAAAACAAGAATGAAGATGGATAATTTCTTTACATATACTTGGGCACACACTGCTTTGTTTTAGGTGAAGCAATTTTTTAATAGTTATTTTGCACATAATTGTTATCCTGTTTCATGATGAAGACAAAAACCCCATCAATTATGGAGATTCCAATAGGAGAGAATTCCCTGTTCAGCAGTTCTGCCCCAAAGAGTCACTGTAGAACCAGTTACACAGTGGGGAGAGGAAGCAAACATGCAGGCTGTAGAGATGAAAGCTGAAAGACTGTCTGAGATTAACAAAGGAAAGGTGACTCAAGTACATTTCATATATGAAAACAGGTTAAATGAATGAATCAAGAACAGGAAATGGGAACTGATCTTGAATAATTCAAATCCAAACCAGACTGGGAGTATGGCTCTGCAGGGCATGTGCACTGAGCTCAGGAAGCTGTCTAAACACACACTGAAATAAAAGTCCAGAAGGATACTGTCCTTATAAAGTACAACTATTTGTTACTTTTTGCAAGAAATCCACCCAGAACCACTATGAGAGCCCCAGCAGTGCCTCTCAGAGCTGCACTGGCTGGAGCTGCTGGCAGCTGCCCAGCCAGATGAGTGGTAACCAGGCATTGTGTAACAGAGGCATTTTTCTTTGCACAGACATGGGGAGAAACAGCAGAAATCAAAACTGTCTCAATTTAATGGCAGTATCTAAGATCCCAGTCATTATTGGCCAAATGCTGCTACAGGTCTGGGACCTGGTGGTGGGGCTCTGCTCCCTTCTGAGGAGACAGAGGTCCTGAGAGCAGAAGCTGCCTTTCCCTTAGGACAGAACTGTTTAACTACACAGTGAACAATTGCTACACCGTAAATGCATGGGTTTTAAAAAAATTCTATTGAGTTTAAATCAACACTCTTCCTAAGAGATTTTGGATCCATGATTTCACACCCTGGTCAAACCACATCTGGAAGTACCTATACTACTGAACAGAATGAAAGCCAGAGTAATTTAGGCAGATGTTCTGTGTTTTATTAAGATCTCATGGAAGAAATTTTTTTGCAACTCTGGTCACTGATGAGAAGATGGAGAACTGAATGGGAAAGTCAGAAAAAGCTCCCAATCTAGAGGCCAACAACTCCCTTTTTGCAAAAGTAATTAATGGAGAAAGAAAACCCAACAAAACCAACACAGAAATAAAATGTTTAGAATTTCTCCCTACCGCAAAATTAAACTGGTCTTGAGAATGTTTTGTTGTCACTTAAGAGTGCTGAACAACAGAATTTATCTCAGAAACAGGATGCAACTTGCTTTTGTATCAATTCACCACTAACCACAAAGGCACAGCTCAAGTGACTTTTACACCTCATCCTGACCAACCCTCCTGTCTGCATGGCAGGTGCTTTCCTTATTGGAAATGTACAAACACAGTGCACTCACTGCAGGCCTGACCTTTACAAAGAGAATTCTGCCACAGCCTCACATTGCTCTGCCCTCTCTGTCCTGGTCAGGGGCTGGGCCATCTCTGGCCCCATGAACCCCTGACCCAGCTTCAACAAGCAGGGTGGGCAAAGCCACCTCCAGCCCCCTCTGCCCACAGAGAACTCTGGAGAGAGAGGGACTGCATTCCTGCAGGGAGAAGGGACCCCCAGCTCTGATGATGAGGCTGTGCCACCAAAGGCAGGCAGCCTTAGGCTCTCCATGCTTCAGCCAGGGCTGAGGCACTACACTGTGCATCCATGCAGGAGCTCCAGGGCCCAGAGCCAGGCCCCCCTGCCCAGGCTGCAGCACTCTGCACCTGCTCACAGCCAGCTCCAGCCTCCAAAGCATAGGTGCCAAATTAGTGGAGTGCCATGGAGGTTTCAAAGTCATTGGGACATGGCCCTTCTAGACTGCTTTTTTTCAAAGCTGGTTTAATTGCCAAAGGAGTATCTCCAGAACTCACTCTTCAGGCCATTGCAGTGACCACGAGGAGCCCCCAAACATCAACACCCTTCATTTGGGACCTCTGTTCTGTCCAGTTTAAGTCTGGCTATTAGATGACTGAAAAACAAAGATTCAAAACCAAATCACCAGGGTACAATTTACAGGAAAGATAAGCACCAGATTGATGACATAATTGATTTTTGGCACTGAATTAGTGCAAACTTCAGCTGCAATGACAGGCAAACAAATACTCATACTAAGCTTAAGACAAGTATCCTCGCCAATTCTGCATGGTTTGATGTATTAAGATCATTTAAAAAATATAATGGAACACAAAGAAGCTCAAGCAAACCCAGGTTCTGAACCTCTTCCCACATGAGGCTTCTCAGTTTAGATGTGAAGATCCAAGATCCATGCTGGCTGCAAAAGGCTTCCAGGCTAACTTCTCCGTGCACAAGGAATCCTCCTGATGGAGCCTGAGCAGCATTACAAACTACAACAACATGGCTTAAACACAGACTGTTCCACTTCCAGTCAGAGCTTGCTCTGCCTTTCACTTTAAAGAGATGAGATCTTAAGTTCTCTGCTGACAGAGATTGGGTGTTGTCCTACTTAGATTAGAGAGAATATTTACCAGATTTAAGGTATCTGGGGAGATAGCAACTCAGAGCAAACAAAGCCATTCCTCTATAAAATTGAACAAGAGTCCAAAGAGAGGAGAAATACTTCAGGATATGCATCACATAAAACTCACTAAATGAAGTAAATAGCACCTTAATCAAGCAAAAAAGTTCAATAAATGTTTCACCAAAGTCCAATTGTACTGCTGGAGTAAGCCACAGCAGATAGGAGAGACATGACAGGCCTCAGGCAGCCAAAGTGTGGTTTCCCAGCTGAGGCTGGGCTGGCCAGGCAGGCCCTGTGGCTCTGCCCTCACACACGGGGGCTGCATCTGCCTGTCCCAGCCCTGCTGAGAGGGCTGGCTGCTCCTGGGGGCTGCTCAGCTCTGCCCTGCCAACAGCCACTCCTGCACGACCCAGTAAACACGCAGCTGCACGCTGAGCTGGCCCAGCTCACTGATTAGATACAAAATCAAACGACCAAAATAAACAACTTTTTTTTTTCTTTTAAAAAATAAGTAGTTTTTCAACTCTCCCTGTGGATGACTGCACAAGGTGGGGTCAGAATGCAGTGGGGAAAATGGGGGCCAGAGCAGGACTGCCCATTTCACAGCCAAGCCACAGCCCTGGGGAGTGCATTTAGAGTAACTTACAACAGAAACTGAACCCCCCACCAGCAGGATGAGCGAAAACCAAACCAGCAGATACTAAACAAGTGACAGAACAAACAAGCAAAACAAGTAAACCTGAGGTTTAGGACAAAGAGAAAGAGACCAGTGCCTAAACCTTTTTTCCAACATTTAAATTAATAGCCTACACACACATGACTGAACAATCCCGCCCACATTCATTCTTTCCACAGCATAAGAAGAAAGAGGAATTAATCACTTGGGGATCCATCATCAAATTAAATGCAGGGGAGGGCAGTGGAATTCATGTGACATCTGTGAAGTCCAACACACCCTCTGGGTGAAACGTTTCTAGTAGGTGTCATTTTTACAAGAATTGGCAAGAATCAAGGGACACTTCAGTAATAAATGTATTCTCTTGAAATTAAGTATTGCTTAACCACATATATTCTGCAAATATATATTTTAATATTTATCATACAGTTGGAAAAAGGATGAAAAATTAAACTCCCCCACTCCTGGATTTATGCCCTAGCCACTGAGTTGTAAGATCACAGCTCACCTAATGAATATTTGTGTACTGAAAGCAAGGTGAGACAGTTTAATAAGTAAGAAGCCAGAGACCACCAGCCCAGAACAGCACAAAGGTTTATGGGTCTAGCACTCTCTCGAGAAATGAAGGATACAAAATCAGAACTTGATTCTTCACATGTGTCTAACAGCTATAGAAACAACCTAGAAAGAACAGGAAGGGAGGGAAAAAAGGCATAGCAATGTATTCCCTTACAGAGTTTTTAAGTAGTCCTTATTCCCTGATTCCTGCCTCTCCAAGAAGAACTTATCAAGGTATACCTCACTTCTGAATGCCTGGACACCCAGCTAATCACCACTGTAAAAACTAAAGGCACATAAAAGCAGCAAACCTTAGTGCATTCAGCAAATATCACTGGGGAAAACCTGAGCCTGCACAGATCAGAGACTGAGGGCTGGGACTGCAAGGGTCCAGCTCCAAGGTGTGGGTGCTCACAGGAGCTTTTAGATGGGAAGGCATTGGACAGCTGCAGCCCCGTGAACATCCCGAGTTATTTTCCTGCACAATTACAGCAGGCTGACTGGAAGTGTGCATTGTAGGAACAGTCACAACACCAACCTTCTCGTTCTTATCTAGAGAAATCAAATCCACATCAAAGGAGAGTTACAAAACCAGCTTAATTAATGATGGTATTTATTTCTGATTGCTGTTTAACAACCTGGGTGATCCAAAACACCCAGGATCCAGCTTCATGGTATGGATTCAACAACTGTGAACAGGACAACTTGAAACAGCTTACAATTATACCTGCTGCTTTAGCAGTGCTCGTGGATACAGCAGGACATAACTTCGGTAAATATGTGTTTTCTGATGCTAATTTCATCCCACGCACAGGGAAACTGTCTAGCTATATTCATAACTTCCTTTGGAGTTGTGGCTAAACCACATCTCTAATTACCTGCAGCAGATGAAGATGATCTAATTAGCTATTGCTGGTCTGTGACATCACTTAGCTGCTAATTCATACAGAACATCTGAATTTTAGAAGGCCATTTTCATACAGCAATAGCGCGCCGAAACTGTTCTAAGTACAACTGAAGTGCAACTGTCCTAAGTACAACTGTTCTATATACAACTAAGTACAACTGAACCTCGCACCTAATTTGAATGAAAATTCAATTCCCCGGTACTTCAAAATAGTTACTACTTCATTACCCAGTTAGTACTGGGAATGAATAATTAGTGCTTCATTCTCCAGTACTTCAAAATAGTTACTACCTGCCTGCATCTCCCAAAGTCGATAGGACTCACAGACACTCGGCCGCCTCCGCCGGGGCAGCTCCTGCTCCCCGCTGCCCCGCCCGCGGCCCCCTCACGGGGATCCTGCCCTGGCCCCGCTGCCCGGCCCGGTACCTGCTGGGATGGCGCTGCGGGCCCCTCCGCTCGCCGGAGCTGCTGCATGGACGGGGACGAAGCCGGAGCCGGTGCCGCAGCCGGTGCCGCCGCTCTCCCCGCGCTGGAGCCGCCGCTCGGTGCGCGCCGCCTGCCCTCACTCGGGCCCTGCCGCTCTCCCGTCCTGCCCTCCTCAGCCGGGCACGGCCGCTCTCCCCCGTCCTGCCCTCCCCAGCCGGCCAGGTGCGCTCGGCAGCGCTTACTCACCGATCGCTATCGCCCAGGGGGAGTTTCCCCGCGGCTCGGGACTCTCCCGCCTCACCTGAGCTACTCGCCGGGGCAAGCTTGCCTCCAAATGGCTGCCAGCGACTCTTCTTTGGCTCTTGCTGGACCGTGACACCTGCAGAGTCGGTCTAGAGCTGCCTCTCGCTTTGCTAGAAGCACAGTCAGGCTTCTGTTTTAGAGAGAAAAAGCGATTTTTTCATGTTTTACAATGTTAGAAAACGGCATGTCCAGTCGGAATATGGATCCGTGCTATCCGTATCCGATCTCACACGGCACGTGAGAAAGCCCCTGCCACGAGAGTGCATAGTTCGCAGGGTAATTTAGCGATCACACACAGCTGGTTGGTTTAGAATTTTCAACAGGAAGTTCTGGTTTGGAAATTTCTTTGCAGGAAGGAAAATTTCTGTAAGTGTCAAGGTGGTTTCTCCTTGATTCTAGTTTTGGTAACTGGAACAATACCCCAAGAGGCAAATATGAAGAAAAGGTGGGGCTGGATTAGTAGGGAAAGGTCTGTGTTTCCCCCAAGAAATGTTTACACTCTGAGAGTACTTAAATTTCCAGTCATTGAAGTTTTGTACAATTGTCCTCATAGGTCTTGATTTGCAGTCTTTAGTGGCTTCCCCATTCACCAAGATTGTATTTTTTCCTGTTACAATATTTTTCATTTTAAATTTAATAACACCACAGATCTGCTGCTAACAAAGAATTTCATGCCTGTCATCATGCAGTGTAACACAGCTACTTCAAGCTCCAGAGCCACTGTAAGGGGAGAGAGACCCTCTGCCAAAAGCACAGACATAAATTTTGAGCTGACAAAGCATCTCTGTTCATCTCTGCTCAGAGCCTGTTGCAAGTACTGGTATCACATAGCAGAGAGGCTCTGTCTCCTGTTAATGGAGCTTATGAGGTTATGCATGGTCACTGTTTTAAAGAAATACCAGTAACCTGGTATGCTTCCAGAATTATCTGAGTCCTCCTAAGGTGCACATTAATCACACATTTCAAGGCATCTCACTGGATTAATTTACACAACCAAACAGCTTTTTTGTCACTGGTTACAGAAGTGCCTTGTTAAACTGCTGATAAGGCCCCTGTATGCAGCTTGCTGCTATCAAGTTACCTGGGCATTGTCATGCTCCAGGGTTTTTCGGGCTCTCAGCTACTTCCAGTCCTGCCTGAACTACTTTCCAGCTGCTGGAGTTGCAGGGCAGCAGCAGCCATCCATTGGGACTGCAGGTTGCCTCTCTGACGAAGGAAAAGACATTAAAACCAGTACTTTTGACAAGGCAGTTAGAGGAAAAAACCAGTTTGCAATGTGACCTTCCTTCTTCATCCAGGCAAGACTGTGCCCTGTAATTTGAGAGGGCCTCTTAACACATCTCTGTGGCTCTTCTGATGGTTTGGGACACCTTCCAATCTTTTCAGCTGCTTGAAAATTGGGAAGTTTGTTTCAATAAGCACAAAATTCAGCTGTGCTGAATTTCAGGATGTGGACAACCTGATCTTGTGTGCATGGGGAGAGCATTACCGTCCTGTGATGTTTTTAGCTGAGATGGGAGACAAACCTCCCTCCTTCCTTGAAAGATTTTTGTTGCATACAAACCTAGCCTGAAGATCTGCAGTGAAACCAATTTTACCTCTTTTCTTGTCAGCTGCAAATATGATCTTGCTTCCCTGCCCGTGCCCAGAGTGCTCCATGCTCTGCTGTATCTTTCTGCAACTAAACCTTGCTTCACTGGTGATGTTCCCCTCCCTCACTGGCTCCTGCTGTTGGCTCCCCTCTCCTCTGGTGACCTTTCCAGGCTGTCATCCTCACCCATTCCTGGTTCTGTGCAGCTGCTCCTGCTCCTTGTGAGCCTCTGCCCCAGGCACCCCCGGTACTCAGAGCAAGCTAATAAACTGGGCTGCTTCTGGCTGGCTCTGCCAAACCACAGCACTCTCAGCTCCAGAAATGCAGGGCTCAAATACTTGAGCAGACCCATGCAGGGCCAATAGAAGAGAATTTATTAGTCTGGGCTATGCTTCACCTCTCATGTTCCCCAGTGAGGCCTTGTCTCATTTGTTTTGAACCTCTGCACCGCAGACTTTTTCACTTGCTGCTGAGCCTGTTTATGCTATTGGATTACAACTTCCCAGTGTTTTTCTTGTTGAAAGAGAAGTAGCCAGCAGACTATAGAAGGTAGCTACAAGCAGGGGTCTATATTATCATCTCTGGGCCTCAAATCTTTAGGAACTGAAATAATAAAAAACCCATGTATAAATACTGACACAAATTTTGAGTAATTATTTACATCTGCAAACACTTTCAAACAGATTAAGACCCTTTTTCTTCACTCTCTGCAAATGCTCCAGTGAACAAAGTTTTCAGCAGGAATGCTGATGGAGGCTGCAGCTTTGAATAAATTCGGACTGAATTCTCCCACGTGATCCTTTGCATCAGAAACCTGATCCCACCACCTGTGCACACTTACTGACATGCCAGCTTCCGTGTTAGAAATCAAGGAGTTCAGAGGTTGAATCAATGTTTGCACAGAGCACACCGAAATCCTTTAAACACAAAAGTGGAAGACATAATTGCTTAGCAGTTCTTGACTAGTTTATGAAGAATTACATGAAATTAAGCAGCTGATGATTCCAAATAGCTTTCCCAGCTCTCTCCCAGCTGAGAATCCTTCAGAGCAAGCAAGCATTTAACACCACTACTTATGAAATATTTTAGTTGCAGAAACTAACATCAAGTGATGTACTTATGATCAGAGTTAAATTCCAGGGTATATTGCAGTAGCCAAGTGATGAGCTCAGCCATCAGGACCTAAAAGCAGGGCGTTATCAGGACAAGTCCAGCACACAGCCTACACCATCTCATAGCCAAACTCCCTGTGTAACCACTAAATTAGGTTTTCTGAGGCAGAGACCTTTTGAGAGAAAAAAGGATTTCGCAACGTAGATTTCAGTGGAATAGCAGAGTGGTTTTCAGCTGAAGTCTCAAAGGAGTTAATACACCTTCCTTACAAACAACTTCTGCAGCCAGAGGATTTTACTACCATTAAAGTTTTTGCAGCAGTAATCTTTGTCCCCTGAGGGTTTTTTGGGAGCAACATGAAACTGTTTCCTCATCCTCCTTGTCCTGCTCTCAGCTGGAGCCTGGTTTCTTTCCATTCCCATCATAACCTTTGGGTTTAGCTGACACCTTCCCTCCTCTGCCACAGATGCTGGGTGTGGTCCGCACACTTCATTAGCGAAAGCTGCTATAATTCAGTCTGTGACTATTATTTTTATTTTCTCCTTTTATCAAATGCATGTTTAACATCACACTTTCTTACCTGTTTTAATTCTGTCAACCATCTGAGACTGCAGCCATTTGCTTTTCCCACAGAGCTGCAGAAGGACAGCTTTATTGCACAATGGCCAGTACCATTTGAAAATGTTGCTACAATGCCTAGACAAGCAATTACATGGAGATACTCTGCTGTTCAAATTAGGCAGTCTCCTTAACTCATTTAGATTTGCTGTACTGTGAATTTGAAAATAGACTTTCTGGCTTGTTATGTTTTGCCTTATGCTGTAAGGCAGATTTTCTTTGCACACACACATCATTAACACATTCTGATAATAAATCCAAGGGGGATTCATCCTTTGTGCACCAGAACATTTTGTCTCTCCACAGCCAGTCTCGCATCTGTGTGAGCTGCAGCAGTTGCTCTATGCTCCACAGTGGCCTTTAACATTGTCAGTGCTGCCAGCCCCAAATTGTCCAAAGGTGAGGAAAGGTTCCAGGGTGGGTAATCACTGAGGCACAAAGGTGCTGCTCTGGCCAGGCCATCAGCTTCAGCCCAGAGTGATGAACAGGAGGAACTGTGGGTGCAGGAGCAAACAGCTCTGTTTTCTCCTCAGGGGACATTTGCTGCTGCTGCCAGTGTCCAGGCATCCAAGATGACAAATCCAATAAACTCAAGAGGTGTTATAAACCTTTATGTGTTGTTCAGAAAAGGATGTAACAGAGCCAAGGATGCTCCTTGCAGTGTTTTCTAATCTTGTCCTTTTCTTGCCTGACTTCATTAAGAGCCAGATGCTCTTAATCTGGCACAGGTTTGGGAGGACATTGTCACATCTACTGAAAAAAGATAAGATTAAATGTTATCAACATATTGACACCTTCAGATATTTTTTGTAGGTCTTATACCTGGGAGATTGTGGGTAGGTGGTTCTTGCCCAGCTTTAAAATGAGCTTGCTACATCAAAAATCAGTTGGCATATCAAATGTATAATTTGATACATTTGATGAGATCCAAACAATTCCAGAAGTTCCCTCTTTGATTTGATGCTGTGAGACAATATATTTATACAGTCTGCAGTTTAAAAATTAAATTTTTCAGAGTTCAGGGTAAAAGAGAAAGTTAGAACCTTATCTGCTGCTGATTTCAGGAAAGATATTAAAGATGAATTATCTTAAAAGTTACTGTCTACCTTTCAGTGCAGTAGTTGGAATTGGCTCAATAACAGGGTTTCAAACTGTTCCCAAACCTTCATTGTTAGGGGGAAAAACTCCTACAACAAAACAGGAAAGACCTGTTTCAGGACGGGCTGTTGTATTACTGAAAAAGGCCCATGGAGCACCTGACTCTGAAATATGCTTATTTATTATAAATAATTTCCATGGCGTCACATTAACAAACATAAAAGGTCATGAACCCCTGTATTTGAAGAAAATGTGTTTGACATCTGGGATCTGGCAGAAGTTCCTCCTGTGGGATGGATTGTTTGCACAGAGCTTTATTGAAGAATAATATTAAGAATAAATTACGAAATATTAGTGTAACCTAGTAAGAAATTATTGTATTTTACAAGCCAGAGACATAAGAGATTTTACAGAACTATTTCAGTTACATCTGATGTAAAAGCACATCAAGGAATGCTAGATGTGACCAGTTAGCAGTGACAATCTTTCCCTGCCTGGGGAGTGCTCCCTGGGCTGTTTGTGAATCCCAGGAATATGCTCTCCCACTAGGCTGGGGTCATGCCACCTCATGGGGTCCTTCTGGGATGCTTCCCAGTCTCTGTTACAGTCCCCCTTGCTTGTGATACTGCCCAGAAATGCCTCTTTCAGTGTGGAAGAGGGGATGGGAGGCAGCTTGGCCTGTCCCAGCCTGCTCAGGGCCTGGGTCCCTGCCTGGGCCTTTCCTCCCATCTCTCTTTTTGGGAGCTCGTGGCCAGGTGCTGCTGCCCTGCCCTGTATTTTCACACCACCATCTCCCTAGAGCCTGCTGAGAGCCTCAGGGCTGGCCTGTCTCCCAAAAGCACACACAGGGCTGCCCGAGGAGGAGCAGATGTTCCTGTCCCCAGGAAGAAGAGGCCAGCCAGGTGTCACCCATGCACAGAGCAAGGACAGCACACAAAAGATCCTTTCTGAAAGGGACTGAGTCAAGGAAAAGGCCAAAAAGCACAAAAATAATTTACTGTTTCCAGTTGTAAAAAAACTTTTTCGGTCTTCTGTTTTCAGGTGAAAGCAAACCTCATTTCCCTTGCTGAGAGGGTGTGATGACAAAAAGCCACTACAGAAATCACTGCAGTTTAAAACCTCCTGGCCCCATTGAAGTGAGGGAGCTCAGAAGAAGATCCATGGAGGCCAGTGACTGGTTGCTCACAGAAGCTGGAATGCTCTTCTTCCGTCAAAACCTGCTTGGTTCAAAAGGAGAACACACACTGACCTCCAAACTGGAGCTTTGGGCACATCCCCCTGGGAAAGGTAAGGTACTTAAAGCCATTCAAGAAATGACATAACTAGAAACAGAAGTTATCAGCCCACTCTACCCTAATTTTAACACTTTAACCCAGCTGCAGGTTGTTCAGCTCCTTTCCCAGGCAAACACACCAGAATGCAGCACTCTTAAGGTGTAGGAAATGAGGGAAAACCAACCTGCTGCCCACATTCCCAGCGTGCCCTGTGCTGCAGCACTGGCTCCTCAGCCTTGCAGCCAGAATTACTGGCAAGTAAATGTGCCACAGCCCTGGCTGATATCAATAGGGGCTGTAGGGAAGGAGTAAGGATGAACTCTCACTGCAAAGGTGAGGATTTGCATGTTTAATCTCTGTTTGGTTACATACAAAAATATTCAGAGAGGAGAGAACACACAGCCCTTGAGAGACTGCTCTGCCAAACAGGCTGAAATGGGTTACACCTTGGTACCACTCAATGATACAGCTGAGGGGGTGGGTGCAGGTGTCACAAACCAGTACTTTACGAGGAAGTTTAACAGCTGAAAACTGCAGGTTATTTATTCTTGGCAGTATTTTCTTCAGAGACTATTTTCAAGAATCCTGAGTCAGCACCAATAACTGTAGATACAAATATTTGTTTGTGGGACAGTATCTTTGCTGTGCTATTTACCTGTACTTCCCAAGCCCAAAAGTTTGTATGTGTATGACTAAGGCTGCCTTCCATGGTGACCAAATACCCACTTGCCTCAAGTATTTTGTTGTCACTATTGCTTTAACTCTTAGGTCTATAAAAACTAGATTGTACAGTAGCAAGGAATTTAAGGGTGAGGGGTTAATTATTTCACTGCAGCTCAAGGATTTAACTTCACATTCAAACCACGTGCATTTTATCCAAGTGACATAATGAAAAGTGCGTAGGAGATGGAAGGTGCAGTCATACAAGCAAGCAAGGATTTATTAAACTAGTTCTTCTAGATCTTAGAAAACCTCACTAAACACTTCTCAGCCAAAACTTGGCTGGAACTGGCTGTTCCTTTGCTTAAACTGACATGGTGATCCCATGAGTGACAAGGATTTTCATTAGCAGGCAGATGGAGGATGTGTTTGAGTACTGGATTTTAGGAGGCCTTGATGAGGATTTTGGGATGGTATGGTGACTGACCTGTGCCAGAGCCCAAGAAAGGAGGAATAAAAGAGGCTATAAAGAGTAAAAATGGGAGTGCAGAAGTGCTGTTAAAGATCAGCAGCCAGCTGCCTTTCAGAGCAGTCCTTACAAACTGGCACAGACTATAAACATCATTGTGAAAGAGCTGAGATCACACTTGCTGTCCTAATGAGTAACTGGCGTGAGAAAGTGTTCACCTGTATGAGACAGGGAACTGCTCTCTGACTTCCTGGAAAAAACCACGTAGGCTCATTTTTTCCATCACTGATTTGGTTATGTGCAGGCTGACACCAAGGACAGGTTAACAACATTCAGCAGTGCTTGCAGGCCTGAGGAGGAACTGGTGCCACCAAAAACAGAAAGGGAGGAGATAGCAGGAGTTCTGGTACACAGAATACAGCCCATGGGATTTCTCAAGGAAATACAATTCAGAGTTTACCCTTAAGGAAGTGCAGCAGGAGGTTAAAGCCCTGCAGGGTGTCAGTTTTACAGCCCAGCAAAACCCCATCTCTCCAGCAGTGCAGTGTCCTTTACCAGCTGGCTGGGTAGCACTGACAGAAGAGTAAGTACAACCCATTTCAGGTTTGTCCACATTCATGAGTCAGCTCTGGAGAGACAATTTCCTTATCCACAGAGCTCTACCCCCTTAGCTGGGAGGACACTGTCAGAACAGATTGGTCTTGCACAAGAGCCACAAAGGGGAGGGGATCACACTATTCAGTCCCCTGTGCAACCCCATGTCAGAGAGACATAGCAGCATGTGCAATGACAACCTAAAAAGCAAATCCTAAACAACTAGAGAAAGAAGGATAAAGTTACCCAGGTGTGGAAAACCTGTATTGGGCTATTTCAGCTGTATGCCAACAGCAAAGCCAGAGCAGTTGTGTTTTGTGAAGTGTCCATTCTCTGCCACAGTCAGTGGCAAACCAGCCCCTTGTTGCCTTCACTCATCAGGCTGCTTCAACCAGAGTGGACTATAGAACCCTAAGCCTTTGATCAAGGGTCACACCTACTTTCTCATTTTCTTTGAGTAGTTCTAGAGAGTTGTTTTCTTCTCATGAAGAGAAATTTTGTAGTTCAGCATTCCTGCACTGGGCCTCTCCTCTTTCAGTTTGCATGTGTGCTCATTTCAGTGCAATTTCTCTTGAGCATGTGATTCAGAATTGATGTGTTTGCAGTGTAGTGAAGGGAAATGACGCGTTCTGGTGGTGCTGGAAATGAGTGGCAGCGCTTCTTTTGAGTGCAGATCGGCTTTCAGAGAGCCCTGTAAATCATCACAAGCCCAGTCAATGACCTACCTCACTTTGCAATGAGTTATTTGAGTGATGAGAATGTGAGAGAGCAACGGTGTGACCTAAGTTCCTTCACTCTTCACAAAGCAAACCAGAGCCAGTTTTGGCTGTCCTTGCAAATTGCTGAAATAAGAACATTCCGCCTGCAAAACACAAACCCAAGCAACAAAGTCAAGCCTCATTAGGCATGGGTCATCGAGTATCATGTGGGTGGAAAAGCCTTTGTTGTACTGAAGTCATAAGAAACATAGTGCAGTTAGGAGTGAGAACTAGCCACTGGTTAATGATTTATATATGAGAAAACCAGTTCAGTCTAAATTATCTTATATTAACGTTGTCATCTTTTTGTGAACTTCCCATACCTTCTCATTGATTTCTCATTGTTTAGCTCCTTGCAGCACTGACTCCTTCTTCCTCACAGCACAGCCAACAAACTCCAATCCTCTCCTCAACCCACTCTTTTGTAGCCCTCTTCTTCTTGTTGGACACAGCTGTGGCCTATTAAGGGCAGGCCTGTTCCTAGTCTTTGGTGATTAGTGCAACTGCAACTCCTCAGGTGTGAGATTACCTTCTGCACTATCTTTATTTTCTTATATTCTATCCCCCCACATCTTAACACTACTTGTTATGGAGACAAGCTTATTCTGCCAGTTGGAGGCCAAATCCTGGCCACAGCTTCACGGTCTCTGTATAAACCCCTGCGTTCACTGGCTCCAAAGAGCCAGGACAACTGGGAGAGGGGTATGGCAGCATGTCAGGCTGGGAAGAGAGCTCATCTCCTGGGATTCTCTGGGAATACTTCCAAGGCATGCAGCCTGCACACCCTCCTGTACACCCTCCAAATGTGGTGGATAAAGCATGGCTGGGGCTTGAGGGGAACTGGGCAGGGGAGCCATCCCCACCCTCAGAAGCAGTGACCTTCTCCATCCTTCAGTGAAATTGCAGGGGGAAGAAATGCCTCAGATACATCAATACTACAGATAAAATAGTATTACACAAAATGTTCATTTGAGCCTTATCACACATAAACCCACCAGGAAATGAAGGTAAAATACACACAGGTACCTCCAGTTATGGGCAACTGTACAACACAAAAACTGTGAAAGAAAATTAGCCTCTGGAAAATTAATTGTATTTTGCTTTGAAGTTTTCTCTACTATTCCCTGTATGTTACTAGTGTTTATGACTGGTAGGTGTACCAGTATCGCTGATCCTCATTCACCTCGCTTTCCAAACAGGCTACGTAATTCTGTCATGCCTACTTGCAGATGTCTTGTATGAACACCTCTAAACCAGTTAATGATCAAAATAAACTAGAATTAAATTATAATTTTTGTTAACAACTTTTTTTTTTTTCAAAAAAACCCCTTTAAAATAGTCCCTATTGGTGTATTCAATGCAAATTGTTAATGAGCTGGAGAACAATACAAGCCTTAAAAGCTCATTTTCTGCTAGAAATGAAGTAGTGGTTAAAGGCTAAAGGGACAGGATGAGGGGCATTGAAACTACCTTTTTAAAATTACAGTAAAAAATTATTCTTAAAAAAAAAAAAGAAGGAAAGAACACTTCAAAATATAAGATGTTTATTAATCCAGACAGGTTGCAAGTCAGAGTTAGGGAAAAGACTGTTTCAGCAACAACACTAAGGAGCATCCTTTGAGCTGGGCAGTGAGTCCTTCTCCTTCCATCTCTACTGGCTGCAGGAATAAGTTGATACTAAATAATAATAAACTCTTGGAATAAGGTGATACTAAATGTGCTACACTAAAATTGTACTTAGAGGCTTCTGGTATCCAGTGCATCTCATTGGGTGACAGATTGGCCAGGGCATCATTTTTTTGTCACCTGATTCTGCATTCAAACACATGAATGCTGCCATCCTCCCCCATGCCTTGCCACCCCTTTTAATTAAATTCTTTATTCCTTTATTTTTTATTGAAGTGACTGTTTGTACTTCCCAAGCAGAGCTAAAATGCTTCATACAGCAAGAGAGATCTGTCTCAGAGATCCTGCACACCGAGAACATTCTTTAGGATTTTTACATTATCTTAGTGTGGCTCCCCCTTGCCTCTGGCCATGCCTGCCTCTTTCTTGGCTCGACCATCAAACAGCCATTGTGTCTGGATCCTGATATGGATCAACTATGCTTAATCCTGCTGTGGGAGACAAGGTCAAGGAGTGAATTCTTCCTTTTACAGATGTTGTCTGGGATGTCTTAATTTCAGAGCTATTTATAGGCTGCATGGGTACTTATGTTTCTAAGGAGATAATCTCCTTTTTAATATTTTGTGTTTCTGGTCGAATATTTTTGTCCATGTCAATGACTTCATAACCAAAGCACTGAAGGTTAACTAATCAGCAAGCTCTTTTTTATTAACTTTCTGGTTCAATTGTAATGGTATCCCTCTGTAACTCTCCTGTATCCATGGATGTGACTACACTGCTGTGAACCGAATGCTGTCACACCACTGTTAACTTGCACCAAATCAGGCTGGGTAATTCCAAGTGAGCACAACCCTGAGGAAAGGCAGAGGAATACACTAGAGCTTCCTGCCTGTATTATGTGTGTGGTATGTCGGTCCTTTTAATTTTGGTAATTTTAAATGTTGCATTTATACAGATGTATAAATGCAGTGAGAAATTTTATAGACATTATGATGTAAATCTGCACTTGATATCATTCAGAAGTCAGTGCACTTACTTCTCCTTCAGCTCTATGTCTCTATGAGCTTTGTTTGTTCCTCACTGACCTGGTATGTAGACTTGGGCCAGCAGGTTTCTGGTCACTGTAGGAGCCCAGGGATCTCTGTTGAGCAGCTGCTGTTGTTTGGGAAGCAGTCAGTTTTTCTGTCCCCCTGCTCTGCTTGAATGGCATCAGATGTCAGGGTCCAAAGGAATATTTTTAAATGATGAATTATATTCCAATATTCCTGGGGATACTGATTTTAATAACAAATCTGTGTCATCTTGGCAGGCCTTCTTCCCCTTTGTTTGCATTTCACATAATCTACAAAGCAAGTTTACTGACCGAAATGTTTCTGAAAAACAGGAATTTCTCATGAAGACTGGGGAACTCTGGTCCTGGATTTTTGAATTGTGTTTGCATTATATGTAGGCAGCCAAGAAACACCATGCTTTGAAGATTTTTGTCAAAAACTAACCTTTGTAGCTATGGTTCCACATGTTGGTTGGAGAACACATGCAGAAAGTTGCTGATGAACAATCTCCAGACTAAGGTCCCAGTTTGGACAAATGCATGCATGGAGCACTCTCAAGGAAGTCAACAAAATCCCTCATAGGTTACAGAGAGGAACAATTCCTATCAATGATGTGGCTATGCAGAGGCTTGGGTTTTGTGCAGAGGCTTGGATTTTATGCAGAGGCTTGGGTTTTATGCAGAGCTTCATGTTTTAACAAAACAGAATCTAGTGCCTGGGCTGGCCTTTGAATAGCAGGAGTGAGGAATCATTCATGGAAATGCATCAACGAATGTCTTGAAATACCAGCAGAGATTTTGAAGGTTAAAGGTTTTCTCAGGAAATGACAAAGATAGTGCCCACAAAGACAGAGATACTGCAATCATACTATTATTTATTCACAGGAAGGAGGCTTTCAGCTCTACTCTAAAAATAATACATATCTGCTTACATTTATACCACTGAGATTTGAGACTTAAAATAAAACTGGGCTAAATCCAGACTTGAGGTGAGTTTAGTGATCACTGACTTCAGCACAGTGATGAGCACGTTGAACTCTCTCTGACTTGCTACATACTCTGTTTGCAAATTGGAAAAACCTCATCCAAGGTTTGTAAAGCCTAAGGGTGTATTCCATAAGCATGTCCTTATCAGACTTCTTAAAACACCCTGAGACTATCAAGCCAACACAGTAACAGATGCCATTTCCAGAGAAAATCCGTACTTAGAAGAGCATCACCTTCAAAACTGAGGTGTTGTGGGGTTTTTAAAATCCTGTTCATAAAGCCAGGCTCTACCAGCAGGCTGGGCAATCCCTTCAGCCATTCCCAGCTCATACTTTGCTGTAAGAGTGCTTAGAACATGGCAGTGCCTGCATCTCCAGTGAAACACATGGAAAACTTGACCAGGTGGTGGCTGCAGAATAACATGGTAGGAAAATAATGGATCTTCCCTGGGTATGAGCAGAGTACTTGAGGTCAGTCAGGCCCTAGGAAAGGCAAATAGCCTACAACTGATCTCCAAAAAGCAAGTGTTAAGTGCCAGAGAAGAAGTGGAGTTCACTCAGCATGTGCTTGCAGTGCATGAGCATAATGAGATCATTTGTCCAGGACAAACCAGAAAGGGAAAATGAGTGACCTCAGGGATATGGGAAAGGGATTTGGAAGAGATTGAATATTTCAGGAGTTAGTAATTCCTGTAGTGTTTCCTACAGATCCCTTTTTTACTCAGATACATTCCTCAATTCTTTCAGTGAGGTTATGCATCATTATTTACCTCCTGGTGTAAAAGCTGTACCCAAACTCTCCCTCGTGTGGCTTCACCAGTATTTGTTGAGTTACCCAGGGGATTCAGTTTGCAAACCACTAGAGGGATCTCAGAAGCTTGAGCTAAGAATGGGAATAGGTGAGATTTCCACAGCTGATGTGCACAGTCAAAAACTCCAGTTACACTCTGCACTGACACAGGTGAGGACAGGGCCAGGTGCAGAGGGCAGGCAGCTGTCACAGACATCCCCACACAAATGCCTCTGGACCATGTGGCCCTGACCCTTTGGCACATGTCACCTTCCTGAGGCAGGCTTTCTGCAGAGTCTCCAAAATTCTAATTACGGCCATCATCCTCAGTCTTCATGCATGGCACCTGCTTTGGGGTTGAGCTATTCAAAATTGGTTCAAAGACTTACAACAACAAAATGTAATGGGTACAACAACAAAATGTAAAACACTTGTCTGGACTTGTGTCAGATGAGGGAACAGAATTTGCTTGTGCCATGTTGCCTTAGAGCTCTCTGACTTCCCCATGCAGAGCCACACCACCACTTCTGTAGCTTCTGTAAATTCTCCTGTATACAGATACATGTACAGTGCTTTACACAAAGACAGGGAAGATTCCAAGGCTGCTTCTTATCTTTTCATTGAAAAGCATCAGTCATGCAGATTGACACCACCTGAGGGGTTTGTCCATAGAGGATAGAGATTTATTTTGACAATAGTGCTTGTCAGGATTGAATAACATTAGGGCATACTTTTATTCCTTTTTTTTTTTTAACATCTTTATGATATTTCCCTTATGCTCCAATACAGCTGCATGCTGTGGAAGATATTCAGCAGCATATTATGTGAATAAGCCAGACTGGAGAACTTGCATGACCACAAATTGTACTGATTGTATTGTTCTGCCAGCTCTAGGCAGAGAAAAATTATTATACAAGTTCTGATGATGCTGATACCATGTTTATGAGACAATAAAAGTTGGCTCTTCTGAAGGCTAAGTAAAAAAAAAAAAAAAGTAAATATGAATACAGGACTCCAACTGAAGAGGAGAGAGCTTGTATGAATGGCCCTGGATATGACACAGTGGTGGTGGGTGACCAGGTTCTCAAAAGAAGTTGAGTTTTTTAAACAAAGTTATTGTAGTCAGTGAAAATCATCAGTTGAAAAGCGATTCTGTGAGATCCAGGAAACTCTTGGGTGAAATAACATTTTGTTGTCTGTGTCAAAAAAGTCAATTCCTTAAAAATATCACAAAGTCAAATAAGCAGATGATTGGATTAATTCTCCTCCCTCTGGCACCTAACCCAACTAGCATGAACCATTTTTTTTCATTTATCAAAACAGCTTCTCCTTCCCAATTACTGTGACCTGTATCAAAGATTACTGCCATATCTGCTGTGTTTTACCTTTATTCCAGTTATTGCATTGCTAATAGGTGCTGTACACACAGTGGAGGGCAGTTTTGCTGCTGAGAACCTGTTCAAGCAGACACGGCAGCTGACTGGCAGGAGAGGCAGAGCTGTCCCTTCCCTGCCAGCCTGAGCAAGCAGAGCCAGAGGGAGCCCCACACACCCAGAGCAGGGTCTGTGCTCTCCCTTGGTGCTGCTCACAACGCTGGCCGTTAACCATACGGCAAAATTCTTCATGGTAGAAAATCATCAGCAGTGGATTAGAAGAAAGAATCATTTTCTGAACAGACCTGGAATTCTGTCTACTTTGAGGAGTCCTGGCCTCAAAGAGGAACATGAATATATGAAACAGTTGCATGTTTACATTTTTAGCTTTCATGCTGTAAAAGCCTGACATGCGTAGTCTGCTTTTTTTATTTGGTGAGAATTGCTGTAATATTTGAGTCTGCAGTGGTCTATTGAAAACAGACCCCTGACTAGGAAATAGAGAGTTTAGATGTTATAAACTGCTAGTAATTTATTATTTTGAGATTGGCATATATTTTGGCAAAGTTTAAGTTGGCTGGAGTGATAGTGAGTGATGAAAGATGTTATGGCGGTTGGGAAGTGGCTGAATTCCTTTGTTTCCAGACTTTTCACTTTTTTTTAAGGCGCAGAATGTTTATATAGAAAGTGTAATATTGTTTTATGAGTATTTGCTGGACCCTGCTAAAACCAAGCACTCAAGCTTTACTCTTTTAACAAAGTGTTTTGTTATGGAATTCCTCTGGGTTTTGATGTTTCTAAATTAGGGTTAAATCAGGTTGGTATGTGGGGGCCATGGGAGAGCAGGCCAGAAGTGACAAACTGTCTGATGTCTAGCAGGGTGTGCTTCCACTCCAGGAGGTGATGTGGTGGCAGGAAAAGAGGACTCCTCAACTGGGCATGAAGGAGCCATAACATAAGGGCACAAAAAGGGGGCAGAGGGGATTTTAAACACTGGGAAAGCTGTCAGCATTTTAAGAGTTGGACATTTTCAGTGCAAGACCCTGCCTGCCCCATGGCTGCTGTCTGGTCCACCAGAGCCTGCATGCTTCCCATGTTTTATTTCCATCGTCTGGAGCAGGAGCACTTTCAGTCCCATGGTTATAAATTGTGATTCTTCCTTCCCAGTCATCTCTATTTTTCCCTCCAAGACTGTGGTACTTGATGAGCCATGATACACTCAGGAAACAAATTCTTGTTTCTGATATTTCTCTGCCCATTTCCTCTGCATTTTTCTCCTCCAAGTCGGCTGCTCATAAAACTCATTGGCTTTCTGCCTTCAGCTTGGCTCACTAAACCCTGGAGTCAGTCCCCAGGCTTTTTGTTTTTACAATAAAGGACAGAGCTCTGAGCCACAGCATCCTGGGATGTTGTAGCAGCAGAGAGAAAACCTTTAAACCATTAAGAAACGGAAGCTGCTAAACTGTGTTTCATTGCTGAGAGCATCAGGGCTTCCTTCAAGCTGAGTACAAGGAAAAAGAGCAGAGTTTCTACTAATTCACAAATCTTACTAGGAACAAGAGTCAGTTTTCTGATTGTATCATGCAGTCTATGTTGTAATAACTTTCCAAGTCTGTATTCTCCCATTTAATACTCCACTTTAATGAAGACCTCACATTGCTACTCTGCTCTGAGTTGCTCACATTTTAATATTTGTAAACCTCTCCCAAGTAGCACTGAGCACTTCCAGTTCTCAAAAGACAAGCAAAGGCTATCCTTCCTGTCCTAGCAATGCTAGAGAGCCAAAAAGCCAGTAAGGAAAAGCAAAGTAAAAGACCTTGTTTCAAACAGATTTAAGAACAAGGAATATAAACCCTTATCCCTATTAAAATAAAAGACCAAAGTGCCAGTGGCTTCAACACACATTATACCTTCCAACTATACAATTTTTAATTCTTTTTCAAACTATTAAACATATGTATAGATTTAGCTTAGCACTGAGAGGCCTCAGCTGGAATTCTTTTCACAGTTTTGGGCACTGTGCTTCAAAAAAGATGTGAACCAACTGGAGAGAATCCAGATGAGAGCAACAAGAATGATCAAAGGCCCAGAAAATGTGATGTATGAGGAAAGACCAAAAGAATTGGATTTGTTTAGACTAGAGAAGAACAGTCTGAGGGGAGACATGACAACAGTCTTCAGACATGTTAGACTACTGCAAAGGGGAAGATAAACTGTTCTCAATTTCTACTGGAAGTAGGCTAAAAAGCAACAGATTACAGTGGAGATTCAGATTAGACTTTAGAAGAAGATTACAATGGAGATTCAGATTAGACTTTAGAAGAAACTTTTTTTTTTTTGGCTACAGCAGTTATACCTGAGAAGACAATGCCCATGAAAACTGTGGGAGCCCACTGTTTGAGATTGGGGTACTGGTATACTCTGGTCTGCATGAATAAGACTGCTCCTAGTCCTTTTCAGCTTTTTTCCCTCCATGTTAGAAGTGTAGGAGAGAGATTGCAAGTGGAAAAAAATTATTTTCTGAAGGAATACGGACAGGTCTGACCTGAGTGGGCTATGAACAGGAGATTAATTTCAGCCATACCTACAGAGTTAGTATTACTACCTTGTAGCCATTACACACTGTTTGCATCTATCACACTCAGGAAAACAGGGAAAAATAAAATTCTGATCCTTATCTGCTCTAAAGTCTCTACTTATGCTGGATACTATTCTGGCAGTGGAGGCCTGTGTCAGAAATCCTGAGTCTAAATAAGCATAAAATCCTAAATGTTGTAAAGCACACCATCCAGTGATAAATTTCTATGAACTCTGTTATATAGAAAGATTTAATACAGAAAGGAACCCAAACATGTGACATTTTGTCAGAAAGCAAAAGATTACATAGTACAACATGTTTTTTGGAATGAATTTACAATTAATTTTAACTATAAAATAGAATGAAAAAAACCAGGTGAAACTAAGACAAATGCAGGGTGAATTGAAACAAAGTGCCTGACTGATAATTCCAGAGATAATTGGGAATGCAAACTGGGACTCCTGAGGTCCCTTGTTTCAATAGGTGGGTTTTTTGTTTCTGTTTCTGCTTGTTTTTCTGCTTTTCATTTATAATGAAAAAAAAATTTTAAAAAGGCAAGATTGCAAAAGCCAGCTTTTCCCTCAGTTTTTTTGGTGCTTTCTGCTAAGCAGCCTTGGAGCTACAAAGGTTCACAGTCTTTCACATAGACTCAAGCCCTAGAAGTGTTTACAGTGAGAAGAAGAGTCCTTAAAATACATGACCACACAGACAATCATATAGGATCTTCAGTTGTTTGCATCCTGCTCTGGACTGAGCATGAAGAGGCCTCTAGACACACATAGGTCACGGCTCTGTGGAAATGGTGATCTGGTGTGGAGCTTCTATAGTACTGGCTTTTCAGGAGAGAGTTGTGCAGAGGAGGAACTGTCTCTTTGGGCTGTGTTTCCAGGGCACAGACTGGAGGTTTAGAAGGAGTACTGTGACACAAATATCCTCAGCCGGATGACAGAGCTGCCTCTGAAGTTGATGACGGTGTTTACAGTGATCATTTCCAAGTCCAGCTCGATCGTGCGCGGCCCCTTCACGGGCCGGGTCATCACCAGGGTGGCACTGATGGGTCCTGTTTGCTGTGCAGGAAACAAGAGAAAGCAGGTGAGATTGCCAAAACTAGTTCTTCAAAACCACTGTCCCACTAGTCTTCAAGCAGCTAAAATAGGTGTTTTCTGTTTCATTGTTTGAAACCACTGCAACTGAAGGGACAGAGTTTCATTGCAGCATTTGCCTTATTTTCAGTGTGAACTGTCACCTTCTACAGTTTGTAAAGCCTTTGGAAGCCCTGCACATTAAAGGAGCTATTGAACATAGACACTTGCTATTGCCCAAAAGAGAAAAAAAATGAAAACATGGATTTAGGGTATAAACAAATAATGATAAATGTTTGTTTGTTTCTTTCTTTCTTTCTTGCTTGCTTGCTTTCTTTGTAGTACTCTTTAGTTTGATGTAAAGTTACTGTGAAGAAGCAGAGACCCAGAAGGGCTTTTTTTAAAGAACCTGGAGAACAGGTGTTCCCATGTGAATGGGGTCTGGGTTTGTGGTACATTGTGTGTGTTAATTGTACAAACCTTACACTTTGAATATGCAATGGCACTTCAGAAAACAAGGCCTTTATTAAATGGAAGCAGACCTTGGTGATGTCTGACCAGAAGAGTGGATTATGTGCATTTAAAAATCAGATCTGCTAATGTTAAAACCAACTGCAGTTTGTTTTCCATCAGGAGCTTACATAGGCACAGTGGGTCCTTCTTTACCTGTCCATTTTTACCTCAGGACTGGGTGTTTGTTACCTTTGATCAGAGAAGGCTGACACAGCCATGAGGAGGTGCTGGTCTGTGCCAGGCTGGGTCCTGGTGCCTCAGCAAGGGCACAGTGTCCCTCTCATGCCCTCCCGCTGCCCAGGGAATGGCTGTGTGGAGAATCACTGGAACAGCAGCTTGGGCAATGGGAGTGGGTGCTGGGGCCTCAGCACCTGCTAGACTGGCCCAGATGAGGGGATCAGTGGTGGCTTTGCAACAGAAAAGCTCTTGTGAGATGTAAATCATTATAACGGGACTGCTTGTCAGTTCAGGATTTTGAAACATTTTCATTTTCTTACAGTGGGAATCTGAGGCTCTTGTGAGAAATATGTCCTGGAATCTATCCCACTACCCCTGTCCATGAGGGATGGGAACCTTCAGTAGCCACAGAACAGGACTTAATGTGAATGTCAGAGCCAGGTTTTTCCTGGAGCTGAAAATCAACCTCCTGAGAGTCACCATCCCTTGTGGATGTGCCCCGTTCTCTGCAGACACCCCTGTAATCTCTACATGTTGGTGGTGTGGCAAAGATGACTGGGGAACACAGAGATCTTCTGAGAAAAACAAATTAAAAAACCTCAGGTAATTACATTTTCTGTAACAGTGTCTATAAAAAATGTATGTTCTCAGTGGAAAAAATTCATAACAAATGAAAGCAAAGAACCCAGAAAGTAAATTGTTGGCATAAAGGGTTTTTTGCTTACTTTTTTGGTTTTCACGTTTTTCAATTTCCAATGAAAAGGTTTAATAAAACAGAAAAGAAACATTGAGTCTTTTGGTGACAGTTTTGATTGTCCATCAAATAAAAAAGAGTTTGGCACAATAGTTTCTCTTGAGCTTGGGAAACCTGAGCTATTCTTAGACATGGGTACAGCTCTGGGCTTTCCTAAACCTGCTGTCTCATAGGAGAGGCATGTTTGCTTTGGGTAGGTTACTCTCCAGAGAGATCCAGCAGTTCCTGCACATCAGCACACTGCTGTGCACATCTGTGTGTAAAAAAATGCCTCATACTGAAGGTTTAAGTGGCAGTCACGAGAAGCTCAGTTGTGCCACCAGGACATGCCAACAACAAGATGCTCCATGTCTCCCCCAGGGAGCACTGGACTTACCCGCATGTAGAATTCCCTGCCCTCGTTCCCTGACTTGATTTGGAAGATGTAATAGGCTCCAGGGTAGCGAGTTGTTGCTTGCATCTGAAAAATATCCGAAGGCACAGACCTCCCAGACACCATATCCATCACTCTGTACAGGATGGTGAAGGGCTGATCTCGGCACCCAGGGTTTTCAGCTGGACACATGCAGCGGCTGGTGGTCAGAGAGAGGATTGTCAAGAGATAGAATTGCCAGCAGGGGTTACAAATTGCTGTAATATTTGATTATTTATATAAATAAATGTGCATAAATAAATAAGCAAACAAATAATGTCGTTAACCAGCTAAAAGAATCAATGAAACTTGTAATGCATTTTCTCACTTTTAGCATTTTCTGTGTTGCTGTTCTGGCTTACGTCCTGCCTCCTTTTTCTTGTCTTCTTGGCAAAAATAATTTGCCATTCTCCTTAGATCACTCAAAAATGTGAACTTTCTTTGAAGCAGCTCTGCAGGTGTGGAATACTCTGTACATGTTTATTCTGTTAGTAATTTATACTGAACTGTCCCCAGAATATTATTAGATAATTTCACTGGTAGTACTGCATAAACAGTAGTGATTTTTGTTTCATTATATTTTGGGCACTACATGAAAACACACAGTTGACATCCTGGATCAAGCCAAAGCTCTAACATCAAATGCACAGCCTTAAGGAAGAAGAGGATATGACAAGCATACAACATTTCCACCAACAGTCTCCAATTGTTTGTGACTCAGGGAACCCCTGAAACAAAAATTTCTTCTTTCTATTCATCAGCTATCAATGCATTTCTTATCATCAGCTTTTCCAGCTTCCCACATGAATGTTTGGCATGCACAGCCCCCTGTGGCCAGGAGCCCCACAGCCCCTTTCATCTCTCTTTGCATGGCCTCTTTCTGACTTTAGCTGGTGCTCCCAGCTGCTCACCTGAAAGGAGAGCAGCCAGTCAATCCCTGCTCATCCTCCTCACCCATCTCAGGGCTTCATATCTGACCCTGTTCATGGCTGAACTGCTCTACTTTGGCTGTTACTCACAAGGAAGTTATTCCGTACTTTTGATCATCTCATTACTTCCTATGAACCTTTATCCAGTTGTATTTCTTTGACAGGAGGGAAAGGAGCTGCACAGTCTTAAAGATGTGGTACACAATAGTATGTGCTTCAAGGATATTCTCTACCTGTTAACATTTGGAACTCAGATTGCTTTTCTGACCTCTAGTGAGTACTGCAGATCATGGAACAAGAACCCTCAAATCTCACTTTGCATGGATTATGATCAGATCAGTGGTCCTTATTTAATTTGTGAATTTGGGATTTTCTTTTTACTTTAAATTCATCTACACCGAATTTAATCTGCCATTTTCATTGCACAGTCATTGAGGCTTATTCTGTAGTATTTTTCTACCCACTTTTATCTGCTATCTTCACATATTGTTGCAGACTTTGCCCAGCTCATGGTTTATTCTTTTCCCCAGGTTGTTTATGATGGACCAAGTAGGTCCAGCTCAGAAATTTCCTCTGCAGAAATTCATGAAAGTTGACAATTTAACACTATCCTCTGTTTAATTTTTATCTTTCAGCTTTTTATTCTTCTGTTACAGGGACTTTTCTCTGTTACTTATGACTGCTTAACTTCCATGATAACTATGTGAGGGTCTTTTCAGAAGCCTTTGGAAATGCAAACAGACTGCATCAGTTCCTGTGCCCTAGCCATATGCTGCTGATTTCTTCAGAGAACTCTAAGGAAGTTGTAAAGCAGGATATCTCTTTATAAAAGTAATGTTGGGAGAATTTACTGGGCAAGGGTGTTTTAACTATTTTTTCTATTTTTTCTATAACCTCTACTGCTGACATCAATTTCAGACAGTGCATCTGGCATGTCCCCCATCAAGAGGCTCCTGGCATTATGATCACCCAATTCCTTCCACAGAAAACACAGATGCCAGGAATTCACTTGGCAATTTTACACTGACCACTTCTGGACATATGTCACTAATTAAGAGCAGGCCCATCTAGAGATGAACCAAAGCCACCAAACACAAAGCTCAGAGATTGTGTTCTGATGCAAGCTGCTCTGCAAGGACTCTGTAGCTGGGCTCTCGGAATTTAGATACAGAGGATTCAGTTATTTCAAATTCCAGTTTAAGACTCTATCACCAAGGGAGGAGAACCCAGAACTAGACAAACACTATGTGTCCACTCTTCAGCTGCCCTAGTTCAGAAAACAATGCAAATACAGTCATAAATTCTAAAGGAAAGAAGCTAATTGCTAATCTCTTGACTTTCTATAAAATGTATTAGGCTACTAAGCAATTCCAGGTTATTTGGTTTAGTGCAAACATTGTGGATGAAATAATGTGGACTGCAGTATATTGATATCTGTCTGGAATTGAAATATTTTGAGCCCCAGCAAATACATACAGATGTGAAAGAAACAGTCTATTTTAAGAAATTTAAGGTTTATTGTTTGCTTGCTCAAATGTTTCCCAGTTGAGACAGTACTAACAACTTCATCCAGACATACCCAATTTCTGGGCAAGGTCAGTGAACTTGATTAGTTTGTAAACTATTCAGAACTTTTAACCTTTAAGCAATAAGAAACTCCAAATGTCATCTAATATTTTAAAGTACTTCCTAGGCATAAACTAGTCACCATTTGCAGGAAATATTCCTAGTAATAAACAGGCTGCATTTGAGCATATATGAAGTCAGTAATGTAAGTAAATGTTTCTTATTACATCACAAGCCTTGCTGTTTTCTAACTAACTGATAGCTATTTTTCCAGTCTAACTTCACATACATCTGACTTACAGAGTTCATGGCTGTAGTGTAAAATTACAGCTTCTTTGGTTTACCTTAGATACAGCTTTCACAGACAGAATTTGCTTTTGTGGCTGTGGGTATGTTACTCACTTCTCATTAATCTGGAGATAAGGCTCCTCACATCGTACTGGATCTAAACATTTATATTCTCCTGGGATATTGAAACATGTTTGCTGTGAAGTGCAGGTGAAGTTTCTGATTTCACATTCATTGATATCTAAAACACAAGGAATGAGAGAATGGCTGAAACAGGGAAATATGTACAAGATACCATTCCTACAAACTGATTTCCATCCCAAAGAATTACCCCAAAATTCATAAAACTCTTGCACTGTGAGAGGTGGCCTTTTTGTAACTGTCCCCTCTTTTAAGATCAGTTTTTACTCCATTCACTTCTGCTAATTAGAGTGCTCCCACATGCTGAATGCTGGGGAAAAAAAAAAAAAAAGGGAATTGGCTGCTCAAACTCTCCAACCTTAGAGAAGGGGAAAAGTAGAGATGTACAGCAGAGGGGAGAGCATTTGAGGTCTTTCCTGTGTAGCTGTTTCCTAGCCAGTAAAGTCTTACTTAAAACAACACACCAGTTCACCTCAGCAGGAATATTCACGTGCTGACATCCTTACCAGAAGGGCATAATTGGCCCCCACGAGTATTTCACTGTGCAATGCCAAGACCAAGTTCTTGAAAACCTCTTTCTAGACACAGGATCTACTTTCTGGTCCCCATGGGTTTAATCAGTGCAGAAATGTTACCTTGGCAGCTTCTACTGTCATCAAGCAAGTTATATCCTGAAGGACAGGTACAGTAGTAAGAACCAGGCCCGTTCACACATTCGTGCTGGCAGAGGAACTCTGAGAAGCTGCACTCATCCATGTCTGCGGTGGGAAAACAAAAACCAAAGTTTAGTGTCCTTGGCTTTACTGTCAAAAGAGCAGTCCTGCAGGCAGGTGGCCACCCAGACTGCCTGCCCATTACCTCAGCTGGAGGCTGGCACTCTCCAGCTCCCTAGAGCTCTGCAGCAACCTGACAAAATGCTATACAACAAGTTCTTCATTAAACACTTTTTTCCTAAGGAAATCAAAGCTGCTGCTGAACACAATGTATGGCTTTTAATTATTTATTTTTCTTTTCTAATACCTGTCACCACTTGGCCATGTTTTCATTCCTGTTTTACGTCAGAGATAGATACTCTGACAACAAAGCTGCAACTGTAATTTAAAAGGAAAGACCTGGCAGCAGTTTTGTTTTCTTTTTTTTTCCCCTTCTTTTGGAGAACAAGCTTCACGTTCCCAGGGTTCCAGCCACATGGGTTCCAGCAGAACTCCTGCAGCCAGCCCTGTCTGTTTCATATCTTTTAGCCTCCAGTCAGTTACTTCCAAGTCATTCCAGCAAGACTCCAAGAGCACATCCCAGCCTGGGTCAGACACTGCAAGGTCCAGCCCTCTCCCAGATACATGGGAGGCCAGGCAGTCTGTCAAACACTGACTGAAAGCAGAAACTGAGCTCTTTGCCCCTTGCTCTCATGAATTCACCAGTCGTTGTGTTCTGCAGGGCTGTGCTCAAGTGAGAAAGATGAACTTCAGAGCTGCACATGGAGCCATGGCTGACTGAGGGGAAACACACGCAAAGGCACGAGGCCGAGGGAGGCTGCCACTAATCATTTCCTTATTTCCCTGTTCAGGGGAAGAAAGAAACAAAGGCCAGGGCCTCAGCCAGGAACTCCCAAGTTCTTATTCCCTGCTCTGACATGTTGACTCTCCCAGGCAAATCACTTTTACTCTTCAGACTGAATTTCCCTTTCTTCTAAATTGGGCTCAGTCCATTTATTCACTGCTGGTGTTTTGTGCAAATGGATTGGAAAGTATTTGAAGTCCAAATATATCCAAGTGGCTTTAGGGCTGAAATCAGATTCTCAAAAGGGAGATGAAAGGAACTCTACACCTACAGAGTCCTGTTACTGTGTGAGTTTCCCCAGTGAGTTTTCGGAAACAAACACCTTCCTGAAGCTCCATGGACTGAGGGCTGACTCCATAAAGTGGCTGAAATATCAGGCACTTTATATCAGGCGTCCTCTGGCATTCTAGCCCAGACCTCCAGCATGCTGGATTTGTGTAACTGGTGCTTGGCTGCTGTCAGGTCCTGAGGGACTTGGAGCCCCAAGAGCCCTGCATTCCTGCTCTAGGCCCCACAGTGTTCCTAAACACTCCTGGCATTCTCCTGGCTGCCTGTGTGCACACAACAGGGTGGTTGTCATTTCAGAGCACATCTAATGCACTTGGAAGACCTCTGTGATTAGGAAATAATGATGATGTTGGGAAAGCCAGGTTGAAATCTCTGCCTCTCTCCTTAAACTGGGGCAAGAATGCCTTCCAGCTTTGAGGTAAGTTGGCTGCTAGGCCATGGACTAACCCCACTTCTATTGAAATAAATCTGAATCCTGGGTGTCTCTCAAGAGTGTCCCCCTGACCTTTGCAAGCCTCAGATGTCCAGCGATTGCTGTGGAGTGGAAGAAGCTCATCCAGAGAAACTTGACCTGCTTTGTCAAACATCTCTTGCACAAGATTGTCAGGAAAAGATTTTCTGCTGGATGGTGCAAAGGCCCTTTTGCTGGCTCAGCTCTCACGCATGGATGAGGCTCAAGCACCACCTTATCGGGCATTGAAATGAACTTATCTGGTTCAGACCTCCAGGTAGCTCAGGAGGTGAACACATACAAAACATTCAGGAGTCTAACTTAGAAGAGAAAAATCCATCAGAATGCAAGACACTAAGTTAGGTGTTTAAATCTTAAGATCCTTTAGATATTTAACATTTGTTCTTCCCCTTATAACAAGGAGATTTGCAGGGAAAATATCTTGGGAAACACTAATCGTATACACTGCATATCATATGTCTTCTCTCTCAGAAACAGCATATTACATCTGTTTACTGTAAATTAAAACTCAAGTATTTTCCAGTGCATTTTTCCAAGACATATTGGCTGAATTTTCTAATTTTATCAGGCTGATAGTACAATAAGCAAAGAAATAAGTTTTGCCTTCAATTAAAATAAAATAATACAATAAAAACAAAATCCAGAAAGGAAAAATTACAGTGACATAAGCACAATTTATTCTGCTGTGTGCTGAACAGGTCAGCAACAACTGTACTAAGAAATCATATATTGTTTTTAAAGTGAAGCCAGAGGCATACAGGGGAAACTGGGGAAAGTTTCAGGCAGAAGTGAGCAGTCCTTAAGAGCAAGGGAAATACATGCATTCAACAGACAAATGGAAAAGTGCTTTCTATAAACTATTTCTTTAATCATGGAAGAATGTCCTCAGGCTATCTCTACTTGCTCTAATAAAGCTTCCTGTTCAGCATTACAGAGTGCTTTCTTATCTTTTGCTGTTATCTTGGAGCTTTTGAATATTTAGCTTATTTCTTTAAAACAATTTGTGGCCCTCCTCCACGGAGTTTTCCTGGGTATTTGTTGAGTGCTTTAGGTGGAAAGAAGATCATATGAGTGTCGCAGACATCTTTCAGGAAAAATCCTTTCCTTAGGATCTTTCCTCCTGAGAAGCTGAGAGGCCTCAGGAACAAAATGTAAACAATGATTATCTGCTGCTGTGGAATGCAACAGGTGCATCTGTGATTGGGCTCATAGAGCTGTTTGTAATTAATGGTCAATCACAGCCCAGCTGGCTCGGGCTCTCTGAGCCACAAACCTTTCTTATCATTCTTTTCTATTCTTAGCTAAGCCTTCTGATAAAACCTTTTCTTCTTTTCTTTTAGTATAGTTTTAATGTAATGTATATCATTAAATAATAAATCAAGCCTTCTGAAACATGGAGTCAGATCCTCATCTCTTCCCTCATCCAAGATCTCCTGTGAACACTGTCACATATGAGTTGCAGCTATCCTGATGCTACCATGGACCAAGGCAAAAAACTTTTAAGAAAGTTTGTAAAAACAATGCCTTTGAAAAAGTAAATGTAATAGAATTAAAGAAAGCAAAAGAGTAAATAAGAGAGTTACCACTGCAGTTAACTCCATCAGCTTCCAGTTCATAGCCAGGTTCACAGCGGCAGAGAAAAGAGCCATAGGTGTTGACACAGGTCTGAGTGCAAGGGTTTTCACTTGTACATTCATTCACATCTATGGGAAAACAATGCCAAATTCATCAGCGACTTCTCCCCAAACTCCATTTTCATTTTTTTTTCTGCAGAGCATTTCAAAGAGATTAGCTGTCCAGTCAGAACAATTTGTTCTGAAAAAATATAACCAGGTCAGTGTTGTTTATTGGGATGTTTATTTGTTGATGCCTGGGAATAGCATGTTGGACACAACATGTGTGGAAGTGAAGCATTTTGGGAATGACTTCAATTAAAACATAACGTGGAAGATGGGGATGAAATTTTTATCATAATTGTTTCTGTCCTTGTCCTGCAATTTGAAAACCATTGAACCAATATTATCATAACAGATCTGAGAAAAAAGCAGCAGGATTTTCCTGAGAAAGATAAGGCAATGATAAGGGGTCCTTATGGAAACCTTGGGCTAAGGCAGTCTTTCTTTCCCTTGTAGGACATTAACAACTTCTGGTCATCATGAGCTCAGACCTTCTCCTGCAGCATGTGGGAAGATGCTCTCTGCTTTGCTAGGGAGAGACTCTGAAGGGGTTGTGTTGACTTTGAGGTGGCACAGCACAGCCAAAGGTGGTCTAATGCTTAGGATGCTAGTCTGGATCATGGGAGAGTCCAATATACTGATCTGACAAGGGTTTCCTGTCTCAGCTGGGTCAACAACCTCAGGTTTTAATAATAAATTCAGTGCCTAAACACTTGGTAATTCCACTGAATTGAGGTTTGGGTCTCTGTGCATATTTCTCCTGATACACCAGTGCTGTTGCACCTGCACCCCTTTGAGGTACTGTGAAACTGCAGAAATATTTGTCTGACCAACCTGTGACCATTTCTAAAAGCAATGCTGGGAAGGTCACTTGTGCTCTAAAAACCAAGCAAGTCTTAAGGGTGTGGCTGAGGGGGCACCAACGATTTCAGGCCTGGTTCACCATACCCCTACCTTTGATTTCAGGCCTGGTTCACCCTACCCTTACCTTGGCAGGATCTCCCGTCGTCGTTGAGGGTGAAGCCGGGGTTGCAGGTGCAGGAGTAGGAGCCGGGCACGTTGGCACACAGCTGCTGGCAGTACCCATAGCGACATTCGTCTATGTCTGCGGGGAAAAGGAGGGGAACTGGAGTGCTCTGCATCTCCTCATGGCAGACAAAGCAGGCAGCACACTGAGCCAGCAGCGCTGATAACACAGAAATACTCCAGCACACTGGTCATGGTGTCACAGCCAAACTTCCAGGCGCTCAGACATGGAGTTAGAGTTGAAATATACCTGTCCCCAGTAGAATGTGGTAATGTGGTGTTATCCACATCTGGCATCTACCAGTGTGTCTGATGAATTGATTGGCATTGCTGTAACCTCCAGTTTAAATCAGGCAGCCCAGTTTGTTCCTTTAAGCAGCTCCCTCAAAGGATACCTGGCTGCCAGCACAACCACAGCCAGCATTGCAGCGAAATTTTGGCAGAATCAAAATAGAAAGCTTCTTTGCCTCCACATGTACCAAAGCTGCTCACTGGGACAGCAGCGTTTGTTACTACAGGCTTCTTTTTTGAGTGAGAATATTTTTGGAAGATTTTTTTCCAAATATTCACATTCTCTTTTTATATGAATTTTTAACTGACAAATTACAGACTGTGTAAACAGTTAGTTTAATGCCAAAATAGCAGTTTGGGCTGAATTGCAGCATTGGCAGTGCATGCAACTGAGTGCTATGAGCACAAGAAAATGCTCTAAGATATGTAACATGGTAAGTGCTAGAAGATTTTTGCCTCAGAACTAAAAGCTAAAAGGAAACACCTGGAATGGCTGTCTTTTCAAAGCCTTAACATTTCCTTTGGTATCAAATGGCTTTTGATTATTGAGATTTTTTAAATGGCTGTGTTAAAGCTTTGAAGCTAAATTTATGCAATAGAAAACCCAGTATATTATATGCAGACAGTAAGATAACTTAAAGGTCAGATCAGTGGTGATGAGTACACCAGCAGCAGGCTGCAACAAATCCTGCAAAAATAACAAGGGTTTTAAGTAAATTAATACCTCATTCACTGGCACAATGCATTACATGAAGTTCATGGTTTGTCTTTTCAGGACTGCTATCTCAAGAGTGCTACATTTTGAGGATAAGGACTTGTACAGGGCTGCTTCTTGTGGGTGGGTCATGTGGATATGCTGCACTGGCTTCTCCGTGCAGGATAATTGCAACAGATAGAAGTGTAGGTTTTTGTAATGGTGATTTACCAAAAGTAATTGGTAATTTCACTGAATTCCACTGCACTAATAACAGTGCCCAAAAAAAATTTGTCTCTAAACCCAAACTTGGCTCTCTGATTACAGTAAGTATTGCTTTACTGCTTTATGGCAGCAAAGATCACTTCTCCAAAGCCAGTATAAAGTATGGAAAACTGAGACTTCCTTGAAATTTAGGGGAAAATATAGCAATTCTAAACACAATTTTATTTTCCTTTTTCACATTGCCTTGCAATTATCCACCCCATGATTACTTAATTAGGGCAATACTGGGATGTTATTCCCTATTTTAGATAGCATAAGCAGATACTCAAATCAATTCATCAATGCAGCCATTTCAGTTCTCTGCTATAACCATCAAGCAGAAGAGTATTTTAGATCTGTGTTCAAATCCTGAATGCTGAACCCAGCCCTTTCATTTGGCCTGTAACTGGGAGCAGTAAATGGGTAACAGAACAGGTGATGCAGAGCAGAGTCTGCCTTCCTTCCCTCCCTCATCCCCATCCTACCACACATGCCAGTACATTTGCCAGCACAAGCTTTGAGAAGTTCATTTATCACAGATTAAGGAGCAGGGGCCTTGGAGACCTTTTATCCCAGGGGAACTGCAAGACAGTGACTCCCTGAGGAGGCTGTGGCTGCACAGACCCCAGCTTGGACGGGGCTCAGCCTGGTGCCTGCCAGGTGAATTTCACAGCAGCAGTTAGGAAAGCAGCCAGGAATTCATGGAATTGGTACTTGGGAGGAGAAAGCTGGAAAATAACTGGAGATGCTCCAGGGACAAATGGGCAGGGAAAGCCCATTCTCCTTCCAGTGGAGATGTGAGAGGATGGTCCAGCTCTGCAGAGCTGGCACCGAACAGCCTGCACTGCAGGGAAAGAACTAATAATGGCTAAATTTTCTTTAAAAAATGTTGTATGCTGACTCCTAGGTCCTACCTGTGTACCTAAAATTAACATCTACATCATCATCCCATGTGTATGTCAAGTGAGGGGAAAGGGCTGGAGGAGAGGAGGGATGGAAGCTTTGTTTTCCTGTGCTGTTTGCTGAGCAATGTTTTTTCAACAGGACTGAGCTAAAAGGATGAACAGGGTATTGCTGCAACGAAATAATAAAATTGAAATAAAACTGCATGGAAGATTATGAAATGGCACCCAGTTTAGAGGTAATTTTTTTCTCACCCCCAAACAAAAGAATTGGCTGGCTTGGGAGTTACTGTCATTCCCATTTCTTGGTATCAGATATGGATCCCTTCAGGTCCACACTGTCACAATAAAAAAAGCACAAGTCTGTTTGGGCAAAAATCTTTGTGCACACATGCTTGCAATTGATCTTACATGAAAGGGAATCCTTCAGACCTGAAATATGAAAAGCCCAGTTATGACACTACTATGATGCTAGTCATATGGCATTTCCAGGTACAGTTTTGTTCCATGGAGGAGTCTCTCTGCCAAACACCTCATTGGCACTTTCAGAGACAAGAGTTTCCACACAGCTGAAGGCTTAACTGTGTCCTTGGCAAAAGTGCTTAGTGACTTTAATTCAGGGAGCCCCAGGTACAAGATACTCAGATACTGTAGCAATTGAGGATTTTACCTAAACACTGGCCTTCTAACAGCCAGTAGCCTTCAGTGCAGGAACAGGTATAGCCCCCTTCAGTATTTATGCAGATCTGGGTGGGATTACACTGGTGAGAATCTGAAGCACATTCATCCACATCTGCAACACAGAAATACAGAAGGAAAATGTTAGAAATGGCAACAACAAAAGATTGTTCATGTTGTACAGTGTGTACACTGCCTCTGTGCAAGGAGGCAGAGTTTGGAGGAGTAGAGAGAATGACCATAACCTGAAGGAAAATCACACTAATAAATGTCTGAGGGCAGTGAGAACTGAGAATGCACATCAAATCTCAGTTTTGCAGGTGACCCAGTGTTTTCTCCTCAAGGAAAGTCTCTCATTATCTCAAACTTTTTGTAACTTCCACATTTGCTGTCACTGAGCTTGGATTTCCATGCTGTAGAGCAGTGTTCAGTCCTGGGGAGAGGCTGCTGAAAGGGTTGTGCAACTCCATTGAAAAGTAAGAGATGAAGGAGAGTTTGAGAGATGTACAAACACAACTCAGAGACAAAAAAAAAAATACTTCCTACCCCCACCAATGCAAACCATCTCACTGTAATTTTTCAGACACAAAGTTCAACCAAAAATCAACCTTTACCTGACCAAAAAAATGTATACTTCCCTGGAATCAATTTCCTGACAATAGTACTATTTTCTTTTAATTTCCACCCCCCCACCTCACCATCTTTACTGGGTTTAATGTATTTGGGTTTTTATTGCAATCCCTTAGGGTGTTTTTGTTGTGGGCTTTTTTTTTTCCCCCCTTTTTTTTGCAAGGGAGGTGAATAGCATTCTTACATTTATATAAGCCAGGACCCTGGAACCTGACTGATTAAAAATGCCTTTCAGAGTCAGAAATTCATTTTGAATCACGCCTTGCTCAATATCTTTCCTGATGTTTCAGGCATCAGGTTTGTCTCTAGATGTCAGAAATAGAAATGCCAAAAGATAAATTGTGTCATTTCCCCAGCCAACCTAAATTTTTATGTTTTATTTATTGATACCTTAACTATTTTTCATTCCAGCATACTGTGCACTGGCCTTTGCTGAAGCACTATGTCATCCTAGCAATGCTACTCCCTTGATCCTCCCCTGATTCTTATTAACCCAGACTTTGTTAGGTCATGACTGAAAGTGTCTCCCCAAAGCCCTGGGCTGGAGCAGGCAGCAGAGGGCAGGAATTCCATGTCTGTGCCTGCCCCCAAGGCAGCAAGCACAGCCAGTCAGCTGTGCAACCCTAGCAGTCATGAAATAACTGATCCAGGCTACCACAGCAGCATATCTGACATGCTCAGATACATAAATAAATAAATACAAACATATTGTACATATGGAGGGAGTCTAGGGTTCTTATCTTGCCAACATCTGTATCAGAGCAATTTATGGTTAGTCAAAACTGGTAAGATAACAAGAGGGGCACAATTAGAGGTAATTAACTCTGTCAGAATTTGGTTCCCATGTATTTATTGGCCAGATGAAGATTGGCAAAATGGTGGGGGAAGTGGGAAAAGGGTGAGATAACAAGTCTAGACTATATAGGTCCATAAATATGTTGTTCAGTTCAGCTATTGCTTCTGTGATTGAGCTAAAAAATTTGGATCCTCCCTTCATAGCATATCACACATAATTGGTAGTATCTGAACAGAGATTTTATCTGACCATAAATTTAATAACAATGGCATTAATGTTTTCTAAATGAAAAAGCTTGCTATTTGTCATGCTTGCTTATTGTTTTAGGAGTGGTACCTTGGGATCTGGCCAATTTTGCTTTTTCTTAGTCTGCACTAAGCTTAAAAAGGATATTTTCATTTTCCATGTTCCCTGCTCCCAGTAATATTAATAGGTGAAGCAAAGTGAAAACAAAATGAGGGTCATGGTCTCACCATGTATGGTAGCAAGGCAGTTTGAAGACAACAGATCCTCCACTCTTTTGTGGGGTATTTTTCTTGCAGGGATACAACGTCTTTCACTTAAGCAACAGGTGGCTATGGGATTGGTTTTGTTCCCAAATCATCCTTGTAGCAGCTGCTTGAGCTCCACTCCAGAGAAGTAAAACATTGATCCTCCTCCATTTGCTTTATAACCAGCAGATTTATTTGCTTACTCCCAGTCTTCACCTTTTGTGGTGGTATTTGGAAGCATATTTCCATTTGAACGTAACATTTTGTACAATGAAGGCCTCCTGTGGAGTTTCTGCCAGAAAACCTGATGATCCTGAAGTTGTCTATGCAGAACACCTTGACTCATCACCTTTTGCACTGAGCAGTACCTCAGTGACTTCACTAAAGAAGCTTTATGCAACCAGCAGATGTAAACAGCTTTACTGGTAGCAGCAAATCTTTTTGGTTGGGCCTGAGGGAGCACACCCAGTTCTGTATTTCATGTCTGACATTCTCTAAGATTGTCCCTTACCATGAGGTGCCATTAAACTCTGACTGACACAGCCAATACAACCAAATAAAGTATTTTTGGCAAGCAGCCTTCACAGCTGAAACAGGTAGTATAATCCCAGGCTGTCTGCCCTGGATTAATCCACATTATATGGGCTCACTGAGAGCAGATATTTGTGCACTAAAAAAACTATTGGTGTAACAGTTGGCCAGATGTTAGGTATCTTCTTGAAGGACATCAGACCTGGGAGACATAGGGTGTCATGCCCATTTGCACAGTGCAGCATACAGTAAGAGCAGATGTGCTTGGTAAAGTCAAAACTAGACATTTGTCAGGAAAAACAAAAAAGAAAAGCCAACAAACCCAAAGAATCCCAGATTATTTCCACTTGGGAGAAAACTAGTCATAGAACTTCAAGCGATGGCCTGTGGATAGACATAGAAGTTCTATCTTCTATGGATAGACACAGAAGTTACATCAAAACAGTTCCAGGGCATTTTTGTTTGAATGAAAATTGCAAGAGGTTGCAAGTGGAACATGACAATCCATCAATAAGGCATGAATAATTTTTTGTCTGGTTGCACAGCTTATTTCTGTCCCATTCAAGCATCAATCTTAGGTGTCTTCATGCTCTGGGACTTCAAAGCCCATTTGTACTACCTCTGCCTCTGTGATGGGTCATACACAATACCTGAGCAATCTAATTGCACATGATTACAGATTTTCAATAGTTTTGTAGTTCAAAGCAGAAAAGACAGATTCAGAGAATAAAAAACTGTAAGGCCTACTCAATGTAAGGACAGCACAAGTGGCTAAGAAATCCTTGAGGTGCATTTTCCTGAAGTTTGGAAGAGTATTTCTGACACAGCACAATTTATGTCACAGTCTTCACCATGGACAGAAATACTGCAGTGAGTTGTCCCCTGAGCCCCAAGGTAAAGTCTAATCAGATGGAAAGCAGAAGAGTTATTAAAGGGCAGCATGCTAGCAAGAAACCCTAGAAACCCCACTGCCCTCCATTCAAAATGTTAACAAAGTGTGATATTTGATGATCTCAGTGCCATGAAAGCATCAGATGCTGTCACCTATCACTGATAATCCAAGGATGGTTTTCATTATACCAAACCTGCTTTTAGTATCTTTCATCACCAAGATCCTTAGAAAATCTTACCTGCATCCAAACAACATGTCTAGTCTTTAATAATAGCTACTGTTAAGGGATACCTCATGTGATTTTGGCTAGATGACTCAGTATGTGGCAACAGAGAAAAGTTGCTGTGAGGTGGACTGGGAAGAAAACACAAATTAGATCTGTCCTCAGAGAAGATAAGGTACCTGGTGGTTACTGTGCAGGACAAGGAGCCAGCACAGATACACTGACCACACTGTAGCCCATGGGCTGAGAATTTATCTTTTGGGAACTCTTCATTGCTTTTCATCTTCCATCACCCTGCTTCCTTTTTGGAAAGCAGGGATTACAAAATCCATGAAAATCCATTATCTCTGCTATAGTCCAATTTCCCTCACTTTTTAGCACCTAAAACTCTTCAGGATAGGGCATTTAACAAAACAGAAACAGGAGCAGGTGACAGACCTTTCTGTCTTGTAGTCTCTCATGTACAACCTGCATCTATTATTATGAACATTTCAAGATACCACTTTTTCAGAAATTTTGTGCAGACTATACAATGGCTAGTGAGATGTAAAATAAAAGATTAACCATCATTGTTTTCTACTAGAGGACCTTGGAAGCAGCAAAGTTTCTTTCAGCTAAATTCTATGGAATGTTGCTGTTCCACCCTAATGTTGCATGGAACCTCAAAGATTCCAGTAGTTACTGAAGCAGGAAGAGAATTATTGATGTAATCTACTGCAAGTTAAAGGAGTAATCTGACTTTCATACCTCTTCCTACCCTGACAGACAGGACTGTGAGTGTTGCTGTGAAATTGCATATGAAAAAAGTGAGGATGTTGAAGGTTGTCATACCTAATAATTTTGAACAAATTCAGATTTTTCCAAATGTCTAGTGGCTCTGGGTGACTCCTTTGAGACAGCAGTTGTTCAGCACACTAGAGAACCAAGGCAGGATAGATGGATCACTGTTCAAAACTTCTCTTGCCAAGGAATGCTTGGCCAAAGCTGGTTCTAGTTGTTTCAGCTCTTGCAAATCCTGCTGTGTGCTGTTAAATTTGTGGTCATTGATATTCTCTCACCCATCCTTCCAGTTGTTGTATTCACTTCTCTTATCCATCTTTCCAGTTGCTGTATTCACATTACTGCTCCCACAGCTAATTCCAAAGGCAGAAGTTTGGGCAGGACTCCAGACAAATTAAAATCTGACTTGAAGTGGGAACGATTGACTTTGTTAGTTCCCAGATGAATACTGAGAGCAACCACATGGCCTGTGCAGAGCACTTCTCTGTGCTCCTAAGGAATACCACCTACAATGAACAGAGCCTCGTGGCTCTGAACCATGAGATTTAGAGATCTCTGGGTTACTGACAGAAGGAGAGAATAGTTACAGGGCATCTCCCTATTCCTTTGTAAGGATACATGGGCTGAAAGAGCTGAAGTCTGAACGCTCCAAAATGAACCACATGCCTCTCTCTTAGGTCAGTGTGTTTGCATTAAAAATTATGGCTGTGGTGGTTTGGTTTAGCAGCTCTGGGGTGTGATGTTGTCTTTACTTGACATTTTGACAAGAGGTGAGGTGGCTGGGGCAGTGGGATTTCATTTGGGGATTGCAAGGGTGGAGAAAGTTTTTTTTAAATTTCTGGCTGGCTGGCTGCCTTTTGTAGGATGTGATGTGCTGATGCTTTGTTTTTATTGGTACAAATTGTATTTTTAATGGATGGCAGGATGCCTGGTGACTGGATAGATATCATTTATAATGTCAAAATAAATATGTGAACTCATGGTGTTTAGCATGCAAATTACTGGCTTTGTGTTTTATTATCTGTAAAAGCTAATATTAATAGATATTTGTGGATTCTTTAGAATTTAGCCACATCATAGAACAATGAATGAAATTTTTAATTCGCTGCTCATAAATTAAAGATAAAATAAATAATTTAAAAGCCATGCATGCACAAAAAATGGAGCAACATATTAATATAGAAAGGAAAGCTGGATGTGAAACTGCAGCACAACACTACATCTCACCAGGGAGGCTAATTCTTATCAGGAGGTCTTTTTATGGCACTGACTCATGTTCATCAAGAACACAGGACTGAGACCACTCTTATTTGTATTAATAATACTGCAAGAAATCACAGCATAAAAAGAAAACCAACACTCTAACCCTTTGTACGGAGACCAGATATATTCAGTATGTTTCAAACCAAAGAGACTAAGACTAGGAGTTCCATAATCTCAAGAGAGATTCATAAATGTGGAATTCTGAGGATCTGTTTTCGGCCCACTGTTTTCCACATTTGTGATAAAATGCAGAGGATCCCAAGCTGGTGCAGTAAAGAACTAAAATGTGAAATGAAGTCTTATATGAAAGTATTCCGCTAGGTATGGTGGGCACATTTGAAAGTGCTTTTCAAGACAGACAAATGCAAGGTCTTATATCAAGAATAGAAAATGTAGGCCAAAAAAAATCCTTTGGGGTTGTTACAGGTAATCACTTGAACATGAACTTTTCCTGACATCATGCTGCTGAAAAGCATTACCGTGAGCCCACTGAGTAGACACAGGAAATTGTTCTTACACTGTACATTGCATTAGTGCAATAATTACTGACATACATTTCTGGCATCAACATTTTAAAAAATGATATTGCAAAGAAATACCAAGAGATTCTAAAGAGTTATTCCAGCCACAAAAATTTATCTTAGAGCAAGATAATGCTGCATTTAGTAATCTGTTTAAGAAAAGGTTCAAGGTATATTTGCCTGTGATCTGTAAGCATCTGCATGGAAACTATGTTCTTATCTGAGATGGTGGCTAAAGCAAAAGATAAAGACATATAATTCAGTGTTTAGAAGACAGATTCAAAATAAAAATTAGACACATGCTTTAGTGCTTCTGATTAAGCATCTGAAAAACATAATACAACACATGCTAGAGGGTGCATGGAACCTCAAAGTTTCCAGTAGTTACTGAAGCAGAAAGAGAATTATTGATGCAGTAGGAAATTGAAATAATTATCTGGTTTTCACACCTCTTCTTACCCTTACAGATAGGACTGTGAGTATTGCTGTGAAATTACATATGAAAAAAACTAGGATGCTAAAGATTGTTCCTGTCCTTTAGGGTCTTACACCTCAACAATATTTATTCTTTCAAACAAGCTGTAGCAAAAAACTGTGTCTTCAAAACACCATTTGACAGGTAAGGTTCTATGTCCTGGGTCACAAAAAAGACAGATTATGTGGTCAAAATGGTGTCTTAAAGTATTCACTGAATAATCTAACACCTTTCAATGTTTGGTTATTTTTGTCTATACCCATAATCTGAGATTTTCTGTTTGCCTTACCTAATTTTCCATTTCCCTGGCCATTAGGAAAAGTACTGAAAATGAGAATAGGAACTTGAAAAGTTTTTCCAAATGATTTTTCCATTGCAAATATTTAAATGTACGTGTGTGCATTTTTTTTATTTGTAGTTTAATCAATAAAAATGTTTTTTAGTGAAATAAATTGTACCTCTAATGCTTTTAGTAACTTCAGACATATGTGGAAAACACAGAGAATGTTAATAACATTTTTTGTGCTAGAAGATGTTAAGTCATCAGCCTAAATATGCTGGGCATGCCAACCACCTTCCTTTCAGTGCACACAGAGTGATTGCTTCTTTGTGAAGGATGAACCAAGTAAAAGAGGAAGAATCCAGTTTATTACCACAGACAATTCATTGAATCAAAGACTCTCAAGAGGACTCAGCTGAAGGTTAGAGGATGTGGTCTTGCAGGAAGCAGTAGATTTTTCAGCAATCTAAGTGACTTTACGAGGTGGATAGCCAGGGAAAGAAGCCAGCAGACAACAGGAGAAGGAGCAGAGGTATTTAGGAACTGGGAGCACCTGCCCTCTGGAAGGTGTGGTGCAAAAACTGTAAGCAAAGACTGCCTTTCTTCTGCTCAGAGAAAAGAGGATTGTGCATAAACAGGACTTCATGCACTAAAGAATAGTGCATGAAGGAAATCAGTCCTTAAGATCAACCCATCAGTTCAGACACTTTTCAGAGCCCTTCAGGTAAGGAAAGGTTTTCTTGACAAAAAGCTACTTTTAAAGGATAAAAAGTCTTGGTACTTATGGGCATGTGGTTAAATACCACAAGACTGAGTAAATGCAGAGAGTGGAAAGTTTACCACGGGAGCTCCATCCCAAGGAGATGATTTGCACCTGCCCCAACAGGAAGAAGGGAGACTGTTGTCCTTCAGTGCATCCAGGGGTGGTGAGTGGTGGGATCTGTGACTGCTCTCATCCCTCCACAGGCATGGTCTGTGCTTGGGCACTGTGAGCATCCCACTCCCCATGGCAGCTCCTTTCCCAGCTGGCTGACAGTGGGATAACAGCACTAGCAGAGAGCTGTCATGGAAGGATGTGGGCTTATCATCTCTGAGCTAGAGCCACGCTCTTGGAGACCATGACAATTAGAAGTGAAACTTTGCTTGGACTCTGTGATGAAGGGGGAAGCCAACGTGGACAGCAGATTTCCAAGACAATATGCTTTTGGCAATGTGTGCTGTTTCGCAGATGGACTGTTACATTTTGTTCTCTTTGGAACATATTTAGCATGCATGACTTCCTTTCTTAAGTAATGAATTCTGATAATCATGCTACAAATTTCTGTGGGTCACAGTAGTAGCTAAGGCTGATTTTCCCTCTTTTGGTCAGCCATTGACAAAAGTGGGTATGCTTTTGCCATCATGACTATTTGAGAGCCACCAGCACCATGGGGTTCAACACAGCAATACTGGAGATTAATATGACAGTTGTGAGAGCACAGGTCTTGCAGACTGCAAAACATTTACCGTGGAAAATCTTCTTCCCCCTTTTACAAGGAGGTGTGGGTGATTTTGGGGCCCTATGTCTTTATTTTATTCTGTCTGTCTTTTAGTCCCACTGTTTTACTGTCACAACCCCAGGAGCTAACCCGGCTCCTAAAATGCAATGATCTGGAAGAGAGGCTCAAAGCTGACAGCTCGTTCCAGAATCTCTGTCTGCTCAAACACTAAAGCTCATTCAGTCATTTATAACCCTCAGGGCTCCATTTTAAAATAATACAAAGATTGGATGTCTGTTTTTTGTAGGCATAATTGCAGGCCAGGACTAAACATCCGAGCTCAGTAACATGGGTATCAGGTCCAACATTACTTGGAACAGAGCACTTTCCCCAGACTTCTCCCCCACTCCTTATTTGGACACTGAAAAATAATTTCCTCAGTAGTAGATTTTTACTCAGTGAAATCACATGTTTTCTCAAAACTTTTTTTTTTCTCAAGATAATTACATTCGATAAGAAAAGGGAAGAAATAACAATGCCACATTCCTAAAGTGCAGACTGAAGCCAAATTCAAACTGCTGCTGTGTGGGGTCAGTATTTTTTCCAAGGACAACTGACCCCGCTGAGCTTGGACACCATCCAAGATCAACTCTCTAAACACCTGTTTAATTGCATATTTCACTGTCTGAGGACTGGCCATTGATTGCTGAATTAATTTTCTATCTGCATCCCATATGCATTAGGTTATTGGCTGATGGCTAAACAAGGATTAAAGTGAGTTTTTTCACACAGAGGGTCAGTCTGGAAATGGATACTAAATAAGTGTGAGGCATGAATGTGTAATTCTGCTCCCTCTGCCTGGTATGAAAATTGCTCAACATGTGTCACAGGTTCTGCATCTCCTGCCAGCTCTCTGAGCCTTTCCTTAGCAAGAGCACTTTACACACTACTCAAAGATGATAAACAACAGCTAAACTGTGAAGGACTTTGCTCTTTGAACACAGTTCTAGTCCTGCTTTTGTGGCTGAGATTTACAGGACAGCCATGCAGAGAAGTGCATAGCAAGGGGACTAAGGGCCAGCAGCCTCTCCCCTCTCTGCTCACACCTGTGCGTGGTTCATACACCTGGCATCGCCTGCATGACCACAGATCCTCACTCCCTCCAAGTCACAGGGCTCTCTGATCACAGCCACTTGTGTGGACTATTCCTGGTGTTCCATGAGAGCTTTTGCACAAATGAACAGTCAGTATGCTGACTCTGGGATTAAAAAAAAAAAAAAAAAAAAAAGACAAGCTACTAATTTCAACCAAGAGCTTTGCTAAAAGATAGAAACTCCACGGGCTGGAACATAACTGTATTCTCTTGATTCATGATTTCCTGCTGCAGATTCTGCACATGCAAGACGAGTGCATGTGATTTGGGAATCTCAGCTATTTCCCTGCTGCACTGATTCTATGTCAAATAGCTGCAGTATAGCAGAACAAGAGTGACCCAAGTACCCTGCAGAAGTGAGGTAGACACATTGCCATTCCACTGATGACACTGAACCTGCTGAATTAGGAGGTACAAAGAAGTTTTTGCTCAACGTGGTTTTATCTTCATCATCAGGAAATATGTTTTCAGCTGAATAAATGGAGTGTTATTGTGGTTTCTCAAAATTACCTGTTTTGTATGACCATATGCTACACTGTGATCTGCTGGCACAGTGGTAAGAGGAGCCAGTGAGCTTTTATTAAGAATGTTCCCAGCTGCTGGGAGGTTATCTAAGTAGCACTTCCTACTGCAATGGAAACAAAAAATGTGCAGTCAGAGCCAGGAAATAAGAAAAAAGATTCTTACAATCATCAGTTTGCTGCATGATATGAAATAGTCTTATGCAAGAATCTCTAGAAAAGGCTTATAAAACTTTATAGAAGAGGTGTAGAACTATTAATAGTGAAGAAATGATTTTTCTATGGCTGAATTGTGTATCTTCTCTGCATTACTATGGGTTAGTTAAAAAAGACCTGAAAGAAAGAATATATCAAAACTATAGGTGTTTAAAGCATTATTTATAAAGCTTTTAAACATGTCGGTCAAATGCTATTGGCTTCTCCTCCAACAAATTTTTTCAAAGACTTCTCTGTTAGGGTACAGAACATGAGAGAACTAAAAGCAGAGAACTGCTATTCCCACTTTTGTTCCCTGGGGAGCTTTGAGAAATCTCAAGCACAAATAGTCCAGCCAGCTGGTTTAGCCAATTGGTGGTCAGTTTACATTTCCTCTAATAAGTGAACTTCTTGACCGTACATTTTAACTGAGTCATTAAGAGCTCCTTTTCCAAGTGTTTTGGCAGTCTAGAGAGGTCTGGGACTGTGAATAAACCACAATAACTAGTAAAGAAGAGAACAGTCTGACTTTTAATATGGCAGAAGAAATGGATCCAAATGGATCCAGAAATTAAAGCCACAGTGAAAACAATGGGATACAGATATCCACCTGCAGGTTATTGGAAGGGCTGCTTCTTCCACTAAAATGCAGCCACTTTGGATGTGCAACATCAAGCATGTTGTGCAAACAACTGAAAAAACAAGTGAGATTCTAGGTGAGCAATATGTACATACCCATAGAGAAAATTCAGTATGAATGCTGCAGTCGCTCTGACAGGATAACTTGAAATCTTCAACATATATGAAAAGAAGACCACAAGAGATCTATGTCATGGGATATCATGACAGAGATCCCTTGTATGGGATTTGTAACTAACTGATCTCTCACAAAAGCTTCAGCAATAATCACTAGCATCTCATTCAAGGACTGGATTCAAAACTGCTTGGCTTGAGCACACAAGGAGGCACCAGCTGGAGGTGGTAGATTGCCTCATGTCACTTGAAGCTACATGAGTCAAACACACATATAATGGGCACTTTCTCCAAGAGGCTAACACCGTATTCCCTTCACATAGCCACTAAACCAGGGAAAAGAGCCTGGCTTGCAGAATGTGTCTCAAAGTTCCTATAGTGAAGTATTTTCTCAGTTTTTCAGTGAAATGAATCTTCAGTTTCATGGAGAGAAAATTCAGTCAAGACCATCCAGATGAAGACTTCTGTTTTATGCCAGGATTAATACAGAGGAAGATCTGGCCTTATCTCAATTGATTTATTGATTGACAGGTGGGGGACAGGACTCCTGCAAATGTTAGGTAACTTTTATTAGAAATTTTCTTTGATGCAGTTTCACATCTTATCCTGCTTGGGAGTTTTGCAAACATCTAGAACCTGGTTATGGTCCTACTCAAAACTGGCAGTTCTTAAGGCAAAATAAAACACAACTTTCTGCCTCTAAAGTCTCAGCACATCTCCTTTGAGATCTTACTCTATCAGAATTTCCCAAATCTAGAAATTTTCTGTCTTAATTTAGGCCCTACAGGTAACTGAAAGGGGCTACAGAGAGAGAGAGAGGGAGAGAGTGAAAAAGCCCTCTGAGATGAAACACCTCTTTTTCCAGGGAGCCATGAACTGAGCGTAAGGAGAGCAGGAAAGCTGCCAGTAGACATCCACATCACACACTAATTGGAACAAAGTAAACCTCCCATATCCACACAGTTTTCATTTATCCAGGACAGTTTGCAACTCCGTTGGCTGGCGGTAGTTTTTGGAACACTGCAAGAAAATATGGTTCAAGCATTATAAAGCAGTGAATGCCAAATCTGAGTTAAAGCCAGTTATTTGAGCAGGGCTTATAGGCATTTTCCAATGATCACCACCAATGAAATAAATAAATAGATGGCTTGCTATGTATACACTCAGGGGGGAATGTTGCCCAACATTCATAGCTCTTTGCTATTAAGAGTAATGAGGACACAGCTGTCTGAGTCTGGAAGCCGGTATTTGCAGAGATTTTTCTTCTCCACTGGCTTTATTCCACTACCCATTCTTTGCTTATAAAAGAGCCCAAAAGGTCCTAACATTTATACAAGAATTACCTTAGCTTTGTGGTGCTTTTGAGATTGTTATAAAACATGCTGACACATGGACAGATTTGAAACTCAGATGAAATATGAAAAACAATTTTCTCCCCTGATAAGGTCCCCAGCACCCTTAGTGCCAAGGATAACACTCTCTTTAGTCAATCATGACAGCTTCTGGAGCAGCTGGCAGGAGTTGCTGCCATGGGCAGAGATCTGAAGGTCTCTCTTCTTAAAAAGGACCTCTAGTTCTCACTGCAGACCCTGGGGTTGTGATGTAAATCTTGAGTCACACTTAAGTGGTCAGCTCTACAGAGCCTCCAAAGCAAGTATGAAAGCAACCCACTGCATTCAAAGATCTGACAGCACTTTAAGATCAGTGCTAAAACTCATAGTCCATGTGACAAAGAGAGTATCACTTTCATTTTATGGGAGCCTTCAATATATTAAAGGCTCGAACCACTATCAGACACAGGCTACTGCACTCAGGCACTGCAGTTTCAGAGCCACGGCACAAGGCATGATGAAGTTGGCTTCTGTAAATCATCTGGTCCCAGCCTCCACTCAAAGCAGGGACAATTCAGTCAGGCTGCTCAGGGCATTTTCCAGTTGAGGTTTGAATTGCTCCAAGGGTATGACCCTTAGCTGCAAAGTTTTTGAGCCTCTTTTCCAGTGTTTGAACACCTCACTGTGATAAAATTTCTCCTGATGGCTAATAAGAATTTCCCATGTTGCAATTTTTGTCCATTCCTGTCCACATAATCTCTGAGTTGGATCTGGCTTCATCTTCTCTACACACTGACATTAGACAGTGGAAGGCAGCAAGCAGTACAATTCCCTCAGAAGCCTTATGTTCTTCAGGCAGGTTAAGTCCAGTTCTCTCAACCTCTCCTTGTACAACATGTGCTGCCACCCTCTAACCACCACAGTGGTCCTTTGCTGCGTATCTTCAGTGTGCCCAGGTCTTTTTTATGCCAGGAAATCAGAATGGTTGGGAGAATTGGGTGCCTGTGAAGGCAGAAATTGACTGCACTTTGAATTCTCCCCTGGAAGTAGTTAAGAGAAAATAATTAAAATGTGAATCTCTGCTTAATTTAGTAGCAACTGTTGAGGTTGGTGAACCATTTCATTGGAGGCTGAACAAACAGAACCAGACTGCACTACTCACACAGACAGGCCTGCACACATTTGTCCCCAGATCTCCAAGGTAAGCCAACCTTCCTTATAGCAGAACTCAGAAATTCCTACAAGCTGACAGGACTGGCCACATGAGCAGTGTCACAGGCAGTCTCACCAGCTCTCACATTATCCATGAAAGCTCAGAAAGACATGTTCACATTGAGCATTCCCAAGCCAAACAGTTCATTTTCAAGCGGCCTGGCCTGAAAAAAAACCCTATGTTCTCTTTGGGTAATTAAAAAAAAAATGAAAAGTAAATAAATAAACAAACAGAAGAGAGAATGTTCCCAACCAGCAGGAACATTTAATCTCTGTGATTATTCCTGGACCAAACTCCTGCTTTTACTCTCTAGAAGGTACATCCCAGTGAATTTTCCATCATGTGGGCCTGCTGTAGTGGAAAGTTAATTTAAATTTTTTTTTTTATAGTACATTCTTTTATTAACCCTGATTGCCACAAGGTCTCAGGTCATACTGAGTTACACAAGGGAGCAGTTCCATTTTAAAAGGCACAGTCTCCAGGACAGAAGCAGGCCTAGCAAATTCTTAGCATGATTAGCATTCTACAATTCATAGTCTTTCTAATCATCTCCAATCAGATACTGGAGACGGTGCTTAGTTTAGCATTTCATGTCCCTCCCCAGGTCAAAGGGAATGAACCATTGATGGATCATGAATTTATGAAACAGTTTCATGTCCCAAGTCTCTAGATGTCAGCTTGTGATTTTTGTGGAGCAGAATATGATAGTACTTTGTATCTTTAGTTGATGAATTTACCAGCTCCAGAATGCATGTGACCTGCTGGATATACTGCAAATTGTCAGCCACTCATTATGTTTAGAGGCATTCTCTAATCTGTATAGGACACACCTATGCCATAGTTCTCTGGACTCAAATCTATATGTGAGCCTATTTCCTGAGAAACATGGAGAGAAACTTTTTATTTCTCTTCATTAAATTCATGGGCAGTGTTTGAAGTCTTATGTCCAACCCTGTAAAGTTCTCGTATACCACTTTTCATCTATGACTAGTTAAACCCTTGAAAATGTTAACGAGAAAATATGTTGTCCCAAATGCAATGTACCACCTGAAGGACACAATACAGGTTTTATTGAACTGTATCTTGAAACAGCACTGATTCTGTGGAGAAAAACACCTCCTTTCTAAAGCTGGCATGCTCCAGTCTTTTGGGATGAGTGCCTGAAATCAACTGATAGCTGTCAATGCACAGGTCTGGGCTATTCCATCACAAAGTCAGTCCTGCTTTTAATTAAAATAATTTCAATCTGCTTCTGAAATAAAGCTCCAGATGCAGTGCTTAGTGAATTGCTGGCAATGAGTGTTGTGTATATGTTGCAGTCTACCTCTGAAGAACAGGAGCCTGATCCAAGGCTGCTCCAGCCTATGCCGGGTTTGGGATTCCCCACAGGGTTTGCAATAGCAGGAAATTAGCAGCATGCTATGGCTTTCAGATCACATCTCCTCTCCCTGGCCTGGTTCCTGCTCCAGGATTAAGGAGTGGCAGTCTGGCAAGCAGACTGTGCACTGCTCCAAGATTCCTGCTTGGAAAGGGGATGTCAGGCTACCCGTGCAGGCTCTCGCAGCTCTGCGCTGCTCAGCCACAGTGACAGAAATGTTGTTTAAGGGGTGGAGGCTCTAACCCATGCTCTGAGCTTTTCTCTGCAGAGTTAGATAAAGCATACTGGGACTTTTTTTGTGCCTCTGTGCACACTGGAAGCTGGACATATATCAAAGGACTCAAAAGTACAGCAAACCACCTGACAGTATTTATTGCACCTCCAACTTGAGTGAGACTGTTTCTTGCTAAAAATTATTCCAGGCAGCTATTAAATGATTCTACTGTTACATTTTGTACTATTCCTCCACTACAACATACCTAGTGTGTTCTTGTATAACCTGATACACTGCAGTGCCATAAAGGGCTTTATTATGTTCAGACTCAAAGTAATTTTCCTTCCTTTCAGCAAATTTTACCCTATTCAGCAATAATCAGTCTTTTGTACCACCCACCATACAAATTTCTACTTCTGTCACTTACAGTTCCAATTACTGTCATCTTACACTAAGTTTTATAATACACTTTGATAGTTCAATCAAAGTCAGCCTCAGTAATGGCCCCAACTTGCTGCTGCTCTATACTGACATTTCCATAAACTTGTCTACATTTTTCTGGTAATATAGTACTTTCACCTAATAGCAGTAAGTTGGAGCCATTCTCAACAGAACATTCTGAAGTACTATTTGCTCTCTATTCTGGAATGAGAAGTCTTAGTAGGTTATCTTTTCACCTACTGCTGGGTTCCTGATCACAATTGTAGCTTTCCTAGACTTCTGTGAATTACTGTTTATACAATCTTCCCATTCAGTGTTACCTACAGATATGTTGGTTGTACCACAAAGCCAATTAATGCCTTTAATCCAACCAGCAATTTACTGACTCACAAGTTAATGCTTCATTTACTTTAAAAAAAAAAAAAAAAAAGAAAATAAAACCAAGCTCAAAATGTTATAAAAAAGCAGATGTTAAAATTCTCCTGTGGAAAAAAACAAAAGGAAACCCAAAACAAACAACACAGTCTCAGACCAAGCAGTAGATTGTGGATTCTTTCAGACCCTGCAAGTTTATGGTGCATTCCTCTCGCTCTCCTCCTAGACTCTCCCTGTTTAACTGAAGCACTTTTATTTTCAGTATCTGAATGCTTCATAAATACAAGCAGATTTATTCTCACTGTAGTAGCATGTTACTGACATATGGCTAATACATAGAAAAAACAAGAAAATTTTCTGGATGGACTTATGAGTTTGCATGTTCAAACTTGCAGATGCCCAAGAGAAGACACTGTTCTCACCCCAACTTTCAGTAAATGCTAAAGGTCTCTTCCTGAAAACCCAGACCCCTCAAGTGTTTCCAGATGATTCCTTGGCTATATTGAGATTCCTCAGAGAAGCAGTGAGTTCTAGAAGCAATATTGAGCAAAGAGGTCTGAGTCAGCCCATGGCAAAGGCTGCAGACCAGACCAATGGGCATTTCTACACTAAACTCCCACGGAGGATGCAGGTCAGTGAGAGCAGGGGATTTAACCAAGCTTTGGGGTCCTGGGCCTGCATTTCAGCTTCCTGACACCTAAACTGCTGCCTATCCTCTGCACCATCCTTCTCCTCCCACTGCAGTGTGCTCTTATATCACAGAGCACCTGCAACCATGAGCTACAGTTGAAAGAACAGAAGGTTTTGCTGGTGTTAAAAATGAAGGTGGATTTCATCACATCTTGTCATCCCCAAGGGGCAGAACATCCCAGAGAAGTGTCAGAATGGTTTAAAAACTGCCCTGAACTGGGCTGGTTGTAACTAACATTTATCTTCTAGCAGCTTTATTTTATTTGAAAAGTTCTCTCATGTCATTGAAGTAGTAAAATGAGAAGGCAGAGGACTGGCAGATTAGGGGTCAGAGCATGCTAAACTCCATGCAACATCTTACTCCAGGCAGCTCTTCTATTTCTGTGTGGCAGCTCTGTCATGGGTCTGGTGTTTTAAGGACAGGACAAAGGAACAGTGCCAGCACATTATCACTTTCTATAGAGTCTGGCAAAACATATGGTCCATTTGGCTGATTTATACTGGCAGAGATGAGAACTCATATTTTCTATATATTTTGGCTAAACATCTATATTGTGACATGTAACCATGGCCAATTTCAGGCTGGAACCAAATGAAAAGAAATAAGACTGACCCAAAACATATAAGGGAGAGGCCAAGAAAAACAGTGACTTTTAAGTCATTGAGAACACTGCCATCTCTAGGCATTGTGGGTGATGCAAATATATGCAAAAACTGACATAGGCCTGAGTAGAGTGCTGGTGCTATGAAGGGCACTGAAATGAATCAGCCTTCCATGTGAGGAGAGACTGTCACGTACTGAACTCTGCACATTATGCCACAGGAAGGTAGAGAGAGTGTCACTCATAGGAAAATGAGGGAAAAACAAGCCAAAGAGCTGTCAGACTGGGGCAGGGTATTCATAATACCTGTCAGTTTACCAGCACTGTTAAGTGACTTGATTTTCTTTAAGCCCTGAATGGCCTAGTTGGTGGGACTGTCTTGCATGACAGCTATTCCATAAAGGAAAGCTCATGAAATCTACCCCAGAGCAGACAGAGCTAATCTGTACATAGTGGCCTTAACTGATTTGGCACTGCTGAAATCCCTGGAAGTAAGACATAATAAAGGCAAGGCAGCAACAAAGCCCCACGTATCAAACCAGGGCTGGCAGGGAATGTAAGGAATCACTCTCAGATTATGGCAGGGGTGTGAGCCCTGCCCTGGCAGCACATGCCACAGGATATGGCAGGCTGGGCACGATTACTGCTCCTCTGAATTGAGTCAGATGGAGCCTCCTGCCAGCCCACTCTGGGTGACAACTGAGGTCTGTGTGTTGCTTGGCCCAGAGCCCAGTGAGCAATAACCCCATTTCAGAGACCAAGCACAACGGAGGCCATTAACCCTAAGTATCTGCTGAACTTCTCCTTGCATACCCTTTCCCTCTGTAGTCTACAGATCTCAAGGGAGATGAGATTCCTGGGTTCCTGCCACTTTGTATTCCAAAGTATCATACAGTTCCAAGAAAGAGGGAAAATTGAAACCCATCATGAGATAGAGAGGTCACAGTCTAGAAGAATTTCAACCTTCCTGTGTCTGGGCTGTAGCCTGCACATCTAACAAGACAAGGATGCTGTCCCTTCTGTCCCTTCTGTGCTTATGCCCCTTCTCTGCACACAAACCCATCATGTTATAACATGACCCGTTCTCACTCAGCTGTTCCTCAGCATGCCACTGTGCTTCCCTTCTGGCTCACAGCTCAGTAAAAAAGAAACTAGAAAACTTTCAATCACTCCCAAATAGCAGATGCACACTTTCACAGACAGAATCAGTTTAACTCAAGGTAAAGTTGAAACCAAATTCAAACACTACTGCTGGTCACAATTTTTAATCATAAGATCTGACCACCTGTCTATCTTGACCCTGAAATGTCAAGGAATGCCACAAAATCTAGGAAATCCTTATTGTGGTATCAGTATTTTAGCAGGAGAAAAATATGGCTCCTGTCTGCCTGACCGTAAGAGACTTAAGGTTAGGTTCAAGACAGCTTAACTTAAAACTTAATAAATTCACTACAAGAACTTCTGCTTTAAGAGCTTCACCAAAGTCAATAGGGACTGTAATCATGGGTCTAAGTGATTTTGTCCCCAGCTGTTGTCCCACTACCTACCCAGTATGACTGTAGCTCATTCAAGTTCAGTTGTGGCTGTACTGTAGTTGTATTTGTTCTGTTTTCACTTTTCCCATCATCACACATAAATACAGTCAGTGAGTGGTGCTTGAAGGGCACTGACACGCAGAATGATGGGCCTGCTCCTACTGTTACCCTTTGGCTACTCAGGAGCCTGCTAGTTTTCATTCCAGTGAAGAGTGCCCGTTTGCTTAATTACATGCCAGCATTATTGGCTTGCATGTTATATTTCTTGGTTCAATTCTACTCATTCCTTTGTTAGTAGTAGAAGTTTCATGAAAAAATGAAGCACTTGCCTGTGCTTTAACCACCAGACTGTGTTCCTCCCACACTGCACTTAGGGAGGAATGAAAGCAGGAGCAAGCCAAGCCACAGAAGGTTCATTTTACCATGTTACAGATCGATATGTACAGCAGCTTTTTCTATCAAGCTGACTTTTCTACTACAAATGGATTTACTTCAGTGAAAAACAGCATTTTGACCCTCATTCCCCATGGTAAGCTGGACAGGATACCTTTACTGATGGTCATATTTCTGTAGGACTCTACTGATGGACCCTACTGTAGTGGCTGGATGAGTCTTGCCTTTCCTCAGCCCCTGCCCATTCTCTGGTGCAATGGTTTCCTGAGGGAGGAAGGAGCTCTGACTGCTTTCAGATGTACCGTTTAACCTGTGATTATTTTATAGCTAACTCCTGATTACCTTTATGAAGATTGTTGGGATTGTGAATAGATCAGGCCATCAGATCAGAAGCACAGAAGTTGGATCTAAAAGATTTATAGTTATATTTGTCTGGAGCTGTATAATGTGGGTTTATCAATGGGACAGGATTATGTGGAGTTTATCTGTACTCCAGGATGTGAATGATCCTTCTTTCATTACTCTCTTGACATATGGTCTTGAACCTTAATATATATGGTTTTTATTTTCCACATGTTTATTTTACCTGGCTTGTCTACATTAAATTGATTACATTAAATAATCAAGGGGAAACCATCTTGAGTTGTGCTAAAACATGAAACAAATACAGCATAAGTAGAAGATGATTGAAAAACTCCAGGATCAAATGGCTGCTGAAAGGTTTTGTAGCTCAGATATTCCTTGAAGCAAATTGGAGATACAGGTAAAGGGCTTGGACTTCCCCTCTTCTCTGATCTATGCAGAGACACAGACAAAAGTGCCACTGAATTCCAGCCAGGTTAGTGCACTGGTGTTGTGGCTTAGGGATGGGAATTTCTAATTTAGTATTGCCACTAATAAAACTACAAGCTGCTCTCCTTCCCTCTCTCCTACTGGAAGCACAAAAGGCATCACAGGTTGAGATAAGAGCAATACACTGGAAACAGCAGTGAGATAAGAAAATGAACAATAACAACAACAATATTAATGACAAAAATGTACAGAAGAGAGTGATTCACACACAAAAATGCTCATTGCAGCCTGGACAACAAAAAACCCTGGATGAATTTTCTCAGCTGGAAGGAATCCCTTCTTCCTGGAAGACACAGTCCCTTTGCCTGCCCCCAGCAATGACATGAGGGGGTACAGAATAACCTCTGGGTCCTGGCCATGCCCCCTCTGGCTACTGCAAAAAATGAACCCTGTCCTGGCTGGAACCAGGACAGCTGGGGAAATAACTGAGTGCCACATGTCTCACCTTGAGCTTCACTGCTATAGAATTATTAAACTGGACCTTTTTTTCCTGTCTGTTTATCTTTACATGATACTTCCCTGGAAGTCAACTCCACACCTATCATCCCCTTGTGAAATTAATCTTGGTATCATCCTGCAAATGAATATCATTTCACTTTAGCCCCAAAATATCCAGTACAAAGTCACAGAATCGCAGAATCATTTGGGCTGGAAAGGATCTCTGAGACCATTGAATCCAACCTTTGACTATGTTGTCCCCTAGACCACGGTACTGAGTGTCATGTCCAGGGGTTCTTGAACACTTCCAGGGGTAGTGACTCCAGGAATGGCATGCTTTATGGCAAAGCCAGGAACTGAACACAAACTCCTCCAGCCCAAGCCTTAGCCGCCAGCTATAAAGTCCTGAGATGCTTGAGAGGAAACTTTTCCATTGCTATGGCAGTGTGAGGTCTCAATTCACACTACAAGCCCATCAGAAAACCATACTACAAGTAAAAGCTACACATCATGGCCCTTAATTTAATCAGGAACTGTCAACAATTGCCTATACTTTCAGAAGTCTGAGCTCAGCCTCTCACAGAATCTGTTCTCATGTAATCTTTCCTTCTTTTTCTGGCTTATTTGGACCTGATGGCAGTCATTCCCTAACAGGGATCATGCATAACCTTCAGGAACTGGCCCTCTGGAGCAGCAAAAGAGATTGTCTCACAGACCAAGAAGAAGAGGGAAAGACACAGAACTGAACCAAATAGGGTTAAAACAGTGGGAGTGGATTCCATTGTTATTTACTTTATACAAACCCTAGTAAGGGTTAATCTCCTTGCTGCATTTCCCTACTTTTCTTCCTCCTGTTTCTATATGCACTGAGAGGTCACAAGGAAAGTCATTAGGAGGAGGCAGCCTGGCTTGATGGCTAAGCCATTGGATAAGGAACTCTGGGCTCCATCCCAGCACAGCCATGAGCCTGATGCAAGACCTGGGCACCTCCTTTCAGTTCTCTGTCGCTTAATTTCCCTTCCCTTTCCCCACACAGGAACATCTGGTTCCTTCATTTTGCTTGAAAACTCATCTGGACATAGGCTGCTCTTAATGAGGTTGGGTACAGGGCAGGGCAGTACAACTGCAGGCTTGGATGTGGGGTTTAGGTACGTTTGCAATATAAAGATAATGATCTAAAACCCATCTGTGCAAAGGTAACCTGTTGAAGGAAGGAGTTTCACTCCACAAATGTAGGACTGGGGACCCATAGGTGGGGAATATAGGAGGTCTTGCCAATCTCTGAGAAACAAGGAAAGCTGAAGCAATGACTACTGCACAAATGGGACATGAAAAACAATTCTCTCTTGTACTTGGGGACAGCACCCTTCCATTTCCTTCTTCCTTTTACCTTTCACTTTAAAAATAACAATTATGTTTTGTTGTTGTTTTTTTTTTAATTACCTCCTCTGCCCTCCTCCGTTCTCTGTGTATCTAGGTCATACTCATCTGACCTTATGCTCATACTTTTCCTAGCATTTGCCTCTCTATCTTTGAGGTCTGCTTCCTCTGAACTCTCTCTTCAACCCTCTCCAACCCCATCATCTCCTCACATTGTGAGTTTGCATTAATTGGAGAGAAAGCAATAATAAGAGCCCACCCAGTACAGTTCTTTCCACAATGCCCAGAAGGATCTGTGTTTGAGGCATGTTTTGAAGATCATTGTAAATCAGGAAACAGTAAGGTGGAGTGAAAGGAAACTGGAAAGAGCTCTCAGCTTACGAATGCATAAAGCAAGAACACAGGCCCTCACTCCAGTAATCTGCAGCCAACAGTTACTAGACCAAGTTCCTTGTGCAAAAAGTCATTATTATGACTAACCCATTCTGTATTTATAGACAAGTAATGTTAGAAGACAAACAGTTCAAACAGTGCTCTTGCACTAGATGTTCTTTGCTTTTTTCTGTATGTGATCTTTTATTCCAACATTAATTGTAGTTATAAATCATTCCCAACCTGCTTTGGAATGATTTACAAAAGCTCTGTGCTGTTGAAAACACTGTCCACTTACATATACAAAATATAAAGCACTCAGCAGCTCCAGGGGTAAAAATTACCACGTATTAGGAATCAAACCCACAGAAGACTTAAGAAGTAATTATCATTAAAACATTTCTCTGTCTGCTCCCACAAATGGCTACGGGTACTTCTGCAGAACGCAGAAGACACTGGATGGCAAAGCTATCATGGACAGGTGTCTTTGAGAGGCACTTGAGCCAGGAAAAGTTTTGTTTTCATAAAGGACGACATCTGGAGATGAAAGAATCTTGGCAAGACTGAGTGGTGGCCAGGATAGGGAAGGATTGTGGACACTTAACCACTGTCTGTGACCATCCAGGCCAGAAAGGATGAGGCCAAAAAGCTTGAAAGGGAGAAGAATGGATAATATCTCTTTTTTTGCTGCATGGAAACATATCAGCCCCATGAGGGGGAATGTTATGTGAACAGCCAGGGGTGCACATTCCCTTGAGAGCCAAGGAATGTGGGGCCTTGGCAGGCAGGCCAGGTGCCAGACTGGGACAGAGCAACCTTCTTGCAGCCTCCCTACATTTTGTGGAGTGGTAGGAAAAAAATAAAAATAGAAAGAGCTTGTTAAAACTCACACAACTTTCAGATCAAGTTTTTGTCCTGTTTCACTTTGGAAGTCTCTTGAACAACCTCAGTGCTTCAAAGCTGAGGCTGTAAATCTCCCAGTCTCCCAGAAAATGCTCCTATATTTAATAAGCTGTTTTGACTGACATTCAAAGTGGAAGTAAACATTTCTGTTGTCCTAGCAGTAGAAAATGTGACCCTGATCTGTAACCCCATATCCGACCAGACAAAAATGTGTACTCTATTAAAATCTGCAAATTGCCCAGACACATTGGCACAAGAATAGCTCTGGTTCCCCTGCAGTCAATAGCAGAAAATCTCATTATCTCTAATGGAAATACCTTTGACTAATTTTATTTGGAAAGAAGGTGCTAGAGGGTGGTGTCTGAACACCAGCATAACAAACCTGTTACATAGTGGCCCAGCTACTGGGCAAAATTACTTCTAGTTCATTCTTTTCAACCATTCCACCACACAATTAGCCTTGGAGTGCTTTGTATCCTAAGAACATGCTGAATATGGACAAGGAGGTAAGCACAAAGTAGTTGAAATACCATTAACATGAGTGATGCTTATAATTGGCTTATGGATGCCATGATCCTGTGGGTCAGACTTTCTTGAATGCCCTGATAAAATTTAGGTTGCTCCTGAGGACTCTGTCAAGGTTCCCTGATGTCTTGCCTGTAAGAACTTCAAGCAAGGCACACACATAACCTTCTTAACTGCTCCAGGAACCTTGGAAAAGGGGATCAGGCCTTTCTACCAGCACCACAGGGAGACCTGGACAAAAGTACTTCCTTTGGTGACCACTCTTTCCATCCTGGGGCACATGGATACAAAACACACACAGATACAACAATAAATACTGCATCAAAATAGTGAATATTTCCAGAGAATTTCACTAAATAAAAAATGAAATCTAACCCAGCAGGGACCCCTGACAGATCTCATTCTCTTTTAGTTCTGTTTTTCTTCCTTTGTCACATCATCTACCCAAATTCAAATCTGATCTAGACTTACAAAAACTGCTCCCACTTGCTGTGGTGCTCAAATGGCAGCCTGTTATTTCCCATGCATTCTCATTAATATCTCTCATCACCAAATCCCAAATATTTGAAAGTTAAAATGACTGAAGTGAGCAGTCTTGACTGAAAAAAGTATAAGTTCTCCCATTTCTGCTAGCATAAATAGGAACATATGTGCCCTTTGGAGGCTGGAAAGTTCACTGTAAAAGTTCCCTAAATCTTCCTGTTTTGATTATTCTGGTTTGCATGGAGCAGACCAGACAGTATCATTCAGAGGTTTCATTTCCACTTTCATTTCAGCATTTCTTTTTTACTAACTACCCCATTTCCTGAATCATCTAAAGCAAACTGAGCAAAATGAAAACTATTCTGGAAATCTACAAATCAGTAGATAAAAGAACAGGTTGATCAATTTGCTAAGATGAAATGGACTAGAGGCTGTTTTCAAAGAATCAGATAGCAAAAATGCTTATTTTTACAGCAAACTTCAGTGATCCCAGGATTTAAGAACTCTTCAAAAAAACCCAGGTTTATGATTTTCCTTTTTTTTTTTTGTTTGTTTCTTTTTTTTTTTTTTCCCAGTTTTATTTTTCCAGTCAGTGTTACTGTGAGTGCTGGTGAGAAAATGTTTTTCCCACCTTGGAAAGGACAATGATTCAAATACAAAAAATATGTCCCAAATGTTAGCTGAATTTAACTCTAGACTTTTAAAGCTCCTGTGAAGCTCTTGTGGTCTCCTCAGCAGGGAAACAAAGAAAGTGCATCATCTGCGAGCAAGTCCTGCCAGAAATTTCACACAATAGGGCAGCATAAGTCCAAAAGACAAGTCAGTTTTAGGTCTTGTGTTTTTCTATTGTAGTTTTGAAGTAAGTGCTGTTCCTCAGTCTAAAGAGAGGCTGTGAAAGCTCATGGCTTCTCTAGTTTAGTTTTTTTTTTTTCTTGTCAAAGACCAGCTCACATACAGCCAAGAGATGAATGAAGTTTCCCCAGGCTCCACCTAACACTTCAAATGAAGGGCCACCTTCTCTCTCATGGACAGAATCATCAGCATTAAAGGCATGCTTTTGATGCACTGACAAATCACCTGCCATCAGATGGCTGTTTATCTCATAGAAACATTACATTTTTCATGAAAGTGGCTTTTCTGCTTAAATAATAGGACTGAGTCGTATCTTAGTGTGGAAGGATAGAATGTAAGAAAATATAGTGCAGAAGGAGTTGCAACACCTGAGGAGTTGCAGTTGTACTCATCACCAAAGATTAGGAACAGGCCTGCCCTTAATAGGCCACAGCTGTGTCCAATAAGAAGACAAGTGCTACAAAAGAGTGGGTTAGCTGGGTGAGGGGAGATATGGAGTTTGTTGGATGCACTCTGAAGAGAGATGGAGTTGGTGCTGTGAAGAGCTGCACTTGAGAAATTGCTGAGAAGGTACGGAACTTTTGAAGTAAGACAGGCCAATAATTGCATGGAATAATTATATGAAACATACAGCTGGTATCCTTAAAAAAAAATTTGACTTCAAAATACGGGGCTTGACTGCTGCATTAACTGAAGGACAGCTGCAGGACAATTGTTTCTGCAATGTCAGACAGGCTTTAACATAAATGAAAATTAGAAGAAGGATTTGCAGTGCTTACCAGCACACTGGTTGTTTTCATCCAGCTGGAAGCCGAAGCGGCAGATGAGGGGCCGGGTGGCCGTGGGGTAGTTGGGGACGGGGCCGGGGGCTGGGGGTGGTGGGTACACGTTGGAGTAGGGGCTCAGGTAGGGCGAGCGGTACACGGGGTTTGTGCGGGGCACGCACAGGTAGCCCCCGTTCTGGTTCACACACACCATGTCTCCCCTGCAGGCCTCGGGAATGGTCCGGCATTCATCAATGTCTGCAAGGAAATTGCAAAGGTTTAAAGAGTCACTGCTCCTTAATGGGACCGGTCAAAAAATAACTCATGTGTTTAGTGCATAACATTGCAAAAAAAAAAAATTATATTCTCCATCAAATGACTAACCCTTCCTTGTGGAGCCTCACTTTGAAGTTAGATTGCACTCAAACAGAAAACATCTTTTATATTCAACATATCCTGTGATCTACACATACTATTAGAGTAGTAAAACTGCTCTAGAACTCTAGAGTACTCATACTATATCCTCTAATACTAGGACTACTATATCTTCTAATATGATATATATTATCCCTCTGTCCTCTAGTACTATGAGCACTCTAGAGTACTCATACTGTTAGAGGATAGAGGGAGAGGACAAGGCCTGCTTTACTATTCCATAGAAGTTTAGTTTAGACACTGATTTACACATGGCTGCAGCATGCTACTGCCTGTTCCTGCTGCAGGGTCTGTCCAAACCACAACATGCAGATCAGGATTTCAGAAACTCATGGTTTGGTCTGCCCAGCTGTGAAATTTGGATCCTGCTTTGGAAGTCTCGGTTCCCTCCCTCCAAGTTAGGGATGCTCGGATCTGGGGACACAGTTCAGGCCTCTTGCTTTGACTGAGATTGTGGCTGAATTAAATTTAGAAGGACATAACTGCTTTAGCCAAATTGAGCATTCCCCTGGTTTTTGGGCCACAGAAACAGTAGGCTATAGTAGAACAAACAATCTGCTGCAGGTTTTTCCTTTTCTGTCTGGGTGACTTTATGGCATGTAGAAGATGCTGCCCTGGAGACTGAATGCCATTGACAAAAAGGTGCTGCTGGGCAAAGTGCAGATTTCCTTAAGTACCAGCTCAGTTTACTTGGAGTTTGAGTTTCTGAGAATGGAAGGCTTTATTTAAGCCTGCAGGTGGAGACAGGCAGCAAAGACAATAAATCCTGAGTTTGAAGGAGAAAGAGAAGGAGGGTGAACAGCCCATTTTCTTTGGCAGCTACACTGAGCTCCTATCAAAATGCATCATTGTTGTTTGAGTAGCCCTGACAGCCTGTTAGTATCTGAACAATGTCAAAGATCAGTGCTATGTAATGACACACACACACACATATTTTTATATACACATTTGTTGTATATACATGTATACAAACACACATTTATCACACAGTGAGAAATTTTCATCTAAAACATAGTAGGAGCTCCACAATGTTAACTCAATAAATTCAGGATTTCTGAACCCAAATTTAAATATATTGATTTAATCAAAGTCCTACCTAAGCATTGCCCAGAGGCACGGTCCAGGTCAAACCCATTAGTGCATTGCTGCTAAAATGAGAGAAAAAAAGGACACTCAGTGATGGTGAATGAGAGATTTGCAGAGTCAAATGCTCATCTGGATCATTATGATTAGTACAATTGTTCAGCAGGGTACAGTACATCAAAATAAAGCTCCTTCCCCAGAGTCAGCAAGCCATGAGCCTGAGGCCTCAGCACAGGTTCCAGCCCCTTAGCTCAGGAGGGGCACCCTCAGGGATGGCAGTGTCAGGCTGTTCCTCTGCCCAGGGGCCCCCAATGAGTTATGAGTACAGGGGTACAATGTGTTATGGGGTTGTTAGCACAGAATTACAGTTTTCTAGTTTGGGGTTTTGGTTTTGCCAGAACAGGGGGGTTCATCTGGAAGGTCCTTGTTACATCTCCCACAGGCTCTGAAGTTCCCCTGACAGCCCATTCAGCACACAACACGTCAGGCACTGACTGATCCAGAGCCACAGTTGAAGCGTAACAAGCTTAAAAAAATAAGACTCTTCCTTTCCACCAAACTTTGCAGTTTTTAGAGGATAAATCTTTATACAACATGTCATAGGCATTTAAAGTTACTGGAAGCCTTGTTCCTTCCTATTCTGCTGGTCATGATCAGGGCTGCAGCCTTGAGTCTTCAATACCTCCTCAGTGACCTCAGCATCTCTAAATTGGTGAAAGTCCTGGTGATAAAGGTTTCAAAGCCTGTTAAAATGATTTTCTGCTCTTCCTAGTTTTTGACAGAGCCTCCAGCTATTTAGCAAGGGGCAAAGCAATTGACACAAGCACAGGATCTTCCAGTAAATGGGTTGTACTAGGCAATGTAAGCAAGAGATATCCAGGAAACAGGAACCACTGAAGCCACCAGAGGGCACAGGGATGGTGTGTGCTCAATACCCTTCCTTTTTTGTCGTATCTTAATGATAGAGATATTTTTGGACTTCATGAGTGGCAGATTAAAGCACTTAATTGATGTTTGGAAAAGTAGTAAGTTGTAGATGGGAGACAAAGGGTGAAAGGGGTGAGTCAGTGGAAGTGGGTCATTGCAGGAACCAGGGACAGGACTGAAGCAAAACACATGGCACTGTTTGGACTGCACCTGCCACTTGCACATATGAATACACAAAACCCCTGCTAGAAGTGTCAGACGAGTATGGAGGAATTCTGCCTTCATTTGTTTTGCCATTCTAAGATGTTTTGGTATCATGTTGTGGAAAGCCAAGATATTCTAATGGGAGAATGTATAATCGCCCTCATGTTTTAAAGAATGTATGTACTCTACCTTTTGTTCTCCCTTTTGTGTGCCCACACTACACCTAGGTTAGCTGGAAAAGCTCAAATAGTTGTTAAGAAAATTATTTTGTTTTGGTCAAAAAATGGCGATTCAGAAACACTGAAACTATAGTAGGACTGGTTTCAAAAATTTTCTAGAACTTTATTCTAGAAAAGATTCCAATATTGTCAAAATTACCAGTTTCAGTATCTTCAGAAAGAAGTCATTGCTGTTGTTTCAGCTTCAAGTTGCTTTTTCAAAGCAACTTCAAAAATCAATTTATATTACAAGATGTTTTTATAAAATTCTAATGTAAACAATATTTTTTAAATTATAACAACAAACCTTTAAAGACATCTCAAAAATTCTCCAGGGGCATGAAAAGCATTTCCCATACAGATCCAATAATCACAAAAATATCAATAAGCATGACCAGTGCAGGAATTTTTCAATGTAATAGAAAAAAAACAACTACATTTCAGAGGTTTTTGGCAAAGGTATTTAGAAACACTGCTCTGGATACCAAATATATCTGGACTATTAACTAGAGATCCAAACAACATGCCTTTAGGAACAGTTTTTCCCAATTTAAAGTTACTTGGAGCCTGAGCATAAAAATAACTAATGATTCTGCTATTTCAAGAACTGGACTGCTTTACTTCCATCCACTCTCTTGAACAGAAATGGGTTTGGGCATAAGTGAAAATAAAAACTGGGATGCAGTCATTCAGGATCACAGTCCAAAATTAAACAGTCTTAAGACTTGATCCTGCTATCCAGAAAAGATGTATTTCTATGAATGAGTTCTCCAAATATGGATGTTTCTCACAATGGAACTGAGCAGTCTCTGGTTTCATGGCATAGTTTTTCTTATTTCCTGTTCCAGAAGTGTTCAGTTTAGAGGCAGAATCAGATTTTCAGCGAGGTCCAGGTTTCTACAGGGATATTTTGCTGAGCTGGCAAGGATGAGTCAATAAGCTCAATCCATGTTCAACTCCAGAATCCTGCTGGCTCCAAGTTCTCCCCTCTAAACCCTTAGACCACACAACTTCCTTTCCATGTAAACCCCAGACCACAGAGCTTCCTATCCACCTGCTAGCCAGTTAAGTTTCATGCCATATAGCACTTGAGTACAAACCAGTACACACATCTCTGCATGCACCTCTCACCTGTGCTTTTCCAGGGCTTGAAAGGCAGACAGCCAGTGTGAAAGCAGTCAGTATCCTGTAATGTGCATAGAAAATAGGCTGAAAACCTCCTGATATCCAGGCTTATTACAAAGAATTAAATACACATGGACAAATTAATTTTTAGTGACACTTCAGTGTATTCCAGTTTTGCTAACGTGAATTTGGCCTTTGGAGAAGGAGAAATATAACTGTGGGCCAGATTCAGGTCTCAAAGCAATGACTCTGATGGTACTGGGATTGAAACAAGACTGCAAATGTCTATGGACTAATCTGATTTTTATGACACCCTATGCAGCAGCTGTTAAATGAACAAGTGTGCAATATTCAATAAAGTGGCTTTCCCCCTCTCTGGCACCTTTCTTTTGCAAAAATGAAGGCTTCTCTTGCACACTGTGCACGTTTTACAGATGGGTAAACCCAAGCAAGGCCCTGCCTAAGCTCACAGCGTGAAGTGTTGGCAGGGCTGCAGACGTGTCACGCAGGAGGTCCTGAATCCAAGCCAGCCGCTCCAACCGCTAAACCGCATTTCATCCCCAGAGGCTCTATCTGAGATGAATCCATTTGCTTGGGGCCAGATTCTGTCCCTTTGCTCAGCCTTGAAGGAGGCACACTGTGCCAGGTCACCAGCTACCAGAAGCTGTTCTCTTCAATGGAGCCTTCCCCAGGTACATCATCTTCACATCTAGTGCTCCCTACTGGCTCTCTCCCCACTGCAACTGAAAGACAAGGCTCCCTCACTAAAAGAGCCCTACATCTATTTTTGGAGCTCCTTGCCTGGAGCATAAAAATTATGGTCAAGTAACCTTCCACCTCCAAATATTTCCTAACAGATAGAAAACCATGAAAGCACAGTCAGAAACTACTTTTTTTCTGGTCTTGTGGATTTCATTCTTTTGCTGCTGATTTATATAAAACTTCCTAGTACCATTAGATCCACACTTTGCTTATCTTGGATTGAAATTCTAAATGGCAATTGGATACAATACATTCCCACAAAACCAGTACAGGAAGCAGGGGATATTTTAGGTAGCCTTAGTTCTGCTACCCATGTGAGCTGCCAACTTTCTCTCTTAGAGCTGTCCCTGATTTCCAGCATGCAAACTGAGCTGCTGAGCAAGACCTACAAATGCATCAGACAAAACCACACACAATGACCGACGCATTACAACAAATTTGACCAGCTCTGAAAAGTAAACATAAAACCCTAAAATGGTTGTTCATAGTGCTGTGGAGACAGATTGTGCTTGTTGGCAACTTTTGAGTGACAAGAAAAGGCAAATTCTGCCTGTTCTAAGAGTTTTCCTTAGAGTTCAATATAAAGCATTCAAACTACAATTTTGTCCATTTAGGCTTGCATTTTTTGATTTTATTGATTCCTCACATCTCTTCAAAGAGATTTTAAAGTGTACATTTCTATAAAGACTGCATACTCACTTTGCATGGAGTGAGAAAAAGCATTGGGAAGGAATACAACAGGTTATAGCAGAATACTGACATATGCAGCAACTGGGCTGTGCTGCACATTGCTGCAGGACAGTGCATGATAACAAAATCCCCCATAAAACAGCCAGACAAAACTCAAACATTTTTAGACAGTCTTTAGTTTCTTTTACTACAAGATGATATATTCTTTCCTTTTGGTGGGGGAGCGACCTTACTGCCTCATACGTGTTCTGTCTGCACCCATGATCTCAATTTGCTCATTACTTTAGATCTAAAATCCCCTCAAGAATTATTAACAGACATGCAGCACAACTTATCAACACTACATGCAGCTGGTCACAGTCGCTTGCCCAGCAGGCAAAATATTTTAAACCAGCAATTTTCTGCAATAGTAACTAATTAACTTCAATCAATCACTGTAGCCAGTGGGATCGTGGCTGCTGCACTTCAGCACTGCCGCAGATGCGCAGAGTATAAGCACAGATCTAGAAGGAACTCGTCAGAGACAGCACAGCTTTAGTAACAGGCAGATCGTCTTTCCCCACCTCTGACCATTGAGATCCCTTTGCAAATGGCTTTTGCAAGTGGATTGGCATAACATGTCCCTGCCACAGCTATTTTCCACAAGCAGGTTTCCTGTCAGTAAGCAAAGAAGTTTCATGCATACCACTTACCTTCTTAATCCTTGCATGTCCAAAGCCGTTGGGGAAAGGTGAAAAAAACCCAGAGTCTGTGCTGATGAATAACTAGAAAGTTTTCCAAACATTACCCTCTGCTAGCACTTCAGTTCCTCTGTCATTTATAGTCCAAAGAATGAAATGGCAAGTAATGGAGAAGATCGGGAGCCGTCTGTACCTCCTCAGACACTGGAGAGAATACAGAGAAAGCACCTGGTTTTGCTTAGTTCTCTTCTGTAATTCAGCATTAAACCAATTGGAGGAGGAATGTTAAAAATGAACACTTCATTTTCTAAGTATGTTAAACAATGCAAATGGGGGCCTCAGCCTGGGACAGCTGGTTTAGATTACAAAGCTCACCAACTGGCTAGACTCCTCACAACAACCTCGAGGAGCCTGCCAGGATAAAACACTAACAGCTTGAAGGAAAGCCTCTCCCGCTGCAAACTTCACAGTTAAATGTGCCTCAGAGCAGAGAGCACCGTTATTGGACAGAAAGCCTTATCAAGGGACTGGAGAAGGGAAGGGATTGTTTTCCTTGCTCTGAGAACAAAAAAAAGTCAGGGTTTTTTGGAGGCCCTCTAGCTGGTGTCCTGGACAATGAATATGCAACACTCTCTGCTCTGTGCCAATGGCATACTGATGAAAGGTCTGACCCTCTGGGAGGTGAATAACTCGAATTCATGATGATCACAGCTACAGGAACTATATTGCTTGGGGATTATTTGAAAACAGGAATAAACAAATTAAACATTCAAAGGAAAACAAATGGCTTGTCTGCAAACACTGGCTCTTTTTAAACTGACCCCATGCTTAAGGGAGCAGTTTATGATATGAAATATTTCTTCAGGAAAAGCATAACTTGCAGATCTCCAGTTATGACTAAAGAGGAAGGAAATAAAGTACTTTTTCAGGTGTTTTGCAACTTTGCCACAGGCAGAGCTTTAGTAGGTCAAGAAGAACATTTATGGGATGTGAAAGGTAAGCAATCAGACACAGCAAAGATTACAGTGGATCCAAAGATGAACACTGAAATGAAAGACAGACAAGGACATTAAACAACTACTTTGAATTTCTGTTGAGTGTCCCATTTGAGAAAACCCTTTATTTCTAAGGAACCTGAAATTATTATCATACATCTCTGTGTAACAGATTGAGAAACAGAATTACAGTTGATATAACAGATAATAATAAAAGTTGCCTCTAAGCCTCAAAATCCAGCTTGAGATACCAGGACTGAGCTGCTTTAGAGGCGCTGAGGCCCCACAAGTTGTACTGGAGCCAAAGGGAAGCTCAAGACCTCTGTATCTTGTTAACAGGCTGTAATGGTCCAAATTACCTTTCAAAAATGACAGCACCAGAGGCTCCAGGCCATTTCTGACAGTTTATCTCTCAGTGAATTGCTTGCATCACTTGCAATGCATGGAAAATTAAACACTCACCTGGAATCATTCAAACAGTGTCTATACATTGGCAGATAAACAAGAACCAATTTACTTACTTTTAATAAAGTTCCCAAAAGCCTAACAAAAACTTGCACAAGGGACTTCTGAAGAAGCTGCAGGGCACGTTGTGAAGTGTTTCATGGATCAGAAAACAGGCAAGAGAGGCTAGAAAGCAAAGACCAGGACAATTTTCATTGTGGCAAATGTTTAACAGTGAGTATTCTCACTGCTCCATACCACCAGAGTTTCTCAATACACTCAATAACCTGGAGAGCTAACAGATCTAAGAGTAGCAGTGCTTACTGTATGTAAGAAGTGTGAAAAATCTACTGAAGCAATGAGAAACGGCTTTACAGGAAAGCAAATGCTCTGTGCATCCAGCTGTGTGGACAAAGAACTTGCTTCATCTGATAATACTTCACTTGCTAATCCACTGAATTTTTCTACAATCACATGGTAAAATCATTGCATGCATGCCAGAATCACTGTATGAGTGCAGCACCAGTCTGCTCCCAAATAGTTGCCTCAGAGTTCTGATCCATCAGCCAACTGGCAGAGGTGCTCCAGCCCTGGAGACGGGAGGTGAATCCAGATCTCACCACCTAAGGGGCTCCCTTAAGAAGAAATACTGTACAAATGTTTTGATTTTTCCTGTCTCCATCTGACAGCTGGAGTGGATAAAAACCAGAGTATTAAAAAGTGTACCAAACCACAACCTGGGCTAGTTTACAGCTTGGTGACTGTTATTTTTCCAAAATAAAAGGATTTGATGTTGTGGCTAAGTGGAATTTCTGCAGTACCTTTCTGTAACTACCATCAGTCACAAAACAATCAGATGCAGTCACAGCTTTTCATAACTCTGTTTGGTATGAAGGGTTGTATAAAGGAAGGATTTTGTGGTGCATAAGCCTCCCTTTGTTCATCCTATAAAAATGAACAATTTGATACACCTTTCAACACCCTGTGCTGACACCTTCAGCATTTATGCTTAAGACGTTGGCTAAACTTCATGTGTAGTGGTGCTCTCACTTCAATGGTCTCAAATATCCCCTTGAATTATAAAATCCATTACTTTATTTAGCTTGCCTTGACGTTGTCTTTGTCTTCATGAGGAGGTGCAGAACTGTCCTCAGTATAAAATGGGGCTCTCTTAATTAACTATGTTCTCACAGTTTGCTTTGTGCATAGCTAGGGTTGAAACCATATCTCCAATTAAGATTTGGATTTTGAAAATTGTGTAATATATGATAAGGGGGACATAAAAAGTGTTGTATAACTTTACTCTCTTTGGATGAGACAACTGCACATGTGAATAGAGCTATGCTTCTGCGGATTAAGCACAGCATTGGATGAACAGGAGCCCTCAGCACTGGAAACATAATCTGACTGATTCTAAATGCTAAGACAAAAGCTGTAAATAGGTCAGGGAACTTAAAAATAGTTAATTACACTTAGCATCCTGAACAGAAAATCTTCCTTGCAGAAACAAGTCTTCCTCTAAGTTTCACAACATTTCATCTCACTTTTTAACTCTGATTTTATTCTTACATTTTTCCAGAACCACATCTGTCAAACACCCTTCTTGGATGTTGTTGTCATTTTTTAAAATTCCCCCACTCTGAACATTTTCAAGAAAATTTTCAAACTGTGAGAAGAGTCAAAGCATACAAGTCTGTATGGTGGTAGATCTGTGAGCCCGAAGTCACTGAATATGCCAAGTCATAGACTTCTTTTACCCAGCCACACAGACCTAAATTCATTAAAGAAATTTTCCAATAACTGACACTTTAGGCCCTGCATGTCCAAGCTATAGACACTGAAAACATTCATTTTGCTCCTACCAAATCTTATGGAACTAAATGTTTACAAGCAAAAATGGTAAAACAGAGCAAAACTGCTGGGCACTTGTAGAAACAACTGTGTTTTGATAGCATCTAAGCTCTGTGAGATTCACAGGTTGAGCTTTTGCCTGATGTGGAGATTGATCTAAGTGTTCCTGGAGACTGCCAAGTAAGCCAGTTTTTGATATTGTCACATGTTGATGTTTCAACATAGGCAGTGATTTGACACACACATTTCACCCTACTGCCACTTGAATAGCACCACACAGGAAACATGGCCTCATACCCTAATTCTGCCTGAGAAAGAGAAGGGCTCATTTCTTTCACCTCCCAGGAAAGAACCTCAGTTGCAAACTCCAGGTATTTGGGAAGGGTTGCCTATAATTTTTCAAAGACTACCTTAGATTATCAGCTGAGGTCTGCTTTGCTCACTGTCTGAATTATAATTGCCATCTCATAACATGACTGATGAAATAACCTGTTCCAGATGGCTCAGGCCAGAAGCTCAAAAGCACAGTGCTACACATATTTTCCTTTCCTAGCCAAACATAACACAAGCTAGAATTAACAGTGAAAATTAACATAGTATGTAATTGTAAAGATATCAGTAGTGCTAATTAAAATCTACTGGGAATGCAGGATCCCTGAGATGTCATGAGTTGATCTGCAGCTCGCAGTACAACTTTTAGGAAGGAGAAAATGTAACAGTTCCTGCTGTGCTGCCATCTCTTGGGGCTCAGCTGCCTCAACACTTCCCACCTGCATGAGATATCCATGCAAAACAGAGCCAATACAGCACCCCTCCTTCCTCCTGTGTAGGGATGTCACCTGTCTGTCTGAGGCACATGTTCTTTGGGCACAGCACACTGCTGGTATCATTGCTTCCAAAGAGCAGCGGGCTGAGCCCCCTGCAGTGTTGTACCAGGTGGTCTCACAGTGCCCAAGCGCTGGAATAAACCCTTAAAATCCTTGGTTTACTCTAATTCTGCATCTTTGTCCTGGCTTCAGCAGGGGTTAAACCACACCACTCCAAAGCTGTACTCTCTGTACAGGTCTGTGGTCACGCTGATACCAGTTTCTAACAGCCAGCTTCTTTCAGGATAGAAATCACCAGTGGAAAACCCAGGTATCACTGTACCCATTCTGAAATGCAGCTACTCTAAACATGGACTAATATCTGACTCCACTTTACTGCTTTGAAAACATTACTTGTCCCTTTGGATAAGGAGGTACATTTATCAGGTACAGGTTTTGATAGCAGGTACATATCAAAACCCAAACAGTTTAAAACAGCCCAGTGAACTGCATCTACTGTAAGACAGAGCCATTTCAGGAATATTCTCTTTAGTGAGATCAGGTTTGTTGTTCATGACCATCTGTTTAGCTGTAGTACTTTCTAGGACAGTCTAAGATGCCTGAGGCAAAAAAGAGTAATATTCTTGGAAGAATTCTTCAATATTGTTCAGGGTTTTTTAACCCAATAAAAGAAAGGTAAGCAAGCAAACTAAATTATTACTGTACCTTTTCCAGGAAAAAATCAGAGCTTTCACAGCATTTTTGGTGTATGTGACAACTCTCAGCAGAGAGTAATAATTATTCATGGCAGTAGTTTGCAACAGCCTGCAACATTCTTCTTGAGTTTTCAATCCTTACATGACTGACATTTGTACTTTTAAAATATTTTCGTGTAAAAATATATGGAACATCATCCTCTACCTAAAGACAAAAGATGCACTTGAGAACTCCCATCTCCCCCTTGGTTGCTCTGAGTATCCAAGAACAAGGTGCCCCAGCCCACTGTTCATATTTTACTTCTTTTTCTATTGAATCTCAGCATAGCTCTGGTAACTGCAGTTCACATTTTGCCTGAAACAAGACAGATATTTTAGTGTGTTTTTGTTTATTTTATAAGATTGACATGTACATAAACTGGGCTGTAGCCTTCTCTGCATTTTTGTCAAATGGTCTAGACAATGTGGTTGAAAACAATGCTCTTTAATCTTGTGACAAAATGTTTACCAGCTCCTTCTAACAGCAAGCATAAATTCTTTATGGCCCGTTTCAGCTAATAATGACCTACCATAAATAAAGACCTAAAACTCTTAATACTTCTGGACCAAGACTAAAGTCTGTTTCACTGTTGCAGCAAGCCAACATTCAGTCTTCACAAGTGCCTGGGATACATAAACCATTGGGCTCCAATTACAACCAGACAGTTAGAAGTATGTACTAAAACCCTCCTTAGAAATATTCAGGACTGATTTATTTTATGCTAAAATGCCTCAGGACTGCTGAGTCGTTTGCAGTTTCCCAAGCCCTTTACTAACACAAGCACCACACTGGGCCCATCTGGCAGGATCGGGCACCTTAGAGCAGCTGACTGGAGACACAGCTTCACCTTTACAGGTTAACCTGGCAGCTTTCCCTGGCTGCTGGGCATCAGTGCCAGTAAAACATCAGCTTCCTCTGGGCTTCCTCAGCTCCCAGGCACTTTATTCCACCACATGGAACTTATATTTTAGGTGGGTTTTGTGTTTGGTGTTGTTTTTTTTTTTTGTTTTAAATCAGATTTAGTTGGGCATCTTTTCTCCTTTTTATTCTGCTTTGGCAATTCACTTTGTTTTGATCCAGAGCTAAAGATCAGCCACAGTAGCATTGAGCATATTCTGTGTTTTCCATTAAAACACTTCAGATTCTGAATAAACCCAAACAAGTCTGTGGAAATGGCATCTCTCAACAGGGGTGTTTGAATGTTCACAAGTATGTGCACTATTTTTGTAAGGGCACCTGCCAGAACCCTGGTGATGGAGCCAGAGTAGAAAATATTTGACATCAACCCTTTCTTCCAGAGCTTCTCTTCTTCCAAGTGGTGGAAAACATTCCCTTTTTAAACATGTTTCACTCTCATAGGTGAATGAATACAATATAAGACTCCTGGCTTCTTTTTCCAATAAGACACTTGGCACATTTTTGGGTCTTTTCCTTAAGATCTTTGAGGTTATATGTTAGTCAAACACAGGAGTAACAGAAAGTTTCCCTATAAGGAGAGAAATAATTTTGACTGTTTTATACTTTCTCAACTCCTTTCCTAACCCCAGAAGTCATTTATAAGCTTTTCTTTGATTTAAGAACGCCTACATTTAGTTTACTTGTTCCCACAGCAGGGATGACACCATTTCACAAATTACCTGTTTACTTTTGTGACCTAACCATGCCATTCATAAGAATTGGCTGGGAAACTGGGTGGTAAACATGATGTGTGTTGCCTGTTTGTTTTCAGACTTATTATTCACTGCTCTGCAGCAACAAGTGCTGCTGTAAGGCAGCAATTTAACATGCTGAATGCAGAAATCCCATTGAACAGGGAGGTACTCACATTTTCCTAGTTGTACTATATGTGCTGCAGAGCTTACAAAGTCTTGAAACAGGATGCAGTTTCTCACACAGTCTTTTGGGTTGTTTTTGTTTTTTTTTAATCTGCTGGCTTTTACCTTCAGTTGCACCGGTTGGCCCAGCAGAAGGAGATGAGCAGCACCAAGAGTTCCCTGCTCAGAAGCAGCCTGGCCATGCCCAGGGCTCCCATCCATTCAGGAATTGTGGGGTACCAGAACCTCAAGCAGCCATGAGAGGTCAGTGGAACTAGACCCATCTCCCAACAAACAGAGGCACTTGCACTGCAAATGGAGTCCATCGCCAGAGCCTGATAAATCAATCAGTCCCCATTTTGTCTACAGTTCCATAACAAAACTCAAGAAGTTGAATTGTGCCAGATAAAGAAAATAAAAAAACCCAAAAACTCTGACAGGTTAAATGTGAAAAACAGAAAGTCAGGCCAAGAAGGTTTGAGAAACAAATCATAAGAAGCATAAAAGCTAATAATAAATTCTTTTTCAGACACACCAAGAGCAGGAAAACTGCCAAACAGTCTGCAAAGCCCGATGAACAAGGTATAAAAATAGTGCTTAGAAAAGATAAAATCACTGTAGAAAGTGAAATGTTTCTTCTTTATCTGCAATTGCTAGAGAAACTTCAGGAGATTACCATAGTGGAATAAAAGGAAAAAAAAAAAAAAGGAAAAATGGAAAAAAAGAAAAAGAAGTAAAAACAAATCCAGATTGGGAGGATATGTCTGAATTGAAATGCCAGGAGGAGAGGTTGTAGAACAAATCAAGAAAATGAAGAAAAACCATTCATCAGAACTCACCTGACATTTAGAAATTAAGTATCTTTGACTGAACTAAATATGACCATTTGCAACAGCTGAATTGTTTATCTGAATTGCAATCTCACAAAAGTGCCTTGGTGCTAGAAGTGAAAGTACCAAATACAATCCTGCATTTCATTGGTTTATGTATAATGGTTAATAAAACACAGAACATTAAGCCCAAAATATCTGGAGATCAGTAGCACAGCACAGGAGACAGTGAAATTCAGGAAGAATTTAATAATGGAAAAGGTTATTAAGCATTGGAATGGACTGCCCAGGGAGATGGTGGAGTCACCATCCCTGGAGGTGTTTAAGAAATGACTGCAAGTGTCATTAGTGCTATGGTCTAGTTGATGTGGTGATGATCCATCAAAGGTTGGACTCAATGATCTTAAGGGTCTTTTCCAAGACCCTTAATTTGGATTTGGAGATTTTTTAGGCATAGATTTTCTTGGAGAAAATCCTTAAGAACTACCTATCTCAGAAACATAGCTCTGCTCCATATAGAGGTGTAGAGATTTATTTTTGCATTTACTCTAGCTCCATGCATTTGAAATGAGTTGGCTTTAGCCAACTCCATTTGAGTTTCCAGTGAAAATCTTTCCTTTTATGATCTAGATTGCCCAGCCCCATTTGGCTAGGGCAGTGAAGGCTTCAGATTGCCAGCAAGGCATCAGGCTATTTAAGTATCTGTACAAGGCAGTTGGAACCACTCATTCAGTTCAGGGGAGAACATCAGAGTGCAGCAGGCTCCTGGAATCTCCAGCCCTGCCTACTTGGCAGGTTCTGGGAAGCACACTCTGTTCAGAGTCAGAAAGAACAGAGGTACCACCTGCATCCCTTCTGCCTGCAGTGGCACTCTGCAGGTCCTTCATCCAGAGCACTCTGCAGACAATGTGCTATTCAGTCTGCAGCTGGGTCCAGACAGATCTGGCAATCCTAGTTATGACTCATTCATTTTCTTTAGAATCCTGTACTCCTCAAATTTTTGTAGTTTTATAATAAGCCTTCTCTAAGTTAGCTGAAAACTGTTACATCTGTTACTGCTCCTATTGTCAAAAATAAGGCAGTGTTCTGTTTGCCTTCATTTTTATTGGCACCCACTACTTAAGAGTAGAGCGAAGTGCAGTCTAAATATTTTCCAAATCTATTTCCAGAAAAAGTTTCAGTTTTAATTACTATTTTTCAATGCTGCAGTCTACCATTCAAACCACTTTCCTTACTATAGTTTTACTCCTGCTACAATTTAGCATTGTATCCATGCTATGGCATGTAAACCAAAACACATAGGTGAACCGAAATCAACTCAGTAATTTGCTTGCAATTCTGAAAAATACCCTTTTATTACAAGCAAAAGCATGACTTAAATACTGTAACATCTAATAAAAATAAGGAAAAGTACTGCAGGAGATAAGGAAACAAGTTTTACATAAAGGTTAATTTTACAATCTGTGGTTGGCTTTCTCCATGACTAGTTGAAACCGGAATCCTTTATTTCGCTTTCTCTATGCAGCTTCTTGGACACCTGCCCCCAAACAGTGTCTGGAACCACTCTCATGATCTCTACTCTCCTGAGAAAGTGACCTTATCACTCTCTACAATTACCTGAAAAGAGGATGTAGCCAGCTGGGAGTCAGCATCTCTTCTTCCAGGCAACCAGATGAGAGGACAGCAGCCTCAAGCTGCCCCAGGGAAGGTTCAGAATGGACATCAGGAGGAATTTCTTCACAGAAAGGGTTGTTAAGCAATGACACTGTCCCATAGTCTAGCTGACAAGATATGTTTGGTCAAAGCTTGGACTCAATGATCTCAGAAGTCTTTTCCAACCTAATGGATTCTGTGAAATAATGTTTGCAGCTTGCATCTCTTATACTTGTTCCCATTTAGGAACTAATATTCTTATCCCTGATTTTACTCAAACTGCTACTACCTCTAACTGTTGCTCTATTTACATCCAGATGCCCCTTTGTGTCTTAGGCTAAATATATTTTTTTGGTCATACTACACTACCTGTTCAGGAAACTCATGGATTCAGGTTACCTAAGTTGTACAGATGAGGGTAGCTTTATTTAGTTCTAAAAATCCAGCTGCCTCCACCAAATTTAATGTGGGCTTCTGTCTTTCTCTGCAGCCTTAAAAAGGTCAAAATCATTTTCAAAATTTTAGAACAGCCTTAGCTCCCTACTCCCCAATTTACAAAAAGTTAGATTTGAAGTGTTGTAACTCTTTGGCATTCTGTTCTCAGAGGGTTGTTTAACAGTGCTTCCATTCTAGGGAGTCAGGAGATGCCACTGGTCAGTTTTTACTAACTAAAAATCAACCATCTGACTTTGCTCACCTTGTAGGAGAGCCTCAGCAGAAAGCTGCCAAATGACAAAATATGCACCACTTGGAGCACATCAAACACTTCTTTTTTCTAATCCCTTGGACTATTCCAACATAAATTAGATACTAAGTGGCTGTACTATAGTGCTGGCTGATAGCTAGCATTTCATAAGTGACATGAAATAAGTAATTCCTAGCTGCCTCAAATCTGTAAAACCTCCTTGGTCTGTACTCCCATATGTGACCATGCTGCAATTGAATCTACCTTGCATGACCATCTGGAAATTCACTGGGAGGAAATGCAGGCAGCATCTGATGTCAAAAATGAAAACCTTGGGATAAACCACACGGTACTGCCAAGATTCCCTTTACCTTTGTGGTAATATTCAAATGTGGCTGATATTCAAACAGTATCCAGGCAGCTCTCTGAAGAGTGTCCTTTACACTAAGGGAGAAAGAACATTCCAGTTTGTTGGTACAAGGGTCAGCTCACTCATTTTGTTAACAAACACAAAACATGGGTATAAATTGTTTCCCTGATACCATTGGTCTGTGGCCTGTCAGTGCTTGTTGAAATGCCACGTCACACGGCTTCTAAGCTCTCTTCTATCAATAACTGGCAAAAACTTCTAGTAATAGTTGACTATAATTCAAATATCATAATATTTTTTCACTTTTCCCACAGATTGTAGATTGAAAGTGGGTAGGGTTTGATTAGATACTAAAAATAAACTCTTCCATGTGCAGGTGGTGAGACATTGGAACAGGTCATTCAGAGAAGCTGTGGATCCCCTCGCTGAAGCGCTCAAAGCCAGGCTGGATGGGGCTTTGAGAAACCTGGCCTAGTGAAAGGGGACAGGGGAGTTGGAACTGGATGATCTTGAAGGTCCCCTCCCAAACCAGGCCATTTCATGATTCTATGAAAATACCAAAAACCCAGCAGTGTATCAACACAAGCAGTAAGACCTTAATGAACTGAAAAGTCTTCATGAGATATGTAATAATGTGAAATACTTACAAGGCAAGCATCTTCCATTCTGTTTCTTCTGCTTTAGCCATCAGTCACTCCAACATGTAGTCCAGAGTGCCTGCCTTATTGGTAACTACTTATGCAAATGAGTCAAGAATGACAAAAAGAAACAATAATAAAATGCAGGGGACTGGCACTTGGTAAAAAACCCAGTTATTTCTACTGGTCCTTACAATGTGTGAATTCATATTGCAGTGACTAGCTGGTGTAATGCAGGGAAGTTTAAAAACTCCCAAACCCCACACTGTGCATTCCCTTACAGTGGCAACTAGAAAGATCAAGCAGTTACTTCCTTCTCTGTGCATGGAATGCAGGATAAGCAAAGAACAGCAAAAAAATCAGAAAGTCTAAGGAGAAGAACAGAAAACCCTAGCCTTCACTTTCCCCCCCTTACATCAAGCTTGCAAAATGAATCTGTTACTAGAATTCTGTAACCTTACAACTAAAGATAACTGACAGCTTGTTAGACCAAAACTAGGAGAACCAGACACCTTTCTCCTTGCAAAAGCCACAGAAAACAATTACATTAAATGAAAGAATGAAAAATTTCAGCTGCTGCACCTTGTTCACAAATTCCAGAGATGTTTTTCCTCATGCTGCTGTGTGAAAAACCCACACAATCAACAGGACAGACTACATGAGTCACGTATGTACATGTGGGAAACTGGTAAGGCAACTATATATGGAACAGTTATCAAGAACAATGTAAACACAGAAGAAAAATTAGAGGAAAAATATATCTACTAATCATTCAATGAAAACAAAGCTTGAATGTTTGTAATGGTCTGTGAAACATTCAAAGAAGGAAGAAAGAAACAAAACAATGAAGTTGTTCTATACTGTTCTGCACGAAAGTACTGCCTGGAACACGGAGCCCAGTTGATTTCTAACACAGCATCAAATCTCACCAATGTACCTGTGGAATAAGCCCTAGAAAAGAACCCTCTAAGTCATGTGCAACAGAGCTCACCTTCTAGGACTTAAGGACTGAAGCACTTTGTATCTCTGCTGTAGAAGATTTTTGTCTCCATCAAGGAGCTTAATGAGGAACTCTGAAGTTCTTCAGTACCTCTGCTTGGTATTAGATTTCCCTCTTCAAACTCATAGCTTAGTGTATAAACAGAACTGATTTACAGCATGCAGAAATAATTGGTCTCACTATGTTTTCTTTATTGCAATTTAGAAAGCTCCCTGAAAGAGAAATGTGTACATATGAAGTTGTCTGCAGTTAAAGAAGAAAATAATGCATTAAAAAAGTTAAAAACTGCACAGTTAGTATCTTCAGAGAATTGTGAGCAGCATGACTCCATTTGTAATTTACAACACGTAAGTCACATAATTTTTAAAAACTAACCATTTCCTTCTGCTTTGGCTCACCAAAAGGCAATTTTATTGCGAAGCAGCTATATATCATTAAACAGACATGACTACAAGACCAAGAGAGATTGCACAGAAGCCATCTGATTTCACTTTTCTTTATAATTGCTATATAGAAAAAAAGTAGCTGTTCCAGTCCAGTTTAAATGAAGATGTAGATTTGAAGTATCTAACTGCAATATTCTCAGCTGAGGTAATTTGACATTCTCATTACATTTACTACATAACACAAAATTTACTTTGGTAAATATGTGGCTGCTGTCTTTTCAGAAATCAAACTGCCAAACTGTCCATAATTGGGTAAAAAAATTAAAATCAAAATCCAATATGGTAGGTCAATCCAGTTACAAATTTGCTAAGTTTTCCATGAAACATTACTATACTGGAGAAAAGGGATTCAAACAGCTCTTAAAGTAAGTACAACAAATAAAAAACCTTTGCTAGGTTTCAAGGCAATAAACAAAATTCACTATATGACCTCTATATAAATAAATGCAAAGAATTCTTGCATTATTTTGGTTGATTCTGTACAAGTTCACTAATTCGTTTTATTTAAATATAACTCTTACAACAATTTTATCCAGAACCTTAATGAAAATGAAGAAGGTTGACAGTTCTAATATAGAACTTGCACAACAGTTATCTTAACACTGACTTAACAAGGAGAGGCATATAAAAAGACATAGAAATGACACATTTTAAACTGAAGATGTTTTATCTCAGATTCACTATGAGGATGACTCTTATTCTTTAGTAAGCAACTTCATTCTTTACCTGTTCAACAAAGTGTACAAGTTATCACAGCAAAATTTACAGAATAATTGACTTTGGCCTTGGTTGTACAAAGACCTATTTACACATTTGAGATAAGCAAGCACCTTCCTCCCTTTTAATTCTATACATGTGTTCAAGCTTTAAGTCTATATTTGGGTCTACAAAATCTTGCAAGATAAAAATTCTCTCATATATACACCTTGGACCATTAGAGCACAGTGTCTTTATATATATGTGAAGGTCTCACCTGCTAAATTACCCATTCTTCACATGGATGTGCAGCCTCACTTCCACAGTTAACTCCTTGGTGCTGATGGGTTTGACTGCTGAAAACAGCTCTTAGTCTGGGGGGGGGGGGCAAACCAAATCATTGTGCAAAGAGATTAATGTGCCTCAAATTGCCCCCAAATGCAATCAAACTTGTAAATAAGAAATACATGTCCAAAAGTACATGAAATAAACACCATTAATTGGTTGTTTAGTTTATTTTTTTAGTCTGGTTCTTGAACATAGATGGCAGATCATTTTAACGGAAAAACAAATTTCAACACCAAAGAGTTAATACTGTCTATGCATATCTGAACAAACCAAGTATACCTAAGGTTTAAAAATCCTTTAATTTCTCTTGTGACAATCTAACAACAAGATAGATTTTTTTCTCAGTTAAATATTTAACCCACACCCAAAATGAATGCCTGCTATACAGAAGGCAATTATTCATTCCACCATTAGAATTTCTGAAGCACTGATAAGTTTGTAAGTACAAGAAAAGCAAGGTACAATTGCAATCAAATACATGACTTTTTACAGAAGGCCTCATTGTGGTAAATTATATACAACATAGTGTTCTCACTTTCCTTAAAGTGCTATCATCGTACTGATACAAGGTCATCTATTGTTTTAGGAGGTCTTTTAAAACAGCACCAGCACTGGCATCAGGGGACACTGGCAGTGGTGTAAAAGTAGGCAATGCATCAGAAATAGGTTTCATAAGCAGATGTCCAGAACTACTAGCTGGTGTTATGAGAGGCACTGCTGCAGATCGAGGTGCTAAAAATGGATTTGCATCTGGTCTTCTACCCACTCCTGAGACTGGAGAATCTGGAATATAGAAAAACCCAAACCAACAATGAAAACACTGTTTAAAAGCATTCCTAAATCTATCCAATTTTTCAGCATTTGTTCAGAGACATGTTCTAAAACTGCAACATGTAAGTCCTTGAAAATCTCCTAGCCATGGACTGTAGACACCTTCAAAGACTCTTATTGTCTCTGACTGCTCTCATAGAACCATAGAATCCTTTAGGTTGGAGAAGACTCTTAAAATCAAGTCCAACTGTTAATCCAGCAATGCCAAGTCCACCACCAAAACTCTGTAACAGCTCAAGCTACCCAGGAAAATGTGCACATCTGACAGGCAACATGAACACCCTTTGCAGTTCACTTCACCTTTGCAGTGCCAGACATGAAGGATCTGTCTCACTGACTCCAGCACTGTGCACAGGTGTAAGGGCACATGCACTACAGTGCAGAGCACAGGAAGGTTTCCCAACACATGGCACAGCTTCTCCAGGGTCAGCCCCATGAAAACCCCCATAAATAAACAGCACTTTGTAACAATCAACTACTTTGGGTGAATTGAAAGTGGGTTTTTTAGCATCTCTTGCTATCTCTGTACATACATATAATATCTAGGGGTTTGGTGTTCCGGGCTTTTTGTTTTAATTTTCTTTTGAGTTTACAGCTAAGTTTCAAACAAAGCAAGCTTCTGCAAACCAGCAGGCCTATATTAGGGTAAAGTCCTAAACATTTGTAAAAAGTTAGGTCCAAACTGGACTAGCTAAATTGAAGATTTGAATTTTAAATTATTTAAGACAAAAGTCCATTAATTTAACATGTGTAATACAAGCTGAACTGTTCTCTGTCTTAGAAAAAGTCAACACTTCTGCACAGCTTACAGAGATTTCATACCAGGCCATACACTTAACTGATTTTGTTTTGGTTCTCTCTGAGCAACCAGGTTCTACACACACCAGAGAGACGCTGCAAAATTGTATTACTTGCATTCCTCAGTCACTTCAACACAAGCTGATCAACAGGGATGCTGAAAATCAGAACTGGGTTCACTGCTACACTCTATGAAGTTGTCTACACAGCAACTGTTTGACTCTAACAGCTGCTGTTAAATCCTTCCTGTATCAAAGAGACTTTGGTTCCTCTAATCTTCTCTATTGAGAGGTTAGAAAGTGAGGTACAGATGCAATGGGAAGGAGAGACAGGAGAAGAATAAAAAAAAAAAAAGACAAAAGTAGGACATGGTTGGGGGGAAGAAATCAAGTTCTTAATTTACAAGTGAGGAAGCACAGAAGCATTAAAATTCTCTTGAAAATTCTACCCTTAGTTATGTTCTGTGTAAAGATTAGAATGTTACCTTGCATTTGACTGTTGGGTGGAGTACTGCTAGTTTTACCAGTTCCTGCTGCTCCTAAAGGTTTCATGTGATGAACAGAGAGCTTGGGTGGGGGAAGGCTTGGGGAAGATTCAGTTTCAAGGAATTTCACGAACAGTTCTGAAAAAGACTATAAGAAGCTACTAGTTATTATATTTCACTGATGCTCTAGTGAAAAGCACTAAGTCAAAAATACATATATACATAAAATAAAAAGCTGTCAAGTGCCCTGCAATCATTTTACTTGTACTTAGTACTAAGCAGTCCTCAGTGAGAGACAAATTTATTTTCAAAATACACTCTTTGTTGTTGTTTCACTAAGAGGCATTTATATAAAATTGATAAACTCTAAAGACAACAAACATACTTCTACCATGGTTCCATTATTGATTTAAGCCAGTTATTTCAAGAATTCCATGCTATTACTGACATTACAGTACTTCCTTAGTCTTTACTCAACCAATCTCTCCCTCAGAAACACATAAAACCCAATCTTTTCTCTTAAAGGCCCTGCATGCTTTATTTCATAAAGAATCTCAAATAAATGAAGCATGGAATTATTAAGATGTTGGTAGTATGACAAGATAAAATTTGGCTTAGTAAAGTCTGTCCTATTCACACAGAAGCATTAATTTTTCTCTTTTACTTCTACAGTTAATCAGACCACAGTCCTTTAGTGGCCTATGTGCCTGCACTATTTTAGGGAGAAAAAAACAATCCCTACAGTTCAAGATTATTTACAGAGATCCATTCTCAATATTTCTACCTCAACTGAGCAAAAAAACAGTCAATCCAAAAACTCCAATCCCTCAGTGCTTGGTCCTTGAGTATATTATTTACTGGCCTGCAAAATGGAAAGTTCCATAGATAAACTGCTCCTGTGGACCATGCTATGAGATCTGTTATTTTAAACTATTTGAAAACTTAAAATATAAGTTTTATATGCTGTACATAAGAGTCACTAGCTGCAGCAGCTGAAAAAGCTTCTCAATTTAAATTTAACGTACATATGGGAACACAATCATCAAAATACAATGTCATCATATTCTATACTGTTGAGAATTGTGTAATTCCACACTCTCACATACATTTAACTTCCAGCATTCATAGTTTGCAAGATGAAGTCCATACTGTGAGAGAGTGATGCCAGGAACCAGTGGAACAGTAATTGTCTTCTGTATTAGAAGACAAGATTTATCACTGTGTAATTTTCAATGTCTAAATATTTCCTTAGTGCAGGAAAAAACCTTTTGCCAAAGCAGTTGCACAAAACAATTAAGGCAAGATACAGCAGCACCAGTAAATGTAGCTCAATATACTGATGAGCCAAATATGCATATACTGAAGGGCATTAATATGCAATTCCCCATTTTTCCACTCAAACCAAGAGAATGAATGACTAATTCTTACACTATTAAAAATGTTCTGATGAGTTGGTCTCAGAGGTGTACTAGGAACACTCTTTGACCCAGCTCCTCCACCAAGCCAGCCAGTCACCCATCTTGTAACTCCTCTTTGCTCTTCAGATAGTAACTAGAGAAGTATTTAAGGAAAACAAAGTTAGGAAACAAAAAAAATAAAGCAGTACATAAAAGAAAGTGAATAAATACAAGATGCAATTCCATATAATGTGTCACTCTTAGAGATAAATGCAAATTTTTATTGTTGTCAAAACCATATTCTCCACCTCCCAAAGAGATGGCAGTCTAAAAACTTGCCTCTTTATTTAAAAACATAAGTCTCACATTTTCCACAATAACTACTGGTACATATATAACAGGCTTACTTTTCTGTAACTGATATATTACAGCTACTCTACACAACAGCACAAAATGCTTTCCTTTCTGCATCAGCATTCCTCAGCAAAATGAAATCTACCCTATTAAAACAACATTATCAAAAGATGAAGATCATCATATAAAAAACATTAAAAAGTCCCATATAAAAAAAGGTGAGATAAAAGAAGAAAAACACTTTCCCTACAAAATGTGCAGGGACATTTACCTCAGCAGCAAGTCATTCTACTTTCAGACAAGGATACTGGAAAAAAAAAAGAAATGAAAAAAAGGAAAAAGAGAAAAGAAAAAAAGAAAAAGAAAAAGAAAAAAAAAGTGCCCCATTTTCTGCAAAGTATTACCTGATCAAGTTCCTCCTTTTTCAGTCCCAAAATACTTCCCATCAACCTTAACACTTCAAGACGTTTATTTTTTGGAGTATGAAAATGACCAATGAAGAGATTTCTCATCAACAGTCTGCAGAATAAAAGAAGGTAGTTATACAAGCTGCTATTGTGTAACAGCTGACACGACAATATTGATGCATTTATTCCTCATACTCTTCCCTAATTTACAGTAATATAAATAAACACACCAAATACAAATAACTAAAGGGTACCTCACCAATTTCCTCTAAGTTATTTCTTACACAGTGTGGATTTGGACAGTAATAGCAATATTGTATGCAGTGAAGTGAAACTGAATGGTAATATGAGCTATTTGGATGTACATACTACAGTCAGAGAAAATCCTTGTTCTAAGATCTTGATTCAGCAGAGCATTTAAAAAGAAAGCTCTGTGTAGTCCCAAACCAAGGCATAATGAAGGGGGCAGGGGAGCCCATCTGCCTATCCCTGTTCCAGTTCTGCTGGGTAGAAAAGAAAAAAAAAAAAAAAAGGCACCAAGGAAGAGATTTACATGACATCCAGGTGATGCAGACACATGAAAAGGCTTGCTGTTCACACCCTGAACATTATAAAATATGCTCATTAAGAACTCCTATCTCCATTTGCAGAGCTGATGCTACAGAAGTGCACTTCTGCTTAAGAAACAAATCAGTGAGCCTAAGTCACATATCTATTGGTTTTACTAATCAAAATGACTATTTACGGCCACCAAGCAATTGAAAAATGTCAAAATAAGAGAAGTGTAATTACAAGGCAACATACAGAAGTACAATCCTCTACTACACCTGCAACTGCGAGTGCCACATCTGCACACTGAGAGGAATAAACCCAAAAACTTAGACCAAATCTTTCATTAAAGACTTACTTGTCCACTTTTCCTTCTGTGCTGTTCATAAGGTTCATTAATTTATTTTGCATATCTTCCAACATTTCTCTTCTGACCTCACCTATAAATGTAATGTCACAACATAAGAAACAAAAACTTTGAAACATTGTTGCAAAATTGATCAGTAATATATACCTTCATAAATAATTGCTATGGTGCTTTTAAATAAGAAACAAAACCAAAAAATCGATGTGATTTTTTTAAAAAAAGGTGTCAACTTAGTAAATCATTGCTATTTGAAACCACAAGCTGAAATCTCAGGAATGATACTCAAAGTTAAAGTACAGGACCACACATTCAATAAATACATTGCAGAGGGTCTGATGAACTGCTCTTTTCTATCTATATAATACAGAACTAGAAAGAAACTCTTCAGCAGCAAGGTCTGTAGTCCTGTGGTGGCAATCTTCTTCAGAATGACCAAATTCCATGGTGGCATTAGGTCTTTTTGATCTCTGCCCATAACCTCCAATATTATCCAAGCCCAGGTATTCTGTGTACCCTACCATCAAGTTGCTCCTTTGAAGCACCAAGGAGTTCCTCAGTTTCCCAGATGCATTATTTGCTAGCAGAGCAACATCAGGAGCTTGTTGAGGGTCTGCTCTGTTTGGACCCTTCCCACCCCTGTGACTGATGCAAGCCCTGGGAACAGCATGCTGGGACACACTAATGCACCATACAAACAGTGCTGTGCTTCAAAATTCAGTATACTAGCAAGAGAAGCAGACATATGCAAGATTACCCCTACTTTTGGGAAGAAAAACATGAATGGAAGAGATGAAATGCCACAGCTACCATGAACCAAAAACAAGACTGAGAGAAAAATGGCAAACACTTCAGTCAGGCATCATGGCCTGCAAGCTGAATAAGTAGGCCAGAATTATAAGTCAATGAACATGAGGTGGCCTAAGACCAGAAAGACAGCCAAAGTGTCATTTCTCACCAAACTGGGGTTCTGCAACATACTACCTCTGAAGCCTAATAAAAGTACAATTGAGCCTTATTCAAACACAAAAACCTGACAAATGTACTGTAAAATGGGCTGTCTGTGTGAAGACCAACTCTAATTACAGATATAAGCAGATGGGATGAACTTTCTCTCCTCTCTCCCTATGAGGTGTAATGCTTACCTCCAAATCCTTTGGAAAAACTGCTGGTCAACTTAGTTTTTAACAGTGTTTGGACTCATGTTAGTTAAAAATTCTTCATTAAAAAGCCACAAAAGATACACTTTTGTTTCATCTATCTTATAGTTAATTTCTAAAAAGCCTCAATATCTTTATAAGAAAAATTACTTCTATGAATTTTTGCAACCTTCAAATAATCTGTGGTGCATGGAAAGGGATTCCACTCATTTCCACAACTTTCAGTCTTTAAAAAGTACATGGCACAACTATGTTGACAAAACATGGCTCTCAATTAACTAATTAATTAACTCCATGAGAATTCACACAGATTTCATACATATACACATCAAAGAGCCAGTCTGTGAAATGGATGCAACCTACTATGCCCTGTTCTCCTGTACTCCACATCTTTATGCAAACATTTTACTTCACAAATATGAATTTTAAGGAGTACAGAATAGAACAACCTAATGTCATGCTGGGAAAGTTCTTATTCAAGAGTAAGCTCCTCATTCAAAGCAAGTTAAAACTAAAGGAAAACCTGTATTATACAACAATCTATCTTGCAACAACTACATCCATATGCATAAATTCCATTCCAATAATGTGACTGCTCTTCAGCACTTCTCTCTCAACACACCAGGGTGAGGCACAGGAGAATTAATCCATGGTTTCAAAGTTTACATTTACTTAAATTATGCTACTTTGTAAATAGGGTTAAATAGGACAACAATACTTGAAGGAAAAGATAGGCAATATGATTATAGAATGATAAAGCTGCAGGAGCATACACAGGTGAGTTGTTATTTGCATGTCCACAGAACAGAAGGGAATAGAGAATCATACTACCAATGCCACAAAAAGATAAACAAGCAGCATTTGAAAACAAATTTCAATTAAATTTTACACTGTTGCTATTTCTCTACAAAGCAAGACAATTTTGAGTTGCTTTCTCAATTTTTATTAATTTCATGTATTCCTTTATGATGGATCTTAAAACAAAAGTATTAATAATTTTAAAAAAATCAAAAGCGTTAATAATTTAAATTAAAATTGATATCAAAGAGGATCAACTTTTCAGGACCACTACACAGTGATTATGCAACTTCATCTTAAACATATTTTTTAAATGGAACATTTCCCTCTAAAATAGAATCCTATAGCTGAAAAGGACTTAAACATGTACTTGGGGTGTATGAAAAGACTAAGTAATAAAAAGGTCCTGAGCCAAAACTCAGCATGGACTGCTGTAAACCAGACATTTACAGTGTCCAATAATTTGTTAACCATTTATGGCAATCCAGAAAACTGCATCTGGTACATCTTATACTTTTCCATTAAAATCACTTCTTCTGCCAAAAAATCCATGAAGAAATCCTTCAAAAGATTTGGCTAAGAAAACTGTGTCTGGGAATGTATTTGGCCAATTTGCAGTAAGACATTTTATGTTTTCTTGTATAAATAGAGAATACGAAGTGTTATTTTTTCTTTCTATAAAAGTCATTATTTACCCTACAACAACATTAAAGTGCTGTTTCCTTTATGCAGCAATTCCATTTCAATTTTTTTATCAAGTGCTTTGCTTGCCAATACAACACTGCTTGATACTCAGTTTTCTCTGTGAGTTTAAATCCCTCCTGCTTTCTTAAGCAAGGTTTTAACAACAAAATAAACAGTAATGAAGAACTTCCCACTTAAAAGCAGTATTTGCCCATGCCAAAGTTAATTTCAATGCAGGACTTGTGAACTTTTGCTGTGAATATCTGTAGTGAGACATAGATATACAGATCAGTCAATTCAAAAACAGATCGGTAGTTGTACATTTTGTAGCAGTTTGAAATTTAATTGAGCTTATAAAATTCATATGTGAACTCAGGGAGCACATCTATGATGCCCACTTGGATGCCAAATTGGAGAGAAGTAAATTTAAGTAAGTACACATCCAAATATGTAGCAGAAAAGCAATAGACTGTTTTTTGTAGAGCTCTTGCTGGAATCTTGAAGATTTTCAAAGGAGATCTCACACCACCTATCTGTCATAAGCAAGAATGCTTCAAGAAAACATCACTTATTACAAGAGTAAGGCTTATGAGCATTCAAAAGGTATAGCAATAATAGCAATAATTAGCTGCATATGCTCAAAGCATGAGTTACCAGTGCACCCAGCAGAGATTGCAGTCACATCTGTGCAAGAGCTGCTGCCTCTTTGTCTTGTACCCACTGCACACCTTTACCTCACTGTGCTCTGTATCTATGCCAAATATGGTAGCTACTTTGGAAAATCTGACAACATTTAGCATTTCACCAACCTTTAAAATAGACACAGAGCTAATTCAAGTGTCTTGGTATTTACAGGGGAAAACCCCCAAAATCAAAAAAACTTCTACAGGGCTTTCTTTTGAGAAAGATGTCTAACAGAAGGTAAATATACTTTTTCATACTTGCTTTATAAGCAAGGAAGCCAGCAAAAAAATTCTGAGGCACAGAATTAGTCCCTCATAGGATATGAATTTTGGTAAGTTTCTAGGAATATTACATTATCTCCTCAGCTGTTGAAATATTTTAAGCAGAAATAAAAAAAAAATGTAGTTACCTTCTTTCTTAAGTTCTTCAATCTGCTCCTCTTTGATGTCAAGCTGCTCAGTAAGCCTGGATGCTGCATCCAGAGCAGCATTTGCCTCTTCTAAACTCTCCTAAATAGAGGGTAGGAAAGGAAAAAGAAAAAAAAAAAGAGAAGCAGGGAGATCACTATCACATTACCCTAATACCACACACATCATGCACAACAGATGAAGAGACTGCAATTACTTGTTCTTTCAAATAACTGGATTGTAAACATCCTCAGAAAACAGTGTCAGCAGAAAAATGCTATTTTGCTTGCTCAGTGAAGAATTACAATTTAGTTTCACAAGGCTCAATTTCATTATTCAGCCCACCTGCAGTGATACAACTTTTTCTTCTAGGTTTTCTGCTTTCTTCTTCCATTCTGCACTCTGTTTTTGGTGTCTCTCCAGCTCTGCTGAATACATAGCTTTTTCTTCTAAAGAATTAAAAATAAGAGACAAAACAAAACTATCTTAATTTACAACATGTAACTCTTCTTGGGATATGCAATTACAAAACCTCAGCATTTTCATATCTGGTCTTCATGAGATAGAGGTGGAATTCAAATTCCATAAATGTGATATTGATCGACAGTTTTCAGAGAATAGTTTTTTTCAAGTTTTTAATAGAGAACAGATTTTGAAATTCAGGCTATCAAAAAGGAAACGAGGTAATTACTACTTCAAAAGCACCAAAACATGGTAACTATCCAGCTGTAAAATACTTGTTGCAATCTTTGCTACTTCTGGACAAAGCTTACCCTGTTGGAACTGCTCTAGTACCATCTGCAGGTTGGCCAGAGACAGTGCATACTGCTTCACTTGGTCCTGGGAGATGGTCAGCTGCAGCATGGTTTCATCCCTCTGCTTGGACACTAGGTTTAACTGCTCTTGCAAAGATTCAACTTGCAGACTAGCCTGATGGCTTAATGAAAACAAGATGCATTACTTAAATAACAGAAGTTATCACAGTGAAAATTAAATCCCACCAAAAGACATCTTAGCAAAATTTTTGAGCTCAATTTACAAAAATTATGGTATTTCCCCCCCAATTCCTCTTTAAAAACAAACAAAACCAACCTAGAAAGAGATTTAAAAGAAGTCTGGCAACAAAATTTTGAAGATCAAAGAAAAAAATCCTCATGAACTTCTTTTGTTTGAAATGCATTTTAAAAAATCCTAGTTTTTGTTCATTATTATAACAGCATCTTTATAAAAAAAAAAATCTGTATCTTCCTAGTTGTCTGCTTCAATTACTAAGAATGAATAGGTCTTTCTGCTATGTTTTACTTTTAACCCCAGTCTCCAAGAACACAGTACATCTTCCTACTTACTAATGACTGAATGCTCCACTGAATTTCCCATTGTGCTAAAATATTCTAGCCTCCCAGATTCTGCTGCTCATGAGAAATTCAGTGCATCTTGCTCTACATGTTTACACTATGAAGAAGGAATTTCTCAGCAGTGTATACTTTCCATGGTATCAGGCACAAAGTACTAATGTGTAAGTGTCTCTAAAGCAATTCACAAGTCACGACAGTCACAGACAATGCACACTTGTGTACTGAAGAATATAAAATAAGACTCTTTCAAACTTTAACACACAGCTAAATTGATGGGTTAAGGGTTTTTTTTCTAGTTCTAAGCACTGTTGATGATGTAAGGTTTCAACAGTTGTTACTGAAAGGAGAAATACATTAAATTCTTGACAGTAGCCAAGTATATTTCAAATCACCCTCATGATTCTGAGTAACAAATGTTCCTATCTTTTTGTTTTTTCAAGTGCTTAGTATGCTACAGGATAGCAGCTCAGTATAATAGAGGCATGAGCATCAGTTTAGTTAACTGTGATATTTAAGACTACCTGGCATTCTCCACTGCAGTAGATGAGGATGCAAGTTTTTCTTCCAAAATCAAAACCTTTTTTCTTAGCTTGACCTCTCTGTCTTCTGCAGCTAAAGCCTCTCTGGTGTATGAGTCTTCCATTTCCAAAAGGTGATTCCTCAGCCTCTCCAGTTCCTGATTTAGGCGCTGCTCCTTCTCATGCAAATGCTGCACCTGTGTAGAACACACCTTAAGTTGCTTGGACTGCCACTTCATATTAAAAAAATTAAGTAAAAAATGTAACGCATATCTATTGAAGCACATTGCAAGTGTATTAATTTTAAATGCTTTTAACAAGTAACTGCTACTAAAATAACCCAAAAAATATTACAGATGTAATTTCTTACTTGTTTTTCATTTATTTCTTGCAACTATAAATGATTTGGTGGTACCTCACTCTGCAGAGCACTGCTCTCCATTTGCTTCTGTTTGAGTGCTACCATCACTTGGTCTCTCTCCTGCTGAAAAGTAACAGCCTTTTCCTGCATTGATTTAACTTCATTTAACAGCTGATTCAATTCTCCTGTCTTGCCCTGTTGAAGACATAAACAAATATTTCAAACATGGCCAACAATTTTACCTGAGGCATAGTCTTTGCCAGGAAGAGTGTAAAGATACAACTAATCTAACAAGGAACAGGGCAGGACATCTATGGCCCTGCAACACAGAAAAATATCCAGGAAGCATATTACTTTGAATCCATCTACTTTGAGGAGATAGTCATAAGTATCAATGTACATACCTGTTCTTTGTCTTTCAACAGCTTCTCAAAAGCAAGAGCTTTTTCCTTCATTGAGTGAGACTCAAACTCTTTCTCTTTCAGCATCATTGAAAATTGCATATTAGTCTCCTGAAGTGCACGGAATTCTGTTTCTTTTTCCCTGCACCTTGCAACTATTTTTTCATTTTCTTCTTTCAGTTTTCGAATATCCATTTCTAAAATTAAATTTCTTTCTTTTAGATTAGTTACAGCTTGCTTCAAAAGCTCATTTTCATTTTCTTTGTTACTAAGATTTTCACTCACGGAAAGTAACTGATCACTTTTAGATTTAATTAATATATCTTTTTCTCTTAGTGACTTCTGTAACACATCATGTTTTTCTTTGATCTGTCTCATCTCTGATTCAGTTCCTTCTTGACTCTTTCTTTCAATCTCTGATGCTGTAGCAACAGAATCAGATAATCGCTGATTGTTTTCCTGAAGAATCCTGATAGTTGAATCTTTTTCCTGTAACTTTTTTTTCAGTTGTTCCAACTCATTTTGAAGGAGTTTAGATTCCTCACTAAGTGCTTCAGGAGGACTGCATTGAACACCTGAAAGCTGTGAAACGGTGGCAGCTGTTGCCACAGATGGCGTTACCAAATCCAGTTTGCTCAGGAGAAGATCCTTAGTGCTATAAAGCTGTCCTATGCTGTGTTGAACTTGTGCTAATTCCTGGCTAAAACTTTTCAGCTTTTTCTCATTCTGTTCATAACTCTGAATCAAGCCATTATAATCTACCTGCAGCCTTGAAGTACTATCGCTTTCAACTGAAATTTGTGCTTGCAGCCTGTGCAACTCTTCCTGGAGGTGGGCTGACTCATGCTGCATGTTCTGGACCGTGGTTATTACCTGTTGTTTCCACTCCTCCATTTTCTTTACTTGCTGTTTCAGTTTATCACGTTCTTGCAGAAGTTCCTCAAACTGGTTACTGTTCACACCCCCTGCCCCATTATCAGCACCTGTACTGGATGTCTGCAAGACAGTCAATAAGGTTTGGCATTTTTGACTTAGGGCATCTATTTCAATGTCTTTTTCTCGGATGATACGGGATAGATTCTGAATAGTTTCTCTGGACATGTCTTGACTGCTGTTTTCAGATCTATTGGATAACCTTCGGTTCTCCTCCTGCAACCTCACCAGAGCTGCTTCTTTAGCAGCAACCATGTCCATGATATTACGATACTCTGTTTTTAACTGACTGTTCTCCCTTGTCTTTTCACTTAGAACTGCTAGTACTTGTTCTCTTTCCAGAACATAAGCTTGCAGCTGCTGCTGAAGGGAAAGAACATCCTGTCTGTAGGAAGCTGAGGAAACTCTAGCATTAAGAGCTTGTATTTCTAAATCTTTCTCTTGAATGATCCGAGTAAGTTTACCAACTTCATCCTTAGACAGCTGATCAATTTGCTGACTTAGAGAAACATTCTTTTCATTTAACAGCTTAATCTCCATCTCCCTTTCCTTGATACCTTTGACCAGTCTTTCAATTTCAGCTTTAGATAAGTCATGCTTTTCATTTCCATTTTCTCCATTAAGAGTCTGAACCTTGGTTTCCTGAAAAAGATCAGAAGCATCAGTCTGAATAATCTGTCTCTCTTTGTGCAACTGAGTTTTAATTTGTTCAATTGTTTTCTGCAAATTTTTGATTTCCTCATCTTTTTCTAAAAAGAGTCTTTCGTGTGTGACATTCATTTGCTGACACTGCAATTTGGACTCATCTATTTCCTTTCGCTGCTCCTGCAGTGACTGCTGAAGCTTCACTGTTGCTTGATTCTGATCTTCTATTGTTTTTTTGTGAACTTTTATTTCTTCTTCAAGATTATTCTTTATCACTTTTAACTGTGTTACCTCACTTTCAAGTTCAATAATAATATCTAAAGTTTTAGGCTCAACCACAGGTGTAGATCTACTTTGCTGATCCTTAAGCCGTTCAATTTCTTCTTTCAAATGGTTATTTTCTTCTTTCATGACTGCAAGACTTCTGTCTTTTTCCTCCAAGTTCTGTTTTAAGACATCCTGCTTTTTTGAAACTTTCATATATTCCTCAAGTTCCTGCTTCGCCTGTAAGGCTTGATTTTTGTATTTTTCAATGAATACCTCTTTCTCTTTTATGAGATCTGTCAACTGCTTTTGTCCTCCTAAGCTAGTAGTCAACATCTCCTTTGTTTCTTGATGGTCAAGTTCCATCTGCTCAATGGTCTTTTTAAGCTCAGCAAGCTTAAAGTCTTTCTCTTGATGAAGCTTCACCAGGCGCTCATGCTCGAGCTGCAGGGCACTGGTGTCCATACTTCGCGCCTTTGACAGATCCTCAATAGTTTTCTCATAATTACGTGCTTGTTCCAAAAGCCTCTTCTCTGTCTCGTTTAATTCACTCTCCAACTGCCTTTTCTCCATTTTCAAAGCCTCCACAAGAGTGTCTTTTTCCAAATGAACTTTCTTTTTCTCAGAAATGGCATCACTTAACTCCTGTTTTAGTTCTTCAATGGCTGCCATCAGCTTTCCATTTTCTATTCTGAGATTAGACAGCGATTTCTGTAGATCTTCATTTATTCGTTTGTTTTCTGAAACATCATTCTGTAGTTTTGCAATTTCTACTTCTCTGTCTTTCAGAATCAGATCTTGACAAGTGTGGTTAGATTCCTCATTACTTTTTTCTGTTAACTTGCTCAAGGATACACAAAGTTCCTCCTCTCTTTCTTTTAGTCTCTGCTGCAACTCTTCAATTTCTTTTTTACTCTGTGAATTACACTCATGGGCTTTCCTTAATTGTTCCTGAAAATCTTTAATATTGTCTTGTAGCTGCTGTTTAGTTATATGCAAATCATTAAGTGCATATGAACAGTGGCTTAGTTTTTCTTTCTGACTATCTAACTCTTTAATAGCTTTCATCTTCTCAGTTTCTAATTCTGATACCTTCTTCCTTTCACAATCTATGTCAAGTTTCAGCTGTTTGATGATACTATCAGTTTCTGTGTGTTGCTTCCACAGCTGCTCTTTCAATGTAATCATATGCTAGAAATGAACACAAACCAGAATTCATTAGGGGAGCAAAAGCAGCTGAACTATGCATTTCATTCACTTCTATCCTCTCAACAATAAAAAAACATTGAGAGGAAAACAATGTCTCTTAGTTACCAACATAAGTAGGATCAACTAGTCAGTGCTAAATTAATTAAAACCAAGTCAAATAAGAACAGATTACATTACACTACCAAAAAAAAAGAAAAAAAACCCAACACCACCCTTAAAAGAACCATAACTGCCTAAATGAAGAAATAAAAAAAGACTTGTTTAAAAAAAAAGAACTGTCAGAATTTGTCAAGACATGTGGAATTCAGCAAACATCCACTGCTAAAAAAGGGTGGCATTACAACTTAAGTTATCTGTATATTCTATTTTCAACTTTTTGTTTCAACTTTTTGTTTCATTTCATAGGTGATTCATTGGTAAATCAATAAAATTGAAAACACATGGCTTGCAGCTCAAATTACAGGTCAAATATTCTGGAACTCTGACAAAGAGGTATAATTATATATAATTGGTGGCTTTTTTATTTCACGAATGCTCACATTATAAAGAACTTGCAATAAAGTAACTTAAATATCCAACATAATTAAAAATCCAAAAGGAAAAAGTTTCAAAAATCATTGTAATGCACAATATCACAAGACAGATCAGAATATTATCAGGATAAATTTCATAAGAAATGTTGCAATGAAAAATCAAGGACTATTTAACTGGACTTCATAAAGTAACATCTCTTATGGATAGCTGACATGCCATTATTTCTTTTTTGTCTATAACAAGTGGGTTTTACTTGCACTTCTGAATTTCACATTGAGATGGTAGATAGAGAGAAATACTGGCCCCAAGTATTTGTTTTTTAGGCCTCAAAAGATAACTTATATTTCCCTGCTATCTATGTTCAAAGATCAACTTAAAAGACAAACATACACACACAGAACTCAAAACATTTATCCAGCAGTTCAGTAACTAGTTGCAGTATTTATTACCTGAGTAGCTTCTTGATTCTGCTTGTCTAGTTCTTCCAACTCTGCTATTAATGTTTCTCTTTCAGCAATACTTTCATCTAATTCATGTTCTTTCCTTTCCAAATCTTGTCTTAACTGATTTATTTCTGAATTCTGATCCTCTGTATTCGAAGAAAGAATATTCTCATGTTTATGTTGTGCACTTGTCAGTTCCTTCTCAAGTCCCTCAAAATAAAAAAAAAGTAAATATCAGACTTTATCTTGCTGAAATTACATTAGAACTCTAAGCCTGAATAAACACTACCCCAGTTAAAATTTTTTTGTTGCGAAGTATTTCTCTCTACCATTCACACATACATATTTATTTCTTCATCATTTGGTTTAAGTGCATAAATTTCTGCAAAAAAGCCATGGTATGGTAAGAAGTTATAATCACCTCTGAGGTATGAATTGACAGCTGGGATAAATTATTATAATTGCAAGAGCCACCCTAAACACAGCCAGGCTGCATAGTGAGACAGAAGTTTTAATCACAGGCATCTAAACAACATCATTATGAACAATGCTATGGGAACTCTTGAATGCATGCGAAACACAGAAAAACTCAGTTGAAAAATGCTACTGGATAAAAGTAAAACAAACCAAATCTCTCAAGTCTAAGAGTTCATAAAGGACCAAGACAACACCACCAAGAACTAAAGGTGTGATATGTTCCACTGCTTCGCTTCATCAGTAAGATGAAATGCATTATTATGAGTACTACACAGAAGAGAAATATTTCACAACTGGTAAGTGCTAAAACTGAAACATGCTAAAGCAGAAGTGAAAAATTACATATTTTACAGAATGTACTGTTAGTACATTGAAAATGTATGTTACAGCTTTCTAGGCAATAATGACATGGGTAGAACTTGAATGGTTTTCTTATAGAATACACTGTGGAGTTTCACAAGCAAAAATGTATTGTTTCTATAAATTCCACATATAATTACAGAACTAAACTACAATTACTTCCTTTTATATTACATTGATATTTATGTAGAAATGCAAATGTTAAAAAAAAAAGAAAAAAACAATTTAGAAATTGCTTTACCTGATTTAAACTGGAAAGTCTTGCTATTTCATTTTCTGCTTCTATAAAGGAAAATGAAATCCAATAGATAATTTACTACTTTTCAAACAACTATGAAACAAAAACATTCTCCCACCTTGCTGAAACAGAACTCTGCTGCTCAAAGAGGATAATTTCACAGCATTTTGTGATGACAAGCATGAGTGCCATAAAACACTCAAACATACCATCAGTCACCACCTCAAAGCAGATTATTACTTTCACAACTCATCCCACATTAGGGGGACTTTGGCACTAGAGTTCATCAGTTATGAAATATTACAACATTTTGAACCTACAGATATGTTTCTTAAACAGGGATGTTAGTGTTTCCTTAAGGAGAAGATATTAGCAACTGAGTGTATTTATACACACACACAAAAAATGTACTTTTTGAATTTAAACAAACAACTTCTATTGAGGCTTACTTACTTTTAAAGACAAAAACTCCTACCAAACAGTTGGCAGACATGATTACTTCCCTAATCAGAAGCCCCTATGACAACCACAGTAGTCCTAACACGATTCTCTTTTCTGTTTCATCCTACTTCAATGGACAATGCTTTTCTAGAACAGCAATACTTTAAAGGTACATATTCTCATATTCAGTTTTAAATTCATAAAATAAATTTTGAGTTTTAGAAGTGAAAACTTCTGAAAATATACTAGAAATAAAAAAATAATAGTAAAAAAATCATAGTCTTAGTACCTAACAATGCTTGCTGTAGGCTGACAACATCTTGTGGTAGAGATGTCTTTGACTGGGGCTGCTTCTGTTCTTCCAGGAGAGCACCTTGCTCTGCCACAGACCTTTGAAGTGCATCAAAGTCAGATTTCAGCTTTTCATAATCTTGTGCTATTTGGATTTTTTCTAGCTTTGCAAATTCTTGCTCTTTCAGAAGATTCTTGTTTTCTGCTTTGGCAGAAGATAATTGGTGATTTAATTTTCTTATTTCTTCCTCTAGGTCCTTTACAACCCGCAATTCTTCCACCTGTCCTCCATCTGGACTCTGAGCTTTTCTTTTCTGTTCAGTAATTTTAGAGTCATCCATGGCATCAGTGCTCACACCATCTAAAAGACAAAAGAGATTGTTTGCATTATTAACCAAAACCATCACTCTAGATCTTCTACTTCTTTTCTTTCACCTCTTCTTCAGACAGAGGGAGATAGACAAAAAGAAAGACAGGTCATCATTAACAGAAAGCTTGGTTAAATAGGTTTAACATTTGAAGCTGTGCTACACACATTACTGGTAGGACAAGGAGCTTATTGAATACTTTCACATGCATGGCTCAAGACAATTTTAAATATAAGTGTTGCAAGACACATATATATTTAGTTTGCAATTTAGAATGTACTTGATCCCCTCTTGGTGAGGAGATGAGAATCTAATTTATCAGGATTTGGAATCTCTCAATTTTCTAAGAATAATTTATCAAATCCCATCTAATTCAGATTGATGCAAAATCCATATATAATTTAATTAATTACATTTCTAAGGTTTGCCAAATAGCTGTTACAGAGAAAAATTCCCTCCAAATAATTTGCTAAATGACGCACAAAGGTTTTCAACTGAAGAAAAATGTTTTTCAGAATTAACCTTTTTGCAGATCCATCATACTCTCACACTATACTGACATTCATATTTCTGTACAATCTTCTATAATTTCCAGATTTGTCAGACAGTACAAAAAGGCATCATCAGAAGAGTGCAGAAAAAAAAAAGTTAAATGAAAGCACACTACTTGTGAATTCACTTTTGTGTCAGCTCAAACCCTGCCCCTGCCCTAGTCCCTATTATGTTGTCAGACAGAATGACCAAAATAAAAATAAAAAATATTCTAGTTCTTCAAAAGCCACTAGCAGTATTTATTTTGCAGATAAGTGGTGATGTAAAAGATAAGGGACTTCTGCCTTCAACTTCCTTGTATTAGTCCTGCTGGTGGTGTATGTATGTGAAGTGAAAAAACCTGTTATATCTTAACAGGCATCTGATTTTAAGAAATAAATTCCCTATCAGTACTACCTTTAAAGTTAGACAAGCTGTAAAAAAAAACCTTCCCTTCTTTCCAAGAAGGGAATAGATCTCTTGTTCCAAAAGGAGAATATACTCTCTAGAAGTTCAAATTTTTCCAGGTAAATACAGAGGTTTAGAGGTAAAGCTTATGTATTTGTACAAAGAAGCCTCTTGAGGAAACCTAACTGGCATGACTATATCTAGGGAGGATGAAGCACTTACAGGGCAACAAAAAGTTATTTGTAGGAACTCCTGAGCTTCTGCATTATAGTCATGCCACACACTAAGGTGTGGTCCTTGCAGCAATCATAGAATCACAGCATAGTTTGGGTTGGAAGGGCCTTTAGAACATCTCATTTCAACACCTGCATCATCATGGGCAGCAAGGCCACCTGCTAGATCAGGTTGCTCAAGGTCCTTTCCAATCTGGCCACAAACACTTCCAGAAATGGGGCATCCACAACTTCTCTAGGCAACTTGTTCCACTGTCTCACCAGCCAGTCTTTGAGCTTTTGTCAAGTAACCCCACTGGCACATAGTTCTCCAATTCTCCCAAAAGTTATTTTTTTGTCCTGTAACTTTGTTATCTTCAATTCAGTATGTCTTATCCTTACCTATAATCAGTTTAAGTTAAAAAAAGAACCCAGAAAGTGCAAAATTCAGAGCACAACAATTGGTATGTATGCAAAATGACCCTTCAGATTGATACATTCCACAGATGAAATGCTATCATTCCAGTGCTCAAGCCAACCAGAGTGAATAAAAGACACGGGACACGTGTCTTAAACATGAAGCTGAACTGAAATTCAAATTTAAATTTAAATTCTAAACATCATGTATTTGATATATATTGTACTGGCACATGCATATTCAGCATTTTAACCCAAATCCAGCCCACATAGAATAAACAGAAAGCATGTGGTGACAGAGACCTTGCTGTAAGCGATTCTCAAGTTCCTCAATTCGCTCCTCATATTCGCGCAGCTCTTCTCGGTGCCGACGACTTAACTCTACTAACTTCTGTCTGTGGGCATCCTGCAGCACTGACAGCTCATGCTGATGTTCATCTATTTCTTGACTTAAATTCTGTTTCAGCTCCTAAAAATATCATTAGAGAAACAAAATGGCAAAACACAGCACAGTGTCTTCTTATGTAAGAAATACTACAATACAAAAGAAAGAAGTTTCCCCCGGTCTAATTCAAGGATTTATTGAAGGATTTCTCACAGAAGTCAGGTTATTTGATCTTTGTTGATTGGGATTTTTTAAACACGTGGAAAGAAATTCCTTTAAAAAATATATTTACACAAATAGTATGCTCTCCACAAGAGCAAATACTAAACTAATGTAAATCAATTACAAGTCTTACATACAAAGTGGATACACTAGAATGCATTTTTAGTAACTTTCTAAGATGACATGTAAAAGCCAAATTTTACACCTTCAACAAAAAAAGGCAACATGTTTCTGAGAAGGGAGAAAATATTGTATATCTAAAATACAGTTTCATAGCTGATCAACAGCTTCACAAGTGATTTGCCCTTGTAAATACTAATGTCACTGTTTCAAGCCAACATACTGTAATTATCAAATCATACAAACACCCTTTCTCAGAGCAACTGTTTTAAAATATTGTACAGCTGAATGAAGGGTTGCTATGCTACTACATGCCCCCATGCATTTTTAATGATGTTATAACAGTGTTAGTTAAAATATTTACAAGTCATGTGCAAAACCATACACCATTTACACCATATGCAAAACCATCAAGAGTAAAGCACAAGTTTGTCATCTTACCTTAACAACATTTTGTAGTTTGCATATTTCACTTTGTTCAGCATCATTTGTGCCTTGCACTTTGGAAGACTAAAAAAACCCAAACCACATATCCATATGAAAAATATGATAAATACATATAAATACATATGATAAATACAATACACTTTTTATCAAAGTGGTTCCTCAATTGATACTCAAAAATAGAAAACAACAAATCTAACATGCAGCAAAATAAAAATCCCCTGTAATTCTGTATTTAAAAAAATACATTTTAATGGAAATATTTTAATTTTTCATGGATTTTATTACTACATTATTACATATAATGGGTAAAAATTTGGAGTGGGGGTGTTATTGCTCATAGTAAGACAACAGGGCTGCTTAGTTTTGAGTATTTTCACATGGGAAAAGTATATCTCTGAAATCAGGCTATACCTGAAAAATGGTAACTCACAGCAGCAGCAGCTTGAAAGATTATATTTATTTTTGTCTCAACAGACCATGAATTATAACTGACATACCAAGGACTGGGAGAAGAGAAAGTATAAAAGCATTCAATTATCCAACCACTACTTTGAACAGTACTGTGCTAGCAATAAAAATTATTGACATAGCCAAGAGGAAGAGAAGTATTTTTTGAAAGGCTGAACAGCAATGAAACCCTGAAGAGCCATTCTAGGTGAATGTTCATTAAATCCTTTACCTAACTTGACAAATCATGCATAAAAGCATAGGAAAAAAGCATTTGGAAGTTAGTCACTGAATGTGTTCTTAGTGATGTGACAGCAAAAAAGGTTTCAGCTTTACCATCACAACATGTTGCTTCTAGACTTGCAAAAATCCACCAAGTGCAATGCAAACAATAATTTGGAGTGGAGAGAGAAGGACAGTGTGGAAGAGAAACCACTCACCACTGCAATCTGCTTCCAGTGGTCAACCTCAGATTCCAGCCTGGAAACTTCATTGGACAATCTGTTTATTTCTTGTTGTGACCAGATTATATCTCCAAAATCCATGTCATCTCCCTTAAAACCTGAGGAATGTCTGACCTCTGGAACATAGGAGGCTGATGCAGTGGCTGCTGGCAAAACACCAGCTCCCAGCTGAGCTGTCTGTACTTTCTGCAGCTGTTCCTGTAGTGCATTCTGTCTGGCTTTTAGATGGCTGATTTCCACCTGGATATACAAGATAAAATGCATTGTTTGAATAAGAAGAATATCAAAATACACTCTACCCTTTGTGGCCTTATGAAATGTAAACTAAACAACACCCCCATCACAAATAACTGATCACTTTCACTAAAAAAAAGAAAAAAAAACTCCAAAAATTTTCATAATGGAGGAAAAAAAACCACCCTGAGCTCAAGTGTTATGAAGTACCTCAAACAAAGACATGGGTTTTTTAGCAGCAAAGGTACACAAGCAGTACAGCAATATCCAGGCTAACCAGTTATACAAAAAAAAATATAAAAGAGAGTATTCAGATATGAAAGTTAAGCAATATTTGATGATTTCTAGTTATTTTTATTACATGTGATTTCTTTTATGCTTAACAACTCAATGTAGTGGAAACTTACTTTTTTACAATAAAGAGAAATCAGCTTCATGTAATTTTCTTGTAACAACTCTGTTACTGTATTTAACAACAAGAATTTCATACATCTCATAGTTCTGCTTCCTCTAGTTCCCACATGAATTTGTGAACAAATGAGAAATGAAACTCCTTTATGTGAAAATTTCAGCATACTGGCAACTTTCTTCATTTAGGTCTAGGAAATCTCATACAATAGCCTATAAAGCTGATGCTTCCATCACGAAGGGACATTTCATGAATTTTGAAAGCTAGCTCTGTTCTCTTTAATTGTATATGTTAAGATAAATAATGATGCCTAATAAATGTTAAGATAAATAATGATACCTAAAGACAAAACAATTGTTTCAAATGGGAATTTGTTCCTGTTGCCTTCTTTTAAAGTAACAGAATCAGAAATAGAAAGCAGCAGAGTGTCTGTTCTCACAGGGATCCCAGAAACAACAGAAATTCTGACAGCTGCACGACATTCCCTGAGTGTTTTCTCTTGTCTCAATTATCTCCTGGCAGCTTGGCTTACATTACAGGATTTGATGAAATATGTCTTAGTCTACATTAACAAACCAAGAAGCTACAGCTGTGACCAGTATTTCCACTGGAAGAGAACAGACACTAGAACAAAGGCATTAAACAGCAACAGGTAAGTTTATTGGACATACTGAGAAATTTTACTCTGTGTCTTACCTCCTTCTGTTGAAGCTGATTGCGGTACTCGATAGACAACTGCTTTATTTGCAGCTCTGCTGCTTCATGCTTTTCTTCTAAGTCACTACAGACTTTTTTCAGTCTATCATTCTAGCAAAAATGAGAAATGAGTGTTGGTAAACTTAGAACAGTCCTTAAATAATCAGAAAAACACAAAGTTACTGGACAGCAAAGAAGTTAAATTGGTTCTCATGCTACTTCATTCAAAACACACAGTAACAGCAATGTGTGGGCCCCAAATGACGGTTATGTCCAAGCTTTCCATTTTTATATGGCATGGACTCCAGCTCACTTCCAGAAAAAAGGGCTGCCATGACCAGAGATAAATGCCAAGAATTAAAAAAGTCAGGACTGAGTCACATCTTAGCAAGATCCACAGGTAGAATTTAAGAACAGTCACAAACCACAAACTGGAGCGAGTATCCAGTGTTTTCTCTCTGACCTCAGGCAAGAGCAGATGGCAAGAAACTAGAAAGAGGACAAGCAGGAACAGTTATGTCCCCAAAATAGTACCTTAACTTCACAATCCTCTTGAGGCCTGAAGGTATACATGAAAGTTGTTTATTTAGAGACATAAAGAAAGTCACAAGACCAACAAGTCCTATTCAAGAGCACAGAAAGTCACTTTCCATGAGGGTACATGAGATTTTGAAGTGGTTTTGGAGAGGCACGAGCAGCCTATGTGAGAATGCTCAAACAGCAGGACAACAGAGAGAGAACAGGACCAGGGAAAATGCCCCCTCTTTTCAGAGCCAAGCCTACTGCTGCAGACCAAGTCCTCCTGACAGGGCAGGAACAGTCACAGTCAGCAAAAGATGAAAACTTGCAGCACATGCATAGCCCAATAAACATGTCTGTCCCTAAATAAAATGTGTGTTCCAAACTGTGATGGCAGTTTGGCACAAAACCAGAGTCACATTCTAACATCACTGTCACCCTTGTTCCTGGATTTACCCAGGATATTTCAGTGCAATATTTCAACTTCATGCAAAACAAATCATAACCACTGCATTTAATTACAAAATAATGATCCAAAATTTCTTACTTCAAGCTTTTGTGCTGCATTAATACTTTCTATTTCTCTGAGTCTAGAATTGGACACATGGAGTTCTGTTGCTGCATCTGAAAGAAAGTGAAAATTTTCATTTTAATTACAATCCTTTCAATCTGTTAAGACCACTTCTTCATACATATCTTACTTCAGACTACTTTTATGTTCATCCCTAGGTAAATATCAAAAGCTGTTTTTTATCAGAACACTGTAAGAATTATTTTTCAGACAGTCTTTCTGCATCTAATCTAGTTCATTCATATTTAGGCCTTAAATGAAATCAAAACCCTAACAGATTAGTATAAACTTTAAAGTAAGGGAGATAAAGATGTTTTACTTGACTATCTTGTGTCCCTGAATCTGCTTCTCATTTCAGACTTGTTCCTGACCTAAGAGCTGTGTTTCTCTGTAATGCCACGCAAAGCTTCATAACAAGTATTAATTCCATTAAATACACATAACAGTGACTGAACTTTCAGAAGAAAAATCAAACCACCCACACCCAACAAAACATCAGTCCCATAAGGCTCACTGTCTCTAAAAAGGGGATACATCTACCATCCCAGTTTATCCAACAGAAAAAGCATGTAATTCCAGATACATTTTAATGATCAATCTTCCTTAAGTTGACTATGTTTACTTCTCCCATGTCCCACCTTTAATGGACAGAAACACCACATTTCCTTTCAGCAATGAGAAATCATCCTGAATTGACTGTAAAGCAACCTTGACAATACTTCAAAATCTGAAATTGTACTAATTTCCAAGTAAATACTGAATTTCATAATTTCTCATGTGCTGTTTAAAACTGAGACAGCTCAAGCACTGCAGAGGAAACAATCTACACATGAAAACTGTGAAATGGAAGAAGTGCAAGTCCATAATCCACAAACAAGTGATGGGAGTCAAAACACTGAATGTAAAGGATAATATTAAAACCTAGCAAATTTTGACCAATTAAGAAATTAAAAAAACCCAGACTGTAAGGAGCTACTTGAAAAGTGTTGTTAAGGCCACATATTATTTAAAGGTTTTTACAGAAGAGTACTTGGATGGCACTAGATTTTTTACACCCTGGAGTCCAGTCAGCCATATGAATGTACTGCCCTGGAATTTTTAGGAGACTGAAGTTGTTCACAGCAGGATCCAGCAGTGAAGCACACCTGGACCTAACTACTAAACTTCTGTACATCTCTCTTACACAAACTCGTACACCAATGTGAATTCACAATTTATCCTTCAAAAAGCAAAACAAACACTCTAGATGACTGCCCAGCTCAGGAAAATAAAATATTTTTTCACAATGCTTCATAGATGAGAGACTGTAAACTAAGCAGAATTGCTTAATTTCACATTTAACATGACTATGCAGAAGTCTTTGCTGTATTTTATAGTTTCTATTCTTAATACTGTTTTGAGAAAGCTAACTTTTAAAATAATTTATAGTTACACGATAGTAATACTAGTGATATATAAAATTTTTTTCAAAAAAACCCAAAAGTCATTACAAAAAAATATGAAGAAAATATTCTATTCCAGAACAGATTCACTATTGGTTTATAGTATATCCTACTCTGATGTCTCTGGTTTTTTTTGGGTTTTTTTTTTTTTTTTTCTGTTTTGTTTTTTTCCCCTCTAAATTTCTGTTTTATCGTTGTAGCCTCTAATCCTTACAAAGCAAGGTTCTCCTGCTTGGCTATAGGGGAATTGCAGAACCCGACAGGTTTCTCTGGGCACAACTGAAATATAAACAAAACACTGACAAACACTGAACCTTTGCCTCTGTGACACGTCACACTTAGATCACACCAGTGGCAAAACAACCTCTGTACTACAACTGTGCAGTTTTATGGAACCGGTGTAAAAGCAGCTAATTAACTGAGAGTTTATCTAAACTAAGCCAACAGAAAGGAAATAGAGTGTTGTCTGAGTGCTGTCATTCCGGAGCAACATAATAACACTTCACGCAATTCAGAAACCTCTCAATAATAAGCCTAAAACGGGTTCACATCTGCTATTAGAGCCTGGGACTATATTTGTGTATTCTCCAGATCCTGAGACCATGAGAGCGGAGTGAAAACAAAAACAAAGGCAGCAAAGGCAGCAGCATTCGCGAAAGGCACCAAGCGGCGACCGGCTCCCTCCGGGCCGGTGCGGACAGCGCAGGCCCCGCCGCGGTCGGTGCGGAGGGGACCGGCGGCCGGAGGAGGAGGAGGAAGAGCTCCCTCAAGGAACCAGGCCCATCCCAAGCCCCCCTTACCGCCCACTTCCTCCGCGCCTTCCAGAAGGATGTCCTTGGTGAAGCTGGAGATCTGCCCGGTGAGCGAGGACAGGCTGTCGCCCACCTGCCCCAGGGACTGGCCCAGCCCCGAGCCCAGCCCGCCCAGCCACGACGCCATCGCGGCTGCGGGGGCTCCGGGCCTCGCTCGGCCCTGCCGGGCGGCCCCTGCAGCCGCTGCCCGGGCCAAGGGGCCGCCTCCGCCTCCCTGCTCCTCGCTACTGCGGGTCGCGGCTCCTGCTCCGAGCTCAGCACACCGGGCTCGGCAACTCGTCCGTCAAAGCCGTGCACATCCTGCCAGCTCCTCCGGCTCAGCAGCTTCTCCCGGCTTGTCTTGTTTTGTCTTGTCCCGTCCTGGCTCAGCGACTCCTCCCGGCGGCTCCGGCCGCTGCCACCTCAACGGCCGCCATGACACCCCTCCCAAACACCATCGAGAGCGGCGGCCCGGCCAGAGCGCCGCCTCGGAGGCGGATATGGCGTGGGCGGGAGCAGGGGATGCCGGGATAGCGGCGTGGAGCGCCGTGTGATTATCGGGAACTCGCCCGACCGGGTGGATCTGGGCCATGGGCAAAACAGTGCGCTGTGCACCAGATGAGGCACGATTTGTGTTTGAGTATTTGTTCTCACAACACACACAAGATCCTGGAGACCCGGCTGCTTTGGATGTACGTGGAATGGAATGCAATGGGAAGGGAGGACTGAGGGGACCCTGTCGGTGTCTATCAGAACCTCAGGGAGAGGGGCCGCGTCCTGGCTCTTCCCGCTGGAGCCCAGTAACAGGACGAGGTTTCTCGCAGCGGGCAGAAGCTAATGCACAGGAAGATCCACCTGAATATCAGGAAAAACTTGTTTACTGTACAGTGACTGCTCACTGGAACAGGTTGCCCAGAGCGGTTGTGGAGGCTCCCTCACTGGAGATACTCGGGATTCGTCTGAATTCGGTGCCATTGCTCTAGGATGATCCTGCTTGAGCAGGGAGGTTGGAGCAGATCACCTACTGTGGTCCCTTCTAACCTGACCCATTCTGTGATTCTTGGTTGTATTTCCAGGCAGAACCTCAAAACTGCTCCAATTGAAAGTTCTTTCTGTTTTTTATCAAGTGAAGTATTTAGACTTGGGACTACAAGGAGTACTGCACTGTTACAGAAAAAGCAGTTTTGTATCCATCCGAATGATATGCTGATATAAATACAGGGAAATGTATTTATATATTTACATATGTATTTATACATATACATAATGCTGGACATAAGATACGGGGCAGCTGGATCACTGCCCATTTCAAATTGTTGACTACATAAAAAGATGTGTAATTAAAGCACCACATCAACAGCAAAATGAAGCTGAGAAGAGCATTTCACAGGTGAAATCTTTTCTAGAAGTCTGAGAATGCAGCAGGCACAAAACACAGGCTCTGGAGTTACAAGCTGGCAAACATTTCCAGACAGACATGGAAGAACCTGCTTGTTGCTCCCCAAACAGGATTTTGCAGAGCTTGGTGGAGGGTTCAGGGTTGGCCTGCAATCCTCTATCACCTTTTACTGCCCTCTGCCACTCACAGACAATGCTAAGGCTGGGCATGGTAAGTGCTCCAGGAGTTTAGAAGTTAAAACTTCTCTAATAAAGACTTGTCCCTCTTCATGGAACAGTTTTTCTATCAGATTTGTAACAGATTTCACCAGTATATTAATCTAAGGGCATACTTGTCCCCCTTATGATTATCCACAGTAAAACCAATCATGCACCACTTCAGATCTGTTTCTGGCTTAAAAAAAAAAGGCATCAGAATTGTAGGAAGTGCTAGTGCTGTGATATAGTATGAAATATAGTAATGTACCTTTATCAGTTTTATTAATTTGCACTTTTAGCTTTAATGGAGATGAAAATTACAATACTCAAAAGACCCCTTATCATTGGTTTAACAAAGCTGTATGCATGACAGTAAAGATGTGTCATTTAGTTTGGCTAAAGAGTTTTTATGGGAAATTCAGCATTTTTTCAACTAAGATCACCGATGTCCTGCAGACATTTAAAATATTTAGGGATGATAAAAATGTCTTTCATGGTGGTAAATTTTATAATGCCAAGTAAGGGATGTAGTCAATAAAGTAGCACAGAAGACTTTTTGTACTGCTCTTTTTAATTACTACTCTTGCAAAACTAGAAACTATTTAGCATTGCAAGTAATTTTTTTTAGCTGACTGACTTCATCCACTGTTAGTAAGGGAAATCATCCTGTATACTCTGTTTTGACTAAGCTACAAGAGCAATGCATTGTGTCACAAAAAGAATGAGTATTCTGGCAGCAAAGCAGGAAACTGTAGCTTTAAAAATTAGAAAGCATACAATTTTAAAAGATGTAACATAACTACAACTGGCATTCCTTCCTTAACAGAGTGTCTTTACTCAACTTCTGGGTACCAACAGATGCAAAAACTCAGAGATGAAATGTCAGCAACAGAAAACTGTCCCACTGCTCTGTCTAAACACCTCTGGTGCAAAGCCCACTGACACCAGGGATGAGAGTTCAATGTTTGATGATTCTGTGCCCAATCCACACGTAAGAGAAAGCACATATGCAAATACTTGAGAGAAACATTAGAAGCTATAATCATATTTATTTAAAAAAGTGATATCAAATACAACCATATATATTCATGCCTATTTGGAGAGCATTTTCAAAATAGCGAACAGTGCTGCCATTTTCCAGTCAAAACAATGACAAAGCATTTCAGCTTTCCCTTTTTAAATCTTTTCAGTATTCTATGCTTTATATACACAAAATAGGCAAAATTATACAGGAATCCAGAGCCAGAGATGTGATATGAAAACAGTCTTGACAAAAAAAAATCTTACTGAAAATGATTTCTAAAATACACAACTATTAGGTAAGAGATGAAAAATTATTCCCTTACAAAATCCTAACTCTACAGTGATTTGTACACAGGGGGTTTCATGTAGCAAAAAGTAACATTTTATCAAAGCTTACATGCTTTAAAGACAAAATCAAAGTTTGTATCTTCCTTTTTTTTTTTCATTTTGCATTTGCACAGTGGCATTTAAGTATTACATCCCTTTTTTCCCTCCTGAAGTTCCTTCCTGAATTCACACAGTGGCTGCACTGAGGATGGGGGGAGATTAAAAGAAAAGTGTAGTTATAATTATTTTTCTTAACAAGGAAAATAATATATAGGTATTTTGATTTGATGAAAGCAGTTGAAAAGTCACACGTACTAACTGTCTGAAGAACTGTAACTGGGGAAGAAGGTGACTATGGCAGGTTAAATACTCCAGCATTCCCTCCATCTCTGAAATGCAAATAAGGCAAAATGTGTGTATGAGGATTAAAACAATTTATTGCAGAAGAGCTCGTGCTTTTAAGATGAAAACCTAGACACAAGACAAAGCTACCAATTCTAAACTGAAGAAGAATTTGGACCCAGGCAGTTTAAATGTATTAAGTATTGTTCTCACTTGACCAAGTGATTGTGTACATGGAATAGGTATGTATTTATTACATATTGGACATATTTTCTTTTTTTTTTTTTTTTAATGATTTGTAAATAACTATCAAGATTTTCCAGGACTTAAGTTTGTTCTATGCAAGACAGTAATGGCTTACCAAGCAAACAACATAATTTTCTACCTAAGCCCTTAAAAAGTTTCCACATCAGTTATTCTCTTCCTTGGATTCTTATTTCAATTCCTTTAAGAGTGAAGTGCTGGTAAGGTGAACTGCAGAATACTACTTTGTAAGCCTGAATTCTAATTCTCTGATCCTATTCCCCTATATACTGTATTTTTCTGTACAAGGCCACCGTTTTTATGTTTTTATTATTGTTTGAACCAATTAATACTAGAAAATGTCACATTTTAGAACTGTAACATGTTAATTTTTAAGCCAGTCAGTTTTCTAATAAGACAAACCAGCCTGCAAATGATATTTGTCTACTAGACACCTGCAGAAGCCATTTTAATCCCCCCCATTCTGTAAGTTTGTAACAGAAGCAGTAGTCCAATACTAAAACACATCACAGATTTACATTTGAATTGGTTATTTTGAAGTAGTCTGCAAAGTAATGAAGTATGACAAGTCAGAAAAGTACCTTAGCTGAAAACTACACTTATATTTGCTTCAGTTCTTGGAAGGACACAGGAAGCCCAAATCTTAAAGTAAGCCAGCATCATATCATATCATATCATATCATATCATATCATATCATATCATATCATATGTTTCAGCTCTAGAAAAATGTAAGCATTTAAACAGCCCATATTTGTACTTGCTGTGCCTAACAAGAACTGCATGCAAGCATGACTGCATTACAGCTCTTGTTTCTCCTGCCTTCACTGTAACACCATGAAAGCAGTTTGTAGAATTATACTCAGAGAAGTAATTATGGAAGACTATTGTATTACTCCTGCCCCTTTTATTTTTACTGGCACAAAACCATAACTTATGTCACATGGACCATTCACTGGAAAACAGTAAACTCTGTTGAATGAATGAAGCCTGAAATTCCATCAAATATAATTCTATAATTAAAAAAAAACCCAACAACCCACCAACAAAAACCAATGTCTGCTCCCTTACAATGGACTTTGGCCTAAAGCTATAACATGGGAAAAAACCCAACCCTTCAGCTTGACAGGGTAGGTAACACCAGAAGTACACTCTAAATTAGTAAATTAAAAGCATAGTTAAGTCACACTGATAACTGTTTATCACTGAAAGAATGAACACCAAAAAATGACAGCAGTTTATTGACAGCTTCTTGGCAGGCCCAGACATTTTGAACTTGAGACCTGGGTTATAAAAAATGTACTGTCAGCAATTAGTATGAGTTTTTTCCTTGGGTACAGTTCAAACAGAGGCCCTGTCACTCCCTACAAGCCCTGAAAGGAGGTTGTAGCGTGGTGGGGATCAGCCTCAGCTCCCAGGTAACAAGTGACAAGATGAGAGGAAATGGCCTCGGTTTGTACCAGGGGAGGTTCAGTTTGGGTATCAGGAAGTGTTTCTACCCTGAAAAGGTTGTCCACCATTGGAACAGGCTGCCCAGGCAAGTGGTTGAGCCCCCTCCCTGAAGCTGTTTACAAGAGGTGCAGCTGTGGTGCTTGGGAACATTACAGTTAGTGGTGGACTGGCTGGTTTAGGTCCTTTTCAGTGACAAAATCACATGAATTAACAGACGTAGCTTAAATTGCTCTCTGGTACCTGCTTGTCTAATCAATATGCCTACATCATTCAACTTGACATTTCTCTAAAAATCAAACTGGTATTTGCTGACTGACAGCATTTCTCAACAGAAAGGAAAATAGTTGCCCCTGTGATCACTGACTCAGCTGTGCCTTTCAGGCACCGACATTTTATATTTCTTCCATATTAAAATACTGGGGTGATGAAGTGACTAATGATGTGACATGAAAGTTCAAAGGCAAACCTCCATATTTTAGTGATTATAAAATCATGTAGTTGGCCTGGGTTACAGTCAGTGAGATTTAAGGGGCTGAATTTTTGTCGTTTTTTTTTTTTTTTTAATATAGGGCTGCTAGAGCTAGAAATAATATTTTTATTATGTTCTTATAAGAGAGAATAAAAGGTCTGAGTTCCAAATACTGGCATCAGCTTGCCAATCTACATCTATTTATAAAAATGAGTCTTATTTCAGAATTAGTTTATGGCACAACCAAGAAAGGAAAATTAAGCTGTGGTTAATTGACAGACAAGAAAAAAAAAATCAGTGCTTTAGACACCTTTCTTGCTTTCAGTTTCATAGAAATTTCAAACTGAAAGCAAAAAATCACACCCTGAAAAATACAGCATTTCAAAATGGCATGTGCATACATGGACTTTTAAAGTAATTGCTTAGCTATATTAATTTGAGACATCACAAATAATTGTAATGTGGATGACAGGATTATTTTAAAAATACAAAAATCAGTTTTTAAAAAGTAGTGCTGTCTCATCTCAAAATCCAAATTGTGTAACACATACCAGTGGTTCTGGTGACATTGGTGAAAATCCAGCACATAGATAAGAAAAACAGAATTTAGCTCAACTATGCATACTATATTAATATCCCAAGCTATCAGGAAACCATTGCTGTAAACAAATCTTTACTGAGAGGTAAGAGCCCTTTCATGTACAGTACTACTTGATGCTGAATGTGTATATCCATCTAGCTACCATTCATTTCCTACTAATTTTAATTGTTACTATTGTGCAAAGATGTAACTTGAGAATTTTTTGATAAAGAAATTTGGGGTTATCTTTGAAAGATTCTTAGAATGCCTGTGCTAACTGTTAATGCTTTAACTGGACTACAGCTTATATACTCTATCTATCTACAACATATTTCCATATAATTTATATGTAAACAGAATTTGTATTTCAAGCACCATTTAGGAAAATGAAACATCCCTCTTTTGTTGCACTGAAGTTCAAGGTCAGGTTTGGTCACCCTGTTACACATTCATCCTGGATATCAAAGCAAATGTCTTACAACCAGTAGCATAAGCCATCTCACATACTTTGCTTCCCAATTTTTCTCAGGATCAGAAACAACGTAATAAAAAATTGTAAGGTGCGTGAATAAAGGCCATTCCTGAAAAAACTGCAACATTCTGACAGACACTCATGGAAAGCATTTCAGAAAGAACATCCACACAGGCATAAATATTCATTCTTAAAAGAGCTACTTGCACAGGGGTCATTTCAGATTGCAGGAGTGCATTTTTGAGTGTGGCACTGACTTTATGGCACCTAAATCCCCTCCTACTTTCTCCTACACTCAGTTCCAGCTCTTTCATACTGAAAGGCCAGAATAAAGGGTTGAGCTTGAAGAGGAAAATTCTCTGGAAGAAGTAGAAAAGAAAACCTGCTAAACCCAATTGAGTATATGCTGCTTTTGAAGTAAAAAGAAAGTGGCTTTAACAAGAAAGAACATAAGAAAACAATAATTAAAAAGAAACAAGAACAACAAAACCCCAAGCCAAATAAGGCAAGTTATCTGCTAAAAAACAGTATGTTAAACACAGATCTAAAATTTACAATTGGAATTGACAGTAAAACCAAAAATTGTTACAAAGTCAGAAATCACTGAAGACTCAGGAGTAACATTATAGCCAACAATACAATTTTGCCTTGAATTGAACAGTATGAAATTTATGGGTTCTTGTTTCTCCTGCAGAATGGATCATTTCAAAAGTGGACAGCAGGATCAAAAAGTTGACGTTAAGTCGTTCATAATAAACAATCACAAAATAAATTATTTAAGATAACTGGAATTTAATTACTCTCTCCATTTTAGAGTGATCTATTAAAAATAATTTATGAGCATAACTTATTACTTGTATCTGTTTTTCCATTAGTACTGAAGAAAATAATTTGATGCTGTTTTCAGCACCATTTGTATCTTCTATAGAATTCTTCAAAACAATTTAAACTTGCTTTTTTAATGCAAGCTTTAAAAGCTTTACTTTTTGAAGTTACAGCTGCTACCCTTGTCTAACTTTGTGTGAATGGTTCCAGTAATTTTAACACACTACTCTTGTAAGCAGATGTTTTGTAGGAGTGCTACAGTTCTCTGAATTAGTGCAATCTTTTTTGTATTTGCAGATCCTCTCTAAACTGACCTCCAGCAGCCCCCTTTCATTCCTGCTTCCAGAACTCTGAAATGAACCCTGCTTGTGCAACATCCACACAGTAGAATTTTAATGGAGACTTAGCGTTTTGACAATAAGAGGGAAAAAATGAGGTTATTTCTCCTCTTCTGAATTCAAGTGGTTTCTGACAGACTCCAGAGACATATTCATGGCTGCTTGAAGCATGTCTTCTTCACTCATATCTCCTCCTAAAGACAATACATGCATACAAGCTGTAATAAATTCACAGTTCTTAATTACAGTTAAATGCTTTTGTTGTTTTCGTCCACACCCACCTTTTCCTACCCCACTGACAAAACTGGTTTTGTTTTCAAAGTCACTGAACATTTTGCAAACAGTTTTTCACCAAAAGTCAGTTTGTAACAATATACACCAGTTTTGGATCACCAATACCTGCCACTGGTAAGGTCTACACATGGTCTTCTCTAAACTGGTTCCAGTAATTTTGTCAGATACTATTGCAAGTTGTTACATAACTTTAAAATTAATTTAGAAAACAAACAGTTGGGGTAATAGCAATTTGAAATGGGATATTGACATTCAAAGGGAAACAGGCTTTTCAGGAAAGTGATCCTTTCCTTCACTGCCAATACAGTAATGGCTGTAATACACAATCTGAATGGCTGCTCAAGTGCAAAGCAGGCAGGGAAGGAAAATTAACAAACAACACAAAGATGAAGAAGACACATTTCAGTGCTGAATCAAAGGTTAAAAAACAATACCTGTGCCAGATTCTGAAGTGCTTGAACTAAGAGTTGCTTTGTCCTGTAGGTTTGGAGTCTGATTTTGCTGCTGTAGCTGTTGTTGCTGTCTGAAAGTTTCATAAATTTGTAAGAGAATAAGATTAACATCAGTATGAGACATGAGTCACGTCAGAAGTAGAAGCTGTTTGGTACAGTAACACCCCTGTGCCCAAAATCTCTTTCATCATTTCACCCTGTTACCCTTCAGGTATAATCTTCCCAGTATTATATTCCAAGCCACAAGACTATTTTCCCAGGATTTGGTAGCTCTGCATTCTTATCCTACCATGTGAAGTCTAACTCCTCCCATCCACAGCATTTCTCCCTGGTCTTTATTTCCTCTATTACTGTAAGACAGAGATAAGGAAAAGCTACAATAGCTCAACTATCTATTAAGAAGATACACCAGAACAGTAACATAAAATGTGTACAATGCTTTTATGTGATGCACATGAGAAGCATCATTACCCAAAGCAAAGTCTTAGAGAAATAATACTTTTTGTTGAGAAGGTAGTTTCAGAAATGTATAGGATTTCATTTAAAATACTCCTATAATGTTTTCTTTTCTTTCTTCACAAGACTTGCAGTAATAACAAGACTACTGCATTATTAACAAACACTTTTACTAAAGGTTTCTCTGTAGGAACCACCTGAGAAGAGTAAAATACAGGTACTGTTAGGAAATCATATTAAGACAGAAAATTTGAGCTGGACCTCAGTAAGAAACACATCCACACCCCAAAAGCACTGAAAAATACATGTACTTCCACATGCAGTTTTCTATCAGCTACTTTACTTTTCAAAATATGCTTGTCTTCTCCTTCGCAGCTCTTCTGAGGAAAGGGACTCTGTGTGGCTGCTGTGAGACGGCTGAGGCACATTCTGTGGTGATGAGCCTGAGAGCTCACTGCGACGGCTGCCTGAAAGCAGAACATGCCAGATCCTACTCATTATAGTAAAATGAAGTTAGTCAGTAAAATATAACTTTAAAAATGTCCTCAAACTTGAGAAGAAGAAAGACTTTTTTGAGATCTAAGCAACTGGAAGAACTTTGCTTGATAATTTCTCTTCTCCTCACCTTAGGACTGTTTCCCTTTCCTCCTACCCTTTGCCAATTTGTTCTTCCTTCCTAATAACCAATGACAACATCCAAGTGACAATTTTTTAAAAAGCAGGAGGGAGATAGTTACATGCAATCCTGGATTGTCCTTCCATGCCTCAAACCAGTCTTTCCAGAGATGGTGACACATGCTGGAAAAATTGCCTGACAAACTGACTCCGGGAGCTGCTTAAAGCACTGTAAGAAATTGAGATGAGCACTGCACCTTGCATGCTGAGCTGGATGGCTCTGCGAAGATCAGCCTCTTCATCCTCCATATCAATTTCCTGCCTGCTTAGAGCCAGGGCTCTCTGAAAATTCTCTTCATCTTCATCTAACATGCCTGTTCCATCAAAAGGATGGTTAACTTCTATTGCTTGTTCCACATCACCTCGGGATAGCCTGTGAAATTCATACATTCATAGCAAAAGTCAGATAGAAATTATATTACCTTTTATCATGAGGTTTAAATTAGTACATTCTACCAATTTAACTCTAGGTTTAACTTTGGGAAAAACATTTTTCTTGTGAAAGTCTGTTACATAAACAAGTATTTTCCTGAAAAATGAAAAAGCACAAAATAACATATATTTGCCACACACTGACCTCTAAAGCAATACACATGTTGACAAGAAGCTGTTAAGATAGTAAACTGTCAAAAATGATAAGCCCACAAAAAGCCATGATACATGTTATTCAAACCTAGTGCTATTTAAAAAGTTACACCAGCAGAAAAGAGAGCATATGGTCTCCTTCTCAGGAGGCCTTGAAGGCCACACTAAAGCAACAGAACCCATGTAAACTGTACCCACTTCCCATGTTACTGCTAATTATTCCATCAATTTACAACAGCAGTTTAACTTTACAAAGGGGAAAAAAGCAATGAATTCCTCTGAGAAGCCTAAAGCCTTTTTATCAGTATGCAATTTGTTCACTATGAAAATTCAGTGGAATCATAGCAGAAGTGCATCAAGTACTAATTTTATATGCTTTAAAGGATGTTTTATATTAGCAGAATGCATCAAAAATGAGCAGCACCACAGCGTTACAGCAAAATTATTCCAAAAGGGAATGCTGTATGATTTATATGATGTGGAATTCAAATACCAGTTTCTCATTCTTTTCTACTTATGACAGAATGCACAAACCAGTCTTAATTAAAAAAGAATTACTATTAACCATAGTTTATAAGATTTGCTACACCATTTTCCTCCCTAAGTCAAAAATCTGCACTATTATACGCTTATGCACATGGAAAGACTCAATTCCCATCAAGCCAGCTTTTGCCCACTTAAAAATACACCATTTGATGCCCATCAAATTGCTTTTCATGTGTGCAACAGCAGTGCACATTGAACTAAAGGTACTTCTTGTTACTTCCAAATTACAAACCAATCACACTGAACATGATTAAAATAAAATCTTTATTTACCTTACCTCTGATCTCTTGACTGTGCTGCCTCTTCTCCAATGAGTTTTGGTCGCTGCATCTGCTGTACCCGAATCATCTGCAGCAGCTGATCAGCCTCACAGTCTGGCAGGTCACCTTTTACTACAAATATGGAATAACCTGAAAAAAATAAAATGTAAGTCTACAGCACTAAAGTTCAGATACAAGCACTCTAAAATGCACACTATATGGAATACAATAGTGTGCAATTTAAAATGTAAGACTCTACCTTTTATTATAAGGTCTTGGGTTATTTCACTCTTTCAATCATAAAACTAAGGGTAGTTAACTGAATACATAAGCTTTAAGAAATAATGATTATTACCTACTTTTAATTAATGAGATTTAACATCTGTAAGTTACTATTACCTTCCTGTTGTAATTGAGCCAAGAAAAGTGCAAGATATGTATCTGATATTAGTTCTGGACCCATCAAGAGAGAGTTCAAGTTAAACCACTGTAATTAAGAAAAAAAAAAAAAGGTTGAGAGAACAAATTAGCATGAAGATTCCTTGGTAATCCATTCCTGTACATTATGGTAATTTTTTATTATGGAATATCCAAATAAATACAGTAAAATAAATTATCAAATTAAAGTGTTTTCAAGCATAATACCTTTACTGCTAAACACTGTCCTTCAAATACTCTAACAGGACATCTGAAGTGTGGAAATTACTGCATGCTCTCTCACATTACTGAATACTGGTACCAGGGAAACACATTAAACCAGGTAATCTTTAACCACTGTATTTTGATTTATTTTAGACATCATTCTAAAATTCTGCTTAATCCTAGTTTTAAACCTGAGACTAATGCAGTAAGAAACCCGTCATCAGTTAATGCTGTGTGTTAAGAAATAGATACAGAAAACAGACATTCAATTATTTCAATTAAATACTTTCATGGAACATTCCATCTTTAATAGCTAGTGATGCTGAAAAGTAGTGTTTACCCTCCTCTCGGATAATTTTTAAACTTAAATTAACAAAAAAATTACTCAAATTTAGTATTCTGAGAGTACAGCACTGTATTATAACAGGGAACACCTTCACATAAACATACACAACTCATTTCTAGTTACCCAAAGACCATAAGTAGTAATTTATAATACTTCTAAACAGAAACAGTATTACTTATTTACATAAAACTTACATCAAACTTCTAGAGAATAAATTTATTCAATGTGTAACAAAATACTCTACCTTTAAGCCTCCATATATAATTCCAATGTAGCTAAAGAACTTTTTTTAGACCTACTCATTCAGTATTAGACAGTTTTAACCAGAAAGCACCATTTGACTTAGTGGAAGGAGAATTTTATCTCCATTCTCACAGAAATGCACTGATCTACCCAAACTTTCATATATGCATCCACACAGCTGCAGCCAGGCCCATACAACAATATAAGTGACTCTCTACCACCCTGCCATGCAATCACTGCATTTGCCAAAAACACTCCTTACCACTAGCAAAGGGTAAAAAGACCAACAGTGTAGAAGAGCAGGGGAATAAAAAGTTCTGTAAAAAATTTCATGGACAGACTATAGCAACTTCTAAAAGACATTATGGAGGAGAAAATTTTGTTAAACTAATTTTGCTTTAACTAACAGAAGAGAAGCAACCTATTTTGCCAAATGTTCTCATTACTCTCTAGATAACAGACCCCTAGTACTGTCTTCATGTGGTTTCAAGCCACAGGTAAAAGAGGAAAAAAGCATTCCCTCTCCAGCTTAGGATGCCTTGGGTTAGAATGGCCTCATAAAATTCCACCCATCATGGTTGCATTGCTTAATAAGCATAATTTAAAGACAACCTTTTTGATAGCAAATAAACAAAAAATGCCTGTAAACATTAGCCATACTTTTAAATTAAAGCCAAACAGTACAGTTTAGCTTTCTCACTAACAAGTGATTTTTCTTTATTTTTTTAAATCTGGATGACAACATAAGTAGACAGAACTTGCAAAAAGGAACCAAATGGGCAAACAGATTCCTGTCCCACTATTAGACTCTTAAACCTGTTTTCCATGAATGTTTTCTCTGAAAAAAACCCTGAGAAACCAAACACCAAATCTGCTCATGTTGTGTAAAAGCTCACAAACTTTTATATGTACTTTTGAGTATCCATTATTATCCATAAAAAACTTGAATGTTTTCTTATATCTACTGCCCATTTAAATACAAAATAATTTTACAATGCCACTATCTTACTGTATTAAAAGAAATTTGAATTCTGTAGGGATCCTAATCTTTGTTCAGGATTCCCTACTCCCCCTGAACCCCCAGTATAAGTTTTCTTCAGTATTTCATGCAGACAAAAAAAAAAAAAAAAAAGAAAATAGCTTAAGAAGTCACCTAAGACCCTACCAGAGCTGTAGCTCCCCAATGGACATTCACTAGGGAATTGATCCTACAGTCTTTTCCCAGGCTAATATTTACAATGACCTGCCTGGCATTTTTGTGATAAAACAAACATTTACCTTTTTTTTAATATGGGATACTATTAAACCAAACTGCAGCAAAAGCTTGCAAAAGGGAAGGACAAACTACTTGCAACCATTTCTCCACAGCCATTTCTGAAGTTAATTTTAAAATAAAAAAAGACAGTGTCACCTGTTTTCCTAACTTTCGAACTGTAAACCAGTGTTCCTTATAATTACAAATAAATGATTTTTCATTTCTGTAAAAAGAAAAACAAAAGATATAAATAAAATTAAATACTCTTAAATCAGAGTACATAATAATGTTTAAGATCTTTGCTATCACTAATTCGAACTTAAATACAATAAAGTTTCAGTAATACAACTATTGATGCTACATTACAGAATACTCATACTGCTTTTATAACATTCAGGAAGTTGTCAATATCACTGAAATCTCCATATATCTGTGATGCCACAGATACTAAAATATCATGAAGGCACAGAGGACAGATGTTCTCATGCACCCCCAAAAAGAAAAAAAAATAGGAAAAAGAATCAAAGCCAGGGGCAATACAAACATCAAAATGCAACAGAGCATAGAACAGCCATTTAAAAGATTTAAAATATAAAATACAAAAAGTATTTGTACAGTAAAATAAAAGCAAGGTGCTAAAAGAGTCTTACATAGGATCAATCCCAAGTCTCTGGTACTCTGGGCTGTTGAAGAGGATTAATTCTAAACCCCACACTTTCAAGGCATTGCTTATAACCTGTCAGAAAAGAACACTTTTCATGAGTCAGACTAGTTCAAATCTAAATTCAAGCAATGCAACCATCTTAGCTATGCTAAACAATTATACTGTTTTCATAAAAATTAATTTGAAACATTGCCAGGAAACCTAGGAATCACATTACTCAAAATGCAGCTGTCATGAATCCCCGTGCAAGCATAACACTCACATCTTATCTAAGGAGAAGTAACAAAACCAGGATTTAATTCAGCTGGTTAATGAGTATACTCCTCTAAACAAAGCTGCCATTCCACCTTCCACAGACACTTGGGTAGTTATCATCTCTCTACTTGCAATGCACTGCTCTCTCCTTACTTCCCCCTCCCCCCAATACCATCTCAATCTTTCTTCACAGTAACTGTAGGGAATTTTGTACCACTGGATTATCACAGGATCAGTCAGTTTACTGATCTGAGCACCAACTCTTTCACAGTAACTCTAAAGCTACAAGAAATAAGGCTGTAAGAACCTTTAAGTTAACAATTTTAATTCCTTTCAGCAAGCCAACTGTGCCTCAAATGACAAAGCAATGACAGGACAAAAAAGTAGAACAAGGAAGCATTTTTTTCAGCTACTGAAGCAGCCCAAAGACAGCAGGAAAGCCAAACTGTTAATGGTTTCTTGTTAAAAAGAAAACCAGCCCATTTGGCTGTAGGGAAGTGAAGCTCTTGAGGGAGTCTGGAGCATTGACAAGTACCACTGAAAGCTTGGGAGACAGCCAAAGATGCCTAGAGCTCTAATCTAGACAAAACCCCCAATTTGGTGTTCAAAACTTTTTTTGCTGTTGGTCTGGTTTAAGTATTTATTATAAATTACTCTTTCCCTATGGCCTTAAGAAACCCAAAAACACCCAAGAAAAATCTTCAGATCACTTTGATAACCCTGTAACCATTGCCAAGGGCTTTCTAATCTATAATTTGAGAAAGCAATCTGAATTATGCTTTTTCACCTGGGAGCCAAGGTCTACACCTGAAGTGCCCACAAGAAACAGCTTAGAACTCAAGCTTATTGCCAGCAGGTGCCATTTCACAGCTCCTGAATCCATGTTTCTCCCATGGATTTGAGGCCCATGAACTGAAGAACTGCAAGTCACTGTTCTTAAAGGAAAACACTCTGAACATTTGGAACTCCAGCACTTAATCCCATTAAGGCAATAAAGTGGTAACTAGATGGAAAAGCTCAATGCCATTTAAATTACATAAAAGAACATATATTGCATAAACAGAAAAGGGTGTCAGAAGAGAGCTGTGCTTACTTGAATTGAGAAGAATCCACTATCATCCATATTTACAGAAGGCTGCTGCTCGATGTGAAGTTGGAAGGGAGAAAAGGGAAAAATGGTATAAGCATAAAAGGTCAAAAATAATTGAGCTGTGAAAATAAATGTAACTGCAGATTCTTAAAGCAATGATTTATGTCCTCGTCTGTAAGGCTGATTACAATGCCCCAAATTGGCATTTTAATTTAAAACTCAAACCTTTAGAGATGTTCAGTGCTTAAAGGACAGATAGACATGGGAATTTCTGTTCCTATCTGACACTGGCTTACAAAAACAAAAGGCAAATTACTGATCCTCCTCATCATGCCTGATCTTCCTATTTGTAAGATGAAGGTAATGTAGATTTTTGTAGAATTAGCGTAAAGCTGTACTAGTAACATTTGAAAATGACATATCTAAGATGCATGAATAAAAAGGCCTATAAATTTAAAAAGCTTTAGCACTAGAAAATTAACCTTGTCTAGCTATGCAAGAATAGGTCTGTGCCAGACAATATTTCATTTCAGGCAATATCAAGCAACCTAAAAAGAACATAATTTTACCTGTAAAAATGTTCTGTATTCTTCACTAGATACTCCTCCCTCTGCCATTCTCATCCTTTCTTCCTCATCCAATTGCTGTGCAATAGAGGATAACTCAACAGGACTAAAGTATTCACCTTGCAGCAAATTATTCAGACAATGCTGAGCACACAACGAGCCTTCTTGCTAATAATGGAAGAGAAAAAAAACAATAGGAAAAGAAAAAAAGTCACCCCAGGTTAATGCAAACTCTGTAAAAAGACTCACCTGTTTCACTCTGGCAAACTTCTGCCCTCCCCACTCTGCAGAACACCATACACTCCTTCAATGTATTACACTGCAAGCTATAGAATACAATCCTCCCATCAACTTGATTGGAGAAAAGCCAACATCCATACTACCTTATTTCTTTAAGGGAAATAAATTTCATGTAAAAATTGTTTTTGAAAACACCATTAATATTGCTAATGACCCAACAAATCACACAGAGACTCTACAACCATCAGAACAATGGATTCTATCTTCTTCCAAAACATCGATACATGAAAATCAAACAGTTTAGATCTCTACTTCCTAGAACAAACATTTGCTATAACAGACACTCTCAATATTTTTTAACTATTGTTCTCTTCCAGGGGTGGCTACTGACAATCTGCTCTCCACGTTATTGCTGAGAAAGTGATTAGGTGCTGGACTAACAATAAAGCTCCTTTTCCACTTGAAATTTACATATAGGAAGTAGATAAATTAAGGTCATACCACTAGTCTGAAAATCTTGAAAAGAATGTTGGGGAAACAAAATACTAAATTCAGCATATTAAACAATGAATTTTTTTTATTGATAGACCAATTGATAGTGATTCAAATAAAAAACAATTTCAGATATTTTGTTACATATCCAGCACATTACAGGTAACAGAACTACAGTGTAAGATTTTCAAAACGTCAGCAGAAATTTTAAAAGAGATAATTAACAATGTCAGCCATGGTTTTGTAGTAAAAATTTAAAAAATCTCTGATCTGAATGAATGCATGATAGGCTCCATCATTTTCACATATGAGATAAAATACAGCCTTGTTAAAAAAACCACAACGTAAACCAACCAAAGCAGCTTCCCATGAAAAGCAACCTTTTTCAACAAATAACAGTAACTCCATGTGCAAGACAAATAACATCAGTTTTAAATTGCTGCTTTTCTCTGTTTTAATCAGTCTTCATTTTAATTACATTAAGAACTCTCCTGCACATGCTCTTCGTTCAAAACAAAACACGCCTCCCTCAAGCCACACCCACAGAAACTAAGAATACAAAAATACGCCTTTGAAGAATATTGTTTAAAATTCCATAAAAGCATCAAACAAATCATATGCAGAGCTCTCCTATGATCTCCCTTACAGCTGAAACCTCGAAAGTTCCCTTTACTCCAGAATCTTCCTATGGCTTCATCACTCTGTTGAGCAATGAGTTCCCAAAGCTACGCTGGCTGTCCGGCCAGGCTTCCCCCTCCAGCTCATGCCCTCCCTGCAGCAAGGAACTCATGAGCAAACAGCAGCTTCTGTCCCTCTGGGAGCGCATCCCTACTGCTGGACAAAACTGTGACAGAAGAACCTGCTCAACAATCACAGGCTTCCCCACCAGAAGTATATGAAACTGGTTTAGAAACAGACAGATAGTAAAATACCACTGAAAATTAGCTATATTACATGCTTACATAGTAATTTCTCTGAAAGGAAACTTTTTAGCAATAAAAGGTTAATTCGTACTGTGATAAGCTAGGCCGTGTAAGAAAAGAGTACATTTTGTTAAACTGGTTTCAAAGCCACACTGAAGGTCACCGAAGCAGAGGCCATCACGGCTGAAATCCAACACTCACCCTCTGAACAGCAGCTACTTAACATCACAACACTTGCCAAATTTTGAAACCCAAACCTACTCCCCAGGTTTTATGGGTTTCAGAACAGCAATTTTTTAAAGGAAGGTGCACAGCTATTTTACTTGACTTCTTAAGGAATCCCACATAACAAAACAAAGTAACAGAACTAGTAGTAAGATTAACACAACAAAGTTGAAAAAACACTGGCAAAGTGCAAGGACAAAACAAATCCAATTACAATTTGAACAGCATTAGAACAGAAATAGGTCATATTTGCAAAGCTGGATAAATCACAGCATTTCACAGCAGCATTCGTCCTCCGAAAGAGGAAATGCTGTTCGGCACACAGCAGCACACTGTATGAACTGCGATTTCTCCAGCGGCTCTGCCCCTCCCTGCTCGTTACACAGGCACAGCCGAGCCAGGCTGGGTGACGAGGCGGCTCTGAGAGCACAGGGGCAGCCCTGCCCATCCTCGGACTCATGTCTCTGCCATACGAGCTGCAGCCTACACCTCCCCACACCTGGGGCTGTTTCTGCACTCCCCAGAACACAGACCCCGTGCTAAAGCGGACGCCCGAGCTCTCCTTTCCCTGCAGGGCTGGCAGCGTCCAGCCGGGACGGGCCATAGGCACAGGCACCGGGGAGCCAGGGCCTCGGCTCTCCCCCGGGGCAGAGGACAAGCCACTGCCGAAGGTTCGAGATGCCAGGGAGGGCCAGCGGGGCCCGGGCCGACACCGGCCGAGCGCACCCCGGGGGCTCCGGGCGCTGCCCCGCGCTCAGCGCAGGGACGGGAGGCCCGGGCACCGCCCCAGCAGCTTCTCAAAGAGAGCTCGCGCGCCTCCCCCGTCTCGGCGGCCCGGACGGCCACAACCGACGGCGCTACAGCCAAGGCGGGCGGGCAGCGGGACCCGCCCGGTCACCCCGCACTCTCTCCCTCGCTCCCTCACTCACCCGCTCGTGGAAGATCGACTCCATGTTTACTGTGGCGGCCGCAGCCCCCACCGCACGTGACCCGCCCGGCCAATCGCAGCGCCCACCGCCCCCTGGCCGCGCAGGGCAGGCCCCGCTGGCTGCGCCCGGCCCGGCCCGGCCGCCGCGCTGGCGCCCCCTGCCGGGGAGGAGGCCGGCGGGCTGAGCCGCCGCTGCTGCCCGCCAGCGCCCCCGCGCGGCAGCGACACGCGCCGCCGGCCCGCTCCTTCCTCCCCGCACCGGCCCCGGTGCTGCTCATCCCGGCTCTGGCCCCGGTGCCGCTCCTCCCCGCACCGAGCGGAGCAGCGCCCGGCACCGCTCCTCCTGCTCACCAGCCCCTTACACCCTCCTGGTCCGCTTACAAAGCTGCAGTAACTGCTTACCACTACTCCAAACAAGCCTAAAGAAGAAACCCAGAAAGAAACTTAACCAGGTTCGGTAGCTGTCAAGCACATTCTGGGATTCTAGAAGTGTTCCTTTAAAGGGTAGCTCATGAAATAGCTATAAACACATGCATTCCACACCACACACAACAATAACAACTGTCGCCATGATATTTTCTGAAAAATCCCTTTACCAGGATTTTTCTCCTGAGAAGCCTCAGAGGAGAAGAAAAGCAATAATTATCTACTGCTGTGGAATGCGAGAGGTGCATCTTTAATTGGTCCCATGTGGTTGTTTTTAATTAATGGCCAATCACAGTCCAGCTGTCTTGGACTCTCTGGTCAGCCACAAGATTTTATTATTCATTCCTTTCTATTCCTTTCAAGCCTTCTGATGAAATAATTTCTTCTTTTAGTAAGTTTCAGTATATAATTTTCTTTTAATATAATATATATCACCAAACAATAAATCAGCCTTCTGAAATATGGAGTCAAGATTCTCATCTCTTCCCTTGTCCTGGGACCCCTGTGAACACCACCACATTCAACATAAATGATTTTTGCATAGTTTATTCTATAGTTCTTCTTCTCCTTTCCAGAGTAGAGAAGAAAATTTTTTCAACGCTTATGGACTAATGGAATTCCTGAACACATATTAATTATGTAATTAAATCAACTTCAAAAAGTAACACCAGAAATTAAACTAGCACTGATGAACTGCAGATGTCCTTTACTGTAGTATCCTCTCAGGGTAAAAACCATATTCCTATTCTTTCAATATGTGAGGGAAGATGATGAATCAAACAAAAATGTCTTCCTTTTCATCATCAGCTTTTATCTCCATGTTACTTCTTCACCAGGCTTCAACTCCCTGTGTAAAAAAAAAAAAAAAAAGAGGGAAGAGACTAAAATTAGTATCTTTCTTTTTAGAATAATTATTAATAAATGTAAGTGCTTATTTGTGTTAGTTTATATTCAACAATACCTTCATTTTGAGATTTAAGTAAAAATTTAACTTTCCTTGCAATTGCTGTCAGTTAAACATCTTTCCATACTGATAAACTTCCTCCTTTCTTTCAAAAGCTTCAATGGATTGAGTCCTCTGATTTCCATTCATTTAATTGGAAGCACAGAACACCTGACTTCTAAGGAGTTAAGAGACTTTTAATTGGATCCAAAATGAAAAATACTACTTCTTTGAAATATAATTATTTATTACTTTAGGGGAAAGAGAGGTGTGAAAGAAGAAGGGATTTTTACAAGACGCTGACACAGCAGCCCAACTTCACTAACAAATACATTAAAAAAAGTGCTAATGTACCAGGGGGGTAGATTATGTCAAAAGCTTTCTTTCTTACTCAAAATTCATTTAGGTGAGGCCAGAGTTGGAAAAAAAAAATCCACTGGCACACAAACTGATAGCACTACTATCAGTTTATGCAATATGACTTTTCTCCCCTCTTCTTTTGTTACCTGATAATCTAATACAGAATTAAACTGACACAGATGAATCAGTGTCTGAAGTTTTCTGATGGAAATGCTCCCTGAGGAGTCACAGCCAGAAAACCCAAACTGATCAGTGCATAAAATCACATAATTCAGTGAAGATACAGCAGCATGTATGTTAATTTTCAAGAACTTTGTGATTATTTTGAAGTAACACACTATTATAAAAGTATTTGGTTGAAAAGTGCTGTGATAATTTTAAATTTAAGAGAGAAAATTAAAACTCAAGCACTGTGTTTCTTGCTGAAGTTATAAAGTCAAAATAATGGTTTCCATATCTCATGACCAAGAACTTTACAGTCATTAACAGTAGTTAATGATCCTTTCTTTCATGAAGGTAGCTCCTAAAGATCCATTTTCAGAAGTTATTACTGACCTAAAACACTTAATGAATGCTTGATATTTTTAGGCCTTTCTTCCCTTTTTTTGGTTACACTCATAACTAAAAAAGAACTGAGAAGCACTTTGAAAAATAACTATATATGTATATAAGAAGCATCATAAAGTAGACCTTCTATATAAGCAGCTCTTGTTTCTGAAGGCAGACAATCTTTCATCATTCCATCTGTCCAAATAGCATCCAATCACAAATCCTAAGGGAACAAAGATGTGAACCCAGTGTTCACGCACAGCTTGGGCGAAATTCACCATGACTGCTGGAAAGAAAAGTGGAACAGGTATGAGGTGCTAATAAATCTGCACTTGGAAACCGTTGCATGCTTGGCACCTTTACTCTCACTTATTAGGATTCTACAATGACACAATACACGAGGGCTATCAAAAACTTCCTAGGAGACACATACTGTTCTCAAACCCATACTGGGTTTCTTAGAAATAAAGTTAACTGTTGAGCCTGGGAAAAAGGATTTCATCCTAAAACAGGAGAGAAATAGAACATCTCTTTAATTTACTCATTAAAGCAACCCTACAGAAGTTCGCTGCTCTGTAAAACATTAGAAACACTTTCATAATCTAAACTCCTGTAGAAGGACACTATTTTCTGTGTCAAGTCTCAAAGACAAGTGGGCAGCTGACAGAAAAGAAAGGGCTTTTCTGAAATAAGGAAGAACATTTCTAAAATCACAGAATGACAGAATTATTACAGCTGGAATGGATCTCTGGAGATCATCCAGTCAAACCTCTCTGCCAAGGCAGGATCACCTGCAGGAGATGACACAGGAACACATCCAGGCTGTTTCTGAATGTGAGAGGAGAAGGAGACTCCATGACCTCTCTGGGCAGCTGTTCCAGCACTCTGTCACCCTCAAATTATAGAAGTTCATCCTCGTCTTGAGGCAGAACTTCTTGTGTTTTAGTTATGGCCATTGCTCCTTGCCGCGTTGCTGGGCGCCAATGAAAAGAGTCTGGCACCCGCCTCTGAGATATTTACAAACATTAATAAAATCTTCTCGCAGTCTTCTCTCCTCCAGACTAAAGAGGCCCAGCAAACCTTTCCGACCCAACCAAACCCTTCCGGACCAGGGAATTACACGCGATCCCAGCGTAGTCTGTCACCCCCAGCGGCGAGCCCGGAGCCCCAGCCGGGCCCTGAGGGCGAGCACCGCCACGGCCGCTGTGGGGCGGCCCCTCACGCATCCCCGGCGGGACCCCCCGGCCCGGCCCCGGCCGCTGACTCGCGACACGGCCCCATCGCGACACGGCCGAGCCTTCCCCGGCCTGCCCGGGACCCCGACCGCCCCTCCAGGGGCAACAGCGCCATGAAGCCCTACGGCTGAGAAGCGCTCCCGCCCGCCGTGTCCCGACCGAAGGGGTAGGGGACGGAGCGAGGCGCTGCCAGGGAGCTCCGACAGCACTCCTGCCCCCAGCGCCGCTCCCGCCCCGCCGAGACCTCGCCATTACCGCTGCTCAGCACCGGGAGCCGCAGCGGCCGCGCCAAGGGCACCGGGAACGGCGGGCCGGGCGAGACCATGGGCTGCGTAGGGGCGGGGGGGAGCGCGCTCCCCCCGGCGGGCTGGCGGTGGTGCCGCCCGCTGCCCTTTCCGCCGGCTGTCCCGCCTCCCCGCCGCCCGCAAGATGGCGGCGAGCGCGGCGCGGGCTGGTTGAGGGTGGCAGGTATCGGCTCTTTCACCATCCTCCTCTGCCCCTCGTTCTCCTCGCCTCGGACTGGAGTGGCCGCAGGGCTCGCCCCCGTCACCCCGTCCCCGCCCGGCGAGAGGCCAGGCCCGAGCGCAGGCCCGGGCGCCGGGGCCCGGTGGGGCGCTGGAGCCCCGGAGCCCCCGGCCCGGCCCGCGCTGGGTCCCTGCTCGGGCAGGCCCTGCCTCTGAGGGGCCGCGGTCCTGGATGTGCCATCTCTCGGTGTCCCCATCCAGCTCCGTGGAGCTGCTGTTAACTGCGCTGCTCCTAGGGAGCTTTTTTCGAATTATCCTTAATATATATTGTAGACAATTAACCCCAACTCTTTCTAATACGACCTGCAAGAGTAGAATGTTAATATCTGAGACCTAACTGGTATCGAGCAGCTGCATATTTTGAGGAATATGTGAAGCTAGATCTAAGTAAATGGAATTTTTCTTTGTGTCAGTCAACGAAACATTTTGTCCCCCATTCAGATGAGTTCTTTTGGAGATTAAACAGTTGGAGAGGAAAATGACATCGATTATCAAGTTGACTACCCTCTCGGGGGTGCAGGAGGAATCTGCCCTCTGCTATCTTTTGCAAGTAGATGAGTTTCGTTTTCTTTTGGACTGTGGCTGGGATGAAAACTTTTCTATGGATATTATTGACTCTCTGAGGAAGTAAGTAGTTCAGTTCATACACCTATTTTTAAAATAGGGCTTAGTCTGTCTTGACAGTTTTCAAAATTCTGTGCAGTGGTATAATATATGGTGTTGCTAAATGAAAAATTGTTCTTTTTTTTGGTTTTATTTAGTGTATATTTTACATGAAAGGAATCACACTGCTGAAACATTTCCCGCAAAAACTTGGGATTTTTTCCTTGTCAGTCCAGTGAGTTGTGTCTTGTTACTGTAATTCTCAAACTGTTCAGTTTTTGTTTTGGCTTGGATGATTTGTTTGTTTTTTATTGTCATATATATGACACAGTTTAGGGGAGACTGATCCTGACTCTCAGCTAATTTAGAGCAGTTAACTAAGTTTTAAATAGGAGAGGAAGCCTTCCTGCACGTAGGCTGAATACAAAGCAGTTCAACTCTTGGCTCTTGTTTCAGGTTGAATAGAATGTCAGGAAAACATCCTCTGTCAGGACACCAGCCCTGCAAAGGGAAAAAACCCTCCAAACCAAAATCTGTCCAGACTTCTCTATTGAACTTTTTTAGGTGTACACAGGAGCTGTGCTGATTGCCAAGTTAGGACTGAAACATGGAAATTTGGGAAAGAAACTGATCTTTTTGATACTAGTTTTTTAAACACTTGCAGTGTTTAAAATCTTTTAAGTGAGGATTGTTAGGTACTGAGGATAATTTATAAAATTTTTCAAGTGTCTTATCTCAAAGTGATTAGGTAAAATTCTCTTTATCATAACAGCCATTGAGAAGAATGTGTATTCCACTTACTGTGCAAGGGAACAAAAAACTGTCAGTCCAGCTTGTATTTTCATTTGTTACATGTGTTTTATGCCCTCAAGCTTTTCAGTTATGATATGTAGAAAGGTTTTAATCTGATTTCTAATTTTATGCAACACTTTGCGAGGAAAAAAAATGGTTTTAAGAGTAACAAAATCCCCCAAACTCATGTGCTACTTTTCTTAAATGATATGTTTGCTATTTTCTGTATTTAAGATATATTTTGATTTGATCAGAAAATATTGAAATATATTTTGCTTTATCTTTATCAGTTGAAGGATTGTTGTATCTTTGGTTCTTTTACTTGGTTGAGCTCATCAGAAGAAAAGTTGTTGTCTGTTTTGGGGTGTATAAGCAATTTGTAGCAAATCTGTACTGATAATGTTCTTGGTCCCTCAGTTAATTTACTTTCTGGTGGCCACTTATATACTAAGGTCTTTTTCATCAGGAGTTTGATGTGAAAATATCTTCAGATCTTAAAGTAATACTTTCTGAAATAAGTTTTTAAGTACTTGAACATTAGGAAACACCCATAAGTTTTAATTGTGATTTTTAAAACTGTCCCAGTTCTTGAAGGGTTGAAGTTTCATTGTTTGGCATTCAGACTGTGTATGTATTCTCAAAACAGCCCTAGCAGGGGATACACAGAACCATACAGAGCTCCTTTCAATGCCTTTTGTTGGCCCTCTTTTACAGGCATGTACACCAGGTTGATGCTGTTCTCCTTTCCCACCCTGACCCTCTACACCTTGGTGCACTTCCATATGCAGTTGGAAAAATGGGATTGAATTGTGCCATTTATGCAACTATTCCTGTATATAAAATGGGACAGATGTTTATGTATGATCTCTACCAGGTATGTTTAAGTTGATGCTTTCATACACAACATCTTTGATGGTGGAGTGTTTGAATTCTCTCTACTTTGTTTGTTTTAGTCCCGCCACAACACTGAAGATTTCACACTCTTTACATTGGATGATGTAGATGCAGCCTTTGATAAGATACAACAGCTGAAGTTTTCTCAGATTGTGAATTTAAAAGGTAAAGTTGTCACCAAAACCTCAAGAAATTACTTTTAGTGAAAGGCAACAGAGCAGTTACAAGTTAAAGACTTGTAAAAAGTAAAGTCCCTTTACTTTTGTAAAGGGACTGACTTCTGAAATGCCGTGTTTTGCAGTGCAGAATTCATTAGCCTCATGTCAGTCTGTATCAATTGCAATTGTATCTAGACATGGATAGAACTTTCACTTAATGAGGAGTGGGTCATGCCAAACAGTGTTTAGATATTTGTTTCTCTTTTGTGTTTTTGTAGCTTCTCTTGGAATTTACTGATGTCTATTAAAAGTATTTACTTACCTCTTGCAGCAGATACTCAGAGCTCTCCATAAGCAGTAGCACAAGGGAAAGCTTTGCAGAGCAGAGAAGTTGCAGCATGTGCAGGATTTAATGGGGAGATCTTCAGTGACTCACATCATACTCAGTGTAGTGCATTGCTGGGACCTGTGACAATCAGCAGCTCTCCACTTGTGTTGAATGTAAAGATCAGAATAAAATAAAACTCTCTTCTTGAACAGAGACATGTACAGGCTGACCACCAGCAGTTTGTCTCTGAGGTGCAGTATTTTACAGGTTCATGAATAGTGCTGCTGGAAAACAGAAAGAGGATGTTGGCCTTGAAAGACTGTTGGTCCCTTTTCGAGATAGTTGTAGCAAGGCTATGTCTGCCCTGGCAATTCTTACATCCAAAGAGCAATTTTGGCATACAACTTTTTCAAAACAACCAACTTCTTTTATATTTAATGGAGGTGATTTGAAAAGATTTGATGGAGGCTTTTAAGAAGATAATGTATGTTTAATTATTAATTATTACTGTGCATTTAATGCAGCAGAGTCAGTGAGTGATAGTTGTGGGTAGTCTCATTTTAATCTGATGTATATACAGGGAGCAACAGTGCATTTGAAAAATGCATCAGGTGCTGAAAAGTTCTGACATCCCATCATGCAGCACATGAGCACCTTTTGTGCTATGGTTTAACTTGTGTGTTTGTCATTCTGAAAAGCTTTCAGATTGTGTAATTTATATAAGTTTTCCTAAGTACCTCAAAAGTGAATGCTATAGTAAACATTAAGTGTTGCCCCAGAGAGGATCCTGGCTTTCATCATTGTGATATGTTTTTTATATAATTTACTGTTGTTTATGTCCATAGTTACAGCAGCTCTGAGTGTCAGTGGGAGGTGGAGGGAAGAAGTGATCTTTGCTTTAGTTTCTTTATTCTGGAGGAAAGATACAAGTGAATTGCAAAATATTTTGACATTACTGCATAGATGGGAAGGACAGATATTACTGCTTTTTCATACTTGATTTGACTTTTTCTCTCAGTAGTAATTTGGGTATTCAGTTGTTTAAAGTTACTATGTCTTGCTCAGAGTAATGGATTTTACTATGTGCAATCTACCTAAAATGCTGAAAACCTTTGTAGGCAAAGGACATGGTTTGTCAATCACACCATTGCCAGCTGGTCACATGATAGGAGGCACAATTTGGAAGATTGTCAAGGATGGGGAGGAAGAAATTGTTTATGCCGTTGATTTCAACCACAAGAGGGAGATGTAAGTTCAACATGGAAGTGTACAGTTCTTAGCTGTTAGCTGTGCATCATTTAGTGGGTGATGAAGAGGTGTGGAAGCAGAAGTGCATTTCCAGTTCTAATAAGATCACTAATTTCATTTGCATCTAGATTAATCAGTTTGAAGCAAGCATTAGCTCTGGGTTTCTTTATTCCATTTGTTTTATTTATTTGTAAATTTGAAGCAGGAAGCATTCAGCAGCTGAGGAGTTTTGTTTCTGTACATGCAAATATCTGGAATCTAGCTGCCTTTTTTTTTCTCATAAAATAGAAATGCAAAAAAGTGAGATTTTTCCTTTTTTCCACAGCCATCTGAATGGATGTTCCTTGGAAATGTTGAGCAGGCCTTCATTGCTTATTACAGATTCATTTAATGCTACTTATGTACAACCCAGGAGGAAGCAAAGGGATGAACAGCTGCTGAGTATGTGTTGTTTGGGCTTCAAAAATATCAGTAATGTGATTTATTAGCCACTATAAATTATTTTTCATTGAGAAATTCATTAGCATTTAAACTTAAGAACGCTTATTAAAATGTAACAAGTTTTGAATTACTCTTTTCTGATGATACTGATCCTGTGAGTTAAATGTTTTCCTAACAACAATGAACTGTATTTGGAAACATTGTATTTTACCCAGTATCCTTAAATATCTTCAAAGATTTTTAAATTACCTTCCTCAGCACTTTCTTTTTTTAAACTCAATTTTCTGTTGATTTTTAATTTAAAAAAAAACACCAAAAACAAACAAACAAAATAAAAAAAAACTACCAAGGCAGAGAGATCTTCAGAGCTACTGAGAAAACTCCAGCTCCCTTTAATTTTGGTGGAAGTGTGGATTTGGATCTCTTTTAAAGTTTCATTTGTTTCTGTGTTCAGTATACTTTTGGATATGATTGCTAGTGTGACACAACAAAAAAAAAATTTCAGCCACAGCATGAACCTTCTAACTTTGGTCCAAAGTGTAAGCAGGTTTTTGTTTTGTTTTTAATTCTTCCTAGCTAATGTTTTGGAGACATTACGAGGTGATGGAAATGTGTTAATAGCTGTGGATACAGCAGGCAGAGTTCTGGAACTTGCTCAGCTTCTTGATCAGATCTGGAGAACAAAAGATGCAGGATTGGGAGTGTACTCTCTTGCACTTTTGAATAACGTCAGCTACAATGTAGTGGAGTTCTCTAAATCACAGGTTTGATTTTAAAATCCAGTTATGAAGAGTAAAGGAAATTTATGCAAAAGCTTTTCTTTTTAATGGTAAAAATTGGCAAAATACTGGGTGAATGTCCTTATTCTGTAGTGCATGTTTGTGTCTCAGCTCTTTTGATCAAGTAACACAGTGTCCAGTTGTGACAGTGGGCGTGTTTCTTGATACTGATGTCTGTCTTTTTGATAAGACTTGTTAGCATAGTTTGTAGTTGTTAAAAAAGAGAACTTAAAGTACTTGTTTCTGTGTTGGTTATGCTCAACATTATTTCTACACCTGCTGAGAAATACTGAAACAATCCTGGGCATTTTGCATCCTGTACTTCATATGAAGCTTGTGCTGTTGAACAACTTGTAATTGTATAGATAAGTTTCTCTACTATGTATTTTAGGTGGAATGGATGAGTGACAAGTTGATGAGGTGCTTTGAAGACAAGAGAAACAACCCTTTCCAGTTCCGCCATCTCTCCTTGTGTCACAGCCTGTCTGATCTGGCTCGAGTGCCTAGCCCCAAAGTTGTTCTGGCCAGTCAGCCTGACTTGGAGTGTGGGTTTTCTAGAGATCTTTTCATTCAGTGGTGCCAGGATTCCAAAAACTCCATCATTTTAACTTATCGCACTACACCCGGAACATTGGCACGATTCCTGATTGATAATCCTTCTGAAAAAGTTATAGATATTGAGGTAAGAGTTGTCTCTGTAGCTCCAGGTTCTTATTGTGGACAAAACTGAACATGGTTTCCCTTTTGATCTTCTGGAAATGCTTCTAGTGGTGGAGAAAAACCTGAAACTAGTATGTTGCATATTTATCAGATTGTGGATAAATTTACATAAAAATAGGTCTCCTACCGAGAACTGCAAATTCTTTTCACGGCATGGCAAAATTAATAGAGCTGAGCATGAAATTCCTTTTAAATATTTATTCTTAGGCAACTCATTCCTTTGTGTTTCTACAATAATAGAAGCACAGAAAAAAGTCTGCTTGCAGCTGACATACAGATCACTACATGTGATGGGTTAGTCTTGCTGAAAATTCTCCTGGTTTGGATGAGAGGAGAATCAAGTTAAATTAGTGTAATATATCCCAACAGGATTAGAAGGATAAGCAAATGCTGGAAATTAGGAGATAATTAATTGCTATTCATGCTTTCAAATTGTTTTCAATAATCTGTGCACCTGTGTCTACTTCTTTCTGGTGCGCATTGTTAGTTTATGGAAGTCCCCTGTGATTGCAGTGATAATTTCAGCACTGATGATGCAGCTTTTTTTTTGGTTTTAGATTGGATTGAAATAATTGAATTATAGTGTTAGGTTATTACTAGAATTCAGTTTATTCAAAGTGAACTGTACTCAGAAGACAAGAAACAAAATCTACCATTGTTTTGCCAGCTAGTATGACTTTGCTAGCTTCTTCTGGTTTCATGTTAATGATAGAAAAACAAAAAAAACACTGCTCATCTAAGAGTATTTGCCTTCACTTGTTTTTGGAAAACTTAATTGATTTTAATGTTTTTAGAAATGCTTTCCTTTAAAGTAGACTGTACAAGTTGACACTATCATGATGTCAAGGTACCACATTTTTGCCATAGTCTTGTCTTGTATGTGACATACAATTTCTACTTGCCCTTGGTGCCCAAGGACAAATATTCTTGTCACCAGCATATAGCAGAAGTATTAAAGTTGTGCCAGCTACTCACAATATCATTAATTTTAATTCCATCTGCAGTTGAGAAAACGGGTCAAGTTGGAAGGAAAAGAACTTGAGGAATACCTAGAAAAGGAAAAACTAAAGAAAGAGGCAGCTAAGAAGTTAGAGCAGTCTAAAGAGTAAGTATGTTGCTGTTATGATCAGAGTTGGGATTTCTGTGTGATTATTCTGCTCCTTCAACTCTTTTCGGGGCTAAATGAGAATTAGAGTTTCAGTAACCTTGTCTGAGGGCCCTGAGCAATCAGGAGGGGTTGTCTTAAATCTGTTGTCCTGATAGACCCAGTTTCATCTGCCACTTAAGTGTGAGCTCTTTCTCAGATACATAAACTGCCCTTGGCCTTGGTCACTGTTATGTCAACTGTTATTTTCTAGTCAGTGTGTTTATGTAATATGAAACCTGAAGAAGAAAAAAAAAAGTGCTAGGTGTTTTTGGAATGTCATTTCAGGGCAGATATTGATTCCAGTGATGAGAGTGATGCTGAGGAGGATATTGACCAGCCAACTTTACATAAGACCAAACATGATTTGATGATGAAAGGTGAAGGTAGCCGGAAAGGAAGCTTCTTCAAACAGGCAAAAAAATCTTATCCAATGTTTCCAGCTCCTGAAGAAAGAATTAAATGGGATGAATATGGTGAAATTATCAAGTATGTGGTGGTAATGTATACTAACATAGTAGCTATGAAATAATTAAAACCTAGAAGGAATTAAATTCACCATTCTGTCTCTTTTGCAGCATTGCTATATGCTCTTCAAACTGCTTAGTCTTAGAGAAAGCTTATGATAAGGATTGAAGCTGCAGAGTGCTGATCTTTGACCTGTGTTCACACTTCCCAGGATATATTTTCACTCCAGGCTTTTTTTAAAATATTTTGAGATAGAAGATTTTAAATTATTTTAAGCTGACTTTCTTCTGCTTTAAATTTCACTTAATGTTAAATTTGTGAGGTGAGAAAACACTATTCATCCTAACAAAATTCAGTGATATTGGTCAGCTTTGCATAAGGAATACTTGCTAGAAATCCCCAATTTGCTAGTACTTCCTAAGTCATTCAAGTTCTTTTTTAAGATAAGATGGTGATATTTTCCAAATCAGCTCTGTTCAAGTACAGAAATATTTGGCAGGTGTTGTTGCTGGCAATAGCAGTTACAAAAAAATCATAGTAGTAATAATCAGCACTGTTTGTGTTTATATTAGATAGTGCTTTGGTTTTACACTAAAAAGCAAAATACCTTTCATTCTTTAGACCTGAGGATTTTCTAGTTCCAGAGCTTCAAGCAACAGAAGAAGAAAAAAGCAAATTAGAGTCTGGTTTGACAAATGGAGAGGAGCCTATGGACCAGGATTTATCAGATGTTCCTACCAAGTGTATTTCTGCAACAGAATCCATGGAAATTAAGTGAGTGACTATGTTTTTCTCAGTTCTGCTGCAACAGTGGCATGGGTACCGTGCAAATTGGGCAAAAGCCTAGCTTGGATTTGAGAAAGTGGGAAAGGACTTGATTTTTGTTGATTTTTTCCCCCAGGCTAAGTTATATTATAGTTTTTCTGGGAGCATAGAACAGTCTTGTGGTTCCCCACTCTTAAAAAGTTTGGTTTGTTTCCTGTCTTATGGAGACAACTGGGAGAAATAGAAGAAATGATACAATAGTATGTTAACATTGATGCATAAGTATGTTTTGTTTAAAGGATAACATATTCAAATATGCTTATTTCATGGATAACTTATTTTTTTGATAACTATGTAAGTGAATTTTGTGAATGTATAGTGTTAAATACACACATGCTAATATTTGATGATCCATAATATACCTTGTGCTGACAGCTTTTGTTGATGTACAATAATTTAAAAAAATCTTAATGAAGTATTTTGGAACACTCAAAGGTTTAATCTTTTAAACTAAAACATATTATTCTCGGGTTTTTTGTTCAAACTAGAGCCAGAGTTACATACATTGACTATGAAGGACGTTCAGATGGGGACTCAATTAAAAAAATTATTAACCAAATGAAACCAAGACAACTGGTGATTGTCCATGGCCCACCTGAGGCCAGTCAGGACCTTGCAGAATGTTGCAGAGCTTTTGGTGGAAAAGATATTAAAGTTTACATGCCCAAACTTCATGAAACTGTAGATGCTACAAGTGAAACACACATTTACCAGGTAAGGCACTGGAATTTTTTAGTTGTGTAACTCCTGTGGACTGTAGGAGAGCTGTATGAGCAGAATGTAATTTACCCTCTGTTCTTGGGAGAGGAGAAGTGATACCACCTGTGAGTTCAATTAGTTTTGTGTGATCAAGGCTTTAGTTGTGTTTTTCTGTGTTTAGATAAGCATTCTGCTGAGGCTTATTATTCATAAGCATTAGAAAGCTGGAATGGAATATCCGTGGGATTTTTACCTGAAGTGCAAAAGGCAATTTTGCATGTTTGTGTCCATGGAGGCATCAGTTTGCTTTATTGAAGTATTTACAAATTTATAATGCCTATATTTAGAATACCCTTGTATACTAGCTGCAATTCAGGATTCTCTTTGGAATCTCAAATGGAGCCTTAAAGAGCTAGAATAAAAAAATGCTTCATACTTAAATAGTACCTAAAAGTGAACATGTAAAATTAGGAGCAAGTTAATGATAAGAACAAATTAGATACCCATACCCCCCAAAAACTTAATGTGCTGATTCTTGGAAAGTAAGGTTATGATCATGTATTGCTGTGTGTTAGCCATGAAAATTAAATTCAGTATATTAAGTTCTAAATAAGAAAGCTGGAATAGCTTGTGTGAATTATGTGAAAATTGTGTATGCTCCCAATTGAATTTTTGAAATTGTTTAGAGGGAATTGTCTCACAAACAGTTTTTGCAGTAGTCCTTTATTCCTTTGTTCTTTTAAAGTTAATAGGAAAACATTGGTAGAATTGTTGAAAGAGGTACTTCTGTTTCTTTCTAGAGAAAAATCTGTTATCCTCTAGAAAGTAGAAAATTCCAGTTATTAAAAATCATCTAGTTATGGCAGCCTTAAAACAGCATGTTTCCTGCATGTGGTTTGTTGGTTGTTGGGATGTTTTTGTTTGTTTTTTAAGGCTATGAGAGTTGCTAGTGTGTAAGAAATGACCCAGGAGCAGTGCAGTGGCAATGTTGAATTTGAAAATAAGAGATGTGAGTGAGCTGTCAGGGTCACAGTGTCACTTGTGTGGGCTGTGCTGCACAAGGGTGGGTAGCTGGTGGTTCTTGCACATGGCTGCAGCCTTGATTGCACTGTGGCAATCATGGACCTCCTGATGTGGATAACAATCTCTGAGAGTAGAGCTTTATTTAAAAGATTAAAGTCCCACAGTCCACCAGAGGAATCAGGGTAAGGACACTTAAAATCCTCATATTTACAACACTTTTTCTTACAATAAGATAGTAATCATAATTTTTTGGAGGGTTGAAATTTTGAACTATTTGTCAGTAACCTAAATGTATCTGTAGAAACTTCCTCTGAATTTGCCAAGACCAGCTGAGGAGCAACTTGGCTGCCAAAAAGGTTTCTGGTTTTTAAAAGGAAATTATTGCTCTTGCTGTAAATTTAAGTCAAGTTTGCAGTTCAATAGGTTCTTTTTTAATTTGAGCCAAGATGAGAAAGGTGTTGATCTCTGCTGCTTTTTAAGTTGTGATATCAGTGTTACATATATTAAATTTTAAAGTATCTTGTCTTAGTGATACCAGTTCCATCCTTTCTCTCCATAAGAGTGCATGAATCAAACCAACTGGAAAGATGGTGAAGAGAAACTTGCTGATCTTTAAGGCTTGAAGTAAGACCTCTGTATTTTCCATGAAACTAACAGTACTTTTATTTTTGTGCAACCCAGGTCAGATTGAAAGATTCTCTTGTCAGCTCTCTTCAGTTCTGTAAAGCCAAGGATGCTGAGCTGGCTTGGATAGATGGTGTTCTGGACATGAGGGTTTCAAAGGTGGATACTGGAGTTATTTTGGAAGAGGGAGAGTTGAGGGAAGATGAAGACTTAGAGATGCAAGTGGATGTGCCTTCTTCAGACTCGAGTGTGATTGCACAGCAGAAGGCCATGAAAAGCCTCTTTGGTGACGATGACAAGGAGATGTGCGAGGAGAGTGAGATCATTCCTACTTTGGAACCTCTGCCACCTCATGAGGTACAGAAATGATGCTGCTCTGGATTTCTTTTGTTAGGACCTCTGTATTAATTTGTCTTTTTCTAGTGCTTAGAGATTGATACTGTGATCTTACTCAAACGCAAGCCTAACTGAAACTGGATTTTCATGTTTAGGTTTCTCTTTGTTAAACCTGGTGCTGCTTTTGTTCAGCTTTTTTACTTTTCAGTGAGGATGACCTTTTGCATCCATTAACAGTGCCATATATTTATGAAATAAGATTTTAGTTAGTGTGTGTCATATCTGTAATTAGTACATGCAGATAGAGAAATCAGTTGGTGTTAGTCACGTCAGGATTTTGTTACGTTTTGTTCATACATCTGCTTCTATAGTAGTGATTTGAGAATTTATTAAATTTATCTTTTCTATAAATTTACCATAGCTCTTAAAATACTTTGCATTTTAGGAGATAACTATTTTATCTTTCTGTTGAATTATTCCAGTATGTTTTAATCCTAGAGATGCTTTTTAAGATTATCTGTTTCACAGTCCTAATTGTAGTCTGTTCTGGGAGCTAGAGAATTGTGGAGACAGCTCCCAGGTCTGTTCAGATTGATGGCAACCATCATAGCACGCTGTACTGATCAGCAGTACAGCTCACTCAGCTTGGTCCCTGGCATAGCGTGGCTTGGAAGAGGGATCTTCATTGTGGCTTTGTATTTGTCTTCAATATGGGAGCAAAGAAAAACCTTTTGCTTTGTGTGATGGGCAACTTTTAAGGCTTTTCTGTCCTGAAGATGTATTGCTGCAGGTGAACAGAAATAGAACCAATTTAGAGTCCTGTAGTCTTGGCCTCACTGCTGCCAACACAATAATGAGATCTTTGGAAAAAATGGAAGGTGTTAAATAGCAGCAGTAAAATGATGTGTGTTGTTTTGAAGGTTCTTGGGCATCAGTCTGTGTTTATGAATGAGCCAAGACTGTCTGACTTCAAGCAGGTTCTCCTGAGGGAAGGTATACAAGCTGAATTTGTTGGAGGAGTGCTTGTGTGCAACAACCTGGTGGCTGTCCGCAGGGTAGGTGTCCTGTGTTTTCATCTCTTAGGAAAATAAGATGATGAAATAATATATATTATTTTAGTAATAAATAAAATATTATTTTAGTAATAAAAGAACTTTCTAATTAATGTAAAGATAATAAATTGAAACATGTCTTTTGTTTCAGACTGAAACAGGGCGTATTGGATTGGAAGGCTGCCTCTGCCAGGACTTCTATAGGATAAGAGACCTTTTATATGAGCAATATGCTATTGTCTAAGAAAAGTGCTGCAAAGGTGTTTTCACTTGAACTTCTACAGACAAAGGAGGTTTCTCCCAGTTCTGACTTTTTGTAGTTTTCTAATTTATACAGGGAAACCTAATTCACAAAGATCAGTTAGCTGCCATGAACATGTGAGTAACTGCTACTGTTGTTCATAAATCTGTTGGTACATTCCATGTAGTTGACTCTTAAACTGTTACAACTTGGCATCTCCCACATAACACATTATAAATGAGTTTATGACTATGAACGCTTCTCAGGAGAGGTTCAATTTGTCAGGGCATGTTTTGGTTTCACAGATTTCCTGTCAAAGAGTACGAAACATGTGAAAGTCATTCTTTTGTTCTAAAATAAGATTGGATAAAGAGCTTTGGTTTCTTTGGTTTTGTTCAGTTTCTGTGAGGTTGTTTTTTGTTTTTGGTTTCGGTTGCTTGGGGTTTTTTTTTTTAGTAAGTTTGATTTAGGGAACAGTCTCAAGTATCTCCCTCTTTTGTTTTTAAATTGGGTTAATTGAAGTACATTATTAACAGCCCACTTAAAGCTAGACTGCTTAAAGTTACCCCAGTGTTTATCTGGCTGCATCTTAATGCTGTATCTCTTCCATCTTACTGATTTGTTCTGAAACAGCATTTCATATTGTAATCTGCAGGATAAAAAAATTACTTGGGCAATTACTCTAAGAAGATTGGATTATATTTTCAGGTAGTTTAAAATGCAGTAATTATGCTTCAGAGTAACTTCTGTGCAAAATTACAGAATTCATAACTCCTAACTCTTGCAAAATTATGCCAATTATAAAAACTTTTCTAAGTTCTGATTTTAATACTTTTCAAAGTCTAAAGCCTTTATCCATGCACTGCTGTTTGTTCAGAGTGCCATGAGCCACGTTCAGGAAGATCTTTTCTCTTGAAATCTGTTCATGTAATGTATTTAATGATTTTGTACCATGTTCTGTTCTAGATGACAGTAAGACTTATTGTAGCTGCTGATGCTAGGGATTTACCTTACCTTTTAGGTAAGGATAAACACATCATTGAGTTCATTAATTTCTCAAAAATTAAGTTATGAAAACAAATGGCCTCTTAAGTTTATTTAATCCTTTTTTCCCCTATCCGTGTGTGAAACACCAGTTTTGGCAGTGGAGGGTTGTTTGCTTTTTACATAAAACAATGTAATATATGCTCTTTGTGTGTGTGCTTAAATAAAACCTTTTGAAAAAGTGGCAAAAAATAGCCCTGTGGGCTGTCAATGGAAAGATAATTTACTTTGCAATTCATTGTCAACAAAAAATTTGTCTGATCCACAGACTATTTTGTTTAAAATAGTAGATTAAAAGTGAAGACTGTATTAAACAGTTGATAGAACTGTATACTAGAAATGTAAAAAACTTGAAAATACAATACTGAGTGAGAATGTATTTTCTTACACAAAATCTGGGGTTTTTTCTTAACAATCTAGAAAAAATGTGTATTTCCTTATATGGACATCCAGAACTTCATAGAAATGCTCTGGTTTTGTAGCAATGCTATGTAAATCTATATGATGCTGCATACTTGTTGCTGAATACTGTTGTATTACTACTATTGTTTATACTAGTGAACTTTTATAAAGTGAGTTACTTTGTACATAATCATATTGGCTGTAGGACTTTAACCTTGAGGGCTTAGGATGGGAAGGGATCACATACCCCTGCATGGAATATGCTAATAAAGAAAAAAAGCCCTTAGGAAGTCAAAATAGTGCTGCTTTTGAAAAAAGGTTAAAGACAGCACAGTGTGATCATAAACCTTTCTATCAGTTTTGTTTGTTTTTCTGACCTACTGATACAAACTCAGCTAAGATCACAAAATTTTAGTGTTATCAGTCAGTAAATTCTGGTGTGTGCTGACAGAGAATCCCAAATTAGTGCTAACACTGAGAAAAAGCTCAAGGATAAACAAAACAGCTTCTTATTTTAGCCTATTCAGCATGAGTGTGGCTGGAGTGTGCAATCAGACCTAGAAAGCTGACATGCAAGGTGCAGGTGGTCAGCTGGGAGCTGGGACTGCAGTTCTGGGGGTCTGTAGAGAATGCATCCCAGGCTGCACTGGTGCTGTGAGGCAGGTGTGCTCCTCAGCTGGGCATCCAGGGCTTGTAAAGCAGTGTGCACCTGAAGCCAGTGCTCATTCATTTGGCCTATTCTGCTGTCAGTTCCCTGATATGTTCTTAACTATGACTTGCTTTAGACAGTAATTGAACTTCTGTGTGGGATTTTCAGAGTTACTAGTCTGGTTCTAGTTTTTATCTGAACTAAAAGATTGCTTTCCCCTTGCCTCCACACAAGGTCAGTACTGCTGTGGTCTGTAAGTTGTGTTTTCAGGCTTCTACATGTTTTTCATTAGCAGTAAAAATGTGACAAAGAGTACCATTTCTTATTCTGCTCTCTGTTGTTCCTGAGGGTAAGAACATTAACTTCAAACCTAGTTTTGGTGTTCATCAATTAAAAATATCTCCTTCCAGTGCTCCTGGATAGTTCAGATTCCTCACATAAGAAGAGCCAAGGTTATGTGGAGACAGAGGAAAGGTCTGTAATGATAAAAATATAATTCTAGTATTAGTTATTTTACTGTTCCTGTTATTAAAACATAGCTTTACCCTGAGTTAAATAACGTTGTTTGTGACAGTTTCGGTTTTAATCCTTTTACTTTGACAATATGGGCTGGAGGAGAAAGTGACAATATTCTCCATTCTTCAACAATATTTAGATGTAACCAGACCCAATTCTCAAAATACCTTGTAATGGAAAGGTGGCATGCTCAGCATTCTGTCAGAGTAACAGTCTTGTGAGAGCATTTGAGATGTACTTGCTGCTACAGCTTGCTTGGAAATGTAGGGATTTTCCCATATCTACTAGTTTTTAATTGGAGTCAAATGCTATTCATTAGGAATTAATAAGCAGAGACATGCTTCTTCCCCAATCTAAATAATTGTTATAGATGGTTGTACCCTAAAACACTTCTTTTGTACAGAATCAAGATTTCTTTGCTAAGGCTTGACATGTATTACTACTTCAGGTAGTAAAGGAGAGTGTATTGCCTGGGGAAAACCCTTCAACTTGGTTCTGGCCAGGACAGGGTTGATTTTTGCAGCAGCCAGGAATAACCCAGAGGTTATTCCATGGGTTATTCCATGCCACCTCAGGTCATTTTCCAAGAATGGGTAAGGGGTCCCTTCCTGGCAGTGGTATTGTTGGGCTCCCTTTGGAGCAGGGGTGAGTATTCATATGGGAATTGCTCACTTCCCTTGTACACTTCTGTTTTTAATGTTGCTGCTGTCACTGTTCATTTTCTTACTTCATTGCTGTTTCTGGTAAATTGTTCTTATCTCAACCCACAGTCTTCACTTTTTGTGACTCCAATTCTTCTCTTCAGCCCCAAGAGGGGAAGGGAGAAGTGAACAAGTGGCAGGCACGTAGTTTGGAATGTTTTGGAAGGAACACTAACCATTCCTAAACCATGAAAACTACTAAAATTTTTTGAGTCTTTGTCAAAAGTAGTCTTTCTTTAAGGATTTGAATGTTGCATGATATTCTGTTTCATGGCTTTTAGAGATGTTTTCATAGTTTTGAAAAGGAAGTGCTGGGGAAGATGATCTCACAGTCAAATCTGATAAAGAAATGTATCTAGTAACCAGAATTGTAGTTCTTGGTTTGAAAACTGTGTAAGTCATCAATGGTAGTTTAAAATGGGATACTGAAGCTAGATCAAAAGAATCTATAAATAAATTGCCTGTTGGTATTTATTTTTAAAAATACTTGAAACAGTATTAAGTCTTACCTTCTCTTGAGACTCATTTTGATTGGGTAAGAGATATAATACAAAGATCAAAATCTCGTAGAATCATAGAATGGTTTGATTTGGAAGGGGCCTTAAAGATCATCTGGTTTCGCTGCTCTGCCATGGGCAGGGGCACCTTTCCCTAGAGCAGGTTGCTCAAAGCCTCATCCAACCTGGTCTTGAACACTTCCAGAGATGAGCCATCCACAGCTTCTCTGGACAACTGGTGCCAGTATGTCACCCCCACTCACAGAGAATTTCTTCCTAGTACCTAATCTAAACCTGCTCTTGTTCAGTTTAAAGCCATTTCCCTTTGTCCTATCACTACATGCCCTTAGAAAAAGTCTCTCTCCAGCTCTCCTGTAGGACCCCCCTTTCCCCAGAACTTTCTCTTTTCCAGGCTAGACTACCCCAACTCTCTCAGCCTGCCTTCATGGGAGAGGTGCTCCAGCCCTCTGATCATCTTTGTGGCCATCCTCTGCAGTTGCTCCAACAGATCCAGGTCCTTCCTGTGCTGGGACCCCAGAGCTGGATGCAGCACTGCAGGTGGGGTCTCACCAGAGTGGAGTTGAGAGCAGATCCTCTCCTTTCCTCTGCTGCTCATGCTGCTTTGATAGAGTCCAGGATACAATTGGCTTTCTGGGCTGCAAGAACACATTGCCAGATCATGTCCATCCTGCACCTCCTGCATTTATTTTAGGAGTCTTGTTGCATGGTTTGTTTCCTGCAAGTACAGAACAGTTGCAGTTCAGTGGTAAGTGAACTGATTCTTCCATTCAGCTCTAACACTTCCTCACAGTGGTAGAAGAGGAATATAGTTACAGGTATTTGGGAGAACAAGATTGTTTCATACAGTGAACTTCAAATTGTACTGTCTTTGATAGATTATGTATTATCACTGTGATAAGAAGTGAAAAATCAAAAAGACAACCCCACTCCTGCATTTTTTAGTAGAACTTCCAGTAAGCCCTGTAACTGTTTTCCTGGGAGAGGAGGATCCACACAAACTCTTAAGGTCAGAAGAAACAAGTTTGCTCTATGAGCTTTAAGCAGTAAAAACCTGCCTGTTGTTGTATAATCCTCTTAGGTGATGCAAGCTGGATCTGTGATTCAACAGCTGAATGATAATGAGCTAAGCATCTGCCAAAAAGTATAGTTTGTAACTGCAGTCTGGCAGTCACTGATTTTGGTAATGAACAAATAAATTACTTCAATTCTGCAGGCTTTTCTTAAATATTTTTAATTTTCAGTGCAGCTTTTTCGAAGTGATAAAAACTTCTCTAAAAGCTATTTTTGACAAATGATTCTGAGGAAATTTGCAGTGGTGCTCATTTCAATTAAAAAATTATACAACCCAAACCACAGGCTTTGTGTTGAACTTGGCCCAAGGTTGATACCAGTTTTTGTAAAACTGACTCTGGAAAATTACATGGGAAGCCAGTGGAGAGTGTTGATCATGTTGTGTAGTATTGGCTACCAATGCCCTTGCTGGTATTTGAGACGTAGAAAATAGAGCATAGCATTTAATGTCAATAACAATGTCAGAACTTTTGCAAGTAAATAAAAATTCCATCTTCAAAAGGTTCTTATTTTTACATGCAACCAAAATTATTTTTTCCTTTTTTTTATGACTAATTAGTTTATGGGGATATATATAGGTGTGAAGAATGCACTCTTAGCAACACAGTTGTTAAGCAACAGCTCTTGGAGTGATTGATTTCTCAAGTGGTGGTTTTACTGATACCTTCTTAAAGTTGTCACTTAATTCAGGTGCCTTCAAGTCTCATTTAGTTTCCTCACCAGTTCTGAACCATGTTGTGATACACAGCACAGTCATTTACTCACATGCTTTACAGCTCTGTGAAAAAGAACTAGAACTCTAATTTGGAGTGAGGCAGTTTAGATTGCTGAGTTCTAGCAAAGAAAGGAGACCATTAATAGCTTAGAGCTTTGAAGATTACCTTTTATTGGTGTTTAAGGTTATAGTTTTATGTTAAAACCATTGCAGTTAATCTAATCCAGAGAACTGCTTCCTCTCCAGCTGTTTATATTTTTGTAGAAAGAGCAAAAATGTGACTGACAGTATTATACCTTATTTTCCAGTATACTTTATTTTGCAATTTTTTTTTCCATTGTAGTTGCTTCAAACTGTGGGGTTTTTAGTCTTAAGTCCATCTGTGTAAGTTTTATAGTGTACTCACCTCAGCTGTTATTACCAAGGTTTCTTAGAAATAATCCTGAGGCGGGTAGGTAATATGTCTTTATCAGCAGTAATACTCAAATTGTGTACTAAGGTTGTACAAGAGATTTGGAAAGATTCTCGAAAGGAAAAAATGGGATATAGTTAGAACTTAATCATCACTGAAACTTAGTAGGACTGTCAGCCATTTAACTTCTGTATCTAGCTAGGACACAACGATAGGAACAGGCATCTCAGGAATGCTTTCTGATGCCGCTGTAGTGAACTGCCAAAAAAAAAAAATCAGCAAAAAAAAAAGTTACCCACATTTGCCTAACTAACCTGTTGCATATGCTTCAATATATGAATCTGAAAATGTTTTCATGGTGTGGATTGCATACCAATAATTGTGATATTGGATGTGATAACACTGCCACTCATTTTGTAATTTTACTACATATCTGGGACAACAGGTGTAGCATACACAAGTAATTATTTCTGCTAGGGAATATTGTATCTTTGTTTGTTTTCAGAGGACTTATTTAACTTTCATGGAGGAAAAAACTCTGAGCATGATTTAATCAATACTTCCTAAATTATTGGCAGGTGCTCTGCAAGACATAGTAATGAACTTTTGTGGAAAATCATCAGGGAATTGCTTTTTCTGCCGTGTTGCAGCTCCTGAAGGAGTTGCACAGCTGCTGGAGCATATTGCCCGTCCCCGTGCCAGCCCTGGCATTTGAAAGACTGCCAGACTGCTGTGTGCTTGGTGCGAGTCATGGATCAGCACTTTGCAGCCCTGTGAGGGGAGTAAGCCTTTTATTCTTTGCCCTCTGGAGGATCACACAAGTTAATACTGCATTTATAAAGAGTCCAACCTATTTTCTGAACCTACCAGGTACTTGGGTTGCATTACCTGATTAGATTGACCTCCATGCTGCAGGAATCTATAGAGAAGTTCTGGTTTTGACATACTCTAGTAAAATTTCTCTTAATATCAGTGTTTGGAGTCACTCTGCATAGCCTGCTTTTCATGTTTTATGTAATTTTATTATGCTTTAGTATTTCTTTCATAATCTCCCTGATTTTACTAATGCACAATATTGCAAAAGCAGTATAAAACTAGTCAACAGACTTTAAATCATTCGTGTATCTTTAAACCTCTTATGCTGATTAAAAGTGTTAAGGCTATTAGTATTTTTTATGTAACTGGGTCTAAATTTAGTTTCTGTTGCAGTCAAAAAACACTCTGATATTGCAAACCATGATCCTAATCTGCTTCCTTTTGGAGTCGATGGTAACAGTTTTTCAGCACAGCTTTTGTGTTTCTGTGCACTAATGACTAGAATAGAACTAACACTCAGTTTATTGTAGAAATTCAGTGTGACTTTTTATTTTCTGATTTCTCTTCTAGGAGTGTCAAAATACTACTTTTGTTGTGTGGAATATGATTTTATTTACTTCTGGGCATTGGCTTTGGATATTTTTTTAATTCTTGAATTTTTAAAAAGTGATTTGAGTAGCCCATAGGTTACTGCTCTATTGATTGGAAGGACAGAACTTAATTAAGAAGTTAATATTTTTCCTTATGTAAAATTCTTCTGGTTCTGGTATGAAGGGGAGAAAAGAGAAATGAATGTTGAACTGGAAGAAGTTGGATAGCATGTATATAGTCCATACCTTCCAAGCTGAATAGGTGTAAAATGCCTGCATGGCAGTCTCATCCTATAAAACTGCACCTAATGTCCATTCTGTGTAGTCTGGTCTAACTGTTTGAATAACTTACTATGAAAAAGTAACAAAGTGGTGCCATCATATATGACTGATTTTATTTCCTCAACATTGAGCACCGTCTTTGACCAGTTACAGTGTGTGGTCTTGATTTCACATGTACAGGATTTTTATGTGGTAACTGACTACTTGATGCAAAAAGCCATCTGAAAAAAGAAAAAGAAGACTACTGGTGTGGAGGTATTAGAATATCCAGTGAAGGAAATCATAGCTCTGTGTTCAAGGAGCCCCCTGGAAAGATTGAACATTTTGAACATCTGAGTAGTGCCCTTGCTGCTATTTACATATAAAAATAAGTGCCTTTAAACTCGTGTATGGGAATTGGTAATTTACATTATTTAAACACAAAATTGGAGATTGTATTTCTGATGCATGTGTACATGATCTCAAAGCCAGCTAGGGACTGCATTGTGTGAGCTGTACATACAAGTCAATTGTTACATACCTGAGTACAGCACTTGAGTGCTTCTGGTAATTTTACTCCTACATTGGCAGGACTGTTCCGCTGATTGTTTTCTAAGAAACAAATAGCTTCCAAATTAGACAGTTATTTTTTGGTCTGTGAACGGAATTTTCCTTTGCTTGTCAGGCTCTAACAGTGCTGAAGTGCTTCTAAAATAGCTCATCTAGTCAGGGGGCAGTATGTTTTCTGCAAAGTTGAGGACTTTGAGACTGGGAAAAGACATATATGCCTTGGTATTCTTGGTTTGGAAATACAGTATGGATAGAGTGAAGAAAGAGCTTTAGGCAACGTGGAAGGAAGGAGAAATTACCAAACTGTGATGACATTTCTAGGGAGATGGTGTTCTGCTTTGCTTGAGAGATTGTCTTGTCAATTATTCCCCATAGAATTAAGCATGAGTTTAAGCTTTGGAAAGTTTTAGTGGCTAATTTTTCAGCTTCTGCAAGCATGTCACGTCAGAAGAAGATAATGGTGTGTGGTTTTTTTCCAGGATGAGTTTATGTTAGGATTATGAACGGCATCATAAAGAATTAAATTCACTGATCACACAGCAGAGTCTGCAGGTCTAGGTTTCATGGCTGCAAGTTGCTTATGAAGCAACTTGAAGTTCTGTGCTGGGTGATTTATTTGATTCATACTTCAGGTTATGGCTAAGGGCAGGGTTAGGGGCACCAGGTTATAAATGGAATTTTTGTGTAGTCTCATGGGGAGAAAGAAGAAATGAGGCTTAGTATAGAAGCATAAGAGCACTAAAGGCAAATCATGGGTTTTCTTGGAAACTTCCACTTATCAACTGATAATGGGTTGACACCAACAACAAGAAGTTACAAGACTCTTTATTTCTTGTCTATTCATAAAGTTTAATAAATTCAGTGCTCCACTGTCACTGGTCAAAGTGTTGGTCTGTATGGTTTTGAATACACAGCTTTGTATTGGATCAACTGATATTTACTTCTGCTTTTGATTTCATTATATTGATTATACCATTCTACCACTTAATTATTCATTAGATAGTTCAATCATATGCAGTGTAATTGTATGAAATCAGTCCTAGAGGGAATTTTTATTGGGCTGCTCAATACTAAAAATCTTCCTCACGTTAAAGGACTTTTCATTATGATGTTGCCCTTTTTTTAATTCCATGAACTTTCTGAAATAGTGTTTAAAACAGTGCTAATTTCCTAAGCATATACTTCTATAAGCCTTGATTTCTGTTTGCAAGTGCTCTGCCATGTCTTCTGTGTATTGTGGCTCTAGATGCAGGGAAATCTTTGAATAGGGCATTACACCTTGAAAGTCTGCTGCCTACTGATGTAGGTACAAGTGTAAAATCTCTCTCCTAGCAGTGCCACACACTGCTTATTGTACAAAACCTTGGCTTCTTTCGTGTGATTGATGAAAACTGCTGAAATATAGCATTATTTACAGTATTTTGAAAATTGTCAAGTCAGCTGCCTTGTTTTGACTCCCAAGGTTTATTTTTTTGATTGTCCAGCAAATCTGTTGCCTTGGACTTGGTAAGTAGCTTGTGTCTCTATGCAAGCAGCTGAAATTTAGTAGCAAGGCACCTTTAATATTTAGTCTGATTGGGCATCTATCTATGCTAAAAAATTGGTATGCTTTAGGGAAGACACAGGGGAAAGCTGGAAGTGGGGAAGACAGGCAGATTCCTACTTGGCTGTCTAATTATATTCCCATGGCAAATACTTCAGAATTACTTTCTGGATCATCAGCTTCAGCCTATTTGTGATGTATGTTTTTAATACTCTGCTACCTCCTCTGGGCTTTTTTCTCTCAGTTGGATGGGTAGGAATGTTCTACTCCATGATCTGCTGTGGTGTGTGGATAGAAGAGCACTTATACTAACACCAGGTACATCATGTAGGTGAATAGAAGGCTGGAGCTCCCTTGCTGATTATGTGTCGGATCTCAAGATCTCAGTCCTGAGATGCTGAGCCTCCGAGACCTTGGGGGTCTCGGGAGTCCTGGAATGTTGCCAGAAGTGTCTGGTAGCTGGACTTTAACCCTACACAGGAGACGACAAGGATGAGGGCTTCACAGGGTGAATGGTGAAGGGATTAGTTAATTAGAGAGTGAGACACAAGGTTTAGGATTTATGTACAGGGGGGTTTGGAGGAGTAAGATGGAGGAATTGGGGTGTGTCCTGCCCTCCTTCTTCTTCCTCCTCTCCTCCATCTTCTTTGGCCACGGTGGCACCTTTGGATTGGTTATTACTAAGAGTACACCGAGTTATAAGAATAGATGGTATTGGGGAAAAATGATAAATATTGTATACGTCACAATGGGTATAAAGATAGGTGCCTGCCCGGGAGGGCAGAGACAGTGTGCCCATGGCTGACTGCTGAGCAGATCTTTGTTAGGCTGAAAGAACATCTTTTAGATAAACAATTAATAAACATAAAACCAGAAAGAAGAACTGAAGCCTCTTCTCGTCCTTCGATACGCGGGCTGCCCCAAGGCCACCCCCGGACCTTCCAGGCCCCTCAAACAGCCGAGATAAACTGGACATTTATGGAAAGTGGAGGATGTGATCCAGAACATGAGAAGCTGAGATCTTCCCTTGGTATCATCTGGGTTTCTGCACCACAGCTCCAGGGGTCTCTGTGCATTTCTTCCCCTTAGGAGTCTCTGTTTATCCATGGATACAGTGGATGGATGGTTGTCTGAAATGCTCTTTGTTTGCTGTTCTATTTTTTAATTAGGGAGACTGAGCTCAAGAGAGGAGTACATTAAAACAGCATCCTTGAATTTCTCACTCTAGCTTACAGTTTCTTACATTCTGGCTCTTTCAGACACCTCGTTGGTACACTTGGGACACTCAGCAGCTCTGCTTTTTTGGGTTTTTTCTGTGAGTTCTTTTAAGAAACAAACTCAATGCTTTGTTGTGTCTGCTTTTCCAGTCTTTTCAGCTTGTGCCAGCGGCAGTCCTGAAATTGAGCCAAAATGAGGGTGTAGAGTCTCAGTAGCTCAGAAAGCTTGGGGGTTATCTCATAACACTTGTGGAGTATTGAGTGCTCATTGAGAGAGGGGTTGCTGTTCTTTGGGGACGCATGGATGGATGCCTGTATGAGGCAAGTCTGTCCTTGGTTTGAATGCTTCAGTCAATAAATGGGCTATTAGATAGAATAGAATAGAAATCATCTGCCCCTGTATTGCTGCTCCTTCTTTAACTTTACTGTCTGATTAAACTAATGCAATTCATGGAATAACCATCTCAATAATACAGTCACAAAATGTGTAGAAGTTACAAAGACTGTCAGGCACTGTTTGAAGCATGAAGTTTTTCCTTGGTTCTATTCTTCTGGGAATAAAAAACATGTCTAATTTTCCATGACTTTTAGTGACACTTGATGGGCAGAACTGTCTTTTCAGAATATTGTATTCCTGAAGATAATAATGCTGTCTTGAATGGTAAAATATGAAGGAGGTTCTAGATATTTTTGAGTGCTTTTCATCACATCCAGAAGCTGTAGAAATAACTAATTTTAGAGTCCTCTTGGCTAGTTACTGCTAGCTACATCATTAAAAGAACATGGTAGAACACATTGCAGTTCAGAGGCGAAAAGTACATTCTCCTGCAATGGTCAGATGAAAATAAGCAAAGAATTTCAGTGCAAACACTTTCTCTGTGCCAATATAGATGCAACTGCAAGTCATTTTGATGGTTGAAAAACCACACCAAAAAAGAAGAAAAGGCAAAGTTTGTGATAACAAGCTGGCTAGAAATCAAAACTGGTATGGCTGGTGTTAGTGAAGACCAGTCTTTTGTAAAGAACCCCAACTTATGTGTCTAGGCTGTGTGTTTATGTGATGTCTTGCTGCCATGTTCACCTGCCCAGTACCAGGTTCTGTGCTCTAGAACTTGCAGCACCATCACCCAAAGTCTGCATTTGTGCCTGCAGGGCACAGCTTGTGTCTCAGGGTAGTCTGAGGCTGGAGCTTTGAAGACCAAAGGCATTGATGGTGCAGTTCACTGTGGGCATTAAGGAAGTTTCTTTGGAAAAGCAGGATGTTTGTGTGTCTCTGGTCCAAATAAAGTCCCTTTTGAGGAAAGTATGTTGTTGGAAACCAGGAGACTTCCTTCTGAAATGGCATGGTGTCTGTGTCTGAACAAACTCATCCATATAAATAACTTCCAAGTAATTTAAAAAGTCTCATTTCTGATATCCCACTTAAAAGGATAATTGATTTTTTTTTTTCCTGTTTAGCTCCCCTTTGTAAAGTTATTTGAAACATCCTGCAGAAAATGTTAATTTGTTTTCAGTATGTATATTTTTAAAGTGCAAGTTCCTTAGCAAGTTATGCAAGCCTTTGAAACAAAAGCTACTATGAAAAGAAATCTGAATAAAAGAATTTGCATAGCAATAGTTGGTGTATATGCTGAAACAAATGGAAATCTGTAGAGGGAAAAATACCCCAAATCTAGAACAGATAAACAAATCCAAAGTAAATCATGAGAGGATTTTCCACAATTTCATGTCAAAGACCGCTGAAGTATTAGTGCTGTTCTATTTTAATATTATTTCAATGTTTTGAATTATCTAGTGCTGTAAGAGCAAGGGTAGACTGAGATTGCTTTTTTTTCCCCCCAAATAGTTTGTCTCTGCACTTTTAAGCTGTGTGGTGCAGAGCAGGGCGCTGCACAGCCGTGTGTGACTGTGGGCAGTGGGGCTGCCCTGCCTGGCACGGAGCCATCGCCTGCCCCGTGCTGTGGGCAGCCCATGGCCAGCAGCGCTGATGCCTTTGAGCAGGGATGGCAGCTGAGAGGGGCCAGAGGCACCACAATGTCAGGGTCACCTCTGGGAAGGTGACCCACACCAGAGGAGGGGTCCTTTGAGGGAGGGGGTCTGTGGGTGCCTCACCGCATCCAAGTGAGCACACTGAGCTGGAAACAAGGGCATGGAGTGGCAATGGGAAAACAGTAGAAAAGGAAAGAGGAGCAGCTGGGACTGTTACCATGCTGCCCCAGGCACTGGCTCAGCAGGGCAGTGGGACAGGCTGGCTGTAACTGAGCCATGAGAAGCTGAGGTTAGAGAGGGGCAGGAGAGCTGCTCATGGGTGTTTGTGCTTTCCTACCCACCCCCCAGCACTCAGATGAGCAATCAGAAGTTGGTGTTAACTGGCCATAAATTACAGTAGGACAGAAAAACCCAAGTTCCTGGGGTGTTCTGCCTGTGGGAAGCCTGTGACTGCCCACCCTGAGTGTCCCTTTGGGCCCACTGATCCAACAAGTGGATCCAGACTGTGTAAACATCCAATGCTGTCAGCCACTAGTGCTTGATTAACAATATTACAGACTTCATGAGCCATCCTATTTGCTATGTCTGCCTTTGAAAGAGTTTTGCCAGTGTGTGATTTTTCACCAGATAAGTAAATTTCATGGAATTTCTTGGAACCAAAATGCTCTTGGGTTAGTCGTGTTGCCTGCAATATGGTTAGGCAGGCATGAGCCAGCTACCATCAAAGCAGCAGATAAACTTGTCATTTAGGAACAGGCACTAATGAAGTGTGAGCTGCAACCATGTGTGGAACAAACATCTTTATGGTGTCAGTCGTGACTCTCTTGTTGCTCTTGTTGAGCTGAGCGCTGTGAGGCACTGTCTGCTCTGCAGGAGGCACATGGGGAGGGCCTGGCTGCATAAGCTGTTACAGAGCACTGTAAGTCAGGGGTTAGTGCTGAAGTTTTGGGCAACATGGGATTTCTGCTAGCATTGCAAGAGAATGGTCTTTTTTTGTTTCAGCTGGTACTTACAGTCTCTCACACATAAGGAGTCCACTTATATTTCTGTATCCCTAAATTTTTATTACAGTGTATCTTAACTGACTGTTTAGAGTTGTACTGCCTACCATGTTGTTAAATTTTGGAATACATTTATCTACAATCACTTGTATCTTTCACAATACTGATGTTTCTCTTTGGTATTATTGTACCCTTTGCAGCTGTACCACTTTTAAATGTGTTGGATAACAGCCTAATAGTTTTCTGGAGTGGTGGATGAGAGAATGTGTAGGTTAATGTGGGTTAGGAGATAGTAATCTGGCAGCAGCAAAGCCAGAGCCTGCCGCAGGGAGACTGTAAATTGAGATGGTGCTGGCTCTTAGTCTCCCCCACACCCCTGGTCTGAACAGAATTTCTTCTTTACTTTTTCTCAAATCAGGGTAGTCACATCAGTTCTAGCTGCTTGCTGGAGAAAGGGAAGACTCCCATCTGGTCAGGGAAAGAAAAGAGGGGCAAAACTCACTGTCAGCCTGTTGGCTTCTGCCCATGTTAGCATCTTGGTTAGGGGTAGTGGAGCCAGCCTTTGTGGGCAAGGTAGTACAGAAATGTAGATCATGTGATAAGGTCACAATTCATTGCATGGAATCCTGTGCTTAGGCTGGAGGTACTGTAAGTCTAGCAGAGTGTTGCTTGTTATTTGTGAGCTACATGCTCTGATGAATTGCTTCATGAGAGTCTGCAAATTATTTTTGTCTTGCTGCAGCTGATGTTCTAAACTAGCCAGACTGGAGGCTGGATCCTCTGGCCAAATATTTACCCAGCTTTTTGGATGCATTTTTCCATCATCTGCTGGGATTTAAGTTCTGTATTAAAATCCTGACTTGGGTACGAGGTAACTGCTTTTAAAACTAGTTGGCTGCAGTCATAAAGGCAAAACCTGGTGATGGTCCACACTCTGTGAATACTAAAATGGTCAGTTCTCAGTTTCTGAGTGTGTCCCACCATGATGTTAAGTGTGTGGTCAAGGTCTGAGTGAATGCCAGCCCATATGTAAGCAACCTGGGCAGGGGCTGCAGGTGTGTGGTGGGTTGAATGAATAGAATAAACAGAACTGGGTTGTACTGGCAGAAAGGGCCTGCTGGCTGCTGCATTTTATGTTGGCAGGACAGGGATGAAATACATGTCAGCTTGTTTAATGTAGCTCTCACAGTCTGGAGATGTGTGTTTTTATCTTGGCATATAATTTTTTTAATATGGCCTTGGGTTCACAGAAGCCTAAAGGTGGCTTTGAGTGCCAGATGGGCCAAGAAACATAGCTTGAGCTGGGAAAAGAGCAGCATTTACTCTTTGGTAGGTTTTATCTACTTTGGTTTATTTTCATTTTAATAAATGTACACAGACATGCTGGCATCTCCAGAGTTCCCTTTAGGATATATACTAAATTCATTTGGATAAAAATGGGAGGAAGTAAGAGTTGGCAGTAGATTTGCATATGCGCTTTACTTCATTGACTGACTGTCACTTAAAGAAAACATTAATAAGAAATACTGTAATACAAGGTATGATTTTTAGATACTCTTTATACACCTCCCAGCATGTGAGGAGTTCAGGAATCTTCTGACCTATACCATTCTCATATTCACCTGATCTTGACTCAAGTGGTGAGTAGAAGCACTCAGGCATTAGTGGTAGGGGGGTATATGAAAAAACTGGAAACATGAGCCTTTTCTCCAATAAATGGTTGTGTTAGGACTCACATGGTAATGGTGATATCACTTCAGTTATGTGTTGATGTGTGGTATGTGAATCTTTTTTTCAGATGATCCTGACTTTTATCCTCAAGTCTAGGAGGTACTTGCAGAGAGCAAAAGAAGTCAGCTGGCCAAATTTTGATCAGCTTTACAATCAGAAGCTTTAGAAATAGGGTGGCAATAGAGGGGCATTGATATCAGAGCATTTCCTCAGTTGAAAGCAAACCCTTGTCCTTTCACCCCTAAGGGGATAAGGGGAATTGTTAAGGAAAAAGAAATCATGAAAAATTGAAAAACAAGGCCACATGGTGTGCAGGGAGTGGACTTAATTGGTTGCACTGGGAAATCATCAAGAAAAGTCCCTTCTTTTGATTTTACTCACTCCAGACTGTCTCTCTCAAGTTGTCACTTGCCTGTGTGCAATATGGTAGATGAAATGGTATCTGTTTCGTGTTGCTGTAGATGTATGTCTGAACACAGAAAGTAAAGGTTTTGGTTGATCACATTCTTTTCTTAGTACAAGGTTTCCAGAGGATCATCCAATAAACACTGGAGAGTACTACTATTAGAAATAAATGCAGAGCCCTTGAAATCAAATAAAGCACACATGTAATTATAAAACCCACACACACAGATGGAAAACCAAAGCCAATTAGCAAATGGTATCATTGGCCTCTCTGGGATTTTTGCTTACTGTTTCCACTTTTATTAGTACCAAGGATGACTGTAGATTTGGTTGTCAGTAATGTTACACTAATTTGCCTTAAGGAATAAGATGCTGGGTGTTCCTATGTTGTGGAGACACAAGTGTTACAAATCCTGGTGTGGGCTGACCCAGCAGTTAAGCACCCACACAGCTGCTTGTTCACACCTCCTGCACTGGTCTGGGGGACACAACAGGAAGAAGAAAAGCAAGAAAATGCCTGGGTCAAGGTAAAGACATTTCAAAAGTGAAGGAAGGAGGGTCGAGGGAAGGTGCTGCTCTCTGCATCTTTCATGGGCAGAGCCATGTCCAGCCAGACTCCGAGCAGTGGCTATGCTAGAAGGTGTTCCACCCCCTACCCCAAGATTTTTATCTCTGAGCATGAAGATGCACAGTATGGGATATCCCTTCAGCTGCTTTGTGTCAGCTGTCCCGCCTCTGTTCCCTCCCAAATCCTCTCCCACCCTCAGAGTGACAAACAAGAAAGCTTTGATGTTGTGCAAGTGCTGCTCAGCAGTAGCCAAAACCACTGGGGTGTTAAGTAACACTGTTCTAGTCACAAACTCAGAACACAGCAGGGCAGGATCCCTGTGAAGAAAGTGAACTCCATTTCAGCCAGTGGCTGTATACCACATTTGGATACAGCCTTTCAAAATGAAGAAGTCCTTTCTTAGTGAGATGAATGAGGTGCTGCAGGTCTGATGACTGATGAGGATATTTCTGGCTATCTGAAGCAAGGTAAAATAAGGACAAGCCTGGAAATGTGTGAAGTACCGAAATAAGAATCAAAGTTACATAAATCTTTACCTAAACTTAGGTTAAAAGTTTCACTGATTTTTTTTTTTTGTCTCCCTCAAATGCTTAACAATTTGTGGAAATATCTTACAAATGGACTTTAATCAAGTATCATGACAATTAATAGACCTTCTTCTACATTTCCAAGAATAAACTCCAAAGAGTTTGAGAACTGAGAAGAGGGAAGAAGTCTTTCTCTATTACTTAAAAATTAGAGTTGAGTGGGAGAAGAAAGGAAAAAAGGAGGTGAGAGAAGGAAAAAACAACTTTCTGATTAAATCTTACTTAACTTTCTGAAAGCACGACAAGTAGCAGGACAGAAAATCAGATTGACTGAGGAATCTAATATGAGTTTTCATCCAAAGGTGGCACTAGCCTTTTGCTGTTGGAATTTTTGTTGTGAGCTGGGAAATGCAAATACCAAGAAGCCCTCAACTAATCCAACGCTTACCATTAATCCCAAACAAACCATCATTAGTATCTGGATTTATCCTGCTTAGTCCTTGCTGGATAGTGAATTATGTAACCTTTGTTTTATTAACATTTAATGGAAGCTTATTATCAGGTAGGTTACCTCTGGAATAAAAGGAAGGCAAAGAAATGTAAATTTTCTTCTTTCTTTTATTTGTTTTTTTGTTTGAGGGATTTTTAAGGATTTCTTTAAGTAGCGAGTGGATACTTCATGATACTTCTATAAATAAACGAACCAAAACTCACCAAATATATTGCTTGGCAAAAAAACAACTGTTAGAAAAATTACATAGCCCTCTTCTACTTAGCTAGCAGATAATGTTGGTTACATAATTTAGAAAAGGACTACAAAAACTAGTCTTGGTAGGGAAGATTTTGATGTGATGTTCAGGTGCAAAAATAGATACTTAAAAGTCATTTCAACAAATGCCTATTCTAGTGTCCTCATACATTGCTGCAGACTAGTTTTAGTAGGTGTGGTAGGAATAAGATGACAGAATTTCCACCGTCAGGAAGCTCATAATGCTCAAGATCTTGGCCTGCCTAGGGGGAGGAGTTAATGCTGGAGTTGTAAACAAAAGTTGCTAGGTGAGCACTGCAGGGAGGGGGAAGGATTTTAAGGTTAAAAAATATGAAGGCGTCCAGTGCCATAGGATGTTGGGGTTTTTACATGCTCATGATGCAGTATTGCAGTGGCTGGTCAGCAAGTGATTTTGGAGTAGTTATCAGAGTTGCATCAGACTAAATGCTGATATAAAAGGAGAGAAAAGTTTTGTAATCCTTGATGTAAACATGTATGCTGGGCAGCAGACCTCCAGCAGATACTCTATGATTTGAGCATGTCTAATATGTGATAAGAGAATATGTTTAATTCTATTTAGATTTCAGACGTTTGTTTTCAATTTCTCTCTCATTTTTCCCAAATGATAATTGTTCGTTATCAAATTGTCAACATTTTCTCAGTATTGATAGGACCCCAGAGATGGGAGTAGTCCCAGCAGTCAGTCTGAAGCATTATTTCATGCCCAGTCTGAGACAGAAGCAGTGATAGAGGCTCTGTGTGGGTGCAGCTCTCACCAAAACCACAGGCTGGACATTCTGACTTGGTGTGAAACCTGAGGAAGCTCACTGAAGAGCTCGAGTGCATTTCCAGCTGTCTTTGGGTCCTTCTGAGTTCACACAGCAGCTCAGATCCTGCAAAAGGCTGAAGGTTCTAATTGGTGGAACAAACTCCTGAAAGGTGTTTTGCTGTGCATGTGAGGTGTTGCATCAAAGCTGTGCCTGCACTTGATTGCCACATCTGAGATTATCACTTGACACCCTTTGATAATGATTAAATACCTTTCCAGAAGTGAGAGACAAATCAAAAGGAAATATATTTTTTAAAACTCTTCTTGAGAAGATTTCTGATTGGGGTTTTTTGGGGTTTTTTTTGTTCTTTCTTTTTTGTTTATTTTTTTGTTTGTTTGTGGGGGGGTTGTTGTTTTTCTTGTTGTTTATTTTAAAATAAAAAGCTAGCTGTTCCACTCACATAATAAATGGATGTTGATGAAAGAACACTGCAACTGGAGATAATCATTCCTAGTATCGCATCAAGTTTACAGCCTCTGTCTTCTAGGAAAACTTACACTGAGAACAGTATAAAATTAGAGGAACTTCCATGTAATTTTGAAGGCAATGTTTGATGTAAATAGAGGTAAAAATGTTCTGAGGACTATGTTTGCAACTTCCTTTTTGTTTTTGCTACTGCAAAAAAAAAAAAAAATCTGTGATATTTGAACGATCCAAAAATGACTCAAGACATTTTCAAAATTTTGTAGAAAGAAAGCACATATTTTTTTAGATTAGGTGATATATTTTTTTCCCTAATAACAAATTCTGGTTTTGCCAACAAATTTTATCTCTGGTGTTATTAGACCATCATAGCTACTACTGATTTATACTCATGAGAAAAACTTTGAATCATACAGAATTCTAATGAAGGTGTTTTGATGTACCTTCACAAAGTATGAGTTTAATCTGTCTATTTCAAAAAAAAAGCTTACTAGGGCAATAAAATCACTGAATTACTGGGAAAAATGCCAACAATCTGATGAACTCACAAACACAGCATTACATGAACTTTCCTGTGACTGTTGATATCTGTGAGTATCTAAGCATATCTGGGTATTCATTTAGATTATTTTGAAAAACTCTGAACAAAAAAATAAAGTCAGGTATTTTCCAAATTCAAGAATTGAATGTGTTTGATTTCAGCAAACGTGTAGGAAACCTAGAAAATTGTGGATTTAGCACACAAGGTGATTTTTTAAAATCCCGATATTACTGCTGATTCCCAGATTAAATGAATCAAAATTTTTTGCAAATAATTAGACTTGACCATAATATTTAGTAAAACTCATAATGACACTTTCCTATCCCTTGAATCACAGTATTTGTATTAGTTCATCTGAGTGAACAGATCTTTAGCTCTTTAAAATACTGTTTTAATAATGCATGTATTCTACCACCTTGCAATCTGGATGCTTGGATTTCTCAGCACATGCTGGTTGTGTTGCTGTTAAATGCTGTTAGGAGAGAAGCAGAAATATCACTTTGAGGAAATCATCAGGAACAGAGGTTTGAGTATCAAGATCCTGCAAGGTATGCTTGACTTTATTGCCTTGTGTAGATATCAGCTATATTCCTCTTTCCTCTTTATCAACTGGAAAATAGGAATGTAAGAGTAATAAAAACATGGCTGGCTTAAAGGAAAGGTTAAGCAATAATTTATTGAGCTGATAAACATCCACATTGTGACACTTATACTAATAGAGTGTGCTTTGCTTGGCAGCTGAAGGGATGATAAAAAGCCCATCATCTCTTGGAAATGAAAGGACACAGGAGGCATGAAGCAAAGCATTAACAGTGAAGGTAATTAACACTCAGTGCAACAGCAGCTGACAGGGTAGTTTCCCCACTGGGCAGAATTTCAGTTTGAAGGTGGAAGTCTTATGAAGCCTTTCTTTAACTCCAAGTTTTGAGCCTTATAAATAGTGAATTCAGAACTGGACCAGCCATGTGAAAGCCTCTGTTCTGAGTATGTGTTCGTAAGATGTTGGTGGGTATCTGATCATTCTTTAGGGGGGAGCTGTGAACATAAAATCTGATGCATAATGCTTGTAATGTGTTCCAGGAGCCTTGGCTAAGAGACACAAATAATCTTTCATTGTGATTATATAGTCTACTTTATATCATACTAGATAAACTAAATCAGCTTGAATTGATTGCATGTAAATTGTCTATAAAATGAAAGCACAGGATAAATTTTGCTTCTTGCATTTAATTTTCTGATATACATGGATAAAGGGGTGAATTCTAAAGAACACGGACAGCATTAAACCCTTGCATTAAAATGAGGATAAACTTCTGATCAGTTAATTCAGAAAGATGTGAAGCACTTGTTGATTCTGGAGGTTTTAATCCTGAGAAGGATGTTAGCAGAGTCAAGTTCTCAAATCTAACAATTGCATTCAGAGAACTTGAATCCAGCTGGGACGTGAGGCTGTTTCCAGCAGGTGGAGTTGGTGCCAGCAGCATGTTGAGATGGGACTGTGTTTGGAGTGGCTGGCAGCACGAGCTACTTGTGGGTAAAAACAGTGGTGTCTTATGCCAAATCTTAAAAAGGTCTTTGTGTGCCAATGTTCTCATGTCCCAAAAAATGTGGGGATTCCTTTGATTTTAAACAATCCACCAAGTTGCCAGCAGAAGTGCTAACATATGTGGTTTATTCCTGCTCTCCCCACCTCCCTGCTTTACTATAGGAATTACTGTAAGGGAGAGAGATCACCCATACAATTCAGAATCCTGCTTCGGTGGTTTTGACCCCCAAATGAAACTTCAGTGGCAAAACAGTTCCCATATGGTCTTCCAGTCACAGGTTCAGCAAAGAAACACATTCTCTTGTAAACCATATAGATAGGAAACTTTTTAAAGATGTTGATAAGTTTCCATAAGTGTCATCTCTATGATGGTTTTAGGGAGTTGTGCTATATTCTATTACTTTCTTTCCTAAACAGCAGACATTCTCTGCTCTGGATTCAACAAGGTGGCAAAATGTTGCGATAGAAAAGAATCCCAAAGTAAAATATTTGGGCAGAGCAGAGATCAGTGGCTTCCTCCCTAGCACCAGTTCTGCTGAGACTGTGCCAGATGGTGGGGAGAAGGTGAGTGTGCAGCCCAGGGCAGCTGTCAGCAGCAGGGGGACTCTGTTAGAGATCTGCACTGAGCAACAAATGCACGTGAAGTAGCAGGTGGTTATCTGAGCTAAGTTAAGAAAGATGTGCCTAGGCACATTAAATCCTGCTCAAATAATCTTCACCAGTGAGGACAGCAGATTTATGTTGCTATGAGCAGGCTGTGTCTGAAATAGCGGACAGGGCTCCCAGAAGGGATTTTCACAGGCTTTGGCAGGCAGTCTCCAGAGGGATTTTCACTGGGTGGGTGTTCCCAGAACAGATCGTGCGCATTATTTTAAGGGAAAGTTAAGAAATGAAAGCATTTCCCCTCCACTCAAACACTTGGCCAAGGCTGAAATCCTTCCTAGTCGGGTTCCTGCTCTGCTGACCAGCCTGCAAGATGCCTGACAAGTGTGGATGTGGCTGGGGAGAGTTCTTGCAGTGCAATGCTGGCTATCCTTGTGTCAGGGATATGTGCTGTGCCTGTATGCCTGAGTATAGGCCCTGCAAAGCTGAGCTGGGGGAGCTGGATGATGCTGGAGGAAGGGCAGCTTGCTTTGCTCCCTGAACCACAGGCTGGGTGTGCTACCGTAACCACGCCAGCTCTGTCCAGTGAGAGCACTGAACACTATGCTAAGCCCACCAGCACATGGAGTCTTGTGGCTGAGCAGGAGGGAATCAACTGAGCAGCAGAACCAAGTACAGGAGCAGGACAGAGGGAGGACATCTTTCCAAAGGTCACAGACTCCCTTCTCTGCCCTAAACACACGGGGAAACTCCCTCTGCCAGTAGTTTCTTCCCATGGCTCTGTCACTAGCTGCAAACCAGTCACAGACTAATGAGGAAGCAGCTTCTAGATAGTTTATTGAGTGTTCTCCTTGCCATACCTTGTGCTTCTATCATATCTGTATGCCTTCAGGCCAGCTGGGTTCTGCATCTTTACCGTGCAAAATTGGATCTTGCCCTGGGAAGTTAATGCGATTGATCTGGCAGGTGATTTTCAGGGTCAGTTCCCATAATGCCAGGTAGGTAAGGCAGGACGCACTGAGGTAAGCCACACAGTCCCACATATGTGGGAATTACACTGGGTTTTTTCTCTGGGGCCTGAGGAAAATTGTGAAAAACTCCTTCAGCCTAAACGTGGCTGCTTCTTAATCCACTCTTTCTTATCTATATACCAATGACAAACAATCCCTAAAACAATCCCTCTGGTGTCCTGGAAGTGCAGTGGCTGCTATGTGCAGCACTGGTGACTCCTACTGCAGCACTGCCCAAGGCACAATATCCAGGAGGTGCCAGCTCAGAGTGCTGCAATGCTCCATTTTGCTATAGTTTCTGGAAACCTGATTAGTTTAAGGAAGAAATAAAAAAGTTTTTTTGTTTGTTTCTATAATGACTTGCTGTGTCATCTGCTGCTTTTTATTCTTGGGTGCCACTCAGCTAGCCAGCAGCTCAGGTGCCTGCTTTGACAGTAGCAGTGGGACCTGCAGCTGAACACCAGCAGTCCTGTGCCCTGGAGTAGCATTGGCAGGATCCCCTTGCTTCCAGGGAAAAGTGGCCAGCTTTCTCTGTGCTACACAATCCATCTCTGTGTCATTTCACCAACCTGTGCTTTGAGGGTAAGGCACATAGAGTCATGCTTCAAATCATAGTGAACAGTACCCTGCTGTCAGTCGGCTTGAGTCCCTTGGAATCTGGGAAAGCTGTTTTATTCTTGCTGCCAAAAAGGTGCATTAGAGTTTAAGATGTGATAGCCACAGCCACAGACATTTTACATCCTCAGTGATCAGTGGAAGTGAGATGAGAGGCCTTGACTCACCCTTGTGCCCATTTAATGTAAGTAGAGTGCCTCTGGTTGGGGTAGGACTACCCCAGATTTGTGTGTGACAGTGGACATGGGGACTGATGTTCTGCCCCACATCACTCAGTGACATTTGTACCCAGATCAGAATCTGGGAAAGCAATGGCAGAACATGCATGGTACCACACTGCCCATTGGTGTGGTTTCTCACAGTAGTTTTGCAGCCTGGTCATTTCAGGGGCTAGTTAATTATTTATTATTATTATTACTGCTATTATTGCTGTTGCTATTATTTGAAATTAGATGAGAATACACTGTTGCTTAGAGAAAGCCCCTCTGGATAATCAGGTAAAAAAAAATCTTCTGAACACTGATAGAAAATCTCTCATAACCATATCTCTCCAGTTTAGCTAACTGGAAATATTAGAAAGCCTCTGCACTCCTACAAAATTTAACTTTTGAGTCTGATTCATTTTTAACAGTTGCCTTCACCTGTAGAATTTTTTTTTTTTTTTTTTGCTATTTTGATCTAATATGCATTGATTTGAATCTCCTAATACCTGAGGGAAGTCCACAGATAAAGAGGAAAATGTGCTTTATGGTGTATTATCTATATTAGAGAAGTCATCTTGGAGGTATCCTTGCCAGGTGTTTGTGTTAAAATCATAAATCAATCTTGGAGAATACAGAGTTTAAGTTTTTTATATCTGGATTTTGACTTCTGAACATGCTGCCCAGTGAAGTTGTGCAGCCTTTTAAGGTGGAGGTTTTTAAGGTCCAGTACAACAAAGCCATGGTTGACCTGTTCCAGTGTTGGAAATGGTCCTCCTTCAAGTGAGAGATTAGACAGTCCAGGAGTCTCCTTCCAATGGAGATTTCTGTTATTTTGAATCTGAATTACATTCATCATCTTTTTCCATGGTCATGAAAACTCAACTTTCACAACTCCATAAAGTCATGAAAGTCATAAAGGAAACCTTCTAAAGCTGAGACTTGAAATAGCAGGGATGGCAGTGCTAAAGAACAGCAGGGCCTGAGATTCACTTCAGAGCAAGCTTGAAGGCAGTCTCAGCAAGTCTCCACTTTGCCTTGAGAACTAGCCTGAAAAAGATACTTTGGAACCTTATTTTGGGAATATTGAACAAGACAAAGTGTCACCCAATACAATAATAAAGATCTGTCCCAGCTGTATAACTTCAGGACTCTGTCCAGTGGAGGATTCAGTAGGAATGATTCCCTGAGTAACAAGAACATAAACACTTTGCTCTTTATAGAAGTATGTGGGAAAGTAAGGCTGTCAGCTATATAATGTGCTGTGGAATCACCAGCACAACAATTCTGATCAGACCTGACACCTCCCATCTGTTTCTATATGCAGTCTGCTCAGCATAAATCATAAACAGATGGTGTCATGGTGTCAGTGTCTCACAAGTCATGCTGCAGTCACTGGGTGTTAGCTAGGACTCACTCAATGCCTAACTTTGCCACTTTACCCTTAATTGTTGAGTGTGTTTCATCCATAGAAATAACCTTTTATCCCTCTGAAGCCAACTGCTTGCTGGTTTCCATGGTGTGGGTGGCCAGAGAACAGGTTTTTCCACCAGCCAAGCTGTTCATCTTCCAAAGCTCCCTGGCTGCAGCACCATTGTCAACAAATTTTTCAGAGGATCAGGGGCTGGTAATGCATACTGACTCCCTCCAACCCATCTCTTTGCCACCCACACAGTTAGCCTGATTCTCAGAGCAGCACATGCTTTCACTCTCTCATCCTACTAATTTGTTAGCTGGGGTAGCCAGTCCCTTTGCTTTACTCCACTTGGTCTCACAAACTGGGCAGGGCTAGGTAGCCTACTTGAATAGCCTACCTTCATGTAAAAAGCTTCCCATCACTCAAGGGTTTTGAAGGATTGGATAATCGTGATGTAGGGTTTAACCTTTATTATTTGAGACTACTGTTGAACATCTGGCACTTTAGTGGGAGTTGTTTCTGGTTCAAAATCCAATCAGCTAAATTCTTCTTCTGATTTTTTCCTGAAGTTGCAGCTGAGCATATTCAATTACATTTGAATGACTGAAATTAATTTTTTTCTTTTATGGTTTCCTCTTTGGTTGTATCAAGGATTGAGTTTGAAATTCATCTCTCTAATGCTCTTAGAGCCCAATCAGCAAAACTGTAGGAAACTCCAAACTTCTTAATTCTTCTTGATATTGCTGAGATCCAGAGTCTTGGCTGTCCCGTTCAGCAAGAGATTGCTGCTTCAAAGCTTGGATCTGAGTCTGGACCTGATGAGTTCAAATAGCTGGGAATCAACTGTGCCTCAGTTTAACTGATACCTCTGTTAAAGTCCTGGGCAGCTGCTGTTAGCAGTGCAGCTACAACTGTGGGATGTGACATTGGCTGTTGATGGCTCTGTCCCAGAACCCATGACACAGGATGGACTTTGTCCAAGGGGGAATGACTCTTAGTTTGCAGAAGTAAAGCTCCAGGATATTAATTCCTCACCTCAGCAGCAGCTTTAGTTCTTCCTGGATTTCTCCAAAGCCTATGTTTAAGAAAACCACCATGTGAGAGTCAACAGCACCTGAATGCCTTGCAAATCAGAGCAGCCAAAGTTCATCTGCTATCCTGTCACTTTGACATGTGTGTCTTTGTTCAGAAGTGAGGCACTGCACCACTGATTTATTTCAAATCAAGCAACAACAGACAAAACTCCAAAGCAATTTTCAGCCTGAGTAATCACTGCAAATTTGCTCCAAATGTTGAACAGATGGAATCTGTATATGACTTCTCTGAGTATAAACACAAGCACCCTCTCATATTTCAATTGCTGATGTAACAACACAATGTGGCTCTTGCTAAAGGGAAGGTACATGAATTTGGGGGTCTGATTATTTGTTTTCTCACTGCAATAAAAGATCTGGTGTATTCACTTGCAAATAACACATGACACTTGCCAATTGGTTCCTCTCCATTCAAATATTTAATCAGCAAAGCAGTAGCATGAGTTCACTGCAAAAGGTGTATCATTGATATAAAAACAAACTCGGGCTTAATTTGGCTTCCTCTTGCCACATTTGGTCGCTTCTGATATCCACACTGGTCTGAAAACAGAAGTGGAAGAGAGGGGATTCGTTTCTTGAGTTGTGGCCTCCTCCCCAGCTGAAGAGGAAGGACCCTGGCAGTCCCCAAACAGGGCTCATCCACAGTCTCCTCACTTCCTCTCTGGCTTTGGGAAAGTCTCTATACCTCAACCTGCTCATAGTTGTATCTCTGAAATGAGAATAGATGGTTTGAGATGTGTTGACAAAAAATGTACAAGTTAATAATCTGACTGTTGTGGTTTAAGATGGGGGTTTCAAATGAGAGAGTGAGGCTCTGTTCTACCTGTGCTGCTGGGGTTTGAGGCCCTGCATAAACACTGCTGTAGCAAAGGAGGAATAGGGACAACACCCCCTCTCCTTCTCAAGGAATTAGAGTCCTTTGAGAGTCCCAGAGTCTCCTAGTGGGTTTTCTGGGACAGGTTACCTGACTCTACAAAGGTGCTCCCCAGAAGGGACCTCTGCCCTCCTCCCCAGTACCTCCAGAGGTGATTGGGATCATGGCTTCCCTATGAAGGCGTGCAAACCACATTGCTGCTCCTTCCCTCAATACCTGGCTTTAACCTCTCTATTTTCCTTCTACTCCCATACATGAGCTGGGGTATTCCTCTCACCTTCTTCCCTTTCACTGCACTGTTCTCACCTCCTGAGCACCTGAGTTTGCTCCCCCTTTTCCTTCTTCCCCCACTGTCAGCTCCAGACCTGTGCCTGGTGGGAGGGATCCCAGTACTGCCTCACTTGCTGAATCCCCAGTGCAGCAGGACCCTCAGAAAACTTGAGCTGCTCCAGACAAGTGACCTGAGCTTTTCCTGCCACCTTTTCCATAAATTCAATACATCCAAAACATATCCTGAGTGGAAGAGGGGCCAAGCAGCCAGATGATTGCTGTAGCTGATTGCAGCATCTGCTGGAGCCTTATTAGTGTTTTAGCTTTCAGACGTAGTTGTGGCATAGATTTGCTAGCTTCATTTGCTTCCAGCAAAAGCTGCTTTAGGCTTACACATGAGGCCAAGTACCCCAAGGGAGGATTTGACATGGCAGACCTATGTGTTAATGTTTTACATAATGTTTGATAAGAAAACCAGCTGCTATTTTCTCTTAGTCAGTTGACTAGATCTTCAGCAATGATGGCAAATTTACTTATGGCAAATTTATTTCCTGCTGAAGATGCTGAAGGTGTCAAAACCTCACACATAGTATCATGTTTAGGAATGTGCCATATTCTGAAATGTGTGCAGGATTTTCCAGCTTCCACTCTTTCCTTTTAGATCTTACTAATATCATCTATATAAATACAGAGACATCCGTATTTTCACCTCTTAAACTTCTTTTTACTTCTCTGTTATCCTCCTTTCTGTTTAATAGATGCTTTTAATCTCCTCACTGTCGGCAGGTTCCCATCACCAGCCTCCACTCTGGATCTAGTTATATCTGCTTGATTTTTAAAACTCTTTTCATTATTTTTCCTCCATTAGAAAGAGAAGGGGAAGGAAGGTTAGAGCAATGTTCCCAGTAGATATCTTCCAAGGGACTTCTCATTTTGTAGCTGTGGAAATGAACTGCTGGAATCTCTCGGCACTGCTATTGCTGTCATAAAGTGCAGAAGTTGGCCCATGAGCTTCCTATGGTATCACTTGCTGACTCTGCTGCCTTGTTAGAGAGCTCTGGTTGAACTGATATTTATGACAGGCACTTGCTGTCTCCCCTTTGAAATCTATTATACTGATGAACTGTCAAAATATATATCAATAATATTTGTAAATGAGAAACTATAATCTAGGGGATAAATAGCAATTTGCAATTTTGGTTTTCTCACCTTTGCTATTCCAAGGCTGTCCTCTGTGTGTGTGTGCACTCTGACATATGAGAAATTACCTTCAAATGTACTTTCTTTCATTATGTTCAGATTCAGTCAGATTTTAGTTACTTTGAGTTATTTTTTGCTGTTTTTCAGTGATGAATGCTGTGTCATAGCTTGCAAGTCACAGGATGGTCTCCGGATTCTCACATGATCAAGTAAAGGAAATTTATTTTAGTGCCCCAAAGCTCCTGCTAGTCCCTGCATGCTGTATACCTTTTTCAGTTATGTGCTGAGAAGCTGCATAAATCTTTTCAGGTCGTATCATTGCTGAGCCTCAATATCCTTTAACTGGAACCTCATCACCCTAAATGGGCTTTCATCTTTGCTGGCTGGTTTCCATTTGATGTTCTGCTGCTGTGAATTGAGAACTGATGAGTTTCATCCCACTGTTGTCCACCTAATGGTGGATTTAATAACACTTTGCAGTCTGATACAGCACCTTCCCAATAGCAAGGTAATTCTTCTAGTAGTGCTGTTTATGAGGATTAAGTGAAAGCACATTCAAAGATATAGGTATCTTCTAAACGATGGAAAAAGGTAGCCTTGCTTTTCACTCTGCTCCATGATACAGAAAGCCACAACTTAAAAAAAATGCAGACTTTAGAAAATCAGGATAATAACATCTCATTGAAAAAATGATCATTAATATGTCCAGGGCTGAGATTTTTTTTGGGCTCTGTGTAATGAATTCTGTGGGGAAGGTAGTACCAAATGTTACTGCTCTGATGCTGTGCTTTAGAGCTTTATCCCTCCTCAATATTGCTGCCCAAGGGTAATCTACAATATCATGGGTCTATCCCAAGCTGCTTGCAGTAGGAGCAGCCTTTAACCCTGCATGTTTCACTCTGCTCCCAAGGGAGAGGACTTGTTTTGTAGGATTCATCTGGTTTAATTTTTCAAGACCCAGGTCGTGAGCAAGCATTTTTCCTCTTTACCAGTGTCACTGAGAAAGGGCTCACCTTTCCTTTCATGGTTTAGTATCAGATGGAAGATGCTTTTCTGAAGAAAGAGCAAGGAAGAGCATGTCCCTGGGGACCTGACCTCAGTCAGGATGTGGTACTGTAGATGCTGTTGAAAGAATGACCACTTGAAAGATCATGAGATCTGTGTAGTGTTTCAAAAGCTATCTGCTTGCCCAGCCAAAGGAACCATATGAAAAGAGGTCATGCTGTATGTTACCACATTCATTTTACAAAATCAGAGTACGCTTTATCAAATTAGGTAAACTGCTGTACATGTGTTTTGTCATCTGAATAATATTTAGCCCCATTGGCACTTTAAAATCTTCTGCATATTTTCAACTGCTGCAGAATTTTAAATCCTTTCTATTTAATATAGTTTTCAGCGTTTGAATCCTTGAAAAAAAAACTTGAAGTGTTCCCTGTACTTACACTTTTGAGAGCTGAAGCTGTGCCAGAATGCCTTCACAGATCCTGAAAATGGTAATTATAGAAATGGAAGTTAGATGTATGCATCAGGAACCTGGGGAGCTGCAATGTTTCTAGCTGCAAATAGATACATGGCCTTGGAAAGTTCAGCATGGTGATTCTTGTCAACCGAGAGGCGTGTAAGAGATGTGGACAAAGCAAGTACTTTTCCTTCTTTTCCCATTATGCTTGTTATCTGCAGTATTACTTTTGGTCACACATGGCTTCTCAGAGGAAAGCCCCACTTAAGTCTCTTACTGGTCTGTACTCTCTATAATTTATGTGACAACTTGAGCTGTGGATGTGAAGAGAAAGTAGGGCTATACTGGGGAGAACAGGACCAGAAGTCTGCTGGGTAAGCGAATGGCAACTTAGACATGGTGAAATCTTCCTTTCTCTGCATGGAAAATGCTAATAAAAAATAAAATTCATAAACATCAGTGAGTTTATTTTTCCCATTCTTAGCAAATGAACTCCAGGAAACTCACCTTAGCCAAATTTATAAATATTTTTGCTTTCCAGAAGAAAAATGTATTTTTTTAAAAAAGAGTACACAGAAAAGTATTTGGCTGAAACATGCTCTAGTTTCTCTTTAGATCATATAAATCTTTCATATAAAGTATGTATTCTCTGTTGAGTAAGTCCAGCCTCAGTATTTGTAATCAACACTGCAGCTGGTCTGCAGCACCAAACCAAGTGAAATGTAAATTGTAGTCATGCTGCAAATGACCTTCTTCCTCCAGTGTTTCTGAAAGTTGCTGCTTCTTCAGTGAATATTTTTGACTTGGTTGCTCCTGGCATGAGGCAGCTTTGCATGTAACCAGAGCACATCTCCTGTGCTGTATATAGCTGGAGCTGCAAGGGCTGCCTCTCTAAAGGCAAGCAGGCTGCCTGGGGGATGAAACCCTAAAGCCTGGGTGTCAGGCTGTGTTGTACTTGGTGCAGGAACCTAATCTGCACAAAGAGAGCCCAGCACAGCCCCGCACAGCACAGTGCACATTGATTCCCAGGGTGTTGATGTTCTCCTGGCAAGTGTTAAAGCAGCCCCTACTTGGCTTGGCAGCACGTTTACCTGGTTAGATCTCCCCAGGGCCCTTCTGCAGGAAATTTCTCTCTGCAGGGCTTCTACTCTGGGCATTAAAAGCACACAGAGTTTGTCTTGTCTTCTCAACACTGCCTGAATATTTATTTCTCCAAGCAGAGACAATGTGTACCGGCTTCTTGGGACTTGTTTGTGGCATCTCTGTGTTCCTGGAGCTGTACATGGGCACTGTTTTGACAGCCTTAATCTAGTCCAAAGGAAGTCAGTAAGAGAGCCATGAGGTCAGCTCCTCTCTTTAGTGAGCTGTGTAATGTTTGTATTATGTGACTTAGAGAGAAAGGACACATTTAGCTTATGGAATCTCAACAAACAATCCTGTCTTTGTTGAGTTGTGATGACGCTGGAGATGAGGGTCCTGCATCACTGATCTCAAACAAGGGCATTTTCTGCAGCTGATCTTTGACTAGATGAACAGATACTCAAACAAACACCCTGAAGACATTTACCTATATTTCAAAACAAATTTAGTAGCTAGATATTTTTCCTAACAAATGTTGGTTTGTTTATGATAATTGAAGTAATTGTTTTATTCTTCTTCCCGCTTCATCTTGTGGTAAATTATTTTTTAATCCATCACAGATCTCCTGAGAACATTTGGAGAAAAATAAAAACGTAAAAAACCTTCACACGCAAAGTGCTGCTCTGCCTCCCTGATTTTCCTCACAGCCATTAGCTCCTCAATGCCCCAGTTCAGTGGAGATGGCATCTGAAAATATTTCTGTTGTTTTCTAGAAACCCTTTTGTATGAACAGTACCAAAAAGATAACAAGGAACATCCACATGCATTATTCTCTGTCAATACCAGTACCCTCTTTTGGTCTTTTTATAGGCGACACCAGGTGAAGGAATCTGTGCCGACCTGCAACAGAGCAACCTACTTAGCTCTGCTTTGTGCTCCTGAGCAAAGGACTGCTCAAAACTTTTTGCAAAAGCTATTCAGAAACTTTTTGTTTAATCAAGGAAACAGTGTTGGGTTTTATAAATGCCTTATTTGCCTACAATATCTAGTAGTTTCTGAAATTACAAAAAATCGGATTGTGTAAGAAACTTTCACTTCCTTTTATCTGATTATCTTTTAAATTTTGCCTGGAAAAAAAAATCTGGTCAATTTTTAAAATTTTTTGAAATAGCCTCTCTGTGGCCTCATTTCTTTACAGGGCCATATCCACTGGTGCATTTATGTACAGCATGCTGCTGGATCTGCTTAATTCAGCTATGGTTGTCCTCAGAAAAACATTTTGATGGGATAATTTCCACTGCAAAATCAACTCGTAGATTCATCCTTCTCCATTGTAGGTAATAACCTAACTGAGGTTTTAGGGGGATCTTACAAAATTGTATCTCATTTCTCCCTGTTAGCAGTAGAACCCAGGGGTGGCAGGGCTGCTAAATTGTGTGGCTTAGGTTACATGTCTGAATACAGAAGTGTGGTGGGATGGACCCAGGTTACTGCCCCCTGCCCTTTGTCCATCTGGAATGGAGTTAAAAACAGCATCACAGAGCACAAGGCCCAGTCTCATGTGTTGGAGGCTGCTCTTGTTATTCACAGTAGGGTTTGCAGCAGGATTTCCTGTGTGCTCTGAGTCCTCTCTGAAAGCAGAACTGGTGTTTTCTGGACAGGCTTTTTCTTAGTGCTTATTGTTCTCTCCATGCTCTGTGGACTGCAGTGAATTGATTGCTTCATCCCTGATTTGTTATTATTCACTTTTTGCTGATAGGAAGTTGAGGGAGGGAGGGAGGGAGGGAGGGAGGGAGAAAGGGCAAAAATATCTGTAAGACTGGGTTCTGGGGGTTAAAAGGTTATCTGCACTTTTAGAGTTAGTCCCTCTTTTGCTGACTTACAGTCCTTTTCTGGCAGGGTGTTTGGGTATAAGTCTCTGTGTCCACATAGCTAAATAAACCAACATCTGGTGGTGAGCTTAAGCCCAGGACAGTAATTATCCATGTCACTTAGCTGGCAGGTCACTGCTGCCTGTGGCTGGGCTATGCCAGTTGGCACTTGGCATGGCTGAGGGAAGATGATGCTCCAGAGACCATCCCTCACAGGCAGGATGCAAAATACTGCAGTGTCTGACCCCTCCTCTGTCCCCTGACGTGCTCCAGCTAGCCTTGCTTCCTCCAGCACTCCTGGAGTGCCCTCATGGCTTGCTGCATGGCACAGGTACTTCACTTGCTCTGGCTATGAAATTATCACTCTGCTGAAATCACATCGTGTTTAAGTCATGTTATTTCAGGCCTTTTGAATTAAACACCATCCCCAGTCCCAGTTCTTAAGGACACAAAGCTGTAGAGGACATTTATGATCTGAAGTGTGGATGTGAAGATGAACAGGAGGCTGAAACACTTCTCCTACACAGAGAAGCTGAGAGAATTGGGGCTGCTCAGCCTGGAGAGGAGAAGGCACCTTCCAGTACATAATGGGGCTCAAGAAAGGTGGAGAGAGACTTTTTATAAGGGCATGGTGCGGGGCTGTGTGGGGTGTGTGGCTTCAGACTAGAGGGGGGCAGGTTTGGATTAGATATTAGGAAGAAATTCTTGATTGTGAGGGTGGTGAGGCCCTGGAACAGGCTGTCCAGAGAAGCTGTGGATGACCCATCCCTGAAAGCATTCCCGGCCAGGTTAGATCAGGGCTTTGAGCAACCTGATCTAGTGAAAGGTGTGGCCCATGGCAGCAGAGATGGAATGAGATCATCTTTAAGGTCCCTTCCAATCCAAACTGTCCCATGATTTTATGACCCACTGTGGCTCACTTGGCCCCAGCCTCAGTCTGCTGTTATTTAGGCAGAGAGGCTGGAGGTCTGGAGCCAGGTACCTCTGTGGGGAAAGGGCAAATGACAGAGTCCTGACTGTGAGACCTGCATTCCTGGTGTTCAGCAAAAATGGGATCTGCAACACAGAGACACTGGCAAAAGGCTCTTTTTTGGCCAAAAGTAATTTTGGGATTTATGAAAGCTGATAGTGCAGCCAAAAAGTGTTGCCCTGAAAAGAAGGTCTAAACAGCCTCTGTCTGTTGGGATTTATCTGTGCTGTTTGTCCAGGTCTACAGCCTATAGTCTAGGGCAAAAGTCACATTATTTATGTGTCCTATTCTAGGTTTCTAAAAGATCTTTAAACCCTAGTAAGTAAAGCACACCCTGAAATCAGGTGGATAACTACAGATGGATGAATGGCTCTCCCCTTTGGGCTGGGACTTCTGGGGAAAGTTGACTGACCAAGCATGTTTTGGCTTTTTTCCCCTTTTTTCTTCTCAAGGCTATTTGGTAGCAGAGTTAAATGCAGAAGTTGTGCTCACTGGGAGCTTCTGCACATTTGACACCACTCTGAGGTCTGACACTGACTGCTAGAACAAAGCTAGAGTGAATGAACTTGATAACAGATGTGAATTTATCTATCTGATATCAGAATCTGTCAGAATAACAAAAAATCCCCCCAAATAAAGAGTTATTTCTGATAGTTTTTCTTCAGGCAAGTCTGCAAGTCTTTTTCCCCTCAGAAATAGAAAATGGGAAGTACTTTTTGGTCAGACATGTCCTCTAAATTCTGTGGTTTGTGCTCCTTATAACTGCAGTTGCTGAGTAGAAAAAAGTGATTACTGTTTCCTATTGTTATTTTTAGAAATAGATATAAATGGTGCAATAAAAGCAGAAGAGACAAAATAATGTAGTGCTTCAAACTTTCAGTGTTTCAAAAAGAGCTGCTGAAGTCAGGCTCATGCACTGAGCTGTGGTGTACCTGTAATACTGTCAAGAGTTGGGGGTGTGTGTCTGCAGTGTGTTAACAGCAATTCTGAGCTGACAGGTGTTACAAGTGAGCCAGATGTGACCTTTGTACATCACATCCTATACCAAACCCAGTGGCTGCATTACCTAAGGGTCACTAGGAGGGATGAGGCTGGAATTTTCAGTAAGCTGTTAGTAGGTTCTAACAGCTCGAAATGATGAGGAGTGTTATCAACTAATGAATGCAGAGCTAGCAGCTCACTGCATGTTAATACTGCAATGCTGGGCAGCCCTAAAGGTCCTTCTTAACCAATTCAACTTTTTCAACTCCTTATCCTTGTCTCCAGTGTAGGACAGTGGGTGATCATGTTTGCAGAACAGATCCACTGATGAGGAGAACCAGACTATAACTTGGGGATATGTTGTTTGCCCACAGGCTGAGCAAACGTTTTCTTTGTTCTTGTTTTGCAATGGCCTGCTTGTCCTCCCCTTCCCCCTGTGGGGCTTCTTTAAAGGGATCCCAGTGGGAAGGGCTGTAGGAGACAGCCTCAGTGGTACCTGTATTCCTGTGCTGAGCATCCTCTGATAGTGATTCTGAAGAGTTTACAGTGGCAGGCTCAGCAGGGCACTCTGGTGTGCCCAGCATTCCTCATTGTCCAGATACAGCAGCAGTTCATTCCCTCTGAACCATGATGTCCAAGCAGAAGCCAGTGCCCTTCTTTTGCTTGTTTTACGAAATTGAAAGTAATATTTATGTGATGTTCATTTGGACTCTGAATTCCTCTAGGTTCACTTACTAGGTTTAATCAGCATTACTCAAATATTTTAGTAGCTTCCTACTGACCCTCAGGACTATAATAAAACCTGAAACAGAGCAATTTATTTGCAAGCCTTTAGGACAATGCAGATCTTTTCTGAAATGTATCCTCCAGGAGCATAGAAAGTAATAGTTTTCCATTTCACCCACAAAGAAGGATGAAGTTTCATTTTTAGTTAGGCTTTTGCACATTTGCAACCTTCCTCTCTAGGTTTTATTAACAACCACAAAGCTTTCCAAGCTCTCAGAAAAAAAGCCAGAAAGGACTGTGAGAGGCAGGGGTTTCCACAGGACATTTGGGTTATGCATGGAATGCAGACATGGTCTTTCTGTAGCTCAAACATGGTCCCAAAGCCTCCTGGTCCAGCACTGCAGGGTGTGGAGGCCCTGAGGAGAAGCAGGGAGTTTGATGGGTGCTTCCAACACGGTGTGATTTACTACATGAGGCTCAGCAAAACTCAGCTACCCTTCCCAACACAGTTCTGCCTCCATTATTGAGCCTCACCTGCAAGAACTTCTGCCCTAACCTTTGCCATGATAGCAAATGCCACTGCCTGAAGTTTTATTGCATTTAGACAAACATTCACTGATGTCTAAGCACTCTATCTACAGAGTCCTGCAGGGCAGGGACATCTTCCCACCAGGTCAGTTTGCTTAAAGCCATTTCCCAACTGGCCTTGGACACCTCCAGGCACGGAGCATCTGCAATTTCTCCAGGCAACGTGTTCCAGTGTCTCACCACCTTCATAACAGATATTTTTTGTCTTATTGCTAATCTAAATCTAACCTCTTATAATTTAAAACTGTTGCCCCTTATCCTGTCACTACAGGCTCTGGTAAAAACCATTTCTCCATCTCTTGATTAAACCCCCTTTATAAAAAGCTGCCATAATGTCTCTCCAGGTTGAACAACCCCTGCTCTCTCAGCCACCTCACAATTTTTGTGCCCATCTTCCATCTCCTACCCAGAGTGGAATCTGTTTTGCCAAATACAGCAATTGCTAAGTGATCTCCCTGTCTTTATCTCAACACATGAGCTTTCTTCCTGTTTTTTTTTTCCTGTTTTCTACCCCATGCTATTGGGTGTGTGAGGGTAGAGAATGAGCAGCTGGGTGGGAGTTTGTCTGTCAGCCAAGGCTAACCCACCAGAGGCAGCATCCTTGAAGCGCATTTAAAATACAAATATAGAACGTGTTTCTTCCAAAATGATTGCTCTTGTTTGGCAAGAGTTCTTGCCTATTACACACTTTCAGCCCTTTTCTCTGCTTAAAAGGAGTCAAATTTTTACCACCCTGCCCTCTTGGCTGTGTAATTCTCTGGCTTTCTTCCTTCTCTAATATAGCTGTGATTTGGAAAAAAAAGAAAGAAGATGAAGTGTTGGCTGGAACAGAGATAGTAGGGAAGAGTAAGCAGAGCCCTGACTTGAATGGCTGGTGCTGGCTACTGTCCTTACCAATTGTTTAATGTGCATATGTCATTGGAGGAAATGTATAAACAACCCATGGAGCAGCAATCAGCATCTGGGGGACCACAGACTTCACTCCCTTTTTGTCTCTAGGGCATTCAAGGATGTCAGTCTTTAGTTTGACAACCAGTAGTGTATGGAAATTGTTTGGTGAAAAAGGACTCTGTCTTTTAGGGACTAGAATGTCCTAAAGTACCTTTGGCATGCAGCAGGTCTCCAGAGCTCAAATGGATCATGAAAGCTTGCATCACAGAGTTTAATTCCTTGCTCCAAATTAGCCAAATATGATGATTTGGAATTATCTAACAGTTAGCTGGCTGTTTCTCTCTGGCATTGAACAGCCAATTTCAGAAATGGGCTCACAGCTGACATTTCTAAGCAGACACAACTGCATACTCTCCTTGGTGGCTTTCCTGTTGGCTTGGCCCAGGGAGCCCTGTGCTTGGTGTGCCCATGTTCAGTGACCAGCTCCCCTTTCTACTGGCCTGTGGCACTGCCTGGGGACATTGCCCAGCACCCCACCCAGATCTGTGAGCTCTCTCAGGCTCTGACTAACTCAGATCCCCTTTGGATTTAGCTCTCAGGCCAAAGTATTGAATTTGTCTACTTTGTGGTTGATCCTAATTTTTAAAAAAGGTCTCTAGAAAGGTTAAACATTAGTGTGTTGTATCCTCTAACTTTGCATGTTGCACAGGGGCAGGTTGGAGACTGCGTGTCTGAGCTAGACAAATCTGAGACAAACTTCTTCAGAGATCTAACAGTGTGTTTAGTACTCCCTCGAGTCCTCTCTTCCTCTGCTAATCCAAACATCCCTTGATTCAAAAAGTCAAGAGGCTTGTGCTCTTCATAATCCCAATGAGACTCTGCTAACCTTGCTGCATTTCAATACTCTGGGTACTATGTGATCAATTGTTTTTTCATGGAGAAAAGGCAGATTTTTCTTGTATTGCCATCACTCCTGGAAAATAAAACATAGAATAGAATTATTTCAATTGGAAGGGAACTACAATGGTCATCTAGTCCAGCTGTTTCACTACTTGATGGCATGTTAATAATGGAGCTGTCCAAATGCTTCTTAAACACACTGACTAGAGGCATTGACCCCTCTCTAGGAAGTCTGTTTCAGTGTTTGACCACCCTCTTGTAAAAAAATACTTCCAAACCTTGTCTAAATTTCCCTTGGAGACAAAATATGCTAATAAACTACTTTTGCTATTGCTATAATTGGAAATACCTCTATTCAATTAGCTCAATGTATTACAGCATTTACTCACATCAGCATATAGAGAAGCAATTTGTCTGGGAAAAGGCTGCATTGTGTGTGGAAGGGTTAAACTGGACAAGTCCTTCCTGCACAGTAGCCATATGTGGCTGCTTTCCTCTCCAGACAGACAAGCCCAGCAGTATCCCTTTGAAGGTATAAATCATGAGTTTCTGTGAAGCTCTACAGTGTGGGCTCTTAAGATCCCAGTTTTATCTTTGATCAGATGTGAAGCCAAGTCTGGCAAGGATATGGTCATGTTCTACCTGAAAGGCTTGTTGTTGTTTGGGGGTTTTGGGGTGATTTTTTTAACTCCTTCATGCCTTAGTTCCAAGTTCCTTAGTCTGATTTAGTTGTTAATTGTAGACAATATGGTGGGGTAATAAGTGTTTATTTTCTGCCACTTTCCTCTGAGTCATGAAGAGCTGGACAGAAAAGCAGCTAGCACTGCTGGAAATGCTTTTGGAAAAAAATAATCAGAGTCACAGGTGCTACTTATGGCCTCTTCAGATTAATTTTTCAAATTGTCTTTTTAGAAATTATCAATTATTCAGATACTAAAAAATGTCATAGAATATATTTTAAAGGTTCAGCAGGAATGGCTCTCTGTACCTATAAACTTGGAGAGATTGGGTGAAAACCAGTGCAAAATACAGCATTACTTTTCAGTCACTGGTGACAGATCAGATAGGCCCAAACTGCTGGTCCATCTCTGCTGTCATTCTTTCTCAGCAGTACTACATCTTATTGAAAATTTTATTCTCGGGTTTTGAGTAAGGCTTCAGGCTGTCTCACTGGGAATGTAAAATATTGAACAATTCAGCAAATTTTTTCAATGAATCTAGTTTTATTTCCTACATCCTAAACTGTCCTGATGGTTTGTATGCCTGTTCTGAGGTCATTGTGCTCTTTTGCTTGACTCTGATCAGGCACACGTGCTCCTGTATAAGAAAATGCCCCCCTTCCAGACTGTTAGCTCAAAGTTCTGATCTCTTCTAATTTCAGAGAAAGCCAAAACCTCTGTGACATTAACTTGGTGAATTATACTTTTGTTTAAGTTGAATTACCTTGAAAGAAAGAAATAAGCTGGAATTGAAACTTCACAGCTGAAATGCTTTGCTTATATTTATTTTGTATGTCTGTGCCTTCTTGAAGGTAACTTAGAGCCACTGCGTTTTTAGTTAATACTGAGAAACTATTAGTTATAGCTATCTTGTAGAAATTTGATTCAAGTGATAGTAACAGCTCTCTTTCATCCTCTCCATCTCTGGCTTGGTTGAAAACTTCTGTTATTGGTCTGAAAGCTTTAGGAGATTGAAAATTTCTTTGGCCCATCCACATGAAGCTTGTGGATGTTGTTTACTGCCTTAGGCTGTGATGGTAATTATATATCAAATGGCAGAGTGGAGCCTCTAGAGATTGGAATTTCCTCTGAAACATTAAGCCTGTGCAATCCTATTCACCTTATCTAACCATGTACTCCTTACATATATGTACATAAACTTTCTAATTTTACTTATATCTAAAAAGAGGGTATTAAATCTTCTTCTGATTTAAGCATTCGTTCTTAGATGATGTTCTTGGATGTCAGAGATTTAGCTCTTATCACACTAGGAAACACTTTTACCCCAAATAACTGATGTAAACCTGCAGCAGAGAACTCCAGTGTGGCTGTCCTAGAAAAGCTGGGGTGAATAAGAGGCAGAGAAAGGGAGCAGAGCTGTGGCCAAGTCCTGTCTAACCAAGCAGAGCTAATGGTTTGGAATTGAGGTTGGGGATTGTTGGTTCTCATGCTGGTAACAACAGGAAACCAGGAGCCCTCACTCTCTGCTCTTCAGTGACACCTTGTAAACACAGCCTGAGTACCTAGGGAGTGCAGAGTTAGGATTATTGAAATTCATTATCTAAATAGATACAATGAGTATCTTATTGACTCTCAATGTACTGTTTGTGTAGGAACCTCTGTTTGAAACACAATTCCTAATTAAACACGAGGAGAAAGAAGCCTTTACATTTTCATAATGCTCCAATCTTTTATTTTATCTCATAGTAACTCTTTTGCTATTTTATTTCCTTTGTATTGAGCCTAAGATCAAAGCAATAACTTTGTTAGAAAAAAAAGCAATCAATAATAAGTTTAGTAAGCAGCAGAGGAAGTGCTTTGACTAAATGAAGAGGGTGTAGCCAGATCTCTGTGGCTTTGAGCCTGTGCTGCTGGCACTGCTCTGTGCTTCATGTCTCAGCCTCCCATCCAGTCCCTGTCCTGTCTCATTGTCTTGTGCATATGTGCCTGCTTTTCCCACTCTGGGAGCTCCAGCAGCTTTAAGTCTGTTCATCTCACATGAGAAAGGCTTGAATAATTACACCTTGGAGACTTTCCTGGAGCTGAGGATAAACAGCAGGGAAGCAGAATTTTATTCACTTTTAAGCAGAACTTACCCAGCTCTAGGTATCCAGTGTGGAACACACCAGTTTCTTACTTTTTTCATTTACCACTGTCCAGCCCAAAATGAAGCAGTAAGTTGGTGCATATGCTCAGGCCATTTACTTCCTACAGCTTTCACATACCAGGGCTACATTTCTGGAATTCCTCCTCCTCTTTAAAACATAAAGCCCCTGGTGTTAACAACTTAACTTACTTTTCAAATTGTGCCACTGACCTGGAATGCCAGGGAAGAAGGCAATGACTGGCACTGGCATTAACATTATCCTCAAGATGGAAAGCAGTGTTCCTCCAGTCCCATCTGACTTTTTATTACTAGATGACAGAGCAGAGTATACCCTCAGCAAGCTGGGAAGAGTGGCTGATAGAACAGAGGGTTATGCTGTCATCTGAAGGGACCTTGACAGGCTGGAAAAACAGGCTGACAGGAACATCTTCAAGTTCAACAAGATGAGCAAAATCCTGCACCCTGGGGACCCCTCAGGAAAGCAACTTGGAAGAAAAGGACCTGCCAGTCTGGTGGATCTGCTAAGTTGAAGAGGAGCCAGCAATGTGCCCTTGGAAAGAAGGCTAATGGTATCCTGGGACCCAGTAGGCAAAGCCTTCCCAGCAGGTTGAGGAAGTTGATCCTGGCCTTCTGCTCAGCACTGGTGAGCCCATTCCTGGAGCACAGTGTTCAGTCCACCAAAGGCAGATGGGCACAAACTGAAATGCAGAAGGTTCCTTCTGAACCCCAGAAGACAGTTTTCCATGTGAGGATGACAGAATAGTGGCACAGGTTGGCCAGAGGTACTGTGGAGTCACCATCCTTGGAGATACTAAAGAGTTCTCTGGATTCAGTCCTTGGCAACTTGCCCTAGGTGACCCTCCTTGAGCAGAGGGTTGGACTAGAGGACCTTCAGAGGTGCCTTCCAACCTCAATCATTCTGTGATTCTGTGATCTTTCCCTGTTACAGACTGTAATGTAGGGGATGACCTTGTCACTCAAATTTAATACTGAATGTCTTTGCTCTAGCTAATGTAATATATGAGAACAATTTCTTGGTGCAATTCTTTTCTGAAATCAAATAGCTTGAGCTAGAGTGTATTAAAAGGAATCCTTTCTCTGAGACCTTTGGGATCAAAGGAAGGACCCACAGGAAGAATGTCTAAAAATAGATGTGGCAGGTAAACCTGAGTGTATCTGGGTGCCAGATTTCACATCATTCATGTTCCTCCTTTGCCACCCACAACTTCCTGTGGATACATCCTTTGGTTTGGGCAACATGAAAACAGCACTTGCATCCTTCTTCAAAAGTAAACAGTGTGAAGCAATTCAGCAAAAGGTGACTCTCAGGCAGCAGGTGAGCAGGCAGACCCAGGTACAAGAAGGTGCGGGGAGGCAGTCTCAGAGAGAGCAGAGCTGTTCACAGACACCAAGCTGTTCTTTACACTATGAAAGGCCTCATCACACAGCACTCGGACTGTGCTTTTCAAAGCACACTCTGTATAGTTGTATTTTTCATTGAGAAACTCTATTAAGCTTAATCAGTAGTTATTGATTAAGACTGTAATCAATCGTGGTATATTCTGATGTTTGTGATGATCAGCTGGAATGTGCTATTTAATATGAAAGCAGTGTGTACATAATTTCTACTACAGACTGGCACTGAATAACCTCACAGATAAATCAAACCGTTAATTTGACTTTAGTTTGTCTAAATGCTTCAGTCTAGTCTGTGAATCCTGTACTTAGAGAGCATTCATCCCTTTTAAAACAGAGCACACTGCTTGCCTTCCCTTTTAAATACCTCAGCTATAAAACAGTTGCAAACAGTAAAGTCAAGCCAGCACAATATTGTGGGAATCATAAGGTGAATACTATTATTTTAAATTTACTTTCAGATACTTTTCCAACAATATCAGGGGTATATGTCTTGTATTTGATGATGCACATTTGCTGATAAGCCAGGTACTAATTAACGTACCGTGCACTTAGGATTCCCTAGTGACAATCAAAGAACAAAGGTCTTGGGAATGATTAACAATCAAAGCTAAAGATAACAGCTGACTTCAGATCAATCTCATCTTTACCAGAATGCATTTGGCTACAAAGACATGAAGTAACCCCTGTAATCCTTTAAGTGAGGTTACTCCAATCATACAGAGGCCATAAAAATAGCACTTGAAATTTAAGAGGTTTATCATGGCCAGAGCCCTACATGAAGAAACATCAAAAGAAAATATTCATCAACTGTTAAGTCTGCTTAGGCTTGAGAGGCCATTTAACAACTATGGCACATCCTTCAAGCTGGGAAAATGCACTTCTTTTTCCTATCCCGTACACAACCAGTTAACTCTCTGTTCTGCCTCTCCCTCTGTCCCCTCATCTTCACTAAATCCAAGTGATCTCCTCTTATACAACATTTCAGTGACTTACTTTCTTTCGAGTGTGCTGTTACACTCCACTCCAAATATGATCAGCTCTTTGCTTTTTCACCTTAATGTTCTGCTTTAACTATGCTGAATCCTCAAACATATTCTATTTTGGGAGCAAGCTAGCTTTTGGCATGTTTATAAATCAAGTCCTCAGCAACCTGAAAGTAGAGTGATGGTTAGTGTCCAAGGCTGCAAATCAGCTTAGCTTGGTTGCTGATAAATATGACAGAAACACGTGTCTGCAACTAGTAAGTTTCTCTTGCTAGGACATTTTTGGGGCACAAAAGGGAAGATTTTAACACGTCTAATTGAAACTCTCTCCCAGACGTGTTATCTATATGTTCTTACATGCTGTTCTGGGGCTGCTGGTGTAGAAAGAGCAGGGAGAACAATTTAAACCTTACTGAAATTGAGCAAATTGGATTGTGGCGGCTAAGTTCAAGTGAAAGCTTCTTGTAAATGAAGAGCTTACAACTATTTGGTTGGCAGAAAGCCATGTGATCTTACTCATCTAATTCGCAGGAGACTTTGAGATAGTGACAAATCCTACTGCTGCAGTGGCTGCACATGTGCAGGTGCAAAACCACAGAGGTACTCCAATGATTAGTGAGGCATGAACAGCAAGAAGGGGAGACAGGATGCTGCTGCTCTGTTGTCAGTGCTGCCTGTGACAATTCTGTGACTGTAATTTCTTATTTGTCACATTAATGTCAAAGAATCAGGGATGATGGACTCGGGTCCCTGTGTGGTAGGTGCTCTGCAAACACAGAACAAAAGTCAATTTCTGCCTCTAACCCCACGCCTGCCATCTAAGAATAAGATGCAGCCCAGCAAGGTGCAGACAGCTTAATAGGGATATGTGGGATCCAGTGGAGACATTATTCTCACTGTCAGAGGCAGGTTGCTCCAGCCTGGCTAGCTGGTAACCTTTTGGTGGCATCATGGGTAAAGAGATTTTAAGAAATGTTTGAGGGTACACATAAGCACATCTATGGAACTTCACTGGCCACTCATGGGGTGTGAAGGCAAGGTAAAGAAAGTAAAGGTAAAGAAAAGTAAAAGAAAGTAAAGGAAAATAAAATAAAGTAATGAAAAGTAAAGAAGGTAAAGAAAGAAGACAATTTAGGGCTCCAAATGAGTGGATCCTGCCACAGTCTGTTTAGAAGCATATTTTAATCCCTGTAAGAATGACTAGAAGACAAGAGCTAGACAGAGGTAGAGGTCTGAAGAGCTGGGAGCAAAAAGATGAGAAAGAAAATACATTATTGCCATGCAAGGAGAGGAAAAAGTGAAGGATCCAAATAGCATCACAGGAAAATAATTTTCTAAAAGAATTTTGAATGAGACAAATAGATAGCAGGGTAAGAGCAACCTGTCAGACTGAGATGTCTCCTGGCCATGGAGACAAAAGATAAGACACAGAATGGCAGGGGTGAAAGTCTAGCAGTGTTTCCCAAAGGAGCTGGAGAAAAAAAAGGAGAAATGGTGGGACAGATGGTAGCCCTGTTGACTCTGTGTTAGATATCACGTGTATAAGCAGGTATCAGACTGACAGATTTGCATGGAAGTGAAAGGCAGGCACAGGTGAGGGAGGGCAGCATTTTTATGGACAGAGGGCCAGAAGAGGTTAAGGACTCTTAGTTTTAGTCCAAATCCAGTTCATAGTGAGTTTGAGAAAATGTCTTACCCTCCTCTACACTCCCTGTCTTTCAGCTACCTGTATAAGACAAGGGTAGTGTTAATTGGATGGTAAGAGATTTAACTGTTACATGTACAGTGCTTAAAAACCTCTGCATGATTCTGTTATCAAAGTGCAAAATATTATTTACCTAAATGTAGAAAATAGTCTTCTTTCAAGAGTTATTTTGGTGACTTCCAGACACCTGCTATTGCTTCATTGCAGGTAGAAGAAAAACCCCACCAAAACTAGGTTCTGGAGTTTCAAGAAACTTCTCTACTCTAAAGGAACAGCTTTGAGGACTACAAAGTTGTGGGTCTGAAGATCTCTTCAGTTTCCATTCTGAAAGACACCTTAATCTAGCCTAACCTCTGCCATGCACTAAGCCAAGAGCCTTGCAGTGGTTTCCCAGGTTACAGTTCATTAGTGTCTGTGGCACAGGCGGCCAGGAGCACACTGAAGTGCAATGCAGATTTCACTGCTGTGTGGTGCTGACAGAGAACTCACTTCTCACACAGAAAATTAGACAGGCCCTGGTACTTCAGGTATTTTTAACTCATGTTATGATGAGAGATTTAGAAACAGGACAGCTGGCATAAAGGCACATTAATCCATGGTTCACAGAGTAAGGTGTTGCTTTTTCCATCTTATGGCATCAGACAGCCACTGTAATAAATACCCACATGTGGGGAGGAATGATTTGCTGAACACTCTGCTGGACTTTGCTTTCTAGAACATGCATGCTGGTATGTGTTCCAAGTACAGGGGGAATGGCCAGGGGCCTGAGGGCCTACCCAATGGTGCAATCACAGAAAACAAGCCCCCTTAGCACTCTCCCAACCCTCCCAACCCAAGGAAGTATCTCTTTTAGCTCCATGACAATGTGCTACTTAAAGGCCATGGGGACACTGGGGAGATTTTCTGCACTTTCATGCATTCACACAACTTGACCTTGGCAGGTGCTCCCTGGGGGAAAACCACAGTGCCTGCACAGGGCTCCCAAGGGCTCAGTGGCCACCCTGTACATGCAGCATCCACACATACAGGGCACTTGCCAAGGACCAGGGCCATCAGGAATCAGGCTAGGAGTTGGGTCTGCTCATCTGCTACAATCAGTGCTTGCCATACTAACTCCTGCTGCTCCAGTGGTCACTGTTCTCTGCTCTCTGGGTGTGTCTCTCCAGCTCCTAGGGACATGCAGCTTTGATGGTTGGTGTTTAATAGTTCCCAGCACCACAGGTTCCAGCACAGTCTTACCAACAGATTAACAGAAATAACAGAAACAGGCACGAGGGAGCAGCACCTTCTGTGCTTGGTGCTGTTTCAAAAGAACTGCATAGCAATATACACCAAATATCTGGAGTCTGACTTCAGAGACATGAAAAACTAAGTTTCATAGTGATTAGAAGCCACTGAATGAAAAGATGAACCTGGAAAATGAAAACAGGCTTCCTCATTCCATTCTCCAATTGTCCTGAAAGGAGGAAAAGGGGTCTTTGTAGAAAGTCTCTAAGAATATATTACCTTCCCAGTTACTTTTCTGGAATGGCTGATGGATGGGACAGCTCACTGGAGAGGTTATTGGTACATTCAAACATCAGTTTCATAAGCCTATTATTACTAGAATCTGTGGGATAATTAATGCTTGCATGAGAAGTTAATGAAGGACAAAGATTCTTTACTGCTGATGGTCTCAGTGAAACAACTCTCTGGAACATATGAAAGAGCTATTGTCAGTAACAAATTACCATTACACAGAGCCACATGAATATAAATCTTTCAGAAAAGGTGACATGCTCTTTATTTTGCAGCTCTTATTCTAACAGTGACCCCACTGTCCACGTGCATAATCTCTCTGATGCACTCATTTGGCTTCTTGGTGAGTGTCTGTACAGTTGAAGGTCTCATCACTCTGCAGCTCTGACAGCCCCATTTTCCTGCCACCTGAGTCTTGTTCTTCTGTCTAAAAACTCCTCATTTCTTCTCAGTCCAATTTAACTGTCTTATGTGATCCCCAAGCCAAATACCCAGATGCAGAGGCCAGCACTTTAAGCAATACTGATGTCATTGTTGTGTCACTGAACAAACAAATGTCACGTATCCTTCACCTGTGCAATGTGCTTCTGCAGAGTGCAGCTAACCTGACCTTTCATTTGGGTGGTAGCTTTCTCTCCCTAATGGCTGAGGGCCAGCAAACCCCTGGATACAAACTTGGAGGTAATTTAACTCATATCTAGTAAATCAACTGGATACGAGTGTGAATAAAAACACAAATCCTGATTGAATTAGGCAATCTAAAGGTAACAGGATAGAGAATTGTGGGTCTGGTTAACACTGTTAACATCATCTGCAGACAGGATTGTGTTTGCTACTCACTTTAAAATGAAATGTGACCCACAAGCTAGTTGTCATCCAAAACTACATTTTCAGTGCCTTTCAATTTTTCCTGCATATTAAAGAAAATGTTATATAAAACAGAATTGCTTTCCCTTCTGAGAAAAAAAGAAAAATTCTGATTTCTACTTGGCTGGTTAATGAAATGACTTTCCATGTGGGTAATGATTATCTGGCTGACTGAGTATGAGTTGATCCTCATCCCATCAGGTTGTGATTTCTCTGAGATTGCTGCAAATCCCACACAAATGCCTAAAACCTGTCAATTTTCCACTAGATTTAAGTTAGTTTAGATTTGTAAAGCTGCTGGGGGGAAGAGAGCTCCTTGTGTATTTGGCTGCTTGGAAAGCTCTTGTACATTGCTTATCCCTGCTGGTACTTGAAAAGACTGGCAAGGACAAATTGGTGCATGGTTTTGCTCAAGATATCTGTGCATTGCTTGGGCTTAAACCCTGAAAATTAATACTGGCCAGGGGAAAATTCCTTGAATGTGGTAAATCAAGCTCTTTCATACGAAACTAAGCCTAAAATACAGATAAACAGCTCATCCCACAAAACCGGGTCTGATACTTAGAGCTATAGGTGATCCTTTAGCTGTTTGATTCTCTTTTGGGAAGGCAGTTCATGTGTAAACCTGGATGCTGGACCAAACCTTTACAGTGTCACCTCTCTTGGTCATTCTTCATTGATCTATGACAGGAGTCCATACCTTGTTTACAGAGAGGTTGTTATCATGTCATTATTTCAGAGTGGCTACAGTTCAAGGAGGAAGTGTTTTTAGTGAAGGGGAAGGGAAGGACTGCAATGCTAATATTGGCATCATCAGCCAGGCAAGCACACAATGTGCCAACACAATCCCATATGTATGGAACATTCTTATATTTATCCACACAGGGACAGCACCATAGCATGACTGAAGTTTTATAAGGAGTGTTTTGAAAATATCTTTAACATAATAGGGAGCAAAACTGGCTTGATATCTGTGTAACCCTGAGGAGGAAGAAGGGGAAAAAATGGGAAGATTTTTTTTCCTGTCCTGCAATGGATCTATTTCATCTTGTGGGGCAAGATACTGGTGACTTTTCTGCTGCAAGCTTTATTGACCTCATAATGGTCCCTGTGCATTTGTATTGCTCTAGACCAGTCCTTTCTGACATAAATGCAACAATTAAATATTTAGTCATCTTGGGCAGACGAGATGAGTGAACCCTCAAAGGTCATGCAGGAAGTGGAGAACTGAGCAGGGTAGTGACCAGTGGTTTTCAGTAGACATTACTCAATACAGGGGAAGCTGTTGAATGATGATACTTCAAAGCTCAAGGAATTCTACTGTCTGGATGTGCTAGATGAGTGGACAGAGTAACAGGAGAAAGAATTTGCCTGATGTGTGGTGTGGGATGCTTGTCTTTCAAAATATTAAATAGCGTACAGGAAAAGGAGAAAAAAATAAAATTAAAGAAACATATTTATAGCAACAGTATTCCTTTTCTATCCTTGCAATGATGGACTTAAGGGAGGATCAGTTTAGTAGCACTTGTCTATAGACATAATGCAAATCAGAGTAAACTCAGCCATATCAGCTGCACTGGTAAAAAGAGCTACATGTGTTAGCAGGAGCACTGAAACAAGACAAACCATAAAATCCCAGTGATGCTTTAAAAATCATTTAATCTTTAAAAAGATGTCATAAATAAAAGATTTCTTCATGAGAAAAGATCTGGAAAGACTATAAACCAGCATATCATGAAACAGTCAGCTCCTACACTGTCATTTCTAATGATGTGGAAGTGTCAGAAATTATAGGAAAAAACAAATGTGCTTTACTAAGCCTGTTCAAGGAGCTGACATGAACTACCAACAGCCATAGATATGCACATGTGAACACATTCTTCTGCAAAATGCAGGACATAAGTGGTGAGGAGACTCATGTAATTCGTTTGCTTATGAAAAGCATAGAAAATACACCAATACTTGTGCAAATGCAAATGGCAGAAGCAACAAACTAAATATAAACAAAAACATGAAGATATGATGGTGAGGGATGGAGAATGAAAAATGTTCTGTGTTTTTGGTCACATGCAACAATTGTTGCAGAGTTTGCAAATAAATTAAATGAAAAATAAATAGCACTGTACTAAACGAAAAAGCAGCAAATTCAAATGTGAGATTGGTAATGTCTATGACATGATAGAAGCTAAATGGTTTTCAAACATCTGACTTAACTGCAGAGGTCAGATAGGGATACTCAAGTAGTGTAACATCAAAAGAGAGTGCACAGTTCCTTTATGATCAGGAGGAGAAACTGGATCAGCCAGCAAAATGGGTTATGTAATAGAGCGAACCAAGTATGATAGATTTTGAACCACAATAAAGATGGGCAGGTTTCACATCACAATAAAGTAAAAGCAATCTCTTAGGAATGCTCAAAATCCCACGCGATCTCAGGAGAAAGATGTAGACACCAGGTTCTCTATTGACAAGAGAATAAAAGCACCCTTGACACAATGGAGGGTGTCCTGCAATAATGTAAGGACTGTAAGGATATGGAAGGACTTAGATTCAAAAATCTGAGGATGGGGAGAAATTCAAAGCCCTTCAGTGCTGCCATGAGGAACCCAAAATAGTTTTGGTAAACTGCAAATCTGCTCTGCATTACAAGAAAGGGAACGACAGGTGGGCAGACAGACAACTGTTGCCTAATCTGGAAGCAGCCTTCTAGTATAAAAAGGCATCAACAGAAAATAAACTATGCAAATAATACAGACCCCCCTTTCCTGTGAAACATCAATGAACCAGTGAGACAAGCACAACATCTATACAAATACAGCTGACTCTTCACACTCAGGTCATTCCTTCAAATACCTGCAAATCATCCAAATGTTGATACTTAGAAAATGAGATCATAAGTTTTCCAGGTACATTGGTACAATGGTACCTGGAAAAAGAGTGCAGTTCTTAGCTGAAATAAGATGAGCACCGACCGATGCAGAGATCTAACAAGCTAGTTTTGGATATCTGACACAATATTAAGGCATCTTTAATTGCATAAGATGAATCAGAAAAAAAAAAAAAACCCTTACAAGAATGGGAAAAGCTTGACAGACAGATGAATTTGCTAAAAATTTAAAAGAGCTCTGCAAAAAGCAAAGAAATTGGGCAGTAAGTTGCTCTCAGATAGAATACTTGGAATAGTTCATGGTAAAGGTAACCTGTCACAATGTCTGATACTGTAGCTGGGATTGCAGTGCCAGCACTACTCCAGCTCACAAAAATGGAAGAGAGACACTTGCCAATGAGCAAACTCAAGAACTCTGAGTACTGTGAGGTCATATAAGGATCTAACTGTTTGGGGGCAAAAGGGACAGACTTTTATTTCATGGGGACATGAATATGTATAGTCAGTACAAACAAGAGGCAAAATCACAATGATGAAAGATGGTGAAATATTCAAATCTTGAGATTTGAGCATCTATTCTTAGAAAAGACAGATCTAACAACAGCTGCTGGAGGGAGCACTCCAACCTGAGCTGCAGTGCCAGGCACAGCTGCCAGGGATGTCCTGCATTTCCTGTGACATGCCCTCATGCCACAAGTAACTTCTCTGGAAAACTACTACTGGTAATAAAGCATGAAAGAGCTACTGTTCTAAACTAAGAGGAAAACATTCTCTGTTGCTAAGGGAAGTCAGGGCTTAGTTAGCTCACTACTTTTTTCATAGCAATACACATATATATGAGTACAGAATATGCCTCATGATGCACATTCATGGAATGATTGCTGTGTGAATTGATTAACTCCTTTCATAGACACGATTCTCAGATTTAGTTTTGCTGTTTACATTCTAGTAAATGCCATTCTTGATTTCAGCATGGGGAGATGTTCCTTCTCTACCTTTTGAGTGCTGGATACTCTTAGCAACCCAGCATAAGGTTTGGTGACAGCTGATAGGGGTTGCTTTCTGGCTTCTTATGCAGGGGACATTTAGCCACTGGGCTATTCTTACACGTGTTCCTTCTTTAACTCAGTCTTCATAGACACAGAAAAGAATTTTTCTGTATTTTACATTTTGTAAATATGCCAGCTTTAGGTAACAATTTAGTTATTTAGCTCGTTCTGGGACAAGTATCAGCTGGTGTAGTGAAAAGTCAAAGGCACCGGTACTGTGATAACTCTCCAAATATTTCTGGTTGTTAATCTTGGATTTTCAGTCTCAGGCAAAATGTACACACATCATAAATATAACTACAATGTAATGGCAACACTTCTCTTTTGCCTCCTCGGTACTGAGAAGTTTGGAGCTTAAAATAGGGATGTGCTTGCCGCATGGATAGTATTAGAGAGACAGATGGTACACTGTTCTCACTTTGTAATCATACAACCCATATTTCCATGGACCTACCTACTGCCTGATAAGTCAGCAAGTGAATACAAAAGGTTAACCTGTTAGGAGTGCCCTGGCAATTAGAGAATTGTCAAGTGTTTTCTGCCCTGCTGAGCACACTGGCGCGCACCGATTATTTGCTAGGGTTTTAAAATATATCTTTCTCTTACTCTTTTAATAACTCTTGCTGGAATGGAGAAACAGAAACTGATGTGCCTTCCAAAGAGAATTCCTTCTCTCTCACTGCTTATACATACACAACTGGGAAAGTTGTGTTCCCCTCATGCATCACAGCTGCTGACTTGGTGGCATATCCTATAAATGGGGTATGGTTTTCAGGGCAATTGCTAAATTTCCTTTGAGGCTCCTTCTAGCATACAGACTCATGTTGCAAGTGTCCTAGCTTGTTTTTTATCACTCTTTTTTTTTTTTTTTTTTGCATTAAAAAATTCAATTTACTTTGTAAATCATTCACAATAGTGGCTGCAGTGATATCACTGGTTTAAGCACCTTTTTCATTTAACCTTGCCAGGATTATATGACTTTCAATCCCTACTGTGTAAGCTCTGTAGCAGTTGTTCTGGTTCCTTTGTATCTAAGCTTATCTCAATGTGATTTCTGTTTCTTTGTTTCTGAAATATCACCTTTATTAAACTTTTGCTTTCTTAGATAAAGTATGAAACAAGCATTTCAGAGGTGCATAGGGAAACCTATTGTGTAAACAAGCAGTATCTTCTTATGAAGACATGAAAAAACTCCTTGGGAACTCCTCAGATATACAAAGAGAACAAAACTCTGCAATTTCTCTCCATGAACAGTCTATTGGTTTTGCTGGGGTTTCTCCAAATAAAAAATTAAATTTCAATACTGGGTACATATTTTCCAACATGCCCAGAAGTGTGTTCCCAGGGCTCTACGTAAACGTTTTCCTTAATTTCTACTTCTCTGAAATAGTCTTGTTATACAAGCCTAAAAATGCTCTGGGAAGGCTTAGTGAGGCCTATTATCTTTGATTTTTTTCTGTTGCTCTGCACACAAGTTTATCTAATCAGATGGTGATGCAGAAGCCTGGATCCATCACAGTAGTTAACATCAACTGAGGTTTGCTGAGTCCTTCCTTTCATCTCTCTTAGCTTGTCCTGAGACAGCAGTTTCCAAATTGATTCAAAGCAGCTATTGCTGGAATGACTATAAGGAATAGTTGAATAATGATGGTTGGGCAGAATTCATTTATTATTCTTATTATTTTCTGCATGGTCATCTATTTTCTATGGCTCACTATGATGTAAGGAAAAGATCTGATTCCTGTTAAAAGAAGAAAAAAATATTTGCATTGATTTCACTAGGTTCTTATTCGGGTGCTGCGGCCTGTTTTAGTCATAACCTTGTTGGGGTCCTGATTACATCAATTAATGCACTAGACAACACAAAACCAGTTTGAATGCTGAGAGCTGTAAGTTGACTAACTGACAAGTGAATCCTCAGATTTTATGTTCTTCAAAAATTTTGTACAACAAGGTTGGGAGCTATTCAAAGTTTCAGTGTTTTGCTGTTAATGAGAGATTTTTATGGTTTTCTGGTTGTGTATACATAATGTTATGGGACAAAGAAAATTATCAGCCTTGTTAGGGACTGAGTCCCATCTGCATTCTGCAGCACATAGCTCTCATTCTCTATTTGTCTTTTGTAGGAAAGTGTTTTAATTCCTACTGGAATTCCTACTGTGAAATCACTTTTGGAGAAACAGAGAAACATACTGATGCAGAGACTAATACATCTGCCTTGAGGCCATTCTTTGTTTTTCTTTTTTTAGCACAACTGGCCTAGCCCAGCAAAAGGAAAAAAGATTATAGAAAAGGTAAAATGGTTTCTTCATACTTTCTTTTCATAAACAAACAAAATGTACTGACAGATCAAACTCCTCCAAGTATCACCATTTAAACTAGTTGCCAGCTGTCTGGCATTAAAAAAAAGTCTTGTTGAGACTCAATCTCTTCAACCTTGTTTTGCAACCTCCAGTACTAATTGATGCCCAAGATACATGGTGGACTAGCTGGCTTTTTTATTTGTTTTCATCAGCAAAGCCTCTCTCTATCTTCAATAAATTATTTAGTCCTTTGTGTGTATGGATGATCATTAATACTGATTCTTACTAAGCCTTTACATACACACACACATACAGATATAAAATGTGCAATTGCTCTCATTTTACTTAATGAAGTTATAGAGTGATCTATTGAGACATGACACTGTGTGCATGTTGTAAATAATTCAAGAGTGAAACAAGCTGCCTGAGCCTTCAGAATAAATATTGCACATCACCTAAAATCAGACAGACGTTTGATTTCACTTCTTTAACATTCTCCAGGTAGCAAAAGAGATATGACTGAGAAGTTTAAAAGTACTGCTGAGCTAGATCTAAAACATTTTCTCTCCCTCAAAGTATGCTTCTCAGTGAAGTCTGAGACTGTAAAATATTTTACTTGCTAAATAACATTAAAATTTTAAAAGTGTGAGGATGCCTTAGTACCCTTGAGTTCAACAGAGGAATCATGACTATTCATTCTAGACAGATATTGTATCAAGGCAAGGAAAAGATTTTCAGTGGTTTGGACTCTGTTACAAGGATTTGTGGTTGAGGCTTTTTCAACAGCCTGTAAGTAAAAAAAAACCAGCAGTTAGGATACTTACCTGCTGTAAGTTAGCATTTGAAAATCACTGGTGAGCGTGCAAATGCTCAGTGTCTGCAGGTAACTCAGTGTGATCCCCTGCACAAAGCTCTGAGTCAGGGGCACTGTCTCAGGGACAGCAAAATGGTCTGGATTTAATGTGAATTCTGCTCACATGAATTGGTTCACCTGCCTGTTCAGATGTGGAAAAAGTACCAGGCCCTGAGCACAATTTTTATTTTGTGTGTGTGACTTTTAAGCACATTTTTTTCCTGGATGACTGGCTTGCTCAGAGTTTTGACAATGAGCGGAAAGAGTTATTTTTCCTAGGCCTTAGTCCAGGGTCCATCACCAGGGGAAGAGTTGTGTTTGTGCTTCTCACCCCCACAAGCAATGCAGAAAATCCCAAAAGCTGCTCCTTGCTGCATTCCCAGCTCCAGGGCAGCACTGCAGGATGTCTGCCATGGCAGCTCACACAGCCATGGGACATGGCAGAGCTGGCTGTGCCAGGCATGGAGCAAAAGGAAAGCAGGAGACAGCCTGGCTCTTGAAGTTTCTGATCTCTTCTGGGGGAAAAAAAACAACTAAAACAAAGCTGTGCCCTTTCACTTGGTTTTCTTGGCTAAGCCTCTGGAGATTTTGTGGGTTTGCTCTGCATATAATTAAAAATTCATTAATTAAGGTTAACTTAAAAACTGAAAACAAATTTTCAGGCTAGTTAAATCTTCCAGAAGTCTTGCCTTTAAAAAAAAATTAATTTATTAGAATTTGGAAGTCTGACATAGGAAACAGTTTAGTTACACAATAGCTTACTATGAAATGTTCACCTCAATGATCTGATTTATTTCCAGCTTATCAACCATCTTGATAGCTTGGGCAGGAAAATTACAATAGGTTTCCAACAGCAAGAACAAAATATTGCATAAAACACCACCCCACCTCTCTTTTCTTTTCACAGTCAATGCCAACAGCAAAACCAATTCTGTGAGACTCCATCAGTAGTCCCAGGGCTAAATTCAACTTTTTAAAATCCTTGGCAAAGGGACAGCAGATCCCTTTTCTCCAGATAAACATTTATTTAGCTGTATTCTTATGTTATTATTGAAGATGTGCGTGCATAGAAATAATTGTATAAAATTACATTTTCAAAAGCTATGGTGTAAATCATCATTTTCTGATGATCATTACAAGCTCTCCGATGCCATGGTGCTGTGCCAGCCAGTTGTGGATTGGCCTGGTTGCTCCCTTCCCTGTGCCCCCAAGCCAGCTGGGAATGGGTAGGATCTGCTCCTTGGAGTTTGCTGGTAGCCAGGTCTCACCAGTGTTCCAAGCTCAGCAGAGCAGCTCCCCCATGGCCCACTCACAGCTGACTGAGGCTGTGGGCTCTGTGGAGATCTCATTTACCATCTGACCCTCCAGGAGAAAGGTGCTCTCAATACTCCATGGTCAAATCAGTGTTTCAGTCTTGTAGGATCTGGTCTGCCCTCCTTCACCTCAAAGTTTTCCTAATGTGCAGTGGCAGCTGTTTACCTGAACAGAAAATACTGACAAATCTTGAGCAAGAAGGTCCACCAGTAATGCTTCCATCTCCTTGTGGATCCCTATGAGGAAGAAAACCATTGTTTCAAGGAGAAGGTCCTTGAAGGAGCTGAAAGTCAGCAAAAACCTCAGTCAGTCCCAGGCAACAGCAAAGGTGACATTCTGAGCATGTGTTGGCACCCTTCCTGGGTAAGGCAGCTCTCCTTTAGGCCACCACCACACAGCTGCTCAGTGTGCAAGTCAAACCAGAGCTGGTGGTTTGCTAGAGGTTCATCCCACTCTACAGTCTGCAATTATAAAATTTTTCTAGTGGCCACTGATGGTAGGAATGATTCTTCTTTTAATCATCAAGACAGTTTCTAGCACTAGGAAGAGGTTATAGACCTCACCTCCCAGGACACTTCCTTTGCCCACAAATGAAAATTTGATGGTCTTAAACCTGGTTTAAAATGCTATAAAGAGCAAATAAAACTCAAGTCTCCAATGCTTTGCTTCTGAACCTGTTCTGAACAGAACATTTTGTATGGAGTATTTAAACATATTAAGTGTTTCTGTGGTCAATTTGCTGATGCCTGAAGTGAATATTATGTTCATTACAAAGGTTTATTTGAGTTTTCTTGCCCAGAACACAGTTGAAACATTGGACTTTCCTTTGTAACCTTCACTACAGGCAACACATAGTTCAGTAGTGCTAAGGCTGAATAAAGTCACAGGGAAAAGTTTTATGATGTGAGCACAGGCAAAAGCCATGAGTTGTTCCTTCCCAGGCTTGAGAGAGGTAATTATGGTGTTTCAGAATATATAGTGACAGATGGACAAAGGTACACTTTTATATTTATCCACAAGTATAATTTAATACCCACTTCTGAGCAGAATTGCTCTGTGTATTCATTTGCATAACTGGAAGGGTCTTGACATATCTAGCTGCATTTTCACTTCCAGTAACACTAATCTTGTTTTTCCCATGGTCTGATTAAACTTTGCAAGCATCTTGTATCACAACCCTCCAGTGCTCACCCTGCTATCAGGAGGGAGTTTTGATTTGTTTGAGGAACCTGGTGCTGCTGGCCCTTAACAATTCCATTTCAGCTGCCTGACCTTGCTGATTCAGTAACTCCAGTGGTCATCTCCAAAGGGTGGTATTATCCCTTGTGTCAGAAAGGACTTCAGCTACTGGAAAGTTTGTATGGGGAAGTCTTATTTTCTTGTCACTTGCAAAAAGATGAACTGTTCTCACTTAGAAGAAAGCAATAAGGACAAACAGATGCTCAGCAACAGCCCAATTAATTATCCATTTTATAATTTCAAGTTACCCCAAAGCATGTCTCTGGTTTTACTGATAGATGACTTACTTTTATGTTTAGCTCCTTTCTCACTCCATTGTTTCCATGGTAACACCTCTGAAACATTGCTTCTTTCTGAGGAGATGAAACGTAAAGTGGCTGGAATATCTCAGGGTTTAAATATTAAATGAAAACAACAGAAAAATGGTGGAGTGAGTCAGACATTACAGGCAGGTGACACCCGCAATATCTGCTACTAAATTGGACCATGGGGTAGTGCTACCTTTATTGTTCTCCTACTACAAGTTGAAAACAGCAGCCAGCTCTTAGGAGTTGTCCTGAACCTGGGCTACCCTGCTGCTGAGAGGCAGCTGAGCATGCTTATGACCAAGCCTGGCTAAAAGATCCTGCTGCTAAACTCTGCAAGGAGTTAGGAATAGCAAAAAAGTTAATTTACAAGAGTGCTGTATTTATTATTTGCCAGTGATAAACATTTCTTGTTAAAATTGGCAATAGCTGCAAATTTTCTTGGTATTTTGCTGTAAAATCTGTTAGGAAGCTAACACGGAAATACTGTAAAAAGCATCCCTGCCAATGTTTGAAAATACACCAACATTTGCTTTGACCATTTTCACTAATGGTAACAAACATCAGTTTTTTGGGTATGGAGGTTTTATCTATGCTGCAGATGTGGCTATTTTTGTGAACTTTGAGGGAACTTCTATGGAGGATTCTTAATGTGATGCAGCTACAGTGATGTCTCTCTCCTGCTACACCAACCCTTTTCAACTTCACAAAATTTGAAGACTGAATCTTCAAAGCAGACCTAGTGGTGCTCATTTCCCCAGTCTAGTTTGTTTCACTCACCCTTCTGATCCGCTTTGATTCAGGTTCCCTCTGCCTGCTCCCACCACTGACTGTGCCCAGCCCACTGGCTTAGAGCATCTCCTGTTCTGGCCTACCAAAGCTCGCCCTTCCCTCCCTTAAACGCCTTTTTAGACAAAACCCTTTCTCCTTGCTGTTCTGAACCTGAATTTCATACCAGCCTTCTCAGTTCTCTCCTCTCTTGTCCAAACATAATGGGGAGCAAATTTACCCCCCTTTCTTATGTTTTCCACGTGAGACAGCATGAAACAACAATGAAATAAATGCCCTGAATTCCTCATACAAAACACTCCATTGAGCACTATTCCCACTCACTTGATTTCTCTGACTGCCATTCCCTCTAGACTATCATTTTACATTATATTATACACTGAATTTATTTTCCTAGGACAAGGTTGTTTTCTTCCTACTGCCTATAAAAGAACCTGATTTCTACTAACTTTACAGAAATAAATGGTAAGAATATCCTTCCCCTTCTCTGATTGACAGGTACAATTCCTTTTAGCTTTAACATTAGAGGTTTTTAATAGAATAAACCTTTGTTTTTGAAAATCTGTGGTCATATGAGGAGGAAAATTCCCAGAACTACCCAGCTCTGCTCACTAGCAGTGTTAAAAAAAGATGCCAGCCAAAGTAGGAGGTGTAAATTTTCTTAACATTTTTCACCATAATTTTATTTTAAAAGTTTTGATAGGCAGTCAAACAGCAATTTCAGTATAAAAATGGGTATTAAGTTTCAGAACAAGCCCACTCAACGTTAGGTAGAGCTGGTGCTGCCTTAGGAGAAGGGAATTAACAAGATGACCTTTCCAGGTTCCTTCAAGAGTGTGTTCTACAAGTCACCAAATAAAGACAGTTCTCACCTTTCTAGTGTTGTTGTTTCAAGGACATCAGTTTCAGGACACGTCCCTGCACTCATATACAGTGTTTGGGGTTTGCAGTTGTTTTTCTCCATAGTCACTAAGGATGAATACTTGCTCTCATCTTTCTAATCCAATGAGGGAAAGGAGCTGCCCTGTCAAATCTCTCCCAAGGAATTTCACTGGACCTCTTTGGCCTTCAGGCTTTCAAGCACGGACACCACCTGAGGATATTTTTTTGGTGAGAGAATTCTCCAAATACACAGGAAGCTTCCTCCTGTGTATTCATAACATCACAGCAGCCTGTGGTTTGGGCTAACAACATATAGCTGTTGAAAATTTTTCTCACTGTAGTGAATCAATTTTTGCTTAGTTAATGATCCTTCTCATTCTGAGGGACTAGCAAAGGGTTTTGGAAACAACTCCCAGCAGGTATGAAAGCTGAAAAAAAGTGCATTTCACTGAGGTGTGTGAAGATGTCTCCTCAGTAGCTGTTTTGAATTTCACTAATTTCAGACACATAAAACTTTCCAAAAAGAAAAAAAAAAAAAGGAGAGCATTTTATGGAGCTGAATTTAGTTTCTTTATCTGGGAGTAAAATGAGATTATGAAGAGCAAACAAATGTGTTGTATGCTGATGGGAAAAAGGGCCATGATTAGCCCCAGTCCCTTGTGTTTAACATGATGCCAGCTAACCTCATTCCTCACAGTTAAGGGTAAGCACAGTCAAACCTCCCCAGTCCTCTGGCAGCAGGGCTTAGAATCAATACTCAGCTTGAACCCATGTGTAGATTTGAAGAGGAGAAAAGACTTCTGTTTGTAGAGAGAGGAAGAAAGGAAAAATTTGCACTGGACCTAGAAAATCAAGAAGTGGGGAGCAAAGTCATGTAGCAAACAGGGAAAGCATAAGGGAAGCAGAGAAATAGGCAGAAGAGAAAGTGACTGTGAGAGCAGAGAGGAATAGAAAACCAGGGGCAAAATGAAAACATAGTAAAGTTAATTGACAGTGGAATTCACTGCAGACAGCAAACTTGAGAAACTGAGAAAGACAGTATGTGTGTGGGGAGCATATGCTTTGTAACAGTCTCTGCAATTTAACCCCCATTTCAGTATGGCTTTATGCACGTGCATGAGTTCTTCAAATCTGGCAAGGATTTAATCAGATGCCTAGATCCCTGAGAAATCTAGAGGGCTTTAAACACAGATGCTGTGATGAATTTGGAGGGCTTATATAATATTGATTTAAGGGTGCAAATATTGAGGTTTTCCTAACAAAATCCCTTTTAGCTAGATGTTGACTGAAACCTTATGAGCAGAAGGACACATTGAATACTATTGATATGCATAATGTCTCTCCTTCTGTCCTGCAAGAAGACATTTTTATGGGCTTGGAGAAATGAAGAGAGCTGATTTACCTAAACTAAAATGTGTTAAAAACACATGTGGGAGATAAAGAGCCAACTGATCTTATTTTCTTGTACTTTAAAGATCACATCAAGTGTATAGATCTGGTTGGTACCATTTACACTTACTATATGGCAGGAAGATTATATGCACCAGCTTGACCTCCTTCCTGTGCTTGTGTGAGGTTGTTCATGGCATGAAGGATACGAGAAACTCCTGCTTGTAGCATCCCTGCATACTGTTTGTTGTTAAACTTCCAAGTAGGATCTTGGCGAGTGTGTGGGTCCTAGCTAAGTGTTGAATGTGGGGTGTAACCACAGATGCTCATTGGAAATACAAAGTAGCTTTACCTAAGATTATTAAAGAGAAAACAGCAGTAGGAAAACTGCATGACATAAAACACAAGGGAGGAGCTGGCTAAGTGAAAGGAAAATGTGGTTCCATGTTACAGTGTGAGACTGACTTCTTCATAGCATTTAAATTTTGGCTCACGGTTCAGTTATTTACAGCCTTGAAAGCAAAACAAAGGTCTGAGTTAAACTATAGAAATAACTCTTTATTAAGGAATACTTCTGCCTCTGAAGCATGCTAAAGTACGATGTGATAACACAAGTGGCAACTCTCCATTAGAACTGGGAGACAAAAAAATCTGAGAATGCATAGAAAGACATGGAGGATCTCAGCACATGGATGAGTCCTGAGTACTACAGCCAAAGCTTCTCTGTAATATAGTGGATAATAACAATGGATCTGCTTTCTAAATTTCAAAAATGGTTCAGCAAAGCACCTTTCACCAGTGCTTAAAGAGCCATCTGGATATATATACACACCTAGGGAGGGAGGGTGCCTGGAGTTACAGTTCAACACTTAGATATTGATTTGCTTTCTCCAAGCTTGTATTCTAAAGTCATATTTGTGTGCCTCCCTTTGCCAGGGACTTGGTCCTAAATAAACACAGGATTGCTTTTTCTTTGACAGTCAGGTGATTATGGACAGTGCCAAGCTAAGGCTCTCTCCGTGGCTCCCTTACATGAACCACCTGGGCCAGCTAGCAAAGGCAGGATCCCAGTCTCTTTTCCCACCAGTGCCTTTCCTCTCAGTTAAATTTGTATGGCTGTTGGGAGATATTTGTGTCCTTTTTTAAGGAAACATTGTCGGCTTTTTTTTAATATTACTTCTTGACCTTGCAGATGGGACAGAGGGGTCGATACTGGGATGCCAGTTGTATCAGTCAGAAAAGTTGGACTTGAAAAGGCTCCTAGGGCTGGTTGGGCACCTGTCACAAACAATCACCTTCTAACCATCCAGAGCTTCCCAGCTCTTCTGTGCTGGAACAGTCTTCATGGCCAACTAACAGGGCCTCAGCTTCCAGCAACCACGCCATGCTGCTGCTTTTTCTGCTCCTTTTTGGGGGTGCCATAGAAAATTAATCCAAACATACTTCTCCTTCAACTCTCAGCAACATCAATATTTTCTTCTCAGATGAGCTGCTTTCATGGATCTCCTGTGAGACACTTCCCTAATTCAAAGCTTTTTGGCTGTTTCTCAGTTCAAGACACTAATTGTGCTTGAGATGAAAAACAAGCACATTTGGCAGTGCTAAATGAAACTAACATTAGTATGTGCTTCTAGTGAGACATTTTGGCGTGGGACATACACAAAAGTTAAATTATCACAATGATAAACACTGCAATAAGAAAAAAGATTTATTTCTTGTGTTTGTCTTAAAGACAAGTGCTATTTAATATTTTTTTCCTCTACACTTTGTTTTGACAATGTTTCTCACATACCTTTAATTTTCAAAACATAATTCTTTCAGCAATCCTAGACCTAGTCTGGAAAACATTTTGTTCTGATTATACTGGAAACAGAACATGTGAAGTATCACCAAACCACTCACTGTGAAAGCATCACTCAGAAAACCATGTGTGTCTTACTCTTTTTTTTTTGGAGACTATTAATGGAAGGCTTAGCTGAATTTATCTACAGTTGTTCTTCTTGCTGTAAGTGATAGCAATAATTTAAATTTAAAAAATAAATGCAAATATCTCTAATGTCACCCTATGCAGTAAATATTTGCTTCATTTTTGCTCCCCAACACTGTGTCACTGTACCCTCATACACAGCATGGATGTCTTAAATCAGATGAAAGTTCCAGTACTGGACATTGTTCCAGTAACAACCTCCATGTGAATGGCTCAAATATACTCAAAGAGACCCTCCTGGTGAGAGGTAACTGGAGCTGAATTCTGCAGCACACCTTTTCCCTTTGAGACATCCTACACAAAGAGTTACCTGACACATTTCTCAATAAAAAACCTCAGCAAAATAACAGTGATTTGGAATTCTGTTCTGAAAGTTAAGTATTCAAGAACAACTTTGAGGCTGCCCTGTGATCACCAGACTGATTAAAAATGCTAATCAGAAGCTTGTATGATTAGGAGATTAGTAGTGTCTGAACTTTGATCTGCCTCATTTGTGTACACAGGAAAGGGAGAGACACACACCATCACTGAGAACTGCTTTCATGTAGCAGACTTCTGTAAGGAATTCACAAAGGCACTCCTCACTGTTTGGGTTCTTGTTTCTTGCTTTCAGTGGTTCACAGGGAAGGCCATGGGGTTTCTATAGTCACTAACTGTTAACTTTAAACCAAACAACTTTGTAACAGCCAAGAAAAGGAAAAAGCTCTATGCCAAAACAGGCAATATTATATCAGCATTCCTGTTACTAACCATGTGCTTTGTTTGATCCACATGATGTTCATAGGATCCGACAGAATTAATGAAAATCTCTCACATGTGAAATTCAGGACCTCTAACAATGGTAAACAACACATTGACACAAATATGGAGTATCTGTGAATGACAGCCTCAACTGCAGACACAACTCCAGATACAAATTTAGCTCAGTTGTGGCATACTTGTCATTGCATGTAAGTACAGTATCAGTACTTAATAGTTAATATCAGTACCTTTTCAGATCAGGGGTGCCAAGGCTTTGAAAATGTCTTCAGTGTAAAGAATAAATAAGTAAATAAACAAACACAATAACATCACAAGCAACTTTCATCAGTTGTAGGAAGAGACCCAGCCATTAGAACAGCCTCTTTGAAGCCCTTATAAGTGAAGAATGGTCAGGCATTGGAACAAGCTGCCCTGGGAAGTGGTGAAATCACATGAGAAACTGACATGTGACAAATCCTGGAAATGTTCAAAAAATGTGGAGATGTGGCACCTGGGTACATGGTTGAGTGGTGAATGTGTCATTGCTGGGTTAATGGTTAGAACTGATGATCTTACAGGCCTTTTACAACCTCAATGATTCTATTATTCTAAGCAGATTATAAATTTATTTTATTAAAAACCGAATAAATCTCTGCAATCTCCTCCAGTGTCACCATCCTTCTATTGCTAGATAAAATCTTCATACAGAAAACCACAGTCTTGTCAGCTCTGCAACTCTCATTAAACACACAGAAAGGGCATGGCAGACTAATATTTGCATTGCCACTTTGAGTGGATGGGCAGGCTTTAGTCCCAGAAAAGAGGTGATGGAAAGCCATGTGAAGAATTAGCTCCCATCTATTACAACAGCTGACAGGTTATAAAGTAGCATCTCTACTGACATGGCCAACCAACACCTTCACTGGAGCTTAAAGATCTTCAATGAAAAAAACAAGTCCACTATAAATAAAGGTGCTGATCTAAAGACCTTCTGTTGCCTTTATCCAGCTTCCATTGCCTCCGTGTCTAATTAGCCTGTAAATTCTTTTGGTCAGGGGTAGCTTTCACTGTTCTGGGTTCAACTTTGAGATTTCCTATCTGGCCATGGAGAGAAATCAAGAGACATAACCTGATTTACAATCTTCTCTATTACCTTTTTGTGCAGTAGGCAAGAGCTCTCGCAGTTACCATTTCTCTCTCAGCAGCTATAAAGGGAATGAAAGAGAGGAGACTGGAGCGTGTCTCAGTGACATTCTTCTGACATGTTTTCCTGCTTTAATGTTAATCAGAAAGTCAAAAGCCCACAAGAGCCTAGGTGCCCATGGAGCTTGGGCAGCCAAGAAACACAAGTTTCTGTAGCTACATTCACGTAAAGAAGCAACAACACCAACGCCACTGCTCCTCTTTGGCTCTCCAGCTTGAGTAATGCCTTTTGCACTTGAGACAATTGGCAGTCTTCAGCATGAACCGGAGCAGTTTCATGTACAGTGTGTACCACAGCATCCTGAGCATTGTGCTTCTGCATCTTACTGGAGTGGATAGAATTCACAAGCAAAACTGGAAAACACATTTGAGCGATGGGAAAACAGAGAATTGGTGATATTTTATTTGTGATTATTTCTTTACGTGGATATTTGTTTACGTGGATATTTGTATTATAATTATAGAGCCATGACAAACAATGCCAGATATGTGTTGCATGTTCTGAAGAATATAGACAATGATCCAGAGGGAATCACCTGAAAGGCCTTCTGTCGTAAACCCAACGCTGTATCAAAAGAAGATCAGATGAGTTAATCCCGGTTTGTCTACATGTGCTTTCACATGCGTTTCTGGGAGGATACAGAACTGATGCATGCGCTGTAGGAGGAAGTTCCCACGACTCGCTGGCTGACAGTAACCACTTAATTAATGTAAACATAAAATTTTAGTTAAAAGAAATAAATGAAATCTCGGTGGCACAGCCTAGAACTAACCACCCTTCCACAAAATGGGTCATTAATTTGCCATCCCAGGCACCCCGCGTTGGTTGCAGCGCAAACTGCGCGCAGAAGCGCCATTCTCCCCATGGAGCCCATCTGAAAGGCATCTCCTGAGACAGGTGGAGAGCCCCGAACCGCCGGTGCCCCTCGCCAGCGCCGGGGCGCTGCAGCCCCTCAGGACACCCGGCCCGGCCCCGGCGCGGCGGCACCTACCGCTGCCCTCCGCGCAGCGCCGCCGAGAGCCGGGCATTCCTGCGCCGTGCGGGGAAAAGGATTAATTTCAACACTTAATGCCTTCCCCCCGGGCCGGCGGCGGGGGAGGGCACACGCGCGTTGCCATGGGTGCCGGAGGAGCACCCAGAAAGTTGCGGGAGAGGGGCGGGGAGAAGGGGCCGAGCCGCCCGCCGGGGCTGAGTGCCCGCCCGGCGCCGCGCTCAGAGCCCGCTGGCAGCTGCTGTCACCGCGGCGGCTGAGTCGCCCACCTGCCGCCTACGGCTGGCGGCGGGGGAGGGAGGGAGGAAAGGGATAAACTTCAAACTTGGCCGGGCGGGCAGGGAGCCGCATGGATGTGTCCGTGCCTCGGCGCTGAGTCGCAGCCCGCGGCGCGCTGTGGGGCGGCCGCTGCCCGAGGAGCGCGGGGCGCCGCCGCACCGCTTCCTCCGCCGCCGGCCATGGGGCGCGGGGCTCGGTCCGGCCCCTGAGCGCGGCGCCTCCCCCCCGCTCCGGGCTGCTGCCGCTGCCGCCTCCCCGCCCGCCGCCACCTGCCTCTGCCTCCGCTGCGCCGCTGCCGACCTGAGGCCCTGGGCATCGGCTTATCTTCGCGCTGCAGCCCGACCGAAATGGAGCCGTCCGCGGGAAGCCGCCGGGAGTGAGCCCCGCTTCCCCACCGACCCACTGGCCGCCCCCTCGGCGCCCGCGCTCGCTCCGATGGAGCTGGAGGAGACGCCGCTCGCCCCTCCGAAGACCATGCTGCTTATGCTGAGGAAAGTTCGCAGGAGGCGGGAGATGCTGCTGCAGCAGCTGGGCTTCATCTGCGCCATCCTCTTCTTCGCCTGGTGCATGTCCAGCCTGCTCTCCAGAGCGGGTGAGTGGCGGCGGCGGCGGCGGGACCGGCGCACCCCGGCAGGGCCGGGCGGGTGGCCCGGGGGCTGCAGCCGCCCCGGGGCTGCCGGGGCTAGGCGGGGTCAGGCGGCGGTGGCTGTTCCCGCTTGGGGGCTCCCAGTGGAAATGCCCCGGCGAGCGGGCAGGCGGGGGAGCAGCGCGGGTTCCTCCGGAGAAAGCCCCGCGCCGGGAGGATGCGCGGCCGCTGCCCGGGTGAGGGGGAAGCTGCGGCGCTGGCCGCTGCTCGTCCGGGGCTCCCCGGTGCCGCGCCCCTCGGCTCGGGCACGGCCCGGGCATCACGGGGCAGCGCTGTGCCTGCGAGCGGCCCTGCAGGAGTTTCCCCCCTGCCGCTGCATCAGAGTGGAGTTCTCTCCAGCCGCCTGTGGTTCCTTCTGCAACTTCGGGCTGCCTTTGGTTTTGTCTTCAGGTTGTAAACCTCCATCATCAGCTATAGCTGCTTCTTTTCTCAATCTCACACACACCCCCAACACCTATTCCCCCGTTACGGTGTAGATTTGACAGAAAATTCTGCATTTTAGGCTGGGCATGGTGCTAATCTTAGGTTTTATAGAGGGAGTATTGTAACAGAGTCTTTTGCATCATTTGTGCATGTGCTGTATTAGTAAACTGATGCATTTATGATTAACCGTATCATTCCCATTTGCTCCTCTGCCTGCTGGCACGGTTTGGGCTGTAAGTATGCAGCTTCAGGCCCTCATCCTCAATATGCTTTGCATCCCTCAAATACAAAGTGTAAGGTTGCCGGGACAGCACTTGGGTCTCTAGGTAGGGCTGCCAAAGTCCTCGAAGATTTAAGAATAAAATGGACTAAGCCCATCACTGAGCATCTACATTTAATATAAGAAACTCACGTTTCAGCACAGTTAGGATGGGTCATCTGCTGAAATTAAAGCTGAAGTTCAAGTGTATGCTTTAGGGAAGAAAAATCTGCTGGAACTTGTCATAGTTTGTAATGCTCTTGTGCTCAAATTATTGCCTGGCTTGTTTGAGCTGTATCTAGGATGGCAACAAGCCATCCATATAAGAATTCGGTGTCTTAGACCATATTAGCATATTGCTCATCTTAAAACTTTCAACTTGGAAACAAGTAATGGGGGTATGAATATGTTTGCATAGCTTGAGGGATGTTTTTTGTTGCAGTTGTTGTTTTCCACAACTTTTTTAGGTTTTCATGAAAAATGTCATGACTAATGAAAGTTTTTAATCTCCTGGGTTATCAACTAAATCCCTCATAACCTAATTTTTGATAGTATGCTGTATCAGGTAGGGTTTTTTTTTCATCTGGCTAATTTACAGTACATATTATCCATAAACACTGACCATCTGTTGTCTATGTTTCTTATAATTGTGGCTCAGAATATTTAATTCTGGAAAAACTAACTTCCAAACTAGATTTCATTTTTTCAGGAGTCACTAAGAAAACACAGGCATTACATGATGACAGTATAAACTAAAATTGGCCAAGGAAGAATTTTTGTTATTACAATATGTTCATTTGAAATGGATAAGATTGAGGCGGAAGTGGTTTAATTAAGGGGTTCTATTCTTTCTTTGGTTATTATAATTGCATATGGCACATGATCTCCTAAGTGCTCCTGTACTCACTCTAACAGGTTCTGTTGAGAATGCTTCTGGAACATGCATTATGGTAAAAGCTCCATTGATTCCTAAAAAAGTTTTTATTTTTTAAAAGTCTTATGAGAATTCACTGTGATTTCCATTCTCTTTGACGAATTAGGAATGGTTTGATATTATTAAGCATAGCCAAGACTGAAAAGTTCAGAATAAACTAAAATGTAACTGGAACATATCCATATGCATTTTTATTTTTTCATGAAAGCAGTAATGTAATATGTGCAAGTACAGATGACTAAATGGAAGTGTGATTTTTTGCTCATGTCAGCATAGCTGGGCTGGTTTCATCTATAGGAGCTGCAAGTGTTGACTTTCACAGGTACAGGCTTCAGCATTTGCTTGCTGCAGAATATTTTCCTGCTGTGGGTCACAGCCAAGTGTTCTGGTAGCTCTGATAGCCAGAACATGCCAACAGCTCTGATATGGCACCCAGCTGCACCCTTTGGAGCTAGGAGCACGTGTCAGTTGGCATGTGCTCCAGTCACACCTTGGATGTGCCCCATTTGCATTCTGATGGTCTGTCCATGCTCCTTGTTTGTGGGAGTCCTGCTGGGATGGTGCAGGAAAAAATGGATGCTAGTGGGCATAATGTCTTTTTATTTAATATAGGCCAAGAATCAGCTGTTGCAGACAGAAGCATTATATCAGGAATATGGAGGAATAGAAGGTTGATGGCATCACCTAACGGGACGCATGAAGAGAAGAACTGTACAGAGCCAGGTAAGATGGGAAGACATTGCAGTGTCCTATAAGCTCTGGAGATGTATTGGGTAGTTTTGTCATGACCAAGCTGTGGTGATGTGTAAACATCAGTGTTAAACTTAAAAAACCCCAACAAATCAGGACTGTTCTATGTAGAAATGGGGTTTATTGTGTTACATAATGACATGATTTTATGTATCGAATGCAAAAGGTAATGTTCAGATAAAGGCATGTTTAGGGTCATTGTGAGACTAGTGTGCCCACAATTCAATTTCTGCAGCTTTGTTCCTTTGGTGATTATTCATTTCTGTCCAGCTGATGTATGTATTTTGCACAAGTCATTAGAGTGTGCTCCTCTTGAAACTATGGGTAGCCAAATATGCAGTGTTTTAGATGACATCTGAGCTCAGTGATTTATGTTTATTTCTGCTACACTGTTAATCGTGGTTTGCTAGTTTAGTGATAAACTGTGTATTCAGAGTAGGAATTTATGTTGTGTGGAGGGAGTTGATGAGGTAAGTAATATGGAAACCCTGGAATCCATTTTACTTCAGGATGTCTGTCTTGGCCAAGCAAAGAGAATTGATTGAGGGCAGGAATGGATGATGCATTTTAGTATCAGTGTTAGTCCACAATGCTTTCATCTTCCCATCTGTCTTTCCAGTGTGTATTTCCTTTCTCTCTCTCCTTGCCTCTCTGTGGTTTATGGTGTGTGGGAGATGAGACATTTTGCCAATGGCACTAGCCAAGTTAATTTAAAGTTCAGATTTTTTTTTTTTTTAATGTGACTCTAATAAACTCTGTGGTGGCAATGGAGTGTGCTCCTTCTCGCCAGCATGAGTTCTGGGATGCTGTCAGCCCCAGGCACTAGGAGAGTTTGGAGCAGTGTTCCTGCCCTCTCTCACATGTTTGTTGTGATAATGAGGTGCCAGTTCTATAGACTGAGGGTCACTAGTGAGCTTATACACTCCTGAGAGAGGAATGGAAGAGGACAGCTCAAAGTGTGTGGGTCCCAAAGTTTTAACTGTATCCTCTTGATGTCCAAGGGCTTCCCCATTCTCTTGTTAAGAACTTTGTGGGTCAGTTTGCCGTGTTCTGCATCTGCAAAGTTATGATGATCTTGATTTGTCTGGCAAAGTTGTTAACAAACAAGAAATAATACAAAAAGGACCTTTGTATCACACATAGTGATTCTTGATGAATAGTCAAAAATACTATTCTTTCCCACTCCTCTTTCATTTTCCTCCGTATGTGTGGATTCATCAATGTGATCATGTCTGAGCACATACTTGTCAGCCCACTTGGAGTCAAGGCAATGGAGGCCACAAAATTATAGAAGCTAGATCAGAAAGATACCTGTGAAAGTTCTGGTGGAGACTTCCATATAGCATGAATGAGAACTTTTTCACAATTATATGATAAAACGACTGAGGCAAAAACCTGCTTGCATGTGAGTTGGAGTTCCAGAAGCAATACTGACTTCTGCACATGTTTAAAACAAATAGTTGAGCTTCCTCCATTCTTGTAAAGCCATAAGATTAGTTAAGAACAATAGGAATAGACAAATACAGCAGGCTGATTTTGATGTGCTTTCTGAAATTCAGGTCTCTGAGGTGTACTTTTTTCTGTAACCACAAGAGATGGACACAGGGGAGGCCCAAATATGCCTCAGGATGCTGAAGTTTAAGAAAAATATCACAAGACTTGCATTAAATTAATAATTTCTAGTCACAGTAATGGTAGTAGCCTTTCTTTTAAAAAGTGTTTCTTCAGTTAGAACACAGATTTACAGATCAAATCTGTCACAGGATTGCAGTTGTAGCATTTTTAATCACTTCCTGTTATTCTGCAGTTATGTACTGCTTATCATTGTGTATCTTCTGCAGCTGAAGGGGGAATTAAGATGCTGTAGGAGTGACTAGATGTAAGCTGCAAATAAAGGGAACATCTGAAAATAGCTGAAGTTGGTGTTTGTGGTCAGGAGTGGGTCCGTGAGAACCCATTATTGTCATTGCTCAGTAACAACTACTGTAGACTTGGGGTAGTGTTCTTTTTTGGCTTTGTTTTTTGTTGTTATGTTTTTTAGTGTATGGGATGTTGACTTGCTATTTTTCTATTTTTTTTTTCATTCTTGTCTGGTAGCCAGGGATTGAGATTTGTCATGTAATGAGAAGGGAGCAATGATGGAACACCTATCAGAAAGGAGCCAGTAATAGAGCTCATCTCTGTGGGAATGTAGCTTGTGTAATCACATGGATACAGAGAGAGAAGTCCCAGGAAAGGTCAAGAGACTTGGTGGAGATTGCATAGAAGATGGGTGAGAGTGTGGATTTTCAGTTGGAATATAAATACCCGGTTTCCTGTGGGCTCCTTTATGAGATGTACTTACTCTCACCTATGTCGTTTCTGTGTCTGCTCTGAGCATGAGGGGCTGTACAAGTGCATGTCTGTGTCTATGGTATATAGCAGTTTTCTTTTGTTGTGTGGATGTTTTTATGTGTGTGTTTAGGATACAAGAATTTCATAGTACCTTGAGAAATGCAGGTTCTTGCTGAGAGCCTGTTAATCCCTCGTGTTATTGCTGTACTCCCTTTTCATTAGCTTCCCACACAAGTCTTCAGCTTTACCCTCCTTTTTCCAAAGGCTTTCAATGGAGTTAATACATTTACCACTTCACTTGATTTTCTTGCTTAATGTATAAGTGGAAGAAAACCCCCTCAATTGTTAGAAAAGGCAGCTGTAGAAGTTTATAACACCATGAGATCCCTGCACTTCACAACACTGGCAAGAAAGGCCTCACCCTTTGTAATATATTTTGGAATAAAAACTCTAAGATTCTACAAGTAATGGTAGAAGCTTGTGAGAGCTGCTATCTTCTAGAAGCTCACATAGTCTACACTGTTTTAGGTTAGTCTCATTGCTGAAGTAGATAATTTTGTATTGTGTTCTTCTGCAAAGATTGATAATGTTGCTGGGGAATTGTATCAGAAGAGGAAAAATGCTAAAGTCTCAATGATGCTGTTTTAAAAAAGAACCAGAGGAGTCTGAAGGAGGACAAGGAAATGCATGTATGTGCGTGTATGTGACTGGAGAGGAAAAGTTGGGGTTTTAAATCAGAGGAATGATAATCATGAACATCTTAAGAGGTGTTTCACGTTTTTTCTGATAGTAGTATTTTGCAGTCATGAAGAGTTATAGATTTTCTCTGTCCCATAGCAGCAAAGGAACTGTAGGTCAGCTGCAGGAAGGAGGTGGAGCCTCCTTGGGAGCACCAAGCCAACCTTGGTTCTAGTCTGGACGGAAACCAAATCCTCACCACAGTTAACGTGTTCTGTAGCATTTTTCTATTAAAGATCATGCCTGGCTTTAAACTTCCCCATTGTTGAAAGCTTCTCTGCTTTGGTAAGATACTGGTCTTTATATTGTCCTGGAGGCTGGAGGGCTTATAGATTGTATGTAGAAGGCTCTGGACTTCGGAAATTTCATGAGAGCCTGGGATTTTTGATATATAAATTGTAAATTTATTTGGTATTGAGTAACTCTCTGGATGGCTTCCTCTTGGAAGGAAACCAAGCTACCTTTACCTCATGGCTCTGGGTAGATTTCTGTGGGAGGAGGAGTTGACCTGACCCTCACTTGAAGCAGAGGGATCAGAAAAGAGGAGTAGTTGTTTCCAGCATCTTAACAGACCTCATTAGTTTGCAGCCGATTTTTTTGCCGTATCCAAGCTCTCGCTTCCATCTGCCATCAGCTTGCTAGCTTGCAGTGCCATCTGCCCAGAAAGTCTGATTTGTAGCTTCTCTGCTCCAATGGCTTGCCTCTTGTTTCAGAATGTTCCCATGACTCCGTGTCCTCCAGAACGCCAAGTAACGTTTCCAGGGCACATACAGGGTGGGGTGACTGGGTGTCATGATGTTTCTTACCACGTGCCTCCACTGGGGCATGTCAGGCTGCTAAAAAACTGATCCAGACTCTTTGCTCTTGTGAATATTTTCAAGTAATCCCTGTATATGGGTAGATTTTTTTTTCCCTGTGATTTAGAAATGGGAATATATTTCCATTGTCTTCTTACACTAGTTAGGGAGTGGCCTTGAAACAGAAAGGCAGTAGGGTTTTCTTGCCTGTGGTTTGTCAGCCATGTTTGTGAGCTACGGTGATTTTAAGTAGTTGGCAGTTTGGTTCAAATGTGCTCCTTCTATTGCTGTTAGTGGGTAAAGATGAATTGTGAACTGGGGGAAAGACATGGATAGCATTTCTTCCTGAGCCATGCTGCATTTTAGTTTAGCATTAAAATGCACGTTGTAGCAATGCTTTGTGTATCTGCAGTGAGAGAGAAAGAATTAGTTCTCTACAGTAAAGTGTGTTTCCCAGTAGCATGTGTGTGAGTTCTGAGTCAGGATCAAAGTCATTAAGTCTGTGTATATTTTACACAGTTAGTTATAACCTTGGGGACTCATGTAAGATGTCATGCACTGTAGAGAAACTATAGAAGTCTTAGACAGTTTTGTTAGTGTACCATAGAGAGAACAAGGGCCTGTTATTTTTTTCTACAAAAATCAATGATGACTGGAGAAGACAGGACTGATTCTTCTAAGCAATTTTCCAAAGGGGCAGAAAACATTATTTCTTGTACACTTGTGGTAAAGACACTATAGGAACTATTGATTTCCATAAGTTGTATTTAACAAACACAGAGCTTATAAGTGCATAATTCTTAGCATGCTGGATTGATGTATTCTTTTTTTCCTTAATCTGTAAAATCATAGAGTAATAAAGGCTGGTGGAATATATAATTTTGTGCTGATGTAAAGTTTCTTTAAATGATGTGATAATATGTATTTCTTTTAAACAATGAGCTCATGATCTTCCCTAGATCAAACTTCCATTTTGTAGCAGGGATGAATGCCTCAGACCACCACTTTTAAGGATGTGGTATTAATAATCTCATTGTAAACCTTATTTTCATGAAAAGCCTGAATTGGTAAGCTCAGCATGACCTGCATGTGCTCTTACCATGCATTCATACAATGTCCAGCACAGAAAGACCGTGGTCTCATTGAGATTGAGACATGGTCTCATGTCTCTCATTGAGAGACAATTATTGTGTTCTGTTATTTGCAAATATTTCCCACGTGCATATTAGTCAGACTTCCTCTCTGCCTTGATGCATAGAATACGTGCAACTATTGTAGTATGATAGATTTATTGATAGTGCATGCATATGGATTTAAAATATTTTGTTACTCCAGTGTGTTATGCCCTCAAAGACCAGGAAATTATCAGCCATAAACATTCTATTTTCATGTTGGTCTAAAAGGAAATGAAAATGAAGAAAGGTTTAAGAAACAATTTCTTAGTTGCTTCATACATACAGTACTCAGAGAACATATATGTGCAGTGTCCTGTGAATGTGTATTTATTTATGTAAATAAATAAATTAGTTGAAAGACTTACTAATTAGCTGGCACGTAGCTTATTTCTGTAGCTACTTGTCATATGCTGGTGGGGTTTTATTTGTTTTGGGTCTGCTTTGGGTTATTCCCCCTCACCCAGCAATTCCAGACTCCCTCTTGTCCCTGTAGATGCTGAGTGCTAAACTTTATCGATTGTGATCTCATTTGTATGGCTTCTGATTCTGGGGAAAATAGATAGTGTGACAATTTAAAACCACTTTTAGTGGGGTAGGTGATGGCAAATGACAAACATGTTATCACAAGTTTTTCTTCTGTGACAGCCAAGTCTCCTAAATCAGAATTCACACCTAGGTTGAGATTGAACTTCTGACATCTTTGCGTGGCCTTTGGGTATTTGAGTATTAAATGGTTATGCAGGTAGGTGTAGTTGAAGTTAGTTGGGAAAAGTGGTGGGGGTTTTCTTTGTGTTTGGTTTTTCTGGTTTATTTGTTTATTGTTTTGTTTGTTTCTGGTTGGTTTTGTTTTTTGTTTTTTTTTTTTTTTTTTTTTTTTTTTTGTGAACCGGTGTACGAAATGTGCTTTGACTAAACATAAATTTTGAAAAATAATCATCCTTCTCTCTGAGCTGTTCATTTTCTAGCAGTGTATTAAAATTGGCATCCAAAATACGAGAAAGAAATGAGACAAACGTTTCTCTGTGCTTTGACTCAACCTGCCGGCAGCATCCCCTGGAGAGCTGAGAACCGAAAACGAACTCCAGGGTAATTTATCCACTTTGCCAGGTTTAGGTGTCAAGTTTGCTAGAAGCAGTTTAACACACAGTAAATTAAGGTCTGACTAAAATGCCATGTTGAGATGTAGTAAACAAAGGTAAATAAAACATATTAAATAGTATTTTCTTATGTTACTGTATATTCTTAAAGCTAGTAAAAATACTACTTAATATAATCTTTATTTGATATGACTCAGATTAATTTGCAGTTGGCTTGGGTCCAGTTGAAGCACACTGTGGATAAGGACTTTTACAAGCTAAGTTTTTGCTTTGGAACCAAGAAGCAGGCCTGAAACAAAAATCCAAATTTTTAAAATACAGCCACTTCAGAACTAAATGTAATGTCTGTGAATGCAGGTTCATACTTGGAGCATCCAGGCTGAATGCTCTGGAGTGCTAGACTAAGATCTCAAGTTCCCTGTATTGGCCCAGCTCTAATATTAGATATCTGGTTTGCCTATATTTCAAACCATATTACCTAGGCATTCCTCAGATATTAATGTAGTAATAGTGCAACATTTATTTTTCTGTAACTGCAGACAACTCAGGCAGAGAGCAGCTGTGTAAATTATTGGCCTGAGGTCAAAGAGGAAATACATGACAGAAACAAATACAGATACTTCAGTTTTGATTTAGGCTCCTGGAAAAATGATGTTTGGACCTCCTGAAGTTCCATCCAACCTGAGATGTTCTGTCATGTGCAAATCAAATAAATTATATTTCACTCAGGACATACTTGAAATCCTGAATTAGGGATTTCAAAATCAAAGTTAATAAGACTTGGACATGCAGCTCTCCATGGTATTGCTAACTGACTCACCTTTCCTGGGGGATAATGTGTGTGTATTTGGCTATGTTCTCTGGTGTGACTGGGGAGTTGGACCATTTTATAGATATCTGTAGGGGGATAGAATATAAGAAAATAAAGATAGTGTAAAAAGTAATCTTACCACTGAGGAGTTGCAGCTGGGCCAAATTTCAAAGATTAGGAGCAGGCCTGACTTTAACAGGCCACAGATGCAAGCAATGAGAAGAGTGATGTGAAAGCGTGGGGTGAGTGGGTGAGAAGGGAACTGGAGTCAGTGGCTGCTTGGTGAAGCAGAAAGGGTCAGTGTTTTGAGGAGCTGCCCAGCAGAAACACCAAGAAGGTTTGGAACTTTTGTGATAGGAGACAATGGTATGGAACCCCTGCAATAAGGTGACAACAGACATTTGCTCCACTTCCTACTTAGCAAATGGTGCTGTTGGTATAAAAGCTGTGTTTAAGTGTACCTATCCTTGTCCATGGCAGTTTTGGTTTCTGTGTCACCTTGTATAGCAGCTGGCACTGACAGCGCTGCTGTCCTGCCTCGTGTGGTGTGCAGCTGCTCCCAGAGCTGACTCTGCTGTTGTAGGATGTGGGTTGAGAAGGCCTTGTAAATCAGCCTGTGAGCATTAATCCACACTGCAGGGGCTGCCTATCACAGTTTGTATGGGATTCTGGGTTGCCTGACAGATGCTAAAACGCTGGATTCATTTCTGCATCTCTGTCCACTCGGTGTTTCACCAGTCTCACTTGGACCACCAGTGTCCAAGGAGGATTCAGACAAAACTCTACAAGTGCAGAATTGAGCTGCAGGGAAGCAGAGTGTGAAAAGCACCTGGAGAGAGGAGATTGTCACCAGAAGCTGCAAGAGGGATAGAGAAACCTGGAGGTTGTAACTCTTTGGTAGAAAGACTGAGATTATCCTGTCAGGCATCCTGGAGTTTGAGGATAGATGAAAGAGACGTGAATGAAGGGAGACTGAATTTGGATGGTGAACCACGGGAGAATCTTGCGAATTGCAAGGCAAAGAGGTAGGCCCTGGGAAGTAGTAAGCAGAGAAAGTGATAAAATAGAGTGAAAAATCAAAGTGTAGAGAGAGGTTTGGTTTTGGTTGGGCAAGAAATTACAGTAAATTAGTTTTAAACTTTGTTCTGCTAATATTTCTGATAAGAACCTTTACAGTTGTTTTTTTGTGCAATTACAAAATTTTATTATCTGTATTTAGTTCTGTATTCATTATGCCAATGACATTTTAGAGAATAGATGTGGTTACCCACCCAGCAGGGTGAAAATACCGTATGAACCTGCTGACAATTCAGCTGGCATCCAGGAGGCAAGAATTTCAGGTAGAGTGGTGGTTTTCTTTATTCTTTGCAGTTGACAGACATTGAAGACCTGCTAGTAGAAATTGTACTAAGCTTAGAAACTGAGTCAGATGAACTCCTGCTGGAGTTCTACTGGAAGTTGAAGTAGAGCAGAGCAAGCACTTCAGATGGAATGCAGGTTTCCATGTGTGTGTTGTCAGCCAATTGTTTCTTTCTGTTTCAACATGAGATTAATAGTTTAATGTTAATAACAGGTGCTACATTAACAGTGCTGAGGGTGACACTATCTACCCATATTGAGGAACAGTGGTAAATGTGCCTTCCTGCAAGCAAGAAGAGGATAATTTAGACTTTGGCTGTTCAGTTTCCATACATGCTTGTTGGAAAATTCTCAGAGATTGCCTAAACCTGATGAATTACTTTTCCCCTGCATATGATGCATTCAGTTGTTTAGTGGGTTGAGGGCAATGTGATTTGAATCTATTGCTATTCAAAGGTATTTAAACCTTTTAATAGCAAGCTGTAAGATATTCACAGATGGTGGGAAACATTTAAGCTTCTGGAATGGTATTTTTGAATGAAATTTATGTTTAGAAGTTTAAATTGACTGAAATGTGGAGAATAGATTTATTACCCACTCCCCCCATTTACTGTGAATCAGCTTGTGCTTTGAGTTTTGTGAGCTCCTAGAACAAACCTGACTCTCTGAGTCTCTCCAGTTGCTTGGAGCCTCAGGGAGAATGTCTGTGCTCCCTTAACTCTCCCATCAGTATAAGCACAATAGTTTACAGCAGCTGAGACTCTGCCCTACAGATTTAGATGATGAGATGATATTTCTGGTTTAGTTCTTTCGTAAGAACTTTGTCCTTTTACTTTTCATGCCCTTGTAAAGGTGCATTCTTTACTTGATTATGTAATGTGCTTTTAAACCCCTCCACAGGGTCTTTGGATGCTGTTGCCTAAAATTGTAAGGCTTTTTCTTACCTTCTGTAGCCTATTGCCAGCCTTACTCTTCTCTGTTGCTGCTATCCTTTGTCTGCTTCCTTTACCTGCACTGATACTCTGAGATGTTTCCAGTGTCCATTTACCTGGTTTTTTTTTGGTTATTTTTATGCAGATGCTTTCAAAGCAGAAGGTGAAAGAAACTTACCTGGAATATAATCAATCTCTCCTTTCTTGAATCTCACTTGGGGAGCCATGAGTACTGTGGTACTCTGAGAAATTGGCCTGCCAGGACTGGCTAGACAGAGAAGAAGTCAAAGCTAGCATATTAATTAGTCCTGTTTCAGTGATGTTTTGCTAGTTGAGGGTGGGAGGTCCCTGTAGAGCTACAGTGTTGTCTGTCCTTGTTATGAGACGTAGTGGTAGGCCCCAGGAGTGCCTAATGAAAATGAACAAGGAAAAGAAGACTGAAAAAAGGCAAAGTGACTTAGCCAAAGTCTGAGGAGAAGGTCAGTAGCTAAGCTCCATTTCTCCCCCACATAATCATAAATTGTAGCCATGTTAAGTTCATTGAGCTTGGAGCTCCATGCCACCATCAGCACTCCTTCCTGGTCAGCTCATGATTTGACTCTTTTATTGTGCTTATTAAAATGAAAGATGCAACTTTTCACAGAAAGTAAAGCATTAGAACTTCACAGCTAGATGAAACTGGTAGCTCAGTGCTGCACTACAGAGCGCTTCATGTCTTCCACATAGAGGGAGAAGAGGTCTTGGAATGCATAGGTCTTCCTAGCTGCTCCATAGAAGAGGGTGAGGGCCTTCCTGGCTGACCATCTTTGGGCCAGCTGCTCTCCACAGAGAATGGAGATAACAAGTTGTGGCTCAGGGGGTTGCAGGTCTATGCCCTGGTGGTGTTTCTACCACTGGGGAATGCTTTTTGGGACCACTGTGTGAGAGAGACTGTGTAAAATGCCAACACTCTGTTGTCCTATCAGGAGTAAAATGAGGACCTCTTGCTGCTTGCAGACTGAAAGAGGAAAGAAAAAGGTCAGCAGTATTTTCTTGTGTGTGAACAGACCTGTGCTTGTGCCCGACTCAAAGCTCTTTGAAAATTATTTTTTTGTATTTCATGGAGGGTAAAGGGAGGGTTTTTAGGTGAATTGACTTTTGAATGCAGAATATGTACTGCAGATTTGAAGGTAGTCAGTTAATCAATTGTGTTTTTCAATACTGTGTGTTTACTATAGTTATTTGGTTGTACAGGATTGTTTAGTAATAGCACGTGGTGAAGGAGTTCTTACTTGGAAAGACTATCTGGGATCATCTCCAGAACTGCTTTAATCTGTGGATATTTAGGGCAACTAAGTTTAGTAAGTACTACTTAGGTAATTAAAGGTTGGAGCTGGGCTGCTTTCTCTGCAAGACAGCAGACTGGTAATGGGAAATTAGTCAACTTGGTTCACTGTTACCTTCTGAACAGCACTGAGCCTGGTCACCCAACTCAGTTTATTTTTCTATTGTCTTAGAGGGGTTTGAAAGTCAAAATAGCACTATATTTCATGTGGTCTAGGAGGTAGCAAAAGCTCAAATTGCTTGGGTTGAAAGGAGTACTTACAGCTGGGAGCAGTCACAATACACATTTTGCTCTCTGGAGTCTAATTTGCTTTAAAGAAAAAAATGCAGATTGGCTAAAGAATGATTAAGTCTCTGCTAAATAACTACTTGTGAAATTCTTTTTACTCAGTGTTTCACCAGTTGCTCCTTGGATGCATGTGCAAATTGGTTTTATACCTGTAAGAAAGATGTTACTTTGAAAAAGGTTTGTTGACCATATCATACAAGCTTTTCTGTGTCTTAAAAAGTACTACAGAAGTTTCTATATAAGCTCAGTGGTTTTTGAAATTGTTCAGATTTGGTGGAGTACATGAAATAATTTGCAGATCCTTTTGGTTTTGTTGGAGGCTTTCAAAATTCGATGTTTTCTCCTTCATTCTACCTGTTGCTGGATTGAATACTGCACAAATGCTACAAGCATTACTATTATTCTTGGATGGAATTACAGGTGGGATAGGAATAATAATGTATGTACTCTATGCTTCTTACACATAAAATTGTAATCTTCACAACTAAAATTCTTCCATTCAGCAACCAATTCCAAATATTTTGGTCATGCTCCATTGCTGGTTCCAGGCTGCACTGTGAATTGAGCACTGCAGTACAGCTCTGAGGAACCTCTGAGGATGCTTCCTGCCAAGGGCTCACTCAGCTCTGTGGGTAATTCCATCCTCCAAAGGGTTTCCAGCTGTGAGAGGCTGCACATCTGATAACTTGGGAAGAGATGAGAACCTCCTGTATCCAAAGTGTAGCAGGGAAATGGCTGTGTTGGACAATACTGGCAGTATGCCTGTCTGTGCTAAGCCTTGTGACATCTCACTGGGGTCAGACTCTAATAGGGTGAATGTCCTGATTCTGGAGTGCCTACAGACATCACCCCTAACTGAGATCTTGAGCATTGTGGTAAGAAATTAAGAAACCAGATGATGATCTGTTTTGTGTAGAAGACTAAGTTCAGCCACTAAGGACTAAGTGGAGAGAGGTTTTTTGTTTGTTTTATTTAGAGTATTTTTGTGACAAAATCTTGCATCTCATTTTGTAAGTAATAGATATTTTGTAAATTTCTTGTTATAATGGCAGTATAATTTTATTATAGTAGCTGTAGAATCAGTAGTTCTGTGCATTGGCATGAAATGTACAGAGCTGCACAAGAACCTTATACACAGGTCTTTACTGCAAGAGATGGAGATCCTGTGTTTCAGAGTGATACGGGGACCAGAAAATCCTCAATTCTAGCTGTGCCTGCAGCAGTGAATTTCTGTGGAACTTTACCTTATATTCCTTCACTCCAGAAAAAATCCTTTTTTTTTTTTTTTTTATTCCCCAGGGACCGAAAATATAATTCAACACTAGCAGGGAACCTTGACCTCTATTCCTTCTACAAATATTACCTATTTAGATTGGGCTCTGAACATGGAAAGCATCTACAAAGGAGTAAGCCTTGTTCTCCATAGAGAGTGAAGATGATATTGGATTTCCCAATGGTAGATTTGCCACTACTTAGGTGCCACAATATGAATTCTGATTTAGAGTAAATGTGAATATGATGTAGCATGTTAATGAGGCACCTGTTTCTTGCCCTCTGATTATTCAGTTCATTGCTCTGATTATTTCTTTTTTCCCTCTGCAAAAATACCTTTCCTTCTTTTCTGTCTGTAAAACAGATGTTTTATATGGGAAAAGCAAATAGATTACTTGTTGTAAAGTAATGTAATCACATTGGGAGTAAAAATTCAGGAGTAAAAAAATTCAAAGTTACAGTCATTATGTTTCCAAAGACTGCATTTATATTCTGCTAGTAAATGTACTTCAATATTAAGGAAACGATAGTAATCTTTCTCTTCTTTATGCAAATGGTGTAGCATAGCCTTTGGTGTCTTGCTATTTTAGTTGCACAGTGACTTTATATGCTTAATCTTGAAGAGGCATTTGGATCGTATTATTTAACAGCCATGGGTAAAAGCCTCTTGCAATTATGAGATTAACAAGAGTTACACTATGTTTTGATTCTTTCTGAAGACTGATATGTGAATACATGATTGCTTTGACTAGATACATGTTTAACTCCATTTTCTCTCTCTTTTGTTTTTTCCCCCCTATTTTTCCTTTAAGAGAAAAATTCTGTAATCTGAAAGATTTTCAAAGCATGTAAAATGCTTAAATGCCATAGGTGTTCCTTCAGATGCTGCTGTGAGTGCCAGACACTTTACAGCTGCAAAGTAACAAAATCCAAGAACAGAAATTTGGAATTTGGCTTTCTTGGCTGTTGAGCTGTATGATGTATGCTTTACAAGAGGATAATTTGTTTTTCTTTAAAACAAACTTGGGAAAGCAGTATACTTTTTCTCCCTTTTGGAAAAGCCTTCACTTTCCAATAAATGAAGTTACAAACACATAATTAAAGCTGAGAGAAGTATCCTAGTGTTGTAAGGTATTAATTGCTGGTAAGTTTATGCTAACTGTAAAATAACTCTGGCTTTTTAGAACATCATGCATCACTGTATTTATTAGTTCTCAACTATAATATTAAACTTGATAATGTTGAATAATTTTACGGGGAAAAATATCTGCTTATTCAGAGGTTTGAAAAAAGCACCAGGTTGGCTTTCATAAATCAGCACAAGCTCCTATTTCTTGATGTTGTGTAACAGCTGTTGATGTGATGCTGCAATTTAAACTTCAGAAAAAGCTGATTAGTGTAAACCTCCCACATAGCGTTGAGGACAGGCTAGAGGCAGAGCTGAAGTGAAATGACCCATGCAAACATGGTCACACTTCGGTATTCTGGGAATAGTTCAAGTTTGCAGAGTTAATCTGAATGTATGTCTGGGTTTAGATGTTTGTGTTTATTTACTTTAGGTGTTTGGTTATCTTTTTGTTCAGTTTATATTTTCTTGATCTACTTTTTGAAACCAAAAGTGTGGAGTGTTGGGATTGAGGTACTGACAGACACACAGCAGTAGCTGGAGGGATTTCTGCTTCAGGACAAAGCTGTCTGGAGCTGGAAGTTTGTTACAACACTCCACACTACAGTGCATTCATTTTGGTTTTAAGGGCAGGTTTTTAAGTAAGGTGGATCTAATTCAGGATTTCACTTGGCTCACTTGAGCCAATATTCAGATTTAGTACAGCAATTATGCAGAACTTTAACACTGAACATGTAATTGACCTGAAGTTGTTGATCTTGTTGTGAACGGAGTCCTTTCCAATGCATTGAGTATCCATTGGGATCATTCATGTTTCAGACAAAACAGGGCCTTAGACTTAGGCAGAAATCAAAGGTTTTGGGTTTGTTAGGGTTTTTCTTCTTTAGAGGAATATTTTGGTGTTGTGCTGTACCTAAGCCATTTTTCACATCAGTGGGACCCCTACAAACACAGCAAATTCAGCACTGCCTTATCCAGTGTAAAAGTTAGGATCTTGCTATTACTGCCTGTGAATATTTCCTGCATGCAGTTTCTCTGATTTACACGAGGGATGATACACTCTTCAGAAGCACTGCTACTCAAAATAGGGAATGGAGATTTTATATGTCTTTTGTCTATTATATTTACGTGGTCTGTAAATCTAGTGTGGGAGCTGACCATCTAATGACCTTTAAAAATGCAGCCTTTGGAGAGATGAAGAGGGATTTATTAGTTGGCAGATTTGTGCTAGCAGGCTTCAGGTTATTTACGGAAGTCTGGAATTTTGTGCTCTTGGATTTAAAGAATACTGTGTAATTCAGATCAAAGGCAAAGTATTAAAGTCTTAATTCCACTGGGAGAAATATCCTTGATTTTGGCATTCTCAAACATTATTCTCGATTCATGTTACTAATGTACCTTACAAAGAGAAAAAAGTTAAAGTTTACTCGTAATTTTCTGTGAAATCATTTTTCTTTCACAATAGGGCTACGTAGCAGGTTTTGGAGGTTATTTGTAATTTCACATCTGATATTAAGTCAGACAATCATAATTACGGTCAGGTGTTTATATTTCCTCCGTTAATTATATAGTGAAAACATTGACATGCTCAATTTAATTGTTAAATACTGACATATCCCTGTGTCATCAGAACTGTTTGTGTATAGATAAGGAGGAGGAAGGAAGGGAACCAAGGGAAGGGACATTTCGAAACTATCCAAGTTGCTTTTCTAGAAGAGTGTTTAAATCTGTACAGATGGAAGATGCTAAATTGCATTTCTGTGGACTTTTGCAACCAACTTAAAATTCATGGGTTATACATCTGAAAAGATCACAGTGAAACTAATTTGTCTGGTGGAAAGCAAAGTAACCATTGCTAGAGGTGTTTCCCTCTCAGATGATGAAAACTGATTTTACTGTGCTGTCTAGTGCTCAGAAGTACCTTGAATCTTGTTAGATGACTTTAGGTGGTAAAACAGAAACTGTAAATCTCCGTGTTTGAGGCTGTTTGTTGTCCTTGGCCTGTGGAAAAGTGCCAGATGACGTTAGAAAGTGTTCTCTGTGGTCTGAAAGCACTGTCATCCTTAAGGTTTAATTTCTTTACCTATTTTTGTGCATCCAAAGCTGTGGAACAGATACTGGCAGTGTAATAAAGCAAAATGTTCTTGTAGTGTGAGTTGTACCCCTGTCCATAGAAATGGTCCACAGAAAATCTCTGACAGTGAAATTGCTAAAAACTAATAGATTCCATTCTCATAAAAGTCAGCAAGGAAAATTCCCTTGAACAGGAAAGGGAAATGGGATGTAGAGTGGGATATTTCAGGACCTCAATACTTAGTTGTAGACAGATTCTCTAAGGAGTCCGAGTAAATGTGCTCAGTTCTCTGGGTTTCAGTTGGAGTTGGATGTCTTTGCCAATCTCACCAAGTGCATCCTTAGGTACCTGGGTATCTTGGCACTTCAGCAGTAGGGAAAAGTTAAATAAAACTTTCTGCCATGTTTTAGAAGAACTGTATTTTTCTTTCTGAAATGATATAGGCCTCCAAACCCAAATTATACCTGCAGTGTGCCCACTAAATTTGGTGGGGACTTTCAAAAACAAAAGGAGCTTTTGGCAAGTGGATGCGTTGCCTCACTGCAGAATCTTTCACAGAAGACACAAGGAGCAGATGAGGCACAGTAAAGGAGCAGAGAGCAAAAGTCTCTGACTGGAGGAGAGAACTCATGTTCAGAAGTTAGCAGTTCTTGTGGGGCACTGTGGAGCTGTTTTGCCTTGCTAGCAACACTTTCGCACTCATTTTGGACAGACTTACTAGTAAATGTGCAAAGATGCAAAAGCGCTCGGCTGTATGAATCAGCTTCAGGACTGTAGTTGACATGGTTACAGTCTGTATCTTTTGGGTTTTTTAGGAGAGGTGATACTTGCTTGAATTAGTGACCAGTGAGGTGTGAGAGAACTAGTCTGGAAGCAGAAGAATTTAAGTTTTTAAATTAAAATGGCCATGGTAAGAGTGGCTTGTGCTGAATTCAGCCTTACTGAGGTGTGTAAGGAGTGCTTTGAGTACGCCTAGCTGGTGTGGTCTCTCTGGAGGCTTTGGAAGGTTTCAGTGCTGTTCCACCTTGCTGCTGGAGTGCAGTGTTGCTCCGGTGGAGCGTGGTTGTCTCTTTCCCTGCAGGAAGGTAGGAGCTCTGTGCAGCTGGAAGTGCCTAGGGAACCTGCAAGATAAATAGGGAGGTGCTTTATTTATGCTTCCTCCAGGGACAGGTGTCTGCTAATGCAAACTTTCTGGATGATTTCTTTATTTACTTAGGTTCTGTATTAGTCCCAGTTTAGCCCAAAATTTGGTCATGCTCATCTAATTCTCTGTTTCAGGCCTCATTTGTGGACTTGGCCTAAAAATACTTTTATGTCTCACAAATGTACAGTGAAATTTCATGCTTTAGACAGAAATTCTATGCTAAAGTAATGAAAGCTGCACAATACTACAACAGAAAGGCTTGATACTAGGCAGTTATGTTATACCCAAGATAGACTTAAATTGTTTCTCAAATGGAACATTGCATTTGAAATAACTCCTCCCTGAAAATACTGAATGACTAAATCACAGACCTTTCAAATTACATACCACATCTTATGCTATATTTATTTTAGCTGCAAATTTTAAGTAATGTTCACATGTTCAGAAACAGTGATGACAGTGTTGAGTTTTTTTCTTTACTTGTTGAATATTTGGCTCTCTAGACAGTAGTGAGCACTTCCCATTAAAATTTGGTTCCCTGTAGTGCATATTAAGTTGGTTGTTTATGGAAAGAGTAGCTTGCAAGAGACATTAACTGTTTAAAATTGAGACTGGTCATGTAGACTACCATATTTAACCTCAGTGGAGACAAGCATCCCAAAAGACTTGTACATTGATAGATGAATTTGGAGGCTTACCTTTATGTTCTAAAACAAGCATCCTTTGTGTGTTACGTGTTATGTGAATGAAATTCAATTTCCAGAGACACAGTTTTAAGTACATTTTGGTAACGGCCCAGATAAGATGGTAGAAAGAAATGTGACCAACTTCTTTCTTAATTTGCTGTTGCATTGTATTGCTTTACATTTTGTCCATGACTTTTCATTTTGCTTTGCCTTATCGTAGGTTTTTGTGAGTTGCTGTCTTCAAGAGACTCTTCTATGTTTGTAGAAGAATTTGTGTATATGTGACTTTGAATGATGTTTTGCTGTCTCGTTTGTTGCTGCAGCAATCACTAGTGCATCTCATAAGTGGAAGTGACAAGAGATGTGTCATACACCTGGACATTTCCTTTATTGATTTCTTATTGATTACATATATATATAGTAGAGGGAGGAAATTTAGGAAGTAAGAATTAGGATATTGTGCATACTGTCACCATCTCCATATGCAGGATGCGATTTAAAAATGGCAGCTGATGCTTTCTGCCAGGATTTGGATCTCATATTGGACACTAGAAATATTTTAGGGCTCTTGTTCTCTCCTTGCTCTTCCAGAGTGGCAATTCATCTTCTAAGCATTCTTAATATAGAGTGCTCTAAATCTACTTTTCTCACCAAGCAGGCATTGCTTACTCCCTCCTCAAATGCTGCTCATCACCAAATCTGTCACGCAGGTTCCTTTAGTCAGGCAGCCCAGCCACCAGCGCTGCTGTTGTTCAGTGCCCCAGGCTGCAGCTCAGTTCTCTTCACTGCTGATTGAAACCTGCACTGAAAGATTGAATTCTTCAGAAGGCCAAGTCTGCAGAAGCTGAGACTGTGCCTTAGACACTGTACTATGCATCATCTTACTGATTATCTTGTAACCAGTCTACCTTTGAGTGGTTTTTTTAGTGATTTCTTGTTGTTCTGAGCATGCACACATGATCTGTCAGTAGCAGCATTATATATCTTATTCATATTATATTTTTTAATAAAGTATTTAAATAATTCCCAGTCATATTCTCATTGTACATTATCCCTAGCTCCTGTGTGGAATGTCACTAATGTTTGTGGACAGTGGGCTTTCTGCATGCTTCATTACTTACTGGTTTCACTTGCTAAGTATCTTTCAGCTGAGTAGGTAGTAATTAGATGTCGCAAATTTTAGGCACACATAGTAATGCTTCTTCCATCCAAAGAATGTAAACTGGAATAAACTTGGAGCACTTACTTTAGTGTAGATCTCTTTAACTAGAGGAGTTGAGAGAGTGTTTTTATGGGAAATCTAAGGAAATTGGTCCATCACAAGAAATTGATGTGGTGCCATTTGTGCCTCTCTCTCTACACTCAGATCTCCTCCCTCACATTCAATTGTTTATCTTACCCCTTTTGGGGCAATTTCCCTCACCTCCCAGACCCCATGTATTATATAATACTGGCGTGGTTCTGTCTGTTCAGCAGTAGGGATGTTCTGATTGAGTGTATTTGACTAGAAAACAAATATTAATGTGGTTTTTTTTTGAACTTGAGTATAGGTGTCTGTTGAACATAAAAGCTGAAATACTTTGTTTCCTTTCTTTATAGTCTTTATAGCTCTACCATGTTCTGTTCTCCTCTCTGTGAAAAACAAGTCAACCTCTCATTCAGATGGGTGCAGTATAGCACAGGAGGTAGAAATTCATCTGGCCAGCCAAACTAATAAAAAGGAGTGTGTGCAGTACCTGAGTAGACACACTCAAGAGCAGTGCCTGTAGCTGTGTTCCTCTGCTACAGGAGAGCATTCCATTATGTCCTCTTACCTTTGGAGCTGCAACCAAGCCTGTTCTTTTCAGACGTTTAGTGGTCAGCATTGCTTTTGCGATTTTGGACACTTGTATGTAAATTGTATGCCTTGAAGCACTTGTTAAATATGGATTTCTTAAGGAAAGATCTCAGTATTTTGAGTTCTGAGAGACAAGATTGCAAGAGCAAGCCATGTTGCTTCACCCCTACAAATGGATGGATCCTGGCAATATCTGCCTGAGGATGTAAAGGGAACTAGCTGATATCATTGTGAGGCCACTCTCCATAATCTTTGAGAAGTTTTGGAGACCAGGGGACATCCCAGAAAACTGGAAGAAGGCAAAGGTTACCTCACTAGAAGGGCTTAAAGGAGGATCCAGGAAATTGTAGACACATCAGTCTTACTTGAGTCCTTGGGAAAAGTGTGGAATGAATCTTCCTGGAGGCTGTCAAGTTAGATGAAGCATAATTTGGAAAAGACAGCATGGATTCACCAAGGGAAAATTATGCTTGACAAACTCTATCATCTTCCATGGCAAAGAGTAATCTGGTTGGCTGATGTAGGGCTTGTGGCAGGCATTATCTACCTGGATTTCTCCAGGGCTCTCACTGTGGTTTTCCACAGCCTCCCCCTAGAGAATCTGGTGTGTTGGAGTCTAGGGAAGTGCTCTGTGTGATGGGTGGGGAACTGGCTGGCAGGCAGCAGCAGGGTTGGGATAAGCAGCTCCTTTTCAAACCAGCAGCCTGTCACAAGTGAGGTCCCCTGGGATGTTGGGGACAACACTTCAGTGTCTTCATAAGTGATCTGGAAGATGGGATCAAGTGCACCCCGGTGAAGATGGCTGATGATACCAACAGCGGGGAAGTGGACACGTGAGAAAGGAGAGCCACCCTGCAGGATGATTTGGATAGGCTGGAAGCGTGGCCTAAGAAGAACCTTAGGAAGCTCTACGAGGCCAAGTGTTAGGTTTTTGCACCTGAGAAAACACTGTCCAGGAATGCAGCACAGGCTGGGATCTAACAACTGGTGAGCAGCTCTGTGGAATGGCACCTGGGAATGGGATCCTGGTGAACAAGCTCTGAATGAGTGAACAGGGCACTGCTGTGGAAAAGTAAAGACAACAGGATGCTGGTTTTCATCAACAAGGGCATCAGCAACAGATGTCACTGTCCAGCTCTGCTCAATGATTATCAGGTAACACCCAGAATAGTTTGTTCAGTTTTGATCTCAGCTATAAAAAACCAGCTGTGCACAGGCTGCAAAGGGTCCAGAAAAGGGCCACGCAGGTGATCCAGGGACTGGGAAAATGGCCATGTGGGGAAAGGAGCAGAGATGGTTCAGCCTTGAGAAAAGAAGACTTAGAGAAGACCTTATCACCAGTATTTAAAGGGTGGCTGGAAAGATGGCAGAGACTCACCTTTTATAAGGAGTCTGTGGAAAAGATGAGAGTAATGAGTAAGGGTTACCCTGAGGAGTTGCTGATTGGATGCAAGAGGAATATATTTCACATTGAGAGCAATCGGCCACTGGAATCTCTCCAGGGAAGTGATGAATTCCCAAATGTTGGACCCTTAAGATTTGTCTGGGCAGGATGCTGGAACGTCTTATTTGGACCATGCTTTTGCCAAAAAAGGTTGGACCAGGTGATCCTTCAGGTTCACTCCCAGTCTGGTTTCTGTGATGCTGTGTTCCTCAGGTATAATTGTCTAAAATCCCTTAGGGCTGGTTTGCCCAGTTGGGAGATCCTGCGGTGTCACATGCCTGCTATCACCAAAATGTCCATGTGTGAGTGATCTAAGCAGGAGCAGAATATGGGGTTTTGTCATGGGAACATGAATTTTGTTAGTGTTTGCAGTGTTTGGATCTGCTAGTGGCTAATAGGTGTCATCCCAAGTGGATACAAATAAAGCCTGTGTAGTACGCTGCATCCTACATAATGTTTACTCTAGATATTAAAGCAAAATTGCCCTTAAGTAAAATGTTTGGAAGGTGGTATTTTTTTCACAAATATGTATTTTCCTGTCTCCATGTTCTACTAAACAGGCAGCCTTAGTAACCATAAGTCCAGCAGCACAAGCTTCCAAGTGATGAATTACTATTAGTGCATTTTTGCAACCTCATTAAATAATCTAAAAGAGCTTAATTATATAAATCTACATCTGTGGATGTTTCAAAGAATGATTTTAAAATTGGCTGCCAGCTTGATTTCATGCAATCAATAATTAAATTATGGCCCTAATTCAGGAGAGCATTTAAGCATGTTGTTAGGGTTCTGCCTTCTGCTGAAGGTAGGAGATTTAAGTGCTCTAAACTGAGGCCTTGGATAAAATTTAGTTTATATTTGAGCTGATATTACTGTGGGAGAGGGTTGCTCTTTCCAAAACCAATAAAAGATGAACCAGTACCCTTGAAAAGAAAGATGTTATTTCTTCTTATACAAGCAGTCTATCTTGTGAATTTTAGACATTTAGTGCATGTATTTAATTATGCTCAAGATTAGCGTAGAGCAGTGCTTTTAATCTTAAGGAGTGAACATCATGTCACCATTTCTTTTGTTCAGAGTTTACAAAGAGCTGGATGTTTCTTCTTGCATGAGCTACTGATCTCATTCCAGCTATTCCCCCCAGGTCCTCTGGTTGAGTCCTTTTGCAGATCATGTAGCATCTGCAGAACTGGTCAGCAGAAAATAAATCAAATAGTTGGAGCTTGCAGAAAGAAAAGAAAAAAGTTGGGAGTGTAGTTACCTTACCCTTTTTAGGAATCACCCCATCAGTATTTCTGGTTTTTTCAGTGATCTTTCTATTAAGCAAAAGTATTAAATAAGTATGTGGCAGAAAATTGAGTCATCTGTGAACACATACTAAAAGAGAAGAAATTGGGGAGTACATTTTGATCAAAACCCTATTGTAATTGTGAACAATTTTCCAAATGTCTCTTGAAACAATGTACCTGCTGTACTGCAAGCAAGATAATGCCTGCTGTTTGTTACTACTATAGATTATTAGATCTGCTCTCTTAGAGTGTTAAAGCACCTAGAGGAAATTTTGTTCTCAATAATATTTTCCAGTTTATAAAGGGAGTATTTGGATTCTGTTCATATTGTGCTTTCTGGTCATACATGGAGCAGAAGTGCTGGTAGCGAAAGAAAATGGAGTTCCCAATTACTAAAATGCACATTAATTGCATACATGTGCATGGATGCCACACACATGAGATACAGCAGAACTGAACGGGAGAAGAAAATCCATCTAACCTCACAGAAGAAGACATAGAGATCTACTTTTATAGCATTGATGTCTGTATGAGTGAGTGAGGGCATTTATACAGCTTCCCATATGCCAGTGCAGGCAATCTGTCAGAGCTTGGCCTTAGGCAAGAGTAGTACACTCTGGCTGCTGCTTCGGGAGCATTGCAGCGTGGTAGGAATTGTCTGGAAGCAGGGGAAATCTTAAAGCTCCTTCTGCAAGATGCTGGCTGTAGTGATAAAACTGACTGAGGAAGTCCTAACCTTGACCTCTTGTTCACGACTTGTTACTCCCATTTGCTTTTACTTTTGTTGTGCTGTAAAGCAGCTGAGGTAGAGTTCTAGGTAAAGAGCTGTCCTTATTTGAAGGTATCTCAAAATAGAGGTACATGCACAGCTTGGATGGTAGAGAGAAAATAGGAAAAAATGGAGTGACAGGGCACATACAAGACAGGAACTTCTTCCTCCAGCTTTGCTACCACCGAAACTTGGTGGGGCTTTTTAATTGCATGTGGATTTACATCATTAGTGCAGCACCACCTAGGAAGCATCATCTACTCCATTCAGCCAGGATTTTGTGTGGATTTTTTTTTTCATATCTCACACCTTATGACAGCGGTGGCTGTGCTGTTGGGGTTTTAAGATGGAACTCACTTTGTAAGTAAGGAACATTACAGATTTATTTTGTTGTCTTGTTACTAGCTTTACCACTGTTGGCCGTGCTGTGGCTCTCACTCCTTGGTTGTATGTAATAATGAAGGTGTGTGCATAAAATAAGGATTTTGTTTAAAGAAACAGCTTAGTCTTTTTTGTTAGTAGAATGCTGGTACTGCAGTGATAAGAATTAACTGCTGGTCTACTTTGATACATGTTCTCTCTGCAATTAGAAGTATTTTAATCTCTAGAATAATCTAGACTTCCGTGCTATGTGTATGCTCAAGTCTCTAAACTCAAAATCTATGGGTGTCTAGTTTAGATGTTCTGGTAGCTGTTCAAGCTTATATATTTCTCACTCTGGCCCATAAGTGCTTCTCAGTGTGGTCTCTTCACAGTAGTGCCTGTTTCTCACTGAACACTCTGGAATTACTTAAAGAGAATTCCTGTACATCCAACCATCTAGCTGAAGAGACTGGGAAGAGTGGCTGTGCATGAGGAACGAAGAGCAGCATCTCTGCATCTATTGCCCTTTTAGGTCCATATACTTAAAGGGCTTTCTCACAACATGTATATGACATTTTTGCTTGTTTTGAAGTACTGTTGTTTCATGGTTTTTTTCTGAAGTCATTTGTTACGGCTGTCATCTTTAGGGATCCCTCAGGTGTCTGTCATTGGTTTTCTTTTTTCTCTTCTCTGCTTCACTGCCATTTATGGCAGTGACTCTCATAGATTTCTTTTTGAGTTGCTTCTTGATTATCATTAAATGAAACTGCTCCGAAGTTGTCACTTCTCCAACAGTGCTGGAAACTTTGCTTTTGTTCACGAAGGCTGTCACCTCTGGTGAGACCTCAGGAGAGAGACAATTTATTGCTTCATCTTATATGGCTTGTAGCCAAACACATCTTTTTAACTGTTATTATTAGGTAACAATAAGAAGTGGGGTGTGGGGAAGGTGAGCATGCCAGTAAATGTTTGGAAGGCCCATTTTTCAGCAAATCTGTGGTTCTTCTTCTCCCTCCCCACTCCCCAAGTCTTTTTCTTCACTCTTTTCATATCCCTACTAATGCAGATAAAAGTGATGAGTTGCTGACCATTTCCCTGTTACTGCTGAATTTTACCCTTTCTTTCATTCCTAATATCCCTTCCTCCTCTACTCCCTCTGTGCTTGCTACCATTCATGCTTGCAACTTCAGCACTGTTTTCAGCACATATTTTCAGATATAGAAAACAGCTAAAACATGTAAACACAGCATTCACCTGTTACATGGGCATGTTTTTGATTCATATGCGTATTAGTAATTGGATAGTAATTAGCTACTATCCGCTAATTCAGATGCATTTTTTTCTCTTGAAACTAAGTTATTCTAGTGTAATAAGATTTTATAGCACTAAAATGTAATACTATTTGTGTCTATACTATGCAGATATACTGCATTGGCCTCCAAGAGCAGGAATAGAACCTGCTTTTTACAATTATTTATGGAGATAAGCTTGTGTCTGCTTCTGTGACTCAGGAGCACAAGAACACCCATACCTGACCAAAATAGCTCAACATATCTTTTTTCTTCTTTCTAGAACTGAATGCCTGAATGAGCATATGCTTGTAAGAAGTTTGAAATAATTTATTTGATAAGTTGTTCAAAATCCTGGAGTTTTATATCTCATCATGTCTTGAGCAGTAATGATGCAGAACTATGGGATATGAGACGCTGATTTGATAGAAATGAGTATAACTGTCCTGAAGTCTTTGAAAAACTAGTACTTTCATCTGGCAGGAAATGGAATTTACCATCAAGTCTATGATAATTTCAGAGTAAAAAGCAAATGAATGATTTAACAATGAGCATAATCCAGCTTCAGAATAGATTACTTAGCAATCTAATGTACTGTCTTTAAATCCCCAGTGGATTAATAAAAAAATGATTTTGTGTGGTTTCTTGGCATAGCCTATCCTGCTGTAGGCTAAACTGAAGATTAAGATGGCTGATTAGAAAGGTCCTTTCTGGCTCCAAAATGTGCAGATACATGAAAACTAATTGGTAAAGGGACAAAAGACCAGCATTCACTGTGATAGACACTTACACTTGCATATCACCTCACTGATTTTTGCATGTGTTTGATAAGTTGATATGAAATATTCAAAGACCTAACAATACTGCATTTCTGATTTGAATGCTAGGAGACTTCTGAAAAAATGAGCCCCTATCAAAGGAACCATTTAAAAGAAACCACACCAGTTATTCTTTGAAAGAAAGGTAGTTAGCATTTAGAAGCTTGATTGAAAAAAAAAATATACAAATCTTGTCCAACATGTGAAAACTGATCACTGCTTGGTATCTTGTCTTCTTTTTAGTTTTTTGACTTCGTTCTCAGGAAAACTAAATTTAAGAGTAACTGAGGAAATGGGCATTCTGCCTCTTCCTTTTTGAAGACTGAGTCTTCAGATTCTTGGACATATGACTTCAGTTGAGGTTATTTTTATTTTTTTAAAAAAGACTTCATCCTTTCTAAAGCAGGACTGCCCACAAATGAAGCGTGTAATTCTTATATGAAACTAAATGGATTGCTTTCTCCTTGCTAACAGGAAAAGCAGTGATGGCTAAGCTGGAAGACATTTTTCCAGGATCCCTGTGTGCTAAGAGTGACCAAGGTGTTTTCATATGGATGACTTAAAATCAGTAGGCAAAACATTATACCACAACAAGCTAAACACCTGCGATGCAGTTCCCAAGAACCATGAAACTTCTCTAAACCTATTTTTGCTCTTACTTGATGTTTTTAGGTAAATGTTTATATTCTATTGCTAGATAAGTAGAATGGAGTTTGTAATTTTAACCACTTTTCAGGCAGTTTGTACTATTCTTGGTAAAAAAGCATTCTTGAGTTATTTTTATGGTAATTTGGATTGATAAACTGTAAGTTTAGATTTAGAAAATTTATACTATGGTTGGGATAATGATATACATTAGTACAAGTCCAAAAGCACTTCATCTTTCATTTTCTCTTTTTGCTTTGTTTGCTTTGAAGAAAAAGCAAAAGAAAAATTAAAAATTTCCAAGGCGAATTGCATCTTACAGAGGAGGTGAAAGGTACTTGTCAGCTTAGTTTATCAAAAGCATAGATGTAATTGTTTTTTTAGTATGCTGACAAGGATTTATGGATACTTTGCTTACTTCTTTTTCTTGCAGAGGGAGTAGTTTCTTTGAAAATTCTTTTCAAAATTGTTTGATAGTCTTTAATTTAATTGCTGGCTGTTGATGATGTTCTGGCAACACATACTTTCTACCTCAAAGAAAGGAAGCTGAGAAAGCAAGAATAGACTAGTCCCAAGGGAAACTTTAATGAGTTATATATACATAAAGTTAGACATGAAGGGGGTAAGTAAACAGCAGAATAAATTTTGAATTGCCACTTGAGCATAGTGTGTATTTGTGAGTAGCATTCATGATTTTTCTTTCTTTGAAACATGCTCCTCTGTATTTCAGAAAAACTTGGCAGGTGGTGTTTTTTTTGTAACAGATCTCCAAAATGAAAACTGTTCTAAAGGAAATTTACTGATACCTTTAGACTGTTTCAGCTTGAGTGACAGTGTTTATGCTCAGTCCGTTTTTAGGGGGTCATCATATAGGACAGTGGGTGATGTATGTGCATAAGATTTTTGCATGCAGACTCAGAACCTATGGAAGGGATTTAACTTAGGCTACTTTTTGTGAAGGCATTGCAATTCCAAAAGAATCAATTTAAAAATTGCCAAAAACGTATGACAGAATTTGGGGGGTAATTAGAAACTTAGCAAGCTTCTGGTTGTAAAGAAAGGCCTGTCTGCAAGTTGCTTGGGCTTTGCTCAAGCTTTTGACAAGGACAGCAAGACTGTCGATAGTATTACTGTTGAGTGTTTTAGGAAGCAGCTGTGTCCATCCTTCAGTGTTAGTTTCTTTTGTTTGTATCTCCAGTGCAATATACCAGCCGATTCCTGGAAGTTGTAGGTGTTGTCAAGAATGCTCTTCCCTTTGCAGAATGGAGGACAGTGGATTACCATCTACAGGAAAATCCATTTTACAGAAGATTTAGCCACCAGGATTTGGCAAGAATAAATGAGATTTGTGTTCTGTACTAAATTTTGGCATTTTGTTTGGCTAGATGCATGCCAGCTTGCTCTGTACCTAGCCAGAAATGCACCTCCCTACCAGTAGCCTTGGACAAAAAAATAAACATAAGCACTCAAATATGTGCAGGATAAAGAGAATTGATGTAGCTGAGCACACCAACTCACTTCTTGTCTTTGACAAGAGACTGGTCTAGTTGATGGAATAGAAGCTTTTGGGACAGATTTTCTGCTAAGCGGTAGCAGTTCACATCCTATTTAATTCCATGCACTTTGTCATGTATGACAACAGAAGATGTAAATAAGGCCTTTTGCTTTTTGGGTTATGTGTGTCCTACAGTAACTTTTATTTTTTAGCAGAGAAAGCTAATGGGAAATGGAGTACTTTATAAAGCAATGCATTGTGTACCTGTGTACCAAATACTTATGACATACTTGAGACATTTTAGTGTGTTCTGACCTTCTTTGCTAAGGCTGTCTGTCCTAACATTGATAGAAGAACTCAAGTATTAATTTATCTTTTATGACTTGCCGAGCAGCTAAGCATGTAAACAGGTAAGCACAATGCAATTAAGTGTGCTGTGTAATCCTCTGTGTAATCTCAGCAGAATGCCCCTTCATCACCTGATAGAAAGATCTTCTCTCATAGGATTTGAGGGGTCATGCTGCTTTGTATCTTGATCTTTGCTAATCCACCTTACATTTTCACATGGAGATTTTACATTTTTCTGCTTGCAGCACTTATCAACTTATATCTCTAAGAAGATAGTGGTGTGTTGTCTTGCATGCTTGACAGTCACCATGAAGTGGGAAGTCATGGAGTTCACGAACAGCTTATTTGTTAATTAAAACTGAATTATCAGTCTTGTGACTGGAATTTTGTTTGCTAGTTCTACATGAAATACTGCTCAGAAATCTGATTAGATACGAATTATGTCTTCCAGAACAAGTGATAAACAGAATTAAAAGCACAAAATGTATGTTACAGTGACGTATTCTGCACTGGTTGACACGTAAATTAAATGACCTGGTAGGTTTTGTCTGCTCAAAATCTGTATCCATGGCAATCCACACCAGGTGGTGCTGTAATACATAAGCTTTGCAGCTCTTATTCCTAGTGAGTTAATGCTTCCTCTGGAAGATAAACTATATATTGGCACTTTATTTTTTATTCCAGATTCTCTCAAAAGATAATGGTAGAAGTAGTGAGGGACTAAACTTGAACCTTGATTTTTCTGTCAGAGATTCTGGTTCTTTACATGCAATACTGGGAGCTGAACTCTTAAGAATGTCAGTATGGCAGCTTCTTAGATGGAGATATTTATTCTGCTTTACATGATGTTTTCAATTGTATTCTGAGATAATTGGCACATTAGAATTGTTACTTGAAAACTTTCAAATATGTTCTTAATGGAATTTCTTGTTAGATCCACAGTGTTGTGTCCAGGTAATGGAGCATGCTTCCCCTTCATCCAGCTCCGTTTTTCACTTGGTGTAGTCAGTCTGCTTCAGTCCACCTGATGAAAAACAGTATTGTTTTCTGCCTCTGCAATTCAGTGATTCTTTTGCTGGTGGGAAGGCAGATGCTAACAGGATCAGATAGTCTTGGACTTGATAGAGTTTAAACCTTCAAAGCATGAAATGTAACAATGTCTAATAATATTTTCTCTGGGATCACAATGGCTATTTTGTGACTCTGCACAGTATATACTTACACTGGAGTGTGTTTTTATTTCCTTTCCTGAATTTTTGTTTATAAGGCAAAATCTTGAGACTGTTAAGTTTGGTACCACTAAAGTTTGTAATATTTTCATCAAAATCACCTAAATAATGCACTCACATAAGTGCTATAGACACATTTAGTAAAACTAGAAAAACACAGCTGGCACACATCTATTTGATAGTATTAACTGAGTTTTTACAAAAATTCAAGTAATTGCAAGCCCAACTAACAAATGTCTAAATTATTTAATCTCCTACATTTCAGTAGATGTCTTGGAAGTGTATTCCTTAATCTTACTGGCATGTTTAATAACAAGGAAGGTATTTTTGTAGCTCATCCTTTGATGTAGACACTATTATTTACCAAGTCTTAAGCTGCAAAACCTCTTTGTGTCTTCATCATCAGCCAACAAGTAATTTAGATTTTGGCACAGAAAAGTTTCTAAAGTCTAGGGAAAAATTTTAAGAGTTGGGCCAAAATGTGCAGTCATGTTTCAGGTAAAAGCCACTGTGAAAATAATTGGGCTTAAGTACTGCTGGGTTTAATTTACTGTATTTTAGAAATCACTATTAGAAATTATTGAAGTCTTTCTGATCATCTGAGCTGAACTGCAGGTTTTACCTAACTGGTACTGTTCAGTCAGACTCTTTACTTATTTTTGTGGGTTCTTTGATGGGAGTTACCATGTTGGTGTTTTGGTTAAAATGTTTTTAACATCTGTGGCCCCCATAGGTTCACTCCTAATGAAATATGTGGGGTAATTGGGATTTCTTTGTCTGTGTTTAGTGAGATCATTGGGACAGTTCTTCATCTGTCTGCGTATTTCTGCTGATACTATTTTCACTCTGTTTATTCCTTTTGCTTATCTTCTTTGGTGTCATGCTCTGTTGGATACCTTGTGCTTTACTAGTGGTTTACTTGCCCTCCTTTTTATTTTTCTTTAGGCGTAATTCATGTTTCTTCCTTCTGTTGCCTTCTTTATAACATCTTCATCTCTGCTTGTTTCAATCATCGCTTCTTAGATGGTTAATTTCCAAGTGTGAGTATCTGTGTCTGATTCTCACACATTTTTCTGTTCTCAGATCTTTAGGCTTTTCTTCCTGGATGTCCTTGCGTCTCATTAGCACATCCCTGAATGTTCAGTCAAAAACAGCATTTTGCCTCTTAGTAATTATTCCTTACTGTGCACGTTTTGTGTAATTTCCCACTCCTCATTTAGTTTTCTCTATTTCCCTCTGTATGTTCTGCACTTGTTTCAGTCTTCTCTTTCTTAGCTCTTTGTGTCTTCATAAAAAGTCTTTGATTTCTTCTTCTTTGAAAGCCCTGGATGCACATACAGGAATGATATGGTGCAGAGCTGGCACTGTGGAAAGGCACCTGGGGGTCAATGGCAAGTTGGACACGAGTCAGGAGGGGCCACCCATGTCCTGGGATGCTTCAGGCCCAGCATCACCAACCAGGCAAGGGAGGGGACTTTTGGAGGGGTAGAATGCAAGAAAATAAAGGTAGTGCAGAAGGTAATCTCACCCCTGAGGAGTTGCAGCTGTACTAATCCCCAAAGATTCGGAACAGGCCTGCCCTTAACAGGCCGCAGCTGTGTCCTGTGAGGATGAGTGTTATAAAAGAGTGGGTTAGCTGGGTGAAGAGAGAGCTGGAGTTTTTTTGGCTGTGTTGTGAAAAAGGAGGCAGTGCTGTGAGGAGCTGTCCATGAGAAATCACCAAGAAGGAATGGGAACTTTTGCAGTAAGATGACAACAGGGATTCGCCTGCTCTGCTCTGCACTGGGGTGGCCTCACCTCGAGCCCTGGGGGCAGTTCTGGGTGCCACAATACAAGGAAGACCTGAAACTGTCAGAAAGTGTCCAAAGGAGGCCACAAGGATGGTGAAGGGCCTTGAGGGGAAGCCGTGTGAGGAGCGGCTGAGGGCACTTGGTCTGGTCAGCCTGGGGGACACTGAGGGGAGACCCCACTGCAGTTGGAGCTTCCTGTGAGGGGCAGAGGAGGGACAGACACTGATCTGCTCCCTGTGGTGCCCGGACTGAGGGAATGGCCTGAACTTGTGCTGGGGGCAGTTTAGGTTGGATATCAGAGAAAGGATTTTCACCCAGAGGGTGGTTGGGCACTGAACAGGCTCCCCAGGGCAGCGGTCACAGCACCAGCCTGACAGAGTTCAAGAAGCGTTTGGACAGTGCTCTCAGGTACATGGGGTGACTCTTGGGTATGCTTCTGTGTGGGGCCAGGAGCTGGACTTGGTGATCCTTGTGGGTCCCTTCCAACTCAGAATATTCTGTGATTTTTTTTTTTGCTGTTAAAACCTTTTACTCATGCAACAATTACTTTATCAATAATCTCTTAATCCTTAATAGTGTTCTCTATGATTTATTTTTGGTTTTATGACATTAACTATTGTGCTTTGTTGTGTTACTGTGTACATAAATTTTACAAATAGTGTATTTGGAATAATTAATTTTAAGAATGCTGTAAAGATAATCCACTTGTTCATCTTTTTCTTAACAAGGAGAACATTCCATAATGATAGGATGACTTTTGTGCATACTGTTTAGCAGCTCTACTTTGTTGGACTTGAAAAGTGAGAAGTTCTTTGCAAAATTAGGCTATAACTTGGATTATTTATTGATTAATTTATACAGGGTTGTGATCTCACTTTCATGTCTCTAGCATGTCAGTATGGTGGTGTTTAAAGGCTTATTTAAAGTGCATCTGACATTTAAGTCAAATGCATATAAACTGGTTTTGGAATCTCCTCTAAACACTTCCCTCCGGTGTCCCTTAACCCAGAGCTATGCCAGTGGGGTGAGCTTTTGGGTTTGTTTCTTTGTTTTTGTTTTTTGAGGGGGTGGGAGAGGAAGGAAGAGGTTGGGCTGGTTTTATTGCTTTTGGGGTTTTTTGCTATGGTTTGTTTTGTTTTTTGGAGGTTTTTTTTTTCTTTTTGGTTTGTCTTGGATTTTTGCTGTTGTTTTTGCTCAGGTTTTTTGTGGGAAAATAAGTGTATGATTGCATATCAGATGTGTGGAAAATTATGACTTAATAAAGACTGTGGTTTTGTTGTTTTTTTCTGTAGGCATTAACATTGTTTTGTATCCTGTATCTAGTTTTCCTACAGCACTCTTTCAGTCAATACCTATACCAGTGCTTTATTTGGAAGGCTATTCAATGTTCTAATGCCTTTATGTGGCTGCATTTATTAATAGGGGAAGGTTCTACTCATCTTTTGATTGTTCATGTCAGTTATTCATGGTACAGTGTTCCCTCTTTACATGTTAATTTTAGGCAATTACCTGCTCCTCAGCTTCCTCCAGCTGCCACTGACACCTCCTCAGCCCGCTGGCACAGCTGTGCCACCCTCCTTTCCTTGGAAGCTGTGCCTTCTTCAGGTCTTCTACCAAATTTCTTCCTGCTCAGTGAGCTGGCAGAGGAGCCTTGTGGACAGTACCCCATCACTCTTCCTTGGCTGCAGCCTTTTCTGTCATTATAACATGGGTGGTATTTGTAAAGGTCTGCAGTTATTACTGTGCATATCAGAATGTGCAATATCCTTACATTTTTATAATTCACAGCCCAGTCTTAAGTGTGGTGTGTCACACCCAAAAAACAGGGCAGGCCTCTTCAATCGTGAAACACCACATACATCTGAGTCCTCTGGTGGTCTCCTGTGACTTCCACAAATGATGGAGTTTAGTTCAGTCTGGCAATTGTTTTCCTAAGTGCCGCTTCATCCCTTGAGTAATAGGGGTTAGGCCTAGCTTGGGCTGCTCTCCCTGTGTGTTGCTAGGTGTGGCTGAAATTCTCTAACTCTCAGGTGTTATCCTTCCTTCCTTAAGGGGTCGTGTTCCAGTTGCTTTCTGAGATATTTACCTTGGGTGGGGCATCACATTTTATTAGTGTCTGAGTAGCTGGGAGCATTCCAGGGCTGCTGCTGCTTCACCAAGCAGGTAGCAGAGCATGGCCCACCATGCCTAGGTTGAAAGACTGGAATAAGGAGCCCAGTCTGACACTGGTGTCTGGTGCTATTTCCCTCTCAGTTGTGTAGAAAGCCTTACATTATAGCTTTGAACATTATGGCCTGTGTGCTAGCTCAGCTTTGTTCTACAGTCTGTGCTGCTGGTGTAGCTGCTTGAAATATTAATGGTGTGAATTCATTGCAAAAAGGGAACCAATGCCGTTGAGTATAATGGCTAAATTGTCAACATATGTTTCTCAATATTTAGAATTTTGTTTTTCCTACCAGTGGTATATATGTAATATATCATTGGTATAATATAAAAGTATAATTATTTCTCAGTGTAAATAGTGCTGTAGTCTAGCAGAATGGGGTTTTACTGTTTAGTTACAGCTTGAACTGAATTAAGTGAAATAAGCTGCAAAGGCAAGTATGTCTTTTCACAGGAACTTTATCAGAGTAGTTAAATAGGTGCCTGACTCTAAAAAGAAGTAGTTTAATTCAAATGAGACCAATATTAGTAGGAACTTCAGTAACTGGTGGGCTGGATTTGTGCTGATGACCGTACTTGGACGGAGCACTCAGCCCATTATGGAATCTAGGTCCTTGATTTGTGCCATGTAGTTATGTTTCACCATAAAAACTTTTTCTTTTTTGAAATGTATAATCCAAACAGTTTTTCTTCTTTAGGATTCTTTTGTCTAGTTCTGAACTCAAACTTGAGAGCGACATCATGCACTTACAATGTTTGCACTGTTTATGCCTCTGTACCTTTCTAATTAAAGCAAAATATGTGGGCTGGAATCTCAAACTGATGTAAATCAGCAGAGCTCCATTAACTTCTGTAGAGCTATGCTTCTTAATTTCAATATTAGCTTTTCAGCAAAAATGTGGTTAGGAAATGAGATTTAAAGGGAACCAAAATTGAAATGAGTTTTACTCTAATTTATGTCTGCAAAGTGCAAATATGTTAAAATTCCCATGTTGACCAAAAAAACCCCCCATAAAATTATTTTGCTCACTGAACCATTTAAGCTGTTGATTCATCTGCAGACACATTTCAAAGTCTCCCAACTGTTAAATTTAGGAAGAAAAAAACCAAACTGATAAAAACAAGCTGTTACTTGGTTAGCTGCCCAGCCTTGTATTAAACCACAATATATGCTTTCATTGTAAGAATGGGAAGAGGTTTTTCTAGTGGATGGAACAACTGCTGGAAATCAAACTGGTACATATCATTCCCAATTGTGGCATTAATCACACCATGCAGTTGGGGAAATCATGTTCTGTCATTCAGCTTGTGTCTTCGCTGCAAAATTAATTTGAATGATCTATCTCGAATAGTTTAACATCGATGAGAAACTGCGCTGGAACACAAGGGCTTCACTCAGTGATTGAATGACTGCAGTGATTGTGTTAGTGGCTGATGAGAGGTGCTGAAGTAAGCACTAACTGCTGCTTTCTGACAGGCTGGCCAACTGGAATCAAAGCCCTGCCATGCTCAAGTTAAGGAGTTTAAAAGGCATAATCCTTTATTAAGCAAGAACAGGTTATCAGGCCTTACTGTTTCACAGACCAGGTGCAAGATTTTATGCCCAGTATTTGTTGTTTTTCGAGTAGCAGAAGAAGAATTTTCACAGAACAGAAGACTAGAAAAATGGTACTCATCTGGTAGCGTCCTTTGGTGTTTGCAAACCCTTGATCCCAGGTAAATTGAAATACACAAGCGGGTCAGTCACCTTGATGTCTTCTTCAGCTACCTTGTGCCAAGCTGTTGAAGGGAGTTACAATGACACTATTAATTAAAGTTAATAGATTTAGTAAGCTAAAATAGGCATATAAAGAAGTTTTGAAATGTTAGGTCTGGCTCTCTGGACAGATGAGATGTAATTGATCAGAGGCACTGCTTGTCTTACATCAGGTGAAAGCAAATGAAGTTTGTGGTGAGGCTCTGTTGTCTTTAAGTACTCACTGTCCTAGTCCACATTTCTTCATTTTCTGACCACTCTTTCAGCCAACTTCTGCTTCTGCAGCCATATTCTATCAGATTTCTTTTTATGACTGTCTCTGTTTTCTGGTGCACAGCTGGAATACAAGGAACCGCCTTATTTGTGCATGTTGGGGTTTTTTCTCCTAACTGATGGAGGAAAATCTAAATAGATCCTTATAGAGAGAATGTGAACAAAACATACACAGCACATATATATATATATATGTATTTCTGATATATGTTAGGAGGATACGATTTCCTCTTCAATTCACCTAAACTAGTTCTAAAAGAGCAAAACCAGTTTCTGAACCATGTGATGTAATGAGATGAAGATGATACAAGCTTATTTTAAGACAGAAGAGTAGTGCAGTGTTGCTCCTACATGGGCAGAAGTGAAAGCAATCTGTATATTTTGCAGCTTTATGTTTAAATTCCTTGAATGGCACTGCAGAGTGTTGATGTGGCTAACACAGGAGACTTGCCTTATTTAGACTAGACTCAAAAGCATCCTTTGAATGAGCAATTTCTACATGTATTTTGCAGGCACCATCTTGGTGTGATGTTTCTTAAGAAAATTTTGGATGTTGCTCTGAGAGGTTTTTTAATTTCACATATATGGCTTTAGAAAGTGCTTTATAATATAGGACCAAAATATGTGCTACTGTTTCGTGTGATTAGATAAGTATGTCATTTTCCTCTTGCTCCTCTTGTTGAGAGTTTAGTGCATATACTTCACTGAGTTTTTTCTCTGCCTTCATTAGCTTTCAGATGCTGATTCTTTTCCTACCATGTTCTGAGACTCCATAATTCCCTGTCTTTATTTTTGTAGTTACTTCAGTGATATTTATAGACTAATTACTTCCCATGGCGCCTTTCTGATGGTCCAGGTAGATGTACCTTTCTTGCTTCTCAAGGCTGGACAATATAGTTTGGTGCCTGCTAAGCCTTTTGTGAGTATCTATCAGGTGCAAATACATTTTTGATATGTTGGTTTGGGATTTTCTGCAGAATGGTACCTCATAGTCTGTATGCAGACTGAATAGTAAACCAGTGCAGAATGAGGTGGGGAGAACTGATCAATTTGCTTGTCAGGCAGTGGTGTTTGCAAAGAAATGAAAACTGCTGGCACTGTTTAAATTGTGTGCACTATTGATGGCTGCTTGGGCTTGAGAAGAGCGTGCATGCATGCAGTAACAGTGGGATGCCTGGTTTTACAAAGCAACACTCCAGACATGCAGCTTGAGGATTTGTGCGGAAATGGAGAAATACCTGAGTTCAGAGGAGCTATTTGTAGAACCAGCAGCAGTGAAGCAGGAGCTCCAGCTATGACCTATATATCCAGGCTTCCAGCTGGGCTTGTGCCATATGAGCTGAGGCTTGTGTGACAGTAGTTCCTCTGTTAATGGTATCTGAGCTGGCTGGATTAAAGAGAGGGGTGTGTGTGTTGTTTGACTGTACTTTCTTCTACACTTCATTTCTGAGGTCTAAAAAAAGCCTGTACAGATCTTTCATGATTGGGCTGTGACATTACTAAATTGATGTACCTTTTTCCCCTTATTTCCTTCCTTTTGCTCATTTCACTTTAGTGGCTTTTGGCCTTGCATTCCCCTTTATCTAGCATTGCTCTGAGTAGTTTGCCTCTCCTTCTTTCTGTGAATTGATATGAGCTTTATTGCAACATTTATTTACAGATACCAAATAGCCATGGAGTAGCATTCTGTGTGATTGGAGGCAGCATGAGAAGGACTGTAATGTTGGATTGTGAAATTATTTTAATGTTTATCTTACTACTTTCCAGTAGTGGACTCTCTGCTGTTTGCCTCTAATCTACATCAATATGACTTTTATACTGGAATAACTACTATGCATTTAGGAGATAAATCAGTTTCCCTTCCTGAAATCTCCGGTGCTGCTTAGTAGGCAGTATTAGTATGTGGAAATCTCCAGATCTTCCACGAAGCTGGTTTTTACTTACCAGATTTCATATCAAATATGAGGATATTGAAATATATTGTAGAGGCTAGAACTTAAAAGAGATTTTTCTTGAAGTACTGCATGACTGTTTACAGCTTCTCACTGAGTTTCTAGACTAATGACAGAGTGCTCCAAGGGATGCTGTCTGGGGAGGACTGTGCAAATCTGCCATTTGAAAAGTTATTTATGCAGTAAATGAATTGTGATATAGGAGCTAGAGGGTTGAGTCTTGGTTTCCTTGGATGGGATTACCTATGTGAAAATGGTGAAGCAGATTGTTCATCTGTGGCATAAGAAATGTGTTGATGCCATTTCTTATTATTGAGCAGAGACTGTGTGCTGGAACTCTCATGTGTTTGTGACTTTGAGCTAAAACATGTGAACTGAGAAGTAATGCGAGTAATCCTGTGTGCTCAAGAAGTGTAAACCTGGCCCTACAAAATTGTGATGTTTGTTTAAAAGATGAACAACAAGTCTGGGTCTCTTTTTTTGTTTGTCTTCTGGGTTTTGTAAATCTTTTAGGTTTTTGGGCTTGTGCCCTCTTCTACAAGCACAAAGCTACACGCAGGATTTTTTTTAAGTGAAAGCTGATGTTCTTACATAATTGCACTATTTCAGGACCGTGGTTTCAGAAAAAGTAAAAAACCAAATATGATATATTTTACAAAGAAGTAATGAGACTTGGCTATACCACAAGCGTGGCTCACATGGAAAAACTATTGTGCTTCTCATTTCTGTATGAAAATGATTCTTTCAAAGCACCAAGGGGTACGTGGAACCAAAAGTTACAATGGGTGCTTGACTTCAAAGCCTGACTTCATCCAGAGGTTTTTAACACTGTTGGAGGGTTGTTTTGAGAGCTTATTTGGTGCAACTTAAAATAATTTTCCAAAATTCAGCTTCCTTCCAAGAGAAAGGCAAAACTTGGCGAATTAACCAGCAGATCACAGTTCGTGGCCTCAACAGCCTGATTTTTTTAAGGGCTGGATAGGGCTTCTGAGTTCCATGGAAATGTTGACTTGCCTGTGCTGAACTGCCTTGGATATTCTGGCCTCGGTAAGGTCACCAAAGAGGCCTTAAGGCTTCTGCCTTAGTGCAGCATCTTTGAATTTTACTGATTCCCTCTTGGTTAAAGGAGTTTTTTGGACAAAGTACAGGAAAACTCACTGTTGGAAGCAAATCTAAGTTGGCAGGAGTGGAATAAGTGTTTGAATTAGTTCTTTTTACAACTGCCTTCCATAATTTTCCTTTTATATCCGGAAAGATAAGCTTCTAAGTAAGAAAAGTAAACAATACCCATGCATACCCATTGTATGCCTTTCTCTGGTCTTAGTAGGCCTGACTTAAAGTCTGCTGTTCCTTGGCTATCTCATGCCCATTTGATTCTAAAAAAAGCAGTTTGTTGAACTTAATCTTAGCCTGGTAGAATCTTAGCCATGTATAGTTTTTGTGCTATTTCAACTTGAAGAATATCACAGTTTTCCTAGATTTAAAATTCCTACTTGGATGGGGTATATTTTAAGTATTAAATTTCGTTTCCTTTTCTATGCATTTGGGGGAAAAGAATGGTGTGTGCCAATACAGCTGCTTTTAAATGAGCCATGCTGAAGCTTTTACCAAAGTAGAAGGGATTCAAAAGCTTATTATTATGCACTCACTGTACTGAAGGCACAATAGCAGAGTTTCATTTAAAGTGCACTTCTGTTCTGAATGATAGCTGCTGTGCCAGCTCTTGTGGTCGCCTAATTATTTCATCTCAGTGTTTTCTACATGTGTTCGGTTCAATTTTCAAGTAACCTGGTAGCTTTTCTGGCTACTAGCAGTTCAAACTTCATCTGTGGTCTGACTTGGATCCTGTCAATTTTGCCAGTGGTTTTACCATTTGAACGTGGTTGTCACTTCTACTGAGGGTGTACCTGGCAGGTAATAGACCATATTCTGTCTTATTTGAGGTCTGTCCCCAATACATGGAAGGAGGTAGTAATCACCCAGTTTCATTCACTGAAGAAGGGTGGGTAGAAGGAACTTCGTTGCCCAGAAAAGTAATTTTGTAGTCATTTTGAAGCAGAGATGTTCATGGAGCAGCATCAGTGATATTTTATAAAGAAAGATGTTATTTCCTATCACATCATTTATATCTGCTCTTAAATGTAATTATTTTTGTTATTAGCTCTTCCTTGGTAGCCAGCTTTTACTTTTTGAAGGGCAGTTTTGATCCCATTGCTCACGAGACATCAATGGAATAATGTTAGAATGGACTAATAACACATCCCTGTGGCAAATGAGGTCTTCAGATGTTCAGAAAAAAAGATTTCTCCTTTGGACTAAATTCACTTAACTGATCCCTCTTGCTTGCATATTCAAGCAGCACAAGGAAGATTTTCTCCCTGCTATGAAATTCTTTAGTGTGAGGAAAGCTGCCAAGGGCATCTTCTCTGGTGCTTGTTCCTTGTATCCAGCCTGCTGACAGAGTCATTTTGGGAACCAAGGAAGAGGTAGTGGTCTGCTCTGGTTGTCAAGCTATTCATTAGGCATAATGCAACAATATATCTAAGAACAGCTCCAGTGCATACTCTGTAAAAATATTTGTTAAAGTATTAAAAAATATATTTTAACTGGGGAGTTAATACCCACTGTGTGTAGAAGTGTCCTTTTCTGCCACATGGAGTGGGTCATTTCAAAGGGGGTCACTAGTCCGCAGTGTCTTAAAATTACATTACACTTTTTGTAATCTTTTCAGTGACATGCTACAGTTTGTCTGCCTGACTTCAAAGCTCATTGTTACAGAAATCAGATTGTCATTTTTCCCCGGCAATATAGTTTGTGAACAGACCTGCAGTGAAATCCCCTTGAAGATGCTATTGACATGTCAGACAAAGCAGCATCTTCTTGGTGTTATTGTGAGGTGAATAAACTGAGTTTATAAGTGATTAGGCTGAGCAATTAGTATAAATACTTTCCATTCTTTAGTTCTGGAAGAGATTTTTGAGTCTGACTGGGAGTAAAAGAAAAATCTAAACAAGATCTTGTTGAGCTTGAGCTGAGGATACCAAAACCTCATAGTGTGATGTTTGATTCTCCAGCTTGTTTGCAGCTGGAAGGCTTGCCTGTGAAAAACATAAGGAATGATTCTTTTCTGAAGGGCTGAAAAGTTGCCTGACCTTTTAATAACTGCCCTTTTTATGTGAATCACAGCACTGATTGTTAATCCAGTCATTATCCTTTTTCCAAAAGGTAGTGATCTTGCCAGGGACATCACTTCTTATCTGTATTTAAAAAGGACACAGCCAAAGAGCTCTCTCCTTCAAATGAAACAAGATGCTATAGACCATAGAAGCTATAGACTTTGAGGAAGCAAAAAAGGAAAGAGAGGTGGAGAGGGAGTGTCAAATGTATGAAGCTCAGAAGGAGAAATTCCATGCAGAGACAAATTCCATGTAGAAGACACAATTATTTACTGGTAACTGACGTCTTTAGTTAATTCATAGGACAGTCAAGAGGTAGTACCATTTAAACTGTTCACATTATTCCATGGGTGTTTATTCAGTCCTGAGAACCAGAATTATTCCCCCAGAGCCTGGAAATGGCATGTCATATCTGAAAAAGCTGCACTGGTGCTGGACCCTGGCGGTGTTTGAGCCGCTTTGCCAGCCTTGGCTCAGAGCAGTGTAAACAGAGTTATGAGTCAGTGAGTGAAAAAGGGGAGAAGGTAAAAATTTTTTTAACACCCTGGTTTAGGAATCTGACATGTGAAATAAAAGGGTTGGGGTCCATAGGTGGCATTTGGAAGAATACACTCATGCTTAGTGGAAAACTGGTAATAAGAGAAGATGCTAGAAAAGTTCAGAAATGGTCTGGAAGCCAGGGAGAAAAAAACCAAGCAAAACATTATTTCAAACCTTGGGAACCTTTTAGAGGTGGTTTTTTTTTTTTAGTAACACAAAGGTTAATGCATGAAATGCTGCTCTCTGGTGTGTGGATGTGTCCTCATATTGCAGTGCTTGTGTATTCTTGGGTCCTCACTGAGTCCTCTAGATCATGAACTGGGATTTCATCATGCCTTTTAATTTTTTGGTTGATAGATAATTCTTAATGTGCTTTTTCATTGTTTGAGATCAACTTAATGAGTCAAAATACATTGAGTTTCTTCTCTCTTTTATAAAAAAGTAAGTCTAGAATTTAATAAGCTATTAATTTTACTTTTTATTGTAGCTAATCCAGTTTTGTATAGACATTTTCATAACTTCATAATGACAGAGAATTTTCAAGGCTATTTAATAAATAATACCATTCTTTACAATCATATATTAAATGGATTTGATGGTTGAGAATTGAGTCAGTTATTTGCTTCATAAGCTGCTACTTTTCCATTGCACATATGATTGCACTTGGGAGTCCTCTTTTGGTTGAGCAATGTAAATTGAATTAATATACCAGAGAGATAAAATTTGTTCATAATTCTACTGTTTATGAGGTGAGGGGTATGGAGGAGGATGCTTAGTGTGCCTCCTTCCAGATGGTACTTTGCCTGCAAATAGAAAACTTGATCTTTGGCATCACACAATTTTACATGGATGCACAAATGCCTCTCGAAGTAGTTGGGTGGTGTTTCAAATAGTTTCATTGCTCTTCATTTGGATTATTGTTATTGTTCCCTTATTGTTGCTTAGGTGGTATAATTCATGAGACAAGTTTACTCAAGAGTTATCTCTAGAGAAGCATCCTTGCAGAATTTTTCAAATAAATGTGTATTTCTTTGAGTAACCCATTCCTGATTTGCAGTACGACTGCTGCCTATGTTTCTATGCAGCAAAAGCTGAACTGATGGAAAATCCTCAAGTCATCCTGCTACAGAAAACTGGAAACAGCTGTCTAATGGGAATGGGAGCTTAAAGCTTGATAATTCTTACTTTTTCCAGAGGGCATCTGACATGATCAGTGAACTGTTCATTATTTCTTCTTTGGTCCTTTTAAGATTTGTGTGTTACCAGCTTTCATGGTTAAATGTGATTGCTGAATGTACCATTTTTCTTCACTGCCAATTTAGAGTTAAGGGACTGTTAGCTTGTGGAAAAAAAACCAAAAAACTTTAATGTACTATGGCGCATATATGATTTTCTAATGACTATTCAAATCCATTACATCTAATTTAGGAAAGTACTATTAAAAAGGAGGACTTCCATATGACACATTTTATATTTGAGTAAACTAGTTTCACTGTGATGGTAAGATCTTAGGGTTTGACTTTGTTTCTGGTATTAATACTACATTACATAACTGAAGCCAATGCTTTTCTATGAGCAAAAGCGACCTGCTATTCTTTTCTCAAGTCCACAATTACTGTCACAATATTTACAGTGCACAGGTTGTGCAAGAGGATTAGCTGAGTGTGTTATGTCGTTTCCTGACACTGCCTACATGTACAGAGGTCACTGCTGTCCTCATGAGACTGTTCCACTTCAGCACCTGGAGTAATAGGTGAAACATGACAAGGGACTGACCCTTTTGACATTCATGGTAAAGAGAATATGGAAGGATGCTTTCCAAGTTGCTAACCATCTTTCTGTCAAAATCTTCCCAGTGCCCTGATTTTGAAGAGCAGTGTGGGCAGCTAAAGTCACAAATGTTTTAAAAGCAAGACTAATTCTAAGACATACTTATCCTATTCATTGCAACTCAGCTTATATAGGGTCCTTGCATTCAGGGAGATGCTGTTGGAAGGAGTGATGATTTTTTGGCGTTCAATCAAATCTTGCAGCAGATCAGTATGGAATTATAATTTAGTGCAATTTGCAGTACCATGAAGTCTGCTGCAAAACTTGTGTCACACAAACTGTTGATATCTTGCTGCTGACACCAGGTAGTGATGCATGCATTCGCTTGGCAGGTACAAAGAAACTCACTTCTGCACACAGTGATGAGTTTGTTCTCTGTCACTGAGACACAACTACAGGTGTATGGACACAACATCAAGCCTGGGGAAGATGAGGATCTGGAATGTGGGAAGGGAATTGCCCACAAGCAGAAATATACTTTAGGGCAGAGGTGCCTAAAGCTGTTTGCAGTGCTTAAACAAATGACACAAAGTTTAAGTATTCAAGCTAGCTTGTGAATTTGATTATTTAAGGGGTAGAAGTGGAAGTATGTAATTCTCTCTTCTGTCTATCCTTCATCCCCTTACACATCTGTTCTGTGTGAGTCTGATGATCAGCAGTCCCTGAGTGCCGGGGCAGGCACTGGAATCTGTAGCTGTGGCAGGGCGTGAAGGGACATAAGAGCAAAGATGTAGGCATGAAAAGGGGCATTGAGCTTTGGTGTAGATCATGTGCCTAACCCCCTGCCTGCAAAGGCAGAGCTGATTGCACATAGCCTTCAAAAATCTACAGAACCATTTTCCCTGTCAGGAAGAACCTTAAGAGTTGTAGCAGGCTTGAACACTTAGCAGGTGTTAAGACTTGGCATGTTTGTTGTGAGTAAATCAACTGCTAATAAGGTGAAGAAATCACATGTCAAGGCAGGTTATAAAACCACAGATCCACGTGGTTGTTGAGATGGTTGTCAGGCTTAGGGGATTCTGAAACTTCCCTTCATTGGCAGCCTGCCTGTCAGGGTATGGGTAGGGCATGTGGGAACAATGCTCTCAGGGTACCCAGAATTAATCTGCTCACAGCCTACGTCAGGGCAGGTGTCACGGGCACGCCGGGGTTGCCCCAGCTGCTCCGTGCCAGCTCTTCTCTCCAGAGCCAAGCAGGAGCTTATGCTCTGCAGCTGCCCTTGCATTCTGCTCTCAGGCATGCTCTTTGCATGCCTTGTATAGCTCTCTAGCCACAGACAGCTCAGCCAGAGCTTTTTATCAAAGGTGAATCATGCTTTCTGTCATGCCATAAGCAAGGATTTTTTTATGTCCGTGACTCAGAGAAGAAGGCGGTGGCGTCCCCTCCAAGTCGTAACTGGAGAAGGTGCTTTTGTTTCCCCACTCACTTAATGATTGGAGAGAGGGAACAGATTGATGGCAATTTCAATATAGACTTGGCTTTCTTGGTGCCCTCCCTTCCTCCTGAGATGTGTGCTGGGTAAGATGAGCTGCAGGACCCATGAGTTTGCAACAGTACCAGCAGGATAAATATTTCTGTATTTCTATCTGGTTTTAAGATGATGGGTGTATGTTCCCCTCCTTTTTTTGGCAAAGGTTAGCCCCATTAGATGTACTGCTCTTCATTTAATCTCCTTCTCCCATCTGTTCTGTCTCTTTTCAGTAGAAACCAAGGAGATGTAGCTCCCACTCAGGCAGACAGATAACTCCATCTCCCATACATGAGAAAATATCTCTGTGTGAAGCAGAGCAGTGCCTTGCTGTGCACACATATCAGATGTACCACGAGGGCAGACTGCTCTCTCAAACTCTGATAATGTCATATTCCCTGTCAGCTTATACAGATGAGGGAATGCCACTGCCCCCTTCAGCTAAGTGTTGAATTCCCAGGCCTAAAATAGGACCCAGGGGAATCCAAACAGCTTTTTCCTGAGAAACCAGGTTATCACAGTAGTAGGTAAGAAAAACAAATAGTTCAAGATACTAAAGCCATAATACAGCTAGTAAATAAAGAACAGTGCATGTAGCTAAGGTATACAGAATTTGTAGATAATTGTTAGACCAAACCTGTGATTATTTGGATAATAAAGCCATAAAGACAGCAAACGTTTATACAGTAAAATTCCATACTGTACCTTGGAACTCACTGGTAGGTGGCCGTTTCATTAAGAAAGAAATCTTGTCTACCAAGCTCCAGAGCTTTGTTTGTTTCCTGACTTTTATAGAAGATTTTGAATTGTCTCATTGTGAGAAAAAATTCACACAATGAGTTCTTTGTAGAGAGGAGCATTATCTTTGAGAAAAGCTGTCTTCATGTTAGTTCATGTAGTATTACTATTACCTCTGTGAGACAAGCAGGTGTTCATTACAAGTAGTTATTTATTACGAATGCTGTTATCACCAGAACATACTGTTATCTCTGTCTAGGAAGCAAGGCAGTTTGTAGTGAAGCTGCATTGCTTTTGTTTTGTGATCAGATGCCTACACTAGTTTTTTTTTCTTTTCTGGCTCTTACTTTTGATGTCCTCGGGAGTTCTGATTTCCTATTTAGTATTAATTTCACAGAAGTAAAGTCACCTTAGAAAGATTAGAAAAATGGTGATTTTTATTCATGCTTCTTAAAACTTCAGTTTATACTACCTTAAAAATTTTTAACATTATATTGTGAAATAATATACAGTCATCTGAATGAGATGCCCAGGTAGGTAATGGCTTCCCAGATGGCACATCCGGTGTGCCGAGATGGGGAACAGGGATATATTCCTTCTGCCATGTGGTGGCAGTAAGGGCATGGTGCTTCTGGCACAAGCACCTGTGCTGGGAGCTGCACACCTTTGCATCCAGTTATGTGAAAAGATGTGCCTCATGTGCAGGGTCCTGTTCTCATTGCTGGAGACCCAGGCCAGGGCTCTGTTCTTTGCTGTTCTTTGTGTGTTCTCACAGCCACAGCTGGAATGGAGGAGACAGAGGGCTGCAAAAACTGGGGGCTGCAGTGTGAATGATGTGTATGTCCTGAATACACGTGTGGGGGCATGGCATTTCAACCAGTGATATAAGAACAACCATATTGTGGAAGCAGCTGTAGATCTGGGTCTTTTCTCCCACTTCTCTTCCATTATGGAAGTTTCCTTAATGCATTTTTAGTTACTAATCACTTCAGATAATATTAGTTTTTATAAGGCAGAATTTATTAAAAAACACATGCCTTGTGTATTTATTAATTTTTTACTATATATTATTTCATGTGGTAAGGAGTAACTTCTCTGAAAAATTTCGCTTTTGTCAGCTAATGTAACTGACAATAAGTTCTTACAGTTGATGGTATTTTGGTATTTCAGTATTATTCCAGAAAGGTATTCCACTCTCATGGAGGGAATGATATATTTTATACTAGGTATTACTATATTACTATATATAGCAGTGTTTTACTACAAGGAACCTACTTGGCTATTACATGCATATGTGCTTCTGTTGGCGTCTTAAAATGTTTATAAAATATATAAAATAGATTAAAGCATTGCAGATTGCTGCATCTTGACCAGTAGTTTGTGAGTTATCCTGTACTGTGTTCCTGTAAGAGTGTCAACTGTGATTACACAGTGTCTCAAAACTACAGAGCACTAAAGAGATTCTGAAATGGCAAGCTGTAATATAATACATCAGAAGAGGCACTTATGTCTGGTCATATGTTTCTGCAGATGCTTCCCTGTTTTTCATTCTTCTGTTTCTACATGCTGTGTACATTTTTTTTTTTTAAAAGTATGTTTTTCTTCCAGCCATTAATGAGTTTCCTGAAGATATATTTACAAATAAAGAACGTCAGCAAGGAGGAATTCTGCTTCATATCATTGCTGTAAGTTGTTCTCTGCCATGCTTCCTTCTTGTTTTCCTTTTATGTTACTTATTCTATTTTATTTTTTAATAACATGTTAATTATTATAGTGACCTTACTATGTAGAGTTCTGTATATATGAGCAAGTTTTTAATACTTTGATTTCAGTATTTCTAATACATCTCTATGAGTACAATTTCTTAAAAGGTAACACCCTGGGGACATGGTATAGTAGTGGACCTGGTATTGTTGGATTAACAGTTGAGCTTGATGAGCTTAAGGGTCTTTTCCGACCTAAATGATTCTGTGACTCCATGATTTAAGAAAAGTATGCAAGTCTGAATTTGCAGTACCTATGCATTCATCCTCTTGGAGATAAAATCCTGGCAGAATGGATCACATGACTTGTATTTCACATTATATAGACAGAGTATGGGATTCCTTCATTATTAACATCAAGCATGATGTGGAAGTTTCTTTAATCTCTTTCTTTTCTCTTGTGCCTCTATGCAACAGATGTAATTATAATTTAAAAAGCCCTAAAGCCACCCTGAAGAAATATAGAAAATATAATGTGGAATTTTATTTTCTCTTGTATTAAAAAACAAAGCAAGTGAGGTCTGCAGGCTACTGTTTCATTCCCAGCTCAGGGAAAGTAAAGTATAAAGGAGTTCTGTTTGATGGACAGCAGCAGGATCAAGCCCACTGCATGGGCACAGCACATAAAGCTGCATATCACAGTGGGAAAATCACACCTATGCAGGGAACCAGGATCATTTGTAAGCATTTTCGTGCGGTGATCCATGGCCAGAGTCCTTTTATTTGTAGGTGTAAATATTTCCTGAATATTGTTCATCGGCCTGATTTTACTTTCTATATAATTACTTGGTTTGATAATTAGTTAAAAATACAGAAGATGACTTCATAACTTTGTAGCTTTACCTGTTACTTTTCATTAAATGACATGTGTTGTGGCATCCTGTTCTCTTAAAGTGTGGTACCTTTCATATTTTAGGGTCTGACAAATGTTCCAAATGAGATCTTACATTCAAAAATCTGGTTTTATGTTGTAAATTTATCAACAGGAAGATTTTAACTTGGAATGAAATAAAAAGTGAAGCTATACTTTTGCTAGTTTGAATAAAGGTACCATTACCTTTTTTCCTTTTTTCTTCTACAGGAAAAATCTAAATTATTCCTTGAATGTATTTTCTTTACAGGCTCTTTATATGTTTTACGCTTTGGCCATAGTATGTGATGACTTCTTTGTTCCATCCTTAGAGAAAATTTGTGAGGTATGTTAAAAAAAATTATCACTCTTTTAGAGATTTATTTAGAGAATATTACTTAGATATATTATTTCCCACTAAAAAAAATGAACCAGTGTTCTGTGCACACCTGTTTCTCTGGCCACACTGAAGAAGAAAAAAAAAATCAAAAGATTTAATGAGATTGGATGGCAAACCCAACTCTTAAATACCTGAGGCATGTAACTAGAAGAGATATGGGTTATGGATGGGTTGGATTTATTATTGTACTCCTTTTTTGAAAAGTAACTTGAGGAAAGATATCATAGATAGAAAAATTATTGTGGTGGCTATGCAAATCTTATTGCACATCTGCCACCATGTCAGCAAGGAGAAAGGAAGTATACATGGTCCTGGCATAAGTGGAAAAAAGGGAAAATCTGTGAGAAAAGTATTTACCTTGGATATGGACTCAGAATAAAAATCCTTTATGCAAGAAAAAAAAAGTAAAATAATGGCTTTACCTAATTTTGAGAGGACTTTGCAAAATTACTTTTAGGATTCTAATTGAGTTGATTGTGACAGGGCTTGTAAATGTATGATTTTGGTGAACAAAATAAATACATAATACAGATGTAGATTTTAAATCCTTTTTAAACACAAAATGAAAATCTCCACCTTTGCTTTTAAACAAAACTAAGAGTGACCATGTTCTGAAAAACTCCTGTTTTTTTTTTTTTGTAGCTAGTTTAAAAGTCTCTTTTCCTGTTACTAAATGTACTAAATACCTGCTGGTTTTACTCAGAGTTATAAGCTTACACTCATCAGTAGAAGAACAAATAGAATAATAAGGGAACACTAAAATACTCAATTGGGATCTTTCCAGGTGTTCAGTATTCAGCATGCACCTTAGACACCATATTTAAGTTATATTAGTTGGTTGTACCAATTACTGGCTACTGATCCTTAATAAAATCTTTACACTTTGGTTGTACCAATTACTGGCTACTGATCCTTAATAAAATCTTTACATTTTGTCTCACATTCTGCTGAACATCTGAACAGCTACCAAGAGTTCAGATAGCACATTTAGGTTTGTGCTCCTGCAGCAGTATGACTGGTAATAGATCATATTTGTGTTTGTTTGTCAAGAAGTGGAGGATGCCATTGTTATCAGCTTAAGATGTTTTCAGGCAAACTGCTTGAAAAATACAGGATTTTTTCACTTCTCCTTTTGTCCCTAGTTACTTTTATATCCTTGAAAGAAAAACAGTTTACTAAACATGATTGAAGAGACTCTCAAAAAGGAAAAAAATTCCTTCATAAAAATGTGCTTCAAGGGAAAGATCTTCAGACTGCTAAAGTGATGCAGCCCACTTGTGCATCTGCGCGTGTTTTTGCTGGTCTGAGAACTCTAAGTTACCTATATCCTATTAAAGCTTAAGAGACACCATCATAAAAATAGATCTCTCTACCATGCCCAGCTCTCTCTGTGTCTAACTGGACTAATTTTATCTGTGTCAGCAGAGGACTCACTTTTGATTAACACAGTTGAAAAGTGAAGCCAGAATCCAGCCTGCTGTTTGTAGGATTTATTCACAAAGGTTGCATTTTTCTGTTACAAGTTTTCATTTTTGAATTTTAGAAGCCCTAGGAGTTGGGGAATTGAATGACTGTGTTTAGAGTTACAGAAGTAAATTAATGAAAACAATTTGATATGTTTACAGTCCTTTTGAATCTGCAGAGATGCATTTCTTTAATCAGCTCCATGTAAGCCACAATTGACTATTCATTTACGTACATAACTGTAGAAGTCCACAATGTGAATACAGTAGCAGTGCTGAAATTACCAATTGTTTTCTTCTAGAAACTACATTTGAGTGAAGATGTTGCTGGAGCCACATTCATGGCAGCAGGGAGCTCCACCCCAGAACTGTTTGCATCTGTTATAGGTATGGAGCCCACACACAAGCTTTTTTGAGATCTGCTGTTAAAAAATCAGCAGCAGATTAAGCACAGGTACCTGTTCTTCTGACAATTTATAATCAGCAATTGCAACTGTCAGCTAGTCTGTGGTTCATGGTATCATTAACTACTCAAAATATCTCATGAAACTATGAGTCTTCTCTCAAAACATAGAGAGGAATGTCTGATTCTGAGCACAGGACGCCAAAGAAGAGATTTATTGAAGTCCCTTGAGAAGTAATTTGATATATTTGGAAATAGATTAAGAGCAGCCCTGAGGAGAAAGACTTGGGGGTGTTAGAAGATGAGCTCGCATGATCTGTCGCTGTGCAGCCAGTGTGCACTTGCAGCCCAGAAAACCAGCTGTATCCTGGGCTGCACCAGGAGCAGCGTGGCCTGCAGGCTGAGGGATGTGACAGCTGAGAACTAAGCTGTGAAACAGAATTTACTGTTGAACTAACTAGTTGAGAAATCATTTACTAAAATGATACTAAAAGTATATATGTAAAGGTTCTAAGCCACAGCTAGCTAGACTAAAAGACCAAATTATTACACAGAGAAGTGAGCCTTAATTATGAAACATGTTTTGGGTAATCTTTGAAACGGTCTCTTCTTCACAAGTAGTACATGTTCTGAGCAACCTAAAATTAAATGACATAGGTAGTTATGTATATTTTGCTCCCTCTGCAGGTGTATTTATCACTCATGGAGATGTAGGAGTTGGGACCATTGTTGGTTCAGCAGTTTTCAATATCCTCTGCATTGTTGGTGTCTGTGGACTGTTTGCAGGACAGGTTAGTAAGATACTTGTCTTTATATAGTTCAGTTGCTTACAATTTAGAGGTTTCCATGAGCATATGTTAAAAAAAGGACAAAATCACAGACAAAAACGGCATTGTGAATAACCTCAAAGATTGGAAAGACTATACAAATGCTTTACAAATAGTGAGTGTTTCTAAAAAGTTCAGCTGTGGTGTCAGCACTCTGAACATGTAGCATACAGAGGAAACTGGTCCTAATACAGTCCTGTGTTTACGATCAACTGATCATTGGCATTTGCTGATCCTTCCTTGTACTGATGACAGTCAAAGAATCTGGGACACAAGCATGAGATTTGCTCCATTTACTCAATAGATGATTAAATTGTCTATCATATTTTTTTCAGGTAGTAAGTATATCCAGTATATCCACAGGAACAAGGAACAATTGTGTAACTGTAGTACAATGAATTTTACTTTACAATTGAAATTATGACCAAGTCAAGTATCATTAGTAAGAAATGTATTTCAATAATGGAAGTTTCTATATTATTTTTATTACTGATGCCTATTATAGATCCATTGTCTAACAGACTGGTGGATGGTAATGGTAGTGTATAACTGCATTTTTCAGAATTGTTGCTAGTAATAATAATTATTCTGCTCACCCACCTAAGTTATTTTAAGATGGGGGCTATTATTTGTCTGTTTTTGAAATCCCATATTTTTGTTGGCTGAAGGTGTGGTGTTTTTCAGGTGGTTTGTCTCACCCAGTGGGCTGTGTTCAGGGATTCTGTGTACTACACAATATCAGTGATTGTACTTATTGTGGTAAGTAGCTCTCTTATCAGTTACTGTGTTTCATTGCTTGAATTTTTGGTGGACCAGCCTGCTCATTATACACACTGGCAAATAATTATTTTCTTAGCTAGTTGTAGTGGCATCTGGAAGTGAGAGCTGAGCTCCTCAATGTTGTATAAATACAAAAATTTCATACAGCCTCGTGGAATAGGTGCCCACCATGTCCATCAGTGTCCATTCATTATGTCCCCCTAGGGTTTGTAAAGTTCTGCAGGCTAGTAGGATACTCTTATGCAGTGCAGATAGCACTCTCCTCAGGCCAAGGAGACTGCTTGATGTGGAGATGAAAAATTTTGAGCTACTCATCTATTTTAAATAGAGAAGGTGGCTGTTTCTTGCTTCTACACAGTAATTTTATTTCTGATTCTGGCTAAGTTTTTCCATGTAGAGCACAGGTGAGATACCACTTTGTTCCTCTAGAGCAGTACAGTAGGTCCTGAATGTACACATTAATGTGTCTGGTGGCAAGGCAGGGAAGAATCCACTTAGTCTGTATTTTGTAATACAAGCAGATCATTAGCTGTGTATTCAGTACCAGCAGTTACACAGGATGGAGTAAAATCTGTATAATCACTTGATCCAAGAGAAGTAAAATGCCTGCTGTTCTGCTGCAACTGGTCTAGCTGTTAGAAGGACTCAAGAGTTAAGTTTTTTTTGAATAAGTGACTTTGCTGTCATTTGCACAGCATAGCATGTAGGTACGTGAGTGCATATGTGTCTTTCACATGCTTGCACCATTCCCTTAATAGTTCTTAAAATAGCCACTGACAGGGATCTGGGTCTTGCTCACAAGGTTTGTGTTTTGTGAGCAGCACAATCCATACAGTGGAAGTTCTGGTTAGAAAGGGTCAAAACTTGAGTAGATCTGTCTAGATATAGCAGATATTTGTGAAGAAATATGACAGTTTTTTGAGATAGTCAATTTATGTCTTTCCTTTTTTCCCCCTCTTCTAGTTCATATATGATGAGAAAATAGAATGGTAAGTTGGGTCAATTATTCCATGTGGTCCTGTATTTGCCATGAGGCTCACCAGTAAATAGAGTTGTAGTGTAATTGACTTTCATTCCTCACACTGAGTATAAGCTGGATTGAACACTTAGGAAATCCTATGTGTTTGGTTTGGGCTTAGTTTTTATGATGGTCATGGAAAGCTGAAAGAAAGTATAAGAACCAGGAAACATCAAGGAAGTACATGGGCTCTGTGTAAGGCCCCAAGATTGCCATGTGCAGAGCGGGTAACCAAAACTCTTATGCTCTGATTCTGACTGCTAACATTTGTGGGGATGCCAGGGGTTCCAGTGAGCACTCCAAAGGGAATCCTAGTGGAGGATCATAGGCACCTTCTCACAATGCTCTGAGTGCCTGGCCTGTGCTTCAGCACTGAATTGCAAAAGGCCTTGGCGTTACGATGCTCAGAGGGTAGCTGTGGTTTCAGTCTGCATAGCACATTTCTGAAATACATGCATTGCAGTTTATTTGCATGTTTATTGAAACTTGAGAGTCTGCTTCCCCTCTCATTCTGCTGAGACACCATCTAAATCTTAATGATGTGAGTCCTGTGTGCACAAATGTGAACTTGTACCAGATGTTTAAGGCACACTCCTACATAAAACTTGTAAAGCATACAGCTGTTGGAATGGCCTTCTAACCCTTCTTTCTGTCTTTTTGAGGTGGGAAAGCCTTGTACTCATCATTATGTATTCATTCTACATACTTATCATGAAGTAAGTACTTATCCTTACTGTACCCTTTACATGTTAACTGACCATCATTCTTTTGGTCTTGTTTTGTCCTTGGCCTTCCTATCTGAGGGCAATACAGCCAGTCATGTTTCTGTATTAGATCTGTTGGGTTTTATGCTTAATGAGTTTAATTCCAGGTTTGTGCTTTATCAGCAGCAAATACTTTCATGCATCCTTTTCATAGTGCACAGAGGTAAAGTGACTTTCAGAAAAAGTTGAGAAAGATACCATTTATACAAAGGTATATAAAAAGTTTGCAGGATGCTCTGGATTGTAAACACACATCACGTCAGCTCTTACACATATTTTGTACTCCCTGGAGAAGGAGGTCAAGGAACATTAGATAGAGTGCTAAGCATGTATTTGTCTTCAGACCATCTCATACCAGGTTGTTTACTGATATCTTCTGTTGTGTCCCTGCCTCTGACAGGAGAGTCAGAGGTCTCACTGTTACTGCAGGTGTCTGTGAGTCCCCCCTTCCATTGAAGATTGCTTAGACTTGCATCCTTTGGTGCCCTTCCCTCACAAATCACCCTGTTGGAACTCCCTTTTCTCCTACATCAAGTCTTAGCAGAGTCATTGACGGCCCTCTTAGGTCCCACCCTAGTGCTAAAATAGATGTGTTCTGTCTTTAGAAGGGTATGGTCAGCAGTCCCAGAAATGCCTAAGAGCCCTCCCACAGGGTTCACAGTACTGAAAGAAACAGTGAGGTGATTTGTGAGCTGATGCAGGAGGAAAGAAGCTGCTGTATAGTGAATGTCCTGGCTCCAAAATGAACAGCTCCAGTGTTGTGCCTTCACTGAATCTGCTCCAGTGCCTTTCTGCAGTTTGCTCTATGTCATGAGAGATAGGTGCAGTCCTTGCTTTCCTGTCAGCTTGCCACTGAGTTGGACAGTCCTTTCTCTTCACTTCCTATTAATTGTCAGAGAACATGTATCCAGGCTTTGCTGCTTGCCTGCATAAGTTGTTCTCAGATGGTTTTAAAGTTTGCTGAGAAAATGCAAAAATCCAGCCTTTTTAGAGACCTTTTCTTTGCACTTTCAGGTACAACGTGAGGATGCAAAATTTCTTCACCCTTAAAAGCAAGAATGTTGGAAATGGTGACACAGTCAACAATGAGCTGGAAGATGGTAATAAATGTTATGCCTCTAGTTGTGATGACCCATCCATTCCATTACTATGGAAAGGTAAGGCTGAGCAGACAGGACTTGGAAAAAGAGTAGTTCAGGATATCCTTTTTTATTTCTTTTATGCAGATCAAAACAGTGTCACTTCTCAATTGTAAGCAGGGTTAACTGGATAATTCAGCAGTCTCAGTGTCACATTAAAAAAATTTTTTTTCTATGTTCTGAAAACAAGCTGCTTTGCACATTGGCAATTTTGCTCCATTTTATCTCCTGTTCAGTGATGAGCTACAACATTGTGAAAGAAATACATTTTTTTTACCAAGAAGAAAACCTGGTAAAAATTTTCACTTCAAAAATTAGTTTGGAATGAGAAGTTATGATGTGGATGTTGAAGGAAAGGACATGAGCAGATCAGTGGGCAAGAGACATGTTGAGTTCAGATCCTTAGAGGACTGGTTTTCACATGCCTAAACAGTCTGTATACATCACCAGACACATACGTAAAATTGAAAAATGCAGGTTCTTTGCTCTTTGTGCTCTTGTTGTAAAGGAAAGATGATATACAGCTTGTGGTACTGAAAATAAGCAAAAATACATGGGTATTTTTGGCTTGTTTGCTAAGCCTGTTTTTATCTTTGTCTTAGCTCTGTTCTCTTCTATTCTCTCTTTTTTCTGTAGAGCCAAATGATTCCACTTTCCAAGTACAAACCATGTAACTTAGTGAGCACTTGGGCTGCTCTTAACAAGTGAGGTCTCCTCACGTTGTTCTTTGCACACATCTCCCATCCTAGGAGGCTGAGCTCATCAGCAGTGTTGGTAGCATTGGAAAGATCCCCACAAATAATACCAAACAGGAATTTAGAGAATCCTGCTCTTTTCTGCTCTGGGGTTTCTTTAAGGTAGATATTGGTAGGTATACCTACCATAAGGTAGATATAGGTTTATTCAGCAGCAGCACACTTCTGCTCTGGTCCTAGATAAGATGTTTAGACAATAATAATTTTAAATTATTTCTCATAGGACATGGTGGTGCCTTTGAAATACTTTCATATCATTTTATAATGAACTTTTGGGAGCATTGGCTCTGATATAATGAGGTCTGTCACTTGCATGTGGATTTGTGTCCATGCAAGGTTCCATGCAATCTGAATACAGATGCTTCCTGTATTCAAGTGGAGACATGGGAGAAGGGTGATCCAGTTAAACACCACAGATAGTAGTGGTTTATACTTTTGAGGAATTTTTTGGGTTCTGATGTCATCTCCCAGCAGGCTCTCCTCTCGAGCCCTTGTGGAAAAGAGACAATAGCAGAGACTACTTGCCTGTGTGTCTGTTTCCTTTTCAAGGAAATGTGTAGATTATTGAATGCTTGTGAAGAACGTGCAGGAAAAAAAGCAAGAAAGCTCCAGTAGCAGCTGTGCACATCAGATTTCTTTTCTGATTTTGCCTCAAAGAGGCACTGATACTGCAGTTTCAGTCAGATTCCCTTTGCCTTCTCCAGCACCCATTACACAAATACATGCTGCACAATTGTTCAAAGAGCCAGAGTGTAGATACTGTCATAGGCAAACCTGCCTGAGAAAGTACAGAAAGGAGATTAGGGATTTGGAGTGAGCAGTGGGAGGGGAAGATGGCAGTCTTAGCCTAACTGCTTTATGTGTCAAGATGCTGTCCTAGAAAATTGTCACATGGCTGCCTCCAGCTTCTTCCCTCCTGTTCTCTCAAAATATGCCATGACCTGTCAGTGACTCCCTCTTAGCTGACACATGCTGGCTTCACTGCATTTTCCCCAGCAGCAGCTTTCAGATAGGAGCACTGCTAATAGCAAGGGGAGAGCTGGGGCTGGCCTCTGCCTTGCACTGCTCAACAGTTTGAGGATCCACCAAAAACCCTCCCTTGACTTCACCAAGGTGTAGGTTTGACCTTAACCTGAATTTCCACAGGAGGAAAGCCTGATTACTTCCCCTGGAGGAGCAGTTGCTTTGGGTGAGGAACTTTCTTTTAGCAAGGATAGTCTGTTGCTCGGGGTGCAGGTGAAAGGTGTAACCCTGTAAAGCTCTTTAATGCTTGTAAGTTTCATTACTTTCAAGAGCTTCCTGTGGTACAATATAAAACCTTTCATCACTCAAGTTTGAGAAAGAAAAAGGAGGTATTTTCACCATAAGAAAAATTTCATTTCAAGGATGAGTTCTGCACACACAGGTAAAGGCAAACTAGATGTACTTTGTGCATGTTGCTCCAATTTTCAAAGTACAAATGTGTATTACCCTTGACTTTTATTGTGTTGACCCAAATTTCCACCAGGTGGCATGGTTTGACCCCTGCCTGAAACCAGAAATTGGGACAAAAGCAGGTTTCTGAGGGACTGGCTTTCAGAGCTAAAGTCGTCAAGAAGCTTTCTGTCGATTTTGACAGGGCTGTTAGTGCTGAGCCTTTGGTGGTGAGCAGTAAGTTTGTTGGAAAGAAAAGCCATTCTCAGTAGAGTTTTTTCTTAAGGAATATCACAAAGGAGAAGCAAAAGGCTTTTCTCCTTTTCACATTTCTTAAAACAACTTTTAGGTGGAGTCCATACTATATGGGGCTAAGGTATGTTGTTTTTTACAGGCAGAGGGAGTCAAACTGAAAATAATGAATATAATAAGAGCAATGTGCCACAGCAAGTCAGAATAGCTGCAGTACTTAAATATATATTTAGTGTGAGGTATTCTACAGCAGCACTGAGTTTTTAATTATGATACTTTTCTCAAAGGTGAGTGTTTGCTCACTGTCTTCATAGGGCTCTAAGAAACAGTTTCAGAGTAACATCAGTGCTCCCATGTTTTTCCTGTCACTGTAAGATGAAACATTTTGGTTAATTCTTGGGAGGAACTCACTTGGGAACAGTTAATCTGATGAGACTGTTAATATCAGGCTCTTTTGTCCCTGCCAGCATTGCTGTCAAACATTATTTTTCTTTAGCTAAAGCAAATGTTAAGTTTATGTGGTTGAGTCCTATTCTGTGAGGACTGATTCCTGGGAAACTGTCTGGCTGTATATTCCTTCACAGGGAAGCTTCTACACTCCAAGAGTCACTGGAGTGGATGTGCTCCTTATCTGCATCATCAGCCACAGTACTCAGCAAGGTTAATTTGGTGCAGATGTTGGGATAGAGGAGGATAACTGCTCCTTTACATTTAGCAAATGTAAAATTGCCCCTAGTTCTGTTCTGTATGAGAGATGTTAAGCTGCAAGACAGACTCCAGAGTGGATTCTTTGAGTAGGGCACATTTCTTTGTGAAACCAGAGATCTTATATTTATGACTCTTCAGGTGACCCCAGAGTACTCACTGAACCTATTTTAGTGAAACAAGGCAAGACCCTCAAATGCTTGGAAGGGTGAAAGTTACAGATGTTTATTGGCGATTTACAGGCTTACTGTTTTTTCTTGTTGAATCATTATGGAAAATGTATTTCTTCAACTGCAGCTATGCTAGAAGATGCTTGAGACAGCAAAGCCTTTTTTTGCATGATGTGACTTAGATGCATGCATAGATCCAGTCTTCCTGGAAAACAAAAATATTTCAACACTGTAACAATGCAAAAGAGTAACAATATAGGCTTCTGTGTGTTTAGAACAGGTCTATTTAATTCCATTGTTTGAGTTTGAATGTTTTCTTAGATTTCCTTTGCTTCCTGACTGGAACCATGCACTAATTATCTTTCACTTCTACCTCCTAAATTCTCCTCCTCTTCCTAATGTAAGTAACAATACAAAAGGGGAGGGAGAGGGGGAGGCCAAGCGAAGCAAAGCAGAAAACAAGCAGCAAAGAATTTTTTTCTGTACATACTATTATATGTAATAATTAATATTTATTATAGTTATTTCCTGCCCTGCTTTCTAACACCACATGGGTATGTCTCCTGTCTGCTGAGCCTTGCTCTGCTTGATATGTGTAGTCTGTAGCATTTGTGAGAATATTGATTTGTTGGTGAGCTCCTAAAGTCCTTGCCTGTACTTGTGTTGATTCCCAATAAAATTTTGTCTCTACGTGTTCTTAACATGGTAGAATTTTGTTAACTTCGTCATCTTGGTATGGGTTCCTTTATATTAACGAAGGCTTACTGTGTTAGTTAGAACTGTAGATTTGTTCTTGACGATCTTTGTCAGAATTTCAAATTTTTCTTGTGAGAGATACTGGTAGTATTCTGTGAAGGTGAAGATTTCCAGGAGTGAGAGAGGCATTAGGGCCTTCTGCATGTGCAACACCTTGATCCAATGGAACAGCTTTAGAGGTTTCAGGAGTGCTGTCTACACTGCCACAGCCCAAACACTTCTAGAGAAAGGGTACAAAACTCTAGTGGGACATAAATAAATAAAACTGGTACTACAGTATGAACAGCTGGGAAAAAACTGCTCCCACCAATCTGACAGTGGCTTGGAGGCTGCCTTAGTAGAGTGAAATCCCTTTCCAGCATGTGATCTTAAAAGAGCACACAACTGATGAGGAGATTGACCAGGCTGCAGAAATATCAAAAGAAAGCCACTCATAAATTCTGGCATTCAGATAAATGTTCCCCCCACCTGAGCCTGAAAAGACCCAGCTCTGGATGGTGGGATGCGTGGTAGGGTCAGTTCCACTGCTAACTCTGTCCATTGTGATCATTAGTGAAGGGGATACAGCAGTATGGCAAAAACAGTGTTGTGATGGTGGATGAGATAATCTGCTCCAGTCCTCCCAAATACCGGTTCCCTGAAGCTGGATTACGGATTATGATCACAAATAAGTTTGGACCACGCACCAGAATGCGGATGGCAAGCCGGCTCATCATTAACGAGGTACGTTCATTGGGAAAACAGAAAATGACCATGAGGCAGAAGGGTTACCAAAGAGCTATGCTCATAGTGACCCTGGAATTCAGATTCTCCCATGTTCCTATAGTTGGGATAGAACTATGTCTTTCTCAAGCAGCTATATGAGAACAGATCTGAAGATTGATTCCCAGCTGGTGATGTTGCCTGTTTTAATGGGAGGGCAGTCAAAAGGGAGGGACTGCCTTATCTCCCTGACAGAAGATGTTTACTTCAGTTTGTGTGCATATGTGCACATTTAGATTTTATTTATAGCAGAAGAATTGGTTTTGATTATTGCAAAAGTGGTTAGGTTAAAAAAGAGTAATGGGCAAGGCAACCAAAAATTTTAAAAACTGCTCTTGTATTATTAACACTTCAGGATTCCTTCAGAGATTTACCTACCTCTTTAGTATTCACTGTAGTCCTCAACTCAAAATAAAAATGGACCAAAATATTTTCATGAGGGGAATTTTCCCTGGATGGTTTCAGTTCCCTCTTACTCGATACATTGCCGTGAGTGTATATTGCTTGTTCCATACCCTGCAGCTGAAGTGGCAGGACTTGGCAAGTGTGGCTGTTCTGAACTTGCTGAAGCACTAGGAGTGAAATCTTTGGCCTACCTACCTTGGGTTTTATGAAAGCAGGATTTTTTAGTTTGCTCCCACAATATCAAATATGAGAGGTATTTACTCTGGCAAGTAAATAGATTTCAGCCAGCCTTATGAATTCCACAATAAAAGAAAGCACCATTAATATATTTGTAACAAAAATCCAGTTTGATGGTAAAATAGTGAAAGGTGTTATGGTCAGGAGTAGAAGATCAGACAGGGCACATGGCAATAGTTGACTTTGTAATCCTTTAAGTCAATTCCTTGATCAGAGAAAAGTTCTTAATGGCTGTGTGGGTAGAAAGCTGATACTTGGCCCTTTAAACATCTGCAAAAGACATTCTCTAAACTTGAGCATTTTGGATGTATGGTCTTGTGTTTCTCACTTACATATTCACAAGCTTTGCAAAATACTCAGGATTTTTCTCTATTTTTCACTAGAGTATGTTGATACTGCTTTCAGAATTTTTTTTGCATCTTGTGCAGTTACTTTATTTTTCAAGGCATTTCAGAGCACTTTTTAGGAATTTGCTATTTGGCAGGAAAAGAGAACACTTTTCAACTCTGCATTACCTCATCTAATGAATTAAAATAATATTTTTATAAAAGTAAGAACTTTAGTAAGTAAGTAAAAGTAAAAATGTTAGATGGAATGTTCCATCTAACATTCTTCAGTGCATGAGTGGGTATATATACTCATGTTTAAAACCTGTCCTTGTAATTGTTTTACTGTGTGTTGGAGCTGCAGCAGTTCTTGTACATGTCTGCAGGGCCAATTATGAGCTTCATATACTCAGACAAAGGCAACAAGGATTAGTGTTCCTTTTGAAATTAAAAATAGGATAAATTACCTCAGTGAATGGAGTTGAGAAGGAGGAAGAACAGAAGAGTTGGATCTGAGAAGGAGAGCTCCTGGATAATGAGTCATTCATAAGCCAACTCTAATTGTGCAGAAGTGTCTTGAGTGTTACCATTTAATTATGGTGCTATTGCTGGTATGAGTGGGAACTGTTGAGTGAGAAGTGCTTTGGAATACCACATTGGTTCAAACATAGGTGGAACAACAAATGTTACAACATTCTCCATCATGGCTTGGAAGACTCCTGCCAGTAATTTTGAAGTGTATGGTTCACCTGGTGAAGCCTGATGCCTGCTGAAGATAGGTAGGCCACTGACAGGTTTGTTGTTGACCAAAAGGAAAGCTTTGAGGAGAAACTTCATGGCTCATGTGACTGGGACTGGACAGAGAGCAAAATTCAGATGTTACCAAGTAAATACTTTTTGAACTGTGGCAGTTTTGTGTTTTGACACTGCAGCGCCAGCGGTTAATCCAATCTGCCAATGGCTCAAGCAAAGCACTTCAGAACAGGAGACAGGAGAATATAGAAAATGGAAACATCCCTGTGGGGAACCAAGAAGAGGAGAATGAACAGGACAGTCTAACTCCGTTTTCAGTGCCAGGTAAGGCTTACTTTCTAGATGTTTATAGTCCTGAAAAAGAAGGTAATTAAAATGCTAAATGCTGGGATGTAGAAAGACAACATATGTGGGGAGAGAGGAGGAAAGGGACAGGTTTGACTATCTGAAGGATGGATTTGCTGACAGTAAAACTGGGCTGGAGGCTGGGTGACTAAAAGCAGATCTTTGGAAAGTGTTTTCCAGTCATTATGGACAGCCATGGTAGAAGTGCTGATTTACCAGAGGTGAAGGGAAAACAAGAAAGAGAAGTTTACACTGAAACATGTCAGAATGACCTGATGAATACTTCAAAATTACTACAAATAATTTTGAAGTCAGCAGTTAATAATGACTTGCTGGAAATTGCTAAGTCAGATGCACCATGGTGTATAAATTTATAATAAATTGTTCTAGTGACTGTAGTGAGGGAGGCTTCTTGGATGAAGACTAAAAGATATTTAGGGAGAGAGAGAGTGTTTAAAATTGTTAGAATAGCTGTATGCAAAAGTATTCACCTTTTAAAATTTTTTGGAAATTCTTTGGTGTAAAGGGCTGTCTATAACCAGTCTCTTGTGCTGGTGCCCTTGGCACATTGCAGGTTGACTCCTGCCCAAATGCTTTGGAGATTAGACAGCAGAGATTAGATCAGCCCTTACAGACATGTAGCCTGTCACATAATTACTGTTTAATGTAAGAATTGCTTGGCAGGGATAAACACCACATCCAGTGAAAAAGAAGCATTTTCCATGTTATATCTAATTTCTTAGTGATCCCATTGCTTCAGTGGCTGTCGTTGTAGAAGAGATGTTCGTGATTGGACCAACATTGAAGCATACTGTGTGAAGATTAGATGATACTGTATGTTTTCCTGTTTTACTGTGCTCCCACAGGAGCTTCTTGCATGGATTGGAGTGAAGAATGGAAGCAAACAAATTCACTGAAGATAGGCTCATTAGATGAGCTTCTGGTCATTCATGAGATAGTGAAAAAAAGTATTTTTATTGTGTGGTGAACTAACAGGATCCAAGTCAGCAATAGGCTTGTGCACATAAGCATGTTAATGATAAGAGTGGTAGTAATAACAATAATAATAATAACAACAATAATAATAACAACAGAAACTAATAAACAGCTCTTGAAAAGGAAAAAGGTCTCCACAAACCATTGAAACATCAGTGAATTCTAGAATCATTAAGGCTGGGAAAACCCTCTGAGGTCATTGAGTGCAGGCATTAACCCAGCACTGCTGTGTCCACCGCTGACCCAAGTTAGAGACAGTGATTCCCCTGCTTCCATTGACCACCCTTGCCTGTGTTGGCAAAGAAGACTTTTAAACTGAGATGATTTGTAATAAGTTCTTGGATAGAAGTTTTGATTAGGGTAGTGCAATCATGCATTTCTTCTTACTTTCCAGACAGCTTTTTGATGAATAAAATATAGGAAGCTCTTATCTGGAATTTACCTAAGTGTGTGACATTCACAATAGACAAAATGCTTTGAACTAAAGAGGGAGTTATTAGTTATGTCACTGGTCCTCTTTAAATGCATTTTTTCTGCATTTTTGAGAAAGTCTTTAAAGATAAGGTTTAACAGACCAGAGTGGAACCACTGGTGATTCAATTCATACTGAATGGAGCAAAACTTCAACATGAGCTCAAGAGAGTTGCATAAAACTGAATAAGTGGTTGCATAAAATCCTTATCATTTCCTTCAGGTATAGTCACTCCTCTTGTCTGGGGTGGATTACCCATTGGTTGGATTCTCATTGCTCAGTTCATATGTTCTGGCTGAGAATTCTTTCATTATGCTTTCCAAAGCACTACTTTAATGAGTTTGGTGAAATTGTGAGGACCCAGCATCACGTTTTGTTGTTGTTCAAGTACTGTGGCCCAATCAGTAACCTAAAAAATCTGGACGTTGAAAACTGGCTTTAGGGAAAAGGTGGCTTGCAGAGAGTATCCAAGAATCCCCTCTGGTCTTCTTTGATTTATTTTCAGTCTGGGAATAAGACACATACATTTTCTAAAGATCAGAAGTTCATGTATTTTTTCAGTACTGGAAAGTGTTCTCTGAAGAATAGGCTTTCACTTTTCAATATGACTTTTCAATTCAGTTGGTTGTGGTGTCCTAGGTAAAAAATCCATTCTTGTATTTCAGGAGCTGCAGCTGCAAAGGCTGTGAGTTGGCACAACCCCTATTTTGTGCTGTTTTGTAGTCACATTCTTTAGCCTAATGTGGGATTTTACTTTCTTCAAATTGCGTATTCTAGATACTTTTGCAAGAGAAGTTTGTGGTTTTTTTCTGAAACAGAAGAGAAGTATAAAGTTTCATCTCTGAATTAGTTTAATCTGATGACAAATTATTATTTCTCATCTCAAAATGCGTCTTTTACATTTTGTTCTTTTTTTATCCTTTGTCAACAGGAGTGCTCAGCAAAAAGTGTAGGGCTTTAGCAAGCAGAAATAGAGAATATAGTTGTTACATGAGAACAGCCTTAAACTGTTCCAGCATATATCCCCTTTGTCAAACATCCAGAGAGATTCACTCCTGGGTGTGGTTCAGAACCATCCTGAAAAAGGAGACAACATACAGTTTTTATGGAAACTGCATATGATATCATTCAAACAGCCTTTGCCTTTGGTTTCTGTGTGGGAAAAACACATTATCTTTAGAAGAGGAATTTCTTTCTTGACCTAACATTTAGATGTTGATGATTATCTCCCAAGAGAAAGGCTCATTTGAAGCTTTACAATGTGATTACTCTACAGTTTTTTGAAAACAGGTCTTAAACTTTAAAAACACACCCCACAGATCAGAATAAAATAGGACAAAACTGGGCAGGCATATGTTGACAACAAAATGGTGTGTTAAAGGCCTTGCATAGCTCCGTGGTCTTTTAGAGCCCAGACTCAGAAAAGCACTTCTGTGCAGCTCTTAATGGATGTTTAAATCCCTTCCATTGTCACATGTTCAGCACCCTTTAAAATACTCTGTGATCTCAGCTCCTGATCATTTCACAGGAATGAAGAACTACTTCTCTTACAGAACTGGAGCATGGATGCTTTATATAAGTCCTGATGGTGTTAGCTAAAACAGGAATAATAATTCCTCAAGCTAAAATGAGATGGCAATAAAGGAGATTAGCAATCCTATCCATTTTTGTTTGGATCCAAAATACAAAAATAACTTGTGGGATAGAAGCAAAAAAATTAACACTATCTACTAAAAACATGTAAAACGTTTGTACTTGGTCAAAACAAACATTTATCTCAATGTTCTCACACCAGCCACGATTTTATGAAGAAGCCTGGGGGAAGAGTGAGACAGGACAAGTTGATGTTCAGCTGTTTTCACTTCAAGGAACTTCTTGGTCTGGATGTAAAATTGTGATCTAAAATTCCTTAGTGTGTTTCTTCTTCATTAACCTAATGTTAATGTCTAATTGTCATTGAATCTTTGCAAACATTTAACACACACAACATCCTTTGGGAAGGAGCTTCATGATTTTGAGAAGAACCTTTTACTTACTTTGAACCTGGCTCCTACTCACTTCACTTGGTGTCTTCCTTTATTGGAAACACAGTGGACAAGGCAAACCCAGTGCACCTCGCTTGAACACTCAGGAGGCTGTAGCTCTTTGTTAGACAGCAAGGTTAAAACATACAGAATAAACCAGGCCAAAATCCAGACAATTGTAACAAGATATGGAGGGTACCTCTGTTCAGTTACATCTTACATGTTGAATGTTGTGTTGTGTAAACCTATGGTAATTCTGAGAGTAAAGCTCATTTCTGTGTACTGGAGCAAATTCTTTTTTGTAGACCAGTTTTCTCTGTACCAAAAATGTGTATTTAAGAGAAGATTATTGGCATAAATCCAAATATTCAAAGCGTGGTAAAGGCACAGGCTGAAAATAGAAATCTGGGTTGTTTTGGACAGATTTCATGGTCTGGAATTTGGAACTTGTATTCTGGAAAATGAAACTTCCGAGAAGAGTATCAGTAGGGTGAAAAATAGTCTGTTTTGGATGAGGATGAGAAGTAAAACCTTGGTATTTTCCAAAGGAAGAAAAAAATTCCAAAGGTCTGTTGCAGGAGAGCTGCAATAAAAATATTTTATTATGTCTGCTGCCTACTTGGAAGCCTCTTTGGGCACTGTTTTACACACTACATAGCCTATTTCTAGTATGCTCATACGGAGAATCTTTTGCCTCCACAATTTATACGTTATTTGCAGAGCTGGAATCAGTAAGAATTTTCCAAGAAGGTGGAGAGTCAGCTGCTGTGTTAATTTTCCTAATGAAGAATTGAAAGCCATTTTCTAACAATTTTTTTTTTATTATTTTGCAACAGATATTTTTTTGTGGAAAATAGTCCTGTTGGAAAATTCACACTAGATCTAGTTTGTTGTATCTGCTTCATTTTTTTTCTCTGTTGTGTACCATACTTGGGAGAAAAATTTGTATTTCTCTGTTGTGTTTTGGATACTGGACGTGACTAGAAACTGATTAAGTTTTCCAATTGTCTAATTTACTTATATTGAAGTTTTCCAATCAGTCTGAACTCTGATGAACAGCATTTTCTAACAGAAATTTACTTGCTGTCTGGGTTATTACAAAGTTCCTAGTTTAGAGGCATATGTCTTACTTTTACACATTTTTGGGTTGAGAATTGACTTGATATTGATAATAATATGTGGGTGTAAATTCATCTTTGCAAATATGAAGCTTAATTAGAACCAAGGGCACAGGTGTTTGGAAAATCATTTTTAATTGCAGAAAAAACATGTTGAGATTTTTTTGTTTGGTTGCTTGAGTTTTGTCCTTCCCAAATGAAAAAATGATAGAGAGATTTAAAAAGATAAAAAAGGAATTAAAAAAATTAAAAATTAAGTGAAGAATGAAAAAAGTTTGCAGCAGTAATCTTCTTAGGCAAGCCTGGATGTGCCTCATTTCTACTTTATGTTTACCATTAACAAAAAATCCCTGGAAAAAACAGCAATCAGTAAGAAACTTCAGGAAGCCTTTCTCTTTTCAATTAGACAATACCTTTCCCAGTTTTCAAGTGACCTTAAGAGATTTATAGGAATTCACAAACATACTGTGATGAAGCTCCTGTGTGCCAGTTAGATTCATGCCTTTCAGAGATGTTATATTTTTTTGGATCAGTCATTGCTTTGTGTAAGGAGATGCTTCTTTCACTTGGGAAGCTTTAGGCATGTTCTGAAGTAACTCATGTTTGGAGCTGAGATCTGTGCTTGGCTGACATGCTTTTAAAGGGAAAGCCAAGTGGAAAAGCAGTCAAATTTAACTAGCTACAATAACTTAGATGTGATTCCTGATGGTGTAGTTACAGACTCCACTCTGTTTAAACTTGAAAAAGTGTTTTCTCTGCAGCTTATTTACTAGGATGTGTGGGCTGCCTGAACTCTGTGCCTCTGGAAGTTCGGTTTCAGACTAGCTCTAGCTTGATCCCCTGGATAAAATTCCCATTATTACTTGGGGCACTTTTAATTTTGTACCTCTGGTTCTACTGGTGTGGTTCAAGGCTGCTCCATGTTGCAGACTAAAATTGCAAACCAAAACACACTTAGTGGGGTTAATCAGTGCATTTACTTCAACGTGACATTTCTGGTCTAAAGGTAAACACAAATGTCATTTCACACTTTTGTATTGAGCTCCTCTCAGCTGCCTGAGAGTGTTGCAAATAGGACTCTATTTTTTTCTGTACAAAGTGTTTTCTCTAGCTCCTTAAGGAAATACTTGTTTTTTCTCAGTGCTGTGATATGTGTTGCTGGCTTTGTTCAGCAGGACACACTATCTGTATGTGAAAGTAATTATTGTGAGTATAACATCTGGAAAGATGACTAGCCCGGGAATGTGTTGAAAATTTGCAGAGCTCTTTGTTGTAGGGCTGCCACTTTGTTTTCAGAAACATTGTAATCAAGCTCTTTTGTAATGATACCTCTCTGAAATACTTGGCATGCTTGGCTTCCAAATATCTGAAAAAATGGATGTATGAAGTAGTGAAAACAACTCCTTGCAAAAAACCCCTCATCTTCTTGTTTTACAGCAGAGTGTTGTGAACAGAATGTAGACCAGTGTTGCTTTCTGTAATAATATTCTGTAATATTCTTTTATTACTGGGAGGGGAGAGGGATGCAAAATAAACTTTTCCTCAATTGTGTGGGTTGCTGCAGGAACCTTTAAACCCAGGGCTCACAGGAGTGGGTGGTACCACTGTTAAAGCAACTGCACTGGGGTCTTGCAATGGTACAGAACAGCTGTGTATTGAATAAGGGCCTGAATGGGAATGATCATTCTCTTCCTTGCAGATGTACTAGGGAGCTACTCAAGAGTTGTAAAACAATTTGTCATGAGCTATTAAGCATACTTCACTGTAAAATCTTTATCATTAAATCTTTTTAATTATTTTTTTAGAGTGGGTGGTCAAAACCAAAACAACAGAACAGCAAAAGTACTTTGAAAAGAACTAAAAAAAAAATACTTTGTGTCTTCTAGCTGTGTATTGATTGTGCACTCATCTAAGCTAGGTGAAATAAAGTCATCAGTTTCCTGAAAAAATAAAGTCTACTTCATTGAGGTTGCTGCTAAATGTACTTGAAAGTCCCAAAAAACTGCCAAGTTACAGCATAGGAGTAGACTTCTTTAGCCCTATGTGCCATGCAAGTTCCATGATCCAGAACAGTAGGAGCTGAATGAAAAGGCCTGAGGTAAAACCAAGGCCAACTATACTTAAGACTTATATAAGTTTATAAAACCTAGAAAACCAAAAGACAAAAGGGAACCCAATGCAGAATGTGTCAAGTAAGCTGCTTTGGCCATGGTGGTTCCAAAGTATTCCAGGCTAAGTGCAAATGGCCACTGGGCTTCTCTTGTTAACCCAGCAAACCCCAGAATGACACTCTGCTCTTCCCCAAAGTCTCAAGCCTGTTGCCATGTAATGAATGCAAATATCACTCCCACAAACCATCTAGCTAAGCAGTTTCAACTCAAGACGTTGTGTGGGGAAAACATCACCACTAATAGAGCCAGGAATTTTAATCTGACACACATCCATTCAAACTCAGCAAAGATAATGGAAAGGCAAGCCCTCCTCCACTAGTAATTAGGTTTTCTTGGAAATGAACAAGCAGAGCTGTGCCAGTGGTAAGGCACTATGCATTCTCAGTTAAGCATTTGTTTGAGTAATTCAGGATACTAAACAGGATCCCAGACAAGATGTATTCCCCAGCAGAGGCTCTATTTGTTCTTAAGGCAGTTCTGTTTCTTTTATTTATGTTACTGAAAAGAGAAAAGGCACTGCCTATGTGTAGCAGCACCAAAGTCAGTCAAATTACACCCACACAGGTCAGAATTGGATCCACAATTTTTTCAATCAGTCATCCACTGACCCTGCATTTGGGATTATGTGCTGAGGATGTTACTGGCCTAGGCCATGCTGACTTGTTGGACTATGAACCAAGCTGAGCAGGTGTAGTGCGCAGAGAAAAATTAACTATCTAGGAGTCTTTAAGTAATCCAAATTGTAACAAATTAAGCAGGAGCAGGTATAAACTACCAGAGGACATTTTGTAGAATATTTACAGCCTTGTTAACAATTAAAGAGAGAAATGAGCCAAGAAGTGTCATTTCCTGGACAGAAGAGGTAAAAGATAACTGTTTTTAAAAAAATCTGTGCAGAAGTATACATAAGCAAAAAGAAAAAGGTCTTCGCTGTAAAATCTGTAATAGATCCTCAGTGACATGTAAAAGTCTAGAAGTAGAAATTGTCCTGGGACACTTCAGTACTGTTATGCATTAGAAGTTCCACAGCCACAAGCTATAGATGGGACTAAAGAGCAAAGCTTAATCTAAGATTTCCTGCGGAGTTGATGACATCTCAAAATTCACAAAAAAATCCCAAGTTTGAAAGCTGTTTCATAACTCAAGCAAGAAAATATATTTCTAGAATGTATACAGAAATACATTAATAAAGATTTTTGGACTCAAGTTAAATTAAACTAATAAGTAGCCTCATAAATTATAAAAGTATTATTAATTTTTAAATGTTAAGTATTAAATTTCATTGCACATTGGTCAAGATGGCTGAGTTCAATCCAATTAAAATCACTAACAAAAATTCCTGTTAAACACATCTTAAATCCCAAAGTCTTTGCTGAAAGAAAATTACTGGTGAAATTGATAGGAGCTGGTTAGTAAATGTTCTTTATAATGTAGGTAAATGACTTTGCTGGAAGATGTACCTGATGATTTCCTTCAATGTGATCAATGATTTTATTCAAAACAGCATCTTTTAGTAGATCTCAAGCATAGCATCATGAGTTAATGATGGAAACACAATGTAAAAAAAACTCAAGCCAAAATAGCCACGATGTTGGTTGTGATACTCCCACTCAGCCTGAGAGACAAATTTGCCATCCTGCTTGAAGGATGCCTCATGAACTGCATAAATAGTCCCCCATTTACTTATGGCCCAGTTATAAAATAGTTCTGGTTTATGTATTGAGATTACATTTGCAATATTGTAAATTTTAAACAAATGACTAGATGTGTACCAGTCTTCAGCAATGACAGTTCTTGGGTATTTCTCACCAGCTGATTTTGGAGAGCTGTACAAGGGAGGTCACTCCCTTGTTTCTTTTCCCAGAAGTTTTCTTTTACCATTTCAAGATGTTGTTGTATGCAGATAGAGAGATTCAACAAAACTAGATCTTCTAAGTATTGGTTTATTTAAACTTCTGCCCAAGTTAGAACAATAAGGCATGTTAAAAAAATTGTCCTGTTCGTAGATTGGGTCTTGTGCTTCTGTTTTCTGCTGCTGCACAGAATGTGCAAAGTATTTTCACCACTTGGACTTTGGTATTTCTATTAAGGTGATAGGGTGAGGTTTTTGGTTGGTTGGTTTTGCTGTTGGTTTTTTTTTAAAATTCTGGATTAGTGGTAATAAAATTGAAAGAGCAACAAATCTGACTTAATTTTGGTTTTAATATCAGCTGTGATTTTAAATCATTGTAATTCTTCCATGGATTTTCATAGATCTTGGCAGGCTTAACTATAAGAAGATTCTGGATGAGCCTACAGAACTTGGCTGAAAGTGGCAAGGCCAAGTATAGTTTAAAGGTACCCTGGAAAATGAGCTGCCATGCATGATCGTGAACATCCTTCTGGGATCATCTGCTCTGCTGGAAGAGGTGTAACTGAGCCTGGCATAGTGATGGGAAAGCTCAACTGTTTGTTTCCTTTGTCCTGCAGAGGGAAAAATGAACAAAATTAAATGGCTTTTGACATGGCCGTTGATATTTGTGCTGTTTGCCACAATTCCAAACTGCAGCAAACCACGCTGGGAGAGGTGCTTTATGCTGACATTTGTCTTGTCCACTCTCTGGATTGCCTTGTTCTCCTACTTCATGGTGTGGATGGTAAGTGTATGTAGCAGGACTTCATACTGAGTGAAATGTACATCTCAAAGTATGTAAAAACCTTCTGTGCGTTTGTCAAAGAAAGGCATGTAATTGTAGTGCAGTCTCTTCACCTCATACAATAATTATTATAATTTTAGATTTTTGCTGCCTTTTGTTCTGCAGAAATAATTGGGCCTTTACTGTATAGGGCACAATACAATACAGGAAGGTATTGGAGAACATCTATTTTCCTCAAATGCCTGTCAGGCATTTGAAAACCACTTTGTTTCCTGTCATGAAAGATTGTGTTTTCTGTGTACTTTTTGCAACTTTCTATATAATTTTTGCATTGTAAACCAATCCTCTAACATAGACTGTGCCTAAGAAATTCATTTGCCAGCCAAAGGCACACATTTGTATCCTATTATATGTCCTTTGGAAGGTCATAGTTTGCACCTTGGTTCCATATATAGATATTCCCTTCACAAGTGAGAGAGATGCTCATTAAGGCTGCAGCCCATACTGCTTTCAGAGGCAGCTGGGCCACAGTACCTTGTTAGCAGTCTCAGCAAGAGAGTCATGCTGACTTCTTTTCCTGGGCCTCTGCCCCTGAATATAAGGATTGTCAGTGGAGTTCCTAAAATACACCTTTTCTTTAGTGTAGGGTCCAATTTTTCTCATGTGATGGACTGGCAAACTATTTCAAGAAAACAACACGTAGCCTAGAAGACTTCCATCCTTAGCAGTGTCAGCAGGGAAACAGCTCTCTGTCCCTGGGCCAGTCTTCTCTCTCACAAGCCTGCTTCCTTTTCTGCTGCCTTTTCTTGATGTTTTTTCAGCCCTCTTTGGATGTTCCAGCTAAATACAGTTCCCTGTCCTTTCTAAGAGCTCTGCTGCAATCTTCAGTGATTCCTTGAGCTCTTTTCAAGCTGCATCTGGAGTATCAGGGGACAGTATAACCAGACGTGCTCACTTCAGGATTGTATGAGAAGTCACACAAGAAAATGGTTCCTTCTTCATGTGTTAGGTTATAATAAGTTCTTTATATCTCTGCCACTATATTACAATATAATATCAGTTGCAGTCCTTTTGAAAATAGAACCAGTGAGAATCCTGCCATTTGTAGAAACCAAAAAACTCCAAACCCACAGATTTTACTGTATCTCCTTAAAACAGCTGTATGTCATGTTAGTACAACAGGAAATGGAGATTTTGTTTGTCCTCAGAATGTTGAATAATAAGACCCAAAGTACTTTTCCTGTGCACAGGATTGGTTTTAGGCTGGTTATTCCACAAGTATTTAATTTGCAGAAATGGATAAGTATTCTGGGTCTATTCCTGTTAGAGTCCATACCAGAAATCAAAGTTAAACAGTATACCACAACTGGCATACTCTCCTCATTGGAATGAGGAGGCTTTCCAAATATGATAAGTTAATCTGCCTTCCTCCTTGTTCAGGTGACTGTGATTGGATACACCCTTGGGATACCAGATGTGATCATGGGCATTACTTTCCTGGCTGCAGGAACAAGTGTCCCAGACTGCATGGCCAGCCTAATAGTAGCAAGACAAGGTAATGTGTCTGCTGAAGCACAACTGCAATCTTACATATGTAAGATTGTTTCCTCCATACACACAAATTGTCAATGCAATTTTATAATTTTATTTTAATTTTTACTGTTTGAGAACCTCATTGAAAGCCAAAGCTATTTGCTAATTATTGTGAACCAAAAATTATCTTTTGCTTATTGGGATGTGGGACATTTTAGCATTCTAGAGGGTAATTCAACCTCAGATGTCCCATGCATGTTTCAGTCAGGGTAAAAAGACAAAAGTCATAGACAAAACTAGAATATCAGCTATTAAAAACTACTTTGAAGAAATAGCACTGACCAGCACTTCTCCATGTAAAACTTGTACTGATTTCTAGAAGACCTCTCAAATCCAAGGAATGAACTGCTTTGAGAGCTGGCAGAAGTGTTGTTGCTCCAGGCAGAGTTCTCATCCAAATGCAGACCTCTTCCCCACTGGAACATATGAATAGCTGCACTGGAAAGAGTTTTGGATTACTGACATCTATTTTTTCCTCAGCTCTTCATTTGAAATTGTCAAAGGCTTTCTCATCTTTTAATTTTGTTTAAGTTTCATCATGTTTTCTTTATTATTTGTAAAATGCTGGTAGCAGCATCCCTTCCTGTTGTTGAAAAACATTAGGGCTGACAGTGTGATCCTCTGCACAGCAGTAGAATAAGAAAAAGACCTTATTTTATTCTTTTCCAGTATTTCAATTCCCATAGCCTTTTTTTTTATCAGATAATGATATCTCCAGCACACATCATTAGGCAAACAAGAAGGGCTTTTAAATGATAAATTAAGTACTCAAAAGCCCCACCTTTGTAATTTGAGATAGGAATAGTGCTGTTAAATGTTGCTTACTTGAAAATTGTTATATATTTAAAGTAAATAATTTTCCATGTTGCATTATTTGTTGTGTGCAGAATATTCTCACAAAAATAGTACAACAAAGTCTTCAGAATTATTATGGAATCACCTTCCTACTAAATTTATTTTGCATGTGTATTAATTTAAGTGAACAGGTTTTTTCAGGAACAAGGAGGATGTTGCATTTTTAAATCAACAGACTGCTTCTTTAGATTAGTTCTTCTGTTGTACTAGACAATAACACTGCAAAGATTGCTTTCTCTGAAAATTAAGGTAAGCACTAGATTGACAAAAAGGAGCCCAATGCCCTTAAAGACAGTACTGCTTTGCACTGCTTGAATTCGAGGATTGTTCACTGCCAGAATGCAGACAGGTATAGATGGACACTACCATCATGAGATACAAAGCATTACCTTGCAGATAATGTATTTATGGTATGGTACTGTCTGTTTTCACTCTGTTTATTCTGAAACTATATTTGGGACATGACCCATTTATGTCACAGTTCCTTTTCACTTCCTTCCTTTCTAGTATTCACTTAGTGGAAGTGATTCAATACTTAGGCCAGGTCTAAGGGAAGTTAGCAGGGACAGAAAGAATTTTGCCTTCCTTCTATCCACTGACACTGGTGAAGAATGAGATGTCAGCCAGTGGTGAGCATTAGAAGTAGATTTTGAAATATACTTAGGTACTTTACCACCATTTACCTTTCTTTTCCTTTCCTGTAGTATTTTGCTGTTTTTGAAGTGAAATTATTACTGATTAAGCCCCATGGAAGTGCATAATATCTTTGACTATCATCTGGTTGGTTATTTCCAGGATCTCTCTTAATTCACATGATGCAAAGGTCACATATCCACATAGTAAATCCAGTACATAAGCTTCTGGTTCCCTGTGGCTGCAGACTACCTAGAGCAAGACTTTGACACAGACCTTGGGTGCTGCATGGCCACCACCCACCCTGCAAAGGCTTTGCAAGACACAAGGAAGGTGTAATTGGAGTGAGAAATTTTTGCACACTTTTTTCAGAAGTCAGGCCAATGTTATGGAAATTGTCTCCCTACCTCAGATACTCTGGCCAGTTCAAGGGGGATTGGATCAATGCAGATCATTCCCCTTTAGCTTGCTCCAGTGCACATAGTAATGGCCATATACTTTGATTTTATCAAATAGACATTTTTTATGTAGACATTTTTATCAAATAGGTTTTTTTTTGTTTTTTTTCCTCTGCAGGCCTTGGTGACATGGCAGTATCCAATACAGTAGGGAGCAATGTCTTTGACATTCTGGTGGGACTTGGTGTTCCATGGGGTTTGCAGACCATGGCAATCGATTATGGATCAACTGTATGTATACTTGGCAAATCTTTCATTTGCACTTTTATTCTATTTTTTAAGAATCCTAAAAAGAAAGTGTGCAAATAGAACAAATTTAAAACTGACCTGTTGATTATGTTATTAATTGCTAAATAAGGTGTAAATAAATATCTTTGCAAAGGAACCCAGTTAAGAAAGCAATTTGTCTTCAACAAGCTGCAATTAATTTCCAGTTTGTCAACTGGAGTACCTACACTGTGTAGCAGAAAACTGTTCCCATGGGTGGTTCATGGTTCTGTCATTTTCTTGCTACACAACTTCCAGCAAACCTGTCTCCATGTACCTCAGCATTTTTGTACCTAATACCAAATAACAGCATGTCTCTCTCTTCTGAGGATTTTTTACATAAAATCTGTTATAAATGCTCACTTCTTTTTTTAATGGAGATGGGATTACTTTGCATTTGGTTTGATTCCTTAATCTTCCCGTTCTTCATTAGGATACATCTGTTATGGATTTGCATAGTTTAAAATATGTGAGACACTGTTCAAAGCAGAAAGTGGACTTTAAATCAGTAAATTGATTTTTGATCTCCAAAGCACAGTTACATGGTCAGCATTTTAAAAGTATTTTCTGATTTCCACAGGTTAAAATTAACAGCAAAGGATTGGTTTATTCAGTTGCACTTTTGCTAGGATCAGTGGCACTAACTGTAAGTATTAGAGCATCTACAATTATTTCAGTTTGAAAATACTTTTTAGGTATTTACATGTTACAGAAGGATAAAATAGACGTACTTAGCATTGATTTCTTCTAGCACTACCATGAGTTGAAGAGCTACCATTGCCTTCAGTGAGGACTGCACTCTGGCATTTGGTGCGAGCGTTGCTGGATATGTGTAGATCCCATGGATTTCAGTGGCAGTGTTGAAATTTTTGAATCCAGCAGTACTTCTGTGGTTCTCTGTCCATACCCTGGCCTGTCTCTAGGCTGAGACAAGACCTGTTGTGCTTCATCACCTTTGCCCTTGTCTCTGATTTCCAAAACCAGCCAAAATCAAGTGCTGTAGCCTAAACCCTTAGTGAAGACTGGTCTGTGAGGACTGTGAGCCTCAGGACTTGGACAAGACATGTTAAATGTGCCTCAGCATGAGATGCCCTTGTAACCCATGACTTCTTAAGGTGAAACAATAGTTCTGTTTGAAAAGTCAATTTTGCTGGTACTTAAGGTCTGTTCCTGCTTGACTCCCAGGGAACGCTCTGTAGGAAGAATCAAATCAGGTATAAGGAAACAAAAAGGTATAAAAATATCCACTTCTACTAACATCTTTCACTAATTGCCTGTGGAGGTGTTGTAGAGGAGGTGGCCACCACTGGAGATTTCACACTGTTGCATGACTAAGTCTTAAAAAGCTTCACATCACCTGTGCATGACTTCAGTGGTAGAATGGCCAGGGCTGTCCACTCTGCTACTAACTTCCTATGTATCTGATCTATGAGGTGTGAGAATGTGTTCTTTCATTTCTTATCCCCAGCCTGCCATACTGCACAGTGCCTGTGAAACAGCACCGGTGTTCTGTACACATTTGTATCTGGTGTTGCTGCATGCATATGTTAATCAGCACATTGGGAAAAATGGGAGGATTATGCAGAGGCATTACTGTGCTAGCCTTCCAGGCTTCTCTGAAAAGAGTCTTTTCCTAGTAGAAGCCAGATCACCTGAGTTTGAGGCATCTATTACAGTCTCCTTTTTTCTGCTGAGTACCCTGATTTGCACAGACCCTCCCACAGCAAATTCAGAGGAAAGTTTTGAGCAAAATAATAATTCAGAGGCATTGAACACTGTGGAAAATAGATGCCTTTGTGAGGATTTTTTTGCTTTGCTGCCTGTAACTTGTAACCCCTTAGTTCTGGAGCTCAGCAAATAAGCAAGTAGAGCACCTCTTTTGAAGGTGTTGAGAATGGGCATTTGGTGCTGGTGTACTACTGGGAAATAAAGGATTTGCAGGGGAACACTTGAGGGAGGGACATTAATTTAGTTTAGTTCATTGAATATTTTGTAAAACAGTCATAGGACAACTGAGACTCAGAGCCAAGTCAACAAGGTATGTTGCCTTTCTGATCTGTAAAATACTGAGACTATATTTTTGTCTTCCTGCAAGACCTCTAATTCAAAAGACTCTCATTTTTAGCTTATAATGGTTGTTTCCAGAAGGCTCCTTCCGAACTTTATTAACTGACACTCTGTTTGCTTGCAGGTGTTTGGAATCCATTTTAATAAGTGGAAACTTGACAGGAAGTTAGGCATCTACGTGTTGCTTCTTTATGCTATTTTCCTGTGTTTATCGATAATGATAGAGTTCAATGTCTTCACCTTTGTCAACTTCCCCATGTGCCGAGAAGAACTTTAAACCACAGCAAGGAGAGACACTGAAATTCTTCTGATGACACATGCTGTAAATGACAGGAGGCATTTCACATTTCTACCTTCTTTCCATCAATAATTTGAGTGTCATTCCTGCTTAATCAGCTAACGAGCACTTTTACCTATATGGAAGGAGAGCATACCTTTCTTTTAACATGCTAGCTGAAGGCAACCAAAGCATTTTCCTCCTCTTTGGATATTGCTGCTCTGTCATAAAGCTACATGGATCTTACACAGAACTCTAAAAGGACCCGTTCCTGGGCATTCTGTTGTGGTTTTCTTTCTCCTTCTGCAGACAATCAACCACCACCATCACGGTTAGCAAGAGGATGGAAGAAAAATCTTTATAGTTCTTTTGGTTTTGACATTTACTTTCCATGGAAGGATAAGAGGCAAGTTCACATCCTTTCTTGGCTCAGTCAGAATATTTAAACTACAGGACCAGAAAGTCCAAGGCACATATCATGGCATGCACTGTTGAGGATCATTTCCCCCTTCAAGTGCTCTGCTTATAGAGAAACTGCACCGACAGTTTTTGATGGCAATGTTGAATATTTATCACTCTGTTCAATGAACAATGTGGCAGAGAAAGAAGAGGAAATGGTTGTATGTTGTATCACTTGTGATGATGCACACTAGAAGTCAGAGTAACTGCATACCGAAGAAGAGAATTTACATGCAGAAATTCATACTTGAAAAATATGTTTTATTGTTAATAAGGAATGCTGTATACATAGATATAAACTGACATTTGTGGAATATTACACCACAAAAGAAACTTTGCATTGGCCATTGTAAGCCCATTGTGTAAATTTAGAAGAAGCTAAAGAAATAAAATATAACTGGGTGCTCAGTAACTATCAGTTATTGTTATCAGCTGGGAGTAGTAGCTGAACATAATCCAGACTTTCTGACAACAAAACCCACCCTGATTATGATTTGGTTTGATTCAGTTTGATTGGTGAGAGGAAGAAGCTTATTTCATCAGTCAAGACGCTGGTGTATTCTTCACCATTTTTTCTTATTCCCAGAAGCTTAATGAAGATGAATGTCTGACACGGAGCAGTGCAGATAAGAGTCACCCTGACAAAAGCAAGTCTGTCAAGAGAATATGGTCCTTGATTTGATTGCATGCAAATTTTGAAGCATGATATACTTCTTTTTAACCCTGAGTAGAAGCCAAGTTTTGATATCCTTTCCACCAGCATAAATCTGATACAAGGAATTACTCTGGATATAATTGACAGCAAGATCCGGCCCAGAGTATTAAAATAGCGGGTAACATTCCACAATTTAGCAGTGATATAATTGCAGATCACTGAGACAGCATATTTTGAATTGCTACTAAACTTTAAAAATATTTTGAAGCTGTATGTGAATGATCACATAAAGTTTCTAAAGAAGCACAGTTACCTTTATACATAGATTTTTAAAATTTTTTAATATTTATAAGCCAACCAAACCTATCAACTAACAGTTGATGTGTTTTTAAATGTATTAGTATTTTCCATTAAGACTAAATATAAAAAAATGTGTCAATGAGAATATACTATAAAATATTAGCAAATAAGCACTTAATCAGAAAGTTCCTTCTTTTGACATATATGACAATTATGTTTAGCCAGCTGACATACAGAGTACTGTTTACACCGGGCAATGAGTTTACAACTAAAATGATTTCTTAAATTATTTTAGAATAAATTAAGGAGTGTATGCTGCTGGTGGTGTGTTTTTAAGAATTGGGTCCATTCAATGTGATTCTAAAGAGAAAAAGAGCAACACATTTGTTATTTGCTTTACATTTTGTTACAAATGTCAGTATTATTATCCATTTAGGGTTTCTTACCTTAATTAAACAGTTGTGTCATTAAGCTAAGAACTAAAGATGGACACAATTACAGCATTACTGAAATGCTTTATTTATTAACTAGTCAAGAATGGCAGTAAACACATTTTATCTCAAGTATGCCAATGACCCCATTTCCAGGCATTCACGTTTTTGCTGCAGTATAAAGCTGAGGAGATGGAATTCATGTTCATCTTGAAGTCTTCTGTTGCAGAAAAGCTGTGAAAATGCAGCATAGTGCTGCACCACTGTAGGAATAGCCCTCCCTAGTATTCCTCTCTCCCCTGCTGTCTCTCAGGAGGACGACAGTTCACTGCTGAAAATCTGGGGATGACTTAGATGTGAGACTGAAAGGAGCAGAGAGAGAGGCTGAGTAAATGGGTTTTTTCCTGTATTCTGTTTTTGTGGTCTTGGACAACTGTCTCCAGGCAAACATTTGCTCTCCTGTGCACAGCTCAGGCAGCTCAGTTGTCTTTACATAATAGAAGAGTAGCTCCAAAGTCTGATTTTGAATGCATGGTGATCAGCTGAGTTGACAGGGATAAGGGCATCAAAGTTTATAGTGCCAGATCTAGAAAATTGTATTGTACCTTCATATTTCTGAGCCAGGAAATTTTAGAAGATTATAGGCACCATTTTTTTCTGTAGCAGCTGAATTTCTGTCCAAATATACATGAATTTTGTTTGCTAATTCCATAAGCCCTTCACACATCATTTAAAATTACTCTGCCTAATCTGAATATCACCTGCTCCAGAAAACCAGTGTTGTGTTGTAGCAGAAACAGTCTCAGAATCCAGAACAACCATTACAATCTGTGGCTAGTTCCTGTCGTCTACAGCTCTCCCTGAAACATAAACTCACTTCAGGGCAATTAATATTAAATTTTAATGCTGCGTTTCATGGTGTGTTCCCGTTTGCATCTACTGCTATGAGACAAGTATCATGCTGTGCTTGTCATCATAAATAACATTTGTAGGATTCTTCTTTGACACCACCACATGACCAAGGATGTATTGTTTGCCAAAGAATTATGAGATGCTCTGTGAGGGCTTTGATGACACATGATCATATGAAGTACTTCAAGAAGCTCCTAAGTAGTCCATGTCCATATGCTAAAATAAGTAGTTACACACTAAGCCATGCAGGTAAACTGAATAGTCCAAGAAAGATGTGATTGACAAATTGTTGTATTTCAGATAAACCCACGTCAGAATGTATCAGTAATTCAGGAGGCTATTGCTGAGTAATAACAGACTAGTGCCTTTCACATGTACACAAAAAAAAAAGAAAATAAAAACATTAGCTTGTGTGGTCAGGAAGCCATTAAAAATGTTGCCATTTTCTAGTCAAGCAAAGAGTGATTTGTGCTTGGCTCTCTGCTGTTAGCAGAGCTCTATATTGCAGTTTGGATTGTATCTATAAAATTTTGCAGCCATTTTGTTTCATTAACCATTGCAAAAGTTATCTGTCTGAGTTTGGAATGTATGTCACCATGTTCTCTAAGTTAATGTTCAGCTCAAGAGTGAAAAGAAAGCTGGTGGATGTGAGAGAGAAAACTGTTAGTGTGATCTGAAATTTGCCAGCATAATAACACTGAAAAGTAACTCAACTCAGAAAAAGATATCCCATATCCAGCAAAGCTTAACTTCATTAGGTTTGATTCCATTTAAAGCTAAGCATCTATCCAAGTGCCTTGCTGGATTGTGTCCTAAGATGACAGCAGAGTATGGTTTCTGGGCTTCTTATCATAGTCAGTTCTTTCCATTGGTTTTGTGGTCTAAAGATTTTATTTCTTTGTCAAATTAAAAGATTTGACCAGAATCTGTGGACTTCTGCTCTGCTGATACCACTTTAGATTTCCACTCTCATAAATAAGAGAACTTGTTCCTTGTCTCAGACTTCTCAGCTGTGCATCTGCCCTTGTGTATGAGCAGGATCAACACTGAGTTACAGCTGGCCAAGGAGGGCTTTCAGCAGCTCCCCTGAGCTGCAGATCCCCTGGAGTAGCACAGTCCCACACAGACCCGTGGAGTGCAATCCTCTCTCTAGCAAGGAACTGGGAATGTTTCCATTGTGTTCAGCAGTGTTTGATTCCATTTATTTACCATAGCAATTGAACTGCATTATAAGGTATTGCTTGAGTAAAGATTTCAAGCTCAGGACCTGCATGTCTAAATCTAAGGAGCTCCAGGTATGGTTATCTTAATGTCTCTTTGATGCTCTAAGGGCTTCTCTCTGGGCTGAAGTCTAACCTAGAAGAGCACCTTAAGTCTTTCCAACAGGTACAGCATAGTCAACCATCTTTTTCCTGGCTCAGTCTTCGGTGTGCCAATTTTATTTGTTTTTACGTGCTTGCTGCAGCTGTAACAAGCAAAGTTAGCTTCTGGTTTTAGGTTATATTTGTAAGCTTTCTGTCAACATGTAAACAAATGGCAAAGGTCTTTACTAATCTAATACTTAGCAATTATAGAGAAGATTCTATTCTCTCTTTGATTTCCCTTGTGACTCTGCTTTAATTACACTTGTTTCTATTATGTGTTTGCTCTAGGTGCACAAATGCCTCATGAGTTTTGTTGTCTTCCTTTCTTGCATTTCTTTCAATTTTAATGCCATTTACTCGTGTCCCACTGTTAGTTGGTTTTGGTAGAGTTCTTTAAGCTGTAGAAATACTGTCTGATTATTCATGCCAAGGAAAGATCAGATGTATGTAATACAAAACAGACACTAAAATAACTCTGAAAGCCAGGTGAAACCAAAGAATCTTCCTAATTGAAGATTGGAGCATAATGTTCTGTCATTGCAAGACTCAGATCTCTCTGTTATTTGTCTTTAAACATTCAGAAGAAAATCTCTACAGCTCATACTTTTGCTGTGCAATTTTCTTTCTATTTCCATGAGTCTGAATGCCACATTTTTCTTTTTGTTAGATGGTGACATTTATGTGATGGTTACACAGGTAAATGACAGTGTTTAGTTGCAGCAATTCTGTACCAAACCTGTTATTATTCCATTGAACCTTTTGGAAAAGTCTGTATGCAAGCGATCAATGTCCTGCTGAAGAAGGCAATGTCATTCAACTGATGTGTGCATTCCACTTTCTGACCTACTGTGTACATGTTTAAAAGCCTCTTTTTCAATAACTTGAGCACTTTTCTCACATTTTCCCCCATGTGAGGTCCTGGTGGTTTTTCCCCAGAGAAGTCTGTGAAGTCCTGTGCTGACACGTGAGATGTGTGGCTGCTTCCCCACAGCCAGGATGTGCAGTGATTGTGGCAGTTTGTTCGTCACGTGGCTCTGCTTGCTCCCATCCAGTGCACTGTCTGAAATGAATAACTATGGGAAATTAATGCCTGTTGGATATTTTCGTAGAAGAATTGCCAGTTGCAATTTAATTCTCTTTTTCACTTGCACAAAGAATGTAGGCAATCATTGCTGTCCTGTCACTGAGATGATCTTGATAAACTTGAATGACAAATAAAAAGATTGGTTTATAGCACTAGCCATGGTTGCAAATTCTAAAGGTATCAGAAAATGTGAAAACCAGACAGATATAATCTCTAGAAAGATTAATAAAAACTGAGATGCTTCCTTTCAGAGAGTTTTTGCAGAAAGATTATGGCCTTTATTCATATACCAGTTATGTATGCAAAGAAAACTTGTAAATCTCCTTCCCCAGCAACACCTGGGTTTCAAATGGCTGTTACTGCAGCAAAGTTATGACCAAATTCTTGCCTTCACATTCTTGGGAGTGGTGCCAGTGTTCCTTAGTGTCCTGGTAGTTGGCACAAATTAGTATCAGTGGAACTGAGCGTAGAATTTGGTTCATGGTATCTCCTCCATTGCAAGAAATTCTTTGAAATCGTTTATGGTCACTAAAATAACTTCTGAACCTTTTAAAAACCTGTGTTTCATATTTGCAGTGCACCCTTCAGAGGTGCAATACCTCTTTAAATATTATGAAAACTTTCTAGAATTGCTTACTTTGAAAACAGAAAGGGATGGGTTTGTAAACTGTAAATAACAGAAATCTCTCATGTTACTTATTTTTTCAATGACTGTGACCTTATGCACTGTGAATGCTCTGTGATATGGGGTCCATTGTACAGATAAACGTCATGAAATCCAAATGGATTTAATGTGATAATTTGTTACAAAATGTTGGCATGATATTTGATTATTTTTGTTGTGAGAATTTTAAAAAATAGTTAACTCAGCATTTATAAAGATTATAGCACTCAGTATTATAATGCACTATATAAAAATATGTACACTATCAATAAATTATATAAACAAGAGTGTTTGCTGGTTTTTTTCTCAGATGATTAGTAGATGTGAAGCATTGTCATATATATTGTTGAAAATCTAAAATTTCAGACATGTGCCTACAAATGTTAGCTTTTTGGAGAAATCTGGAGCCTGCTGAACTGAGTGACAGAAGGCCCCACATTCTGTGTGTTCTAGGGAGTATTGCCTGGATCAAGCCAATTTTTGGAGTGAGTTAAGTGTATTGGTTTGATTTGCAGCAATTCTGAAACACACAATTTGCTCTTTTGGGACCAGAAAACTGAGAGCTCAGTTTGCTGAGAACACAGTTTGCTGTACTGAGGCACTGATCCAGAAGCAATTCTGGCAACCTCAGAAAAAGCCCTGATCAAGAGCATTTTGGCTGCCTCATCCTGTGATATTTTGGTGTCCAGCAGGTTCACACTGAGTGCTGCATGCTGATGAGAGGCTGGAAATAAGGTGCAAAGGCCACACAGTATTATTTTCCTTTCCCAGTTCCCTAGGCTCTGGAAATACTCCTTACCCTCGATTTCCCATTTCCAGCATACCTGCAGTGCACAGCATACTCCCAGTATATTGTGTATGGTCTGTGCTGGGCTCAGGAAATCTTCATATGCATTTCTTGGAAAAAGAGGAGCTAAGAGTTTATTTACCTCATCTCATGGCCTGGTGTGTTAACAGGTTCATTAGACAAGAGTTCTCTAATGAATACTCCTAGCCAGTTTACTCCCAGGAGATGCAAGTTAAAACAAAGCTTGAGCTTCTTTTTTTAAGCACTGTGCGTGAGACTGGAATCCCTACTGCTGTTTAAACCTGGCATTAGCCACTGTGGGGCTTTTTGTGCATCTGCAGAAAAATCTTCTGGAAATGGAGAAAAAGGATAATTCTGCATTTTCTGAATTTTGAAAAAGATTTCATTCTTTAGTGTATGCTAGGCTAAATTTTTCTAAGCTGGGAACAGAAGAAGATTCTTTCTTTTACACAGAATTAACTTTCAAAAATCAGAATCTGAATGTGAAAAGTGCCTGTTCATTTAATCCTTCCATCCTTGACACTGTGACCCATCATGATCTGTTATGTAATAGGCTCTATAAAAGGCACATAATCTCTGGATTAGTGACACAATAGGCATGACAGTTCCTGAGGGCTCCTATCACAGGCCATATTGTTGATGTAGCCTCTCCCTCCTGTGTGGAAAGCAGAACTGTGCTGTAATCTGGCTATATTCTCAAAGCCCTTTATTGTAGCTTGAGTGCTCATTGTACTTAATGGCTTCCCCCAAAAGCCATTTTTAAACCTTTCCAACCCAGCTGCATGAAATGACAAAAAAGGGCTGCAGGATGCTGTGGCTTAAGATGGAAAGGGTGAATCAGTCCTAGAAGAGAAATAAATTCCTCCCATTTGGCTTGGATTTATCACAGAAAAATGTCAATTTGAAGTAACTGGATATGATTTTGTCATTTTGATCTTTGTAATTTTTTCCTTCTAAAGCCTGATTCTAGAACACGTTGTCACATACTAAACCTGTCATTTCCTCAGCTCAAAAAGACACCTAGCTTGAACAAAATTTGTCTTCTTTTTCATATTTTAAATATTTTACAGAAGTGCTGAGCATTTTGCAGAAAATATGAGACTTTTAAAATTAAATTTGGTCACTATCGTTAACAAAACAAATTTCAAAACATCAAATTTCTGAAGCTGCATTCTTTACATTGGAAATAGTATGAAAGTTTTCACTCAAATCACATGAAACTGAGATAGCACCAAAATACTGGAATTTTGTATTCTGTAGTTTTTGCCATTTTTTCCTGGACCTTTTTATTTGTTCTAGTAATTTTTTTCTTCTTCCCTAAAAATATAATTGGAATTTTCTAACTCTGTTGTGTTCTGCATTTGCAAAATCCTAAGTATTTGCCTAGGATGGCTGCCTGTTTGTGTGAGCAGTTTTCTCTGTGTGAGCAGATCCATGCAGACAGCACAACCTTGCAATTTTTTTGCCTCAGCAAACCTTTTTTTCCAGCAGAGCAAGGGCAAATGCTGAATAGGCCTGGTACCTGCTGAATTGCAGGGGAGGGAAGTGTAGTGGGGTGGGGTTGAATTTGTGTGATGCATGTAGGAGATTGTTCTCATGCCAGCACCTGAGGTGCATTTCCAAGGTGCCCAGCTGGTGAGTAAATCTAGAAGATGTTTTTTTTCCTTGGACCTCTGAGCCCAGAACCCACAGAGGATTCAGAGCTGAGATCTGACCAGTCTGCAGTAAGGAATGAGTGAATCTCAGTCAACCAGTTTGTTTAAGCGGACTAAATTTTTCATGAATGAGTTTTTTGTTGCCTGAAAATTACTCCAGGAGCTGGAGCAAGGAGATCCTTAATACAGTAGAAAAGAGCATTACAAGATACAGTTGCTGAAAATTTAAAACTAGATAAGGAAAAAAAACTCAGGTGTGAATTTATATGATGGCAGCAAGTAAGCACTAACATGCCTTACTTAGAATGGTGGTGAATTTTCCATCATGCAGTCTTTCAGTAAGGCTCTTTCTAAGATAATAGAGTTGCTAAGATAAATCCTTGTAAAAGCTGGAAGATAAATTTCCTAATGTGAACTGAAGTTATAGTCTTTATTTAATAAAAAAAAAAGAAGGGAAATTTTTGAATTGTGTTCCATTGAAAGTGTGACTCGGTGATGGTAAAAGTCTCCCTGACTCTCTTTAGCTTAGCCAGCAGAATTGGCTCTGTGTTCTGCACTGAGGTCCAGTTTCCCTCTTGCCAATACACTGACAGCTCCCTGGCATTTGCATTTCTGCTCTGGACTGTGTATCACTGTCTATTTTCAGAAGGCTGAGAAATTCCTTCTAAAGATAAAGGGGGCAAAAAAATTACTTTCGTCTCCCACTCTATTCCATCCAATCGCTTTTCTCCACCTCTTCTTTCTACTTCTGCCTTATTTTTTCCATTATGTATTCTCCTAACATCAAATACTTCTGGAGCCACAGGGCTGCCAAACAGGGGTGCCACCAGCTCTGTCTGGCAGCACATCTGGCAGCCCCAGCCTGCACATCTGGCGTGTGCTGGGTCGGGTTTCCCTCCCAGCAAAGCCTCGATCGCTGCAGTGGCTGCAGGTCAAACGTGCCCCGAGCTCTCCCAGCCTGGAGAGCTCTTCCTCGGCCAGCATCACACAACTTAGCCTTAGCTTTTGCTTTAACTGGGAATGCTCTTGCACAGCTGCCCTCTGCCAGCGTTAGACATTTCGTTTGCTCAGGTCCTGTGTAAATAGAAAGGTTTCCAAGCTCCATCTGGTTCCAGTTACTCAAGCAGTAGAAATACACATGCTTCAGGAATTTGCAGACGGAGGCTTACTGCTTTGCTGCCTTACAAAATCCTTTACAAAGTTCACTGTGCTCCGTTGCCTCCTGGTATACCTGTAGTCTGTAAAATGATTTCCCCTGAAACCCTCCTAGGTTAGAGAAACAAATTAGCTGAAAGTCTCAGGCCCTTCTTTCTAATAAGGTTAACCTGCTTGCACTACTAAATATGGCTTTATAACACACACACACACACACACACACACACACACACACACCCTTGACCACCAAAGACTGCCTCTTCCTGAAATCCCCCGTTCATATAAATACAGGAAGTAGAAATAAGAGAGGCTAAAATCGGATCTTCTTGGTAGTTTGCTTTCATTTCAGTGCTTGTTTAGTCCTCTGCCCTTTGATACTACTGAGCCTGAAGCTGGTTTTCAACATCTTCCCCCTCATGCCCTTGAAATACCATCTCAGTACAAAACCTGAGGATGTGGAAGTTCTGCTCAGCGATGGGAAGGAATTGCTTTTCTGACCGAGGAACTCTCAAGCCACTGTGATACAGAAAGTGACTTAAAAGTTTGCTGTAATGATGAAAACATCAGCAGGAGAGAAGGGAGCCAGGGATGACTCAGGGTAAGTCCTGAATCTTTAGTGACTGTTCATTTTTAATAACTGTTGCTTTCCCTTTCCTACTTAACAAAGAGTTCTCGGCTGCATGTGTGAGCTGACTGCTGAGTTACTAGTTACACAGTCACAATGGTGTGGCATGACTGTGTTGTAATTTACAGTATTTCCTTTAACTGACATGTTCCAGCTGAAAACAAAATGCAATAGCTTTATTTAGCTCAAACCTTAGCTATTTAAGGAAGAAGGGTAAATCCAAATCTACAGTTTGGGGCAAAGGACAGAAAAGGGGACTTCTTTGTTTTTGGAAATGTGACAAAGCTTTTCTGGGAGGCTTGCTTTGTTTTTTCTCAAATGCAGAAGTGGATAAGGGCTTGTCCTTATGAGCTGCTGGTCACTTCAGTGCCTGCACACTGAGGTGTACACAAACCCTGTCCCCACGCTCCCAGGACACTTCAAGTGTCCTTTCTGTCAGGAAAAGGCTTCCCTTGCCTCTGGCCAAAACACTGCACCTTGCAGGACCAAATCCCTGGAAAACAGTGGGAGAGAAAATGGATTTTGATACAAAGGACAGTCAGCAAGCTACTGGAATTCCAGGATAAGGCTGGAATCCTCCCAAGGCTTGGTTGTATCATAAAGCCCATGCTGAAGCTCGGCATTTCTGTTTCCTGTTTTAAACAAGCAGGGGAAAATTACATAGCTGCTGAAACTGTCAGTCACACCCCCTGCCCCTTCCCCCTTGGAAAACCATAATAATACCAGATACTGAGACTTTTTCTTATCTGTCTAACACACTTAGCCTGTTTTCCATGAACAAAGGTTTCAGATATTTCTGTGATGCATGCAGTAGAAGCAGCTCTGTGGATGGGTGGACAGATATGGGATACTTGCAGTTCCAGTTGCAGGGGGTGCTGCCCTACTTAGATCACCCTCAGTCCAATGGGGGAATTGCTGCTGACAGGGCACTGTGTGCTGGTTTTACTGTAGCCTTGCTCCCAAAGACACACACGGAGAGGGGGGGATGGAGGCAGGACCCTGCATTGCAGTTCTCACTGCTTTTGCCTTGTTCAGTTGTTTGCTTTAAGTGGAACAATGCCACTCCTGATTCAAGGTATAGTTCCTCAGTTCCATGTAATGTTAAACACTCAGGGACAAAGATCACACAGCTGTCAGGAAAAAATGAAAGCATCCAATCTCTGTAGACTGGTGAGAGGAACTTACTATTTGCACTTTGCAGATATTCCCTGCATTTGTGGCAGTTAAGAATGATAGATTGGAAGATATATTTGTTTGTCTCTTTGTGAGATGTCTGAAAGGAGTCACATGCTTGCAAAGGTTTGTTTTCTGTCTAGAGTTGCAGGAAAAAGTAAACAAGCCACACACCCTAGATGTAAATCAAGTGGTTGGAGGAATATTGAAGCATCAATGGGCATGCTGCATGCATTCCTCATACATTTTTTGAGCATCTGAACAATTTAACAGAATGGCCTTTTATTTCATAAGCTGATTGTCTTTATTTCCAATCTATCTGCCACTCATAAAGAGGAACTTGGCTATTTTAAAATCTATTTTAAGTCTTTCTGTTTACATGCTATAATATTGCTGAAGATCCTCAAAATTACATTTTAGCATGCATACATTGTGGGTTCCAACACATTACAGAATTAGAAACATTTCTAAGTTGTGTTTAGCTGATTTCCTGTTATGGTTACACTGAATTAGGTGCAAATTACACAAAGTATTTGGAGTTCATCGCTTTCAAAAGAAATGGTAACCTAAGGCAAGGTGCTGATGGAGAATCTAAACCTGATTTTAAAATTCTCTACACCAAAATTGCATGTGAAACTCCTGAGATTGCCCCTCTGTTCAGCATAGTTTAACATTAGTTAAAAAGGAAATCTTAATCACATGCACAGGAATGATGGCCGTGCAAATTATCATGGAAGTACCCCAGCAACTGGGAAATATCCATGCATTCATTCCTAGTAAGGACTAGGCTCTATTCTGCATCCAGTTAATCCATAAACAAGTTTTGCTGATTTACATCTGTCAAATGTCAGAAAGACACTGGGGAGAAATCTGCCTCCAGAATTAGTAGCCACTCAGAGAGGAATGAGGGAGAAGTGCAGCTAGAGCTGGATAGAAATCAATCTAATCAAATTCTTCCAAAATGGTATGGGAGACAAGCAGGGGAATTTAACATTTAACCATTAATTCTCACCTAGAATGAGGCTAACTCCTAGGAACATTATAAAGTGATGAGATCACAAAACATCTGGAGAAATGTGAGCTGCTTGACCATGGTGACCATGGTTTCATGTAAAGATAAATGCCTTCACTCCAACATCTGGCAAATGTATGGAGGATATGATGAGTAGAGCAGGCAGGAGCTGAGACAGAGATGTTATGTGCAGATATTGAATCCATCTCTGAGAAAATGGCTGTTTCAGGTAGCTGGGATGGGTTACAGTGGTTCTCATTTCTGGGACAGCAGATTACCTAATGCAGTAATGATTGTGCATCTTTTGGTGACATGTCTTTTTTTGGCACAAAACCCACATCACAGTTGACAGGTTTCATGTGATGAATGTAGACATAAAGAGGTCAAACACTGGGGGAATCTGTAAACTTCACCACTCACAGATTCACAGATTTTACCTTCAGAAGGGAAAGTTTTGATTGTCTAGTCTGATCTCCTGTGTAGACCAGACCATAGAACCTATGAAGCATGCTATGAAAACCATGACTGGGAGTTTTCACAGAATTATGGAATATTCTCTGATCCCACAAGGATCAGTGAGTCCAGCTCTTGGGTGAATAGCCCATACAGGGATCAAACCCATGACCTTGGTGTTATTACTTGGTCACAAGAGCTTTGTTATGAAGGGATTCTTCTACCCAGGCTACACATACATCTCTGCAGTGCAGTAAATAAATCTTATACCAAATTTTACCAGGATCAGGTTTGAACTGAGAAAAAAAATACTTAAAACTCAACTGCCATCCTTTGTAAAGGACTAAATCTCAGATTATTTGAATCAGTGGAAAAAGTTCTGTTTGCCTCAGAAAGTCTTGTAAAGTACTCCTCATAGAAAAGAAGTACTGTCACCAGAACCTGTGAGATGTGGTGTTTAAAGGGGAAAGGACAGTTCAAGCAACTGGAAACAAAACAGTGTTATTAAATCCCTGCTGTCTGTCAAGTTCTCATAAGGGATACACTTTCCAATTGAGGAGGATGGTGCTTCTCAGGAGGGAAATACCTGTGCTCAAGATGCATTGCACCTAGACTGGGATATCACTGTAAAGATACAAAAAAGGAGGTGCTCTCCAAAGTCACCTGAATTTGGGAGAGAGGAGACAAAACCCTCCCAAAATTAATTTAACTGAAAAGCATGTTCACAACCTCACTGACTTGTTATGTGGTTTTCCCAGCACTTCCAGTTTGTCAGTCCTTGCCAAACTTAGTGGATGCTTGGAACACTTTGTGCAGTGGTACTGGTGGTAGCAGAGAAGGCAAATTTGGTTGTCCCTTTGGTTCCCAGAGGACAGACCACAGTGGGAACATTGCCCTCAGCACTGCAGAGTCCTATACCAGTGCTCACAGGAATGGGGGCACAAATGTAAGCAACGTTCTGATCATCTACTTTCTACTACAGGTTCATCTAAATATAGTTCTTCACTTCCTGTCCTAAATGGCTACATGCTGCTTTGTATGCTGGCTTTACAACCTAGAGGCAGCACAGGCTGAAAATTGTGCACCTGAGGTGCTCACATCTCCCCTGCCCTGTGTGCACAGGTGTTCCTGTAAAGCTCTGGGTCCTGGAGACCAGCTGGGAGGGCAGCTTGGCACAACTTTGGGCTGGCTTCACACCTGATCAAACTGTAGGGGGATAGAATATAAGAAAATAAAGAGAGTGTAGAAAGTAATCTTACCCCTGAGGAGTTGCAGCTGGGCCAATTATCAAAGAGTAGGAACAGGCCTGACTTTAACAGGCCACAGCTGTAACCAATGAGACGATGATGCTATAAAAGAGTGGGGTGGCTGGGTGAGAAGGGAACTGGAGTCAGTTGGATTCTTTGTGGAGAAGAAAGAGTCAGTGCTCTGAGGAGATGCCCAGGAGAAACACCAAGAAGGTTTGGAACTTTTGGGATAAGGAGACAATGGTATGGAGCCCATGCAATAAGATGACAACATCAAACCATGTGTATTTAGTCCAGGTATTTTAGAGATAATCTGTTTTCTATCATACTTCCAAATGATAATAGACTTTATTTCTACTCATTAATCAGTAAATATAGATGGGTTCTCTGAGACCAGCAATATAGGATTGTGAGACTCAGAAAAATCTCAAAAGTTACCTGAATAATAGATATTAAAGACAATACCTAAACCAAATCCATTAGGAAGAAAAAAAATCTGGAGAGTTTTAAATGCTTGTCTGGGTCAATTGATAAAGAGCACAGAAACCTTAGTGAAACTTGGACAAAATATTGTACATCACAGACCTTCAAACTTGAAAATTTTGAAGGGAGGAGGTTTTTTGCATTTGAGAATAGAAATAAATATCTTTTTGAAAGGTAATTAGAATGAACAGGCAGCTGTTTGAAATGACTGGTCAAATTCTAATGCAGATGGATCTGTGGGAGAGTGAAGATACGGTCATCAAAAGCCCTTGGTGCCCCAGAAGTCTGTCACACTTTTCCAACCATAGCAAAAGGCATTCCCCCTGTGTAGGGAAGGGTGTCTGTATGTTTGTGATTGTTTCAGTTGCCCTTTGTGAGGAGTTGCAAATTAATGACAATGAGTTTAGGTATTTAATATGTCATTACAATATTTCTAATTAGATTTAGGATTAGAAGGAGCCAGTGAAAAGCATGTTTTGCACATGTTCTGTACAAGACCAAAGAGAGGCTGTGATGTCTTTTGCTATAATGTCATCAGCTCTGGGTGTTCCTAAAGTCACAGGGGATGGGATGTGCTGGGATGGACCTGGTCTTGGCAGTCCCAGTGTTCAGAGCAGCAGCTGAATCACAGATTATTTTGCAGACCTGGCATTTTTAATTCCTTCTGAGGAATTAAAGCAGAAATAGTTACAAAGCTGAGATGTTTGATCATTATCTAAAAAAAAAAATAGTTTTAAAGTATTCATACTACCAAAGAAGACTTTCAGATTTCTCTAGACCAAAACTGAGAAAACAAGAATGAAAGGAGGCTGCAGAAGAGAGTTTAAGAAGGCCTTCAAGTACCAGTGGAAGCAGTTAAAGCAAAATCATGCTACAAGGGCAGTGAAGTTGCAATTCTTGGATCTCAAAGCAGGCATTGGTCTGCAATTCAGTCTATGTCCTGCATCTCTTCCTAATCCCAATTTTGAGATTAGTTTTTTTCTGTGGTGCTGGGTTGGTGTTTCATGATGAGCAGTGAAGCAGAATCTGTCAAGTAAATCCTCATTTGGAGCTAGGTAGAAGCTAGTCAAAATCATGTGTGCCTGGCTGCCTGTATGAGAAAATGTCTTTTTAACAATCTAGGCACAGGTACACGAGAGGTTTAGTGAAGGTGCTTTCTTCTCCAGACTTTGCTGAATGGGAGGAGGCAGTGCCCACACAGCCCTGGTAGGCATGGCCTGGGTTCCTGACTGTGCTCGGAGCTGTGGAACTTGTTCAAAGCTGGGTCAGGTAGCCAGAAGTGCTGGCCATGGGCCACAGAGAACATTGTATGGCACTTGTGGGGTGAAATCAGTGGGGCCACCCATGAACTCCAAGTGCCTGAGGGGCAAATGTGTGACTGAGTGCTGTCCTGGTGACACACCGCTTGAACAGCTTGTCCAGAGAGCCAGCCCCAGTGGAGTCCTCTGGAATTCATCGTTGTGAGCTGGGACTCGTCTGCACTGCACAGGGGGCGGTGTCAGGGTGCTGGCACAGCCTGGCTCTGGCACTGATCCAGCTGCACAAAGGGGAGAACACAGCTGCACAGGCATCCATGGGGAGCTAGCCTCCAAAAAACCTGCACAGGGTCACAATCTGTCTATTTCAAAGCTTCCCAGCCAGAGAGGGCTGCCTGTAGTACACAGGGGAGAGGAGAGCTGTCCTTGGGCAGGGTAGCACCCCATCTGCTGCAGAGGGCAGGGCTACCCGTGTGTGTGCTGCATTTCCTTGGCTCTCTCCCTCCCTCCACCACTCTGTTTGGCAGCCCTGATGTGCTCACACAGTGCAGGAGCACCAGGGCCATTCCCTCCTCCCCACCCTGCAAGGGGAGTTCCTGACCCACACGGATGCACAGGGCTTAGCTGGAGCCACGCTCTGGTGTCAGCCTGGAGTAACTCCTGAGCTGGGGCTGGCTGAGCTCAGCATCCATCCCAGACTGTCAGGGGGTGTATCTCAGAGAGGCAAGGCAAGCTTTCAGCTGGTCTCCTTTAATTGTGGGGGAGGGAGGGGGGAAATGTCTCTGTCAAAGTACCTGCTAGCAGAGCCCTGTGAAGCAGCTGTGGTCAAGGGAGCAGTGCTGCTTAACCTGTGCAAATGAAACAGGGCCACAAGCATCACCCAGTATGGTAAATACTGTAGCCACAAGCCTTTCCTCTGTCCATTCTGTACCTGTCTAAACTACCTAATGTGATTCTGCCTGCCTCCAGAAATGAGATCCCTGTACCCAGCTGAAGGGGACCATGAGGGCAGTGCTTCCCTCAAGATCATCAGCTGCAAGAGTTTTGAAGCACTTAGCTCCTCTTTGCCTGCACCCAAAATGGTATAAATCTTTTTGCAAGGGAAGATGATTACTTGAGCAGTAAAGGATTAGCAGATGTGAGCATTGCATAGCTGGTTGTGCTAGTCACATTTTCCTAAATAGATATTCTGTTAGATACACACAGGCCAGGGAGTGCTATGGAATGCAGCTCTTTCCAAATAGATTAATACACACATGCCTATGTGTGTGCCTTTCCCAGACTTTCTATTAGCTTTTTTCTAAACAGAGAATGTATTTGTGTCTGAGTAAAGGACTTCTGCCTTCTGAATTACTGGTGCCTTTAAAAGGGATAAAGTGTTTTTAGTAACTGTAATCACATTGTGTGATTAATATAAAGTCCTTGTCTTTATGAAAGGATCTCTGGGTGGTTCATGGATATTAAGCCTCCCAACAACCAGCTAAAGACAGGTACTGTTACTATAGGAAGGGAAACTGAGGCACAAATTAATGGAGCTGATTTGATTGTAGTCACTTATGTCATCCCCTGGATCTTTGTTGAGCAGTGAAACTTTAGTTTTCCTCAGACCATCCTTTAAGTTTGGGGTGATGCTAGGAGCAGAAAGCCTTTTCTCTTTGGTGGATGAGTTCCCTGCTGGATTATGGAGCTAAACCAGCTCTCCTCAGTGTTTACGCAGCCTCTACAGCTGAAGCAAAAAAGCTTGTACTTTGGAGTTTTCTGGTGTGTGAGGAGAATGTGGAAAAGGTCCTCTTCCTGCAGCACCTTCCGTGTCCCTGGGTGAGGAGGAGCACACAACCCCACCCTGAGAGCTGTTCTCTGAGGCAGGCCTGGAATCCCAGCTCTGAGAGTGATCCTGCAAGAGGTGTGGCTGCTGGATTTGCTCTGGGTGACTCTGGGTCCGTGTATCCCTGGTAGGGCTGGAACCCCTGTCTTACTGCTTGAAATTATCTCCTGACCGTGTTAATTAATACGTTCTCTTTGCTTTTGCAAGGCTAATGAGTTGTTGGGGAATTTCAAGTGCTTTGTTGAAAGCAACTGAATACAGACAGCCTTCTGGATGCTGGCAAAACTCTGCCAAATACAGGGAATCCACACAGCTCACATACATCCCTCCCATGGCCCTCCAGAGAAAGCCAGTCTTTTGAAGGCTCTCTCTTGTACAAGCAGCTGTTGGGCAGAACAGAAAGCAGCTGCAGCCCCTTGTGAACTGGTTTGAATTTTCTGCTGCTTGGAAAAATTCACCAAGGAAACAGAGAGAGACCAACAAATAGCGGAGCCTGGAGACAGCACTGCTGGCTACCTGCAGCATGGTTCTGCAAATTGCTAGCAGACTTCCAGGCAAAAAAAGGTTGTCACACATACTTGGCTAAATGACAGCCTGGGACCCAGCCCAGCCTTTCATCTTGCCTGCCAACAATCTTTCTCTTCTCTCTTTCCTTTTTTGCCCCCTTAAGTTCTCTTCAAGGAATGTGTCACTCCTGACACCCTCCACTAAACAAGAAACCAAGCAAAGCTCAAAGCTTCTTCTGCTGAATCAACACACAGGAAAGAGCTTGGCTTTGGCCAACTTTCCTTTCTGTCCATAGGACTAAAATGTAATACAGAATGTTTTTGTGTAATTGTGTCCTGAACTCCCATTCTAATCCTTTTTGGGATTAGAAAGTAGTTAATTTTAGGCTGAATCTCACTGATAACCTTTCTAGCCAAAAGGGAAAAAAACTGTTACCCTCCCAGCAGAGATGGGTCCTCAGTGCTGGAAGGCCAGCAGAGATTGCAGGAACAGCAACTGAGACAGGGATGGATGAGGGCCTCAGTCCCTTGGCCGGGCACTCTGCTGTCTGCCTTTGCTATCAGGGCTTCCTGTCTAGATCTAGTTTGCATTTACCCTGCCTGACTTTAGGTATTAATTTGTTGTGTCCATTTAGGAGCCCATGCACCCGTGGTGATCTCTGCCTTACTGGAGAAGCAGCACTTCCAGGGAGTGGTTCAGGGTGACTGGTGCCAGTGGGCTGAACCCAAGTCTTGGATTTGTTCATGGCTCACCAAGCTGAGCAGGGAGCCAGGCCAGAGAGCTCTGTCCAGCACTCACCTTCTCTCCCTCTCTGGCCCCCTGAGTCAGAGTGCCCTGGTGTCACACGAGCCACAGCAGCCTGACTATTGGGGTGGCTGCAGCACAGATGAGCAGGACATGACCAAGACAGCCATGGTGTGGATTGTCTTAAACTGTCTTGTGGTCTGAATACAAAGCCTGTGGCTCATGACTTACCTACATTTTAGCCCTGGTGACACAGTGACCATAAACACAATTAAATAAACAAGCTTGAGGCTTGGTTTGGTGGGGTCTGGGGGAGCTGGCAGGTTTGTCTTGCTGCTTGGCAGGATCTGTAGTCACATGCTGAGCTGCCAGTCACTGCAGGGACAATTTCTGACACTAACCAGCCCAGGCTTTAGTCCCAGGCTGTCCCACCAGCACAGGGACATGCCCACCCACAGGACAGGTTGCACAGCTTAGCAAACCAGAACCTCTCCCACCCTGAGTTGTTTCCAGGTGTTCTGGAGGGATTCACCACTAGAAGGTGGTGAGAGACCATGTCTTTTCACCACCTTTCCATATCTCCGAAATATCCAAACAAGCTCTTTTCTTCTTCCTCTCCTTCCCTCAGGAAGGCAGATCTCTAACCTTCCCCCAGTGTAAATGCAGGCAGGGATCCCATCAGCTAATAAAGCAAGAAATAAACACATTTCCTTAATGCCTAATCAAAGTTAATGGGGCATATGAAATTGCTGGAGTAAGGCTTAAGGAGGACAGACCAAGAGAAGGTTCACAGGTTTAGATATTTGGTTTTTTTCACTAAGAGTACCACATAGTGAAATCCATTCACCCTGGAAGGAAGTCTTACCCAAGACATGAATATTTGTGTGTAAGCCAGCCACTTTGTGTGGTGCCTTATAAGAGACCTCGCAAGTCCTGTGCTCTGCTCCTTCACATACTGCAGAATGAAAGTCCAGTGGATTTGTTTCCCTTGGCAAAACAACCATTTCTAGTTGCAAATGAAGACTGAGATAAGGGTTTGCAGATATGTCTTAGTGCAGAGGAAAGCTGCTCAGCATTATGCAAGTGTGTGTGGTTGGCCTCTCATGTCTGGTGTGCCTCAAGCCTACACTCAATCCCTCACAGGGTGAGCAAGGCCATGGCTTTTTATCTCAAGTCTGATGCTTCTCTAAATATTTTGTCCAGGTTTTTGGCTCTAAGACATCATGCAGATTTCAAATAATTTGTAAAATATATACGGTTTGAAATAGAATGGCTTTATGAAAGCTAAACTGCAGTCTATTCTTAATGAAGTTTGAATTGGATATTTGTCCCTCCCCTTTATTTTCCGTTTCCTTTTCCCCTCTTTGTTAGGTGATTACAATACAGAAAAGCATTCCCTGGCTTTCCATTCCCATCTTCCTTCCTGTCCAGATGAGCTGGAAAGGGGCAAAACCTCTGCCCACCGCCTTGACCCTGCAGTACAAGCAGGGGTGCTCTGTGCTCCAGCACTTCAGGAGGTTCTGGAATGCAGAGAATCAACCTTTCTTTCCAGGCTGGATCAGCTGGGCCCCTCCTGGGCACTGACATGGGAGGGTGAGGGAGGTCTGGGGTTTCCTTAAGGTCTTAAAGCCTAAGTTGTTTCTCTTCTTCACAATATTTGCTTCTGGTTTCTACATTGCACAAGCCTTTCCAGAGAAGTTGGATTATCCAACAAACATGTTTGCAGATTTTTGTTTAGGAAAATGTCTGTTCTCTAGCCACTGTGACCCTGCCTAGCCTGGTGCTCCAGCAGCTCTCTTCTCTTTGCCCTGAAAGGGCCTTGCAGAAGTATAAATGATCCTTCATTCCTGCGCACAAAGAAAAAACCTTTAGTTTTGCTGATATGCTGACATTACTAAGACAATAATTTGGGTTTGAAATAGGCAAAGGACAAATGCCTTGAAAATCTCTGATTGTAAATGTGGGGGAGAACAACTTATCATTAACTGACTGTTGTTAGGAAGGGAGCACAGCTAAGAAAACCTGCAAAGTGGTTTTGAGTTGACAAAGTATCTACTGACTGAGTAAAAAGAGAAATACAGTCGATCTTTGTGAGGCAAATTGTTGTCTTCAAAATATATATGTAAAATAAATACAAAATAAAATTGCAAAAAGAAATATGCAAAGTTACATAAAGGCAGCAGTACAGTTTGTGAATACCAGCCAAGGCATACTGCAGCAATAGCATGTAATGGCCCCAGTCCAGTGTGGGGCCACAGGCAGGATATCCCATTATTCCATTGGTGTTAATGATGCAGGAAATGGCCAGACTGAAAGGGGAAAAAAAAGCAGGGGAATCTTTGAAAGAAGGGCTCTTCCTTCAGGAAATTTTTGCATGTTTGTTTTTTATGTTGTTTCTGTCATGCTATGGCTGTGAGTGTGTGTGAGAAGGTTTGTTTGTTAGTAGAGCTGGCCTGGGAACTATCAGTTATGAGAATTAGCTTGTACTTTTTGGGGGTTTTATGCTTATGCAGTTCTTTATTGTATATATGACTTTGTGTGTATTTAAATAGAGGGGCAGACCTAATGAATGTAGGAAACAGAGAAGCTGGGACTTAACAAACATTGTGTTACACCTCCCCACCCCTTGAGAGAACTCTTTGCTGAAATGTTGTTGACAGGAGGGTCTGACAGGTATATTGCTGCTGCTTCTCTATAAGCACTTACAATTAATCTTGATTAATTTAGGATGAAGAAGCATTGGAGGGTTCATGGGAAGCACTGCAGGCACCCCTGCCCCTCTGTTCCTGGGTTACTGGGCGCTGCTGCTCCCACCCTTAGAGAGGCACCGCTGTTCCTGAGCAGCAGGTTTGTGCTCTGGGGAGGAACATGGTTACACACCCGCACAGCACCAGCAGCTCTCACCCAGCAAGGCTCCTGCAGAGCTCACCTGACTGCTCCCCTGCCAGGGGGGCAAGGCTCTACAGAGTTCAAAAGCAGATAATCTGCAGTGATCCTTTGCCTGCACCATGGAAGCAATGAGGAAAATCCACGTGTGAGCTTTAAACCCAGTGATGGCAGGAGCCAGGGCACCGGGGCTGAGCAGAGCTTGGCCATTCTGCTCCTGAGGCTCAGCTGCTCCAAGGCAGCCCAGCTGTCCCTGCTGAGCCCTCCAGGCAGCACTGCATGGCCACACAGCTCCTCCAGTGCTGCTGACCCATCGGACCTTCAAGCCAAGCCACTGCACAAGGCACCAGCCTGGTGTCATACGTGACCAGAAAACTCAGTGGCTACTGGTTACTTAATAAATTGACACATGATTTACAGTTCTTCCACCTGCACAAGTGGCCATGACACCTTCTTGCCCTTGCAGTGTAGTAGAACTTGTTCATTTTTGTAACTTCCTCTGTTGGTTTTCACTGGTGAGTGGTTTAAGGGTAGGTGAGCGGTCCCACACCCGATCACCTGACCCCTCTGTGCCTTTAATGGAGTCCCCAGGTGGTGACTTTTTCCACTTTGGCAAACTTAGATGGACACACAGGGCTCAGATGCATGCAGACCTGCTAGCTTTCACAGAAATGGGCATTTGGGAATCCCTGGTGGGTACAGAAGAGCTCACTTCAATTGCAGAGTGCAAAATTCACTGCTGAAATTTACGGTGCCTGTAACAGAAGGTGGGAGAAAGAGTTCTGCTGAGCTGTGAGGTGTCAGGATATTTAGGACACCCTTGGCTTGTGTTACCTTTTGGCAGCTGGAACAGCTGCTGCATTGGCTGTTAAGCTTGGTCCTTCCCAGGCTGAGCTAAGCTAGGTGTGCAGACCAAAGGGTAGAAGGGTGGACAGTTAAGTAGAGGAGGAACAAGGGGACCATGAGCAGGAGGAAGTGCTCTGCCAACCACAGGCTTTCCACAGACCACAGGCTGAGAAGCAGAACTTCCTGAGCTATAAACTTGTCACCAGGGTGGACCAGTAACACCAGCATTCTGCAAGGCAGGGAGGACACTGGACAGGCAAGCCTGCCTCATGGGGCACATCCAGCTTCTCACATCATTTCCATTATCCAATTTTTCTGTACATCCAAGAACCTTACAATGTAGGAAGCTCCCATGGCTTGCTTTACATCCTACTTCTTTCCCCCCCTCGTTCTACCTGTCAGACAACAAGCAAGTTGTTTATTTCTGACTAGAGGGTCACAATTACCTGAAGATCTCAAGAACTTCTCTTTCTACTTTTGGGTTTTTCATTGTTTGTTATTTTATTTCTGTTTGTTTGATTGATTTTGTAAGATCCCCTGGCTCTGTTACGATAAAGCGCTTATTAATACCTGAATTTTCTGCAAGTCAAGGTTCATGTTTGGTGCACAAAATCAGCTTTTGTGCTATGGTTTTTTCAATATATTTGAAACCTTTGCTACCTTCCCATCTTCCTAATACTCTGTTTTATGATGAAACAACTCCAGAATTTCAAAAATATGTTGGAGTTCTTCCTGCAGCTAGGTTGGGTTTAGGGTCTCACTTCCACCAGCAGTTGGAAGAAGAACCCAGCAAGGTGACCAAAGGCAGGGCCAGACGGTAAATGAATCCTTCATCAGTTCAGATCAAATTAATCTGAGATGTAGAAGTGATCAGAGATGGGCTGGCTTATGAGTGTAAGTACATGGTAACAAAAATTGGCCATTTCTAGGATGGAAGCAAAATGAAGCTTGATGTCCTCTGGCTGTGGCACTGCATAATGTCCCTCACAGTGAACTGAAAGTAACAGCACACGAATTCACATGTGTCTGAACAAAGATTTTTAATAAGTCTGTGCAGTTTGGACACCAAGCTACCTCCATTCAATGTGTTCCTCAATACCTGTCTAATCAGAAGTGATACTAAACCAAAGAAGGCATTGGCAGCTCTGTTTCTTGCAGTGGGTGAAACCTTGTACTTGCTGTTCATGTAACTCCAATTATTCCTGTAAGGAAAGAAGGTGACCATGAAATAAAAGGATATAAAGATCTGTCTGTATTTCCAGTGGCACAGAGCCCTGCAGTGGGTCCAGCTGGGCTGGCTGTGACACTGGATGTAAACCAGCCCTGCGAGTGCTCTGTCTGTCTCACCCATGTCCATGAATCCCCATGCTCCCAGCTCTCTCTTTTGACCACAGGAATTAACAGCACTGCCTATCAATTTCCATCAGGGCTACTCTGTTGGCTTTAGCAGCTTCTATCTTTTCCTCCTGCTTCAAGTGCCCCTTATAACCCCTGGGCTTGAAGGGTTTCCACATGTCAGCCTCAGTCCCAAGCTGGTTTATCCCAAATGGTGTCCCTTCAGGTACCAGGTAGCTCTGGTGCTAAAAGTTGCTCTATCACCTGGCACATGGAGTTTGTGACTGTGTCTGTATTTCTCCCTCAGTATCAAACCAGCTCACACACATTTTAAGACCTGTGGTTCCTGGTCTGCTATGAATGTTTATATACCATTGGATCTCCCTCCTTGAGGACAGCACAGCAAACCCTTGCTCTTTCTTGATGTCTTCTCATTTTCAGAGGGACAAGCAAAAGCAATAAAACATAATAATAAAAGACTAGCTCCTAATTCTTAAATCTGGTCTGCTTAAACAATACTAAGGCACTCTGCCATTACTTATCAGTGCACTATAGAGCATTTGATTGACAATTTAAGATTTAATTTTAAAAATACATTATGTCTCTTCTCAGAGCAAATGTGCAGGAGTGAAGAATTAATCTGGCAGTCCCTGCAGCTGTTTCACACAATTGCTGTGTTCTCAGCTGCCTCAGGGAAATTCAGAGTGACCAGCCACATACAATCCAGCCAGGAAGCCCTTAGTGTCAGCAGGATTGTGACAATATTTTTGAAACCCCTTGCAAAGGAATGCTCAGGCCTTCATCTGCACAAAATTCAGTGGATTATATTTCCTTGCTGGTCTGCTGACTTCTGGGGATATTCAGCTGGCAAGAGTGGCTCCAGGTTTTTAAAGCAGTGAGTCATGGTGGTCATTACTGCAGTGTACAGTCACTGTGCAATAATTCAAACCACCATTGTCATTATTATTGCCTCCAACAAGCAACCTGATACCTGCTGCAAGCCCGGGGCAGGTGTGTGAATGTAATCACTGTGCAATTAATTAGCCTGTGCTGCCAATCAGTATGCAGCCCACAGCTCCCTGCTTCCCAGCTGAATCCAATTTAGCACAACCACTGCAAGATTCAAATGTACTTTGCAGGAAGAACTCAAGAAAAGAAAAGAAAAGAAAGCAGGCAGCTCTAGGGACAGCTTTTCACCTTCACGTCACACCTATCAAAGTGAGCACCTGCCCCCATCAGCCAAAGGATTTTGCAGGACTATAGGACAAGAACAGAGTTTTATGTTATTTTTGAAAGTGAGGCTTTAGAAGTCCTCTGTTGCATGAATTCTGAGTGAGCAAGCTGGGAAGGCCGGCTGCTCACCATGGTGGCCCTGGAAATTCCTTCAACTGGCAGCACAGCGAGAGCCCAGGAGCTGCCTGGGCTCCCTCCTCCCTGTGCAGCCACAGAGCTCCCACAGAGCCAGATTAAATTGCTGGATTAAGCATTCCCACAGCCCCATCCAAATCTTGGTGACAGCTGTGCCCAGGACAGAAGTCAAGCGTCGGTGCCGTAACTGCGTCAGCCGGCGCGTCGTGGCTCAGGGCAGTGCCGCTGAGCGAGGCCAGGGGGGCAGGCACTCCCCTTCCTCAGCCAGCACAGATTGAGTCAATACAGTGTGTGCTACTGCTCCAAACCCAGCATTTTAAGGGATTTGGGCAATGCAAGCCTCTTCTTTTGGGAATTTATCCATCATCTCTTATAACTCACTGACAGGAGACATCTCACCAAACATTCCCCTGATTCCATGTGATCCCCTTAATGACTCTTCCTGCCTCTCCTTTTGCCAGTCTCCCTTTTCACTCATCTGTGCTTTCCTCCCTCTCTACAGGTACAAGAGCCTGCTTAGCTCCTTCCAGGCTGGTCTGGCTTTTGAGAGAGCACCTCATCCCCGAGGGCCCATAAAATATTTGACTGCCTCTTCTGCCAAAAAAAAAAAAAGAAAGCCTTATCCACTGCCCTAAATTTGCTGCACTGAAAGACTCCACACACTGAAATAATGAGATTTTCCATTAGGGCAAACACTTTCAGGCTCTCACTTTTTCATCTTGTATGTCTGAGCTTGGATCTATTTTCAATTTTCTATCCATTCTCCAAAATTCAGACCCTACATGCAGCCACATGAGTTGGAAGGTCAGTTCTGTTATTTTTCCTCGCCAGTGTGCTCCTGTTGCCAAAGCCCAGCGGGTGCTGTGAGCTCTCAGAGGCTGTGCCCATGGTGGGGAGCAGAGGGATGGATGCTCTGTGGGAGCTCTGTGCCAGGTCACTGTGTGCCTGTGCTCAGCAGGTCCAGGCTGGCTTGTGTCCCTTTCCTGGCTTTGTGGATAACCCTCATTTCCCTGCAGGCAATGGGATTCCTGAGCCCAGTGCTTTGCTGGCCCCACCTTACATAACTAACGGCTAACACAGTTCCTCAGGCAGGAGCTATGGCCGTACATGTCACCTTCTGGTGACGCTGCAGGACTTTATCAGCATTGACCTCCTTCTGACTGAGGTTTCACACATCATTCAGATGTGATCAGGTTCATGTCTTTGTGACTAATTAGGGGAGCAATTTTTGTGTTACGGAACATTTCATTATATGTCAACTTTCCCTTCAATTCATTACTTCTTTCCCATTACTGAGTATGAATATTGCCATCCAACACATGTTTTCCCTTCACATGGTTACAAGGCTTTTTTTTGGTTGTTTTTTTCTGTTAAAAAACCCCAAGGGATGACTCAGGGTAACTTCCAAAAGGATATTCCACTGTTTTACTCGATTTGTTCAGATGATATTGATTAAAATCACATGCTGGTAAATCAAAAAGAAATTCCCTCACCTATGTGACAAGCAGAGCTTTTATCACAAGTAGAGCTTCACTTATTTCAATTTGCTTTTTATAAAGCACAGTTCTCTCATTCCTACTGTCTTGACTATGATCTCAAAAAAAGGATTGATTAAAATCAAGATTCTGTGAAATAATACCTTTATATACAACCTGAATTATAAAGGCACCTGTATTTTCTGAGAAAGCTGTCTGTGAAGGGTTGAAAAAGAAAAAAACTACTAAAAAATAATATCTTTGTATTGCTTTTGGGATATGAAAGGCTATTTTTACACAAACTGACTTTTGGGACAGACCTGCTGTGTTAGGTTAGGCCTTTGAAATGACTCTCTTTTAGTAGTTTAAGACTGACCTTATTTGAAATTTAGTACCTTAAGATCTGTATCTTTTTAAATAAAAGGAAAAGGAAAAGTATTTGAAGTAAGACCAAATCAAAAGTGAGAGTCATATTTTCAGTTCTGACCTCTAAATGGAAAAATTAGAGCAGCAAAACATTTTTGTGTGTGTTCTCTTACATTTTCTTTAAATGCAAAATCAATTAATGAAATGTATGACAAGCCTGTATCCTCATGTCCATGGCTTTACCCAGTAGAGCTCTTGTGACCAGACTTTTCAGCACAAGTATTTCCACTGCCTGCAGAGCTAAGTACATGGATAAATTGACTTTGTCAACTCAGCACCAGAGCTTGATGCCAGTATTTCTCACCAGTCTGCCATTAGACTGCTGTGATGGTGCTCACAGGGGTCAGAGGATGAGGGAAGAGATGAGGATCTGACTCCAGGTTTCAGAAGGCTTGATTTATTGTTTCATTATATATATTATATTGAAACTATACTAAAAGAATAGAAGAAAGGATTTCATCAGAAGGCTAGCTAAGAACAGAAAAAGAAAGAATAACAAAAGCTTGTGTCTGGGACAGAGAGTCTGAGCCAGCTGACTGTGATTGGCCATTAATTAGAAACAACCACACGAGCCCAATCACAGATGCACCTGTTGCATTCCACAGCAGCAGATAATCAATGTTTACATTTTGTTCCTGAGGCCTCTCAACTTCTCAGGAGAAAAAACCTTAATGAAAGGATTTTCAGAAAATGTGTCTGTGACAGACTGCAGGGACTCCTCTGCTGCATCGCTGCTTTTGAAGCCATGAAACATCTCTCAGACCCTTCAGCTGGAGGTGGCACCCAGGGAACAGGCATGCTCAACCCTCTGTGGCCCTGGGCACCCCTGTGCATCCTTACCTGTGTCTGTGCATCCTCACCTGTGTCTGTGCATCCTCACCTGTGTCTGTGCATCCCTTACCCGTGTCTGTACATCCCTTACCTGTGTCTGTGCATCCTCACCTGTGTCTGTGCATCCCTTACCCGTGTCTGTACATCCCTTACCTGTGTCTGTTCATCCTTACCTGTGTCTGTGCATCCCTTACCTGTGTCTGTGCATCCCTTAACTGTGTCTGTGCATCCTCACCTGTGTCTGTGCATCCCTACCTGTGTCTGTGCATCCTCACCTGTGTCTGTGCATCCTCACCTGTGTCTGTGCATCCTCAGCTGTGTCTGTGCATCCCTTACCTGTGTCTGTGCATCCCTTACCCGTGTCTGTGCATCCTCACCCGTGTCTGTGCATCCTCAGCTGTGTCTGTGCATCCTCACCTGTGTCTGTGCATCCTCCCCTGTGTCTGTGCATCCTCACCTGTGTCTTTGCATCCCTTACCTGTGTCTGTGCATCCTCACCTGTGTCTGTGCATCCTCACCTGTGTCTTTGCATCCCTCACCCATGTCTGTGCATCCTCACCTGTGTCTGTGCATCCTCACCCGTGTCTGTGCATCCTCACCCGTGTCTTTGCATCCCTCACCTGTGTCTGTGCATCCTTACCTGTGTCTGTGCATCCTCACCTGTGTCTGTGCATCCTCACCTGTGTCTGTGCTTGAGCAGCACCAATGGGTGAGCCCAAACCAGCAGAGCCAGCACAGAGCACCCTGCCAGCCTGCTGGCATGACAGCCTTGGTGCCTGGGGTGGTTTGGTGCCCCTCCAGGAGCATTCCTGATGTCTGGGTGCCCGTGTCTGTGCTTGGGAGTCCTCTCCCCCCAGGTTTCTGTTTGCAGCTCCGCTTACCAGGGACTCCCTTGCTGTGTTTCAGCCCTGTCAGAGAAGCCAGTGAAGAGGGGAAGGAGACACGTCTCTGTCAGGCCAGTGCTGTGCGAAATTGCCTCCAGCTCCCAGGGATCAGCATCCTTGACAAACTCATCAAGACGTGTCCTGTGTGGCTGCAGCTGAACATGAGCCAGGAAAGGGCTGGGGCGATCCTTGGCAAAGAAACAGCAGGGGTAAGTCCAAAGCAATTTCAGTTCAGACAACCACATTTCCTGTCCTTGGTTAGGAGAGCAGTGCTTTTTTTTATGTGGAAGCAAAAATATTCAGCAGACTGCTCTCTGTTTTCACTACCATTTGACACTTTACCTCTCTCAACAGCACAAAAGATATATATTGGCTTTGGGAAAACAAGGAATATTATCTCTGGGTTAATTTGCTTACCATGTAGATTCATGGAGATGGCTTCCCATTCACCACCATACCCACAAGTATGGTGATTTTCCTGATCTGGAGCAATGAAAAAAAAAAATCTGTGAAGAAAAGGACCTTAGATTCAGGGAGCTGCTGAGAGTAATTTTAATTGCCACAATTGATATCTGGTTTGCATAAACTGAGTATTAGAGAATTATGCACTTGTGCAAAGCTTAGAGCCTGCTTAAGGAAAACAGCTCTGTGCCAGAGGGAGCTGCTCCCCTTTCCTGAGAGGTGAGGCATAGTAGATGTCCTGGCTGGATCCTTTGAGAAGGGCAGGGTGTAAATGACCTGAATTTATGTCAGGGCACACCTGCTCTGAGAGAATGTTTGGACCTGTCCCTTGGCCAAGTCAGTCCATCCCAGGGCTAAATGCTGGCACAGCTGAGTGACACCCTCCAGTGGGATTCACCTGAGCAGCCTGGGCTGTGCAGTGCACCTCACCCTGAATCAGATTTCTCAATTAGATTGAGCAAGATCTTTGTTTTTCTGTAAGCTCTGTCTCTAAGTGGAGTCTGTGATAGCCATGCATGGCCCCAAGCCCCCCCAGGCATTATCCATTCCCTGCAGGCTGGGAGTTCCCCACCTCTGAGTGGCTTTGGAGGAGCACCCTGCCTCTGTTCCTCCTGCTCAGCTGTCCTTGGGCACAGCCTTCAGCTGCAGTGGGAAGCAGACAGGAGAAGAGCTGGTGCATCAGAGGTGTCCCACGGCAAGGGCAGAACCTCCTGCCCTCTGGGAGCCCACCTGGAACTGGGCAGCACCATTCCCACCTGTGGTGAGAATAGAAGAGACTGATTTCAGTACTGGCCCTGACCCAGGGGAAGTACAGCACTCAGGGCTCAGCACAGCTCAGAAATTCCACCTCCTGCTTCTCTGAACAGCCAGAGCCCAATTTTAGCCTCTGGATCCATGGCAACCAGGCGTGCCCATCAGGAAAAAAGAAGTGATTCATTTCCAGGTTTCATTTCCCTGGTTGCTCAGATTAAATTTCAGATGTAGCACTCTAAGATGGTGCTGTCTGGCAGCCGTGGTTAGAGGGACAGCAGTGCCATGTGTAGGACATGGGCAAGGGAGAGCCTCTCCCTGCAGGTGCCACCTGCCTGTAGACATTCACTGCAGCAGAACGTGGGGCTGCCCTGCAGAAATCAGCCTGTTTGGGGCACACACCTGTGCATTTATTTGCATTTTCTCTGCCCTGATGGTCGACCTGAGGCCCTGGGGCTCCATTTCTCCTGAGCTCAGAGGCCAAGATGACAGCACTGTGTGAGGTTGTGAAGCTGCCCCAAAGCTGTGTGTTCAGCATGGGGGCTTCAAAGGGACTGGAGATGCCCTTAGGACTGGCACTCATGCAGGGAAAGGCCCTGGCTTCTAGACAAGCTTTTTTAAAATTCCTCTGCCCAAGAAATTAATGGTATTTGCTAGATTTCCATACATTACAGTTGATTAATGATTTTATCAACTCATACTTCTCTTTCTAATATTAATATCCAGGCTACAAAATTAGCTTGATTTTTTAAATTCAGGTTTTTAAAAGTACCTTGACTCCTTTCTGCCTAAGCTTACTATCAAAGAACAGATGAATATGAAGATTATTTTGTCTTTGCATCTGCACCTTCAAGATACAAGCTAAAAATATCCCTGACAATGAGCTTTAATTAGAAACACACTTAGGATCTCATACAATACAAAAATTGAGGCATTTTTACTTTTTCTTGGTGGAGCAGCTCTGTGGGAAAGGAGCTGTAGGGATGGTGGCCAGCCAGCTGGGCACAGCCCCAGTGGGCAGAGGCTGTGGAACCAGGGCTTGTCCAGCCAGGAGACACCTCCAGGGAGCCACACAGCAACCCCTGGCACCTGCAGGGAGCTCATGGGGAAGATGAAGGCATGAAGGCAGGCTGTGCTCAGCTCTGCAGGGTGGGGGGACAAGAGGCAGCAGTGTACATTGAAACCAGAGGGTCCAGATTGGGTGAAGGGAACATTTTGTCATACTGTCCCTGTGAGGACAGTAAGTGGTGGGACAGGTTGCCAAGAGAGGCTGGGCAGTCTCCAGCTTTGGACATTCTCCAGACTGGTACAGACAAATAAATCCCTGAGAAACTTGGTCTGGCCTCATGGCCTCACCCAAGGGGTTGGAAAAGGCTCCTCATAGGATACCTGCCATGCTGAATGATCTTCTGGTCCCACAAAAAGCTCTGCCATGGGCACTGTGGCCACCAGAGCCTTTGGCCTTATGCTCCTCTCATGGACACTCAAATCCTCACTGACTAAATGTACAAGTGACACCCTTGCTTTAGACCTGGACTGGGACATCCTGGGGTGACTCATCTGTGATTTAGGGCACTGGTGTGAGGACCATCACTTAACAAACTGGGAGTGCAGTTTTAAATCTTCAGTTGGTGAAATAGTTTGCTTTAGGCATAAGTGGGATATCAGTGATGTGATGCATAGAAACTTTGTGAGTGCCTTGGCAGGTCTGAATTTCACTTAGATGAAATGTCCTTTTCTCCATTATTTTTTGTTGTATAAAGCACAGCTAAGTGGAATAAAGCTAAAATAAGGCTATTTAAAGGTGGATTGTACTGATAAAATCTACATTGCCAATGACCTAAAATACAGTTTAGAAGCTCACATAATGTAGCTGAGCTCTTGATTCTTTTCTCCTTTTTCAGATATTCTTAGTTAGGAAAGAGGGTAATGTGAGCAACATGGTCCTTGCAGTCCGCCTGCCAGTGCAGAACGAGGCTCCTGCTGTGCTGGAGTACAACATTAAAGAAGAAAAATCAAGTAAGGTCTTTGTATTTTCTGCTCTTGCTCTGGTTAAGGTACTGCGTCCTCTTGTGATCACCAATATTTATGTAATCTCACTTGCACTGAACAGGTTCCTCTTGTGCCTGGCAGCAGATGTTGCTTTTATGATGTAGCTCAGTTAATATTTCCTGCAGCTGCTTTTCCTCAGCTCCCCTGTGGTTCTGCACCTTCTGTTATCATTTACAGACTCACAATAGGGAAATAAAGCACCTCCAGATGAGGAGGCCAGTGCTTTGATCAAGCAAGGGGAGCTGCCTTTCACCAGCTGGAAGTCTTGAGGGAAGTGGGAAGCATTGGCAGATTGAGCTTGGTTAACTCACTGACTCTCTCTATTCAAGCCACTGAATTTGGGGTCACCAGCCATCTGACATCTGCTGTGTTGCCTTTTCATGCACCTGGTCCAGTCCCACTGAACCACAAGTCACTCCTGAGCTGTTTTCAAAGCCAGCCAGGGAAGCAGGTGGCTGCTGGTCCCAGTGCCATTCCCAGCTGGATAGCCAAGTGAAAATTAACCCAGTCCAAAGTCAGCCATGTCTAACCCAGCCCTCTGTGTAAATGGACGTACAAGGCACACGATTTCCACTTTCAAAGGGATATTTGGAAACACCTGAGTTTTAGGATAGTCATAGAAACACACACTCAAAAGAGTTCATAAAAATAACTACACACTGTTTATTAATCTGAACACATTTAAGTCAAGTCCTCTGCCATTGAGCTCTGTCCCAAAGCTAGCTCTCCAGAGAAACTGTTTTATTCTTTGCTAAAACACTCTTGTTTCTCCAGATCAGTGTGCAATATCACTTTCTCCTTGTTCAAATGGAATTTACAGTTGCTCAAATCGTTTTCCCTTCTCCTACATTTCTTCACATACCTCTGCGTGGTAAACAGACTTTAAAGCCAGAGGTACAACTGAATCTCTCAAACTGTTCTAATCTCAAGGCCAGACCCCAGGCTGGCACAGCCCTGCTCCTGCATGGGGGGCAGCTCCCTGTCTGGCTGCTGCATCCCTGGGAAGCTTTCTGTCTCACCTGCCTGCTCCTGGGAGCACCCAGCTGTGGATGTTCAATGTTCCCTGTGAGGGCAGGAGCAGCAAAGCTTTTGCCACAACTTCAGGTGTTCAATTAAAAATACAAGGGCAAGGGTTAGCTGCAGGGTAGAGAAACCTTTTCTTTATTTAGCTATTTGAACTTGACCTAGGACTTAGATTTTTCATGGCGGGGAACCGGTTTTTTGATGATTCAAGATTTCCTTTGGATAAAAGCTAAAAAAATCAAATCGTGTCATCCTAAAATATGTCAGTTATAGAAACGTTACTTTTTCACTCATGTCCCTTACCATAAAATTTGATTTATTTTAGGACAGGCAAAATAAAATGTCGTACAAAAATGTCACTGAGCTAGCCTATCTAGAGAGACTTTGCTGCCATGCTTTTCCAACTTGCTTGCATTTTCTAATCTATCACTACCTTAATGCAAAGGATGTACTGGGAGACAAGCTTCCTGGTAGAAGCAAGAATTAAATCAGTTTCCATCATCTTCATGCAAGTTGCAAAGTAAGTGGAGGAGGGTAATTCAAATCCAGCAGCAATCCCAGCAGCCATGAGGCTCCTGCATTCCTATGGTGGATATTCACATTATATTTAGCTTGATTCTGTCAGGGTTGCGTGTCAGTTGGTAGAAAGCCTCTCAGTTCTCCATCCTGCACTGTGTTGACAAGAACTTATGAGACTCAGTACAGAAGTGGTCTCTCTTTTGCTTCCTTTCTCATTTAGGGTAAGTACCCCAGATTTTAAGTTTAAAAGAAATTGAATGAATTCTTGTAAATAAAGCCAAAGAACTGTATCTAGTGCAAGGGGACATGGTAAGACTGTGTCACAGAGATTTGGTAATTAATCTGGTGATTAATTAATTCTCTAGCTTCAGCTGCATTATTACACTGCCTTCTAATTTTTTTTCCATAAATAAAATTAAAAGATGTCTAAATGCTTTAAAAGAATTTAGAACCTGAGCTTCCTTGACAAGTAAGCTGGTATGTCTGGATTGCCTCAGATTAATGGTGTGCCCTTCACCCACCCCTGGTATTCTGTAAGTGTCAGGGTAGGAGACCTCTGAGCACCCCCAGAGATATTCTCTTGCGGCGGAATGCAAGTTGGTAGTTGGATTTTACGCTCTGAAAATATGTAAAACACCCCACCTGAACAGCCTGATGGCCACTGTGGACTGGCAGGGTTTGTTTTTCCAAATATTTATTCTTTAGCATCAGCAAATCTCTTCCCTGTGTGGGTTGACACACGAGCAATGATGTGTGTGACGTGCTCCAGGGAGAGCTGCTCGTCCCTTTCTGAGAGCTGGCTCCTCCCAAAGCCTTCAGAGAAGCAGGAACAAATCCTTCTCCTCACCTCACTTCAACTCCTTAGACTCCACACAGCTGATGCTTTCAGATGTAAACTGAAATCTGAATTTGTCTCGACATACAGAGTTCTGATTTTATGGAGAGTCTTCCTTCAGTTAAAATTCAAGTTGCAACCTAGCAAAATTCACATTGCAACCAGGTTACTATTTAGGATAACCTTGCCAGCTGCTTCTTGTCCTTGGCTGTTTGTAGAGCTATCCTCATTCCATCCCACTTTTCAGTCAGGATCTGAGGAGGCTTTCCCTGGTATCACAATGATGGTACAGAGGATGTTGCCCAGCCCCTGTGTTCTGTAAAGAGATGGCCATTCAATGAAGTACAAAAAAACCCTTCAGAATCTTCTTGCCATTGCACTGCCAAATAAAAGAGGTTCATTGTTTCACAATTTCTTTTCCTCATAGCAACTTTTTTTATATTTCGTGATTTGGGGAAGTATCATTTTCTGATGGGAAGACTGTATTTAATTGTGATTTCTCTTTTTAAATGGAAATCCCCAAAGAAGCCACTAGGTAAGAGAAAAATGAAATGAAACTTCTTTTCCTTTGTTTTGTTGGTTTTTTGGGAAATTTTCATCTCTTCTGTGAAGTAGCCCTTAGATAGAACAGGAGAATGGACTTCAAAATTTTTCTTCTAGTTCTTTTTGGTTGTAATTATTCCAGAGACAGGAAGGCTAAATCTCAGTGGTATCAGTAACTATAGAAGAGGCCAGATATCTGATATCAGGTACCATGTGGTTCATCAGAAAGTTGAGGAACCTGGCAATTTTCAGAGCCTTGGATCTCTGTGGTTTTGCACTTGGCCTGAAGGATCCCTTACTTCTTCCCCAAAGCAGTGGAAATCTCCCAGACCTAAAGTTTGTTACAAGATTTCTACCATTTAGAGATGCAGTATTGGCATCTACCTCTCAATCTTTGCCAAAATCTCAACTACTTTGTGCACTTTCTGTTCTGAGAGTTGCCCCTTACTTCTGCTTCACTCTGGGATGGAGCCCCAGCCTCACAAACTGAGCAGCCCTTCCCCAGCTGGCTCCTGCCTTTGGCTCTTCTCAGCAGCCTGGTGGCAACCTCAGGCCTCAATTCCCTCTCTTTTTCATGGATAAACCTTTAGAATCCATCCTGCTGACCTCAGCTCCATTGCAGCAGTATTGAAAAGGGAAGAATGAGAAGTTTAAAGTACATGTGCATTTCTGAAGTAGCCTACACTGAGAGCTTGGAAGAAGCATCTGAGTGCCACAGACCACGTGGTGCAGGTAGTGACAGTGGCTTTTACTTTCACAAAGAGTAATGCAGACACCTGCCACAGGGGTAAAGTTCTTTAGAAGAGAAATGCTCTATCACCACAAACTGAGGTTAACAGTTCCTTTTGTTCTGGAAATTTTGTGAATAATATCTGAAGAGAATTTGATTTCACAAAACACATGAATCGATCACATACTTCTCAGCAATCTTTTACATATGTTTTAGTGTGGGATGTGTAGTAATTGTTTTCCAAGCTCTTCTGTACCAAGAAAAAAGGAAGTGATTCCTTTCCAAGTAAGCAAAATGGCACTAAACAGAAGTATCTGCAATTTCACAGAATAAAGAACATATTGCTCTATCATTAGATTTTTGAATATAGACATAACAGTGATATTTATTTGCTAAGTCCACCTGGAACTCTTCAGGTTCATGTCATAAGGGCTTTCAGGCTGGTCTGATGCTGCCATAGCTGCCCATCTCCTGTAACCCTGCTCCTGCCTCCCCCCTTGCTGCAGGGGCTTGGCTCACCTGGAGTTGTATTTCTGGAGGCAATCCACATGAGTCCATGCTGTGCAGCTGCTGTTCCTTATTTAAGCTGTACCTGGGGGGACAGCCTGCCACCACACACAGCTGTTCAGAATCATTTTTTGCAACACATGGGGCCAAGGCTGGGTTGAGCCCCCCAAAATCAATGAGTCCACAGCTGAAGGAGGGGTTTGTAGTGAAGCCTTGGCTTTAGTGTGGTTATTTCATTTATTAGAGGAAAATTATGAGACTTAAAGTTCTCTGTGCTCTGACCCTCCAAGCTTCTCTGCAGATCAACTCTGAATAAGCTGGAAAGTATTAGAAGTCTTGAAATAACCTAAGCAAAATCAAACAGGAAAACCAAAATAAACAATCTCCAAGTAATACAAAAATGTCCAGAACATGATTAATACCTCCTGTGAAGGATGAGACACGGTGCCATTGGACACAGTAGCTCAATTTCTGGTTTATGGACAGCAGCTGTACTCCAGGCTATGTGGGATGAGCTTGTGCTGAGGACCCACACTGTACCTTGACAGAAAAGGTGCAGGCAATTACTGCTCTCCAAAGCAGTTTAACAGCAATCACTGAGTGCTGCTACAAAACTGCAAGCCTGGTAGCAAAAAAAGGATGTTGATAAAGAAATTCAGTGTCTGCCCTGGTCACCTTATTTGACCTTTCTCAAAGTGAGACTGAGCTCAGGAAGTGCCGACAGGAGTTTGATATGAAATGCTTGAGACAGGAGGGATTTAGGGAAGGATTACAACTCAAGTAAAACACACAGCAGCAGTTTAACCTGCCTGCTTAATTCTCTAACTTCTTCCACCTGCTTGCCATGAAAGTGTGAGAGATCTGACCACTTTGTACGTCCACCAGTGAACATCTGCCAGCAAACTCTATCAGGACAGAAAGAAGAGTTACACCAGACACAGAGGAAGCAGGAAGGCAGATCTTGCTGGGGAGGCCAAACAGAAATTTAGATGAGCAAAGGTGTTCCTTTCCATGTTGGATGTCAGAAAATGTGAAATCAACAGGAAAAGATTACTGAAGATTTTACAATAGACTTCCTTGCCCTAATGATCACAGGTAGGTGCAGTCTAAAGATGTGAAAGCAAGCTTAATTCTCAAAGTCACTTCAGTCCCTTCAACGCTGCCATTCCTCCTTCCCAAGCACAGATGGGAAAAAACTCCACAGCTTTTTATTGTAGACTAATGCCATTTGCACAGATAAACAGGACATGTGCAGTCATTCTGACTGTCCTGTAACAGTCACAGATGGAAACTGAACAACAGTGATCAGGCAGCAGCATGTTTACAGAGGGGCACTAGAGCAACAGGGGATGGGCATTGCTCATCTTTGCAGGTTCAGCTCTAAGCAAAGCTGCTGAAAGCCCTGGTCTGCATCCCAGCCAGCCTGAGGTGAGGGCTGTGGGCACACCTGGCATGATGGCAGAGCTCAGGCATGAAGGAGGCAAATTCCTGAGTGTGCCTGCATGGGTCAGTGTGTCCCAGTGCTGTGAGGACACTCACAGGGCAGGGAGAGGAGGCAGATGGAGTAGGAACAGCTCAGTGGATGCTCTCTGTTGGCTCAAGCACCTCCAGATGCTGGCACAGACTGCCCTATTGCACTCCTCTGGCACCCAGCTGACATGGCCAAATATGGTCATTTATGGCAGATTTCCCTGTTTAATTTTGTTAATGTTTATTTTAATACATAATGCTGAGGCTGGATTAAGGAACTCAGGGACTAAAGTACTTGCTGCTAACATGTCACAGTATGGTCAGGTGGTGTTTTCCCACGTGAACTACATTGTAATTCTGCACAAATGAGGTCATGGGAAAAAATAGGAGGATAGCTGCAACCTATTCACAATTTAACTCCTTCAGTGCAAGGGCCAGTTGTGCAGATGGACTTTGTGATATGAATATTTCTGTGGAAGTGCTGACAGCTCTCGCAATAGCTTCCTCAGTTTTGCAAGCCCTTTTGCTAACACTCTGTCTCCTGGAATCAGGAACTAGACTGAAGATAGGCAGATTTTTTTTTTTCCATCACAAATGCAGAGAAAAACCTTGCAATTTTGGTAATACTCAGAAAACAGAATAACAGAATATATGGTGAAACAACCTATAAGAAGACAATCTGCCATTTAGAAAAATAATTTTAATTGCATTTATTTTGGATCCCTTCTGAAGTAGAATGAAGATGGAGATATAAATCTGTGGTACAGACTGAGGTGAGAAAGATGGGATCCTTCACTTCATAGCTAAAATGAATAAATTGGTGCATGTGCTGGTATACCTGACCCTGACTTCCAAGATAAAGACATTTATTTGTGTAGCACTTGCAGATTTTCCTGGGAGGTTTTCAAGTTTGGGCTGGATGAAGCCTTGAGTGACTTGGCTTGACCTCATGGTCGTGGTTTTAGGAGGATTTTGGGCCAGAGATCTCCTGCTGTCCCTGCCAGCCTGAGGGATCCCACAAGTGACACTGGGCCAGGCTGTGGGTGAGCTGAAGGGCAGACAGCAGTGCTCAGAAGGGATGTCTCAGTAGAGCAGCAAAAGCACTTCCAATTCTCTAAGGTCCAGGTTCTTGAAGAAATACTGCTAAGATTCATAGAGGGATAATGGTGAAAAATAAATAAAACAAATATTTTCTGTACTAGTATGTCACCTGTGACCTCCCCAAAACCTACAACCTTCCTTTCTTCAGCTTCTCACTTTGTGTATAGGGAAAGACAGAATGTGCTCAGTTTGTTTAATCAGTGCAGATTTGCAGTCCACTGCTATCAGGTACTTGAATGTACTTGAAAAGGCCCAGTAATGCCCCCCAGGGGTAATTCTATGCCCCTAGGCATATTGGAGAGCTGAGCTTGCTGCAGGCTGAAATAGACTTCATCATGTGCCATCAATAACACTGCAATGCTCCTGGATTGTTGTTGCACAGATATTGAAGGGAATTTTCAGCTGGCATGGGACAATCCAAGGAGTAAATTCACATTCCACCCTTCCCAAGTCAAACCTCTCAAAACAATCTCTGGCTCATCAGACTGCAGGCAGAAGGGCCCATCAGAAAGTATATTTGGTTACTTCTGTTATCACTGTAGAGGTACCACAGCTCTTTTTAAAATGGTCACATTAAACAAAGCAGTTGGCCTCCTTCAGTGCAAGCCCTGCAACATCCAATACCAGAAAGATTTCTTAATTCTGTAAACTAAGGCATGAAAGCAGGGTAGGACTATTTATAGCTTTGATTTCCTCTGAATAAATGAGAGGCTGAACCTGACATTACAGAGTGAAAAGATCAAGGTGGTGCTTTTTTGGGGGGTTTTGGGTTGTGTGTGGGTGTTTTTGATAACTCATTCTGGCATTCAGCAATACAGCAAAGAGAGGACTGACTTGGCAGCCCCCTCGTGAACTGCCCTGGAGACTTGTCTTCCAGTCAGGAAGGTCATTCAGCTTCTTCAAGTGCACTACAGAATATGACTTTACTGAATATATATTTATAAGGAAAAAAATATCAGTTGTCCCAGCAACCAGTGAAGGTCCTGCAGCCCCGAGAGTACAATGAAGTAGGTGGGAAAGGGCATGGGCCCTCTCCTGAGGAGAAAGAGTCAGGTGTATGTGAGCTCAGACTGTAACTTTGTGCTGCCACAGGAAGGGCTCCTGCCATTCCCCATGTGCCAGCAGCCCATGTCCTGCAGCCCCTCTGCTCCCTGGCTTTCTCTGCCTCATGCAGGTTCTGGCTGGGAAGGAGGGAAGTGTGGATGTGGGGTGTGAAAGCAGGACAGTGTGGGGGGAAATGCTTCCTAGGAGGTGCCACCATATGCTGGGTTGTGTGGAATAAAGTCTGGAATGGAGATTAAAGAGTGGTAAAGGGCTGAGGGGCCACAGGTAACTTTGGGAAGGGTTTGTGGCAGACTGGAGAGAGAGGTCAGAACCAGTAGGAAGGGGCAGCAAGGATGGGGACATCCTGTAGTGCTGAATGATTGTATGAGCCTCCAGTGCGCTCCAGGCTGGCCACAGAGGCAGGAGCCATCAGAGCTGCCTCATGGTGCGAGGAGAGGAGGCTGCAGGCAGGGCAAAAGCACTGCTGGGATGGGTGGGGAGTCAATGCAAAACTGTGGCCAAATTGCCCCATAGCAGCCAACCTTCCCTAGGCAGAGCATTGCTGGCAGCAGGATGGGGAGCTGACCTTTCCCTTCCCTGCCAAGCTGAATTCAGCTGACTTTTCCAAAGGAAGGCACCAATTTTACAGGCTGAGGGCTGAGGCACAGGCTGCTGAAAGGGCTTGACCAGCAGTGCATCACCAGCCCTGAGCAAGCCCATCCTGGCCATGATTGTATTTACTGGGCTGCAGAGAGACCTTTTGCTTGCTGAGCTCTTGACTAAGGTATCAACACAGCTTTTCAGACTTTTGTGTGCTTTTTGCACAGCCTGACAGGCAGTTCAGCTGCTGTAGAGGGAGAGTCAATTTTTCCAATCTACTTAAGAGAAATGTTTTCCTTTATTGTTGCATGATGGAGCGTGTGATTGAAGCAAAGCAAGAATCTGTTGTCAGCTCTGGGCCTGACAAGCCTGAAAAAAGAAGAAATTTGCTGGAAAAAATAACGAGTTATCAACACCCATGGGACAGAAGATCCCTCTTCCCTTCTTTCTCCAAAACTGTCTGATTCCATCTCAATTAAGCAAATCATACATTGCCGCAGCAAAACCTGTCCAAGACTGCTTTTTTTTCAAGGATTATCAAATTGATGAGTAAAAGTTTGTGTATTTTTAGCAGGGGAGACTGGAAAAGCTGAATATGTAGTTAACCTTCAGGTTCATATTTTAAGGAGTTTAACTGCATTTAAGGAGGCCTCTGGGCAGACACCTTGCCATTTAGGAGAGTAAACTGATGCATGTTGTCACTTAACATAGTTCCTGTTGCTGCCTGTGAGATGTGGAGCTACCCTAGTTATCTTCAGATGAGCCTCTCTCAGACACAGATAACAATCTGCCTGCATCACCCAGGGCTCTGCATGGGCTTATTTCCCCTGTTTATCATTAACAGGAAAAGTCTGCCATCACCTACACAACTTCTTGGCATGGAAAAGCTCCCACTGAGCAAGTCAGCTCCATGGCATGGGATAACTGGACAGCTCTGCCCCAGCCCTGACCTTCAGCTCTTCCACAGGCAGTACCAGACCAAAGGCCAGCTCCATCTGGGCTGTAATGAGGGCACAGGAGACATTATCTTTGTCTAGTCTGCTGCCTGTGGTTTGATTGGAGATAAGACACTGAATGATGTCTAGTCCCCTAAGGATGTCTAACCTAGACATCTTCCTGAGGTCAGTCTGGCTGCCAAGGATGAGTTCTCCATTACCCACATCACTGTTAACCCTGAAAAGTGGGTTAGAGTTAAGGAGTTCCCCTTCAGGAGATACTCTGAGCTAGGAGCCCAGAATTTTGGTTTGGCAAGAGCAGTGACCACGAGCCTGGGGGATATTGTAAAATGTGGTATGAGGACACATTTTATAACCTGTTGTGCAAGTCCATAATTTCTCTCCTAAATGCAGATGTGCACAAGGAAAACAGAAAGCCTCACCAAGTCCTTCCCATTTGAGCTGAGTTCCACATCACTTTGACACACTGCTTATTTTAAAACATTAAACACTTGTGCAGCTGCTTTTTCAAGATTGAACAGTGCCAGGCTTCTCTGTGATTTACAAGTTGTTTTGGAAACATTCTGGTTGCTTATAGTGGGTAGCTTTATTCTTCTTTTTTTTTTTTTTTAATTCTCATCCTGAACAGTTACCTCCCATCTCTCCATACAAATACTTTCATTTTTACTCTAAGCTTTAAACCGATGGGATTGTAGGGAAAGCATTTTGGAAAGAAGCCCTCGGAGTCTTGTTAGCTTTGTTAATCCTTACTTTGGCTTTTTTTTTTGTCCTTCTTTTTCGCTCCCAAGAGGCAAAATGCAAAATCTGTGTGTAATCAGAGCTGGAGACTATGCGTGCTGTTCTAGGATAATATTGTCTTACCCTGCTCTGCTTAGCTCCTTGAACACAACCCAAAAAGCTTACTGGCTTTAAAACAGCCACTCTAAATCAGTACCCATAATACAAGTGCCCTTGTCTCAGGGGTTAAACTGAAACAAATTATATTTTTTTATCCTTGGACAGTGCTATCTAAAGATCTCATAGAGCTGAATAAACATGAGTTTAGATTTGTAAATGAGGTAAATAAGATACTGTTTGAAGTGAAATGAGGGCATTAAGGACCTCACTCTTTGACCCTTGAGTAGGACCCTCACAGTCAGTGACAGGGCACTCTATCCCACTCAGAAGCAGGAAACAAAAGAAAACAACCTGTTTTCACCTGGTTGTCAGCTAGGTGGGATTGCAGCTCTAGGAAGCAGAAGTGTATTATTTTTCCTTTTTTTGTCCACCCTATTGACCTCTGCCATTTCAAAGTGGGTTATTCCCCTTCATCAGTCATCCTTGGAAGTGGTCTTGCTTGTAAAGGCTTTTCTTCCTGGAATCTCTCTTGCAGAATGTGATTCTGAATACTGAATTTCTTCCCTTAAAACACTTGGCAAACTTCCTTTTTCTGTATGATTAACCTCAGCACTATGGTACTTCACAACATATCTTAGAGCCAGAGAAATAAAATTTTCTCCCAAGTAAATGGAGAAAAACATTTTTTAATAAAATACATCTGTATGATAGCATGCATTTTTCACATAAGGATTGATTCTCAAGAGTTATCCATAGGACCTGGAGACTGTTGCAAAGAACTAAATCCCCAGAATTTCAAATCATAGCACTGTTTCCTGTTACATGAGGCACAGGGGAGACCCTTTATATATCTGAATGCTTCACAAAGTTTTACCAAGGAAATTTGCCTTTTGAGAGTCACTTATAAGTATCCATATTGAGTTTGTCTTGTCAGCCATGGCCTCAGCCCTGACAGTTTTAGTGGGCAGCTGGGCAGCATAAATCCTGTACTGCCACTGTAATGTATGAGTGGATGCTGAATGACCTGCAAAAATGTGACTTCTCCAGCAATGATCCCAACTCTTGCTCCGCTGCTTAGTGCAGGGTCCACATTGATTGAATATGTTATCCCACTCTCTTGAGTGCCCCCCTCAGAACTCAGTACTTCAGAAAGGCCATGTTCCCTACCTTATTCCTGCAAAAGCAGACCCTCTGTGGCTGCATCTAGAACTTCAACTCTATCTCATATTCACATCTGGTCCTGGGAATTCCCCTGGAAGAAGTCCTGGATCTCCTCTGGCTGAAGAAATGCTGACATTTCCACATTATTCCATACCTGGAAAGGGGATATGGGGTCGGGGACCTAACAAGTAAAGCAAGGGCTCTGAAACTGAAGAGCTGCTCTCCAGCATGTGCTCTGCTCTTAATCCCTGAAATAGCTGGCAGTGCTATCCACATGGATACCTTTAAGGAAAGCACTGAGGAGCTGTGACACTTCTTTTAGCTGAGTTGGCTGTACTTGGAGTACCTGTGAGAGGCACCCCCTCACCCTGCTGAAGCTGATGGCAATGAGGAGGAAGCAGAGCAGCAAAATGCCTGTAACATATTCCTGCTTGAGCATCCTGCAGCAGAGACAACGAGACCAGGCAGCACTGGGATTTTAAACTGAATTAAAGGCATTAAACCTCAGTGCACACCAAAGTGCTGCCCATCTGCCTGGGTGAATGTGGATGAGCCAAAACACAGTGGAGTGGTCCAGACCCCTGTGGCTGTTAGGTGTGAGGACAGCTCCTTATCTTAGCAGCAGAACATGCACACAGGGTAGAGGGGAACTGTCACCTACAGCTTCTTTCATCTACAGAGTGACCCTTCTATGCAGCTCCAGCCTGAGAAGAGTACAAAAGCTGTGATTCCATCTTCTTTAATGACACGTTGTTCAGCACAACATAATTATACTTAGCGAAGAACATAGTTTAAAAATAGATTTCTCTTATACTCTACAACCAAGCTCATTAACACTTTATCACTTTCATAATTCATTAGTTCCAATTTCCCTGGAACTGCCATGAACAGTGATTTTTTTTTCATCATGGCCAGAAAGATTAAACTCTGTAGGAAACCATAAAATTGAAATCTTTTGAAAAAGAAGAAGTTGGATGCACAACAGGAGACTCAGGCAGAAGTTCAAACTGGGAAAGTTTCAGCCCTTCCTTGATGAAGAAAAAGACCAGAAACAACTGGTAGTTAAGTAAAGCACACTAGGAAAGACAAGAAAGACGAAAAAGACCAGGTTGACCAGTCTAGAATTGTGCAACCAAAACTGAAACTACAGCTTTGAAATCATGTGGAAGAAGCAGAGGCATCAGATTATAGAATAAATAAAAAGGCCTTGAGAAGCGAAAAAAGATAAACAGTGTCAGTGTTTTACAAAAACACAGCACTAGAAGGCCATATAGTACCATCCACAAGGTCATCAAGAAATAACACAAGAAACAATGCTAGAGACAGATACCAGGAACTTCCCAACAGAGATGTTGCAGAAAAGTACCTTAAACACACTAAGGACTTCTGCCAATGAGGGCTAAATTTCCCTCCTTTAGAACCATCCAGCTGAGGATCTTTCTCTTAAGACCATCAGGAGCCAATTGCATGAATAAGGGTCAGAACTGGGGAACTGGAACAATAACCAGAAGGAATTCCATCACACTCACACATTGCTGCAAAGCACAGCAGGTAGGACAAGCACAGTGAATGGTGACAGACACAACAGCCTCAGCTTTGGGGCTGCAGCAGTCACTGTAACACTCCACTAAAACACCCAGGGCTCCTTCCCCAGTGGCAGGAAACTGCTAAGCTGCTAACCTGAACTGTCAGGGTCTGGCAGTAAGGATTTTGGTAGTCTCTGCCTTGGAGTGATGCTCAGAGCAAGGTTTACTCACTGAGGGTAGCACAGCAGCAAAGCTGGCCTGTGCTGCTGACTGCAAAGGTCGTGGCAACTGTGGTGTCAAACCAGAGATTTATACCAAAGGAGAAAAACACCTCTTGTTAGGACACTCTGGATTTATAATCTGAAAATAGAAATAGAAAACTGGAATCACACCTGTAATGATAAATCTCTCAGTTTCCCATAATCTGGAAGATTGAGAACATCCAGGCAGGACTTCTGAGGATGGCTGTTTTCTCAGTAGTCCTCTGTCAACATAAGGAATTTGTGTCTTTGAATTCAGATGTCTCGGAAGGACTACACAGATACCAAAAACAAATGAAAAACCAAGTGGATAGCACTTACACTGCCACTAGAGAAGAAGAAGAAGCTGAAGTAATTGAGTCCCATGAGCCTGTGTAAGCAACAAGATGGAAATTGGCTTGGTTTGTCCATGTAACCAGAACAGTGGAACTAGCAAACACAATTCTGTGGGGAAAAAATTGGAGAGGAAAGGAAGGCAGAATGCTCAGGGACAGTGTGACTCAAAGACATCTGCAGCTGGATGGAGAAATGATGGGCAGAGCCAAAGAGTAAAGGGAACATGAATTCAGATTGGAGTCAGTGCCTAAAGATGACATTCTTCAGACCATGCTGGTGTTTGGAAGAGGAAGATGGGACAATCATAATTATGTATAACAGTTCATAACCTGGCCATGGTCTGGTCATTTACTGAGTTGCCAAAGGACACAAAAACAGAGTATAGTCCCCAAGGAACCACTAATTCATTTTGGCAATGCTTCTGTCACCCATAAGAAAAATTCAATTAATTCTTATCTCTTTGTTTCAGACTACTAAAAATTGCCCACTGGTCTACACATTTCCCCTTTTATTTCCTGAAAGTGACATTTTTCAATGGGCTTCTACATATCAGGTAAAACTCAATATGCTGTGGCAATATGTTTGGCTCACAGAACCCATCCTATTTTTCTCTTGCTTTTGATCATATCCTTGACATTCAGGCACTGTTATGGTGAGATGTAGATATTTCCTTGCTCTTAAGGTGCCTTGGATCTAGTTTTACAAGCCCCAGAAAGGTGAATTTTTTCTCTGCACTTCTCATCAGGATTACAGCAGTGTGGCAGATGTCTGCTTGTAGATTCTGCTAAAGTCATGAGTTCCTATAAATGGCAGCATCACGATCCCTCCCTAAGCAGCAGTTCTCATGTCAGTGAAATATCCCCAGCTACCCACAACACACCCACAGCCAGAGAAAATCACCTCTTTCTGATTGTCTTCTCAGAGCAGAGTGCCTTGAAGGCAGCAATGGCTCTGGGGGGCAGAAATATTGTCCCCAACAGTCAGCAAAGCCCTTTTAGCTGTTCAAGATTGCTATTTTCTGCATCTTTCCAAGAATCAGAAGCATGCAGCAGGATGCACATAATGATCTCCACAGGTGAATGGCAACCATTCCCACAAGACAGGGTCCTGTATCAAACCCATCATCTGCCATCCCAAAGAAAAGTTCTACTTATCAGTGACGTCTGCTGGTGTCAGCAGGTGTCTAGAAAAAAAGCAGGTGAAGAGAAAAGTGTTACATTTTCTCCCAAGGAAGATGCTCCCCTCAGGAGCTTGCAAGGCAGAATTTCCCCATGGGGGCTGTGCTGGGAGCAGATCCAAGTAGCCATGGCAACCCTGTGCAGGCTGCTTGACACGGCCACTGCTCAGAATAAATTCTGGGCTGAGCATTGGTCCTCGTGGTGCTGGTACCTCGAGTAATGACACATCTAAAGCTCTATTCTTACTATTCTTCCATCTGTTCTTACTTGTTTGCAGGCTGCCCAGAAATGTCCCAGGAGAGCTGTGGGTCTCTGTATGATGAATCCCAGCATGCTGAGAAATATGCTTGGTTTTATTACCTTCTGTGACCTCTCAGAGCAGGGACAGTCCTATTTATATATACCACCTGCTGAAAACTTCTGTCCTTGAGCTTCAGCAGCTTTTTGTACCTAGACTTCTTTAGCAGTATAATTCCTGGTGATTTGTGGTGTTTTATGCAATTTAACTGTATATGTGAGGAGAAGCAGCTACGCAGGGACAAGGCACTTATATGTGGAAACTCCTGACACAGAGGCACTCAGATTAATATTTCTTTGCCTGACATTCAAGCTCCCTAGTGGCAGAGCTTCCTGGCACAGAAACAATCAATAGTCCCAATCCGAGCAATTTGCTCATATATGTGAGCATGTACAGGTGCAGCCTGGTCTGCTATGGATACCTGCAACTCAGAATGCCAAAGTGAGCATGTAGTTCTTGACAGAAAAAAAAAAAACAAAAACTCCCTTAAAACCATCATCTGTACAAAGGGCTTTATTTAATAGCTGCATATTTGAGCAAATTCAGACTCTTGGGTTTTGGTTCATTTTCCAGAGCAGGACTGGGTTTTGTCTTTATTTTTGTTTCCTGTGTCAGAACTGCAAAGCAGATGGGTTTCAAACTACAGAAATTATTCATGGTAGATGTTTAATGAAAATCCCTGACTGAAATATGATTCTTACTATGGAAAAAGAAAAAACTTGCCAAACATGATTTTTCCAGTTGTGAGAGAAGAGTAAGGGAAAGGGATTGTTTTGCTTGAAGTACATTTTAAATTACACATTGCAGTCTGGTATGGGTGCAGACACTGAGGTTAAACTGTTCCTGCTGATCCAACATAAGCTGATGTTAGGAATGACTGTTGGGAATTACATGGTCTTTGTCTCTAAAAAAAATGCCTACATTGGAGTATTCAGCCCAAAATAACAACCTGCTGGGCCTGGGCTAGAACAAAGGGAGAAGTAAAAGGAGGAAATGCCTGGTTTGGGGAATGAGATATGAACCTGAACAAGAGACAATCTTGAGCATTTCCTTGCAGGGGGATTGTCTGCTGGCTGGAAAACAAGGGGCAGGGCACAGAGGAGAGGGAAGGAGACCAGGGGGATGTGTCCTTCCTGCAGGTGCTGGAGGCTCTTTGCAGGACACCAAGCACCAGGCAGGGCAGGGGGCTCACAGGGCTGTGAGTCACAGCTGGCTGAGGAAGCTGAGTCACAGCAGCTGAGCCTTGAGTCCCCAGCTCTGACCTGTGGCCTGGAACAGTGTGAAGATGCACAGTGCCTGTGGGCAGTGCCACGGGGGTGGGAGCTGGTGCTGCTCCCCAGGGACTCCTGGCAGGCTCCTGGGGCAGCTCTGGAGTGCAGCTTTGAGATGCTTCTTTCCCACCAGTAAGTGGGCATTCCTGAGAATCCACTGCTGATTTCCTCACCCTTGTCAATGTTTGTAGTGGGGCTGTGTTGTGTGCAAACAGGCATACAGTTTGTGAGGCTGTAAGGCTGAAGCAAAGACAGACACATCTCTCCTGCAGATCCAGGTCTTTGCCTTGGGTTATCAGTCAGAGAAACTTTCTCCACTGGTCAGTGAATTTTCTCTAGTTTAAAAGCCAAAAGCTCTGTAATAACATGTTAGATTTGGGCTACACAATGCCCAAATGCATGTTTTTATAAAGAAGGTCATCTTAAAGAACTCTGCAATATGGTGGATTGTATTTTGCCACTTAAAGGGGAGTGCAGTCACTGAATAACACCATGGGAGGGAGAAGATGGAAGAGATACAAATAAGCTGTGCTCACACTGCCTGTGTGACCAGGTCAGAGCCCACACACACAGTAATGAAACAGTCATTTCTATTTTTTGTTTCTTCAAAGCACTTTGTCCATCCAGACCAAACCAGATTCCAGCATGGAGAGTCACAAGGTCAGCCCTGTATGTATTGCAGATATGCACATCCTTAGAGACAGATGGGCTTGTAAGGATCCCTTTGGAAGTGAGCTGGGAGGTTTCTTTCTTCCCATTGTTTCTGTTAGTGTCAAACACTTGGATATTTTGAGCTAACTTTTCAGAAAGCCAGGCTGAGATATTTCTTCTCTAGTGTCTCGCTGAAGAATCATGCTGCATTTGGCCACCTGAAGCCAGTTCTTTATGCTTCATCATATTATCCATGCAATTACTGGACTGTCACAGAACACAGGATGTGCCAGCCAAACCTACCTGTTTTGTTTTGTTTGGGTTTTTTTGATCATATAGCTCAAAGAAATCAGCTGCTGACTGTCTTTTCTGTTTTTCACCAGTCCTGTACCTGGAAGGATCTGTCCTTGTATTTGAGGATGTTTTCAAATTGGTTGCCTTCTACTGTGTCAGCAGGTGAGTTCATTCATTGCTTCCATGGCACAGTCATTTTGCCCTCCCCTCTGGTCTGCCCTTCAGTTCCCAGTCCCAGCACAGACCCCAGTTTCCCCTGCTGCCCTCCAGCCTGCCAGAGCAGAAGGTGTTTCAGATGTTTGTATCTACAATGGGGCCAGATCACCCCACAAGCACAGCTGTCCCTGCAGCTGGGAGCTTTGTCCATGGGGCTGCTTCCACAAAGAACAGAGGCACAGAACTGAGGCTAGGAGGGCAGGGAGGAAGAGGGGCCCTGAGTTAACTATTTATTTAAAGCTTTAAGTACACATACACACACACACACCTGGTAGCAACCTTGCAAAGTTACTAATGGACTGTTGCCTGATGGTGACTCAAAGCACTTTGTCACCTGTGGGGAATCTGTCAAGGAAACTAGACCTGAGACAATGTCTTTTCTTTAGCTAAAATTTGAAATGAAAACGAAGTGTTCATTTGCTCAGCAAGAAATACCAAGAATAATGGGTACAGAGGTGGAAAAGACCTGTAGTGCAAGGTTTGATCACCAGCAGATGATGTCTGTAGCCTTCTCTGATCTGTGTCCTGGTGCTTAGCACACTGCAGCAATACCTCCACCTGCCTGCCTTGTCCCTGCAGCAGCAGGCCTGGTAGTGAGCTGGTTGTAGCCTTTTGATTTCCCCTATATAAACTTACATGACTCTTAAAGCAGTTATTTCCTTTAAAGAGGAGAAAGCAGATTCAGGATGGGCTCACAAGGCACTCACACCAGCCACTTGGCTAGGTCACACAGCAGGAACAGTCTGTCTGGGGTAGCATACAGTGTGCCAGTCAGTTATCCAGCCAGTCCCCCACTGCTCTGAGGCTGCTTCTGCAGCCAGCTGAGTTCAGCACTACTGAATTCCTACCTGCACACAAGAAACAATGCTCCATCTCACCCTCATCAGCTAATAGACATTGAGCCATCTAGATGTGTATAGACTCTATAGAATGGATATAAGTTAACCCTTGGACCCTTATAAAGATTTCTTTCTCACTAAAGCAAAGGACAACCCAAATGCAAAATAGAATTGGGCATTTATAGTAAGTAGCTGGTGACAGAGAAAATATGCTCACTTCTGCTTTCCTGCAAAAAGGATCATGGCTTGAGAAAGAGGAAAGAAAAGAAAAAGAAAAAGAAAAAGAAAAAGAAAAAGAAAAAGAAAAAGAAAAAGAAAAAGAAAAAGAAAAAGAAAAAGAAAAAGAAAAAGAAAAAGAAAAAGAAAGAAAGAAAAGTTCTTCTATTTGATGCTTTGTGTTTTAGCTTTTATATTTTTCAGATTCTGTACTGCTGTAGTGTGTAGTTCTGAGCTTCATATTAAGGGACGCTAAGCTCTCTTCACAGAGTAGCTAGACAAAACAATTCCTTTCCTACCTTGGAACCAAGGACAACTGACCCAAATTTCAGGCCCAAGAGCATAAACAATATAAACAATGTGGACTGAAGAGAGAAAAACAAGAGGGATGGGACTTTATAACCTAAAGCTATAACTGGACAATTAACTCCAATATGCTAATGGACCAAAACTTTTAAAAGTGAGAGATCTCATGACCATGTCCATTTTGTGACCACTTTGGGTTCATCTCGGGTGTAGCCCTGGCTGGGATCTTGTACTGCCCAAGGTGTGTCCATTGAGGCCTTTTAATAAATCCCCACTTTATTCTTTAACTCTGTCTAGCCTCTGTTCTAGGTCAGCCTTCACAAGGCATCAGTTCAGCTCCTGTTAGAGATGTTATTTCTGAGTGTCAAATACATATTCAGATGGTGCATGTGATTTTCCAGGCTACTGTCAAAAGACAAGCTAAAAAGGGAATAATTTTCTGAGAGAAGCAGGTAATAAAAAGACACTGACCTACCATTTGCTGGCAGCTTATAGGAGCTCTCTGTGATGGTGAACAGGGATGTATTAAATTGTCTATGCATACCTGGGAACAGCTTTTCAGGGCTGACAGGCTCTTCTCAAAAAAAACTTTGGCTTGCATACATTGCCTGCCTGTAGGTAACAGATGTCTTGGTGGCTGGTCTGCAAGCTACTGCCCCATTAATAAAACCACTTTTTTTTTTTTTTTTTATTAGGGCAGTGTCCTAATATTTCCTGGTCTTAATAAGTCTTTTTTTTAAAAAAGAAAATTAATGGAAATTTCCTGCATATAAAATAACAAAGAAAGCAGAAGGTACACAGACCCTCTTCATCTTCTAAACCTCATTTCTGCCATGAAAAAATAATAAGTGAGGGATTATATCAGTTTATGTGAGTGTGACAACAGAGTGCTCAGCAGTGCACAGAGAAGCCATGAGGAACACAAAACATCAGTAAGGTATGCATCTGTTAAAAAGGTCAGAAATGGGCCCCCTGCATTCATCTGTCAGCAGATAGGTCTGCAGTTGTGTGCTTTTTGGGGTGTGCATTTGTTTAGCAGAGACCTCCTACTCACAAGGCCAGTTTTTTCTATAACAATTCCTTGTACCATGAAGAACATTTTGTAAAACTTTGCATGCGTAAGATGATCCTGCACCATTCCTTGCTATCATTTAGGGACTGGCTTTTCTAGTCCTTGTTGGAATGGGAATTGAGGCAAGAACAGGATTAGCAAATTGTCACTGGGCAAGAGGCAAACCTGAACAGTTCACAGGCAGACCAAGGGCTCTGTTAAATTGCTTGAGACTTAGGGTGTGTTTCAGTGAAACCCAGCCAACATCCTCTGAGAAACTCTATTTTCAGTAGAAGGACAGCATCTTTCCAGAAACCAAGTACTCAGAAGTCCGAGAGTAGAGTTAGAGAAGGATATGTGTTTTCTCAGTGTCATGCAGCACTTCCTCCCTGTCTGTCCCTTCACCCAGGGGTTACCCTTTCCCAGCTGGGGGTTTCCTTTCCCAGTCCCTCTGTGCCTTGCTGTGTGCCCATGCCTTACACTCACAGAGATTTTTAAAAGAGGAAGCAGAGTAGTGAGAGAGGGGTAAACAGAAAGAGAAAGGACTTCAAGTCCTTTCCACAAGAAAATATTGGCTTTTCTAATAAAAATAATTATAATTTGCAGCACCTCACTTTTAATGGGAAGATATTACAATCCTTGTGGCCTTCCCTGAGGTGAGAGGCATTCCTGCTCTTTTCAGAGGACAGAGCCAAGCCACAGTGATTAAGTCAGTGTTATGCCATAAAGCATCCCCACAGAAGCTGGTGATCTTTAGTGAAATCAGAGCAGCCCAGTCTGGCACAATGTCCATAATTCCTTACCAGCCACAGAACACGGCTGAAATTGTGAGTCAATCCAGTCAATAAACCAAGTGAAGCCTGGAGTTCCTAACAATTGTGGGGTTTGTCTTTTTGCTGTTTTTTCATTGTGTTTGTTTTTACAGGGATTTGCTGCCCTTTACCCTGAAGCTGCCACAAGCAATATTAGAAGCCACTAGCTTTCAAGACCTTGAAATTATCTCTAGTCTGGGGATAGGTAAGTCCCTCAAAGCAGTCAGATTTTCACTTGGACTTGTGAGAACAGTAGTGCCTTACAGAGACTTGATGCAACTGGAAGATTGATGAACTATTGTCTTTGGAATAGCTAAAGGAGTCTGAATGCAAGAGGAAGATGTTTATTATCTTTTTGTTCATAGCAGAAGGCTGACAAAAAGGGCACTTTCTCCTTTGGCCATAAACCTCCACCTGGATCTCTGTCCAGGGTTGGTCCCTGCAGTCTGGGCGAGCTGAAGTGCAGCATGGCCTCAGGGGGGAACTCTGCACTTTGGAAGTGGCTCATATCTGAGCTATATGGAAAACACCTTTGCAGCTTCTCCTTCTGATGTGTGGGGGCAATGCTGATGAAAGTGTGATATTTTTGAGTTTTGATATTTTGCTTGCTCCTGCAGGATTTCGAGTTGGTAGAGAAATTTGTATCGTCCCAACATGTTCTCTCACCTCACACAAATCACATGCAAAAGGAACATTATTTTTAGTGACAGCATCAAACAAGCAAATTTTAGATGAGATGTATAAAGTCACAGATAGGAAAAGCAATTCTGTTAACTAAAGGAGCTTTCCTTTCTATTCCTCTTCATTTAACACACTCCACTTGAGACAGCTACTTCAGTAAGCCACTTTCATGCTTCTTGGATTTTCAGTTTTCCTTCAGGTGTTGAAAACAGCCAAACAACGGAGAAAATGGAAGAGTTAGCTCATTTAGAGATATTTATTAGAGCACTCTCACTATTTTTGGGTTTTCTTCCTCCCAGAAGGGATGGGCAAAGCCCACTGGTTTCAGTTCAGGCAGCTTTGTTGAATATCACCAACAGATTTGCCTCTAACATTTTCAGCATCCTCTATTTTGAGTATGTTCCAGTTTGTCAAAACATCCTTTTATATACATGTCCAGCCAGCACTTATTGCTGATAAAGAGGTACTTTACAAGTTGAGATAACAAGTTGCACTTATTATCTTAAACTTAATTTTTTTATAATAAGTCAAAAAATTTGGATTAAAATGTAGGAAGTTTATAATGAATCTGCAACCTTCAGTCTAATTTGAGCCAGCAGAGGCTATCTTGATTCAGGCAACAGTTTCCAGCAACTTCTGAAAGAAAAGATTAGTTAAAGCACAAGCACCAAAGCAATATTGGTTGTAGTCTTTTTCTCCTGTACTGGTGGTCATAAAAGTAGTGAGGCTTGGAAATTTATTTGTCATGGTGTATTTCATACCAGTCAAGTTTCTGACAAGAGAAGAAAACCTGCTGTTGTGTGCAGTCTTCCTGGGAAATGATGCTGGCTTCCTGAAGTGCCATGCTGTCTTAGTGGAGTCAGACAGGCTCAGCTACTGACAGATGCTGTTTATTGCTTCCTGGAACAAAATTTTGAGGATACAAATGGGAACACAAACTATTAAGTGCTGCCCAAAGTGGCACTTCCAAAGGAAAGAAAGCATTGTCTGAAATTCTCATATGTTGCTCTGTATTTATTTCAAAGTGCTATGTGTTTCAAGGGAATAGAGGTAAGATGTTTATCTGCAAGCTGAGGTGTTCCACAAAGGATCTGGCTGTTCTGTATGTTGTCATAGAGAACATACTGCAGCCCCTCTAGTCCTGACCTCAGTGGTACAGAAGTTCTTTTAGGAGGAGAATTAGCATACTTGCACTGCACAAAGAGCACATACCATCACAGACATGCCAAAGACTCCAAGAACTGTTTAATTATCCCTCCCAGAGTGCAAGATAAGGGAAGATCCCGGACGGCAATGGGAGATGATCAAACAGCCTTCTCTGCAGTGTGAGACAGGGTGGCTGTGCTGGGAAATGCCTGCTCTGAAGCAGCTCCAGCCTGAGTGGAGCTTTGCATTTTCATCACAGTGCCTTAACCTGACCACTACTGTGAAAAATTATCAACTTCCCCTCTGTAGATGGGTTTACTCACCATTTCCTCAGCCCATGAGACTTCACAGCATTATATTCTGACTTAAAACAACTTCCTCTGTCCTGCATTTGCTGATACCGAGTGCAGCCGGAGAGCTTAAGGAAAATGGTTCCCCAGCAAGTACCAGTTGTGAGCAAGAGGCAGACACAGCTTGCCTGGGCTCTTCACATCCTCTCCTCGGGTATCCACAGCTATTTGCATCTGGAGGGCAGTCATCACTGAACAAGCATAGATCCCTTCTCACAGTCATTTGTATTTGTTACTTGTACCTTCCTGCTCTGAAAATGCTGAATAGCATTGACAACATTCACTAGGTAAGTGTCCTAAAATTGACAGGGGAGAGAATTCTGGTGAAGCTTCTCAGCCTATCCCCTGGCTTGAAGAATTTTATATGCATAAAACAGTTTTGTTCTTTCTTCACACTGTTTTGTGCAGAGGTTTGAAAGTTCAACATTGACATTTGTGTATAATTTCTTTTAAAAATATTTTCTACTTGTCATTAGCAGCTAAAATTCTCTGAGATTTTTTTAAAATTTTTCATTTTTCTTTTTTTTTTTGGTGACAGATTTCTGGGATTCCTACTTAAACCACAGGAGACAGGACTTATCCCACCCTGCAAAAGACTCCGCTTTCAGCACTGCCCAGGCAGACAGTTTAAGAACTACCCAGTGTTTTGCAAGTAGCACAAACCACTGCTCATGTGAAATTGAGCTGTCAATAGGAAATGACAGGCTGTGGTTTGTGAATCCTATTTTTATAGAAGAGTACAGTAATCCTTGTCCTCCAGAGGTGTCTTCTCCTAAAGGCCACTCTGGGAGCACCGAACTGACCCCTGCCACCATGCTTACTGAAAAGAGGTCTCCTCGACGTCCTCCTCCCCCTCCACCCTCTCATGGGCTCATTCAGAAACCTTCCCTGAAGCTCCCACAGGACCCCACGACTGCCTGTGAAGAAAACAAGTTACTTATTAAGCCACTAGGAAAGAGTTTCGAGGAAACGCAAACGGAGGGTGGTGACGATAAAGAAGAAAGGAAGCAGAGCTGCTCGGCCAGCGCGCCTGTGGCAGGGAGCCCCAGGAAGGGCTCCCAGCCCTCTGCTCCCCCGCGGCGGCGGCCGAGCGAGAGGACCTCAGAGGAGAGCTCTGTGGGTAACCCTGAAAATTGTGAAACGCTGAAAGGGGAAGGGACAGAAGGAAACCAAGACACAAGTGCAGAGAGCAGAGATAAAACGCTGCTGTGCAAAAAGGCTGTGGAGATACCTGGAGAGGTTCCCAAAAAGGCTGTATCACAGTTTCAGGAGACAAAGCCTGAACCTACAGAGAAGAAGGAGGACATGCCTAAGATACAAAGCAATGCCACTGAGAAAGGAAAGTCACCTCCTATCCCACCACCGAGAAGGAAGAGAATTTCCCAGGTACCAAGGACCCCCAGCTCCTGCCAGCCGAAGCAAAGAACAGCAGGAGAGACTGGTGTGGCTGCAGGGCAGGCTGCGTGCAAGGGCAGCCCAGCCACAGGGACGGGTGCTGCCACTTCCACACACACCAAGACTGAGCCGGGACACAGCCACAAATCTGTCGGCTCAGCTGAACTGGCGGGGTCACACTTGTCCCTGGAGGACCTGGGAGGCAGCACCGTGGCTCAGGCATCAACATCTGAGCCAGACTCCTACTCCACCAGCAGCACAGAGGATGACCTGGAGATGCTGAGTGGTTCATCTGGTAAAAAGACACGCTCAGTGATCTTGGCCAAGGCCAAAAACAGGCTGTCCTTGGTGAACCTGTCCAACGTCTTCACAGTCTTTTTGTCTAGCGACAGGAAGCTGCAGAAGAAGATAGTGGAGCTGGCACAGGACAAGGAGTCCTACTTTGGCAACCTGGTGCGGGACTACAGAGTGTACAGTTTGGAGATGATGGCAAAGCAGAGCTCCAGCACAGAGATGCTACAGGAGATCCGGCTGATGATGACTCAGCTGAAGAGTTACTTAGTGCAGAGCACTGAGCTGAAATCCCTGATAGACCCAGCCTCCTACACAGAGGAACAGTTAGGTAGGTAACTGTGGTTTATTCATCCTTGGGCATGGCTTAGGAAGGTGAGGAGGGAGAAAGAATTATGCAGACACAGGCTCTGCTTTACAGAATTATAAACCATCCCCTAAAACTCAAGCAGCATAAATTGAAGTCTGCTCTGTGGTTGCCAGCACTTGGAGGAACAGCTCAAAAACCTGCAGACCAATGAGGGGTAAAATCTCTTTATGAATGTTTTAAAGGGAAGAGTTTTAAGCAAAAAAGATGTGTGTTTGTGTGTATGAGAGACCTACATGTATGTGTGTATATATTATATATGTGTGTGTGTGTGTGTGTGTGTGTGTGTGTGTGTGTGTGTGTGTGTGTGTACACAGAGCTGAATTCACTGGAAACACAAAAGGCAAACTTTCCCCTTCACAGCTGCATTCCCATGGCCTTTCACATCCACTGCTTTGCTGTAAGGATGGAGAACTCCCTGCGTGTGGCATACACCTTAGAGCCCAATCACTGTCTCACAGGGAGGAACAAGACTAGGATGATTTTGAGTAGCAGGTTGAAGGAATCACTTGATTCCACTTTGTGCTCCTCAGAGGTACAGAAGAAATGTCTGTTGCAGCTCCAAAATGAAGTGTTCACCTCTTTGCCAAAGGTATAATTTGCCTTTGGGGAGGAAAAAATATTATTTTTAACTGTTTACAGGTGTTTCATTGCTTCTCATTCATATCCTGTGAGGGAATAATGGGCTACTTCTCGCTAAGGATTGGACTGGTCTGTTTATTTTACATCCATGAGGGAATATAAAAAGAGCTGTAGGACTTTTCATCCCAGTGAAAGCTATACAGCCAGAAAAAAGTGTGCATGCATGTGCACACATGCTCCTTTGAAAGCTTAAAACTGTTTCTTGAGGACCTAAGAAGCAATGCAGAGCTATTTGTGGATCCTTAAGTTGGATTAAAACAAGCTGGGAGCTGGAAGACCCAGAATATGGAGTGAACCAGAGGAGTGACCAGGGATTCCAGGGGATCCTGCAGCCCCAGTATTAGGTGCGACTCAGCTAAGTGGTGAGCCAGGAGTAAAAGGCTGCCCACTGTCAGTCTCAGCAGGCTCTGCTGATTTCCTTCTCCCCCAGCAAAGGCTTCACATGACCCTTCAGCAGAACAGACCTGCAGCCAGCCCCTGCCGCAGCACAGAGAGGGAACCTGCAGTTTCACTTCTCATGCATCTTGTGTAACACCTTCAGTCTTTGTCCCAATAACCTCCTTCTTCAAGGTGGGGAGTGTGGGGGCAGCACAGAGAAGTCTGTCTTGAATCTTGATTAGTGAAAGTGGAAAGGGGGAGGAAAGAAGTGGCCTTGTTCTGCTTGGTAGAGCTGTATGTGTGCAAGTATCCCACCACCTTCCCACAGACATGCCTGGTTTTGGCCCTGTGTCTAACCCTGTTCACTGCCAGCTCCTTAACAGGATGATGTAGCCCAGTCAACTTTGACAGGCTGTCTTCTTCTGTGGAGGACAAGGATTCCCACTGAAGGATGTACCACTTGAATTTGCCCTGCTTCAGGCTGATTGATTCTCTGGATTCTTTAAAATAATTGCATTTTGAACACATAAATATTACTGTCCTCTGGTTCATTCCTCACTGCCTGAGCAGATGAACTCTTTTGCCAAAGACCTTTTTGCCTCATTGCAACAAGCGAATCTCTTGCAGTCCCTCTAGTTCTGCCTCTGGTTCCTAGGACTCAGACAACAGGCTTCCTCACAGTCTCTTATGCTTCCTTTCATCTTCAGCCAATAATTAAGCAAATTCTCAACCCACTCATTATTTCCTCCTCCACAGGCCACAGGTGGCATAAGATGTATCTTATAGGATCAGTAATTCAGAGTCCCTTGAGCAGAAACAATGAGAAACTTCTGACCAGATATTGCTCTCTGTCTCTGAGCTGGTGGGTGCAGCTGCTTTGAGGAAAGAAAGGGGTGCTTTGAGGGTGCAATTAATTTCATCCCAAAGTGAATATCTCAAAAAAGTCAGAAGGAGAGGTCAGAAGGGACATGAGATGAATTGCATCTGGGCATCTGTAAGGGCAGGGCTGTGAAAAAAAAATCACAGTTAGGTGAGATTCCTCTTCTTTCCCCAGAGTTGGCTTTCCTGCTGCCTGGCAATGCCATGCTGGTCAGCCAGGAGTCAGGCAGAGAGAGCAGGGACTGCTGGTAGCAGGAGGTCTCCTACAGCTCCAGTGACAGAGACCGCACACTGATGTTCATCTCAAGCCCATCTAGAACTTCTGGATGGTGTTGGTAATGAAATGTTTACTTTCTGGGATGTGATTTCTGCTCCCTTCTCACAGCTATATAGTAGTGTTTGAATAACCAACCACATGTTTCCTTAGGACTTTTACTTGCACCTGTACTACTGGATTGCTTATTTATTATGTGCTTTTGTGTTCTCCCTTCTCTATGCAGAAGTGATTGCTGAGACAGCTTTGTACAAATGTGTCCTGAAACCTTTAAAGGAAGCCATTAATTCTTCCTTAAAAGAAATACACAGCAAAGATGGATCTTTACAGCAGCTGAAAGAGAACCAACTTGTGATACAAAACACAACTACCACTGACCTGGGTGTCACAACCAGTGTACCTGAAACTGCTGTGCTGGAAAAGATCCTTCACAAGTTCACAACCATGCACAAGACTTACTCTCCAGAAAAAAAAATTGCCATCTTGCTGAAGACCTGCAAACTCATCTATGACTCCATGGCTCAGGGAAATCCAGGTACAGGACTCCTGCTGATGGTATCCACCATGGGTCTTTCTCCTTGTATCAAAGGAACAGTGCTTATGATACAACTGGCATGGCAATATTCACATTGGAGGTAGCAGTGGTGGTTGATGTGTTTGGTATCAGATGTCCACAGGTTGTGTCCAAAATTGAAGGCTTAGTGAAGTTCTCTGCACTAATAACTGGTTACCTGGTTAAGTTTAAGCTCCATAACTCAAAAAATTAGTTACCCATAAGTGTGTGGTTTATAATATCCTTTTTGCACAGATCTGCACACAGCTCTCCAAATATTCTAGGGGCTCAGTCCTGGCTTGCTGCAGAGTAATGGTAAATTCTAGGAATGGGTCTCTGGTAAAAGGCTCTTGATTTGGCCTTTGCAAAGTTTTGCCTAAACTGAGGAGGAGATGTAGAGTGTAGTAGTTTGTTGCTAATTCCTGATGCTCCAGTAAATTCTAAAAGCCACTTCTGTGCAAGGCAGTATGTGCTGTCAGTATAAACACAACATGGGCACTAATGCAGAAATTAAACCCTTGGCCAGGATGCATCTTTGCAGATAGACCTGCAAGTCCCTTCCTCCAGCAATTTGCCTTGCCAGTTTAAGAGCTTTTTTTGTATAGTGTGAGCTGATGACCAGCCATGCCTGAATCTGGAGAGAAGCCAGGTATTAACTTGCAATAACCTGTGGTTGTTTAAGGACTCAGTCACCAAAGGTGCTTTTAGCTATTCTGCTTTATTTTGTACTGGCAACAGCCTTGGAGCATTCATACAGGGATCGTTATGTCCCTGCTCAGCCTCACCTCAAGGTGATCTCTTGGATAGTAAGCAGCAAGGTTCAGCGACCAGTCCAGACACATTAACACCAGAGCAAGAAACCACCCCAGGGCTGAGCCTTAGCTACAGGGTGGAAAGGACCTCTCACTGTCTTCAGGTATTATGAGATTTGGACATATGTAGGGGAATTTGCTGTGACTTTGTTAAAACAGTTGTCTGAAGTTTGAGAATAAATTTGGTTTAGATCAAGGACTTGCAAGCCTCACTAAAACCCACATGGTCTCCTTCTGATGCTGGTGTTATGTACACATCACACCTTAGTTAGCTCGAGGCTGGAATTTTTCTGTTGAAGGAAATACTGTTGTGTCACTTTCTGTAACAGAAATGAGGAGACAGGGAAATAATTACAAAACCCCAACATGATTGAAATACTGACATTCATGAAATTAGATGGTTTCACTGCGGTTTGCCACGCTAACCAAAGCAGTGCATTTCAGCCAGTTCAGCTGTTCTCTCATCCTGAGTACTACTCAGCAGGGTGTAGGTTGGAAGCTGATTTTACTCCTGGGCATCCAGTTCCCTCTCCCTTATATCAAGTTCCTTCTCTCTTATGCATGATCAGTGATGCATGTCAGGGCTTGGCCAGAAGAAAACTGGCCTGGAATATTGGAAATGTACCCCAACAAATTCAGACCTGAAAAAGAAGCTAAGGGGAGAAGAATGTTGTATCTAACTCCTGGAAAACAGCAGACTTGGAGAGTAATTGAGTGAAATGCCCTGTAGACTTAGAAGCAAAATGTGTGAAATCTCTTTCACAGAATGAACGGAACCCATGACACTTTTATTTTCCAGTGGCAAAGACTGGAACCTGAAATATTTCAGCAACCTGAAATATTTTTATGACAGGGAAAAGCATGCTGTGGGGTCCTCAGAGCAGATTTCAGCTGGTGGGAAATCTCCTGCTCTCTGCCCATCTCAAGAGCAACAGCACAGGGCCCCTTTTGCTTTTAGCCAGCCGTGAGGCAGCACAGTGTTCTTCACACAGGAAGAGCAGAGGCCATGCTCAGCTTCCTGTGCAATAGTTTCTTCTCCTTTTCACTCCTTTTCCTAACTGCTCAATTAGAAAGGTCCCTCCTTTTCCAAGATCAGAGCAAGTGAAACACAAATCATTCCCAAAATCAGTCTACCTCTGTGAGAAACATTACCTGTTCAATAACATGGAAACTCCTTGTGTTTGACTTAATTTGCAATTTGTCAGGTCAGACCAGGTTTTATTCACTTTAGGCTGGCCACAGGATGAGCTGACCTAAGAATATGGTTTTACTTCTCAAAGCAAAATGCCAACATCACCTAATCAGGCACCTTTTCTTTTCAGACTCATATGAAAAAGCAAGTTTTTTAACATTTTGAGACCCATGTACAGCATTCCAGGTTTGGCCAGGATGTCCCAAGAGGTACCAAGTTTCCTTTAAAACTAAGGACGGGCATACTCAGGAACATCTGCACCTGTGATGGTGTCCATCTTTGCCCTGCTGAAAGAGTTATGAAACTTTAAACTCTGCCTTGACTGACTCCATGTCTATCAAGACATTTTAAGAAAGGAGGATGTCTTTGTTTTGATTATAATTCATATTACATGATAAAATCTGCCTGATAAATTGGCTGTGGTTGAAATCTCTGATACTTTAGACTAAGAACTGAATGGGTTGGACCCGAAACTGGTTTAAACTAGCATTTCTTCCTCAAGCTGAAGGCAATCAGCTTATGGAAGTGATTCATCACAAGGAATCAGGAAGGCAACTTCACAGTCTTAGTCATACATCTTTCTCTCAAGAGCACAGCTCCATGATAGAGTTGAGGCAGGACCAATCTCTGGCTACATCCTGCTGTAGGTGGCCACAGAGGGGTTTCATGCCAAGCCTCCCATCACACACATTGTGCAGTCAGTCCATGGAGTCCAGATGATTCATCTGGCTGCATATAGGCTTCTGCTTTAGAGCAAGATGACTCAAGGCAAACTCCAGTGAATATATTGATTAATTCATTACTGGCTATCAAAGAAATTAATACTCATATGTACGTACTATGTAGGCAGTGATATTAGTAAGTGAAACCTCATCATAGGCACAATTATGACAGTATTGAGGTGTCTCACTGAGCTTTTCCAACTTCTATGCAAACTTAAATGGCTGAAACATATGCCCCCAAGAATATAACCGACAATCTGAAAATATGTCACCTGCCTGCTAAAAATGCTAGAAATGGTTAGTAAAAATAAAATGCATTTTAAAAAATAGATTTTGAAAACCCACACTCCACAAAATGGCTGGCTTTTTTTTTTTTTTCTTTTAGCACTAGAGAATGTAAGAGGCAGGAATCATAGAGCTCTTGCATTTGGAAGGCATGCTGCAATATGCACAGGGACAGCTGGGCACAGAGCCAATTTATGTGGAAACATAGTAATGTTATATAGAAAAAATGCTTATTATGTGTCTTTCAGAAATACCTTTACTCAGAAAAAAGATTAAATGTATATTGTGTGATATGGGTCAAATGAGAATCTCTGCTTTTCATCAAAAACACAAGTGACACCTGTAGAGTGAGAATCAATGCAAATGTGCAATACATGTGGTGTGTACTGGCAGTGGTGTGCCCGGGTCACCCAGCCTTGTGCTGCCTGGGAGCTGCCACTGTGGAAGACAGCTGATGGAAAAACAAAGCAGCAATAGGCATTGGTTTATGGAGACAGTCTGTGAGACAAACAGGCCAAATCTGGTCAGCCCATGAGTGAGGAAGATCAGGGATGGAAAAGCTCTAAGTCTAGGCTGGAAGTTTGAAAGATGGGCAAACTGCTTTCAAAGGAGTTTGAAGAAGAATGGAGGCAGAATTACTGCAACATTTCTAACTTGCGAACTACCTAAGATTATGAAGCTTCATTTTTGGACTATCTTTGAACTGCACAGGCAGCTGGACCATATAGTTCAAAACTATAGTTTGTACTTGTCATGGAATTGGCTAGGTGACCAGAACATCTGATTTAATAATTTCTATTGCAGAGTTTTGCAAGGATAATATGCATAGTCTGCTTTTGGAAAAAGAGGATAGACAGGACATATATTCCATTGGAATATTTCTCTTCCTTAGCTTTTAGAATGAAGTTTGTCACTCCTACAGAACTGAGCAGCCAGATATTAGCTGCCCTGATGTACTCCTTTAAGGCTCTGCAGCTGGCAAAAGCAAAGCTGTGTCTTTAGTGGGATAGCTAAGCTTGTAGAAAGGAAGCTGGACTCCAATACTTCAGCAGCCAGTGAAGAGCCCGTGCTAGAAGCTCCTAAAACTGTCAGAGCAATCCCATTACACTGCTTATTATCATATCTCACTTCTGAGAAGGAAAATAAAGCTATACATAACAGGTTTATTTTGATATCTTTCAAAAGAGGATATTAGTATTTAAGTTACTTTTAACAAAGAGTGATGGACTAGAGATTTTGAGGGTTCTGCCATCTAGCAAAATTTCTACAAAGAGCCAGTTCAAATTTTTCATGGGGACCGAATTCCTCTGATCTCTAAACCACACATTTTTGAAGTGAATTCATGCTGTCTACATCTATTAACTCACTTAATTCACTATATCACAAATTAAACCTTGCTGAAAGTAGTATAGGATAGACAAGAGACAGCAAATGCTAGTGTGTTGAGGGAAAGTCGCAATCTTTTCTTATGATCTTAAACAAATCCCAGTTAGCCTTCCTGCACCTCAGGTTTCCCAGCTTCAAACTGAGGCTAAAACTCATATTTTGTGGAGATCTGCTTCTAGACATCAAGCTAGTGTTTGTAAAATATTAGAGAAAGGTGCAGGGCATCACCCCTATCTGCTGGTTTTTAGAATATACACAGAGAGAAAAGAAATGCATGAATGTGTTAAAATAGACTGTAATTTCTTTATGGAGGCTTGGGCAGAATTCCAGTGGCTTTAAATCATGTATTTTAATTATACTCATCTATTCAAGTGCTGTGTCCCAGCCAGGAGCTGACGTTGTACTTGCTTTGCTATAAACATAATAGGATGAGTTTGTGGCAGAAGAGAAGGCTTATTTTAAGCTTCTTAGAGATATTTATGAAATAAATGTTTCCTGACCCTGCAGGGAAGAAGGGGAAATGAAGCAAGCAAGTCGTATCTGGAGTAGGACAGCACCACCTTGAATGGGCAAGCTCAGTCTCACTGTCACTGAGAGCAGTGGCAGGGTCAGAGCAAGATTTAACTCTGTCAGCTGCAAAAATTCCCCTCTGTGAGAGACCACAGATGGAGCAAGCCATACAGGTCTAGGAATTTGGCTCAGGCCCAGCTTGAAAGTAGAGCTGAGGAGGCAGCAGCCTGCAGAGAATACCTCTGCTGCAGCTCCCAGATGGACACTGGTTAGTGGCACAGGAAACATGGGGGTTATACAGTGCTGAAACAACCTCTCAGGTGTCTTGGTCCATAGACATTATTTCATCTGTCTTTGTAGACTCCTGTTTCTGGGCATATTTGAGTTGCTGACAGCACCTATCTTCCCTATGGATGGACTGAGATATGGAGCATCTCAGGGCCACACTTGGACTGATGGCTGTACATGTCAAAGCTAGTCCCTGTACCTGGAGGGGCCAGGAGAACAGGGGACAGTCAGAGCCCTGCCCTCTCAGGCACTTCTCCTTGGCTCCAGGAGCACTCAGGGGAGAGATGCTATTGAGATGCCTACAAGGTGCAATATACCGTGCCTGGCCTGCCCTTGGCCACACTGGAGGCTTGTGGCAACACAAAAAAAACACAGAATGGAGTCAGAGCTAGATCATTGGTGATTAGTTTTGCTTTTCCCTTGTTGACAGATTCTGCTCCTGCTGACCTCAGCTTTTGCTATGGACGTGGGTATTTAAAATTGGGTGACATATAGCCACAGGTGGATTAACGTGGTGTCTAGTAATTCACACAGGTTGTGAGTATACAGGACGTGGAACATGTGTTCTTTCCATTATTTCAGTCAGACCTGAGTCATCCCTGCTCAGCATTCACTATTAATCTGTAGATCAGATTTTCATATTTAAGGCATATAAACAGCTGGAAGTCCAATAATATTTCTATGAAGTCTTAAAGTTGAGAAGAGTTTATAGCAAGGACTGGAGGGCAGAGCAGCTAAATCAGCTTATAGAAATGAGATAAACAGCATGAAAAAGAATTGTCTCTATACATGATTGTACTTACAACCACTTCTCAGACAACAAAAAAGAAACAGAGAGATTTTGTAGGCATTCTTGAGAATTTTCTTCTAACTTTCACTTCTGTAGACTCCAGAAGTTGGTGAATGGGGACATGGAATTGTTTAGTTCCAAGCTGCTGTTTCCATCCTGCATTAGTTGGTCAGTCTGTTCTCTGCTCATGATCTGCTTTGGTGACATGTAAAAAGCCAGCAACTGAGCAACCAACCAACAAAGCAAAAAGAAAATAGGGCTTTTTGCTGAGAAGATTTTCTGTTACATTTTCATGTCTGTTTTGTCATATTTCTTTTTTTTTAATTATTTTATTCCCCCTAGAAAATATTAAACAGCTATAACAGTAAGCTGCTTGCATTAAGGTAATGTATATGACAGTAATGAGTTAGACTCTTCACAGAGCTAAAGTTTTCACAGAGACATAAGCCAAGGGAAAAACAGACAAAAAAAATGTCCATACAGATGTTAATGGAACAATGAAGTCCATTTGTAGTTTCATTGAAGACTTAAGGCTGTGTATTTTAACTAAAGGCAGCCATAACAAAGCAATCAGAATTGAAAGTGTTAATCCAGCTTTCATTAAATAAATAGTCTGTTATGGCATGTGTGAGCTCTGTTAGAAACAGACTGAATTACTGCCCTGATGATCTCTCATTCTCTAACTCTTTGTTTTAAATGGATCAACTCTCTGTTCACAAGATGTATTACTGGGTTTATTTCAAAGCCACACTTTTTTTTTTAAATCAGGGACTAAGCTCATGTTTATTTGAGGCTTCAGAAGAATATCTTTCTTTGCCAGTGGAGAATCTGCGTCAGCTATGAATGACAAAAAAAGAAATCTGACTCATGGCAAATATTTGAAATAAGTCAGTGGGAACATTTGAGAAATAGGAATGTATGCCCTACCATGGAAGAGCATGTGTGCTATGGGCCAAAAATGGCTGGAGCATAATTTCACCAAAACTACATCAAGGTTAGCTTTGATTCCTTGAGCTGAGACAAGCAGTTCTCAATTGAGACACACATAGTCCATAAACCAACATATCCAAGTGCACAGGGGAGAAAAAACTCCCCACAGTCTGGGGAAAGACATTCAGAATGAAAGCAGAGTAGGTTAAGAGGAATGGTCAGCTCTGAAGGTTGGTCTGGTAAAAAACTTGCTATTGTGGGTTTTCCATGATGACTTTATGACATGCTGGTTGAAAGTGAAAGTATCTTTCAAATGAAAAAAGTTATCCTTGTGTGCTTTGTGGTTTATGTAAGGAAGCTTCAGTTTGGATTCTATCTTAAGTAGTAATTATTTGTAATTGCGACTTAACATGCTTTTTTTTTTTGTTCTTAGCTATCCCAAAGAGCTCTTATAGACTATCTGTTAGATCACTTTGTTAACTTAGTTGATAAGAATGTTTTAAGCACAAGAAATATTGAGCATCTGCTGTGCACCAATTTCAAAAACTAGGTTAAAGTCCAATGTAAAAATCTTTCTGTTTTCCTAGCTAGACAGCATATTTAGAAAGATGATTCCTCTTGGATCCTAGCTCTTGGGCAACTGTTTTAATTAGGATCATGTAGTGTGATGTTTTGCCTTCTGAAGGGATATAAACACAGAATTCCCCAGTCCTAAAACCACTGTCTCAAATTCTATTTTCTGTTTTTTGGTACCACACATAGAGTAATTCTAAGAGAATAAATACCCCTAATGCACATAGATAACTTCCCTACTAATATTGCCAACCTGAACTGCAGTTTTGATATCAGTATCAAATCAGAGGGACAAGCTGGAAGCCTTTGCACTCTTCAAAAATTGCCAATTGTTTGTCATCAATGAAGTTAAGTTTATATTTCTCCAGTTAATTTTCAACATCCTAGTTTGGGCTCGAAGCAAGTTAACTTACTTTTTAAGTGACCTAAATTTCTGGTTTCGGCATTTTTGCTGGTGCTTTTGAGCTGTAACTCTTCAGGTAACATAAGCTGAAGTCTGCAAAGGACTCAGTGTGTGAGAATCTGACACTGTTGTGTGGGACCATGATTTTTTGGTGTTATTGGGACCATGCTGTGTTTCTCTTTGCTCAGGGAAGCCCTATGGTGCAGATGACTTCCTCCCTGTGCTCATGTATGTGCTGGCCCGCAGCAACTTGACTGAAGTCCTTCTGAATGTGGAGTATATGATGGAGCTCATGGACCCTGCTCTGCAGCTGGGAGAAGGTAAGAGTACAGAGCTTGCTCATGGGATATTCACTTTGGAAATCACCATTTGTGAAAGTTGGGCAGCAGGGCTCTGGCTAGATTTTGTGGATAATACTTTGGCCAGTCTTTTCAAATCTGAATCTCTAAAATTATTGCCAAGTACTTTAACTCCTTTTAGCTAGAAAAGGCAGGGACTCACCATAAATGATAACTGAGGTGGTGGATTAGCAACCTAAACAGAGACATCTTGTGTCACTTGGCCCAAAGGCTGAAAAGCTGGAAGGTTTTTGCTAAAATTAAACAGCTGCTGCAAAAAATTGTGCAGATACTTTTATTTATTCCAGTGAGAAAAGAGCACATTTCTTAAACTGCTTTATATGCCTGAGGGCTTTATTCTCATGGTCACTCTACTCCTAAATTTGAGTGAACCTTCTGACAATGTTCTCTGACTGAGCATCATAGTGAGACAGAGAAAATAAAGTTAGGTTAGAGAGGAATATTGAGTTTGGAAGTGGCCAAAGAGCTCTGTTATCACAAAGATAAATACCCCAGTGGGCCTCTAGTTTCTTAAATATAGCTTGGAAAGCACATGCTTCCCAAGTGACAATTACACACTCTGAATTAGGAACACAGATCATTTATCACCGAGTCGTCACTAAACCAATAAAATAGTTTATTTTAGACTTTACTTTGGTAAGTACTGAGATTCTAGAAAGGAGTCCTGGATGAACAACAGCGGACTAATTTTATTTATATTAAATGAGGATATAAGTCTGAAACTAAACATGTCATCCCAGGACAGTGCAGAGTGGGACAAAAGTAAGTACTAATAGAATGATTAGTAGCAATACAGTACATTAGTAAGGTGTTTCTGCACAGGCTAGTTTTTCTGCTGAAAAGAATTCTTAGCAGACAAAAATGTTAGCTGAAGGACAGTATTTTGTGGACATAACCAAGCTGCTTTTGGTGACTGCTCTGCACACAGGTTCTACATTTCAAAGGGGCACACTACCAGGCTGGTTACTAAAGTCATCTGGGTTGGGGAGCTCAGGATGTCAAAAGCAAAGCTGACTGGAAGTTCTCTTAGCTCAAAGACTTTGTGAAATGTGCACTCCAGTCAAAAGGAAAAATTTTGTGAGAGTTCCAAATCAAACTGACTGAATAATCACATCAGAAAGGACAGTAGGAGTAACTGCAAATATGAGGAATGGGGGTCAAAAAAGAACATCTCAGTGAAGACAGCTCTGAGACTGCAAAGTGTAGAACTGGCAAAAGTTAACTTGAGTTAGGCCTTTCAAAGTTGAATAGCAAAAAGTGTTCAGCTCCAGAAATTAAAGGGAAAGAAGTAAAGCAGAAGTGAAAAAACTGTGAAATTGCATAAATCAATATACAAAATCACTTCAATTTTGCCTCCAAATAAAAAATACACTTTTTAATTAATTTAATAGCAATGGTGATGCTGAATGCTGGAACAAAGACAATGACAGATTTTAGGGAACAACTGGATGGAAATGAAGAAATTGACAGTGGGCAAAAACTTAATCCTTAAAAAAGTTGTGAATTCCTGTTGGGGGCGGGGGGACTCAGAGCTCTTCCTCCCAGGGTTCTGAGGGAAGGGATACACCCTGTTCCCATCACAGCTACCTCTGACTCAGCCAGAAGAGGAGAAATATTGAATGACAGACAGGGTGGTAACTGTATTTAAGAGGAGAAAAGTGGCACTTTTAGACTTCTTAGCCTATTCTCAGCACCTCTTTGTGGGAGACAATTAAGAAAAAATGAGTGGTTTGGGCAAAAACCTTCAAAACTATAGGACACTCCTTGTCGATCCACTAGAGCACAGGAAGTCAAATGGCAGCGTCTTGGTCTCTCCTCTCCTACAGAAAACTCTCATGGTGCTCTAAAAACTCTGCTCTTTAATTAAGCGCTGTCTTTGCTTCCCTGGAGCAGCCAGGGCTGACACTGCTCGGCCCCGCGGGCTGCGAGGGACAGGCTGGGCTGGGCTGGGCTGTGTGCGAGGGCCATCTACAGGCCCTGCGGCGCTGCCGCGTTTCTCTTCACAGAGGAATGCAAGGCACAATTCTTCCCAAGGGTTTCTGAGATTCACATTCTCTGAACCTCAGAGAAAGGGAAAACACAATTGTTATCACTTGCTGCGCCTGTGCTGTGCCAAAGCAGAATGCAATATGGAGATTGTTTACCCAAAGTGATGGTGTTTTGTTCCCTTGGCCTGTCAGGGCCAGGTGTGTGTGTGTATCGGGACATGGGTGGACAGTCACGAGATTCAGTGCAGTGTGAGCAGGGTGTGTGCAGATTGAGTGCTTGGCAGATTCAGTTTAGATAAAATGTGTATAGTATAGTATAATAAAGTAATTAATTAGCCGTCTGATGATGGATGCATCATTCTCTCTCCCTCACTAATGTCGGAGTCACCTTTGATTTACAGTACTGCTCTTGGGGTGAAACTCCGCCGAAGCAGCCGTCAGCTGTCCCCGTCTGCAGGCACCGGGTGCCGGGCCCGGAGCAGGGCATGGCCTCGCCGCTGTCCTGCAGCTCCGCGGGCTGACCCTGCCCCAGCCCGGGCCCGAGCCTCCCGTTCCCAGCTGAGGGAGCCAGCCCTTCATGGGCCTTGCCTCGGGGCTGCCGTGCCAGCAGAGCAGCGTGTCTGTCCTTGCCAGGGCTCACCTGCAGCTGAGCCGGCTGTTATCGGGGCCGAGCTGCCGCCCTGCGGCTGCAGTCCGTCATTGATTTCCTGCTGCAAGCAGAGCCACAGCAGCCGTGCACGGGGTTCTGAGGAAAAGGGGCTTTTGCCACTTTGCCCTGTTTCTCTGCGTCACCAAGATTTATCCCGCGGCCCTGAACAGTCCAGGGATTACAGGTGAATGCCTGGGGTGCCTGCGTAATTAATGGAGAATGGAGGGAACAGACGATGACTTGTTCCTGCAGGTCTGAGGCATCCCTCAACAGGAGCCCTGAAATCCAAACATGCAAGAGTGGCGCAGCTGGAGCTGGGAACTGGATCCAGGCTTTGTGCCTGTCCTGCAGTGCTTTGTGCCTGTCCTGCATTATTTCTGTTTCCCTGCATCGTGGGGACTGCTCAGGAGCCCAAGTTACAGAACTGTTGCATGGCCCCTATCGCACACAACAAAAAGATGGCCGTGGCCCAAAGAATAATCATCTGTGACCAGGGCTTGTTTGTGAAAGCAGTTTTTGTAGCTCTTTCCTTTTGGCCCATGTTCTCTCCCAGGACATCTACAGCTGCAGCAATCTGGGGAGCAGCACTGATGTGGAGCAGGAGGGGCTGGAGGATGCTGGTCACAGGGTGTCCTTCACTCGGGTGACACCAGTGACCCCTGCAGCAAGGCTCAGGCAGCTGCCCCGTGTGGGCAGGGTGGGAGCGGGACCGAATGGCCCATGAAAGTGTGATGTTCACACAAGACTTTCACCTTTTGCAGGCTCCTATTATTTAACCACCACCTACGGGGTCCTGGAGCACATCAAGAACTACGACAAAATCACTGTGACACGGCAGCTGAGCGTGGAGGTTCAGGACTCCATCCACCGCTGGGAGCGACGGAGAACGCTGAACAAGGCCCGGGCTTCCCGCTCCTCTGTGCAGGTAGCCGGCGTTATATCCTAGGGGAAAAGCCTGCTTGCTTTCTCCATACTTAGAAATCTTTAATATGATAATTATTTTTAAATGAAATTAATTGAAATCACTGTTAAAAAATAAGAGTACATCTGGGGCAAGGTTTCCAGGTCTTAAAAACCACACCACATTTGAAATACATACTACCTATGAAGCAAATTTTGAAATCTTGAAGTACCCCTATAATTTTGTAGTTTTAAATATAACTGCAAAGTGATTTTTTTTGTTCATTCTCAAAGGAGGTGTGCTAGGAGCCTTTGCATGCAGGAGCTGTGGTGGGGACTCAGAAGCCTCTCTTAATCATCACCCTTAATGCCTGGGGAAATCATGGGCTAAACTGAGATGTGAGCAGGCTATGCAGGGCTGCTTCTAGATGGTATAAAGCTGTAGGGGGGTCTGAGACATCCCAAAAAACAGTCAGTCAAGCATCTTCCAGAGCCTGTCTGGCAGCAGAAAAACCCATCACGTTGGGTCAGTTTTGAAGCCCATGCTGTGCATGGCCTGGCAAAATCTCCCTGTGCGCCAGTGGGAGAAGGTCCCGGGACAGATGAGTGCTCTGGGCCTCCAGTCATGATGAGACTGGTTCAGGCAGGCAGGATACCCAGCCAGCCCCCTGTGCTGTGATCAAATTATCACCCACGGGGAGGCAGCAAAGGCCACGTCTCGAGTTCTGTAGTGCTTTCACTGCGCAGAACTGAAAATTGTGCATGCCGAGGGGAAAGCCAGGGAAAGGTCTTCTGTGGGGGACAGTAGTCCATGTGAAAGCATGGAGTTGAAGAGATTTCCCGAATTGCAGTCCAACCAGTCCCTGATGATTTCAGAAACCAGGAATGGTGTGTGAGATAGAGCAAATACCCATCCAGCCCTGAGTGCTGCTCTGGCAGCAGTAGCTCATAGAAGTACCTAGCATGGAGCATAATAGCTGAGCAAGCAAAGGACACATTTCCCCAGAAGATTCCCACCACCTCCAGCAGCTGAAGGGCCACTTTGCACCCCTTTGAGTGAGGGGTAGTATCAGACATGAAAGCCCATTCTGGCAAAGCTAAACCACATGCTGATATGTTCAGCAGGACTCTGTCCATCCTTCTGCCTGCCTCAATCCACTGCAGTGATACTCCTTAAATGTTGTTTGGAAGCCCATAGTCCATGCATTTGAAAACTCCCCTTCTGCCAGGGATCCTCATTATGTTCTGAACAAAATGGGATTTGTTTTGGAATTCACATATGCAAATTAAACACACAGGTTCCACTGTGACCAAAAGCTCTCTGGAGTCTGTTCCTTATGTGTTTGGCAAGATGAAAGCTGTCACAACAGTTGTTACTGCCTGAAACAGGCTACAAGTAAATCAGCCTTCTCAGCATAACTTCTGCTATTTCCTTACTGATGGAAGGAAGTTCAGAGGGCACGCTTTCAAGATGCTGTTTGGGTGATTGTGAAGTTGCAAGGCCACCACACTGCTAGCCCTATCCCATTTCTGGGAAACAGGGGGTTTTCAGGCCAGATCTCTGACATTTCTGGTCTGTTTCTCTTGTCTGTCACTTATTTGTAAACCCTTTCTTCAGGAGCTGTAAAAAGATGGGAGAATGAACCATTGCAGATCATTCTCTTAAGGATATTCAGTAAAATCAGAAAAAAGTGCTTTAACTTTAGTGTCTTTATGGTGCTAATTATTTGGTGAACTGCTTACTAAAGTATTTGCTGATTCAGAGCCTGACAGAGGGAAGAAAGGAGAGAATAACTGGGACATTGGAGAATGACTGGAGGATATTTGGGAGCTCTAGGCAGCTAGAGCTTTGTGACTGAATTCTTCCTCCTTCAGTCCTAGGTTACTGTGTTAACTGCAAGGTCTCTCCTCCTGTTTCTCTTCAGGATTTCATCTGTATCTCCTTTCTGGAAATCAGTGGTCAGTCGAGGACCCTTGCTTCCCGTCGCGATACCACAGCTGAGCAGCTGAGCCAGCAGTGTGCCGAGAAGTTTGAAGTGTCCCATCCCAAGGACTATGGACTCTTTGTTTATGTTGATGACCAGTGGCTGCAGCTGGACAAAGATGCCCTTCCACACCACATCAAAGCCTCCCTTCTGAAGAGTGAAACCAAGAAAGATTTCCATTTTATTTATAAACCAATTGACCATAAAACCCCACCAGTTCAAATTGTCAAAGAGTCAGACTTTTCCTAAGGGCCATGCTGCTTTTTTCTGTCTTTGCTGTCATCCTGGAAGAGCTGGATAGTTTACCTTGTGAGATCCTCTGGTATCTGCAGACCTTGGAAGTTCTCTGGAGTGTGATCTTCAACATAGGGCAGATGGGCTAATGCTAGATGGTGTCTGAACACACGGCATTTCTCCATAGAGGTCATTTGCAGAAGTAAAAGGAGCATTCAGGAGAACACTCATCCTCTGGAAAACTTGAAGTGTCAAGCCTCAGAACCTCTCAGCTGCAACCAGCCAACACTGCAGAATGTAAATGAACGGTAGAGAAAATCCAGAGATCTTGCAAAAAGGTGGACATTTACTTTATAATAAACAATGGCAGGTGTGAATCACATCTGTGCACAAGGCCTTTGAAAGGCCTGCACACACCTCAATCTGTTTGGAGGTAAGATTGTGTTTGTGCTTTATGGTATCTGTTCACCCAGTTTGAATATACTGGGTCTTGTCTGATGTATTCAGTGGCATAGGGTTGCCACCTGTAGCAGAGCTCCATCTCTGTCCTGCTGTCAACAACGTCTTTGCCTTTGAAATCCACATAATTACAAACAGTGCAAGATGATCCTGTACTTTCACTAAGAATATATTTTTTGCCTTCTATCTGTCACTCAAACCAGGTAGCACAGGCATTTTCATCAATGCATTTTTCCTAAAGATTCAAAGTCTTCACCATCAGTTTTACATGTACAGCAGTTTTATTCACGTTGGTTGTTTCTTAGTGTCTGGTTAATTGTATATTTATTTTAATGTGTGATATGGTGCAATTATTTTAAAATAAGCCTTTGTAAAGAAATTAATAATTTGCCCAATGTATCAAACCAGATTAAAATTTGAAAGTCAAAAGGAGTTAGAATTAAATACCAATCCCTTTTTACCTGGCTGTCATTTTCACAAGTGTTATCCTAGCTGTAATTCCCACCAGGTTATTACTTTAATAAATTCAGGCTGTTGCAGACAGAACTTTCTAATTCTCCTTTCTATTTGTGCTTTAAGTCATTCAGTCATTGCAGACTTAAATTTCTCTGAACAAACAAATTCCCACAGAATACATTGAATCAATGCAAAAATGCATTTAATTGAATTTGAAAACAATTTTTGAGGATTGAATAATGGAAACAGGAGCCTTAGTTGCAAGACAGATCTGTGTCTTCTGGGTACCTTCACATAGACAAGATTCCCACTGCAAACACAAAATACTGGGTTGTCTGTATGCAGGAAGCCAGTAACCTCCACTGCAGCTCCCCCAGCTTGGAATCAGTAAAGCTGATTAGCAAAGCTCTGACTGCAAAAAGGTGCAACTCAGACTTGCTATTGTTCCCTCCCACTAACATTCAAAAGAGATTTAGGGCACCTTGGGCCAAGTTGCCCAAGGTCTCTGCCTTATTCCTGAAGCTCCAAGGATAAAAGGGCTTTACATAAAGCTGGTCCCTCTCTCAGTCTCCAGGGCTTGAAATAAATGTCCATGCCTACGTGCCCCAGCTGTAGCCAAATCTGCATAGATAGCAAACCAGTTCTGTACATCTGCCAGCATGGCTGTGTGCACATCTTGTTGGGAAGGGACAATTACCAAGAATGAGGAACAGTGAATAACAGCAATCTTGGTTTTGAGGATATCATGTGCAGAGCTTGCCGTGCATGACAGCACAGCTGACTCCAAAGTCATGGTTATTTCTGCTGTGTGCAGCTGTTGGCACCTCTGCCTTGCCTCTGGGCAGCAAGTCTGCAGGATGCCAGAGCCCTCCCTCATGCTGCCACCACCCTCCTGCAGGGCTGTGTGCTCCTGCTGGGAGCCTGGGCTGCTCTCAGGGTAGCACTGGGGATGCTGGGGCTAAACCTGAGACACAAGTTTCTAGTGAGTGCTGATCTGGGAACTGATGCTGCTGTCAGGGCTCTGAGGACACTCACACAGGTGTGGCTGTCTCCAGTGCCTCCCCACCCTGCACATGGTCCAGGACCCCACTCCAGCCTCCCAGGTCTGTCAGCCCCTGCCCCAGTGATGCTGCAGTAGGAGTGGTCTCCAGCTCCCCTGCCCTCAGCCTGTCCCCCAGCCTCTCCCCCATTGCCAGGAATGTGCTGGATGTCCAGGAGAGGATTGAGGCCTCCCCTGATGCTCCCTGATCCTTGGCCTGATCAGGTTATCATTATATTATAACATTCACAGTCAATGAGTCAATTACCTAAAAGTAATCTGATGGGTAAGAGGTTAAAATAGAAACCTGGAAGGAAATAAGCTAGGACTGATGTGCTGGATATTTCTGCAGAGCAACTGGACTTTACACACACCAGGGTCAAGTAACTGATTGACAAAGTGAAGCACTCCAGCACCTCAGTGTCCTGGGACATCTGAGTCACCAGCTGGACCTTGGGGCCAGGGAGAAGTATGGGATAGAGCTGGTCAGTGGAGCCTGTGCAAAGAGTGTGAAATCATTGCAATCTGAACGGACTCAGACCTAAATTTACTAATGTCTAGACCAAAAATCAGACCTGCAGATTCCAGGTTTTGAAATGCAAGGAGTGCCTTGAACCTTTGAATTTATGTGGGCTTTTCTCAAATTGCATGCGCAACATTTTCCTCTGGCATAACGACTGCAAAGCTCTGATTTGATTTGCAAGAGCTGCCGTGGCTCTCCCAAACCCAGAAATTATTGATGTTAATGCAAATTACTGTGCCTGGCTGTGAGCTGCCTGGAAGGAAATCCCTGAGCTAGGGCTCAGTGAAGAGCAGAGCATGCCCAGAGGCTATGGGCAAGTAGCTCGTGTGGACCCATCATGTAAACCACCAGCAACATTCCATTAAACACACTCTCTGAAGTACAGGGGTAACGTGGCCACAGCTGTCCCTTGTCAGGAAACATAAGCTGGGAGATGACCCATAAGATGGAATTTTAGATGAAATTTCAGTTCCTTTCGTGAAGAGAAATGGAATCTTGCAATTTCAATGGGGACCAATTGGGCAGTCTTTGGTCCATGTCCCTGCACTCGATGGCATGCCATGGCTTTTGATGGCTTTCACTTTGTTGATGATTTTTTTTTCTTTTTTTTCAGTATCCATGCCATGTCTCATATCTTCCCCTCAAAGTTATGTCTTCCTCCTTGATTTTTTCTCTTATTTTGTGACACCTGTGAGCTTGGTTTTGGCATGTTTTGGTCCTTTGCACTGCACCTCATTTCCTCCCATAGCATTTTCTGGTAGTCACTAAATGTCCCAATTTTTTTGGGGGGGGGGTGGGGTGGTGGTGTTTCAGTTGCATTTCGTCTGATCATATCTCCTTTCCAGAGTTTTTGTAAGTCTTTCTTAGTGACTTCTAGTGGAAAGAAGTTTTGAGGAAATTGTGCATTATGTTGTGGTAGGAATTCTCGAGCACATCCTCTGAGTTGGAGGAAGAGCTGTCATAAAAACTTTTTGGAATAAGGTAAAATGTGTGGGTGAATTGTGAAGCTGGACTGTTGCCCTGGAAAGCAAGCTCTTGGGGCAGACAGGTGTGGTGCTGAAGGTTTGCCTGTTTGTTGGCCAAAAGCAGGGTGGGATGTGTGTTGGCATATGATGACCCCTGTGATGGTATTGGGATGACAGAGATGGATGCTGCCTCTCCAAGCTCACAGCTCAGTGGTGGCACTCAGGCTCTGCCTGCACCAGGATCACACAGAAACAGCCTGGAACAAACATGCTGATGTTTTGGTGACCCTGGCAAAGCACTGATTCTCCAGCATGGGGATTGCTGGAGCAGTTCTGCATGTCCCTTCCTCTGGATCTTGGTGCCCAGGATCCTACCCTGCTTTGGGCAGGTGTCTGACATTTCAGATGGTGTTGGAAAAAGAAGTCAAGTGTGGGAATGAAATGGACATTTTTAAAGGCTCCATGGGATTTTGTTCATTGGCTTTTCCATGGGGTTTCCTCATGCTGCAGCCCAGGCAAAGAGGAAGCAGCCCAGCCTGCTGATCTGTGGCCTCCCCTGGTTAGTCAAGACGGTCAGGCGGTCACTCATGTGCCAGCCCTCATGTGAGCTCTCAGCAGACAGGAGTGTTCCAGGAGGTGTTGACCAAGTAGGGTTGTGCAACCCAGCCAAGGCCTCTTCAAACACTCATTTGCAGAGAAACATTGTGCAATGATCACTCATTTACTCACAAGGAATGGTTCTCAGTGTGAGAGAGAGGAACAGGGAGACCTGCTGAACCCAGCAACTTTGCACAGAAACAGCCAGCTGGGGTGGCCACTGCATACACAGAGCTGATTTAGCACCTGTTGGCACCCAGTGACACAATTTGTCAATAATTCACTGAAATAATGACACTGGCGGGTCAAGTTTATCCTAAAATAAAAGCCTTTGAGATCAAAGGCAGTTTCCATGCTGAATTTAAAAGCTTTTGGGCCTCTTCATGCTCCAGTCACCAAGTGTATTTTGAAACCTGGCACGAGACTGGCTTTTTACTGAGGGCTTGTGGAGTGATTGAGGCTGGCAGGGTCCCCTGGAGGTCACCAGTTCAAATGGGGCTGTCTCCCAAGGCTGTTCAGAGCCTCATCCTTTCAGTGCTGCAGTCTCCAGGGCCATGCCCCCTTCCTGGGGCCCTAGTCCTGCATTTTAACACCTTGCACTGTGAAAAATGTTTTCCTCCTATCCAGCTGCTGTGCAGGCTCTGCCTGTCCCACCAGCATCCTTCCTTGGATGGGTGCTGTGAGTGTGGGATACTGGCCAGCTCTGCCTGTGGTGCAAGGCTTACAGAATTGTAGGACTTTTGTTGTCTTCCGTCTTTTGGGGTATCATGACCCTAGGAAACAAACAGTTTCTGACTCAGAATTTCCTGAGCTCTTGGCACAAAATGCTGCTTTAAGTCAGCACTTCAGCTTAAGTTTCCTTTTCGTCTGCTGCCCCTCCACCCCTGTTCCCACAGACAGAGGCTGAGCACAACAATGAGAGGCCTTCAGCCTCCTGCCCTGAGATGGCCATGGGTGCTCAGCACTTACCTTAAACTGTCCTGATGAGACAAGATGCAACTTGGTTTGAAGAGAGCTATAACAACACAGCTTACTGGAGTATCTAAAGCAGTGCATTATCTCCAACTCAGGTGAACTGCTTTCTGCTTTATTGCTGGTAAAGGGAGGGTGGTTACTGCTGCTCTGAACAAAGTGTGTCCATCTAAGTTTGCATTGTACAGAAGTAGCCAGCACACAGTGTACTGTGGAGGCTGACCATGGACCTGCCCTCCAGGTCCTCTCCAAGGAAAGCCAGTGAACTCCTGTGCAGCAGGATGTTGGGTAGAAACACACAGCAGATTTGGCACATGGTCAGAAAAGGGCCTTGGATTCCATTCTCAGCAACAAGGAGGAGGAGGACAGGAAACCTTGGTTGCAGTGCCTGACACTCTTCCCTGGGGCTACGGATATACACAACTCTTCTGCTGTTTTTGTAAATAACACAGCCTCAACTTTGCCCTGTTTTGCCTGCTAGTGAAAATTTGTTAGAAGCCTGACTGTTTTCCATATTTTGCATTCCAGCATCCCAACATTCTAGGAATGATAGGCTGAGCAACTGCATGCCTGCAGGAAGAGTGAGGGTGTCTGTACTTGCCCAACTCACCACAGGATACTCTGGCGTAAGACTTGCACAATCCTAAAATTATTTTCTCATTAGATTCTATCACCATCACAAAATAAACAGCCTGCCATGCAGGTACTAAGTCTGTGTGATGTCATTTGGAGGCCTTAAAACTAATGTATTGATCAGTGCAGTGAAGGTTATTGGGTTTTTTTCCTGTGGGGCTGTTCTCTGGTTGACTAAAAACGAAATGGGTCTCTGGATACAAACTGAAAATTCAAAGCATGTATGAAAACCTGCTCCATCTCAGACAGTGGGTGCAGTGACATCTTCAGTGTCTTTCAGTTTGCCACATACCTGAGGGAAAGGGTATGCCATTTAGGATGGTGAAGCTATGGAAATCACTTGCAAGAGGAAAAGAGAACAAAATCCCACTCTCACATTTTGGTTTTGTATCCTCAGAGACACAAGGATCTGCAGGAGGGTCAGGACACATGATGATAACAAGTGCCACCAGGGTGTCAGTGATGTGTGAGAATAAAAGCATGCTAGCATCTGATTTCTCATCTGATAATTACTTTTTGAGGTCTATGTACTATGGCTGGAGACTCTTGGTCATAAAGTGACACCATCTACGAGGAACATGGAGGCCTCTTTTTTAACCTCTGCATTCTAGATGTGAAAATTCAGAAAAACAAAAGCCTCTTCTGAATCCTTCAGCAGAAAGATGGGCATATAAAAAGGGTGCAAAAAAATGTTAAACCTATGAATTGGTGATGCTAAGTGCTTGAGAAGCAGCCTGGATTTCTAGGGCAGAGAACAACTCTAAAAGCAGAGATGAATGTATATATTCAAACAGAATATATTTGAAAGAGTGATTTCTTTCCCAGTGTTTGGGAGATCTTGGTATGCTTTCTTTCATGACAGCAGCGAGAATGACTAAGAATTGTCTGTGGGGCCAGCCCTTCCTCCTGCCATCAGGGAAACAACTGCAACACATTCAGGCAGTCATGAATTTCGTACTCTTATTTTTAGATTTCTGCTAAAAAAACCCAGCTTTACAGCTGAGAAGAAACAAGAAGCAACTCAAAAGCAGCACATATCTGAACTTTCAACAACTCCCAAGGTGCAAACTTTCATCTATTAATTCAGTAAAGCCTAATTCCACAGGGTTTTACCTTTTCCATTCATCCTGACACTAGCTCTGCTTTGGGATCAATCTCTCTCTGCAGACAGTCTTCATGAAGCTATTCACATTCCTCTTGGCTTTACCAGCTCTTCTTTATATAAAATTAGCAGTTATACCTCTACAACCCCTTTCCTCTGGATGGAGCTACCCAGAACTCTCTCTTCAGTTGTTGTCAGACTTCATTCTTCTCACATGGAGATGAGGAAATTTTGCCTATTTTAACACAGTGAAAATAACTCTGAAATATTTCTGTATCCTGTCTCCACATGTAAAAATCTGTGGACAACCTGAAACATTTGTGGATCATCTCACAACCTCTGATTCTGCCATACTTGTCCTTTACTGAGTCACCTCTAAGGAGTGGAACCTTCAAGTGTGATCTGGGGCTTTACAGGCTTTGTTGTTGCTTTTAGACTGGAGTTTTGGGGTTTGTTTTGGGTTTTGTTGGTTTGCTTGTGCAGGTGTTTTTGAGAGTATCTGCCTTATGAAAGTCGTAGAGGGACAGATTAACTTTGTAATGCATGTCATGGAATTAATTAGCTCTCCTTCGTTTTCAAGACACAACATGTCCAACACTATTGCACTGTGGGTGGATGAAACTGTCAACTTTATTTTTATTCACAGGCAATTCCTGTACTCCATGACTTCCCACAGGTTTGTGAGTATACACAATTAATTACAGCATACTGGTGCTAAATTTACAGCATTAGATATTTAGATTTTTTTTGGGAAACAGTACTTTCTACTCAAAGATTTTTACTGTTCAACATTTAACTGTGCTGTCCACATCAAACAGCTCCCATATGCAACTAATTTCTTTAAACTGTTAAGGAGTTAAAACATGAAGAACAAGCTTTGGTTTCTTCAGTCTTCAACCAATCTGCAAATTAGTCACTGTAATGGCATTCATTAACTTTTTTTAAAAAGTTAAGAGCTAGCAAGAGTATTAAAAAAACCCCTCCAGAATTAATGACTCAATGTTTAGATTCAGGATGGATTTAGCAATCACATAGGTGGCTTGTAGTGTTCATCCAGAGATTCCTAAGAGCATTGTGCTTTGAAAAAATTATCCATCTTGAAAGCTCCAGGTGGTCTGCCAAAATGCCTCTCTCAAAGCAGCAGGCTGTCAGCAGGTGGGGATGCAGGGGAGAGCACTGGCAAGTGCTGCACTGCTCATGGTCTGGTGCCTCAGCTCCCAGCACAGTTCCAGTACAGTGTCTGACTCTCCAGGTTGCATGCACATAAAGTCTGGATTATGACAGCTATGAAAAGTTATCACTTGTAGTAAGGGTTACATTCAGGACTGTTGTTTCCATCAATACCCAAGGCACACCCGATTCATGGCCAGGCATATTCTGCAACAGAGAACAATGTTGATCAATAACTTTTCAGGTACTCTGCTCTTAAACTAATTTCCCAAACTGACTGCAGAGGGCTGCCACCAGGAGTGGGGGCAGCAGTTCTTCACCTCCCGAGCTGCATGTACCCACTCTCTGAACTACCAGTCCATCCTCACATTCCCTACCCTTCTTCTTTCTTCTCTCCCTTTTACTTCTCTTGCATGACTCATAAGCTGGGATACCAACCTCTACCACAAATTCCCAAGACAGAATTCCAACACCGTGCTGCCCTTGGCTCTACTGCACCACCACAGGGGTCAGCCTGGACCATTACTTCCCTGCTTTCTTACACACACAGCACCATATTCTCTTTCATCATCAGAACCCAGCAGTGCTGTGGTGTTTTGAGCCAGCAGCTGAGGGGGTGGCAGAGAAAACACAGCAGTTCCCTGCCTGGCTTCAGTGTAAGCTGATGCAGGAGTTACAGGGCAACGCCCTTGCACCAGCCATGCTGCATTGTTTGATGTTGTGTGGTGCAGTGGCATCCTCTGACTGGCTGCCATTTCCCCTGAGGCTCAGTAAGGAAATTAAAGGGTTATGGGGACATGGATCATTGTGAGTGGGAGGGAACAAATAATGATGTTTGTCAAAACAAACATTTCTAAATTTAGAGTGATTTATGGACAAAATGATAACGAGCAGAACAAGTGAGAAGCTTTTAGGATTAAGCTTTATCAGCCTATTAGCTTTTGTTCTTCTAGCCACAGTTAAACACAGTTAAACTACATATCTGGGAACCTCATTACCTGTCAATGGGGTATCCTCCTTCACAAAGGTTGACCAAGGCATACAGCTGTCTCAGTGCATACTCATACTGAAATAAACAAACATTGTTAATCACTTCAGTGATCAAAAGCAGGTATTGTTTATCCAGACTAAATGGTGGAAATAATTTAGAGCTGCTATAATATCCAAGGTGTTCAACTGATGATCTAGTACTGGGCTAAATGGATCTTTTTTCTGCACATTTTGCTCTTTGAACTTCAGGCAATTCAGCCATTTAACTTATTTGAACTTAGGAAACTCAGCTGTGCTGAACATTGACCTCAAACACAAGACCATCTGATCCATTATGTTCTTAAAATCCCACAGAACAAAACCAAAAAATCCACTAAAGAGGCTATCTTGCCTGCAATCAGAACTTTCTTATTCTTACCTAAAGTCTAATAACACTACTTGAATCCTCAACTGGGATCCCAGGAAGAGCAAACAGTATTAAAGTCCCTAAACTAAAAAGTAGTTCTCAAGAATTCAGCAAGATGATGGAAATAGCAGCAAGGCTACTGCAAGGAATTATGAATAATAATATATCATAATACAGAAATCTGAATGCACCAAGATTATGAATTCATAGTGGTGATGGTTTGTTTCTGTTTAGTCAGCAGAGATGTTTCAAGCAGAAATACAATACATGACTTTCTTAACACTGGGAGTTCTGGGGAGGGAACTGATGGAAGCAACAGCACAACTAGTAAAATTACATATTGTCTTGGGTAAGCAAGAAGTTTTTTTAGTAAACTTCTTGCTTACCCAAAGGTGTAGTAAAAATTGTTTCCAAAAGCAATTACTTACCCTTCTTCCAAATCTGATCTGTATGACTGCCCCAAGGCAGCTTTTTAATAAAAGCTGGTTTTTGCAGGTGTGCTTATGCCTGGGCTAGTTTTTGTGGCTGTTTATCAGGTTATATCCAATGAGTGACTTACCACAGGTAAGTGCCAGTTGAAGCAATGAGCTTTGAAGTGGTTCACTGCTGACTGGTAACAGTCATAATTGCTGATGGTCAGTCTGTCTGACAGAATCTGCTTGGTCTGTTCTGTTGACCCTGTTACTACAGTGACTATCTTCTGCATGGATTCTTGGATGAATTCTTTCACCTGTATATAAAACAAAAAGAACTTAAAACATGCTTTTTCTAAATCTAATTTAAAGACTTTGAATGAAATTTCTTTCTTTAATCGTCCTTTAACTTTTAGGCTCTTTAGGGAACCAAATTTTGCCATTTATTTTTAGCATAGTCTGTTGCACTTGTCTCTTCACACTCAAATGAAAACTGACAGAAAGTCAAGATTCCTGGAGCCCAAAATTACTTACTGTCCTTCCACTGTTTACCAGGGAATACTGACTTCCATTCTGCAGGAGCTATTTGATTTGGGATGTTTCAGTTCTACTGAGACATGAGTTTCTCTAATACCAAAGATTAAGTCATCCCCACAAGAATCCCTATGGATGCAGATGAGGAATTTCCTGTCAATAAAAGCTGTGAGACTGACTTTTGCATTTGCTTACCTTTTGGCTAGATAATTACTAAGAATGTGTCTTGTGGAACAGATCACTGAAATTTAAAGGAAGAACAAACCATCAGTCTGAAGAGAAATTTTTTTGCTTTCAGGGATTTTCCTTCTGCCATTTCTTAGAACAGAAGTTATTCTGGCCTGATGAGCAACTATTTTTTCTTTTCTTACCTCCAGGTATGCTTTCATCTCTGCAGCAATCTTCTTAGCCTCAGAAATGTCATTGGTAGCCATCAGCTTTCGTTTCATGATTGCAAAGGGCACATCAGGACTAGGTGTCAGGTCATAGTTTTCCACAGGTGGCAGAGAAATGGGCATAGCTTTCTTCCCCATGCCCTGGAACTGCATCACCTTCATGGAGGAGATGCTCTGAAGGATAGAAAGTAAGCAGATGGAAACTGTCAATCACCCTCAATAGGTAGTTTTGTCTTTGTCTGCCATGCAAACCTAAATCTCTAAACTTGTTTTATTAGAGAAAACAAAGGAAGTAAGAGAGTTGTAGGTGTATGTGTCTGTGTGTATGCATATGTTGTGTTTTTAATACAATGAGGTAAAGGCTGCCAAAAATCAGGGAACTTTAATTTCCAAAACTCACTGGAGGAAAAAAGCTACCAGGTTACATAACTGCACATTATTTTTTTTAATGAGTATTTAATCTGTTGCAAAATGGGACTATTGTAAATGCTCTATCACCTCTTAGCTCTTCCCATTTGAGGGATCATTGTATTTTTTAACATTTCACTAATACTCATAATATGCTGGGAAGTGGTAAATACCTTTCTTTACTCAAGTGTCAAACCACTGGCAGGGCTTGGAGGACAACTTGTACCCTGATTTCTTGGATTAATGCATATGCAAGGCTGATTTCCTTTAGCATCAGGATCATCACCTCTTAAATGCTGAGGTCTTCTAAGAGAAATAGCTCATGACTAAAAATGACTAAATCAACCCTGCCAGTTTACAGCTGTTTGTTGTTTGGATTAAGGCATGAAAGTATAGGGTAAGAAAGGCTTGAAGATACATTTAAGCAGGAAGCCCTGTGAAATACATACTCTGTTTCCATACTGCATCACATGGCTGGTGTTGGTGCGTTTCTTCACCAGCTGAAACTGCTTGTGGAGTGTTTCTTTTCTTAGATCCTCCTGCACGAAGAAAGTTCCATGAGGTCTAAAATGCTATTCTAAAAATGCAAGGGAAGCTGCAAAGGGTCTTAGCTGCCAGTGAGTAGGAGGATGTATAGGACAAGAGCTATACAACCTTTGAAAGACATTGAAGTAAAAACTGAAAAGAAGATTTGACAGCATATTCTCATCTTGCTTTTAGTAATGTCATTTCCCAGGAAATAGGCAAGAAGGGAGTGGACTTGCATACAAATCCCAGGTTTGTTTAATTAACACCATTCTCCATTATTCTAACAAGTGGGTTAGCCACAGTTCCATATTTAAGCAGCCCTGAAGCAGACATACAACTCACTGAACTGCCCAATTCATTTAACATGTTTGGAGAGATTAGCAAATAAAGATTATGTCAGTTTGAAACTAGAAGTTAGATATTTTCTATCTTATAAATAACAACAGGAAATAATATTTCTGAAAGCTGATATTGGAAGTAAATTCAGTGGCCCAAACAAATAAAGATTATATATATGGTTCTGAGTAGTAGATAAATACTTTTAGCAACTTAATTTGTTGATTTTGTTCCCACACAAAGCCAAATGTTTTCACAAATCTTGTAAAAGAGCTATGCTTAAAAATCCTACTGATCTTTTTCATACATGAAATAAAGAAAATTTGTTTCAGTAACTTACCATATCTGAATCTTCCATCCAATTCACACTGTACCAGTCCCCAAGATAAGTCTGTCTTTCATCATCATAGTAACATGCATAAGATGACTCCTTGGGATTAGCAGCTGTTGTTGCATAAACTGTAATACAAACAGTAAGAGGTATTTTATCTTCTTTTTGTTTACTTTCCCCTTGCTCCTCCATGATTTAATACTTAGCTGCACACAATAAATTTGTCTAAGTATTTTGCTTTTCAATCATTTACTTCTAAATAGCAGGAAGGAAAGAAGTATGTTAATCATTCTATTCAGTCACCCTCAGTGCTGTTCTAAGCACACTCTGTGCTTCTTCTTTGCTGCCAAATGTGGTCTGGGGTGTTTAAAAATTGTCTGAAGGAAAAATCTACTATTCAAGAAGTGCCTGAGAGCATTGTGCCCTAACAACTATCTATACATTCATTTTCTTTTTTACAATAATGACATCTTTTCTCCAAACTTGAAGTGAATCCCCTAAAAATCATCTTTACTTCCACATAATGCCACCTTCTAAGTAATATATTTTGTTGGATAATGCTCTACACTCAGACAAAGTAAAATATTCCTACATCTGTCCCAAGCACAGCGTTCCCAGTAAGTCATCTCTAAGACAACAGATTGACAGGTCTCAAGACAAAAGCAATTTTGGCTTTTTGCCAAAGTTAATATATAGCAGAGTTGTGTAACTGAAGGAAAAATCCATATTTTAAAGTGAAACTGTTCCGCATGATTTTATAGAGCTATTGTGTTGTTTCTATTCAGAATGTACCTAAACCTCAAAAGGAAAAAAAATCTTTAATCTTATCTGTGCAGTAAAATGCTCCTCATAGCACCCTTCAAAATGCTTACTAAGTAACCAGTTAAACTTCTTAGCTTATCATTGAGAGCTGCCAAAGACAACTTTGTACTCTAATACATAAACTGTCAATTTTCTGCCTTTTTAAGTTCTGTAGCAGAGCTGGTTGTACAACCAGAGTCCTCAGAATAAACTATAAAAAATACTGAGCATTTGTCTGGGACAATCATCAACATGAAACTACCTGTAAAAAAGAAAAGCTGTTTGTAAGGAATCTTGGTGGGTGTCAGGCAGCACACCCAGGATGCCATGGACAGGCACATGGCTGGTCTCCTCTGCAATGACATCTTCAAAACCACAGGAGCCAACACTTCTCTATGTGGAACAGCTGTTTCAAAAGGTTGTGATTCCTCATCCCAATCATGGCTGAGCTTCCAGCTCTGCAGCACAGAGCCTGGAAACCCTGAAAAATCTGAGTTCCACATCCTGGGTTGTTGTGCAAATGTGCAGCAAATCCACCTGGCAGTGGTGCCTACAACTGCTACTCAGTGAAACTGAGAGCAGGAACTCCACACCTGTTAGCAGTGCTGAGGCTGAGAAATGTCTGTATAACCAGGGCAACCACCTGGTTCCTGAAAAGAAATATCTTTTCAACTTCTCATTTTTGAGAAACTGAAAGTCTTTTCAGTCTTTTGTAAGACTCTACTAAAAGAACTTCCTGTAAATGGAAACTATTACTTTCTTGCGCTCCCCCACTAAAATTCTACATAAACATGCCTTGAACCTGCTCTTGTCACAGTCAGTACTTGTCTGTGACAAGGTCTGGGACAAGTTGTGATATTTAAGTCCAGTAAGTTAACTGACTGCTCACCATTGATATTATCAGCCAAATGATTCATCATAGATCCAGACTCACATGCTTCAATGTAGAACACCATCTATAAAATACAAAAATAAATCAGAGGCCTTAAGAAATTCCATGAGGAAATGGAGAATACTTGTTTGGTGCTTTTTAGGTGTAGCTACTTGGCCTGTACTGCTATTCCTGAAACAAAAGCTATGCATAATGCTACAAAACAAAAGCTAATTTTTTATTTTCAGGAAATAGACTCCATAGAAAGGAGAAAGACTAATAATGAAAAGGTGTTATTCACCTCTACAGAATCCACAGGGATCTACTGGCTATTGTACAAAGCACAGATCAAATACACAGTCACTCTACAGGCACAGCAACATGTCAGTATTGAATGCAGTGTCTCTGAACTGATGCCAGCTGTGTGTTCCTAAACACAGCCAGCCATAGCAGACATTGCCACAAAGAACTGCATAAAAAAAGCACCAGTAAAATGTTCAAAACAGTAACTTTTCTGCTATTAGCACATGTGATGAAATAAATTCACAGGATTTTCTGACAAGAGGTACAGTCTTTTAAACTAAATAAGGAACTGTAAGAAAAACATGAGGCACATACAAACTTCCTGTAAAAACAGTAAAGTCTGAAGTGAACAAAGTACAGGAAGAGAGTCAGGTATAAATTATGGGGTGCAGCAGTTACAGATGTTGCTTTTTTAGCCAGAATATGCAGCATTAGCAAACAGCACTTACACTGCTTATGAACATTAACTGCAAAAACAAGTAAACCATTTATGGAAAATTTGGAGCAGATCAATCCTTTTAACTGCAAAATCCTAATGCAAACTTAGCTGCATGTAACAGATTCTTCCTACTTTGAGGCAAATCTCAAAATAAAAGCATCTCTCTTCTATGCCAGCTGCTCTTTTAATTTCAGAATTTCGGGTATGCTTGTTTACCTTCTGGTATTTCTTGTGATGATACATGTACCAAATGGTCTTATTCAAGTCCTTCACATGAAGCTGAAAAATAAGAAGGCTTGTATTAAAACCACTTATGTTCAACAGACACAATTCACTTAAGAATAAATACTAATTGTTGTGAATATGTACAGTATTTTCCCAATAAATTTATCCAGTCCTTTGCCCTTCTGAAGTATAACATTCTAGCATTTACCACTCTGGAAAAGATGAGCAATGGTCCCAGAAGATATGTATAGTGCACCAGAAAGCCAAGTCACACCTGTGTGAAGCAGCCTGACTATGGAATGACATAACTTAAGTTTCAACTGGATGTTACAGATACTAACTGGAAAAAATTCAAAATACAGTGATCAGGAGAATAATGCTCTTTTTTGGCCTCTCCCCTCAATATAGCAGTGCACTAAATATTCTCATGCTTTACATTTATGTGTTATTATTTTAGTATGTCACTAAAATGATGGAGTTTGTGTTATTCCCCAAATGCTTACATCATCATCAGGAAAAGCCAGAAGTCCTGGAGCTCCATGGTCAGTGAAATAAACAAACACATGATCCTTGGGACCACTGTAATAAAAAATTGAAACAAAGTCTTTTTAACTACTCCAACCTAATCTTCAATACAACAACAATCATCTGCTTCTCAGTGCTAAGACATGTCAATATCTGAAAATAATAGAGATGAAGCACCTCCTCTTGGTAATTTTTTTTTCTCCCAAGCATATCAGTTTGGATCCTTATTGGAAGAGATGCCCACAAAAGAAACAAAAACAAAGATATAGTCCCTCAAACATGGAGAATACGGCAATCACGCTTCACATTCCAAACTGTAAGCTGATTGAGACAGGGGCTGTTATGTAGGGTATGGTGGAAACACAATTGGTTTTTGATGGCTATGAGAAGAACTGGTAATAATGTGGGCATTTGTAGAAGTCTGGTAAAAAAGGAATGCTTTTATTACTAAGTTATGCCAAGGTTATACCATTAACACAAGGATAAATAATAAAAACCTCTTTGCTAAGACCCTGAGGTATGTGTAAGGACTACTGTGGCCATAATCAGCCACACAGATCAGCAAGCAGTGTCAGCCTGCAGCTCCATGAGGAACTGATGCATGTACACAGGCACCCATAGGGCCAGACTGGCATCTGCACCCGTGGCTCTGCAGTCAGCTGAGCACCCACAGGCTCTGACACCCTCACATCTGTGCAGTACAGTCTGCTCTACAGCCTGATTCCACTCTAATCAGATTCAAACAGATCATGTTTGGGTGACAGAAAGGTCTTGCCCTAACAGCCAGATCTGCAAAGGAATTTCCTTTTAAACTGGATTCAGGGACAATTAAATATAAAGTGTGTAAAAAGATCAGAAGGAGTGTCCAGGCCCTCCTCTGTTCCTCTGTACCAGAGTCCAGAAACCTTTACTTGCTTTTGCTCTTCCCTCACAGCAAACAGGTACAATTTCAGCAGCTCAAGGGAACATTGTCCAGCCTTCTGTTTGGCCAGTAACCTACTGGTTAGGGAGAACTCCAGGAAGTCCATCTGGAAGCCTCCCAGGGAAAGGAAAATTGAGCTCTTGTCCCACCCAATAGCAGAAGTCAGGCCACTTGAAAATTCAAACAGAGCCGAATAAAGAAGGGTTGGTGTTACTTTTTGGCTTCCTGCTCTTGATCCTAAATGCAAAAAATTTGACCAAGGTGGAATGTAAACAATTAAGACTTTTATTTGTAGGTTCAAGTTGTCTTCCTGAGTACATTAAGAGACTTTGGCCCCCTGCATAGCTACTCCCTTATTTGAACAGGAACATCAAGCTTTCACAGGTGAGGTGTGTTCAGATGGACATTGTTTTAAACCAGAAATTGCTTCATAGTCATCCCTTGACTCATTCCAGATACTAGAATTGCACAATCTGGTAAGGTGCAGTAATTTGTTAACGTTTTGCCTATATGTGTTGCATATATCATTTTCAACCTCAGCATTTAAGAATGAAGTTCAAACAATTCAGAGCAGTAACTTATTTGACTATTGTCCTGCTCCTTCAGTTCTTCATTTTGTTCTCCTCAGTGCCAGAGTGGGATTCTTCTGTAATGTTTCATTGCTATGCCTCTAAAATCAACTGTCAGATGAAGGTAGACTTCACAGTTTTTCTTTAACAAGGCTAGTCCTTCCAAATGGTTGAATTTAAATTCTTAAAGGCTTTACAGTCATTCTTGTACACAGAAAAATATATGATATATCACTTAACCAATAGTCAGAAATATAGTACAACTTAGTAAGGTGGCATCATACTTTCACATCTCAAACTCTGTAGAAGCAAGATGAATAACTGATATCAGGTATCCTTCCAAGAAGATTATTAGGCCCTGAAATGTATTAACTACATTCTTGAATCATGTAAATTATATAAGCCGTTATAAACTACCATTAATTAAAAATCTTACATTCCACTTAGCCAATCTATAATTTATTATCCTTCATATATTAAAATATTGCAAAACTTAGAATCATTTGTGTAGCCTAGTTTACAAATAATTTAAGCATAATACATCACTTACAAGCTTAATTGCTCATATTACTTTTTCAGTCACAAAGATTTTTTTTCATTAATTACAAAGCATAATTCCACTTCATTAGGAATGGAATTATGATTTATACTCAGCCTCAATAACTGTACACGTGCTACAAAGACCAAGGCTGGGATTAGGCATGCAATTCTTCCAGCTGAAGAGCTGGTTAAGCTCTCTCTGTTCATCTGCCACTCACTGCAAAGTCTGGCCTGAGTTTGACCCAAGTCTTCTGCTGATTAATAAAACTGTTCATGTACATTAAAACAAGCCTTGGAAAATCCTTTCCAGAAGTCTCCAGAGTTTAGCCACACTATCTTAGAACTGCCATTCTTGAAAAAGATAACAGCCTAAATAACAAATACTTTCATACAGTTAATACTACTCTCTGGATCTTTTATACCTTAATCAGTCAAATATCAGCAGTTGCTTTGTTGTGATGCATAGTTTAAGAAACTAGAACACTGTATTTGTAATGTGAAGGATCTGGAAATGCCATCAATAATTTTGCTGGATTCTTAAGTTGCTCTAATTTGTTCTTTTGTTGAAATCAGTGTCAATTTACAGCTACACATGCAAATATTTTCTAAATTAAACTTCTCTTACCTTTTCAATACTTTTCCTGATCCCACCCCTTTCACTGCTTCCTCATCTCCTCTGAGAACTGCAAGAAAATTCTTAGGAGTAACATCCTAAGGATTTGAGAAGATTAAAGTTAGATCTGATCATAAAAACAACACAATCTTCATTTAGAAAGATGGTTTCTTAAAGTTAGAAGCTATGCACGGATGACAAATTTAGCTGGCCAGCCTTTTCAATACATCTTTATCTAATGACTCACTTGGCTGCTGTGCTGAATCATGAAATCACAGAGTGACTGGATTACTGTACTGATTTAATGAAACAATTAGTTTTACATAGCTGTTTTTCAGATTGAGTTACAACATTTTACCTTCCTTCCTTTTATTTCATGTGCCAGCATGGAAACAGTGTAAAGGTTCACTTTGATGACCAATGCTTCACTTCAAAGAATCTATTGTCTATATTCATCTTATGAACACCAAACTTCATGTCTAACCATGCAGGTGAATAAACTTGATGCTTTATATTATGTGCATTTTGGAGTGTAAGCTACAGGGTGAAAGAATTTATTCAGACATTGGATAATGCTGAACCCCAGGGAAAGGGGATTTGTTCCTACCTCCTTTGTATAGTCCTTGGGCACTCCAGCATACACATCTGAGCCATTAGGTCTATTGATGACAATGCCTTTGGTTGGATTTCTGAAAGGTAAATGGAACAAAAATAGGAATAATTATCCACATGCCATGCAATGACTTTAGAACAACAGAAGCCAGCTCACCTGAGAGTAGAGGAACTTGCACTATATGTCATTAAGTGATTTCAGAATATAAAGGGCTTTGCACTTCAGTCAGTTATATATATTTGTCTCAGGTGTCCTTACCCTCAGAGTATGAATGTACTAAGTACTCTATCTCAGATCATATCAATTAATCTGAAGATGTAGGAGGATGGTCTCGATCATTTCTCTCCTTGCAGTCCTGCCTTTACTCCCCTTAATACTTTGCTCCCAGTGCTGCTGTGCTTGTAATGTCTGCTGATTTTGGGGGAAGTTGTTCCAGAGTTAGAGGCTGTATAAATTAACTGTGTCATACAGGAAGCAATGATATGCTCTAGACAGTCACCCAGAATGGGACCTGTACCCATCTTCATTGAATGCTGGGAATTATCTGATTATATCCTCCAAAAAAGCCCTGAAAGTTGTACACAGACCTCCCCTGTGTTCACAAGTTTAGGTTATTTATCTGGTGCACACTGTTATGGCTGGGAGTTAAGATCCCTTACTCTCATAACAAAGCTCTGCAGTCCTCAGTGCCACAGCTGATGCTGAGCTGTGTTCCAGGGTTTAGGAAGCTCATGAGCACATTTCAAAGGAAAATTATTGTGCTGATATCTCTATGCATGTCACAGATGGTCTTAAGGGCTTTTCTTTCAAAACTACTACAAACTCAAAACACACTGGTGACCACGGCATGTTTGTAGAAACCATATAGTTTGTGACCAGTGTATGTTCATCACTTACTCCTCATTATCAGCAATGTCATCATACATCATGACAATGATCTGCTCATCTGGGATTCCATTTCGGTGTACAATCTGGTAGGCATGGCACACATCTGCCTGAAATTAAGCAAATTTTCATTACTAGTTTTAACAGAAATTTTACCTTTGATACCTTTGAAGCAAAACAGCTCTTCAGACCTCAGAGCAGGCTCTGGACCAAAACAAACTTCATTCCAATATAAGAGACTGAGGGCTGCTAGAGAGCTGAAATGCACAAGTTCAAGCAGAGCTCATTGCTCTTCTCTAATCAGCAGCAGTTGCATTAATAGTAGAAACTATGATTAATAGCTCTCCCTCATTACTAATTTTGATTTCTTATTTAAACAGAAACCAGAAGTTACTTCAGACTTGGTACAGATAACAAATTTAACATGAAGCTCTCAGCAATATTCTCCATTGTATGAGAAAATCAAAATAAAAACCTTTTGCAGTGACAGAGAAATCCAAAGTGTGCCAAGCAGACAAAAAGAGTTGGATTTCCACCAATTTCCCTTAGTTCTGCACCAAGCCTGCACAACTAAGGATTAGAGGCTGTCCTTGACTTAAGCAAGTATTGTTTACCAATCTCATCTATGCAAAGATTTTATTAAATCTTGCTCTACTATGAGATGAGGATTTGGTTTAAGGAATGTTTTCTTTTTAATTATGTATTTCTTACTCTGCAGAGGGACTAACTAGGGGCACATCATATTTCAGTGGAAAACAGAATTGCAAAATTCAGGCTCTTTTGCTGATTTGTACAGGATATGAATAAGCATATTTTCTTTACAGAACCATCCTCCCGTGACACAGAAATAACAACACTCATTAAAGTGGTATTACAGTAAATGCAGTAAATTCAGTATAGTAAATGCAGAGCTCTATCAGAATGCTAACTTCTTAGTAACCCCAGCCCAAATGATTCTCTTCTCTAAAACTTACAGTCCCTGAGTGCCCTAATGGGGCATTAACAATCATTCCTAAACTTGAGAACTAGAACCCACCAACTGCTAGGAAAAGCTGTGCAGGATTAATGGAAGAGATCTCATCTAACAAATGCACACTCCAAATGCAGGCAGGAAGCAAGCTTTAAAGCTTACTTGTGTTGAACTAATCTAATTTGCTAATTTGGAAACCAAATTGATGTGGTTTAAGTAGACCAGTGTCTGTTTAGATTATTTAGGAGTACTAGTGATTTTCCTTAGTTTGACCAAAAGGACACTGTAAAATACTGTAACTTTATAATCCCTGGTCTTCTAAGTGCAGATAAAAATGAAAAGAGAAGATAGTTGTGCAAGATTCTGTGAAGGGTGAGGCACATTCAACGCTAATGAACTCTCCAACAATAAAATCTCTTTATGTGAGATTTAACCCCAAATGTTAAACTGTTCTTACTAAAGCAGTTTCATTTCCTACTTTACAGGTCAGCAGTCTAAGTTCTCTTCCACCTATCCCAGACAATCTCCCAGTTAGTTTTCCATTTCCTTGTATGTCATCATACCAGCTGCTGCCTCAACAAGTCAAAACACTGAGGTTAAACAGAGTTAGGAAGGTATTGCATATAATATGAAACAGAAGAGCACAGGTATGACTGAGAAGATATTTGATTTTCACAAGCAACCCAAGCAGAAGCAGAAGAAAACACTAATCAGGGCTTCTCTACACTGATTGATGAGTAGATCATAGATCCCTTCTCACTCACACACCTCTGTGATGCTGACAGGAACCTTCACAGGCTGGCAATAGGGAAATGCTCAGGCATGCAGTGATAGAGTATCACCATATTCAATCAGCAACTGTCTGCTCCCACAGACATGTGGCTGGTCAGCAGGGACTTCAGAGGTGTTTCAACTGATCCCAAATACTCAGAACATGTTAAACTTTTAAATGCATATTATCAGGGGGTTTTTTGTTTCCTCTACTTCCTTCTGGTTCATTCACTGTTTGCTCAGTATGTCCTGCCTTAGCAAACAATAGTCATTACCAAAATCCCTAAAAGGAACACAGATCAATGCAGTCAATTCCCTTCATCTCAACTTATGCCTGTTTGGGGGTTGTCCCAGCCTTTTACGGCTTTTGCTAAGGGAACTGCTGGTAGCATAATGATATCACCAGCAAAGCCTAGAGCAGCAAAAACATGCATTCCTACTAAAACTCCATTGACTAAAGTAGGACAGTTATGAGTAAACAGTTAGGGTTTATTGCATAGAATTAGCTGACCTAATTAGCCACCTTCGATATTGCTCATGATTGGTCCCTGTGTACAAATAAAACCCCCATAAATCTCTACAAAACCAGAGTAAAAAAGTTTGCAGCTAGAGCAGGAAGGTGTATGTAGAGTATTTCCTGTTGATGTCTAACTGCTCTCAAATGCTGCTATTTGACCCTGCTTCTCTCTGAAATATTCCTGGCATATCTGCACCTGTAAACCACTCTAGAAGAAACAGCTGTTCACTGGTTTCAGATCTCTTATTGGTATTATTCTTGATGGTTTAACATGTGAAATGTGTGCTATGAACATTTACTGGATAAATTGTCACTAAATCATGTTTCTGTGACTGTGATTTGAGGGGCTGCCCCAGATCAGCACAGGAAAAGCTGCAGCTGCCCCACACAGCACAGGAGAAGGTGCAGCTACACAGCTCTTGCTGCACACTGACCTTATGGGCAGCTCCAAAATGGACACTGTTAAGGGCATGGTTTAGACCTTTCACTCCTGGTTATTCTAAACCCTTCACTACATCAGCAAATTGTGATGGAAGAGCTGCTTAAATAATTAACTCCTAGATTTGGAAAGCACTGGGATCAGAGAGTGAATTACCCTGTTTTCCTGGTACCCCAATTTTCCTCTGCCACACAGCTGTTCACACATTTGAATGACACAGCTTTTAAGCAAACTGCCTGGGGGATTTTTGGAAAAATCAAGTTGTTTATGACACAAGCTTGTATAAATAGTTCCTAAAGGGAAAAGCTTGGACTTGTGTGAAATTGGTTACTTCTTGTATAAGACTGCTAGGTTCATGGCTGAAAGGAACTGGCAGCTTTACCTTAAAGCAGCACTATTCCCACTACAAGAATTCATTCTTGTTTAGGCTGAAATGTCACAGCCTAAACAAGAATGAACTCTAATATACAAACAAAGTAGAAGAATATGTCTGAAATGCCAGCCATGTCTTACTCCTTTGCTTAAACACACATCAGTGAGTCTGCCCAAAGATATAACTCTATCAAGAATTTAGGAAAGGTTTCCTAAGAGTTTGGTTTAAATTTATTAAGCACAGTGAGGAAATGTTAATTGAAGGCCAAGGCAGCCTTAGTGTCTGTTACCTACAAGAGAGGAAAATTTAAGACTGTCCTGGAATAAGATACTGCTCTGGCTGGCAGTGTCTAGGACACTGAGTAAATACAGTCTCTGACCCACAAAGCTCTGTGAGTGTAAGACTAAAAACAACAACTGAAAACAGACTCATGTATACAAATTCATATTTTTTTAGTTTTAATTGTAATTTTGCCATACTTTTTCAGTCTGGCATTACTCTTGAGGATGCATTCCATCTTTAGTAAGACTCTTGTTTCACAACAGGCTTTTCCACAAACTATGTGGGTTTGAGTATCCAGGAAGCATGGGTCTGTCTCTTCTTCTGATCTGATGTGAAGCCAGCTTTAGATTTGAGTTAGCTGGTATGTTCATCACACAGAAGAGCCAGACACTATTTCTTCTAATGAGAACTAGTTTGTTGAGTCACTCTCCAAATCTGTCAGAAGCATTTAGTACTGTATTTGCTCATGTATGTCACTAAGCTTTCCAGAGGTATTTTATCCAGCTCTTTGTGCAGCACAGAGCTGAGCCACTTTCCCTAGGAACAGGGGGAGTACTCCTGAACAGCAGCCAGTCTCATAATGGAAAGCTGCTGCAGAGAAGCCAGAGTAACTGCTGAGGAGCAGAGAGAAGCACACTGATAGCCCTTCCACAGCCCAAGCAACTCTAATCAAAACCACTAAAATAAGGATTAAAATGCCAAAGAACTGAGAAGCCACAAGCACAAAGCAATGTACAAGCCAGCCCTGCAATGACAGTAAGCCTATCACACTGGGCTCTATACTACACAAAACACTTAAATTTTATTTTAGGAACTGGATGAGATAAAGGTGTAAGCCAAGTTTAGGTCATCCTGATTAGGAAGAAGTCCCAGTTCAGCCATCACAATGGAAGCAACTGCCTGCAAAGTGTGAATCTTGCTCATATTAAGCACAAATGGTGGTTTTTCTCCTTTTCTATCCTTGGTATGCACTGACAGTGGATCCTGACCACTGACATCTAAATAACCAGTCTTAAGCACAGTTTCAGATTCCTTGAGGTTACACGTGCAAACTCAGTGTTTCCTGGGTCTGCAAAGTCTTTACAAACTTATTATTCCTGGGGTCTGTACAGTGTGCAGCATGTATGAAATGAGGTATTTTTGAATATGTAATCTATTTCTTCTGCTTTTGTGGTTGCTCAGTCATATGAACACATTACCACCAGATAATTACAATACAGTACATTTTGACCATGTTGAAGCAGGCAGCATGAAAACAACTGGAGCTCACAAAATAAAAAGGTAATACAAACATGCAACATCATGCATTTAGTGTACCCTGGACAGCTGAACTGAGCAGCTGAAACCCAGAGATGTTTCTGCTGAATTCTCAAATTACAAAGGGACATTATGAGTGCATGAAGGGAATAGCAACAAGTCTGGTAATAAAAAAAAGCTACATAGAATACCTATGTACTGGAACACATCTACAAATCCACTTGTACACAGGCTAGGTCAGAGAAGTTCTGGGAAGAAGGGTGATGGCAGGAGTGAACTGAATTAGAGTAAAATATATTTTCCTCTGCAGTTTCTCCCTTAGAAAGCAAAAAAGTTGCACAAACGTGCAATTCTGGAGCACTGCTTCGATTTCTTATAGCACAGGTATGATTCTTCTGAACAATACCACGTGTTCCTACGTGTGTTCACTATGTGTTCTGAAGCACAGAAGTGAAAGACCAAGTCCTATTCCACTGTAAGTGACTTTGGCAAATAATTTAATTACTTAAAATGTTTTTGCTTCTACCTCTAGAAGGTAGGGAACCCTAACACACCAAGAGATGGTGATCAGTCTGCATATTTTCACAAATCTGTTAGAACTCCTCAGATTCCTGTAGCATCTTTCCTCCTGTGAATGACTCTCCTAAAAGTCTATCATTCTGCTTGTTTCGCTGGGAACAAATTTCTCCAATTTTTTAATACCCAAGGCACCCTTGTCTGGATGACACTTCATGTCACACATGAGAGGATTTCCCATGACTAACTGCTGGCTCTGCCTCACCACATGTCACTGCTACCATGTGTGCTCACACCCACCAGGCCCTTAAGACTGACCAAAAAAGGCCACCAGGCAGAACAGCATTAGCACTAGGCAGAACCTGCTGCTGTGCTGCATCCTGTGGGAATTGAGCTTTTTCATAACAAGATGCACAGTATGTTGCTCAGGACAGGCAAGTAAGAACCCAGCCACATTCTGAAGGACTCTTTTACAATGCTGCTTTTGTAACCTTAATAGGATTATTATTGGTGTTCTAATTTTCTTCTTTCCAAATGTTAATACCTGAAGCAAGTGGCAGTTTAAAATACAGTTTAAATAGTATTTAAATTCAGAACAATCCAACGTGGCAGATATTGTCCATTGTTAGATGACATTATCTTCAAAATTAGGTATTTAAAGAAATCCTGTTCTCATTTTTCTACCATTGAAAAGGAATTACTTAGTAAATATCTGCAAAGCATGATCACACTCAAAAGTTAATAGGCTTCTGTGAAACTAGCATGTTAAAGAGATTCACTCACTGTTGGACACAAATATGTAAGTGTGGCTCTTGTGTTCTGCATAACCCTATTTTACCTGGCAGATGCACTTGCATAGCAGGCTCACTGACAGAGAGACTAAAAACTGTGCCCAGACAACTGAGAAAATGAATTCTCATGAGCCACAGCTTCAAAATTGTAATTTTATTTAAAGAATTAATGTTGTGGTAGTAACTCCTCCTAGAATGGAAGGGAGCCAGCTAGACTGGTTATACAGCTATAGCAACAAAAAGAGCACAACTCAGTAATTAACTTTAGACACTTCAAGACAGGCAGTAATCAAGTACAGCAGTAGTATTTTCATCATTGTTTCACAATTTCAACTTTAAAATTCTTCTTCAAGATTTAATTTTAAATAGGAATAGTTTATATTAAGGCTGTAATATTCCAACTATAATTATCAGGTGATATCTACAGTGTAAGGAGCCAGGAAAGTCCCTAAAACCTGTTTGTCAGTGTTTAGCTAGCACTTGCCAGTGACAGGTTGTTCTTCAGATGCAACAAGATTGTCAGTCTGATTAATTTAAACTCATCACTGTGCTGGAAGTTACAAACTGATTGTGAGCCTAGAAGAAGAAGAAACATACACAAAACCCAGGGTGCCTAACACACAGAAGGCTCATCTGTTCCTCATTCAAACAAGAGGATGAAGCCTCTCTATATTTTACAGGCAGTTACATTAAAAATAATAAATACTTTAAAAGTTCCAGCATTCAGCAATTCAACCAGTACATTTCATAAAACTCAGCTTTAAAAATGCTGATTTTGTACACTAGTATTTAACAAACAATACTATAATAAACTATTCTTCTAGCATTTAGAAATATATAAATGTACACATAAATCAGAATTAAATTATCCTGTTCTCCAGGAAAGCCAAGCTGCAAATTTAGAGCAAAGATAGCATTTGCATAGATTAATCTGTTTAAGGGATTGTCCAGCAATTCCCCAAGGAGAAAGTGCTGCAGAAGTTTCCTGACTGCTGATTATAAATCTTGAACTTAATCAGAATTAAGTCACTTGGATTTAATCCTGTCCATAGTGACACCCACACTCAGCCCAGAGTTTCACAAGCCACTGGCTTTCCCAGCAGCGTTACTCAGGAGTTCCTGTTCCCTTTCCTCCTGTTTCTGCCACTCACTTTGTTCCCTGCACCCTGCTGCACCCTATCTTTGTTGTGCCAACATAATTCTGAGGCCATGCTGTTGAACACAGCCAGCAAACGGGTCTGGGTTAAAAAGAACCCCCTTCAATATGTCCTCCACTCCTCAAAACATAATAATGCATTTGCAGCCTTCAGAGATTTTTTAACTAGAAAAAAAGGAGCATAATGAAAAGAGGAAAGAAATGGAAAGGAACACATGTGTCCCAAAATGAGGTTTACCTCTAGGTATCTTCTCTACAACTGCAAGTTGGGGTTAGATCCTCTAGCCTAGTTAGTAATAGAGTATTTACCCTAAAAGGCACTGGTCTCCCAGGATGCATAAGTGAGATTAGAGGAAGAATACTTCTCCTCTGGTAATGACAGCTTTTTCAAGAGGTTAGAGGCTGAAAAAAGGTGTATGCAAAAAAAAAAACCAAAACCATATAGTAAAAAGGAGTAGTGGAAGGGAATTCTTGTGGTGGTAACAAAAATAACTAAGAGCAGGTTCTGAGCAAATCTTGCAGCTGTTTGCGTTGAAAACCTCACACACCTGGGAGTCTAGAAGTAGAAGCACTTGCTCAAATGGCAGAAGGTCTAAACTAGGCAGCTACCACCTTCCTGCAAGTCTGGGAGCTGGCACTTCCTGGAGCATGGACAGCATCAGCATGAGGAGCAGTGGTCCTTACCTGGTGACGATAGTTGTACCAGCCATTGGAACCTGCAACAATCACCACCCAGTGCTTGCCTCCATCTTCAGGCTCTTCCATGGGGAATGTGCTGATGCCCAGAGCACAGCCCAGCAGCAAAACTGCTTTCAGTATCATCTCTCTTCTTTATTTACTCCTCAAATGGGAGAAAATTCTCCTAATGAAGAATTTTGAGACAAGTAAATGAGAGGACATCAGCCAATAAAAAATGCAAAACAAACATCAGCAATATCCCAACTAGAAGCTTTTCCTGCTTGTGGGGTTTTTCTGTTTGTTTTACAGACCATTTAACCCACGGTACAGTTTTGGGTCATATCTTCCTTTAGCACCAAGCTGCTACTAGTTACAATAGCTTTTTGTCAGCTTTCAAATCTGACTGAAAGCAATTCTGAATAGGACAACCAAGTTGTTCAGCTCCCTCCAGTTGTTTCACTCTATACTAGCTGGCAATGAATAAGTTTCAAATACAAAGCAAGCCTCACTATCAATTACTTCACAGATAAAACTCTTTCTGATTAAAACTATTCTCTTGGTCTCTGCTTATCTAATTCCCTGGTTTCCACTTACTGGCAATCAGCCCATTATTACTGAGTCAAAGCCCAGGTGATGTAGGACACTGCAGACATGGAAAAGTGGTGGGGAGTTGCAAGGTCAGAGTGTCACAAAAGTCTGTGTGCCCAAAATACCAAAGAGAGTGGAAAGAGGCCATGCCACTGTTCTGCACAAGATGCAGCCCTAACTGCTGGGGCTGGGGAAAGTGCAGGCTGTGAGAGCCTCACGCTATTTGTGCAGCCTTTTATGTTAGGAGAGCAAATGTGAACCAGTACCACATGAAAGAGCAGCATTTTCGCCCCCTTTCCTCAATGGTTAAGTATTTGCACTTGGTGCACAGTGAGAAAAATACATCTGAGCCTGTGAACGACAAATTTAGAAAAGCAGAGCACAGGGGAGGTTTGAGCCCATGCAGAAATGGCTCTTTCTACTTTCTTGAGAAGACTAGAAGTAGGGTCCTTGCTAGTGAATGTCCTGAGCACTCTGATTGTCTGGTAAAGCATTTACTCTACACGCAAACTATCTGGCCACATCCAATCACAGGTTTAAGGTCTGCTTTTTGAATTGGGGTTCAGGGGGCAGGCAGGTTCCATTTGCTGGTCACAGTCTCAGGTCAGCTGCGTCTGATGTGAAACTCTAAGAGCTAACTCCCCTGAAGAACTGCATGCTCCTGGCACATGCATAAGGATTACACATTTCCTCATGCACTGGGAGATGGGATTTTACACCTGCCCACTCACAAATACAAGGTCCTGGAAGTAAATGATTGCTGCTAGGTATGGAAGAGGTGTTGTAGAAAGAGGCAGAGTAATCTACTTTAACATGGCTTTCTCTGGAATAAAAGCTGGAAATCCCCAAGCCATTCAACACAGTCACAAGGCAAAATATCAAAACTACCACTAAACCAAGTAAACAGTATCTAAGTCAGCCTCAGTACGCCAGTGAAAACCACCCATCTGCAGCCACTCAAATGAGGCTAGAATAGAGAAGCAGCCAGATCCTCTCCAGAGCAGCTGTGTTCAGAGAAGACTACTAAACTAACACACAGCATGGGTTCACTGGTCACTAAGATTTATCTTGAAGGTAGTAGTATGAAACATATATATATGCATATCTTATACTATATATACATATTTAAAAGATGGGGATTTTTATCCTTTTTAGTGGAGCTAGCAGAAAGTAAGAAAGTCTTGATGGTCTAAACAGATTAACTGCTATGAAACTGCTTCTTCCAAAAGCTTATCTTTCAGGAAGAAGCCACTCCTGTCACTGCCTGTAACACTTGGAGCAAGAATAATACACAGTAACTTAACAATTTAGGGTTTGTTGACTTATTAGCTTCTTCAGCACACAAGCAGATATGAAGGAATAAGCAGATTTTTTATTAGATGGTTATACTCTCCCATGTTGAGCTGGAATTGTAAAGTTTTGTCATTGTTGCCAAAGAATGTGGCTTTGTATGGCAACTCTGCCTGATCTATCTTGTCACTTCTTCATGACAAGATGACAAGACAAATAGCATACTGTGCTGAAGAAGCACTGTGTCTACAACATCCATAAAACCTGCCTATTCTGTTGTCTACAGCCTGGCTAAGATTCAAACCAACCTGTACAGAACTTTTGTAAAGTACCACCACAGGGCACAGGCCAATGAGCCTATTCGTTTCCAACATTCAATTCAGTATATCTAACTCCCGAAATATTAGGCAAGAAAAGAAAATCAGTATTGTTTGAACAATCTGCTTATGAATCTTAACTAAGTTTGACTTACTGGAATAGTGAGCTGAATTTCCTGCACACAGATCTCTCAGAGCTCAGTGTCAGCCTGATAACATTTCTCCAACTATAACATGAATTATGTTTACATTAAAAAAAAAAAAAAGAAAGAAAGTTAATGGTCCAGATAAGTGCTGGAGATGCTTTCACATGATGCTTAGCTCTTTGAGATAGCATTCATCAGAATCCAGGGCATATCAACAGAAACTGCACGGGTGCCAGCTGTTCACCAGGCCATGTAACATGATGGCTCAAGGGAGGTCCTGGCACACACATCCATCACATGGAAACAGTCCCTGCCACTATCAGTTACTGATATACCAGACAAATGGAAACAGTCAGACGGGATTGTCTTTCCTGGTGAGTTCACACTCCTGACTACACTCACAAGGAGCCTCAGTTCTCAGGACCCCAGGCAGAACCTGTGGGCAGGCCCTGCTGTGCCACACACAGGTGCCTCAGGTGTACCCCACACCTGCCTGCCAAGAGCCCCAGCACAGAAGACCCCTGGGCCAGAGCAGGAACAGGGACTTCTGTACCTCAGGTGTACCCCACACCTGCCTGCCAAGAGCCCCAGCACAGAAAACCCCTGGGCCACATCAGAACGGAGACTCAGCTACCTCAGGCAGTGCCTCCATGAGGGATTCAAGTCTTCCAGATAGTACAAGGGTATCTAGGTCTTCATATTCCTCTGCTGAGACAAAGTTGTGACTAATGCAGAACACCCAGGGAAAAAACATAAACACCAAGAAACATTGCACTGTACTAGCATATCATACATATTTTGTCATGGATAATTTAGAATAGAAAAGAACCGCCCTTTGGCACAAATTAATGACATATAATCTCTCTTATCTGTCTTTTCCTATACTATAATTAAATCAAATTAACACCAGAAAGAACGGAGGAAATAAAAAAAACCCCAGACATACCACAATGGACAAGTACACTGTAACTAATAAATGCTCAGCTCCCTGAATTTCTCTAAGCAGCATTTAAAATAGGCTTAAACATGTGCAGTGGGAATGGGTCTTCATTGTTTGTTTCTAACTACTGCTTAAAAAAATCCAAACCAAGCCTACACACAAAGTACAAACAAATGATGATCAAACAAAGAAATATACTCTCACACACACATATTTCTACTTGTTTTAAAGAAGGCCTCTGAGTGCAAGTGGGCAATTTAAAAGGCTGTTCAGGTTCAGGGTTGTGTTGTAGGAGTTCCTGACCTACAGTTGAGAAGAGAAAGCTCCCCATCACATGCTTTGTCTTCAAGTCATACTAAGAGAGCAGCTCAGCTGACCAGTTTACCACACGCACAGAAAAAGCCTTTCTCTGAAGATCCATCACACGCAATCAATCCTACATCACATGCAGATGAAGACTGTGTGGAAAAACTAAAAACTCACTACAAGATAATCTTGGAGCTTTGGTTGATCCACAAAATATCATACGATTTGACCAGCTCTGCCTAGTCTTTCTGCCACAAGAGTTAATTAACTCTGCCTGGAGCCCATGCCAGGATAAAGGCCCACCAGTGCAGTGGGCTCAGCATCTCACCACCACGTACACACCCAGGTAAGGCTGCTGCACACTTTGCACAATCTGTGGAAGAAGCACATCCAGAATTGGGTGGCTCTTGCAGAACAATTCACTCTTAAAACCAGTCTGCCCTGACAGAGGTGCTTTGACCACATCCCACTAGATAGCTAGCAAACATCTCTGACTTGATAAGAGAGGGATGCTTAGGAAAGCCCACATCTGGAAATGGCTGGCTGCTGCTGGAACAATTTTTCCAGCCAAGTGCCTGTTCCCTGAGTTCACAGCTTTCCTTTGGGAAACAGTCCTTTAAGATCAATACTCTTAGAACAGGATAGCACACTAAAGAAAGGGCTTTGAGTTGATCAAAGTATTTTCCACTAGCTTTTAAAGCAATATTGACACTTCAGTGGGTTGCACTTGAAATACCTTAGGCACAGTCTCCAAGAGCTGTATAAACAGAAACCATATCTCTATTTTACTTGCATGAGAAGTACACTAACAGTAACCTTGCTGAAAAATAACAGCCTTAAGCTGGTCAGATGACCACTAAAGCTCTTCTGCAAAGTCTTTCTTAACAGCTCACTTCTCATAACTACTAGCCTTTGAGATTCCCAAATCAAGCCACAGTTCCTTTCTCCACAGAGTGCTTGCATATTGTCTGCCACTTCGAAGCTGATTTCCACAAAATTTGTGAAAGTCTTCCTCATAGGAAACTGATGTCCACAGTTCTGACAGCAATGTTCCACCCACATGCTGTGCTGGCTGCTACAAAAACAGAAGCACCTAAACCTGTGATTAGGCCCCTGCACAAATAATCTGATTTTCTTTCTGCACTTGTGTTGTAGAAAGGAAAAAAACCTCCATCACTATCAATTCTAGCATGGTACACTTTGAAGGAGATTATCATCCCTGTTGCAAAATATTTCCTTACAAAGTCTGCTAGCAACCATTCTATGAACGGGCTTAGTATGATTAGAACTTTTAGTAAAGTATTTCTGTTTAGCTACTGAAGATGTATAAGCCACTTTTACTGTAAAAACCCATGATTTCTTAGTTAACTCAGAATGATTCTTGATGTTAAATAAATGTATTTAAAAGTAATTACAAATAAAGTTCATTCTCCTGTTTGCAGGTTTACTTTTCTCAGCAGCAGAGATGGTACAATTTACCTGAGAGTAAAAAAAACCCCAAATCATTCCCAGAATGGTGATAAGCTAATACACCTGGTTTTGGGGATTGTTTTTCTCTACACATTTCAAAAAACCCAGATTCAAATCTGGCAGACCTTAAGGCTTCGATATAACTGCTTCTGCTATTTACTTTCTTATCTGTCTGCAGATGTACAAAGCCTCTGCCATCACATTCTGATAGTAAAAAAACCCAGATACCACAATGCTACATGAGTAATAATTTTGTTAAATAGCTTGAGTCGGCATATGGGGTATAAGGGTAAAAGAGTAAGTCAGGTAAGGGTAAGAATGTCTGCTCAGCAAACATGGAAATGTTGGGAGCACGGAGAGAATGAAATTCTGCAGAAGTTATTACACAGAAATTCCAGTGTGGTATTACACAAGATTCCTGCACTCCACGTCTTTCACTATCGTTTATCTTAGCATTTCAGATCTTGGCTACAATATTTATGTTAATTCGCAAATACAGACATCCAACACAGTGTTGTTCCATTTTAAGTGGGAATTAGTGGCGCTAGTACCTCCAAGCAGAGCCTCATGCTACGGCAAGGCTGTCTATCAGCTATAAACAACCAGGCACAGCGCAGCGCCTTTCAGGCATCCCCAGCTCTCCTCAGAAATCCAGTAAATAGTTACTCCATCCTTTTCTCCCAATAAAAATGTATTACTGGTGATTAAATGTAAGCTGCTTCCACTGCTTCCTCCCCCACTGCCCCATGTCCCTCCCGCGCCAGCCCTGGGCAGTGCCCCTCGGAAGGAGCCGCTCTGAGCCAGTCTCTCTTGCAGCATGGAGGGAGCAAACACAGTTCCCAGGCCAGGCGTGCCAGCCCCAGGGCCGGACGGGGCGCCGGGCGAAGCGGCGGGGGCTCGGCAGCGCTCGGAGCCCGGGAAGGACACCGGCACCCTCGGCCGCTCCCCGGGGAGGCGGCGGGGCGGCTCCCCCGCCTCTGCCTCTGCGGCCGGGCAGCGGAGCGGAGCGGGCCGTCCCGTGCTCACAGCTCCCTTCGCTCAGGCGAACCCCGCGTCCTCCCCTCCCCGGCCGGAGCCCCCGGCCAGCGCAGCCCCGCCGCCCTCACCAGCTCATGCAGAGGAGTCGCCACCGCGGCCGCTGTGATTGCGGAGAGCGCCGTGCCGAGCCGGGCGACCGCGGCGCGCGGGGGGGCGGAGCCGGGCCCGGCCAATCGCGGCCCGGCGGAGGTGGGGCCGGACATACCCCCGGCCATACTACGAGCCCCAGCAAGCCCGGCGCCCCACTGGTTCAGGCAGCCGCGGGCTCTGCGCGCAAAGCTTTTTGGGACTTGTAGTTCCTCGGCTGCGGGGTAAGTCGCGTGGTCCCGCGTGTCCCAGGAGTCCCGGGAAGCTCCTCTCGCGTTGGCCGGGCCCGCGCTGAGGGCGCACCGAGAGTCGCCGGGGCCGCGGCGATTGCGCAGGTTATGCACGGTACACGACCGGGGCCGCGCCGGCTGCGCCTTCCCCCTGGAACTGCCCTGTGCCTTCGGGCAGGATGGAGGCAGGAGGCCCAGGACGGGAAGGCAGAGGAATGTGCCAAAGGGAATCCGTGAGATGACAGAAGAAGCCGAGCGGCCCCTCACGGTCCTGGCGTGTCCCACAAGGGCGGCCCGTGTGCTGCCCACTGCCGGCTGCGGGCCGGGCAGGGCTGGCTGAGTCGCACGCACCGCCAGAGTGGCTGGGGCTGTGCACTGACACCCCTCTCCGTTTGTAATGAGAGAAGGAAAAGCGAACATTCATTTGTGAAATGTAGAGGCGCATGTTTCTTCGTCTGATAAACCACGTACAAATAGCACACCAGCTTCCTCATTGCATGCTATAAAAACCACTTGCATGTCTGTAAAAAAAATCCCCAACAATTAACTTTGCATTTTGTGACCGACTGTTTCTGAATGTGTGCAGAAAGTCATAGTTTTATTCTGACTCTGCCATTTGCATTGTCTGCACCGACCCAGCTTTGCTTGTGATGACAAATATGAAAGGTCATTACAGGTTGTTCATCAATACTTCCCTGGAGCAGTCGTGCCCAGGGACCTGACACAACTCCTGATAGTCTGGCTGATAGAATTCGGGTCACTTCAGGAATCACCTTTTCGAACCGACAAATATCACCATGCTGATTATCCAGCAAGAAAAAAATATAAAAACAAACAAGCCAGGAATCTTAGTTTCACCTCATTTAATTCCAGCCTAGTAGCCATGTGGGTTATGCTTATGTTTTATTATCCTGCTATCCTAAAAGATATCTAATATCACTTAAAAGCATTGCTGACCCATCATCTAAGGCCAAAGGTATTTCTCACAGCTGGGCTACATGAGGAAAGTACACCTTGTTCCAGCTGTCACTTCCCAGAAACCTAATACAGTCATTGCCAAATAACTTGCCTGTAACTTCTGCATTAATAAACATCAGCAGGATGTTCTTTTTTGTGAGATGCATGGGAAGACTGCTACAAGAATCCTAAATCTCTGTTGAAATGTATTGGGCAGATACTGAAGACACTTGAGTAATCCACAAATTTTTACTACTGAATTCAATTATTTCTTTGATTGTGCTAGAAATTTAGGAAGCTGTCCTGGATTGAGAGGGAAGTTTGTCTAAGGGAAAAATGTGAAAGGTGTAGCTGGGTGTATGGGCTGATGTTAGCAGAGGGGTTTCTATGGTAGAATTGTGAGGCTCAGACAGAAAGCAGCTACATCACCTGCAGCAGGGATCCAGCATGATCCTTGGAACTGCTGCTATCATAGAAGAGAGGAAATGGGCTGTGTAAACAAATGTACATATCATCTTTTTCAAAAGAGAATAGCATGTAAGTAGGTAAAACCATGATGGATTTATGATATTGAAATGAAATGTTTTTCAGCCTGCAGAGAAGAAGGCTCTTTGGAGACCTTATAGCAGCCTTCCAGTACTTAAATGAGGCTACAGGAGAGTGGGGAGACAGACTTTTTACAAGGATATGTAGTGATAAGGCAGAGTGGCTTTAAACTGAAAGAGGGCAGGTTTAGATTAGGTATTAGGTAAAAATGCTTTGCTGTGTGGGTGGGGAGGCCCTGGAACAGATTGTCCGGAGAAGCTTTGGATCCTGGAAATGTTCAAGTCTGGGTGGGATGGGACTTTGAGTAACCTAGTCTAGCATGGAAGGGGACTGGAACAGGATGATCTTTGGTCCCTTCCAGCCTGAACCATCCTATGATGCTCTGAAACAATTTGCTCTGGCTCTGAGTGTGCTAAAAAGCAAAAGTAACCACCAGCCATATGTTCTCATAACAAAACTTTAATGCTGTGGAAGGCAGTTCCAGCGACCCACCAAAGCCACACACTACAAATGGTATCTAAGATACTACCAAATTCTGAAAGTGTTTACTAAAAAAAGAAGACCCAAATGTGAAACTTCAAAACTGCAGATAACATAGTTTCTTTCTTAACAGCTTTCCTACAAACCAGAAGGCTGCCAAAGGGCAAGGCTGGGCAGTTTAGCCCCGATTCTGTTTTGCTAAGAGGGCTCTGAGAGGATTGCAACTCCTACATCCAACATTGCTAACACCAGGCTGGACTGGCAGTGCTGGCATTGCAGCAATGGTTCTGGTAACACACACGTTTCCCCAGAAGAGAGTTTCCAGATTTTTGGCACAACTCTGGAGATGTCTTAACACAGGTGTTTGTGGTTCCATGCCACTGACTTAACAGCGGACAAAATTTGGACTGCAAATTGATTTTGCTTTTAATCTAGCAGAACAAATACTTCAGAAAGTGTACAGGAAGCCCTTCTGGACTGCACCCACACTTTCCTTTAAGAGCAGCTGAATAGCTCAAGATTTTTTTAATGAGTCAAGGACATATTTTAGCTGGGAAAGAATGGAGTGGCATCAGAAATTGATCATATTTAGGGTGTGTACCTTTTAAACATTTTAACAAATGCTTATTCTTTGTAGTTGCACTAACTTGATAGCTAATAGCAAAACAAAATAAGAAGTTCTAGGAAGGAAATGCTAATATTTAAGGTGAAGAGTGGAACAGGTTTATGATAAATTTAAAAGGGTGCTGAGCCTGGTCTTTCCACATCTTTACCAGCAGTGAGATTAGATTTGTCAGTCTAGCACTGACACATGACTAGCTGCCTTGTAAGGGCAAACACCAGACATGGTTATTCTGTGTGTTTGGAACAAGGGAAGAGTCTCATTTTAGCAAAAGTAATAGATTAACCATGAGGTGATCTTAGCTTTATTTAAAGAAAAAACAATGTTCATCTTTATTATGGGAGGAAAATAATTTTAATACCTCCAGAATATCCAAAGAAAACTGTAGGGGGAAAAAAGCCATTTATAAATAGGATAGCCAGAACAGGTTTCTCTGAAGTTGAGTTCTGTTTCCTATTTAGTTCATTGCAGACAGTTGTGGGTGTCCTCATATCTGACTGGCATATTTCCTAAACTTCACTACACGTATCCTCTTGATAATGATTTTTTTCCTGCACACAGTTACTGTCTAAATATATGATATGTTTGCAGTCTCACTGTGGATGTCTGCACTTGGATTCCAAACTGTTGCATTGTCCATTGACACAATCAGGAATAATGCTCTTTTCTCTCTCTGCTGGTTAAAATATGCTTTCCCTCATTTTATGGTCAAGCTTGCCCTGGCAATCTATACATCTGCAACCCCAGGATTAATCCATGTAATTCACAGTTAAGCTGCGAAGTTGCCAGACTGGCCCAGTGTCTTTCACCCAGCACTCACACCATGAGCTGGTCTTACACTCTTTGCATCAAAGTCCATCTTCTTGTTAGAGGTAAACCTCTACCCTTTCAAAGACTTATTCTGAGTACCTTGAGCTCATGAAAATGTATATGACTGAACACCAAAAAAAAAAAAAAAAAAAAAACCTGAATCATTAAATGACATTTTACTCTCCAGACTTGGTATTCCTTAAGTTGCTATTTTTTAAACATCACTAGACACTTTTGATGTCAAAACTTTGATAATTCTGGCAGTGTCTAAGAGAGCTGGCTTTGTTTCCTGCTAGAAGGATAATATGCTAATTCTGTCATTTTTATATAGAGGAAGGAAATAAGGTAGTGAGGACACTGCAGAAAAAGTGTCACTGTAATTTATTACAGGAAAATAAAGAAATAGGAGCAACAAAAGAAAATACAAGCAGTAACAACAGAAAGATTGAAAGAATGTGTGTGTGTTTTCCTAATACAATTGAGTTACGCTGAGGAAGAAGGAATGCAAGTACATCATAACTTTGTGTCTTTCATTTTGACACAAAAGTGAGGATGCAGCAGTGGAGACAGAGCAACCTTTCCAGGGCAAAAATGAGGAGCGGTCTATCTCCAAATATTCCTGGCTACGTGTTCTAGCCAGGGCCTATTGCATTGCACCCCTGCTCCTTGTTTAAGCTCATGTGCCAACAGTTACAGCCACTAGGCAGAGCTAAGAATGTCCATCATTTCATGTTGAAATGGAGTTCTTCTAAAAGTCCTCCTCAAACTTACCTTAACATTTTCCATGCTACATGTTTATGGAAGAACTGCTTTCTGATAATTTTCAATTTAGATACCAAGGAAAATTATAAGGGATGGGGAGGTGAGGTGTGGGGGTGTAAAGGGTCCAACAAAAGAAAACAGAATTGTGCCTCTATTTACAAATTCTCTAGCTGAGATGCTTTTGCACCTAGATGCTTTGAAATGTTCTACTAATTATTAAGTAATTAAAAAGAAAAAATATCTTTGAAGGCATTCTAAATTCAGATATTCCCTTTGGCTTTGGAAGTCCCTGAGTCAAAACTCTAAGAAGAGTGTAGCTGAGAAATACCTGTTCCTGTACCTTCCCTCACCAGTTGCAGCTGGCCACTTTCAGAGAGGGATTTGTGCTTTGACTGGCCTTTCTAACCAATAAAATTATGATGGTCAAATCAGGGCTGTGACTTTTTGCTTTGTTTTTAAGAGGCCAGTCCCATCTGGACAAGTTCCACACCTTCAGATCCCAGAAGTGCACTGAGGGCTGGTGGTTAAAATTCTTACACGTTCATTAGCACTGAGCATGATCCATCCCCAGAGTTTGTACATTCTGACCAGACCAAGCCTGCTTTGCTCTGTTCAGGCACAGAGAAGGATTTCACCTTTAGTTCCTCCTCACCACACCTCAATTCCCCACTGGAATGTGGAGATGGTGACAGCAGCAGCCTCAGGGGTGTGGTGTGTGAGCTGCATGGGCAGAGGTGGCAGCTCAAAGGTTGGTAACCTGCAGCTCAAAGGTTGGGAACCTGCGGCTCAAGGGTAGGGAACCTGGTAAGCTCAAAGGTAGGGAAGCTGCCCTGGCAGGGTGGGTGAGGCAGCTGGAGGAGGAGGCTCCGCACCCTCCTTTACCTCGGGGTGCACACAGGGACAGCAGCCAGCACAGAGCTGTTTCCTGCCTTTTTGGGCAGGACCTGATTTCTCTGCTCACACACAGTCAGGCAAGGTCACAGACAACAGTTCATAGCATTCTGTTCGGGGGTGCACTGAAGTGACCAATGGCACGAGGCCACACAGTGAATGCTGAGAATGAAATAAAAGCTGAAGTAGCAACTCATCCAGGGACCATCACCTCATTTTGCAATCCTTGATATTTGGCATGCTTCCAGTATACTGCATGACCTCAGACCAGATATGTAGTTGTGTATTAATATCACAACACATGAAAAAGAAGGCTCAATGAGGATGACATGACCCATCTTTATTTTTTTATTATTTTATTTTTTGTTGCTGTATTTTTTGAAATTTTTATGGTTTTCAGCACAGTCTTTTACAGAAACTAACTGCGAAAGCTCTCTTTCAGTATACTTAGAGAAGAGATTAACCTAATACAAATCATGTAACTACATATCTGTTTTGCCTCTTCAACCAAAAAATTTACCTTAATGAACAATGAGGAGACTGTGTATCAGCTCAAAGTGAGAAATAGTAATTTAATTATTTTTTTCAACAGCAGAGCCTGCCTCTTTTTTTAATTTAAAAAAAATCAAACCTAAAGCCCCTAATATTTTCTGGCAATGAGTTAATCTTGCTGTGTTATAGTTATTGGGGCAGATATTTTCTAGCTTCGTTATTTAAATTTCCATACAGTGAGAGCCATAATAGACAAAAATAATGTCTGTAAATTATAGCTTAAAATTACTTCTACTTTGAGTATGAATAGGGATCTAAAGGCTTTGTACAGAAAGTCTAATTTTTTGTCTACAGCTAGATATGCATCCCTCCCTTTTTGTGCTTGCAGACAGAGAATTGCAGCCAGAACTTGTCAAACTATGCAGCAAGATGTGTAGCATCTCAGATCAGGGCCTGGACCCTGGGGAGGGCACCTGTAAACTGAAAAGACACCTGTAAAGTTTTCAGTGGTAGTTAATGAAGCTGTATGCCCCTTGTGACAGAATTTAATATTTTCACCACTCAGCCTGGCAGTCACAGCATTCTTAGAAGTAACTGTTGATATAGCAGACATGAGGGACTTTATAAATAGGTCAGTAGAACAAGCAGCAAGCTCTCTTTCCTTCTTTTATCTTCTTCACCACCCTGCAAAATCTGAGAACTTCAGTTATGGGAATAAAAATACAGTTCTTAAAGAAGCACCACGGAAAGAGATATCATTACTTATTCAGGGCCTCACCCAGAAACTTTCTGCTATTTTTTTTTCTGATTTTATAAATGGAAATATTTTTGGAGACTGTCAGTGATTGAGAAAATGTAAATAGAATAAATGTTAATAGTGTTGCTGTAACCTTTATATCGTTAGAAATCAGGCAGTTGCAAAGATTACACACCAAATGTGAGACACTAAATAGTGGGGGAAATGTAGTGGAGTTACTACATTATATCAGAGCATTCAGAGGGAATAGCTGTTTCCCAGGTTACACATAAAGTATGATTTATTTTATGGAATGATTCTGTAACTGAACAAGTCAATATAAAATCTATACATGACCTCTGTTTTAAAGGTTTTGTATGAACTGGGAAAGAGAGTTGCCGTGGAATTTACTTTGAGGTAAATAATTATGTCCTCTGCAAGAACTGAAATTCCCGGGCTGCGGTCAGTTCAGATGTGATCCTATGAGTCTGCGTGTGTAATCTTGAATAAAAGGCACTTCTGTCCAACCATTTACTAATCTAAACTAGTTTACATCTCTGAGATGATTCAGTCAAACAAGGACCATGCAATGGCTCTAGAGTGCAATGGGACATGTTAAAATGTGAATTGAATTCGTCTTTCTGGTTATGCATCTCTGCTGTGGGCATATTTCCTGAACATGTTCTCAGACTCTAATGCAGAGAAGGGCTTGCTAGATGCAGTGGTGCAATAGGATATTTTCTGGATTGAAATATGCTTTTTTTCTACCCCCTTTGTAAAAGACAGACTCTCTTCTTAGTGCCTGAGGAGGTGATACATTCACATTAATTAAAATTATGTGCAGCTGATCCACGTGATGTAAAAGTTGAAGGTTGTGAATTCATTGGTTTATTACTATTATTTCCAATGTGTTGCTTAATCTGCAATGAGGCAGGATGGATTTTCTATTAACTCATACCAGTACTGGTTCCCCGAGTATGTTCTGAATTGGCAGCAGGGCTCCTGTCTCCTGCTTGGGCATAAGTCCTAAGGATGCCCAATGATAATTAATAATTCATATCTATAGACAAACATTTTGAAGTCTTTAACTTATAGAGTACCTCTTCATAATCTTTCCAAACATTGCATGTTTCCCATTGGAAGAGGATTACCTTGATAAGATGTTAGGAAATTTCTGTAAACCAGGTAGCAACATTCAGAAAACTTGATAACAGCCTAGCAGTGAATTTAACCAGAGAATACTTGTAAGATGTGATCTGACAAGATAACGACTAGATAACAACTGGGGAAACATGGATGTAAGTCACCAGCCATGCATTCAGCATTATAATCAGGAGGACAACAGATCCTCTGTAGAGGAGGGTCTGAAGTGGCAGGAGGTGTAAGTGTTGTCTTCATTCACATTCTTGCTGATAATTCAGGCATGAGTAGAAACTCTCTGAGAAGCAAATGTGGTGGTTAGTTGTGATATGTTGGTGTAGAAGGTTCAGGAAAAAATAAAGGGGAAAGAGGATGAACAACAAAACCTTATGTAGTGCTTTGAGTACATCTTAAGTGTACTTTATGTACACTTTAACAACTATCCTTACTAAGAAAAAGCATTTAAGGAAGAGAGATAATAGCCATAAATCTTGAAATTATTCAAGTACTGCAGGTCGCAGACTCTGAGTCACAGATGACAGGGAAGGATGTTACAGTCAGAAGTACGCAGCACTTGGGAATGTGGTTTTACTGGTGGGTTTTGCAGTGCTGGGCCAAGAGCCGGGCTCGCTGATCTCTGAACTCTTTTCTAATACAGATCGTTCTGTGATCCTGTGGCATTGGCGTTCCTGCGAGTCTCCCCTCACAGGTTACTGAGGGCACCGCCAGGGGGCGCACGGGGCCAGCGCCTCTCCCGCCCGGGGGCGGGGCGGGGCCCCAGGGCGGGGCGGGGCCCGAGCGTGCCGGGGGCGGGGCCCGAGCGCGCCGGGGGCGGGGCATGAGCGTGCCGGGGGCGGGGCGGCTCCGCTGCGCCTGCGCCCGGCGCCCCCGGAAAGGCGGCCACGTCTGCCGGAAGCGCTGGGGCTGAGGCGCTCGGCCCGGCCCGGCTGCGGCCCCGCGCTGACCGCCGGCCCCTCAGGGCTCCCCCCCGGGCCAGGGCTCTCAGCGCTGACCGCCGGCCCCTCACGGCTCCCCCCGGGCCAGGGCTCTCAGCGCTGACCGCCGGCCCCTCACGGCTCCCCGCGGGCCGGGGCTCCCCAGCGTTTGCAGGAGGTGAGGCCGGGTCCTGCTGAAGCCCCCGCCGCTCCTGCGTGGGGCCGGGCCTGGGGAGGGCAGGCGGTGCTGGGGGTGGGGGCAGCGGCCGCTCTGAACGTCCCCTCCCGGAGCTGGGGGGAGGCGCACGCCCCCGCTGCGGTGTCGCAGGCCCGGGGTGCAGGCCATGAAGGCACCTGTCCGCCGTGTTGGTGTCACAGAGAGGCAGAGGCTGCAGAGTTTGTGGGGGAGGAGATCCTGGCCTGAGCCAGGTTAGGAATTTGCAGCCCAAATATCTAAGTCATAGTTGTTTCCTCTATGATACTCTGTAGCAACTGAAGATACCGGAAACTGATGCAGTGGTATGATTTTAATAACCTTGATTTAAAGACCTAGGTTTTGTCTGTTTTCCTCTGAAAGTGGTTTGGTTTATTTCCATTAGTTACCAGAAGAGCAAAATACCAAATAAGCAGAAGAAAAGTATTATAATTACTACAGCACTAAAGCTTAACACACCAGTTATTTAAGATAAACACTACATCTCGCCTCAGCAGCAGCAGCTGATTTGTAATCCTTCTGTCTTTTGCAGTATATGGTCCTGAAATTTTAATTGTACAGAGGTCATCGACAGACACTCATCATGTCTTGGCTCGCTGATCTCGCTGGAAAGGCAGAGGATCTGCTCAACAGAGTTGATCAAGGAGCTGCATCAGCTCTGAGCAAAAAAGACACCTCGAGCAGTGCAGTTTATGATAAGAAGAACTTGGACTCTGCCAATGAGTATTCTGAAGTGCACCAGCATACTGGAGAACTGAAATACCAGAGCTCATCCAAAGCAGCCTACATCTCCTCAGCAGCTGAAAATATTAAACACCAAAAGGCCACAATCCTGGCAGGAACAGCAAATATTAAAACAGCACGTAGGACATCCTCAGAGGCAGCTTCTCCAGTAGAAAATGCTTCCACACCCAGAGCTGCCTCACATTTTGTGAGAAGAAAAAAGTCAGAACCTGATGACGAGTTGCTATTTGATTTTCTCAACAGTTCAGAGAAAGAACCTAATGGAAGGATAGACTCTAAAAAGGAGAAGAGCAAGGCACCTGTTCCTCAGAATCACTCTCGGACTTCAAGCATTAGTTCTGTGTCTACCAGTACACAGAGTGCAAAAACTACTGAGGATAATTCCATCAGGAGCCAAGGCAATGGTAGTTAAATAGTATTGAACCTAGAGATATGTAAAACCCAAGTATGTCTGGGGTAAGGCTAGGTAACACATCAAACTTCATGAAACATTTAATGGTGGTAATAATGTCAAATGGGCGAGGTACAGCAAGGCCTTTCAGGTGTTTTCATCACTGGGGCAATAGCAGATACTGTGCTAGTTTGACAGACAACAGAATGAATACCTGAATCCTCTGTGCTCTGGATGTGCCTTGTTGCTGCTGCTGCTCAGCCTGGCCCCTCTGAGCTGTGCTCTGGCCGTGCCCCAGCCCCACGTGTCCCCACATAGAAGCAGAGGTGCTGCTGCTTTTGTTTGGTCTCTTTTGTTTGGTAGCCGCTGTTGCCACGTGGGAGGGGAGTGGCTTTCCCCCAGTGCAGCACATGGGTGGAGTGAGGTGTTCCTGTTCCGTGCAGGAGGGTGAGCTGGCCAACGTGCTTGTCCTGCAGGAAGCTGGATGCAGGCAGGCTGGTGGGGAGCCAGGGAGATAGAGCCTCTGGCTTTGCCAGCAGCAGTTCATGGCTGCAGTCTGAATCCAGAGGCCTGAGTGAGCCTCAGGCCAGACAGACAGAAGCTGGGGCTGGGCTCAAGTCAGCCACACAAAGGACAATGTGGTTGGGAAGTGTCAAGAACTTGTGTTCTCTACCAGACTGTCCAGGCTGTATTCCATCCTTGTTGCTGTGCAACTTTGCTGTCACTTATTTTAGAAAATTGAAGCAAGTGGTTCTGTTATTAATAATGTAGTTAGAATACTCTATTATTTGTTTAGTACTTTAAACATGTAAAATGTTGTAAATGCCAGGTTTTTATCTACTACATTAGGTATGCTGAGAAGCTTTAGACATGAAAAGGGATAATTCCCAAACATCTGAATATTTTTGAGTCCATGACTTTTCATTAAGGTTTACTACTAAAAATAAATAATACAGATATGTTAGACCTGACTCTGTGGCCTTGCTGATTGGTGCTTAAGAAACATTTGTTCAGTGTGGCTTGTTGAATTTTCTTCTGAGGGTTTTTGAGCAGACTTTGTGTTGTGGAGCTGCTAAATAAGGAAGAATGCAGTTACAATACAGGATTTAAACACACTGTTTTCCAAAGTTCATTGTACAGATACATCTGTGTCATTTAAATATTCAGCACAGAATGTGTTGAAGTAGCTTTTGATGTATTAGTTGTAGACAAAACAAATTAACATTGTACTTTGTATGTTGCCATGGGTATAATCCAGTAAATGCTATAAATGGCTCATTGCTTGGTTCATTAGCTTAATTAATCTATTGACTTTTCCAGACAGAGAAATGAGCCTAAATTATTTCCTAAGCTGGAAAGTTAAGTAAATCAAAGGAAAGATAAGGACATTTCTTAGGATCCCTTTAATTGGAAAAAGGCTTGAGAAAACATGGAAGAACTCTTGTGTCACTGCTGCTACTTGTGGGTGTGGTGTTGCTCAGCATTAACAGCGTGCCCCCGTTCCCGGGGCTTGGGGTGTTAGGGGCTGTTGCAGTGGTGAGAAAAGTGAAGCAGCTTTGGTTAATGATCACAAGGGGAAGCAAATATTCAGCAGTAACATTTTGGATTGCCTGTTTGTTTGTTCCTTGCTTGCTGTGTCATTTTATCTTGACATTGCTGCAAAGCTTCCAATTATCTGCGTGCTGGAATCAGGACTCTTACAGGGGATTTGTAGCTTTCACAGCATTTATCCAAGATGTGTGTTGTGCATGTTGGGAAAAGGCTGTTGGTTCCTCCTTCCCTCCAGGGACCTTGTTCAGAATACCACTAGGAGTTCCTTTATTGTTCTCTCTTTTGAAACAAAATTGGCATTGGCAAAATCTGAATGAATATCAGAATGAGCTTGTACCAAATATTCCTGCAGTTAGTTGCCATGTACATTTAGCATTTAGTGTTTTCTGTTACTCTTCAGCTTCTGAGGACTTCTCTGAGCAGCAAAGTCATAAATAGAGTGTTAATGTTTTGAAATCCTACAGCTGCCATTTATGTAATAAGAAATTTTGTAACTTCTATTATGTTTTGTCTTGCAGTATTAACAAAAACATTGCGTGATGCATGTACATAGTCCTGTTTTGTGCAATCACTTTTGAGAAGCAGCTCCATATTCCATTCCAGCATGAACTATTTTGATTTATTATCCTTGTTGTTCCTTAACCATTGATGCAGAACATGGAAGTACTGTTTATAGAAAGGTAGTGTACAAACACAGGCATTTGTTCTAAGTTGCATCTCCCTGTACAGAAACTCCAGACAGTTCAGACTCTGGCCTGGGAGCCCAAGGGAATGATGGCCTGAAGGATTCATCCCCAAGTGCAGTCACCAGCCCCAGCCCTTCAGCCAGTGATGATTCCAAATCCCATGAGCTGTCCAACCTTCGCCTGGAGAACCAGCTGCTGCGAAATGAGGTTCAGTCTTTAAATCAAGAAGTGGCTTCATTAATACAGAGGTCCAAAGAAACACAAGAAGGTACTTCAGCTGTAACATTAGCAATGTGCCAGTGAGCTAGGAAACAATGCTCTATGTATTTATTATAAAAACTCTCCAGGTACCTTTGCATGTGTGACTTCCCATGTAATGAGATGGGAGAAATTAAAAGGCTTGTTCAACTACAAAGATACAACAAACATTGATTAAAATGATGTGTTCAAGTTAGTTACAAAGCTTACATCTCAATAAAACACTGGCAGCCAATACCATGTTCAAAATACTTTTCTTGCATTTTAATAGCTTTTGCAAAATACTTATTTTTAAATGACCAAATTCCTTTGAATACTTCAAACTGACTACTTTCTGGCTGTAGTAGTCTGTAGTCTCTGGTGCCTACAAACTGACAGTAAAAATATAAAGTTAATATTTTTAATATGACATCACTTTCTTCTTCAAAATCGAGTGAAATGAAAATATAAAAAATATGAGTGCAAATTAAATGTTAAAACAGAGAGCAAACTCCTGCTGTTAGGCATAAAATTGAGGTACCGCATTTTTTTCACAGTAACTGCATAGGCCAGATAATTTTTATATCCAGTAGAAGTTTAATGTGTGATGTTAGTTTAAGTGTAATGTGTGATGTTGTGTTTAAGTTTTTATATCCAGTTGAAATTTAATGTGTGATGTTAGATTAAAACCAGAAGCTTCTAAGTATTCAGGCATTATTCACAACTGGTATATTTTTCTGTTGTTTTTTATGTGGCAGTAAACTCAAACTGGAGTTAAACTAGGTGCTTTATACAAACATTTCTCTTGGCACAGGGATGTTTGACAGTAAGCCATTGCAGGGGATGGATCAGGTGAAATCTGTCATCCACAGAAGAATGACTCAGAGGGAAATGTCTATTTTGAGATCACCTCCAAAATTTTCTGGGTTGTGTTTTGACAGCAAATCTAGCATTTGTTAGTTCCCAGTAGCTTATAGATTTTCAATTTTATTTCAACTTGGTTGTATTTAATTTTTTTTTTTTTTAAGAAATGAGATAGTTGCATCTTGACTGCTTACAAGCCCTTGCAATATCTACTTTTGTAAACTTCAAAGAAACTTCTTATTTTGTAGAACTGACCAAATCCCGGGAGAAGGTGGAGAAGTGGAATGTTGACCATTCCAAGAGTGACAGGATGGTTAGAGAGCTTCAGGCTCGGGTGGATGATCTGACAGAAGCTGTTGGTGCCAAAGATTCCCAGCTGGCTGTGCTGAAAGTACGGCTGCAAGAGGCTGATCAGCTCCTGAGTGCTCGGACAGAAGCTTTAGAGGCACTGCAGAGTGAAAAATCACGGTACTTCTTCCTTTCATGCTTTGCAATTCTGCAAATAGTAATAAGTTTGAAAAAAATCAAGGTAGATCATTCACTGCCTTCAAGAATAAAAAATAATAAACTAATGAGGAAAGATTTGAAATACAAGGATTACAGTTTGCACTGAAACTGCTCTGTCATAGCTGGCAGTGGGAACAGGACAAATGAGTATTAAATAGGGCATCTGTTGGCATCTGATTATTGGAATCCATTTTGTGTAAACTATTTGTGTCAGAGGCATGAAGCTGAAGATCCCAAGAATTTTTTTTCTTGAAAAATAGACTTGCTTATCCACAAATGTACATACTTATCTCATTGCTGGGATATGGATACTCCAGAATATAGGCCAGGGAGGAGAAGTGTGAGTCATTAACTGCAGGCCTCACACCTGTAGTCCATATGCAGTAATCTACTGGGCAAATTTCCAAAGCTGGTCTGGAATCTAGGAGGTTATAGTTCTACACAAAAAATCACAATAGTTTGCTTCTTTTCCAATAAACGTGTGTCTCTATTTCAGGATAATACAAGACCACAGTGAAGGAAGCAGTTTACAAAATCAAGCCCTTCAAACTCTTCAGGAGAGGCTGCGTGATGCAGACTCTGCACTCAAGCGAGAGCAAGAAAGTTACAAACAAATGCAGGTTAGACATGAAGAGTCAGGAAGACTTTAAGACTGATTTTGAGATCAGATCCATGAGGTTCCATGTGCTCTCTCCTCCCTTTGACTCCAGTTCCTGTTCAGGGTACTAATTGCTTGGAAGGGTGTGCTGCTGTCTGCTGCACTAAATACCCTTGAGTTGCTAATTTATTTCTTATATGTTATTTTGAAAACTTCATGAGTAAAAGTTTTTGAGGATTAATGTTGACAATTTTTACTGGGTTTTTAATGCTAACTTTAATGTTCGTACATGTTTGAAAAGTAAATTGGTAATCAGTTTAGTTTTCCATGGTGTGTTGTTACACAATTTTACTGTGAGATCTTAAGATGAAGGACTTGTGTGGGAAAGATGCAACAACATTATCAATAATGTTTTCTATACTTAATTTGGCCTTTGCTACATATGATAGCATATCTGAAAATTTTTGAGAGTGTCTGTTTTGACTTTTTTTTACAGTACTTCAAAATATGTCATACTAAAATGGATAATATTTTTTGAGGAGCAAGCTTGCTTTTTCTTTGCTAAATAAATTTGAATAATAGGAAGATTGTTATTCCCTCACTATTTCTGGTGAGGGAAAGCAAAGCATATTCTTATTTGGATTATTTACCACTTGGTTAAGCAAGCAGAGCTTCTTCCCACGTAGCAGTAATGAGTCTTTAAGTTGGAGGTGGTAGATAGGAGATGGTGTGCTCTGTGTAGTTGCTTTTAAACTTTCTTTTTTCCTTCCTAGATGAAAGTTGAAGCTGTGTTAAACACAAAGTATTGTTTCTTTGTTACTCATAGAATGAGTTTGCAGCTCGTCTGAGTAAAGTGGAAGCAGAACGTCAGCACCTGGCAGAAGGGATAACTGCAGCAGAGAGAAAGTATTTAGATGAGAAGAGGCGAGCTGATGAGCTTCAGCAGCAAGTCAAAGTTACCAAAAGCCAGCTGGAATCTGCAAAACAGGAGCTGACAGACTATAAACAGAAAGCCACTCGCATTCTCCAAGTAAGCACTGTTGTGAAGCAATACAGTGTGATCTGTGTGCTTTAACTGCTTTAAGGTGTTATGCTTCAAATAATCCTACCTGTGGTCTGTTTCTTCATGTGACCTGTAATGTGTTCTGGGGCATATCTGTAATGATACATGTATAGAACAGCTACCAGTCTGCCTTTTGTAACCTTAAGTTTATAGATGAGGTTATGGAATTGAAATGGTAATTCAGGTCCTGAACCTGAAAAAAAATCCTAGGGAACCATTGTGCTTATTGTGCATCATCTGTCAGCGTGTTCCACATCCATGAGCCCAGATAGATGTAACTGCAGTAGGTGAAACCTACAATTTGTTCCATATCCAGTATTTTTGATTCAAGAGTATTACTCTGTTCTGCCTGGGGCGGAAGCAAAGCATAGAATGGATACTTAACATGTAACCAGAGAATATTTTTCCATGTCCTGAAAGGTTGCTTGTGATTAACGTGATATGAACAGTGGCTAAATCAGGTATTTTGTCAAGTTTTGTACTATGTAAATTGTCAAAGATACCATGTCCAGATGTGGTTAGTTTGAGTCTTGTTTACAAATGTTAGCAAAATGTTGAAGATAGAGATCTCTTCTTAGAATAGTTAATTTAGTCAAATGTTCAAGGACAGGTTTTAAATCATCTTAGTAAATATGAAAAGCCTAAAATCACAAGTCAATGTCAATGACTAAAATCACAAGTCAATGTAGCCCTAGACTGACTCTGGATAAAATTATTTATCCTCTTTCCTTGAAGAATGACTGCTGTATTTGGTTCTTGATTTTGTTGGCAGGAGAAAAAGAGGGTCAATTTTGTCTGTAATGTTTGTTGGTGTGCATCTTGTCTGTTTCAGTGCCAAGAGGGCCAAAAATTGGTATCCATAACAAGTTTAACATTCCAGGCACTTGTAAAGAAAAAAAACTGCACTCTTCCACAGATAGCACTGACTTTCAGTTAAATTAGTCTTGCGGTGTACAGAAAATCAGAAAATTACCAATATGGAAGCATTTTCATTTTCAAGTGTGTAGGGTCATTACTGGATAAAAGAACACATGAACCAGTCATTATAGCATATTGTAGTTGAGCACTTGTTCAATACTGCTATAAATAATGTATTGACTTCTTTTTTCAGTCTAAGGAAAAGTTGATAAACAGTTTAAAAGAAGGCTCTGGTATTGAAGGCCTGGATAGCAATACAGCAAGCACGGTGGAGCTGGAGGAACTGAGACACGAGCGAGACACTCAGAGGGAAGAAATACAGAAACTGATGGGGCAAATACAACAGATGAGAGCAGAGCTGCAGGTAGCTGTGCCTGTGTACACCTGTATTTGCAGTTAGCTACAACAAAGCACTGTTCTCTTGTGTATTGTGGGTCTGTTGTTTCTAGTATTCATTACCTTACTTCTCTCTTCCCTGTGTTCCTTTTGAAGGAAACATTTCTTTCCTAACAATCATAGTGATTTCTCTAGCCACCACCTGTATTCTTTTCTGCAAGAACTACTAATCCTTGAAGCCCTGTAATCCAAGTCATCCATGCCCACCTGCTGGCATAATGGGCTCAACACAGCAGCTGCATGCAAGCCCATTTTGCACAGTTTTAAAACTGTCTACAGTTTTAGCCTGTAGACAGCAGAAAGGAAGAAGCAGAGGCTTTATATGTTAAAAAAATGTATTTATTTTATTACTGTGTTACTAAAAACATTGTGTATAAAATCACCAAATGTAATTTATCCAATACACCCACACCTTCATTTTCCTTTGAATAAATATTGCATATACTACTGTTTTTGCTGTTACCTATGACAGATTTGCAGTAACACCTGAATGTTAGTGAAATGGTTATATTTGTGTTCATTTCAGGACATGGAGACACAGCAGGTAAGCGAAGCTGAGTCAGTGAGAGAGCAGCTTCAAGACCTGCAAGAGCAAATATCAGCACAAAAAATGGCCAAGCAGGAGGCAGAAGCTGAACTAGAACGGCAGAAACAGGTAAGGAATTCTTGAAAGCCAGATCTCTTTTTAGGCCCTGTGTGGTGTCATCAGAAAAGCATTTGGCTTAAGAAGAGAATATTTGGATACTTGGGCAGTGTTTGATTAATTTTTTGTCTAGTGCTCCACTAGGTCAAGGAAAGTGCAGCCAAGATTAAGCAATGGTCAGGGCCTTCTGGATACTGCTGATGAACAGAATCCTGGTGGATAAACGACCCCAAGGGAGGGCACAGAATTGAATTTTATTCAACAGGGAAACAATCAAACAGGGATATAGTAACAAGTGTAACATTTTTTATATTAAAAAACCCTACTGCTGAAAGTGGCTATTATGAATCTTCCTGTGCTCAATTAATCCATAAGTTGTAACTTGCTAAACAATGTCATTGTAGAACCAATTTTAGCAGTAATTTTTGTTACTCAGTTCTGAATCTAATTGCCATTACTTCTAAACTGCTGTAGTAGATAAATTGCTGATGAAATTATGTTTTAATGAATTCTGTCAGATTGTGTCATCTTTTTGAGTGAATTCTGCATGATTTAAACAGTTTTGTGCTATAAAGAGAGCGGAGAAAAAAAGGCAAATTTGTAATTCATGTGAACAGACTTACTATGCAGTAGGAATTGGACAAATCCTTTGCATGTTAAAAATTTTCCTTGTAAGAAAAAGCTCATGTAAAGAGAATTGATAATGAAGAAAGCATGAGTCCTCTGTATCTGCTAGGAACAATTTATCTTAGAGGATTATCTATCCTTTCAGAAATTACATTTTAATGGGATGCCCGCAGCTTGAACTAATTAAAAGGCAGAAGTCGAGGTCTGCTCTTGATGGGTAGCTGATGTTTATTATGTCAAAGCAGATGGTAGATTGTATTTTGTTACTCCTGCCCTTCTGAGGAATATGCTTTAAGTCAATAGAGAGAGTGAGGTGAATTTAAAAAAACATCAGTTGTTGCAGAAACTGAAGTTTTCCTTTTGATGACACCCATTTACGTGTGCTTTTAACATAATTGGTTGTGTTGATACTTAATATAGTTATGGTCAGTTCTGTCTGGGAGTTGCTTTAACCATTGCCATAAGGTTTCTGAAACTGAAGATGGAAAATAAGTTTCTGAAGCAGAAGATAGAGGTGATATTTTTTTGTGCATCTGATGGTTCAAAGGGAGAACAGGATTATCTGTTTTCTGTAGTGACTGACAGCTGAAGTCAGAGTAATTTGCAGATTGTCTTAATTTAAAAGATAAGCTTGACAGGTTTGTAAGTGGGAGCTAAAATAGCCACCAAATCATGGGAGTAACAAAACAGTTATATTTACTCTTCAGTAATTTTTTTTTCTAATATTCCTTCTCCTTTCATATCTGCTATGTTAATTTGTCCTAAACTTTAGAGGAAGATGTATGTCATACAGAATTATAGATAGCTATGCAAAGAGTTTTCAAACATGTTTAAAGAATAGTATTTTGAATTAATCAGTTTATTTTAGGAATACAGATACCCTCTAAGTATTTTGTAATTGTTGCATTATTGACATAGTTTTTAGATAGCACTGCAACAAATGGTGAAAGTGTAAGGAAGATAAAATTTTGGTCCCAATGAAATTGTGTAAGTCCCAGTAAATGAGTCTGGATTGATATTTATATTAGGGCAGTCTCCACAAAAGAATTTAATTAGCCTTGTAGGTTGTGTCTTGATACTCAGCTCTCTATCCCCATACCCCTGTCCATGACAGACATGTAACTGAGATAATATTTCAGTTTGTATTTGATTACAGCATATTGCTTTCTTGTGTTCTCTTGTGAAACTCTAGATAACTAGAGTTGTCTCTCAAAACACAAATATGTATAAACTCTGTTCTGTGTGATTGTGATAAATTTTATAGGAACTTCGTTATACTGAAGAAGAACTGTATCGGACAAAGAATACTTTGCAAAGCAGAATAAAAGACAGAGAGGAAGAAATTCAGAAGCTCAGAAATCAGGTGTGTATAGAAAACAATTTTATACCCCTCAATTATGAAAACAGTGTTAGGAACTACTTGTTTGACTAAACTGTCCTGAAAAATCCTGTTAGCATTCTACAAGTGAGGTACAGTGTACTTGTTTTCAATAAAGAGTAGAGTTTTGAGAGTAGGGAATACAAGAAGGGAACCATGTAAATAGCCTGTATTATAGTTGTATGTGCTTTTATATAAAGCAGGGGGAAAAAAATCAACCACTGTCCCAATAGACCTGGTGGAGAGTGTTGGATCAATGTTCTTCTCTTTGCAGACTAAAATCACTCATTGGAGTTTGATTCGGTCAGTATGAATTCTGCCCAGATCCTTGTAACTGTTCAGAGAACCTTGGTTGTATCCTGCAGACTCTGTGATCCATCTGGCCCACTGTCGTATCTTGCCCAGTGGCAGTGGGGTCACTGTGTGAGCCTGTCCACTTGCTGCACTCCTGTGTGCCTGCTCAACATCAGCAGCTGCATTAGGGTTGTTAGTGTGGGACTCTTTACCAAGTTCTGCTGTGTTGGTGGACCTGTTTCCCTTGTGTCAGTCTAATTCCTTTGGAACCCCCACATACTTGTGAGCCCCCACAGTCTCCTTGGGCAGCCTGAAGGCACAGGCCTCATTCTGTTACCTTAGCACAGTGAAAGTAGGCTGTCCATGGGGAAATTGGCAGTCTGCAGTCAGGTGTGGGCAGCTGGGCAGTTACAGTGTCAGCATTTGGAAATGGTTGTGATGTGATACAGATTTCTTGGGCATGTTGGCAGATGAATTTTCTGGTGATGCTGAACTTCAGGACTACCTGCACCTGCCTCTGCCTGGTTGCAGGCACCTAGTTTGTATTTTGGGTATCTGTAATTCCTGATGATTCTTTTCTTTGTTAATGAAGCTCCATCTTTGTGGAATATGATGCCACAAGGTGGCTGAGGTCTAGGACTGGAGTGAATAGATGAGCTATTGCACATATGGCAGATGTGATGACTCCCATTTGCTTGAAATATTTTCTGCAAATTGAATTACAGCATCCATGTCAAACACATGATCCACTTGCTGGCATTGCAGTTTCTATTTGCTAGTACAGTCATGTTTTCTGCCTTGGTGCTCCTCAGTTCTTCTGCAACAATACCCTGCATTCTCACCATTTCATTCATGTTTTCCTGTAAAGTGGCATCAGGTGTCCCTTTTTGTACTGAGTTTTTCCTTTCATTGTGTGAAAACATTTTTACATGCTCACGAAGTTGAAAGTATGCTAGGCAGGCTGGATTAGCTTGCTATTGATTGCTGTTTAAACCTGTCTCTGAGGCATAGCATCGATGTTGTGATCAAATTTGGGCTCATACAGAAACTTTCATATGATTATTGGTGGAAAAGAGAAAGTTGATACATTTTTATAGAGTTTCTTGTGTAATGTAAACAGTTAACAACTGTTGAAATTAGGTTTCCTCTTTATTGCACTCATCAGTGATAGTTTTAATGGCATTATCCTGCAAATATTCTGCTGTGGAGTAACTTGGTTCTTGAAAGCTTAGGTTGTTATAGAGCTTTGTAATATGTCAGTTGATCAGAGTTTGAATTTAGAATGATTTTTTTTCTTTGCTTTTTTAGCTGACAAACAAGACTCTAAGCAGTAGTAGTCAGACAGAATTGGAGAATCGGCTTCACCAGCTGACAGAAACACTAATTCAGAAGCAAACCATGTTAGAGAGCCTGAGCACAGAGAAGAATTCCCTTGTGTACCAGCTGGAACGGCTCGAGCAGCAGCTGAAGGCTGTCCAAGGCACAAGTGCCAATGGACCTTCCATTAACATGGCAGGCATTGATGGTGCTGAAGGTAAACAAGGAAATAAAATACTTAAAAGGCTTCTCTTTTCTGCAGTCCAGGCTATTTTGTCTCCTAATGCCTTTCCCTGAAGGTCTGAGTTTTAAAGGAAAAATAAGTGCTGAATATAGGCCACTTATTCTAGAGACCTTCTCTGCAGCAGCCAGTATCAAAGTTAACCAGAAGCTCCTTCTTTGAGCAAATGACTTCAGTAAATTTAACAAAGCAGATTTAGTCTTTAATTCTCAATACTATGGCACTGTTGGAGTAATTGTCACAGGTGCAAATAAACTTGTATTTTGGGTTTAAGCTAAATATTAGAAACAGGATTTAAGTGTTCTCTTGCAAAAAGGGTTTGGGAAGAGAGTAAGAATGGATTGCTTCCTTTTTGATCCAATTGAAATTAATTTCTTCCCTCCTTGCTTTCTGTTTTTCTTGAAAAGCAGCTTAAAATATGTTGGTTTTGATAAAGTTGGTTTGTCAGTCCTGTATTTCTGGGACAACCCCAGCAGTTGTTCCAATGTGTTGAGATGTTATTTTTCAGAGTCAAAGTTTGCCATTTTGTATGTATGTTAAGTAACTTTGAAAGCAAGGGACGGTCACCAAGAGGTGTGAAATAACAGTTCAGACTTTTTCTCTGCTTATCAAAGCTGGAGTTGTTTGTCAGTAACTTCAGAAAGCTGAAGTTTAGTTACAGAAAAGTAGCATTATCATTTTTTAATGAAGTTGATGCATAATAAAAATGTAAATAATGTACAAGTTAGTGTCAGAAATGCTAATCAAAGTTTCATGGTATGAGAGTAAAAAACTTTGAGAAACTGTGCCAGTATCAAGCCATCATTTTATACACCTAATAGTAGTTATTAGGTGTATAAATAATATGTATATCACAATAGTGACATGATGGAATTGAATATCAAGATATCCATTTAGTAAACTGATACATTTTAAAAATATATTCAGCGGAAGAAAAGTTGGATTTGATTATTTGATTGTAAGTTTATCAAGAATTGATACAATCATATTGATCAGTGTATATTATTTACAAATGTTTGTTACAATCTGTCAGTTTGTTTCATTTGACACCAGTGTGTGTGACTGTTCCCTGGCGCAGGGGCTCGCCTGCGCAGTGTCCCCGTCCTGTTCGGCGACGCCGACTCCGGCGGGGCGGGGATGTACGGGAGGGTGCGCAAGGCTGCCAGCACCATCGACCACTTCAGGTGAGGCTGCGCCCAGGGAGCTCGTCTGCAATCACTGCCAGCACTGTTCAAGGGACACCCTTTGGGGTCTAGTGTTCCCTTTGTGAAGGGAAAAGGTTAAAATAGTGCAGCTCAAGTGTGGTATCAAATACTAAGTATTGATGTCTGGTTTTCGGCTGTTTGGATGGCCTGGAAAGGCCCGAGGTGGCCTTGGGGCAGCCCGCGTATCAAAGGAACAGAAGAGGCTTCAGTTCTTTTCTCGGTCTCGGTGTTTATTAATTGTTTATCTAAAAGATTTTCTTTCGGCCCGACAGAGCTCTGCTCAGCAGCCAGCCATGAGCACACTCCCTGCCCTCCGGACAGTCACCTATCTTTATACCCATAGTTACGTGTACAATATTTATCATTTTTCCCCAATACCTTTCACCCTTATTAACCAGTGCACTTTTAGTAATGACCAATCCCAAAGTGCCACCATCACCACAGAAGATGGAGGAGAAGAAGAAGAAGGACAGGACACGCCCCAATTCCTCCATCTTACTTCTCTAAACCCCCCTGTACAGAAATCCTAAACCCTGTGTCTCACCCTCTAATTAACTAATCCCTTCACCATTCACCCCGGTGAAATCCTCCTATCCTCATACAGGTGTCGTCTCCTGTGTAGGACCAAAGTCCAGCCACCAGACACTTCTGGCAACATTCCAGGACTCCCGAGCCCCCCAAGGGTGGTCTCGGTGACTCGGCACCTCAGTCCTGAGGTGCTGAGATCACACATATTGAGCCACTTCACTTGTGCTTTGACATTAATATTCTTAACCTATGACATCAATATTGTTAAGCTTTTGCAAATTACTGTCAATTATTTAAACAAAGCTCTTACAGATTTTGGTGCAAGGAGTTCCCTGAGTTATGAAAAAATATCTAATCAAATTCATTACATCCATCTCCTACATTTTTTACTTTCAGAGGTTTTGGCTGTGTCTGTGATAAACTGTAAGAGTGTATTAGTGGGAGAGTATAATCTGTACTCTTTCAGTCCTGATGAAGACAAGATTCTGCCTTCTTAGCCAATGCAGCAGATTACCTTGGAAGATAATCTGTTAGAGAAATTAGTAAATGAAAACCATTCTGGATCCAGCAATAAATTTGCTTTGATCCCTTTCTGAGGAGTTAGGTGAATTGACAGTGTTCACAGCAAAGGTCTGCTACAAAACTTGAAACGAATACCAACAGAAAACAAAATTTAGTAGTACTTCTTAGTCCTTTGAAAGCAAGATACCTTGATAGAAAGTCCTTTGTGCTTCCATGACTCTCATTGCGACAGGGTTTCTGTGATTGAGAAAAAATTAGGAGGGTTTTATGGTCTGAATTTTCTCACCCCACTTAATGTTTTGAGTACATGAAGTAAAATTCAAGACAACAACAAAGCCTTATGTGTATTTGAGAAAATTCAGGAGAGAACCAAAGCCATAATGTTTGAATTTGTGGTGGCTGAGATGAGAGTAACAAGAATTGATTGCTCTGTGTTAAATTGTGTGTTTTGTTTTCTCGTGCTCCCTGTGTAGCATTCGGCTGGGAATCTTTCTGAGGCGATACCCCATAGCAAGAGTCTTTGTCATCATTTACATGGTGAGTCAGCTCTCTCCAGTGCAAGACTTCTAGAGCCACTTTACATGCCAGTATGTCTTAAATGGAAAGATTGATGCTCAAAAGGCTGTAATTAACAACTCAGTGTGGGGTTTTGGAAAGTGGACCAAATAATGCTTTTATAACAGCCTTTTGGAGTCATGTTGCTTGGCAGCTTTCAGTTTTTCCCAGAAATTCTCAGTATATCAGTCTTAAAGGCACTTATGTAACCACCATTTAACATCTGTGAAAGTAGATTCTAGTAGTAAAATACGGAATAATAGTGACCAGTTGCCAAGGTTAACCTGCCATGCCTGCATGCACTGCATTTAGGAAAATGACAATTTTTTTAGAGTTTTTTTAATATTTGACTCCTCACTTTGGTGTTTTTCAGTGGCTAATGGTCACTCTTCTCTAGTAGCTGCAAAAGTAGCAAGGCAAGTTGTTCTTGGTAGACTTAAACAAATAGTAGAAGAAAATTGCTCACCCCCATGGGGCAAAGCTGTCAGGCTGGCAGTTGCTACAAGTGAAATGCCTCCCTGACCCACTGGAGGGCAGGTGCCTGGCAGCTGCAGGGCCCTGTGGAAAGGCAGGCTTTGTAAAAACTCTGCAGACTTGTGCTGCCTGAGCTGCAGTCTGGAGGGAGACTTGATGGTGGCTGTACAGGAGCTGGGCAGCCAGGGGCAGTTACCCCTTTTCAGCTCAAACCTTGACCATGACTACTATAACTTGAATTTTTAAAATAAATGTGGCTTAGGTATTCCTTTTTGCCCTCCAGGCAGCTTCTATTCTAATTGGAGAATTTCAGCCAAATTTGAATGAGAATTAACATTCCTACAGAGTTCATAAAAATGCCTCCAATCAGTGCCTGCACTGAAGAGAAGGCAGTCAGAGCTGGGCTGGCTTACACTCAGGTGTCAGCCAGGTGGCACAGGAGCAGTGGCTCACCAGGCACACCAGTGTGCTGGCTGGGGAGTGGGTGGCACAGGGAACAGCTGAAGTCTCTGTGCCATGGAGGAAAAGAGAAACCAGACCACACAAATCTGTAGGAAAACAGGCTGTTTTATTTTTGCTGCTTGTGTAAAGTCTTCAGATTTCTGTAAATAGGTTCTTCAGAATCTGATTTAGCATTTCAATGTTCAAATGACAGTTATATTTTTAGAAGTATCTGATTAATAGAAAAAAATATTTTAAACAAAATATTTCTACAAAACAAGTTCTATCAGCTCTCGCTGAGAGCTCTCCTATTTACTGCTGCTGTGGATGGTGATTTTCAGTGCTCAATTTATTTCTTTTCTTTTCCCAGGCCTTGCTTCACCTCTGGGTTATGATTGTGCTCCTTACCTACACCCCAGAAATGCACCATGACAGTCCCAGTGGCAGGTAGACTGAGACAGGACCAGGTGCTGTGCTCATGTGCTGTGGACTGGCAATGCCTTGGAGTTATCAGTCCTGAAACATCAGCAGACTTTCCTCGTGGTGTTTTGGAAGGATGAAAACCATCATGCCTGATTTATCACTACCTTTCAAATACATGTGTAATACTGTGTAGCTTTCTCAATTTACCTAAGAGAGCATCACTTCCCTGGAGAAATGAAGCTGTTAAGATAAGCTCTGATTAGCCTTTACATTTGATGTAGACCCTCTGATGGTTAGAGTGAAAGATAAGGCCTGTTCTGCAGAGAAATGCAAGGAATTCTGAAATTGCAGATATATCTGGTACAAATTGTTTTAGGTCATACTGAATGTAGGCTATGGTCAGGTAGTAAGCTGTATTTAGCATTTTAAATAAACTTCTTTCTGGTTTCTTTCAGTCTGCTTTTGCACTTCTGTTTTTAACTTTGTACATAATAGGCTTTTCCTTAACATTAACTGGAAAAAGGAAAATGGATTGGTGCAATATATTTTTGTAAATAAGTTTAAGAATAAAATATTATGCATTATTCTTAGCTTTGTACTTCTAGTGCAATAGATGTATCTTTCCTACCAACTGAGTAGTGGGGCTGCCTATTGAAAGGCTGGTATTTTAGCTTTATTAGAGAAAGGGAGATGGTTTTTGAGAAGGAAGGTTTAAACTGTTGAGAAGTAATGGTGTTTCTTTTTGCACTTGAAATTTGTATATTTTAACTGCATTTTCTTATACCTCTCTCATTAGTACATGTCTTAATCAGATCTTATTGAAACATTTATTTTCTAAAGCTTTGGGTACTTAATTAAAACTATTTCTATATGAAATCTATCAAAACATTAAAATTTTCTCATGTCTAAACACTCGCCAAATATACTAATAAACAAACCTCATCAAATATTTATAGTAAAACCCAAAATACCAAACTGTAGAAGTTCTGTTGTTGGATTGTAACATTCTAATCATGAATTATCAACGGACAATCACACAAGGTCACTTTCTTTCCTTGAGGAATTTCTTGGTTTTTTGTGTGGTGCTCACAGCTGGGTAATGAAAAATGACTGAAGCAATTTCTCACTCTTGCTCTTAAGGATGTGGCTCAGTTTTTGTGTGGCTTGAACACAGCCTGGGTCCTGTGCTTGAAGTGTCACACTGGCTCCTATGGAAATGCTACAGGGGACAAATGACTGTATGGCTGCTCTGATTCAATCTTGCAGAGAAAACTGAAATGTTTGGATAAACTGAATAATAAAAGACAGCATTTATTCTAAGTTGTGTCTGCCCTCTTTCACATTTGTTGCACTTTGCATAATTCTGTTACCTGTTTTCAATTTTGGTCCTAAAGCCACTTCTGAACCCCAGGGGGAGCTGGTTGGTATGGAAGGAGATCAAGTAAAGGACCTTTGCACACTCATTTTCTACACGCATCTTTTTTTTCATTTAAACACTTCTAAAACACTGAATCTTTGAATATTTCAGTATATTGTGATATTTGGGGGGGAACATTATTAGTGGTATAAATGCCTTAGAGCTTTATATCTATTCTTACTTCCTTTTCTCTTGGTTTCCCTTTGTGTGTGTGTTTGTTTATTTGGTTGGTTTCTTTGTGGGTGTTTTTTTCATTTGGCTTTTGGGTTTTTTGGTTGGTGGTTGTTGGTTTTTTGGGTGGGTTTTTTTGTTTGTTTGTTTTTGTTTTGGGGGTTTTTGTGGGTTTTTTGTGTGTTTGGTTTTTTTTGTTTTGTTTTGTTTTTGTTTAGGCAACTTCAGAATGCAGAGACTCTTTCTTTTTGGTGAAACTTAGTGAAGCTGTTACAAACCCCTTCACCATAGATTAGTATTCTTTTCTTCAGTATTCCAGACTTTGTAGTAGAAGTTTCACAGGGATAAGCACTAGAAGATTTCTGCTGACTTTTGCCCATTGAACTGAGCTCTTGTACTACAATATCTGTTTAGGTGTTTGTGTTGTTGGGCCTGTGATGAGGCTGAGGACAAAGTCCTTGATATGAGGCACTTGAATAGCTTCAGCCCTGTGTTGTGCTAAACAGTTTCAGAGCTAGGCAAAATCAAACTACTCCACCAAGCTTTTATTCAAACACTCTGGAATTTCTGCCCCACAGTTCCTTGCCTGCACAGATGCAGTGCAAGAACGTGCCAGTGCAGGTGTTGGAGTCTCTGAAGATAAATGTCACATTTTGAGTTGAAAGCTAAGGTGTACCTCCTGCTCCAGCCAGTGGTGTGGGTCCCCAGTGTCACCTGTGGAGATTTGTGGAGTGAGCCACAGCTGCAAGTCAAAGGTGCCACCAGGACACATTCTGACAAGCAGCTCCTCATGGTGGTGCCTTTCTCCTGGGAGGCTGCCTCCCTAGAAAAATGGCTTTGCAGGGAGCAAGCCTCTGGTAGCGTCTCTGCTAAGAGGCGGGGAGATATTCCAAGTGCCAAGTCTCTTCTTGAGGGACTATCAAACTGCTGGGCAGTTAAACTACTCCCACTTCAGAGACCAGAATATCACTTTCAGGATTTTGAAAATATTTTGTAAGTGCTGACCCTGTATTTCCACACTCTGTAGGCCAGCACCAGATATAAATGGTTGTCATGGCTCACAGAAAACAGGAATGTCATTGCCCAGCTGCTGTATCTCACTGCTTGAGAGCACAATGGGCTATATTATGTTTAAAAAGTCTAGCTTTATTTCCTTCTTTCCCTCCTTCCAGGACAAACTTCTCCAGGTACCAAGCATACAGTTTGAGAGAGTGAAAATGATGAAAAATGAGGAAGAGGGTTTATAGGGAGCCCTGCATTATTTGTTTGTATTTGTTGGCCCCCTCCCCATTTGTGCCCAGTTTCCAGGCTGTGGTCAGAAGGACAGAGTGCCCCATGCTGCCTTTGGGAGGGAGGTGAGGGGAGCTGTCCCCTCCAGGCTGGCTGCAGACAGACTGAGGGGAGGGCAGGAGCTGCTCAGGAGGAGGAGGCTGCAAAGGGAAGTGGGGATGGGAAGTGAGAGTAAAACTTCCCTTTCCCTGATACTCTGCAGCCTGGAAAAGGCCTGTTTGTTCCAGACTCTTCTCAACTTGGTACATGTTCAATTAGGCAGATGTATTTGGAGACAGATTTGGGTTTTTGCAAAAGAGGGCTTTGTGTGCATCCTCACAAGCCCTCAGGTGACATCAAACTCTGCCACCTTGGTTTGCTGATACCTGATCTGTGCTTTATTTGCTGTGCCAGGTCAGCCACATGTACACTAAGATCTTGTGCAAAGGAAGTGACTTTATTGCTTGATTGCAGATAACATTAACAAGGGGGAAATCAGAATTGGACTGTAATTAATCTGCTAATATCTTGTCAATATAGATGAGAGACATATGGCAAAGACCAGAGAGAATGGATTTCTATGCTGGCTGACTGCAGCCTGATTATAAGATTTGACATTAATGTATTGCTAGATATTTAGCTGTAAGAACTGTAAGAACAATACAAAGAATTCATCAGAATTTCATATGCTTTCATTTGTGTGTTATCTTCCTGCCCTACAGCTTGAGTTTGAAAGCATTGACTTGGAAACAGGCAGACAGATGTCAGCAAACCAGAAACTGTGACAGATGAATAGCAGCTCCCAAAATTATCTGCATTATTCTAACAGGCATCCATGTGCACGCCGTCACATAAATAATCCTCTTAGGTACACAGTTTCCTTTCAGAAATGCACTCACTAATTTATTCTCTATTTTAGTCCACTTAATATTGGCAAAACTGGATCCCAGCACTGCATTCCATAAATAGTGGGATGATCTTTTGATTTCTCCCTACCTAATGTTGCCCCCTGGCAACACTGCTTGAATTAAATGCTGTTCATCCAGGAGTTACTGCAACCTGTTTGAAGAAAGTATCTGGTGCTCCAGGCAGCTCAAGGAACTGGAGGGATCATGAACCAAAGACTGGATCCAAGGTGTAAGTAAATCAAGATGTGCAAAAAGATTGGGCTGGGGACACAGAGACTTCTTCAAGTTGGAGGGGAAAAACCAAAAATTGCTGATTTATGATTGCAGATGTTTACTAGTAATGAGATTAAAAGTCTGACAGGTAAAATACCATAAAAGAGGTTTCTTGTGAGTTAGCAAAAGATAATAAAAGAGGAGCAATAGCCATTTTTGCCATTACATAGGTTTTTCTAGTCAAGAATCAGGAGCATGGATGAGTGTTTTGTCTAGAATTGACCTTACCTATGCTGAATTTTAGCATTCATTCAGGGAGGTGTTGGTTGCAGGTTTTCATGTTTGCATGTTCAAATCAGGCAAATTACAAAAAAAGTATTTTGAGTCCCCATTCTTTAAGGAGAAAGTGGAGGAGGACACAAATAAGCAAAAATCTGAATTCTGTAGCAGCAGAGGGACGGGCTCCAGATGTTCTGCAAAATGAAGCATGTGTGTTTGGTAAAGGTCTGTGATAAGAAATGGATGCTCTTATTTGCTGAAGTTAGCAAAACTGCAGCAAAGTAACTGATAGGATACAGGGAAGATCTGGGCTTAGTGGAAAGGGATAGAGTGAATGTTGATTTTTTTCCCCACAAAAGGAGTCTGTTTTGGCATTCACAGTAAAAAGAAACATCAAAGACAGCACTTTCTACACTTTAGTGCTAATACACTTGATGTGTTTTCTCAATAGCTTATAAAAAATATCACCTTAACACTAGTGGCTGCTGCAGCCTGGGATGGATGTAGCCTACATATGCAAATTCAAGCAATAATTGTCCTAAATTGCTCTATTTAAAAAATCAAGAAGCTTGTTGAAAGCATTTGTGTTGATATCTTTAGTGACAAGAAAACATGATTCACAATTAGTGTTTAATTTGTAATTAGAAAACAGATTCTGCTCTGGAAGAGAGATGGGAATGCCATTTTTCTGCCCAAAGAGGGGGTTAGCTGTTCCACAAGATCCCTGCCCATGAATGTCCCATCTCCAGTGCAGCCTCCCAGTTTCCCTCTGCTGCAGCAATGGGGAGGCTGCACAGCTGCAGCAATGAAACCAAGAGCAGGAATTGGTGTTTCCCCAGCTCCTCTTGCTGATGTTCAAGGCTTCCCTCTACAACAGAGCTAGCTTAGCTTGAATTGCCAAGTAGATATGCAGATTGAGATTTTCCCAAGTGGAATCTCCTAAGAACATATTTATGCACCTGAAGGTTAGAGTCTGGGGATTTTTTCCCAAAGCCTCAATTCCCCTGGGCCCTATTATCCTCATGAACCATGACTTTGACCTCCATGGGACACTCTGCTGGCCACAGACTGTTGACATACAAACTTCCCAAACACAGCTCATGGTTTGCCTTTGCAGAGATGTGTGTGCTCCCTTCTCCAGGGGTTGTGGGGGCTCTGTGGGCTGCAGCTCCGTGGCCCTGGCTCCAGGGAACATCTGCCCCATGCCAGGCAATGGGGTATCAAGGACCAGGACACACCTGGTTCATCCTGCATGTGGCATTTTTGCAGGAGAGCAGTAGGGGAAGTTGTCCAAAATCCTGCTTCCAAGCCAGCACAGAAGCAGGGCTGCCTGTGGAGAAGGTGGGAGTGATGCTGCCCCTGTCGCCCAGCCAGCCACAGCTGGGGCTGTTTACAGGCCAGAAATCCTGTGTGTGCCTGTGGGGATCAGGGAGGGAGGAAAGGCTGTCTGAGGACTGTTCTGCAGCCAGAACAGACCCTTCCAGAGGCACAAAGCACCGTGGTGTGATCACCTGTATCAGCTACACATGACTATTTATCATTAACCTGAGGTTATTGAAAGCACTGCTTTGAGCTGCACCTGCTGCTTCCCAGGGGTTCACACAGACATCAATTATGCAACCAAAGGCTTTGGTAAAAGAGAACAGTACAGCTGCTGCTCTGTGGGGGCTGTGTCCTCCTGCCTGGGGCCGTGCGCCCTGCCAGCCTTGAGCCCATCTCAGCCACCTCCAGGCAAGGGCAGCCCTGCCCTGGCTCTGCCCACCCAGCAGGCTGGAGGAGTGGGAGAGATGGGGCACCACTCACAAACATTCCCCTCATCAATTCTTACAGCTGATACTGTTGCTATTTGCTATTATTTTTACCTGGAACGCCATGCATTTTGGGGTGTGAAGGTGTTCAACCAAATACTTCTCAAATTGTTTTCAAAAAAGCTTAGCATGTGATGTTGAAATACAGTTCTATGAATTATTTTCCTAGGATAAATCTTACACCCAGAGCTGAATGGTGGGGTGGAGGCTGAAAAACCCTTGGCTGGGACACACAGGAAGTTTCTAGGAGGGTCAGCACTGTGTTCCAACACCTCTAAGTTTCTTTGCCTCAATTTCCTCTTGGATCACTCAGGTAATTTCAAGAAACTGGTGCTTTCTCTGACCTCTGGAATTTAGATAAAATACCTGGTTTTAAGTCTTTTCCTCTTATTTTACTCCCAAGTTACCTTGCCTTTAGCTGCAAGGCCCCACAATGCTCCAGCCTCCTCCCTTGTGGCAGGAAGACACAATGCTCCATTTTGCCTCAATGATGGGTTCAGGTCGGCAGCACGGTACATTCTCCCCCTGGACTCTGTGAGGAAAAGCAAGGAGGACACTGTTTGCAGCATCCTTGTGGAGCTGTGGAAGCTGAGTCTCCATCCAGCTCAGCTCTGGGAAGAGGAAACCCCTGAGCCACCACAGCAGCCAGACCAACACCAAGGACCTGCTCTAACCTTGACACCCAGGGACTTTGGGAGCTGTTGAAGGCCAAGGTGCTTCCAAGCCACAGCTTCCTCTGCATGTGCTCCCTCAGGGAGGCTGCTCTTTATTCAGTGCTTCAGATACTTCAAGGCACCTTCTGAGTTCCTACCTAGGAATTCTTCAAGGTTTTGGCCTTACTGGCTTAAGTCCAAATTGGGGTATTCCCTGCAATAAAGGCTTATGTTAATGAAAAATTATTTTCCAGTGCTTGACCATGAAAAGTTCTGGCAAGTGTTGCCTTGACCTCAGTGACTGATACAGTGGTATTAGGAAAAATCTGCTGTCATGCAAGTTCAGCTGAGCTGAGTTAGGGGTTGGCTCTGTCAGTTTTCCCTCGCTGAGCTGGTATAATATTAATTCAATGATTTTTAAGGCCTGAAAACTACAGTTTGTCAGAGAATAGACAGATCTTGTTTGTTTTAACCTGTGGCAGATTCTGGCAAGGTAAGACCCCAGTTTGTGTTTAGGTTGAGGTGTCCCAAGGGGCAGCAGGGGCAGGATGCTGGTGCAGGGTCCCTGCTGCATCCCCCAGCTGTGACTCCACTGCACCTTTAGTGTCCTGGGTCACACAAACCAGGGGGATAAAACCTCCCCAGGCTGGACTTTCTCAGATGCAGGTGTGCTGAGTCCTAAGGAAACTCACTGAGCAGGGACTAAAATGGACCCACAGTGTCCTAAAGCCACTCCTGCCTGAGCTGAAGGAGGAGCAGGCACAAGCCTGGCCACACAGGCTGCTCTTGCAGAGGGGAGCAGAGGGCTCTCCTTCCCAAGGCTTGGAGCTCAGCTTTTCCTCCTAGTCAGGATCAGCCAGGTCTGGCTTTTAACAGCAGGGTGCCTGCCTAAATCACTGGCTGCTAAATTACATTTTTCTGTCTAGAATGAGGTAAATGTGTATTTTATCTAGGTAATTAATCTGAGGGATAGAACTAACATGATTATTGTGTTTTCTTTTCCCTCACCCCTGTCAATATGGCCATGTGGCATTTGTATCTCAGAGCCTTTATTAAACTGGTTTATTTATAAGCAATCAAACAAGGAAAATTACAAGGACAAGGATGATTTTGTTCAGGCTGTCACCTTTATCTAGCACTAACAAGCTAGGAAATGACACTGCCTTTTATTGTCTTCCTATCTCTGTAAACTTGCTTTTATTTAAAAAAAAATAAAGCTCTTAAATAAGCAAAGAGGAACAGGCTTGGAAAATTCTGTGGGCTCCAAGGTCCTTCTGTGGTTTTCCTCAGGAACAAACAGCACCCATTCCCCTTTTCCCACACACAGAGCCTGGTCATTAATGTGTCAGGAAGCCTGACTCAATCTGCAGCTTTGCCAAGACAGGCAGGACATTCAGGTGCTTGCATTACCAACTGCCACTGTTTGGTAAACCTTTCCCCCACAGGTTTTGATGGTTTGGTGCCTTAGCAGAGGCTGCTTCTTTGAAAATAGTGACTAGTAAGATACTCAAAGCTGTCTTGCCATTAGAACCTCTTTAGGAGGGCACTGAGTTATCTGAGAGGGAAAGGCTGTATGTTACTGGAGGCTAGAGGCAAAGCAGTAGGAGGGTGTTGCACCTGCAGCTCTGGCAAAAACCATCCAGTTACCCATCCACAGGGATGGGTATATTGATTGTATAATCCATATATATATGGATTATACAGGGACTGTCCAACAAGTCCCTCCATGTCCCCTTCAGCCAGAGAGGCCAAGGTGTCCCCTGACACGGCACTGGGTCACTCTTTGGTGCTGTCCATGGGCAATGCTGGGGTCAGACCCGGGGCAGGGGCACCCTGCCTGCACCTGCACCCTGCTCTTCACCTGGACCTGCCTTCACCTGCACCTGCCTGCACCTGCACCCTGCCTGGCCTCCAGAGCACTGCAGCACTGGGACCTGGCCACTCACCTAATCCAGTCTCAGGGGGGTTTTATGGTGGTTTTCTCCTTGGAAATTTATGGTTTCAGTGTGTGTTCTCCAAGAGCTGAAGCCCAGGCACAGATCCCAGGTGTGGCCAAGAGCCATCTGCACCACTGCAGCAAGCACTGCAATCCAGCAATGATCTACCAGCTGGGAGACTGGAAAAACTGTTTTCTTCCAAGTTTCAAAAGCTTTAGGATTTGCTCAGCACATTTTTTACTTTTCCACACAGGTTTGAGTAACAACTGAAATTACTGTTTAGTGTGGGACTTGAGATGTCTTAGAAATGACCACTGAGGCTGTTCAAAGGTTTTAAATTTCATGGTGAGGTAAATTCATTCTATATTTTGATTTCTGAAAGAGAGAAAGAAAATGATGGTATTGGACAGAGCTGGCTGCTTGCCCAGGGTAAGTGACCTGGCCCAGCGTGGACTGGAGAGCTGGCTGGTCATCCCTGCTTTTCATGAGGGCTGCAGCTTTTAAAAATAAGAAAATGCAAGAAAATAAAATAATAAAATACAATAATCTTGTAAATTAAAGCTTTTACAAAGCCTTCTTTTGATCTTCTCTTTCACATATGAATATCTTATACAGATATATGCTGATATGAACAAGAGCAACCTCAGCAAAAGGAGTGTTAATCTCCTTCACCATCCCAAAAATGGTTCTATGTTAAAGTCATTTTATAAATCTAATTAAACCAGCACACTTTTACTTACCAGTGTTGCATTAAAACAAGTCAGGATCACATAGCTGTCCAGACTTCATTCTTACTGTGAATAGTTCAGATATCTTGCATGGATGTCAGATATCTTCTTTAAAGGAAATTATGTTTATATGTCAAATGCAAAGAAAGAATAACTCTTTTCTGAAATGTCAATGTTTTCTTATTGAAACTATTCCCCTGAGGGGCTGAAAACCCCAATACAGTAAAATATCACATTACAGGAGAAAGGGACTGACTGTCAGAAATTAATTCTTCTGTTCATCCAGCCTCTGGTCATTGTTGACAAAGGGTTGAGAGAGACAAACCCAGAAATCGAATAATATCTGAAAAAATAACAGCAATAGTGGGTTAAATAAGTTAAGGAATTGGTTATTGCATGGAAGAGAATTGTAGAAGGTGTTAAAGGTTCTTTAGATCCTGCATTTTTCAGTCTGGAGGAGTGGAAGAAAGAAGTTTAGAAGAATCAGGCCAGAAAACCAGCTGTGTCTTGGCTGCATCCAAAGCAGCATGACAGCATGAGGGGGAGCATTCTGCCCCTGTGCTCTGCTCTGGTGAGACCCTCCTGGAGCACCATGTCCCCAGCACAGGGCAGGCAGGGCCCTGAGCAGGGCTCAGAGGTGACCACAGGGGTGGAACTCTTCTCTCTGCAGAAACATTGAGAGTTAGAGCTGGTCAGCCTGGAGAAGGCTCCAGGGAGGCCTTGTTGCAGCCTTTCATTAGCTGAAGGGGGTTATAAGAAAGATAGGGACAGACTTTTTGTAGGGCTTGTTGCAACAGGACAAAGGGGAATGTGTTCAAACTAAAAAGAGTTAGATTTGAGATTTAGTTATAGTGAAGATTTTTTTTTACAATGAGGGTAATGAAGCGCTGCACAAGCTGCCCAGGGAGCTGGGAGACGCGCCAGCCCTGGAATATTCAAGGTCAGGTTGGATGGAACCTGAGCTGGTTGAAGATGTTTGTGCTTGTTGCAAATAGATTGAACCAGATGACCTCTAAAGGCCCTTCCCACCCAAACTATTCCATGGCTTTGTGATCCTGTGGCTCAGTGGGGTGTGTGTGTCTGATCTCCATCACACCAGGCAGTGAGGTGTGCTGGGTGTGTGTGTCCTGCTGCTCTGCTGGAGGAGGAGACAGGGCAGCAGGGCTGCAGCAGGTGGGCCTGAGCAATGGGCTTGGAAGAGGAAGAACAATCTAGAGCCAAGGTCCAGCCACGTGCTCTGGACCTGGGAGGGCTGAGTCCATCCTTGGTTAAACCTGTCTCTCACCTTAGTGTCAGCACAATGCAGGCATTTAAGGATGTGACTGTCTCTTAAATCTTATCACTAGACTTTATTCCAAATTTATTCCTTCATGATACTGAAAGCAAACAGCAAACATCTCCTGCCTGTCATCATTTTTATAATTTCCTTTTCCTTGAAAATTAACTGTCATTTGTATTGTAGAACCTGAGGTTTAACAGTACAAACGAGGCAGAGAGTGGATATAACTTTATGCTTTTAATAGTCACATTCATGCAGAATTTCCCAGTAAAAGATATTTTTGCCTGACCTCTTGATTAGCAAGAAATTATTGTACACTTGCAAAGAGATCAGGCTTTCTTTTGTGCCCTCTTTGAGGGATGAGACAGTGGCAGCTGGTGTTCTGGAGCACTGCTTTCCATGGAAGATGACTTCTAGTGTCCTTCTGAAGGACTGTCAAGCACATGTCATTGCTGATTGCTATTTTCCATTCTGGTTTCAAATTCAGTCAAAAGTGCTCCATTTAATACTGGCAGGTGGTTTACCCTCAGTAGGCATGGCTTGCCCAAGCCAGTTTGGAGAACATACATAATTTTTTTAAAAGTCACTGCTCCAAGACATGTGTAATTGTCCCACTAATCCTGAACCCTGAATCCTTTAGCCCCAGGCATCAGACTCCTTAGCCTCTCCAAACCAGTGGTGCTGTAAGCAGCTAGACACTCCTCTTTTCATCCACATAAATGAAAAGGAGTTTTTCAGCCACTCTCCCTCTTTGATAGCTGATCTTATGAAGGTCACCAGTTGCAGTGACAGGTAAAGAAGGGGCACATCTGTGACAGGAAGCACTGTAGGGCTGGTGTGGGTACATGGAAATCTCAAGGGGACACTGTCTTTTACAAAGCTGCCATGTAACATGGATGCTTGCCAATCTGGGAACATTTTGGAATCAGTTGTGAGGGCAGCTTCCCTCTGTGACCTACTCCTCTCTTTCATGTCTGGCCTAAACCTGGGAGAAGTCCAAGCCTTTGAGTCCAAACTAGAGTGATTCCTGCTTTATTGTCATCTGGTTTGTCCAAAAGGTGGAGCAGTCACTGGTGAGCTGTGGGTGTAGCAGCTGAAGTCACAGGGTCCCCTGTGCACATGGCAGCTCACAGCCGGCCTGGGACCAGCCCTTTGCCATGTCACCACTGCACCAGCTCTGGGAAAACTAGGGGCTCTGGGGCCAAGGCTTCCATTCAGGATTACAGTCCTCTTTTTCTTCCACCTCAAAGCCAACAGAGAGAAAGATCAGAGAAACAACTCCCAACCTCAGAGCAGCAGTTTGTGCCCTCACTCTGCCCTCCCATGTCCCTCTGCATCACTCATCACCCAGCAGGAGCAGGCTGCCCACCTTGGGCATGGCTGTTGGCACTGGCTGCCCTGTGCAGGAAAAGGTGCAGCACAGCTCCACTAGCATGAGTGGGCTCAGCTCCTGCCCCAGCTTGCCATGGCCTGGTGTCAGGAATCCCCACACTGTCCCATCCCCCACAGCACACATCCCATTAGGTTCTTGCTTGTGGCAGAGCTCAGGGAGCTGTTCTGCTTTTCAGATTGGATTTGGAAAGGTATGGGTGAACGGTACAGCCATCAGACTGTGCTCTCAGGGGCCACAAAATAATGCAGTGCCCTGCAGAGCTGGTGACCCACTTCTGACCTTAAGAAGTCAGACCTGGAAAGCCAAAGCAAAGAATAAAACTCAGCGCCTTAAGCATGAGCTCATTAGGAACTTCCTGAGAGTTGCTCAGCCACATCCAGAGCAGAGGGCAGTGACCCCACCACTGGGTGATTGGCAGCTTGTCTGAAACACTCAGATTTCCCACATTAAACAATATTCCAGGTCTGCAGTGCATCAGGCCCCACCCTCAGCCAGAAAAGTCACCTCACCAAATTAACACAGCTGCAGGGGTGGATAAAAACGTGGACATGTGGGTAAAAACATGGACCTTGACATGTCTGCATTGCACAGGAGTCCAGTCAGGCCCTGGGAATCCCACTCTGGCTAATGTGCCACAGTTACCCCTAGAATAAAGAACCCCTAGCTGCTGAAATTCTCATGGGAAAAGTACTCTAAAATAATTCCAACTCTTGAGGAATGTGTCTAAGATAAATGGTGGGAGGCTCATTGCCCATGTGTTCAGGGAAAATAGATAATTTTCTAATTTGTGGAGTCCAACTAAAGTGAAAAACTCTCAGCATTACTGCACCATGTTCATCTGTTCATCTTCTCTGGACTGGTGGCTGTCTCCACTTAGCATCAGGCATCACAAGTCCTGGCCACAGAGTCCTCGAATGGAGGCAATGGAACTTAAGCTGATTTTTAAAAAGCATGTTTTAAGCTATATCAACCTCTCTGCACCAGGTTCCTTACCTGTTGAAAAGAAGTGTGGTACCAACACATTGATGATGTGGTACTCTTGCATTTGAATAATATAATTATTCAGAAAGTTCAGAAAAATGGCTTTTTAAATTTCATGTTGTTTCTTTTGGGGGTGGAGCTGAGAATGGAATTTGGCGTTTCTCTGGCATATCCCACTGCTTTGCCCTTCTCCCCACAGCACCAGTGAGCCCAAACCAAACAACAGAGGATTCTCACTGACACTTCCCAATCCCTTTCTTACAATTTCTCTGCCCAGGAGCTCCCTTTCCTGTCTGATCCTCTAAAGGTCTCCTGCTTGTCTTTGCTTTTCTCCTGCAAGAATCAAGACTCCTTTCTTGCCTTGAGCTCTGGGGTTTGCCTTCTTAATGCTCCAGGAGGGGGAGGTGGAATGGGTTAGAGCATGTCCCCAGAGGTGAGAGCTGAGAAATGGTCTCAGTTACAGCATTTTAGGTGTTGTCAGCAGCTACTGCACTGTTGAAACTACCCAGCAGTGTGTGGTATGAGCAGCCTGTCCTTCTGAATCCTTCAGCAAAGTCAGAGGCAGATATATTCTTGTATCTGGATGAGAATGTAAAAGAGGGATGTGAGCTTTAAGGATCTCTTGGATGCCATAGACGTGCTAAAACTCTTTAGATTATTTTATAAGATTATTGTCTATATATACATACATGCCACTAATATCTCCACCAGTATGGACTTTTTTTCTGCCTTTCTTGTATGTTCATGTCCAAATACATACTTTATCTTCTATGCCAGGAAAAAGCTTATTCTAATGCTTTTTTCTACCATGTCAGTAATTGGATGAATGTCACAAAACCCCCCAAAAGTTCTGCATTTACAGGAACTATGTCACATTTCCAAAGAAGTGCAAAGCCCATCTTGAAAGCTCTGAACCTCTTTTTTTTGAGAATCTCTTGGTTTCCTTTCTCACTTGAATTCCCACGCTCCTTGGACTGGGTTTGAACCCATCTGTTTGGATCCTCTGACTGCAGCACTCACACATAGACCAAATTCTCCTGGGATTAATGCTAAAATGTACTTACTTCAATAGCTGGGATATCAAAGTATTGACTGGAGGCATGAGTCAATTTCACTGTTAATTCATGCACCTCATTACCCTACTCAATCAGAGCGCTCTCATTCCACTGGGGAGTGTTGCTGTAATTAAGACCTGGAGCTTTTTGAGAAAAAGGAGTAGATACAAAATAAATTGAAGGAGAGCTGCTCTCACCTTCTGTAAAAGCTGTAGCTGCATTTGAATTTTCTACCAAGCCGGAAGATTGGTGTTTGACACATGTCACTGGTTGCTTGGAAGAAAATAGAGATCCAGACCCATGAGTAAGTGCCAACTTCTAAGGGAAACTACAGCATGCAGCAGCTGAGGCCTTGAAGCAATGTCTCAAAGACAGACTTTCTTGAGCACTGGGATTTCTTTCATTTTCCAAAGATGCTTTGGATCCAGTGTGTTATGATCTGATGCACAGTGAGTTTGGGGAGAGGATTCACTTACATTAGGGAAAGAATCTCTGGGCAGGCATTGGGAGCATCCATTTATCAGTGCAGAGTGTGCAAAGGGAAGGAAGGCCTGCTACAAATGAGTGTGCAGACTGATTTAAAAACCAGTTCACAGCGCAGAAGCTTTGTGGTTGGGGTAGGGAGGCTGCAGATGGAAGCTGAGTTACTTGCCTCCAGCATGGTCTTCTAGTCTGCAGAAGGCATTGAATGTGGGAAGTGCATCTGAACCAGCAGAAACTGGCAGAGATAAAATTGATAATTAATGCTCAGTATCCTCTCACTGAGATCCCTCACTATCCCACACCAGCTGAAGTATTTTACTTTCTTCCTGGTGTCCTAAACTACCCCATTTTTTTAACCTGGATATAGCTTAAGTAAGAAAATATAAAAATACTCAACCCTTTAGTCAGAAGAGGGAAAGGCACTTTGCATCTTCTTCCTCCTAAGCCCATTCCTATAACCTTTGTTCATTTACTGGATATTGTATTAGCGATCAATTAGATAAACCCTAACCTGGATAAACCCTAACCTCAATAATCAGTGTTTGCATGGTACAGCGAGCAGCTGGAGATGGAGATGAGGAGGGGAAAAGCTGTTTTCTCTTCCCTATCAACAGGGAATGTTCAGTACTAAAAAGCAGATATTGAGATATTAGATCAGGCCAGGCAGGGCTGGTATAAGGGTCACACCTTGGCAGGGTCGTCACCCAGCCTGCAGCACTGGCCCGTACTGATAATCTCCTGATACTATTACAGGCAGTGCCATTATGACTGTCAACTTTAATTAAGCACACTCCCATTTGCTGTTTCCTTCTAAACATCACTGCAGGGCCACAGCTAATTCAGTGTGCAGCCAAGCTTCACCAGGAGGGGTTTTGCCTTGTTTCCATCAGCCACGGGTGGGCTTGGCCACTGGTGTGCCTGTGGCAAGGAAACTCTCTTTGGTGCAGGAGGGAACTCTGGATGCAGTGGATCATCCACTTTCTGCCTTTCTCCAAGCTCCCAGCTGCTGACAGTGCTGCTCCAGGGCTCTCAGCTCTCACAGAGGCTCAGAAGCAGAGCCCCCTCTCCTCCCCCAGGCAGGGGGAAGCCATGCAGAGGGGTGCTGGGCCACCACAAAGCCCCTTCACATAAAACCTTCAACAAAGCCTTCAGCATTTGGTTTCTTTAAGCCTTGGCCTTCTGTTTATTCTGCAAACATGAATTAAGCATTAGGACACCTCTGTTCTGCAAGGACACTGAGCACTTATACAGCCCTGTGTTTTATTCATTATGAAGGACTGAATCCTATTACATTAAAAATTCAAATATTAAACTATATTAAATGGACATGTAGGGGATATGTGTCTGTATATAAAGATATCGATTTATTCATAGGCTCAGTAGGGTCTTAGATATATGAAAAAATAAAGGGAAATTAAGTTACTCATCCAGTCTCATAAGGCAAATTGGTAGCTGAGTCAGGAGAGGTGCTTAGGAGAAGCTATTATTTGCTGTTGGAAGCTTATTTGTTGCTGTGGAAGCTTAGACCCTCTGTCCAAGAGTCAGTTTATATTTTCAAACTATAACTGTCTTTCCTGAGATGTCCTTTGTTTAACACTTTGAGAATTACATTGTCAGCTGCTGACAAAAAAAAAAACACATTATGGCTTCTTTTTTATTCTTCCACACAATTCTATTTTAAATTTATCAAATTACTTATCTTCCTCTTCTTAGCATGTGAGCCTCACTGACCCTTCCTAAGTGAGTTTGGTCCTGCTCAAACAGGCACCCAGCCCTCGTCACATTAGGAGCACAGCTGGAAGGACATCCAGGGGTGCAGATGGAGCCTCTGGGCACCTTCTCCCCACCTCACTCTCAGGAGCAGGAGCCAAGCCAGGCTCTTACAGAGCTGGGACACTTCACCTCTCCAGCCTGCTCAAAGTGTGGGTTTCCTGTACTGCCCAGAGAAACCCTGTGTGTGGTTTGTGCACATCTGGCTCATACTCTCAGAGTGGGTTAACAAAGTGTTGTCTGCTCTTGCAAAGCACCATGAAGTCAGAGACAACACTACTTAAAAATTTATCTTCCCCCATCCCAAAGACTGATCACTGCCCTTACCTATCTGGAGTGTGACTTGTTTTTATTTGTGCCATAAAGCTCCTCCATCTCTGACTCCATCCTAAGTCACACCAGGAAATTTGCCCTCAGCATTGGTCTAAAAAAGCCGTTTTCTAGAGCAACGTGCTCTGATTTGAAGATTGCTAGCCATTAGTGGCTGTATTATCCCTTACCCAGCCCTTCCCTGGCAGTGATCTTATCTTACTTGAACACTGAAATGGGTATTTGTGGAAAATACCCAGGGGGTAGATGAAGGTCATCACTGTCCACTTACTTAATTATGGAATAACTGCTTTAAGGGTGGTAAACAACTCTATTACCGATGGGGCTAATGGCATCAACAAGGTTTCACACATCTGTGAGTGGAATGGCAGGGAAAACATGGACTTCATGAGCTGGACTGACAGCCTAGTCTTTTCCTCATTGACATCAGGCCTCTGAAGGACCAAGTACTGTGCATGTCTAAGAGTTATTAAACAGTGCACTGACAACATCTCCTTGTCGCTTGTGGTGTTCCAGTCATTCCACCTGTGGAAGCTGGAAAACATCATTCAGGAAAACACTCTGCTGAAAAAAACTTTATCTGGAAATATTGAAGCTAGTAACAAAAGAGAAAGTGTGTAAAGGACCCTGCAGTGCAATCTCAAAATTGTCAATGCCATGTCCTGTCCCTGGGGCAGCAGAAGCAGGATGATATGGGATTTTGTCCTCCAAAGACATCTCTGAGAGAGGAAGGTGTAGGTGCAGCCCAGAAGTTTGAGGCGGTCCTTGTTCAGCCCACTTTTAAAAATGCCACTTGCATTTTGCCAAGAGGGAGGTACAGATTGGTGGATGTGGATGTAGAAATAGGATCACCAGAGGCCCAGTATGGATGGAAACCTTCTGTTCCCTCAGCCATGAGACAAGGACTGGGGTACAAACTCCTTAGTTCAGGGAGCTCGTGCAGATTGCCCGGTTGTGTAGAAGTGCAAAGGCCTAAGTACTGTTGCATTACATCACTGATGTGCAAAAAGTTTTTCCATTTAAGAAAATGGCCCAGAGACATAGAGGCTTTACAGAAATTGGAAAGGACAAATTCAGAATAATAAATTTAAAATATGACCTGAATCTCTCATTGCACATCATGTGTAGCAAGAGCTCATTTTGTGTTGCTCAAAAAATACAGTTACCTGCAGTGCGGGGATCAGCACAGCAACATAATCTTGAAGATTAAGAATGATTTATTCTGTACTTCTGTATTTGTAGTTGTGATATTGTGGCTTGGGTGAAGCATCCAGGCAACAAGCCAGTCTTCATGATTAGCAATATAATAACAACTGGCTAAACAAATATTTCACACACAGAGATCTAATGAGGCTGGTGCTAGGGAAAATGAGTATTAAAAAGTTAATTAGGAGATGCTGTTTTAAACACATTATTCCTTAGTGTTGCTGGTATATCACCTGCAATACCCAGCATGGCTCAGGGAGGCTGTAGCCAGATATAGATACAGAAGCTGTGCTGAAGAACAAAGTGTGAGTATCCTCCTCAGAGCAGTGGCACTGCACCAGAGGGAGGGGTGAGGCCCCAGCAGCAGCCCTGGCTACATCCTCACATGCAGCACACCTTGCATAAGAGTGTGGAGGTCAATGCAGTATTTCATAGGAGCCCACAGCAGCTCTGGCCATTCAAACTTCTCAGGGTCAAACAAGTTTAATTGTAGGTGGCCTTATTCTAACTCTTACTCTGAAAGGCATGTGGAGAAACACAGTTTGTGTCCCAGAGTATGATTCCAGTACTGGACCACCTCCAACCCTGCTACCTATACCTGCATGATAGCCAGGAGACACAAGTACTGCCAGGCACCAGCTTGTCTGAAACATCAGCAGATGTTTCCTCTCTGCTCTCTTGTCATATGGGGAGGAGCCGTATGGCAACGTTATGCAAAACCCCTGTTGTAAAAGGCTTTTGTTGTGCTATGTGATGTTTGATGGAACATGGGTTGGGATAAGTGCATCAAACTACTTACTCATCAAGGTGATTTTTGCCTTAGTTTATCCAAATTATTTTGTGTGTTTGCTTGACCTTTATGTGTATGGCGACTACTGAATTTTAAAGGTTTGTTGGGCAAACATGTCATAGAGTCTGTACAAACTGCAATAGGTGGATTAAATCAAGTTAGTTTGCTTTTGCAAACCAATAAAGTTCTTTGCTCTCTCCAATTAATTTCGCAGGTACACATGAAGAAAAAGATTTAATTAGACAGTCCTTTATGTTAGTTGATATTTACTGTATATACAATAAAAAATAATGAGGTAGATGTATACTGAGAAGATCCTGCCCTGAGTACTTTATTAGAAGCAAAGCAAAAGTGAAGCTACTAGGCTGTATTTATTACTGGTGTAATAAATAAATGAGTTTAAAACAACTCTACACCTGAGCCATGGAGCCTCAAAGCTATTAATGTGCTCTTAATGTTTAAACTTCGCTGCAAAGGGAGTGGTTGGGATGCAATTTTCAGCAGCATTTTCAACATTTATTTGGATGAACAAAAGCTTTTGGTGCAGTTCTCTTCTGTCTGCTTCAGAGAGGTTGCTGACACACATGCCCAGCTCTCTGTTTTTCCCCAAGAAGTGCATCCCAATTTGTGACCAGAGGCATAGGCTCTGGATAAGAGAATTCATGCAGGTTGTCTAAAGAGAAGCATTGCTAGTTTTAGATTGAGTGTTTTAAACCAGATAGATTTTTCTCAGATCTTTAGCTATGAATGCTAAGGAAAGTTAGAAATCCCAGCCAAATGTGAATTTTGTGAATTCTCTACCAAATGGATTCAAAATCCTGGTGAGAAAAGCTTGGAGACAGAGTGTGCCACAGCTGATGGCTGCTCCCCACACCTGCTCCTCGCCCAAGGGAGCTGCTGGTGTGCCTCTGCCCAGAAATCACAGCAGCTCTCACAGGGACCCTGGTGATGTGGATGTGCTCAGGAGCCAGGCTGTGGGTCCCAGGGGAAAGTGGTTTTTTTTTTCACTCACATGCTTAAATTGTTGTAGCCACCTCCACAGACATGCCTTGCTTCCACAGTAAGGCATCTGAAGCCTGGAGAAGTGTTAAAGCCAAACAGGAAGGTGAGAGGCTCCTTGTGACCAGAAACAGAGCTCCCAGAGGGGGGTGTGAGCCAGCAGTCTGCAGCTCAAAATCAGGCTCAGGTCTTGGGCTCCTGGTCATATGATCAGATAAAATAAGCTCCCTTTTTGTCAGTCACCCAGTGACCTTGAGGCATTTTAGGACCTGGAGGAATGACTTGTCTAACAGGGCTTCTTCCCACAGTGACATTCCCTGGACATCTGTTCACCTATACTCATACCTGCTGCTGTGTGCTAAAGAGCAGCAGACCCCTCTATCCCATCTCCTCGTTCTTCCATGTTAAACCCAGCTCCTGCTCCCTTTCTGATACAAATGTCATACATGGAGTCTTTCTCTCTTGGCAGGAGCTTCTTCAAATTTGTGCAGCAGCCCCATTTCTACTCATATCCACTCCACCTCCCAGGTTCCAGGTTGCTCCTGGTGCTCTGGAGACCCCATTTATAACAAACCAGTACTATAAATCCCACACCTGGCAGCTCAAGCCACCTCTTCTTGTCTCCTTCCTCTCCACCCTGCCCACCACTTACATGCCATCAGTTGTCAGGTGCCTCAAGATATTTTTGGACTCAGATTGTCTCATGGTTTGATCTTCCCCATTTCACCCATATATACACACATTCATATATTTTCTTTTGCCCCCCTTTAATTCTGCCATGCAGTACAGCAAAACAAAGGTGTGAAATCAGCTTAACCTGTGTCAAATAACATCTCTGGTAGTATGCCTGCCAAGAAATGTAAGTCATGGTCAAACCATCTGGTGCTATACCATACATAGGCAAAAGCTAATTTTTTGAGTCCTGGAGGTGGCTTCTGTTTGACTCCAAAGTGCTTGAGTTCCTGATTTAGGCCACTGAGACTGGCACCTTTTTCTGAAGTGGTGAAATGCAAACCCAGCACTCTCAGGAACCTGGTTCAGAAGATTGTGCCCAGCCTCTGTGTCAGTTTTAAACACCCACAGTCGTGTTCACAGGATGAGAAAGGTGAAGTTCACTTCTCCCATCCAAGTGCCCTAAAACGCAGACCAAGAGGACATATTCCTTTGCACTCATTTATTCAGGCTCCAGTTGCATTGGGGACAGCTCAGGCAGAAGTGAGGCTGGGGTGCCCATGGCCTCCCATGGCCAGGAGACTCTCAAGGGGATGGGAGTCACAGCTTTGAAGTCTGTCAGACTGAGGGAAGCATTAAACCTTGAAATATTGCTTTCTATTTTTGGTAGGGGAAGGTGGGAATATGTTCTAAATATTGTCATGGTAAGAAAGAGGCACTGCCCTACCACTACCTCACTGGTTCCTGTTTATAACATGGAATTGTGACTCTTGCTCATTCCCTTCCTTGAGGAGATGTTGCAGGGTCTGAGGCTCAGGAGGTAGAGGGCTCTCCTCATGGGTCAGGTACCCAAGACTGACTGAGTCTCTCCATAAAGCTTCACACACCCCTCTTAGACACCCAAACCCCACCCCATACTTCAGGAGCTCACCTTTATCTTCTGGGTTTCGTTCTGGGAAACCCAGAAGATAAAGGTTACACTGGGAGCCAGTGTAACACAGAACACCAAGTTGTGTACCTCACTAAAACATGTCTGCTTATAGCTCTGAGCTATAGACAGGAACAGGGAGGTGCCTGAGGAGGGGTACATCCTTAGACTCTGAGTTTCCCTGAATCATTGGTGCTAATACAATAACAGGATATCTATTGCATGGTTTTAACATCACACTTTTCTGAAGTCCTGAGAGGAAATCTGAGGAAGTCATTGGGAAAGGGTTAAAGGCACTGCAGTCTACAAAGCTGGAGGTGATGACGCCCAGCAGAAACTGAAACATCCACTGTCATTTTCTGCTTCAAACTTCCTAAAAACCTTCATAATAACCAGATGTTGAAGACAGCTGACACATACAACAAGAGAATTGAAGCCATGGAATTGAATAAGGAAAGAAGAGCTTAAAGAATGAAATGTATTCTAGCTTGCATAACCACACAAAATCCATCTGTGAGAGCTTAAGGACCATCCAAAGCCATTTCCAAGCTATTAACAATTGCTTTTGAGTAGCTGGGGAATAAGAGAGGAGTGACAGGGGAACCCTTAGTCCCTGCATTGCAGGGAAAATCAAGAAATTTAAACATATCTCACTTTAATTCTTGGAAAGATTGCCAGAACCTATTATGAAACCCTCGATTTATAGTCAGGTACAGATTAGTCAGTTGATATGAAACACACTGCAGGGATTTGTCAAGGATAAACCATGCCAATTTTTTCAATTTTTTCCTCTCTGGTGCACTGGTTAAGGGAAAAATACTTAATTCTAGAAGTTTGGACACTTTCCTGGTGGTTATGTTCAGGTGTGCACCAGAGAAACACAATATAGACTGACTGAACCCACCTACATGATGAATTGGAAGACTAAAAGGTGGCTTAAAGCATTGAAGACTGAGGGACTGTGTGTTCACCTATGTCTGACCACTGTGGGGAAGAATGGAAGATGGGGAAAGGAAAGCAGCTAAAAGATGTCTGAATAAAGCCAAGCTGTTGGAGCTTGAAAGACACTAGAAGGCAGACTCCAAATGATTCAAAATGATTGTGATCACTAGGAAAATTGCTCTGAAATCCTCAAGATGAAATTGGGCAAGTAGAAAAGCAAAGTGCTGCAAGCAGAAAAGGGAAATCAATGTACAGCTACAATGAGGTCCTAAAAGAAAATTCTAGGGAAATAGCAGCAAAAACCTGAGTAAGAAGAGCTGTTGTGCAGCAATTGCAAAAACATCCCAAAACCAGCAAACCAAATTCAAACAAACAAATCAAGAAATGGGTTTAAACTACCCGTGAAAACCCATGATTTGGAAATTCAAAGGGTATCTGTACCAGAGGATGAAAATCTGAAATAGCTTTCCAGTAGATGTAAGTCAAGAATCCTTACAGGGTTCAAGATGGAGAAGAGCAATTTTTGCAGGGAGTTACCAGAGGTGGTTGCAGGAACCCAGGCCCTGTCTGTGTGACCCAGGAGCTTCCCTGCTGATGTCTTTCAACTGCTTCTCTGTAAGACATAGGGGGTGATGCTGCTCCTGCAAGGGTTCAGCTGGAACTGCTGCCTTCAGCCTTGGGAACCCCACTTTGTGGAAGAGGGAGGAGATGGAAAGGACCCAGGACACAGCATCGTGAGTGAGAAGTTTGGAAAATAACTGAGTGTGAGGAGAGGCTTGGTTGATTTAGAATGGAGAGGACTGGGGAGCAGGTTGGGGAAATGTGATAGCAATCCTGCACAGAAGAGCCAGAGTGTGACACCTCTGTATCCGACCCTGGACAGCCTCATCTGAAGAAAAGAGCAGGCATCAGAGAAAATTGTAGAGTTTAATTTTCAAAATACAAGGATAGCCAAACATTTAGATGAGTTCCTTTAAGTGTAAGACTTCATGTGTCCATTAGGCTGTCAATGCTGGAAGGTCCCACATTACTAATCCATCCTGAAGGCCCAGGCAGGTGAATGTTCTGTAAGAGATCCCTTCAGCCTGATCCTTCTGGGAGTCAGTCTTGCCAAAATCAGAGAAAAGCTGGGGGATATGCACCTGGAACCATGACAGTGTCAATACAAGAGATCTCTGTGAACTTAGAGTGAATCTTCCACCTTCTTCTGATCCTCACAGCTGTACCAGGTGGTTTTTTCTCAAAATTTGTTCACAAAGAGGTGCACAGGCAGTAAAAAAACCAGTATACTCTTAGTCTCCAGTGGCAATAACATGGTACTGCTTTCACCATTTTCTTTCAGACAGAGTTTGAAGAATTATTATATTAGAAATAATTTTCAGAGACATAGTAACCTTAGTCCTGCCCAGTACCCCAGGGTGTCTTTTTAGTTTTCAGCCCTGAAACAAATTCTTTTGGAAGGGTGATACTTGGCACTGAAATGAGAGAGTAAAAAGGTGATGGGTGAGAGGAGGAGGGCACAGCAGGTGTGCCCATGGCCAGAGTGCTCTGCCATTGCCCTTGATAAATTCCAAAATGGAGGATAACACCTGGAAGGAGGACAAGGTACCCAGATTTAATAGTAAACAACTGTCAAGAGAAAACCATTATTTTATTGTTTGCAAGCTGAAAGCACAGTGGATGCTAACACCAGGCTTCAGAGTGCAATGATCTCTGTTCGCTCTCCTAATAAATAATTTTCCTCATTTAGCCTGCCCCATGAAACAGCTCTGACTTGTTGGATTCCATGAATGTGCTGATGAATGTTCTCCCAGCTTAATGACTGCCTGTAACCTTGCTGCTCCCTCAACCAGTTGTTTATTACTGGCAGCTTTTTCCCCCTCTAGGAGATTGTTTATCCAACAACCAGGGCACTGCTACTGGAGCATTTCTAAAAAGATTATTCTGCTAATTATTCGGGTCATTAAATGAAAAGTGAAGCAGGCACCAGCTCTCAGCTTTGAGTTCCCCAATACAAGAATGTTCCTGTTACATAAAATCCCATATTTTTTAATTCTGCAGCACATAACTTTTTTGCAGCCTTTGAAGGAAGGGCTCAGCTCCAGCAGGTGTGGTTTGTTTGTAAGAAATGGAATTTTTTTTCTTTTTAATCAAAGATACATTCAATAATCACTGCATGCTGAAGATATTTCTCCTGCATCTTTGCACAACAGTTTGTGTTGTGAGGGGGAAAAACCAAAAGGAGCTGCCCAGGAAATACCAAACAGGCATCAGCATCATCCACAGGCAGACAATTCAACTATCCCCTCAAATACCAGCAGGTTTTGCCTGAAAAACATGGTTTTTTCTTCTTCCCTCATTACCTCAGGAGGCTGTGGAAACAGAGGCAGGCTAGAAGTCACCTGTTAGTCAGGTAGAAGGTTTCAGAAGGGATCATCAACTCTGTCATTGCTCACCACTACAGGGAGAAGGGGGCAAAGTCCCTGCAGTGCAGGGCTCATCCAGAGCTGCTCTGCATCCTTCACTGGCCTTGGTTTGGCTCACATCTTCAGAGCTGCACTGCAAGGAGCTGCAAAACTTTGTTAAAGACATGAGGAGGAAAGGCTGAAACAAGACCCCAAAGGAGGTGCACACAGATTTGACAGAAGGTGAAACAGCCAGGTCTGCAGGTGGTAACTGGGCTGTTTTGAGTAGCTGGTCAAGTGTCATGCCAGTGGCAGGGGACTTCAGAGGGACCTCAGTGACCTGGTGAATGGAGAAGAAGGTGGTAGATGAGCTTCAGTGGAGATAAAGCAGGTGATGCAGCTCTGTGAGTGTTTGACTGACTCTGACACTTGAAAGCACTGCCTAGGATTCACTTTGCAATGGGGTCATACAGAGGAAAGCTGTGTGTCTTGCTTCACCCAATAGGCAAGGATGAGGTGAAAACCAGCAAGTTTTACTCCATCAGAGGCTTCAGTTCAGGACTGAAAACACGATTCCCACAAAAACAACTTTTGAGAACTCCCTCGGGAAGATGCCCAGCAGCCAGATGTCCCCCAGTGTTTCCCAGCTCCATTGGGGACAGCAGCCAGCAGTGACTCTCACAGTGCTGCATGGGCCTGAGCTCTGGCAGATGCTGCAGCAGCACTGGCACCACTCATAGCCAGTGACAGGGGCTCTGGAGCCAAGGCCATGTGCTGGGGCTGTCTGAGGGGAACAGAAAAAGCCAGGTTTTGTTACCTCTGGTGCTCACAGAACAATTTGTTCACTCAAAATGTGCTGCTGGGAGCAGGTCCCTCCTGGAGAGGCACTGAGGAAAGCACATGACAATTGTCCTTATCAGCACATCTCTTGCAGTCTGATCTGAGCTTAATGAGACCCATTGCTCTTTAAATCACTCTGTCTTGTCACTAATTCCATTTCCAGCCCTACAATTGCTAAATATCTCTTCATGCACATATTTATTTGCTCCACAGTTACTATGAGGCTAACAACCCATCATGCAGTTTGCCCAGTCTCTGAGCTGCAGCTTTGCAAATTCATCAACAATGTTTACAATTAAAGAATGCAAGTAAAAGGCCATTTAACATCAATAACAGAAGGTAAAAAGTAAGTTATGGCTTCCCAAGGTCTCTCAGCATCTGCAACTCCCTTGTTAGCCAATGAAAGGCGAGGGCCAGGATTGTAAATTTGCTGCCTCTGACCTGGGCTTTGCCACAGGACCAAGTGTTTCATGACAAAAGCCCTGCCTACCAGAAATTATGTATTTGGGGAATGGTAGGATCAACTGCACTTTCAATTTTCTAGATGTTTCAGCCAGTGTTACTGTTTGTAACTGTAAGAAAGGATTCAGAAAATAACTAGTTGTGTTTAGAAAAGGCCTTGAGGATATATCCAAAGTAAGAAGACAAGGAATGGCATGCCAAGAAGTAGAATATTTCTATTGTATCAGCTTTCTATTAATAATAGCTGCACAGAGAGACACTGACATAGTTTCCAAGCACACAGAAATCCCCTCTGCCCGTTATGCTCCATATAAGTGATAGAGGAGATTCTATCATGAGCACTAATTCAAACCCACAGCCCCAAGGCTTCTCAACATTGAGTGTCCCCACTTTTTCAGTGCCTTTGTTGCTGCCATTGACAATATTGATCCCTTTTGTAGGGAAGGTCAATCCCTCCCTCTGCACAGCAAAACCCCCTCACTCACTTGGAGGGCTGGTTACAGAGGCATTATGTGCCCCCAGAGTCTCAGACTTTGGAAGAACCTTCCCACCACTCCATGTGTAAGTCAGGTATGATCCCTGAGCATAGACCAGGATTTACAATGGACAAATGTTCCACTTCTTCCTTCTGTCTGTTTGGAAGGAGATGCTGACAGTCCCTAGAGACTCACCAACCATCCTGGTTTGGAGACTACTGTGGTCCTCTCTCATGGAAATCTCTGCCAACAGCTCCCACTGCCTTTTATTCAGACACCTTTCCCCACACACAGGAGCTGCCCCTCTCAGCAGAAGGATGCTGAGGTCCTGCCACTTCTAGGAGAGGTTTTGTACCAAGAGCTAAATGTGATCTGCTGCTGGGATTCCAACCCTTGAGTAAATCCCACTGTACCCTGGCCACAGAGAGCCAACCCCAGGCAGAACTGTGCATTTAATGGTACCATAGGGGTAAGCAGTGCAGGCAGCAGCACCAGCAGGAGTGGTGCCATGGGCTCCCGATGCCAAGCAGAGTTAACCAGCAGCCTTGCCACCTCCTTTTCCTCCTCACCCTTCTCAGGATCTGGTTGTGATGGGAAACAACTGCAGCTCTTCCCCTTTTCAAAGAAGCTGTGCCAAAGCCAGTGCTACCAGGTGGGGAGAGCATCCCACTGCTGTCCCTTCACCCAGACAGGATTACACCTGCCCTGCAGCATCTGCCTCCAAACTCCCTGGGTCATTACTCTGCTGGGGGAAGCTTCAGGACACCCCAGCCCTTGCATATGGGGTCACAAGGAGTGTGTGCTTCAGTTCATCACTCTTGTACCAAGCAGCTGATTAGCAATTCTGCAGCAGCAAAACTGCACTGGCTGCATAAGCCAGGTTTAGATGGTGATCCTTTAAACAGGAATGATCTCTGTCAGAACAGCTTTCTTAAATCCTGAGAGAGATGCTGCTACTTGCACTTAATTGTTTTTCTGTGTATTAGCTATTAAATGGTATTAGCATAATAGGAACTCCCATTTACAGAGGAAGCATTTATCTGTGTCCCTTCACCAAAAAGTGGGTTTGATTAATTAAAAAAGGAGGGCGGATGGGATTGCTGTGGGGATTTGAATGTAAATGCACCAGCAGATGCTTCCTGATCCTCCCAGCAGAGTACATCACTTTTAATAAACTCGGAACAGATGGCTGGCTGCAGTGTCAGAGATGATACGTATCAAAGTGCTCTGCCCTCCCTCCCAGACAACTGTCCTCAAGTCTCAGATCCAGAGGAGTGAATCCTCACCTGCAGCCCACTGGCAAAGTTCCCTCCACCTCAGGGGTGCTGTGCTTACTCACTGCAGCCGTGGAGTCCAGCCAGGGATGTGCAGGTTTTCTGCTTCACGAGTCCTGGAAATGTGATTGAGGCACTTGCTGGAATGCAGAGCCTGTAGTTAGATTATCCAGGCTGCACAAGAAGCAGCAAGAGATAATGTTCAGCTAGTTAAAAGTTTAGGTTTCTTCTTTCTCCTCCATGGGAGCTGGATCCTGCTGACTGCAAACAGGAAAAGCTCCTCTTAGTTCAAAAAGCTGTCAAGCCAAGCCTGCAGGACTGAAGTAAGATCTCGCTGAAATATTTGGTGTATCAAAATTGCAACTAGAACTCTTTATGTGTTCACTGCATCTCTCGACCAAAAAGACAGGATAAGAATCCAATTTAAAATGGAAAAAAAAAATAGAAAATGAATGATCAATGTTTTCTTGGGTCTTTATTTCCTAGGTGCCTCTACAAAGAGGATTTTGTCCAAAGAGCAAACTGAGGCACTAGATGATTAAATGTGTTGCAGTGGTCATGTGGGAAGGGAATAGCAAAGCTGAGCATAGAAACCAGGTTGTCAGGCTTTTTTCACAGGCTGAAACATTTTCCACAGTTCCTCATGCCCATTACCTAACTCATTGCTACCTTTGTTAGTGCTGGTTTGACCCAAACTATGCAGTGAGTTTCCTGACTCCTTCACACCTATTTGCTGCCGGGTGCTGCCGCCTGAGCAGGCTGCTGGCAGTAACTGTGGGAGTGGCAGTCTCGGTGACTGCTGGAAAGGAAAAATGAGCTGTATGATTTGCTAGAAAATAAAAGGCAATTTTCTGAAAGCAGGGAGATGAGTCAAGCAGGTCTTTCTCTCTACTGTCATTAGGAAGGGAGAATGTTTTTCTTGGGGAACACTGCTGCTCAGGTCTTTCTGGCAGCTGTTTCAAAGACCATAGAATTAGGTTAACAGACTGATTTCTAGGTGTCTTTACCATCTGCAGCTCAAGCATCACAACCAAAGAAGAATACAGATCTCATTCCATAAAATAAGTTATGCCTCATGCACAGTGCTGGAGATAGAGAATGTCTGGGATCTTGTGATAAAATTTCCAGTGTGAAATCCTCATGAAGGATAAGGGCTGGCACTAGGAAGCTCTGTGTTCTGTGCTTGCAGAAGGAAATCTGGCCTTGGTGCAGCCTAGCACGAAGACAAGAGGGAATGAAATTCTAAGCAGAAAATGAAGATCTGTGCTGAGACTGCTTTTGAAACATCTATATTTTAGCCAAAGTACAACAGAAAAGCCACATGGATATTCAGCAGAAGGGATGGCAGACTGACAGTGGAATTTCCTGGAGAGGGTGATAAATATGCAGCTCAAAAGCCCTGACCCAGGTTCCCCTTTTCACCACACACCTCAAGGAAGGCTTGGATGAGCTATACTGGGTGTTGGTACCCAGAATTCTGTAGATTAGAGACAACAGCTATGGCAGGCAAGCCTGCAAAGCACAACATCCTGAGCTGCACTTTAAAGCACACCTAAATTGCCTGGTGCTGGTTAGGATGATGGGTGGACATTGTGTTCAGGGAAAGTGCAGGATGAAATTGAGCTCTTTCGAATTAAAACAAAAAAAAACAGGGCTGTTTTGAAGAAAACTGGATGGATAGGAAGGGGGAAAGCAAATAAAATATCAGGCAGGATATTCTAGAGATGAGAAAAGAAAACATAGATACTAGGCATTGTGAAAGAAACAGAGAGGTTTGAATGGTCTTGTGCAGCATCTCAGTGTGTGTGCATGACACAGTCCCTGACCAGCATGATCCCTGGGTATCACACAGCTTCCCACTGTGCTGAGCATAACCTCCAGCCTGTCCCTCCTATTGCATTTCAATAGACCTCTCCTATAAAACTATGTGCCCACTCATTTCTTGTTCTAAAGTAAAATATTATTGTATATTAGAGGAGTAAAATTAAGACAATGACAGTGTGATTGATATTGGGGGGGGGGGGTAAAAAATGCTTCATAAAACTTAGTCTCTACCAGTAAAATGGAGGCTTTGCTGCTGGATGAATGTCTGTCTCAGGAAGTTCTTTAAACTGTAGCAGGGACCATTGGCTGCAAGCATTCAGTGACTGCAAAATGAACTTTCCCATGAGTACAAACTCATCATTCAGCTCTAATAAGCCAAAGAAAAGTTTCAAATTAATTCATAAAGAAAAACAGCAGTGTCACCCAGGTTGTTGGTAGGAACAGAAACACCATGGTCAAGGTCACCCCACTAATATGGAGGAGTTCTGTGTCTTCAGGCAGAAGCACCATCTATGTATCTAAGGATTTCAAATAAGGATTTCAAACCAAAGCCCATGGCTCCTGCTGAAGCAAAGAGCCTGTCCCTGCATCACTCCAAAGTCCACGTGAATCCCACTGAAATCAAGAGTGTGTGTGAGGGTTATGGTTTAACAAAAAAGGAGATTAAATATGACAGTAAGCTTCTCATTATTCACCTGTTTATCTCTGCGGTACTGGTCAACATATCCCAAGGTCATTTCTGGTGCTAAAGGGATACCTCTAATATGAAAGATGAAAATGAAAATATCAATATCCCTCAAAAATGGGGAAGCACCTTCTCTTGGTGTGTGGGGCACAAGGTGGGTGTCTGCCTCTGAGCTGGGTAAACACAGCAGCAGCTGAAATAGATGAGCCAAGTCTCCAGCTCACTTTTACTCACTGCCATCATTTCCTTGCTTTGTGGTGGTTTTGTTTTACCCCTGAGGGTCTGACTTCTTTAATTAGTTTGTTGTTTTGTTTTGTATTTTTCATAGGAGCAATACATAAAAATTTCATTTTCTCATCTCTGGCTAAATAGAGGATAACAGCTTCGTTAGACAATTGAGTACCTTCCAATCAAACAGCAATACTTTCTCTCTGGGGAGCCTTCTTTAACCACAGAACACAAGCAGCTCCTGTAATTGTGCTGTTCTTGAGGCCCTCTGCAGGGGCAGCTGGGGCTGCTGCTTTTCCTGAGAGCACCTTTGGTGCAGCACAGGAGGGAGTTCTGTGCTTGGATTCACAGTGTAAATTTCCAATAGGCCCTTCTGCTCACCCACCTCCTCCAATTAATGAAGCTGCTCTCAGAATAAGAAAAATTCATTCCTTAGCCTAAGTGAAGGAATAAACTCCAGATGGTTGATGTTTTGAAGCAATTACATAAAATAAAATAAAATAAAATAAAATAAAATAAAATAAAATAAAATAAAATAAAATAAAATAAAATAAAAGTGATTGGGATATTCAGGAATGTGAACAAAAGGTCACATGTGAACTCCAAGTTCTCTTTGTGGCTATTGTACAATGTGTACCTGCTCTTTATAAAGGGTTAATAAAGCACCAACAGATGCAATAATAATTTTTAAAAAATGAGTAGCCCACAATCCAGATGGCTATAAACATACCAGTTGATGGTGGTAGAGATGGGCTTCAGCACAGTAATAATTAGGGCTGATCAAAATATGGAAGTGTTTCTGCAAAATATTTCAGTGAACCAGAACTGTTTCAGTTCAAAGGGTCTGAAAAATTCATCCCTATATTAGGAAAAGGTTTTTTTTTAAAAAAATGCCATTTAATTTCTGTTTTCATTTATTAAACCACAATCAAAGTAGATGCTAACAATTTGTATAATCATCAAAACCCATGAAAAATATCCTGCTACTCAACTTCCAAGGAGGGAGCTGCATTGCTGTCTGCACTGATCCTGCAGAGTTTAAACAGAAATTATTTAGGGCACTTATTTCATTGATAGGCTCGCAGCTGTTTCTCCACATTTTACAACAAATTCAAAGCAAGTGAGAACCACACTAATGAACCCCTAAAATAATGGGGACCACCTGCATGGGTTGGCACCAAGTAAATGAAGTTAAAAAGGAGCAGGTGGTGTCTGGAAACCAAGGAAATCACATATCCTTGCAGGGAGGGCCACAAGTACTTGCCTTAAGAGGTCACCTCTGGTAGGAGCTGAGAAGAGCACCAAGAGCACTGCTCCCCCTGTCCCTGGACAAGCCAAGTTAAGGCTGCACTTAAGCTGCTAAGGACAGAGGTGATGCAGAGCCAGTACAGGAAACAGGAGAGTCACTCTTGCACTGGGGTCACAACAACCCCACAGTGCCCCAGGCTGGGACAGAGTGGCTGCAAAGCTGCCTGGTGGAAAAGGACCTGGGGGTGCCCTTTGGCATCTCCCTGAACATGAGCCAGCTGTGCCCTGGCGTCCAAGAAGGCCAATGGCATCCTGGCCTGTGCCAGCAATGGTGTGGGCAGCAGGACCAGGGCACAGATTGTCCCCCTGAAGATACAGAATTCAAATTTACTTCCTGTCTTTACTTTTGCTGATGAACAACATTGACTGATGTCTTTTTCCTTTTTTTTTTCTTTAAAGCATTCTCTGAGCAGGTGTTCCTCCTTCTTACAGGTGTTATCCTCACTATTACCTTTACTCCTTGCCTAAATACACTTAAATGATATCCTTGCCTCTGGGGAATGCATCCCAACCTCAGGGATGGAAGCTAGGTCTAGACTTGAACCCAAAACCCACTGGAAAGGATAAAAGTCTTTCTATTGATCTATGTTTGGGTTCAGGCTCTTAATGAGCAATTTAGTTAGAAATGCAAATAGCACATTTTCTCCTTACATTTCCAGTTTCTCACTGTGTGAATCTGCCAAGCAGCTGCAACATTCCCCTCAGTACAGAAAGTCATGTACTCAATGCAGTTTTAAACACAAAGTGAGCATAGTAGCCATTTATTTTCTCTGCCTGGGGGAAACCTTCCTTTTTCTGCTCTTTTGGGATTACACATGATAACAGTTGCCTCCTACATGGCATGGAAGACATGGATTTCACAGGGATTTCACCATGTTTTTGGTTATCTAGCTGCCTCCATCAAACAAAAAGCTGTTGAGAGCCAGCAGAACATGTTTTAGTAAAACTCTGGAATAAAAAAAAAACTGAAAGAGAAGCATGGTCTGGATATTTTCCCTGTTGGTTTGGGTTTTTTTATCCCCAAAAAAGTAGAAAGTGTGGTTTGTCCTGACACATTCTCCCAAGCACTTAGTAGCAGAGACTGAGTCTGAGCTCAGCTGAGTACAAACAGAGGAGATCTCTGCAAGGTCAGGGGTGGCAGTGGTCCAAAGCCTTTCCTCCAAACAGAGCAAACTGGGAGCTGCAGGATTTCTTTGGGATCTCCCAGATTTTCTTTGGGCTCATCCTGCAATGTGGAGAAATCTGTCTGGACTATTTTGTCTGCAGAGCATATAAATGAGGTGGGTTCAGCAGAGACTTTGATGCATTTGAAGGTGCCTCATGCTGCTGTTCTCTTGCCCTACAGAAAGTAATTGGGCTGCTCCCCAAGGACAGGCACAGCAAACCCTACTCTCCTGTGAAGAAAAAGCATTGGTCAGGTAAGAAACCTGAGCTCCTGCAGGCTGAAAAAAAGCCCAGTAATAGTAATTTAAGATTCTATGGCTGTTCCTCAAGCTGCTCTGTGCTGATGCTCTCAAGCAATTTAATACCTGAAAGGCTACCTCCTCCTGTTCCTTGCTTAGTATAGAAGAAAAAGGCTTGCTGTGCCTGTAAAGAGAACATTCATTAACTAGCATTAACATGCAATTTGATGTTCAAAAACTGCCTTACCAACAGAACATCTGAAGCAGGAGCCATCTGCACTGCACAGGCTACCCAAAGCTCTGCTCAGGCTGTGCAGAGAACGGCCTGACCCAAACCAGGCTGAGTGGATGGAGGGAAGGGACCGAGGTGCCAGCTGAGACCAACAGGGTGGGAATTCTTTTCTTTGCCTTATCTAGACTGAGTCGTTTCCCTGATGCAGTCTAGAGCAACTCTTCACTACTGACTTGCTGCTGGAGCATGTTTAAACCCTCCAGAAATCCTCCCTGTCCTCTCCATAATGTCTTTTATGTGAGGGAATAATAGATCTCCAAGGATACTGATTCCTGAAACATCTGTGTATGGCCATTCTCAAAGTGAAAACCAAGCTTTTTCAGGTATCCCCAGAAAGTTTCTGGGTCATTGAGTGAAGACTAAAAATATCCTACTGACAGTACTCTAGTGAGAGCAGGATAACCCAGGATCTCTCTGCATTATGTTATAGGTAATTATATGCTGTAGGTAATTAACCTATGGGACTCACTGGCTAGTAGCCAGGCCTAAAGGAGCCTCATGAGAACCAGACGACTGACATTGTTTCTCCTGGAAAGGACATGAGTAAGAGAGAAATGTAAATATCATGAAAGCCTCACTGAATTAGGGAAGAAAAAGAGGTTTTGTCTTTCCCAGGTTTAGAACAGAAGTAATTTAAAAATAACAGATGAGATATTTTTTGCTGCGTTTAAGCAAGCTGTGGCATTTAATGCCATAAAGCTGAGGGAGGTACCAAATCTGAGAAGAGACTCTCAGAGGGACAATCAAACTAGCTACTTTTAATTAACACTAGAACACTGTGTAGCACTGGAAAATAAATATCAGGGCCAGTGCCCCATTTTTGGGAGGCTTGGAAGCTGGGATTCAGCCTGGCACACAGGCAGGAAGAGGAGCTAGTCCCACCCCAGCCCTTGTCTCTGCCTCTGGGTCTCCAGGTCCCTACTCCAACCCAAAATAGCAAGTGTTGTGTCCCTGTGCTCCATATCTCCAGGTAGGCGGCTCCAGGGATGTGCTGTTGTCACTGTTTGAAGAATAATAATCTTGTGGGGACAGTAGTGCCCCGAAAGTCCTTAGGTCTGGCTTTTGGGACAGAGATATGTCAGCAGTACATGCATGAACCCTCACACCTTTCCTTCATCCTTCTGCAAGAGTGGCAGGGGAGCAGGCTCTGTGCTCAGTTGTCTTTTCATCTCTTTAAGTGCATTGCTTCCCCTGTGAGCAAAGGGAGATCAAAGAAAGCATCCAGAATGGAAATTGTTGATGTGTTTCATGATTCTAAACCTTGCCATTGTGGGGGAGGAAGGGGGGGGGGGGGAAGGTTCTAATTACAATTGCTTTTTAATTAGGGATTACCATTTCATCTCCATTAACTGGAAAAGTTAGCACAAGTGCACCTAACTTACATCTCAAAAAAGCCCCTTACCATGTTCATGCTCACAGCATTTGGGCTCTGGCCTTGTGGGCACCCCAGCCCAGGAGACCCACATACCCCTGTGGCTCACTTGGTTTTCACTGAGCAACTGGCCTGGAATGGACAGACAGATTGGGTACAGAAAGAAAGAGGAATAAAAGTGATCTCTACAAAATATACCGGGCAGTCAGTCAACGTTCAGAATCTGGGCTGATGATGCTGGCTGGGGATCCATCTGTTGGCTGTGAGCTGCTGGCAGAGCAGAGGCTCTCTGATGGGCTTATGGACCCCCAGAACAGGAGTGCTGCTCCACACACCTCAGTCACTCCTGTCACTGTTTTTTTCCCTTAACTCATGAACCCTGTTAGTGTCTGCAGGTCAGTAAACAGCACTGCCTGTCTCCAGCTTCAGAGCTAAGTAAACAATATCAATTATGTTCCCATGATCTTGTTTAAGGCCAGTCTAGAACTTACAGAATTGTTTTATCTTACTGAATATGTATATCAGCATCAGACAAACTTTGCTGTCACAAGTCAAATAGAACCACAGCCAAAGGAACAATCAGTGATTTCCAGAGGAGGCTGTTTGAGATCCCTGTTCAGGAAGAACCTCTGTCTCCACACCTTTTTGCACATTCAGTAGGGCTCACAGGAATCAATGCAGGTTTTCTGTAACTGCCAGGTAAACTGACCATAGTATTGGAAGGATATGACATTTTCCAGGTTGATGTTTGAATAACATTTAGAACAATTATGTTGAGATCCAAGCTATTTGTAAGGGTGTCCAGATGGTATTCTGTGATCACTACAGAGAAGTCTCTTCTTCCAGCAGGGAATATATTCCATTTGCTGTGAGAGCTGTGCATGCCAGGCAAGGATAAAAATGGATAGGCAGAGCTAGCTACTGTCAGGTTTGGCACAATGATGGGCTTTTTTTATGGGGTGTAAGTAAACCTTTCAACAGGAAAATAAATTCATTTCAGGTTGGTGCAAGGATAGTCTAGACTAAGAAAATCAAAGCAAGTCAACATCATTTTGCCTCTGACCTGAAAAAGAAGAGAGGACTGCCTTTGAGCAGTCAGATGAGTATTCACAGCAGCAATCTGAGCTTTGAAGCTTACTTCTATTTACAGGCAGACAAGCAAGGCTTGTATGAGGGAACTGAGAGCTGAGTGTGACTGACTACGGTGGGAATGAAGAAAAGATGTGATGTGGAGGTTTTAATAGACTTTGTTAGTAATTTTGCAATGAGCTTACATTCAAGTTTTTCAGTCAAACAGTTATCAATTGATTTTATATACAAGAAGGTAATTGTTGCCTATTTTTTGCTTTGTGTCCTTTTGGTTAGGATGTGGTATTAGCTGTGCCTTGGCTTCAAACCTTTTTGATATCTTCATGAAAATGACACTTTCCCTCTTTATGGGCCTCAGTATCTGGATCTGTAAAATCACAGCTGTTTGAAATGCAGTGTCAGTGTTTCCAAGCACAGAAGAGGAGCGAATTCTTAACCCAGTTTCAGCCAACAAATTAGACAACAAAGCTTTTAGAGTAACTCACAAATACAAGATCCTTTGGATTCATTTCCTGAATTCTGAAATAAAGTAAAAAATATTTTATTCTTGAGAATTGCACTTAAGCCACATAATCTCTCAATCAAATGACCTTATGCATAGAAAGATCATATATCAATATGGCTTTTAAGCTGACCCTCCTGTTCCCTCAGCTCAGAGCATGGATAATGCAACAGTCCAGGGTGGCTGCCTCCGTCCATCAGGACACTGCCATCTTCTCAAATCACTTTCAGGCTGGGAAGGCAAATATTTCTTTGTCCATCTGCACATGTTATGTTGGTAACTGCAGGCAGGTCATGGTCTATGGCTCTCCACAGTCCCAACAGCACTTCATGCACCAGAAATTGTGCAGCTATAAGGAAAAATGGAATTGTTCTCTATAGACATCAACAGCTTTTTTTATAAGGCTGGAAGTAGTCACAAATGTCCATCTTCACTTCTTTGCCACTCATTGAAGATCTACTCCTCTTTTCTATATACTAAAACACAAACTACTGTAGAGACTCACAAACCTGCTCTTTCCTTGTAGTCTGCTCCAGGCATTGCCTTTCTCTGAGTGGCAAAATACCTTTCACTTTTTTATTTGATCACGTTTGCTCTTTTGACATAAATCTTTCCCTGGCATGCTTTACTGTGACAGTTCCTAATATAGCTGTGCCTAATGAGACAAATTCCAAGAGCAGAGGTACTGATTGCTAGATTAACAGTTTCATATCCATTTTTCTTGGGGCAAGAAATGGAAAAATTAATCATCCATCATGTTCTATTACAGCGGAAGTATGCATGCCATACCTGGAAAGCACTTAGCTTTTCCTTTGCAATGAATTTAATGGATGCAAGACCTCACCTTGAGAAAGAGAAGAAAAAAAATTGGTTATGGGCACTACATATCTTATTAAATGTCTCAAAAAGAGGCCCCAGAGAAGAAAATGACTTCATGTAAGAAATTGGATTAGAACTGAGATATTTATTGCCCCAATAAGATCAGCATTTATACGTAAGGACAAGTAAATATCGACTAGGAAAACAGAGCCTGATAAGCAAATCAATCTCACTTAAGAATATATAGGAATTTACAAGCTTAATAATGCTCAGTTTTTCAGACTCAGAGGCTTCTGTGCTCTGGTGTATCCTGAATGAGGAAAAGGTCCCCATCCCTCCTCCCCAGTAAATAATTCAACAACACACACATCCTGAAACAAAAATGAAAAAATGAAAAAAGAAACCCCAAAACTAAACAACACAACAACAAAAAAGAAAGGATATCTCTTATTCCTGGAGGTTCCCCATGGAACAAGTACTGTCATGGGTGTTCATTTCATAGACTTATGAACATTTAACCATCCATCACTGCCATCCCCAAAGCACTGTTCAGAAGATCAATTTATTTCCATATTTTCTCTGCATTTAACTAGAAAGTGCAACAGACAAGAGGAGCTCTGATTTTGTATGAATGGCCTTTTACAATCTAAATGTGTCTTTTGAAGTGTGCATTTAGATCAGATAGATAGAAGAGGACATTTGGGAATACATTTCCATGTGCACCTGGAAAGAGAAAGGGAAAACAATGGTGCAGTCTGTACTGCCTAATCTCATAGAAAAGTTGTTGTTATCTTAGACCAGATGACAAGTGATGACCTCTTAGATTCTCCCTAATTCCTTGAGCAGAGTGAGGCAGAGTGGGGAAGAAAGATGGTGCATTTTTCTGAATTTTGTTATCTGGTCTAAGTCCCTGCATTTTGTGACCTCTGAAATTGCTTGAGGGATCGAATGGAGTAGCAGAGCTGCTATTCCTGAAGAAGCATTGTCCAAAAGAAGCATTGGAGTCACTTTAAACAAAGAATCCAGCTGGCTGACCTGACAGATACTCCACCCAAAAAATAGACAGCCATTTTTTTTCAAAAGCATGGAAACCCTTGTGAGTAAGAAAATTACACAATTTGTTGTTTCCTTTCTTCTCTTGACAATGCAAACTGGCAGCCAGGGTAATCTTGGTTACTTCAACTTTAGAGTGCAGGGTATAACTAAAGAGTGTTATAAAGCTTTGAACAACGGGTAGCAACCTATTAGAATTTTGCATGGAGACTCATTGGTGGACAGCAGAAGCACTGGCCTTTGATCTTACCCCAGATAATATCCTACTAACAAACTTTTCATAGAACTGCTGGGACTTACCATGTCCATTAGCAAGCCCTTTTCATGGTTCGCTGGAGTGGTGGTCTTTAAAAGACATCTAAAAATTTCAGCACCTGTTCTAAACTTCCATGATCAGTGAAAGACAAGGAGGTCCTGAGAGGGCAAAACCATCTACAGATTGCAATGCTGGCCGGGACACATGAGGTGCCTCACGTTTGGCTCCAGGTACACAGAGAGAGGGCACATGTGCAGAGGTGCTGCAGATTGCCAGTGTCGGGTGAGATGCTGGAAAAGCAGTGTCCTGGAAACACCTGCCAGCCTTCCTGCGCCTGCAATGGGAGCAGATGGAGCAACCAGAGCCGGACACCCTTGCACGGGCAGCCCGGGAGGTCGGGGCTCCTCCGACACCCGGCGAGCGATGGAGGCTGATGGGAAGCCTGTGTGCGAGGGGAGGGGGCAGAGGAGGAGGTGGCTTCCTCCTGACGCCATTTCCGAGGGCTGAGATATATAAATGAGCCGCTTGCTGCAGTGCCCCATCTGGGATCTTCAGCCAGGGCACTGGCGTAGATACGCACGCTCCGTGCTGCTCTCCCCCCGGCACCTCGCCTGGAGCCCCCACGCCACGGCAGTCTCGTCCTCTACCCCTTTCTCCCTGCCTCCATCCCGCCAGCACCATGAGCCGGCCAGAACTGCTCGCCGTGCTGCTCCTGGCCGTGCCGGGTAAGTGGGGCTGGGACGGGTCCGTGCCCCCCCGGGCCCCTGGCAGCGCTGCCCGTCGGCCTCGCTCCGCCCGCGCCGCCAGCACCGCGGACAGGGCCGGCCCGGCCCCTTCAGCACCGCGGACAGCGGCCGCCGCAAGGTCACTGCGAGCGCCGCAGGCCTGCCAGCCTAGGCACCTTCCCTTCCCTTCCCTTCCCTTCCCTTCCCTTCCCTTCCCTTCCCTTCCCTTCCCTTCCCTTCCCTTCCCTTCCCTTCCCTTCCCTTCCCTTCCCTTCCCTTCCCTTCCCTTCCCTTCCCTTCCCTTCCCTTCCCTTCCCGGCACAGTGCACACATCCAGCTGCTGCACCCAGAGACCACTTCCATCAGAGAGAGTTGCCCCTTTTCTCCACTCCCATTTTAGCAGAATAATGTTTCTCTGCTTGTCTTCCAGATGAGATGAATAACAAGTTCTCCTTTTTTTCCCTCTCCCCTTGCCTTACAGCTGTCTCCCTTCCTGTGACAAATGACATGAATAAAGGCGACACTAAGGTAAGGCTGAGTCTGTAGTAGGTCAAATGAAGAGAAAGGATGTGATGTCTCACCTCCACCTAGGTGGTTGAGTTTGGGCCACTCCCACTGAAATACCCTGTAGAAAGTGCCAGGAATTTGCATGAGATCCCCCAAGCAGGATCCACCTCTGCTCCCTTCCTAACAGAATTTAGCCTTTGTGCATCCACTTCTGGACAGGCAAGGAAGTCCTTCAGGATGTGACAGGGGGATGAGGCAAGCCTGTTTAGAGAGGAGATGGAGGCTGGGTAAAACTCTCCTTAGTCCTCCTACTTTCAGCTTTTCAAAGCTCCCAACAGGAGGTGACTCAGGGGAGAGTGGGGGGAGATGTGATTCAGGAACTGTGTGTGTTTGGAGGTGTATACATCTGAGTTTGTGTGCTACTTAAACATGCATGCTCTGGAAAAATAGGCAACTGGTACTCTCAGCTTGCTAATCCATCCTCAGCTCCTGCTCAGCCTGTCTGGATGGCTATCAGCAGTGCAGGACTTGGCTGACCTCTCCAGCCCTCCCTTACAGGCTTGTGTGCACATATCTGTGTCACACCCTCCAACATTTATAGCCACGCTTCACAAACGTGCACTCCCAGTGGCCTTTTGGCTCCTAAATGCTTGGAGAGAGGGGTTTGCCTGTGTTTAGCTGTGTCAGACATGACTCCCTGACCCACTCCCTTCCCCATCTTTCTTATGAGCTGATCTCTCGGCTGCCCAAATGAATTTTTATTTTTTTTTAATTCATGTCCACAAAGGAAACTCCAGCATTTTTGCTTTTTACTTCTTGAACCATTTTGTGTTATGAAATCCTCTAGCCACGCAATGTTTTTTCCCAGGCAGCAGCAGGGGAGGGCACACTGATGCCAGTCCCAGCCACAGGCCCCACTGCAGTTACCTGCAGGGTGTGTGCCACGAGCAACACCTCCCTGCGTCCTGTGGGACGTGCCTGGGCTGCAGAGCAGTTGCTTTGCTAAGACTTTTAGCCTGCTTAGCCCTTGCTGGGACAGAGCCATGAGCTGTGAGACTCTGGGTGCCTTCCTCAGGCTGTGTGCTGCTGAGGAAGAGGATGAGGGACAGGCACTTAGCCCTTCAACTTTCCATGCCAGAGTGGGCATCTGATGGGACAACCCATTAATCATATGATCCTCCTTGTGAGGTCTCTTCCCCAGGATATTCTATGTGTTAAAAATGGGCACTTTTGTGGCCATTGGTGCTACTCCATGGAAATGCTTCCACCAAGAAAGGACTTTCCCAAGACTGCCCCCCTTCCCTGGGTATTACACTGACACAGAGAGCAAAATCAGCTTTCTTTTGGATTTGCTGCCATTGGAAGAAGCCATTAGGGCTTCACCATCCTTTGAGACACAGCATTTCATGGAAGGAATTCCTGGTCTCATGGAACAGATTAGGGCAGGGATATCATCACATGAATACAGCAACAAGCACTGCAGCTCTTCCTACACACCCTGTTCTGTGCCACCAGCATTTGTGGGTGGCTCAAGGCTGTCTAATGGGTAGTCAGCACCTGCAGGCCTTTCCTGGACAGCTCATCAGACTTTCCTTACACCAAGGGCATTCCATAGGGAGCTGAACAAGACCAAAGCATTTACAATGTCACTGGTGTTTGCCCACTCTTGTGCTTGAAGGATATTATTTCTCAATTACAACCATACATTTTAGAAGGACAAAGCTGAGCTCAAATGTGGAGAAGCCTGTCCTTGTAAGGGCACAACCCTTTGGAGATTTCTCTGAAGGGACATTGTGAGCTGCTCTTAAGGATCTAGTTACATGCTCATGGTTAGATGATAGCTATGGCAAAATTCCAGTCTGAGTTTCTGCACTGGATTAATTACATTCATTTGGAAAGGATCTCCTCCATTTCCTGATGCAGGCTGTTGTTTCATGACCTTGTGAAGTCCCCCTCTGCAAGACCTCCTCTAACAGAAGGACAAGGAGAGTGTTGTAGGATGACTGCACTGCTCATTTCATTACCTTACACAGCTCCTCCACAGAGCTGAATGTATTTCTGTGGTGAGTGATGTGTCTCTTTGTGCTCAGACAAAGACCTTAGATCAGCTCAGAAGTCTTAAAAAAGCTTGAATAGAAAATTTCATTGAACCAGAGTCTTACTTCTCATGCTGAGAAAGTCTTAACTTCTGAAGCTGCATCAAATACTGCTATAATAAGTGGGTCCAGAGGTTGGGAAACATGAGAGGGAAATATCAGATTCTGGAGTTTTTTCTATTTAAAGACACAGTAACTCAAAGTCATCTAAAATCAGTATTAATGGATCACTTGTGATATAGGAGAATTATACCAGGGAAATCCCCTTGCTTTTTTTTTTTTTAATCTTTCCTGTAGCATTTTTAATCCATTAGGCAATTCCTTCAAACTGTGTAAGGTGTAGAGTTCAACATTTTATGGCTGTGATCTGCAAGAGCAGAATTCTCTCCTTACACAGGGTGAGAATTTGCCCATTCCAGCTGTCCAGTGAATATATCCAACTGCTTCAATGAACAGCATTGTGGATGACTGGGGACTGCTGACTTGTGTTTAATTTCTACTGCAGCCACAGCGCTCTGCTCTCCTGAGAATGGTACATTGTGAGGGAGGTCAGGGCTCTCAGGGCTGCCTGCTGCAATCATCAGGAGAAAGAGGTTCAGTGAGTGAATTTTTTGCCTCCAAGGCTTAACTTGTATTCTTTTTTTCAATTTAGCCTCTCTTTTTTCCCACAGGCAATTGCGAACCCTGCATTTTTTCTAGATTGCATTATAAAAAATCACCCTTTTGAACTAAGCAGCCTGATTCCTACCCTACCCATCAGCACCAGACTGTAGTGAATATTTCTGTCCTGTGTGATCATTTGGGTCTATGTGACCATACACTAGGGCTCCCAGCAGTGTCTTGGCATGGCAAGGATGCCTGCAATCTCAGTGCAGGTGGCAAATTACATAAATAACGCTCCTGGTCTTACACCAACAAAGCAGGCTGCTGGAAAGGGTGGGCCCAGAGCTCATCCTGTCTGAGAAGATGTGTCAGAGCTTCTTTGCTTTCAGAAGACCTGTCATCATGTAGAGCTCTTCCAGTCTTTAACAGATGGCTTGAACACTCAAAGCACAAGGTCAAACACTTCTCCAAAGTGTCTTGTCCTTTCTAGGGCCTGAGAGCAGTATTTCTCACCTGTGTTTGAAAGTAGTTTGCCTCACCTCACCTTCCATGCCTGGCTTCAATCTAACTATGATGTCTTTCCCAGGGTTTGAAGAACTTTTAAGATTTCACGGTCATCTATTGAACAGCTATGACCACTTTTTGCTCTCTACAACCTCCCGCTGAGTCCTTTTATGAGATGGAGGTTGAGATATATTGACTTAAAATTGGATGATTTTGGATTTTCTGTGTATATATTCAGATACCCTTTACTCTCCAGATGTGCTCAGACTCTGGTGTGGTCTGAAGCCATGCAATCCTCAGCTAAACTGAGTGTGACGTGGAAGAAGCTCTTTCCATTGTCACGTGTAATTTCCTCACTTCTCAGTTGCAGGAGGCACCTTCTGTTCCTGAGCCAGGGAAAACAAGAACTGAACATTCAGTTCCAGCTTGACCAGAAAAGCAAGAAGATCTGTGCCATCACCTGCTGTACTTTAGCCTTGGTAAAAAGTAGGAACAAAAGACAAAAAACCAGTTCTTTAATTTGTATTTTTGTCTCTTTCTAGGTGATGAAGTGCATTGTAGAGGTCATCTCTGATACTTTATCTAAGCCAAATCCCCTGCCGATCAGCGAGGAATGCCTAGAAACTCTGCGAGGAGGTACTGCCTCAGACTTAGTGCTGGGCATCAGCAAAAGCAAATCTGCCAAGTAGGGCTGGTCCTGCCCTGACCAACTGAGCCCTGGCCCCTGGACCCCTGTTAAGGGTCCCTGACACGTTCACCTTCCTCTTCCACTGGGCTGTACTGGGCCCCAGGAGCAGGGATGGAGCCACTGCTTGTCCCAGGCCATGCCTCATGCTGGCACTGTGGCCACAGGAGTGACATCAAACTGCCTGGTCCTCATAGGACCTTCCTGTTGTCTTAATCACATGGTTAGATGTGAGAGCGAATCAGACCAAGGGAAAGAAAAGAGCAAATGAAGAGGGAGTGACATTTGGGTTCTGTTTCATTTCCTGGGGTTGGGGGGAGATTTGCTTTGACTACTTTCTGTACCAAGTCTCCCCTGTTGCAGATGAGCGAATTATTTCTATCCTTCGCCACCAAAACTTACTGAAGGAACTTCAGGAAATTGCTGCACAAGGTATAGTGCCAGTATATTTTCTGGGGAATGTAACTATAGGGAAGATTGTTTTCTTATGTTGTAGTCCCTTATAGTGTTTTATTGTTTGGTTGGTTTTGTGTTTGTTTTTTTATTTTATATTAATTTGAGATCATATAAATATGCCCTAGGAAATGTCGTTCCAATATTTTCAGTGAGATTGTGTCAGTGGGGACAGGAATTTTGTTTATCATAACTCCAATATGTATCTGATAATTTCAATAGCTATCAATGTAACTTGGCAGTGATGTAGTCTCAAGACATTTTGAGGTGGGAGAGCTCTAAAAGAAAACATTGTAATCTAATTCAACAAATAATCACCAGCTCTCAAACTAGAATGAAAGGTAAGAAAACTTCCACTGTCTGTGCAGCTGGAGTCTAGCACTAAACCCAGGTGTGGCAGCAGGGAAGCTTCACTGAACAGTAAGACTTGCACCTTAAAGACCCCAGTGAAAATATTCTTGAGCTAATGGGTATTTTTTGATGGCTTACTTAACTCAAATGCAAATTTCTTTGGTTTGGAGAGGTGCAGGTCAATTGCACTGGTCAATGTGGGAGCAGCAGCAGCACCATGGAGCTGTGCCAAGGAGTGTTGAGGGAATAAACGGACATTCTTGGGTACCCAGCTGCCCAGAGCCAACATGCAGATCCCAGGCAAGGCTACTTTAGAGCTAGTCCAGACCCCTCTGTTCAGGTGAGGCTGCAACAGGGCTGTCCCCAGGCTGCAGGGAGAGCAAAAAATCGTGAAGTCGGAGTTGGGAAAGAGTCTCATGCAGCTCCCAAAGCCATATTTTAGTCACTACCCAAATGGTGAGGGGCCAGATGCTCAGTGACCTCAGATGGGTTCCATGGATGCTCTGCTGATCCAGAAGAAACAAGACATGGTTTCTTCAGTATGCTCGGATATGGCTGCCCAGGCACACCAGGGATTTGAGGAGAAGCACTCAGAAAGCAGACAGGCTGTGCCACTCAGCATGGAGTCCATGATAAGGGACTTGTTACATGGAGATTCACCTTTTTCCACTCTTGCCTGAGCCCATCACACCACTCAGTCCCAGGGTAACATGAGATCCAGCCTACAGATCACAGGGACTGGGGGTGGAACAGTCTTGTAGACCAAGGGAAAAGCAAAGGTGTTAATTTTGGTGTCCTCTGTGCTGGGGCAGCTGGTTCTGCTCAGGCTGGAGAGCCCACACCATTGAGTTCTGGGCTACAGAGGACTGGGCTGGCAGCAGTGGCTCTTGCTCTTGCATTAAGGCACAGAAGCAGGGCATGAGCTGGTTTAGTCAGGGCTTGTTTTGCTTGCAGATCCCATTGCTGGTTGCCAGGACAGCTGCAGCCTAAGCTCCAGCTCATGCTGCCTTCAGACACCTCTCTCCAGGGTGTTGTATTTTTCTAGCAGGCTCCATAACCCCAGAGCTAAGGTATGGGGCCTTAGGAGCCCCAGACCACCCCTGCAGTGGGAATGAATGCTGCTTCTTCCTCCCAGCACACAGGGGAGAGGGGCTCCCACAACCAGGCTGGAGGATACAGGAGCTCTCAGTGCTCACCTCAGAGGTGCATAGGCAGAATCTGGCAGAAAGCAATTTTTATCTTTCAGTACTCTGGTGATGAAGTCTTTTGTTGCTCTCAGTGTGCTGCAGTTCATCACCTCTTATTCCCTAGATCTCCATCAATATTAGTTTTACTGGCAACCCTGCATCTCTATTTAGAGACCATTTTCCTTCCTGCAGATGATGTTTTTGATTGTGGTTTTGTTACTGCAGTTGATTCGCGTACCCTTCAGCCTCACTCCTCCCAGCTCCCAGGTGGATTTTTCCCACAGCAAACATAAGGGGCACAGAACTATTTTCCTAACTCTGCTTTCTGAAACACAGAAGGAACTGTTGCCTTTCCCTACCTTTTGTTACTTGACACAGGTGCCAATGAGAGAACTCAGCAGCAGAAGAAAAATAGCGGCTTTGAAGATGAACTTTCCGAAGTCCTTGAAAGTCAGAACAACAAGAACAAGCAGAGAGGTCAGTGTCAGCCTCCACCCCCGGGAAATCCAGGTCAGGCTGTAAACAAGGATCTTCTTCCAAACAGCCTTGATATGTCCATCTGCTTCTCTTTTCTTTGATGCTGCTGCTGACACATACAAGCAACCTGGTGTTTGCTTTGTTCTTATTTACCAGCTCAAACAACAGTAGTCTCTGAGCTACAGTAACTAGTGATGGTCAAGTTACTAAAGTGATACTGACTTTTCCACCCTGCTGCTGACACTTTCACTCACTTATAACACTTAAGTCACAGCCATGGAAATCCCACACTGAAAGAGTCAGTGATACAGGCAAGGGTGATCTGGATTTTTGCCTGTCACCCTTGTTTCCAAGCATCTAAGATATTAAGTAATGAGTCTTTGAAGGGAAAATTGAAACACACACAGTGCACACATCCGCACAAAACACCTGTACCTTGGAAAGATCACCTTCAGCTGGGATTTCCCCTTGCCAGTGTTTCTCTGGCCTTACTACAGACAGATTAGCAGAAAGGAGGGGTTGGCCCCTTCCCTTTTCCTTGTCAGGAAGATACAATGCAAATGTGGGGTGATGTGACTCCTCATCCAGCAGCAGCTGGGTGTCCATAGAGGGTCTCAAGCAGCTCTGGGGCACATGCTGGCCCACAGTAGCACAGCACTGCTATGACACTGAAACTGCTTAGAGCAATGAGGAGTGACACCCCCAGGGGCTGCTGCTGCAGCCAGCACCGCCAAAATCCAGCAGGTAGGATGGTGGCACTGCATCTCCCAACTGCCAAGACACACCTGAAACTCTTGCTCTGGCAGTGTGGAGGTGAAGGAAGACTAAGTGAAGATAAAATGTGGCACATAGCCCAACCAGGCCTACTGACAGTCTGGTGAAACCAGCACAGTGTCACAGATGGCCACCAGCCTAATGTGACCAGTTCTCTGCATCCCTTCATCCTGGCAAACTCCTCAGCCCTCCTTGGGGCTACACTTACCTTGACAAATCTCTCTAGCTTTTAAACTCCTTTTTTTTTTTTTTTTTGCAAAGTGTTTTCTCTGGCTAATGGTGTTAAAAGAGGCCAGTCTCCTTTTAGCAAGAGCAAATACTCAGCCCACATGAAGCTCCTGCTGAGTAGTTCCTTTGCAGCAGCAGAGACACCCCTCCTCCCTCCAGCACCCTGTGAACAGGGCTGGCTGCCTCCTCAGCCTGCTGGGAGAAATAAGGATGTGATGTGAGTGCAGCAGAGCAGGGAGAGCCGTGCAAGTGCCATATTACACTCCTAAATAATTTAATTTTACATGCAGTCTGGTTTCATGCAGGGTGAATTCGTGGCTGGCATCTGAAGAGATGGTGATGAGGACTGTGCTGCAGCAAAACACTTCAGCATATGTTTTACTTCAGCCTTGCAAGTCTCTCTCCAGGAGCACAGGCACCAGAGACAACGCTGCCTGGCTTGAATGCAAGCATATGCTGAAGTGACTTGCAAAAGGAACATGGGCTGGCTGAGCAGATTGCTGAGCAGGGCTGAAGCTCCCTGAGAAATGCTTGGCCCTTGCTGGTTGTGAAATGAGCTCTCAGCAGAGGTGTGTCTTGTTTCCCCTCTGCAGATGCTGCAGGGGAGCACCCTGAAGAGGAGCAGCCCACAGGGTCCCTGGCTGAGCTGGCAGCACAGAAGCCCCAGCAAAATGAAGACTCAAGAGAGGAGGAAAAAAGCCTGGAGGAGAGGGAACCCAGGCCATGGGATACCAACCCTGATGAGAAAGAGGATCAGGAGGAAGCTGAGAGCAATGACATCAGGGATACAGAGGATACCCATCGAAACAAAGTTTTGGACAACCACATTGGCAAAAATTTCAGTGAGGACGAGCAGCAGCAGCAAGGAGATGAAGAGGAGGAGCCCAGAGGCTCCAGGGACAGCCTGGAGCTTGAGGACGAGAGAGAAGAGCCGTCCAGGCAGGGTCAGGAGCACAGCAAGGAGGGAGCAGGGGAGCGTGTGGAGCGGGAGGATGATGGAGATGAAGCTGCAGAGGAGGACCCTACTGAAGCAGAGAGGTCACTCGATTTGGCTGAGGAGGACGAGGAGGCTGAGGAGATGCAGGGAGGTGACAGTACGTATCCCAGACTGCACTCACACCTTCCTGGGGTGAGCTGAGGGCACTGAGGCACATGGGTGAGAGGCTTCAAAGCCAAGAGTTGGGCCAGGTGCTTACTGGGTTTGCAGAAACACACCAGCCAGCAGCCACCCAGACCCCACCACAAACATCTGACACACGGGCCCATGCACAGCAGGTAACCCAGGCCCTGCAGCTGCCTCACTGCTCAGCTCATTCAACTGACATGAACTCATTCATCTGCCCTGAGCTTCCCACAGGGCTTTTGACTGCTGCCTTCATGCCCCATTACTGACATGGCAATGTGAGAGTGGGTATTTCCAGAATCTTGGGAAAGCAGGCCTAAGTCAAGAAACCTGGCATCACCACTGAAGGCTCAGTTCAAATGTGGACCTTGAACAGGTTAACAGTTGTGTTCACTGCTTTGTTTAATGCTCTTTCAGATAACGATGATGAGCTGGGATTTGGGAAAGATGTGCAGAGCTCTGAAGAGGAGGAGGAAGAGGAGGAGGAAGAGCAGCCCCGGGCACTGAGAGGAGGAAGGCATCGCCTGGAGGATGAGGAGGTGCAGGGAGAAGAGGACACCTTTCAGCCCAGGAATGCCAAAAGTGATGAGATGGAGGAGGAGTCCTCCAAGGAGTGGGAAGACACCAAGAGGTGGAACAAAATGGATGAGCTGGCCAAGCAGCTGACAGCAAAGAAGCGCATGGAGGAAAATGACAGTGAGGAAGATGCAGACAGGTCCATGAAAAAGACATTTAGGTCCCGCAAGTATGCCTTCAGCAGCCCAGAGGAAGATGTGAGAAGGTCATGGAAGCATCACTCGAAGGAAGACAGCAGTGAAGGAGGCTTTCCACTTGCTCCCATGCCTGAGGAGAAGAAGGATGAGGAAGGCAGCGCTAACAGGAGAACAGAGGTTGGTGTACAGGCTTAGGAATAAATCCCACCCAGTTATCCAAAGTACTCTTGGAGATGTGGATGGTATACTGGCATAAACGTAGCCAGCAGTGGTGCTCTGAGGCATTCAGTTGATGCTTAGTGAACTTCTAGTCATTCAGCTTCAGGTGTTATTGAAGTTTGCACCTGCTGTGCCTTTGGTTTTAATCCTTGTTTTTGTGACTAGTGCAAAAGCATTCCCTGCCCCCCAGAGTCATGTCTGCAGTGACAGCACTTCTGCACTGGCCAGACACAGTGACCAGGGCTATAACTGGAGCCCAGGGGTAGTCCTTGCGTCCCAAAGCCCTTCCAAGTTAAAAGGAATGCTTTCCCTGTCTCAGGGATGGAGTGAATATTGTCAGACCTCCCACAGAGGTCATGTCTGCAGTGACAGCACTTCTGCACTGGCCAGACACAGTGACCAGGGCTATAACTGGAGCCCAGGGGTAGTCCTTGTGTCCCAAAGCCCTTCCAAGTTAAAAGGAATGCTTTCCCTGTCTCAGGGATGGAGTGAGTATTGTCAGACCTCCCACAGAGGTAAATCAGGGGTGCAGCTGTGGTGAGAAACCTGAGGTATTGGAGTGGAAATGGTGGACAGATGGAGAAATATATCTGAGCCAGGCTTCCAGAGTCAGAGACCTCCTTCCCTGATACCTTTAGTGATGCTAGGTAATAGCACATCCCCAGCAGCCAGGAACTGCTGGTGGGTTCACCTTTGTGCTGAGGCCCAGCTCCAGGCACAGCTGATTTGGGATAATACAGGGAACGGGGCAGTGAGGCTGGGCTTGTGCTTTGTGAGCCTGGGACAGGCCATGGTCAGGGGCCTGGGAACAGGCTGGGGCAGCAGGTGAGTGATGCCAGTTGGCTCTCTTGCCTCCAAAACACCCCTCTTGCCTCAGTTATGTGCCAATCCATTGGCCAAAAATGAGAGCATTTCCAGTTGTATTGGTTCAAAGCAAAGCCAAAGGTCTCAGCCCAAAGCAGGGGTGCAGTGGGGTGGGCTGTCCCATCTGCCTCCCACACTGCTGCTCACACCCCACATCTCTCCCCAGGGAGGCTGCTCCCCACCTGCCCCTGCCAGTGGCTCTGGGGTGCACCTTGCCTGCAGGGTGGCAGACTCAGTCTCCAAATGGGGATTGGAAAGGAGGTGGCTGAGGCTGCAAAACTGCTGTGTTTACAGCTGCAGCAAGACTTTTTTGTTTAATTGGCTTTTTAAACTAGATCAAGGCCTTTGGGAGTCAGTGAAGAAGGCCAGGCACGCAGCAGTGAGGGAAGGCACAAGCTCTGGCTGCTGTCCTGTCTCTCTCTATTTTTGGGCCATGGGGCTGTGTGGCTTGGCCAGTGATGTCAGTATGGGTTCAGATGTGGCTGGGAGTGCTGTCCCCTGCACTTTCCAGGGCTCAGCATGTGGGACCAGGCAGATGCAAGCCAGAGCACACAGGCAATGGTTTGGGTGTGACCAAGCTCTCTCTCTGGGTGCTGTAGAGAATTTCAGAACCTATTTTACTCCCTTTCTGGGGACTCCAGTTGCAGCCTAAGTTGTCCAGCAAGGTGAGCTCAGCCAGCTGCTGCCTGACTCACTTGAAACAAAATGGAACAGCTGCTTGGGCACCCTGGGTGTTTGAAGGCACCCCGAGCTGCTGGCACCCTACTGTAGCCAGAGCTTTCCCAGGGGCTGAGCCAAGGGCTCAGTGCAGGTGCAGAGTGACTTTTTTTCCAGGGTTACTTTTTTTCCTTGTTCAGGAAAACAGCTCAGGAAGGGAAAACAACCCCCTTTTCCCATACTTCATTTACTTTTCTCACACCAGCCATATGCAGTGCAGTGGCTCAGGGTCAACCTGTGATTTGCAGCTCCTGAAGGCAACAGGGAGGCTTTGCTCACTCTACACAGGAGAGGGGCTGTCACCTCGGCTCTGCCAATGGGAAAAGGTACAGCACCAAGTTTGCTCACACAGAGCCTGCTGCTATGCTGAGTGCATGGTCTGCAGAGAGCCCAGGTGGCCACAGCTGTGAGGGACAGGCAGGGCTGGGGCTGGCAGCAGGGCAGGGCCAGCTGGATATGACCTGAGCTCAGGCAAAGCCATGCAGTCAGGCATGAGTACCTGCACTAAATAAAGCAGCTACAGGTGACAGCATAGATGCACAAAAGCTGGTATAGAAAAACCACCAAGTAATGGGCAGCTTGAGCCTTTGAACTGATGGCTTCCTCAGTCACAATTTTCCCGGGAAAAGTATCTTCTGCTAGTGGAGGGGCAAGCCAAGACCCAGGGCAGGGTGGGGAGAGGGCAGGGCCCATGCTGCAGTTCCCGAAGGTGGCAGGCAGCCGTGCCCATCCCGGTCTGACGGCACTGACCCAGCGCTGGCACCCAGTGCTGCTTGCCAGAGCCTGCCCTGGCTCCCCTGCAGCAGCCATGTCCCTCCAACCCCATGTTCTGGGGGCACAGCCCCGTTGGGGGCTGCCCTGGCCGGCAGGGTACGGGGGAAGGATGGCAGCTGCATCACTAGCAGTAGTGATTAAACATTAGGGCAGAAGTAACCAGTGCTGTGCACACCGGTCTGTCCAGAGAGACAGAGAGACAAATGCAGGCTGAAGGGATGGGGCAGGACAAGGCTGTGCTCTCTGTAGCTCTGGGGGCGAGGGCTGCCCGCCTGTGGCGGTGACAGTCCTGGGCTTTTTTTGCAGGACCAGGAGCTGGAGAGCCTGGCGGCCATCGAGGCGGAGCTGGAGCGCGTCGCCCACAAGCTGCACGAGCTGAGGCGAGGCTGAGAGCCCCGGCGCCCCCCGCGACAGCAGCGCCGCCACCCTCCTCCCTCCTCCTTCCCCGCCTCCCACCGCGCGTTCATTTCCCGATCTAAGAGCAGTTAAACCGAGCAGAAGCACCGTGCCTAGGAACAGACCCCGCTAGCCCCAGGCCTGCCTCCCTCGCCATAGTGTTGTGCCCATCGCCGCTGCCTCACCTCACGCTGCCCTCTCCACACGACGTCCACACGCCCGGTAGGGCGCCCGTGGGTGCGAAGTGCGACCTACATGTGTATTTTCTGTCTGGGTGGGGTTTTCTCCCTCTTTTTTTTAAAAGACAGGACAGCTTTCTAGAAAGTTCTTTCACCGGTAGTTTCACTGGGTAAAAACTGCAATAACTTGTTATCTTTTGATTAAAAGCTGAGAACTCTGACTGTAATATATTCTATATAAAAAATTTATCTAAGGAAAAATAAAACTGCACTGGGTTCCTTCCTTTGTTTTGGCAGCTTCAGTGTCAGTTGTCAGCACGCTGCAGGGCCTGGACAGTCCTGCAAAGAGGGGGGGAAACAGAGGGCTCCCCTTGCCACAGCCACACCGTGATGGCGCTTCCCTCCTTACCCTGGCTTGGAGGGCTCCCCTCACCACAGCCACACTGTGATGGCGCTTCCCTCCTCATCCCAGCTCGGAGGGCCCCCCTCACCACAGACACACCGTGATGGCGCTTCCCTCCTCACCCCGGCTCAGAGGGCTCCCCTCACCACAGACACACCGTGATGGCGCTTCCCTCCTTACCGGGCTCCAGTGCTGCTGCCCTCCGGGGCCTGGCACTGGGGACACTTCCCTGTGCTCCCGAGCACCGTGGGGCTCTCCCTGCCCATCCGGGGGCTGCTGGTGCTACACTGCTCACCCCCCTGGCACTGGGCATCCTGGGTGCTTCAGTGAGACTTGGGTCACATCCAAGGCTCATCGATGAACACAGAGAGAACACAGTTAAATGTTTAAACACTGGGCAATACTTGACCAAGTCAAGCCATGTGGACAACCTCTCAAGTGGATTAGAAAGAAGTAACAAATAGGCCAGTCAGGAGGAGAACTACCGGTCTATGCTCCCTAGAGGTGAAGGCCACCCCGAGGAGATGTCCCTCCTGTGCCTTGGCTCACAGGAGCCATGGTGACCAGCTGGCACTGTGCTTACAGGCAGAACCTTTCCATCCTTTGGGCTTTGGACCACAGGGCAGCTGGAGGACCAAGGGGTGCCTGGGTTACAGAAGCTGCCGCCAAAATCTCTGAGCACAGATCATATTTTAGATGTTCTATGCACATTGGCAGGAGAGGGAAAGATCCACCCGCTGCCAGGGCTGTATTCCAGACCCCCCAATCTGAAGCTCAGTTCTCTCCCATTACCTGCAGCCCACAGAACAGCTGAGATGCTCAGGGAATGGCTGCCAGGCTTTGAACTCAGCTTATTTCTTTATTCTGCAAAACCCCTCAGTTGGCCTGTGGAGTGCATTACAGAGGGGGGTGAGTGGGGTTCCCTGGTGCAAGGGGTCCCAGAGCTGTACCTCACCCACAGGATGAGCTTCCCAGGGAGGAGCAGGAGCTGCTGAGCGGGCACTGCCCTCATGCCCAGCCCTGGGCAGGCACTCAATGGCAAGAGGAGGTGTTGAGGCCAAGGCATGGCCCAAAAACTGCGTTGGCACAGGGCACAATCCATGCAATAGCCTGGCTGGGGAAAGTGCACTGGAGCAAGTTGTGCCTTTCAACTCTGCCCTGAGGAGATCCCACTCTCTTTAACCTCAGGGAAACATGGAGGAACCAAAGTGAAATTAAAGGTGTTGCACGGAAACAGTACTAAAATGTCAATTAGGGAGTTAGTCCACCTGAAGAAATCACATTTTACATATTGATCCTCACCTAAATTTTAAATTTAATACTGTATTTTTAATCTGAATATTGTCCATTGTAAATATATTGTATTTATACCTCGCACAGCTTCCCCAGGGAAGTTGTCAGCATCAAGCCTGATAGAGTTCAAGAAGCATTTGGACAATACTCTCAGGCACATGGTGTGATTCTTGGGGTGTCTTGTGCAGAGCCAGGGTTGGAATTGATGATCCTGATGGATGCCCTCCAACTTCACCTATTCTATGGCTTAGTTTCACCCTTTTATTTTTGTGACAGAATCTCTGCCAGTAGCAGCACCCAGACAACTCATTGTGACATGTAGGCCTGAGTTCGCAAGAAGTTCACAGAAACCCTCAGAACCCCACCACACCAAAAAAACGAAAAAATCCCCACCAAACAAAAAAAACCAACCCCAAACCCAAGAAACCAAACAACCTCCACAGAAACACAGCCACGTCCAAAGGAGTTAAACAATTTTTTCCCATACCTGATGCAAAATCAACAAGAGAAAAAAATACTGTTACTTGATGGAGCTACTATAAATACTGTCTTAATTGGATATTCAAGTAATCACAAACATTTGGGACTCAAGGACTTTCTTCAGATGGAAAGATGGTGTTCAAGGCCTGAGTGGGACTGCAAAACAGCTGCACTTGGAAAGGATGTGAACACTGAATTCCCATGAACACAGGTCTCCCCCACTGAGCTGCTCACCTCGCTGCCCTATCCACTCAGAAAGAGGAAGCAAACTAGAACTTGTTATAAGGCATTTATTTTCATTATGTGTTGGAAAGGGACAATCCTCTCTTCAAAACAATTACAGAGATAATGCCACAATACCTACTGCATATTGCTTTACTGTTGAAACCAAAACAATTGTCCAAAACAGATGCTTGGCAAAACAAAAAGAAAATTAATATATTACCATTGAAATGAATGCTATTAGATGAAAACACCATCTCCATTGTCTGATCTGATCAGTCATGCAACTGAAGATGCCAAATAGCAAATATTTTGGGTTTTACAGTAAGCCATGATCTTTAAAGGGTTGATATAATTCTATACAAATTTAAGTACAAAATGGGAATTATGTTTCAGAAGTTATAATGAACCAGGCTGAAGCGAATCACAAGACACATTGTTAACACTGTACAGCTGGATTTGAACACAGATACCAATGGACTTGCGAAACCGAGCACACGCACACAATGGTCCCCGAGATTCGGCCCTGCTGGGGGGAGGCAGTGCTGGAGACTGAAGGACAATATCCAACACCACTCACTCCCAGAGGGCCAATTCTCTCACAACTGTTGGGATCCCAAGGAATTGTTGTTACTCCATTTTAAGAACGACAGTGTTTTTAGTATGTGGTTGTCACAAGGGTATACACAAGCTGTATCAAATACTGAATCAGAAATAAATAATAAAAGATACATCTAACACATCTTTTATTTTTTAATATTTTTTTACAGCACTGACTTTACAAGAGAATAAACAACTCATTTTTAGAGGCTGCTAACATCTGAAACAAAGAAGTCACTATTTTATACTCAACATATTCTCAACACTTAATAACTTTATATATGTATATATGACTTTTCACACAAAAAAAAAGAAGTTAAAATAATTTATATCTAAAACTACTGTGTAAAGAATGAAGGAGGAAATAAAATGTGGGTTTCTTTAAAAATGCTGGAAGAGGAAGACCTGATTTTCATAAACTCCATTTGCTGTATCAGCTATTTCTGGAGTTTCAAGAGATTTCCTGGCCATCAACAAAAACTTCCCAACACATCGGGAGCCCTCTGGAAACCTCATGACATGTTGGGTAAGGTCACCTGCTAATGAGTTTGTGGGCCACAGGCATCTGCTATCATCAGCCCCAGTGGATGCAGGGTAAGAATGATGGAGAGGAAGAAAACATCACCCCAGATTGCTATTAAAAACCACAGAGTGAAATTCTGGACAACTGGTATCATGATGTCCACTGGCCAGGATTTTACTCCCAAGCCCCACTCTCCTTGCCCTTCTTCTGCATCACAGATAAAGAATGTTTTTATCTCAATGGATTTTGTTATTTCCACAGGAAAGCTGCCCCAAGAGCAAGGTGGACCAAACCTCAAGAGCCACCTGCACACACAAGAGCAAAACCAATTTCCTTTGCTTGCTACAAATGCTACTGTGCTTGTGTTGCTGAGGAATCACTCCAACATCTCCATTTATATCTGGATCCTCCCAAACTTCAACCATCTGAAGTAACTTTTTGTGGCCATGTAAATGTGACAGAATCCACGAAACCCATCCAGTCAAAAGCTCAAGTATTGATGGCCTGGATCCACATAGGGTGAACAGTGAAAGGAAAGGTAGTAAAGATGTGGAAAGTACTTTTCTGGAGGTTACATTCCTCTGAAATAGATATTAAAGCAATATTACAAATAAAATCAGCAATGTGATCTGCAATGGCATGTCCATTTTTCTATGAAAGCAAGAGGAGATTATATTAAAGGAAATATTTTAATCTACACAAAGCATTTTCACATATTCCTAATTACAAAACACACACCATAAAGTAATTGTATACTGAATACAGAAATCAATACATCTCTTGCTAAAAAGGAGAGGGGGGAAAAAATTAGCAGGGTAATGCAAGTGAACTCCCGCAAGTGTGTGCCTGGGGAGACTGCTACAAACTCAGACTCTGTTCACTAAAAAAAAACAAAATCCAAGATTTTCTGCACAGCTGTGGAAGGCAAGGCTACAAGCTAGTGTGGAAAAGCCTGAATCACTTGTCATTGCTGCCATGCAAAGACTTGAGGAAATCAGTGTTAGTCTAAGAACTGAGAAGTCTGGATTTTTTTAACTGGATGAAAACAAGAGCATTTTTCTTGTTTTGCTCTTTTTTTTTTTTTTTTTTTTTTTGCCAGGTGACACCTCTGGCCCCATTTATTCTGTTGCTTTTGTACTGTGTTCTGCCTCTGTTATCCAACTACTGCTCCACCTGGTTGTTCCCTGGCTGGATAATGCCCGCAATTCATCTAGAAAACTTGAGGCTTTATCTTGAGCAATTCTCATTGTCTCCTGATGCCTCTGGGTTGGGTTCTTAGCTTGTAATCATCTACAATGAGAACAAATTCAACTGGTAGATTTCTGTCTGTGCAACCTGCTGCAGACACATTCCCACATTGGAGGGAGATGTGGGAGATGTTTAAACTTTAACATTACAACAGTCTGAATAGTAATAATGAATTTATCCTACCTACCAACCAGCCCAGTCATCAGCTCCCCAGCACAAAGGTTGTACAGCCAGACACTTCAACCAAAGGCAAAACATCACTGGCCCAGTGGTTCTGCATTACACAAACCACAAGAGCTAGCACAGATGCTGATGGCTTGGTTGCATTTCTGCAGTTGGCTTTCACATAATGATCAGGATGTTCTGGCACAGGCTACAAAGTCAGGCACAATGTGGCCAAGTCAGGTAGAGGGGGAAGAGGGTGACTTTACATCACAGGCAGCAGTAATACCACTCAAGTACTCCTCAACATGGAAAGATCTTCACCTGTTGTAGCTAATTATGTAATTACAGTGGAAACCAGAATCTCATCTCCACCAGCTGACACAAAACCTGGAGAAATTCCAGTCAAGCTAATGGTATTTTTGTGGATTTCAAACAGTGAAGCAGAACAGTAATAAATCCCTAAAAAGCTAACTGGTGACCATGTCATTTTGATACAATTGTTCTCATCAGCACAGCAGTAAAAGTTATGCCTCTGAAAAGACAGGAGAACCTTTTTCTAACCCACAATAAAAAGAATTAAAACAGACATTATGGAAAATCTCCTCAGATTGTCTGCAATTTTAAGAGCAAGGGCATTCTGGTATGATCTAATGTTACTACACTCCTACTTTTACAAAGAAAGACAAGACTACAGAATATTAACAAACTTACTGTGAAGCTTATCTTAAATCAAAATTATCCTGAACTTCCAAATGAGGCAGCAATTCAGAAAAGCACTTTAGCACAAGCTTAATAACATACTCATGCTCAAATGTTTTGCAAGAACGTAATTGTCTGGATACTTGGTAATTTACAGTTTTGGCTTTTACAAATTGGTCTCCCAATTTGCCCCTGTGATTTAGCAACATTCTAGTACACGAGCCATTACCTTAATTTCTGCAAGGAAATATAGTAGTTCAGCAAATGCATGGTAATTTATGTCCAAACTCTATTGTAATGCCACATCACAACAGGTACCTGCATAACTGCACCTGGTAAATTAAAGTGATACCGATACATTCGATAAATAAAAAATAAATTACAGACTATGGGAAAAAATGTCACTGATCACACCAATGACCTAAACTTGTTTTCTAGTTACTGCCAAGGTCTGGAGTAATATTTAAATATAGTATTTCTGCAAGCATTCAGAGAATTACAAAATAAACTTCTAACAATCATTTGTAAACAAGTTTAAAATGCACAATTATATTTCAGTAGTTTATTTTGGAAAAAAAAAGCAGTGCAAAATAGGCCAACCAAAATTCAGAAGGCAGCCAGGAAAATAAAATTCTTATTTGATGTTCTAACTAGAAAACAGCATACAGACATTTCCATTGGATCCAACACTCAGATTCATGTAAACATACTTAGTTTGAAAGGTCTTGAGTTAGTAACCCAGTTCTAACATCATTGCTCCATCCCCACCACCCGATAAAGAAACAAAACCCAAAAAACCAAAAAAAGCCCAAGCCATTGTAATAAAGAGAGCAACAGGCAAATCTACAAACACTCCACCAGCTGGTTACAAGAAAGTACCATACAAAAATATGCACTGGCAAGTTCCTTCCTGAGGGCATCTTTTGTTACACATGTAACATAAAAACACTTTTTATTTTAAACAAACAAAAACAAACCCCAAACTGCAGATGTCAATTTCATTTTAGTCATGGCTTTACAAAAGGTTTGGTCTCTACCATGAATACTTTTATAAACCCTGTACATCTGACTCACTCACACCACAGCCATCCGAGACCTGCAAGCTGCACACAGCACGGGATCCAGCAGCCTCAAAGCACACAAGGGTTGTGAAGCGTGCCCAGCTCAGAACTGATCTGCCACACTTGAGGAAGTTGGCTGTGCTAATGAGCACCCTGGCATCTGACTGATACCACACCCATAAGGTTCTTCCAGTCCCTATAGAAATACTTTAAAGTTAGTAATCCCTCTAGAGGTGGAATCATCTTTTGTTGTATAAATCATCCTGAAAAATTCAATCCTGGCTACAGGAAATTCCCAAGAATGGCATTTTGGAAGAAGACCAATCTCTCCTATGGGAAAAGCTTTGTTTACATAAAAGAACTGCTACATAACACTCCTCAAAACTTTTTTCCCTCTAGGACTGGTACCATCAGACAGGGTGGTGACAACTTTTACACAGTTGATCCTCTGTCCATGATCTACCTGGGCTTTAAGTTCTAGACCCTTTCCTTCTGAGTAGCCATCTAACACATGATACTAACCAAACTGGCATTAAATGCTGCAGTGACAGATGCTTTATGAACATGTGCTATACAAAAGAGAGAAATCCTATATTTTCAAGCTAGGAGCTTAACTAAGGAAATTTTTTTAACACCACCCTTCTTAAATGTATTTTAGGGCTAATAAGGGGAAGAGAAGGCCACTTCTACCAAAATAGTGTTTCTGTTCTTAGCACTTGGATATTTCTAATATAGTGTTCAGAACTAGCAAAAGTTGCAAGAATTCTCAACAGCAGAAGATGCTGCCATACTAGAAGATATCTCAAGAGAAACAAATTGGCTGTGCTATAGTTTACAAATAGGATACAGCACTGTTGGAAACTACCATATGGCCTCGCCTGGCAGCTTGCTACAAAGTAATGGGGTCTCCAAGCTAGAGGGGTCCTGTATTTCTACCTTATATGAAGGTACACAATTTTGTTTATATTTTAGAAAAAAAATGTACAACAACATGGATCTGTGGAAGGCAGTGACTGTGTTACCTCTCAGGATACACAGCTCAGGTGTACTGCTCCAAGGAAAAAGCACAGCTCTGCCAGCCTTTTCCCAGAGCTGTCCCAGAGTCCTCACAAGTGCAATGGAAGGAGAATTAAACTCCCTGTGAAGAGATGAGCTGCTTCCTTAACTCTTCTAAGATTTCAGCACTAGCAGACAATTGAAAGCATGTTATTTAATCTACTAAATGACTCCACCTAAATAGTGGCACCCTCTCTGGGTAAAAGATGTTGCTGTTTGCAAGTGTGGTTGGAAGCTGATCTAAGTGAAGCACTGAGGCCTGGGGGGAGAACTGCAAAGCTGGGACAGGGGTGGTCACCTCGGCTCTGTGCCCTGAATACGCAGGCTGCTCTGTCCTACTCAAAGTGCAGTGGCTTCACAGCAAGCTACCTGCCAACATCATGACTGGTCAACATTTCAAGAGATTTGGTTTAGTGATACTGAAGTTGTTTTAGCTTCCTTATGCAATGGCGTACGTGGAAAAAAGAGGAACAGGAAGTTTTTTAGGCTAAAATCTCTAGCACTGTTACATTCAGACACTGCATTTCAATATTATTATCTTCTTGATAGCATGAGGTCCGATTTTAAAATGCTGGTCACCAGTGATTACAAAGAATAATAGAAATGAAAGAGCAACCCTCCCACAATGAAAGGACTAGTGTTAAAACACGTGTGTGTGTAAACTCACTACAGATTTGCAACTGGAATCTGACGAAATGGATTTGGATCACTTTCTCACTCTTCCCCTTTCAGTCCGTTTCATCAGCAAATTAGGTTAAATCAAATTGAAAGTTTTTTTATTTTGCTTTTTTGTATTGTGTTTTGAGTTTTCCCCCCTATTTTTTTGTCAATTGTATTGTTAAAGCCTGATCTGGTTCTGGGACCACAATCTGTATCCCTGGGGCTTTTTCTCAGTCCATGGCATTGGCAAGTTATTGAGAAGAAGCTTTTGTTGCCAACGTAGCGACGCAGTGCTGCTGGAAGCTGGGGGACACTGCTGAGTTGCAGCCTAGTCTCTGGTGTTGCAGTTTTACTGAGCTGTTGCTGTCGCTCTCCACAATCCAGGAGGAGTCTTTTCCCATGACGCTGAGACAGCCTGTGCTAGCACAGCATATCCGCTCGTCCATGATCCCACCGCTCTGCTCTGCCAGGAGCTTGCTGTGGTTTAGCTGGGTCACCTCAGGTACCTGACCCTGCAGGACAGCAGCTATGTGGTTCAGCAGATCTGTGAAAAATTCAGAAACACCCTCATAGCCTGAAAAGAGACAAAATGAAGGAGAAAAAAAAAGGCAATTAAGTAATTTCCTTAGGTTCTTTGAAAGGCTTCTTTTAATAGTTTGTTTCTTGGAGTGTCCTTGCCCTCCATTGATCATAAAAAGGTTATAAAAAAAGGTTTTCTTCATGACAACATTTTAAGTGACAGCAGCAGGAGATTAGCATAAAGAGAAACAGAGAGTCTTGCAATAAAAGTACTTTTCCAATGAGAAAAACAATTGCCTTTCAGATTTGCTGCTTTTTCCTTCCAAGTGTATATATAATTTTAGGTTTGTTGCTGAGTCCAAGTTTTTCCCTAAGTTACAAACTCTCTGGCATAATGTTGATCTTTTCCATACCATTTCTAAGTTTACTCTGGCAAGTAGCTCTAGAGCAGAGCTTTGTTAAGGGTCTGGACCCTCTCCAGAATTTGCCCAGCAATACCCTCAGTTAGGGAAACCTCAGAGGAGAGCAGGGCTGGCTTTATACCCTACAGAAAAGGCAGCTTCTCACTGAGCAAGAAGCAATGCTTGTCTAACCTAACCAAACTTGACACATAAAACTATGTTTTTGCTGCTATGTCTGACAGAACACCTGAGGGACAGGAAATGTATCTCAATGATGAAGTATTTGATAGAAACATCAATCATTTGTTTCAGCACTGAAACCACCTTCGTACATGTTCTGTTAAGTGATTCCAGACAATTTACAATGCAGTTTAATAACAAGTTTCCTGGTTGAAACAGTTGCTCAAATACCGGTAGACATGACATTTTTGGTGACACAAATGGTGGCAGGTGTACAGATCTTCTGGGTCTATTCTAAACACTGTGCTACAGGCACAGTTTTATAATTGAATTTCATTTTAAAATTGAACCAGCACGCAACATATGAGTACAATGTCCTGAAATGGATCTTAACTGCTACTGCATTACCTAAAATTGTTGTCAGTTCAGTGTTGTTCAATGAGATAGGCTGGTTGTTTTAAAATGTCTATTAAAGTATTCTGGAAGTGACCTGCCATTAATACAGGAGACTGAAGCAGTAAGTTTAAAAGGACCTGTGTGAATAGCACACATTCACACAGCAGCACATGAGCAGAAGCAGAGACCACAAAGTAAATGCATACTTTAAAACACTTTTAGTGATGTTATAACTGGGCAGAAGAGTTCCTCAGATCCATAATTAATTCAATTTTAATTTCCATTGTCCTGTCAAGACCAACTTCCTTAAGCAATAAAAAACCCAACTTCTTGGAAAACATGAAGGAAGACTATAATTTCACCGATAATAAATGTGGGGATTTTATGGTGTATTTATAAGCCATAGGTCAACCAATTAACTCATATTTAGGCTGCTACATTCCTTTGGATTTTATTGCACTTGGTCCCAATTCTCCTAGATACTTAACAGGTCACACAAAACATCAGCAATGTGAGGCACAGCTCACAGTTCTTCTTTCTCAGAGGCCCTTGAAGGGATTCACCAAACAAATCTCTCATTTCAAAACACCAAGTTTCCCAGTGCCCCACAAGATAATCACTGGTTGGCAGGGGTCAACTAGGACTCCTGGGGCTGGCCATGGGAGTCAGAACAGGATCTCCACCCCTTGGACAGAAGTGCTTGTTACGCTTTCTTGCTTATGTAAAAGCCATGGGATTAGCCTTCAAATCTACTCAGAGTGCTTCAAACACCCCAGGAATAAGCCATCTCCATAGTAACAGCTTTAATATTCAGCAAGGAGATCCATAGTACCCCAGAGTGTTCTGTGTCTGCTCATAGAAAACAAACTAGCCTTGTAGGAGGGCACCTGGGAAACTCACAAAGAAGTTGCTTTAAATATTTAATAGGAATAAGATGGCCAGTTATTCTGTCCTGAAATCAGAACTAACAGTTATTCTGCCCTGAAATCAAGACTAACATTAGCAGATGTTAGTGAAAGGAAGCTGTATGTAACAGGCAGGCTCTCTCTGTGCCAGCCCTCTGCACACTGGGTGGAAATGCCCAAGTAATTCTGCCCAGTCACTCAGAAGAAACTTCACAAACTTGTGAAAAGGAAATAGAAGGAAGGGAGGAAGAGAATTAGCTGAGAAGATAATTAGCTGTCTCAACTTGTGGTTCACAGGACACATGGGAAGGCTACAAACTGTGGGTATTGCCTCACTTGGTTCACCTAGGGCTCCTGTAGGCTTCTCACACTAGTCAGTTGTGGGACACCACTGTGCTGCAATGATAACAAAATCAAGAAGTGCAGATTGAATTACACCTTCAGAAACTACTGGCAGTGAATTTGGGATTCGTGTTACACAGGGAATCAGTGGGAGGATATAATTTTTGCATGCCTAAAACAACTTGCATGAATCGTGCTCCAGCAGGTGCTATCCTAGCACTGCCCACTTGAAACAATTTTGGAAATGCCTGTCTGCAAGATGTCTGAAATTTGCTATACTGAGAACAGTCTCCAGAGTCCTCTGGCTGAGCGCAGATAGGAAAGATGTCCACCCAGCAATGCATCTAAAAACAAGTGCCCACCTCTGCAAGCTTGGGTGGAGGCAAGTGTCTATGAGCATTTTTAAGCCAGCATATCAGATGCTACCTGCCTGATTTTTCAGACTCTCCCTGATCTGGGACACTTGGCTTTTCTGCATGTTCCCTTGGTCAGAGAGAAATGGACAGCCCATATCCTGCATTTGCAGCAATGTTTTTACACACACAAAATGTACGTTCAGATGTGATGCTCCCAGCTACCATGCAGATTCACCAGAGCCAGTTCACCTGCATGGTGCTAGGCTGCAGCTGCTGGGGCTGGGTGAGCTCAGCCACAACCACAGGACAGCAGGCTATGTGGAACTTTTCTCTCACTTATCTGAGGTCAGACAAACATAACTCCCACAGGCTACGTGACTGTGCCTACAGCTCAATATCTCAGCTGGTAACCACTGCTAAATATAGTACCAGTAGTTTCCCACATAACAAAACACACAATAGGCCTTCCAGACATTTATCTTTAAAATCTTTTTAGAGAGTTGCTGGTGATAATGGAGCAGATAACAGAAAACATCCTCCTACAGATACACCTGCTCTCAATTCTCTCATTAAACTCATCTCAGATGACATCCATGGAGTGGCAGGTTCAAACAAGCTTCAAGCCCAGTAAACACTGAAGACAGCACCCAAGAAAGGCAGCAAACCTCTGGGCAGCTGGATAAGGCTTTGGCCCCAAGCCATGGCTCGAGTTCCATGAAAGAGGCTGTGAATACTCTTTAAAGGGCATCTCTCCCCCTTCCCTTTTCAGAGTAGTGCTGCAGAGACAATGCCCAGGAGGGTTGGCTCCAGTTTGGCTCTACTGCAACTCTTGAAGGCCATGATTTGAGGAAGAAGAGCAAGGGAGGGCACTTCCTGGGACTGCACTGAGCCAGGAACAGGCAGATCCCACTGCTGATGCAGCCCACTGGTGACTCTTGAGATGGGCTAAGTTTGAACTTCTCACTAGCAAAATGCTGGCTCAATGAAGTCAGTCATTGTAACTCTTCAGTCCTGAATCACACAGGCCCTTGGAGGGAAATGCAGCTACCTCTGCTGAACATGCTTTTGAGCAACAGAGAGTTACCTGTGCTGAGATGTAACTTTGCTTCTGTTGCATTTTACTCCATTGTTTCTTCTCTGACCTCAGCAGACCTTGAGAACAGGGCTCATCTCTGTTCTGCTACCTTTTACAAATTTGAAGCCAGTTTTTCTCTCCCCTGCCCTCTCTTCTATATGTTTGGGCCCTACTGCTATCCTCTAGTTTTTCTCCAACTGGTCTTCAGTCTATCCCACAGTGATAAAGTCAGTAGTTACCATCAAAAAATCTGCTGTGTGAGACATGATGTAGATCAGTGCATAAGAAACTTCCCTGTGCTCCCAAGTCTCCTGCAAGGACTAAAACACAATTAATTCAAAGACCAATTACTGTGCAGGCTGACATGCAGGACTTGGGCTGAATTTTGAAAACTACTGCCTTAGGGTAGAAGTAGAGCAGAGCAGTTCTGCAAACTTAAGAGACAACAAGAAGTCATTGGTCCTGTCTGAATAAATGTTTGCCACATTGCTGTTCCCCAATGTGGAGTTTTCAACATTTCAAGAAGGAGAATTTCAGTCTGTGCAAAGTACTAAATCCAAAATAATACTTGAAGAAAACCACCCAAACCCCAAAACATGAAGCACCAAACCAAAATGCAGGATACAGGATTGCAAAAGAATGTCCTCTATCACTGACTTCAAGACCCAATGTCTGAAATATAATCCTATTATTAAAACTGATATGGTTCCATCTAACACCCAATTTAGGTTGTTTCACTGCCCTGGGCAGAAGAGTGTTTTCATAGGTCTGCAAATTGCATAACACCATGTGGTAGAACCATGCTGGGAAGTGACCTGAGAATAGCAGAGCTGAGTTTTAGGAGGAAGCCAGTCACTGTGGAGAGAGACAGATGAGACACTAAAGGGCAGCAGGAATGAGGACCTGATCCGAAAAACTGAAGAGATTGGGAGCTCAGGACAAGACCTGTAGATGTAAAGACACCACAGCCATATTGAAAACTTAAAAGTCTTCAATGATGGGTTAAAGAAACTACACAACAGCCTGTGTAAGTCTCATGAAACAAACACCCCCATTCAGGTAATGAGAGGAGATTCTCAGAGAGAATCATAACCTGCAAAACAGCAGGGTTATTTTCCTGGCTTAGACTACTGAATTTAGCATGAGTCACAGACCATTACTGCCTCACTCTTATTCACACTTACAGCTCCTTTTAACAATTCTGGTGATCAAGGAGCTTGTTTAGTTGTTTCCAAGACATATGTTGCACTAAAAGAGTGGAGGACAAATTCACCCATTTCTACATGCCCTAGTCCATCCACAAACTCCAGAACACACTTATGAGAACCTGCAAGGACACGAACTCTCTACAGCAACTTCTGTGCACCCACAATTTTATCATTGTCAGATTCCTGGTATTGCTTTTGTGCACAAATGTCTTTTTGTGGGGAATCAATTTGCACAGGAAGAAATTTTCAAGGGAACAGTTTGTTTCTTCCACCCCCTCATGTTTTTAATGGCCCAGAGTCTCAAAAAAGAAAAAGTAATCTTTAAAGGCTCTACCAAAATAGAATTTAGTATTCTTTTCATTTCAGAATGAGGGCTAGGCCAAGAAAGGGTAGGTCCCCAAGAACTGTAGTTCTTGAGTTTCCCTTTGCACAGAAGGGCACAACAGCTACAACTGGCCACTAAAATTTGGCCATATCTCCTAAGAGATGATACTTCAGACAGAAATTCCATATCTAAATAAGGGTTCCTCCCTTCCCAGACTGACCTGTATTTGATCTCAGAACCATCTGGTGGATGCTGTCCCACCTCCAGCCTGGGAAGCAATGATACGAGACAACAGCAGTAAAAATTGCTCCACGAAGCAGGAGTGGAAAGGCCTTTCTTACCTGGGAATGCATTTATATCAATGACTGCATGCTGCCCAGTCTGGTTGTTAATGATGATATCAATTCCAAAGAGGGAAACTCCCAGAGCTTGCCGCAGCGCTTTGGAGATTTCCCGGATGACGTCGTCATTTGGCCGCTCAAATACTCCTTCGATTTTATCCAGCTGTAATGGAAAGAGACACATTACTAAGGGACTCAAACAGCCCTTTTAGTGGAAAGATTGATTTTCAGAAGTTTCCAGGTGCATATCCACCAAATCTAATTGCAGAGAACCAGTGGCATGAAACAAAGAAAGATACAAAAGAGAAACTACTTTCATAATTCAAAATCCTTCCTAAATTGGAAATTCGTCTGCTCTAAAGCATCTAGTTCTTCCTCTTCATACTAGTGCAACTATAGAAGCAAAGCAGTGTAGGGATGAATGGAGAATCAGACTCATTATTTTAAGTACTAGATCTATACCTTAAAAAACATATACAGGTGGCATATTTAACCCTGTGCTGTAAAAGTCTTGGCTATCATTATTATTTCAGTGTAGATCAAAGTCTGTGTTAAAGGGCTGACAGGACAGACTCCTGCTGTTAGTTCAATCTGAATCGTACAATAATCTCTCATACAATACAACTCAGCTGATATCTTAAGGACAGAGCATACCCTTTATGTGGGTTTTCAAGTACAAATTATTTTGTAAGTATTTATTAAAATGAGTGACTTAGGTTACTTATGACTGGAGGATGCACTATTCTTTGCTTTTTAAACAACATGTTACACAGCAGAGGTATGCTGTTATGCCTACAGAAGCATGACTGGGATACATATTTGTATGAGTGAGATGGCAAGTAAACCACAGGAGCACACTCCCTAAGTCTGAAAGCAAATTTTTAGTAATGGCTTCTCCCTCAGCATAACCACAACAGGACTTATGATTAGCACAACTACAGTTTTAATATTTAGCATGCCTACCAGTGTTGCACACAAAATTCAAAATCAAATACAAAACTAGTCCCCAGCAGAACTTGTGAAACAGAAAAGAATCCCAAGACTCAAGAGATTGAAAGGACCCAGTGCTGTAAAGTGACTTTTTCAGTAGCTGAGTGCCCAAGAACTTGTGAATATTCATATGTCCAAATCTTATTAAAAGGACTGATAACGGTAGCATGAAACTGTGCAGTGTGCTGGCACTGCTGGTCTCGAAGGACATCCAGAAATGGTCCCATGGTCACAGCTCAGGCATGCTCACATGGCAGACAAGTACTGGCCCTCTGTGGCCTTGTGCCAACACAGTTTCTAAGCTTTAATTTTCACTGTTTGTCTTTCCTCACAGAACTGAGTCCTAAAAGAACGATTTATGCTTATTAATCTCTCTGGACAGTAAAAAGGCAGGTGTTTGCATTCAGAATCTCCTTCTTCCCTTTGCCTAGATTAGCCCTGGGTAGTTTGGGAAGCAGAACATCCCTGCTACAAGCTCTTCCTCACCGGAGCTCGGTAAGGAAAACCAGAGGGGCACCCAGTCATGCTGGTTCGTGGTACCAAACAGACCTCAGCCTGCAACACAGAAGCAGACAGCTTGTGAAAGAGAGTCACTAGCTACTAACACTTCCATAAGAAAGGATTAGATAGGTTTGCAGCTGCACTAGAGGGAAAAACACCAAGTGTACTTACCGCTGTTAAGACAGATGAGGACTCTGGTTTGGAAACATTGTGGCTGTTGAAAAATATTGATTCTCTGTCTGCAATTAAAAACAGATTGTAAGTAACTTTATACCAGACTTTAATTTCCAAAGGAATAGTGCAAAGAACAGTAGGTGGCAGTGCAGCCCCATGAATCTCGTCCTGGTCTCAACCATCCACGCCTCCCACAGGGCTCTCCTGCCTGCTGGCGTGTGGCTGCCTGCACAGGCAGGGACCCATGGACAGATAATCCACTGTTCTTGGACCACTGATAAACAGAACCATGCACTGGGTAAACAGAAATCAGTTCTCCTTCCTTCACCACAGCAAATTAACTAAATTCAGTCAGATAATGAAGTTAATTTTTACTAATGTGCTATACTCAAATTGACAGTTCTAAGGGGAAGGTGTATGACAGAAGTTGCAATCACTGCAGGTGACAGGCCTGTAGCACCCTGGCTACACTGAGAGCCCTGGGAACTGGGCAGGGCACTGTGACCATGGCAGAAAGCAATACATTTTGTGGCCAGGACCTGTCCTTCTTTTGGAGGTACCACTGGAATGCAGAAGACACTCTGAGGTGACAGAAGCCACTGTCCTAACACATATGAACACAGATTCTGGCCGTATTAATTTGATCAGGACATAGACCAGACCTAAATGTAAATACAGGCACACACAGCTACAGACAAGAACTTCCACCAGCATCCTACTACACCTATACTAACAAAATAAATCTTTGTGTGTGAAATGCAGTGGTGAGCATACATGGACTTACTAGGATTAGCCAAAAACACTAAGAAAAGTGACAAAAAACTAGCATTTGTTCATTCATCTCCTTTAGTTTGATCCCATCCTCACCTCCTGGATTTATCCAATTGCTATCAGATCATGCTTGCTCCCAAAAGCATATAAAAATGTGCTATGTGCTGCTAATTTTTTTATGCTTTTGGTGGCCACAGAACGCAGTCCTCTGGAAAGGAGCTTTTTTCCATAGAGGAAATCTAAGTAATCTTTAACAAAAACCCTTCAAGTGCGGCTGTCTAATGACATACAGAAGAATCACTCTCCTCACTGACAAGTCCATTCCTCCTTCTCCCCAACGCACGTGATATCTACAAACCAAAAGGACACAGCCCACCAAGATTTTCAACACTGGGCCTCACATGAAGAGGGAGGTTCATTTAGGGGAGAGCACAAGTGATCTTTAATTTAAAACACACACATATTCTAGGTAAAAATAGGGAGAGGAAGTGCTGAAATGATGGAATCCAGGAAATTCTCTCCAAAGCACATTTATAAACAAGTTCCGGAACAAATGACACATGAACTTAGTGGGAAAGGAGAGAACTTCTCTCCCTCTCCCCCTTTCCACATGACATAAAACAGAGTCTAACAGGTAAGACTCAGGTTACCATTGCATAAATATTTACTATATGACTGCCACTCGTACGTATTCCAGAGCAGGTGAGATATCTCCCTTTCTCTTGAAATAATACAGAAGAGGAAACATGGCATGTCCAAACCAGCTGCCTTCACTGCAGCAGTTTTTTCACAGATATTTTCTTCAGAGATGTTTCCTGCTGAGGCTGCAAGAAGAGACATTTTCTTTTCAATCAGTACAACGTACCTGAAATGCCTGCAGAGAAGTTCTTTAAAGATGGTCTTTTCACCACGGTGTAAGATTCCCCGACCACAAACACTTTATAGAGCACAGCATTGTGGTTGATGAAGCTCTGAATGACACAGGGGGGGCGAACGGCTTTGAGGCCCTCCTGGTTGAAGATGATCGCCATCTGCAAACACACACACGTGGTTGTGCAAAAGGCTGCCAATATTTCATGCTTACCACACCTGACAAGCAACAAGGGGAACAACTCCTTTTCTGCATCTTGTTCTATTTCATTGTGTTTCATTTAACTGACACAAGGCTCTGCAAACACTACTGGCAGTGAAGCTTTCATTTTCTATCAACATTTTCACAGCACTTTGCAATTTCATTTGCTGCCTTTAGTTGGGAAGCTACTGCAACTGCAGGTACAACAAAGAGATAAAACATCTGACCAACACAGACAACAAAGTTTGTATTGAATACAAGCCTGTATCATGAGAACAACAGAAGGAACAGTTCTGTGCACTAACTACAAGAATTCTTCCCCAAGATCTATTTCCCCGTTTTGGTTCAGCCCAGTTGCAATAGACTAAGCACCAGGGCTTCACCCACACCATCAGAGAACATTTCTCAGACTCCAGTAGTTCTCACTGCTGACAAATGCTGGCTATCAATTTTCCTGCTTGGTTTCACCCTATTACTCTAAACAGACAGTCCTCTTGAGAGCATTGGAATAAATATGCCAAAAAGGAAGGCATTTATTGGGTCTTATGAATGATCAAATATCTGCACACATGCACAATAACTCAGTAGATTAACATTTTCTATGTTCAAGTCAATGTGTGCATTCAGTACCTACTTACAGCTGATACTGTTGCTGTCGCTATTACACAGCACAGAGTGAATTTGTGAGTGGTAACAACCTGTGCAAGAAATTTCTCTAACAGACAGAATCATCCATCAAAATGATTCACAGCAACAACATCACACCTCATTTGTGTCTTACTGGTGGCAAAAAACATTGCTCTCTTCCTACTCTTGTGTGGACTGTTTGCATTATAGTGTCTACAACATCACACTGGCAAGAACTGTGCTGTTCTGTAGTGTTCTATTCCACTATTAGTTAATTCATTCCCACAAATAAACATAAGATGAACAGGTTCAGCCTATTTTAGGAGTTTATCTTCTCAGCACAGCACTGACCATGACTATTGGAAGCTGTGTGGGGCCTCTGTTCTGCACAGCACAGCGCTGGCAGCCCCGTGGACTAGCACAAGCCCAGATAAACCCCATGGGGTGCCTTATGCCGGTTCACTGCCATGTCTCATGGCTTTTAACATGCATGAATAGAGCTCCAAGAATTTGCTTGCAGGGTGCACTTGCTCTTTGTCATCTAGCACAGACCTGCTGTGTCTGGCAGTAACGTGGGTACAATACTTGATATCATAATTTTCAAACAGCATTTCTCATTATAAATGCAGAGCACTTTTGAAGGCCAAGCAAAACATTTGCGCCAAGAATTTTTACTGACAATGTCCGTAAGGAAGTCAGTCTCACAAAACATAGTGATTCTCTGCCTTTTCCTTCTTGTCTGTTCAAATGCTCAGAAGAAATTCTGGATACATTTCTTCAGGTTATGGGTCTCTCATGGCAGCTTTACCAAAGGTTAGTTATGTTCTGACTCACTGGCAGCCAGGAAGCACAACTTCCAGCCAACATCTCTGTTCCAGTTTAACAAATGGTGCTGAGCTGCTGAGGCCACTGCTAGTGCAGAGGCCATGTGGAACTAGGGACACCACAGAAAGGGTGACACCACCCCAGCTTAACAACAGCATGTACTCACATGAGAAAAATGGAGTCTGCCAGCCTCACCTGGTGAACTCACACACCAAACCCCCTAACTCATGCACCAAACTTAAACTCAAGCCTGATCCTTCAGCTGTCCCTGTGAGCTAGTACTTGGACTTTCTTAACAGCCATCTTATGAAGAAAGGCAGGTTTCTGGTCAGTGCTCTAATTTTAGTGTCAGCTCTGCATTGGAAATATATCCACAAAAAAATGAAGTGATTTACCAAAAGCCAGACAAGGAGTCATTAACAAAACAGACAACAATTTCTTGCTTCTAGACCTATGCTCCATCCTTTAGACAGATTGTGCTGTAAGCAGGTATTTATCCTATGCTTCCTTTGTAATTATTGACCATAAACAATTCCAAAACAGTCCCACTCTGATCATAGATATAGTTTTGGATCACTCCTGGGAACTCAGCAACTCCAAAAGTGACTACTGCTACTACTATGTAAAGCAATATGCAAGATTTCAGGCTTTTTTCCAGGGGTCCTCCTAATCTCTTGTCATAAGTTCCTGTGATAAAGTGCAGACCATGGGTGTATTTTAGTCTAATTTTTGCTCTGGCAGGAGGCTTAGATGTGTCTGCACTGTATGAAAGAAGATCAAAGAAAGATTCACCAAGGAAATGAAGTCCAAGCCTAACTGGACAAGTACTGAGAAGTTCATGTGTTTCAGTTTGCAGTTGCAGATGAACTCTTGACAGAAAAATCAGCAGGAAAATTGAAGTCTTAAATTCATTAAAAATCCAGTACCCAAGTGTTCTTAGGAATGACAGCAAAAATTTATAGCAGCTGCTCCAGCAAACTAACAGGATTGTCTGTTGGCTTGTGAAATAAGCCAAGGTAAAGCCTGCCTGCAAAATCTCACTGCATCTTTAAAAGAAGTGCTGGTCAGTCAAGATTTCAGCCACAGCCATTCTACTCACCTAGATTTACAGTTTACTTGAGAGTTTTCAGCTCTCAGAGACATTGCAGCAATGTCTCGTAGTGCACGTTTCAAGAGCAGCTGGGAAGCCTGGACTGATGGCCACGTTGTTAACAAAGAAAGCCAGGAGTTAGGAGAGCCAGCAGCAAGGGCTGGATTCTCAAAACTAATCTGAAGTAAGCAGGAAGGCAGGAAGCACAAATGGAAAAGAATTAAAACAGTACTCCACCCACTTAAATTTAGAGGAAGCTAATCTCATAGGTAATACACTCTTTCCAGGAATATACAACCATTTTAGCTGCAACTGCCTTACAGGAAGGCAGATAAGTTCTACCAGTCCTGTTCTCCCCACAGATCCCACTGTGTTATTACAACTGAACATTGCCTGGAAACCATCTCTATTTGTTACTCCCTTCTCCTCAGGGAAAGGAGCCAGCTGCTCCATCTGAAGCACAAACCCACTTCTCATCTGTACCACATACATATTGGAAAAGTAACTTTCTGGGACAGAAACTTTATTTAGTGACCTCCTGCCGAAGGAGTGACTGAAAGAGATTTCTTGGACAAAGCTGACTGAAGACTACAAACTGCTAGAAGCAACAATATGATAGAAGGTAGAAACTGCTAAAAATAGCTTGAATGACAGGAGGTTCAAGTCACATTTATCTTAATTTCAGATTTAAAAAAAACTAATGCCGCAATTAAACATGAGGGAGAGGCGGGGAAGAAAAGTTGTTTTGGTGCAGCCCTCTTCCTACCCACTACAGGATTGGAAATCACCAGCCAAGCCACCACAGGGGGAGGGGGGGACAGGACACAACTGGAAGCAGGTGAATAATACTGCAAAAATTTTCAACTCACCTCATGAGAGTTGGTTCCGTGGGCCACTCTGGTTTTACAAACTAGGTAAATAATAAAGAAAAGACAATTCACCACTGAAAGAGAACACATAAACCCTTTATAATCCTGTTTCCACCCACACATGCAAACACTGGAGTCCACCAGACCAAGGCATTGACTGTAACACCAGTGACAGTCTCTGCTTGAACAGTGCTCTTAATCACTGCAAAGCCTGGCTTGCTCCAAGCTCTGCTCTCTCAATTCCTCCCTGTAACTAAGGTGCAAGCACAGATCTTTATTAGGACTGGACAGAGCTGCAAAGCATCAGCTGAGAAGTTAGTACTAGTATTAGGATTGCCATCCTGTCTACTCAGAGAGCATTTTTACAACTATGTAATTTTTTGTCTGAGGCTAGAGCTACTTTACCACAAAACACCGCTAGGTACCACAAAACAGCACTTTCCTTAAAACAAAGGAACTGGGACACAGTCAAAAGCAACTTATTTTCTTACCTCACTGTTTTCAGGGAAGAGCAGGAAATGTAACAGGCTGAACCAAACTAAGATATAACTTATTTTTCACAGGCAACCATAGAGGAGGACAGAAAAAGGCAGAAAGCCAGGCAGTTTTTCTTTCTCTTTCACATTTATCTGCTCTGTATATCCTGATTCTCACCTCCATCTTGATTAAGAGGAGGAGTAAAACTCATTAGAGGAAAGAAACAAAAAGCTGCTTCTACTATGAGGCCAGAGAGGAGCTGAAGACCCCTAGGGCTCACAGCGTGACTAGGGCTGATGTTACTTATGTGTTAAGGAGAGGAGATGAAATCTTGCAAGTAGTGAGAGGGTGGATAGGACAAGACATTTTTTCAGGTTGTTGGAAGAATCAAATTGCCAGGCAAGAGGACAGGGAGCTATGAAAGAGAGATAACCTGCACTAGAGTCCAAAATAACTTGGTAACTTGAAATTTTACAAAATGGTTTATGATGTCTCAGAGAACATGTGCTCTGGAGAGCTGGACCTTTTTTAAGAAAAACTAGAGACAGAAAAATGAAAAAAACACTCCCAGAATATCAAGGTATATTAATTTTCAGTGCTATTTTGTAATTTCATCATTATTTAGAGGGTTTGATTCAGACCTCCTGAATATATGACGCTGACTACTGAGGACTAGGCAGTCTGTATGGAGAGCAGAATGTGAAGAGGAGGGCAAAGCCATTCATGAGATTTCAAGTACTGCTTCACAACCTATCTTCAGGAGACCTGCCTCATTTGGGAGAGCGATGGCAGGGAGGGCAAAACATGCTTTTTCCACACAACTTTACCTCTGAACCTTACAAATGAGGCAAGCAGCAAGGGAACAAACACCGACTAACGATCCTGCTCACTTTATACTGCAAGGAATCAAATAAAGGAACTAATTAAAGCACAAGCCCTGCGATGAAACTTGCTTCAAAGCACAAACAGTTCATAGCAGCTGTTTGAGCTGTGGGCCCTTGGAGTCTGTTATCTGTGTTAACCCTCTTTCTTTTACCCGTTAAGATTATACTTGTACCCTGGACCAGGGAAAGGGAGAGGTAGGTGGAAAAAGAGGATAATCAGCAAGGCAGTGATTTTCTGAAGAAAAGTAATGAGTGCAGCTGGCAGGAGAAACATCTTGCACAAGTTCAGGGCAAGAGGCTAACTTTGTTAGAACTATTAGCATTTCCCAGGAATGCATGTTTACTGTAGCGAGGTGCTGAAAGTAAGGAACATCAACAAAAAGCAAAGTAAAAGCTGACAGGGAGAGAGTTTGTTCCACATTCCAAGCAGACTGCCTCAGAGCATTTGTTTCAGGAAAGTTTTAATATCCTTGACACTTTTGGCAGTGAAATCCACACTCCTACAATGTTGGCTATGTTTTGGGGGGTGCATGTGCAGTATTTAGAACCTACTAGAAGCACCAAAGAAAAGCTCATGTACATACTGAATGGGAATGCCAGTCCATTCTTCTCTATAAGCTTCAAGGTATCTTCTCCACAGGCACTTGTCAGCTCCATAAACGGTGGTGAACAGATCCTCTCATCTGCAAGAAAATAAAAAGACTCAAATGAAGATGAGGGGTTTAGCTCCTCAGCTGCATCATTACCAGCTCTCTCCTTCCTAACTGCCTCTTAATAGTCAGCTTATATTAAAGCACCCAAAAGGACTGTAAGCCAGGCCTGAATTTGGGTTTCTGGAAACATTTCAGAAGATGAAAGGCTCAATTTTCATGCAGTCTAAATGACAATATAAAGCCAGTATTTTCACAGGCAGCAAAAATGATCATCTGCTTAGGAGCACACTGCACATGAATTAGCCAGTGAGGTGAAAAGCAACTGTGATCTTTTTATGCCTTCAAGCATAATTTTCTAAAGCATTTTACAAGAAACAGAATGGTCTGCAAATGTGACTAGAAAAGGCAGTCTCACAAAGACATATGTCCTGTAGGGCTCCTCAGGTGGCAGATTCCAGTGTGTATTTACTTCAGGCAAGGTGCCAGAACATTCTGCTGTTCTCTGGGGTGGCTCTGCCAGGAAAGCAGTGTTCATTTGGTCTGGCAAAGCCAACCAGAGCACTGCTGAGACACTGCCATGTTAAAACTGCTCAGCAAGTTCTGGGTAAAGAGAAGAATCATGGGAACCATGGTAAAATTTAATGAAACAGGTCTGCTCCAGACTGTTTCTGCCAATGTTGTGCTTGTTCACATGGGGTTGTGGGAGGCTGGAGCAAAAACCAGCCCTCTTAGTGACTTGGTAAGTTGACTTGCTCTAGGATGCCCTTCCGGTTCACTGCAGGAGAACTGAGATTTTCCTGGGAATGCAGCAGGAAAGGCAGAAACCACTGTAGGACTCAGAGAACTTGCACATAAATGGCTTCAGAGGGCTGGGTTGCAATCTGAAGTGTACAGAGAACCTTGGCTTCAGCCATGGCTTTGAGACAGGTCAGCAGGGCCCAGGTTTTCAGACAAGCTGTGTGCACATTGACAACATTGACTAGGTCAAATCAAGGACATCACACAAGTATGAATGACGATTTAAATTACCTCCTTAGTTAGCACAGCCTTAAAAAAGTACTATTTTAATGGAGTTTGAGCTGTGGCCAGGTTAACTTCAGAGCCACAAATGAGTTGTAGCTTGAGTTAGCTGCACAGCACTGAACACAATTCAGAACGGGTCTGCCAAGACTTCTTCACTTTGCAGACTTATTTCAAGAGGATGACACCTTCCTCCAAAAAGGAACTGGAGACAAACACAAATGGTGGGAGCAACTGCATCTGGCAAACTCAAGTCACAGATTTATATAAACCAGCAACTTATCTTGAAAATAAGCAAAGCATGGCTGAATTGAAACAAGTGGAGGCCATGGTGTGCAGATGGTGAAGAAACTGAAAAGTACATGTGAACTAAAACCCCAGCAAAGCTAAACATAACTCTGAGACAGACAGGCATTCAGAAATCACTTTATAGACATTGTTTAGATTAATACTTTTCACTTAATTTTAAGTATATATATGTAAAGAAAACTGAATCACTGAAAGTAACAGAGATGCAGAACTCTCTATATTTTGGTACACATATCTCAATACATCCCCAAACTTTTGGAATATCTGAGAACTCTGTTCATTAGCAGTGTTGTCACTACAATAAGTTTTCTGAGAAAAGGCTATTTTCATAGATTCTAAAAGGAGAAGAAAGATTGATGCTTTGAGGTCAGCTTCTACAAAAGTAAACGAAACATCCCAGATTTCAAAGCTTTCAATTTGCTGCTATGAAAACAGAAAGCAGCATCCAAAAGTGACAGGTACTGTAATATTTACAAGCCTTTGCCAGAGTAAAAGTTCCTTAGTTGGATGAATTTAGGGAATAAGATTTAGTTTACAGATACTTGGGAACAACTTTGGCTTGGCAGCTCTCCCACCCACATGCTTAAGGCTCACAAATAACTTTGTCTTCAGAGTGCAGATGCAGAGGAACGTATGGTTCCATCTCGCTTCCCTCTGTTTCCCTCTCATGCAAACAGGAAAGGGAGACAGGGAGATTCAGTGCTCCTGCTGACTACATGACACTTGCATGGGGAGATGAAGGAAGGGACAAACAGGAATTTCTTTGACTTGCACTTAGAAAGGACCACCTGGATCAACAAAAAGTAGCAAAGAAGACTCTTAGCATCTCAAAGTGCTCCTGCTGAGTTTGCATAGCACTGGTATTTTCTCTATCAAGAAGGCAATTCTAGCCCACTGAAACCTCTAAAACAGACCATTAATTCACAGCCAGACCTGAGGACAAATAATGCCTCACTCAACACAAGATTTCAGTAGAGCCTACAGCTAGAAAACTGCTGCTCTGAGTTTAACTGCACACATTGAAATTCTAAAGGTAGTGGCAGGTTAAAATAAAAAGTCCTCCAGCAATCATCCTCTCCTCCTTCCCAGGGTGGCAAACACATGCTAAAACTTTCTCTTATCACCCAGCTCCTGCTATCAGAGTGACAGTAGTCTCTGCACACCTTCTCTGCACTGAGGTCCAGGACAGACCTCACTCAAAGCCTGAGAGTCAATTCAATACTGATTTACATCAACTTGGAACTACACCATGGACCCACCTAGTGCAAATGACCCCCGTGAACCTTCCCTCCCCTCCTGCTGAGTAAGCTGCTTTAGTGTGAGCTTACTGAGCTGTGGTCAGTGCTGGACTCTTGGCACTGTCACCACTTCTTTGCAAACCAGCAGTGACAGGACACCATGGGAAACCATTGCCAACAGTAAATACACACAAACAAGTAAACATAACAGTCGAGAGATGAGAAGGGCATCATGATTCTGGCTCCATGGCTGTTCCTTTGTATTGATGCTCCAGCCTAACCCTGCAGTCTAAACCAATCACTATTCTCATTTGCATCTGACAGTCCTAGAACAAAGCACTTTAATAAAAGCAGTCTGAGAACTACTACAGGTTAGGCCACAGCCATGTCAGCCCTCCTGTGCAGCTGCACTGGCCATGCACCCCTAGCAGAAGTGACTCTGTCAGGACACAGACCTGATGCAACCCAGAACCTGTGCACACAGCTGATGCTGTTGCTTTTCTACTATCAGTACTCAGCTCTGTGCTGTGCTGCTGAGTGGAAGAGTCTTCTTCTAAAACATCAAGTTTGGAAAAAATTTCATCTCATCTTCCACCCTTGGCTATGCACAAGTGACCTTAAATCCCAAGAGATTACTATGTCTGCAGTTTCTGATCTTTTCACTTAGGATCTGAAACTAAAAATCAGGCACTTCCTCCCTCCCTTTGGGTGCATACACTGCATCACACAATAAGCAGATGACCACAATTATTAACCCTATCTTCCTTCATGCAACACATGCTGGACCAAAGATATCAACAGGAAATGTCTGTCTGTAAGTCTACAGACTGCTATGATTTAAGATTCTGTACATTGCTATAGTGCACATTTAGAGAATGGTATTTCTTTATTTTCTAAGCACCTGGTTGTCTCTGAGAGTTCTGCCTTTGAAATATGGCCACCACTGCAGGTGAACCTTGTCAGGTCCAGAAGTGCTAGCGTAACAGCAACAAGGAAAGAGTCTTCAGATCAGAATGTTTAGCTTTCACTTAAGACAAGTACCAAAAGCATCTGCAGCACTTTTGTTGTTAAAAACAACATATTATAATTAAATTTAAAAGTCAAAATCCTGTCACTCTGTTCCTCCCCCGTCTTTGTCCTCATTTTTATTGCATGCCTTAGCACAAACTTTGTGGTATCTGTTTTCCATATTTGCCTTTAAATATTCTCCCTTTTCTTCAAAATTATTCGATCTCAGATGGGAGTTCTCTCTCTCTCTCTCTCCCCCCCTCTCTCTCCTCTTTCTTACTTTCTGTATTGTTTCTCATTCCCATCCCCATCTCTCACCCAGGCTGTTCATTTTCCAACCATTATTTCTGTTCTTTCAGTGCCTCCTACACTTTATCCCTCCATCACCTCAGCATGGAGCTCGTGGCTGGAGGGATCACGTTCATTGCCAGCGCAGGGGGAGTGCCTGCAGGGGGACACCTGAGGGCAGCAGGGAAGCTGGCACTCACAGCTCACAGTTGACAGCAGCAGTCTCAGCACAGGGCACTCAGCCCTGGCACACCCTGCTGGGGGCTGAGCTTTGGCACAGTGCTGTTCCATCCCCATGGAACAAGAACATTGTTATAGGGCTTGCCTGATGAGGGCCAGTTCACAGCATGAGTAACACAGCTACCAACAACAGAGAGGTGAAAGAGCACCCAAACCAGGGTGTCAGTGCCAGGAGGGGATTACTGCAGGTGAAGTTCAGCAATAGTGACAGGAGCAATGGGATGTGAAGATGGGGAAGATGCAGACTGAAAACTGGCTGGGGAAAAGCATTTTCTGGCAGTGAGAATTGGTGGAATTCTTTGTGCTCAGGACTTGCTCTAGTTAGAGATGCTGAGTAATGCTTCTCTACTCAGGGCACCCTGGTGGCCTGCAGACAGCCTGCCAAACAGTCACAGGACACCCAAACCCCCAGGAGAAGGCACAAGGGGCCAAACACTCAACACACTCTCCCATTCAGTAGCCAGGCAAAATGGATAGAGGAAAAATAAGAGTAATACATGGCTGTTCCCAGTTGAACTAAGTCTTAAAAATAAATTGAAAGCACTGTGACAGGGCTGTACAAGACCGTCTCTTGGGCTGATTCTGATAAGGGTAAATACCTTGTACCATAAAAGTTTGAGAAGTACCAACACAGTGGACAGTGGACAGCTGTGGATGACTGTAGGGAAAAAATAAACCATAAGAGAAGATGAATCTATTCAGATTTCTTTGGTCCTTATGATTTTGGACAGGTAAGAAAACAAATAATAGATTACAGACAGATCCAATGCCCTGCATTCATAGATCAACAAACTATATTTCCTTGTCTTCATAAAAGGAGTTTAAAGGGAATTTATGGTCATCTGTGAGAATAGCTGAAAACCTCTCTAGAAAAGAAATACAATGGGAAAGCCACTGCCTATTAAGTTTCAGATTTACTGTCTAAACATGTTTCCCTATCTCATAATTCATTTCCTTCACCATCTAGCCTAGGGATTAGGAAGTGCAGCAGACAGGCTGAAAAAAAGAGTATTTATTCCCAGCACCACCAACCTCTTTCCACAAAACCACAATGCAGTCACAAACACAGCTGAACTCTGAACTTCCATTTGTGAACTGGGGAGAAGGCTTCACCTCCCCTTGGCCAGGCAGGGCTTTATGGAGCTAGTTAAAGGAGTTCCAGGAAAAAGACTTTTTGGACAAACAGCTGCTGAAGAAGCATTATCTGAGCATCATCAACCAAAATCCTGAGAGTGATACTGGAAAAACATAAACCAGAAGGTGTTTACTGATGAATATCATATCTTTTGCTCAGGCCCAATATTCATTATTAGCAGTGCCTTCTTTGTTTACACACAGAAGACAAAAGACACCAAATGAAGGGTGTGCTGAGGATAGGGAAAGGTGAAAGAAGCTGGTGAAGTGAATTTGTGAAACAGGTAGAAGGAAGATGCAGTTTGTCAAAGGAGCACAAGAGGAGGCCTGGAGTCCCCCAGGTGTGCAACAGACTTGGCACACCTAGATCCCTTAATTCTGCATTCCAAGTCCAAAAGGAGCACAGCTTGTGCCTGAGTTGCTCTCTGTGCCTGGAAAGGTTGTCACTATTATTCCAGAAAAGACTGGGTACACAACCTCCCCATCACACAGTGCAGTATGCAGAAAAATGACAAAGCTGCTTTGAAAAGTGCTTAACACCCTTAAGAAAAGCACAAAACCATCCATGTCAAAATCAGGACTGGCTCATCATCTAACACTCATGGAGCAAAAGTTAAGCCTTAAACTATCAGAAAGATTTACAGCAGATGGGAACAAATTTTAAGCTTCCTACTTTGTTGAAAAAAGCCACTCTTTAATAGAATAGTTTGCAGTGGGATTTGAAAACATTTAAGACTCTTTAAAAATAAATATATTTTCAGTAAACTGTGCTTCACTGTAGCTTCCATCAGCTTGTGGCATTCTGCTCCTGTGGGAATAGAGAGGATACACAGCCAGGGCAATGTCTTTTCCTCCTAATACAATAAGGGGAGGAAATCTGAATTTCCAGCTCACCCCTGCCTACTGAGTTCATTTTCAACCAAAAAACCCAACCACACAAAGATGCTGGCAAGGTTTTTTTAAGCTTGCAGCTGAATCTTATCTCAAAGGTATTGTAAACCACTACAAGACAGAGTGTTTTGCCCTTTGAATCCCTTTATTGACTGTACACTTACAGCTTTGGACTGTAACTTCTGCTAAGGTCAAAAGTTGCTTCATCAAGGAGTCAGTCAAGCAAAGCCAACCCCAAGTTCACAGCAGCCCAGCCCCTGTGAACTGAAGAACCCCTTCTTCACTCCTCCCTCTAGCAGATAATTTTTCAGTTGAAGCTTCATAAACCTAAAAGCTTTATTCATAAACCCCACAACTTTCACAGGTTTATTTCAGCACTTCTGTGCTGTATTAAAGATACTCTCAAGCTGTTGTCCCTTCCCCTCAGAAATGCATGTGCATGAGGAATATTGCCAGAATGGATTTAGTTCAAACATATGTTGATCTATACTCATCACTGAAAAAACCAACGCATGTATGAATATCCATGTGCTTGCATCTCACTCTCCAAGTCTCTGAGGGGAAAATTCCAGTTTTAAGGGTAAAGTAGCTGTATCTGGGGAGCATTTGGCAACACATTCTAAAGACACAAGAGGGCAGAGCAGACTCGGCTTTGAGGGCACAATTTCAAGCTTAACCTAGCTTGACATACAAGAACTGCAGACAGAATATCTGTGTTAAATGGAACATCTGCAGAGCAACAGTCTTGGGTTTTAAAAAAGTAGTGATTTTGAAGCATCTGAGCGGCGAGTGAGGAAATCTCAGAGCTGAATATAAATATGAAACTATTCAAAAAAATCACAATAACTTGTTATTTCCATGCAATTTAGGAGGGCTAATTATGGGTTTTGAACATGATGAAATCAGCACAGACTAAAGAGAAAGTATAAACCATAAAGAAGAAATAAAGGCAAAGGTCATAGTAAAGCCAGCCTGATGGACTTTTTTCTCCTAGATTAACTCTTCCTCAGACAACCATTTCACAAAGCTCTGGTCTGTATCAGATCCTCCTTTACTTTTTAGCTCTAGACTTTCATCTTTTGCCCACTTTCCTTAATGAGCAGAATCCTTCTGATTCCCAGGAAGAATTCACATCATCCTGTGGGTGCTCAGGCTGAAAGAGGCAGGTTTTGCAGACAAGCATTCTGCTCCCTTGTCCTGATGGAGCTCACAGGCACCCAACAGCAGAGGAGCACAGCTACAGCTGTGCCTTCAGTTAAAACAGACCTGTGGTGCAACACAGTCACTGACTCAGCCTGACAAAGGGCGCTCATGACCATGTAACAATTTAAGTGGTGAAAAATGATTCTAATACAGGAATAAAGGCCAGGAGATGGGTGTTCATCATCAAACAGTCTCATTTTTCAGCAGGTAAAAGGGGTTATTCACCACTCTGCAAATGCAGTTGAATTTAAAAAACCAAGCACACCTCACCACAGAAAAAGGAGGCAAATGAACTAGCTGTCAAGGAGAAGGACATAAACCTTCTGGTGCTTCTTAGACTTTTTGTAGATAAGAGTATTAGACAAAACTCTCTTAAAAGTAATGAAGAGAAGTGGAAAGAACCTGCTAGAACAGTTTTTGTTGAAACAGTAACATTTTTTCCTTATAGTATTGAACCTGTACCAAAACCTGGGGACTTATTTCACAGGCAGGAGTGTTTCCAGTATTATAGAAATAATGAAAGCAATTTTCCTCATCAAGGAAACAAATGAAAGGGATTATTTGGCAAATGCAAAGAAGTCTTTTCTGCATTTTTACCCCAATAATGTTCTGTTCAGAAGACTGGCATTGAATGTATTGGTATCTGCAAAACCCCAAAGGCATTTCAAGAAGACAGACTATGCAAAATACACTCTGTATGTCTGCTCTACATTAAAGAGCAAATGTCAGATTCTATGTGAATACCTGAACACTGATTAAAACCACCTCAACTGTCTCTAAACAATAATGTGTATCTGCTGTTTCATATGCTTACCTATGTATTTTGAATACAGGAATTATACTTAGCATTACCATTTTCAAGTGGCAAATGTGCCCAATTTTAGTATTCTTACCAACACAGACAACCCTGCTGTGTAGAATGATAAAGGAATCTCAGAAGCAAGCACCAGTGTCCAAATAAAACCTTTTCCCATGAAATACAGAAGGTATATAATGGCCAAATGCAGCATTTTTATGCTTCCTCTCCCAAATACTGAGATAAGACATTTCTTAGACCAGTACAAAACAATTTCCAAGCTGAATTTCTACTTTCAAACTACACAGCTCCAGGACAGGAGCTGTTGGGATGTTGGTTTGCATCCCCCTGGCCTAGATGGTGGATAGGAACAGACAGTGGTGTGCACTTCCCTGCATGCACCTTGTACACACCTGATTCACATAGGAAATTGATGGCAGAGAGAGCACCAGTTTGCTCCATATAATGCTCATCAGATGCTCATCATTCCCAGGAATCTAAGGTAAACTGTGAAGACTCAATGCTGAACTCCTTACTAAATTTATTTGTATATAACTCTACTCACTTTAACCAGTTAGTTCCTCTCAGTTGAAGAATCAACCAAGCTGAAATCCTTATATTAGAGAGTACATTGTCTAATAAAATAGAAAATGCACTCATGGCAGGGGCCATGATGGCAGACATGATGTAGGCAGCTTTTTCTTGTCTGTGATGAAGTTCATTTGAAGATATTAGAGTACCAAGATGAGCAGAGTCCACTGAAGCTCTTTATATCTCTAATCTAAGAGGGTTGATGGCCCTTAACCAGATCAGTTTAATGAGCTTTTGGAAGATAAATCCCGGGAGATAGTACACAATGCATGTCCCAGGCTTTCAGGAAACACCACCGCCAATCTACACATGCTGTGTCAGAGGCAAAGCAGCAGCCCACAAGGAGTGCAAATTAATGACAAAATTCCCTCCAAGGTAGAGGTATCCCAGGGACACACTGCAAGGGGCTCTGACAGTATCATTCAATGCTTAGTTCAAGCCCCCATAGTCCTGCATCACCTGTGCTCCAGGCTTGAGCCAGAGAGGAACAGGGCCTTTGGTTCCTGTTCCAAACCATACCAGCAATGACAGAGGAAATGTGAATAAATGCTTGCCTTTTATTGTCCATATGTACATATGTCCATATGTATGTGGACACAAAGTTAGTGCAAGAGTTTACAAACAGATTGAGAAAATACAGGAGGATCTTGGGAAAACACTGAGTAACAGGAGAGGCACATTGCTGTCACTGCACCTGAGCAGGGCTGACAGGCAGCCCTGTGCCAAGGTACCTTATGTCACCTGTGTGACAGGGAGGCCACCTCTGTGCTTTGAGGCCAAATATTTGCCAGAGATTTGGTGACCACTGATTTGAGTTTCTCTCTGTAAAGCAGCCACTCAAAGCACGACTACACAACTGCCATAACTGCAATGCACTTCTTCCTGTGCCATGGGTAAAATGTAATAATGTAGCATTTCAATAACAACCCTGGAAAGAACTGTTTGCAGATACCTAAGCAGAGACTATCAACTCAACAACACAAGCACATGATCATGGTCCCATGGGAAATAAGAAGCTAATACCCTGCCCTAATACTGTCCTTGCATAGGTTAGCAAACTTCTCTCATGCATGTGGGACTTCTACACTGCTCACCATTCAGAGCTTGCACTTTGTACTATGGAAGGAACAAACTCAAATGAACAGGCTTTTTATTCAGGAACATTCTGTATTTTCAATTGAAGATCATATAGACAATCCTGCAGCACTTTGGAAAAATGTGACTGAAACACTGGTTCTGGCCTTAAAGCATCCTGCTCTGCACTTGTTTGAAATGCCTTAACAGGAGTAGGGCACACCAACCAAGGCTGCTGCCTACTACACAGACTGGTACAGCTTGATGGTTTTTCCCAAGTGAGGTGGATTGAGCCCACTCCAAATCAATGAGAAAAAATAGCTGCTGGGACAAACAAGCTATGAGTATTTTAAACATCAGAAAGAAAACGACCTATCTACATGGGAAAGCTTTGTTAGTGTATATTTTTCTGTTCTAATTATGTTAGTATAACTATAGCAAAGGAATGCACACACACCATGTTGTTTACATTGGATTAGTTTCTGTTGCTAAAGTTTCAGACAGCCCTGTAAATATTAAGCTATTAGAGAGTGTCCAAAGGAGGGCAATGAGCACAGTGAAGGGCCTTGAGGGGAAGTTGTATGAGGAGGGGCTGAGGTCACTTGTTCTGTTCAGCCTGGAGAAGAGCAGACTGAGTAGAGACCCCACTGCAGTTGGAGCTTCCCCCTGAGGGCAAGAGGAGGGGCAGACACTGATCTCCCCTCTCTTCTGACCAGTGACGGGATTCAGGGAATGGACTGAAGTTGTGCCAGGAGAGGTTTAGAATGGATATCAGAAAAAGGTTTTCACCCAGTATGGCTGAACCCTGGAACAGGCTCTCCAGGGAAGTGGTCACAGCACCAAGCCTGAGAGAATTCAAGAAGTGTTTGGGCAATGCTCTCAAGCACGTGGCGTGACTCTTGAGGATGGTGCTGTGCCATCGAGTTGGACTCAATGATCCTTATGGGTCCCTTCCAACTCAGCATATTCTGTGATCTTTTTTCGCAAACAACTGCAAAGCACTCTGGGTAGATATCCCACAACAAATCCCAACACTCATCAAAACACTTGGCAACACCTGTGAGAAACTATTGAGAGGCAAGGACCAGCAGTCCTTACCTACTATCCCAAACCCTTGTTGGTGTAGGAAGCTGATACTATTTCCTTGCTGCAGAGGGGCTGCCAGGAGAAAATCCTGTATTGCATGATTCTCTCTGGCATCATGGAGAAGAGGCAGTGGCTGCTGAACTGGAAGGGGCATGTGCCCAAGCTATTTTTGTGGATGTCATCTGCTAAGATGCCAAACTTCCAGCAGAACCCAGGAAAAAGTGGTTTCTATTTCTATTTTCTCTGGCACTGTAAGACTCGGTCTTTGCATGCATCTTTGGTGCAGTCAGTGTCTGTGTCCCTGGTTTGACACTGGGCATGTCAAGCAGCTAGCAGCAGCCAGAAGCCATTTATTCCATGAAAACCTCAGTGCTTCAAAGCAGCAATTCCAGCACTTGATCTCCTTCAATAACACCTGGGAGGGAGGGAGAGAGATGGCAATAAAAATGCTGAGGGAGGAAAGACAACTCCACCATAATGGAGTCCTTGGCAGATGTGCCAGCACACATGGCAGGACAAGGAGCCTCCTGAGTCTGGCTGTGAGCTCCCAAAAGTTGTGTATCAGTGAATAATCGTGACAGAAAGGGGATTTCATCTCACATGGCTCCAGTCAACTTGTTTCTGCAAGCTGTCTGTGAACTAGCAAAGCCAATGGAAGCAGGCAGATTTAGACAGTGATTTTACCTTATACATTCAGCAGTTTCAAACTAGTAACTTCTGGACAAATCTATCTCTACTCACTGTTTGTAAACTCCTAGTGCTGCACATATATGTAAATTTAAGCTAGACATTGTGAAGTACAATAAACTGCCTTCTGCTGCCAGACAATTGCCTTCACAAGAACTGCTGCTGCAAAGTAATCTTCCTGTTTTTCTGAAATGTGCATTCCTGCCTCGCAGGGAACAATGCTGACCTGTACAGTCTGAATACACAAAGAAATACCTATCATTTTCTGGCTTCAGTTACTACACTGATTCATGATTCATGAACTTGCTACTATCTCCTGTCAAGTATGACAGCAAGGGTGGAAGAGATGTCCACATGCAGAAATGCCAGAAAGAAAGTCTAGAAAAGACAGGCAACTTCTGGCTGATTTCACAGAATCACAGAATGGCTTGGGTTGGAAGGGGTCAAATATCATGGGTGGATTGAAGAAAACTGAGGTATAGCACAGCCACAGACTGGATCATTTAGAATACAGGAGCTGAGTGAGTGCAGGCAGCTTGTAGGAGCCTTTTCAAAATGCTGCTGAACTGTCCCCAGTTCCCTAGATGTCCTGCACCTACACCAAGGAATACAGGGGATGCAGACTCCTAGAAGGTCAGACTATATCATATCCACTCCTTAGCTGTCCAACACAAAGGGGACTGTGACCCCTCTAAGTTAGTAAAACAAGGATTTTCCCTTTCACAACAGCCAGTGACAGGACACATGGCAGTGACTCAAAGACAGAAGATGCCTAGAGCCACACAGACACATCCATGTAAAAAACAACACCATCACTTGTGGCTCAGAGTATCTATGAGATCAGGGAAAAGTTCCCCATGTGTTCAGTGTCAATTCCCAGTATTCAACAAATCCTTTCCCAAAGGAAAAAGAATGTCCTGTGTCTTGCAAAAATGCACTTCTTTGAGAAGTAAATAGTTGCAAAAACTTGATTTGTACCTGCCGTCTTCCAACCCACTTTTTGGTGGTTGTCAATGCTGCAAAGATATGTCAAAATCCTATGCTCTACAATGTATGTCCTGCACACAATAATTTAAATCACAGGCTAAACTCTATTCTTAATCATGTTGTAATCAAAAAAGTTTTAAAGACTACCCAGTCAGAAGAATGCTGGATTCATTCCATACCAGTTGTAGGATCTGAACTCTGCTCTGTAGGTGGATTAGAAAGTTATGGAAAGAACTAAATTCTTGGCTAATTTTCAAGAGGAGAAACATTGCTAAGCTCAACAAGTTAGACAGCTCTCAGCATGACCCATCATGGTTTGTATAAAAAGTCTCTGATTTAGTAGAAATGCTATTTCCTTTCTATCTGATCTATTTAATGACCTTTTTCCAGGCTTTGGGAATGTCATTTTGGGTACTCATTTTCTTTTTGACAGACTGAAAATGTTGTAACAAAGTCAGGGCAACAGAAGACATCGAGAGTCAGAACAGTTTCAAAATAAGGAACATACCTGTAGATCTGGGAAAGCTAAATACTTCAAGAGCAATTAGTAGATTTCTGAGACATGCAGTCATGTCTTTCAGTCAAAACTTTACTATCTGCTTAACAGATGAAAATCATTACCTTGTATTTGCAAAGACTGAAAAAAAAATGAACACAGTATATACTAAGATTTGACTTTTCAAATAGCTAAATGCAGATGAAAGGATGCTTAGAAAAAATTCAGACCACTATCATTGATGTGCATTTTATTTATATAAGCCTCTTCAAATACACAAGGTTTCATATGCATCCAGGATTCTTCCTTCATTCCTGGGCTATCCAAAGCAGTTTCATTTTACTGCCAGGGAAGCTGAAGCAGACCCTCAGTGAACTGATAAAAGTTTCGGTGGTAGGCTCACTTGGACATACCTGCAATTGTCTCATGCTGTCATACAGCACTCCTTGTTTGGAGATCTTTCCCTTTTTACAAAGGCAGCACTCATCACCACTCATTTTACAGCAGTGAAAGCAAGAGACAAAACCCTAGAAGGGCTCATCAAGAGAGCCTGTGGGCAGGGGTGGAAAACCTCATCATCTGTGTCTGACTCCATCTGAACCAAGAACTTAATCAGTGCTGGGTCTGCTCTGGGTCACCAGCCACTTGCAATGCAACAGCTGAACAATGTTTGTTGAAGCATTTAAATATAGAGAAAGGAAACAAAGATGCAAAAATATTGAAGTCAAAAAGTGCAGTGGAAAAATTTATAAAAGCTATGAACATCACATAGAGTATAAGCATTTTAGTTTACTCCAAGAATGTAGAATGTGATCCCAAATAACATTAGGATTTGCAGATACATAACACAGACACATAGCTGAAGCTTTATGTGAGATTTCCTTGTGTGTCTGGAAGCTCATATCCCTGTCCATTTTCAGGGTTTCATCTCTGTGCTCTTGCATTGCTGTGATGTTTAGTGATTGCTTGTTTTGCTCATTGTGCCCGTGGATGATTTTATGTAAGTGTAAGCTGTGCCACCAGCACTGTGCAGGTGTCCAAACGTGCTCACTTCTGTAGGGCCTCTCAAACACAAGGATCTGCACATCAGTGCTCAAAGAGCTTCAGAAACAAGGAGGACAGGCTGTACAAACACATCAGTTCTCTGAGGTGGAGAGGCTCTTCCTGACTTGAACTCACATTTGGAGAACATGAAATTATGCAAACAGAGGAGTTCTGAGACCACGAATGTGCCCTGACGAGAACATTTCCACTTTCCTTCCTGTTCCCTGAGGCCAGCTCTGGTGCCATTTGTTAGAAAAAACCTGAATACCATGTATTAGGCAGCAAAGCAGTGCACACATCTTTTCTGGATAATTCACTCACAATATCAGAGAAAAGGGCAACAGAAGACATTAGGCCACTGCAGACAAGGTGCTGTAAAATTCAACATTTGTGTTAAAATGCAGGAACGATGCACCTTCGGTGTCTTAGGGAACAGCCTTCAAAACCTGACCTCAGCAGCTTTTCTCTGAGATGAATGTGGAGGAGGATGCTGTTATTTCTCAGTGCTGCTGAGTTCAGCTCAGCAAGAAGGGGAAAGCACTCAGGAAGGAATGCTCTGTTTTCCCAAACAAGGACATGTTAGCACCCTACCAGGACACCAATCCAGGCAGTACCAGCATTTGTTTTGTTCCAGTAAATCTGACTATTAGTCACATCTATGTACTGTCTGCAGCAGCCAAATGCTGTAGCGAGACACAGGAAACTTGTACAGGCAATTCCAGAAACACATTCATCCTGCACCAAAATACAATATATTGTCAGTTAAAGGAGGGATTCTCACTCCAAGACTAGGGGTGACATTTTGTCTCCAAATATGTACCCAGAGTCAGAGGTGACATAGGACCTGAAAACAGTCAGGAATGTACCATAGCTCAGTCTCACAACATGTTTGTCCTTGAAAATTCTTAGTCTTAGCAGAACAAGAGGAGGAAATGCCCTGAGGACTCCTTGAAACGTCTCCACAGGAAGAGATGTTGCAAGTATCAATTATACTGTGTAACTGAAAAAGGGGGGAAAAACACAAGTATGTTCAGAACTAGAAAACCACAGCAGCTGTCAATATTTTCCATATTTTCTTCAGACATGTAATAGCAACACTTCAAGCTTCTCCATTAAGTGTTTAATTATAGTCTCCTTAGGTTCCTTAGGAATTGTCTGCACAGCATACAGCAGAGCACAAAAGCAGGAGAATTGGGAGATTTGGTGCTTTACTAAAAGGGGAAGCAGAGAACACAGCGAGTGTCTTATGAAAATAAGATGATCATGCCTTGTGTAATGCTGCAAAGGGATGGCTGTGACCCTGACAGTGGTTGGGCTTTTGAAAGTGCCAGGAGCCACGTTCAGCATGACAGGAGAGCAGCCAGGAGCACAGGGCAGTAAGCCTGCCTCACTGATGCATAAATCTGTCACTACTGCTATTTGATTTTGCAGACTACTTTCATACAAATACACAGAACAGGGAGGCATCCTGTCTGCTCAGTTCACCTGAGAGCAACAGTTCCTGTCCTTCCAGGCAGGAACAGACAGTTGTGAACAGGGAGGAAATAAAGTCTAACAGAACTCATAGTTCATACCCTGCTGAACTCACAGCTTGGTGCCCCTTCTAAATGAGGGACTGAGCACACGACCTTGGTTCACAGAACTCAGTGCTGTCATTATGGACTTTAGGGGCTGCACTAACTAAATGTACCCTTATGGAACCAAAATCCTTCATTTTCTTCTGATAGCCTTTTTCAGGGCACAAGCACACAGGCTTTACACTCCAGCACTCATGGAAGGTGTCATTCCAAGACTGACCAATGAGGAAACCACAAAACCAAAAATACCCCTTCTTTCCCAACAAACTCTCACCATTCCCCTGCATTTTTCTAGGGGGAGGCTGGTGAAGAAGGCAAGCAGCCTCCCACAAGGGCCCAACAGAATGCTTGTGACATTCACATTTATCTCAGTCCCAAGTGAGCCATGACAGTGCAGCAGTTAGCATGTGCATGTGCCACTGGAACAACCAGTGGGAAACCAATGCAACCACATGGCTGGGGGAACTGGAAGCTGCATCTTCCTGTGGTGTCAGGACTGAATCCTACTGTAAAGCAAAGCAGAGGGAAGCCTTCCTCCTAGGAGGATTCAGCCCCATGGCCATGGAAGGCAAGCACAGTGAGGACCCAAGGAGGACAGCACTGCCACAGCCTCTGCTGGCTGAAACAAAGCAGAAGACATGACTGAGCCAGGCATGCTCAGGGCACAGAGCTGGTACCTCCATCTTTTGAAACTTTAACACTTCTACACTAAGTACTTTATTCAGTTCATATTCCTCACCATGAGACTGAGCTAGATGCTTATTTGAATTTGCTTTCAAATCAGCAGGATGGCCCCTGCCCTGTATACCATGAAATACTAATTATGTTCACTTTGGCAATAGTTGTTGGTCTGTGATTGAAATAAATGCTCTGTCTTCAATGCCTGCTTCTTAAGTCTGCTCGAGTAAGAGAATATTCTATAAACATATCCCTGCCAACAAACCAATACATTCATGGTTTCTTCCCCTAATACTGATATATACTTTCATAGCTTTTCCCTTATAAATATTTTTCAAGCTTATCTCAGACAAGAAGAAATTAATTTTCTGTATGAAAGGCAAATAGCAGGACAGATGTTCATGGAGCACAGTGAAAAATGAAGCATTTCAAACACATAGTTGCCAACTGAGAAATTATTAGTTCTTCATTAGGAAGAATTTGAGTTAACATAAATGAAGTTACCAACCCTTCCTCTCCCCTTTCTGTTTATCCTACTAAGCAGGAAATCCCAGAGACCACATTTAATAATGTTTCTTTCTAAGAAGTGATTTTAGATTTCTAAAGGATTTTCAGTTATTACAGTTCATGATCACTTCTACATGTTCCTCTAGTCATTTTACTTCAGCTTCTCTCAAAGAATTCCCAAGAATTTTAATTTAATTTCATTTTTCACCTTTGCATCCCATTTCAAAATCACTTATATTCTGCAGCATAAGCCTAATCATTATGTTCTGCCTTATACAGAGCTGCCAAAATCCAGGGTTAAACTGCAGTCAGACAAAGCTCAGATCACTTTTTCAGGAGAACACAGCCCAGGACTGGCTCAAAAGTTGCTCCACGGCACAAGGTGGGATCCCCACACGCAGCATCCCACCCCATCCAGCAAGTACAACCTGCACGCACCAGTACCAATATTTTAAAATAATTCCCCATGTATTTCATTCCACCTACTCATCAGAGAAGCCTGGAAAAATGTCAGCTGTCTTTTTATCTGAACACCCATCTGACCGCAATATGACCAACAGAGGGAACGAGAGGGGACAGGACTTAAACACACTGCATTAAACAAACCAGCTTTGGGTTTCCTAATCTTTTTAAGAGATCAAAAAGATTCATCCAACCAGGATCAGGAAGGTGGTTTTGTTCCCAGGATGAGTCTAATTTTTGCATTACCAGGTTTGTGGACGCCTGTGGCGTTTCCAAAAAAAGGAAACTCAGATATACATATGTAGTGATGAGGTACGTGTTCACAATCTCCCACAAAAACTGTTTCTAGTATTCACTTTGTTTCTCTGTATTTTTCCTTTAGGTTCCTCCCCCTCCCTTTTCTTTTGGTCTTTGCCAAGGAGATCTTCAGTATTCTTTACTGAAGGGACATTTTCCAGTATCAGGACACTGCCAGATCATAATGGCACAAATCAGCAGAGAGAAAGGCTAGTGGCAGGTGTCCAGGAAAGAGTATAAAACCACAAAAGCTTACAAGGATGTTGTCCCTGTTACAGACCCTTGCAGCAGCCCTTTAGGGACTTCTTCAGGAAAGTAAAGGGTTTATCTGCTCTCAACAGGTTTTTGTGACATGAATCTACTTGCTTTTTTGAACACACACAGATTAGCATTCACAGCACTCTGTGGCACTGAATTTCCTTGTTTAGCTATGCAGTGTAGGATAGTGAAAATGTTGGGTTTTTTTTCAAGCTTACCACCTACTACTTTCATATTTACCAGAAGAAACAACACATTGCTGTTCCCATTCATCATCAGCATGCTGCTCCCGATTCACACAGGCCTCCATTGTGCTCCCTCCCCTCTCAGCTGCTTCAAGAAGTTTTGAACTCTGCATTTCAGTTCGACCTAATCCTTTGCCAGTGAAGCTGCTGTACTGGGGATGGAAAAGAAAGAGTCTGGCTGCTATAATGAAGCATTTCAGTAACACACTGCAAGTTTCTCTCAAAAAATCATAGACTTTTGCCTGCAAAGACTTGTGCTGAGTCTATAGTAGAGATTCTTTACAGCAGAAGCAATCAAAGAATGTTGTATTCAATGAGGAAGATTTGGAGAAAAACCAAAAAACATACTTCTCTAAGAGTGCCTTGGGACTTTAGGCTATTTAGGTTGTGTTTCAATGTACCAGGTTATTATGCAGTCTTTGTGAGGTTAGAACAGCCACTTGCTGAAACAAAACTAGGTACTTGGTTGGAAGAGGTTGATGAAATGCAAGAAAATACTATGCTTGGAGATGCAGGTCTCATCTCAAAGTCTCTCTCATCACAGTCTCCTAGACAAAGTCCCTACCTCTCATATTAAAGTGCCCTAAAACTAAAAAACAACCCCAGTTATTAAGAACTAGAAACTGCTCTAAAAAGAAAATGAAATAATTTTAAAATAGCTGTTAATTTAGATTGTCTTAGATCAGAAGGGAATGCATTTCAGCAGCAGAGCCATCATGAAGCTGGTAAGATGCACTTAGGCAGTTACAGAGCATTATAACCATACCACATTCCTTTAGCGTGACTTAGAAAAGTAATCAGAGGCCATCATCAAAGAGATATTATGTGATATCTATGCAGTTAAGTAAGGCTGTAAATCCTCCCAGCCTTGTGTTCAGAAGGAGGGTGAAGAGTCTTGCTCCAAAAAAACCACTGCAGGCCCAGCTCAGAATTTGGTAGTGCTGGTCAGACTCTGACTTTCACCCAGAGCTGCATCTAGATAGGAATTTGCAAAGGCTAACATTCATGTAGGTAGGGCACAAAATTCAAGTGAGATGCCTGCAGGGAATCAGCTTGCTTAACACCATTCCTACCCAAATACACCACATATACCCTTGTCCCACCATAAAACACCTAATTTAAAATTAAAAATGCCATATCCTACATGTTCTGTTCATTCTCAGATCAAGAATATAGACAACAGCATATAGCTGGAAATAAGCTTTAATTTTAGGTTAACTTTAAATTGAGAATCAGATTTTGAGCTGTATTAGATTGAGGTTTTAGCATTTGCTTTGTAGCAGTAGATGTGTCTGGTGTGGGGCTCAGCTCGAAGAGTTAAGATGCTCAGATGCTGGCTTTGAATCCAGAAAACTCCATACAATATTTACTCTCCCCCCTGCCAGAAGAGATGTGTTCAGCTGTTTACATAGGCACCCCTAGTCCCCTGCAGCATGAAAGGAATCAGATCTGACTGAGCAGCACCCATCCATAGCCCATCTTCTTCCTGCTACCCTGAAAAGGAGCCATAAATTCAGAGGCTGCTACGATTCTGAGCTAGCACATACTTGGCAATGAGGGCTTCTCCACTGCTGGGAAAAGGTACAGTCTGGAGGAAAAGTCCCTTTCTCCTGCAGGATGCAATGCCAGTGGGTAGATCCAAGTGTGACACAGAAATAACCTGTTCCCACAAAGCAACACACAGCATGCTCTGCACAGCGAGCAGAGGCAGCTGCTGCTGCTTCAGGCTTTGGCAGCTCCGGCCCAGCACGGTACTCAGGGCACTGTGAGACTGAAAATCAAAGCAAACAGATGTCTCTAATCTCAGTAATAGCACTTGAACTAGTAATTACATCAGAGTTTCTCAGGAGAGTCGTTCACAGGATGATGGTGAGAATTCGGTTGATGGGCATTTTCCCATTAAGAAAAATCCTTCGGTAAGGACATCATCATTGTGTGCCATAAAGGTCAGTACTGGCAAAAGACACTTCAGGAAGCCCTGTGACAAACAGCAGACTTGTCCCAATATTAATCTTATCCAGCCATCAGCTAGAGATGTCTCAAATGGTCAATGTAATAGAAAAAATAACAAATAAATCCTATTTTAGGAACAGCAGTTCTCAGGTCAATGAAGTCTACCAAAGTTTAGCTCCAGCTCTTCACAGACACATCTATTAAGTTAATTAAAACACAAATATACAGTCTGGTTTATTTGAGCTGCACTTGGTGTCATACTGCCAGCCCATGGACTTGTACTCCCTTACATCAAACTCTGGCTTTAGCACATGTAATACTTCATTTTAAGCAAACAAGCCTTCCTACAGGATAAGGATCACCACATTAAATTATCATTATTTTAATTACCATGATATCTCAACTCTGGATATGCTGCCCAGACCTAAAGACATGTTTTGTTTCAAACTACAAAGCAGTGTCACTCTTCTGGACTGTATTTAAAAGCCATGACATTTATTTAACCCTTATAACAATCAGTATAAAGCAGAAAGTTAAATCACACCATTGAAAGGGTAAACAGCAAGTTCCCAGCAGTGTTAATCTTTCTCTGATCTCTTCTTCCAAGAGGCTGCTTCTTGCAATCTGATCAAACTTGAAAGCCCACAACTACATTTGGAGATTAGCTGGTGAAGCAGAAAAGAGGAGAGTGAGTTAAGGTGGATAGCAAGGGTAAGAAAAGTGTTTCATTGTGCAAATTTCTTCACACTTAATCCCTGTGGCTCTTCTTATTAAATGTGTTTTATATTATTGAATGACTGCCTATACTGAATTTCCATAACCTCTCTTCAGTCAACAAAAGCCCAGCACTGCTTTGATTTAAGACTAAGAAAACAGAAGATGGAGGAAAGTAGGTAGCCATGGGTCCCACCAGATCTCTTGAACCATTTAGGTAATATAAAACACTTGGGATTTTTACTTCACTTGAGGAAAACTGAATAGTGAAGGGCTCAAGAGAGAAAAGAATGGGACACTAATTTTTAAGATGTTGACAGATGAGGAGAGGGGAAAAACCTACTGCTTTAGATTCTGCTTACTTTTGGATACATTGGGACCTGAAACCTAAATATTACCTCTTCATTGTCCTTGCATGTATTCTGCAATGGTGAGAAAAACATCCCTGTCTGAATTACTAAAAATCAAAAGCCTGGGCATTAGACCAGGCATAATGCAGTGCTACAGAGGAAGTGCAGATCTGTTGCTGGTATGGAAGGACACAGGCACATTGTGGATTTTCTCTGGTAGCACTCTTACCCAGACAACCTGAACACAGAAATCTGTGGTTGGGTTGGGAGATACTCCAACTCAGGTACACTCAGGTAATGCCTGTTAAGACATAGATTAAAACTAACCCCCCAAATTTTTATTTAACACTATCAGGCCATCAAGGCTTGTGCTATAATGCTCACAATGCTTTTAAACTGGCCAATACTGAGTGGGTCAGAAATCCTCCCCCATGGGGGCCCAGGCACCACTAAGAGTTAATAAAATGGGAAGGCAAAAATGAGCACACATTTCCAGATGCTTAGAAGACAAACAGTACCTGTCATGCTCCACACCCAGATTTAGCATGTGGATAAGGCAACTGCATTCACATACTGGAACATTTTGTTGGGTGTTTTTCCTAAGAATGAGTGGAATTCTTGCTTCAGTCTTGTACACGTGTAAAACCTAGAATTAAGTGGCCTTAGGTTCTCTTGCAAATAACCTTGTTTGATGCTTGCAGCCATTGAACTAGAGCAGATGTTCTCTCATCATGTTTTGCTTCTCACTAGGTGAGAAAAGAGTGCAGTACTGAGAAGAGCTGCTTCCAGCACTGATGTCACCTGGAACTGAAGAGAAACAATCACAAACTGCTTCATCTGCTCTTGGTATCCTCTTCTAGCATGTTATTTGATATGGATAGAGAAAGCAGATTTTTTAAAAAATCTTTTTCATTGCTTGTTCTACTAAAAGTCTAACTGCTTCCTGTCATGCACTGGCAGGAAAATTCTCCTGTTTCAATATCTGTTCTCTGTATACTTTGTACTAACTTGCATTAAGTTATAGCTAATACTTTGTAGAATAAGTTTTAAATAGCCCCACAAAAAAACCCCAAACTCCCTAAATATTAGTTATTGACGTCTTCTGCAATATTCTTTTCAAAAACAGTATGAGTACTTTATTCTCAAGGTTATTTAATGCAATCCCACTACACTGCTTCAATTTCCTTTTCTTCTCAATCTACCTTCTCTCACTCATGTTCCCTGTCTGCTTTTTAAGGGAAGCAGATGAATATCCTCCTGGAAAAGATCCCTGCTCAATCTTACATTCACATGTAGCCAGAATGAAAAAAGGGAGGCAGAGAAATGAGAGAACAACAAAAGGTCAGGAAAGTTTCAGAGATTCTTTCGCAACATCATTCTACATCAAAAGGCAGTGAGCTCAGAGATCTGACCCACAAATGTTAGTTAGAATCAAAGCAGCTGGATGAGAACTGCTGGAGGTAAACCAGGATGACCTGAGTAATTCCATTCATCTTCCACTTGCAAAACAACAAATTACCCTTCCTGCATCCACAACAGGGGTAACTCAAAGCAGAGCTAAGCACAGTTGTCACTTTATGTAGAGAAATGAGATCTGGGACCCACAAAACAAATGACATACTTTTAAAGTGAACACTAAGTCCATCTGCTGTTTAAAATCTTTTTCCCACTCCAGGGCTCTACCATAACAAAGGCTCTGCAGGAGGAGAGCATGGAGGCTGGCATTTCCATGGACAGAAGGAGCTGGGCATCAAAAACCATCCACTCTTCATGGGAGACAGGTCTGTCTCCCCCAGAGCTGTCTGAGCATTCTGCCCTGAGGTTCTGTGCACTGTAATGTTTTTCACTGACAATATTTATTTTGTGGTCTGAATTAGGTTCCAAAGAGTTCCTAATAGGTCTAACAAACTGCAATTTAGTTTCTTTGCAGAAACGAATTTCACAGCAGTTCCTGATAAAATGATTTTAAAATCTTATTTTTCAACTTGAAGCAGGATGTTCAGGAATAAACTAGAAGGCAGGAAGGGGATGGATCAGGCTGAGGGACTGGTAGGCTGGGCACGGATGACATCCGTCCCTTGACAGAAGAACCTAAGGCAAAACTGGGATTCGTGCAAGTAGGGATTGCTCATTTCTGAGAAGTCAAAACATTTTCTTCCTAATTAAATCAATCTTGAGATTTCAGTAAGAATTTCTGACATATGCTTGCTACTTAACACTCTTTCAGAGCTCAACTGCACCACTCACTCCCATCTCAGATTTCACTTCAGTTTGCTTAGTCCAAGCTTCCTTCCTTCCCTAATGTTTTGATCTCTGCTTTGCTATACTAATACCTGCAAGTTATATGTGATATCCTAGGAGCTGCTTTTTGAGACTGCCAGCTGTCCAAATAATCCCTCCTCAGCACCAATCTTTTTTCATGGAATCACAGAATGATTTAGGTTGGAAGTGACCATAAAGATCATCCAGTTCTGATGCCCCTGTGGTGGGCAGGGATGCCTTCCACTATAGCAGGTTACTCAGAGCCCCTTGCAACCTGGGCTTGAACATTTCAAGGACAGGGAGTCCACAGCCTCACAGTAAAAAGTTTCTTCTCAATATCTAATGTAAACCTGCCCTCCCTCAGCCCAAGGCCATTCCCTCCTATCCTATCACCATTTGCCCTTGTGAAAAGTCCATCTCCAGCCTTTCTGGAAGCCCCCTTTACATACTGAAAAGCTTCTGTAAATTCTCTTTTTTTTTAAAGCTCAAATTCACTTGGACTTTTCTTGCCACTCTGAAGAATGCTGCCTTGTATGCCATCAGTTCATCTATGCTTTTCCCCCTCCTATTTATAAAATCCACTTTTTTCCAACACCTATCAACAACCAAGACTTTAATACTACTTTAGTATGTACTTTTAAGTAGTAAAGTATGTACTTTAGTAGTAGTGCTTTAGTTTTATAGTCTGAAGCATTTCTACAAAATAGCTGTGAAATCCAGCATTCCACCCTATGCTTCTACTCACCTAACAATGTTAAATTTGAAAAAATAATATTTAACTTATACCTTTTCAAGATGTGCACCTGTAAGAGTGCAGTACTAGCCCTTCACTAGCCCTTTCATAGCTCACTGAAAAATTAAATAGGATTCTGCTTAGCCCTCTTCAGCTTTGTCTAGATATTGGAAAAATTACAAACTGGGCTATGAAATGATTGAAATGATGCTATAAAAGCATGATCTAAATAGGTCTAGGAACTCTCATTCTAATCCATGTTTTTCTACTCAATTTTGGTTTGCTCTGAGCAAATCCCTTATGAACTGCATGCTGAGACATTTCTATAATGATCAAGTGAACCAGCATTATTTATGGCAAGATTTATGTAACTACCTACATGTGGGAAGCTCCATACAGTGTATTTTTAGCATCAGATACTGCAGGCTTCAAAATAATGACAAAACCTGAATGTTCAAAGAAACCAGGTCATAGTTTAAAATTTAGCTTCCACTCAATGCAGTTTCAAAGGGTTTCCTCTGTAAACAGTTACAATTAAAACCTTTGTGGACACCGTGGAAGCCTTAGCATCTCCCCCTGACATCATTTGTATTGCAGTGGCATTGCAAGGGCTGCACTCTGAGCCTTGTGCAAAACACACAATAATACGTGGTGTCCCCCTCAGAGAAGTTTCAAAGCAAATAGGACTGGTGAAGGACAAGGGTGTGAAATGAAGAAACAAGGAGGTGGAGAGATGAATACCTACTGAGGCACTACCACTAAGTCTTGAAACAGGATCAAGCCTTCCAAGTCCCAGCACGATGCAGTTCTCCAACAACATTTAACAACTTCAATGTCCCTCTGCACTTTCTGGCTGACACAGTACCCTTGCTTTAATGAAGATAATGACAGTGCTGTTCCTAGATTAATACTATGTGCCCTACAGCCACTAAAACCACACATCAACACTTTGGTCTTTAGAAGTTGCAGTACATGGTGCATACAGGAAAAAGAAAAAAAAAAAAAAAGACACAACCAGAGCACAAAACAGAAAATGTTTTTAAAAAAATCAGTTGTTTTCTTCAAGTCAAAAAAGAAGAGGTTTTACACTTAGATTTCAAAGAAAAAAACACAACTTCTTTGTAAGCCTGAATAAACATTCAGTTCCCATAGGTCTACCTTTACAAAAGGAAAAATTAATTTTTCTATAAAGGCTAACCAAGTATGGAAGGTTATTAAAAGAAATTCTTTTGGACAAAGTAATATAAAAAACAAAGACTGAATGAGAGCACAAAAGGGAAATCGATCAAAACCATCTGCATGTCATGATACACATTACATTAAATATGAAATGCATTTGTTTTACTCATCAGTTCCAGGCAGACTTTGACTTTCATTGCAATAAAACAAACACTAATGAACCCATGCAATTCACTAACTTAAAAGGTTAATAATGCATCTAAAATTTGGTGTATTTTTATTTAGGAGATAAATTTTGTTTGAGGATTCCTTTCTGTTCCTAAACCAGAAGGGAAAAAAACCTCACCCTGACCGTAGGATTAGATAGAGAACTATAACACTTCTGTTTCCCTAAGATAAAATTCTTGTGGAAAATCTGATATATAAGTAGGGAATATAAGACAAGCACTGCCAGCTTCACAGAAGTTTGTGCACATCTAGATGTAATTCTCATACAGTAAATGTCTATTCTGCTTTGAACCCAGCTCTGCCTCAATACGAGCTGGTTTTCTTTGTGCACATGTTCAGGCTGCAACAAACTGTAAAATAGCCAACATAGAACGTTTGTGTTGTTACAAGATGTTACTTCTCTTTGTGGGTAAACCTGTAAACCTGGATTTGAAATTAGAAGGGATTCTGAGCTGTTTCAGTACCCAGGCTCTTGAGCCACCTGCCAGCTGAAAGACAGGGACAGGGAGAAGAATAAAGCCTCTTTAATCCAAGGGAAATGGTCATCAGCCTGCTGCACCACTTACAGCACACGGTGCTCTACAGGGCTGGATGGAATCCACCTGAGGGCACAGCAGAGAAGAAAGGGTGGAAGAGATCACCAAGTCACCTTCAATCATTTATCAGCAGCTCTGGCTCACCAGGGAGGTCCCAGACAAATGGAGGCTGGCAAATGGGCTGTCTGTCTGAGGGAAGATCTGGGGAGCTACAGGTCTGTCAGCCTGACTCGGATGCTGGGGAAAATCACAGAGCTGATAATTTTGGAAAGGTGCAGTCTTTGCTGCATTAGAAATTGGCTGGATGGCCAGACCCCAAGGCTGGTGGTGACATCCAGTTGGCATCTGGTCACTAGTGGTGTCCCCCAGGGATCAGTACTGCACAAAGTCCTATCCAGTACTTTTATTGATGACCTGGACACAGGGGTTGAGTTATTTCACTCTTAGTAAATTCATGGCCAATACCAAGCTGGCCAGGAGTGCTGATCTCCTGAAGGGCAGGAAGGATCTGCAAGGTGCTCTGAACAGGATGGATCCATGAGCCCAAACCAACTGTATGAGGTCCTGCCCTTGGGTCACTCACAACAACCCCACACAGCACTACAGGCTGGGACAGAGGGGCTGCAAAGCTGCCTGGTGCAAAAGGAGCTGGGGGTGCCCTCTGACAGCAGCTGAACATGAGCCAGCTGTGCCCAGGGGGCCAAGAAGGCCAATGCCATCCTGGCCTGTGCCAGCCATGTGGCCAGCAGGAGCAGGGCACGGATTGTCCCCATGATTGTCAGCACTGGTGAGGCGACACCTCAAATGCTGTGTTCAGCTCTGGGCCCGTCATGACAAGAAAGAGATTGAGGGGCTGGAGCACGTCCAGAGAAGGGCAACAGAGCTGGAGAAGGGTCTGGAGCACAAGCCTTATGAGGAGCAGCTGAGGGAGCTGGGGTTGTTTATCCTGGACAAAAGGAGGCTCAGGGGTAATCTTACTGTTCACTACAACCACTTGAAAGGAGGCTGTAGCCAGGTGAGGGATGGTCTCTTATCCCAAGTAACAACTCATTGGTCTAGAGGCACTCAAGAGGCCTCAAATTGCTCCAGGGGAGATTTATATTAAATATTAGGAAAAAATTCATTAATGAAAGGCTTGCCAAACATTAGAACAGGTTGCTTTGGGAAGTGGTGCAGTCACCAACCCTGGAGTTACTTAGCAGACACACAGACACAGCACTCAGGGTCATGGTTTAGTGATGGGCCTCGGAGTGCTGGGTCTATGGGCTCAATTTTAAGGGTCCTTCTCATGTTTCTAACAACATGGGGAGAAGGTGAAAACCTGGCTAATCCTTTCACTGGCTCACCCTGGGTTTCTGGAATGGGCTGGATGATAATGTGCTTAGAACAGGCAAGCCAGGACTCAATAATCCTGGCTATGTTGTTTATGTTGCTGATAAGCCTGGATACTGAACTAACACAGAAAGTACCATTTCCTTACAGGAAGAACAAAAAAAAGGTGGGTTTGGTGTGCACAACCAGTCTGTCTGGTTCTTTGTTCTGGGGGAGAGAAACAGCTTCACAGGCACAAATGTACCACCTGTTGTAGCTTTCTCAGCTATTCCTTTTCTTCCCCCTCACCTCTGCAATAACTTAGGTGGCTACTACTGCTGCATCCAGTGCATGAATCCAATTACAGGCAGACAAAACCCTCACAAACCAACTGTGTAAAGTCCTCCACCCATACCTGCCTCCAGAGACCAACAAATGCCTGTGTCTGGCATGGGCTCCACTACAGTTTAACCTATTTGGTTACATAATTTTAAAAGCTTTTCTAACCAATTAAATGATGGCAGTTATACATGCTATACATCTTGAGCCTGTTTCTCAAAGAGTTTTTCCTACTTCACAACAGTGACTTTAAAAATAATCACTGTAAAGGAGTAGGGCAAGAGGGAAAAGGCAAAATGTGGCATGATCCTGGACAAGCATGCACTTGCAAAGAGGTGCATCCATGGAGCAGTTACTGCCAAAGGTGCAATTACTGGAATGGTAACCATGCCCCAACACCTGCAAGGATGTAGTTACACAGACTACAAAGCTGCTTTCTGCTGGTACTGTTCATACCTCCTCCCACGCAGGAAATTGAGTAAGAGCATCCACATCAGAGCTGTCACTCACTGGAGGGAATGAAAAGCAACACACCTAATGAAGGCAAGCCCACAGAATCTCTTAGATGGGACTCTCTTGTAGCTCTAGACCCCCAGTGGTGTGAGCAGCTTGTGTTTTACCTTTATATTCAACTAGTTTAGTTATACTAGTCCTGAACATTAAGTTCAAAACAATTGGACAGGCCAAACTCCCTGCAAGTGGTTGCACTTTTACCAAGGTATGAAGTAAGATGCTTTTCAGTAAAACATAAAGCAAAGCTTCTTTATTTTCACTTCAAATAAAGTGTCCAAAAGAACAAGACACCTTTCTTCTTGGGAATTTTGGGCCAGCAAGCTGTAGAGTAAGAGTGGGAGAGAGGAAGGGGAGGAAAAGAGCCATTTTCTTCTCTTCTTTTCCAAATTCTGAAATCTGAAAAATGCTAACTCTCTCACTACCCCCTTTAGGCTCATTACAAATGATCATTTCTTCAGTGAAAATAAAATTAATATTTTCAGATATAACATTATTTTCTTTCAAAATACTGAAAACCAAAAGCAATTAGCTCAAAATACTGATAATCAAAAGCAATCAGCTCTGTTGTCTACATTCACCTTCCCCTGGTGCAGGACCTTCAGGGGAAGCATATAGAGAGCTGCCTGTATTTCATTAACAGCTCATAAAACAGAAGGCATACAAACATTGTGGGGCAGTATTGGAAGACACAGCACTCAAATGACTACAAAACCTGGCAAATGTAGATCTCTACCTTCCCCATAGCACATTTTAAGGTGAACACATTTTAAGATTTAGCAGTTTAACTAACTGGCAGTCTAACAGCTGATAAGAAATTAATAGTAACCAGAATAAAATGCCTGCATAAATTTTACTCCCCAAAATCATACCAAAGTCTGGGGTTGCAAAAGCAGCAAAAATCAACCAAAACCCTCTAATTTGCAATCTGGTGCACCTGCATGGCAGCCTAGGATAGGACTATGAAATGCCAGAGAGTTTATGGTAGAATTCATTTTGCTGCAGCAAAACAGGAGTTTGCAATTTCTTGGTGAGAGTATCCCTCCCAAACTGCACTTGCCTCCTTGTTAAAAATAGCAAGTTTTTAAAAAATATTGTCTTAAAAAGGAACTAAAAAACTGTCCCCAAGAGCAACAATGAAATCAGCAAATTACAGAGTACAAGAAATGAGTTGGTGTGATACGCTTCTCTCCTTTTAGAAACCAACATGAATTGCCCAACACTGAGGTAACTGCAGTTTATCCCCTAGCAAATGCTTGTGAGGCTTCCCAAATCAGCAATTAGCGTCTGTCCCATTGTGCTTCTCTGTCTAATATCTTATGCAAATTATACAATTTATAGCTTTGGATTTAATGTGTGGTTGCCAAAGAGCGCCCAAGGCAAGAGGAGCCTGCTGATTCAGGAATGCACAGCTCAATTGCCTCACCCTTGTGAAGCAAGTGACAAACCCATTCCACACATTTCTCCACTGAGGAGGAAATACTGCTCTTGCTGCTCCACATCTACATGAACAGGTGCAGCCAGCCCACTGCTCCTCTCCTGGCATCCCTAAAAAGCAGAATGAAGCCAACCTCAGCCCAGAAGTCAAATAGCCAGAGTTGAGGACTATGTCCAGGTGAAACATGCTGGTTGTTCTATGGGCGCACAGCCCATCATATCCAGGTCTGGCTGCACTGACCCATGAAAACTTTGCCTCAATGGAAGCCCAAGACTTCACAGACTCCCTAATTAACTCTCATGTTAACAGGTAAACATGTGTGCTATGAGTCTTCCTCTGTGCTGGCCCTGCACAGGACAGATGTCTGTTAACACTCAGCATGATCTCATTAAGATCCCTGGCTCGAACTGTCAGTAGCTGATGCTTTTCATTCTGAAGGAACATCAGCATCAGGAAGTACTGGTCTGGGAAGGCTACTGGGTTACCTACCCCGGCCCTATTGCATTCAGAGAAGACAAAATGCACCAAACACCAACACTGGCAGATGTTCATACATCGAGTCTGTTCCCAAAGCCTCTAGTACAGGAGATCAATAACTACTCTGTTAGTTTGCCCCAGCACTACAACAGCCTTGCTAGCAAAAATCTCATCCATACTTACTCCTTCTACCCGTGTTTAAACAGCACATTCACAGGCTTCCCAAGTGCTGACTTATCCTCAAAAGGTTCCTCTGAGGGAGCAGGGAGGTTTGGCTGACATTTTAGAGATCAAGAGAATAAGCAGGGCTGTTGTCAAAGCCCTGGATCTCAACAATTAATAAGATATTGGAGTATTAGGAAGAAATTCTCCACTGTGAGGGTGATGAGGCACTGGAACAGGTTGCACAGATAAGTGGTGGATGCCCTATCCTTGGAAATGTTCAGGGTCAGGTTGGCCAGGGCTTTGAGTAACCTGGTCTAGTGGAAGGTGCCCCTGCAGCACCCCATGCTCTTGTTCACCCCATGACAGAGGGGCTGGAACTAGATGATTTTTAAGGTCCCTGCCAACCCAAACCATTCTATGATTCTATGATTACAGATCCTTTACATCTCAGAGGCTGTGCCTTGCCCACAATGCTGCCTGTAGATTAATTGTATTACATTAAACCAGAACTTAGCACAGGATGGGGCTTATACTCAGTGTCCTGCTACTCACCTGCATGGGTGTCTTGTCAACACACCACTGCCTAAGTAAGGTGATGTGATAGAATAAACTCTCAGTTTTAAGTGAAGGAATTGCTTCAGTGAAGCTCAACTGTCCCACACAACCAAGACCTCAGTGGACCCTCAAACATTAAAAAAATGCAGATCAGAAAAGACAAAACTCTTCCTGAACATCTTCCATTGCCTTCATAGTGTGTTTAGCGTCACTTGCCAAAAAAGGACCTCATTCAGAATATTCATTTGTCAGCAGATGGGTGGTGGGTACATGTCTGCAAGACTGACACTCTGCATCTCTGCAGGAAAGATTTCACTGCTGGCTGCTTGCTGGCAGTCAATCAGAGACAGAGCAAACACCCACATAGCATCCTCAAGCTGATTAAGAAAGACCTGGGATATGAACACTCCCTCGTGTAGGAAACCCAATGCCACATCTAAAGTTAACACCCTCAGCAACAGCTGAGTGCTCCCTTCCCTCCCTGGCCCAGCAGACACCACGGAAGCTGGCAGCTGCACTGCAGCAAGGAAAAAACTGCAGTTATTCTGATCATGGAACAGGCTTGTTAGGGTGGGCAGGTGGGTGAGACTGTGAAACATTATCTGTTCAATCATTTTCATAATTACATATGAGATAAATTTTGCAACTGGTCAGTCTTCCTCATGATTTTGCCAGGGAGCAAGAGAGGAAATGAAAAAAAATGCTTTAGAAATTGAAAAGTCCCAGACTGTTAAGTAACGCCCTGTCCCAGACAATGCACCAGAGTGATCTGGAGAGTGACCTCCTTGATCTTCTAGTAGAATATGCCCTGACAGAAAAACTTCTTCAAGAGTGTTCAGTACTGTTTCCTCCCTGTTGTGTGTCACGGGGCCTGTTCCACAATGCCTCAGCTCTGTCCTCTCATGAACAGACTCCTCTGTCTCACTCTACAGGCTCTTAATACAGTAGAAGAGAGAGCTATCAAAGAAAAGAGTCACAATCACATCATCCAGCCATATTTCTGAAAGAATAACAGTTTTAACACATCTGTCTCTATCTGAGTTCCCATTTAACATGCTGAGCATTCATAATGATTTATATTAAATACCAAGGCTTTATTCACAGGACAGTAAAAACACCAAAGCATTACTACTTGCATAAGGTTTAAAGCTTATGGAGTAAAGAAAGTGCTTTAAATCCTCGGTACAGTTTCAGGCCTTCTTGCTTCCCTGGAGATGGAAATGAACACTGGAATTATCAAACCAAATGAGAACACAATTAAGCTGACACCATGTTATCTCCATCTTTTCAACCTGGCAGTGGGTTTCAAATCAAAGCAAAGGGAATATATACTGTCCTCCAACATATCCCAACTTAGGGAGTTCATAGTTTATCATGGAGTTTCTTTTTAACATCCCACAGTCAGTACTATCTACCACCAACCACAAGGGTTTGTAAACCTCTCAAACCTAGTTGTGACTTTGTCCTACCTCTTTCAGTCCAGCTATGATCTTAAATGATACTTTATGGCAACTGCAGAGCTATTCAATGAAACTCTAACTCTGATACGGAAAAGAAAAAGGGGAACATTTCTCCATTTATTCAGGTTTTGTTTGCTCAGGTTTTGTTCCACCTTTGCTAGCCTGGGACTGATTTTACTCTTCACTTGTGGCTGTCTCTTGGCATTGACCACGTTCCTTTTTTCAAGGATTCCTTTTACTTCTAATGCATATTTTTAAATTCAGGAAAGCAGAACTGAAAACAGTCTTTGGGAAAAATAAAGTTTTTTATTTACACAACTGTATGTTCAGTGTCTTCAATGCTATTTTTGGCTACCACCATCTTTTTGTTTGATTCTGTTGGCATGTTCTCTTTTGACTACTGAGGCTGAGGGGGCAGAAGTTTCCAGTGAGCTTCCCAGCGTAAAGCTGAGGTCTTTCCTGAGCAGTGAGTTAATGCAGAAGTTAACAATGCATGTCCATATTATTTTTTTATAGGCCCAAGAGACTACTATAAAGTGGATCTAACATTATGCTGACTCTTCACTGTCTTTTGGTAAGCCTGTCTGATATTGCTGTCTCCCTTTGTCTGAGAAAAACAAAACAATTTGGAGTTATCTAAAAAATTTGGTATACTGTGTTCATCCACCTTTTCCAGCATTAATAATAAAAATCCTGAAATGCCACTTGATGCTTGGTTTGCCAGACTGAAAGGAATTTATCTCCTCCATGCCTTTGGTCTTTGTCACGCACTTTCTGATGCTTCAGTTTACTTAAGATCTGCCCTCTAAGGAGTGACTTTTTTTTTTTTTTTAAGTTATCTCAATGTGCTGACTCGTGTTCAGATATCCAATTTCTAGCTGAGAGTTTCCAAGAACTCTAATCAGAAGGCCTGGAGGCAACTACAGCAACATGGACAGTGCTATTTGAGGGATACACAGTTTCTATTATTCAAACTATCAGCCTGACCTCACTACCAGGTATGGTTATGGAGCAGTTTATACTGAGTGTCATCACACAGCCCTTACAGGATGGCCAGGGTATCAGACCCAGCCAGCAGGGCTTTAGGAGGGGTAGGTCGTGTCTGACCAACCTGGTCTCCTTTCATGACCAGGGACCCTCCTGGTGGATGCAGGAAAGGCTGTGGCTGTGTCTACCTGGACTCCAGCAAGGCCTTTGACCCTGTGTCCCACAGCACACTCTGGGAAAGCTGCAGCCCAGGCTTGGACAGGAGCACTCTGTGCTGGGTTAGGAACCGGCTGGATGGCCGGGCCCAGGGGGTGGTGGTGAACGGCGCTGCATCCAGCTGGGGCCTGTCATCAGTGGTCTGTGCTAGGGCCAATTCTGTTCAATACCTTTACTGACCACATGGATAAGGGGATTGAGTCTTTCATTAGTAAATTTGCAGATAACACTAAGCTGGGAGCGCGTGTCCATCTGTTGGAGGGTGGGAGGGCTCAGCAGGGAGACCTGAAATGGTTGGATGGATGGGCAGTCCAGTAAAATGATGTTTAATAAGTCCAAGTGCTGAGTCCTGCATTTTGGCCACAATAACCTCCTGCAGCATTATAGGCTGGGGACAGAGTGGCTGGACAGTGGCCAGGCAGAAAGGGACCTGGAGGTGCTGCCTAACAGCCGGCTGCACGCGAGCCAGCAGTGTGCCCAGGTGGCCAAGAAGGCCAATGGCATCCTGGCCTGTGTCAGGAATTGTGTGGCCAGCAGGAGCAGGGAGGTTATCCTTCCCCTGTACTTGGCACTGGTGAGGCCACACCTTGAGTGCTGTGCTCAGTTCTGGGCCCCTCAGTTTGGGAAGGACATTGAGATGCTCGAGTGAGTCCAGAGGAGACCAACGAGGCTGGTGAGGGGCTTGGAATATAAACCCTGTAAGGAATGACTGAGGGAGCTGGGGTTGTTCAGCCTGGAAAAAAGGAGACTCAGAGGTGCCCTTATCACTCTCTTCAACTCCCAGAAAGGTGGCTGTGGTCTGGTGGGGGTTGGCCTCTTTCTCCATGCAGCAAATGACAGAACAAGAGGACACAGTCCTAAGCTGCACCAAGGGAAATACAGGTTGGATATTAGGCTGAAAGAGTGACAAAGTACTGGGATGGTCTGACAAGGGAAGTGGGGGAGTCACTATCCCTGGATGTCTTTTTAAAAAAAAAAACTGGATGTAGCACTCCGTGCCATGGTTATTTGAGGTGTTAGGGCATGGGTTGGCCTCGATGATCCTGAAGGTCTTTTCCAACCTTGTTATTCTGTGTGATTCTGTGATTTTAACCCAATTTTACAAGCAGTGGTTCACTCTCAGTGTAGAGAACTAAACAGATTGCATATTTCCCTACAAATGGCAGGAGTTCTGAAGCATGCTCCACATACACCTTGCCCACCAACAGGATACGAAGGGATGCCACACATGGCTATGACAGTACTGCTTTTTGTTCTCAGCACAGCATCTTTTTGTTTTCATGTGGCAAAGCCGCCTCCTGCTGAATCAGTTTTGTTTCCTTTACACATAAAGGTTATGTAAGGAAAGGTTTGTTTCCTGAGCCATAATTACTGACACTCCAGAGATGCCAACTGTCTCCATACAGCCGTATCAGACCATGAATGCATAGGGATTTTTATTTCCACCCCATATGCAGCATTTATACATCAGAAAAACAAAATATCAGAACTTTCCAAGAACTACTGTAAACAGGGTATCCCAAACAGAGAGAAAAGCAAGATGTTAGCAGTGTAGTGTATCAAATCACAATGACAAGTACATGACCTCGTGCATGATAGGAAGACTATCAAGCATAGAGGTTTAGTTCCACTCCGTCATAAACTATTCAAGAAATTCATACCATTTCAAGTCCCTCTCATCAACCTTTACACTTTCAGCCCCATTCACTCTAATTCCTGAAAGCCATTTGGAAAATTCATGAGACAGACCCAATTACTGACGTCAGGGACATAAATGCACTCAAGCTCTCATGATTTTCTTTACTGATACACTCAGCAGGAACAGCTGCACAAAGCCAGCAGATAAGTGAAATGGGAGCCAATTTTAGATGGGATGTTAGTGGCCCTAGTGGTAAAGGAAAGCATCCTCCCAGGCAGTGCTACCATCAGCTGATTCCATGCAACCTTGATAAAGCCTTAAGCTCCTCCTGGACTCTGCATGAGAAGAGATTCTAATCTCACCAGGTTTACCACAAGTTGGCTAGATACTTACCTGACAAAATGTAAGGAATGCTAATTTTCTTGTCCACACCAGAAAAAAAACTGCTTCTTCAGCAGCAAAAGTGATATAAACACATTACACCAGAACTGGAGTAATATTTTATTAGCCAAACCCTGGTTTCCAACTCAGATGAAAGGTCCTATTTTTCAAGACTTATTTCTTGACCTTTGATCTTGTGACAATATGAGTAGAAACACTGTGAAAAGCCACTTACTGCAAAAAGTATTCCCAGTTAAGCTTTACATCTATATTTTGAGCAATTTATCTTTCAATGCTCCTTCATTACTTTTTCTAGCACCCAGATACTTAGGAAATTTGGATGTCAGCCAAGGAAATTTCTGCTCAAGAGGATCAGAATAACTTGAAACACAACCATGCTGGAATTTAAAACATCTAGTTTATTCAGTGAAGACTTCATCATGGCAAGAAGAATCCCTGCTCCTCTTATCCTAATTCTAGAGAGACAATAATCCTCAAGAATTAATCAATGTTCTGTTCATAAAACCCAAACTGGAGATGTCTTAGGAATGCCCTATGACCATGGAGTGCAGTCATGGCTTATTTTTTTACCCCATAAAATGCAGGTTCAGTCGATGTTCAGATCCACCCAAGCCCTTAGCACAAAATTCATAGAAGCTCTCACCTAAATAGACATAAACCTTTTCACTTTTTCAGCTTTATCAAGTAGAAAAATGCTTTGGTATTATGCACGTAAATGTAAAACAAAAGTTTCCAACAATGGTATGTAATAAATGGATAAAAGGTCCAGCCTTGTTTCTTCTCAGATTCAGATAAGTAAAAGAGAGTGAAAGTGGGGTGCAGATTTCTCATATCTGGTCAAAAAAGCACTTGAGAGATAAAGAGTGCATCCAAAAATAACATCTGAACTTTACAGGCAGGCTTATTTTGAAAGCTCAGTGGCCATTAAGACTACTAGGATCCCAGATGAAGATTGTTTGTTGGTTCAAGGAGCTCTGGCTGGCACACTGTGAGACAAAACAATAAAATGTTTTCTGTATTATTCTCTGGGCTTTGTGCCTGTTGGCCTGCAGAGTCCCTTGCACAGCCCCAGACTGATGGAGGCCAGTGGCAGCAGGCTGGCTGGCTGCCACTCCTGCCTGGGACAACAGGGACTGTGCCCATCACAGCCACAGATGCCCCCAGCTCCCTCCTACCTGTGCTGGGACAGAGATCTCAGCTCAAAATAATGAAAATCTGAAGGGGGAGAGGAGAGGCAGGAAGGGAATGGAGACCCTGTTCATATTTTCTGATAATGAAATTGCTAACTTTCAACAGTCTTACCCCAGAAAATCCTTTTGTAAATTGCTTTAACAAGAGCAAGACATGGTACAAGACAGAAGATTCCAGGCTTTTTTTGGGGGGGCTTCCCACTTTGTTTTCCTGCCACCTCTCTCAGGACAGGATTAGTACTTTGGAAGCAGCTGTCTAGTTTCAATTTCAAAGCCAGGGCTTGTTATCATAACACCAACATGCTGATGTCTCGTTGTTATCCTCCTCCTAGATGAATGAATGAGCTTTTATGAGCAAGATGGCAGGTGACACTTCCCTGGGGCAGATGTCCCAGTGTGCTTCCAGTTTCACAGAGCAGCACTGAGGCCTACCAAGGGCTGGCAGCTGGGTACAGAGACTGCCACGTGGAACACTGCTGGGAGCTGAGGCACTTTGGATAAATTGCTTACAGTCACAGAGAACATCAATTCCATTCCAACTCCTTCCTTCCTCACAGGTGTGCTAGTTTCAGACAGAAATTAAAATCCAGTGAGTGAACACAAGCCACACATTTTGAGTGAGGTAATAAGACATCTATCTTGGTGGAAAGAGAGCATACAATCAACAAGGCAGGGTTCTGCACCTAAAAACTGGTGTGGTTATTTACAGTATCCGGGATCTGCCCTCTAACTGAAGACACAGGCAGGTGATTAAGAGGCATTAAAGTGAAAAGAAAAATCTGGCTTCAATTTAATAGGAGCTTCAAATAAAAATAAGAGGTGTCTGAAGTTGACCTGTGTGACTATTCTTCCCTCCCCTCTGACCAAAACAGCTCTGAAAAGTAGGCCACAGCAAAAAGAGGCTACAGTTTCAAAAGGTGAGTGCCTAAAGCTACGTATATACAGCTATTTTCATGCACTTTTAACTGGGTGGCCTGATTTTGAGAAGCTCTAAGTATGCACTGCTCCAACAACGTACATGCTCCATAATGTCCAAAACCCCCAGCCCTGACTATCTGCTTTGGTGCTGAATTGTAGATGCAGTTTTCTACTCAACAACAGATCCACACTTTCTGTTAGAACAATACCTCCACAGCTTGGCACAGAGACTTGCTGTATGGGAGTGGTGTTTGTACACCTGGAGAAGAGTTTCTGCCCAAAGCAACGTGCCATCTGGGCAGGCAGAGGAGTGCCAGGATGCACAGGGGTGACACTCCATGTCCAAAATCACACAGCAAGGCAGAACCAGCACCAAGCAGAAAACCCCAAGCCCTAAATCAAATGCCTTACTCATTTCATCATACTGAGCTTGCCCCACAGTAACAAAAGATACATGCAGATGTGAGAGGAGTATTTCTAAAACAGACAGAATCTGATAAAAAGAAATCCAGGGAATAGAGAAGGATACTGTGATCTGTTCTGTAATATCCCTCAAAATGAGAAAGAAGCATACACAGCAGCAACTGCATCTCATATAATAGTAACCAATCAAAAATAAATGATTTTGATTACATGCAGGATGAAAATATTGAAGCTAAAGGGCTGCATACTGTTTAGAGTGTCCTGAGGAAATAGCTCCCATGCTTCAAAAGCAACTGCTAGGAAGAGAGAAATTAAGGAGTTGCAGCTCAGCTTATGCAGGAGTTCTCCTTTTTACGAGAGCTCCATAAGGACTATTGTCTGTACAAATTTTAGACTTCTAGCTAAATTTAAGAACAACAAAATTTTGAAACAATGGAAGAAAAAGCCAGGAGCAAGTGGTTAAAGAAATTAACTTCAGGGTCTGCAAGTTCAAATGTTATCAGAGAAACCAGTAAGTCACTTGAGACAGAAGAGGAAGCTGAGCAGATGGGAACACTAACTAGATAGCACACTGAGTCAGTAGCATGTTCACTTCACTTTTCATTTAAGTTCCTTCAATTTGGATTGTTACTTGTAAGATACATAGGGAAATTCAAAAGCTTTCAATCTTTAAACAAAAAATGTAATATGAAAAGCTTAGTTAGTGACCAAAGTGATCATCCATTACCATCTTAAGCATAATTTTAAGTGTCCAATTTTGAATTTCAAACCTGAAGGATCACAACTTTTCAACACACATCAGAAAATTTAGTTATTTTCATTAAGTTAGAGCTTTTAAAAGGCTGACACAGTTCCAACCATACAATACCCTGTTAAAAATGAAGTTGTTACTAAATAATGCTCCTAATCTTTCACCAGACATCACTGCAACTGATCAAGAGCTCTTTTATGTAAGAAGCAATTCTTTAGAGATAGGTAAACAAAGCAATACAACTGCTGAGATACCAACTGTGACACCAAAAAAATCTATTCAGTGATTCATTTCAACATACACCTGACAGCTATACAGGACACTAGCTGGAATGCAACCTTTATTTTTTCAAATCTTTTTTTTTTTAAAGATTCAGTAGTATGGGTTGCCGAATAACTAGCTCTTTTAGAGCTTGCACTCAAAATAATGGAGACCAGGAAAAAGAGGAAGTCACAGCTCCAGCCAGACTATTGATTCCAAAATAGAATTCATTAAAATCAATGTTAAAATATCTCTTAAAGCTATTTTTTCCCAGAAGAGAGTCCTACTTCCTTCCAAGGGAGATACCCCTGTCCATACTGAGTAAAGCAACAGTCCCTGCAAATCACATCAGGACTGCTAGGAGCATGCTAGACACCAGATTCAAGGTGCATCCTGGAGCAAGTTGCTCAGAGAGGTTATGCAGTCTCCATCTGTGGAGAAACACAAAAACCCAACTGGACATGGACCTGAGGAAGCTGCTGTAGAGATACTGCTTGGAACAGGGACTTGGACTGCGTGTTCTCAAGAGGCCTTTTCCAACTTCAGTGACTGGGCCAGTCTATGAACCTTCTATTTCCACAAGGAGTGAGTGGTTGCTGTGTCAGACTAGGACATGGAAAGCTCTGGTTCTACCCCAGGCTTTCCCTCAGACCACTGGTACAACTGTGGCCCAGCTCTCCTGCACCTCAGTTTCTTCAGCAGCCACAGACTGGCAGCAGAGACAAGGAGTGCCTCAGCCACAAAGTGTCCCAGCAACCATTCCCAGGAGGCTGGGTCAAAGTACTTATCACTCAGACACTGGACTCCATGAAGAGCAGGATACAGGACTTTCAGAAAGCCTAACAATGTCCACACACCCAGTCTAGACATTTCAAGTAGGGATTCCCTTTTTCAGGAAGCATGGAGAATTCTCTGGCAAAAGGACAGTGACTTGGACATCTGAAAAATAATTAGAGTTAAAATTAAACTGTTTATGGACCATGGGGCCCTACCGCTGTAGAATGCAGTCACCTCAGCAGAGCACATAGTGACCCTCTCTTTAATCTAACTGGTGCAAATCTTTAGTTGTCCTAAGGTCTACAGGGTTAAAATAAATCTTCAGTGTAAACCGAGGATCATAAATAAAGACTATACTTCATTTATAGTTACTTAAAAACATAATTGAAATAGAGGCATTAATCACTGAAATCCAAAACTGATCTGTAAATATATATAATTTTCTTTTGAAAGACTTTGAATAGCAGAAGGCTTCTCCTTGCATATAAACTCAACCCTCCTGAATTTACAGCACTCCTTCAGAAGAGACAATCCCTTGCAGTGAACTTAACCCATCACATTAATTTTGTATCCTGTGATAAAAAAGGCTCTCTAGTTACAGCTACAGACTAGGATATTATTTTCTTAGTAGTTACTTCCATAATGAAATTCCAGAACGATAAAGATGTGGCTCCTAAGAGTTCCTGCTATTAACAGATGTACTGCTTCTTGTCTGGGTTTTCTGAATGCTCAAGGCCTTGGGATATAAGATAGTAGCTGCAACAAAGAAAACATAACTTAGCAGATGAAAACAAGGAAGGGGAGAAAAACCCACAGCACTGCCTAGAGTGGTGTAACTTTTCTGTTACTGCAGATCATCATGTGCAGGAATACAGAGGCTGATCTACTTAGGCCAGAACAAGAAGTTAGACAATTATTCATCTCTCCTGGGATTTCCCTTGCTAAATGCAGAGTTGGTTCAAGGTCTTGGTCATGATATTTCTGATTACGAGCCAGAAATAGGACTGGGGAGGAAAGTGCTGGGGGTAGGGGGACAGAGGGTCAGGGAAATAATGGTTACCAAACACTGCAGCAGCCAGTGACAACAGCTTAGGCCATTCCTTACTTCATTCCTCAGCTTTGTTAACAGCTTCTTTTTGAACTGTCAGTTTTACCTGAATTCAAATTTCCTTTTTCTTTTTCCTCCTTAAGGACTTATTTATTTTTCTCATCAGTTTGACCAAAGCAGGCTGAAATATGCGGAAGACAAACTACTTTCAAAAACTGGATATCCTCCCAAACATATTGTTCTCACAGGGATGACAATACTACTGATAGCAATTTAAGAAAAAGAAGAAAAACCCAAACTCTACTGAATCTCTCTGATGTTAGAACAAAATCCCAGTCACTCCCTCAGTGCACAGGTTTCCCTCACAAACAGCAACAGCTACTCCAAAACAAAATCATTCTGAATTAATTGAGGATTTTCTCCCTAAGAGATTCCAAAAGACAAGAGGGAGTGCTGTGAATTATTACTCTTATTTCTACATAAGAATGGTGCCAGTGTGGCCAGGCAGGTTATATGCAAATAATATGTCCATAAATCCACAACTATAAAAATACAAAATGCTGAGCTTCTTACCTGCCCATCAAGACAGTGATAACACAATCTCAGTGGCATTTCCAATAACATCCCATTAGAAAATAGTTCAGAAATGCAATTTCCCCCCATTACAGTCATCTAACATATGAAAGAGTTACTTCACAGCTATTCTAGATTTAAATTCAAAAGCCAATAAATGTTTCAAGAACATGACAGCAGCAGAAGTAAAATGGGAATGAAAGACTAATTTAACCCAACAGCTGCAATGGTTAAAATGAGAAGGTAACAGAACTATTCAGGTTGAAAAGGCATGACTCCTTACATAGAATACAACTCAAATGATACCAGTTAAGGGCAATAGTTTATGTCAGGTAACAAGCCAGCACCAGACATGCATTTATGTTCCTCCAACAATTAGCTTGTGTAATAGGCTTCCAGTACTTCTCAAAGATCTTAACCCTAGTTACACTTTAATTTCTTTTGATCCTTTCCAAAACCAGTTTTTCTTTCTCCCTCAGTTTCAGGCCTCAGGATTCTTACTACATCTGCTGAGTTTGTACAGTCATTTCAATTTACCAGCACACAACAAGAAGACAATGTTTTCCAGAAGATTTCTGAGAGTGCTCACAGTGGTAAATATGCTCCCCATTAAATCCACATCGTATTTTTAATCAGTTACAAACCTCCTTCGTGTATATGGAAAAAGAAGAGCACAGGATTCCAGAGGGCAATCCTGTGACACAGGAATGCTTCAGTGTTTGTGCTCCCATGGAGAGACAATGCAAAGGGCACAAAACCACTACTTCAAACTACACATCCAGTCTCCAGAAGGAAGCTATTTTCTTCTCTAGTCACAACAAGAGCCTCCAGGAGCACAGATATTGGCCTACCTTGCATGTATGCTTCTATTCGCCGGATGAGCTCGTACGACTTGGATCGATCCAGAAGTGTACGGATAGCCGGGAGAGGGTCTAGGATAATGGTCTCTGGATGAGCATCAATGTACTCCTGCAAAACAATATACAGGGGGAAAAATGGCATTAAGTTGGCTGAAGAGAGTAGAAAAATAATGACAAGAGAAAATAATGAGGAAGAGAATATATAACGTTAAAAGTCCAGCTTCTCTTCCAGGGGAGCCAAATGGACTTTGGCAACACAAAAAGTCCCCAGACAGTCAAAACACTGACACTTGAATCAAACACAAACATGACAGCTAACTGGTTTAGATGGCAAATTCCTCCTCTAGACTCCATCAGGAGCAAAACCTCTCCTGCAACCACATTAGCTCACAAGGGAGCCAGTGGCAAAGTGGCACCGTAAGAACTGACAGCAAGACTGAGAAAAGCCATTAGGAGAAGAAAGATGGCACACAGCTATCTTGGGGTCAGCCTTGCATTCAATTACTGCATGCGAACATCACAACTATCTGAACTAGGCTCAGAAATACATCTGTGTTCTTTTATGTTGTTTTTATTGCTGTCTTCTAGTGGGGCTGAAGACAGTGTTAAGGGCTGAATGATAAGGGCCGAAATTATTTTTGGCAGAGCTGAAGAGATTGCTGCTTCACTGTATCTTCATTGCTTGCTACTTCTCTATGCTCATACTCTCCTTTTCTGACTACAAGAACAAAGTAATGTTAATGACCCCATGGATCTTCAGCTTGGGAACTCAATTCCCTGTTCACTGAGGTCATGACTGCACTACTGCATCTTGGCCAGGAACACAGACACAGCTGCCAGGTATCAGCTTTGCAAACCCAACAAAACTCCCTTCTGTTTCTTAGAAGCTGAATTCCTTCATCATCAACCTGGCTCTATAAAGTCAGTGGGAAACACATCTATCTTACTCTACTCAAAATCAGACTAATATATCCAAAGTTAGCGTCTCTCTTTGTTTCACCCAACTTCCCAAAGCCATCCTAATGTTTCCACTTACTTCTTTAAACCCATTAATGCAAAAGCTCCTACAATTAATAGACTTCCATGAAGTTCTACTTCATTTAAATTGATTTTTCCAAGAAGAAAACATACTACAAAAGATACTCAGAGTATGATGAGATGGCCTCAGGAGATGCACTTTGCTGGAGAGAAAAGAATGACATAATCTATTCCCTGAAAGTGATTTTGTTCCAGATACTACCTGGGGATGCAGAACCTGTTGCTTCCTGGTGACTACATAGTCTGAACTGATGGCTGCTGAAAGGAGATTATTAATTTGAGGCTGAGAGGATCCAGCATTGGGGTCTAATGAACCTACTGCACCACCCCCAAGACACAAGCAGCTTTCCTTCACAGGGCACAAGGCACCCCTCAGTGGCAATACTTGTGTCTGACATATTTAGTAACCCCCGCAGAACACAAAGAATGAACTCCCCAAAGCCATGTTCAACCTTGCTGCCTCATGGGAAAAGGAAGGGACAGCCTTTCACACAGCTGGTCATCAAGACTGCCAAACCTAGCTGCTGTCACACCCTTGCAATACAGACTGGATGAAAAGCCTCATCAGCTCAGTGGAGCAGAAGGTGGGTTCATTTCCAGTCACTAAACCCCAGAACATGCAGTTTTCATCAGTCTTCTGTCCACTAGTACTTCCAGAGTCTAAAGCAGAGCAATCAACTTTCAAATACAGATGAGATTTTTATTCTTTTCAGAGCTAAAGTATCTTATTACCTAATGCCTCTTAAACACCCACACATGTCTATGCATACGTGCCCTTTTATGCAGCAGCTAAAACAGCCTGTGGAGCTAGCATGATCCAGTGACTAGGGCATTAGCTTGAACTTGCTGATAGTGAAACTGTACTTGAGTATCTCAACATCTCCAGAGTGTAACAAGGCAGCTTTCAGTCCCTCTCTGCCTCCATTTAAAAGACAGGGAGTTACCACACTGTCTTTCCCAGCACAGTGAGAGGATGAGCTCCTTACAGAGAGCCCATATGCTGATGGGGGAGGAGGCAAGCACAGCACCCAGACTAACATGTGACAGCTCTGAAAGGTGGCTCAGCAGAGCTCTGACAGCAAACCTCCTGATGTGTGTACGAGCTCTTCCTTTTACACTGTGGTGACCACCTGTCTGCCTTGACCAGTCTCTGGTTCCACCTTGACTTCAAGCTCCCTGGACTTCCATCCTAGCCCAGCCCCTCCTGTGCATGTACTGATCATTCCCCTTCCATACACATTCCTCCTGCCTGTGGACTCTTGCCTTTTCTGCCCTCCCAGGATGGAATGATTTTTCTGTCTTTCAGCTCCTTGTGTACCTTCCGGAATCTTCCTCATTCTCATCATCATTGAGAACTATCCTTGCTTCCCCAGGACTTATGTATTCTACTTGTTAATTTGGGTTATGTTACTCTAATTATTTCCAGAGGGAGCCTGTCTTTTTTATGCTTTCTGCAAGGGGACTTCACAGTGCTTTATTTCTAATGGTAATAGCCCTAAACCAGACTTAAAGATCATCCAAGCACTAAGCTTGCCACAGCATAACAAAGTTTACCAGGAATAAGGAACAAGCTCAAGGCCATTCTACACCAGTCAACATGTCAAGAGAGATGAGCATCTAAGTTGACTTTCCAGTGACTTATTTCTCATCCTGTTGCCCTAAGGAGCCTCCAAAAAGCTCTGTAAGGCAAACAAGAAATAACTGATGAAGATGAGGGAGGTGGGAGCTGTTTTCCAAAAGCCATTTAGAGTCTGAAGAACTTTAACAAATTACTCTTATGTCAAGAAGAACTGCACGAATACAAGGCAACAGCCCCTTCAAACACACACCAAAGGCTTTTGAGAAGATCAGCTTTCTTTACAAAACAATGAAGTTTCTCAGCATTAAATCTATGTCAGGTACTATTCTCCAACTCTTCTCCATTTCCAGGCCTAGGAACTTGGACAGCCAGAAAGCACAGGAACAGCAAAAGAGCAGTGAAGATCTGTGTCATCTAAGGCAAGACCTCGAACTAGAAGTGTCTTCTTGAGCTGATCTGGGGATGAGCCACACATGTCTCCTTTTAACTGAATCCAGAAACAGCCTCTTTTCAAAGAGACTCTCAATGCAGAACAAGGTCAGTGTATTTGTATGTATCCTTTCTGTTTGAACACAGCTAGAGATGAACTGCTGAAGCTATGCAGGGGCTTCCAGCTTCCCCTTGGGCCTTTAGGCTGCCAGCACTTTCCCAGTCTCCCACACCTCTTGCCAGTACATCACCAACACAAGCAAAAGGAAGTTTCAATACCCATGCACAGAAAACTACTTTAAATAAGTAATTAAAAGATCTGAACCTTACACCAGTTGTCTACAACAGGAAATTACAATAAGAAAAGTCAATTTTGTTAGTTTCACAGGAACAATTATGGTAGCTGATGTGAAATATTTTATAAACTTTGATTCTTTACTAGAAACTGTTGCACATATCATGTACTACAAGCGCACTCAGTTTTCAAAGCCATATACTTTGTCTAGAAGGCAGGAACTGAGGTAGTTTGGTTTTCTCTCTTACCAAGAAGGCAGAACTGCAGCACCACTAAGTGACCTGTGAAGATCACCTGAGAGACTGGAGAACTCTTGATGTAGCCCAAGTAACAGCACTCTTCCCACAGCACAGAGGGGCTCCACTACCAGAAATACAGATCTGCATAAACATGTCGGGTTTCTGCCTAATTATTTTGAAAGCAGATGAGCTACTATAGACATGAACTTGAAAATTAAGCAGTTGAAGAAGGAAAAGAGAAACGCTGAAGCCAAGAGAGTACAGCACAACCTTTCAACTTTGAACCTTCAAGTCTTCTCTCGTCCTTCCTGCAAAACAACTCTGCTCTCTACTTTGGTGGATTTACTGAAGACTGATATCCAACAGCAGATTCCAACCACCCAGGCAACGTGGAAGATATTTAGGCTTTCCAACAATAGATTGAAAAGGATCTGTCTTTGGGCTGCAGTTCAGCTTGACCCAGACATCCTCGATATTTTCCTCTTTCTAATCTTTGACATAATAAAAGCAAACAAGAACAAACAAGGAATTTTAGCAGATCCTCCTTTGTTTGTATTCTGGGCCTGGTGTTAAGTCATGCTTTGTACCAGCCCCACTACAGGCAGAAGGCCAACAATGAAACTTGAAATCAGAAAGAGACCAAAAATGTCATGTTCCCATTAAATACCTCTGGATATAATCCAGCAGTTAAAAAAAAATACTTTCCTTGAGAAACCTGTGTATAGATGAGGATAGAGCTGCTTGTCATTTTACCCCAAAAGGTAGCTAATGATTTTTTTAAATATTTTAACAGAATGTTGATACAGTATCTACTGCAAATAATAGGTCATTAGATGATAAGAGACTCACTGGTTCGTTGACTTGCTTTTATTACTAAGTAATAAAACTTACATAATGTTTTGTTTAATATTAAACAAAGTTCCATTAAAAATATTCCAGAAGAAAACAAGTAAGAAAAAGAAACAATAATGCCATTTGGATTTGTGTTTTCCCACATACAGAAACATGACAATGACTGCTTGTAAAAACATGTCAACATTTTCCAAGGGAGAAAGAGATGTAAACACAAGCTTGTCTAAAGCATTTGAATCAGATTTAGATTTAAAGGCTCCTTTTAGTTGTCTTAGGCTGTGATGGTCTCTTTTCAAAAACACCTCCTTCCAAAAGGAAAGGTGAAGGTGTATTGGGTCTTCAGTAAATGCTCACCTCAAAATTGTTTGTCTCTAAATCTAAAAGATTTCTACAGCGGTTAGGAGGAAAGAAGGGTGTGGCAAGGGGAAGGGGGAAATTATCTTCTCTGTTACATCTCTATTCTCTGTATGTATCAAAGAAGCTTTCTGAGTATTCAGCTGTCCTGTGAAGCCTTCAGAAGTCCTTTGCTCCTTCATCTTGCATATCCTACCCACAGAAGCTATCCTAACCCCTAGCACTTGAATGACAAATTTTTTGTTAATTTTGCTGTTTACGAGGCTCTTCCAATAATTTAAGACATCATTATTTTTCAAATGCATAAAACACAGGTATTGGCCTGTGAATTCAGGTGTAAATACACCATTTCAATTTTGTATCAACCTGTCCCTCCAATTAGGAAAGAATTACTAAGACGTAATAGTTTCCTTTTTGCTTGCCTTGTCTCAGCTGAGAAGTCCCCTACCTCCTTCCCTTCCAAAATATCTCCCTCATTTTCCTTCCTTTTAGTCTCAAACCCTTCTAAGAAAGCTTCTCAATCAAGATTAGAAGAGACCATCCTGGGCAACTCCAGAGTGGGAGAGTCAAGAGCTGAAGGGCAGTAGGGGAGGAAATATTCTAAATTTTCATCAACCTGATAGCAAAAGACTAGGCATAAAAACTGTGTCTGATCTGTCTTTTTAAGTAGGCTAATACAAAGAGAACCTGCTCAGAAAAAGCTTTGAAAGACAAATTAATAACCCTATTGATTTTCCATCACTGGAGCCATCATTTTGAACGCAATATGAAGCTGCAATGAATGAAGCCACTCAAGCCCCTGTACAGCTATGACAGGGAGATGCTCAGAGAGCATTTTGCTCTAATGAAAGACTAACAAAGATTCCCCAATGTCTTACAGGAGCCAAAACATACTCAGTTTTCAAATCCATATCCTTTGTCTAGAAAGTAGGAACTGGGGTAGCTGGTTTTCTTCCTTAGCAAGACGGCAGGACTGTAGCACCAGTAAGTGAAAGGCACCCTGGGGACTCTGCCTCTTCACCTGACCTCCTCCATGTACCTCTGGTCAAGAAGGAAGCACTGAGGACTTTAACCAATTCTCAGAGTTAACTAAATACCTGTGTTCAATCAGTCCAGCCCTGTGTTACAGTGGGTAGGAAGGGAGATTGACCATCATCTCTACAAATACTCCTTATCCCCCAAAATAAGGACTTTAGTGTCTTAAAAAGCAAATAACAGTATTTCTCCACTTTTCATCTCGTGCACTACACTAGGTGCTGCATGCAGTCTTTGTTTTGGCTTTGGATAAGATCACCAGGCACTCATCACTGATTTTCAGGGCAGTGGAGAACAGCTGCACCCACCAGCATTCTCCTGAGAAACTGCACTCCATACTATATCCAACCAGCACAAAGACCTCAAACAACTCAGCCCTAAAGGTTTTCTGGGGCTAAAAATGCCACTGTCAACAGGCAACTCCTCCATACCATTTTCATTCTCCTGTCATTTTTTTTCCAAGGCAATTGGAAACAGTCAGAAAATGGCATGCCGAGAGGCTTCCTGTTCTATTAGCACTCTCTGCCAGACCCTACAAGGGCTCATCGCAGACTCCAGAGAGCAGGGACACAGAGTCATGTAAACATGAAGTCAGTTTCCTCCTCAGCTCTTTGCAGATTAGATGGTCAAGGCCTCTATAACATAGATCTGAAAAAAGTCATTCTTAAAAAGGTCATAAATGTAGTCTGGCAGATCATTCCTCCTCCTGTGGTCAAGGATCCCCTGCTCTCTGCTTCCTGGAAGACTGCTTTATGGAGCCAACAGTAAGACTGCTGCCAGGTATCATCTTGCTGTCACATTTATATTCAATAGCAGGAAAAAAAGCATAATGAATTTTGCACTGTTTGGTCTGGTTAAGATCATCACAACTTTTTCAGTCAACTTTGTCAACAATAAGGGAACCACACTATTTCCACTTGTGTGTAGGTGCCAGAAATACCACAGTGCTTATATAACACCTCACTCATACAAACAGCTTTCTTGCAAGGGGACATTTTTAATTTTCTAGGTCACTCATTGATTTTAAGAGCCCAAAACAACAACCCTATACCACACACTTTAGTATAAAGTATTCTTAAAATTTCTTCTTCCTATGGAATATGCTTCTCTTAATTTCTAATGATTTTCAATATCTTAAAAGTAATACAGGACAGATGGAGACAGGCAACAATTTACAGATAGTTTCTGCCCTGGAAATGAAACTACATGAGAGTAAACTCTAAAAACACATTTTGGCATGTAATTCAACACAGAAGGGCCTGTGCTCTGCACCACTGGTTCCTAGTTATGTTTTACTGCTGTGGGAGCTTCCTGCATGCCAGTGATGTGGCACAATTCAGTCTCCTGCAGAAGCAAAAGCTTAAGGCCTTATTTTATTGGAGAGAGGCTATAATTCAGATGTCTGCTCACAGGGGCCCTACCCTCTATCTCATCCTGTCTTCCAAAATAAAAAAGTTTGGAAGGCACTGGGAGAGAATCTTTTAAGACACTTCTTGGGGAAAACAGTTCTCTGTACCACACATCCTGCATATTTCTGACCTTCAATGTAAAGTTGAGGGGGAAAAAAAAACATATAACAGGATTTTCAGCAATGGAGGACAGAGTCACTCACAGTAATCCTGATGTTGCAGAAATTAGCATTCCAGGAACTGGGAAGACTAGACAGAGCTGGGCCAAAGTAATTCAGTGGCTTCTGTCATGGAGGGATGCAAACACATGTTCCTCTTTGTGAGCAGCACTAATACTCTTGAAATGACATAAGAACATTTGGTGGGAAACCAGTTCTAACTAACCATACTGATACAAAACAAAACCTTCCCAAGGTGCAAATCCATTTTAAACTGACAAAACCACTTTTGCTGGGCTATCAGCAGCAAGTCAACAGTGTGCCAGACAGCTCTTTTCACCAAACTCCTACAAACTGCACTGTAATCAGACTGAATTTGCTGCACCAAAATCATGCTGCTGCTTGAAATGCAGAAAGAACCACTTACCTGGAACCTCTGAACCAACTCCAGTGACTGGCTGTCATTCTGGTCTGCTTCAAGGATTACATCTGTCAGTTTATGTATGATCACATCCAAAGGGCCCTGATCTTCAATGGGTTTGGTGAGGTCAAGCTGAAAAAAACAGAGAGAAACATTTCATTAATATATGGGGGATCCAAGCTCTTGTCCCTGCCACCATCCAAGGTGCTGCTGCCACACAGATATCATTTACTTTACATAGTGACTTTGTTTTGGTATGTTATCCAAATCTCTGAGAATTTACACATCACTGAATGTCAGAAAACTTTACTCAGACACTTATTTCTCAGGAGTGTAGCAAAGTCATCAGCAAGTACCCTACATCCAAACATCTCCCTGTGCCTCTCCACCCTAAACCAACATATGGCTCTTCAGTTCAGTTTTCTGTTATGGTCACACAGCTTTCTGGTACATTCACATACATGCAAAAGGAATGAGCCAACAAGGAGTAACACCACTAATAAAAGGAAGGTCTGCTGTGCCCACTGGGATTGCACAAAACAGCATCCAGGAGAGGAATAAAGGTAACACAAAAGCAAGTGAGTTGGGAGCTGTGGAAATTCATCTGCTACTGAGACAGCTATTTAGCTGCTACCAGGACGGGTGCAGCTCCCAGACAAATCCCAGTAGCAGACTTTGGCAGTTAGCTGGGTAGGAGACAAAGATTTTGGGTGAGTGTGCAGAAAGTCTGCTCCAGACAGCACAGGAAGGCATGAAAACAGTGGCAATGTGTTAGAGGGCTTAGTCCCAGTACCAAAACAGGGTTCAAGAGCAGAGGAGCCACCTGCACTGGAAAAGGGTTGAGGAATTCTCTCTTGATGAAATATCAATGCAAAGAAGCTTACTGGACTTGTATGAGATGCATGCAAGGATCCTAAGAGAGCTGGCCAGTGTTAATGTGAGGGCTTGGATTTATCAGGACATAAATCAAAACTATGGAGATTACAACTAAATCAGGCAAAAAAAAAAAAAAAAAAAAAACTACCACAAGGGCAGTCTGGTTGCAGCAGAGTCCCACAGAGGTGGCAGGATCTCCATTTGTCAAGATGTTCAATACCTGACTGGACAAAGCCCTAAGCAAGTTAGTCTAAATTTAATGCCAAATCTGCTTTGATGACAATGATGCATTGCAGACCCCCAAGATGCTCACAGGACTTGATGATCCCATGAAGCTGCTCACCAGATTTAAGATTGGTTCAGTGAAAGTCAGAACTGGCTCATGTTCAACACACCAGGCTGCTCACAGCACAAAAGCTGTGAGAGTCAATTCAACCAGTTGTGAGACCTACTGCATCAATGAAAACTTAACCTTGTAAATGCCAAACCAGGAACATCTTTGAGAGGAAAGATGGATGTGTGCTCACTAAAGTTAGCATCTGATTTTATCTGCATGATCCCTTCTATTCCTGCTTTCTTTTGTATTCAGCTTTGGTGAAGAAGGGTGTGAGAGGCACAGGAGGGAGAGGAGTACTGGGCTGCTGCTGATGCTGTTTTCTGTCTCATTAGCCTGAGTTTTGTCCTGCTAAAATTTCCCACCCTACAGAAATGGCCCTGCTTTGAATTAAGGAGTGAGTGCCTTAAAGAAGGTAAAGCTATAAGACAGGATCAAACAAAGAAAACCAAACCAGCAGAGATCTATCAGCCTTATATTAATTTGCTAGTTGCTAATGTAATCAATCCACAGAGCTGAATTACTTGTCTTGTGTAGGCACTCTTATCTGGGCGAGGCTTCCCTGAGCAGAATAACTGAAGGTACCTGTGGCACAAAAACAAATTGAAAGACTGCCAGTTCCTCCCTCAGAGACCACCCTTGCTTGCCCATTACTGTATGCTCCTAGTAACAGTTTTGGGTTGGGGCTCTCTGAAGTCCTAATGCAGATTCCAATCCAGCTGGAGAACACAGTGTGTGTCTCTCTTCCAAGGAGACAAACAGAGGCACTGCTCACAGGTGGGCAGCCACTCCTACAAGCCAAGAGACCAGCAGGACAGACAGTGTGGATGCTCAGGGATGGGTAAGCTGTGGCCAGGTGAGGCAGGCCACAGGAGGTCTGGCTGCCCTGACATATTTTCACTCTCACAAGGAGTGCAGCACAAGGGCCAGGGGACAGCCTAAGTATCTGCAAAATGAAGTGAACTGCAGCTTGGCTAAACAACATGGAAGGAGATAATCAACTTCTTCAAGCAAGTTCCAGAAAAATCAGTTAATATCCTTAAAAGAAATCTCAGATGACTAAACTGCTGCTTCTGATTTTTTTCCATCTGCCTATCACATCTGGAAGGAAACAGCAAAACAAAGAGTCCATTTAACTAGGTCAGAAAGTTCACGGTTGCCAAGGTACTAAATTCTGAATTAATCCATTTTCTGGACTTGCAGTTTGAAAAGCAGTAAGAAGCAAGCAAGCATTTGAGATTGGTTACCCCTCTACATTCTTCCTGAACTTTCAGCTCAATCTGCACAGAAACATTCAGAAAACAAGAACAGTCCTCCCTTTCAGCCTTGACCCAAGAATAGAAGTAAGCCTTCAAGGCAAATCCAGGCATTTCCAGCACAGTGTTTTCCACAAGCATAAAACATCTGGGCAAGATAACTTCCTCACAACAGTTGTGCCAGCTAAACACAACAGGTATATTTTGAGAACAGAACCAAATGCAGGTACTTTGCACACTGGAAAACATTAAAAGGCTCCCCCTAACACTGTTTTGCTTCCTCCCCACTAGTAAAGCAATGTTTGAAATGACAGCATGATAAAGCAGCTTCTCTGGAAGGAAGTTCAGTGACCACTTCAATTGCCTCAAAAAGGACAGCAGGTACATTTTAACCACAAAAACCTTCAAAATTTGATCCAGTATTTTGTGGATTGCATGATCAAACCATTTGCAAGAATAAGTTCTCTGTGTTTAGAGCCATGCTGTAGAAAGCAAATATTCCTGGCCTGAGTGGAATTTGGAAGAGATCCACCTTCCTTTTATGCACTAAGAAAAAAAAAGTAAAAGTAGAAGGAAAAAAATGATTTGAGAAGGTAAAAAGAAGCCTTTTCAAAGTGGGAGTATCAAACCCAAAAAGAGGTCGTTGAAAGCAAAGTGCAAAATTTCTGATGGCCCTCTGCTGAGACCAGCACTGATTCATTGTTTGTCATCAGCTGGAATTTAAGCTCTCCTACTTCCCTTCCCTTTCAGCATCTCTCTGAATGATCTCTGCATTTGACATGGTGACCCAAAGGTTTGTTATTGCAAAGAACCTACACCATAGCAACAGAAGTGAGAGAAGAGATTTATCAGCACCAGCTTGAAAAACCAGAGATATATCTATGGTGCCTTTTCTTCTGTGAGGTAGGTTTTAGCCTGCAGCATACTCTGCTTGCCCTTCTTTATGTTAAAAAACCAATCCCAACCAGGTATTGGTTTAATGGCATTGTCACTTATCACCAAAACCCAGCAAAACTCAGGTGCATGACATGGAAGAGAACATCAATGCTGTACACAGGAAATAAGCAAGCCATATATTTGACATGGATGGGTGCACTGTCTCTGGGTAAAAAACTGCCTGGAAGGCCAGGCCCAGAGAGTGCTGGAGAATGGAGATAAATCTGCAGGGCAGCTGGTCACACCTGGTGCTCACCAGGGCTCAGGGCTGCTCAATGTCATTAGCAATGATCTGGACAAGGGCATCAAGTGAACCCTCAGTGAGTTTGCAATTCAAACCAAGCTGGGCAGGAGTGTTGATCTACTGGAGGGTAGAAAGGCTCTTCAGGGGGATCTGGAAAGGCTGGATCCATGGGCTGAGACCCAACTGTATCAGGTCAACAAAGCCAAGCGCCAGGTCCTGCCCTTAGGTCTCTCACAGCAACCCCACACAGCACTACAGGCTGGGACAGAGGGGCTGCAAAGCTGCCTGGTGCAAAAGGAGCTGGGGGTGCCCTCTGACAGCAGCTGAACAGGAGCCAGCTGTGCCCAGGGGGCCAAGAAGGCCAATGCCTGTGCCAGCCATGGTGTGGTCAGCAGGACCAGGGCATGGATTGTCCCCCTGTACTCAGCACTGGTGAGGCCACACCTCAAATGCTGTGTTCAGTTCTGGGTCCCTCATGACAAGAAAGTCATTGAGGTGTTGAAACATTTCCAGAGAAGGGCAACAGAGCTGGGGAAGGGTCCAGAACATGCTTCTGACAAGGAGTGGCTGAGAGGCTGTTTAGCCTGGGAAAAGGAGGCTAAGGAGGGACCATATTGCTCTCTACAATCACCTGAAAGGAGGCTGTAGCCAGGGGGGAGTTGGTTCTTCTCCCAAGTAACAGTAATAAGACATGGGGAAATGTCCTAAAATTGCACTAGGGGATATTTAGATTGGATACACTGAAAGAAGTCCATCATTAGAACAGGTTACCCCAGGAAGTGGCAGAGTCACCATCCCTGGAGATGTTTAAAAGACATGTAAATGTGGCACTTAGGGATCTGGTTTATTGGTGGACTTGGCAGTGCTGGGTTAACAGCTGGACTTGATCCAACCTAAATGATTACATGGTTCTGTATGCCTTTCCAGGTCTTTCAAACCCATATATGGAAGAAACCAAGCAGTAGATAAATGCCCTTTATCATAGCTGGCTGCAGCCAGCCTGCCCACCTTTTAATAGAAGGATGGGCTGGAAGTTACAAAACACTCCAAGCTTAGAAATGACAGTCTCTCCCACAGGCTTCCCAGAGAACCCACTGGAGAGCAAGTTACAGGCACACAGAGCCCTGTCTGCCCTCCTCTCCCCTCCATTCTTCCTCTGTCCTCCAGGAACACACAGCCAGGACATTATCCAAATCATTATAGAGAAGGGCAAAAAATGTTTATTTCCATTAAGTATAATTTGTTTAAAGTTTTGGGGTTGTTTTTCTCCAGAACCCTGGCAATCCATCTGTATTGCAGGGACAGGGTGAGTGCCTGGCAGAGTGCCATGGCTCTCCACTGGTCCCAACTGCAATCCCACACAAATGCATTTCTGGAAGCTGTGTTTAAAAATAAAACTATGTCCAAGTGGAGAAAATCTGGATTTGTTCACTCAGGGGAAAAAACCCAAGCCAAACAACTACAAATGCTGGATTTAGGAAGAAGAAATATAATTTATAATAAAGATTAAAAATAGTTGTGTATTTTTTGTTTTATTCAGTGTTTCCAGTCCATGGTATAATCAGCTGTATTTCAGAATCTGCCTGATCAGGATTTGTGACTTTGATTTTTTTTTTAAAGCTCTTCTTCCAAAATAGTTTGAGGATTAGCATTCATATGAAATGAAGTTTTAATACCAACCTGTATTTATATTCTTTTATCTGAACCAGATAGCAATATCCACATCCCTGAGCAATGTAGAGTCTACATTTCTATTTATCCTAATTTTTCTCTTATTATATTTTCATTAAAAATTAGGACCCATACAGCTATTCTTCAAACATTTTGCTCCCATTCTCCAACCCACTACCAAACTCCACTCACCCGGATGCTGCTCTGAGTTCTTGCTATGTTTTGATTTGATGTGCTACTAGGACTGGGGTGCTCTAGGATGTGCATCCTTTGAACAGGAGTGCACATCCCTTCACAGCAGCCTGTCACGCTGCAGGTAGAAAAAGTTCATGAAACTTTCAGCCAAAGGAGGCAAATAAAGGTAGAATGTAAACTAGAAATCTAAGCCTTCTCAATAGGCAGCATCAAATCATCAGACATTAACTTGATAAAATGCCACAGAAGGGAAAGAATCCATTCAGCTTTCGGTTGGTTCAACCAGTCAATGCTCTCTGCTACACATTTCACCAGTCACAGTCCAAAAGTCCCTTTGTGGCAATCTAACCCCTCTCCTCCCTGTGGACTGGACATACAACTTCAGCCTGACCTGACTTCTTTGTTCCTTAATTCCTCCTTAATTATTCTTGTATATGGAATTTTCTACACAAATCTACTGTATTCTGCTATTCAAATATTCAAGGTAAGGCTCTGTTGGTCCCACAACATGTGGTGTTTATTTCAGTCTTAATTCAGCTTCTTAAACTCCACTGCATGGAAACCTTCAGGATTTTCACCCTCATCTTCCACTCCTGGGGCTATTTTCTACCCTGTATTTTCATCACATACATTTATATCAAAAGGCTTGTAAAATAAAGCTTTTCAAATTCTTCTCTCAACCCCAGCCCCAATGTTTATCTGTGCTGTGCATCAATGCTGGGCAAGTCATAATGAAAAAAAGTCACAATCTCAGATGAGAAAGCAAATCTTCACAAAGCTGAACCCTGATAGCTGATCTATTGGTGGACATTGTTCTCTCCCAAAAAATTTGAAGAAAGCATCTAAAAATATCTTAAGCACTTTGGAGAGGGAAGGGAAGCAGCCAAAATCAATACTGTCAAATTCACCTTTTCACCCCACTGTAAAAACTAAACAAAAATACAGATGATATTCTAATTACAGGTGAGAATGTGTTTGCTTTTGAAAAAAAGTGGGAAAATTTCCTGGTAGAAATCAGGAAAACAGTTGTGCATGTCCATCTATACATGTAAGACCTACTTGTGCACAGCAACAGAATGGCACAGAATCCTGACTGCTCTTGGGACAAACCAAGGGAAATCCATAAGAATGAATAAGACCAGCACATGCTTCTTTCATGAATTAAATCATTCAGGAGCAGTTCCCTCCTGCCCTGTCACTCCAGGGACTATACACTTTAAAAAGCAGCTGTCAGGTCTGTGCAGCACAAAACTGACACAAATGACTCCCTGGCAAAGCATGGAAGGTAACAAAGACATTATGGTACCTGGCATTTTCAGCAGTATGCAGGCTCCCATAGTTCCTAAAATATCCATGTATTGTAACTAAATAAATATTTGTATATTTAGGAGATTGTCTCCTCATCTCTCTTTCTGAGAAAAAAGTTGTCTGAGCTTTCATCATGCCCAGATAGTGCAAAAGTATTCAGCACTTGCTGCTACTGCTCACGAGGCCAAAGGATACCAAAGGGGAACATGAACTCCCCTAGGCAACAAACCCAGCTCTGTCCCATTGCAAAGAGCAAACAAAGGCTGTAAATAAAGAGCAAAAAGTACACCAGGAGGTGCTGCTTTGTCTCTCCACACCCCTTGCCCAGCATGAACCTGCACATCCTGTTGCAGCAGCGGCAATCTGAGGAAGGAAATCCGCTGTGGTGAGGAGACCTCCCCCACGCTGACAACAGGAGAGGGCAGCACAGCAGCACCGGCACCCCCTGACAGGGCAACTCTCCCCCAGGCCCGAAGGAAACACCTTGGAAATACCCTGCACCTTCCTCCTGGTCTCTCTGAAATGAGTTCACCCTTCTACCACTGCAGGGCACTCGGGTTATCTGCTGTTCCTCTGGCCACCTCCTCTAGCACCACCAAAGGAGAAGGAAAGCATGGCCCACACTGTGATAGGTCATGCAGACTCTCAGGCAAATATCAGTGACATCCCAGGCATCAAGACATGCCTAAAGGTGAGGAGCAGCATAACACAGCCTGTGAAGCTGGGTTTCCATTTTCCCAAGTACTGAAACTTTAACACCAGAGAAGATTCTGGGTTTAAGAGATGGTTTCTTTGTGTTGTCTTGCATTCTTGTGTTTACTTTGCATTCTGCTGGGCACAAGTTGCCAGAGAGTATGCGCAAGCTGCACATTTTCAGGAGTAGCACATAACTGTTCCCCTGGAAGCTTGGCACTATGTCTGAAACATCTGGGAAGTTCTCACTTCTAGCTGTATTCTAGATTAAATGAAGGCAAAGGAAGCTCGTAGGGTCTTTTACACTACATATACTAACATATACCGACACCATTTATACTTCCCCAACTACTACACAAATTGACATTTCTTGTACATTCAAGGCTCGTCCCAAGTAATGCAATCCCCCAGGACCTTGGTGAGCATCACCTCTCCCCAGCCTCCTCTGCCCCCTCCCACAAAAGCCAAGAGTGAGCCAGCACTGCTCTGGCCTGTGCAGTAACACTGGATAAGTTACTGCACCCCACTTACTCAAACCTCTCCCACTGCTCCCCTGATCTCCCTCCTTACTCCTCTCACCCTGGTATAGAGGGTCAGTGGTATATTTCCACTCAGCATCATCCTCCTGTCAGCACTAAGTTTTGCCCCTTTGCTTCTTTAAAAGCAAGACAAGAAATCCCATGTTTGGGTCATGGCTAAAGCTCTTCACAGAAACCATTTTCAACCTTTCTATTTTACTCAGGACTGGAATGTTGTTACTAGAACAACTTTGTTTTAGACTTAAGAGCCCAACACACACACACAAAAATAAATTCTACCAATTAAAGTTTAACAGCTTGGTTTATGACCTGTACAATACCTTGGCAGTTGCAGAAAGTTCTTTCCAGAACTTGCCAAGATGTGGGAATGGCTGTTTCTGAGCATGATATTAAACTGAGAGCTCATGTCCCACTAGGACTGGACTGCAGGGAGCAGATTTTTGTAGGCAAATGGTTAAGCAGCTCAGTCTTACTCAGGGATGGTTTGAAAGGCAATTGCTGATTTTCAGCAGTGCAGGAGAAATAATCAATGTTACCCAAATCCAGAAAAGCCTCTTGCCAAGGGTGTCTCCTGAGGTCACCAAGGCTCCTGTGGATTAAGAAGGGCAGCAGAACAAATCCACAGATTAGCAGAGGAGAAAAGTTGAACAGAAAATGTGTGACATGGGAGGATTAGTGCTTCAAAGAATGAAAGCAAGTTATAGAGAAAGAACACAGGAGAATGAGCATTCAGCATAACCTGCCTTGCTTTAACTCCTGGAACTGTCAAAAAAGCAATGTTCAGTGCACCAGATTAAAATGCTGTAGAGGAAATCTCAGTAGTGGAAGGTCTGGGAAAATTGCTACATGGTTCATAGAATCTCTTGCTTGCTTCTGGAATGGCAAATCAGACCCAGAAACCCTTCTTCTTTTTACTTTACATGGCAGAATTTTAATAATTTCTTGAGTGAGCTGGGTCAGCTGTAGCCCAGTTATTGAGCTGACAGCTCAATCAACCCTGCAGGAGAGCAGAGGAGGAGTGGAATGGAGACACCATCCATGGAGAACACTCCAGCTAATCTAGAATACAGAAATATTGCAGCATTACAGCCAGTATAGCACAGGTAAGCAGAGGGAGGGGCACAAGAGAGGTGAAGCTTTACTTCTCTAATGCTTTCAACCTTAACTATATCACCATACATGGAATCAAAACATCAAGACCTTACAGTACTACAAATACTTTTGTTTTTTAACAACTACTGGATACAGAAAATGTTAAGATGAAGGAAGCATATTCTGAAAGTTTCTCTTGAAGTAACACAAACATGGACTGCCTAACTTCCTTCCTTTTGATCATGGGATTAGATAAGTAGAAAAGCTGATACATAAGAAACACCCCCCAGAAAGCCTGGCTACGACCCTTTATCCTAAGGGCTGACAAAGCTCAGCTCTGGGCTTACACCACACAGATCAGGCTCAGCTTTTGGATAATTCTTCAGCAGCACCTGTCAAACATCAAGAGCAGTCAGAGCTCCTGTGTGTGCAGCTGTACTTCCCATGAAACTGCCAATGTCTCTGCTGTGCTTCTGCTGTGATTCTCCTTTCACCAAAGCTTCCCATCTGGCACAGCCAGGCTGCCAGAACCCTCTTCATTTCTGTTAGCTACTAGCCCCCAGAGAGCTGTATTTCTAGGTGCATTTTCCTTTCTCAAGAGACTCTGGATGAGGCCAAGTTGTAAGGAAATGTAGGTAGCACCCAAAGTACATTTAAACAAGTCTGCTCATCACTTTGCTGAATTTATCTGCTCTTTATTGTGTACTAGGAAATTTAAATACATGTGAAGGGAGCAATAGCTGTCCAAGTAGAAAGTTTTTATGGTCTTTATTCACCCCCTGCCTAAACTAACTAGGATCCCTTCTGAAAAACAAACCAAAATTGAAACATACTTCTCTTAAAAAAAAAAATCCTTCTTCTTCCAAACACATTTTTACAGTGCTGCTCATGACCACTGAATAGCTAGCAATGCTTTTGCAATTGCAAATGACAGAGGAGGAAGAGGAGGGAGAAGTACACTGGACTAAGACAGGGAAGAAACACAAAAGCTTTAGAAGACTTAGCCTAAAGGGAAAATAAAAACAAATAAGGTTGCTCTTAAACATAGAGAAGGCCATGCTTAGGCTGACCTATATCATATCCCCATGCTGCATGAGCAGAAATCAGAAAAGAGATCATGAAGAGATTGAAGAGATATGGCATTCCCTTCCATTCTGTTCCAGCAAGTATTATTTATGGAAGAATGAAGTTGCCTTTCAATTACAAAGTATTACTTCAGAGGAAACCACTGCTCCCAGTGAGACATGATGAAACCACCCCTTCCAAGGGTGAATTTAAAGGCATTTGAAATGGTCTGAAATGAGCACAGCTGCAAAGGTGAAACGGCTCATCATTTCCCAAATGGAGGAAGAAGGGCACAGGTGGAGATTACAACCATCCCTCACTGGTGCTGCACTGCTAGAAGGTATCTGAGAAAGGAGCAGAAAATGAAGCCAGGAGAAGGTGGCTGGGACACAGGCAGTGCTCTAACTGGAGCCTCATTTGGTCTGACTCACTGCATCAGCAAACACCCTGGCACAGAGGTTGTGATCAATAGTTAATGGCCAAAAGTTTGTTTTGCAACAACTGCAAAACACATTTGCTTTTTACTTTCTACCATGTCTGATGAAGTCTTCACAAGTGGTCCATGGCTCAGCCACACACCAGACACTTTTTCCCACTCAGGTGAACAGTCTCCCAATGCAGCACCTGCCCAACACATATGGAGACCAATAGGCCAGGCAGAACATTTTAAGCAAAATTCCTTTTAAATGAGAATGATAAAAGGTCTTGCTTTTGCTGTGCTGAGATTGTCTGACAATCCCTCTGAGGTTATAGCCCAGCTATTCTGAAGCAGGAAAACTAACAAAAAATTTAGTAATACAAAGAATACTGCATCAAGCTGTGTTAGTTTAAATTATAAGACAAAATGGTATACAATTCAAGCAGATTTATAACTTCAGGATGGCAAATGTATAAAGAAAGTAATTAGTAAAGACTGCTGAGTTGTGAAAAGCTCCAGGATCTCATAATAAAGGATGCTTAGCATTTTTTGCCAGCATGACAAAGGGCAAAACATATTTTGGGAATACCCAAAAAAGAAGAAAAATTGGGATCTCCATGTAGCAAGTGTAGGGTTAATATCAAAGACAATACAGAAACAGCCACAAATTTTACACAAATGTTTGGCTTCAGCCTTCAACAAGAATAAGAAGGCTGGTCATGGGGGCAAGGCAAGTTGGTGACCAGAGATGATACAGATACATCTATGGGTACCAGCATCCAAAGCCAGAACTCAGGGAGTGAGATTCACAGGAGCCCCCAGTAACTACAATAATTTCAGGCTTTTTCCTGCAGTCAGAGAGGAATGAATAAACACCTTGACATTTCAAATTCATTTAGTCTGTCTTACTTTCATGTTCTAGAATAAGAGGAATCACACCTGAAATATGGCTGATCAGAAGGAGCCCAGTGCAGTGGCACAGGTGTCAGATGATTCATCAGAGTTTAATGTGCTGAGGTGAAGGGAAACCGAGTCTCTCCCATACTGTATACTTAAAAAAATCCAAACAAACAAAAAAAACCCCACCACCCCTCCCCCATCTCTAGAAAACAAAATTCAATTAAACAAAACATTACACAGGAGATTATGGTGATACAAGGGTTCTGAATAACTGTATCCTTTATAGAGTGCTTCCAAACAATTAAAAAAGGAAAAAAAAAAAAAAGAGGCAACTATAACAGGAAAAGAGAAGAGAGAAAAAAAGATGGCTACTTACTATTCACCTGACCTAGCAGTATAACAACAATTCAGTACGTTTGAAGATACAGAAAAATAATCAGATCTTCAGGTGTAAATAAAAAAAAGGCAGTAAAAAGTGACATGAATCTCAAAAAGACAGACCAGACCCATCTAATTGGCTGTATCACCACTGATTCTCTAGACAGAGAAAGTGCAGCAAAGCATTTTCTTTTCTTTTTCTTTCTCAGTCAAGCACGCAGGCAGGTGGAACTAGAAAAGCCAAGGACCTGTAGGAGCAGAGGAAGGTGAATGAAGGGTTAAATAAAAGAGAAGCTGACAATGGCTTGCCTGCTGAAAGCAGCAGTGGCAAACCAGAGAGCCTGTGCTAGTGGCATTCCTCAGGCACTGGTTTTCTGATAATTTTATTTAATATCTTCATTAGTGGTCTTAGCACAATAAGTAGATTACTGATAGACCTTAATATCCACACAGTGTAACTGGCTCCACCACTCAGCAGTATCATGCACAAGGGAGAATCAGAAACAGAACAACACTGAGTAAATATAAAATATAAATGATGATGACATGACAAAAATTACCTCAGTTTCACTAGGATTAGGGTATTTTACCTGAGGTTTTTAAGAGTTAAACTACTGAAAAAGGCACTACTGAGAGCCCTATTGAACAGCTTCACACAGTTCAAGCATCCATGATGAGAAGTAGAAAATCAAAATGAAAAGAAGGCTTAAGAATTCAACTAAACTTTTTAAGTTACAGGCTCAAGAACACAGAAGATCTCTTCCCCACATTCCATGGCCACAGATCCTTATAAACGATGCAGATTCTTTGAATGTTAACCACTTTCTGGCAAGAAATAGCTTACCTTAATCATAAATACTGTAGCTGCACTGGAATAGCAACTGATTTGATGCTATAAATGGGCATTCTGGGGTGTAAAGCACAAACTGAAATCTGCTACCCAGGAACACGTTTGTTCCTGCAGTTCCCTAAATATTCTCAGAGAAGCAAGAGAACTAGGAGGTACAGCAATGGAGATCAAACAAAAGAATCTCAGGTTTCAGATTATTCAATCTTGCATTCCACTTTATAAACAGAGCACTAAGTGAGCAGCACAGAGGCAAGATTAAAAAAGGACTATCAGAAACATCCCTCAGGAAGAAGCAGGCAAAGCAGCATTTGTCACTGACCTGTAAATCAGGTCTGGCATACTCCCTACTCTGGTGCCTTCCCTCATGCACTTGACTGACAAGCCATCCTCTCCAGATGGAGAAGGAACCTGCAGCTCTGCCCGTGGCAAGGCAGCCAGGCCATGCTGGACTTGTGCAAGGATCCTGCAGACACCTCGCTGAGATGGCTGGGCTGATTTACAGGAGTATCGGTGACACAAAAATGGGTCAAAACTTCATTTTAATTGGTTAATAACAGTTTCAGATTTTGTCTCACAAGCCTACCATCCGACTGTTGGGGCTTTAAAATTACATAATCCACCCCTCACTACTCATTTTCTTTTCCTTTTTGCGGTTTGAACAGGAAAATTACTTCCTGCTCAGGGAAGACAGTGAATGCTGGGGTAATTAAGTGAGCTAGAAAAAGAAGAGCTAAAATTGCATTTTTTTTATTCCTCACTCAACTCTTTACAGGAATGTCAAGCCTTCCTGTCACAGCAACAGGTAAAACATCCAAAGAAAATGTTGGTATGCCTTCCACAGACACCAGAACTCATCTTCACTATTCAAACTCATTTTAACAGGCAAGGATGGGAAGGGGGTGAAATAGTTAAAATGCAAGGACACAGCTAGAGTGTGAAACGCCTGTCTCTGTGTAGCTTTGGACAGAGAGTGCCAGACACACTCCTAGAAGGTCTCATGCTATAACCTAGTTTTCAACCATGTTTGCACACACTCTCTGCCTGAGCTCTGATTTCCAGGCACTTGTCTTGACTGTCACTCAGCTGTCCGTCAGGATGCCCTCCACTGCTTCTCAAACACAGCACAAATCCTGCTTCATTTGCCCCCTTTCCTTCTCCAATCCTTTGCAAATTTCACCATGGCATCACTTCTCCACTGCTTTCACCTGGGCCAAACCCATTCTGGCAAGTGCCAGAGAGGGCTGGTCCCAGCTCCCATCTGCCCCCAGGCCCCACTGCAGCAGACGTTCCCAGCAGCCTCAGTTTGACACTTTGGTCTTCCTCCCCTCAGATGTGTTTTTAATTGTAACTGGACCTCAAGTTTACAATTCTAGTTTTGCTTTTCTACCTTTGGCTCTTAGCTCAACCTCTGCTTTTGCTCCTGTCCCAGCTAGCTCTTTGAGCTTCCCTTTTACTATGTGAACATGAACACCAAACTACTGGGCCTGCTATTTCGAAGTCATATCAATTCTCTCAAACTCTCCTTCTTGCAAACCAGACCTTCCAGATTCCTTGTATTTCTCACCACATCACCCTTCTTTTGGATGAGAGGGAAGTCCTCCCCTGTTCATCTTCAAAATTCTTGACTTTATTCCCTCCTACCTCTCACTCACCCACAAAGCCAACTTCAACAGCCTGCTTCAAAAATTCAACCAGTGCCTTAGCATTTTCCTGCGTCCTGCTGCTTCCACTGCAGAAAAGCTTGCCATAAACCTATACACAGCTCTGTCACTGCTAGACTTCATATCCCTTTTTCCAATTCCTGCTTTGCTAGAGTGGCATAAATAGCCAAATGCTCAGGAATCTTCTGTCTTTTTCCCAAAGGTCTATTTGACTCCATCTACCAGCTTGACCACACCTAGATTTAGAGAAGCAAGGGTATGGCTGCTCCTTTGAGCAAGGACACTCTGAACTTCTAAGGGCAGAACAACATGCACAGAGGCATCCCAGCTGAACTTAGAGCCTTGACCACTGAGAAATGTTTTTCTCAAAAAAAAAGGTAAGCATAATATACACATTTATATATGGCAGACACATTTATATATTTTCTTTTACATATATATTCCAACCTTTCTAAAAGCCCTTGTTGGAGAAGATCTACATACACATGATCTTCTTCCCCTTAGCTTCTAACTAGTTAACTTTCACTTAGGACATGGCAGAGAAGAAACCACCACACTGCCACTCTGAACAATCTTCAGAAACCAAGAACTTATGTTGAGCTTCTGCACATTTCCCTGGAGTCATTTGTCACCACTAGAGTATTTAAAAGCCTACATTTCAGGGTGAAAAGGGGGCTTGAAACCCTACATTGCATTTCAGTGACATTACTTGATAATCAGAAGTAGTCTCTGACATTAGTCCTTAAAACTATGACATGAACACAAACTCCTTTGTTCCACTTACTTTGTTCCTCACCATAACCAGTCAGCTTCAAGTTCTCTGAGCAGAAAAAACTAAAATCACACATCATGGCTGGCATGGCTTTTATACCCAGAACTTTTCTCATCCAATTGGCAAAAAGGGCCTGTTTGCTGACATAACCCCTTCCACAAACTTCCTGAGTGTTTGCTCTTTGCTCTTAGCCTAAGGAAAACATCTTTAAACCTCTTGGACACAAGCACACTTGAAACTTCCAGGATAAATCTGTATTTCCAATGAAAACCCCTTTCCTTACTGAAAACAAAAGATGTGAACATACTTTCCATTTTAATTTAGGGCATTGGTCACATAAGAATCATCTTCACATAACTTCAGGGAAAACTTCTATGTAATGAGGCTTTTAATGGACCATGCTGAAAAACAGAGCCAAATCTTCCCCCTTTGCATCACCTGACTTACTGTACTTGCTCAACTCACTGGAACTGAAAAGCTGACTTAAAAACCTCAGACAACTGGCAAAAAGAGTTCCTGCACATTAAGCTCACCCTGCACATCACAGTTGAGTGGAAAAACTATTTCCCAGCAGGAGCTGGTAAGGCAATTTCCCAAGGCTGCTTCCTTTAAGCTGTGTTGCAATGTGAGTACAGATGCCTTCAGCAGTGGACCCCCAGCAGAAGGCAGCTGATCCAGAGCTGTCCAATTCCCTGCTCTCACTTTACCAGAGACATTAAAAAGTGTTTCTGACCATGACTTCCCTCTCCACTCTGCATCTCCCTACAAGCCTCCTCTATTTCCCTCCATCCCTGGCAGCTGAGGATCACTGCTGAACTGGCATCTCCCTCCTCTCCAGCCAGTTCCTGTCAGCTCAGTCCCTGCCAGCAGCCCACAGGGCCATCCCTCACTGCTGTTTACAGCCAGGAAAGAGAAGGTGTTTGACCCAGCTGGCCCCTACTAAAGATAAAGTCATCACAGCTCCAATTGTTCCTATCTACATCTGCTGGTAGGAGGAAATAATCAACTTGTCTGAGCTGGAGCAGGGGATGTTGGAGAGCTGTGAATCAGAAAGCTGCTCATTTCGTGTGTAGTAAATGGCACATTACCATTATTTCTCCCTATTTGCATGGGAACAAGAGGCAGGGTGTTGAGGAGGTGATGTGGGGAAAGGCAGAGATCTTTATGTAAAACCAGAGCTAAACCTTCCCAGTGCCTCCTGCACAACTGCAGCCACATGCAGTGTATAATGGAAACAAGAACTACAGTGCACTGAAAGCATAACTGCTGACAAACAGGAAGCACTGCAAGATCTCCATGCATGCCCTGAAGTGCTGAACTCCAAGCCAAGTCCTCAGAAAAACACAGAGACTGAAAAACAGAGGCATCCTCCATGCCAGCTTCCTACTGACCCACAGCTCTGGGACCTGTTTGGGCCTGGAGAGTGTGCATCAGCACTACATTCAAGGATTTTTAATTCTTCATAGCAGCTTTTCAGAAGAAAAGTACCAAGATTATAGCTGGAACTGCAATATTTAAACTAAAATACAATGAACTGTCCTCCAAGGCATCAGGCTCACCTTAAGAAGGCTTGGTTTCTGTCCCTTTACTACCAGCATTACCTTAATAAGCTTTAGCAGACTCCCTTCCTTTAAGCTGGAGTGTCTGTTGTGCTCTCACCTGCAAGTTCATCATCCAGGGAGTCACTTCAGCCCTTTCAAGCTATTTCCTCCATCATGCATTTTTATCATTAGCCCATTTTACTCTGTCTTTAAAAACTGGATCAGGACATCAGAGACACACTTATGAACCTACAGCAGCTGTGAGCCTTACAAGAACAGAAATGACACCCAGGTTCTTCTGTTATATCTCAACTTGTTGAGCTTTTCAGGTCTCAGCAACATCAGCTGAAGTCAAGGATCCTGTAGCTTCATAAAGCTCTGTGTTTAGGACAGCTTCTTTATTGTACTTTTGCAACTAGCCAGGAGCAGGGTCTGTTACTACTTCCCAACTGGAGCTGCTTCTCTGTGAAAAAGTTTCTCAAAGTTCCTAAAGCTACCAAACATTCCTTCTTTTGCAAGAACTGATCTCTGAATAAGGCTCTTTAGGGCAGTCACTGCTTGTGCTGGGTTTGGCAGGGATAGAGTTAATTTTCTTCTCAGCAGCAGCCTGTGCTTTCAGCTGGCAACAAAACCAGTGTTGATACACACCCAGTGCTGCAGTTACTGCTGAGCAGGGCTTGCACACTGCTCAGGCCACCTCTGCTTCTGAAGCTGCCCCTGCACCCTGTGGAAAGAGTGGGCAAGAGGCTAGGAGGGGACAGACCTGCGCCCTCCTGAGCAGGGACTGGCTGGGGTCTTAGCTGTCCCCTGGGGTCAGCCCACCACCTGCATAAACCAAAATACTTTTGGTTTACAAAGTATCTTTGAAATTTGAGCTCAAGCTGCTGCTAAACTCAGATTAAAACTATGTGATAAGGTTCAAATTAGAAGTGAATAATACATTTTAGAACATCTGGCAGGCACAGACCAGGCACTTCTGTTGTTCAGGTGAATGTCCAAGGCCTTTTTAAAATCTCATTCCCATCTCTACACACACATAAGCAGAGATCCTTGTAAGATGAAGACATGGAGAAAGAAAAGTTGTAGCTACATTTAACATATTCATGTAATGTGACATTTTCAGTTGTGCAATTTAAAAGAAGGAAAGTCATTTGACTATCAGTGGATCTTGAGTTTTGACATTACATTTTTCACCCCATTCCATTTTTTTTCTCTTTACCGATTTCAGCTGTTCCAAGCTTTTCACGTCCTTCAGGAATTATTCAAAATATGCTGACAGAACATGCCCCTTTCAACACTGGCACAGAAACAATTTCCCTAATGTATGGTTAAGAAGATGACCAAGATACATTCCCAATTCCCTGAGAAAATTAGTGGACAGTCTGCTAATCATTCTCAGCCAGGCCATGTCATTACTTATGAGTATGACTGCCCAATGAGGCCTGGCTGAAGAGAAGACAGGAGCATCCTCACCTTGAATGAGAGCTACTCATGCAGCCTTCCAGAACATAAAGGGATGCTACAAGGGAGATGGAAAGGGACTTCTTATATGGACATGGAGTGACAACACAAAAGGGAATGGCTTCAAAGTGAATCAGAGCAGGTTTAGATTAGATGTCAGGAAGGAATTTTTCACAGTAAAGGGTGTGAGGCACTGGAAGAAGTTGCCCAGTGAGGTTATGGATGCCACATCCCTGGAGGTGTTCAAGGCCAGGTTAGATGGAGCTTTGAGCAGCCTGGTCTAGTGGAAGGTGTCCCTGTCCACGGCAGGGGTGTTGGAGAAAGATGATCTTCAAGGTCCCTTCCAACCCAAACCATTCTGATTCTATGAACCCCTTCAGGCTTTCCAAGGCAGGGAGTTATACAGGTTGTGTGGGATAACCAGCCTTCAGCATAGCATCAGTCCTGTGAAGCCACCTGCTATTCAGAGCAGTAACAGAGGGATCACAGCTGCAAATTTGTTTAAATCATCAAAGAAAATGAGCACTGCAGACACAGGTTAAGGGTAGACAATAAAAACAGAGAAGTCATCTGATTTTAATGAGGGTATGTTTACTCTGAAACAAATATTGACAGGCATATATAAAAGTCTGGCTGAGTTGCTTATTCACATTCTTCTCAGTGACATTTGAGTGTAACAATTTACTCAAAATTGGTAACATTTCTCTTCTGAGCAAGACAATTTAACAAAAGACAACAATCATCTCCAAAATTTGTATGAAAAACTAAACATTTTCTTCCCCATTATTATAAAACCTCAAGCTCAAAGTGTGTTTTCTCAGGTTACTAAGGAGCTCATCAGGCTGGGCTGTCTCCCTTTACTAAGCCCAGGTGTCTAAACAAAAAATTAATGAGGAGGAGGGAAGTGTGGGGAGACGGAGAAGAAAAGGCTCAAAATAAACCAGTGTTATTCAAACACTGCTAGTTCCAAAATAAAACACAACAATACTGACCAAGTGGAGACACAGAGGACCTGGCATGGCTCCAGAACACAATAACCATTTGTCTTCTTTGCCAGAGGCAAGCAGCAGCTGGGGATGCCACTGGGGGGGATAAATAGCACCATGCTACAACTGGAGGATTACTCCCAGGAGCAGTGCAATACACAAGAATCAAATATGACAAGTTAGATGAATGCTCTTTGAGAACCTTTTCAGAAAGGCCTAACTGTTCTTTAGAAGAAGCAGGAAAATTAAAGATATGCAAAAAATGCCATCATAGTTTTGCCAAATTCACTTGACTATAAAAGTGAATCAACATGCAAAAGGCTTCACCTGAATCAGCCTGAAAAACTGCTAGGAAACCCTGGCATAGGTAGATCTTGAACCAAGGGAAATTCTGTGGAAGTAGAGTACTTTCCTAAGAGTGAATGGGAACCCTTTGAAGCACTCCTCAGATTCTGGAGAATTGTTATACCCAGCACAATGGAAACTTCTGAGTGGCAGAAAATTTTTCAAGGGTTTCATGAAATAGCAGGGAAAGGAAGCAGAAAACCAGCAACCACTTGGTATTTATGTACTCATTTATTTACTGGCAAAATGTGCTTTAAAATTAAAGTTATAATACTACCTGCAAGCCTGTTCCACATCAAAATCACCTTTTGGGGAAAGATATAAGACTGGAATCAAAACAGAAGATTCCACACATTGCTGTGTTGGTGTGTAACATAATAAACAGCACTGTATTTCTTACCCAAGTTCACTCCCCAGGTGGCTGCCCCAATATGAATACACTGAGTGAAAGCAGAAGTGTAAGTGCCTCAGAAATACACCTTTGTGGTAATACAATGCAGAAAAGACCAGACCAGCAATACAGGAAATCTTTCTGCTGCAGGGTGTGGGACCTAAACTGGGAGAGTTTTCTCAAGTGCAAATGGAAAGGAGGGAGAAAAAGGAGAACAAACTCCAATTGTAGGACATTAAGGTTTACATAAAGTAAACCACGGCTCTTTCCAAAACACCATTAAGTCAATACATGATATCTCTGCAAAATGCATGGAATGGAAGCAATTTATTTTCTGCACCTTTCAAAGCTGACGGGAAAAAGAGCATTACAATGCTGGAAGAAACATTGTGACCAGCAACAAAAAAAACAGGCAAAGGGTTTGATTTCCACTAAGAAGGTGAAACATATCTAAGATAGCCTAGAGAACATAAGGATTCAGGTTTCCAGGTCACAGCTGTGACCTTTAGGTACCTAAATTTCCTAGGCAGTTAGTTTGAAATTCTTATGTTACATCCAAGCAAACAAGTTACCACAAGATAAAGGGTGTGGATTCACAGCTCATGAACTGCTGAGGCCAGGTAGCTCTGGAGCAACCCTACTTTCAGCCATGACAAACATGTGGTAAGGTGCAAGAGAATCAGCATCTGAAAGGTGCTGTGCCCTAGAAGAGAGAGAACACTTTATATGAGCACCATACAGAACGGGTTAACCAGGACTGACAGGGTGACAAGAAGGAAATGTATGTGCTGATTACCAGGAAGGCTTGCTGGCACACAAACATGCTAGAGACCATGGAGCAATCTCCCATGGGAACTGTCGGTTGAAACTTTATGAAAAAACTTACAACAGAAAGTTGTAAGTTTTTAATGTAACCAAACAACAGAAATGTAACCAAACAACGGAAAAAAACATCAGCAGTAATTCCTCACTTCAGGCAAACAGCAGAGCTATTTCTACATAAACAGAGCCCCTCTCTCTAATTCAGCTAACCAGAAAAGCTTTACACAAAACTTCTAGAATGGAATCCTTTTTTTGTCACAGACCCTTTGCTCCCACTTTTGCCCAGCATGACACCACCAGCATGGAGGGGGAAAGGACCTGTCCCTGTAACCATAGCCCACCCAGCTCTGATCCCCGCAGTGCCTCTCAGCTCAGGACCCTGCCAGCCTGCAAAATGTGAAACTAAGGCCAACAAAATTACCTCCTGCATTTGAAAATGACTGGCCTCCTCCACTCTGTAGAGACTGCAGACATTTGCCTCCCTTAACCGAGGAAGGCTTGCAGGGCTCGTGTTCTGGATATTCATATATTGCTTACTATGGACGTGTGTCATACAAGCTTTAGCTAGAGCTTTCCAAATAAATCTATTCTGAGGTTTAACAAGCTCTTACACAGCTCAGCGCTGTGGCATTCCCAGTGCAGTAGACAAGAGTGTATCTGATTACCACTAGTAATACAGAAAGACCTATCATAGCTGGAGCTCAGCCCATTAACCATCCTGCAGCAGCAGGGCTGAGTAACCACAGGTTTAACAGCTGTGACCTGCAGCTATTTGCAGAGACATACCAATGTAAGTGTATTTTGGGAAGTGCTGTGTGGTTCCAGGCACTTCCTAGCATCAACAACCAGCATTTTTAAACATCCAGCTCGTCTGACAAAGGGACATCAGCCTCTCTCTTCACCAAGAAACTTACAGAAGTGACAGTTTTCAATATATGGCAAGTTCATAGTCTCTCCAGCATATGCACTTCAACACAAACAAGTTACCAGTGCAATTAGGAAACTCCCTTTGCAAACAAAACTGATTTTATTTACTGTCTGATAAAAGGTTTCAGAGGCAACCTGGGCTCAGCAGAAGCCAGGCAGCAAGGATTAGGGAACATGCACTTCCACAGCACATCCTGAGTCAGGTGTTTCAACACTGAGTATCTACATCTGGCAAAGATGCTCTAAGAGACAAAGGTAAGTCACAGAAAGGATGCCATGTCATATTTATTACTGCCATGAGTAACTGACAATAAGACTTCAAGGCTTGTCATCCTTTCTCACTGCAATCTATAATCTTTCTTCCCTTTCCTCCCTTATGCACTCTAAAACCCAGGATGTTCCCAGAAAGCACAAAAAGCAGCCAACTCATCTGCAGGGTGCACAGACTTTGCCAGGGACAGTCTCACCTTTGGTTTTCCTGCTAACAGTGGCAATTTCAATGTTAAATATTTTACTGCCTATAGACGAAAGCAAAATGGAAAATTGGCTGAAACATGTTGCTAAGTACCACTGAATTTACCCTAATAATGTATAGCAGGAACTGGTTTTATGGTTAAAATCAAGAGAACACAGGTTCACACAGCTGGCACTGTGGAGGCAAGGCACTGCAATCCAGCTGTGTTACACCATGGCTGTGGGCTTTGCAGAATTTACCTTGCAACAGAAGCTAAGAATATACACAGGAGAATTCAGCTGTTTTCTTCTCTGCTGAAAATAAATGCCTCAAATAAGTGCTTCAAGTAACTTTTAAGTAATAAAAATAGCTCATGAAAAATGGGTCCCTTTCAAGCTGTCTCCTTCTATGGGAAACATGATGAGAAAAAACTAAGACCTAACAGCAATTAATTTCCAGCACATCCAATAAAGTGCATTTTATCACTTATATTTATATCTCAGACTGACACAAGGCAGTTAGACATAAGTTAACTTCCTACTATAAAGGTGACAGCAATAGAGTAACAATTTATTTCACTTACTCTGTTGTTTTTGTTTTTTTTTTTAATTTGGTTGGATTTTACTTTAGAAAGCAACAGCAAGGGAATTATTTTTACCAGGAATATAAAGTTTCCCCTCTTCATCCTGTGCTTGCAGGAAGGCTGACCTTCATTTCTTTGGTAATAAAACTTTTCTTTTGCAGTTTTCCCTTTTTTAGACATTTCAAGCTCATTACATTAGTCTGCTATTTCAGAATCCAAAGGCTGTCCTGAGTTCTGGAGAAAATGGGTGGGATCTTCAAAACCATGTCTGGGACTGCTCTACCTAAAATATATGGTATTTTAAAATGGAATGGGAGGCATGGCTGAGTCACAGGCCCACACTTGTGTTAGCATGAATCTTCCTAGGAAAATTGGGAAAGGAGGACACACTGGGATTGACTTTGGTTCAGATTAACAACCTAACTACAAATGTCATGCTCTTTAGCAGATCACCCAGGCCAGGTGGAAAAGATGTTACCTACAAAGGCTACTCCTGCAACCTCACTTTCCCAGCCATACCACAGGAGCACTCCCTTAGGTCCTGCCCAGAGCCACCTCCTGGGGCCACAGGATGTACCAGACTACAGAAAAGGATTTTATGAAGTCTCTCTACATTATTGAAGAGAGCAGTCTCTCACACCCTCACCCCTTCAGACTCTCAAAAAAGAATACTAAAAACGCAGCAATAATGTTGGTGTGTTTGGGTTTTTTATATTATAGGAGCAGAGGTTCTCCAAGTTGCCATGCTACTTGCCTTCTATATTTATGTCTGCTATATTTGACCAGTTCCCACAGAACCAAAATCCCTCACTGAATACTGAAATTATCTCATTAAAAAAGGAAGTTTTCATCCTGAAATTAGTATTGCAAGCCTTCTTTCCCTACCACATCCCTTGCATGCCTATGGAGTATGCATGTTCCCCTGCATATGCTTCTATCTCATTAACTGCAAAGGAATAAAAGTGTAATCACTGAAACATTAAAAGCCTGTAATTTTAGTTTCCTTCCACTGAACTGTCATTGAGTATCAAGATATCATATAATATCCTGAATTATAAGGGACCCACAAGGATTATAGAGCCTAATTCCTATAGCAAATTCACAATGCAGTATTTTTTTAAAATAGAGCCATGAGAAACAAATAGCAAAATAATGCTACTTTGTAAAGCATAACGCAGGCTATTGCATTGTATTCTATTTTGCTCTGAGGCTAGAAAAGTCCCTCAAATATGGCCAAAACAGTACAGCAATTTCTAGGAATGTTCACAGTGGGAAGGACACAAATGGACTAGCTTCAGCACACAGACTGAGCGGCTCTGCATTCCTGTGCCCCAAAAGCACAAGTCGCTTGTGCACATTTGCACCGCTAAGTAATACAAGAGGTCTAGAACAACAGAAACACAAGCAGTTTAACAGTAAAGATGGTCAGAAAATCTGCCATCATTCAATAATGGAATTCATTGAAAAAAAATTTTCAGCTAAAATTCTTTGTTGGATGGGTGGACAGATGGGATGAGATTCTCACACACACGTCTGTGCAGAGTGGGCTGCTGCATTCTTATTTACACCCCAAGGAAATAGCTAAAAAACCAGAGCACTTGTTTTTTTGCATAAAAAATCCTCAACAGCAGCTGGTCAGCACCTTTGAAAAGCAGGCTCATTACTTAGCAACTTACTTCAGACATAAGAAGGACCAGTATGGTCAGTCATCTGACTTGTCCTATGACCCAAGGCACAGAACTTCCCCTCACCTCGACCTCCATCATAACTGACCTGATGGAATACTTGTCTTTAAAATAATGATTTTATTATTTCCACAAACAGTTTTTACTAACTGTGAAGCTAATTTGATACCTAATACAATCTTTTAATGATTATTTCCCCCTAGAGCACCTCAGTTCCACTGTAGCACTACAAATTTCATGTTCCCACTACACCTTCTATGCCATTAAAAAAGAAAATCACCTTTCAAAATCGAAAGGAACTTATGAAAAATGTAGTGTTGGCAGCTTTACTCTGCCACATTTGTCTTTCAGAAGATTACAACTGGAATCAGGCTGTAATTCAGCACTCAGCAGTGCTCCAGGAGGCAGGACTCCTCTCTCAGGTTGGCTGCAAGATGCAACAGCAAGTGTTGAAACACTGAGGCTGCCACCTCCAGCTAAGAGCTGGCACCATAGCTTACAGCCACACCCTGGTGGCAAGGCACACTTGTGCCTGTCCCAGTGCAGGGAACAAGGTGTGACAAACACAGCAGGGTAAGCGGGGTATGCAGCTAGCAAGGAGCAGAAGGGAGACAAGCAGTTTAGAGGGAACCATCCTAACAGCTCATCACCAAGCAGGAGGCTTCTCATCACCAGTGCTCTCTCTACAGAAACAGACAAGCCAATGCTGTATGTGGATAGATTAACACATGTTGGGCAGGGCTGTGGTCACTGAGGGGCAGAGACATGCACAATTTGCCTCTTCTTTCCATAGTCAAAGCAGATGCATGCAGGCTCTGCTGGGGATGCTGCCTGGCCTTGCTGATATGGCAGAGGGCTCAGGAGGTTAGTAAGACCCATGGAGAACAAAGCCAGTCCTCTGATATGCTAGCACAATTTTGCAACCTTAAAATGAGTAGTTGGCTTGCCTCCAGACAACTTTCAAGTACAAGCACAGGACGGGCTCCAAACACAGGTCCTTCAGTACAGCCTGTTCTGAACACCACAGCGCAGATGTTTCTGAAGGAAAACAAAGAAGGATGCAGAGGTGGTGCAAAGAGTGGTCTGAAGTTTGAGATTTGTTCTTCAAAAGTTCTGTCTTTGTGGCCTCCTTTGGACACTCTCTAACAGCTTGATGGCTTTTTTTATATTGTGGCACCCAGAACTGCCCCCCAGCACTGGAGGTGAGGCTGCCCCAGTGCAGAGCAGAGCAGGACAAGCCCCTCCCTTGCCTGGCTGGTGATGCTGGGCCTGATGCCCCAGGACACACTTGGCTCTCCAGGCTGCCAGGGCATTGCTGGCTCATATTCAGCTTGCCATCCACCAGGTCCCCCAGGTCCCTTTCCATGGTACTGCTTGGAAGTAATTTAAATCAAGCACATTATTGGCATCAATATACAATAATAAAAGGCCAGCAATATGCAGACATTCAGACCTGAACTTATAATTCCTCTCAGTCCAAGAGAATCCCAAACCTAAGCAAGAAAAAATCCCCACCATAGGAAAAGAAATATTGACTATTAGAAGCAGAAGAGTTTTAGAGCTGTACAAAGAGTGCATAAAGCTGTAAAGTTGGAAAAGCAGTCTAGATCCCAAACCCTTCCACTGAACTTTTATTCCTTATCTATTACTTGGTGGAGCACTAATTAAGAAGACTTAGATTAAAGAATGAGTTGTTTCGATATCAATTAGTTCCTTGTATTTTAAATACTCAGGAGATGCTTCATTATAACAACTGGAGATGTCCCATGACTATGAACATCTACACAAGCAGAGAGCATCATTAGATCAAGATTACAAACATCTAAGTAAAGAATTTTACAAGCCCCTTCACATCAATGTGGAACTCTTCAGCACGTGAGCCACTTTGTTTTGCTATAAATTTCTATTTACTTGGTGTTTCTGGGAGTTTCCCCATTGTTTTATACTTCATCGTACTAGCATGAGCATGTCACTGTGCCATGGACTGTTGCTAAGTGATCCTCTGCAAACACAAAAGTTCTTGAGACAAAATCATAAACAATCCTGAGAGATTCAATAAATAAAGTTGCAGCACATCAATCCTAAGAAAATTTGTAAGGAATTAAAATTCCCAGTCATCAACAACTATGCTTAGCACTTCTCTTTACTGAAGATGAAGTAAACTCTGTCAGCTCTTCTTTTAAACATTAACTTGATGGTATTACTGCACCAAAACTTGGCTACAGACTGACATATCTGGGCAGTAACAAAGTAGACCATCAAGACAGCATTTCCATGGACAGATAATTTTTCATGCATGATTATGCTGCATTTGCATTCTGATTCCTTAAACAAAAAGACAGCATAGCATGACTTCAAAATCATTTTTGCTGTAAGCAGAGTTAGGCTGTACCTCCTCCAGTAGTCTTGGATAGTAGTTATAAAAATGGTCCTCCAAAACTGGGTATATTCAGATGTATGGAAAAGGCAAAAGCAGTCAGATTCACTGCTTTGAAATGAACACATCAATACTGTCAAAGAGCCATGAGCTATGAAAACACCAAGAGACCCTTTACTAGCTGCTAAGAAAGTACAGCACACTTGACAATAATCTCCACTAACTCAGGACTACTACAGCTCCTAGGATGTGACCACATAAGAACAAGTCCCATGTGGTTTAAGGACAGTGGGCTGCCCATGCCTGCCTGTGGCTCCCTCCAAACTGAGCAAGATGCTCCTCACCTGCAGCATTAGTGCTTCTAGCTGGTGCTTCACTGGGACTACAGTTGGGTAAGGCAATCTCTCTTCCATTCCTGCCTGGAGAGGCCCTCCTTGCACACAAGGGGATTTAGTGGTTGGCAGTGCAGAGACATAGTAAGCAAAGCCAGGAGCGTGGTGAAAACAGGTTTAAATGATGCTTTCAGCAAGTCTTTCTTGTGTCTAAGTCAGCACTTTGCCACTTCAGAAGAAAGGACCTTGACAAGGGAGAAGTTGAAGAGACAGCTGGAAAATGCAATTCCACTTGCCTTCTAAGCTTCCACTACACCAACTACCTAGTGCCCATCAGGTACCTCACCAGCCTCCTTCCTTGTGTTACTTTGAAGTCAAACCTACTCTATACTAATACAGAAGTAACTATAATCCACTGAGCTGCTGTACAAAGGGCTGGCTGCACTAAACTTTACTAGTAAAAAGACTTTATACCAACAGGCCTTTAAAAGGCACTGCACAGACTGAACATGCCACAGCACAAGCAGCAGCACTGTCCTGGTCCCTGAGGGTGCTGTACCTGCTCAGGCACAGCATAATCACACCTGTGTGGCACACAGTGCTCACAGAGCCAGCCCAGCTTCTGTGTGCATCCACTTCTGCACACTCACTTGATGCCTTGAAAAGGCTGACCTACAACAGAGGCTAGACAGAGTTAAGGAATAAAGTAGGTAAAAAATTCAGAATTTTGGAAGCACAGAAAAAGTAGAAATGCACTGATTTAATTGTACAAGCAGGTTGAAGAAGCCAAGAAGAGACCCAGCAGGCAGCTGCTTTGAAGAAAAGCATTCACAGCATTTATCAAAAGAAAGCAGAGAACCTGAGCATTCCACACACCTGCCAGACAAGTTCGACCACCAGGGTGCAGTTTCCTCAGCCAACAGGAACTGAAAGCAGTGTGAGAACATGGCCCTTTACTGGTAGCAAAAAGGTCCTCTGGCCAATGGAGGTCATCAACTCTAACCTGCCCTTTTTGGCTCAGAAGCAGAAAAACTATCAGGAGCAGGGACCAGTGGAAGGATCTGTCATTAGCAGGGCACAAGAGCTATCTCCACCTCCTTTTTAGTCACTTACTTCACTGATAACCAGCTAATCAGCTATTAAGTCTTGCATGGTATGTAAGTCATCACAACAGGCTCATGAACTCAGTTTCAAACTGCTTTGTACTTAAAAAGTTGTGTTTCCCTCTTTATAGCTGCCGCTCTTTTTTCAGCCACTTAAAAGTTGTTATCATAAAGGAAAGGGTATTACAAAACAAGCTCATCTAGGCCACAGGAAAGAACATTTTCCAAGCTAACCTAAAGGGCAAAAGACCTCTCTGCAATCAACATAAATTCTGTACAGAAAGCAGTCAGCCTGTTCTGTAATCTTGCCATCAGCAAGGAGAGGAACAATTTAACACTGGCTATGCCACTGAGGCTACAGGACACTGCAGCTGTGCAACGAAGCTTCTTGTACAAGAAAACAATTTCAGATGCACTTAGACTTTTGAGTAAAGGAAGCTCTTAGCTCCAATCAACAAAATATGACAAAAACAAAGCTAAAAAGCTTCTCAGATTGCAAAGTCAGCCAAAAATTCCTCTACAACAGTTGTTTTCCTTACATTTCAGTCTTTTACAGTATTAGCTCAGTCCCAATGGCATCTTTTCCATCCCGTGCTGGGATGATTCTGTCAAAACACTGTAAATAACTTCTCTTCACTTTGGCAAGGTACCAGGAGGAGGAGGAATAGTTTTTTTGTAAAAAAGCCCTCACTAACTACTGAATGCTCACCTTAAAACACATACTCTAACAAGGACACTATGTATAAGTTAACATGTATAAAAAATTTAAATTAAACATGATCTTATTCAAGGAAGCATGCCAAGTGGGAAATTAAATGAGTCAACTATAAATTACTGAAGGAAGCTCATGTTGAAAAACTGATCAGTGAATTTTAGTAAGACACTGAGCTATCAAGGATCTTAAAATAGCAACCAAAAACAGGGTAAGCTAAGCCCATTGTTCAGCAATGACAGAAGCATTTTATGGTTTTGTATATAGGTGTAGTTCCTGCTCTCCCACCCATAAGCTCTGCTGTGCCAGTTTTCAAACCAGCACCACTCTCAATTTGATCTTTTTTCTTTAAATCATGACTGAAATGTGAGATACCTTTCTGACTGGTTAGCTGACAGCATTGCCTTAGGATCCTACAAGCTGACAAGCAAACTTCAACCAAAAGCATCGCGGACAAATTCTCTTGACAGGCTTTTATTCACCTATAGTAAGGGCAACAAGTAATTCTTTTGACTCCTTTTGACAAAAATAATCTTAACATAAGAAAAGAACCATTAAAGTCAAATGTACTATGGCATCACCATTTCAGCAGTGAATCTGCACACTGAAGTCAGGCTGGGTTTGGTGTGTTTTTAATGCACAGCTGACACAGAAAGCACACCTGGATACGGAGCCTCCTGGGAACAAAACCACGCTGCTCTGTGGGCAGGTGAGCTGAGGAGAAGCAGCAGAGCACAAACTGTGCCTCCCATGAACAAAGCTGCCTCTCAGAACTGCACGGGGCTGGATGGCTTCTGTGGCTCCTCTGGCTTTGGGATTTATACACATTCATTACTATGTCAGTAGCACACTGTCTTTAAGTTTCTCTCCTGAAGAAGGAGCAACAGAGAGACCCACAGGAACCTGCAGGAGAAAGCCTCTCTCCAGGTCACCCCCAGCCTATGGGAATAAAGTTAACTCTTGCCCTCAACCTTCTCTTTGAAAAGAGCTTTCCAAAAGGAAGGTCTACCTCCATCAGGTAGTAAGGGACTGTTTAGGGCAGATCAATGCCCTTAGGTATCCAATGATATTCCAATCCATTTATTAAGTGTGGTTGCCCATCCTTGCTCCTGGCATAGCCAGTAGAAAACCACACTGACCTCATTTAGAAAGCTGCAGCAGCAAACTCCTTTGTAACAAGTCATACGAGGAAAAGAGTTGAAAAAAATAAAAATAAATTTAAAAATTAACATACTACCGCTCTGTGACCTTATGCTAAAGAAACACCCATCTGGGATAAACCCCTTCTACCTCACTTTGGAGAAACTATGCCCATAATCATCTAAATTTCTCCTGGTAATCTCCACTGTCTTCCTCAAAATAAAACCCTAGATTCAACAATTTCCACCCTACATTATTAATTGCACTGCTTTTGGTACCATGCAAAATTACCATTAGCAGTAACTTTTACTGAAAAATTGAGAGTGATTGAAAATAAACTGTCAAAAAGTCCAGAAGTATTTTCCATCCAAAGGTCAATATTAGAGCCACTTCCGTGGCTGACTCCTTTTCCTCTTCACCAAAAACCAAGTTATTTTCAAACCACCACAGAGATATTGCAAAGTAACAACCAAAGGCACAGAAAACCCCTATAACATATGCAGAAAGTCCTTCTATCTGATCTCTAATTTTAGACATACAGCAAAGCAGTCTACACCTTTGCAAAAAGAAATTAAAAGAAAAACCAAGTGTATTGCTTTCACCAGAAATGCAGAATTAAAGTGAAAAAAAAAATTTATTCCAGCAAAAGACATCACCCTTAAAACACAGTGCCCCTTGGAGAGAAAAAAAGGGGATGGAGCAGAAGTTCAGCTGTCCTAGTTAAGTTGAAGCCACTCTTCTGTCTTCTGCTGTATTTTCTAAAGGCAATGAGGTTGAGGAAAACATTTCCAGTTTTGGCTGTATTTGATTGTGCTCTGTTTTATATAGTGGCAGCTTAAGTACATGCATTAGGAGTTTCTCTAGCTTAAGGCTAAAGACCAAATACAGGAAAACCTAAGAAACTTTAGGGCTTATGTCTTTAAGCACCAGGTTTTGTTGGAACCATTCACTCTTGCAACATTAATATGTTTATCTCCTTTAATTGTGAAGTGCCAGAAGAGCAAACAAGCATGCAATATTTTCAGATATAATTATCTCAGGCCACAGATCAAAGGAGTAAGTCTTGCAGAAGCTGGAGAAAGAAGAGTCAACATACACTGAAAAGACTTCCTCAAGCTCCACTGATCTTCTGCAGCTCAGACCTACCAGCACCCTCACTGAGGAGGACAGGCACACACACAGCCTCCTCCACACTGTTCTGATGATGTTCTCTCTATAAAGCTTCTGTTGGAAGCAACCAGGTCTGAGCTACGGTGGGTACATGAATCATTGCTCCTAAAAAACATCTCTGTGGAACCAAACCCCAGGACTGAAGGCAAGGTTTCAACTGCTGTGACAGGAATAAGCTTGCAACTCTGACAGAGCAAACAACTGCATGACTTCACCCCCAAAGCACACAAAGGACAGGGCATTCATCTGGGAGAGTACAGAGTCAGAGATACAGTCACACTTGTCATGGTATCATGGTATATATACATTAACTCCCCATCCTTCCTATTCCAAGAAAAAACTTCAGAAAAGGTCAAAAGAGCTACATGCATATTTGTACTTCAACACTGACTGTGCAGTTTCAGCAAAACCACAAATGAGACAGGTTGGTTTTAAAATGAGGCATTTCCTGAATCATGTGCCTCTGAACACACTCCATGTGCCTGTTTTGATACCATATCACAACACCTGCATCCAGTGAGACAAATAATTCTATTGTTTAATGCAGACTCAAAGCCAAGTCTTTGCTGGCCACCAGGCACTTGCAATAATCATGATTCAAAAAAGCACTGACTAATAGTCATTTTGTGCAAAGACTGGGACTGTATGCTCCAAAAATAGGCAAATAGTTTTACAAGCCAGCATTTCTTTGAGGGTCTTACTTTACCCATACCATTTCTTGACGAGGGATTTATGAAGCTTTGGAAGAAGTATGTGGGAAGACCTAGGCTAATGACAGAATGAATATTATACAGCAGTCTTCAGAAATTGACAGCCCTGTTTTCCTTCACATACTCATTTGTCTTTAAATCTATCCATTTAGATATCTGAAAGTAACTTAAATAGCATTCCACTATGTGGAATATTACCTTTGTTAGGAAACAGAGGCAGAATTTGTAAGGGACTGGCCTGAAGTGCCTGCAGTAAGTGACAAAGCAAGGCAATTCCCCACCGCAATTTCAATCCCATTACAGCCACCAAAATCTCTGGGAGAGGTCCCACAGGGACTGGATTTCCACTCAGGACTTCCCAGCTCCCTGCCTCTAGCACTGTTAGGAATCACTGCCTCATCACTACATACCAAGGAGCAGGGGGAAGGCAAAGGCACTGGGCAGAGCTGACTCCATAGACCAGAACAGTACAAGCTCCAACCTGACAGCCATTCATTATGCATTAGTTACACATTTCTAAATCTTAGCAATGTTTTCACACACACAGGTGTTGTCTGCAACTGACTGCAGAACCCACTGGGATTCGCCATCAAAAGAAAGCAGTCAAACCAGTCGGTAAGAGACTCTCTCTGAGACACAAAAATTTCTTCATGGTTCTCTCACTCACCCACCAGAAGTGAAAATAAATGCAGTTTGATTTGTTTGGCTTACTCTGACTAATTTTTAGGAATAAGTGTTTGTTGTCCATTTGATCTGCTTAATCCACATGGTGAGAATGTTCCATAGTTTTGTCTCCCTTCCCTGCCCAAACAGATGTGTATTTATTCTTCTTCCCCAGTGGACCAGAAAGGCCCATGCTGTACCTCAGTGACCAGTGTGCTGATGCAATGTAAAGCACTGTGCCAAAGTCATCTCTCCCTGCACTGGAACCTGTGCTGCATTCCTGCTGGGCAATGCTGCTGCTCAGCTGCCACAAAGGTCTCACACAGGAGGATCTCCCCTACTGAGAAGGATCAGGGGGAGGATTCTGCCTGGGAATTGTTCTTCCACTTCTGCTGTTTCTGGGTTCAAATTGAGACTAATGCACTTTTTTGGAAGATCCCACTTTGTGTGCTTAGCACACCCTTTGTAGCACTGACACTAAGAAGAATCAGGAGCTTTCCAAGATTTTAAGCAGTGTCCCCCCACCTTCAAACACATGCAAAGTACCTAACACAACTCAGACTGGAAAGAGCTGGAGAGCCTTTATAGCATCACTTCCAAAAATGCACTGAAGGCAAAGCAGGCTGCCATTCTCAGAAAAACAGGGACTTTACTGAAGGCCTGGCATGCATGTAAAAATAAACTTTCTTCTCCCAGTGCTAGAGGGCCAACCCTCCAACATCTCAACAACCTTGCTTGCTTTGGAAGCTTTCCAGTCACATCTTTCTGTACATGCTACCAAATATATATTTTACAAGCTCATTTTCTTGGTTAGAACACCGCTGTTTCAAGCTTACTCCATTAATATTTCATGTGAAAATAAACCTCTCCTAATTTCTAGAAAACAACAGATCCCTGGCAACAAATAGTAGAAACCATTGTCATTAGTATTTCACTTTGATTGAAGAATCGAATAGTGTGGAGGGCACACTGAATTCTCCTTTGCAGGCTTCAAGAAAACCCATGTCTCAAAGGACAGTCTTCTTCTCCAAAATAAAAGATTTCAAATATCTCTATTACCAGAAAGTTGAGGGAAAAACAAGACAGCAGTCGAGACCATTGTAACTACTACAATCACCTACTTCACATCAGAAAACATATCTCCTTCATATCCCACTGCTATTAAAAGCCATGCATTTTGAAATACAACTAACCCACTTTTATAGCCAACTGACTAGAACATCCTTCTAAGATAGAAGAGCATTAGTGTTCATTTGATCCAAAATCACCCACCCTAAAATAGGGAATCTTCACTATTTTAGAATTAAAAAATGCGAGCAAGAGCTCAAGGAAAGTTTGGGTGTGGAAGGGCTTGAAACTGCTTTGAAGTCACGAGAAATACGAAGGCTCCAAACTCAATCACACAAAAACCAGACTGGCAATTTGTCAGAAGCCAAAGGGCTGCAGCTAATTATTCTGGTTCTGCATAGCTTGTGAAACAAAAATAAATGCATGTCTCTATCAGAGGTACTTGTGATGATTTCCACTTCAGTGCACATGTTTTCACTCTTACATTCTTCAAACTAAGCCAACAGATTTTTCCTGAAAAACAAGGTAGATGTTCTTTCTCTCCCTTACCAGAGCACAGTCATAAGAAACTGGCTACTTCACTAGCTAAAGAAGAACTGACAATTTTCAGTCCTAAATTTTGCCTGCCACTACTTTGAGTGATGGAGGGCTGGAAATTGAACAAGACCAGAAGAAGACACTATATAAAACCCTTATTTGTAGATGCCATTACATAAAATAGCTTTTTTTAATGATAAACACCTCATCAGCCATCCACTACATAGCTTCATAAGCAGTCTTTCCCTTGAAACAGTGATGAATTGATTAAGAAATGCTTCAGTTTAAGCATTTTCTGGCAAGTCCCCCCAATGCCAGCACAAGAGCTGTTCTGCCTCAGCCTTGCCAGCTGCTGCCTGCCTAGCAACTGCCTGCAGGCCATGGCAGATGGGCTTTGGTCATGTCTGTCACCTGCTCAGGCCATCTCTACCCTTCTCTGGCCACCAGCTCAAGCCACGCCAGCTGAGCAGGCAGCTGTGAATGGTGGGAAGAGCCAGTAAGAAAGGAGAAGGTTTGGAACTGCCACAGGAACCACAAGAGCATTTCATTCAGAATACTTCAAATGCATTTCATTCAGAATACTTTAAATAAAGCTGCCTTTCACTGGAAGAGAGCCAGCAGCCCCAGCCCTGCTGACCACCTTTCATGGCTCCTGCCTTCATGCCCACACAACAGCCAGTGGCCCCACAGCCCTTCCCAGAGAGCTGCAGCTGAAATTCCTGCAGCACAGATTGCAGCACAGACCCCAGCTGCACTGGGGCTGGAACTGCAACAGGTTCCCTGGGAGAAATGGGACACATCCTTCAGTCTCTCCTCCTGCAAAACCAGAACAAGAGTGCTTCCTCACCTTATGGGGTACCAACAAGTAAGCACTAATTCAAAAAGCTCCCTGACACTCAAGTGATCCCTGCTTTAAAAAAATAAGTAAATGCCCCATAATAAGGTAAGAGAGACAGCACAGAATTCTGTTAAGAGCCCATCTTGAAAAGCTAGTAAATTGCTTTTTTGGTTTTTTCCTTGTAATATAACACTGGTTTACGGCTGCCCCACTGACTTGGATTTAAGCTGCGGAAAGCAAACCTAGATCCAAAACATTGCCAGATTCTAAGGATGCTTCTACTCAGAGTTTTGCCATGTCCACCGGAAAAACAGAAATTAATTAATCCTATTCAGGCTCCCAAATGTTTGGGTGCAGGCTCAGACTCATACTGTCTTTGGAAAGTTCATAACCTTGAAAGCTTTTTATTTAATTAATCTACTGTACCATCTTCTAAGCCAGCTAGCTTGGTGGATGTTACTCAGTTGTACTATATAATGTTGCACATTTCAGCTCTTGCACCTTGAGTTCACAGTGAATTCTTATGTTAGAAAATAATCAGTATTTCTAAAAAAACCCAATTATTTACCACCACACAAGTTGAGAGGTTTTCTGTTTGTTTTCAATGTGATGCTTTAATTAAGGTCTTACTGCTAGATAAAGGAGAATGCCTGCTTAGCATCCCACTGCCACTCTTGTTTTATTTTTCTTTGGAGGATGTGCCTGTCTCCCCACTCAACAAAAATAGAAACCTGGAACCACTCTCTCAGCTGAAAGTGGAAGTCTGAGAGAAGACAAAACACAAAACCTGAACACAAGTCATGAAATGTTAATTGCTGTCTAGCAGCAGCTCACTCAATCTATAAAGCACAATTAGCTCTAAGAAAGCAAAATAAAAGAATTTAATCTGTCTAGCCAAAGAAGAGAGGACTATCCTAAATCCTCCCTGCATGAGGGAAACAGAAGTCACACAGATGCTTATTTGAAGACTTCCAAGACTTTGCTTTAGTAGTAGAAAATCCTTTCCTGCTCCTGTGAAACATCTTTGGAAAAGAATAATTTGATGTACGTTCACAGAAGTCAGCACATACCAGCGCCTCGTGGTTTGCTCTCTAGAAGCCAGTAACTAAACCTTACCTTCCAACTCACTACTTCTTACTGGAAAGCAAGTCTACTTCAGAAAAATTCTGAATTTATGTAAAAAAGAAATCAGGTAAACATCCTGTGTATGTTGAGTTTTGATTTACCTGGTTGCTCTGTAACAGGACGGGTTCTTTAAAGGAGAAGGGGAAGCAAATCAAAGAAATGCTGCTGCTGCTGCTGCTTGACACAGGAAGACAATATTCCCTCTGTCAAATAAACCCTGTGCACCAGACGGACATCAAGACAATCCTTCATCTGGAAGCAGGGCTAGGGGGACAGATCATGCAAGGTGCCTCAAGCAAAAGATTTTAGCAATAAGGGATGAGCCAAGAGCCCATTCCTGATACCTTCCCTACTGGCTGAAGCACACTGGGATACATGCAGCAACATGCAAGTGATAGGCAAAGGGTGATCATACACTTCTATACATCCTGTTCCAGCAGAGCAGCAGGCACCAGGGATTGAGCTATTTGGGGCCTTTGGGGCACAAATTCCCACTATAGATCAGTCTGATATCTCAACCACACTGTCGAATATGAGATGATAAATTATGAGAGCATAAAGCATTTTTATGGGGACAAAGTCCTGTCCAGTTCTGTCCAAATGTTTCCAAAAATGCTCTTACAATAAATAAATATTTTCCAATAATTTTGTAGCCATTAAGCTACACAAACCTATGGAAAGATAATAACTTTAATCCATTAGGTAAAATGGAATCTGCCCTCTGCTCAACTAATGGATGCATCACTGAATTCATCTCATATCAGCCCCTTGCTGCATAAATGTACAGTGCAGGTGCAAGGCACATATAACATGCAGGCATTGGACTGTAATACATTGAGGTATTAAATAATAATGTCCCCTAGACAGTGACACAAATATGGGCTAGCTTTCTCCCTGTGCTCCTGATCGAGCTGTGCTTTGTAAATGCTGGTTTGTTTTTATCAATCTGGTAATGCCATTATCAAAACTGATGAAAGAAACTGCCCTTTAGCTTTGAGCAACAGGAGGTACAGGAAAGGAAGATGATGCAGCAGTGGTCATAGGTTAAACACAGCCAGTAAAGTATATGCCCTTTGTCCTTCTAACACAACACAGTTCTCTGACAACCACTCATGACTGAAAGACATACTCTCCATTTTAACTAGCAATGAGAAGTTTTTAAGTCTTTTCTGACAGTGGATTCTTTAAAATAACATGGCCTGATATTTCAATTTATTTTAAGTGCTTTTCTCCTGCTCCCTGCTGGTGTTGGGAAGCATCTCCCACATGGATTTCAGAGCAACCTTAATTACCCAAGGCTAACATACCATTTTCCTCCTCTCTTTTCTATTGCTGCTATTGAGGCAGTGAGGAACTCACCACTTCAGAGTTCAAAATGAGCACCAGGTAAGTATCAGCAAGAGTGAAATCTATCTCATACAGCTCTTCTAAGCACACAAAATAAGCCAGAAAGAAGGAGGGAGCATGCTTCCCCTTCGTGTTTTAGAGCTTATAGTGCTCTATGTTACAGCTGACATGTAACATAATTCCTTTCACAAGCTGACACCATCCTTTAAGTAACATCTTGTGTGAAATATGACCATTCAGAGCTGGGAAAGAACAAATGTAGCCAACACCTGAACTTATCTGTAGAAGGGCCACAACTTGAAAGCATTTTAGTATCATTTCTCTGCTCACTCGGTTACAAGAACATTCCTTCTGCCATAGCTTTCTTTTTTCAAAGGGCATATCCTGTTTCTGTTAATTGCATTCTGTGAATGCAATTAAAAGACTAACATCACCTAATCAACTATCAGAACTTATTAATTGACAGACACAAGAAAAGCCTAACTGCATTGCCACTTTCACTAGGGCACCTATTAAGCTGGACTGCATGTGGGTTCAACACAGGCTTCATGAAAGGGGAATCCTGTCTATCCAAAAGCAGTATCCGTCATAAAGAACTGAATGGAAAGAAAAATCATTAAGCCCAGATCATATTGGCATCCAAACGACAGCATTTAAAATCAGTAAGCCTTCGTTACAAGAAAATAGAACCTTTACTCACCTGCACTACTTCTACGCCTCTTTTCCTGAAAAAAAGAAAAAAAAAAGGAAATGTTAGTGTTGGAAATGTGGGGAAAATGTAAAACAAAAAACTAATGGAAAAGCACTGCTTCATACTGGAATGCAAACAATAAAAATCTGCACTAACAACCTGATTCAAATTCAGGAAAGCACTTGTTCAGTTCCATTCCCTGTCTAGGAAGCACTTTGGCAGATTCTGACTCATGTCCCCAGAAGTAAGGCAAGATGAATACTAAGCAGCTGCAGTGCTGGGACTGACAGGGCTGTTAGGTGAGCACAGGTAGGAAGTGGCTGATATTACAGAGGAAGCGTCTCAGTTTTAATTAGATCTAGTTTGCTTTTCGTTTCTCATCTGCCCTCAGAGTGTGCAAATTGCACCACAGCACATTCTGCATGCTTGACAGATCTTTTCTTTTAAATCAAGGATACATGTATAAATGTCAAGGAGAATTAACACAGCACCTTGCAGCCATTTATCTTCTTATTTAGAGTCTTATTCTATCCCCATCATCTAGGTACACAGGATCCCACCCTGGACTTCAGGTTCAAAGACTTGCAGTCAGTCCAATTCCTTCAAGAACACAATTCAAATACTTGAGGTTTATCAGAAAGGACCAAGCCTTTTGCCATATGGAGAATCATTTCAGTGATCCTGAATCTTCAGCAATGAGAGACTGGAGAGGCCTAAGAATTATACACCAAAATGCTGAGAACTGCAATTGGTAGAGCCAACTTAGGCAGATCTGTAGAGACAGTTGTCTACTCTGATGGTATGAGAATTGAGATTCAGGTACATGCAGTCAGACAACACTCAGTCACTGCCTTTGACAAGCTATCAAGCCAAACAAACCACTTCTGCACTAGGCTTGAGAGCAGAACTGAATCCCTGGCACAAAGCCCAGCCACTCCTGCTCCATGCCCTCCTCCCAGTACATGCAGGCTATTTAAATAAGTTAGAATCTTCTCACTTTGAAGACACAGGAAATTTAACCTAAAAATGAAAAGCCTCTGAGCACAAGACAGGAATCTCTCTTCTTTGTGCCCACTAGCCCTATATATGAAAATCAAAAGTCCCTTTTTTTTGGGAGGTCATAGAACAGGACTGCCTAACTGCCCTCAGTGCTTTTCTATCTGAGAGTGTCTGTGTTGTTGTCCATGGTCACAAATGCTGCACACTGCTGAATACACAAAGGCTCCTCCAGTTTTCCACCCAAGACAGTAGGCCTTTCTTGTGGGAGGCCATTACAAGGATGCCCAAAGGGACAGGCGATCAATCAGCATCTATGACACAAATTGCCCCCGCTTCCACTTTACCAGTCTGGAGTCTCTCTGGCCTAGAAGCAGCATTCAATGCACAGACACAGCAGAGAGCCTGTTGTGAGAGCTCAGCAAGGAAATAAAAGAGAAAATGAAACCAAGCACCTCTTGCAAAGAATTTCAAAGCCCTCTTGCAGATAACAGCAGCTCTAAGTGGTGGGTGATTAATATACTGCTATTATGGTGTGGGAAGCCCAACTGTAGATCATCACCTGAGGCTGGCCAGATGTGCTCCAGCTCTGTGGTGAGAAGAAAATATAAATCTTGTAGAGAAAGTTAATAGCCAAATTGTTGAAACCATGATTTTCACAGAGCAAAGCAAGAAAAATAGGAAAAAATAGGTGGGGAGTGCTATTTCATAAATTAGGGCAGCAGACTACTCAGAAACATTCCAAGTATTGTAAGCTAAAACTTAAAATAATCAAACATTTTTGCTCTCTGTGCTCTGGAGTAAACAAAACAACTCAAAACTACCATGGAAATACACCAAGCTTCAGACAAAACTGCACCACAGTCCCTGGAAGGACAGTGACTGATGGCAAAAGCTGCATTTCTTGTCATGCCTACATACACACTGAATAAGTTTTATTCTACTTTGAGGAATATAAATATTTGTGAGCTGGGTGCCAAACCCATTTGAGAGAGAATCAGTCCAAATGGTTTCTGTAATCCCCCCAAAATGAACTTCGCAAACGTTCTGGGACTTACTGGAACCAACTGCACTGTCCCAGCAGGAGGGAAGAAGCCAGAACAGCACATGGGAATGCAGAGGAGGGGTGCCTGCTCTTAGGTACAATGCCACACATGCTTAAAAAGGTACAGGAAGAAGGAAGCAATTACCAAGGCTGGCTTGTAGGCTGGTCTTCCCCTTTTCAGAGGGGAGCAGGATGTCCTTTTTGTTACCTGAAATATGAGAACCTTTTCTACTTAAACCCAGGGGACAAGAAACCATAGAAGCATTTTGAGGACTAGTTAATTTGGGGAAAAAATCCTCTACCAAAATATCGTAATTTGAAAATAAGTTATTTTAAAAACAAGAAGTATCCAAACAATAAGGATGTCAAGCCACCATGCACCTCAGTTTTGTAATTAGCTGATTCTCTGCCCAGAAGATTTCCTAAGCCAGTGCCTTCAGGCTTTTCAGTCAGGCAGGTCACAGCAGCAGGCTCAGGGCAGAAGATGTCCCTGATGCAACCAAGCATGCAATACCACCTGACCACACACGCTGCCTTACATCACCTGGGAAAGGCTTTGGGGTCAGGCATGGAAAGAAAGCTGATCCTATGCACTAGAAACTCTAGGACCTTCAAAAATCAGAGTAAACAAAGAGAATGAAGCAGACTGTGGGCCATAGTTCCCCAACAAGGGGTTGCCTGTGCAGGACACACAATGGAGACAAGACAGTGCTGAATGAACTGTGCTGGGAGTCTGAGCCATGGACCAGTTACCACTTCTTCCTATTGTGCTTTAAAAAGCCAGTAAGAAAAATACATTCTACCACTCTCATGTACATTCTTTTGGGCTGTTTCCTCAGCAGAGGTCAGGCAGGGCATGATTGACAGGACAGCCTGGGATGACTACTTCACCTGGTGTGCTGACAACTATTCTCGTGTTCTTCATGGTGTTGTCCATGACTTTCTAGCTCCCCATGCAGTCTGAAAGCGAGCCACTGGCTACCAGGGGAAGGGCTCTCATTCCCAGCTGGCCTAGCTGCTTCCTGACAAATCTCTCTTTCTGAGGAAAAAGAAAGGTCATTATTAGCTGTACTTCCCTTCTGCCTCTGAAGAGGCAACTCAGCTGTGTCAAAGAGAGACTGTGTCTCTCTACTTTCATTGAATAGACATTTGAAAAATGGTCAGTTCTAAACTACATTCCCAGAGGTTACTAATTTTAAAATACTTCTAATTTCAAAGATTATCTACACACTGCAACATTTACAGGAAAACCAGAAACATTTAAGTAACTGCTGCATTAGTCTGCAATATCAAACAGATCCCTAAAGCCTGTTGAGGCTTATCAGTTCTATACCTGAAACCACTGAATAACTCTAGTGGATAATGCAACCCTCCCTGTACTCTATAGCAATTAAAATAATTACCATGCTAGTTGACTTCATGTTTAAGTTGGAACGATGTATGGATTTAAAGGAGAATTCAATATCAAGTTACTAAAAGCACATTAATCAATGTCTTGTCTGGCTTTACCAGAGCCTCAAACTGTGTAGAATAGCTGGCTTTTGGGGTTAGGATTGGGTTTTTTTAAATACTCAAAGTAAACTGTTTGGACTAATTCCCCACAGCATCCAGGACTTGAATATCATAGTGAATGATAGTTAAAAGAGAAAAAATTACTATCAGGTTGCATATCATAGTCATGGTTAAATTAAGCAAATTGTTTTTCCTGTATGGTCTGAGCGACAGACTGAAAAATGCCAAATGGAATTTACAATTTCAAAAGTAAAGCCAAACTTTCTATCATACATGCAGTGAAGTTAACTTTTTCAGATATCACTTTGAAAATTTCCTATGTAAAGAAGTAGCAAGTAAGAAGAAGAAAAAGAAGAAGAATTTATTGCTTTAATCTTAAAAAAAGCATTTTCACAAAAAACCAATACACTGACATCAGAGGGAGCTTATAAATATTAATGCATCAGAGCAAAAATCTGTAGCCACTAAGACTTTCCAGCACACTGAAAACCAGCCAGTACTGGAGCCCCAGCCTTGTGGATGGCCCATTTCCCCTCCTGGCACAAAGGCAAGCTCAGCTCAGTTGCCTTAGCTTTTCCATCAGCAGAATACTTTGCATTTTTTTTATAAAATATTTGTGACAATCCTTGCTTTTATTATTTTTCATCACTGATGGATGCCACCTTATTTTCTATCATGGAAAAAACCAAACAGTAGCTCCAGTATTTGGGTGCTCACTGTCCAGGGGCTCCAGCTCGCAGCCACAGCCATCAGTGCACGTGGACAGGGCATCTGAAACATGGCAGACTCAGCTGGAAAAAGAGGGAGGACCTTTTGTGGCTTGGTTTTTTGCACACAGATTATCAAGCAGGCAATTAATCAGTTATTTTTACCAATTAATATCCAACTAAGCTTACCTTTTAGCAAGCTTTTCCCCACTAATCTGTATTCTGGAAAGTTTTATGTCTGAAATGGATCAAAAGTTGGCATTTGGGGGAGAGAGTTCTCAATTTCCTCAGTCTGTAAAGCATCACAGATGCAAAGAAGAAAGGCAATAGCATGCACGTTTACAGTCTGGTAGGTACAGCTAATGCAGTACAGGAGAGAAAACATCTCACCTCAAACTAAGTGCTCTTTAGGTGGGCTGAAAAAACCCCAAGAGTTTGGGCTGTCATGGAACACCTTTCAAGTAGGATAAAACTCCACAGAAGGCAGCCACATTTGTGCATTTCTTCCTTGTTTGTATAAACAGGGAATAGTCTAAGTAATAGAAGACCTCATACATCAGACACTACAACACCCTAAGTGATTTTCACACCACGACCCCATTCACACATGACATTTGGTAGAACCATCTGATTGATATTCTCCACATCTTCAAAGCATTATATCATCCCATTTACAGCCATAAAAATGCTGCTTAAGAGTGCTGTTATCAGAACAAAGTGCCCTGAAAGGGACTAGAAAATAAGAGAGGATCTTGGTAGAGCTGAAGCAGCATCGCTCTGGTATTCACCTGCAGTGCCATAAATTCCCACTACAACACACACAACATTTCACAGCAACGATACAGCTGGAAGCCCACTAACCCTTCATCCTGAAAGAGCAATGATAACGTGAAGCATCCAACATTAACGCTTCAGACATTCAAGCAAAAGGGTGGAAAAAGCCATGAAAGAAAGAAAACAGACTCTGCAAGCAGTAACTAAAGGAAATAAACTGCCTTTAGTCACTAAATATTAAGACAAAGTTTCAGTCTGTTTAATGAAACATTACAAAGCTCCTAATTTCAGCACTAGAAAAACCCACTTAGTGTGGAAATAAAATCTGTATATCCCAAGTTATAAAAGCAAAAGTCAGTAAATACAAACTCAAAAGAATCTGTTTTCTTTTTAAACTAGGCATTTAAGATGGATCAGTGCTGCTGAGCTCTGCCAGACTCTTTTCTTGGAACTAGTGACCCCAGGTTCTGGGAGCCTCTACTTGCTACTTTCCCAGCAGGACAGAAAACCTTTAACCACAGTCTTTTGAGAGGAAAAAAAAACCTGAAAAATCATCAGTGGGAAGAAGGAGTGATTAACAGCTGCAGAGAAAAATTATTAAAGGCCAGGAGTTATTCATCCTACCAGACATTCAGAGACAGATTTAGTACCTGATGACAATTATAAGCAACTGGGCAGGGTTCAGCCTTTAGCCATAGGCTTACCCCACCAGACATTATCAGATCCAGCTCCCAGCTATGGCAAGCAGCCACACCACGTGATCTCTTTATAACCTTATTAAAAACCACCTTCAAACCAAGCTGTTTTGGAACTGTATCTTCCATTACAAAACACTAATTTCCCAAAGGTCAGAGTCCTTCAAAATTGCAGGCTAAATTGCTCTAGCACCATCCTTTGGCTTCAATAAACTGCTTGCTTCCTTAAGCGCTGCAAAGAGCACACACGTCCTCTCTGCTCCCAGTTCCCTTTGTCTCCTCATGACCTCAGTCACCCCAATGTTAATATGACCCTCAGCATTCAGAAAGCAAACACATGACCCATCCCTTCCAGAAGTCCTTCTAAGGTCATGAGACATCAGTGATGGCTCAAAGAGACCTGGGAAGAGGCAGCAGAATCATGAGGCAAAAGACAATATCCCTTCCAGGGACAGACATGGTGTTCATCTTTACATTAAAAAAAGCTCTTCTTGCAGAAGGTATTAGAGGCTTCTAGAAACATGAGCATGGTGCAAAGGTTCCTATTACTGGAGAGTTGGAATGGAGGATTCCAGCTCTTTAGGAAGGACAGGCAAGGGAGTCATCCTCTCTATGTCAATGAGCAGCTGGAGCACAAGGAGCTGTGCCTGGCAATGGATGAGGAGCACATTGAGAGCTTTTGGGTCAGAACAGGTGACACAGAGCACCTGACCAGGGAGAACAAGCAGATGAGACTCTGTGCACACAGACAGGAACAGCCTCACATTCACAACACCTGAAGCTCACAGGGGCTCCCCAGCAAGATCATGGAATAGATCCTCCTAGAAACCATACTAAGAGTCTTGGCAAATACAGAGGTGACTGGGGACAAATTTGGTGGCTAAAGGAAGAGCAACTGATGGCATCAACCTGGACTTGTGCAAAGCATTTGGCACTGTCCCACATGACATCTTTATCTCTAGACTGGAGATGTGCCTTGGTGTTCTGAGAAGCTTCAGCTGCTCTCATCTTCTCTGCACAAAGACCACCAGCTCAGTATGACCAGTGAGACAAGGCTCTGCCAGGCCCCAGGCTGGTACTGCAGGTTCTGCAGATCTCCTGCACACCACAAGACAAAACAAAAGCACACCTCCACTCTGCTAAAGCCAATGGGTACAGAGAGAAAGGCATGTCTGCCAAGCCAGCTTTCACCCAGAAAGGGCTTTTAATCTACTAACTCTGAAACCAAAGGCTGCATAGCCTCTACAACTCTCCAAGACTCTGGCAAACAGCCTTGAATAAATGTTTTGGGAGTTTTCACAGAGGGCAGACATCCACTGAGACATGCATGAGAAATGTGCAATATGCAAAATGTTTTTTCATTTCTTGGATCTCTAAAAGAGATTGGGCATTTTTTTTGGCAGAAGTTACAGACTTATTTAAGTTCAGCAACTTGCCATGCAAAAACGACTATTCATCTCCAGCCAGGCTTCAAGTAAGATATATAGGTGTCTGGGGCTTTTTTCTTTATGCAAAACTTCATTATGCAAACAAGAGAAAGTTAGCATGTCTGCTCATTGAAGAAACCTGATTGCAACTCCTTTTTTCCCCTCCATAAGGAACTGTGTTTTGGCACTGTACAAGTCAGACATCAAGCCTCCTTTAAGTTTCATCACCTTTGAAACCCTTGTGATTTCTTGTCTTTTACACTCACCAAGTGACCATTGTTTGCATATGCAAGGAACAAATTTTCCTCTATGCAACTGGAATCAGCCATAGATTCACAGACATAAGCAATAACAGGAGCCTATGCAGGGAAGTTATTGTGGCCACATAAATGCACTGGCACAAATAACAATCAGGTTAAAAGGACATCCATGCAAAGGTTGAGCATTCCTAGAAAGCTTTCCCCTTCAAATTCTGCATCAGTTCAGGCTCACACAACTTAGTCAGCTCCTGTTTTGTTTGTTCCTTTGAGATGCATTTCAAGCTTCATCCTTTATTTCGGGGCACTTAGAAATACAGCTGTTATTTTAAAGAGGACTGGTTGGTTAAGCCCCAAATAAAAAGCTGGTTAAAAGCAATTCAGTAGCATCAGAAACTAGATTTCACCTTTATTTCACTATGCAGCTCCCCCAAAGCAGCTTCTACTGTATGAACCATATCAGTGGAAAAGAGACAAGCAGTCAGAAGCTGAGACGTGCACTTCTGCAGTCTGCTACTCTATTTGAGAGGAAAATGATGTTCAGCAGAAAATACATAGTACAAATTAAAGAAATGTGAATTGAATTGCTTTTCTCCATTTGAACAGATGCAGATGCCAATACCAATAACGGGAATTTCCTCCACTGTAACTGATTCTTCTGCTCAATTTTACATCAATGTAGATCACAGAAATATTATTTTACTTTATTTGGAAGCCTCACTAGACAGGTTCACAATAAAATAAAAGCTTGGCTTCCAACAAGTGATGATCACACTGTTTGAAAATATTCCATTTATTGGCATGTGGCCAACTTCCTTGAGAAGCAATAGGATAGAGCATTTGACAGTGCTGCAGCGAATATTCTTCATGGTCTGCACATGATCCTGAAAATGAAATAAAATTTCTACAACATGCAATATTTGAGTATGGCCTTACATTTAAATGGACAGAAATTTAATAAATGTTCTTTATTACAAAGCATACAGAATAATTTTAATAGCTAATGTGAAAATTGGGGTGGGGATCAAAAAGAATATATTAAAAAAAAACCCCAACACACACATACCCTGAGCAAAAGCATTCAGGTAAGAGAACAGAGTTTTCCACTGATCTCATTGGATAGGGCTGAAGTTTGAGGAGCTGGAAATCTAACATATAGAAGAAGGTTCTACATCCAGCTTCTTAATATCAAGGCAATATAGACCATTAAGATTCACAGAAATGCACCAAGAGCTCTGAGCAGAGATAGGCATAGGATTGTTATGCACAGGATCAGCCAAGGTCAGAGAGTACAAACTTGAAGTTGGACCAGAGGTCAGACAGCAGGATGAAAAGCCTCCCTTGTTTACCACAGTTTCTGCACCTGAAAAGCACAACATAGTATCTTCTAGAAATCTCCACCCTAGCTGGTGCAAATTCCATCATGGTGACTAAACCACTTCAGAGAAGCACATCGATGTATGTGCTATAAATACATCTATTTTTATCTACTCTAGATTACATTGAAGTTTGCTGTTAGAGAAAGATTAAAATTCTCGCTATTTCTTTCAGTCCACAGGGTTCTTGCTTTAAGCAATAGCATATGTATAGGTTTGCCAGAACACCCATTTTCTTATTTGCTTCAGTGGATTGTTAACAGCGCAGTAAGAGGAAAAAACCCAACCCTCTGATAAATCATAAAACACAAATACTGCCTGGTTTTTATCCAAGCTGTGAGAAAAACATACATCTGTCTGAAAGGTGAAGTGAATGATAAAGACAGAAGGTTCAACACAAATCCTGTTTGCCTGCAAGAAATTGAGAGCATCCCATTTTTGTGAACCAAACATTCTTTTGCTGATCAGCTTCAGCCCTTCTCCAGGCATGACTTTTGCCCAAGGGGTCCCTTCAGAGCTGTGCCATGAGCCAGTGCCCACAGCATGTGCCTTGCTGTCCCCCACACCCCTGACCTCCCATGGCACATGCTGCTGCTCCTCTCTCTCACCCTGGTGCTGGGGTACACACAAACACACAGGGCCCTCTAATTAATCCTGGCCTTGCTTTTTTTTCTTGCCTTTGCCTAGACAGCAGCTGTTACACCCATCGTTTCCATCAGTGACTGAACACATGTTTGGAGATGACAACTTTGCCAAATTTGGCCAGGGCATGCAGGAGCTGATACACAACCCTGCAAATGCTATTACATTTTCTAACCAGACTCTGCTTTAACCCAGATTCAGACCTGCTGGGAGGTCTGCTACACCCCATAACTGGGAGAGCCAGACAATTTCTTGGGCCTTCTCAGATTTTCTAGAAGCTGCCTCAATGAGCTAAATACTACCTCATATCTGAGCTCTGTTACTCATATCCTACTTCTCCCTCTCAGAAAAAAAGCCTTAGGCCAAAAATGTTCAGCTGCATCTTTTACATTTGCTTCCCTTTATGGACTTCTCTAGATTCTCTGGTACCTGCCCCTCCCCACTACAAGACTGCTGTGATCACAACATGCCGATGACTTTAAAAGATAACCTAAATTCCTCTTACAGGAAAAGGAAAAGCTGCATTTCTATTCTATTCTACCAAATTACCATTGTCCTTATCACTTAGGGGGTGGACATATAAACAGCTGAGGCAGCTTTTGAGAGGGATTTGGAGAGGCAGTCACACAAAGGCACAGTAGCAGTTAGTTGTTTTTCTCTGGGTTATATTTGTTCATCTCCGCCCTGAAACTCACCCTTCAATCCCAGTAATTGGCAGCAACTAATTAGAAGGAAAAATACAAGTAGTTTATTAAATGTTTGATTACATGTTTGATTACACATGATCACAGAACCAATCTCCCTTGGACAAGCACAGTCATTTTCTCTTGCTCACTTCTTTTGTTTGTAGACACAAGAGACAAGCACTGTGGAGATGCTGCTGTACCATGCTCTGGGATTTCAAACCTATGGGTGACTGCACAACACAAGGCAAGGAGAAGCTGCCCACTCCTCTGCTGTTTCAGACTGACTTCACATTGCTCTTTATTGGATGCACACTGCTGCACCCCATGTGCTCTCTTTAGGGTTTTCACATTCAACATGTTACATACAGGATCAGCTCAAAGATACTGCCAGAATTACATCACAGGTTAACTGGAGATACAATCAACACAAAGGCAAAGGACTTGTTACAACTTCAAAGCAGTTGTAATTCCAAAACATATATAAGAACTTGAAAAATCACTAAGAAAAAAACCTGCATTAAATAACAGCTTCTAATGATGTCAAAGATTCTGCATCTCTTAGAGCTTTGAACTATAAGTAATACGACTTTTGTTCATCCAATTTGCTGTAACTTAAGTTATAAAGTAACAGTTAATTAAAATAACTGAACTATATTATACTACTAAAATTTGCAAGTGTATACATTTACCCCCAAATATCTTAGTAAATAAAGAAAAATTGAATATTTTCATGAATTCTTGTTTGCGAGGACAAAAGAAAATCCTTGAACAAGTGTCTGCTTTTACACTCTCCTAGCACATCTATCTGCAACAGCAGGATTTCTTATTCCATGAAGCCTTTTTCCCTGGCAGCATGCTTTCACAGCTCCTTGCACATCAGATCCCTGCAGTCAGCTGTGTTTCATGGCGAGGAGGCTGCTCCACACCCAGCTTTACATAACCCCCTTGCTCAGCCTTGCTGACTCCACTCTTGCACTGCCTGGGCATTATCTGCCCAGATGCACTGGCAGGGTTTTGTTCTTGGTCAGCACACAGTCCAAGGTGCCAAACACACAGGCATCAACTTAAATAAGGGCAAAAGCTAATCCAATTTAGAAAAAAACATTCTTCTTCAAAATCATCCCAGTTGACCATAATATCGTCATGATGGCTATAAAATGAAAGTCAAAACCTTACAAAAGTTGCACTTAAGAGATTGCAAACTGTCATATTATTTGGACTACTCTCTCACATCTCAATGAAACACCCCATCAACCCTAATTATCTTCACTGGTTTCTAGATTTTTTTTTTTAATTGCCAGGCTACTTATATTTTTCCAAGAATAATCTGAACACCTGCATTTTCCCCTCCATCTGATTTCTAGCATTAAGATCCACGTTGCATAAAAGCTCTTTCTCCAGCCTGGCCTGCATGTCTCCACACCACTGCCCCACGGCAGACACCAGCCAACACCCCACAAGCTGCTCTCAGAGCTGGGGGCTGCAGAGCAGGGGGCACAGCTGCCAACAGCCCAGCAGGGCAGTGCATCAGCACCACAGCCAGCCCTGACTTTGCAGCAGGACCCTCTCTCAAGGCCTGGCTTTAAGAGAAGGCCACTTCCAGTGTAAAGCACTAAAGTGCAAATTTTCTGAACTGACAAAAGCACTGACCTACATATTGGCCAGACATAATACCTACAGCTCCAATTACTAATTTCCAATGGAGTTTGCAGCAGCAGCCAAGTGCTCCAGGGCACTTTTAAACCACAGACCCTGCTCACAGAGGTACACTACAGCTTCATTTATGTCCCTGCCTGTCTGCAGTACATTCAGTCAGAAGTGACACTGAAAAAAAAAATTAATTATTATTCTACTCTTTTCTTATTCTATTCTTATTCTTATTCTATTCTATTCTTTTCTTATTGTGGTGTTCTCCTTAGAAAAATCCTAGTAAAGTCACACCTAGACTTTTCCTGGTAAAAATTAACTTCTCTGCTCACATCACTACTGAAAAAAAAAAAAGCCTACAGACAAACAATTGGAAAATGAAAGAAAAAAATGTAAAACTGCATTTTTGGCCATTTAAGGCAATGAACTGAAAAAGAACGAATATGCCTTTATGTGAAAACAAACCAGAATTTTAATATTGTTAAAAGCAGGAATATTTCTTTTTTTCAAGTAATTCTCTGTAAAATATGTCACTACAGCTAAGGCACTAACCCACAAAGTCCTGCATCCTATCTTACAGAAAACTGCTTACAGATGATTCCAAAGATAACCTGTCTGCTACACTTGCCATTAAATTTCTCCCTCTGCTCATACACAAGAGAGAAGCAGAGAGAACACCAAAGAGCAAGTTTCTTTTAATTTCTTCCTGAAAGTTTACCACTTCCTTGGCAATAGGCTTGCTCAAGAACTAATGTCTCTGTTTACCTACAGCCATACAGTTCTTGTGCTGTAATTTAATGGCACCAAGCCCAACATCACTGGTCTTGCACCTTTCTAGCAGTGTAAGTAGGCAGGGCATGCTTATGCTGTCAAGTACCAAACACCTCCACTGATGATGAACATGCTCAGAAATACAGGCAACAGAAGCCATGGATGTGAAGCTTGCCATTACAGACACTTCACACACTTAACAGAAGTTTGTACTTCTTCTCTAAACCCAGATAAAAAGGTATTTTTAAAAAGCTAAAGTTAGAATTCAGTTTTTCAGTGGAGAGGTTTTACATGAAATGGGTTTTAAAACTGCAGCCTCTGAGGAGGATGCACTGAGTTCCATCAGTGTCTCAATTAAAACCCACCTCAGGGACTGCAACCTCTGCCTCTCATGCTGTCCCTCACTTTTACTGATGGTGCTGTTCACTCTCTCACCCACCTCACTGCTCTCACCTGGATCACACCAAGGCTTGCACCAGCTGCACCCCACAGGCTCAGCAGTTACCCTGGCCATGTCCCTCCAATGGCCCATCTATCCTGTACTCCACACAAAAGGAAGGAACTCCTCTTGAGTCTTCCACATTCATCCTGCACTACCCGCCGCCTTCATCTGCTGTTACTAGAAACCCTGTGATACCTGTGCACTCTGGGAGCCAAAGACAGCCTAAAGAGCCCTCAGCCTTGGCAGCCCCTGCCTGGGAGGGCACTGCAGTGCTGCAGCCATCCCTGCTGCTCTCTCACAGTGACACAAGACAAGGTGGCAGCTGTGGTGTTGTCCTTTCTATCCTCCACAGCATGGTGGTCTTGGGGGAAAGAGAAAACCACCTGCTAGGGACCATCCTGTCTTTCACACTCAAAGCAACCAGCAGCAAGTTTGTGAACATCAGTGAGCACTTTGGATGTTGCCATAAACTGGTACCTGCATGGCAACAATGATCTTGAATTTCATCACTTCTGTTCACATGCTCCAGACAACATTTGGATTAGCTGGACCAGATGGCCAGCACCATCCCCAAGTACTCTATCCAGAATGGAAACTACTCCAGCAGCCCTTTGCCACTTTCCACACAGCTGCAGAATGGACAAATCACACACAGAATCACAGCATCAACTAGGCTGGAAAAGGCCTCTAAGATCAAGTCCAATCTATGACTGAAGACCACCACATCAACTAGACCATGACAGCAAGGGCCACGTCCTATATTTCTTTTAACACCTCCAAGGATGACTCCACCACCTCCCTGGGCAGCCCAGAGCAGCATCTAATCACCATTTCTGTGAACAATTTCTTACTAATGCCTAACTTAAACTTCCCCTGGCACACAGTCACAGCTTTGCTTAACATAATTTCTTCAACACAAGTGAGACCATAAAGAAATTCTTCCAAAGGACTTACAAAGGCAAAAGGAAAAAGACCACATTTAAATCTCCTCCTTGAAGAAACAACAACAAAAAAAAAAAAAAAAACCAACAAAAGCCCCATAAAAACCCAACAAACAGATGACAAAAAAAACCCCAAACTTTAGAGAAGCAATAGAGAGAGAGACCAGAAATGCACTCTCCAACAGATCAACAGCATGGGAAATCTATGGCATGCTGCCAGTCTGAGTATAAAATAAGAACACACGCAGTAAGGATCTCCTTTCCCTGATGCAAATATGCAGCTTCAGAAGCCAGTACTTGTCCACAAATAATCCACAAAATCATGGTAAAATGAAAATAGTCTCACAACCAGGGCAACTCCACAACATGAACTTTCTTCAGAATAATTGCAAACAGCATCCCCGCTTAAGTACATGCATGACCCTTGTATTGGATCAGAAAGGGTGCTCAGACAAGCTCAGAGCATCACAGCAGGCAGCCCACTCTGATTGCCATACCCATCTTCTTTCCTGGATATGGCTCACAGCTGTCCATTTGAAAAGCAGCCAGGAGAGGAGGCACAGGGCCTTGTAGTCTATAAAAGTTTCATTCTAGTTTGGCATTTTATTCTTTCCCATGAGAACACTCCTTGAAACCTCCACATACCCAGAGATTACCTGAACACACTGTGTTCTGCAGACATACTGTTTTCAGTCCTGTGACTGACACAGCCAACATAAAAGAGCTCACCTTAAAATACTGACCCTTCTAAAGCAAATTAACTGCCCCCTTTTTTTCCACTTGGGAGTGTTTAGATTACACTGCTCCACTGTCACTGCTAGGATGGGATCTGAGGCCAGAGGTTCCCACAGCTACATTCTCACCTGTAAAGGAAGACTGAAACACTGCAGTGTGCAGCTTGCTGGCCACTGGAAAGAGCTATGATGCTATTTCTCAAACATTTCAGAAGATGCATCAAATGATCCTATATTTCAGAAAATAACTATGCAGTCTTCAAATCTCCTAGGAGATCCAGGCCTCATTTAGAAGGGAAAAAATAGTTTCTTGGTACAATGGTGAACAGCAGCTTCTTTTAGAAAAATAAAAAAGCTGCAGACCATACCTATCTTTTAGTTTTTAAATAAGCATGACAAAACCAAGCTGTTACCATGGCTGATACAACCCTGAAGCAACCAATCATTTGAGCCTTTCAGATGTTTAATACAAGCAAAACTGTGTAGAATAAACAAAGAGGAGTGCAGACTTCCTGAAGAGCTGGTCCCAGTAAACATCATACTGATGTGAAAGAAAATGAATAATTTCTAATAACTCATTATTTGTCCTTTTTTTTAGTTCAAAGCTAGATAAGTTTTATAGCATCTCCATGAATAAGCTGCTATAAGAAGAATAAGTGACTCCTGCTTTGAAGGATTTTTTTCCCACATTTCCTGTGTTAGGTAAACCTTCCCATTAGCCTCAGCAGGTTTATGTTCAAGCTCAAATTTATTTGCAACTTTCCAGAGTTTTCATTTTGTTGTGCAGGTTTCTTGTGCACTTGGAAAATGGCAACTACTTGCTCTAGAGAATTGCAAGGGCCTCCTTGGAAGTCAGGCAACCACAAAAGAAAAATAGCAAAATGTAAGCAAGAAAACAATCCTTATCACCATCACTGTCTCTCCTGCACTGGATTGGTACATTGCCTCCTGACTCCTCCTCTCTTTGCTTTTCAAACCATAGCTTTACTTTTACCACAGCTTAAAGGTACCATGTTAGGAAAGTCAATGCAAGAAGATGAAATCATAGCTTGGCAAAAACCGAGTTACTTACTCTGCATATGAACTGAAAATATTCATAAGCTAAACAGGTCTGAAAGAGAACAGCAGCTGAATGAATTAAAATTGTTAAAACATCTTGGTGTCCTCAACAAGGTCCAATGATATTTCTTCACAGAAATCAATGAGAAGGAGACAAATTTTAACAACTTCAAGTTTTAATTTTGAACCATGTGTTGGAACAGCTAAATGTAAATCAAGAGCTGCTGAAAAACAAGAAGAAATTAATACACACATTGGCTCTTCTTTGAGATCCAATGATCTATGAGCAATGCACATGCAATGTTCAGCCACTGGACAGCATTCAAACTGGTTTGTATTATTTCAGACAGGCAGAAAAAGTATATTAGAAAATGCACTAATTTACTTAAGTTACAGTGAAGCCTGTGACTGAGCCAAAAGCCAACCCTGTCCCGGCTGCCAGGCCTGTGTCTGATTCAAGGGTCTTCAGTCTCTTGCATAGGAGAGTATTCCTTGATCTGCAAATTCTCTGTACAACCCCCATCCTAGGGAATACATGAAGACACTAAGATTTGAACACATTTCAATTGTTCCCAGCTCATCTATACACACCTGGCACTCTGCTCATATTTCTGAACTATCTGGGCAGCACGCTTCAAAAACTCCTCATAGACAAACTATACATTTCCAGCACAGCAGGAAAAAGCCATCTCTCAGGTTTTTTGGGGATTGGCCTTGCAGAAATACCTCTGAGTTCCTGTAGTCATCCAACACCAACAACAGCCATTTTAAATAAATAATTTAATTTCCTGAAGTGTTGGACAGGAAGAAAAAAGCCAAGGAAAAAAAATTCACTTTCAAAGACATACAAAGAATGAGAAAAAGTTAACTTTTTAAGAGTTTTTATTTTATCAAAAGGAGGTCAAATTTTACTGAAAGAGAACTTTCATCCCTGTTCTTATTGAAGGCTCTAACAATTATCCTCTCAAAGCCAAAAGCAGCTGCTGAAAACAGCCCTGCACTGACATTACTGTTTCAAAGACCAAAAAATATAAAACCAGAAACATTCTCCAGCACAAGCCTTTTACTATAATATTAATAGCACTTCTAGGCTGCTCCATTATGCCTGGATCAGCCCTAAACAACTGGCAATCTACTTCCAGTTAAAGGCAGAGGGAACTGGGAGAGTTCACATGGACCATGCACATTTTCAGAAACAAACATTTTGTGTTTCAGGTTTCACCACCAGAAGCAAGAGTCCTAAGAAGTCTATTCTGCCAGGGAGCTTTCACACCCACATATCAGTCAACATAAGAAAAGGTGACAACAGCACTAACAAGTAACAGGAAACTCAAATACTACACTTGGTCCTACAAAAACAAATTTCAAATTACACTACTGGATACATCCCTGGGCCAAGCAGGTGCTCAGTGTACTTTCAATGGCACCATGGTTGCCTGCTTTAATTACTACCTACCACCTTTTTGATTCTTGGCCATCAATTGCTGTTATCAGGCTATGATATCTTCTAAGTGCCTGCTGTCACTAGCTATGGTACAACAAGGCAAGAATGAGACAGGGAAAGAAATCCATGTGGTGATGCAGGTTTGCCATCAAATTTGTGCCAACGTGAACAAATTCAATTTCCATTCCAAGTCTCTCAGGATTTCCATAAAAAAAAAAAAAATCTGAACACCAGTTCAGAATATCCAGTTCCCAAGGAATCCAACTGCAGAGATTCCTCATAGCTTCAGAGGGAGCTGGATTTTGCCAAGATCTGCAAACATGATCAGTTCCCACAAAGGTCAATGAAACTCAACACCTTAAAAAGTAGGAGCTTTTCTGAATCTCAGCCTAATTCATATGCAAGGATTACTGTTTCAGGAATAAGCACTTGCACAAAGAACTTGCACACAATCTAGTTCAGCTAAGGAACAAGATTTAGAGATCTTGATCTTACACATCAGGAAACAGCTTTGCACCAGAAGAAATCTTTGGTAGAGCTGTCTTAGAATAAATTACTTTGTTTCCAAAGACTTGCCCAAGCTACAAACCCAGCATTTTAATTAAGACCTCCTAATTGCAGTTAGTGTAATTTGGGGTAGGGGGCAGGGAAGAAACATGCTTTTCCACAGTCTGGTGCTACCAAAGTGACTTTAAAAACACACATTAGCTGTAGTAAATGCTCTAACCATGTTCTGTGATTTCAGAAATGTTTCCCTTTTGAAGAAACTTCCCAATAGCTGCTTCTACAGAACGTTTTCACAATGACAAACAGGAGAAACTAGGAACCAGGGAAAACCAGGGAAGTTATTTGTTAACATATGAACAGACATAGCACATCAGAGTGAAAGTCTAACCTGCTCTGCCTCTGGGTGTTCTTTCTGTTCTAAGCCAAAGACACAAAAGAAACATCCCAAAATACTGTTTTTCTTCAGCGATTCTCTTGCAAGCCAAGCTACACTGTTTCATTACTACAGCAAAAAATACTAAAGGAAAACCTGCTAAAAAGGAAAGGGATTAAGCATTACATTTTAATAGATTATTCAAGACAAACTAGGGATCAAATCACAGCACAAAAATATTGTGCCAACCCCCACTCAAACAATAGCTATTGTGAGCCAAGATGCAGCCCTTCACTGATCAGGAAACCACTGAACACAGTAGCACAAAAATGAGGAAAGACTTTTACCACAAGAGGTGGTGGTCAGCACAGCACACCTGGAAGTGATAGTCTGCTGCAATCAGAATTCTCTGCTATGCACTTGAACTTATTTTACATGGAGAAAAAGACAGAACTCCCCAATGACCCTATGTCTTGCTCATTCAACCACTCCTCATATTGTGGGCTCCACTCCTATTTGACTCAAATGAGCACTTACATCCCACCACCACAATTAAAACACAGCAGCTGACCAGCACCAATCAAGCAAAGTCTTCTCTACTCTCCAGAGCCTTCTCAGGAAGACACGAGCTATATACTAAAGATCCATGTGGTTTGATTACAATACCCAGAAGCAATGACAACCTGGCAGATATTTAAAGTATCTAAGAGAGCCTTTAAATTACATTTATACCAGACAATACCAAGATCCACTATTTTTACTGAAAAAGCAAGTTCTGATCCACAAGAATGCTCTACCCTGGGGTGCAATACGAGCTGAAAATGGGCAATTCATCACTAGTAAGCAACAAAAGTGATGAAGATCAATGCCCTATAGCATACATACAGAGTAAAGCTAGTCACATTGCACTAAAAAAGGAATCAGAAATGAAACTAGCTAGAGAGTTCTTGAAACTAAGCTAGCCCCAAACAAAAGTAATCTAGACTGGTGGATGCTTATGACCAAATATTTTTTCAGTCTACTGAATTATTGAAAAAAAAAACCAAAAAACCAGAAACCAAAATTTGAAGCACACATCCTCCCAGATGCTGCAAACTGAGGGCCTAAAATAGCATTAGAAAGAGAAAGGAAAAACAGAACAGAGTTTCAACCCCCTATCTAGCAGCAAACTGGTACTTCGCATTTAAAGTACGTTAAAATTTTGGTTCAGGAAAAACATCAAAAAAAGACCTACTCTTTTCAAAATTCACTTCAAGCTGGACAATGTCCCTGGACTTTGACCTATTTCTTGAGGCAGAAGGAAAGGTTACACCAAAACATCAAGCCACAAAGTCAAAAAATATAACCCCATCCAGTTCATCTGCAAACAGCTCTTTTCTCCTCCTATAGCCCCAGTTCCCACTTGCAGTTCACACAACCAGCAAAAACCAAAGGTGTAGCACAAACTATTTTTCTCCATAGATTAAACGGGCTTTATAAGGTTCTGAAAAATAAAACTTCTACCAAGGGACAAAGGGTGCTGTTCAGTTCTATCATCACATCCTTTTTCCCCAGCGCACAGTGCTCCAACCCAATATGCAGCAATAATGCTTCCCTTTTACTCTTGTGCTTTCCCCTTTTCTACTAGATACAGTGCAGAGGTCAGCAACTACAATGGTGGGGGGATTTTTATATCATTAATCTTTCATCAAAATAGTAGTCTTGCTTATTTCTTTTTTCCTTTCCTCCCTCTTACACACAGTTTTACAGGAGTTTTCTTTCAAGGCTTGAAAACTACCAGATTGACAGCTCCAGTGAATTAAGCTCCCTCTTTGTCAACAAAACAAGAGCAGCACCACAGGCAACCTCAGAACAAGCTCCCTCTATCCTTCTCTTCCCACCCTTCCAACTAGCAAGTGTATCTGAATGCTGAGCTTCACACACAGCTCTGTCATGCCAGGGTGCCTTGTACAGAACCTCTGATAACACAGTTTACCCAGCCTATCTCAAAGGACACTTATGTTAAAGCTACACATGCTGGAAACACCATGACTCAACACATTATCAGCATGTACCTGTTCCAGACAGCACACTAACTCTAAAACCATGAGGCTGGGCTGAGGGCATGCACATCTGTGCTCAAAGACTGGCTGGCAAAGAAAATTCCATTTTAGGTAACAGGGTGAAAGAATGCAGAGTTGAAGCAACTCTTAAAGTCATACTTGAGACCAGAGAAAGGCAATTTTAACTGAAAAAATCAATAGGAAGACCAGAAAAACTTGATGCTCTCAATATAAGATCAAAGTCAGGTGCAGATTTTATTAAAAAATGAATTGCACATTTGGCATAAATGTTAGAAAAGACATGGCTTCTGTTACTATTGCAGTACTAATACAGTGCTTCACTTTCTGAGAATGCCCCTCTGCTATGTTAGCATTTAACCCATCAGGCAGCAAACAAGGATCTGGACACGCTTCTGTCTTCAGTTACAAGGGGCTTTTAGGTTCCACAAACCCCTCCACTGCTGGTTTCAAGTCACAGATTACCATGCACTAGATTAAGTTAGAAGATGGATTCTAAACTGAACCAAATCTTAGCTCCTCCTCCCTCTTCTAGAAGCTTTTTTATTTTTAGCAGGAAAGGGTTTTCTTTTTGGGGAAGAACTTTTGACATCTGAACTTTGCAAGACAACTTGACTGAATTTTTTTTAATTAGTCAAGAACCAAGTTGTTTTTGTAAAGTGAATACCAACACACACACTTAAAAATAAGTAATACCTACTCCTTTTGCAGGCTTGAAAAACAAACACACAAAACCAAAACCCAAAATAAAACCAAAAAACCAACATCACAGAAAACTGAACTTTCTATTTGCTTCTCTTTCTACTCACAGTCAAACTAGAGAGCTGCCAACAAATGCCGATAGCCTCTCTATGTTCCTGTGATAGCAAAAATTAAAGTGAGTTCAAAAATGCATTAAAAGGTTCATGTGGAGCAGATCCATCTGTGGCAACTGAGCGTGGTACCATGGACACAACTGCTGGCACCAAAGTCCCTAAAAGTGATTGACAGAAGAGGGTCTGCCAAGGGGAAGGTGAACACATTTGCTCTGTGTCTCACACTTGCCCTAGGCATCTGCTGTAACTATCCCTTCAGGTGCTGGCTGGCTGAGTCCAGGTCTGTTTGGCTGTCCTCACACTCTCCAGCTGGCCTGTCAAACAGCTCCAAGCAATTACAGCCTCTGCTACAATGCAAAACATATCAATGAACTTGAACGCCATTACCACTGCAACCCTCTCATCCTTCAAACTGCAGCAAGGAGAGCCCATCCCATCTGCACTGGTACCACACTCCAGGGACAGCAGGCACAGGGGGCTGGATCCTCAGCCTGTAAATTCCCCAAAACTGAGACGAGATTTTGTAATCAAAGGAACAGCATGTTCCTGAACAAAGCGCATCCACACGCAGCTGCATGACACGCAGAGCTAAAGAACAACAGGGTTCTGTATTAAGTTCATCTCTGTGGACTGTATTTTAACTACCAGGAAATAACCAAGTTTCTCCTTGAAACATACATACCCTATTGGGTTTAAGTGGTCACTGCTGGACTCACTAAAACATACCATACTGCTGAAGCAGGCAGCGTTTCCCAGCCCACCAGAATAAATGATGACAGTTCTCTTTTTAGGGAAAGCACGGTGACAAGACAAGGAATAAGCCTAGTCATCCCACCAATTTTTTTAACCAAATGACAAAAGTAATTTCAGAATGGCAGGGAGAAAGGACTGCAGCACTATGGCTGCCAGCAGGTTAGGTGTGGCATTTTGTAAGTGAACCTTTATGGTATCATTTCCTTCCAGCACCATTAATCACCCCAGACATCACTTGTTCTATCAGCTATTAACCAGTTGCCCCAACCCCAACATGAAGATAACTTTATCAAGGTTAGGCAGCAAGAGTCATTACCAAGCCCTACAACACACAGTGCCAAAGGCCTGCTTTGCAGAGAATCCTCTGAACTATTTCTTCCTGCTGTAACAAAGCACATTGCAGTATTACAGGTATTTATCCATACCTAACACCAGGGAGAAAATTACAGAAAATACAAAGAATCACCAGCATGTTAAAACACAGATTTCAGAAAAGGACATCTATGTTGCTTATGGCCAAAACATTCAACTCAAACCAGGTTTCTTGAAACACTGATTTTTAGCTCATTACTACTCTCTGAGGAGGGACACTCAGTATCCATGAATGTTTGTGGTGTAGTCTGATGCGACAACCATGGGGCTTCAGAACAAAAGGCAGGAGCATCATGACTTCACAGCTCAAGATTTAGTATTCTGTATTTTGCTACAGACATGTCTCATTCACTTTTTTTTCCTCCTTTGCCAGTGGCACCATGGAGAATTCAGTTTCAGGAGGCAGCGCCCCAGGACCCAGACCAGACATGCAGAGCCAGCACGTAACAAAGGGAAAGAACCAAAGATGCCTCTTTGACAAGAGGGAAGAAAAGTTTGTGAGGGATATGATGAAGAGCAAAAATAAGCCTGTTTCTAAGGAGGAAGGACCAACTTCAAATTTTTCCAAGCAAAGAAAATAGACTCAGCAATATAAGACAAGACATATTACAAATCTTCACTAACTGGCATCAGAGGGGAGAAGATTAAACAGCTCAATGAGAACTTGAACCTGCTTCCAAGTCCTGTGCCTGACTTGGCAAATTACTTTCCTAGAAGTGCCATTAGATGTGGAAACATGATTTTCTCCACTGTACAGATCAGAGCAACCTCTCAGTGTGTGTACACCCTGCTGCCTGCATAGGCAGTACTCTGCCTGGGGGAAAGAGCAGACTTGTGCTTTGGTTCCCAATTCACAGGAATTATTTTCCATGAGTGGCAATCACACCCCAGTCAAAATAGCCCAAGCACTGCAGCTGGGAGGAAAGAACTACAAGTAGAAACATTCTGCTAGGAAATAAAGGGCACCTCCTTCAGTGAAACTCAGTCATTTTGAAAGCCATTCCTAAAGAGCAGTGGTTGTCCTCCAAACAGGATTTCTCTCTGCAGACAGACAGAATACTAACTAGCATTTCTGTAGTATTTGGACAGTATGGAAGTATCAGCAGCTTCTGCCCGGATCATATAAAGCACATAACTCCTTCTGAGCAGAGTTAAATTCCATCAGCACAAAACAAGCCATTGTTTCAAGGACTGAACACTGAACCCAAAAATGAGAAAACGGAAGATAATCAAACAAGAGAGGGTTTGTTCTACAACACAGATGTGACCAGCCCAGGTGCTTATTTTATCTATTATCACACTTATTTCACTGTGTTTCACACGCACTTCTTCCTCCTTTCTTTGGAACACATTCAAGAAAAGTCATCTCACCAAAAAGTGTCAGCTGTTGAGATGAATAGCACTCTATCTGGTCAGTATCAGGAGATATGCTATCGATTCCCAGGTGCAGCACATGAAGGCAGAGGAAATATCTTCTGTCATCTCTGACACCCTACTCACACTAAGCCTCTATATTCAAGAGATCTGCACACATTTAGACTGGGTGCTTAGACTTCCCAAGTCATGCCTCCCAAAAAAATAAAGGGACTTGAAGCTACTTAATGCACACTCCGAATGGTTTCTAAGGTACCTTCTGCACTATTAGAGATTGAACCAAACCAGGACAGCACTGACCTCAGGAGAAGTCAACATCTCTGCTCTGAAACAGCATCTGTATCATTCCCAGTATCAGAGGTGGTTGCAGAGGTCTCAAGAAAAAAATTATCCTGCCTACCTGCACAACTGTACTGTCTTTTTCACTTACGTATCATCCCTCCTGGGCACAGCGGAAGGCCACTACTTTTCTTCTACCTACAACAGAACTGGAGAATATGCTTGGCAGAAGAGGGGGGAACATGTGTTTTTTTTTTTCTTTCCTACAACAGCTTTTTACAGTCAAGATGATCTCCAGCCTTTTCTTTATGCTGAACAGCACAGTACAATACACACTGTATTTACAAAACCTCCAATTCTTCTCACTTTAGGGCATTAGGATTCTGCTCTCTTTAGGGCACTTCCCAGCTGATTGCCCTTTTCCCTGAAATGCCATGCCCTAGACCAATGGCAGTAGGTGAGGCTGCTGCAGAAGCAGCGTTATCAGGGCTGTGCAGAATGGACACATTACTTGAGCCTTGCAGGCTCTGTTCCAACTCATGCACCCCAAGATGACATTTGCTTGGGTTTTTAGGGCTTTTTTTTTTTTGGCAACACTGTCAATTTGTATTCAGCCTGTGATCTGCAAAAGAATGCAGATCTTTCTCAGGAAAGCTGCCACCTGGCCAGGGTTATTATTGTTCCTGGCTGCATATCAGTTCCAACAGGTTGTGGTGAAGGGATGTGCCATAAGGAACACACAAACTTCCTGAAGCTGAGGTAAATGATTGCTAGACCACAAAAGTGAGTTGCTATGAAAGGGCGATTGTTACAGCCACTTGTGTTGTCCAGCAGCTGCGCTGTGTTCCCATGAAATGGTTCTGCAAGCATAACACCGTAAGCTTTGTGCGAGAAGAATGCCTGACAATAGGTGCTCTCAGAGATTAAGAAAATGCACACAGATCCAGCTCTTCTGGAATGTGAAGCCTCTATGCATTACAAGAAGGAGCAGGAACCCAGGAATGGAGTGAGCTTCTCCTTCAAGAAATACACCCTTCTTTGCTACCACATTCAACACTTTCTCATGGCTTAGTATAATTTCTACCATTAGCCCAGTTGTCTTTGTTAAGAATTGATGTCAAAGAAACTTACCCACCCATGTAGCCCCCAGTTACTTCTCATGATATAGAATTTCAGACTAACACAACCAACAATGGGAGCTATTGATCAACACACGTACGTTTTATTTTTATGGATTTTAAGGTTGTAAAAGCTAACTGGCACAAGCCAGATATTCAACAAAAGTAGTATTTAGGGTTTTTTTTGTGGAGAATTGGGGTTAAAGAAAATCCCCTGAGTTCTTCCTGGAAAAATATGTAATATACTTCCTGCCTGCTATATAAAGAAACAGATTAATTTAATTCCCTCAAACCAGCATTATTCTTAAATCTGTCTTAAAATTCATGTTTAGGTTCTTGTGCACAGACCATGGCACACAAGGGACCACAAATAAAGTTTAGAAGAGAAAAAGACAGCCATACAGATTTACAGCACTGACAACAGTGCTTACCATAGATTACTAGATAGTGTGATTTCTCATGTGCTAGAATAAGACTTAACTATATCACAAAAACTAAATGGACAGAAGCTGAAGAATCAATTTAGCCTAAAGAAAAGGAAAAAGGACCCAAAGAAGTTCAAGCCACACAGAAATTTAAATTAGGCATACTAATATTTTGGCAGGAAAAAAAATCATTGGTTGCTATGTTCAGCAGATTGACCTGGTATCAAAATAGCTTCATCATAACTCAATGAAAAAGGCCCAACAAAGCGACACACCACAGTGACCTGTCAAAACCAAACTGTCTTCAGCACAGTGACAGATGCTCTGTTAGAGCTACATACCCAAAGTTCTGTGCAAAATCCCAGGCCTGCTGAACTGATGCAGGCCACAATTCAAGAACACGGCCTCAAGTTTCAAGAGTCTTCACCAGTGCACAGCACCTGGAAATCCAAACTGGACCCAAACAACTCAGTTTCCTGTGTCAGGGGATGATCAGTTTGCCATGGATGATCTCACAAGGAGGGAAGATGACAATTTGGCTTGCTCACTAAAAACCAAGACAACTGGCCTTAACTAGAAGGCATAACTCAATCAGCCTGCTTCCACTGCCTTCTGTGGGCAGAATTTGAGTTTCGCAGCATGTCTATCACTTCCTGAGGAACTTCTCCCTTCCAGATGCTTACCCTGTTTTATGAAAAAATCAACAACAGCAACAAAATCCACAGCAGAGTAAAATCCTACCATAAATAACCTGGTCATTAGAGTGTACAAGCACAGTTCTTCTGTCAGTCAAATTGTGGGATTTATTATGACACGAATTACATCTTCAGGCAACTCTTCAACTCCTTTTCTATTTGTTTTCTACATGCCATTAAAAGAAAATTCTGACTTTTTATGTATATAGATACATAAAAAAGCTACCACATTACCATGCAAACTTACAAGCTGCACTGATGAATGCTTTTGTCCAAAGTAACTGAGAAGTAGCTTATAATTTAGAATTGGGTGACTTTAAATTGTCTCCTCTTGGATGAAGTGTATTTCACTTCACATCACTATAACTTATTCATATTGCCATGACCTTACTGCCTCATATCTCCAGAGCTCCCAGAAGAGCCCATAGTAACAGCTGACAAGCAGAACAACTACCAAGGAAATGGAGGCTTTTACAGAGCAAAGAAACATTTGTAAATGGCTGCACCTCACTAATCTTAACTGGTGCCAAACACACACAACTCATTTTCTGAGTAGATATATGCATTTTTACACACATATATGCCACTTCTCATATGGCACAAACAGGAGTCTTTCCATTCACAATGTCCACAGAGACCCAGCAGCAGGCATATTTTACAAATTGATGACATGGGCATCCAAGAGTCCTCATCACCATCTGACACTCACACAGCAGCTCTCCCATCTCTATAATGGAATGTGGCATCTCCATTTCCCTAACCTCATATTAGTGTTCATGCACCTGCACGGTGACAGCCATTCCAAGGTCAATGTGATGAGCATGGAACTGATTGGATTGAGAGCCTTTGCCAACTGCATAACCATTAAACCCAGCTTGAAACAGAAGATGAGACTAAGCAGCTAGAGAAAGGAGGAACTGTTCCTTTCAGCAGCAGCAGAGTAACATGACAACATCACAACTACACACTTATATTACAGGCTCTTAAATTCTCTGTTAGGAATGCCTAGAAACCTTGCTTTACTTTTCATCAGGGCATAGATACTCCATATTTTGACAACAGACAGCAACCTAAAGTCTCAGACTGTGCCATCTTAGAGGAGCAGAACATAAAGGTTCACGAGAAAGTCCATTTGAGATGCACCAACCAGACATATGAATGCTGCAGTCCCACAAGGCCCCTACACTCAGGGAACAGCAGCACGTATGCTGGAATGCACACAATTCCAAGTGCAACACAAAGCATGATGTTCTAGCAGCTTTACTAAAAGCACAGGACAACTTGACAACAGCAATAAATTGCCTGACAGAATATGAAACATGTACCAAGTGCCCTGTTCCACACAAAAGAGCTCAACCCTGTATCACAACTCAAACAGGAATGCCTTCAGATCAGAAAAACTGAGACAGAAACTCTCTTCTCACCACTGAAACTGTACTGATGCATGGAATGGAACATAAAAGTCTTGCTCCAATGTCAGTTTACAAAGCAGCTTATATAGAAAAGAGCTGCTGGGAAAAACCAAAAACCACCCCAGGAAACACACCAGAACTGAGGACACACCTCATCCCAAAGGAATGCCTTTGCCGTAGTGCTTCAGACATAGCAGGGAGAATGACTAACCTGGCACTGGGGAGCAAAGTCACATCCTTTTCTATACACAGTGTCAGGTTCAGCCAGAGGATCAGAGTGAGCTTAGCACATCTTCAGGTTTGGTATCCTTTGAGAGACATCCGCTACAGGCTTGAAACCAGGCTTCCCAGGTGACAGGCCAAGTATTCTATTCTCCAGGTCAACAGCTCTTAAGGCACTATTCAGAAATCACTCATTCTCTGCAACAGGCCTGTGAAAACACACTGCCTTTTTGGTCATCACTCTGCTCAAAACCCCCAAGGAGATGTAGAAGCATTAAGGTCTGCACTGGGGTGCAACTCAACAATTTGGGATCACTGGTCTGGGCCACAAATGTGAAGGTAGATACAACCACAGGCACTACCTTTATCTCTACAAAGAACACAGCTCAAGTAGGACACACCTAGTCTGTCACAGTGAGGACCAAACATGCAGGTGAACTCAAAGGCCTTTGGTAAGAGGAAGATTCCCTTGTGGATAAAAAGATTATGCAAAAGTCCCAAGACACTGTGTTCATGCAGAACAGCTCTCCTGTCAGTTATACAGAAAGTTTCAAGATGGATACAAACACGAGGAAAGTATTTAAGGTTCCTGCCCAGTATTTGTGGAGCAGAAAGCTGAAGCCATGACTGCCTCCACCCCAAAGCTACACCTTCGCTTCTGGTCCATTCACACTGGCTAGAGTCTCATTTCAGCTCAGGCAATCTAACCTAAAACCTCGAGCCATGCTCAAGAAAGCAGACTAGCACTTAGAGCCTGTCTCTCACACAATGCTTTGAACAGATTTTAAAGTGTCTGTCCATGAATCTTTAGGATGTCAGTGCTTTGCACAAGAAGTGGCTAACTCTAAAGAAATAAAGAGTCTCCTCCTTATCCTAATAATTCCCCTGATTAAACCCAGCATGCTTCATGAGTTCATTAGGAGGCTCCTCTTACTCTCCTGGACTATATAACTGCTTCATTACAAACTCGTACAAACAAATCTGAACTTTGTAGTCATCCAGACAGTATATCCCTAGGCAACAGGCAAATAAATTCCAAGTAGCAGTCACCATAAAGCACATAGAGTAGACAGACAGATACATAGTCCACTCTAATACATGAATCACTGTACAGGAATGAGAATGCTTGTCGTTTTTTACCATCCACAAGATTTCTAGTAAGATATATGTTAAGCTTTGTATGACTTCTTCTACAGCAAAAAAAGCTTACAAGCACACAAGTTATCAAGTAGATATTATCCATAAAATACTTGAAATCTTTGCCTAAATGAATGCAACTTCCCTTTGGTGTCAATAGAAGTTGCTAGGAATGAAAACAGAGCATCCAAGATATCAGCAGAATGTGCTCCAATGAATGTACTGATACTTAAACCAAACATTTATCTCTGCTTGCACAGAAATGCTAACAATGCTTTTAAAAGTATCAAAGCATGTATGAACAGCCATCTCTATCCAGTGCCTGTAAATGCTATTCAAATTGAGCTTAGCCTGTACAGGATGAGGTAGCCTAATTTGCACCAAAAAATTACTAAAGTGTAGCAAGAGAGACACTTTGGGGTCAATTTTCACAGCAGCATGATGACCCAAAACTATTAATAAGTTTGTACAGTACACAAAGAAATTGTAGATCCATGTTACGTAACACAAGTGTAAGGAACTTCTAAGGTAGAGAGAAAGGAAGCAAAGCACTTAGTCAAAAAGAGAAACAAGGACAACAGAGGAGAAAAAGTCTCTTGTGGAGACTGCTAAATATAACAATATACAGACAATAACATCAAGAAGTTTTTAATGGATTTTCTGAGATTCACTACAGTTCCCAGGCATGAAAAACAGCCTATATCATACCTCAAGGCCCTAAAAAACTTTTTGTATGCCTAACAGAGGTAAAAGTGTATTTTTGAGCACCACAAAACTAACCTAAAATCTCATACAAGGGCAAAATTTAGCATTATTCATAGACAAGAATTTTGCCTGGAGAACCACATAAAATTAGACATTAAACCAGAACTTGTGGCCCTTTCTATACTTTAAAAAAGTCTAGTACATTTTGCTGAAGTTTGAGAGAGAGAATACAGAATGCCAAGTACAAAAACTGATGTAAAAGTTTGTCACTTTCTTGAAACAGTTTTCTGTTCTGCCTCCTTCATCTTTACAGACAGAAGCAAGTGCAATCAACCAAAATTTCACAGGACCTGGTGTTTTTAGCATGACATGGTTTAAATAAAGTGTATTTGAAGTCTGATACAACATATTCTGTAAAGTTAGCAGCATATTTTTCAACTATCAAAACTGATTTAGTCTCCTTGTTATAAACGTAGTGTTAGAATGATGTAATAAAAAGCTAGTATTCAGTACCCATAGCTATAATGCATGTGTCATAAGACCTTGGACCCACACATGGAATTTAAACTCACAATTAAATAATAAAATTGTGTAATATGCTGCAAAAATTATCCTCTAAGCTATTCAGATAAAGTCTAATTACAGATTATCAAACTAACCTTTACCTCTGGGACAGCATGAAACAGATGTGTAACTCAGACAGTTATACCATCTTCAGATGTCTCATTCACATCCCAAATGAATACAAGCTTACTCATGGCTTTGCAGACCCTAATTTTACGTGCTTTCACATAACTTGAAGGGAAGTTCTTCCCAAAGGTTTGACTCTTTCTAATAATAACTCGTCTTTGGAAGAGGGTCCGCAAAGATCCCAAATTACCCTATTTCAACGGGAATGCCAGAGAGCTCTGTGGAAGCAGAGGGCAGGAACGCACCCAGACGGGCAGTAAGGCGGTGCTGTGCCGGGCCCTGGCACACCCACGGGGACGCCGCACCATGCCGGATAGTGTTTCCCTGGAGCGGCCGGCAGCGCCCAGGTGAGCGGGAAGCCGGAGCGCTCAGCCCGGCCCGGCGGCAGCGGGGCGGGGTGCCCGGGGCACTGCGAGCGCTGCGGCCCCGGCCCCGCTCCCGGCGGGCAGAGGCGGCTCCGCGGAGCCGCGCAGCGAGTGCGGTACGCCCGAGGGCGGCGCGGACCACGGCCGAGCACGGAGCGTCCCCAGCCCCATCCCGGGGCCGCCCCGGCGCTCCCCGCGGCGAGGGCCGCCTCCTTACCGGCACAGCTCGGCGAAGGCCTGGAAATTCAGTTTCCTGATCTTCTTCTCGCTCAGCCAGTATCCCACCCGCTTCCCCTTCAGGAAGGTCTGCATGGTGCCGCCCCGCGAGCAGGCGACCAGTCCGGGGCGGCGGGGCAGCGCGGCTGCCGCTCGCACTCGGCGCCTGCCAAACGACGGCTGGAAGAGAAGCGGAGAAAGGAGGATCAGCCGGTTCCCCGCGGCGGCCGCTGCTCCCCGCCCGCCCCGCTGAACCGCCGAGCCGCGCCGCGCCAGGGGCAGCCCCCGGCAGGCGGGCAGCCCCGACAGGCCCTTCCCCGCACCGGCGGGCAGCTCGCCGAGGCACAGAGAAGCCGCTCCCCGCACCAGCTCCGGAGCGCCCAGCCGAGCAGGCACGCCGCCGCTGCCGCCCGCCCCGCGGCACGCCCGCAGCGCCCGCCCGCACGGACCCCGCCGCCGAGTTCGCCTCCGTGCCCGCCGCCGCCGCTGCTGCTGCTGCTGCTGCTGCTGCTGCCGCTGCTGCTGCGCGGCCGCGGTGCTGCTGCAGCCGCTCAGCTCCCCATTTGCCCGCTATTCACAGCCGCCTCCACTTCCTCCTCCTCCGGGCCGTCCCCTCCGCTCCGCTCCCACCCACCTCGCGGGGCGGCACCGGGACGCTCCCGCCCCGCCGCAGCACCGCGGGCCGCGCCCGCCCCCCGGACTCCGCTCCGCCGCCGCCAGGGGGCGCGCGCGCCGCCGCCTTAAAGAGACAGCGCCCCTTTCTGGGCCTGGCCGGCCGGGGCCCGGGGGCGTGGCCGCGGATGCCCCAGGGATTTTGGTTTCCTAGGGAGGAACATTGTACACAGTACTTGCACTTCCTATGGGTGCTCCTGAAAGTACTTGGTCACTACATCTTTCACAGAAAAAATGTTCCAAGTAAACGTGAGTCTTCAGTGCAGAGCCTTCTTCCAGAATTTGCAAGTATCTGCAGGGATTAAACAGAGTTTGCAATAATGGCTATCTGATATTTAACTTTCTTTTGCAAGAGGCAGAAGGCAGGCAATGCAAGCATGGACTGGCATTCTAATTTTTGGGTTACGGATCCTTAAATACTCATATGAGGCAGCTGTTCTGTGCTTCATTTTAGAGGAAGAATCTTTCAGTCTGAATTACTATGCTGTCTCATAGCAAAGTATCATTTCCCCCTTTTTGTTTTTCCCCTTCATCTGAAACGATCACAATTTCAGTCTGAACATTTTTCTCTGTCTCTCCAGGAATGGAAAGCACGGCCTTTACAATAACGATGTCCTTCAGAGAGGGGTTGGATTGCAGTACCTGCAATCCTGAGCTGAGGTGCAGATGATGCTTCTGTGATGACGCTTTCTGTGAAACCAGCCCTGGAGCCCTGTGCAGTGGGAACTGCTCAGCGAGTTCTGCTGACTCACAGTGCCACAACAAATGCGGTTTTATAACTCCAGCAGAGTACTGGAAAATAAAAAAAGTACTGGTGGAAGTATCCATGCAAAGGAAAGGGTGAAAGCCCTAAGAAATATGAAAGGGATAATTGATTTAGGGAGTTGGTAGAAAGCATTTTACATTCCTGTCATTACTCACATGAACAGTGCAGTGATCTTGACCCAAGGGTATATTGGAAAATAGGCAAGGAATGGAACCACCTGCAAAGACCTCATACCAATGGTTTTTTAAAATTTGTATCATATTTTTTCTCCATTTGTGGTTGCTTTGAGGAATAAATAGCTTTCTTTTTCTCCTTCATCTTATTTGCCACTGCTTTATTCTAATCTTTATTTTACCGAACACTTTTTATCTTAATCATATTCACACATTTTTTCAGTTTATTAATTAATGAAATTAGAATTAGTAAATGTGTTTTGATAGCATGATTCCTGTTGCAGAATGTTTCACTGGTATTTAAACATTTTATGGGAGTATGATAATTTTGGAAAAAAATTGTAACTCAAAAATACAAGACTTTATCAAACATTATCATATTAATATAAGAATCCTGAAACAAATTGACTTGGGTTTCTTGTTATGAAGTGTTTTGCCTTGCCAATATCAGTGCTTTATTTCAGCTATCATTTCACTGGGCTTATTTTAGACTTTATAAAAATTTGCATCAGTATATTAAGCTCAAAATTTATATTTGTATCAGAATGGAATATGAATATATTGAAATATTTCAGTCAACTTCCAAAATTATTTATTTCTGAATGTTTTTTTCTTTAAGAAATATCATGGCTTCAGACCAATCTAAAACACAGTCTGCAGAGACAGAAATATTTATGTACTTTTTTCCAGATGCAGGAGAGCAGGTTTTTAGAGGTGTTGTGCATTCCTAACTCCTGTGGAAATGAAGCACATGCACTAAAAAGGAGGAATTTGCTTTGTTCCAATACAGACAAACTTGTATGACATATATCAAAGACCAGGTTCAATCTTAGGAAGGAGAAAGCTGGGAAATGCCTTCATTTTAAGCTATACTTTTTGAATCTTAACCCTTGAACAACTGCAGATGTGGGAAGTATTTTACCTGATGTGCCTCTGCATCTTGCTGTACAATTTTGCTAAATAAATTATAATCCTGTGTTTACATTGCAGAGCTTGTTCAGGCAATGCCAAACCTGTGACCACAGGAAGCCCCAGGGTAATATTTATGCAATTCCTGATCAGGAGCAAGCTGACTATTCCTGTGACTTTCTGTGGCCCAACTCTGTAAGCTGCAGCTCATGAGCTGCTTCATCCTAATTAAAGAGGTTGATTAGAATCTTGAGCCCTCCAGCAATCAGAACTATCTTCCTCTTCATCTTAGCTTCAGCTACAGGCCAAAGCAGGTTTCCCTTGTTTAGCTGGAACCTCTCACACCTTGTCTTCTAACCCTTTCAACAAATACAGGAGCTCTGACAAAGCTGGATACTTGCAATGTGGCACAAGTTAGGGAAATTCCATGGAAATTCAATTTAGGATAATATGAGATATCCCCACTTAATTAGTTATCAAAGTATATTTTTGCAGTATTTTTTTAATTATTTCTCAGCACCTGGCAGAAGTCACAATAGGATCTTTTGCAATGAGCAGAAAGAAGGTGGTGAAGTGATTTACATTGCCTGCAGTTTAGGGTTTTTACTTTCATTTGCATTTTTAATTATTACAAGACAGTTGTTACTCTGCTGTGGATGGACAGGAGGGTGGGCTGAGCCTTCTGTATCAGAACAGGTCTCCCCTTTCTCCATTCAGCCAAACCACCAAGTCAGACCCTGTGCTAACACAGCACTGCTGCAGTGAGGTTGTAGGTAGGAGGGAACACAAGGAACACTCTGCATGTGCTGCACTGCAGCTTCTGGGCCCTGAGAGAGACTCAAAGAGTAGTCCAGGTGCCACACAGCATGTGGAACTTGTCATCACCAGTGAGGCAGCCAGAGACAAATGTATGAGAAGCATGGTGGGCTGCCATTTCCTCAGCTCTCTGCTACCTCTACAACTGCTTAATCATTGCAAGATTAATCAAAAGGACACATAAGACTTCTTTCACAGTGGTTCACTAGAGGATGTGTGTGACAGAAGCTGAGTTTCTACAATTTATGTTTGCTTTTTGCCTAATTTCTGGCAGAACACATACCTGCAGCTATTGCCTGGAAACTTTTCTGACTGTGCTCTTGGCCAGCAGCTTTTAAATGACAAATCAGTGAAGGTTAGTCCTGGGGGTGAAAGCTCATTTCTGATGTCTGAATTCAAACATAGCACGGCTATCCCTTGCCAAGGGCCACACAACATCTGCCCATTGTGGGGCTCTGGTCATGGCTCCCAGGAGGGACCCCTTTAGCACCTGATGCTGCCCAGCTGCTCTGCTCTGAGGGACTTGGTGCCTATGGAGCCAGCAGAGCTGGAAATCAGGCCTTGCCAGCTGGAAATCAGACAGTTGTTGTACAGACAGCTAAATCAGGTGTTGCTATTCAGAGCCACAGCCCCTCCAGAAGCTGACATTTATTCTCACTTTCTGCCACACCCTCCTTCACGACAGTCCATGTGCTTATGTGGCTGTGCAAGAACGGAATAAGGGAGGCAGGAACTTAGATGGACTTAAACAAACCCAGAAGTTGCCAACAGTATTTAAGCCTTAGCCTAAACCAATTCCTTAGTCTGTATCACCATTCTTTTTCCTACCTGGTTATAGTGGCACAAGGCAGTGAATGGGTTGGAAAAAAGAAGCCAGGAAGAGAAGGCATCAAACTGCCTCTTTTGGTGGCAATCCTACTTCACAGCAGCAGCAGGGATGGGGAAGGAGTGGTTCACCTCTACTCCCCCACTCACCTGACAACCTATGCAGTTTATGCTTCAGTATTCTGATTTTATAAAGAAAAGAAGGATTATTGAGTACTGCCTGTGGCTCTTTGGTATTTCTGTTCTTTTAGAGATCAGAAGAAGAAATTCAGCTAGAAAAGCTTAAAAACCTGACAAAAGAGAATAACAATGCCTGGCAGATGAGCAGCCCATGCAGGGCCATTCAAGGATTCGTGAGCTAGCATCAGCCTCAATGGAGTGCTGCTTAGATGGCCACCTGTCACACTGAGAGCACAGCAAGCTCTTCTGTTCCAACCATGAAAATAGGATAACTAAGGCTTTTTTTGAAAGTGCAAGGAAATCACCTTTATGAGAAGGTACATCTTACTTTATGTAAAAAAGTAAGCTTACTTTAAAGCTCAAAAAGTTTTCTATCCTGAGCTCTGATGAATGTGTATGCTGCAGGAAAGTAAGAAAAGGCCTGGCTGCCAAGTTTGCTTGCTTGTCATGTAACATGCTGGGGACAGACTCTGTATAAGCCCAGGAAAGCATTTCACCAGTGAATAAAGAATTTAAAGCCACCAAAAAAAATCTATGTGACAGAGAGAAAAGATGACAAAGTCCTGTGCCGGTATAATTATGTCAGTTGGAGCAGATTTTTTAAACTGAATAACTTCTGCTAGTCAAAACCCAACTGTGGACACAGACACACAGCTACATTACTGTTGCTGTCTTGCCTTTTACTATGGCAAGCAGCTCTGTGGAAATAATGCTCATGCAAACTTTGTCAATGCAGACATATGGAGAGATATATTTTGGTGGTTGCTTCAGTGTAGTTAAAATGATTCAAACTTTATGTGCAAGGAAATCCTGAAAGATTGTTCTCTGAAGGATTTGGGTGACCTCACAGTTTATCAAGGTTTGGATTGAGACTTGGATAAGGACTAGGCTGCAGTGATGTTTTCCACCTACAGTTTCATGCTACGAGAGTTATTCTGCTTATAGCTGTGATTTTTAATCAGGTGGTTTTAAGTACCTATAACAACTCTGGGAGCAGGCTTACAGCAAAATGAGTCATCTTACCACATATTTTGCATTGCTGTAATTTATTATTAAAAAAAAAAGTAGCTATTTTAATATAATGAATGTAAATCAGACTGACATGGACACATAACTCATGTACATAAATTCATATAAAGTGACCTGGACATATATGAATCCTACCATTATTGTCCCATATTTTGGTGGTTTACATATGTCTTTGCTTCTCCTGGTGAGGACATGTTCAAGGTGACCTAAAGAACATGTCCTCACTCCAGTGGTTCTCCATTTCCATGAGTTGTTTGGGGCTACAGTTGAACCTTTTAAACTGCTAAAACTGACAAAACAGGAAAGATACAAGTCCGGTGTGGGCTACACCATCACTTGCACTTTCTTCTCATGGCTCCAGTGATTGAGGACCCTTTTCCTGTTTTGTTTAAATGCTTAGAGTTCACCAGCAGTTCACAGGCCATTGTGCTTGCTGATTTTGTACAGCCCCATCAGAAGATACTGGCTTTCCTCTCTGGGAAGGGCAGCAATTTCCATCTTTTTCAAAAGCTACCACAATGTACAGTCTTACAAGTGCAAAAAGAATAGATGGAGAAAAGCATTTCCAAAGCCCATGCCAGCAGTATTCCACAACCAACTGACTACAGTGTATTAAAGAAAAAAAAAATAAAGAAACCAAATCCATCTGATAGTGTCCCCAGTATATGAGGATGTTGCAGAAGGAAACCCCTCATTTTTGCCAGTGACACACAGAAGAAACTCAAGCTTCATCAACAAGTTGTAGAAAAGCTTTTGGAAACAACCCCAGTCCTAACCAAAATGAGCTTCCCTTGGACAGACAAGAGTTCTTTTGGACATGCCACAACTGTCCTGAAGTTAACTAAAGATGCTTCTGGGTGATAATCTAGAAGCACAGCCTGCTTTGAGTCAGGTGCTGTTCCTCTTGTGCTCCCAAACCTTTCATACTTACACACCAATGGTGCACCGACTTGACTCCTACTTACTACTCTCCTAGAGGCAGGAACACAACCTGTCCTCCTCCACCGGACATCCCCCATCCTTGGCTTTTTCCCACTCAGAGTGCATTCTGAAACATCATCTAATCCCCACACTCAATAACCAAAAGAGGCTTTTTTTATCCTTTTGCTCAGTCTCATATACAAAGATTAAACTATACATGTACATCTCCTCCACATTACCAACACTCTGTCCTGTAACATCCCATTTCTGTCTCCTACTACATGCCCTTCTGAAAGAAGAAGGTCATGTAGAAAAGAAATGGAAGTTCAGGAGACTAGTCTTAGAAAACAGGAGCTAATCAGCTGTAATGTAAAAGAAAAAAGGAAAAAAAAAGCCAAGCCAAACCACCATCAACAAAAAAAGCTGGAATTAATCAACTGAGACCACAATTTGCTTATAGCTCTGAGCATTTACTAGATGCTTAGGCTTGTAAAGTGAAATAGATAGCTCATTTAGAATCACGAACTTTCAGACATTTTAGATTGCCTAGACACTGTAAGACACTTGTAGTTGCACAGATGATAAATTCCATTAATACTTGTTGTATCACTGTGCTATTAAATTTATTATCTCACATACTCAGTGCCTGACAGTCTGTAAATAAAGCTTAGGCAATGAACACATCTGAATGCAGGACTTGTTACAATCATTTTGGAGCTGCCTGCACAGGTATTGCTTCCCAGTCACTTTTCTGACAGCTAAAAGGGACACTTCCATTGGCAGGATCACAGCAAATATTCCTAGTGGTTCTGAACAGGCCAATTCTGTGCTTCCTACTAATGGACCACATGTACAAGAGCAGCCTTTAGAGTTGAACATACAATGCCAATGCTGCCCTTTGGGATATTCCCTTCTCTCAGAGCTTCTGGAGAGGGGAAGGAATGTTAGTGACTGAATGGATGAAGACTGCTTGCCTTGAGCCTCAGTTTTCTGGTGTGACCTCTGAAGAAAGCTTTCCACATGGATGAAAAGTTTGTCCTAACCTGTGCCTATGAAGATTCCCATTGTTTGATAAGGGATGAGCAATGACTACATGAGTACAATGAGTAACATTGTACCTATTCCCCTCATCACTATCCAAGTGCCAACTGTCCCAATACATACAGAAGCTCAATGCCCAAAAGAGGTCTATGTACTTGTTTTTGAAACTGTGCAATAAATGCAGATACATACACACTCTCTCTTTTATTTACTTGGAAAAGAAGCTAAACAAATCAAATGGAGGAAAAGTTAGAGGAATGTTCTTCTTGAACTCTCAGAACTTTGTGTAGTGGTTATTTCTGCTCCATTTGCACCAAGCCTATGAAGTGGGTTTCTTTTTTACATGGACGCCTGCTAGGAGAAGTCAGACAGGTTGAGGAACACCCTACACCAGAGGAAAGCCCTCATGCCACCATTTAGATAGCAGGGGCCTCAGGATGTGACAAGGAGCTGTCACAAAAGTGTTTCAAGCACTTAAGTAATTTTTCAGCTACTTGGACTATAGAGTTCTCTCAAGAAAATGGTTTTATAAGCCAGAGAACTAGAAGTCAGCTCAGATGTCTCGAGGGTAAAGCTGATAGTGGTTTCAGGTTAGATTTTGGCTACTCTGCAAACCAAAAGAGCCTGCCAGAAGGATTGACCACAATTTGTAGGACATCTGAAGATGATGAAGCCTGGATTGGGGTGGGGGAGAATAATAGGCATGTGGGTCTTGTCAAAGGATCTCACCTACTCAGTCTTGCGAGAATTCAAACCTGAACTCCTCTTTGCTAATCATCTCCACTTGCTATCAATGACAATAGCCCCAAAAGACTGGTTTTCTATCTCTCCACACAGCTGGGGAAAGGAGAACTTGCAGCTGTCAGAGACTCTTCTACAGTTCCAAAACTCTTGTGTTGCTGGCTAACATTGGTGGGGTTTTGGGGGCCTTATTTGTGCAAATTTCCAGAGAAGGGGCATCTACACCTTCTGTTCCACTGGTCCTCAGGTTAGGGTGGCTGTTTTCACCCACCAGTGCTGTGCTGGCTAACCAAGTCTCTAAGCATTTTTACTGTGTGAAGCTACTCCAGAAAGTAAAAATTTTACCAATCTAAAGATTTTCTACTGCTTCAGAGGCTGTTTTGCCAGAGCACTTAGAACTAGCACTTCAAAAACTTGCCAACAACCTGAGAATTATAATTTGTAGCTGGTGAAAAAGGAGTGACAGAATAGAAGATGAAAGAACCTTGAAATGGTAATCTCTGCTTCAACACCCAGATCAGGATAGGTTTAAGTTTCCATCACAGACCATTGCAACATCATCATTTATGCACTGGATTCACTGGTGAAGCACTTCAGCTGGTAACAGTTACCCAGAACACTACAAACTCCTGGCAAACAAGTCCTGCACTGTGTAGAGGCATCATTTTAGAATGGAGGTGCTCTAACTCCTATTAAACAAAGCAGTGCAGAAATGCACCTACAGTGACACACTAATTTAAGCCAGATACTTTTTTGTGTGGAGAAGGGGTTGATTTGGATGCACTTACACTTGTTACAGTCTCATAGCAGTGTATTTCTTTACTCTCCCAGTACCTTCATGTTTTTATGATGATTATGTTTACATTGTGTTGGTGAAAGGCAAATCAAGCATATATTTGTGTGAAGTGGACATTTCCCTCTTTAAGGACGCCAACAAATGCAATAATAAATGTGCTAAGCTGGAGATATTTAAATATTCACTTTGAATTATGTGACAGAGTATATGACAGTAGGCATTGCTGAAATTTCATTTTATATAGCACAGAGCAGCAGCTTAAAAATTCTGCAAAGTAAGGAAAAAAGATAATGACTTTTGCTTTAAAGATTTGCACATACTGCTTAATGTGCTTTTGTTAAATGAAATGCAAATACTTACTTACTGATAAATTATTGAATTTTTCCCTTTGAGAGTAACCATCAACTGCTGTTAATATCTGTGTATGAATGTTCAAGTAATTCTGGATCTCTGTGTGGATTTCTGGTACAGACCTCTAGCATGGCCTTCAGAAAAAGGCAAATTCAGGCAAAAGGGTAAGTGAGTACTTAAAAGCTTCACAGCTACAGTGAACAGACTTTTATCTTTCATTAAAGATAAACAACAGGACAACAACAGGAGCCCTCCATGCAGATGAGGATGAAGATTTCCTTCCAGTTGATTTTATGAAAGCCTCCCCTCTGGTGCTGGCCCTCTCAGCTGAGCTGATATCGAGCACTTCCATGAGAAACGAGGTGCTCTGCAGGTCTGGAGCTTGGATAAACCATCAGGTATTTCTGGCATCCAGCCTGCCTCTGACAGTGATTTCCCATTGCCTCAGACAAGTTGTATTTTTTATAATCTATGCAGACATTTCTGACACTAAGAACCTCTCAAGCCTCACATTATATGGGTGGATATCTTACACATATGCCTCTTGCAGTACATTTTAATGTTAGTAACTATGGATAATTCCTAAGCTCTAACAGGACAGAGGGAAGAGGTTCCTAAAAGACACACACATAAAGTTCTTTTTTGTTTGTTTGGTTTGGTTTTGTTGGGGTTTTGAAGCTTCTTTGGTTTTTTGTTTGTTTGGTTTTGGTTTGTCGTTGTTTTGGTCTTTGTTCTTGTTTTTGAAAGGTTGGATTCTGCAAATCTTAAACACTGTGCTGTCTACCTCCTCCAAACCTCCATCCTGGTCAATGCAAAAAAGTTGGGATCCTTTGAACTTGGGAAAAGGCCTGATCTGAACTGAGTTCTTCCACTATTTGTTCAGTGAAAGAAAGTTATGTTTCTGGAAAATCTAAATATAGATACTCCCTGCTGCATACAGTTTACAGTCTAGAGCAAGATAGGTACACTCTGGAAACTGGGAATCTCAGAAGAGACAATAACTAAATCTCTACAATAATTCTATGGTATGACCGACTTGCTGCACATAAGCACCACTGAAGGAGAGATAATTAGTGGAAATTTTAAAAAAGGTCACTCCTCTTGTGAGGATGCAGCAGTCATTCTCTGAGATGGTCAGATGTTTTTCTTGGACTATCTATATGGACAGAAGGATTCTGTTTTTCTTCTTAACATGGGTCATTTTTCATTTAACTTGTTTATATGACCGAATATATTGACAGCAGCAAACTCAGCATGGAAATTTAATAACTGTTCCTTTCTGGTAGTATGAGATGACTTTAGTTGAAAACATGGAAAAGCAGAATTCTCAGGAGTTTAATGGTGGCTTTGGAAGTGGACTTGGGTGGTTTTATATTATTTGTGGGGATTTCATCAAAAACAATAAATTGTAATTAATAATTTTTTTAAAATGCAATTTATAACTGTAAACTGGTTTGACAAAAATTCTGCAAGCTCTCTTTCCTCCTGGGCCAGTACAATGCTGGGTCATATCACTGGAGCTGTGAGATCAATATTTGCATTGCTTCTGCATAAATTGTGTTTGTCCTCTATTTAAATAAATGCCACAGAGAGGAATAGTCAGTTACCAAACACCTCTACCCATATCCTTTCAGTATGTTTTGTCAGTTCTTGCTCAACTTTGATGCCATTTTGTAACTGGCTGCAGAGGAGAAGGTAAAAGCAAAGATTTTATCTCTTTCCGGCCAGAATTGTTTTACTGCAGACAACACAGCCATGAGGGTAAACAATGAACAAGGTGTAATTCAGAGGTAAATAATGAACAATGCAGCCATGAGGTGTGCATTCACAGGTAAATAATGAACAGTGTAGCCATGAGGTACATTCATAGGTAAATAATGAACAGTGTAGCCATGAGGTACATTCAGAGGTAAATAATGAACAATGCAGCCATGAGGTGTGCATTCACAGGTAAATAATGAACAATGCAGCCATGAGGTACATTCAGAGGTAAGTAATGAACAGGAGCACCATTGCAGTGAAGAGTTCTGTCTAAAATACCAAGGCCCTTGTTCATAAAAGACTCAGTTCTTTATAGGCACATTGACAAAGGGTAGTGTGTAATTCCTCCTTTGGCAGATGTTTACTGTGGATGTTTGAGAGAGTGAGATCGCTATTCCATTTGTAAATTTCAAAAAGTTTGTTGGAAAGATGATAAATATTTCTACAACTAGGAACAAAGTATGGATGGTATTCAAAGAAGCTGGCTAACATGATTGACTGAAGTTTAACTCAGATGTGGCTGCTGCCAAAAAACAAACAGTAGAAGCAGAATTTCAGGAACTGAGAATTTAAGATTAAGGTAATTTAAGGTTACAAAAATTCAAAGTATACAAAGTAAGTCAAAAGCGATAAAGATCACCATTCACCTCACTGAATAGCTCTTTCTCCTGTGGTCAATGTAGCCGAACCAAACACATATACTATTTCAATTTAAAATGAGAAAAAATAAAATATAAAAATTCAGTCCTATAGAAAAGTTTCTTCCATGTTCCGAAATGAATGTGCCACACTCTATAACAAAACAGTGTATCCAACAAAAAAATTCAAAGAAAGACAGCAGTATAGACAAAACAACTACCCAAGAAAAAAAAAGAACTCAGAAGATTATAACCTTATTTTCAGAGAAAAACAAAAGGTCTAAAACACAAATCAAAGATTCATGAAACATAAAATAAAACATATTAATTGAAGCAAACTAATGTTCTTGACTCACACTAAACTATAAGAAACTGATCAAAACAACTTATTACACCACAACAGGATACTACAAAATTCACTGTAACTACATCTAATAAATAAAACTGCTACAAGCTGCAGAAACACTGGGCATTCATGCACTCACTGATAAAAATTCCCATGAGTTTTCTCCTTGGAATCCCAACATTTATGCAGTCTCTAAGGATCCTAGTTCTCTAGCCAAAGTGTGGTTTAGAGTTAGGATTAAGGAAAAGATCCAGGAACATGATGTTCTAGATGAATCACAAATCAGTATCCTACAAAGTAGAAGGCAAATGCCATCTTGACAGAAATGTCTCTGTTATTAGTCTCACTTGATTACTTGTCAGTGAGAACCTACTACAACTCTGCTAAATATAAACATGAGATTCACCAACAAGGATGTGAGATGCACTCTGTCCTTCAGCTTCTGCCTTCCATTTGGAAAGCCAGCTAATTTTGGTTTTGTAATCATCTCAGGTATTCTACCTTTGCTTTTCTTTCTTAGATTTTTTTGGCCAAAATCTAAGCCTAGGAAAGACTTTCTATTAATACTGAGTTATGAAAACTTTGTTTGACTTACAGATCACAATTAACCCTTCTGATTCCTCTTGTCAACCCTCATTTATCCTATGTAGTTTGTCAGGATCCCGAGCATCCTAGCAGGCCTTAATGGCCCCAACAATCCTCACCTGACCCCTGCCATGGGCTCAGGAGCCCTAGTTCAGCCAAGCCCTGTGCCTTCATGCCTGACCTGTATCAGCACGTGGCCACAGCTCAGCCATGGCTGTGCCAAGCCACGTTTATCTGGATCTGGAGTCACAGACTGACTTCCTAGCTTGCCCTCGGTCTTTTCTTATCAGTACAGACCTTCATGGCAATTGCTAGGTGATGTCTGACCCTAGTTCTCACTGGATCTGACCCTAGCCTGTGGGCTGCCTTCACAGCTTGACTTTGCTCCTGCCTTGTTCCTGCCTGATGCTCTGTACTCCTGTCTGAATCCAGGGTTCCCTGCTTGCCTTGTTCAGGCTCTGTGGGACTGGGGTTGGGCATTCATGCACTCACTGATGAAAATTCCTAAGTTTTTCCCTTGGAATCCAAAGATATTTACAGTCTGTAAGGATTCTAGGAGTTCTCTAGCCAAAGGTGTGGTTTAGAGTTAGGATTAAGAAGGAAAAGATCCAGGACTGTGATGTTCTAGATGAATCACAAATCAGTGTCCTACAAGGCTGGGGGACATCACCTGTGTTATTACACTTGGCTCCTGCCCTCTATGGAGCAGCCAGCTCTTGCTGCTCCATTGCTTCTCTCGTTTACCTTCAAAATAAACCAAATATTTCTATAAAAATACATTGCATGTCAAAACTAGGTCAAACACTTCTTTTTTAATGCTACAAAATCCCATTATTAATTCTTTGATTGTGTTCATGAAATATTATTTCCTTTGGATTCAGCAGACTTCCATCTTCTCTGGTTTCCCAAGCTGAATATTACCCTTTTGAGTTTCACCAGGTGTATGTTCTCATTTCAATATGCAGAGTTATGAGTTCTTTCCCCTTATTATTACCAGCACTTATGACTGGAATTTGTCTAAAGCTGAGAACAGTTGCTTCTTGTTCTACTAATTTTGGTATTATTCCCTCCCCCCTCAGGGGAATGCTGCTAAAACTAACCAACCAACAAACCCTCAGTTATTTGCTCTGTCCCTTCTTTACTATGGCAGAGATTAAGCATAACACTGAATTTATACAGATTGAGATCTAGCCCAAAAATACTACAAATCACTCTGGTGTTATGCCTTAGCTTTCAAAGGCAGCTTGTGATTGTTATAACTCTTCAAATTTTTTACATCCTTCTCTTTACAGCCACAATCTCAGGCTCTACACTTATCACAGAAGACCCTTGATTGAGTCTTTTAACCTACTTGGTTTACAGGCAGGTTAAATCCTAAACCATCCTCTTTCCAACTCCAACCATTCAGTGAAAAGACAGGCTTCTTAAATAGGAATAAGGTCCACATTTCACTGATTCTTCTTAGGAATATTAAATGTAAATGCAGGCTTTACACTTAGCACATGTATCCACTGCCAAGCCATCCATTCACACTAATTTGCACTGGAAGCCTTCTCTTTGACATCTAGAAGGGTTTTTTAAAATAAACTGGTTCATCATTACCTCTAACCTCAACATAAGAAAATGCAATATAGCCATGCTTGAGTGGAAGGTCTGTCAGACACACAGGAGCTTTATTCACTTTTACATCAACTGGGACCTCAGCACCTGTAAGAATGGAAAGAATGGGATTTAGTTGAGAGAAGTGTTCCGAGAGTAATTACCTGTCTGTAACTGTTCAAATCCACATCTGTCATCAGAACTACACTAATTTAGTGGTTTATTTAGGTTTATTTAAAATTCAGAAAAGATAATGAAATCTTCATTCAACTGAAGTAAAGTGTAAAATCTCTGACCTGGGAGTCAGGGTGTTGCTCAGGTTGGCTCTACCTGTGGTTCTGGGCGCCATCTTGTGTCACTTTGGGGCCTTCAATGAGCATTAAAGCAATAATAATAATTCAAAAAAACCTAAGAACAAAACCCCCAAACAAACAAACAAAAAAACAAAACACCAACCAAACAACAAAACCACCAAAATAAAACAAACAAACAAAAACCACAACACCATAAAACAAAACCCAAAACAGTACAACTTAATATGAAGTTGCTCTATGACAGGGGATTTGTATTTCTGACTCTTGTGGGCTCTCAAGTCTCCCTTTTCTCTACTGATATCTGCAGCTCTGTGCATTTCTTCATCAGCTGTCCTGACTATAATCCAAACCACCAGCTTCTAATGCTTTTCATTGAAACACCAAACATAGCAGGATAATCCATCATAGATTTGATTTAGCAGCAGCTCTTATATACTGTGTCACATGCACCTGCTACCTCCCCAAGAAAAGTGGCAGAAGATCCTAAGTATTTACACATAAACAAAAAAAGTCATTGCTTTAGCAACTTTTGTTTCTTATTGGGCATTTCTTTTAAAATCCTTTTTTAGCCTCCTTCAACTTAATGAGAGCTGATGACAGTGAATTGTGGCCACTGCTGCTTTCCCAATAAGAAAGGGTAGTGTTCTCATGACTTTATGATACAATTTAGTAACAGGTTTCACTTCTGTGCAAACACAGTGAAGTTTCAGCATTAACCGGCATTAACAGAGCTCACGTCCCAGTTCCTGAATTCATGCGAACACATTCTCACAAACTCTCCCAAAATCATCGCCATCATTCCATAGCACACACCTGAGCGTGTAATTGTGCCGTCAATTTAAACCATCTTTTAGCGTCATTAAAAGCTTTTCTCCACTAGACCACAGAGACATATGGACATTACAGATCACCTGTTCCCAACCCCCGTTGCTATGGGATAATAAGCATATAATCTCCTGATAATTTAATTTGATATAAATAACCCACTACGTCATGTTTATGTATAAGCATATACTGGGGCTTCACTACACGTTTGCCATTTGCTGGACTGTTTCAGTCTCCATTGTAACCTCCTTAGCAATTGTTGTTATTACTTCCCTCGGCGGGCTCACGAGGGAAACACATTTTATGTCTGTCCCCCGCGAACAGCCAAGCGCGCCGCCTTAGGGCGACGCCGCCATTTTGGGCGAGGCCACTCCGGCCGCTGAGGGGCGCGCGCCCGAGCCAAGATGGCCGCCGGCCAAGGCGCCCGCCCCGGATGCAGCGCGCGCCCCGGCAGCCGTCGGGCCGAGCCGGAAGTGCCGGTGCCGGCGGGCGGCCATGGCGGCGGGCGGGCAGCGGGGCGGGCCCGCGGGACTCGCCGCCTCCCGGCGCCGCGGCGCGGGCTGAGGGGAGCGGGCCGCCCGCCGCCGCCCTCCCGCTCCCTCCTTCTCGGCCGGAGGAAGGTAAGGAGCTGCCGGCGCCCAGAAGGAGCTGCGGCGGCGAAGCGCGGCTCGCCCGGAGCGTGGGTCCGGCGGGCGGTGTGCGCGGGGGTCTCCGGAGGAGAGCCCCTGTGGGCTGAAGGGGTCCGAGAACCGTCGCGGGTGTGCCCAAAAGCTGCAAGTTTGGAGCTGGGTCTGAAAACGGAGAATAACAATGAGAAGATTCTGTTAGCTCAGCCTCTTTCGGTGTAACCGGGAGCTAAGGCTCCTATTCTGGCTGCTGCTCAAGGGCAGGATCAAAACGCGCTGATGTTTACCTGCTTAAATCTGCTGCTGTTTTGATAGTGTTTATGTTTCCAGTATGTACATACCTTGTGACGGTTTATTTTCCTCGAAGGCGACAACTCGTGAGCCAGCTCGGATATGCCGAACTGCTGGAAAAGCAGCCAGCGGCTTCTTTAGCGGGTAAACGCAGACCTGGCGTTCAAGTTTTTACCTTACAGATTTACAATTCCTTTCAACAATTTGAGTTGCTGTACTAAACATATTGTCTCGGGGTAATAAAGGGAAACGTGCAGCTGAGTTATGTAGAAGGGTCAGCTGAACGAGAAGTTGACATTACTTAAATCCACAATAGCTTTCTTAAGTATTTACTGTTCCCTTTCAGGTATTTACTGTTCCTTCTCAGGTATTTGTGTCCCTGAATGTTTGATTCTTTTAGCCACCATGAATGCAGGAGTCTGAGGGCCAGAACAATTTCTCTAGGGCTGCCTTGATCATTCTGTCATGTCAGGCTTGAGAATATCCCTCAGTTATGTAAAATCAGGATTGCCAACAAAACTGGCAGATTGGTCTGGCTCAGAAAGGGTGATTTAGAATGGTGTCATGATTTTGTATAATTTTTGGTAAATTCTCTAACGCTTCCATGAATTGTTACTGTTTTCTATGCATAATGCATTTTTCAATAAGCATTTCTGTGTGGTATTTTAAAGGCCTGATATATTTTCTTAAAGCAGCACTACATAGGTGGATTTTACCCCTCTATAGGAAAAGGTACAAAAGGTAAAAGCCCAGAGGTCTGAAAAAGCGGGTTTTTTTGCAGAACCCCAATCAGGTGCAGAGAAGCAGTGGTTCTCCCTGCCCTGTGCAAGGGCTGTTTGGAGGGGAAGAGGTGATGACTTCATTTGTGTGGAGGTACACTCCAGCTGAACTGGTAGTGACTGCTTTGAAGAGTGTTTCCAGTCACCTTGACCCATGCAGCCGGCTGGAGATTTGAAGCAGCTCAAATTGAGCCCAGTAGTGTCTCTGGGCCTCCAATAATTTGTGCAAGTATGTCCCTTTAGTGCAGCCTAAGCCATGAATCTCATGTTCAAATTGAAAACATCCCTTTCTGTGGTTCATAAATGGGCACTCAGCTAGGGCTTAATGGAAAAGGATGTTGCTGCACCACAGACAATTAGTGATGGTGCCATTACTGGCTGTCTTGCAGGCATCAAAGAACTTTCCAAACTTTGTTTATAGAAAATCTCACATTATGTGTAGAGGCATTGAGGGCAGATGGGGTAAGTAACTTACCCAATTGATGACATTTGTTTTATTCCATGAGTATCTGGCTAAGCCAGGTATGTCCTGATAGCCAGCAGGCCCTAAACCACCCAGAGCCATCAGTGGAGCTTCTTATGTTGTTGCCATTAATCTGTTGCTGGCAGAGTAATGATTTTCTGTGATGTAGAGAAAACTCAGAAATTGATGTGTGTGTTTTAACTAATGTGCAATGAAAAGTTATAGAAGGTTAACTTGTGCAAACCAAGGTTCATCTGTTGCCTCTCTCTGCAAGCTCTACTGAATGTCTCTGTCACCTTTTGTTGCAGGGGCAGAGCATGGAGAATGATGAACTTCCGCCAGAGGATGGGCTGGATTGGCGTGGGGCTGTACTTGTTAGCGAGTGCTGCAGCTTTTTATTATGTGTTTGAAATCAATGAGACTTACAACAAACTGGCACTGGAGCACATTCAGCAACACCCCAAGGAACCACAGGAAGGAACCACATGGACACACTCCTTAAAAGTACGACTGCTATCCCTGCCCTTCTGGCTGTGGACAATAATATTTTTAATACCATACTTACAGATGTTCCTGTTCCTCTATTCCTGTACGAGAGCTGATCCCAAAACTGTTGGGTATTGCATCATTCCTATCTGCTTGGCTGTTATCTGCAATCGGCACCAAACATTTGTCAAGGCCTCTAATCAGATCAGTAGATTACAACTAATTGACACTTAGCTCAACTGCTAGTTTCTGTTGCTGGTTGGAAGCAATTGCATTTGCTTGATCTAATCACAAGACTGAAGTTCTGGGTGAAGGCCCGAAGGGGCCTTTTCCTTCAAACTGATAAGCAATGAAGAGAATGACTGTTTTCTATTTAAAACAAACAAGTAATTACAAAGGTTTTTAATTATGGATCTATCCAGTGGCCAGAGTGGGAGAGATCTGTGTGACACATGTTGGAAGTATTCCTCATTTTGCCTTAATGATGCAAAATTGCAACTCTCCATCTGAAATGTCCTGTGGGGAAACAAGTTTCTGGTCCACAACTTTACTCCTCTGTGCAAAAAAGTGATTTCTTATGTTTTCCCTTGGAGTGAAATCAATGAAAAGATACTTCTTTTGTGGTAAATGTAAAAGGAAAAAAGAAATTAAGAACATGATTATAAAAGCTGCACCTAACTCAATTCTTTGCTTTTTCTTTTTTTTTTTATTATCTACATCAGTGCTGTTTTAAAGGAATTTTTAAAAAATAAGTTTAGATACAAAAACAGGAAGCAAAGAATAAAGTTTGTGCAAACCTTTAAAGGGAAAAAGTACATTTTTTTCTGCGGTAGGCTACTTCTTTTCAGTCACAACAGTCCCATGCTGTAGTAGGCAGGCAGTGAGGAGTGGCATAGGCCTGGAGCTTGGTGTTTTAAACTGTTCCTGCAACATCAAAAGCAGTCTATGCTGGCATTGGCTTGTAGTCTGCACAAAAATTCTTTTGTGTCTCCTTCTCCTATCATCTTCCTTGATAAATTTACAAGTTACTGAAATTTATGGCCATTCCAATTTCACTTCAGACATTGTGGGAAACTGTGCTCCAAGAGAACTGATATATTAGGAAAAACTTTGAATTTGGGAAAGTTAACTGATTGGGGGATGCTACTAACAGGTTGTAAGACAGATAATCATGTTTCTTCCAGAAATTCAAAGAAGTAAGGTACCTTCTCATTCTTGTAATGAATGTAAATTTCTTCAGTCTTACTGAAATTCCATTGAGATTTCTTTGCCATAGTTTCAACCTCTATTTTTCAGTGCTATTTTGGAATAGCATATTTTGAATAAGACTGAATCTGTTCTTTCTTTCGGTCCATTTTTGTTTCTTCTGAGAACTAAATTTTTGTCCCAGCCATGATGGAAGTAACAAATATGAAAACAGTGCAAAATACACTTCTCAGAAGTAGCAGAAGTAGTAGGCTCAAAAGAATTATGAGCTGAACTCTTTGACTATAATTTCAGCTGTATGTGATTGTCCATATCTAATCATCACAAATGCTAATCTATTTCTGACTGCTTTAAGGGAATCCTGGAAAGTTGTCTTTCTCTTGCTTTGGAAAGAGAACACTATTTTCACTGTTGCTGTGTTTAAGCATGGCAGTTCCAATACCTTAAACTTTCTGTTTGCACTTGGAGATACTTTGAGACACTGGTTTCAATTGTCAGCATTGGTGCTAGGACCTGAAAACAATGTAGCCTTTGCAAGAAGGGTTTGAGTTCTAAGTGCAATATGAAAAGGAGGAAGCTGCCATCTTACTGTGCTGGAGTAAGAGTAAATTATAAACTCTGACTAATAGTATCTTGGGGAGTCAGAGCTTTTAAGTTGTATTGTTTCTCAACTTTTAAAATCACCATGCTATTTATCTATAAAATAAAAACTTTTCAATGTTTGTAAACACAAGTCTATTAATGCAGATGCTCATCAATAGCTTTTCATTTCTGTTGTTTGGTTTTGGTTTAGTGGGGTATTTTTCGGTGTTTGGTGCCAGGCAGCAGTGCTGGCTGTCAGTTGCTGTAGCCTGTGCTCATGTCCTTCCCTCAGTGTGTGTGTTCAGTTCATCTTTTGTTCTCCTCTTAAGCTCTGTGCCCTAATTACTTGTTTGTAGCCTGAAATTTTGGGGCTTGCTGGATGAAACGGAATCCTCTTGTTTCTTTACTCTTGTGTATGAGAGATACCTCTGGCTGGACTGTTTTAAACTGAACAGTTACATTGTATGCAGATGGAACTATTCAAAGAGCCAAGTGCATAAGAGGAAGCACCAAAAATAGAAAATGATAGGAAGAACCACCTCATTTTGTGTCATGCAGACATGAGACCCTTAGCAAACTCACTGGCAGGCCTGGTGGGGTGACCAGAGCTGTCTGGCTGTGGAGCACGTGCTGGGCATGGCGGGGGCTTGCAGAACTGGGGCTCATGTTCATCGACTTTGCCATCAGAGGCCTGGTTTTGGATTCCAGCTGTTGACAGGCATTGCTTTGCAACTAACTACAGAAAAACACACAGTCTGATTCAAGCAAATGCTATGTGTGTAAGCATTTGAGCTTGAAGGGGAAGGCAGCAGTGGAGAACTATTAACATAGTGGATACGAATATTAGACAGTGGGAGTAGGAGAAGAGCTAAGTTAGCTCTGCTGGTGCTTCCAGCATTTTTGATACCAGAGGAACATCAACAGGTGGAATCTTACCAACAGGGTAAATAAAGGAAAGACTATAAAAATGAATGATAAATTGGTTTTTACTGTAGTATCAAAAAAAAAAAAGTAGTGAAATAACTTTCAGCTTGATTATTCCGAAAATTTATAAGTATTGTCAAGGCTGATTATCTGAATCACCAAAGACCTGTCTGTAACAGAAAATTACATCATATACAAACTTTTGGGATAATCAAGCTTGAAGTTTTGCAACATTCTGAGCTTTAATGTTCTGCCAGCAAAGTGAGTAGCTGTAACACGAGGGTGATTAATGATCATCTGTATGCCACTTACCCTAGATTTCTTTTTTTTTCATTTGTGTCACAAGATAAAGCAGTGTCAGACTGCTTGAACATCACTTGAGCAGTCTCAAAGTTAGTTTCTTTAGCTGCTTGACCTTTACCTGACAGTCCCTTCCCATCTCAGGAATGTGTCTGCACAATTGCTACTAAGCCTGTCTTTCATTCCTGCCATGGGGGAGCAGGTCCAATGAAGAGCATAACATGAGGCTGCGTGGACAGAAGTAAGTTACAGTAAAATGTGTTCCTTATGGCATGTTTCTTCCAGCAGCAAAGTAGGACTGCAAACTTGATTCCTTTTTTAAATTAAAAATATGAGGATTGATTTATCCCTGGAACAAAACATTCCAGTTGTTGCAGAATACATATTAACTCTCCTTATTTTCTTTTGCCTGGTCCATTATTTTTTTAAAAGGACACTCTTTAGTTTCTCATACTAGTTTTTTTAAAAATCCTGATTTTTATGTCACAGTCTTTGATGAAAACCACTTTTCTACAAATGACCTAATGCACAAAAGCAGTTTAATAATTTTATTGTGTAGTTAAATTTTAAGAACGGATTTATCTTAGTTCTCTTTAAAGATGGTGCAGGTTTCTTTGGGAAGAAAGAACATGCTACAGCCATAAGAAGGTGCATCTGCCCAACTCAGCCCTCAGGGCCCATGTCTAGCCCATGTGGCTGGTGCAGAACTGCTCAGGTGTTCACAGTGCTGAGTGCTAACCCAGGCACCAAGTTAAGGCCCATGATGTCCCAGCTGCCAGACTACTGGGTAGTTCACAGAGAACCTGATACTCATGATAGCTTATGGGTAAGTTACCTTTGAAGATGGAGTTATGGATGGTAAGATGGTAACTTATGGATAAGTTACCTTTTAAATGGGCTGCCATGGGTGAATGGCATTCAGATCCTTTAATGAAAGTGATGACTGTGGATCCCTTTCCTGGGAGATAGGAAGGGCACTGCACTTTTAGACAGTGTCCCAATTACTGGGCATAATGGGATTACCTCCTCTCCCTCACACAGCTATCTGAGTGCCTTGCATACTTGAGATTTAAGCTTTTTTTTAAACACAGACAACTGCAACCTGTTAAGTTCCTTCATGAATTTAGCCTCAAAATTGTTTGAACCAGCAGTTCAGTATTTCAAAACAGTAACAATAGAGTACGTCATATAATCCCAGTCTTTGTGAAGGAGACACACTTTGGCATTTTTTGTTGTAATGTTTTGTAACTAGTAAAAGTAATTGGTTATCATCTAACCACCAAGAATTTAGTATCACATCAGCTCTTTTAATTCCATACAAACACACCAGCATTCCCCCCTTTATTTTAGTGAGGAAATCCATTGAGCTCCCTGGGGCCAGTAAAACCAAGTTCTATCAGTAAGACATACAAAGTGCACTGACCAGTGCAGATGTGGTGAGCTGAGCTCGTTCTGTGCCCCCTTGAAGGCTGGTTAGGTACAACAGCACTGCCTCTCTCTGAGGTGAAGAATACAGCATCTTTTCCATTGAGGCTTACCTCCCCTGCCTAAAATTCAGGGCCACAGATGACTATGGGGTTCTCCAGACAGGGTTCAGAACACAGCTGTAGGGGATTGGGAGGGTAGGGAACCACATCACACTAAAGCTTCCCAAGCCTGGTAACCTCGCAGCAACTCTCAGAAAAATTAAGTTTTTTCATTTCATCAAAAGAGTTAGGGCACTTTTGCCACAAGCAAACCTACAACTTAGAATTGCATGAGGTCTCCTGAAGCTCCAGTGGTGCTGTTGCTTTAGACCAAACATTTTCAGTCCATGACATGCCAGTGGAGTGTTTACACAGTTTATAGGTAAAGGCCACAAATTCTTGCCTAATGTTAAATGTTGCTAATCAGCCATTAGACAGTTCATACCATTTCTGGAAGTTTTGTCTGGAGGAAAAGGGAAAACAAGTGTACAACCTGAGTTGGTCTTTTCAGTTCTGCTTCTATCCCATCTGCCAACAGAGCATCTTAGAGTATCTGAGTACATAAATGTCAAGGACACATCTACTGAACCTCATTTCTGGCTCTTCCCTGCATTTCAAACGAATGCAGACAATTTTGTCCTCATAAAAGTTCATTTATTTCCATACTTTGTCCTACATATGTAAGTCTCAAGATTTGCTCAGGTCCCATAAAATATAAACAAACTGTGCCAGAACACAAGAAAATGAAAATAAGCCCCTGAAATGCTTTTCACAGTATTCATTCAGGCAGTTAAATTCTGCTAGAGAACACTCTTAGGCCTTAGGCTCTATGGAATGACTATCCATTAAACAGATATAAACACTAGAGTGTTCTATACCTTTTCGCAGAAGCTTCTTGACTGACAGGTGACCAAACCTTGCTGATGCTAAGCAAAAATAATCTTCTGCTGTAGGATTGTACAGGAACAGGCACAGTCCTATACATGCTTGTTAATTTTGATACTTATAATGGTCTTATATTGCTTTTTCTCCATACAAACACAAGCTGTTTTTTAAAGATCATATTTGACAAAATAACTCTTTTCAGGTTTTATTGCTTTATTTTAAAAGTGGTGTCACATGAAAAAATACTGTGACTCAAAATAAGTTATTAAAAAACATACCAATCAGAAGATTTGTGAGAAAAGTCTGTACCTGCCAAGTAGTTTACAAAAAACTGGTGCCAGCGTAACACTGGCACCCTGTAAGCAACACGCTGCTCACACCCAGGCGCATCCTTTGGGAAAGGCTTCCGTATTAAAGCAGTGTCGGGATAGACATTTCGCATTTAAATGGAGCAGCAGCGCGGCGGGAGCGGCTCCGTGCAGCGGGCCCGGGACACTTACAGTCGGTACAGCCTGACCGGGCACAGGCCCGGCCTCCAGCGCCGCCCTCACGGCTGCTGCACCTTCGTCCGCTTCACGGGAGGGTCATCGCCGCTCGCCGCCGCGTCCACGTTGTTTTCGTCTTCGCCTTCATCCTCCTCCTCGTCATCGTAGTCATCGTCGCCGTCATCCCCGCCAGCACCTGCCGGAGTTGGGGCGGGCGCGGGTGAACGGTGCGGGGCGCGGGCGGCGCCCCGGGGCCGGCGGAGCCCCCTCGGCGCGCCCCCCCCGCCACTCACCGCGCCGCGCGCCGCCCGCAGCCGCCCGCTCCTCCTGCACCAGCGGCGCCAGCAGCTCCACCACCCGCTCCTGCAGCTCGCTCAGGGCTGCCCGCAGCCCGCGCAGCTGGGCGGCCTCGCCCTCCGCCGCCGCCGGGTACGGCACCCGCACCGTCCGCGTTCTCCCGTCGCGGCCCCGCAGCTCCGCCACCAGATCGCGCCCCGGGCCCGGCTCGGGCTCCGTCTCGGCCGCCAGCTCCGCCATCACCGCCAGCCGCTCATGTGCCCGCCCCGCTGGTCACGTGCGGGCCGCCCCGCCCCGCCGTGACACACCGCCCACGGTCACGTGGGGCGCGCGCCATTCCGCTTCCGCTGTGGCGCCCCCTGGCGCCTCCTCGGGCCCGGGTTTCCCGCCTCGCTTCGCGCTCCTCGGCCTTCGCGTCCCGGCGATGGAGGCGGCGGCTCCGGAGGGCGCCGAGCCGGGCAGCGGCGGGAGCGGCGCTGAGGAACCCGTGGTGTCCCTGGCGGAGGTGCTGGCGGAGAACGAGGAGCTGGAGAAGGAAGCGCGGGCCGTGCTTGGGGGTAGCGACCACGAGCGCTGCAGTTACTCACAGGTGGGGGCGGGGCCGGGGGCCTCGGGGGCCGGGGGCGGGGCCTGGGCCAGGGGCGTGACCAGGGGCGTGACCGAGGGGCGGGGCGCGGTCCCGATCTGGGGCGGGGCCTGGGCACGCGGGGCGGGGCGAGGCGGGGCAGGGCAGCCCCCCCCCGCCTCAGCGCCCCTCACGCCGCGGTCTGTCGGTCTGTGTGTCTGTCGGTCGGTGTCTCCCTCAGGGCGCGGTGAAGCGGCAGGCCCTGTACGCCTGCAGCACCTGCACACCGCCCGGCGCCGAGCCCGCGGGGATCTGCCTGGCCTGCAGCTACGAGTGCCACGGCACCCACCGCCTCTTCGAGCTCTACACCAAGAGGTACGGGCTGAGGGGCGGGCCGTGTAGGAGCCTCGTGGCTCCTGATAAACTGCTGGGAATTGTTCAGAATACGAAACCCAGCGTGTTTTCACTTCATATAAACCCTGAAACGCTACGTTTTTCTCTCTCAGGAATTTCCGCTGTGACTGTGGAAATAGCAAGTTCAAAAATCTGCAGTGCAAGTTACTCCCGGTAAGTTTCAGACAGGTTTCAGGCATTCGGAGTCAAAGTAACAGTCCTGGGTGGGTGGTGCCGTGCCTGAGCCAGTGCTGATTCATGCCATGCCTCCAGTCTTCCCAGAAAGTTAGAAAAGGTGGGAATATTACAGCAAGGAGTAAAACTGTTGAGGGACCGAAGGGAAATGCTGGGAGCAGAAGGAACATTTGGTCCTTGCCGTCCATGAGGGCAGCAGTTCTGCATCCATGGCCAGCACACCTGCAGGAGCAGGTTGTGGTGTTGCTGCTCTCACACATCTCATTAGCTTTAAGCTGTTTCAGAAAACCTTTTGGGATGCAATTTTGCAGTTGCAATAAGAAAGTTTAAGGCTGTGCTGCTATCAGAGGGTCAATTCCCTTTCCTTCTTTGTGATGGCATTAGTGCCCCAATAGTTTGTCACCAGAGCTTACTGATGGGATGGTTTTTTACTGTCTTAAGTTGCCTTTGCTTTTCTACTTGGTGGGGATTTTGAACTTTTCAATTAACTGGCAGTCTCAGTCTTCTCTGAGGCAGCCACAGGATGCTGCTTGGTTTGCTCGCACTGGTGCTCCCAGGATAATAGCTGTCCAAACATTGAAACAGACAGTGGTTTTGTGTATGGCTGTTTTGTGCTGGGAGAATTGAAATGGATCCAGAGCTAGTCAGCAAAGTCACGGTGCAGTGATCCCTACAGACACCTGTGACAATTTAAGATGTTACCATTTCTCGTTTGAGTCAATGAAATGGATCACGTGGTTGTTCCTTCTGCTTCAGTTCAGTGAAAATTCAATTGTACAGGTTAAGTGGGCTTCAGCATCTGTCCATTAATCTGTTTGACACCGTGGTTGCCATTTGCTACAAGGGTGAGCAGACTGTTTTTCCTCTTTAGTTGTGAACTTTAGCATTCCTCATGTGCCCTATCTGCTGCTCAGTGTAAAGCAGAGGTGTCTGGAGAATATATTTCTTTTTGTATGTTTAGGCTGATGAAAATAATGATGGTTTTAGAAATTAAGAGGGAACAGAAGTGGTTGTCTTTTGTCATTTACTGTCTTTAGTTCTTTACTGTGTTGTCTTTTGAGACTTTTTCTCTTTTCTCCTAGGAAAAGGGCAAGGTGAATTCAGGAAATAAATATAATGACAACTTCTACGGATTGTACTGTACATGCAAAAGACCTTACCCTGATCCTGAAGATGAGGTAAGCAATACAAAATCCAGTAGCAATTATATATAGATGGTTTTTATGGTAGATACTGTGCAAAGGGTGATGCCTGAGCTACTTTTCAAGGAAGATCCCACTTCAAGAAATCTTATGTTCCATATTGGTTTTCATGTGTCATGTGAAGTAATGACTTGATAATTTTTTTTTAATAGTAAAGTATGTATATGCTTTAGAGACAGATGAGGAGGACAAGTCATCATTTGGACAAAATGGTGCTGCAGTTCCCTGAAGTTGCAGAGTTCCCCTAGGGAACAGGATTATCATAACCTTGAGAAATGTGGCCTAGTGCAGAATAAATACATTTCATGTGATAGGAGAGAGATCAGAATGTGCTTCCCTGTGCCTGCAGCACTGCTCTGGCAAGGCTTCTGGGGTGGAGACAGTCTGTCCTGTCCTGCAGCACTAGCTACAGTCCTAGGTGGTAGCCAGAACACTTTTTTGTCTCTCTGGAACACTAAAACACAGCACTGCATTTGCACGTGCATGCTGTTGTTTGCAGCCACAGGAATCAGGTGTCCTAAAGAACAGGGAAGGCACAAGTCTTTCAAATACCAAAAAAAAAAGGCATTTTATAAGCTCCCCTCTCTCAAGTTCAGGGACAGCTAAAAACATTTCTGAAGAAATAATTTATAGTTATTTCATAATAAAGCATTTCATACAGTCCTGTGTGGTGTCCAGTTAAGTTTGGTTCTGGCATCTTTCACAGACCTGATGACAGTGTGAATATCAGTATCTTTCTTCTTCTGAGCTGTCCATGCATTTCTGTTTATAGGATGAAGGATACTAGTAGTGTATTAACTTTTATCACCTTTCTGTGAGAAAGCCTTGCCCTGCTGGGAAGACTGGTTTTGTAGTAATAAATGGGATTTCACAGCCTCAGTCATGAGAGAGATGACGTGCTGTTGAACCTGAGGGGAGCAAACTGGCCCACAAAGCACTAACTACTTACTAATGGGAGCTCCCTGTGAGGGGTGAAGAGGGAAAGGCAATTCACTGAGCAGGATTTGCATGGTGCTGCAGTTTGAGACTGGTGAGAGATTGTGGAGATTGCTGTTAATGCTAATAACATGCATGTTCATCTAGATTCCAGACGAGATGATCCAATGCATAGTTTGTGAAGACTGGTTCCATGGAAGGGTAAGGAAACTCTTAATAGCAGAGCTGCCATTTGCACAGGATGGAGTTGGTGTTTAGGTTTGTATGGTGATTCTTACTTGGGAGGTGTGCTGTACTTCTCGAAGGAGATTATTACAGGAGCTCCAAGGTATTTGTTTTCAGCTTATGTAAAGGAGCATTACTCTTGCACTGCTGTCCACTCCAGTTAAAAATACTGGGAAGAGTCCTACCTTTTTGAAGGTTACCAGTGCAGAATAAAGCAATAACTTTATAACTGTCTCCTTAATTAGAAAACTGTTGGGAGAGTAGCTAAGAATTAGAAAAGTACAAGGCTGTGGCTAATTCCAAGTCCTGCACCTGCAAGATAGCGTGTCCTTGGGCCCAGCTGGAGTATGATAACAGTGAAAGAGACATGAGAAAAGAGAGATGTAACTCCTGAGGAATGGGGAAGAACTGATATTGTGGTGTGGCCAGTGGACGGTGTAAATTACAGAATATTCATGAGCTCATTGCTTGCTGTGTAAGTGTCTGATGCTCTCTTCAATAAACGGAGCTTGCTGATCTCACATTGAGCGTCCCACGTTTTCCCTGCACCCGACAAATGGCTCATCCCCGACAAACAGCTCTTTCTGCAACAGAAAACTCTAAGCAGCATAGTTGGTGAGGAAAAGATTCTTACTGAGGCACATCATTATCAACGATGTGAATAGTTTTTCCTTCAAAAGAATGTCTTTTAAACTCTTTATTCCTTCAAGTAGCAAGGAACAGACTGTGCTGTTTATTCTTGATTCCAAACTTTAGGGAAGTCTTTTGAAAGCAGCCAAGCACTGCAATGGGGGCCCTACTTAATGGGTAAGCATTAAGGATTCAGCCTCTTGTGCCTTGAGGAGCACAAGTGAAATTCCATGCTTGAAGTTGCAGGATCAAAGAGTAAAAAAAATATGACTGGCTTCAATTATGGGTTCTTGTAGATAAACTTCTTTTGTATTAAGTGTATGAATGAAGAGTGTTGTGCTGCATACTGTGAGCTTTGCAGGAATGCTTTTTCAGAAGAAAGCCACTAAGTGCTTTTAATTGCCCAAATAGTTCTCATCAATTTATGGACAGCTTTGGGACTGAATTCTTCTCAAGTTCAGTATGTGAACAATATAGATGCTTCAGTTCTGTGTACTCACTTCTTTCTGACAGCATCTTGGTGCAGTTCCCCCTGAGAGTGGAGACTTCCATGAAATGGTGTGCCAGGCCTGCATGAAACGTTGCCATTTCCTATGGGCTTATGCATCCCAGTTAGCAGGTAAAGAAAGTCAAGAGATCTGAGCCAGTACTTTGTGAGCATGTATTTCTCATACATGGTTGGTTAATGACATAATACTGGTTTTAAGTGGTTGGAAAAATAATATTAATTGTATTGGGCAATCACCTTCAACAGTGGAACACGAGGGGTGGCAGTTACTTGTGAAAAAAAATAAAAAGCCGTTTTCATTCTTAAATCTTGATTCAGTGCTGCTGGCTTCTAGTTACTTTATCAAAGATGTCTAGCACAAAATGGGTGAAGATTTAATACTTGAGTCAAGGAACTTAATTTCTAAACTGGATCAAACAACTGAAGAGCCATCCTAAGGGAAGCAGTGAGACAAACACTTCTTGCAGATGCTCTGATCAGCAAAGACTGAATGATAGAGTGCCCTGGAATGAATATGTTTAACATTAATCTGGGTAGGGCTGGGGCTGTGCTCAGGACACACGTTCCCTGTGGTCACCCCAGCTCTCTGGACTTAAAAGAATGGATGACTTGAATTCTGTAGAAAGAATTAATTTCTCACAGTGTCCTAAAATTACTGCTTCTGTCAGCTGCTGATAGATTCCTTATGTGCCCAAAATTTCACTGGTATTTTCAAGGATGGCTACCTGGAGTTCTTTTCCTTCTAATGTAAATGGTACAGAACAGGGTGTTTGTCTCAGGGTTTTGGTTTTCCTCCTTCTAACCAGCTTTGTCACAGGGCCCATACTTGAACTGGCATCAAACAGAAACTTGTTTTAAATAAACAAGAGATTAGTGTAGTTAATCTGTGGTGGTATTTTTGAGATGTGTTTGGAGAAAATGAAAAACTCCAACACAGTCACGTGACAAAAAAGCACATGACAGTTACTGAAACTGTGATAGCTAGCAAGGGGTGTCAAGAAGGACAAACATTGTAGTGAAGAACTCTGAAATACCCTCTTCCCTCTCCTAGGGCTTAGATTTTGGGAAGCAGAGTGCTTTAGAATAGGAGAAGCAGAGACAATGCCTGTAGTGACCTGTACTTTTTCTGGCACAGTATTTTTATTTGTGGGTATCTATCTTCCAGTTCCTCCTTTGACCAAAGCGAGCTCCCTTGAAGATGAAGGGATTGTCCTGAAGGTAGAGGAAAGTGAAGAGCAGAAGAAAGAAATAAAAAAAGAAAGTGGAGTGGAACACCATGACACAAAGGAGGAAAAGCAATTGGAACAATTTAGTGAACCATCCACTAGCTCTGGGTCTGCCTGTCCTGAGGTAAAATGTGCCTTCTGCTCTGACCTGCACATCCTCATGTTGCTGACAATCAAAGTGAAACCCACCTCAGTCTGTGCAGGCTCAGGGAAGGGTGTTCAGTCTGTTCCCATGCTCCTCTTCAGTCCTGCAGTCTCTGTGGAGCACAGTGTGAGCTGTGGAGCTGGGCTGTTGAGAGGTGCAATGTCTGTTTGCAGATGGGCTGCATCTGTCCCTTCTCAGCCACCTGGCCAGTACACTGAGGTGACTTCTGTTTGTTCCAGTATGTGGTGTAACTGCACTTGCATGATGGTCCAGCTCTGAGTTCATAAATACTTACAGTTATTGCAGAAAATTTGTACAGAAATTTCCCGTGGAAATTGCTGAAACCACATCAGAATTCTCATGTGGATAGTAATATAGGTTGTTTATAAAAACAAATGTGTTTGAGACAAAAGAAAATTCTTGCTTAAGGAGAAGGACATGCCAAAAAGAACAGGGTCTCTTTGAAGTGATATTTTGGAGTACTGAACACTCTCCTTTTATTTCAGGTAGTTACTAAGAGTGAGGAGCCCATCTGCAAGCTGAAAGAGCTCCAAAGCAAGCCATTTGTAAAAAAAGATACTGCCACCTTTTGGCCATCCAACTGGAGGAGCAAATTATGCACTTGTGAAGACTGCTTGGTATGTATGTTCTCTTCATATATATGTATGTTTGGTATGTATGTTCTCTTCATATGTATGTATGTTTGGTATGTATGCTCTCTTCATTACCATCACACATGTGGGACAGGCAGGGAGAAGCTCCCACACCATCACTGAGGAGAAGCTTTAGGTACAATCTGTGTGAATGTTCTTAATGCTGAAACCTCCCTTCATTCCACCTAAAGAGTCACATTGAATCCTGTGGGATTGATATAGCAGGAAAGGGCTTCTAAATATTTGTATTTTCTTTGCTGCTTTAATCCAGTGTTGACTGGAAGTTGTTAGGAGAAGATTCTGAAACACTGGATACAGATTCACCTTATTATTTTTACTGTTGTTATTTGTGATACTGAACACAAGGACTGGGGGAGAGCACCTCCATCTGAGAAGTTTTGTCACATCAATTTTACTTCATTCTCCAGAAAATGTATTCAGAGCTTGAAGTCCAGTTCCTGACAGATGAATGTGACACTGTCTTGGCCTATGAAAATAAAGGTACCAGTGACCAAGAGACAGAGAGGAGAGATCCTTTAATGGACACCCTTAACAGCATGAACAGAGTGCAGCAAGTGGAACTCATCTGTGGTAAATACAACTTCATCTTTAGAGTCTCCCTTAACACACTTTAACTGAGCAGTTTGCCACAAGAGATTGATGTATAGTGTGTAGTGTCAAATTATTTTTGAAGTAACATGCAGACAGCTGTATGACAGGCTGCACACCTCAGTCAGGATTGGTCCTCTCTGGCCCATCATTACACCTTTAATTTGCAGTGAGACACTGCATGGAGTATGAACTTTCATCCTGTTTAACATCTTAGGTACTGTGATGATAGTGATTTATTGTAATGTGAATATTTAAACATTAGTTTGAACTTCTGCTGTCTGGCTGATTTATCTTACCCTGTTCTGCTTTTTGGCAATCTCCTGTTGGCTGGGAGTGCCAGCCAGGTGTGCCCTGTGGCTCTGCTGCAGAGCACAGTGACAAGGCAGTGCTGAGGTGTTTTACACCTGGAGCTGTTTCTCTGCTCCAGCCAGGGCTCTGCACTCTGGCAAGGACAGTGTCCCAGTGTCCCAGTGTCCCAGTCCCCACTTACAGGCTGGGCCTTCCCACCACGCCCCACACGAGCTTGTATGGGGGAAGCTGGGAGCAGGGCCGGTCTGTTGGTTACCTGTATTAATTCACTCACTGATCTCTGAAATCAACCCAAACAGACACTCACACTGCATAGGTTAGTCTCATAAATTGTTAGGCTTCTCATGTTTACATCATTATTATTATATATAATCTAATTCAAACCTAGGTTTGTCTGAAGTAAACCTAACAAATGACAAGAGGAAGTAGAACAAGTTATGTTCTTGAGCCAATGTTAAACTAAAACTGGGTATCTTACTGTTGTTTTCTTTCCTTTGCTTTGCCATCCAGAATACAATGATTTGAAGACAGAACTGACTGACTATCTCAGGAGGTTTGCAGATGAGGGAACGGTAAAGTGCAACTTCCAGAATTTGTTTGCAAGAAAATGTGTTTTAAAGAACCGTTGAGGGCTGGGTGGAGAATACCATGATGTTCTGTTGTAATGTTTTTTCTTGTCTCTTGGAGTTGCTGGTACTACAGTAGAAATCTGAAATCCCTTATTTCATTCAAGTTTGACAATTCCTTAATGACATTGTTGAGAGATAATGGGAACTTTACAGAAATCTGTCTGCAAGGTAGTGAGAGCAATTCTTAGATTAAAATCAAACTTCTGTTGCTCTAGGTAAGATATTCAGGAAGACAAGCTCCTAAATTTTTTGGTTTTTTTTAGATTGACTCTAAACCCTTGGAAGAATAAGGACTGACCATGATTGCCAGTCTTGTCAGTTGTTTTCCTGCAGGAATTGGCATGCCATCATTAAGTAGCACTTGCATTTTGTTGGCTGACTTGCTGTATTGCCATTCTTAGTTACACTGGAATGACCCTGAAGCAAGCTCGTGAAAATCTTGCTTTGTGTTAAATTTTCTGATGATAAAAGCAAGAGATCAAAGTCATTAAAATGCCATTGGGAGCTTTGGTCATGTCTTTGTTCTGCCTTTGGGAAGCTCATTTCCCTGTTTGTATTACCTACAATAGAATTTGGGCATTAATCCTCTCCTTCAGGTGCAACAGGAAAGCTGTACCAGAGAAATTTCAGGGTATTGGTTTTTCTGTGCTTTGTGTATTATGTGTGGAGATAAAACAGGATCCTTTAATTAAGCTCTTCCACCACAACTTGGGTTTCATGCTGCTTCTCCTAGGTGGTTAAAAGAGAAGACATTCAGCACTTCTTTGAAGAATTTCAGTCTCGGAAAAGGCAACGGACTAACAGGATGCAGTACTACTGTAGTTAGACTGAGAGGGTTTGGGTCTGAAAGGACAACTGGCTAAACAATGTTCACTGGCAAACAGAAAAGGCATCTTCAGTTTTTGGCTTCTCATCAAAACCCAGCTGTCCAAGAAACATCATCATTTTGTCTAATACGTCCTTCATTTGTAGCACCTAAAACATGTTCTTACAAACCCATCATTGCACTTAGAGGGATTTCAGTACCGATGGACTTGGCATTCCCGGGAGAGCGGGCCGTATCTCCAGGGGAGGAGGGCGGGACGGGAGCAGCGGTGCTGCCGCTCCCCTGCTTCCTGCCGGGCTGGAGCCGAGCTGTGCTGAGCCCGCCCGGCCCTGCCCTGCCCTGCTGCGCCCGCGCTCCCGGCTCTCCTGCGGGAATGGCTCTGCCTCCTGCCCCGGGGCTGCTGCCATTCCGGTGAGCGCCCAGCGCCACGAGCTCCCTGTCCCTGTCCCTGTCCCTCCGGGGCTGGCCGGGCCGGGCCGGGCCGAGCCAGCGCTGCTGCCTGCCCGGGCTGCTCGCAAATGGGAAAGCAGAGCTTAGGCTTGATACAACACAGTGTTCTGTCTGGTTTTATACATTAGAAAACGTGTTTCCAGTATGGGACACGAATGATTTCTGTGGTAAAAAAAATTCAGATGATCTTAATTTGCTCATCAGAACAAAAACAAGAACTAGGAGGAGGTACTAAATTACAAACTAAGCATGGGGAGGTTTGTTATATGCTTTGATTTTAAAAACTAGCCTACAGCAAATTCTTCTACTTTATAAATGTTGCTGAAAACACTGCAGCATCCTGGTATTTTGCTACAATATGGAATGTTCTTTTTATAACCACTGTGATAATCATGGGACAGGAGATGTTTCACTGACTTTTAAGACTACACATAGCTGCAATTAAAAATTAAGATTTTGTAAGTTTGGAGCCTAATGTAGTTAGACCCCAAAACCTACATTAAATTTCTAGTTTTTTAGGATTTCTATATCATGGGGTACTATTCTGCCTTTCCATGTTAATGGTTTTTGAAAAGCAAAGGTAGACTTTTATCATTCTCACTGTTAACTGTTTCTGACCATTTTATTTACAAACCGTAGTTTAGCATAGATGCTCAGCTGAGCAGCTTCATAGAACATAGACTATGCTGAGTTGGAAGGGACCCAGCAGGATCATCACATCCAACTCCCTGCCCTGCCTAGAACACCCCAAGAGTCACCCCATGTGCCTGAGCTTCTTGAACTCTGTCAGGCTGGTGCTGTGACCGCTGCCCTGGGGAGCCTGTTCAGTGCCCAACCACCCTCTGGGTGAAGAATCTTTCTCTGATATCCAACCTAAACTGCCCCCAGCACAAGTTCAGGCCATTCCCTCAGTCCGGGCACCACAGGGAGCAGATCAGTGTCTGTCCCTCCTCTGCCCCTCACAGGAAGCTCCAACTGCAGTGGGGTCTCCCCTCAGTGTCCCCCAGGCTGAACAGACCAAGTGCCCTCAGCCGCTCCTCACACGGCTTCCCCTCAAGGCCCTTCAAGGTCCTCCTGGCCCTCCTTTGGACACTCTGACAGCTTTGTGTCTGTTTTATATTGTGGCACCCAGAACTGTCCCCAGGGCTCGAGGTGAGGCCGCCCCAGGTCAGAGCAGAGCAGGACAATCCCCCACTGGCCTGGCTGGGGATGCTGGGCCTGATGCCCCAGGCCATGGGTGGCCCTGCTGGCTGCCAGGGCACTGCTGACTCCTGCTCAATGTGTCATCGACCCCCAGGGCCCTTCCCTGTTTGCTTTTAAATTTAACTCTGGGTATTGTACATGCTCTTTTTTTGGTAGCAACTGTTACAGGAGCTGTAACTGCACATCTAACTACAATATATAAAGATTAAAATAACTTTTCACTGTGTACTGTCTTGTTTTCTCTCGGTGCTGCTGTAGTGTTACATCCTCGAACTGTCTAGAGGGAGCCCAGTGATGAGCTGTTAGCCAAGCCACCAAGGTGCATAATGGGGGCTTATCAAACCCAGGATTTCTACCTGACCCAGGTGTGAAATAAGGGATGGCAGCCTGCTGGCAAGTACAGTTTAGAGCAGGACAGGGTCATATTTCCTCTGGGCTGCAGTTTCTGTAATTCACTGAAGGAGGGGGGGAGAGGGTACCCAAAGGCAATTGTGTCTTCCACAGGAAAGGCCCCAGTGATCACAGAAATGCTTTATGGCCCAGTGCCAGCCTTGCTGTGATTAAGAAAATACAGCACTGATGGAAGGAGTGAGTTCAAATGTAGAATTCCTGTGGCTCCAGGTGCAGAGCACAGGGCCAGATGAGCACTGTCCATTCCTGGCATCAGCCTGGACTGAAGCAGGGTGCACCGGAGGGGACCCAGCTCCAAGTCTCCCTTTCCACTGCAAAAAGCCTCCCCGAAGCAAAGGGGTCAGGCATCCTCCTCTCCTCTGAGGCTGGCAGGCTTAGAAGCACTGCTCCAAAGTGACAGCCTGTAAGAAAAAAAGTTAAAATTTTCTAATTTAGGAAGCTCCTAGAACTCATCTTCCTGGGTGTGGGAGTGAAGGTGTCAGTAATTGACATGTGGGACCACAGTTCTCCCTCTCCTAATGCACCTGTGCTCCGTGTCAGGATGTAACCCATGGTGTTCTGCTCTTGTACACCAGAGTGGGACCAGGCCAGATGACACTTCTGAACTTCAGCCATTGCTCTGAAGCAGTGAGGCACTTGTTCCTGAGACACAGATGTAATGAATTGGCAGCTGGAATAGCTGGCAGGGAAACTGCAGCCTGGGAATGCTGGGTACTGAACATCTGCCCAGCTGCTCTGATGAGAAAATGAACACCCACTTCTTGCACACAGGGCTGCGGCCCAAGGCCCAGCTCAGAGCAGCCCTACTGCCTTCCACAGGGCATGGCCTCAGGCAGGCAGGCTCCAGCCAGGGCTCACAGAGCTACTTCACTGAAATGCTTTCCCCTGGTATTAACTGCCTGATCAGTGACTCATTTCAAACCCCTCTTTTACACACTGGCTGAGACCACGGCTTTGGTGTTCACAGCATCACTGTGCCCCTTTTTTCCCAAAAGCCTTTTCACTTTATTGCTGGGCTCCTTCACCCCAGCCCCAGTGACTGCAGCCTGGAGTGAGCAGGGCAGGGTGCGGGGTGCAGCCAGGAGCAGCAGCTCAGGGGAAGCAGCCACACAACCACGTTCTATACAAGCCATTTATTTGAAATGCCAACTATACGTAGGATAAAGTCAGTGTTACATGCTTCTCAGCAACAGTAGAAAAATAGAACCAGTGAAAACCTTTTTACAACTGTAATGGTACTCAAAAGAGAAATGTATTGTTTTACAATGCATCACACAAGACTAGAATTCAAGTTTGGAGGTACCTAAATAAAAATACTATTTTTTTTAAAAAAACACTATGTACAATTGAAGCGTAAACAAGTTTTACAAAGTACTGGTTATGCAGGTTGTAGAAAAAACACTTGCATAGGACATGAAGTCAGTTTAAGAAAGTTTTCTGAGCCTTTAGCATTGAAGGCACTTGACTTTATACCAGTAACAACACAAGGACAAGAAACAAATTCTTAACACTGCCGAGGGCAGGGCTGCCTTCTGGCAGTACAGGTAATTACAGAAACCCCAAATGTGGTTTTACAAGTTTCCCTCAAAGCTGTTCCCTGCATCCAGCAGGGCTCAGCACCACCTCTACCATAGAAGCATACAATTATTAGAACAGTGCCTCAAACAGCATTAGTGTTCTTTCAAAAAAAAACCCAAACAAACCAGAAAAACAACCAAAACAACCAAACCAAAAACCCACACAAAACACCCAACCCCCCTTGCCCCCACCCCTTTCCCAAACCCAAACCAAAGAAACCCCTAAAGACATACATTTGGGACATTCTGGGATCAAAACCCAAGGCTTACAAGGACAGGTGGCCACAGCCTTAAATTTCATAAGTGAAAATCCTTAAGAACAGGAAAATACAACATGAAACTGCCAATCAACACAGCAGTTACTAATACACAACTACAGTAATTCTGTGGAACAACAAAACATTTCAAAGGAAGAATGTATTTTAGGAATTAAGTTACTCATCCATATATTAAGGAAAAGAGGAGTTGGGTTTGGGGAAAGAGGAATAAGACCTTTTTGCATGTTAGTCACTAAATGCAAGTCTGACCTCTCTCTTTAACAGAACAAGGAACATGAGTCTCCCTCATTCAAAAAAAGAATGTTTATAACTCTATCCTCAAGCAAAATAGTCAATAATCTGTCATTTCCATCTAATTTATAGAAGGAAAAGATGTCAATTTCCAGCCTAATCAGAAAGTGCTTCATGTAAACAAGGAGCTTCTGCACCAAAGTTTCAGTAGACAGAGAACAAGGAGTAGCAGGTAGCACAGGTATGTGTGGTGTGCGAGTGAGATGGAGGATGAACACTGGCTTCTGAATAATGCTGCCATGAAAAATGGTCTCACCCCTCTGCACATCCCAAGTAGGAAATCCTGCTCTGGAGTACAAAAATAAAGTTCCAGTAATTCAAGAAATCCTTCTTTTCCACTTCAGACCAGCTGCCATTAGCTGCCATCTTCTTCCCAATTTAAAATATGCAAGTGAAAACAGATTGTCTATATGGCCTGATTGTCTTTGTGGCCTCAGAAGGACTTGTCTTTCATTCTGCATCTACTTTTAAACACTTAATCCTTTTTTTAATACTGCACAGCTCCTGAGACTTCAGAAACAATTTTGTATTCTAAAACGCAGACATGTCCTCCCCAGAGGCATTTCTCACCAGAAATTATTATTCCAAAGCATTTCATGATTTCCCTCAAGCCATAACCTCAGAACTTCTCATCTTCATCAGCCACACCTCCCTCCCCAAATTTCAAGCTTTAGAGTTTTACCTGTAGATCTCAGTCCCACCTCTGCCCAAGTACACAGTGCCACATCAAACTGCGATAATCAAAGTAGTTTTCCTGAAGTACATCTATCAGTTTTAGGCAAAAATATTGAGAATAGTAAGTTTTCTGAGGGCAGCTGTAATTTTTTAGTAGTTAAGCCACCAACACGTACATGATGCAAGTGCAGGGAGTTTCAGGGTGTGTGCTGAAAGGTCCTGGTTCTGGTGAGGATGACACCCTTGTGTGTGGTTAGTGATGCAGTCAGCACTGGGCTCAGCTCTTCAGGAGAAACCCAGAGAGCCTCAGCCCCTGAACTGCAGCAGCAGCATCCCCCACTGACACCTTCCTGCATTTAACAGTGTCCTACACCACAGCCCCATGGAAATCCCACACATGGGTGATGGAGCCAGGACCACCCAGTGCCTTGACTGTGGGCAAAAAACATTAAAAAAAGCTGACAGAGGAAGAAAAATCTCCCCTCACACACAAGACATCACCTGCAGAGTTTAGGCAAGTTTCTGCTCCAGCCCTACCCCATGCTTTCCATGGCTGCATCTCAAAAGGAACACCTGCAGAACCACCACAGAAGCAGGCCTACAGATGTGTCTGCAGGAGACACAGAGTTTATTGGTTCAAAGAACCCATATCTTAATTCATTCAGAAGCTATTTGGTAGTTTGGAAACGCAGAATTCAATATATTTCAGTAACACTGTGTTGTTACTAGGCCCTCCATACTTTAATGAAACACATTAGGTAAGAATTTGCCATCAACTAAAACCAAAAGTAAAGTTGCAGCAAGATTTCTGTTAAACAGTATTAAGCACTTTGAGCTGCAGGAAACAATCCTACCTAACCTAAAAGCAGTCCTTAGGTCACACCTGGGACTGTAGTTTTCTGCTATAGAAAAATTCATTACAGAAACTGCATTTAACCTCCCACTAAACAGGACCTTACCAGCAATCACTACTCTGCAGTGGCATCAGACAGGGATCAATGAATGCAATGAATTTGTGATTAGAACTGCACCACGAGTATTAAGGACGTAATTCATAACTGTAACCCTTCCCCTGGTGCTCTGCTGAACCCTGCCCCAGTGGCAGGAGCCAGCCCAGATGAGCATCCTCCCCTCCTCACACCCTGCTAACAGGGCAATCTCATTTCTGTGCTTTCAGAAAGCAAATCAGGCAATGGAGGTGTAATTTAAGAGCGCCAAAGCGTGGTGATGCTGAAGCAGCGACTCTTCCCTTGGATTCTGCTCACAGAACAGCTGCACCTGCGGGGCAGCACCACGTGAGGAGCGCTGTCACTGAGAGTGAAGCCCTTTGGAAAGCACAGGCAGGAGAAAGCAAGGCCATGGGCTGTCACCCTGGCAGGGAAACCCTGCCGCGTGTTCGGGCAACAGCGAAGGTTCCGAGCCTTGGCTTCCTGACAGCCCAGGAGTCGGCAGGAATCCGCTCACCTGGTCTTGGCTTACCCATGGATGAGCAGCTGGAAGAACAAGTAATTACTGTAATTTTTACAGTATTTCTACATTTATTTCTAAATGGGCAAATCAGCAATTCTAGTCTGTCTAGTAAGTGCTTCCTGCTTCCAGGTGATCATGGAGTCCTCCACGGTCACAGCCGAAACAAAAGTAAACAGACTCATACTGTCATATTCCAGTGAATTTCACAGGAATTTGGATTCCTAAATACCCCTCTGGATTTTTAAAACCCCAGATATAATTCTTGAAGTGGGTTTGCTATGTATATAAAGAGAAGACCAGCTGCCAGAACTTTTCAAACAAAATATTAGATTGGATTCTTGCTGTAGTCATAAAAATCAGGAAGATTTCAATCTGAACAAACAAAAAAAAGTTCAACTAAAAATGTAGTTTTTTTGATGTGCTGTTCTTTGGAATTCCTATAATTAAAAAATAAACACACTGTTATTATCTCATAAGAAAATACACTTCATAATGTGCAACCCAATGCACATAGAGAATCAGCATGTGAAAGGGTAAATGCAAAAGTATGAAAATACAGTCCTTTAAATGTGACATTAAAGTTTAACATATTAGTACAAAACTAATACACTAAAATAGATGTACAGGTGCAAAAGGCTACCAGGTTGTAGAAAAAAGGTACCAGTTTCTGTTTTTTTAAAAGGCTGAATTAAATCTGCTCAAGAAAAAAAAAACTGCAACAAAATAAACCCAGAAGCAGCATTAAAACCAAACTGATAACATGCTGTCTCTAATAAAGCAATGTATGTACAAAACAAGTGAGCAAAGCTGAATTTTTCTGCTGGCATGAAAGAATTTCTCTGACAGAAGTCAGGCCAAAAGTTGCAAGGAATGGGATGTTTACAACTCTTAGGCACAGAGAAATAGTGGAGGTTGCTTTCATAGGGCAGATTTTTTGTACAGGAAGTCTGGTTTGTTTGGAGACCTCCTTCCTCTGCTTACTCCATCTTCCCTTTCCAAATCTGCATTTCTCTGTGCTCCATGTTCCAATGGCTCATCATCTGCCAGTCTCCTACTGGGTCTCTCTTCTGGCACGTCAGAGCTGTATGCAGAGAGGGAAGGTCTGTTGGAGGTGAGCCCGTAGGTTAAATCCGTTTCCATTTTTGTTCTTCCCCTGACGTGAACAGGGCCATTCCCAGCACTCTCCTGGGCAGCCAGTGCCAAGTCCAGCCGCTGGGGGGGCTGCTCTAAGACATCGAGGTGTATTGGCTCATTCTTCTGCCTGTGCTGATGCCCATCCTGGGAGAGCAGGTACTCCCTCCTAGAATCCTCTTGCTTTTTAGGAGAGATCTGGGAAGGTAGATAGGCTGACTTTAAGCCACTTGGTGATGCCTTATTGTGGCTGTACAAATCTGGGCCAAAATAAATGCCTTGTGAAGGTGAAGGACTGTGCCTGTTGGGTGCTGGAGTGGAGGGCCTGCATGCAGCATTGGAGAAGTCATAGAAGTCAGGATATTCCTGTGGGTTTTCTCGAGCATCTATTTTTTGCTCTATTGCATGTTTTTTCCGAGAAGTAGGCAGGTGTCTGTTCTGAATGCATGAAATGTGCTGGGGTGGGCCGGGCCCTACCTCTGTAACCGCCTGGCTCAGCTCTGTGTCCACCGTGAGCTCGGGCAACCTTCTGTCCTTCAGAGACATTGCTGACACTCCCATCGCGATGTCCGGCATCAGCTCATTCAGCAGGGGCTGAGTGCACTGGAAAAGAAAAGAAATGGGTCCATGGAAACAGAGACTAGAGCTAAACACAAACTGTTTATGATACTTTTTGTAATTTAAAATGGCATTTTCTTAATCTACTTTAGTCTTGTCAACTTCAGCCTGCAAGTTTCCTGCACTGTTTAAGGAACACATCTATCCACCAACCTTCACCTTCCTGCTTCTCTCCTCCATGAAGCTGCCATGTCACAATTACATTTACTCCTCCTAAATGCATCCTGCCTTGAACATGCAGTAAAGGACAATGTACTGCTGAACTTTTTAAAGGCAGGCTTGCTTTAAGCCATTTACAATTATCAAACAAACAAAGTACTTGGTGCAGAGCCCAACAAATGGTTTGTCACAGCACACAGTTGCAGTGCAGGGAAGCCACGACACACCTGTCATCACCTCCGACACAACCCTTCTGCTTCCCCATTTTAAAGTTAGTGAACTGCAGACATGTGTGCTCAGGACAGGCTCAGGGGGAGCCTCAGTTCCAGGGCTCACCAGACCCACAGAGTACATGGAAGCTGCTGTGTGGCGTTCTTCTCACCTATCCCATGCTTGCCTCAGTGCACAACTGCACATATCACAGCCTTCCAGACAGAGGAGTGAGAATTTCTACTTACACTTACCATTTCTCATGAAAGCAACTTTAGTAATCATTGATAAAGTAACTCACAAATTGCAGAAAGAATACAGAACAAAAATATCACCTATATTAAGCCTATGCTCCCCCTTGCATTACTTATGGACACGTTCTGGCAGAAATATTTCTGACATGAAAACGGTTACAGTATAGTTTCCTTAGGGAAGTCAGTATTGATCAAAGGAGAGTGACATGCTATGAATCCCACCTTTGACCAAACAATGGCACACATTTCTAATATGAAGTTATAAATTTTATTCTAAAATAAAAAAGAAGCGCAAAATATTTAAGACAATTGCTAATGGGAAGAAAATAAAATCCATTTTTCCAATCAGAACCTGAGAATCAAATCTGCACCTAATGTGGCACAACTATGCAACTATAATCACTGCTTTTACATGCTGTTACAAACTCCTTTTTATCAGCAATTACCAATTTCTGCTTGCCAATTCCTTTTCAAATACTTCTCAGTTGTAAAGCTTTCATACTCTTCACACATGTATAAAGACAACCTGTTTACTACAGACTATGTACCTGCAGTTAGCCAAAATATCCCCACTACTTCTACCTGAATTACAGTGTGTACTACTGGGGCTGGCTTATGCTTTGTTTTAGTGTAGAGCAAACTACATTTGTGACACGAGGGGTGGCTGAGGTCACTTGTCTGTTCAGCCTAGAGAAGATTGAGGGGAGACCCCTCTGCAGTTACAGCTTCCTCTGAGGGGAAGAGGAGGGGCAGATATTGATCTCTCTTGTGACCAGTGACAGGACTGAAAGGTTCTGCACCCACTGGGTGGTTGAACACTGAAACAGACCCTGTGTGTCCCTTCCAACTCAGGATATTCTATGATTTCAGAAGATTCCTGAGTGCCATTTGGCCCTCCAACAATACTCCTGCCCTGGAATGCTCATTCTCCTATAGGGATTCTCACTTGCCTTTAGGATAGAGAATCCTGACAGACAGTTTGGTAGAAAAACCTCCTAACCAACAAAGACGCTGACTTCATATAACAAAGCCAAGCTACTCCACCATAACCATTCTCTCCAGTTCCTTCGATGAGGTACTTTGAACAGCCAGAAACAGGCAAAAGAGGAGAAATGCCCACACTTACCACTTGTTTCTCAGCTGCCATGACAGCGGCCGCCGCCGCCACGGTCTGCCGGCCCAGCGCGGCCGTGTTGGTGCAGTCGGGGGGCGCGGCCTTGGCGCTGCCGCCGGGCAGGTACGCGGGAGCGGCGGCCTTGGGGGCGGCGCGCGACGAATGGAACAGAGAGTGGTTGCACGGGTAGGAGAAGGAACGGGAGGGATGTTGGCTTGGCACCCTTTGCTTCCAGCCCACTTTGAACTGGTTGTGAATAGGAGTTGCTGGTGGGTGGTATGGAGGTGGAGGAGGGGGCAATGGTGGATGGAAGGCCACAAAAGAGTCCAGTTCTGTAAACATGGTTTCTGCAGTGGGAGTGCTGTTGACGCGACATCGTCCAGACTGTCTCACTGTCAGCAGTGGGCTCTCATCCCCAAATCGCTCATCAGGAAAGAATTTGTGAGGATTCTGCAGAGGTAAAAGACCCAGCATGTTACAAGACAAAGGAGGAAGACATCTAGAAAAATCTCTTAGAAACATGCTAATACTGTAACTGCCTGGCTGTGCTACATACAAGCTCACCAACATTACAAGGTGACTACGGCTACCATGCAAAACTGATTGGGGCTTTTCTAAAATAAGACAAGAAGCATCAGATTCACTGTAAGTTGACCAACAGATGCATTTGCTTTAGCACCAGTGTATAAACAGAAGAGGGATTTTCAGTTTCCCAGCCCTGACATGTACAGTCAGAGCTAAAGCATAAGTTACTACTTTTCCTCCTCTCTGTTTTAAGAAGAAATAATAATCTAAGTTTCAAGTTATGATTCTACTGTTCTCATCCACTCCCTTTAGCAGTTTTAATTTGTCCCCCAAAATTTGTGTCAATAAGAGCCACCTGAATGGCAATGACTCTTGAAAAAACTATTTACACATTGCACTTAGAGCTTTATAAAATCATACATCAAATGCAACTGGCGTTTGCACCTGGACAGTCAGGCAGGCATTTCAAAGCACTTGTGTGTACACACAGCAAGTACTGCTATGCAGGGCACACAACCCAGTCCCTCCATGCTCTCCCAGCCCTGCTCCACACCTGCAGGAGCTCAGCAGCAGCATCCGAGAGGCCGAACTCCCGCAGCACGCGGATCTGGATCTCGTAGCTGACGGTGGCGCCCTCGCCGCAGTTGAGGGCGTAGGCGCGCTGCACCTGCTCCGTGTGCCGCAGCTCCTGCAGCCGCCGGATCATCTCCTTCACCACCACCAGACTGGGAACTGCGGGACAACAGACAGTGCAGGGGGATAACAGAGAGGCCTTCCTTTCAGCTGTCAGACAGTAACTTTGATTGCAATGGTTAGATTTATTCTGAAGGAAAAATCTAGCATCAGGCTGCCCTGGCTTTTGGTTTTTTTAAAGAAGCATTCTGCCAAGAACTGTTCAACTTAACACATGTTCCATGGAGCATCATTAAGCCACATGGGATAACACACATCCTACAAATGATAAAAACATTCACCACTTCTCTAGCTTCTGCTAGAATAAGGCCCAAATAGAGCTTTCTTTATAAACCACTCATGATGCAGGAATTCCATGATTTGAGGCGGGGGCAGGATATCTTAAATAACAACTGAATGTTCCCTCATGAATTGCACAGGCCAAGAATTCATTGATTTTTTTGGCATACATTTCATACTTCTAATGTAGTTCTATAATCAAAAGACCATAACACCAGTATGTAACTAGAGAAAGGGCATTTTACACAAGTTACACAAAGTGTAAGCCAACAAAAACCTGTTAAAATTAGGTTGTTTTATGCACTCATATTGAAATAATTAAAAAAAAAACATTCTAAAAGAAAGTAATGTATAACTTTGGGTATTTATCCTGTTGCAAAACTTTCTCATGCCACTTCTTACTGCCGTTTGATGATGAATGATATTTCTCTGTGGTGTTTCTGTCCTAAGGAAAATGTGCATATAAATAGGGAAGACAAATGTAAGTCCTGGTGTCTGATCCTTCACCAGCTTTACATACTACCATGACCAGATAGATGTCTGTAATGAAAGCTCATAAAAATTCACCAGATCATACAGCAAACAGTGTGAAAAGACATTTGCATAACAGAGAAGGAGAAACACCACACAATTACAACTAGTACCAATTTCATTTTACAAGTTTACACTGGTAGATGAAGGAGAAGTATATGTAAAATACAGTGCAAAATATTCCCCTCCTTAATGGAGTTCCTGTACTGAGAGGGGAGGGAAGGAACCCATTCTAACCAGTCTTCAAGGCTCTACCCTCCACACACTTAAATTCTTCTGACAAAACCTGTTTTAGCAACCAGATGTTTAGCTACAGCCAGTATTTTGCTAATACTTAAAGAGGATCTAAGAGAAGTCTGAAGCAGATCTCCAAACTAGTAGCCTTAAAAATGATAGAGTTTTCATTTAAAAATACTGTCTTCTCAAACCCTAGGTTTTTTTGGGTTTTTTTACTACTATTCATGTGAAACACATGGAAGAAAGATTATGTGTATTAAAAAATACAATTATTTCAGTTGCAAGACTTCTAATTTAGACTGAAACTGGAAAATGTGTAAAGAAACCCAACCGCTTGCAGAACCTGGCCTCAAGTTAGAGCAGGCTTCAGCTGAACTAATTTTACAATAGTGCTGCAGGAAGAGCACTAAACACACTGCCAGCAGGTTTGTGCAAACACAGTGCCCAGGCAGAGGGACCAAGGAGAAGGCAGGGGCAGAGGGAGGTGACGCTGCCCAGCTCTGCCCCTGGGCCCCATCCGTGCTTCAGGATGGACTCCTGTACAAATTCGAGGTTGGGACAGGCTTTAATCGCCTCATGTTAATGGGTCCCATCTGCCCATTCTAGCAAAAAGGCACTGGCAAACCAATCAATTCTTTTGCTTAATTACAGGACTAAGCAAAGCAAACAGTTGCCAGGACACAATTCCTGCACTCCAACTACTGGCCAGGCTCAGAGCTCGTATCTATGTTCAAATCAAAGGACTGGCAATATTTCCTACCTATTAAATTGTACAGAACCAAGACACAGGGGACTTTCAGATTGGTCAAGATGTTTCATGCTTGCCAACAGAGCCAGTTTTTTTAAGAACACGAGAACTTTGGCAAAATACTGAAAACCTCTGAGAACCTGCTGCCTTTCTCAAATTCTTTGGAATTAGGATTGAGCAAAGTGTTATCAAAGTCCTATTTTACATTAAATACTTTATATTCAATTCATGCTAAGTATATTTACACTTTTCTAGGAAGGGAAGTCCAAGTACTATAATGCACTGCTGAGATGCCACAGTTTTGCTGAGGGCTCCAGATTTCTAAACAAACAATTGGTACTTTTATCAAATTTTTCAAAAGTAAGTTCTCAGAAGCTCATTTTCAGCTTTATCAAGTTCCTTCCCAGACTACAAGAAGCAAACAGATCAAAACCACTCCACAAAATTTCCTAGAAATCTTAGAACTAAACAGTGTTTCAAATATTCCTAACACTTCAAATTAAATTCTCTTGCAGCAATTTCAATCCATTACTTTGGTCCTGGGTCTAGCATGGTAGGAATGATTTATCTACTTCCTTTCAACATAGCTGACTGAAGAGAGACCTAATTGATATATAAAGAGCTTATAAAATGGGGAATGCCATAGCACAGCATTTTCCTTCACTGAATTAAAATGTAATCTTGGTCATTTAGCTATCTAATCCTGTCCTCCAAAACATGCACTGACTCTGCCAACTTGTCATCAGTTGCAAGCTTTGACAGTGTCTTCTCTATGCACAGTGAGTATTAATGGGACAGGGGAAAGGCAGAAAGAGCTAGATGCTTTAGGAACCACACTAGATAAATTCTTCCAGTCTGACACCAAAAGTTCATATGCATAAATGACAAAATATATTTAGTATGTATTTTCCTGGCTTGCCTATGGGGAATGTCACACCAATCATCCTGAAGTCAGGAGAGGCCATATTTACTTGAGCCTATAAAAATGCACTCTGACACATTCTTCCACAAGGAATTAAGTTGGTTTGGCTTCAAAGCTAAAGTGGATTTGGTAAATTGAAGTAAATGTGTTTTGAATTCTCATTTCCAGTACTTTTCTGGCATACTGAGTTCAGCTGATTTCCTTACAAATTATGTTCTCTGGCTTTTGATTTTTGAAAGAAATTTTCCAGACTCACAGATCTTACCTATATTGGACAACTGGTTTGTAGAAAACTGAGAACCCTATCAAAAATTCTGAGAATAGAGAGCCAGGCACCAGCAAGCATTCTACTGTGTTTAACCAGTCCAAGGGTTTTGTTGTCCAACTAGTTACTCTGCCATGCAAAACCAGTTAATGTCTTTGGGACAGACCAAAGCAGAAGGACTATTCCTGGTGCAGAACTACTCTCTGAGGAAATGATCAATTCAATAAGTGCACTCACTCCACCCCCACACTCCCAGGAGCTCACCTGGGATCTCGTTGGCTATAACTGAGGGAGGGCTGCTCTGGTTGGTGCTCACTTGCTGGTGGGTGATGACGTGGCAGCACTGCGGCACCGCGTTGTTCACCATGTACAGCGTGTCGGGCACGTTGGACATCCGCACCATGCGCAGGCGCACCAGGTCTGTCTGCTCCACCATCATCTCATCCAGCACCGACTGCAACGACAGCACCACAGCCCCATGAGGGCACTGCACACACCCACTGCCAGCACAGCCACACCAGGGCTGCTCCACCATCTGACAGCACCACAGCCCCATGAGGGCACTGCACACACCCACTGCCAGCACAGTCCAGTCACACCAGGGCTGCTCCACCATCATCTCATCCAGCACCAACTGCAACGACAGCACCAGAGCCCCGTGAAGGCACTGTGCACACCCACTGCCAGCCCAGCCACACCAGGGCTGCTCCACCATCATCTCATCCAGCACCGACTGCAACAACAGCACCACAGCCCCGTGAGGGCACTGCACACACCCACTGCCAGCCCAGCCACACCAGGGCTGCTCCACCATCTGACAGCACCAGAGCCCCGTGAAGGCACTGCACATACCCACTGCCAGCACAGCCCAGCCACACAAGGCTGGCTGTGTCCACACCACACTTAGTCAGGCCACAAACAACTGGCTTTTTATCAGCATTTTCTATTTAATTTTCCAGGCATGATCATAGCTGGGTTTGAGCTAAGAGCAGGCAGGAGAATAGTTTGGGAAGGATACTTTGTTTACTTTAACCTGTCAGATTAGACCTGCTCTTCTCGAAGCCAGACCCTCTGGACTTAGGACAATTACTGCCTATGAGTCTCAACTTTCTGTGCCATTGAGTAGAAGGCACTAGCCTGAAAATGAAACCTGTTTTTCTCAGACATCTAAAGAGTAGAAAAGGATTTTGGCCTACACTTCGAAGATTCTTACTTAAGATCAAATGAACTTATTTCAAAAAATGGTAGACTGACAGGGAAGAAAAAAAAAAAAACCAAAAAAAACCAACAACAACTACTCATTCACAATTAAGTAAAGTTACCAGAGACTATGACAGTCCTCCCTCTAAGGTTTAAAAAGCCTTAAAAATTAATTTAAAATACAAACAGCATAATATGAAACCAGTATTAACAAGCAGGAATTCTTACAGGGATATGGGGGTTGTAAGAACACACTTTTTACTCTGGATAAATACTAAAGCACTCCCATAGCATACACCTGAAAACTAAGAGTCAAAGCTTTTATCATGTTTTTGTTAGTTTTAGCAATCCAAGATACAAAGAGAACATTTTAACCAGCTGGTCTTCTTTTGCTATTTTACTGCCACTTGGTGCTCTCTCTAACTGCTGTGCCCAAAATGCAAAGTAGTTTCATTTCTTCCCTTCCCCAGTCAACAACATCTTATACCTTTAAAAACAATCAACATCTTATACCTTTAAAAACCAGGCACAGGGCAAAAGCTCCAAATTCACCAGAGCACATGTCAGAGCCTTTAGTGATGTGGATGTACACAGTTTCATCTAACCTTCTTGTTCTGTTGTCACCTGCACTGCTGGGACTCAAAGCTCTCAATTCAGATCAGAGCCATCTGAAGTGGTGGCATTGGTCAGTGACACAGAAGGCTCCCATTCTGTCCAACAGAACGTGGCACATTCCTGCCCCACACAGCACCATCTCCACCCTGCCACCAAACATCACCACCAGAGATGCTACAAGACCTTCAGCTTGACAGTGCTCATGCAAGAAATTAAACAGGGAAGCAACTGCTTGAGAGAGAAACAAAGAGGGAAACAAATTCATTCAAATCGGACACAGGATACTTATTCCATTTTGCGGAGGATCACAAGATTTTGGGTATGTTCTGATTTAAACAAGGTGATGAAATATCAGTCCTCTGCCCAGTGGAATAGCAGTTCCCCACCCAGCTCTGGTGGGAGCTGGGGAGCCTGAAAGAGCTGGCACCAAGGTTGCTGACTAGCTGCAGACTGGGACTCTCAGGCTCTCACCTTGCCATCCGCCTGCCAGGAGGGCTGCCGAGGAGCTGGGCCGGCAAGCTGGCTGGAAACCAGGGAGGTTTCCCTCACAACGCTGCTTTGTTTCCGGTGGAATTTCATCAACATCTGTCTCGCAAACATTTCAATTTCGACAAAAAAAAATTTTGTTGAAATTTTTCTGACCAGTTCTAGAGACTTGAGCCTGATGATCAATCTTGTAAGTCTTGTTAAACTGAAAATGTTAGTATTTTAGGCCAGTACATGTAAAGAGACAAAACATCCCAAAATCTTTCCCTGTTTACAGAACCCCCTGATGACTCCAAGCTGAGAACAGTCAAGGGTTGCTGATATTACCTTGGCCTCCTCCACATATGGTGAGAACAGTCTTGGCCGCACATATATTCCAGCATTTTTTTGCCGCAGCCAGGCATTTGACTTTCCACCTTCTGAAGTTGGTAGCATGTCTGAAGGAGGAGTACTAATCAGGCCTCTCTTCATCTTTAAGAATCAAGAAAGAGTTTTACGGTTTTTTAAATACTAATATGGTAAAAACTTGCAATAAATGCATTCTTTACACTTTTAGCCTTTTGATAGATTTAAAGAACACAAAACCTAACCAGAAAAACAGTGTTACACATCTATTACTCTCAATGATAAATTTTAGAAGTTCATCCTTAAAATAAACAAACAAAACCAACACCCACCAATGCAAAAAAACCCTTCACACCTGAACACTGTAACATGCATAGATGTATTTGTATGAGACTACTGACTTACTGCATCACTCAGTACTTCACTGTTCATGGGTAAGATGTGCTCAATGCGGACAAAAGGTAAAAGTGGAGACAGGATCTCCCTCAGCTCCTCAATGTCAAGATCTCTCCTCTTCACACCTCTTTTATTCACACTGTGAGCAGTACCACTGAGTAAATTAGGCTCTGTGGGAAGGAACAAGACATGCTAAGTTTTCATCAGAAAGTTTAGAGAGGACAGCAGGAGGTACAAGGCTTACCTTACAGGGGAGATTAAAGAAAAGGAAGGCAAATTCTCATTTTATACCAGTAGGGCTCATCAGCACTGTTCTACAAAACTAGCAACTGAACAGGGCACTTGGTGCTATGGTCTAGCTGACAGGGTGGTGGATTGGTCAAAGGTTGGACTCCATGATCCTGGAGGTCTTTTCCAACCTAAATGATTCTATGATTCTACCTCATGCCTTAAAATCTTGTACGAAGCATCCACAGAGACAGGTTCAGTTTACACCAGCACGGGTCATTGGCACAGCTGCCAGCTTCAAAGTGTAGGCCAGGCAGAAAATACAAACATAGCAATTGCCGTAAACATTTGGAAAGCTCTATTAAGACCTATGCCATGAAAGCAGTAAAGCAGTTGTACTTCCCTGCTAGCAGCTCTCCCAATGACTCCACTGCAGCTCCTCTGCCTTTCCCCAGCAGTTTTCAAAGACACTTTTTATCAATTAAGGTCTGAAGAGTCCTCAGGGATACATTATTCTAGCATCCTTGTGTAACCCACCTCAGTAACATCGTGTCAAGCCCTCTCAAATTGCTCTCATGGTCACAGGACACCTATTTGTACCAGAAGTGGCATCTTCCAGGAGACAGCAAGATGACCATGCAGCCACATGTGTATTTTAGGTATTGTGCCCAACCTGCATGTGACTGACTAGCTTCCCTCTTTGAGGAAACCTCCTAAACATATCCACCCTGCCTCAGTACATGCAGCTCAAGTTTTGGCCACCTTACAAGTTTTAGCTCCTTACATTCCCCAATGCTTTGTGGCACTGATACCATCACACATTCAGAGCTGCAATACAAGCAGTGCCACTGAGGCATTTAAATGAAGTTACTGGACTAAATCTGGCCCTAATCTCACCGAATTTGGCGTCGCCATTATTTCTGCTTTTGCTTATTGTGTTTTCTCTTGATCCCAGATAAGAGATGTGAGCTGTTTACTTAATGAATGCCAGAGCAAGAAGCTGTGCAGTGATCCCAAAGGAGCAGCTTCTGCCCAAGCCCAGGTCTGTTACTGTTTAACTGGCTCCATTATGTTCCAGTGTGCCCTAGGACAAACACTTGGGAAATCCTGTTTTGGAAATAGGTAAATACTTACTCAGGACACTAGAAACACATCCTTTAACTAACTTTTTGTTGCATTTCATAAAACATGTCCATGACAAAGCAGCTGTGTTGCAAGCAGTGACAGTGGATTTCAGAAGCATGGCCAGCCCTCCCAAGGCAGTAGTTACACCAGTACTGCTCTGTTTTTACTCAGGCAGGCTCTTCCCTTTCTGCTCCTCTTCTGGCACTATGGGGTTGACACTTCATAGTGCAGATGAACTACAAGATTCTTGCATTTGTTATGTGGGACATACATGTTTAACCTACTTCCCATATCCAACATGTGTAAGATTGCTCTTGAAGTTACCATTGTAGCAATAATGTGCATCCAGGTTCATAAAAATACATTTACATCTACTTTAGGGAAAACACTGGTGCCACTTGTTGGCTTGTTTCTCACTACCACAGATTCCTGTCAGAGACACACACTCAAACTGAAGTGAAAGGCTGACACAGTAAACTAAGAGTAAGACTACTGTGAGAAGCCTGCATAACAAGATACCACAGAGGGTTTTTATTTGATGAATTAGTTACAAGAATAATTCTGAGACAACAGGAAGCCAACAAGATTTCAAAATCCGACAGTCATAGAGGTTGAAAGGACCTCTAGAAGTCTGGATCAGTCACCACCAATGTCCACACCTCCCAGGTAAGGCACAACACATTGCCCTTCACTGCATCCAGCTGGGCAACCTGTGCCAGCGTCTGACCACCTGCAGAGATTCTTGTATTTCAGCTGGTGCCTCTCTGCCTCTCACCTTGTCCTGGGTGCAAAGAGAAAAGTGCTGCTCTATTTTCTTTGCTTCCTGCCATCAGATATTTATAGACTCTGCTAAGATCCCCTCTAAGCCTTTTCTTCTTCAGGCTAAACAATCTTATCTCTCTCAGAATGCCGTGTTCTCATTTTAGATACCAAAACCTTTAAAGAAAGCAAGAGCATTCGCTTTGTTCTGACTATGGACAATGTAGATTCATTTTCCCTAAGACTCACCAAACAGAACTGCCTTAAATTTTGTTTTATTTGGTTTAGTACTGAACGGTTTAAAGGATCCTCACCTCGATCTGCTATCCTCTTCATCAACTGGTGTTCTCCCCATTTAATCAGATATTTCAGAATATCTTGTTCACTTGCCTGTAGAAAGAGGAAGTCAGTAATCTGTACATGCTTAATGTCACATGCCCACACACACACACAAAAAAAAAAAAAAAAAAAAAAAGATCACAGGTCTTTTCCAGGTCTAAAGAAACACAGTTGTACCTAAGCATGAAGTATTTGCACTTTATGATCTGCTTACCACTTTCTCCTAATATTTTAAGCTGTACTACAGGTATATAACACCATAATTTCTAGATTCATATTACTTACTGAATCCCTATGAAGAGGAAGTTTTGTACAGAAGGAAAAGTTTTATTTAGTAAGTATGGAAACTTACAGTTGTAAAGTTTGAATTACTAAATTTAATTAAAAGGGGTAGTTCTACCTCTGGGCATTTCAAGCTTTTGTTTAACATTAGAAATTCACCAATATAAGCTCTCATGGAAGATCAACAATCAACTGTAATTTCTGTAATGCTTCAAGTTAACAAAAGTTTTAAAAACCACTTTAAATAATCTCTAGCACTTAATCCTTTACAAAAAAGGAAGATTGAGATGCATGCATTAAAAAAATCTAGTAATCTTTAAGCTATTAAGGGGTGGTCATCATTATAAAGATATCTCTTCTGAAGAGCAGTGGCAGCAAAAATCCAGAGTCTTTCTGTTGGCCAGTACAGTTCTCTCTCCCTAAAACCACACAATCACTGAAGGCAAGTCACCAAAAAAAAAAAAATTGTGCAATACTTGTCAGAGACTGTATTTTTCTCTCTCCATGAAAATAAATTGAGTTTTCTGAACCATTTCTAGTTTATTAGCTCCCACTGCCCCAAATTAGCATGTGTTGTTACAGCAAAACTAGTCCCACCATGTAATTTTATAAATCTCTTAAACAGGCAAGACAAATGTTAGATTCAGAAATGCTTTGTTTAAAATAATTTGCATGCATTTATAAACTATTGTCAGACTTCCAAGCAACAGCATATACCACATTTGGGTTGTGTTACAATCCAAGAACAAAGCAATTTTCTTAATCACTATTTCCATTTAATTTTTTTACATATTATAGAAGGAGTGCTTAGTGTGTACAAGCCCTCTTCAGCCTACAATTTAAAATCAACTGCTGCCAAGCACTTCCAATCATGGAGGAGCACATCCTGCTGGTTCTGCAGGAGAGCTGCACTGTGCACTGCAGGTTACCTGCAGATAGTCAGACTGGATGGCTGTGAGCAGGTGGTCCTTGCTGAGCTCGTAGAAGACCTCTGAAGTCATGACCTGGGTGAACTCCTCACAGAGGAAATGCAGCGCCTGCCTGTGCACCCACTTGGAGCCGTAGGGCTGAGAGCTCCACTTCAGAATGGCAATCAAGGTGTCCAGGGAGATGCTCTCAGCAATAATATCTTCACAACCTACCAAACAAGGGCAGCAATCAACAGTGCTGTTACAGAGGCACTTTCACCCTGAAGGAACAATACATGTGGCTAAATCTGTAGTAGAAAGGGTTATGTACACTCAGTGAAAGTAAAGACAGGTGCCCTGCAAAACAAGGTTGTGTTTTGACTAAAAGTACAATAATTTTATGATTCCAACTATACAGTTATTCACTTTTTTAAGGCACATGAAGCATCATGGCTGCTGGCACATCTGGATAAACAACTGGAAAGCTATTCAACCCAATCAGAACCCCCTTTGGTTATCTGAGTGTTTAACATCTTTTAACATTGAGAATTTGAGTCACTATTGCTCACAGCAGATTCACAGAAACCCATGAATACACAAAGGTGGGATTTTTGCCTGTATCACTTTGGTCATGGACCCTCCTGAGACAGACCATGTAGAGGAGAAGAAACACAAGCTGGAACAGTGCTGGTACTCAGCTACTCAGTACAGGATGAGGGCAGCAAAGCATCATTTTCTGGCTCATAGAAAAGGCAGGAAGCAGTGGACAGCTGCTCCAGGCACCACGATGGCCTCAATATCCAGCAAGGCACAGAGGGTGCCAGGACAGGCTGCACATTCTCTGACAGGGAAGCAGAAGGGAGGCAGATTTATGAGAGTCTGCTACAGTTTCTTCCTACCCACCGCTTTGCTAGGATTTACTCTTTCATGGAGTACACATCTTCTGAAGGACAGAGAGTACAGTTAAAACTCCTGAAGGGAAATGGAGCTGGTTTGGAAGAAATGGGGAAAGACGTGCTGTAGGAGGGCTGAAAACAATGGGAACTTGGGACTAAGGAGTTAAGACAGATGATACCACAATGTTGATAACTTCAAGTCACCAACAGCACTTTGTTGATTTCATCTGTACATCTGGTTTAGCACAAAGATAGCAATTTAAAGAAAAAAATTCTCAGAATTATACATTCCAGTCTCAACCCACTACAGCCACAAAATTACAGTTGTGTTTATGCCTATAAGAGGAGCCTAGAGAGTTCAGAGCTACATGGCTACACTGCAATTTTACTTCTTGTACATCATCATTTTTCTCTCAAAGATACCTAAAAACTAAACTTTGTTGTTTAGGGATGTGTATTGCATTACTGAGCTCTTGAAATAAATTGAGAAAAAAAGTGTTTAGCACAGTAATCTCAACCCTAGTCAAGCCAAAGACAGGTCTCCTGATGTACATATTTTGGTACTGGCTGCATACAGATAAAACACACTAGCAACAATTCACAGAAATAAAAGAAAAATCTTACTTTTCTACATAGGGCAGCATACAGACTATAGTAATATATACAGAATATATATTCATTCCATTTCCATCATAATAATGTGAAAGCTATGGAGTAGGTAGTAACAAGTGAACAAGCTTCTTCAAGTAGGAGGGAATCTTGTCAAAGGAGCTACTACTTAGAAGTAAAGTCACTAAAATGGGAATTTTAACAGGAGGGTTAAGAAGGCAGTAGAAAGCACAGTTTAAACATGAGACTGGTTATAAATTTACCTGTCCTATTAGACACACATATTTGTACCCAATGCTATAACAACCACAATGTGGTAATTGTAAGAACAATATTCTACCAATAAAATTTTCTAAGCTCTTCAGGAATATGCCTGAATGTATACACAATTTTGGACACAATCCTTATTAAATTTCTAAAGCAATTTATAAGAGTAATGTCTGTCCCTGAACAGTAATGCATTTTACATCAGTTCATACTTAAACCAAACTTTCCTCAACAAGCAGCTGGATGATTTTTTTTCATACGTGTGATTCACCCAAGAAGAGGAAGAGTGAATGCAGCCACTGACAGAAGGGCTACCCAAAGCACACACATTTGTGACCCATGCAGCATTACACTGTGCATCCCCAGACAGACTCTCCATTTGCTTCTGACAAAGGGGTGAGTGGTGAGTCAGGTTTCAACACAATTGCTTTGTCCTTCACCATTTCCATCCTGAAATAGTATGGCACTTCTCAGAGCCACCTACCTTTGTGAGGTTACATATATCATTACTACTGCTAGTAAGAACAGATGCCTCACTATAGATACTGATCTCTAACTTGCATGGAAGCACTGGCCTTAAGTGAGCAGGGCACAGGCAACAAAGCTGGGCTGGAGGCACTTGGAGCTTCCCTCCAGTCATCACTAGTACAGGTAAGAGCAGAGGGATGAGAACTGTTCTGAAATACATTCCCTGGGCTGAGGTACAGGTCAGTGAAACTGCCCTCTCCAGAAGGGGGAATTCCCCAGATTCCTAAAGGATGAAATCTTAAGTCTTAAAAAGTTCTGGTCAAGAATCTGAGAAACAGCCTTAAACAAACAAACAGTAAGAAACTAAACCATTCAAAACCCAACTTATCATCAAAAAAAGTTCAAAATACTTCAGCATATGTCAGAAACACAGAGTAAATAAAGTCTGAAGCTTTCCACTTCAGGATCCATTTTTATCCAAACAGCAAAGGGCTGACATTGCATTTAACTTTGTCATGTGAGTCTCTCTCAGCTTTCCTTCTGGGGCTCAAGAAAGGAAAATGTTCAGTTAGCAGCAAACCTGGCACGTGAATGAAAGCGGTGACTAGCTGCAATTTGTTAAGAGAGGAGTTTGACTCCATGAATAAGAAACAAAACAGTTTGAAACCATTATTTAGGGTCATCTGCACTCAGCCTTCCCCTGCTAAATCCTAACACAATTTTTTGCATGCAATTATTCTGCTTGCATGCAAGCTGACTTCAGCAGAAACTGCATTTCCCTGAACTCTGAACATCACACAAAGACTGCTCCATTTCAAAGGCAGTAAACGCACACACTGAAATCAGTCACCAGGAAACTCACACTACAAGAGCAGAGACTTATCTCAAAATTAATGCCATTCCTAGTATTTCATCTGACATTTCTTTTTGAAGTAAAGATGCCTGCCCCCTGAAAAGACACCAGAAATGCAGCTACAAAGATCTGAGCAACACCAATTCATAGAAACAGTGCATAAACTCAGTCTCAATTCTTCTGTCAAGTTCAATTATTGCACAACTAACAATAATATGACATCAGGTGAAAAGCTCACTAAGGACGACTAGCAAATTAAAGTCTTCTTCCCAAGTAATTTTAGCAATGGGTCAGAAGTGTGGGATTATTAAAAGTATTTCTTCTGAAGTAAGCATACGGTAATAATTTAAGCAGTTTTTGAGCTTTTAAATAAATTGGGGCAACCCAATTCTAGCTATGGAAGGAATCCAATTTCCTTTCTTCTTTGGCAGAGGTTTTTTCTGCTTTAACAATCAGCCACTTGGCAAAAAAAGTAGTCATCTAATAGCCACAATATTGCTCTTCAGAGTGGAACAGAGCATTTTTTCCTGTGAATATTATTTTTTAATACTCAGGCAGCAACAACCAGCCCAAGATCCATTTGCAGTGTCCCACAAGCTTCTGTGACCATCACTACCCTTCAGAGGTTCAAACTAGAATCTACAAAAGGGAAAGATAACTGTCACATTTTGCACAAATGAGGCTATTCCATGCACTCCTTTTGCTGGATGCCAGTGGAGCCTTAAACCATCAGGTCCCGGCTGCTTCTGCAGTTCTTTCCCCAATGCAGCCCCACAGCTGGAGCCCATGTTTAGCACTCTAGCTAGTGGCTTGGGATCAGGACAGCTGACAGACCTCCTGAAGACAAGTCAACTGCCTTCAACAATTAGCAAAAGTGGCATTGAGCAAACCTTTTACTACAAAACTGTTAGCTTGATTGAGCTCATTCTGTAGTGAAGACTTTCCCCCTAAACTTGTGCACACCAGTGGAGCTAATGAAAAAAAGTAGTAAGAATTCATCTTAACACTGAACTGAAATCCAGAAGCTATTCAATGTTTTTCAGGTTTGTCACATCAGGAGAGACCATGCTGGCAATCACAGGAACCATCGTTTTTGAAGGTGTATTTAATACTGCTGCCATGGGATCCCTGGCATTTCAGCCCTCCTATAACCAAGAGTACTTTTGATGTCAGGCAACACCTGTTTCTAGATCAAACAACGTACTAATGAATGTAGCAGAACTTCCAATAAAGTTTCTAAGTTCTTGTACTTGTCAAGAGTAAACTCGACACCTAAAATAAAAGCGAAGTAAAGGAAAAAGTCGGAAATAGAGGGGGTTTTTTTGCCAATCTTCTTAAGAAATCTTCTTTTAATCAGATGACAGAAAAAGTTCCCAGGCAAAACTATTTCATAAGGTCCCAGTATCCAAAAGCCTATCACAGCAAAACATTCTGTACCTGCACCTCAGTGGGACTACTCATGACAGTGGGTAACAGGGCCAAGATGCAGTAAAGGATTCATATATGCAATACAGCTATCTATTAAAACTAATATGCCTGAAATCCAACTTCCCTGCAACAGCAGGGCAGTCCCGTAAGACTGGAAGTGGGGAGTATTTTAACAGTCTGTGATGAACAGGACTAGGGAACTAATTTCATTTTAGTAACTGTACTACAAAAGAACAAGGGATAAGTGATATTAAACCAAATCTTTGTGAATCAATGTGTTAAAATAATTGCACCAGTAGAGTTGATAGACAGCAGTAAGGTAGCACGAAGACAGAAAAACTGCAGCAGAGGGCAGAAACAGGCAGGCAGAGCACAGAAACATCCCACTAAGGATGAGCCCTCCTGGAGAGGGCTCTATTGCTCATAGCCTCTGTGGAACCCCTGAAGAGTTCCACTTCTGACAGTAAAAATTACCTGAGCACCCCTAAGAGCAGTGACAGTCCTATTAGGTACAAATAGGCTTTAGTATGATCAGCTCTATTGACCAGATATGCTTGCTGATTAGCTCATTTACTCAAAACAGTTCATTGAAATATTCATTTCAGTTTCTCTTGAAAGATAAGTGACACCCCTCAGCTAAAACAAATCAAGATGAAGGCAGAGGAATTTCTAGATAAAGGTTGTCCTGCTTCACTTGGATGGTAAAGATTCATTGCACATACTCATCACCATCTTCACCATAGGGAAATTACCTATTAAATCACAATAGTCAGAAAAAGAAGTATCACTGTGTTAGGAATGGGAAAATTTCCATGGAAATAGTCAAAGCTGAATCATCTGCTGAAACTGAAGAAAAATTACAACATCAGGATACTTAGAAAGGTCCCTGAAGACAAATCAAACTAAAATCTGTTGAAAATAAAAACAGTTGATCAGAAGCTTTAAAATACATCAGTTTCACTTGACAGTGTGAAGTGAGTTACAAACACCCAGGCAAAACTGAGTGGAAGTGAGAAAAATGAACTGGAAAGAGAATCCAGACTTAACATAATAAGCCCAAAATATTTTCCACAAAACCAGGGAGACAAGCCTTCACAAGTTCACAACTGGCCAGCAGGAGTGAACTGAAACAAAAAACTTCAGCTGAGGATGTGGAAATCTAGAGAAGAAACCTAAGACATCAGCTCCTGCAAAAGCCAGCTGATGAGATCAGTCAGTACTTGGGGAGAACTGGACACCTGCTGCACCACAGAGTGGAAAAACACTGCCAGAGATCCAGGCTAAGAGATGATGTCAGGTGAACTGCCTGCTCAGTGACCTCCAACACCTACACAAGGCTGCCTCCTCCCCATCACTCTGCATAACACCTGCAAGTCAGATGTCTGAGTGCCAGCTTCCAGCACAGAAGTCTCCTAGCTGTGAAATCAGGCAATAGGATGGACACTACTGAAATTAAGATTTCCCATCTACCTCATGTTAAGTATGATACAAACGAGGACAAGATGCTACAAGTAAGTCAGAAACAAGAACAGTGGCCATGATTAAAGCACATCTTTAAGTGATCTCAGTCACGTGCAGGCACACAGCTTTCCCTGACCAAATAAGCTTCCTTTTAATTTTGATTATAAGATTATACCAGAATAGTTCTTCCATGTCTGCACAGTACCAGTGACCTAAACATGAACTCTGCAAATTAAGTATGATTCTGATTCCACTGGCATATACAGATCTACACAGTGCTTACTACTTTCTCCTGTAGCTAGGGAACGCAGCACCAATTTGTAAAATCCTAATTAGGTGAAGTTAACATCTAGAATTTCAATATCTGAAGGAGTGCCAAACCTACATTTTTTAGTATTTGATAATTAAATAGATTTCAACACTTGCTGATTTTACTGCATTTCTCCCCTGTGTAACAACAGCCCCACCCCTCAATCTCACTACTTTTGCAGTCAGAAAGGGATTTACTATAGAAAGAAGAAAACCTCTGAATGCCACTGCACCCCTCTACCTGCTCCCTATGACCACCCCCAAAACACTACAGCTCCAGTTCATCCAGAGGGCCACGGCACTGAGCCTGCCCTGCTGCACTCTCGGGCTCCAGCCACTCAAGTGTGCTGCTGAAGTGAAGCCCAGAGCAGCTCCTGCTGCTGCCTCAATTATCACTCTCCTAGAGGTAGCACTGGGGACAACTTCCAGGAAAAAGCACAGATCTTGTTACCACTGACTCATGGGTTATACATTCCAGAGCAGTGCACCACTGAAAAGAGTGCCAGTTTAGGACATGCTGATGCAAGTGAGCTCAACTTAAAGTGAGCAGAAACAAACTCAACACCAAATAAAATATCAGCTCATTTTTCAGTATTTACTAACATATAGATAGGAAAATGGCTTTTATTTTCTAAGTTTACCTAAGTTTCTATGGAAAATTCTCTATCTGCCATTGCTATTCTGTTTTGCTATAACTGACACTGCTTCATCAGAGCACCTCCACATCACAATTGTTCCAGTTTAGGTTTCCCATCTGAGGAAAAGAATTGCACCCTCTTCATTTATGAAACAGTGCATAACTATTCAGTGTCTCACTGAGGGTTTCATTCACTAATTCTCTCATTAGTATTCCCTGACCACATTAAATCCATTTAGCACATACCAAAACTGAGAAACTCCATCACATCTTTAATTTCAACCCATTTTCCTTTCTGGCTTTCAGCTGATCTACAGAGTTGTTCTCAAGTACTATTAGCTTGTGCATATCATGTAGAAATTAACTTAATACCACAGCTCAATTATAGTAAAACTTCTTGCCTGTTCTGAAACACACTGAGAAGGAAACAACAGAAATAGGAAATATGCAGACAGAGAAGAGAGGATCTGAAGGAGTGCCATGATGTTGATCAAAGTACTGGAGAACTCAGCCTACAAGGAAAGCCTGAAGGAAGTTAGGTCTCTTCTCCCTCAAGAACAGAAGGCTCAGGGGACCTTGTCACAGTATTGCCAGACCCTGAGCTGCTGTAGGGCAGCTATAAGGAGGACAGAGGTTCTCTTCTCTAAAGAAGCCACATGAAGGGGCAGCAGGTATAAATTGCACTAGAAAACATCTCAACAAAAAAGGATTTTGCAATGAGGACAGTCACTTCACCAGGACAATCTCCCCAGGGACACACCACTGGTGGTTTTTAAGAAGTGATTGGACAGAATGCTGGACAATCTCACCTAAACTCACTTTCTAACTTGGATAGGTTGGATCCCATGATCTTTTGAGGCTCCTTCTAACCTGGGCTGCTCTGGGATTGGATGATTCTGAGGCTAAGAACAGCTCAATTGCATCCTGTAGAATGTTGCCTCAGAAAACACATCCCCTTCTATCTGTGCCAGTTTTATTGCAGTACAATTATTTCAGCTTTCAGCACAATCTGAAAATTAGTTTCCTAATGGCAAACTCCACATGAGCTACAGTAGTTCTATTAGTTTCTCATATCCTTATCACTCTCAGTTTCATGTAACTATTCAGAGAACTCATTAGAAATATGACCTCTTCCTGTAGTGCTTATACCGCCCTTTCCTGTCCACTCTTTATCAAGTTTCCTATTTTACTCAGAACTACTTTACAGCTTACAATACAAGGTTTCAGGCTTGTCAAAATTAATCTGACAGCTAGATGTACAGACCTACTGTAAAAAGTTACTTTTGTTAAAAAAAATTAAACTAATTTAAACAAATTATGTTGCTGATATATCAGTGAGTTCCATTTTCCCTTTCTCAGCTCAAAAGTAAAATTCTTATTCCCCATCAGCAAGGCCTGAGGCAATTCTCATACTTCATTATGTATCATATGGCCACTGAACAGCTCAAACACCAACAGACAAAACTGCAGGCAAAACTCCTGCCACCACAAGAAGCACCATTAGTGCACTGATCAGTGCTTGGACACCTCACCTCAGATTACAGTAATTCAGGTCAGGAGGTTGTATGTAATCAAGATTTGAATAATGGAAGCAGTAAAACTTTCTAAACTTTATGTCTGAAAATACTGACTGACCCTGCCTTTAGCTCTGTTCATAGAGCTGACATTAAAGACCTAAGACTACTGCAATTAAGCTGCTAAAGTTTTCCTTCCAACAGCAAGACTGCAGGGTTGGTGTCTTTGAAATGAACCACAGAAATAGTAATTCAAGTTTACCACCCTGTTAACATACACGGACACTTCCTAACAAGTCTAAATATTTCCTCCTCTTAGCAAGGATCTCTCTGTAGTTTACACCCAAAAAATGGATTACAGAAAGCAGATAAGCATTAGAAATATCAGGACCAGTTATACATACTAGATAAAATTAACATGCTTCAACAATGATGTGCCATACAACTAAATCTCTTGCACGACATTCCTTCAGTCCCTAGAAAATAGATGCATTATTGACAACTTACAGATGGAAAACAAATTCCATTTCTAAAGGAACTGTCAGCCACTGACAGCTGACAATAAGCATCCCTACACCGCAAAATTGCTAAAACTTGTTCTAATGAGGTCATACATTCTACAATGAGGGCAGTATTACATACCTTGTGCAAGCATGTTAAACTCCAAGAACAGTGCTATGTGATAAAGCTCCATGGCTTCTTCAGCCCTAGTCATGTTTAGTTTTCCTGCTACAAGAGCCTGAACTTCACTTAAACTGCCCACCGAAGGACTGGAGTGCAAAACGGAGAGGTCTACCACATCTGTATACATACAGTTCAAAATGACCTTAGCATATTTTTTTGGTATGATAGATTCATCCAATATAATTCTAGTTGGAGTCCGTAGAGTTCGGTCTGTGATTTCTTCACCAGTTCGTATCCTTCTCTGCAGCAAGTGGCGGAAAAAGGGAGACCGTGATGAAATAATAGCTTTGTGTGCTCTGAGCTCCTCATCTAGACAGTTCTGACTTCCACCAAAAGTTTCAACCAAGTCAGAGTTGGATGAAAAGCTAAGAACCACATCGTAGTAGCACATATAATCAAACAGGGCACGCATGTCAACATCTAAGGAATTGGGTGTTCCAAATTCTTCACTAAGCTGCACAAGAATATCAACGTTTTGGAATCGCGAATCCTCCATTCCAAACTCGCCCGTATAAAGGTAGTGTAACAAAGCAGAAAACATAGGCATATCTATGCCAGCTGTGTTAATATCCATTATTATTTCTGCCCCATACTCTGGTGAGGAAGAAAGCAGCGTCTTAAAAAATGGACATCTTGCCGCCAATATCGCACGATGCACAGGAAAACAAGTTTCTTGAAATATTAAATCTACATCGGTACAATATTTGTATTGATAAAGTTCAGCCATGTCTTTTTGTAGCGTCCTGGCTTCTGGTCTTGCCAAATTAGCTTGTAGATAAAGTTCCTTTAAGGCTGATGTTCCTTCGTATTCCTCTACCAACGCGTTAACATCTCTGACATCCCAGCCTGAGAGGAGCTCCCGCATCTGCTTGGCGTGGTCGGCAGAGCGGCTCGATTTCCGACGCTTAATGAATTTCTTCTTGAGGGTGGCAAGGCCAGAGGTTTTCTTTTTCTTGTCTTGAGGTTTCTCGTGGCCATGGTCAAGGCTATACAGCTTTGATTCACAGCCAAAACCTTGATGAGAGTAGGATGATGTCCCTAAAGGCAAAAAGAAAAATTGAACACTTTTATTCTTTATATTTAAAAGGAAGGGCCATAACACCTAAATACTCCATCAATGATTCTGAAAGTTATACAGTTCTTCCTTCTCCTCACATCAGATAATTTCACAACTGAAGCCTTTTCTGGCCATTAAGAACAAAGCCTTTTATTTGCATCTACAAAGTTTGTAGTTTGCTGGGTTTCAATGTGTTTTGGTTTGGTTTTTAATGTTTGGGGTTTTTGTTGTTTGTTTGGTTGGGTTTTTAAAAAAACATACTCAATTTTAAGAACCAAGCAGTGCCAGTTGATGTAGCTCTATAGCATATGGTACACTTATCTAAGTAGGAAGAGAATACTGCAATTTTGACAGTAGAAGTGTAATTGTATTAACTTTTTCAAGGCCTAATATCTCAGTGAAATACTCACAATCCCCCCTTCAAAGTGTTTTCAAAGTCTGTTCTAGCATTAAGTGTCACTAAAACAACAGACACATACCTGGTATCAGATAGCTACAGTCACAACAGAAGAAGAGAGAACACAGTACCAAAACACTCAGGGATTATTTACAGAGATAATTTAGAAAGAAAAGTAAAAATCCTGTCGTGCAATAATCAAGTAATGCCAAAGTCAGACACATAAAATGGATTCCTTTCTACAGAACTACAAATACTCATTTGTGCATACACACCATCAAAAAAAATATGGAGAATGGAAATTTTACTGTATTATTGAACATTTCCTGTGAACAGAGCATTATACAATTAAAGTATACATATAATTATTTTTCTTCTCAAAAATAATTTATAGGGAAATTTTATTAGGAACTAATACTGATAGCAATTGAGGAAAAAAGGAATTAGAATCTGCACTTCAACAAGTAATGGACAACCAAAGTAGTGTTTTAGGGGGGAAAAAGGGAGTTAAAAAACCATAGCTTTAATGTGAGAGTCATGCTCTGTTTAAGGGTTATTTTCTAATTCAAGTTTATTTACAGAGCTTTCACTCTAAGCCAGATGGTGAAGAACCTCAAACATGATAAGAAAAAAGGAAGTACACAAACCAAACTCCCACTTCTGGACCAAAGAAGAATCAGAAGAAAACATTTGCAAATGCTACACAGATCAATAACAATCACAGGTTCATCGGAAATAGTATTTGTCTCTTTTCTGTCAGGAATAGTTCATGTTTCTGTTAGTACACTTGTGCAGCTTCACTATTTGTTAACTTTTTTTTAATCTTCCAAAGTCCACCCTAGAACCAGAACTTCTGGGGCCTTTTACAATGTGTTCTATCACTGGAGTCTCACAGCTCCACCTGTAACAGGCAGATTTGCTGTGATGCTGTTTTGCGATGCTGTTTTACAGTGATGTTATGGCCCAGTCTGACAAAACACAGGGCATTTAGTTACCATGTAATTTCAAGTATTTCCTGACCTTTGAAAGACACAGTACTAATTCAAAGCTGTATTTGAGACTAAGGTAGCTGTAGCAACCTAACAATTCTATAAATTGTTTTATTGTTTAAGCCTCAATAACTAAATAACTTACACAGTGGCTTTTACGTCAAGCTAATTAAAACTCCCACAAACCATGCAATGCAGTGGTTTTATGATTCTTCAATTAGTAAAAACTTTGAGAAAGAACTTGGTTTTATTTGAGGAAAGACATCTAACCATTTTATCCAAGTTTAAAATTTGCTTGATCATGCAACATGCTATTAACAATACTGAAATTTCAAGAAGTGAAAAGAATATCAATTTAAATGAAAATAATGGGAGTAACTCAAGACAACTTCAACAAAGAGCTTGTGCTGCAAAATCCACCATAAAAATCCTTCCACATGCTATACTAAATATGACAATGGAAAAGTAGAGCTTCAGCCTCCTGCTGATAGAGACAAGTGTAGAATTCCTCCTCCATTGAAAGCAGTACATTTCACAATAGAAGCATAACTACACTTTGGTCACTCTATAACGACAGATTCTCTTGCCAGAGAACATGCCAGATCATTTCTATTTGAAGTACGTTGGATTCTGATGGCAAATCTGAGTGCAGAACATTCTCTAACATTTCACTAAAGGAAAACTAGGACACGGCAAGTCTCAATTTCCTTCTTCCCTACAGGCTGCTGTGAGGTATTACTTGCACATGAATCACCACAAAATACTAAAACGCCATTCAAACCTTTGTGTACCCTGAGCTACTTAAAAGATTTAACTCTGGATGTACTGCAAACAGTGCTATTAACCCTTACCCACAGATAAAGCACTGCTACAAAAGCACCACCACACAACTGCTTTTTGTAAGAAACAGAGATGCACCATCATAGCCTCTCTGGGTTCACAACAGCTGCTGGCCCCATATCCCTCAAAGAAAATCTGGAAGAGAATGTTCTTGGGCTGCCTGTATTCCTTCATAAGGTAGCAGCATTAAAAGTAGGAAAAAAATTAATTATTCCTCAGCACTATACTGAAAGGTATCAATCTATTAAATGCTGTTCAAAAGCAATTGCTACTTCATGCCCCTAGACCATACCCAGCTAGGGACAAATATTTACAGAAACAGATGACTGCCAAGGAGAGCTGCTTGGGAACTTGACAATGAAAAATGGGATCTGTTTAGTTCTTTGCATGCCCACACATTATAATATCTAATTATAGAGCTCTATATAAAAAAGCAAACATCTTGAACAGATGTACCACCCTAGGAAATGGTGTGAAATCCTCCCCCTGAATGCTGCAGACAAAACAGCAAGAAGATGACTAATTAAGCTTTTGCTAAAACAAAAGCATTATTTCCAGTAAGTGCACTACACTATTTTTAGTGATTTATCTCCTCTTCATAAACTATAAGCAAACTAGGATGAAGTCAACTAACAATAGGAGCTCACACTATGAAACTACTGCGCTTTGCCCATATCCATTCTCAGACTTCAGCACTCATCCTACATTTAGCATGAAACACAGTGCAGTGCTTTAATGGCAAAGTAGCATGTCTAAAACAAACCTACAGGCCTAAATCCAATTTCCAGGAATAAGGCAATTAATACATATTATACAGCTATTCTAACTCTGTCCTCCAGATCTGCTTTAGGGCAGTGAATAGATCTAATGCCTTCTACATAAAAAACCTCACAACACAGACACTCCGCCCCACTCCCCCCTAACAAACAAAAACCCCACAACACCTAAACACCCAAACATGTAAAAGCTGATTTACCATTAAAACATTAGTATTAGCAAATGATGAAAACCTCAGCTATCAATTTTAGGATACACCTATTTTCTGCTGAGACAGCTACAAAAACCAATAATGGAAACAAAAATCAAAACGAGAAAGAGCCAAATGCCACTAAGTGAGAAGAAGAGATGTATCCATGTGATGTAGATAGCACACTCATGGAACCCCATAATATCAGGATATTTTCAGCAAGAATTTTACCCAGAAAGCTCATCTGCCTTCCCTAAGATGAGACAAGCACATGGTTTTAGGCTTTCCTCAAAAAGAGTCTCAGCCACAATTTCCCATAGGTTATGAGGGTCAGTAAATTCTTGTGACATACTACATAATGGGTTTCTACTTTGAGTTTAATAACAAAGAGCATCAACTAAACCTTCCACATATCATGTAGAAAGTTTCTTGGGAATTTAATGTAGCCTTTGGAAATCTCTTCAAATCTGCTCAAAAGGTGTTTCAGACTGCAAATCTGCCTGTTTCAAGGCCTCTAAGGGTTTCTCTTCACTCAATATAGGGGAAGATTAAAAAACACCAAGACATGTAAGAGAAGCATTTTAGCCACCTTTTAGAAAGCACATATGCAGACTGGAGCAAATCTTTTACTAGTTAGGTATGATACACTGAAAATACATAAACCCTGGAGGGGAACTTTACAGCATGAATATCCATGATGTTAGGACTAAAAGTTCTTCCTTGACATGCTGTGACAGCACACACATCCTTAAATGTAACAGTTTGTGATCTGTCCTCAAATGAGACAGACCTCAGAGCCAGGAATGCTATGAAAGCTGAGAAAAAAAGAGAAAATTTACAAAGTGAGTCAATTTTTCCTCTGCTAAGGATATCATTCTGCTTTCAACGGTGATTAAAAAGAGAAGTAACACTGAATATCAATAACTACTTATGCAGTGTTGCAAGCTGAAGCATAAAGGAGAAAAGCATTTATAAACTATTGATGTTATTTACTGCTAAGATCATTCTTCAGGCTGTCAGGGTTGAGTTTTTTTTAAGGAATATTTATCTTCTCAGAGACTGCCTTCTTTCAGATTCATAACATAGCTGTTTATTATTTATAGTATGACAGTACTTAGATCTACACTGAGGTCTCTTTGTACTAGACTGAAAAACACATAAAGGTAATGGCTGCCCCAGTTATGACTAGGATGAGAAAATACTTTCTTAAGGGCACTTCAACACATGTCTCCAGCTAAGCAAAGTCCTGGCTTGCAAATAACACTGTTATGACAGTAAGCACCCCCTTTCCCATTTACAGAAACAGGAAAAGGAAGAGAAGCTTATTTGTTACTTTAACAGGTTTATTACCAGAGATATCCCTTCTAGCAGTAGGGAGGTAATTCACTTGGACACAATGTCAATATTACAATGAATACTGATGATCAAGGCTTTTACATGCTCTGACACAGTTTGACAGAAATTCTGAGGAAGAGCAGAAAACAGTATGAGTATTAACAGAAAGTGACCGCTCTTGAACCAGGAAAACTAGCATGCATGGCTTAATTATAAAAAAGCTCCACTTATATTATTTAAATAATCTGGCAACTGTTTACTGGCAAAAGGCAGATCAACTCATTGCACACAGAGGCCAAACAGATGGACAGTACTGAATTTCATGCACGATTGAGCTTGAATGGATTCAAACTGGTGACCTAGAAAATAGCAGCTCTCCATAACATTTCTGCAAGCAAATCAAATCCAGTACATTCACAATCCACCAAGCCATTTATGAAAGTGACAAGATAACTGAAAAGAGTTACCTATGAATGTCTGTTGTGCCTGTGAATTTCCCCCTACCCTTGGGGAACACGAGTGAGGGTAGTTTGATGCATTAGCACCCATTTTCTTCAGTCACTCAGGCATTCCGCCTGCTGGCTCTTCAATGTATAATCCCATAATCCTTTAGAAATCTTCAATCCCAGGTCCAGCGTCCTGTTCCTCCATTTCTGAAGAACAAAAACACCAATAAGGTAACTTCATTATTTGTCACTAAATGTTACATGATTTAGATAAAACAAACTCAGCTTCCAGCACACAGTATTTTCATAAAATAAAACCTCAAACACTTTGAAGATACCCTTTTATTTGAATGATTAAACCAAGACCAGAAACATTGTTTACCCCACAAGAACCTGTAATGTTCCAAACTATTCACAAATCATATGATAAATTGCAACATGGAACAGGATGGCTATCAAATTTTTAGCTAAGAAATTTTCAAGGAGAACTTGGTCTAGACTAGGTATTCTCCTTTGACTATACCAAGAGCGACTTTTCATGCATGTTTACACCTATTCCCACATGGTTAAAAAATTCCAAATTGAATTATACTGGTTGAGAAAGCTAAATAAGCTAGTCCTGATGGAGATTATAACATCATTACTTATTTCAGCTGCATTTTTATTCATTATATTTACACAGTTCTCATTCATTACTGCTTTTCAAATTTAGAATTGAGAAGACCTAGAAGTACATTTACAATAGTAAAAAAAGGCATTTAAGGATTCATGAAAGGTTTTTTTGGCCATTTGAAAACATCTTTGAAATTAGTTCTGAGGTGAATTGAACAAGGATTCATTGCTAATGTACAACAAAGTCATTCTAATTTATTCCAATATTAGCAGTGTTAAAATATTAATACTGAAAAATAAAAATTACCACATGAAGAACAACTGTCATCTTGCGTCCCCTTTCAAAATACAAACTTGAAAATAAAGAATAACAGAAAGGTAAAGTCTATGCTAAGAATTTTTTAGATTCCCTTGAATATTGTGAACACATATGGATTTGCTATATGCTTTTGAATAGTTTTCCTTTCTTGGTAGTCTCTGGCATGTTAAATTGGCTAAGAAAGCAACATACAAGTGCATGTTTCAAAGTGCAGATCCTGGGGAGCAGAAAGTGAGAGACAGGCCAGGAAAAAAAGGCTGCAAATTGCTTTAGGCACAGAGGTGAGGGGAACAAGTGCTCCAGGATTTGAGGGCTGGGTACATGAGGAGGAAGAGTAGGGAAGGGTTTGAAAGCCATGTCTGTAAAGCCAGGTTATCAGGCAGAATTGCTGCTCTGGTGTGTGCATATCCCAGGGTGGCCTCACGCAGCTGCAGCCTGCTGAGCACCAGTGCAGCTCTGCTAGGGCAGGAGACACGACCATGAACCACCACAGCAGCTTTCCAGCAACGTCCAGGCCTGTAAATGAGCCAAGGGAGCTGCCATGCCTGCCCTCCCCAGCCACACAGCCAGGGCACCTCAACTGCATGGAATCTTGAACGGGCCTCCATGCAGATCCAGCTTGCTACACATCAGGAAACAAAGATAACACACCCTCCTACACGAACAGAAGCCTACTCAGGATGAAGACAGAGCCAGAGAACACACAAAACATCACACCAGCAAATACCGGTAAATCTTCTCAGCAAACACAAGGTGTTGGATTAGTTCAGTGTTAGCCATTGCATGCACTCATCTTCTCCCCTGTGCAGAAATAAGCTATTCAAAGATTACTGAATCCATATGGTGTGGATCTCTACTTCATTTCTGAAAAACTTCACTGACTTTAGAAAAAACACTTAGAAAATAAACTCATTAAAACAGTGAAGCTCCAAGCGATTTCTATACGCACCAAGAATATGTTCCTTAAATGTGGCATAAATTTCTAGATGGAATTAGTTACACCCAGGACAAACTTTGTGAAGGCAAAAGTCACCTTTCAGTTTAAATGCTAACTTGCTTACAGGTAAAGGCTAGCAACGTGAGCAGATATGCCAACAACTTCCCTTTCCTCACCTAAAATTGGACTTGGTTCATTTGGACTTGAGTCCTGAAATAATGCCATTGTTATTCCACTTTTCAGCTGTGGTGTGATAATTTGTCTACTGGATGTCTACTAATAGTTTTCAGTTCTTCCTGACACAGGAAAGAGCCCCGGAGCTAAGTGAAAGAGAGCAGAAAAAAAGAAGTGTTGGGCTTTTTTTTTTTTTTTTTTAATAAATAAGCACTCAATATTCAGAACCAAGTCCCTGGTTCACTAAATTTAGAATACATAACTTCCATGCACTGCTAAGTCATCTGTGTGCAGGCTGATTTCTTAAGAGTATTTTGCAACTTGAATTCAAACATTTTGTAGTTCATAAAGTGTATTGGGCCCCATGGCTCAAAACCAATCATACCTTTAGTTCCACAAGTGTCCTTAACCTCATGTATCAACTGAAAGTACATTTATTTTTTAATACAGCACTAAATTTTACAAGATAATATTATATAACCCATGTTGCATTTCCCAGAAAATTTAGCTAGCACCAGAGGTGAACTCACTCCTGGCAGAAGCCCTGCCTTCCTCTCTTCATTCTCATACCCACTTTTCCTACCTTGTTGGTTCTGTCCCAAGTAGTTTGTAAATCAGATGAACTGACCCACATTACAGGCAACATGAACAAGAAGTTGGAACAGTATCAGCCACCCAATTTGTTTGTTAGGGCATCACTCGAATACTTGCACTACTGCATCTTTTGACAGCAAAGTGTACTTGAACTACCCATGGATTTAGATGCCTTTTTTTGGTTTGGTTGCTATTGTCCACTTCAGCCTCTGTACTGAACACAACCTACCTGAACAGCAGTTATCTAACACATAACTAGCTGAGTCCAGTCAATACAACTCAGCTACTACAAAAATGCCAAGTCAAGAATACAGCTTCTCCACAGTGAAAGGCACTTGTAAAAGGAAGGGAAAAACTCCAAAACCACAAACAATTAGATCTTTAGCTTCAAAAGGAAAGACAGATTTTGTCTTTTCTTGCAGAAGTTATCCCGCATACCAAAAGTTCCCTTATTTCAGCTTATCTGAAGAATTTTTAAATTGCATCTTGGCCTCAGGATACACCCATGGAATTTTGTTTTAAAAACCACCATTAGGTGAGCTTTTTCTTTACTTTTTATTAAAAGCCTGCATGCATCCCCATAAGCCTTACCACAGTGAAACTAAATTCAACATCTGCTGACCAAGTGAAGCAGTTGTTGAGGGCAGTGACGCACGTACAGATGTGTTTGAACGTACACATATACACAGCCAAGGAGTTCAACTATGTCAAAGCTTGTTTAAAAAAGCCTGTACTGCAAAAAAAGTACATTGAGTGTGTTATATGAAATGAGGAAGTTAACAGAAACCAAAATTACCACTCTAAATCCTACAAAACAGCACAAAAGTGACTTTCAGATTATACTGATACTCAGAATAAAATTTAAAATAAGCACAAGACTGCTTAAAGGTTTCAGCCTGAAATAAATTTCTCAGTCTTCTCAATATTTGTCACACTGAACCTAAAATCCTAAGAAGCTAGATGACATGCATCTGAGGTATCTGGGCTGACAGCCAGGTATTCCTGGACTGGGAATTTTGATTTAACAAAAAGTCTCTGTACAGAATGGACTTTGGGTAACAGTGACACTTTGTTTATATCATCACTCAATACAAATGTTTCATAAAATTTCCTGTAAATCACTGGGATCCAATTGATATAAAGGGCAAAGTCAAGAGTACTACAACAGGTTTTACAACCACTTGATTTTTCCCCTGTAAAATTTTAAGACCTTTGTATTTCTTTTGGAGTTGCTGCCATAGGATTATGCAATAGCATAATATTAAAACCAAAGTAAGAAATTATATCAAGTACCTGCACATACCTGTACCAACATGGTATTTCAGGTTTTCATTTTACCTAACATGCTTTAAATTTACAATGAGTAAATGACAACCCAGGCATCATAAGAACAACTTATTCACATTTGCTTAGTTTTTTATACAGTCCAAAAATGCCAGGCTATTTTGCCCCAACAGCTCTTTTCGAGTAACAAGCACAACTTTACTGCAAGATGAGATGACAAGATGCAGCGATCAAAAGCACCAACCCTAGTAAGGAAACACATCAACTAAATTTCAGCAAGGTTAAACTTATTCCCATAGAAGTTAGGTAGATCAACTAAAACAGAAAGAACTTGTGAGAATGGACCATTGCTATCATGCCCAGAGTGTATCCCACCAGCCTTAACATCCTGAACCTGCTTCCAGCAGAACAGTGATCTGGTGGCCAACAGAGAGCCCTGAGCCATCCCAAAGTGATCCAGGAACAATCCCATGCTCAGAAGAACAGAAGTTCCCATCCACTGGGAAGTTTCCATGCTGGTTGTCATGCAGTACACTGCTGGAATTACAAGCCAACAACATCCAAAGGCACAAGCTCTTAAAAATGAAGACAAAGTTGCTCGTGGCTAGAGCTCCAACTGCTTGTTCAGACATGCATGGAGTATTTACCTCAACTTCCTTGGAGAAAGTGGTTCTCCAAGTAAGAGGAGTTGACAGGAACTGAGTGCTACTTGTCCTGACCCTCCTCTTTTTCCATGGATGGGACACTCAGAGGTACTGGCACATTCTCAGATTTTGTGGAGGACAAGTCTCCAGTCTTGGAAGAGTACATGCTAAAGGACTGAATGCATATGGGACAGTGAACCTTAAAGAAATCCTGTAACTGGCAAGTGATTTTCTGTTCAAAGGAAACAAATGAAATTTGAAGGCTCAGTTGATTATGCCTGACACACATGCAAATCCACACAAAGCCTATTTTGACTCCTTTTTATAATCAGGTCAAACAATCAACCTTTATCATTATTCCAAATTAACTGGATGATACAGTAGTAAGATGCAACTGCAACAGCTGAAAGGTTGTGGTTTGGATCAGTTCTGTACAAATATAAAAAATGGCTAATGTTCTACACAACATGGGCTAATGAATCTGTGTCATTTCATTATTCACTGCATTGGAAAGAAAGAAAAATGCAGTAAGGAAAAGCACCAGAACTTAAGCCACATCAGCAGTTACCAGCTCAAGAGGGCAAGAAAAACCAGATATAACGGGATTATGAAAGTGACTGCATTACTCAGTCTTTGCTGAGAATCATGTGTTCCAGCTATCACAAAGAACCCTTTCTTATAGTTAAGCATGAAATTTACAGCATTTTCTCTTCCATGAAGTAGTATGCTTCTCCATCAAGAAGTTCTTTCAAAACAGAGGTGATAAAAACACCACAACAGTCCTAGCTTTTTATTTCTACATTTGTTGAGAATCACTGGACTGAGTTGTAGTGGAGAAAACCCACCAACAAACAACCTGTACTGATTTTCAACATTTTCTCTGAGGAATTTGAGTGAAAGTTAAAAGAACTATGCTCAAACCGAGCACAAAGGTGTAGTCTTGAAGATACACACACTTCAGAATTTGAAAACACTGAGCAGCATTTCAACAGTTGTAAAAAACCCACAGAACTTACAGGAAAAAAAAACCTCTTTTCAATGCTGGCTTTGCACACAGTGCTCAAAGCAGTATTTATGATGATCAGCAAAGCAACTTCAAGTATGATATGAACATGTCACACCATAAAATAAATAAATAATGTCATTAACAGGGACTGACAGGTCAAATCACTAACAGCAGTGGGGAGGCGGGGGACATCAACATATTTAGATTCCTCTACACACAAAAAATTCCAGCAGCTAAAAAGTTCAAACACATAAAGCACACAGAGACTAACTGAATTGCATCAGTACAATCCTGTATGGAACAGGCTGTTCCTCCCAAGCAACTTAAATGTCCTCATATACCAGCAAATAAATTTTCATCTCTCCACATCAGTGATTCTTACAGTTAGTTGCAAAACCACACTAATACACTAAAAGTCTATTCTGATTTTTAACATTCATATGAAAGACTCAAGTAATGCTCTTGAAGATGAATTCAAAACACTTCTTTCAGATAAATGAGCAAGAGCTCATTTATGGCCCTCTAGGACTCTCTTGAAGGGAAATGACAGCATGTATTCTTCAATGACTCCATTTTTTCACAAGTTTACTTGAAAGGAACATTATCTGATTTAGATAAAAACATAATTAAATCTACTTTATAAGAAAATCAGAAAAATCCTATCCACCAAATCTTTATCAATATCACTAAACAGAGTAATTAGGTATGAACATATCCATTTACAGGAAAATGAGGATAATTAATTTTAGCCAGTCTAGAATAATTGCAGCATAGTCTGATATACTGTGATGAATTCTGAGGAGTCTAAATGTGTTTCAAAAGGCCTCTTATGAGCAAAACTTACCCACTTGGTTTTTTTTTTTTTTTAGGAACGGCAAATATTCTTTGGTTTACATATACAAACACATCAGTTGGTTAAGACAAAAAAAGGAACTTCAAAATAACATGAAAAGTACCTCAGAAAAAGGAACAGACTTTTTTTTTCTTTTTTTTAAAGTAGCCTGCATTATTTCTTTCAATCAAAGTCCAGGCCAACACTTTGTCTTGTCAGGCAGCTACCTAACTCATGGAGATTTCAGCTGCATTCAACCTTGGATACTGAGGTAAGACCACTGTCCTCCTCAGTGTGCCTCCAGATAATGACTGCCCATTATTGCAGCAATATCCATGGTCACCTGTTCTTTTTCCCCCTCTGGAAAAGGCAAAAGTGGAGCAGAAGTAAAAACCTTCCACATGAAACTCTACCACCTTTACAGAGTCCATTTCACAGGCTTCTTATCCCCGTACTGTTTATCTGTCAACAGGATTGCTGCTTCTTCTGGAACAGGGCAAGCAGTCTTTCATCTCCACAGTCCTCTATCTCCAAAGAATTTTATTCCATTTAGTCTGAGAGTGCCTTCCAAAGATCCCTCCGTGTCTCATTAAGAAAGGGAATTCCTCCTCTTGCTCAAGCTGTGACCCAGCCACAACACAAAATCCTGTTTTCAATTAACAAATCTACTAATATGGGAAAATCCTGGCTCAAACCCCAATCATATGGAAGATCCATACACCCTACAGTTTCCCTTGTACTGGAGTTATTTTCCCCTTTTATCCAGGCCCAATTATTTCACAGAAAGCCATTTACTCTGAATGAGGACGTGGGAGTTTCCTGTACACAACAGTGCCTGTAAATTCAGTGCACAGTCACACACACATTTCCTCTGAGAACATGCTCTGCCTCTGGGAGTGCATTAGAGTAACTCACAGGGCAATCCCAGACACTGCTCTGTGCCTACCTCAGCAGCAAGCAGCACCCACCCTATCTTATGACTTACTATTTTCAACTCACCTTCACAAAGCAACCTTTTGATCACTCAGCTTTAGCTCCCTTATTAATTTCCGCAGCCTGAGTCATCTCTGGTGATGACACTGCTTGGGGTTTTCACAACAATAGCTCCAACATCAAAGCAAACTAAAAAGTCTTGCACCCACATATTGATCAGCCTTCCCATGAAGGTGGACTCTTTTAATAGATCAGAAGAAAAATTACTTGTATCTTACTTTGGCTGCAATCAACTCTTCATCCTGCCAGCCAGTCACTGTATCAGTAAAAACATCTTGTGACAATTCTGTTGCTTGGAACATCATTCCTCATGACTACAGTGTTTCTATACAATACTCTTCCTTTATACTCAAGCCTCCAAGATGCTTGGTAACAATACACAGCTCATCTATTTGCACTGAAACCCCTGCCTGTGGCTAGAAACTGCCATTACCAATATTGCTGTATATCCAAAACAATTTTCTCAACACTTCAGGCCTTAATACATCACCATTCATTTTCTTCTGTACACCATCCTCTCTGTGGGTCCTTTTGTCATCACACAACAGGAGTTTCACCCACTCAGCCTCTTCTCTTTGACAAAACAAGTTTGAAGTATTGGCTGCTAGCATCATTTCTTACACATTTAACACTAATGGATACATCTATACTCAACAGAAAAACTGGAAGGGGGAACATGAAAACATGTGGTAAAAACTCAAAAAGCAATCTAGTCCAGTCATTTCATGAGACATGAGGAATTTTATTAAAGAAACACTGATTTTCCTCATTGAGGAGCATTAAGTCACAGCCATAAAATTAACTCATTACAGCTACAGTTTGAATACTTTCAACAGTAAGCCACAAGCCACGACAAGTCCTGCATCCAATAAAACCACAGTTGCAATCTGGATTCAAAATGCATTATTTGGTGTACACAAACCTAAGCTGGTTCACCAACACTGGTTCCACACACATTTCTTCAGTGCCAGTGCTCACCACAGCTACCACCAGATCTCCCCAAAGCTCCTCCATTGTGTCAGCAACCAAACACAGGAATTCTCTTCTGTGAGACTTTCTTCTCCCTAGTGTAGTCAGTTCCCTGCACCAGTTTACCAAATGGCTCAAGGAACCCAGATGACGCCACAGAGAAGGAAGAACAGCAAGAAAAGGTTACTTTGCTCCCCACAATCAAACACAACATTCAGTTTGACTAATACTCAGTAGACACAGTCTTCAAAAAATAAACACTGCCAGTCCCCACACACCTATTCCTGCAGCAGAGCTGTACCTCCTCACTGCAGCAGACATTTGGAAAGCCATGCAAGTCCTGACTGGACCGTGTTTGTTTTCACTTGATCCTTTGGTGTGGCTGCTCCAGCTGCTGCCCAAGTACAGCACTGCCTCAATCTTCACTCAGCCAAATACCACTGTCAATGGAAACATCTTACTTTAAGTGGGCAGCTATAATACCACCTTTGCAATACACTTTTCCTCTCCAGAGCTCCTAAAAAATTAACAGTAGGAAAAATCACCTGCAAAGCTAGGGCAGTCCTAGCAGAGAAAGGCAATTTAGATAGCAGCAGCTACTGCTGGGATTCACTAGTACAGAGCTCCCAGTATCCAGGTGGCTGATTGCTGCTTCTTTGGCCTGTATTTATTTTCCTCTGTATCTGTGCAGTTTGTTCCCTTCCTGGTGAACAACACTTCACGTAGCAGCCATCACTACTAAAGAGGTCCATGGGAGCTGCTGCTTTTTTGAATGCTTGGATGATTTTAAATTTGCAGTGCCAGAATATACATGCATCTAGGTATTACTCATATAGGAAAAAATACAAAGCCAAGCCTATGTGAATTTTAAATATATTCCCTTCAATGCAGTGAGCTCATCCTCTGACAGAGAGAAGATAACATGTATGCAGGACTCACTGCCTGTCAGCTCTTCACAGGTACACCAGGGTGATCTGATACTACCACCAAAGTCAAACTAACAGGGAACTGTACTTTTCCCTCACACTCCATCCTGCCAAGCGGTTTTCTTGCTCCCCCTCACACTGCATACAGAGATTATATGATCACAAACCAAGTCATTTCAAATGGCTGATCCATCTTCCCACTGCTGGAGAGAGTGGCAGATAACAGACAGGAAGAGGGAACTCCAGCACGTTTGCCTGACAGGCAGCTAAAACTGGAATAGGATCTCACGGCTCTCAATATGAAGAGAGCAGACTACTCCCATCAGACTGCCTCCCAACTCCCCAAAACCATACCCTTGCAGTCATGCTTTCTGTTCTCTCTTCAAGTCACCCTGGCCTGGCAACAGATGTGACACTCACATTTTCCCAAGTCTATTTTGTCCACTGCTGCAGGAAGCAATACAAAATCAATTTGTAAAATTCATTGTACATGGTATTTACACAACAGCTGACTTATCTGAGACCATGTAACCTGGTTATGTACTTCTGTCTCCCTGAGCAAAGGTGAAATCCCTGGTCAAAGCCACAGAACATTTTCCTTGTATTTAGAGGTTTTTAAGACACCCTCCCCCCCACAACTAACACAATGATCTTATACCTGTTCTCATAAATCAATTACATCTGTATATACTAAGATTTAACAGTTACTTAAAAACTTACGCATTCGAAAGATGTCCCCATTGGCTGGACTCTTCTGCAATTAATTTAAATTCATTAACTTCAGCAGAAATTTTTTAAGAGCCACACTGATACTACCAACTAACACTTATAACACCTGATGCCAAGAAATTTTTCTATGCTGTATACTTCAAAGATTTCAGCCATTCTGAAAATAGTAGCAAAATACATTAATACTGCAATATTTTCCCTCAAAAGTTATACCAGTAACTTCAGTTTCAGTAGTTATCTTCATTAATACCTACATTTAGATTCCATAAAAGTGGAGCAAGAACTAAAAGCTCACAAATTTTAAGGAATGTCCTGCCCAAAACTACAGGAATTCATTTCAGAAAACATACTTTCTCAGTGATAAAAGAAATCAATTAAGGAAGGAAAGGCTTAGTCAGAAAACCAGACTAGTACTTAGCCTACAATTAAGTTGGAGCTTTGTTTACATTTTCCCCTTGGCAAGAAAAGGAAGTTATGTCTTCCACATTTCCTGCAACAAGCTCTCTCTGCACTTCCAAAGCACTTTTTTGTTCTGTAACATGAATATGCAAGTTTTACAGAACAGTCAAAAGAGCATCACGAACGTTGACATAACGTTGTTTCTGAAAACAGAGGCACCAATCATGTACACATTTAATTTCATTAATTCAGCAACATCCACACATAACTCATGAATACAGACTTTTAAAGGCAGCAGAGTTAGAAAAGCTTATGGGGTGGTTTCTTGTTTAACTATTTGCTAAGGCAAATCTGCCCTTTGAGCAGACTGCTGACATGCTGCCTTAACTCTTCCTTCTCTCCCCACAAGATCTGAAGCTTTTCAGATGTCCCAGAATACTAAAAAAATAACTGGATTTTTCAAAGAAATAAACCAAAACTTTTAGGAGAAAAGCAAAATTCCCCCCCAAAAAAAAAAAAAAAAAAAAAATCTCACTTCCCTCTCTCTATCTAGATGATCATTCCCACTCAACTCTCCTTTCATGTTCAATGAACAGAACAGTTTTTAGCTGGATCACTTTCCAGATTAACAAAAAATGAAAGGTTCATTTCAATAAGGAAACACATCAATCTTGTATATGTGGAAAAAAGGGCAAGTTCCCTTTCCTTCCAAACATAAAACAAGGATGAAACTCCAGATCCACAAGATATTTAAATAAAAGCACCCTCATTACTATTGAAGATTGCAAGTGCCTGATATAACTGAGCTTTGATGTAGCTAACACTCAGTCACAAAATGTGGCACTTTCCAATTTAATTCGCCAGCAAAAATAAGCTGGTAGCTAAAAAACAGAATGAGGGAAGAAGGGAAGGAGGAGAAAGGACAGCAGATGCCCAAGGTAGTGGTGGGGAAATACCTAGATCAGCACAAGTCTGCTAATCCAAAGGGGAAACTTGGAGCCAATAATTAACTGAGAAATTATGCAGTAACAAAATTACCTCAGATGTTCTCAGCAGAGAAATTCAAATGTCTTGAGAAACTCAGAACAAGACACGACAAATTTTACTTTACTTGTAGTGGAAAAGCCCTGAGTAGTATGAACAGATATTTTAGCAAGTTTGTAATAAGACTGTACTTCTGATTAACATCATTTTCAGAAGACATGTAATTTAAGCTTTAAAACCAACTTCAAGTAGCAATTGCCCCGGCTCTAACATCAAAGACTGCAGTCAACTGCAGTTAAAGACAAGCAGCTTTGATGCACTGCAGAAATACTTATGAGAGTCACTTTACCACAGGTTACCAGGTCTTCAGATCCATGCCTAGAACTACAAAATACAATTAGACAGGCCTCATACAGCATGTTAACCTTACTGTGTTAGAAGGATATTTTGGCATTTCAAGTCCAAATACACATTTCCAGAAGTGCTTAATGGAGGACTAAACCCTAAAGAGATTTTAATGACCAAATAAGAAGCTGAAGGTACTTTTTGACCTAAATAATGTACCTTTTAATGTATTTTTAAGAAAGGATACATCAAATTATTCTCTTAAATATTATCTTTGGCCATACAAAAAAACCTCCAAAAACCAAAATAGTCAGCCAAGATGGGATTTGAGAATTTAAAGAATTTAAATGTGTGTTTAAACACACATTCTTATCCAAAATTTAGATAAGCTAATCACTCATGAAAATAAACTGCAGAGAAGATGGAGATACTTGATACACTGGGAGTGTGGGGGGCTCACAGGGACACTGAGTAGTCCCTCATGCTGTCACACAGGTTCCTCTGCAGAGATTATGGGCTTGCACGCAGCTCCCAGTAACAACTGCTGCCCCTCAGTACTGACACAACCCAGGTTATTCCTCCCTCAGCACCAAGGCCTACAGTGAGTACTGAGCAACACAAAGCTTCCCATCTCCAGCATGCATTTTGTCAATTCAGCATTCTTACACCCTGCTTGTCACTGTGGTAGAATAAAAAACAATTTCAAAGGCTTCCTAGAAGTACCTCATTATAGACTGGCAAAGGCATTTTCAACTTAAAATGACAGTATAAGCAACTTGATGTATTTCAGAGAGCAGCAGTCACTACTAGAATGACTGCAAAGAAATCCATGAACCTATTAACATTATATTCTCTACCTGCATCCTAGACATTTTATATGCATTTCACTTCATCTCTCAACATGTCTGAAATTGAGATGACCACTACAGGATGAACCAAGGTTCAAGACATCAGCCTTTAATATAGTCACATGCTTCATTAATCTGGGATTCATCAGGGGTATTTTAAATGGGTAATACAAAATTCCACTGTGTATGCCTATGCTCCTTCCTTCTTCAGGATGAAATCTCCTGGTCATTCAGTTAAGTATCACAAGCAGCTTCAGAGGTTGTTAGTCATCTATGTATTTTAAGACATACATCTGGGTACATGAAGAACTTCAGCACAAGAACTTGTACACTGCAGAATTTAAGTGGATAAACAGCATACTTATCACAGCAGCAGGAAGGCTTTAAAAAAGACATCTTCCTAGACTAAGTCAAAAAAATCACCAAATCCACAACAAACCCAGTTCTAACAGCCAATGAACCACTTCTCCCCCATCTTTACATGAAGAATCATCATTTGAAAAAAGCTAAAGCAGAAGATCAAAAGAGATCAAAGAATAAGGGAGCACCAGTCCACAAAATACTGTCTTGTTGCATTCTGATTGTATTTGTTATGTTAGAATGCTTTTAATTCGCTCTCAAGCAGCTTTTCCAATATTGGGGTCAGGAGAAAAAAAGCATGAAAAGGAACTTTTGTCACTCATACTGATTATTTTTAAAGCACTTAAAATAACCTACCCATTTACAGAAGTGTTTGATATTCTTCACTGCAGTACAGGGATCTGGAATAGCAGATGATAAGCAAAGCAGCACTTCAGTTTCTCACTAATGCAATGTGATCTACTTGGTCACTCAAAAAATACTTCAATTTTCATATAAATAGTTACAAAGTTTTACTCATGTTGGACAGCTTCACAAGACCCTGGTATTCTTGCTCTTTGTATATGAAACCTTGATTAAAATCAGTGGCAGACTATGAGAACAATCTTCTCTCACCCAAGCTGCAGTTTAAAATACACAGGCAAGCACACAAAGATACATTTTACAGCCCTACTGATCCCACCGAGCTTCTGCAAGTTCTAGGTCACAAAATAATAAGCCCAAATAAAGAACTAAGCAGCAGTCACTGATTACATTACTGTTTACATCAACTCCTTTGAGTTTAACCATTCTTACCATCAGCAGAATGGTAAAATGTCCTGATAGTTATCCTGAGACTAGGTTTCAACAGATCTTGGACATGGTTTCCAAATTAGTGCAATCTTGCATATCATTAACTAGCTTGATCTCTCTCCAAAGCACTTCCCACTAGATAATGTCAAAGTTCAGAAGCCATGAAGAAAAAGAGATTAATTTAAAAAAAATCTTAAAAGCTACAAGTTGCCATAATGAAATAGTCCTGTAAGAAAGAGGAGAGAGTAGAAATAAAAAGGCTCTTGAACAATATGGGGAATCACAGTAACTGCAGAACTAGGAAGACATGCTCTAAAAGAGATTTCAGAAAATTAAATTCTACTCTTTATTATTTACTACAGTGGGTTGGAAACAGGGTATGATAGCACAGAAAAGCCAGGATGAATACAAAAAGTCCAGTCTTTTTAATACAGGAAAGACTGAACATACAATGATGTTTGAGTGCCATTAAAAATATACAGTATGAATGATCACTGAGAATTAGGACAAAATCTGAGGACAAAGATCAAATCGGATTTAGAAAATTATCGGTCAGTTAAACAGGTAACAGCTCACACTTGAATGCCAAGTTTGAAAAACAAAGTAAATCACTTAGAAGATACTTCTGAAACATAAAACTGATTTAAGATGTTGTCCAAAACACTATACCTCCACACTTAGTACTGAAAGCTTCTTCTTAATCAGTTTTGACTGCTGTTAATTTTTTTCTTGCATGCTTTAGCACTCAAACATCTAAATAACCAGTTTAAATCCACTGATGATAGAAAATCCCCAACAGGCTGGACATGTCTGCAAGGCCACCAGCAGTTAAAGTTCACATTCAGCAGTGTATGGTGTAAGCTTGCACAACACCTGCACACAATGGAGCAAACAAATCAGATTTAAATTTAACTATGTGTATAGTTAGGTATGTACTTGAATCCAGCACGTCAGGCAACACAGTTCCACCCCAATCCCCTTTACCTCCTGGCCTCACCTCTACCCTGTGCAAACAGACTTTGCACAGCAATGTGGTGAGCCAGATGAAGGATCTGACATGAAGTTATTTTGTGCTTTAGTGGTTTATTTTTCATACAGATCAATTTCCTGAATGTTTCAGAGTGAAGCCATGTAAACAACCCTACCAACACAGCTGAGGGGACAGTGCAGGAAGTAAGGGAAAGCAGCAGTGGACTGAAAGTGTTTAAACCAATTTTGCCACTAAACATCAATCAAGAACCTCATAGGCATCCTTATTATTGTGGGTTCCCCCTGCCAAGGGGATAGGGAACAGAACAGAAAGCAAAGAAAAAACAATGCAGTAAAACTCATGGGTTGAGATAGTACAGTTTAATAATTTAAATAAACCAAAATATAATAATCATATTATAATAACAATTTCAATCTCCTAGTGTCCATTCATTATATAGAAAGCATCATTACAGATGGTATCCTTCTTGGGAGACATGCAGGACAGACTACATGGGTGTAAAATGCAAGACTAGAATCAACTGTGGCATCTGCAGTTCCTTCTTAGAGTTCAGGCATACTAGAAAGCCAATATAGGAAAGAGCATTCTAAAAATCGACAATAGCTTCTGTTCAAAGATTAAAGGATACTGACAAGGCTTATCTTTCAAAGAACCTGGGAAATTAAACAAAGCAATAGCCAGAGGACTCCCTGGAAGCTCACCTAACATATCTGAACTAGGATTCCTGGTCCCCACTGCATGTACAATAAAGTTGTATATCAGGTTTCCAGACTAGTGTGAAAAAATGGGAAAAGCCATTCATGTGGTAACAGAAATCAAAAGTCATCTAAATATGTTAAGAAAAAGCAAACAAGCAACAAGAAATTTAGAGTTAATACTAAAACTTGCAGTTCTGTATCAAGATTTGCTGTAATTCTCATCAGTATCACAAGGAATACAGTTATTTCCTCTTAAGTGCAATCTCACAGTTTCCCTATAGATCTATTTATTGATTAATGTGAACTACACACATCAATATGTCCATAGGATGTTATCATTCATCTCTTTGCCTCTGAAAGGCAGCCACAACTGCCTCGGTCACCACAGTGTACCCAAGACATCAGAAAAAACTCCCCTTTTCTTGCATGTGGTCTGATACATCACGAGCAAACAAGCATCAGGGTGGCAGAGGAGCAAGCAGGGTTAATGTCCCACCTCCTCCTGCGGCCACCTGCAGCAGCCAAGACACCTCGTCACCAATGCAGCTTACTAACAGGACACAAGAAGACATTGTTCCAGCCTAAAATTCATCCCCAACAACCCTGAGATTAATTGTCATCACTGACAATTAATCTGTAAACCTGACACCATGTATATAGGAACTTGAAAGGCTGCTTTCAAAATGAAGACTCAATATTTTGTTGTTAATTCATCAAGCTCTGGCAGTTTCACTGAATTAAATTTAAGAAGCTGGCTGCAAAGGCAGCACATTCTACTCTAATTTAACAGTGAGCAACATATCTTCACAACATAATGTTTGGAGCTTCTCAGACAAGCTTGAAAACTAAGAGGAGAAAAAAAATTTAAATCCCTAAGACAAATCCATGCAAGTCTTCCAGGAGAGCTTATAAAAGTAATTCTATTCCTTCATGTATGAGTCTTGGCAAATCAGTCCATGCCAGCTATAAGCACTACACCAGCACTGTATCTATGACTCAGCAAGGGAATCTGGACATATGAAGAGAATTTACTTACTAATGTAAGAGGCAAGGAGTTTTAAAATGGCAACAACTGCAACAATGCCACAGTAAATGAACCAAGACAACTTCTGGTGTGTATGCTTAAACATAAAAGGAGCACGGTCAGATTAGAATGTCAAACCCATTTATACATTGAAAGTTTGAAAGCAAGTGAAACAATGCTCAGTGCAGCTGAGCTGAAACACAAAGGGTTCAACAGCTGTTTTCATCTCCAGTGAACAAAAACAAACACTGGCTGTACATTTGACACAAAACACTGAGCTCCATTTCCAAGATTACCTGCGTGCAGCCCAACTATGCAAGTCTAACTTTAGAGCTGAATGCAAACCAGTGAGCAATTGGCAGCTTTGTGTTGTAACTTAAGATACAAGCTTGATTTACTGTGACATTCATCATATGTTTACATATAAGCACGAACAGATAGTACTGTTTACATGACACTAATTGACACAGCAAAGTAGCAAGTTCTTAAATGGCTCAATAATGCTTTGGTCCATCAACTGAGACTAGTTTTCTAGTGGATAAATTATTCCAAAAAGGGAGAAAACATCACAACCCATACCTCTGAATTCATTATCTTCACACAGATATTTTACATAATAAGCACTCAGACCTTGCCTTGTAAATATCACGGTCCACAAAATCTGTACATTACTAACAGCCTTCTGTTCCACATCCTCATAAATAACATCTACAGAATTATTTTTGTTACACTGGTAGCAGACTCTTAGTCAACAAGGGTGGAGGAAAAAGTATTTTCATTGAATTCTTAAGCAAAAGGTTCAAATGGAGAAGGATCTAAGAAGAAATTCCCCTCCCTGCACTAGCCTGTGTGAAGAAGGGTACTAACACAGAACTAGGATGAAGTGTTTGAAACAATAAAAGAGTAGCTTAGAAAACTCATCCACTTCCCTGAGATCTTTCAGACAAAGAGGGTAAAGCTTTATCTCCTCAAGCTTTTCAGTGTCTCAACATGAGTTACGAGGTTTAAAAAAATTTTATTTCAACTTCTGTTTTTATTTTCTCAATTTCTAAATGAAAACAGAGCATGCAGTATGTAGCAAAGCCTGAGGTGATCACATCCCAATGGTATATCTGCCAAACACTTTAAATTTGTTATTATATTACATAGGTTTGAAGCAAAGCATCAAGCGACGCTACACTGCCTAAGGTAAATTCTCCCACAAACTATCACTGCATCAACACGTATTTTATTATCCTGCTATCGTATTTTATGTTAGTACTCGACATGTGTGTCATCTTTCACCCAACGGTCTCATATGGGATGGCGGGGAAGAGCAAGTAGAAACACGAACCAACAGAACAGCACTTATCCCACGGGCAGCAGGAATATTCCAGAGGCACATCACCGACAAAGCTCTCCAAGTTTCTCCAGGAGCACCGACCGCGGTAACACCTGTACAGAGAGGAGCGGGGCAGGACCCCCCAGACCCCGCGCCAGCAGCAGCCGCAGCAGTCCCAGGCCAGGGGCACGGGCACGGCACGGGCCGGGCAGAGCGGCCCCGGAGGGAGCCCCGCAGCCACGGCCGCCGCGCTCCCACCGGCCCGGCACGGGCGGAGCTCCGCGGCCACGGAGCACGAGCCCCGCACCAGCTCCGGGGGGAGACGGCTCCGAGCAGCTCTGCAGCTCCGCGGGGAGTGCGCCGGGCGGAGGACAGAGAAGGAGGGAGAGGAGAAGCGAGCGAAAGGGCGGCGAGGCAGGACCCGACAGCGCGGACAGGCACAGCCGAGGCCGCCGCCGCCGCTCCGGAGCGCGGACCCTGCGGGCCGGGAGCGGCACGGGAAGCAAGGCTCCCTCCCGCGGCCCAGCGGAGCTCCAGGTTGGCAGCGGCGCAGCGGGACAAGCCGCCCGCAGCCGGCCCGGCGGGGCGCGCACCGAGTCCCGCCGTGGGGGCGTCGACTGTCTTGCCCCCTCCCCTCCGCCGTCGTGACACCAAGCCCGCGATCCCCTCCCAGCCCAGCTTCCCGCGGTACCTCACCTCCGGCAGCCGCTCGCCGCCGCCATCCTCCCGCTCAGCGCCGCCCGCTCCCGCCCGGCCCCGCTCCGGCCGCCGCCATTTTGCTCCCGAGCCCCAGGCTCGGCCGGGCAGCGGGAGCGCGCACGGCGCCTGCGCGGCGGCGGCGCTGCGGCGCGCGAGCCACGTGGTCCGGGAGGCCGGGCCGGGGCCGGGGCTGAGGAGGCGGGGCCGGGGCTGAGGGGCGGAGCCATGGCTGGGGGGCGGGGCCAGGGCTGAGGGGGCGGGGCCGGGGCTGAGGGGGAGGTGCGGGGCGGGTGGCGCTGCCGGGTCCCGGTGGGTCGGGGAGCTCGGTGAGCTCGGTGCTTTTCCTCGCAGAGCTGCTGTGGGATCGTGGGGAAAAGCGGAGCCCGGCGTGTGTGCCCCTCCCGCCATCCCCGTTCTAACGCCGCGTGCACTGCCTGTATTGCTGTGTGTGTCACATCTCCCAAGCTCGATGCCGTGCCCAGGTGCCGGGCTGGCTGCAGTGTAAGTGGTGTGTCAGCACGTGTTCTTTGTCCTTGAGACTAACGTAAGCTGCTTATATTAAGCCTATGTCTGTCTCCTTGCTTTGCTAAACTGCCGTGAGCTTGTTAGAGGCAGGGCACAGTCAGATTCCAGTTTTATTGTTCATGCTAGGAATATACTGCTCGCCTGGAAATAAACTCCCACAACCTTTCCAACTTCTGATAACCCCTCTCAGCATGAGAAATTAGTATTTCACTGGTCTGGGTGAAAGTCGGTGCCAGCAGTAGAAATGCTTGTAGCTATTCCCACCATTGCTGGTACCACGCCGGCTACGTTTTCTTCAGAGAAATGTGCGTGTTGGTACAGTCAGGATCGGCAGGTATCTGCCACCACGTCCGTAAGATCACTGATTTCTAAATCAGTGAGAGTGACCAAAAATACATATCAGCATTTTATTAGAACAATAAAAACTCTTAAGTGAACTGAACAACTTGTGTCTGCTAAAAGAGTGAAATGCCACATGTCTAAATGTGAGAAGGTCTGAGAAAAATTCTATGCATGGGCTAAAAATTTGATTAAATCACATGTTAGAAAACATTCAGCAAGCTGAAAGCCACATCTATGATTATTTCTGGTTGGTGAAAGCAAGCTATGACTGATTACATCCCCTCCTGATTCTGCTGACAGTCCATTCCTGGAGGGAAGCCTTCCTCTCACTTGGCATCCTGCTGTCCTCCATCTCTGTAATTAGCTTGCCTGAATGCTGCAGACTTCCCTAACTACCACTTGGCATGGCATCCCATAGTGCTCACCGGCTTACCAAGGAGCTAGGGATAAAACAGCTTCTAATATATTTGCCCATGCTGTAGACTGTTTTCATACTGGTTTCAGCCTAAATGCAGAGGAGAAACAGAGCTGGGTTTACAGACAGTATTATGCACTCCTTGGGGTTTTAACCATCTTAGTTATTTATATGTTCTCTGATATTGTGGTATATGAGAGCATCACAATCTTTGACTTCCATATCTGTGCAGTACCAGAGATGAAGGAATTCTTATCATTGAAATTTAACCGGTGAAGTTCATGCTGTCAGGGTTATGCTCGTATCTGTTCAAGGGAGGCTATTTCTTGTAAATGGGATGTCTTTGCAAGCTGTTGTTGCTGTTGTTGTGGTTGTCATGAGAGCTCATAAACTGACTGGCAGGCAGAGCTCAGCCTCTGCTATTGTCTGCTAGAGCCTCCCCACCTTCTATTTCTGTCTCTTCTTGCTCCTGCCCTAAGCCTGCTTTCCATTTCCTGCTAGGAACACTGACATGGAATACCATATACACAGTGTTAATCTAAGTTTTATTTTACCCTGTTTTTCTGTAGAATTGTGTTATATATGTTCCTATTGCCTGCCTGGACATATAAGGATTTAGTTCTCTGACCTCTGTGCTAAAATATTTTTAACTCATTGATCCATTTCTCGTTTGGGCCCTTATGCACACTGCAACTTCAGGAAAGGCTGAGGCACCAAAGTCAGGCAACCAACAGACAGAAGTGTTCGAAAATTAAACTGCAGTAGTTTTAAAACACATGGAACTGTTCATTTAAATGTATCTGTTAGGAGAAATTGTTTCAGATGAGGTTCTTAAATATGAACAGTGTGAGACAGCCCCAGCGTCTCTGTGTCACTCATGATTTACAATATCATTGTTACAATTATAGCAGTGGCTTGCTGAGAGCACAATAGAAGTGAGAGTGAGTTGAAGTTAAATAAATAAGGTTCAGGTCACAGAGCTCTTAGACTGAAGGGAGGTGGTACACCAGCTTGGTTTTCAGGTGAGAGAAACAAGTTATGATTTTGTTCCCCAGGTTCTGTTGTTAGAAAAAGACCAGTCAATTCTCCAGCAAACTTGGCTCATAATCTTCTAGGTAATGAAAATGAGAAAGGAAAAGAAGACTTGCAGGCTGAATATTTGTTTTGTTAGTGGTCCTTTCTAGCATTCTAATATCATTAACTAGAATGTAGTCAAAATGGATGGTTAAAGTATAAAGATCTTGCTCTGCAATAGTCATCCTTCTAGTAGCTAAAATAAACCTTCCTTCTTATGACTCAGAGACAAACAGTGTGTTGGGTAACAACTTAGGGGAGACATCTGGCAGGTTGGAAGTGAGGATGGCTACCATGTGCTTTCTGTTACTTTGGACTTTACAGCACGGAGATCACCCCTGACTGCAGCACACTGACATTGTCCGTGAGGATTGTGCGCCCTCATGGACCAGACAGCTGGGAAGCACACCAAAGTAAGCTGACTCCTGCCACCTGGGATCTCGGTGCAGAAGACAGGTTATGAAACACTGAGTTACAAACCCTGCTGTGGAGGAGTGGGAAATGGAAGCTAATTGCATTTACATGCAGGTAATGTGTTTCCTGAGATGACAGGATGGGAGATTCACACTGTCTGACAAACACCCCCAGAGCATGTGCACTCACATCACTTCCCTGATCATTTAATTATAATCCTCACTCCACATTCTGAGGAAGAAATTGATCTTCCATTTTTATCAGGATTTAGATATGTTTGCTTTGATCAATTTAAAGTAATCCCTTGATGTCCCAATGAATACCATCTTATATATGCCCTAAATATTGTAAAATGTCATCTCCTCTTTAGAACAAAGCAGAGTGAGAATCTGTCTGAGCTGCACAAAGGTTCTCAGTACCTCTGCTAATACAGAATGATTCATGTTTTTGCAGGGACTTCTATAAAATACTTACTGATGATAATCACTGTACATATCCATTGCATTTTATCTACAAACTCAAGAGTGTTAGGAAAAATTGAGTATGTGCCACGACTTACTAAAAATAAAAACAACCCCAATGTCTACTGTAGTTCACTTACCCTTCATTTGCACTAGGAAGATCAAGTTTTGAAATGCCCTTTGGATGATATTTATCAGATTTTATTGAAGAGAAAATACACTTGAAAAAAATAAAACCCCAACCAGTTCACTTCCATTGCTTCATTTTTTGTCTGTGATTAATTTCTTAGACTTTTAGATGTTTCATTTGATTTTCATTCCAAATGTGTACTGTTTGTGATTATTAGTAACATATTTATTGGTGTGTTCTGTGGAGGCTGTAATCAGCCCCAGGGCCCCTCTGTGCTGGATGGTCTGCCAAACACAGATTACAGTACATGGCCTAGAGAATTTACCTGCTAACTGGAAGGTGTGATCATGGACGGTGCCTCCTGCAAGCCAGTGAAAAAACCAAATGTGTGTAATTTTCAGTGAGAGCTGGGTGACACAATGTGTTGCAGAAGGTACCTCTAGGAACCATGCCTACTACAGAAATAATGTCAGTTTCATTAGCTAGGAAACACAGTTCTGTTCTTGTAAATAACACCATTTAATTCATGACCATTTCAAGTGTGACTTTCTGCCATTAAAGACAAAAATCCTTAAAGTCCAGTTTATCCTGATTTTTATTAGTGTATTTCAGTTCAATTTTACAGCACTCAGGGAAGGATATACTGGGCAAAGAAAAGCTCAGAATATTTAAAATATTATGTTTATTGGTAACTGATCCACAATAACTGAATGCTCAAAGGCTGAAAAATAGATTGAAGACTGAAGCTAATTTTTCTAAACAGGCTTCATTTTTATCAGTGGCATTGAGGAGATTGTGTGAATATGTAGATCTGGAGCATAATTAACTTTTTAATCTAATTCATTGTCTGTTGTCTTTCTTACTATCTGAGCTTTTCTCGCTGTCTAAACCTACTTTAAAATTGTGTAGATGGTTATTTGCCATACTCATGCACACATTGCTCATTGTGCATCAGCTGGGAGACCCTCAAAGAACAGACTGCAGCTGACATGCAAGCCACAGTAATTGATTTTATGTACCCAGTGATGGCAGAGCAAGACCTGTGCTTCCTTGTGTGAAATAGGTGCTGTGGAAGCACAGCAGTGACAAAAATGCCCTTTCTGCCCCGGTTTTGCTTATTCCTTCAACCACCAGATCTTCACACAGAGAGAGCTCTATGTCCTGGCAAGAGAGCTGAGGAGGGACAGTGAGGGTAAAGGATTTTGTTTGCTGCAAGCAGAAGAGAAGGAAGCTGCCCAGGGACGTCTTTGATGGGGGCGGCCATGATGGGATCTGCCATGAGATCTCTGCCTCTTCTGTGATGAAGAGAAAGGGCACAGAGCCACTCTGGGGAGTCTGGTGAATTGAATGAGGTGGGATAGTTGTATCCAGCAGGAAAAAAGTACAAACTGTTACTGTGAAGATGTTAAACTTCAGTGCCGGGGCCTAAGCACGTGGCAGAAAAGATGTGAACAGTAGGGGCCTTTAAAGAAGCACAAAGGAAAGAAGAAGCATCAGATTAAGTAGGGAGGCCTGAAGATGTGTCTGTCTGTGGAACAACCCAACACATAAAGAAATGAAGACAAAGTTGGTGGTGATTTATGCCAGGAGGTTAAACCTTACAGAATTAATGGCCTTTGAAGTCTGTGGGCTGACAGTGCTGGGCAGCCCATGATCGTTACATTTAGACAAACCTACATTGGGAGGTTTAATCAAGATCTCAAATTGAAGCACAAAATTAATTGGCTTGCTTGTGTGACCTTTATGTAGCTAACTTCTGCACGTTCACAGGGAATATCTCTAGCTCTGATCACCAAAGCCCTTCCTAAAAGCAGTGTTACGTTATTGAAAATCAAATTTCACTTGGATTAACCTTTAGTTGGGCCCTTAAAAGGAGGGGACACATATGTTATGTGTACATAAGGGTGTTGGTTGTTGTTACTGGTGCTACAGTGTTACTGATGGTCTTGGTGAGGGTATAATCACTCATCCTGTGGCCGCATTCCTTGGTAAATGCTCTTTGCAATTTCTCAGTAGAGAGAAAGACGCCAAAACCAAACCACTGATGATGATGGCAATTGCTTGCCTTGGTTGTGTAGACCTGCACTGCTGGTCTTTTCCTACCATGCAGTACTTATCAAATGGTGCTTTCCCCCCCCATTTCTGTGCGCAGTGTGCGCAATGTAAGATGTTTGTGGAATGAGCAGTTACTCAATGCATTGATCTCTCCTCACAGTTCAGTGTGACACTATGCCTACTTTGCAGCACACTCCAGCCTAAATGCAGAGTTGCTACCTTCCTAAAACCCTTCCTGTGGCCCCTGAGTCCTTGACAAACACTGATGCATTGTCACAAGGCAGTTGCTATATCCCCCTGTAGATGACGATGTGAGGCACAGAATTATTCAGGTGGAGAGCCTGCTTGGTGTGGGGGCTCAGTTGGGTTCCAGGCCCTTGTGGGCTCTGGGCAGTGCTGCAGCACCTGCTGTGCTCAGGGTGTGTGCCCTGTTGTGTTCAGTGGCAGCTGTGAGCTGCCCTCCTGCAAGCTTGCCTGCAGGATTGCGAGCCAAGCACTCAGAACATGAAGAACAAACAGCTAACTACAACTTATGAGAAGTTCAAGTAGTAACTGATTATTACACTGTTATTCTTTGGCAGAGGCAAGGTTGGATTCCCAGGACAGCACTTAGCTAAGATACAGTCATTTCTCTTCCTAAAATTTCCTGCCTCGTGCCATCTGTGCCTTCCAAGTTCTGCAGCGTGCTGACCAAAGATTAACATATGGACATTTTTTTTCTTTAAATGTGCATTCCTGATTTATACCCAGAATAGGTTCATCCTATAAATCATCTCTCTGTTTAGACCCTGCTATCACCCAGTTGGATCTGGGGATCATAAAGTGCAGTTACTGATGTTAAAAATAGTTTTCTACTGGAATTTAGATCCAGCTTTTGATTACATAGCATCAGCTGAATTTGTAGCACTGACTGGAGTTTGTGTCTATGTACTTAATGTATGAATCAAATAACAAACTGATTGGGAAGTTTGTGCTAGAAAGATGACAGTAGATGATCAGTGGGAGGTACAAGAACTGATGATATGCATATAAACCCTGTTCATAGAATCATAGACTCAATTAGGTTGGAAAAGACCTTTAAGATCATTGAGTCCAACTATTAACTCAGCACTGCCAAGTTCACAATAAACCATATTCCTAAGCACCACATCTGGACATCTTTTAAATCCCTCCAGGGATGGTGACTCTACCACTGCCCTGGGCAGCCTGTTCCGATGCTGGACGACCATTTCAGTGAAAAAATTCACACACAGAATCTCACAGAGGATCACTTAAGTTGGAAATTATGTTGAAGATTATGTACTCCAACCTTTGACTGATCTCCACTCTGTCAACTAGACCAGATCACTAAGTGACACATCCAGTCATTTCTTGAACATTTCCAGGGATGGTGACTCCATCACCTTCCTGGGCACCAGGGCATTCCAATGCTTAACAACCCTCTCTGTGAAGAAATTTCTCCTGAAATATCCTGAGCTGGAAGGGATCTACACAGATCATCTAAGCCCAAGTCCTGGTCCTGCACAGAACAGCCCTGAGAATGACCTCATGAGCTTCAGAATGTTGTCCAAATGCTGCTTGAACTCTCTCAGTCTTGGGGCTGTGACCACTTCCTTGGTTCTTTGTGCTTAAGTTGAGCTGGTAAGCCTCCTGAGAAGCTGCTTCACCAATAGTGGACAAATCTTGTAATGTTATTACTATCCTTGTTCTACAGTCTCAACAAAGAAACCTGGATGATGAACTCATTATGAAGTTGAGTAGTGTCTGGACCAGACTCAGAGTCTGGTTTCTAAAAGAAACCAGAAGTTTTGGGAGGGCCAAGTAAGAGCAACAGGCAGAGCAGCCAGTGGTCAGAGAGGGAGGCAACCTTGAAAGTAGTCAAAGTAGATGATGGAGATCTAAGCTCCCTAAACAGAGCTGAGCATGGTAATGGACTGCTTTCAACCAGCAAAATTTTCCTCATGTCAAATCTAAATATTCCTTACTGCAATTTAAGTTCACTCCTTTTTGTTCTGTCAGCAGCAGACATGAGAAACAGGTTTTCTCTTGGTCTTTTCAAATACCTTTATTGCACAAGTCTGGAAGACAGTCACTTTCTGCCCTCCTTCTGTACTTAGACTAAATAATTCAAACTTCTTCAGCTTTTCCTTGTGGATATATTGTTGTTCTTGGTTATTCTCCTTACACTTTGTTGTTTTTGTGATTAGTTCTTGAAGTCCAGGTCCCAGATTAGATGCCAGATTGCAGTACAGGTTATACCAGTAGCATGTGCTGTAGGGACTCTTTGAAATGCTTCACAGGTGATATTCCCTATATTTTACCTTCTTGTATTTTGTGCGATCTGTTATCCTGGGTGCAGGATATTCTGTCCTTTGTTATTTGTTTAAATTTTCCCTTCTTCATGTTGCGTTGCCTGTGACTGAGACAAGTTGGCTTCATTACACACACCTCCTGTTCTTTCTCCACTTTGCATTACCCTGCAACTGGGCCATTCATGTTTTTCTAAGGAAGGACAAATTTTCTGAGACTTCATTTCTTCTTGGTCATATTCACTGATTTGCACAGAAAGCAGACTTTATGGTCTTTATTTTGCTGTTCCTCCTCATCCCCTTCACAAAAATGAAGAACACTTATGTCCTAGTCTCATTTACCTTTTCTCTACATTCTCAACCAATTTCTCTCTACTGCTTGCAATCAAATGGAAAGTGAGCTTTCTTCTACCTATTCAGAATAAGCACATTGCTAAATATCTTCTAAGAGTTTTCTGGACAATCTGTTCTGTATATTTTTTTTTCCTTAATAAATATGCATATGCTAAATCTCCATGCCTTACAAATTTGTACCTTTGGCTGATTTTGCTAGCTGGTCTCAAAAAGCCTTGTCTGCATCATCTGCCTTGTTGAGTGTTTCTGTGACACCACCCTTGTGCATTTCCTTCTTTGTCATTATGCCTATGTTAATATTACAGTATGGATTATTCATATTTGTCATTATGCCTGTGTTAATATTACAGTATGGATTATTCCTCTCTCAGTTGTGCAACTTCAGTAGTAGCTGGATCATTGTATTTAAGATTCCCAGCATTTCTTGTTTATTTCCTGTGTTTCTTGCATTAATAAACAAATATCTGGGATGTTCAGGGAATTGACTCACTGTCCTTCTTATGACCCTTTTGAATACAAAGCAAAGATACCAATCCTTATTTCTTAACAAGGTGGACTGAACACCTGCCCAGTAATTTGTAGAACAGTGTTTCAGGAACCCAAGCTCTTCTGCTGCTGCAATTTATGCAGACAAATGCTCATTTTCAAGCTTTCTCACTGTCTTGCCCTTAAATCACAACTGGAAGAATAAAAGAGAGTTCAAGGTGACACCCCTGCTGCCTCACCCTCACTCTTTGCACCTCACAGTTACTACCTGCCCCTTCAATCTCTCTTCCAGCAGTATCCTTGGCCCTTACGTGGATGAAGAGCGTGAGGAAATTATCACTAAACTGGTGGAGCTTCCTCATCTCATGACCCAAGTCCTGGGAAGAAAGAAGCTATGAAGCATTGGCTGAAGATATTTTGCCTTTTCAGACTGAGAGGTCTGTAAGACAGCAGTGTTGGCTGTTCCACAGGTGGGACCAAGCTGTTTTGCTCCCTGACAGTAGTAGTGCTGAGGGTGCCGGGGGATTTGCAACTCCACACCAAGCCACAGAGCATTTCAGAGATAAATGAAATGTTATTGACAGGTTTTAGTTCAGAGGTAGTAGTTAATGAAAACCTATGACTCCTACTGTGAGATCTGAGATAACGTTTAGAGTGTTAGCAGTGTCTTGTTACGAAAGAAAAAGTGCATGGAAAATCACACAAACACTGACACTAAGATTTTAATGAGTCTTTTAAATAAGAATTTAAGATAAGGAGATCCTGTATGAGCATAGTGGGATCCTATTATATTCATGGGATACCTGCTGGAGATGAGGCACTAGCATCCCTAGAACACCACAGACAAGGATTGGAGTTTGCTGTACCTGCCCACAATAAATATGGAATGGGTAGTACTCATATATCCCATGAAAAGCTTGGAGCTAACAGCCAGAGTTACAGCAATTGCCTGAATGACATGATTGCTTTGGAAGCCCCTTTTAAATAGAAGCAGGTTTAAGCTGTGTCAGATGTAGTTCTGTGCTGACTGATGATTCAAGGGTTTTTGTATGCAGAGTGTAGGTGCAGATCCTAGCAGATAAAGTGAGCCCTGAACGCAGCAAACTGAAATTGATAGCACATCACAGTGATTTAAATTAATAATGTGCTGAAAGTCTGGTTTTGCTTACGTTTCAAGATTTTGGCTCTGCCTCCCTTTTTACCTTTGAAGTTAACATTCACTGCAGAGTGATCTTTGTTTTCTCCCAAGCACTTTCATCCTCTGCCTCAGGCCATCCCATGTATATGGGAGGAGATCTGTGTGAAAGGTTTTTTTAAATCCCTCCTTAAAGTTAATTTCTGCTATGAATTTATAAGCAATGATAAGCTGCTACTGTTTGCTGTGCTGCATGTGGTGTTCACCTCATTACTCACCACTTTCAAAATAAAGGAACTTCATGTGCCAGAAGGTATTACCTTGGTAAGACCAGTTCTGCTTCTGCAGACCTTTGCAGCTGTCTGAGGATGTCAAGGCATAATCTGGCTGTGAAAATGGTGTTTTAGGGTAAAGATAGGCCTCTGAGGTTTTGTTGGGGCAGTGAGTCCACCAATTCCGTTCATGACATTGGAAGAAAAAATTGAAGTAATGTCAAATCCTGATAAATTTTCCCCTTGGTGTCTGATTCTCCTCCTACTTCACTTTCTAAAGAGTTGCTTTATTTGACCTGTTTAGATTCTAGCACAGCTCCTACAGCAGTTTGTGTGTTGCTGTATGGATAGCACCCAGCCTTGTGGCAGAACATCTACTGGCAATCCATAGCCTGCTGAATTACACCTGTGCTCTTGAGACACCAGTCTAGGATTAGGCATGGTGAGCAAGTCTTTTATTAGAGCAATGGAACTAATGCAGCCCAGCTCTTACATCACTGCTTGGGGATATTAACCTAATTCCAGGAGCAGCACAGATATTTAGCAAGGTGTTGGGCATTTCTTTGTTGCACACCAGAGATGTACCCCTAGATTCCTACAGGTAGTATTCACATTCAGTCCATAATTCTCTGCAAGCAAACTTTGCAGGTAAAATCACTGTTGCAAGCAGAAGACAAAAATGTCAAACACCACCAACTGAAATGGATGGCCTGGCTCTGGACTGGACCCAGGATTCCAGCATCCTGCAGTGGTGAACATGGCAATTACTTTGTGACACCTCCCCATAACAACAGAAAAAAGCCAAAAGATAATTTTTTTTTTTTGAGACCTCATGAAAAAGGATCACCTCTGGTGACTTTAAAATTAGGCATAGTACTTATATGCAAATTGGACGAATGGAGGTACTGACTAGCCTGCTTTTACAAGCCTCCAGCTGATAACAATCAACTCTTGGGATAAAATTTTTATTGCCTTGTCCAGAATCCAGTGTGTTGAACAATCATACCATGAGTCGTCTCCTCCCTCTGTCTGGCTTGGCCCAGTGCCACTGTCCACAGTTGTAGAGTGCCAGTTTATACCAGCTGGGACTCCTGACTATGATTTGCTTATTCATCAGGTTCCGAGGGGAAAATATAAATAGTATTCTCTTACTGCTCTTTACAGGAAAAAAATAAAAGAAAAAAAAAAGAAAGAGTCCCATCTACATTTAAGCAAAAGAGAAAAGTTCTGTTCGAGGTAAAGTACTGACATTTTGGTGTCTCAAGAAGATGGTCAAAAAGCTGATATTGTCCCATTAAAATTGGTAGCAACACTATCACTGACTGGTGGATGTAGGATCAATCTTCATAAAGGCCCTTTAGGAAAGTCAAATAGCTTTCAGGGGAATTCAGCATTTCATTGCTTCTACCAGTGTTAGCAATATATTGATTATTTTTGTGATTGCAAATAAAAGCAGCAGCCAGTTTGGGTCTTTACCACTCACAGAAATATCTGCTGGAAGAACTTGCAAAATGCTCAGCTTTTCTCCAAGCAGTTGCTTTGTGTTGAATGTGAAGCAGAATGGGAACCAGCATCCTCCTTGCAGTGCCTGCACTCCCCAGGAAACGCAGTGGCTGGTGGGGCAGAGTGCCTGCCAGCCCCCAGCACTGCCAGGAGCAGCCATCACACAGCACTGTGCCACTCAGGGGCTCACACTTTCAGCTGGGACTTAGCTGGATTTAGCTGTGCCAGAACTGTGGGAGAAACCTTAGCCTAGTCACGTTAAGTAATCCCTGCATCCCGGCTCTTACACCATTGACTATTGTTTGAGCTTACAGAACAGAAATGTTGTATACTGCATACAGCAGCCAAAACCATAGCAGAGAATATCTTTTATCCCAGGTTTCAAGCAAGTTTTAAGTTGTTTTTCCTGCTACTTAACAAGTGGATAAAAATCCCTTCCTTCAGGAGAAGAAAACCAGAGCAAAGGCATTGTACACCCAATCAGCTGAGCCTGCTTGGTGTTGCACAATGAATTAGTGCCATCTACAGTGTGAAATGGGTCTTGAAGATGGAAGGCTGTCAGAGGTTTAAACTACACTCAAAGGAAAACAGTATGCACAAAAAATTATCTTACAATTTAAAAACAAATAAAGATATGATAAAAAGCCAGAAGAAAGTAGATTAAAACCTTGCTATGTATCGAAATAGCAATAGAAAATGTAAAACTGTTTAATAAGTTTTGCTTTTGAATATGCTTGATTCCAGCATAGATCAATGTATTTATATGTTACAGAATTTCTTTTCTCAGCTTGTTTATTTTTGCTGTTGTTGATCTAACTGAGCTTGAAGTAAATGACAAAATGTCATCTGGTGCCTTTCTTAATAAGCTTTTTGCAATAGCATGTCAAACCTGCTCTGGGTGCTCTGGTGTCATTGGTATTACTTACCTCCACTTCAGGAGGAGAGAATCTGAACTCACTTAAGTAAATTCCATATTGTGTTGTTTTCCTTGTTAATGCAGTTAATCAAAACCTAAGAGCACATTGCCCTTTTGGAGTGCTGTGCCCTTGACCAAGGCACATGAACATTTGATTGGGCTTTACCTATTCATCACCTGGGAAGGTGTCTCCATTATCTCTTATGTGCTCTGTTCAGGCAGTAAACCAAACAGGGGATTTTATTTTGATAAACTGAATGATTCACTTCTTTCTTCTCTTGAACAGTCTCACAGCAAGAGGGATAAGCCTGATTGCTCTTCAGTCTTTACATGCCATAAATACAAATTGGGATGGAGAATGAGTTTCTGACAACTGGTTGTGGAGTTATCTTAAACTCTTACACAAATTGGCAATCAGGTTCTGAAAGCAAGAGCAGCATCCCAATTTCTGCAGCACCTCAGTGCCTAAGTGGGACCTCTAACAATGATCTCTGGGTGACACCACTAGAGATTGACTTCTGCATTTGCCACTACTAATATTTCTTAAATTAAATAGATTTGAGAATAGGAGCTGAAGAAGCAGGCTCTGATCTCAGGGTTTCTCACAACCTTCCTCGCTGCTCCCCTCTCTCTTCTTTCCTCTTTGCATCCATTTCCCCTCAGTATTTATATGTCTTTGCACTTAGATCCATTGTTTTCTTATGTCAGTGATATTATGTCTATGGTACTTAGGCTAATATATGGCAAATTCAAGAACACATTTTCTCCTATTTTTATACATACTGTGCATAGCAGACCTATTAAATGTTGAAGCAATACTTGCAGTAACATAATGTATCAGCCATTCTTTCCAGGTAATTCAGAAGTGTTTAGAAATGTCCATTCTCACTGATTAGGATGGATACTCATAGATCCATACAGAGAACCCACATCAATTGTGAAAACTTGCCTGATTTTCTGAGCCCAGGACTAGTCAGGCATTGACTCAGGCCACCAAATGTCACTGCTTAACCAAGTTGTCTTTGTTAGAAGCACAGCCTCTCTTAAAGTCAATAGAGGAAGAAGACAGATTCTAGCAGGAAGAACTGCTAGAAAGGGAAGATTGATACAATTGAAGAAATCAAAAACAATGATAGAAAGAATTTATGGTGTCCACGCTCCTAACTTTGATATCTCAATAAAATCTGGTGGATGAATTCCCTGGAGACAGGAGCTGAAAGGAAGGACACTATTAATATTTTTTCCTTTAAAATCAAAACAGCTGTAGAATTGTGAACAAGAAGCCTTGTACATCTGTGTTCAAGGACATGAGAATTAATCAGCTGTTCTTCTCAGAAGGATTATGTTAAAGAAATATCTGCTTTCAATTTTTCTCAGAAGCAACCTGTACAATATCAAATACTCAGTAAATGCTCAAGGCAAAATGCTATCTATAATTAGCTTGTAAATGGTTTGTTTATTCAAAACACAGTGACGACTTCAGTGTTATTAAGGCTGCTTGGGCAATGCTCTTGAGCAATATGTATTCTGGGTTATTAACACGCAGCATCTGATCCCAGCATTTGATTCTTCTCTCTGATGCATCCCAGATATTCAGGAGAAACCTCACTCAAGCTTCTCCTCTCTGAAACAGGCATGGGGCTGAGCTCTGCTGTCCCCAGATGGGGTGTGCTCCCCAGAGAGGCACAAACACCTGGGTGGTGGCTTGGATGTTGTTATTATATTGCAAAGGTTCCACATTGCTAGAGTTTCACATCTCCTTGATGTTTCTCATAGGCAGCTCCTCCAGGCACTGCCTCTTCCATCTTTGCACAGCAGCCAACTGACTCCAGTTCCCCTCAACCAACCAACCCACTCTTTTATAACACTCTTCTGTTTGGCTACAGCTGTGGCCTGGTAAAGTCAGGCCTGCTCCAAATCTCTAGTAATTAGCTCAGCTGCAACTCCTTAAGGGCTAAGATTACTTTCTGTACTACCTTTATTTTCTGATATTGTTTCCCCCTACACTCGGGGACACAGAGGTTCCCCTACCTGGGGGATCCATTCACCTTGGCCAAGTCCCATTGATGCATTAAAGAAATTACCCAACCTTTTCTTCCAAAGGTTCTTCCAGTACAGCTTAAACAAGTGTTCTACTAAGGTTCAGAAAGAAAAGGTTATGAATTTATGCAATAACTCATCTAGATTGTGTCTATTGCAAGGTGTGTTGTTCTGTATCTAAAGAAGCAGCTCACGGTAGAATCACCACCAAATCCTCTCTATTCTACTATAATTATTATTGAGTTGCAATTTATGGAAAAATATTATTGATATCAGGCACATTTATAAATGTCAAATGTATTTAATTTTATTGAAAGCAGTTTTAAAAAATGTGTCCAAGTAGTAGAAATAGAATTTATTTTCTTCCAAATATGAAACTTATACAGGGCAAGTTAAAATGTTAGAAATTTCTCATTAAAAGAGAATAAACTCTCATTAAAAGAGAATAAACCTTCAACAATCTTCAAGGTAATTATAGTTACTTCATTTTCAAATTAAATTCTTACATTTCACCATAGTTCTGCTGGTTAAATACCACCATCAGTACAATTGTCCTAAATTTATATTGCTGTAAGAATCTTGTTTTGAATTCTTCTGTATCTTGATGCATCTTTAATCTTTTAAGGCAGTGATAGGTCAGAAACTCATTCATTCCTACTGAAATGTTTTCTTATGTGAAAAAGCAAAGACAATCACAAATAGTCTTTCAAATATAATTCAAGAGATTTATTTGTGGGAATATTATTATAGACAGACCAGGGAAAAAAACTCACAAAATCACCAATGGTTAAAAACTCTCTCTCCAATAATGCCATTGGAGTAATTTTCTCAGGACTGTGGATCTGAAGATTTGGGATAATGAATGATAATTTTAAGAGAAGTTTCAACATGTGTTTAGTTCTGTATGTTCTATTCTTTTTAAAGTAAGGATTTCAATGTTTATGTCCTGGGAGGGTTAACAATTCTCTGTGCAGCAGACTTGGTTTCCTCAGATGATGTTCTGAAACCAAGTACCATGGAAAATATAACCCAGCATTATCTTCCTTCACACTCGACTCACCTTTTTAAATAAAATAAACAAGTGGCCTCACACAGAAATCAAACTGCTGAAACAGCCTTACACTATTATCTACAATCTTCCCCCAGGAGCAAATGAGGGAGAAAATGAGCTACAAATCAGGGGGTCGTGCTGTCTCTGTAGTTAATTGAAAGTGCTTTGCACTGGCACTAATGGGAATGTTATTACCTGTATCACTGAGGCCACAGAAGCTGCCCTAGGAGCTGCCCTCCCAGCTCAGGTGTGAGGAAATGGTTCCAGCTGATGAACAAGGGACCTCAGCAATTCAGCAGTAGGTTATTCCAGTGACAGCAGTCTAAAGAACAAATACTCTTAAAAGCAGGGCTCTGAAAGAGTGAAGGAGCAAAGAACCACCCCGTAGGATTTGGGGAAATCCCACATATGTTGGGAAAAATACAGAACCTATTTTTATGGCAGCCAATAAGAAGAAAGTACCTGGATAAGCTGTGCCAGGAGAGTTTTGAAGTTCTCCTGCCATTCTGAAGGGACCAATAACAAATCTAGAAACAGCAAAAGGCTTTTCAAATCTAAACTTAATGTGAGAAACCTCCTAGTGTTCAGAAGTGGTGTATAAGTGCTATCGGGAGGGTTGGCAATGCAAGTGTGGAGGAGGCTGGAGCAGGCTGATCATCCCCAGGCACTGAATGAGGCAGACTGAGGGATGAGCAAAAGGGCCAGTGCTGAGCCAAGAGCAGCTGAGCCTTTTGAGGGACCCTTTGGATAAATATTGTTCAGTGCCATGTGGAAATAGCAGTGCTGGGCTGTCAGTGCCAGGGTGCAGCACTGTCCTGAGTAATGGGGAAGAGTGCTTTGGATTTACAGTTCCTGCAAGGTATGTGAACCAAATACATGCAGGAAACACCAAGATGACCACAGCTCACAGCTGAAGTGCAAAAAATAGCTTTATTCCAGCATTTCACTGGCTGGAGGATTCCAAAATCAAACAGAGATACATATGATGCTCATTTTATCAGGGGCAAAGTGTGGCTAGGCCTGAGTCCTGTGTTACAGAAAAAAAGGGGTTTGGGCGTGCACAAATCCTCCTCAGGCTGTGTTTTACAATCTCTGAGCTTCTTATCTCCCTTCCCTCTTAAGGAAAGGCTGCCAGCCTGTCTGAGGAATGTTGTTTTGTTTGTTAACAACACTTTGTTATCTGGGTGAGAAAGCTCTTCTAGAGCAGACAGAAAACAACCCAAATCGAACACAAATACATGAATTTTCTCACACTGAGAGAAGTATCTTCCAGTTGCAAGGTTGGTCTCTTAGTGAAAGCAGTGTTAGAAACAACTTATTTTTCTCTCTCCTTGCCAGGCTTCCATTTTTAACCCATTCATCCCCACAGAAGATTTGATAGAAAAATAAGATTATATCTCATTTTCTAGTGAATGTTCAGAAAGCTGAAAAATAAGTGCCAAGCATGGCAAGATTAATCAGAGGCACTGTTGCTATTGTAGGGCAATGCTTAATTTCATTTTAATACAGAAATTAATGTTAGTCTGAGCAGGAGATAGAAAGGAGAATCTTGGGATAAGTTTATGAAATTTCCAATCCTCACAGCTGTAGAGAAGAAGAAAGTCAATGTAGAGAACATGAGACACAAAAGTAAATACCTGAAAACAAGTAGCAGAACTCAAACCCTATTATTTTAAAATATCATGTATCCTGTATCTAAGACAATCTCTTGCTATCAGAAGATCTGGCACAGGGAGTTTGGTTGCTTAGGGTTATCCACCCTGTGCTTAGCTGCTATTGCCTCAGCTGATGAATGTAAATCAGTCTTTTGCTTTCTGGTTACTTTAAGCACATCTTTCACACATATTTATTTCTGGATAAGTTCTGTATCTTTTAAAGACAGGTAGGATATTTAGTGTTTGGGGAGAATTTACAGGAAAAATAACTTATCTTGTCCTCCATAAAATCAAGCAATTAAATTTAGTGAGATAACCAAACCACAGCACTGGCAGATAACATGACAGATATGTCTGTTTAATCACTGATCCAGCATTGTTTGTTTGTGTAGACTTCTAACTCTTTGCTCTTCACACCTTGCTAACATATTCTGGACTTTGTCAAAAATCCCCCATGCTGAGTTTCTCCCCACCATCAATGTGTTGCAGGCTGTCTTGGAAGTGAGCTTCAAGGGTGCACTCTGACTTGAAGCCTAGAGAAGGATGCTATAGTTATCTGATTCAAGATTTGATAATTAAAAGCAGGAGAAAGCACAGCAAAAATTAATGAAATTTATTTAGAAATGAGTAGGGAATCTAATAAATCACCTATTTACTGCACCTGAGTAAAAATCTTCATGTCTGCATGTAACAGGCACAGAATTTATCTATGGAAAATGTCCATCCTGGAAATGGCCCAGTCCATAGCTGAGGGAGGATTATTTACTGCCCTGCCTCTCCAGCTCTGAGTGCACAAGTAACACATTTTAAACAGATATGCACAGACTGTCTGATTGCTGTGGCTGACAGCTGGCTAGCTCTAAACCAGCCTCAGTTTGCAGGATGAGTTTCTCAATTAGCACAGCGCTGGTTCCTGGCCTAACAGCCCCTAAGCTTGGGTTAGTGCCACGGCACTGTGGCTCTGCAGTTCTGCACACAGAGGAGCAGACATGTCCATCTCTGTGTCTGCCCAGCTTAAATATTATCTCCTACCAGAAATGCTGATAACACTTTTCTGCCTTTGCCTGTTACCCTGTCACACATTTTGCTTCGATCCTGAGCCCAGTCAGGTAATTTCACATTTCCCTGCTGTGGAAGGCTGCTTTCTCAGCAGGGAAGCCTCACAGCTCCACTGTGCACATGGATTAATGATGGTTTGGGTAGGGTGTGCAAGAAGGAGATATGCTCTGCAGAGGGAGCAGGGAAGTATTTTATTCAAGGTACTGGTCATTTATGGGTCAGTTTCTTGAATGAAAGTAGTAAGTGAACTGCAAACAGGAATTCCAGAGAGTGTTTAATTGGGGTGCAAGCAATTTTTGTGGAGACACATATACACACAGAGGGAAAAAAGACTTTTAAAGTTTTTGTAGATGGGAAAACAGACAGCTTTCTCCACGTTGCTCCCAGCATCATCAGCAGAGGCAGACTCCTCCCAGCGCCCGGGCTCAGCACAAGCCAGTGAGGCCGTGCGAGGCGGCGGCCACATCCCGGTGCTCCCCTCCCGGCAGCGGGCACGGACGCGCTCCTGCCGCTCATCACCCAGCGACTCACCACCCAGTGGTGCTGCTTGCACCCCGCTTAAAAACGGGGGACTTGCCTGTCAAGCAGCCTTCATTGAAGGGAATTCATCATTCCATAGGCTTGGAGCAATAGAAAATAACAGAGGGCTGAGAAATTCCCGGCAGCAGTAGTCACTTGTCAGTCAGGATATCCCAGCTGTGCTCTCTCCTCCCCGGGCTGAAATAAAAATAATGGGCCCTGTAAAACACTGTGGGTCCCGGCTCTTCTGCTTCAGGTCTGCCACTTGGAGCACTCGCTGGATGCACAGCTCCCCACCTGAGGACAAAGTGGGACTGCTGGTGAGTTCTGTCTTTGAGACTTCTTTTTTTCTTTTTTCTCTCTCTTGCAACCCTATCTTCTTGAAGAGCTTTCTCTTGCTGTTTGTTTTCATATAGAAAATATTTGTTTTCTTCATCCCAGCTAGAAGCCAGCTCTGCCCAGGAACTCCCTCCACTCCTCAAAGAAATTTGTCTTCTTCCATTTCCTAGAAGGGAAATTTGTGCCTGAGAGGAAGGGAATGCTGTCACAGCATCCTACAAAGACACGTCACAAAATCCATTTCTGTGGGGTGCCTTTTATAGTCTTTGATTATAGTCCCCAGCACAAGAAGACCATGTGATTATAGAAGACCAACTCGATTTATTTAACTAAAAATTAAGCACCAACTCTCTGAGTTATTGCATCAACTCCCAGTGTTGGTAAATACCCAAAGCTCCTTTATCTGAATAGTGGTAAACTGTGCTACTGTAACTATTAAGCCAATAATACTATTTCTATAAAGATTTTATTTATAAAAACTCAAGAAATGGGCCCAAAATATACTCAATCTGTAGGAAAATAATACATTTGCCTAATATCTTTTAATGTGCCTTTTGTTGTTTTAAATGAGTCTTGTATAATCCTGTTGGTGCATGGAATGGACTAAGATACTTTTCTTTCCAACTGCATAGATTGCTAGTGCTTTTAGTTCAAACACATAAAATAATCCTCTGTGGATTATTTTTCCTTTAGAGCCTCTCACATCTCTGCTCTGTGGATTATTTTTCCTTTACAATCTGTCACATCTCTGGAATTATAGCTGCAGAAGTTCAATAATACCACATAATTTGCTTGGCAATGGACATCTTAGTTTGGGAGCATTTCAATTTGTTTAGCTTTATTTAACCTTATTTCTTTAATTTAGGAGACAATCATTGGATTCTCAGCAGTTTCACTGGCACTTCTTGGACCACCTGGATGGTTCCTGTGCCGCCTTTCAGGCTACAAGAAGAAATAGAGAACATCTCTTCAAAATTAAGATCTAAAGGCTGCAATAAACTCTAATACTCCAAACTTGGACTCCCTTAAAAGTCCCCATTCCCACACTGTCACCCATCCCATGGGCCAGGTCCCAGAAAGCTTTTGCAGGTACTGTAGAACTGGACCCAGATGTACGATGATGAAACGATACAAAAGGGTGGCAGGTCTGCTGTGCCATCTGCTGCAGCCTTGGACCAGTCTGGATCTGCCATCAGGACCTGGGAGAAGTGGAAGAGCGAGGAGGAGGAGGAGGAGGAGGACTGTAAACATGCTCCAGTGTATTCAGTTTGGCTGTTGAAAACCACATCTATCACACTGATTGCTGTTTGACCTTGTGTTTCAGACAGGCAGAACATCTGTGTCTAGGAAACACAGGCCTGTGGTAGATTTAGAGGCACCCTATCAAACGTGCTTGAGAATCCTGCCCTCCTGTGGGCAAGATTGAAGCACAGTGGTAAATCATTCAGTGTGAGTTCCTGAAATACAGGAAAAAGCAGCAGGCTGGCTGATCCTCCACCATGGACCAAGCTTTGCAGTGCCTGTGTTCCCATTTGTGTGCCTTTCCTGGCCGTTGCTTTGGTGACTCCCTGATTGGTGAGGTTACAAAAATGAGTTTACTCTTTGCCTTTCATCCATGGGTTTTGTCATTATTCCTGCATCCTTTCTGCACCAGCACATACAGGTACCATCAAAAGTTTAAAGTAAATAAATGGGAAAATATACAGAGAAAAAAAAATTATAGTCATCTCATACTAAACCTCTGAGAATTTAGCACAATTTTCTTGAGAGTTACTCTTTAATCTTTACATGTGTTCTTTTGGTGTGTTCATCTTCCACCAGGATAAATGTTTTTCTGCAGGTCATGATTGTCAGGTATTTAAATTTATTTTCAGTTTTTAGATTAAGATTTTTGAGAGATTTCCCTATGATTGCTATTTGCAATTACTATGATAAATAATTAGAAGTCTAGACTAAATTTGAGAAAAGTGCAGTAAATAATACTTGTTATGCCATGTTGTATGTGTAATAAAATAATGTTTTCTAATAATTTCAAATCTGTCTTGGAAGAAAATACAGAATATCAATCTTTTGTGATGCTTAAATATTAGCAGAATATAATTTAAAATTCCATTAAATCATTTTGAATACCTAATATGAAAACAGATTCCTAAAGTAGGGCTGTGAATGTGTGAAAGTGTTGTACTTGCTGTACTTCCAAAGTATTATTTTCAGATAAATGGCTTGAGTTCCCTTCAGCCCTGTAACCATGACTGAAGTTTTCAGATGAGAATGGAAACATTCATCCTGAGTGTTTAAAGAAAGTCATACTGACTTATTTTTTCCAAGAAATGATAGCTTTGTTACATAGTCAAACAGTCTGATGTGAAAGCCCAGTTGTGTATGTGGAAAGTTTCCCACAGATTTGAATGAGTGTTGGATATGTGCCTGCATTCCTGGGATCCAGAGGAAAAGCAATGCCAGTAACTGAAAGGCACTTGGACAAGGAGCTTTGCTCCAGCACACTGTGGGTGCATCCTTTGGATAATAAAGCTATTTTTCAGAATCTTTTGTAAAAATCATCTTTGAACATTTCAGTGTATCTGCTTGTCCTGTATCTGATTTCATCATCCTTCTCTCACCTAGTAATGCTTAAATAAATCAGTAAGATATCACATTTCAGTTGTTGTACTTGTCCTCTGAAATTATGGCCATGAGTAATAAGGTTGCCTGGTTATAATACATACTAGGGGGATGTGAGCAAAGCACTGACAATTGTGTTGGATGAAATGAGGTAACAGATATATGGGGATGTTTACATTAAAGCAGTGAGAATTTTTAGAATCTACTTACCTGAAGAGCTACTTAAAATTTAAGTGTTTTTCGCAAATACTTTTTTTTTTTTGGATTTTCAGTCCACTTCAAGCATTTCTTCCTAAAAGTACTAATGATTACATTTTACAGGCATTTAAAAAATACTTCAGTGTTCATGTAGTTTTCATTACTGGTTGCAAATGGATCTTTAATCCTGGAACTGGAAGCTCTGGGGAATGTGGTGCATAGAAAAGCAAGATGAAAAGGAGAGGAGCCAGGTCATTGCAGGCACCTTCATTGCTGTCAGTGTGGTATGAATGAGCTTATGCTCTTCATTAAGTGCAAGGGTGTTTATTTATTAGTCTAAACCAGCCACAGTTCAGCTAGAGCTGGGCTGATAAATGCAGCCAGTAGTGCCCAGTTGGGCTCTGGCTCCAACAGCAGCTTTTTTCCTCAGGCTTTCTACAGCTGCCCAAGGTGTTTGGTGAAGATGGTTGGTGGGTTTGTCATTTCACAGCAGTGACCCTGCCTGCAGCCTGGCAGGTACCACTCAGGGCTCCCTCAGTGATGCTGAGTTCTGTGTGTGCACATCAGTGGAGGCTTTTGCAAAGAAAGGCAAGAGACTCCCTCCTGTAATTCCACAGATGGGGAGCACCAAACATGAAATGCTTGCCCAAGATAAGGCAGCAGGGTAGCAGGAGGTGGAAACAGAGTTGAAGGATGTTTCCCTGCCATGCTTCTCATGGTATCTCTCCATCAATGGTTTGCATTTCTTGCAGATGGGCCAAAACTGGTGTTAAGCTGACTATAAGTAGCACAGGTAACACATATATACCTAAGGGTAAGTGGCTGAAACCTGTGCTTCCATAGGAACACAAGTAGCAGCCATCCCAGGTGAGGCAGAAGATCTTGTATTGAACTAAACTTTGTAACATTTACATTCTTTGTGGTTATGGTTATGTTTTTGTGCTGCAGTGTACAATTAAGCTAAAATACTCACAGTTCTGAGTAAGTAGAAGTGTCTTTCAGCCACTCTGTTGTCTCTTCTTAAGGATGGATGCTCTGGATGAGCTTACACTTAAATTAAGAGACCCAGTAATGTTCACCTTATGGTCCATAAACACTCTGGGTCTGCAAAAAGTAGTTGGGGAGTATTATGCAATTGTGAGGAGGCCTGAATTTGCAATAGATAAGACAATTTGTAAGGATCTGCAGATGAGAAAAATACATTCCCATGTGAAGTGCAGCAGCTTTCCTGCAGGCTGCTTCAGGAGTGTCCCAGTTCTATCAATTTAGCTCACTTTCTGTTTCCACCAAGGTTCCTGTCTCTGATAGTCCAGCCTTTGTTTCATCTTAGGCTACTCCTAGACTCCTACGTGCAGCAAACCAGTTTGGAGGAGAGACCAGACAGCTCACTGGCTGCTAGGGAGGCAGCCTTCAAATCAGGAGCAAGGTCAGTCAGCTTTAGTTGTTACTGAGCCAGGGTCTTCACCTGGGTCACAAACTTGGTACAGGTGTGGTAAAACACCAAGGATCTCAGAAGTGTTGTCACATGCTTTCTCTTCCCTTCCTTGTGGACAGTCTCACGCCTTCTTTTTCTCTCTGTAACTGGTTTTGCCCACCAGAGACATCTTACAAATGTTTTTCCTTGAGTGTAGAAATACTAAAGCAAAGTAAATATCTGGCTTTCTTGATTTCTCTATTCATTTCTTTGCCTTTGGGCCATGATGCTATGATAGGTTTAAGAAGGTAATATTTTGACACTTGCCATTCTGATTCCTAAAGCATTACTGCCACTACAATGTGCTTTTATTTTACCCATGTAGGTGGGTGGTATAGTCAATTCTGCACAAATCTGATATTAAAGATAAGAAAAAAACCCAGCTCTTTGCAGGGGAGATATAATTCAGCCAGGGTGGTGGTAATTTCCACAAACTTGGTGTGTTAGTTGTCACAAAGACTGTGCCTCTCAGAGCAGTATATCCAGTCTCTGGTTTTATAACAGTCTTCGTGCACGTTTATCAAATATGTGCTAATTCTTTATGCAGGTCACCCTGTATTTCTCAAACTCCACTGCCATAGCAACAAATTAAGTATTTTGTTCACTTAAAGGCTAATGACATTACTCTAGAAGAGAAACTGGGGGGATTTATCAGAGATTTTACAGTGACAGATGCTGACAAATGTAATAATAAAGCAAACATCCACAGACTTAGTTGACGTAATTATCAGAATAAGAGGAAAATTACAGTTTTGTCAGTACAATCAAATAACCACTGTATTTCTTAACGACATTTTGTTTTCCCGAGGTCTTAATTATTCTAAATTGGGGAAAGAAGGAACAAATATCAACATCACAATCTGGCTACTCTGTTGGAAACACAGTACTAGCTAGCAACGAGACACAGAGCCCTTTACTGCTCCATCTCTCACTTTAAAGCAGCCCCAGTCAGTGATGACTGAAATGAATTTGTCACATGCCAGATGGCATAACTGATATGGGTCGGTGGCTTCAGCCAAGCTCCTGGCCACATCATGATCACTTCTGCCAGCTTTCTCTCTATTCTATTCTAATTCTCTACCCTACCCAAATGTCTATCCTCCTCTACACCTTCCTTTTCAGAATAGTTACTTTCCTGCCCTCCCACAGGAGGAAGTTTGGGTTGATATTTATTTCTGTACATAGTGCTGTGTGATAGTACCACTAAAGGAAGTTTTCCTTGCGTTTTTAAGTCTCAGCACAAAGGCTAAAATTTGGTATCTTCACCTCAGAAGAAATGATTTCCCTGCACAAGGCTATAGAAGCTGTCAGTGATACTGTGTAACTTTTGTGCAGACATGACTGTCTGTGAGCAAGAAGAGGTGCTCTCCCTGCTCACTGTCTCTTGGCTCATGCTGGTTGACCCCGGTGTCAGAGCCCTGAGGAACTGCTCCAGGATACCTGCTGTAGCCTGAGTTAAGCCTAACTGTTCAGTTTAATCCCAGATAGACTTTTTCCTCAAGCGATTATATATTTTACAATCATTCATGAGGATTAATTCTTGCATAGAGCAAAGATTTAGAGACAAATTTAATTTAATATGATATAACTATTGCTGTGAAATGCACTCATCTGAGCCTGAGGGACTCCATCTGCTGTTGGAATCTGACAGGGAGGAGGTTGGTCCCTATGCAGGAGCTGTTCAGGGGCTCCAGTTCCACACCAGGACCCTTTCATTGGCATTAGTTTAGCCTTGTAAGTATTCAGACAGCACCATGTAGATTGAAAAATACTGAGAGGCAGAAAAACCTGCCTCCTCCAGCTTCAATTCACCCTGTGTTTGGTTTTTTTAATTGCAATTACCCTTGGCTCCCTCCATGCCACAGACTTCAATTCAGATAGGCTTGTAGAGATTAAAGGAAAAATTTGAGATATTTAAAACTTGTCCCCACCTCTACTGCAGTTTTTAATATTCCCATCACAATGCAGTTATTGATAATCTCCTGCCAAAAGTTTTAAAAAATTGAGGTATTGGCTTAAAAGAAATGGAATTGGATGTTAGCTGTTTTTGTTTTGTGTTTTGATAAAACTTAGGTCCTTGCCTCTCATTCAGGCATTGAAATCCTCATTTGTTTCAAACATTGTTTATGTTGCATTGGAGTCTTTGACTATGTCAGGCAAGGACTAGTTTTTATTTTAAAATGCAAATAGAGAACCCATGTAATTACATGACTCAGGAAGCTGAGCCTTTAAGGAAAACACCATGAGAATGTTTTAAGTGTTGGTGACAGTGAACGTCTGGATACAGATGTGCAGCTATATATCTGTGTAAACAGATACAATTATTTATTTTTATACATCCATCAATTCACTCCAATTTATGAACAGTTTAATAAATTTCCTGTACATGATTCAAGGTAGGAAGGCTTAGGATTTGTATTTTTCAGAAAGGATTACCTTTCTAAAAGTAGATTTGTTAATGCATGGAGATTTTAAAAGAAGGGAACAACATTAGATTTTGTGTCTTTTTGGAGCTGAATACTTGAAAATGTAATTCAAAGTGACAATAGCCCCATAAATAGTGACTTCTGCTCTTGATTACTTCTTTTCTCCTCACAGAGAATTGCTTTATTCCTGAATTATGTTTTAACTGCAATACACACTCTTAGGCAGGCAAAACTTAATTAAAAGCCAGCACAATTCACAGAAACAATATGCTCCAAATCCCTTCCACACTTTATCTACCTTATCCTGCAAAAGTCACATTTCAAAACAGCCAGATATACACAAGTCCATGGGCCATGATGGGATGCACTCACAAGTGCTGAGGGAGTTGGTCAATGACACTGTAAGACTGATTTTTAGTATCTTTTAAAAAGGTCAAAGCAACTGAGAAACAGAAGAAAGCAAGAATCACTTCTATTTTCAAGAAGGACAAGCAGGAGTATCTGGGAAATTATAGGTCATTTATCTTCACCTTGATCCATGGGAAAATGATGGAGCAAATAATCCTGTAAAGCCGTTCCAAACACATTAAGGACAGGAAGTTTATTTGGAGTAGTCAGTGTGCGTTTGCAAAGGGAAAACCATGCCTGACCGACTTGATAGCCTTCTGCAACAAAATTACTAACTCAGTGTAGGAGGAGAAAGCAGAGAAAGTTTATCTTTAGCAAGACTTTCGTCAATGCTCCCCCATTACATCAGCAAAGAAAAAGTAATGAAATGCGGACTAGGCAAGTTGACAATGATGTGAATTGAAAAGTGGCCAAACAAACTGCCAGGCTCAGAGAGTTTTGCTCAGGGGCAAAAACCAGCTGGAAACCAGTGCTGCTGCATTGCAGGGAACAGCCCTGGGCCAGTGCTGGTTCGTGTCTCTGCCTGTGAGCTAGGTGATGGGACACCCTCTGCAGATGATGCAAAACTGGGAGAAGCAGCACTTGGCACACCAGCTGCTGAAGGTTGTGCTACCATCCAAGTGAGTCTTGAGAGCTTGGAGATGTGGGCCAACAAGAGTCTCATGAAGTTCAACAGGTGAAAATCCAGGTCATGCACATCAAGCACCAGTACAGACCGGGGCTGAGCAGCTGAAAAGCAGCTCTGCAAACAATGACATGGGGTTCTGGCAGACACCAAGCTGACTGGGAGCCAGCAATGAGCCTGGCAAGAAGGCCAACAGGATTCTGGGCTGCAGCAGGAAAAGCACGGCCAGCAGGTCAAGGGAGGTGCTTGTACTGCTCTACTTGGCACTGGTTAGACCTGACTGGAGTTCTGGGTTGCTTCTGGACTCACCAGTACAAGAAAGACATGAAAATACTGGAGCAGGTTGAGGGCTAAGTGATGAGGAGACTGGAGCACCCGTCATATAAAAGGGTGCTGAGAGAACTGGGACTGCTTAGCACCAAAGTCAGAAGGTTTGGTGTGGGGAGTGGGTCCTGTCAGGGTGCACAGACACCTTAGGAGAGGCACTAAGAAGATGGAACCACACTTTTCTCAGTGGAGCTCAGTGACAGGACCCAGGCAATTGGCCCAAACTGAAATACAAGAATTTCCACTTAAACAGAAGAAAAAGCTTTCTCCTGTGTGGATGGTCAAACCTTTGAACAAGTTGCTTAGAGAAGTTGTGGGGTCAGATATTTGAAACCTGGCTGGACATGGCCCTGAGCAATTTGCTGTAGCTGACCTTGCTTTGAGCAGGGAAGTCGGTAGACAAACTCTCCAGACAATCTTTCCAATCTCAAAGATTCCATGAAATTTCTGTTCATGAACCCAGAAAATAGCATTTATTATAGTTTTCATCAGCTGGTATGTGCATTTTCCACTCCCCATTATTTTAATGTTAAAAATATATTCTTTCATTAATGATTTGTGGGCTTTAAGATGCCTGCAGCTTTTATGTGTTCTCTTAACTGAGTGTGTGCAGAGGCAAAAACCATATAGACATAAACCTTAGCTGCTTAAAATGGTTTCCAGTGGAGCACTGTACCCATTTTGTTTGGCATATTCACGAGGATCTTGCTGAGAAACTATGACTTTGGTTCAGCCCAGAGACTTGAGAAATTAATTCCCAGAGTACCATGTTTCTATAGTTGCTCCTTAATGACATTTGTTCACAATATAAATTGTGAGTCTCTATACTTGAATTAACAAGCTAGGCAAGTGTTAAATTGTTTGACTGAACAACAGACTACTTGTATAGGATTTATTTAGGGCTTAGACATTGTTTAGACAATGCAGAAGGACTCATAAGCAATAAATTGTTTACCATGTACCTGAACTACAAGCTGTACTATGTAGGACCTTGTTCAGTAAATGAAGGCATAGCTGCAATTTTCAGACACTTAAACCAAAGAAGAAATTTTACATGAGAAATGGAATTAATATTTTCACAGTATACTCCTGCTTTATCAACCTGAGTGTTTTTAATAAGCTCACCACTCTGGTACATGAACACTTGGTATAATTTAAAGATACTTATGGAAGCTCAGTTCCCCTCAGTGCAGAGAGTTCTCTATTGTAATGAGCAATAAAGCAGTTCAGATTGATTTGTTGCATCAACAGACAGAAATTCAAAGATGAAACCTGTCTTCAATATCTTATTTCAATGAAGTCTGAAAGTAATTTGTCTGTATATTCATCACTTATGCTACATGTCGTGAGACATAGAGCTGGGGAAAGCAGGTTTGCAGCACTACATGACCTCTCTGGGCTAAATAACTCTAAATAACTTTTCTTCACTAAATGACTTCACTAAATAACTCTCTTCACTAAATAAAGCTTCTAATAAAAGAAAAAACTTAAATATTTACTCTCAAATATTTGAATGTAAAAGAGAAAGCAGTGGTATAAGTTGGCTTCTCTCTTTGGGGCTCACAAGCAGCAGGGAGTGTGGAAAGAATTATGGCCTCCAGTAAGAGCTCTGTTTTGTACCTAATAAAATGGTGTTGAAGAATATTGCCCATGCAGTATTTTTAGAAAATTTCTTTCAGGAAGAAAGCAAACCAGCTAAATGCCAGTGAACAGCATCTGCCCCTTCATTGTGGTTCATAGCACTGAATGTGCATTGTCCCAAATCAGGGCAGCAGTAATTTGGAGGCACTGCCTTGTACAATGAATAACAAAACATATCTATTTTTCTCCACCTCCACAGCACAATTCTCAAGACTCCCATGGCCTGGCTGATGAAATACTGCTGCTTCCACATAGCTTTTTCCGAGGTGGGAGGATCTGAAAAACTGATATGGAAAGTTTCAGAGAAGAAACTCATAGCTCACCGTTAATTTCTGGCACCTGGTAAGGTCAAGTCAGGACGCTGGGGAAGCTGACAGGACACACAGCAGTGAAATAATTTCTCCTGAAGCAAATGAGTTTGTTATTACTGTACTCCCACCACAACTGGACAAAGGTCTTTTCATCCCACCCTCGTCCTGGGGCAGTCACCATGGCAGGGGTCGGGTGATGGAGGGGGCACATTCGGGGCTGAGCGCAGCCCTTGTCTCCTCAGGAGGGCTTGGCGGTGCCGAGGTGCCAGTGCGCGGTGGGACCAGGCGGGGAGAGCCGGCCCAGAGGCACCGGACCCAGAGCCCGCCCGCCGGGGGGTACAGCCGGAGCCAGGGGGCCGAGGGGAGAACAGCGTGCTGTTTATGACAGAGATCACACGGATCCACAGTGCAGCTGCCGGTAGTGCCACCATCGCTGTCCTCGCTGAGCGCAGCTCCCGCGGAGCCGCGGCCCGCGGTGCCGGGCGAGGGCACCGCATCCCCTCCGCAGCCCCGGGGGCACCGCCGGCCCCTCCGCAGCCCTGAGGGCACCGCCAGCCCCACCGCAGCCCCGGGGCCACGCCGGCCCCTCCGCAGCCCCAGCCACTCTGGCGGCCCCGAGGGCATCGCCGACGCTTATCAAGGAGTGGGTAAGCTTCCGGCTCGGCAGCTCCCACTTCGGCGTTGTGACAAGCTCGGCGGGGCCACAGCCCCGCTAGGGCAGGTGCCCCGGGGCCAGCCGGTCTCCCTCTCCCCACTGCATCCCATCAAGTCTCCTGTTCCCCGTCCCGTCTCCCACGCCGTCCCCCTGAGGATGCTGTTTGCCGCGGCCGCCAGGCGCGCTGCCCCTTTAAGCGCGCTCCCGCCCGGTCCCGCCCGCCCGCCGCTCCCCGGCCCGCAGCCCTGCGGCACCGGCGGCGGCACCGGCACGGGCACCGGCAGCTCCATCGCGGCCGGGGGCCGGCGCTCCGCGGCGCCCAGGGGCAAAGCGGGCCGGCAGCATGTCCACCAAGGCGGAGCAGTGTGAGTGGGGCCGGGCGGGCGCCGGGTCGGGGTCTGTCCGAGGGGAGGGAGCGGGGCCGGGGGCGCCGTCCCGCCGATGGCGCTGCCCTGCCGCCGCCTCCCGCCCGCTGCTCCCCGGCGGGGCAGCGCTGCCCGGGCTCCGTGTGCCGCGGTGTGCGGCGGCCGCCGGCGGGCGGTGCAGGGGGAGGGGGCTGCCGGCGTTCTGGCGCTTTCTGTCGGAGCCGCAGCCGGTGCCGGTGGCCGCAGCCCCCGGAGCTCCCCGCTGTTCGGGCGGCCAGCTCTGAGCGGCGGCAAAGGCAGCGCCGGGGAGCCCACGGGGAAATGCGGGATCGGGGAACACAGTTGGTATTGAGGCCGCCGGCTTCGCCCCCCGCCCCACGGCGGGAGCGGTGCCACCTGCCCCGTGTGCCGGCGCCGTGTCCCGAAGGATGCGGCCACCTGCGGGAGCAGAGGTGACGCACGCCTCGCCACCCTGCAGGTGGCCTTGCAGTGAGATGGAGCCAGAAGAGTCCTGCTGCCCTTCTTGCCCGGGCCGCTCACCTTTCACCGGGCGAATGCAGGCTGGGGGTTTGTGTGTCGCCTACAGGCCGCCTGCACAGTGCCCGCTCCCAGCAGGATCCCCAGGTGCTGGCATCCCCTGCCCGCGGCCAGCCCGCCTCTGCCTGGTCACGGCTGCTGTAACCACCATGTTGGCTAGAGCTGATCAGAGCAGGAGTGGATGACATGGTGGTTGGTACCTGCATCTGGGCTGTGGAAGTGCTCCCCACTGTGCTCCCCACCCCACCTGGTGTGTCTGCAAGAGCCCTGATGGGATGCTGAATAGGAAATATTGGGGTACTTGAGCTTGTCACCCATGTCACAGCTACTTTCTTGCCTGATACAGTGTCATGGTTATGAGCAGGCAGTCTGTGACCAGGAGGTTGGATTGATGTTTGTCACAATGACGTGATGTGATTTGACACTTTGCATGCTGAGACTTGCTCTCTTCTTCCTCCAGGTCACTGAGAAGCATCCTTGTGTTTATATATGCCTATGCTGAGCCCATCTAACAAAAAGAATACCTGTAATTTTTTCTGTTAGGGTTTACTGCTTATTTATAGTGATGAATGAGCTTGCTTTAAAAATATTATGCAGATGTTAATTTATTGCTGTAAAGATGCAGTTCTAGCCTCATAATTAGAGACAGAATATTCTGATTGTGCAGAAGCCCTGAACTGTGCAATGTTTGGATCTGTACCCTTCTGTTGTTGCTGCCTTCCCCATCTTGCACCTGAGTTTTGTAATTGTTTCTTCTTTCCTGTGATACTTATACATTAATTACACTTCCTTCACACTGCCATGTGGAAGAATTTGTGCTACTTTTTGTCCTAGCACTGGCTCTGGCATTTTCTTCCTTTTCTGTCCTGTCTTCTCTCTTCTGCTGTTCCTAAGGCTTTTGGTCTGCTCTGTTTGAGCTCCTCTTACATATTTTATCCTTGGCTGTTTTTTCTTTTCATCCCTTTGTACTTTTCAAGACACTGCATCCAGGCCTGCCATGTCCCTGTTGCTCTCTATTTCAAGATTTACTTAGGGTCCAGATTTAAGATCTTTCTGCCTTCTAATGTTTCTTTTCATGACACTCCAGGAAGAGTATTTGGTTAAAGGACATGTCCTGTGCATTCTAACCTGCTGAATGTATTTTTTTACCAAGGCTGCTTCCCTGACTAGTTCTTATGCCATTACCAAATGTCTTTGTCTCTACATAACTTCAAGATTCTCTCACCAGCAATTTTTGAGTAATGGACTTTGACAAGGATGTGTTGGTGTGCATACATCACCACCAGTCAAACTTTCAAACCCCAGCTGTCGCTGTTGTTGCTTCTGCCCTCAGTGAGTGACAGGCAAGAACCAGAATGTCTTGGGAAGGACTCAAGTTCCAAGTCATAATGAATCTCAGTTTACCAAGAGCATCAGTGAAACACTGCAACTGAGGAATCACTGGTTGGAACAGAAGATGTGCTGATCTAAACATGAATCCCACAGCTCTTGAGCAGGTTCTAAGAACAACAGGTAAAATGGTGTCAGTGTGGAGGTTGACTGGAGAAGCTGCTCTTTTTTGTGACCACACACATCTTGTATTGCATACCAGATATATCAACAGTGAGTTTGATCATTTGACTCTTTGCAGCATGCCTAAGGTGTTCTGTTGTAGTCAAAGAAAATGAATTCTTTATCACCTTACAAAGCAGTAATTGGTGTTTAGTTGTGGTAAGTAATGTCCTGGGAATGCCTGATGCCTGCTCTGTTCCCCTCCAGGACAGTGGAGCAAGCGAGGCCATCTTTGAGGACTCCTAATGGTTTCACTCTCAGTTCAGCCAATGCTCACACAGGGGCTGAGGAGTTTAGTGAAGTCTGTGTAGATGCTGGAGAGAAACCTATTTGTTTTTTGTGGTGGCCCTATGAGAGTGCCCAAGTGCTTCCACAGGGTGACACCACTTTGGAATTGTGTCTCTGGGTACTCAGAAACTCAGAAAGTTGGGTTATTCACACACTTGCTGTAACTTGAAAGCTGGCAAAGTTTTTGCTCTGGAGCTTTCCTTTAGAAATTTCCTTGTGTTCTGGGAGACTGTGCTGAAATGGACAAAGTTTTGGGAAACAGAACTGGGAAGTGAGGCTGAAACCTTTAGCCTAAAGCTAATGTTTATATTTGGGCTTTATAAATAAGTTTTCTCATTTGATATTTGGCCTGATACAATTGCACAACAATGCCAATCAATAAAAATGAATGGATTTCTATCTTTATTAAAAAGAAACTCTTCTAAGTGATTCTAGATACATTATGCCCTTTATTCAAAATTAATAACTGTAGGGAGCACACAGCTCTCTGAAATACATCTAGATCTGAATTGTGTAATAGTCTTTGGCATTTTGTTAGTCCATTTAATTTACAGATATCTGACAGCAAACCATGGCAGCCACAGTAATCTGTGCACCTTGCTGTGCATTGTTCTTAGCTGGATACTGCCTTGCTCAGTCCGTGTCCTTTACAAACATACTTGGTTTCATACTTTTTTACTCCTCCCACCAGAGAAAGCAACATCACAAAATATGTTTATGAAGTCATTGCTTTCCTAATCTAGAAACTAAACTAGATTAGTTTTATGACAGTTAAAATAAATATCTACCTTTTAAATAATCTGATGAGATGTCCTGCAAATCTGGGACTAAAACTGAGATTAGCAGGCAGAAAGGATGAGGTATGAGATGAGAAGGGGAAAACAGCCTTGCACTGCTCAAGTCAGCCTCTGTAATGTGGAGTGAACACGTCCTGCCCAGATGTTCCCAGCCCAGTGGTTTGGGGGCTGTGCAGGAAGCAGTTATGGCTGCTCTCACTCAGGATAAGCTCCTGCAGAGCACAGGTCATGTGCCACAGGCCTACGTGGTGGCAATCTGAGTCTGTGTGGCAAAAAATGATTTTTTTAGTTGTTCATTAATTGTGCAGTAAAAGATTTAAAGATAAGGAAATATAATTAAAAATGCTTATGCATTTTTAGTGTCTTGTTTTGCATATGCCTTATGACAGTGTCTGTGGTTGCATTTTTGCTTGCTGGTTTCACACAGACCCCAGCCTTTCAGTGACATGATGGGCTTTCTCCTTGTGATGAAGCCAGGTAATATCATGAGGGAGACTTTTGTCTGTAGAAGCTTCACTTGCTGCAGGAACTGGGGAATGCCCTCCTTACAGCAGGAAATGGGTTAAAGAATGACCTTGGTTGGGTGCTGCAAGATTGGATTTCTTGTCATGCATTCAAGAAAACAGTTTTCTTCATTTGATAATTATTTGAGTGTTCCTCATTTTATGGATAATTGACTTGAAATTGTCAAACCTCATTTGTTGTGTGGCTGACCATTCAAGGAATCTATTATTTTCTGGATGTGAAAGTCCAGTGGGTACTGTTGCCTGTACTGGCAAAAGGGCTCTCAGTATCTCAAGCTGAGCCTCCATCAGTATTTGCAGACACTTTGCTTTTGGTGTCTGTTCATCAGTCTTTTCTACAATATGGACACAATGTCACCCATTCTCATTCACCTTGCCAGTGGCCCAGAAAAAAATCAGAAATTCACGAACTGTTCAGCTATCTCAGCAGTGAGGGGCATAGCAATGTCTCCCAGGTAGTTCGTACCTTTCTGTTCAGTGCAGGATTTAATGGTATTCATTCCTTAATAAATGCCATTTGACCATGAGAATAAAACCAAGTGTTGACTGATTGCTTGTTTAGCAAGCATGATTTATCTTCCACACTGAAGGAGCCCTGTAGGGGAGCAAGGTGTGTCTTGGTTTAGTAAAAGGCTGTTATACTCCATGTGCTTAGGGGCTGAAAAAATTCAGAAGCATCTCCCCTTTTAGCTGCCTGTGACAGTCTTGGTGCACTTTTAACATGCTGCAGGGTTCCCAGGCAGCTGTGCTTTCTGAGGCTGTGTGTGCAGGGCAGCACAGCTGGGCAGCCGCTGCCCCATGCAGGCAATGCTCTCTCTCAGCAGAGCTGGTTCATCGGAGTGGAGCAGGAAGAGTTGTGTGTCTGTAGGTGTCCCTACAGGAGACTGCTTGTGCTGTATGGGCAATGTAAGGCAGTGCAACTAGGAGGGGTAATAACTTTTTTTCCCAAACCTGAACAAGGATTCCTATTACTGTTACTTGTAATACAACAAAAATTGGTTTCAGTGGAGATGTACACCTGCTACTGCGCTTTGAAATCCCCTTATCTGCTTGATCACGCTTCCCAAGACAAATAAACAGCAGAAACTTCACTCTTTTCATATCTTTAGTTCATTGCACAAAGTAAATGTAGGGCCCACAGTGAATCACATAAGGTCTTTCTGTCTTAGCTTATATCTCTACTTTGGCTGTAGAAATACTTATCTGTCTCACATGAACCTCCTGTGATCCAATGACTCATTCATTATAAATGACTCTTGAAATGCTTGGAGACATGGAAGAAGTGCAGAGTGGCAATATATATTTTTTAATTTGCTAGCACTAAGTTTGCCTAATACAGATGCAGAAATTCACTTCCATGTGTTCTCCCTGGCAGTCTTTTACAATTTATTCAGTCAGAACAGAAGGAACAGAGAGATTTTTCTGGTTTTTGAGTTTAATACTTAAATTAAAAAAAAAAAGAAAATGGAAGAAACAGACACAACTCTGTCAAAGTCTGCAGAAAGCCTAAATGAAAGTTTTTGTGTTTGTCTTTTTGTCTTTTATGTAGTTGCTTCCAAAATCCGTTACCTTCAAGAATACCACAACCGGGTTCTCCACAACATTTACCCTGTGCCCTCTGGAACTGACATTGCAAATACTCTGAAATACTTTTCTCAGACGTTATTGAGGTAAGTTTTGACTAATGCTCTTGAAGAAAAAAGAGCTAAAGAGTTGTAGGGAATATTGATTGGCTTTGAATTGGTTGCCAGATTTAATGGGTCAATGGTCAGCCAAAAAGAGTCAGAGCATAATTTAACAAAAACATGGTATGAACAAATCTCTTCAGTGGCTGTTGCCCAATTTGCCCAGTTAAGCCCCCTTACTGAGTGGCTGATTCTAGAATAAACTTGGTTGATTATGCATTTGCTTGGTCCTAAGACTTAGCTGAACGCACAAACATGCTGAACTTGTGGAGAAAGTGACCTGTAGAGTTTTAGATGTGTATAATCATGGCCTCCTTGACAGTCCTGGTGCCTCAGAATCCCAGAGTGGAGCCAGAGGAGCAAGCAGATCTGGCTTCTCACTGGGTTCAGCTCTTCTGGGTTCTGGTTCAGTCCCTTAGAGCAGCCGGAGCAGACACAAAGTTTGTGTACAGATCTGGATTTGGGTGGTAACAACACATCAGGATTGTTCTGATCCAACATTTTTGATGTAGTCTAATGTTTAGTGGTAATACATAGTGCTAAATATCACACGAAGAGAGAATACATTATGAGTAGGAAATACTATTCTTGTCTTCCAAAACAAAAAGGAAAAACATGTGAGACTTTATTAGGAATAATGTACATTCCACAGTGCTGCCTAGTGGATTCATATTTCTAGATTGTTTTCAAAATGGCTGTTGACCATGGATAGGGGATTTTTTATCTGCTGGTTTTGGCTGGCACTAGTTTTCACATCCAGAAAAATGCAGTTCAAATTACATTTCTATGCATAGCTTCCTGATTTATACCTGGAAAGATTGTCCCTGCTGTCAAAGGGTAGTTTGGAAATAAAGCTAATTGCCTTATTTGAGGAGGAAACATTAACAGAATACAATTTACCCATATATTTGTACATATACTCCTATGATGTATACAAATTGAGAAGCAAAAATTTAAACTTGAGAGAATGAGAACAGTTCATTATAACATTTAAAGAGCCTGGGATACATCACAATTTTCTTGACCCTGTTTAAAAGGAGAGACACACAGACGGAAATAATTTTTAGTAGAATGTCTGTTCACAGCAAACTTGAAATCTCCTGTTTACTTTCGAAATTTCAAGAGCAAAACTGTTTGTTTCCCTTCTCATTTAGACTGTTGAGGAAACTTGCAGCACCCAGTAGGACTTTTTGTTTGAGAGTTAATAAATTAACTTTTGTCTCATTGTATTGAGCAGTGGGAAAAAATGTTCAAAGAGTCACAAAAGATACTTCTGAAATGTGTCTCTGTTCCCACATCAGGCTGTTATGATGGACTATTTGCACAAAACACACTTAAATTGCATTTAAGTAAGATTATTTATGATGAGACAGCTTTTGCTTAAATACTTTGAGCCTTTAAGCTGTTAAAGCTAGAAAGTTGGACTTGATTCTGAACATTTTCTCTTTTAGCTGTGACTACCGAGTGCTATAATGAGATATGTTTCTTTTTGGTCAGAAGTTCACTGGGTCAGGATAGATTTAGAATGTTCTGCTTAAAGAAAGCATCTCTCTCCCACTCTGTGGTCTTCTTGTATAATGTACAGCTGACCTGTCCTGTTGATAAATTCTTCACACTCCTGGAGCAGTGATGTTCCTGGGCTTACTGAAAAAGCTTTGTACTTAGCAACTGTGAGAGCAGATCAGAAATCAGGGCAGCAATTGCACAATTTAGCAACTCCATTTGTTTTATTTCATATTCAAAATGGGACTGAACCAAAATCCTTTTGTTGATGATGCTGAACCCCGTGGGGCAGAAGTGATACTCATATCTGATACACAAATGGCTTTGTCATTCAGGACCTGGGATCTGATTAGCCCCAGAACTAAAAGGGTATGAGAAATTAATGCCAGGACTTATATCTAAATTTAAGTGGACTGAGTTCTGATACTCAGGCAAGGTCAAATTCACATTCCAAACCCCTGTATCTGGGGAGTTTGAACTGTGGGTCAAAGGCTGAGTGCTATGGTTGAACCAGTGTAAGTTTATACACTTGCTGATGCTAAGAAAGAAGATGGATAAAAAAGCAAAACAACACACCCTGTATTTAGTGTGGCAGATGGAAAGAAGGAAACTCCCACCCACTGTGTGCAGATCTCTGGAAGATTTACCCTAAAACTAAACAGACTGGTTAAAAACCTTTCTGAAGAGCGTGTTCAAAAATTTATTTGAATATTTTGCATGCTGAGTCTCTTTTCTGCCTCCTACACTGAGACTCCATTGTACAAGGTTTAACATCAGTAATAGAAGTACATGGTGGAGAATAATCTTTCTGGCTTAACACAGAGCATGTGCAATGAATTTGTGCTGTTAGGGACAAACAATTCTTGGTGAACATGTATAGTCATAGAAATAATGAAGGAATAGTCAGAAAAATTCCACATAATGATTGGGTTTTACAGAAGCAGATTTTAGTCTTTATTACACTTTTACCTTTCCCTGTTATGGACACGCTGACTGTGTTCTTTTCAGTGGGATGTGCCCACTGTTTTGAATCACATTCATATGTGGTGTCATTTTGCTGGTTAAAGATGGATTGCACAAGAGATTAATTTGCTCCTTTACTCTATATGCAACCTCCATAAATTACAAGCTCAGGGGTGGGGGGAACAGATGTGGAATGACTGAAAAAAAATTCCTTATTTCTATAACAAACATCACATAAAATCACCATACACAACGCATAGCACATTGATTCATTTAATTCTTCTTTAGTTTTCTCTTTGGGAAAAGCATTTCTTTACATTATAGCATGAATTTGTTTCATGCCCTACTCATTTTCAGTGATTTCTCCCTCATTTGAGGAATGATCTGAGGCTTAATAAACATCCTGCAGAAAAGCTTGTTCTTTCACATTTTCCTGAAGAAAATTCTCCATATGTATTTCTAAGTAAAATATTTTGTGTGAGGCGTAGTTATAAATGCCATGGTGGCTAATTAATGGTCATTGTTGTGCTGCCTTGGTGAGATGTAATTTGACTTGTAGGCATTTTAGGAAACCTGCCCAAGAGGGCAGTAATTGTGGCATAGATTTGCAGCAAAGATATACACATCTTGAAACCAGCCTCGGTAGCTTTGCCCCTTATTGCAGAGCAAGTTCAGTATGGAGTAAGTTCAGTATGGAGTTATGATTTGCAGATACTCCAAATTCTCAGTACTTGGTTGAATTGAACCAGAAGCAAATTGCTGTTGTGTCTTGGTCCTAAGGGACCTCCTAGATTTTCAGTTTTGGCTCCTCTGTTTATTGCCTTTTAAAAATACAGGTCAGGCAAGAGCCTGGACATAAAATTTTGGGGTTTTTTTAAATTTGTTTTTTAATAAATTTGGTGTGGTTCCATCTGGAATTGAGATCTAGTGTTATTGCTGTTAAACTAAAGGATGCCCTGATCAAGATAAGATAAGTGTGCTTTGGCATCTAATCCAGAGATGGGCCTGTAGCTCAATGTAAAAAGAAAGGATTAATATCCTTTCTGGAAGTAAGTGCACATGGAGTGATGTTTTGGCAAGTAAAGAGATGGATAATTGGTATTATCTGTTGGTAGACAACAAAGGAATATAGTGCAGTACCTTCATATCTCTAAACATAAGCTATAAAATATGGCAAATGAACATCAAGCAAATTAGAAGGAATCAGCACTCTGCTAATTAATTTTTAAAGTCATACTAGATCTTAGGTGATGTTCTGATAAAAGCATGACAGTGATCATGTTTCTCTTACTGGACATTGGGTAACAGAAACCAAAATCATCTGCCAAATATGTGAGGCATGATTAAAAAAAAAAAGAAAAAAAAAGAGGTAATTGTATAAGACAGATTATATCTGTCATCTCTGACTGCAAGGGTGATGTAATAGTGGCCAAGTAGCCATGTGATAGTAGCCACTTGGCAAATAATTGTATTTGTAAAAGTGTTTTTTCTATATGGCAAATGAATGACACCTTCTCTTAGAAGCACCTCAGCAAGAGTTTGGCTTACTTGTGTAAATTGCTGAATTAACTGGGGGGTAAGGTTTGCTGAGGTGATTGTATGGTAGGGATTTCTGTACTGTTACAGAGAGGAGAGGTTTCCAGAAGTGCTCTCTCTTGATATAATTCTGCTCTACATGAGTCAGTGGAAATCTTAGTGCTATTGGCTTGTCTTTTATAAGTCTAACACTGACTGTGGGAACAGAGTTAAACCAACAGCAACTGCTTTTGGAAATCCTAATGACTGAGAGGTGCAAAAGGTGCTTAAAAAGGAAAAAAAAAAGTATTGTGTGTGGGTTAATATATTTAAAAGGTGTATTATATTTTATAGGCACATATGGAGATTATGAACTAACCCTATAAGTGCTTGATACCTAAAATATAACACTGCTTAAGTGAGAATTTATTTCTATTTAAAATAGTGGGGTTTATTTTTTAAAAAAATTAGATTACCATGTTTACAACCATGTTTGCAACATTTTTAAAACTACATAACAAGCTGGTTGACGTATAGCCTCTACTTTGATTCCCACTAAATTATTTTTATTTTTTGAAATTATCTCTCCTTTAGTTTATAGTGAGTTATGTTGAATAATAACGTAAGTAACAGCAGGAGTGTATGGTAACATACTGTCTGATCTGCAGTTACATAATTGGTCTTGCTTGCTTAGCCGTTAGATTTTTTGAAGGTAACTATTTACCCAAGAAGTGTTTGTATTCATAGAGCAAATTGTTTCCTCCCTAAACATGGGCAAAATTAAAAACACACATAAACAACCATTACCATTAGCTCACAAACATATGCTAAAGACCATCTACTATATATTATTTTATGACTTTTCCAAATGTAGTTTAGTTAACATTTTAGAAATATTATATTATTTCTAAATCCATGTGCCTGTTTAAACTTCATTATCTCAAATGATACTGAGTGAGTGGTCATGAAACAGTATCATAAAATACATACAGACATTATTTTAATGCAATAAACATGTGATTTTTAAGACTATCTTAACAAACACACATGTTTATTCTTTGCTAAAACATGTTTCTGCAAGTGCCACACCTATATTTTGCATGTTTTCAGTCAGTTGGCTCAAATGATTATAGGGGGGAAAAAATGAATCTCTCAAAATCCTCAGAATCTCACAGCAAAATACCAGCCTGTTTTGACACAGCTAAACACTTTTGATTCTTAGAATTTTTCTTAACTGTGAAACATGGGTAGGGCACTGAAACATGCATTTTTATATTTTTGCTCCTTATGAACCAGATAACACATGAGATGCAATGAAATTTTCCTAGATGTCAATTTTTAATTCTCTTATCTTGAAGCATGGAAGTAAATGGTTGCTAGATTTGTAGACATGCTGGTTTTGGTAGTGATTGCATCTTATGTGGGATGTATCTGGTCTTTTATTATTTGTTTTATAGTGTCATTTCAATGTAATGTGCTGTTCTTTGTGTCTTTGTTGTCTCTTTTTTTTCTTTGTCCCCCCAACAGCATTTTGTCCCGCACAGGGAAGAAGGAGAATCAAGATGCCTCCAATTTGACAGTGCCCATGACCATGTGTCTTTTTCCTGTGCCATTCCCACTCACCCCATCTCTAAGACCACAGGTCAGTTCCATCAACCCTACTGTTACTCGCTCCCTCCTTTACAGCGTCCTGCGAGATGCTCCATCTGAACGTGGCCAGCAAAGTCGTGATGCTCAGTTATCAGACTACCCATCTTTGGACTATCAAGGACTTTACGTGACACTGGTGACACTACTGGATCTAGTTCCCTTGCTACAACATGGGCAACATGGTAAGCAGGCCCTTGAATGATGCCAGTGCTGTGAATCCATGAGTGGTGCATATATCCAGTGGAAGAGATGGGCCTAAACTGACCTGGATCTGGATTTCAAATCTCCTGGGATGCATTTATATCCAAGTGTTCTGCTTGACTTTCTCAAATAAAGGATTTTTTTTTGCATAATGTGGATTTGGGTTTGAATTCTGAGGTTGTCTGATTTTTAGTGATGTGCTTGTGGTATGTAACTAAAGTACAATTGTATGTAACAAAAATTGAACAGATGGGTGTAAAAATACCCAGATTTTTATCTTGAATCTGCTGGGATAACTTCAGTCTGTTGTTTTGGGGTGGGTCTCTTAAAAATGCACAGAGAGCTTGCAAATGTGTATCTGGCCTACAAGAAATGCACAGATTGAGTGTTCTGGTGAAGGTCCATCTCTACACAGAATATAGTATATATCTATTTGAAGAAAAAACTACAAAGTAATTGTGCTTTGAGATGGCTTAAAAATACTCCTGTGTAAAATAGATAGCAGCATTTCTGTCTGACTAAGAGAAAAACAATATTGTCTTATGTTTTAAATTAGCTGCAAGTGGTTTTGTGACTGTGTTGTATTTGTATTGTTTTCCTTAAGTTCTGCTCTGCATCCGTCTGGCTTGTTAACCTGTTAGCCTTTCCTACTGGGATTCAGTAGCCCAGTATTCTCCCTATGTATTAGCCAATATTAATTTCCACTGTGGTATCATGATGTATTGCTTACATAGTTCACTATGGGAAGATGGTTTTCCATCTGATAATGCTGCTGAAATTCTTCAGGAGGAAAGTTGTTTCTGTTAAGGGCTGACTTCCCTTTGAGCTGGCAGCAGTATGTTTGAATCCAAGACTGCTGCACTAGGAAATGGTATGATGCCCCAAAAGCAGGGCCTTTAGCAAGATACAGGCTTGTTTACTTAACTTAGAAATGGTGGAGTTAATTATAAAAAAATCTTTTCCTAAATAGATAACATGGTGATGATTAACAGTGGAGACCTGTAAAGAACAAATGACATTGGGCAGACTTTATTTTTTAAACTTTTTTTTTATGGCAACACAGTGGCTCACCCTGAGTGGTTTTCCTGTCCCTAGTCACATTTTTGTTGCTGTGCCATTTTACACCAAAAGGCAATCCTGGGACATGATCCCCCCCTGAGTAAGGAAAGCACTCTAGGAATTATTACCAGTGGCTTGGCAGCTGGAAGGGTATAACAGTGGGAAATCTTACAGGACTCTGTGCTGGGTCTAGTGGTACTAAATAGTCTAACTTTTTTACTTAGCTGATAGAATTTAGATTTACAAGTGTTATCAAGATGGTTGCTAGCATGTGCTTTCTGTGAGAGATATATGATTCAAGTAATTTTGGCAAGTTGCATTCTGTTTTGAAGTGTCTCCACAGGAGAAATGTAAAATACTCTGCTTAAGAGGGAAGTTAAAGGAAATACCAACTTGGAAGCTGTACTGCAAAGAACTCTGGGTGTTAACAGTAGATCAGAGAAGACCATAACTCACTAACATATAAATATTATTCTAGCAATGTGTAAACATTTGTTTAATGTATGAGGCACCCAAATCATTATGTTTATTATTCTAACAGCCCTAGTAAAGCCTCAGCTGGAGTAAAATTTTCAGATTTGTCTATCTAGCTTCAAGAAAAACATGTACTATTTGTGAAGAGTCCAGGAAAAAAAACAAGAATGATTTGAGGTTTCTCTCATGTGAACAGTGAGAGAAAACAAGAAAAAATTTGGTTTATCTAGATTAGAGAAAAATGGAAAGGATTATCATATGATTATGATATGAAAATATGTAAAGGTTGCTGTGAGGAGAAATAAACTTAACCAATCTATTTGTGGTTAGAGTTGATCAGGATAAGAAGTTACACACTTAAATAACAGCAATGGATATTTTTTTAATGAAAAAGATTTTTTTATGATAAGGATGATTAAGCATTAGGATGAATTGACAGGAGAAGGAGTGAACTGTCTTGCAGGTTTTTAAGAACATTTTAGATAAATATGTGCCAGGAATAATTTGGTTGACTCATGCCTGGGGCAAGGGGAGATGGCTTGCTGTTTTGTATGGTTTTGTGTGTGGAGAATCAAATTTTGCAGTACAACTTGTTGCTTATTTCTTCCTCAGCTTAGTAATTGATTAAAAGAAATATATATTTTTTTATCAGAACAGTCCGTGTTGTTTGGGTAAGTACAGCTGCTGTGCAAGGCAATCCTGAGCTTTGGCCTGATCAGGTAGTAAAAGAGTGGATTTAGCTGGTGGGTTTGTATTGCAGGAGGAGCACTCTGTAGCACTGAGGGTCTCATTAGACTCTTGCATAGAAGGCTGGCCAGAACCACTGAAATGGGCTGCCACTTTTAATTTTTGCTGTGACCCAAGGTGTTTACAGCTACAGATCTCTCTGTGCTTTACAGAGACAGTTTTAAATCACACCAGTTGTACAGCTGAGACTGAAGGCCTGTGTGATGTACTTAGGGCTAGGGAGTAATTAACAAATTAATTAACAATGCAGGAGAAAGGCCTTCTAATGTCTTTGGATCATCGTGCAGGTTCATACTCAGACTTCACTGAGTGCTGCAACCTTTATCAGAGGGTTATGGGCACCAGCTCACTTTCTCATTTGGGAGAGAGTAAAAAGATTATTCCACAATGCGCAGATACACAATAAACTATGCCTTCCCTTTGCATCTTAAAATGTTGCACAGTTATTAAGTATCCTTTTCAAAGAGCTACAATATGTTTTATTAGAATAAGTGTAGAAAATCTTGATAAATATTCCTATCCTTTTAAGCTCTGGGCACTTTTAGCCTCAGTGGTTTCCCTGGAAATCAAAATCTGTAGTTTAATCATGTGTGGTTTGAAAAATGCAATGACACTTCCTGTAGTCCATGTGTGTGAGGTACTTTGCAGAACTCTTGAGGGTAATTAAGATAAAGTTCTTATTTTATTATGACTGATAAAGACTAGAATGATTTTTGCAAAATCTGGCTTTCAATACAATGTGCATTTCAAATTCTGATTCTAGTAACATTCTCTACTTAAATTCAAGCCCTCAAATAATAATCACCATATTGTTAATATCAACACTGATTTTAACTGAGTATTTTATAGGCTGTAGCTTTCATATTCCCTTCAGACTCTTTGGAGTAATGTTCAACAGGTGTTTCCCTCTGTTTAGAAGGGAATTAAAAATTGAGGGTGAACTCACTTGTCTACAGTGATTATCTTTCCAAATTACTTTGAGAGGAAAGCTGGAATTAAAATATAATTAATTATTTTAGTTTTGTACATAGAAAGTACATAGTCATAATTACATTTTCATTGTAATGATTCTATATTTCTTTCATTTTATTCAACAGATCTTGGCCAATCAATTTTTTACACTACTACATGCTTACTTCCTTTTCTCAGTGATGATATTTTGAGTACTTTACCCTATACAATGATTTCAACATTAGCCACCTTTCCTCCATTTCTGCACAAGGATATTATAGAGTATCTCAGCACATCTTTTCTGCCTATGGCTATATGTAAGTAGAACTCGTTCTAGTATTGTTTTGTCTTGGCACATAACAGTATCAGACTGTACAAGTCAAAATTTGGTCTGTCGTGGAATTGTAATGGAACATCAACCTCCTTACAAATATAAAAATTTCCTTCCTTCCATCAACCTCCTTACAAATATAAAATAATGTGACTATTTTCAAAGTGAAATAGCTCTATAATTTTTATTTATTTATTGCACTGTGTTTTGGTGTGAATTCTTCCTTCCTTTAAAGTGTGATGTTTGTTTAAGAGATCACTGTTTTCAGACTCATAGAACTTTCAGTGCCAGCAGTGGGAGTTGTGAATACAGAATCAATGGGCAAACTGCTCCTGAAATAATAGATGTAATAGCAGCATGCATAATTTTTGCATCTGGACTATATCTGGATGTATGAGTATGATTTTTCTCAGTGTGATGATGTTGTGGTGAATTTCTGGTTTTCTCCTTCTCTGTCTTCTTGTCACTTTCTATGTTCTATACTAAATGACTGTGCCTGCAATGTCTCCTATGCATAGCAGTTAGGACTGAATCTCATGGTCCCTGCCTTTTTTCCTCCTCTTTCTTTTTACTCCCCCTCTGTGAAGATGTCATGTGGTTACTTAACATCATATCCCCTGCTCAATGTGGATCTTGAGGTGTGTTCTGAATGCTTGTCCATGTACCTGACAAAAAGCTTGATGGGACTTACCAGTAATGAGAAATATAACCATTTTCTGCAGAGAATCATTAGGGTCAATATAGGTCTGTTTTAACCAACAAGCCTTTTACTGTGTGTGACCAAACACTGGAGCAGCTTTCCAGAGCAGTTGCAGATTCTCCACCCTAGCAGATGCTCAAAACACAATTTGTCCTGGATGTCTGCTCTCGTGCCTTGGAGCAGAGGGATTGGCCAAGATGGTCTCCAGAGGTCCCTTTTAACATCAACCATTCTGTGATTTTGTGAGAATGTCTCTTCCTTACCTCTGTATTCCCGATCTTTGTGGAAAAACGTGAACAACTTTTGTACAAAGGTCAAGAGTAATGTCATTTAAGCATGCAGAAGATGCTGAAAGAAGTATAGTCCAGTTAAAATTGAATACAGATTTATCATGTGTATTTTCTGACCAGTCAATGGTTTTGGAAGAGTCCTCTAACTCTCCTGGACCTCAGTTTTCTCACGTAAAATATTAATTTTTAGTACATCCTAATGAGGTTTACTCTATTAACTTTGACACATTTAATGAGAGTGTGCAGATCAAAAGTGCTAAGATATATTTCATATGAATGTGTAATAAGTCCTCTTTGTGTTAAGAACAGAATTTTGCATTAAACAACTCTTTTTCCCACTGCTGTAACCTGTTAAAGAACAGCTGAAGATGGTGACTTATCCTGTCTGTCCTCAGATCTGTAGAACTATACAGATCTGAGAATAACTCAGAACCTCAGAATAACTGGTTGAGTTGAATCCTTGGTTTACTTAAATAGATGCTGTTCCCCAACTGCCCCTGATAGAGATTGCATCCTTGCATTTGCATTTGTCATGCTGGCTTTCTTCTCTATCTGTTTTGGTGAGATTTCTGTATGAAACCAGTCTGCTGCTTTTTAAATTTACTAATCTAGTACTGTGTCCTACTTTTTTGCTGATGGCTAAATTTAATTGCCCAGTTAGAGCTGCCGAGTATTTTTCAATTTAAATCTATAAAAATACACCTTTCTGTAATACTTTGGGGGCAATTATTTGTGTGGATAACATTAAAAAATAAATGAATGGAGTGCAGTGATCTATAGTAATTTTGGGTCATGTGGAGAACAGAAAGGGAGAAATTCTCCATTTTCTCTCTTCTCTCCATCATTTCTATTTGAGTGTTCTTTTAATTAGTCTCCTTGTCTTTCCCTGCTGGGAATTATATGCTCCTTTGCAAGGCAAGTGCAAAACCTTTCCTTCCCTTAGCCTTTAGTTCTGATTCAAACCAAAAGGGAGGATACAAGAGATTGTCTAAGCAGTTGGAGAGCCAGATGGGAGGGATGAAAACAGCTCGCTGAGCTGGTAGCTACAGTTCTGTGCTTCTATCCCAAATGCTTGGTATTTGGGTCCTGGCAGCCAGGCTTGGGGAAGTGCTGTGAGGGTGGAAAGATACTTGTGACATCTCTGTGTAGGAGCTTGCCTTCAAAGCCATGTTGCCATGTGAAAGTTCTGCAGGGTTTTTCCAAATATATGCCATTTAATAGTAACCACTTCATGGTTCCAGGAGGAGCTCCAGCCACTTCCTGTGTGAGGTAAAAGATACTGAGCTAAAAGACAGTCAGTGCTGCTGTTCTTCATTATCTCAGGACAGGTCACATAACCATGGGACTGATGCTTCTGGTCTGCAGCCACAACTTGAGCTCTCAGCAGATCCTACAATCCAAGGCCTAGGTGCACTTGGTTGTACATGATGTTATTTTGACCAGTCTGGGGGTTCTGAAGGAGAGGGCCTGAGAAGGCAACTGGTTGATGCAGTTTTAGGGACGAAGTCACACTGATCTAGAAAACCAGGAGCATGTCTATGCTCTGTAGATCAATGCCTAGGCATCTTTCTCTTCCACTTTTTTTTTTTTTTGATTTTCATGACATGGCATCTTAGGAATTTTATCTGCATGAGCTGGAATCAGTTACATGCTATTCTCACCTGATTTTCCTGTTACAATAGAAATTTATTTATTTTTTCCTTTCTTTTAAGTGGGATCTTCAAAACGAGAAGGTGTTCCAGCACATGTCAATCTGTCTGCATCATCAATGCTGATGATTGCAATGCAGTACACATCAAACCCAGGTATGTGTTAACATGCAACATGGTATCATTCATTCTGAAACTATCAGTCAGGAAGTGTTGTCAAATGCAATCAGAAAAGTTTTCATTATGGGAAAAAACTGTGTCGTTTTCCAGCACAGTATGAAAATTATTTATTTTAGTCAAAACTGAGATTTCTGAACATCATTCTGGAAATAATCCATATGTAGATAAGAGATCTCTTTGTGATGGAGAAATAGGATTTGGTGCAGGATTGGAGACCCTGATCTACTCACGTTTGACATCAGAATAAAGTACTGATATATATAATGTCAGTGTTGGAGAGAAATACCACTTACCTTGACTACAGAAATTAATTGTAACTGTCTTATACTATGATTCAAATATCACTGAATTCACAACTGGTACTGTTTTTCTAAAGAAGGCAGGTAATTCTGGCTGCAGGCTTAATAGAACTATAATTAAGTTAAATGTAATTAGGAGTATCTAAACAAAAGTGAGGCAGTCCCTGTTTAACCATTGGGATCGCATAACCAAGTTGAAACAATATTGAACCCCAGTGAGCTGTTACATTGCATAATCATCGGCTGTCAACTATCTCTGTCTTGTGAGGATGGGTAGATGGTGTGTGTGGAGGAGCCCCACACTGCATTGTGTGAGGAGTGTCACATCAGCCTGACTTGGTTCACACAGGTAAATAAAAGCAGAACACCATTTCTAAAAGCTGCTTGCAGAAGTCAGGTTTTCTTTCATTAAATGTTCTGTCTTTGTTTTTCTGTCATTTCTGTGTTCAAACTGTGCCAGAGAACAGGTTGCCCTGTGGTTTTTGGGAAGTCAGACATGTAAAGTGGTTCACTTGGCTCTCATGTTTGTTTGATACAGAGTGGCTCCTATAGCCTCTGTATATGTGGGAACGATCTATTGTTAATGTGACTTCCATTGCTGCCTCAAGGTGAATGACAAGATACCCATTTACACTGTGACACAGGGACAAAGTTCTAGTGAATCAGCAGGTATTTTTCAGCTGGATGTGTTTGAAAAAGATCTCCATTGCTGTGCAAAAAGCTGTACCCTCGTGGTAATCATCTTCCTGCATTTTTTGTCAGAAAGAAGTTACTAATATTCGGTTTCTTATATTTTGTGATGACTCTTGGGTCATTGATTCTTTAGCAAGCCCTTTAAAATAAAAATATTTGAATGAGGCATAGAGTTCTGGATGGACAAAGCAAAGCCAATCAGCTGATTATGTAACTTCTGTAGCCTGAGTTTCCATGTCCATTTTAACTCTATACTGTCTTTTCTCTCTCAGTGTATCACTGCCAATTATTGGAATGTCTCATGAAATATAAGCAAGAAGTATGGAAAGTAAGTTTATGATCATATATACTTTGTGGAAATGACTGTGCTTGGGTAGTAATAAAAACCAGATGGCTTGGAAATTGAACTGACTGTATGCCAAGAAATTGTAAATGATCTTTATATCCAGTCCTCCCTCTGGATTATGGAGAGGAAGGTCACTCTAATTTTTAGTTTACAGAGGCAGTTCCGTGTTTTATAGAAATGAGCTCTGTTTCCTAAGTACTATGTGGTTGTGGCTCCAGTGATGGAAATTTTAATAATGAGCAAGCTTCTCAGTTCATGTGGGACTGGACTTTTATGAGAACTATTTGTGAGTAATGTTGTCTGAGTCTGCTCTGAATCTGCTTGATTTATCTGTATTTCACCTCTTTGCTCCATCATTAGACAGTGAATTCATTTTGCTCTGTTAGTGCACTGTGGGATGGGTGGTTGCTATTGCATGCTCTGATCAAACTCAGAAGCATTCAAGTTGGTCATCTAATCTGTCTCTTAAGAGCATACAAAGGAAGTTGGGGCATGAAATGTGTTAATTTTGTGTGTTCAGCTGTCTTTGAACAGAAGTGCAATATATTGAATTGCAGTGTTACCTTGCAAAAATGAACATTTTGTCCATGTCTTTCCTTAGGATTTGCTATATGTAATAGCATATGGACCATCTCAAGTTAAACCTCCAGCAGTACAAATGTTATTTCACTATTGGCCCAATTTAAAACCCCCTGGAGCAATCAGTGAGTACAGAGGACTTCAGTACACAGGTCAGTGCAGCTGGTTTTGTATAGGCCAAAATAAATAAATTATGAGAAGTGTTAAAGTCACATTTTTACAGTTCTATGATGTATTTGACGCTTTTTGTTTGATAAATTGTACATTCATAACAATATGCAATATCTATTTATCTGCATTTCCAAAACATGTCATGAAAAATAGAAACTCAGCTCATAGCTAGTAAATATGTTGTCTTCATCACAATATTAACTAAACCTGAATAGGAGAAGAAATAACTATCATGTTTGTAGCAAATAGCCTGTGAAACTGCTGCCTGGGCCTCCCAACAGATCTGGTTTATGTTACTTTCAATTATTGCTTTGGTTGCTTTTGTTGTGTCAGCTGCTAACACTGCTGCTGTTGCTAAGACTTCTTATCTGGCTGTTACTGTCAAAAAAAGTCATGTGATGTCAGGTGCAGTTAGTACAATGGATAAATTCTCAAGGTTGGTTATAGGATGAAAATGGGGGACAAAGTCTGGAGTGCAGCTGGAGCAGGTTCATGGTACAAAGTCCTCTGTCTGCCAGACTGCCCAGAGATACTGATGGGATAGTGCTGCTACAGGGGTGACTGTCCAGCAGCAACTCATTGCTTTTCCTGCTTGTCTGTCTCAACCTGTTTCAAACAATCTCTGTCATATGACATAGATTTTGTTCACTTTTAAAATTTCTGGACCAGAATGTGACATTTTAAATTATGAAAATCAAGGGTTGGAAGAAACCTTAGAAGACCCCTAGACCAACTCAAGTGCAGCCTTAATGTTCCCAGTAGAATTTGTCTGATCTGTTCCAAAACCTTCCATTGAAGGGTTGATAAATTTTCTTGACTATTTAGAAAAAAAATTCTTTATGTGCTGCTCTGCATCACTTTTTCCATGCAAGCAGGTCTGTAAACTAATCATGATAGTATTCTTTTTGAGCTGTTACTAGTAATGGATAGACTGGGATTTTCCCCTTATTTGTAAGTTTTTTGTTCATATATCCCAGAATGGGATGAGTATTATCTGCATTTGCATGGTATTTTGACCTTGGGGGCATTCTGTAGAGCATCCAAGTGATGCCATTTGAGCATCCCTTTGTTGTTTACTTCTTGCCATTACACAGCCAAGGCTCCTTCTGTCACTGGACTATTTTTCCTTTGTCCCAGCTGTGTTTTCATTTTGTCTGGGAAAGTAACTGAATTTACTCAGCTACTCCAACCCTCTTTCTTCTGGAGTGAAAGGATAGTCAATTATTTCAAGATGCTGGTGAGATCGAGTCTGCAACAGGAATGTCTGTGTCTTACTTTTTCCATTTTCTTACTGAATCCATGGCTCATTTAATTATACTGTAAATAAGTCAGGCAGGTATGTTCAAGGTTGTTTATTGTAATTATTGAGCTTCATGAGGAATGGCTATTTGTATCGTACTCATATTTGTATAGTACTTAGTACAAGAGGCTCTTGTTCTCAATTGAGACTGCTAGACAGAAAGAATATAAATATCTCTTCTCATTTATTAATCAGCCATGTTTTGGTTTTGCAGCCTGGAATCCTATTCACTGCCAGCACATTGAATGCCATAATGCGATTAACAAACCTGCTGTGAAGGTACTGCTCTTCCTTTAGGGGCCACACCCAGCTCTCTGGGACAGGGGAGGTTGTACTTTTACCTCAGTCACGAGCTGTGGTGGTGTGCAGGTGACCAAAGCAGGTGCTAAGGGAGCAGCAAAGCCTGTCGGCACCAAGGGGGGCACACCTTTGGGAATATGTTCTTTGCCTGCCTCAAGCAAGATGAGGTTTTTCCTGAAACTACTGTGGGAAATCTTGAAATTGAACATGGTGATGGTTGTAGAGTACTTTATAAAATTTTAAGCTGGCTCCTGGCTAAGCCATGTAAATGTTTTCCTGAACACGCACATATATGTGTACAAATATAAGCACAAATATTACTGTATACAGGAAACATTGCTTCAGTTCTGTAGGTACATGTTCACCTTGGTATCTTGATTGAGCTCATACAATGCACCTACTTTGGTTAAGATCCTTTGCTTGGAATGTGTCCTAAAGCAAATAGCAACAAAGCTTTAGTTACCTTTTCTGCAGCCCTCTTTGAGGAAGGTAAATTGTATCTTCACTGTTTACAGGCATAGTAAAAATGAAAAAGCTTTGACCAGGCTCACAGAGCAATATGATAGCAGAGGCAAGAACAGCGGCCCAAGTCCAGAACATACTGCAGTTAGGTGTACTGATTAATTAATTTGTGTCTTGTTAAATATGTAGGTACAACCAATTTTCCTGGCATTGATTTGTATACTAATATCATTTCTTTAGTCAGAGAGTTCTGCAGTGAGCCTTTCCCACAGGCTGTGCTAGGACATAGTGATGGCACTCATCTCGAAAGTCCTGCAAGGGACCACCTTCCTGCCCACTCCAGTAATTCTCAATGATTCCTCTCTCACAGAAAAAATGTTGAAAGGTGCTTCATGTTGTGGTGGTCACTAGATTCAGGCTAATAACACAATAGAATAAAATATTAAAAAAGTACAGTTTCAAGCTTTGCAGATTAAGTACCTGCATATTTTTGATTGATCTGTTAGCCTAATTTTGACAGAACCAGTTTTGATCAGTCATCACTCAGAAAAAGGCAGCCTGTTGTGTCCTAAGTAGATGATTTGGTTAACAAAGATGAGAAATGGACATTTAAAGAGGTATTTGTCTTTATTTATAAAATCTTGCACTCCAGTGGAGTAAGAGTGATCAGAGTGGTTAAGATGTAGTGTATGCACACTACTGTTCAGTGTTTCCTTTGTAGTACAAAACACTTGAACAAATGTGTATGGAACTGGCTCTTAAATGTAACTGTTTTCTGTAATTGACTTATGTGGAAGGATAAAAGCTAATGCAAGACAAAGTCTGGACCTATGTTGCCAAGGGAACTGTGAGTCTTTGTTCTGTCACTGCAGTTGTGCTCTACACTTGAAAACTGTGACGAGTGAAAATTAGATTTTGCTGGAAGAGGCATTTTTGAGATAGAAAAATCTAGACCTTTCCATTACCTTGTCCTAAACAATGGATCCTCTAAGTGCTGTCTTTTTAGGGACAAAATAGTAGCAGTGTATAGTGAATATGCGATGTGAGTATATAACAAAACGTACTTATCTTTCAGAAAGTGATAATATTGGGACTGCAATATGTCCTATTTTTTACAGGCTCTCAGATCCCTATCTTTGTTAGAAATAGTTTGAGAGTACACCACATGCTGAGTATTTTCTTTCATTACTAAATGCTCTTAACACATATCAAAGCTGTGTTACATTTTATGTTGTAGTATTAACATATTATACTTTTTCAGCAAGCTTCAATGAACAGAGATGTTAATCCTTTTCCTTCTCCATGTTTCAGATGTGCATTGACCCATCCCTGTCTGTGGCTTTGGGTGATAAGCCACCACCCCTATATCTTTGTGAAGAATGCAGCCAAAGAATTGCAGGGTAGGTAAACCAAGAGCTGGAAAATTATAAATATTGTCAGACTTCATAACTCTGGAGTTTTGCCTTTTTGGAGTATGATTTGCATATAATTTGTATAGGTAAACCTGAAATATATGGAGCACACTGCCACTCAATATGAATAAGGATTACAGATATTTACATGATCAGCATTTGCACCTACCTTTAAACAGAGCTTTTAATTTGACATCTCTGAAAAAATAGATACTGTGAGATGCATTGACTATGACAGGGAAACCTCATTAATGCTCATGAAACCTCATACGCTTATAAAACATTTTTTATCCTCATCCATTAGTTGTCATTTAAAACCAAACATTCCAGTGAAAGTTCTTTTACAGAGCTTTCACTAATGTTTTGTAACATGTATTTCAGATTAGTCTCTAAGATATACCATGGAGCAGCAGAGATCAAAGAAATTGATCCAGGATTGGCCAGTACTTGGTATAAACGTACCCTGAAATAAAATAACCTCACTTTGTTTTCATTTTTGGTTGTCTTTTTTACCTTTCAATTGCTACTTTGGTTTGCATTAATATACAAAGTCTACTGATACTTACAGTCAGTGCCTGTCCTTACTTCAAATGGACAAGGTTACAGGTAGTTCAGAACCTAAAGGAGTGTTTTTCTCCTCAGTTTCAGACAACTGTAAATCATACTGGCTGTGGGAAAAGCAATTACATCTCACCTTAGGTTTTTAAGTCATCATTGAGTTAAAGCAGGAAAAAGTAATTGACTAAAGCAGGAAAAAGTAATTGAATTTGGTAGAAGCATAGCTTCTAAGGACACACAAAGAAAACAATACTGGTACTTTGGTTTCTTTTCTACATTCATCTGCTATTCTTCACTACCATTTCTTAGCTGTCAGACTTTCAGAGGATGCTCTCTTTTAATTTGATAAATTTAGACCTCAAAAGTAATTTTGAAAACCTTGAACATGGTGACCAACATCATCAAAGTGGTAATTTATGGTTTGACAGCACAACCAAGAAATGTTATGTAAAGCAGTCTGCAATTTATAAAATTGCATTTAAAAAAAAGCAGCTTCAGAATAATGGCATTCCTACCACATTGATTTATCTAAATTTCCTCTGTACAAAAGTAAATCCGTGTGTATATATATATATGTGTGTGTGTGTGTGTGTGTGTATAAAAAGAAAGCTAATTATATATACATTTTACAGGGATCACAGTGAATGGTTGATTGATGTTCTTCTGCCACAAGGTAAGAAATATTTTAAGGGTAGGTACAAACTGATCATAATTGTTAAAACTATGCTGATATTTCTCCATACTGCATTACTTGAACTGCTGCATTATGTTCAAAAGTGTTGCCTTTTTTAATTTATTTAAAGTAGTTTGTATTTAATGCTGCTTAATGTCCTTAAAGTACTATGAAGGATTGACTAATCCTCTATCTGAAATACTATGCAACTCTCTATGTGTGAGGAAACAGAAACGATTGAACAGATTTTCAAATCTTGACACATTCACAACTGGAGCCAAGTTTTTAAAAAGTACTTGTGTCCCACAGTGCTGTCCAAAAAATGGGGCTAGTTCTTCCAGTAACCTGGGTCTGATTTGAAAGCCTTAAAAGCTGCTGAAAATCTGTAACACGCGACTGCAAAGGATATTAGAAAAGGATATAAAATATTTTTTGGTGATCCAGTTATTGATCCAATCATTGTTCTTTGGCCAGTGAGAAAACCTGGTATTTTGTTATGTACTAGAATGCAGACAAAGCGTGTTGACAGACTAGTCGGCATGTCATCTGAAATAACCCTTCCAGGGATAGAATGAAGACACTGCCTCTCTCTTTGCTTTGCAAACTGAAAATTCGTAAGCAGTTGAGATTTTCTTGCTGTCTGCTTTTAGTTGAAATGTTACCCAGATAAAGAATGTTTTATTTACTTAAGGGAAGCACATCTTCTTAATCAGCCCCTTAAACTTACTGAATCATATGTTGCCAGGGCAACAGATCAAATAGCTACTGCTTACAGGTTGAATCTGCAAACATTTCACTCTGAAATTATGGGCCAGACATAGTGGCTGCTTTGGCATTGTTCATCCATATTCACTATTTTTTTATGCCAAGAGCTTTCACAAGCAGTGTAGGCCCACCTGAGCCACGTCTCCTACATCGTGCCACAGTCATGTGTGCAAGGTGTGCTTTTACAAGTCTGCCTGTGGGGCAGGAGCATAAGCAGAAGGTGGAGGAGTTGCAGAGCACACCACTCATAATGCACCAAGGCTGTTGTATTTCAAAGTAGAAATAGCCATAGGCTTAAGTGTACAGTGTCCTCACTTATGCAGGCTTAGGGGTTTCAGTGGTACCTGGAAACACAAGTTTAGCCCAGAGACTTCCTTGCAGGGTGTCCATTTTCCCCTGGCTGCCGTAGTAAACCACAAAGATCGTCACTTTGTGTTCATGTTTTGTATGCCTTCCCCTTACAGCTGAAATTTCTGCTATATGTCAGAAGAAGGTAAGATTCAGCCATTTGTGTGATGGGGCATGATTTGATGTTGTGTGTAATGTCATTCCATCACTGTATAGTGTGTTCTTCTTTGTACCATTCCAAAATCTCACAATTTATCCATGAATGCATTGATTGGTGGATGGAAAAAATTCAGCAGCAGGTTTCTTTTTGTTAAAACTGACAATGTTGATTTGAGTTGTAGGTTTTAGTTTAAGTGGCAATTAGTAAAGCAATCCAATTATGCAGTTGAGCTCTGTTTGTATTCTATAACTCTGCTTTATGAACAGGATAGAGCAAGAGATGAATTTTAAATTTAAGTGTTTATATATCTTCCCATGTCCTTGAAGTCTTGGATTGATCCTAAATTGGGCAAAAATCAAACTGTAAAGTGTGTATTTTTAAAAATATTGGACTGAAAATCTTTAGTGCTTGGCTCTGAAAAGGTTGCTGACAAAAAGAATCTGCTTGCGGTACATATCAGCTAATGTGTTTTGATAAGGCTTTTATAGCAAAGGATACAGTGTCAACCTATTCCAGTTCTCATGTGGCAAAGAAAACTTCTCTGTTGTGCTGGATTACTAGGTGGCAGAGATTTCAGGTGCTTATTTCAAAGGCTTGTACAGTTTCCTATGATAAGGCAGATCCTTACATAGCATAAACTGTGGCATGGTGGCACCATTTTTTTGCACTCCTAAGGATCTACCTGTTGCTACCTGTAACTTAAAAAGACCTTCTGAAGCATAAGCAGGTGTTAAAAGAACTACTGTAAAATTTAGAGGTTGCTCCGAGTCAGGAGGTTGAGGTTGATGATTTAAATGTCAGTTTGGTGTTTCAGAAGAGGAGCAATTGTGACATTGAAGTCCAGACTCAGCATTTAGTCCTGAGGTTGTCTTCCTGGAAGGTCAGTGATGTTTGGCATCAGGAGGCTGCACACAGTTGTGCTTAGATAGAGTGATTTTGGAAATTGCCAGCGCTTGAGCCAGCTCCCTGGTGCTGGCTCTCATCCCTGTTTTCGGTTCCATTTCCCGATAACCTGTGGCCTGACAAACCCTTTGTCATTTCCCAGAACTGCAGCTCCCACGTCAGAAGAGCGGTTGTCACGTGCTTCTCGGCGGGCTGCTGTGGCCGCCACGGCAACCGGCCTGTGCGCTACTGCAAGAGGTGCCACTCCAACCACCACAGCGAGCTGGGGGCGGCCGCGGAGACCCACCTGTACCAGACCTCGCCGCCCCCCATCAACACCCGTGAGTGCGGCGCCGAGGAGCTCGTGTGCACCGTGGAGGCTGTCATCAGGTAATGTGTGTGAGCAGGACCAGGCCTGGGTGTCCATATTGCAGCTCGTGTGCACCATGGACGCTGTCATCAGGTAATGTACGTGAGCAGGACCAGGCCTGGCTGTCCATATTGCAGAGGAGCTCGTGTGCACCGTGGAGGTTGTCATCAGGTAATGTACGTGAGCAGGACCAGGCCTGGGTGTCCATATTGCAGAGGAGCTCGTGTGCACCGTGGAGGTTGTCATCAGGTAATGTATGTGAGCAGGACCAGGCCTGGGTGTCCATATTGCAGAGCAGCTCGTATGCACTGTGGAGGCTGTCATCAGGTAATGTGAGCTGTGGGTACATGAGACAGGATCAGGCCTTGCTGTCCATATTGCCTGCAGATCTTGTGCACAGGTGGATTTTAGTTTCACTGGGATAATTGGGGAGCAGACATGATGAATATGAGTCAGCAGTGTGCCTTGGTGGCCAAGAAGGCCAATAGCATCCTGGCCTGTGTCAGGAATTGTGTGGCCAGCAGGAACAGGGAGGTCATTCTTCCCCTGTACTTGGCACTGGTGAGACCCCATCTTGAGTGCTGTGCTCAGTTCTGGGCCCCTCAGTTTGGGAGGGACATTGAGATGCTCGAGCACGTCCAGAGGGAGGCAACAAGGCTGGTGAGGGGCTTGGAGCACAAGTCCTACAAGGAATGTTTGAAGGAGTTGGGGTTGTTTAGCCTGGAGAAGAGGAGGCTTAGAGATGAACTTATTGCTCTCTACAACTTCCTGAAGGGAGGTTGTAGGCAGGTGAGAGTTGGTCTCTTCCACCAGGCAGCAAGTGACAGAACAGGAGGACACAGATATTAGGAAAAAATTTTTCACCAAAAGAATAATAAAGTACTGGAATACTCTTCCCAGGGAGGTGGTAGAATCACCATTTCTGGATGTGTTTAAAAAAAGACCAGACATGGCACTTGATGCTATAGACTAGTTGAGGTGTTAGGCATAGGTTGGACTCGATGATCTTAGAGGACTCTTCCAACCTCGTTATTCTGTGATTTTGTGAGTGCTGTCCTGATGAGGAGGGCAGCCTGGAATCCTAGAATTTGATGTTACTTTGTTTCAGGAAAGTGATGACATGATATGGTTTAACATCTAGTTACTCTTGATTAGATTCCTGTATCCACTGCAGGAAAGGTGTATTCACTGACCACAGGTTTGTTTTACAGCTTGCTGAAAGAAGCAGAGTTTCATGCAGAGCAGAGGGAGCATGAACTCAACCGAAGGAGGCAGATGGGCCTCTCCTCTTCTCATCACTCCCTGGACAACACAGACTTTGATAATAAAGATGATGACAAGCATGACCAACGCCTCCTGAGCCAGTTTGGAATATGGTTCTTGGTAAGAAATTCTTGCTTTCTTCTCTGTTCGTGGTTGCCTCCCCTTTACTTTCTGAAGTCTGTTTTGCCTCTATTTTTTCCCACACTTCTTGGCTTTAATTGGAGACATACTCTGAATTGTAAGCAAGAATTTTTCCTGTGAAGCTGTCAGACTTGGAGATTTCATAACTAGCTTGGGTGGAGCTGCTGACTGTCTCTGAGTCTGCTACAAAGTATGTAACAGAATTATTCACTCCTTTTTTTAATTGAGTTCTGTTTTCTTCTGTTCACAAGTGCCCCCTGGTGAGCTGCATTTTTTTAATTTTAAAAGGCAGTTCCCTAAAAATTCATTTTCCCCTTTCAGTTTTCAACATCACTTTCTGGAAACAGAGCTTTCTCTCTTACCTCTGAATAGGCAGGAGGATTCTTAGTGGGATGTTGTTCCTTCCTGAAGTCAGCTTGATCAAGTTGTGTCAGTCAGTCTACTCCATTCACCTGGTGTGAATGACAGCATGAAGCCCTGTGTTCTACCCCTACAGCAGCTACCAGAGATTATTCCAAAACAGCAGGATTGCTCCTGGCTAGGTCATGAGCAGGCCAGGCTGCAGCTTCACAGATCCTCAGAAACTGCATTCTGCAGTTCTCCTTAAGGAGAATTCTTTTCCTCAGGCTCTTTCCAAGGCACCCTTCCTCTCAGGCTCTCTCTTCAGTCACCCAGTGACAGGTGAGCAAATAGCAGGACCCTCATCCATTCTCTAAACAGAGGTAGGATCTCTGGATGGCAGGATGGTAGATGTGGAGTTCCATAGTACCAAAAGAGCTGCTCTGCAGTTTCAAGGAACTACATGAATAAACTTTATATTCTGCTGACATCTTGTGGGTTTTGTTGTTTAACGTTGTTTTAGAAGTAAAGACGTCTCTTTTTTTTTTTTTATTGTGCCATGTACATTTATTCTGTATTAAATAATGTTTTATAAAGACTAAAGGTCTATATTTCCAGAAGTAGAATTAAGTGCAAACAGAACAGATTATGTTTTCTTTGTACATGCCTCATCCCTGACATTCAAAGTGTACCTTTCTGTGGTAGGGAGGAAGAATATACAATGCCTCCATTCTATTCCTGTAAAAAATCTCTTGATCTCTCTGTAGTGGGTATTGACAGCGATGACCACACAGGTTGTGAGAAATCTTGGGTTGCTGTTTTCCTCCATAAAATGACTATCTTTCATGCAGAAACTGGATAAGGGCTCGAGAGTTCCTTTTAAAAAGGCTGCCAGCTGATACTGCCTTTGAGTTAATGCTCAACTGAGCCAAGCACAAGGAAGAAAACACTTGAGCTTCAACCTGCAATCAAGTAAAAGACTGTACTTTGAATTGGCAAGAGGGTTGGTGGCTGCCTCATCTCAAGAAAAATCAGGGAGGAAAAAACAATGGGTTCTGGTTTCTCTGGGAAGGAGAGCTGTCATTTTTTTCTCCAGATACCTGTTGTTCACTCACTGCCAGGCTGTGGTCACCAGTTTCAGACTGCCGAGTGCTGAGGGTGCAGTTTTCACTAGGAAATGACAATGAATAGCTGATAGGTAGTTAAAGGAGCTTCCCAATTCTCCTGTCATCCATTCTCTGCATTCAGTGCAGCAACCTGACTTGAAACTTTGTCTCCTCTACCCAGAGGGTGCCAAGAGCTCAAACATCAGGTAATTAATGGCTTAGCAGTGTGCTGGCCTGTGAGCTGGGGTAGAAACTTGGTCTCAGATTTGTGACAGCTTTACAGTCCAGGTATCATTTTAGAGAGTTTGGAGAAGGGGTGAAGAATGTTAATCATTATGTGGGAATTTCTGTGTACTTAAAACTCATATTCATGCCCCAAATGAGGACAGAAATTCAATGTTGGAATCTTTGTGCAAAGTAAAGATCACTTATTACATTAGGTAGGCATTTTCTTTCAGAATTTTTGGAGTTCTTGATTTGAATTGTCTTTTTATCTAATATATGTGTGTGTATGTATTGCATATATTTTACTAGATTTACAGTAGCTTCTGAAATTAAAAGTAATTTTAAAGTTTAAACCAAAAAGTTTGTCAAAGCACTCTATACTAATTTTTTTCAGTGTTGAAAGTAAACAAAAAATTCAGTCCCTGTTTTTGTTTTTCCCATTTTATTGTTATTTTCTGGTTAGGAAATGTTTTGTCAATTGTCCTGTACCAACCTCTACTTAAAACTGATAATTTCATTTGTCTCCTGTGCAATCTGCATCCTCATAACTCTGAGAATATGCAAAATCTAGTAGACCAAAATTTTCCCCCCTTTAATTCTAGAAATGAAAGTTGGTTTGCGTTTCTCTCTTCCAGGTGAGCCTTTGCACTCCCAGTGAGAATACACCCACAGAGAGTTTGGCGAGGCTGGTCAGCATGGTGTTCCAGTGGTTTCACTCTACAGCTTACATGATGGATGATGAAGTTGGTAGCCTGGTTGAGAAGCTGAAGCCCCAGTTTGTTACCAAGTGGCTGAAGACTGTTTGTGATGTCAGGTTTGATGTCATGGTTATGTGCCTCCTGCCCAAGCCAATGGAGTTTGCCAGGGTAAGAATGATTTATCTGAGGGATCCCTCATTTGCTGCAGAGATTAAGGTCTTGAGTAAAATCACCTTTTCTTTCCCAGCTCTGACAACACAAAGAAATCTCAGTATAGAGGGAGCACTGGAAATTGGGAATTTTTCTGTCACAGACATGTTTTATGAAAAGTCCTGTCCTTAGGATTTTTTCTCCTGAGAAGCTGAGAGGCCTCAGAAACAAAATCTAAACAATGATTATCTGCTGCTGTGGAATGCAACAGGTGGATCTCTGATTGGTCTCATGTGATTGTTTCTATTTAATGGCCAATCACAGTCCAGCTGTCCAGACTGTCTCGATCAGTCACAAGCCTTTGTTATCATTCCTTTTCTATTCTTAGCTAGCCTTCTGATGAAATCCTTTCTTCTATTCTTTTAGTTTTAATATAATATGTATAATAAAATAATAAATCAAGTCTTCTGAAACATAGAGTCAACATTCTCATCTCTTCCCTCATCCTAAGCCCCCTGTGAGCACCACCACATTTTTCCTTTTCACAGCATTTCTAGTTTTACTTTGTTAGAAAGTAGGCATTTTTTACAATGATGTGAAGGCAGTTTGGAAGAATATTATAGGTATTGAAAGATACTGTATGTTTTTGATAGTGGCACATTTCCATTATGCTGCTGAAGTACCCAGACATGTATTTGCTAAAAGGTATCATTTGCCTACTCCCAGATGTAAGCCTATCCTTTAGTGATATTTCTTTGTTCTTTGCATACTTCATCTCTGCAGCTGTGAATTAAGGTTTTTGAAATCACACAGTTGTTACTGAAGGGAACTCTGGGAACACTGATGCTAACATCAGAGACCTAATTTGAGTGACTCAATTAAGATCCCAGTCTGACATGGTTTGCCTTGTTGCTGATGGAGAGAGAGAGGTTTATCTGGCAGGTTGTCCAGGGTGCCTAAGTACAACTATTGGTGCAGCCTCTTCTAAAAAGAATCATTCTTTCTGTCCATTAGTTATGAAGCAGAACTCACCACTTAATCGTGCTTTTGTAAGACTTTTTTTTTTTCTTTGTGACTCTCAGAGGACATGTTGGGCTTGTTTCCTAAAATTAAGTGGCTAGACTTGGAAGAGCCATAAAGACTTCACGTGATGTATTTCATCATCAGACATGAACTGTACATTGTGGGTTTTTCCTGATGTAATGTATGGGATTTGCTGTACATGTGCAGGCCAGCATGGACATGTTTTACTCAGTAACCATTGCTGCTGGGATGCTAGTAAGTCATCTGGGGCACACTGAGAGGTGGATGGATGCTTCAAATGTTAGAAACTGAACAAAAGAGACCATGGCTTTGAGATCAAGGGATGAAAGAAGGACTGAAGCTCATGCTGTAATCTCTTGCAGTTTTTTTTCTTGGATCCAGCCCTTCTTTTCAGTTTTTTTACCCCCTACAGCCATACTTAAGACTGGACCAAAAACTTGCCAGATTTGCCAGACTTCACTAGAACATGAAGACAAATAGCCATGAAATTAGCTGTGATGAATGAAGGAAAAATAGTTTGCTGGCTGAGATTACCAGTAATTGTTGCCAAAACAGCAGGCATCTCTAGAGCTATTAGTCAGGAACAGCAGATGTGAGCTGAGGTCAGTTAGAATAATTAATCTCTGTATGCCAATTACTTATATACTTAGAAGCATATTTTTTTGCTTCTATCACTGGGAACCTTTGTTCAAAAAACCCTGAACTAACACCCATGAAAGAACACCTTGTACAGAACAAGTTTTTCAGAATAAAGACCCAGTACTGTAACAAGTTTCCCAGAGCAAAAAATTGATGTTGCAAGTTTGACCAAATAAATCTGTGCCTTTTTGAGAATTATAAATAATAATACACTGAATCAATCCCTGGAAGTGAGCAAACTTCATTTAAGTCTTGGACAAGGCTTTTGTGGACTGTCAGTGAAATTAAGGAGGAAAAAACAATGTAGCTCCATGGCTGAATTCTAAATTCTGCCTTGAAGTTATTAACGATCACCTTCAAAAATTTTCTGGCTGCAACACACTGAGCAAATTTGTGATAATGAGGAAGTTACAGGGACTAGAAATGTTATTCTTTGTGGTATTCACATTCTCTGAAAAAAATTTCTTCGCCCAGGGTTTTTCTCCTGGGGAAGCTGAAAGGCAGTGAGAGGCCTCAGAGAAAAGGAAAACAATTCTTATCTCATTTGCTTCTCCTGTGTTGTGCTCATGTGGAATGTGTTTGGAGATTGTTTACCCAAGGTGATTGTTTGATTGGACTCTAGTGTGAGTTGTTTTGACCCATTGGCCAATTAGGGCCAAGCTGTGCCAGGACTCTGGAAAAAGTCACGAGTTTTCGTTATTATCTTTTTAACATGCAGTAAGTATCTTTTCTGTGTTCTATGGTATAGTATAGTATTCTTTAATAAAATACAGTATAATAAAGTAATAAATTAGCCTTCTGATAAGATGGAGTCAGATGCATCATTCTCTCCCCTCATTGGTGGACCTGCATTTACAATAGTTCATCAGTATGGTTTTTTGAAATACCCACAGGTTGGTGGATACTGGGACAAATCATGTAGTGCTGTAACCCAGTTAAAAGAAGGGCTGAACCGAATCCTTTGCTTGATTCCATACAATGTGATAAACCAGTCAGTGTGGGAGTGTATCATGCCAGAGTGGCTGGAAGCTATAAGGACAGAAGTGCCCGATAACCAACTGAAAGAGTTTCGGGAAGTGCTGAGGTATGTAGGCATATGTTGGAATCATTCTGGTTTTGCATATGTTTGTTGTGGGTTTTAGCATTGTAAGATGGTGACAACTAATTAAAATGTCTGTGTGTGCAATAGGCAGTAGTGAGTGAATGCTTTGGATTTGTTTTTGCATCCTATGTTGAAAGGATTTAAGTTTGGGAAAGTTTTCTTTTATTGCCCCCCATATCTTTGAGTCGAGAGCCAACTACATGGATTCTTCTTTGATGTGATCAATGAATATTTTTAGAAATTTTTAGAAAGCTGGTCCTTCCTGAATCATGTTGGAAGGACCATCTTTCTCCTCCTTTCCAGTTGATGAGAAATGGTGGGGATTAGTAGAGCTATATTTGTTTAGCTGATATCTTCCCCTTTGAGCAAAGGAAACACCAGAATAAGATTGGTGGTGGAATCATAATTTTATGTCTGGTTTATGACTTTGATGGTAAAACTTCACATTGTCTTTGAACTGATGACAGGGCTCTGAAACTGACTGTAAGTTAATATTTGTAGGTATTGCTGTAAACTTTTTTTAATGCAAACATGGAATAATGAACTACTGAGATGAGAAGTTTTCCGAATTTTGCATTGGATGTTGGAAAAGATATTGCTATCAAATGAAACTGGGCATATGTGGTATGAATTCTTAAGGTGCATCACCAAATTCAGAGATGGCCTTGTATAGTCAGGACAGGTGGTATCAGCAGCCTAGCTCAGCTCCCGTGGAGGGTGAGGCTGCAAGTAAGATTAGCTTCCTACCAGTTTTCTGTTCTGTCTCACACAGTGTATGCCATGCTAACTCAGTGATGCTACATTTTTGTTCTATTTTTCAGCAAAATGTTTGACACTGAGCTCTGTCCTCTGCCTTTCTCCTTGGAGGAGATGTTTGGGTTTATTAGCTGTCGATTCACAGGGTATCCATCTTCTGTGCAAGAGCAGGCTTTGCTCTGGCTGCATGTAAGTGTCCTTGCTTGATAAGTCATGCTGAAACAGCTGATAATTTTGAAAAAGAATCTGCTTTTCTGAAGTTGATGCACCCCTTCAGCCCTTTGCTTAGCTCCACAATATAAGGATGGTTGGTAGACAGACCCTGAGTGTTGCCAACCCATCATGAGCAATGACCTAGCTGACAAGGTGGGAAGCAGTCAAAGGTTGCACTCAGTAATCTTGGGGGTCTTTTGTAACCTAAATGATTTTGCGATTCTTTAAAAATGGAAGCCTGGGAATTTCTTTAACCTTTTTTAAAGAAAACCTTTGTTGTCAGTTGGGTCTTTAGAGCCATTCAGCTGGCTGACTTTTTTACAGCATTACTTTTCAGTCTCCACAGAAATTGGTCTGTAGATTCTAAAATTAATTCCAGACTCCAGAAACAGCTGTAGTTGTTTCTGCATATGAAGAGCTGGATTAGACTAGCTCTGTACCCACCAAGTCTTCTGCTGCTCTCGCCTTTTTTGTGCTATATTTGCCCACAAAACTGGCGTTCACCCAATGTTACAGGGAGCTACAGGGATAATCATGTCAGATGAGGGCAATGAATTCAAAAAGGGTACAAAATTTTCCACAGCACCTCAAAATAATACCTGTACTTTTCATTATTGCTTCTTTCCTGCTGAGGATTATTTTAATTAAACCTCTACAAAGACCAATTTACCTGACTGTAATTTTAAGTTTTTAGGTCTACAGAGTTTTCAAGTAAAGCATGATTATTTTTAGATTTTTCTTGAATTAATAACACTTAATGACAAGTGCAAATGAGTTTATATTTATCTGAGTAACAGAGGCATAATAGATTGGTAATGTTCTCCAAGTGATGTGCAATTAACAATTCTGTCACTATGTTGACACCTGTAGGCTACCATTCTGAACAAATTCTTAGAATAAAATAAACAATTCAGTTTTAAGGAATAATTAAAAAAAAGTTATTAATTCAAATATTGGTAATATTTCTGCTTTACAGAAATATTTTTGTGGAATTGCTGCACATCCCTGTGTGTTTGTGCATGAAACTGCTCTCAAGGTGCACCAAGTGGATGCCAACAAATATTTTGAAAGTGCCTGTTTTATTTTGCCCTGATTATAACAGAAATCTAAGCTTGCAGCTCACCTCATTGAATACCAAAATTAAATGCAGAGAATTTGCTGAGCTGAGGATCATGTTACAAAAGTGCATCTAAAGTAGCTGGTGTTTGTGATCCAACTTGAAACTCATGCTTTCTTATTTATTGTCTTTCCTTAGGTGTTGTCTGAACTAGACATTGTGGTTCCTCTTCAGTTACTAATCAGCATGTTTTCTGATGGAGTTAATTCTGTAAAAGAATTAGCAAATCAAAGAAAATCAAGAGTCAGTGAACTGGCAGGAAATCTTGCAGCTCGGAGGGTAACTGTTATTTATCCTGCCTATTTTTTTTTGCTTATGACAATCTTCCTGATAGAGTCCACATGAAGAATTAAAAAACATCTTTCAATATGGCAGCATTTGATTGAAAACAGTATACATTTTGAAAATCAAAGAAAATTGGCATGACTTCAGTTAATATTGCTCTGTCATATAAAAGAGTAATGGTAACACAGGTAGGAACTCAGTATCTTTTTCAAGCTGTTTGATTCTTTGCATCAGGAACAAACTGTTATGGACAACTGGTCATCCAGAATGACCTTCTGTATTCTGGTGTGAATTTGGTGGGCCCAGGTATATTTTGAAAGAGTGAGAGAGAAAAATTTATTTCTGATTCCCTGCATTTTTTGTACCAAACACAAGAGATGCAGAATGTGATCTAAAGTTGTCTGTCAAAGGCTTATGGTCTGGAAGAAAATATGTACAAATACATAGGTACTATGCATACTTGGTCTGATGTGACTTAATTTCTCAGTAGTTTGGATGAAGTGCTTCAAGGACACCAGGAACAAGGTTGCTTGAAAGATCTGATTCCTTACATTTAAGGAACTAGAGCATCTAGGCAGTTGATGACTTCTTACATGTGGTCTGCTGGTCTTCTGATACAGCTCTGCAGAGAGCACTGCCATACCTAGCCCATGATCACTTCTAAACTAAGCAGAAAAAATGATTAAACTTTCCGTCTGGTCTTTCAGACCATAGCTGGTATGAAAATTGACCTGGTGTGTCATCTAAGTGTGTATCTCCCTGCAATGCCTAGAAGTTTTCAGGGTGTTTTAGCTGGCCTGCTGTGGTGTGGGCATAAATCAGTGCAGACATACACAACTTACTGCCCTTGTGTTTAGTTAATTTCCAGCTAGCTGTATCCTTGGTACAATCTAAGTTAACAAAGTTCTCTTGGGGTGGGCTCCTTTATTAGCTTCCTGCTATTAAAGTCAGTGTCCATGGATTATGGAGAAGATCACTGTAACCTGATGGCTACAGGTTACTTTTACTGCCTGCACCAATTTTCAGTTTGGTTTTGGATGTTGAAATTCTCCTTAGAGGAATAACATAATGGATGTCAGCTACTTAGCTTGAGAGAATGTATCATCTGGGCAGAATATGGTTCCTGTACTTCCACTGTATCTTATCGTTCAGTGGTGTTAATAAGGGACACTGGTATATTTTGCAAAAAAAGCTACACAAGGGAGTGTCAGGGCTGTCAGAGTTCTTGCTATTTTTGGCATTTCTTATAGAATGAGATTGCTTAAGTGTCTGACAGTCATTTGGACATGTTGATTTTTTATGTTTTCAGGTGAGCGTTGCTTCTGACCCTGGGCGCAGAGTTCAGCACAACATGCTGAGTCCTTTCCCAAGCCCCTTCCAGAGCCCATTTCGGAGCCCGATACGTAGTCCTTTTCAGAGCCCTTTCAAGAATTTTGGACATCCTAGTGGAAAAACAATTGATTTTGAGTGTGAAGATGAGGAAATGAATCTTAATTGCTTCATTCTGATGTTTGATCTAATCCTGAAGCAGGTACTTGCAGAAGAAAAACATCCACATGGAAGGAACGCTGAAGTTCTGTAGTCACTTTTGGCTCTCCTTTATTCATTCTCCTTAGGGCCTGGCATTGATTCTTTTAACCCTGTATTGATTCTCTTTCTGCTCAGGGCCTGGCATGAAGTATAAGGCATTTAAATCCCAGTGCAGCTGTCATCTGTCTTTATCTCTATAGAAATTATAGGTTAATGGTCAAAGAAGTTAGATAGCTCCACATTCAGATTATTTATTAACCTGACACTAGTGAAAGAGCTTCTCCTTGGAGCTTTGTTTATTTTTACAGACTAGAGGCAGAGATTTGTTGATAAGCTTAGGATATCAGTTTTTGGATAGCTAAGTTTCTACATTGTGAATTCAAGGACACTTGTTTTGGATTACAGTCTCCAGGTAAAATTAATAGATTATATTCTGGAAATTGTCTATTTACTTTAGCTTTTTGAGCTTGGGCCTCAACGCCAATGGCAATTTAAAATTCTGAGTTACAGTTTATCTCAAATTCTTCCCAGTACTGTAATATAAAACTAGCAGAAATGTAGGAAGAGACAGATGGTTTATACTCTGCTTTTTAAATTAATAATAAATCCTTACTCTTTTCACTTTCTTTCAGATGGAACTCCAGGATGATGGTGTCACTTTGGGCTTAGAGAACAGCATCTCAAAAGATATAATATCCATCATAAACAACGTGTTTCAGGCGCCCTGGGGTGGTTCTCACACCTGTCAGAAAGATGAAAAATCAGTTGAATGTGGTCTGTGCCAGTCCAGCATTCTGTGTTACCAGCTAGGTTTTGAGCTGCTGGAGCAGCTTGCTCCAAAGGAAGAAATCAGGCTTGTGGTAAGTAGAACAGGAAAGAATCTGTATTATCGGTGTGCTGCAACTCCTTCACTATTCTCATTCCATTGTGCTCAGGAAGAAAAGCTACACTGGCTTTTGGCATGAAGGATTTGGGAGGTTAAGGCAAAATGCCATTGAACTGTAAAATTTCCTGAGTTTGAACTGATTCAAAGAACCCAGGGAAAATGGCAATATTCGTCCACCATGAACTCTTCCCCCATGAACACTGAAGTGCTATTTCACTTTGGACATGCATCACTCCAATCCTACTGTGTCTCAAATAAAATGTAAAGTGTTAATACTTACCTTTTGTTAAAAGCAAGGGGTGGATACTTTGAAATGATTAATGATTTTGAGTGAAGCAGCTGTCAAGTGAGCACGCCTTTGCTGGAGCTTGACTGTTTGAAATCCTGAACACTGTGTGAAAAATGATTTTACTTCAGGTTGAGTATCCAACTTTATCAGACCCAGATATGTACTCTCTAGTCACTAGTTATCATTAAAGTTCACTGTAGCTTTGCAGAAGTATTGGAAAATTTCGTGTGGTGGTGGTGGTCTGATGAATTTATTTTAAGCTGGATATCTATTACATGTAACTGTTCCATCTGGTAGTTGAGAAGAAGGCATCATTCCATTTATTCTGATGCTCATTTGCTGTAGTGTGTTAGTAGCAGATTTATATTAGCTTTTTTCTTCCATGGAGGGAATAGTGATGGCTTGTTATGTGTCAAATTCTCAGAATTTCATTTCATGTGTATGCGAGAAGTAGATATTTTCCACATAGTAGTCAATATAGTATTTATGCTAGAAAAATCATCTCATGCCCCTCCAGTGCAGATTCTCATCTCAATAGCAAATTAGTGAGTAGTGCAGTCTTTTGGGTGCTGGCACACTTCCAGACTTCACCCTGAAATTTACAACATAAATATCATAATGGGAGCCTTTAATCCTGTGCTCCTTGCCACACAGGCTGGAGTTTACAGTTTTCAGTGTAAAAGTGGCTGAGGTAGGTCCTGCCCCTAAGCCTGTAACTCCACAGTAGTGCAGGAAACACCCTGCTCCTGTCTGTTATTCCTTTCAGGCAAGGATGACAAACTTGGTGAAGTATTGGCCCTAGATTGAATCCACCTCAGCTCCAATATGGATATACAGTTTCTGTTAAATCAATGTCAGAAACATACTTAGATATGCAGGTGATTTGAGTGCATAAATATACAAGGAACTAAACAAAGAATGCCTCATTTGAGCTCAGTTTGTCACACCAAATGTAGCTTAGTCAGCAGGATATGGCCTCATTTATGTAGGTAACATCAAGAAATGAATTTAACTTATTATATTCTTAAAGGAGCCCACAGATAACCTCGAGGATAGTCTTCTGTATACTAGACCTGAGTTTATTATAGGAACTGAAGGAGAAGAGGAAGACAAATCAGCACCAAAGCATGGAGAAAACCCAGGAAATCACACAGAGACCACAGAAAATGCCGGTAGGTAGAGGCTGAAAAGGTTATTGCACTAAGGCTTTAAGAGAAATGCTTATACTCATATACAGTACAAGCAGTCTTTTAAGTCCAACAGTGCACAGTCACTTTATTTATCATGCATTTAATTCTTTCAACATATTAATTGGATAGGCTGTAAAAAAGTTGATAGCAAGTGTGACTGTCTCCCAAAAGTGTTAAAAGAAGTCTAGGCTTTTTGAACATATAAAGTAGCCAAAACATTAGATGCCACATTCCATGCTATGCAAACTTTGCTGACTGCAGGATTAATGTGCCTAGAATTAATTTGTCTCTCATCACCTTGACATCCTTTAGTTTCACTTTGAATTCATAGATAAAAGAATTTTAATATTGTTTGTAACTTACATTTTTAACAGCAATAAAGAATGACACAGAAAGGAAGTTTTGTTATCAGCAGCTTCCAGTTACCTTGAAGCTCATATACACAATATTGCAGGTAACATTGATTACTTGTTAGTTTAGTTTGTATTGTTGGTGAAGTGATGTCATTGTGTTGAGAGAGAAACATCTGTTTACACAGGAAATGTCAAGGTTTGAAGAACCAGACATTCTTTTTAACATGCTGAATTGTCTGAAGATCCTGTGTCTTCATGGGGAATGCCTGTATATAGCAAGAAAAGACCATCCACAATTTCTTGCCTATATTCAAGATCACATGTTGATTGCCAGGTGGGTTATTATTGCACATTTTGTCTTCACACTTCATTGGTTCTCCAGGTATACATCTTTGTTAGTGCCAAAGAATTTGCAAGTTTACTATGGGAAATTAACAAGAGTGGTAGAGGAATTGTGGAAAGATTAAGAAAGTTATTGCACAGGCTAATTAAGATGTAAATGAAGTCAAGGTAACCCTGCAGTGTCCATCATAGCTACTCCATTGTGAGCCACCTCTTTTGCAATGAGTCAGACTCTCATATTCAATAATACCATTACCTGAGACTGATGTGTCTTCCTATACTCTACAAAATAAAATAAAGGATGTTGTGAAGGCAGGCGCACAGTTTATAGGGCCTTAGCATTAAAGCTGAGACAACAATAGTATTTCACCTTATTTTTTGTGAGGGACAGGAAATTTGTTCACTTAGAGTGAATTGGATTGTAATCTGTGCCTTTTAAGATTCTCTTTGGAGAAAGGGACTTCTGAAGAAAACTAGCTGAGTAAACATCATCATATCATTGTCTGAAATACTGTTTGTCAGCACTTAACAGGCTGCTCTGTATTAATTTCACTGAGTATCTCTCAAGACTGAGGGTTTTAACAGCCTAGAGAATCTGTCCTGAATCTATACCAGCAAATTGTGAATATCCAGCTTCTTAGTTATTTGTGGATGCACATGATTTTTGGTGTCAAGGTAGTTCATGTGGCTTATGTGGTCATGCTGAAACTCCTAATTCGTAGCACAGACTGCGTTCCATGACAGTTGTCTTGAACTAGGCAAACTCTTTCAAAATGAAATACTTCAGAGTGAGGAATATTTGAACCTGGATTTTCAATAAAAAATGCTGTAGTTGAAGATTTGCAAGTAGCTCTGTTTTCCTACTCTGTTTTTACTACAATCACTCTGTAGTATTCACATAAATGCCCAGCATGGCTCATAGAGATTTTCATGGAAAGTTCTTTACATTTAGAAGAAAGGATATCAAGGGAGTGTCTTTATAAGCAGGCTTGCTCTTTTTTGTCTTGCCAGCTTATGGGGAGTTGTGAAGTCTGAATTTTCTCAGCTTTCTTCCCTGGCAGTCCCACTTCTTCTTCATGCCCTTTCACTTCCTCATGGAGCTGACATTTTCTGGACAATCATAAACAGCAATTTCAACAGTAAGGACTGGAAGATGAGATTTGAAGCAGGTAGGCCTGAGAAATATACTTTATTTTCTCTTTGTTTCTTCTCTGAAGAAGTAGAGCTTTCTCTGCAGTAACTGAGGAGACATATAGCAGATGATGAACTTTTTGCTGCTTTGCAGAGTTTTGAAGATAGTTTGGTGCTAAACTATGGCAAAACAGTGTGCAGTAAAATAAAGGGGAAGATGAGACATTTTGGATAATAAAAATCAAAATTATAGCTCTTTCTAGCTATTTTTCTTTGTTACTTTCTCAGCTGTGCATATTTCTATGTATTAATCTGTGTATTAATCAGTACATAAAGCATTGCCTGAATGAATATGCCTCCTGTCTCACTGCTACAGTTGAGAAAGTGGCTGTGTTGTGCAGATTTTTGGACATTCACTCTGTGACAAAAAACCACCTACTGAAGTACTCTTTGGCTCATGCATTCTGCTGTTTCCTGACTGCTGTGGAAGATGTCAACCCAGCAGTGGCTACAAGAGCTGGACTATTACTTGACACCATAAAGAGGCCAGCTCTACAGGTGAGTGTGCTACATGGGAAAAAATACATTCCAGTGGGAAGCTGCCTTTTCACCTGGAGTTCCCATGTACAGCATCACAGTCCCTGCTAATACCTCTTTAGGCAAGCATTACTGGTCTTGGTACTTGGCATATGCACAAAATAACCAAGGGGAATGATACTGCCCTACCCCAACTTGGAATCATGGAAAAAATAATTCTTAAGATCAAGTTTAACCATAAATATTTTGATGGCTGCAGAGGATTATTGTGTTTGAACTGCTGTTGTAGAAAATGACTTTTTTTGATTATTTGAAAATAATTTGGTATTTTACAATTAAAAAAATAAATTTCTAAGTCTTTTGAGACCCTGCTGAGCTCACAGTGAGAAAATATATTTGAGCAAAAACAAACCTGATTTTGATCTTTTCAAGATTCACTTAGACATGTAATATTATGAGTGTCAGAGAGCCTGCCAGTCATGATTCTCATGATTAAATCTAAACAGATACCTAAGCAAGAAAAGCAAGATAAAAAATAAATTTCATAGAACAATTTGGTTCTAGTTCTGTGGAGAATAGAATGAATATGTATTTTAAAGATCTCAGGGTTACTGCCTACAAAAAGCTGTTAATGTTTGCTGGTTTAATTCCATTTGGTACATTTTCAAAATAATTTCCAGAGAAATTGAGTTCAATGACACTATTTCTGAACCTGGGTTCAATGAGACCAGTATACTGCACTTTCATATTCAATATGTCGGCTTTCTTATCAAACATAAATCTTGACAGTCCAGTCAAAATTTTAGTGCAGATATTGTACAGAAGAATTTTCAGGCTAAGTGCCTCTGATACACTTCGCAGTCTAATCTTGCTTTCCCTGTTTAACCTTGGTGATTCATTCTTTTTGTAATTAAGGGCTTGATTCAGTTACATAAATGTGACATTTTTCTCAGATGGGGAGCATGAGCAAAGCACTTTGATATTATGTACCAAATATGCAGTAGGATAGAACTTTGCCTGTACCTTTCTATTACCCAAAATCTTAGAAAATTCTTCATTCAAAATATGATGCTAATTTATCTCTTTACTTACCTTACTCTCTCCCTGATACCAGTAGCATTAGTTCTGATTTAAAGGTCTTGGTAGAAAAAGGAGCTAAACCTTGATCCTATATTAACCGACAGGAGAAGTTATGAGCTTTGACCTCCCTTTATTTAAAAAATCCTTAAGAGATCTCATATCTCAGTTATATGTTGTTTTCTTTGTTTCCCTCTATAGGGTCTCTGCCTCTGCCTTGATTTCCAGTTTGACACAGTTGTCAAGGATAGGCCCACAATTCTTAGTAAGCTTTTGCTACTTCATTTTCTAAAAGCAGATATCCCAGCTTTGAGCTGGGAGTTCTTTGTGAATCGCTTTGAGACCCTGAGTTTGGAGGCTCAGCTTCATCTGGACTGCAACAAAGAATTTCCTTTCCCAACAAGTAAGCATATTTCAAATGAATCTGATTGCTTTTTACCAGCTTCTGGAATTTTAGCTGCTTGCAAGAGTCTGGCAGAGTTGCAGGTCTCATGTATATAAATTCTCTGAAATTTAGTAATCTTTGAGGCCAAAATAAAATAAATTGAAGTTAGCAGTTTTTACTTCCTGAATACAGATTAGGCTGTTGCACTTTTGGGTGTTGTGTTTTGCTCATTAGAATGTGATTACCAGCCTTGGTTGAATTGTGGTCTGATTCTATGATCACCTGCAACCCACACTAACCCACTTGCTCTATTGTAGAAGTTCTAATGCTGTCACAGTTGCTGTTCTTCAAGTCCCAGATCATGCCCAGTCCTGTCCTGTGGTGGTCTGTACAAAGTCAGCCCTAGGAGCTGTTTGACCCTCTGAAAAGCCCCAATGTGTGTGGCACAGTGTAAGAGATACATGGACTCCTAGAGCCAGTGCTCAGTTAACTATTTTTGCAGTGACAAATGTTTTTAAATGTTTGTCCTGTTCGTACTTGATTTCTAAATGAGAAACCAAATCTTCCTTTCACTAGAGAGGCACTAAAAATTAATTCATGTATAAATTTTTAGAATGCTGAATAATTGAAAACTTCCTAACCCAAGTGGTGGCCTATGAGTCAGATCTATTTCCATTTCCTGGAGGAGATGGGAGCAGCTGTTTGAACAGTGCATGTTCCCTCAGCAGCCTAATGCTTCCTTCTACATTTGCATGGAGCCCAGTACCTAAAAAAGTCTAGGTGCTGTGACTGCTCCACAGAACAGGGGTGGAACTGCAAAGGTATTTTCTTCTCCATATGTGAGTAGCTTGATCCAATGCTGGGAACTGCTGGGGTGGCCTGAGGAGGATGTCTTGACACTAGTTTCTGACACCTCTGGCTGCAAATGTAGGGCAGTATCTTTAAATGGGAATATTTTTGAGTGATTTAAAATAAGCACAAGAAAATGATCAGATTTCTTTTGAACATTTTTCTTTGCCGTTTCAAAGAGATGGGTGATGCAAAGGATGGGCTCACTGACTTCAGTCACTCAGATGATTAAACTCAAAGGGTTCCAGTGCACTGTAGATATAAGTGTGAAAAAGTATTGGTGATCCCATTAAGACATGCAGTGATACTGCTGATAACACCACTGTAACTCCATAATCTACACTCACAGAATTTTGAATTCAAAATCAGGATGGTAGGTGCAGGCAGAACAGCAGGTTAGTAAGGCAAAACTAGAGGCCATGGTTAGGTTTGAGTACACCAAATGTGATCCATACTTGTGAGATTTCTGCTGTTTTAAATGGGGGCACCTCATATTCTCTTAGCCTGAAATTCAGTTTTTGGCTTCAAGAATCTGTTTTTGACCAACATAATCTTTTAACACAGTTATGCCTCTTGGGGCTGTATGGTTTTCAGAATGAGAGCATGCACATGAGTACCTTGCAGATGGACCCCGTGGGCCCATTTGAAACTTTCTTGGCTGAAGTGGGACCCGGGGCCCAGTTGCATTTGGCACTTGGCAGCAGTAGGACCCCTCCCTGTGGTGTGGAATGAATCCTAACTTGGTCCATTGCATTTGCAAAGCTATCACTGCTGTCAGGACAAACGTGGCCAACCTCAGTGATGCGGCAATGTGGAAGATCAAGAGGGCTCGTTTCGCGCGTAACCGCCAGAAGAGCGTGCGCTCCCTGCGGGACAGCGTCAAGGGACCCGCCGAGTCCAAGAGAGCGCTCTCCCTTCCCGAAACCCTAACCACCAAAATTCGTTGAGTACCTGTTTATGTTTGTGTGACACACCTCTGGCTTCTCCCCATGGATCGTATCCCGTCGATGGGTACACATTGGAGTTGTCAATATTTATCCAATAGGTTTCTGATAATGACAAGTTAGGGCATTTGACAAAGAACATAGACAAATTGTGTCTAGATGTGTCTGTTTAAAAGGCCAGAATAAAATGCTCCAAAACTAGTTTGTCTTTTCTAGATCTTTATTTTTATTTGTGGCTAATATGCAGTGGTTTTGTCTTAAATAGATACAGATTTTACTGAAAAAATCCTCTATTACTAATACATTTATTAATTATAATTATTAATCAGTGCATGCAGCATATGCTAGATGTCTTAAAAACAGCTGTTAATGGCTCAAATGCGTTTTTGAATATATTCAGCATTCTGTTGGTAAGGAAACAATGTCCATGCAACATGTCTTTCCTGATGGCTTCTACAGGAGGACTTAGTGCTGGAAAACCATGGGATTGTCTGGAGTGCCATGCAGATACCTTTCCTAGCAGAAATGAAGCTTGTCTGTTCTCATTTAGAGAATTTTGCAAACACAAATTATTCTTTATGTTTAAATTGAACCTCTCACATTGCTCTTACCCATGTAATAGGAACTGATAAAACTTTCAAACCTGGTTGCTAGTGAACAATTAACTTAAAAGGTAATTTTCTTTCCAACACTGCAATATATATTCTTTCCAACACAGTCCCCCTGAATATTTTGGAATTCTTAGGTAATCCTTCATGACCAATTACTGATGCTGCACAGGGACTCCTGTGTGCTGACTCTTGTACCAGCAAAATTAAATGATGGAGAAAATTAGAGTTATAGAACATAGTGCACAAAATCTGTAGGGCACACAAATGACATGTTCCAAGCAGTTACACTCATTGCCTGACAGCAGTGCATGAGTAAATGAACATAAATGTGCTAGCACTGAATATATGCTAAGTGTAAGATGTCAGTGCTGCCTTATTAAACAGAGTTGCTCTTGTTTTTTTTCTAAAGCTGTGAGCTTGACCAGACATGAGCAGTCTGCACCAGCACTTGGAGGAACACCAGAGCAAACACCAGGTGGGTGTGACAAAAGAGGTGTATTTTGATGGAACAGGAAAAGGAAGGCTCTAACTCTGACTTTCTTGCTGAATCATGAGATAAACTTGCACAAGATGGAAGTTGTCTAAATGAATCACCTCAGCATGGTTCCAAAAAGTGTAAATTGAAATTTTTCTCTCAGTCTGTACTGAAAGCTGCCTCTAGTTGTAAGACAGACTTTGGAATCCGTCAGCTACGCCAGCAGTGCCTCACCCTCCTGTGTTTGATTGCCCACAAGTAAATATTTGCTAGACTGGCCCCATGGGTCAGTTGTTTTGAGTCAGATCTGTGGGTCCTTCAGATTTTAAAGACAGCAGACAGAATGCTTTTGCCTGTCAGCACTGTATATTACACTCTGCGTTCTTATAAATATCTCAAGTCCCTTATTTTGTATTTACTGACATTTTCTGAAGATGTCACCGTTCTGTCAGGCTTCTGTAGAATAGGTAGCACAGCAGGATCCAAGGAATCTCTTAATAATTGTGGCTACTGACAGTTATTGCTCTGAGTGCGGTGTAGGCTGATGATTTGGAAATGAAAAGATGTCAGATCCAGATCTTTTAATGTTCTGTCTTCAAGACTAGAAATACTTCCAACAGATGCAAATTCCTAATCAAAATATATCAGCTTATTTGATGATCAGCTGAAAAGAAGATACCTTGTCACTGTGGGAGCTGACTAAGCTGTGAAATGAAACAGGGGAATTTCTGAGTTCTCAGGATATAGTCATGCTGTGCTAGCCCAGTGAGAGCTGGAAATAAACTAGTTCCTTACAGAACATATGTGTGGGTTGTCACAGGCTCACAGAGGGAACAAGTGACATCATGATGCAATAAACAGGTATATCAGTGGATGATTGTTCTTCATTTAACAGCACCAACCACCTGCTAAATACTGGGCTTAAAGGAATTTGTTGCATAAGAACTGTCAGTCCCACAGTAGGCGTTGTTACCCTTTGTGGTTTTATTAGATGTATTTTGGTATTGCTACACTTTACTTTCCAGGCTTAGGTAGTTCATCACCTAAGGTTAAAACAAAGTTTCCACTAAAAATGTGTATATAAAATGTTTCATGCATCTAATAACTACTGAGCTCAAGAAAATTCTGATAATATGATTCAGGATATGACGGATGATTTGGAAACTAGAAGACTAATTACTGTCCCTTTTCTCCTGCCCAATATTTATTATTTCTTCCCAAAAGCTTGTATGTTTGTAAAAAAATTTTTTGAGGTTTGTTTCAGTTTTTAATGCTACATTGGCAGTACTGAGCATATGTGTTTCAGCTAAGGAACTGACTGACTCCTAAATGGAGGATGTACATCTGTTGTAGAAAAACATGTATTTTATACATAGCCCTTGAATGAACCAGTTTTCATGCTCATCTGTTCTTTCTAGATGTAAACCAGGCATCCTTGCACAGTCTAAATGCAAGCTGAATTCAGTGTGCATTCTGTATGGATTAAGCACCAGGATAATGTTCCTATGTTCTGTGCAGTATCCTGGACAGTCAGTGAGAGAGTTTCAGTGAAGGGGATCACAGTTGGGATGATGAACCCTGCTATAATCCTGATCTGCTGTTTTATGTTACATTGTGATATACCTTAAAGTAATTTGAAGGTGAAAGGGTCTAGGATATAAGGCACACATGAATAAAGAGATGAATCTTTGGAGATAAGGCTAGATTGAATTAGGGCGTGGAGGCTGTGTATTACCTGGCTGTGTGTTTGGTGATGTGAGAAGGTTTTGATGAGGGCTGGGTAGGATAGGTGTCTGTATCTGTATACCTTGTATAGGCACATACAAATGCTCGTGAATTTTAAGGGATAAAAGTTACCCTAGCCACTGTAAAGACAGAGCTGTCTTGGATTTGCATTCCAAGCTTGGATTTAAACAGCCTCATGTGGTATCATGTGTATCTTCTGTTGATGAAATGAATGTTTAGTTCAGGCCTGATATAACCTAAGACTCATTCCAGACAGCAGAAGAAGTTTTCCAGGCTGTGAAGATCTGGATTAAACTGTATTGTACAGTTTCTGTAGTTGTAAAGAAGTAGTTCTCCATTGCTGGATTTTTGCAGGTTCCTACATCAGAAATAAAAATGGGGTGAATGACATTCCATAGACTTGATCCTTAGTACAGCTGTGACAAATCAGGGTGAAGCTCTGTTCACTCTATCCTGCTGTATAGTTTTCTTTGAGGGTACAGTATGAGAAATGAGCTCTTTAATGCATCAGAAAGTGCAGTAATATTTCTGGTAAAGTAAAATGTCAGGAAAAGTCCTGGGAAGTGTCTGTTAGCTTGTGTTAGAGTTATGAAACACTTTTGAAATTTAATATTTTATCACTGAGGTTCTAAATTACATTGTTCAGCAGGTGAAAATAAAATGGTTTAAGCTTTTCAGATTAATTACTCTTTGGATTCTATTTGGAGAACCAGTATTTATTTAGAGCCCAATGATCTTTTCATTAGTTTCATCTTATCTCCTTTAATTTATTGAAAATCTCACAACATGTTATAGAGATGAAAATAAATAGGGCTGAATAATACAGTCAGAGATCATCCTTATGAAAATTGTGTCTTTATGATATAATTCCATGGAAAATTTTAACCTGGGTGTAATATTATATAAGAATAAAGATTATTTCTCAGTTTATATCCATGAAGCTAAGATTACTTTCTGTGTATATTTTTGAAGTACTTCTGAAAATGGTTTTGCTTTATTTCTGATTCTAATTACCTCAGAATTCATTGTTTTTGTATCTGTAAATCTTGGTCCAGTAAAAGTTGGGTAGAAAATGTCCATTTTGAAGGAGGGTTTTTAAGTAAAAATCCCAATGAAAACTGGAACAAAAAATGTTGTATAACATAAAGTTCATTATTTCTTCTAATCCAAATAAGACCAATAAAGGAAAGTTATTCTTAATAGAAGTGGATCTGAAAATTCCTGCTCCCTGCATAGTTTTAATTTTCACCTGTCATAGAAATGGCAACTGTCTCGCATGCTTTGCAAAACAGCCAAACAAACCTCTGTTCACCCATAAATACAAATGCAACACACTTTAAAACTATTTAAAAAAATTACAGACACTGCAGTTTTTCTTGTGAAGAACCTAAGACAGATGCAGTTGTACCAGCAAAGGAAGCCTTTGGCAGAATAGCATATCACATTGAGAATATAGGTAATTAGAATATTAAAATAACACTCTTTATTTACAAGTTATTTGTAATACTACAAGTTATTTAAGAGAAATACAGGTTTGTGCTAATAGGGGAAGTCTTCATTCTTTGTTTAATTATTATTTTGTACATCTTTTCATATTTCCTACCCTTGCCATTTTGTACATTTTCCACTGGCAAAGACTGATGTCTGTTCATGTTTACTGAGGAAAGACTGATAACCATACCAGATGAGAATTTAGTGGCAGTAGGATTTGATGGATGTGGAAGAGTAATAATGTTCAATATGGCAGAAATGCACTGGGATGGGAAATAAAGTGCTCCACTAAGCATGGGAAAGCTGAGGAATGGAGATGAGTGACACATTAGGTGTTTCTGTGCTGTTGGACCTGAGGCAACAGAGGAGCAATGTCCTCAGAAGTGCTTGCCTGTCTCCTGCAATTTCACTGGCTGTATTTGGGCAGAAATGGAGCGATGAACTCTGGGAAAAAATTCTGGTGTGTTCTGTACCCTATTGTTTGGATTTACAGAGGTTACACAGTGCTCTCCAGTGTCTGATACCAATGTCTCTTGTGCCCATAGGACAACCTTCCCCAGAGAACGATAATACAATAAAAGACCTGCTGCCAGAGGATGCTGGGATTGACCATCAGACTGTCCACCAGCTGATCACAGTGCTGATGAAGTTCATGGCAAAGGATGAGAGCAGTGCAGAGTCGGACATCAGCAGCGCCAAAGCTTTCAACACGGTCAAGCGCCATCTGTACGTCCTGCTTGGCTACGATCAGCAGGAAGGATGCTTCATGATTGCACCCCAAAAAATGCGTGTCTCAACCTGCTTTAATGCCTTTATTGCTGGAATAGCACAAGTAGGTGAAGGCACTTGCTAGCTTTTGCTGCTATTTATTATTGCCTGTTGTTGAAATAATGGTAGCACAGCCTTCTTTGTAGTGAAATAATGGCTGAATGAGGTAATAATCCTATGTTGGCGATGAAGAGAGACAGGCAAGACTGATAGGTGATCAGAATCTGAATTTACTTGTGCACTACCAATGCTTATATACTGTTTTAGGAAGACTAGTAACATTTACTACAATGATTAGGTTAAAATCACAAACTTTTGCATATTACAACATCTCTTGCTTGCAGAAATTAATGAAATTTTCTTTTTCCATTAAACCAGTCTGATTGAATCTTCTTTTAATCCTCAAAGTTCTGTTTGTTTTTGCCAAGGTATCCTGTTATCAAATCTCTTATGCTAACCAGGTCCAAAGTCCATCATCTGTCTTGTGTCCCAATGTCTCAACAATCCTACTCAATACTTCCATGCATTTTCAGCTTGTGAAGAAATTTCTTTCCACTGGTAGTCTAAAGTTGCTGCATCACTGGCAAAGAGATTATAGTTTTGTGTGCATGGAGGCATGCAAATACTACCACTGTATGAGAAATTAGAGGCTGCTTCTAACCTGTGCCTTCTTTCAAAAGCCTTTGAATGCCTTACTTTCCTCATGAATATTTCCTCCTTTGTTCTTCAGGAGGACCTGTTCTTGTTTTCTTTCCCTATGGAAGATGAGTTTCCCTATGGAAGAAGAGTTCACAGTCTGTGAACTCTTCAACATTCTTCACTTTGCAGGAGGCTCATTTTTCTTCCTTACAGTGCAGCAGGACTTTCTGTTCTCCCTTTCCTCGGGAGTGCTATTGCCATTATGAAGTTTTGCCTATATTGCTGTGATAAATTACCAAGCATATCCTTGCCTTGTGCCTTCTTTCTCCATCTTGTAAGGAAGACCATAATTTTCTACCTCACAAGGCTTTTCTAAAGCTTAATTAATTCCTGCTGATAGAGTAGGGGGTGGTAATGGTCTGAAAATGTTTTGCACTTGCAGAACATTCCTATTTGCAGTGGAGCATCATCATCACTTCAGTGCTTTTTCCTTATCACAGTCTCTCATAAAGGATTACCTTAGGGGATGAAGAAGGCTGTGTTTTCAGATGTCCTCTGTAACTTTCAAACATTGCTCAAAGCTACCCTTGTCTCTTCTGGATCTGCAGATCTTAGCAAGATTTTCTGGTTCATGCATTAGAATCAGTGATTTTTCAAAATTAAATATGATGTGGATAGTTGGATAAACTTTCACAGCTGGAGAGATGTCAGGTATTCATATTTCAGGAAGCAAAATAGATGGTGTTAATGCAAACTGAGTAGCTGCAAATGCATTGGGTTCCATTGTCCCAGAGCTCTGTGTTAATAATCTTTTGTTTGTGCAGTTTTAATTTAAAGAGTGTAAAAGCAGATTCAGACCTGTTGCTCTTGTATTGAGAGTCTGGAAGTGGCAGTTCAGATCACAGAGCAGCATCTTCCACATTTGTTTTCCTAGCGTTTTCCATGTTTCGAAGCCCAAATTTCAGTGATGATAATTGGACTGATTTTCAGAAGTGCTCCTTACTGCAACTGTAAATATCAGCCCCTGCCTTTCTCTTCCACCTTTAAAATGTTTTGTGTGAGCCAAATTCACCGTTTGTGTTTAAATCTTTATAACTGAATCCTGCTCTGATGTCAAAAGGAGTTTGAGAACTTCAGTAGTCCAGGGTTTTTTTCTGTTCAGCAGACATCAACATCAATTTGTATTTTGGGAGAATTATTTTCTTACTGTAAGGCTGCTTTGTGTTTGGAATCACCTTTTCTGCAAGAGAAATGACATTTGTAATCTGAAGATGTGTTTACAGAGTGAAAATTTAGTGCTGAGCTCTTAAGAGATCTATTTCAGTTGTTCTTCTTTCCCAAGCCATAAATACTTGCTTTACCCTCTGAGCTGCACAAAGGTGGGGATTTGGTTTGCTTTCTGGTTCGCTGATTTTGATTCCAAGCTTGGTTCCAGTGGAGACTTCGATTAGAAAAATCCAAAACCAAAACTAAAATTTTTCACCGTGAGCTCCGAGTGTTCTGGGCTCCGAAAGCCCGGGTTGCTCTGCAGGGGCGCTGTTTGCCCGCGCGGTGGAGCTGTTGAGCAGCGCGTTGTCCCGGCGCGGGCTCCGCTCCGCCTCTCCCGCGGCCTTTATTCCTTTCTTATTCCTTTATTCCTTTCTTATTCCTTTATTCCTTTCTTATTCCTTTATTCCTCTGTTCCTTCATTCCTTCATCGCTTATTTGCCTACGGTAGCTTGGAAAGTGGTTCTGCTCAGCGGCAGGCATGTTTGCATTACGGGATATGCTCGGTTAGGCAGCGCTCTGCCTTCTTTCTATGGACGAGCTGGTCCTACCCGTGCTGTGTAACTCTCGCTCCCTGGGCGAACGCGGCATTACGGGGTAGGACCGAATTTGGTGATTATAAATCATATATTCGACTGGCTCACCCTACATAGATAGGCACGGGATTCATCTATTCAGCTCTGCACAAGTATTTGAGACAGCTGCACGTCAAACTGGAGAATTTTACAGGGAAAAACTTCTGGTTGGCTTGTTCCAGAGAGAACTTGAGACCACGAGTTTAGTGTTTGTAAATTAGTCTCTTCTGCTTGTTCTATTAAAAACAAAACAAAGGAAGTATAGAAGTCTGGATGTAGAGAGCTGCTGATAAAATTCACTAAGTCCACTGAAACTGCAGGGGCATGTTAGATCTTGGGAGTTGTGTTGGAGCTGCCTTGGCCTGTTGCTGCACCTTCCTGGGTGTCAACCAGCATAGGGCAGCATCAGACACAAGGGCTTTGTGGAGCCTTGTTATGGTCTGTTCAACTGCTGATTTCAGCATGTGTGATTTTGAAAACAGCTCATGTTGGAAGACTGATAGGAAGATGATGAAAAATGGCATTACAGTTTCAAGTGAAACACAGTTGTGCCAGGGTAGTGTGAATATATGGCTTCACTGCACTTCTGAATCACTCCTAGGATTCAAACCACTGGCCCCAAATAGCATGATGCTCTTCAAAGGTCGTGATGGAGACAAGGCATGTGACTAATAGTGATCACAGCAACCTGTCTGCAGCAACACCACTACTTAAGATTGATGAGCAGTTTATTTAGAGCAAGATAATTTTCATTTGCTTTAGTCTTAGATCCTTTAGGATTTGTGTGCATAAACTTCCTGCATAACATAGTGAACACTCTTAGCTTCAGTGGAGAGTGGGAACCTAATGTGATTACCTGATTCCAGAACCTGGGGCTTAAAAAGACCTAATGCCTAATGTTGCAAGCCTGTTGAGAAAAATAAAGAAAACTACTGGTACAATGTTAAAATGTTAATACAAAACACCCAAATAACCAAACTTCTCAACCCCCAAAACTCACAGGTACATCCTGTTGAACATGGGATATACATGAAATGGTTTTGTGTATTGAAGCATGATCAACTTGTGCCATAATATAAGGCTATTTCAGCATAATATATTTTCTGAACTTGCCAGTGTATCTTAAAATTTAAACTGTGCTGGATGAAAGGCTTTCAGAACACATTTGCTTTGTTTCATTCTGCTTGTCTGGCTAAAATGAGAAGGTGGCAAGCTGGCAGAAAGCTTTTAAATGGTAGTGAGATTTTCTTAAAACCATTGATTTCCTTTCACTTACCTAATACCTCAACTGTATTAATTATTTTATTTTTTAACATTGGTGGATTTGATTTTGGTGAGGTAACTCCTGTGTTCCTTTCAGGTGATGGACTATAACATAAACCTGGGAAAACACCTTCTTCCCTTGGTGGTGCAGGTATTGAAATATTGCTCTTGTCCTCAGCTAAGGCATTACTTTCAGCAGCCTCCTCGTTGCTCCCTCTGGTCCCTCAAGCCTCACATTCGGCAGATGTGGTTAAAGGCTTTGCTTGTTATTCTCTACAAGGTGAGTGGTCTTAACAAGATACTGTCCACAAAAAAAATTACACTTCAATTATAAATTTCTTACAGGGAACACCTAAATGTATGGCAAATGAATGGAACTGTAAAGGACAATTTTCTTTGATACACTGACTGCATTTAATTTCAGCGTCTGAAATAGTTGGGATTTAGTCTGTGCTTCTGACTTCCTCTGTACTTCTTCAGTCTTTATTTTCTTTCAAGTGTTTACTTGAGAAAGGAAACTTTACTGGAGAAAGGAAAATACTGATGTTAAAATAGGAAAATGATGTATGGAGTTCCAGTGAGGAGTATTTTGAGTAACTTAGAATTAGTTTAAAAAGAAACAACTGAGTAGTGACTTTAAATGGAGGAATGTGCCAGTTTAGCAGTTTGTATTCTTCAGTTAATGCTGTTAAATGCTGTTAGAATGTAATGCATTTATGCACTGAAATGGAGCTGTGAATACTTTTGATATGCTTAACAAATTTCTAGCAGGTCTATAGGGTGTACAAGAAAGTGCAGACACTAAATGTTACTAATATGGACTTTTAATATTTTATTAAAATAATTCTGTGTACAAAGCTGACAGGAGTCCTGCTTCTCATGATGTATTTGGAAATGTATAGTGAAGGGAAGGCAAAGGGCATCCAGCTGACAATATTATTGTAATTTTTCTGTTTTACTGCCTAAATGTTTATCCAAGGAGAAAAGTTAGTTTTTAAGCTGAAGTTTTTCTCTTTTGCTGAACAGTACCCCTACAGAGACTGTGAAATCAGCAAGATTGTACTTCACCTAATCCACATCACAGTCAATACCCTCAACGCTCAGTATCACAGCTGCAAGCCCCATGCAACTGCTGGTCCTTTGTATAGTGACAACAGTAACATAAGCCGATACAGTGAAAAGGAGAAAGGTACTTTAACACTCTGGTTTGTATGAGAGTCATTGATTCAATTCACTAAGTCTTGCAGGTGTTGTAGAAATAGGTAAATGTGGTCTGAGCTTTAGAAGATAATATTTGTAATTGAGTCTGAAGTGGGACTTACCTGACCAGGATAGCCATGTGTGGTAAAAGGAGTTCTCAGCTGCTCAGTAGGCTGAGCATAACACAGTGGTCTCCCATCTCCCAGGGGAGTGTATCTCACACTCAGTCACCATGCCTGATAGTTCTTGGCCTTTTTTAAGGCAGTGGTAGCTGATCCTACATCACACAGGATGTGCAACCAGTGTGACACCACATTCTGATTTAACTTTGTAATAACATGAAATAGTAGCAAATATTGATACAGAAAGACTATGAATTCAGGCTATAGTTTGCTTTACTGTTTAAAGGAGCTGAAGTTGACAAGGTTAATGCAAATGCGTAGGTGGGTGTCAAAAGACAAAAGAAGGGTTCAATAGTTTGTGTCTGATGGTGAGCTCTGTGTGTGCTTACGAGGTGTAGCAGAGGCACTGTGATGATATGAACTGGTGTAAGCTTGGGGCTTCAAATGCCACGGTGTCACTGAGTGTAATTCCTTAGGTTTGTGATGTTTGTAACACAATAAGTGTTAGTGATTAACATGCTCTTTTGACATTCTGTAGCCTTCTTTCAACTATTTTGCCTTTTAGCTGCTTTAGATGTTGCTCACATCTTCCTTCTCAAATAGTGTTTGTAGTATGCAGAAAACTCTTCTGAAGAAAAATCCAAGAAACTCTCTTGTTTTCATGTCAGTACCTTTTCTTATTTTGCCACTTGTTGCTTGTGAAAAGATGTACAACAAAAATAAGAGCACAACATTTTGTTTACCTGAACTCCCTACTACTCTGCTCTAGCAAATTAAAGCAATCTTAATGGGGATCTAAACTACATATTGCATAACCTCACTCAGTTGGACATTTTGTATTGCTAGTGGAGGGCTAAAACACAACTGTGGCCTTACTATGAATTTGTCTTTATTTTGAGACAAGTTAATGACTTAATTCATAATGACTTACTAATGCATTTATAAAGTGCATTAACTTTCCGGATTGATTCTGAGACATTTTAAAGACAAATTTAGGTGCCCAAGTGCCCAGTTTGTCCAATGCTGGGTCCCTGGGTGGCCTTATGTCTCACTTCAGCTTTGTTTCCTTACGTTTACAGTAAGGAGAATAATATTTACTTGCTTTCCAAAGCTGTTGTGAAGGGCTTTGGGCTGCACAGAGGTAAAGGACCATAAATGGGCAAATTTTACTCTGTAAATACTGACTTAACAACAGGGCTTGTTTTCCTCCTTTGTGGAAGGGCTGCAGAAACAGGAGGATGTAGAAAAGTTGTCTGTGACCTATAAAAAGCAGCGAATACAATTCCCCAGGGACTTGGATAGTTGAAGCCTTTCCCACCTTTTCTAAAGAGACTTGTTTAATCACTGGTCAGGTTGTGTGTGTGTGTGGGTGTGTTGCTGTCATCATCAGAGGTGGTGTTTAGATAGTGAACAGATGAGGATTTTGTTGTCAGGCAGCAAGAATTCATATGCTGAAGTTGGATTTCCCCAGTATTGAACTTTTCTGCTAATTTTTCTGCCAAACTTCATTGTGGAGATCAAGTGTACAGACTGCTGTGAAACTGATGCTAAATCTTGTGACAAAAAGCATTTGTTGGTAAGGGGAAGAAGTAGTTACACATAGGACATGACATTAAAAGTGGTCTTCTAACTTATTAAAGCCAATACCGTAGAAATTCTTACTATCAGCCTTGATTGATTTTTCTGGATTCATCATTTCAATTAGGTATCTTGTCCCTGATGCCTTTAGGTGGCAGTTTCAAAGCTTCATATGTACTAGCACCTTTCCAGCAATTTCAGAACTGAAAATATTTGTCTCATTTAAGTCTTCAGTTTTTGTCCATTCTAGCTCTGTGACTTATTGCCCCTTGACTCCCAGACACTAAATGCATATCCTCTCCATATTTGCTTGCTACAATAAACAAGGCCAACTTTGTTTTTCTTTTGAGTGCTCTGTTTTTTTTCCATTGTCCCAGTAGTGTTTCTTATTTCCTTGGAGATGAATCACTGGATATAGAATTACAGAATGATTCCACATGATAGATTTTTTAATTTTTTTTAATTTCTGTTTTGTTTTTAATAGCTGTTTCATATAGACAATATGGCATTTTTTAGATAGATAAATAGATTTGGATCTTACTTTTCCTTTGCCATTTTCGTCTGGCTTAATATTTTACTATTATTACTTAGATCAGTAATTTCATAATTCATATTCTTAGGTCTTATTCTATTAGTGTTACCATTATCAGCTTCCCAAGATTATCCATTTCTTCCTTTTTCACTTTCTTATTTTGCTGGTTCATTCCTTACCTTGTAGTTCTTTCACTAATTTCCATCTTCTTCAATTTACCATTTCTCACTGAGCACTACAGAAGTTGTTTACTCAAGTCAGAGTCCCAATCTAGTGTATTTCTTTTAACTAAAGAATCTGTATTTTTGTATGTATTATATGTATTATTAGTAGAAAAGATCACCTTAGAATGGTAAAAGCTTTGTTATACTTTTGCTGCACTGTAACCCATTTCTCATTTCTCTCAGGCCTTAACTCAGGATGTAAGAAGAATGACAAATTAAACCAGGGATACAAATTTTCTAGCAAACTTCATTTTTCAATTCAGGTTTAATTGACACTAGCTGAGGTTTTGTTACATAGACAGCTTTTCGTTCAAGAAATTGCTCCCTCTTAAGTGTAATAATGTTTTTTCTTTCTCAGCAGAGGAAGACAGTGTTTTTGATGAATCTGATATTCATGATACTCCAACTGGACCTTGCAATAAAGAGTCTCAAACTTTCTTTGCAAGACTGAAAAGAATTGGTGGCAGCAAAATGGTCAAATATCAGCCAGTTGAGATGAATGCTCAGAGAAGTATGAATTGTTTTGTTGGTATAAACTCATGCAGAAATAAAATTTCCTACTCTTAATTTCAAGCTACCAATTATCTTTGTAGAGTTTGTTGCACTGCTTAATTTTAATATAACTACTCTTACTCTGAAGAACACTCATTTCCCTGAGTGAGTTATCTTTCAGGAATCTCAAAATAGGCACCTCAGAGTAGAAACACCTAAAATTAGCAGCTGTTTTTCCAAACAATAGGCTCTTCTGAATTAAAAAACAATTAAGAGGATTTTTTTTGAATTTTCTTCAGCCATTGGGCTGAAGACTTTTTACTTAAATTATTTTTTCCGAGAAATTGATTTTGTTGATAAGATGGGACTCTATGGTAAGCAAATTTGTTTTTGCAGCTGCAAATGTAATTCTTTTGGCAAAAATGGGGTTTTCAAAATCAAATTTCAAAAGTTTGATTTCAAATTTAGGTGTCTGGAACCAATAGCCTGAAAAAATGTTGAAGAGATTTTTACTACCACCCACCTGCCTGTTTTTTTTTTTTTTTCATTTTAGGTGTTTGCAGAGGGAGGGGAAGTGATTCTGACTAGAGTGAACATTTAAACTTCTATCACTGTTTTTTTCTGCATGATGATTTGCATGTGGAGTATTTTGAAATATGGGGATATTAATGATTAGGAATATTCTATTTTATGTGAAAATATGTAATTCATAATAACAGCAGTGGTGTTAATCTTTGAAAATGTTTTCAAGAACTGTGTTCACATAGCAAAGTGCCAGTGCAGTGGCACAGAGGTGCAGCTGTGCTCACTGCCCTCCTCCCCAGCGTGAGGAGGGAGGGCTGGGTGCTTGATAACTGATGGACCCTGCTGGGTTCTAGGGTCACCAGGGAGCAATTCTCTGATCTCAGGCTTGTGCTGCAATATCCTCACTGCCAATACTACCCTTGCTTCTTGAATCAGAAGCATCCATTTTAAGCCTGTTCTGCTGCAGTAAATAATAGGTGTACTACATGCAGTCATCCCAAGTGTCTGTAGAAATTACATGCCTATGACACCTCCTTTCAATGCACAAGGTTAAATAGTCTATCTTCATGTACCTCTGTCCAGGATGAATAGACTTTGGACAGCATTTAGGTAAACTCTACTATCCAAATAGCATGTTTTTGTTATTACTTGTTGTAAAAATCCATGTACTTTGGTTCTGAGGTTAAAACAAAATGTGGGCAATTTTGACTAATACTGGGTTTGTATTTAAAATGTCAGTCATGTTGAATTGTGATACAAAGATGAAAGTATCTGCCAAAAGTCTCCAACTGAGGTAGTATTAGCTTTTTCTGTTTTGATCAGGTGAAATAGAGCTGGCTGAATATAGAGAGACGGGGGCCTTACAAGACAGTATTCTACGCTGTGTGAGAGAAGAAAGCATTCAGAAAAAAAAACTGCGCTCTCTAAAACAAAAATCTCTTGATATAGGGAACACAGACTCCCTGCTGTTCTCGCTAGACGAACACCGCAGGAAGTCCTGCATAGACCGCTGTGAGCTAGACAAGCCTCCTGTCCCTGCCACACACAGGCACAGCGACTATGGACGCTCTCGGCAGAACTCCTCCACTAAAGCCGAAAATATAGACACACAGGAGAGCCTTCCTCATACAGAGAGCTTCCAGGAAACCAAAAGACCTGTCATACCAGAGGTTAGGCTAAATTGCATGGAGACCTATGAAGTGAAAGTGGACTCCCCAGTTAAAATTGCTGATCCCAAGGAAGATTTAGATCTGATAGATCTGTCCTCCGATTCAACATCGGGTCCTGAAAAACATTCAGTGCTCTCCACTTCAGACAGTGACTCTTTAGTCTTTGAACCACTTCCTCCCCTTAGAATAGTGGAGAGTGATGAAGAAGAAGAAGCAACAAACCCACTGAATGATGAGGTCTCTGGCAAAACGGCTATTTCATCTCCTTCAACTCCAATCAACGTGTCTGCACTCAGCCTCAGCACAACTCCGCTGGTGCAGTTCAGCATTGAAGATTGCTCCAAAGACTTTAGTTCTAAGGATACAAGCAACAGTGCTTCAGCAGGAATAGAGGAGGTCATTTCTATTTCTACCAAAGATCAGAAGGACTCTTCAGAGTTAGTTAAGCCAGAAGAATTTCAGGACATGTCCTCTGGAAACTCACTAACTCTGAAACAGAAAAGGGACCTGCTGCAGAAATCATCTGCCCTTCCAGAAATGTCCCTTGATGATAACTCTGAGCTCAGTGTGGAGGAAATTAGACCTAGTGGAACAATTCCAAGCCCAAATGTAAAGACAGTACTTATTAAAGTCCCTGAAGATTCTGAAAAGCAAACAGAAAGTGATAAACTTGATACCAATACAGAATCTGACACTGAACAAAACACAGAGCAGAAACAAGAAGGGGAGACTGAGGAGTCAGAATTTAAGATTCAGATTGTTCCTCGCCAGAGGAAGCAGAGGAAGATTGCTGTGAGTGCTATTCAGAGAGAATACCTGGACATTTCCTTTAACATCCTTGACAAGCTGGGAGAGCAGAAGGAGGCAGGTGAGCTCACTCACCCAGTCAAAAGGCTTATTTTTGTGTAAAGGTTTTAGTAACAGACCTGTATAAGGAGATGTGTATATTTATAGTGAGATATGGGTATTTATAGCATCTGATGTGCTAGCTGAGTGCTTTCAGGTGTATGTTTCTGACAAAGAATGTGCTAATCATTCATGTATGAGGGATGTTTAAAGGACCCATTTGAAAAGGAAGTGGAGTTTTGTGACAAAAATACTCATTCTGATATCCAAGTAAGGGAATGAAACTCCTTGTCCCCTTTAAGCTAGGAGTCAGAAAAATGGTCATACTTGCATGCCTTTTATCTCCTAATCTAGTCCATGCTACACTGATTCTCTTTTGGTGTAGTGATTTTTTTCCCCTTATTTCTTTTGCCAGCATAAGGCAGTGGAAAGCAGAATGGATCACAAAGTCAAGGCCGAGCATTAGACATAGACATACACATATATTTTGTTTTTATACACTAAAATCTGTTTGTAGCCTTCTTTATACTGGGTATCCACAAAGTTTTCTTGGTCTGTGTTTGTTAAAGGTTTATAATTCAAACATGGACAATCCTCTGCATACCCTAAGTGTTTTTTCAGGTGATTTCAATGCAAAGTTCTGTTACTAAGTTTTTTCCAGTGGAGAGGAAGTGAGCTTTAGCTTTTCCTCAGATTCCAAGTGGATCTATCAAACAGTTTGAAAAATAGTATGCTGCTCCCTTTTAAATTTCTTGGCTATTTTTTTCCCTAGGATTTTTCAGTTACTAGAATTTGACCATGATTTTTAACATATTAATGAAAAAGGACAGAGTCCTTGAGGGCTCAGTTCCTTGTGGCTGTTGAAGTGAGGGGGAATATTTATGCATTCCTGACCTCACTTTTTTCTAAAGTGCTTCAGAGGGAATCACAGAATAATTTTTTCTTAGGATATTCCACTTTTACGAGGTGAAATTGTTCCGTGTAATCATAGTTACACTGTTCCCTTAATGTTTCAGGCCTGTTGTCCCATTTATGGTTCTAATAAGCTGAAGAACTACTGGAGCTTTATAAAAATTAAAGAGCTGAGTGCTTTTGAGCCTTTCATGTAGAGAAGTGTGGTCTTGAAAGAATTGTGCAATTAGACTCAGTGCTTTTTTTTGACCATTAAAAAGGGCCAGTTTTCATGCAGTAATGAACACTGTTATCCTTGAAACTGCTTGGAAGGGCTGTTCCAGTTCTGAAACACCACGTGGAACCTTTTTAATGCAGAATTTTAAACTGTGAATCTTCAGGTCAACAGCCTCTTGAATGAAAACTGGAGGCATGTTGGAGTTAAGGCTTTTAAAAGATGCTAAGCTGTCACTTAAACTAGCTTTGTCTCAGTGGTCTCTCTCTTATTTCCATGTCGGTGGTTCCAATAATCACTTGAGTGGGATCAATATCAAACTCTGTGCATTTATTAGTCGTGAGCTCTAAAGACCATAGGCAGAAGTCTTCTTTAAAAACTGATTTTAAGAAATAGATCCCTGTGCCCCTATAAAAATTCTTATGACAGACACACTGAATCGCTTTAAAGCTGCCGGGAATGCCAGATGGTGAATGGATGACTGAAATGATGCGAAAAGGGCATCTAGGGAGAAGGGAGATTAAAAACTTTGTTGATTTTAAATGCTGAGAGTTTAAGCACAATTTTCACATGCAGATCCTGCAGCCAAAGGACTTTCAACGCTGGAAATGCCAAGAGAGTCATCATCTGCACCAACCCTTGAAGCAGGTGTTCCAGAGACAAGTAGTCACTCTTCCATATCAAGTAAGTTTACCTCTGGTTTGAGGATTAAAATCAAAGTTACTGTATTGTGCATGAGGTGCACAGCATGTAAATTCCTTCTTCTGAGTTCCTTTGATTCTTTGAAGTACAGCTGTTTTGGATATCATTAGAACTGTTAAATCTCTGATGCTCAGCAACATTGTAACAGGTAGTAGCTAAAGATTTTCTCTTGGGACGTGGCAAGTTTGACAAATGTGGTTTTCTTGAATTAAAGTAGGTAGCAGCTAAAAGCAGTAATTCACTAAAGCTGAATGTTTCTTTTGCCCTGTGAGAAAGCATTGTCAACTGTCAGTGCGCAGAAACAGAAGATAAGGGTCCACAGGGCTGTTACTATGGCCTTTGGTACCTTTTTTTGCGGTACCTTAGGAAAAAAAAAAATCTCTTGCAATTTTCGTAAAATGCCTTGAATGCCACTTCCTCAGCTGCTTGCTGAAATGTGATAACTCTTTGTCTGGGATTCCCATAAGCATTTCAATTGAAAGTGAACTCTGTTGTTTGCAGTAGACATCACAGATGGCTTCACAGAGCAGACGAAGATAAGATGTTAAGGTGGAGGTACCTGATAAAAATTCAGAATGGTGTGTCCATCTCGGTGACCCATCTGAAGGCCAGTGGGGCAGAACTGTGGCTAGTAAAAAAGGGAGGGAAAATTACTTCCTCTTATACCAATGAACTGCTAGGTCAGCTCAATTGTCCTGCTGAACTTCAATTTCGGATTGCTATAGCAATATTAAATTTTAGTTTTGGAAATTCATCGTCTGCTGATTTGATTGGAAGGAGTGTCTGGCTTATTAAAGGAAGAATGTTATTTTAGACATGCTAGTTGTGTACCTCCCCAGTTTTCCCACAAGCATCTCAGGTCATGTGCATCTCATAGAGTACATTTGTTAGCCACCTAATGATACAGATGTCACTTACTAAAGCAGCTGAAGAGGGTCTATTTAAGACCTATTTCTCTTGCTTTTAGCCCAGTACTAGTGATTCCTGACCTATATGATGTTGAACCTGCATTCCTATGTAAATATTTCTTTCCTCTTTCTGGAAACTTGCCTCAGTGTCCAACTGCAAGAAGGGATATGAATTCTTCCATTGTGTCTGTTGTACATTTAGGCTGAAAAGATTTTAATCTTCTGCTATGTATCCTTACAGTGCTTTGCATAGTAGGCCCTGATCAGGCCTGTGAGCACAAGGCACTTCTGTAACACAAACAGGTAATATAACCTGGCCACACAAAGCATACATCATTGCAGTGGGAAGATTTTGCCTTTGGACTTCTCTCTTTGAGTAGAGAATTCTACAGGACTGACCAGATCAGTAGATAACAAATGAAAAATGTTGCAAACCACTGTATGAAGGTTACTCATCTTTTAATGTGCTTGTTAGGTTTCTCGCAGAGAACCTGATAAGAGGAAAGCTTCGCCCCTGTCATGGTCTAACCCCAGTCAGCATCCAAGCCCCAGGCAGCCGCTTGCTCTCACTCCCACCAGCAGGACAGGGGAGAGAATGGGAAGGGTGAAACCTGGAAAACTCATGGGTTGTGATAAAGACACTTCAATAGGGAAAGCAAAACCTGTTCATGCAAACAGCAAAAAAAGGAATTTATTCACTGCCTCCCATGGGCAGGCAGGTGTACAGCCATCTCCACAACAGTAGAGCCACATGACAAGTAATGGTGACTTAGGAAGATGAAATCTGTCATTACAAATGTGTCCCCCCTTCTTCCTTCTTTCACCCACTTTATATACTGGACATGATGCCATAAGGTCTGGAATGTTCCTTTGGTCAGTTTGGGTCACTTGTCCTGGCTGTGTCTCCTCCCAGCCTTCCATGCACCCCCAGAGTGGCAGTGTGGAAAGCAGAAAAGGCCTTGTCTTTGTGTAAACCCTGCTGAGCAATAACAAAAACATCTCTTCATTATCAACCCTGTCTTCAGCACAAATCCAAAACACAGCCCTGTACCAACCACAGCTACCAACTCTACCCCAGATGAAACCCGATCAGTTCCCTTTGCCACTAGTCAGTCACAGGCATGCAGAGTCACCACATGCTGGTCCGCAGCAATCATGCTGGATCCAGCACTGTTCAAAGGCTGGCAACTCTGACGTGTTTTGGGGTTTTTTTTTTTTTTTTTTTTTTTTTTTTTTTTTTTTTGTGGTAGCTCTCTGGTGGTTTGGATTTTGGTGGGTTTTTTTTTCTGTTTGTTTGTTTTTTTCTTATCATTATTTGAAGTCATTGCTGTCACTGAGAAATCAGGTAAATAATCCTGGAAATCCAAACCTGCTCAACAATAGCCTGATTATATGATATATTCATGAACAAATTTTAATTGCAATCACAAAAAGCTGCTAGAGAAAATTCAAAGAGATAATTTTCTTTATTTTGACAGTCATCTGCACTCCAAGCAGTCTTGTCAGTTCTAACATTAATTGCTATTCTTTTATCAGGAAATTCTATGCTTGATAAAGTGATAAAGCATCTATTTAAAATCATTGTCCTAGAAATGATGGAAATTCTATTTTACTCTTAATTTGCTGTGAAAGGCAGCTGCAAAATAACTTTCAAAATTGAAGCATGGAATGGTCTCTTGGCCTGGTTCAATTCTACAGGTTCAGTTATACCAGGACAGCTTTGCAGAAATGCTGTACTTGGGCCAAAAAATGGGGTTTAAATGCAGTTCAGAAGGATATAACTGGAAAGGATGTAATGAGTAAAAACATAAATATTTCATCTAATAAAATAATTTCAGTGCAGATTTTAACTGAAGTATTCATTTTGGTTGTTGTTACTCAAGGCCTGTGTTTATTTTGTTTTGTTTTTGAGGGAATACTCTGTTTACTCTGAATTCTAAACTCTTTGATAGAAAATGAGTAGAGCAAGTTTAGGAGAAGGCACTCAATCCTTCTTGACTTTCTGATAGCTGCAGTTTATCCCTTATCTGTACTTCTTTGTTGCAGTTAATAATGTGAAATTCTGTGTCTAATTTCACACCTTAGATGGTTACTGTTCAGAATTTTATAATGGAACTACCTGATAGTTATTGGTCTTTTTAATGATGTTGAATGTAGTTCAACAGATGAAAATGATAATTCAGAGAAGATTTTAGTTTGTTGGTCTTGCTCTAAGGGCCTGTTGAGGAAAAACTTAAAGCTATTCTCAGGGAAACATTTTAAAAGTTTTCCTGGATACTTTTGTATCAGCAGTTTCACAGGCCTTGTTCAAGCAGGGCCTTAAAACTCTGTCTTCATACAATGAGCAATGATTTTAGTTTCAGTTGTGGAAGTATACTGCTCAGGCTCAATTGTCCAAGTGAATGTTTTATGCTTGTTCAATTTGATTTTTTTAATGAATGGAGAAAAAAGTGAGAAAGTCAGAAGTTGTGTTCTCTTTCTTCTTCAATGTAATTAGAGGAAATAGATGGAATCATTTAAGTTGGAAATGAGCTTTAAGATCCGTGAGTCCAACCTAACACTACCAGTCCATCACTAAGTCATGTTCCTAAGCACCACACTGATATGAACCAAAAGTCTTCAGTCTCCCTTGTGGTTTTACTCTGAGTGACACATATCTCATAAATCAATCTTTTTAATGAAGTAAATTGTTGGATGAATAAAAAATTGAATATTTGTTGCTTGATGACTCTCTATAAGATAAATGGCAGTGAAGTTAGAAAAGGGTCTCATCTTCAAAGGCTGCTGGCTTCACCCATCAGCAGAACGTGCAGGTGCCCTGCCTGAGGGCTGGGGTGTAGGAGGCAAGTTCAGCTCGTGCCTCCCGTGAAGGATGCTGTGGTACACAGTGTCAGTGATTTGTTTTCCTAGGGTCAGCATGGACGCAGCAGTCCTCATGCTGTGCTGGGAGGAGACTGAGTTTCCTTCCTTGGTACGATGCATGTGAGTGAGGTTCGAGTGTACATTTATTGCCTCCCAGCATGGGAGTTTTGGGGTAGGATCTTACCTCTTCCTAGACGCCAAGTCTTTTGATTAGCTTTCATAATACTTGGAGGCAAAAAGGCACTGACAGTTGACACAGTGAACCCAAGTCTCTTCTGGCTGATGGCATTGGGGCCACAACTGTACCCTGTGTAGCTGTATGAGAGGTGCATATTGAATTGAGCAAGATCCTTAGAGCCAGCCCTCATTGCCATTTCAGAATTTATATCATGCTGGCTTGTAAGATCAGGAAATGAGTGTAGTTCTAAATGTTGTCTGAGCTCCTGAAATCCTTTTGCATTTCTGACTTGCAGCTCAGTTCAGACAAATGAAAAGAGGCTCTTTGGGAGCTCTGACAATGAACCAGCTAATGAAGAGGCAGCTGGAACACCAGTCTAGTGCTCCCCACAATATCAGCACTTGGGATACTGGTGAGCTGCATTTATTGTTCTTTATTTCTATTTCCTGAACCCATTACTGTGTAACAATCCACTTAAAAAAAATAAAAAGGGAGTATTTCTATTCTACCATTGCAAATTTAAGTGATCAGTATCAAGTCTAAAGTGAATCTTTATAGACAGTACAAGATTATCACCTAGTAAGTGTTGGAATAGTTACATGTTTGGGAGGTACAGTGTTGTCCCTTTAATTGTGCATATTATTCAGATTATTTCCTGGTCTCATTGGAAGAAATGGAATAATCACAGTTGAATTCATTAGGTATAGGATTTCATCCCTGGTGCATGGAATCATTTATTTGTATGTCTGTTTACAATGGTGTTGTTACACCACAGAGTTGTGCCTTCTACCAGCCAGTTTTGTTTCTCTTTAAAGAAGTCTTCACCAACTCATGCTGAACACCTGAAGTTTCTGTTTACTCGCTGCTTTTTCTCCTTTTAAGATGAATGCAAAGCAATGAAAACTAAATTAAGCATGTAATTTATTCACTACTCATTTAATTTGTTTTTTGTTTTCTTCTGTATAACACTTTTAGTTGTACCAAATTCATAGCAGATGTCACTAAACAATAAATTCCTTTTGGTTTGTCAAAAATGCTAGATATTTTAGTGCCCATTTTGATGTTAGTGACATAAAAAATTCTACTTCTCAGAAATTTATCAGCAGATGGCAGATGCATCGAGAGAAAGGAATGCTTCAAATAATGTATGGAACTTATCATGCTGAATGAATGTGTTACCATCAGCCCTGGACAGCTGAGTTGAAATTTTTGGTAAATTTAGTCTTCAGCATCAAGTTCCATCAAACTAAGCTGTGTAGCTGAAGAGTGGCTAAAGATATGGGGCATAGTTCAGGATTATCCTTTCTATTCCAGTCTGCTGAGTAGCATGCTCAGCATGAGACCCTTAAGTAAAAAAGGTCAGAATTTGCCAGTGGTAACAATAGAGGTTTTGTTCTAAAAGCAGGTAAGTTTATTTATTGAAGAGACAGAGCTGGATCAGGCAGGGTTTTAGAGATTTAAAAGTTACTGCCTTTGTTCTGCAGGGAGTACTTGTATTCAAAATGAACAGGTCAATACTCAAAACTGTTCAGAATCTCTGTCTAGTTAATCCTGTTCCAAATCTGGTAGCTTTCTTCACAACATCTATGACTTTTCCCTCTCCAATATTCAATTCAGCTAAAGGCCTTCAAGCATAGAGAGGCGAAATGAAATGTTCTTTTCTGGAAAGCTTTGCATCTCTCAGTCTCTTGTTCAACCACTAGCTTAAAAGTAAACTTTTTATTTGGACAGACTTTTTTTTTTTTTTTTTTTTTTTTTTAGGACAAATGCTCAGTGTGACTGTTTGTCATTTCAATGCCACCCCACAATTTTAAGACTCATTATACTCATGCCTACCAACTAGGAAGTAGTCTCATCCCACATAAATATGTGTGTTTGGTCCATACATGCTTTATTAACTTCTTTTTTATTACCTTGGGTAGGTGTCATATGTCTCTTCCATTCTTATTTCAAATCACTCTTTTCCCAAGCTTGCTGTCTGTAAAAAAAAATTGTTTTGTGCCTGGCTTCTGTCAGTACAAACTATCTCTTCTAGTGTATTGGCATTTCTAAACACTTGTTTTTTCCTCTTTTTGTGGCTCATATATTCCATATCTTGTAGAATCTTTATAGCTAGCACTTCCTTTCCTGTTTAATGACTCTTGTGTAAAATGCCTTTTTTATTAGGTTGTCTGTGTCCTTTTTCCTGTATGGACTTCTTTCTTTCCTGCTTTCCTGCTTTCCTTCTTTCTTTCCTTCTTTCTTTCCTTCTTTCTTTCTTTCCTTTTCTTTCTTTCTTTCTTTCCTTTTCTTTCTTTCTTTCTTTTCTTTCTTTCTTTCTTTTCTTTCTTTCTTTTCTTTCCTTCCTTCCTTCCTTCCTTCCTTCCTTCCTTCCTTCCTTCCTTCCTTCCTTCCTTCCTTCCTTCCTTCCTTCCTTCCTTCCTTCCTTCCTTCCTTCCTTCCTTCCTTCCTTCCTTCCTTCCTTCCTTCCTTCCTTCCTTCCTTCCTTCCTTCCTTCCTTCCTTCCTTCCTTCCTTCCTTCCTATGCTTAAAAAATTAACTATTTCCTTTTTTTTTCTTTCTCTTTTTTTATACCAGTTGTATTTGTCTTTCTCTTGTTTTAACTGTTTAAGACTTGTGGTGCAGTTGACTGGTGACAGGTACTGGATTTGTGGTTCTGGAGACTGAAGTTCTTTCTTTATTCACAGAGCAGATACAGCATGGAAAGAGGCTGTGCAATGTCCCTGTTTGCCTAAACCCAGATTTGGAGGGACCACCACTGAGAATCAGAGGTTAGTTCAGTGTCTGTTTGACCTGGTCCTCTGCTAAGACTGCCAGTAAGATTTAATGGTAAATACAAAATGGTGCTGAATTTTGTGTTCTATTCAGCTGTTAAAACCCTCAACTGTCCTGCAGAAAGTATAGAGTGGCTGAATCTCATTTCTGTATAAACTCTTCTTCCTCACAGCTGAAATACACCCGGACTCTCTTAGAGCTCTGCAGTGGGGCAGTGACCTACTTTCTTTGCCTAAATCATGGTTTTTTTCCTACTGTTCACTGCACAAGAGAGAACATTTTTGAGTAGTTAAGTCTTATTCCAACATGGTAACATGCATTATGACTGCTTTTAGCATTTGTGTGCTGCAGTGGAATTTACATCTAGAGAATATGATAGTGAAACTTTGAAAGTCATGACAGACAGATCTTTATCCATCTGAGAGGGGAAAAAACCTGGATACAAAATCTATACCTCTCCCCTGCATTCTGGATGTTGTTCTACATTACTGGAGTATTCTAGTCTTCTTGAAGTATCTGCTCATATCCAATAAAACCTTAGGGAGCAATTATAAAGTTCTGAACTATGGATGTGAAGAAATGTTTCTTCATGCTTCATGAAATGGTTATTTAAAATCTGCCTTATTCTCATTTCACTCCACTTATGTTGAGTTCAGAAATTGTGGGAGCTTCTTAGCTTATTCTGCCTGAGAGCTGTTGTTAAATTTGCTTTTTCTGCAGTAGCCAGGATTTTGTCATAATAAATTACATTTAAATCTTAAATAGAGGAGCTTCCTCATGTTTCCATACTTAAATATTACCAGAGAAGGTTAATGTTGACATTAAATCAGAATCTACAGATTGAAGCAACCAGAAAGAAATTTGGCAATGGATTACTTAGACTGTAATTCGGGAAAGCAGAACTTGGAGAAGTCAAGAGTTTGGATCTCCCCTAATACATGACTTTTCCTAATAAAAATAAGCATATAAATAAGCATCTGTCAGAAATTAGGTGCACAAAAAGTGCTAAGGGCAAAGTGAGCCCCACATGTTGGCATGATCCCTGTTGCTGTGTTTGCAGCTGAAAAAACTCAGCTTTGAAGGATAAAGATACTTTTGAAGATTTTCCAATGGAAAGCATTTCTAATGATCAACCCTCCAATGTTCTCAATTCCTTATAAATTATTTCTTTTCTCTGTCCTTTCCTGGTTTATCTTCTGTGGCTCTGTTAGAATAGTATGAATAGATTGATGACCTGGTGTTGAGACAAGTGAACTTCATTCCTTCTTCATGTAACTGAGAACTATGGGAAGTTAATTCCCAACATGTTTGGGAGAATTCTGCAAAACTTCTGATGTCCAGTCTTGTAGCAACTGTAGAATCACCTTCCCTACCTAGTAGATAAAGTTGCATCCAGTTTCCTGGAATTTTTGGTTATGTTATCTTTCCCCCCCGCAAGGATTTATCTATTTTTAATTGATAGTTCTAGGTAATTGGAATAATCTGGCAGAAGCAAGGAATGTGCTTATATCTCTTTCTATAGACACAATTTATTTCTTATTTCTAGGCATAGTAAAGCCATTATGGGTATTCTTTAAAAGTCTGCTCATCAAGCATTTTGGATTTCTGTTTGATGATTATTTTCTTTATTTAATTCTTTTCCTAATTGCCTTAAGGTGCTACAAAATCTAGTTTGCTGTCAGCACCCAGTATAGTCAGTATGTTTGTACCTGCACCAGAAGAATTTGCTGATGACCAGCCCATTCTGATGACTGATAAGTAAGTGGGTTATTTTCTCTCCTTTCAAAGAACTAGCTGAACTTCAAATGTGTCAAGTAAAGTGTAGATATACTTGAGGCAAATACAGAATCCATTTATCTCTATGCTAAGTTTTTTTTTTTTTACCCCAAGGTAAACATTTTCTAAACACTGCTAGCAAGATATGTTTTCAATTCAGTAGGATCTGGATGGTTCTGCACAGGTGAAATGATGACTCAGGCTATCGTGTGTCCACAGAGGTCAGGGGAAGCATTTTCCATCTTACTTTAAATCAAGGGTTCCTTGTGATCCATCAGAAACCTCTTTTTTCTGAGAGGAAAAAAAAAAAAAGAAGTTCCATTTAAAAATTCCTTTGGGTTTCTGTTGAAGTCAGTAGCAGTTGATGTGTCATCATGTGTATTCCACATAGCTTTTTTAATGCTGATACTCAGTGATCCTCAAAGGTTTTGCAAACCTCTATTGTTTGGTTAAAATGCCTGTAAAGGGAATGTTAAACAGAAATGTACTCATTTAATAGAGAAGTAAAGCAGTCAGCAGGGAGCCATGCATTCATTTGTTCAAAACCTGGGAAGAGAAACCCCAAGCTCCTGTGTGTGCTCAGTCCAGTGGACAGACAGACATGCAAGGGTGATCACTGGAGAAAGACAGGGCCATTGTGTAGTCTGTGACTGCTAGTGGACCTCATTGTGTAACAAAGTGAAGCATCCCAAAGTTAGTCTGGTCTGTGGCACTTCCCTCGGCCATTTTTCACCAAAGCTCATGCACTACCTATTAACATACAGACCAGCTGGGCTTGACTTCAATGACTTTGTTGCCATATTTTCTTTATGTTCAGTAAAAAAAGGTAAGAAAATTGCCTGTTCAATTCCATTAAGTTAAAATCTCACAATCACTTGGAGTCATTAGCAACTGATTGATCAAATTAAGGCAGCCTCCTTAATGGGCTGAGATAAGCCGATTTCCCACATTGGTTTGCCTTTTTCATAGTTTGTGAAAGCCTGTCTCATCTCTCCCAGATCTGACATCCCCTTTATAATTAGACATTTTGGAGCCTTTTCAGACCTTCATCAGTTGTCTTTGAGCATTTCAGGAAGGATAAGTGACTCAGCAGCAAATCTGCCCTGGGAAAGGAGACTTTTCTGACATCTAAGGTTCTGTGCCCCTGAGAGGTCTTTTCATTTATTTCTTAATAGCTGTAACTGTTGTGGGAACCAATCAGATCATTGTTTTCTAATTGTAAAATTTGTTATTCATAATTCATGACTGACAGGAAGGGCAGTGTGAAATTGTTCCATCTCTTTAACATCATCTGTGAGTGTCATTGTTTGTGTCCATGGTGCCTGGGCCTTAGCCCAAGCTGCACAAATTGGCTGTGCTCACATTGTGGAGGGCCAGACTGCTGCAGACTCCTCTTGGACAGTGCAAACTGATACAGTCCCATAGAGGAGGGAGCTGGAGTACAATTACCAATGAAGGACCCAAAACAGGGCCTGCCCTGTTGCCGTTTTTCATTTGTCACCAAAGAAACAGGCACTGTAGCTAGTGAGAAGTTTTATTAATCTTTGAAATCTATGGACTGTCACTAATTATAGAAAGATCACAATTACATTGTCTTTCTAAATAAATGTGGAATAGAATGTACTAAGTAATAATACTTTTAAAAGACGTAATTGTACACAGATCTATGTATAGTAATGCTTTGTTTGAAATTCGTTAACATCAGGATTGAAAATTTCCTTGCAGGTGCCATGACTGTGGGGCTGTTCTTGAAGAATATGATGAGGAAACACTTGGCCTGGCCATAGTTGTGCTCTCAACCTTCATTCACCTCAGTCCAGACTTGGCTGCTCCTCTGCTGTTGGACATCATGCAGTCTGTAGGAAGGTAAATTCAGGACTTTCCTCTCTCCAACGAGATTGAAAGGATTTTGTGCCTGGAACTGTGTTTACATAAACTTCAGTATACCAAGGTGTATATTTTAAAACTCTTAAGTGAATAACATCTGGTTCCGTCTTGTGCCTTTGTTACTCATCATTTTATAAATTTCTTATGTAACTTCTTCCACTGTCAGTTCAATTTTTGGCAGCTCCTTTGATATTCTCCCCTTTAACCCTCCAAAGGGAAATTTCAGGTCAGGAATCTCCTCAGCTTGTCCCACTGTAAGCAGTGATGTAAAGAATAAATTCAGATTTTCTACAGTGCCCTTATTTATTTACTATGTTTGTTACCTGAACAGCGGCTGATGCAGCAATTGGTGTGCTTCTTAAGCTTGAAAGAAAAGGAAATTCTGCTGTTAGTTTTTATTCTTCCTGCTCGCTGCTCTTTAAAATGGTTGGGTGTTTTATTTTTTGTCCTGCCTCCTAGTTTTTTTTATACCACATTTGTCAGAATTTATGCTCTTGTCTGCTTTCATTTGAGAATTTGAGACAGGACTTTATCTTTTTGAAACAAGCCTTCTCTTTTCTAAAAATCTCCCTTACCTTATTTTCTTCTGCTCTCTTGAAGTCTTTGTTAACAACTAGAGTACCTTGGCCCTGTGTTTCCAGTGTAATGCTCATAAACAGCTTCTGTGTGCCTTACAAAAATTGCATTCTCTTGGCTCCCCCCTTGTTGCTGCTTTGACACAATTTTTCGCTTTTATGTGGCTCCTGCTTTAGAAGTTATGCAGGAATGTGGTCAGCTTTTCTGAACTTTGCTCCTGGAGGAGTGTTGACTCCTAGGTATGGTCATTCATTGGTATACCTGACACTCCTCAGGCTTTTCAACCATATTTTGTATGCTAGGTGAAAATTTGCATTGGTCTTCCAAACCAGCTGCTGTGTGAAATGGTCTCTCAGAAAATCTTGAACATTTGCTGCCATTATTTTTCTCTTGTTACTTTTACCAGTGTGCATGGGATAATTTAGGTATACCATTACGACTGAGTTTTGTGTGGTTGCTGTCTTGGCCACTTCCCCAACTTCTTGCCTCAGAGGTGGGATGGATGTGATGGGGTGTTCCAGAATGAATTTCTGAGCAGCACTAGACGTGCAGAAACATTGCACAGCTCTTCTCCTCCACGTTCTTTTTGGAGGTTGAAGTTCAAACTGCTTGACTGTGGCTTCTGCAAGGGCATGGATCTCCACAGCCCTGCTTCTGCTCTACCTCCCAATTCCATTTAAACACAGCAGCTCTTCAAGTCCTCTATTTCCATTAACTGCAAGGCTGCAGTTCCCTGCTGTCTCTGCTAATTAACTTTGATGGAGGCAGAGTTTCTGACCTAGACGGATGCTGCCCATTCTGTGTGACTCTTGTAAATACAACAGTACTGCAGCCACAGAGAGGAAATAATTTGGAAGATGAATTACCAAGGGATGAGGGATAAGTGGGCTACCTTTTTCTGTGTTTTGAGGGGGAAATGCTGCATCTTTAGAGTGAGACAGCTGATTGTTTTAGAACACAAGATGACAGTGCAACATGAGGTATTCCTGGTAAATGTCCTGTCTTGTTCCTGCTGGTTGGAATTTCTGAAAAATTCTAAATACAATAACAGACTTCCCACAAAGGAATTACTTTGAAAATATGCCAAATAAATAGTGAATATAAGCTGAGAAGCATTCAGGTGCTTCATAGATGTACCTTGCTCTGTCTTTCATCAAATGGTGCCATATATAAATGTATAGCTCCAAGTACCCATCCAACAGCAGAAGGGAAAGTGAATTAGACTTTTTGCACTTTTATTCTTACTTAATAGAGCTACTACTTTCATGCCTAGAAGGGGAAATAAGGAGTTAGGTAGTGCCAGGTGTTTCAGGACCTAAACGATACACAGAAAGATTTTCAAAAGTTATTTGGGTACCCACAGGCATAGATAGGCATCTGTTGGGATTTTCAGAAGGGAAAAAATTTCTGGGTTCAGGTTACTGGCAATTAAAGGTTGAAGCGTTTCTAAGACTCTGACATGCATTTAAATTTATGATCTGGTTCCTTAATCAAGATATTTGACTTGGTTATTCTTATTTAACTGATTTTTAGAGAGATTTAACTTTCCAAACATTAAAGCTGTGTTTGAAGGTTAAATTTAGGCTTGAGTTAGTGAGGAACTGTGAAAAGCTTAACTTCTGTTCCTAACGTGTACAGATTTGAACACATCCATTTCCTGTTCTGCTTTGTGGTCTGAAAAGTGGAGGCAATGATGAGAGTTCATGGCATTTTGCAATAAAATATTTAGAGTAGTAATGATAAATATATACAGACCGTACATTTTGGGCAGTTTCAGATGTTCCCAAGTGTTTACTCTAGTTCATGTCAGGTGAAGTTTTTCCAAAGTTGGAAACCTACTGTTTTGTTTGTCACAAACCCCATGCTTGCATTATCACATTCAAAAGGAGAGAAAAACATTAGACTTTGATTTCTTTTAGAAGAAAGATTTTACATTGTTGTGTTTCTGTACTTCAGTAGATTTTGGAAAATAGGTGTCATGTCCATTGGGCATGTGATTGGTCTCATTACATTCTGCAGAAATCCTCGTGTGCCTTAATGTCAGCTGATGCTACAATCATTCCAGAATAAAAGCCATGATTGCTTGGTGGTAGCTTCAGACCTTTCTCACCCAGAATTAGCTTTGCACACCAGAAATAATATGTTGTATTTTAGCGTGGATTGCTCCTAAGAATACTGAAGTCAGGAACTCTAATGTGTTTTTCTGATTTATGCTAGAACAACGGAAGATAATAAAATCTTTAGTCCTCTGCACCATCAAGTTTGAGATTATTGCATTATTGGAAGTATGTTGTGTCCCCAGCTTGTCATGCATAATTCATGAAAATCACCATAATTTCGGTTCATGCTGTTGCATTTGACTGAGCTGCCTTAGGGTCCTTTTTGGATTTTATTAGTTGATTAGAGAGGAAACTGTCTTCAGAACAGGGGGTGACCAAGGATGAGCAACAGCTAAGTCCAGGATAAAAGGATCATTAATCAAAAAAATTCCATTGAAGTTTAGATATAAAATAGTGTAGCTCTATGAACTTTTCCCTTAGACTTATCAACTTATACCATCTAAAATATTGATTTGCAGCAGATTAAAATAAGAATTTTGTTTTATATATAAGGGATGCTTCTAGTGTCCATCTTTATATTGGCTTTACAGTGTACAGCCTTTTAGTGACTTTTGGTATTAAAGGTGTTTTGCATTGATATTGTAAGCCCTGATTCTATTCATTTACATGTCCTGCATATTGAAGTGAATGATTTTACTTTAAGATTGTGTTCAGGATTTTCACTGCCCATATTTGCCTTTAAAGTCTATATTTAGGTCCTAAAATAAATGACCTGATTTTTTGAGAATACAATAGTTCTCATCTGACTTTGGAAGAGCTTGTAGGTAATTAGTGGTTTTGAAATTAGGCTAGTTATTTAGGTGCCAATATCTGAAACTGGAAGCCTCAATTTAGAGGACCAAGCAAAGACTTTTTGCTTAGTCTGTGTTGCTGCATTAATCAAAAACTATTCAGTCATTAGGCAGCTTCTGGCAAGCTTTTTTTCTCTCTAAAAAAATGTGTTATCCATGATCTGCTGTAGGGCAAAAACATTACTTCATTATCCTTGTGCTACTAGAGGGAGGCAAGATTTTTCTTTAGAGCAGTTGAGCATTAGTGAGACTGCAAGACTGAATAGAGTTTATGTCATGCAAATATGATTTTTCTGAATTTATGTGCTCTTCAGATCTTTATGTTAACATTTTAAATGTTCTCTAAAATTCATGTGTGCTATTTATTTAAAATGGCGCTTTATTATCATACTTAAAAATAAAACATACACACAAAAAGAGCAAATGAGTTTCAATTTCTTTTTTATTTTTATTCCAGGTTGGCATCAAGTACCAGTTTTTCTAATCAAGCAGAAAGGTATGGTAGCAAAGGAAACCTTGACAAAAGTGAAACAATCAATCTAAAGCATCATCTTCCCTGACCCTAAAATCAACAAAATTTAACTTTTAAAAATGTTATTTAATATTTGTGAATAAAAGGAAAAAAATGCCCTTTACAGTTATTTGAAATACCCTGTATTTTCTGGAGATAAACAGGAGCCCATATTCATATGTGTTAAAGCTGGAAAAAATCAGATTCAGATGCTGTTTGGTCTTCACAATTTCAGTGCAGCTTTTTCTAACTGGTTCTGTGTTCAGTATTTATCTTGATAAACTATCTCCATAAATTCAATCAAGTGAATCCTCCTTGGCCATGGAGAATCCCTGGTAGTGATGCCTCATTATGTAAATCAGATGCTGAATAGGATAAATTCATTTTGTGAAGCTGTAAAGCATGTTAAGATGTGCAATTTATGAGTAAATAGATAATACTTAGGCTTTTAAATTAAACCATTCATTTATGAATGATTAGGGAGTACTTCATCTTTTGAAGGAAATTGCAAGAGGCAAATGAATATTATAATGTTTTTGTTTACCTGTTCTTCATATGTTTCATGAAAAGCCAGATACCTTATTATGTGTAACTGAAATACACAAGGTGAGAGCAGGATTATATTTCAAATTCAGATGACTCACAAATAAAACTATGTGGGAAATCAGGAAAAATACAGGTAGTTATTGAGACAAATACTTTAAGTATGTGTATGTAATTTTTTAATCTATTCATAGTTGAGCTCAAGTCATGAAATCAACATGCTGTACTTTTTTTCAGGATCAGGACACTTCTGGTTTTGAGTGTCTCACTCATAACTGAACAATTCCATAATTAAAAAGAATAGCATCATCTTTATTTCCTCCATGTAGTCAGCAATGACAAGTGTTTAATCTGCAATGCAATTTTTGTCTTCTTTTCTTTTCCCTCATTTTCAGCATGATGATCCCTGGAAATGCTGCAGGTGTGGCCAAGCAGTTCCTCCGTTGTGTGTTCCATCAGCTGGCTCCCAATGGCATCTTCCCTCAGCTCTTCCAGAGCATTATTAAAGGTAATGTGCAATACCTGAGTGCAATTCTGACCCTCAGTTCCTCTGTATGAACAGCCAGTGCAAGAATATCATTCAAATTTCAGATGGAAGTTTCTTACGGACTTTGGCTACATCTCTGATGGACTTCAGTGAGCTGAGTTCCATCGCTGCTCTGAGCCAGCTGTTAGAGGTATGTTGACAATTGCCTGTGTTAATGATGCTAATTTTATTAGCATTAGCAGGGTAATTTCTCCTCATATGAGTTCAAACTTGCTTCATCAAAAACACTGAATTTTTGTTTTGTCCTCCCTGGAAGTAATTAGGCTGTCCTCACCACTGGTAGTGCACCCCATTCCTTCCCCAAGCACTGCTTTTTGTTTTCAGGAACACTTCTACTCATACATCTCAGTTCTCCCTTTTCATTTTATCTGATGACGGTTTCTCTTAAATATTCAAAAAATCTATTGCCTGCCTGTCAGTGACAGACTTCTGTGCAGCTGGCTTATTTCTACTGTGCCATTTTTCCTCCTGCTAGAACTAGTTCCTTGCATGTGTCCTGTTCTTCCAAGAACATGGCAGTTGCCTCATACAAGATGTTGGCATCACTTTAAAACTGCTCATGTCTTTTCAGGCCTCACCCTAGGACACAAGCCACAAAAGCATACATGGTCTATGGAATATTAATGAACGTATCTTCTTTGAAACTGTCTAAAGGAAAACATGAAAAATCTGCTGCTGAATACTTTGAGTTTTGCTTTTTCTACTACCATGCCAGTCTAAGCAGATTATGAGTTAAGACCCTGCTTGTAACATTTAGGCTTTCCTTTGGTCAGAACTTTAGGAACTCTAGACTAATTTTCACATACACAGCTCAAATTCCCAGCACAACACTGTCATTAACACAGTAGAAAAAGCATGCAGTATTTGGTCTCAAGCTCAGCATTTCCAAATGCCTTGTTAGGAACCATTTCTGCACGTGTATGATCGTTCACAGCTCTCATTTCCTTTCCCAGGGTTTAAACAACAAAAAGAATTTGCCAGCAGGGGGTGCGATGCTCCGCTGTTTGGAAAACATTGCTACCTTCATGGAAGCCTTGCCGATGGATTCCCCCAGCAACCTCTGGACCACAATTAGTAATCAGTTTCAGACCTTCCTTACTAAACTCCCATGTGTTTTGCCTCTTAAGGTATGATGTGCGGGCATCTGAAACAAGCTATATTGCCATTGGTCAGAATGTACTGAAACTGTGCATAAATTGTGGATAACCAATCAGAGTGGGTTGTTGGGAATGTTTCCTAATGATTCAGCTGATGTTTCCAGAGGACTGGATTTATTGTATCTCTGATCCATCCCTTTAATTATGTTTTCTGTGTGTAACAACAGCAACTCTGACAGGGGGTACTTTTCACTTCTTTCTCCTATGTATTTCCTATGCCCTGTCTGTGTCAGATAAGAATACTGCATTTGAGACAATCAGTATTTAGACATTAAAATCCATCTGATTTTAACGGTTGAAACTAAATAAAACTCTTAAGAAGAGCAGCAACACCTAATTAATTTGCTGAAAGTACACAGTAGTAAGACAGGCAGAGAGAACTGAGACTACTGGGACTTGGGCCTAGCCCATTTGGCTGACCAGGTTGTAGTTCTCTTTGTGATAGAATATTGTTACAGAAACTGAATCCAGAAGCTCTGGGCTCTGATTAATCAGAGCTCAGAGGACATACACCAGGATCGTATCTCCTGGTGTGTATATTTTAGAAAACACAATAAAAACTTCAGAGTCTTTCCAGTAGACTCCAGTAAATTAAATGGAATTCTGATGCACTTAATCTGTTTGCTGTGGTTTTTTTCTGTACATAGAAGTGTTGTTCTATATGGGCTGAGGGATCCAAAATCTAAACTTGTGACTGATAACATTGTCTTTTAAATTGGTTGTCACCACCTGGCTACATGAATGATATTAAATTCCTTGGCACTATTATGCAATAGTCAGATCTTGAAACATCTTTAGATTTTGGCAAATTGTGACATTATCCTTCAGCTTAACTTACTAAGCCAAACAGGCAATAACCATTCCCTCTGTGTACTAGCCACCCCAATCTGCTGCATCTTATGTAACTGAAATAAATAAAAACAAATTAATTGGATCTTAGTGGTTCCAACGGCATATTCACAAAACCTTTAGGTGTAGGGTTTACTCTGATTTCCCTTTTATTCATTGGAGGTATTATTAGTAAATACAAGTAAAGCAATGGCTTCCTCTTGAACTTTCAATCTCCTGTTCTTTTCTTGAGGGTCATAGGGGACCCTTTGATATTATAGATGTTTACAGCAGGGGTGAGGCAAGACAATGGATTGATCCTGAAAAGCCCATTCAGTGCTGTAACCTGTGTGATTTACTTAAAATAAAGATTACATCACAAGGAACAACTTAAGGAATCTGAAACAGCAGCTGCCAGGGCATATTCTAATGTTGCAGGTTGTGAGATGTCTTAATATGTAAGGGAAAATATCATACTCCAGAAGAAGCATAGACATATACAATAGGGTTGGTTGTGTGCACCTATGCTGTGTATGTTACCACTGAAGGGTCATGATTGTGTTCAAGGATAAGACAGTTTAGAGAAGGTAATTAAAAATCAATCATCAGGGATCATTTTTCAGACTTCACTTGTAAGTTATTCATAGCTGCTACCACTATAAGCAAGATATGTACACAGAAGGGCACTAACTTCTTTTCTTTTTCTTTTTTGTCTTCAAATATGTTCAGTGTTCTTTAGACTCTAGTTTAAGAATCATGATTTGCTTGTTGAAGATACCTACTACTAGTGCCACCAGGGTAAGTTCCAAGAAGACAAAATTCTATTGCCTCAGATAGAGCCAGCCTGTGCAATTGTATGAGTGTGTTCATTTCCCCTGGCTAGGAGAGCATTATATGTAAGCATAAAATTGTGCAGTCCAATACTGTTTGGAGAATGATAGGAGCTTTGGAATCTAGGTTACAGTGAAGTGGGGGTAGAATTACATTCTTGTGTGGGTGTGAATGTATATCTTCTTAAAGATTTGATGTTCTCTTTTTTTCCCCCCTCTTCTTCTTTTTTTCTCTAAAAAAAAAGATTAATGAGCTTCCTCAGATGTTTTTCAGTACAATTCCACTGAAGTCAGTGAGGTTTTCCTGCATAAACTATACAGCATCTCTTATAAACACTGTGTCACAAGTGGAACTATTTTCTAACTTTTTGTTTCTAACTTCTGACAGAAGCATGAAGGCATATGATACAGCTGTTTGCCCAAAACAGTGTGAATCCCAGATAGCCTCTGAGCTAAAAATAATGCTGTTCCATTCAGGCATTTCAGAGTTGAAATGCTTCTTTGCTGTTTTGTGCAATGTGTTATTGATTTCTGTAACACATGTCATTGCAGAGTCTTCTGGAACCTTTTTCAAAATTACTGAGCTTTGTAATTCAGAATGCTGTCTTCACTCTGGCCTACCTGGTGGAACTATGTGGTTTGTGCTACCGAGCCTTCACCAAGGTAACAGTGACACTGCATCTTCCTTTAGGGAAAAGTGAAAATAGGAGAAAGAAAGTAGCACTTCCCACAAGTAGTTTGGAAGTAAAGATGGAATCACTATCAAGTTTCAGGCTTGTCAACAGTTTTAACATAGTTTGGTTAATTAAGTAGTGATCATGGTATAGTGCCTTTTAGTAATGCTGAGTTTTACATTCACAGTAAAGACACAGATGATGAGAACCTGCTGCAGATGTTGCTCGGAAAAGTTTTTTAGTGTGATTTTGTAACTTGGACATTTTTTTCTCATATTTTTGATATACCTGGTATTCATGCATCACATGAATATCAGTCATATCTTTCCTAGTGCACAAGTTTAGCCATTCACACTTGTGAGTAAAAACTTAAATATTCCTGGTAGTGCCTTTGGAGAGCACAGCTGTGGGGGGAGCAGTAGACAACTGACTAAAATGGAAGACTCCAAGTTAGGAGCTTTCCGTCTTAGATCCTGTTTATTCTGTATTGGGTATTTTCCTTTGGCAGGCATGGCTGTTGCTGTGTAAAAAACAGAATAGTATATGTACACTTTTAAAAAGTTTTAACGATTCCTGGATGAAAGCTATGGTGTACAAATAGCAGTTATTACTTGGATTCATTTTTGTAGCTATCAGTGAGAAGTTTAACAATAAAAAAGCAATTGAACCCATGATCATATATACTCCATTACCTAGACTGTCAAGGCACTAAGCAAAAATGTTGCTTTAGCTACTAAGTGCACAGTTTTCCATCCTTGCTACATTTGTCAGAACAGTAATTAATCCTCAGGAAACACTCTGTCATAAGTAGCTACATGATTTTTTGTTTTGATAATGTACAACTGGAACATGCATACTTTCAGTCTTGTTAAGACTTAAAATATCACTGTACAAACAGTGAAGAAGAAATGATTAAAGCAATAGCACTCTTGTGGAAAAACTGCGCCACAAGAAAATAAGAAACATTTTTACCAAATGTAATGGCTTGAAGCATTAAACAGAAATTAATTAACAGTATGTTTAATGACAGCAAGAAAGTTCTAGCTTTTTGTCTAATTTGAAAGAGAAGAGTTTATGCTGTGGAATAATCCTGAATACAGAAGAGATTGCCTAGTTTTTGGAATTATTTTGAGTTGTATCTATAGTTAAGGCTTTGTGCAAGGCAAAGTGAGTAAAATGTTAACTTGAAGTCTAACAGTATTTTTTTTCACTGAAACAGAAAAGCCTCATTTAAAACTGAAGCAAAGATACCCCCCTTGCATTTGTGGTCTTATCGGAGTTTTTCATATATCTGCTAAAGCAAATTGTGACCTACAGGAAATTTTTCACTTTCCTCAGGCTCTGCAGTTTCAGACAAATGTAGTTAAAACCATGGTATTGGAAAACTCACACGTGTTTCTTGCATGCTTCCTGGTTGATTATTCTGTTTATGTAGTGAGTACTTAATTGCACACAGGAAGCTTGGATTACAGTGCTTGGTAAATCTTCTTGATTTAGTTTAATTCAGCCTGATGACCCAGAAATGGAAGCATTAGTGAATGTTCTGCATTGTATGGCCACAGAATAGTTAATTTAGTGGAACTCCACACTACATTATCCTTGCTATTTTTGAAAGCTTATCGTAGTTTTGCCTTAGAAGTGTCAAATTAATGACTACAGTTAGAAAAAACACCAAATCAGTTATGATGTCTGTGTTTCTCTACAGTGGAAGCCACTGTATGTAAATAAGAGTGTTGTGGTAGAGGACCACATAGAAGTGAATTCCAGAAGGAATATAATTGTGAGCATTGAAACTATTCAAATGTAATTGCTTGTTTTGCAACTTTGAGTGTGCTGACTGGAACAAAACAGCAACTTTCAGCTAAGCTGTGGAGGATTCTTGTCTTTTCAAAGAAAAAGCTACTCCGACATGCACTTTGTGGAGGTCAGTGCTGTAGAACCACTCCAAATCTTTTTTTTAGAAAAAAAGATCCAACATTTTCCTAATAGCCAATGGCAGGAATATCTGAGTTTCTCTTGTCTTGGAGCCTGAAGACTCACGTCAATCTGATATTTCCTTGTCTGAGTTTCTGTTCCAGGTCAGCAATTTGTTTTTTTTGGGTGCCTTTGGAACTCTCAGTTGAGAGTACCATCTCTTCTGTGGATTGTAATCTTATCTTTAGTTTTCCTTTCAAGTGTCTTAACGTCATAAATGGACACTTTCTGGCTTTCTTATCTTTTAGAACTGCAGAAGCTTGAACCTAAACTTAGCCTTTTGCTGGTGTTCTGTTGTCCCTTACTAAGTAAATGCAGAATGCCACATGATTTTGCTACTGAATCTTTTAAAGAATATTGAGGCATATCTTCAGTATTCTTAATTACTGCAGTATCAGCAATGATAAAATGAAGATTTTTGCTTTATACTGGCTTACTTGGAGGACAGCAATCTCCGTTAAAGATCCAATTGACTCCTATTACTAAGTTTGGACCCTGAGGTACTACTGAACTTCAGTAGTTTCATGTTCTCCATATTGACATGTGGTTAGTCACAATTTGAAAGTTGCAAAGCTGTTTTCTGTAGGCATACACAGACATGTGAGAGAGTTGATTTGGCTGAACAGTGACTGAAGTTGTGTATTCTTGACACTTCTGGTATCAGATTTATACATGTAGCTCCCCTGGATGTTATTCTCAAAGAGTAATGTCTTTCTGGCAGAATATAAAGTTTATGCATATTTATCACCAACAGGATGATAGGAATAAGCAGATGTGGGTAGGAAGGATACTCTGGGCCATTGACTTATATGTCATCACTCCTGATGTACATTGCAGGAAGCAAGAGATCAGATGTCAAAAAAACATTTTGCCTGATTTTGCTCAATCTCTCTTCATGTGCTTAACAAACTTTAAGAATTTAGACTGTGAGGTAGGAGACTCCTTAGAGAAAGAGGCAGTTAGCAGTTGTATTATCCCTAAAGCCAAGAAAAGCTGGGGTTCATGAATCCTGTTCTTCTTTTCCAGTGTTCTGACAAGCAATCTGTTATGGCCCCGTTATATCCTGTATAGCATAGATGTTGGTATGTAAAATAGCTGAATGCTTTTGAAAGAATTATATCTTCCTTCTTTTCAGTATGTGTAGGCTACTGGACTGGGTTACTGATAGGAACTTCTGTCCACTCTTTGGGGGGGATGTAAATGTCAACTGACTTGAGTGTGGCACTGCACAGTGTCTGTGTCTCAGCTCTGGGAAGGCATTTGATGGTGGGAAGGGACACTCTTCCTGGGAAATTCTGACAAGTAATCAGGATTTGTTTACACTGTGGGTATTATGAACCATTCTGGTTCTTGATTCCCACTCAGAATATCACAGTGCCAGAGAAAGTTCAGGTAATGATAGCAAGAGTGATCAAACGGTTTGAGTTCCACGTACAGAGCAACTAAGTCAGAGCTCTTTGGTCTGAAAGAGCAGCAACTGATGGGAATGTGAAAGAGGTCTGCAAGGTCCCAAGTGATCCAGACAGGGCTATGTAATTTCATTCCTTTACAGTGTAAAGATCATATTAAGTTTATAGGAACAAATCAAACTAAGTAAAGGGAACTGATTCTTCAATAGTGTGTGACTCTTTACCATTTGTGCTAAAGGTTGGCATGAGTCCCAGAGGTCAATGGACAGTTCTGTGGAAGAGAAATACATTGAGAGTTTTGAATTATACAGCAACCACACTGAGCTCAGAAGTTCCCTGAGCTGAAAATAGTTGGTGAAATTATACATGCTTGCCTTGTTCTTATTCTTTTGCTTCTGATTATGGCCTTGTTGGAGATAACTTACTGAAGACATTTGCTCCCATCTGACCTCTCCTGGATATTCTTATATTGTATATTTTTTATCAGAGCAGCACTCATGCATGTGAATGTGTGACTTTTGAATATTTGTCCCCTCAAGAAATGGTTTCATAATACAGCTGATTCTGGAGTGTTAGCTTCCTGCAAGTCTAGCTGCCTAGACTGCAGCAGTATAGTCAGGCAAGGACAAGGACTGCAGTTTGGGACCATTCTGTCATCTAAATATGTTATCTGTCTGCACATTCCATGTAATTGAAGAGGAAACTAGGAACTTGAAGTGTGGTCTCTTGATTCACAGGCTGGCATCATAACTTCCATGGAATACACACCATTCTGTTGTTTAGGCACCTTCTCTCAGATCAAGGCCTGATATTTTAAATCTGTTTTCATTCAGAGATATGTGGGTGCTATGGGAGGCATGCACTGCTGCTGCTGCAAGCTTTGTTAGACAGCATGCCACACAGCTAGTGTGGGGACAGCCGTGCTCTGAAGATGAGCACTGATGACTGCTTGGTCTGCTGCAACAAAAGCTCACTCTCACTTTCAGCTTCTCCTGTGCACAGCTAGAGGTGGCCTTCAAATTGTCTCTCACTAATTAACCTCATTAAACTTCTCTGAGGAAGAGACAAATAATCTCATTTTACAGATTTTGTGGAGAAACTGAGGCCCTGACTGAGTAGGAATTTCCATACATTTAACTTAAGTGAGCAGGCAAGTGCATGGGATTTACAAGATGGAGGATATCAGGTTTTAGATTTTAAGCACACTTTGGATATGCTCTCATTATTAGACCATTTATTTCATCTCTAATGGTTGTCTGAAATAGAGCACGGCGCTCCTGCTTATCAAAATTCTTGAGTTGCTGCGGTCAGTAGCAAGTTATGGGTTTGTTTGATGTTTTTATCTTATTGTCTAAAGTTGGAGAATGTCAAAGTAAGATGTATAACAAGGCCATCTTATCTCTTGTACCTCCTTGCTGACTCAGCCCTACAACTCTATTCTTAGACTTTTGTGTTCTAATCTCCGCTGGCTGATTTCCCCCTATGTTTTAAAGTGTTTCTGTTGTAGCAGCTGTAGCCAAGACTGGTTTATTGTGGAAGTGGAAAAGTACTGCCAGTCTGATGAGTGGAAATAGATGGTCCAAGCAGCTGTAGTGGAGGCACTCTTTTGTTAAAGGGGAATAACAACAGAAAGAGAGTATGGGGAAATATAGACTGGTTTTGGCAGCTTCAGTGAAAAAATAATGCTAAATACTATGCCAGTTTTGTTCTTCAGTGTAATTTCTTACTGCTTTCCTCTTTTTTCTTTTCATGGGACTCCTTAATGAAAGCTGTGTTTGCATACGTGGGTTTTATAACTATTTTATAAAATCTGTCTGTATTTCATGTGTGAAATACTAAATCTTGGATATAATGTCTGACAAAACAGCAAAGAAAAATCACCTTCATTGATGTCTGTTCATTAAGTCTGTAGAATTATATAAATTATGAGTGATGTTGGCTTTTTTTTTTAGATAACAGAGACTGGTACATTTTTGTAATTTTGTTATTCTCAAGCTTAGATAAAAAGTATCTTTATGGTTTACTAGTGGTTGTCAGTGAATTTCAGGACATTCTGTGGTATTTTTGTTGCAGGAAAGGGACAAGTTCTACTTGACACGCAGTGTTATACTGGAGTTACTGCAAGCACTCAAGTTGAAGTCGCCCTTACCAGACATGAATCTGCTGCTGTTGGTGCAGGTACAGGAAATTCTGATGTAATTCTCGTAGTGATCCTGTCTGGGCCCAGGTTCAGGAGTGGGGCAGAGGCTGAAGAACTGAGTCCAACATGGTTACAGAAAGTACCGGCAATGTCTGGGGAAGCAAGAACTTTTTATTGCAAATCCAGTTGCATTTGTATGCATTGGTGCATAGATTCAGGCTCCTACATTAAAATTTAAGAAACTAAATCTGCAATCCAAATTTCTCATAATGATAATGACCTGTGCATCACTGCTGATATATTGAAGATCACAGAATATATCTTGAGTTGGAAGGGACCCAGAAGGGTTGAGTCCATTGAGTTTTATATCATGTCCTGTTGGGGCAGCTGCCCCTGGTGCTGCCGTTTCTTTATATCCTAGCCTGAAACCCTGTCACCAGCTTGTGTGGGAAGGGCTGCTAGTGGATCATGGGTCACAACTCAGTTTCTGGCAGAAGGTTTTTCTCCAGTTCCTGAAGGCCATTTTCTTTTGACCTGTAGTTTTCCAGCAATGAATACATTGAAAATATTTCTGCTGCTTTCATTCTGTGGAGTCAGGCTACCCTTGGAAAATATGAGGAAATAAGATACAGGCATATGAAAACTTCTGCCTTCAAGAAGGCAAGTGTGGCACAGTTTGGCATCACAAGCCTGTCACCAAAACAATTTGCTGAAGTCTATAAAATGTAATCACAAGCACTGGGCTCATTGTTCCAATGAGATAACAGTGATATGTTAGAAACTTAAACTTGGAAACTTAAAATTACAGGGACCAGCATAACAGCAGTTCATAAGGTCCAGGTGAGGTATTTTTTACATAGATCTCCCATAATGCTCCCAGCATCACAGCTCCATTCATTCCTTCCCTTTTCATTATAGGTCAAAGCTTCACGTAGCTTACTATGGACTCATTTTCTTTTGAGTACTGGTACATTACTCATAGTAAGTAAATTATTTCCAGTTGACACAGAAATCACACTGACAAATGGAATAATATGGCAGTTAGGATAACTCTGAAAACAATTATTATGCCATCAGTGTTAGGGACAGAAGTTGGGAAGGGAAGAATAACATGGGGTTTTTTTCTTTTGATGATTAAAATCCATTTAAGTTAAAAAGTACCAGTTTGTCTTTTTTTTTTTTTTTTTGCTAATTATTATTAAACTCAAACTTACTTTTTTCAGTCCCAGTCAATACCATCAAATAACAACCACCAACCTCTTTCTGTCATACACCTGCAGTGATGCACCTTCATACCATGTACAGTGGTTTTTGTTGATTTGAACTGATTTTTCCTGTATTACAGAATAGACCAGTTATTCTGCATTACTTTTATAATTCAGTCCTGTGACTACCCCAAAGCATGAAAATCCCCTAGTTTGGTCCTTCCTGAATTTGTCATTTGAGAATACCAACAGGCCATGTCAATTTTGGCAGTGGGGTTTAACTGATTTACACTTGTGCTTCCCATTGAGTCAATTGCCTGAGAGACCCAGTAAGCAAAACTCTCTTACATCACCTTATCTCATAAAGATAAAATGGTATTTGCCTGGGTTTTCCTCCTAGAACTGTTCCCATATGCTGTATTCACTTTGGGATGTATTCATACCTTACACAACAGCATCTAATGTGGATATAAATGTCTTTTATGATGTCTCTCTTTCAGAGGCTGATGAAGTGATTCATATTTCCTGCCATCCAAAGCAGCCAGCTTCTGTTTTTATGCAGTCAGTGGTGAAGAATAGAGGTTGTATTCAGACCATCTGCCATAGATGCCTACTGGAGGCATGATGACTGCTTCTCCCATTGACTGTAAATTGGCAGCTCTCAGTAGTATGTGGTCTGAATCACTCAACAGCCTCTGGAATTGCAACACCATAGTAACCACTAAGCCCATCTTAAGCACCACTGTAATTTAAGAAATCTACCAGTAAAAATGCATATGTCTCTTTATTTTTAAAATATTCTCTGCTGCCATTAATAGAATTAAGGGATTGGTTCACCTCTTTACCACACAAAGCCACCAGGCTATTAATTCAAATTGTACGCTTTTGAATGAATAAAGACATAGCAGAGTTAACACAGCACCAAACGGAAATGGTTTTAATTTCCAGCAGTCATTTCTCCATGGACATGTTAGCCTATATGCAAGATTCTATAGAGACAGTGCACACAGAATACAGATTCTGTCAAACTGCTCCAGATAACAAAGGAGCTATGAGCACTTTAATTTAATGATAGATCAGTCGTGGGCTGACTAACAAAGGAGTTCCTAGAAAGGTACATTTGACACCCACGTTTATCCAGATTACATAGTGCCATCAGCGTCACTGGTGACATTAAGGCTAAGATGAGAGCTAACTTTGTCCCACTTTACAAAGAATGAGAATTTTTAACCAGATCACTCCAATCTTTGCATAGGTGTTGTGGATGATAAAAGGCACATTAAGACTGTCTCCTTGATTTGTCCTAGCAAAGGAAAGCCATCATGTACATGCTGCTGTTCCATGGGTTTCCATAGGAACTGCTTCTTCACACAGCATTTCGTTTCCCAGTACTTTTCTCCTGCTCACATTTCATCAGCACACAACTTTAGGATTTCCATTGACTTCAAATTGTACTGGTGTCTCTTTGGAATTTGCTTGTTCAGTCAGTCTCTAAGAGTCAGTGTACTTGGTCTGTTCTGTTGTAAAGCTTATGGAAGTGTAAGAGTAAATTCTAAGGCTGTAAAGGATATTTTGAAATACTTTCATGGAGAGCAATCAGTCACTGAGAGTTCTGCTAACATGCATGCTTTAGACAACCATAAAATACAGTAGTCAATATCTGTCTCCGTTTCTGAAAGTACTAGGGTATCAATTTTTTAATCAGAAGGAAGATTAAGGCTTAGACCTTAGTTGACAGTTATTTTCTGTCTGCTCTTTCTTAGAAAGTTACATTGCATCACTATGGACAAAAATTGTTCAAGTGCAGATATAATGTTAGGACAAGAAGTTGTAGGAACAAACAAATCATTTGCAGGGTGTCCAATGCATTATTGAAGCTTATAATGATTAAATAACAGAATTAGCAAGTTTAATGTATGAATGATGTGGAGATTGGAGATTTTAGGTCAAGGAATTTCTTGAAACAAAAAGATTCCAAGGAATCCCTTGGAAACAAAAAGAAACAAGAAAAAAGGTAAAATAAAAGCATAGGAAAAGCAATGAGGGATATTCTACTGGAGTAGCATGACACTGATCATGTCTCAGAAACAGCTTGTTTATGTTGTATGGTGCAGAAACTATATCACACCATCCTAGTATGTTGGCAACTTCAAAACTCTTCATATAATTAATGATTGTAGAACTTCAGTGACATGTTGTAATATCACAGTGAAGAATATGGCACCCTGCCTTATCCTTCTCTATCATGGTTCACTCTATAATGAGAAAAATGTTTGATAAATGGAAGACATAGCAAATATATATTTTTTCATAAAGAAAGTCTGATTTGTTACATAATATTCTTCAAATTGCTTCTGTACTGCATATGTGTTAATTAAGCACATTAAAGTCAGATTTTTTTTCAAGAAAATTATCTCATTTATAATGGTGAGTTAAGTAGGTTGTTTATAAAGAGATCTCTAAAGGCAAATGAATAAAAGCAAGAAGAGATCTGAACTGATTTTAATGAAGTAATGAATAAATTATTAGTGTCTTCAGGTTCCTCAAAAAATAATTTAAAATAACTTATCTTTAATTCCTTCTTAGTTTGTTTGTGCAGATGCTGGAACAAAACTAGCTGAGTCAACAATCCTACATAAACAGATGATTGCCTCAATGCCTGGAGTAAGTACTAAACCAAAGTCCATTTCTTAGTTCTGTTGTTCTGATTTTTAAAAAAATACATCTTATTCAGCTTGCTTTGCTTCTTTTTAATGCTCTTTCCTTTGCATTTCTTCTGATTGGCAAGATGGATTACAGGCAAGGTTGAGATGCTTCATTGTTTTTATTAACAGTGGAAAAGTTCTGAATTTGATGTTGCTTCCCTTGCTTTCACTGATAACCTTTAGTCATGTAACTGACTTCAGTGGAACCTGTGCTCAGAAAGACAAATCAAAGATCTGCAGTTCTCAGTGGGGAGCAGACCAGCTGAATGCATCAAAAAATGGTAGCAGGACGGAAAGCTACAAGCCATTGCCTCCACTCTCACAAAAGATTATCTGATTAAAGAAGGGAGTTAATGGTATTTTTCTAGTAATGTGTAGGTCATTCATCTATATCCTGCTGATGAGTGTAGCTAAATTACAAGTACTCCTTGCCCGGGCACTGAATGTGCACCTGGTGAATATGGGAGGTCTTGACTTGTTCCATGGCACATGTGACTGAGTAGCCAATCAGATGGAAGAGGGTTGGCCAAGGTTTGCTTTACAGGCCTAGTGAGGAAAACTTGTTTCCCTTTGTGTGTGTCAGCTTTAGGGATGATTTAATAGGATTTTTCGCATGTATCTTCTGATGTGCGTGATTTTTAAAATGCCAATCTTTAATAATACCTTTCCTCCCAACAGGATGTTTTAATTTATACTTGCTTTGAATAGACTAATACTGGTGTTACAAGGTGTGATAGGAGCATGATCATTTCAGAAGAAACCATAGAAAATTAGGCTGCCTACTGCTTGCATGAAACAGAATAGGTTGTTAGAGAGAAGTCTTGTGCAACTGAGCATTTATTTTCAGAGACTGGAGTGTAGTCTCTTTCTTAATTCTGTTATTCAATATTCTAGAACACAGGTTGAATCCTTAGTGCACATAAACTGGATGGAAGATATACTGACAGGGTTCCCAACCATATTTTACTGCTTTTTATTCTGTCATGGAAACTGAACAACATTTGAAAAGCCAGGAGGTGACATAGTAAGGGAACATACGAAAATGAGGAGTGCCCAGGTCAGTTGTTTTAAGTATAGAATTCTAGCAGTTTTTCTGATTTCAGCCACTAAAACTCAACTGTGGCTTAATAATTCTGTGACTTAAACTAAATCTAGTTCATTTGAATGCTCAGATAGGATAATCAGCTTCTATGCTTCAAAGTGCAGGTAATCAAAAAGAGGTCAAAGAACAGTAGTTTTCTTCTGTAAACTTTACTGCATAGCTCTGCCCTGAGCCTATGACTTGGGATAAAGTAGATTTTGGTGACTTCAAAAAGATATCTGATTTAATAATGTGATCATTTAGCCTCAAAAGTTAAGCATTTCTTTTACTTGACCCCTAAGAATGAGGCATCCATAATTCCTGTTGAATTCAGGTAGCATTTTCTTCACCTCAGTCTATTAACATATAAACAGAGGTTTATGTGATACCTAGTGGGTTGGTAGCATCACCTTTGGAAAGCTTCCCTGCAGGGCTCTCTGATCTATTCAAAGCCCTTATTTAATCTGACAGCTTTCTTCTGTTGACTGCTTTATGCACCTCGGGCTCATCTTGTGCCTGCTAAGGGCCAGATTCACATTTCTCACTATTCTAGGAAAAGGATTATGAAAATCTGTAGTGCACAAATACAGCAAGCACCACGTTGAGTCCCTTTGTTTTCCCTTTGAGATTGTTTTTGCTCTGGCACAGGTGGCTTGTCAGTAAGCTTATACCTTTATGATCTTACTGGAACACTGCATAACTTAAATGCCATTAAGATGCTGTATTTTGAATGCTTTTTCTTCAGGAATATACAGGAAATATTCATCAGTTTTGCGTAAAGGAAAAAACACATTTCAGTGATGTTCATTTTAGTGATGTTTACACATAAAAGACCTGAATTTTTTCCATTGTGATTAATATGAAAAAAGGACATCTGTGCCTGTGACTGAATTTTGTTTTCTTTGATTATAACTGATTGGTTCCAATTGCAGAAATGCTCAGCTGCTTGAAAAACCAAGCTGTTCAATTCTCATGAGTTTTTAAGACTTTGATTCTGGACCACTGTAAATTTCAGGATGACATACCAGAATATTCTTGAAAGTTTCATCAGTTGATCTTTTATTGCTGTCATAGATAAGAGTATTTTATGATGCATGAAGAAATTACAGCAGCTCGGCTATCTTCTCATACTATAATCAGATAAGAGGAGATAATACAGTGAGAAGAAGAACATCAAAGCAAAGAATACCTATTCCTAATGATTTTAAGTAAAAAGGAAAATAAAGAATTTGAGACAGACTAATTGTATTCTGGTGAAGCAAAACCCAGTATATTAACTTATTTCTTTTATGTTTTAGTGTGGAACAGCAGCAATGGAATGTATGAGGCAGTATGTTGGGGAAGTGCTGGATTTCATTGCAGATATGCATACCTTAACCAAATTGAAGGTTGGTTCTGGCATATACTGATCTAAACTGTATGAGTTTTTTTGACAAAAATATGTTTTCTGTAAGGAACCTGCCTGGGAGACACAGTAGGAAGTATTTGAGGGTGACTGACAGGTTTTTTTTCTTTCTCTTGTAAAAAAATATTAGTGCTGTTATAGATTAAAGACTTCTGTGGCATCAGTAAAAAGTAGCTTATGTGATGTTGAAATGGAGGCTGATTCTAATATCATGAGCACATAATAAAAATGCAGGCATGATTTTTCTGAAATATTGATGATAAGAAAATGTCATACCATAGTCACTGTGAGAAGTAGTTGTGTTTAATATAACCCAGGAAAACATAAAACTCCCTGCCTCTACAACTAAGTACAGGCCTGTGGAGGAATCCTGTGTCTTTTATAGATAACAAACAGACTCTTAAATTTATTGGAAGTTCAGAGGTAATTAAAATGCAGTAATTGACCTAAAAAAAGGGCGTGTCGTTTTTCTAATGGATGCTGTTGTTCTCATTGTCAGGTTATATTCTTTAGAAAAACCAAATAGCTTTAATGGCTGTAGTCCAAACTGCATTTTGGTTTCTTTATATTAGTTGGATGACAAATTTTTAAGAGGAATGATAGGAAAGTACTTCTGCTAACATAAAATATTTTATTTAGGAATGCATTTCATACAAAGATCCTAGTAATCATTAGCTAGTCAAAACCTAAAATTACTGCTTCATGGAGGAACTTCATGTCCCTATTAAATTTCCGATGGAATGGAAATCTCTAAAATGTTTTGAAAAATAAGTAGCCTAAGTAACATTGCTGCTCTGAAGCTCATTTGTCAAGCAGTGAGATGAGAATTTGTACCCTACTAGTTTCTCATACACTCACTTGTTCACTGTCCCTCTGGCCCCTCAAACCCACCTTGTGCCCCAGAGGGGAACCATATTGCATGTTAATAATACATAACACAAAGGAAGAATTCCAGCTAAACTGAAACTTGTGTCTTGAAACTCTCTGTAACTTTATTTTACTGGACAAAATATTCCCTTTCTTAAATTCTTACCCTGTTGGCCATGAATTCCTTTGAATTAAAGAAAATAGTCTAAGGGAAGCAGCCTGTTATGCTGGAGTAGAAATTTACTTCAAAGCACAAAGTAATTAATCATTTGAAGTTGAATTGGATTGCCTTCCCACTCTATCCTCTTAAGTTATTCACCCATTTTTGTTAAAGTTCAGAACTGCTTTCAGAATAGGTAGCAAATGAATCATAAGTGAAGCAAGAGATACATCTGGTATGCTAGTTCCACAGGAAAAAAAATTAGCTTACCTGAAACCAGGAATGGGGAAAATTTGTTTATACTTGCAAGTATCCTCTCTCCTGTGTAAATGTTTCTGTAGAAAACTTTCTGTCATTTGGACTTTCTCCTTCTGCTCACCTCCCTTGAGCTGTAGTCTGATTTTTAGAATTTTTCTTACAGTGCTGAAGTCTGGTGATTATTTCTTATCCTCAGTGGGACTATTTGTTTTTAAAAATTTTATATATGGATATAGGTAGAACATGAACTAAAACTTTACCTAGTTTTTCCCTTTCATGTTTTGAAATGGGACGAGAAGCTTCCCAAATCAGTCTTCTGGCCATTTAAAACTAAGTCAGAAATTCCATGTTGTTTTGATTTAGCCATGTAATACAGCAATCTGAGGACAAATTAGCTTAATAGGAGAGTCAAATATAACCATAATTTTATGTATTGCAAACAATAAGCTTTTCTGTCTTATAAAATTAAAAGGCAGTTTTTATTTAAAGAAACTTTGTGGTTTCAACATGTTTGAGAAAATATTTTTAAGCATTTCTAAGTTTACAAATAGTCAGAACTTCAAACAAATTCACAGCATCTAGATTCAAATTCTTGCAAGTTCATGTAATATATTTACTTACATTGCTTGAGTTTTATAACAGAAGTGTTATAAAACTCCCTAGAAAATGAGTCCCAAGACCATTTGGTTGTACAATTTCTTGCAAGTGTGTATTATCAGCAGCATTTGGGGTTATAGTTAACAAAGAATCCTATATGATTTATAGGATCAGTAACAATCCTAACAGCAGAAGGTGATTTTCAAGTGTTGGTTTTAAAATTTGGAAATTTTTACTCTCTGTAGAAATTCAGAGAACAGACCTAGTTGGAGTTGTTTATTTATATCCAATGTTTTCTTTGGCATATCCAAGAATAATTTTTTTGAAAGAGGCTAATTATTTTCAGTCCTGTATATTAGGAACTGCTGCACTCTAAAAAAGGTATAAATGTTAATTCTCAGGATATTCTGATTTCAGTGTACTGTTTCTATTCAGTTTGTTATGGTTTCCTTTTCCCTTTGAGATAACATCTTAATTGGTAAAGCTTGGCAGGATTTTCTTTAGAAAATTTCACCATTTTTGAAGATTTATAATGTATCTGCCTTCATAACTGTCTATCCTTTTAACCTGTCTGTATAACAAAGTCATTAAACATTCATGCTGGTACCTAGGGGTTTTTCCCTTCAAAGAGATTTAAGTAAGTGCAATTTGAGAGTGTAAGTTTCTGTGGTTGGATACTTATCTGGTACAAAAATATTATTGGTTCACTGATTTTTATCCTGTTATAATAATTGGATAACTGATGACCTGATTTTCTTGTGCAAAGCATATGGCTCTCCTTTTAAGCAAGCAACTGCAGTCAGCATGTGTTCTGTTATAGTCTAGTACGAGAAAGTAATGCAAAGTTAGCTGAATAGAAATACAGAAGTATCCCAAGAAGCAGCAATGAAATATCCCTAAAACTGCAAAGCAGAATAAATTATCTTTACAAGCATAAATATTTGAATGTTTCTTGGTGAGAGGTCTGGCCATTTTATTGCCAGAGCTTAAAGGCATTTGTAACTGAATAGTGCAGTATAGCTGACTAGTGCAATATAGACATATTGCTGGAGAATAACTGAGAGCTTCTTTCTGAACATGTAAATGGGATATTGCACATGGAAGGCAATTCCTGCCCAGATGCTATCTTGTTAAATGGTTAGATTATTTCATTTTTACCTAACATCTCTGGATATGCAAGCATTAGTTTGTATTTATCAGCTGTTGAGTTTACTGATACAAAAGCTGCCTATACATTTTGCCCAATTTATATTATGCCTTTATATTATTATATTATGGCTTCTTTGAATTGTGGCCCTCTGTGGAAAGATCTGCATCATACTGGTGTTACTAATATAGGGATTGGAGAATTTTAAAAAATCTGAGCTTTGTTTTGTAGACACAGTTTGTAAAATTTCTGAGCTTTGTTTTGTAGACGCAATTAGAGATGCTGGGAAGGAATTGAAGGGAAGTGAAATATAATATGCTGGGTATTGGAAGAATTTAGTTCAAGCAAAATATTCTTTTTGGGTGGGTAGGAAATCAGATCTTTGCCTTGCAGAGTCACATGAAGACTTGTTCTCAGCCACTGCATGAGGACACCTTTGGTGGACATCTGAAAGTTGGTTTAGCTCAGATTGCTGCTATGGAAATCACCCGGGGGAACCACAGGGACAACAAAGCTGTGATCCGGTATTTGCCTTGGCTCTACCATCCTCCTTCAGCAATGCAGCAAGGGTGAGAACACTTTTACACAAAATGGAATACTAAAATGAGTTGGAAATCTTCACAAAATTATGTTTCTATTGCCAGATTCTATAGATAAGACCCACACTAGGAAATGGTGGCAGTGGGACATTGAAACAGCTGCTCAGCAGCTCCCTGATCCTTAACTGAGGAGTTTGTCAATATAATATTTAAAGTACATGCCAAAAGGATAGTGGAGGTAACTCCAGCGGCTTGACTGGAGTAACACTGGAAATTAACTTGATTTTTGGTCTAGGTGCAGACAGTGAAAAGCACACAGGCACTTGATCAGTCCTAGAATTACAGAAAATATTCTCTGAATTATAGACAATACAACAGGAAATGGCCATTGAAATTGTGGAGTACAAATGAGTGAGAACTAAAGTGTAGGCCTACTGATGTATGATAAACTACTAAGTTCACCTGGCTACAGTTAAATGAGAGAAATCCTGCTCAAGACATGTTTTCTGTCCCTTTTCACTGAGAGAAATCCTGATTTACAGTGTTTTATTTTCTAAAAAAAGGAAAGTACTGTCCCTTGTGTTACAGTGACAACAAGTGACCTGTTTTGAGTGTAGTCAACTGGACTATGTTTAAACAAACCTCTGTTCCTGTCCCAGTTTTGTCCCAGACTAACTGTCCAGGATTCTGGGGACTAAGGTGTTTAGACTCCAGTCCTTTTAGATACATCTGCATCTGCATATGTGGAGAATATCTGCTTTAGGAGTGCTTAAATCCTTGCATTTTAGTTTCTTACATGTTAAAAAAAAAAAAAGGAACACATGTTTTGAATTGAAAGAAATGAGTTACTTTAAGATTGTATAGGGACTTGAGGAAGAGCATTGTATCAGATTTTATTAAAAACCAAAAATTAATGGAATGTCTCATGGGTAATATGAGTCTTTGACAATGACAGCAAATTAGAAACTAAAACCAGCAGGGACAGTGGCCTAATAAATAGTGATTTATTGATGGAAAAACTATTATTTTCTTCCTGTGCCTATGAATTCAAATGAGTATTTAGTCAGCAAAGGGACAGACAAGCAGCAAAGGGACAGACAAGATGGCACCAGTAAAGGGCTCTTCCTTTTTAGATTATCTAGGCACACTGCTTTGCAATTAGACACTGCACTAGACAGTTGAAAAATACTTAAGTGTCACAAAAAAGCATAGTCCCTGCCCTCAAAAACACAATCCAAATGTGCAAGGAGATGCCCAAGAACACAGAAATTAACTCTGCTTTACCAGTGGAGAGGTGGAACACAGTGGAGGTGAGGCAGCTGCCTGGTGTCCAGGGGAGCTGAGAGGAGCATTTCCACTTGGGCAATCCTTCCCATCTGATATCTGTGTAAAAAACTCATTCTGTATGGGAGCAATGAATCTGTGAATGTTTTAACCTTTTGTAGAGACTGTTTTTTAGACCCACCAAATAGGTTCTATTGGACTTGTATGTGGTATGTCAAGGCCACCAAGATCTGTGTGGTTGGAATCTTCCCAATGATCTGTGTCTCCAGCACACTGAGACTGCATCTGCCAAATGTGCATAAGGAGACTCCATATTTTGGGGAAAGCCAGAAAACTTAGTATCATTGTAAAATCTGCTCTTTCTTGACAGGCCCAAAGAGTTCATAGAATGTGTCTCACACATTCGTTTGCTGTCCTGGCTACTTCTGGGGTCTCTGACACACAATGTTGTCTGTCCAAATTCTCCATCATCTTGCATGCCTATTCCACTGGATGCAGGTTCACAAATTGCTGACCACCTTATTGTTATTCTGATTGGGTTTCCAGAGCAATCAAAGGTAAGGGATTATGTGTTTTAAGTAGAGATGTGTTTTGTATTGGCCTTTTTGCAAACATTTCTTTTTAGTAAGGTAAAAGGAGGGGTAAAAGCTTAATAAAACCCAGGACCCAGGGAAAGAAATCTCTGTACAGTTTTTATTACATGCCTGGAAGACTGATGAAATTAGTACACTTAAGTTTGAGGTTTGGCTATTTCAAAATGTCTGAACACAGGAGTGAGGAATGAAAAACTGAATTCCAAATTGAAGCTTTAGTAGTGACCATCTCTGTAGCAAATCTCTCAGATAGTTATTTATTCTTGTTGTATATTTGCATTGGATAGCATGTAATAATTTTATGATCAAAATAATTACAAGCAGTGATGATTCAAGCACAACTTTTTTCTTCACGTTTTCAGGACAAGAAGAGTTATTACAGATTATGAGACATTTGTGACAGTAGTTAAACACAAATATAGCAGCAGTCTTTGACACCAACCAGGTTTTTATTAGTGACAGAAGCAGAATGATCACACATTTATCTTATACCTAAAATAATCCTTTCTTTCCCTCCACTCAGCCAAGACACTGGTGCTTCCCATCCATTTCCTTGGTTTTTTTTTTGCTCTTTCAAATACCTCTTTCCAGTTACCAAGCAACCATTGCAATGTTTGGTGCAGTCATGCTGCCACAGAGCATGAATCCCTCTTGCTCTTGCAAACTGAGAAAACATCTCTGACCAGAAGCATCTTTCTTGTAATGAAATGGTTAATGTCCAGCAGTCCTGGAGGCTCAGACACTGTGATATATAACAAGGATTAGCAAGGAGCCATGCCTGAGTATGCAAAATGAATTCTCTTTCCTTCACTGTTTCCTTGTGACTATGAGCAGTCCCAGCAAAGCAGAAATGGATGGGAGATTAACAGAACAGATGTAAAATCATGTATTTTATATGATAACTGTCCTTTCAGGTTCTGAAGTGGAGTCATATGTGCCAGAGCCTTCAGGCCTTCCACAGATTGCAGTGGAGATTTCCATTAAGAGTGTTTCAGAAATAATCCTAAATATCTGTTTTGCAAAACTAACTTTCTTTTAAAGGGCACTTAGATGGCATGGAAGCATATTTGCAAATGCAGTTTTTATAAATATAAAAAAATATAAAAAATATTTTATAAACATGGAAAAGATGTTATCAAATGTACTTCACTTACTAGTTCCTAATGGGAGGGAAACATGGGAAAGTGAGGGGCAAAACTGCACAGCGAGACACGTGACAGGGAGTGAAAGCCTCTGCACTGTCTCCCAGTTGAGTTATTTAAATAAACATTTTCTTCTATTTTCTGTTTTTACAGACATCTGTTCTGCACATGTGTTCCCTGTTCCATGCATTTATATTTGCTCAGCTCTGGACAGTGTATTGTGAACAAACAGCAGTAGCTCCGACAGTCCAGAATCAGAACGAATTTAGCTTTACAGCAATCCTCACAGCCCTGGAGTTCTGGAGCCGAGTGACACCCAGCATCCTGCAGCTAATGGCACATAACAAAGTGGTAAGTCAGGTGCTACAGACAGATTTAGCACAGATTAAACTCAGAGGAGGCTTGGCTCTGTTTCAGTGGAATACAACAGGCTATGAATAGCATCATAAAGTGACTTTGATGCTTTTGAGAAATTAAAGGGTAGCTAATTAGTAGTGATTTAACCTCACAGTGGGCCTGAAGCAGGATGTAGCCAGAATCTACCTGAAACAGCATCAGGAGCTTGAGCTGCTGCTTGTTGGATTATGAGCTCCTTGCATCACATCTCATTTTGTACATATTCCTGCTCTTAACTGTGGTCTGTTGTTTTATCTGACTCTGCCTTATAGCACAAATGAACTGTTCTAGGATAATTCTGTGAATATCCGTTTGGTTATTTTTTACCATGTGATGGTGAAAAAACACTCAACTGCTGACAATTGGCCACCCATAATTCATGGGTTATTCATCAAAGATAAGCTACATAAATATCTCTTGAAACATTTTTGAGTAATGAATGACTGGAAGGAGGCATCTCTAGAGATAAGATCTAAAAGGGAAATGTTCATGGTGTCCAGAAATCATCCATATAATTTTCTTGGAAATAACCTTTAAATGTTTGTTTATCCCAAATACTCTCTTCTGTTGGAGCAACTTTGTACAATAAGAACCCAGAGGGCTTTCAGCAGCCCTCTCATAGCTGCTCCTTTGCTTACCCTTGACTAATGATGTGCCTGCAGGCTTAGGGTTAAGAGCTTGTTTCTGATGGGCAAGGCCTGTTGTGTTTCCTGACAGTCCAGACAACCCAGACAGTCATGACAGATCAAAACTTCTTAACTGAGATGTTCACTAGTAGTTCTGGCTCTGGAGAGCTTGAGGTTAGCTTTGGGAAACATTTTTATACATGGCCCATTCCTCTTAAGGTAGGTCTTAAGGTTTGGGTTTTTAAGGTTTGCTGCTACTAAGGTTTTCATTCCTGGTTTGTTTGGGTTTTCTTTTTATTTTTAACTGTAGATCTGCTATGTGTATAGAAATTGCTTTATATAATTTCCCTTTCCCCATGTGAAACATCTTCCATCCCAGGCAGGTATGGACCTTGCCCTTGTAATTATAATTGCATGAGCTGCAGTTGAAAGTCTTAGCCAGTTATTATTTCCTGTGTCTTGTCCATGTCAGGCAAGGACCACCTAAAGCTGTCCCTAGATGATATTTTAGCCTCTGATATGGTGTGGTGTCTGTGGGTCACAAGCCATTGCTGGGAACAGCAGTTCAGGAAGCTCCATTTGAAGGAACGGGAGGTGTGCATTGTGTTTCCAGCCAGCCAGTTGTTTAGGCAGACACAAAAGCCTCTTGTCAAGCCCTAGGATGAGAATATGACTGGGAAGTCCCAAGTTCCAATCCTTTCTCTGAAAGTATATCATTATGTAGCTTTAGAGCCACAGTTATTAAGCTCTCTGCCTCAGCTCTTGCTCTGTGAAATGTAGATAGTAATACTTGCCTGTCTCACTGGGGTGTTGTAAGGTTAGTTAGTTAGTGTTTGTGGAGCACTTTGAAGATGAAAAGCACAACATAAAAGCTGAGTTTATTATTATCAAGGGGAATTTACATGTAGTTTAGACAGGCACTGTAAATAGTCATTGCTGGCTCAGGATGTTTGTCTTGTACCTGTGACTTTACACAATATAAAACATAAAAAGCTGTCTGCTACCAAATAACTGATATTTGCATCTGTCATACATTATGATACAAAATGGAAGAATTATGGACTAGCTGTCAGTTCAAAACAATAAATTGTCTTTTGATGGGGGATAAAAAGATGGGTGTTGTGAGAACGTTAATTTTCAAAGATTAAATAAATAAAAATAACAATTTCTGACACATAGATTGATGAGAGTTGCATAGTGAAGATATAAAAATCAGTTTGTGATGTCTGAAAAGAGCAAAGCCAAAGACAGCTTGTTTTGATGTGTGGTAAGAATTAAAATACATCAAAGGTTGAAATACTTAACACATAGCTGTTACCACATTGGGGTAAAACTAAACAAAGAAAAACATCCCTTATGTGCTCATGTAATATTTCATCTTGTGTGTCAGTGGTTAATAAACTGCCTAGCAAATACAGGAAGATTCTTCTTAGAGGCTGTTGGCTTATCTTACTACATTATTATGCTGGATATTTATGTGGTTTTACGCTTGATTTTTCTTTTCCAAGATGGTGGAAATGGTGTGCCTGCATGTGATCAGTTTAATGGAGGCTTTACAAGAATGCAACTCTACTATCTTTGTAAAGGTAGGCATACCCTATCCTGAATATGTACTAAATTATATTGCCTGATTATTCTGATTCCTAAATGTCTTGTCCTGTGCTTTCTCTCCCACTCAAAAAAAGAGAGAGTGGAAGAGACTGAGGTTGAATGTTAATGCTACAATATACCCTAGCAGAGCATACTGAAAAATAAAATCTGTGCTAAGACCAGACCACAATCTCAAATTCAAGTTCTCCTGATTTTTTTTAAATGAACATCTAATCTGCTTCCTATTTCCATTGCCACTAATGTCAGTAATGATCTTATTCCTCTAATAGACACAACTAATGTCACTGACTTTGAGAACCTCTAGCTAAAGCCTGAATTTTCAGCCATTCTGCATCTTTTACTCATCATAGGTCCTTTGCTGATCTCTTCTGTGTTCTGAGCCTCACATTCTTTTAGGTGGATAACAAAAACTTTTTGCCACATTGATTTTCCTGTTATTATATGAGTTGTTTCTTTGGAAATCCATAGTCAGTCTTCACACTGTTTGCAGAAGGGTTGAGGTAGTCTCACAAGCATAAATCAATTTTACTATCCTTTTTTATGTTTTCCCAGTGCAAGAGAGTTTCCACATAAGTAGTTAAGGTTAATATAGTTCTTCTGTTGCCATAAAGGAAATTTTTGACTATTGCTTTACTCCAGTCTTTTATGATCAAGCAAGAATTGAAAATAAAGTACTAAAATTGAAGGTCTTTATGTCAACATGAAAGTATTCACACTCATTGTGAAAATACAGATTTGTAATGGCTTGATTCACTACAGAAATTCTGTCACTAAGGGCTGTTAAAGTGATTATGGATGTGTCTGAAAGACATATGGGCTTCTCTTTTAGCCAGTCCAGGATGTTCAGAATTTGACAAAGATGAAGAGTGGCTTTAAAGCTGTGAAAAGAGAGGCCTTTAGGGCCAAATCCCTGTCACAAATCAAATGAATGCTTTCAGGGGGTTATGATATTATATATCAATATAATGCTAAGTCAGGTTAAAAGGACATTGTTGTTACTATAAAATCAAGCTCATAAAACTGTGGAACTCTGAGTTAAGGTGCTAAGCTTTCATGTTGAGTGGGTGAGAGATGGAAGAGAAAATTTGGGTGACCAAATCCCCTTTACCTAGTGAAATCCTGCATGAACAGTATACATGCATAACATTACTGTAGGATTCATAGTTCCAGATCACTATTTTTTTCTGAACTGCTTGTAAAAATATTTATTGTAGATGTGAAAAATAAGTGCCATGAATGTTTGAAGTCCTTCAGAGACACAGTGGTGCAAAGCTTATTCACACAGGAACCAGTGAGTGGCTTCTCTAATTAAAAAAAATCAGATTTGAGAGAGTCTCTTCTTCAGTGACTGTGAAATGAAAGTGTTGAACTTTTCTGCTGCTTTTCTATGTCAGAGAAACTGGGAAAGTGGCCATAGCAGGTTAGGCATTGGTGTTGGGGACCAGTACCTTGCTGGTCACATCTTTGACCATCAAGTGCATCTCTGAGGAACTTGGGTGTCTACAGTGAAGACAAGAACAGCTTAAGGCCTTTTGCAGAGACCCAAGGTTTTTAGGCAGCCCCAGCAGCTGCTGTGTAGCTTTTTAGGGAGCTGGACAGGCAGCAGATTTGGAGAGCCAGAACAGCACCATGACCAGCCTGTTGTACAGCCTGGTCTCCCTTTAAAATTTAAAGTGGAATCAATATAGTTCTGTTGAAAATATAAACTCAAAATTTTGATAGTGTCTGGCAGCACTCTGTTCTTCCAGCTGTTCTTTCTGACTAGTGTTTTGTATTCTTCCTTTGTGAAGAAAATCTGGCTTAGGATTAGTTAACAAAACTCAAGTGCTTCCATAAAAATGTCTTCTTGTGTGACTTATCTATCTGGCAGCTGTAGCACTAGAGGGTTTGCTTGCTTGTGCATGCAGCAGAATGTGCATTTTCTTAAATATGTCCAGACCCTGCAAGACAGAACTGGTGCTGGAGGACAAAGATCTGTGTCTGACCTTAGACTTGTCCAGAAGAGATATTGATAAAAGCTAGTTTCCATGAGTGCCCTTTGCAGTCAGTATTTTTGGACATGATTCATCTTGATCTATTTTAGATACTTGCTTTGGGACAAGATGAACTGAATGTGAAGTGCTTGATTCTCCCAGCTGACTAAAAGTTGTCCAGTGAATTGGTTCAGATGCTAAGTTTTCTACCTGGCTTCCCTTCTTGCTTGATGTACTTCTGACCCCAGTCCTGCCTCTTCTGGCTAACTCCACAGGAGCTCCATCAGTGCCAGACTGAATTGTCAGGGATGTTTTGTTGATGGCAGTGGGGTGTGGAGCATGGCCTCCCTCCTCACCAAAAACACACCTTGGGATTGTGGTCACTGCATCTTATTGAGCACTTCATTAGTGTGAGAGCCCATGGAAGGATGTGCAGAGCTCACACATCTGCTGCATCTGGCTGCATTCCTGCTGTTTTGACGTTCATCTGTCTGTAAATGCTGTGGTTTGACTATGGTTCTTCATGTGGTAGACTAAGTAATGAGTCCTGACAGAGCTGCATGATTCTCCAGCAAGAGAGCACTGAAATTGAAACTATTATCATTCCTTGCACAAGGGAAACAGCTCCTTATCTAATGTTGTCAATAGTGATTAGGTTTAACTTGCAGCTCCAGTAGCATAATTGGTAAATTGCAAATTTTAATGCCATTTGGAGGAACATTTTAGAACAGTAACCTCAATCGTTAAATTAGTATTGAAAACCATGAATACTTTTGCTAGAAATGCCTCTCTGGCTTTCATAGGGCTGTCATGTTCCACTTCCTCAGAAGAAAAAGTTCCCTGAAGAGCAGGAATCTGAATTATGTGTAACTCCAGTCCAGTCAGAGCTGACAAATTTTCAGACCTCCTCACCTTGTCATTCTGGATAGATTTTACCTGTTCTCCCCAGCCTACACATTCGGCAGTGAAGCACTGATGTGACTAGTGGCTTAAAAAATGTTGGTCACCCTTTAAATATATGACCTGTTATTAAGAACCACCGCATTTTTTTCCCATTTCTTGATGTATACCTCACCATGCAAAATGTTTAGTCTCTTTACTCCAATATTGCTCACCTGCACATACAGTAAAGTAATAACTGACTTCCTGTAACAAGTTTAATTCCGTGTTTTCATCATTACCTCAAACAGGATATCAATAATTGCTACAGGTGATTCATCAAGCTACAGACAAGGGAAACTGGCTTCTTTACAGCTGAGATTTACCTTCTCCAAGTACTTAAAATAACCTCATTTTCAGATTTGTGGTTCAGGCCATGCCAATTCAAATGGCTAAATGCATTAGAGGTATCCTTCTCTGCCTCACAGTAACTGTAGCATGTTTACAGTCACTTGTTCAATAACAAAATGCACTTCTTCTTGCAGCTCATACCAATGTGGTTGCCAATGATACAGTCAAACCTAAAGGTATGTTGTTTCTAGTGCCTTGTCCTTTTATAGTATACATTTCTGTAAATTTTGAAATAATTTACATTTCTGTAAATTCTGGAAATAAGATGTGTGAAGACAGATAATGGTAGCATATGCAGTTGAGATGAAGCTCTGAAGTGTGAGCATTTGCTGAGACACTTGCCCTCTAGTCAGTATTGCTCTATCCATTTCCCTTCTGGAGCATTTTCCTCTCCCCAGGTTCTGCACTGGGGCCTTTCCTTGCGATTTACTGAGGTTGGTTGTTCCCTGAGCTGTGGTTTTTCTTAATGCCTTAGGCTTGAGAGTTCCCTGACAAATCAGGGTTGGGACTCTTGACTCAGGAGATAGATGTGGGTTCTAGAAAGATACTGTGGGCCTGTTTTCTCAGGTAAAACTACCATCTGGCCCTCTTTGTAAGGGAGAGCAAGGCGGTGCACTGTGGTTTGTGAGTCAAGAGATTTTTAGTGAAGAGAAGAAAAATTTTGGAGTTGGTCTCAGTATGGAGTTGTGTTTGTAAGCACATTTGCCTTCCATGGCAACACACCACAGGGCAGAATGTGGAAGGAAGAAATTTGACATGGGGCAGTGTAAGAAACTCCCTGGCCAACAAACCAATACACTTCACATTGCTATATTAATGTATGTGTTAAAGGTAAGAAACTAAATGCTTTGCATCATTTCAACAGCATTTATCTGCTGGACTTCAGCTCCGCCTCCAAGCCATCCAGAGCAATGTCAACCATCACAGCCTGAGGATGTTACAGGGGTCAGGACAGATGAACAATAGCTCGTCTGTACTCCGCAAGTGGCTGCAGTGCACCCAGTTTAAAATGGCTCAAGTAGAAATTCAGTCATCAGAAGCTGCATCTCAGTTTTACCCTTTATGATGCATGTAACTTGTTCCAAAATAGTCATTTTTTAGCCTAGCAATAACAGGGTTAGAGCTGTAAAAGACCTTTTGTATAAATCCGTATACAGAGTATATACTGTATCTACACTTTTTAGCCTAGGACAGATTGTGAAAAAGCTTATAATGGGTGAAGCTAAGAGCCTGCTCCTGCCAGTTTGTAATTACAGTTACTCAGGATCAACAGGTTCTAAGTCTGCTTTCATGAACATGGATTGGACTCAAATCTACCATATTGTACATATGTCTCTGATCATTGAAATGTTCTTAAATGTTCCTTTACATTATTTTTGAAGCTAAACAAAAATCACTTTTCTTTGACTTCTATTTTTTTTAAAAATAGAATTGTGGGTATTCACAAACATGGAAGTGCTATGTTGCTATTTTTTGACAATTACAAAAGAAAATAGGGTTTTTAGGAACCTTTATATAAGTTTTTAGGGGGGAGGTGGTTTTGTTTTTTTTTTTTAGATTCACAGCTGGCAATGCAATAAAATCTGTCACTATAAAACAGTGATGTTCTAATGAGGCTTTTTGTCATCATCTTCTGGGAAAACAGCAGCTTGTAAGGAGACTTGTTATGAAGTGCACTTAGAAATTAGGTTGTTAAACTGTGCCAATTAATTTGTGGTTTTTTTCAGTACATTTTCCAAAACTGCCAGGTCTGATTTATTATTTTTTGAAATACTGCTTTTACTTCATTGATTCTATGCTGCTCTACTTTGTAGGTTTCATAGAAGCCTCTTAATTTTGTGACTACTCTATTGTATTCTTCTGTCAATACTTGTATACAGTGCAATTAAAAAGATATCCCAAATCTATTCTTATTGATGTCTACAGAATTTATGTTGCAAACTTCAAGAGGAGCATGATTGGACATGAACTTTTGCATAATGATATTTACAAATCCCAGCATTTGCATACTGTTGCATACATGATGTTTAATAACAGATGGATTTTAATATCATTAGGAAACTCAGCCGAAGCCCATTGGAATCTAAGGAGAATCAATTAACTCAGTGGATTTTACATAAAATCTTGAAAGCATAATGATTTGCCACCTCTTGTAATAAATACTTAAATCTGTGCAATCCCAGTCGTATTTTCTGTATTTATTCTGTAATGCACTGGTTAGAAAAATAACAAACATTAAGTTGTATATTGGGATGGTATTAAATTCATAGTCTTTATTACCAATCTCACAATCTGCCTGAGCACGTTTCAGGTTTTGTGAAGGGTCAGTATTCCCTCAACACATTTGCTAAAATAAAAGTGGAAATGTTTGCAGATATGACACTAAAGTAATGTTATGCTTTACAAAAACAACAAAAATAAAACCAACCAATGAAACAAAGGAAAATCAGGCATGTGTTAGCTTGCTTAAAATATGCCCCTCTGTGTGCTTTCAGTGGAAAGAAATTGATTTGGCTAATCTAAAACTGAAAGCAACATAAAATTAACTACATGGAGGCTAGGGATGAAAAAAAAGCAGGGATAAAAGAAATGAGAAAGCCCCTCCCGCTGAGTCAAGGTTCAGAGTGGACCCCCTTGCCAAAGTGAGCCCCAGACGTGACAAACAGTTTTTAGCCTGAAGGTTTAACAGCACTTAAGTGACAGCCTAATTTAAACAATTTAACAAAGTATTGTATAAACACACCAACTCCCTTAGAAGCCTATCTTACTACACCTAACAAACACCAGAATCCAAGTGAGAGCATGCACAGTACCCTTACTGCAGCCCATTCCCTTCCCGTCCTCACCAATGTACTACTCACCACGAACACACTGAGGAGTTTGTACAAGGTCCCTGTGAAAAATCCCCCTGGAGTTCAGTGAAGTCTTTGGGTGCCTCTGCATCTTCCCAGCAGGTGGTGGGGAAAGTGAGCTCCAGGGAGTGCGGGTGGCAGCCCAGGCTCCATCAGCAGCACCTGCTCAGAGGGGGTGGCCTGAGGAGCCTTTCTGAGATCATAGTGTGGCGTGAGGAGGGGGATGCACCAGCACTGCATGCTCTTGAGCTTCAACTAAGTTTTTTCTCAAATATTAACTGTCTTTCTTGTGTCCTTCTTTCATGCAGGATCTTACCTCTTGGGACTCTTAGCTCTCCTGTCTTATGTTTATTTCCCATATTGTGTTCATTAATACCCAGATACTTCAGAGGGGTGCCCTATGGGGATTTTCTCTGTAATGATTCCCTGTAGGCCCTTCCTTGCTCATCTGCAGAATGCTGGTGGTTGAGCCATGTTTTGTTGATTGTGGGATCCCTTCCTTTCATCCCAAGGTCTGTCACTCGCTCATGGGGGTGCAGTACCATACTGAGTGGTAGGCAGCTGGAACTTTGGGCAAAAAGGAGCTGTGGTCTGTGTTTTCAGTGGGACTCACTCCTTCCACCTCTCAACTCTGCTTCAATTTTGTACCTGCCACACAGGTGATACCTTTGCTAGGTAACCACATTGGTAGGGGGCCCAGGTGTAGGGGTGGGTTCACCCTAGTGAAATGGAAGTGCCGTTGCGCCCCTGAAAGTGGGACATGTAGGAGAGAAGTTTTTGTATTTTGATATGCTGTGATGTGGTGAGTCTGAAAGACAACTGAAAGACAAGGAGAGGGAGGGAATTTGAGGCCCTCGGGTGTGAGGTGGGTGAGCTCAGATGGGTGCAATGGGAATTGTGGAAGCCTAAAGGATGAAGAGATGATTTGCAGGAGAAGAGCAGAGCCTGAGAAAACTTGTTGTTAAAACTCACTGCTGGAAAGGAGAATCTATGATCAGGCGTCTCAGTGGATAATGCATGGAAGCAACATGGTGAAAGCCTTTTCCCTGCCTAGCAAAATCTGCTTCAAAGCATCTATGTTCAGACTGGCAAAATTCAAAAAGAATGCAAATACAGTGGTGGGGAGTTTTTAAAATTAAATACGAGCCAAAGACAGACCTGCTGAATCCAGGTCTTTAAACAGTTTAACACTGTGGGAATCGAGATTTGGTTTCAGCTCTGGGTTTAGAGATAAGAATTGGTCACAGAAACTACTCCCATGTTTCAACATAGGATTTAGTATGTATCTGTCACTGATTATAATTAATATGGTTCTTATGGAGCTGTTATGCCTAGGCAAATTGGGACTGCAAGTTATTAAGAAGCTGCTTTAGTGTAGGGGATATAGCCTGGAAGATGATAGGACCAATGATTAAGGGTGTTTGACTAATAACAACAAATAACATGGGGCTTGACCAGATATGTGTGGTTTAAGACCAGGAAAATCTTTGAAGTGCACTCTAGGGATGTTCAGAAGTACAGAAATCTGCATTAGTAGTTTTTTAAAGCACTGTGAAATGTATCTTTACAGTGCCTGAGGTCAATATACAACTCAAATGAGTCACTCACATTATCTCTCTGAAATAGCCCAGAGCAGCAATTCTTTATATTCTGTAGGAAGATTAGGATGTAAATAACATTTGGTGTTCCCTGAAAATGCTCCCGAGCAGCAGCAGCAAATCTCTGCCCTGCCAGGCTCCCAGCAGGGCTGTGTCTCGGGGTGTGTGGCAGCAGGAGCAGAATCCATCCTCTGCAGGATCACAGGGAGCTGCCATTTAGCAACAGTGTTCAGTCTTCTGTCGCAATAAGCTGCTTAAATCAACGCTTGTTACCAGGCCTGACCTAGTAAAAGCATTAATTTAGTGTGTGCTGAACTGTGAAATTCCCAACAAGAAGGGGCACTTTGGATGAAGCAATGGTTGAAGCCCCACTGCTGCTGAGTTACATAACCCGTGTCCTGAGTGCGAGGTTAATGTCTGCCTGGGCATCTCCAGGGGCTTTCCTGTGCCTCTGGAGAGAGCCACGGCCTGAGCTACACCCAGGGTCACACAAACAAAGGCTTTTACAGTACATCACTTGCTACCTACATACATGCCTTATCTTATAGGTAATGTCTCTGCAACATGTCCTTAGAGCCGTGGCAGTTCAAAGGCCCTAAAAGCACACTTGGTTCTCTGGCTTTGTTTTCCATGCTGTGACAGCAGTCGATGTGCTCTAGGACTGACGAGCATTCTGAGACAGAAGATGTCTCTGAACTCTGGCCTGCAAAGCCTCCTTTCAAGCTCGATGAAGATTACCAGAGCCCAGGGCTGTTTGTCTTTGCTAGCATGTCCTGGAAAAGAGTTCTGCAGCCAAGAATCCTGTGCTATTCCCCCAGCTGCACGCAGCTCTGGGAGAGTTCTATCCACAGTTTTTCTTGTTGCCTCTTAATGTGACTCTTAGACAAAGATGAAGTCTATTTTATTTCAACAGGATCTGAATCTTGATTACACAAGAGCTGCTTAGTCAATGATGTGGGTCTTCAGATGAGCAGTCTGCCTGAAGTCAGGCAGAGGCAGCAGCACTACAGTTTGCTGTTGTCACTTGCATTTGTCACTTGGCTTCTAACTGAATTATTCTGTCCACTTCTGCCTCTCCCTGCTGAGCACAATTTCAGCTGGAGTTTGAGCATCAAGGGACAGCAGTGAGAATAGCCATTGAAAGAGAAGGTGTCCTGGTGCTCCCCAGCAGCAAAGCGATCAGGAAAAGAACCTGAACCCACCCTTGGCACTGGCCTTCCCAGGGTTTGCTGATGGGGAGTCAGTGGGCACCACTGGAAATGCCTCAGGCCAAAGAACAGAAGGCCACATGAAAAAGAGTCCTGGCCTGCCTGGTGCCCCTTGTGCCTTAGTCCTGCAGCTGTGGGCTGGGGGTTCCAGCTGTCACTGTGTGTGGTTTGTGAATCAGAATGTGTACAAGGAGCAGGAGATTGTGAAGAGCTGGCAGAGCCTGGGAGAGTGGCTCATTTCTCATCGATACTTAGAGCATTAACATGGAAAAGTGGAACCCATGACTCAGTCACTGGAAGTCTACATTGTGAATTATTTTACAGCATTTTGCTGGATCTGATAGATACCAGAGGACCTTCAGCCAACTGGCAAGCAGCCTTCAGTGCACTGCCCAAGGTAACTGCTCTGGCACTGCATTTAACCAGCTCCCCATCAAACCTGACAAGCCATGACTGTGAGCTGGGAGGCTCTGAGTTTGACAGACACCATATAATGCTAGGTCAGTTTTATTCAATGTATAATTAATTGTCTGGACAACATAACTGTTATGGCTGTCCTGCAACTTTAAATCCTTTCAGAAAGGCACAATAGCATGCCTGTGAAGTTTGATGCACAGAATAAAAATTTTATAGGTAATAGAGTTTTTAGATAGATTAGCTTTTGTGGCAGCTCCGCTATTTTTGGATGAAGTCAAATTGATTGCAGTGAAGTACTTTACAAAAGGTTTGCTACACCTGTGAATCCTTCTCATATAGGAAAGTATCAGTAAAACAGAATATAAAGGACCATCACTAAAAGAAATACATTGTTTATTGAAACTGTTACCTAATTTCCACTGCTAGCAAAATCCTGCGTACACAGTGTTGATTTGTGATATCCAAAGCAAGTACAAAGTGCAGTTTAACTGAAGTCTACAGAGGGGCACAATTGGTTCCTGTTAGGGATCAGACCCCTATGTATGGCTCAGAAGGAGCAAGGGTTGATATGGTGAAGTGACCCCAGCAATGTGTGTTTCAGGTGCTTGTGGACCCCAGGGAGGTGTCACATTACACTGCTGAACTGATGCAGCCATGATTTGATCTCCTTCCTCCAGATACATTTGTTCAACACCGAGTGTTGCCATCATTGTGCAGCAAGCCAACAATGGAGGTTTTCTTCTGAGCCTTGTGTGTGTGTGTGTGTGGCACATTTGTTCCCCTGCTCTTGCCTCTTGGTTTACTCTGAGCACACACAGCTCAGAGCTCAGCATTTTCCTAAATCATCTTAGTGCTCCAGGAGCTGCAGCTCAACTTTTGCTCAGGAGATCCTATTAACTGTACCTGCCCAAAGCATTTTCCAAGCCTTTCAAGGATAAAATAATTCTATTGGTATTTTCTTCCCTGTGATCACTACCCCGAAGACACCGATGTTGTTCAAATGTCAGATGTTTATCTGCTCTGTGTGTCACTGAATAACAGGAGCACAGACATGTTTCCAAGCTTTCCTAGGAACAATGTTAGAGGACCAAATTATTTTGCCAATTAATTTTTCTAGGCCAGCATTTAAATTTAAAACAGTTTATTTCTTTTCCCTTGCACCAGGCCCTCTATCAGTCCCAACATCTATGCCTGCATCCCAGTCAGAACTTTCTCAGCCCAATTCTAATGATTATTTAAGATCTATTAAGGGTTGTGAGGGTAATAAAGGCTATACAATGTGCTACCTACTGAATATATGAAATTCAACCCATGCATCCACAGCATTAACAGATAAAAATTTCCACCTGGAGACTGCCTTCTTTGGAATCCTTTCTGCAGTAATATTTATCTGTTTCATTATAACTACTTTAGTATTTTTTAACGTTTCTGTCAAAATGAATTGCAGCTGATTCACCTAATGTGTACTAATTTGCAAATTAATTCTATTAACTGAATTAGGCTTAACTGATCTGTGTTGTCCAATTGTTCATGTGACTCACCCATCCACAGACAGGAGGAGTAGCCTCAATGGGTTATTGTTCTGTTCCTTTGAATCACAAACCAGCTGCTAGTTTTCCCCAGCTGTGAGGCTGAGCTCAAACATTAGGGCAGCTGAAGATGCTTCACTCCAAATGAGAGGATTAGATGCAGGGAATGTAATGCTGCCTCAAGTGTCACAAGGCAGTGCAGAATGACATGGCTTGGAAACCACAGCAGCATTTCAAGGCTCTGCTTGGTCCCAGCTTTTGTTGTCCTGTGTTCTGTGACATCTGTCCTGGGCTTCACAGAGAGTGTTACAGGGCTACTCAGAATGTGTGAAGGAGAGCAGGACAAACAACCAGGCCCCCTTTTGGCCTTTGTTGATGGAGCAGCCTCAAGTGTGGCATAATGATTCTCCCTCACCACTCAAAACAAGCAGGGGTTTGGTGGGATTTTGGTCTCCCTCAGCTCTTCGTGAATGCACAGAGCATGGCCTGTAGGGACATGAAGACCTAGGGAGTTGCTGTTCCTGCCCTGTTCCAGGTGTGCGTGGGAAAGGTCACACTAAGATGCTTTGGGATGTGTAGGTGAACCTGTGCAAGTCTGAGGCTTCCCTGACTAACTTTTCCAGCAGATAAAACTGGATCTCAAATTTTACCCAGAAGTTAATTTTTAGGTAAATGCCAGCATTTTGGGGTATTTAGAATGCAGCTCTAGTAAAGGGTAGCTCCAGAGATTGGGAAACGAACCTTTAATGTTGGGACCTTTACATCCCTTGTAACTAGTTTTACTTTTGCCATGTGAGAGCTATTTTTGGCTGGTACCTGGAGCAGGGGGAAACACAGCAGGCACCTCAAATACATCTGTATAGTTTGAGTTGAGGTTAGAGCTAAATCTAAGAGGCTTTTGTCATTATTGCAGTGCAAAAGGAACAGCTGATCTGAGTCACAGACAATGTGAAGGATCCTGGCATCATTGAATAAAAACCCTAAATATGATTTATCTGAGTTTCTCTAAGCCAACAGCATCTTACCTAAGCTGTCACATGATTCTGAAGTGGATCCAAATTTTATATGCCCTCCTAAGTCCACCCTTAGTAATCTCAGTAAAATATTAATTTTCAATGCTGCTGTCATACAAAAAGCTGAAAGTACCAGTGAAGTGTGTTAATTTTTAAAAGTGAAAATGAAGTCTTGAGGGAGTCTGGCTAGCTTGGAGGGTTGTGCAATGCACTGAGGAGCCTGACAGTGATTGCTGTCTCAGAAGAGAAGGGTGGCTCATGGCGGAAGAATGCTCCCCACCTGTGGCACTCTCAGGGGTACAAGCCTTGACCTGTAGAGTTTTCTGGGCATTCACCTCAAAGGGAGCAGGCATTTGAAAATCATTGCAGTTCTGGGCTAAACATCTTCAGTTCTGGGCTAAACACCTTCAAGTCTTTATACTTAGATTTTTTTGTTTGTTTGTTTTAGAGGGTGTTCTGTTGCTGAAAATCTCTCTTGAAGAGCCTTAATAGGGATGGATAGCAATTTAAAAACTGCATAAAGGAAAATATATTTTCATCATTGAGAGAATTGATTTACCATTTTTGAGATAGAAAATGTACTTCAAATTCAATGATTGCTTCTCTTCCTCAGTATGTTTAAGCAACATCACCATAGCTCAGAAAAAATGCAGGAGTGATCCCCAAAGTGTCTTTGAAAATACCATCTTTTTCTGCCCTGAATACTGCAGAAGCTTCTCAGAACAACTTTTTAATTAAAACAACAAAATGTGCCACTCACCACAGAACTGAAGTGGCCTCCTCTTTGCCTTCTAAGTAGGAATTGTGATTTCAGCTCCTTCATCACCACTTCTACTAAGCAAGAATCAAAAGCAATCAAGTCTGAAAGACCATAGGAGTCTCAGATTAATACAATCAGCCTGCCAGTAGGGAGTCTTCTTCTTTTTTTGGTATAAAAATAGCAAATAATAATGCCAAGTAGGTCCTTTTATTTTATTTTATTTTTTAAATTTTTATTGCCACTCGCTTCACACCATTAAATGCTTGTAAGAAAGATACAGTAACTGCAGCTATTATGGTTAAACTTTAGATGAATGTACTTGCCAGAATATAAATGAAATCCTATATCACTTTGCTCATTTTGTTTTGTTTTCCCCATCCTAAATGAAATTACAGAGAATTAAATTTTTGAAGCATGACCATTGCACAGAGAATTATTCAGCTAAGATCTGGCCACCTGCAAGAGGTTCTCTCCTCCCTCCCCTTAAGCTTGTTATTTATTGTCTCTGTTACTAATTAGGTTTCCTGACTTAAACTTAGTTTGCAGATGATGGATTTTAAAGAATATTGTAAGGGACAGAACATCAAGGTCAATATTTGAAATTGGCAGAGAAGTAACCTTCAGAGGGCTCACGCTCTGTGATAGCCAAGACAGGGAGAGGCTGTGGGCTGAGTGGACAGTCTTGTTAGAGGATTTTGTTGTTTTTTGGAGGTTTTGGGGGGGTTTCTGGGGGTTTTTGGTGATTTATTTATTTTTTAAAATTTTTTTTACACTCTTAAATCACAGCATGCAGCAAATGGCACTTCTGGTAGTGACACCATAGTTCTGAAAGTTAAAAGCCTCACACATTAAAAGCAGCACCTGGTATGTGAAGGGCTTCCCCAGGCATCTGGGCAATGCTTCCAGGGTGGGAAAGCAATATATTTTCTTGCAATCTAAAGGTAAACTGACATGGAGCACAAGGGAGAGGGAAGCACTATAAACATTGTAGATAAACATTGACTGCTTTAGTGCTGACTGAGAATTCAGAAAGGATTGCAGGGCTGAATGGAGGAGAGTCATAATTGGATCCATGGCTAATTCTGCAGCAGTGAGGTGCAGTAGCAGCTAATCTTCTTATGTATAAAATGGAAAATTCCACTTCAGTCCAGTTCTGGTGCTAGATCTGCTTTAAATAGCTATTTTCTCCTCCATTAGACCTAATGACTTCATTACAGTCTCTTGCAATGTAAGGCACTGCTTGGAGCAAAGAGGGTGATTGGAGTACAGTCCTCCTCTGGTTTCATGGCTCAGGGCACCCTCCCAGGAGCAGAGTTTCACCATTTGGCCTGTGGGGGCTAGGAATCATAAGGGGAGTCTTCTCCAAGAGTGAGCCCAGGCTGAAAGAGCAAAAATTAATTTAGACTACATGTACTTCTGGTGGAGTCTCTGTTTCCTTGACATCTGAGCTGTATATTCAAACAGACTGAACAGTTTCCTTCCCTGACTGATGTGGTGGTGCCAGAATTTCTCTTCTTTGACTTCTACACTACTTTTCCTTTTGACATGACAAACTGAGGCTCTAACTTGTGATCAGGCCAGAACTACTCAGGCAGTTGGACTAGGTGATCATTGTAGGTCCCTTCCAACAGAAATAATGTATTTGAATGTATTGGATTCTATTCTATTTTATTCTGCTCTATCCTAGATCTAGGGTGCCATGTCCAGGGCTGGGAATCTGTGACTGTTGCTGGAGGCTTTTTTCAGCATCACCTGCCATCACAAAGATACACAAACTCTTGGCTGGACCTTCAAAGGCTTCTGTAAGACTTCTTCCTATGAAATGTATGTGGCTGGGACTAGAGCCTTGAGAATCTGCCCTAAGAAATCTAATAAGTTGTAATAGTCATGACTCATTCATATACAAAGCTATAGCCAGGATGACAATCTGAAACAATCTTGGAATCACCATTCAGCTGGTTTACAGAATATTCCAGTAACTCATGCGGTACTTGTTGCGGTGGGTTGTAATGTCCTGTTTTAGACTTCCAGGTCACCTCCCAGGTGTGGCAATACCTCTCTTCCCCTTCCCCCTCTCCCCTTGCTGAGTGAGTCCTGTCAATCAGGCTTAACATTCCAACAAGGCGTCATGTGGTTGGTGAAGTTCAAAGGATGCCCCTCAGGCCTGGGGGTCATTGGCCTGTCTAGGTGTCCCTCGTCCCTTGAGACCCTGCCCCCCCCACCTGGTTGGTGGCTCACCTGTCCCCTCCCCTCCCCCTGAGCTTAAAAGTTGAGTCCGGCCATGCGGTCGGGCATTCTGTTGGAGCTCTTCCCAAGATTCAGGCCTCTGTAACCATGGAATAAACCACTGGATATAACCCTCCAGCAGAATCCTCTCCTTTTTCTCTTCACCATCGCTTGAAGCTTTCTTCCTGAGGTAAACGGAGTTCCTAACAAGCCTGGACCTGTTTAGTGCCCAGCTGCAACCACCAGCAAGCTAAAGGTGTCTCTGGGGTGATACATCACAGCTGCCGCCTTTGGCTCAGCAGCGAGGGTCAGACTGGCCCAGGCACAATCTAACTGGTAATATTGGGACCAATATTCCAATAAGTACTGACAGTACAGCCCAGGTATTTCAGGGGATTTTGCTCCATACTTGCTTGTGATATTTCGGTATTTATCTATGCGAAGTCTCTGTTTTTCACACTGAGATTAAGTGGACAGAATCGCTCATTTAAATCACTCTTACATTAGTAATAATCCATCTCTCCCCAGCAGGTTGATTAGGTACCCTGGAAAAAGCAGCTGCAGGATCTGCTGTGACAGGAGGGACTGACTGCTGAAACACTGCTGTCCATGGAGGCAGCTCATTTGGGGAATGTCAGCAGTGCTGAGATGGAAAGGATGTGTTTGAGAGCTTAGGAGCTAATGAGGGGACACACTTCTGGCTACAAGAGAAAGCAGAGGACTTGGAGTAATTGTTGCTGTTTTTATTTCAAGTCACTGCTCTTTATTGGATTAGCCAGGCTAAAATCCCCTCTAAATTAATGCTCAGGAACAAAATGTTTGTAAGAAAATAAATAATATTTATGTAATTAAATTTGTTTGTCTTCAAAATGTCTGATCTCCTTTGCTGTCACAGAGAGCCATATTTTAAAATGTGCTTACTTTGATACTACATTCAATTCCAGCATATACAGCTTTAAGTTGTCACTGAAGTACTGAAACAACCATTTTATGCTTTTGTGAGGCAAACTAAAGAAGGGACTTGTATGGATCTACTCTGTAATATACAAAGAGGGACAAAATGGTTTCATCTGTGGTATTCATTGAGATACAGTGATTACACTGACTCTAGTAATTGCCAGCAGCCAAATGACCTTCATGGGAATGCCCAGGGATAGGACATGGAGAAGAGAGGTCTGACTTCCATCTTCTTTGTCATACTGCAAGGGAGGCAAGACTGGCCTTCCTCAGAGCCATTTTATGAAAATTGCATTTTTATTTGCAAAGCCCTCAGAGAGCTGTCAAAGGAACTTGCCCACCCCCTTGCATCTGTGTAAAGATCTGTGCAAAAAAGATGGTTCAAAAGGAATTTGAAGTCCCCAAGAGGGGGAGATCTGAGATAGCTATGGGGTCTCAATGGGTCAGTGGAAAGAATTCCAAATGGACCAGTAAGCAAAACAAATAAAGCCAAACCAAGCATCTGTTAGGCAGGTTTTAGTAGATTCCAGTACTTCTAGAGAGGATATTACCCATTCAACAAAGAGATAAACTTTTTCTGGGTGTGATACCTGACTTTGAGGGCATATCAAATTAAATAAAAAAGTAGATTAGCTCACATATCACATGGAGCAGAAGGAATTTAATTTATTGAGCCTCTACAGATTGCATCACATTTTGAAATTTAGAAGAGAACTTATAGTCTAGATTGAATCTGACTGTATTTCATGCTAAAAAGGCTGATTACATCCTAAGAAGGGCAGTTTGATATGTTTTCATAACAATATTTTATTAGTTTTAATAGGCAGCCAAATGCTAAACAGAAGATTAATTGAATCAACAGTCAGGGAAGAGCTGAAGTTTGGCTGGGAAGTCCTTAATGATCAAAATACAAATTGTGCAGCACTGTCAGTGATAAAGACCCATAAATATTTCTGGGTGCAATATTTCTTCCTCTTATGAAGAAAAAAGATGTTCTTAAATTTAAACAAAGGGGAAAATTGGGAAAGAAGAGTCTTAGTAATAAAAAGGCAGAAGGAGGAAGCATGAGAGGCTGTGGGAATAGTTTGCATTTTCTCTAGAGATGGTTTTCAGTGTTGCGAACATCTGGTGCCTTCAGTGTTTTGCATTACTGAAGTTCTGGATCCTGACTACCAGTGGTCATTCATGACAAGGTACTTTTCTGATGCCTTCAGGGTGATTTGTAGCCCTGAAGAAGCTCCCTGGTACATGCAGGACGCCTGCCTGAAGATGCTTGAGAGGAACATTAAGCTGCTGTTTCTGCACAAGGGAGTTGTAGCCCATTTTCCTCCTCAGGGACAGTGTGTGCAGTCCCTCTCATGGGGCATGATTTGCTGATTGGAAAATTCTGCTAAAAATACAAACATCTTCACTCCTTCAGAGCTTGGAAATGCTGTTACCAACCACCCCAAAAGACCAAAAAAGATGGAACTTTGCAAATACCAGACCAAAATCCAGTGCTATTGTTCAGTAGTCACCAGCAGTGATAACAGCTTTGGGTTGGGCAGTGGAATGGGTTCAAAGCATGAGGGATGGCCGAATCCAGCCCATAGAGGCAATCCAACCTGCATTTTTCTCCAGATATGTAAGAAAATTGGGGGTTTTGGGAAAAAATGTTGCTGCTTAGAAAAGCAGACTTTTAATTTCCTTAATTTTGATCAGGTGTTTTTGTTAAAGGTCAAGGCTTATATAAAATTCTTATCCTGCAGAAAATATTTTCTCCTCAGATCCAATTTCTACTCAATTTTCCTCAGCAGAACAACTTCAGGCCTTGCATGGCAGAGGAGTAACACCTATTAAGCTTCAGTGGCAGGAGTTATTAACTTAGCAGAGATGTCACAGGGCACCTTGCTTGCAGGCATGAGTGTGGAGTAACAATTCAGAGACAATCCAGGTAAAGCCCAAAATAGGCAACTTCTTGATCAATGAAAGAACACACTCAGAAAATTAAATTGCTAAAAGTCAAGCTTGGTCATTCATCTTCTATAGAGCCTGATGGAGTAGGAAAAGCAACAGAAAAGAAGCGCTCTGGCCTCTGAAGGCCTGCTCCCTGCTCTGCAGGATTTCCTGCTAAGTGCCCTCTGTGCAGCTCCTGCAGGTGTGTGAGTCTGTGTCGGAGCAATTTATTTGCCCATCCCAGAAACAGTGGTGGAGATGCTGTGTCCCTCACCTAGGGGAAGCTCTGGGCTGGTGCAAGCACTTTCCTCTCCTGATCCTGACAGAGAGGCCAAAGGGACCCTGAGCCGTGCACCCACTTCTCCTGCCATGATAGAAGAACTTCTGAGCCTTGAATCTCAGAAAATTGTGGGGGGAGGAAAGGAGCAGAAATGTACTGAAGAGCCAGCAAAGTCTTGTGAGGCCTGGCCTGGCGATGGAGGGGACACAGTGGCACAGTCTGCTGGCCTGCCTGCTCCCCAGCTGGCCTCCCTCTCTCTGTGATGGGCTTGTGGGACTCTGGTGCCCGCTGTGGGCTGAGCTCACTGGCCTGCTTGCTGCACTGAGAGTGTGCTGTGGAACAGCCACCCTGAAGGACAGCTGCTTGTTCCCTCAGTGTCACAGAAAGTCAGTGTCCATTGGCTCTATGGGACGGAGAAGAGGGATGATGGATGCGCTCTTCAAAAACATGAATATTTATACAAAACACAGATGCAAGAATGACTTATTGCAAGGGAACGGAGTCAGGTCCTCCTCCAAATGTGTGCCTGTTTGTACTCTGGCATGAAAGTGGGGGTGTTACTATCAGTGATTTTTCACTCAGTGCCAGCTAAGGTACCTCTGTACACTGCTGCACACAGAACACAGATGTGTCTTCACTCTCCAACTCAATGCCTTTTCAACACACAGGGCCCATGGGAGCCCATGGAACACTTTTTGGGAAGCTGTGAAAGCTGATGAGAACAAGCAAGTTTCTACATACCTGCAGCAATCCCTGTATTTGATGTTTCTGGAGGAGGCTTTCTGCCAACAGGAGAGACTGGCTGCCACCTCCTTTGGGATGTCTGCTGGGGGTCTGCCTTTGTTCTTTGTGTCCATGTTTTGTGAGAAGAACATGACAGAATGGGGATTTACACAACAGTAAATGTCTCCCTGCTTTAAAAAAAATAATTAAAAATTCAAAGGGAAAGTTCTTTTGGATTGAAACCAATTGTTAAGGGAGGAATAAAGGAAGTTGTTTACAAAGTGTGGGTCACTGGTTGACAAGAGAAGAGAAAATAGAATTTATGTAATAGGTCACATAGGTCACACTGTTCAAATTTCAGATTGTGACTGTTCAGAGGAAAATTTTATCAGCACACTGTTTGCAGAAGGATACCCAGATATTGGGGTTTGTTTGGATAAGAAATAATGAGAAATCTTCTTGCATGAAGAATTAACGATCCTAAATGAAGAAACAATGTCAAGTCAGAACATCAGCTGCTCAACTAATTAGCTTAATGGATTTGGCTCTCTCTAGAGAAGAGTGGTTCTGCATCATTTTTCCTTGTGGTTTTTTGCTTGTTTGTCTTGCTGTTGTTGGTTCTTTTTAACTCCACATTTGAGCAGTGTTAATTTTAATCTGATTTTTCTGATTCTGTGTTGTCTCAATACCTCAAAACTTCTGTAGAACATTTTCATATACAACAAAAAACCAAGCCCTGCTGACATTAGACCACAAGACACAGTTTAAGTTTTATGCCTGTTTGGGCAGTGGAAGCCTAAGAGGCTTTGCCAATTTTGCTGCATATATTCACATTTTGACCTTTCTTTTTATGAAACTGATAAATATAGCAAAATTGATTTTCACATCTTCAGGGTAGATAATATTCTGATTGAAATGCTTCTCTGAGGCATGTTCTTTTTTGTTTTATGAACTTTCTCCCCCAGCTAGACAGAAAAATAGAAACCTTCCTGTCCTATCTGGTTTGGACAAGCAAATCAAGAAGGGATGCAGATGTTTAGAATGGTTACAAGAAAATGCCAGCATATATGTTCTCTTTAGGAAAGTTAGGAAAAGGTACACAGCCTTTGACCTGCATCATCCATTGAAAAATAAATGTGTTTCTTCCAAAAAGGAAAAAATGCCAAGGAAAAAAGCAGCAAGAAGAGGCAGTAATTTCCACCACAGAAAATTAAAGTGACTAAATAAGGCAAGTAGTCAGGTGATGTCAGAAGAGCAAAACAAGAATCAAGCAGTGAAACACAGCAGAGCACATAGGGAGGGCAGTACATCTAGTACTGCTGTGGAGATCCCCTGTTTACAGAACATTAATCAGGCAGTGATTGATTTTAAGGAAAGGCTGGGTACTGTGCATAAAGGAGCCTTGCTAAAATAATGCAGATAAACTGGCGCCCTGGAACCTGTCTGGAGAAGTGTTCTGTGTTTGCCTAAACAATGGAGATAAGGTAATGAAAAGCTCTGGGATGCTGGAAGCATCCTTGGGCTGAGAGCACAGGGCTGTGCAGGAGCAACCACAGCCACATGGACAGGGAACAGAGCAGATGCAGGCTCAGAACTGCAGCACTTTTTCTTTCCTGACAGTTTGGTGAAAGGAGAAAAAAGTGTCTTTGCTGTCAATAGAACTGAAAATCCTTTGCTCCAGTGGGAGTTGACCTTTTACAAGGTGAAGATAGCAGCTCATTTCTATGAATGGAGCAGATTTATGGCAGTTGCTCTATTTTGAATGAAGTAGCACAATTCCATGGGAGGGAAGATTGAAGCATGAAATATTAGTGGGGCAAGACTGTGCACTATTTCTGTTCTTTGCTGGCAATCAGAAATTGATAAGTTACCCATAAGACAGTTCTTTCTTTCATTACCTTGGGGCTTTTTAGTGAAGAAAAAATTGCTATATACCATCTATAGAATATGTAAAGCAGGAAAAAAAGTCACTCATGATAACAGAATCAACCAATAAAAAAAAAAAATCAAAATATTGAACAAAATAGGAAAAGGAAATGAAGAGAACTAAATTTTGAAGTGTGGTTTCAGTTCTGTTGCCTCAATCATTTGAACTTAGTGACTGGAAATGGAATCAGACAAATGAATTTTTGCCAAGTTTACCCTTTCCTACAACACCCACTGCCAGTAAACCTAGGGTGCATGTTCCAGTGGGAGCTAAGGGGCTCTGCCTGAGCAGTCACATTTGCCTACAGGGAGGTGGTTGCTGCATATGGAAATAATTAGTGCCCTGGGGAACTGGAAAAAAAATTCTTCTGACTCAAGCAGATGCTCTTTGTGGGCCCTGCATCGATGTCTCCAAAATAGCTGTCTCAGTTTGCCTCAACTTTGAGACTCAATTCACCAATGCTGGCTAAGAGCGTGAGCAGTCACACTCTGTGACCCACGAGGGGTAATGCACAGTCAGCAGGAGATGGTTTGTCTGTTACCCCTTTCACAGGGGTGAAACCAGGGCTTTGGTGTTTCACAGATCTCACAGGATATCCACAGCTAGGTCCTCCCTTTTTTTCCAAAGCCTTAAAGGGCAAGCTAAATCCAGAAAACACTTATGCTTAAAACAAACAAACAAACAAAATTAAGTCCTCTCTGATATGCTATCCATGTAGGCAATGAGCAAAGAAGAAACCAAATGGTGGCATGAGCTGCAGTGCTGTGTCTGGAGATGAATTTCTGGGTGCCTACAGTCCATTGGAGCCTGCCATCATCCACAGCCTCCTGTGCCACTGGGGAAGGAGAGAAGGGCACATCTCTACAGCCCCACACAGGTACCCACAGCCTGCCAGCTGACCTGGGGAAAAACTCCTGTCAAATCCCTGATTCCACACAGCTGGCAATGTCTCCTGAGGCTCTGTTGGTTTGTGATGCACATGGTGTCCATCAGGGTGCTGTTACATGTAAGAGAGAGGTTTTAAGTTTGGTCTGAAATTGCGGCACTTAGCTAAAAATCCGTCTTTTTGTTGGGTTCATGTGAATGACAGAGATGAAGAACCAGGAAAAAAAACTTCCTTTACCAGGCTAGTTTCAGATTTCAAAGACCCAGTAGCCTGTTTCCTTTATTCTATCAGTAAAACTGATGCCCTGAAAGTTGTACAAAGAATGCACAGGCTGGCCCAGTGCTCACCACTCAACATCAATCCAGAGAGGAAGACATGATCTGAACCATGGGTTTCATCAAAACAGGACAATTTTCCCTGCAGTGCTTTTCCAGAGCTGTGACTTTCTCTAAGGATGGCTCCACACAGCACAAGGGACTGCAAGGCTGAGCCAGAGTGGTCAGGCGCAGAGTGCTGAGGGATGCTCATTGCTCAGCTCTGTTGAGTCAAACATTCAAATAAAAAAAATTAGCATCCACTGAGAAAAATCACATTTAATTAGAAGGGAATGAAATGAACATGCGGAATAAAAAGGAGACCAGAACTTCTGCAGCAAGGAAGTTGAAGCAATCCATCTGAGAATTCTCTGAATGATTATTATTAATAACACTGAGCACTTATGTGGCATTTTTTGGGTCAAGTTAATGGCTGTAAATCATCACAACAAATGCAGAATGTAGGTTTTCTTCAGCATCCAAACGTCATGTCTAATGTATATTAGTTCAGTATCACTATCATATGATAAGGGGGCCAATTCTGTCTTTGTTATTGAACGGCTTTCCCCTCTAGCCTGCAAATAATAATCTCACCACTTATGTATCACTTGTGTCTTTCATGGCATATGAAGTATGGAATAAAATGTACTAAATTCTAATATGGAATAACTTTTCATCTCCAGTGTACTTTTCAAATATGTTCTTTTATGCAAAAGGATATTTTAGACAACTATATTATACTTTGGTTTCAACAAACATTATGTTCCCTACTCCAAGCCCCAGAACTTTGTGTGAAACAACTCACTCTTTAGTCTGGAAAGCCTGATCATGAACCCAGCAGCAGTCAAGGTATTACATCAGCCAGGTCCATGGGAAACCAGGCACTCAAACAAGTACATTTACTGCACCATCCTGTAAAACCCATGAACCACACAACTCTGCTTCCCCTCAGCTCCTCAGGCCTGGCAGCTTCAGCAGATCCTCAATCACTAGTAGCCACCATCATCTGCTGGGCACTGCAGTTTCTGCAACACCTTTGATAGTTACAATTCCCCTCTCTGATCTAACATCAAGGGTTTGCAGCCTCAGCTGGTGATCTATTTCATTCACACACATTACTTGCAGTCCATTGTCTTAATTCAGTTACAGCTGAAAATTAATACAGGTCAACGCAAGATTTTATGTAATGATTGTTTTCCAGACACACACTGGAGATTGATGCATAATCTGACATAGTATCCTGGAGCAGATCTCACCATGTATAGAGAAGTTGTTTGTGTAAGCAGGAGACCAGTTAACAGGTTGGAAAACAATAGTGAAACAGCTATTTAAAAAAATCCATTCATGCTACAAATAGCATTGACAAGAACATTCCTTGAATAAAGGTGTATTTTTTCCTAGTGTAAATGTGCTTGAGTTTGAAATGTTTGGGAAAAGGTGGGTTGGTAGCTAGTGTATTTTAGATTTTCCATCTTTTTTAAATTTTATTTTTACTTTTTTATTTCTGCTGATTAAATGCAAGTCCAGGCAGAAGATCCCTGAAAAGACAAAGCCAAACTGAGTGCTGAGTGTTTCTGAGCTTTACCGAGCTGATGGAGTGTCATGTTGTTTTCAGCTGCTCGGTTCCCTTGGAGAGAGGGCACGTCTGTGCAGTGTGTGCTGAATTCAGGTGACACTGACAGACTGCAGCCATCAGAAGGGCCGAGTTGGCTTTTGGGGCAGCTCTGGTCATTCCTGTTGACAGCGTGTGAGCCGCCAGGCTGGGCAGACGTGCAGCTCCAGCCCTGGGGCGAGTGGCTCGAGGGGCGTTCGCTTCCTTACGCTTCCAGTTCCTTCCCCTCGTACCAGAAACTGCTCAAAACAGGAGGAAAAACTGATGTGAAGAGGGTGTCTATGGCTGCTGCAGTAACCTAGAAAAGAATAAGGATTGTAGGGAGAGGGGCTTCATGCTCTAGTGTATTTGCAACCTCCATTTCCATGTTCACTTCAACAATGAAGCGCTGCCCTTGCCATAAGCTGGGCTGGGACCTTGGGCTCCTCTCCCATGTGCCCTCCAGACCCCCCTGAGGTCCCAGCTGGGGTTTCTGTCTCCAGAGAGAGAAGCTGGGCCTCTGAGCAGCCATGGCCCCACAGCTGCTGGGAAAGCTTGTGCTGTGTGCTGTTCCAGGCTGGGAGTGAGGGCAAGCACCGGGGGCTCTTTGGGTGTCCCCTCAGTGGGCACCTCACCAGATTGTGCAAGTGACCTCAAAGGAATTGTCTGCCCAAGAGTTATTATTTTCAGAATAACATTCATCTAGGCAGGCAGAACTAAATTGTATCCATGCACACACACACACACACACACACACACACACACATAAGGTGTTTTCATCACATTTACGACATTGTATACTTCCTAAATTTGTATAAACACAATTTGTTTTGTATTAACTAATTGACTGTGTTTGCCAGAATAAAGTTGCATTTTCTTCACAAATTTGTATGAATGTGCCCAATTTTCGATGGACTGTTTGTATTCTGGTTATTGATTATAATCACCTGATTTTAAATTATTTTCCACTAAGAAGAGTATCAGACATCATTGGACTGGGCACCACCCGCCCTGCCAAAATGCCTGAGTGCAGCAGCATCTCCCTCTCAGCATCAGTAAATTCAGACTCTCTGAGCCTTGTCCTGTGCTACAGCAGTTGTCCCTGTGTGACCAAGGAGAATGGGGCTGTTCCCCCAGGCACAGGTACCTATTTCAGGGTAAGATGGGTTGCCATCTGGAGTTGGTATCTTTCTCCATTGAAAACAAGGTTCTGGAGAGCTTGGAGATATTAAACACTACATTTTTTTCAGTTTGGTTAAAATTAGATGAGAGGAATCCTGCCTCAGGTGCTTAGGCTTGATAAGTCACAGGTGTTTAAAATAAACCTCTTCTTCCCTATAACAACTGACAGTGCACTATTATTGATATTCCTCAAGGTACTGACAGCAGAATGGAACCAATTCAGATCACATGGTGCTGCCAGAGAATCTGTCACCACGTTTAGACATCAGCCAGCACAGTAGAAATACCAAATGGGAATTCATCACAAGACTCATCTTGGTAAGTCAAAACTCCTTAGACTCTCTAAGGGAGTGTTGAATTTAGAGCATTGTTCAGATTTATGATTGATTCGTTTCCTGTTTGTACACTAAGTAGAATTTCAGAAAAGACTTATTTTCCCCCCTCAGAAATGATAAATTTTAATTCTAAAATTGCTTGGCTCCATCTGGTATCTTATCAACACAATTCCAACACAACATTACAGTTACAAAAATAAACTTCTGTGCTTTCCCCCATGCATATTACTATGGAGTAGTTCTGCTGCTTTTAGAAGGGCCACTAAAGGCAGCATGAGACCTTGTGCACACCATACAATCTCTTTTCTGCTAAGGTCTGTTTCTACCGAGATGATAGCAGCAAACTTCCTTGTGGAGCACCAGTAATTTTAAACTAAATTTACAATGCTTTTGATTTTCCAAAAGTATAGTGTTAAAAATAAATGAGCTGAATTGCTTTTATTTAGCTCTACCCCTGACTTTAGTCACATATATGGAATAGTTCTTGAACAAGAATTGACTGATATTCAGTATCTTAATTTTAGTTGGAATGGTAGAGATGGAGCAACCTCACCTCAGAGAGGCTTTTCAGTGGACTTTTTATCCAGGATAAACGGCCTCTGAAGAAGGGAAACCATGAGTTTCCAGAAGCTTGTAACTGATGATAAAAGCATTGATCTTCTTGTCAAATTTAATCCCAATTCCAAACACCCAAGGAATTAGAGATTCTCAATAAAACAGTCAGAAGTTACTTCTAGGTTTTGTTTCAATATTTTCTTCCCCCAATATCATTCTTGGAAGCAACAGGAGTGTTCTGCAGCTCCTGGACAAATGCAAAGGTCAGCTTAAAGCAGAGTGTTAGCATGGAAAATTTCAGCACAAACTGTTCACACCTTTGTAGGTTATAGGCACACTAAATGCTGGGTCTTCAAATAGAATGTCTCAAGGAAAAGTACCACTGTATCTGGCATCCACATGTACTGTATGCACTTTTTGGGATTTTACCATCCAAACTTGGTCCTGCATAATAGTTAAGGTGAAGATGGGCTAGGTGAGATGCATTCCTGGGAAGTTTTACAGGTGAGTTTTCAGCTCCAGAGATTTTCTGCGTGGCCATTGCAGGAACACCAGAGGCATGTATCTTGCCAGAAGACTTTTACTTGATGATTCCTGATGCTTTCTTCACCTGCCTCTAAAAGTTACCAAAGGGATAACTTTGAGCAGTCCAGACCTGTGTCTGTCAAAGCTGTTTTGTCTGCCAGCCAGATGGTCGATAGGTGAGGGTGACCTGCTGCTTCCAGGGCAATTTCCTGGGGACAAGACAAATAGCATTTCTTCCCCTGGATCCAGAGGTCACCAGAGACAATGCATTTAAAGTAAGCAAGGCCCTGAGACACCCTTGTTTGAAATTCCACCTGAAATTCTTGTGTTATAGTTATTATTGTGTTCTGGTTTGACATTGGCACAAGGCTAAATGCTTACAAGAAAATACACTTTTTCTGGTGTCTGCTGTGAGATTTTGACTAGGAATAAACAAAGCAGGCTCTCACTTGAAAAAAAGAAGAAAAGTTTATTAACTAAACTATAAAGACAATTACTAAACACACACAAAAGGAAGAAAAAGGGAAAAAAAACCACAAGGAAAATGAAAACTTCACAAAAACACTCTCTTCTTCTTCTTCCTCTCTAAATTCTTAATACAATACAATCTAAAATCTAATCTGGGTCTAGCACTACTTTTTAGAATGCTCTACTTCAGTTCTTCAAGAGGAGAGGGAGTCTTTTTATGTGTCGTGGTGGCTTTTTCTATCTTTGTTCTGGTGCTCTCACTACCGAACTAGAATTAGAGTTGCTTTTAGGGTTGTCTTTTTAAGGAGGCTGTGTCTAGTTTTAGAGAAGCTCAATCTCTCACCTCTGAAATATCTGTCTCCAAAGTGGAGGGAGGAAGAGAACAGGCTACCCATTGCTTCCCGGCATTTTTCTTCCTTCCACCCTTGAGGCCAGGCCTACCTCTCCCAGGCCGGGCCGCATGGCTTTTCCCCTCCCCCAGCCCAGCCAGCAACTGGGCCGGGGGAGAGACTCGACTCCTCCACCACCAGAAATCCAAAGAAAAACTGCTAAAGAGAGAGCTCTGCTTTTACCCTGTGTTCTCAGAAGTAGACCCAGTGCCCAGTAGTTAAGCCAGGTAACAATATTCAAAACTGACCACTCATTAGCCCCATCTACACAGCATCTCAGAAATCTTGTTTCTAAGTCAAACCATAACATATTGTTATTGTACCCAATGTTTAGCAGCACTAAGCTATCACCCCAGCAGCCAAGCAGCCAAGATCTGTCTCCATTTGCGGGCACAGAGCCATGCACCTCGTGTTGTCCTGCAGGGATCTGCTGCTGGCGGCCAGGGTGGGCAGGGCAAGCAGGGGGTGCTGGGCAGGGGGCTGTGCAGTGCCTTGCTGTGCATGAAACAGGCACAATGAGGGGCTTCCTGCTCTCCAGCTTCTCCCTGCCACCTGAGTGTGCCGTGGGTCCAGACAGGACCTTCTGCAGTGTGGGTTCAGGGCCAGGACCTTGGCATGGGGTGATGATTTTAGCTACCTCAGTGTGGTAGGGGCACCTGGCTTTCATGGGCAGCTGCTTATGAAAATGTTCCCATTTTGCTCCTGAATGCCTGCCTGCCTTTCGCTACCTCTGGAGAGGTGAGCAGATGGGTGATCAGGTGCATTTATGTTTTAGTCCCTTGTTAAAAAGAACATACAGGCTTTGAAATAATCTGTTTTTAGCAAATGGCTGCAAATAAGGTGTGAAGCCCACAGCCAGGATATGCCCCTCACTGTCCCCTTTGTACTTCTCTCACCCTCGTGGTACCTCCTGCACAGCCTCCTCCTCTCCCCCTCCTTTATTTTTTTAATTTTCTGGTAGGCATATCAATTAGATGAGAGCTTTTCCTTTTAAACATTGGGATTTTCACTCGGCCTGCTAAGGCTGTCAGGTCTCGTTTGCTGCTGAACAGTTCATGCTTTGGTGCTGGACAATGCATGAATGTTTAAATTGCCTGAAATGTCTAATTGAATTATCCTCAAATTACAAATCAAAATAGGGGAGGCTGTCTCTGGCTCACAGGCTCATTCACTGGGATGTGTCTGCCATGCTGCTGCTTTTCTTTATATTTTCTTTTCTGCTTCCGACTAGGCCTGTGTTAAATGAAACTTAAATCCTGAAAGCATTTCTGTTTGCGTGTGCAGGGGGAAGTGATGCCCAACCTAAAGGGAAATTTATTCACGTTCCGCCTCTGAGTTCTCTTTGTGCTGCACAGAAATGAATTCATGAAATTTCTATCAAGGCATAGGAAAGGAAAACAGCCAGCTGCTATTTGCAAAGAAACTTCCTTTCTCTTTCAGCCACAGTGATATTTCATATAAAATACTTTCAGGCAGATATATATAAATACCATTTAACTATTTTTTTATGAGAGCTCACAGATTAAGGAAATCAACTGCCATAAAAAAGATTTGATATATCTAGCCAGCACACATGATAAAACAGCTTCCTAAAGCCTTGCCACAATACAACAAGGGAGGGATTTAAACCAGTAGGATTTTCTTTAAGTTCTTGGGGGAGGCAGGGCTGGGCCTGCCCTGTCCTGCATCCTCCCCAGCACCCCTAGAGGCTGGTCAGGACTCTTCTCAGCGCAATCATGCTTCCTTCATGGATGTAACACTTTTTATAGAATTTTATAACTTGATACAGGGGATTTAAGTACCTACATCCAGCCTCAATCATTTTGTTACTGAACCTTAACTTTCCCAATGACTGCCTGAAACAAGGGCTCAGAGTGGGTGCTGGTGCTGCACACTGTGTCCAGCACTTGCACCATCCCTCTTCTCCCCAGAAAATACCCCTTGAGAGGCTGCATGCTCCCCTGTGGCTCCCAGCACATCCCCAGAGCTCTGTGTTGGCTGCTCAGGTGAGGAGCCCGTGCCAGGGCTCACAGCTCTGCCTGGGTCTCACACCCAAACTGGGGCTGGGCTGGCAGGACACTCAGCCTAACCAGGGAAATGCCAATCCCCACGGATATATCAAACTGTGCCATGGGGCAAGACAGAAACAGCAGGACAAGAGTTTAATGTTGCAGTGAGTGCCTTTGTTTTAACTAAAGCCAAAAGTAAAACAAGTTCAGAAAATGCCAGCTATCTTGATATTAATATTCTTAGTACTTTTTTCTGAATACTAAAAAACTTATTTTCAGGCCACTTTCAAGGGCTACTTCTCTGTAAACTCAATTAGAAAACTGTTTCTGTGCTATAAATATGGTTGAAGACATTGCAATTATGAAAGAACCTTAAGGAAATGGCATAGATAAAATCTTTATTAATGGAATATCAGCTCTGAGGGGATATTTTTGATAAGAAAGAAACTTATATTAATAATAAAAATGTTAACACTCCAGTAATTGAAGACTAATACATACTATAACATCAGTTTTCAGTTGTTTTTTGTTGTTTTCTTTTTCTAAAATATTTGATTGCTTTGTGCTCAAGGATTATATCTGCATGAATCAAGCATGCCCAAATAAAAGCATCTTTCAGAAATGGAGAAAGTTCTGATTTGGAACTAATTGTATACTGGACATCTTTGAAAAAGATGTAGACCTTGGCAACACATGCCCAGATAAAACCAGTGAAAAGCACTCCATGATTTTATATTAGCAGAATCACAGAATCCACATCTCTCTCATTATAATTTCTTGCTCCCTCTCCAAATGATATTAAACTCAAGTAATCCAATTTCTCTCTGGCTATCATAACACTGGTTCCCAGTGTTGGGGTGGTGAAGGAAGAGCACATCAGGCAACATCAAGCTCTTCAGCACAGCAAAGTTGCTGCACCTCCTATTATTTAGCAAGGTTTTCAGCTGTACTCAAGACATAACCCTGGTTTCAGGTTTGGAGCTCTTTTACTGTACTCTAATCAGATTTGCACCCAGTCCTCCCATTGTTTGTTCTGACCATCTCATTATGACTAAAGTAAGACAAGAGCTCAGCCAAACAGCGGTGAATTTGGGGCTGATAGGGTTAGTAGGATTTGAGGGACCACACCAGGGTGTGCCCTGCTCTGCAAAGCGACATTTTTCTGCTCTGCAGACTGGGGGTAAGGATGTTGATCCAACAGTTTTGATGCCTGAAGCAGGTGTCAATGCCTTCCAGAGGCATTTTCTTTCTCAGTGGTCACATAGAGATTTTAACGTGAAAGTTTTTTTCTGCAAAACCTGTCTAATATTTAAACCTGACAAATACCATAGTCTGTGGCATAATGGCTGTTGCTGTAATTCATTAAAATGACCCCCAACCCCTTTGCATCATAGAATCATAGAATTGTTTAGGTTGGAAAAGTCCTCTAGGATTATCAAGTCCAACCACTTATCCAGCACCATCACATTCCCCACTAAACCATGTCCCCAGGTGCCTCATCTATGTGTCTTTTAAATAATTCCAGGTTTGCTGACTCAACCACTTCCCTGGGCAGCCTCTTCCAGTGCTTGACAACCCTTTAAAGGTAGAAGTTTTTCCTAATATCTGATCTAAAAGTCCCCCTAGGGCAACTTGAGGCTGTCTCCTTTTGTCCTATCCCTTGTTCTCAGTGGAAAATGATCTCCATATTTCTAGAACCTCCTTTCAGGTAGTTGTAGATAGAGATAAGGTTTTTCCCTGAGCCCTTCTTTCTCCAAACTAAACATTCCCAGCTCCTTCAGCTGCTCCTCATAAGACTTGTGAGGCTTCAGACCCTCCATGTTCCTACTGTGCTGGATGATTATTATTACTCTGTCTTATTTAAGATTTTTTTCCAAACTGGGACATGAAATAATTTCTAAGGTATTAGCAAAAACTGTTAGGGAATAATGTCTTGGGAACTAAAGACAACCAGAATGCTTCCCTATTTAAATAGAATTCTCCCCTCCCATGGCAGGTGCTATCTGAGCTCACACAGGTACCCTGCAGTCCCTCAGGAATTACTTCAGCCTTACTTCAACCATGTCTGGTGAATTTGGGTGACAAGAGAAGTGCCTGAAGAGGCACTGCAGCCATTCCCCCATTCAATGCTCTCAGCTACATAACCAACAGGACACATCTAAGTTTTTACAAGTACATTTTTATTTAAAATAAAAATTAATTATGGTGCCTTTTTAAAATAGGGTACTGCACAATCTGTATATGCAACACAGTTTTTGGTACAGAACATACTTATTGAGCAAAATCCTTAAATACTAAATATACATTAATGGCTTGTTTGAGAAACATGACAACATTAAGTTTGATATTTTTTTCTCTTTAGTCATTTAACCACTGATACAGATTTCCTATAAACAATATTCGTTTTCATCTGTACATGTGGTACACAGTCAAGAAGGCAGATCTTAGAATATTTACATTCATGCATTGATTTAAACACACTATTTTGCAGTTTAAAATAATATATTTTTGTTTGTACAGGTGCAGGGAGTATAGTAAATACATATCTACCATAGGTCTGATTCTCCATTGCTTGGCAGCATCAATGGTCATGACTGGGTTGGAGCAGGGTGTCCCCACTTTCTCCAGGTGCTGTGACCATGTAGTATGCAAGAGTGGACAACCAGGTCTCTGTATAGATATATATCGATATATTTATATTTTATACTTTGTAGAACTTTCCCCTTCCTTTCCATGTCTGTTTTTGCAGCATCTGTCCAAGGCAGAAATGCTTCCCTGGGCACACCACTGTGTCAGGTGTGGGACAGGAAGGGCAGCAGGGCTGGGGCTTCAGCTCCACCTTCCTGTCTTGTGAGGAACGAGGAAACTCAACCCTTGGCAGCTCAGGCCCTTGAGGTGCATTCCCTGCCAGTGTGATCCTTGAGAAGAGATTTGGAGCTGCTGCTCTCCCTCAGACTGGGGGCAGCAGTTTGCTGACTTTGATGGTGGGCAGAGCACAGCAAGTACCTTCTGTGTAGGAACTGGCCACCTTCACATCTGCTGGGGATGTGACTATTTTGTCAATGGAGCTAGGCAGGTCCTTTCTACCCCTGATATTTTAGTGGCTAAAAAGGAACTCAAAATGCTTGTAAAGCTGCATTTTGGGTTGCCAGTTCCCCAGATGCAGAATCACTGCTTAGCAAAGTGTTTATGTATCTGGCCTATTCCTTTCCCTTTGCATTTAATTATAGTACAGTAAGGAAGCACAGAAGCCTCTTTTACATAAGCTTTGTAAGTAGCCTGTAGAGTATTAAACACAACCTTAAACCCCATCATCAAGCCTCAGAAATCACTCAGTGACATCCCCTGTCTAGCCTCCCTTTTCTGAAGAGTGGTGTCTGATTCCAGTACACTTTTCCCAGCGCCTTTCTCAAGATCTCTTTGGTGCAATGTGCCCAACTGTACCTGGGCAGGGATCTGAAGGCAAAGCTGCCCCATGCAAGACCTCCCACCTCTCCTGCCATGCTGCCACGTGAGGGCTGAGAGCAAAGGCTCTGGGCAAGCACAAGAGCAGCTCTCAGCCCGTCTGCTGCTGCTTTTCTTTTATGCATTATAAAAGCACATGAGGAATGCTTGCTCAGGAACTATTCTGGCAATTATGTGCCCGAGACATTGATCAGCATGTTGCATATATTGATACTGTACATCCACCTAGCAAATAAGCTGCTAGCTGTGTATTTCTCTCAAAATGCTGCTGCAGAGCTGGTACCTACTTTTATTGTGATTATACAGATGGGTAAACTGAGGCACAGAGAGGTAAAATTGCTTGCTAGTAAACAGCAGATCAGTGGCAGAGTTGGAAATAGATCCTAGGCAGCATGTTCTGTGCCTTGCAATGCTCTGCCTCTTCACTCTCCAGGAAGTTTTCAAAGGTTATGTTTTCCTGAAGAGTTTTCATGGGCCCTAGGCTGGGTTTGCTTGTGGGTTATGTCATCATCAGGGTCTTCTCTAGTGAGGACATTTTATCACTGATACCACTGAAAATCAGACAGTTTAGTGACCATCTCTTTTTACTCTTTTTTGCAAAAACAGACATATTTTGATGGACATAATTACCTACAAATCCTTTTTGCAATTTTGACCTTACAGAACATGCCTTTAAAGCTGTATTAGAAAACAAATAAAATCAACAACCTTTAGGAGAAAGTGCTAATCCTGAGCCCATATTATGCTCAACTTATCTGCATTCATACTTTATACTCTCAGATAAACATGCAACCAGTCTCAAACTATGCCACATTTCTACATATAGGCTGAAACAACTGGAGTAAAAAAAGAAAGGCAAACATAGGTAACTACACCAAAATAAATGTTATAGCTTAAAAATATTCTAGAAATATACTTGCAATATTTTTATTATAGTATTTAGGGGCTAAGTGCTTTAGGCAATCGACATTTGGGATACTAGACTCAAATTGTAAATTGTTTAATTTTAATCCCACTTTGGATCTAAGGATATATCACTGTGTCTTGCACAAGCACACAACATTAATGTGGCTGGGAATGATCATACTTGTGGTTACTTGCCTCCTTTCACATTTGCAATTGCATTCACTTCCCAAGAAAGTCTAACTTTAAAAAATAATTTTATGCAGTTAAACTTCTACATAGTGATGACAGACTAAAAAGCTAAATGAATAACTACTTAAATTTCTCAAGAGCAATATATAGCAGCATTTCATTTTATCATTGGAAAGGTACTTGTATTTACATACACCCTCTTGTTTGACAGGTAATAGAAAACTGCAGATGGGCCTGAGCTGAGACTGCTGATTTGAACATTCCAGAGCTTTTTTTGGGGAAGGTCTGCAGAACATTTTCTTCCTCTACCATAACAACAAACTCTGCCCCCCAGGGACAGATTACCCACAGGCCGGAATGCGCTCCAAATCCAGGTCTAATTTCTGCAGTTCAGGCACATCCTTATATAAAACTGAAAGTATTGGTGTGTTGCAGTACTGAGGGACAACACAGCTGGGGCAGCCAGGTCCCAGAGCGAGACTGCACCCGTGCCTGGGAGTTACCCACAGACACAGAGACCAAGTGGTACCAAAGTTTTATGTCCAGACAAGTCGCCAGGGTGTAAATTTGTCTTTGACTGCATCACTACTTTCAGCACAGAGGTAAATGGAGACATACAGGTGGAGATATGACACAAAGGAACGTTTTCAGGAGGTAGGGAAAGACCAGCATCTCAACTAGTCTCATCACCTTTATCCTAAGGGCTACTTGCTGAGTCTGACCTGAGATCTTACGTGAAATGAATTTGGGTAGATTCAGCTTTGCTTTAAATAATCTTCAAACCATGTAATGGAAAGTATACTGAACTGTATGCTGAACTTGGCACCACTGTCAGCCTGAGCTCAGGAGAGGCAGAGACCGAGGTAATGTGGGCACAACCAGCTACCAGACCCTCAAAATGGTCCTACAAGCCAGACCTGCAATGTCCTCAGTGCATCAGTTCAGGAGACGCAACACTTTAAGGGAACAACACTAACCAGTGAAAGAAGAGAATTTCAAAGGGCTTCCAGTCCTTTCAGCACAATCCTGCCCCAACACTCACAACAAGATGTAAACGGTATCTTTCCTGTAGGAGTTTCCCTGGGGAATCAGCGTGAACACAAAGAAACAAGGAGTTTCACAAAGGAACATTTTTAAAGATAAAATAAAAGTGTGGCACAAAAAAGGAGGCTAATTATGAAGTCATAATGTTTAAAGCACTTCTCTTTCAATAGCAATGCTATTTGCTAAAATCTTACATTTTAATTTCATCTGCCTGAAAACTTCAGCCATGAAAGCTGCATAGTCACCAGACCACAGATAAATTTCTTGGGATAAGTCACAATTTTGCTTGATTGTTTAAGAGAAACCTTTGTTCCCTTTGTAATAACAAAATAGTAAGAATGAAAGGAATGAAGCATCAGCGTATGAAGCTGCACAGGCTGGAGAAGCACATAGGTGACACCTCTCTCCATGTAGAGGGAGACACCTCCCATTTAGAGGGAGGGAGACACCTCCCTCTGACCCATCTGTGATAAAATACTGGCACTCTGGCAGATCACCCTCTCCTCAAAAGATCCTACTCCAGAAGCTTTTTGTGACACTCAGTTCAAACACAAAAGTAGGGGAAGAGAGGAAGAAGAAGGAGTGGGAGGCATGGCAACATGGCTTTCATGGGATGCAGCATGCAGTGCTTATGCCTTTGCGAGGCCTTTCCTCTGGGCAGCCCAGGTGGGTGAGCTGATCCTCCCCTGGAGCAGCAGCAAGCCTGGAGAGCAGCCTGGTTTTCTCTTCTGGATCACTGATGCGTGCGCTGTTTCTGAAATGAAGTCCTTGGCCACAGAGCTCCCTTGGTTGCCTCATTTCACCCACCTTGCATACTCTGTGTGTGTGCTTTGAAAGTTTGCCACCTCCTGCGCTTGGCGGGCTCCCGGGGATTATACGACCGCATTGTTATCAACTGTTTTGTTGTTCTGGGAGGAGGTCATTGCATATTCCGACCGACTGGTTCCGTTCTCTTCTTTTCTCATTGGTTTCCTTGGGTGAGCCCACGTTTGGTGATGTACAGGCAGGGAAGGGAGAGAAGAAAAACAGAGATCAACATCCTCTTTGTCAATACAGATCAAAATCCAGGACATGTAGGGTACATAATAATACCACCAAACTTCTGTCTATTTTTCACATTCTGAACACAGTCCAAAGCAGCAGCTAATTTTGTCAAGTATCACAGTCCACCTGCAAGGTGACATGTCTGATCCTAAGGTGTCATGATGTGGTTTTGGTGTCCCCATGCTAGTCTGTTAATGGATACAGGTGTCCCTGTTGCATGAGATGAAGGCTGCTGGAAGGAATGTCTTCCACTGCCACCTGCATCTCTGGAACACAGGCTGGGATGCTGGGCTGGGTGGGCTCTGCCTTGGGGCAGTCATGACCTTCCTCCTCAGAGTGTCATATCATTCAAACAGGGGTGATGACCAGTCATGTCCACCAAGGACCCAAGTCCCTCACTGGCCCTGAGAACACCACTGTGCTCAGTCACTAGGAGTGGACTCATCTGAGCAGTGCAGGTATGTACACACCTGTGGTGACCACCCCAGACAATCTCCACAGCTAGTGGAGAAAAACAGGTGCTTTCAAACACAATTCAGAACAGCTTAAAGTGGATACCCAAAATATGTCAGACGCTTTGTGCCCAAGGCACTTGTGTTTCCCTGCACTGTCAGTAAAGGCAGGCTAGTCTGCTAGCCCAGATAGAGGTGTCTGTGTTCTAGGGGTCTGAGCTAGAGACTGAAACACGGTGCCTGCTGTGACCTGCCAGACCCAGCACCATCGCCTTCTTGTTTTGTTTAGTGGCCACTCCTGCTATTTGCTAACAGAGTCCAGGATCACTGTTAATTGTGAGAAAAGTCAGGAAATTCTCAACAAGTGCAGGGAGCTATCAAGCATCTGTACATTACAGAGCAAAATAATTTATTTAGGATTTTATAGTTACTCTGAAAAGGGACACCTGAGCTTAAGTCCTATAACAGACCATGTTCCATGGACATGGAACAGACCACTTCCCCCCACAACTTCCCTTCTCAAAAGTGGCTTAACTTGAAGCTTTAAACATAGTAGGAGGAAAAAAGCTTTGTGCTTTCCACACGGATATTTCAGACATGAGTGTCTTGAGTTTAAGGTGTTCCTGTGGGCAAAAAGAGGACCAGATACATGTACTACAACAATCATTCTGTGCTATTGTTCTCATCAATGTTTAACAAAACAAACAGCAATTATTACAAAATGGTTAATGATATTTGATTTCAGCAAAGCATTAATGAAAGCTTTATGGAGAGTGATTACAGGTAGGTAAATTTGTTTGCTTGTAATCTCAAAGAAAATACTTCTGATTGTGATATTTTGTGCCTCTCTACCTGGTAAGAGTTAAAGCTTGTTAATATTAGTCATGACTGCAGCTATTAGAGAATGGAAATGGAAAAGGAGACTAAGAGTTAAGGAGACTGAGGGCTTTGATAAACTGTTTTTCAGTGCTCAACATGCAGCGCCTGTCTGAATCTGAAACAAGGTCATGGGGTCTTTCTTCTGAGACACTGAAAGCACACATCCACCACGCCACATCCCTGACAGGAAGAATGGGGAATCTGATGGCAGTGCTTATTTCTTGTCAGGGCAGGAAAAATGGAGTGGCTGTCTACACATCTCTGCTGCTTTCAAAAATTCTTTTGTTTTTTTTTTCTCTCAGTTCCAAACCTATCAATAATTTAAAAATGAAGACATTTTGGCCACTTTTACTTGCTGTTTTTCTCCTATTTACTCCTTCTTTCTTTGGTCTCCTATGTTTCTGCCCCTCTCCAGTTCCATTTTCTTTTCCTAACTAGACTTTTTCTTTCTTTATGTTAAAAAATGTCTTCCTCTCATTTTTATCTACATTTTTACATTTTCTAGTAGTGATTTTAAGATGCAGTGCTTCAGCTGTCCTGAAATTTGCACTCTCCCTTCCCCAGGCTGGTGTCCCAGCACAGACCTGGGTGGATTGGTGAGATCTCTCTGCAGACCCTGCTAGACAGATTGCCAGGAATGTCACACCACTGGCACTTGCATGCAATGGAAGAGTATTTTTTCAGAGTCTGCAAAAAGGGGAATGGAGATTTTATCAAGGTTCTGCTTCTGCCTTATCAATTGCTCAGGGTTAGTGCAAGCAAAACAAAGCACTTATTTTCCTGAGTCTCAATGAAAAGACTATTGTTAGATGCAAAAGTTCAGGCTTGGAGACTGCTCTGCTTAACTCCTTCTCTCCATTTGTTTTCAAATGCACAACAGGCAGGGATTTGGGATCAGACTTGCCCCAGGTACACCATTTAAATCACTGGCTTGGCACACTGGTATGCACTTGTCACCATGATGAAATTGGCCCATGTATTTAGATAGACAAGGTCATTTTGGCTTGTTGTGATTTTTCAAGTGACCTCTTGCATTAGGGCATTGGCTCTCTGTGTGCCACTAGTTCTGAGCCACTAACTCTTTTTACTCCAATTTTTGTTCACTGTTGAGATCCAAGCATGCAAAGTTTCTTGCACACCAAAGAGAACCCTTTTATCCTATTTTCTGCCTACTAAGCCAAATTGTGCATCATCTTCCAAAGTGTAATGCTCCAAGCCCCTTTTCAGATTATAAACTATGGACACACATTTATGTATTTCCATTCCAGGGCTGCTCTTGATTGGTTAAGGGATGTTTCAAATTAGTGAGGAAATGAGTAGGGAACTATTCATGGCTGTGACATACTCACTTGGTGGCAGGTGAAACAGGCTTTTCACTAATAAGTGGTTTGCATTGTTTTACAGTATAATTTGCTATACATTGTTTAGCAAACAAATTGGGTCTTCATGCCAAACATCTGTCAATGAAACTCTGGCCATGCAACTCTGTACAGCTTAGCACATGCCTGAAATGGTGCCTCAGAGTCCATAATGACCTCTCCACCATGCATGCATTAACTTGTGCGAGTCCTAAAATCAAGAAAGCATCAAACAGCTGTTTAACAGTGTATTTCACACATCAAGGTAAAATTTGAGATGAAGTTCTGATCACATTATACATCTTATTTATCAAAGAATTTCATACTGGCTTGTCACTTTGGCTTGTACCAATCCTCTGCAGAGTCCTGGACAAAGGTCAATGTACCGATGCACATTCAAACACAATTTTTATGTTCTATGTTTAGAAAATTTTTTAGAGGAAACATAGTTTTTGGCCCTTTATCATGTCTAGTCACAAAACTTAGTTTGTATATTTGACAAAACCCTCCTTGCCAGCTTTGGCTACTGTGTCAATATGGCATAGGCTTACTGTTTATCAGACAATTATATGATAGAGTATTAGGAGAGGGCTTCACCTCACGTCCCATTTGTAGACACTCCACTATGGCTTCACAGATAAAATCAAGTAAAACCAGAGCAGACTACTCATTTAATCACGACTTTATCACACCTCATTATAGGCTTAATAAAGCTTTGAGAAGAATAAGATCACTTTGACATGGGAACAGAACTTTTGTCCAGAACTGTAAGCTGCAAGAGAGTTTAAAACTCCCAGTGCAATCCACATTTCATACACTTACAGGTGCTTCATGCTTGAAAGGGATGAGAGTTTAGAATAAGACCTGATTTCATAAGACAGCCTGAGTATTGCAAACCTGTTTCTGCCAATTACCTCCATAGCAATGTCTCTGTTGAGTGCCAGAGCATCCAGCCCAGCATCTGGGAAGGCTGGGTTCCAAGGAAATCCAATTAAGCTAGGAAGGGGTGACCTTGGGCTGGCAGCAGAGACATGCCAGGATCTCAAATTCACCTCCTCCTGGGGTTCCCACACCTGACTCAGCACTGCCAGGAGACACCTGTCTCCACTGGGGGATTTGCTGCCCTGGATTACTCTCTGGGGAAATACATATCCTATTTCTTCCCAAACAGCAATAGAGGGTCATTCTTCTTTTCAGGTATAGTTAGAGAAGGAAAGACTGGTTTTTTGGTATACATTGTTGGAGGGGATGACCAGTTCTCAGAAGTTCAAAGTGAAACTTCATTCTTCGCTGAGCAGTGGTACAAAACTGTAAATTGTAAAAGCCAACTCAAAAAATCCCTCTCTCTCTACGTATATCCATGAAAGACTGCACTGTATGGGTATCAGTATCAACTTTTTTTTACCAAAGATTTTACCAAAGGTGAAGGCTATGAGACATCTCTGTACTGTCTGTGCACAATTTGTGCCAATGTAAGGGGTGCCCATGCCAAAAATCCCTTTGTGTTTTCAGTTCCTCTCAGGAAGGTGCCTTTAGTAGCATGTAAAGAGCTTGTCTCTCTCCTGATTGCTGTTTCACTCCTGAACAAAGTTCTCTGGGCAGCTCCATTTGGCAGCCCCATTTCTGGTGCTGGCATGTGCTGGGTTGAGTGCCAGTCTCTGGGGCAAAGTGGCTGAAGGGAGAAGGCAAATCAGGGAGCTATTTCACGTGCATATGCAGTAATCTCAAAGCTCTTCTCCATAACCATATCTCATTAGCTATCAACACACAAAAATATCAACCTTCAATAAAATTAGGTCTCATACAATACACCCATTTGCTTCATAGGATTGGTCTATCCTCAGGGGACATATAAATAGAAATACCCAGAAATATCCGAGCTACCTATATACCAGTAGAGATCAAGCTGCAGGGGCATCTTCCTGGGTTACAAAAAGTTGTCCAAGAATCAGGGTAGATATTTGGCCAGTTTATTTCCACTCAGCTTCACCTCCAGGGCCAGGATGCTAGCAGTACCTGTGGCAGCTCTGCAGAGAGCTCCAAGCTAGACTTCACTTCTTGAAGCCCAGACATGATGATGTGTGGGCTACAGTCACACTTCAAATACATCCCTATTTAGCAGACAGGAATGGAAGAATACATTTTGTCACGTTATTCAATTACTAGACCATCACTCTGCATAATCTGAATGTTTACAAGAACATAAAGAACATGAATGGAGGCTGTTTACAGCTCAGTACTGGGGGAGTTCATCGAACAACTGTTTGATTCATGCTGGCCTCAGTCATCAGAGGGGAATCACCTTCCATGAGAGCAAGTGGTGGGACAAGAGAAATTGCTTCCTAAGACTGGTTTGTGAACAGGACTCCTGCTGGAGGAGCTCAGTGCATTGACAACAGTTGCCTTCAGGGACACAGCCATTAAATTTGTGTGCAACCACACACAACCAGCCTTGCTGGCCAGCCTGGTGCTATGGCTTAGACATATGGGGCTCATGTTGGAGGAGGACACTTCTCTGGTGAAAATCTTCAGAATCATGGAAGGAGTCACATTCTGATTTCCACCTTTCACTGTCTCAGAGACACGTGAAAAAAAATCAGACTGGGTACATTTTATTTGACAATGTGAAGACAGAAGTCAAAGAAGAAACCCTAAGGATGAAAATTCTCCGGAACCTTAGTTTTTCTCTATTAAATTAGCTAATGGCCATATGTGACCATCTATCTGTCCAGAAAACAGGCAGTACACTATTCATTACTCGTAGGAAGAGGTTACTGGCTCTACTGCCTCCCACATACAAAGCAAATGTTTTACAGTTATAATAAAAAGCAGCTCCATCTGGACAACTTTTAGCAACACACTCACTACAGCTCAGTGTTTGTCTCCTAAGGCTTTTACATGTATCCCCCATATTCCCATCTCCACTCAGGTTACACAGATAGTCCAGCATCTAAAGCACCTACAAACTGTCTTGTCCCAGTGTTTATTACTTTTTATCACAATATATGCTTTTTTTACTTACTCTTCCAAACTAGAAAGTGTTATAGATATCTTGGATGATATTACTTGCAGCATTTGAAAGAACTATGTCTATTGGGTTATCTTCAGTTTTAGACATTTGATGGAGTTCTCCTTCCTCAAGCTGCGCTGCCCCTTTGCCCCAAATAAGAACTCTTGTATGAATCAGAAAAGGCCATTCTTTCCCTAGAGACCTTTGAGTACTTCAATCTTAGCCAAACTGAACCAGTGGTCAGATGATAAATAATTTTTACAAGAGCAAGTAATTATACAATTTTTAACATCTTCAGACCTTGTCTGTCTGTCTTGTGTGGAGAGGGGGAGGAAATCTGTGCAAGTGCTCTATATAGTGCTAGGATGATTATGCGAAAAGGGAAAGTCTCTTTCACAGCTCTGGAAATCATGTTGCAGGATAGCTTGACATAGCTCCAACATACCAACTCCCAAGGAGAGCTTCTTCTCTTCTGACTGCTCACGTGGATGTATTTTAGCCTGTGATTTACAGCTAACGCAGCTCTGCCTCACAGCCAATTTTAGCTGACCAGCTTCTGGAGGATATTTAAGCCCTGCTGGCATGTGGGCGATTTCTGTTTTGGGCTGGTTCACACTCCAATTCCCCTCTCTGTGCATGGATTGAGCCTTGGCTGAGTGTTTCTCTCATGGAAAAACAATCCATACTGCTGGGCAGCCATTCACCAGCACTTAGGAGGCTCCCTGGGCTGGTGCACTCGGGCTGCAGAGCACGGGGGCAGATCTCTTCCTGCAGAAGGGCGGCTCTCTCAGCCCAGTCACTCTGGGCACGTCTAAAGGCAGGATCTGGACTGTTCAGATTGCAAGTAATTACAGCAGATTGCTGAGCCACATGTGAAATTTTAGAAGTGGAATCTAGCCTCCATTTATTTTCAGCAGTGCAAAGTCAGAGTAATTCCACAGACTTTGTTGGACTTGAGGAGGATTTGTTCTGATGTTACACAGGAAGAAGATCTGTCCCTGGGAGACAAAGGTGATGGATGCAATCCCATTTCCTACCAAGTCTTCAATTAAGCTAACTTCACAATTATGCTCCTACATGAAACCAATCTTAAGGAAGAGAAGCAGCTTTATTATTATGATGCTGGACAATTATCTGACATAATTGATAAAAGTACTTTCAGTGACCCCTCACATAATAACCCACTCTTTGCATTCCCTCTAATAATCTTTAAAAGGTTTTATTGACTGAGGAATATTACAGCTGACATTATCCATTGAGTAGAATACACTGTCAATATGTTTTGATTATAAAAGGAGAAAAATGAATGGGACTAATGTAAAAAAATGAACTCATAATGCCAGCTTTTCATACTGGCAAAATGTTACTAAACAAGATAAAAAATAAATTTAAAAATTAATTAAAAAAAAAGACATTCAATGCATGAAATAAAGGCACTTTGAACAAAGCCAAATCATGTCTGCAGGATGGTCATGGCCATGGCTGTGCCTGGCAGTGGACTGTGCCCTGGCAGTGCCCTTTGGGGATGAGCTGGGCACGCTCCTGCTCCTCAAAGGCCTGTCCTGGTGCACAGCAGTGCAGGCAGCTGAGGCACAGTCACGGAGCTCAGTTCATGGTGCACCCACCATGCTCTGCTAAGCACTGCAGGACCAGCCTGGGATTGAAAAATGTATGCTCCACACAGAAATATGGGATTATTTGTAACTCTACATGGCATGATCTGCCCCCACAAAACTGAGACATACATGTTCTCACAGGTGCTGGCATGAGGGCAACAAACTAATCTGCCACTCTGTAATACAGTAACACCAGTGGAAACTCAAACCTAGAGCTCCCTCTTAGTGCTTTAAAATTCTCTACACCTTCTGGAACAGATTGAACAACTATTCAATGCTTGCTATCTTCAAAGAGCTTAACAAACATTAACTAGGACAACTGGAAAAACATTAGAAGGTGTCCTTATAAAAACATGTCCATATTGGAAGGGAAAGTGGAGGAGGAAAAAAAGAACAGGAATTCCCTACCATGTTTGCAAAATGAATGTCTGTTGATGGCTGTGCTCTGGGTCAGGGTGGGCACCAGTACTAGAAAGATGTGGGCTTGAAATAAGGGACAGAGAGAGGAGATGAGCCAGGGCTGCTCCTTCCTGCTCTCTTGCTCTCTCCCAAGGACAAAATTCCCCTCATCAGTCAAGTGACTTTAGAAACTGACATTCCAGGCAATGGACTTTTCCATCCCCCAAATTATGGCACTTTGTGTCCAGATATTTTGCTGAATGCAGATAACTACCTTGCCATTTAATCACTGTCAAACATAGGCAACAACTTGAATGATGGAAGAATGAAGAATGAAGCTACTGCTGTTTCACAGAATCATTTAAATATAATTTCACAACATTATTTGAATAGTATGATAAATTTCTGCCGAAATGAACAAAAATTCTTTGCAGATCTTCTGTTACAAGAAGAAGAGTGTCTGCAACACAAATAAATGCAAGGAGCTGAGAAGAAAATTAAAATTCATAAAATTAACTGACCTTTGAAGCTATCTACATCACTTTGCATTTGAGGCAATCTGTCTCTGCCTTCAACCAGACTGAGACCACTGATTTTTCATGCAGCTGCTTCTGGCTTTCTCTACTCACAATGAAGAGTCTTCACAGCCAGACCCTGCTCTTTGCAGGATAGATGCAAATATAATGTCCATGCACTGCAGAGGATGGTCCCAGCCTTCCCATGCTCCAGGTGTGCAATGGGACAAGTCCGTGGAGAGACAGAGAAACCAGCAAGTCCTGCTCACGTTGATGTCCATGCAAAGGTTTGGTTTTGTGCAGCTTTTGTAGACTATTGTAACTGGGGACAATTTCTGAGGAAGAATTTGAGTTCAGCCAGTCTCCACACTGGCTTCTCAGGGCTCAGAGCAAGTGAAGGAAAGAAACTACAGCTCCAGCTGCTTGGGAGTATTAACATTTTTCATAAAGGCTTCATGCCACTTCCTCAAAAAGCAGACATTGAAGGCAGCAGAATTTCTCCACGTGGGTGGAGAAATTTTCATGGCCTCTTTCAAAGGCTGGAATGAGGAACAACCCTATTTTCCCACTCCTACCTCTCACACAGCTGGGACCAGACTCTTTACATACACCTGTTCACACACATCAGACCCCTCTGTCCTCTCCATTACCTGGCATTAGCTTGGGGCATGGATGTTGTGATGCCGATCCCCACGAATGATCTCTGACATGGCTAATTAGCCAACAGCTCCCCAAGATGGGCAATCTAGCAGCATCATTCTCCAGCCCAGCCACGCCACAGGGGGTGGCCGTGTGCCTGCTGACAAGGGGGCTCTGGAGTGAGGGCAAGGCAGGGGTGCCATGGGCAGGGACTATCCCAGCAGATACCATGCTCTCCCACAGCAGCTCTGCCCACGCTGCCCCAGGGCTCGTCTCCCACCACCGCAAGGCTCTCAAGCGGGAGCTGAGCGCTGCTTAGCAACCCCACAGCACGAGCAGTGCTGAGCACTGACTACAGGGCTGTGGACAAGGAGGGACAGAGGCAGCAGGAATCAGACTGTGCAGCCCCTCAAGCAGTGGCAGCACAGCTCCAAGGGGCTCAGGTGTGCCTGTGGGTGATGTGCACCCCGTGGGTGTCACAGATGTGCAGAGGGGGACCCTGTCTGGGACTTTGCTCTCTGGACAATGCATCTGTGGGCAGCAAACAGCAGGGCAAGGTGAGGGGGTGTGAGATGTGATCTCCCTTCAGCTGGGACCCCCAACACCAACTCAGCTCACCAGGAGCTGCAGTTGTTGAGCCAGTGGAGAAGTCAGTCAGGTTTTACTGCTTGTACTCAAAATGCACTGCAAAACCTTTGCAGAAATAAGGGGCAATAAGGCCAGCAAGGAAGTTTCCATGAGATTATTTTTGTGCACAGGGAACTTCTGGGTGATAAGGAGCTGGAGCATGGATCTACACCCCCCACCCTACTACCATGGGTACAATTTTCTCTGAGTCATAAAAATATTGAGACTGCAGGCTGCTGGGTTCTTGCAGGTCCTAAGCTCAGTCATAAACTCAGATACTCCAGATAATCAAGACAGAAAGTTTATTCAAATGTCTCTACACACTGTGCTGGGTATGCCACAGACACAGCTTTGGCTTTTCACCCACTTGGTCAGCCACAAGCACCCTCATCAGCTTGCAAAAAGTATGACTGGCTAAAAAATTAAATGAATGCGTAAGAAAAATATATTTGTCTTTAGGAAAAAATGCAATAAAAACATCATGGTGAGCCTTGCATCTCTCCTATATGCTTCAAAACTCTAGTATTAACTTGTTTCTTCTATTTGTGTTGAGGTAAATCAGGAATGCTGCAACCAATATAATGAGACCAGCATGAGCATTACATTCTGTCACAAGTATGTAAAATCCACCCATGGCTATCAGAGTTGCATTGAGGCAGTAACTCAGCAATGCTTGGCTGTATGGGTAGACTTCTGCCCATTCAATGTGGCAACTGCATCCGCAGTAGGAAACAGAAAAAATGGCAAGTTTGTTTCTGGTTACACTGAAAAATTCATTTGTCACATGGCACATCATAATTCTCTACAGATTTCTGTTGGCACCTTTGTCAATATATCACAAATTAGGAGTAAACAAGTGCAAAATGATCCATAAGAGACTTTTCTCTGAAACAACTGGACCACTTGTTTTATGCTAAGGACTCAACCTCTTGGAGGCTTTCAGTGTTCCTGGCTATGAGAAACAGTGGAGCATTTAATCCATTTATGACCACAAACTTTCTCCCTAGCAGAATTTGTGAGTTTGTATAACTTAGAAGAGACAGAGCAATCCTGCCCTACAACAGTTACAAAAACATGTGGTACTTACAAAAGTCTTTGACAGCACTGGAGAGCAGATCCTTCTGCTTTTCTGACCAACACATTCTGCACAGACAGGAGCAAAACAAACTGCTCTGCACAGCAGTGCCCATGTGGCTTGGCTGAGCCATCTCTCCAAGTAAAAGGCTATTTTATCCACTTCACTCATCAGCCCTTGAACTGTCAAAAGAGTCTAACAAGTAGTTGCAATACTTTTGATATTCTACTTTAAAAAATTACACCAATCCTTCTCCATCTTGATGTACCCAAAAAGATCAGGCAGCACACACTACCAGTCCCCTGTCCAAAATCCCCACTGATGCTACTGAATCAGCAGAATAAATACAGCAGAGCTCTGGCCTCGAGTCAAGCTGTAAAGCTCTTCAACAGCTTGTCTCATAAATACAAACCTCAAAAGTTGCAAACCAACATCCAGACTTCAATACTGCTTGGTAGAACAATTGATTTTCCTTGTATTAGCACTCAGTTTTCACCAAGCAGTGATTTTACGAACTCATTTCTTGATGATTGAAAAATGGCATCTCCTGCAGAAAGATTGGTTGCTCAGGGCATTTAAATTGTCTTTAGTAGATCATCTGCAGCATCATTCCAAGGATGGGAGTCAGTTCACCACTGGGAGATGATTGGGCATAGAGGGAAAGCAACACATGGGGATGTTGGGCTTTGGTTAGAGGTGACAGAAGACCTGGACAGTGGTGTTCAGTGGTTGATAGTCCTGTTGCTGATAAACATCAACATTCAGACTGTGGATCAGGCCACAATGCAAAGATCTTTCCTTACTTTTCCAAAATATTCAAGTCTGCCTTTTCCTCAGCTGCCCTCAGTAACATTCCTGGGGCCTTTCTATGATTCTTAGGGATGACTTAGGGATTGATCCCTTTTGCAGACCTGATCTGGTCTGGTGCCAATGAATTGCATCAAAGGCACAGAGATCTGCCCCCACAGACCTTCTTCTTCCCTTTGGGCATCTCCCACTCAAACAGTAGTTCTAAACGTATCCTTTCCACCAACTATCTCACTCTATCTTCTGAGTAATTACTGTTTTTCCCTTCATCTGCAAGGAATTAAGGCACCATTTCAGTACAAACTCCTCTAAAGTGTCAGGGAGAATAGGAGAGATGAACAGTTTCAATTCACCTTGACCTGTCTGTCATCAGTCATGCTGTGAATTGCTCTTCAAAGCAATTAAGTACATTTAGGATTCTGTCTTCTTTGCTCAGGCTAAAAAACCACTGTTTTGTTGCAATTAATACTGATTTTGGACTAGACAATGCTTAGTCTCAGTGGCTCATAGGAGATAACCATGTAGAGGACTACACAGCTCTTTCTCTTCAGGGGAGTGAGTGGTACAAAACTGGCTGGGGAAAAAGTGCAGGGCTATGACCCTTTTTAGTGGGACATAAATCCCTGCGCAATGGGGCACCCTCACCACAGCCCCCACTGCCAGTTCTTGGCCTCCTTAGAAAGTCTCAGTGTCTTCCCCTTGCAGGTATCTTGTTAAACAAAGCCAAATTTCAGAACCTAGCTTCTGCTTCTGAAATTATGCAGTATACAGGGGCCATAAATCATACACAAATTATAAGCATCCTAAAAATACCTGAGCATTGATTTTTAAGACAGTTTAAATATGACTTGTCATTTTATTTCAGTACAATATTTTCTTCCATTTAATTATTATTTGAACTCAGCACCTCCTTAAGGAAGTGCCTATGTAGGCATTTGTGGCACCTTTTTCTCAAACTATGGGACACACATAGAAGTGGCTCCACAAAGTTAGAACAGTGGATAAAAGGTATATCATGTAAAGCTTGGCTATTATCAGCCCACTTTCCCTGCTGATCTAGCAGGAGGGCTGGCAGCAAACCCTGCAGTACATCTGAGAACAGATGGACCCATCCCACCTGAAATCCAGCACAACCAAGGAGCCACATCACCAGGCACAATGACCTGCTCATGGGTCATCTCAGACCATAGGGCTGTTCCAGAGATACTGAGAAGATATTTTTCACATATTTGAAAGCCATCTGAAACACTCCCTGATAGGTTGAATAGGTGGCACATCACTTGTCATAAAGACCAGGATGCTCAGCTTTGCTTTCCCCTTCGAGGTTTGACAGATGACTCTGTTATCTTAATTTTATACAGGGAACCAGGGATTTATTTTTCCCTTTTATGTAAATATCTTACTCCCCTCACAGACACTGACACACCAGTGAGCTGCAGAAATAGGATTACACACTGCATGTCCCGCTCTCCCCCATCTCACTTGCTTATTTACCAAACAACTCTCGCTAATCCTCTTTACTGTGTTTACTTCCCTCTTCCCTCTAGTCTTAGTGTCTTAGGTATCTTAGATTCAGGTACTTGCAGATGTTAAAAAAAAGCTTAAGAGGCAGTCACCTCTAGAGCTGATTAAAATCAATTGAATTCCACTGATTGTTTTTGGATCTGCATTGATTTACACCAGATGAAGGTTTGTTAGGGCTGCTGGCATTCACGGTGCACATTCCCAAACCAAAAACCCACATAATACTGAAATAATCTGGTTTTCTCCACCCTGTGTTAGTTTATGGATTGTCTTTAGACCGCCTGCTTTTACTTCTGGATTACAGTATTTGGGGAAAGAGAATGGCAGGTTTTCACAAAGACATGGTAGAGAATGACTTGGAAGCATTCTAGATTTTGAAGCAGTTATTCATCTGCTCTTTCTATGTGCTAGAGAAATCACTAGTTGTGAGATCACTTTTTTATCCATGAAATGTGTGGAAAAGTCCCACAGCTTACATTGAGGCTGAGCCTCTGACAGTGATTAAGCCTGTCCTAGAAATCTACAAATGTCACAGATGGTGCTAACTGACTATTGCTATTTTTTTTCTGATGTGCTATGGAAAATATTCTTAAAAGAAAATCTAAATTTTTTTATGAAGTGGAAATACCCCTCTAACACCAAGACCATAGAAAATAGCTATTTCTCTACTGCCAAACTGAGGGTGCTTTCATCATGTAGCCATGCTGCAGCCCAACACAATATCACATGTGGTCTCCTCTGGTGCTAGATCCATGCAGCAGCACGCATCTGTACCTTGTGCGCCAGTCATGTATGTCCAGTGCTGCTGTCACCAGCAACACACAAAGGAAATTAAAAAGTTGCTTGAAGCACCTTTGAACTATCACTTCATATGTATCTTCCCAAAGTTCAACCCATCTGGGTATTAAAGTTGATGGATGCAACTTGGTGAAAGTTCCCTCACAGACCAGAGAGGTCAAATCCATTCACTGGATGGATTTCAGCATTTCTTAGGACCATTTCATATGGAAGAATCTGAGCGTTTCCAGGGTGGATGCAGAGATGGAGGTGGAAATGTATTTGCTCGGTTCTGGTAGTTATTATATACAAAGAAGCACCAATCCATGAGGCTGTATTTTATTACAAATCACTTTAGTGCCCAAAGTTGGTGACACATTGAAGTTTTAGCTTTTATGAGGGAAAACAGACTACCCCAGAAGACACAGTTTATATATAGATTGAATAAAAACACAGTTGAGTTATGATACCTCGAGGTCACCGCCTCTCTTCCTGCTACAGAAAAGCAGACATAAGAGACTTTGACTGGGTCTGGCCCTTTGAAACCAGTAAATGAGATTTCAACTTAAGCACAATAGGATTTTTCTTTTTCTTTTTACTCCAAATTTGATTCTTATGAAAGTGAGGGATTAATACTACAAAGCCAGACTCAATGCAAATAAATCCCTGCCTGCACTTTGCTACTAAAGCCTTTAACCCTTGTCACACCCTGTAACCAGAGGACTGCTGTAACTTCACTCCTCAGCACCTCTCCAGTGGAGGGAGGAGATAGATTTGTCAGAGGTGCTGCAGTGACAGAGGTCCCAGTTGCAGGAGATGTGCAGGAAGGAGGGCCCAGGAGGAGAAGGGCAGAGGAGAGCTGGGGATGAGGAAGGACAGGGCAGAGCATGGTTATGGGGCCCAGAGCTGGGAACACACTGGAGGAACTCTTGGCTTTTGCGTCACCCAGATTAATCCCCTTCTCTTCCTCTAGTCACTTCAACCTTCCAGCAAAAAACAGAGGGAAGGATTTCTCACATTAGCTAAAGCCAATTCAGCTCAATGATATGTAATAATACTGTGTGGAAGCCAGAGATGCTTTTCTTGTGAAGCATCTGATCTCATACCCAGCATATATTGACAGATATCTTTTACAGTGGATCAAGAAATCTGAACTACTGGGGAATGCTGCCAGGCCCTTCAGGGCATTCTTTTAGCAGAACTGTCTTAGCAAGGACTCATTGATGAAAAGAAATGCTCTAGTTGCCCTGTAAAATTATAATTAATACGATTTTCTTTCATAGCTGTCCATTCCACATCTGAGCAGTTTTCAGCTTAGCATTTGTCAGCAGTGTGAATGTCAAAAATAAGAAGATCTAAGAGGAATTTTCACTCTTCTCTGAGACTAATGCCTGTTCAAGCAGCTGACTTGTAGGTTGGTATTCATACTGTTGACAAATAATGGGTGTCCTCATCAAGAATGAGTATTATTTTGCACTGAAACAAAGCGTGAGACTGTATGGGAATTCCCCAAACCTTTGCAAGACAGCTCTAAATTTGTCTCTTTTAATTTAATTTCTGTTCCTCCCATCTATGGCTCCTATCTACCAGCATCACAGCAGATTTGAAAAGCAGTTCCTCGTGAGGCACAAGCTGCCCTGGAGAGTTTCTGCTCTCATACAGACACTTTGCAGCCTTGACACAAATCATTCACAATTTGGCAGTGGGTGCAAATTGACAAATACAAATGAGTAGCAATGGTAAACCAGAAACTGCTGGTGAGTGTGAGAAGTGTGAGACTTTGCACCGTTACCAATTCAACTGGATGCCAATCTGAGTCCTCCAAAGATAATTTTTTGAAGTGCAGCTGTTAGAGTGAAAGCTTTCCAGCTCCCCCAAAATAATAAACATTCATTTTAGCTAAACTAGAATAGCAAAAATACTTATGCAAATTTAATAAGATCTAAAATAGAGACTTTCTCTTCTTGCTGGAATTCTCCCTTTCAGATGCTCTTTCAAATCCTACATAAATTTTTCAACAACCACAAAACACATCCAATGCTCCACCATTGTGATATCCCCACCAAGGCTCAACAAAAATCTTGCATTCATGTTGCATGCACATAATATTTTTCATGAAAAGTATTTTTACTTATTTTCCTTTTTCCCTCACTCCAAAATATTCTCACTCAGAAATCAGGAAGTTCAAAAAAGCTGTCACTTAATCCAAGCTGAGATTCAGATGTCACTGCAGTGTCTCACGACAGCTATGGATGGCAATCCTGCATTCTCTACTGCAGGCTGGGTCACCTGCATGTACCAACAGCCCCCAGCCAAGACCCTCACAGTGTAAAACTGTGACACCACAAACACTCAGATGTGGGATATTGTCAGAGTCATGCTAAAAACAATAGAGGAGAAATGAACCTTCATCCGTCTGGCCTACAATTCCCACTAATTACTTTCTCTTCTTAATCAACCCTTTGGACTTGCATTTGGAACCTTAAAATGGAAATGTTAAAGTTTTGACCTTTTCCACCAGAAATATAAATTTTTATTTAAGAAATTATTTTCACTCATATTTTTCTGTGTAACTGAAGTCAATATTTCTTAACTACTTGAGGCCTAGGCAAGTGCAGCTATTGCAAAGACAGTGGGCTGAAATGGCCACTACACACTGTTGTACATAGGCTTCACAGAGACTTTTACACTAAGAGAGAAAGGTTTTGAATTTCATCTGTAGGTTATAATTTTGAAGCAAGAATAAATTAGAAGTACAGTCTCCAAATGAAAAACTACACCTATTACCGTAGATTTTGAGTTATGAGAGTTTACATTAATTTGAAATGCTAAAATTAGTAATGGACCTGGGCAAAGAATCTCCCATGCCACATGTAAATTTTGATCATTACCAGAAGTAGTGTTCAAATACAAGTAGTACAGTGTTTCCTACCTCTATTCTTGGCCAAGCCAAAGCTCTCCACGTTCACCAGCAACCTGCAGCAATTTGTCTTTGGGCAAGTTGTTATTAATCTGAACAATGTAGCTCTGTCCTGTTTCTAGCGCTTCCCTTCCTTATGCCCATGACTGCATTGAACTACACCCTTTACACATGCAGGATATGGTACATGAAGTGACTTTCCGATGAAAACACACACTGGCTACAGGATGCATTTTGCCTTTTGGATGCCTTTAAACTAAACAAGATACCATGAGCCAAGTATTGGGCCTTTAAACTAAACAAGACATCATGAGACAAGCCTTGGGTCAGGCTCTGTGAGCCTGCCCTGCCCTAAGCACAGTAAAAGCTTCTGGAGCCTTACCTTTTTATGGCTTTGTAGCAAATGATGACAACTACAAAGAGGAACACTAGTGTGGCACAGCATACTGCAATGATAATAATCAGGCCTGGCCACCAGGTCTCTTCAGTGGGACAAAAGGTAGACTTGGGAGCTGTAAAAAGAGAATGGAAAAATACATTAATTCTCCCAAATCAACAGGGTATTAACAATTATGCTTCAGTCACTCACACAGTGGCACTACACCAGGATCTCAGATACATGCAAAGATGTTATTTCACATTTAGGACCCATTTCTCTCTTTTCCCCAGCAATCAATTTCTCTTATTGGTACCAAATATTTCTTGTCACAGTCCCCAGATGACCAAGTTCTCTGTGTCAGTGTTATCTACAACCTGGTACCCAGCACGAAGGAGAAAGGCTCAGCTCTGCTACCCGAGGGAAACATCATCTTCCTCTACATTCACCATCTTCAGCTGCATCAGATTTAATTTTAGAGAGGGATATTATGCTGATGAGAGCATGTTTTCAAACCCCATTAGGGGAGGTTAGTTGGGAGCCAAAGCAGTGCCTACCAATCCGTATTCTAGCTAATATTACTGCAACCTTGGAGTGAGGAAGGGGGTTTTATTTTAAAAGAATATGAGTTCTATTACATTTACTAATTGCTTTCAGAGTATTATAGTTGACAATCTTATTTTCCTTTACACTACCTTGAATTCTAAGCCAATTGTCAAGATATGTTAACATCAAGAAAAGTTAACTTGTGGAAATATAAGCTGCTATTATCATCATCATCATCATCATAATTATTATTATATTTTTCTTATTACATTTAGGGCTAGAATTGTCTATTTAAGTACTACTCAAAACAAGAAATATTTTGTATCTGGTGACATTTAGTTAAAATATTTCCCTTCAGGGCTATGTTCCTTTTCCCATGCTTTGAGGGGACACATTTCCTGAAGGATGGTGAGTAACAGCCAATGCCTAGAGCAGTATCAGTGTATTGCAGAGGGAGGAGAGAGCCTAAGTACAGCCTCTGCAACCATGTAAATTCCATGAGAATTTTGGTCACCTTAAGTGACATTTAATAATGAATCAGTTGGTGAGACTGTCTTTATCTATATTCTCAACTAAGTAGGTGAGAGAATGAAATACAGCAAAAGGCTCTTTTATGAGTCTCGTTGTTTAGCTCAATATTCTGGATGTCCAGTACACATCACAAAGAGCTGCACAAGATAAAATGCCATCAGTCCAGTATCATTTATTGTGATCTGACATCTCCTCTGTCTCCTGTGTTTGATTAGGAAAGATACACATACACTTAGATTGTCACTCAATAGATTAAATAATGAATGACACAATTCCTGAGGAAACTTCTTTTTTCCGATTGCAAGATGTATAGAGAAGTTGGCAACATTCACCCCAAGGAATCTAAAGCAGCACCTTAGGAAAAGACTAGGTAAAGAACTATAAGAAGCAATTAAAGTATTAAGCCCAATAGCTTGACAACTAGTGGTTCCCAGCTTCCTCCTTGGAAATGTTCACTTCTAGAGTGCCCCAGCAACTGAATTTCTACTTTATTACTATGTGAGTTAAGAAAGTCTGCTTTCAGTGGGTGATGGAACTATTTACTGTGTTTTGGTAAAGCTAATGATTTTAATATTCTCTGGAAGTTTTCAGTGTTGTTAGATTCGAGAACAGAATGCATTTCAAAGATGACAAAATGTTTGCATGAAGGAGCAGGCAGTGTCAAGGTCAACTCTACCCTTCAGGTGCTGCCCTGAAAAACACAAAAGGGAGCAGTGAAGTGAAAGGAAAAACACTGATCAGCAGGTGCCATGTAAAATTTGATGAGGGCACTGAAGATGGGAGAAGTGGGGCTATCCTTCTCCAGCCCTGGTTCTTCTTCAAATGCAGGATCAACCAAACTAGTCAGAAAGCACAACAGTGGTGAGCCTGGGCTGCTCTCATCACAATAAAATGACACTGACAAATGGCAGAGGCAGGATACAAAGCTGGGCTTGTCACATGTCTGTACACCATGTAGTTCTTGATGGTTTGTCACAGTATTTTTCCATGGAGAATAAACAGATATACGTGGAATTGAATAGTAAACATTACTCCTAGATGCAGTCATTAATGACAGAAAAATAAGAATTGCTAATGTGGAAGTGATGCCTAATCCACCTGGCTCAGTTCCTTTCCCCACTGGTCCAAACTGAACACTCAAAAAGAAGCACAAGAAATCATGCTGTAAGCTACCAAACTGTTTCCTAGTGACTTGTGGTTTCATACAAATTTAAAAATTACTTTATATTTCTACTTCTTATTAATGCAGTGCTAATCTTGTTTTCCTTTGAAATGTCCTTTTCCAATAAGCTCCCAGTTACATGTGCTTTTCTGCCTTTCTCAATATGTGTTCACATACCCCTCATACCCGGGCATTTCTATGTCCTTAATGCATTTCTCCTCACAATTCTCCTCTGAGGAAGAGCTGCATTTAATCCCCTTATGATGGGAAAGCTGAGCCTGGCCTGCATGGATGACTCTGTGTGCAGCAAGAAATGTCAGCTGAGAGGGGAACTTCCCAAAGAACCAGCAAGGTGCCTGGGAAGAGCCACATCTTCAGAGAGACACTCCTAGTGAGTCCCACACTGAGCTCTAGGAAGACTTGATGTCCCAGCTCCCTGGGGCTAGGGAGGCTCTCCATCTTGTGCTTGACCACCAGATCCCAGCTTATCACCTGCACCTGGGGAGAAGGGCTGAGCCCACAGGTGTCAATGAGCTCTCAGTGATGAGAAATTACCCTGTGTGAGGGCACCTGCAGCACCCTCTGCCACCTTGCATGGAGTAGCAGTGCATTTCACAGGCACTCCTGGAAAGAGCACGCACAGGGGTCCCAAACACTCCTCAGGAAGATACTGGCATCACTACACAACACACTAAGCACAAGATGAGCACACATGTAAATCCCAAACACTCCTCAAGGAGATACTGGCATCACTACACAATACACTGAGCAGAAGTTGAGCACACACGTAGATCCCAACACTCCTCAGGGAGATACTGACATCACTATGTAGGGGGATACAATATAAGCCATTTATTGTCATTATAGTGCAAGAGTTCTATTGCCATTACATTGCAAGGATTCCATATTACTAGAATTTCACACTTCCTTGATGTTTCTCATGGACAGCTCCTCCAGGCACTGACTCATCCTCACAGCAGCCAACTGACTCCAGTTCCCTTCAGCCAACCAACCCACTCTTGTATAACACTCTTCTTACTGGCTACAGCTGGGGCCTGTTAAAAACAGGCCTGCTCCTAAGCTTTAATAATTAGCTCAGCTGCAACTCTTTAAGGGGTAAGATTACTTTCTATACGACCTTTATTTACTGATATTGTATCCCCCTACATCACTACAAAACACACTGAGCAGAAGATAAGCACACATGTATGTCCCAAATGCTCCTCAGGGAGATACTGACATCACTACAAAACACACCGAGCAGAGTATGTCCCACATAACCTATAACAATGTCAGTGCCCACTTTTTTCATTGTCCTCACCTTTGATGAAGTGCAGGAGAGCAATTCTCCTGGTTGCCTCCTTGTTTGTACCACCCCTTTCAAACCCATTATAAAACCCCAAAAGCTGTATATTTCAGAGCCAAACTGTGCCCTTTCCCTTGAGCAAAGAAAGAAGCCACAGACTGCTGTCCCTCACAGAGGGGTACCTGGGGAGTGGAGGACACCCCTGGGTGCCACAAGTCCCTTTGTCATCCCACTGGGCTGCTGAGGGCTGAGGGCTGGCCACAGAGGAGGCTCTGCGATGCTGGGGTTATGAAACCATAAAGCTACACACACAGTAAGTGTGGCACACATAAATTGAGTGCCAGAGAACCAGTATGTCTCAAAATCTAACTATAAATGGAAAGTCACTGCAGTAAGAATGTGGTTTTTAACAGTGACCTCCCCCTTCAGCCCCGAAAATAGGGTGATGAAACTGATACAGTTTGCAAATGACTCGGGAACGCATTCAACTACAAATGGAGACAAACATATTTAGATTAGAAATAGGGTAATTATAATCATTAAGGATAATTAGTCATTACCACAGTCTATCATTTCTGGTTGAGTATTTAAAAAAAAAACTTAGTTTAAGGTACTCTTTTCATTTTTACTTTAAGAAGTCTAAATTCAGCTAAGGAGATTGGACTCAGTTTAAGACTTGAATAACTAAAGAAAATGCTCTGGCTCTGGAAAGTCCACATGAGTACAATGCCTTTTATCTCTTGGCCTTAAAATTTATGAAGTACAAATGTTGGTTAGGTTTACTTTGAGAGGACTATCACCCTCTCCTACTCCCAAAGGCACCAGGCCTAAATAAATACAATGAGCAAATAAACCCATTTCAGCCCTGTGGTGGGTAGATGGATCCAACTTATTCAAAACAAATTAACAAAAGAGTGCTTTCAGATCAAACTATTTAGCATCACAAAAATCTTACACCTGCTTTTTTTGATTAAATTTGTTTTGAAGACTCAGCATAAAGACACAGCTCTGACTCTAATGTTAGAAGGTATCTGCACACAGCTGGCTATAGTCAGAAATGTGCATACCAGAAAAGATTAGCTCAGCTATTGAGGGTTTCCCTCAATGTCTAGGCACAAAAATAAAGGTTCTATCACTGGAAAGAATGTTTCCATAAAATTCCCAAGAAGTTCTCTGATTTTTTTTGGATCAGATCTCAGTGGTCATTCTCAAAATTGCTCTGAGCTTCCAACAAAAAACTGTGATGAAGCTGTTTTAATCTTCTGGGGTAAGCATTAAATAGTTTTGTGTATGTTGTAAAAGTGATACATGTACTGCTTGAGACAGAATCTAGAAACAGGACTGTGGATCCTTGGATTCACCATCAGGTTATCTTCAGTAGTCATGGCTGTAGTTTATAAAGCTCATCATTTCAAAATCTAGCGCTCCCATAATTTATTTTGATTAGTGTTATTACTTTCCATTACCATATGGGTTTAGGCTAATTGCTCTTTGCATGGGCATGCTGGGACATTAACGAGCAGCACAACCAAGGCTGTCAGGAGACAGAAAGGGCTCTCTGAGGGGGGCCACGCTGGGCTGGTGGCCCTGAGCAGCTCTTGGCAGTGCTGCTGAGGCAGAGAGCCTGCACCAGGGCACCCCTTCCCACTGACAACCCCACAGCAGCCAGCTCTGCAAAGCAAAGAAAAACAGAACTGAATAAAGCAAAACAGAGCAAAAAAAAAAAAAAAAAAAAAAAAAAAACAAAACAAAACAAAACCAAACACGGGGCTGAGCCGGAAAATAGCTAAGGGAGGCAGAGACCCGTGCTCCCACATGTAACCCTGGGGAGGTGTCTCCAGTGGAGTGTCAGTTCACCCACAGACTGAGACCCAAGCAGCTGAGTGTCCACTGATGTGATGGGGAAGGGTGACAGAGACCCCCATCACCTCCCTACAACAGCAACTTCGTGCCTAAAGAAAGGAAGAGCACTTTCAAGATAAAACTGATTATTGTTTTTCTTTTGCTCTTATTCCTATTCTTGCAGAAAGGTCAAGAGTGCTGTAGTAATCATCCTTATGAGACATCTGCCTGTTTTTAATATTGTATACTCACAACAGGCTAAACCCTGCCATCTCTGTGCCTGAAGCATTTCTCTTGCTATTGTAAGGCTGCCTGAATCAGCCATGCACTTTTAATTAGCATGCTAGGAAGCAGGATAGGATTTTATTTTTAAGGCAAGCTCATATTCCAAGGCCCTCAAGTGTTTTATCACTCTTGGTTGGAAATTAAAAGGAAGATGCAGGCAGTGTATTTTCAGCAATCTCTATGTATGTCACATATTCTAGAGACCTGTTAATCTTCTGGCAAAAACAGGGTTTGGGCCCTAGTCTCATCTTCATTCTTATTTATTATTTTGATATTCAGGCAAATTGTATGTTGATGTTCCCATTTACAAGACAGAGAAGACACTAGTTCCTGCAGCCATTATCACACTGGGATCCAGGGACAAGCCCAGAAAACATGGAAAAGTTTTAATGTGATTTCAAATGTCAAGGTGTATGAAAAAAACTCCCAGGACACTCCAGAGTCCAATATGAACTCCCAGTTAAATATGGAGAAGGATTTTGAATGTGTTTCAGTTTGGGTCTTTTCACATCAAGGCATCTCATCCAAGCTCCTGTGGACTAGAGGAGCTCAATTAATCCCCTGATTAATATGAAATAATTTGGGTTCTGTGAGGAAAAACCCTGCAGAGGAAGTTACACAAACACCAAGGCTCAGATATTTACTCTAGGCATTGCACTGTGTAATGTACAAGAAACATGCTCATCACATGCTCATATCTTTTTTGAGAAAGCAGATTTCAGTCCTGAGCCTGAGGCCTCTTGTCTACTTTTGCATAAGGCCCTTCACTCCCCCCAGCAGTGTGGATTCACCCTAAAGTGAGTGCTGACTAGTTTAATGCTGATTAATTTCATTGTATGATAGGATGAAGCCTTAGGCAGCTAATAAAAAAGGTCCAAGGGCTCAAGTGATGTAAACCAGCAGAAGCCCACCCAGCTGTGAGACTGGCGCCAGCTGAGGACCTTGTCCCAGCATCTGCATGATGATGCTCAGAAGAGAAATGTAGCTGAAGGTCAGGATCAGTGTCTCCAGAGCCCTGGAGGCTGAGGGCTCTTTGGGAACAAGGCTGGTTACCTAACCCAGGGCCTTGGGGAGAGATCAGTGAGTCAGTGTCAGCTGAAGCATCCCCTCTGTTTGCTGCATTTCATCACGTAGGGACTGCTACAGATGTGTTTGGATAATGCATGCACGAGGAACGTGCTGCGTGTACCCAGGGCTGCTCACAGTCAGAGGCAGCCAGCAAGGGAAAAACAAATCCTTTAAAGAGCCTGCTAGTGGAGTTTGTGGTGCTGCTAGACTTGATACAAATATAGATCTTCAGCTGTTATTCTAAAACATTCTAAAATTGTGAGAACAGACAAAGTATGTGTTCCCCTCCACGCTCTTGGATTTAAGTGGAAAATTTCCTGGGAGGATGGGGGAGAGGAGGCTGACCAAGAAATGGGTGACCTTTGTGTGTGTTCCAGGGGCAGAAAGCCATGACTGCACACACGACCTGCATCCTCAGGGCACCCCAATGCACAGGCCCTGGGGCTGTGCTTGGCCAGAGGGAACCCTGAGCTCACCTTCATGTGAGGCAGCCCTCGGGCTGGTGAGCAGGGACAGACAGGCTCGCCAAAGGAAGGACTGGCATTTTCCATACTGATGGAGAAGTGGCCTGTCAAGCTCTGTCAGGTTTGGTTTCTTTCCACTCCCTTACAGATTTCTGCCCTTCCTGTTGCCTGTAAGCCCAGGGCCATTTCCAGAGTGCCATGAGCAGCTGGGTGAGCAGCCAGGCAATAGCGGTGTGCTCGGCACAAAGCCCAAACTGATTTATGGCCTCCCTGGAGTAGCTAGGTTAAATAACACTGGTAGACATCAGCTATTCCTGTAGCAGATGATACTTCTGTTTATCACACTTTGTTTCAGACAAGTTTATATCATGCAGCTGCTCCGTGCATATGTTCCTACTACACTTCTAAGGGGGATACTGCAATCACTACGCAGCGGGAACTTCTGCTATAATAAAAACATGTGTGGGAATGATGCTGGAGAAATTCCCTCCCCCGCAGCTCTTACACTGTAGATACTGTTATTCTACACTCTCAGTTGCCTCATCTTCTTAGTTTTCTCCTCCTTTCTAAAAACATTTCTCTGCTGAAACAAGAAACACACCCAGTTTTGTGCTTAGTTTTGGAGACTGGAGTGTTCAGGAGGTGAAGGAAAGGGGTAGATCTGCAGGAATTTTCTGAAGGTCGCAGGCACAAGAGGAGTGTGTGGCTTATTGCAAGAAACAGAACTGGAACTGCAGGTGAAAAAACCTGAGCATGGATAGTCAGTAAGGAAGAGAGCAGCTGGTTGGGGGAGGTTAAGTATGATGCTCCAGATCTAAGCTTTAGGAGTTATTGAACCTGCAAACATTTAGATTTGGGTTTAGCAATAGATTTCACTAAAGCTCCATGTTACTGTGCTTTCTTGGTAGGTGTCATGCAGCTGCTTCTCTTTGGCAGATTTGGGATTCTTACAGAAAATGAATATATTGTTAGGACCAAAATAAAATAATAATAAGTAAAAATATTGGTTGGCCAGACATAAGTAAAGCACATTGTGGGAAAGTGGCTTGTGCAAACTCACTGCACCTCAGTGAGAAAGCCAGAAAAACAAAATGTCTTTTGACTCCTGGCCAGTCCTCCTCTCTGGATTGTATTTCCTCTTCTTTGGGAGTAAACACAAACAACTGATTTGGCTAAAATGACATTACAGAGTGGAAACAGCAAACTCTCTTTCTGACTTGCCAGGCAGGCGCCAGATCTCTGCCCCAAGCCAGCACAGTGACACCATGCCCAGCAGCCCAGTGCAGCCAAGCCCTAAGGTCAGAAACAGGGCAGGATCCCACAGGATGCCCTGGAATGGCTGACACTAAGCTTGTGGGATAACCTGTCTTGGTTTTGTGCAATTGCAGAGGAAAAATAGAGAACAGTTCAGAGTTCTACATAAATATGGAAATATGGCAATGCATAGAGCAGAGCAGTCAAGGGATTGTCAAACAAAGTAGGAAGGCAAAGTCTGTGCTCCAAATGATTAACAGGCTGAGGGCCAGACCCGCCTGCCTTAATCCTATTAGGTTGTTGGTGAAGCTGATGGGACCCACCAGAACTGAGGTACCCCTCAAATAGGGACAAAACATGCTTTCAGCTGAGGTCTTTTGGAGGGGAGCAGGGTTAGAGAGCACAGAGGGAGAATCTGTTCTCAAAAGCATGATCTGGAGAAGCAGTAGCATTTACAGACCTTGTGGTAAAAAGGCTTTTAAGGAGATTACATCATAGCTAGCTTCTGTGTTAATACTGAGCTCTGGCACTTATCTTTACAATGCATGCTCACATCAGCCAGTGCCCTCTGATCTGACTTTGTCTGGTGTTTTTCTAACCAGCAGTCTCCCCATGAGACGCTGCTTTTCACTCCCCATCTGATTCTCTCTCAGCATGAAGGACTGAATTGTTTCTACCCTGACTGAATCACACCCTGTCCCTCTCTGTCCCAAGCAAATGAGAACTGAAGCCTGTGCCTTGCAAGGCAGCCTCCTCCTTGCAGCAACAAGGCATTTGGGAGAGCCTCATGGGCTTGGTCACATACTCTGCTCTCCTCAGAGGATCTGGGTCACTGCCAGGCTGGGCAGCACCAAGAGAGTCCCCATGGCACCCCCAGGAACCCCAAGTGCTGCTTCTCCATGGAGCCATCACTGAGGTGAGCCCTGCCAGACCTGGTGGCCTGTTTGCTGAAATGGAGGAGATGTCGATCAGATTAGTGGGTATCTAACAAACAGGTCACAAGTGCCAAAGCATTTGGTGTTAAATTAGTACCCTGGCACTTATTTTAGAAGGTAACCTGGCTTCCAGAGGTTCTTAGCACTCTGAGAACCAGGATGCTTTAAATTGGCCATGAAGATATACAACCTTAAGTTCAATTTTCTGCATTTCATGATACAGGCTTTAACCTCTCTGTACTTAGGCACCGTGTCACTGCAGAAGACAGAAATTCCCCTCAGGAGGTGGTTCCAGGCTCAGTTTTCCTCCTTGCTTACTGGGTGATTTTGGGACAATTTCCACTCCAGCCTTGTTTCTCCTTCTCCAGAATGGGAAGAGTAGCTCCAGCTTTCTAAATGGTGGCAAGGTGTAGGGACAAAATGTGCAACATAAGGCTGCATGTCAGCACTGCTGCTATTTCTTTCCCAGTTCTTTCATAGAACAGACTCATAAGTACCCATTTAAAAGTACTTCATCTATATTTCCACAAGAACTAGCTGTAATTACCTGACCTTCCTTATTGTTTCCTGACCAATTGAAGGAAACACAGCAGCAAGGCCATGGTCTGTGACAGAACAGCAGAGCTGGAGACAGTAATTCTCAGTTCTTTTGGACAGAGGCACCACTGAGAGACACACAGATGTGCCAGTACCATCCATCTCATTGCACAAACACACACTCCAGCTCTTCAGTGGCAACTGATGTGCACAGGCATTTTATGGGCACTTGCAAATCTTCAGTGAGGAAAGATCAGTGCTGAACACAATCTGCTTGTCCTGCCAAACTGCGACCTCACCATGTTACAGTGATGAAAGTGAAAAAGCATCCAGAAAAAAAGAGGCCTGAAAACACTGGACCTTCATGCTAAATCTGCCATTTCAGCACACTTGGGCTTATTTCCATTAACAAGGACACACACGTGTACCCAGACATGCACACAGATATCTGGGGGTGTTTAGCCTGGAGAAAAGGAGGCTCAGGGGAGACCTCACTATTCTCTACAACTGCCTGAGAGGAACTGCAGCCAGCTGAGGGTCAGTCTCTTCTCTCAGGCAACCAGCCATAGGACAAGAGGACAGTCTTAAGCTGAACAAGGGGAGGTTTAGGTTGCACATTAGGAAGAAATTCTTAAAAAAAAAATGTGATTGGGCATCAGAATGGCCTGCCCAGGCAGGTGGTGGAGTCACCATCCCTGGAGGTGTTTAAGGAAAGACTGGATGTGGCTCTTAGTGCCATGGTCTGGTGGTGTCTGGTCATAGGTTGGAGATGATGATCTCAGAGGTCTTTTCCAATCTAAATGATTCTGTGACTCTGTGAATAACTTCAACATGGGCAGGAAGAAGTTTGCTTCTGGGAATTAAATATGTAGAGATTACTTCAAGCTGCCAGGGAAAAGGACTATCTCTGCTTGCAGGCTTATGGCACTGTGCCCTGAGCCATTTAACATCAAACAAAAGTAGGAACCAGTGAAAGAAATAAAGGGTTGCTTCCAAACTGGAACTCACTAGGTACAGGACATGCATTTTCCCACCTCAATCCCATAGCCAATACCACCTCCCAGGTCCACTGCAGTAAAATAGGTATAAAAAGAAATGAGTCTTCTAGACAGCTTCTCCCCCAATCAACCTGTCTTGCTTTCAGGCTGTTTCAGAGGCTGTTTTAGGGCAGAAGATGGGCTCATCATCAGTACCAGGAATTTCTGGGAGAAACAGGCTCCTTTGTGGTGCAGTGCAACTGCAGAGGGCAGCTCATGGGGAAGTAACTGCCAAAGAGCAGAGACACTAAGTAGAAAACTTGCCTTATTCTCCCTTGTGACCTTATGGCCACCACTCACCTCAGATCACAGTGAGGAAGGGATTAGTAAACAGTAAGCAGATTAGTAAACAGTAAACATCAGTAAAGAGCTGTCGAGTCCAAACTAAGGTGTATTGGACCATGGCTTGAGACACTTGCTGAGAGCTTAGTGGCTTGGAGAGCTTATTCAGCATCAATCTGCATTTTTAGGTGATAAAAACCTTTAAAAAACTAGCCCTTATTTCCACTGTGCCTCAGATACCCTTGGGTGAAATCCATGCCCCAACAGGTGCCATGAAGGCAGGTTCTGGTGAGCCTGTTAAGGTTCTGTGGTAGGGGTAGTTGTATGGACACTGTAAGCTCATACAGTGAGCCTTCCCTGGTTGTTAATTCCCTTATCTGCTGATATACTCTCCTTTTCAGGGTTTTGCTGGAACTGTATCATCATTGGCAGAGGAGTGATAAGACAAGCCAAAGTGCTGGATTTTAGTGTGGGTTCATGTCCAGCCCCTCATTACTGCATGGTGATGGTGTGGCTGCGGGTGCTGCTCCTCAGCCCTGGCACAGCCCTCACTGTGTGATGGTACAGCCTCCCATTCCTTGGGACAGGGCACAGCTGATCAATTCTATAGCAATCACCATTACTTTGGAGCCTAATAATAAAATAATAATAACAACAATAACAATAACAATAATAATCTTCAGTGCTTGACACTACTAGTCTCAAATACAAAGTTTACAAGGACGAAAACAATATCTCTGTTTCAGATACGGTAGCTCTGGGTGTCTGATATTGTAGCTGACTCTGTTGAGATCTCCCAGCAGGTTGGTGGCAGAGGGAGAAGCAGTGTCCTGGACACTCTTTCCACAATTCCCTGAAGGGTGGGCAAGATGCCTCCTTTGTGGGAGTCACAGTATGTCACCCTCAGGCCTTCAGAAAGCTTATCAGTCTTTCAGCTCTTACACTGAACAGACCTTGCCATCCAAGGAGGGGAGATGGAGGCTGAAATTCAGGCAGCTGAGATGTGATTTCAGGAATCTACACTCTTACAGTGATGACCAGTCTTTCACCAGAAAATGATTAATTAGACACCTCAGGGCTGGCAGATTCAATCTCACAGAAAGATGACAGATTTTCTTGGTATAATGTTTTATATACAGATTGAATTAAAGTCCAGATTTGCCCAATTTCTTAGAGTTCAACAGTATTCCCATGAGTGGTGCCATCAGTCACAACCTATGCAAAGGGAATAAAATTCAGTGCTACTGGTATTAAGTCATTAACTTGTAGATCCTTAACAGCTTTTTTAAGAGCTTGAGAACCTCTGGGTAATAGCAAAGATTAGACAAACCTCACGTCTTAATGCTGAAACTTTCTCAAAATTAGCACCTTCAGGGAAGTCTGAGACAAAAACAACTGCAGACTGAATTTCCTAAAACAGATTGTGGAAGACTTGGAAATACTCTGCATATTTTCCTAATGTGTTAATAGGACAGTTTCTAAGGTACTGGTTTATGTTCATCTCTGAAAAATAAATGGTTTGCCTGTTGGGCACCCCACTATATGAAGAGAGTGACTATAACAGACATATACTTTAGATTGGTAAGTGCAGATGGCTTTAAAGAGTTTTCACTTTACAAAGAAAGCCATTTTGCAAGTCATATGTCTAAGTTTTAGGGAACAGCCAGCTGACTGTGTAGCTGATACTTCTGTTGATGTATGGCATCTATATAAACATAATCCTCCTATTTGATATTATGTGGTTTATTCCTGGTATCCCTTCAATAACTCATTGCTGGAATTAAGAGCTACAGTCATCACTTTAAAATGTCCTTTGAAAGATCAATGAATAATTCCCATTCCTACTGCTCTCAAGTTCCTTTTCCAAATTGTATTCAGATTCAACTTCAGGGAAATTAAATTGATGACCCACCCAGAATAAAATGGAACTGAAGTGTGAAAGGCCTTCCAAACCAGGTGTAAATTTAATTCTAATATAAGTAAAATTACATTTATCAACTAATAATTTTTCATGCAGTTTCCATAAAATACAGAACACTTGAAAAGGCAGTTACATCACATTAACAGATCGAGGCATTTCATCCTGCCAAATGCCCTCATATGAAGTCCTCAATCACCACTCAGTGTATTTGGAACTCCTGGAAAGCTAAAAGACAAGGCACAGGTTTCTTTTCAGCCACAAAGGCAAGTAAATTGGTTACAGGTTGCTACTGCACTGCCCCCAGGCTTTACACAGACCATGACTTCCTACTGAAACCTGCACCTGGCCAAACTGAAACAAGAGTTAAACCAAACCCTTTATTTTTTATAAATAAAACTGTGCATCACTTTCTCAAGGAAAGGAAAATGTCCAGGGATGATTCAAGAGAATCTGCTCCATTGGTAAATGTCCAGTTTAATAGCAGCATTTGTCAAGGAACAGATCTTTGTCTAAAATTCTAACCAATGAACTGATGAAATGCCAGCTCCATTTAAAAGACACTTCAAAATAATAAAATAATTAAACAGTCGTTAGGGATCCACAATTTGCTGCTATATCTATGTAGTTATAATGCAGTATGATTTACTAGTGGAAGGGTTAAATTAACTTGCATAATTATTAATAACAAATTTTGGCAGCAGCATCAGTTATTAGCTGATATTCATACTATATGAATGGACACTGTGTCCTCACTTTGGGATAACATCCCGAATTTCCAGACTACTGCTTCCTTGACCTGCTACACTGACTTAAATATCACCCTTAAGCTGCAATTACACAAGCAGGGCAACACCTTTATATCCTGTTCATAACAACACAATGCACAAAACCCTTACAAGAACATATTTCTCCAGGTTTGCTTTAGCAGGGTCAGCTGCTTAGCCCTTCCTGCTGGAACAGCTTGTGCCAATTAAGCATTTACTTCTGACTTGTCAAGATGAGGCACAACTCCTTCTGCCAGGAGCAGGTGAACCTACAATTACTTGTAAATCAGCAGCCTCTGACTCATCAGTAACTTCACTGAAGATTTGTTATCTTCTTAATCAGTGGAATGGTAGGCATGTACAAATGGACTGCCATCCACAGAAGGAATTAATGTCTTCAGCTTAGCCAACTCCTTCTGCTTAAAAACAAAAAATCAAGATGTTGGAGTGCGCATCTCAGAGCAAAAAGGACTATTCTATTGCAGAACCAGTTTAATATGTGATGGTTCTTTTTAAAAATTAGACAATGCTTTTAATCTACAGACAACAGAACTCCCACTGATTCATGCACTGCAAAATCTGGCCTGAGGCTCTTACTTTTAAATACTTCAAAATGCATTTTCAAGAGAGAGGATTTTTCCATTATATCAATTTATTACTGTATGAAAAATTCAAAACAAATATGCAAGGTCCCAGAGCAGGGGAGATATTCATCACTTGCCTAAATAACAATCAGACTTGGCAAAACAGTTCAGAATTTATTGTGATGAAAAACTCTGAAATGGGAAAGCACTGGAAGCTGTGACTGACCATCTGGTCTTACCAGTGTCTCAAACAGAAAGAGATTTTACAACTCAGTATGAGGAAATGTTAGGTGAAAGAGTGACAGCAGAATCCTAAAATGAAAGTATTAGTATGAACCTTTCCAGTCTTACCTGCTTTCTAATCACTAATCCTGCTCTTCAGACTTAATGTAACATCTTAGATGCTCAAATTATTTCAAAATTTGTATTTGATTGCTGCTTAAGAAATATCCTCACCATAAATAATTTTCTCATTTTGACTCAGAGGTGAGGCCTTGTAACTTTTATTCCTACACCAGAAATAACTGTGCTTACTGGAAAAAAAAAAAAAAAGGCAGGATGTTGAATTCTATATGTATTTGGTGACAAAATCAAGTGCCTGCAATTTAAGGCAGAAAATCCAATCACTGCATTTCTGATTTAGATGGGTGAATTCTGCTTAATCCAGTCTTGGATGCTTAATGATTTGGTTCACTGTGCTAAGAGTGAAGGCAGCATCTGTGATGTGAAAACAACGTGATGGGGACCTGGACTAGACTCTGCCTCTGCCATCCTCCATGGCTCCAGGCTGTGGGCTCAGAGTTCAATTTAGATTTGAAAATCTCCAAATCCTACAGCCAGTTCTGGGAGTCACATTCCTCCAGTAACACAAAAGTCTATGTGGGAGATGACAAGAATTGAATTTTGGTTTTGCTTTGTAAATCATGAACAATGCTCTCACACAAGACGGCAATTCACAGCATGACAGCTGTGTTACCAAAACTGGAAGGGCTTCCCTGTTTCAGCATTCTGTTTACATTTAAAAAAAGTCACTGTGTAGACCAGACTTGCTCTCACAGTAGCAGTCACTACTGTAAATGTCTTCATGCAGGAGACAATGTGTCCCCTGCCATTCTGGGGCCTTGTAGTTCTCTGCTGTTCAGGTTTGGTAGTCACTATGTTGTATGCAGGATGGAGGGAAATGTCTTCTATTCTAAAACAAACCCAGCCCTGCCTGTCTGGGTTTGTGCTAACAATTCCTTTGGGCATCACTTGGGAGAAATCCACCCAAGATTCCTCTAATATGTCCAAATATCTCAAAGATGAACAAGTCTTTCAGGCAGAAGGGCAGTAGGTGAAGGGCGGTCCTGCCAGCTGAGCACTTAGGGCCGGCAGCTTTGCAGTGGGTGCTTGTAAAGACAGAGAGCCCTCACAAGATGAAATGCTTAACCAAAGGGAAACTTAAACTCAGAGCTCTCTGAGGTGCTCAGCTCCTGTTGCAGCAGCCTACATCAGACTGAGCCAAGCTGACCATTGGGCATCTCATATTTGAAGACACATTGTGGCCTCCAGGAAGGCTTCAATTCATTTTGCAATCACAGCTTCCCCTCCATTCCTGGGGATAATCAGATCTCTGCCAAAGACAAAAGTTCTTTAGGCACTGAGTAGGCAAACACATCAGCATCCAAGTTCAAGAAATGTCGTGGTGAGCATCAGGACCACGCTCAGTTTTCCTGCTGGAATAGCAACATGGAGACAGTATTCAGCAAAAGGTTCAAACTCATTCTTTGAATCGACAGTGGATCACCTGTGCATTCCACCATCAAGATTTAGGACCAAGAAAATCCCAAAGAAAATCCATTTCTTATTCTTTTATGTCCTAGAGCCATGCAATTTCTATAACAAGTTCTTGCTCTGAAAGGCCATTTTAACCATTAGCAAGACATCTGAAAACTGTGTTTACTTGAAAACCTACAGAAAGTTTAAGAAGTTGCAGACTATTCCTGTTCTTCAGATTCCTGTCTAATATGCACACATTGTAACAGCCCAGAGATGAGTGGCATTCCTCAGGGGATGGTATTAGAACTGGTGCTGTTTCATATCTGTGTCAGCAACACAGACAGTGGGATTGAGCACATCCTCAGCAAGTTTGCTGATGACACCAAGATGTGTCATTCACTCAGCATGATGGAGGGGATGGATGCCACCCCGAGGGAGCAGATGCCATCCAGAGGGAAGAGTTGACATCTAGAGGGAAGGGATGGCATCCAGAGGGACCTTGAGAGGCTTGAGCAGTGTTCCTGTGCAAACCTCGTGAAGTTCAACAAGGTTCTGCACCCATGTTGGGGTCATCCTGAGTACAAACAAAATCTGTGAAGAGAACAGACTAAGAGTAGCCCTAAGGTGAAAGACTTAGGGGTGCTGGTGGACAAGAAGTTTGACATGAGCCGGCAATGTGTGCTCACAGCCCAGAAAGCCAAGTGTGTCCTGGGTGCATCAACAGAAACATGACCATCAGGTCAAAGGAGGGGATTCTCCCCTCTACTCCACTCTCATGAGAGCCCATCTGCAGTGCCATGACCATCTCCGGGCACAGCATAAGGAGGATGTGGACTCACTCCAAGAGGGGCATGAAGATCAGAGAGCTGGAGCACCTTTTCTATGAGACCATAGAGGTCCTTCTATGAGGCTGAGAGAGCTGGAGAAAACTCCAGGGAGACCTTATAGCAGCATTCAGCACCTGAAGAGAGCCTACAAAAAATCTGGAGAGGGACGTTTTACAAGGGCAGGTATGGCAAGGACAAGGGGTAATTGGATTTAAACTGGAAGATCATAAATTTAGATTAGATGTTAGGAATAAATTCTTTACTGTGTGGGTGGTGAAGTACTGGAACAGGTTGTCCAGAAGTGTTCAAGGAACACTTCCCCATCCCTGGAAGTGTTCAAGGCCTGTTTGGATGGGGCTTTGAGGAACCTGGTCTAGGGAAAGGTATCACTACCCATGGCAGGGGGTTGAAACTAGATGATCTTTACAGTCCTTTTTAACCTGCACCATGTCATGAATCTACAATCTGTCCCAAAAGATCTGAATGCCCTTATCTTTCCTACTTGCACTAAAGTGACCCTACAGGCTTTCTGAAATGAGGCTGTACATCTGAGCTTATACAGCTGCCAAAAGGTTTCACCCTTCTTGTAGCTGGTCATTTTTATTTTGGCATTTTCACCAGTCCAAATAATTAGTTAATTAGATGCTCTGTCTCCAGAGATAAAGATCTCACTCTAAAAAACAAAATGATACAATTACTGCATGGAGATTAGAGTCCTCTGCAGTGATGTCATTCACTTTGGCCTTGCACTGACATGATTGTGCTTGATCTCAGCTGACAGCTCAGGGCAAACTTCCACTAAGGTCAGGAGCTGTAAAGACTTCACTGTGCACCTATGTGCCAGCATCCAACCACCAGAGACTGGTTCATGTATCCAGACTCAGCTCAAGCTTCGTCCTCTAAATTTTGACTGAAGCAATGTTTGAATGAACACTTCCTTCATCCAGAGAGCAGATGGCAACACCATGGACTCCTTGTCCAATGTGGGAGAAAGGTAAAGCAGAGACAGCAAATGTTGCTCACCCACAAGTGAGGGGTACAGGCAAGAACATCCTTTCTCTTCCTTGTACCGTTTTTAAAGAAGTCACTTCTGATATTTTTTTTCATAAGTCCTTACACAGGTTAAAACTAATACTGACTACTGTGTATAACTAGCTCTAACCCCTTCCCCCTTTCCTGTTTTGAAAGCCTGGCTTTTACTTCCAGACAAAGTCCTTTCTTCTTTGCAATGCCCCTGGAGAAACCTGCATGCTCACAGAGTATTTAAGGGTTGACAACAGCAGTTTTTCAGATTTTTAAGGGTCAACATCATTTGAACTAGCTTAATCTCATGGGCCTGTGAAGCCTGGTTAGAAATGCTGCCTAAACAAGTATTCCATCCACCTTGTCTTAGTCTTGGCTGAAATCCAGAGACAAGGAGAAAAGCAGATGGAGAGAAAAAGACACAGTTAATTAAAGGCCAGGTTCTGAGCATCTCTATTGCCTTCAGGTCATTACAGACATATCTAGAGAACACACTCAATTTCATTGAAAGTTCCTTCTTCCTTTGCTGTCAGCATCTAAGTTTAGTTGGCCTTAGGCCCCTCAGAGCCTCATGAGCTTTCCCTTCACTTCATCAAGGAGCAGTTTTCTAGGCATGGGTTAAAGAGCAGGCTGCTGCTTGCATAAGGGGAGTTGCTCTGGAAACATCGATGGCCAAACCGTCTGCAGGAGCTGCCACGGGCTCAGGGACCGTGTGTCCTGACAGCCCCCACCATCACACAGTCCCCAGCATCCCAGGCACTCCTAACATGGGCTGGAGTCCCTCTCCTCAGCCCCTGGGTAAGGGACACATCTGTATCAAATCAGACAGCAGCATCTCAGTGGGATGACGAAAAACTACACCTGAAATGAAGGTCAGGGAAGTCAAAGCTCAAACAGCCCAAGTGTCCCACTTTGCAGGAAAAGGTGCAGGTGAACCAGCAATACTGAGAGACCCAGCATGGCTGATGGCAGCTTTCATCTGGATACCGTAAGGCAGATGGATTCCCAGGAGGAAGCACAGGGTTGTGCTGCCGTGATGGAATTGGCTGCAGAGCAGAGGCAGTGAAAGCAAGATCAGGGGTTGGATGGGGCACCATAAATGCAAGTGGTCCATGTAAAGGAGTTAAAAATGTGGGGAAAGGAGACCTGGGGTCATCCCTGAAGGAGGAAAAAAGCACTCTATTTAATTTCCCATAGTCATGTGGTTTCATTCATTTATTCAGTGCCTCCTTAGGATGTGCTGAAACATTCCCCACATGTTCTTAATGTAAGTTCCCAACTCTAACAGGGAGGTGTCTCCTAAATCAGGGAAAGCTGGTGCTCCTAACACTGCTTGTGGTTTTAGACTGCCTGCTAAGCTGTGTGATTCTACTCATTTTCTCCAGAGGGAATTAGGTTATTTCCCCTCAGAGTAAACATAGCATTTTCCAGCTATTATATGTGAATTCTAGGATTCTCTGCATTTAATAGATTTTGTATAAATCTATCTGCAGGAAGCAGAACTAAAGATTTGTTGCTGGATCAACCTGTCAATACTGAAATGTGTAAAGAGACACTAAATGTACTATAATTGTTCCTAAAAGTCTTCACAGCACAATAAAAGCCTTTCAGGGAGTGATTCAGCTGCTCGCAAACAGTTATGCAGTGCCATCCCATACAAACCAAGTAGGGTTTGTAAAACAATCAGGTGAGACTAATAGAGAGGACACATCAGAGGGTTCTCTGATTTTCCACAACAGCAGCTTGAGGTCACGTCAAAGAGCACTAGATGCTTCACACAGCAGAAAACGGAACTGTCAGGGTCTGTACCAACTGGAGAGACAGGATTTTTGCATCTCTTGGCTTTAACCACCCAGCCCAAACCATGGTAGCTGCTTTAGAGTTGATCTAAATCTCCAGCAACATTCAGTTTGATTGCAGAGGGAGCTTTTAAGGACAGTACCTAGCAGACTGCAGCCTTTTGTGGCTCACAAAGCTCTGAAAGCAATTCCAGCATTTTTATGTAGTACCTCATGACACACACACTGTACCTTGTAAGGGTAAAAATCTTGAAGCTCCTGGACTGCTGCTTTTTTGCAGATGTCTTTCCAGTACTAAACTTCATTCACTTAGCAAGTTCAAAGTGCAAATCTAGCATCAACCACTTCACAATAGCTTTTGGCTCTTTACTTTCCTCTCCTCTGAATGCCATTTAAAAGCAGTGTATATAACATCAATATTTAACCACAAGGCTTGTTGCTTCTCCCCAGGAAGTGGATTGCTGTACACATGGACTAAATCACAGTGCCTAGACAGTTGATGATAATGAAAGCATCATTCAAGATGAGACACTTGATTGCTACTCTAAAGCTTACCAGTGAAAGAAATGTGTAATCTCTTTTTTTTCATTGTATTTGAAATGAAGCCACTTGCTTAAGTATTAGTCATCTGGATTTATATAGCTCATTTTTAGAACTGTGTTAGCACCTGGCAATCCAGCCTGAGAAAGCATCAGGCTATCCCAGTCTCAAGCCCATTAGATTTCTTGTTCTTCTTTCTGCAATGTGTGACAGACTTCTTTTATTCTGACATGATTTACTTCCCACTTGACAGGGGACAAATCCATGCACTCAGAGCAGCTGCCTGATGGAGGGGAAGCAGCCTGGCAGTGGTGCTCCCTTCCCAGTACAGCTGGTCAGCAGGGCTGGTCCCTGTGCCAACACTGCCACATCTCATTCCCCTCAGGGTAACAGGGCACCCCAGGCGCAAGAAAAGAGAGTGACAAAGTACTTTATTTTCAGGCTGTGATCAAGGTATTTTTCCATATTACTGCCCATGACATTTTCCTGAACATTGAAAGAGATTTTTCCTGCCCTAAAAACTATCCCTCTCTGCTTTCCCAGCTGTCTTTGTACTTCCTTTCCCAAGTGTTTCACTGTTGGCTTTTCTTTGCCTTTGCCTTAATTTTCTGCAGTGTAGCACAAGTACAAAGCATGCTCCTGGCAGAAAAGACACTGAAAAATTCTGCCTGTCCTCTGCCTGACTACAAGCTGTGCAGAAGCCTTCTTCATGTCTTCTGCACATCTGGAGATGCCGCTGATAAAGACAAACAGCCAGATGATGATACCTAATGATTTATTTTTCCCTGGGGGAAGTGCTGAGGATACTGGATACACTTTGCAACACTGCTCCCAGGAGAGTTTACATAAGCAGGGAGAAGAATTAATAGGCAGACTTACAGGGAGAGATGAATTTATGAAAATGCAAAAGCATTAAGGAGATTTACTGGAACACCAAACTCCCTGAACCCAGTGGGTGGAGCAGAACCAGGAAGGTCTCTCCTACACTGCAGGGACCATGGGGACAGATGTCACTCTCCAGAAATTATCTGTACGCCAGGGAGCACAGGAATACTGATGTGGAAAGCAGCTGCAGAGCTAGCCAGCAGGAACTGAAGGCCCCAGGTATGCTGGGCATGGGGATGTGCAGCTGGAAATAAGGAGGAGCTTGGATGCACTGAGTAAGGCTTGGGAACACTGACTTGTATGAAGAGAAAGAGATGAGTCTTAGCCTGCATGTGCATTAGTGGGAAAGCTGCTCACTTGCCATTGACTCCTGACATGCCTCCTATTTTTGTAACAGTTGTAAGCAATTTAAAACCACTGAGCCTGAGTCACTGCTATGGTAAACTGTAGTGCCCCAGTGTCTTGACAACAGTCAAACATACTGAATGGTCTAGACAGAGTGCTTGGATTTTTGTCTGCTTATAAATTAATTTGCCTTGGAGCACCCAGACTTTCAAGCTGCTCACCTGGCAAAAAAGGGGTCACAACACTGAGGGGGCAGCACAGCACTGTGTCTCAGCAGGAATGCATTTCCCAGGGCTAAGGGATTAGGGAACCATGTAAAACCAGGGAATCATATCTAACACAATGAAAGGAGGGAATTTCTCTGGCTTTCCTCCAAAAGCCAAGCATTATTCATTGATCAGAAAACAGATCTCCATCTCTATTGAGAACATTTCTTCTTCCATTTGCTAAGTGGAAAATGACAAATGAGCTAGCTGTGCCCTTTCCCACATCACTTCTGCTGTCTGTCCAGGTGTCCCCGTGCTCTGCCCTCCTTCAGCACACCCCAGCAGCATCAGCAGCTACTTACTTGGCACTGCCAGCAACCTCGGGGGCGGCGGAGGTGGAGGAGGCGGTGGTAACAGAGGAGGTGGCCTGCACTGGCAAATTTCCTGGCAGCTCTCTGTAAATTTCTCTGCTACAGGCTTGGAGCATGACTTCTGGGGTTCACCCTGAGTGATCTGTGAAGAAATAAGTCATTGCATGAGCAGCAGAAGAGTGAAAACTGATGAATGTGTTTTTTAGGCTTGAGTACCTGAGTGGTACCTCAAACCTGTAGCGAGAACTGAGCTAAAGCTCCTAAGATGCCCCTTTCCTACATGGTCCACATTTTTAATATTTCTTTTATTTAACACAATCTTTTCAAGAACTCTTTCCCTCAGTCAAATTTGGTTGAGATTGGCCAGCTGGTTTCTGAGTTATTATGGGCTAAGGAGAAGGCAGGCAGTGGCAGACAATACGATTGCATAAGCCTTCTTTCCTTAGGAAAGCCATCTAGCAGCATGCATTATTCACAGGGTCATTGCTGCAAGCCAAAGAGAGCTAATAAAAATTACAAGACAGTTAGGGTCAGGAGTATGTTCATTTTCCTTAAGGCAGAACTGAGAGCCAGAGGACATCCCTGCTCAGCTTCGCCAGCCTCACTTGGAAGTTCAGAGAGCATTCCACGGGGTGTTTCACTTCCTGCCAAGAGGGGAGGCTACCCGCATTTTAATCATCTGTGGACCACAGCAATGACACGGTTTAAATGGAAATGCCACATTGTAGCCTCCTGTGAGATGCAGTGTTGGTTAATAATAAAAGTGAAGATGAGGCATTGCAGAACCCAAGCATAAGCATCACTTGGCCATGAGCAATGACTTAGCCAGTACTGGTATAAAATATATTCAGTAGCTTGATCTAGTCACGACAAGTACTATTTATTAACAGCATATTTTTCTTATCATATAAATATTTACATAACTAGGGATTCAAGGAATATTCAGTAAAATTCGGTAAAATGTAATGCTACAAAATGGAGTCAGTCCCCAATGAAAAGGAAATTTGCTGAGCATCACAGAAGCTTCTGAGAGGTGTTAACTTCAGAGGTCTCTAAGCCAGCTCTTTCTGAATGACTTATACAGGATACAATTTCGAAGAGACAAAGCAAAGCCTAAAAGATTAATAAGCATGTTATCTAACAAGCACTTTGAATGTAAGCATTAGGAGACCGCCTGGGACAGACTGGTGTCCTGCTGAAGCTAAGGACAGTTATCCTAGCATATTTTCTTGTCAAGTTTGGTCTCAGGCGGGTTATTGTCCTAATAGTTTTGGCCTAACATCACCTTCTTTAATTAGCTTTTTTCCACAACACGTCGGTCATTACAAAGAGGATGTCTCATGCCATGCTCTCTGATCTGTTTTAGGCAGGCTTCTCATGCCTCTCTGGCAGGGTCACCCAGGGTTGCCTTCTCCCCACTTCTCTCTGCTGCCCAAGTTTTGTTTCCCTGCCCCTGCCAGCTCTGGGCACACCGTCTGTCTCGTCTCCCCTTCCAACCCTGGCCCCCAGCATGGCCAGCGTGCCTGTTCCACTGCCCACAGCTGAGCACCAAGGGGGCTGCCCTGCCCTGCAGGAAAGCTGTACACATTGTTTCATGCATTTCTGGCCAAAAAGAGAGATGTGGCTAATTAAAACAACATCACTGCACAAAGGACTTGCTCACATGCGTAGGAGGTTTCTAAATGCAGAAAGACGCATTACTCTGGCCTCAGGGAAATGGAGGTAGGGCTTTGTTGATTAAATATTATAGGGAGGGAGCAAAGAATAGAAAAGGCTACGTGTAGCTAAGTTGGAAGGACAGCTCAGCACAGCATAAGGCAGAAGGCTCAGTTCTTTAAACAGCTTGTCTAAATCTATTACCAAACATAGGGAAAAACAAATTCAGCACAAGTGCTTTCCAACTTTCCCCTTCACCATCAGGTAACAGTACGAGGATGGTTAAAGATCATCCCAGACAGCTTCCAGGAACTTACACAAACTCTCTGAACACTCTTAATGAATCAAAGCGACTTGGCTGTGTAACCCCTCATGACTAGGAATAAATCTGTCAGCCAAGGTTTATTTGTTTTTAAAGTAAGTGATCCCAGGCAGCAGAATATCCTCCATGCTGCTTCAGCTCTTCCAACACTGCTCACATGAGGGGCTGGGGTTCAAGGCATGCTTTCAGGAAAAGCCCTGTGGGAGAAGTGCCTTTCCCTGCAGTGTGGGGGCATACCTGGGGGACCTGGGGTCCCTCCTTGTTCAACAGGTGTGACAAATTTACTGCGCTGACAGAAGGAGGTGGGCAACACCTCTCCAGTGGTGCTGGCAGCTGATTAGGAAGCAGCTATTCACTCCTAGCTACAGCCTGGGCCCTGGGTTATCGAATCCTGAGAGCTCAGTGCAGTCATGCAGGGGACAGTGAGATGGGAGAAGATGGACGCAGGAAAGAATAACCATGAGCAGACTTGGAGCCAGCTTCCTTTGCATATCAGAAGTAGCTTTGCATATGCAAGTTTGAAGACACTGCTGGTATGGCAAAGCTACATTGACTTACTGCTTTAACTTAATATCAAGCAGAAGCAAAGAGCTCTGTCTTTTTTTAGAGCTATTGACCACTTTTAAATCCCTGGAGGCTCTCCTCCCTTAGGCTGGTAATAGAGTGTCCTCAGAAAATAGTGGATAATTTTCTCAATTACTTTTCAGACCAGATTAATGCTATCATGGCCAGTCACTTGCTACTCCTGCTCCTGTCTACTTTAAAAATATTATTTTAGAGAAAAAAAACCCCAAGAAAATAAAAAAAAAATGAAAAGTTGCTTTATTTCTCAATACTTTAGCCTGAACCTCTATAACAATTTCCCATGATAATTTTTAAATAGTCAGAAAAGAACTGACATTTAAAAGCATGGGCTTTATCACCTATTTGTTTCCCTTCTCCTGTCACTGGGTGAAATGTGTGGTTGTTAGAAGACAGAAGTAGGAGCATAAATATTACCTTGACGGGTTTGTCTTAAAGGCTTTGTTTTAAAAACAAAGATATTTTAAGTTGGTTGAAATCTGCCAAGAAAAGGAAATACACAAATCGAGGTGAGGGCCTCAGGGAGGAGAGAAATAGTCAAGGACTGCAGCAAGAGAACAGAATAGTAACAGTAATATAAAGCAGCAGATAACAGTAGCAAGATAGAATCAGGAAAAAAAAGGAAGGCATTTGGCTCCTTTTCAAGGAAAAAAAAAATCCCCTTGTTGATGTCTATTAGTCTTCTTATGAAAGAAATGAAGGCTATTACTTGTGTCTTCTAAAGGTAAGCAGAAAAAAATCACTAGAAAATATGCTTTAGGGAACAATCTTGCTCTGGCAGGAGATGATGAAATAATACTCCATTGTTTCTTTCTTACTGCTTGCAATTCAAGGTAACTTGCCTTTACAGCATGTGGCAGGAAAAGTGTTTTGAAAGAGTCACACTTTTCTATGGCCAGGTAAACTAAATGAATCTGGCCTCACACTTTACTGGCTATTTGCTCTGGCAGACTCTCCCATGGCCCCAGAATGGCTTTGGAAGAGCTTTGCAGGGAAGGTGTAACTGGAATTCCAGCAGGCTGCCAGGCAGTGTGTGGCACAGGGGTTGCTTGGCAAGGGATCACTCTGGAGATGGATCCCCAGGGTTTGCTCCCTAGCTCTCCCAGCCACTCCTCTGCTGCTGGAGGTGCCATGAGCACCTTCTCTTGGCCTATCTGAAACTTGGTTGCTTGCTTGGCAAGGAGGCTTTCTTAGCCCACTGAGCAGTTGGCCAGTCTAGGCATATGCTGCCTGGACTTCAAGCTGATGCATTTTTCCCCTGCTCTGAAAATATATAGAGTTGACTTTTATGGATTTGTGCATTTGATGTGAACATGTTTTGCAAAAAGAACAAATGTTTTAAAATATTTATGGAAATGAAAATCTGATCCACAAATGTCCGGGGAAGAACAAACAGAAAGTGGTAACTGGTGGTTTCCTTTTGCAGTCTGTCTCTGAAGTTTATGTCTGTGGAATATTTCTCTTTAATCCACAATTTCTTTTAGAAACAGTGATCCTAGTCCTGTTTTGCATACCATGGAAGAATAAATCTGCATGTGGTCAGAACTGTTTAGTATTTCAGTAGAGTCCCATGGGGTTGCAGCAGTCCACAAGCACGTTCTACAGAGTGGGATGGGAAAAGAGGATTAATACAGTCCCTGGAGGGTGGCCTTCTTGTGACTTTTTTTAATCAGGTAAAAGGAGGAAAGCTTTAACAGAAAAGTGCAGTTGACTGAAGGCACAGAGACCTCTAAAAGCCTGCTGATGTAGCAAGAGCTTTGTCTCTTGGTAGCAGTCTACAGAGATGAGATGAGATCTCACTGCTGCTGCATAAATCCCAGGACAGCTCTGTGCAATTCACATCAGTTAATCCAGATCCATGTTTACAAAACCAGAAAAAATGTGTCCCTGTTATTTATCATGACTCTTTCTGCACTTTTTAAAATTATGTCAAAAGCCTCTGACAGAATCATCCCTTCCCTCTTGTCACAGAACTGGCTACCATGCTAATAAGAAATGATTGTGGGTTTTGTTTTGGTTTTGTTTTTAGTAAGACAAATGTTTCTCCTTTGATTAGCATCTGACTGATTCTTTTAAGTGTCTCAAGGCAGGGCCTAAGGAGGAAAAGCCAAGGAGGGAGGGAAAGCTATGCCACACTAAGTCATTGTGGGGACAAATGCGTGCAGAGGGGCTGGGGGATGTGAGAAAACAAACACAACACGCCTGCTGCTAGAGATGGAGCAGGGCAGGGGAGCAACGATGCAACAGCACAGAATTAGTCAAGGAGATAACGGCTTGCGAGAAGATAAGAGCAAGGATTATGACTCAACATGGGGAAGGGAACCATGGGAGGGGTTCAACCATGGAGGAATTTCAGTCACAGGAAGGATGGAAGGCTGGCACGCCAGCGAGCATTCCACACCTGCCCTTCCCATTGGAATCTGCTGACGGGAGCCTAGTTTTGGGAAAACTGGAAAAAAGCAGGCTTAGTGTTTGTTCTTCCACAGAACAGCAGGCAATAGCACAAGCACAGTTGATGAATGGGTCATTCATCCAAATTCCAAATTATTGCAAGGAAAGGCTGGTGAGCTCCTTGGCTTTCGTATTTCTCAGAGCCTGTTTCAATTTTTATAAATTGTTTTAGAAAAATCGTTTTAGATTATGTGAGTAGTTTGCCAGAAATATGTTTATCCGAGGTTTTTTTTCTCTGCTCAATTGACTGATAGGGAAGAGGTTGCAGGAGGCATCTTTTCTCACCCAACTGTGCTTCCCTGAGAAATTCAGCTATAGTTTAACTTTAGATTAGCGATCTAAATATTTGAGGAGGACAGCAGGAAGGTAGTGCTGGCAGAAATTTTTATGACAGGACATTGCTTTAAAGGTTGTTTTTGTTGTATTTCTGTTCATCTTAATCCACAAGGAACACAAATCCTCTTTGTCATTCATGGCAAGAGACAAGACGCTAAAACAAACAACATCTCTCTAATCTCTTGGGAGTCACTAAGTTTAGATCAGGGAGTAAAAGATGTGGAGTCTCCACTTTGTTTTTCCAAGAAAGAAACTGTAATTGGTCTGTTCTTGAACGGCACTTGGCTGGCTCATCAGTCACTTCTCTGAAGACTTATATTATAAATAAACTTTGAAATATCGAAGTGACGCATTTGAGATGAGCTTTGCTGCTGTCCTGATTCTCCAAACTGGATGGGCGCTCTCCCTCACTGTGCACCAATTTCTCCCAGTCTCTCTTGCTGGCCACCCACATTACAATCAAGGTCACACAACACCACGGCGTCGGAGTTGGCAAAAGCTGATTCAGCCCTTTACCCAGAAAACCCTCCATTCAATTCGCAATCAATACCGAAACCCAGCGGCAAGGCACGGCCACCGGGGCTCCGCTCCGCCGCTGCCTCTTCCCATGCATCTTGCCACCCACAGCAAAATGCGCTCCCCAGCCCTCCGACCGCCGGCGCGCCGAAGAAACTCAACTCCATCCTGCTGGGAGCGAGCGCTCTCGGACCGAGTTCAGCGCTCCGGGGCCGGCACGGCCGCCCGTCCCGCACACCCGCCGGCCGCAGCACCGGCAAGGGGGGCCCTCTCCGGGGACAGCAGCGGCTCTCCCGGCTGCGGGGCCGCCTGCGCGACCACCGCCCCGCCACGGCCTCCTGCCGGCATTGCCGGGGGTGCCGGAGGGGCTCTGCCCGCGCCCCCGCGTTTCCCCCGCCCCGGCCCCGCCGGCCCCGCCGGCCCCGCCGCCCCAGCGCCCCGCAGCTGCGAGCGGGCTCGGGCGGCCCTACCTGGAGGGACCCCCAGAGCGGGTGGAGGGCACAGTGCAGCAGCAGGGAGGGCCAGCAGCAGCGGAGCAGCCCCAGCAGCTGCCGGAGCAGCATCCCTCCTGGGCGGGCGGGCGGGGGCGCGGGCTCCGGGCGACCTGGGGAGGGAGCAGAGCGAGCCGGCAGCAGAGGCGTTGGCTCGCACCCATCCCCGGAGCGCGACTGTCCCAACTTTAATTCTGGAGGGGAGGGAGGGAAGGCGGGAGGGAAGGAGGGGGGGAGGGAGGCAGGGAGATGGGCGGGTGGGGAGGGGAAAGAGTGGTCGGGAAAACCCAGAACCCTGCACGTCCCGGCTCCCTCAGCAGGGAGACGCGCCTCCACCCCCGCCCTGCCCGCCTCCCTCCCCGCCCGCCCCGCCGGCTTCCCCTCCCCGGGATGCTCCGGCTGTCGCCGCCGGCAGCCTCTCCGTGCCGGGGGCTTCCCGGCCGGCGCTCACCGCTGAGCTCGGGGCTCCCGCTCACACGGGAGGGGAGCGGGAAAAGTTTGGAGCCAGGCGAGGAAAAAAAGAGCCAGGGCCGGGGCCAGGGCCGGAGCCGGAGGGGAGAGGCGGGGAGAGCGGCGCGGCCGCGCAGCCCGGGCATTGCATCTCCCACCAGCCCGCCGCCGCTGCTGCAGTGATTTTTCAAGCCCATCGAGGCAGTCCCTTCCGCGCACGGCTCCCCTCGTCTCTCCCTCCCCGCCCGGGCTCCTCCCGGCGGCAGCTGCCCCCGCTGAGCACCGGCGGGGCTCGGGGACCGGCGGCCCCGGGGAGCGCCGCACCCGCCCCGCGCCATCCCCGCCGCCGGGAGCGGGACCCAGCCCAGGGAGGCGCGGGGTGGACCGGCACCCCCGTCCTGGAGGAGCCCCGAACTGCGGCCAGGAGGTTTTGGGGTTGGTGGTTGTCGGTGTTCCCTTCTCTCATGAGTGACGCGAGGGTTTGTCCTGTGACAGGCGGGACACGGGGCTGGGTCGGCCCGCTGTCTCTGGGATGAAATAGAGAAGACGCTTCATGGCATTTGTGGTTCTATGTTCCAACAAAACATGCGGAAATGTGTAACAGTGCATGAGGGGAAGTGGATGGATAGACCACCCTCCAATATCAAGGCACCACAGGAAGAAAACAGTAGGAAATCAAGGATGAAGATGGTTTTGCTTCCAATGAAGCACTAAAAGCAAAACAGCTGTTTTGTGAATTGGGCTGTTGCTGAAAGTTGGGCCTTGTGGGTATCAAGATGACCATAAAATATTTGTTATTGGGTCCATGACACAGGGATCTTGTTTTCAGTGTTTCAAATGCAGTAAAGCACATGGGTATGAACAAAATACTAGTTCCAAGGTTTACATTTCATACTGAGAGATGAATGAGTTTGAGAATATTGACTTTAGTTTTCCTTTGTATTTCTTGCACTCACTCAGCCAAGTTTAATCATCGGTTTCATAAAAATCTGCTCAGAGAAGCAGGAATAGAAATACATTAACCTCTGAACTGATACACAGCTAAAATTCTTTTTTCATACTACTGTTACATTCATTTCATGTCCATTCATTTCAGCCCCGACAGGCACTGTTTTAAAATGTCAGGACTATCAGGCCCAGCAGCATTTTACAAATGAGAACAGCACCCTGGAATTTAATGGTGCTACACCTGAGTTGAGGTGGAGTCGTTGAACCCAGGCATTTGTTTGTAAATCCCTGTCTTGTGGTTTTCTAAGATCAGAATTCAGAGAGGCAGAGACATTATGATCTTGGGTATAGGCAGTAATTGTACAGCAAAGATATTTTCTGTAATGATGCTGAAAAAGATGGCGTCCTTTTCTGTAAGCCTACTGTGTAATACGCAGGGCTTATTATATTGTGCTCATTCAATTATAGTTTTAGTGAGCTGGAGTCACAAGAGACAGCAAAGCTTTTCAGGCTTTCTGGTGATTTCCTGAAGGTATTTCAGCACTTGGTCACAGTACAGAACATAATAAATTGCACCATCTGTATACATAGTTCTTGGTTCCTGACAGAATGAGAGATAAGGCTTTAGGCATTGTATGCCAAAAAAATACAACACAGATTTATTTTCTTTCAGTATTTACAATGCCTTAATGTCTGAAGAACTGTGGATTTTCCTGCCATTAGCGACTGCCCAAGTAGCTGTCTCAAAGCACTGTTCCTGTGGTTCAAAGACAACCCAGGGAACCGAGGAGACACAGCCAAACTCAACCCACAGTCACACGGAAGCAAGCGCAATCAGGGATATTGTTCTGACACAAAAAAGAGCAGAGTTTGGCCCAGGTAATCAGTATCTTTTCTGTCTCACACTGGTAATTGACAGTTCACTTGGGAAAATGACTGGGCTGCAAATGTATTAAATCCAGCCTCTGGACCCAGTCATATGGTCCACACAGAAGCATATTTCCCATTAGTCTGAATGGCTGAAGAAAGGGCTGAATGTGTGCCCTGTTCTTGTCCACATGACCCCAGTACTTTTCATTAATTACTTCAGCATCTCTGTAGTTTCTATGGAGAGAAAATAGAGTCCAGGAATTTTTTCCACTTATAAGGAAGATAAATGATACAATTCTTGCAAGACTGTAGGCCCTGAATCAATGACAGGCTTGGAATATGTTTTGCTTAATAATGCATTAAGTATTTTGTAGCACCAGGGCTGGTTTGTGGAAGAACATGATTATTTGTCTGCAGCAGTGAAGTGTGGAAAGGGATAATGGCTAGGACTACCATCCTGGAAACAGAAGCAGGATTTCCTGGGGTGTAGTCCCACTACTACCAACTCCCTCTGCCACCTTGGTCATATTTTAAAAATTACCTAAATCGGATTCCCTGCCTGTCAAAACAACACAATGAGATCCAACTACCCAAAATTCTTGCTGTGCTGGATGGGAAAGGCAGTAACAAGGTCCTGTCCTCTGAAATGTTTAGTTCATCACAGAAACATGGAACAGTAGCAGATCCTTTGCTGGTGTGGTCAGCAAAGGTCTGTGCTCTGGCTCAGGAGATGAAAAGTGATTTATAAGTGTTACAGCTCAAAATAATAACTTAAACTATTTTAAAAGGGTCTTCTCTTTTTTTTTTGTTTTCAGCAAAAGACTGCACCAACAGCATCATTCAAGCAGTTTCTTGAAAAATTTAAGCCAAATATTAATATTCAACAGAATGATGACCATTACTCAATTCCCCTTTCATCTTTGATCTGATTACCAAGGATGAATATTTATCTTGTTTGCTTCATGTTTTTATTTTTTAAAAAATTGCTGATAATCAGAGAAATCGTGATTAACACTCCAATGGAGCAACTACTCCGGAAACATTAGTAAGGCTTGCAACACTGATTAGCTGTACTTACAAATATTATCATATTTCTTTAATCTAAGTAGCCATAATAGCCTTTAGGAGGCTATTTATTTTGTCAGTATTGATGGAGTTTACAGCATAAATTCAAATGTTCAGAGAGCACAGGAGAAGGTTCTCTTTGATGTTGACTTGTCTAAACTTTATTAAAATCAATAGATATTCCCCAGTCTGACTTTAGGGAAATTTGCTCCCTATGTTTTTAGAGACATCAGAGGGGTTTTAGCTGAAGCCAGTAGCAGAGGAAGCAAAGGCAGCCTCCTCTCAGGCTCTGTGGTCAGACAGACCTAGAAAGAATCCACTTAAGCAGTGTTTTACTAATGACATTTTTGGATGCAAGTCAATGAACTCAAGAAGAGTGTCCAACCTGGAGAAATGCTAGAAAACATAAACATAAACATGCTAGAAAACATTTTAGCACTGACTTTTTAAAGCCTTCGTTAGACTGGCATGATCTGTCCCAGATTAATTTTTGGGTTTGAGTCTAGAAAAACATCAGCAAGCAGGTAAATGTACAACGTCACTTTTGCTTGCACTGAAATGACTTTTGTTGCTATTTTTAAAGGATATTTTTATTACTCCATATATCTTAAGCAGTGCTTTCAACATGTGGAAGGAAAATTTACTGGTTTTGGATTTCAAGTTTCTACCTAGTAATCCACAATTTATTGCAATAATTTTAGAAGATCAGGAATTAATAAAGATCAACAGAAACAGTGGAGGAAATTGCATTTCTTCAAATACCATAATCTCTTCCCAAGGAGGGGAGAGAATTCTTCTTGATGATCCCAATTATTTCATAAAACTGAGGACATACAAGTAACAGATTTGATTTTTGGAAGATTCGATTATTCTATTGTTCAATATTTCCAACTTGGGAAAAGATTCCCAACTTTGAGGATATCTAGAATGCATTTGGATAACAAATGATTCTTTGATTTTCATGATATTAAAGTTTTGGAAATTAGTTTTAAGTTTTATAAGTACCTGAATTTCAATAAGTGCTCTTAAAGTTTTCTCTCAGATAAATTCTGGCTATTGCACTGCATCTGGAAAACAGTGGCAGGGTGCCCCCATTTCACTCTATAGGCCAGGAATACTGTAATCAAAATCAATGTTTCGATGTCAGATTAGGTGAGGAGTGAATAGCACCAACATAGAAAGTTGTATGTAATCTTTAGCTTGTGTTCCCTCACCTGAAAGTACAGGACATGGTAAATTTTTATTCGTGGTCAAAAAGCTGTGGCTGTACATCATACAAGCCTGTTGTATTTTCTGTTTTCTGACTCTGAGATGCTACTTTCAGTGATAAACAGACCTTCTGCTTATTAACTTAACAGTAGTTTCTCACATTTTTTTCTCTTCAAAAATGGATTTTGTCAGCAGTATCCTTGCTCTTTGTTTATAAATATGTGTGGTAAGGTAAATGTGTGGGATTAGTTATTAAACTCTCCAGAAAAAATCCTAGATGTAAGGGATTGTGTGCCCCAAATATGTCCTATTTTCAGCTTTATCAATTGTTCACACAACGCATTACTTCTTACATATATTACATTTTCAATCACTTGTGACTTTGTAATGAAATCTCTGCATGCTGAGTGAACTGCAGGTTGCAGAAATCACTTAAGTGCTATGTCACTTTTTCACTCATTATACATTGCCGCTCTGGTCTAAAAGATTAAATACTTGTTATTGGAATGTGTAAAAGATGGTATGAAAGCATTGCATTCACATTTTCTCTTGGACTCTTTTTGCCTACATCTTATGGAAACGTAGGGATGGCAAGGACAGGGCTAAGTAAATGTACAAGAGTCTAAGCAGATCCAGATGAAAGGCAAGGATGAAGAATCACTGCTTCTAAAAAAAAATTATCAGTATAGCTTATTTTTTTTAAACTCATCCTTCAAGGAGAAACATGTACATATTTGGTCAGACTGATCTAATTTTGGTTACCAGAATAATCAATCCTAAGCATCAGAATACTCCCTAAAACTACAAGTCCAAAAGTTTCTATGCCTACTGAAAATATGTGACTAAAACTACTCTGAGCAGCTCTGTATATTTGAAAATGTTTCATTAAAAAATCCATGAAAAATGACCAGTTTAACACTTTCCACTCTGTACTTTTTTTTACCTCTGTTTCTAGTTGACATGATAGCTAGCCTGAAAAATTAGGAACCAGATTTTAGAAAGCTATCACTCTACAGATCTCAGATGAGGAATGTCCAGCCTGTCATTGTTACTGCAAGCACACAGATCATCTGGATTCATATCTGGGTTCCAAGCTCTAGGGGTCCGCAACACTAACCCTAACCCTAGAGAAGAAAAGGCAGAGTTAGGCTGTGGCTGGCTCCAAGGAAAAAGCTGTGGAGGAAGCCATGATGAGGCAGTTTTGCGCTCCCCTTGGGATGCCTTTTGCAGCTGCAGGGTTCCTGGAGCTCTGAGCATTGTGGTTTTCAAAACCCTAACCATAGGCATAACCCTAATCCTAAGTGTAGGCAGCAAAGGCAGCATTAGGTTCTCGATGGCTCCAAGGAAAAAGCTGTGGAGGCAGCCAAATTGTGGCAGTTTTGAGTTCCCCTTGGGATGTCTTTCGCAGCTGCAGTGTGCCTGGAGCTCGGGGCTTCCTGGTTTAAAAAACCTAAAGCTAGGCGTAACCCTAACCCTAACTCTAACCCCTGGTCCGTGAATTAGCCTAGGGTTAGGGATGGTCCCAAAGAAAAATCTGTGTAGGCAGCCATGTTGTTTTGCACTTCCCTGGGATGCCTTTTGTGGCTGTAGGGTGCCTAGAGCTCAGGGTTTCCTGGTTTAAAAAACTCTAACCCTGGGCGTAACCATAACGCTAACCCTAGGCCGGAAAAGCAGTCTTGGGCTAGAGTTGGCTCCAAGGAAAAACCTGTGGAGGCAGCCATGTTGTGGCAGTTTGTCGCTCCCCTTGGGATGCCTTTTGCAGCCGCACTTTGCCTGGAGGTCAGGGCTTCCTGGTTAAAAAACTCTAACCCTAGGCACAACCCTAACCCTAACCCTAGGTAGGTAAATGAGCCTAGGTTTAGGGATGGTCCCAAGGAAAATATTGGAGGCAGCCATGTTGTGGCAGTTTGTCACTCCCCTTGGGATGCATTCCTGCCTGTAGGGTGCCTGGAGCTCAGGGCTTCCTGGTTTATAAAACCTTAACCCTAGGCACAACCCTAACCCTAACCCTAGGCATGTAAATCAGCCTTGGTTTAAGGATGGTCCCAAGGAAAAAACTGTTGAGGATGCCATGTTGTGGCAGTTTTGCATTACTCTTGGGATGCCTTTTGTGGCTGCAGGGTTCCTGGAGCTCTGAGCTTTGTGGTTTTCAAAACCCTAACCCTAGGCGCAACTTTAACCGTGACCGTAACCCTAGGCAGGAAAGCCAGCCTTGGGCTATGGCTGGCTCCAAGGAAAAAGCTGTGGAGGCAGCCATGTTGTGGCAGTTTTGCATTCCCCTTGGGTTGCCTGTTGCAGCTGCAGTGTGCCTGGAGCTCAGGGCTTCCTGGTTTAAAAAATCACAACCCTAGGCCTAACCCTGACCCTTACCCTTGACAGGATAGGCAATCTTGCGGTACGGCTGGCTGCAAGGAAAAAGCTTTGTAAAAAGCCATGTCGTTGTAGTTTTGCATTCCCCTTGGGATTCCTTTTGTGGCTGCAGTGTTCCTGGAGCTCTGAGCTTTGTGCTTATCAAAACCCTAAGCCCTGGCAAAATAATAAATGTGTTATTTATTGTTGTAAGAAAATACTGGTGGAAACATTCCTTAACTTTTTTTTTTCTATTCATCTACTCACAAATTCCACAACAGTGCATTTTTAAAAAATGCTGTTCTTCTGGTTCTTTAACAACACATTCAACAACATGGCATACACTATGATGAGGTGGATGAGATAATCTGTGCCGCTGACAAATATGTGACATTTGTTAATGGCAGGGAAAGAAATATGAGGCTGGTCCGATGTCTAACAGCGAATTTTGGTGAATATTTTACATCAGCTAAGGTTAAGGGTTAAGAGCCAGAGTCTGAGCAGGTCAGATTATAATGGATCCATCTGTCTCATAACAAGAGCTATTGATTGGTTATAAGCCCCATCTAGTGCAGGACTATCACAAAGACAGCACCAGCTCGCCAGTGACCTCCGGTGCAGTCATAGAGCACTCGGTTTAACGGGGAGAGTTTCTTTCAGAAATCTTCATGCTGAGCACCAAACACTGCTCCAGGACAATGGAGGAGTCCCAGTGGGGACTGGCAGGTCCCAGTGGCGTTACTGGTAGCAGGTCCCAGTGGCGTTACTGGTAAGTCCCAGTTCTTCTAGTAAGCCTTTTTTGTATGTAATACAGGATTTTTTTTATATATGAATTCAGAGCTGTCCAACATATTTGTAGTCTGCTGCCAGTAAATTGTCGTTTTATTTGCAGATGGAAAGGAAAATCCAGTGATTTGTCAGCCGTTTCTAGACTATTACAGCTTGTTAAATCTTTCCAAATCTTTTGCATTTCCTGTGTCTGAAGTCTTCTTGAGGTACACCAATCCAGTTGGCCACTGCTGTAATTTCTTAGATCCTGTGTGGTCTTTAATATCTGAAGAAAGAGAAGAAAGATACCCAAAGTGGTGCCTATGCTTTCTGGTATGCAGAAGGTATCCTGGGATCGGCCTGCTGACAGTAGGTGGTAGGTTAATGTTCAGTGAGATATTGCTAGAATTTTGTTAGATTAGCGCAGTAGCTGGGAGCATGGCTCCTTGTGGCTCAGACTGGCTGTCAGAGGGACTGCCTGACAGACCTTGCTACCTTCCCTGTACAGAAGGCAGCCAAACACATGGGTCTTACAGCACTGACAACTGCACTAATCTTGGCTTGGCCTTTGAAGAACATAGATAAATGCTGCTATGAAAGTTCATAAATCTACATCATAAAATAATTCAAACATTGAGGTATGGCGAAGCATTTCGCATCTCTTGGCAGCAACGTGTTCCTAAAGCAGTCCTACCAGGCTGTGCCTGTGGGTTTCTGTTGTCCCCTCTAAGTATTTTCTAGGGTCAGAAGGCATTTTTCTGGCAGCAGCGCTCTCTGCAGGGGAAGACCTGGAGATGTACACAGTGCAAAGAATTTTCTCAGCTAGACATAAGGGAAAGGCAACAATATGTTTAGGCAACAATCCTAAGAAAAAAGGTATAAGTTCTGAAGTACTTTGCCTTGAGCCTATGCTATGGATGTTTTGATGAAATCAAACAGAGATTACACTGCCTGTAACTTCTTTTATGTCACATGTTGGCACTGTAATGCCAAATTACTTCCCTGGCAGAATCTTATGCAAAATGTGGGGATGTCTCTTACTAAGGCCACCAACATCAGCAGGCATGTGTCAGCAGTTTCAACACATCTTTTTTGCTCTGAATCAGCCAGTGGATTTAGATCTTATTGCGTTCTAAAATAAAAAAAAAATTATCTCCTATTAATAAAATCCCAGTTATTATCTTTATGTTTCTAAGATTATTGTTCTGTCTTTTTGTTAACATTCAAATCCTTGATCTGTTCCTTTCCCTTTTTCATCTTAACAAATACATGCACTAGGAAGAGGAAGAAATCTCTCAGTAGGGTCTGGCAGTCCATAGTTCCTCCAGCTGAAGCACTTACACCTTGGAGTACTCTTTATCTTGCAGTCTTTGTCTCACCAAACAGTGAGAGAGCTCTCAGGAGGTCCCAGGAAGACATTGATTTAGGTTTCCATCTTTATGACTCCTAACATCAGTGCCCACACTCTGTTCCACACAGCCTGAGGTGTGCTCTCTCTTGCTTCAAATTTCCATTCTGCTCAGCCTACTGAAAACCAGTGAAGGAACGTGCTAAAAAATTCCAGTGCTTTCTTTGTTGTGATGAATGATGAGCTGCATCATGGCTTTGCTAGTACTAAGAATTCTTGTTTAGTGAGAAAATTTTGGGGGTATTACTGTATTTGCAATGTATTTTCCTGTTGCTTATTTGCAACATATTTGCTTGCTGCTTACATGAAGTCATGTAAGGTATAATCAGAGAGAAGGAGGCTAGATATATTTGCAATTTCTCTATCACTGGATATTTTAAAGGGTATTAGAAATGCATCTGTAAGGATCAACAGAGCCTGAACCCATTTGAGGACTGGAAGAGTTATCAGATTTACCTTTTTCAGCCCTTTTTCTTCCCCCAGACTATCAAGTATTGGTCTGGTGTGTTGGAAGTCCCTGGGAGCCACTAGCTGCTCATTTGAAAAGAAATGCACCTAGAGCTGTCCTGTAAGACTGACATCATCATGCTTTCATCTCAGTGCCTCCTAAGCATTTTGAGATCCTCTAATGAAAAGTTATTACATAAATGCATAGCAATCTATTCTTAAATGTTTAAATCATGACAGATTTTGAATACATATTTTTTGTGACTCAGTCATGAATTACAACAATTTGCATACAGTATTTTCGTATATTCAGCATACCTCCTTGTCATTTAGTCCTTCTTACTTGTGCTGTTGTAGCTGAATTACAGAAGCAATTTTGGAGTGCATTGCTGTTAACTTGGTGATGAGTAATCTTGCTGTACCTATAGGCAGGAAAAATTGATAATTTTTTATAATGAGGAAGGAGGAAACCAATAATCAAAGGAAACATTTCTCTATTTATGAACAAGCACATCCATTTTACTCTCTTTGTGTCCACAGCTATAGTGGCTGTCTAATGTGAATATTATTTTCTTTTGCTTATTGCTGCAGTGCCAAGGGATAAGCTAATATTAGGCCTTCACTTAATAAGGCCCTGGTCAAATGCTGAGGAACAAGCAGGGATGTCCCAGTGCACTTACAGTCTTAAAGAGAAGAACAGTGAGAAGGCGTAAAATGCAAGCATAAAAGGAAACTGAGAAGCAAATCTCTGTCTTTGAAATAAGTTTATTTGCAGAGGGTAGCTTAATATTTCTTGGGAACACCCTGCTGTTCCAAATCACCTCCTTAGCTGCCTTTTTCTGGTTTTCTCTACAAAAATTGGCCAGGTAACAGCAGCAGTCCTGCTAAGTCCCAGCTGTGGGAGAGAAGCTGACATGCGTGCAGCACCTATAGGAACCCATGCCTGTAGAGCGGTGTCCAGTGAACTGGAAATGCACAGTCCAGCTCCACACACTTGTCTAGACATCCAGAAATGTAATTCTGCCATTGTATACTGGATATTGAAGGCAGAAGCCCGTTGTCTTTGTTGTCTTCAGGAAGAATCAGAGTTAGGAACTTCCTGGGCCTGCTATGCTGATTTTGATAACAGTACCCCACTGTCCTTTTGAATGTTTTTGCAATGTCTCCTCCCACCAGGAGAGGAAATAGGTCCTCAAGATCATATATCCTGTATATAATATAGGATCCTATATATATATATATTTATATATATATATATATATATATATATATATAAAATATATATATTATATAATCCTTCTTTAATTATGAAGGATTTTAACAGTGATTCTTTCTTGCCTGGGGGACTAAGTGTTTACTCTTGAGATAAAGAATTGCCTCACAACAAAGCTGTTTTACCAGATACTGGTTTGCCCCATCCCTCTCCTGCACCTGAATATATTTTCATAATGCTTATTTTTTCTGTAATAATCCAGCATCTGCTATGCTGACAGTCTTGCACAGAGCTATTTAGAACAGCTAAGGGCTGATTTGAGTCCCAGAGCAAACAGGCTGGGTCTTTTTCCCCTTTTCCCTCCTTTTTCCTTCTACAGGTTAGCCTGGTGCTGATCTCCCCTTCTTCCAGCCCTGTTGGTGAGGACAGAAGAACTCTCTGAGGTGCATCTCCAGAGTCCCAGGGCTTTTACTCCTGGCCTCCTTGGTGGGGATGGCAGCACTGTTCAGGGTGTGCATTAGTCCTTTTCTCTCCAAATCTGTGGTGCTGGAGCAGGATTAGCTCTCAGCTAGCAGAAGTCTTGCCCCTTCATCTTTCAAAATGTGCCTGAGTCATCAGGCTTCTTCCAAGGCATCGCAGATAAGCAGTTATTGGATCCCATGTTGGTGCTTGAATCTGGTACCTGGCCTCGCCACTGGAAGTTTGGAAAATAAGTCACCATACAGGTGCAGAAAGAGAATAATTGCACCAGAAGGATTTTGCTGGAATTACTTGGTGTAAGCTTACAAACTCTGTGGGTGCATTTTAACACTCAGGCTTCAGTGGGGTCCTCTGTGTGAGGAGGCCTCCAGGCATTTTCGACTCTGGTAACATCTGTCTCTTAACAGCTCCAACTCATTTCTGCAACTAGCTCAAGCACAAGAAGACACTGATTCTCTCTTTACAACAAGTTTTAGTTAGAACAAAGTAAAATTTTAACTCTGACTTGCTTGAAGTAAAGAGTTCTGGTGAGCACTGCCAGACCTACATCTACAGGGTGAGAAACTCCATGAGCAATGGGTGCACTGCATATTTTAATTTTGGAAAGGGAGAAAATTTGTGTTCAAAAGCTCTCTCCGGTGCCAACCATCTGCTTTCAAGAACATTTCTCTTTGTGCTATTTCTATGAACTGGGGGTGAAGTGTAGCCCTTTTCAGTTATCCATTCATGGTTCCTTTCCATTTGTTTAAATTGCTCATCTATCTTGTCTATCAATATGTTTCTTCGCTTAGCACAAAGATAACAAATTCCTGTGCCCATAAACACTCTGGTCCATAACTTCTCTAACATAAATATGCTTATTAACTTTTCTACAGGATGGCTTCCATGAGGAAGATGGCCTATGTGCACACTGGAAGGAAGATAAGAGTCTGAAGTAATTGGATTAGCTGTAATAGAAAAATGAGTGAGCTGCAGGGATGGAATTCACCCAGGACTAGTTTGGAGTAGAGAATATCAGAGTGCTGCAAATCTGATAGCAAATGATGCTTGTTTAGATTGCAGATCAGGGGGCTTTGTAAGTGTATATCTAAGAATGAATCTGTATATCATCTGTAGGATGTAGCATCCATGCACCTACAGATATCTGCATACAGCATTCTTTGATGAAAGAGTGCCCTGATGAATATGTTTATTCAGGCTAAGAAAATTATAGGAATTCCACTATATTTCAGAATCCAGTAGAAATAACTGCCCACAGATTCTGAAATAGCTATGTATACTTCTTTCCTTCATCTCCTTACCTTTAGCTTTCAAATATGGAACAACTCCTGCTCCCTCAATTGGCATCAGTGAGAGGTACTGCTTCTAGGGAATCCTGTATATTTAGTTATGGGGGAGATTTTTCAGAGCTAGCTCAAAAAGAACAGCATTGGCTTTTAACCCAAGAGAGATTACTTAGAAACAATTTTTATAGAAGAGTTCAGTAATTCTTCCAGAAGAGAGGCTGCAAAAAGACAGCCAGGATAACTCACACACTGGGTACAGGATAACCCACACCTGTGACTCAGACAGATCACCTGGACAAGGTGAAGTTGCTCAGTTCTGTTGACCCATGAGGACCAATGGTACCTTGTGTTAAAATTTAAAGACTCTGCTACATTTGGCATTCTGTATTTCTGCTCTCCAGTTACTCATTACTCCTCCTGTTGACAAAAGATTCAGCTTTCCTACTGATCTCCTTCCTGGAGCAGAGGTAATTATTGCCCACAGTGAAATCCAGGACCTGGCTCATGGAGACCTGAAGATTCATGTTCAATGCTGTGGCAGGTGCCCCAAGAGCCAGTTCTCTGGGGCCTCTTGACAGCTAGTCTCAGCCAACACTGCTATAATATCTGCCTAGGGCTGTGTTGCCAGGGATGGGGCTTTGTTTCCAACCCCTCTTTGCCCTGTTTTGCTTTAATTTGATTTATAGTTGCCTCTGATAGCTGAGATTAATGTGGATTTTTATTTTACAGGGGAGCATGGCGTTAATTTTCAGATTATTTATCGCTCCAGCCACATAAAGGAGATAAATCACCTTAGAAAGAAAATGTACTCCTGCATGCAGTCAGCTCAGTAAGTTTGCCTAAACTCATAAAAAGTTGTCATTTAATCTCTGTCTGGGGTTAAGTCCTGTGAAACTGTGACTGAGCAGTACAACAGCAGTAAGCAGGAGCACAGGACAGGAAATGCCTGCATCCACCTTTCAGAAGTACTCAACCCTTACTACTTTCCACAGGCCCTTAAGCTTTTATTCAATGCTTAGTGGAGATAAATATAACATACCCACAGCTCTCTCTTGAATGGAATAAATTGATTTATGTATTTATTTACATAGCTATATAACAATATATTTTAATGTAATATAATGTAATGTATTTTTAATGTGATATAGCAATGTGTTTTTTTAAAAAAAACCTACTCACCTGCAAATGGCTCTCCGTATAAAGAAAGGATCAAGATCTCCAAAGACAACTAATGATTTTGAGCAATGAATTTGAGTTTCTCAGCCTAAAACAACACCACCAGCTTCACTGAGACGCCCATTCACCAAAACATTTTTCTGAGTATCATTCATGCCTTCCATTTTACACCAGATCAGTACTGGTCTGACTGCTTACATTTTCAGATAATTTTCCTCCCAGGCATATATGAACCTATCTATTTTTCTACCTCAACATCACCTGCAAGTTATCTTGGTATATATTGACTTCTCAATCTGGCTGGAACTGGCCATTTTGAGATAGATTTGTAGTAAAAACTTGATTTTATTCTGTACAACCAACCACTCTATTCCTCATCCTTGTGTTGCAGTCAGTTTACGTGTCTATTTAGAAGAATAAGAAACAAATATGCCTTGTTATCTTGCTTATATGTAGTGAGAGACCCAGTTGAGGGTCATCCAGAGTGGCAATGACATCCACTACCTTTACATTCATGTACCTATACTGCTTTTGCACTTTGCAGTCCATGCTGATTTTGGAAGACTTTCATACAGAGGATAGTTGGAATAGTTGCTGTTATTGCCTACATGGCATCCAACAGCTCCATGGTGCTGTTTCTATGCTTATATATTTATTTCAAATAAATTTAACAGATCACTTCTATTTGTCAGCAATTTACATTTATTTATAAATAAAAAACCAAAATTTTTTTATTTATAAAACTTGTCATGTCTCCAATCCTGGGTATTGAACTACTGGAGAAAAACTGGTGTTTTCATTCATCCATTCAACTGCTTTTGGTGAACATCCCAAAATGTCATGTTTGATTTTGCTTTCAGATTCTCACAGAATCTGTTCTAAGGAGATCTGGATAAAATTAAAATAACCATTAGATGAGAGGGTTGTTTTACTGTGATTAAGTAAAGCAGAGCAGGCTTTTGCTGCAGCTCAGAAGAACAAGAATCAATCCCCTGCTTGTTTCAGCTCTGTGCCCATTCATATCTCTGGATACTTATGAAAAGCATTACTCATAAATCAGAGAATACCCTAACCCTTTTGCTCAGTACACATGCATTTGAGATCTGTATAGCTTAAGCATCTCTGTGCTCGGCAGAACAACTGGAGGAGCTTGCAAGTGTAGCAGATAGAAAAATAGCTAAACACAGGGACTGGAGTGCACTCATGGCTGTCACAGACCCAAACCTGTGATGTGGTCACTGTAAAAAACAGGAGAGAAAGGCCCCCTTCTAAAATTAAACAAAACAGAACAAGTGTGAACTGAAGTGATAAATTACAGAAGACTTCATGTGGAGAACTCAAATAAATCTCTAAATATTTTTAGCACACTCACTTTTCTTTCAATAGCTCACCAGGAGGTTCAGTGGTCTCACCTGGCATCTTATTAATCCTGCACTGATTGGTGAGCATGCAGGAATGGAGCAGCACTGGCATCTGGGTTAATCACAACTTCTAGGAAATCGTGAAAATGACACAGGAGACACTTCACACATGGTGAGCTGAGGTTTTGCTGCAAAAAAGGTCTCTGTTTTCACAGCAGGTGGTCAATAAATCTAGCACTGTTATGGATCATAGCTATAAGTCAGGTTTCAAATTTTCCCAACTGCAAGAAGCATCTGTCTTATTTGGAGTCTGAACACAATCTTTGCTGCAAGTGCAAGATTTAGTTTCTCCTGCATTTGGGTTGCTTACTTTTATTTGTATCTTTGCTTTGAATTGTAATATTTCAGAAGACTATTTTTGATCAATACAATCCCTATGCAGTGCCAACTGATTTCCTTATTTTGAACTAAAAATTTCTTTCATAAGCAATTCCCAATAGAAATGTTCCTTTTAGTCTTATGCACTACTTGGATTTTTCCTCAGGGATGAAATGTTATTTTTCTTTTTAATTCTCTCTAAACTGCTGACACTAATGCTCTCTATAAAACTTGTTGTAGGCCCTGCTCTGTATCTTGTCTATATTTGGGATTAAGGAGAATTATTATCATGTGGTCCTAAAGCAGCTTTTTGAAGTCTTGAGTACACTCTCCTGTCAGGTGAGTACTGATTATATATTATAGAAAAAAATGGTTTTAAAAATAGATCCAAGAGTGAGAAAAATCTGAAGGCTTGAGATGAACTGTTAGGAGAAACAAGACTGGGAGGAATTTGCTGTAAGAGAAAAATCCCAGTTCCCAAGGAGGATGCTCAAGTGTATAATGCTCTTCATTCTGAATGGAAGCAGCTGTGGCCCAAGAGGTGACCCAGTGGGGCTAAACACCATGAGAGCCCAGGACACCTGAGCTCACTTCCCATCAAAATACAAAATTTGGAATCTGAAGGTTTGATTCCATTCAAGGGGACTGGGAACATTCACAGCACAAACCAGTGCCCCACTCAGAGAGCTCAGTGCAGAGGCACACACATGCTACATACATAAATATACACAATCTTTTGGGAAACATATCAAGCTGAAAATCCACCCTTTGAACCAGGCTCTTTCCAGACACCCCAAATCAGACACCTAAATATGGAAACAGCCTCAAAACCAACCTGTTTTAAAGGCATTAGTTTGGCATTTTTGCTGCTTTTAGAAGTATGTGAACTCACAAAGAAATATTTCATGCCTTACACTTAAAGTGATTTCAAAGGCAGTCACTCGCTGAAAAAAGAAAAAGAAGGTACACTGCCTCTTGATAGTCTTTAAAACACAAGTAAAACAGAATTCTTTGTGTTTTGTGAAGGAGAAACCTCAGAAGTTAAACATGCAGGTCATGGAGAAAAATGCTTTTTAGTGCAAAAAGAAAGGTTATTCTGAATGTTGTCCTCCTGAAACTGGTATTCCTCACCTCAAGTATGGTGACTGTTCAGAATTTATAATCCTGAGAGTTTTAACTAGAGCAAAATATATATAAATGGATCAATATGTTTAATTGCAAATATGACAGAGATAAATCCTTCAGTGAATCACTGGCTCAACTTCTTGCTTGAAGTTAACAGTAATTTAATTAGATTTGACTTCAAAAAATACCTTAGCATGATTTAATGGTATAAATAATGAGCTGTTCAAATTGCTCACTGAAAACGTATTATTTAAAGAGGTATTTTAAATGTAAGCAAAGAGTAAACAAGCTGTGTATTTGATGGGTTACACATTTTATTCCCAGCAGACCATTTCACACTGGGGAGTATCACTAACTTGTCAGTGTGATAGAGTGGCATGAACAGGAGCATCAAAATTGGTGGTTGTGAGGCAGAACGTTTGTGATCTTGGGAAAGACATTTCACTTTGCTCTGTTTTTTCATCTGTAAAACAGAGAGCAGGGGAAAAGTAATGAAGCTCTTCTGGGGTCTGCAATAAGTTAATATTTGTAAAACACTTGAGGGTTGTAAATGCAAAAGGTGTTAGAGAAATGTTGTAACTTCAATTATTTCTAATTTTTTTTTTCAAGTAGGGATCAGAACCTCAGATTTGGTAGGAGTTTGTAGCTATATTTGTTCTTTTCTGTCTTCCTTCTTTTACTACTTCTATCTTCTTGGAGTTTTTGAGCAATTTAAAATCAAACTGGCTGAGAGCTTGTGAAGGTAATGCTTTGAGAAGTGTTTTATGTTTATTGAATACTGCTCTAAACCTTTTGCCAAACTTCTCTGACTGTCTGAGGTTGCCAGTAAAGTTTTGGGGGTTTTTTTTTCTGTTTTGAACTCTTGAGAATATCTTATCAGTATTTCTCCCATGCATCTAGCTCAGAGTACATGAACAACTGTAAGCCCTTCTAAAAGTCTCATTGAATGAGTTTTTTGGGGCCTTACAACATGACATAGAACACCGCATGCTGAATCTTTGTCCTTCCTCTGGTTCCTCCGTGTTATGGCTCCTGGGGACCTGGTGACCCCCTGCAGTGTCCTGTGTGCTGCAGGATAATTCCTGGTCAAGAAATATTTGTATTCACTGTAGGTAGGACAATTATAATTCATATTCCCTTCCAAAGAAAAGCTATTGGTACATTATTTAAAAAAAAAAAAATTCTTCTATGCTTGATTAGTGCTGGCTGTCATAAGACCCAGACTGCTGGGTCGTAAGCCTCAAGTCTGACATCTCTTTTTTTCTTGTAGTCATTAAAAGCCTTTCAGGAAGGCAAATTTAGTAGCAAGACATCAGTGAAACACAGGCTAACTCCCATTGCGTAATGGTAACCTCTGTCTCTGGGAGTTATTAGCCAGGGTGACAGGCTATGCACTTATTTATTCTTCCAGTGGCAGTGAGATCAGAGCACAAAGGTCCCTTGGGGACTGTTCCATCTCAGTCCTAACTGGGGTATTTAATAGTTTCTACCACAGACCTATTAAGGTTGATTGTGAATTCTGTCCTATTATCTAGAAACCACTGTTCAGCAAAGTGACAGCCAAATCTTTTAGAATATTGTTATTTTTTGTAAACTAGCCTAAGGCATTTGGGTGAGAAAAAGGGAGAAATAATTGCTTAGTACTGGAAGAGACTCAGGTAAAATTTAGAATTCATCCCTATCTATTAAAGTGGAATAATTTCTATATTGTATATTCAGAAGAATAACGAAAAATTAGATTTGTACTTACAGAAGGAAATGTCCTTTTTTCTTTAATTGGTTCCTACTTGGAGAACACCTGTCAGCACATTCTTTGACTGCATTTCAGTCTAATCCACCATTTAGGTGTTTCAGCCTAAAAACATCTTAGTGATTAAATTCTCTCTCTGCAGTACATGTCTCCAGGGGACTCCCTCCCCCTGGCACTAAAGCACACCTTGTCATCTCAGAGTTCAAAGCCCACTCCTAGTCAGTGCATTGCCAGAATTCAAGAAGTGTAATGTTTTTACAAGACTGTGATTTTTTTCTTGCCAAGGGTGCTGACTTTTTGTTCCAGTATGAATATATGATGCAAGACCAAACTGAAAAGCTCTAAGTCCTCAGAAGTCCTCCAAACATTACCTGCTTGATGTTGTTCAACAAATAGATAAGACTGAAAGTCCAATATAAACAAAACTTTTCCTCATGTGGTTTACTGAAGCATGATTTGCAAAAATAAAAGAAAAAATTAAAGAAGCTTGGCCTTCTCTGCTGCTTTTTAATGAGTAAAACTTGACAAATATCTATTTCCATAATCTGGCATTGTCACAGTCACATAACAAACATGTGCAGACTATCTCATTTATCAGTCTATTTTCTGGGTGTCTTCTTTATAGCTCCCATAAAAGTGTTGTAAAGCCCAAGGTGCCAGCCTGCATGGTGCTTTGGGCTGGTTGGCATTTCCACCAGATATTCTCTGGAGGACAGAGGGTACATAAAGATAATGGATAGAAGGGGCTGCTTTAGGTGAGAGGAAAAAAAATACAGACATCCTAAAAACCACAGTGCATTTAAGGTATGGTTTGAAAGTATAGTAAATCCGAGCTATCCTACAGTCAGCGTGGCACATTCCTTCTTGTGACATACATTCTACCACAGCAGTAACATCCAACCAATCACCTTCACTCCTGTTTTTCTTGTATTGCCTTTATTTGCCAGGGCATTGTGCCAGATTTGGTAGTGTCTCTGAAGCAGCAGGTCAGGATATAGATGTCTGACAAAGAAGAGAGGTCATGTGGAAAGAGCTGGTTATTAATTTTGAAGAAAAATGTGTGCTCATGTCAATAATAGCCAAACAAGAGGGGGGCCTTAGGTAAAGTGGACGTATGGAGGGACAAACATTGACTGTGTTAAGCATATAACCTGCATATAGATCAGCAAGAGTTTTCTAATTAACTTCAAGGGGAAATGTGTTAGTTGTGAGTCTAGAAGGTGATGATTTAAGAACCTTTGCTATTGTACAGCTGCTGCTATATGAGGGAACACACAGACCAACCAGCTTTATGTATATCCTCTTACCCTACTTCATATATCACTTCTTACCCATAGAGCACTCCAGAGAGACTGTGCTCTTGCAGCTTTGTGGAAAAGAATGAGACAACTGGTACCCAAGCAAAATGTCCTGAAATATGTTCTTACATTAAAAAAAAAAAAAGTATTCTCTTGCCTTGTTCAGCTCCTGTCTATAAATCTTCTTTCCTTGGCAGGGTTATTAAGAACAACTGGCTGAAGCAGCACTGTTGTTAGCTGAGATTCTTGCTGTCCTATGAACCTGTCAGCCAAGTTACTGGAGTAAGTATAGAGAATCAATAGTCTTTTTGGCAAAGAAAAAGAGCTGACATTGATTCTTCCAACTCTGGCAGGTGCCTTTCATACTGTGCCCTTTGATGTGTGATCAAGGCCTGCCTATGGCCCCATTGCAACCTTGTGGGGTGTTCAGCATAGGAGGAAGGAGAGTCCTGCAAAGCCACAGTCTTCCCTATCTTTCACAAGCTAAGGAATGGGTGAGTTTGATAGAACTTCACACTTTCAAAGGGATAGATGGGATTGGGTGAAAAGGCTCCTCTTACTCTTTCCTGTCTTGGATGTCTGACCATCTGGCAGTGTTCTGTGAGTGACCTCAGTGGACTCCTGGAGAAGTCTTCTGTCATAATATATCTGACTGGGTAATAAGGTACGGTCCAGAAACCACCATTAAATTAATAATTGTAGACTACAGTCCCAGGCTATGTCACAGAATAACAAAACTTGAATTTGCAAATGAGTCAGGTTACTGAGAATTAACACAGGCACAACCAGAGAGGTGGTCTACTTACATTGTGATAAAAACACCAGGCAGACTCATTATATAGTTCCTTTGCCCCCATACTTTCCTGTCACCGCTCCTAAAAAACACTAAGTAATATCATGTTTGGCTGATGTTGCTTTGCAGACCTTTTGGGTACTTGCTTTTTCTCAGCTCAGCTGCATTTTGAAATGTTATGCACCTCTGCAAAAGCCCAGTCAGAGGTGGATAGAGGTTTTACTTTGTAATGATTATTCTAAATCCTAAATGCCACCTAGTAAAACAATCTCTCATAATTTGACTGCATTAAGTATTCTTTGTTAGTTCATTAACCTTGGCATTGTCAGCATGTTGCCACAATCAAATACAATTTATTCCATGTTGTGCAATGAGAGCTGAGGGCAGATCTCACACTGGGCTGTCATCTAATGGACCTCAAGCACCTGCTAAATGCAACAGTGCACCGTGCTCACTATGGGCATCTAGCAAGGGGAGAGAATGTATGTGCTGGAGATGACCTGGTATAAATTCAGGTGCTGAGCTGGGCACACCCAGTCCTTTGATCACAGTTTCATCAAATATCTGACAAACTTTCTGAAGCCCAGACTGGCTTCCCTCTTGAGCTACAGCTAAACTAGAATTCCCACAGGACTGTTTCAATTTTGCTTACTTGAATGCTGTTCTCAGAGGAGGAGAGAACTGATGTACAGGCTTTGCTCAACATCTGTGGTACTTTTCAAACCACAGATAATCAGTGGAAAATGCAAAATGATATAATTTGCATTAGAAAGATAACTGAAAAGCCTCTTACTCATATTAGTGGGCAAAATTTAGCCCTTTGATGTAAGAACAACAAAAGAATATTAAGGGCAAATTCTGCTTTGTGTAATATGTGCTGATAGAAGAGCTGAAGCCAATGACATCTTGCACATTTCTGCCACCTTTTTTCATGTTGACCTGCCTGTGGCCAGCTTCCCAAGGTCCCTGTGCAGCAACATGTGATGAGAAAAGCCTCAGGCCCAGTTGCTTGGAAAGGATAACTACCTCTGTGCAGGGAGTGAAAAAGACATGCTAAAGCCAAGCACCCTCACCAGTGCTGCAAAGGGAAGGAAAGGGAAAAAAAGCACCCTGAGAAACTTCTTTTCAATCTTGTTATAGTAAGAATAATTGAACAGAGCAAAGTGTCATAAGCAATTTGTCTCCGTGTGACAGACAACAGATCTGTTTTGAAGGTGATGATTACACTGACTTCCCAGCAGAAGCTCAATCAAATCTGTGGTTATATGGTTTCCTTCCAAACTGGAGAACACAGCAGTGCTGCTGTTATTTGATAATGATTTTGTGGGTATGAATTTATCACATGCTTTCTACTTGGGCTTCCATTCAGTGGTTTTGTCAGTCCAGACTCCATGAGCAGGACCACCCCATCTCAGCCAGACATGTCAGCTTGCTTCAATCCTGACTTTCTGCCTGGTTTGGACAAAGAAAATACAATATTCCACAGTATTTAGGTCATGTCAGTAGTTTTTAGGAGTCATCATCTCCAGTGTTGCTTGTGCTCAGGAGATAGCATGGTAAGAGGAAAGTGCTGTATCTCATAGGCTGTAGTGTGTTAAAGGAAGATAAAGCCAGTTATGGACACTTATGCAAACAGAAGAATAATACTAAGCACTCTGAGCTCAGTAAATTGTGGTTTTGGTTTACCTTCTGGACCTTCCCTACAGCCCATATTCCTCAAGATCACTCGGTTTTCCACCAGCTATTAGTCTTTACAGATAAAAGATTAATTCTGTTTAAAAATGTAAAAAAAAGCATTTGTGTTTATTGAAAAAAAAACAACGTTAAGATGATAAGATTTCACAGATGAATCTGACTCTTATGGCAATCAACAAGCCTTTCTGTTACCTAAGATATCCTTTTCCAGAACTTCAGGTTTTTATCCATCCTCTTAAGTCACTTTATTACTGCATCTGATTCAAAACACTCTGCTAATAGTAAAAGCAGGCCTACTGCTTTTTTCTGCTTAGTACCTATTTCTTGATTTCATTTTGGTGTCTGTCCAGAGTTCTTTACTTTTTATTTGCACCAGTTAATATTCCAAGCTGCCTATCAGATACCAAACTTTCAGCTAGAGGCATAATGATATTTTATTGCTAGCGATTTGCCCATTTGAGCCTATAAACCAGCAATCAGCATTCTGATGACAAATAAGGCAGGTATTTATTATTGCAAATAATGGACATAAGTTGGACTTCACCTGCTTACTCAGATTATTGCTGAGTTACGTCAGCATGCACAAAATCAAGTGTTCTGACATCAGAGACTAATATAACTTCCATGGAGACAGTAGATCTGTTTGAAAGTGTAACTTAAATGAACAAAGTGGTTCCTTCTGCTCTTGTTGAACTAAATGGGAAAAAAAACACTAAATCAACAGGATCATGATCCGGTCACCTGGGGAGTGCCTATTTACAGAGACACCAGTTCTTCACAGAATCAAAGAATATGTTGAGTTGGAAGGGACCTACAAGGCTCATAGAGTCCAGCTCCTGTCCCTAAACAGAAAAATCCCCGAGTCACACCATGTGCCTGAGAGCATTCTCCAAACTCTTCCTGAACTCTGTCAAGCTTGGTGCTGTCACCACTGCCCTGGGGAGCCTGTTCCAGTGTCCAGACCCCCTCAGGGTAAAGAGTCTTTTTCTAATATTCAATCTAAACCTCCCCAGACGCAACTTCAGGCCATTCCCTTGGGTCCTGTCACTGTCACCAAAGAGAAGAGATCCATGTCTACTGCTTCTCTTCCCCTCACAAGGAGGCTGTAGACTGCAATGGAGCATTGGCAATGAGGCAACCGAGGCTGTAGTTGCTATCTCAGTGAATAATTAATAGCTATTTCTGGGTTGGGTATTTTATTATTTATCAAAAAACACCACTTCATCAAGGCTAAGGAGTCTATTAAAAACCTTTTGCTTTTGAGAAAGCCTATGCCTTACAAAGTGTAATGAGAACAAATGCCTGAACCTTGAGTGTTTCAGAGACAAGGTCCCCAGTTGGATGGAAGGTTGTTTAACTTTTTTCACACTGGCAGTGGCCTTGGGAAACAGGTATTACCTAGCAAGGTTACTGCTGTTGGCTTTGTTGGAATTTCTCAGAGATTGAGAAATAGGGTTGGGGGTGGGGGGAACATGGGGAGAAACCCAGGGCAAACATTTACCCAAGTTGCAGGTCATGTTACCACCTAGGCAGCACCAGCTGGGCTGGCTCAAGTTGTAGCAGTAAAGCTTTGATAGTTCCACTACACCAGCAGAGAGTGGGAGAACCAGGACATACTCCCTTCAGGCTTGTGCTCTCTGTGCTTGGTGTGGAGACCCCTTTCTTGGGCAGAGTTTGTGGCAAGGCATTGCATCTGCTGATTGACTTGACAGGCTGTGCCCTCTGTAATGCTTAACAGGCCTCCTGGTCCCTGGGAGAAAATAACTCGCTCTTTAGATATAAGAATACTCCTACTTATTATGTTCCCCTCAGCCCTGATAGGTCTGACTGCAAACACAGCAAGGTGGAATGCTCCCTTTTGCCTCCTGGAACAATGAGTTGTGTGCCAGTGGCCAGGCAACCAGTGCTCTGGGAAAAGGGTCAGTGGGTGCACACTGCCTCATGCAGGAGGGAGGGTCTCTTGTCTGCTTCCTTCCTACTGTAGCAGAACACGCTCAAGGCCTTAATAGTCACAGCCACCTGCTAAAGGTCTTAATTTACTTACTGACTTTTGGAAAACACGTATACACAGAGGGCAGCTGGGTAAGGTTCATCCAGAGCCTTCTGATGTGGTGTTTGAAGTGTCAACTTACAGCCATACTGGAAGCAAGCTTGAACACATGTATCTGTGGGTGTGTGGGAGAGCTCCTTCGGGCCCTGGTGTGAGTTGAGCATCCTGACCCTGGCCTCTGCCCCTTGTTCCACTCAGCCTACCTCCCTGCCCAGGGAGGTCCAGGAGAGGCAGCCCATTGCACTCTGTTCCTGCTGCCAGCATCCACAAGGCAGAAATTGCTAAACATTGTTTTGACTCCAGCTGGCCAGGAGAATGAGTCTCAAAATCACCTTAGCTCCGTGCATGCAGACAAGGAAGTCATAATATGTCTGCATGTATCACATCCTTGGTATTGGGAAGGCATTTGTAGTAAAGCTGGAGGTGACTGGGATCGGACTCCTAAGACTGCAAATTAATGTAACTTGCAGGGACATCACTAAGTCCAGAGAAAAACAGATGGCACTGCTCACTGAAGAGCTTCAGAATAGGAAAAGTCAACTTTTAGTACACTGCAGTCATGCTTAACTGGCAATATTTCTTTGCAAATGGATAAACCAGGCAGTTGTAGAGGCAATGGTGAGCCCATAAATTGCTTGCATGTTTTTGCAGAATGGCTTGCTACTGCTTTATGGTCAAAAATGTACTTTCTGCAGCAGCTCTCAGTCAATGCTCCTGAAAGCTTTAACAGGGTAGAGTCTACTGTCTGACTATTGCCACAGATTAATCAGTCCCCATCTCCTCCAGTTTTTGCTCTGAAGTCTTTAAATACATTTTGTTTTTACTTTGGGGAAATCTATTCCTGAAGTTTGTTTGTTTGCATTTTTTTGTTTCATTTTGTAGCACTGAGCACTGTTGAAATATTCTTTCCCATGTTGTTCCTGTGCACTGTGCTTTTTAAATTCCATGTAGCTTCATATTTGTTCAGGCAGAAATGCTTAAAATCCCTGGCAAGGGGTGGTGTTGTCAGGGGTAATCACCTCCCTGCAGAGATGAGAAGTACAAGGTGTAAATGAGCACCTCTGCTCCCAGAGGCCGTGTTAGCCAGCAGCAGCCACGCTCCAGGATGCGTCTTAGAGGTATTGTGGAATGTCTTGTTTTTCCACATAAATCATTTAAATAAATTATCATGATGGCTGGAAGCTGCTAGCTGATACTAAAATGTCTCAGATGAAGACAGAAAGATAAATCTTTTAAGCACTTACCATCATGACATGTTCCATTAGGCCCTTATTTAATTAGCAGCAAGGGGCAGTGTCAGGGAGGGGAGCAATGGGGTTGTGAAAGGATTGTCTCCTTTAGAAGGAGGGCATTGAAGTGTGGATTGAGGGACAAGCTCAAGTCAGTACTGTTTCAAAAGAGTGAAGCTTCCTGGCATGCCAGCCCTGTTCTGTAGGGGTACCCGAGGTGGCTTTAACTAGCCTGCTGGGGCAAGCTTGCCAGCATGCACACCCCTGTGCAAGCCAGAGTTCTGCTGCTTTGCCAGCTCCTAGTGTCATTGTCACAGGAGATCTTCTAGCCTTGTTCTCCCTTCAGATCACAGGGAAGGTGTCAGCCTCATCTGCATGGATGAGATTTCATCTGGATCTGTCCCCTGACAAGCATGATGACTTTAGTCTATCTAGGTCTGAGGGGCAGTTTTACTTTTTGCACTTTTAAATTTAACTTTTATTTAATTTTTATTTGATTTTTTTATTTAATGTACAGACAAATACCACTTCCCATCCATCATTTTTGTGATGAAAAAAGTCTGTTGAAAGACATTGGGCAGGCTTGGATACCACTAGCTCAAAAAGAGAGTACTGGGGCACATGTAGGGAAGGAGATCTGCTGTACCTTAGCCAACCTCTTCAAGCAGGTTGCCAAGGGCAAAACACCAAGCTGTGGAAAACAAAGCTTAAAGAGTGTGTTCAAAATGCTCCAGAGCCTGGGTCTGTCAGGTGCGGACCATGTCTAGGGGCTCTCACAGAACTCAACGCTTGGCAGGCCTGGTTGTGAGTTGTCGTTTACGGCAGGTGAGATTGCAGGGGAAGGCACACTCTGTAATTCACGCACTCGCTTTCACAAATCAGCCACAGGTGGTACACAATCAGAAGTGGTCTCCGACAGCCACGAGCATGGCTCTGCTCACACTGCTCCAGAGCCACCCCTTCCAGACAGCTCACCATCCACAATCCCCTGCACACGAGAGGGCAGTTCTGTCAGCTCTCCATCACCCACAACTGCTTTATCTGCAGTGAGGTGGACCTGCTGGACCTGCTCAGGTACCTCTGGCACAGTCTGCAGTGGGCTTTTCCCCTTTTAAACCCCAGCCTGTCGGGCATCAGGGTCCCTGGATTAATCCCCTGGATACTTCTCACTGCACCAAACATTGCATCCTGAGGTGTCACCCCTGCAGTGAGTTCACAAATAGTTTTTATTCCCTCATAATGGCAGTGTGAACAGGGACTGATCCCAACTACCTTCCTGTTTGATGTGCAAAACAAAACAGGAGAGCTCAGGATTATGCACTTAAAAAAGGTGTCTCCATGTATTTAAATGAAGGAGGGTGCATGAATTCATTATGATCTGAAAGCTCTTCTACACTGCCTCAGTAGGTACAACAGCTTCAGATGAGCCTCAGGACTAGTTGCTAATGCATATAGTTGAGAAAGTTTTTTTTTTTCCTGTGTCTACATACAGCTGCAGAGCTCCAGCTTCAAAAGAGCATTCATGCAAAAGGAGGTACACTAAATGAAGCCAAAAGCTGCAAAAATATCATCAACCTAATTTACTTCTCAGTTGCACCACTGCAGTTCTCAGGACTTCCCTTCTGCTATGTAGAGAGGAAACAAACTCTGCCTTGGTTTAGGCATTATTAGTGACATAATGGAAATAATAAAGCTTAGCAGACATTTTTTAATTGCACAGAAAATAATATCTACAGTATCATAATTTAAAAACTTAAAAGGTTCACTATGATCATAAGATTGCTATGATCATCTTTTCTGACTCCTTCGTTCCATTTATTTTTAATTTTTTCAATCATTTAATAGAGAATTGTGTCTTGCTGTAATTTTCATAAGCCTGCAAGCAACAATCACGCCTTGCTACTTCTTGCAAGGAATTGGAATCAGACCCACAGTTAAATCTGTCAGGTATTTGTATTTAGGTATGTAGGAAATTAAGAGCCCTGTAGCTGCGATTAAAACACCTCAAACTTCTTGCTCATTTTTATATGCTGTCTTTATAAGTCTGTGCAGGGAGACAGCACTTATCTTAAAATAATTTTTCATCCCTGTTAAGGAAGCATTTTCCCTGCACCTTACACAGGGGTTGCTCCTCTTGCTCTGGCAACTGCAAAAATTTGGTGGCTCTACAAAACATGGTTTCAGTATTCCAACCCTCATGACCTCAGGTGGTTTCAAATCCACTAGTGGGACAAGCTGTTGGCAGCATGAGCTCTCAAACCTTGTCGGGAGGTGAGAAAATTCCCAATATAAAATGGTGGGAATTTTGTACAAGACACACTGAGAGGACAACAAGCTACACGTTACTGTAACATGGCTGGCACTAGGGCAAGTTCTGTCCTGTGTCCTGGGGTGGGACCTGCACACAGGCTCTGGCACGTCCCCTCCAGCAGCCAGCCCTACTGCCATCAGCAGCCTGAGATGCAGGATGCCCTGGCACTGGTCTCAGCTGAGCAAGACGGAAAGTGAAACTGCATACTCCTGATCCCTTGTGAAACTTCCTACATGGAATGATCAAACCCCAACTCACTTCCCTTCACAGGACCAAACCCTGGGAAGTGAAATCCTTTGAAGTCCTGTTTTCAAGGGCAGGTCAGTTCACTGCACATCCCAAGATGCAGGCAGAGCATATTTTAAAGACAGTCCTTTACTTCTGAGATGAAAAGGTCATGAATATCAGTCACTCTCAAATTCAAAAGACTGCTTCATTCCAAACAGGGAGGTGAAATGTCACAGGCTGAAAATGTCACTGCAGCCAGTGCTTTGTCCTGAGAGTGTCAGAAACGCTCACTGTTAATACAGAGACCCCTACAGTTACTGAACAACAGCCCCCACTGGGACCAGGGCTCTTCCCGTAAGTCCTGCAGAGCTGGACCTTAAACAAAGGTGTTCCCATGTCCACAGTGCAGTGCAAGTCACTGGAGCTGGAAGATCAAGAGATGGGGGAATAAGGGACATACTTCAGGCCCTGTCCCTACCCACAATGTGAACAGTAAATCACTGATGCCATCCTGGCAGGAGCTGAGCTATCTCACTGGAGGAACAGAAAGAAAATTATAAAGACAGAGAGCACCGGACAAGAACCAAGAGGGAAGAAGACTCTGCTCCCCTCCGAGCAGGCAGGGTGACCCAGGCTGTACCTGGAGCCAGCCCCACAGTGTGTGCACAGCAGGAAGGGGCAGTAGGGCTGCTGGGACCTGGGCAAGGCTGGGAGCTCAGATATGTACTGTGTGTGTGTACAGTGCTGCAAACAGCACGGGCTGAGTTTTGCTTTCATCACTGTCCAGGAGCAGCCTTGAGGTAACAGCATTTCCCTGCACACCCAGAAACCTGAGACATGAGGATCCTGCTGCCCTGCTCCCCTGGGACGCCCACAGCCCCAGAATGGACTGCACCATATCTGGGCCCCAGAAACTGGTAGGGACTGAAAATGGACCCTTGGAGCAGAGGCATGAGGAAGATTAAGGTGCTCTAACATCTGTCCTCTGATGCTAACCAGAATTTCAGCTGCACACCAGTATGTGACTGCTGAGCATAACCAGGTAACTCAGCATTTTGAGGGCTCTGGCAGAGGCTTTTAAGAACACAACTTCAGTCACATCCTCAGGATGATCTTCACTTACTTTCAGTTTTATTTGTTATGAATTTTTGTTCCAAATCTGCACAGGGGTAATCAATTTCTTCCCTTCATCTGGGAATAGTGAAGAAGCAAATCACAAGCCAGCAAATGTAGTCTTTCTAAACAGAGACTTTTGTTTTAGTTAAACTTTGCAGCATCTTCAATGAGATGTTCTTGAACTTGCATTTTCCAGGCATTTAAAGACACCATGAATAACAACATAATTGAAAGATGGGCCTGTTTCTTAGAAATGAAGTGTAACCAATAGCCCTTGTCTGCTGACTTAATAGAGAAGCTTAACATTATTATAACCATATTAATAACAAGGCCAGCTAGTCATTAGCAAGAGGAGTTCATTCATTGCAGCTCTCTGACACTTTCCAGCTTGCTTTTTCGTGCTAAATGAGTGTTGCTTGTGCTCATTTTCTATTCAGATAATTCCCAGTAGCAAGATAAACATATGGGTGAGATCCTACTTTTCTCTACATCTAAGTAAGAGCTGTTAGCAAGATGATGATAGAAATAAAATGAATCTATGATGAAGGAAAATACAAAGAGAAGAAGCTAAAGCTCAGCCTGGACAGAAGACTAAAGGAAAGGACAATTAAGTCCTGGCCCGTTAAGGTTTCTGTGTACTATAATTGCTGAAATAAGGATGAATAGTTGATGGGCATGCTTATGCATTAAAACAGAAAAACAAGTTTAGAAAAAAACTCCAGAATCAATTTTCAATTTTTAACTTTGTTCAATTGAATTTTTTTAACTGTGGTTTTCTTTATTTTTGCTCCCTTTTTTTTGGTAACTGCTATCCTGAGAAGTGCATTCAGATTACAAAATCAAACTCAGTACAGTGGTGAAAACAGGCATTTAAAAGGTTTTAGAAAGTCACTGTTACATAAAGACAAACAAGCAGATGATAGTGCTGATCATTTTGTAGGACCAGTTAACTTTTTTTCTTACAAAAGGTTTGTAAAAAGGAGATGTTTCATTCAAAGCAGTGGGACCAGGTCTGCCATGACATTTTCAAACTCCACTTACTCTCTGTGCAGCTGACATGCTGCATTCACCCTGTTGGTGGCTGGCTGCACTGACCTGGACGTAATCATTTGAACAGTCAGTCACAAACCCGAGAATGATTCTAGTGCATGAACAAGGTATTCCTTACTTGTTACACCCCATTTCAAAGGTTTCAGTCACCCAATCAAGAAACATGACACAATGTGACACAGCTGAACTGACATAAAATGAATTAACCCATTAGATTAAACATGCGTAACCCAAATGGTCCAGGAAATAATGAATGGATAATTATTGATTAATTCTTATTAAAAAGAAAAAAAAAAGCTTTATTTTAATCTGAAGGAGTTTCTGACCAGTATGCTCACATAAATATGAACTGAAGTAATAGCAAGCAGAGAAGAAAGGAACAATGCATCTGCATCAAGGCAATGAGGCTACCATGCCAGAAACCCTTGCAGTATTCAACCAAGCCTCTCCTAGAGGTGGCAAACAAAAGTCAAACAAAACACACATTTAGGGATAGTTTTGTTCCTAGATGTTGTGAGATCACATTGGGTCAGTTCAGTACATGTAAAAAAACTTGCCAGTCTCTTGATAGATCACTTCTTCCCTCAAAACACATTTACCAGCACTTCCAGTTTGGTCTGCCAAGTGCTTGTACTGGTAGAGACTGTGCAGAGAACAGGCTCTGGTCCAGGCTATGGCACAGGGGACTACACATTTGAAGCAATCGTACCTGGTGACAGAGAACACCCATGACTCTTGCAGCTTTCTCAGCTAGTGTCTGAATGAGATGCACCAGGTGTGTTCAAAACCTTGGAACAATCTCCTCTCTCAAGCAAGTCTTTGGTCAGCTTTGCCTCTAGAGTGACATTACAGAATAACATGTTGATTCTTAAACCAGATTAATAATAGCAAATCCATATAAACTAGGAGTTATTCAAATTCCTGAAGATCATGAGCAATTCCATGGAAAATAAAGATTCTTCTGAAAAAATATTTCCACCTGCAGGCTGCTTTTACCAAGCCATAGCTACTCATGCTAGTGAACCACTCTGGTCTCTTCTCAACACTTCCCTGCCTGGAATAATGGTTAATAAAATTCTCTTTGTCCTGACAGAGTTCTCCAAATTTCAAATTGTACAGAGAGATGATATTACTTATTTCTACTTACTTTCTTTTTAGCAAAAGTTGTATCATTGCAGAGCCATATTTCTGTCTTGAGGCAATTGTTCTAAGACTGTTCCAAGGTCCAGCTACAGAAAATATAAGTTTGTGAGAGAGTATGTGTATTCGGAAGGACATCTGATAGCTTGTGAGTTATCTAGGCTTGAGAAGCTGACAACTGGGTTCTAGTATCTGAAATTAATATTGCTGGTTTAATTATCAAATAAATATTTGGAAATGTTCTGGGAGCTGATGGGGTACTTTCTTTGGGCACTATTCCTCCTGCTTTCCTTGCCTTTCTTTCTTTATACTTGCCTGGTACTGTACCCCTAATGTTATCAGTATTCATTTACTAGAAAATAGGAAAAGTTACTTTTCATAAAAGCTTTTTCATTCTGCATAAGATAGAGTGCAAAATGACTGCTTTTTTGCTGGGGAAAAGAAGAAAAAATTCTCGATTGCCACAAATTACTGTCTGCATTTTATGATACTGTATCTCTCAGAGCAGCTGCAGTCTAGTGCAGGGATTGCCCTTCTTCAGCAGTACCTGTGTTAAACAGCTGGAGATAAGCACATTCAGAGCCTTACTGAGAACACACCATCGCATTTCCACTGGTAATGAGCAAAGCATCTACAGTACTTTCCATCTGAAATGAGCTTTACTGTAAGATACCACCAACCATGAAAAAATACCATGTCAGGCGGGCAGCAATCTCCTGAAAGCATGGTGGCTCTTGCCCTTACACATTAGTAATAAAATTCATCCCCGTGATACTCCAGTAAACACAGATCCTTACTTGCACCTACAAGAGACATTTTTCTCATTCTTAGAGTTACAACAAAGGTGAATTTGAAACAAAGAAAGATGCAAGACTACAAACAGCAGGGTACTACATGATAAGGAGATGTAAGAATCACACAGTTGCAGATACTTCTATGTTTCCTATTTTCCTCTCCCTTGCTCAGGTTGTGGTTCCTGTGTTTACACGGTAGCTGTCAAGGACTACATGAGCCCACATGCTGTGCAGCAAAACTGCATGAGCACAGGCTGCCTGTGATGTTTCTGGGGGGGCTCATGGCAGAGTCTGGATCTGAACATCTCCCCAGATCAGTGGCTTTCTGAGCTGCTCCCCGGGTCACGTACAGGCTCCTGTGGATAGCTGTGGCATTGTTCAGGCTCGCAGAGCTCCTGCTTTGGGCACAGAGAGAAGAGCCCCCTCAGCCACAGCTGGGCTGTCAGCATGAATAAGGCAGGCTGGGTTTGAGCCTCCAGGAACAGAGAAAGGACTTTGCGCTCACCTGCCCCAAATCTACCCTTTAAGCAGGAGGAAAGAAGACTTAGCTATTGTGGTGCTCCCCTTTTCCTGGGCCATTTTGGCATGAAAAGCTACTTAATTGGTTTACTTCACACTGACTACAGCAATGCTGGTAGCTGCCAAAAAGCCTGCTGAGCAAAAAATGATAGTTCCTAGCTATTCCTTGCTCTGACAACCTCCCATGCGGAAACAGGGCTGGCTGGCTGCAGTAGCAGCAACATTTCTGAGTCAAGACCCCAAAGTAATCCTTAGTAAAGGGAATTCTACCATGAGGACATCTATCCCTCTGATTTTCCATGCTGAGGCAATATTAAACCGCCCTCCACTCAGTCCCTTTTGTACATGTACCTGTTGTGTTTGACTTACTGAGAGAGATGAAGTGACCCTACAGTCAAATTTTGAGCTACACAACCAGATCTCACAAACACTAGTGGCCATTTATTCTTTGAGAGAGCTGCAGCACTGGGGCTGGGCTGTGGGCTAACTATGCTCTTGGGGCTTTTCAGGTCAGATGACATAGGAACATGCACCATTAACTTCCTTCTTCAACAATAAAGTTCTCTATCATCTCCATATGGGATCAGCCTCCAGAAAGGTGTGCAACAAGGGGAGCTGAAATGAGGTGTCTGGCTGAAGTCTGTGTTAAACTGTCCCTGGTGCCCCACTGCCCCAGGGTCTCCAGAGGCAGAGAGGCACCATTCAGTGGAGAGGAGACAGGTTAATGGCACATTTTGTATTTGTGACAGTGTGAGATACATGGGAGGCAAAAAAGCTCTGGATTTATATGAACAAGACACCCATTGAAATGCTTCAGTATTTTCAAAAAATCCTGATTAAAAAGTTGGCTTCACTTCTAGCTCCAAGCAGGCAAGGACTGCAAATAAGACATAGCCTCTCTCCTCTCACTCTTCTATTGGGAGAATTTTGCATAAATTAAAATTAATGCATTTTTTCAACTAGGTCAGTGAAATGTAAATGCTCTGTTCCAGGGAGGATTATACATGTAACTCAGTTAAGGGATGCACAGCACAGATCAATCCTGCTGCATTTATCAAAGCTGAGCTGTTTGGAACAGAAAGCAACCAAAGTTTTTCTACCAAATACTTCATTGCAGTATCTGAAAGCTCGTGGGGCTGAGGATGGGTATTTATCTCACTCTAGGAAATCTTAAAGTCTTTGGCTTTTGTCTAGGTGTCAAATATGTCTTCAAATATGATCATGAAATCTGTGTGTTAAAGTGGGACAGCAGGAACAGCTCCACCACAGTGGTTTTAGCTCCATTCGGAATGTGCCTCCTGTGTTTGCAGACCAGGCACTGCAACGTGAGACTCAGCAAGTTGAACAAAATTGAGTTTGTGCTGCCCCAAGAGCTTGTCTGCTCCTGCTGTAAAGCCCACATCTGGCTGCTGGCAACTGTGTGGTGCCCTCAACAATTGCCTACTTTTTGTCTTAGACCCCATATTCTGTCTGGATGCAGATACTGTGCTACTGAGCTACTGCATCTCAACCCCTGACAGGGCCTGCAAACAAACAAATAAGAATGTAATTTTCTCTCTCTCTGCCTGGATTTTCTCCTGTGCCACAAATCTGCAAACACACACACACACACACACACACACACACACACACACACACACACACTCAAGTGTATGGAAATGAATGGCCACTCTGACTTTCACCATGCTGGAGAGACGCTTCAGAGGTAAGCAGGATGTTGCTGCCTTCAGAACTGGATTGGGAGTTTTGTTGTGATGGGCTTAGTACTGGATATTCTGGTGTAAGGAAAGATGCTGTGACTGGGACCATAACGCCACAGCAACAACAAAATCTTCTCAAAAAATATTTTTTTCATGACGGATGACACTTTGAATTATGTTAGCTCCCCTTAGAACAGCTTAATCTTCTAAAGAAATCATAACTAAACCTTTCTGAGTTGCAGATGTCTTTTTATGAGGATCAAAACAAAATTGCTATCAATGCAGAATTGTCCCAAACAAACTTAAATAGTAGGTAGAGAGAACTGGACCTTGTTTTTCATATGGTTCCAGTATGCCCCTTGCCTTGCCTGGATATATTATAAAGTAATATATATTACTTTATAATATATCCAGGATGCATTTTCCCATTCCTGCAAAAGAAAATGCTCTACTATTTGTGATTAAAGGTCTCTACAGTCCAGGACCTGACCTCAGATGTCAGCCCATGTGGATATTTAAAGACATGCACAAGGACAGGGCCAGTCAGTACACAACAGTCTGTACTTTTGATGATTGATAATTTCAGGAGCCTCTGAGCTACAGGTTAAAGGTGGATATTTCATCTTAATACTGGTCCTATATGACATGATTTTGTCTAAGTTTTTTAAACATATTTGTGCAAGAACAAGTTGCTGTTTTGGCAACAAGTTCCATCGTTTAATGCATAATGTGGAAAATTCCTTCCTTATGGTTTAGATCTACTGTAGGATAATTCAATTTGTTACCCCTAATTCTTGCACTGGAGAAACACAAATAAACCTTGTCCTGTTTACCTTTTCCATACCATTAGTGATTTTATACACTTATATCAATCTCCTCAGGTAGTCTTCTTGCCAAGCTGAAAAGCTCTAATTTAGTCTTTCCTGAAAAATACACTGTTACAAAACTCTGACCATCCTTGCTATCTGTTCTATATCTTTTTGAAACTTATCAGATCAGGGCTGTAATATTATTTTCTGTTCTACTTTATTGTGTTCCCTCATTCAGCAACTCCTACTATCCAATTTGCCTTTTGACTGTTGCAGGGCAGTAAGTGATGTTTTCAAAAGCCTCATACCTTAATTTTAGTTACCGAAGATCTTTCTTAAGTGTTTCTATCTAGAGACTGTCACTGCACATGTATAAGTAGAGTTATTTTTTCCCTAAGTGCCTTACTTTTTACTTGTCAATATTGAATTTCATCTGGCACTTCACTGTCAGTTGGTATTACAAGCTCCTTCTGCAACAGTTAGCTTTAGCTTTAATTATTGTGAATAATTTTGTATCATCTGCAAACTTTGCCAGTATTCACACGTTTTGACATGCCACATACAGAGGTGGTGAACAGCACCAAGCCCAACATAAGTTCTTGGAAACGCCTTTTGTAAATTTACCACCAGTCCAGAGAAAATGTTGCTTTATTTATTCTGTCACTCATACAACTACCTACCACATTACTCACTTTTGCTCCTTGAGATGGTGGTTGGTTTAAGCTTTGCTTTGGTAGCTCAGCAATTTCATATTTGAGCTCTTTTAGCACACTTAGTTGGATGGTATTTTGTCCTCATTGTTTGGCTTGGGTCCATTTATCCACAAGGGTTTGCTTTACAAAGATTGTCTGTGATTCTCTTTGCCCACAGTTGTTCCACCTCACCATCAAAGCTTCAGCTCTGGCAACAATGCAGGTATAGTTAACCGTTTATCAGAAATGTCAACCTTTTGCACTTTCCAACAAAATTAATCCTAATGGTCCTCTACACCTAGACTGAGCTCTTTGACTGAGGGTGATTTCTCTACCAGCTCAGGTATGGGGACTCCTTCAGTATCCAAGAATTAGCATTCTGTTGAGCATGGGAGTGCAGTGGAGTAGCCTTTTGTATTGTACCAAAGAAGTGGGTTAGGGAGAACTGACTGCTGCTAATCAGAAGTTCATTTATTAGAGTCCATGTGAGTAAGTCTGTGCTGACATCTGTACAGTGCACAAAATCTGTGCTCATGTGTTCCCCTGAAGTGGGATCTGAAGCAACGCACATAATATGCTTATACCTCTTCTTATAAGTGAGGAGACTTATAGCAGGACAGCAAGTTGCATTTTCATCCTTTTTTTCCCCATTCATTCTCAGCACAGGCAGCTCTGTAGTCTACAAGTGTTTCTCTAACAGGCAGGTGCAGAGCTTGGCTTCAGTCAGGCTGGCAAACTGGTGAGTCTCTTCAAGTTTACTTTGTGTTATCCCTCTGTGCTAGAACAAACAGCAGTCACTAGCCTGAAGACTGCCAAAGTTGTGCCAAAGTGCTGCTTGTATCACTCTCTGCTGTCCTTGAGTGAGCTTCACAATATGCTTTCATGAAGAAAACAATACAAATTTGGGTAAGTATTTTAAGTATAAAAGCCTCCTCAGATATAAAAGTCTCATCAGATATAAAGTCTGTTACATTGCATTGCCAAGGTGCAAACCACATTGCAAGTAACAGACATTTCAGCTACTCTCAGAAATAGCTGCAAATCTTCTCATTCACCATGAGCTACTTATTATAGAATTTTGTGAGTGAAGCACTCTTAAAAGCACCATCCACCTGGATTCATTTCCCTGGTTTTCATGATGGATCAGACCAGGACTCCCAGTATCACTGTCTCTCATATGAAGCTCTGCTCATGCCTGGCAGTTCCATGCACAGATCTAGCTTGTGCAACAGTGACAGATGTACCAGGTTCATTGAGGGCAGAAAGAAAAGAAAGAAAGAGGGCAGAAAGAAAAAAGAAAAATAACAGACCTAACATCAGACTTGAAAAAGTTAGGTTTTAGACAATGTATTCTTGTTATCTGTCATAAACAATTAAGTACTTTTTTTATTTATTTGAATTCTCTCTGCAAAAGATGGTTGAAAAGACTGTGTTAGGGCAAATAATTTTTTTTGGTGGTTTTGTTTTTTTTTTTTTAATGCACCACATTAGAGTTCTAAGTCCTTTACATTCTGCAGAAGCACATACCAACCCTTGCTGCCTCCCATCAACACCCACTATAGGATCCCAGTGGATATAAACACTCTTATATCCCAGGAAAGCAGAGTGCTAATCTGCTCCAAGTACCCAGCTCTTGTATTTTTAATGAAAGCTCATGATGGAACCTAATTTGGTAACTGTAAAAATCCATGCTCATTTAAAGTTTGGCTTCAGTAATGAGCCCAGAACACCTAGAGCAAATACTGACTCCAGCAGAGACCGATTCTGATCATCAATACTTTAATATTGGCTTTGTGATTTGCTCAGTTTCTTCAGTGCAGTATGTTCTGCAGACCCCATTTTCCTCTGTCAATGTTCCTGGTGCTTTATGCAGTATTGGTCCCGAAGAACTGGACTCAAGCACCTGGGAAGTGCTGAGTGTGCTCAGGCACCATTGAACTGAGGGAGCTCTGAGGCTGGATTGCTCAGGGACCGCTGAACTGAGGGAGCTCTGAGGCTGGATTGCTCAAGCGTCTTTGAACCTTCTGCCCAGCAAGGGACCCGTGGACACAAAAGCTTGTTTGTTCGCCCGCGATAGTTTCTCCTACTCCCCTGGTGCATTTTACAGCAGCACCGTGCGGGGAGAGGAAAGCACCTCCCGACCGCACTCCGCATTGCCGAGTGAAGAAGGAGAAGAGGGAAGGGGATTTGTATAAATAACAATTAACGCCTGATGCTGGCTTTTCTGGCCGGAGTAAAGGCTGCGGCTGCCCCGCCACAGAGCAGCACGGCCCAGAGGCAGGCAGGCAGGGAAGGAGGCAGGCAGGCAGGCAGGCATGGAGGCAGGCAGGCCGGCCAGCAGGCACGGAGGCAGGGCAGGAGGCAGGCCGCAGGGCCCGAGGCAGGCAGGCAGGCTGCAGAACCGCAGGCCGCGGGGGCGCAGCGGGAGCGCCGCTCACGCTCGCGGCAGCGCGGCCGGGCCCAGCCGGGCTCCCGCAGCGCCCCCTCGCGGCCCCGCCGCCGCACGGCCCCCTCGGGCTCTCCCAGCCATCCCCGGGAAGGGCGCACGGGCGGCCGGGCTGTTCCCGGCGTTTCCCACAGGCGATGGCCACCTACCTGGGTCAACAGAGCCTAGGAATCAAATGCACCACTCTGAGAGGCAGACCTGACATACCCAGTTAGCCTCGGTGCTCAGCTCAAGAGTGCGCACTTGAGACCATGAGGGCAGTGAGGGTGGCAGCAGCTGGCACTGCAGAGAAGTGTCTGGTTCTTCAGTCTCTATGATGATTATTGTCTTTTCTGTGGAAGTTTCTCCATCTACCTAACCTGCAGAACAGCAGGCCCTGAAAAGATCCTTGTGTCCAGGTTGCTCATCAGGTGCAGTGTGCACTTGGCACTTCTCATTTGCTGGCACTCACCTCCTGTGGACCATTCTAGGGGCTCCCACAGGGACCCTCAGTAACAGCTGCAGCCCTTGTCACCTTCACATATTCCTTTGAAGCATAAGATCAGTTTTAGAGAAGGACACTTCCAAAACTGGGATGGAGGGAAGACACTGAACATGGCACATGCTGGTTCTACTTCCTTGTGCAACAGCTGCCTACTGCAAAGGTGGCTGAATTCCCCAAACCATGAATAGTGCTAAAGTTACCAATCAAGACAACAGGAAGTGTAGAGAAGATTTAGAAATCTGTAGAGTTTTGTCTAAGCCTTCTGCATGGATAGTTCAGCCCAGCTAGGGTGGATACTGAGTCTTTATCTTAGCATCCCTCCAGTAGGACACTTGGGACTGCAAGAGCTCCCTCACAGCTTTTGTACTGCAAACCACCAAGAAAATTTGAAGATCAGGTCCAAGAAGAGGGTTGTTGTTCATCAGCTATTTCTGGCATTATAGGTACGGAAGGAATTTTTTTTGGTTTGACAATAATGACCAGTTATTTCTAACTGTTTCTCAACAAAGAGAAACTAAAATAGTAGCTAGTATTAGCTTTTATTGTCTCTATCAATCCTATGTATGAAATACCTCAAACAAGTGTGGGTCCAAGGTCAATCTGTGTTGCACAATGTCTGAGCTGGGACTGCTATGCCACAGAAATGCAGCTTGTTACAGCCTCAGTGGCTCTTTAACGGAAGGAGAAGAAAGAGATCAAAGACACCCTTTTGCTCAGGCACCTCCTGGCTCACCCTTTAGAGGGGATGGTCCAAGTGCTTTAAGCAAAGCTCATCCTCTCTGAACTCCCCCTGTGCTGAGCCAGTTCCTGCACACATCTGTGGGTGATGCTCACACACCAGCCAAACCAAGGCTCTTGCCTGCTCCACACTCCAAGGGGTGATTCACCAGCGCTAGGGGCAGACACCATGTCTGGAAATACAACAAGGGAGGCAGCCAGAAGGAATTGTTAGGGGTAGAACCACACACTGTGCCTTGCTAGATAGATCACTGCCTGCCTGAAGTGTCATGGTCACCCTGACATGGGGGCCAGCTCAGGGCAGCACTGCCTGGGGCTGCCTGCACCTTGTCCAAGTGCAAGTGCAGCCCCAGCTGGGCTGTGGTACAGAGCCATGCCCTGTGGTAAGAGAATGGAGGTGCAGGAGTGTCAGGAGTGTGCTGCTGGGCTGAGGAGCCCAGCACGGATTTCAGTGCAGAAACACCCACGGGGAGAAGCCTTGCCAAAGAGAGGGGAGCAGGGAGCAGGGCTGTGAGCCTGGCCAAAATGTGGGCAGGAGGAACACACTACCCTTCTGGTCTGGCATGGCTCTTCTGTACCATGCACTCTCTTTCCCTGTCCAGAGCCACTGTGCGTTTCTCATTTTGCAGCTTTTAAGAGAAAGTCGCCACCCTTTCATATGTTCATATTAATGTCTGTATTTTCAAAATTATTTTTGCAGTATTGTTTCTCCTCAACAGACACACCCTGTACCATTTGTCACAGAGTTCATCCTGCTTTTGAAATACTTATTTATTCCAGAATTATGTAAAGAAACCTATATTTGGCCCTGTTGCTTTTTTTCAGTGCATACCTGCCATGTGGGGGGACAGAATTTAAACCTTCAGAAGGACCAAACCAAGGCCACGCTTTTTAAAAAAGCATTATCTTATTTACCAGAAAGCGAGACAGAGAATGGCAGGATGGGCTTTGATCACACCTAATTATGGAGCATAATATTGGATACATGGTTACAATATTGTCATGGGTGCTTCTTTTTCTGCCCAGAAAAACAAAATTCTCCTTAAAGAAACAGCTGTGTCCTGCCTGCAGCCTGCAGAAGAATGGCATTAGTCACATGCAGTCCAACACGTAGCACAATTGTAAAGTTCTCTCTGTGAGACTGACAGGAGCTATTCACATCAGCCCCCTCCACCATCTGCCTGAATGGCAGGCTCTGGGGCACAGCAGCCCCCCCGTGCTGTCTGCACGCCCTCAACACTTACTGCCTGCTCAAAGTCTGTCCCCAAGTGCAGAAAATCAGGGACTGAAAGCAAAGAGAGGATGTCACTCAGGTCAAAGCAGACTGTCAAGAGGGGAAAAAAAAAGGAGGGTGGGGAAAGAGTCAAAGCTTCATCCTCTGGAGTGCCAGGCTGCTGTTCTCTCGGGAGCAGAGGTGTTAGTTTCAACAAGAAGGTGTGGAGGGTGAGGAAAGGGAACAAGTGGATAGCACAAGAATGGGAAGAAATCCCATATTCTTTTTCCCTGAGCTTAGAGGACTCAGCTCTGGGGCAGCACCAGGCTGTGTGAGTGTCAGTGCCAGGGAGAGATGTCCCTGCTGCTGTCTGCAGGCCTGCATGCTGGGTGCAGGAAGGAATGCTAAGGCCTTTGGCTGCGCCCCTTTGCAGTCACACACTGTCAGACATCACTTTCAAATGAGCCTGCAGGTCCTGGAATGGACAAGCTTCCATCCCAGGCTGGGGCCAGGCTCTTAGCCAGTTTGAGATCCTGAGTGCCATCAGCATCACACCACCTTTCTCCCTCATCCCTCTCCCTTCCACACACTTTGAAGGTCAGACTAGATGAAGGAAAATTCATTTTTATCCTATGACCTGATTTCCCTTCTCATTTACAGACAATGATATTTTTCCTCATGACAGAAATTCCTGCTATCAGTTCCTGAGCTGTGTGGCTCAGAGTTACTGCAATCTTTTCCTCTCCCACTGCATTCACCTTTAAGGTCACCCAATTATTGCAGTGTGATGTTAAATAACATCTTCCATTTTTATGCCATCAGTGCATCATTAATGTCTTTCCACTTCAGTCACTGTCAACATGCAATCTAAAATCAGGATTCCAAAGGTAGAGGTTTAGTGGTCTTCCTCCATCCCAACATTGCTCCTCTACTTCTGGTTTCACCATGAATCATCACCACCTCCCCTCAGGTTCTTGGCTCTCCTTTTCAAGTGTGAAGAGAAAGCAGAGACTTAGGAGGCAGCAGGCAAGTGAAAACAGATCATGCAACTAAATTATCTTTGCTTTTAACTGCCCATAGTTGACTGGACAAAGAAAAGGAACAATGCACGTGTGGCACATCTGAGATATTCCAGCTAACTTTCTAACATTTCAAAACAGCTGGAGCCCCATTTTTCTTTGCTTCAAAGTCCACATCCATTAGGCTCAACAGGGAGTAACAGTACTGTCACCCAATTGGGGAAAAACAGTTTAAAAAATTTATTAAACAATGGGAATTTATTTTTCTCCTCTCTTCCTCTGTATCACCTCTGTACTGCTCAGTCATTCACTGAGCTGCCTTTTGCTTTCCCAGCATGATTTAGGTGCTCCTGCTATTTGAAATGCTTGTGGCACTGATGGGGAGGGATCTCTGCCCCAGCTAATGGTGTGCATTTTGTTTACTGGGTGTGCTCACATGGCTCAGGATAAACTAATGCTGGAATACCTTTGCTAAATGGGTCCCTCAGCTTGGAAAAAAACTTGGTGAGATTTTGGTGTAGAAGTGACTAAAAGTTGACAATGCTTACAATTAGTGACCCAATTAAAAAAAAAGTTTGCGGATATATTTGTGCAAGAAAATCTTCTTTCCTCTTTTCTTCATTTAGTCTCAAAGGAAATGCTTCATTTTAGAAAAGGCCTGGCTGCAATTTTCAAGTGAATGAATTTATTCTTGTGCTTTACTTAAAAAAAGGAGTTAGAAAACTTTACATACTAAAAATTCCCAAGAAGACAGCTGTCAGGAGGTGACATGTCGGATATGAAGTAGCTTTCCAGCTGGTCCCTGTCTGCATGCTGGGAAGGCATGTGGAGACATTTTTTCAATTGCTGTACTAGTTTGACATGTTCACAGTGGAAAATGATGTATCATTCTTGAGCCTTTGCTTGGTGGACACTTCAAAGTGCATTGGATCCTCATAGAGGAGTGCCCTATTGTTAATTGTTCCTTTCACATGTACATTGGGATGAACATGGCGAGAGCAGCGAGGAACAAAAGGGCTCCGGTGGCCTCTTAGAGAAAACCCTGTGCAGCTCAACCTGAGTCTGACCTTGAAAGGGTGGGTTGCTCTGGTTTTCAAATCCTGCTTGCTGGTTCATTCCCCTCTGGCACCCCACTGTTACCAGCTGCAGGGGAATGGGATGGCAAAGCAGACAGCATAGCAAGGTGTGGGGAGCTCCTCCACCCCTGCCATGTGTTACCCAAGGAGCCACATCCTGCACAAGCATCCTCCTGGGAGAAGATGGGCATGGCTGTAGCACAGGAGCTCAGAAAGGGCTCCTGCAGTGAGTGTGCTGGAGGTGTGCAGGTCTGTTACCCCCCAGTAAGCAGGCAAGTCACATCCACCCTCCTCAGTCCAGCCAACCCACTAGCCCTCAGGCCCAGAGCACAGCCCAGGGTTCTGGAGCCCCCATGATTGGATGTAGGTCTCATAACAATACATGGCACGAGTTTCCCAGGCCTCTGAGGACATAGTTCATTAATATCCTGGCATAATCTTTGTCTCCCAGGCACCTGTCACTTATATATCTCTCCCCCTTTTTCCCTTGGGAAACCAACTACCTCTAGTGGGAGACTGCACCATGAAATGTGGTGTCCCAGGCTGGGTTTGAAACCTCAAGCACAGGAGTCAGTTTATTCCTGCAAAGAGAGACATGACCCCTTGGTATGCATCTCTTTGAATGAGCTGAACAAAACCTCTCCCTGCAGCCTCAACTGCACAGAAGTGTCTGTGCAGGCCACACAGACACTAGGAGGAGAGAGGCACACCTGCAAGTAGCAAATCAGCCACTGTGCTACAGCCATGGTGCCAACAGCTCTGCAGCACATTCTGTCGCTGACCCAGGGTCTCCCTAGACCAGAAACACCTCAGCCTGGGTTCACCTCACCCCCACATATGGCTCAGGCCAGACTGAGAGAAAAGGTGTGAGTGGGATGAGTGCACCAACACAGGGATCATGAAGAGTCATCCCTGAGGCCTCTGCCCAGACTTTCAAATAATGGCATAGTCTGGATCTTGCCCTCCTGTGATGAAAATTGGATAAATAGAAATAAAATAAAATAACAGTCAGTAAAATACATGTGAAATGTGGCTGTTTTCATCCCTCAGTGCTCAGGCCTTTGATGCTTCATAATAGTAAAACAGATTTTACTTGCAAAATGTCTTGGACTTCAGTCCCTGCTTTCCTCAGCACACATCTGAGTTTGGTTCAGAGCTGGCAGTATGTCCCTGATGATGGGTGCACAGGTGCTGTGCCCCTATCCAGTCTTCCCATCTCTGGGCTACTGGGGACTGGAGAGCAGGAGCAAAGCTTCTTCAGCTGTGGGAGGCAGCGGGTGCTGGCTGGCATACAGGCTGCTGCCAGCTCTGTGTCATCAGTGCACACCAAGGGCAGCTCTTCTGCTCTCCTTTTCCTCCAGCTCTAGGTTTTACTGTGCTTTTAAGTAACTGTCACCCCTTAGGGACAAGCCTTGGAGAAGCCAGAGGGCTCGCATAACTCTGGATCAGTAAAGGAAGCAGTTCAATTAGCATTTCACACGCCTTTTCTTCCCTCTCTTCTTACCTTCCCTGCAGTGGGCATGCTTTCCCCTTAAAGGATTGTCCTGTTTCTGCTCCTTGCCAGCGTTGGCAGGGTGACAGTAGTCGAGTGTGCAAACTTGTGCTATTGTCCCCAGGCCAGGGGGAGTCATGGAGACCCACTAATATGACACAGGAAAATGTTTGCTGATGGCAATTCTATGGGCTTTGTCTAACTCTTTCTCCATCATGACGACTCGATTTAAGTCTCTAACTGTTTGACTACAGATGCAAGAGTACTATCCAACTCCATCCTTTTGTTCGGGTAGTTTGAATGGGTAATTCAGCTTTTGTGTAACTCAATTGAGGGGGCAAACATAAAGACAAGATTCTTGAGCGCTCAAGCTCCCTTTCCATGGATATCTGCACATCTCTTTAGAGATTTGTTCCTTTCCTACCTTTTTCTGACATCATCCTCCCCTTAAAAAAAAATGCTCCGATGGGGAACAGTTAAAAGTAGGCTAGTCCAGTCTCCCGTATTATATTGTCCTGTGCCAATGAAGCATGTTTAGTATCAGCCCACAGACAGCTTTCGAGAATGCAGAGAAAAGGGTGTCTAAACTTTCTTAACTGATCTTCAGCATTTTTGCTTTGGATTGTGTAATTTTAAAATGAAAGGTTTTCATCGGGGTGAAGGGGATAGGGAGAATGGTAGAAATCATGGGGAAATGATTGTATTTATTAGCTGTCTTTCTGCGGCTGTCCCCATGGAGACAATTTGTGATGGCAAAGAATGCAAGGAGGGGAGGCTGATGCCTGATTGGGATGCTTTGTATTTGGCAAAGTGGCTTCTGATTGGCCTGGGAGAGCCCCGAACTCGCTGGAGTCGATATTCATTCAGCTTGCTCAAGTGCTTGCTAAACTACATCCAAACACAGGCGGGCCCCGGCTGCCTCCGCCGAGGTTGGCGGTGTGTAACCTGCCTAACGAGATTAGCGGAGAAGGGGCTCTCTCTCTCTCTCCCTCTCTCTCCTCTTCAGCGACGCTGCCGCCAGCACCGGTGAGAAAAGCATCTGTCGCTCGCCGGGTGAGTGTCCGTGCTCGCTTACAGGGCGGCCACCGCGGCTCTGTCCAGCTCAGCGCTCCCTAACGAGATTAGGCGCTGAGCCGCTGTCCTTGTGAGCCGCTCCCCGTGCGGGGTGTGCCGGGAAGCCGTACTGTCCTTGTGAGCCGCTCCCCGTGCGGGGTGTGCAGGGCAGCCGTGCTGTCCCTATGGGCCGCTCCCCGTGCGGTGTGTGCAGGGCAGCCGTGCAGGGCCCTGTGAGCCGCTCCCCGTGCGGTGTGTGCAGGGCGGCCGTACTGTCCCTGTGAGCCGCTCCCCGTGCGGTGTGTGCCGGGCAGCCGTGCAGGGCCCTGGAATCCGCTCCCCGTGCGGAGTGTGCAGGGCAGCCGTGCGGGGCCGTGGGCTGGGGGCACGCGTCTGCTCCCACGGCAGCTCCCCTGCATGGCAGCGCGCCGACCGACAACTTGTTTGTGAGGCTGAGAAGTTTGACATGTCCTCCGTCCGTTTGCTCAGTGCTGTTTGAACCAAACCTTGTTGCTCAAAACTCTGCCTGTCATGCTTCGCAGGTTTGCCGTGGTTTGTCTGAAGGAGGATTATAAACTTTTCATGGGAAATTCTGCGCGGTGCATTCAGTGAGATGGCATCGGACAGCGAGGTAAAAACTCTACTGAACTTCGTTAACCTGGCTTCGAGCGACATCAAAGCGGCTCTGGATAAATCGGCTCCTTGTCGCCGATCAGTTGACCACAGAAAATATTTGCAGAAGCAGCTCAAGCGGTTTTCTCAGAAGTACTCACGGATCCCACGGTGTCACCCCAGCAAAGCCCCTGAGTGCGGCTGGCGCAGGGGGGCAGAGGACCGGGCCCGCGGCCCCCTGACCGAGGCACCTGAGCCCAGCCCATACGGCGGGGCTGCCGCCGACAAGGTGATGCAGACAGCCGAGGCAGAGGAGAGCATCACCGGGGAACGGGTTTTGCAGGAGCAAAAACCCGAGGCTGCCCGACCTGACCAGGTGCCCATGAGGAAGCGACAGCTCCCCGCCTCCTTCTGGGAAGAGCCACGGCCGGCCCAGAGCCTGACGGCCAGAGCCTTTGCTGCCAGCCCTGAGGGGCTGCAAGCCCCCAGAGACCCTCCTCCCTATGAGGGGAAGAAAAGCAAACGGACCCCAGACGCTGTTGGCCCGGAGAGCCCCCCTGACACTGCGCCACATGCCGGGGACAAGGAGCCCGCCGGGGCCCTCTCGGGCCGAGTGGGTGCTTGGACCTGCTGCCCCTTCCCCTGCCCCGGGCCAGGCGTGTACCAGCCCCCGGGCGCGCTGCCCCCGTCGCCCTTCCCGGGGCTGGGGCTGTGGAGGAAGAGCGCGGCCACGTTGCCGGCGGAGGTGCCGCCTTTCTGCAAGGAGGCCGATGGGCCGGGGCAGAAACTCTACAGGCCCACGGTTCTGAAACCCATTCCCACCAAGCCCGCCATCCCCCCTCCCATCTTCAATGTTTTTGGCTACCTTTAGCGGGGCGGGAGTCGGAGTCATGCCGAACACGACAGCTCCCGAGGGGGGTTCGGAACGCCCGGCCAGCCTCCGGGCATGAGCTGCTGGCAGCGCCGAGCCGCAGGGGAAGGAGGCCGGCCATCGCACCCTGTGCCTCGTGGGCGGGCCGCAGGGAATTAGGAACTGCCGGGAAGGTACTTGGGCTGCGCTCTCCTCTCCGTACACGGGGATGAATCGGGAATAAACCTTGCCAAGCCGGTGGCACGGAGCATGACCAGGTCTCTTTCATGGATGGGCATTGTCTGAGCCGCGGCGAGCGGGGCTGCGGGCCATTCCTAGCCGCGTTTGTAACACCTAGGAGACCTCCTCCACGTGGGAACTTCTTCTCTCGGTCTGCCCTGCGGCAGCAGCAGTGAAATGGAATGAATTAAATGCATTCAAAGAGTTTTTGTATTTTAAAGTAATTCCAGAGAAGTCAAGATATTCAGGTCATTTCGTTTTACATGCAAGAGACTGAAAGGGTGGAATTTGATATAAAACCACTTGTGATTGATTCAAGCTCTTGTTGTATGTAAATACTGACAGAATTAAAAGAAAAAAATAAGGGAAGAAAGAAGGTAATTTTATTTTGGTGATTCTGCAAATGCCGAATCTTAGTACCCCACTGGGAAGACACGGGTTTGATTTGCAACTGGTGGGGAGATATGAGGGCTGAAATCTCTGCCTGTTCAGATTTATACAAATCAGAAGTAATTTTCCCATAAGTAAATCTTAGCTAATTACTAAGTAATTAGCTAGTGCTAGGCTGGTGAAATGAAAGCGGGATGAATTTCCACATCAGGAATTGCTCTGCATCAACAGAATAAATGAGGAATTTTATTAGTTTAACACAAAACCATTAGGTGTGATGGAAGAAAAAAGTAAAGAATAGACTGCCTTAATTTCTGGCTGAGAGATATCTTTTTTTCCCCCCGATTTTAAGATGTTTTCCCAAGACCTGGCTGTAAATGTTTCGCCTAGCATTTTCCTAATTTTTTTAAACAAATTGGCATTGGAGAATTTATTAGGAAGTGTTTTTAAGTTAGGTTTCTCTTAAATCCATGGAGAAAGTGGTACTAAGACACAGAAATGAGATATGAGAGGTTTAACACTGCAGGTGTATGTGTCTATTTGGTTATACTGGAGTAAATCACTGAAGTCAAGAAAAGTTTATTTTGGGACAAAAAAAGACCAAAGAATGGACACCCATGATCTCCCAGGGCCTGAATCTGCTGTTGCTGAAGCTAATGGGAACTTCTCCCAGGACTCAATAAAAAGTGGCCTTGTTTGGTTTGGTCTGTGACTAGCATAGCTCTCCATGACTCCTGACATCTCTACAAGGGGAAAAACAGAAAATGCTTCATTTGACTGCATTGCAGTAATAAAAAAAAATTATAATCGGAAGCAATTGTAGAGTATCATTTTGTATCTTCTAATGGCCTTGGTATTATATAACCAGGTTGCAACTTTTATTAGGATATGAACTACCACTGGGATTAGCTCAGTTGGTTAGAGCCTGGTACTAATAATGCCAAGGTTGTGGATTTGATCCCTCGATGAGCCATTCACTTAAGAGTTGGACTTGATGATCCTTGTGGGTCCCTTCCAACTTAAAATATTCTATAATTCTACTCCCAGGCTAAAAGTGGTTTACTCTTTCCTTAAACCTCACCTATCTCACCAATGTTCACTTTTATTGAAACAATGTCTGTAATGTGTTTGTGGTGCAGGAAAACAGTAGAAATAGTGATGGCTTTCATTGCTTTCTCCCCACTATGGCACTTCATTTATGTATCAAGCCAGTATGGACTGCAGGAGAGAGAGCAGGAAATGTCTTTCGTAGCAGATACCTGCAACTAAATGCAAGGTGTGAGGAGCTAAAGAGCCAGTCTAGGGGTCAAAGACTTCAGGTTAGCTCTTGATCCAGAAGTAAAGATTGGAACATACTTAGATGCCTTTCCCTTTTTGGGAAAAAATCCATGAGGAAACTCTGCCCCTCTCCAAAAGGAGTGTAACAGAAGCCAGAGCCATTGAAGTTAAAGGAAGGAGAACAGCTTTTCATTTACAGTCCTGTAGGTAAGGAATTTTGTTACATGGAAATGGGGGGCTTTTCTCACATCAGTAGCTCTGTGTTGCTGCAGTAATCCAGATGCAGCCAGATGCTGAACTCTGTTTCAGTACTATCAATGCAGAGCAGCCTCCTTGGCATTGGTCTGGATTTCCATCTGGGTGGCCAGACCAGCCCATGGAATGAACTACTGGTATTGCAGTAGTTGCTGTGCTTAAGTGTTCCTCCTTGAGCTCATTAGGGAAATTTCTAAGTGCTGTGGATCACACCAGAATAAGGAGTTTAGTAAAAATTAAAATACTTGGCAAAGTGGGTAGCCTCTGTATAAATTTTATTTCTGAAGAAATCCAGAGGAAGAAGAGAGTTAAAACCAAGTTTCTATATTTTGAATATTAAATTCCTAGTTTTCTTTTTACTTTTTTAAAACTCCTTTTTATTTGAATGTATATTGCTCCACATTCTCCGTGTAGTAGAATGGTGTGTTTTAAAGTTATAATGAAGGATTGAAACAGACCATTTTAAATGACATCTGACTCAAATATTTATGCTCCTACATTCAGATTTGAACTAATGTTACTTTTTCAAAATCCTTTGTGATATGGAACCTCCCCCCCAGCCCAAAGCAGGCAGTGGCCCTTGCTGGGGCTTTGAACTGGAGCAGCAGTGAAGTAAAACACAAATGAACAGAAGACAATTGTTAAGTATATTCAAAATCCCTGAATGGGGATGTGTGAGACTTTCCAAAAGGTTTGCAAATAATAGCAACTCTGTCTCCTCTCTAGCAATACTTACTGTTCTCTCATCCCTGAGATTAACAATGGAATTATTAATTATTCAAGCTTGGATTGATTCAGAATTTTTCTGGGTATTTTTGTGTTTGGCTGGTCGATGGTTGATGTTGCTATTCAGGACAGCTGATAGTCCTTAAGAATCTACTTGTTTATTCATACATTGTTTGAAAGATGGAAACATAACATTTGAGAGCTGCTATTTACTAGAACAGTGTGGATTTAAACTTTTAAAAACAAAATAGCTTTTATAAATAATGGGAAGGGGAAAGTAAATGAAAAAACTTTCATACAAAATAAAACTAAAAAAATCAAAAAAGTGCACAAGAACATCAAGTGAATTGCACATGTTGCAGTAAAAAAAGAAAGTACAGTAACCTGGTCATGAAATATTTCTAGAACATTTCACATAAAGTCATCATCTCTGAAGGAGTCTAACTATCACACTCAGTGAAACAAGCCACTTTACCTTGCACTAGAATTACTGATCTGCTTACAAAGCCTGGCTTGCCTGGGTTTTTCTTTTCACAGTAAATGTAAATAGATGCATTAAAGGCACATTGAATTTGTGCAGATTCAGTGTTGTGCACAAAATAGTATGTCAGTGACTGGAGTGGAGAGGTAGCGGGCTCCATTTCAGTGCAAATAAATGTAAACTGAGTGTGTGAAGGTTTGCTTTAAAGATCAAGCAGAAAGGACTTAATAACATTGTAATTACCAGACTCCCCCTCTAACAGATAGACTCTGCTCACCTCAGTTTCTGTGCACAGCATGCACTTATCCTTCCCACAGTTGTGTTATGTTCCCATCAGACCAGTGCTCTCTGGCTCAGTGACTCCTGCTCAGGACAGATCTTTGACAGCAATCAGGACATGGGTCTCCCAGTAGAAACTAAGGTCTCTTGGTTGAAAGAAGAAATGGGCTTTCCATATTTATCCCATTCAAACCCAGTTTCAGCTTCTCCAAGGACATAAAAAGAAATTGCTACTTGCCAGACTTTTGTGGATACAAAAATGTTGGCTTATGGGGAAAATTCCCAGTTTGGGATGCTTATGAAATCCCACTTCTGGAGTTATACAAGTACTTGGTGATTGTGAGCCCTTCTACCTGCCAGGGTCTTCAGGGCTGTCACTGCTCACCAAACTCTGAAGTGGTTTCCACCAAGCTCTGTCTGTATCCATCACCCTCTACAACTCTGCTTTTTTATACTTACTCTGTTTCAAGGACTTCTGATTTATATCGATGTAAGACCCAGACCTTTGTTGCACAGACCCAGAAAGTGAGAGATGCATGAACTCCACAGTGATTTCCTATTTCTCCAGGTACTGCTTACCAATACAGGGCCTTCACTGGCAGAACTGATACAGCAATTTCTAGTTCCTTTTCTCTCCACCCAATGTATTTCTAACCAATTCCCTGTTCACCCTGCAGGAGACAAGGGAGTAGATCTTAAACTGGCAGTAAAGGAAATTACTGGATGAAATTTCACCAGTGGAGGAATCTCACCTGACTTTCCAAAGCTTTACAAGAGCAGTGTTCAGTGTGAATTGAAACTCTTGGTTTTTCAATTTTTGCATTTTTAGAGGGGACAGCAATGGACAGAGTAAGGAATCATGTAACCAATGCTTTTTCTCCTCTCATCCTGTCCCACAAGTGATGACATGTCATGCAAAGTCATCGCAGTCTGTGTGCCCAGACAGATTGTATTACTTGTATTTGTGCAACACACTTTAGTCCTGTGTTAAGGTATGAAACTCCACACAAATAAAACTCAGTGCAATGTATTTTCCCTACTTAGAGTTCTGTCATATCCCGTGGACGGTATGCAGACCCACAAACAAAACCAGAGCTGTAAGGTCACCGGTGGGGACTCCAAGCAGACTATGGTGCACAGCTCTTCTGTCACCTAAGGTAAGGAGTGTGCTTCTAGCATAAGATCTGCAAAGATGTAGTTCCAAATTTAGTTTCTTCCATTCTTTCTTAGGTGCCTAGTGAAGCATAAAGCACTCATCAAAGCAGTTCACCAAGTCACACCTGTCAAGGAATCTGTAGTCTCTGCCAATAACTGTTCATGGGCTCCTTGGCCTCCCCAGCTGTGAGGGAATGTGACTTGTTAAAAATTTCAATAAAAGAATTTCACGGACAATTATAGTGGTTCAGCAGATAGATGGTGACTTGTTAAGCTGCCATAAATCAGTTGTGGATCTCAGCTGTAAATAGGTGACCTAATTTTCAAAGAAGCTGAGATAATAACTTTTGTCAGTGTCAAAGGAAGCTAAAAGATCCTTCAAACTCTCAAAGTCAGAAAATTCAGGGCTAAATTCTGAGATTTTTTATTCTGCCTCAGTAATATCTGATATGTATATGATTCCCCTGATTTAAGTGGAACACCTGGTGCAAGCAACTTGCCATTGTTTAGGCATCTGAATAAGGATTTGGAAACCTAATTCTGAGTATTCATTTCCATAAATTTTGCAGTTTGAATTCCATAATTTTGAAATAAATTCTCTTACTTTCAATCATGTATTGTTACAGCCATAGAGGTCCAAGGAGGTTGGAGACCTGGGTTTTACAGAGATAAGATCTGGGGGAGGAAGAGAATAAGTTGGTTCAGCAGTGTTGCCTCTCTCCTTCACATCACTCTCTGTTCCTGTTCCTCTAGGGCTTTGTTCTGTTCTGACACTGGCTTCATGAAAGCATAAACCTACTGTTTACAGTGCGGCTACTTCTAATTTGCACCAAAAAAACCTGAAAGAGCTAAGGGTTGCTTTCAAATCCCTAGTCTAGGAAATTCTCTCAAGCAAAATTTCACTTACTTCCTATTGCAAATATAACACAGAATGAACTGTGTTCACTATGTGCAAATATAATTCTTCCATCCTCCTTAAATAAACCTTTCCTTGACTTTTAAAGGATTCAGCATTTCTGGATTTTAGTCTATTAAAGAGTTCTGAGATCTGAAGGTTCATAAATCAAGTACTTAATAAGAAAGGTACAAAAAAAGAGAAAAAGGTGTTAGCAAGGTGGTGTCAAAATATCAGAGAATTAGCTACCAACACACTTAGCAAAAATCCAAACAATAGAATAGAAACTACATTAAAAATCTCAGTCAGTGAAGGCAATGTGATTGCTTTCCCAAACACATTGATTCTTGACAAGTTCTTAATTGTGACCACGGCAAGGATGCTAAACTCCGCCACAGCTTCAGGACACTTTTGAGTTCCTCACTGATGCATGCTTCAGCACTACTCATTTGTCAGTATTGGCTTTCATTCCTTCTTCTTTGCAGACTAAGGTCTGAGGTGAATTGTATGTGTTTTCTCTTGAAAAACCTAACAGCAGTCTCCTATGTTAGCTGTCTCCTCATTTTCTTCTCATTCCTGCTTCAAAAGCGCATTTCTCTTAGTCACAGAGGGGTGCTTGACCAAGCCAGCAGCAATTCCTCCCTGCTGTGCACCTGTGCCACAGTGGTGAGGCTGGGTGCCATGCTGGGAAGCTGCTGAACCTGCAGTGTGCTGGGGTCACTGTGAGTAGTCGTGCTGTAGATAGCGGATCAGTCTGTCTGGGAGGGGCAGCGTGTCCAGGAGTTTAATGCGGTTCCTTCCAACCACGCTCCGGACCTTGATGCGGCAAAGGTGGGAAAGAGGTCGTGGGGGTTCTAAAAGACAGTGGGTCAGAAACGTGAGCAGAACAGGTTTTAACTTGAGGGACTTGAGCTCAGCTTGGGCAGGGGAGTGTCAGGAGGAAAATGGGAGAAGGAAGAATGAAAAAAGGGTTTTTTTTCTGTAATGAAGGGATAATATGTCTGGTGGCAGAACATGTGTACTGAGGCATGACATGGGGAAGGGTGTGGGCCTGGAGGATGGGGTGCTGTACCCATCTCAGCCATAGCAATGGGCTTTCTAGGAGGATTTAAACAAGCTACTTCAAAGTGTTTCGCCTTCCCAATGAAAATAAATGCAATAGGTACCAAATTTTGCTTGGCGCCAAAAAACTGATTCTGAAAATATCTATGAAAGGTTTTGTCCTGAGGGAAAGGATATTAGGAGAGTGGAATATTAATAAAGTCTTTAAAGGCCATTGGTGCCTGCTAGGCTGCTGTGGAGATGGCTGTGCTGCCCATCTGTTCTGATCTGACTGAACCCCAGCTACATCCAAATGGGCCTTTCTGCACTGCTGTGCTCATTCCCAGTGGGTCAGACTGATGGCTGTTGTGCATTTCACACCACAGGGCCAGTGACATGCCAGAAATTACTGATACTCATACCTGGTCAGTCACAGAAGGGAAATCCTTTCAAAGATTTCAAGTTTATGGGATGAATACTAAGAGGAGATGGTGACTGAGGTTTTGAATCCAACAGTGGGACAATTTGTGCTGGATTCTCTTTTGGGAGACCATACCTGCTTTTTCTTTAATGACAGCCCAGTCCTCATAGCTGTCAATATGCTCCTTGAGCCGGGAACAGAGCTGCACATTTCCCACATAATCCAGAAGAACATCGATGATCGGCCCAGCCCAGCGACTTATCTCTGGAGTAGACACCATTTCACAAAACTTCAAGGAAAAACAGATGGACTGCCATCAGTGGGACATAAATGCATTTGTGGAAACAGCAATTGCAATAGCCCTGATAGTTTTCATGGTACCCTCCTTCTACCAACTGTGAGGGCAATCACCAGTTTCCCTTCAGAAAACTTCAACTAAAGCCTGTTCTTTTCCACCTGAGGGCAGAACCCCGTCTTTGCAATCACAGGATGACACAAATCCCTGGCAAAGTCCTAGCTCTGGAGCATGCAATAATGCTGAATTGTTTGTAAGTCCTAAGATCCTACTTCCACAGAAATGCAAGGGCAGAGGAACTTTGCCCCTAGCTAGTCAAGGGCTACTGGAATGTCCATGCAGTCTAGGGCCCTGTGACATAGCATGCTGGGTCCTTTCCCCTCTTGGGTGGGGCTCTGGCGGGTAAAATGGAATCCTGGGGAAAGAGGGAGATTCAGAGGAATGCAGCACCTCCTGCTTCCTGTGAACCTGCTAGTATCTGCAGCTTTGGGGGACCAAACATCTTATGAGAAACAAATGTGGAGAAATCTCTGCACAGATGAATCCCTGGCCATTTTAGTCACTCATGTGAGAACTATCCTGGGCCTAATAGAGGGTGCCTTCCTTACTCAGTCCTGGATCATGCCAATTTTCTATTGTCTCCAGTGTAAGCTGAAGAGTACTGAAATTCATTGCATGGAGAGTTTCTTATAGAAATACTGGAGAACAGATTTAAGAGCCTGACTTTAAGCAATCTCATTTTAAAAAAATCTGCCCACTTTAATCTAAATATGTATATTATACCAGTCAGTTTCATCTTTCTCTCTTAGGGCTCTGCATATGGTGAAGATATCTGTGGACATAATCTGCATGCAAGCATTCAGGAAGTTTAACATGAATTAAATCATGCTGTGTGCATAAGAACTCAGGCACAAGTTTGAATGCTGGTGGCTGAAGCACCATCCATCAACTTAGTCACTCAGCCTGTCTGCAAACACCTTCGAAGCCCACACCAAACAGGAAAGAAAATGCACCGGCTTAAAGCTCTCTCAGTTTAAATTCCTTTAACTAGATGAAATTTGGTTTTTCATGCATGAGTCCTAACTCAAAGCCATTAAACTCTTGTGTGGATACTCTTATTCAGAAGTAAAATTTTATTAGCTCACCTAGTAAAATAGAGTTGTGGAAAATAAGGTTATTTTGTCCAAGGTGAGAGCATTCACAGAGGTGTTCACTACTCTTCTGACTCTTATTTTTCACCAAGCATCACCATGTAAAGTTTCCCAGGACAACCAGAGACAGTAGTGTCAGGAGGATGGCAGTGGACAGCCCACAGTTCCCAACCTGGGCTGCTTATAGGGAGTGCAGTTTTGTGTCTGCCTGTCACTGCAGTGTTTGTGTCACTGCCGTGCAGTTACCCGTGTGAGACACAGACTGGGCACCTGCACAACACCTCCTTGCAGTGACTGCTTTAGGAGAGTGGAAATGAAGACACATGTAGGGCCATAAAACACTGCATCTTACTTGCTCTCTTCTAGTCTCCACCAGAGACCCTTGCCTGCCTTCTTCTCTGTTCACAAGCTCGGCTTACAAAAACATCTTGTGGAATGAGCACGTTTCAAAACACATTGCAGGAAAATAAGCCTAGCAATATAAAGACAAACAATGCACAACTGCCGCAGCAGGCAGCGGGATTGCTCGGAGCAGGCGGCTCTGGGGCTGCGCTCTCGGCAGCCACCCGAATGCCCTCTCGTGGCTGTGCGCTACTGCCGCCCGTGCCCTCCTGCCCGGGATCAGCAGCAGCTCCGCCAACGGGGGAGGGTCGGCAACCATTCATTCTTCCGTGCTCACTTTCCCCAGGACACGTTAATTTAGTAGCATCACTTATGATTGATATTTGTGCATTTTCCAAACCCAGTTACAGTACTTCATGGCCTTTATAAAGGCTAATAATTAAGATATACTATCCTTACATAATCTTACACAAGAAAATAGAAGAACATCCTTTGTATGGAGAAGGCTGTAGTTTCATAAGAACATCCACATTTCAGAATATAAATCATATCATAACTACCTATGATATCATATCATAACTATCATGAAGCTACCACAGAAGCCTCACTTTTATTAGCTAAAACCCTAGCAGCAAAAGCAAATAAAAAACAATATTAGAGGGAAGGGATTACTTTTTTTTTCTGTGTGCATATCTCCTCACTAGACACATAGTGTCACTAGACTTTCTCTCTAGACAAATAAATTTTTATACAATTTTTTCTATCTCTGCCTTATATGATGTGACCTTTCAGGCAATGACTCTTTGTGAGTGACCTAATATTTTCTTAGGCAATAATTTCAGGTGAGATCCAGAAGGAACTGGTTTTGAGTGGCTAGGGTACCATAGAGGGCTACAAGTAGACAAACCCTGTCTACTTGTCTTGGAATTCCATTTCTCTGTTCACTCAGTGTGCTACAATATCACAGATCAAGAACTAGAGATGGTGTATTTTATAAATTTTCTTTGACAAAAAATATGGTATACTGGAGGAATTTTGTTGTGACAAAAGACTCTTGAGGGTAAAGCCCTCTTTAGGAGAAGCGAATATTGTGATGGACTCCTAATTCTCTCTATAAGATTTTCTTTTTGGTTTTTTTTTTCCCCAGATATGTTATCTGAGAGTAAAGTCTTTTGGAAGAAAGGACTGATAAAAAGGTCAAGATTTTCTAGGATCATTTAATGTTTTCCTTTATTCTTTCCACCACAAAAGAATATATATTGGTAACCATACCTTTGGGATTCTGCTGAATCCCTCAAAGCTGCACTTACACTAGCTAGAAGCTGATTGATTTCATTCTCGATTTTGTGCAAAATAGAAAAGCTGCCATGTTGAGATTTCATTTTTGTGTAGCATGTTGAAAGACAGCAAATTTTGAGTGTAATATTAGGTTTTGAGATACATTGGAAGGAGAGGAGATATGGAAATCAGAAGAAAAGTATAATAAGAAATTTTGCAAAGCCCCTTAAGGGATTGAGAGTCCCATTCCAGACCAATGGAAGATAAGTCCAGCTGCATTTTAGAAAGGACTGCAAAGATACATGTATAAAATGTAGATATCTAAAGCCTGTGGCTTTAGAAGAAGTGGCTTTGAAAAGATGAAATCATGGACCTAAATCTCCTAATCTCTTGTGAAATCTTCAAATATAACTCAGTCACATAGCTAATGTAATAATTCATGCTCTCTCTCCGTGACTGCTTTTCCAGTAGACTCAGAAATTGCAGTTGTTCACATTCACTGGTTTACCCTCACAGAGTGAAGCACTAGACTGTTTTCATGTAACCAGTAGCTAACATTCTGTATCAGACAAAACAAATCCTACAGTGCAAGTTAAAAAAGAAGGTTTCTACCTCCCATATGCTCTCATCCATATGTTTGTCAAGAAAATATGCCTCACTTTTGGCACCTAAGGTCCAGAGGAAAAGAGCATTGTAGAACTCTCGGTTAGACTGTCAGGATGGCTACAATTCACTGTAAATTCAAGCTATGGCCACAGTGGCTGTTCCCTACCTTCCTGCAGTCATTGGATACAAACTTGGAATGTTTGCTGGCTCATATTAAGCTTTTTTTTTTCTGTAAATAAAGTAGGTATTGTGGCACTTTCTCTCGCAAAAAAGTTGGAAGAAAAATACACTAATGTTGTCAGAACCCACTGGTAGGAGATGTCCTTAGAAGTCCTGCAGGTAGACTGGGCAGTGCTTACCTGTACTACAGCTGGCTCCCTGGTCACCTGGGGATCATTCAGTCTTTCCCTTCTGTAATTTAATGCAGGGTGTGGGCCATTTCCGTACTGACACTCAAAACAGGAACCTGCATCACAGCCCAGATCCAGGAGGTACTTCAGCACAGAAAGGTACTTCATTGAAAACATGATGGTAGCTGGAAAGGTGGTGGGATGACTTGATATATAGGCATCAATGTTTGCCCCATGGTCAAGAAGCAGTTTCATGGTCTTCAGGCAGCCGTGGCGGATGGAGATGAGTAATGGGTTAATGAGGTCAACATTGGGGTTGGCTCCAGCTTGCAGCAGCAGCTCTGTGGCGTAGATGTTGTTGTTAAAAACAGCAAAATAGAGTGGGGTGGTGCGTCTGTCCTCGTAGAGGCAGGAGCGTTCATCAGAGAGGGTGGTGTTGACCTCGTAGCCAGCTTCTATCAGCTCCTCCAGGATATCGTCGTTGTTGCGCTCGGCCGCCAGGTGCAGGGGGCTGATGCCGCTGCGCTTGACACGGGTGCGGCTGGTCACAGGGATCAGCATGGACACAATCCTGCCAGGAGGAGACTCAGTGAGCAGCAGTGATCTCCAGGGCATCTACAAGCCTGCAGCAAGCTTTATTCATAGCTTTATGATTGTACCCCCAGGGCAGAGCTTGCTAACTCAGGCACAGGGACAACTCATAGAAACCAGACTGCAAACCTCAAACCTGTCAGCAACTCCCTGTGCACCGACCTTGCCAAAAAGATGAGTTGTTTGACCTTCCCCTTTCATGGAGGAACACATTTTTTTGAGATTATCACCCAGTTTCTGTGATGTAATGGCAGCGACAGGGGCAGTTACAATGGAAGAGAGACATGCTGGCACTCACCCACCCTGTTGAAACTTCTGTTATGTTCCACAGCCCAAATGGCAGACAACCAGCCAGGAGCTACCAGATATTCTGCACCTTCATCATCATGCTGTGGGTAGCACTGGAGGAAAAGGTGCACAATCTCCAGCCTGAGGTGCCAGCAGAGAGAATGTATCTCCCCTTCTCAGGTTTTGCTTTGCTGCTCAGCAGAGAAGGGTGCCAACACAAAGTGCTGGCAAGTTTTGTCGGTCACAGCCACAGTAACCAGACAGGCTTGACACCAGACAGGAGGTGAAACCCCATGTCTGGAGGACTGAGCTAGGATAAACTACAGATTTGGTTCCCAGGCCTTCCCTATTAGATTTTACAGTTCAGTTATTACCCTGCATTGGTACCTATCCTGTAGGCCTTCACAGTGCAGCTTTTGGCTATGGCAAGTTCATGGGGCTATCAATGTCCATCCCAGACCACAGGGAGCCAAAAAGACAATTAGTAAAAGAGAGAAAAAGAAGTAAAAATATTTTCCAGTCTGGTTTCCATGTTTCAGCTGAGGGAGAAAACATGTGTAGCCAAGTCCTATACCCCAGTAATGAGGAATTGCTGTTGGAAAGCATGATGTGGCCCTAAACACACCAACATAAATCAAGCTGCTCTAATATTTAATACGAATTTCAAATATATGATGCACAGGAGCCCTGCAGTCACAAACCCATGATCATTTTTATGTCTGCACAGGTGTCAATGGAGCTGCATGACCAACCCTATGGATTAAACCTTCATTTCCTGCTTATAAAGTTGGGTAATATAGCCAAGGTTCTAGGTTGATTCTGTAGAAATAGACAACTCACCTCAAGGAAACTTACTTTTAGAAAGACCCTAGGGATCATCCAACCTGAGTCTGCCTGCTGTGTCAGGAGTTGCCCACACGCCCTTTGTAATATCTGTGTAGAGGGGGATTTCTTAAATAGGAACTTGTGTGAGCTGGGAAGCCAAGCTCACCTTCTCCACCTCCTTTCCTCCCATGCAGAATACTCTGCCTAGCAGTCATCAGCTCTGGTGACAGACAAACATGCAAAGCTCACTTTCCTAGCATGTAGTGTGTCTCCTTTAAAATGCTGAATATCTTCAGCTTGACAGCAATAGCTGGTCCCAACACTGGGCCCTCAAACATATATTTACATAATGAGCTAAGCCAGTAAAACCTTTGTCTGTGATGATCTTGTGATCCTGTGAAACACTGAGCCTCCAACGCTCCCAGGAGCTGAAATAAGGGTTGAAGATGTAATTTTACAGGATTATGTTCCTATTTACGTGATGTACTGTTGATGTCTCCAAGTTACTTCTACATCTCATTTTTAAACAAAAAGGCTTTTAAATTATGTAAATATCTTGGGAAATTAAGCACTTATTTTTTTTCTCCAAGCAGTCACACTAATTTTCCAGCACTGTGACACTTGCCAGGGAGCTGGAGGTTTGGGTGCTGGTGAGCTGGCAACTTCCCACCCTCAGCAAATGTTCTGCAAGAGTCTAATAACAAAAAGGGCACAGAGCACTGTGAGGACACTACGCCAAGTACCAGCATTACTCATCCCATGATCAAATGTTTTGAAGATTTAAGGGTCTGTTTTGTTCTTTCCCTCCAGCATGTGTGCTTCAGCCAGCTCTTCACATCTGAGTTAAAGAGGCACTGGATCATTTCTGTCTGCAAGGGGAACCTGAACCTAACTTCACGGGTGCCACACTGAGGCTCTGCATCCAAATGCTAGAGCTCAGTACAGTCCCTGCAGCCCACATTTATTTTGGTGTGACAAGCAGGAAGCATCAAATTGTTGCCAGTTTAATTGTGTAGCTTGAACCTGTGTCTCTTTCTCACCCTCCAAAGTGGGTCAGTTCAGTAATATGGTGCCTCTGGAGCATTTCCTGTTTCTCTAGAGGGAGAATGCAACTCAAGTGAAGGCAGCCAAGGCCAGACAAGTCAGGCCACATCCATGTCTGTCACAGGGATGAGCTTCATGTACAGTTTTGAAATAGTGCCAAGATTTCAATAATCCCTGACACCTGCTTCTGTGTTTTCTATTTGTTAGAGGTTATGTGGAGGAGGAGGCAGAGCATCCTTAGTGTGAGCATGCCAAGAGTTTACTGACTTGTATTTACTTAATAAATCTGCCCACGCTTCATGAAGTCTTCCCTTTTCAACTCCTCAGTTCTAAGGGGGAAAGAGTTAAATGACTGCTTGCAGCTTATGAGATGACCCTTATGAATTTCAGGTCAATATTGACAAGGTGTCATTTAAAATAAACAAACATCAAGCAACAAGAGTTGACAGTTGAGCCCTGGGACCACATTCTTGGCTTTTTGATGATAGGGAGCCTTCGTGCTCTGGCAAAAAGTTGAAGTGTGGAATTCCTGCAGAATTACGTACTAAATCTGCAGGAATACAGAGGTCACCATGAAGGGTGTTATTTTACTGAATACCAGAGGAATTAAGAATGATCAGCCAAACAGGCGAAAGTTTTGTCATTTAGATAAATATTTATAAGATAATATATTTTTCTTTTGTCTTTCTTTTCTACTTAGTTTGCAGCAGTTATGCACAAAATTTGTGCTCAATCTTTTACAAGTGAAGGAAGGCAGAGTTTGAACTAAATTCTGGTCTCATTTATGCTGCTGGTTGTTGGGAATAATTGATACAAGCCCTGAATCAGGCCCTTCCTTCCATAACCCAGGGTGAACTCAAGTTGTGGAGTTTCCATGTTAATTTTTCAGGTCAGAGTGTGAGACTGCTGAGGGGAGGGAAGGAGAGCTGGCCCATACTCTATATAATTCAGATCAACTTACTGTACTTTCAGATAAACTTTTCAGAAAGTGAACAACTGAAGCTGAGTTCTGTCTCTCACACATGCAAATTACTTTATAACTCAAACCCTGGAGAAAATTTTGAATCATGCATGTTATTCAGTGCAGTGGATTCATGTACATGATGTAAGTGTATAAGCCCGCTACATAAGTTGACACTGAGCTGCCCTCTAGAATACACAGCTTGCAGAAGGAACCAGGCCTACTCCAACCAATATTAATATCCTCAGGTCTATCAAAGTGGTCTGAGAAGCTTAATTGGCATTGCAAAACAAATCTAAATTCTAGAATGAAAAGCATTTTGGGAAGATGTAGTGTTGTAGAAATATTTTGGTAGAAACTGTGATAGTCAGAAGATCCTCTACAGTCACCAAAGGGATCTGTTACTGCAATAAAAACTTAGCTGTGGGTCACTTACTCTTCCAGCAATGAGGGATTAAAAGCAGGAACTAAAACTTGCTCTAGGATCAGAAGTAAATGCTATGGAGTTCAGGCTCAGAAGCAGGCTGCAATGTCCCAAGTTACTACTTACATGACGATGCAACATCCTCCAACAGACAGCATCTTCTAAATTGATATTCTTTATCATGGGATATAGATTATTACTTTCCTAGAAAAATCTCTGTTTCAGAGGACTGGTAGTTCTACCTGATTTCTGCTATTTTTTTCCACCAGTTACTTGTCTCCCTGTTAAAAAATATGCTCAGCTCTGTCCCAAACACATTTAATTTCAGAAAGAAAGCAGTGGATATTTTTATGAATTTGTCTGTTACAAATAAGAGTCATTTGATCATTCACTAATAAAATATATTTTCCAGACCAAGAGAAATTCTTGTCCTTCTTTTCTGAAGCCTTTACAATTTCCTAAAGGTTTCTGAAAGGAAGGATATCTGAACTGGACACCATATTCTAGTGACAATTTCACTGATGCCCTAGAGATTCACTTAACCATTTCCTGCTGTCAGCAACTGAATTATTGTTATTAAAACCTGAACACACCAGAGAAGAATCCAGCATCTTCTGCTTCTGCAGAAGAATCACAATGGCCCTATGTAGGAAAATTATTGCAAACCATGCTGCAAATGCTATTAAGGACTAACACTCCCCACCAATACTTTTTCTATTATATTTTAGGAATATTTTGAGGACTTTAGTTTAATCCACTTCCAAGATACATGATATTATTTAGCTGTACTAGATGATGTCTTGGTAAAATTAAAGGAGTCTTTCACCCCACATTCACCCCATCCCATCCCAACCTCCAAACACACTCTCCAGCCTGGGCTCTGCAAGCAGAAAGTCCACTTCTCAGCTGGCACCTGCCTTGCTCACATTGCTCAGAATTGGTTCTGGGACATTCCATTCTCCTTTTTATAAGGACTTTGGATTCCTGTCTAAAAGATGAAACCATGAAACGAACTAAAACTTACTCGCAAATCCCTTTTTTGGCTGCTATGTGAAGAGGTAACAGGCCATCCTTATTGGCTTTGTTGGCATCTGCTCCTTGGGACAAAAGAAACTCCACAATGGGCACATGTCCATTTTTACAGGCTTCATAAAGAGCAGAGGCGTTATCACTGGCTTGTGTGTTTATATCAGCACCTAGGAAGGAAGAAACCCTTTTAGCACCAAAAGGTTAAAGTGAGATGGGAACAACATACTTTGAATGAACACTTATATTTCCGTGACACTGGAGCTATGAAATGTGCTGGATGGGGATGTGAACACAGTCATATCACAGGTGGAACAGTCATATCAGTTATACACCTTTATATCATAGATTTACATTGATCTATAATATGATGGGAATTTTATGAGGGACAGTTTATCATGGATGGCAACTATTAGGTCCCAGTCATGAATCCAGGGTCCATTCAGCTCAAAGATCAAAAAAAAATAAATTGGGCTGTTCTTTATATGGCATGGCCTTTCCTTCAAACACAGCAATTCCATTAATATTCATGTGTTTACACTATGTATATATACTATTCCTGAGCAGGAGTTTGGATTAGATTATCTCAATAGGTGCTCTCCAAAATTCTATGGATATCTGTTTATGCTATATATTTATTTATATTTATCATTTATACTCTATATAGTCACACTGTAAGTACTACACAGATTTACAGTATTTATACTTCTTTTTAATTTTAGTATGTATCCAGGTTAAAATAATACTCTATTAAATGACATCTGCACGGTGCTGATCAACAATTCTGAGGTTTTATTTGGGAGTGCCATAATCAATGAATACTGCATTTCAAAACTCAGCACCTGAGCCCATATTTCTTCACCTCATGAGGGCTGGAGTTAGGCTTCAAATGGTAAGTTTTACTACAAAAAAAGAGAAATATTACCAACAAACTACTAGACTATTTGGTAATTTCTTTCTTGAGCTCTAATGTGTACTTTGCTTAATAAATAACATGCAAGCATAAACCAAGACTTTTTTGCCATAAACAATATGGAATTTAGCTTTTTCTGCTGTAGATATTTAAGGCCCTTAGGCCTGGATTTTGCCTGTCATATACTGTACCATGGTGTTCTCAGCAAGGCTGCTCTATGTGAATCCTAAATGGGAATGACAGTTCACTGGAGTTTTGCTTCTAAACTCCAATAAAGAAACTGATCAGTCTTCTGTTTGATCATGAAAACTCCCTGCCAATTAGAACATTTCCCTGGGCTCTCACCCTAAGCTGAAACATCTGTGTTGTGCTTGGCCCTTTGAAAATGTTGTAGCTGGAAACAACAGGAGAATGACAGTGACAAAACATAACACAGGACTTCGTTCCTAATGAGAAATAAACCCTTTTTATGATGAAAATTGTTCATCATAAAAAATGAATGATATCATTCCTGGGATGCTCAGAAGAGCTTTTCAGGGCTTGAAGAGCTTGAAAAATTGGACAGTTTCATGGGATTTTTTCTTGCATATTTTTCTCAAAATTGAACTTTAAGGAAATCTTAATATCTATCTAATTTGAAACACAAATCGCATTCTGGCTCAGTTTCTTAAGTCATAGGCATCATGATTGACTAACTGGTCATACAAAACTCTCTGACAAGACTAGCTGGGCAGCAGAACACATTTTTGGTTTCTCAACTCTCATATCCTTCTTAATCATACTAATTTTTTCAAAACATTTTCTTATCTACATTACTGGTAAACTCTTGTTTTGCAAGTGCGGGACCCAAGTTTTTCCTACATTGAAGAAAATATGCCTCAGAATAGTAGTGAAGTGTATTGTGCTTATTGTAAAGCTGTTTTACATGACTGGAGCAGTAAAAGATTTAGTGTAAATGAGATTCAAATCCACTCTGTTTATATATTTGAACATTTACACATAGGGAGAGTGAGTCTCCTTCTATTTGATATAAACCCATAAACTCTACAGCAGTACTTTATAAATTTTCAGAGGATACATTATGAGGACAGCTAACCTTGCCCATCACTGCACATGTTCGTGAGGAAATGGGGTTGGCTGAAGTTCAACTTCTGCCATCTATTACCACCTGCAGCTGCCTTTTATGACTGACTGGATTTTGGGCTACATGTGTGCAGCAGTATGGGTTTAGAAGATTGTTAGGAAATGCAGTCGGACAGCACCATATGACTTCTCAAAGTAGGTGACCGTGAATGAATGCTGAAGAAGCACGTGTCTAGACCACGCTCTGTGAAGACCCTACCCAGTTCCACCATCAGGAGCAGAAGGCTCTTAGGCTCTCTGCAGGCTAGGCCTGGCCTCCAGAGACAGAAAAACTGAGCCAGGGAGAGTCACTGGGAAACTCTGAATTATTAAGAATTAAATGAATAGATGTGTGTAAGCTGTACTCACCACATCTTGCAAGGTATCTCAAAGCTTCCAACTGCCCACTCTCAGCTGCCACAAATAAGGAAGTGATCCCGTAGGCATTTGCTGACTCAATCTTGGCACCCCCTTTCACAAGGATGTCCATGATCTCCAGGTCGTTTCGGGAGACGGCCTCATGGAGCGCGGTCCATCCCCGATTGCAGCGATGGTTGGTATCTGCATTGTACTGCACCAGCAGTCTTGCAGCCTCTGCATTCTTGCGCTCACAAGCTGGTTTAGAAAAAAGGGAAGACACTAGAACAGGCTTCTGGGTGTTGTGTATCTGTTTCATGCAGCCCCAGGCATTATCATACAAGTAGGCCATAGTAAGACCAAAGATCCATTTAGGCCTACACGAGAGCAAAGGCTGCTGCCAAGTGGCATTGTCTGAGGCTCAAAAAGGATGTGACACTGAAGCCAGTCTTCAGCTGGACCTGGCTAAGTGTCCTGTGCAGGGCTTGTGTCGAGTCTGGTACTGGGGGAATCCAGCCCAGCACCTTTGTACCAACAAGAAACCACAGTGACACAGTGAGGTGATAAGGTGCAGGAAGTAATTTATGAAGAACAAATATGTTAGAGAAATCACGTGACCTGAACCCTTTCTTTCCAAATTCTCTGCAAACTGACTCTATCTTACTGCCACGGACTGCAGATAAAGCTCTATGTAGACAAGAAAATATAAAAAGTTCAAACCAACAGTTGTGTGAATCAGTAGTACTTTCTCAATTTATAGTTCACAACCCTCCTCAGCTAAATATAGTTTCCTAATTATTAATATAATTTTGTTGATTTTTATTCTACCAATTGCCCATAGCTTTTTGAATCCCAAATCTTGGGGCTCCCTTGCACCTTAATGGCAGGACTGCAACCTAAAGGTACATAGAATGGGTAGCTACATGGAAAACCCCAGTTAGCAACTGTTGGAAAATGTACAGAAGAGAAGCACATTTCATAGCAATCAGTTTTTTCCTTGAAATAATAGTGTCTTTTTCTCACAAGAGAAAGAGATCCCACCTTTTAGTTCTGATTCTTCTTAGCAATAGCTCCATAGTGTTCTCCCCTATAAACAGGTGTCACTCATATACTGAAAGCAACTATGTAATTAGACATTTCTGTAATTTTCTATCCATAGATCTGCAGACTTTAATTTGCTTACATATGATAAGATGACTATTTCGTTATGACAGTCTTTTTAACTCATTTTTGTTGTTGTTTTAGGATAGTGTAGAAGAGATTGCATCAAGGCTACCCCATTCTTAGTAACAATTCTCTGGCTAAAAGGTGTTTTGAAATAATTTTGGTTGTGATTATTATTACTATGAGCACTGCTACTACTGCTACTACTACGACCTTTACTGTGTCTTTAATGCACAGCTGAATAGCTTTTCCCATGTCAACTAAAAGCCAGTATTTTAAAACAAAAGCATTTTTAAAAGCAGCTGTAATGCTAAGCATCCAAAGTGGGAGGCAAGATTGCTGTTTTAACCTGTAATATATGTCTTAATGTTTTAGAGTGCTAAAAACTTTCATGGCAGGAGCAAAGGAGATTAGACAGGAAGGTGTGAGAGGTCTCCTCTGAGTGTTTGTGATATCATGGATATATTGCTAGTCTGCTAAAAGAAGAAAGTGTTCTCTCCGACCAGCAGCAAAGTAATATGTCTGTGTTAAATACTTTATCTGCCTCACTGAATTGTTTATAATTTTATGAGTCTCCTATAGCACACAGCCTGGCCTGACCCCCACAGTATATGAATCACGGTATGTCTACAGTTACTGTGTGTGGAATCCTCCTCACGTGGCCCATCTCTTGTACATCTAACAGCTATTTAGGTCCTACTGTTCAGCAGAGCATTCATAGCCCTTCACTGGCCAGCTTGCTGTAAGTTTGGGACATTGCTGTGCTTAGGGCCCAGGTGAGAATGTCCCTCACTCTCAACACCCCATCACAGCCTGCAGGGCAGCTGCTATTTCTGTCTACATGACAGGATGAGATAAAAGGCCATGGCACGGCAGGTCAGGCACAGGAGATAGAGGACTACCACAGGGAAGCAGAAAACAAGAGCTCATCCCTGACTTTCAGCGCCTCATCACAAGAGATCCTGCAGTTGTGCCTTGGTGGTGCCAGCAGAGCTGGGCACCCCTGTGAGAGGAGCTCCTCACCTTTGTAGAGCGGCGTTTCTCTGGCCTTGTTGGAGATGTCGGGCTCAGCCCCAGCCTGCAGCAGGGTGAGCAGGCAGTCCAGGTTGCCCCGGCTGGTGGCCAGGTACAGAGCTGTCTCCTCATTGAGGGTGCGCTGGTCGATGGTGCCTGGGTATGCTGGGGAGGAACGGGGAGCCCAGAGTCACTGTGGCATCTAGTGCAAAGGGTCTGCAGCACCACCACCCTTCCAAATCCTTGAGAGTTTCAGTTTTTACTGTTTATTCATTTCCGTAAGCAGTGTGTTATACTAATATTAGGAATATATAAGAATATAATATTTATATATACTCCTTATATATGTATTAAAAAATCCTAATATATATAATAAATATAAATCCTAATATATATCATATATATATTCCTAATATATAGGAATATACTAATGTATACAGTACAATATATACATTATACATATATATATACTAATATATATATATAATGTACATTAACATACTGTTACTATAACTCAGGTTGAGTATCGAAACCTGTCTTCAGTTTAAATTAAAATGCCCAGCTTTGGCCACTAGTGATGCAGAAAGTTGTTGAGCAACTGTTCTTCACCTGAAGTTTGAAAACAAACTACAGCAATTAACTTCAGGCACCAGCAAAGAGATGCTGGGTTGGATCTCCCCCCAGGGAAAAAGGGGGTTATTTCTGTCAGCTTGCAGCAGCCAAGCAGCTCTTAACAGGAGAGAGCTCAGCTTCAAGGCTGCATGAGAAATGCAGGGCTTGGCAGAATCTATCTCCCATCACTTTCTCCCAAATATCCTAACTTTTAGAGGCTTCAGTCTGGAAACCTACTTTCCGAGAGAAGATTAAATTAGTACACAGGCAGGGAGATTGGAAAGAATCTTCATATACAGCCCCAGGCTAGGATTGAAATACTGCTAATTTGGCCTTTTAGTTTATTCATGTTCTTATTTTCTCTTTTGTAATTAGTTAGTTTTAACTTCACTGACCTTTTTGCAACAGGCTCAGGCAGCCCACTTGGCCATAGTATGCAGCTTCATGGAGGGGTATCCAGCCGTCCTTGTTAGGTACAGAAAGGTTTTTTCCTGATTTCATCATGTTGAATACTGCTTTTTCATCTCCATCCCTGATTGCTGCCACTACAGGATCAATTTCTCTTTAAAACAAGATTAAAACTTGGTTATTCCTTCCTTCATTACTGAGAAGCTTTCTGCAGAAACATCACTATTTTATTTGCCCAAAAGAGTGAACCCCTGCAGTCTATAAAGCATGTATTTATTCAGTGAGACACCATAGGGCCTGTAAAGGTAAAATTTGTCTTCTCTAATTTTGTTACTGTCAGCAGATCAGAAGAATCACTGTCTGGAGGTGTTGATCACTCTCCTCAGAATGTAAGGGAACTAAGTAGCTGTAACAAATGTCTGACACAAATACTTATACTTTACATGTCAGAAGTTGAGGAAGACTGGCTCTGACATTGCTCTATACACTGTGGAGTGTCCATGACTGTGATAATTGCATCACCACACTGTCCCATGTGGCATGGTGCTTCCATGTGAGATCTTTCAAATAAGATCAGCTTTGAGGAGAATTACCCCTGCTCATCCTTGAAGAAATATTTTGATTTGATTTGTGGGTGGCTTTAACAGAAATTATCAATAAATCTTACTCTTGTATTTTTAAGATACTTCTTATTTCTTCACACAGTCCTGTTTTCAGAATTTAGCCAGTCCACTTATGGAGTAGGGAGAGCTTTGGTTAGAGCATGTGAACACTGGGGTGTTGGTCTTGGCTCTTGGATTGAAAAATTGAAAAAATTCCACCTACCCAGCTCTCTCTGCCAAGCATGCATTCCACACACTCCAGGCAACCCATTTCTCTGAGCTCTCTGAGGGTTTGCAGAGCAGGGCTGACCTGGGCACACCAATCCCACTGCAGAGCAACAGCGACAGCTCCTGTGAGTCTCCCCACAGAGCAGGAGCCCCAACACTGCCTGGCAGCCACTTTTCCCCAAGTCAGCAGCACCTGAACAGGACCTGCCACCCTCCTTCAACCCTTCTGAGGCTGCTGGTATGGCAGAGGGAGGGAGCTGGGGGCTGTACCCTGCAGCCAAGGCAGCAGGACCCTTGCCCATGGTGGGCAGCAGCTCTGTGCATGCTGGTGGGCTGTGCCTTCCAGTGTTGGGCTCCAGCTGAGCTGTGCTGGGACAGTGCAGCCACAGCTTTGTTATTGTGAGGCACTAAATGACTAAGATTCAGCACAAAGGAAGGAAGCACTTTACCAGTTCTAATGGGGACTTGCAAAAAATGAACGTGGGCTGTAGTTTCAGAGACAGAAAACAAGAAGTTGCAGAAAGCACTGAAGCATTTGTGGTTTGAACTAGCTCTACAGAGAAAATCTTGCAGTCCTGAAGACAGAGAGATGTGGGAGAGAGGTGCATGTCTCAGTCTATTACCATTGCCAGGGCAGGAATACAGCATGTGGTGGAGGTCACACAGGCTAGTGATGATGGGAACAACCAGAAACTCCAGTTATGACAAGAGGAAAGTCTAAAATACCACAACAGAGTGAGATCAGAGATAGAAAAATATGGGCAGGTCAGCACAGGAGTCCTCACAAAGCAGTATACTGGTGCAACCTATGCACCTTGTTGGAGTTACAGGACCAGCACTGAACTCCATTGCCTTGGAGGGGCTGGACAGACCAACAGTCTGAAACTCACACAGGCCTCACTAATTTCAGTTTGCCCAAAGGCACACAATCTATGCCATAAACACTGATGTTAGCATTGAAAGAAGTCACCAAGCTGGTTTTCTGAGGATAAATTCAGGGCCAGGAGTGGAACAGGTGATCTCAATACTTGTGCCAGAGAATGGGAAAAGACACCATTTCCCAGGTGAAATAGTACTTGGTGCCACTTGCTCCTTCTCTATAGCTGGAAGCAGTGATTTCAAGACAGCAGGGTCACTAAAATAGCAACACTGGAATGAGGAGAGATATGGGACACAAGGCCAGGCATTTTGCCTGAGAAGATAACAGCTAGAACAGGCAGCTGCTGTCCTGGCCACAGCCCTCCTGGGAGGAATCGTCTGACCTTCTGAGATCTGCTGGCTGGATGTCCCAGGGACATGGCTGTATCTCCATACTGCTTAGGGTACCCTGGGGACTAACCCAAGATTGCTAATTGTGTACATACCATGGAATTTTATACAGGTGTTTGAGCATTTCGTTGAAGTCTGCTGACAGCAACTATTGGCATTTTTGGCTGGGAGAGGAGGCGGAGGTGGGGGATCTTCATCTTTCAACACCTCTGGCACAAGGCTGCTGAAACCATCTGTTGTTCTGTACAAACGCTCAAGTTACACATGTAGGGCTGTGCTGTGACCTCAGGATTTGGGCACATGATATAATTACTGGTGCTTAATGAATTACTGCATGCCAGGTGGGCCATGGCAGGGGTCTGCACATGGGCCGGCTCGCAGCAAATGCAAGGTAAATCACATTATCTGAGACCTCAGGGAAAGCAGGAGGTACCTTGGATCTGTGCTGGGGTTAAAAATGTGTGAAGAATCAGTTACTATTCTGCTTAAGCCCTCAGATGTTGAATGAAGCAAACTTCTGTCGGGTTCCTTGACCTTAAATGATTCCTGAGTAAGATGAGGGGGTTTGCTGGACCAGGCTGCGGATGCTCTAGCCAAGAAAATTCCAGATCAGAACAGAAGGTTTAATGAATCTCCATGTGAAATCCTTGTTTTCTGCCTGACTTATAGTTGGCTGTTACAAAAACCCACCACATTCTGCTGCCTGGATTTCATCAGCTATAGAAAATACAAGCATTAAAAATATGGAGGAAGTCTGAAGATATGAACAAATCTTAACCTTACAGGCAACTCAAAAGAATTACTGCATTTCAAAGACCAGCAGGCAAGATAATAAATACCCCTTGCAGATGAGATGCATGGTCAGGTCAATTCTGAGTGTTGAAGAAGAGGTTCAGTGGAGCATGGAAAGGCTCAAAAAGCTCCTTCCTTTCCTGACAGCCTGGAGAGATGCAGGCAGGATGAAGAAACACCACTTCCACAGGTGAACCCAAATAGAATCCCTGCCTAGATCTGAGACTAAGGCTATAAAAATGCCAGTCATGCCATCATGCTCTCCTAGGACTTCCCAGCTATATTTTTGCTCTACCTGGCAGCAGAGGAGGGCTAGTTTATCAACCTTGTACATTGAACTCTGTGCAGATACCTGGTGGAGAAGAACAGCCTGCCCTCAAGTCTTCTACTGCATATAAAAGGCATGCGAGGAATGCAGAGCACCTAGTGAGAGGATGTGATTTCAGTGTGGCCAAGGGAGGCTGGCAGGTGACAGGGATAAGGAAGGCTTCATGCTGTAGCAGGAAGATGTTTTCACAAAGTCAGGGAGTGCAATGCCAGTGAAGGGCCAGGATCAGTCTGAATCAGCCAGGATGCAGGGAAAGGTGGGGGAGATTGTAGAGCTGGTGAGAGTTGAAAGGCAGAAGAGTGGTAGAAGGGTAGTCCCTGCATTCAGGGAGGGACTTGTAAGATGAATTAAACAAAATTTTTATTGGATAGATAGAAAAGGTGAGGAGTTGCTTTTCTGCAGGATGCAGGGAAGTGCTGCCTGTAACACATTACCCTTGTCACCTGATAGCTAAGGGCATGTATCTGTTCTGCACTGCAGAGAGCTGTAATAAACCTGTCATGGTCCACACATTTCCACTACACACAGGCAGTGGGACAGAGCTTGGGCCAATGTCTGCTTTTCTCATCCATGACTGTGTTCAACTAAGCTTATTTGCAGCCTCTGCCAACAGCAAAACGTGGCCAGGAGGATCAGTCAGCCAAGACAGTTTCCTCCTTGGACAAGTAAGCCCTCCTCTGTATGACTGGACAGCACAGGTATGGCTGGGAGCAGGTATGGCATCTTGGGAGCATTTATAAAATACTTTTGCCCATTGCTGAGCCCTGAACTTAATACTAGTGCAGTTACTATCAGCACCTGCCTGCCTCATCTATCTTGATGATAATTGAGCCAGCCTATGTAAATTAACCACAGTGCAGTTATCCCTGCCCTGTTGTCCTTGTCACTGCAGACCTTCTGACTGACCCAGAGTCCTCAGGACATGAGCACTGGGGGGATGAGGAGATGACGAGGGAGAAGAGAACAAGGGGTATTTGAGGTGGGTCACTTGCAAGAGCACAGGAACGGCCTGGAGCAGCGGGGAGGTTGGAAGGAAGAACAGGAGTGCAGTGAGGGTGAGGTGCAGGTGTCACTGAGACCTCCTCCAGATGAACACCACATTTCCCCCCACCAGGCACCATCACCACCCAGAAGACATGTCTCAGGGACAGAATGGGTAGCAAGGCTTGTTGTGGCTGCAGGGAAAAGCAGGAGAGGAGAAGGAGACACTTACACGGCCTGGGATGTGCTGAGCTGGCTGCTGTCGCACCTTCGCCTGACCCCCCAGGCTGCCCCCGAGCCGGACGGCTGAGCACGGCCTGTCTGCTGGGCCAATCTGGAGTGGCGATGACATGAATGAAACAAGGAGAAATACTCCGAGTAGGAGAAACAGGTCATGCTGAGGCAGAGGCAGAGACACACATGCACGGAGACAGAGCGAGCCTGCCGGTCAGGCTTTGAATAAAAGCAGATGGCCACGGCTTGCTCTGCACTGGATTCAGCTGCTCACTCGGCTCGAGTTTATTTTTGGCCCTCTGAGGAAGCGTCAGGGGATTCAAATGACCATATAAGACAACAGTGTGGTTAACCCTACCACCACCACACAGGAAGCAGGCACAAAGCGAGGTGAGGTGACATTCATCACCTCCAAAGTGCCACGCAGACAAGTCAGAGGAGGGGGCAGAGGAGGATCCAGAGCTGCTGGATGTCAGCTCTGTTTCCATCTCTGCTCTCCCAGGTGGCAGAAGAGCTCAGCAATGCTACAGATTTGGTGCTTCAAACCCAAAGGTTTTCCCTCTGGTGAGAGGTGGGACAGTGCTGGGCTGAGACAGGACAGAAAAAGACAGAACTGCTAATGCTGCTTTTTGCCAAAATAGCAGGTGTCAAAGGACCTTCAACAAGGACAGGACCAAATGGCCAGGGAAGCCCTTATTCTCCCCTGCATCAGGTCTCTACAGGAGAGCTGGCTGTAGAGGGACACAGTAATCACACTGAGAAACCACAGCCTTTGGTGGCAGCAGGACTGCTGGCAACACAGCATCCTGATTCCACACCTATGTACATGCTTGCTACTCATTAAATTATCCCCAGTTTCCCAGCCTTGGAAACCAAACAACCACAGGTGGTTATGAGCAAGGCATCAGAGGGTGGCGGAGTTACAAAAAGGGAAGAGGAACATGTTACTTCAGTAACTCTCAGTTTATTAGGAAGGGGAAAACTAAAGTAACTCAAAAGATTAAAATGATATTTTTCTTTGCTTTGTAGATGACTTTGGAATCTATTTCCATCCCCCTTGAGAAATCTGCCTTTTATAAAATGAAAGGGGAACAATGTCTGGGTTTGAAACTGTCAGCAGGTCTCTGTGACCACAGCTCAGCGTTGCAGGGGAGGGGGATGCTGCCACAATTTGGTGTCTGGAGTTGCTCTTGGTTAAGAGTGGTGTGCTTGAAGTCAGACTGAAATAATCACAGTCAGACAGAAATAATCACATCCTTTAAAAACTGAAGTATTTAACAGGTACTCAGCTCTCACTATTTCATATACCTGGTTTTTGTGCCTCTTTTATGTTTTCTCATAACAAATGCTTTGCTCCTTCTCTGACAAAACCTAAGCTTGGCATACAGTGGGAAAAAAGAGCAGCTGGCTTTGGGAGGGCTTCTGTTCATGAAAGCTTGTGGCTGTGCCCCTTTTTTATTGCTTGAGACAGACAACATCAAGCAAATCCTCCTCTCGCTGCGAGCACGTAGATTGTTGACCTCATTGGATTTATAGCAGGCTCTGGCTTTGACACTAATGACAGACTCGCAGAGGAGCCGCCTGGCAGAGCTAATTAGAGAGCACGGGCACGGCCAGGGAGCCTGCTTTGCCCTGCTGGCCAGGGAGCTGCTTTGCCCTCATGGGCAGGGACATGGAGCCTGCTTTGCCCTCCTGGGCAGGGACAGGGAGCCTGCTTTCCCCTGCAGGGCAGACAGGGAGCCTGATTTGCCCTGCCGGCCAGGGAGCTGCTTTGCCCTCATGGGCAGGGACATGGAGCCTGCTTTCCCCTCCCGGGCAGGGACCTGCTTTCCCCTGCTGGGCAGACACAGGGATCCTGCTTTCCCCACAGGGCACGGACAGGGAGCTGATTTCCCCTGCCGGACAGGGACAGGGAGCTGCTTTCCCCACAGGGCAGACACAGGGATCCTGCTTTCCCCACAGGGCAGACACAGGGATCCTGCTTTCCCCTGCCGGGCGGGGCTCTCTGGGCAGAGCTCGGCCGGCGCTCGCTCACCTTTGCCAGGGGTAGATGCGGTAGGGAGGGTTGTGCGGGCTGGCACGGCTTGGGGCGGCCGCTTCACCCGCACGGGCCACCAGCGACTTCTGGGGGCTCTGGGCCACTGTCTGAGCTGCTGTGTCCTCCTCCAGGCTCTGCTGGATGGCCATCTTTATCAGCTCATCTTCGCTCAGGCTGCTGTACAGACTGTACTCCTCGCAGCCTATCGTTTGTCTTTGAGTATTTGCTGCCGTCGTGGCCATTTTTATAATTCTCTGCTTTCCTGTAAAAGAAAAATTATAATCATCAAAATCTTGAAAATGAAAAAAACTCAATTGTCTTGTACTGTCATTTGGGTCTGCCACTTAATTAGACTGACCAGAAAACCCTTCAGAAATCCTTCACCAGAAATCCTTCATATTATCGGCTAAAATCTGCATGTAAACTTTGCGAACTATCTCCTTTCAACTACACAGAAATAACTGGTTTAGCTGGTGTTTAAAAAAGGGGGAGTTGTTGCAAGCAAGGCAAGTTTTTATCTGCTTATTCTAGTTACCACATCTCAAGAGAAAAATAGGTAAAGGAAATCCCCTTAAGATTAAAGAGACAAATTTTTGAATTTTCTTTATGAGAAGACCAATGGATGTCTCTTTTTGTTTGTTTTATTTCTTGCTGTAATTGAAGGAAATTAAGGGAAGTGGTTTTCCCTTTGCTGGTTTTCTGTAAGGACAGGTTCTCCACCATGAATTGCAAAGAGGCTTTGCAATTTTTTCCACCTTATCTGGAGATCTTCAAGCAACATACAAAGCTATGCTTTGAAGTGACTTTGTTTCACTCAGCAAGGAGAGCAACACCACACTGGTCTGTTTCACTTCTGATTTTTTGCTTTTTCACAGAACAAAGTTCAAGGTCATGAGTGAGATGGGAATGAGAGAAGTGGGAAACACTGGCACATTCAGCAATCATAGAATGACTGTGAACCACCACTGCAGGACTCTAAAAGGCAAAGACAATTCAAAATATTGCAGAATTTCCAGCAGCGATAGGGAAATACTGATGCCATGAATGGTACAATGCTCTAGCAGGATCCCATTTGGATGCCAGAGACTGCTCTGGCCATCAGTGTTCAAGGGCCAAGGGTTTATTTTATGGGAGGTGGTGGAAAAGCATGCCTCTTTAAGAAGATAACAGCCAGTGCAGAATAGGTTTGATTTTATAAGCACTGAGCAAGAACTGTGTAAAATAACAGGGGGCACTGGGGTGAAGGGAGATGGGAACAAGCTGCTCAGGAGGAGGAGGACATGACGGGGAGGACAGGGACCCAGCAGGAGAGGACTGTGGAGACAAGTTCCCCAGGGGCAGAGAGGTGAGGGGCTGGCTGAGTGTACCAGTGCAGCTCTCAGGAAAGCTGCCTGTCCCCACCCTGTGGCTGCCAGTCCCTGTGCCACAGCAGGGTTGGCTTCAGCTCCTCACAGCCCTGCTCTGCCCAGGATCAGCTCCTGCTGATCTGGGCCAGCCAGCAGAGCCATGAGCGTGGGGACAGCAGAACCACCCAGCTCCCCACTGCTCAGGGGAGCTGTCAGCTCCCTTGCCCTGCACAGCTGCCCTCCCCACCCAGTGCCCAGCTCAGCCTGGTTTCCTGGGCACTCACACTGGAACCAGAGCAGTCCAGCAGGCCACAAGGCTCACACCAGAAGGAAAGTGCCCTGCTGCAGCAGCCCCTGCTGCTGTGTGCACAGCCAAGTCCTGACCTGGAGGAAATGGCAGCTCCCCAAATACGGTTTGAAGAAATTGCAAGAGCTTGAATCAGTCAAGTAAATTAAAATCTTGGATTTAGGCTTTTCACCTCAGACATGGTGATATTTTCCACATCAACAGACACTTCAAGCTCTAAGCCCACTCCAGAAAAAGTGGGAAGACTTCAGGTTAAAGGGAAGCCCAGCAGATTTCAGATTGACATTATGACTTTTAACAACAGAGGATGTATTTTACAGCCATGAAAAATGCCAAAATAAACCCTTCAATTGCTGTAAATAATGCAACCCAGTTTTGGTGGTGGTTTTTTTTGTTTATTGGGGTTTTTTTCCCTTTATTTTCAGCCAGATCTGTCATGACTGCTCTTGCTTCCTTTTTCCAGTTGATGCCTCAGTTCTGCTATGACCCTTGCTGTCCCAAAGATCCAAGCCCAGGCATCACCCTGCTGAGAGCCTCCCTGTGCCCCCACTGCTCCAGCACCTGCCTTTGGCTGCTCTCCAGCCAGCAGCTGGCTAGGAACCATGGCACAGCTTTGCTTGTCCAGAAGTTCTGCTGCTGTTGGGCATGCTGAGCCCCTGGCATGCTGGGCAGTACTCCCACAGTCTCAGCCTAGAAACTCACGTGGTGCCTGGTGAGCTGCAGATGTGTGGAACCACCGGCTGGAGCTGGCAAGAACATCCCGCAGTCGTCTGCAGCATCCGGCACTACAGTGCCTGAATGTAGGGACCTGGCCCCAGTGTGACTCAGAAACCTAAACAAAGCCGTCAGCAGGGAGGGCAGGATCTGATCTTAAGCTGCTAATGGAGGTGATGCACAATGAATCCTTGGAGAAGGCAAGAATGGAGATGAAACTGCTCCCCTCTGAGGGCAACCTGCACCAGTGCAGGCTGGGACACAGATCCCTCCTCTGTATCACCCCCAGTCCCATTGCGACCATTCTCATGGCAGTGAATCCATCGCTGCTGTGATCTGAGCTGTGCCTTCTGTGGGAGCCTGGGCTTTAGGTACTGTGCAGAACACCTCTGCCAACACGGCTCCACAGCCTGGCACAGAGGAGCAAACTGACCTAGCTGTGCACCCCATCCCAAATGGATCTAGGTATAAAGGCCCGTTCTGGACCTTCTTCCCCTCCCTCCTTTTGTTTCACATGTTCTTAAGGCAAAGGGAGCAAAAGGGAAGATTTTTAGATTTGTGGGGATCACTCCTATTTCATTCTCTTATCCTTTGTAGGGGTTAACTGGGTCCAACTCACTCTCAGAAAAAAAGGGAGAACCTCTCCTGCGTGTTGGTGAGCCTCGCTAATCTAAATATTTTGACAGGAGTTCCATAGAGTGCAGAAACAACAGTGTTGGCTGCAGCTCCCATCACTGACTCATCCTGCAGGGAGAAACTTCATAGGGCTCAAAATAGAGAAAGCTTTCAGTTCTGCCCATGGCACTGCACAGACACAATGAGGGTGTGGGGGTCACATCCTGAGCTGCAGGAGCTTTTGGGTCCTCACTGAGAGCCAGGGAGAGCCTTGGCTGCCCTGAGCCCCTGCAGAGAGTGTTCTCTCTAGCTGGGCTTGAAGCTGTCCCTCATCCCCCTGCTGCCTCCACTTGCTCAGACAAGTGTGGTTGTGCAGTTTGCCCGTGTGCTGTGACTGAGCTTGGCAGGGCACAAGCCCTCTTCCCTACAGCTCCCTGCAGAGCAGAGCACGGCAGAGCCACCATTCTCCCCTTCCACCTGAGGATGCTTCTGTTTGAAGCTGCAGGACTACAGGGCAGGGGCACTGCTCTGAGTTATGTCTGTAAGAAGCTGCAGTGAGACAGCTGAGCTGCAATAACAGGCTGAGCACATGCCCTTGGCTGGAGGCTAATGCACAACAGCCTAATTCTGTTTACCCTTCTTTCCCTGAGGCCAAACTCAGTGGCATCACCTGGCAGTGGCCTGGCTCAGCTGACACAGCAGGGCTAAGTTTACCCCATCTGAGGCCATCAGTGAACTGCCAACCACAGACTTATAAAAGTTCACTAGGCTAATGTGCTATAAGCTAAATATTTTCCACCTTCTGTAATGAAGGTATGAAAAAAAAATCAATATTTGTTGCTAGAAATATTTGAACAAGTCCGGATTAGTAAAATCTGGCCAAAGTGGTCTTTCTAAAAGTGGTCTTTCTAAATAGATTATTCTTGAATTTATTTCCTTGCTCTAAACCAGCTTACTGTAGGTTTAAATTATTGAAATTAGATTTAAAAGTTAAATGCTGTGTTTATTCTTCATCCTAATTTCAGATCTTGGGGGAATGTTTTAACATTTGGTTATGCTCTGCATTTCTCTGGCAGCCCAAGAGCCCATCCTCACATGCAGGTAGTGCATAGCTTCTACTGCGACTGCAGAACCTGATTTTTAAAGCTCTGGGTATAGAGCCCATATTATTTCTTAGAGAGTGCTTTCCTTTCACTTCTGGTGTCTTCACTAGTGCTCTCTCAGCAGAGATGTTTTGGGATTCTGCTGTCTGTGCTGCCATTTAGTAAGTCAGTCTGACAATATCTTCTGGAATCTAAACTTACCACCATTTCCACATAGAGGCTGATCTTGATTTTAATTTTGGCATCCTGATTTAAGTGAGAGTTTGTTAATTCAGATGTGTAATCAGGCCTGTGCCATACAGAGGCAACTGAGATGCATCCAGTGACCAGAAGGTAAGGTTGGAAATAAAATATTTGTGCAAGGACCATGCTGTGACCTTCTAACCTGTGTTGATGAGCAACTGTACCTGTCAGATCTCTGAAACCAAAGGTACTACTCACAAGGGGGACTACTAGTAATCACCTACATGATGGCAAAAACCAGAGACAAACACAATTAGGTTGCTATTATGTTCGGACTACAAGCTCTGTCAACACGCTGTTTAGGAGAATGGGCCTCTGATCCCTGATGCAACGTAAATAAACAAGGATTACGGCTGGCTTTGAACATGCAGAACCGTGCAATTCAATACCATTAGCATTTGAAACAACTGGTCCCCGTTGATAGCACTTCTTTAAAGAAAAGCTTAGCCCCCCCTCAATAGATCCCAGGCAGCAGAATTAGCAGAATTACTTATTTCTGTCAGAGAAGGATGGCAGATAAGTGACAAGGTCATTAAGGGAACAGAGCCGGACTTTGCCTGCCTTTGCGCTGAGTTTATTCCAGTCAGCTTGTAACTGAATACAGAACCTTGTTATTTATGGCTCAGGGTGCAATAAACCACATTTGTGAAAACATAACCAAGTCTTTGGGGGCTGCAAAACAGAGAGAAGAGGAGCAGCTTCACATTTTGCCTTTTGCGAGGAACATTTGAGCTCCTGCTTCTGCAGATCCGTGTTTGCCTTTCCACGTGTTTGTCTTTACTTCTGAAAGCAGCAGGAGCACACATGGGGCAAGGCAAACAGGCTGGAGGTTTTCCCAGCAAACTGAGCCTTACTTCAGCTCTTACTGTGGCACCTTTCAGCACAGATCCTCCGTGGGCAACAGAAACCAGACTGACTTGCACCACTTAAAGTGCTCGCATTTTTGCTGCATTTTAGATCAGTTTCCTGATAAACCTTTGCAGTTTTCCAAGGGTATTATATTGGATAGTTGTTATGAGGAAGAAAATTATTTTTTTAAAACCAGAAAGGTTTCAGTGCCTATCAGATCTGCCAGAGCTGAGACATCAGAAGGATGACACCTCAGCTGTCCTGCTGCAGCAACAGGCAGGGATTCTTAGTAGTGACAGTTTATGCAAACCACTCAAGTTCTAGCCCAGTGCTGAAGGAGCAAAACCAGGCTTCCCAAAGGAATCCTCTGAGTAAACAAATCCCCATGTTCAGCCCCAGCTGTCAAAACAGGTCACCTATCAACATGGCATGTGCCCTGATGCCACCAAATCATGATTCTGCGCAAATTCTTTACTGGAAATCTTACACCTGCAAGCTTTTATTTCTCCTCAGAACATATTAATTCACACAGAAATTAGTGCAATATTAGCTTCATGGCAAGCCAACTAGAAATTTAAAAATTAAAGAAATTATTTGCTGATGTAATCTTTCCTTTTTCACACTGTGCCTTGCATGCTACATTCTACCTTAGTGTATTGTAGCTACAGCATTGATTTCTGAGCAAGATATTCTAGGGACAAAGATACAGGCACCACCTGTGAGTAAAAGAAAAATAAGGAAATGACAGAGCTACTGTTCTGTTTAACAGACAGTGTTTTATGGCATATTTGAAAAAATACCAAAGCCCAAAACAAACAAAAGCAAATCACAAAGCTCCCAAGACTGTTAGGGTGTTAGGTTACAAACTGCTGTAGGAATAAATATTTGCATAGACATAATGAAGTGAGAGACTGAAAGTACTAAATAAGTTCAAAACATGCAGATTTGCATTACCTTTTTGTTCTGAAATAAAAGGGTAATAATAGTGTTGAAATGGGTTATCTCCTTGGTTAAGTCTTAATTCAGAAAATCCTCGCTGGTATTTGTCTCCCTGCTTTGCCTGGATGTTTCGATCAACTGCAGGACAGCTTTGAAACACGCTCACTTTGAAGCCTGGAGTTTATTTCTGGATCACCCCATGATCAGCGTATACAAGCCAAAATATAAGTTGTTCCCAATCTCAGATTTCCTGTTTGAAGATGCACAGCAGAAACTTGTACCAATCCTGAAGTTCTTCTTTGTTGCATTATCTGAAGAACTTCACTTCATCAACATCCTGGAGCTAAATGACACAAAGCTGACCTTTCTATTACATCATTATTTATTGTCCCTGACAAGTAGACCATATATGGATATGTTTCTGGAACCTAAAGAAGAAAAAAAAAAAAGTTGCCATATAATTTTCAAGTAAAATATGCTGTCCTGGAGAGTTTTATTTGCTTGGGGAGAAGTGACCTCCATTTACTTTTGTTTTAGCTGATGCTTTTTAAACAAAACAACCAAACATTACTGGGTATTTACTGATGTCTTGGAGTTGTTCATACGTTTTTAAGGCTGGAAGCTGGAGACTTCAGGATTCCAAAAGATGACAACAGCACTTGTGAACCTGTTCCAAGTAGTATTTTTAAGAGCTTACTAGTGGAAAAGGACTGCTCTCCTACCACCTGAATGTGAACAATAGCTCTCTTTCAGACTCCTCAAGGCCATAAATGTGAAGTGGTACCCATCTTCCCCACATCCTGAAGAAGGCAAGCTGGCCAAGGGGAGACAGCACGGATCCAGGGATGAGTTAGAAAAGAGTCAGGCACATATAGGAGAACTGACACTTGGATTGTCTGGGTCGTGGGAATAATAGTGCTCACTTTGAGAAGGTTTCCATGTGTTTGTCCAGCTAGTACAATGAATCAAGGGAAACCATAATAATAGGATATCAAAGCTATGCCTATGCATTTTCCTTCAGCTCCTCTTTCACTCATTTCCATGGCAAAACATTGCACGCACCAAGAATAAAGCCTAGATGGAAGTGGGTCTGGAGCCCTTTCTGAGTACCTTGTGGAGGCTCAGGTTCACTGAACGCACCCTGTCAATGCATGAACGCCCCCATGGAAGGCTTAGCAAGTGCAATCTTAGAGGGAAAAATGTAGCAAGACCATATCATCCACTGATATATGATTCCTTTCAACTAATCTGCTTTGTTTTTAGAATCTTTCAGGAGCAGCATCATTCCCTCTCCATTCTTGCTCCTGATCCATCTTGCTCCAGCATGATATCGTGGTGAGTACATGGCACATCTGCCTTCCCTGCTGTCTGAAAAACGATCTGCCCCTCATAGCTAGTGCTGGGACTGTTCTGTCCAAAGTTAAAGTCATTCAGCAGTTACTGTGACAGACAAAAGGAGCCCTGAATGTCATCACCAAGAGTGTGAGAAACTCTTACACCCTTGACAAGGTATCAGCCAACCCTCTGTGACTTTTAAACAACACTCAGTGCTTTTTTCCTCGATACTATTTCAAGATTGTAACTAGCCTTGGCTTGAAACCATGAGCATCTCCCACATTTAACCCTTCTGCTTGTTTTTTGGCAATATCTCAGCCTTGATCACTGAACTCAGGAAAAAATGCTGATACTGTGATGCAGGTTCATCCTTTGCAAAGGCAAAGGTGTCTGGGTTTTCCAGGATGACCTGTTTGATTATGAAAAGACATTGGGGCTCAAGGTCCCACGGGCTATGAACATTGCAGGAGGCTCCCCATGCCACTCACAGCAGGCACACTGCATTCCCTTCCCTCCCACGTTTCTGGGCTTCCTTGCAAACTGCACCCTTGATTTGAAGCTGCTATGAATGCTGATGCACCATTTTCCAATAAAAGCACGGGACTCTGCTTCAGAAGATCTATTTTCAGATACCATTAGCTCTCCCTTTTGTCTTGAGTAAATCATTTAACTCCTCTGTGTATCATTTTCTACATTAGTGAAGTGGAAATAATCAAACGCATTAACTTCAGAGAACAGTCCAAAATTCCTTGCAGATGGGAAGCCAATGGGACTACTTATATGGATAGAGACTGCTGAATAAGACCTTATTTAATTACTATCTGTGAAATCCTCAGAGAAAACCTCATATAAGTTTGAATTTTAATTACAGAAATAATACTATACAGAAATGAAATCATACATTTGGGAGTTGATTTTTTTTCCCAATAAAACAATATTGTGGCTTTATTACAACACATCCAAAGCATAATAATAACAATCATGATTTATTATCATTGCATCAGATTGGTTAATATTTCCCCTGGGGCATGCAAAGTTACAGATCTGCATTTTCAGCTTGACTCTGAGACATTTCAATAGATTACAAATGTCACCTGCAAAAATAAATATGTAAATTTCCACTATTTTCTGGGACAGATTTCAAACTCAGAAACTGCATATTAGATCTGTTCCTTTAAATAGAAGTGATGGAAATGGCCAACTCATGCTGATTGGGGGGGAGTCAGCTAGGGTCTCACAAACAAGGCACAGTAGAAGAGATTTGAATCTGGGAGGAGAAAAGAAGGATGACCATGTGAAAACAAATGGAAAAATAATAAAGATTTTTTTCCCCTTCATATTTCCTCAAAATAGCCAGAAGAAGCCAGGTTAGAAAAGCACCTTTAAAATTTCTTTCCTTTCTCTCTACTTCCATTAGTTGAATTAATTAGCCTGTCATCGCTACTAAGCCCTTCAGCTCTGCTAAGCTACACAGCTGAATCTGGCAGCTGAGGCTGGAGGAAAAAACAAAGTTGGTTTGTGCATCCCAGGAGACCAGTGAGCTTGTTATGACTCACTGTGTGTGCAGAGCTCCACAGATATGCCTTCACGTGATGAAGGTGAGAATGGGCACCAGTACAAACTGTTGTCCATGGCCTGTGTCCACCAATTGTGACTAACTCTGCTGCATCCAAACACTTGGCATATATGTGGCTCTTCTGAAAGGAAAAAAAATACTGACTAGTTCTGGTAGTAACAGTTCCTGCACAGAAAATCCTCATAATACCTTGCCTCAGGACAGCATATGTCTTTGTTCACCAATTACCTCTAACTGTTGTCTTGTTACTTACATCTGGTCTGAGGCTTTTCCTGCAGAAAGACAGCAAGGTATTTTGAGTGGCACATTTTCCTGAGAGCACAGAGCTAGAGTACACACCCTTTACCATCATATCCAGTGAGCAGAGCTTTGCACTCAGGGTTGCCATGCTGTGCTTCCATCTGACAGTCCCGAACATGAAATGCCAACACCAGAACCACAAGCACCTCTCCTGTGCCTCCTGCTACACAACCCATGTTCAAAAACCAGAAACCCATGAGAATATAGAAACTCCCACATGAAAAAATGGTTTCCATTTCCTTTGCAAGAACTAATGATTGCTTTGGCTACAATACCCTGAGAGAGGAGAGGAGCCAGAGGAACTTGTATGGGAAAAGGTGCAGGAAGTCATGCATGCCCAGGGGTAATGAATATGATATACATTATTCCTTACTAACTTTGCTGCTTAAATACTTCTTTGATGGAAAGATGTAGCTGTTTTGAGATCACCCTACCAAGATTATATTTCCCCTTTCAGGAGGAATTTATTCAATTTCAGTGGTTGCTGACACACATCCTGAATTAGGGTAGACTTTGCCTCAGTGCATGACTTCCACCTCTGCACAGTAGCTGCTCACAGAAAAAATTTCCCTTTCAAAACTAATCAAAATGAAGTCCTCACTCCTCTGGAAATGTGACATGAGCACAAAGGGGAACACCCAGTATCCAGGTCCTAAGACCACTTTTAGGTATCCAATGACTCAGCCCTGCCCGTGAGCTTTGTAAGAGTGTACAGCTACTACAGTCAATGCCACTCTGCAAATGTCACCATAAGGTCACATCCACTGACTCAACCTCAAAGAAGAATCAGTCAGAGGGAACATGAAAATCTAATATGAAGTGAATACAACCCAAAGACTGTATAAACAAATGCATGTTCCTTGGAGGAAGAGTGAAATCACAAACATTATCATTTAGTTCTCTTTGCTGTGCAAATATCATTTATCTTATGTTATAATGTATGTTAGTAAGAATTCTAATTAAAGACTTGCCTTTACCTTGACCTTTACAAAATCCACAAAATTCAGAGATATTGCTGCAATCCCAGGGCTCTGAAGCTCTTGCAGGGGAGCAGAAGGATGGAAATGGCAACCTGAGACACAAGCTGCTGTGAGTAGCAAAGGTGCTGGGAAAAACAGTGTCTCCAAATTGATGGAAAGATGAAAACCAATTTTTATGGAAAACAAGTTTTTCATAGGTTTTTAAAATGAATCCTTGGAAATATGCAATGGCTGTTTACCTCTCTGTTTAGTCTCTTAGGATAGTTTATTAACAAAGTCTCTATTGAAGCTTTTTGTGGTACCCTCTAATTCCTTTCCGACTAATTTGTTTTTAACTGCTGTGCCTGCTGTGTGCAGTAAAACCTATTGCATTGATCTCCTTCCCTTCCTGCAACAACATGAGAGGCTTCCTGCATATGGATCTGTCTTGGCTTTATTCTTGCTACAGATGAACAGACCTCAAAAAACAAAAAAATGTTGCTGCCTAAATTCAGCAGCCTTGCAGTCATGTCCATAACTTTTACCCCAATGAAGTCCAAGGGGTTGCAGGTCCCTGTATGCTTGGAGGGAAGCTGAGGCAGGTGCTAGCAGAGTAGCAAGGCAGAGCAGGACCCTCCTGTGCACAGCCCCAGGGGAGAGGTGCAGGAGTTGGGCTCCAGCCTGGCTTGGGATGGATGCTGGAGGTTGCTGCTGACCATCTCAGCAGCATCAGTGTGGTGTCCCCTTGCTTTCAGTCTCTGAGCTCCATAGCTCTGCTGCTGTGGAGCTCAGAAACTGAAATTAAGGGGACACCACATTGATCCTGCTGTGCTGGCCCCCTCCCCTGATGAGGTGGCCAGGCCTGGGACATGAGTGGTTGCAAGAGCAGCAGAGGCTCCAGAATAGGCTGTGCTAAAGGACACTGCACCACCTCTCTATTTACCCAGTGCTGGTTTTGTGTGTTGTCAAATTTGTATGTAATAAATACAGTCCCTGAAACCCTGGTCAAATGAACTGTCCTTTATATTGCCATGGAGAAAGCTTCCTTGTCCTGCACTGACTGAGCATGCAACCAGAGAAAAGCAGAGGTTTATGCCTCCTTTAAGTTCAAATCACAAAACAACAGGTTTGATTCACAAGGCTGACATTTAATTATTTGCCCTACATCTCAGGTTAAATTTAGAGCTAAATTTAGAACAAGTGTCTGGACAGAATGTCATGACACCAGTGTATATCTGTTGCACAACATGCCATATGAACATGTAATGTTTAACTGGGTTAAAAATAACTGTACACTTACCTAACTCAGCAGACTCCTGTACTCTGTCTACTGAGCTGGTGAGCAGACAGTGCAAGAGTAAGAATCACAAGTATATTCTGGAAGGAGATATTATTAAAAGCAAAAAGACAGAAAAAATATTTTTTCTGTTTGTGTTCTTGCTTAGCTTTTTTTTAAATCAAGTAGTAAGTGCTGTTTCATTGTCATATAACTATGAAAGTCCAGATAATCTTCAAAATTGATGTGAATGACTAAATTAGAGTGAAGTTGTGAAGAGTTTTTCACCACTGAAGTGAGAGATCAGTCATTCCTTAAGATCAGTCTTAAGTGGCTGTTAAAACTCCTACCTTAAGCCTAAAAGAGGACAGATTCTTTCACAGTAAAAAAGTAGCTTGCTACATACAAGCTTACAAGATACTACAGGGCTACACAACACCAACCAATGTGGCTGAGTCAGGTAGACCCAGAGCTCCATCTAAGCACCATTATCTTCCTTGTGCTGTTTGGAGATCATAGCTCCAGGAAAAACCACACCTGTTTTACAAGTGTCAAATCCACAAAGTCAGATGGAAAATCTGTTTAACACTTTTATAGATAAGATGAGAGCAGCACGAAAGCACAGAGGAGGGCTGGAGTAAAGAGCTGATGCTTTGATGTCACTGAGAGCTGTAACAATAAGCAGAATGTAGTTTCTGTATGTGAGCTGCAGCTGCACTTCTGTTCTTTGGCATTCACCTAGACCCACCCTGCTGCTGAGAACAGGTTAGGGTGTTTTCACCAGGCCTTGTTTGGTGGGGCTGCAGGTGCCTCGGGCATGGGTGATGCCCAGTGCTGACAAATTCTCCTCCAGTACCAGGAGCTAGCAGCCTCCATGGCTGCCTGCTGAGGAAACATCCTTGTAGGGCCCCAGCTCCACCCTGGAGCTGCAGCCTGGCAGAGGGCAGGTCACCAGGATGAGACAGAATGCTGAATGCTGCTGACCTCCAAATGGAGGGGCCAACAGCTGTGCCAATCAGCTGGGTGTCAGGGTGCAATGAGAGCCCCTGGGCAGTGTGCAGGGTGCTGAGAAGGCACCGGGGAGTGTCTGTAGCTGAGCAGGGAGAGAGTTTTGTTTCAAGGCCCTACAAGTGGGATACAGACAGTTCCCCAGGTCATGAGGCTACAGGTGAGGGCTGTTACCTGGCAGTTGCCCTGGAGCTGATGGGAGCCTGTGCAGGCTCATTCTGGGACAGGATGATCTATCACATCCTGGGCTGCTGTGGTACTGTCTGGTCTCCTCAGCCAAAACTCTCACCCTAAGGTGGGGCAGTCCTTTGGGACCAGAGAAAGGAACAACACCATGTCAGTGTAGGGAAATGTATCCATCTACTTTGTGCTTGCTTTCTGGATACCAAAGCACAGGCATGCCAGCACAGCACCTTTCAAAAGTGCTCAAATAATTTCATTGGTTTTTTTCCTTTAATGAGTGACTTCCTTTTGACCCGAGATTGTGAGACAAGATAAGGTGACTTAAACTATTCAGAGTATATATGAGTGAAATGGGTGCATGCAGGATGTCAAAGATATTTTCTCTGAAATGCTGCAAAGACTGAGTCATTTCTTGGTTGGCACGTTCTATTTTTCATGAAAATGGTTTTGCTCTCTGCTGCAATTGTACATCATGTCTGTCACATCAGTTTTGGTCACTATCATGTGTCATGGGTTAACCTCCAACATAATCTTATTTTCTGTAGCTTGGCACCTAAAAATCAATCAGGCCAACAGTCAGCTTTAAGTGGACCCTATAGGCTGACCCTAACAGTGGTGGTTTGGGAACATTTGCAAGAAAATTTGGTCAGGATAAAAAGTTCTCCATGGAGACATCCTGCCAGTTCATGATGACTGGTTTAAACTTTCAAAACTTGGCACTTCGCAACCTTTCCAAATATTTTTTTGGTTATTTACTCCTCAATATTCTTGTTTTCATATAACACCGAACCCAAATACACACTTTGGTAAATTATTTTTCTCCATGACATTTTGAAACAACAGGTCCCAGAGCCTCAAATTACACATTCCTGTGCTATTGTTGTCAAACCTCTGCCAACCTCTTGCTGTGTACCAGTGAAGACTTGCATGTGGCTGGACCACCAGGAGCAGGGACCTCATTTCGGGGGCATGCTGAATGCACACTGTGGGTCAGGCCCGAGGGGAAAGCCAGGCTGCAAACACCAGCCCAGATCTGAGTCACACGGAAATGACACCGGGCTATGCTGGAAGCACAGAGGTCAGGTTGCACAGGAAACTGTGGTTAGTTCTAAAACATAGCCAAAGCAAAACCAAAAAGTCCAAAACCTCATACATGCACCAAGGCTTCACTTTTCAGGCAGCAGCTCTTAATGAACATGCTGGCAGACTCACCGGGGCAGCACATGGCAGCAGCAGAGCTTGGGACACATTTGTGTCTGGCAAGAACCAAAACGCTCCTTCCTATCTCAAGAAAAAGTGATTGATAGTGTAAATTTTTACCAGTTCTATTAAACATCTGTGGTTACTGGTTCACTGCTTAGGATATGAAGAGGAGTGGAGTGTTTCATAGTATTTTTATTTTTTAGAGAGGAGGAAAAAGGAGGATTTACCAGAAACCACTGGAGTAAGTGAAGGGTGTTCTCCTCATTACTGATCTTTGTAATTGCAATCCATTCCACATGTTTGGCCTGAGGATCAGTTTGTTTCTGCTCTGCATTACATCTGTGTAACAAAGCATGGAAACTAATATTTTTTTAGTGGTATACTCAGGTATAAAGTCATAAAGTCACCCCAGGACAACTGGTTCAGTACCAGGGAAGCTGATGGAGTCACACTGGAGTAAGTGAGGACAGAGCTGTCAGCCAAAACCCCTGAAGGTCTCATAATACACTAGAAATAACACACTTAAATATGTAAAGAAATAATAGAACAACCAGGCATCACCAAACTTTCTTTGCCTTGGATAATTATGTTTTGTTATTTATGAAAAACTATTATTGTCTCTGCTGACCCTCTGTCAGGAGACATGTGAATAAGGACTCTCTTCATCTGTATATGTGCATATGAACAGATATGTCAGTACAGATCTGCTGTACTTGGGTAAAGACTGAAGTCCTTTACCTGAGACATTCATTACAGGTACAAATTATTGTGAAAAGAGAATAGCTGGGGAAAATAATGCAGAAGATATGGGCTTTCTCCAACTTTCTTCCTATAAAGAAATTGTTCATATAGTTAAAACTCTACTTCCAGACAATTTCCATCTGTCCTTGCTGGAAAATTGACAAACAAGGGCAGAGAACACACATTTTTGCATTTATTTATGTAAGGAACAGGCAGATCCCTAGGTACTATAAATCAGTACTGTCCTGATTATTTTAATGGAACTGTACTTACTTGCTTCCAAAGTAAATTGGTGCTCAGGCCCAGGAGCACAACAATCTCTTCAGGGAGAGGCAGATGTTCCATCAAGGGATTTTCAAAGCTGTGCCTCAGATCAGTGAAATAACAACACAAATGGTGCACACTGACTTGCAGTATGAATTTCTCATGACACATTAACACTTTTCCTTTTTGAGCTCCAGATCAATATCCTATGTTGGATAAAAACAGGCAAAAGACTTCCAGCTCTTTGAAGGTGAGTAAAAAATCTTCGCTGATCCCATGTGGTTCAGGGTAATTTGTTGACATCCACAATTGCAAATACACCTGGAAATGACCTGATTCTACCACTCTCTCTGAGCCAGGCATCAATGCAATATAAAAACCAGGTGAGCATTCTGCAGGTGGTGAGGCTGAATTGCAGTAAGCAGGAAAAAGAGTTCATTGTAGGGAGTGTATGTTTCTGTTTCTCTTCCACCTTGAGTGCACAGATAAGAATTCTGTACTAGCTAAGCCTCCTTAGAAAAAGATCATCAGAAAGGTTGGCAGCATAGTATGCATATTATCAGAGAACCAGATGAAATCACATCAAAATAAAGCTACTGTTCCATATAACTAAGATGGCATACACCAGATATAAGCATGGGGCTCTGTGCCTCTTGCTTGTTTCGTACAAGAAAAACACACTTTGCTCTGCAAATTAAACAAAATACTGCTGAGACAACTTCCCTTGGGAAGAAGATTTAAAAAAAATAGATAAAATTCATGTTCCTCCACACATGCTGCAGTAAATATGCACAATTGCACCAGAGATGCAAAGAGAGGACTAGGAACTGTGTGATAAAAGGACAGCATCAAGAAAGCCAAACATCTTCTGAAAAATCAAAGAAATCTCATCCTAGCCCTCCAATTTTATTTGGAGCATTTGTATTTTGAAGCTATCTCAGAACTATATTGCATATCCTCGGGTTATATTGCATTTTTTGCAGTTGATTTAGAAGCTTTCAGGTTGAAAATTCTCCCAAGGTCTCACACTCAGCAAGGAAGGGACATTTTCATGACTTGGCAGGTCTCTGCATTGTGGCATGCAGAAGAAATATTTGCCAGGGTAGGCCTTGAGGTTTGTGATCCCCTGGCCACCATCTCTGCCTGGCCATGGCTAAGGCTGCTGGGGGAACAGGTCTGTGGCTGTGGCCAGGAATGTGGCTCCCTGCAGCCCCTTTCTCCTCATCAGAATGACTGAGTAATACCTTTCCTGTACACACAAATACCTCTATCTGTACACTTTATCTGCATACCTAGTGTTGTACATTTATGGGTGGCATCCCAGAACAGAAAAGCAAACTGGAATGATGGCAGTAGGCACTGACCGAAGTTAAATCTGTTTTGCAACATGGGGAAGTGAGATTGTAGAAGACAGTGAGGTGATCATCATTGCAAAATCAGAATTTATGGAAAATAATATGAAGTCAATAAAAATGAAAAGAGAGAGCAACATCATGCATAATAGGACACGTGCACAACTGGTTAACTCAGCCCCAGAGCAGCTTAGGGCAGACCTGGGAAACTGAGTATGTGCAGCTGCTGCTCATGCATTGAGTCCATCTAATCCATCCCTCAGCCACAGAGTGCCCACCACTGTGGTATCTGTTTACACAGCACAGAGCTGTGGCAAACATGCACTTATCTGCTCTAAATTGCTGCACAACCCTACTTCCTCACTGCTTACACTGAGCTGACTTGTCCATCAGCCTTCTCAAAATGCTGCAAAAGGTTCAAGAGGCACAGTGCTTCCCACATGTGTTGGCAGCAGTTTTTTCCAATAGAGTATCTCTCCAAAAGAATCAGCAACATACCAGACATGCCCATTAGTTTTGCACGTTTCAAGACCATTGTCTTGCAGTTTCCCTTCTAAGACACTCATCCCCAAACTTTATAACTATGAAAAGCATGAAAAACATTAGATAACCTAAAGCATTTTGTACTGCACTGATCCTGGAACAGATTCTGTGCCCAGTGGAAAATCCATAGCTGGGCCCATGTCTCATTTCCTTTTTGTAAGCCTTATGAGACCAGGTGCTTTCTCAGATATTCCAATCATCATGCCCATTGAATAAATCTCTGCAGAGGTGGTTAGAACAAACATTTCATTTGGAGAAAATCTTCAGGAGCTGTTTAGCATCCTTCCACACTGAAAGATCCATTCCAAAGACCATCACATTGAATTATACTAATAAATACATGTCAATCTTGCCTATCAGGACCTGGACTCACAGATTTATAAAATTTCAAATCTTTGGAGTTCAACAGCGATGTTAAAGCAAAGTGGAAGACAAAGGCTGTCATGTTGGTAATTTCTGTGTTGAATTCTCCTGTTGGAAACCTCACCTTTCTCCATTGTGCAATATGATGTCATATATTTACTGCCTGGCCCCTGTGTGCAATCCTAAAGTATAATTTTTGCACCAACTTGTCAGGAAGCTGGACAGGTGGATTTCATATTCCCTCAGTCTCCATTTAGTCCAATTTGTCCTCATAAGGAGCCCTGCCCACATGGATATATATTTTTATAAAAACATACGTTCATTTCACATGCAGAACATCTCAAAGTCAAATCATCTCTCTAAACACTCAGACCAAAACACCTTTGGCACTGAAACTGCTAATGCCAGAGCAATAGAAGAGACTCTTTGCCTTGTCTCAACACAACCCTTCCTCATCTTTGCTATCATGCAGTGCCAGGCAGAGCTGTGTGGTTGTAGGCCATGACAATGCACCACATACCATTGTTATTATCAGGATCACAGAATCAAGAATCACAGAATATTCTGAGTTGGGAAAGACCCACAAGGGTCATCAAGTCCAACTCATAACTGAATGGCCTATATAGAATCCAAAACTTTGACATTATTTAGCACCATAATCTGACCAACTGAGCTAATCTGTATTAGGAAAAAAATCTTGCCACTGCAAGCTGGTATTTTTCATGCAAAGTTTGATTCCAGAAGCAAATTCTTGATCTGTTTCCAAACATGCGGTGTAATCTTTATTTAAAAATAAAATCTAATAAAATAAATCAGATTTCATGCTACATTTCCATTAAACTTAATGTTGAACCTAAAAGATATGTTGACATAACAAAAAATACTGAAATTACCTTGCTTCATAAAATTTTCCAAGTCCTGTAATTGCTTCTGAAACCAATCCATCTATATATAAATCAGAGCACTAAACTTCCCTGTTATAAATTCAAAATTGTTTTAAGAACTTTTCAAGCCATCACTGCATTGAGTATGCCCAGGACAAATGTACTTTAGAGAAGTAGATGCATCCTGCCCTCTTCTAACTAACCTGATTATAACACCAACAAATGCAACTAATTCCCTTTTAATTTGCATTAGCATCACTGAACTTATCACTTGGCCAAATAATTAAATAAGGATGTCTCAACAGAAAGTAACTAGGAATATCATAGAAGGAAAAGATGATGCCTTATTCACCTGTTAAATGCAGCATTTTTTTTCTCTTGTGCCAGAAGCAAACTTTTATTTTAGTAACTTTTTAAAAGACTAACAGTGGGAAAAGGAAATGAGGCAGCACAAATTACTGAGCAGAAACAGAACTGAATGAAATGACAGAGGGAGAGAAAAATAAACTGGTATCAGAGCTTGAAAATTGAGAATCAGGTAGGGCTAAGCTCACTCTACCACAATGTCAGATTGTAACACAGGGCTGTCTCTGACAGTCTCATCTGATACCAGCTGAGATCCTGCATGTCTGTTGTTTCATCTGTTCTGTCAGTAAAATAAATCAGCACAATACTACAGTATTGGTAATAGGAGCAAGGTTCTAAAAGGGACTCATTGCATCTTTAGGTCTTGTCCCCTACTGTAAATAAACATCATGCACAATCCTCATTCAGAATATAATGAGACCCATCAAAAAGGAGCAAGGAAATTTGGGTGAAACATATTAAGAGGCTTCAATAACAGCTGAGCTGGACAAGACAAATACTGATTTAAACTGAAAGGGGGTTTGAAATTTGGGAGTTCGGGTTCCTTCTGCAGTCAGCAGGGATTAACCTCTGTTATCTAGCCTATTTATCAACAAAGCAGCTGCCTAAAAAATGTGGCTGATGGAACACTCTCTCCCCCTCCTCTAGTCATGATTTAAATACAGCGGCTCCTGACCATGACGAGAAGCCCTCCAGGTTTAATCCCCAGGATATCAGCTGGTGATCAGCCACTTTTGAAGGGGCTCAGGGATGAGCAATGAACAAAGCTCCTGATGCCTGTGGGAGAGTGCTAAGTGATTTAGGTACACCCAGCATTAGAGGGCTTTCAAGAGGTTGTAACTTGCAAGGACAGGATGCAAAGGGATGGTGTCCAACATGGCTCTAGCCCCAGCTCCTGTTACACCCAGTAATATATTGTTCAAAACCTCTTTCCACTGATCACAAGGTTCTTTTTAATTGTCTCATGGTCCTTTATTTCTTTTGCTGCCAACTCTATCCTTTAGCTGAGCTGGCTCTCCATTCTCCCTGATGCTATGCCCTTGCTTTATTTATAGAAAGCACTGGTATCCACTCTGGGATATTTTCTCAGTAGCGGTGAGCCAGCCAAGTTCCCGTTGTTCCAGCCAAGCTCTCTGCTCCCCTGCTCTGCTCAGATCTCCCTACTGCACCTGTGTGGTCTGAGGCAGCCTTTTGGGCACATTGCATGCAGTATTTGGGAATAGATCTTATACATGTCTGGTACCACAGAACATTAATGCTTGCTATTAGTAAGTATAATGGTTATTAAAATTCTTTTTATTTCTCAGGAGTCTGAACTGTCAGAACTGCTGGATTTCCCCCTCAAAGGATAGTTGTTTTATATACTCCTTCAACATCATAGAAATTCTCTTCATGAGGCGTAACAGGATTAAAAGCTCCTTTGACAACAAAAGGTCCCTTTAACAACACCTTTCATTCTTACTGTTTGAACTAACTCTTCTAGAATTGTCTTGTGTGTTTCTCAATTTTCTTTGCAGGCTGCAACAGCTAGAGAGAAAAATTGCTAAATACAAAGTATATGAAGGATATCCCGCTGAAAAACAGTGGCAAATTGCCTGGCAGTTTTACTCCAAGGCACCTGCTGTCTCCTTTACTGTAATAACAGCAACTGGCAGTGCTCAGTTTGCTCCTGAGCTGGGTCTGGTTACCAGCAATCAGCTGTGCAGGGCTGTGCTGGGGTGCACCTGGCAGCTGATGGCAGGAACAGTGGGGAGCCAGTCAGACCCATTCCATGGCTGAGCCTCTGTGCCTGGGCAGCACGGCCAGGGGCAGGTAGAGGGTGAGAGAGACAAATCCCTGCAATGACAGCAGCAGCCCAGTTTGACCCTGGGATCTGCATTGCCTCGTGGCTGGGAACTAGGAGCACAAACTCCTGCAGCTGACACCAGCACAAGGGGCAGAATTCTTCAGCTTACCAATACAACTGTGCTTGGGAAGAAAGGACTGCATAGTGCAGCTCAGCAGCATCACCACAATTAATTGATGGTGTCCACTCAGAAATTGGTTTGGACCAAGATGACATAAAGGTGCTAAAAGGATTCACAAAGTGTGTGGTTCATTTCTGCCTTGCTGGGCTTGCTTTTGAAGGTGGGCTCTAAAGCATGCTTCTTGCACAGGGAGCTCTTAGACCTGCAACTCCAACATTTACCACAGGCAGCAGGTCTGCTGAGCTGCAGAAGTGGGCAGTGGCGCTTGGATGGCTACACCACATTATCCCTGCAAGCACAGACTGGACTCAAAGTGACTATAAGCATCCTGAGCCTCCTGACCCCCCTGTTTCCCATTTCCATTGTTGGCTGCTAGTTCTGTTTTTCTCCTGGCTCCACACAGCCATGCAACACTCAGGTGAGGCCAACCTGAAGAAAACTTCCTGGACAAATTGCAGCCTATATAGGGCCTTGCTCGGTACTTTTCTCAGATCACACAGGCACATCTTCAGGCCCCAGAACTTGGGTTTTGACTATGGTTGGTTTCCCTTGCTGCAGGTGATTGTGAATCTTGCCCTAAAATGGCTCTGCAGCACATGCTTGCATGGGAGCAGCGTGGATGGGAGAAAGCCCTGAAATTCTACTTCTGCCCTTTTGTGAATGACACAATCTGATTATTTACACTTCTTTATTAGGGGATTAGAGCTGCAGTAGAAGAGGCTCCAGACTGTTTTATTGCTCAGTGTTTTTCAGTAAATTGGATGTGACCTCTGTAGTCCCATGCAAGAGGGTTGTGATATGTTTGAACTTTTATTACACTATAAAATGAAAACAGTCCTGCTCCCTGGCCCCCTCCCCACCACGTCTAAGGTCAACTATGCTCTGTCAGCTTCTCCAAGCAAGCAAATCAGTCCAATAAGCTTTGAATTTTTTGTCTCTTGTTTTTACAACAAATATACTGGGGTCAGGGGAATATTTATGTTAGAATGAGGGAGCCATCATCAGTGGAGTCTGTTAAACACAGATCCAGCTTGCAGAAAGCTTGTGGGGTGTAGATAAATCCATTTGTGGTTTAATGCTGTATTTAAACACTTAGGTGATTTTCTTTCAAATAAATTCCCTGTTGTGTTGTTTACATACAGGTAAAAGACCTGTCTGTCATTATCAAACTCCATAATCCTGCTGAATTACACAACCTTAGAGAAGATACATTAAATACACCTTTTAAATGCATCTTAAATCCTACCTGAATCCATTCTAGCATTTCAGGTCTTTGGGTGTCCAGTCCAGTCTTAATCTGGAGTGATAATTTTGCACCAAAAGCTCTATCAACCAGAGCTATTTAGCACCTAGTCAGGTGTTAAGCTTATAAATAGTTCATCTCTTGGCAACATTTAGACCTTGAGCTAAGAAAAGTCACTGGCTTGTTTTCACCGTCAGGTCAAGTCTGTTTGAAGGTGTGGCCTATTTAAAGGACACAAAGTACCCAGGCAGACATTAAAAGAACCCAAAACAACAAAAAACATCCAACCTACAAAAACCAAGCTGAAATCCAAACCAAATAGCTTTTCTTAAAAACCCATTTCACTCATTGGTGTGAAGTCTCACAATGGATTGATTTCCTTGTTGAATCACTATTGAATCCCACTGTATTAATTTTCTATTGATAGAGCACCATTTTACTTGGGAGAGAGTTTTCCTTCTTTCTGTCCTTATCACCACCTTTTACAGAGATTAAGTTCCCTGAGATTAGAAGTTTAAATGCCTCAGTAGGAGAGGTATGAAGTCCCACTCATTTCCCTGACAAAACTTTAACATGAAATCACTTCACCTGTCTTGTTTTCTTACCTTTCACATTCTGTGAGTAGAACAGGCTGTTTCCTTTTGCCAGACTTTCATCAGCACAGGCATTTTACATAATTTTCTCACCTCTCAATCTAGCTCATGCTTTGGACTCAGCAGGTTAAGCAGAATTCCCCCATTCAGGTGGGGGTGGGAAAGAAAACAGTGTGGTTTTTTTCCCACAGGAGTCTATTTCAAGCCTCTTCAAAGTAGCAGGGATACCTGCAGTTGCACCTGAAAATGTGAAACTCCCATACTTAAAAAGTCAATACAAAGAACAAATCATTCCCAGTTTCCGTTTTTGGAATTCTTCAGTGTTCTGAGATGACCTTCAGATGCAGTAGAGGGGAGCAAACTGAGAGCTGAGACACAAGTGCTCCCAATCAGTCATCTTGAACCACTTCCCACTACTAGATGCACTCCCCAAAAGTGAGATTAGGTTGTTATGCCGAGGTCCTGGTCCTTCATGGACTTTGTAAAGTGCAGTCACTTCCTGGGAGGTCCATGAGAATCCTGCAGGAAGAAATCTGTACATCAGTAGGATTTGGCTCCTACCATGCCATGAAAGGACCATCATGTATATGGGATAGATGGTAGGTGGCACCTCTGTCCACTTTGTGTTTAATTTCTCTGTGTCCTTTACTGTTTATTTGGAACATTTGGGAACCATCAGGAAACACAAGACTCACCTACAAACCTGATCTTGACAAAGAATTTAGTCATCCTGTCAGATGACCACAAAAATACCATGACCACAAAAATAGCATGACCCTGAAGCCAAGCCATGGGAACATGATACCACAAAAATTGTAATGTTATTAAGCAGGTTATTTATGGTTTATAAGGTGCTATTTAGGTCGAGTCACACCGCCTAAAAATCAAATGCTTAGTGGTGCTGAATTTCATCTTCTTGCAAGAATTCTTCAGACTCACATGTAACAGCTGAACAGGGGAACAGTTCTTCAGCTCCTGCTAACCATAAATATAAAATATATATCCCTCATTTGAACAGGGAAGAAAAAAAATCCCTTTTGTCAAATGAGCGGTGTCAGTGGCCACTGCACAGTCTGGATACCATCCCTGTTGGAATCTCTCATGGATATCAAGTGGGTTCCTGGAAGGAGGCCAAGTGCAATCCAGGCCATGGTGATACACAAACATGGTGACTGAAGCCTATTTTGAACATATGTTTACAAAATGTTGTTACTGAGGCTGATTTCTATGATTAAAAGAATACTCATGATATTTTTGGTTCGATCAATCATCCTTATTTATTATTTCAATTGGGATAAGTTGAGAAACAATGCACTTGCTGGGAGAGAAAGCAGCCCCAAAAAGCCCATCTCCACACATTATCCCCCTGGATCTGATCAATGCTCCAGGTCCCAGGGAGGCTCCAGTGGTGCCCACTGGGTGTGGGCTGTGTCTGGGTGGCACTAAGCTCATCACTGACCTTTCTGCTCAGCAATGGCTGAGTGCTGATGCCAGAGCTGCTCACGGTTCATTTTGGTTCATTTGACAGTGAGAGAAGGAGCTGGTCCTGCCAGAAGGACAGAGCTGCACCACCCTGTGCACAGTCCTGGTGTTTGTGGAGCAGCCCAGGCCTATGCTTGTCCCTGCCCAGCCCCAGAGCAGGACTGGCCAGTTTGCAAAACCTCTTGGAGTCACTAAGAAATCCATTTGGTAACTGGAAGCTGCCAGAGCCAGCAGTCACTCTGCAAGTGAGAGACACAAGAGTGGGTCAGCTTGCTGCTGTCTTCATCCAGGTGCTGATGAGTGAGTTTTCTCACTCCAGAAGAAAAGCAGCATCTTGTGGAAAAAATCCAAAGAGCTACACACTACCCAGGTCATTACAGAGAGCAGGTGAGCAGGTTGCACAAGGCCAGCCAGAGTCACAGGGAGGAAATGGGACACAGGGACACAAGCAGAAGTGGCATTGGCCAGCTGCCAGAAGAAAGAGAGGATCTCCCAAAGGGATCTGTACTGGGCTGAAGCCCTGCTCTGTCAGCATGGGAAGAATGCCCTTTTCTGGGAACTTGGCAATCCTCAATTCTCTGCAGAGGGCAGAAATTCACTCAGGGCTATTGTGCTGGGGCAGAACCAGGAGAAAGTCAGACTGCTGTCAGACATCCCATAAGCAGCCCTGGCAAGGAGGTGGGATGTTCATCAAGCCCCAAGATGAGGCAGGTAAGTAACAAACTTTGAGTATGGCACATCTGTGGCACTCCTTCATGAGGACTACACACACGCCCCTGTCAGCTAAACCTCTGGGGAATTGCCCTGCTCACCAAAGCACTCTGGCAGCTGCAGTAATGCTCAGATTAGCAGCATTGCTGATGACAGCAGGAGTACAAACAGCCAGGAACAAGGGGCTCCAAACTGTCTCTCTGCTCTACCAGCAAAGCTACAAAGAGACTGGGAAAGGGGACATAATGCCATGCTTCAATTTCCTCACAAAGAACAATATTTCTCCAGCTCTCACTTTTTCTCTGAAAATTAATAGATACATTAAACAACAGAAATACTGGGGGAAATGTGCTAAAAAGGGCTACATATCACCAGCAGCATGTGCACCTGTGCATGTGTGGTGTGCACATTGCACAAAGCCCATTATGAGTCTCATCTTGCTGCCAGTCTGCAACCAAACAGTGCTGGTGGGCTCAGCTCCTTTTAGGTGATCTGACAACAGACAGGTCATCAAACCAGGACAAGGAGACTTGTACTTTTTGGCTGAGATATATCACAACATGTTCTTCAAAACTGATTTTTCAGAATTCAGCCCCTGGGAATCTAAACCTGGGGAGCAGTGTTAGAGAAAGCCATAGAACATGCAATCTGCTAGAATAAATAAATCCACTTGGAGACTGTCTAAGTTTAGCTATATAAGGACATTTCTAGAAAGTGAGAAGTTCCATGGTTTTTCCATCAGTATTTCAAAAGTTTTCTCCGGCCTTTTCCAAAGCCCTGTATTAAAGGGGTTTAGAAGAATAATCAAGTCTTAACAGAGAGATAACAGAGACACGGAGACATGCTTGGTCAGAGGAATGGGCAAAGAATAGCATCCAGACAGTTCCCAAGATGTTACCCCTTTGGGTCTTACTCTGAACCGTGTTTTGGGTCTCTCAATCTTCACTTGAAATTCTGGCCCTGTTGAGACAAGACCAATTATTTTACCTTGCAAAAATCAAGAGGAAGGAGGAAATCAGTTCAGCTTTATGGTCTCAAATCTCAGATTATGGACCTAGTCTGTGTGTATATGCATTTCATAGCAAGAGCAAGAAATCCTAAAGGTAGGGCATGCTAATAACAATAAACAGTCCCAGTACTGGCCAGGACTAGTTAATAGTGTACATAAAGATATACTAGTTAATGTGTACTAGTTAATAGTGTACCTATCACTTCCTGTGATTCTCTCTGCCTGCATTCTGGGCTGCAGCATGTGCCTGTAAGGGACACAGCACAGCCCCATGACAAGAGTATGGTGAAGGCACAGGCTGAGGAGAGCAGAACTGTAACACCAATATATTAGATGGGTACTTAGAGAAATTAATGGTTTCCTGCAGAGTATTCCTCTCCTATTCATCACTAGAATTTACTACTGAAAAAATTCATATAATACATTTAGTGACACAGAGAGATGAATCCAGAAGGTTACCATTTGGTGTTGGAGACCAGACTCTGCAAGATGCTACAAAGAAGGCACAAAACAAGTTACAAGTGGGTAGTGATGGAATAATACAACATGGTGAGAAAAAGTGGAAAGCATCCACATGGCACAATTTTAGATGAATGTACTGCTGCTTTTAAAATTGAGAACCTCAGCACTAGGCTAACTGATTTTCTTAACCAGTTCTTCTTCTAATGGCCTTTTAATTTCTTTTCCCTGCATATCCAACTTGGTAAAAGTAGATTTAACTGCTGCAAAATGGAAACACACTGGTAATAGAAAATATTGTCATTACACTGATCATGATGAGAATCAGTGGGACTAATGTACATTTTCGTGCACTCTGATTCAGGGCATGCACTCTGAAATTAGTGCAGGACTCCTCATTTTAATTCCTTCTCTGGGAAAAAGAAGGTGTTACTGGAATCATTCACAGTGTCAATACCATATCATGGTACTTCAGAATCTTTTCAGGCTGAGGCCAGTGGTGTTCAGAGGTTTTGGGCCTCTTTGTTTCCCCACACTATCTCCTCACTAGCTCACTTTGCCCATAGGATTTACGCTACTCCCTTGAAACTTCCCTTTAACCCGGAGTGGAACAAGGCTGTGCTGAAATTGGCCCTCACCCCTCTGCCCAGTGCACACAGTGCCCTTCCCAGTCCATTATTCAAGGCTGACACAAGCCAGTAGCTCCAAGAGCACCAGAAGCCACAAAAGGAAAGTGGGGTGCAATTCCCTTTTGCTCATCCTCCTTCCTACACTCTGTGCTTGATGACACTCCTCTCTGGGGGACTCCTCAGCTCAGGGGGGGGAAGAGAGAGGAGGGCAGCAGGACCAGAGGCTCTCCAGGGTGAGAAGATGTGAATGGCAATGGAGGAGCAAGAAAGGGAAAGATGTAAACCCAGAATGACCGATCTCATGACAGTACTTTGGTACTGGCCAGTAACACACACTGCATTGTGTTATCACAGCTTCCATCACTCTGTATGGGAAATTATTCACTCCCTATGAAACATAGGGGCTCTACTGGCTCATACCTGGTGAATGCCTTACCCATGATTTCCAGTAGCATAACATGCTGCATGCTCCATTCAGTTTTCCTGCAAGCTGCCAAATCTCTGCACTAGGGCAAGCTCGCTAGAAAACCCTACCAAACTGGAAAGGAAGTATCTGACGGTGCTTTGCACCATGCTACAGGGAACCAAGCCCTTGAGTTCTGTCTCACACCATTCCAAACAGAAGAGCTGGTTGGTGAAGTTTTGTTTCCTAAGAGTCATGGAATTAGACACTCCTAAGTGACTCACCAGCAGATGAAGCTGGAGGCACTCATTGCAGGCAGCAGAGTTCTTTCAGATCTAGCATCAAACTCCTTGTCTTTTGTCTCAGTCCAAAGGTAGCATCAGCTTAATAACTCTGGCATCAAACCACTTGTCAAGACCAGCCCTCCTTGAGTCACAAAAAATTATCCCCAGCTAGTAAAAGCCCTGTGAGACAGCAGCTGAGAGCAGTTCGTGCTCCATGTTTATTGTCAAACTCAACAAAGAGTGGTACTGCTGCCAAGGATGCCAACTTTTAGGACAGGTAGGCAAGTGGTGGTAAGAGCTTGCACTGGTGCCTTGGCTGGCAGGTGTGGATCTGTGTCCAGAGCAGAGTGCAACTTCACACATGCTCTCCAAAATGTCCCACCACTGCGCTGCACATCCTGCTCTCCTCCCATCTCATTAATCCTGAGCTGTCCCTGGGTAGCTGCAGAAGCAGGGCTTGTGACTGCCTCCACCTTGTTTTTGCCCAGGCACTGCCATGAGATGTCATTTGGCCTCTCAGCTTGATGACAGGGCCCTGGGCAAGCACTATGTCCAGTCAGTCCATTGGCAAATGAATAACAATTCCTTCTTTCAAAAAAGTGTGGTGTAGCAGTTAATTCATATAATGAAATGTAATGAGTTGGAAGGGAACTTAAATATCATCTAGTTTTAAGTCCCTGTGCCATAGGCAGGGACACCTTCCACTTCACCAGGTTCCTCAAAGTCCCATCCAACCTGGCCTTGAACACTTCCAGGGACGGGGCATCCACAGCTTCCCTGGGAAACCTGTTTCAGAGCCTCACCAGCCTCATAGGGTTGAATTTCTGCTCTGTATCTAATCTAATCTAATCTAATCTAATCTAATCTAATCCTGACCTCTTTCAGTTTAAAGCTATTGTCCTTGTAAAAAGCTCCCCTCCAGCTTTATTGAGCTCCTTTAGGTACTGGAAGGTATAAGGCCTCCCTGGATTCTTGTCTTCTCCAGGCTGAAAAACCCTCACCTGAACTCTCTCAGCCTGTCTTCATAGGAGAGGTGCTCCAGCTTTGTGTCCCTCCTCTGGACTCACTCCAACAGGTCTATGTCCTTCTGATGCTGGGGGCCCAGAGCTGGCTGCAGTACTCCAGGTAGGGTCTCAAGAATGGAGCAGAGAGGGAGAATCACCTCCCTCACCCCAACTCAATACCCCCAGATTCTGTTAAGTGCCACACTTCAGATTTTTGAGTGATTTTATGATGCCATATCTACTAATATAGTGCTGCTCTATGGCCAAAGACCAGAATGAACCACTATTGCTATGGTTTGTACAGATATAAAGAAAACCCCAAACAAAATCACTGAAACCACATCACCTGTGCTCATTTGGAGAAGGACATGGATTTTCCTTTGGTGTTGAAGGCTCAGTTCAATAGTATTTTGAAGCTGATATTATTTGATAAGTAGGAATTATCAAAGCTCAGTTCACAACTTAGAAACCTTTAAAAGACATCCCCTACATAACAAATGTCTGTACAGCCAACCAGGACCAAGTCAGGAGATCAACCAGCTGCAAATTAAGTTGCACAGTAAAACAAATGTGTTTTAAGACCTGAGGAAGGCAAGTGCTCCTGTTGCTGATGTGTTAAGACAAATGATTGAAGGACAGTTTGTGCATATGAAACCTGACCCCAGTAACTCTGTCCAGTTCAGTCAGCTGAGGGCCAGTGTGATTTGCTGGGAAGGGACAAGCAGGAAGGGACAGCCATTGTGCTCTGCAAAATCTCATTTACCAGGGAGGGCACCACATCTTATGTGATCAGCTTCGTTAGGACTTAAAAAATAAGATTTTAAAGTAACGGCATGCTTCCCACACTGCTTGGCAGCCTCTGTCCTTCTCCTGGCCCCCTCTCTTTACTTGGAGTGTCCTCACCCAAAACTGCTTTGTGGGGTCCAAGCATCAGGCACCTGGAAAAGGCTGTTTGTGCACCAGTCCTGGAGTGAATCTCATTAACTCATTAAGTGTTAACAGGCACTGCTAATGAATGAAACTGCTTCTGAATGTAAACAGGACTTTCTGAAACTGTGGGGTTGGATAGAAAATGAAACTGACCCTTGAGATACTACAACAGCTATGTAAATACCTGAATAATGAAAGTCACAGGGTCTGTAGACTAGAGCTGCACTTTGCTCTCTGTATCCTTCAGCTTTCCTAGAGGCCAGGATCACCCTGTCTCTGCAAATAGCAAGGCCAGCACCTCCCAGGGAAAGGAAGCTGAGGGGTCCCCTCAGGATCTCAGCCTTCAGACAAGAATGACAGCTGCAAATGTAAAATGTGACTTTTCAGCAGCATGACAGCTCCTGTTTTGACTGCAGTCTTTCATGTTTTCAGAAATTAAATCAGAATTTTCCATTGAATGAAACATTCTATTTCAGCAACATTTTCCCTGGCTTTCCCTCTTCTACCAAAATGCTTGGAAGGAAGGATTTCAATTAAAACTGTAAACTACCACATAATTTTTTTTAATTTTCTTTTTTTTTTTTTTTTTTTTTTCATTTAGGCCACACTAAATCCTTTTTTAATAAGAAAACCAAATATTTGGAGCTGTTGTGGTCTTTCTTTCTGTGACAGACCCGCAAAGTCAGAATGGTGCCCATGCCCATTCCACCATGACATAGTTCCTCTGGTGGAAATCAGGAGTTCTGACAATTAAATGAACAAAACTCAGAAATGTCTTGTTCCTCCTCTTTGCACCTTTGTTTAACCTGTGCAGTGTGAAATGCAATGGAATTGCACTGGTCTCAGGCGGCTCTGGGTGCTGGGCATCGGCAACCAGGTGCTCCTATTCCTTACCCGCAGTTCCCCACCACCTTCTTCCAGCTCCCATCAAGACTCCTGTCTTCAGATGCTCACCATTGCCCACTGCAGGAACATGATTTAATCTAGCCCAGGTCATTACACACTTGAACAAATTGGAATTTAGCTGCTCCAGCCTCTTGGGGGAAGCCAAACAGAGGGTAGCAGTGTCACCTCTGGCTCCTGCCTGTGGATTGCCCCACTGTACCCCATTGCATGACCCAGATTCCCATGGCTTGGCTGCTGCCCCACAAGGATCTACAGGCAACCAGTTCAAAGGGAGAGCTGGTCTCAGACTGTGGGAGCATCACAATTAGGAGTCTACAGAGTGCCAGACTGAAGCATCTGAGTGAGATTTCCAAAAGAGAAACCCACAAGAAGTGTCTGCTGAGACTAGTTATGATCAGAAGTGAGGAGAGTTAAACAGTATTTGTTTCAGGCAGGAGGTAGATGGGGAAAACAATCCAGAGCTGCTGTCTCCCCACAGCTTTGGGACAGGAACCAGGTTTATCCATCTGAAACCAAAATGCCAGTCCTTGCTGTCTGGACCCACATCTGCTTGCTTCACTCTGCTGTCTGACTCTGGTTTTCCAGTTTCCTTCAGCCTTCCTTGCTGAGGAGGACATAAAGAACAACTGTGATCATCGTCATCCCCAGGACTAAACACAACCAGATCATCTTGAGGGCGCAAGAACAAAATGGTTGAATTATTCTGAGGATTTACATGAGGTTAAAGTGCAGTCTGCTTCATCTTTGTTGCTGAGACAAACTAGTTACCAAAAATTGGCAGATTTTGGCCAGGTAAAAGGGGGCAGTGCAAATACCCAATGCTCCTCATTTCACTCATGAACCGAAACCAGTTAGATTTACAGAGAGGTAAACTTGGCCAGGGACACGTCTCTCAGAGGCAGGGAGAGGGGAATTACGGGAGCAGAGGGAATGACGCCGGGGGTTCGCAGTGGTGCCAGCTCCTCAGGCCGCTTTGGCCGCAGAGGCCCAGGCTCAGCCCGGGGCAGGGGGATGCGGAGGCCCAGGCTTGGGCCAGGGCAGGGGGATGCGGCAGGCCCGGCCCCGGCTCGGGGCAATGGGATGCGGCAGGCTCGGCCCAGCTCGGAGCAGGGGGATGCGGATGCCCAGGCCGGGCTGCCGCTGCTTTCCCAGCGCAGCGGTGCCACCCAGCGCTCACTGCCCGCTAGCAGCCCCGAGCAGGCAGGAGTCGGGAGTGAGCTGCCTGTGTGCTAATGAGAGTAGCTGGGTGAAGATACATCCGACACAGAAACAGCACGAGCTCCACTGCATCCATAGACACGCGGCCGTTGTGACATTAAAGACCAAGGATGCATGCTGGCCAGTTATTTCATGGACTCATGGAACAGTTTGGGTCAGAAGAGACCTTAAAGATCATCTTCTTCCAGCCCCTGTGCAAGGGGGGCAAAGGCTCATCCCATTACACCAGGTTGCTCAAAGCCCTGTCCTGTCTGGCCTTGAACATTTCCAGGGATGGGACATCCTCAACTTCTCTGGGCGACTTGTGCCTGTGCCTCACCACGCCCACAGGAAAGAATTTCTTCCTAATAGCTAATGTAAAATTTCTTGTTGTGCCCTTTAGGTACTGGTCTAGTGGAAGGTGTCCCCGCCCATGGCAGGAGGGCAGGAACTAGATGATGTCTAATGTCCCTTCCAAACCCCAGCAATTTTATGATCCTACATTTTCACCTAAAAGGCAATCATACTCCACAACACAGGGAAGATAAAAAACCAAAACAAAAAAAACCCCAAAAAACAGCCCTGAAAAATTCTTCCTCCTCCAATCCATCAATTTCATTTAGCCTGAATTTTACTTTTAGCTGTTTAAACAAGACATCAGAGTTCTGAATTCTTTTTCCAATCCGATAGAATAGAGCATTTTATCTGACATCACATCTGTATGGCTTCAGAACACACAAAAATGCTTAAGGATTACAAACAGCCCTTCTTTGAGGCTGGCAGACGATCAGTACACTCTGAAAAACGGAGCCTGCTGCCTCCTGCAGGAGACAGGAGAGTGGCTCAGGCAGGCCTGCACCTGGCCAGAGAAGCCATCGATAAGCACTGCCTGACACAGGCAGAAACAGAGAATCACCTACCAAATAAAACTGCAAACAGTGCTGATGTTTTGATGGGAACCTAAAGAACATGCCAAAGCTGGTACATGCAGCAGCTTGAGACACCTTTATTGCCACGTGATGCTTTCAGTGTGTTGGAAAAAAGCACCAGACAGCCCAGGCAGACTGTGGTGTTTATCGGCAGAGCAGCTGATTTCATCCTTCCATGTGAGTAAGGTGCTAAGCTGAGCACTGCTGTGGCTGCACCTCCACACCAGGCTGCAGCTCTGCCTTACAAACTGCCTGGGGGATCACCTGCATGACACAAGGAACAATGAACAGATGCAGAAAATGACACAGAATGTGACCAAAGGCACTTCAAGAAATCAGCAAGACTTCAGGAAGCTCTCCTACTTGTACTACAGCTGTGGTAGGTGGAGCCATGCTGTAGATCTGAAACAAATTCAACTCTCCTGTGAAAATCTCTCCTTTCTCTTTTTCTGTCAGTGCTTTGGTCTGTCCCAAATCCTGCCCCATTTTGGTTCTCTCTGCTGTAGGAGGTGCAGGTGTATGCTGGCAGAGGGCAGCAGCCACCAGCACAAACACAGCCATTGCCAGTGCAAGGATGATGGGAACAGCAGTCAGCGTTTCAAGGTGTGCCAGCTGTCCAGGAGATAAAATGTGGGAGGTTCTGGCAATATAAATAGCTATTGCCTTATGCTGGATTAACAGGAGAAAGGCCAAACCTAATCCCTCTGCTATTGTGCTCCTGCATACTGGAAAAGGGCTAAGGAAGAGACTCTTTTCAGAGATGAGCTGACAGACAGGTACAGAGCATTTTGCTTTAAAGAGTGAGACACTGAAGGAAAACACATCACCGAGAGTAGGAATTCCCTGGCTGTAGTCACTTGAGTTTAGACAACACTGTTCTATTACAATTTTTGTTTTAAATAATATTAACAAGAGATAACAGGTGTTTTTGTTATGAGTATTTATCATCTTTCAGGACCTCTCCTTGTATTCTCCATCACTGCAATGCAACAACACTTGGCAAGATTTGGTTTTACTGCAATAACTGAACAAATAAATGTAAGGAAAGCTAAAATATAAAAGGAGAAGGATTTCTATAGTGATAAGGCCCAGGGAAGCAAGGCAGAAAGGTGGGTGGTAACTACAGGCAGTGGTGAGAGACTCTGACAAACAAGGAAAGCAAGGCTCTTCCTTTCACCTTAATGGGTTTCATTTCCCTTTTGCAAGAAGGAGGCAGGATTCCACACAGGATAACCACTGCTTGTACAGCAGCATCACTCTGGTTAAATTTTGTACATGGGACAAAACAGTCTGTCCACAAAAGACCTTTGTGTGAAATTAGTACAGGACTTAATCACTATACCAGCTTTACCTCTCAATGTATCCACTGCTGCAATGTGCTATGCACTTTATAGTGCAACACCAAATGGAATTTGTTTGCTTTAAATTCCATTTAAAGGGAAAAAAATATACTATCAGATTTGCCAGGATGGATAAAACCAGTGGCTAAAGTAGAGAGCATACCCGTTTACTACTCACAGCAGCAGCCTTTTAAATTTGATGGTTTTCTTCAAAACTTGTGAAAAGATTTGAAGGATCGTGGAATTTTTCTGCAAAGGGCACACGGCCACAATGCCTGATATTCACCAGTCACCAGATATTAGTGGAAGACACCTGTCTGTCCCCTGGACACCATGCAGCCTGCTGAACAAACAGGGGTTTGAAGTGACAAATGATTTGGCACCCAAATGGGTTCTGACTTAGGGGGTGTGAACAGCCTTTTGATCCGTGGTTGTTAAGCACTCAGGAGCTTGGTCTGCAGCTGGTGGTTGTGGCTGCATTAATAGTACTGGATCAGTAACTGATTGGAGCTGTCAGGAATTAGCAAGCACCACTTAGAAAGCTGTCACTCAAATCTAGTTCCCTCTGCACACTTTAAGATATTTAATAAATTTTTCTAAATGAGTGTTTACTTTTCACATTAACTCGTCTGAAAAGTTATGCTAATAGTTTAAAAATAAAACAGAGAAAAAGAACATGAAGCTCCAGTAATTGCAAGGTCACAGAATTTTTTTCTTGAACTGCTTCCTTGCTAACTGCTCTGCTTTGGCTGTTGTGTAGAGCAAGGCACATTTACCAGCCCTGTGTGGACCTGTGCCCTGTCCATTCATCCTCTGCTGGGGAAACAGGGCCATACATGCAAGTGCCTGACTTGCTTTCCAGAGCATATAAAATAGTCATAAATGTATGTAGGGGGATAGAATATAAGTAAATAAAGGCAGAATAGAAAGTAATCTTATCCCCTAATGAGTTGCAGCTGAGCCAATTATTAGAGATTGGGAACAGGCCTGAGTTTATCAGGCTGCACCTGTAGCCGAAAAGAAGAGTGTTATGAAAGAGTGGGTTGGTTGGTTGCTGTGAGCATGAGTGAGTTAGTGCCTGGAGGAGCTGCCCATGAGAACCATCAAGGAGGTGTGAAACTCTAGCAATGTAGAACCTTTGCAATGTAATGACAATAGAACTCTTGCACTATAATGGGAACAAATGTAAGTACACCAAGGAGCAGAAATGTTAATTTATAGCATTGATTGCCCAGCAGTGGAATCAGTGTCTGGCTGTTTGCTCTTGCACAATAACTCAGCTCTGGGAGGCCATAATTTATCATAAATTGGGCTCTGGTTTCACCATCTGTGAAACAGTTTAATTAAAATACAGAAATAACAGACAGCTTCCAGTTATATGTAATAGATAAACTTCTTCTAGTCTAGGGTTTTGGGTTGTTATTTTGTTTTGTTTTTAAATAACAAGGCATTGCAGTAAAATATGAATGCTATATAATGGAAACTGCAAACATTTTCTTTATTTGAAAGAGGAAGTTGTCCCTGGTTATGGGTAACACCAAGACTTTTGTGTACAGAAATGGTGGTACCTTTTTCTAATTCAACAGTCCCTGATAAATTTACTCAGTGTTTATTTTTGTGCTCATGCTGATCATATTAAAAAATAAAATAACATTAAGTTTCAACTTGATAAACCATCTTGGGGTTTTATAGCCCAAATATCAGTTCTTTATTCCTGGTTTATTTTTTTTTCTTTTTTGGGAATAAATCAATGTAATTTTTGTTGTCCTTTTATAGAAAATAGGAAGAAAAAAGGTAAGACAATAAGAGGAATCATATTTCAAGGCTTAAAGGAAGCTGCATTTTTTTAGCTTGGATTTAGTTGAGCTAGACCATTGAAATTTTCTTGTTTCTTTTGAAATTTGTGATGGCAACACTTTTTCCATTTCACTTTCATTTATCATTTGGTAAACATATACTACATTTTATTAATGAATGAAACAAACAACTCCCAGGGGAATGGAGATAATGATGATAATTTTTCTTATATAAAAATATGTAGTTTAATTAGCTAAGAAGTCACACCATGTGCATGTATATACACATATATAGCTGAATGATGTACTAGAAAAGAGACTTTTGAAAACTTCTGTGATTAAAGGGACATTATTTCCAATCATGTTTATACCTGCATATGAGTGCAAGAATAAGCTTTTTTTCCCAGCTTGAATTTAGGAGAAAAGAAAGAAAGAAAATTAGTGAGAAATTTTTCAGCAAATTAATTCTCACAATTTTTTTAACTTGCCAAGAATCCCACCCTGGGATGTCATCTCAGAACTGCAACGACTTAAATGGTCTCACTTGAGCCAGCATAGAAGTAATTTGATAAGAAAGAGCAGTGACTGCACCTTGTACCTTATTCATGTGTTATAGAAGACATTTAACTGTTCTTTCTGAATAGTTTCATTTAGCTTTAATTGCTTAGCACCAGTAAATAAAGCACTTGAAGCTCTAGGCTGCAAGGGCTGACTGAGAGCAAGGTTTTTGAGAAAACAAGTGCTGCTAACACAGAGCAAGCAGAGTCCAGCAGATGTGAGTGAAGGAAGAAGACAATTCCAAGAGAATGAGGTAACTTCAGAAGAAAGCCAGCCCAGCAAGAGTGAAAACTAAGAGACCACTGACCAGGATTAAGGGACTGGATGTATGGATTGAGTAGTGGGTGGTATCGGTATAGCTGAGGGGCTTGTTCTGGGGCAGGGGTTCCTCCAGGGACTGCTAGGTTTTACCATTCCTGCAGCAGAAGGCAGCCAGCTCCTGTTTGCATTTATGTGGAAAAATCAACAACTTATATGGACCCTCCTGCCCCAAGAGTTCACTGGCTCTCCTACTATATTCTTCAGTTCGTTTAAAGATCACTTGAAAGATATTGTGTGGATTTTTAGGCACAGCAGCATACTGCAGACCCTAGATACTGGGGGAAAAGCTACAAAGGCAGAGGCAGTGGAGATCAGAAATATATATATATATATATATAAAATATGTATTTCTCTGTATAGAAATATATATTAGATATAATATATAAAATATTACATATATTATATATTAAATTATATATTCTATATTATGTGTTATAGATATATATAACCATTACATATTGTATTATAGATGATATATGAGTATATTATATATATAATATGAGTATGTATATTTTTTGTACATACTATACCGTGGGAATCCAGAAAGAGGAAAGGAGTTCCTAAGTATAAAAGGAGCTTTTGCTCCTGCCCAGGGATTGCTGCATTATTCCAGTCCTCAGAACGAGGTGTGAGAGCGCGGCAGCAGCGGGCGCAGCCGCTCCTCCGCAGCGTGGCCGCACCGCCGCCCCGTGGCTCAGCGCCGGGTCCTGCCGGGACAAACTCCTCGGGAGCGAGGGCCGTCGCAGAGAGCAGCAGAGCATCACCCCCGGCTCGCCCCTCAACCCTGAATGCCCCCCATGAAGTAAAACTGATTTTGAAGCGACATGCTTCGCAAGCAATGTCCCCCAAAACGGCACAGCACTATGATTTAAAACAATTTAATTATCTTAAATGAGAATGTTATTTTAAAGAGATGCGGTGTTTTGAACACAGCAACTTTACTGCCTGCTCCTTAGGATGATGGGCCCTGTCGTGATTGTGCTGAGGCTGTGTTTCACTCCAACTGCATGCAGGAAGATCTGCTGGATCTGCTTCTAGGGAACTCAAATCTAACCCTTATCACTGACAGGTCTTTATGCTACATGAATGGAAAATGACATGGAGGCTACACAGTGGTGAAAAAGCCAAAGGTACTTGAAGCAGAACCTCCACAACCCTTGATGAATTAACTGCATTAGCAAGAGCAGCCTGGCTGGGACATCAGCAGTGTTTATTCTTATTCTAAGTTTTTGGATAGTGTCATGCAATGGGTATGTTCTGGAAAGAATGAAGGTTCCTTACCTCAGCAAGAAAGTTTATTCCTTGTGGAACTGAAATCTGAATGCTCTTGGAAGCTATTCTGCTTCCAAGGGAAGTTGCTGTAGTGCGCTGTCCAGCAAAAGCAGAAGAAATAATGAACTGGCAGATAAAGCAACTAAAACTGCTGTCCAACAACCTATACTGAGTGTGCCACCCTAATAACTCCATCTGCTGATGGTTGACTAGAGATCAGTAATCCAGCACAAATATATGCAGAGGTTATGCAGGAAGAATGGGTTCGATGGGAAAGTTGGGAGGCAGTGAAAAATGAAACTGGAATTTGGACTATTGGGAGATAACCTATTCTACCAAGAAAGTATTTAATGAGTTTGGCTAAGTGGTTTCATGATAAAATACCTGGAGAGATGATCTCAATTGTTAACCAGATGGAAAAAATGTGGGCAGTCCCTAGAATATGTATGACAAGTATTGTGATTTCTTGTCCCACATGTTGAAAGTTTTCCAACACAAAATGCAAACAAGGGATTGAAGTATGATCATGTTTGTTTTTCCCATTTTTAAAGTGGTTATGCTGACATGCCTCTTATGAGCACTGGTAATCATGGATCAGCTCTCAGAATGGATAGAAGCTTTTCCCACCAGAAAAACTATTACTGTGGGAGTGATTCAAACATCCCTATCAGATATGGAATACCTGAAAACGTGGAACCTGCTAGTTCTCTTCCAGCAGGAATACTAAACAACAGCTATCAAATTTTAGGAATGCAGTGACAACTACACATTCAATATCATTCACAGTCCTCAGGAGAGGGGAAAAAAATGAGTAAGACTCTTGAAGATAAAATTACTTGAATTTGTAGTCAGGTAGCTTTGAAATGATCTTTGGGCTACTAGAAATACCTGCCACCAACAGAAATAGTGTTTGGCAGGTACTAAGCTGTGTCTGCCACCACTGTCCCTGCTATGACCAGCCTCTTAGATGGAGGAACAAATTACCAAATTTATACCAGGGACACAAAAACATCTACAAGACAAAAAGGCTCAAGACAGATGGTTTCAATCAGTTTTATTATTGGGCTCTCTTCTATACCTTAAGATACTAGAATTAAATTCTTCATTGTATAGATGTTTTAGTTCTTTTTGTTTTCTGGAATGCAAGGACAAAGGAGACAATTCTGAGAGAATGAGGTAACTTAAGAAGGGCCAGCCCAGCAATAGTGAAAACTATATGAAATTGAGAGACTGCTGAGCAGAATGAAGTGATGTGTAGATTGGGGGATGGCTGGTATGGGTACAACTGAGGAGCACAGTCTAGGCAAGGGGTTCCTGTCCAGAGGCACACACCTGTAACCTGAGAGCTAACAAAAGAGGAAATGGAAACCTTCACTTGGAATTGACTTTAATCAGTGGGATAGTAGGGTTGGACCCTGTTAAGATGGCCAGTGTGTGTAATTCAATAACACCTGTCAGTTCATACTGCTACAGATGTTTCCATGAGTAAAGAAAGAGAAACTTTACTTCTAAAACACCATCCACACTAGTGATTAGACTGATGTAATCACATCAATAATAAAAAATAATCAGACCTTTAATTAGCCCAGTGGTACTAAAGCCTACATGTACTTTTTACCGCCTGCTCTGCTTTTCCCAGCCAGGTTTTGCATTTATGTTTTGTATGTGCAGCTCTCACCTACAGAAATTTGGCAATTTGTACCATCTAAAGTTGGTTGCTCTGGAAACTGGCTACAATTTCTTCCAGTTTCACAGCAAGAGCTACTGAACTCCAATGCAAGGAAGCACAGCAGCTCTTATTTACTTGCTTCCTCAGGCCAATAAACTTGCCACAGGAGTGATAGATTATTTTCTCCGTTCTTACTCACTCTGGGAGGCCAGCCCCAGGAGGAGCTTATGACTGACTTGAGAAAACACTGAAGAAGCTGAAAACAAAAAGAAGCTGAAATAGAAAATCTCTCACAGGCCAGAACAGTATCAGACATGTTCCTGAGTGTCAGAAGGGGGCTATATAGAGGGGATCTACAGAGGTTACAGAACCAGGATAATTTTCCTAGAGACCCCTTCTGTCTTGTGCTTCCCTTCTACTTCCCAAACCTGTGACCACTGACAACATCCTACTTTTCTGCAATGACTATTGGGCATTACTTACAGATTGTTGCTTGCTATATCATCAGTCATGCATTTCATGTCTTCTGAGCTCCTTCTTTCACCAAGCCATTCATCAAAAAGTCTGGAATAGCTCAGGCACCCAAACCCCACATCCTGCTAGCACAGGACATAGCAGGGAGCATTTCAGCACCCAGAAAAGCACAGCATTTGTTACCACATTTTCCTGCTTGTCAGGCTGTGTGAGGTGAGGCTGTAAAAGTGTCCCTTTCCTAGCTCCTGTCCCTCAGGGAGTGATGCAGACTAATTGCAGAAAGTGTGGGGTACCCAGCCCTCCCTCAGGAAGGTGTGAATTACCTCCCCTGTGCCACATGGCCAGCCCTGTGCCTGGGCTGCTGGCATATGGCAAGGCACCACTCCAGCTTCTGCTCTGCTAATTTACTGTTTTATTAACATACAGGGGAGGAAAGAAAAAGCATGGGGCATGTCAGGAAACTCTCTTGTCTAATACGTGAAATCCTGTCCAAACTATCTCCTCAGCAGATGCCTTAAACTGCAGGGACTCTTCCTTTTCTTTATAGAGTATGACAGAGCAGGAACTCTGTGGCAGGGATGAGGTCAACTGGCCCCATGCATTCAGAAAATAAAAAAGAAGGTTCAGAAGCTATTGTTTCACTTCTCTGTTAGGTAGCACTGGTTGCTCTGTATCAGCTTGAAGCCTACCGACACTCTGCTGAAGTCATGCTTTTATTAAACTACTTGGAAGTTGCTTTGACAGATTAAAGAGACTTAATAAGTCCTTTAATTATGGGTATTTCAGCAGACATAAGCTGCCACAAAACACGAGATTACTGGTTAGAGGCCTCAGTATAACTGCTGTTCCAGCACAGCATTAGAGAAAACATTTGCTACTACATATTTGATGAACGTGAAGATTACACTGCCCATATGGACTTGATGTAAAACTCTTCATGTCTAATATGCACCAGTAGTACACATACAAAACAGAGGTAGAGAAAACATTCTACTTTACTGTCCTCTTTCTGCAGTAACTTCATTCACATAGGAGTGGGGCTGCTAAATGGTAGTATCTCTCAGTTATAGATTTAACAATTTTTTAAAACTAGCTAAAGCAAATATTAGGCTTTTCCTCTAGCTAGAAGACTCAGGGTATCCTGGTAAGATAATGACAAGGCAAAACAGGCAGCCACAAGAGAGCTTTCAGAGCTCCAGACAAGTGTTCTTTTTAAGACACAGATATTTTTAGGGTCCAATCTCTGCTTTAGTTCCTGTGGGGGTGCAGCATCAGTAGATTTAAGCATTGAGAGTCCATGCAGAGCACATAAGAGGCTGCAGAAGAAAACCAGCCCCAGAGCATGTCCCACAAGCAAACATGAACCATTAAGCATTGGAACAGGCTCTCCAGGGAAGTGGTGCAGTCAGCACCCCTGGAGTGTTCAAAAAACAAATGGATGTGGCACTTTGCTATTGGGCATGGTGGAATTAGGTTTTATGATTCTATGAAAGTGGCAAGGAGGGCACAAGTGCCATGCTCCATCCTGAGGAGACTTGGCAAGACAGTGGGCTGAGAGTGTGAGAGCTGGGTTAAACAAAGGGAAACAGAGGCAGCTGAAAAACTTCATAGCAATGATAGAAATGAGATAACAATACTCTCACTGTCCTCAACTTAGTTCTCCTCATGATCTCATGGAATTAGAAACTGCCAAAACTTACGCAGATTCAGATGGGGAGATGCTGAGCTCTGTTGTCAGGATCCAGCCTTGATTTTGCTAATGAAATGGAAACAGAAATGCATCATAAGATTCAGAAAAGGCTTACCTGGTCTTCAAACCCTTCAGGATGCAAAACCAATACAGGTTTCCTTATCATAATGTGAGAGTCTGATTAAAATGGCATGCAAAAGAAAATGAGGGTATGCTTACCTTAGTTCAGTTCCTTTTTTCAGCCTTCCTTACAAGGAACTGTCATAAATTGTTTTTATTTTTCAGATGTCACATTAACTCCAAAGATGCATCTCCTCACATGAGAGAGGAAACACAACCTTCCCATCTCTGCTCCCCAAAACTTTCCCCTCTACTCCCAAGGGCATGAGACAAACAGTGCAGTGCAAGGAAAGTCTCATACATCATTGACAAGCTCTGTATGCTTATGATTACACTGTCAGAACTCTTCTTCAGTAATGCATGAAAACAAGAGAAAAGCCCTCCAGAGACAGAGGGCTTCAATTATTTACACACATGAAAGAATAAAGAGTTTGCTATTCTCACATAACTAGCAAGTCTCAACTCCACAGACAAATTTCCCTGGGTAGCTGAGTAAATTGGTGATTCTTGTCATGGCAGTGACACTGGTTCATTCCACACTGTTTGAGACACAGAAACTAAGCCTCACCCAGAGCCAGCAGGTGAAGGTTACCTGTCCTCCCACCAATACAGATTCCACTGTCTTATCTTTTGGGTACTTTTCCCCTCTCCTTGCCTGCTAAGTGTAAACAGCATCAGCTATGATGGATTTAGAAATTTCAAGTAACTGAAAACAGACACAGGCTTTGAAGTTTATGGCAGATATAATTTAAAAAAAATTCAAAATATCTTTTTCTGACATATTTTAAAAAACAGTTTAAAAAATATTTGCTTAGATCAGGTTAGAATTATTTAAAAGCACAATTATCATGGAGCAATCTTCAAAAGTGACATTTCAAAACATCATCTCCTCTATTACAGTGAAGATCATGGTTCTAACATGTTTTCAAATACAGGCTTAACTTCAAATATTAATCATGAAAACACCGAGTAGCAACACTTCTCAGAAATTTACACATCTCCCAAAGTCAGTCCTGACTCACTGCCACCCTAACTTTTTTTGCATATTCAAATGCATTAACACAGGACTAAGAGAATGTAACCTCGTGGAGAACAGAACAGAAATATTATCAGAGGAAAAAGAAAACAGGGACATTTCCATAACCAGAACTTTAGACTTACTGGTAACATAATCTGTATTTTCTGCCTTCCATACTGAGCTGGAGGCAGTAAAAGCCAAACCTCCCACTACCACCAGCTCAGTCTGTACTTGCACTGTTATATAGCTGACCTTCCCCTGTCCTTCAAAAACATTAAAATTCAAATCAAGTTTTACCATTAGAGTATGCCCACAGTGAATTCCACTCAGTAACTCTTACCCATCTCACAAAGTGGAGTAATTATCAAAACTATGTGAAAACTAATTACCTTCTATTAATATAGAGATTTGTGAAAAAAAATAAGAACATAAAAAACCAAGATCCAAGACAAGATTCAACAGTAACTAACCAGATGTTAATTAAGCCCTTTAAATCAGCATTTTGTTTTGTGCCTGCACAACCAATACACAGGCAACATCCTTACACAATCTGTCTTCTAGCTGGGATCCTCCATAAGCACTCACAGCCTTGATTGAGGATAGTCCTTGCTTCTGTCACACTGAATGATCTTGCTGTTATCTAATTTTATTTTATTGATTTCTTCTTCTTGGCTTGCTTTTTGGACATGGCACCTAGAGCTGAAATGCTCTCTGATGTCTGAGGCAAGAGTAGTTTTCCAGACTGTGTTGGGTACTTGGTTTTCATAAGGACTTTAAACAGTGGCTGGGACAACATATGTTTCAGTTGTTTTTTCATCCCCTTCAGCATCTTTTGCTTCTGGCTTTCTTCTTGCTCACTCGCTTTTCTCCCTTGGGGCAGAAATCAAAGACACAGAATGTTACAACAAGAAAAAAACTTGCATTGCAGGTGTTTGTAAGACCTGATAAGGGCAGATGCTGACCCCAGCTTTCTCTCTCTAACAAGGTCACTCAACTCCCAGTCATCTGTGACATCTTCAGATCAACCAGGCTGTTCACGAGATAATGAGGTCAAGAAGAATCCTGACTACTGAGTAACCATAGTTAAGGCCTGAACTGAGGAGAAAAATGAAATCAAGCTTGCTGTAAGGTAAAATTGAAAGCACATTACTGAATCTTTTGTAACTGTGTAAGAGGCACTTCACTAAGGGCACGAATGACTGGGAGTTTAATTGGGCTCCAACAAGCCACACAAGAATGAGAGACTGAGTACACTTTAAAGCATAAACTTGGCAAGTTTCTGGGAGGCAATTACAAAGTGTTTCACTTGAGAGTTACAACTTACTTGGACTGGATGTGCTATTTGGAAACTCATTCCAAAACACAGCATACTCAGATTATGTCAAAACAAGACAGCAGAGTGCTAATTATCTGAAAGCACTCCTGAACAATGCAGACAGAGATGGTTAGTGTTTGCTTGCAAAGTGGTTGAGAAGCATCTAGTCCAGGCATGAATAAAGACATTAATCTAAACATGTTTCAAAATAAAGGCATTGGCATCTTAGCAGCTAATAGGTTAGAGCCAGACTAATCTGAAGAGACCTCTGCAGTAACTCTATTCAGCCTGCCTTCAAAGAACTGGTAGGAAATCATACCTACAGCTCCTGAAATAAGAACACACAATGGGGCATCTAAGCTTTGCAAAATTTCATGGCAATGAACAAATAGCCACTTGCAGTTGTACAACCTTACAAATTCTCTCAGCTACAGCCTGAAAAATATTTAATTTTAAAAATGTAAGAAATTATTTACTTCTAACAAACCATCAAAAACCTCATCAACTTCAATATATGTATCGGCCATTTAGCCCACACAGCTCAACCTACTTAAGGCTCACATAATATTTGGTGTTCCCTAGCACTTCCTGCTTGCTCCCACACAGAGCTGTCAGGCTCCTGTCCTGATGCCTGACTACAAGAGAGTGGGAGAGAGAAGCAGAAGTGTGGAAATAGCCTTCTCTATGACAAGAGGGGACAAGACTCAAATCAGGACATACTGGGCTGCTTAGATTACTCTGAAATGTTTGCCAGAAGTTCACCAATTCTGGTCCTACAACATGCAGACTTGTCTGCAACTTGCCAGAACAGTCACACCTAGCTTCCTCAGCTCCAGCTGCACAACCATCCTGAAAACAGCACTAGCACCACACACCAACAACACTCCTTTCATTCCCCTCAACTCCTGCCCTGCAGCTTTTGAAGCTTCTCTGCCATGGTGAGGCTTCTTCTGGACACCAGCACTATGGGCCCTACTGAGCATATCCATGGAAAAACATTTTCTACTTGCCCATCAACATGTCATCATCAAGATCCATCTCAAGAGCCTCTGCAGCTTGCTGGAGCCAGGAGTTGTGCTGCTTTGCCCGACTGTTGAAAAATTCTGCCTTCTCAATCTGCCTTGCCAAGTTCATCCGTTCCTGCAATGAAAGTACATTTAGACATAATGATCAGGTTTAAATGTGGGGTACTTCAGCAGAGTAAGTATTTGAGAGCATGCACTGTAATGCATCTGGGGTGCAGAGACACTTTTGTTCCCTACTCATGTCCCACCTAATAAACACATCATCATTCACTAGTGTTTTCCGTCCTTAGATCCATGACAGAATCTGACTTCTTAAAAATCTCAACTACTAAACATACCTGAATGTTAACTCAACTTTCTATGAATGAATCACTATAAACACTTGAGAGACATCAAGAACAAATCATGATTCAGACACCAATCATTTCCAAGTTACATGCTTACATAGTACAGCTTGATCTCAGAGTTATTAGTCTCAGCAGTAAGGAGCAGCCAGTACTTTCATTCCACTCTGAAGAAAGTAAACTCCTGCAGGCCATATGGAAGGAACACATCATATTTTCAGGAATGCACCTGGATCTTATTTAGGTACAGGACAGAATGTCCTGTCCTTCTTCCCAGCTGCACTCAGGTGGAACAAAGATGTCCAGCAAACTTAACCTGACCTGCAGGCTTCCAGCTGGGCCAAACAAATAACTAATTCTCTGTGGAAAGAAAATCTGCACTAACAGAAATTATGAACCAAGTAGAAGCAAGTTCTGCTCTTTGGAATGTGCCTGAAGTTGCATAAAGCAAAATCATGCAGGAATCAGAATAGTCAGGTTTGCACAGTAACAACAGCAGCCAGGACTGCCAGGGTAATTCCTGCAGAGAGAGGGAGAATTAACACTCACAGTGGACTACCGAGTCAGTCACTTGTTAGATCATTACAAGAAATTTAAAGTAACCTTTTCCATCTCTGTAAAATTTAAGTCCTCTTTAAATCTCTCCTGGTTCAACAATTCTTTTCCTCTCAAGTCAAACCCCTTCAGACTTTTCCTGCACTTGAATGAAGCCATGTAAAAGGAGAGGAGTGTGCCAATGGGACGGACAAAGAACCAGCAACACTTTTAGTCCCAACTACAATGACTTTGTGGTTAAACCCAGGACAAAAAGATAAACAAGACAGGACTGTTGCAAGGGCTTATGAGGCTGGAGTCCAGAAACTACAATTACAGAGATGTCTTCTGGGGAGAGAAGCACTATTACAGATAGAGATGGTGACAGGAAGAAGAAAGTGTAGAAACAACATTTATTTGCCCATTAATTGACAGAGCATGATAAGAGCCAACAACTACTCATCAAGAAACATAGAAGGAACCTCTGAAGCAAGACTCTTCAAAATAACAGATTTCTCTCAGTAACTAGTAACATTTAGTGGGTGGAAGGGACAATGGGGGAGATAAGGGTGGGAATCAGTTTCTCTTCATTACTACCAAGAGGAGAAAAAAATTAATCAGTGCTTCCACTGATTTTATTTGATTTTCTTTCCTCTTTCAGAAAGCTGCATTTCCTAACAGAAATACCCTTTCTACAATAAGCCTGAGTTTTGAAACTTCCTGTCATTATTCCCAAGGTGAGGATACTGTTGTTGCCACTGGGGTAGACCCTGGGCTCAGTCCAATCCAAGGAGGTAAGCCTGAATTAAAATACCATGAGGAAGACACCTGCTGCATTATCTGACTGCTTGCACTTTTCCTGGTTCTCAATGACTGTCAAATATTCAGACATTTCTACCCCAGCTGGATTCCTTTAAAATCTAGTATTTAAATATGTCCCATTTGTGTATGACTGACCATCCAAACTGCTAAGAGACATGAAATAGTCTCTTATTAAAGAAGTAGAAAATCTGCAGTGACTAGATGCTTTCTTAAACACACTGTTTTGTAAATTCTAACCATTACCTATCTTCTGCATTAGTGACTGAATCCTCTTAAAAATGAGCAATAACCTAGGAAAGGGAAACACAGTTTGACAGGAAACACAGTTTGACACATTGGCAGCTGTGGCCTCACAGTACAAAAACTTTCAGAAAAGCAGACAACCCACAACTTCAGATGGGAAGAGGCAGGTGAAGATCACTGAATATCCCTGAACCTGATACTGTTCTCTAGTCTGTTCCTAACATAAGAGGATTTAAACAATGCACTTAGCAGAGACATCCCAGCTCCACAGCCACAAAACATATCCACTTCCCTATACTGTTTCTGGAAAAACATAAGCGATGTCGATGTTTGAACAACTTTCTTGGGCCAGTTATTGATGAGAAATCATAGATATTGCTTAAAAAAATATAAAGTGCAATTAACTTAATTTTCTAATCCAGATCCTCAAGAGTCAATTTCACCTGAAACCTGGAAAGAACACGACAGGCAATACCATATCAATAATATAAATAAGGAAGCAACTACTCAGGCTGCAAAAAACCTGTTATTTCTTTACCTTAATAGAAGTCATGCACTTGGCATCAACTGGGAAGAATGGCAGCTCTTCACTCTTCTCCAGTGTTTTATAGATTTTCCGGAAGTTGATCAAGTCCTCGGGGCCAATGAGCAGCAGGCTGAGGCCCTCGTGGGCGGCTCGGGCCGTGCGGCCGCTGCGGTGCACGTAGAGCTCCGAGGTGCGAGGCACCTGCGGGAACGCAGAGAACACAACTTTTTATGTGTCCTCAGAGAAGAGTTATAAGGCTGAGTAATTTGACACCTTTGGATATCAAAGGTAAGCAAAAAGCAAGGGGGATCGTATCTATTATGTCATTTCTGATACATAATCACACATTCATAAAGTGCTACCTACAGTCACTGCAGAAATGAGATCTTTGAGTACAAAGCATTAAGGACAGTTAAATGATTTCATCTGTGTACTTGGGACTATATTATATATGGGACCAAGAATTACAGCTTTACAGCGTTCAGGATTTGGATCAGCAAAAACTTACATCAAACTAAAATAGTAAAAGAAAAAACATTAAAAATGCTTAACCTGGTAGTGGATGACATGCTGGACATTAGGAATATCAAGACCACGAGCTGCAACATCTGTTGTCAGGAGGACACAGCTGAGAAAGTGACAAAATTTAATGAATGTAAAATTGAAGAGCAAATAATTTGCCGAGGAACATAAAATATAGCAATCAAGAATTCTACCCCAGCAGTTTAGGAAACAGGTTTATACTGTGTTATCTGTAGGACATATGCATTCTGTTTGCCCTTACAGAAATGATTCCCAATATACCTAATGGGTGGTCTTGAAACAATAATTGTTAAAGTAAAATTTAAAATGCATATGTTGCCTTCAGCAGGTCTATTCTGTTACCAATAAGTAAATGCACTACCTTGCTGGATCCTGTTTTCCTATGTTTTTCTTCTCTCTAAGTTCACAAGAATGCTAGAAAAAAAACTGTTATTCAATGAGGAAGGGGGGATATGTGCCCCTGCTTTACACTTCTCAGTGTCTAAGGTCTAAAGAATTTCTTTAGCTTGCTACAACCCCACCATCAACAACACAGTTGATCCTCTGGCAGTACATGTTATTAGAAGTTTCACCAGTTGAGAAAAATCACATTATTAACATTATCTATTTAAATAACAGTTTTTTTGGGGTGAAGTATCTTCTACCAACCTACACTCAAATACACTCTCAGTAATTTAAAACCTAGAAATAAAGGGGGGAGTTCTGTTCTAACAATTACTATTTCTCTTTATTGTTAGACAAAATGAACTACTCAAAAAAGTTATTCTTTTATATAAGCAGTCTCTACAGAGACAGAAGTATCCCCAGGATATGGAACAGTTTGTTTTAAAAACATCTCCCAGCAACTGAAATGAATAACTTTCAGGTAACGGAAATTTGTTAAGGTTTTATGGCATCTGACTGCATACTCTATTGCTACAAGGTTCAAAACAGAAATAACAACAGAAAATTCTACAGCTTGCAATCTGCAGAAGGGCATGAGAAATGGTCTTATAAATTTCTTTCCTGCCTTGAGAATCTGCAGTGTCTGAAAACACTTCACCTGACCTATGCAAATGCTATCAATACATTTGCCAAGGGATGCTGCAGCTTCACCACAGCAATTCAACCTTTGTTCTCCATGCCTGGGTGTATTTACAAGGTACAAACTCCCAGACAGCACACAGCAGTTCACAGCAGGACCCAACTGTGAGCCTTCTGCACTATGGAAGTAATGACACAAAAAACCTCCCAAAGGCCATGTCAAAGACAACCCAAAACAATGTCTCCTACTATGGTAGGATGGGTCTGCTTGGGTAAACCCTGGCTGCCCACTACTGCTGAAAGGCACAACTGCCCTTTCTTCTGCATTGCTCAAAGATACTTCAACCCTCAGGATACTGGTTTCTATAATTAAACCTGCAAATGAGTAATAAGTGGTTAATTTTCTGATGGTTTAGGGGAATACAATAACTTACAGAGGATCAAATGAGCTGCAGAGCACACATCTGGGCAGAGCTGTGCAGGACAGTTCTAAAAAAATGTCTGAAAACAAGGGGAGTGACAGCTCCTTCAGCAGCAAAAAGCTCCTAGACCACAGGCTCTCTATCTTCTCTCAGGAGATCTCTAGAAACATCTCCTCTTCAAAGCATGATGAGCTGCAAGACTGGACCAGGTTGCTCAGGGCTTTTATCCAACTGAGCCTCAAAAAAGTCCAAGACAAGCAGCCTGTTCCCATGCTCAACTGTCCTCACAGAGAAAAAGCTCTCTCATATCCAGGTTGAATCTCTTATTTACACTTGCAGCCATTCTCTCTCATCTTCCCATCAAGCACCACTCTGAAAAGCCTGGCTCCATCTTCTGGATAACCTTTTACTGTGTCAGAGGGCTGCCACTAGCTCCCCACAAAATACTTTTCCTAGGTAATACAAACACCCAGTCCCTTCAGCCTCTTCCCTTGCAGAGCCCCTGTTTCCTGAGTATCTTGGTGGCCTTCCCCTGAACTTGCTCTAGTTCATCACCTTAACTGTGAAACCTCATCCTTAATCATTAATATCTTGGGCTCATGAACAGACTCACATCCTCAGTGAACTCCCCAACCTGCTCCTACTCTAACAGAGTTGTTCCCCCTCACCACCACCCTTCATGCAATTTCTTTTTTTCTCTGCTAGGAAGTTAAAAACCAACTCACCTCTCTCGCTCAGCAAATCTTTCCAGGTTTTTCAGCCTTTGCTTTTGGTGCATGTTGGCGTGCAAAGGAAGAGGATCACAATTTAGGATTGTGAGGAGAGAACTGAGACGTTTTACACAGTCTATGCTGTTTGCAAAGACCATGGTTCTTCCTGGATACTGGAGAAGAAAGTAATAGAGATAATAGTCCTTCTCATTGGTGTTACAGTGGATTCTGGTTTCTGTCAGTGTCTCAACAGTAGCCTCTTTCCTTGTTAAGTCTATTACTTTGGGTTTGCCCTTTATTCCTACTTTTTCCATTAACAATTCTAGTTTGGTCTTCTTGTCCATCTTTTTAGCATTCTTTTTTTGTAAAACTCTTGCAGGAGTCTGATGGACTAAAGTCAAAGTGGCAGAAAAAACAAAAGTCTGTCGTCGAGGGTTATACTGTGAATCATTTAAGATTTCCAGCAACTGAGACAGCTCCAAGAAGTGACCTTTCTCAACCATTCGGTCTGCTTCATCAATCACAAGGCACCTGTCAAGGAGAAAACACACAGTAAAAATACACTTGTGCAGCTAAATGCAAACCTGATACATTTAAGATCAACTTTTCCTGCTAAACACATAAAGGATGTTATGCATATAAAACCAAAAGGAACACCAGGTATGCTGGGGCAGCTACAGTAGTCTTCTGCATTTTTTTGAAAAATCAGGTTTTTACTACTGTCTTTAACTGACATATCTGCTCCATCAAAATAACCAATGTGCATTTCAAGAAAACACTGACACAGAAATAGGTGACATTGTGTAGTCTAAGCTATTTAATCTGTTAGTAAACCTAACCAGTATGCAGGGCTGTCCTTTCAGTATCCAGCAGTTATCTGAAAAGCCACCTTTACCTGAGTTGACGAAGATTTGAAAGATGTGGGTGTCTCTCTTTAACCAACTCCCACAGACGGCCTGGGGTTGCAATTACAATTTCTGGCTTTCGATTCAGCACACGTTCTTGCTTCTGTGCAGCCATGCCTCCTACTAGGATTGCAGTCTTAATGCCTAGAACATATAAATAACAGATTTTATTTCACTCATTTACCAGTGAATGTTTTTATATATATATTTGCTTCATGAAGTGTTTTAAACAGTCTACATTGCAACTTTCAGCAAGCATTTTGGCCAGGAAACTTCAGGGGTTTTATGTAACACGGAGCATACAGAAATGCACTCAATTTTACAGAAAGATTCTCATTATAGTTAGATGCCAGGAATTAGTGCACCGGTCTTTCAACAGCATGAAAATCCTATCCATAGCTGTTAGTTTGGTTTACACAAATTTCAGAGTCTCGTATTTTCTCCCTTATATTTGCATGGACAAACATATTCCTGTTAAGAATAAGCAGAAGCTCCTTTCAAGAATAACACTGAGAAATGCTTGTCTTGCTAAATAGCTGCTCATTTGCTATGGAATAATCCTACAAAGTATGCTCCCACCTGATTACTGATTCTTGCACAGTAGCACAGACCTCGTTAGCTTTAAGTAGATTGCAGAGGCACTAAAAGGAGTTTATCTTTGGAAGCAGACTCCACACATGGCTTATTTCACCCTATTTCTTCAAAGAATACACTGGCTCCTGGTAAACCCAATGCTACTGTGCAAGACCCTTAAAATATCCCAGCTTCCACTGATTTCTCTTCTGGACTACTTGTGAAACACTACAGCAGGTTTTTTTCCCCAAGTGAGTTTGAGGCAATAAAAAGTCCACATCAAAATATTGCCTCTCCTACTGCAGCAACTATATTATCACTTGGGCAGCAGATTTTTATACATAAATAGCACTGCTCCTATCAGAACTGTATGACATAAATTGATTATTTCAGCCTAGCAGTTAAAATAAGCCTTGTAATCAGATGCAGACTGAGGAGCACAGCAGGACATACAGACACCAAAGAAAGATGGGCTTAAAACTAAGTGTGTTGTGTTGCACTACATAACCTCTTTAATAAACAAACAATTACTGGTACTGGAGAAGTGGAGAGAATTGGGAAAAACTCGCTGTCTTCAACATGTCCTCACTCATTCACTTAACAGATGTACTGACTTCTGGTCTGGAAGGGAAAGGAAGAGGGGAGAACTGCTTTTGTCAGGCACGTTATTTAGTAACACTTCTGTGCCTTGATTGCTGCAGGAGATAAGCCAGACAATCCAGCAATGCTATCTACCCTAAATATTTATGGCCCTAACTTTTTTTTTACTAGACAGAACAAAGTTATACATATACAGTATATACAAAGATTGATATACTTGTTAAAAATGAAATTATTATTATAATATATATATAAAAAAATTTATATATAATGAAATTATTAATTATATAGAGCCTACATTACCCAAAACTAGAACAAGGTTAGCTGTTGCCACGTATCTATTACTGATTCTGTGTTGTGAGAGCATGAATCAATACCTCTTTGAAGGAAGACACATTTTAAAGCAAAATAGCTCACATTAACTGCTTACCTCCATGTGCATCTCACTGAAGAATCTCCATGCATTTCTCACACATCATGGTAAAAACTCTAACCCCTCAAAAGTTATATTAATTTTATGATTTCATGGAAGGAAGTGCAGCACACATTCTGGCTCAACACCATTGCCAAGATCCAAACAGTCTACTCTGGCTGTGGAACATGGCCTCTGGGATTTACATACCTGTAAACTTTGCAACTGCATCAATGTGGTGCTTTACTTGTACAGCTAATTCTCTTGTAGGAGTAAGGACCAGTCCTAAAAGAGGTCTGTTTTTATTGGAGCCAAGAGTGAGTGTCTCATCATTGGAATCAAATTCAACATTTTCCAGCACCTTCACACAGCCAGTTGTGAAAGATGCATCATCTTCATCTCCGCTATCTTCAGCCTGCTGATGGGTTCGTTTTTCTGCTTCATCCTCATTTTCCCATCTTGGTTCATCATGATGCTGATGGGACTCTTTAGAAACACTGTCATTTCTGGTTGTTGAGTTATTTGATTTTTGCCACTGCAGCACAGAGTGAATCATCGGAATTGCAAATGCAAGCGTTTTGCCGCTTCCTAAAAAAAAAACAAACAAGAAAAATAACACAGACTGACAAGTCATTTATTTGAAAAGATGAGAAAAGCAACAGCCAATCACACACTGTTCTTAAAACACAGCATTGTAACAGATGCAAACTCATGATCTTTAGAAGACCATAAACTTGCAGCAGTAGCATCTTTTCTCCTGTTCCCTTTATACATCTCCATTCCCCTGTTCCTGGAGAACAGGTATTTTTCCAATCTCTAGCATGTCAGGCACATTTATTTGTTCTAAAAGTGTTTTTAAAAAGCTGCAGTTGCAGTCAAGATATTTTTAAAGAACTGCATGCCCATAAGGAGAATACCATGCCCTAATTGAAAGTTCTAATCAACATTCTCCAAATAAAGGAATAGCAAATGAGGCCAAGGACAAACTGGAATGCACTTGAAGGATTAGCTTCCATCTTCAATGTATAGTCCTGTATTTACAACTTTCTAAGATACTGTATTTTTAAACACTCCACTGTTTAATCTCCTGATCTAGCACTGAGGCACATTTTTATAATCAGAACACATACATCCAATTTAAAAGAGAGAATCCACTTTGGGGAGACAGGGCATGTAAAAAGCAAGTTTAATTGCAAGAGTTCACTGTACTAACTGCAAGTTACATCCCGGTCAAATATTCCCTTCTGAACTATCTGTCAGTAATAAAGACATCAGGAAAAGCCTGGTAGCACATCCACCCCAGTTAAGCTTTTCAGATGTAGCAGTTGACTAATCATGAAAGCAGCATCCAGAGTACAAGACACTATTACACCATGCCTGTAATAGGCCACTGCTGGAAAGCAGTCCTCTGGAAATCTCATCTCAATTCCTTCCATATCAAAAAGCTGTAAAGGTTTGCCAATTCAGCAACACAGAATTTTGCCTATTTAAGGGGAGAACCTTAATATGAGTTAATAGAGATAAGCCCAGTGTCATCATCCTGACCAGTGTTGCTGCAAAGTCTCGTATCCACTTACCTTTCTGCATGGCTGGGAGTCATTTTATGACTTCTGCCTGCACTTGAAGTGGAAAAGGTTTATAACCTGTATTTAGACCACTTATACAATAGGGGTCTGGTAATACAGAATATCTGTTTTTAAGGTGAAGAGCACTGCTGATTTTGAATTAAATGTAATGCAGTTTGCTGTTGCCAATGTCAGTACTGCACCCAGACAGATTATGGCTGAGATAATCAGGACTATTCTACAGGCACTAGATTCACCCAGAAATTAAACAAATTATCACCTCACAGGACATGTTATCCTTGTAACACACAAACCACAGACACAGACAGGCATGCAAAACTAGGAGGAAGGAATATATTGGTACTACAGTTCAAGCCGATTTGTGCTCTTTTAAGCAGTTTCATATTGAATAATTTCACATCGATTTGGCTCCTTAACCAGAAACTTCACTGGTTCTACACAGTAACGAACAGCAAGGGTTAGACCCACTGCAAAAACAAGCCTTGACATTCCCATTGTCTGATCTGCACATGGATCTACTGCCATATCAAAATCTTCCCAATGTTGCTACTAGAAAAGATTAGTTATTTAATTCTTTATTAGTTCTTTAACTCTGCATATTCCTCCCTCAGGCCCAATGTTAAGAGGTGCTGCAGGATGCAGAAGAAAAGAACTAGAGAGTTTCAACCTCTCCCAACTGCAGCACCTCCTGACAGGCAGTTGTCCAGATCTCCCAGGAACATGATGATCCGATGGACTCTCTGGGGAGAATCTGGATTTCACTCATGAAAGAATAAATGAGCAAAACACATTCCTACTACCTCAGGGTTATGCAAAATTATAAAGCAACAACACAGCCTGCCAAAGACCATGCATTCCATTCTGCAGCTAGAGAGGAACTTGCTTACCAGCACTGCCAATGTAATTTTTTTGCAGTACAAAAACACCATTTAAATTTTCAGTTCCATTTTTAAAAACACTCCCTGCAGGGCTTTCTAATCTTACTGAAGCTAATAGCATCAACACAGCTTCTAATTAAAATAAAAATGCAAATGACTGCATATCTTATTAGTTACTATACCTTCTTGCTGGAGAGCAGTAAATGACTTTACAGAGAAGCAGTGAGATAAAGCAACTGGAACAAATGAAGACAGTCTAAAGGAAGCTTTTAAACCAAGGCAGCTTCCAATTGTGTTTCCTATCTCTAGGTGTTTTATGGAAAAAATGTTGCTAAAGACAAAACTTCAAAGGTATGAACTGCAAAGTTTGAGGGAACACACGTTCTGGAACTTCATAGCATTAAGTAAACAAGAAGCTGTAAAAAATTTCATGAAGGCTAGCAATTCTCAAAGCATGAGCTGAGCACAAGATGGATGTGAATCTACCTCTCAAATCATTGATGTAATAACTCACTTTAAGCAGGGAGAAGGGCTGGTGACAACAAAAAGGCAAAGCCGGGGGACAGAGCACAGGGTGGGTCCGTTCTGCTCTGAGCAGGACCTGAGTCATATTCACACTTAAAACTGTGCCCAGGGTTTATTCACTGCTCCACTCTAGAAAGAATTATCTCCACAGGAGCCTGGGAGCACATGTTTGGCTGCTGCAGAAATGACCCTGTTTGCTTATTAATTTTGCCTTTTGCAGAATATCACCTTACCATTCCCTAAACAGGAAAAGAGACTTCTGCCAAAAGCACAGAAACTCCTTGAGGTTTCAAAGCTTTGCATGCTTTGTAAAGATAGGAGTTCCCATGTTTACAAACATGTAAGTTTCAACATGTAAGTTTACAACCATGTAAGTTCCCATGCTTACAAACATGTAAGTTTCAAAGTTTTAAAACTCTACTAATACTCTGAATATACAAAAGATGAAAGCTCTTTTATAATACAGAAAAGCTGCTTCTTCTGCATATAAAATCTTGCAGCTATGGGCTACATTTTAAGGAGGGAAAGGGATGCTCCCAGCACACAGGATCGGCTGAACAGACTTGTACCTGTTTCTGCAGCACCAAGAACGTCCATATTATCCCGGATGGCAGAAGGCAAGGCTAAGGCTTGGATAGGAGTTGGAGCACTAAACCCCAGGGAGCTCAAGGCCTGCAGCACTGGCTCAGGTACAAACAGGTCTTTCCAAGCAGACACATCAGCTTTTTGATCAGCTGAGGCAGATAAAACTTCTGTTGTCCAGTTTTTGACTTTTTTAGAAGTAGCTACTGATGGAACAGCTTCCTGTGCTTGAAAATCCTTGTTTTTAGGCACCTTCTTTTTCTTCTTCTTTGGAGTGTCTCCTCTGCTTGACATGCTCTCAGTCACACGTCCACGGTCTTCACAATTAGCTTCTTCAATTATTTCATTACACTTTGCCTCTTTGTCATCAATTTCTGCTGCATTAGGAATACTGCCTTTATCTGTTTGGCTCCTCAAATCTTTGTTTTTCTTTTTCTTTTTTGGAGGAGCAACAGGTTCTTCCACCTCCTCATTGCCTTCTTCAGAAGCACTCTCAGCCTTTCTCTTCTTCTCTTTTACTTTCCCTATTTTGGAAGAACTGACTAGCTTGTACTCTGTGAGTTCCTCCAGGCACACTATATCTCGAAACTCCTCCTCAGCAAACAGATTGGGGTCGATCGGCACGCTTTTCCATTCCCCTACTACTTGAATGCCTTTTTGCTTCAATTTAAAGGAAGATCTAAATCTCCCTCCTTTTCTGGCCTTCATTTTTTACCTAAAAAAGAAACAGAGGGAGGAAAAAAAGCCTTCAAATACAAAGAATGGAGACCACATTGATATTCACGCAAACAGGAATCCATGGAATAATTATATTACTTCTGGTTTAGATAGATCAATAACATAACTTATATATAACTTCGAGCTAATCTATACAGATATATATATATATCTGTGAAAAAATGCATGTATTTTATGATAGGCTTTTCGCAAATATTAAAATGAATATTATATGTGTTGTTTTAGAAAGTAATGCTGTATTAATTCTCTTAGGTACTGTATTAAATACAGTTTTACGTTATAAAAATTGTTAAAATAGAAACCATACTATGTAAGATGCTTTGTTTAACAGAAAGGGCTTGCAGCGAGATAGCAGCCACAAGACACATAAATCTTTCAGAGAAAAAGAATGTATGGCCTTCTTACCGGAAGAAACTAACTTCTTCCCGCCTCAAAGGCGCTGTTAGGATTAAAAGGAAGAAGTTGACACTGACCAGACGGAATCCTGTGTTTGAATGGAATTTATGCATCATATATGAATATGCAACGGACTATTGTTCTTAAGGGTTAATCCTTTGTTAACGGGTGTCCTTTTTCGGGCTCGTGATGCCCAGAAAAAGGTACCCGGACGTCCGTAACTCTTTGTTTTTATTGTCTCATATTGCCTTAATTCAATTTGTCCAAATTGTTATTACTCTAATTATGTTACTATTTTTTAAACCATTTTATTACTATTAAACTTTTAAAAATTTTAAAAACAAGTGATTGGCGTTATTCAGAATAGCTAAAATATAACTTTAGCTATGGCATTACTAAATACAACCGGCAGGCCAGGCCTACTGCGTCCCTCCTGGAACACCTCCGGAGGTAAAAGCAGGACCGCTGGATAAATCCCCTCAGCGGGCCGAGCAGCGCTCCCAGCCCTGCCCGCGCCGGGAAGCCCCGGAGCCGCGGCGGGGCCCAGCACGGCCTCCGCCGCCACACGCGGGAGCTCCGGGAGCCTGGTCCCCCCGCCCCGCCCAGCGCTTACCGCGCTCAGGAGCCCCGGGACAGAGAACGACGGAGAGGGACGGAGGAACACGGAGAGGGACACAGGGACACAGAGCGGGCCCTGCCCAACCCCGGCGTTCCGCTACCGCCGCTGCCACCCGCGTGCGCCCCTGGGCGCCGCCATTGCCGTGTGACGTCACGCACCGTGTGACGTCAGTGCGCGGCGCCGGCCGGGTGCGGTGCCGGGAGGGGAGCGGGAGTCGCGGGCGGGATCCGCTCCTGGGGCGGCTCCGTGTCACCGACACTGCCGCAACACCGAGACTGGCTACTCGCGCTTGCTTGGGTGTGCGTGCGGTGCTGTTTTTAATGCCTTCTACGGGCAGAGTTGCGTGTTGTAAATAGCTGCAGGGAAGGAGCGAACGCCACCGAGGTCCCAGGAAGGGTGTTTTTGCCTCTTGTGTGATCCGTGCGCTTCGCAGCCGGGTCCTGCCGTAGGAAGAGCTCGGCATAAATTATAGTGGAAAGATTTTGTCTCTTCTAAGAGGTTGGCTGATGTTCAGAAGAGCCTCTTGCTGTGAGACGGGCAGAGTGAGTTAAAAACCAGGAGCTTTGGAGGTGATAGAGGTTGGGACAGTAGGTTCTAGTGCAATTACAACAACAGTTACAGTTATTTCTTCTACTTGGTATTTACAGGTCTTTCCTGGTTCTGTGAGAAGATGACAAAACAGAGGATTGTTTTCTCTACCTGTTTTTTTTTCTTTTTAATGTTTGAAGGCCAAGGGCAGAAATAAGCATATTAAATGTTTTCAATGACAGTTTCAGTTCCAGGTAGTCATCACTACTGACTTAGCGATGCACAATATGAGGAATTTCTCCCAATTCATATTCCATGAGCAAGGATAAAGAGCTTTTGATGCTTGGTCCTGATGTTCTGTATGAGATGAGTTTAAATCAGTGACAGTCAGGAAGTGAGTTCAGGGAGCAGGGACTCCCCTGTAATTAATTTATGATGTAGTTCTTGTAAAATATATCAGTGTAGTTTATTAATAATCTAATTATTAGAGCAGGATTAAGTGCATTTTTTGGCACTACTTAGTCTTGTTAGAATTTTTCCTGAGCTTGTCTGGGCAGAAATATGTACACACCCTTGAATTTACTTGCTTGTAAGTATGTCTTGTGATGTGCACAGTAAACATGTGTCAAATACTTAGGAATTGCCCCAAAAAGTGTAAATTACTGTTCTTCCCACACAGAAATACCAGAGCAATGTGCCTGTGGAGATGGAGACAGTGCTGCTGGTTTTGTGTGCAGAACAGACCCCAGGGAGTAAATTGCTCTTTCCGTGGCATGGAGGACACATTGCAGGAGTTTTCCTGGTGAGGGGATTTTGGCAGAGAAGGGGAGGTCAGGCTGCCAGTCAGTGTCAGGAGGGAGCAGTGTCACTTGTGCCACCAGAGCGAGCGTTGCTGCCCTGTGAGCTGAGGCAGTGACTTTGGCATGTAGCAAAACTCCCCAGGCTCAGCTCTGGGGCACTTAGAGAATTCAGTTTTTTCAGAAGACTCTCCCTCCTTGGGGTGCATGGTTTACATAGTTTACATGGCACCTTTTACAGCCATCAAACCTTGTTTATGGAGTGCTAAGGGGGAGGCAGAGATGGCCAACAGGACTCACTGACAAGAACTGGGACTGCATCCTCATGCCAGCCTTTAGGAAGGCTCCCAGCACTCTTCATGCATTCCTTCATTAAAAGTGCCTTTCCCTAAAGGTTGTTTAGATTCAAATTTGTAAGTGACAAAAAAGCTTCTTTACAATATTTTTCATTTTCTCTCTTCTTTCATTTACTGCTTGTAAGCAAGAGTAAATTTGCAGAAGCAAAAGAAATAGATTACTCTGAAATTCTGGTGTGGTTGACTTAACACTGACACTGAATAAAAATAATGAGAAAGCTTGGACAGAAGAGTTCTTACCTGTTATTCCTAGGTATAATTACATGTCCTTTCGTAGTTGTAGAATTTCCAGCTTTGTCCTGAAAGAAAGATTTATCGTGGAAATTATTTGCCAAATCATGTTGAATTATGCTTTCTAGTGTAATTGTGGACATGTTTTTATGGGAGAAAGGAGTATTCTGATTTTTTTTCTGTAAGAATTCATGTGAGCTGATTTTCTTCTTGATCAGTACTGAGCTCTATATTCTAGACTGAGGGACTGAATTGCAGGCCCTAAATCTCAATGTGAAAGAAAGCCTGTTTGTAATGAGCAGTAGCTTCAGAACAGCCTGCACAGACATGGTCACTTTCTCTGGCTGAGTTGCTTGGAAATGGGATAACCAAGGGAATGAAACATTTGCTCAGTATTAGAGTAACAATAATCTTGCTAAGCCTTTGTAGCATTAATCTTTCTGAGTCTTTGTGATCTGACAGAGGCCCAGCTTTGCTATATTGTGACAAGGCTTTGTCAATGAGAAGTTCACCTTCGTGTCTAACAGAGAGTCAGCTGTTAAATTCCTGGTAAATACAATTCCATTATCAACAGTGCAGAGTGAGTTCTTAGTAAAACTATAAATGGCAAATGAAACAGGTCTGCTTTACCCCCCTAGGGCTTCTTTAGATCAACAGTTATTTAAGTACCAGGAAACTGTGAATTGAAGATAATAATCTGTATTAATAAGTCATTGGTTTGCATAACTCATGTCAGCACATGCATATTTTGTTATTTTATCAATAGTTTCCAAGGTATTTAAGCCAGTATGTCTGAGAGCCCAAGAGAACTTGAAGGGTTTGATGTCCTCATGACAGAACTTTACCTGGTAACAGATCCTGTTCTTCCCAGCTGTAAATTTACATTTCTGCAGATAGTAGCCCAGGGATGGTGGTTTGGTCCCTACTGTGCAGTATTACATAACAGATATTAAATGTTTTTTCAGTTAATATTTTGATTTTTTATAAAATATGGAAGAATTCTCCTAAGGAAGTGTAAGCCAGAGAATGTTTTGACCAGTACCTTTAATTTTGGGATTCGTGTAGCTGAATTCAGCACCAGGAACAGTTGAATGTGCATGTCAGCAACTGATGTAGGCTTTCACTTAGTAATCAAATTCTTTGGTTTCTCTCCCCCTTTTTTTTTTTTTGTCTCTTGCAGGAATGTCAGTATGTGCTTAATTACTGATTTTGATAGCTGTTTCTGCTACCAAAGGAATGTCACAGTAGTGTGATTTATATTAATACTCACAGTGCTCTGTGCACCTGAAGGACATGCAGCTGCTGGCCAGTGGGGGACCTGATGCCTCCTGTGCCTTGCAGACTGTAAAATTTGCTCTTCTCTCTTTTCTGTCATGCAGCCAGATGAGGCTTGTTGTCCTGGTCCTGAAGAGGCAAGGTAAAGCCTTGGTTCTTGGGCTTAAGGCCTTTGTTGTCATTTTCAGAAGTTCTGGAATACTGTTCTAGGACTGACAAGATTTTATGGCATAGCACTATGGAAAAAATAACTCTCTATTGTTAAACCTCGTTTGAAAATATATATTCCTTTGCCTGTGCTGCCTTTTTTTCCTTTTTCTCTGTTTGTTCTTCCAACTTCACAAGTGCATTTCTTACTTTTGTCAAGCATTATGCTCTCCTTCAGAGAGTGTGTTCATAAAGCCAGCAGAACAAGATAATCTGTAAGGATGAGATTTAAGAGTACTGGCATGTTTAACTCTACTTCTAGTAGCAAAGACTTCTTCAAGTACAGATTTATCAAAGTGAAGATTTTTCTGGTGATTGAAGAATAGCAAAGACAACTCCATTTAATATGAGAGAAACATTTGGAACGGTTGCAATTGCAGTCAAATGCAGTAGATACTTCAGAATGTATCTTCAAGGGAAAAATGCTAAAGGAAGTTATGAAGATAACAGGAAATTAAATAAAAGTCAATATTGGTTAACCGAGGGGAAATGGAAAATCAGGCCATGTCCCTTAAGAGGCTAACCGGTTTTCTGGGCAGAGAAAAAAAGTGCATGTAATCTTGGACAACCTCAAAATATTTTTATTAGGGAAAAAAGGAATAGGACAGAACTTCAAGGGGAATGAAGTTGGCTAAAGAGGAAGGGAAATGTGTGTTTCCTTTGGGGTAGCACATTGGTGTGTATATTGATAGATTAACCTATCAGCTATATGGAGTTTGCTTGAGTTTCTTAAAGTCTTGTGCACTAATCTTATTTAACGAGTAAGTGTTATACAGTATTAAATTTGCTGATGACACAGTTATTAATACAGAGGGGAATTATGATATCAAGGCCGATTGAAAGGACCTTGAGGACCAGTATAATTGGATGAATTGTATTATCCAAAGTACAGCACTATTCAGCTAAAGTAAGTCCTGAGAATGTATATCATTCAATAAGATGGGACTTAATTAATTTTAGGTTACTGTGGTTGACAGTAGTAATTGACCACAAGATTAACTGTGAGCTGCCAATGCAATATATTTGGTAAACTAACTCCTGTACAAATATTCATTCTTTGCAAAAGGCATTATTTCCCAGATATTTTTAATTTTCAATACTATATTCTGATCACCTTAATTCAACACTGTTGAAGTCAAACTGCAGCAGATGCCAAGGGATCTGCTAGGGTGGGCAGGAGAATGAAGAGGCTGTTTTAGGACTGAAAACTAAATTCTGAGTTTAGCTGGTTTAATCCAGGATGAGAGCAGATATGACTGCAGTCTTTACATACCAGGAAAGGAAGAATAAAGTAAAGGACACTAATGTAGGAAAAAACTTGGTAAACTGACCAACAGTACTTTTATGTAGGAAATTTTAAGTTTCTATGACAACTAATGAGTAAAGAATACTTGAAGACAAAAAGTTGTTAGTTTTAATATAATATTTGACATGAGTGTGACAGTGTTCATGGTTGTCGTAGCAAGGAACTGGACTCATCAGCTTCCTTCTATGCATATAGCAGAGCCAGTTTTTACAACAGAAAATCATTAATTTAAACTTTGTAAAGTAGTTGGGTATTAGGTCCTACTGCCAGTAAAAAATTCATACAGGTAGCTGGAAGATTTGAAGAAAAACAACACTTTCTGTTTTCTCTGTTGTTATTCTATCTTTTTGCATGTGCTTTTAACTGCTTTTGGACAGAGGGCAGCAGATTAGACACTGTAGGAGCACATTTTTCAGAGAAAGGGTGAGCACAATGACTGTGATCTTGCAGATTTTATATGTTACATAAAAATAAATTCAAGGATCTTTTCTGTGTTCTTGTAAAACAATCTATTTGATTTTTTAGATATTTTTGGAGGGAACTAAGTTACAAGAAAGATTATGGGAGACCAGGCTACAGATGAAAGCACATGGAACACAATTCAGTGCTTTTCCCTTTATAACCCATTTATTTATATAGCTGTTACAATGAGATGACCAAAATGGCAAAAGAACAATCAAAATTTTTCTGCAAATGACAATAGTGAAATGAAGCAACAGTTTCTTAGCAACAAACTGTAAAATACACTAAATAATATCTTTTTCCTAGTGAGGTTTGTGTGTGCTACATTCCAAGCAGTGTTCTGAAGTAGATTAATATTTTTGACCATGTTTCTTTTACATTATTCTTGTACAGGTTTGCCTTGACACGGAGATTTCCTGAAGAGCCACTGTTCATGGCTACATTTTTACTTGGAGTACAAATAGAATAAAAACAACCTTGTTTTGTAAGGCTAAGGGATTAGACTGAACATCAAAATTGCATTTTTTAAGAGTCTGGTGGACTGTAAAAACCAATTTCAGTCAGAGGTCACTCATTTGGAAATGGTGAGCAACAGCTGCTGCAGCTTTGGCTGTCTCTGAGTGGTGGTGAACAGACAAAATTCTGAACTGAACTTCTGCACAGTTCAGGTGCTGAGTCCTGAGCAGAATTGTAATTACACAGTGCATAACCTACATTGTGTGCATTATGAAGTGGTATTTATTTTTTCTTTGGACTGTTAAATTAGGTAAAATGAGAAATGAAGAATGATTTTGGTTTTTTGGGTTTTTATTTTTTTCCCCAACATAACTAAAAAATAATTTGCTGAATTTTTCCTTCTTTTTTGGTTTGGCTATTGCATGAGAAATTCTGACTCTTAATCAGGAGCACACACCTTTTGCCTGAAAGCATTTCTTGGCATGTCTTTCTGTATCCCCCAAACCAGTTCCTCAGCTCCTTCATATTTCAGCTGATTCAGGCATTGCAATGCATTCTGAGACCTCACAAGTTTTCAATTTCTCTGTGAATAGTTTAATTTACTGGTAGATTCTTTTGGTACATGTAACAGGTACGGTAAGAAAAACAGCATTTTCAGAGCAGTTTCCAGAAGGCAGACACCTCACTGCTGGGTAGCAAAGAGAGCTGTGCATCTGTCCAACCTGAGAAATCACTTCACCCCAGAATCCTGAGGTAAAGTCAGAGTACCTGAAGAATCCTTCAGTTACAAAGTCCTTCTATGTATGTTGTCTTTTTTTTATTTTTAGTTTTTATCTTCACCTGCATTGAATTTAGAGCTCATTGCTTTAGAAGGCAGGAATAACACTCTCTCTCTTCTTCCACTAGGTATGGGTGCCACTTTCCCAGGTGCACTGCAGTTGTCTTCCTCAAGAAAGGATTATTTGAAATCAGCCTGGTACTGTCTTTCCAAGGTTACACAGCCCCTGTGTTAAAATGAAGGCTCCAATTCAGTCTGGACTTCATTAAAGCAGCATGAAATAGCTGTTGATTTTAATACAATAGCTATGACAACGTTGGAATGAAGCTGAGAGTAGAGTTTTATTTGAGAGAAGAGAGGAGTGGAAAAGGGAGGAGCTGAAAGCAGCAGCACTGGAAGGGAAGTCATACATGACTTTAGTCACAGATGAGAATGAGAGACCACTTGCCTGCAGGTTTATTATCAGAGGGGATTCATTTTTGTGTATGTGGTTTTGGAACAAAATACGCAAGCTTTATGTTTTCTGTCAAATGTATGGTTCAAAATATGATATATTTAATCTAATTCCTTCTGTGTTCTTTATTCTAGTCCAGTACTATATTTAGTGGAAAAAAAAATCTTTTTTCTTAATTCTGTTTTTCATATTTCCAGGATATTTGTAGATATCTTTGACATATCTACAGATTTTAAAGTTAATGGGAATCATGTCTGCTCAGTGTTTCCTGGACTGAGTTAGAAGGACAGTTTTTTAAAGGCAGTAAGAAAGAGATGTTTTTCTAAATGTTTACACATTTATAAAAAACTCTCTTCCTTAGTGGCTTACAAAGTTTATAATAAATGTTATAAAATGTAACATGAGTAATCAGCCTAATTGCATATTTAAACTCTGTATTATTCAGTCAATAAAACTGAATTCTGGAATTCCTTGTTTGAAAACTTCATTGAGTTACTAGTTCAAGGCATTCAGAAGAAAATACCTTTGATTTCAGACGATATCTATGACTCATGAGAACTACTTGCAAGGTGAAATAACCACAGATTGGCTGTGAAAGAACTTGCAAAAAGATTTTCCTAACTGTGTTTGGGATTTCAGTATGTTTTCCTAATACTTACCACTGGCAGAAGACTGCATGCCAGGATTTTATATTTAAGGAGGGAACATTGTCTAAAACTTGTTTTTTATTTCCTCTCATAGAGCTAGTTCCTTACCTACTCTAAGAGGACTTAGGTTCAGTTACAGCTATTGTATTTTCTGTCTAATGATGCTCCCTGGTTAAAAAGATTTTGGAAAGGAGATGTTCAAAAAAGTGTTTCTTATTTTGATTCATCATCATACCTTGAAAATGCCAAATGGTTTTGGTTTGCTATTACATAATACTTTAATTACTTATATGTACATTGGATTAGATTTTTCTGCTAATAATTCTGTTGTACATTTGAAATTAATGAAGATCCTCTAATTTTTAATGTTTTACTGGTTTGTCCAAGCACAGGATTTGGCCTAACTGGTAGGCAGAAAAGTGACACATAGGGGACAATGTTTATTTTTTGCTAGATAAAAGCTGAGGTACTTACTTGCCAGTCATAGAATAAAAATTAATACAATTCTGGGCAATATACTACATAGTATCCTATTATATTTACAATTTCTGGAATTACCTCTAATCTTTTATCAGCGAAACTGACTTGGTCACATGGGCATTTCCCAAGGATAAAAAACAATTGCACCTCTTCAAACCAGCCCTTGTGAAATATTTACAGCTTTTTTAATTCCTGGTCTGAGTGTGACTGATGTGCTCATGTAACCATTGCAAAGGCCACTGTCTAGAGGTCTGGAGAATTACTTATGTCAGTAAATGCTGAGTCTAACTCTGTATGATAATTCTTGTCCTGCATGCATTTTGCATCACTTACGCACTCCAAAAGAAGCTCTCTTACTAAGTTTTTAAAGATTATCCATGCTTATTTGTATATGAATCAGAGGTAATTAGCATACTTTTATTTTGAAAAAAGTACTCTCCCTTTAGCCCCCAAGGCAATCCACATTTGTGAGCCAAAATGGTAAAGGCATCCAAGGCCTAACTGCATTCGTCAGGCAAACTATTCCTATTGGAATCTGTGCTGCTGCTGTGAGTGTGAGTGGTGCATAACCTGGGTCTAGAATGCAAAAGGTGAGGACTAAGAATTTATGAAGAGTATAAGTCATGTCTTCGTCAGAGTTTCACAGTTTACTGTCGAAGAAGTATTTTTTTGTCCTTTTAACTTATATGAATTAATATAATTCATTGGGGCAGGAACCTGGTTTGGACTTTTCATTAAAAACAGCACTGTTTTCAGTTTCCCCGGTGTAATTTAATTTGACACAGCGGTGAGACAGGCGACACTGGTGGGGTTCCCCAGCCCCGGCGCCCCTCAGGGGGCAGGAGGGGTCGAGGAGGCCGCGGCGCTGCCGCTGTGTGAGGGAAAGCTCCCGGAGCCGCACGGCGGCCGGGCAGCCCCGCCGGGCCGGGCGCTGAGGGGGCCGGGCAGCCCCGCCGGGCCGGGCGCTGAGGGGGCCGCGCCTCCGCGCGTTCCGGCGCTGCCGCGCCCGGCGCTGCCGTGCCGTGCCCGTGGAGGCCGCGGTAGCGCCGCGTTGCCCCGGAGACCGGCTCGGCGGCGCTGGGGCTGCCCCGGCCGGGGGCTGCGGCGCTCACCCGGGGAGGGAGGCGAGGGGCTGCGCCGCGGGACGGGGGCGGGGAGCGTCACTGCACCACAGCGACCGTCCCTCCTCCCGGGGCGGGCGGGGAGGCGGCACGCGGGCACCGCGGCGAGGCTGTTTCGCTCCGCTCCGCTCCTCTCCTCTCCTCACCCTGCCCTGCCCTGCCCTCCTGCCCCGCCGCTGAGGAGCGAGCCCGCGGCCGGGGGCTCCGGCCCCTCTGACGCCCGGGGTCACCGCGGTCCCCGCGCCCTCGCTGCGGACGGGGGTGGCCAGCGACGAGGGCAAACTTGGCTCGAAACTCCCGCCCGCCGAGGCAGCACAGCAGCGGCCGCGGGGGCTCTCGGGGCTGCGGGCGCTGGCCCCGCCGCCCGGCCGCCCGGGCGGAGCGGAAAGTTTGCCGGCAGGAGGCCGGGCGGCGGTGGCGGTCGGCGGCGCTGCCGCAGTGTGCGCGCCCAGCCGGGGCCGCTGCCGGCCGCCGGAGCGCCCCGGGGCTTCGCTCCTGCCGCCCGCGCTGCGATGTGAGGCTCGGGGACAGCGACGGCTGCCGAAGGCTTTAGTTATTACATGCGCCCAGTAATCTTCTCCAAAATGGATTTTAGTCATAGCAGTCTTTTTGGATACATAGAAGACCTGCAGGAACTAACTATTATAGAGAGGCCAGTACGCAGGAGCCTGAAGGTATATATACCTCGAAAAAGAACGGTGCTTTAAAATCCATTTTAAATTGGGTCTGTTTTAATTATGCACAGATAAGTGAATAGACCGTTTTTCTAGCGTTTGTTTGGGTTTGTTTATTTGAACAGCACCAGGATATGAAACATTGTTCTCAGTCATTTTGTAATAAACATTCTGTATAGCAGGGATTTGATGTTTTCAGTATAAAAATATTAAGATGGGAACAAATAGATTAGCTTGGGTCTTTAGATTAAATTATATGCAACTTGTTTAATAGTGATAGTGTCTGACTTGAAATTGTACTTCTCTGCCGTTCCGTCTTTTCCTGGTGCAAGATTTATGTGATTGAATTTGAAATGTTGGCTGGAGGTTCATGAATAAATTCAGATTACTCATGAAACTATCCCTGTATGTGTGGGGAGAAACAGGTTGTTTTAAGATTGAAACAGTGAAGTGGTCAGGCATTGTAAACTCATAATCTCTGTTTCACACTTGACAGACACCAGAAGAAATAGAAAGATTGACAGTTGATGAAGAACTCAGTGATATTGAAAGGGCTGTTTATCTACTCAGGTATTTCCTAAAATGTTGCTGTGAAACATTGCTGACCATTGTGTTTACATACAGCTTTTTTAGTGTTTTACTCTTCACTCCTTTAATTTTCTGTCTATTAGTAGTTCTTTTGCCTTCAACTTATGTTAAGCATATAGGCAAGATGAAAATAGGTATTGTAATTCACAAAAAAATCACCCTATAAAGGGGTGTCTGTGTACATGTATAAGAATTTCTGATCTTTTAATATGTTCCTCATCAGCACAGAGTTGTACTTAATCATCTTTCCCCCTGTAGTTGATTTTGCAGGATTCCCTGAGTGTCAATGTTATTAATACCACTAATTTAGGGAGTTCATACTCACTCCAAGCAAATATTCACTCATGGGCAGTTAACACAGGCTGGTTACAGAGCTGCTCTAGCCTCTTGTGTGGGTTTGGACTTTCAGAAGAGAAAACTTGAGACATTACTTCTATAGTCCTTAGAAATAACTGTAGAAAATACTGTGTTAATACTTCCCTCTGTTCTGGTTTTCATCATCCTACCTCCCCCTTTTTGTTGAAAATATTTATTTGCAGATATTTGAATAACTTAAATTTGGTAGTTTAAAGTATGGATCTTTCAACTACTGTGTAAGTCATCTTTGAGAGTACAAATGTTTGGGGGGATTTTGAGTTGAATATGCATTTTTAAACAATACCTAGTAATTGGAGAACCAGCTGCAGCTCCCTCTCAGTTTGCTTATTCTGCTATTTTAAGTGCTTTTCTAGTCTAAGCCTGTGCTCAGTATTTAGAGTAGATATTCTTGGTGATACAGTTTTCTCTTTTTGGGGTGCATGGCAGTATTTGTAAGTAATAATTTTTGACTGCTGATACTGCTTTTGATACTGACTACTGAAATTTATTAAATAGAGACTTTTAAAACTTGCTTTGCTCTTAGTTGCTGTAATCAAAGCAGTCTGTTGACTGCAGGGAAATTCAGAGGAAAGTGTTTGCATGTGGTACATATCGCTGAAAGGATATGTATCAATTCTGGGTTTTACCTCACAACAACCAGCATAGATTATTTTTTTCTTTTCCAGTGTGTAGCAAATTTCTTTGCTTCTTTTCCACTTAAAAATCCATGTTTCCAGCATATATGTCTTAACTAGATAATTGCCTTTTTAAATGGCATTCATAGCTTTCATCTTACCAATTGCTTTTCAACTTTGCCTTGACCTTCTCCTGACATCTTTATATGATTTTCTCTACTCCAGCAGCTGTTTGAGATATAACATTCTTTTTCTTTTAAGGAAGTGTTAATTTTTCCCTCTGCATTGTTCTCATTGCTGAAAGGAACCTTCAGCTCTGCTTGATATGGCTTTTGTAATCTGGCCTTACTGTGCATGTATGTTAATACAGTCATCCAGTGGAAGCCGTTGCTGTTGAATAGCATGTTGCTGTCCTTGTACTGAGTGGAGTAAAAGCAGAGTTGAAAAGCTGCCTGTAACCTAGTAGTACCTTTTATATAATGTACAAGAGTATGTACTTTTGGCTTGTCAGGAATTTTTCATCTGTTTTAATATAATATACCTGCCTATTGCGGTTTGATAGTAATGCCAGTCCATTCTTCCTGGGCCTCATTTTCTCACAAAAATGCATTATTCACTGTCCTTCAGGTTGTTCCTTATGTAGGACTAACCTTGATCTTATGCAAAAAAGCCACTGCCTTTTCTGAAATCTGTCTATAGAAATAGCATTACTGAGGTTGAAACAAATTGTTAAGGACACCTCTGTTTTTTCCCATTTGGAAAGGATTGTGTTATCTCCACATGCATTAAAATATACAAGAACAATAATACAAAGCAGATCTCTCATCTTAAATATCTACAGGTGACATCAGAATACTACTTTTGTCATAATGGTTTTTGTATTGTCATTTACTTTTTGCACCCTAATCTGCAAGTTGAAGATTTTAAATTTACTGAGGTGAGTATCTTCAGGGTTGCTTGTACAGTGCAATGGAGCTGATTAATAATGGGTAAAAGCTTTGTATGCTACAGCAAAGCTAATGTTTACTAGTGATTTTCATTAGCTGGAATTTTCTATTCCAGCTAATATTTACTAGTGATTTTCCGGGAAAGTTCAGAAAGAGTCTTCATGTTTTAAAGGCTTTCATTCTGAACAAAAAAACTCAACTAGTTTCTTCTCTTTTCACATCCTTTCCATCTAAAACCTGCCTCCAGCTTTTCCTTCCCACTCTTGAGCTTCAATTTCCTTATATGCAGAGTTGTTGTATGTTTGTTAGATACTTGTTTTTAGAAGATTTCTGTTCCTGAACTCTTTTACTATAGTAGTCTGAAAATGGGTACATTGAGATCTAAGTTGGAGAGCATAGATTTTCTTTTTTTTCCCCAGTGACTTGATTCTTGCTTACTGTATATATGAGAAGGTATTAATGTTCCAACTTTCAGAGTTTCATCAGTTATTCTTCTCTTTTCACTTCTTGTGTTCTTTGCTTCTTATTTGCCAGTAGTACCATACAGTTTCTGGTGTGAACTTTTACTTGATACTGTAAAGTTAATTGCTTTACTCATCCAGTGTGTATTTGTGACCATCTAATGATTATTTTGTATTTCCACAGTGTCTTGTCTGTGTCTAGCCCTGATGTATGGTCACAGATTTTGTAAATTTCGGTTCATTGTGTTCTCTTAAGTGTGATGTAATTATATACCTACAAATGTTTTAACATGTGGTGAGTGCATTGATAGATTGATCTTATGTGAGATCTCAGGTCCATAGTGACATAATTTCATTGCAATTGTTTTTTGGCTGTTGCCTATCATAATTTGGTTTCACATTCTAAAGTGATAATTGTAATTTTGATAATCCTGAAAAGATAGTCTCTCTCTCATTATTATTGCTAGTGAATGTCTTTGCTTTCAGTCTCCCCTTTTCTGCTAGTTCTGTTTTTCAGATAACTGTGTAATGAGATAGATTGATAAGAAGATCTAGGTAAAGTTGATAATTTCTAGTTGCATTAATTGTCAGGTAAATCAGCTCTTTGATTTACTACATCATGTGGATTTAGAAACAGTTCTGCAAGCAAAAGGAGAGGCTGTAGCAGCTCTCCTGGTGGCTAGGGTTACTTTAATATGACTTTAGTGTACATATTAGTGTAAGTGAATTTCTGCTTTAAACCGCTGATGCCCAGAATACTCAGTTTTAATTAGGTAACATTCTGCAATTAGACTGAGCAAGTTCTAATTTAATAAGAATGTGGTAACAAAGTGGACTGTAATTTATTTTAATCTCATTTAACCTTGATTCTGGTAGATGAACCGGGCTTCCTTAGACCAGACTGTCAGGGATGTTTATGAACTTCTCATTGAAACCAAATGGGTTTAGGGACTTAGGGAGGGAGAGGCATTTGAGTGTCTCAGATCTATGTATTAGAACTTCAGCTTGTGTGTTTGGTGGTTTCTGGAGCCTCTAACAGGAACCACAGAAGAGTTGTATTCTGTGTGTACTTTGCATGATGCTGGCCCAGCAGAAGAACAAAGACAGCAGAACAGCTGTGTGTCTCAGCCGGGTCAGTGTCAAGATTGATGGCGGATCATAAAACCATCAGCAGATTAAGAGGAGCTGCTGGAACACATTGAAGCAACTGAATAGTTTGCATTCCACCTCAGGGCATCATGACCTCTACCAGGACAGTGGCAATAAGCAGCTTGGGGACAATAATTTTTATTCCTGCTGTGAATTTTTGCCTGTAACTAGTTTTTCCATGTTTTCTGATGCTTGATTGGTGTTATTACTTATATTGATTTGTCTTACTGTAGCTCACTCTCTTATGGTATACAGCCCAAAGTATGCTTTGCCTGATGAGAATCTGGTTCTGAATGCTTACTGGCGTAGGCACTGCAGGGTAGTTTGTTTTCTGAGGACTTTTCTGATAGATTTCTCTAGGGCTTTTGCATTGTTGTGTGTACTGTATGATTTTTGATTTTGTATTCAGCTACTTTTTTTTTTTCATTTGTGCCTGCTTAGTCTTAAAACTTCCAGACCTTGACATTTGTGTCTTACTCAAAATAACGTAATAATGAGTTATCAAGATGGAAAATTGAATTATTCACCCTTTTAGGAACAAAACCATTGTTTTTGGAGAGATCCTATCTATCAGTGTAGAAAGCAACACAATCCCTTTCTAAAACATTTAACACAGTTCTTGAAGACACAATAGATACTCTGTCTAGACTGGAAAGAATTCAATGCCTCTAAAGTTACGGTGACTTAAAAAGGCCACAGCAACAAGAAGAAAAGGTAATTATATGTACTTGATTGTACAAGCTATCCTTGATTAGCTAGAGCATTCTCAAATTCTAAACATCTTTTAATGCATTATATGTTGTTGATTGTGAATGTCAAAGCCACTACTATTTAAAAGCTTGTGGATGTTTTTTTTTGGTCTGGTTTTTAGTGATGGTGTTAATTTTGGAAAATTTAATTTTTCTGTAGGTTCAGGCAAATCACTTAAAAATAATTTGATTTTAAACGAAAGCTTTCATTTACATGTAACTTTAGGAGCTGATTTTCTGCATACTATCAATTTTTTTTGGTGTGTTACATAATCATGAAAACTTGCCATTCTATTCCTGTTATACAGTTTATGGTTCTAATGGTATGCTAAATGATCCAGCTGTAATGCTCAGCATATTGGCAAATAGTTCTTCCATCTCTCCTGTCAAGCTGTAAATATCAATGTAAAAAGTATTTTTTCATTTTCCCCATCCTTTATTTTTCAAATTGCAACTTAAGTTTTATAAAAGTTCCATTCTGATTCACTTAATTGGACAGATGAACAATTTGTTTGATCTTAAATGTGTTATGGAAATAAACTAATGAGTATAATATTGCGTCTTTCACCTTAAAGTAAAAGGTGCACCTGTAGACTCCTAAAGTGTTGCTAAGTCACATACCTTTATTTAAATTTAGCTTGGTGCAAATACTTCTGTTAATCATATATTTGCTGAGTTTAAACTGCAGCTGAGGAGCCAGCTGTGAATATACAGAGCAGAGTTACTGTAGTGCATTGAGAAGCATTGAAAAAAAAGGAGAGAGAAAAATTTCAGGTTTCTTTCTCAGGCTACAGTGCAGGAAGATGGCAATGCCAGTCCTCTCCCTGTTCTAGTGTTTGAACTATGTTTGCCCTTTTGTCTGCACAGCACACTAGGGACTTGACCTGAGGCAAATCCTGGAAATGATGGTTAAACTGATCAATTGTGTGGTCCAGGACTTTGTATACTTTAAAGAAGCCCTGTGCCAGCGCAAAGGAATTGAATAGCAGCATGGGAACAATGCTTGGGAGGGGGTGAAATGCCTGAAACTTTGACTGGCTTATGGTATTTATGAAGTTAGGGTTTCCTGGTGTCTGGTTTCATAGTCAAGTTAAGCTGGAAGAAGCTTTCCTGATATTAGAGAGAAGCTCACCTCTCCTTTCATTATGTGACTGCATGGTACTGATAACTTTTGTGTTCCAGCACTGATGCTATTGTAGCCCTGCAATCTCAGTCAGATTAGGGAATACATTTTAATTCTAACAAAATATTCAGATGGTTTGTTCCAGCAAAGTGTGGAACAAAATGCAACTGCTCGTGCTGCTATAAATGGGAATGTAAACAAGAAGTCACAGCTGATACATGGCTCTGCTGCCAATAGTAAACCAGATTTAGTTTTTGTTACTCTAATTTTGAATGTATACTTTGGATCTGTGAAGTACTGGTTGAAATGAGCAGAGGATAGAAAGTATCAGCTGTTTGTTGTATAACAAGGCCTTTGACATAAAATGGACTTAAAGAATCATGAAAGTTGTAAAAGACCTCTGAGGTCATTGGGTCCAAGCTTTGACTAAACACCACCATGTCAAATAAACTATAGCACTAAGTGCAATACCCAGTCATTTTTGAACAATTCCAGAGATGGAGAATCCACTGCTGCTCTGAGCAGCCTTAACTAAGGAAAATTCTTCTTGATCTTCAACTTGCACATCCCCTGACACAGCTTGAGGCCATTTCCTTTCATCCTGCCACTTGGTGCCTGAGAGAAGAGTCTGATCCCCACCTGGCTCCAAACCCCTTTCAGGTGGGTGTGGAAAATAATACAAAAGAGTAATCCTCTTCTCCTGGCTAAACACCCCCAGCTCCCTCAGCTGCTCCTCACAAGTCTTGTGTTCTGGACCCTTCCCCAGCTCTGTTGCCCTCAATGCTCCAGCCCCTCAATGTCTTTATTGTCATGAGGGGCCCAGAGCTGAACACAGCATTTGAGGTGTGGCCTCACCAGTGCTGAGTACAGGGGGACAATCCCTGTCCTGGTGGCCACACCATTGCTGGCACAGGCCAGAATGGCATTGGCCTTCTTGGCCACCTGGGCACAGCTGGGTCGTGTTCAGCTGCTGTCAACCTGCAGTCCCAGGTCCTTTTGCACCAGGCAGCTTTGCAGCCACTCTGCCCCAGCCTGTCGTGCTGTGTGGGGTTGCTGTGAGCCCAGTGCAGAACCTGACCCTTGGACTTGTTGAACCCCATACCACTGGCCTCAGCCCATGGATCCAGCTTGTCCAGATCTCCCTGCAGAACCTTCCTACCCTCCAGCATACTGACATTCCCACCAAACTTGATGTCATCTGCAAACTGACCGAGGGTGCCCTTGATCCCCTTGTCCAGACCATTGATGAAGTTGTCAAACAGGGCTGTCGCCAACACTGAGCTTTGGGGAGCACCACTAGTGATCATCTGCCAACTGAGTGCAGCACCATTCACTCCTCTCTCTGCATCCAGCCTTCCAAGAGCTTTTTAACCCACCCAACAGCACTCCCATCCGAGTGGTAGCTGTCAGCTTCTCCAGGAGAAAGATGTGGCAAACAGTGTCAAAGGCACACACCCTACACCACCCCTGCATGGTTCACCGGGTCATGAAAGGGAGATCAGCTCTGCGTGAGATTTGGAAGTCTGCCTGAGCTGTGATGTGTGAGACCAGGTAGCTCTTCCTTATGTGTTGTCAAATTCTTCTCTGGAGATGTCAATTATATTTGTGTTTCAGAGCATCTTTGCTCATGACATAAGGAGAAACTAGATGTATTTTTGAATATCAAACACAGTTGAAAAATATGTGGGTTTTTTTAACTTCTAAAAATTGTTCTGTTGTCCTAGGAAAACCTTATCATCCTCTCCTAGAAATGTTTGACATAGGAATATCCAGGAAACTATTTCCCATATTTCTTTCTTTCTACAATGATGGATCCCATACATAAGTAGCCTGTTGCCCAGCAGGAGAGTGTTTCTTTTCTTTTTGTTTGGATGGGCACTGGCATTTAATGAATAGGTTTAACAGTTGCACAGTTCATTTTTGATGTCACATAATTAATGTATAAATATCATAATTCTTCTTTATATACCTTCCTTAGAAATTGCCAAGTGTTTACAAAAAACCATTTTGTGTGCATAAGGAGCTTTTATCCTCATGCTTGCTCAATAATACTAATTTAAATTTTATCATTTGCCTGCCTTGGCAAGAGATAATAATATTGGACTAGTTTTTGTCAGGTCCTGGAAATGAAGATGTAGATGGGAAAGTGTAATATTTTGTGTTAGAATACATCAAAGGTACAGACTCTTCAAAGAGTAGATCAAGCTGTCCATTTTTGGCCAGTCTGAATATGCTTTCACATGATAGTACAATGTAAAATAATGACTGTTGTATCCTAGTGACCAAAACACAAATCTCTAGTCAATTTATACAGAATGGCTGGGGTCAGAAGGGATCAAAGGTCGTTTAATTCCATCCCCCTGCCATGGGCAGAGACAGCTTCAGCTAGGCCACTTTGCTCCAGGCCCCATCCAACGTGGCTGTAGGTGCTTCCAGAGTTGGGAACTCTGGGCAATCTCTTCCAGTGCCCCTCCACCCTCACAGTAAAAAATTTCTTCCTAATACTCAATTTAAACCTACTCTCAGTTTGAAGTTATCTCTGTTTGTCCTATTGCTACATGCCCTTTTAAGAAGTCTTTTTTTAGCTTTCCTGTAGGACACCTTTAGGTACTGTAAGGCTTCTCTAAGAGGCTGCTCTCTTCTCCAGGCTGAACAACCCCAATTCTCTAAGCCTTTCCTCACAGGAGAAGCCCTCCGTCCCTTCAGTTGTCTTTGTGCCCCTCCTCTGGACAAGGTCTTTGTTACCCTTCTTCAAAAACGCTGATGTCCTTTCTCTGCTGAGGAAACCTGACCCTGCACTCCAGGTTGGGTCTCATCTGAGCAGGGTACAGAGTCACGTTGCCTTGCTGGTCACACTGCTTTGGATGCACCCCAGGAGACAGTTTGCTTTCTGGGCTGCTGCATAGTGAGTGTAGCCAGCTCGTATCCAGCCTCTCTCCCACAAACACCCCCAAATCTTTCCCAGCAGGGCTGCTCTGATCTGTTCATCCCCTGGCCTGTGTTGATACCAGGGTTTGCTCTGACCCAAGTGTAGCACCTTACCCTTGGTCTTGTTAAACTTCATGATGTTATAGCAAAGCTCAGCTTGGTGTTGGTGGCAGTCTTGCTGAGGCAGCACTCAGTCCTGTTGTCTGTACCATTAGTGAAGATACTGAATGACACTGGTCCCAATATGGACCTCTCAGGGACACCACTCATCATTGATGTCCATCGAGCCAATGACCACTATCCTCTAAATGTGAACATCCCACTGATTGCTTATTTACTGAGCATGTCATTCTTGCAAATTCCTTCTAGTGTTTTGAGGACTGCTTTATTGTAGGCATTGGAAACGCTTCACATGTCATGATGTGATGCTTCCGTGGCCCTGCACTCTGATTCCATATGTTGCTAGCACAAAGAAGAGACAGGAGTTAGTACTGATTCAGCTGCTCTTTCCCTTATAGCAGGTTAGTAGCATGCATCACTACCTGTCCCAAAACATCTGAGTACTCTTGAGACTCTTCAGAGAGTGGCTCTTAGTGCTCATATGCTTGTACACCCTGTATTTTTGCATTCAAGGCTGTTTAAAAGCTTTTCTGAATCTCTGCAAAGCAAGGTAGATGGAACTCCATTATATATTGGTTCATATTTCTACACTGTAAACTTTATGTGAAGTTGTTTTACTGAGGTGAAATTCTGATTGTAATTTTAGGACTTCAGGAACTAGGACTGCAGTCTTGGGCCTGTATCTGTGCCTTTGCAGATATGCTATGACACAAGAATTTGGAACAAGACAAGACATAGCTTTGTTGAGATTTCAAATTAATCCTGCTCTCTGGGGTAAACTTGTATAATAGTTCATTTAGCTATTTTTAGAGTTAACTTTAGTAATATTAATGTTTTTTTTCCTTGTTCCACCAGCTGGTACTCTAAATGCCAACACTGAGTTACCCTGGATTCTGTCAAGCCTTGGAGCCCAAAGCTTTATGTCACAGGAAACAAAACCAGGATCATTTAATCACTTAGAGAGAAGTTTTTTCCTAGTGGAAACAGAATGGGAATGTAGACAGTCCTTGAGACTAAGCAACTGAAAGACGTCTACATTATTCATTGAGAAGTTCTCCAGCATTGGTAGGAACATCTTATTCAATCATTTAGGGGCAGTTTTTTGTATAAGAGGAGTTTTCTTTAGTTCTTGAGGACAAACAGAACAGGAAATTGAAGTGATTTCTATAGCAAGGGCTTCTATTGACATAGTCTGGTAAAACTCATATTACAGCTAAAGAACCAACTGTTTTCATTATACACAATGATAGGACTCTGTGCCTGAATAAGAAGGTCAATTCAGATTCAAAAACAGGCCAAAACTGGCATCTCTAGCCAAAGACAGTTATGTCCTCAGGCAAGGTTTTTTTAAAAAACACCAGTAATACAAAAGCACATTGATGGAAATTTTTCATAACTGAGTTTTTCTTGAAATTTACCCTTTGAGAATTGATGTGTCACTGGCATTCTTACATCTTGATTCTCCTCTCTTTCTCCCCAGTGAATCTTTACCTTCCTAGATCAGGTTGTAGATGTGTCTTTGCAGTCTGAACAGTAACAGTTTCCTTTGCAGGCTTGGAAAACCAAACTTTGACAAGATGGAATCTTTGCCTTGAATGCTAATTCCCTATGGCCATCCACCCTTGTATATGGAAGAAAAATGTCTTTCTAGTGTAAGAGTGTTAATTAACCAGAATGAGGAAAGGGACAAAGAACCACTTGAAAACTTTTGCTAGATCTCCTGGATACATCTGTCTGAGGCTTTTTTGCTGCTGCCTGATACTTTTACGCAAGCAGAAGGTACCAGATGTTTCATGTCAGTGTTATTATTTGAATGGACTCATGATGCAGGTATTCTTATTTAAATTATTCTATTTAGCTTCTTTTACATTCAGATAAATGTTTCTGCATGTTTCTCTTTGCAAAACATTACCCTGTGAGGGGTTAATGTTAAGAAATAAAAATACCAGGCTTGGGATATGTCCCTGTATCTTGGTAGCAGTTGTTCTAGCAGCAGTTTTGTTTATTCCGTGTTATGTGACTGTGGGCTGAGAGAATGTGTACAACTCTCATGTGCAGTGTAGCTGAGTCATTCCTTGTCAGTCGTATCAATTCAGAGCAGGACCAAGGGTAATTGCTCTGCTTTGCTGAACTCATTCACTGTTGTTGGAAACATCTTGCCCATCTATCCCTTACATGTTACCTTTCCTAACAGGCTACACATAGACAGTCCTTCTTAGTCATTGCATAATTCCAAAATTGCAGTTGCTTTGTTTACAGAAACATGCTACAGTGTAAATTTAGCCTCAGTGTTTCTATATAATTCCTACTTTGACGTTCTTCTACTTGTTCTTGAATTTACTATAAGAAAGTCAGGTGTAGGCAGTGTGCAAGGGATAGATGAACTGGCATGAATGGAATTGCATCATTTTAAGTGTGTGTGAGTCCAAGCTGAGTATAGTAGCAGAGGTTTGTTGTAAGACTTCAGATATTTTTTTTTAAACTGACAATGTTTGTAACATTCTGTAAATGAAGGTGACCCACATTGCTAAGTCAATATGATGTATAGTGGGGAAGAAAGGCTGCAGTCTCAAAGAGCATAGTCCTACATTCTTTCTAATAGGAAGAAAAAGCAATTTATGCATTCTTCTTGTCCTTATCCATTTTTCAAGAATCATTCGGTTTAAGAAAATACTTCTAACTTTGGAAATGGATCAGTATGAGATTTTTTCCTAAGGCATTTTTCTCATAAGTTTTTAAAGTTAAATCTCCTATTTGATTGTTAGGGGAAAAATATTTTTTTTCTTCCCCAAGTCTATCTTAAATCAGAATGTTATAATTTTTCTTTAGTTTTTTTAAATGGCAAAGCAATGCAACTTTAAATAAAATTGCATAAGCTTCCACAGGGTTTTATGTGATAGTCTAAGAGAAAAGGTATAAACAGAAAGTCTTGGAGGACTTTTGTTTATCCAAGTAGCTTTGTGTCCAAATTGTCAATTATGCCTCTAGTAAAAATTCAACATTTTTTGAAGTAAAACCAGTAAATTAATTTGGGTAGGTATCAATTTGCTTCTCTCTCTCCCCACCCCTGCTGCCTCCCCATGGCTATTGTTGAACAACAAAGAACAACATTAAGCACTGCAGCCACCAGTTTATGCTACAATTAAAGAAAGCCTGTTCAAAGCTGCTTGTTTAATTCCAAAGCATTTTTCTACCAGTTGGAGTAGACCAGGAAAGTTGGATTCCAGGTAGATTAAAGCATTTGATAACACAACTGATATTAACAGAACTGTGCAGCAGAAGTGGCGTTGCACTCAATAAAACCATTGCATTTTGCTTGCAGTAGTTTATGCCTACAAAATGGGATGATTTACTGTTTGTCTGTGCTGCATGAGAAGTGCAGCTCACCAGCTTGTAATCAGATTTTCTAAAGTGTATATACTGGCTTTTTTTTCCTCCTCCTTAGTGAAATTGCTTGGTAACTTCTGTTACCAAGCATATATTGAGAAGGCTCAACTAGGGACAGAAATAAAATGCTTTAAATATGCTAATTGTATTTTTGTTGTAAGTAGGGGTTGATTGTATTGTTTCTAGCAGAATAAACATATGTAAAAGAGAAATGTGAAAGGTGTCTGCTTTAAGACACTTTTTTGTATGGTAATATTGCTTACATTGTTGGGCAGGCTTGGAGATAAAAATCCTATCTTTAAATGGAGAAACAGAAAAGATCCCATTTTCACTGCTGAAATTGTAACTGAGCTTTTTGAGGGGGAGGATTTATGTCCATATTAAATAGCAAAACATGAGTCATTGCCTGATTGCTGTTCGCACCAAAATTTTTCTGTTATAAACAGTTAATCTCTTTTATGTACTTTCATTTCAAAGCTCAGGACTAGAACACCTATTTCTCTGCCATATTGGGAAACTAGAAGTTAGTTAGGCTATAGTTAGTTAGATTCAGAACAAGATTCAATTTTATTTTTGTTATTTTCCAACTGCAGCAATTGATAGTCACTAAATCAATGGAGAAAAGAATGATACTTAAAATTAACCTGCTTATTTACTACAGGTTTTAACCCAAGAGTATGCCTATTTCTTCTTGTTTTTATCATCATGTAAAGCAAACTTAGGTCTATTTTAAGGGTTACTTGTTAATTCTTTTGAACCGTGCATGCTTGCTGTATTGCAAGAAAATACCTGCACCTTAAGTTTGTAATAAATCATTAGATGCATACTTGTATGTAAAAATCAACTCTTATTGTGGATAAATACACTTGTGCTTTGATCACTTAAACTTTCCCATCTATTTGAGAATGATGTGTTAGAGAGTAGATAGATCAATAAAGTTGATATACAGATCTTTGTATCTTACATATTGATTGCAAATTCTGAGGGCATCAAGTAAAAATTTCTTCAGTGTATCATCTTCCTTATTAAATGAAGGAGGTGATTTTGATCTTTTTAAATGAACAGTTGGAATGTGGCAGCTTTTTGATCTGTTGGGTATAATGTCCCACACCCGTAAAACCCATAAGCAGAAAAAGATTCTAACTAAAGTTTAGTATTTGATAGGTTATTTGAGATGTTCATGACTCACTTTACCTGCTTTTTGGTAAAGGATGTTGGGAGTATTTTCCCCCAAATGTTATTCCTTCCCCTTTCTCACTTTCATTTTCTTTGCCCTCTGTGACTGAGAGTTTGCCTTAAGCTCATTATTTTCAGGGGACTGCGCAGTGAATACCAACTGAGATGGTTTTTGTGACATCTGTAAAGATGTTGGCCCAATGGAAGTTGTGTAGAACTTTGGAGTTCTTTATGCACTAGAATAACATTGATAGGTCAGCACTGTGGGCTGTGTATGGCAAATTCTGCCAGTCAATATCCATTTGCATGGATGCCTCTTCAGACAGCTAACAAAAGTATTGTTCATGAAAATAATATATTGTGTTAATACTACTTAGCCTAAAAATGTATTGTTCTAAACCTTTCAGTGATCAGTTAAAGTTCTTTTTCAGTAACAAACAAACCATAGGGAGAAGGGCAGGGGAATGGCATGCAAATAGTATTGTATCAATACTTTTAAGCATTTTTCTTCTTTTGTCTTACTTTTTCTTCCATAGAATGATATTGATATCAACATAGTAAATACACAAGCCAGAAATTCTGGTGCCTAACACTGAATATATGCTGTGAAGGATCTATGCAGCTGAGCATATTTGATATGCATTCAAGGGAAAGAGAGATTCTTTTCTTCAAAGATGGTTCTGGACTAATTTTAGTAAATGTGGGTGGAATTACTGGTAAATGTTTTTGTTTATTCTTTCCATTGCAGAACGTCAAACTCTTTTTGGGATAACTGTATGACTAGAAATAAGCTAATATGACTGTGTGAGGAAAAAATAGTGTAGCAAAAGGCTATTTAAGATTATTTTAGTGTTTTTGAAGATAGGGAATGTTACTAGGACTACTACAGTTACCTAAACATAATTGAGTAGTGTCTTGGATTAATCCCAGACAGCTGCCAAGCCCCACGCAGCCACTCACTAGGGGAGAATCAGAAGGGTAAAAGCTGGAAAGCTTGTGGGCTGAGATAAAAACAATTTATTAGGGAAAGCAAAAGCCATGCACACAAGCAAAGCAAATTCACTGCTTCCCACAGGCAGGCAGGTGTTCAGCCAGCTCCAGGAGAGCATGGCCCTGTCATGTGTAATAGTGACTTGGAAAGTGAGACACCATCATTCTAAATACTCCCTCCTTTCGCCTTTCCATCCCACTTTATATACTGAGAATGATGCCATATGGTCTGGAATATCCCTTTGGTCAGTTTGGATCTTCTGTTCTGGCTGTGTCTCCCCCCAGTCTCCCATGCACCTCCAGTCTCCTCCCTAACATGGAGCAGAAATGGCCTTGGCTCTGCGTAAGCCCTGCTGAGCAATAATAAAAACATCTCTTTATAATCTACCCTGTCTTCAGCACAAGTCCAAACCACAGCCCTGCACCAGCCACTGGAGAGAAAATGAAAATTAGCTGTACCCCAGGCCAAACCAGCACCGGTAGGCAGGAGGATTGTGATGGTGTGCTGATAATGGTTTTATAAAGAATGAAGATATGGATTAATTATCTGTATATGTAATGCTCATTTTTATCTACTGAGTGAAATTATTCTGTCAGACAGCTGGAAATTTTGAAAGATTTGTGTCACTACTTCAATTTATTACATTAAATGTATTACCTGGTTTGATTGTCCACTCCAAAATGGAACAAATGTTATGTTTGTTTGAGAGACGTGGCTCTAGCTCTTCTATTTAATTAAGTAGCCAAATTTTATCCTACTTTCCAAAGTGAACATAAAGCAAGTAAAACACTTTTTTTTAAAACACGAATCAGGAACAGCTTGAAATTGAAGCAGTTTTTAGTTATTTGTGTATTTGCCTCAGAAAGCTGCCTTCGATCTATGGTTGCTTTTGATACATGAGAAAGCAGCACTGGAGTCAGCTGTTTGAGGCTTATTGCTGATGCATGGAACTGCATCAGTCTGAAGGAGCTGTCCAATATACTTGAAAATATGAGTATACTTGAAAATAGGAGTCCAAATTACTTGAAAGTATGAGTATTGAAGCTATGTATACTCCTTGAATAATGAATAGAATATGAACCAGCAAAGCTTTCCACTTCTAACTTGTCAAAAATCTAGCTCTTATATGAAGTAAGTTCACTGCTCATCTTCATTTCCTAATTATTTTTTGCTTTTGAGTCATCAGGCCCTTACAGCAGTAATTTGATAGAAATTTAATATGAACTGTTGAAAGTCATTCTGAGCTCACAGATTTCCTTGGCTGGGAATAAAGCTGCTTCTACAGCTAAAACTTCAAATTGTTTCTAAAATTCTAGATATATTTTTCAATGCTCGCATTTTGACTCCTATATTTATGAATTTAGAACATAAGCTTAGCTTGTATTACTAGATATAATGCCTATCTACTTACAATATATAGATATCTATATAAAGTATATCTGAGATACCTAGTTATGGTTTTCTTGTATATGAGGAAAATGCTGTGATCAAAAGCTTGAAATCCTCTCTTTACCCTTTTTTATTTTTATTTTTATTTTCTTGTTGCTTTTCATTTGGTCACTGTACTAATGCACTGTACTTTCATTCTGTACTCAGTTTTTTTTTAGTATCTTTATGATTCTTTTATACTTGCATTTTCTTTTGATCCAGTCCCTGTGCTTTTGAAAAAGGCTGATCAACTCATGTACAAAGTATGTTTTGTTTACCATTTGTCTGTGTTCTACTGTTAGTAGGTTTTTGTTATGGGGATTATAAGCCTATTCTAAAAAGTTTGAATTTTTTGAAAGATTAGTAAGAAGTTTTAGTTGTACTTTGATTCTAAAAGGCTAGGCTTATTCAGGCTTTTACCATTGTCTTCGACTCTTGCAAATACAGAAAGCACTTTTTTATGAAGCCAAGCAGATATAGGCAGAAACCAGTTAACAGTTGCTTTCCTAACCTTTAATGTGCTTTTCTTAATAGCATGCAGAGGAATTGCAAGTAGATTTAGCATGGCATAATTTGTTTCTAAATGATTGAAGAGACTCATTGCAAGGGTTGAGGTGAAGTGGCAGATTCTGTTAGAGCTGTCAATAAATCCTGAAGAAATAAACAATTTTTTTCGACCTGTGAGTCAGTTTAGAAAGGAGAGGTTGCAACGTACAGCTACAGCTTTCTTTTTTTAAAAAAAATTCTCATAATCTTCTAGGGCTGTTAGATTAGAGTTGCTATGAAAAAAGAAGTATGGAATTGTTTCAAGATGGAATACGCTATAGTCAGAAAGGCTGAGAGGGCATGATAGAAATACACACAATAATAAAGTGCAAGCTTTGGGATCTGGTGTTTATAATGCTCCACACAGGTAAGACCCACAAACTGTAGAAGATTCTAAGTAGATTTTAGTACCTACTAGGTAATTTAAAGTTTTCCTTTCTGTGTGAATGAAGTATACTGACAGAAAAAATAAGACTGGAGAATGAAAAGATATCCTGTGTCTAAATTAGACTGTAAGACAAATTTAGGTCAACAGAAGTAATTTGCCCTTCTAGAATTCTGTTAGCATCTGTGATTTTTTTTTTCACTTTCAGTTTAGAAAAATTACAGTCCTTGTATTTTTTCAGAAGACTTCTTATAGCACATAGAGCATGCTGTGAACATGACAAATCTGGCTGAATGTGAAAATTATAAGTTCTGGGTCAGTGAATGAAGACTGGCATAATGAAAGATAATACCAGCTCATAGCTTATTTTTGCTATATCACCTAGGAATGGCAAATGGCATTACCTTGATCTTGAAGTAAAAAGACTGGCTTTACTTTTTACATTCAGACTCAAAATAAAAATGCCAAAATAAATTCTACCTAGAAACCATATAAAATGCAGTATGTGTTATAAGTCCTCTAAGGAAGAAGAAACATTTATCTTCTAGGAGATTGTAATGTTGATATTGAGGTAATGTTTTAGAGGAAAAATGTGTTCCTTTGAGGCACTTACATTCTTGAAACTTTTCTTAAAATTGAAGGGAGACAAGCTCAATGTTTACTCATAATAATTAAGGTATAAACTCATGGATCTGATGATATTAGGAACAAAGAAATTATTGTGTCGTTATAATGTATTTGGTTTGGTTCAGAAACAGAAAAGGGTATCTGTATGAGTTAGAAATTCTCATTTCTCTCTTTGACAGATATTCAGCAAGGAAACAAAAATAAGAGACTTCAGTTGACCCAACCTATCCTGGTAAACAAGGTTGCTATGAATACAGAACTACTGTGCAGCTAAATCTTGGGTTTCAGTTCTTACTTTAATTACAGCGGAAGTTTCACAAGTAGTGGTGTAAGTTCAGATATGTACTAAAATACTGTTAGTTTCTTCTTATTTAATATATAGACCATGTAGATTTTTCACAATAAACTAAAGATGATTCTCAAAGGAGGTCTTATGAGCAACACACTTTTATGTTATTGACAGAAATACTTATCTGGATTTCTAATTTGCCTTGGCAACTGTAGATTGCATAGGAAAACAGAAATCCTGTGGGGAGAATTGAAATGGAATAATTCTGAAAAGGCTAAATCCTGTCAGATACTGAGCTTTTATACAAATAGGAAATTAAGTCTAGGATTTATGAATCCCAGTCACAGAATAGTTTAGGTGGTTGGGGACCACTGGAAGTCATTTGGTCCAATGCCCTGGTTAAAGCAGAGCCAGCTTCCAAGTCTGATGCCATTTGATGTTAGCTCACATTGCTCCAGACTTTGTCCAGATGAGTTATGAATGTGTCCAAAGATTCCCACTACTGTGGACACTCTTTTTCAAATTTGAGTGTTTGTGAATTTCATTTTCCTAATACCCAGTTAGTTACTGAATACTTTAATATTTTTTTTTAATTGTGGTGTTCTAATCCCTCTCTCATTGAAGTTGCTAAATTTTTACTTCTGTCTTCAACAAATTCAGATTTGGACCAACATAAAATGTTATAGAATCTTGCACTGAAAATAATGTCACTTAAGGGATGTGGAGGTAAAACTGTAATTCCCTGCAGCCACTCATCAGAACTTCCGTTTACACAGAGCACAGACTTGAGTGGTTGATTCAACAGTGGCTATTTAACAAATCATTTTTGCCAAACTGCTGCAGTTAGTCACAGTGTGAAAGAAAAGCCTCTACACAAACAGAGCTTCAGTTAGAGCTTGGGTAAACATTGTACCTCAGTCTTCTTAACAGGACTGTATTCTGCTCCTGCCGTTGTGTTTTGTGGCTAGTGTGAATGAAGGAGAGAGAAATGTAAATCTGTCTTTTCTTTCTCAAAATCCTTTGTGGTAATATTGTTTTGCAGTACATTCAGTGACTAATCTTCATTCTTCATGCTGCAGAAGGAGTTGTAGTCATCCATCCGTTTCCAGATAGAAATGTTTCTAATTCAATACCCAGGGACTTTGAAAATTTTATTTGCTCTTACCTTGTAGAATCTGTTTTTAATAATGCTTTAAAAATTAATATAAGAAATCTTATTGTCTTCCTTGAGTTTAATGAAAATTTGCAAAATTGGCCACACATACCCTGAATAAAATCACAGTATAGTGGGAAGGGATCTCTGGAGATCATCTTCCTGCTCAAAGTAGTGTCAATTAGTGGCAATGTATTCAGAGTCTTGTCTTGAATGCAGGATTTTGAGTCCTATGGATGGAGACTGCACCACCTGTGTGGGCAACTCTTTCCAATATTCGAATACTCTGACACAGAAGATTTTGTGGGTTTTTTAAGGTTTAAGTGGAATTTCCTGTGTATTGAATTTTTTCCTGTTGTTTTGCATCCTATCACTGGGCACTACTGGTAAGAATCTGCCTCTGTCTTCTTTACTGTCTCACATTAGAGTTTATACATGTCAAATAAGGCTCCCAAGCTTTCTCTTCTCAAGGTTAAAAATCCCTTTTGTCTAAACTTCTGCACAAATATTGCGATGAACTCGCGACCCCCTGCCTGAGATTCTTGTGTTGAATACAGAAGAATAATCATGTTCCTTGAGCTGCTGGAGATGCTTTTGAGTGCAGCCCAGGGTGCTGTCAGCTGCTTTTCCCTCCAGGTCAGTTTTGTGTCCACTGGGACCTCCAGGTCTTTTCCTGCCAGGCTGTTTCCCAGTTGGCTTGCCCCAGCCTCTCCTGGTGCATGGGAGTGTTCTGCCACAGCTACAAAACTTGCATTTCCTGCTGCTGGACTCCATAAGATCCCTGTTGGTTTGTTTCTCCAGTTTGTTGAGTCTGCAGAGTCTTCTGGTCTGTCAACATCTCCTCCTGGTTTTGTGTCATCTGCGTACTGAGGGTGCACACTGTCCCCTCACCCATGTCATTAAGGAAAACTTTATTGCCCCCAGTAAGGTAAACCATGAGGTAAACCACCTGTGGATGGCTCCCTTGCCACTAATCACAGCCCTTTGGGCTCAATAGTTCACTCAGTTTTCAGTCCACATCACTTTCCATTTGTCCAGCTTGTACTTCATCAGTTTATCTAGGGGGTATATGATGAGAGACAATGTCTGCAGCCTTGCTAAAATAAGTTAAACAACTTCCACCTTCTCAGCCAGTCACATGTTGTCAAGTTGGCTGGTCAGGATTGATTTCCCCTTCACAAATCCAGGCTGACTGCTGGCAGGCATGTTTCTGTCCTTCAAACCATTCAAATGTTTGTAAATGGTTTCTAGGAGGATTTGCTTCAGTCACAAGACATCACAATTATTATGTGGACTTCATTTTTTGATGGTAAAAGAAATAAGTAAAAGCAAATGCAGGGGCTAGAAGGAGAAGGCTTAGTGCTATGCTTGTGCTTGAGAAGTGTTTGAAAAGTGCTTTACTAGGGGTCTTACAGTTAGACCAGGTCTGGTACCACTGGCCAGCAGCAAGCAGCTGCTGTTGTAGAGGAAGGAAGTATTTGGACAGGAGCATTGGGGCCTGAGAGCTTCCTTTCGTGCATGAGGATTCCCATCATTGCTAAGTCACTGGGATCTCCTGTAGGATGAACTCAGAAGATGAGTCCTGAAGTTTTATATTTAAATGGTATGTGGATTTTGCTAGCACAAAAGAGGTTGAGCTAAAGTGCTTCTAAGTATAGGGCTCTGTTGCGTTCTTCTATAGTTAGCACTGTTAATAAAGGAATAGTGCCTTCAAAACACTGAGCCTATTGTGACTCTGAAGAAAAGATACAGGATTTATTTTAATTTGTTTATTAGTACAAAAATGTGTACAGCTGAGCATTTAGCAATAATTCACTATAATTCTGGAGTTTTTAATAGTTAAAGAAAATCTATGGTGCAGCTCATTTGGTAGAAATAGAAATCTTCTGCAGTTGGAAAATTACAGACTGTGTAGGTGTTGAAATGCCTCCTGCTTCACTTTCTTAATTGGCAGTAGGCCAGATACTAAGAATTTCTGGTTTAAAGGGAAATGCTTCCCCTTTCTTTACGTTTTGAAGGATAAGAGTAGCATTTTGTTTGCATTTTTTAGCAGTTAGAACATGGGTTAGCAGGAAGAAACATGGGTTTCTTCCATGTTGATACAAAATGAATAAAATTTAAATTAAAAATCTTGTCCAATTTACCTTGGCTTTTTGCATTACTACTGGATAACACAAAGATATGCATGCCTTGCCAAAGGAAAAGGATGTGTTGATGTTTAGTTTTAATTTTGGCATCCAGATCCTCTTGCTTTTTGATTCTATTCTGGGAGTTGATCTACTTGAGTAATTTTTCTTTTCACCTCGTACTTTTTTTCATTGCTGCCTACCATTTCCTTCCCATCCTGTTTTTTTTTTTTTTGTTTGTTTCCTTTTTCAATTGTGGGATACCGTTGAGAGAGACAGAATGAGGAGAAAGGTACAAGATCTGTCATTTAACAAGTTCTTTACATCCTTTTTTAATCATGTTTGCGTGCATATGACTATACATCTGGCTGCTTTCCCTACAAAAAGGAAATAATGGTAGGTTTCTGGTAAAATGCTGTACCCTGTGTGTTATTTTCATGTATATCTTCTATTTACCCCCTTCTTATGGTTTATCCCTTGTATTGCCATAAGGCAAAAGATTCCATGAAACCACTGCCTTGATCATCTGGTTTGAAAAGACTTTCAGAAGTTTCACATTTTTATGCAAAGCTACACTAAAAATTAAAACATTCCATGTAGGAAATGATATATAATAACTTGATAGGTTGTTTTTTTAAATGTGGTCTTCTACCACATATTATTTAAAAAAAAAAAGCCTCATTGCTTGCATGAAAAACCTGAGTAGTGTAGGTTTGTTCTTCTTGGTTTTGTTTTGTTTTCTAATGAAAGCCGTGAGCTTGTAATCGTCATAGTGAGTAATGTATTGTATGTTTATGTTTTTGTAAGTTCTGGTCAGGATATCCAAGGAACAAGTGTGGTGGCAAATCTTCCAGTCCTTATGCGACAGAATCCTGCAGAAACACTTCGTCGGGTTTTACCAAAAATCAGAGTAAGTTTTGTGTGTTGAGGTTTGAATCTATCTTTTTCTGCCAGTTTAATTATTTTAACCAAGAAATAAAATATCCCACTTTTATTGCAAACTCAGTCTCTAGGAGGTATATGTCCAATAGGTCTTCTGCATTAATTCACTGAACTTATGAAGTATTACAGGCATTATAGTTTTTTAAAAATTGTTAGGTTAGGGAAAAAAAGAGCAGAATTAGTACTATTTAAATGTTCTAAAATATTTACCAGTGTTTTGACAGCTTTTTTGAGAATTCTTGTTGAGGACTATCCAGTCATAATGGTTGATTCTGATGTTCTGAAACCCCTTTCATCCAAACATTAAGATCTTCATGGCACTGTCCAGAAGAGCATAGTTTGCTTTTAGCTGTCTGTGCAATTTCACGTTCTGCCCTCCACATTTGTAGTAAATCACTGCTAGTTGTGATAAATGCATGCTGACCATGTAATGTTGTACAGTAATTTTATATAGAGATGTGTTTTTATAAGGGATATTTGGGTTGTTTAACCTGGAGAAGGGAAGGCTCTGGGTACATCTTATTTTGACTTTTCAGTTCTTCAGAAGGTCTTATAAAAGGATGAGGACAAACTTTTTGTCAGTGCCTTTTGAGATATGACAAGGGGCAATGGGGTTAAATTAAATAAGGATAGATTCAGACTAGATATAAGGAATACATTCTTTGACATGAGGATGGTAAAGCACTGGAACAGATTGCTCAGAGAAGTTATGGATGCCCCATTCCTGGAAATGTTCAAGGTCAAACTGGATGGGACTGAGCAGCCTGGTCTAGTGGAAGGTGTCCCTGCTCATTGCTAGGGGGGTGGACTAGCTCAATTCTAAAGGTCCCTTCCAACCCAACCTATTCTATGATTATGTGATTGTGAAGAAGATACCTGTCTCCATATTTCCACTCTGTCCCAGATATGCACCCAGAAGAAAAGTAAAAGTTCATTTAAGATGTGGTTTTAGGAGCAGCCTTGGCCAAATAAGAACAAACTAAATCACAAATGCAAACACAAAACTTAATAATGCTAACAACCCCTAGGACCCCTGCAGAAGAAGAGGGTTGGAGAGGGCCTTTGCAATGGTACCCAGTGACAGAACTGCAACTGTTGTTGCAATGTGCACAAACAGAAACACAGGAGCCTTCTTCTGAGCATCAGGAATCACTTCTTCACTGGGAGGGTGACTGAGCAGTGGCACAAGTTGCTTAGAGATGTTGTTGTCTTCCTCCTTGGAGGTATTCAAAGGCAGCCTGGGCATGTCTCAGCTGTAACTGGCCCTGTCTGAGCAGGGGGATTGGACAAAATGCCTTCCAAAAGACCCTTCCAGCCTTCAAGCATTCTGTGAATATCAGATATCACCTCTCAACTTCATGTTATGTCCTGAAATGTCCTGTCCTGATCTCAGGAGACTTCTGGTTCTTAAAAGGAGCGGTTTCAACTTTTATCTGATTATTTAGATTCAGCAAGTGGTCAAGAAATAGCTCTTTTCAGGACTAAGGACTGGAATAGACTGACAGATGATTTAGAAAACATTAAAGTACTTCTGGTTGCATTCTGCGCTATGAGATGCAGGTCAATAGGCATTTGCTGAAATATGTATGAGTGTAAAAGTGCTTTGAGAAGAATGACATGAAGTTGCAAAGTAATTGGTGACCCTTCAACTTACACCAAATATCTGCAGTTACAACCACCAATTAATCTGACATATGTAATGTAGTTTTTCTGAGCCAACCTACTGGCTTCAAGAAAAGTTGGTTTGGGTTTTTTATGCTTACCATACTGAATCCAGTTTTTTCCTCTGGTTTTCTACTTTGAGAGCAGAATTCTTCCTAAAATTATGGAGGAATAAGAAACACTAGGGATTTTCTACCTTTATTTTTCAGGCTGTAGAGAAGTGCTGGCCTTGGCGTGTCTTCAGTAAAAAGTCTAGTATGGGAATACAGATTTTGATTCTAGTTTTAAGTTTTTTTTTTATTTAGGGATGAAGAAAATATTTGGAAATATGATCATTTACATGAATAGGAAAGTATTTGTATGGTGGAAGTTGGATCTCAGTGTGATATTTGATCAGGCTGTACTTAGTTACTTTGTAAAAGTGTCTTCCTGTATAATATTGAAGACATTAAACTGAAAACAGTATAGGAAGAAAGAAGCAGTAGGAACTGAAGATAGAAATATTTGAAATGAAGAAGACAACGTTAATAATGAATGCAATCAATATTTGAGCAAATTATTGAGAAACGTAGTGTGGATTTCATCTTACAGTATCATTTAAACAAAACTGGATGTCTTCATAGATGATAAATTAAATGAAACCTAAGTTAATGGGCTCCAGACAGAGGTAAAAACGTAAAATATAATGAGGTCAGTCTAAATCCAATAGTTCCTTTAAAGTTTAAGCTTTATAAACTGAAGTGTTGTGGAATGTATATGAATTAAGTTCCTTTCTGTGCCATTGCTCTTACAAGGCCAGTCCTTCAATGGTATTCTGTTATCTAATATTGTTTATCTGTAGTAGAAGTAAAGTGATGTTGTAACCATGTGCACTGCACTTTTAATTTCAAAACAGTGTTTGACATCATTAATTTGACCTATTACTTTTTTCTTAACCTTGCTTTTATTGGAGGAGTAATCCTGACCATTAAATGGAAACTTTTATAGACTGTAAAAGCATAATTGAACTCCACTGCACTCAGAGTCTTGCAAATGTAATCTGCCATTGCAGGGAAATAAACTGATTTAAATTACTGCACTTGGTTCTACTTCTTTAGCTTGGGAGCAATCATTTGTGAAATCAAATTGGCACATGAAAAATGAATTGTGTAGTAGTTTCAGAGGGCTGTTTCTTTGAAGGTATTGTTACCATATAATTGCATAAGGAAACCAGTGTAGTTATTTAGCATACTTGCAGACACCCAAAGGAAAATTAATGTTTTTATTAGAGCTGAGGGTAAAGCAGATGAAGAAAGAAATAAATACAAGGAATGTTCAGTCTGAATACCTTGCAAATTTGTATTTCATTGGTGAAAAATTGATAAAAATGGTTACTTGTAGAAATATAGAAATGGGTGTATGCAAATTGCTTATAGTTTTGTGAAATCTAGTTAAAATTGTGTCAAAGACACTATATGTTTAACATGTTTTAGATTTGAGATGAGTAAAATCAATACTCCAATGTAGTGACATGCATAAGTAATTATTGAATAAAATGTCAGTATTTTGGTTATGCTATTTAAACAAACATACAGTATATAATTTAGATGTTAATGTAGGAATGAGATTAGGAAGTTTTCTTTTAAAATGTTGCTGTTTAAATGAAGTTGCATCCTTGTATGTGTTCTTCTGCATAGAGAAGCCCACTCTGGATTTCTGCATGCACCTCCTCATGAACCTTGGAAGTCATTGAAATGCGGATTTAGGCAAAGCTTAGACGTTCTTAAAAGCATTTCTCTTTGTGCACAAAATGGCTCTTTTCAAATGACGTTAATAGTGTTTTTCCTGCTTTCCATCTTTGAGCTCTGCAACCGAAAGTGATGGAGGGAGATTGCAGGTGTCTATCCAAATGACTAATAAGATTTTTCCAAATGCTGTGATTGCAGCAAACTATGATTATTCTTGTTGTTGTGTATATATCAAGCTTTATTCAGTGTTGTCTCATTAATTCCAAATTAATTCTCAGAGTACTTATTTTCCTAATATATCAGCCTTCTCTTGAAAGCTTTTTTTTTCTGTAGCTGATTTTATGGTTTAAGAAAAGGTGGGGTGATTTTTATCCTTCCTTATACTGTACATTAATTTTAAGGTCCATTCTCATTATATCCTTCAGTTTCTGTAATCTCCATTATTTCTGTGTCTCTTAGTCTTTTAGTCTAAAATTTCTATCATGCCAGTGGAATTACTAAAATGATTTGACTATGTCTCTGCTTGCAGCATTCTTTCAAGAGAATTCTGTTGTTGCAGGAGAAAATCTGCATTTAAAGTAGAGATGAATTTTCCGTTTTCCAATTAATGGAATAAACTAGGCTTTCTAAATTTTAAGTTTTGAGGCCTGAGTTTAACTTGTAGATATTAGAATAGTTAAGAACATGTTAATACCCTTAAACTCCATTAAATACTTAATGCTTGTCTGAATAAGATAGACAGAGAGAGCTTTTTTAGTCTGGAGTGAAAATTTGTGGAGTATCCATGTATAGAAAAATACATTATTTTCTAAATAAATAAATTTATATTAAGTAAATTTAAGTTACTCAGCTTGGGTTGTATGAAAATGGAAAGAGGAGACCCATGCTTTTCCAAATGCAGAACTGTATAGTTCTGAGTGTAAACATCAGTGCAGGCAGGTGTGTAAGCAGTCTAGAAATTTATATTTCAATGTCTCCCGAGGTCCATGAGGAGGCACATCCAGAGAATGTGTTCTCACACATGACTATCCAGAGTTATGTGGATCAGTGGAGGAGACTATTTGGAAACTTTGTTTGTTGGTAAGTAACCCTGTTTGTATTGCATACAAAGTAAATAGGTACGGAAAACTGAATTCATAGGATCACAGAATTATTTAGGTTGGAAAAGACCTTTAAGTTCATCAAGTCCAACTGTTAACCTGGCACTGCTCCATAATTTTCTGGTCTGCACTGCTGTGTTAGCATCTACAGTGTGTGGATAGTTCTCTTGGCTGTCCTGGGGATGGTTTTTTGAACAAGTGTTAGGCCAGAATCCCAGAAAAGTATGGACGTGTATTCTGATCCCAAAAATATTCAAAATACAAAACTGGTAGGTGTTCTTACTCTTTCTTGGCTGTGGCTGTAAGAGCAGTGGTGGAACAAGGACAGAGTCTGTGGAAGTAAGAAGAAGGCAGTTTCCATGGGTGTTGAATGCAAATACTTTGTTGGAAAGCAGCACAGTGCTGTTTCTTTTTTTCATTTGTGTGAGCAAGGACACAGAGAATCCTTTGAGAAAGAAACATCATTGTTAACTGGGACAGGTCTTGAGAGATAAGTTATTGTTCTCCTTGAAATAGCTAATAATTGTACAGTTGTATGTACAAATGGTTTGACATTTGTAAAATGAGAACTTGTTTTATGCCAAGTCAAATAGTAATTTCTCAGATGTTCTCTACAAACTATTTTCTCAGCAAAATTCCTCTGACACACAATATATAGAGTCATAAAATCATTAAATCTGGAAAACCCCTAAGATTATCAAGTCCAGTTGTTTACCCAGGAGCATTATTTTCACCATGTCCCTGATTCCCTATCCAGGTGCCTTTTGAACATTTCCAGGAATGGTGGAAGTGGTTCCACACATCCCTGGCAGCCAGTTCCGGTGCCTGACCACCCTTTGAGTGAGGAAAGCCGCTCTCCAGCCACTCTGTCCCCAGCTTGTAGCACTCAGGGGTTTGTGTGACCCAGGTGTGGGACCCAGTGATTGCCTTTGTTGAACCTCACACCATTGGCCTTGATATTAATTAGGAGATTAAACAGGACTGGCCCCAGCACTGAGCCCTGGGCATCCCCACTTGTGACTGGCTGCCAACTGGATGTAATTCCATTCACCAGCACTGAGGACCTGGCCATGCAGACAGTTTGTAAGTCAGTGAAGAGTACAATCCATTAGCAACTATGCACTTAGCTGCAAAATGAATATATATTTTTTAATCTGATCCAGGCTTATTTTTATTTTCAGTTAATTTTGGCTTATTTTTGATTTTTGGTGAGTGATCTGAGAAAACACTGTTCAGATCAAGCAGTTTAAAAAAGAAACAAAACCACATATATAAAATGCTAAGTAGGAAGTATGGGATTTAGACTCCTGCTGAAGTTGGAGTAATTTGTAAAATGAGTGTAATGCTTTGCTAGTAGAATAATGAACTTTTTATTTTCTCAGGAAATAGACATGCTTAGAAAAGTAAACAAATAGAATGTTCACTTAGTTGACAGATATTTACAGTTACTAATACTTACAATGAATGCTGTGTCAAAGATTGCATCCTGCAAGGTCTGTGCATAAATCTGATATTTAAAATTTAAATTACCTGTTTTTAAATTTAAAAAATAGTGATATTTCATTTCACTTCAACATATTAACTTTGTTTAACTTCTGAGTGGATGATTTTAAAGACAGCCTAATTCATGACATTCTTGTGTGTCAGAGCTCAGAAATACAAATGTTTAGTTAGCTAGATAAATATTCTAGTGTATCTTGCTTTATTCTTAAGACTATATATATGTACTTTTTATTTGCATTCCTTGTTAGTCAAGGGATGAAATTTAAATTGCCTTCTGCTATTTTAGTGTCTCCTACTGAATGAATGAATGAAATACTTATTTTTAATTCATGTGCATAAACAAGAGGAGTGCAGTTGTTGGCTGGTCTGTTTCTATCTCTCATTTTGTAAAGTAGAAGAATCCACACATTGCATTGATGAAATTTTAAGTCACAAAGAATATTATAAGTAACTTTTTTTTTCTTAGAAGATTCATGATATATCATAAGAAGATTTAATCTCTGCAATAAATTGCTGTTAAGAGAAAATAATTTTACAGCAAATTTTGTAGTTTATCCTGGTTGTTGCACATTAATTCTAAAAGTGAATGTAAAAATTTGGATGTTCTTTCAGTACATTTCTGCCTCACTCTCTAAATTGTTATAATTTGTAATTGTACAGGAGGTTCTGCATGTTGCAGGAGTGGAAATGCAGTTAACAGCTGCTGTTTCTTTTCTGACTGTTCTGCAAGAGGAGTCGGTGTCCATTCATACGTACTCCCACTCCTTCCTACACATCATTCTCCAGAACCTGGAACACAGAGATGCAGGTCAGGGCTGCACAGCCACTCTGATGGCTCATGACCTCCACATGTTCTGTTTCCTTAGTGACCCTGCAATACTGTGTCAACAGTGAGTGCAGTCACTGGGACTTTGATAAGATTTTTGCATGATGACTGCTTTCATACTAATATTTGAATGTAATTCTGATTGAAGCAGAAAAACCCCTCTCACTTTGTCTGAAGGATTAAATCCCAAACTTGTTTCTGAGTCTGAGCTTCTCCTGAAGTACCAACATTTTGCGGCTGAGAAAATGGGGGGAGGATGGTTGACATTTCTTCTGTGTTGATTATTTTCCCTTAATTTCTTTGACACTAATTTTAGAATACAAAGGAAAGAAAAGGACTGTTGTGCAACTAGAATGTTTCAGTGGGCGTAAGAAAAGAATGAAATTAGGGAAATTAGCTTTAAAAAGCAATTTGAGTAGTTATTAATTTTATATAGGAATTGGAAAGGAAAAGAAATAGGGTCAGACCTTGCTTCTTACCTGTCCTACTTGGTACTCTGAAGCCTTGAATGTTAATATGGTGACTTTCAGATTGATAGCTCCTTGAAGATGTGTGTAAAAAGTTACAGCAAATTTTGTAAAACTGGGTCATGTTTTTGTTTATTTGTTGTATGTACAATATAAGACATCACATATAATTCATATCTTTTAAACAGGTGTCAGCAATGCATGGTTAGAAACTCTTCTTGCTGTAATAGAAGCTTTACCAAAAGAAACTGTCAGACATGAGGTAATACTGATTTCTCATGATCACAAAAAATACTAAAATTGTAAGATTGTATTTCCCTGCAAGTTTTATTCACCTCAGTCAGATTTGTGGCAGTTCCATACCTGTGAAAATGGCAGTGGTTGTGGAACACACTGTAAGAGTATGCAAAAATGGGCAAAAAGGCGAGACAGGAAGGTCACCTTAAAAAAAGTAGTGTTCTTCAGCAAATAAAGTTTACTTTACACTTATTTACACTCCACTGTAACATTTCCACTGCACTTTGTATTCTCAGTAGTACATTTTCCTGCATCCTGTTTTGGTTTACAGGGTAGTATCTCACTCTATGTCTTCATGAAGAAACTACATTTTGTTTACTATTGGACTAAAATTCCAATATCTGCTAAATGGAACTGAATGCTAGAGGTCCATTGCTTGTTGTATTCCAGTAGCTCTTGGTGTACCAAAACTCTAGTGCACTGCAAACACTCTTCATTTTTCACTGTGTAGCTCAAGAAAGAAAGAAGAAAATCTGTCACTAAGTTATAATGCCAGTCCCCTTTAGTCAGCTAATTTATTCACTTCTAAGTGTTCGTATTTTGTTAAGTTCAAAAGCTTTGCAACAGGCATATTGACTGTGTTTATAATTTAAAACAATATGGAGATTTAAATAAACAATTGTTTGTGTAGTATAAAAATCCCATTAAAATAAGAGTAAAATTCAGAACTGTTTAAAAATTCAACTTATAAAGGGTAAAAAATAAGGTTGGAACAAAAACAGAGAAATTATTCTAGTCACCTTCAAAATCTAATTACAATGTAATTTAAAAGATGTAATTAAAACAAAATTGACTATTGATATGCATAAGTGCCATTATTGTTAGTACTGATTAATTCAGTGAAAAGGTTAATGACATTTGGGACATGTTTTTATAGATTTTTTTTTAAGAAGAGGAATAATTTATTTGATGCTCACAATTTTTTCCACTCATATTTCTTCTTTTTTTTCCATGTAGATTCTGAATCCACTTGTTTCCAAAGCACAACTTTCTCAAACACTTCAGTCCCGCTTAGTTAGTTGTAAAATCATGGGAAAAGTAGCTAACAAATTTGAAGCTCATATGTAAGTAGACTGTCAATATATTTTAATTCCAAAGTGTAAACGAGTATTTCTCTGTTAGTGGACACAAATTACTACAAGAAAAGTAGACTTAATTGCAAAAATGAAATACTTTTTTTCACAGATACTTTTCATTATTTAACTAGCATGTTTAGACTTGCTGATGTTCATCATTTTATAACTTGAGTTTGTATGTTTTTTCACAGATTTGAATGGATACCATTTTCAGGCCATTCTTCCATATTGTTTTTCTTACTAAAAAATAAGTCACACAGTGGATTTCTCTGCAAACTTACAGGCACAAGACACAACTTCATCTCCTTTGAGTTTCTTGTCATAGGAAGAGTAATTCCATTCCTAACTTTTTATTATGTAACCAGATCTAGCATGTAGATATGGGTTTTTTTCCTATCCCTAACTAAAATGTAGATATATGAGGAACTACTGCTATTCCCTGATATTTTCCAGCCCTTAGATTCAGTGCCTGTGAGCCTGGATGGAATAGAGTGCAATGATGGAAGCAAATCTGCCCAAAGCAGTTGGTGTGCTCCATTCCTTGGTCAGCTTACCCAGGCCTGTGATAGCAGGACCACTTCCCCAAATGTGTTTGGTATCTGGGCAATCCAGCACAACATGACTTTGAATTACAACAGAAATCCACTGTAGGCCACCAAATGCCCAGAAACTGTCTAGTTGAGGAAGCCCACTCTAACAATGATTTTGATCTGCCCCAAAATGTAAGAATTCAGCATAACAGAAAAGAAGAAGAGGCCAATATGATAAGACATTTAGGAATAAATTTCTTCAGGTTATGTTGGGTTTTTTTCTTCAATAAAAAAGGGCTAGAAGCACCCAAAAGGAAACTATCTAAATCTTCATTTGCTGTATATATATGTATATATATATATACTTGTTGAACATGCAAAATTTAATGAAAATGGTAGAGTAGTATTTTTTGAGAATGTTCCCAAATCTTTATGTTCCAAATCTTTAGGACTCTGTCAGAATAGCAGTTGCATTTATTTATTTGATGTTACAGTCTCATGGAAATAAGTGACTTTATGGATTACTTGGAATCTTCTGTGAAATATAGTAGTGTTAATTGGTAGCCATAACAATCACATCTTCTGTGGTGTTTCTTCAACATGATTCCTTGCTCTTCAGAAGCAGGAATCCCCACATTTCAGTAAACAGGTCTTAGCACTTTTTCTGCACAGCCACTACATTTTAGGAAGATAACTCAGAATTTTCTGGGATATCTTGTCCTTCTGGTAGAGAGCTCTTGAGTGCAGTTCAGAGCTGGGTCCTCAGGTTTAGAATGTGGCAGACTGAGTAAAATTCAGGTCTCATTCTCATTCCCTTTTCAGAAGGGCTCTTGGTACAGGCCCAGAAGACATACCCATCCTCAGGAGTAGGCAATGTATAAGCATATCTTCACTTTCTTCTGCAGAATGGCACAGTTTTTCTTCATAAAATTATGCTATAATTAAAAACTTTGTATTTGATGTTATTCCTAGTTTGTTTTAATATCCTGTCCTTGTCATGGAACATTAGTTTTTCTTCCCTCCAGTGTTCCAAGTTAAAAAGTACTTTTTATGTAGTCCCTAATTTAGTGTATTCTAAAATTCCAAACTTCCAAGACTGTGCAATTTTTGAAACTTGAGGCTAAATTTTTTCTGTAAGAAGTAAATTAATTTCCACTGAAACGAATAGAGGCTGTGCAAGCTGGCTTGAAAATTTGCTTGTCAGTGTCTACATATTATTTATCTTGAGTTTTGCAATAACATAAGGATTTTTATAGGAATATTTTATGAATAATTATGACAGAACCTTGAACAGTAAAAGGAAACACAATGACTGATTCTGCCTAGTTGTAATATGTTTTTACTGAAATAAGAATCAAAATTTTTATTTTGTATCTGCCATTGATTTAGAATGATACTTGGTCTACTTTCCTGAAGGCATTGAAATATTCAAGCTTTTAATCTTAAATTCTATTTCTCCTTTCTTCCTAATTATGTCTAGGGTGATACCTGCAAATCAAAGATGAGGTATTACAGACATTTAATTGGGATTTGCATTTCCATTTATATAATCTTTTTATTGTTTCAGTGGCTGTTCAGAAATTGTACTGAAGATTAGAAGTTATTAAATGAGGACAGCATCCTACTAAAGTAGCCTACCTACTATTTTTGTAGAGAAATTATTTCTTTTATAAGAAATAATAGATGAATATGAGCAAATTATAATGACAGTAAATATTCTTTTTCCTCTTTCTTTATACCACATATTTGCATCCAGTGTACAATATTCTTTTCTAATGGCTGATTATCAGAAAAATCCTTTACTGTGTGTGATAAATTAGTAATACATGGGTTAAACAGATAATATGTGAGTAAAGCTCAGTATTACTCAATAGATTTTATATATTCTTTTTCTGTATACTAATAGAAAATGTTCACATTTTTAGTGTTAAAAGAGAGGTGCTTCCATTGGTAAAATCACTGTGCCAGGATGTGGAATATGAAGTTAGAGCTTGCATGTGTCGGCAGCTGGAACATGTAGCTCGAGGAATAGGGTGAGTGCAATTTGCCTGACTGATCTAAAATGCAAAATATTTCTCTAAAATGTCAGCCTAAAATCTCCTTTTAAAATTGCTGAATTCATGCATACTCAGTTATGAATTTGGAATGTGCAGATGTGTTGTAAATTCTGTTTAGTGTCTTTAAAATGAACTTAATTTCACTTATTCTAAATTTCACTTATACTAGGAGTTGAAAGTTTAAAAAAATAATAGGTATTATGCAGTGGCAAATGACAGCTTTACTGGTAATTTACACCAGCTTAGAACAGTGGGTTTCATAGGGCTAAATACTTTCTTATCAATTAGTGATCTTTCCTGTGTATTTTTCCTTTGATTCTTTCCTCACCAGCTTTTATTTTTAGCATTAATGTATTCACATAGACTGTTCTATCTCTTTTGCTTAATTCCTTCTCAGTGCTTTGGGTGATTTAATCTCATGAGATTGGACATTGAGGGCTTTCAGTATGGAAGCTATTCCAGTGTATCATGTTGAGGATAAATAGGTAGTAGGTAAATGAAAAAATAACTAAACAGACATGACCAAATTTTCAGGTAAATATTGAAGGTATAATGTGACAGCAGTCCAAATACTTATTTTTACTAGTTAGTGTTATTGCCACTAAATGATCTGTTATTTTCTCATAATTTTATTTGAATATTTAATCATTTTCTTGGAAGAGCACTGTTAACATCTCTTGATTTGCTTGTAGATATAATAAACTCTGTAAGATGCAAATCATTTTGATGCTGATTATAAACATTTGAAAGGATTATTGTTTATATTGACTTACAAAAAGGGGCAGGTGTTACTGCTTTAGTCTGATTGGAAGGGATATTTTGAGCATTTTCATTTCAGCATCCCAGAGTTAACTATCAGCAGTATGTTAGCAGGTCAGTGCGTACCAAGGCAAAAAAGGACAAGCAGAATCCTTTTTTTACTACTTTAAACTAAGGCCAAAAGTCAGTGTTTAGACTAGTTGGAAATGGCATTTTTTCTGAGCAGGAGGCTCATCTTTGATTTGTAAAATTTCCAGACACTTCAATCCAACATGGCTAATATTTATTAAATTTTGACTTTGGACCATCATATTGAGCATATTTGATCATAGGAATTTTCTTAGTGATACAGTGAAATAGCTGGAATCCTTTGATTTTTTTTTTTATTGGTCTACATTTTCTCTAATTTATTTTGAGCTAATATGAATGCTTTTTTAATGATGAAGTTCTGCATATAAAGTTTGCATGTTTCCTTGGTTGACAAAGAAGAAAAGTCCTGAGATTGTCTGGAGGTTTTTTATTGAACTTTAATTTCCTTAGAACTTGGTCCGTTTTTTCTTCTTGACTACCCAAAAAATATCTAAATTAGTATTTCAGGGCAGAATTCTGTTTTGCAGTGGCAGTATTGTTTCATTGTAAATTTTCTTTTGACTGCTTGCTTCACGTTGCAGGACAGAACTAACAAAAACTGTGGTGCTTCCTGAGTTGGTGGAGCTGGCAAGAGATGAGGGCAGCAGTGTACGCCTGGCAGCTTTTGAGACCCTGGTGAACCTGCTTGATATGTTTGATGCAGGTAAGATCCCAAGTTAGGCTTCCTAGCCCAATTCTTAGTGCTCTAGTGCATCTTAAAATTTTATTTAAATCCTTTGTGTTCCGATTGCATTATTCAGACATTTCTGATTTTATTTTGTTTATTGCTTTGTCCTTTGTATTTCCATATATTTCATGTCTTGCAGTGCTTTATATGTAGAAAGTTTTAAGGGAGGTGAGCTAGTTGTCCATGAAATCAGTTATCATATTCCAAGTTTCTAATATAATACACCTAAATAGAATGAGTAAAATTACTGCATAAATTATGGGAACATTGTGTTGCTAGTATTTAATTAATTAATGTAGTGCTATCAGTACACCAAATACAAGGTGTTAGCTCAACAAAAATGTACTGTACAGCAACTTGGTGATGAACTACTACAATATATGTATTTAAGCCATATAGAGGTGTGGATAAAGAAAAGAAAAATATAGGATAGCTTTGGAGAGAATACTGTAAATGGATTTTTTAGCAGTGAGTGTTTATATCAGTAACTATGATAGTAGGTTAGTTTTCTAGTTCTTGAGCCTCTGTATTGGTGCTATCAAGTTTGTGCTTCTCTTTGCACCTCTCACTCTTCACTCCTCCTCCCCCACCCCCTGCTGTAACTACTGCTTTGAGATACTGTAAGAAGCTTAGAGAAAGCAATCAGGGTTATTTACAGATTTTTAAGGAATGTTTCCAGAAGTTGGGTTTGCGTCGGTTTTGCTTTCATGACTGAACTAGAAAATGAACACTTCTGAAGGCAGATGACCCGATATTACATCCTAGAGTGTCTCTCCCACAATATCAAAATATTTCTTCAGGCCAATCTAACTTTGTTCAGGCACAATTATTTGCTGAATTTTGCAGTTGATCTGCCATTAAAAGTCATTATCCCTTTAAAACTCAAACATTTTAATACAATGATTTTATTTAAAATAAGTCCAAAGACATAAATTTCTTCAAACATTTGCTCATTTATTTTATAAGGACACAGAGTGTTTGGATTTGGCTTTAATTTCTAAATGATTTAATTTATTTCCTGTGTCCTTAATTATTTTGTTTCTCTGTGAATTTATTGTATACCAAAAGATGTGGAAACACTTCTGAGTAGGTTTAAAAAATTAACGTACAGAATATCCTGATTTTTCTATTTACTGTCACAGTCATGTTCAGTCTTGATCTCCCTGTATTCCTACTATTGTAGGAAATCTTGTTGTAGGAGTACTGCAGTATTCTTTCTCTCTCTATATTCTTAGTGAATGGAGAAGGTAGTCGCTGTTTATTTATTCTCTGCCTCATTCTTTACTGGGGATGCCTTCTCACTAACAACAAACAAAAAATGGACATAACAGGAAAGGTACTAAATTTAGGATCATTCTCTCTACCTCTGGTTTTGAACCTTCAGTGGGTGCCTGCCAGAAGTAATTTTGAGAATGTTAAAAGAAATTTTTATCCATTTATTACAGTAGTTCAGTGTCTGTGCTCTTTTTAAAATGTTGACAAATGGCTATCTCTACAAATTTCTTTTGTTTTTCAGATGATCGGAGTCAAACTGTTCTCCCATTAGTGAAATCGTTCTGTGAAAAATCCTTCAAAACAGATGAATCTATCCTAGTTTCCTTATCTTTCCATTTAGGGAAACTCTGTAATGGATTATATGGTATGATTTAATTTCTTTTTTAAAATCTTAACCATGAGGGAAGATTGGAGAATTTGAACCCCTTGGAATGGGGGGGGGGAAATGAAATGGTAGTTAGTTAGATTTTGGAAATTTCCTCTTAGAGTGACCATCTACATATTGTTTATTATTGGTTTTGTTTTGTTTAGACATGGTCAAAGATGGAAACATGGTGTTTCATCTTTATTGGTTTGACTGGTTTTTTGGGGTGTTCTGGAGCTTGTCATTTGGATGATAGAATTTTTGAAACTAGAAACCTCTGAAAACATTATGATGTTAACTTTGTTCTTTTCCGTGTTTGATCTCCTTTTTAAGGCACAGTGCAGAGCGTGCCCCGTAAAGAATTTCAGGGCAGAAAGGACATGCCATGTGAATTCCCCAGCTGCAGCTGAGGCCAAATCTGTGCCCATTACTTTTATACCCAAAATCTGTGCTTGAATTTTCACTTGAGCACAGCACAACTTTCCTTGATAATTCTGCCCACCATGTATTACCTGTGGAGGAAGAGCACAGAATCATGGCTTTACATTATAATTTCCCCCTAGACTCTTAAAACCTTTGATCTTTCCTACAGCTCTTTAAAATGAACCTTAATGATTATGTTAGAGATGATCAAAGTGACCATTGCTTCACTGCTGATTACTTGAAATGGATGTTCCACAGTGTCAAAATGTTATTTTCAGAGACAGAGAGCTAGGGCAGTCCATCCTGTGTTTATCATGTTTTCCAGTCTTCTTTTCTCTAGGTTGAATGACTAACTCATGATCTTTCTTCACCTCTGAACTCCATCTGACAAGTTCATATTTTTCTCAAAGTGTTACGCCTTAGAGCAGTTGAATGAAGTGAAAGGATTGCTTCCCACATCTTGCCAAATATATAGCTGTTCACATTTTTCAGTATGAAAAATTGCCTTTTTAAAAAAATCTAGCAGCTAGTCTTTCCTGGCCTTGTGCAGGTGATGCAGATCAGGCTAAGCGTGGTACCTTACTGCTATTCTAATGGAATAAGAGTATAAAGTTTTAGGACCATATGTCCAGTTACTGAAGATCATTTTAAACTCTGTCTTTCTGAAGAATAAGCAGTCTCTGCCCTTGGTTGATGCTTTCAGAATGCTGAATAAGCAAAGTCTCTTCTGTAGCATCCAGAATGAAAATACCAAATAGTACCACAACTAGGATAGAACTTACTTTATACCATTGCCTATCTTATCACTAGTACATGGGTAGTTTTCTCCTAGTTGTTTTTCCAAGCAGTTTTGGAGCACTTTTATAGTTTTTAATCTATCATTCCTGTTCCCTTGTTGTGAAAGACATGATCATTATTGCCTCTTTTGTTTCACAGGTCCTGTTATTCCATACTAGATGGAAATTGAATCAGTTTGACAAGTTTTCCTTTTGCCATGTTGGATATTGCTATTTTTTTGGGGGGGATATATGTGTCTGTGTGTACGTTGGTATTTAGTAGTAGATTTCTTTTTTTTTGTTTGTTTCAATTCTTTCAAACATGTGAAAGTAACCTGATTTACATAATTATATGGCTTGTCCATTCCGTCTCCAGCTATTAAATATAAGTACCACTTTAGCCCTTTTCTATTCTGTTATTTAAGATTTCAACAACTAGTACTTTGAGTACTGGAATGAAGCACATCTGACTGCACATTTTGAAAACCTCTTGTCTAAGATCCACTGACCTGTTGTTTCTCTACTTGAAGCTTGAATTTCTGTCAGGGTTATTAATTGTACTCAGCCTTATGATATTAGTGGAATTTGAAAAGAAAAATTCTTAAGAATTTCAGCGTTCTTGATACCAGTCAATGATAGGTCATCCCTGTCCTCTGGAATATAAAATTGAAGCTTTTCTTGGTTATTCTGTTATTACTAATGTACTTGTAGTTTTCAAATTCTTCTTGCTAATTACATTCCAGTTTGTCCTGAGTACTTGTGTGTAGTGATTATACTCTGCTAGATTCAAGGGGGGTAGGAGGAAGAGGAGGGATAAAATCAAGATATTTGATAGATTTTAAAGTGAGATTTGTTTGGGTACATTATTAATAGCATTTGTAATGAGGAAAGTTTGTTGTTTTGTTTGGTTTTTTTTTCTTTTTTTGAGGCATTTTTACTCCTGAACAGCACTTGCGGTTTTTGGAATTTTATAAGAAGCTTTCCACACTGGGTTTACAGCAGGAAAATGGGCATAATGATAATCAACTACATCTGCAAACTCTGGAACAGGAAAAGAAGTATATTTCAGTGAGGAAGAACTGTGCTTACAATTTCCCAGTAAGTAATATTAATTTAAGGTTTAATATTAATTTGTGTTGTACATATAGTTCACTGAATAGGACTACACAAGTGATAGAGGAGTTATTCCCAAGGTTTTCATTCTTAGCTAGATTTTAGCTCTTTCCTGCAAACTTTCAGTTAGTGACCTTGTGCAAAAGAGTTAGCAGGAAATACTACTATTTGCAGAGCCTCAGAAAACTATTGGCAAATTTGGGCTGAGGAAATGGTGTTCTGAGAGTTTAGTGGTCTTATTCTTTCCTGCACATTTTTTCCAAATGCTTAGCACAAAGGATTTGGGAAAAGGTCTGTGAAAGAGAGTCCCCAGTTTCAACCCACTTGAATCTACACTTCCACATTCATTGTGTGTCACATCATTCTAGGGAGTTGGAGATTGAAACTGAATGCTCAGGTTGATGTTTTAGTCATGTTCCTGCCTGAGTACAGAAAGTCTTTTCAATTTTATGTGAGGTCTTTAAATACACCAGTCATATTTCTGTAAATCTACTTTTTATTGTGACATTCTGTATTTGTATTCAATGAAAACGTTTGCACCAAGAGCCAGTAGACAGCTATTTTTTCTTCTGCCTTTTGAAGGCAAACAAAAAGGCAAAAATGTAGGTAGACATCTGTTGGTTTATTTGAGCAAAACCAAGGTATGTACAAACACAATCATAATGAAATTCAGATTCTTGCTTTGCTGCTTGCTGAAACATTCTTTGTTTTTGAAGTATACATTTGCAGTTTTTGCTAGAGTACAGAAACATTAGCAGTATTTATAAATCTGAAGTCTTATATCTCATGGTTTTAGTCTTTATCTTCAAAAAACAGCCTGCAGCATGTCTGGAAGATAAATAAATTCAGTTTAGTTCTCAACTCTAGATTTTGCCTGGTGTTTTAAAAAGGCCAACAAAACCTCCACACTTGCTCTGTAAAATAACAACATGCTGCCTCTCAAGTTCATCTGAAAGCCTCTGCTAGTGTCATGCTTTAGCTGCATAGTTTAAAAAGGACTTTATCCTTCCACAGGCCATGATTGTTTTTGTGGATCCAAAGAACTTCCATTTAGAACTTTATTCTATATTCTTCTGCCTTTGTCATGACCCTGAAGTTCCTGTCAGATATACCATGGCCATTAATTTCTTTGAAGTAAGTCTACAATGGTTCTTTGTTACTGCTCACATGGTTTTATTTTATTTTGTTGTTGTCTTTAAGCTTACATTCAACCAAAATAAAAAGAGATGAGAAAATGTATTGAAATTATTTAGTTTTTCAAGGGAATTCGGTTCCTTCTAATCTCTGTAATAGCCCATATACACAAACATCATTTTATTTAAGTTGTGTGACATTTGTCTACAAGAGATTGCTGCTAGGTCAGATTGTAAGGAGCAATGAAAAAAATATACAAATGCATAGGTATTATTAACTATATGGAGTGAATTCCAGAAATTAAAATGTGTTTCATAACATTCTTGTATTTCAGTCTTTGAGCTTAGCTTTGATCCCATTTTTTTGCTGGGGAAATTGGTAAATTAAGCAGTTTGCTGAAAACCTTAAATGAACAATAAAGGGGAAAATGGCTTTATTTTCACCATTGTAAGAAAGATGTATGGATTTTCAGTTCTCATTGCCTATTGATATCTTGTTCTAATTAATGATAGTCCAGCATAATTGTTGAAATTGTAAAATTAGCATCAATTCTACATAATATTTTGTTTTAGCTGCATCGCACTATTAAGGTACTGCCTGAATATAAGGAAAGTATTTTAGCTCATTTAAAAAAACCTGTAAAATTATACCTTGTTCTAAATGAACATTTAGTTCTTTTTGATTTAATTTTAACAGTTTAACTAGGCAACCACCTGACAGGCAAAAATGAGTAATTTATAGCATTCCCTGCTAGCTGGATTACTTTCCAAAAAATATAAGTCCTTGTAGCCATTTTCTTAAAGCTTCATCTTGATTGGAAGTAAGCTCTTATTTTCACTTGGCTTAAAGGAGCATTAAAAAAAAATCACCTAAATATTTCTTGGGGCAAAAAAAATCTCATTCCTCAAGTTTGTGTTATGCTTGCTATAAAAGCTTTTTAATAGCATGGACTGCTGGTGTTTTTTAAAAATTTGCATGAGACTTATGAATCTCTGAGTCTTATGAGTCACTGTCAAAAACCAAAAGGAGTAAGGAATGGAAACTTCAGGTGGAAGGTTGGGGAAACTTAAAATCCAGCACAGGATAAGAAAATTTTGCATTTCATCTTCTGTAAGTTATACAGCAGGCTGACTCTTAACTCTCGTAATTTACAGCATTTGAATATTCCTCAAGGAAATTTCTAGCCTTGCAGTGCAGCCTAAAAATTTCTTGTTAAATGTGAAATAGAGTTAATTTCAAAAGCAGGTTTCATAGTTAGATAATAGACCTGTTTCTTGTCTCATGGTCTTTATATAAGCTTGTTTTTAATGTGATCCGTGGGAAAGTACACAACTTTAGGAAGCTGATATTAAACACTTTTTTCTGTGTCTCTTCATGCTTGCTGTAAAGTAAGAAAGCAGTGTTGAGCCATAGAACTAAAGAATGTTTCACCTTGCTATCTTTCTGTCATTTTCTAGGTTGCTAAGCTTTTAAATTCTGATGTGTATACAATACATAAAGAACTGGTTACGCTATTACAGGATGAGTCACTGGAGGTAACACACTTTTATTGGAACTTTTTTGCTTGCTACGTTGAGGCAGATAATCTTCATGTTTAATAACTCTTCACTACCATAGTAGAGTAACAATTTGAAATTATTAACAGCTTTTTACTTCTGTTGCACAGACTCTGCATAAAGACGCCAGCCTTCTGTGAATAAAAAGGAGGAACATAGGAAGGTGTTTGAATTTAGTAAACCCACACTAAATTTATTAGCTTTTAAAAATAGTAATTCTAACTAGTTTTAATTGCTATATTATTTATTACCTTGCAAACTCTAAAAAGCTTTGGGTTTGGTACTATATTAAAATAATAGTTGAGAGCATTCAAGGTCTTTTGCTTTGTTTCATTGTTATTGTCCAGTTGAGGAGGAGATTAAGAAGTTGTGTATGGTTAGAAGATCAAAATATTCAGAAAGAGTTTTGGCCCATGGTAACTTGCATAGAACATGAATCAGTTATATTGCAGTTAGCACAGTAAGACTTTTTAGGATGTAAAAAAGATACATGTTCAAGAAAAAAACCCCACCATTTCCTCTGATACTGGTTTCTCTGGTAGCAAGTTAGACTACTCCAGTTAGAAAACTTGTCTGATCACATACATAAAAACTGAGACCTGTAATGCTTATATTACTTACTGCATTAAAATATCAGTCATTAATGCAACTAATCAATGCAATTAATCTCCATTTTCCTTTCAATATGAGAGAGCAGTAACTTGAAAGGTGTCAGCAGGGATATGTTGGTGAGAGTTAAAAATGGAGTTAATTTACAGACCTCTTTCATGCAGCCTTTCTTTAAATAGGTGTTAGATGCCCTAGTAGGTCACCTTCCTGAAATCCTTGAACTAATGACTAATAGAGGAGAAAACAATGGATCAGAAAGCAAGGTGGGTATTCTCATGGGGTTTTTCAAATTTTCTTTTCTAAATGAGGGTAGTAAGAAATTTTAGACAAATTTTGTAGGAAGAGGCTTTCATGTTTAGTTTCTGCTTTGAAGAGATACAAAGTTTCAATTTTTTTTTATTGTTGACATTATAAGCTTTAACATTAAAAAATTTGGAAAGATTAGAGTTAATATGAAAATGAACAGTTTATACATGTTCTTTTTCTAATTAACCACAGTTAAGTGAAAACAAAACTTGGTTTTGTGTTAAGGGATCAATAGCTAATACCTGTTTTAAATTTTTTCATATTGATGTATCAGTTGCTCATGGGTGCCATTTTCAGGCTTCTGCTAGAAGGAAATCTATTTCCTGAAGTGAAGACACTGAATTAAGAGATCTGTACTCAGCTCCCATCTTTTCTAATTTAATTGTATGTGTCTCTGGATGATGGTTTATTCCCTGACTCCTCACCTCTAAGATGGAACAGAAAGGATGCTGGTTTTGAGAATACTTCCTAAATGTCTGATTAATTGAGATATTGCAGTAGTATAAGAACTGAAGATATTAATTCTCTTGTACGTGAAGAAGTTGACAGTGTAATTTAAAAATTTGAATTTGTCAGTTGTTTACAGCTGTAAATATATATAACATATAGCAAATGCAGTGTCAGGTGTGGCAGTTTGTTTTATTTTTCTTAATATTAGAGGGAATTTAGCTTGGCTACTAAAAATTCTTTGCCTTCTACTGAGAAAAGGTGTACAATTCCTACTAAAATTAATTCCTACTAGAACTAATTAGGGGATTGAGAACAATAACTGCAAAGATTAAGAGGATAAAAGAGAATTGGGATTCATTTGGTTTGAGAAAGAGAATGCTGAGGAGAGTTGGTGTAATGGTTTTAATATCTGTAAAAGTGTGTTCCAAAGAGAACGGTGTTTAGTTTTCCTTTGTCAGGAGAAGGGATTAGAGATGAAAGTGTATTTAGCTAGGTACTAAAATACCTTTTGTATTAGTCTTCCCTTCTTCTATTGTTGTGATTTTCTTTTTAAGTATAGTGACAAGACACACAGCTTGAAAATGTAAAATTATTGTTTATCTTTCTGTTTCTAGTTACTCTCTATTCCTGACTTGATTCCTGCATTAACGACAGCAGAACAGAGAGCAGCGACTTCTTTAAAATGGAGAACACACGAGAAGTTACTGCAAAAATATGCTTGTCTCCCTCATATCATATCAAGCGATCAGATCTATTACCGTTTTCTTCACAGGATGTTGACAATCATTTTGACAAATGTGAGCCCACCTGTCACTTTCTCATTTGTTTTGATTTGTTAATGCAAGTTAGACCACTGGATATTTGCTATGTGTAGTTCTTCCTGTGTTATATTAAATTCCTATCCTTTTCATATGGTATATCAAGCCCTGTCATTATTTCTATGAGATTTTTTGCTGAAAACTTGCCCCCATTTGAGGGGCAAAATTTGGATTGACAGTTTTCCTCCTCCCCAAGACTTCTTCATTTCCTTGTGCTCATCATCAGTTTGTTTCTAGTTAAATCAAAACCTTTTCCTCTGAAATATGCCTTGTTTTTCCCAATTCCATACCTTGGTTTGTTCTTTATGAAAGAACTCTGCATTTCTAAAGTAAATTTACATTTAGAGCTACTAGTCTGAAATTTTACTGAGTTAATTGAAGAATAAAACTGTTGTAAAAGAAGATGATGTGAATTTTATTTCTAACATCTGCAATACAGAAGGTGCCTTGCAGACATGGAATATTTTAAGGTGCTTACGAAATAGTTAAATCTACAAACTGGGCAGAAGGAATAAAAAAGCAGGTGTTTCATGAATAGGCCAAACTTCCTAATTCTGTCTTGCATTATGACATCTATTTAAAAATTTATAAAGTTAGTCTACTTTTTAGCTATTTTTTTCTAATTCTCTAGAAGTTTTTAGTCATACTCTTGCAGATAGATTTAACTGTGTTTCCTTTATTTCTTTCAAGAATGTGCTGCCAGTGCAGAAAGCAGCAGCTCGGACTCTGTGCGTTTATTTGCGCTACAATCGCAAACAGGAACAGAGACACGAGGTTATTCAGAAACTGATCGAACGTAAGAGATGATCTTTCCTCCATTACTGGGAAATGAAAGCTAGTTTTGGCTGAAGATCTGTTTACAGTTACATTTATTCAGTGTAATTTCCTTCCATCATCGGAGGGACTATGCTTAGAAAACATTCAGTTGCTCATATTATCACCAGCAAAATGTACTGTGCATATGTGAGGAATAGAGCTGGAGCTTATATAAGTTTATAGAAAGGGCTTGGGGAAGAGGCAGTGCAGAAACTGATAATATGCCAAGACCTTTCCAGCCCTACTTCTTTTAGCCAAAATTACTAAGTTGTTGGTGCAGCAATATAAAAAACAGAGTTCCGCTGTAGAAGTAAAATTCTCTAGAGACTTCAGCATAATAAGTCTCAGAAATTAATTTATTAATCAGTCACCTATATTTGATGTTTTGGTGTATGCTGTGTGTTTTAAAGATAGCTTAGGAGTCTTAACAATCCTCATTAACATTCCTTGATGTTCACACAGTAATTTTGATATTCCTGTGACATGGTTTGAAAGGCATACAGGACTTTGTTAACACTGTAGCTAGTTCCCTTGTTCTTTTGCTTTTTCAAGTGTTCACTGACAGAATTGATTGAATTTAGAATGTTAGTTTTTTACTAAAAGAAAGAATTGAGATAGGCTGAGAATATGTCTTTTGATGCCTGTGATTATCATCTTTTAAGTCAAAGGTCAGCCTGTGAAAAGTTTTCTGTCTGACATTGAAAATTTGACGGATAATATATGCAATATTTTTTTTTTTCAGAACTGGGCCAAGGAAAAAGTTACTGGAACAGACTTCGTTTTTTAGATACTTGTGAATTCATTATGGAACTGTTTTCAAAATCATTCTTCTGTAAATACTTCTTTTTACCTGTGCTTGAACTTACCCATGACCCAGTGGCAAATGTCAGGTATGTAGAATATGTAGCAGTGTACAGGAAAAAAAGCTATAAATAATATATTAAGAAATACTGTTAAAAGTTTTATATTTTGCTTAAATAATGGAACTTGAGTGAAAACATAAAGAGCCTTCAGAATGACCAGTACAAAAGACGCAGGGGAGTGTGGGAATGGTGCTAGAAAATCCCAGAAGCAGGGCAGTAGGTAACTGATAAAGTTAGGTGTGCACATCACTTGGAAAATCCAGAGGTCTCCTTATTTTTTTAGATTTAAAAAGAAACCCAGACAAACCAAAGATGTTTATGGTCTGTATTCATGATCTGTGGAGACTTTTTGAAAACAGTATGTCTGGAATCAACACATAAGTAACAATCACTTCTGAAAAATTAGACCATCTAATTATTTTGTGTCAAATGCTAGCATGTTATACATTGAGAATTAATAATATATATTAAACATCTGCATCAAAAAGTGAATATTTGGGTTGTTTGTTTGTTTGTTTGTTTTTGCAGAATGAAGCTATGCTATTTATTGCCAAAAGTCAAATCTACTCTGAAGATTCCCACTGATAAACATTTACTTCAGCAGCTGGAATTATGTATAAGGAAACTTCTGTGTCAAGAGAAAGACAAAGATGTCTTGACTATTGTGAAAAGAGTAAGCATTTTTCTTTTTAAGCAGTGTTTAATCTTGGGTTTATCACTGAAAGCTAAGATGACTAAAGTTATGCTTTCTGTGGATTTTCGCAATGTAAGAACAGGAGATAAAAAATTCCATTCTCTATTATGTAATTTTGAACAATTAAAAGATGATGTAGTATAGTATGTTCTGTGAATTTCAGGAGTGTTAATGTTTCCTTGGTTACTTAGATTGCAGTTATTTTGTAGTGATTAAAATTCAGGATTTTGGCTCAATGACCATTTATTAAATAAAAATACTAGAGAAAGATTGAACGTTGATTCTAGTAGAACTCATCAGGTTTGTGAGACAGAGATATCTTGTTAGACTAGATATTTTTCAATATACAGACAAAGCATTTGCAGGATTTTGAAATGCTACAAATGTCTTTTTAATGCGAATATTTTAAAAAGTGCATCTTTCAAAATGTCCATGCTTAGTCTCAAATTTAGAAACCATGAAGTGAAATAGCTCAAGTAGGTGGCTTCCTTACAGGACCAGTCTGCAGGAGAGAGACTGGGTGAGCACCTGTGTGGAACCTTCTGAGTTAGACACAGGTTCCTGAGTTGCTTTTTTCAGTCCTGGTTCCTATGCCTGTGCTATAGCTGTTCTTGCTGTGGTGCTTCCTTGAGTGTATTTTGACTTCCATACAGATATTCTGTGAATCTATTCATTGTGAGTCTCAGCAGGGCTCTGAGAATACTCTCTGATGCTTTTAAACTGCATTTGTGCCATAAAAATAAAAGCATAGGCTTTAAATATGTAGGAAGAAAAGGCAATTCTTTACTTCATGGTATGACACTCTGTAGAGTAATAATAAATAATGGTTTCATTTCCTTTGTAGACAGTGTTAGAATTGGACAGAATGGAGATCTCTGTAGATGCTGTAAGTACTTATTAACTTTAATACTTACCAGCTACTCTTAGTTTCCATTTTTGTGTAGTGACTTTTTGTTTTTATTGATTTCATTTTGAAGTTTCAGAAAAGATTTTACGAAAATGATTTATTGGATCAAGAAAAAGAAAGGCAAGAACATCTCATTTTGGAAATGGTATATTTTATCAGTACACTGTAATTATTTTAAAATAGTTTCTAGCTCCATATTAAGGAGGCAGTAATTTTAAGGTGTAGGGGAAATTTGTATTTTGGAGAGGCTCAATAGGTTCATTATCTCTCTGTGGTTTCATTTTATACTTAATAATAGGGTTAAGTCCTTCAAAGTAACATGTAACATTTTTTTTTTCTTTACTACCTAAATTTTGCTGTATCAATTAGAAAGGCACACTTGAGTTTCTTGAGAAATACCATGCATATCATGATAAACTGACCAGTGAAACACCTCAGAGTTCACATACAGCTTCCCTAGGCAAAGAAATTAATCTCGTAACTTTTTTTGTCCCAAGGAAGCCAAAGAATGCTCTGTGTTACAGGCTTTCCAATTAGCCAGGAAAGAGAGAAAAGCAAAAGGTGCAGTAGGCACTTCAGCACACAGCTTATATCTTCATCTCATCTCCACAAAGCCTAAATTGGACCACTGCAGTCCTCCTGTCTCTGCCTCCCCTCCAGCCTGAGGTGGGAGAAGCTGAGCAGCTGACAGGATTCAGAAGATCCTAAAATTGTTAGTATGGTTCCTGTGACTTGTAGTAAATAAACTTCTTTGTAGTGAACCAGAAGAGATTCAGGAGTGTCCCAAAGATGTCCTTGTTTCCTCCTTTGTGGTCCACTTTGATGTCAATGGGTATTGCAGGTCAGTATGAGCAAATATACCTGAGCCACAGATTTCCAGCCACTTCAGTGTCCTGAGCCAGCTGGATTCTCAGACCTGCACACACACACTCAACTCAAAGTCTTGAACTTGGCTCAGGCAGTCTGCAGGTAGATACAGTTAATGCTGAAAGTGTTTGCCTGGTGCAAAAGAGCCTCCTGTGCTACTGTGTGTTGTATGATATCAATTTTTGCCCTGTTTCTACAGCTGCAGTTTAGAAAAGCACCTGAATTTTTATGGTATAGGCCACTAATATGTGCAGCCCTTCTGTATCACAAAGGCCTCATTAGCACTGTCTGTGATGCTTTTGGGGAACCTGAGAGGGACACAGGGAACTGGGACATGTTGCAGTCCCAAACTTATGAAGAGCCATGCAACCCACTTAAAAAAGATTTTAGTACTGAATATGTTAGTAAGTTTCCTTCATTTTAGTAGCTGATTTTGTAGGAACTATTTTCCAGCAACCCTGACCTGAAATAATTACCTCTTTCTTTTCTTGACTGGGTAGTAATTAGAATGACATGAAAAATATAGATTAGAGCAGTTATGGTTCACTTAACTTTTATTGTGAAAATGGTATAGAATATTAGCTAATATTGTATAGTTTTTTGAAGCTGGTGTGATATCTACTCATCAAATGGAATATATTTTTAGGCTGAGTAGTATTACAGAAGGGCAAATAAATTCCATGAACGTGAACAATTTTACATAGTTGATTTTGTCATAAAGATTTATCAACTGTAGATGTTAATTTTAGATCTTTATAAAGTTTGAATATATGTGACACAGCTTAAAATCTAAGAAAAACATTTTCATTGAATTGTATGAAATAAAAGTGTTGCCTGTTCTGTTTTCAGGGTGTCTGTGTTACAGAAAATTTTTACATTGCCAGCTGCCAATGTCTGTATCTTTTTGAATATAAAAAATGCCAAAAGCCAAGCATAATTTTAATTATAAGTTCTAGATGTGAGCTTTCTTCAGATTGTGGTTCTAAAATGAGATATGTACCCTGATTTCTTTCTGTATTACTTAATTGGTTCTCTGGACATTCATGAGGAATTGTAGAGCAGGAAAGTAGAAATGAACTGTTACTTGGAAACACATTTATTTACTTTCATCTGGGTAATATCTAAGAAAATTATTCATTCTTTTAGGAACACTTAGAAAAAGAGAAGCAGAAAAATGAAGGAAGATCTACAAATATTAATGATAAAATGTTTGAAAAGAAACGTAAGTTTCTTTATTTGTGTACATGTTTATGCATGCTTTACTCTTCTACAAAGGTAGTAGAGAAAGGAGCAGGAAAGAGACACTTATATACAATAAACAGATTTAGAAATTGGATATAAAAATTGTTTCTATGTATTAATGACTTTGTTTATGAAAAAAGGCCTCATATTATGTATAATAGATAATAACACATATATTTATTTTGGCTTTATTAATAAAATACATTACAGTTTTAGTTCTCTGTTATTTTTCATTTTGGGATATAGTGTAAGTACTTGTCTGTGGTATTTCTGAAGTGCTAGTAGCACTGGATTAGATAGTATTACTCTTTGCTCCAGGACTGATATGTCTGCTCTTTTATAAAAATTCAAGTTTTAAGAGGGAAGGGATTTTACTGGACTGTTTTTTGGTTTTTTTGTAGGTAGAGACAGTAAAACATCATCAGTGTTGGCAAAAAGTATCAATCTCTCTATTTCTGGAAGCTCTTCTGGTACATCAGCAGGTAAGAAGAGTTCAAAAACTCACTGAAACACTTTGATTTCACATCATCAGATTAAACCCCAGTAAAACTGCTGCTGACATCTTTGGACCCAAGTTACACCTACTGCACAGAGGAAAAGATAGAACTGAATGTATTTTCTATGGTTTTTAGTTTTGTTTCACTCTGTAATATATAAATAGTCACCTAAGATTTATTTTTTTAAATTGAAGTATTTAAATAATCTTGTTCCTTCATTTACCATAGATTGACAGAAAAATATATTTTAAAGTGTTCTTAATTATTGAGAAAATGTAATATTCATATTAAAAAATGTTCTTTATAATTTTAGGCAAAGAAGAAAAAAAATCCAAGCTGGTTCGAAGCCAATCTTTCAGTACTCAAGTACTGCATCCAAAATACAGCAACATAGACAAGTGCCCTAAGTATCTTTATAATCTTCATTGCTTACCTCCTAGGCAAATGTTTGCTAATAGTCAGCTCTTATGAAGTGAATGCTCATGGATCTCTGAAAGCTGTGATGTGCTCACTGAGTTGTGACTTATGTTTTCAGCTTTCTGTTTAATTGATTAACTGAAGAAGAAACATCTAAGGCATGCTGAGGCCTAGAAATGGTTATGAATTCCTTTTAAGTTAATAAATGTCTCCTTTTATCATATATTAAAAGTAATTTTCCATATGAATTGCTAAATCTAATTTCATACATTTCTTAAAGACATTTCAGCACAACTTTCTCATTTAATTTCTTCATATAAACTCAGAAATAACCTCCAATACTATTAAACTGCAGGATGATATAATTGAGAGGAACACTTTTGGAAATAACCAATTTGGTTTTGTTTTGCTTTGTTTTTTAAAGTAAAAGTTCTGCTACAGGATATACATCTTCAGTACCAGGGATGGGAAAGAGTTGTATGTTATCCTTCAGTGGTAAGTAGGTTACTAGAATGTGTTTTACTTCAGTTTTTTTGCCAATAGGGCCCATTAGGCAGGCATACTCTAAGATATCATTCTCCTAAAGAAAGCAGAATAATAGGTATCCAATTTATATGGGCATTTAAGTGCTAGTCTAGTAAGTGTATTTTTCAGATTTTTTTTCTCCTACACATTTGTTTTTATTTACATTTAAAAATAGTAAAAATAAACTGAGTTTTCCATGTCCTGGTTGGAATTTCAGGTATCATAAAAAGGTTGAGTTTGGAGTTTTTCCCCACCTATTTTACATGAGGAGAATGAATATTATGTAAAAATTCTACTGAATTAAGAGAGAGAAACTACTGTTTGGAGTTCTGTACACTAAATTTTAAAGAGTTTGGATGATTAAAGATAAGATTGAGATGAATGGCTTCCTAGAGAAACCTGTCTTTCAATTCACTACCATTAGCCACTAGGCAATTAAATTACATTAAAGAGCTAAATTTTAAGCAGCTAAAATTTGGCCTAAGAAATCACACTCCTTACATACATTAAATATATGAATATTTTCTTTGAAAATGTGTATTCCAGTTATTTAGTGGGACTGTTTAATAAAAATACTTGCAGAAATATTAAGTAGAAACCATTCCATTAAAATTTGGGATTAGTGCCATAGGAAATAAGCCACTATTGTCACGGGACAAACAGTTTATTCTGTTTACTTTCTGTGTGGTGTTTTCAAAAAAGTTCTTTGTCTAAGCTGCCCCTGTGTATTTCAGATGACTCCTTCAGGGCTCACGCTGCTGGCAATAGTGGGAGTGCTGCCTTCCCTTCCAGCTCTTCTCGCAACTTATTCAACTCAGCTGACCAGAAGAGCAATGGCAATAAGGAGAGTCAGACCCGAAGGATGAGCATGTAAGTTGTTGACAAGATGTTAATCTGAGCCTAGGGGTAACATTTTCAAAGGTAACTCAAAAGAGCCATGTAAAAAAAAATTAGGCCTGTATTTATTATACTTTTTTCTGCACACGGATTTTGAAATACTAAAATAGCAGGGTAGAAATGTGATGTATGTAATTGTAACTGTTTCTAAGATGGCATTACCTTCTAATTAGTCTTCCACATTGTTTCTCCTGCACATATTTGCATTTACTGGTATATAATTGAGAGGGTGGAATGGGAAAAAGTGAAGGTTAGTGCCTTTGATGTGTAATAACTACAGTCACAGTGATTTGGCTGCCTGTAGTTGGAGAAACAGAAGTATTTTTAGACTACTTAGTTTCTGATTTTCCTTCATTTTGTGGACTTATATATGTTCTATCATTATGTAACAATTCCATTATGAATCTTGAGCCTTACAATGAACTGGTGCTGGTATTTGTTATTAATGCTGACTCCTTTGCCTTACCATTTACAAAAAACCAAAAAATCAATGCTAGGCATCTCCCTCAGGCTGCTTTCCTTTAAACATCAGCCAGTGCTGTTCAGCATTTTGCAAGAACAAAATCAAAGATGTATTTTTTGCTCCTGTGCTAAAACTGTAAATCATAGAAAATCACTGTGACACATACTCACCCAGATCCCTGTAGACTCTAGCAGCAAATTCCCTGCAGATTCCTTTTACACTCTAACTAAATTACTGTCATTGGACTAGCTGCAATTTTGTGGGCTCAAACTGAGACTTTTCTTTGCTAGCAGAGATTTGCATTCTAAGTCAAGGCAGAATGCCTTGGAAGGAGCCAGCTACAGAAAGAAAGGGAGTCTGGGAAAGCAGACTTCAATGTATAATGAAACTACAGCTGGAAGCTAAGATAGGAAAGAGGAAACATTTTATACTGGTTTGCTAGGTAGAGAGAGGAAACAATAGTGATGATCTGTTTTGGTGAATTAAATATCTGGATGAACACATTTTTCCACTTCTGTATTTTCAGTTTCCTTTAAAAAATAAACCAAAATATCTTGCCAGCTTTAGTCAGGATTTTAAGTTAATAAAATTACTAAATTGCAATATAAAGCACTAAAAACTTTAACAAACAAAATAAGAAATTCTCAGGACAATATTCATTTAGCTCCTTGTGTACATGATTTTTTTTTCTGCTGGAATTTTACCGTCTTCACTCTACAAGATAAACTGTTTTCTGGAATGAACTCAAGCTTGCACAGTGACCTGTAGTTTTTAAAACTGCTTTTATTTTGTAGAGAAGGTTGGAAGGTAAGTTGTGAATGCAGATGGCCTCTGTTAAGTAAGTGGCTTCACAGGAAGAGTACTTAAAGGTGCTAAATCACTTTGCCCTCTGTCCCTGTCTTTGCCAGCATCTAATGGCTTCTCTGAGTACCACCCTCAGCACTTCAGACTTTCTGTAGGTGATCATTAGGGGGTCACTTATTTCAAAGTGCACCATTTCAAAGTCAGCAGTTAGATTAGTAGACATGCTGACATTTTCAGTTATCTCTAAAGTAAATGGGGCATTTATCTTGAGAACATAAAATTTAATGGAGTGCTACATAGTTTAAAAAATTAGGTGTGCTCAAAACCTCATTTTCTTTCACCCTAATCACTGAAGTCCTCCTTTCCTCACTTTAAAAAACAGAAAATTAGTTCAAATGTTGTCAATATTTTTAGCAATCTGTAGAAATTCCAATTACTTGCTGTGCCACAAGGATTTGGGGAAAATTAATAGATTAATATTCACGAAGCTGTGAGGTGCAAAGGTTAGTTAGACATATTTTTTTATCACATAAAACATTTCCAAATTTCAAAGGTTTTTTTATCTTTCATTTAAAATAAAACTGATATCTTTTGTTTAAATACAAAGGGATGGGAAAAGGCTCACACAGAGCAGTTTGCACTTTTGTCTTCAGGCAGGAGAGTGGGATGTAAGAAACACAGCTTCAAGTCTCTGTGTACCATTCCCAAACGAATACCCTAAGAGCAGAGTATTTGAAAGTAGGTATCTGATCAAACACAGTGATCTGGGTGCTTTGTCTGGTTCAGAAAGTCCCTGAACTGCATGGGGTCAGAAGCTAAAGAGGATGTATCGGGGGAAAAAAACATTTTTGGGAAAAGAAGAGGAAGCTTAGGATGTCCTACATTTAGTTCTGAATAAGTTTTAGTATTCTGTGTTCTTATGGGAAAAGACATCTCTCAAGCTGATCTAATGTCTGCTGTGCTGTAGATTCAACTTCTCTTTTGTAAACTGACCCAATACTTAACTGTTTTCATAAGAAAATGAAGCAGCTCTATGAGGATATATTAAGAGATACAGATACATGAATGTCTGGTGGTAAATACATTCAATCACACACATGTTTAGCTGTACTTTTTTATCTTTTACTCAGGAAATCAGGCCTGGTGCTAAATATATGCACACTTAAATTAAAAATAAACAACAACAAAACAGCAAAAAGATCAGTTTCAAGGAAGCATTATTTTCTAAGTTTGATGATGGAAAAATATGATATCCAAATATATAAGCAGCTGACAGAAATGACTCTGTGAGAAGAATTTGACAATTGTACAGTGAGAGGTACAATTGAATAGATGCTCATAAATGAGCACCACCTTTAGTGGACTGACTCAGGCAGAAAACTCACTAAGGTGAGAAAACAATAATTGAGTGTTTGTTCAGAATGTATCATCATGCAGATTCATGTATATGCTGGTTAAAATTTGCACTGATCATCTCAATTCTGGCAAGACCTAATTTTTAGTTTCCTGGCTCTGCAGCTTGAGTAGGGTAACTTCTAAAATGTTTCTTTTTCTAAGTAAATATGTGGGCAGTAACACAATAATTAAAGTATAAACAGATAAAATTAATGATTCTTGGTTTGAAGTGGTATATGTTTGGATTAAATATTGTTTAATGGCTTAAGCCTAATATTTCCCATAAAATTGCTCTACAGAATATTGGCAAGTATTCACTTTTGACAATATAGTGCAGTTTGCAGGGATGAAGAATTTCTGATTCAATATATGATAGTGCTCTAGGAAACTTTCAAAACTCAGAGTTACTTTGGTGGAGAACTGAAGTATTTTCTTACCACACTCATGCATTCAAACATTCAGTTTGAACTAGTTCTCAATTATGTGCCAATTAAAGTTTTATCTCTTTTTGAAAATAACACAGCTGCAAGAAAAAAAAAAAAAAGTAAATCATGATCCAGTGCTCACAAGCAGGTGACAAGGAAGTATTGTTTTAGTGTAGGGGTCAGTTGCTAGGTCTTAGGTAATACTTAGGCCATAGAAAATGCCAGAATTATGCTAAAGCAGCACCCATATAACTTAATGAGGGAATCACAAAGACAAGACTACCTGCTTAAAGTACCTGATGGACAGGAAAGAATCAGAAAAAGCCCTGGTTGAGTACTTTGTCCCACAAGAGATCTTGCTTAATATGCAGAGCAGAGAAGTTTTTCTGACTTTCTGTTGAAGAGTTGCCAGTTAGATCATGAATCATCCTAGCGCAGACATTGACGTAAATCATGAACACTGTGTTCTATCAAGCAGTGTGATCTTCTGTCATTAGGCCATGGAGCTTTATTATATTCTTTTGAATGTTTTCAGTTTTATGAGATTGTTAGATATAAGATGTTTTGCTTGAGTTTATATTGCTGTAAAATGACTGAAAAGGTTCAACATGCAATTATTTAAAACTATTTAGAAACTTTATAGATTTGTCAATGAATAGATCCACTTCATATATATATATATATAGCATTTAAGTATTTTGCATCTTGCCTATAGACATACAAATATTGGCTGATAATTTCACTTTTAATCAAAACTTTCTTTAAGGATGTGTGGTACAGGTTTTCCATCTTTTAAAAAGAGGGAGTAGATTTATTGTTGCATAAAAATATTTTTCTAAGTTATTATTATAAAATTCTAATTTATTATTAGTAAGTTAATTTTTAATGCAACAATAAATCTAAATAAATATCAGTATTTTATAAGATGCCCACAACTGACCTATAAGACATCCAGTTTGATGCATGTACCAGTTATATGTTTAAGATAAGTATCTTAAACTAATGTCTTTCATCTAGTCATATAATTGCTTAGAAAGTTAAGCACAAGATGAAATAGTTCTGCCACTGATATGCTACATTTGGAGTTGGTTACTTACAGTTTTTAATCATGTTTCCATCATGGCATTTAAGATGCTGAAAGTTCCCAGTTCCAGTGGGACTGGCTTGTGTTTTGTGTCCCATTTCTGTGATGGAGCTAGTAGGTATCCTGGCACTGATATATTATCATATCATATATGCAGTTTTAAAGCAGTGAAACAGAACAATATATTGTGTTACTTGTAAATGATAGTGTAAAATATTGATGCAAATTAGTTTTTCCAAGAGTTCTAAAAGTTACACCCATCTTGGAAATATTTCTGTCTGATACAAATCGTTTTTAATTGACATATACAGCTCTTTTAAACTGAAAACAATATATCTAAAGATAAAAAATTAAGGCATGAAAAATCCAGAAATTACCTAAATGACCTTGTGGTCAACAGAACAGCTAGAAATCACAGAGCAATGTGCCAGACTTTTGGCATAGCCAAAATAGCCATTAATAGACTGCTTGTGCCACCTTAATCATCTCACTCAGATGCATCTCTACAAGAACTTCTCTAGACACCTGAATGGAGAACTTCACCCTTCTTGAGAAGAATGCCCTCAGAATATATCCATTTGGCTTTTTCACTGGGTGCAATAGAACAGCTCATAATTTTTAAAGTACAGCAGCTAAGAGCTATGTTAAAATGTTCTGCACGATAGCAGTTTAATATGTTATGCAAGTTAGTAATATAGTAACAACATATTATGTGTCTTTCTTCTTTTATATGAAGAAAAAACAGAAAATCAAACTCCTAGATCACCTGACAGAAAAATGAGGGAACCAGAGACTGGAGGAAACAACGTTCTGGTGGCATAAGGTGGGAGCAGCAGATGGGACTCTCTAATGCCTGAACTGAATAAAATGCATCCTGCAATGTTAAAAATTTAAAATAAATCTTTTATATAAAACTCCAAGCTGTAAAATATGTTCTGATAAACAATGTAATGGTTGCAGAATTCTAACATCGTAGTGAAATGATATGAACTGTAACTTCAGCTATGTGCTCTTAACCGCTGCAGCTACAGAGAAGATTTTGTTTTCTTCAGTTAGGCCTTTATAGTTTGAAGTCTTGGATTTAGAATGCACATTATTTAATTGGCTTCTTTACAATCTTAGCAAACCTTAGTTCCCATATTTTAAGGAAGAAATAGAAGGAATTGTTATGAATATGAAAAAGGGATCCCATATTTTAAAGAATCTGCAAACCTAATTTAAGACCAAAGTCCAGAACCATTATAAAAATACATAGACTTTTGAAGCATTGTGCTGTGAATTTGGAATTAATGTTTTTACAAGTGCTAAGTTCATAAAAATCCTGTGTGAGTTTCAAAGCAATCTAAAAGCAAATGTCTCCAGATGATGTAAAAAAAAGCTGTATTTCATAAGTTTTGTTGTATAAATACTTGTTTTAATTTTAGTATTTCAAATTGTATTTTCACTTTAATAATTTATAATAATGAATCTAGTTTTTAATCAGCTGCTATTGCAAGCTGTCATGGTTCAGTGATGTCATCTGCATTTGTTTGTATTAATGCTAATGTTTCTATCAAAATTTATGTGGAAAAACATGCAATCATATTTTGAAGAGTTCTATTTATGTCAATACTTGAGGGAGATTATGAAGCTATTGTCAGCTTCTCTTTCAAAATGGAGGCAGCATAAATATATTGATATCAGAAATATATGGTTTTTAAAATTTATTGGTGTATGATAAAGATAATCTGGTCTGTGTATGCATATGTGAGTGTGGTTACTTTTTATAATGTAAAAACATGAATGATGATTTACTCAAAATAAAACCTAGGACAATGCTGTACATGCATGTTCTTGAAAGAAAAATTCTCAGGGCATCTTTTATAATTAAAATTAATAAAAGCACTTACCTATGGAGGGTATTTATTTAAAATACTAATAATGCTGGGTGTGTGCTGTCTTGTGTGAAGTACAGAATGTTTCTTTGGATTAAGCACTATCTGAATGCTTAAGCTTCCTACACCTCAGTTAGATTTAGCAGTATTCTCTGTCTTAAGTCAACTGGCATTATTTGGGTTCTCTGGAAATACTTAATTTTTCAGTTTGTTCTGCAGCCTGGGATAGGATCCTGTAAATCACAGATTTCTTTAAAAGCTTCTTTGAGTTTATGATGTTTAACATTCAGTGTTGATAGAGGTGTGCAGATGACCCGGGCTGGCTCCTCCTGGGTTCTGCACTGATGTGAGCAGACACCCCTGGTTCCCCAGGCACAGCTGGCCCAGGTGCCAGCTACAGCTGCAGGAGACACAGGCTGTTCTCAGTGTGACCTTTGGCAGCACCAAACTCAGATCATCAGTAGCCAGCTGTAGAGCAGGACTCAACACTGTGTTTGCTCTTTTCATGCCTTGCAGAGCAATGCAGAACAACCAGTAAGTTCAGAAAATTAAAGCTCTTTCTCCCCTTAATAAGCAGGTAATGAGTTCTGTAAACTGTCTGTCGTTTGTTCCTTCTTGGCTGTCGCTGTCTGTCATTTTAAACTGATTCATTTATTTAATGCTGATAACAGTGCTCTACTCAATAACCTGAAATTCCTTCAATGTAATCTTGAAATGCTCTGTTTAGACATTTTTGGACTGGTCATTTTCCTTGTGCAATACCTCTGGTGTCTTGTGCCTACTTTCATCACTCCTTTGCACTGCAGACCTCCATCCAAGCAGTCTTTTTAGGGGCCACTTACTTCTGGGTTAGTTCTGTTAGACAGCACCAATGCATTTGAACCCTTCAGAGCACTGTTTATACGTGCTGGAATAACAGCTGAAGGTCAACTGTGCAGTGACATTTGTTGTTTTTCATATAGACAAGTGGCAGAAGGAGTGATTCTCTTTCTGGATTCATTAAATGCAATCTGGAGCTAGGTTAGATGCACCTTCATAGTCTAGCCAGCAGAGCCTGCCTCCTAAGTCCTTTGGTGAGTGGGGTACATCAGTGTCTGGGCTCTTGTGGGCAGACACCAAATGGTGACTGAGGTGATTTTTAGAGATTTACCAGTTTTATCCTATAAGGTATCTTTTGTATCTTCTCTAGCAGAGGTATCTTGTGTTTACTGATAGACACCTGTGAAGTTCCTTGCCAAATGATTTTGAAAAGTCTCCTGCTCCTTTTTGGGCAATTATTTTGTGAAGGTTGTATGAGCAAGCAGAATTATGCTGACATCTGTTATTTACATAAACCTAGAAGTGGCTTTTTGCATTGTTTTGTACTTTGTAGATAGGACTCTGCTAATTAAAATCTATTAAATGTTAGGATCTTGTCATTCTGTTGGATGCACTGCTCTACTCAAATAAAGGAAATTGTTGTTAGATCATGGAAATATTTTTCTGAAAATATTTCTGAAATATTTTTCTGAAACATTATGGCAACACCTTTGGACTTTAGGATCAACTCTGTAAATGGATTTATTACACTCTAATGGACGTATGTTTTATCCTACCAAAGTCTACCTTATTTCAGTTACAGAGTCCTGTTACAAAGTTCACCCTGGTGTCTAGATGATATTACAGCAGAAGTTCTGAGGTTAGGAGAGGGCTAGCTTTGTGCTATGAAACAGTACAGGCCAGATTTTTTAAAATCAGAATACCTAAGTTATTCTTCAGAACTATTTTTTTTAAATTCAAAGAATATTTTGAAGACACATCATGTACTCTGAGAAAATGAGGTGATTTGATAGTCTGCATAAATGCTTTGAAAGAGGTCAGACTCACAACACAGACTTCATGATAGACTTATTTTCTACAGTAATAAAGATCTCTAGACAAAGGTTGTAAATTCTCTTTTAGGACTTGATACTGCTTCTGTTTGTATAACTGGCAAAATTCTGCTAACACTGAGGTCATTGGGCTCTTCAGTCTCTTTGTAACAGAAGAAAATGTTGAGGAATCTGCAGTGTTTGGCAATGAGCTTCCTGAATATTTTGGCATTTGAATGAGGCTTTTTATTCAGATTTATCACTAAAATACTGATTTTAGAAATTTCTTCTGTGGTTGTTGGGTTTTCTTTTACCAGAGGTAGATTTTACAAGTCACATTTTTGTTGCTTTGAGCCTTAATGAAGTTAGCTTGTTTTGTGGCATTAATAAAATATTGCTAGGATTACCTGGTGCTAGCTAGGAGAGACAGAACAGATTTTCACATTTCACATTTAATTGTCTTTTTATTATAAACTAAATTATTAAAAATAAAGCCTCTTACATACCAAAGAATAGAAACGATTACCTTTATTCACATTTCTGTTGGATCAACCACCCTGCCAATGAACAGTAATGTTTTAAAAGTTTCTTCAAAAATCATGAAAAGGAATGGCCGGTCCACTTTGATGACAGGAGGCACTGTGAATGCTGTTATTTCTGAGCCACTTGCTGCTGCAGCCTCAGTTCCTTCCTCATCCACTTCAATAACTGCATTTTGGACAACCTGAAGTGCAAGGCAGAAATAACTATGTGACAGAAGTAAATACTAACCTAAAGAGTATTTTTCCAGCTGAAGGTATTCAGTTGAAGTAGGCTTCTGTGAAGGTCTAAAATGAGCAGTTAATCTTTGTTTTTTCTCCTGCATATTTCTATTTTGTACATTTGGTAGCACAGACTAACAAATGTACAAATTTGGTAGTCTATCTAAATATGTAGAGCAATGAGGTACAGTCCTGGATTGGTTAGAATATTTTCCACTCTCACTGAAATTGCAGCCTGGCAGAATCTGATTTTTCATTTTTTCATCTTTTCCATTTTGTTCTTTCAGGCTGCTTATACCTGTGAGTGCTTCTGCTGTGTTAGTGTCTGTACTGGTGAACTGCCTGGTCATTGAGTGGATTTACAGCTCCTAAACTCCCAATTCTAGGAATTACTTATGTGAAAACAGTTGAAGGACTTCACAAGTGTTGAGGTTTCTGCTACATATTTTTAAATAATATTTTTGTCTTTCACAATTCCCTGGGACAGGATGCTCCTCTGGCACTCTGTAGCTGATGCACATATTGCTTCTAATATCAGCAGTTCCTGTTAAAGTGTGATTTTTTTGATAACACAATAGTTAACTGCTGAGAATCAGCATGAAAGTTACATGATCAAGAGGAAGGGACAAAAGTACTGCAGATTGCCATTATATTTCCCAACAGTGAAATAGTTCATACCAAACTGAAAATCTCTGCAATTTTATCCATTAAATATTTATTCTTAGGATGTCAGATCTTCTCAGAAAGGTTTTTTTTTTCAAGCCACTGCAAATTTGAAAACCTTTACATCAAGCATGAGAGTTTTTGAAACTTGTATAGAAGTGTTTATTATCCCACGCTGTTAATTGGCTAAGCACAAAGGCTTCTGTATGGTGTAGAGAGACTTGTAAGAGCAGCACCAGAAGGATTCTTTCTCATAGGGTACAAATACCCAAAGGGAGGGTGCAAAGAAGGTGCAGTCAGGCTCATCAGTGGTGCCCAGTGGCAGGACCAGAGGCAGTGGGCACCAAGTGAAACACAGGAGGTTTGAACAGAGGAAGTTTGAACACAGGAGGTTCCCTCTGAACCCCAGGAAATGCTTTTTCATGTGAGGCTGACTGAGCACTGGCACACTGAATTCTTCCTCTTTGGAGATATTCAAAAGCTGTCTGGACATGGACCTCAGCAACTGCTCGAGGTGACCTTGCCTGAGCAGAGGAGTTGGACCAGGTGACCTCCCGAGGTTCCTTCCAACCTTAACTATTCTGTAATTCTGGGAAGCCTCTCCTGGAGTTGTGGTCCTGGATTGTCTCTGCCATACAACCCTCCACAACCAGGAGCAGTTGCATGCTACAATTTTCTTACATAAATTTATAAAACTACATTTTTAAATCCTATGCCAGAGTAATTTTATTTGGATCTTGTTTATAATTCATCTTGTTTCAGTAATTTTTTTAAACTTTTACTGTATTTAGAATTCGTTGTTTTCCATCTCATTCCACACACTCCATTCTTGTGGGCACAAGTATCTCTGTGTTTTGTCTTTCATCTCCTTTCTTTGACCATGCATTTTAATTTTCTATTATCAGCAAGTTGTCCTTTTTATAGACTAGCTGTTTGTTTTTCATAAGATATCTCTGGTCACATAGACCTATTCCTTCATGATATTGATGTGATTGACAAGTCCTTTGTCTTCCATTCTCTTCTGCTTCTTGTTCTGCCTCTGTTTTGCATCAGTCTTTTGAATTTCATCTTTGCTCTCCCTTAAACAGTGGCATAAAGTATCTCCTCCTGCTCCTCTTTTTCCATGGGGCTGTGTTCCTGCCTTCTTGGCCATTCACTGCCCTTGCCTTTACCTGTCTAAAGGTTCTTTGAAAGTTTCAGCATACAAGGTGGAACATCTGTATGGGTTGGAGTGCAACTATATTGTGCCAATCCTTGCCTGTGAGATCGTGTTTTTTCTCTTCCGTGGTATATAAAGGGAAAAACAGGAGTGCCTTGACTTCTCTTCCTCACTGTTACCTTTTTGAGATTTTATTATTTAAACTTTCTAAGGTTCTTTATTTTTTGAGAAGCATAACTGTCTCTGGAATGCATATAAGGAGTTCTTTCCTTGAATTTCCTTCCTTGCCCTGGATTTTACCATTTGACTCTCATTTACATTGTCTTTCTTGTTCACAGTTTTTGTGAAATTGTGCCCATTCTCTGCCAACCATATTCCTCTTGAGGCAGAGCTTTTCTCCTGTGATGGGTTAGCTCTGGGAGGTGCTGAGCATCTATGAGATGTCACTGCTTCTTTCCCTTACACACCTCATACTTGAAGTGGGATCCATCCTGATTAAGATGTGTAGATTGCACATACCTGGCTGATGAGGTACTTTGCTGTTAGTGTCCCTATAAATTTATATGACCATATTGGCTGGGCTGTTTATATATTATTATAATCCAAACAACAAATAATTTTAGTGGGCTTACCTGTGAAACCGCTACATATTCGTGATCTGTCAGGTGACTAAGATCTGCTGAACGCGTAAAAAGCTTTTTAATTCCAAGACTTTGAAGCAGTTTCTTCATTTTGTATTTTTGCTTTAGTTTAAACTTTGGAAATGAAATATCCACTTTTCTGTTAAAAAAAAAATAATTAATGCAAAGGATGCAAACAGTCACTTGACTGCTGAAATGCACACTACTCAGGAATTAAGCTTTACACAGAAAAAGAAGGGACAAAAACTGGAGAGTCTCTGCTGGCATTTAGGTTGCAGAAAATAATTTCTAACCTGTTGCCTGCCAGTGATGTTACAAATCATTTTCTTCTCTGTAAAAATACTTCCACCAACAGTCACAGTGCCCTGATACCAGGGCAACACACTAATTTCTTGACTGCTGAAAAGAATTTTCACTTCAGGAACTACATTTCACAGGAATCATTTGGGTTTACCTTTTTATATTCTAATTTATCAGCCCTCTGGGTTTCCCCAGGTAGGAAATGTTTAATAAATGTCTAGATTTATAGTGGGTTTTGCTTGGCAGTACTAAATTTAAGAGAGAGGAGACCTAAGGAAGAATGTGGAAAGACTCATGCCTTCTCTCACAGAGAGAGACGTTTTTAACTGAGATGAGCTGAAGTTTTGTTGCCTGTAAGTCACAACTTTCACATACCACTTGGGCTGTGGATGGACCATTAAAGGACCTCTACTCTGTAGATAGCTCTTGCCACAGAGATGCTACCATGGGAAAAGGGTAAGGAAGCCCAGCTAATCTTTGCTGGGCTTTGTTGCTTTTCTGCAGTGGACATCAAAGACATTAGGGCCCCATGGGTGTCAAAGCAATACCTGGATTTCATGCTTCCAAGCCAGGATTCCAGAAGCTCTGCAGTCAAATGGTCTTCAATTGAAATGTAGTCTCCCTCTTTTTCTGGGATAACAATCAGCATGTGGGCATTCCCTTTGTAAGGTATCTTTATCACAGTGCATCTTAAGTTCTCATCAAAAGTGGAATTAATTTTATCTGACTTGAACATCATGGGTACCTGTACGCTTCTGTATTTGTTTATGTGGAAAGTCTCAATTTCCGTGAATTTGGAATTAAATGGATAGACCCACTTGCCTGAGGAAAGAAAGAAATTAAATCATTATGTGTGTTTAGATTTGTTCAGAAAAATATTCTAAAAAGTTAAAAAACCTATAGGATATTTTCTGTATCTAGTTGAAGTGGCTGTCAGTTGTGTCTGGGATAAGTGGATGACAATTTCAGTATATGTTATGTTTATTGTATATAAATTTTTTTACAGAAAAAAACCCAAAGTAATCCACAAAATAAACTGCTTCATTTGCACAGAAAGAAGGGAAATATTTTTCTAAGTTTGGTTAGTTGCCACTCAAGTTCAGAATTCATGTTATCTTTGTTTTATCAATGCCTGCTGAGCATCTGACGTTTTGTAACATGCAACCTTCTCTGAAATTGTCTACCAGCTGTTCAGTATCCTGTATTTAATTTAATTATCCAATATTTTGGATGGGGATTCACTGACTTCTCCATAGAATGGTTTCTGACCATCTCTGGTATTTCTTTCCCTCCCATTGTAAGGTAATATAATGGAATTCTTGGGTTCCTGTGGGACAGATGATTCTTGATGAAAATAGGGAAATTATTTTTGTTCCAATGATTTTGTATACTATGTTAAATCAGTGCATGATTTTATGCCCAGTATTCAGCATTTAAGACTATTATGATTAAGAATTTTTCATTTTAATGGGTGAATTAAAAAAAAACATTGTTTCCTGTGATAAAGAGGGATAACTGGGAGATGGACTGAGATAGCTTGATACAGAGCTTTTTGTTTTCTTTGAGACTCTGTTTTATGGAAGATAGCATAGAAAAATTGTGGTTTCCTATAATAAAAAATAATTTCCTATTATATGAGCTTAATAGAAAAAAAGTAATCTTAGATAAAGACATAGAGAAAATAGGACATCTAAATTCATTTAAACTCCCCCTAATGTAGCTGAAGTTAGTCTTGATTCTCCTAATAAATAATTATTCTGCATAATAAAACCAGCAATTACCTTTAAAGAAAATGTAGTCCACAAGCACCACTCTGTTATGGCGGTCCAGCTCTTCAAAAAGTTTTGAGATTTTTCCTTTTGTCATTTTGTTAATTTTTTGATTGATGAAAAGTTTTGCTTGTGTTAAGTTTTCGAAGTCTACTTTCAGGAATTCCATATCAAAGTACTGCTTAGATAAATTCAGGAAAGACTCCTTGAGTTTGAAGTCCTTTTGAATAAAAGAAAGAACACCTCGCATGAGGAGAAATTCTTCATTCATTGTGATGTTACCTGTCAGTTGTTTAAACAAAGCTGGTAAATGTTGGCTATCCACTCTGTCCTTCACATCATGGAGGTTTAGACCTTTTACAATTTGTCTGTGTGTTTCTCCTTTGGTTGCCATCATATAGACACTCATGAGAGCTGACACAGAAAATGGCGAGATGATTACATTGTTATCATGTGTCATTGCAATTTTTCTGTAGAGGTTAAATCCAAAATTTGTGGTCCTTTCAGTGAAGTTGTGAAGAGTGAAATCTTCAAGACCTTGGTCTTCAAAACCTTGGTGTTCAAAAGGCTTAGAGATATTTTTGTGATGATACCACTCTTTGGAAATACTGATGTCATTTCTTTCCAAGAAATTACTCTCTTTTTCCACCATTGGAAATTTAGGTTTGATATCAGCCCGGATGAATTCAAAACATATTTCACTTAAGAGAAGTATATAGATTCCTGCTTTCATGTTGACATCCAATAATGAACTATTTAGAATTGTTTTTTTCCTAGAAAAAAAGAAAGGCAACAAAATGACTTTTTAGTTTGTTCTTCCATTCACAATGCAAAGGGTAAAAGATGTAGTGGTCTTTCTGCATCTTCAGGGTATATACTCCAAACCTGGCCAACAAAATGTTTAGAGAAGACCAGGCAGATATTACAGGACACCCAAGGCAAACCTTAGCATCAAACATTGTGTAAATTTGCAAATGAAATGCACTTTGCATATAGTGAAAATATGATTATCATCCATCTTTCCATAAAGCAATATATGAATTCTCTCCCATACAGCAATGTTGAATTGAACCTCATGGAAAATTTTTGAATGGCTACAATCTTTGGAGATGCATTTTCCCATTATAAATTAAATGGGATGTTCAAGACCACCAAACCTGCACAGATTCCTTTTGTATAGCAGTGGGCAAAGGGATAAATGAGACTAAAAGATGGATTATATGGCCCATCATTAAAGTAGTAAGTGATTCAACAGCCTAGAATCACGTGGCAATCGTTAACTACTCCTTTTAAGCTAAGGATCTGTAACAGCAAATTACGGTCACTGTATAATTTGTGATTTGGCATATGGGAAAGCTGGTTTTATCTGGTTTATTCAGAGTTCAGCTGAATTTCACAGTTGGCTGATTCAGGCTGTGGGAGTTAGTCCTGAAAAGGTATGTTGATGTGAGTACTGAGACATTTGGGTGCCAAGTCACGAGGTGCTTTTGGCAGTCAGGTGGTGTGCTATTTTCTTTGGAGATAATAGGTCACGTTCTGTACTTGCTGCAGCACAGATGGGCTGTCATGACTTAATCGGGAGGCAGCGAATTCGATGAATGTTATGCCTGCTCTCGAGTGCATGGCAGACAGAGAACAGAGCAAAATATGCAGCAAATATGTTGTGAATATTTTTTTATTTATTTATTTTTATTTCCCATTAACTCTTGATTTATTTCTAATGAGATTCCCAGTGTCTGGATTTTCAGGACTGGAGTAGGGAAGGGGGTAACTTGACTTCATATAGGGGATAACTTTGACCTGCCTTGCTGGTCAAAGCAGTGCCTGCGACATCTGGAGTGCTGGGACACTCACTGGCCCCTGGCAGGCTGAAGCAGTCAGTTCAGAGCTAGTGCAGTAACTGCTGAGCATTCCCTCTGCTTGTGTAGTGACCCACTTCTGTGGGAAGTAGCACAGGCACAGGGGTCCTGTTCTTGCTGCAGTGCTGCACCTGCCCTGGCAGCAAAGAAGGAGGTTCTTTCCTCTGGGAATCATCCCTGCTTTGAAGAAACATCCTTGGACTGTAGAGTCAGCTCTAGCAAAGAGGCAGGGACTGGAAAATTTTGCTTTTGATCATATTCAATCAGTGCAGCACCAATTTGTCCCTCTAAATGCAGTTAGCATCAGGCCTAACTGCTCACCAAGTATTGCAGAGCACAAGCCCTTCCTCATCTTTTCCAGGCAGGGTGCAATTCCTGCACACAGTGTTGCATCTGGCAGACATCACTGTTGCTTCTCTCTGGGAGATCTGGAACAGGACTTGGCTCAAGTGGCCACCAGCTTTCCCCAGGAGATGTGAAGGGATTGGATGGGCAAAGTGCTGAGCTGCCTTCCAGAGGGCTCTGCCTTCCCAACACAGAGAGGTTTTGGACAGAAAGAGCAGGACAAACGCAGAAACTCTTGTTTACAGTTTTATCCTAAACTATTCAACACTCAAGAAAAGATTCCTGAATCCTCAGGCAAACACAAACACATCTGCTGCTGATTTGGGTGCAATGAACATGGGAATTAAAAAAACCTCGCAGTTGCACTAAGTAATCATCTGAGATTGCAAACATTTAAAGTTAACATTTAAGCAGCTGTATCATTCTCCTTTACTGACAGAAATAGAGCATGTCCTCTAGAACTAGAGGACATGTTCTCAAAAACAGTTCTGGGAGTTCTCAAAAACAGTTCTCTCAAAAACAGTTCTGGGAATAATAAAGTAGAATTTATGTACATTATAGACTTGTATTTTTAGATTCGAGTGAAGCTTATTGCTAATTTTGGACAACTCACTTTATTTGGAGAGCAGACAGTTCATTAATAAATGTGTGTTAGAGCAAAGTGAATATTATTTCCATTTAAAGAAATATTTATTTTTAGTAATATCAATATCAAAGAAAGAAGCTTCTTGTGCAAATGCCTTTTTCTTCTGAAGGCATTAGAGCAAGAGAAAAATCCATTAGAAGCTGATTAAGGTCTACAATCATTTAAAGCATCACATCTAGAGAATCATTGATAAATGTATAAAATTGCATTATATATATATATAAAAGATATAATAATCTTTCCTTTACAATCTAAATTTTTCATATAAATATTATCTTACCTATTAGGTAGCTCTTCTGTTATGTTTCTCAATCAGTTATGTTTAAAAATGAGATGAAGATGTCTGTCCCATTTAGAAGTTTTTGAACAAATATTTGCTCTTCCAAAGACAGATAATCTGGTTTTGTCTGTTATAAATTAACTGCTTTATAAACACTGATTATGTGTTTCCTATAAATGGCATAATAAGGGAGGGTTATATTCCAGTAAATATGTTCTCTTTCATGAGAAACAAGAGAACAATAAATTCTTTGCATTTAGCCCTTCAGCACCCTATCAGGATGTGGCCCCCCACATCCAATAGCCCATAAGAATTATTTTTTAGGCAGGATCTGAGCTACTCAGTAGAGTATCCAATCTGGCTTAAATTATCCCCTTATGTAAAAGAAAATGTCAATATTCACCAAGGCAGGGGGAGCACGAGGGAGGGAGAGAGGGAGGAGGCCCAGAACATTGGTAGGGGTGTTACCAGCATCCTTGCCCTGCAATTTGGCCGTGTTTTGAGAGGAGAGGCCAGGGCTCCACTCCCTCTTTGAAGAGTGTGCCAGGTATTCGGTGATGTATCAGTCTGCCAACATCAATGCCTGATAACCACTGAGGGATGTTCTCCCATAAAATACAAAGCTGATATCCATGCAAAACTTATACAGAGCTATGGGAGGCATCAATAATTTTTAACAATTTTCAGTCTTGCTTGAACAGATTTGGGTCTTGAGCCTTACTAGTTGGGCAAGGCACATTCTTTAAGACAGATAGCTCATTCAACAATTTCTCTAGCATGGGATGGTCTAAACTCTTCACTATTTTGATCATTGGCCTAATTCCAGATAAAACATACACATGGAATTCCCTATCTTCCCCTCGTGGTCCTAAATAGTTTTCAGAAATACTCCCAAATGAAATAGAACACTGAATTTTGATTTGGATTGTAAAAGAAAAATCATTTGGCTTTAAAATGTGAAATAAGGGTACTAGTCTCTAATTTCTCACTGAATTGAAAAAAATAAATATAATATGCAGTCTAAATGGATGTATTAGACATTGTAGAAAGCCCATTAAGAATTAGGGCGTCCAGGACTCAATTTTAAAAAGACTTTTGTTTATTGCTGATGAGTATTGCTTCTATAAGAGTGTTTGCTTACAAGATGCAAGATTTCATTAGGAAGGGCTTAAGAACTGAATGTAGCCCCTCTATTGTTTAAGTAGATTTGTATCCTTGTTGCAAGAATACCATACTGGAGGGCAGTTGTGGGGTTTATGCTCTTAAGGAGTTCAACAGAGAGGTCACAGGCTCTAGCTTCTTAAATTACATTTTGTTTAAATTAATTTAAAATATTCTTCCTTTTAGAAGCAATACCAGTCATAATAGGTCCCCAGTGTAGGCATTGTATTACAGAATATGGGAAAATAAGATGGGGTTACAAACTGAAGGCCCTGTAATGTCAGGCAGTCTAGTCCCTAAACATGAAAAAGCTCTACTGTGGATGCTTCAGAACAGTGACTTCAGAACTTCTGTTCTCCATGTGACTGGACTTTTTTTTCCTACTTCCTAGTCTATATGTATTTGTGGTTAATTCAGTTGGATTTGAAATTCAAATGTCCTCTCATCGCATGGAAGAAATTTGCATCTGATATGGTTGAACAAAGCTGCATTACTGTGGTGTGCCTCTGAATCTGTGTGTCTTCTGGAGACTGTGGTGCTGTGGTTGTGGCCCAAAGGAAAATACAAGGAAAACCTGATGGACACAGATCCTGGCCTTTGTGCTCAGCAAAATCAGCAGTTATTTGCAATGAGAGTAGCTCTTCCTCCTTGCACCACAATGCTGACACATGTGGTCACTGCTGGAAGATAAGAGACTCAATATTGATGTTTAATATTCAAAATATTAAGTTTGTTTATAGGTGGTATGGTACTGAAAAGAGGGGCTTGAAGAAATCTTAAATTCTTTGAATCTCTAGGCTAAATCTTTGCTGGACCACAAAGCCCATGTAAATCCTGTTTTACCCAGAGGAAATAGGAGTCTGTTATGAGATGTATTGGCTGTGTACAGAGATCTGAGAAAATTGTCTTTCTCTGCAGTTACTCACAAAGCCCTAGCTAGTTTTTTATGCCAGGTAACACCTTGCTGAGTGTATCCACCATGCACTATCAGGAGTAACGTATTCCTCCCACCAACTCCTATTTATATTGTCAGTTGCCCTTTGGATTCAACAGAGCTTTCTGAGCAGTTAAACTCCACACAACATATGGGTAACACTCTGCCAAACTATACATGTTCAGAGTGATTTACTGGGAGAGGATTGCTACTGTGTGACTCTTGCAAATTGCACTTTTCCACAGTTCATCAGGACAGAAACACCTCTAAAACCTGAATAAGCAAGGCCAATACAAGTGCACTGCTGCCCATTTGTGTCTCTGCTGGGAGTCTCTGTTGGGAGCTTGTGCCAGTGCTGAGGCTGGGCAGCAGTTGAGCTAAAGACGGTCTGTTCTCTAATAGACAACTGTTTTTGGATGCATATGCAACTCTGAAAAACTTGGCAGTGATGATGTAGTTCAGGTTCTCACCAATCTGTTTGACATAGCCCTGTGACTCCTGAGTACCTGGGGGTAGATACTGCAGAGGCAGATTCAGCTGCTTGTTCCAAATAATCAGAGAGTTTCTGCTATAGACAGAATTCTTCCTTTTGCAGTTTGGCGGGACTGGCAACACCTCTATTTCAATGGCTGCTTTTCCTCTTACTTAATTTCCTCAGTCAGTTTTAGGAAACCTTCTGTGACCATGAAGAAACCCGTCATCCTAATATTGAGGGTCTGAGGGCTTAGGTTCCCTGTGCTGAGTCTGATTCCTCCTAGTTATAATCTCCTTTAGCTCTTGACTAAGTAATGCCTCTGTTCCACATTCCATGACCCATTTTAGCAGTTTGTAACTCAACCACAGCTGAGATGCAAAGTGGGCTATGAGATATAGTGGGCATGACTGCACTACTTGAGAGCAGGTTCTAGGAAGGAGACGGGTGTTTAATTACTTGTATCTGTACCAGCTTCCCAGTGGGAGATTTTGGGAACTGAATTTCTTGCCTTGCTCAAACAAGGTAGTAACTAAACAGATACATTTCTGTCAAGACCCTGCAAATTTCTGTCCCCAGCTAATGGCTACACATTTGTTTCTCAAGGACAGACACAGGGCATTTACAACTGTCTTGAGGGATCTAGGTGAAATCAGACAGAAATACTGACCATACTGGAGAGTGATGAGAAAGTAAAAAGTGTCAGTTCAGGAAAATATTTAGGCTGAATGTGATCTAACCTCTTCCATGTTTCTTAGACTAAACAAAATCCCAGGAATAGTGCAGGGAATGGATGACTTGCAGGGATGATTTGCAGGGATCTGTACTTCTTCTGAAGTCTCACTGTGAAATTACTCATAACACATAAACTAACATGCTCCAACAGTTATGAAACAGCTCCTTATTCAGTCTTCTGAACACACTTAGTTTGTCAACGAGCTGATTCATCAAGTGACTGCTGCTTCTCCCACTCCAAGAATGCACAACAATAATTGAAATCATCAGGACACAACTGTGGCTCCAGGCCTACACTGTTCATAAGCTTGAGCCCTTTTGTACAACTGTGCCACTGTTCATGTGACAGGATTGCTGTAGTGAGAGCCTCTTTGGAAGGCACCTATTCCTGCCTGTCACCTGGGGTGGGATGGGTGTACTACTATACAAGCTGGACAAAGCAGCAAAGCTGCAGTAGCTCATAAATAGGGCAGAAGTATTTCCATGATGCTTTCAACTTCACAGTCAAGGGCTGTCTAACTGTCCTTGAACACACAAATGAAAGTATAATTGTATGTTAATAACACATCTTACTGTGGAATCTTTTACAGGAAATGCAAAAATGATGAAACATTGTAACACCGTGTCCAGAGAGGTACTATCAATTTTCAGTAAGAGGTAAAAAGAGGCAATCATTCATGATGTATGATGGAAGTAGCACAAACCCTGTTTTTTCCCAGGAAACTGAGTAAATAACCTTTTAAAGTTAGCCTAGCCTTTTCCCTGTGATTCTCTGGCTTGCAGCAATGAAAAATTTGAATTCGCCATTGTTTACTTATCCTCCATTTTTACCTGCAAGTATTGCAAAGCTCTAGAAGGGGCTGGCTGGTGTTTGCCGAGTCCCCATGGAGCCAGCAGGTGTCATCACAACCTTTAGTTCTCAGATGGGAAGAACGATAATTTTGTGTGTTTGGACAGCTGCCCTTCTCTACTAAGCCTTCTCAAAAGCCTTACTAAGCTTTTGTCACGAGACAGGACTTGAGCAGGCAGGAGACACAAACTTAAGAAAATGGTACTGGTAGATATTTCTGTTCTCCAGGGAGGGCATTTCAAAGTTTCTCCAGGAGATGTGAAATGCAAGTGCATTTCTGTTTTAAATTCCTGGAAAAAATCCAACTCAAAAGGCAGGAATGATAAAGTGTGTAAGAGACTGGCACGTCTAAGGGGTAAAAAACCTTTTTTTTTGCACCTTCAGAATGACATAAAATTTTACAGTCAATAACCTCTGATGACCTGAACTTGAAAAATTATATATTTGCCCACTATTTCTTATCCAAATTCTATATTTACATGCACTGCCCATGCATCTCCTTACTGCTGTGATAATCAATCTAAGTCCCTGGGACTTGCAGTGTTTGACTGTCTGGCCTGAAGCAATTACCTGATGTAATGAAGAAATCTCTGCACTGTGGCCTCTGTAGCAAAAGGTGCCCTCTGGCACCTGTGAAATGTGCTGAGGGTTATTAATCACCAAATGAGTGCAAATCAGTGCTACCTGCATTGTCCAGAGCAACTGGCAGAGCTCTGCATTGTGGGGTTTGGTACTTGTGCCTCTCAGGGGTTTTTCCATTTGAACAGAATTATCAATGCAGTAACCAGTGCAGGCCTGGCTCTGAGTGTGCTCTTCTTGTTGGAGGATGCATGGACTGGATATTCAAAAGCAACACTTCTTCCTCAAGAAAGTTTGTATCCACTTGGCTCTGCTCTCATGAAGTATTTAAGCAGGAATCAGTTTTCATACAGCACTTGGTGACTTTGTCTAAGCTTCTCCAGCACTTTACACTACCTGTTCTTCCATGAGACTTCCATGCCTCTCTGATTCTACTCATTATACATGCTGGTCTTTAAAAATCTCAGGCCCTTCCTGAGGTTTTTAAAGACAGTATCCGTGTTGTGATCTATGTATCCATATTTTGAAGACAGTATCTACAGTATCTACATTTCCATTTTCTTTCTCATAAGGAAAATTATTTAGACAGTGAAATAATTAAGTGAAAAGCAACCCCTATGAGCTGTATAGGTACTCAAATATGGCTTTCTTGATGTTTCATAGGAATATTGCATTTAATATGTGGGCAGTGCCAGATGTGAGGTGTTAATTTTTCACTTCCTTGATTTAGGCGCTCATGTCACTTAGCAACCTTACTCATCTTTGAAATGGAACTTCTTAAGGATGCACATACATTGCTAGTGAGAGGATAATTTGTATTGGAAAAAAATTCGGCAAATGGAGCAAATGCATGAACCACTTTCAGTCCTGATGGAAACCAGGTGCTAAGTTTAAAGCTCTTTTCAAAGGTTTTTTTTTTTAGGCTGCTACTCCTCCCAGAACTGCTCTTCCCAGTTCCTGATGTTTTCTGGTTAAAATGCCATCCAACTCTGAACTTCGAGTCAATAAATTTTCTGCTTGGGTTTTTTGAGATTTAGGTTATATTCTCTTTATCTCGTTCTCTCTCTCTTGCTTTCTCTCAATTGCATTTTATGTATTTTGAAAGTATTCTTTTTGCATCCACCATTACAAAATGATAAAGGTCTGAAATATACCAAGCTCATCAAGCTGAATGACCTGATCCAGGGCAGACATTTTTACAGCCTGTACTGTGGGAGGAAGTGGTGAGCTCATCCTTGTCAGACATCAGATAATCCACACCAGAGAAGTTATGGAAACCAGGTTTCACTGAATCTGCAGGCCAGATAACTCTTTGTATGTACCAAAAAAGTGCAAATACATTTGCTTTCAGATATTTATTTTTATGCTGGTAAATTAATCCCATCAATGAGTCAGAGACAGATAAAATCTTAATATTCACTTCTGGGATAACAAAGAGTAGTGAGATATGTTCATGATTAACAGTTTTTGTATAAGTATCCATTCCTATAGGGTGATAGGACAGCTGGAAGGAGGAGAGAAGAAAAGCATGACAATCAAGGCTGCAGAAAGCTGAGACGTTATCGAACAGAAAAAAGAACCTTGTAGGCACCCAAAGCATGGCCCAAGATTCCATCTATCCATGAAACACAACTGGCTGTACAAGGTCTATTCCTCGGCTAGTACCAGCACATTCCCATGAGGTTGGCATGGACAATGCAGTCTCTCAGGGAACTCTCTGGGTCACTTGGAGTAGAAAGTTGTGTTCCCACAGGATGTGGACCATGGGTCAGCTCAAAGCACCTTCATTGTCAGGACCCCAGTGGCAATTCAGCTGTAGGTCAGTTTTGCTTTTCTGTGCTACAGTCATAACTACAGTATCAGCACTGTTCTTTATGCCTCTTCTTGGAAAGATTCCTAGCCTCCTGCAGTCAGGATTTTGTGCCAAACTGAAGCATTTAAAAGCCTATAATACACTGTATTATATATTCCTTTAAAGAGAGTGGTATCTCTAGTGTGGGAGCAGTCTTACTTCAGACACTTCCTGGGGCTGTGGCCAGATCAGAATAAGTGCCTGAACACATCCAAGCCATCCTTCTTACCTCCCAGAAGGCCTCATCTAGCCTCTTTACTTGTTCCTTCTCAGGCATTTTTGATTGAAAGCACCTATTTTGCTCCCTATATAATGAAACAATTTTTGGATCCCACTGAAGTTACTCTATAGTAAATGATAGTAACCTTGGTCAGCATGTGATTATAGAATGAATGCAAGATTTCTGCATCATATAATTTGCTTTTGATGGAGGTATTCATTTTTCTTTTTGGCATTGTAATGAGCATGGAAGCATTTGCATTGACAGGAGGCCTAAATTACAAGCCACCACTCATTCTTCTTCAGTGAGCAGTGGTGTCTTCAAGTTCCACTCACTGTCCTTCCAAAGGACAGCCAGTCCTGTGGTCAGACTTCTTGTCAGCCAACATTTCTGTTCAGTAGAAGATAAGCGTGGGGTGAATATGATATTTCAGCTACATTTTATTGAGCAAGTGGCTATATTTAACAAGACTTTGCTCTCTCTGACCAAAAAGCAAACAAGTGCTCTTGTGAACACACAGTGCAGTAATAGCAAAGAATTGAGGACTCTATCAAGAGACTGTAAGAGAACAGGCCTTTTAAAATTGTGGTTCATACACTTGCCATCCAAACCTGTATCTTCTGCTTGACTGTAGTTATCTTACAGCTTAGGCACAAGGTAGCCATGGTAGGCATTGGAAGATCTAAGCCTGGACACAAAGATGCTCCCATTCCAAAGGCAGAATATAGTCATTGCATTGCACTGTGATGCTTGTGGGAGGTCAGACCCAATGATAATCCACCCTGCCACTCCATATAGATTGGTCTGGCAAACATCTTTGCTTTTAACCTGCTGCAGACATCCTGTCTCAGCTCCTTAGGCTTGTGTACAACAAACGTGGATCTTGTGTGACAATGTGCTCAGATCCTCAGCCTCCTGCTGCTGTGACCAGATCAAATTGCTCCTCCCAGGTAAGTGTGACACCATGGGCTGCAGCAGATCAGGAGCACAAAGCAAAGATCAAAACTAGAGAACTGATGCTCTTCATATGAAAAAGAAACATACAAGATACAGACAGTTCCAATAGTAAGGGGACAAAAACTACCAGTGCTTTCTCTCTGGATGTTTCACTGTTATCTCAGTAAATTTTAACTGACATAGGGCTGTTTACCTGAGAAAATAATGCAGTGGAATTGTGATGGGAAAGTGTTATCCTAAATCCTTGTGTGAATTTCTGTTCTAGCATGAGTGACTTCTTGGGTGAAGTTAAACTCTCAACTCTTCAGCAGATGACAAATAAAAAAGATTTCTTATGTCAGAACAAAAGTTTCTGTACAGATATTTTTCAATCTAGAACAATATTATTTTAAACCAATCCTTTAGATCATAGCAGAACCTTGGTTTTGTGTGCATCTAGTGTAATGGAAGATGGAATGATTCAGCATATCACTGAATATAATTCTGATTTAACTCTTTCTGCCTTTTTGACCAAAATTCAACATGTGAAGCCTTGTAAAACTCACAGCTTCCACTGCTAGCTAGCACCACAGGATTGGGTCTGTTGTCCCTCTGTGGCTGTGTGACTTCCATACTCAGCTGACTTGCACAGCAGCTCTTACTCTTGGCATGCCCAGACCTGCCATGGTGTTTGGAGTTCTCCCTGAGAGCTGAGCCAGGGGGAGACTCCCTGTAGGAGCAATTGCACCACTACAGCTGTGCCTGCAGCAGTGCAGCTCAGCAGCTCAGGGAGGCAACATAAACAGTCTCCCTATGAGACAGTGGTATAATGACATAACTCCATCGCTCCACTGAGCAGGCTGTGGGTTTAACTGCCCTTGCTCAGGCAAGGACCATTTCAGTAATTAATTATGCACATGCCGCAGTTTATGTTGGTAACAGCATGTCTAGCTCAAGAAGTTGTGATAGATTCAGCTGCTGAGGCCAGTCCACAGTGTGACACTGAAAGTCTGCAAGCAAACAAGCTCTTAACAGATGAGGCTGCAAAAGCAAAAGTTGAAGCCAGGCTAAAAATTTTGTCCTAAGCACATATGAAATGCAAATGCCTCATCTCTTTTCATGTCTGCTGAAAAGAAAAATGAGCTGTGCAATGGAGTCTTTGCCCAGAGTTTTATCTCCTAGTTTAAAATCAAGCAATAGGGAGTCGGGAAGAACAATGCAACGTCAGCATGCTCACTGCAAAGCAAACATGAGCCTTATCTGAAATTTGCCCTGAGAGAGCAGAAAACAAAGGTATAAGCTAGCAAAGCATTTTCTCCTGGAACCTCCTCTGTGCACTGAGTGCCTTAGCCACCATCTCCTTTACAGTAATTTCGTTCAATTGTACTAACAGTGGTTAACACTTTGATGTCCCCAAACCATACAGTAAAGATCAGTGTGTGCCAGTGTATCTATGTGTGGGTGCATCTGTGGGAAAGAAATGGGACACTGAGCCTGAGTGCCAGGACTTAAGAAAACAGATGCAGAGCTGGGAGGACCTGGGCTATGTCTCTCTGTCCATTAGCCAGGGTTTGCTTAGGAATGATGGCAAATTGAAGTCACTCTTTGTGCAGATCTTGGGAAGGAATCTGAGAAGACAGCATGCCTTGCTGGAGCACAGCCCACATGGGGAGCCCTGCTGACATGTCAAGCAGCCGCAGCACTGCTCAGTGGTGTGGGGAAACAGCCAGGAGGGAGCAGAGTCCTAAACCCTACTGTTGCTTTTGTCATCTCAATGGTGATGCACTTGAGCTGGGGAGAAATCTGTATTATAAAGTGCTGTCATCACAGATTCCCAATAATTTCAAAAATGTCCAGATTTTGTGCCATCTTGATGTGTGGTTTTGTTCACTTTCCCAGCTGCATCATCTCTTCTTGATGCACTTTGGGAGGCATGGAGATATGCCCTGTGTTGGTAAATGTGACTTGCATGGGTTACAATATGATACCATGGCAGGCAGAGCTGAGCTGAAACAAAATGCACTGGCTGTCTCCAAGTGTCTGTTCTTGATTCTGCAGTGATAAGGTGATCTCAGCTGTCATATCCTAAAAATTGTGGGCTTTGCTTGTGTCGTGTTAGAGGGCACATTTGGAAATTGGTGGTTTTTCTACAGGGGAGATCATGCCTACAAATATGGCAGCAAAAACACATTCCTGACTTCAGACTTCCAGCTTCATGGAAATCTCTCCTTTCCCCTCATGCCTATGTCTGTGCTACCCAAGCAAAGACAGCACACTCAGGGCCACCCCACGAATGGCACTGGGATTCTGTACCAGGTCAGTGGCTCCCTGCCTGGCAGTGAGGCTGAAAAGAACCCAAGGTTCTTTTCACCTCAACTCCTGCTTATCATCAGCCCCCCTGTAGGGGATACCCCCATTTTCTCTGCCCAAGTGGCCTCACACATGGCCAGGCTGAGCCCTAGCACTGCCAGTTCTGGTGGCCATGGGCAGAAGCAGAGTGAGATGACCTCCTGTGCTATCCAAAGAGGCTGAGCTTTCCTGCAGCCACCAGCTTAAACACATCCTTGAACTTTGCATTTGCATTTTACTAAAGTCTGGAATCATTAGGAAGTTTTTCTTCTGTTTTCTTCAAAGGATGCAAGCTTGACAAAGAAACATGCACACAAAATCTGCCTGTTTGGGAACACTGCTGATTCAGACTGGTTTTCTTGGCTGATGCTGCTGGGCTCTGTGGGATGGCATCACCCTCACTGGCCAGCATGACAGGCTGAGCTCATTTCCACTGCAGAGCCACTCCAGTAGCAGGTCTTTTCCCCATGACTGTATAAGGGATTGAGGACATATTTTGAGAATATTGAAAGTTAAATCGACCAAGAAATAGGATAAAATAAAATAAAACAAAATAAATCCCCCAAGCTTTTGTTAAAGTTTTAAATGTTATACAATTATTAAGTCATGCTAGACTTTTACCTGTGGCCAAACATGTTAAATTGATTAAACAGTTATTTCCTGTGCTTTGAAGCCAGCTATTTCGACACAGCAGGTAGTCTGATAATCTCTCAGCTGCACCATTTACCAGGCAAATAGTTTCTCTATGTAAATTAACATAGCAAACCCAGGGATATAAAATAATGGATAGAACTAGATCAAGCTGTAATCCAAGTACTTCAAATTATACCTAGATAGCCTAGGGAGCGATGACAAACAAAACCAGACTCTCATGCTTGTCTCCTACAACCAATATCCTGCACAACCACATTCAAATGTGGCCTGCAACAAGGTGTCCTTAAAAATGCTGGCTGTTCTCAGTGCCCCAACACCAACAACACTGGATGTTTCAGCACCAGTTCTGGTCAGAGGCTGGGAACTCTGACACATGTGAAGGAGCACACAGGGGTTTCGCCACAGCAGCTTCTGTGTTGCTGTCACAGAACTGACAGTCATTTACAGCTGTGAAGATTTGTTTTTAAATAGGTTTTCTGTGTAACCATGAAGAAAGCAACCTACTAGAGTTTTAAGCTTTGATTTCACCTCTTCTCAGTGAGCTCCTCTCCTTTGTCAATGAGTAGAGCCATGCTCGTGCCTTCCAGTAATCTGTAGCTGTCTGGCTCAGCTCCTGAAGATAAGACAGAATAAATAATGATGACATCTTATTTCTTGTAGCTATCCAGGGGAGTTGCTAAACATCTAGTGACTGAATAACAGAGTATCAGCATAATAGATAAGGAGGCACAGAAAAAGGAGTCCTACTGATGCTCTCTTTGGTTTCTGGACTAACAAAGAAAGCAGTGTGAAATTCTGTCTGTGGGACAGATCTCAACAGAACTCTGTGCCTGTTAGCCCCAGAGTGGTCACCCAGAAGGTCCTTGGGCTGCAGATCACAGGCTCCTGCCTGGGGGTGTCCCCTTGCCCCTCTGTGATATGCCCCTCTGCCAGCCCTCCTCATGGTCTTGCTGCCCAGCTGAGTGTCCTGTGGCCCACAGTCAGCAGCAGGCTTGGTGGGAGGGCAGGCCAGGGGAGGATCTTTGGAGGAGGATCAGGATTGCCAGGCAGGGCTGGCTCCTTGCCTCTGATTCCTCTTCCCCCTGTTGCACCAGCTTTTGCCTTTTGTCCAACATTGATCCACAAGGTTTGAAGCACTTGGCAGAGATCACCAACTGACTGCAAAGGGGTGTTTTGGGGGGGTGTTTTCTTTCCAAAACATCAGTTTTTCACCTACCATAAGCCTCAGGAAAGGGATGGCCACAACCTTGCCAGGAGGAGTACAAAGGGCAGATGTAAACTCTGTCCTCTGGGGTCTGCTTGGGATCACTGTTACACATTTGCTCACCTGTTCTTTCCCTTGATTTTCTTCAATGTTTCACAGGTCCACAGTACACTTGGACACAGTACCTGGACACAGTACACTTGGACACATATACTATGTACTCAATCTCTGTTCTCACAGTTCCTAGTTATTCCTAGTTAAACAGCCCCAAACTGTTTTCACCCAGCTCCCAGGTCTGTAAAGCTTTGATGACCAGTGACTGACTACTGGCAAGATGATTTCAGCTCTGTGGTGTTCAGCATCATCCTCTGCTTGTACTCTCCAGTTCCCTGCTATCATTCCACCATGTCTGTGTACCTTCATTTTTCATTCTAGGCCACAGGCACTTCATTCTATGCAGAACTCATTGTTCTTAATATCTCCTGGTTACATAAATATCTGAATACAATCGTCCAAAGCTAAGGGAAAATTTAAACTAAGTGGGTAATAGCACTTAATTGCTGGATAGTTACTGTTACACAAAAAGTAGCTAAAACAAAACCCTAGGCAGGCCTGGGCAGGTCCAAGCCCAGCCTAGCAAGTGCAAAGAATCAAGGCCTGTACTGTTAACAAAAAGCAGGGCACTGTGTTACAAGAAATACCAGCACGGCTGTATTTGCAAAGTTAGAGGTTTTAGTGACCAGTATCTTTCCTCCTGCGGAGCAAGAGCTATCAGATCACACCTGCCTGAAGCGTGAATAGGGCGTCTCTCCCCTGACTCCTCTTTGAGGGAGGCTGAAGGGTGTGGGGTGGGAAGTGAGGGGACTTTTGGTTCCCTCTCTCCAGGTACAGCCTCAGTGATGGTGAGAGAAGAGCAAACCCCTCAGTGCCTGCTTCAGCAAGCAGTGTGTGAGCCCAGGAGCGTGTGGCAGCCTCGGGATGGGCCGTTCGGAGCTGCCCATGGCATTGCCGGGGTGCAGTCACTGAAACAGGGCTGGCAGCTGGCCCAGTGACAGGCAGGTCACCCAAACCTGGGATGACCAGAAGCACAAACGTCAGTTCCATTCATTGCACTCTATAGCTGTATCAGCTGTTTCAATGACTAATGAACCTGGTCACTAATTGTCCCTGAGATGTGTCCCTGGCTCATTTACATTCCCACACTGCCCATCACCGCAAATGGCAACAGCCTAGTGACCTGAAGCCCTGCCTCCCTCACTGTGCTTTAAGTGCCCTGGAGGTGTTTTGTGGAAGGCAGGGGACCCTGTTTCTTCCTGCCCTCCATTTTTTGGGCAGGAGGGAGGAGGGCCTGCTGGCGGGGCCGGCGCCACAGCTGAGGCGGCAGCATTCCCTCCTGCGTGAACAAACGGCGCCGGCGAGTGGGAGGGACGAAATGTTAGCCTGCAGGAGGGAGAGTGGGAGGCTGCGAAAAGGAGCTGCTCCGGAGAGGAAATGGGAAGAGTGAGTGTAATGAGGAAAACCTGTTTTGTTGCTTGCAGCGACGAGAGCAGGATTAAGAGAGTAGGACTTAGTGGATGGGGGGAGACATGAGAAGGGGCCACATAACCAGCAGCACAGTATGGATGTAGGCAGGGAGCAAGCTGTCTGCTGCTCTTTTGTGCTAAGTGTGGTGCCTGCCTCTTCTCAGCACTGTCTCTGGCAAATCCCGCAGTGGAAAATCACAGCATGGTGTCAGTACAGCAGGAGCTATTGCCTGATGAAGCAAGTCTAGCAAACAGCTCCTGGACACAGAGTGATGGGCAGGAAATCCCGTGTGGGAGCGGCAGGCGCCCCTCCGCACCGCTGCCACCTTGTCCTCCCACGGCTGGCGCCGCTCGGTGTCCCCGTAACCTCCCCACACATTTACAGACACGCAGAGATCGGCTAAGAAAGAGATGCAGTCAGAGGAGAGACACAAACTGAGAAGTGCCGGCTCTTCGCAGCAGCCCAGCTGCTCCTGTGCCTCCTTCCTGCTGCCCCGTGGGCTCTGCTCCCTGGAATGTGTGAGGGAAACACAATTCCAGCACGCTTGCGAAGGGGGCACGTCTGTGAGGGCACCAAGGCACTAACGGTAGGAAGGGAAGGAATCTCCTTCCAAAAATAAGGATTAACAGCCTGCAAAAGCTGATTGAGCTTAGATGAGAAATTCTCTTCAATTTTCTACCAGAACCACATGGGGGACAACTTTCCTCCTACTATGCTATATTTTTATGTTTATGTCTTCATCCACTTCAAAGTGGTTTACAAGGGAGCAAGGAATATTTAATTCATCTTTGGCCTCTGTTTCTTCCACACTTCTTCATGTCAACTGAGAATCACCCTACTGAAATCAATTATTTCCATTTTTTAAACTGCAACTCTAGGGAATTAAATTCATAATAAGGATCTCGCCTCTTTGAGCTCTCTACCCCCTAAAGGTTTTACTGTGGCTTTACTGGATGCCCGTTGTTTAGCAGGAGTGATAACAGCTGAAATTGACCCCATTGAGGTTGCACCCTCCTGTATTTAAGAGTGATGAAAAGCCTGCAGTCAGGTGGGGATTTTGTTAATTACTGCTGTGTGGGCAGTGGGCTACAAAGGCACCCAAACAGAGGAGTATGCAGGAATGTGCCAGAAAAGTACATGGAATTCTGTCACTGTGAGTCCTACCTTTGATACTACGAGTTGTTGATATATTCATCTATAATGAGACTGTATTTAGCCAAAAAACACCTTCAAGCATCTCCTGTTAGAGGAGGGTATTCACTAGGAACACAGAGCAGAAAGGGAGCTTTCCTTTAGACTGCAACAGGGGAGACAATGCTTTGCACCACACTAATAAAATCACACTTGCTCTTAATTTCACAGCAGGCACACAAGAACTTGCTGAGGTTGTGTTGGCTTCCCAAGCCTTTGACTGCTCCCAGCATCATTGGCAATGACATGACACCATTTCATTTCTTCCCAAACCCCACAACTTTAGGGAAACAGAGCCAATTGTACTCCCTCCAATACCAGTTACCAAAGCAAGTCCATTGAAGGTGGTTCCCAGCCAGCCTCCAAGCTGCCCTATGTTCTGCCTAGGTGCCTGACACCCCCACCTGGGTCAGATGATTTGCTTATTGCATGCTCCTGACTCACATCTTTAGCTGTGAAAGGACAAAAGCATTTGAAAGATCTCTAATTTCCCAGAGTCTCCTTTTAGGTTTTCCACAAATCTCTGCTGACAGTATGCTTGAGTTACTGCCATCCAAATACCTCACCTTCCCATTCAGCTTCACCCTCCTCCTCACCACTGATGGATACATATGTGAGGAGCCAGTAACTCCATCTAAATCTGTCAAATTGGTAACACGTGGTGAAAATCAGATTCAAGGCAGATTGATCCTCCTGCTCTCTTTTAAGCTGCAGAAACTCTGGAAAATTTGCTGCTAGATTGCTACTAAGAATGATAAAAGGTTTTTGGCACAGAAGGCTGTTGAGGGCAGCTTTTCACATTCCCAGTGCTGTCTCCATTAGGAGCTTCAGGTTTCTGTGACCCTGCAGTGTTGATCGAAGTGTTCCCATCTCAGATTTACTTATGGTAAATTGCAACCACTTCTGCTTAGTTTGCAAGAATGTTCATAATTTTACCTCTGACTACCTTGCATTAAACAGGAGTCTTCCATTGTAATATAAACATTTCTTTCCAAATGCTGGCAAAGCTTAGGTCTTTCCTTGTCTTTCAGTCAGGTAAAAAAGGCATTATTTTCTAGCTGAATTTAAAACAATTTCTTCCTTCCTCTTCATGAAATGTCATGGTCAATACTAATAGATTTTGATGACATAAAAATAAAAACTGTTACTAACAAAGAACGATATATGAGCTGGTACAAATGGAAATAAATCATGTCATGCATTTTCAAATCTTTAATTAGTAGTAGCAAACAAAATTCATATGTCACTTCAACTAGTTGGGTTGACTATTTTTCCTATGAAGAGTGTACTGTTTGTATCTCTGTCAAAAATCAGCATGAGGAAGGGGTGGCTGAATTCAATGGTTGGAGGAAGAGACATTGGCATTATTTCAACAGCAGTTGCTGCTGCTGCCTCAGTACCTTTCTCATCAACATCCAGAGAAGCCTTGTGGACAACCTAGGAAAAAAGAAAATAGAGTCACTCTGGGCAGTCAACAGCCCCTTGAGAAATTATTCAGAGTCCTTTTAAAGCAGCTCTGCTTTGGGGGATCCACTGAGAAGTGAGTAGAGACAGAAGACTCTATTGTTGTGATCATGGCTGCTTAAATGAGGGTTAGGATGGGGCTATGGAAATCTCCTAAAAAAAGTCCAAAATACTGGATGAAGGATAGAGCTCCACCTGTAATTGTGTGTCTGTGCCTCCAAAACTGAGTCTGCAGGGTGAGAAGGACAGGTTGTGCTGTGCCTGGGAGCATTGGTGGTTTTCCTTGAGGAGTCAGGGGTTGATGCTCCTCTCATGTTTCAGATACTGCCCAAAAATATTTTGGCCAATACTATTCTTGGTAAAAAACAGACAAGCAGCAATCTAATCTGATCTCCAGTGTCACCAAGGGCCAATCTCCTTTTGTAGCTTGCAGGCTGAGGCCTGGGTGACCCAGCTGCAGGCAAGGTGGGAATCTGGAAGCTGTATATACCTGGTGTTCCTGGATGCTACCACTGATGGGTTTTCCTGCATGAATGGAAAATACTTACTTTGGAAACCTTCAGATCTGGGGCGCCAGTGATGCCAGAGAGATCTGCCTGGTCGGTGAACACATCCACAATTCCCATCTTCCTAAGGGTGTTACTTATTTCATAGCTCCCAGAAATAGAAAATTTGGGGAAATAGAGGTTCATAGATCTGTTAGGTAGAAGAGAAACACAAAGCGTGGTGAGAAGGATTTTTCAGCAATATAAAGGATGGTGAGAAATCTGTTTAATTCCCATGAGCATCAAGTCCCAGGGGTTTGGACCCTGAATGTACAGTGAGCAGCAATTCAATTGCTGGTGCTTCTCATGGTGATAGAAGAACTATCATACTTAATAATAAAAATAGCAATCATAATACTATTTATCTGGTGTTTTTTCCAGGAAATCTGAGAGCACTCTGCTAAGTAGAACAGTAGCAAGAGCCCCTCTTTACAGGCAGAGATAAAGGATAGCCCATAATGCTCAGGAAGGTGGAGAGCTGAAAAGAAGTCCTGCCTGGGGAGAAGCGTGGCAAATCCCAGCATTTCAAATCAAATAAGTATTTTTGGCATAACTGGGGCATTTGGCATGTCCCCAGGAAAGGTCTGCTCCCTGCACATTTGGATTCCATGTCCTCTAATTGTCTTCCTCCTCTGGGCTGGCCATGATCAAGTTTGCCTTTGACTGTGAGCTGTCTGCAGGCAGCTCCTGCTCAGTGTGATTTCTCTTGGGTTTCTTTTCACACCCTGTCCAGGGGTCCTCAGTCACCCACAGCAGTGATTACCCTTTAGGTAGCTCAAGTCTTTTGCTGCTTTGCAACAGAACAGTAAAACAGAAATTGCCATTTGGTTCTCACAGTTTCTTCCACAGAGAACTTATTCCTATATTCATCCTCAATGACCTTGCACCACAAATTCATTTAGATAAGGGTTTTTCTGATATTGCAGCTGAGAATGATACATTCTAATTTTGATATTTGAGGTATCACATTATTAGCTCATATTCAGTTTGCTACCCATTATGTTTTTACTAACTGTGCTGGTATTTCTGTGATGATGCACTGAGATAGATGGGTGTGAACTGCACAGCCTTATTAATTGTGAATTAGGGCAGAGCTTGGTAAATTAAGCATGTATTAACTTGATATTACTCATCTACTGTTGCTAAGATCTCTCCCAGACAAACAAGGTTGTAAAATGCATTAGCTGATGTTGGTGTCAATGGTTGAAGCTAACAGAAACTCATTAGATATTTATAGTTTCAAAACAAAATGCCAGAAAATCAGGACACCCACAATTAATCACTTAATTTCTAACAACAACTGAATGCTGCAAGATAATTGTGTAGGACATATCATGCCTGTAAGCACTACTAGAAACTGTGTAAGTTATGCTTTATTTAGGGTTCAGACTTATGTCTGAGTCCCATAAGAGTGACATAAGAGAGGAAAACCCACTAGCTGAAATCTCAGTATGGAAGATTTGACTTAAAATTGCAACCATTCCTTTCAGTCCATGGAGTATTTTAGAAACACCAATATATGCTTGCTGTTCCTTAGAGAGGGATAGGATGGTCTCTGCTCTGGTTGGGAGAGCAGCAAGTCACTCTTCCACCAACAAAAGAATAGTTAAATACCAACTAGCTGCAAGATTTTTACAACTAGGGCGCACGAGCCAAAAATAACCCACTCAGTTCCCAGAATCACCACAATCACAGTGTTTGCATTCCCCAAAAAGAAAAAATACTATAAATTAGGTGCCACTACAGCTGACTGGCAGGAGATTACCTCTGGAAGAGATGGTCTGACCATTTCTGGATGGTTTCCTTGTCCAGAGTTTGCTCTAAACTCTTCATTTCCCCTTTTGCAGGCAGAACCAGAAATGCAGTAGCACTGCCATTATAATGCAGCCGTACCACAGTGCATGACAGCTCCTCATCAAAGTAGAAGTCAAATCTGCCCATCTGGTACATCATAGGGACTTTCACAGTTGTTTCAGCATCCACAAAGAACTCCCTTTCTTCAGTATGCTCTGCTTTGAAAGGCTTTTCCCAGCTACCTGATACAGAGAAGGAGAATTTAACTGAATATCCAATGTTTTATCTCATCATAGTCTAAGTTTTTTATAGCTAGTAATAATATTCACCTGTTTCTCCATGCATTAAATACTGAATTTTCAAATGTGACACTTTAGAATGTGTATCACATTAATGCAAGGATCTTTTACCTGTTCAAAAAAGTGCATTGTATTCTACTTTCAATTTATGTTTCAGATGCCAGTAATGAAATAATTAGGTGGGGTTTTCTGTACCTACCATGGCTTTTCTGTTCAGGAAATCTATGTGGGCTTTCTGTAAACATCATCTATGTACTCATATACTGCATGCAATTAATTTCTATTGACTTTAATCATATTTGTAGATAAAATATTGTACAGTCTCATATCTGACTGGTGTTATGTCGGGCTTAAGGACACATCTAACCCACATCAGAAATGCACATTGTTTCTGCTTTGTTCCTTAAAATGTTCCCCCCCCATTTGTCACTAGCTTCTCCCATATATAGATGTTAGTGTGCCTGTATAAAGGACTCTGATAGGGGGAAAAAAGGACTATGTAGTAAATTAGGCTATTGAATCATGCATTATTTAAAAAGAGGTCATATATGAGTCTAAGTGCCTTCACTGAAAATGAGAAGAATATGGGACAATTGGAGTTACAGTTAAACCCAGGAACACCAGCTCAGGCTGCATGGGAGGCTGTGGCTTGGAACAGAGCTCCTGGAGTGTCACAAAGAGAAACAAGACTATATGGCCTCCAGCTGCCTGCCCATTATCTGCCTCCTGTTTCCCCTCCATCACCTCCATTGTGCCATTAGGGGATCTTCTGGCCTTCAGCAAGGAGCATTGGAAATTTTCCCCAGACCAGTTTTCAGTTGAGGTAGGTAACATTAGATTTGTTGATAAGAATGAATAGTGAGAATGTGAACCCTAGAGGAGACTTACCTTTAAAGAAAACAAAGCTAGCCAGAAGCATTACAGTTTGTGGGTCCATGTCCTTGACCAAATTAGTAATTTTCCCATGTGTTTTCTTCTCTGTATAATCATTGATCTGCTTTTCAGCTTCTGTGGGTTTGTTAAAGTCAGTTGTAAAAGCATCCAGCTGATACAGAGCCTTAGCATCATCTGAAAATGTTTTTAGGAGTTTCAGCTTCTCTGTTACAAAGATGGCATTCCCCATGTTGAGCTGGACTCCACCCTCAGGATGGTTCAGCATGTGGATTAGGTTGTGAAAACCTTCATGTATCTCTTTCTCCTGAATCTCTGTAAGGTTGAAGGCGAGTCCTTCCAGGATCTGAGACTTTGTGGCTGATCTGGCCCCGAGGGCCAGCACTGCAAAGGCAGTGGAGATGCTCACAGGAGAGAAGAAAATGTTCTTATTTGGTGCCTCCTGTGCCACCTCCCTAAAAAACTGGAATGCAAAGTCAGCGTTGTTGGGCACAAGTCTGAGGCAAGCCATCGCTTCACCTCCATGATGTATGTGGTGTTTAGGGTCATTTGGGTCATGTCCATTGTGGTCACTGGGTGGGAGCTGACTGTGGGCAACAGTGTGAAACCCAGCCAGCAGCAAACTTAGGTAGAATGTGGTCTTCATGTTCTTGTATTAAAATCCTACAGGAAAAAAAAGGACATGATGTTACTGAGGTAAATAATTAATTAAGTAGAAAGAGTTATTCTCTCATTACCACTGAATCAAAAAGTCTTATCTCTTTCTTTTGTCCTCAGTTTCCATGATCTCCAATTCTTGCCAGAATTTTTTTTAATTTTCCCAGGCCTCCTGGCAAGTCTCCGCCAAGTCTTTCTGCCACCCCCACCCTAAATACCTGCAAAGACAAAATTCAGCATGGATTAGTTGAATACACAGCACCCTCAGCAGGCTGGAGAATGGAGCATGTCCCATCACAAAACACCTCTTGGCTAATTGCTGGAAGGCTGTGGTGCAACTCTGCTTTTGACATTAATGGTCTGAATAACTTCTTAAAATTTCATCATAGAAGAAGTCTGGTATCTTGTGACTTAGGGGAGAAAGAGGAAATTCATGCAAGTGAGCAGCAATCAGTAGCTACATGGAAACAGAATCTGAGCAAACAGGCAGGCAGAGGATCTTTAAATAAACTTTTGGTCAGGTTGATAAGGTATCCCATTTAAAGAAAGGACAAATAATGGGGGCTCTTCTTCAGTAGCAAACCACATATAAACACCTACCTCTCTAAGGAATAGGTGAGTTTTTTGCTGAATAGAAAAAATGTAATATTTTAAATAAGAACCTGAAACAACGTGCTGTCTCTTACACAAAACTGTTGGAGTGGGTTCATATTCAGCACAGCAGAAGCAGTCAATGCCATTAACAAAGAACAAGGCCTTATTTTTATCAGCTGCTCCGCTGGTCAAAGGGTGAAACGTTTATCAATTTGTTACACTTGGCTGTGGTAGCCACGTTTCATTGCAGAGCTGATACTCTGCACTCTATAAGTGCTTAAAAAGAGACCTTGGAAATGGGGTGTGAATGTCCCAATAGGCCTCATTTCTGAGGAGGAATCTAGGGCAAAGAAATGGTGCAAGAGTTGCACAGGGTTTGAGGAGATAATGAGCCAGATTTGCTAAAATTGTGCACAGAGAGACATATTACACCAATTGCACCTTTCATCTCTGGCATGACTCAACTTAAGAGCCTCATCAAAAAGTGCTATGCTTATGGTCCTGCTTTCTCTACATCATCAGAGGGAGCAATTTATATTAGTAGTTGAATATCTACTTACAGATAGACTCATGAGAACAACAAGACATTTTCAAGCTATAATCAAATATTCAAACATTTACATGTTTGTTATAAGTAATTTTAAAAAGCAGGCTTAGTTGCAATAACAGCATTACTGACAAGTGTAAGAACTGTAATGGTTGGGTTCTTGGTAGCTACATTTTCAATTACTGTACACAGTAGTTTTAAGTTATAGTTTGATCTCTTCTGATTTTGACATTGAAATAATTCTTGATGTATCTAGATAGTTGTATCTCAACACAAGAGCTCCAGTTCTGAGTTTTAAGAACTATTATCAGTGAGCCAGTGTATTAGTCAGACTTTGAAGACAAATCAACTCCCAAACAAAAGCATCAGAGCTAAGCCTAATCTATTTCCACATACCCAGCAGGCTGATTCAGAAGCTGCCTGTGGATAAATTATTTACTATGAACTATTTACTCAGCTGCAGTCATAATTTATTAAGAAGAACATGAATTCCAAAAAAGAGAAACATTTCATTTTAAACATAAGTTGCCACCTGTTCTCTATCTCATCACAATTAATATTTATTACAAAATATGACACCTGATAGTTTGGCTTTTCTATATGCCTCAGAATGTCAGTTCTATTTATTTGGAATGCAAAGCACAAAAGGATTTTAACTGGCTTGACCTTAAAATGATGGTGAAAGGATATAGAATGGTTTTGCTGTAAGGATTCTGTAAAATATTAATTACAGTTCTCTGAAGGCAATTTTCCTTATCCTGATATTTTTTTCTCCATGTAGTTACAACATGTTCACATTTTGTGGTTAATTTATGTACTTTCATGGAATTAATTTCATTTTATTACAGTTCTGAATTCACAGATAATTAAATACAATCTGAATCATCCATCTGTTACTCAGTACTGGCCAATCACAAACAGTCAAGACTCATGAGTCAGACCTCACAAAAAATCTTGATAATGGTTTGTTTTAAAGGCATAAGATTATGAAAGACTTAGCAGCTGTATTTTGTAGAGGTCTTTTTTTGTTGTTAAAGCTTTCAAGATACAAGTGGTCCTCTTCATTAGTCCCTGTTTTGAAACCTAAAGGTACTTTTATAATAAGATTTGCACCCTCTCAACCTTCAGAATATGAATTGTGGATTGTTATTTCATATTTGATACTTACTATTTCATTTCATGTTATTGTGGCTTCTGGGTTAGCAAGTGATCAACCACTGACAAATTGACAATAGACCATTTCAGCAGGAAACTGAAGATGCAGATTCTCATATGGTCTTAGAGACTGATGGATTTTCCTATGGAGCACAGTTGCTAATGATTTATTAAAAAGCAAAGGGCTGAGAGCCTGTGCTGTAAAGCCTTTAGGAAATTTCCAGACAGGAGGAGTTAAGTTTGCAGAAAGCTCTTTAAGACCTTTACTTTTATGATTTCCAGGAAAAAAACCCAGTTTATCCATCAACATGGCAGTAGGAGTGAAAAGCACTTCAATTCTAGTTCCAAATCTAGTCTGACTTGTTGAATAGCCTGGAAGGAAACCTGTGAACCTCTGCCTCTTTTCTTTGTGTGTGTTACACAATGACAGTTTATTTGTGGTGTTCAAGAATAGGTGTCTTTAAAGAAGAGCTTTCAATTAAACCAGACAATGATACAAGAGCATACCAGCAATTGGAAGACAGTGTTTGCAGCAATTTATCTGTAATAGACTTGATGATAACATTTGCTGAATATATTACTTCTTCCCTAGCACAATATGCCCTACCATGCAACTCAGAAAGAAAATGGAGAACACTGGGAATAGCTAAAGTTACCTTAGAATAATTCCACCAGAAAACCTGGGAGTGGGCTGGACTGAGTTTTCTGACTGACAGAACTTGCTTCTTTATGGATATAGGTATTTTTCCATTTTAGGACTGATTTCTTTCCCTATGATTGAAGAGGTTCTGGAGACAACTTTATGCCTTTAGACTGCCATGTAATATTCCAGGAAATGAATATTCATCCCATGCTACTCCCATAAGGGGTCCTCACTGATAATCTAATTTCAGGCAACATGAAAATTTGCCCTACTCAAAAACATATGAAGGCATAAATAGAAAAGCTCTTTGCTCACCAGATGGTGCTGCTTCCCTCCTGATTGTTTCTGAAGAAGGAAATCTGAGAAATTTGTTTCTCGAAAGCACTGTGGGGGCACCAGACACATCAAGTCACAGCACCACAACCACCAGTGGTGTCTGCTGAACTAAATATCAGCTATTTAGAGACTTGTAAAAAGAATCACCCAAGCACACACACACACAAAAAAAAAAAATCACAAAAGAAAGACTTGACTAGCCAGATCTGTGTGTAAGACCATAACCTCAGAAACCTGGCCAGGCTTCTGAAGTGATAAAGCTTCATAGGTCCAGGCTTTATAGGTCCAGGGCCACCTATTCAAAGGAGCACCAGAAACTCACCTGAGCCTTCCTGGCTGGCCAGAACGCTCTGCTTATTTAATCATATGCACCTGAACAGGTTCAGGGCCTGTTCCAGATGATCATCTAGACATTCACTTCTCTTGTTTTTCAGCGTTTTGATACCTCTATGCCTGAGGCCCTGAGGAGATTGCAAACACAAGCCAAGCCCATTGGACTGTTCAGAGAATCCAACCACTATGAATATTTCATTAAAAGTAATTCCTTTTGCAGCAGAAATGTGGAAACCTAGTTGCCTAGTTTACACAATCCTTTAGAAATGCATGTGACTGTTCATTCCCAGGGCTGTTTTGTGTTTTTTCTATCTTCTGTGAGCCAGCTGAGCATTGGAGAACTCACCCAGAAAGTGGCATCACTCACCTCCAAGACTCCTTTTACCTGGAAACAGGTGAACATGAGCTCTCACTCTTCTACCAGGCCACCATGAGTGTTTGCTGTTGAACCAGAGTCACTGCACACACTCAGGGATGAAGCATCACTGACTCCAAGAGAATAAAAAAAGTAGACAAAAAAGAATGAGTGCAGTGGTAAGGATAGAGGGGATTCTCTTCTCTCTGCAAGAACAGATCAGACCAGGTTCTCAGTTTCTACATTCCTGTGTACACCTAACCACAGGCTGGTTTCTGGCTCATTGCATGTTGACCTCCTTGTGATCTTCTGAACATGTGAAAATCACCAATTTCTCCACTTCCCTCTCAATGGGCCTGATGATTACCTCAATCTAAAACAGAAGTAGACATTAGATACACCATTCCTTAAGCGATGGTATTTCTTGTAGACCTTCAGTATAAAAATCACCAGAATTACTTAAAAAAACCCACAAATATATTAAAAAAAGTTCTAAGCACCCATCTTCAGACTTTTAATGAATCAGGGCCTATTTCTAGCAGGAGGTGCATCAGGGAAAGTCCCCCTTTTAGGAATTCTTGGCTCCAGAGACCACCTTGCTTTCTGACAAGACACTGCTCTGCTTTTAGATTCTCAATTCTTCCTCCAATGACCTGACAATGTGTGGGCACCTCATTCCCTCAGTTGTGATGCCTATGTCCTTTATATCCAGGTGCCACAATAAAAACCTCATTATACAGAACAGATTTCAGTATAAGATACAACCCTAGAAAAGATTTAAAATGGATTGCCTTCAACAAGAGGAGACACTTTTAAAGTCTCTATAGGAAGCAAAAAAAAAATCACTACTTACAGCAGCTCCCTAGGATCCTGCTGTCTTCACCAGGACTACTCTGCAGCTCCCTCTCTTATTTATACAGTTGAATAGCATTATGAAAGCAAAACGTCCTCTAGAAAACATTAACCAGGACAGACAAGTGCTATTACTTTAGGAATGGTGCCGAGTAAACAGTGAAGACAATTTTTCTGGGCAGGCACCTGATTTTTGCTGTATATGCATGGCCAGACCTGGCCTTTTCTTAGAACAGTCCTAAGAATTGCCTGCATTTCTACACATCCTCCTAATGGGAATCTAGCTACTCACTCTGGGAAATGCTTCACAAGCATCATTAACTTCTGTAAACTGCATGAGTTCATACAGTAGAAGTAACTGAAGTCAGTGAAATGAAACATATACCTAATACTAGACATGAGCCTAAGGAAAAGACAGCTGTGGATGCATGCTGCAGCCAGATATCAATTTATTTTTTATTTTATATTTTATTTTTATTTTTCAGTGAGGTATTTTGCTTCCTCTATACCAGACTTTTAATAGTTTTTATTTGGCATATTTGTTTTAAATGGTACACTATTTCTTAATTACCTACATTGCCATTAATAGGGGCCAATTTCTGGGGACATCTCTTTTAAAGTTAAAGCTGCAGCACTGATGTTTGTAGTGGCTGGGGGTTGCTGTAGGGATGGCAGGATGGTGGCAGAGATGTGCATCCAGGACCCTGTGGCACTCAGCACCTCAGCCACAGTGGTGTCACCTGATGCCTCAAGCAGCAATGGATTGACTGACAAGCTGTTGCCTTGTACTCACAGTGGGGGCTGGCACAAAGTGCCAGCACTGCCGAAAGGCAGACAGGGAAGGGCAGGCAGGACACCAGAGCCTGCTCTCACACAGAGCTGGACCCTATGGTCAGGCCACCCGTGTTTTACATGACCCCCTGTGAGGGTGTGCTCCTGCAGCAGCCACAGGGGCTTGTGCTAATGTGGGTATGACTGAGGGCTTGGAAAACTCACAGGTCAGTGCCCCAGTGAGCACCTTCCACCAGGAGGATCATCCCCTTGAGAGGTAGGGGATTCAAGGAGGAAAGGTGCTATACATCATGGAATCATTTAGGTTGGTAAATAAATCCAAGACCATCCAGTCCAACCATTAACCCAGCACGGAGAGCTCCATACTAAACCTTGTAGTTAAGGACCAGATCTACATGTCTGTTAAATACCTCAAGGATGGTAATGCCACCACTTCCCTGGGCAGCCTGTTCCAGTGTTCATATTCCTTTTGGTGAAGGAATTTTTTTGAATATCCAATCTGAATGTGTCCTGGCACAACTTGAGGCCATTTCCTGTTTTTCTGTCACTTGTTACTTGAGAGAAGAGAACAACACCCACCTTGATGCAACTTCCTTTCAGGCGGTTCTGGAATGTGATTTGGTCTTCCCTGAGCCTCCTTTTCCCCAGAATAAATAACCCTAGCTCCTCCAGCTGCTCCTCCTAAAACTTGTGCTCCAGACCCTTCACCAGCTCTGTTGCCTTTCTCTGGACACACTGAAGCACCTCAATGTCCTTCTTGTAAAGAAAATGCCTTTTCTTGTAGTGCATGTTAGAGAAGGAATCTTTCAGAAAGAAAAGCTTTACAATTACAGGATAAATATTTTCCTCTGGGCCATTCCTCAGGGGTTAGCAATGTATGGAAGCATTTCTTCTCCTCTTTTCCAGCCTGTATGCCTGCACATGTGAAACTACCAAAAGGTACAGCATGGAAGGTTCTGTGCATTTAGGGCTCTTGGAGCTTCTGCCAATCCTTTCCTTCCTGGCTTACTTTCCTATCTCTTACCTGTGCAAAGGTAAGCATAATAGTTCAATAGAAGTTTTGATCCAGACTGCTAGCAAATGTGTTTGAATTGTTTACAGACTGAAAAAAGCAGCTAGGCACATGTAGCCTGTTTTTCTGTAAACAAATGAACAATAGCTTCTCAGCTTACAGAAGCTACCTAAAACATATTCAGACTGAAGATGAGTAACACACTGAGAGAAAAATGAGAGCACAAAAGTTCAGCTATGAGTAAAGTTGCCAAAAAAAAAAAAAAAAAGTGAAGGAAAACCAAATCAACTTAATATGACTTTATTTAAGAGCAATTTATTCTTGCAATTGGAAGTGCCATTCATCTGCTGAAATTTGCGTGGGAGTGCAAGATGGAAAATGAAGTAAATAAAATCTAATCTATATCAATCTCCAATGTTATATCCAATGTGATATCTGTTTTCTTTTTCCTCATCTATATAACAGTTTCATCCAACCATGTAAGCCATCCTGAAATTTACTGAGACTCTCTTTCAATATTTGATATCAGAATTTGTTGCATAGGAACTTGTAGCTCTTTTTTTTATGCAGGCAGTAAGATTATACAGCCACTGCTTTGGCATTCTGAAAGACAGCAATCCTTCAATTTGGTACTCTTGGTCTCCAATATTGGGTGTCTTATTACTTTGAACAGTAAGTTACTCTGGAGTTTTAAATTATTATTATTATTATTATTATTATTATTATTATTATTATTATTATTATTATTATTATTACTATTACTATTATTATTATTAGTAGTAGTAGTAGTAGTAGTAGTAGTAGTAGTAGTAGTAGTAGTAGTAGTAGTATAAGATCTTAATAATACTGTATCATTTTTTAGTGAATTGACAACATTAACTGGAGTCATCCAGTATGAATTCCCTTGAAATCAGGTTGACTGTAGTCCAAAAAGACTTAATTATGTAAATTAGAATAACTGTATCTTGCTTCTCTAGTAGAGAAACACTTTCATATTTTTAAAATATTTGACTAATTTCTCTAAAAGCCATTTAAAAACACAATGGGTTGTTGCTGTTCTGCTGATGCCCTCTGGAGTACAGAGAGCACAGAGTCCCTCCTATGAGAGTTCTGAGAGTAAATGTCAGCATGGAGCTGGTGAAAGCTGCATCCCACTCTGCCCTGCCAGGCTAGATTAAATTTCTGGAGCTCTGTGTTTCAGGAGGAAAGGCACTCGTGGTCACATGAAACAGGTCAGTAGTGACCTGCTGGAACTGGTGCCAATACAGATCAGGTGCAATTGTGTCAAGTGCCCTCTCCAGTGCTTCCAAGTGAGAATACAGCAGGCCTTCACCTTCAAATTCCTCCTTCTTTGCTTTTATGCTGTGCATTGGTCTTGCCCCCACAGAGTAGGTCTGGGCTCACTCCAAGGGGGAATGTCTTGCTCAGACAAGAATTCTAGCTCCAGTGAGGGAAGGCACATGTGGTACTGTCCCCTGAGCTCCTGCAGTGAGGCCCTTCCCTTATTGCCAGTCCATCATCAGTTCCTTTCTGCAATGCAGTCAAGACCTTCTGGGTCCTGAGGAGAGTTATGTTCTATCACTTCCAAAATCTGGTTTGGAGTCTGCTTCCTTCTCTTAGGCTGAGGTGCACAGTTACTTTACCCTGACCAAAGTACAGGATGCTGCTGCCAGAGATGTCTCATCCCCCTGCATCTGTGCCATCTCTCCAGGATGGCTGATGGGCTCTGGGGGCTGGAGCCCAGGACAAGTGAGGAGAGGCTGGATGAACAGGTCTTTTCCAGCCTGGAGAAGGGAAGGCTAAGGGAGAGACTGCACTTGCTGTCCTCTCCCACATAATGGGCTATGCTAAAGAGCAGATGGAGCCAGAGGTGCTCAGTGGTAGAAGCAAGTTGTGGGATGCAAGCTGCAGCAAGGGAAACACCAATGAGATCTATGGAGAGGAGTGTTCACAGGGAGGTGAAATACAAGGACACTTCTCTGTATGAGGCCATGAAACTGCTGTCCTTGAAGACATCCAAAACCTGCTGGACATGGCCCTGAGCAACCTGAGCTAGATTCCAGGCTGGTGCTGCTGTGAGCAGGTGGTGGGATTGGATGACCTTCCAGCATTGGAGGTGCCTTCCAACATAAATCATTCTACTTTTCTAACAAGAAATGACTCTGAAACCATGGTCTCAGGAGTCCCTGTCTCCACTTACACTGTAGGTTTTAATTTCATCCTGCAGGGAAACTCCTCTCTGCTTCTCACCACATGAGTTCAGAGGCTTTTCCGTGGAACACTCAGCTCTTTGCAAGGTGTCATCTCCCTGGTCCTCAGGCATGCCCCAACAGATCCAGCACAAGGGAAGCAGGCAGGCTCCCTCCTGGCTGCCCAGACACAGGCTCTGCCAGAGGAAGGCACACAAAGTGCACACCGAGAACAAACAAATCTGCTGGCCCATCTGCTGTGCTCCAGCACGCCACAGCCATGGCAGGTGGCTCACACCCCTCCATGGTGCTGCCTGTGCTCAGACTTGCAGCACTGCCCAGGACTGTGCTCTCCTCCTCAGAGACTTTGACACTTCCCAGTACTGACTGAATCTCAGCAGGAATCCATGTAGCTGCCTTAATTTCCCTAGTCCTGCCTGTAATTCAGGCCTGCTAATGATACACTTTTGTAGCCTTTGTGGTGGAGAGATGGAAATTGGTGAACCTTGGAACAGGTGAGCTTGAACGGGCTACTTTGAAAAGTTGATATGAAAGAAATATTTGATATGGCCATTTTCTTTCACATATGTCTGTTAAGATGGTAAGTTTTCAGATGTGTCCTTAGCGGAGGTGCTCAAGAAGTTAGGATTTAATTCCATTTACTTTCTAAGGGTGCAAAAAGCATAACTGCAAGTGTCTCAACAAGTCTGATTGTTTGCTGTCTTCTCTTAGGACAAGCTAAAGCATCTCCCAAGATGAAGCTGTATGATTGCAGTGGGGAGAGCTATCTCTGATAAAATTCTTTAGCACAGGAGAACACAGTTTGGAAAATGTTCAAGTACACACTCATTCGTCTTGCACATATACATTTATTATTGAGTAGATTTATGTTCTTCTTTCTTGAGCCAGAACGAATGTTGAAAGTTCTTTACCTTTCATGTGGAGAAATCTCCTTCCTCTCTGTGTCTGTTTGCAATTGCTCCCTGTGGAGAACCATAGCAAAGAGGAAGATTCAGTGATCCTGTTGTTTATATGCTCTAAAACTATGTGATCTGAACATACTCAGTGTTAGATCTTTATTTTAGTAATGGTTCCTTCTTTCACCAAGGAAGGTCCTGGGTTTCTGCAGATTTAAAATGTCTGCACATCTCTTGCCCTGAGCTGTGAGATATGGTTCATAAGAGATTTAAACTCTAGAAGCTGCTCAGGGGTCATCAACTTCTGTACATGTCCTGTGGAAACGCTTTCTGCTTTCAAATCTCTCCTTCAAAGGCCCATCACCTCTGCTCAGATACCTTTAGATTTCTCTGAAATGGCTAGGAAATTGGAGATTTACAGAAATTGGAGACAACACAAATACCCAGCAGATGGAAAACTAGCTCATTATTTAGCTTGATTTTAAATCCCATAAGTCTACCATCTCTTGTGTGTTAGACTGATTGCTCCAGCATTTGCATTGTCTTCTTACCCCCAGAATCTCTTTTTTTGGTCTCATCTTCCATATGTAGTGGTTATTAGGAACTTAGACACCTCAGAAATGGGACACTGCAGGTGGTAAAACCTGGAATTCTTGTCAGGGCTGTCACATGCCAGGCCCCTCAGGGGGACACATTAACTGCAAACTCCTGCAGTTAGGAAATGTCAGGATGAAGGTGGCAGTGCTCTGCTTTTTGGTGAAGGATGGGACTGGTGGAGTCCTGCTCCACTGAAGTGATTTGATGTGATATTTCTCCAGAGGTAAAACTCTGAGGCCTCCATGTTACTTCCAAGCACACATATTCATATACTTGAAAGAAGCAATACCCAGCATTTTTTTCAACAAGGTGCTTTTCCCAAAGGAAAATATAAAGATATCTGTGCAGAGAGTCTTGAGACGTGTTTGCAGTACCACATGAATGTCTGTATTTCCTAATATTTAAATGGACAGTTGTGCAAATTCAGCACTGATTTAGCTCAGTTTTTAGCTGACATTGAGTATACTTTGCAACTATTTACATGATGGTGATCATGGATATGTGGCAAACACACCCAGCAAGTCTTGACCATCACCACAAGTAACCTGGGCATACACAGATACATCCAACCCAATCTGGGCAAATAGTGCACTGATATTAGCAGACAGGAGTTACCCTGTGTCTTTTGATGAAGAAAAATGACTTGGAATATCTCTTACACAGTAAAAATGCATTTTCATGCCAAGTTTCATTGCTAGTCTTGCTTTACTTATAATGAGAAGACTTGTATGGTTTTATTTTTACTTCTACCTTCTTTATTACTCCTCAGAAACTCACATGGCTTTTGGGAGATGGTGGCCATGGAGGTGACTGGAGATGGCAAGCTAAAAGGAAAAGCCAGGGTTTTGGGGCTTTGAAGGTTTCAGTTTGTGAAAGATCTGATGCTCAGTAGCTATTTCTAAATATGGCTGTTTTTTGGAGATATTTATTCCTGCTCTAGTCAAATATCTCCAAAGCACAGAGTCTGTCCTGTCTTCATATCCTTTCAGCTGTTGAACAATGTTATAAACCCAGACTCTATCATAAACATTAACCAGATCAGGGACAGATAATCATTCCTGAGGAACAGCAAATAATGTAGATATCGCCTGTGTTTCTTTTTTCACAAAAGCCAAGAGAATTTCTAGTTGGGGGAAGGTCAGCTACATGGTGAAGAGGGAAGAGACTCTGACAGGGTGAAATATTCCTGTCAAAACTCATCTTCATCCAGACATGTTGTGTCAGATTGCCCAGAGCAACTTCTGAAGCTTTTGCTGAATCTGCTGAATAGTTTCTTCCCAAATACTTTTTAGATGAAAAACTAAAGCATTTAATTTGGATAGTTTCTGAACTGGAACAGTATTTTAGAAGCTTCTTTAAAATGTTGTCTGACTCTTACAATACTTCCCTCAGCTCAGTAATTTGCTGCTTTTCAGCTGGGGTCAGACAAAACCTGCTGATCTCTTGGAGAAACTTGCAGCTCATTTACTCAGAAAATGAAAAGTGGTTTTCTGACAATGTTTTTCATCCAAAGGGCAAATCTGAAACTAGTTGTTAGAACTGCTCTGTCATGGCATTTCATTCTCTCAGGAGCAGATCTGGGGATGAGACCAGTGGGAATTAGGGAAGGGTGTGGAGGACTGTGTACAGGCACCAGCCTGCCTCCAAGGGGAAAGGCTCCCATCCCACGCACACTCACTTCAGCAGAGCTGAGTCCTGCTTCTGGGGACTGAAACTCCTGAATGCCATGGAAGTACAAGAAATAGCTGACACAACTGATGCATGTAATATTGTAGTAATCAATTGCTATGAAATATTTTTAGTAGTGTTCTTACAAAACCCATTTGCATTTTGGGGTTTTTCCATTATCTTCAGGTGTGTTTAAGCAGAACAATATTGATGGGTGTGAGAGAGCAGCTGGTCCCAGCTACGAGATGGAAATCAATCACCTCAATCGGACAGAGGAGGCCCCATGTCTTTTGGACTCAGGCAATATAAGCAGAGGCAGGTGATCTAGTAATGTGAAATGTGCAGTTGTTTGCTCAATAAATTAAATTCACATTTGGAAAAAAACAGTGCAGGAAGAAGGCTGTGTTTCTGGTTAGGATCAAGAAGGGAAATTTCCAGTAAAACTGAAATGGGAGAAAGCCAACAAGAAACCAGAGATAGCCTGTAGATGATGGACTGCAGTGTCAAACCTGTAGGTATCTAAAGCACATAATTCATATCCTTTTTTGCCCTCAGACATGAAACATAACACTTTTTTATAGTCCCCTCTCATCCCTGGCAATAACCAACTGGTAGTGCTCCTACAGTTGGTGGTGAGCAAAGAGAAAGGGAAGGACCAGTGGAACTGTAATTCATGCAGTGCTGCCTTGCCAGTGTAGTAAAAGCATGTTGGACCCCTTGAGCCTTCTTACCTGGCAACTTTCTCACCTGTCAGCTACAAACCCCTCTTTCTCCTGTAGATGTTGTTTGCTCACCTGGACTCTATTCCCCACCAGAATCACAAGATGTAAGAAATAATTGCAAAGGGCAACATTCTAGCATTATTTACAAGTATTGAGGATATCACAAAGTCAACCTTTTCACCTTGAACTCCATCAGGAATTTCCATGTGTTTGTTCTGACTTGTTGTGACGCCAGTGAGGGTTCCATCTGTTCTTTTCTATTTTCTCTCTATTCTTTAATATTTGCAGATCAGCTATCTAGATATTCCATGTTTTGACCAGTCAGCACACTACTCCACAGGTGTTGGGAATAGGAACTTCTTTAGGCAAAAGTGATTGTAAAGGACTCTGGGTCAAATGCAGATAGCTATTCCTGCAGGAGAAGGGTTTTGTGGAATTGCACAAAATGGGAAGCTACCTGCAGGTGTTCAGATAGCAACAGTAGAGGGAGCAGCTACCAGTAGTGTCCCCATGCAATAATCATGGGATCTATCAAGACTTTTGTCTTGGTAGTGCCCTGTATGCATCATGAATTTATATACAGCCAGGAATGCCATATGTTCTCATTTCTTCTCAGCTTGTGATCTGAAATTCAGATGATATATGATGAAAGAAATTGAGAGTGGAAAGTGAATATTTGTGTACATCATTCTTCCAGAAAAAAATGCAATTATTGCTAAGCAGCTTTTCTTTTTCATCCTGAAGAGGATGGGGCTTTAGGATGGACACTTCTGAGCTGGGTATAAGAAAGGAGCTGGGAGATGTGGTCAGAAGGAAGACTGATTTAGCTGGTGGCTCTGAACCCAATGAGGAAGTATTAAGAAGAGCAGTGGGAGCATCTGAGTGTGTGACTTCAGGCAGATAGGCAGTGGGTGAAAGCTGCACTGTGGCAGGAGTCTTTAGCTGCAGCAGAAACCTTAGGAAGATGTCCCAGGGGAAGAAAACTCTCTTCTCCCTTACCTGATGTCAGATGGTCTTCCTGAGAAGGGTTAAATGGGCCCAGAGGTGGCAAGCACCTTTATCCCTTGAACATTTCCATTTTCCCTCCAACCCTCCTTTTCCTCCCCACTTCTCAGTCAGCTTCACAGAAAAGGCCCTGATCATAATTTTCCACATTGGCACAAATTTTTTCATGGCCCTCAGACCCCTGCACTCTGGCCCCAAACTAGCCAGAGGTAGAATGCCCATTCATTGGAAGCTGCAGATTTGCTTTTAAGTTTCCTGATTCTCCCTTCAGGTTTTCTGATATGAGACTTCCTGGGTCTTTTTCATGCTACATGAATGGCTCTGTTCTGACCAGCTGAAGTCTGTGGAAGCCATTTGGGTACCAAAGAAGTAGATATACTAGTTATCTACTAATTATGGGAATAAGACCTTCCCAAAAATACTACACCTTTCTACAATTTCTGTTCAGTGATCCGTATTTGCTTTATTGCTTTCTTTAAAAGTTTAACTTAAAAATCATCTTTATGGTAGTGAAAATGTCATCTGCCTTCTTAGCTGGATAAAGAAGAGCTTCTTTGTACAGAGTAGCTTGTCATTGCCCTAATGAGCTTTAGCTGGGCATGAATTAATTAAATGAGTGAGTTAATCTATGACACAGATCACTAATCTGTGATGTCTTTAGCTACTAAAACCTAATGGTATCCATGGCACTTTCAGAAGGACCCCATCACATTCATCTGACCTTTATTGCTTTTTGTGCTGTCTTTATATTGTTTGAACAGGCTTACACAGTGAACACACTGTTATACATTAAACAGTAAATAAAGTTTATACAGTAGCTGTAGAGCAAGCAGTGACATTGCTCTTCTGGGCACAGTTGCCTGCCAGCACAAGAGAGCAAAAATAACACTGAGTGTTCCCAATGGCTCTGCTTTTTCTTGCTGTCTCCTAAGGTTCATGCCAGAAATGAAGGGTGAAGGGATTTTCACAGAACTTCTCCAGCAAAAGGCTGATAGGATGTAGCAAATTCTCTCCTTCCCCTGCTTTTCTGATTCAAAGTCCTTCAGAGGAAAGCCAACGGCAGCATAGCTCCAAATTCAGACATATCAAATAAAGCTGTTTTCTTCATAAATCCTGACAAGCTATAGTGCTAGTTGCATGCTACAGATGCAATATTTCTTCTTGAGACATCTTTTCTAAATTGCATTTCATGCTTGAAAAATCAACCTCTCCTTTGAAGCTGTGTCACTTTTATTTTCTTCCCCATGTCTGATTACTAGAAAGAGAATATTTCAGTCAGTTACATTTCCAAATAGAGAATATAGAGAAATATTAGGATTAATTAAAATAATAATTACAAAGTTGAAGCCATACTTTATGTGGTATTTGGAATTAACTTAATGACAGACACTAACCTGATCACAAATAAAAAATCATGCCTGTTTTATTTTCTATTAGAGTGTTGAACAACTTCCTAGTTTGTGGTTTTAAGATTAATTAAGCCTGTAGGCCAAAGGTGTCATGATGACTCCTTTGAGGCTCTTATTTAGCCTTAACTGAAGAGGCTCTTCAGTTAAGGCTAAATAAGAAGGCTCTAAATGGTATGTTGATAAATGAAGATTTTCAGTAGGGTGACTATTGCTAGAGTTACTTAGTCTGACTATGCCCACTCAAAAACATCCCTAAGAATTTTGCTTCCTGTATCCCATAGGGCTCAGCATGATGAAGACTATAAGGAAACAGTCCAGAGTTCCCAGAGAGCAAAACTATGTGCAGGGTCTGGTAAAAACTCTTGGATACCATCAGGGGAAGACCAGCCCAGAAGAAAAGGAAGGGTGACTGCTGGCCATGATGGTAAGAACACAGTGCAATGTAAAGAGCTTTGTATCAGATACTCTGTTAGGAGAACACAGAATGGTTAATTAGAGTGATCCAGTATGTGACTGGAAACCTGGGTATCCATGTGCAGGAATAATTGGGAGTTCAGCTGTCTGAACAGTGTGATCTGACACACACAGCTGTGTGTTCCCAATCCTGACTGCCACGGGAGGATGCTCACTGCTTTGGGGACCTCTGTGTGCATGTGCCACCCCCCTGAAGCCCAGGCCGCCACTGCCTCTGGGAGGAGCAGCCAGGCTGTTGTGAAAATGACTAAATCAACAGAATGTGAGGCACACATGGTTTTTTTTTGCCAGGGCTTCAGAAATACATTTCTACCCCTTCAGACCCAAGGAGATTTTTCACCCTTTGAAGATTTCACTGGCTTTTCTTTGTGATTACTGCACTGGTGATTGCTTCTTTTTGTTTCCAAACTCTGACTTCTCTATTTTCTCCTATTTGATATGAAGAAATCAACTCCCACTTTTTATTCACCTATTATGATAATTTCAGTTTATACTGCCAGACAATTACTTTATTTTTCACCCCTTATTCACTAATTCACAGACTTATTTTAAGATAATCTCTCATTATTCTTTCAAAATCTCTCTTGAACTCAATCCCCCCCCACACACACTACTATTTCACAATTAAACTACTCCTCAGAGTGTTGAACTAGTTAAGAAGGGAGATTTATAGTTTTCTATAGTGGAGTAGGAATTATCAGGCTCTGTTCTTGTAAGAAGAAAGGGAAATTGTCTTATTTCAGTTGGAGTATAATGGCTCCTTAAACATTACCATTCCGGGGAAGATCCTGAAAGGATGATTCACCCTGCACCTTCCCACCAATTCTGCAACATGCTGAAGTTACCACCTTTGAGGGAATTGTAAACCTTGATGTCACAGCACAAAGGGAGAAATACCCCAGAAGAAAAAGCTTCCATTCTGTATAGGCCATTCAGCAATTGTATGCCATTTACTTGAAATAAAAACTAGGGAAGAAGAACTTCTCCCTTTCAGGGTAGACCTATAGAGGCAAAAGGACTTTTTTCAAGAAGGGTGAGTGATGTGTTGCCTTTGTAGTATTGTATGAAAAACAAGAGACCAGACTACATTTGTATTGCTAAGGCATTTGTCCTCTTCTGGCCTCTAGTGTATGTAAACGTAGCAACCAATAAAAATTTGTATTCCAATGAATTTTTTCTGGGTTTTATAGCATGTAATTCCAAAGGGCCTTCTATTTCTCCTACATTTCATTTCTGTAAAATAAACAAAAGATTTACTATGCCTATGGGATTTCACCACCCAGGCAGGCAGCCACTCAATGCTTATGAGGCTAACTATAATATTTACATAGTTTGGTCTTCATTTGGGCTTTAACTGATATTTTGCCATGATCCTGGGTAATTTTATAATGAAATTCTTTGTTCATGAGACCTTTGAGAAACAGCAGAAAATGAAGCTTAACGAAAAAAGAGAGGAATCATTAGGAAATATTCAATGAACCTCTGTTTAACCAGGTTTGTTTTAGGGTTTTCTTGACCACAGAAATCTTATTTCTGCAATGGCTTATTTATCCTGTAACCAGATGGTTGGGTTCACCAAGCAGTACTCATAATTACTGGTGCTCTGAAAGTTTTACTAGCTAATAATATTTCTGGTGAAAGGCATGGAAAGCGATTTTCTATAAGTCTGCAGTTTTAGGAAAGCAAGTTTTCTAAATTGCTTTTCTGGTTGTTTCTGTAATTTTGCTGAGGCCCTTGCATGAGTTTCAGATCAGTTCCAGATCAAGCTGTCTCATTTTTGGAAACCTGTAGAAACTAATAAAGCCTTTCTTTTTTTGGTACAATAGAGAATTCTTCCTCTGAATCCTTACAACATGTGGTTCAGTGGCTGAGTCAGACAGTTGGCTCATGTTTAGCTTTTATCTAATTTACTTTCCTTCTGTAATACCACAGGGAGTGCAAGAGATAAGGATGTAGATGGGAAAGTGACAGCTCTCAGAATTTTATTTAAGTGGTTGGGTTATTTTAGTTTGGAATTGTTGATATCATCCAACTAATTTAAAAGTTATGAGAGGACATTTACACAACCCACTTCCCACCTACAACCCTTACAAGCTACCAGAAATTCTCACACCAAACAGTCTGCAAGATGGGAAATTAAATTGTTCAAAATTGATGTCAGAGAGAAGGAATCCTGATACTGCTTTCTCACTTTCACATCTCTATGCACATGTGGGCCTCAGCAAGGAAATCTGCATCTCAATCTTGAACCAAAGCCATCTGCTCTTTCAGGGACTTGGTTCTTCCATATGAACTGCTCTATTAGGGTCAGCTTGACCCCTTTCTGGACTTCCAGAACACTTCCACAGCACTTCAGATATTGATTTTTCAGGTCTGAAGGTGAATGTGCAGGGTTGCAGAGGGTCCCTCACAGAACAGAAGAGATAGTGCTCAGTTTTGTGCATTTCAATAAGAGTTGAACAAAGGGTGGTGTAAATGCACTGTACATGAGTGAGTGACACAGACCCTGCAGAGATTTGGAATAACAGCTGTATTCCTAAATTAGACAGAAGTTGTGATTTTCTGTTTCCCTTTTCAGTGCCATACTTAAATGCTAAAGTCAATTCTACCTGCAGTACACACAATCAATACAGCTGGCTACATCTCCCATTGACATCCACAGAGCATGTGGGCATGCAAAATTTTGATGTAGATGTGATGTACTTGCCTAATGACTCACAGATTTACAAATGAGGACTAACAATTTTCATGGAAAATATTACCAGAGCTAGCAAGACTTAACAGTCTTAGAAGACTAAAAACCTGATGTGCCCCTTTAGTACTGCCTGTACTGGCACATCTTCAAAGAAATATAGCTGGCAAGAACATCCATGTGATTGTGCATGTAATAGATATTGGCTAAGCTAGCAGTTCTCCCAAAGGCTCGTGAGAAATTCTTTGCTTGAATCCTCAGTCATCAAGGAGCTCCAGATCCTGAGATCCCCAGATGCATTTCCTTCCTTGCAAGGCAGTTGCAAAAGTGGTACTTCAGTAAACTGAAAGGCATTTTTAATTTTTTAATGTATGATTTTATGTTAGCCAAGGGCAAATTGTAGTGGTTTTCCTTCAGACTTTTTCTGATTTGGTGGCTATTTATGGTTCTTATATCAATACGTGCATTTCAGACAAATCAAGACATTTCACAATAACTTTATAACTTTGAAGTGCAATATGTTACTTTTCAAATATGACAGCTTGCTGCCTACAACATTCCCTATTGCTTCTCAAAAGCCTTAATTTTGCTGAATGTCAGGTCAAACTGTTCAGAAATACAAAATAAAAGCACTGCACAGATAATCTCCATCTCCACTTAGGAATGATTGTGAGGGGTTTTAGGTCAGAAGTCCTGTGATTTCAGCTACAGTACTGCTGTCTCTAAACACTTCAGAAATGCATTTTTTCTCAAGGAGGGCACTGACACCAAAAAACATCAGAGACAGATGACTAATGAAGGCAAAGACAGACCTGTCTGTGCAAAATGGAGGTCAAACATTGCAAAGTCAATACAGTCTAATTTTACCCCTCATTGTGCATCCTGTATGCCCAATATTCCTGGATGCCCAGTATTCCAGTATGGTTGGGGTAGATGCTACTTTTTTAGTGAACAAGGGAAGTTGTCAAGCATCAAAATGCATATCACTGAGATTTTAACCAGTTACCTTTAGCTGCTATGCTGCTGGAGGTTGAGGTGAGGCTATTTATCCCTGTTTACACCAGGCCACAATATGTGGGCAGCCCACTCCATGTGCTGGCACCACAATTTCTCTCCTGTGGGTCAGTGTATCTGAAGTATTGGTATGTTGAAATGTGGCCAAAGGTTCCTTGTACTCTTCAGAGAGATTTTACTCTCCCACTTCTCTTCTTTCCATGTTGCTCCTGAAAACATGAAGTTTCTCGTTCTGCTGGAGTTACCTTGGCTCAGGGTGATAGGTTTTCCTCTTGGTAGCATTTCAGTTTCAGCCAGAGTTGATTCAGGATATCTACAGCTGAGCCAATGTGCTGCCTTTGGTTTTAAGGAAGAATTTCTTGAACATCTGTAAAGCTTTCACTTTTTCTGATAATTCATCATGTTCTTGCTATATTCCTCCTAGCTCCACCATGGAGCTAAAATAACTGAGCAAATCAGCTCAACATTCCTGTTCTCTTCCAACTCTTTAAGCTCCTTTCCAAAATCCATCTAAATTTCCAACAAAGTCTTTGAACTTTAAGTGCTTATTTGAGAAATCACTAGTCTGCCTTTTAAAACTTTTTTTTAAATTGTTCTTATTTGCAGTTGCAGGGAAGTTACAGAAGCATAGCTTAGAACTATCCTCTCAGCTGAAATAATTTTTCTACCCTCAAAAAATGCATTTAACCCATTAGATACAAGTGATCTTGCACTATTTTCCATAAGAAAATCTCACAGTTCTAATAGGAGGATAATTAAGGATTTTTAGAAATGCTTTTATTTCTTTTATCTAGTATTTACTAGTAAACAATAAAACTAGAGTTGTTCCTGGGTTTCATTTTGCAGAATTGGGTAGAGGGGAAGGGAAGAAATGAGGCAATATAAACAGTTTCCTGTTTACTTTCTTTCTTGCCTTCCCTTTAACATGTCTTAAGTAGAGCACAGTTAACTGCTCCCTAAAACCTCAGCACTCCCAAAGGAGGGGAGCAATGACTGAGCAAGTTGTATTAGTAGCTGTGGATGAAGAGGCTTGTAGCTTGGCAGCCCTGTGCAAAGCTAAAATCCTTGGCTTGTCTCCAGCAGCAGACGTTTGCCCCTTCAAGCAATGCTGAAATGATTTCATTTTCCTGAGAGAGAAAATGCGTTAGACAGGTATGGCTGACTCAGATTTTCCATGGAGCAGTGCTAGTTTTGTTTCTCTAAAATCTGCACATGGGGGATATAAGGGGATGATTATAGAGAAAATATTTTGCATTAAGCAAGCCTAGGTCTGTGTGAATAGGTTGGCTAGAGGTTGGGGTTTTTTTTTTTTTCCCTCACAGGACTGTGGAAAGGTCTGTGCTTGCTCACATGAAAGGCTTTATTATCTCTCACTGCAACAATGCTCACTATGGTTTTGTCTCCACCACATGACCTGCCAGGGCTCTCCAAAACCCAACCACATTGCAGAAGCATTTAGCAGCTCTGACCCAGCCTAGCCAGAAGCTAAAGCCCTCCAGCAGTGTCAGGGAGCCCCAGGCCCCTTCAGTGGACTCTTTGATTTGATTCCAGCTCCTCCTAAGGAGGAGGGCAGAGCTGAGGCTGGAGAAGTGCCCTCCAGCTGTTGATGCTGAGGGGACACTGTGAAGGAGCTCCTGGCAGTTCAATAGCACCATCAAAGTGTTCTACCCACCCATTAAATGTCATTACCTGTTGTGAATCCCAGCTGAGGACTGGGTTCTGTGTATCTGGTGGTTGTGCAGAGGTGCTGGCAGAGAGGGCTGCAGGGCAGCCTCTGTGAGGAGAGGTCAGGGCTGTCCTGTGCTGGACATGACCAGTTCCAGCCCATTCCAGAGGGCTCCAACAGACCCACCACACAACACAGCTGAGCCCTGCAGCCAAGATGGTGGCACCTCTGGGGAAGGCATTTGAGAAAAAGGAAAACACATTAAAATAACAAATGAGAGAAGCATCCCCACAGACATTCAGATCAATGTAGGAGAAGGAGCAGGAGGTGCTCCAGACTCTGGAGCAGCCCCTGGAGAAGCCCCTGGTGAGGCAGCCGTGCCCCTAGGGCAGCCCATGGAGGACTGTGGTGGAGCAGAAGCCCACGCTGCCTGAGGACTCCATGCCAGAGCAAGTGGATGTGGCCGAGAAGAAGTTGCAGCTTGTGGAGAGCTTGCCCTGGAGCAGAGTCCTGGCAGGACCTGCAAGCCCATGAAGAGAAGATCACAGTGGAGCAGTCTGTTCCTGATGGATTGGATCCTGCAGGAAAGACCCGTGCCAGAGCAGTTGCTGAAGCACTGTCAACTGTCATCATGCTGGAGCAGAGGAAGACCAGAAATAGGAAGGAGTGGCAGAGATGCAGCATTATAAACTGACCTCAACTCCTCTGGCCCTGTGTCTGCTCTCCTGCACCACTCAGAGAGAGGAGTAGAGGAGTTAGGAGTGAAATTGAGCTTGGGAGAAGGAAGGGGTTGGGGGGAAGGTTTTTTCCAACTCTGTCTTTACTACTATCCTACTCTATTTTTATTTGCCAGTTAATGAAAATTAATCTGCTACAGCACAACTTGCCCTTCACATGGTGCTCTTGGTAATGTTGGCTTCTGCCCACTCAGTACTCAGGAAGGTGCCCCAGTCACCTTTGTGTAGCCTGAACATCAGCTTAATGGAGAGAATCCTCTTGGAGGCACTCGGCAGCCTAAGCTTGCTGAAGCAAGTAAAGTTCAATATGATCAACTGGCATGTGGACAACAGAGGCATGATCTCCAGATGCAGTCCCCAGTTTCTGGAACCAGAGGATGGCTTTTGTCACATCTGGTTGTGCTAGGGATCCATGCTTTACTGTGCATGCAACAAGACCAGTAAAGGAGATAATTTGTGCAATGATGTGCAGCTTTCACTGACACAAAGGTAAATTCTTGCCTTGCCAGAAATGTTTGGCCCCTTATTCTGGAGCAAGCAGTGAGGAGTGCAGAAGGGAGCAAGGTGTGAACCTGGTAGAAGGCAGCTGTCAAGCTAGAAGAAAAAGGATTATTCTTCACCAAGGAGCATCCACCATGTAGGAGAGAAAAGGTATAAAAGCTCTATGGCTCTGTTACCATTGCCATGGAAGGAATTCAAAGAGGAAGGAGACTACTGGGATTCATGGTGGAATGAGAGGGAGAGAGAGTAGGGTTCCCCAGCTGAAAGGGATAGAAGTTTGTGAGGTGAGGACAGGAAAAGGAAGACACAGGAAGTTTCTCAGCCAACAGCAGGAAATTTATCTGCGTGCAAAGAACCCTGACACCATGATAACTACACAGAAAATGTGTATATGTTCAAGATCCCATGGCTGCCTACTTGGGCTGAGTAATTTTGTAGAAGTAATGTTCGCACCCAAATGTCTGTTCTAAAGTAAACAAGAACTTGATAGAAGATTTATTAATTTATTTGTTTGCTAATTATGCATCAGATCAGTTCTAGTCCTTCTTTACAAAGAAATTCCTTGGATGTGCACAAGCTTTCCTCTCTGCACTGGAGAGTTTAAGTGCTCTGGCCTAGTCTTCCTTAGCTGTTGGGTTGACAATTTTCCCCAGGAAGAGCAGGCCATCAGTGGTTTTGTCAATAATCATCATCAGGAAGGGGCTGTTGAAGGTGATGCGAGGAGGAGGAGTAAGTGGTGCACTCAAAAATTGGATTCCTAACATAGTCACTGCAGCAGCCTCTGTGCCATTCTCTCTGACATCCACTGTGGCCTTGTGAATTGCCTGCAAGGAAACAGATTATAATCTAGGCACAGAAGAGAGAGAAGCAGCTGGGGAAAAATTTGCTTGCTTTAACACTGGGAGAAGTTAATTCTTAAAAGAAAACACAGAATGAATGTAGAATTTGTGTGAAAAAAATACTAGTGTCCAGCCTTTCCACGACAAGCAATGTTTCAGGAGAAGTTTTCTTCAACAGAGTCAAACTTGCCGGCATGCAGAGACTGAGCAACATAGAGGGTATTTTTTATTCTGTTGTTTCTCAGAGTAAGATTTTGTCCTTAATACTGAACACAAAAGAAGAAATTTTTCATTTTGCATCAATTTCTGTGTAAGCAAAATGGTTCTCTCTGCAAAAACAATAGTGACAAGCTTTATAGAGTGTCTTTCTGCAATACAGCCCACAGATAAGATTTTTCAGGACTTTCTGTGGTAGGTGTAGCAAATTCATGTTTAGAAACTCACATGAGCTATTTCACTGGTTTTGGATAGCCCTCTGTTTTCTTCCTTCATTGTCTGCAATGCATCTATAATTTTCTCTCACGAGTCTCTGTTTACCCTTCACCAATTTACTTGGCTTTCCAGGCATCAATCCCATATCTACAATGCAGGTATTTCCACATGACGCAGTGAGGAATGTAAGGAATCACAAATAATATATGATGGAAGGACCTCTAGAGGCTGTTGAATGCCACCAACCCTCCTGCACTGCGTCATTCTGACACGGGATGAGGTTACTCAGGATTTAATCCAGTCAGGATTTGAGTATTTCAAAGGACAGAAATTACATAAGTAACCCATACTAGGTTTTGATCACCCTCATGGTGAATTTTTTACACACAAAAACCCAATCCGAATATTCAATTTTCAATATTTTTGGTGTTGTCCCTTGTTGTATCACAGTTCATCTGCAGAAAGAGTCTGTGTCCATCTTGTGTCTCCCTTTCTAATAAATATCTAAGGCAGTGCTAAGAACCCCCTGCTCACCCTCCCTTCTCCTGGCTGGCAGCTCTGGCTCTCCCAGCCTCCTCTCATCCATCAGTGCTCCAGCCACACGGCCATCCTGCTCACCCTCCTCTGGACTCACTCTGCCCCAGGGTGTCCATGTGTCCCTTGGATTTGGGAGCCCCAAACTGGATGTGTTGAACTCCAGAGGTGGTCTCACAACTGAAGGATGGAGGGAAGGCTCATCTCCCTCATGACACAAGGCATATACTCCTTGGGACATTAGAGAAATCATTCTGTTTGTCTGTTGTCTCATTTCTTGCTTGTGAAATGGGGCTATCCCTGTCCTGCAAGTCAGTTGTCCATATAAATTCTGAAGTGCTCAGACAATGTAATAATGAAAGGTTTATACATAGTATAAGAATGATTATTCCCAGACTCATGTCATAACTATGATTCTTGCCATGCATTACTTCTTTAGCACCAGCTTTTTGTGAAATTATTCTTGCTATGCTTTCCAGTGGTTTTCTTCTTCAGAGACCTTCAGCTAAGTCCGTAGGATCACTGTGCACTAAACAATTTAATATTAAATGGTAGGAACAGCAGCCATTTGAGGCCTAACCTTTTCCTTCCTTTATTACCATCATTAACCATGACTGCATTCCAGGGGTAGGATCAGCCTATTTGTAGGATTAAACCTGCATACAAATAAAGCAGAAAAATCTCTTGATTACCATCCCTGCTTGCATACTTACTTTGGAAACCTTCAGAAGAACTTTTGCCACTCCAGAGAGATCAGCCTGATCACTGAACACCTCTGTCACACCCATTTTCTTAAACAGGCTCTTAACATCATAGGAGCCGGAGATAGAGAATTTTGGAAGATCCAAGTAGATTTCTCTTTTCAAAAAATAAATAAAAATATGAGTTTGTTAATGCAAGATCCCTTGAAGCAGTATCTATTGCAGGTATATCCCAAATACCCATGGAGCTAAGGCTTGGCTTTCTAAGACAATGGTAAACCTCATGTTGGAGAAGCAGAAACTGAGGTACCTGTCCCACCAGCCACGGGCTGATCCATGGTGTGGGGGTAATGATGGTTTATGAAAGTGACTGACTGGAAAGTATCATCCAGACTGGAGAAAAAGAAATAGTATTTTGTTTTTAACTGGATTCCTGCAACTGAAGGCAGGTTCCTGAGGACAATCTACATGTGTACAGGATGCTCACAGCTGGGAGCTGTGACTGGGGGAGCTGAGAGGATTCCCCTTTGGTGTGAAATTACATGATAGCTTGTCTGAGTTAAAAAAGCTGAGTAGTGCTTGTTCCTCAGAGCTGTACTTAGCAACTCATCATGGTATCCTAAGCTTTACCTTTCCTGGATGAGTAGCTTTAGCCTATTCAATATTTCAACAAAGCCACAATTAAAATATTACCTTTCTTCAAGTGCTCTCAACCAATTAGATACCGTTTCTTTTAGCAGAGCATCTTCCACCTGTTTCATTGTGTCTTTATCAGGCAGAACAAACAATGCAGTAACATTTCCTTTGTATGGCATTTCTACTACCCAGCAAGACAACTTCTCATCCCTGTGGACTTTAAAGTCATCGTTTTGATGCATCATTTTGACCTTAACAGAATTCTTGGCATCCAAGAAGAAGTCATCATCTTTTGTGATTAAACTGTCGAAAGGTCTTTCCCAGAAGCCTTTGAAAAAAAGAATGAGTATAGAATTGAAAAAAACAGAGGGACTAATAAAGGCATGTCACATTAATTGATGCCTAAAACAATATACTTGAACTGTAGAGACAACAACAAGCCTATCTCAATTCAAATATGCTTGTTGACTGGCCATGGAAAGAAACTTCACCTCTTTTCAACTGGTTTAATAAAAATCCCACAAGAAAAGTATAAGTTGAAGCTTGGAGTGGAAAAGAGATGCATCTTTGCCTGATCAGATAATGGTAAATCTTTCACAGACCCCAACTATACAAGCTTCAGGCTTATTCCTTTCATGCATTTGTCATCTCTGTTTGACCATGTCCTGCACAGCAAATACCTGTGCCTTTCAACAAATGATCATAAGTTCTGAATATCTTCATCTAAGAACCTTGTTTAAAATTTGTATGCCATTGATCAGTAATTCTGCTGGTTCTGTCATTTTTTCATTTTTTAAAATTTTCTCATATAGAAAATGATTCTTCATACCTGTCTTTCAAATGTTTTCCTGTGTAATTTAAAAACAGACAGACATGTTTTAAATTAGATTGTAAGATATATTCACAATGTGAAAAAGTTTTGTTTCATAGAACTTCCAGAGCTTACTTGTATAGCTGCTACCCATGTCTGTGACTCACCTCTAAAGAAAATGTAGTTAATGAGAATCATCACGGTTTCTGAATCAAGACTCTTGACTAAATCAACAATTTTGCCATGTGTTTTTGTTTCCACATACGTGTTGATTTCCTTTATAGCCTGTGGAAGATTCTGGAAGTTACTAGAAACAGGTTCAGCATAATAAAAATTGGTGACACGATCCAAAAAGTTTTGAAGCAATTCCACTTGGTTATCTATGAACAGGGCGTTGCCCATGTTCAGCTGGTCTTCTCGGTGAGGGTCGTTCAGCAGCTGGAGGATGCGCTGAAATCCCTCGTGAATCTGCTGCTCCTCCATCTGTGTCAGGTTGAAGCCAAGGCCTTTCTGCAGCTCTCTGAGCGTGTTTGATCTGGCCCCCAGGGTGAGCATTGCAAAGGCAGTGGAGATACTCAGAGGAGAGAAGAAAATGTTCCTGTTGCCCGACTCATCTCTGATCTGCTTGTAAAGCTTAAATGCAAAGTCAGCATTGCTGGGGGCTAGCTTGACATGAGGCAAGTTTTCATGATCAGCCTGGGACTGCTCTTCTGGACCTGGTACTTGTTGTACCTGCTGTTGACCCTGGACTTGAAGTCCAAGAAGCAGCAAACACAAATACAGTGCAGACTTCATTGTCCTGAACAGTTCTGTTAAGAAAGAAGAGAGCAACTTTTAGATCTAAAGATCTGCCTTGTATTACATTGTATATGTAATTTGACAACCTTTCCTTTTCCTTCAACTGACATAAGCAAATTCTACATAACCCCACAGTCTCTCTTCTGTCCTTTTGGGGGAAGAATCCTGTGACATATTGGAGAAGAATACTCTCCATATAGTGGCTCATCTAAATTATCCCAAATGACAGAAACTCAAACCCATGGAGCAAGCAGTGGCCCTCAGGGAGAGAGAGATGGTCTGAATACTGTTCATAGGAGCTGTATGCTTATCCTGAAGAATGAGATTCTGCCCAGAATCTGCCTCAGGCTGTGTGTCTAATGCCAGGTTCATGTCTTGCACCAGAGTTTTTATGGGGAGTTGTCATTTCCAGGTTGCCCCTTTTCTGGATGTCCATTATGGAAAAGTGGAGATATAAGCTGTTGAAGTGCTGAGTGTGGGAGCTATGCTCAGCATGTCTAAAATGCTGGGTATAAACACTGACTCAGGAAAAACAAAGGCATTCTAGCTCGTGATAATTCATTTTGTTCTGGTAACAATTAATTTCATAATTTCCCAAATCTGCCTTTGAGAGAGACTGATTTCTGTTCCAGGCCACTTGACTGCAAGTAGCCCGGTCTTTAAGCACATTAGACAGAAATGAAGCTGGTCACATTAGCCCTGCATCTGCCTGGAATAGTTGGGACATTGAGATTTCAACTAAATTTATTCCTCTGGGAGCAGAGACAAGGTTTTGTTCTTCATCTTGGTACTGATTGTTGGATATTCATTTTGGACTTCAAATCCCTGTCATTCTGTCACTATAGCTAGGGGCTGGATCAAGGAATGAATTTTGCTTCAAACATTTAGAAAATACTTCCAAAAGTTAAGTAAGTTCCAATTACTGTGCAAAACAAAACAATCTCAGCAGTAAATAGCAGGGATTACACAGAGCATAAATTCAAAAACTTTTAAGAAAATATAGTATGGTACTTACTGTGCTGGACTTCTTTCACAGTGCTTCTTCCCTCATTCAGTGCTTTCTAGTATTTAAGTTAATGTCCACTGGTAAAGATTAAACAGGGCAAATAAGAGTTATTTGCAAAGCAAAGAGTAAGTAAAAGATTTCTTTTCTGGATATCAAATATTTAAAGTCTTTTTCCCATCACACAGCCAGAATGATGCCAGCACCTCTCACCTTTCTAAAGGGAGAGAAAGACCAGAGACTTTGCTACTCTTGGCTCAAGCTCAACTGTACATGAAAAGCTTTGCCAGTAACTGTGGTTAATCAGTTCCTGAAAACAGAACATGAGAAGATCCGGAAAGCTAAGAAAAGGCCAAGAACCTGGATGGCCTCTCCCACTGAACTTTATGCACTGGATACCCTGATACAATAATGCCAGCTAATTGAATACCCAAGGCAGCAGCAAGTTTGTTGAGGAACTGCTCTGCCCTGCCCTAAATGGCATTATTTGATGGCCTCAGAACATCGGTTAGCTTCTTGAGGGACCATTAATGAGTATTTTAGAAACTACTCAAGTGAAAAGCAAAGCATAGCATAGCTAGAAAAATAACTGAAAAAAGAAAACAAATGAAAGAATGAAATGGGCAAAGTTTTCCACAGCAAAATGTTAACTGAGGACAAGAGAGAAGACCTTAGCTCCTTGTGCGCAGGAGAATAATGAATTACATACATATCATACTATCTTACACTAGGATCCCTCTGAGAGGAAGCTGAAACAGGAACAATTAAACTATTTAGAAGGTTATTTAAGGATGAGGTGCATGGCACTTATCCTAATTAGCAATGACTAATTATTTCCATTGAATGTACATGATTTTGCCTCAGGTAAACCTACAATTTATCTACACACAGGAATCAACCATCATTGTTATTGCTATGTAACTGCTCTCTCTTACAAGACAGAGGCAGGGTTGGTGAGCATATATTCCCACAGAGAAGTTTTCTTTTTCCATGATATGTGCAAGTACCGAGAAAGTTTATTGCAGTATTATGTAAAATGACTGAGTCTCAGGAGCAGCAAGAATGCTGTTGCTTAACTCTAGCAAAGACAAGATATTTCTCTCAAGCCTTGGCCTGCCTACATAGATAGCATTAATCTTTCAGCCCAGTCCTAATGCTTGGCTAGCCATCTGAAGGATGCCACTGTTTCTTGAGAAGGATTTCTGGGAACAGCAAAGCTGCTGCAGTGATTCCTCTCTCCTTTCTCCCAGGAGATGCAGCAGCACTCAGCATGTCAGGCCGAGAGTGGAAAGTTGCTTCTGTCCCTGCTCACAACTGCCAACACCAGATCCTCTGAGCCTGGCCCAAGTGTCTTTCTAGACAAGGTTAAGACCAGCAGTTACAGCAGACCCACAGATGGCCATTTTCAAAGAATCAGCTTCCAGCAGTTCCAGACAGATCAGCGTGGGTAATGCATCCATCAGTCACCCCCAGTCCTTTGGAAATCTGCCTTGGATGCTAGGTGCCAGAAATAGAGACTCAGATAATATATGCTTCTGTTGAAGGCAGTGGAAAATGAGGGTGAATTGCCACACATAGGTATCACCTGCATGTCAGCCAGGAAAAACACAGGGAGAGGAAAGCAGTTTGTTACTTGGCTGCACATTGCTGTTGTTGAAAATGGCTGTGTCCCCAGAACACGGGGATATGCAAGGCCAAACTAGAAATTTTGAGTAGTTTTGCAAACGGCAAGCCATCCAGGGGAATTGCACAGAAGAGAGTGTGGAGTTCCTGGATGCTTTGAGCTAGGTGGTGGCTGGGACAGGGAGACTCTTTCTCTTGGAACCAGGGGAGTTATAAAAAGGACTGACAAACATGCTTCTCCCATTGGCCTGATAATGGTCTATATGGAAGGAATTAAGGAATAATTTCATTATCTCTCTGTCTGCTCTCTCTGACTCTGCTCAGTTATGCAGTGTGTCTTGGTTCCTCCTTTTCCAACTTTTCTCCTTCTAGGAGCAGTTTCATCCCATATCATTAACTTCTGTTGCTGCTTGGTCATCAGATTATCATATTTCAGTTGCTGCATTGTCATCTGATTATTATATGCTGGCTTTGCATGTTATATTTGAAGGCTTGCCAGGGCGAAGGATTTCTGACCGTAAAAACAAATTTCAGTGAGATAAATATGCACATTGCATCAGAAGTCCTTATGCAGCCATTTCTTGTTTCCCTATAAAGATGTATCATTCAAGGTATGTCTACAAAAGTTCATCTAAATTGACTTTTTGACATATGTAACACCATTAAAATCTGGAGATTGGTGTCATTGCAAAACTGGTATAAGTAGAATAAAAATAACTCCTTCCAGTAAAAATTTTCTCTTTTTCTGTAAAGGGCATCCCAAATTACTTTCCATGTCATGAAAGTACGTGGGTCCCTCACAGCCTGTGACTTGATGTAGTTTTGGAGGGCATTTTTTGAACTGCCAAATCTTATTCCCCATCATGGTCCCCAGTTCCCTCATTTCTGAGAAGCAGTTGTGAAGGCCTATCAGCATCACCTGGGACTTGGTGTTATTAAAAAAAATGCAAATTGCCAGTAGAGGGGAAGCTTGTGGGACTGAGTGGTCAAGGGACACTTTCCCTCTCGTCTGTTGTTCACTGTGGCTCCATTTTTCCCAGTACACAGAGCAGCTCTGGGGAACAGACCTGGCCTTCAGCCTGCAGACACATTCTTATACTTTCAGAACAGTTTCAGACACTTGGCACCATATGATTCTTCCAAACAAGTACTAAGAATGTGTTTGGAGTTAGCTCAGGCCAAGGGCCATTTGCAGTAAGTAGATGGGATGACCTGCAGGGTCAGGATTAAGCAATGTGGATACAACCTGTGATGAGGCAGCTGACCTCATGGTTAGAGAACAGATCTTAGAGCTCTTTATTTACCAGCATAGATGTAAACTCTGGAGAGGGATTAATCTCACTGTTTGTTTTTTCCCCTTCCAGGTATTCATATCCTGTCCTTTCTGAACATCCACAAGGGACTTCTATTTACAAGAAATACAAGACTAAATCTATAATGCAATGCTGGTAGAAGCTTTTGGATATCTAGCCAACTAAAACATTTCCCAGCACTGCTTTCATATAGAATATTTGTGTAGAGTTTGTTACAGTAGTGGGCAGCCCAAGGAAGCCAACACAATGTGGGTGGATGCCATCAGCTGTGAATGTCCTAAAGGAGAGTACAGAGTAAGACTTGACCTTCAAAGGAAGTGCCTAGGCCTGGTCTAAAGTGACTGACTCTCCCAGTGTGTAATTTGCAGCTATGCCTTCCTTCCACTGGAAACCCTACAATGTCAGAAGCCAGTCTGTAGTTTGGAGAGATTTCATTTGGATTTATCCACTCAAAATTTATTTACTTTCACTGTTCCAACTAATACTGTCAGCTGGATATTACCTTGCCTTTCAAAGATGGCACTGATCACTAAAATGCTGATTTATGAAATTCTTCACAATTCACTAATAGGTATACCTCACTAGTTATTTTCTGTGGAAGAACGAAGCAAAAAAGAATGTTTATAAGAATGACTGCACTCTTTCCTGATTTCTTTGGAAAAAGAAATTTGTTAATAACTGTTGGGATATAATTTTAATCACATTGGGCAATAATTCCATAAAATGCAATTCAAAAGAATAAGACCAGCCAGTGACCAGTCATTTTTCAGTTGGGTTTACAATTTTTCCCATGAAGAGGATGCTCTGAGTATAGTGATCAACAATCAACAGCAAGAATGGATGATTGAATTTGACAATGGGAGGAGCAGAATGAGGAAGAAAATCTATGCTGCTGACTGCTGCAGCCTCTGTGCCATTCTCATGGATCTTCAGCAGGGCCTTGTGAGTAGCCTACAATAAAATACAGCAAGAATTAATGTATGTGGAAGATGTGGTGTGAAATTATTCAAATCAACACAAAGGTAATTCAACTGCTGCCTTTCACAAAAATTGCTGGTAAGCCAGGAACCAGGAAGAAGGACACTACAGCCTGTTGTGTGGTTTTTAGCAATGTTGTCTCAATAACCAGATATATACACATTCAGTGTTCCTCACCACAAGTGCATCGCAGACCTTAGCAACTGCACACCTTGTGGAATTAATTGAAAGTAAAATAACCAAGCAAGCTCCCAGGGAATGTCAGTTTCAAAGGGAAAGGAAAAAGGAATCCAGAACTGCTCTGTAAGTATCCCTAACAGCACTTGCGCACAGTTTAGCCAGGAATTCAACACTGCTATCAATTTTTTAGTTAAATTATTGTTGGGCATTTTAAATATTTTTCTTTTACTAGCCCCAAATTGTAATTTTCTTTTACTAGCTAGAAAATTGTAACTGATGTTTTCAGAATGGCTGTAAAAATGCTAGTTTTTATCTTCACAATGTTTTCAGGGAATGGGATGTTTTCGAGTCTGGTCCATTTTATGTTTTTAGCACTCAACAGAGCCTTCAATAGTAACAGCAATTTCTAAATCCTTTAAAATTGTAGAATGCATGTTAGAGGAAGGCCACTTTTTCTGTCACTGTGCTGATGCAAGACATGCACAACTCCTAGTTACCCACAGGCACCACTTCTACATGCAGAAAATACGCTATGTTTAGTTTCCTGGTTAATTGCCAAACCCATCCCTCCATCTACCGTCCAGTTTTGCTTGCCACAGTACACAAGAAAATATCCCTATCTCCAGATCTTGGAGAAGTCTGGAAAAGTTTAAAGGGACTTTATCAGCTAAATGTTCTATTTCAGAGTATCAGCCAGCCCTAGCAATAAGTACAATTTCACAGGTGAACTTAGGGTAAGGCAATTGGGTGTTAAGGAAACCATGGATGGTTGTTTCTGCTGATAAACTTACTTTTGAAACCTTCACATCTGGGTTTCCTGTGATTCCAGACAGATCAGCCCGATTTGAAAACACTTCAGTTACACCCAGATTCATTAAGATCCTCTTTAAGTCATAAGTGCCTGAAATGGAAAGTTTTGGAATATGCAGTTCCATCCTCCTGTCAATCCAAAAGCAAAGTATGGTAGTTATTGCAATCAGAATATGCCTTGGAGTGAAGATTCCTAACTTGATGGTGGTTCTTCTGTGCTAGAATGATAGTCTTTTCAGCTAAGAAACATGGCAAGAAAAAGAAGATAGGAAGATGCTGGTCTGGACGGTAGAAAAGTATGGAAGGAGAAAGATATCAGTTCATATTTCTTTTATGATTCTGCAACACAGTCTCTGTGAGACACTAAAAAGTAGTGCAGCCAGCATTTTTGGGACAAAGTTTCTTTTTCTAACCTTGAAAGTTCTGCTTTTGGAATTCACACCCCATTCCCTCTGAGGGATCTGACTGCTATGTTGCAGTATTACCACTCAATATTTTGTCTGAGACAAGGGAAATGGTGATACTTAGCATCAGCTAAAAAAAAATGCATGGGGAAAAAAGGAATTAAATTTCCCACCTCAGAGATCTCTCATCACAAAGTAATGCTGATTCTAATTTTTTGCTGAAAATATAAAATAATTTGGTCTGATCCTTCATACCTCTTCTGTTGTTTAAACCTCCCATCAAAAATACAAGATAGAAACTGTAAAACCTGACCATAGCATTCAGACTTCAGGTTCTGACTACCTCAAATTATCAAATCAAAATTCTATATTTACCATCTTTGAAGAGATCTTTCCCATTTAGAAACAGTGTTTTTTGTCAGGGCATGTTCCAACTGTTTCAATTTTCCTTTATTGGGCAGGATAAAGAATGCTGTAACATCTCCCTTGTAAGGAATCTGCACCACCTTGCAGGACAGCTTCCTGTCGGAGTATGCTTTATAAAATCCATCTCGAGTCATCATCTCCACTTCAACTGAGGTCTTTACATTCACATGGAAAAAGTCCTTGTGAGTCCCCTTAATATTGAAGGGATTTTCCCAGTAAGCTTAAAAACAAAAGAGAAAGAATGGAGTTGAATACTTATTTCAATGAGGATATATTAATATTGTCCAGATAATTTTACAATAAATAAAACCATATCTGAATATTTACACTTGGAGATAAAAAGTACTCAAAGTTTATTAAATATCTTATTCTTTGTAATGACTAAATACCACAGGTTAAATTTTTTATGGACTTGTACACAATCTTTCTAAGTCAGATAAATTAAATGAAGTAACTTCAGCATGTTACTTTATGTTTTATTTGAAGCAAATGAAAACTGACCAGAATCCAGGGATTTACTGTTTTCAGAATATTGCTTGTAAAGCAAGTTTCACAGCAGATGTCTAACTTTTAAAAGTTAGCATGTTATGCTCTTCACATGGTTTTTTATGTGTTTTTCATCTTGTAGCACCAAGGAAAAGCTCACATGCTAGAGAAACAAACTTTTGGACCTGAACATGACTGCAGTATGGTAAATGGAATAGTGCCTCAAGGTCTTTAGTCTTCAAAATGCTTTGCTCTGTATGTTTATTCAACTGAATTTTCTATGATATTTTATTGTGTAATAAAAAAGGTCATTCACTAAACAAATAGACTGGGATTATACCTTGCATTCTGTAAGTATGGTTTTTTGGCTTTTTTTTTTTTAATGTTGAATTGAAATAGCCTAATTTAAAAAATAAATAATGGAATGTAAACTCCACAATATTCTGGTTACTTTATAAGTTTAAGCCTTCTCCCTTGCCCTCCAGGAAAGAAATTTACTCTGGTATGGTGCTCAGACTAGGAAACCTGAGATTAGGTCACCCAAATTTATAAAGTATATAAAATAAAATATTTTTGTATTTTGCTAAAACTTCATAATTTCCAAATAATCCTTTCTGGGTGGGAAATTCCATGTATGTCCTGCATGCTGCTACAAATGAACACCCAAGAAGAAGTTAATAATTTTCAAAGCAATACATTCAAATACTTCTTGGGATGTGTGTAATATGATGACAAGGTGCAGAACATTTGGACTCCAACTCCAGAGGTACCTACCCATGTAATAGTCATGGATTGTAATAAATTAAAATTTTAGGCAATTTTTGTTAAGCATCATCTTCAGATTTTAGTTTTCTACTTCACACATACAATGTGAAAACATTTTGATTTTTAAAATACTAAGTAGATGAAGTCTGCCAGAATAATTTAGCAATACATGAATCTGTTGTGCTCTGGCAATTCCCTGAACCTGAATATTGCAAGTAAATGAACTTTTATGCTTAGAAGTCTAAATATGTGCTAGAAAAATTTAGATGCGGAAGAGGTATCAGAGTGGAAAACTTTCAATTTTTTTCATAATAGTCTCATCTGAACACATTCACTTAAAAATTATTCAGAAATAACTTGGTGTTCTTGTTTTACTTCAGGTGAAACAGCACAAAACAGATGCATTAAATAGCATCTGTGTAACTTACCTTTGAAATAAATGTAGTTAACAATTACCATCAGAGTGTTTGGATCAAGGTCCTCAAGTATTTGGTTTATATTCCCACGGGTTTTATTCTTTACATAATCATTGATCTCTTTTTTAGCTTGAGTGGAATTCTGGAAGCTGCTGGAGACAGCTTTTCCTCTGTACAGTTTTTTGATGTCCCTCAGAAAGGTTTTCATTGGCTTCAGGCGTTTGTCCATGAACAGGGTGCTGCCCATGCTCAGCTGCACCTGGCTGCCGGGGCGGCTCAGCAGGCGGAGGAGCTGACCAAAGCCGTGGTGGATCTCCTCCTTCTGGATGCTGGTGAGGTTAAAGGCCAGTCCCTCCAGCAGCTGAGCCTGGCTGCTGCCTCGGGAGCCCAGGGCCACAAGGGCAAGGGCAGCAGAGATGCTGACTGGGGAAAAGAAAATGTTCTTGTCAGGCTCTTGAGTGGTTGCTTGCCTGTAAAACCGAAAGGCAAAGTCTGTATTGCTTGGGATTATCCTGTGGCAGGACTCAAGAGGATCTGCATCAAGAGAATACAGCTCCTGGGGGTCAGTTGCCTCAGGCTGGTCAGTGTGGTGATCAGTCTGGGTCAGACTGTGGGCACTGAGGTGAAGCATAGCCAGCAGCAAGCACAGGGGGAGCATGGCCTTCATCATTCTTCACAGATACTGCGTGGACAAAGAAAAAAAGGTCTTGGATGCTGGAGGTTGGCTGTATCAACACCTCATCTTTTATTTCTGTCTGCTACTGCCTTCAAGTGGAAATCACTGTTATAATCACTGTCCTGACCTCCTCCTTTGCTATGGAAGCGTTTTTTAATTCCTTGTGCTTTTGAGTTTACCTGTAATTCCTATTCATTGCTGCCTATCTCAGTTCTACTTTACTCTAGGTACAAAAGTTCCTTGTTAGTGGGAAAGAAACATGTGAGTATTAAAGAAAAATAAGAGTCCAAGGAAGAGAAGAAGTGAAAAGGTGCTGCTTTTTTTTTTTTTATGACAAAGCAACACATTAGAAACCTTCTGATTAATTATTTTGTGCTTCTTTCCTAAGACCTCCAAAGACTATTATGCTATTAGAGTTTGAATGAGTTTTATGTTAAAAAAACCAGTGCTGCAGTGCTATATCAAAGGAAAACAATATGAGATTGCAAAATTCAGAAGTGCTATTTTCTCTCATTCCTGACTCATTTTACCATACAAAGTGGCTAATCATAAGAGCTGGTAAAATTTTTCTGCTTCAATACCTGATTGAATTAGAATATGTTTGTCTATTTTAAATGACCACTCATGTGTCACCTGTCTTCCAGATGGGTTCCTTCTTGTGTGTATCCCACATCTGGTCATGGGAATGTGAGACTGTAAGTGTGAACTTGGCCTGTCCTGTCTTTCCAAGCTTCACATCAGCAGGAAAGTATCCTTTTGTAAGGTAAATATGCCTAAGGCCAGAGTAGTGCTCAGCAGCAAGACTCGATCAGGGCATCTTGGACATTTGTAGTGACTGTGATCACTTTTTGTCTTTGTTTACTGCTTTCTCTTTTACCAGTTCAACCAAGAACATGTTGGGTTGATTTGTGGTGCCTAAGATAACAAGTAAAAGCTATTCCCACTAAAAATATGCTACCAGTGACTAGAAAAGCTCCAAATAGCCTTCACCTAATGTCCTGCTTGTAACAGATCAGCTTCAGGTAGAAGATCACAAGCTACCTGCTTACCTTCTAGTCAATGGTAAAGGCACTCAAAACACATGGGTTCAGCAGAACAGGGGAGATGTTTACTGGAATTCTCTCCACCCTGGGACAGCACTCTGACCACCAAGGTTTGTGTGAAAAGGAGCCAGCTTGTCTTTTTACAGCCTTGCTCTGTATGATCTGGGTAAGTTGGAATTTACAGAGGACATCAGCACAGCAAAATCAGTTTGTGAATTCTGAGTCATCTCAGTGTGAGCAAGACACTTACTCATTCACTTCAGTTTTGGTTATCTGATTGTAAGCTTTAGGGGAAATTAGTAATGATAAATAAAATTGACAGTTGAGAAGTCAGAATACTTCTGTTATTGAAGCATATTTTTTCTAGATGTTTTTGAGCTATTTGGGATAAATATTCAGTGCAGTTATACTCTGTGGAGCTGCTACAATGAATCCTCAGAATTTGCTATTCAGTATTTCTTGAAATTAAGTTCAACTGTCATTTGAGTACTCAGAAACTAGATTTCACCCTTGAAAGCAGATGTGCTTTATGACTCACTGAGCTAAATACCATACAGCTGGGTCAAAGCCATTAAGATAAAGATAGCTGGGTACTTACTTTACATTCAGAGGACTCGTGCTCTCAATGGGCTGTGCTGTTTCTTGCTGCTTTACTAGTACTGCTGTTTTCCTCTGTTAAACATTACATGGCTTCAGATACGTATTACCTGGAAGCACAAAGCTGAATGCTGATGAGGCCAGTGTTCCTGGACCTTGTGTGCATGTGTCCACATCCCTTCACTCCAAACAGAGCAAAGACCACTGGGCCCAGGCTGGTCAGTAGAGTACAGTGTTACATCCCAAAGGGTATGCAACTCCTAAGTAAATATTTATTGGAAATGATACTTTGGTGTCAAGAGCACAGAACTCTACCCTGTGTGCTACCTGAGATGAATAGAACCATTCATCTGGAGACACAATTTTGCCCAGCATGAAGTAATGAGTCTTCTTCATAAATAAAGAGGGCACCTCATTCAGTCTTATAATGGTCTCCTCACAATCATATGATTCTTTCTGGAGCTCTGTTAAGGACCTCCTAGCCTATCAAGATCTGAAAAGTACTTAATGTAGACTTCAGCACTTGAAAAAGCTGTATAAAATATGTGCCATCACTGCAAGTGCCCAAAGACAATACTGAACAAATGCAACTGCTGTAATGTATATGAGCAGCAACCTAGTCTCAAATACATCAAACAATAGCAAATGATGGAAGAGAGTAATCCAGAAATATTAACCAGTAATAAATCAAGGCAGTATCAAACTGTGAGTCTCACCCTTCTTATAAAGATGTATTTCCCAGGAATCTTCCAAAGGAGGGTGCAGATAAGTGCTGTGAAGCAGGTTCACCACCATTCACCAGTGGAGGTGCTGTTCAGATGCATGGTTTGATCAGCCAGCCAGGAGAATGCCTGCTTAGTCCCTCTATGCCTCTGCTACACTTTGCAGGACTTGTTCAGCAAGGAGCAGCACAATCCCCTTGATACTGTAGAACCAAGGAGCTGTGTGTATAAAGCTGTGTAAGCACAGCAGTTCCCAGCTGTGCTGCTTGCAGAGGTCGTTCTTTACCTGCTGGGATCCATGGCCTTGGTCATGCAGATAAGGTCCCTGCATGGTATTTACAGACTCAACCCTTCAACCCGTTATTTTTTCATTTTCCTTTTTTTTAAATTTTTTTTTAAATTTCAGAATATAGCTTAATTTTGCATGTTTGCCTTAGATACAGCCAAAGTTTGCTGTTAAGTATTTCAATTTTTGAATTTGTAATTTTTCTTATTAGAGTACCTCTTACTGCTGTCCCTTGGAGCACTTGTGTCAGGTGGGGCTTGATGGAATAGCCTGTTTTCTTTTTTTTGTCAGCCAAACACAAACGCTCTGCATTTAAATTGAATGAATTTATTAGCCAGAATTCCTGATGGCACAAGTGCAACCTTTCAGGAAAAACAAGAGAAGAGCTCATGGTGCTCCAAGAAAGGCTGTTGGTGCTTATGGACACTTCCTTAGTCATAGTGTTAAATGTTTGTGTTAAATATTTACAGTTCTGTTAAACATTGCATGGATTAAAAAACCTCCAAGTGTCTGAGGACACAGATAAATGCTGATGTAGCCACGCAGAGAAGGTAGAAGTCAGTGCTCGCTGGGCCAGCTGGCTTCAATGTTTGTTGTCCCCAAACATGCATAATAGCCATCTGCAAACTCTGAAGAGGAGAGGTCCATGGCCAGGAGCAGCTGAAATACCAGATACACCTCCCCAGCTTGTTGTCAGCTAGTGATACGAGTGCTAAGGCATCTCCTGAAGTGGGTTATGGCCTGCACTGGGGCTTTAGATTTTTGATCATGCAGCTTGGGCACGTGCTTCAACATGGCACTAAGAAAAGCAGATCAGAAGAGCTAATTAACACATAGCTTGTTTTTTTCCCCCACAAATGAACTTGGCAGCAGTTCAGAACCTGTCCTACATTCAGAGGCTTTCTTTGAGCCTTGGTTTGGTCACAACAGAAGAAGAACCCTGGGCAATGGACTCCACTGTGCAGCTGCAGGGCCAGCTGAAGCAGAAGGTAGCAGGAGAGAGAAGAGACAGTGCTGTAGAGAATGATATTGCAAGCATTGGGGCTAATTCTGGATTCACCCTATGACCCTGAGGTGAACAAAAACATGCTTCAGTACAGTGAAAAAACTGTGTCAGAGACACAAACACAAACGTTTTGCTGTTCAGACATTTATCTGTATTGTTGCATATGTTGACATTCATCCCTCTTGTTGAAAGTCAGCATGGATTGATTTTTGAAACTCTTTAAAAATCTGCTTCTCTTTGCTTCGGGTATCCTTGTTGTCATGAGGTGTTGGCTTGAAAAAGAGGTTCTCCAAGCCAGCAGCTGTTCCACCCCAGGGCCTGCTTCTGGAGACAGTAATGCATAAAGCATGCCTATGCTGTTGCTTTGTTTTACACCTTATTTCCTTAAAAATGTGACTCTATTCCTATTATTTTATTCAAAATACTTCTTTTAAAAGATACCTAGCTCCTTTCATCAGCAAATACTCAGCATGCCTTGCCTGCAGCCCCAGCCATGCCCTGCTGAATGCAATGCAGACCGTCACTCTATAGAAATATTTTCTCAGGCTCTTAGAAAACTCTCCTGTAATTCTGGGCACTCTGAAGGAAAAGTAATGGCACTGTCTCAAAGCAGCAAAATGTCAGCCTTGGCTGAGGAAGGACCTGGACGAAGTATTTGCAGAGCAGTCACATCCACCCCACTCCAGATCTATAACATCCACCTGACAGAATACATATCTGGTGCAGATGTGAAACCCTTTCTGTTGGCTGTCCTAAGGCTGTCTTCGTGTCCTGTCCACTGAGACAGTACTTGCAATACCAACATTCACCGTTGCTTACCCTGGCACCAGACTCCAGCTGAGAGGATGCAGTGCCTGAGGGGTGGTGGCTCTGGGGCAGTAGTCAGTGTTAGCTTGAAGAGCTTACCTAAAGTATGGCTTGAAGGCATACGTGGCTGCAGTCAGATTTTCCCATTAATTGCTATTCTTGCAACAGGACTGAAAGGTCTGCCCAGCCCTGGCCTTCCAGTCAGCAGGGAAGGAAGAGGGATGCATGGAAGGTAAGCCACTGTTTTGTTGTGGTTCACAGAACAACCTTTCCTGAATTTGTTTGCCCACAAATATTTTTCTTAGCTCTGTTATCCCATTTGACAGAACCCATGTGCTCATTTATACTGTAGATGGAGATTACTGTTGGGAACTTTTTGCTTTAATGAGTCTTTATTAATTTGCATAATTTGAGAGGTAAACATATCCATTTCAAATGATAATACAAGCTACAGATGATGAATGGTATTGTCAAATTTTCCAGGAGGAGCATAGATCTATGATTCACATGTCAGTCAAACAAAATATACGAGGAGTTCAGCTTCTGACTGACATTAAAATCATTATTTCAGGATAACGAATTTCGTATTTAATAATTTTTTAATGTATTCAAGATTTTCTTGTCATTCATCAAACACTCAAAAGTTTCCGTTCTATGTATTGCATTTATTGAATCTGAGAAGAACCAGAATTTATGTGTCAAATACACAGTTGTGTATTTCTGTGTTGTGTGGAAAGTGAAGTTCTTAAATATGGAAACAGATTTCTTAAATCCATGTTTATGGACCAAACAAAAAATGTCCTATTAATCAGTCTGTACTTCATGGATACATTTGGCAGATGCTTGAAATAAATGTTAAGGTGCTTGATATATGCTGGCCAAGTCATGTTTTTATCCAAGAGTCATGTTTTTATCCAAGAGTTGTTACTAAAAGAGTGTAGTTTTAAAACTCTAACTTTGGAAACTCTATTTTGCTAGGAAAGTTTGTCCATGAAGGTGTTACTGGTCCTTAGTAGTTATGTATTTTTTTAGAAGTAATAGTAACAATTAGCTTACAAGAGACTTTAAAAACAGTGTAAGACATGCAAACACAGGCTCTGGATGCCCTGAAATGTCTCTCAGTGATCTGCTTCATTTTTCTTGTTAGCACACTTGTGAAAGCAACATAATTTTGCTCTTAGTTCTAATACAAACACAGGTTGTGTGCAAAGTCATTCTGATCTGATGTAGTGTGTTTATCCTTTCAGGAGAGACAATCATGTTGATTTTTGTTATTGATACTAAAGAAAACTCTCCCCTCATGTTTTCACTTGGCTAGGGCTGCTAGCACTGCTGAATTTCTGTAAGCAGTTACACAGTGGCTGCTCAATGAGCTGTGTCTAACAAAGTAATAAGGTTTAATTAGCCCAACTTAATCTGACAATGTGCTGCTGGCACACTATCTGTTTCTACAGCTGGCTAGTGATGCATGTTTGCATATGAAATAAAGATCACTCCTTAAAATTCTTCTTTGCTACTAGTGTCGTGTAATGGAATTTGAAGTTGTCTTCTCCTACATTCTCTGCTTCCCTCTGTACAATGCAAAACAGGTCTCAGTTAAGCAAATTGACATTTTCTTCAGTTTGAATTTGATAGAGGACATTTTCAAGCTACACTTTTCATATTCTTGTTGTTTAACCACAGCAAAATTTGGATCACACAAGAAACCAAAATCTGTGCAACCAAGCCCCTAATCCTTAATATCTCCAACATGTAAAATTGTTTCAGGGTGCAAAATCTCTAAGTACAGCACACAGGCTGCTGAAGGCAGCACTAGGTCTGCACAAAGGATGAGAAGGGATTAGAGTTTACAGCATTTTCCTTTATACTTTAAAAACATGATCTATACTTTTTTTTCCCCAATGATGTTGATGTTCATCATGCCTTACATGGATTTACACACTCAAAGCTCTGAGCCAAGGTTTCATCAGTGATTTTTTGCTACAGACAGTTTAACCTACGGCTGTAATCAATAGCAACTGCTGAGTAGTGGGAAGACAAGATTCAGCAGCCCTGGCTAGTGCAGCCTCAGTGTGCTTCCCAGCAAAATTCAGGAGGTCTTTGTGAACATCCTGTAAAGAAAGAGGGCAAGTTTCATAGGAACAGAGGTTGGACAGTAAAACTGTAAAGGGAGCTTGCTCATGCAGTGGCTCCCTGGAATGATTTCATCCGAGGAATCCCAGCCCAGGGACTGGAAACAGACCTACCTTGTGGAGAGCAGGGAAATGGAAATGCCAGAAAGAGGTTGAAGTGAAAAAGTAAGGGAGATGTTCTGTGCTTCTCTTACAAAACACATGTAGGCACTTAGTAATAGAACCTTGTTCAACTTCTATCCAACTGTGTTGTACAATGGGTTCTTGCAGCAAACTTATAATCAGTATAGCAGAGAAACATTGAAACTCAGGGATTATAATCAGACATTAAAACATATTTCTAAAACTGTCTCTCTATATCAAGTATTTTACTTTTTGGGAAAACATTGTCAACAACCATCCCAGTGTGTTTTCCCCACAGGTTTTGTGCCTGTGTAGCAGAATCTTAGAACCAGAATCTAGGCTGGAAGAGACCTCCAGAGGCCATCTAGTCCAGCCCTTTTCACAAAACATCAGATTTCTCAGGTACATCTCTCCAAGCACAGGAGCACATTTTGCAACCTCTCTGGACCATGTATTCCAGACTTAACAACTGCATGGTAAAACGTGTTCATTATTAGAATTTTTTGCATTCAAGCAGTCCTGTTCTCTGATCTTCGGTGTCTTCCAGCTCCTTCATCCTATATATTTGTCATGATCCAGGGACTTCTGAGCTGTCATTAACAGAGAAACCATTGCATTTTCTCAGCTGAACTTTGCTTAGCATTAATTGAGAGAAAGCTTGCATGGATCTTCTGCTCTTCCATTTATCTCAGGGGGGGGTTCTTTGTGAAGCATAATCCACACGGATGCTTTATCCTCCTCCCCCTCCCCCCCAGGTGGGCCTCACAAAAAAAGACTCAAAGGAGAAAATTAAATGTTCTTGTCACCTGCTAGTGCCTAGATTAGCTTGAAAAGCCAAAATTTCTAGTGCTTGCCTTCAGTAGAGTCGGGTTGTGACTACACTGCTGCTTTCCAGGAGATGTAGGTGATTTACAGCTCTTGAGATGCACTATTCAGTGATCAGTTAGTTTATGGGATTGAAACCCTATCACACGCAGTGAACTTTTTATTTGCTCGCTGTCATTTACAAGATAATAAGGAAGGGAATTAACGTCTGAGTGAGAAAGCATAATGAAAATTTCCCACCTCTGCACAGCAAGCCACCACTATTTTTTACAGAGGTTAATTTTATCCTAGTTTGGACTATGAACTCAAAGACCAGAGGAAAAAAAAAAAAAAGAGGTTTTAATTAATGTCTTTGAAGTAGTTTCTAAAGAAAGATTGGAATACCCAAAAAATCCACAGAGTGCCAAAAATAATTCCTCATTTTTCCCACAGAAATGAGTTACAGGACTTAGAGCTCAGTGGCCCTTTCAGTGCTGCCAGGCTCCATGAATACTGAAGTATTTAGAGAGGCTATTTTACCCTTAAACTTCTCTTGACCTTTCATCATCTTCCCCAACCCAAATTCCATCTCCATCCAAGGCAGACATGGCACATCCAACTGGAGTGCCTTGGAAAGAAAATGGAGCTGGGCTTCTTGGGGTATCAAGGGAAGAGCATTTTGAGAATCAATGCCAGTAAAAAAAAACTACATAAACACAGATTTTGCTTTTAAATATAGAAATAGAAGATATATCTGGCTGTTCTTACTGCCTCTGAACTAGCTTGGTCTTTTAATTTTGCTGTGTTGAATTAAATTAAGATATGTATCTGTGGTGCCTTTATCTGCACAGCAGTACAAGTATAGAAAAAAAATATGCCTTTTAGAGAAATAAGAATTAAAACTCTGTGTTTACCCCACCTGTGGTTTTTGACTACTCTTTTTCTTAATTTCTTTCTAGTAAAGAAATGGAAGTATTTCTTTAAGGAACCCCCAAGTTATACTGCCCAAAAACTGGCCAAAAAGTGAGTAATTTCAGATGGGAATAGGTCTGAGTTTCACTTATGATTCATAGCAGTGTATTGAATGAGTTGGAGCCTGAACTAAAGACTGGGTTTAACCCTGCTGTACCAGATGTACAAAATATAAAAGAGAAAGGGAGCCATCACCTCACTAAGCCTGGCAGGGAGCAGTCTTTAAGCAGATAAAGGTGTGGAAATTGCTGGCAATTAGAACAGATATAAATGTCTCAGGCAAGAAACTGCTGCAGTGCTCTGCAAATGCTACATGCCTTGGTGCAGGGAGAGCACCAAGTGACACTGGAGTGGAAAGTTAACATAAGGCCAAAATGCTTATTCTGAGTGTTTCAATTTTTAAAGCTTTAAAGGCTTTACATGTGGCCAGCATTTATGACACCCAGTCAAAGTGATCTCCCAGCAAGGGAGAAGCAGCAGTACAGCTCCCCTTGCACGGGACTGAGCCTGTGCCCTGTGACTAAACACCTAACTGATAGAGGTGAAAACTTTAGTGTTAATTCTTCACTTCTACAATAATTTCCTTTTTTCTCTTTCCATTGGTATCACTTTCTAGCTTATTTATGCCAAAAACTTTAATATCTGCTAATCAAGTAACAGTCAGGCCTTAGAAGAAATCGAAGTCTACATTGCATGGTGCTCTGCCCAGGCAGAGGAATTAATTAGGCCAAGTGTACTGTCAGACTGCTCTTGCCTTTCTCCTTTCCTGTGTCATGGCAGCTGCAAGAGGCCCCTCAGCTTAAGCTCCTGCTTTTCACAGCAAAATGTGGCTGTCTTGGTAATTCTCCTCTTCCTCACATGTACTCCCCATGGACCTCTGCTGTTAATTTGGGAAAGAACAGGTCTCTTCAAGACATAACATGTTTCTCCATAGAACCTCCAAGAATATTTCTGTTTTCTCACCATTTTCTCACAAGAGCAGCTATTTTCCCAGTCCTTCCTTTGCAGAGAGGTGATGTCCTTTAGCACATCAAACCCACCCTTAGGAAGCTGAACTGTGAGTAACATGTAACATAAACTCTCATATGAGTCTTATCTCATGTTCACAGCTCTTGGAAGATGCCCCTTAGCCAAGATGTTCTCACTGCCCTTTCTTTTATTGCTTGCCTTCACACAATATAAGACAACTGAATGAGAATGTGAAAACAATCCTGGAGGCTGTAAATCTTCTGAGGAAGATTACTTCCTTTTAATCTTTTTTTCAATGCAGGCAGCTAGTGGTTTATGTCCTTGAAAGGTATTGTGATAAAAGTCCAAGATGTGTTTTTCAGTTAACACAAGACACTTTTGGGTCCATTTAAACTGGAGAAATCTCAGAAGCAATGTCAAAGTCAGCTATTCTGAGGGAATGAGAGATCTGAAGAATGGGTTGGAAAGCCAACAGCCTCAGCTAGAGCATGCTTTGCTTATAGAGCCATCAATTTCTAATCGATTTGTAAACCTATTTCTTTCCCAGCACCTTTTCCCAGATGAAATAAGAAAAATGACCAAACCATGTTGTGTTTGAATAAGAGAAATACAACTCTTTTCCAGGCCTTTGCAGGAGTCAAGTAACCACAGATATTTTTTGTCTCCTGGCCAAATGACAGAGCACAAGTCAGGAATCTAATATATAGAACTATTGAGTTAATATTATGGCTTTCCATTAAGAAGGCTTGGAAATGTTTCAGTGAAATGCATTTTTTTATTTTGCTTTGACTTTCACGTTTTGCGGTCTCCTAGTAGGCAGTGCTACAATTAAATCCACCCCATTCCAGAAGCCAGGTTGTCTAGCAGTGTTTCAGGCCCTCTAATACTTCAAGCCTATTAACTCTCTCTTGGAATTCATCTACATGCCAAGAAAGGTTATCAGCCTGAGCACACTTTGTGCAGGTACCTTTTCTCCAGGGGAAGCATCTGGGCATCCATTGCAAGCTACCACCTGCAATGACATCTCCTTCCTTACCAGTCCCAGCTGGGTGGAAGCTCCAGGATTCCCAGGGCTGTCTCAGTAGGCACTCTGGTTTTGGCTCTGAAGGAAGAGCCTACCTTTACAGTAGAGACCAAGAGCACTCAGCTGTGTGCCTCCCAGCACACCCTGCCCACGCCAAGTACTGCACCACATCCAGTGTGACACTCCCAGAGTCATTTACATGGCCCTGGCAATGTCCCCTCCTCACCAGATCGGTTCACAGGAGCTCATGGGTCCTGAGGGGCCCTGGGCTGCTGCTCAGGTGTCCCTGAGCATGGGTGATTCTGCTGCTGGTAACTCATTCTGATATGCCAGGAGTATGCAGGGGGCATTTGAGGTTTCCAGTGCTCTTTGAAGGTTGTGGGAGAGCACTGCTTTGAGGCATTAATCTATCACATGGATTTCCTGAGCCTAGAGGTTAATGTGATTAGCAGGCTATGAGGATCTTGACCATGGCACCTTCCTAGCTGCCAAGTTCCTGATGGCTATAGAAGCCATATTTTCTTCTCCAATTAATCACCAAGTTCTTCAAAAACTGAGAAATTCACATAGTATTTCCAAGAAATATCTGTTAATTACTAATTGTGTGACAATTACTAGACTATCAGAAAACAAAATTAAGTACATGACACCATAGAATTGTTTGGGTTTGGGTTAGAAGGGACCTTGAAGATCATCTAGTTCCCAACCCATACCATGGGCTTCTCAGGGCCCCATCCAGCCGGGCCATTGACACTACCAGGGATGGGGCATCCACAACTTCTCAGGGTAAACCAATTCAGTGCCTTACCAACCTCACAGTAAAAAATTCCATCTTAATATCTAATCTAACCTACTGTCTTTCCCTTTGAAGTCATTCCCACTTGTTGTGTCACTCCAGGCCCTTATAAAAAGTCCTTCTCCATCTTTCCTGCAGGGACTCTTCAGGTACTGCAAGGCTGCAATTAGGTAACCCCAAAGCCTTCTTTTCTCCAGGCTGAAGAATTCCAATTCTCTCAGCATTTCTTCAGAGGAGAGGTGTTTCATCCTTATTTTGTGCATTTAACGCAAGAGTATTAGTTGGTCTTTCCAGCAGAATATGTAATTTGTTTTCAGCCCATGACATTTCAGGCTGTTGCTTCTGTTACATGCTTTTAGATTCTCCCAAGTGGGTGCTGTACAACACTGAGAACAATGACAGACCTGTGCACTGGTACTAACCACTGGCTGTTGGAAATATGTAATTTTCTTTTATACCTCAAGCATACTATTTCTCTCTCCGCCACCACAACAATAAACAGTTTCCTGATTTTGCTTGCTCCTTCTTTTATTATCTTTAACACTACTCAAAATTGCCTCTGGTTTTCTTCCAATGTCTGTTGAACTTCACATAATTTGTAGATAACAGTTAAATCTATCTCCACCATGGGTTAGTCTGGGTTTCTGACCTCCTTATTTACATTTTTAGCCTTTGTTTCCCTTCTGGTTCCTAAATATGACAATAAATACAGTTTACTACTATTTCCACGCTGCTTGTTTTCCTTTTCTCCTTATTTCAATGTGTGCTGTTCCAAACTTTCTGCAATGTTGGCAATTCTTTTTCTGTGGCTGCTAACCTACATGAGAAGACTGCTTTCAGCCTTTACAGAGACTGCTTTGATCCACCCCATCCCTGATTTCCCTCAGGGTCTGCACAGGCAGGGCTGAGGCTGAGGTTGCAAGCACTCCCACATCTCATCCGTGTGTAGACACCAGTGCAGGCTGCATTGGAAGGTGTCCTTTGCACTTTGTCCCTCATGTGGCTCATCACCCCAGCTCCAGCCTCCAGCAGTGCCCTTGCACTGAAGTGGCCCATCACAGTTCTTGCATGCAACAGCAGCAGCAGCTCTTGACTAGCTAGGATGAAAGTCCTTCCTTGGTTACTCTGAGGTTTCTTGGTCACAACACTGGCAGCCAGAGAGCCAACCAAGAAACAAAAACCCATGGAAGAAGAAGTAAAAAAGAGGCAGACTGGAAGAAGAAACACTGTCCTGAGCAAACCATGACTGCAGTGGGTTTGTGACAACCTTAATGCTGACATTTTTGTGGGGGGCTGTGCAATCCTTCTGGGCTCATTATTGACTACACAAATTTGCTGCACATTTGCAGTGAAAGGCATGCCCTGTTTTTTGCCAAAATGGAAAGAAAACCAAAGCAAGACATGTACGGTTCCTGCACTTGTCTGAAGATGGTCCCTTACCAAGATATTTTCTGGTCATCCAGTTCTTACATCAGCTTTATTTTTGTCTATCCACTTTCAAATGAGTTAAGAGGCAAGGCTACTTCTCAAAGTGAGATGTGATTGGCAAAATAGCACTCATATATTTTTTCTTACTAACAAACAGAGATTATTGATCTGAGGTCCATGATGAACAGCAAACATGGTCTCTTGATATTTGCCTACAGAGTTATTTGTCATTGCAAAGCTGGACTTTGACAACTCATCCTGAGTTAGCCCTGAGATTTGGCAAGAAGTTTGAAATGATCTTCTGTAGAATAAATTTATCTGTATTTCACCTAGACCAAGTCCTTATATATTTAGAGGCATGAAGACAACTACTTGTTACTAAACATACTAAATACAGTTATGAATAAGAAACTTTTGTCATTGATTTATGTGATTTTGAGGAGGACTTTAAAAGTGAATATCAAGTGTTACCTGTCTGCAGATAGACATGGAATGTTTTTTCTATTCCTTATTGGTATTCTTGCACTACAATTTACTCATATTGATGACACTGGTTTAATGTGAAAGAAAATAAAGATCCCCAAACAAAAAAAAGAATTATGTTTTAGAAATATTCACCACAGTTTTTATGTTATATTTTTCACAGACATATTAAGAAGCTAAGGTCTAAAATGTTGTCATTTAAAATTTTTTCTACCAGTTTGAGATATTCTATAACAAAAGATTTAATCAATTTATAATTTACATGTTTTCTTTGGCTTTCTATATTTTAATAAGATACATTAAAGATGTTGATTTAAATACTAAAGGAATAGATAATAAAATAATTTAAATATTTACTGCTTTGTAAGTGAAGTTATGTTTCTTTCATAACCATGTAATTATGTAGTGCAGCTGGATTCAAGGAACCTTAAGGTTAGAAAAGGTACAAATATGAATTCCCAGTCTGCTCTTAGTCTATAACAGTAATCCACTGCTAACATTTAGAAAAGTGACTTCTGAAATATTTTCTGTATTTTTATGTGTTTTTATGATAGCTTAAACCAAATTAACAGTTCCTAGGAAAGCTCTGCATTTCCTACTGAGGAAGTGCAAACTTTCTGGAGTTATAATTTGCATTCCTCCTTTTTTCCACAATCTGTCAAGTCTGGAAAGTGAATATCGAAGGTGGCATCAGTAGAAACAAGAAACGACAGTGACAACAAATCTATGAAAAGGAAACTGGTGCTGTGTCATGGACTACTCCATCAGGCTTTTATCTTGAGGTGTTAGCAACAATTGTTCTATTATTAGGATAAAACAAAAGTATTTTTTCTGCTATGCATTCCTTCCTTAGTAGAATTTAAATTATCTGTACAGCAAAGCAGCCTTCTTATCTCCATGCCAGGGCTTCTGCTGAGGAGGAGACAGAGGAAGGCAAGCTAAACCAGCTGCACTCATCAGCCCTTTCCATTGGTGGTATCCTCCATCTCACTCACTGATCCTGCACTTTCATGCTATGCTTGCTTATAAATCATAAAGAAATTAATGAACATTCACTCCAATATTAAAGAAATCTGCATCTAAGTGTATTCATCAAGGGTTAGTGGACTACACGGACAGGAATTAAAACTTGCACCTCATTTTTCCTGTTTCTCCTTTCATATGCACACCCTGTGACTGTACAGCAATACCTACATCAATTGGAGACTTTTAACCAGCTGAATACCCCACGGGAGCACATCAGAAAGGGCTTCTTACAAAACTGGTGAAAAGTGACTTGTATTTCATTAACACTGCATGCTATATTCAGGTGTAGGCTGTGGGAAACCCTAGTGACTTTTGGACAAGAAAAATAATTTTTGTGTTGTAAGGGATTAATAAGGTTTCTAAGGATAATGGTTGAAAGATGAGCACTAGCACAGAGTGGTAGGCATACATAAGTGTTTCGCTGGATCACAGGAATTTGGCCAGTGATGTGCATAAGTTTCGTCAATCAGTCATTTTTCTGAGGGTTTACAATTTTCCCAATGAAGAGGACAGTGTGGGTGAACTTATCCAGAATCAGCAGGAGGAATGGTCTGTTGAATCTGACCCGAGGCGGGCGAGGAAAATCCCCGGATCTCCAGGTAATCTCCTTCACGGTGGCCCCGGCCGCCTCAGTGCCGTTCTCATGAACATTCAGCATGGCCCTGTGGATCACCTGCAAGGAACAAAGCAAACAGCCTCCAGCTGACCATCCAGCAAGAGGAGAGCAGCCTGCCACCCTCTTCACTTTGGCCAGGCAAAGGGAGCCCTGCCTGGAGCAAGACCAAGCAGCTGCAGCTTCTGGGAAGGTCATCCCCAGTTGCTCCCGTTCCCACCGCAGCACCAACAGCCATCACACCACCCAAGCCATCCTCCTTCACTGGTTCTGCAGAGTAACCCTCAAACTGCAAACAGCCAAAGAGCACTCGAGATGACTGATGACAAGAAACTTTGGAAGCAAAGAAAGCTGGTAATTTAGCCGAGACTCAATTTTGTCTTTGGCAGCTTTATGTATTATTGTGAATTTACCCTGTCATCTAGCTGAAAAAAATAACTTTTTGAGAACACTAGAAGGACAAGAATAACAGCCCTTTGCCCTGTGTAGGAAGAATTAGAGGAAATTTTACCACACCTAATGCTCTACATTTAGATAATTTTGTTTAGTTGCCAAAAGAACATTTAATTATATGTATGTTTTCATCCTCATCCTCCAACCATGCCTTTCTAACCCCTTGTAAGCATGTTTGGCTTCAGGTTTATGACAGACAGGGCTTTCTTTTCTTCCAATAGACTGGCAGCTATTGGAGAATGAGTGATGCTTCAGAGAGACTGGGATAAGCTTTTCATGGAATATTATTGTCAGGTTCCTGGGAACAGGCAAATCCTGTGGCTGCTTTCACACGCTGACTTACTTTTGAAACCGTCAGTCCAGGCTCCTCAGTAATCCCTGAGAGATCAGCTTGTTCAGTAAACAGATTTACCATACCCATTTGTTTGACTATATTTTTCACATCATAGGTACCAGAAATAGAAAATTTTGGAATGTGCAGATGTATTTTTCTGTAACAAACAACACAAATAGGGACAAATCATCATCTAGGCAACATTCCTCAATGACTTCAGTATACTGACACCTCACATTTGTTTTTCTAAGTATTTACAGCCTTCTCTAAGGGTTCAGATAGCATTTCTGATCAGGTTAGCTACTTAATGTGGAGGATTGGATAGAATAAGCCTGTGCTAGCTCCTGCCTCTGCAGTGGGGTTCAAGGAGTGGGGTGGAGACACAGCTATACCAACTCAGAGGCAAACAGAGCTACTACTGCCAGGTAGGAGGGCTTTTTCAAATGATTGTAGCTAGCTGACCTAAGGCTGCTCAAATATACAGCAGGGCCTTGGCCTCCACAGAAATAGCTGCAGTAATGGTGAATTAATCCACGTTTACACCGAATGCCCTCAACAGCTACTCCATTGCAGTTTCCCAGTGCCTGCTTGAAACAAAGGTCTGTTGACCTCATCAGGGTGCTAAGTAATTTTTGGTTGAATCAGGAACTTAACCCAAGGTTAATCCCAAGCTCAATAACCTATTTTTTCACTAGCCATAGCTCTGTTTAATTTTCATTTTCCAGCTAAGAAAAGGGAAATCCATCATAGAGTCAAGTAAGTCTATACATTAAGTGTATAGAGTTCAGTCAAATAACCTGTCATTTGATGTTTTGTCTTGGTGAGATAAACACAACTAATCTGTAATATGGTCACCTCTCACCTTAGCAAAAAGTCTTACCTGTCTTGGAGGGACTTTTCCCATTTAGTTACAGTTCTTTTCAAGAGGGCATCTTCTACCTGCTTCATCTTCCCTTCATCAGGCAAAACAAATAATGCTGCAACATCTCCATTGTAAGGAACCTGAACCAGCCAACAGGACAGCTCTTCATCAAAGTAATTTCTGTAGTAACCCTTTCGATACATCATGTCAACTTTTACAGATGTTTTCTGATCCACAAAAAAATCCTCCTGTTTTGTCAGTGCCGTACTGAAGGGTTTCTTCCAATGGGCTTATGACAAAAAGAAAATGTGTTCAGTGGAATACAAGGAGGAATGGTCACAGTGAATAAAATAGGATGTGGTTCCACAGCCTTCCTTTCATTAGAGTAAATATCCTTTTCATGTTACTGCATCCTCAGGTGTTACAACATTGCATATGTATTTTTTTAGGTGCTTAAAGACAATTACAGACAGATAATACTGAAAACACCACCTTCACTACAGCACGAGTCTATGATCACATGCAAAATTACTGAATTCAATAAAGATATTTGATTTAAAATTTCATTAAAGCAGGTGAGGAAATATTTTTACTGGCAACAAATATACATGGGTTTATAGCTATACCTTCCAGATATTGAACATTATTTCCTCTATTTAAAATATTTAATTTTTTTCTCTTTTCATTCTCTGTAATAAGCATTATCTTTGCTATCTTTGCACCCTTTGATATATCTTACCTTTAAAGAAGACATAGTTAATGAGAACCATTGCAGTCAGAGGATCAAGATTTTCCACTAGTTTAACTACTTTCCCATTTGTCTTTTCCTCAATATAACTGTTGATCTGACTCTCAGCACCAACAGAGTTGTTAAAATCAGTAGAAAAGACTTCAGATTCATAAAAGCTTTTGACGTCATCAAAGAACTTCTGTAGTGGTTTTAGTGTTTCTTCTATAAAAAGGGCATTGCCCAGGCTTAGCTGGAACTCACTATCTGAACGGTTCAGCATGTGGAGGAGTTGGCAAAAACCTTCATGTATTTCCTGTTCCTGAGTCTTTTTCAGGTTAAAGGCAAGCCCTTCCAAAATCTGTGTCAGTGTCACAGCCTTGGCACCAAGTGCCAGCATTGCAAAGGAAGCAGAGATGCTTATGGGTGAAAAGAAAATATTTTTGTCCATTGCTTCAGATGCAACCAGCTTGTAAAAGGAAAATGCAAAGTCAGCATTGCTGAAAACTAGTTTGACAAAGGTTTTGTTCTTAAGTGGAGAAGCTTCTTCCCACTGAGAATTACGTCCTGGGTAATGTGTCCCTTTAGCATCATCTTGCTTATTACGGTAGCGAGGATGCTGTTGACGCAGGGCCAAAGTATGCAAACCAACTAGCAATAAACACAAGGAGAAAGTGGTCTTCATTTTTCTTTCAGCTGTTTCTGCAAAAGAAATAGACATGCAAAACACGTCATGGAAATTAATTTGTTCATACTATGTCCTCCAGTAAAGTAAAATTATGCTCTCAGAACACACCTGTTCTCCAAAGCCCCCCACACTTATAATTCGCATTTCTCATGCATGTCAGTGTTCCCTGGAAAGAACACAACTCCACTATTTATGTTTTTAATCTAGTTCTCTTTCAAAAGAGGTAATTTAAAACTTTTAAAAGTTTATTAACTTTAATATTAGCATATTCTTTCAAAATTTTTAAATAACTGGAAGCTTATGACCTTTTCCCAGGAGTAACTGGCATGAGTTGGTTCTGTACTCAGTACTGCATGAAGGTTACTGCAGCTGTTAGTCTTCCTCAATTCATCAAATAATTGGAGAATTTAATCTGTTTTAAATAAAAATGTAATATATGCATAGATCATACTATCCAGAACCAAAATTACAAAATGCTCTTACAGTTCCTTCAAAGGTGGAAGACTCAATCACTAGTCTTCGTGGTATAAAAGTCTATAGTAATTTCTATTGTTTCCAAATGCAATTTTTACTTTATTATGGGAAGTCTCTTCCTTAGTATCAGTTCTTTCTGGCTTTTGAAATGCTGTGATTTTTTTCATAAGAGTTATATTCCCTATTTACATGTACAAAGGCACCACTCCCAGGTAAGGACCCCCTCAAAATGAATTGTAAGAGATCCAAAGGAAAACTAAAAGGGTACTTACATTGCTACAGCCTGGTCTTGTCTGCCCATTCTTCTCTTCAATACCATTAAACAGAGTTAATCAGAGCATTCTGTTAATCATTAATTAGTTCAAATAAAAGTTGCCAGTGAGGATGCCAGTGAGGATGCATGACATTGGCTATTTTGGACAATTTTTCCAACCCAGACAAATGCTGGGTGATGGGGCTGCAGACACGAAGGAATGGAGCAGACACTGTATCTCTGTTGCTTCCATGCTTGTGGATTGACAGGAGGGACCTGCTGCTGTGGGTGTTTGGCAAGGGAGCCACAGCCATGCCTTTCGTGGCTGGACCTGACAGCTGTGACTTGGTGTGAGGGCCACCCTTGCTTGGGTCTGCCTGAGCCAGCACAAAGGATCACAGTGTCCCTGCCAAAATGCCTTCTTTGATTCATTCTGGGGGCACTGCCCATGCCAGAACCTCTCTGGCAGGATTTCAAAACTGCGTTTGGATTTAGAAAGTCCTTCTGCCTTACTATCTACCTTAGTCACAACTTTCAACACCATGTTTGATGGTTTGGGGGATTTTCTTATGCAGAGCAGACCATGTGTGATTGGTTCACAGTCTCCAAGTTTCTTAAGAAAATAACACGTGACATTATCACTCTAGTGGGACATTTGCAATCAATAAAGTTATTTACTCATTGCTGTTGGCCATCACCTGTGACTGAGTGTTTGGGGAACTGGGGAAGAGTTTTCACCTGGCTTTGTAGAAAACACAACAAAACCACTACTGCTAAGAAGCAGCACTGACTGCAAAGAGAGATATGGTCAGAAACAGATATTCTATTTCCTTGGGATAATCTTCTGCATCATATGCACCTGAAATGGACACTGGGAGGACACAGAACAGGCTGCCAATTCACCTTTCATCCAGTACTAAAGAAGACATGCTAGCATCACTGGATGATATTCAGGGTTGAATATAAGAGCAAATCACTGCAGGAGAACCTAAGGCAGAAAATGAACTTTTTTAAACAGATCTAGTTGCCAGCATATCCCTATCTGCAAGTTGCTAGGCATTTGATTTCTGAGCAGGAGTCCCAGACAATATCAGATATTGAAATGCCCCACATGAGGTGTTCAACATCTCTGGATGAGAGCACATTGGTGGGGAGATGCGCTTAGGAAGCAGAAGGCAATTCTAAAAAGGGAACTGGATTTTCTTCCCCTCAATCTCAAATCAAGGCTCTTGTCCTGTGGTTGTTTTATATGGCTGCATAGTCAAGCAGCGAAACAGGACAGGGCATACCCTTTTATTTTTTAATTCAGCAGCGTTAATCTTTTTGCACTCTTACCTAGGGGCTGGAACACCTGATCACTTGATCTGGTTACAAGACCCTCAAACCATTCTACTTGAGACCATCAGACCCAAGTCACCCACTTGGCTCATATGTGGGCTGCAAGAGGTTGAGGAGGAAGTGAGGGGACAGGTAATTAACAGCTTTCCTTCTGAGGGTCTTCTGCTTAAAGATCAAATGAAATATAAAACTACTTATGGGACATGTGTAGGCAATTTTGCATGAATTACTGTATGTGTTTTCCCCTATCTGTGAAAGACATGTATGTGAAGGCACACACTTCTAAGTATTCATAGGAGTGGAAAAAGATCATCCAGTAAATGTGATTTGTTAATGTAATAATGCACGCACAAGTCTGGCAGACAGAAAACTTGGGCTGCCCTCTGAGAACAATTCAAATAGAAGAAGAAACAAAGGCCCTAGGAATTGTTTCTGAATGTGATAACTGATTGATGAAGATGTGGAATTGTTACTAATTCTAATCATAGCAGTGTGTGAGTAGTTCTGCTAAACAGAATCATTACCTTTGTTAAATCTGAACAGAACCTGTGGCTAATAATATGTGGCATAATTAATACATTATGATTTGGACTGAAAAAAACCTGCTATATCAAATTGTTTGTGATATTTTAATAACATATAAATAACATTATTTGATATATGATAATATATAAATGATATGATAATATATAAATAATAACCTCAAAACATTTTAAAGAACTTTGAAGAATTACACATTTGGTAGATTTTATATGCAATTGTTTTAAATTTTTTTTCTAAAAGCTAGTAAAAATTAGTGTGCTCTTTTTCATCCTGGTATGAAGTAATGTAAAGGGGCATTTTCTCATGTGATGACAGACTGTCTGAGAGAGTTAACGTCTCTCAGCCTGATTATTTACAGCCTAATCAACTTATTTAATTGTCTTACTTTTATTAATTTAATAATTTCATTTACATCTGAAAGTGATTCTCAGGTTTAAAATATTTTTACATCACTTAATATTAGAATGGGAAAAAATTCAAATCACACATTTTCCTCATGCATGGAGAACACTTTCTAGGGAGAGTGCCAATGTAGTGGAAGGACACAACACATTGCTTTCTGGAGCCCTTAACAGGGAGTCTGTCCATCTAACCAGGTAAACACAGGTATTTTCCAACCTTTCCTATTATATTAGCTCAATTTTCCCTCAACAGGAAAAGCCTAAGTGCAAGAGATTGTTGAGAGGTTATTCTGTCTCTTTGGGTTGGTCCTAAACATTCTCCACAAAAAGTTCTCTCAGCCCAGGTCTGTCATTCAGGAGAGCACCAGGAGGACATGCTCGAGGAACAAATAAAAGTTGCTTCACCCTTCATCATCCTCACAGCATTTTAAATGCAAAAATTAATCCCTTCTTCTTTGTGTCAAAAAAAGCCTTTACAATGGAAGATGAACTTATTGTGGAGGAACCTCCATATTCTATCCTGCAAGTTCCCATTCCCAACTCTTCCCCATTCCCCATCTGCCTCCAACATGTGCACCTCGGTCCTGCCTTTCCTTGGTCCACCAGCAGTCTGGGCTCCCTGGAAAAAGGGTTTATAGCAGGTGTTACACCTGTGAAATATATAACAGACACAACATGAAATGGAAAAGCACTGTATGCAATATCTACCCAGGAAATTTATGGTTTGTAGGCTGCATTGTGTATAAAGATAGAGTTAGGGGAAAAAAAGCCTTACTGATCATTGGAAATTTGTGTCAGGAACACATGAGGAGCAAGCAGTGTGCTGGTGCACCTTTGGAATTGCAGCATCATCCAGCAATGTGCCACTCCACATACACTGCCTGTGGGTGCAGATCCATCTCTTTTTACAGGCGTAGAACTTGGCTCCTATGTGCTTCGTGGGATGGTCTGCGGCTCTGGCATCAGATGCGATAATGGAACACAGTCTCTCTTTGCCCAGTCTCTGCCATAAATAAGTTTTACCTTTTTTATACCTGCTAAGTTGTCTCTTTTCAAGGCTGAAAATCTTTCACCTCCAACAGGAGCTGTTCCAGACCTTAGATTAACCTTACAATTTTTTCTGAAGATTTAATAGTTCTCTGTTATTATAGGACCATGTGTGGATGGTCCAGAGATTTAGATAACTTGCTATGTGATTTGCTCTTTTTTTCTTTCCCAGTAATTTCTAATATTTTATTTGCCTTCTTTTCCATACTGAGCTGATCTGTGCATGTACTACCACCAGAACACCAAACCATGAACCCTGTGTGAACAGCAGTCAGTTCAAGTGCAGCATTTTGCCAAACCTGCACCTAAAACTTAGCAAGAAAATCAAAGTCCCTATCAACACAATAACAAGCCAGAAAGATACTGTTGTTTCTGGTTTGAAAATGAGTCAGAATTTGTCATGTCCATTCCTTTACTTTACCAGGAGATGGTGGCACAGGGCTCCTTTTCCTATAATCCCCAAAACTCGAGGCTCCATGCAGTTAACAATGTAGAAGAATCACACTGAAAGGTTGGCTTCTTGCAAGAATCTCACTCATAGCTGGTGTACTGAAATATTTGCATTTTACCAGTTGAATTTGCCCTATGGACCTTTTTCTCTTGGTCTTAAAGAGCCCTTCTTATGCAAATAACTTTTAGAATAACAAGTTCACCAGAATATAAAAGTTCTTATTTTGAAATGAAATTGTCTACCCAGAGAAACCTCTTGGTGTTAAATTAAATTTAAATTGATATCTTATGTTCTATATTTTTGTGATGCAAACATGGCCATAATCAAGCACTAGGAAAATCCTTTATATAGATATTTTGGAATTACCCTTAAAATTTATTGCTTCCAAAGCCAGATAGAAAGCATTAGGGCTAAACTGTGCAAAGTGCTACCATTTGTTGTTGTACAACAGATTAATATTGTTGGCCTCAGTGAAGAAGCAGAAGGAAGATCAACTAGCTGAATAAATATATTCAAAGAAATTAAATTTATTGCATGATTCTATTGCTCATTTCCCTTTTCTTAAACAAGTCTGACACTCTAATATTTTAGGATTTTGAGGATTCTGACAGATCAGAGATTGTGTAGCAACTCTCTTCCCAGCTTCAATGGAGGCAAAATACGAGGCTACGTGATTACCCTTAGCCTCTGCAGATCACAGCCTGGCAGGTCAGCACAATTCCATTTCCATCAATGACTTACATTATCATGGCTCCACAGGACACTTTGGGATCTAGGATGTACCTGCATGGGCTTTTGTCCGGTTTTCAGCTGTTTGGAGGGCCTGGAAGGGCCCGGAGTGGCCTTGGGGCAGCCCGCGTATCAAAGGACGAGAAGAGGCTTCAGTTCTTCTTTCGATCTCTATGTTTATTAATTGTTTATCTAAAAGATTTTCTTTCGGCCCGACAGAGATCTGCTCAGCAGCCAGCCATGAGCACACTGTCCTGCCCTCCGGACAGTCACCTATCTTTATACCCATAGTTACGTGTACAATATTTATCATTTTTCCCCAATACCTTTTATTCTTATTGTCCGGTGCACTTTCAGTAATGACCAATCCCAAAGTGCCACCATCACCACAGAAGATGGAGGAGAAGAAGAAGAAGAAGGACAGGACACGCCCCAATTCCTCCATCTTACTTCTCTAAACCCCCCTGTACATAAATCCTAAACCCTGTGTCTCACCCTCTAATTAACTAATCCCTTCACCATTCACCCCGGTGAAATCCTCCTATCCTCATACAGGTGTTGTCTCCCGTGTAGGATCAAAGTCCAGCCACCAGACACTTCTGGCAACATTCCAGGACTCCCGAGCCCCCCAAGGGTGGTCTCGGTGACTCGGCACCTCAGTCCTGAGGTGCTGAGATCCCACAGGCTTTCTGCCATGGTTCTGCACCACCTTTCCTAGCCTGCCAATCCAAGAGCGTACAGAGGTGCTGGAGCAGATCTGCTCCTGTTGGATGACTCTTCTCGGTCACCTTTGGTGCCACTGTGAACATGTCAGGGCTATGGCACACAGCACAATCACAGGCATGGGCATGAGGGGGTAATCTTTGGCTGGGCCACTGACACACAAAATGTCTTTAAATTTTACCTATAAGATTTACCAAGAGACACACCTCTCACTTGAAAGATAGAGGAATAAAAAATAAATTCTAGTAATCATCCTGTGAATATGTAAGTTATGGTATGGCTTTTTTGATGGCTAGAGAATCTGAATCTGCAAGAACAGCAAACCTAACAGCATTCATACGCATTTTAGAACCTATTACATCTTTCATCATCTCTGTGCACAGATATTTTCTCCTGCTATGAGGTTCTTTCCCGGCTGCAATCATCTCATGGTGACTATAACATGTAGGTTGGACTCAATAGTCCTGGGAGGTCTTTTCCAGCCTTAATGATTCTGTGATCTTTTTTTGTACTGATTTTTCATTTCAAACCTCTTCCTTCATCAGAGCATCTTCCCTGTGGTCTGTTTTTCCTACATGAAACATAGTAAACAATATAGTAACTTTTCCTTAATAAGATATTTGCTCCAGTCACACAGTCTTCTTCAGACCTTCCATATGAGAATCACATTGCTGTTAACAGTTTTCAAATTATGAAGAATGCATTCTTGCTTAGTAAAGTAATAAATCATAAGAGTTTTTTTCCAGATGATTTCTGGAAAAGAAACTGAATGCAACAAAAAATAGAGAAATAAAGACTGTATAAGTAAGGTTTATTCACTTGTGCTAAATTAATCTCCAGCATTAGAACTGAACTATACTTTCATCACTGAAATTCTTTTTTGCAAGAAACCACCAAAATAATTTGCAGTAACATCAGAGGATTTTGTGTAACCAAGATGTTAGTCATATCAAGGACATTTACATTAAATGGATGAATTATAGTTTTCTTTAAAATTGTTAGTCTGAGGAAAGTACAATTACCAAATTATTTTAGATGGATTCACTGTTATACCTGGGACTGGGAACTTAATGAAGGATATTTCCAGATCAGTTTTTGGTGGCTAACCGTTTAATGATATCATGAATGAATGATATCATATATATGCTGTGTTTAAATCTAATGGAAGCAGTCCCATGTGGGTAAGGGCAGATGTGCAGTACCCAGCCAGGAATGGGTAAGATTTGAAGGGTGTGTTACAGGACTCAGAGATACATAGCCCATGGTGGTCTTCATGCTTTTTTGCTCTTGATAATTTGCATTTGTTCTAACTCCCGCTGCAGTGAATGTTTAGAGTTTTCAAATGAAGCACACATTTAAGAATGTTTGTGTTTCTCTTGCACTTTTTCTGCGGTTGGAAATCCTAGTGCCTCTGTTCTTTGGAGACATTATTTGAACGCTGGATTAGGGATTAACTCTGTTTGAGGTTTTTTCCTACGTTCCAAACTACCAAGACTCATGTCAAAGATGAGTAGCTGCATTCTCAGAATCTCCACTCAAAACCTACCGTGCCTGGGAACTATCACAATCTGGTTTTAAGAGCTTAGTGATTCTCTGCTTGGAATTAGTACAAAGAAAATGCCTGCAGCTTTTGTTGCACTGAATCTACTGAAACATGTAGAATGGGGTTGGCTTGCAACCTGTCCAAATTCTCATTTCCTTGCAATAATGGCAGTGATCAGAGGCTGTGCAGATGACTGTGGGGAGAGGGTGGATGTGCTTGTTCAAAGCATTCCAGATACCAGGGCTGAGACTCAAATGGTATAGCTGGGAACAAGTCCAAAGTATTGGTAGCACCTGAACAGCAGAGTTTATGTGAGCAACTGGTGCTTCTGTACCTGCCCAAATGCTCTGTGCCCTTTGGCAGCACCTCTCCTTACTGCTGAAAGGAACACACATTGCAGCGGCCCTGCAGTTCCACTGCTTCGTGTTTTGTAACAACATTCTACATGGACTCTGCCATGTGGCAAACAAACAGTGTTACTGACAGAAGATATCCTGTCATCAAGCAGAGTCCCACTGGACCATAAACAAGGTCAGACAGAACAAACTTACGACTCCCACATGGCCGATAGGCTGCCAGGAGAAGTTTGGCACTCGGGGATGCTGGGGCACAGCTAGGCTGCCTTCCAGAGACCAGCCCTGTGGGTCTGTCTTTCCTCACAGGGGCTCTCAGCTGAGCTAAACTCTCTCTAGGTCCTTTTCCTCGTGACTTCCCATAAGTGTGTCAGATCACAGACCCACAGGAGTTGGATGTTTATGATAGGTGGTCACACGCTTCACTGTAAGCTGTATTATCCCCTTCTTCTAACTCTCACTGCAGGGTCAGGTGGATTAAGTTAAAGGCTACAACCTCTAGCTTATTCAGAAAATCTAGTGTTCTTTCAGGGCTTAGTTTGGATCCAACTGCCCCCATAGGCTGAGAGAAAGCATGAGTGGGAATTGTAGAGGAATAAAAACATCTCCAGATAAATGAGAGGCACCATAAAACACGTGTTTACCACAGATTAAATACACAGTCCCTAAATGAAAATTTTAGTTATTTATGTCTATCAGAACTCTTCCTTTTTTGTCTACCTTTAATAACACTAGAAGAGGGTTCCCTATCACATATTAAGACAAAAGAAAACTGCAAAGACAGATGATGCAAAGTAGACCAAGACAGATTTTCTTGGAATTAGGAAAAAATACTCCATCGCCCTTCACAAGCTTTCCAAAATTATCCAGTTCCTAAAGAATATTATCAAAACTGTGCTGGGAGTAACATCAGTGAGGTATGTTCAGTGGCCAGTCTCTATAGACGTTCATAGTGTGAACTGTAGGCATTTTTCTGCTTTTGGTGTATGTTTGGCACAAGATTTATTAGTTTACTGTTTAGTAAACTAATTTACTAGTTTACCCCTACACATCCCCTTTTTCCAGAGGGATTTAGGATCCTACCCTCAGTTGGTGCCACAATTCAGGTAAACCTGCTGATCTGGAGCATGAAGTTGCTCATCTGGAGGACAACTGTAGAGATGCCCCACAGCTTGGTAGGTAAGTCCCAAACCAGCATTCAGAGTTATCTATTCCATTTTATACTTTTGCTAGTAGCAGCCATTTTTCATAGACCAGTAGGGAAACAGCCAATACAGCTGCTGTCCTACCATCTCAAACCCAAAGGCCTGGGAGGTAGATGGGGAAGGAAGTTGCTCTGTGTGTGATTTCCTAAAGCTTTTGCTCTGTCCTAGCAATTATTGGATTTTTCCTAACTTCTTTCCCTTTAGCAACTGGCCAACAACCTGTTTTTCTGCCACCACACTCTGATAAAAATCTTGTGGCTTTGATAACAATCTCACCATCCTCCCTTCTAATCAGTCTTGATGCACAGATTTATCTGGATGGGATCTCACGGGAACTGCTCCCGGCTCCTGCTGGGTTTGTGTGGGCACTGCAGAGAGGCTGCCTCACACCACGGCAAGTTCTCATTGATCTTGCTCTGTAAAAGCTGCTCTTTGCACAGAGGCGTGGTCTCTGCCAGTCCCCTGAGTGATGCCATCTTACCTCATGAGGAGCAATAGCTCAGGGCTTCCACCGAGTTCTTGCCATTTGCAGCAAAGGGACTCACACAAGGCAGCAATCTCCAAGTCTCCCTGAGTCAGAATCACAGCTCCCCATACACCAACCCAATCCTACAAACAGCAGTGAGCCCCTGCAAAGCACCCCTGTGTAAGGTGGGCCAAGTTTGGGAGAACAGATCAGAAGGCCAGAGAGATGTCAGGGATGGGGAACTTGTTTGTTGTTTTGAGGCTTGCACCACCTTTGCAGTGCTCAAAACAGACTGCCAGGATCACTGTAGAAATGAGCAGTGTACATTCAGAAGACTCATCTTCCTAGGGACGGGGACTCAACTCCACTTGCAAAAAATGTATCCAGGGTCAATGTGCAATGGCATGAGAGCAGTGCAGCAGGATAGAAGCTGTCAAAGTCAGCCTCTCCTTGAGGCAGCAGCTGTGCAATGTGCCTCAAGGTTTGCTATGGAGTTTAGCCCCAGTGATCCACTGCAAGGGTGGGTGATCTACAGACCCACACCAGCAAGAAAGTGTTAAGGTATTTCTTGAAAACAGATTTTATCCAAATAGGCACGTAAAGAGAGAATGTGAAGAATCACAATTTCCATATGAGAAAAGCTGCACTCATTTAACAGCTTTCAGATAGATTTTACTGATATCTCAGTAAGAATGACTAAAGGTGTTTGTTGTTTTTAAGAGATTTATAGAATAGTAAAAGAGACTGGAGTAATTCCTTAAGTGACATATTTAAATTACATTGTATATTTTATTGATTATCCACAATTGATCATTTATTCATGAATGACATTTTTTCACAGACAATTCTTTGACAATTTATGCTATGCCTAATGTCACTGTCTCTTAAGAGTTTTTTGCTGACCTTGTGGAGTGCAAAGAGGCACTTGCAATAAGAGCTACATTAGAATAAGTCTATTGTTTCAGGGATTATTCTCTTTCTTTTTTGTCAATGATTTCTTAAGATGTCCTAGGCAAAGAGTTGGAACATGTGAGAAAGAACAGGTTGATTGAGGATAAACATCAGCCTAGGCAGCAAAGGTGATGTAAGGAGGAAAGGACTCTGCGGGGACCAGTTCAGGTGAATACTGGAGAAAACATAGTAGAATGACAAGAGTTGTTACATATTGGGATAAAACTTTTGATGAGTAATCCAGAACTGAAAGCAGGACAAAACTCCTTAGCAGAGATAATTAATTTTTAAATATAAGAGCGTACTTAAGAAAAAGTTATCTTCCGTGGAAAATTTGGGATATGCATTAATAAGTTGAATTGTTATGGTGGTTTGATCCTGGTTGAATGACAAATGCCCACTAAAGTAATACCATTACTCCTTTCCTCAACTGGGAAATGCAGAGCAAATAAAATGAAAGGTTCATGAGTCAGATGAGATATGGATAGGGAGAAATCACAAACTGATTACTGTCACAGGCAAAATAGACTTGGAGAAATTAACTAAATTTATTACCAATTAAAACCAGAGCAGGATAATGAGAAGTAAAACAAATCTTAGAAACACCTTTGTCTCAGCACAGGGAGACAAGCAATAAGGCTCATGGCCAGTTCATCTTGTGGTTCTGCTGCTGCTTCCTCCTCAGGGAGAGGAGCCTTTTCCCTGCTCCAGTGTGGGGTCCCTCACACAGCAGACAGTCCTCCACAAACTTCTCCAGCATGAGCCCTTCCCATGGACTACAGGTTTTTATGAACTGCTCCAGTGTGGTCCCTTCCACAGGATGCAGCACTTCAGGCCCAGGCTGGTCCAGTGTGGTCCCTTCCACAGGATGCAGTCCTTCAGGCTTCTCCATTGTGGTCTCTCCCACAGGATCCAGTCCTTCAGGCCCTGAGTGCTCGTTCGGGCTCTAGAGTGGGCTCCTCTCTCCATGGGTGTGCAGGTCCTGCCAGGAGCTTGCTCCAGTGTGGGCTTCCCATGGGGTCACAGCTTTCTTTTGGACATGCACCTAACCTGATTTGGCCTCCTCCTTAGGCTGTAGGTGAATCTCAGCTCTCCCTTGGACCTCCATGGGCTGCATGGTGACAGCCTGCTCACCCTGGGCTGTACCACAGCCTGCAGGTGGATCTTTGCTTTGGCACCTGAAGCACCTTCTTCCCTAGTTCTGCACTGACCTTGGTGTCTGGAGGATGATTTCCGTCATTTATTCTCACTCTGAACTCCTCTGGCCTCAATTACTTCTGCAAAATAATTTTATTCCCTTCTCAAATATGTCACCACAGAGGTGTTACTATCATTCTTGATTGGCTGAGCCTTCAGCAGCAGCAGATCCACCTTGGAGCTGACTGGCAGTGGCTCTGTCTGATACGGGGGAAACTTGTGGCAGCTGCTGAGTGAAGCCACCCCTACAGGCCCCCCCCACAGGCCTCCCACAGGCCCCCACTACCAAAACCTTACCATGCAAACCCAATACAACTATTCAGCTGGGGAAAATGTTACATTTAAAAAGTGTCACTTGATGGTGATTTTTTACAATGTTTTTTCCTTACTAATTTATTTGAAAATTTCTTATTTACTTCTGAATATCCCTCAATCAGACACTAGTTAGCAGCGCTACCTAGCCCAAAACTGCAAGTGCTGTAGCCATTATAACCCATATCCAGTATCACTGTGCCAAATAACTCAGCTATTACTCCTTAGTAGGATCAACAATTTTCCCCATGAAAAGTGTGATGCCAGTTTGTTTGTCAGAGATCAAAATAAGGAAGGGCCTGTTGAATTTGATGGTACGAGAAGTAAACGAAACTCTGGTAAAGATGATGGCAGTGGCTCCTGCAGCTTCAGTTCCAGCCTCATCAACTTCAAGCAAGGCCTTGTGAATTGCCTGCACAGAATAGGAGAAAACACTGTGGTTTATATATGGGACAGGAAGCAGGAGTAAAATAAATTCTCTTCTTATGGAACATTTAGGAGAAGAAAGGGGTAATAATCCAGTAGATTAAATTTTATTGTATGATAAATCTCCAACAGTTTGAAACAGGAGTATTTTAAATGCCAGGACTGAGCAAGGAGGGCTAAAAATTGGCATGGACACACTGAAATGCATTGTCAACAGTGCTGAGTAGAGTGGGATAAAAATACTCCATGTACAAGCTAGTTTAATTTCTTAGATGGTTTGGACTTCTACTAGCAACACTTTCTCTTATTTCAAGATTAACTAAAACCTGATATTTAAATGGTAATATGGGGCAGTATTTGGCATTTTTAGCATTAAATCATAGCTCAAACTGTCACAGTCAAATTCTGCTACTGCAAACTGGAGATTTCCTGAAAACCTTGGGAATATTAAAAATTGAGATATTAATCAACACAAATATCATGATGAATTCCTCATTTGTAGTTTACAAATGACACAACTTCATGTAAACTCTTATATTCCAGTGCAAAGAAGTTATTTAAAGTGTTGCCCAATATCTCTATGTATTTAATATCCAGCTTTTTAATAACAGCATTAAGGTAATACAAAAGTGAACTGGCAGATTCTTTCTGTAAAAAAGCACAATTACTGAGCTAGCCCCTACATGTCATTGTAAGTTTTACTTACAACTTCAGTAATATAAAGAGGGAAATAAAGTCTTTAAAAATCCCAGACACAACTGATCAAATCAGCCAACCACCATCCCATCACCAGCTCTGTCTACTTACTTGTGAAACCTGGAGATTGTGGTTGCCACTAATTCCAGACAGATCAGCATTACCTGAGAACACTTCAGTAATGCCCATTTGCTCAAACAGGGTTTTAACATCGTAAGACCCACTAACAGAAAACTTTGGCAACTGCAGATTTAATCTCCTGTTGATCAAAGAAAAGAAAAGAGCAGTGAGCCCTTGCAGCCTCTTTACAGCCAGCTGGGTGTATGCAACTCGGCAACACTTGAAAGCATTCTTTTGATTGCGCATTTGTTTGATGGTAGTCTTTGTATTCCTTGAGCAATTTTGGCTTCCTGAGAGATGCACCATCTTCTTGAATTTACACTGTCTATGTGATTTTGGGAAAATAACCAAATTTATTCATTGTCTCTCTTTCATCCCAGTGCCACATGAGCAGCTAGTAGAGTTTTTGGCTAAAGAGTTAAGAGAGTAAGCAGACAGTAGTCTGCTGGACAGTGGAAAGCCTAAAGTAAGGGAAAAGGAGGATAAAATCTAGGACATATTCGCTATGGCATAGGAATATGAATTGTGTTAACACCACTAAAGAAGAGGTAAGGAGTCAAAACGTAGCCAAGCAAGTTTTGAGGCATCTGTTACAATGCTGTGTCCCCTTCTGTCAGGTCACAGAGCCTGCAGTTTCTTAGTGATTGTGCCCTGCTCTGACTCTTTTGGGGAATTGCTTGAAACGTCCCTTTATGAAATCAGGACCTTATATCCAGTGGGAGGTGATCTGAAATTGGCATTTTCCCTTGAAAAGAGTGATGTGTGCTCAAATGTAGCAATCCATATTCTAAGAGTTACCTGGTCACAAGTTTGCTGTCCCATTTACAAACCGTTTCCTTGGAGAGAGCATCTTCCACTTGCTTCATCTTTCCATCATCAGGCAGAATAAGCAATGCTCGTGCAGTGCCCTGGTAAGGAAGCTCTACCACCACACAGGAGAGCTCCTGGTCATAGTAAACGTTTGAGATACCATCATGCTGCATCATGTTGACTCTAACAGATGCATTTGGGTTCACAAAAAAATCATCCTCATGTGTGCGCAAAGGATCGAAAAACGTTTCCCAGGCAGCTAATGGGGAAAAAGAGATGTTGTTGCACTCAAAGATCATGAAGAATGGCTCATTTAAATTAGACCAGCTTTAATGTAGGATACTGGAGGTATATTGATGGGAGAAGAGGCTCTCTAAATCACTTCAACCTCCTCCATAACACCCAATAAAGCATTCTAACTGTGCAGTAAGCTCATCATATTTTGTGTGCACATGCAATGTCTTGCTGAAGAACAACCAAAGGCTGATGACCAGTTGAGAGTCCTTCTTTGACTGTAAGCCTGTGTAATGCCTTTCATGCCATTTAAAAACAATCAAGCATTCAGTCATAGGCCCTTCTCATGGCTTTTCTGTTAGGCTGTACCCTATGCAAGCTGACTGCACTCTGCATGGTGTAGAATTCATCAGTAGTTAGAGTCCTAACATTTGAGCAAGGCTCCAGATGCACAGGCCCTCAAAATATTATGTCCCAGTTTTTCATGCAGAGCACCTAGTAGATCTACCATAAAACTGGGGTCCCTGTGCAAGGATGTCAGTCCACCAAGTCTGACTGGCATGTACATCTTTAGTCATTATGGCCTCAAACAGTGAGACTATGTGTATCCTTGTCTATGAGGCATCCACTAGGGTGGAACTTTTCTGTCCATAGCTTTCAAGCAAATTAAATCAAAACAAAGAAATCAGTATGTCTCAACAATCAGATATTCTGCTTTTGGCCAGATCTAATCTTTACTTGAAAGGTCCTGCACAGTTTAGCTCTTTTCTAAATTGTCACTCTGGTAATAAATCATCATAAGTTCCCTAAAATTGTTTTTTTGTATCAAAACTATCTATTGAAATATATGTTAATCATCTTACCTTTAAAGTAAATATAATTAACAAGAACCAGTACAGTACTTGGATCAAGATGACCAACTAATTCAGGAATTTTCCCCTTAGTTTTCTCTTCTACATATTTATTGATTTGCTTTGTAGCTTCTTCTGGTTTATGAAAATCACTGGAGAAAACATCTGCATCATAAAATTTTTTGGTGTTTTGTAGGAACAACTCCTGTGGTTCATACCCAGTCGCTGTGAAAAGGGCATTCCCTATATTTAATGTGATGTTAACATCAGCACAGTTCAGTACTGACAAAACTTTGTGAAAACTTTCATGTACATCATTTATGCGAGTTTCAGTGAGGTCATCAAAGCCCAGTCCTTCAAAAATCTGAGAGAGAGTCGTTGATTTAGCACCAACAGCCAGCATGGCAAAGGCAGTGGAGATGCTCATAGGAGAAAAGAACACATTTTTATCAGCTTCTTTTGATGAAACCTGCTTGTAAAATCTAAATACAAAATCTGCATGGTTAGAGCCTTTCTTGTCACAGCTATATGTTAATAAATTTTCTCTTCCATCTTGCAGATTAGTATTGTTGACTTCATGGCAAATGTCTTCAGGGCAGCAATGGGTTACAGCACAAAGAGCAGCAAGGAGTAAACACAGGCACTGGGGAAACTTCATCTTCTTTTCAAATTGTTCTGTCACAAAATAAACAGTCATTAAACAGTCAGATGCTAATGATGTGCTTGGTAGTAAGAAATAATCAATAGTTTGTTAGCACAAATGTTGCATAGTTCAACTGTAAATATCTATGTACATAGCAAGCTTAAAGTTTTCATGGGCACAATGTCAAATTTATGTAACAAATTCTAATAAATTATAGACTAAAATGTCAGGTATAAGAAATTCATAATACTCCATTGTAACTGCTCTGAAAAAGCAGTACTTTTTTCCATTGGCAATGAAAATATAAAGCTACAGTCTGTAATAATCTTTGTTCACAATGACATTATCTTCCCAAAACACTGTCTTCTATAGGGTACATCTAGATATGCAAGTTATTACAAGGTAAGGCAGGGTGTGGGTTTCAAAGACATCAAATATTCCACAGCACCTGCCCAAAAGCAATTTGATATATGTAAGGAAATGTGACGCAGCTCACTACTCACTGGGACTGAGGAAATTCCCTCACTTTCCTCATGGACAGAGAGCTGTCATGGACTATCCTGTGCTTGTTAAATCACACCCCTGTTTACTTCATGGCTACTTGCTCACATGGCCAGTTACTGGCCAAAACTGATAAGTGATGGAAGAAAGTGAACTACATGAACTCCAAAGCAAAAGCCTGGAGCATCCTGTGCCATGACAGCAGTGCACAGAGAGGTGGGCACAATGACATGAGCAAGCAGCAGGTTTGTGTCAGATAATGAGGTGCATGTTGGGAATGAAGAAATCTTCCTTTTGGGGGAGCTGCGACAAGTGTTTGTGACTTCTTACATGGTGGTGTGCCCCTCACCATGGGTTAACCTGCATGGGATGTGGGAAGGACCTGGGTCAAAGAGGGAGAGAAGCAATCATCCCATTTGGACACCAAACGACACAGATTAATTCCCTTGGAGATTACAAGTTTTTTCATTATTCTTGTTCTCCTAAAGCTGACATGATATACTTCACATGAGCCACCTGCTCTCCACATGAGCTGGAACAAATCTCTGGTTTACTGAATTCAGTTCCCTGCAGTTCTAGGGAGGCATCTCATATAAACCCTCTTCATAACTGTAACAAGCTGTCAATGAAATAAGCTTTTTGTCCTCACATATTCAGCATGAAAACATTTCTAGAACTTTTCTACTGTCATGGGTTGTCTTCTGATTTCCAGCAAATATAGCCTATTTATATATTTTTTCTTTCAGGAGTATATTTTCCCATGTCTGTGGTAAAGTTCTCTTGGTTCTACATTCATTCCTAGATGTGAAAGATGACTGTATATACTATCTAAAGATTTAGAGTTTCTGATGGCAGCCCAAGTTCAAGGATTCTTGGTGATTAACCAGTTGTTTTATTTTTGTATTGATAGTATTTCTTTTTTTTTTTTTTTTCATAGCAAACATAAAGATAGCTGTGTGTTCTCATATTTGCTAGGATCTGAGTGTACTGGGTCTGCCCAAGATCAGCCAGGGCCCACTGCAGTGACCCACAATAACAAGGGGTAACACTAGATTTGAATTTCCTTAAAACAAAAGATGGAGTATGGCCTAGGTTGGAATGTGATAAAACTATTTGCAGATAACTTTTAAACAGAACTCTGCCTCTTTTTCATAGTAAAAAAAAAATAAAATAAAATAAAAAGGCAAAACCCAAACAACTCCTATGTACTGTGGAAAAAAGAAGAAATAATATAGTAGGAAATGTGTTTCAAATGTATTTAATGTTAAACATGTCATAGTCTGTTTTTCTCTAGTTATTTGAGATATTAGACACTTAAGTGAGAAAGAAAAAAATAATTTTACTTCCTGTGTCCATATTGAGCTTAGCCTAAATTTTAAAGAATTTCTGAAGCAAAGAGTATGGTTCGGGATTTTTTTTTTCTGCAGCAAACTTATATTAGGCATGCTTTTAACTTCTGCTGTAACAGATCAGTTAAAATCTTCTCCTGGTATCATAACTTTCTACAGAAATCTAGAAGAAGTATTTCTATCAAAAGCTTGAAAGCACTGAATATTTTCATCAAGTTTTCCTCACATACTTTTCCTTTCAGAAATGAAAAACATGTTAATTTCAAAATTTTGAGATTAGAAGATTTCTGACACCAATATTTTTGTTGACATTTCAAAGCTGAAGAAATTGTCAAGGCTTTGTTAAATCCGGAAATACTTTTAATGCAAATTAGAAAAGAATTCTCTTCCAGACCACATATTAGTTTGTCTATGGGAGGAAAAGGGGCAATTAAATTTAAATTGTGGCCTTCCACCTACCCCCTACAATCACCCCAGTCTTAATTAGAGAGCCTGGCCTTAGCAATTCAATTGTTGCTTTATAAATTAAGTCACCAGAAGAGTTTTTAAATTGGACTTGGTTGTTCAGTCACTAGTGGGATTATACTAATTTTGAGTCACTGTGAAGGCTGTTTCCAACCTGAAAGGTGATTACATCAGTATTCTCTTTTAACAAGTACTTAATAAGTCACCATGACTTCAAAGGGTTTTTTTAGTTTGATTTCAGTCTAAGCATATTTCCCCAGAACAGCAGGTCCCACTGGTCCCTTGCACATCTGCTTGGTTAATATTTCATTGCAACATCCACACAGAACCAAATCACAACAGAGAAATGAAATTAACCTAATATTAAAATTCCACTGACTACAGAAAGCATCATCTCCAACTCTCTAAAAACAAAAATGTGTGTGTAGTACTTACAAAATCAGAAGCCCCGTTGCATTCAGCTGACCATGCTGTTCCCCACACTGTTACTTATACTGCTTCATCATCTTCTGCTTAATTAGAGATGTTAAACATTACACAGACCCGATAAAAATTAGAGCCAACCAAAATAAAGGAGGAAACAAAGCAAATATTGATGGAACAGGGTTCGCAAGGACCATCTCTGTTGTTCAGCCAAAGAAGTTGACAATCTTCAGCCTTTTCAATAGCAGCTGTGACATCCTCTCTGCTGCCTCTGACCATGTGGAGGAGCTTAAGTGCAAATGTGTGATCAGGACCCTACTGGGAAGCAGGAGGTTGTGCCTGGAATCACTAGAAACAGGCGCTAACTCTTGGTGCCAGAAGTCAGACCTTCTGTGTTGCGATGAAGCACACATGGAGCTGACAGCCACGTATCAATCAGGTTGGTGCTCTTCCAAAATCTACCCTGAGACAGATCTCCTGCATGATCCTCAGCCTGTATATGGATGTCAAAGTAATTGCCTGTACCTTCTCACTCTGTAGCTTAATACCACTGAGGGGGTATGTGATAGACAGGTTTCCATGATAGATGTCCCACCCTGGCTGATGTGGTCCCTTCATCTTTCTCAGTTCTGGGTGCATCTCAGTTCCTGCCTTGGGCAGGAATGGTGGGAATACAAGGATCAGGCTGTTTACTCCCACATGTTGGAGTACTGCGTGTGCTCACCCACTTCTCATTCTCCTTACCCTCTCACACAGTTTTAAATTGTTCAAATGAAAACAAGTGTTGTTTGTTTCTATTACCTTTTCCCAACAGGACTGAAATGTTGATGGATTAGGATGACTGAATTTTTCCAGCTAACAATAAAGACCATGATTGAGTGGTGACATAAAATACATTTCCCCATTTGTGATGACTCTTTTCTTTGTACTTGTTTATTCACATGTGTAATTTTGTTGTTACAAACATAGATAAACATGGAGACAGAACATAGATAAACACTGTCTGGACACTCCCCTTCTTTGTTTTCCTCTATATTTCTTCCACTCTCCCCCTCCCCCTTCCTTTTTTACTTGCTCCTTCTAACTCTGGCTGTAAAGATCACAAACACAGAGATTATTTTAGTCATCAAAGCCCAAGTGAATAACAGGTCATGGTGGTCAAGGACGAACTGTGTTACAAAATGGTTATAAGCCTCTTGTTTTCTCTTTCATTTGTGATGCCTTGTAATTACTGTTTTGTTTTTAATAATGTTAAGCTAAACTTTAACAAGGCATTTCCTTACCATTTCATTATAGCAGCAGAAATAAGGTACTACAGCAGCTTGAAACTAAAACAATGAGCAGAGAGACGCAGGCATGCCAGGTGTAGCACACACTGCCCTGAGCCATCACAGTCCCACCTCCCTGCTGACCACAGTTTCAACTCCAAGTCATGAAACCATGTTAACCAGCTTCATACTGATCATTTATCTAATGAACTGGATCTTTTGCTCTACTATTTATTTTTTATAGGAATAAAAGTACAGAACATGGAAATAACAAAATGGATGTGTTTTATTCCTTCTGATAATTAAAACCACGTCAGTGTCTGCATTGCTTGAGTCCATGTTACTGCTCTATAGTTCATGTAGGTCAGTTTCTACACCACACCCCAGCTCACATTTTGATGTCTTTAGGAGAAATAGAGCCATATATTCATTTCATGCATTTGCTAATACCTTGAAACATCTTCAAGACAGTTTGTTTTGTTTTGAATTGAGCATTCCAGATCAGGTTTAAAGAGTTCTTAATTAACCATTGTTGCGGTGTGATGTCATAACTGGTATATTCAATGACAAGAGAACCATCCAACTTGTCCAATATTCTTGTTTTGCTTCTATACCTTAGGTAAGGAAATTAGAGTTTTGTGTCAATTTAGCAACAATAAAACTCTTCTGGGATTATGGCTCACAAATACACAAGTCACTTCAAATATCAAAAAAATTTCTATCTCTAAATCTGTTATGTTGTAACTTAAACAAAGACTTTTAGTGTAAAAAATACAGACCACAAGCACAAGCATGTAGAAATAATGAAAAATCAGTCTTCTTTTGAGAGAAGACTGACAAAGCAGCAATATGAAGGAAATGGAGTATGGAACTAGGAAGGAACTGGAAGGAACCTTCCCCTCCATTTCCTTGCTGATTGCCTTGAATTATGTTATAGTCTTGGGGAAGGAACGGGCACCCAGAGCGCAGGAAAATTGCTAAGATTGGAGGTGTATGCATGTCTGGTGAACTGTGTTTTTTCTAGTCTGGATGAGGTATATAATGAAGAGTAAAGGCCCAATCTGCACATAGTGGTCATGCCATGTTTTCAGTACTTCTTAGAGAATCTCCTCTACTGTACTGCCAGAAAGACAAAATTCAGTAGTTTAGAAAGGGACTGTGAAATTAGGATGACATATAGTCTATATATAGTGAGGAAAATTTGCACAAGGAGGGATAAGTTCTGCTCACAGAACTTTTTTTTCATTTGAATTAGCATCATTCATATCAACTAAGTAAAGGGATGAGAATTTAAAAAAAAATTACCAATGGCAATGACCAATAGTGAACACTCATCATAATTTTTCAGTTGGCAAACCAATTTCAGTTGCAAATTATACACTAAAATGTAACAGGTTTGCTACATGTATGGTGCACCAGTAACAAATGAACACCTATTGCTGCTTGAGTGAGTGCAGGTTAGTGGGTATGACACAGCAACCATAATCTCCTATAAAAGGGGCGGGAGAGTAGGCAAATTGCTCTAACATTAGAAACCTTTATTTAGGCCCCAGAATCTTTCAAAAGAAGACTGATTTTTCATTATTTCTACATGTAACAGCTTTACCGTGGATTTTCTTTTCAGACCTCAAAGAAGGTACCTTATTTCTGTAACACTAATATTAGTTGTGACAGAGCTACCAAAATTTTAATATCTGGGTGATTTCCATCTAGGATATTGTGAAAGAATAGTATGCATTCTGTTTTCTGTTCTTTCTAACCACCAAAATAGATGACAAAATAATCTTATTGACCATAAAGATCTCCAGTAATGTCTTTCATTGGCCAAGTACTGTGCAGGATGGATTACTGTACTGGAACTGGATACAGGATGGATACTGTACTGGAATGATTTCAGATGGGGATGGACCACCTGATGAGAGAACCATTGGACTGAAAATTCAGGATAGATGACTATCTCAGTTAGGCTGCTCAGTTTTGGCCTTGGGAACATCACTAACACTAGTAGGCTTCAGTTTTCTCACTTTAAGATAAAAATGACACATCTAACCTACTCACTGAGATTAGATGATGTGAAAATAAAAAATTACTTTCAAAGGTCTTGAGCATTACTTTAGTTCTTTATTGAGTTTAATGAAGACAGGATCATTTTTATCAGTTTTATTCCATGACACATTCCTTGGTAACAGTGATACAAAATTTGAAAAATCTGTGGTCTGCAGGATACATCTTTGTACAGCTTCAAAGTGAAACTTGAAAATTTCCTTGAAAGCAAGCTTCCATGAAAAGTCTTCTGGGCTTCACAGAAAGTGTCTTCTTTCCTGTAAGCTTAGCATTTGTATTCAAGGGGTGGTAGTTCTGAGGTATATTACAGCATGGGGATGGGTGATTAAGGACACCCAAGTATTGCAAGTAGTGCCCCTGTATGCACCCCATGACACAGCACAAATCAATCCTTTTACCAGGTAATTTTCTTTCATGTCTAGAAAATGCAAATATCTATTGCCAGCACCTACAGCATAAGAGCCATATACAGGAAAATAGAGAAGGATAAGACCTTTGCACTTGCTGATTTTTTTTTTCTTTCAGTTTGAACCAAGCATCATGCCAGCATTGATTATTTCACCTGAACCTCTTCATCTATTGCCCATCCAGTACTGTGCTTTTAAAATCGTATTGTTTACCTGTGGTAAGGCAGCTAACTCCTGCTCTGACTATGTAAGCTAGGAGAGGAAGGATGGTCAGTACATACACTCAGAGGAAGGATGGTCACTATAGCTCAGTGGGTAGCTATGAGCAGTCAAGAAGCTGTCTCTGTAATGTGAACCTGTGACTGAGCTGGGAAGGGAAGCAGAAACTCCCAAGTCCCAGCCCAATGCTTTGTAACTACTGGTCTCTCCTTCTTTCCTAATAATGTTCTTGCGTTAAAGAAAGAAAGGAATTAATCAATTAATTATGGGTTTCCAACAGCAATAGAGTACTTAAAATTTTAATAAATGTGTGTCTATACAACATGAAAATACACTTAACAAGAACCATCCCAATGAGTAATTCAAGACTTAAGCAACTAACATAATTCTGACAGCCTTCATTAAAAAGTTCTTCTTCACCTTCCCATTTGGTCCATTGACCCTGCTATCTGGGACCATCTGAACTGCTTTCTTTACCTCCTGTGGACTCCTGAGTGATACTGAATCAAATATCTACCTTTAATCACACAGCTGATCAAGTAAAGTTGGTCAAAGTGGATTGAAGTAAACAGTAATGACATTATTCTGTGACTCAGAAGCTCAGTTGTCCAAGCACACCATATGGATTTTGGCTAATTCTCAAAGAAAGGACACAGAAAGTGGTCTTGCAAGCCAGAGCAAATTTACCTTTTTTATTACACCTTGTCAGAACAGCTCTGTTGAAAATGAGGGTACAAACACAGGAGTGCACCAGGGAACAAGTGCTGAGGGGAGGCAGGTTTCAATTCTATTTTGAATGGATATAGAGTAGATTAAATTTTGCTGCGGCCACTGCTTTTAACCATGCTGGGAGAAGATCTAGACCAACACCATATAGCTGTTAAAAATCCTGCTCTAGATCAATATGCAGACAAATTAAACAAAGCCATTTTTTTTCTATATAAAAACTATTACACAAGCATCTCAAATCTTACTTTTTACAGCAAAACTGTTGGAACTGTGACAAAACTTCGCTAATCCAAACTCGACAATACCCTGTCTAGTGTTGTCTCCTACATGCTGATATCTCCTCTGACATTCTTTTCTTGCCTTTCCTCACATCACACACAGTCACTTGCAGACCACTCTCATCTTGGCACACCATTCCTCTACCCCTGTTTCCTCCATTTTCTTGGAGAGCAATGGCAAAGAGAGCCTGTTGAAGATTATAGAAGAAGTCATTCCCAGTAAGACCCTTCCTTGAAACTTAACCTCTGGGGATGAGGGAGAGGCCAGACTGATTTTCACAGAATACCCAGGTGTCTTTTTGGATGGAGCAGCACAGCCTTATGTCACTTCTAGGGCTGGGGTCAGCAAGAATGGGGCTCAGCCGTAGAGAGCAAAAAGGTTAATCAGGTCACAAAAACTTCTAGGTGACGATGTCCTGCTCTTAGGTTCATTGATCAGCCAGTGAGAGTATTTTATTTTTCTTGATGATGCAATGTTTTTAAATTAATGCCTTTGGTAGAACTTAGGTGGGTGGGGATTATGAAAACCAGTTTGAACCGGTCTTTGGCCTTTGTGAATGCTCCGACTCTCATACTAATGATGATTGAATTAATCTCTTAACAAACACGTTTGTTTTTCTAATTCGCCTCCACACACTTAATTACTATAGCTCCAAACCCAACACCCAAATATTACAGCACAGATGGCACTTAGTCTTCCCTGATCTCCGGAAATCTCTCAGCAATCAGGATCTTTCCTGAAGTAATTTCTGAAGCACAGTGAATAGGGTTTCCTCACCAGAAACAGAATCCTGGAAGCCAAGACTATGTCTAAGAGGATTCATTGTCTACAAAAGAAGATATTTTTTACCAGCATGTTCTAAATATATTTATTTTCACAGTTTAGTGTAAAAGTAATTATTTTTATTTCTGCTGTATAGCATTCAGCGGCCAGCCAAAGCTGAGAAGTCCCTAAATCCTTTGATCTGGAGGCCCCAGCTTATATCTGATGGTAGTAGGGTTATACCCAAGCTATAACTTCAGTGTTCTATTACTTATAACTACTTCAAAAATGCTCAACATTTTTCCCACACTTGAGAAAATTTCCTAGATTGCACAAGTGTCCAGATTCTTCCTGTAGCCTTTAATGTTCCACTCAAAAATCCTTTCTCAGAAAAACTTATTTGAAGCTGTCTGAAAAAGAAGTTCCCTGTAAGAAAGCAGAGTCAAAGAAACCTTCACATTTTCTTGAATATTTGACTTTGTCAACATTTTGAAAGAGAAATTATGAAAATATTCCATGCTAATTTTTATTTTATAAGATAATATGAAGTGAGTGATTTTTCTATTATTTAACAATAAAATGGAAAACAAAATTCAAAATAATTTTAGGAAATTTGCTGAGAATTATAATTTTTGTCACAATTTGTAAAAAAATAATTGTATTGAAATTTCTCTTGGGAGAGAAAGGTAATTTATTTCATATGAAGATAATAAAAGTAAGGGACTATGAACATTATTTAAAGGCAGTCATAGAAAAGTCTGACTGGAAAGAAAACAATTGTTTACAGGAAAGTTTGTATCATGCACTCAGTTCTTCAATTCAGGATGGAAAATCCTCTGCATCAGTTGAAGAGGACCTGAGGAATGAGGATGTCCTTATTTTGCCACTCATAATTTCATTCTCATTTGCCTTTTTTCATGAACTAAAACCAGATTTATCATATACTCTAAGGAAATAGATGCTGAGGAAAAATGGTTTAGAACTGGTATACTGAGAGCTAATTCACATTAATAAATAAATTTTATTCAAGTTTGCTTTGAATCTGATGGGAAAAAAATATTACTAATGAGATATTCCCATTTTAAAAATGTATATAAATACAATTGATAGAGAAATATAAGAAAAAAACCCAAAAGCATTAAAAAAGAGCTATCAGATCTGGTTAGAATCTTTGTGAAGGTTCACTGGTAAATAGCAAGGCATTAATTTGATTGTAAGTATAATTAATGGTGCAAAAAGAACAAAACTGCAAATATGAAGGCAAATATAAATTCACCTCCTTCAACCTTTCAAAGTGATAAAAAGACCCTTTTAAAGTCTCAGAAAAACCCACACTTTTTCACTTTTTTCTTCTTTTTTTTCCTTTTTTTTTTTTTTTGGTAGTGAATGCTTCTAAAGTACTGAGTCATATAATTTGGCTTCGATTTTTAGACATTTCCTACTGATAGAAGTGTTGCTGTTAATTGAGGAAATAAAAGTGCCCTGAGAGGTCTTGGACAGCCTTGGGCGCAGCAAGAGGAAATGAGCTCTTAGGCTTTGGCAGTAAATAGTGGCTACACATACACAGTAGAATACATATATAGGGTACACAAATACACATGCTTTCTCTCTTTCCCTTTCTTCACATCTCATACTGCTTAATTTCCTTTTTCCCTGTCACTGAGCATAGAAATGACACATTCAGTGGCCTATCCAGCATCACTGCAAAATCTCTGTCCTGAGGGGCAATGAGTAACCTGAGACCACCATGCAAAGTATAAAACAAGGGCTTTTCCCTTTGTGTTCTTTGCCTTGTATTTAGTGATTCTCCTCTGATCAGCAGGCCACTGAGTACTGTGATATCCTTCCCATTGGACAAGGTGAAACCACCAGAAAAATGTGTAATGTCACAATATATTAAAGTCCCATGTGATCTCTAACTTCTCTGAATAATGCATGCCTGAACTCTGCTTGTAAAAGGTATTTCCTCCCTACTACTTTATGGTTAATTTAGGTCCTGCCCTCAGGAATTTTGTAAGTTTTCAGAAGTACGTGGCATATACCAACCAAACCATTACAAAATGTGGACATACCAGCTCTTCAAAGAATTCTCTGGCAAAGAGTACTGGCTACTGCTGTAAAAGACAATAAAATGTTTCTATAAATACATTAGCAGTAAGAAGCCAAAGAGAACCTCCACCCTTTATTGGAGGCAAGAAGGAAGATTGTGACAATGGATGAGGAAGACCCTGAGATTCTCAGTGCCTTCTTTGCCTCAGTTGTTAATAAAAAGGCCAATTGTTCACAGGGTACCCAGACACCTGAGCTGCAAGACAGACACAGGGGGAAGGATGAAAACCTCATAAACCAAGGGGTAATGGTCAGTAACCTCTTGCACCACTTAGACACACACAAGGGTACTGAGGGAGCTGATGGAAGAGCTCACCAAACCACTTTCAATCCTTTATCAGCAGTTCTGGCTCACCAGGGAGGTCCCAGATAAATGGAGGTTGGCAAATGGGCTGCCCATCTACAGGAAAGGCCAGAAGGAGGATCTGGGGCATTACAGAACACAGCCTGACCTCAGTGCCAGGGAAGGTTATGGAGCAGATCATCGTGAGTGCTATGACACAGCATGCAGAGGACAACTGGGTGATCAGGCCCAGCCAGCACAGGTTTATGAAAGGCAGGTGCTACTTGTACTGACCTGACCTCCTTCTCTGACAAGGTGACCAGCTGAGTGAGGGAATGAGGAATGGCTGTGGATGTTGTGTACCTGGACTTTAGTAAAGCCTTTGATACTGTCTCTCAAAGCATCCAGCCAAAACAACCACCTGAAATACTACAGGCCTGGTGCAAAAGGAGCTGGGGGTGCCCTCTGACAGCAGCTGAACAGAAGCCAGCTGTGCCCAGGGGGCCAAGAAGGCCAATGCCATCCTGGCCTGTGCCAGCCATGGTGTGGCCAGCAGGAGCAGGGCAGGGATTGTTCCCCTGTAGCCGGCACTGGTGAGGCCACACCTCAAATGCTGTGTTCATGACAAGAAAGACTTGCTTGAGTCTTTGCTGGAGAAAGTCCAGAGAAGGGAAGAGAGCTAGAGAAGGGTCCAGATAGTCATATGAAGAGTGGCTCAGGGAGATGAAGTTTTTTAGCCTGGAGAAAAGAAGGCTGAAAGGGGGACCTTGTCACTCTCTACAACTCTCTGAAGGGAGGAAGGAAGGCGTAGTCAGGTGGGGGCCAGTTTCTTATGCCAAGTTGCAAGTGATAGAAGAAGAAACATGGCTTCAAGATGTGCTGGGGAGGGGCTTCGAGTGGGAAGGTGGGGCAGGAGGTGGTTAAATTGAGTACTAGGAAACAATTCTTCATGGAAAGGGTTGTTAAATATGGGAACAGGCCACCCAGGGAAGTGGTTGAGTCACCACCCCTGGTGGAATTTTGAAGATGTGGGGATGTAGACAGGGTGGGACTTGACTATTCTGGATTAAAGGCTAGAGTTGATCTTAAGGGCTGATCTTCCAACCTAGATTCTATGTTTCTATGACAGTCATGTTTATTATTCAATATTTTGTCATACTTATTCCTAGAACTACAAATTCTGCAGTTTCAAAAAACTGGAAGTTGGTCTAACTAGTCTGCACTCAAGATGCTTGCATCTTTTTGAAAAAATTGAATGTCACATTTCTCACTTCCTTTTAGGGTGGTATGGAGACAGTTTAACCGACAGTTGCACCAGTGTGGAAAGCTTAACATTTTTCTTCTTGAGACAGCTAAAAGCTCTTGCATGTATACTAAATAATCAGGGTAATTTGTTGTTACTTGCTCTTTGACTACTTTTTCCCCCCCTGAATACTATTCTATTGTACAACTTGGAATAGTGGTTTAAGCTCAGCCACTGCAAAGGAAACCCATGTGCAATAGACTGAGCTTTTCTGTTTTGCCACTGCCCCCTTGAACACTTACACTTTGAACATCTATTGGTCCCTCAGGCTCTTTGAAATTATTTATTTTAAAAAGAGTATATTATTTTGTTACATTTCCCTCAAAGTTCTCCTTGTCCTTTCTTGTTACAATTTTAATGTTGTGGAATTGTTCTTTTTGGCAAGGGGACATTCCCTGAGCTGATAATTACTTCAATTTCTGAAATTTTTCTTCTTAATTACAGTTTAGCTTTCTGTGTGAATATACTTCCCCCCCCCCTTTTAAAGTTGGAGTTTCTTGGATTTACTTCCAAATGCATTGCTGTACATTTTTACAGGAATGAAAGCCACAAGATCTGGTTTTGTCAGAGAACTATCTGTCACCTAGGAAAATCTGCAGTACCTTTAGATTGATGTAGATAACAAATATGTGTAAGCATCTGAAGAAAGCATCCTGTCAAGATTTGCTATGAATGCCCTGATGTAGGCAAGTTTACTACACCTAATTTTGTGTTTGGGAAACACTAAATTTATGTTTTCTTATTGCCTTATTTGAATGCCATAGACTTTTTCTTCACTGCCATAGAGCTTTTCTTCACTGTGATTTTAATTGGGAAATGGGTTCCTCTACAAAAAGCTTCTAAACAATTTTTTTGTTTCTCTGTCCTAATTTATTAAAACTCAAAAAGGTATGATATAGATAGCCTGTATTGTATTTATGGAATAACAGGAACTTCAGCTAAAATGTGCCAAGACTGATAACAGAGCTATTAGAGGGAGTCAAGAGAGAGCTTTTTAGAAGAGTGATGAGACACACAAGAGCTACACACTTGACAGAGTAGAAGCAACACACTTTCTAAAAGTTTTGAAATAAACATCTTTGCATGAGAAGAATGTCTAGCCTTCCCAAAAGGTTCTCTGCCTAGCAGACATAACCTGCTATTAATTGCTCAAGCTGAAGGCAGAGGGCTTTCTGAAACTCATTACTGGCATTACTGTGCCGATCTAATGTATACGAGCAGTAAATTAATAATTATTTGTTGACACTACTCAAAAAAACCTGCTTGAACCACTTAATTCTTAACTCTGAATTATAGAAGTAAATAGCAATATTTGAAATTTTTAATGTCATGTTTATTAATTGTTGTTGTTTTCCCATAGTACATTTGTCTGCATATTTCAAGGCTGTACAAAGACTTGCGTAAGTGCTTAATACCTATTAACAGACTAACCCACTTTAGTCAAGAATTGACCCCTCCTGCAACCAGAGATCAGATATATACCAGGAACATGAGCAAAGAAATAAAATAATGATTGGTGTTGTAAAAACCAGAAGAAAAAAATAGATAGGAAAGAAAACAAGGAAATAAAATAAGCATGTTCATTATGAATGTGACTGGTTATTGTGCCTTTTAATAGTGAAAACAGCTCTTTATAATATTGCGGCTATACTAACCATGAAGCAGATGAGAAGAAGAGTACCAATGCTGTATTACCAGACAGTCTGGGAACAGAAGGGGTTATATCAAGAGACGTGGCAAGTACCACTGGTAGGGTATGGGTGTTATTGGTGGGGTGCCTGACCCTACAAACAATACTGGAGTGGCGCTTGCTGCCATGGGTAATCTCCCAGGCACAGACAGTAATGGTGCAGACTCTGGCACCAGGGGGACATGGCTTGTGCTCCCTGCTGCCTGGGGACTTCTAGGAGCTACTTTAGGTGCAGGCATGAGCTAGAAGTAGTCTCCTGGCTGCTCTGAGCTGCGTATTTGATTCGCAATGGTTGGCTTCAGGGCGCCCAAGTGCAGAGATCAGATCTATCTCCTTTATTCTTAGATCAAATTCTTAGAACCTCTAAGGTTTGCCCTGGAATGAGTCTGGACTATTGATTACACAGAAAGAGTAGGCAGAGCAGTATGTATCTGCAGGGGGTAAAAAACCCTTCTTTGAGACCCCTTTGCAGCAGCCAAGCTGGGACAACAGCTGACAGGCAAGGGTGTAATAGACTCACTGGACAACAATGGTACTAGGGAAGGTAATAAGCATTATGCATGTTAAGGTTTATGCTAGCTATGAACTTCATGTTGGTAGGAAAATTGACACAAATAGTAAAGTGACATAGCTTGTACCTATTTGTCAGTCAACATAAAAAATAGGAGAGAAGGCAGCCATGAGGGAAGAAGCAGACGTACACAACCCTCTTCACCCACATGCTCCTCATCTTCCCTGCTAGAAGATGTATCTATGCTGTCAGTATCACACAGGCCTATTTTGTCCCAGAGCTAATGACAGTTCTGCATGAATGCAACCTTCTTTAAAAAAAAAAAAAAAAAAAGAAGCAAGGCCCAAACAAACATGCAAGTATGGTAACTTAAATGGATGAAGAGTCTCATCTACAAAAAACAGTGAATAACATCAGTTAAGAGGTGGAGAGCCCCTCTGTAGCCATGCCATACTCATCAGGTCTAATACTTGATCTAGGAGTGGTCATCACCACATACCTAATTTGTACATTAACTTAATTTCTCTTCAGAGGGTTCACAATTTTTCCCATGAAGAGTATAGTGTTTTCCATATTTATGACCATTAGGAAGGGCCTGTCGAATCTAACGGTAATTGGAACGGACATGGGCACTATTTCCATGCCTGTGGCAGCTGCTGCTTCGGTGCCAGTCTCATCCACCTTTACCACAGCCTTATGAATAGCCTGTGAAGAAACACACATTTGACAAGTCAAGGGAGTACAAAACTGGTCATCTAAATAAGAATGAGAGTTAAAGATGCCTGAAGAAATTACTGATAAGTAACAAGTGTCAGATGGACAAGTGTGAGTCCACTGCTTAAAGATAGCAAAGTTGGAGGGGGGGGGAATCAGAAAACTACATGCAGCACAGCTTTCTAGCCCCCAAGAGGAAAAGTTACTCTCCAGGAAAAGTTACTCTGGAGGGGCATGTCCCTGCTAGTGAAAACATTTGCTTTGTTTCTTTTCTTATTATTTGCATACGCTCATGGAGATCTGTACAGCTAGACCAAATGTTAAGAGAGTAAGACCATACTTAACTGTGTATTAGAAGTTCACACAGTTGAAAAAATAACATGAATAAAAACCTAAAATTATGTTTCCTATCTTCCTTCATGTTTTGGGAAAAATGGTAGCAAAGATCAATGGCCAGAAATGGAGGGTTAAAGCACAGAAACACAAAAGTTTGACCTTGTGAAATCAAGACACTGGCAGATCCTGATTTGCTAATGTCCACTTGAGGCCATGAGGGCAGTTGTTTTCTTCATTATACAATTAAGTTTGCCCTGATTGTGAGCTTTAAACTCTAGGTTAATTGAAGCATGATCTATGTAGCTTTTACCAGAGCCTAGCAGTAATTGTTAATATTCTTGAAGCCAAATGTTTGTAATAACTGCATTTTCATTTCTCCCAAACAGTTTAAAAGCAAGCAGTTTGTTTTTCCTCTTCCCTCACCTCCATAAAATATGAGCAGTGATACATCCTACAGCTCCCTACTTGCCCACAAGCAGGCTAAAGAAGGCAGACACAAACAGAAGCACCCAGTGGTGACTGTAACAACATGCTGCAAGAGGGTACCAGGGTGTGGATAGATAATGATTTGGTCATGTATGTTTTATAAAGTTGCCCCATGCAGGTCAAAATAGCCTTCTGAATTAAAAAATTACAGACTAGTAACTTGCTCCAACCCAATTGCTCATACAGTGCAACTAACATGGATAAAATACTCTGCGTGCCATCAGCTGTCTTTTTATGGAAGCAAAGCCTCTTTACATGAGTTTTGCACCATGAATAACTGTGCAGAAAGTGATGCAAGTATCAGTAACCATGAGCCCATAAAACAAAAAGCAGTATGACTTACCTGGGAAATTCTGTGCTGAGGCTGCCCAGTGATCCCAGAGAGGTCAGCCTTATCAGTGAATAGATCCATGATGCCCATTTTATATAAGATATCTTTTAGGTTATACGTCCCATAAAGCGTGAATTTTGGAAGATACAAATTTACTGAGCTGCCAGGAAAGAAGTACAAGAATACAATGAAACATTTGATCAGTTATCACAGAACAACATAGACTCATAAGAGGAAAGCTGATTTTGCTTTCTCCCTAAAGACATTTTGCCTGTAGCCTCCCTCTAGTCTACATAGGAGATGAAAATTTTCTGAAGTCAGTGATCTCTTCTGCAATCAGCTGGAAGCACCTTAATCATGAGCCATTACTGAGGAGGCACCTTGTGAAAAAGAGACTCCTTTAGGTGTCTCAAGCTGAGCACAAAAAAAATCCAACACATTCAAGTTCACGGAATGTTACTTTTGGAGAAAAAACTGGCCTTGTGTATTTGTCATATAAAACAGGACAGACAAAATGGAACTATATCCACTAAAGAAGCAGGACAATAGTAAGTAGTGATAGAAGGCATAGCAAAATAAAAGACAAAAGCAAATTTACAGAATACAGTTAGCCAATAGATAATTTCTTTCCTGTGTCAACCTCAGTGTCTGACTTACTCAGTTTTAAGTGCCTAGATTGCTGCTTTCCATAAATTAACCAAAGCTCTATGTTTCTGACTCATTTATCCTTGTTTTTCCCCATTTTTCTCATAAGTATCTAACAATTACTTTTCAAAGGTTAAGCCCAACATTTATGGCTAGAAGCAGCATAATGAGACAGAGGTTAGTGATAGCACTGACATTAGGTACTATTACCTGGTGAGAAACTAGGGCAGCTCTCCAGGGCTTTAGGTCAGGGAGATGTGGAGCACTTAATGAAGCTAACCAAAGAGAAAGACATCCAGTGGGCAGGGGGGAAGGAAAAGCCCATACCTCCAGCATTGTACAGCATCTAATGCCAGCTCCGGCTGTATCCATAAACAAGAGTGCTGTGGATTGATAACAGGTTGCTTGACCTCTTACTTCTCCCTGATTTCAGTCAGTGCTGATTGCTGCCATGAATGAGGGTGCAGCTATCACTGAATCCTCTGCCTTAGTGTTACCTAAAGGCACTTCTTCACAAGCCCTCACTTGCTTCCAGTACAGAGCAAAGGGAAAGCCACAGACACACAGGAACAATGCAACCAGGAATGGAGCAGTGGGATACGCTTTCCAGGAGCGAAAGTGAGGTTTTCTCTTTAGTTCAGCCATTTAAAAGATCTCAGCTGTCTGTACTGGTGACACTTCAGCACTGTTCTGTCAGCCACCAGAAATGAAAGATGTCCTTCACAACACTTCTGCCACTAATATCAACATCAGTTTGCAGACAGAGAAGGGACAAAGGTAGGTCACAGCCTTTACATTATTCCATATAATACTTTCATTTATTAACACCTCCCAGAGACTCCAAATAATAGCTGGTACAATCAATTGTATTAAAGATTAAAGGGGAAAGGAGGAATTTGTGTCGTTATTTTGTAGGAGGGAATGGTTATGATGAAAAATGGGGAGCAGCATGAAACAGACTTGTCTTTGACTGTCATTCTTTTTCATATTGTAAGATGGAGAGAGGAAATATAAATTCCCCCAATTGTATTTAGCATTCATCTTGATAATTGTAAAGGCAATTGTTTCTTTGGCAAAAATTATACCTAAGTATCTTGAGTCACCACCTTTTTGTCCTATAGTCACAAACCACATAGCTACTCCCAGAAGTTTCAAAACTGTAGAGGTGCACAGAGAAGTACATTGTTTTTGCTGGGTTTCTTTTTTGTTTCTTTTTTTTGTTTGTTTCTTTTTTTTTTTTGTTTGGTTTGGTTTCTTTTTATTGTTGTTGTTTTGGGGTTTTTCCTTTGTTGTTGTTTTGCTGGAGTTTTGTTTGTTTCTTTTGTTTGGCTTTGGTTTTTTTCACATATTGAGCTTTGCCTTCACAATTGCTAAATGGAAGTTGTTATTTCAGCATTAACTGCACAATTGCTGTTAATTTTAATAGGCAGAAATTAAGAAAGAGACAAGAAAAGAGGCTGAAGTGGTAGGAATACACTTGTAAATAGAAGGCAGAAAACTTCCCCCCAAAAAAGTGAGAAGGGGTCTAAGTCATAAAGGGCCTATTAAGAGCTGAAGATGGGAAACAAAATGCAGAAATTACAAAAGTCCTAATCTGTGAAGGTTTTCAGTGTGTGCAGTCCTGAATGTGAGAACACATGGACACTAAATCAGCCAGATCCAACTTAGGTCAGGAAATTTCTTCTACTGCATAAAGCAGAACTAAAAATTACATATTGATTTTGTATCATACCTCAGCACATTTGTTTCCTTGGCTACCATCTGAACCAAGAACTGCAGAATTTTACCTTTTTGTGACTAATGACGACCATCTTGACAAATGTTCACAAGACAATCTTTTCTCCAGCTTCCTCATTCTTCCTCTATCAGGCAGAATAAAAAACGCTGAAGCACCTCCTTTGTAATCCATTTGCACCACAGTGGAAGACAGCTGCTCATCATAGCCATGCTTGAACAGGCCAATTCCAAACATCATTGGGACTTCAACAACCTTGGTCCCATCCACAAAAAATTTGCTCATTTTGGTGTATTTTGGATCGAAAGGTTTTTCCCATTCAGCTTGAAATATAAGAGACATAGTAACAGGATATTTTTAAGGACATGAAACCATAGGACATATTATCATAGGACACATTCTTAGATGACAGAAACTGGTACAGATGGATCAGCTTCAAAGACAAACCAATTTGCAATGATCACGATCTTACTAAATACTCAGAATAATTCAATAGCAACACACAGTTGGTAAAACATGATGTAAAACTCTCCCTCAGATCTTACAGCAGGCTGCAAAATCCTTCATTTAGATGAGTTATCAAGGGTTATAACTTGCCCTTTTCCTGCATGATGACAGTCTTGAGGAGCCTGTAAAGTCCTCATATAATGCAGCCTTTATCTAAGCTCAAAAGAAGATTCTCTCATTTTCTTATTCCCAAACCAAAACAGGCTTGTAAAAGGTGACACAAGGGATGAATTCTTCAGAGAAATTAAGGGATTTGGGTTACTTGCAGAGAGGTGTTGGTACCTCACATTAGCTGATGATGTATAGAGTCATAAGGAGCTTAATTTTACCAGACTGCTGATCTAGGAAACAAAACAGCAACGGCAGAAAACTTTTCCACTGTCATCTTCACCATATTAAATTTTCAAAGGTTCCTCACTTAGTCATGGTGAAACAAACTATCCACATTGAAACTCTGAAAGGTTCTTATCCTCAGTGGAGACGAGTTTCAAAACCAAATTCCAGGTATCCACATCATACCTTTCAGAGGCTGAGCAAACTTTTTTAAAAAGTGGGAAAATGTGGAGTTTTGGAAAGTCTTTTTGTTGTTTTTATTTTAATTTTTAAGAAATCTTGTTGCTGTGTAGTACATTTAGCCTTCTAGAGCAAAACTAACATTTTTTGTATGGGCAAAAGTAGAGCTGTGACACTAAGTAAAATGAGTGGCATCAGGAAAACCATGAAACAAGATGCAACCCCTGTTGACTTCTGATTTCTACTTGAACACTGATTACTAGGCAACTTGTTACAAATGAAATAATTATTTTCTGCTGTTTCCACCATCTGACACAGCCTGCACTACTAAGTAGCTTTTGAAAAAGTGAAATGAGATTTCTTCAGTGCATGTCTTGGTCTCTGAAAGCATAGATTGACAACTGCAATGCTCTGAACAGGGAAAAGTTGCTACTTTTATACATTTCATATACTTTATATACTGCATTAATAGTGACTTCTATCATCAGATATATAACACACAGAACTTTTACAATGTTATGCTTAAGGGGCCAAAAAAAGCAGAATGAATCACAAAAACATGACTGACACCAGTCCTGAAAAACTTAAACATTTATCTAGCGCTCAACTCAGGGAAGACCAACTGATTTCAAGAAGAATTTTGCTTGAAAACTGTCTAGGATGTTAGGACCACTATTCTGGGGAGTGTAAACTTTGGCCTCTTCAGAGATCTGCTTAGGATAAAGCCATGGAGGGAAGAGGGCCCCAGGAAAGCTGGTTTGTCACAGCAATCTCATGCAGCTCTAGAGGCTGGGGGCAGAGTGGCTGGAAAGTGGCCCAGTGGAAAAGGACCTGAAGGTGCTGATTAACAGCAGCTGAACATGAGCCAGCAGTGCCCAGGTGGCCAAGAAGGCCAATGGCATCCTGGCCTGTGCCAGCAATGGTGTGGCCAGCAGGACCAGGACAGGGATTGTCCCCATGATTGTCAGCACTGCTGAGGCCCCACCTCCAGTTCTGTTCGAGGCCCAGTTTTGGGAGCCTCACAATGAAAAAGACATTGAAGTACTGGAGCATTGAGGGCAACAGAGCTGAGGAAGGCTCTAGAGAGTCAGTCATGTGAGGAGCACCTGAGGGAACTGGGGATTTTTAGGCTGGAGAAAAGGAGCCTGTGGGGGGGAGCCTCATTGCTCTCTACACCTGCCAGAAAGGAGGATGTAGCCAGGTCAGGGTCAGTCTCTTCTCCCAGGCAACAAATGATAGGACAAGAGAAAATGGCCTCAAGATCTTTCAGGGGAGGATCAGGTTGGACATCAGGATCTTTTTTTTCACTGAAGAGGTTGTCAAACATTTTAAAAAGCTGCTCAGGGATATGGTAGATTCATGATCACTGGAAATGTGCAAGAAATTACTGGCCTTGGCACTTAGTGCAAATAATTTATTTGATATGGTGGTGTTCAGTCAAAGGCTGAACTCAAAGATATTGGAGGCCTTTTCCCACCTTAATGGCTCTGTGATTCTCTTGATATTCAAGGATGACCTCCACCAAGCACAGGAGTGATCCATCCTAACAAAGGAGTCAGGTAAAAATTCCAGGAGGCCTGTGCAGATGAACAAGGAGCTCTTTGGTGAACTCAAACACAAACAGGTAGCCTACAGAAGGTGGAAGCAAGAACAGGTAACCTGGGCAGTATAAACAGAGATTTTCTGAGCTTCCAAGGAATAGATTAGGAAAGTTAAAGGTGTGAATTAAATCTGGCCAGGGACATTAAGGGCAACAAGAAAAGCTTCTATAGGTATGACAGTGATAAAAGGAAGACTAGGGAAAATGTGAACTCCCTCCAGAAGAAAATGGGAAGCCTGGTTACCCAGAACATGGCTGAGGTACTCAATGACATTTTTTCCCCCTCAATCTTTACTGGCAAGTGCAGGGACTGGGCGAATGAAAGTAGTCCACTGTAGAAGAAGGTCAGGTTCAAGAACATGTGAAGAACCTGAAGATGAACATGTCCATGGGACCTGCAGATCATGAGGGATATAGATGGAACAGCAATACCACTATCCATCATATTTGAGAAGTTATGGCAGTCCAGGGAAATTTCCACTGACTGAAAAATATAAATGAGAGCTCTCATTTTTATAAATGAAGAAAAGAAAAGAAAGACCCAGGAAACTACCAGTCTTTCTCACCTCTATGAGTGGCAAGATATGGAGCAGATCCTCCTGGATACTGTGCTATGACACATGGAAAATTAGGAAGTGATTGGTGACTGACAACATGACTTCACTAAGGGTAAGCTGTGGTAAAGGAAGATCAACAGATATCATCTACCTGGAGCTGCACAAAGAATTTCACACTGTCCCACATGACATCCTTAACTCTAAATTGGAGAGATGAGTGTGAGAAGTGGCCCGCTGAATGGATCAGGAATTGTCTGGATGTTTCCATTTGAAGGCTTGCAGTCAATGGCTGGTTGACCAAGAGGAGATCAGGGATGACCAGTGCTCCTCAGAGGTTGGTATTAGGACCAGTGCTGCTCAAGATCTTTGTTGGTAAAGTGAATAGTGGAATTGAGTGCACCCTCTTTGAGTGCAAGTTTCCAGTGACACCAAGATGGTGTGGTTCTGTTGATATGTTGTAAGGAAAGAATAACCTCCAGAGCTAAGGGATGCTACCCAGACAGAGAGGGTGCCATGCAGGGAAAGTGAGACAGGCTTGAGAGGTGGCCCCATTAGAACATCATGAAGTTCAACAATGCCAAGTGCAAGGTCCTGCATGTGGGTTGGGGCGACCCCAAATATAAATACAAGCCAGGAAAAAAATGGATTGAGTTGAAAGCAGACCTGAGAAGAAGGACTTGGTCCCGTAGGTTGATGAGAATCTCAGCATGCCCCAGCAATGTGTGCTTGCAGCCCAGAAAGCTAAAAACATATTGAACTGCATAAAAAAGCTGTGGCCAGCTCCACTTCTGCTTCACTCTGGCAAGATCCCACCTGGAGTACTGCATTCAGCTCTGGGGTCTCCAATAAAAGAAGAAAATTGATCTGTTGGAGTTTCTCCAGATGAGGGTCATGAAAATGATCAAGAGGTCTGGAGCAGCTCTCCTATCAAGACAGGCTGAGAGAGCTGGGGTTGTTCAGCATGGGAAGAGAAGGATCCAGGAAAATCTTAGAGTCCCTTTCAGTACCTAAAGGGGGAAAGTACCTATAGAGGAAAAGTACCTATAGAGGAGGGAAGACTTTTTATACAGGCAGAGAGTGATAGGACAAAGGGGAATGACTTTAAATGGAAAGAAGGCAAATTTAAATTTAGATTAGATATAAGGAAGAAATCCTTCACTGTGTGGGTTGTGAGGCTGGAATAGAGAAATTGTACATGCCCCATCTACAGTGATCAAGGCTAGGTTGGACAGTTCTTTGAGCACTCTGGTATAGTGGAAGGTGTCCCTGCCCATCGCAGGGGGATCAGAATATAAATGATCATTAAGGTCCCAAGCCATGACTATCAGTAAACACACAGATTAGACAGAGATGATATTCACTAATACTTTCCTCTTATTTCAAAGGCACTTTTATTCCTAGTTCTCACTTCTATCTTAGGGGATACCTTTTAGGCACCTTTCTTATGTGCTTCACAGCACTCAAGCAGTAAAATGAAATTCAAAGTATCCTTTGTCATTATGATCTTTACTGAGGCATGAAAAAGGATTGGTGTAACATAGTGGAATGACATATCCTGTAGGTCAGAGCCAGGAAAATATTCCCAGACTTTTGTTCTTGAAGAAGGAATTCTGTACTACGCTACACCACGAAAAAAGTGTCACCAGTAATGTGCAGGGAAGTTTGTAATGGACAAAAAGAGGACAAGCACCTGAAAGTATGCACTGGTTACACAGCTAAGTGAGGTTTAGAAATCCTCTCAAGATTAATCCCAGCTCTACATGATTAACCTACTCTTGATCTCAAGACTAAAAATATGTTATTATAGTTTTGTGATTAATGCTATTTAATCCATTTGCTTTAAAATTGGTGAGATAAAACTGAAACTCCATCACCTTTAGAGGAGCTAGGAAATCTTTGCCATTGTAAACTGAATATCTCTTTAAAAAAAACCTAACAACCCTTACTGTTAGAACATGTAAAAATTAACTGTAATACAAAGTCATCTTTAATATAAGGTTTCTTGGGCTTTTTGCCCCCATTTTGCTACTAAATCCATTGCTCATTTTTCAAACACCTTTCAGTAAAAGAAAAATTGACAGGTTTTTTTGCCTGTTTTGAAAGATGTACCTGATGCTTAATAGAAGTATAAATGAAAACATTATTTGAGATAAACAAGTAGGTTTTCAAGACAACTAAGAAATATCAGTCATCTGTATTTCAATTAGCTCCATTTAGTTGTGCCAAATCTTCAGACATTAATACAAGGAGCAGAGATGCAGATGGAAAGCAAAACAAAATAGAAATATAGTTCTTAATTATTTTCAGGGGAAGCCTCACATTGGAAAGTGCAAGCATCCAGGTTCTAAAAGGATAGCTTTTCTTTTAAAAATTTATCTAATATGCCAGCTCCATTTCAATTAAAAAGCTTGATGATATTTTTATCAGATAAATTACATTATATTATTTTTCTGACTACAAATACTTTGCTTTCAGCATATAATCTGTAAGAAATAGAAAGTTTGAAATAAGATGCAATATCTGTTATTAGACCACTGATTGAGCCTTACAGCCTTGATCCTCTTCTTCTCATTAGATCAGAAGTCTGAAAAGCTCTGGGAACATCTGAAGACTGTATCTAAGCAGACTGCACAAGTTAATTAAGAAAAACAAGCTTATTGTCAATAGGCTTGTATTTGATACTGGTGGGTCCATCTCTCCACTGGAAAATATTAGAATCTGCAAATCAAAAAAAAAAGGTTGAAACCTATGCCTCTAGACACACCAGGACTACAGACAAGCTATCCGCAAAGGCATAGTTAGTAAAAAAATAAGGAGACCATGAGTGTGAAACTAATGCTATTGTAGGTTGTTTAGTTTTCCATACATAAACATACACAGTAACAGCAAAACTGTTCTCTAAACATATTCTGTTTGATGAGACGCTAATTTTTCCTTTAATAGCATTATTTGCATTTAACTCTGAACTTGCTGAACAAAAAAACCAGCTGGATTGAAATTCACAGAAATGGATCTCAAGAAAGTGCTTGAATCATAGTAGACTGTATAGGATTAGATGCTTTACTGCCTAGAGGTGCCTTCCTCAACGTGTATTTCACGCAATTTTCTGAGGGAAAGAAGTTCATATATTAAAAATATGGGAAAATTTGCCATACATTTTGCTAAGAGTTATCAGTGTCAAGTAGAACATAATTTCCAATAGCTTTGTTTCTAATTAAATACAAGTGAGGACAAAAAGGGAAAGATATGACTCCACCTGCAAAACCATATTGCAAAAAATGATTGAGTTTAAAACTGACCTGAGGAAATAATTTATGGAGTAGAAGAACATGATATGTATAACTTACCGTTAAAATAAATATAGCTAATAAGGAGAATTTCAGTAAGTGGATCTAGGTTATTTATGAGGTCCCTGATTTTTCCATTTGTTCTTCTTGCTACATATTCATTGATCTTTATCTGGGCTTGACTAGACTGCTTGAAGTTCATAGGATAAGCTTCTCCTTCATAGAAGTTTCTGAGATTACTTAAAAATCTTTCTTGTGGCTTCAGTCGATCAAGCACAAACAGAACATTTCCCATATTCAACTGTAGCCCAGCATTCCTTCTGTTTACCACTTGCATGAGTTGACGATAACCTTCATGTATCTCATTTTCAGAAATCTGACGAGGGTTAAAGCAAAGGACCCTAAGAATCTGTGTCAGGGTGTCTGATCTGGCACCCAGAGTCAGCATTGCAAAGGCGGTTGAGATGCTCAAAGGAGAGAAGAAAACGTTTCCGTTGTTTTCACGAGAAGAAATATCTTTGTAGAAACAACATGCAAATCGACAAACACTGTTCCTTACATTCTGCCATGGCATATTTTGGTTTTCTTGTGCTCTTGGGTTCTGGTTTCTTACCCCTTGTGGATAAGGCTCATAGCAGTAACTGTTGGAAAGGATTCCAACAAGTAAAAAACACAGGGAAACCAACATCTTCATATTTCTCTGATTCTGTAATAGAAGAAAAGTTACATTTGCTTACAAATCTATTCACCTTGTGTTTAGCAATACATCAATCCCTTCACTATACAGAGTTAACTTAGCACCAGTGACTCCGAGATGTTTGAATTGGGGGAAATGAGCTTTCTATTTCAAGGAAGCAGACTCTGGAAAATTGCTCAACCTACTGAAGAGGTTATGAAATAATAAAAATTAAAGTCAAAGAGGGATGAGGTAATTCCAAATACGCCCTCATTAAAGTTAAGCTACAATTCATTTTAAACTGTTTTTTTTCCCAATATTCTGTTTTCAATGTGGCTTTAAGTGATGAAAGAGTCAAAAGCACAGGTTTATAGAGAAGAAAGTAAGGGAGACAGTCAAGGCTAATCAGTTAAATTTAGAAATTTAACTGATGAAAAATCAAAGCAGAAGAAAAGCACAATATACCTCTTCTGTGAAAATTAAAACATACATCTTTGACTGTGCTGCATAAAAACCCATATGCAGGCACCTAAGAGAATGCAAATGCACTTGTCTATGAGGAAGTGATGAACATTTATGGTGATATCATAAAGCTTGAGCAGTTGAGCACAACTAAAAGAAAAAAGCAACTTCCACAAAAATAACGAAAGAAACAGCAATCAGGATGTTATCAAAACCCTGAGAATACAGTGCTGCTTACAAAGACAGGGAAAATGAGTAATACATAGAGCACCGAAAGGAAATAAGTGTGCCTGCTGCATACAAAGGCATGCCCAGCCCAGTGACTGAATCAAATCACCTAAGAACAAAATTTGGAAAAAAAAAAAAAAGTAAAAAAAAAATTAGAGAAACTCTAGAGTAATATTGTATTTATCATCAGAAAGAAAGAAAAGGCTGATTTGGCGTAGAAGTTTACAATGGTTAAAAGTGAAGATGAGTGAGTAAATTCTGGAGGAACAAAGACACTAAAAAAATACAGATAGAACAGGAAAGCCTTTTCCAAAGCATGGAAACCATTCATTCCATATCTATGGCAATACTTTCACCTCTAGAAATTAATACTGTATTACAATTGGTTCAATAACTTCTGTCAATAGAGAGAAGTAAAGCTGTGGAATATCCAGAAATCCAAAACATCCTCCTGTGATATGTCATCATTTGACCTACCAAAACTTTTATAAAACAAACCTCTCTCTAGGAGAAAAATATCTGAGGTTTTTGACTTGCACTGAGAATACAGCCTCTGTGTTGTAAAAGCTCTGAATCCTTATCAGCTCCCACCATGATCCCACATTTTTGTTCTCCACTTTCCATCGTTTGGTTTCTCCAAAACCCAGAGAACTCAGAATGCTGATCTTGGCTTTAGAAATAGATGCTGTAAATACTCCTTAATTCACACTCTGAATATCATGGTCATGGAAATACTGCTATGGCTAGGAAGGGCCTGAACCCCTGACAAACCACTTTCAGACAGTGCACTTTCATATGTAGAACATGTTTAAATTCAAGCTCTGATTTGTTTGTGACTTCTCCCACCATCACTCATACACTAATTCTTTTACCCAGTTTCTTTTTTTTAATGCTCTCCAGATGCTTTAGAGAGCAATCCTTAAGACCCCACTTTCATTTCATTTCATTTCATTTCACGCCCTACATTTGTTATTATTATCAATGTACTTAATTTAAGACACTTAGAAATGCAGTTTTCCTAAGCAGAGTCATGCTGTACGAATGTGCCAATCTCACAGAGGACTTTTCTATTTAAAAAAACCCAAAATCATAATTAAACAATCCAAGAAATTTTAGGCCAAAACTTGAATATGAACATAATAATTTCTCAGTTGAACATTCAAAAATTTTTCTCCTGAATATAATTTTTGAACATTTTTCCACATTAAAAAAAAAACCCAAAACATTACTTACAGTGAATTCAAAAGGGTCCTGTTGTATTCACCAGGTCTGCACAGGTCCTTGCTCAGTTGTTTATGCTGCTGAATACAAAGCAGGGTATCCTCTAGTAAAGGTTAAGATCATCTAAGGGCCATGACTCACACATTATAATTTTAGAGATTAGTATGATGTCGAAACTAGTTTTACTGGACACTTTACTGAATATGTTTTACACGTGACTTATTATTATTCATGACTATCTGATCACTCTGGTTAGATTCAAACCCATTTTCCTCAAACTGAACCTACTTTTTCTTAATATCAAACACTCATACACATCTCAGTTGCCTGAATCTACTATTTTATGAACAAGTTACAAGAAGCAGCAACTACAGAGAAATACTTTTAACATCATTTGCATAATTTCCAGAATTTCCACTAGCATTGCTGCCACTAGGACAGGAGGGCAAGACTTGATGCACCAGGACAACCTGAATTTTTGTGATCTACCTTGCTTTGTCTCTGCATATCCATGGCAGGGGCTGATTGTCTCCAGATGAAGCCAGTGATGATTCTAATAGGTGCAGGGCTTAGAACAATGTTGTGGCACACCAGCAAATGCTGTCAGATGTGTACCTGGCTATCCCCTCCTAGACAGGGAATCCACTGGCAGCAAGAGCTGTGATATTGACTCCTGGGTCACTTGTATGGCCCTGTGCCCAGAGAAGAAGAATGCAGCTGGGATGCCATTGAATGTAGGTGATTGCAGTTACAAGCATGGCCTGGGGACAGGGGGTGGAAGCCAAGGAACATGGGTGTTAAATAGAGCAAGTCTTTAGATCAGCTTACTATCTTATAATCTGAGATGTGGGGAGCAATCCCCTCTGATCGTGTGCCAAGTTCAGCTGGGTCACATCAGACAGCCTGGTATCCTGTGCTCAGCTCTACTCCTTGGTGCAGGATGACCAAAGCATCATGGAAGGGAGCTCTGGGGACCACACAGTTCAAACCCTTGCTCAGACCAAGGTCATATACATTGAGTTGCTCAGGATGGTGTCCTGCTGGGTTTGACTCCCTCAACAATGGAGATCCACAAGCTCTCTGGGCAGTCTCTCTATTGCAGTGTTTGACAACATGAACACTAAAGCAGGTTAGCAGCTTAACAGGTTTTCTCCACATTTAAGTGGAACTTCTTGTATTTTAATTTGTGCTCATTGCCTCTTATCACTTGATGCCACTGAGCAGACACTATCTCTGTCTTTCCTTGTCTCATCAAAACTTGGGTGATCATACATTGTTGAGACCCACACAGGTGTTTTTCTCTGGACTAAACATTACTAACCTTTACTCTTTTAGCATCTTCTCATACTGCAATTCTTCAATGACGATTCTGGCACTTTAATGGAGTCATTCTGGTTTATCCATGTCTTCCTTGCACTGTGGAGCAATGCTTGCAGCTCTCCAGATGTGCATAGCAGGGATGAGTAGAGAGAAAGGATTTCTTGCAGTGACCTGCTCACAATGTTATTCTTGATTCAGCTCAAGTACATGGAATTACCGACTCATAGAATATTGGAATGGTTTGAGTTGGAAGGGACCTTAAAGATCATCTAGTTCCAAGCCCCCTGCCGTGGGCAAGGACACCTTCCACCAGGCCACAGGCAGGTCAAAGCCCCATCCAGCTTCACCTTGAACACTTCCAGGGATGGGGCACCCACAGCTTTTTTGGGTAACCTGTTTCAATGTCTGACCAATCTCATAGTGAGGAATTTCTTGCTTATATCCAATCTAAATCTACTGCCTTTCTGTTTAAAACCTTGTCCTATCATTACAAGTCTTTGTAAAAAGCCCTTCTGCAGCCTCCTGTAGGACCCTTTTCGGTATTAGAAGGCCACAATAAGGTCACCATGGAGCTTTCTCCAGGCTGAACAACCCCAACTCTTCCAACCTGTCTTGGCAGGAGAGATGGCCAAGTCCTCTGATTATCTTTGTGGACAGGTTCTCTTCTGGACAGATCCACAACATAAGAAATTTTGGGGACCCCAGATCTGGATGCAGCACTCCAGATGGGATCTCACCAGAGCAGAGTAGAGGGGCAGAATCCCCTCCCTCACTCTGCTGCCCACGTTGCTCTGGATGCAGACCAGGGCACAATTGGCTCTCTGGGCTGTGAGTGCCCATGGCAGGGTCATGTCCAACCTCTCATCTACCCCAAAGCCTTCTCAGGCTGCTCTGATCTGTTCACCCCCACTCCGTGTTCCTACTGGGGGTTGCCTGGCCCAGGTGCAGCCTCTTGCACTTGGTCTTGTTAAACCTCGTGAGATTCCCATGGTCCCACTGCTGGAGCTTGTCCTGGTCCCTTTGGATGACATCCATCCTTCAGGCATGCCAATCGCACCACTCAGCTTGGTGGTGTTGTCTGCATTTCCTGCAAGAGTTACTGGCTCCTGGTCTGACAGGAGCCTCCAATCCCCATGCACAGCATCTGACTTTCTAAAATCAGGGTAATGTTTTCTCTCATTTCCCTTCAAAATGCAACCATTTCCAGGGAGGGACCAAGCCTTATTACACACAAATCGAGTGCTGATCTAAATGCTGTTTCCAAGGACGTTGAAATAATAACCACAACAATAATTCAGGAATATTTTCTGTGAGGCAAAGATACAATCAGTGAAAGTTGTTGATGATTACAACCTATCAAGAGGCTCAACAGATTGCAGAAAACCCCTTAACCAAGTTGCTTATGAAGCAAAACTCGAGAAATAGGTGGCTTTGAGGCATGATACTGGACTCACACATAGTGTGTTCTTCATGTACACCACTCACCTGAAGGAGTACTTGATATACTATTTTCACTGCTTCTTGTATAAATAAGAGCCAACAATCTTGCTTAGAGCTGGCTTTTAATAATGGGCTGCAGTTTTCATGGTATATAAAAACTGATTTCTGATGAAGGAAGGAAGCCCAATTAAATATAGACGCCATGCTAATGACAAGGTGACGGACAAATGACTAAGACAGATTTGAACACACCTAGGCCACACCTCAGGACACCTGCAGGAGAAAGCGTGCTGCTGAACATGGGAAAGCTGCCCTATGATTGGAAAGGAAGCAGAAAAAAATCAATACAATTTCAATTTCTATGAATAATGTGAGTATCTGGACATTAATATTAAAGAAAGTCTAAAGTTTTCTTTCACATGTCTCTAGTGTCAAGCCATGACAGGAAAGAAAGTAAAGGAGGGGGTAACAGGTCTTTACCCAGCTGTATAATATCTGTATTTGAGGAAAAATCTTCAACAGCCATAAACAAGGATTTTTATTGTAATTATAAGCAGAATATTGATTTACAAATAATTTAGCCATTTTGCTGAGTTTTGAAGATTGGGTTATTTCAGAGTAATGTTGCATATGTTGAAGATATGATATGGAGAGTGAACAGGGAATTTCCTCACTTACACTGGGGGCTTTTCTAAAGATTCCACAGCTCTGAAGCTAGCACTGAACTGTTATAGGTAGTTAATCCCCAGCTGACAAAATCTAATGTAAATACATGTGCTTTAAGCCAAGAAGTTGAAAGAGGTTTGTTTCTGCAAGGTTTCTTTCTCTGCTATATATAGTAACCACTGATGGCATAAGCAGGGTGTTCTACTGCATAAACAAGACCTCAGAGGCTCTCCTTAGCCTGTGCTTAACTACAGATACCAGGTGTGTATATACCTTCAAAGAGATGAAGGAATTTCTTAATTTGTTGTCTCATTGAAACTAAAGCACTTCCTCATAACCATAATTAAAAAAGGGAGGCAACATGGACTAGAAAATAAATTTGTATTAAGTTGCTCTTTTCTGAACCTTATAATACTTTCTCCTGAAAAGGGGAAGTGTGTGCAGCCTTTGTAAACTGTGAGGTGTGATCAGTCTGATTTAGGGCATCTGTTTACTTACAATAATGTAAATATGATCTTCTATCAACAGCTCGGGTCTTGAGGAATCTCTCAAAAATTATTGCTTATTAAGTAGAGCACTGTTAGAGATGACCTACAGAGATAGTAAGCACTGCAAGGCATCTCCATTTAGTTATGGGAATTTTTACAATTCCTTTAGTCCCAGGATTTCCTACCAGTAAATCTATTACACTACACAACAAACAGGTTGAAGAATTCACTAAACTAACAAAGTTTGGGATAGCTTGAAATTGGCTGGCATGTCCACAATTTCTGCTCCCACAACTACCAGAAGCGTTACTCCACCTCCGAGCCTCTCCCTGAGCATTTGTTTGGGCAAGATTCTCACAGGCCCACACTCTTTGAGTTCAATATAATGAATTTTCTTATTTTAAGCTCTCTTAAAAAGAAATTATAGGGAAACATAAATCCAAATAATTGACAAACGCTACCCCCAACCCCCCAAAGGCTGAAGTGTTCTCTTCCTTCAAAGTCTATTTTTTTTTTCCCAAGACCTTTCTCAATCTCTCAATCCTCCCTTTTATCACTCAACAAAAGAGAGAATATATTGTCCCCAGAATCCTGGTCAATGCTTCCCTTAATTCCCAGGCTTTTCCTTCTCCTTAGGCAGCAGAATAAAAGTCACATTTTGCCTATATTCTCTCTTCAAGGACCTGTGCTCTATATGAACAGATAAACACATTTTACTCTTCAGTATTTCCTGAATACACTTAGTGATACCTCACCTGTTACTGGAAGTGCATGGCTGTATGTAAATACATGTAACACTCTTGTAACACCACTACAAGCTTTTCTTGAATTAGGTCACTATTTGCAAACCCAGCAGTCATTTGCAGAAAACAAAACACTATATTTCAGGAACAGAGCAGAAGTGGGTTGGCAGCTGTCCTCCCTCCTGCCCAGCTCCCCACCTTTCTTTTCTAGGAGAGGATAAGGAGGAATCTCACCCAGGTTCTCCTGTCATCTCTTCTTCTGCAGAGGATTCAACAGAGAGAAAAAGTATAGAATCATGAAATCATAGAATGGTTTGGGTTGGAAAAAACCTCAAAGATCATCTAGCTCCAACCTTACTGCCATGGACAGGGACACCTTTCACTACACCAGTTTGCTCAGACCCCATCCAACCTGGCCTCAATTATTTTCAGTAAATCCCCCACCCACTACCAGAAGCTCTCCAAGCACCAACCCCACTCCAGCCACCATCTCCTGAAAAGACTCACTACCAAGTCCCCTACAGCTCCACTGTCACCTTTTACCCTCAGCTTCAGCAACTCCTCCAGAGAATCAATGTTATACAAAGGGGAGAGTGGAAGGTCGAGATGTAGAAGGGACAAGATGTAGGTAGCAGTTTGCCTCAAGAAAACTAAAGAACCAATACTTGGAAGAACAGGTATTGATTTAGTTATTGCTTCTCCTCAAAGCCCTGGGATTTATTTCTCCCATGAAATTAGCTGCCTTTCTCCTCAGCAAGTCCTTCAGTTAAACATGACTGTCCTGCTGAAAACAAACAAACAAACAATCCCCCCCCAAAAAAACTCCAAAAACCACCAAACCCAAAACAAAAACAAAACCCAAAAAACCCCCAAAAAACAAAAAACCAACACCAAAATCCCCAAATGTTTCTTCTCCCAAGAGGTCTGTGAAACACTGACGCACAATTCATATCCTTCACTATTTAAATGGCTTGATCTTGCAAATTCTCTTTGATTTGCTTTTGGTGAAATTTTACAGCTTTTAAGGTTTCAACTGCTGACAAAATGCACATATTTTTTCCTGTTACTTTCAACAATCTCATTGTCCCATAATGCCTTGTTAGTAGAAACTAAGGCTGTTGGCTTTCTAGTGTCAGTCCTTATCACCAGCTCTCGACATTTTAAGTAAATGTGGAGGCAAAAACACTACAGAGAAAATCCCCTATATTCAAAGTGAGCTGACCACCAAGAGAAAATTCCCAATATTAAATTAATAAACCATATATAGACTATCATTCCAAGAATATCTTGATTCCTTTTTCTTACTTCCTCTCTCCAGCTTTGACCTCCCTTCTGAATGGCTTTCTCAAAATAAACGAAGCTAAAGAGTCCTGCACAGACAATCAGACTGGAGGCCATTCCAAAGTCTTCAATTACATTAGAAACATGCACCTGGAAAAAAAAATGTTTACACAGGCACCAGATACTAGCAATATATCTCAGGGCACTTCATGTCAAAGAAACATCAATAGGTGTTTTTTGAAGAACATGCAGACAACATTTTCTTTACAGCATTATTTTGTTAGCACACACAACAGAAACTAAGGAAGAGAATGACAGCCAGCATAAGAGCTGCTTTCTTTTGTGAGGGACAAGATCAAGTTCTGAAGAGTTTGGTTAAATGTTATCGGAATACCATTGAGTGTCAATTATCTAATTACTTTGGAAACAGGTGTAAGAATTTAGTTATTAACTATTTCTCACACAGTGTACTTGAAGTTGTTTGATCCATTAGCACTTGACATGAGGGCAGGAGGGCTTTCAGCATCATACTTTCTGGAACTACTTCTACCAGACATGCAGTGACACCTCAGAGATTACCGGATGATTAGAGCAATTAAGAAGCTGTGTCTCACAAAGCAAACCGTGCTCTCCATGTAGGACTGAAACATGAAAAGGAGACTTTTTACTGTGGGATCAAAGGGAAAAGAACTAAGAAAACAGCTGTGAGAAATTAGGGCTGAAAAGTAAATTTTCCTGCCTGGGGACTTTACCCTCAAGATTGCTATGTTGTGCAACAGATCACTTTGTAATGCCAGAACTGAAAGCGAGGCAACTGAGGCAGTGAAAGGTGCAGGCCTCTAGATTCCAGGCTAATTTTGCTGATTTGGCTGCACTACTGCTCAAATGGGACAATTGAGCTCTACACAGCATTCTGCTTGTTCCCTTAGAGATCCCTGCAAAGCTGTTTGCACAGAGTAAACATACTGTATTGGCATAGTAAAGTCCTTGTCCATGCTGACTTCTAATGCAAAGGATTTCTTCATAGAAGCACTAGGCAATGTTGCAGCAGGAGACGAATTATTGATAATTAGAAAACAGAGAGTACAACATTGTTCTTTGTAAATTGCATCCTGGTGCATGGACCCATTTGATGATTTAAAAACTCTGAAAATGCAACTGAAAAACTTTGGGGAGTGGAAGTTATACAAGTGAAATTGAACAAACTGATGTGCAGGGATGAAATATGTGAATTACATGGATAAATTAATTGAGGGGAAAAAAGTGTACTCCTTCCTGAAAGCAGGGTCTGTAAAAATATGTAATATCCTTGATCTCCAGTCTCAGAGTAATTAACTCATTGGAAAGGGAAATAAAACAAACAACTGAGTAAAAACTTGAGCATGTGTCCTTGAGCAAAACACTCCATGGAATGCAGATTATATCTGAGAGTTGACCTCTCAATAGGACATACTTTGGACTTAAAAGAACGTACTTCTTAGCAAGGCTCACTTTTTTACTTCACATTAAGCAACTTCTTCCCTTTTGGAAAGTTGCAGTTGAAGATTTATTCACACTGGTTGAAAAAATAATGTGGGTTTTTTCCCCCCAAAGTATTATTTTCACTCCTGTGAAATAGCCTTAGGGTGAAATATTACAGCTACACATATGGGTCCATTACACCAAATGTATGAGGAGTTATGCTGTTTACAGCTATACTGTTGCAACTATTTGCCATTGTAGTCAGAAGACTGAACTCCATTTTATTAGCTCTGACAGACTGAAAAGTTCAATTCTGATCTGGTCTTTGCACTTAGCAATCAGCAAGCAAATGAGCAAAATGGGATTTGTCAGGTGCAAATATTTAATTTAGCAGAAAACAATTTGAATAGCTTTAATATCTTTAAGACATAGCTAAGGAAACATTAGTCCTGCACATCTCTAAAGAAATTAAATTGTTTATTTGGGACATTGAGTGCATCCCTCTCTTCATGATCATGATGAAAATCACACTTAGAAATTAATGATCATGAGCACATGTTCAGTGGTACATGGAGATCATCATCCAAGGACAGACAGATATGCTGAGGTTTAAAATATATCTTCAAATTCTGAAAGAAAAAGAAAAAGGGATAGGATTTCTTGCTCTGTCTGAAAAGGTTTCTGTTAGGCAATTTGGACAGTAGCAAAGAAAATGAAGTCTAGGAAAATAAACAATGGGAATAAATAGTAATGATATTGGAAGAGGGAGCTACATGTCCTGAAGACAAAGGACCTCAGAGGTGAACTGCACTCAGTTAGTCAGGCAGCTAGTAAATTCCTTCTGGCTGACTAGATCTGTTTTGCAGCATGGCTAATATGTCTGAGGGGGGAAGAATAGGTCTAGTGATGAAAATTGTACTTATAATAGTTCAACTTGGTGGACACAGAAACTGTGGGGTGTAACACCAAACAAGAAATCTGAGTTATATCTGTGGTACTAAATGAAAAGGGAACTGCATTCACAATAATTACCATGCAACACACATGAGGTGATGTATGTCTCAAATGATTCAGCTCAATTATTTCACAAATGCTTTTTTTTTTTTTTTAACAGTAATCTGTGAAAATCTTCAGAAGCTAAATATGCCTTTAAACCTGTTTGGAAGCAAAGACATTATAACTGCATTGACACTGGCCATGGGAAAACTGAGTGACTTGGGATTCTTGGAAGAGACATGATGCCATGCTTCCCGCTGCCCTGCTGGGAGGAGGATTCAGTATCCTCACTCTGGGCATTTCCTTTGCTCCACAAACAGTATTTCAGATCTTAGGCACCACCTTGTCTTGCTGGGCACCTTCCTTTGGCACCTCCTTATGTGCCAAGTCTGTTCCTCAGCACAGGAGAGCATGTGGGAATACCAGAAAGGTGAATTGCCCAGGAAAAATTCTGAGTTATCAGAAGCAAGGGGACATAACTCCTAGAGAAAAAAAAAACAACAAGAAAATCCAGTAAATTTGTTTTCCTCAAGTCACATAATAAGACCAAAACCTCCCACAGACACGTGCCCCTTCTTCCCCTTCAATCAGTGTATAAGCCAGTCATTCAAGAATGTATATATTATAGATCTATGTACCTTTGTATTTTAAAAGTTGCTTAATAATGGGCTGTGGCCCATGGAAAGGAAAGGAAAAATGCAATACTTGCTCAAGAGCTGTTAAGTGAAGACACACTTCAACAACTACTAAAGCAGGAGGAGCTTTGGCAACTGCAGAACAGGAAAATAAATTTTAAAAATTTGCATTTTTGGACTCATCTGATGGTGGCTGCTTCTTCCTGGAGAAGTTCTTATCCAAGCAACCTAATGAGAATAAGTGTCCTCCCTTGTCCCTGATTTCAGGAGGGTCTTGACTGGGTCCTGCTGAGGTCCTGCACTCCCCCTGGGTGCCCAGCTGTCTTGTGGGATGCCCAAATGATATTGAGATTTTACAATTTGCCTCAGCTGTTCACAGCCTGAAAACCTGCAAGGCTGCATCATCCTCTTTTTGCTGCTGAAAGACAAAATCAAACTCAAGTTGAAGTCAGCAGTGAAAACACCAATTGTTACAGACTTTTGAGGATTTTCAAGGGAATCAAGTTGAAATCTCTAGGAGTTTGGATCACATAACACAAGCTTTACCTACAGTTTTGCCCATTGCAATAGTTTCCTGAGCCTATGGAAATTAGAACAGGTTACTGCAAGACAAGTAAGGCAGGAAGTTTCCAGACACCTGCCACTCTCTGCTAAGCTCCTGTATGCGTGCTCAATCCAGCAGTAAAAATGCACAAAATCTCCTTTTCTTTCATTTTGGTGCAGGTTACCTTTCATTCATTGCAGGGTAACAATGGTGACTCATGGAAATATAAATATGGCAGAGTCCAATGCAGTGGCTCTCATACTCCAGTTCAAACACTGCAACACAGAAAAAAAGCAGACAGCAGCTCCTGGTTTTGTGGTGAGTTCCAAGATTACTGGAGCAGTTTTTACAGGCTCCTTGAGAAAATGGGCTGCATATTAAAGGTGCACACATATAAAAAGGTGTGGCAGTGCTCTTCTACTCATGATGTCATGATTAATATATATTTCTAAAATACTAAAAGACACATTTTGTTCTTGTCCTCTGCCAGTTTTAATCCAATGGATTTGGAAGCTTAAATGGATTCCTTTCATGCTTCCTCTCAAAATACCTTTCTAAAAATACTCTTCCAATTGTTGAACTTTTCTAAAAGAAAACCTGGACTTGCCAAAGTACACCTTCTCCAGATAGAGCAACCACTGTCAGCAGTCTCTGCTGTTTGGCTCAACACGACAAATGTTGATGGGAAGAAATCTTGCAAAAATATAATATTGTTTTCAGAGCCTATGTCCCATTTTCAAATGTGAATGAAGTTTTAAATGCCAGATTTTCAAAGGTATTTAGTATAAAAAGTAATTTAAGTTTTCATCAGCATATATGGAGGCTTGTAACCAATTTGAGCCCATTAGAAGCAAAGGACAGTTATTTCTATATGCATAAACATTTTCAAAGCTCCATTCCCAGAAAACTGTAGTTCCAATGCTTTAAAGAAACAGATTCACAAACATGAAAATATTTTGAGATTTTTCTTTTTATTTTTCAGAAGGAGAAAAAAAAGAAAGGAAATCTGAAGTTTCAAATACAGTTACGTAATTAGATACCTACTGATCATAGGGTTTAATAATTAAGCCATAGGTACATATATTTCAGTGCTAACTACTATTGATATAGATTTGATTTTATTTCTTTTATTATATTATGTAATTTCTGCTGTCTTCTTTGACAAACCAAACATTATTAGGAAAGTGTTATAAACATATGTAAAAGGGAAACAAAGTGAAACCATTGAAAAGCTGAGTGACAACAAGTTAGCATGAATAACAGAAGAATCAGATAAAAGAAGGGAGAAACAGAGAAAACAAGGGTCTTTTGAAAATTAAGTTAAATATCTTAGCTACTTCCTATTCTCAGCTTTCTATCCATACGCAATAACTTAAAACTGTACTATTATTTGCTTTCTTAAAATCTAATGAAGAACTTTATAGAAGATAAACCCCAGTTTAAGATGCACAAGTTTCTCCAAATCTCTCATTAATTCATTTAGTATAATATTAAATACATTCCTTATATTCTTGCAATAACTGAATAACTCAATGTCTTTAATACATGTAAAAAATATTTCAGTAAAAATTAATATAAAATACTATTTGGCTAAAATCTCTTCCTAAAATTCTCCTCATGGACATTCCACCCCACAAGGGAGTTTCACAAGAACAAATATGCCACACTCCACGCAGATGCAAACATGCTCTGCCTCTTACTAAGGTGATACTGAGTGCTGGGTTGCAAGTGATATCCTTCTAAGCTCCCTTTCTCTTTGTGTGCAACCTTTTGCTGTGGCAAGTGTGTACCACACAAACAAGTTGCTAAGAGATAACACAGATTGTGAAATTACAGTACACAGCAGCAACTTCTCTTGGATGCCCATGCAATCCCAGCCTCACTGAGGATAATGCAGTCTGCACTGAAGGGATGGGAGGCAAAGACCTTACATTTACCATAAGGAGAAGCCATTGGGTGGAGCAGGTAACACAGTGTAAACCACACCCTCACTTGCTTCATGGTAATTTGTCCATGAAAGTGTCCTCTGGGTTGCCTGGAGATGGATGTTCTTTCACTCTTCAAAGAAAACAAGGAAACTGTACCTGATGGATGACAAAATGAAATGTTTATAGAAAGTGCAAGACACTTCACTTGCTAAAAAGTGAAAAGTTAGAAGTCATAAGTGAAAATTTAGCTCTTGGCAGACAGCTAGTTATAACTAACTTATAACAATATATTCTCTTCCATTCTTGTGAAATTGAAAACCAATTTTAATATCTTCTACATTCTGATTTTTAAAAGTAAACATTAGATTTTGAAACAGTTGTGGACTCAGAAGTCCAGCATGAAAGAGAACTGACATATATGGGGCCAATGATGCTCCCTCCCTTAAAATCACACAAAGTTATACCCTGAATGACCAAGCACTACCCTCTGTAGTAAACCAAATTTATGATACTGGAACTCTGTTAACTAGGCAAACTACATATTATTTTTCTTATCATTTATACATATATTTATCATATAAATGAGTCAGTACATATAAATGAGAGAGTACTTTTTATCTGCTTGGGATTTGAGGAGTTATGTTTTCATACAAAATCTCATGGCTCTGAAAAAAGCTCTGTTTTCCAAACACAGTTGTATTTGTAGGTGAAAGATTACCAAATTAATATTGTCATGCACAAAATTAGTATGTTTATCAGCATAGATGTTCTTACATCTGTGGATTAACTCACTTTGCAGTTGTACTTACCAACAGCCATGATTTTTTTACACACACAGCTCAAATTATATTTAGTTGATATTTAGTTATAAAAACAGATCAGATTTAAAGATCAAAAGCCAGTGGCCAGCCTTTTGGGAGTATGATTCTTTAAATAGCTTTTACCCTTTTAACAGCAATTACCTCATCTCAGCAAGTGTTGCAGGAATCATCTCAAATTTTAAAGGATATTTTTACATAGAAAATAGAGTAGAATCACAGAAAGAAAGTACTCCAAAATGTTTTGGAGTGATGTGTTACCATGTTTTAGCTACTCTTCTTACTTAAGATATATATCTCAGATCAAAGACATACCCTGTAGAATATTACACCGATTAGTAGCTCACAGGAGGAGGAGGTCAGACAAAAAAAAGTAAGAGGGAGGAGAGAGGGATTATCAGAAAAGTAAAAGAGTATTTATTTGAATGCCTGAATCTTCCAGCCCACACACTCTTAAACTGGCTGACTAACTTCACTACCTTCACTTGTTAACTTGAATTTTTTTCCATGCAGATTAGTTTGTTCTGCTCCAAGAGCTCTCTCATTTTGTGTTGGAATTTTGTGGGTTAAAAAGCAAACAAATGCCTGGTAATTCAGGAAACATCATGATGCAACAATGCAGTGCAAAATAACCACTTTGAACTACACAGAGATCTGCAGTATGGAAGGCCAAAGAGAACAACACCTTTCGTGACCGCAACAAAGCTACAATCATCTGCTCTGTGTCAATACAAAGGCACAAAGCAACAAGCACAGAGCCAGTTCAAGGTCTACAGTTAGACAATCCCTGCGTACAAGGCTTGGCCCTAACTCCCTCCCAATGCCAGAGTGCCAGACACACCCACGTCAATGACTGGAGAGAGATTTACTTAAGTGAGGCATGCAGGGCCAGTATGGCAGGGTAGGGTGCAGGAGCGCAGTGTTCATCCCGCCATACAAAACTCTGTAACTATTTGAAGAAGTTCCTATTAACCTCTTGCTTCATCCTCAGTACCACCCTGAAGGAATGTGTTTATGGCACAAGTTAACACGCCTGCCCACACCCTTGTCATGGGGGAAGGCACAGCCCAAAGAGCATGAAAAGAGGTCAAGCCGCAAGATAAAGTCCACAACAGAAACAAATGGCTAAAATATGTGCCAATGACAACTTCAAAGGAGTTAAAGCAATGTAAGGCACAAACAACACGAGGCCCAAAGATACCATCTGATGTAGCAAATGCCCCTAACTTGCCTGTTGGCATTAAGGTAACAGCAGAAGTATGTCATGTGCCTACTAACACAGGGGAACACAGGGCTGCTGGATTGGCCCTGACAGCTCCAGGGGTAACCGCAGACCTGTTGGACTCGGGTGGAGACCAATGTATACCTGGACAGCCTGGAAAGCAGTGCTTCCTCTTCTTGTGTGCCCAATCTCCCCCTGCTTTTATAGCCCAGCCTGTCCTGATCTCCATCATACACTTCCCCATCACTTGCTTTTTACCGTGCATAACTTCTCACTCTCCCTAGGATTATCCCCTCACTTGAGCTTGCTTTGACCACTCCCATTAAAGAAACATCCCACTCAAGCCAACTTGTTCCATCAGTATCCCTCCATCTTCTCTCCATCCTGCAGCTCTTTGAACACAGCCTTTATAGTTCCTGCCTGGGCCTTCTCTGCTGTATGGTTCCTTCTCTTTGCAGATGAACACATTTTTACCAGAATATCTAATAATTCTTCTGCAACCAAGAAGTACATCCTAACATCTATGGGAAAGGAGGGAAGAAGTCTGTGTACAAGATATACATCCAGGTGGATGTTATACAGTTGTTAAAAACTCTTGAATCATGGAAGATCTTATTATATGAGGAATTCACCATTTGTTTACAAAGGCTGCATCAAATCTCTCTCAGACAAAGCACATTAATGAGCTGTTATAGTTTTAATGATCTTTAACCTTTTCAAAGACCTCTGGCACAACTACTTGGATGAAGTGTAAAGAAACCGGCTGAATAACTTCTCTGCAAGAAATGCAGAGCAGAATAAAGAACACCAGGCCTTCAAGGAAGGAAGTCATATTCAGAGGCTGGATAGAGTGACGTTAGTGATGAACAGGAAGCATAGGAGTGATGTGTTCTGCCTAGCTGCAGGAACTTAGCCTTAAATAATTTCAAACCAAGCAAAACATAAGGGTCAGGGCACCTCAAGGCTTGAGGGGAAAAGACAATTTTGTTCTCCTTTGATTTCTAGGACTTGATTTGTTTCTTTTCTGACCTCTTTAATTTTTTTTTTCAATACATTCCTCAAAGACAGCATCCTGTAACTAAATCTAGTTGAACAACTCCTTTTGGACTACTCACCAAACTGATAGCTGAGGTCACAAATGCTTGGTCTTTTGCTAAACAAATCCAAGAGCAGTGGTAGAAATACTTGGCACTGGTGTGGCCACATGTCAAATCCTGTGCTCAGTTTTGGTCCCCTCATGACTGGACAGATATTGAGACGCTGGAGCAACTCCAGAGAAGGGCAGTGAAGCACAGGAAGGGTCTGGAGCACAAGTCCTATAAGTACTGAGGGAGCTGGGGGTGTCTATCCTGGGGAAAAAGAGGCTCAGAGAGGATTTTATAAATCTACAATCACCTAAAAGGAGGCTACAGCCTGGTGGGATCATCCTGCTCTCCCAAATAACAAGAGATAGCCAAAAGCAGTTGCTGCACCAGAGGAGGTTTATACTGGATATTAGAAAAAATTCTTCACTGGAAGGGTTGTCAAGCAATGTAAAAAGCTGCCCATGAAAGTGAATGAGTCACCATCCCTGGAAGTATTTCAGTGATGTGGATGTGGCACTTGGGGACCTTGTTTAGTGGTAGACTTGACAATGTTAGTTTAGTGGCAGGACCCGATCCTAAGGATCTTTTTCAACCAAAATAATTATATTATTTAAATATTATTTTAAAAATCTTCATTATATTTTCCTTTGTTATGGTGCTTCCATGGTGAAGAAGAGAGATCATGCTGTTCATATGGTTGAAATGTTCACTCCATGAGAACAGTGCCACTCACACTGGCCAGCAGAGTCTCATTGCTGCCACTGCTGCTCATCAACCTGCCTACATTCACCTTTCTTCCTTCCTCTAATAAACTAAGAGTTTGTAGGCACAGGGGTTTTTTGTATTAGTGATTAGTGATGTCAAAACCAAACAGTGGTGAGATACACAGTAGAAGATGCAAGGCCCAAGGAACAACTGTTTTGAGCTATTATGTTAAATACTTATGGCTCAAGAACCATGCCTGATTTCACTGAAGATAGAAAGGGAAATTGCTGATACCAATATTGCAAGATGGCATCCTTAAGCACTCGAAAGCAACAACATCCAGATGAGCAAGTGTCTTTGTGATTCATTCCTACCTGCTTGTTGATAAAGAATATTACAGGCCACTGTTGTGATTATCACCCTCTCTGCCAAACATCAGTAAGAATTCCATCCTCACTAAGGCTTGAGAGTGAGTGAAGGACAGTCAAAGAAAACATGCATGTGAGAAGTTCTTATGTTGCTGCAATGGACCTTGGAAAGGACCCTGACTTCTGTGCATTTTCTCCTCCTCTGTGGTTTGCTAAATACTTCTTTCTTTCATATATTGCACTTCTACTGTTTTCCATGTGCATATAGATGGCATGTCATAACATCCTTGTCCTACACTATTTTCTCAGAACATTCCTACGCTTTCCATCTACTTAAGACAAAGCTTGTTTAATACATGGTCTTATTATAATGAGCTTCATGTTTTCATTCCTTTCAGCTCTTGTTTTCTAATTCATTTGAGAACCTGAATAAAATTAGGTTAGAAATTCACTGGGTCAGATATTTTACACTTCTTTTGACAAGTGCTTTGTGCAAATTCTAGGCAAATGATAAGCACAATTACCACTGTAATACTAAAAAACTCAAATTAAATGGTGCTTCAGGAGCTCTTCCCTCAGAATAATAACAGTTAAAATTTGTGTAATGCTTCCCCCACACCCCTTGGCTGCAAATACATTTGTTAATTACTTGAGGGTGAATGACAATGCCATAATTAGCCAAGCCCAGGCTGCTCTTAATGGTGATGGGGCTACCAAGAAAATGAAGGCATTTATGATTCCAAGAAAGCACCCCTTTCTGTTTCACTGCACAGGATGAAAATAATCTTTATGCACAAAATTATTGGTCTTATGACAGCACTAACTCCATCCAGAGTTGGAAGGAACACTGGAAATTAACAGAAAGAGCTTGCATTTCACTCAGCAGCTGGCAACCACCACATGTGAGGTATAGAAACAGTGTCTGAACAACAGGGTAAGATTCAGTCTTTTAGCCTTTCACAAATGGAGGGACAACACACAGGGGTCTACAGACTGACTGTTGTGTGTTGTACACATTATATAGGTGCTGAGTTACAGTTGTTAAGGAACCATACATCATTCAGGATACACACTAATCCTGACATGTGCTTGGAAACTTGTAGAGAACAGATTCATCATTCCTGTTTTGTTAACCACCACCTACCACTGACCATCTATGCCAGGGAAGTCCTTTATTTTTTTTATCTGCATTTTCTGTTAGACAGTTAAGACACCAAACAACCAACAAGCTAATGAGTCTTACCACTTTTAAGAAAGCAGGCTCTTTACTTATGAAGCTGATTGCATCAAATCAGCTATATATAGCTAATTGCTGTATAGCAAATACAAATCAAATTAATCATCTACTTGGAGCATCACAGGCTCTGTAAGCACTATACTCCACAGCAACAGTTATATTGTCCCTGTGCTGCTTCCTGAAGTGGGTCTATGCCAATCTTCTGTAGGATGTAACAACTAAAAATAAGGACTACTGCAGAAGTTGGTAAAGGACAGGAGTGATTCAGGTCTGAATTTCTCACTAATACAAATTATATGGTCTGCATTAGGGAGTAAAACTGCCAGTTGTGCTGTCATCACTTCATACACACTACACTCAGGTTTGGGTTATGTGTGATTACACAGGTGACAAGGAAGGTCATGCTACTGTGCTACTGCAAAATAAAAGGGTTCATCTACAGGGACCTTTCCTCAGTGTCACAAAAATACTGACTAGGGACTGCCCATTAACTGTCAGCTATGTGCAAGCCTCCCATTTTGAGTGACTTTGCTCAAAAGCCTTGGTGTGACACCCACAGGAGCTTGTTGAAGTTTAAGGAAAAAAATCACCTAAAGCCATCAAAGAAACTTCTGATTACCTCTTGCAGCCAGAGTGATCCTCTAGGATGATTAGGAAGTTTTTCTCATCTGTCACAACCTCAGAAAAGCAGTCAACCACATCTAACCTGCCTCTGCTCTACGAGAGCAACAAACTGGAAGCTGCAAGCAAGCAATGTGTGCCTTGTCCAGCCTGCTCCTAATAATAAGAATTATCCCCAGGGGTACCCTTTTTCACAATCCTTACATATTACCTGCAGATCTGTAATTTGATCTTTCTTTCTGATCTTTCAAATGAAAGCTTTCTGAGATTTAAGAAAAAAACCCAAAGTCTTTCTGTCACTAGCTTCCAAAAATTTAACCTTTTCTCCTTAATGCTGCAACAATTGACTGCAGAACATGTTGTGATATGGGGTAAAAAGAGCCAATAAATGTTGTTAAATAGTCTTATTTTCACATAGGTTGAAATCTTGCATGAAATGCATCCAGCAACACGACTTGAAAAATTCACAATTCTCAGCATCTCCATTGCTGATATTATCATTAAAAGCCACGAACTTGAAAAAAAACAAGTCTGATGATAACAGGTATGCCTGTCACTAGTGAAGCTGTTACCAAAGCTCCAAATCACTGTAATCACCAACTGATGTTTATCTTGGACACATTAAAATTATTTGAGCAAATAGACTTTCTGAGCTAACCACCATGCACAAAATTAAGCTATATATTTTGTGTATACCTACTCAAAGTAAATAATCTACTGAACACCTCCTGTCTACCAAAGAAGATGAACTGACTGAATATAAACTCTATTCACCAGAGGTTCATTTTTCCATGAGAACAATTAAAGATTAATTTGCAGTTTGCAAAGTAATCTTCATATGCTACTTTATCCTATTTTTCATAATGTTTCACATCTTCTCTAGCTGTAAGGATAGAAGAAACTTATATTGCTGCTTGTGGAGAGCTGCACTGGGAGCTGCACTGGGAAACTGTGGGAAGAAAGATGATCTGTAAGGCAATTTCAGTGGAAGCATTTCCCTTTTTCCCTGTACTCAGTTCTTTCCTTCAGTAGGAGAAGGTACTTGGCGACTTTTACAACATCTTAACATGTTCCGAAGGTCGTTTTGCTTCCCAGAGGATGAAAGGAGATGCAACTACATTCTGCCACTATCAGGTGAAAGGATGATATTTGGCTCCAGCACAGAGCTACCAGAGTCTTCATTAGTGAAAAAGAGATTTTCTACCACCATTTGATGCAAGAACATGAAACTACAGGTGGTAAAGAAGTACAGCTTACTGAATGAGCTGTCCTAAACAAACAGAAAATCAACAGGCATTCCCAGGAGAAAGTAGGCTTTTAAAGATATGCTGGAGGATAAGAAGTTCACTTGTCTCTCATCACTCATTCTATGTGTGATAGATAGCCTTGTGTGAAACCAGTATCTGATCTGGCAAGACAGATTGGACCACAATACAAATGCAGAGACAATAGTGAAGATGCTGATCACACACCTGCTGTCTGACTGCCATTTGAATAACCACACAGTCACAGCATGAATGAACTGAGAGAAGCTGGACTGCACAAGAGGAATCCTGTGGTCACCAATACATCCCTCAGTTTGCTCCTAACAACCCACTGGTAATCAGTAATATGTGGTACCATTTTCAGATTGCTGCACTTCTGCTGTTTTTGATGTCCAGGAGAGAGGGTGTACACAGACCATCTTTGCAGCTCTTATCAGTGTAATATCTTGCCTTATGGTGCTCACAGTTAAAATTATGTCTTTGATACTCTATTTTTCTGCATCTTGCAACAAATGCTTACACACAGGCACACCAATATTGCCCACTGTTGCTCAGTTTCGCTTAAGATCTCTTGGTATTTGCTGTGCAGGATGCAGGTATGAGTACATACCTGTATACACACACACACTCATATGTATATACTTCTTACTGCACTTCCTATGAGTTCTGCTGATGATTTTTGTGATATTCCCCTTCTTACTCCCTTTTGCAAACTCTTTGGTTGCATACAGCACAGATGGGACTTGGGGATTTCCTGTTGAACAGGAACCTTCGGGTGGAGCACCACTGTCGCCAGCAGTACGTCCTGTTTTCTCTCCTCCTTTAGGCGTAGTCCCACCTCTGATTATCTACAAGACTTTATCACTGTGATTCTTAAACTCTGGCATTGCTCATCTGCAGGTGACTTACATACCTGCAACTGCTGGCTCCTCAGTGACCCGCTGCACAGCTGTTCTAACCAGAAAGTCAGGCACTGTTTGACCTTACTTCACCACTTCAGGAGCACTTGGAACCAATGCCCTGCTCCCTTGCTCCCTGGATATATTCACTGGGGGAAGGGTGTTGCTGGGGAGGGGCCAGCTCCTGAGATAGAGAAACTGTCCACCTGATAGGCACCACCACAGGCATGGAGGTTGATGGTACTGAGGGGCTGAGATGATCAAAAAATCTCGTGACAACTTTCTGCACTTCCACTTCGGCATATTCTTCCCCTCCAGGACTGCCTGTTATAATGTATAATGCTCTCCATGTCCCAGACCTGCTCAGCAAGCCCCTCTTCCACTCTCATGCACTTTTCCTCTACTCTGAATCACAGAATGGTTGAGGTTGGACTTCTGGAAGTCACCATGTCCAACCTCCTGCTCACGCAGGGTCACCTAGAGAGCTTAGCTGGGACTATGGCCAAATGGCTTTTGTGCATCCCCAAATTGCCTCCAATATCTTCCTTGCAAGCACCCTTCCGCTATTTATACACTTGATGAGACCTGTCTCTGAGCCATTTCTTCTGCAGGCTGGACAATCCCATCTCTCTTAGCCTTTCCTTATAGGAGAGGTGGTTTGCTCCCTCAGGCATCTTCCTGGCTGGACACTGTTCAGTAGCTCTGGGTCTCCCATGCATGAGGGAACCCACATCTGTTCTCCTGGTGTGACCTCACTGGTGATGAGTAGAAGGGAAGGATGACCTCCCTTGACCTGCTCCTTCTCTCTCTCTGTCTGGCCTTGTTCCCTCTCATATGATCCAGCTTTTTCTCATTATCTTTGTGTCTATCTAAATCCTTTTAAAAGACATTTTTAGAGCTAGTATGCTGTCAAGTTATCACCTTGCTTTTTGAAAAACTGTGAATTCTTCACAAACCATGAGAATGAATTCCGTAGGCAAACAGTGATCATATCTCAAATAACCAACCTTTCTTGATGCTAGGCAGTAAAAAGGCAACAAAATGTTTACTATGAACCTCCATCCTTAATAAAACTAACCAGAAAAAAAGTTGTACTCCCAACAGATTTTTTTTCTCATTAACAACTTTTTCTCCTTTTCTGTCAGAAATTCTTCATTGGCTTTACCAACCAAAAATATAGCTAACAGTAATGATGCGGTCTACCCCCTTTAGCAAACACAAATGAATTTTTTTCTCAAAGATACTGAGTTCAGCATCAGAACAGGTATGTCTCTACTGATGCCCTCTCCAGAGCATTGACTTACATGGATTCATTACAGGCATCTACTTCCACAAAAGATAACTACAATTAACAGCATCTGTTGGATTTCTAATCAGTGTTGGGAGGTAGTACAGATATTAGTTCAGAATACTTTTATAATCCAGTTATTACTGTGCTAGCACTGCTGTTGTACCTAGGAGGGTCCTTGTGCCAAATACAAGCAATGAAAAGGCATAACATGTACCAAAATTTGCTATGGGGGTACCTTGGCATAGGTGTTGGACAGGTGACCTCCAGAGGTCCTTTCCAATCCTAACTACTCTGATTATGTGAAAAAGCTTAGAAACAAGACTATGGGAGCTAAGAGGGCAGGAAGACAAATAAACAAGTAATAAGATAACATGACAGCAATGCAGATGCTAGTGCAGGCAGGGTATATCAATTAGTCTTAGCACATATTTCTGGACCAGCAGACTACCTTAGAAAGCATCATGCACTACTTTTTTCTGTGTAAAATATCAGTAAGTGCCTATATTAATTCAAATGTATTGCACATTGAAAGTTATATTATTAATCTCAGTTGGTTAAGTGTAGTGACATTTAAGCATAAGCACGTAGTATTTATAGCCACAGTCACTACAATATTCATGGAGTTTTCTACCCTAATTAATTCATAAGAAAGCCTGTGACATGACAAACAGATAATAATTAAAAAAATAAAAATAAATTATAAATATAATATATAGAAATTATAAATAGATATTTTTTTAAATTTAAATTTAAAATAATATATAGAAAAATTATTTTAAAGGAAATGATGTGCAATTTAAGATTAGATAGGTTAAGATTAGTTTATAATTAGACAACATTGTTTATGGAGATTACCTGTAACACACCAGGTGTGTACCTAAGAGCTAAGCTATGCAGAGGCATTTTGTGTGCTCACACCATGGGAACATTCAGAGCATGTCTAACACAAGATTTGTTTCACAACATAAACTTGTGTAGTTTTAAACATACCAGTGAAGCCTTAGATCAGGCACAGTTGTGTAAGAGGCTGTCAAATGAAGTACATTTTTGTGCTGCTGTAAGCAACTTCTGACTTGGAATCTTCCATTACAAATTTTAACATTTCATATTAATTTTAAACTATACCTGTAACTAGCACAGCCAGAAATTTACTATATATAGATCTAATCTTAGAGCAGTAGATATAGATATATAGATATATAAATAAAAAACCTAAATGTTTAAAATACAAAATTCAAGAAAATGCTGCATATATTAATCCATTTCACTTTCACTGAAGTCATGAAATTTCTTACTCTAGGGTGCTGACTTTTAATTTTTTCTCTGTCCCCCTTACTTATTTTTGCTAACTGAATGCAACAAATGATTTTTGGGGATTTATCCTTCCTTTCTCTCTTCTTAGGCCAGTTAAAGATTTTGGATATTTTCTCAGTTTGGAAGCATTAAAGTACCCACTAAATATAAGATAGTAGGGAAAAGAAAGAAATTAGAAACTAATTTTAAAAGGTATAAGAACTGAGTGTTATAAAATTACTACTCTCCCTTACTACCCTATACCTTTTCCTAAAACAGAAAAGCTATAAAACAATTACTAAATATTTTAGAAAGTTCCAAGAAAGTTCCAGAAGAAGAAAACTAAAATAAAGAGAGGAAGTAAGAAAAAAGAAAATGAAAGGGAAGGCATTGGATGAGATGGGAAAACGGAGAATAAGCTCACATATTTTGAAAATACTGACCCTATTACACTACGTGACAAAAAGGAGAATAAGAAGAAAGCAAGATATCAAAATACAGAAAATTCAAAATATTTGAAAATGCATCTTTTGAAACAAACCAGAAAACTCTCTATTATCTACCATTTTAAATGAGAAACCTCTTCCAAATATATATTTCCTTTTTCCCTTCAGCATTTTGATCATATATATAAAAAAATAATTTCTGTCATCATCTCAAAACTTTTTTTCTGCTATTCCCTCTCTTTCCTTACCAGATAAATGGAGATGATGCTTGCCAACTGCCAGTTCCATAAAAACTTCTCATTTTGTTGGCAGATGAAGGAGAGAAAGCTTTGAAAACAGGACTTGCATTTTACAGCCTTGGTAGAGCTTGAGTTTGAAACAAGTCACAGAATCACCAAGGCTGGAAGAGACCCCAGGGTGATCCAGTGCATCTCCAGCCCAGCGCCACCATGACCACCCCAAACCAAATCCCCAAAGCCACATCCAGACCTCCCAAACACTTCCAGAGACAGTGCCTAACCACCTCCCGTGTAACTTATCCCAATGCCTAACCACCCTTTCAGGGGAGTATATTTTTTCAATGTCCAACCTGAATCTCCATTGGTACAACTTAAGGCCATTTTCTCTTGTGCTTTCACTTGAGACATGATGGCCATAAACAAACAGGTGTAGAGTGACTGCTTCCAGGAGATTCTGGAAAGTCATTTGGCAGGCTTCATCCCTCTGTACCTAGGAAGAGAGTTTGGTTGGTATTGGTGGGCTGGCTACTCAGATATAGAGGATTTCAGATCTGATATTCCATTTTGGATATTTACTCTTCAATATATATTCAGAAAATAGCAGCAACAATATAGCTTCACTGAAAGATCCCAGAGCTGTTATTTGTTAAAAGCACACAGAAATTCAGCACAGAAATCTACCCTATCATGATCAGATAACTGGCTCCTTGATGCCTGAAGTGTCTTTACTAAGGTTGTCATTTACGACTGCCATTAATCTGACCCAAAACCATGCTGACAGCCTCAAGCCACAAGTCTAGCAGTGCTATGAGATATCCTCTTTCCTCAGATTTGCCCTGTGGCAGAAGCCTGGACAGCAAGTACACAGAGGCATTAAAGAACAGCTGAGACAGCATTACGTGAAGAGGCAAACTCCTTGGTTACTCCTAAGAGTTTTCTAAATGATATTTGGACTCACATGAGGTTCCTTTTTTAATCTTTTCTTTTGAGCAAAGTGTCAAAGGTGAAACCTTCCCAAAGGGTATCTTTATATCCATCTCACACCACCCTCTGAAACTTGTTCCCAGTTTCTGGGAAACACCAGAGCTCAGTTCATTGTCACTGTAACTCCATACACTCCTTTAAATATGTACCCTAGTAACAATTCAGCTGCCTGTGTCTGGATAAACCCCATGGATATACTGCACAAATGTACTGTGAGCATGACACTCGAGTACCAGCAGTTCTGCTTTCATGTGTAAGCTGTGCATATGCATGACTAATGTACAGAAACAATGCAAGTTCTCTGCAGCAGATTTAAAATGAATTTAGGGTCTAGTCTGGATAGCCCAGCCTACATTTTCATTTCCAATTTATATTTTCATGTGGAAAAAGAAGGTAGGTGGTACTTTTAGATACAGTCAGACATTCTAAGAGCAATATTTACACACTTTAGCAAAGACTGAATGAGTATGCCTTTGCCTGGAAATCAGAAGAAGCAAGAGGGAAGGAATCTTTCAGACCCTGCACAAATCCATCCCTGCCCTACACCCCCATTTTTAATTATTCTTATTCTTCATTTCTTTTATAATGCTGGTGCCTCTGGCACCACTGCTTCCTCGGGAACTCCCTCTACCTCCAGCTCCTTGTATACAAAGCTCCTTCCACCTCAAGGATAGGGAAAGGCAGACACCCTCTTTTTCATCATAATCCCTCATAAAACACACTGCCTTTTACTGAGCTTGCCAATCCAATCAGAAATGGTGCTGCACAACTAACAAAAATAATTATCAAGCTTTGATGATCATCCAGGACGAGTTTATGTGTTTTCTCTCTCCCTTTGCACAGTGAGTCTGATGAGATTGAATTTAATTTTTCCTGCTTGCTGTGAACATTTAAAAAATAGTCTCATCCACAGAAATATCCAAAGCCTTGCACTGAGAGGATTTTCTCATGTTTAAGACCAGTATCGCCCATGCAGTATTTTGTGCTGTGCAGACTCTCCGCAGTGTCACAGTAGTAATTAAATTTGCACAAAATTCTTCATCCTCAAAGAATCACAAAACACCCTTAGACTTTAAAAACACTGAAATTCCTGTTTACAGGAATGGAAACTGTTTTCCCATCCCTAAGCCTCCATCACCCTAGTAGGGATGAGGTCAGAGGTCAGTCTCGGGAGATGTGCAGACATTGTCCATCACACTGTGTTGTCAGAACTCGGGCAGGAATTCCAGAGGAAACCTGCCTGCCCAGACACACATCGCCTCTGCAACATAAATGTGTGCTACTGCCATCTACCCGCCACCCAAGACACCCACACCACCAAAGAGGAGTGACTTTTGCCTTCTTGCTTTTGCAGCCCCTGAAACAAATCTATTTTTTAATTCAAGTTCTGACCTTCCACACCTGAACCAAGTCAGAGTCACCTTCCACTAATTGGGAAACAGCAGCATTGGAAGGATGTCGGCCTTAGTCGCATCCTCACCACTGTGTTGGTTTTTTGGGGGATTTTTGAGTTTCTCTGGAGTGAACATCATTCCTGAGTGCCTCCCCATTAACACCTAAGCTCCTCCAGGACAGTGTTCCCAGTGACACACACTGGCAGAGGTCCCAACACAGCCCCCTCTAGCCCTGGAGAATAAAAGAGCATTCAAGCTAGAATATGACTCAAACCCAGCTTTCATATTCTGTTGGCTAAATCCTACTTTCTCCACTGAGTTCCTTGGCCAAAGTAGAATATATTCATTACATGCAAAGAAATTAAAGGAATGGAAGAAAGGTCATTATTTTGCCCTTTCTTTTTTATTATATGACATGATGTACTCTTTTCCCTGGTAAGCATTTTCATGAGCAGCTCATAACTGGGTAAATGTCTGTCCAAGTAATATTGACTCACTACAGTTCAAAGGAGACTTTCTAAAATTTTGTTTATGGGAGAAGAAATTGGCTGAGACGGTTGGTTTTTTACCCCCAAAACAAGCAGCTATAGATCAGCCCTTCAGTGAATAAAGTAAAATTGTTTCAAGATCTTTTGTTATTGTTCCAAGCCCTCTTACCAAAACAATTTTTTCATCCAATTACTGATTCGCTTTTACAGAACTGCAAAAGGGTTGAACTGTAATTCCCTTGTGTTGAATAACAGAATCAAATTAATTTTGTCACGCTGAAAAAATCAAATATCAAACAAGGCCAATTATCCCAATTTTTACCTTCTTAGAATCTGTTCCTGTTTCAGGGCATATCTTCAATTAGGTCATACAAAGGCTTTGGTCCTGTATTCTAAAGCAAATGTGCTGTGATGTTGTCTGGAAGAAACTCAAAATGACAAGACCTGGAAGAAGCAAAGAGAGGGATAGAGAGAATTTGGGCCACGGTGGGCTGTCAGTAGAGGGGAGGCAGCACCTGGGAGGACAGGGAGGTGTCTGGCTGGCCTGGGACCGTCCCCTTGCTCTGTAATGTGGCCCTGTTTTGCACAGTAAGGAGCCAATCTGTGCAGTCACCAGGGCTGGGATTCCCCATGAAAAACTTGGCCACAAGGTTGGCAAGGGAGGGGTGGAGGATGAGGCAAGAGTTCTGTCAGAATCACTCCTCCACATCTCAGTGTGGGATGAGCCTTCCAAGATACAGAGCCATTCTCCAAAGTACCAAATGCCCTGAGCTAAAATCGGCCCAATTAAAAGGAACCGTCAATTTAACGGATGAAACTCTTCACCAACTGGTATTTAAACAGCTGAAATGAAAGATTTAGTGTGAGAGTGTGTTCTGTCTCACAAGACAAAACAAACCACCCTACCAACGAAATAAACAAACACAAATCTGCTCTCTGTGCAAGGCAAAGTATCTAGAGACAACAAGAAGATTTGCACTCATGAAACCAGGACTAGATCCAAACCCACTGATTGCCTTGGCATTTCTGCTTAGGTCTGAATAGGCCAAAATCTGGTCAAAGTCCCTTAAGTCATATAGGCAGATAAATTATTTTAACTGAAAATTCCACCAGCAAAATATAACACAATATATAAATGCTACTCTCTGTTCATAATTTCTGCAATCCTCTTGATACCGTAAATAGAAGAATTTTATTATTATTTTAATTCATCCTTTATTTAATGCACCTTTTATTAATGACCTGAAGCCAAACCAAGCTGATTTGTGCCATCTACTGGTAAAGAAAGGATTTCCAACTACTAAATACATCAGATTTACTTCCAAATTTATTTTAAATGTTTCAGTTGTTATTAACTACATACAAATGTGTTACTTCTTAGCAAACAATCTCACATATGCCCTACTTGATTAAGAAGATTGCTCACATTATGTGAAGGTGATTCATAAAACCATGCTGGACAAATTAATTCGTGTGCAGCTTTAATTAGAGCAACATGATTATGATACCACTGAAAACAAAAATTTTCTCCCAATAAGCCTGGAATACTGGATAAGGCCTATTTCTTAGCTTGATCTATCTTTCTGCTTATGAATTGCAGCGTTCATGTTCTGGCAATATGCTCTTACACATCTGAGTCACAGCTGGGTGAGAGCTGCTGTTCTCAAGCTGGTGTTCACAGCAGAGTCAGGGCTGGGCTGTGCCTCTTGTACAAGGCACTGGCAAGACCTCACACTGGCACAGTGTGGTTAAAACTCACTGTTCATTGTCAAAAAATGCAGAGCTCAAGCTATGACCACCTTCCTCAGAGAAGTGCATCCCTGCAGAATGAAGATGCCCTTCTAGGAGAAAAATAAAAATGACCTAACTTGAATAGTGCAGCAGAATGAGTACATGAGACATGCTGTCTTTGCATCAAGGGATGGAAGTGAAAGAGAGACAAGAGGTTTTTTCAGCTTCAGGACAGTGGTGGCAAATGGAGAAATGGGCGTCAGCTGGCCATGAATATATTTAGGTTGGAAATTAGAAGGCTCCTAACCATCAGAAGAAAGAGGTTCTGTGACAGCCAGCCAAGGGGAGCGGTGGGGGCACACAATCTAACTAGTTTTAAGATAGATCTTGGTAACTTAATGAAAGGGATTATGAAACATGGATGTCTACAACAGTAGAAAACTGGACTTGATGACCCAGACAAACCCTGCTAGCCCTCTGTTCCCACATTTCCCAGAATGTTCTCTGCTTTGACTCCAACATGGTGTCCAGCTTCTGACTGAAGAAGATTTAGTTGCCTGTCAGAAAGCTCCAAATTATGGAATAGTTCTGTTGATCCCAAACCCTCTCATTAGTTGGGATATGATTTGGTAGGAGTGGCCAATGGCCTTTTGTCTCTAAATCTTATGGTGCATTTGTCAGATCTGCCTTCTGAAGCTTTTAAACATAGTTTGTATTCATTTTTATAGAAGGCTGCAGGCAACTGGTGAATCAAAAGTGAATTAAGTAAAATCAACCTTTTTATAGTACAATAGATAAGGGATCAACTAAGATGTAATTATCTGTCATGTTTAGCAGAAATCGCCATGATAGAAAAAAATTAGTTAGGAAAGTCACTGTAAGTATGATTTGCAATGCAACTAACTTGGTAAAAGATGATTATTTCTAAGTGACCTCCTGTTACTTTTGAGTATGCTTCCATACAGATGAGACACTGAGGATTCTAATGGGTCAGAGAGATTGCCCAGTATCTGCACACATTGAATAGCTGCTTCAAACATAAATTATGTTCTGTTTAAAAAGGAAGGGAATTGGCTGAGCACCCAAACTTCCCCTTGTGATGCACAGAAACAGTGAATACTGGATGATGTCTGAATGAAAGAAAAATACCTGAAATCTCTCAAACTGAACTCACAAAATTATGTCTCTTTTGAAAATTCAGTTCTAAAATAAACATAGAATTAATTCTATCAGCTGATACTGTTAAGAACAGCACTCTGCCTTTCTCCTGTGGTTTCCATTTCACCCTCCCCAGCTGCTACAGAGACAATTTGAGAATAACAACACAGCAGTTCTGTGCTCAGTGTGGAAGTGTGAGTGCCTGTGAGCCCATGCACAAAAAGCAGAGGAAACAGAACACATGCAGGTCCCCTGGTACCTGATGGAATTCTACACCTCCTGCTCTCTGTGACTAAGCACACAGCAAAAAAATTTTATGAGGATCCTCTGAGAATCATTTCATTTCCTGAAGTAGGAAGATGTCAGTGTACTTGAACTACTTCATTCAGGTGTCCAAGTGAATCATATTTAAATCAGAAAAAGTGGAAACACAAGAAAGCCAGCCTAATACACTTTCAAATTATATTTAGCTGATCTTACCCTTTTTAGAAGGATTTGCTGTTTGGAAACACTTAGCCTGGCTGGATTGTGTTCAACAGCCAGAGCATACAGAAAGAGCAAGCTATCAGGCAACTCACAAAAATATCCCTCTGATATGTCCAGCTGTACCTTCCATGCAGAGTGGAATAATTTGGGATAGAAGAAAACTGGCTGTAGATGAGGTCCTCTGGGTGTGTGAATCTACTGCTTACCTGAGTAAAGTGAGTGGCATCAAGAAAGTCTCCCTGAGCTTAATGGGAAAATTTGCACAAGCAGAACTTGAATCTGTAGCATTATCTTTTTGCCCAAAGGTCAACACCTTACCACAGCTGCCCCAGGGCAATAAAAGGAATGAAGACATTAATGCCAGCCTGGTCTTAACCTCTGGGGAGCAATGCAGATGTCTTTCTCTGCAAAAATCTTCAAACTCGCAGCATTTTTCCCTGCTTGGTTTCCACTTCCATCCCTTCAGACTCAACAAAAGAAAAGCTGATGGGAAATATAATGCAGGCAACAAGCTGGCTATAGAAGTGCTCCCAAGTGGGTTTTCAAAAAGGTTTTGTAACTCTGTTTCCCTCCATCACTGAAGATGTACAGTTTGCTATTGCCATAGAGCCATCAATTATATACAGTATGTCCTGAAGCAAGTTCTAAACCTTTTACATTGGGCTTTTCATTTTCTGAATGACGGGTAAATATTTCTACTGGTGTTCTGTTGCTTCAGATGGCCAATCCAGAAAAATCATAGTATGTTACTGTTAGTTTGGATTGCTCACTGATATTTTACATTTACATGAATCTAAAGTGCTGCCTGGTTGGTGTTTAAATGATATCATAGATCAGCTTCTGTTAAGGGTCACTAGAATCTTTTAAAAAACCCTAATCACCTTTATGTAGGAATTAATAAAATCTTCACTCTACCATGCTTCTACTTTTCATCCTTAAAAATAAACAAAAAACAAACAAGTGCGGAAATGAGACCACACTGCAGCATGTTCAAATATAAATGTGAACATATATAAAACTATTTCAAGACTGAGACTAGTAAGCCATGTCATTATTATTCTTGTCTTCCCGATGGCAGCAGGAGTTATACCACTTCCTTTTTTTAAGCATAAGATTTCATCATTTCAAGCATAAGGTGTCTGATTCCCATCAGCGTACCCTGAACCTTCTCTCACTTGAATGATCACTTATTCTCCTCTTTTTTCAGGATTTTTTTTTATTTCTCTACTAAACATGTTGTAGCATGATTAATTGAAAATACCTTCAGAAATGAGATTCTAGAAAATACTGTTTCCATTTAATTGCATTTTTCATATTGGATTTTGTGACATTAGCACCCAAAACTTGATGATGCCATTCTCAGCTTCATTTGATGTTTCTTCCACAGCTTAGATGTTGCTGATAGTGTGCTTTTCTTGTTCTTTAGTATAACAGTAACCTAGAAGACTGCTCCTGCCACTTATAAAATGGGTTGTGGCAAAGATGCCACATGTGAAGATCTTATGATTTGAAAAATCAATAAAAGAAACATGCAGATGTGATTGGCCTTTATTTTGAATGTAATAATTTTAACTTAAGCCAGGGTAATTGCTACTTAATACAGATTTAAACCATTAGCTTCACTTCCATGCTATGACCACAGTAACAGTAGCTTCCCACTTTATTGCTTGCTTCCTTTTTTTACTTCTGTGCAATTGCAAAAACTGGCAAATATGTTTGGATTTTCTTTTTCTTTATTGGTTCTGAAGGAAACTCATTGCATTTTATTTTTCTGAGGTCTCAAATGTTGACTTTGAATTTCTTTATTCCACTACTAAATTAGGTTTTACCACTAATTCAATATGTTGCTTTGCACTTCAGATATTAAGACCCTGTAATCTTGGAGCGCAGGCAAAAGATCAAAAGCAATTGGATTATTCCAGTTGAACACTTCACCACTCACTGTCTTATCTGATCTTTTGCTTCTAACCTTTTCCTATGAGAGGGAAGAATATGGCTTAAATCTCATCAACAGCAATTCTGGATGCTTGCTTTTGCAGCTCTATATCTTAAAAGAAAAAAATATAGATTCTGGCAAAACTCAAAATGAGAAGATAGACTATAAAGAGAATGCTGCAATGACAAAACAAGTCAAACTCTTAAGCTGTATAAATACAGTGGATATGCCTACAGAGAGCACTTATGTCTTTCCAGGAGACACAAAGTTCCTAATGCAAAGCAAGTACCCTTCCACATGATACACATTCTGCCTTTTTGCCATCATAGTTTTTGAGTGCATTCACAGTCTAGGTTCAGAAAAAAGCACCCACATTTTGGTGTCCCAGCTCTGAGCACAATGTAGGTGCTAATATACATACAAACATTATGGAATATTCACAACATAATGTCAATACTCCTGATGGGACCAGGGTGTTTTGGAGACAGCTCCATGGGTAAGTCTCTCTTCTAGCACTAATTTAATTTAGAACCCATCAGAACATTTCTGCATGTAGAGAGGAAAACACACTAAATAATATCTCCACAGATACCACTTAAAAATTTCCTTGAACATATTCCATCTAACAGGGACTGTCTGTACTTTGAACTATAGGAAGCAGTTGGTTTATGTCTACACGAAGCAACAGTAATGTGATTGAGTGGCAGTCAGTGGATTCCTCTCAGTGAGAGGTTTGCTTGGTGGCACCTTCTCTCCCTTTAATATGGACATGAAAGTTAATGAAATTTATTAGCCTTACATGTTCTCAACCCATGATTTAAGCCATGGACAGAAACCCAAGTTGGAGTGCGAGGGTGTGATGCAGCTGTTCACCGCACAGAATGGCAGAGCTTGACAAAGCAAAAGCCCAGCTTCCAAATCTGAATTTATTAAAAAAAAAATGCATTGGATTGAATGGACCTACTGAAAAGCTTAGTCAAAACTTCCAGATCAGGCTCCAGATAATTAATTTCCAGTAATTTGCCTTGGCAGGCACTGCTGATTTCCAGCCAAGTACATGAATAGCAGCAATTCTTTGGCAGTGGGGGCAGAGAAGGGGAGTGTGTTAGGATCCCTAATTATCTGGAGAAAGTTCTTTTATGCTTTGATTGCAGATTTACATGATATTCAGCCAGCAGCAAAGCAGAAAGCAGTGGCACTGCAGTGCACTATTCAGAGGTGTGTGCTGAGCTGCAGCTCCCCTGCAGCCGCTGGAACCGCAGCGTTTGCCACCACCAGTTCAAAGCACTCCCATCTAGACAGCCTGCAAAACCAGATACAGCTTGATGGCTGAGTTCTCTTCACTTTGTTTGCCACAGGACAAATCTTGATGCTTCACATTTCTGTTCCATCTCAAGGAATGAAAACTTGCACCTCACCAAAGCATACTCAATTTGAACCAAAATACTTCAGTGATAGTACTGGCACATTCACTTGGGCCAGTGATGAGGAAGAGAATTCAGTTATTGAGAATTCAAGGTTTACCATGGAGGCTAACTTCTCCAAACAGAGCAATTTTATTGACAGCATCACTTTAAACAACATTACATTACACAGTTACTTTATTGAACTTATACACTGATGAGTGGAAAATATGACAGATCTGCTTTCTGCCCTCAACTTACTAAAGCTCATGAAAAGTCAGTGGAGAACTGTCTTTGTTTCTGCATGAGAAAATTCAGCAGCAGGGATATAAAAAACTGTTAAAATGCTGGCATGGCATTATTTGACTTCACTCACCTTGAAATCTGTGTTTGAAAGACACAGTATTTTCCATCCAAGCCCCTGATTTTAAAGAAAGTTGAGGGGTTTTCTCTATTTATTTCCCATTTTCTTCCATATGTACATGCATTTTGAGACCAGGCATAGTTCCTTTCTCCAGCACATGTAAAAAATGAAAAGAAGGTAGAAATACTTGCATCTATTGTTATTGATATGATAAACAGACAATACTTGATAGGAGTTTGGGACAAAATTCCACTCACAGTTTCCCCCAAGTTATTTTTATCATTGGAGAAGTTATGGCAGTGTAACTTGAACTTTGAGCACAAGTTAACAGTGAAATTCTATCAAGACGAATCCTTTTCTCAGCTTTCAGGACCTCCTTATGGTTTCAGGAAGAGTTTGTATGATACAGTACTTATACAAATACATATTGAAACTATCTGAATTGGTGCAAGGCACAGCAGGGTTTTTATGAAGGTTTTTTTTTTTGTCATTATGCTATGGTTAACAGAATCTATGCAAGGTTTGGAACTCCTCATCCTCATTTTCTTTATTCTTAAAAATCCAGTGCCAGAAAACACAAGGAACTCTGCTCTGTCCAGAGAAAAATTTATTCTGGAACTCTTGTCTAATATAGATTTTGTGCCTCCACAATATTTCCACCTTCCCTTACCTATAAGTTATTTCCATTAAGTCACATGTTTTGAGGTCCACTTCACATGTGTTTCTAAGGAGCAGACCGTCATGGAGTGATTGTTTTGTGTAATGACGAGTAACAGCACAGAGCAGAGCAGTGGTTGCCAGCAGGAAATGCAAGTTGACAGGCTTGTACAAATGGCAGCACTTAAAAGAGATGAGCAGTTAGCTTTGCATTTGCATTCGCTGCGCCAAGAAGGGGGAAGTAAAGTGTTTCCTGAGAAAGTGTATGAAATGCAGCTTCTTTCCTCTTGCTAGGCAGGTGTAGTGTCATTGGGCTCAGTCCTGTCAGCGCTGGCCATAGAGAAAGAATCTCTCTTGGCACCTCCTGGAGTCATGGTTAGCTGTGCTAGGAGTCATGGGGAACATCTGGCTTGCCACTGTAGAAGTGCAAGAAAAGTTGAAGGACCATACTGGGGTCTCAAGGTGGTACCCAAAGGCAGCCAGCATCCATCCCATAAACTTACTATATCCTAACCAAACAAGTAAGGGGCAAGGACGTGGGTTCTGGAGAACACAGAGCTTTTACAGACATAAAATGAAAATAAAGTGTACAAGTGAAAAATGGAAGAGCAAAGGACAACATGGATTTCTGGCATGTAAAATTTTTCTTTCAACTGTAAGTGGATCTATATTCCTTGAGAGGCTTGTGTGGGGTTTGGAACCAAATAGATAAATATAAAGCAAGTGAGCATTTGCAGAACTGAAAGGTATGTCAAAAGAAATTGCTTACAGAGAAATATGTAGATCAGAAACCCATCAGCAGCCTTCCTGCATTAGAGATCCAGAGACCACTTAGCAGCTGCCAACAAAAGGGCTGGTGGGGAGCTTGCCAAAGAGAGCCACATGCTGTTGCTGGGAAAAATCTTTCACAACTGAGCTTGGCATATATGCCTGGGACTGCCAGGGAGCAGCTAAACTGCACACTTTCATTGACCACAATTAGTATGAATGTACTGAAAATCAGGAATGTAAGTGCAAGCCACTGGCAGCCCTGCACTCCATCAGTATGCACCTCTGCAGTTTAAGTGCTGTCCAGGTAACACCCAAGGAAATGAATGGATAGATGGACAGAAAAGGAGAGCTCAGGCCAACAGGCTCAGTGACACAGCAGTGCCAGGGTCTGTGTTTTTCAGCTGGAACTGGCACACAGTAAAAGAACATGCAATTGTTGCTGAGTGAGAGCAGAACATCTTCACTGCCAGTATCAAAAGAGGATGCTGGCTGATAACTCAGCCTTTTGGTCATCATGGGTTTCAGAGAAGGGCACAGGTCAGCTGCCACCAAGCCTCCTTAGGGAAGGAGCAGCCAAGGTACGGATGTCAACAGTTCCAGCTGTTCATGACATTCCATAGTTCATGTTGTATGCATGAACTTCCAATAGCTTGAAATTACACATTTTTAAATTTGTAATACCAAGAATGTTTTACATCCCTCAGGTTTATTCTTTTGGTTCTACATGGAAGAACTCTCTCCACAATTGACACAGGTGATATTCCTGTCTCAGCTGCTGTGTTCAAATTCTATAACATTGGTGGAATAAACATATCCAAAATACTTTTCAAATAAGAAACACAATAGCTTCAGTTATAATGAAGACTTGTAGCATTATTCCCTGAATACACAGAATTATTGAGAATCTGTACATGATACAGATATTGCTCCAGACATAAAATCTTTGAAGCACACATAGTGAATCATAGGTCATTTACACAGAACAGAAGATTGTAGATTAGATAATTAGGGGGAAAAAACCAAAACAAAGACCACATATATGAGGTGTATATGCAACATTTTCAAATGAACTTAATGAGAAAAATCTGTCCCTGTCTCACAAGCAAAAAAATTGAAAATGTAACAGGATATTACATTTCTTACACTTGTCATGATAATTTACACTCTGACAGAGTAAGGTATGGTAATTTCTCTGCATAGACGGAACAACTTCCACTGTTTCTAACAGGAAACAGTCATTTCAGGTTACCATCTCAAGAACATTAATCTCCAAAACAATTATTTATGCATGACACTCAATCAGTGGTATCCATTTTTTCTTGCAGAATGTTCCAGACATGACTTTCAGGTCCCAGTTCTTCCTGTTTGAAAAAGTTGAAGTCTCTTTTACCTTTTGAAAAGAAATTGCTTCAGCATAGTAGGCTCTGGAAATCATCTCAAAAGTGCCTTGAATGTACTTCACTGGTTCCTTTGACTGTACTCACAAGGAGTGCCAAGTCCTCACTCAGAAATTACTAAAGAACATACTCAAAGAAACCATTCCAGGAATCATACATTTCCAAGTGCATTATAATACTTCCAAATAACAGAATTATTGTCATTCAGCTTCACTCATATTTTCACTTAAAGACCAGCATAACAATCGAGATTCAGGGAGTTCCTCGCCTTAAGATTGGATGTCTTTTAAAACTACCTTAATTTCATCTGATTTCTATTACTAGTTATTTTAAATTATTGCCATGAAATGAAGTGCCACATGGATACCAGAGGATGCTTTAGTACAATTACATACCTAATAATCCACATGTTTTACTAAGCTTGCTGAAAATTGGAAAGTAGATACAAAAATGAGGCCATATTTTTCCTTTCAAAGTTTCCAGGGCCTTTCTTTTTCTAAGTGAGCAGATATTACCACTGAAGTATTTCTGCTGTAATGTTTGACAAAAAGGAGGACAGATATTAAAAAAAAAAAAAACCCTGTCACAGTTCAACAGGCAATAACATCTAGTTATCAGTGTGCTGAAGGAAACACTCACACTGATGGCCTTGCTCTGAATTAAAATAACCAGATCTGAAATGCAATTTGCATTCTGTTCAGCACACCGTTCTGTTCTTGTCTGGAGCTTTCTAGGCTGGCTTAATTGCCTGGCTGAGGAATTCAGTGTGATGTTTCCCAGACCCTTGCTAAGGGACTTTCTACCCCATAAGCACTTCTATGGCTGAATTGCAAAAATTGAGCAGAAACCCTTCTAAGCCAAGCACTTACATACCTGCCCTGGTGTTACCAATACTGGTAGGACTTAACTTTTTGTTTATGCTGCACCTTTGGTCTAAAATAAGAAAAAAGATTTGTGTGTAAGAACTTACAGGGAAAAGAAAATCTTTACATCAACAATTACAGATTTTTAAACCTTAAAAAGCAAAAATTAGGACTGGCAATAACTGCATTTTTCATCTTTAAAGCACCTCATAATGCCAACATTTTAAGCTGCTGGAAAAGCAGGTATAGCAGACAAATAAATAATATCATTGATGTTTAACACGCAACATAGAAGAGGGAGCTGAAATAAATTTCAGTCACTAGGTTACTTACGTACTACACCACAAATAGACCTTACATAGTACTTGTTGTTTTGTTCTCCTCTGTTTTTGTGCTTACCTGCAGCACAGCTAATTAGAACAGAAGGAAATCATAATAGACATAAGCTGTAATATATTTTATTTCTAGGCCAAGCAATGAATCCTACTTGTCACAACCAAAAAGAGAAGAACCAAGAGTGGGTTAAGCACCAATTTATTAGGTGATGGTTAGGAGCAATTCCTCATACAACCTCTTAAGTTTCATCAAGACCTGGTAAAACAACATTAATCCATTAAGTTATTAAGCAGAAGTAATAGGAATAAAAGGGGGGAAGTGAGATTCTAAACAAAATATAGACTTAAGTATGGTAAGAGATGTACCTACCTGATGAAAACCAACTAACAGCATTATTTACAAATTGCAAGATTAATACTATAAAAGTATGTAAACCTTCAGAGGAACTCAGCAATTAAATCACCCACATGCAAAGGAAATTCAAACAGAATTTTTGTTATTTACCAAGTGTATTACGCAAATTGCTAAGCACAACATAGGCATAATAAAATGATAACTCTTAAATTGATCTGCCTGCAGGCTACTGCAAATGGGTCAGTGCCACCCTTTTCTGCAGGTCCTATTGCAGTCCTGGCCCATACTTTGTCTCAGCCCTAGCAATTATTCGATTTCAATGCACATCAGATCGTATCAGTAATCTTATTTAAATCACTTCTTAATTTTCAGTTAAATTTCTTCTGGATGAGATTTCAGCTTTTCCCACGGCCTCCTGAGAGCTGAAACTGGTGTAAAGCCAGAGGCAGGAGCACATGGCAAGGGCAAAGCTGGGCATGGATGTTGTTGGCAGCGTAGCCCTGCATCCGCCCAAGCTCTTTATGAAACCCTGTGAGTGTGTGAAAGCAAAACAGCATAGAAGGCCAGACAGATGTGAAGTCAAGAAGATCAATTAAAAATCATTTTTAATTATTCTTAATGGCTTCTGAGTAAACATATTTTATGCCACTGAAATATTAATGGGTGTTTACCTATTACTATATTACAATAGTTTTGAAACCGAGTAAGGTGTTTAAACATTTGGTTGATTTACACAAGAGCAGGGTCCTTGGAGTCCTGCTGATGTCCTTATAGAGCCACCTCCCCACTCCACCTGCCCTGATTTTCATTTCTTCACACAGCCTTGCAAAATCATTAATAAAGTACTACATATTTACAGTGAAACAGGAATTAGTTCCTAATGAGACATTCACAATAATAAGCAGACGTCTTCTGCATACAAAGCTATTGAAATTTGGAACTGCTGGTTTTAAGGATATTGGATTTTCATAAGTTACAGAAGTTATTTAATACATATCAGTTACAAATAAAGTAAGACCTGAACCACTAGTAGAAGATAATTTAATGTATGCCAACAGTAAAGAAATAACATAAAAAGGCATAAGCACTCTTTCAAAGGGAAGTTTTAGCACTCTTTCAAAGGGAAATTTTTGGTAAATAGATGGATAAAAAGCCCAGAAAAGTAAGATTAACTTCATGTGCAGCTCTGAACAAAAAGGGAAGTAAATCCAGAAGATAACCTGCTGCTACAGGAGAGCTCCCGGACTCCAACAATAACCAGATATGAATAAAAAAAAATATGCTCAATGGAAGACCTGCCAAAAGCAAACAATATCTGAGTCATTAGCAACAAATCATCCACTGCATCTTGCATCACTGAGATCCAGCTAGATGACATTGCAAGCCTTGTACTAACCAATGATTCTCCACCCCCCACAAGCAGAACAAACCATGTCCCAAAAGATAGGTCCCTTATGTATGACTAATTCCACTGGATTCATTTACTGAGCAATAAAAAGAGATTGAATGTAAAGTCACATAACATAAATAATTTCAAGGTGAGTCCAGTGGTACTTCAATATGGATACTCAGGAATGATCTGTCATTCTGGGTCAGCTCAACACAAACATCATCAAAAATGGATGTCTGAACTGGAAGTTCTTGCCTCTCCCTCTGATGCCCAGAAGCCACTACAACTCCTGCTCACAAGGCCTAACACATCTTTTTTCAATGCTGCATTTCAAGCACAGTTTTTATACACCTTTAAAACATTAAGATTATAGAAACCAAACCACAGAGATGTTGGATGATGAGGGAACGCCAGAGATCTATTTTAACTCCTAGCTATGAAAAAGAAGCATACCAATGTATATATACATATATGTGCCAATGTGTATCAGCATCTGAAGAGAAGGTGACAAGAGGATGGATCCTGCTCAGTGGTGCCAAGCAGTAGAAAAGAGGCAATGGGCAGAAACTGATACACAGAAAGTTCCACCTGAACATAGGGAAGAACTTCTTTACTGTGCAGGTGACCATGCACTGGAATCGATTGCCAAGAGAATTTGCGGAATCTCCCACACTGGAGATTTTCCAGAACCATCTGGACACAATTGAGTGCCTTGAGCTCTGGGATTATCCTCCTTGTCAAGGAAGGTTGGACCAGATAACACTCTGGGGTGCCCTTCAACCTGACCCATTCTGTGATTCTGTTAGTAAACTCAGAATGCCCCTGACACTCTTGTGTTTTTAAAAATTTTAATAATGGAGATTCTACAACCAACAAAACCTCATCTGTCCAACTGCTAAAGTATCCTACAATAAGAATTTATAGAATTTAATACAAACATCTTTTATTCATGTCAGCTGATTGTCTCTGGCCTGATCTCATCCAAAAGTGGTAACAGTTTACTTTTGGCCATCTTGTCAAAAAGAAATTTATAAACTACTGAATCTTTCATAATGGTTCTCTTTCTTAGACTAGGATAGGGTAAGATTTTAGATTAGATCTTTAATTTCTTTTAATTTCCCCTCTGGGCAACTCAAAATTTTTCTAGCCATTTTCAAAGAATAATTTTCCACACTGGATGGTAATCCAAATGAGATCTCATGAATGCCAAATTAGGAAAACAACTATTTCCTATTCCTGCATTTCTGCTAGATTTATTCCAGAGATAGTTTTGGTGGTTTTGAAAAGACATTACACACGTAACTTAAAGGTAAGCTGTGAACCAATAATCCCAAGGTTCCTCTCAAGGTCCCTCCTGTGGCCTTTCCTTTTAGATTTCCCATTATATCTCTGTGTTGGATTTTCGCTGTCCTAAATGCAAGGCTTCACAATGTTCTCACTCAGTTTCAGCAAATTCCTTTTGAATTGTTTCTTTATATGATGAGAATAATTTGTCATTAGAATATTGCTTTCTCCTAGTTTCTTGACTGTGTGTCAGTTTCATTGTAGTGAAATCCAAACCCATAAACTCTGATTTTTCTCACTGCTCTTGAGACAGACTTCATTAATAGATGGCACTAAGGAATCAACACTTGTCAAGCAAAAAACATTCAAGAACCTAATTCAAATTAAGATTTATGAACTCCGCTGTTTTGTAAAGCTCATTTCAAGGAAAGCAACACACCACAGACAAAACAAAGAGTGCAGAACACGTTCTTAACTCAGCTTAAAGGGCAGAAAACCAGAATCCTCATAGCATGTATAGAATCCACACAGCAAAGATCTGCCAATTTGGTGAATTATTATTATTATTATTGTGTGTTAGCTACACCTCCTCATCACCCACAAAGGCGCCTGCTAGGTCAAGAAAGATGATTATATCCAAGTGCTAATAGGGGAGGGCTGAAACAGACACAATAAAATACCATTAATTCCTCAGAATTCGTGGTGTTGTTTGCAGCACAAGCCATGGAAAACGTCCCACCAGACTCCAACGAAGCTGTTAGGCACTCTGCCCAAGGCACTCACAAGAAGATCTAATGGATTGCAATTGTTGAATGTAGCAGTGTGCAGAAGTCATGATGCCTGCACTGTGAATCCAGCTTATCTCTTTCCTCACCTATAATACCAAAGTAAAAAAATTAGTGGTAGTCAGGTCTTGAAAGAGCCAACAAGCCTGACAGAAAACACTCCAAAAGTACATCCTTCAAAAGTCCTTCCTTTGTCCTTCAAAAGTACAAGAGCCAAAGACACAGAAGAAAATGTTCCTTGTTATGATTGTCCAAACCTCCAAGCCTTTAATTAATGAGAAAGGTTTTGGGAAAGGTAGCTTTTAGTCAGAAACTCTTATGTGAGATTGTATCTCACACAACCTGAATGTAAGGCCAGGAGCTGTAAATGATATTTTAGTGCAAAGGTGGCTTTTTTTTTTTTTTTTTTGTAAAGGCACAAAATATTCAGTTCCTATAATTCAAATAAAATACTGCTCAGACACCCGAGAAAGACTAGCAGTTCAGGTAGTTCTCTAAAGTGAATGGACTCCTTCAGTCTAAAGACATTTAATGATAAATATCCATGAACAGCCATTACTTCCAACACTGTGAGCTCCTTGTCTTTCCAGGTCTCTATATATAATTATAGATTTATTTAGAAGTTCCAGCTGGACAAAATGCCACAGGACATCCTATGAACAGCACAATCCGCCATAAAAACAACTGACTCATCCTCCCTTCACTTCACTGGCCACAATTAGTTTGCTGCGCCAGTCTTCATCTTTTACCTTGAAAATACTCAATTTTCTGACAACATGCAATAGAAGTTATTTCAGTTTTAATATGCACTTTAATTATGCACTAAAACAAAAATATAGATTGTTATATTTGATTTTTTTTATACTTACAGATTTATAAACTCGAAGGGAAATGAGCTTTGATCCACTGTACACAATTCAACTACACTGCACACAAGAAGTGACAGAGATGTCATTTTGCACAAGAAATGGGATGAAGTAGAGAATTTTTATAGGAAAGTACAGCAAGAACATATCCTAGATAGGCTAAATATTTCACTCAAAGGATCCTGCAGAACAGAGAGGTGAAAAGGAAAAGGACAGAGAGACACGGTCCTGAAAATATAAAAGAGTAGGGCAAAGAATATGAGCAATAAGCTTGGCCCTGGAAAACCAGTGAAAGGAACTAGAGGAGATTTGATTGCTTTATCTCCAAAAGGAGACCAGCAAGAAAAAACTTAATAATGTACCAGAAACCCAAGATCTTTGTGTCATGTTTTGTAACACAGGAAAAAGTATGTAAGTAACATAAACAAATATTTTTAAAAATATAAAAACCAATATTAAAAAATATTTTTAATGGGACATTGAAATGCAGTAAAAAGAAATGTCTACATAGAATGACTAATTGGGGAACTTTTTCTTACAGAAAGATAAAAATATTGAGAAGTTAGATGAAAAAGCAGCTACATATTTATGTAGGTAGCAATAGTCTCAGAACAATAAAAACTGTGTGAAGATATCAGAAAATGAGTATCAGGCCTTGATCTCTTAAGTACTAACAGATAAAATAAAATCTATGGATGGGGAAGACAGTGCCATGTCTTCCCTTGCTCTCTGAAACATCTGGAAATCGATGCTCTCAGATGCATCCCCCGGACTTAAAGTCAGAGTCAGTATGGCAACTCCTAATATCATAAACAGATTAATAACAATGTAACACCAAGTTACAATAAAATTTAATGGAGCTTTACAGAAAAGGAACACCTCAAGAAGATTTATTTGTAAAGAGTAGCTGCACTTCCCTCTGACCATGCTCAGAGACATCCTCCTACATATTTCTTTCCAATTTTGTAATTCTGGAAAGGCTACCTTCCGTCTAATTCCAGGTAATTTTCTGATATTGTACACAGCTATCCAAACAGTGAGATACATTTATAATAGAAAAAGACCTTAAGTGAGGAGCAAAACATTGGGTTGCCCAGTTCATTACAGGTCCTAGCTATGTAATTCAAAGATTACTTGCCCCAAAAGATTTGCAGATCTTGGTTAGTTTTGAGGATAGTTTTGATGGAAAAAAGCTATTGGAAGAGGGAAGGAGAAATTTACTGTTATTAAAACTTATTCAATTAATAAAATATATTATTTTTATTAAAAAATAATTGTAACTTTTATTCTACCAAAGAAAGTGATACTGGATATTGCATGCGTGGTTTACAATTCCTTCTTATCCATATGAAGTTCATTTCCAAATTCACTTTGATACTATGTCTGAACTAGAAAGAGCAGAGGTTAAATAGAAATGAAACAGGAAATGGAACAACAAATAAAAGCTCTGAAACAAAGCCCTGTGTTTTCTGTAATCTGGTCACTAATGGCTTTATGCAGCAGGAATACTGCACATGGCAGGGGGAGTATGGAAGGCAGCAGACTGTTGTGTATCCAAATTCTGCCAACCTACTCAGCAGAAAGCTGGCTGGTGTCCAAAGGTCTAACTAGGAAATACAAAAATGCACTTCTAAAAAACCAACCCTTTCAAGCTCGCTGATCCACGTTGCTGAGTTTTTCTTTTGGACGTCTATTTTTTTCTTTGCTTTTCTTTGCAGAAACAGCTGCAGAAACATTCTTTTTTAATAATTCAGAAGTCTACCCCAAAAATGGATTAGAAATGACATATCTGCTTAATCTTGGACCAGAAAGCTTAGGGCAGATTCTTTATAGACATTTCTGGCTGCAGCTCATGCCCCCACAGACACACAATGCTCATGCACGGTCCCTTGGCTGCCTTTGCTGTAACCATCTGTTCGGCAGAGCCGCCCATTCACGGGCAGTTCCAGCCTGTTTCACAATCGTCCTGAACCCGAGCGAGCGCTGGCTGAGATACACAACTGTGCTGCTGCCACTCACAGGAAATGTCTTTGGCCTGACTCTGATGTCAATCACACTCATCTCACATATTTCTCTGTAGATTTTATCACACGTAACAGAACTTCAAGCCAAAATGATCAATGAGTGGATAATGCAAAATCTGCTTTGTGGGCGCTTGTAGCTCCAATGTTTTGTTGGAGAAACTGCTCAGTAATTTAAGGAAATCAGGCAAAAGGAGTGGTCCCAAGAGTCACTGACCTATGGGTAATGATACTCATCTAATCCAACCTCTAGCACACCAGATTTTAAGCTTAAATAATTAAATCTCACATGGCTATAAGCAACATGAGAACAAACCATGAGCTGTGTGATTGTTGACATGAGACCTTAAAATACAAGTTGCATGGATATCTTGTTAATGGAGGTGTAAGAAATAAAAATCAAAACTAAAAAACTCTAGTGAGACCCATAACTATATTTTAGTAAACTTGACAACAAATCTGTGAATGAGACTAGCATTTCCTGTTCTTTCAAAGATGGACAGATTTTGCACCACATTTGATAGTGATGCTAAAAACCTCCTCATAGTTAACATTTACGTCTTCACCAAAGTTTCTCCTTTAAGTGGTTTCTTAAACAAGAGAAGACAGATGTTTGAGAAACATAAACCAAATCCTTCCATAGAATAAAAAGTGAAAGACTTTTTATAATTTCTCTGGGACAGATCATTCTTCCCTATTTTTGGTAAGTCAGAACTTGCTGTGTAAGGTAATACTTTAACTAGACCAAGTGGTATAGCTGGAAAAAATGGATATGCTTTCAGTACAAGTGTGCTAAGTGCTTCCATGATCTGCCTGCAGCACATGCCAGTAGCTCTGATTTTGGAGGTTCGACATTGCCAGGGTCTGCCTAAATTTCGAAAAGTGCTTGGGCATACGTCCGAAAACTGAGAGCACATTATGCATGAAAGTCCTACTATCTGAAAAAGGAAAACAAGTTAAGCAGGTGTTCAAGGTAGCAGTTACTCTCAGATAACTGATTCTGACAGAGGCAGAGACCCAAGGTGCTCCATCAGCCTCAGCAGCCTGTAAATCCCACCACTCTTCGCAGCAGACAATGGTAGAATCTTTCTGTGGGACATCCCATCCATTACTTTGTCCTACCCACTCTCCAGGACAGCCTGCCTGCTCTACAATGCTTCTGTGAAGTCTTTGCAAGATCAGGTACAAACCACAGAAATCAAATTTGAGGTTCTCATCCCACTTGTCTCTAAACCTGAATTCAGCACTCCCTTACCAGTGAAAAGCATGAGGGAGGGACCAGTGAGTTTGGCCTCAATCCCAGCCTTCAGACCACTCTTAAAAGTAGGTGAAGATATAGCTACTACATTTTGCTGGGTTAGGGCCAAGTCATTCAGTACTTTGCAGGAATATTCAGACCCTGAATCAATTTAGAAAATTTCCTTGAACTTAAAAAACCAGACTTCTTAATGCATCTGAATTCTTTAGGTTATTTGGTGACATGGAAGTCAATACTGTCATGTCTGATGTCAGAACAGTCTTAAGTCTTGCAGTTAAGCAGTAGACTCAGCTGCCAAAACTCATATTATCTTTATTCTTGAGTAAAACTTCACTTCTTTCAGTTGAGAATACTAATAAGCATCCACTCCAATTCATTAGAAAAATGTAAAGTTCCTAATTGCACACATCAGTTTGACGTTAATTTTTATTGCAGTTTTTCCTCATCTTTAATATAGTCAGTCTATTCATCTGAAAGAACTGCATATTTTGGAGTTTGTCATCTGACTTCTTATAAGCTTCGCGTTTGGCACTAAGTGCAATGACCATGTTGATTAGAGCAACCGTATGACATGGGGCTGGAATTGCTGTCAACTCATTACAAAAATATATAAGGCCTCACTTTTAATTACTCACTTAGTAACAGATTAGTTCTTATTGCCTGCCAACAGCATGACCTCTCTCTCTTTCAAGGTCAACATAAATCAAAAGAAATCTGATGAGCTTGAACTTGTTGTTTATTCACTTCTAACCCTTTCATAAGAAAATCTGTTTAACAAAAAAAAAAGCAAGTCTCCATTCAATAAAGAGACCATTATTAGGGCTAAAGAGCCAAATTTCCTGTTGTGTTTTTTTTTTTTTCTGAATAGCCTCAAGTAATATTCCAGGAAAAGGGCCTTGGTACTGTTTTCTTTGTGGAATAATAAGAAAATCAGCATTAGAAACATGAGATTGCTTACAGGTTTCAAATACCAGTATGAATAAGGGTTTCCTGGTTCCATGTTTTAAGGATTAACTGTATTAAGCACTACAAAATTACATTAGTCATGTATACTTTATCTGTCTTGACCTGACAAACCTCTGCAAGCCTTTTAAATGAAGGTTGTATGTGACTGTTCTGAGATTGCTGCTGAATAATGCAAAAATATACAAATATACAAATCACCTTCAAGGAAAAGACTCAATAAATACAAGTTCTTAAATACAATTAAAAAGTATTGGTTTGATGATTAATTATGACTTAGGGATATGAAAGACTTGGCTGCACCTGTTTGTGTCAACAAAAATTCCTTCAAGATTTTGCTGTCACTTTCAATGTTTACCACCTACATTTTCATTAATTATAAAATTATCTTTGTGGGTCTTCTGGCCATGAAGAATGTGCTTTACTGGCCATGTACTACAGACTGGTTTTACAAAGAGCTGTGCATTTATCCAAGTGCCCAGTCAGTTCAGATGGAGAGCAGGTGCCCAAAGGCCTGGACTTCATGATTTTTTTTTTTTTTGTTATGCAACAAAAAATTATACAATATTTTCAGTAAGTCTGTCTTTTTGTCTTGTTATTTTGTTTTTTTCTTTTTAACAGAAATGCTTATTTTGGCCTATTCTATAGCATAATACATTTTAACCTCAGCTAAAATTGTTCCTCACACTGATCAAACTTATTTCCAGTCCTTTAAAAGGAAAAAGCTTCATTAACAGAAATACAGGCACATCAGTATCTCACACCCTTTATGTGTCCAAGTCTGGAAACACATTTGATTAGCACACACAAATCAGTCCTTGCTCACAGGACCCAGTGTGTTAGTCCAGGCTGTGGATGCCCATGAAGGAGAGGCCAGATCAGCTTCCCAAGTCTTGGTACCACTCTTCATCCACAGGACTGTGAAGGATTTGAAATCTGCCACAGTCCTTCTGAGAACGTTTACAAGGTAAGTGACATTAGATGAGATAATTTAAATGTTAGACTTCATGACATGAAAGTTATGTCATTAACTAGTAAAGATACAGATGATATACAAAATGCATTAAGGCACACATTCACATTAATCTTTTGAGAGATACAAACAATTACTTAGGGACAATACTTTCCAAACACAGACATCTTTGACTCTCATGTTCAGATGTCAAACCATTAGTGAAGCACCTGATTCATGTATTCATTCTTATATTTCCTCAGCGTGATTTGCAGGTTAATTTTAGCAGGAACATTATAATGACAAATATGTAGACAAAGCAGAATACATTATTCATATATGCAATAAAACCATCAAAATGTATAGCCATGACTTATTGCAGTGCAATGTGTACGGCCTTTTTGGCCAGATGATACACCAGATGTTTCCTTTCCTTTAGATTTGAAAAGTTCACATGCAGCAGAATCAGCTCCTGAGGGTAAGGGCGGGGCTTAAGGATTTAAAGTTAAGTGCACAAATATTGACAAATAAGGAAACATTTTAATCATAAAAAAAAATTTCTGATAAAGTCTTATTTTTTCCTGTTTGCCTCCTTAGAAGAGTGTACAAACCATTAGGTGAAGTCTTGATTAAGGTTTTTATTATTATTTTGCTGCTCTCTCTTCATTTTTTTTCTAGTTTAAAATAAATTGCATTTAATTTTTAAAGCACAAGAAGGTAAATCACATCTGAAGTAGCTATGGAATGCATATCAGCTAGGAATATATTGCTTTTATACAGTCATTCCTTTTGCAAAAAAATCAAAGGAGGGATAAAAACCAACACTTTATTTTAAAACATCGAAGATCATTGGCTCTCTAGATGCATTTTGCTCATGAGAAGTATGAGAAAGGCATTGCATAGATACAAACCTGTGCTTTAAGCTCTTTCTTTGTATCTCCAACTGAAGTGTGAATAGATCCACCATGCAGAAATCTTCACAAGAATAAGGCATCAGTGCATGAAGTACAAGAAAGCAGTGAAGGAGTTTATGGCCAGAAAAGCAGGCAATGCACTCAAACCATCGCTGAACCACCAGACAAGGCAAGAATATTGCCAAAGCTTTCACTAGAAATAAAACACGTTCCTCCCCTTTATTTACTTCCTCTGAAATAGAAGGTGGCCAGGCCTGCTCCGCTCTGATGAAATGGCAGCTTTGAGCTGGCCCCTTTCCACATTTCAACAAAACTGACAGTAGCCACCAGTCCTCCCCGTAGCTCCCCAGACTTTTCACTGAAAATTCAGGAATACTCAAGGGCAACCACTACACCTGGGCGAGCCCCAGCAAGTGCAGAGGGACTATAAAACCCTGCAACATGTATGGATCTCGCCTCTCCTTCCTGGCAAAAACTGCCAACCTCTCAGGAAGGGGGCAGAAGAAATCTTACACAATCCAAGATTTTACAGTTCTGAAGGGGGCCAAGGGGGTGTAAATTCCAGCTAGACCCCTGTGTATTGTTAAATTTTAAAGATATAGTTCAGCAGGATTCGCTGGGTCTTACAAGTGCCTACATACAGCCTTCACAGGCACCCCAAAAGATGGGGAACATAACAGGCTGGGGTTTATTTTTTTCCTAATTCCATTTGTCTATCCTGGACCATAACAATATTAAAGCCTGGAAATAGAACAGACCACAATGGAAACTGTATTAACACTGCTCTCTGCTGTATGTTACATGTTATACATCTTTTCTATGATTTCTTCTCTATAATGCTGTTTAACCTCAGGGAGTATTTTGAACTGTGGTTTGTATTATACCTGTTATACACCAAAAATAAGTCATTGAACATGCTTGTGCTTTCTTCTTTAGGTATCCAGAAAATTTAATTTCCCACCAAATGAATGTCAATGGATATAGATTAAAGTATTCTGCAAAGAAAACAAGAGATGAAAACTGACTGTTCAGAATAACAGCTGTCCTGGCTGTAGGGATTGTCCCTCATTAATCCCACTCCTCTGTAGAAGTGTTTGAACTTCCTCCTAAATGGAGTCCATCTCTTCATTGTCTGTCTCCCAAATTCTCTGCAGCAGATATTCAGATCAAGATACACTTTTATTTTCCAGGCTAAGAGGGAGGCTTGATTTATAAGTCCAGTGCTGTTTCATGGGAAAGAGAACATTAAAAAGCAAGAGGGGAAAAAAAAAGAGAAAAAGCATGAAGGCACTCAAAATCAAAAATCAAAAAAATCAAAGCAGCACCTCTAAGCACTAGGTGGCAGCACAGCAAATGGTATTTCTTCCTCGAGTAGTGAAAGTCGTTGGAAACTTCAGAGAGATTTCAAAATCACTGTATTACTCTAAAATCGTATTACAAAAATTTGTAAACAAAAGGAGTAACAGTACAAAAGGAGAGAAGACAATACAACAACTGCCCTCCCTCCTCTTAAGAATAATGCTTTGCAGCCTGTCTCTTCACAAAACTGGGTGGCAGCACTATCGCCCAACTACAAAGATCCAAAATGTACTCTGGGTGCATCTCTCCTTCCCTCAGGGCCCACTCATCACCCCCAGATGTGTCAGCCCCAGGCTGCTGGCTGAGTGCTCTGGACAACATGGGTGTCTACAGCCTGTCAGCTCTGCCTTCACCAGGAGGAGGTTGTTGCACACAGAGGATAATCCAGGGACACTGGGAGGAAGTTGGTGGCCATCTACAATCTTAGGACTGAAGAAATAAACAGTACTAATCACCTGGGACTGGACTAGGAGCTGATTTTTTTTCCTTCTTATCTCTTATATACCCCCAGCCTTGTAGTTCCTCTATTTTTCTTCCCCTGACTACTTAATATATTTCTTGCGATCTCATATACTCTTGCACCATGCCAGGATTTTTCAGAACCATGTAGAATGCATATCCCCAAGAGCAAGCCATGATCAGTCCTGGCTCTAACTCAAAACCAGACTCCTTTGAAAGCAATCCTGAGCTTCAGCCTCATTCTTTGAGAAGTTCATGAGCACACACACACACGTGTAGACACACATATATAATCATATGGCTGGCATCCAGCTTAGCAAATTAATTCGTCTAGTGCTGACCTCTGTGACTCTTCAGCTGGTGTTGCAGAAGGTCACAGAGCCAATGCAATTGCAAAAGAATCTTATGGAACAAAATGTCTGAGCAACTGAGCAGCAAACTTAACTCAATGTCAGTAAGTGCAATGCAGGACAATGGAGGGGAGGAGAACAGCTACTTAAAGATTCTTATGTATGAGCCAAACCTGTTGTAAAAGGTTCTCTGAAATCATCAGCATCTTGCTTATCTAGTTAAAACACAAAAAGGACAAGGAAAGCAAAACAAAAAGCAAAAGAAAATAGTAGAAAACTGTTAGAAATCATCATCATGCCCAATCCATCCATCCAATGAAAACAAAGATACAACAAAGTGTACAATGTCTACAGAAATTACCAAGTACATGAAACTATTTTCATTAGATGCAAGATCTGTTAGACTATTAGTCTTCAACTTGGAAAGGAGATGACTGAGAGAAGAGGCAGCTTTAGAATCATGACTGATATGGAGAAATCAAACAGAAATCAATAACTGTGCATTTCTCATCATCTTGGAATCAGTGGGAATCTATGTAATTATTAAGTATAGGCCTTAAAGTGAATTAAAATAACTACTTATAGATTCAAATTAAGTATTTGGATCTTGCTAGATTGTTAGCAGCCAGACACAGCAACCAGTCTACACCCCCAGAAGGGTTTTCTTGTATACCTGTAAGTCTTACTCTAAAGACCTAATTTCTTGTTTAATGGAAGAAGTAGGGTGAACTTGTTTTCAGAGTCGAAAACATATTTCCCTACTCTTTGGATTATCCTTGTAGATTCTCTTTGAAATCTGCCCAATTTTTTTTTCCAGTTGTGGATGTCAAAATCTGACCTCATGATGCTGATGTGATCTTAGGTACTAAATAAATATGGAGGTAATACAGCTTCTACATAGTTATTTAATAATCTTCACTCTGTACATCCAAGGGTCATTCTTGTTAGGAGCTACTCTGTCCATAAGAAGAGTTGGTAGTTTCCAGAATGATGGAGGAGAAAAACCACTGTAGCCTTATAAATTTTGCTACAATAGGGCTTTCAAAAGTCATTTTTGTTACTGCTACAGCTGCCAAGGAAGGAATCCCAGGTGCTATGTGGCCAGAACAGCTGGAGTGAGGGCTGGCAGATTCCTGCAACTGCTGCCATACCTCTCTTACCTTCTTCATCCTTCCCTTTCTTCCTCCTCCTCCCTACTTAAGGTCACAAGAAAAGTTGTAAATCTCAACACTTCCAGCTAACTTGGCGTCCCAGGTTCACTTCCTCCACATATTTTTCACTTTTTTCTAACTGGTTTTAACTCAAGTTTGGCCTAACATTGGATTCCTGGATTACCATTGTTCATTCTCCTCCCATTTCTGATTCTGGGTCCTTTGGCTCCCCAGATACTCACATGAAGTTAAATATGCACCTGGGCCATCAGGATAAAAGCCACATTATATAGATGTGGCTAACATGCCCTTTTCCTAGACAGCTGAGCCTGCAATCTGCAAAAAGTAAACTCATTTTCCTATACTTCGTGCAGAAAATCGTCAAGACTGCAACTAAATAATGGGGAAGTAATACATGATGGAAAGGACAGAATGATATTTACTACTAATAAGTGAATCTTAACCTCCAAATAAATTATAAAATATGAAGTAATATATTTTTAAATTACTAAATGCAAAGACATTAAGATATGTATAAGTAAGTAATAACAATTTATACAGTGACACCTTGATCACCTTGTTTGGAAAGGTCTGATGTAGTAACTACTCCAGGGTTAATTGTACTTGAGGGGAAGGGAAAAAAAGAAGGAAAAATAGCATTTGGAAATCAGACACCTGCATCTAGCAAACAGTGAAAAATATTTTCTGAAGACAATCTAATCAAGTTATCTCCATATCAAGAAGACATTTGTCTGCAAGACGCAGCTGAGCAAGTAGTAGGAAGAGGGAGTTGTGGTGCTACAGCACTGCTTTGGATATGACTCTGTCAATGCATCACTGAACACTGGTGGAAGATATTGCAGTCATCTTTGCTGCTCTTCCCACCAAAAAAGCAGATCAGTGCCCAGATGCACTGAAGAGGAGCATTTTGCCCAGCTATATTGCCATGTGTTCTGTGAATCTCACTGTAACCTAAAGCAGGGAAACATGTTCTTCCATGATCTTTTAGGGATCTGAATCCAAGGCCACAGTGCCTTGCCTACAAGGATGTAAAGAGGTTTATGTTGAATGTTCCAGTTTTGGATTAACTCTGATTTGAAGTGTAAGTACATCTAATGCACCTCATGTGACTCAGTGCATTAGGGTTCCTCCCAGTTTTGACCCAGTTGTTATTGGAGAACTAGTTTTTCAAGCTGTGAAATCCACTTTATAGCAGGGCCTTAAAATCTTGGCAATGTCTTTGAATGACAAATGCAGGCCTCCTCTGAAATACATTTCAGCTATGTGACCCTGATTTAAGTTAAAATTCATAGACTGTTAATTAGCATGTGGAACAGGAAGTTTCTAAATAGCTCACCAGGTATGTGTTTGGCAGGCAGTACAACAACCCTGGAAGTGTGGTTAAAAAAACTCACTCTTTTACATCACTGAAAGTTTAATAAATACTTATTTCTTCAGGGACCTCCTATGTTAATGAAACCTGTCTGCTCTTGTTTGGATCTTTAAAACTCATGTGTTAAATAGTAATGCTGAGGTAGTGTCTCTGAAATTGCACCGTGAACAGCAGAGCAAATACTGAGCATAAGTGTTTTTTCTGTCTATTTAACAGTTTTTATGTGTCTGCTAAGTGCTTGTTTTCTGTTTTGTTAATCATTCCAGCTCCCATAATAATTACACAAAAGAGGAAATCGCGATTTCAAATGCTACTGTTTCTCTGGTTCTCTAGAGCTAAAAGGAGGAAGCAGGATTAGATGGCTTTCTCAAATGTTTTTCTCTTTTGCTAATCATGTCAAAATCACATTTCTCTGCACATTAAATAGCCAGATAGCCCATCAAAACACTGCGTTACTCATATCAGGAAGCAGTTCCATTTACCATATAAAATAATAGTGAATGACACGAACTAAATTTTTATCAGTGCTATCATTTTCTGAGACCTTTTGCTTGATCCTCAAAGTTTTTTCAGCTACTGGTGTATAACTTGCACTTCTGCAGGTTAACTTTCCAGTCTTGGAATGGCACACTGCATGGCAGTACTGCCAGGCAGCCTCATCCACACATAACAAAGTGCCTTTGGTGCTGAGTGCCATATGCCAAAGGAGAGGAAGGTCTCACTCTGAAAGGAGCCCTGCTCAGATCACTCTCTTTACAGCACACTTACTCGTCACCTAAGTTACCTCCTGACTTTAAATCATACTTAAACTTAATCTTGAATTTGTTCTTTCTTGTTTTGAGTCAATGCCTGCACATTTTATGTCACTGTATTACCTAGCTAATGTCCTGAGGCTCTTTCCAGCCTCACCTGTCCTATTATCCCATGGGTGCTACTGAAAGAAAGCCTGCAGCAGCTTGGCACTGTGGTTGTTCCTTGTGGTTCATGGTCATTTACATTTGTTCCTGTCATTGTGTGAGCATGGAGATGCATTCATTTGTGCACAGGAAATGTAGAAGTCTTCTCCTGTACAAAAGTGGCCCAGTGAGAAATGACATGGCTGGCTTCAGGGAGTTAAAATACTATCTTATTTTATTTTCTACTCTCATCTTTTTATTACACTACTGTGATTTTATTGCTTCTTTCAACAAAGTTTTTGTGCAGCAGTGGATTCCAGGAGATCTGGAAATCCAGCCTTTGCAAAGCAATATTGACTACAGAATAACTCAAATTCCTATAATCCTATGAGAGATTTAAAATTTTGGAGATTCAACTTCATTTATATGGCCTTTCCTCCAAATGAAACCTGCAAGTAATACTCGACACTTACTCCCTGCTCCATGAAAAATGTTTCTCCTGCAGTTGTAAGGCTCCTGAGGCAGCTAAAGTGATACTGGAAGACATTCCAGGAGTGCCAATGGAGAATTAGAGACTGAAATAGCCATTAATGGGAGTTTTTGTACTAAATGTCATACAATTTTGATTCTTGGTCACACCAGCTTCAAGGGGTGCTGGTGGTACCTCATATTCTCTGACTTGAGAACTTCACTTTCAGTCTGGGCAAATGCATGAGCCTGGAGGGCAAGGGAGGTGATGGTGAAGGTGATGTTCAGATTACTGGAAATCTAGGTTCTCAGTATTTATGGTAGACTGATATTGCCACATTTCACTATAGCAGGAAATATACTGTCAGTGTAAAGTTCCAGCTCAAAGCTTGGCTGTCTAGTGCTTTCTGAATTTCCAGCTTCATGTCCTAAATGTATGTCTCTTAATTTATCCAGGCTAGAAATACATCTGTCCAGTGTTTGGCACAAGAAATATTAGGAAGTACGCACTGAAGAAATATCCAGAACAAGTTATCAACCTACATTAAAAAAAAAATTAAACTGAAATTTAAGAAATTATTTTACTTCTCTGTCTTTTCACTATTACTCTCTTATCCAGTACAGACATTCCCATGACACCCAATGGGCTTTTATATTCACAAAGGCAATAAAAAGAGTGGTGAGATTTAGCCAGCAGACACAGTACTGATGCCAATGATCAGCTGGCATGGAATTAAAGAGAAAGAAAATAAGATACTTTTATGAGGTACACCCTGCAGATGGAAGAAAATATCTTAGTACACATCTCAAAATTACAAGGAAGAGCAGCTAATTTTGCATTTCAACATATGAATTTCCATTTATTATAATGATATTTTTTATAATGCAAAATCCATCTAAATTTTGCAATCCATTTTCATTGCATTTCCACTAAAAATTGGCTGATATCTGGTTGTTCCCTTTTGAAGAGGAGCTCTTGTTCTTCCTGTTGGGAGGAGACAGGTGTGACACACACATGACATTCCCATGCCGGAATGTCATAATATCTATTTCAAGAACTTTATATTTCTTTCACAAGACAATCCTTGTTCCAAATAAATGACGACTGGACCTAACAACCAGTCATCAACATTTTTATCCCATTTTATTGACAGACAATAATAGATATAGCAGTGACTGGTCCAACTGATTGCATCACTGGCAGGACAACACTTCTCCAACATAAAAAATTACAGTATAAATAGTTTCACGTGCCCCAAGTTAATCTAGTACTTTGCAAACTGATGCAGTTATAACTGCTTTAAATAACTATTTGTCCTGAGTGCTTTTTAAAACAAATGTAGCATATAAACCCAAATTTATGATACTTTTAGATGGCATTTTAGGAGAAGTTCTAAATTTCTGAAAAAATTAATGTCAAACCTTATTTGAACAGACTGACATAATTTCAATCATGAAAGGGAACGATCTTGGGCTCTATACTTTTTGAAATGCTTGTGCTCTGAATGTGAACATTTTGATGAGATTGTACTGGATTGACAGTCATATCACATTGAGCCTTTTAAATTGTGTCTGCTATTAAAAATATAAAGAAAACAAACTTGGAATTACTGCATATGTAAGTAATGAAGTGTGAAATCTGGAGCAAAGGATTCCACTTGTTGCACCACATCATACTTTGCAGGGAAACCAGGACACTTGATGCAAATTCTTGATCCTTCATAGGGAAGAGTATTCACTTTCCAGTTTCTCTGGGCACCTTATTGAAAGGTTATTGACTTGCAAATGTAAGATTTTTTGCCTGAATAACAGGTGAGCTGAAACCACTCCCTACAATACTATTTGCAGATTGATGCTATTACTACAGAAACTAGAATTAGCTACAAACTGCTTGAATGCTAAGCAACAAGATCCTTTTTTTTTTTTTAAATTTAATATGCCATTCTGTGTTTCTATGTGATGGTTTCATCTTTTGCATTTTCCTGAGTGAGGGATGAAATATAGATCTTATATCTGATTTTTTTTTGAACTTCAGAAAGATACAGTACATTCTGAACCTTCGCATGCAAGCCTGTTTGCATGTTTTTACTTTAGAATCAGAACCATCAAAGAGTAGAAGCTTGTTGTTTTAATTCTTTATTTGGCTGATTCAAAAGAAGTATCTGAATAGCATTTGAATTTGTAAGATTTCATGATTCAAAAGACAAATGGAAATCAAAGATCATGAAAGAGATGCAGTCATTGCTGTAGTTTCTGAATTGTCATTGAATATGTCACTAGATAATGTCCTGAGGCTCTTTCCAACCTCACTTGTCCTATGATCCCACGATCACACTGTGATCCTGTGAGGGGATGAAGGTGAATACAAACAGAAGAATAAATACCATTCTGAAAATGGTGTGGAGTATTTCAACTCCCGTTCTCCTAGCAGAAGTACATCACTTACTGTACATACTGTTCAACATGTTCTATTGAGTCACCATGGAAAGGGCTGATAAAGAATCTGCTCTTTTTAAGTTCATTTTAATGTTCAGAGCAGTGAACCACAGCCTTTGGAGGACACCACTCTGTCAGCTTTGTATTAATGACACATTATAACACATATTTTAGATTTTTTGTAGCACCTTTTGTGACTAAAACATAAGATCTACAGCAAGCCCTAGAGCCATAGAAATGAAGAATTCTCTGAGATTCACAGTGAAGAAGAAAGAGAAAAGGAAACTCTGGAATCAAGTAAAAATGGACTTTCAAAGATGACCTTTAACTATTTTTGTCACTGTTAAGACTCGACAGGAATTGCTGCCAAAGTCTCCCAAGACACCACATTCAATGAGACAAATCTGCATAACATCTGCACATGCTCACTCATCTGCAATGGGATCATACAGAACTCAAAATTAGGACTGCAGTTTTCTTCTGCTCCATATTGTACAAAAGGTTCTGCAGATACCTGAGAAAGCTGCCAAGTTTGCAAACCATAAAGAATTCACTCTGTTCTCTGGTGCCTGTGTTCAGGGGCATTATTTCATTCAGCATTTGGAATGAGCAGAAAGGTCTATTTGGACAGAGATCTTTGCAAACAGGTATGTAACATCCACCTTGGATGATGTGCTGATTCCTTACAGCAGCAGGTGTGACAAGGGACTATAATAAATGAAAAGGGGTGGATCAATAAAAGGGACAATATGGCTATACTGCGTCACACACTGTATACAGTCTAACTGTGACAATCATCAGTATCCAAATGGCATCTGATCAATTTTCTTTCTATAATTTTAATAAATAGCCCACCCTTATTTCTGAATGTTTTGTGAGGCCAATATCTAGGTATACTATGTTAAATTATGTGTTTTTAGAATGAATCAAGCTGACATGTCTCTCTGAAATAAATGCTCTTCAAAATTAGTGGGAAAATGGCAACCATCAATGCAGACATTTGAAAAAATAAGTACATAAATAAATGAATGGACAGAGGCAGTGGGTCTTTTAGATTCTATAGCCTTCAAAAATCACCCCTGTGTCTCCCCAGTAAACCACATTACATCCTCAATTTTCAAACTAAATCCCTTTGACAGAACAGTATAGCTTTTAGATTGACCAGCTAATCTATTATTTGAGTAAGCAAATGACTACCAGTTATGATGGTAAAGATGACATTGTGTCTTCAAAAAACCCTCCCTGTTAGAAAATTAGCTTTAGCACATAGTGAGTATAACACATGCTGCCTGGGGACAGACAAATCTGTAATTTTTTGGGAGCAAAATGTAGACCGGGGGCTCAATTTTCACCTCTATTCTACTCCTGCCAGTTACTTTAATAGTTCTAAAGAGGCTCAGATATGTACATTGCAGCCCAGTGTTCTCCAACAGGCACAGCTGGACTCCTCTGTACTTATCCTCTGAGCTTTCTGAAGCAATTTGTTTTTGATGCAATATCCCCAGGAGCATCTTTCCCACCATTTCTCTCGACTGTTCCAGTGAAGAAAAGGGACACATTACCTACCACAACTTCAAGTGTGTCCCTTTTCCAACACCTTCCACTTCCTCCACGTTTCCCTCTAGCTTCCCAGCTTCAAGCAGAGCTCAGTCTGGGAGCTGATGATGAGAGATGGGTGACCTGAATGCCTGTAACCCAAACGGGACCCAAAGTATAGAAGACAAAGTCTAAAACTGTAAATTCTTACTAGCAATATGGGCTATCATCATATATCATCATATTGGTATAATCAACCAAACAAAGTTCCTCGGCACTTTGGAAAACATCAAGCCATTTCCTTGGGTACCTAAATTTGAATTGTTCACAAGTGATTGGTCTAATGGGCAAGAACTAATGGGACAAGCTGGGACTCAAATAATTACCAAAGCCTGCTCCAGTTCTCATCTCTCAAATAATTTCGCCTCTTAATTTAATTGTCTGAAGAACATGAGATAGGAAGACAAAGTACTTAATCATATTTAGCAGGTTTTTACCTAAGTGCAATGAACATTTCTGGATTGCAGGGTTGATTTAATGAAGAATTTCATGTCAGAATCTCTTCCCCGGTACAAGACACAGTATCAGCTGATATAAATCTCCAAAGTTCCACTCATTATGTGGATTACTTAATACAGATGGCTGATAACTGTTTGAAAATTCCCTTGTTTACTGGTCTGTGCAAGCCTCAATTCACAAGTCTAAATGTAGCCCTATTAAGGAAAAGCACTTAAGCATGTGTTTAATTCCCAAAGTCCCAGGCTCAAATGCTTTCTGCAGTGGAGCTGTTGTAACTGTGATCCTCTAAAGAGGCTGCTTTCCAGAACAGGGGTGCTTTTCTGAATGCAGGCCACAGCTCATTGCAGAAATATGCAGCTGTCTTGCTGAAATAAATGGTGCACTGTTACACTCCCATACCTGGGTGAAGAGACTTCTGCAGGGCCATTTTCCCACTGGTTCCTTACAGCAGCAGCTGTGACAAAGAATTGGTACTGAATTAAAAATCTGGCTTATTTTCTGGTCATCTGTAGTCTTAACTGCATGATTGCAAAATGTGGGGAGAAAAAAGCCAGTGTTTTTTAGCTCTCTGACCTCTATGAGTTTCATGATTCCTGGAAGAAGTACTATTTTATGAAGCTGCACTATTTAAAATGAATATAAAAACATATTTTAGAGCTAAATTTTACTTTTCAGAAGAAATGTTGCATCATTTTTTTAACCATAATTTATATAATTCCAGATTGCAGTTTAGGGACCTAGAAACCAACTTTCTTTTAAATTTAGAGTAAAAATTTCTGTATTAACAACATAGTTTCTGTTCATCAACCTTCTTGTTTCCATTGGGGTTTTTTTTTGGTTTTCAACTCTATAAATTCTAAATGTGCCTTTCATTTGATTTTTCCACACTTTTAAGTACATCTGTTCAACATTTGGTTCATTATATACTAGAAAATATGCTCTGAAGAAATATTCATTTTTCTTTTCAGCCTACAAAGAAAATGCAACAAAGCTGTACTAAATTTTTTCTTTTCAGTAGCTCATACTTAACCAGCTAACTCCCACATTTACTGAAAACAGAGCTGTGATTTAACTAACATGAGGATAACTGTGTGCCAAAAATATTTACTGAAATACCATAGAATCACAGGATGGTTGAGTTGGGAAGGGCCCACTGGTGGTCATCGAGTCCAACCTCCTGCTCATGCAGGGTCCCCTAGAGCACTTCACTTGGGATTGTGTCCAGATGGTTCCTGGATAACTCCAGGAAGGGAAACTCCACAATCTCTCTGGGCAAGCTGTGGCGGTGTTTTCAGTCCATGAAGAAATTCTTCCTCCTGTTCAGGTGGAATTCCTGTGCTCAGGATTTTGCCTGGTGCCTCTTGTCCCATTGCTGGGCACCTCTGAGAAGAGCCTGGGTCCCTCCTCTTGGCACCCTCCCTTTGGAAACTGCTGGGCACAGACTGACCCTCAGTCCTCACTTCTGAGCTGCAATACAGATTCCAGTTCCTAACTCCTGGAATCCTGGACAGCATTAAAACAGTCTTGCATCTTTAATCTATTTCATGGCAAGTGACACCAGATTAGAATTAATTTTAGTAGAAACTGTGATCTCTTTCACTACCTTCCTTATTGAATATCTGTGTGTGATACCAGCCAACAGCCTCTATACTGGGAAGATGGTGTTCCCATCTACTAAAAAATGATCTCTCCATTCTTTAAATTAAAAAAAAATGATATCCCTCTTTTAACTAGTGCTAAAGAAACATTACTCATAGATCTAAAGTTATTACTGTCATTTTCTTCTGTTAAAACCCAGAAAATAGCAGAGCAGATGTGTTAAATGCTGGTGGAAGACACACTAATTTGGATGAAGAATGTAAAGTAGCAATAAATATATTGTACACTTCATACTGCAAATCATGTCACCTCCTCAGTTCTCTACTCCAAGCTGCATCAAAAAGCAAAAACAAAAAAAAAGGAAAAAAAAAAAGGAAAAAATTAACCTGTATTGATCTAAGTTCTGAATTCCAGTGAGTGTGACATCAGCATGAGTTTTAGTGGAGCTGCTTCTTCAGTTATGGGATGGAATAGCCTGGCCAAGGCACTGACTTTTCTGCAGGCTGATATAAAATACTCAAGGGAACAAAGCCTGCAAACCATACCTTTGCACCTTTGCACACCAGCCAGGCCTGATGACACACAGAGCCACAGACTGAAATGGAATGCAGGCTGGCATCCCAGACTGAAACAGCAGCAGTGCCTCCAAAGAAAATCTGCCTGCTGCTGTACGAGCCCTGAAGCTCTCAGGTGACTTTGCTACTTGTCAGACAGCGACACAAACACAACAGCATGTTGCTTCAGCCAACCTTTATTCCATCTGTGTACAGCATCCTCTGATCCCAGGCTAACTGATTGCATGCAATTGACTTAGAAAAACTAAAATGTTGGGGAAAGTGAAATGTGTGATTGACTTGAAGTCTCGTGCAGGTTTTCAAAGGGCTACACTTACCCAGCTGCCAGAACCTGCCTAAGATGAGAGATTTTGTCATGAGAGAAGAGTCAGACTGAGAGTGCAAGGTACCAGAAGAAGACAGAGCACCTACCCATAAGATAACAAGGAAATCCCATGTTCTCTGGAGGAACAGCCATAACCTGAACTTCCAGCATTGAATGTTCTGCAGATCCCACTGGTGAACAGTTTATAGCTCTGTTTTCTCTCCTGGGTCATTTATCTGTGTTTCATTTGTGGGGGATGGCAAGTAGTAGAAAATAGAGAGCTATGGATTAGAAATTTTACCAAGTGTCTCCATTACAATTTGCTTTGGGACAGCTGGATTCATTCCCCACACTTTCCTCTGCAGAGAGGAAATCTTACATCCCAAATGTAAGGGACGACTGGATCCCTTCTGAAAGAAAGAAATTCACAGAATGAATTTTGTTCTCCTTTCTGATATGATATATTAAGTGCTATCCAGTGAAATGGTTCAGTTACTAAGGTTTAAGATTTGTTCTCTGGTTATACAATTTACTACTAGGCACTGCTGCTTTCTTTCTGGAAAACATGAACCATGAACCAAAAAACCCTAAAAATAACGGCTATATGAGTACTTAGGGAAACACCATTCCCCTTTTAAACAATTATTTTCTTGATAGGGGAAAAAAAAACCCAAAACAAACAAAACCCAAACCCTTTCAGTTCTGCCATTCTAATATCATATAAAAGCATTCAATTTTTCCCTCCTGGATGCAAAGCTGTGGTAACTAATTTTTTTATTATTATTTAAATTGCATATGTAACTGCTTGGATTAGTAACACTGCATACTTCAAGCCTGTTACTTAAAACTGCCCTCTTCCAGCATCTATCAGAAGTGGAAAACACCAAACTGAACTTGAGTAACTCCTGCAGAAGGATTACTCAGAATTCCGTCTGACTGTGACTGTTTTCCAAAAGGTGGCATCAAGATTTATTTTCTTCTTTGGGTTTGGCAACATTATATTCTCAACAGATTGGTAATTTTCCCTGATCTTCTTTTCCAGTTTTTTTTTTTTTTCGACTTCTCAGGTTTTCTTATTAAAAGTGCTCCATCCATTTATTGACTTATAAAAATCAGGATTGGTTTTGGATAGAACTGGTAAAAAGTGCTGGAAAGGTGGTAACCTGAACTCCCCAAGTAAAATAAAATTTGCAGACAGGTATTGGTGTTATGGGATATGAGAAGGAGAATGGTTTAGATATGAAGTTATTTTTATTTTCATAATATGCCCCCAAGTGCTGCAAGTTCAGTTATCATGAGGTTCTGTGTTACTGAATTCACCTTTGGGAAACAGTAATAAAGAAAAAGATTCAAACAAACTGTACTGGAAGAGTTCCACTAAGGGTCATGGCTCTTCATCTGCCTCCTATTTTAAATATCTTTATTCTGTCTCCAGAAGGTAACACTGTTGGCACTCTCCCTCAAATAGCTCATCCACCAGCCACTTTATAAGCACTACTGGCCTTATACACATTAAGGCCTGGAGAAAAATCTTTATCTTTTCCCACCACACTCTCTAAGATTCCACTGGGACTCCTATGGGTGTCATTGCTTCCTACAGAAAACCATCAACAATCAGCTAATTTATATTCTTAATGAATCCCAGCATTGTTTATGCTGGCTGAGATGCCGCATTGTAGAAGAGCAGCAGAAGCTGAGACACACACCCAGAAAGAAATATTCAGGCATATATACCAGATCCAATGTTGCCTGCCTGCACGAGCCCCTGTGGGAATGCTGACTTGCTGCAGAAAAAGGAGCTGTGTGGGCAAACACACTGCAGCCCAGAAGCTGTTTAGAGCTTCTGTTCTCAGTGTTCTCAGAAGAAAGGCTTTGGATGGTGCATTGTCCTAAGCAGCTCCTACTGAACTTCCATCTGATGCTGCTCCTACTCAAGGGTTCTTTTCCCTTCTGGCTCCTTCCTGGTAGCAGAAGCAAGGTCGCCTAGGTGGGAGGTCCATTTAATTTATTATTCAAGCATTTAGAAAGGTACAGATATTCGGCTTAGATATCTGGTGAGCCAACAGTCACACCACTTTATTTGAAGTACAAACATTTTAATAGTCAATATTTAACCCCAAATGTAATCCCAGTAATTTTTCAGTGTTCCTTATAGTTTAATTTTCTGTTACCATTTAGCCAAATATACTGAAGTTTTCTGGATTACAAATTACCTGAAAACCACAACATTTAATGACATTAGATTAAACTTGCTATTTTTTTTCCTTACAAAACTAAACATAGTATAAATTCTTTTTAAAAAATTTTATTGCACTTTTTATGCTTTGAGAAGCACTGAAAGTACATGGTTTCCACCAAGCACACGTGACTCAAAGGAATAAAATCTGCAGTTAGGCTTGTAAAAAGTATATTATTTTTAAAGCCCTAACCCAATGTAGCGGAAAAGTCTTGTATGTCTTTACCTCTTTTATTGGTGAATATTAAGTGCAACCCCAACCCTTTATAACAATGTATCATCTGTTTCAAATTGGAAGGAAATCAACTCTCTAATATGGTAAAATAACATATAAGTTAATTTTCTAATTGAACTCTCTGGTCTTGGACTGCCTGCAATAAACCTTGACAATCTGAGACCCAAGCAAGCACTGGTATTTTGGAGAGCGGGTTGAATGTTACTAATTATAGATGGTTGACTATTTCCACCAGTATAAAAAAAGACCAGTTGTCTGCACACTCAACATTCAGGGCAAAAAACCACACTAACGCCATGTTATCATTGAGAACTGAAACCCACAATATTCAGGAAATTCTGAGCCCTGGTTCTCATAGTAATTACAGCTCAGCACTATCCTCTCATGAAATCTCACCATTAGCATATTCATAGCACTGCGCCTTTCAGACACTTGCAGCCCTTGGGGTTTTTTTCCCCAGACAGTGTTAATGACAAACCACAGTGGAATTCAGGTGTTTGTGAGCCAGTAAAATTTTGAACGACCTTCTCCAAAGGAAAAATTTCACAACACTAGCTGTTGCTGTGGTGTTACATTAAAGTCTATTCTCCTGAGTAGTGAGAACATGCATGGTACCAACTGCTGGTTACAAATTATTATAAAGAAGTATGTGCACTGCACAAAGTGTGCTCAAACACCAGACAGCAAACAGCTTAGGAAGTCTGAAGTCCCCATTTTTGGAAATGTTGTCACAAAGGTAAAGATTGCAGGCACTTCCCATATCTAACAAATAGGACTGGAATGACAAGGAAGAAAATTGTATTCCTTGTTGAAAGGCCATTCTGCCTCCACTCAACAGCCACTCCAGGTGTAAACCACTCAGCCCCACCTGGAGCTCTCTCTCTCTGCACTGGAGTATCTCTTCCAGAGGGAGCTGCCAGCAGAAACCCCAACAAGCCTCACGGAGGTCACATGGAATAAAACCTGTAACTGCCAACAAGTTGTCAAGCTTCTATGAAAACAGAGTTCAGTTAGAAGGAGGGTAACCACACTGAAATGGTTACACAGGAAAAATAGTATGGGAATGCATTTGTGTGAGCTACTTTGTGTTATGTAGGGCTGAAAAAGAAAAAAAAAATCTTTCCTCTAGCCAGTAGAGGAAAGACTTCTACTATTCTGACAGACAGTGGCCAAGTACACTGTTACCACTTATAATTTCTCCAGTTAGCCGGAAAAGTCTCATTAATATTGTATATATGTATTGGCTCACAGTGGAGAAGATTTTTTTTCCCTGAGATCAGTGATCTTTGGTTACATCATGGCCAAATCTTATTTCCAGTTTTTTCCATTCCAGCAAAGTTTAACGAATCCAGACTTCAATGATGGGTTTAAAGAAGCTTCAAGCATGAGAAGAATGTCTTTATTAAAATATGAATATGTAGGCTTGTAGTCTGTGCAACTTGCTGTTCCAAAACAAAGCTTCCTTTTCTCTGCAAAAAAGGAGACAGCCCCAGAATTGGTAAAAAAAAAAAAATTGATACAGCTATTAATCTGCTCTAGTCTTCTGAAGTGCCAATTGGGGTGCAAAACCGTTACCCACAGTTTGTAAAACATGTAGACAAAATTTATTTCTGTATCCAAGTAAGGTTTGTTGTAGTTTTTGGGGTTTTTTTTTTACACTGAAAAATAAAGTCTGCTTGCTAAGTTCTTTTCTTGGAATAGGTCTCCTGAATCCTTCTTTTTGCACAGCTGTGTAACAATAACCTATGGCTTTAGGTGGACAAGCAACTAGAAATATCCTTTAAAAGTAAAAAGATAATGAGTCTTTATCACACTACTCAGCTGAACTCAACTAACCCATAAGTTTACACAGTAGACGTAAAAATTGATAATTGATAGTCAAGACAGTCAAGGCTAAGGCTTGAAATGCATGGAGGAGAATTAATCCACAATGGCATCTTCAGAAAAAAAGAGTGGGGGACAGAATGGACACTTGACCCATGTGTGAACAATTCCTGTGAGCAGGTACTGACCAACACTGTGCATTCCTTGGTTTGCTGATTCAGAGGTTTGTACCTCTGGGCCAGTGAGACTATTCATTAATTCTCCAAATATTCACTCATTTTTTTCTTCCCTCTCCATCACAGTTCACCAGAGAAATTTGTTGAATAGGCATTGAGTGATATACTCCTCTTTCCAGCAAATAGTTTAAGGCATTTGAGTGAACAACTCTAGTACATCTTCTGGGGGAGAAAAAAATAATGGGTGAGCTCCAGCAAATTAGATTTTAAATCTCTTTCCCTTTGAAACTTGTGGCTTTTAATACCTTCTCAGTAATGCAAAATATCTCCAGAACTTTAATATTACTGAGACCTACTTGAACAAGGAGGTCCAGATAGGTAACTTTTCTAGGTCTCTCTATGATCCTTTGGAATAGCAGACTCAGAGTTCAGCTGAGCAGATGTTCTCATGCCTTTAAAACAGTTCTTGAGTGAAAAGGAAAAATTAGACAGGAAAATGTAAGTATTCAAAGGTATTTCATTCTCTGTCAGAAAAGCGAAGGCAGAAAAACACAGAAATTATTGAATTGAAGAAACCAGACAGAAGAGATGAACAGCCTGACTAGCACTCAAGAACTTCTAACCTGATGGTGGAGTTTACTAAGATTTCCTCTGCTGAAACTACTCACATCTTGGCTGAGCACTGATACATGGACCTGGCAAACAATAGGTTCAAAGATAGGTTCTGATCCAGATAGGCTCAAAGAAGCCATGTTCCATCATCCATGGATTTAACTCCCTAACAGAAAATCACACTTGCATCTTTCTCCTTTCTCCTCCAGAACTTCACATCATAAAATTCAGCACCAGAAATCACAACAGGGTCCTCCCCTCAAAACTCCAAAGTGGCTCTGGTAACTCAGGTCTGATGCAAAAGGTTAGAACAGTACAGAGTACTGCACTGTTATTACTGTCTTTAATAAAAAGTAGGGAATTGTAGGCTATGACTGGCAACCCAATATTCCTAGCAGCTGACACAAGCAGAACGCTGTTTTTCAGAGTAGTCAAGGACACTGGGCTTAAGATGCTCAAAAAGCAGGGTCTTCTTTCCAAAACCAGTAATTTCCAGTGAAATTGTTATTTTCCTCATTAGTTTTCCTATGGAAGGGATCACAGAAGGACACACAATCAAGTTGTTAACCTTCAAACAGAAACACTGGATTACTACTCTCCAAATTAACAATCCTTTTGCATCTAGCAGTCGTCAACACACCCCCAAGAAAGCTATAGAACTAAATTTATGAGAAGCAGAAATTGTACGAAAGGTACACTTCTATAGAGCTGTCTAGTCAGAAGAAAGCAGAAAGGCTTAATGTACTCACCAGCTGGCAAACAAACTTTTTTCTAATTAAGTATTCTAGTCTGGGAGGTCATTTATCTCTGCATGAAGTTGTTTTTTTTAATGGGAGAAACCAAACCTGATCCTGTAATGCTCATGGCTGTAAATGCAGATAAAGCTGGGTAGTGCCAAACTGTAACGACAAAGCAGTCTAGGTGCAGAGCCAACTGTAATGCACACCAGTCATGACCTTCAGCAGAGAAATGCTGCAGTTCAAGAGATCAACTGGAGTTTAACATTTTATTGCATGAGATTTTATTTAAAAGCCCTGTTTGACTTTATGATTCCTCTTCAGTGACAAACTTAATATCTAGAGTAAGACTGCTGTAGCAAAAACCATATACAGAAAAGTGAATTTTGGATGTGCTTTCAATGAAAAGCAATTTACGAGGCATCTTGGGGCGAATCTTCAGTGAGCTGTACAGGGTTTTAGCCACCTGACTTGCATTAGCATCAATAAGAAATGGCACTTAAATCTCTACACACTGAGCTAAAAATCTATCTGCTTGTATTGGATCATCACATTTTAAATATAACTTCGTAACAGAAAAAATGCCTTTACTGGAAGTATGAAACTGTACAATGGTTACAAGTGATCTGAACTGAGAGGATCTTGTAGTTTGTGTATTAGATATGTATGGATAAAGAGGTGTGCTTAGATTAATGTACAACAGTGACAGGCCCAATTATCTGTCAGCAGTAACCTCCACTGTCTGCAGTGCTCTGTGAGAATATTCATATAAATAACTTCTAACCATGCAGTAGACCCCAGACATGGTTAAAGCTGCCCCTGGTTGTTGATGCTGGTATTTTGCAGTGACACTTCATTTATCCTAGAAGAGCATGACTGCATTGTCTGCAATCCAAGGCCATGTTCAGGTTACTCTTTTAAAAGTTGCACCATGCACTACATTTGCAAAGGACAGGTATCTAAAAAAATAAACCAAAAGTGGAGAGCTCACATTTCTTGACACGACTATTTTTCTGTCACATTTGAATAAACAATTAGAACTTATAAAATCAATATTTAAAAGCCCATGTATAACCAAAACTTTAGAGTGAGGATCACAGCACTAATTTTTCTGTAAAAAGTGAGGTTTGACTTCCAGCAGTTAGAGGAAGTAGGCAATATATTATTCCAGCATCATGCATTTCCACCTGGATTGAGTAGTCTCTAGAGCTTAGATGGTCAAATGGGCAGGCTTTAACTTCTATACACATATTTACCACTGAACTCACTCCAACTCACCACTCAAGTAGAAAATGGGACAAATGATTCTCCCTTTTCAACAGTGTTGGGTATATGCAAAATATAGAGGTTAGATCATTCTAAGGAATTTGTCCCTTTCTTAAAATCACTGATAAATCACTTCACTTATGATTAGGACATTTTGGACAGAAATCAAATCAGCATATTGAAGGACCTGTTAGCACACTCTCTATTATAAGGAAGCCACACTTTTTACAATAGCCTCACTTAGTTAATTTTATTATCAAAATAATATCTTCATGTCTTTCTGCCACAGTCTATTTGTCTAGACTTCAAAGGACAAAGATGTACAACAGAACCAATGAGAAAGTTACTGTTTAGATTTTTCATGTGCTTCATGTTTACTTGTCTTTTTAGTATGGAACAGGAAATAAATTCTGACCTTCCATGTGGTCAACTCAATTACTGCTCATTTGTGTGGAGGAATGGGACATGTCTGGAATATCCAAGTAAAGGCTAAAAGAAGATGAAAACATTTTAACAAGAATGCATAATAAGAATATATGGAGAAGAACAACTGCTGACTGCAAAGCACAGTTGATAGAGTTGACTCAGGACAAAATGCTTAGGAAACCTGAAACCAGCTCATGAGAAAATTGTTCTATCACTCTCCGTGTCACAGCCATTCCATAACCTGACTAATCTGCCAGCTCATAACAGTGAATTAATCATACTTCTACTTTTTGCCAACGTGTGTTGCATACAGGTATAAATTGGAACAAAAAAAGAGACCTCACTCCCAACCTAACCTCCTTGCTTGTGCTATTCAAAGAGCCAAAGTAGTTCTCCATTTCTCCTGTTGCATATTCATATTATGATAAATATGTGAACATTTATGTATGCTGTAACAATGTAGTGCCCTCATCTTCTTACTTCTCACCACTTGACCATCAGAAATATCCTTTCAGGCTGAGAATGTGATGCCCTGCTGAGATTAATTCCACCCAAAAAAGGGCCAAGGTAGAGGTGCATGGGATGGTCCTTACAAGCCACCCATGACTCAGTGCTAACTGAAGCAAAGCATATTTTCCTCCTTTCAGTGCTGTGAGAATGAGTGACAGGATTCTTCAAACAACACAAGGCAAAGGTGAAGAGAAATGAAGTGGGAAAATCCTTGTTTTATCCAGCGTGCTGGCATGGCTGGGATAGAGTTAATTTTCTTCAGTGTCTACTACGGGGCTGTGTTTTGGAACTGTGTTGAGAGCAGTGTTGGTCATATTAGGAAATTCCAGCATTCCCAAAGCATTTTACAAACTAAATGCCCCTACAGCCTTGGTCCCTCCAGCAGTGTTCTTTTAATGTCTCCTGAGCCTTGAGTACAGCACCCCACAGTGGATGGCTGCAAAGGAGCCAGGTGGCAAGCTGAAGCTGCAGTCTCTTGTCCACCTGCTGCTTCCTACATTGTGCCCCCAGGGAGATAGCAACATCTTCTGGTTATATTTTATTTCTGTTTGAACATGACAGCCATGCACCCTGCGGCTGCTGCTCCTGGCAATGTGGGGAAGTTTAGGGAGCTTGCTTTGCTCTGGTCGTGCTGAGGGCCTGGAGGTCAGAGTGAAACAAGAACTTGAAGGCACTGTGCACCTTCCGCCTGAAAAGCAGCTTCACCAGTGGATCATGCAGCTTGCCCAATATTAACAAGTGTCGACTCACCACCTTGTAACACTGAACATACGTATATAAATAAGTCATTAAAAGGGCTATCTAAACAATGACATCATATTAACCATATCCTGCTTCCACTGATTTGATGAAGATTATAAATTAATCATCACTGCACAGTATTATTACATTTAACATGTTACCCAAATGTCCATTTATTACTGAATATGTGTTTATTTTGTTTAACTGGGCATGTATACCTGTTTCTCCTATCGAGATATTCAACTGGTGAGTAATTAAAATTAACAACCAATTATCAGAATTATTTTTGGGGACACCACAAATAGACCTTTGTAATGGTTTTAATGAAAGCAACAGCTGCTTTTATAGGTCTTTCTGGCTCCACGTCACACAGAGATTACTGCAACCCAGCTAGAACCAAGTGTGATCCCATATCCCAGTCAAGCCCCAAAAATGTAAAATGTTACAACTGACTAAAACGAAAGTGACTCTAAATAATCACCTAGTAAATAACTGTGAAATCCCAGTGCAACCTTTACTGCAATATTCCAGATCTGGCACATTGGACTTCAAATAGCAATAATTTTAGGAAAACAAAAGCACTTTATTACTTCTTGTATATGTGGGGATTTTTCCTCCTCCCTATGGCTTTAAGTCAACTTAAGTCCCTTAAACAAAAATAATTCCTTGCATTATGCATTCTATTAAAATAAATAACAGCTAATTAAGTGACAGGCAAGACACAGTACTAGATTCCTAGTGTGAATGAATATCCCATATGGCATCAGGCTGTTTTTGTCACACTGGAGTAAAGATGGCTGTGAGAGGAAGCTTTTGCACGCTGCAGCCATGGGCACCCTGCAAGAACAGCTCACGCAGATCATGAATGTCAAGTGGCAGCCCAGTGGCAAAAGGTGGCCCACAGCACCACTGCAGGCAACCTCAACCAGCCAGCCACATGGCTGGTGGTGCTCTTTGGAGAGGGGAAAGGAAGGGAAACAGTGTGCAGATGGGGTCTGGAAAGTTTCTAAAACTCAAGTGCATAAACGTGGCTGTATCTGGTCTGGCCAAAATACCTCCTTGGGAATACAGTGGCTCCTATACAAAAGCTGGCTATCCCTGCTGTGCATAGGCAGTGATGGGTCAGCCAAAAGGCTGTGGGATTTGTGGCAGCATACCAAAAGTTTTCCAGACTCTACAGGACCAGTTGTAATGTGCTGTATTACTGCCTTGCAGCCAAAGCAAAGGGGTTTGGGTGTAGAAAATTCCATCCTAAATTTGGGGATGTGGGAATTCACCCACCCTTATTTAGCTGTCTGCACAAATGCTCTGCAAAAAATAACAATCTTCAAACTTTGTTAAAAACGTGTTAGGGCTTACTACAGGAAAAACTCTATGCACCATTAGCAGGCCCAGCCCAACATGCATTTCTGCACTTCATGAAAGCCAGTTAAGTAGATGACTATCAGACTCAGGCAGCAGTCTGCTGGCAGAGGGGAGCAGATTACCCCTTTGTACAATATTTGCCAAGCCAAACCAAATCCTCCAGGGAACAGGGATTGGGACTAGGGTCGATGGGTTAGGTAAAGTGCTTATTTTAACCAAATATAACTAGTGTGCTAACACAAACCACCTAAATTTCCCTACAAGGGTGGGAAAAGCACATGTGTTACTTATTTTCAAGTTCCACACTCTAATAATCATCTATCTTCCCAATTTATGTGCATGTATAAATTTGTATGCAGATTTAACGTATCTAATATTTGAGGATGAAGACAGGAAGGCAGGAAGGTTAAGAAAGAAATACATTATGGCTGAGGTATATGAAATACAAAGTCAGAAGATAATACAAGAGTTGAGATGGCCAAAAGCCAGAAGTTAGGACACAGCAGAGTAGTGGCAACTAGAATTCAAACAAGAAGGCAGACTAACCAAAGAAAATCACACACCAAGAAACAGAGCTGGGCAGACAAACGGAGAGAAAGGGAAATAGACTTACACAGCAAAGGCCTGAAGCATAACCAAGAAACACACTTAAAAATGCAAAATATCTGGCAGAGTTCCTTTGCATAATCAAAGAAAGGGATATTACTTGTGGCCCATCCCCTCACCCTCTGCCAGCCTAGCTGCAGGTACTGCAGTTTCCAGCTGCAGCTCTGATGGCCTTGGGGAAGATTGCAAGGGACTGCAAGGATCCAGTGTTCAGCTGCACCTGAAGATACTGCCATTGTTCTAGGGCTTCCATTATGACTGGGCTCTCCAAAATCCAAATTATTAATGAAGAATGGGGAAGTCCCACAATATTGATTAGCAAAATAGGCAAAGGGTCCATGATGTCTTCTTTCACATGATGTCAGAACTATAACAGGCAGCAGATCCTTAATTGAGTGATTTCTTTTTTCTTCTCTTTCTGTCATAGCAGAAGTATTATGAAGCAATCCAAAGCAATGTTTAATTTAGGGATTCTCACCTGACAAAAGAGCCAAATTAATGACACTGAAAAAGTCAAAGCAACATACCAACAGTCCTAACCATGGCAACCAAGACTGGTACTTTTTAATTTATTTTGGAACAACTGCATGTGCAGAAGCTCTGGACTAACTTGGCTATTAATTTCTGTCATGTGGTCTTGCAGTTTCTGCTGGAATTTCATCAAATATGCCCTTTTTAATGAATCTTTATGATATTTATTTTTGCTCCTGCTTCATAGTGCCCAGGACCTCTGCTGTTTATAACTTCCAACCCCACTCTCTGTCCCAAGAGACTGAAAGTGTCACCAGTCTAATGCTGTGTCAGCTTATGGGACTTCTTGATTGCACACACACACACAGAGCAGAAATATCAAGAAGGAATACACACCCAAGGTACAGTTGAAACCCACCACAAAACAGAAGTAAACCACACATAAATTAGTGTCTCTTACTTTTCTGTTTAGAGAGCATACTTCACATTTATGTAAAATCATGAAAGACACGTATCTGCATTGCAAGGGAAAACCCATAATCTGCCCACTGGGCCAATCCTGCCTGAGCCCCTTTTCAGCAAAGGCAGGAGGCAGAAATCCTTCATCTCACTTGATCAGACCTGCTGAAATCAGTTACACAATCAACGTGGGCAAGAGCTGGCCAGGATTGGCCCCAGTGTGACTTGTCCAAGATGAACAAGCATATGGCATGCTAGCTAGGTCACTAATGTGTTTCATGAGATAAACATTATTAGAACATCTGAGGGTTTTCAGAATTCTTTGTGGGCTTCAATCCTTATTTGCACCAGTGAAAACCAGATTAATGCCAGTTTATAACCACGAAAATATTTAACTCCTAAATGTTAAAGAATTACAGTATGTTTAAAAAGGTCAAAGTGATAATCCTCTGTAGGAAAGAAGAATGCAAACAAATATCAACTAATCAAGGAACACATGCTGTTTTTCAGAATGCTAATATAAAGATTAATAGCTCTTCTTTGACATCCAAGTGCTTTTGGAAACTCCTCATGTTAAAACACTTTGTAAATCACTTTTAAAGAAAGAACATTCAGGGAGCTCCATTTAATCAAATTAACTACTAGGAAGCCTTGATAACATTCAATAAAACTGCATGTGCTTAGAATTCTCATCTCTGTTCCTAGGATATGTAGTTATTTGTGTTGCTTTACACCATTTTGCATTGCTGTGGAGCCTTGAGAGGGAATTAAAAATTTTTGAAAGGACTGTTCATTCCCCTTGTGTATGCTCATCTTGGACCCAGTCCTGGTCACAGTGAAGCCAAACTATTCCCAATGAATCCCTGGCAAAAATCCCAGAGACTGCACTAGGAGTAAGAAAAGACATGCAAGGCCTGATCCAAACCCCCCTGAAGCTGATGTAAGGCTTTCATTTCTTTCTAATAGGCTTTGGACTCCCCCACAAAACTTGTTTAGAACCCCTGTTTTAAACAAGGTGCAGGGAGGCACAGGACAGATTTTGGCCCTGCCTGGCCCTGCCTTGGGGAGCCATGAATGATATTTGTGTCTAAGACCAAACACAGACAGAAACCACAAGGCAGTGCTCTGTGGAAGGGAGCTGAACCCAGACAAGGCACAGGGTAAAGTCCAGAGCCCACAAGGACAGGGATGCTTTCTTTCCTCTCCATTCTGCTGCTCTGGGCATGCTTCAGCATCAGGAGCAATGCAAACAGACATAGAGCCTGCCCAAGCTGTATTGTGGTCCATAAGCTCTCTAGCATCATTTGCTGGAAGAGCCAACACCCTCAAGGTGTGTGCAAGAGCTGGCCAGAGAAACCTGAGAGAAGGACCGGCTGGCTCACTGCAGTCCTGCTGCTGGCATGCAGAGTATTCATCTCATATCCAACACAGCACATCTCACTTTATTTCTTGTCACTTCCTCTGCTTTATTTCTTGTCACTTCAGGATTCATTCTATAAATGGCACCCAAATTTAAGCTGACACCATCTTTGATAATGCAATTAACACAGAAAGGATGTAAATTGCTGAACTCAGTTGCTTTTAAGAATCACAGAGCTGTAGAGACCTAGGCTTCCATAAATTTTGCCACTGACTTGTTGTGAAGTGTGGCTGGCCTTTACCCTCTCCATGGCTCTATTTTTCCAACTGTGAAATGGACATGTTCTTACTTAGCATAATGGGAAATTTTCAAGATGTCTTGCATGTTGTTTCAAGTATAAAAATCTCTATTCACAAACCCTAGGTTTCATTCCTTTGACCAAGATCTGGACTGGGATTCTGAATTCCTGGGACACGTTAATCTCTAGAGGTCTGCTTTGGCCAGGACCAAAGCTCCAGACACAGAAATGAAGTTCTGGGTTGTTGGCTTCCTGCAAGGGTACATAGAAAAACACAAGCAGAAACTCAGTAGGGGGAAAGGTGACAACAATACTTTACCCCATCTGCATTTCCCACAACTGACATTAAAATATGCAGTGATGTATTCTTTATGAGTAGACACATAATCATTTTGGGGTCTGATGTTCCTCCCACTGAAACACAAGAGAGAAATTATATATCATACACAGTGAAGATTTTGACATTGGATTCCTCCCACATATTTGAATGAGAGGAAGGCATTAAATGCCAAAACCAAAAATGAGCATGCAGGACCTATCCTTCAAAACTGCAATTCTTTCCAAGGCACAGCACTCACTTTACTTTTACACTGACCTGCATGCCACACAACAGAACACAAATCCAGTGGTTGTTTTCCAACTAACAGGACAATTTTTACTATTTCTAGTGGAGCATAGAAGCATAGCATGTTCTAGCATATCTTCTACAAGTATATGCATGTGAAAAAGAGAATTCCATTATTTCAATTTCCTTCCAGCTCTAATAGTTTGTTGAACTTTTTCTGTAAGTTTAATTTCTCTTTTCAGATTCCCCTCACAGACCAACTGAAGTTGTGTAGATGTACAGATTGAGATGTATATTACATATGAGCAACTATTAATGTGGGCCTCTACCATATCTCTAAATACATGGGCTCAAAATTGTGCATATGAGAGATTGTATGTAATTTATGCCCTGTGTCTGTATTGTGTAGGCAGAAATATTCTTGGTTGCACTTTATCCCATCACCACCCTTTAAAACATGCACCCTTCTTCATTGCAATACATTCTCAGGGAGTTCACCCTGTCTACAACATGCACAAAGTTTAGCATTAGACTACAGGAGCATTACCTTCACCACCAAAGAGGCTGACTTTTTGGCTAACATCCCAATTTGAAACTGCACGGATCATTTTTAAGATACTATTTTTGGTTTTTAGTGAGAAATAAAGACTGCTAAGCTTACCAGGAGACTCCATGCCACAATTTCCTCTTCTCCTTTTATTCTGTTGTTGCAGAAGCCTGACATTGTCTGCTGTGAGCTGCAGCTACGGAATGCTGCTGTGACATTAACAGAAAACAACCCCAGAGCCACGGATCAGGTCCGTGTTCCTCAAAATCATTAGGTTAGGGTCTTCCTGTCTAAAGCTAAAAACTGCCATGGCTCTTTTCCTATGTACAGAAAAGTGAAACAAAAATAAATGCACCCACGGTGTGCTTCCATAATGAGCTTCTGTGTTTGTTAAAGCTGGCAAAAGCATTCTGCAGAGCAAGAACATGAACAGGAGCCAAGAACTGATGACTTTGTCAAGCTCAACTCCTCTGACTGCAGTGATATTCCCCTTTGCTTCTCCATGTGTAAAATCATGTAATGAATGCAGGAAAAAAATGCATGTCATATATCCCTTCCATTTTGCTGTCATTGCTTCAGCTCTCAAAAGCTACTCAACCTGGCATGTCAAGATTTAATCAAGAGATCTCCAGGACCTGCAGAAAGTGACAATAACCATGTGGCAGAGGAGACCTATTGACAGAGCTGGGTCAGCTCTGAGCGGACACTCATGTTCATAAGTAACTGCTGTGACACTGCTAGAGTTTTAACAGTCTTGCCAAACAAACCTAACTCCACCTCAGCTCTTGAAAAACTCTCAAACACATCATTATTGCAAATTTTGAGTTTAAAAACTGAGCATAACTGAATGCACCTGTTCCAACAGTATTACCTTTGCCATTGAAAGGACCCTTTGAAAGAAGCAGTTTTGGTGCACCATTGACATCCACTGCCCTTGCTGAAATGTGAGCAGAATCTGTCTGCAAAGCCCACTGACTGGCACAGTGTAATGTCATGATTCAATAAAGGGGAATGAAAGAGTTTTGAGTCCCATCAACCTACAGAGGAAATATTCAGTGCTTCACAAAACCACTTCACACTCACACTGTGATCTAACTACTAACTAAGATAATAAACCCAAGGTAACCTAACTTTAAAATATAGCTAAAACTTCTAAAAATAGCCTATGGTAGCTCAACTGAAATATATATTCCTGTCCTCTAGAATTGTTTGTATTGTTGAATTGCTTGTCTTACCTAAAATTCTAGATTAAGGCAAATTATGCAATTTCCCAAAAAGTACCAAAAAATATTTTTGCTTGCAATGTTTGTTTGTCTTGCAAGTTAGAGTTCTGTTAAAGATCCTTCCCCATGTTCTCCAAGGAGCTTTCAAAATCCAACAAGGTTCTCAAGTACAGATGTTTACAAAGGGATCACCACACCAGTGTATGTATTTATACAAACACATTTTGGCATTTGGCTTTCTCTGTCTGTTCCACATCAGAAGTTGGTGAATTTCTCCACCACAGGGATAGAATATCTCTCATGAGTAAGCTGAACCTCACTGAAGTGGTTTGGGACAGAAGAAATTAAATGAGCAAGCACTGTGCCAGACATGGTCTTTTAGGCCAGATCATACCCATTTCTGGAGCTCCATCATCTGAGAAGAGAGAGATGTGGATTTGGACCACTGCAAAATTTGGAAGAGTATCTCAGAACACGAGCTGAGTTCTGTAACCACAACCAACATCCTTTAGGCTTGTTTTTAGGAGCAACTACTGTTGATGAAACCAAAATGTCCCACTTAGAGAAGATTTCTTCTTGTCAGAAATCAGCATGAGATTTCCAGCACATGCAACATTTATGTAAATGCAACAATAAAATGCAGCTATGGAAAGTCATGCCTTTCAATTAATGTAAGAGTAACCATTCTGAACATGCTCATATACAGACCAGCTTTCAGAGGAGGTGAAATTTGTCGTTATTAATTCTGTCCTTTCACTTTCAACTGCCTGGATATAAGAAAAGCTCCAACAGTAGCTAATCTGACCAGAGGGATGCACACTAAATCACAAATTACTTTTTACATTTCAAGCTCCCTTCTTCTCTTGCCAGACTTACACACAAAAAAACTTTATAAGCTGGTTGAGAGCAAACAGGTATACCTGGGGAAACAAACAGGGAAGATTAAATAATTTTTTAAAAAGACATGCAGAAAATCCTTGACATTGCTGGAAATGTACACAAGCTAAAGGTCTGCAAACCAGAAACAGACTGAAACTTGACACAGTGCTAACTTCCATCTGCACTTGTATGGTGCTGGCAATGAAAGGACAAAGCACTCAAGGTATTCCCATTTTTCCTCTCTCTTGGTGAAAGCTGATACAGGCAGTCTGCCTTCCACCAGGACATACTTGTCATGGAGACATGAAGACTTTTTTTTCAAGAACACCCTTGGTTTCCCCCTTCCCTAGTCACTTTCCCTATCTCAGGTAAATAACTGCTGGTAACAGAAGTAAAACATTCAATACACAGATGTGTTAAAGTAAAAATCCCCTAAAAACTGTACTCTATAAATGCACAAGAGTATTCTTTGTCAGATTGAAACTGTCCTTCTGGCCACCAGAAGACACAAAAATGCAAAGAATAGATTAAAATTTCCACTGATATGAATCATGTACGAGACATTATGAGGGAAGATGTGCTAAAGAGATGCTGCAAACCCACACCTGGGGCACCTCAGATACTCTGTGAGGGGAACACAAGCAGTTCTCTCCCACATTGAGTCCCTAATGAGCAGCAGCATTTCAAGAATAAATTTCTTTATTGTGTCTGCTCTGTAAGATATTTAGGTCACTCCATAAAGTTAAATAGCAATAATGAGTACTGATTATTTTTACCAGCTGACCTAATCTAGGCATGTATTTATGTTTTGCTGCATAAATAACTTGTGTTTACAAATCTCATTTATAATGTTTAAAATGTTTGTAGCAACTCAAGATGTAGGAATAAAATGTTAACCACATAAGTCTCCTTACTGTTAGGAAAAAATCAGCAGTTTTCCACCTAGTTTTTAATCATGAGTTACAAAGTTAGATCACAGGCCAAAATGCAAGTTACTACGAAGCTTGTTGCAGTTTAATTGCTTCCTTAGGGATTTCTCTGGCATGAGGAAGTCCCCAAATGGAATGGGGCTGATCTCCTGCTGTTGCTGCAAAGGACACAGCAATGGCAGGAGCAGGGTCAGCAAGCAACAACGTTTGGCCAAATCCCAGCTGCTGGGTCTCCTGCTCTGGATCAAGAACCGAGCTGCTCCAGAGCATGGGTGACTGGAGGGTCACTTACACCAGTCCTTGTGAGATCCCATCCATTTCACAAAGCTGCCCTGTAGTCAGCCCAAAAAGCTTATTTATTCCCTTTATAACCCTGCTGCTCTTAGCTATTGTCCTTTCTGGGAGGAGAGAGGGGATGGGGGAAAACATTGGTCAACAATATTGGTCAACATTGGACAACAATTCCTGCAGTAAGGGCCATCTTACTTAGATAAAACACATTGGTGATTCTGGTGCAGAACCTCCACGCTATTACAATACTAATAGATTAAACCCCATCACTCCAAACAGGAGCTTTGAGGTTGCCATAATTCTCAGCTCAGCTCAGCACCTGCCATGAAGTGGGTATCCACTTACCACAGTGGAGCATTACAGCCTTGTAATTTATTTTGGTAGGGAGCAAGTGACAAGCCAAAACATATTTTATCAAATTAATGAAATTACAATGTGTAACAGTAGCATTTATCTTGCTGTTAGTGATTACAAGCACATTTGGTAACTATGCTCTAGAAGACCTCTCAGTGGGATGCTGACAACACTGAAAGAAAAACTGTTGTCCTTGTAAATGCAAATATAGGCATACACACTAAAGTAAAAATGTCACACCCAGATACAGATCATGAAGATGTCAAACTCATAATTTTCTGCATTGCCAGACGAGGACAGGTGATAAATCCTTCAGATCCATCCCTCTCTTAAAATACTCATTAGAAACAGTTCAGAAAAGAAACAGTTTCAAGCTGACACTTTGAAAAACCCCATGGATTTATACGCTTCTGTTCCCCCTTTACTCTTCCAATGTCTTCTTCTACAGCCTGTATGCTGTCGCTCCCCTAGAAGTGCAAAGTATTTGACAGAGGGCACACATATTTTTTCCTTGGCATCTCATCCTTACTCAGATGCCTTCTTGATATGATCTAAATTGTTTTATCCTTTCTTCAGAACGGATTTTCAATAATATGTCAGAGGGGAAAGTGACCTCTAATTTACAAACCTATCAGCCTACTGCTGGTGGGGCAACAGAGGTTAAATCAGGTTGTGCAGCATTTCCTTCTCAAGAACCTCTTTGATCTGGTATTACAAACCTATCTAAATATTTTTATTTTCCAACCTAAAACATGTCTCTGTCTGGAGTAAATAGAGGAAACCAGTTGCTCAGAAAGAACTGTGATGGAGAAACAGTACACAGCACTTGGTATCTATGGATATCATATTGAATGGTTTCCATTTTACAGATGGAAACATATCTGGCCCAGCTGAGATAGTAGGCATTCAGAGCTTCTAACAGCAGAACTGCAGATAAATTCTCTTCTCTTACTCCCATACTAGTCTCCTATCCACTAAACTGTACTCCTCAGTCCCAATTTGTGCTGAGTATATTAGCAATATTTTTCATTTCAGTCTTTAGCTGACCTCTCTCAGTGAGGCTTCAGCCTGGAGCCTCCCCTCTGGGCCTCATGAGTATTTTAAATACTTCATTGTTCTTTTTGGATTCCACTTTGTATCTGCCAGGTATGGGCTAAAACCTGCTGAAAGAGGTTAAGAAGTACCTCAGTCCTTGCAAGTACAATCTGTAAGTCATGCATCATCAACGATAGCATAACTTTCCATAGATTTTTTTTTCTGCCCAAAAGACACCTCTATACCAAAGATTATTCACTTATATGGAACTCCACCATTTGATTGTCTCACTTGCACAACCATGAGCTATAAGAAAGAAGCAGGTTTCTAAAACAGATCAGAAGGCTTTTGTTAAGTTTAAGTTGCCTTCAGAATTTATGCTTCAACAAGAACAGGACTGCCAGTAAGAGTTTGTAAAAACAAATAAACCCAAACAAAAATACATGATGGTCTACAAACAACGGTGATTTTCAATTTTTTTGTTCCAAAAATAAACAAGAAGTGTATCTCATATTATTTTTTAAAATATCTTAAAATTTCAGTTGTACAAACATAATTTCAATCAAACCTTAAAAGGTTTTAATCCTCAACTAGGATCCTCAAAAGCTGTTATTAGCTATATTTGTGGGCCAATTCCTCTCACAGCCCCTGACAGATTTACTGAGTTTGCATCTAGTTGATTTGGAAAAGTAGGGGAATGTGGCTCTTGCCTGCTTTTCTCTCTTTTTCATACAGGGCCAAGAGTCACTTGGCAATGCAGACTGAAGAACGGTTTCCAGTTCATGTGATCTACTTCCAGAGGTGAAGATTAGATTGTACTCCCTAGATCTGCTTTCTCCAAAAATGTTCTCAGACACTTTTCTGTGACAGTTGTGTTTCTACTATGTGCTGATCCAAAAGTTATTTTAAAAAGGCAAATCAATTTATTGGCATGAATAGACTGGCTCCAAAGTAGTACCCAAGCATTAATAAAATGTCCAGTTGATTTTAAAACAATCAAGACAGGAAATTGAGAGAAGAACAGCAAAAATGTACATAAATTCAAAAGACACAAATTAATATACTTCCTTAGACTATTTTTAACATCTAATTTATTATTTTTTGCTTTTTTGTTTTAATTCTATAGCCATCTGAGATCCATCTAATCAATACCAAAATTTTCAGCATGCAACCCAAAAGGCTGTGAAGCTGAAATGGAAACTGCTTCTGTTCCTAAGACAGCTACTTCAAAGAGACTGATATTAGAAAGAATGACTCTGGAGCACCTAATGTCCTAGCTCCTAGTGCTCAACATGAATTCTACTTACCTCTTAACTGCAACGTGCCTGGTGACTGAACAGTTTCCCCAGTGATCAGTCAGCCAATGCATTAAACTGTCATAAGCAATATGGCCATAATCAGTCCCTGTTTCAGGGTTTTTTTCTGATGTCAGAATAATTTAGATGCCCAGATATCTGAAGCAGCTGTGCCAATGAATATGTGAGCAGAGAAAAACACAGCTGCTTTGCAATTCAGGAACACTGTTCTGGGTTTTCTTAAACATCTGGTAAATCAGATGTTCCTTTAAGGCCAGGAGTGATAGGTATCAAACTTTTATCTTGCCTTTATGCTGGTGGAGAGAAGCTTAACACAGTTTCTGAGAGCCTAATAACCCTAGTCAAGCCTCATTGCATGGAAAACATCTACTTCTATATCAAGGAAGAACTTGTTAACAATATTACTGCTCATTTAAAGACTGTGTTGTGTTTGTGTAATTATTTCAGTGGAGGTGGCTTTTATCTTTCAAAGTATCTCACTGAAACTTTTAGCATGAATCCAGATACAAGGGTAAGCTTATTCCATCAACAGCAGTACTGACTGCAGTGACTTCAGTGACAGAAACACATTTCTGCCTTTAGAGCTGCACCTGTACAAAGGTGGGCAGGGCCACTTTGACTGAACAAATCAGAGCAGGATACCTAGAGAGAATTTTAAGGAGAGAAAGCTCCCCTGGGATTTCTAATGATCCCTTCCTGCATGGTTCTGTCCCATAATCACTGTTCATTTTTGACCAGGGATTAATGCCCTCAATTCACTGATCCCCTTGCAGAGTGACCACATCCATTGGTGTCAGTGGGAAATATCATCAGCTTTAGAAAAAAGTTTCTCACTAATTCACAAAGGTTTTGGGTCAGGCTTCCACATCACCCCTTCAACCAGGCTAGAGGAGTCTCAAGTGAACAAGTTTCACTGTGAAGAGCTGTCTCTGTACCATTAGGGCCAACTGAAAGGAAAACACAGTATGTTCTAAAATTGTGCATGATAAACACAGTATAAAACTGATGAAAAAGTAATATTAAACAAATTAGACCTAATAACTGATGTAAATAAAGCCTGAGACTTTCTGTATAATGCCAGGAAGCTCCAAATAAAAGGGTGTTGGGTTCATGCCCTTCTAAATCATTACACTTTCCACAGAAAATCTCAACCTCTTTGAGGTTCTTAGGTTAGGGAGATTTATAGTGATAACAATAGCAGTAGTTTATTTGAGACAGTTAATCAAAATTCTGGCACTTATAAGCCCTCTGTGAACACTACAGATTTTAGAAATTGAACACTAAATATTCAAAAGTAAGCTTACAATCTACACAAGTACAGTAAATTTCAGTTATGTGTTTCATTATACTGGTGCCTTATTGCTTTTAAGGGGTTTACAACTTGGCTGTAATTATCCACTGTGGGGTAAAATTTGGCATAAAAATAACTCTTTTCCATTTACATTTCCAAAGAAAGTTACTTGCTCTCTGCTGGCACTGCATTCCTTGCACATGCAACACTCAGCAAGAGTTTTTGGGTGTGCAAAAAAAGAAGGTTAGGTCTCTGATTTTGTGGCTTTTTAAATATGTCTTCCATACACCCAAACCATATTGTACCTTTATTCACTCATCTTTCATTAATTTAGCCTTCAATTTGGGTTCATGGACATAGCAAAAATACATGTAATTTGTTTATGAACCAAGTGAGATTATATATATAATTACATCAACCACAAAGGCCTTATTTTCTTATTTTCACCAGAAAAGTCAAATTTCCAGCAGGATAACAGGAAAACATGGTGATGGCATTGAAATCCACCAGTGAAAAAATGTCATCACTTCTGCTTCCCCACACTGTGCCAAAGACTTCTTGTGTGTCCCCCAGAGAAAGAGGCACCTCAGCACTTCCAACAGCAAAATGGAGCAACAGCAGCTTCCCACCTCGGGATCACTCTGAAAATTCACAGCTAAGCTCTCTGACAGTTTGCCAAAGCCCCCAGATAAGGAAATAAATACAGTTATGGCCAGGTTCCACACTTGTGACACCTTTGAGTCACGAGGGATGCCAGCCTCAGATGCTCTCATCCTTGAGCTCAGCAGCTCGTTCCAGTGCTGTGGTTTGCAGCTCAGTCTGAGATGCTTCCCTCCAAACCAAACCACTGAACTGACACTATCAGTCTGGCTCTCAATCCCTTTTTCCCCAGGAATAGTGCATGCTAAGCCTGCCATGCCCACAGATGCACCCACCCAGGACAGCAAGGGGAGAAGAAGCTCTGCAGGCAGCCTGATGAAGAAGATGGTTGAATCCTGAGTAAGGGGGGTACATTCCACCAAAATTGTCCTTTTTTCCATGGTATAGTGAACAAGAAAAACCCAACACATGCTGTTAAGAAAGCAATCTGCAGTCACTGGGTAGCAAACATTGCCTTAGAAAGGCTAATAATAATAATAATGATGATGATGATAACAACAACAACAACAACAACAACAACAACAACATCAACAACAACAATAATAATAATAATAATAATAATAATAATAATAATAATAATAATAATAATAATAATGATAATAATAATAATAATAATAATAATAATAATAATAATAATAATAATGTGTTTGTATAAACAACTAAATTAAACTCTGGTGGGATTTCAGTGCTTAGAGTTTTGGGAGAAGACTGTTTTCCTGGATATAATACAAAGGAATGACTATAACTTCTAGGCTTCCACACGTGTTTGATGTCTTTGGAGGTAAAAACTCCAAATCTCCAATATAAGCCTGCAAGGAGTAGAAAAGAAATGCAAACATGAGTATTCAGACATCATTTAGAAGACAAAGGAAAAGTAACTTTCAACATTCAACTCTAGGTAATTCTATGCTTTAACAAGTTTCCTGGCCTTTCTCTTGCTCCATTATTGTTCTGTTCAGTTGTGTCTTTAAGTTCTGTCTATGTCTTGAGGGATATAGGACACATGTATGTATCTATACACATGTATCTGTCTATAGACATCTACTCTATGCTGAATACAAAAGTGTAATAAGTATGATTCCTTTTTTTTTTTTATTTTAAATTTGAATTCTCCAGATACAGGTTTCTGTATTTAAAGTTGTCAGACACTTTTATAGAGATATGCCACTTTAAAGTTGCATTAATTTCTTACAATCCAAACCATTGTATCTGTAATTTTTACCTTTGTGTAATAGACTCCAATCAAATCAGGGTAAATGGCAACTCCAGAAAAACAAGGTAATTTGACTAAACTTTTCTGTCTAGGTTGAGTCCAGGCTCACCAGGTCCCTGAAGTAGGAAAGCATAAAGTATAAATGGAATAAAACCCTAGGGGTCAAAATACAAAACAAAAACTCTTTAGGATTTTGTTCCTTTATGCTCCACGGTGTTTAATCCCAGTGAACCAATAAATGCAGATGGAGCACAAAAAATATGAACTCACCTTAATGTTGCATTTTTTTATAACTTCCACTAATCCAAACGTTTGCTTCACAAGTCATGTGTAAGAAAGAGTTTGCATGGTTTATATTCCCAGGATCCCATTATAGTAAAGCTCAAAAACAGTTCACTCAAGTATTAGTAAAACTGAAAGGTAAAAAAAGTCCAGATTCCCAGCTGATAATAAATCACTCCATGTCAAGCAAAAAAAATTCTGACCTCTGCTGTCCAGCATTACTCATGAAAACAAGAACTACAGAAATAAATATAGTTAATAGAGTAGTAATAGAAATATAAATTCTGCTATCTAAAGGCAGATGGCACAAAGAGTGCACATCAGATTACTAAGTCTGCCTCTATACAGAAGAAAACTTCTGCATTGGACCCTTACTACGCATTGCTCTCCCCACCATTCCCTTGCAATAGAATTTTGTAACCTAAGCCAGCTTGGTGTCAGAGAGATTTATTTGGTGTATGCACCTTTTGTATAATTATTCAGTTATTACTCCTATAATGCACAGCATTATCTGGAATAAGTCTGCATGACAGTGGTGAACCTCCAAAGTAGCTTACGTTTCTTCTTATAATCCCCCACTCAACCTAACTCCCTTGTGAGATCTGAGAGGAATATTATTCATTCTACAGACAGAAATTTAGAAAGAAAAAAGAAGTCCAACATTTCATAGAGAATTAGTAAGACAGCAAGAAGCTGAACTCAAATTGTAAAACCTAGACAGTGCCTCAGTAGCATGAGCAATACAAAACATTTCAGCCCCATCCAATCTTCTGAGAATGTTTGCCCAAGATACAAGGTTCTAAGTTGCCATGGAGGAGATACAGAAAAAACTGGCCAATTTTTTTTTTTTAATTCTGTTTTGGTCTACTTTTTAGACAAGTGTTAACAAACAGAACCACAAACAACTCTTTCAAAGCCCCTTTGTTAGAACTGAACCTGCTGGAACATAGCACATATTCAGGTTCCTTGCTTTGATTTATTCCTACTGCATGAACAGAAAGAGAAAATAATGAAAGCTGCTACGTGGCATTTGCATTTTGGCATGTAGGAATCCTCCTAAAATAAAAATCCAGACAGACATCTAGAAATTGAATATGCCAACAAAACAGCACAAGTGAGTGAGAGATCTTCTTATTACAATCCCCCTCATGTTTTCAATAATTTAGTTTTCAACTTTCTTGATCCTTTCCATGCAAACTTCTCACTACTTTTTCACTATCAGACTTCCATACTGCACAGAATCTCATTTTGTAGGCTAAAAAGAGAGAATGAAACTTCTAGGTTTTCAACAAACACCAGTGAGAAAAACAATGAGACAGCTACTCCAATTAATGGCACAAACACCATTTTTAGTAAGTAAGGTTAAGCTTTTAGGTCAAGATTAAAATTGCTTTTCAATTCGATTTTAAAGTCATATTATTAACTTCAGTAGATCTACACGTACATGTAGTAATAAAACTAGATTCCTTTGACTGCAAGATCAAGCTTATCGTAATAAAGAGTTTATGGAAAACTCAAAAATTAACACAGACAAAGGTACAATGGTATTTTAAAGAAATCAGAGGTGATTCATCACAATTCCATGGATAGAAACTGTGTTTTGCAATACAAAGTTTTGATTCTTACATCACATCCCATGCTTCCACAGAACAAACAGTTCTTAATAAATCCATTAACTGGCATGTTTGGATACCTGGAGCTTCTGTGGGTCACAACTGGAACCATTGCTCCCACTGGAAAAGTCTAAGTTTCTTTAGAGACATGTACTGCAACTTTAGGTAACTCCTATTGGTAATCAAAAATGTTTTTAAATCCCACTTTTTACAAACCCAGATCTAGTTTAACTCCTACATTCCACTATGCAAGCTAAAATCTTTAATAGTGACTTCCCAAAATTATCATTAAAAAATGCAAAATAAAACAAAACCTTACCAAGATCCCATTGTGGCAGTAGAGATATTTACACATGGAAATAACACAAATAAATAAGCATTTGTAAAGTCTTGGGCAATATTATCTTTAGACCTAGCTTTTATTTGCAAATTAAGTATGCATTTTAAGACCTAACAATGACTAAATACAGACGTGATGACATTAAAAATCCACTCAGCAAGACTTCCTGCATAGAACATAACAAAACACTTCAAATCTAATTTTCAGCAATTTAAGAACTAATTTTTAGTGCTGTTGTGTTGTAATTCAATATAATTTACAGAGGTCAAATATGCATCCATAGCAACAGGGTGGAATCTCCAAAATGCAATAGCTCCATAAAACCAAACCATCCAAGAAGAGGAATCCATTTGCTTTTACCCTTCCTCCTTTGCTGCACCGAGGAACGAGAGGCTGAATTTCTTTTTCGTCAAGCCAGCAGTAGCTGTGAAACTCTTAGCCCCCTGAAGGAGTGGCTCACACCAAACCATGCTGAATTGCTTCCTCAGCAGCTGTTCCTACATCTTGGCGTGGTGAGAGGTCGCTCAGAATGAGATACCTCATCTATGTGGAAACACTGACATTAAAAAGTCGCCTGAGCAGACAGGTACTAAGACTGGCTCTATCACACTAACACCTGCAGTATGCACCGTGTTATAACACCCACAAAAACATGGATACATCACGAAAAAATAGGAAAAAGGCAAGCAACACAGCACCTGATGCTTTCTTGTGTCACTTGAAGTAATGATGAGCGTATTTGAAAAAACAATTGGTCTAAACTAGGTGAGATTTAATAGATACAGGTGAGTTTAGGCATTGGCCATAATTAAGAAAAATCAGCTCACTACCACTTAACTTTGAATGAAAGGCACAGCCTGAAGTTGTCGGGCCAGAGATCGTCTGAATTGGCTTTACACTTTCAGGTTATTTGTTTTAACTTTATGAACAGTCTTTTAAACAACGAGAGAGGATCTTCCTAAACACACCATGGGGAAGCCGCCGTGGTTCCTCTCTGAAATGATAAGCTCTGAGCTGGAGAGTCACAGGGAAAAAAGCAAAAGGAAAACGAACTTGAATTTTAAGGGGGGAATAGACGACTCAACTACGAGGCCCTCGCAGAGGGAAGAGTAAAACGAGGCCAGGCTGTCACTGCTTTCGTAATTGCAAAGGTGCTGCCTCAAAGGGGAGAAAACTTCCATTAGCAACTTCCTCTGAAACACCCGAAAAAAAGCAGCACACAAGAGGTCGTACTCCCCTTGAGTGCAATCCATCTGATAATGTCTAAAATTTATTAACAACAACTTTAAGCACCGCTGAAGAGAGACGGTTTCTCAAACGAGGGTCAAAGACGAACGCTTTGGAAACCCAACAAGGCTCAGCCGCAGGGAGACGGGGCAGAGCCATCAAGTGTGGGGCCGGGTTTGCTTTGCCTGCTGGTGTTCCCAAGGGCACGGTGGCCGAGGCGGGGGCAGCCGGGGCGGGAGAGCCGGGGCAGAGGAGCCGCAGCGCTCCCGGCCGGGAGAAGCGAGCGGGGCCGGACTGCCGCGGGCGGCCCTCGGGAGGAGAACGGGGTTCGCTCCCGGCCTCCTCGGGCTCCTAGCGGGCTGATCCCGTACCGGGCTGCCTGGCTGGGCCTCGGCCGCTTCCCCCCGGTGCGAGACCCGCCATCGCTGCCCGGGCTGCGGAGAGCGGGCCCGCCAGCGCTGCGCTCCGCCGGCTCTCACCCCGACACCGCTGCGCTCCGCCGGCTCTCACACCGACGCCGCACCCCAACACGGGACTGCCCGGCGAGGCCGCCCTGCTCCCGGGGATCCGCGCACCGCCGCTCCCCGCTCCCTTGTCCCGCTCTCTCCCTCTCCCCGCGGCGCAGATTGAACAAACGCGCCGCCGTCTACCTGTGCAACACGTCCGCAACACATTTTATTTACACGGAATTAGCTCGGGGCATTGTACATTATATACAGATATTTTCCCCCTCCAACAAGGCAGATCTTGTGCAAGATTAGTAGCATCCTCTGGAGCGTGTCCGACAGTCCACGGGAAATGTCCCCCCCACTTAGAAGTATCAGCTGTCAGAATCCAAGTCACTTTTCCCGTCCTCTTGTCTCTTCTCCGGTGACGTTTTAGACGCTTTATTCCACTTTTGTGCGTTTTCTGATTCCTCCGAAGACGATCGCTTTTGCCTCCTCCACTTCGCCCGGCGGTTTTTGAACCAAACCTGTTGCGTTAAGAAATTAAATTATTAGAGGGAAAAATAAAAATAAAACTGTGTAAACCCGGAGCTGACCTCAGCCCCTCAGGAGCCCTGCCGGGGCCGGTGTGGGAGGCCGCGCTCGGACAGACGGACGGACCGACAGACGGAGGGAGGCGGGGGAAACAGCCGCTCGGGTGGGACCGGCCGGGCGCCTTCAGGAGGCACAGCCGCCGGCCGACAATCCCTCACAGCCCTGGGACAGGCTCGGTCGGCTGGCCCAAGGAAGGGCACTTGGGAAGAATAAAGAACTTTCCCTCTGCCCCCGCAAAGCGGCTCCGCTGGCAGAGCCGGGCTGGAGCCGCACCGCGATGCATCCGGCTCGGGCGCCTTTGAGTGCGAATGGGAGGGTTGAAGAAGGAAAAAGAAAGCAAAGTACCTCCACTTTTTCCTCTCTTAAGTGCACCCTTCTGGCCAGCTGTTCCCTCGTGCCCACATCTGGGTATTTCGTTTCCTGGAAGAGGTTTTCCAGCGCTTCCAGCTGCTCGTCAGTGAAGATAGTCCGGTGCCGCCTTTTTCGCCTGCAGTGCAGCTGGTTCAGTAACTGCAGCTCCGTCCGGGACAAAGTGCCCACGTTCATGTAGGGCAACATCTGATGGGGAACAGGGGACATCAGGACTGACCCAGTGCCCTCGTAACCTACGGACAGACAGACGAGTCGACGATAGGCTTTGCATGAGATCGCTGCTTCCCCCCACTCCTGTCCCGTCCCATCCCGAACAGAAATTGCCCCCTCCCGCCGCCCGGCCGCTCTCCCGCGGGCCGCCAGCTCCCCGCCACCGCTCGGGCCCCGGGCTGCGGGAACAAAGGGGGCCCGTCCCGTCCCATCCCGTCCCGTCCCGTCCCACGGGGGTCGCCTTACCTGCGGGGGGCACGCAGGAACACTGCTGAGCACCCAGCGGCGGCACGGCCCCGCAGCACGAAGGGCCCACGGGGGACGCGGGCACATGCAGCTGCCCGTAGTAGTAGTTGTTGTAGCCGAGCCGGGATCCAGTGACGGCCGGCGGCAGCGCGGAGGCGGGAGCCACCGCCCGGGAGTAAAATCCGCCGTAGTCGGAGGCGCTGCCGTAGAGCGAGTCCCCGTGGAGGCTGGGGAAAACGACGGGCGCGGCGCTCGGGGGCAGCAGCACCGAGTCCTTGCAGCGAGGTCTGGCCGCCAGGATATTGTCGATGCTGAACATGCTCACAGGCATGCCCCAAAGCGTGCGGGGCAGGGCGGCGGGGACCGGCCGGGGGAGGGAGGGAGGAGGGCGGGAGGGAGGGTAGGTGGTGGCCGGGGAAGGGGGGGGGAAGAGGCTGGAAGGACGCGAAATCGAAACTTTTCGGATAAATTTGAAAAAGGGATCGGAGCGAAAAGAAAAGAGCCTTTTCCGAGGGCAGCTTGCGGGCAGAGTGTGCGTGTGTGTCTGTGCGCGCGTGTGCGGTGTGTGTGCGTGTGCGCAGGATCCACCCCTGGAACTTTCCCCCCTCAACTCTCGCCTGTTTACTGATCTCAACCCAGAGGGCTGCTCGGAGTATAATCCATCTGAACCTCTTCCCTTTTTTATACCCAGGCGACGTCATCCTGGATTTAGTTCCTGGTAATATGCAGATGACAAACAAAACCAGATTTGATTTTTTTTCTCCCCTTTTTTGGTGGAGAAGAGGTGGGGGTTACACAAAGGAGTGAAAGCAGCCCAAGTCTGTGTATTGAGAATTAATGAAATTAACGTAATCCTTTCCATTAGTGGGCTTTTTAGAAAGGCCCCAGATTTAGGCTTGATCTCTGCTGCACCGGCTAATTGCCCAGGTTAATCTTATTAATGCCATTGTGTAGAAGTGGTTAGCAGCTCCTAGTCTTGTCTATTATGCGCCTACTTTGATCGTGTTAGTTCACATTAGTGGGTGCGATTTCCTCTGTCTAAGGCTCAGATTCATTATTTATGCTTCGAACTGCTTAAGAAGCACTTTAAAAAAAAAATAAACTGCCACATAAACATGCAACGCGCCCCCACTCCAAGTGTTTCTGTAGCACGATTTGAATCTTGCATCCCCGGCTCGGAGGACTGAGCGGGCATTGAAGAGTATGTGTTTCTGTGATTTAAGGTTTATGCAGTGAAGCAACAACGTCTTCACTGAGTAACTGAACTATTTTATTTTTACTATTTTCCTAGGTCACCTGGCGGAACAAGGACACATGAATATTGTAAACTTCTATCTCTCTGTTTTCTTTCTTTCTTTCTTTCTTTTTTCTTTTTTAACAGATTCAGACAGGTACCACCTTCTATTTTTAATACAAGCCAAGAGACGCAAACGTTAAAGACCAGTGCTATCTCAAATCCCCGGGTGTGGTAGGTATCCCAATTTATTTCTGATCTGTCTTGGTGCCTATTTCTTTTCTTTTCAATCTTTAATTATCTAGCTTAGAAAACAAAGGCCATAAAGTTGCAATGATGCAGAGAACTTTATATTTTGCATGTTCTATGAATTTTTAAATGGACAAATTTTAAATCCCTAAAACTCTTGCTATTAAGAGGTTTGGCTCTCCTGGTAGCTGGCTCTTGTGATTTGCAGAATACTTCGTCTGTCACGACTGTCCCTGGGAATCCACAGGAGGTGAACTGAATAAGATTAGACTATTTACCCCATCAACTCTCCATCAAAGAAGGTAGGAAATTGTACGCATGAAATGAAAACAAGCCATTAGAGTCCGTTTACGAGGAACACATTATTTTTCCTCAACAAAGAATATCCTCGTTAGCGCTTACTCGCACTTTATTTTTAGCCTTTCTTTCCTCTATATTCCAGGATTTAAAACGGCACCTGAGAATGATTTGAAACGTATTTACAGCGAAAGACTTGTATAAGCGTTAAAAAAAAGAATGCCAAAACTAAATTCTCGCTTTGTTGATACTTCGCAATGTGTTTAATTAGCTGCATCGGTTTTTGCTTCAATTTATCTGCCTAACCATTTCTTTACGCCTTTGGCATTTAGACCTGAACTTCGTGCAAGTTTTTCAAATTTGATGGAAAGTGAAACTATTTGACAGAGGGTTCGGCGGGTTTTTGGTTAGATTTGAGAAAATTTTTTTTCTGTTGATATTTTGAGAGTTTTGTTTAATTTTTTTTTTGTTTGTTTGAGGGTGGGCTCGGAGAGGGAGTTTCGGTTTGTCGGGGTTTTTTGGTCAGTAATTCCCTGAGTGCAGCCGGTCACGCTGCATGCAGAGCAGCGCCTGCTTAATGCCGCCATCGGGATGCTCCTCCACGTCCTCGGCGGCTCTGCAGCAATGCGCCGCAGCATCCCTCGGGCGGCCTGCGGGGCTCGGGGTCCCGGGAGAGCCGGCAGCGGGACACGGCCCGCTCTGCTCCGCATCGACCCGTCAGGAGCATCCCGGGGGCTCGGGGCGGCGGGGACAGCGCTCAGCCGGGACTGCCGCCCCTCGGGAAACAACCCGGGTGAGCCCCAGAGCCCGCTCCTGCCGTGGGGACACCCTCGGTGGGGACACCCTCGGTGGGGACACCCGGCTTCTCGGGTGTTCAGCATCACTTGCGTCAGGGTTCATGTCCGCGCCTGTCCGGCTTCTCCCAGGTGGTGTCAGCACCGCGGGACACGCGTGGGCACCGGAGGGGCCGCGGCGCTGGCGGAGCACACACGGCCCGGGCCAGACGGACGCTCGGCTTCCCCAAGAGTTTTCTGCTCCCCTGACGGATGATCCACCATGCTATAACGCCTACCTTTATTCTTAATTTGAAAATTATATTTTCTAAATAACTTGTTCCCCCAGTGAGGAAGGTCTCTTTTATTTTGTTTTGTTTTGTATTAGAGTCGTTTTGCCGTGAAACCCCCGGTTTTGATACCCCCTTGGCAAAACCCGCTCTCGGAGTTTCTCATTTCCCGTGCGCTCTTCACTAACCTGGCAAACGGAAAATTGTGTTAAACAAACAATCAGTTGTCGCACAATGTCGGGGTGAAATTGTAATAACAAATGAAACACAAGCAAATTGTGCTGCATAGTGTTGCTAAGCAATTGTTTGTTACGGGAGGGTGGTCACAGCATGGGTTGAAAGAGGGATCTAAAGAGGAGCATAGCGCTGGGCAGAGCAAGCTGTTAGGCATGAAATACGGTAAACACCGCGCTGATTTTCAATATTATTACCCAAACACGATTCCATACAAAGCAATCACCATACACAAGTCTATGAAAATGCGCTTGGAGAAAACGGACATATTTTTTTCTTTTATTTTAATACATTAAAGAACAATTCCGGGGATGCAAAACGCACCCACCGCCTTCCCGGCGGAGCCTTTGGCCGGCTGGAACGGTACCGGGGCTGCCGGCCGGGAGGGGCCCGGGGCACCCCAGCTCGGCTCGGCCCGGCCCGGCCCGGCACGGCACCGCTCGGCACGGCACGGCTCGGCAAGGCCCAGGCTCGCCGTGCGCAGCGGGTCCGGCTGCGGCTCCCGCCCCACGCCAGGGGCAACGAGGGCTGAACCGGGGGCTTGGGGATGAGCGGCAGCGAACGGGCGCTTCGCGGCACATCTCTCTCTTAGAAATGCCATCACCCTGCAGCGCTCACCCACGTTTGTTTCAAATTGATTGCATCATTGCTTCACCAGGAAAAAAAAAAGTATAAAAGTCATACAATGCGAAATTACCGTAATTTGTTCCCAGAATAAACTTATCTTGAACTGATTAGGAGAGTCAGTCATTTGAAAACGAGGCAGAAAAGCGGTTGGGTTTTTTCTGAAAGCTTCCCTCTAACAATATCAGCTTCTAAAGTTTTCATTCATATAAACTTTATTAATGAAGATCTTTTATTTAAATGTCAAGAGGATTTGAAATTTAGAGTAAATTATGAAGCATGCATGTCTTGCCAAGTCATGGGTCAAATGCATTTGTGAAAAACTGCTAAAAGAGCATATGGTTTTGAATTTTTCTACAATGACTAGTGTTTAAATAAATTGCTTGTACTGCTTAACTTCATGTATAATTTTGACAGAAATTGGCCTATAGCCTTTTGATATGTAAACATTTCAGGCTTTTATGCGGTATAAAAAGACACTTGCTTTTTGGGATCAGCTAAAGCAGTCACCCTGTAATTCAGAAAACTGGCACCTAACGTTACATTCTTGCTGCATTTCAACTTTCAAGTGGCAGCATAAAGGGGGGAAGGAAAAGGGACATTTCAAAAGCAATTGGAATTAAAAACTGCGAATGAGGTGGGAATGTGCCACTCACTGTCTGATTGAAATGGATAAACCTTAGCACTAAGAGAATTCTCAGTCCTGTTTTCTAAAAAACAACAGAGGAATCAGTGAAAACAGTCTTCAACGTAGCACAGACCTGACTCGCATGTCAAATTAATGCCTTAAAACAAAGTCTGTCTAAAGTACAAATAGGTGTGATGAAGAAAACGCAGATATCCCTTCTGAATTCCGTCAGCTGTTTCTCCTCTACAAACTATCTTGGGCTTTAAAAATTGAAACAGACTTTTATACACGGAATATTGCATACAAAGTATATAAACATACCACTACCCTTTGAAATGCCACTTTGCTAGCTTCATGTTCACTTGCATTTCACCAGTTCTTAAGTCTTTTGCAGTTTTTGCTCCAGTAAACATTCCATTGACTTCAATTAGTGTTTTGTTTTGGTGATGTGTTTTGGTTTTTTGTTTTGGGCTTTTTTTAGTGTGTGTCGGGGGGGGGGGCGAGCGTTGTGTGGTTTGGGTTGTATTTTTTTTTTTCTTGTGAAGAGGAGGCTAGAATGTGCTAAGGGCTTCAGGATACAGCCCATAAAAGTAGTGGAGTCACTCAGTTTTAAGTGTGCTTAAACTAAAATGATTTTGTACACGTATAAATCCACCAAGCTACTGAATAAATTCATTTATTACTAATATATCTGTCTGACATAAATAAACCTCCTAATGTTGATTAGATGGATAAGCCTAGCACAGTGCTAGACAGAGCAGGACCTGGATAGTTGCCTGGTGCCAGACAGCTCAATGTGTTTATTTCCTGTGTGCTTTAGCGGGGACTCAGCTGAAGTTGGAAAAAGGTTTAAATGAACTATATAATTTCAATCCGTTACTGTAGTAACATTTGTATTTATTGTATATGTCAGCTAGTCATACACAGAGTTCTCAAGATACACTACCCCCTTTGTTAGTGGTCAGAGGTGATTTTTTTTCAGAATTGTAATGAGTCAACATAGACAAATTTTGTTATAGACAAATCAGATGCTGTAGCAATTTAAAAGCTGGTACGGGTTCAGTCTGATTTGATATAAGCTAGTGGAGAAAGTAAAATCTCTTGTAGGTTTCCGTGAATTTGAACAAAGGCCAATGAGATTTTTTTGCAGGTTTCATATGTATTCCGGCTAACAGCATACTTGGCGAATGAGGATATATGACATCAATGACTCAGCAAGAAAAGACTTTTCATCTTAACAGAGAAATATGCATCCAAACTGAGCAGATTGTTGCAAAGGAGAATCTTTTGACATAGTGCACCTTTGCAAGGGGACAATGGGAATACACTTTGGGTCCTTGGCTGCAATGGCAGGAGTCAACAGGAGGTTGCCTTGGTACTTGGAAGCTTTTTTTCCCATCAAAAGCAGTTTGAGTGATTTTCTTTACTCAAAGATACTGTGATCAAACCCATTCAAGGTCAGGAAAGTGGGATGATCTGGACATCTACATTAAGGAAACATTCATTCCAAGGGAGGTGCTGGAGAGGCTGACATAGTGGCTCTGTTGCACACCCATGACTGACCCAGGTTTACAAAGTGCTTCTCAATCACAGTACAGCCAGTAGCCAACATTTCTTCTGGAAACTGAACATACTGTGGCAGTGTGCTTACCAGCTTCCAGACAAAATGGCTTCACTCTAACCTATTAGCACTTTAATTTTCTCTGTAAGGATGAGCTAACCCTAATTCCCCATGTTATACATACAGTCACACGTAATGGTGGAGAGGGAGATCTGTGTATCTGTTCCCTACAAACACGATGCATAATTTGTGCTCTTTATGCTATTAAATCACTTGCTATGCCAGGGTTCGTGCTATTATAAGTTGAGTAATTTAAAAAAAGCAAACTAAAAACCAAAGGACCATTTTCCCAACTGGTAAACATAAATCAGATGAAGACTTCTATTGTTCATTTACCTTTTTCCAATAACTGAACTAAATTTTTGGATCATCATGTACCACACTGGATTTTAAACCACAACAGCTCCTGAGCACACACAACTACAAATCAATGGGAATTGTATGTGGTCAGCATTTATCATCCCACCCAGGCATTATTACATTGGCTAAAGGTCTTCTCTGTAGTATAAAGTGTAAATACATAATGCCACCAGAACCTCTCCTTTCTCTGAAAAGGTTCTGGAGGTTGCACCCAAAGTAACTTTTCATTTGTAATGCAAAGAACCTCAAAAGTCTTTGCAAGGGAGTTAGAGCAACAAAGTCAGCCTTAAAAACAAATAAATCAACTGTACAAAAAGACAGCTACTGCATTGTTTTCTGTACCATGCACATGATGTATGTCCAGACTTTCATGACTTTCAGGAGATTTAGAGTTGTGGATATGACTGTAGTCTAATCTAACAGTGTTTACCATGGTGGAGCTAGAACTGGAGCCCAATCCCACATTTGTGGAATTCTGCTGGGTACTTGCCAGTGATTTTGAATCAGAAGTGAAATAGAGAGTATCTTCCAGCTAAAAGTCACATTATCATTTCCAAACACTATATGACTGAAACCACTTTTTTTAATGAAGTGTGTCAGATACATATAATGAATACATATTATTTGAATTTTTTATAAATCCAGGAAATAGTATTAGTAATGAAGGTCAAAAGTACAAAAATAAAACCAACAAATCTATAGTGGATAAATATATAATAAAGGGTAACAGATTTGAAGTAGGCGAGGCAAATATGCCAGAAGGAACTACAGAAATACTATCTTGGTTAGATGATGTTTTGATAATACCATTGAAATAAATATAATTATAATCTGTTTCAGTGATCAGTGCTTACATTAGGTGAAAAACATCATCCAATGAAGCAACTGGAGTGGAAGAGTTATTGTATTTACCTACTAATGTTCTCAACTTTAATCTATGTCTCTATCTTGCTGTCAGTAAACCACATCCTCATTTGTGTTCTAATTTAGGCAAAAATTGCCTATTTCCTGCAAAGATCATTTGTAGAACTCAACACAAGACTCAAACCACTAGATGACAGAACTAAAAAGTTGTGTTTATATTATGTTTGGATTTGTTTCTTTTTAGTATTTCTAAAGACAATTTTATTTGCAATATTGATATACTTAAGTGTTTTGACACTTTTCTGAAAGCCTCCAGAAAATATTAAATTTAGATACGTTTAACTTGAGGTCTGAATTAATTTATGGTTATTTTCTTCCCAACTAGCCATCTAATCCCAAACTAACCAGAACTAGATTTTTGAACTTCTGTGATGCATGTTCACCTTTAGCTGAAAGTTTGCAACATGTACCTTTTACACTTTGAATGCCATCTAATGAGACAGGGGTTTTTTTTTCATAATTTGGGATTATACAGTATTTTGGAGCAACAAGTATGTCTTCTGCTCCTATGAATCAGGAATATTATGCCAGTATTTATCCATTTCCAGCTGTCTCTAGACACTTTGCCTTTGGGTTTCTATTTTCTTTCTAATTCCTATGCACTGCTTTCTCACAGCCTAGTCTTCAAACTTTTGTTTCTGAAGGGAACTCAGTTTTTTTTTTTTTTTAATGAAAATGTAAATTCAGAGGGTTTTTGATGGATTTGTTCCAAAGTTTTAGTAAGATATGCAAGATCATATTCTGGGCCTGATGCCTGTTTCAAGAGGTCAATATGCTGTGTAGTTAGATGAAATTCTGGACTAGGAACTGAGCAGAGAACACGATACAGGAGCTAAAAGTCAGGGATGTTTCCTTTCTCAGAAGTTTTATTGATGGCATCCTCTTTATTTCTGTGCTGATGTGGCACAAGATGCTTTTGGGAGTGAGGATGAATCCTGTTTCCATTGGTAAATATTCTCAGGGAGAGGGAATAATAACTCTTTCCCCATTCTGCCTCTTGCAGTCGATACATCAACATACATTAGCAACTGATTTGAGGATTAAATGTGCTCAAAACTGGATGGATGGGTGGATGGATGGATGGATGGATGGATGGATGGATGGATGGATGGATGGATGGATGGATGGATGGATATATGCATTTCTTGGGCCAGTTCTTCACTGCGGCTTAGCCTCAGGGTAGTAAACATGTATTTGCTACCATTTTTTGAGAAAATCCAGTGGACATAAGGTATTTTAGGAAAGATCTAACCAAGGAACGTCAGTGCATAAAGAATGTGAATTTATAGAACACTCTGATCTACTCTTAATTTTCTCATGGAAAATGTTTTTTACTGGGGCTGTTTTGAGTCTTTCAGCTATATTATTATGTGTACAGTGAGCATCTGCACTGCTTGAAGAGGAGAGTGAGTTGCAGATCTTTTCCCTTCATAATCCTAGAGAGATACCACAGTTCACAGAGCAGGCTTCCTTTAAAGTGAGCTGTGGGCTTCTACCACTTCTTATTAATAAGTGACCCAAAAATAAGCGAAGGCATTCCACTTAGGAGTAAAAGTCCCACTGAGACTGCAGATGTTTTCAGAACACCAAATTGTAGCTCAATAACAGCGCTCACAATAACTGTCTGCAGAAAGTTTTCGTTTCCAAACCTTTGAATTTCAGGCTGGTTACAAAATTTGCTGTTTTGAACAGGGTGTGGAGATGGATTTGAAACAGCAGTTAGTGACAGCAACATCTACCCATTTTCATCACTAATTTGGTACTCTATCTGAAAGGTTATCTACTTGTGCATCTTTAAATATTGCACAACCCATGACTAGTGTCATGTGAAGTTCCCGTGTATATTCATTTTGTAAAATACATAAGACAAAACTTTTAAAAGTTTGAGATAACTTTCAGAACCTTTGCAACTCAACCAGTTTTCCAACACACACACATATTCTCAGTCTGCCTAAAGCAGGTAGTGCAGTGTTTTGGTTTCTTTTGATTGAAAAGTATTTTCTTTACAAAGACATCTTAAGGCATCAGTCATCAGATGACTAATGCTTTAGTCTAGCCATTAGAGTTTAAATCCCACTAATTTTAGGTTTTCCTAACCTCAGCATGCCCTATTTCAGCAAAAAGAGACTGGTCCATGTTGAAACATTAGCAGGATCCAGGGAAACCAGAGAACAACTTTAAATATTTTGTACAAATATTCCCTAGTCTATACTCTGGCCCAACAACTGGATTCCTAATTCTAAAATGATTTAAACATGAGCATCAAGTTCTGGAAAGAGCTATGTTGAAAGAAATCTGACTTTCTGATCCACAGAATGCCTTGACTTCAGAACTGGCTGTGGTTAACAAAAGCATTAGCTTGACATGCCCTTTGCTTGCTCTGTCCTCAAAGGAGGAGTGATACACAAACAGTCCTCAGTCAGTGTCTTAAATTTTCTGGGCTATATTCCACACTTGGTTGTGTTGCATGTTGTGCAGTCTCAAACAAGGCTCAAGGAGGAAAATTGAAACATTCACTCTTAAGCAATACCAGAGTTAGGCTGTGCGCAGCAATTCCACCAACACACTTATTCTGAAATCATTGAACTGGTTCTGTCTCTCTATTAAAATCCAGATAAGAAAATCTAGCCATTGAAAATATAAGATTCTGAAAATGCATTTGAATTTTCTACCTGCTTACTGCATGTAGAGGAATTCTGTGCTGAGAGTGACTGCAATAATATAGACATTGTTCTTAAAGAGAAAGAAGCATGGGACATCAAGTTGCATAATTTTAGTATTTCCTTTCCTGTGGGTTGCTTGAGTACCATTGACCTGTCCATCCTACACAACTTCCCTCTCACCCTCCCTGTGCTGTTAGTCTGGCTGCTGTCTGTCACTTCAAACTGAAGGCTGATTTCAAACACCCTCACGCCTGACTGGTAAAATACACACTCTTCTCTGATGTGTCATTCACAATATTAATTTAAAAGGACTCAAATGGAGCCTTGCTCTTACAGATTGAAGAAAAGTAAAAGTACAGGAAAAGTCTATTGTTTTGGCAGTAGGCTGCATTTTTCAGAGTGATGCATTGATAAGAAAAAATACATGCTACCAGAAACAACTCAGAGGTTTTCCTGTTAAAACCACTCATTGCTTGGTGGCACTCTAAACAGGGCAGAGTAAGGGACAGTAAAAGGCATTCAGTAAATGAAAACACATTTAGCATTCATGCCATCCTACACAGGACTTTAATATAAAAACACATGCTAACATGTATAGCTATCACTACATTTCAGGCAAGAAGAAAGTGTCAGTGCATTCAAATTTATAGCACCAACAATCCACTCATACAGCAACCAGCACAGATTTCCTTGGATATGTCTGAACTTGTGTTTATAATGCACACAAACTCAGAATGCCAGCTGCAGGAACTTGCAGGCAGTAATCCTCACGGGCTACAGGGAGCAACATGACTTCTGTTACGATCATTTCTATAGCACCAGTTTATAAAATCTGCATTTTTTTTGGAAGATTAGAATGTGATTTGGTGTTCCCAAAGACAAATGGGAAAGTTTGTGTCACTGCCTAGCCAGGGTGAGAGCTGAGCTGTCCTCCTTCCCCTCTCTTGCTGCTTTGTTTTCTAGGACTGCTCTGAAGCAGGGTAGGTGACCCTGAGTGACAGGGAGGCTGCAGCAGCTCAAGCCCCTAAACAAGGTAAACTGGCAACAAACAGACAGAGAGAGAATTTCAGCAAATCTACATTAGCTTTGGTTTTAACAGGAGTTGGATTAGGTTTTAATTCAGATTACATTGCAAATACCTTCCTGTGGGATAACTGGCTAATTGCAAGTCTGGATGGAAACCACAGGATCTCGAGGGTAATTAAAACTCTCAGGAAAGCAGTACTTACTCTTAGGGAAATTACCTTGCTGTTGACACTGGGTGTAAACCACAGGTCCTCCTATTCCTCCTTCAACAGGGCATTAAAATTGGTTGGCAAACATGAAAAGAGCTGAACACTTTAATACCTTTACAGAAAGCTCTGCTAGACATCCTCCTGTTCAGGGTCCAAAGTGCCAGTTTTGTTACTGAATTCTTGTTCTGTACTGACCTTTTAGACCACAGCTACAGTTGTGGTGGTACAACACGTTCCCCAGTAATGTTTTCTGCCCCAAGCAAGTTGTAGATTATCAATATAATGTTAGTGTCATTTAATTTTAAATACTATTTTGAGATAGCCTTTGCACTAGCTAAGTGCTATGAACCACGGATTTCTGGTTTAACTATGCTGGTTGTAGCTGAATTCAACTGAATTCAAATGAATCAAATGAAATTAATTAAATGAAATTTGAATCAGCCCCTCCAGAAAGGAGAGAAATAATACTGGGCTCATACAAGGTTTTGGATCTGTTCGATTAATCTGTCAAAGAAACAACCCTAAAAATAATTTAGTTGTCAAGCAAATTGGAGAAAAGTATTTTTTATGCATTTTAGAGTAAATCTTTTGGGGGTTCCTCTCTGCCAATGTATCAGTGGATTACTTCTAAATGCTGAAAGTATTTAGAGCTACCTTTTATGAGAAGTGGGCCAAAATTGAAAGAACAGATCTGAACTCTTGAATTTGTGGGTTGGAATGTAATTCTCACACCTATTTATGCAGCCTTGCCAGACTTATTACCACTACTTGAGCCCTAGGAGTGAACCTACTTTTACAGCTTTGTTTCCTGATCAGATGCAAAATTGCAATCCATGCATTTTATGGTTTGGGACTAGGCAGAGCCAAAACCTTGTAGAGCACCATTCCACTCAAGACCAAGTGTTCTCATCAAGATCACCTAATATCCCAGGTCTTCTTATTTTTTTTGAAGATGCTTGTGGGATTTTAACATGATGTAAGCACAGCTTAATGCCGAGCTGACACCAGAATCTTTAAACTCTGTCTCTGTTCCTCCCAGTAGCTGCAACTAGTCTGGAAAACCAGTTGATCTACTGCCAATTGCTCAGGCAAACAAGCAGTGTTAGCAGTATTTCATTTCTGAGCTTTTTTTTTTTAAACTTTTTTTAAGCAAGCTATTCATCACACACACCTTCCAGAAGTTAATTTTTAAGCCACCAATTCATTTATTTTTTTTTCAAAATATACGTGCAGACACAAAAGTAATTCTTACACTCTTAAAAAACACAGAAATTAGAGCATGTAGGACTTTAAACTGCTTGAGAGACATTTGGGAAAAGAGAATACACACTTGCTGTGGATAAAAGTCAGTTGCTAACCAATACAAACAAATGTAACCTAATCTATCTGCAGCAGTACCCTACTGAACACCTTTGCCTCCCATTATACAATTCTGCCACAGCAATAAAATCAACTGTCTGCAACAGTTTTAGTTCGTTGTATGGTTAATACCAATAATGTACTCAAAATTGATGTTTAACAGAGTGAACTGATTTGTTAGAGTGTTAACAGCCACAGACTTTAACTAATAAACAGATCATTAACTGCTGGTAATAAACAACTTGCCAGGATCATTTATTATTTAAGAACATACTTTGTCTTAAGGAAAGATGGCCCACTTAATGCTATCTATGACACCTTTCTGGCTCCCATTCAAAGTGGGAGGCACAGATGAAGCTACAGAGAAACTACGCTGCACACACTAGATCAAAATTCATGAAAAAATACCAGTTTTCATGAGAAACTACTCACAAGAAATATATTAATTCCATACACTGCTTAATAATATAGTCAGCATTTTTACCAAGCTCTTGTTTTTAATACTGAATCTAAAGGAATTTATTTTCTAGTTCTGATAAAAAGTTTTTTTATTCTTCTTTTACCATATGGGATGCCACTGCTGCAAACATTTCCTTATGGAAGAAGTTCTGAATGGGAGATACAATTTAAGTGTATAAAGAGTTTTCATAATGGAAGAAGAAGGAAGTTAAAGGGTCAAAAAATGTAAATTTTGTTACAAAAGAGGAACAGAGAAAGGTAGCTTGCAATCATTCATTCTCAAAAAACCTTTTAAAAAGCTGAAAAGTTGTAAATACACTACGTAATTACTCTAGATGATGACTGGAGATGTGGAAGGAACAAAAGAAAGTCCTTGTCTCCCCATGGTTTCTAAGACATTCCATGTGTAATAAAAGGAAGTCACACAATAAGATACACTTTGCATATTGTAGTGTTCTAATTTTGTCAATATTTGAAGTTCAACAGGGTGGTACCACTATAATTTCCTTTTGGTTCTCACTTCTGAAAGAGGTGATGTGGCGCAATGCCAATCTGATTGAAAAGCTTTCTAAGACTGATTATTTTAATAAATTTAAGTTACCAAAGCAGCCAGATGAAGATTTCCTAACCTCCTGCCTGCATTGTTTCAATAACCTGATGAGTCAAGCCCACAAAAATACAGCCATGTGCTCTGAATAAGAGCGAGAGATGAGGAGCTCAATGACAGTTTGCTGACATCCAGATTTTAGATCAAGAATCACAAAATGCCAATTTATTTTCTAGTATCTTACAGCCACCAATATAAATGATGAGATTATTTTTTCTAGGCATTGTGTAAATAAACTGCACAAATACCCCAAAGCAGCTACGGGCTGAATGCAGTGTCAGCCTTTACCAGACCTGCTGAAATGTGCATATAACACTTCAGCTACAGACAGCTGAAGGACAGCTTCTTTATGCCAGATCCTTACAAGGGAAGAAATGTCATTTAAAGAAAAATTTTTATTGCATTTTTTTGCATCCCTGTGCAAGCTCAGGAAAAGGCATTTTCAATATAATTGTTAAAATAATTCTGACCTTAAACTAATATAAATTGGCTATTACTTGCAGTAAGAAAAAATCCTGTATTTGCATGCTGGTTGGAAAAATGCTTCTATGTAATTGCTTGGGAAGAAGCAATTTATTTATAGACATACTGTGCAGGAAGAAATTTGGCTCTCCTACTACATAATAAGATGCATGGCACTCTGCCAGGATGCTGGCTATCCCCGGACATTTGGTGTTCCATATACCAAGAATGTGGAATTGCACTGCCTATAAACAGAGAAGGCTTTTTTCCAAGGATACTGTAAGACATGATTTTTCTTGAATGAAAAAATGAAAAATTAATGCAATGGTTATGAAGTTGCAAGAGCAGAAACTTTCTTTTTTGTATTTATCACCAGTTGCATTAGCCAGCTAATGAGCAGTTAAAACAGATTACTTGTTACTCTTCCTTATCCTATTTAGGGAAGATGCCAAAAAACCTCCTGTTTTGTGGGTTTTGAATATAATTCTTCTAAATCAGGGTATTACACAAATATTTCCACACAGCAGGATGACTCACATAAATAAGTAATGCAAGACTGGGATTTACTAATCTGTCAGGGACAGTGTATCCAATTAATTCCTCTGTTTATTTAGGTAGGAGTTTTTTGCACTTTATTATCTTCAGGCGCTTTGACCACAGGGGAGAGAAGGCCTTGGGAGGGGGAGTGGAAATAGATTTTTGAAGGGGAGCCATAATTAGCTCAATTCTTGGATTGAGCTCAGGAATGTTGTTACTGCTAAATAGCTCCTTAAATGGAGTATTTATAAACTCCAGGCAAAGCTGTAATATTAGAAGAGAAGAAAACCCCAAATCAAATATATTTAGATGTACGAGCCATAGGTTAATGCCCTGGCACGATGACATAATCCAGCTCAAGGGATGGGGAATGAAGAAACTTATTCCTGATGGCAAATCAGTGCCTTGCACAGGGCCCTGTAGGAGCCCATGGAGGGCATCTGGAATCCTTAGAGTTTGGATGCATCCTGAGGGTCCCTTAAATAGCACCTGGCTCCCATGGAGGGGCCATGCAGGTCGTTCCCAGTGACCCAGATGGAATCTGCTCTGCCCTGCAGCCACAGCCATGCTGGGGTTCCATTTGCCCTCCTCTTCCCCTCCCTCCTGCCCTCCCCAGCAGCCACCCCATGCACAGCTTTCCTACAGAGATCTCTACCCAAGTGAGAGGCATTTCCCCACAAGGGACCAGGCTGCTTTCTGCCCCATTTTCCAGTCCTCTGGTAGCAGGCAATGGGGCTGAGCTCCACCTCAGGGTATCTTCTGGCCACCCTATCTGAGCATAAAAACCCATTTAACATCACTCCCACAGAGCCATGCCCTATCATGCCCTGGACCCAGCCCCAGTTATTCAAAGCAGATTTATATTTTTTTATCACATACAGACTACATGGTCCAAACCAACTCCCCTGGAAGACATTTGGACTTCAACAGGGACAAATTCAGGGCGAAGCAAAATAAATCATTAAGCTATGATGCAGAGGATTTGTGCCAGGCCTCCACACAAGGCTAAGTTTAATCATTGCAGATCAGGGTATTTGGGGACAGCATCTATTTTGTAACTTCATAAAAAAAATTCAAATAAGTGAGCCATGGCTTGTCCAAAATCTCAAATTATTTTCCACATTTAAGAATTTTTCATAGAAGAACTTTGCTTGTAACTTAATATCCCAATGAAGCTTGTTAAATGCTTTTCCAAGGCTATATGATCTTTATTAAAAAATTATAACATTGTGTACTGGATACAGGGAGAAAAGAAATAATCTCTTTTTCAGATTAAGTTCTTGAAAGCTTTCAATAGTGGAAAATAAATCTTACAAATTCTCTCTCAATTTCCATATAACATATCCTGTCCAAACATAGAGACAGTTGTCTCCTAGAGGTGCTGCAGTGGATTTATAAATTACAGCAATACGCTTTCCTTGGCAAATCCATTTCAAATACAATAAAAAAGTTAATGGGATTAACTTCTTGGAAATGTAGTTGGAAAGTTTAGTTTAGTGGAGCAAAACTTAGTGTGTTAATATATTGAGAGTGCAAAACAAAATAAGGAAAAATGGAAAACAGAGAAATAGATAAGCAGTAGACATATAGACAAAATCAAAAGAGCAGGGAAATAGAGAATCAGTGTTTGCACCTGGATGCAATGGCCATGTAAGGCTTTGATCCCAAGGTGTGCAAGCCATGCTCCACCCAGAGCCTGCAGGCAGGACTTCAAAGGGACCCTGTCTGTGATGCTGGAGCCCCTGAGCCCCCACAAGGGAGAGCTGGGACAACCTGAGAGTCTGTGATTGAATCCCAGTAAGGGAAAGAGCTTCCTCCCACTCACACCAAACAGATAATCTCAGAGGCTTTTGTCTGTCATTGCTGCAGGGGTTGGTGTGAGCAGCACAAAGAGGACTCTGGTGGCAGCCTGGCACACGGTGCATCCTCACTGCCCCCAGCTGCAGCCCCCATCTCACCTTCCACACCTCTCCCAGAGCCACTGGGGACAGAAATGCAATATTCCTTTTCTGAAATGTATGTGCATGCAGGTGCATTTATGCGTAGAATGACAGAATACTCTGAGTTGGAATGGACCCCAAGGATCACCAAAGTCCAACTCCTAGCACAGCACCAGCCCCAAAAGTCACACCATGTGCCCAGGGGCATTGTCCAAAAGCTTCATGAACTCTGTCAGGCTGATGCTGTGACCACTGCTCTGGGGAGCCTGTTCAGAGCCCAACCACCCTCTGGGTGTGTGCACACATGTGTGTGTGTATCTGTGAGTGTTTTTATGTATATGCCCATGGATTTGTGCATATGTTATATGCATATATATAGATATGCACATGAGGAGTTTTCTTCTACAATATTCTCTTCAGCCATTTTATTTAAGATACAAAACTCACAGGGGAAGGAGGAAGAAGGGTGATGGGATTCAAAAGCCAGCTTCTGAACTGCTGTTTGTGAAACTTGGTGAGTATAAAGAACATGACATTTCTGACTTCCTCTGAGGAGCTATTGTAACAAATACAGTAGGTAGACCTCTGTTTGTACCAGAGAAAATGATCAAAGCTCCGTAGCCACCTCTGTTTGGTTTGGCATTGCCTATACTACAATTCCAATTCTAAAAACAAGTTATAATTATATTGGTATTAAAAAACAGTAGAAAAGAAGAGATATATTTTGTTTGAAACCAATCCTACTCAGATATTGGAATTTCTCTATTTCTGGCAAGAAATTGTTCTTAAGCCTTTTTTTGTTATTATTATTATTCCAGTACATCTTCTTCACTTGCTTTAGTTCCTCAAGAAAATGAAAAAAAATCAGAACTGCATGACTGGAATTCACCACATAGTTGTAAAACCTTTATCTGATATAGATACATGAGTATAAATAGAATGTGGCAGGATCATGAGCTGAGTTAAATATTGATTGGTATAATATAAACATACACAGTTGAAAAAATGTTGAAATAACACACTGTAGTAATTTATGGATTTTTCAATCAAAAGTTATTTCCTAACTGTTTTAGTATTTGAAGACAAACACATTCCTGCATGTTTATCATTTGCAAGCATGTGCTTTTTTGTGCTTCTTGATGGTTATTATTCCTCTTGGATGGCAAACCACCTTGGGTACATAGTACTGCTTTTATTCTGTTATTGGAGAACAGAAAACAAGTCCTGCAAGAGCCAATAACAAGAGTTTTAACTTTTGGGGTTTTTTGGGTGGTAAGGGGGTAAAACCCTTTCATTAACACAAATGATTGTGATCACATTTTGCTGAACAGGAATTAGAACATTGCAAAACATCCTTCAAGTGAATCTATTCATCACCCCTCCCCAGCTATTCCTTAGCCATTCCTCTGCACTCTGTGCACACAGCCAAAATTAAAAGATTTTCCTATCATGATGCATGGCTATTGAATTTTTCTATTAAAAAAATAACCAAACTGCAAGCACAGATTAAGTATCAATTATCAAAATTATTTTATGCAAAATTCTGCTAGTATTTCTATATTTTATATTGTTAAATATAGAAATATACTTGGGCTGTTGGGCTGTTCCCCTCTGCTTTTGTGGACACTTCTACCTGTGCAGTCAGTAGTATATGACTTAAATCTGAAGCAGCAAACATAAAGATCTAAAAATTTATTTTTGTAGTTATAGCTGCAAGTGTTTACATATATAAAAATATGCATAACTATTTAATATATTTGAATTTATTAAACCATTTTTAATCCAGAAACTTTATAGCAGGTCTACTGTCAGCCTCAAAACTCAGAAGTTCTTAGGTCAGAACCTAAGACAGTTAAACTTAACTTAAAAGCTGAATTTAAAAGTATTTGGCCTTTACCTTTGCTTTAGGTCTTTGGGGCTCCAACTTACAAAATTTTCTCTGCAACTGCAAGATCTAAAGGCATGGCTTCTGAATGAGAGCTGAGAATCACAGGTAATGAAATGCCTCCAGGAGTTGGAGCTTTATGGAAAAACACCAAACATCATGAGACTTGTAATAAAATTATGAACGTTGGAAGCACTGTTGTAGTCTTGCTTTCAGAATATGATTCTTGTAAAACACAAAATAGTTCATGCTAAACCAATTTTTTCTTATTAACACATCTATATTTGGTACTTACAGTGGTAGGCTAAGAGTTATCTGGCTGTTTTTTCAGGACAGAGCAGTTTACATAGTCATGACAACTAACCTCAGCTGCTAAAAACTAATTACAGATCAAAGATTGAGGAAGGGAAATGGACTATTTTTCTGAAATATTATTCTTCTTCCATCTTGCTATGGCTTTGATCTGACTTTTCATCCTGAGGTCTTACCTTATGTGACCCTTCTATGGTAGAAGCACAGCATTTCTTCTAAAAGGAGAAAAGTGTTTTGTGGGTGGCAATATTTTCCCAAAAAGGGAAAAAGTTGCAAGCGTGAAGCCAGGAAGGAAGGAAAAGACGTCGCACATTTGGAACTCTACGGACAATAAATTTATTGTCAATAGTCAGATTCAAATAGCATCATCTAGGGAAAAGTTCCCAACAGAGCCACAGTGTAGATGAGAAAATAATTTTGGTCAGTCATGTTCTGACATTTTTATGAATTTAATTTAAGGTGACAAGAAGAGACCTAGTAAAAATGGCTGCATGCCTACCAAAGGGAAAAAACAAATAACCTAAAAGAAAATGAAACACTTTTTTTTCAGAAGGAAGTCTTTCATGGCTGTTGGTGTGTTTCTATGTTCCAAGCTAAAAGTATTCATACCAACATTTCAGTAGTGGGACAATAAGAAAAAACAGTCACAGAAACATTTTGAACAGTTTGATCTGAATTACTTTTAGATTAAGAGTGACATTGAACTCTGAATTGAAAACTGAACTAGGTAATTGAGGCTCTCAGTTTGATAAAGTTATTTTGTGATTTTGGACAAGTGAAGTGATTTAGTATTTATTGTATTTGTAAGCCCAAGTTTGCAAACAGAGATACCATACTTCTGAAGAGAAGAAATCTGATGCCTTCAGAAGGGCATCCAGCCTTCTTTACTAACATTGCCTTTGTGTTCCTAAAGGAAGCTGTACTTGGAAAAATTTTATTTCCCTTGTCCTTCTTTTTCTCCCCTCTCCCATTGATACATATTTAATGGGATTTTGCATGAAGGAAAAGATCCTAAGAGGTGTATTTGGGATAAGGGGCGCTCTTTGGGCAAGGAATGATAACCACATGCTGGGCTGTGTTAGTGAGTGCAGTGTGCAGCTACCTGATGTGATTATTCCTCTGCCTTAGGCACAAGTGTGCTCAAACAGAGGGTGCTGTGCCCAGTTTGGTGCCCATAAGTATGAGAAAGAATTGGAACAAGTCCAGTGGAGGGCCAACAACATTGTTAAGGAGATGAAGCACACGATGCACTTGGAGAGGTTAAAGAAATGGATTTGTTTAACCTAGAGAAAAGAAGGCTTATAGGAAATCTAATTGTTTCCTTTAGCTTCATTGTTATAAAGGTGATGGAGAAAGACCCTTCTCTGAGGTGCACAGAAGAGGTCAAAAGGAAGCAAAGAAGTTGCAACAAGAGAAATTTCAGTTAGATACAAGAAAAAAATTCCCCACAGAACTGGTGCCCAGAGAGATTGTGGCATCTGCATACCTGGAGAACTTGATAAAGATCTGATCAACAAAATTAGCCCTACTTTGAGTGGGGATATAGATCAGATATGATTATGATTAATAAAATCTCCTTTTCATCCTCAAGATAGATGTTTAATGTTTGCTGAGGGTTTTGTTTTTAATTCTATACCATTAGAATAAATTAATTTCCACATTTTTTTCTCCTTTAGAAGTATCATGAAGGTATTTGCTTTAAGTAAGTGTTACTACTGAATTTATTGTGCAACCTTCACTGCAGTGCATGATGTGATTAAGGTTTTTACAGATACACATAAGCAAGCTTTAAACTATTGTGCTCAAGATTTTCTAGCTGATTTCTTCCATCAACAGAGCTACTAAACTTATTCTTCAAATATTTGGAGTAATTCATGATGCTAGGTTTTGCAAATGGTTTGTATTGCATGTTACCAAGACTATGCATATAATCTAAGATATTTGGTTTGTAATCACACCTTTGACTGACAGGTGTCAACAAAATTGTTCTAGCACTACCTTCAATCAAGAACTCCCATGAAGAGTGCTTAGAAAATGTGGTCCTGTCTATTTGTGGAGAAGCAGGCCCTTAGGTACCAGGAACAAATAGATACCTGCTCCTGTTACAAAGCACAGGCAGTGCTGCATCTTTGTGTGGAGTCTTTAGTTTTGATTGCTAATTCCAGAGGCAACACAGGCTGGGCACTTACCCAACAGTCCAGTTGCCATCATGACATTGCTGTTCTGCTTTCTCTGAGGTATCAAAAGGTATCAGAGGTACCTCCTCAGGACACTTGGAAAGCTGTGAGAGAGGGCTCAATATCCACCGAGCAACAAAGGATCTGACATTTCCCAAGTTCTTTATATATTCTTCAACAATAATGTCCTTAAAATTTTGAGAAAAATTAATAAAGAAAAATAAATGAAAGCATATGAAGAACTTGTGATGCATTCACTAAGAAGCAGAGATTATTTCAGGGGCATGGTGGGGATTGCTCTGGACTACCCAGCCTACCAAACTGGTATTTTTATTGTTGAAGTGATATAAAACCTTTAGATATACCAGTCCTTTGGTTCTACTGGATAAAGCACTGGATCTGCATTTGGATTTGCATCTTTACAGCTTCAGTGGCTGAGGTCTGAGGTGCCTTTGAGCTCCAAGGTAAGCAATTAAATGCTTTTGTAGCAGGACACTGACCTGTGCCTTGTGCAGTGACTGCTCTTGAGGGGCCCCCACATCCAAACAGGGGCCAGCATAGCTCCCAGTGCAGCCCAGCGACACCAGAGGATCTGCAGCTCCCCATCTGCAACCAGGGCTCTTGTCAAACAGCTGACAAGTCCCTGTGGCCTGCTGGTGGGTCAGACCAGACCTGAATTCATTGCTGTGTGTACCTGCACACAGGATTCTCCTCTAGTGATTTAGTCCAAGCAAGAAGCCATTAGAAATCTCAAGCCATGACAGAGATGGGTTCAAAAACTGTCAGAGGAGCCAACTGAAATTATCTGGTGGACAGGAATTATTGGCATCATGAGAAGCTGTTAAAGTCCCATATGAGCACATGCTGGATCTAGGAGGAAAATCTGGCTCTGTGGAAGACCCCATATTGGCTAGCATAATTTCTTACCAATCTTATCAAAAGTGACTGTGAATTCCTGTTTTAGTTGGGGCCAATTTTAGAGCAAGGACTTGCAGTGCAATTGTATGAGCCACACTGAACTCTGGTCAAGGCATTGAGAGTTGTAGACAAAACCTGAGTTACTGTTGATCAGACTGGATTTTCTCTTTTTTTCTGACTAGCTGTCCAGAATTTTCTGAGTGAGGGAATAGCCAGCCATTTTCTCAAGTGAATAAGTCAAAGCAGATTCTAAGATGCTCCACTTTAGAAATTACTATGATCACTGAATATAAAAAACTCTTTTCTTGGTAAATAGTGGCTTTTCTTAGATGCATAATTCTGAATATCATTTTACTCTTGGTGATGATTAAATTTTCAGATTTCGACACCTTAACAATTGACCTTGATCAAGGTTCTGAATTGCCCATCATGTGAATAGAGCTTTAGACATCAAGCAATTATTTGGTGATAGCCATCAGGATAAATATTCACTGAAAAGAAAAAGAGAATGAGTGCACATCTCAAATAGCAAGTGCAAAAAATATAATCAAAGTCAAAACTTAATTTGCATGTGTCCACAACTCTGCACTCTAACTTTTCCAACCACAATTTCCCTGTATTGGAACATAGCAAAGGTAAAATTTAAGACTTCAAAATAAAATTACATCTTTTCAATAGCTATCATGACAAGATGAGAAGATGAAATCTAATGTCAAATCAAATTAAAGTATATTATAGTGCAAATTCCATTTGCATTCTGCACATTTTAATACCTTGACTATTTACAAGCTAAAAGAGACAACATTCCACTTAGATACAGCTACTTCTGAAATCTGAGAAAAAGCACAATGCACCTGCTTCTTTTCATAAGCATCTGTGGCATATTCAGCTGGAGCCAGTATACCTGTTATATTTGTTACATTGAAGAAAGCTGATTATGAATTTCGTGTCCCTTTCTTTGTTAAAGGAAGGTTTATGAGGTCTCAAACTGAAACTCTTCAAGGTGAAACAGAAATTCTGAAACCACTTAGAAGAATTCATACAAAGACTAGCCCTGCTCAGGTGTCAAAGAGGCTTTTAAATATTCAGCCTAACAGCAGGAAAAGAAGCAAATATCACTCATTGGGCATTATAGGTGATCACAATATCTCTCCATAGATCAGCAGAGACTATCCCCCTCTTACGAGCAAAAGCATCTGGAATTAGCAATATGCTTTCATATTTAATATGATAAAGGCTTTTCTCATAATATCTTCTTGCATTTCAATTGAAAAGGGCACCATCTCTGCTTATCTGTTTCAGTGTGTGGGAAATGCACATGAGTCTGGTGCCACATCTGAATTGTCATTTCCTAAGTGAAGAACTCAGCAGTATGTAATAAAACATTCATACTTTTTGCAGCAGTGAGGAAAATCTCAAGTGCATGTCTCAAGTATTTGGTGCAGTGACACATAAGAATAGATATTGCTTAAAGAGGGGTGAACTCCTCGTGGCAGTGAGTTGCTGCTTGTACCCACTGAAATACACGACAGACTAACATCAGGGGCTGGGCCACAGGGTCAATCAGCATAGATGAGTTCATGTGCATTGTGGTAAGGGGACACTACATTCCTTTAGTTCCACCCCATCTGCAAGAGACCACAGAGTAAAAACAAGCAAGCCTCACTCCTGCAGGAGAAGAAAAGAGCAATTATATAATTTTATGCAATAGGGTTCTCTATATTGACATAACAGCACACAGCTCCACTTGAAGTCCAGCATTGGAAGGCAGAAAAGTGAAGGACATGACAACGTGTGCATCCACACCCACCAGCATGTGTGCATGCCTACAGACAGAGAGAAGGCTCTGAGGACTCAGAGTAGGGCTCTGGGTGAACGTGGGACAGAGGACACTTGGTATCCTGAGTTCCCTGCAGTGTTGAGGACAGCTCTCCCTGCCTATCCTGGAAAGATGAGGGCAAACATTTTAGCAGCTTGTCGGGATTGGACAAGGGATCATGGTTTAGACTCGAACAGTGTTTTAGATTAGATGTAAGGAAAAAGGTTTTTTACAGTAGAGTGATGAAACACTGAAACAGGTTACCCAGAAAGGTACAAATGCCCTTTCTCTGAGAACATTCAAAGTTAGTCTGGATGAGACTCTGAGCAACCTCATCTTGTTGAAGATGCTCATTGCAGAAGGGTTGGTCTAGATGTTTTTAAAGGTCCCTGCCAACTGACTCTAGTCCATGATTATATGACTAGGTGAAGAGCAGGCTGTCTCTGAAGCCCCACGCCTGTTGAGGTCTTTGCTACCTCCCCTCAGGCTGCAAAGGAACACATGTTTGGTTCTGCGCTTCCTGTGCACATGCACCACTCGTTCTCTGAAAATAACATCATTTCTACAGTGCCCCACTTTCTTTCATCCCCCATCAGAGACTGAAATTCTTGTGTAGAATCAGGCCTACCTGCTTCTTTTGGGAGGTTATGTTGCAGATCCTCACCCTGAAGAACATCAGCATGGCCAGGAAAATCCATCATTTTAGGTCTCAGTTCTTGATGAGCCCCTTATGTTCTGCAATAACAAAAACAAGTGATTACAGCTACCTGAATGGAGGTTGTAGCAAGGGGGGGGTTGGTGTCTTCTCCCAAGCAGCAAGCAATAGACAGGAGGAAATGGCCTCAAGTTACGCCAGGGGAAGTTTGGATTGGATATTGGGAAAAATTTTGTCATGGAGAGGGTGGTCAACCATCGAACAGGCTGTCCAGGGAAGTGTTGGATTCACCAGACCTGAAAGCATCCCAAAAATGTGTGGATGTGGTGCTTAGGAACATGTTTTAGTGGTGGACCTGGCAATGCTAGCTTAAGGGTTGTACCTAGAGGTCTTTTTCAATCAATGATTCTATAATTCCATATCTGTTGACATCAGTAAATAATGTTTTCTCAAATGCTCATCTTCAGTTCAGCCTTTTACTTTAAGCCCTTTTCCCTAAGCAATGATTTCAGTTAATCTGAGGTGTTTTCACTATGATTCATAGACTCTGAAAATATCTTTTCAAGGTGTTTTTTATTATCTCCCTTAGACTAAAGCCCAGCTCTGGATGACTGCATCTTCTCCTGTGAAACTGCAGCATCACGACTGCTGCCAGTCATCCTGGCATTCCTGTGCTCCAAAGGTGAGCTCCTTAGCAAATCTATTTCCTAGAATGCTATGTGAGCTAGTGCTCTGCTTAGTTATTCTTCCCCTTCACAGCAGTAAGACATTACTATTTCCCTTTTCTGCAGTAATTAAACCAATATTCAGTGGTTACCCTTTCTCCTTGTCACCCAAAGCACTCCCTTGGGAAAGAGTAACTTCCCACTTCACTTCTCTGGGCAACTCATATCCTTTCCTTTGAGTTCTTTCTTTTGGCTTGGGTTCAAATAATCTGATCAAGAATAAAGACTTTTTTGAAAATGAAGGATGAGAATGCTTTGCGTGAATGTATTTTTTCCAGAACCTCATCATAATAGGCTTCTTAATTAACATAATTCATGGTTTTTAGATCCCACAAAAGTTTTAACAATGTTTTGCCTGCTGTCAGCTGAGTTGCCCTTTGCGACAAAGCATCTCACTTATCAGTCCCAAGCAGTTTAATAAAGTTTTAGCAAAGTTTATCTACAGGACCACATATAGCCACACAACACACAAACTAATATTTATGCTTTGCATATGTTAAACCTTATCATCCATCTATATTTAATCTCACTTTTCCCTACTGATTAATTGTACTGGTAGGTTTAATCCATTTAATCTCCGTCTCTGTGTCTGCGACTATAAAATAAGACAAGGGACACAAGGACAACAATATTACCTACTGCGTGGTCTTTAAGACTTATGGAGAATTCCTGAAAGTGGGAATTTTTCTGCAGAAAAAATTGCAGGATCTGCTTATGATATTTAGCTGGATCCTTCACTATGTTAACAATGTGCTCAGTTAAACTCTCTAAAGTTGTACCATTACAGGAAACATTCAAGTTCAAGTATTTGTTCTTCTAAACTGATTTGTTAGAGTTTGTTTTTGTTCATTTTTACCAGTCACAAGAATTGTTCCTAAACCTTAAAAAGTGTATAAACTAGCTTTTAATTTAAAACACTCCTGCAGAAAGAGTGCCCAAGGAAAATAGCTCTTCCACGCACAATAGTGACACGGTGACTTACAATGACTAATTAATGAGAACACCTGGAGTATCTTTCAGAGCTAAACTGGAAACAAAATACTGGAGATTAGGTTTTCAAGCTACTGGTGGTCCCAACTAATCTGTTTCAGGTGTAAACCACAGTGTACGTGGAAAGCAAATTCTGACTCATTCCTGCGAGACAGGAGGTCTTCGGGCTAATAATTGCAGTATGTAGTTTCCATAAAATTTACGAGGTTGGCTTTAAATTTTAGTAGTGGCAGGCCTGCAATAAATGCCAATGAGGTCCATCAAAATGAGTATTTGTGTGTGTCCTCATAAAAATAGATCAACCTTTTTAACAGACTCCATGCAGAGGAATTTGTATAATTACAACACATATCTACAGCTTTAGAGTCCTTTCCACACCAAAACCAACATGCTAAGTCATAAATGCAGAGGAAAAATAAACACAGGGACATAATAAAAGAGATTTGGTTGGGTTAAGTTGCTCTGTCTCAGCTGCCATGTTGTAGCTAACAGAATTTCCACAAGGGGTGGGCAAAGGGATTATTTTCCCTGTTTGTCAGCTCTCCCCTCACCTTTGCCTCTTGCACTCTTGGGGATGGCAAACGAGTCTGTTCACATAAAGGAAAGGAAGGGGACAACCAAAAAGGAGGAAGTGTCCCACCACACACACATACATACATTAATTTCCAGACCATGCATTAACTCTTATCATGCTGGCCTTGATGGAAACGCTCAACAAGGGATGAGAGATGCTAAGCAGCCCAAACGAAAGAACAAATTAAATTTACAACTTGTGCATTGTGTCTGTAACTTGCCAGTTCCATGGTCACAGCTCAATTGCCAACTCCAACTAATAAAATATGGTTTATGTCTGAGATTCCCCACAATGCCAAGTTTCCAGAGTTGAGCTGAAGTGGAAAGGCAGTTATGATTCACTGATTCTCTCCCCAGCCACAGCTCTCATCCTCATGAATTATCCACCAGCAGGGAAGATCTGGAGCGTTATGTGTCACACACAGTCCTCATCCAAGAGTACCTCAGCTGCCAGGGACAAGACCCACAGAGCATGGAAGCAGGGGTGCCTGGAGGGATGAGGGGCAGAAGCCAGGGAAAGTGCTGCTTGGATGCCTGGATGCATTTTACGATAGTACTCTTCCTAATAAGAGTGGGACCGGGGTTTATAAGTGTTTATACACCTAAAAGCATAGATTGGCATTTAGTGAGATTTTCAAAAATTCCTATGACTTTTATAGGAGTTAGGAGATGTTAAAAGAACAAGAGGTACCTCTCTACACCTTTAGTTTTCAAGTATTTATTAAGGGTCTGGTCTAAAAATCAACCAGTGCTTTCCAAATTGGCCTGGTTTTTAAGCAATTTCCATTGCCATAGCATTGCATTGTTTTAAATGGACTTAATGGTTCCATTTTTGTGTGACAGCCAGAAAACAGTCACTATGTGTGGAACGCAGTTTGATTTATTTTAGTCATCTGAAAATGAAGAGTGAGAGTCTCAGTTAGTTGCTGATCTACCTACTGAGAGAGCAGACACATTGGAAAGGGATGAGTCTACCCCTGGAGGTTCCTGTCTCTCTCCCTTGACCACAGAGGGAGCACAAGCTCAGATTAGACATCTAATTTTTAACAGCTGAAGCCAGATGACATGAATTCCTCTTCCTCCTCCTCCAGCGACTCAGCCAAAGGCACACAGAAAACAATGGGAGAGCAAAACACAGAATTCAGCCTCCCAAACCTCTAGACAGGGTTTAATCACTGTGCTGAGCTTCCCTCTTGAGAGGAGATATTGGACACTCTTGCCAAAACAAATCCAATCGGTACACGACAGAAAGCAATGGAAGTTGTGCTGACCAATAAGTACAGAGTCGGGAGCTGGAGGGAACAAAAGGGTCAAACCCAAGCTCAGAGGCTTTCCCCACAGATTAACCAGCTCACAGGAGCTGGGGCACCACAGATATGCAGAGGCTGCAGCCACCCAGGGAAGCTCAGAGGAGCAGGACTGCCTGGGCATGGGACCTGACACCAGGAACCCAAAAGCAAAACGAGTTTCAGCCAACCAGCTGTGCTAGCTTTCTCATGACATGTCTATCTCACTACCCTGATCAAGGTCAAAAAGCACATATTTCTCTCTTTAAAAACTCTTAATTAACAAGGAAGAATAACTGGCACTACTTCAAAATCTCAGTGAATGTCGAAGTTTTGCTACACAGCACAGTGCTAAATTTCAGTGAAGCACGTGAAGGAATAGCTCTTAAAAAACATTAGTACTTGTATTAAAACTTTCAGTTTCATTTGAGGTTTTCATCTTTTTTTCATTTCAGCTATTTGCTACTCATTCTTATGAGGAAATAGTTCTCCCACTAATGAACTCTGAACCTTATGACAAAAAGGGTTTTAGATAAACTTAAGAGGTGATGTTTTTTCTTGAAAGATTTCTTACACTGCCTTCCAGTTTTTAAATAATAAAAAATAGCCAACAGCACAACTTCTCATTATAAAACCAGATGATTCAAAAAGTAATTGTTTCCAAAGTCATAGCAGAAAGATGTAAACTACTTGTAGTGACTATGAGAGACAAGTGAATTATGCACCCCTAATTATGCACTGTTTCCTGCTCTCCTTGCGCTGTAGATCTTGTCATTACACTCCCCATGCTCCTCCCCCCTCATGCCTTTTAAATTTGAGAATATTTGAGAATAAAAAGCAGTTAAGCATCTACAACAGACAGAAACTTTTGCCTTAATGATAAAGTCACTGGCAAAGTCCTAGTTGGTGCCAGTCTGGCCATGCCTTTACTCCAGCCATGGCTTGTCACATCCCAGGCAGAGCACAGGCACAGACGTGTCCTTCAAGACTGGGGTCTGACAGCAGCCAGACGACTTTGCCAATAAATTTATTATGGTCTTCTGAATATTTATTATGGTCACACTGGTTCTCAGAGGCTCAGTGTGATGTGCAATTACTCTTATTCCAATCACAAAGCCAGCAACCAGCAATTCAATGTTACTTTTGTTTTAATTTTTCTTATGGCTTTGATGTTCGGAATGCTGTTGGTCATGGCAGCAGCGATCAATGCCTCTTCAAGGTTCAACTGCAACCCCCTGTCTCCACTCCAACCTTGCAAACAGCTGGAAAATTTACTCATCTTTTAACTTTCTGTAGGACAGTTTGCTACACAAAAGCTTCAGCTGAGTTTGTGCTAGCTATTGTCAACACATAAAAATGGGCAATACCCCAGAGGGTTTATGAAAAATTAGACAAAAAAAGCTGTCAAGTAGTCAAAATAGCATTTGACTTTCAGATCCCAATAGCTAAACAAATGTTATGGTCTTGCGGGTTTTTTCCATAAGAAGGAGTTGGCACTTGTCAGGTGTTTCCTTGGCCAACCTGAGGAGCCTGTAGAGCACCATGCTTTGGGAGGCCAGCAGCTCAGGAACCAGTACTCAGACGGTTGCCCAGTTAGCACTTTGCTGAAAACCTTGTGCATTTTCTCTGCTTCTCACAGACCTGACCCTGACACTTATTTTGGCTGACAAAGCACTGAGTAATTTTGCCTCTTCTCCTTGGTTGTTTTCCCTGCTTCTCCTTCCCCGGTTGCCCAGTTAGCACTTTGCTGAAAACCTTGTGCATTTTCTCTGCTTCTCACAGACCTGACCCTGACACTTATTTTGGCTGACAAAGCACTGAGTAATTTTGCCTCTTCTCCTTGGTTGTTTTCCCTGCTTCTCCTTCCCAGACACCAACCATCAGCAGCACCCTAGGCCAGTCCCAAGTGATGTTTCAGCAACCTTTGCCTACATTTGTTTCTGAAAAGCCCTTAACTTATGCCACCATGGAAGCATAAGCAAAGTGTTTGAAGCAAAGCTCATCACAGAGCAGGATTTTAGCCCCCATGTCTGTCACCAGCAAGACAATGCCCTGGTGCCTTTAACCTAAGCAAACTGGAAGGTAGGGGAGGGTGAATTCTCACCTATTTCACTGCCTTGTAACCTACTTTTTCATAATTAATAATAGAAGTAATTCTGGGGCAATAGGGCATGTCATAAGTGTGTGTAATGAACTAATATATTTTAATTGCTATATATCCAGAACAGTTTTGGCTTAATTAAACAACAGTATTGTAACTTCCACAGCTCTGCACCAGCCTAGCCACTTGTGAGCTGCAACTGTACAGTGATTGCTGTACATGAAAAACCATCACTCCTCAGTACCATTGCTCCTTTGAAGTGAAATTTTCTTTCCAGCACATCCTGGAGCCTAATGGTAGCTCAATAAAACAGCTACCTGTGTCTCCAGATCCTACATTTCTTTTTTTCTTTTATGCACCCATACAAGTAAGTAAATATTTTTCTGAATTTTTGATTTAAATGCCATGTGTTTTTCTGGAAATTTGAAAGCTTTTGAAAGATGCCTGGTGATAAGCCTGACAAGAGCCGGCACGTTGTGTCTATAGAGCAAGGCAGAGAGGTCAAGAGCTTCCATCATCAGGGAAAACCTTGGTACGAGGGAGCCAAATGCCAACACTCCAGCACTGGGTTTTCCCTTAGAGCTGCCATCATAGTGCCAATTCCTGTGGCCCTTTCTAGGCACACAGGCTTTGCACCTGAAGTGGTGTAACAGGGGAGGAGGAAGGGAGGAGACCGGGTGTCACATCCAACAGGTTGCACACACTAAGATACCAGCATTGCTCACTCACAGCCTGGACTGCATTCTAGCAAGTGGGCTAAGGATAAAAGGTTTTCTGTTCCCACTGGAAACCCTCAGAGCCATCCACTCACCCTATCATATGTTCGCTATCAGAAACTGCTCATCAAAGCTGAACAAAAACTACCGTGCTGCATATAATTGACAAAGTTAATTGTATGCAGCATATTTCCCCCACCATAAATATTCCCAAACACCATTTGTTTCTGGATTTCACTGTTCTCTTAACTAAAGAACAGCTACATTATTGTTTCATCTGTAGCCCAACTGTTTTCTTTACATTTTACCACTAAATTGAATCTACTGCCAGTAATCTAATTTACATTTAAAATGCACAATATGCCAACATGACCAGACTTCAATAAAATTTTTACTAAAACTCATAAATGCCTTGATTCTGGTGTTTATAGAAATTTTAGACTGTTCATTCCCTGAATGTTATGTCGCTAGCATCCTGAAATCATTCCCATATGAAGTAAGAAACATTCTTAGATTCATGCTGTGTCAGGAAATACAAAAAATAATGTCACTCGCCATTGCTCTCAAAATCAAAGATTTGTCATCTCCCAACAAAATGATTTGGATGCCGTGTCCAGCCTGCAGTAGCATGGGATATTAGCTCCACTCACCTGCTTTTGTTATTGATACAGCACATCTTGTTGCCTGCATTTCAGATTGCAAATATTTCTTACCATCCTCGCTTAATTTATTTTTTTCTTCTTGTGCACACAAGTGCTTGGTTTCAAAACATTGCAGAATTCTTCAGGTGTCTTATGAGCACTCTCCATCACCACTGAATCTACCCAGAGGCATCTTTCCTGAGTGCCTACCTGACAGTACCAGAAAGGTCATTTCCTAGAGGTTTAGAATACATTTCTCAGTTGGATACTGATTGCCAAATTTGTAATTTTAGCGAAACAAAAATTAGCAGAGGTTCAGGTAAAAGTGGAACAAGATTTCAGGGTGGTCTTCCTTTTTTTGTTTGCTTGGGGTTTTTTTTGGTTTGAGGTTTTTTAATGTGAAAATGGATTATATAGTAGACGCAGCTCATTTTTGTACTTACTAAACATTTTGATTTCTTTTTATAAAACAATATTTTCAGGGGTATTAGGCTAAGTTGAGTTTTTAAAAGAAAAAATTGAAAGCAAAGAATACATTTGCTTTCTATTAAAAGTCTTTTTTCTCTTGCTTTGAAACAAAAGTGGTGGGATGTGTGCAGGCAGGCACATGTTCATACAAAGGGAATTAAAAAGGGTTGAGTTTTTTGAGTCAAACCCTCATTACAGCCCCAAGCCTGTATGAGTTCAAGAAGCATTTGGACAATGCTTTCAGACACATGGTGTGGCTCTTGACTTGATAATCCTGATGAGTCCTTTCTAACACGGAAAATTCTATGATTCTATTATTTTCCTGTTTTGTTTTCTTTTCTTTTCATTATTTTACTTTAGCAATCAAACCAGCTATAAATTAATTCTGAAATTCTACTCGTGGCACTTATTTGTATCCTTCAGCTAATCTTTGATTGTCCAAATCCATTCTGGTTTGGTTGTCTGTGCTTGTCAGAAATTCACAAGATACAGCAGTACAAGGATCAGTGGCCACCTCTTCAGCACAGTCATAGCTTCAGGCAGTGTCCATAACCTGTTCTACAGTGTGGATACCCTGATCCACAGACATTCACTTATTCAAACATTTATTGTAGAATCATAGGATCAGGGACCCTAAAGATCACCTGCTTCCAGCCCCTCTGCCACTGGCAGGAATACCTTTGACTGGATCAGGTTGCTCTGGGCCCCATCCAGCCTGGCCTTGAACACTTCCAGGGATGGGACATCCACAACTTCTTGCAGCGCCCCACCATCCTCACAGTGAAAAATTGCTTAGTAATATCTGATCCAGAACTCTAATATTTTAGTTCAAAACCATTCTCCCTCCATCCTATCACTATCTGTCCATGTGAAAAGTCCTCTCATCCTTTTTTATAAGCCCCCTTTAAGTACTTAATTCTCCTTTTGCAGTTAGGGCCAAATATCTATTCTTGCCTCCTTACTATTGGCTGAGAGAGCACACTGGGCCATATTTCACATTACATCTCATCTAATTTTAAAAATTTAGGATTTATATGCTGTTATTGCCCTTGGAAGGGGAGAGGATAATCAAGAGTTTGTCTAATTCAGAGTGGCAAAAAGCTGAAGGGACGTGAACTAAGACACAGGCTCCTCTGTGTTTAGATATTGGGATTACAGTTGTTTTAGGTGGAAGATGAGGTTGCAGCTGTCTCTTTCAAGGATAAATCAGACTCCTCTAGATATATTTGCTATTTCACATCTAACTGTATATAATCAGTTGGCAGGAAACCTCTCTGTACATTATAGTGCTTCGAAATATCAGTTCAATAATGATGGTGCTTTCACATACTGGAGCTGAGCATTGGATTCTAAGGGGTTAAATTCTGCACTTGGGTTCATGCATCGAAAATACACAGCTTGGTTCTGAAAAAAGAAAAAAGTGAGGACAACACACCATTGCTCAAGCTGTATTCTTTCAGGAAATTTTAATGCGATTTTTGTGTACAATGGGATTGTTGTACTCCAGGGTGCAACTATTTATGTAAATATAATCATGCTATTTATGTAAGAAATTCAAAAGTTTACAGTAAGAATCAAGAACAATTTCATCCTGAAGGAGTAATCATTTAATTGAGAATGCAGAGTTAAGGTTTAATGTTTCCTTTTTTCCCTTTCCAAGTGGTTTTTTTTGCTAGCATTCTTACTACACTCAGAGTTACATAAAGTAAATATATATTGTAGCCGAGTCCAAACTGCTGGGCCAACAGAAAGCAACACCCACACCTGCTGAGAAAATCTCCCTTCTCAGTGCCTTATATTTGCAAAAGCCTTTGTTGGGACATGGAAGCCCTTGATTGTCCTGCTTGAGAAGCAAGCACCACAGCCTCTCTGAAAACTGAAGCACTTTGCTCAGTGCTGGGAGAGGAACAGCAGACAGGTAAATTCTTGTTTAGATCTACCCAGGAGAGGGTGGTTTGGGGAGTTTTGGCCAATTTTTAAAAATTTTAAATTAAAACTTCAAGTGTATGCTCTTATTCATCTAGCCTATGCAGCAACATCATAAACCTGATTCTGTTTACCCTGAATCACAGCGTGAACATGACACAAAGTATGGGGTCCATTTGCTCAAAACCTTTCACTTTCCCCATTCACATCCTGGGGACAAAGCTGCCCTGCTGTGGCCTATGTCCCCTCTGCAGGGTGTCAGTGGTGATGCCCCTGTATCTTGAAATGGTACCCTGAACAGAGGATTGACAACAGGACACAATTGGCTTTGAGATGGAGACCTTCCAGTGTCCAGGGAGCACAGCAAGGAAAAAAAATCTTATGGGTGTTAAACCAAGAAGAAAAAATTTTTTGCTTTCTAACCATCTGCAGACTTCAGTCTTGAGATAAGTTTTCCAAACAAGGCATTGAGGAAATGTTACATTAAAAGTTTTAAGAAGAAGTGTGATGCCCCCACCAAGGGACAGAGCCTGACAATTCTTGAAAACAGAGAATTAAACTTAGAGGAGGACTCTATGGGTGTCCAGTTACTAAGGGGTTATTGAGAGGAAATTGAATGAACATAATGCATTTAATAGAAATGCACCATTAGAGGAAAACTCTCTTTTTCAAAGATCTAGACTCCCACTTGGGCATGAGTACTAGTAGTAGAAGCAGCTGCTGAAGATGACTCCAGCACTAATAAACTATTGGTTGAAGGACAACCAATGTGACAGAAAGGTACAATAAGATTGGTTTGGATTTTTTTGCACAGACTCTGAACCCTAGCAGAAACAATTCCTATAAAAAACTATAGCAATAGTCTAAATTTCTGGGTAAATTTAGCTAAATGACACGTTTCAGTACAGTCAGCTTGAAAAGTCAGACATCCAAACTCAAAGTGCATAGGTCTCATTTGTGAGCCTGGGAAATGGTAACTCTGTGGGGATTTGGGGAACTTTGTGGATATTCAGAAAATCATAATTTTCACCACTGACTCTAAAGTCTTCCTCTGGAACGGATAGTGGTGGGGCAACTGGATCAGAGGTTGTAAAATCCTATGCCTGGGCACCCAGACAGCACCAAGTTATCCAAGCTACTTCTGTCAAGTACCCATACAGGCCACACACATATGATGACAGGCTTTGTCAGTTTTGAAGAGGAAAACTGTACAAGATGAATCCTGACATTTAAATCTCAAAATGAGACCCGTTCACCTCATGAGGGGATGCAAATGCTGCAAGGGAAAATGGATACAGGAATGTCACCATGCTGTGGGAGGCCTTCTAACACTGGAAACTGAAAACCAAGATTAGAAGGTTGGGTTTGGATTTTTTTCCTAAAATACATGCTGTAGCTCAGCTGGCGTTGTTGCTGGTCTTGGAAAAGCAGTCGAGCAGTCACAGCGCATTATCACAGCGGTCTCCTCTGGCTAGGGAAATCTCTGAAGACAAGCAAAACACAAACAATGTGCCAGAGGCTTATTTTGTTTAAAACCCAACAATTTCAATACACATATCCCATAATTAATTTGACTTATAGCCAGCACACCTCCTTGTCCTGCTGTCAGTCCACCCTAGGGCCTGGGGCAGACACACTGGCATGCCCAGCATCCTACTGCAGTCCAGCACACCTTCCCATCAGAAGAAGAATTTCCACCATCAAAGCCTCAGACTGGGGTCATTTAATTGAGCCAACAATTTTATATCATTCTGAATTCTATGACTGTTGTTTAATCTGCAGACTGAGAAATTCACCATAAGAGTCAGAGCAAGATTAAGATTTGTTGTCTGTGAAAAGCAAGTATCCTAAGGAGGCAGAGGAGTCTTTCCAGGTTGTTGGTGTTAATGAGCCTGACACACAACTAAGCACTACTGGCTCTATCCAGCAGAGGGAAGCAGCAAAAAGAGAGCTATATTGGTTGGTTTATCATTTTAACAATCACATAAAAGAATAACTAGTTACTGCCTAAGGAAACATATTCATAAGACGTAGCTACAGCTGAAGTCCCATCAGGCAGATTTGTTCAGTTCTATCCAGTGACTAAGATCATGTAAAAGTGGGACATTTCATTAGACAGAGATGTTTCCTCTGAACCTGTTGAAAATTTTAATATAACCTCACATCACTGCAAGGAACAAATAATCCCTGAAGATGATACTAAACCTACACTTTTTGCCTGGCCCTGTAAAATTGAATGAAAAGTAACAATACCACCATTGTGATTCACACATAATTGAGTGTGCCAACTAATAATCTTTAATATCCACTGCTGACAGGATGGAATTAACTGCATTTTTCCCTGTCCAACTTTCATTTTTTTCCTTGTGGTGTAAGCCAGTATCTAATCCCATCCTTATATCATTTTGGCTATATTAACTCAATTGAGGAGAAAGTACTTAGCCTGAAGCACTTTAGGGTGAGACCTTGAAATAACAATGTTTACACAAGCTAAAGATGTCTTTTATTGGAGCTCTCCACTGATGCTTGCCAACAAAAGCTTTTCATGCGCAAAAGAGTCAATACTGAATTATGGCTAAGCCATGTAATAATTATCCTCATTAGACGTAACCAGAGCATGGATAGGATGAATTCAGTTATAAACTCTGCTAATACTCAGGAAGCATATTCTATATGTAATTTAATAATCTTGGAAATAAATACACAAGTCTTTCTGTCTTTTAGCACAAGATCTATTTAAAGCAGAGAGGCAATTCACAAAGACCAATTTTTTCATTATTTGTTTTTTACTTAATCTGGGGGAAGTTTTTGAATATGGTCTTTAGGTGGGTGTAACAGGGCTTCTTGGGAGCAAGGGAGCTGGGACACACTGGCCACCACACCTTGGGTGTATCATCCTGGTGGAAAGATGGGCATGGCTGGGAACTTCTATCCTGAGCAGGGAGTGCAGATCCAGATCTGCATTGTTGGTGTTGTCTCTGTCTTCTACTGAAACATGTGGGAGACTCCCCTTGGAAAGATGCCTTGAGTGCACTGAAGTTTCATCTTTTCTGTCTCTGGCTCATAATTCCCTTGATTCCCTTGTCCTTCTTGATTTACCCCTGACAATTTTGGAGGTCTTTTGAGTGCTTTTATTAAGGTAGTTTCAGCATAAATTTCTAACATTCAGAATCTGGCTAGAGGCTGCCAAGCCACTTCTCAGGCAATTTCTCCCCATGCTTTTGACAACACAGGGGTAAGGGACTACTCCTCCCATCCCAGTCCCAGACCAGTTGCTCTCCCTTTCTTCCCCCAGTTCTACCATTCACTGTCAGCATGTTTTTCAATTGACACTCTAGGCAGATGACCTTAAAAACTTAATCTCAAAAGATATATTGAGGGAAGAGGATGAGCCTTTTTATTTATCTATTTTACAACAACTCAGCAAGGTGAGCAGAAACAGGACAGAGGGATGGTGATTCTCTGGCCTGTTTTTGCTTTCAGCAGCCTCATACTGGCAAGCATGGCAAACACCTCATTGTGTTACTCACCCTGTGAAACCCCTTGATTCCACTGTGGGAAGTATGGCTGCTCTTTTCCCTGGGACTTTCCTCCCCCAGGGCTGGAAACCTGCCTTGGCTGCCTAAACAGAGCACCAAACCCAAGGACAGGCTGGAGTCCCAGAATCAGCTGGGGCTCTGATTCCCCCTGAACAGTTTTCTTGAATGTCTCTGACTTTGCTGTTTCTTCTGTTACAGGGGATAATATTACTTTCCTATCACTGAATTAACCAGCTGTGTCTGAAAGCACCAAAACATCACGTTTTCCTCTTCAACATTTAAACCTGATGCCATTCTGTGAACCAAACTATCCAGAAAATTAGCTTTTGGAGGTTGAGGAACTTTGACAGGAGCCTCCTTCAGTGTTGCTTTGATGAGTCCTCAGGAGAGTCCAGCAGACCAAGGGGAGAGAGCAGCAAATTATGTCAGCTCTCATCCAAACCTCACCTCATCTGTCCCAACCCTGCAAGCGCTGAGCACAGCAACAGTGAGAGGTCCATGGTGAAGGATATTGGGTGGGGAGACTTTCTGTACATAGTTATTTCTAAATAAAGTGGCCAAAAAAGGCAGCAGCACATGTAGCTCACTAGGAGATATAGCAGTCATTTCACAGATGGCACAGTCAGCCTCCCCCATTTGAGGCAGTGGCAAAAATCCCATAATCCCAAAGAGATGAAATTATGCTCCATTCTAGTGATGCAATGCTGATGTAACTATGAAAGCTGGTGACAGTATACCAGTGTGGCAATAATACAACTCTAAGGTTACCTTTGCCAAGGTACAGGAAAGCAGACAGGATGTGAAACAGATTTGGTTAACTGATTTATTTTTCCAAAGATTATTTACTTACTTTTGGAAAATTACAGAGCTATTAAAAGAAGACTGATTTATTTAACTATTGACATAGCTTACAGTGATAAAGTAATCAGCATTTCTCAGAATATTAGGAAAAAGGCCTATGGTCCATAGAAAATTCATATTCAAAACAATTGATGTAAGAATGTGTTTGTGAAGAATGAACATTTTTAAGCAATGAGGCCAGAAAACTCAATTAAATATCTCATATTTTAAGTTTTCATTGCAAAATATTTTGTAGTTACATTCAAAGTTATCCAATTTGAGGAATGATATAAATAAGACCTAACCTCCATGCTATTAAATTAAGCTGCTGCCAACATTATTATTGGAAGTAAAATTACTTTGATTGCTATCAGCTATAATCAAATATAGGAAAAGCTTGGAATGCTGATATGTTCCACAGTAGTATGTTCTGAAACAGTCATTAGAAAAGAAAGCTCTGACATGATACATCTATTTAAAATTATGCTTCACAGTAGCAGATAAATAGCATAATGAATTCTTGGGTTGCTGCAGCCTATGTGTTTAAGCTCAAGTTATTATTTTATTTCCATTTGTCTTTTTGAGTAGTTTAATGTTGTAAGTAAGCCACAGCTCAATATACTGAATTATTTACGAGCCTGTGGAGTGCAGATGCCTAACACAGCAGTTCTGGAGAAATCTCTCCCAGCTCTAGCCAGGACATGCATGCCAAAACAGAGAGGGCAGCGCTCCAGCACCCAGATTAGCCCAGTCCATCCAAGTCCTGCACAAGCACAGGGTGAATCTCTGCTCACAGAGCATTCCTGCCATGAGGAGCCACTCCAACACACCAGCAATGGAAGGCAGAGAGTGCAGAGCAGAGAGAGCTGCACAGCTTGAAGGGAAGAATTGGTGTGTGAGCAGATCCCTGGGGGGCTGTCCAGCCACCACGTAGTCAGGCTTAGACAAAAAGACAGACCTTGGGCTAAGCCTGAGGTTTGTTCCACTTGTGGCTTTCATAGAAACCGAGAGAACATGGGCTGAGACCATAAACACAGCTGGATACCAAGGGCTGTTCCTTCCCTGGCAGGAGCACCACAGCACAGTTCTCCCCCAGCCCCAGGACATCTGCCTCCCCTCCTCACAGGGACACTTCCCCAGCATCCCTGGAGGCAGAGAGCAAGGGTCAGGACACCCTGGGGATGTTGGAGTTCACTCCACACTCACCCTACAAGGGAAATCACAGGGCTGGGTCACTTCCCAGCTCTGCAAAGCCACACTACTGAAGCAACAGGGGAGACAAAAAAAGAAGTCTTCATAAAACAAATCCTGGAGGATTTCCTCACAGTAATCCTCTACCCAGAGTGAGGTACCTGCCTTGCTTTAGTCACCTGCTGTTTTGAGGGGCGTAACTGCTGGAAGAACAGAAGGGCAGACTTAGTTATTTCCCCCTCGTATTCTGGAGAAACAAAAGGCTGCCTCCACATACCCTGCCTCAGTTAGAAGTGGAAGATAAAATTCTCCCCAAGGCTCATGCTTTGTCTTTGAATTTCAGAAATAAGCAGAATTAACTGCTTCTTGCACATGGATTACACCACAGACAGCTTTTTGCCCCTCAAAATCTTACTGTGAAACCACTGCAGTGACAGCTGGGATTTTCAGAGGGGTTGCATGAGACAATGCCTCTAAATGTCTTGGAAAATCTCCATCTAAACATAAATGGCAATTAACTAATTTGATGTGAAAAAAAGTCCTTCACAAGATATGCTTGTGCCAATTATGCTCTATAATCTCACCTCTGGAGGTAAAATAACTTTCCTTTCCCAGACAATACTTGATGTATGCCACAAAATTTTTATCAGATAGTGAAAATTCAATGTACTATGAGACAACATCTATGCCAGAGGTAGCCAAATTCAGTCTCAGAATAATTCTACAATGGTTGTTAGAAATAGAACTAGAATTTTAAAAGGCAGGTATTTTTAATAGTTATTGCTGCTTATTAAGCGTAACCAAGAATGTTGAAACAAGTGTTATTTTATATAAGTGTTAAGGGAAGTGATAGATAAAATGTTACTTCTAAATTAATTTTATCAGTTGACCCTGTTCTTCAAAATGATAAAGGGTTGAAATATGAAGTTGCATTTTAAGGATCCAGCAGGTCTTGGACACAAGGAGCAGCAGGAGCAGCTGGAGCCTCCTTGCCAGCTGTGCTGTGGGACGAGCTGACTCCCTGCCCCGGGGCACCCCGGCCCTGCAGCCCGGGCATCCTGGCAGCCCTGACAGCGGGGTTGAACAAGCAGCAGCCAGACACAGCCCTCTGGCCCTGCTCGCCCAGCTGGACCCAGCTGATCATCCCACAGCACCCAACAGCCAGCCCTGAATGTAAAGAATGGGCAGAGGTGGGGAAGCGGCCAATGGCAGTATGTTCTTTGCACTACTTCATATTAAAAGATTTTCTTTGCATTTTGAAAAGGCAGCTTATATCTGATCTCATCACATGAAGGACAAAATATGTCACTTTCAGTAATGTCACTGCATGCTGTGCAGGAAAGCACAGACATTAACAGAGCCACAGCCAAGCATCGAGTGCATCTGCATTCTTTGTCTGCAGCCCAGGCTTTTCCTGCCTCGCAGTGACAGGATCAGGGAAAAATTTTCTGTGACTAATTAGGTTTTTACTTGCCAGAGAGAACATGGACATTGGCAGTCTATGGTATAATAGTGAAGCAAAGTTTGAACTAGATTGAACTTAATTTCCTTTTCACTGAAAGGAAAGAAAGATTAATGAAATATCCCCAAATCCATCCTGTTAGCTTTTATTAAATCAGCAAATGAAATTTAACCTCCAATTCTGTTATAAAATCTTTTCCTGTAGATTAAGTTTCTGCAAACATAAATGAAGTAGACACACTCTCCCCTGCAACATTTTAGATATGAAAATTACATTACTTCAATCAACATCAATGTTACTTTAGGCAAATGCCATATTAAGAAACAATTATTTCTTGTGTTTCTTTTCACAATGTTACCTAGATTTTATGAAATGCCAGAACTTTGCTAGTCCTTTCTGAAAACCACTTGCTGATATTCCAACATGCCCTTGTTCTTTCGGCCAATAGGACAGAGTTAGCTCTTCAGGAATACAGTGCTTTCTTTTATTAATGCTGTACTTTTTGTCTCAGGGACTCTCCTCTCCCACCTTCTTTACTATTTCTGGACTCTAGTCACTGCATTAACACTCTGTCTTACCCCTCTTCTCCTAAACACCTCACTGAAGCTGACAGATGACATCAGGAAAACCCAGCACCCTTCACCTCAGTAGATGGATGCTGCCACATTTCTCTTCACAGAGAAAAGCAAGGCACAATTCTTCCCAAGAATATTTCTGGGATTCACATTCTCTGAACCTCAGAGAAAGAAAACACTGCTGTGCCTGTGCTGTGCCAAAGTAGAATGCAATGTGTAGATTGTTTACCCAAAGTGATGGTGTTTTGTTCCCTTGGCCTGTCAGGGTCAACTGTGTGTGTGTGTGTGTGTGTGTGTGTCTGTGTCTGTGTCTGTGTCTGTGTGTCTGTGTGTCTGTGTGTCTGTCAGGACTGTTGGGGGACAGTCACGAGATTCAGTGCAGTGTGAGCAGAGTGTGTGCAGAGTGAGTGCTTGGCAGATTCAGTTTAGATGAACAGTATATAGTATAGTATAATAAAGTAATTAATTAGCCTTCTGATATCCATGGAATCCTCCTCATCATTCTCTCCCCTTCGTAGGAGTTGCCTTTGATTTACAATAGATGGGGGCAGGCTCTCAGGTGCTCTTTTTGGAGAATCAGTACCGTGTGGTCTCTAAGCTTGCTTCTGGTGATAACCTTGAAGGACCAGAGGAGGTGACATCAGTCTGGAGCATCCATAACTGCATGGCAAGGTCTACACCTTAGAAGCTATTTACCTGCAAATGTTAAAACACATGAGTTGGGAAGTGGGGTTCTGCTATTTCTCACTGGAGAGCAAGGCAGAGCTGTAAAAATGAGTGTAATGAGCACATGCTGCACGGGGACTGCCTGTGTCCTGCTGCCTGCACACCAGGTCCTCATCCTGCTGGGGGGCCAGATGAGAGGCTCGGAGACAAGGTTCTGGTGTGCTGCTGCCAAGGGCAGAGCCATGCAGAACCATGCCTCGGAGAATGGGGTCCTGCACTACCCCCAGGTGAGTGTTCCCACCGTGCCAAATGAGCCCAGCCAACCCCAAGGCTTTGGAAAGCCCAGGGCTCTGCAGGGGGAGAAGCGTTGCTGCCATAGAAGTTAAAACATTAACGCTGTTTACGTCAAACCGCCAGCGCTTGGTACTGCACAAGACAATGTGAAACTGTATAAAATATTTGCAATGATTGCCAAGAAAGCAGACTCTGCCAATACTCCAGAGCACATCCTCTGGAACTGATTATTTCTAATCCTTTAGAAAATGTATAAATAAAGTGATGCCAAGAGGGATGGACAAGCCAGGGCACCTACTCATGTTTCTAACATACTGCTTTCCCTCCACCCCTTTCCCTTCTGTGTACAAAATGCTCTCCTTTTTTAGTAACTTAAGTTGACAATCATCAAAAGAAATCAAACTGTGTATAAACGAACATTCTGAAGCATGTCACAGTATGTCAGAAACCATAGAAATCTACTAGAAGTCTGCAAAACTAGTATTTAAATCTTTTAGTAATGCTTTAGTAGAATGATTATTTAACTTACTAGCAAGAATGCATTTAACAGGAACACCAGAGGCGTTTACCCTTAGTATTAGCTGCTCAATCACACAGCCTAATCCCAGAGGCCTAATCTGCGTGTTAGTGGGAACACAGCAATTATCTACATTCATTAGAAATTAGAAAGGGGGAAGGTGGAGAGAAAATCTCAATGGGTAGATAATTAGTTTCACATACTCTCATTGTTTGCACGCAGCCAAATCCATATTGCCATTGAAGTCAAAGGAGCTTTTACTAGCCCGTCCTGCCTTTTCTTGCTGTCCAGACCACCAGCTATGATCATCAGAACTGCTTGTCTTAGGCAAGGAGACACAAGCTTGTTCTAGCCTTAAATATATTAGAATGGTCTTTCTTTCTCATAAGTGTCTAGTAAGCTAGAGTAAGTGGATTTCAATAGCCTGCTTGTTGGTAGCTGCAGCTGGTGCCTGCTTTGGGTTCTTTATTTTGTGCTTAACACAATACTGCTTTAGAACAGATGGATTTAGCAAAGCTTGCTAAGATACTAAGAAAGAGTAGGGTGTTCCTAAAGCAGCTGGACACAAATTGAGTAAACATATAATGGAAGAGCAGTTCTTTCATTCTCCATTCCCTAATAAAGATGTAATGATTTATCATAGAGCTGGAGAACTGACATTCCTCTCAATCAAAAGGTAGTGTTACGCCTCACTATGAGTCATTTATGGCTGATCCCAGGCAGGGGGAGAGAACAGGCTACTCTTGCAGCCTAATTTCTGCAAGCCCATTATAATTACAGCTGTCCTCAAGCTGAAGAATTCAGACATATTTCATGTCTCCAAAGTTTTACTGTAGCTCTTTGTAGCAGCAGATCAGTGTTCATTCTCAGTCAGTGCAGCAATAAGATTTTCTGTGATATTCTGTGCACTTATAATCCTATTTTCCTAATTACAGAAATTGGTGAAATCAGTTTTATTGAGGGTCTTTGGACTTTTCCAGTCACTCCAAGTGACCATGAAACTGTGCAAGTTCCATCTACAAATACCTATTCTAAGTTCAGATCAGAGATTGCTATTTAGAGATGTTCTGTCTTCATTATTTCACCACAGATATAAATCTTAGGTGATTTCTAGCATGAAAAGCATGGCAAATGCTTGCAATTCTCTTTGCTGTGAGAACATACATTGAAATAAATCTTACTTGTAGGTTAACTGACAAAGTCTGTATATAAGCAGCAAAAATGCTGCTTGAGCATGACTGATCCTAAATCTGAGCCCTAAAATAGGTAAAATTACCTCCTTATGAGATACACCTTCTCTGCTCAGTGAACTTTGAAGACCTCCACTACACAAGGCAAAGGACAAGTGCTTTGATGAGAGGAGTTTAGAACCAAGCAGGGTGTGATGGATCTAAAGAAAAGCATGTTCAAGGAAGTGTTTAATAGTGGCTGCATTGTGACTGCAGAGACCTGGGAATGTCTCTGAGGCCATTAAGTGACTTTTGAGGACAGGACTCCAGCTTCTCAATCCATCTGCAAAGGGCTCTCAATTGTAGCAAAGGTCATTAACTTCAATTTTACTGTAAGAAAGTAGGGTGAGATGGAGGAAACAAAAGTTTGTGGAATGTTGCTGTGCTGCACAGAAGTGAAGGATCACTTCTCTGGGTACTGCACTGGCCAGCAGGGCCCTCTGCTGTGTGAAACCTTGGTAGGCATCTCATCTCCAAGTGCTTGGTGACAAAAAAATGTAAAATAGGAAGAACCAGAAAAAATTCCAAACTTGAGTTCAGTTTCAGAAGGAGATCAGGGAGATTTTTTAAAAATGCATGTTGGATCACAAGATAATTTGGTTTGGAAGAGGCCTCAGGAAATCATCTAATCCAGTTTCCTAGTAACATCCCTACTATACAGACACGTATCCCCTTTCAGAGAGAAACTCCTTGTAATAGGGAAGCAAATAATCAAAAAGAACAGCATTACCCAAGAATTACTTTTTCCTGGTGAGACATTTCTACAATTAAAACAGGCACAAAAGACCATTCTGTGATGACAAAGAGGTGCAAAAGTGTCAAAGTCAAGGACTGAAACAAAAATTTGAATGAATGGTTTGTAACTGAGCAATTAATTAATGAAGAAAAATCTGACTGATGTAATTTCAGAAGACTTTTAGTAGGAAGCTACTGAAAACAAAGCCACCAAGTAGGAAGACAAACTCCTCCCAAGGAGCTCAAAAGCAGATACCATCTGCATGGCAGAAAACAGAAATTGAATATGCTTCCTGGAAAAAATGTGAAGAGCTCAGTGAGAGCTCCTTTCCAAAATGTGTGTTGTTCTTCTTCGCTTTCTGGGTGGTGGTGGTTCTGCTTTCTCATGTATCAACTCAGCCTCAGACAGAAACTCATTATTATGTAAAATGCAACATGCAAACTCAGAATCTAAAACCCTATAATCTTAAAATCCAGCATATGGAAAATGTAAAAGGGCGGTGTGGTGTGAGAAGCTGTTTTCATCTACTTCTGCCAGCAGTTGATGCCCAGAAGAAAAAAGAAGAACGCTTTGTTTATGTGCCACCAAAACAATTTCAATAGAGCCATTATTATGTGTCCCAAGCCAGGCCACCGATTGTTTTATTCAGCAGCCTTTCAAATCACAACTTCAACAGTGTGAGGAAATGAATTTAAATAATATTTTTTAAATAGTTTTGTTCTTTCTATGGACATGGATACAAACCCACAGGCACCGTCTTGTGTCTGCTGCCATCTTGTAACAAAGGTTTTTCACTATGTGAGGTGGGAGTGAAGTGGGGGTGAATCCTGGCTCCTTCTCCTGACAGTGTCTCCTGGTTCCTTCTCCTGACAGTGTCTCAGCCTCAGGAAAAGGCAACGGCGGGGATGAGAATTTCCTAAATCCATGAATCTGAGCAGGGCATGGGGGTCACCACTGAAAGAGTTTTGGTCACAGCTAACGATGGCCAGGGAGAGGTTCTGGGGCAGTTCTGGGGGCACAGAAAGATGGCAGCGTACAGTGGGATTTAGAGGAACCTGTGGGACCAGGGACTGGCACCTTGGGCAGAAGGAAGGAATTTTGCAGGACAGCTGGAGAGAAGAACTTGGTGGAGATAGCACAGGGCCTCAGTGTACAGGTAAGAGTGTAAGGCCTACAGAGTCAAGGTAAGAGACACCTCTCTTTACGAGGAACCTGTATCCCTGGTATGCAAATCTGCCTTAAACACTAACATTATTACACAGCTATTGTTCTAACAGGCTTAAAAATGCAGCTGCTCAACATATCTAACAAATTCTGTTGTAAGCATACAAAGTAGTATACTTCAGCCAATATACTCCCACAACAAGCCTGGGCTCAAGCAGTAAAGACACTACAGCAAAAAGCAGTTAAAAGTATCCATAAAATTACAAATGCAGGAGCCTCCAGACTTCCACTGTTACAAGACATACAGCATTACAAGACGCAGACCAGGATTACAAGTATCATTGCTGTAGATATGACAACATTTGATAATCAATCCCATTTCATGTTTAAGGATCTCTCATAGGTTTTTAATTAAACTTTAGAGGATCCAAATGATAGGTTTTGCTGTTGAACAGTATATGTTTACCATGAGATTAATTCTGGTTGATTGATGTGCACTCAAACCAGTTCAGGAATATGCTGCTTACAAGGCATGCAAAATCTGCTTGTACTATAGCATACCTCAGCTGTCATGAATTTCTTTTCATGGAAGGGCTACCTACTTTAATAATCTTTACTTCATAGTGCCAGGTGAACTAGTTTAGCAATTATTACATTTCACTCAAACCTTTGTCCATATTTAGATTTTAACAAATTTTGAAATTAGCCTAAGAAAATGAGACTTGTGCAGTCATACTGTTTCTGTGTTTATTTGTGTCTGTTTGCATGTCCCTGCCTTGCAGATTTTGATTCCCTTTGCACTTGACAGAGGTTAGAGGTCTCTAAAACACTACTTTTTTGTGTTTCATGTAAGCAGGAAACCTGGAGAATACAGACTCTAGTATTTTCCTTGGTGCTAGAGAAGTTGCCTTATTAGATACCAGAAAATCTACATATGGAAGATAATATAAACATTCTCAGTAACAAGAAATATTTCATAGGAATATAGAGTATTTCAGGCAGGCAGTGCCCCCAGAAGGGTTTTTTTACAATATCCTATGCAAAGCAATGAAGCCAATACAGATTGCTCAGTGCTGTGCCCAGACAAGTCTGGAGAACCTCTGAGGATGAAGGCTGCACAGAACCTCCAAGCAACCTGTCCCACCCAAAAATGCTCCCCTTCACCCAGTCTGGACCCTCTGGTTTCAATGTACACTGCTGCCTCTTGTCCCCCCACCTTGCAGAGCTGAGCACAGCCTGCCTTCATGCCTTCATCTTCCCCATGAGCTCCCTGCAGGTGCCAGGGGTTGCTGTGTGATTCCCTGGAGGTGTCTCCTGGCTGGACAAGCCCTGGTTCCACAGCCTCTGCCCACTGGGTCTGTGCCCAGCTGGCTGGCCACCATCCCTACAGCTCCTTTCCCACAGAGCTGCTGTGCCAGGCAGTGCCAGCCTGGATCTCTGCCAGGGCTCTGCCTTGTCTTTGCCTTTGACTGGAATGCCAGGAACCTCATGAAATACAAGCCACTGGCCACCCTGCTGCTGGTGTCAGAGCCTGGCCATGTGGGACAGCCCAGCTGGGCTCTGCTGCAGCTGGAGCCTGGTGGCTTCCCAGCACACCAAGGCCAGCACAGGACATCTGCTCCCACACAGAATGTTAACTAGGCTGGCTCTCATCTCTGTGGTCAGAGCCACGCCATGGGACCAGTTTAATGTCTCCTTACTTTAAACATGTTTTGAAGGCAAAATTTTGCCTTCACTGCTTGGCAGAGGCTGGGAAATGGACTGACACAGGCTCATCTCTTGCCAGCCTGTGTCTGCAGGACAGGACACACACTAAGATGATTTTCACCATGAGCAGCATGTATTGCCCAGAGATGCAGGCCAAGAGAGGAAAGAAGCAGGCTCCAGATTCAGAGTAAACCACAGGAAATTGAACTTTGTAAATGTGCAGGTATGTGCCAAAAGTTAACCCAAGTCCAGGCAGCAAGTGGATAAAAGAGAAAAATTCGCAGCGACCATGTGAGAAAATTTCTATCTTACAAAACTCCTCATCCAAATATCACTGGTAGATAAGATTGCATTTTGTGAAATAAATTTGCCTCGTTTGTGTACATGTTCTCCCTCCTAGACATCTGAGGTTGGCTGCACACAGATGGGATACTAAACCAGATAGATATCTATGATTGGCCTGACATTGATTGTGCCCAAACTGAACCAACACACAGCATTCACACAGACAGGACACCTTGAATTGCCCCTGCCACTGAGGAGCCCTTTCATGTCCTCCCATGCCATCCACTTTCTCCCCATCTCCCAGGAGCTGTGACCATGCAGGCAGCCTGTCAGACCTTGTCCCATGATCAAACAACACAGCACAAATCAAACCCCTGTACGTGTAACTGGGGTTAAGCCTCATTCCCGTTTAGGCAGTAGTTTAGTAGTTTAATAGTTGTTCTTCAGTAAAGATCCCAGCAGCTACACAGTTTCAAATGGAACCAGAAGCCTGGGTGTTCAGTGGGCTAGTTCTCACTCTCTCAATGATTTCTTTAAATACATGTAGCAATGACTTGCTGAAAAACTAGACTATTTGACATTGTTATGAAGTTCAAGCTGTCTTCGAGGCCCTTACCTTCAATTCACATGTTGTAAGCCTTTCGAGTCTGGTATTAATAATAAATATTATTCCATGCATCTTTATTTTTTGCTTAATTTAATTACAGAAAATGTAATAGCCTTATGAAAACAATAGATGAGTTTTCAAACCTAATTAACATGATACAAGTGCACGGGTCACTAAAACAGTTGTTTTATCTGGAAGCCTTCCATGCAAACAGATAAAAACAAAACTACATTTAATTCAGCAACTTTACTGTAAAGTTAAATCAAAGATGACTACTTCTTGCCTAGGGGTGCAGCCTTTCTGGTAATAAATGCCTTCCTCTTGTTATTATTTTAGAAAAAGAGAAAGAGATATGAGAACCCTATCACACAGTTTATAGTATGTCTAAGTCAGCCATGACCAAGGCTTAACTGTTAGAGCAGCCCTCTATCACCATGGAGAAAATCAACCCAGATGTATCGTATTATTTTATTATTCTAACAGCAAATTTTATGTTTAAGGTAAACCCATCCATTTCTCCCCCTCCTCCACCTTAGTATAACTTCTATGCCATTCCTCAACACCCCAGTCTAATTCTACAATTTACTTGGGTATAAGTAAAGATGTGCTTGGGTATAAGCAAGAGCTGTGCATCCAATGAGAAAATAAAATATAACCTTAAGATTTTATTTTCTCATTTTACATTTTCTTGAATATTGTTTTGCCATGAAGAAAAAAACCCAAAGTTTGATAATGGCTGAAGAGCCATTTGTGATTCAGGACTGGAGACCTGCATTCAACAAGTAGTTTATTGCTCCCAGTTAAAGAGAATTAATTCCCTTATTTCTTGGAAAAGGGAAAAAATTTCTCTGGTATCCAGGATGTCACATATCTGCCTACCCACAGGCATTTTTTATCTGTCCATCAGCCAAGGAGAAACAATTGCCCACTGGCAAACAGACAGCGCAGTTTGACAGACATCAAGGCTGGTTCATCCCAGGACTAAAGCAAGCCAATATTTTGTCTGTGGCATTTGAAGGAGCTCTGCCACAGCCTGGCACAGTGATCCTGCTCCTGCACAGTTGATGGGTCCACATCTGAATGCTCGGCCATGCTGCCCATCCTGTCCTGGGAGAGCTGGGGTGGACACCCTCAGCCTCACAGGGGATTCTCCTGGGGTTTCCAAGTGTTGTGTCAGAACAAGGGCCAAGAACAAGGCTGCAGGAGAAACTGAGCAAAGCCAGCACCAGAAGTTTTGCCTTCCCTTGGTGCGGTTTGGCCAACCCAGCCTGATGATTGTGTGAATGTGCAACTCCACCCTCTCCTCCAGGAGCTTCAGAAGAGGTCAGAGGGGTATGTGAAGATGTAAAATTCCACATATGTCCATATTCTAAATGTCTCCATAACCCTCATATTCCAGTAACTTTCTCTGTACAACAGTCCTTCAGCAGATTTTTAGAAACAGGCTCACAGCTTTTTGAGCATAAAGCCAGTGTCACAACACAAAGCTTATATCCCTCTTTAAACTAAAACCATCACATTGTTATTTAAAGAGGGATTACAAATTTAGTGCTGTTTTTCTGCTTATTCAAACTCTTAAAACATTTCAATGTTTTTCAACATGCTACTCATTAAAATCATTACCTTTGAAATCGTCTCTAAAAAAATACCCCAGTTTATTACTACACCTCAAAGCCAGGACCTTCATTATTTTTAAAATCCTATGAAACATCTACACCTAATTCATAATTAGGTGTAGACTTTTTCACAAAACTCAATAAGCACAAGAGCACGTTCTGAATGAGTACAAAATTGCCCTGTGAAACCAAGTACTTTGAGTTTCCCCAAAGAAAGGCTGGTCATGTGTCCAGCAGCTGTGACAGAGCAGGATCCCTATATGATGTGAAATATAGTAATAATTACCTTTTCCTGTGCTCCTCAATAAAATAACAAATAGATTAAAACTTAGAAAAAAAATAAAGTTAGTGTTTATTTGCAAAGGTTAAAAAAAGTGAAGATTCAGGAAAAAGAAAATAATCTGAAGAATGAATGAAAGAAAAAAATGCTTCAAATAGACAAAAAAAGCTTTGTATGATCATGCTTCCCCAGATGCACAGAGCAGCTTGCAGTTTAGAATTACTAGGAACAATTAAACTGAAACAATAACAAATGTGCAGTCCAAAGGCTAGGCAATCCCCTTTCCTCCCCTCTTCCATTTCTCTCAGCCTGCAGCCAATCCAAAGACCACAAAGAGCTTGTGCCCTGCAGGTAATGTTTTGAAACATGGGAGAGAAGCCACCCCAGGTTCACACCAAAATTCATCCCAGTGCAGGGTTTCCCAAAGCAAGCCCAGCAGGGATTTTGTGGTCAGCATCAACACTGCTAAAGATAGGTATCACTTTCATTTGCCCTCCTGAGGTGCACTCTTCTTCAGTCTAGAGAAAAAGAGAAAAAGCAGCAACCCATCCCTGTCACACACAGGAGAAAGGGTAGAAAATGTTTGGACTGATTGAATAATTAGAAGCAATTAGGAGTAGTTATCAGCGCCAGGAGACTCCTCTGGAACCAGGAAAGAAAGATGTGACAAGAGCTACCAGCTGGAAGAGGAGACAGAACAAGTGATGACAGGACCTAAAATGGTTTGCAGTTGCTTCTGGGCTGCGGCAGCTACTCTTTGCTATATTTAAAGAGACAATGGCCAGAACAGCCTTTTGGAAAAATATTCCTCTCACCAAGGCACTCCTGTGCTAGAGAGGTTGCTGCTCATCAGGGGAAGGAGACCTTGGGAATCCATTTTAAACTAAAGGGCTGCTGCTATGGAATAATATATCCATCAATGAGTCCCAGCAGATTTATCTTGTCAACTTTTTTTTCTCTAAGCAGCACAGTTTGAAGAAACGGCTCCTAAATTTTGGGTACAGAGAGCTACAGAGATTATACAGTCATACACCACCAGTGGCACTTTCCCAGCCCAATCCTGTGCCAGTCCTGAGGTGTTTGCACACAGCACTTTTCTGTGGTATTCTCTGGCAAGATCTTGATTTCTAGTGACCACCCAGAGCCCCATGGCAGCTCTGGAAGCTTGTAGCTCTGGAGTCCCTCAATCAGTTCCCTCTGTGGTCAGCAGGGCAGGTGCTATCACATGGACACAGAGCAGGACTTCATAGTCTTGCATGGGGCAGTTTGTTCCTTCATCAGGACAATGTGTGTGTGAGATGAATGCATGTGCTCCTCTGCCTATGGTACATCCTCATTTCTACTGGGCATGTGTGAAACTGAAATATGAACACAACAGGGCCACAGCTTTTCTTCTCTTGTACCACTTCAGTTAAAATAGGTCCCAAGACAGCTTGGTTTTGGCAGCTTCCTCTTCTCTTCACTCATTTTTCTATTTCTTTTCCTAATCAAAATCTCCAAGGCTGAAACAGCAGGAAAGAGTGAGAACTGTGGCAGTTTCAAATCTCAGCTAGTGATGAGGAAGCAAAGTGTAGGGTGAATGCTGTTTCCTATAATCCATGCCTGCCCAACACCCATAAAAGTTCAAGGATTTAAGTTGTGACCTGTTCTGCTGAGATTTTAAGCTGGGGTGGCATACTGAAGAAGCATGAAGGGCTCGAATTTGACAGCAAAGAAACTTTAGGAGCATTTCTTATGAAGGTTGTGCTCAAGATGGCAGAAACCTCATTCTTTTGGCCGCCTTCCCAAGAGGAACTGGCTAAATTAAGGCCCCTTTCAGTTGTGGATATAACCCTAAACCAAAACCACAGGGATCTGATTCAAAGTCTGTCTGCCTGAAATTGAGGCAGCTGTAATTCAAAGCTGGAATTCCAAGACTTTGAAAAGGAAGGTTTGGGCTTGCAAAGGAAAACCTAAATTTGTCAAACCCAAAGAAACACCTCAGCAGAGAGCTCTGAGCCCATCCTCTGCCTTTTGAGGCCTGCATTCCTCAGGCCCCTCTGAAAACACAGAGCGGTCCTGTTATCCAAGTGCTTGCTTGCATGGAGACAAGAAGGTTGGAAAGAATTGATTGTGGGCATCATTTTCCTCTCCAGAGACCAGCAGTGCCCAGGCAGTACTGGCAGGTGAAGGATGCACTGCAGAGCAGCAGGGATGCCCCTGAGCTTGCTCAGGCACTGGCAGTGAGCATCCTCTGCTCAGAGAGCTTCATGGAGAACTCAGCTGCTGAAATTCTCCCTGAAGCCCACAGGTTGTAGCATAGACAAGAAGTGTTCTCACTCTCCTGAACTCTATAAATTAAGAGTGAGTTTGACCTGGAGTTCTCAGTGTTGTTCATCAGGCATAGCTGGACAGAAGTGAAGGGAAACAAAACAAAACAAAACAAAACAAAACAAAAACCAACCAAACAAACAAACAAAACCCCAAAAACCAACAACAACAAAAAAACCCGTGCTGCAGCTTTGTTAAAAATGTACTTTGGAAGCAGTTTAGGAAAGGGCATGTGGCTGCCCTTACAGCCCCCTAGGGATGCTGTGCTTGTGGGAAGTGCAGTGATGTTGGATGAAGTCTGCATAGCTCTAAATCTGCTGCAAACACCCTGCTGGGTCACAGCCAGGTGAGAACCAAGGCTGTGGTACAGAGCTGGAGGCCACATCTCTATATCCATCCAGGAGGGCATGAAGTCCTCATTTTTTAATATCAAAGTGATGGCCCTGACATCAAATGTGCTGCACTCTTTTTCTTCTTAAACCAAAGTACTTGCACTCGAGCAGGCTGAAAATATATCTCAGTTGTTAGTCTTCATTTTGCCCTGTGGGGACCATTACTAACTGCAGTTAGGGATGGACCTGCCCCAAACATGCTCTGTGTGTTTCAAACACACCCCAGGCTCTCTTTTCAGAGCTGCAGATGCAAGCAGGGTGAGAATATGAGTTCAGCCTCTATTTCAACTTGGACTCATTCCCTGCATTTCCACTTCAATCTATTTCTAATATTAACTACATCCATTATAACATTTAGGGTTTGCTTTGCCTTTTTTAAAATAGTGAGATTCTCAGCTCCACAGACAGCCTGTGACATGTCTGAGTTAATGTGAAAGCACACCAAGGTATTTATGTCTCTGCAGACAAGGGTGAAAAGGCCAAATGCAGCTGCTGGAACTCTCACCCCATGTGAGGGGAGTGATGTTTCAGTGACAAAGTGACTTTAGCACAGGACCTGCAGTCCAACAGCCTGTTGCAATTCTCTTTAGCCTGTCCTTCTGCCAAAGTCTGATCACAGAAGAGCACCCAGGGCAGCAGCTGCTCCTCAAGAGAATCAGAGAAATCGAGAGGTCAGCATGCAGCATCGTTAAATAAACAAGCATAAGGGAACATCCCTTCTGGGGATTGTATTATGAGAGTTCCCCTCCCCAAATTCCCTAGGCTGCAAGACTGCACCAATAATGATTGTCTGACTATAAAACCTGTGTCTTGAGTTCAGTCTAATTAAAAACCTGAGGCAGAAAATTACATTAAGTATTTTCTTTTTTCAATGCAAGTTCGTGCACTAAACACATCCAACATGCACAGGAAACTACAAAGAACTTTATTTTCTTCATATTGTCCTATGCAAAGTGTTACAGAGACTTTGCTAGGATACTTCTCAGCAATTTATAAAACAAATAAAAATATTTGTAAAAAGAAACCCCAGTCCTGAATAAGAAATATGATCCATTACTACACAACTCAGAAAATGCAGTATATATATACACTAAATATAAGGGAATTTACCCATGTACTGTCCAATATGGTCTGATTGATATCCTACCTTTTTTCACATCTCTTATCTTCTAGGACCATGTCTTTAGGGCAGGGGCCACCTCTTTGCTCTAAATTTTTTCAGCACCTTGCAGTTCCTGTTCAATCCTAAGCACTGCAGTATTGCTATTGCACAATTTTGAACTACAATATTGCTATTGAGTAATATAAACACAGATACTTATTTAGTCTGAAAAATCCCATATATTAGTACCATCTGGCCTGAAAAACTGTGACTCTACTACAACTAAAATACATTAATTTGCTCAGATGTAAAATCACTGATGCGAGCAAAATTCTGAAACTGGCTTCAATTTCCTTTAGTACAACACTGACCTCTCCCTTCAGCCACTGGCTTCAAGTTCTCAGGCCCAAAACTTCTTAACCTGCTTTGTCCTCTTTAGTTCCTGGGGCTTCAGCTGTCACACAAGATAGTGAGTGTTGTGTCAGGAAACAGGTTTTCTTTCTCAGTTTATAATGATTTAGACAAACTGAGAAATGTCCTTGACTGAGGTCTCGAGCACTTCCACACTTTGGAAATTCAGTCTTGTGTCTTCAGATGTGATTTCTTGACCCCATGTTGTTCCTGTAGGTACTTCCATACATACAGACTGTGTGCTACTTCCCTTAAAGATAAAGGCTGCAGCATTTTTTCAGGGTGGTCTGGGCACCTCTGCTTGTATGTGACATACTACACACTCAGCCTAAGTCAAAAGGCATTATCTGTCATACACACCAACTTCTAAGACATCTAGAACTTATAATTCTTAGTAAAAAAAAAAGGTATAGATTCGATTTTTATAAGGAAATGATTGGAAGACAGTCAGCAGCTTTAATGGGATCTTCACCTCTGTCATACCTATTGAGGAATGAGTCATAAATGTCACATTTCCTTGTTTTGCTAGAGGACATTACAAGGCCATGGGAAGTGATCCAGGACTTGGCTGCATGAAGCAGTGCATTAAATCATATTTCAGCTAAAATTTTGATCTAAATATAGGGTGTGAGAAGTGCTGAGAAATGATAGTAGTTCAGAAGTTTTGCTGATGGTGATGCAGAAGTTTTGGAAAGAATCTGGGCTAAAATCCACCTCATGTAAAGAGCAACCATACCTTAAGCTGTAGCCTCTGCAGGGGCTTGAGCCACCTTGTGCTAAACACCAGAGAGCTGAGTGCTGGCAGCTTCTGTAGTTCATATAATCTGAAATAGTGGGAAGCTGAGCCATGTGAGAGCATTCAGCACTAAACCCATACGTCAGAAATTACCATGTGGTCAGCAGGACCATGACATGGTACCCCTTCATTCATCTGAGGAATGTATGTGTGCATCTAAGCAGGAGTTTCTAAGCCATTCCAACAGTTTATAAATGCACTGAAGGTTTGAGTTTTTCTGTTCCAGAGAAGAGAACTGGCTTGGGTACAAAAATCTTATTCCTAGGGTAGGAAAAAAGCACCTCTGTTAAAGGGAGTTTCACCTTGAAGATCTTGAAACAAAGGGATTGTCCCCCATTCCTGAAGAGGAATTAGAGAGCTTCCACAGCAGTTTTAACACCACTCACTGCATCTGCACCCACTGCTAAAACAGGAGGTTGGAGGACATGAGAAACCAACTAAATCTGAATTGAAATTAGCATTATAAAAGTTTCCAAACTGATTCTGGGAGTTAGGCTGAGATCTTATTTACATGGTTTTTAACAAGGATAAGCTCCAGAGGCTGCCTAGAGGATAACAACATTACAGAACTTAAACTGCTGTAACTGGGACCAAATCTGAATTCCTGAAATTACTCTAGTTTCATACCAGAGAAACCAATAAAATAATCTAGGCCTTCCTATCCCAATCTCCCAGGGAGATGGGAGGGTAACGCTGGGCCTGAGAAACCCACTGCATTGAATAATCCAGGAGGTGGTCAAGTAACTTCATTTACACCTTTGTTTCTTAAGTTTTTGCTTCTATTTTCACAGTCTGTATTCTGACCCTTTCTGTCTCTGAAATTATAGAGAAATATTAACACTTTTTAAAGCAACAGGAATATCCTATCTAATAAGCTGGCAAAATTGTAAATTCTTAACTTCTAGGAAGCAGTTTTTCTGTAATATCAAAATACTTCAACACATATCAGTTCCAAATGACTTCACTTGTACTGTCAGTATTTCCTTTTGGACACGTGAAGTCTTGGGGAACACATGAGTAGTTGTGGTACTATAGTATATTCTAGCCTAAAGGAAGGAAATATTTTTGGGCTGAAATTCAATGTGTTGTTTCAGGCCCACCAAAGGCAACAATCATCAGTCCACTGAGGATTTACACTGGGAAGGCAGTGAAAAGAAGGCATTGGCACTGAGCCAATATGGCAATGTGGCATTTCTGCACATCAGCAGGTACCCACTGCTGGTGCATGTGGGGTTTGCCTGGCCTCAGGGCCTCTCAAGGGTGCTGTGGATGGATGCTGTGTGTAGGCAGGTGGGTGGTGAAGGGAGGTGCAAACCTGGGCTCTGGGGTGCACAGCCACAGAGCTTCCCCACTGCTGCTGCCTGGCCAGAACTCTCTGGACCCCTCATCTGCTGCAGAGCTTCCCTGCAGAAGATGAATAATTACAAATCATGGAAAGGTTTCTTCATAAAGGAAAGGAAATAAATCCATCAACCTCTGTTCTGTCTGGTTTAGAAGAGTCTCATGGCACTTGTTAAAGTTTGTGGCTGAAATGGGACTGTAGGTAGGTTTTGATTTAATCTTGGCTCTGCTGAAGTAGATGGCAAAAAACTCACTGAACTTGAGGAGGGGAAAGATTAATACATTAAACCCCTTGTCCCTTAGCAGTTCTGCTTTGCAGAAAACAAAGTATCAGCACTTGCCTGACTCACAGGCTAGCAAATTCTTGCTGACTGCAGTTTATTTTCTAGAGTAGGTAGAAGGACTTGCTGCTCTGCCATGTGCCTCCCATCTCCTCCTTAAAATCTACTATGAACTCTTCTGTGTCAAGCTTTTGAAGGCCTTAGAGCAGAAAGTGAAAAAGAAATAATTCACACTAGTCCTAGCTTCCCATTAGAGCAGTTTTCCTCCTCTGTATCCCTGTGAAGGCATCTCAAAGCTCCTGTACTGGTGAAACCAACCTTGGCAGCCTCCTTTGCCTTATCCCCACCTTACAGGGCAAGCAGTTCATACTTGCTCCACTCATGCTTTTCATCAGCAATGGGGGAGTAGCCAACACTGTCTGCTCACCATTTTGTGCTCTATGACCACTGATACCAAGTCACTCAATTGCTCTTTTCACAAGTAATAGACTCCTTTTTGAAGAATATTAGAAATACCTGCTGGATAAGCTGTTTTGTCAGCAGGTCGTGGAATTCTGTATTATTCCATGCATCAGTTGGTATCTTTAACCCAAGGATTTTCAGACTTTGGCACCACAAGCACTAACTTATTTTTTTAGACTTTCTTTCATGATATATGGAAAAGCCTTTTTATAAGACTTGCCTTGAATGTATTGTCTTAATTCTCTATTTGGGTACCGTCCCAGTGGATAGTATTTTCCAGTGCCTACTAAAGCATACAGAAGGGGCCAAAATGACTTTTAATTCAATAAGCTCAAAAAACCCTGTATAGATTCTACTGAAGAACAAAATTCCATAAACTGAGTCTTTATTTTCATTGTATTCAGAAAAGGAATTTTTTTTTTCAATATTAAAAAGACCTGGGTTGATCAAATTGTTGCATATTTTTTTTTCTGGATAAGTGGTAGTGAGTAGAGATTTCTGACAGTTCTATATTAAATGCAGGTGGCTCTGTGAATGCTATTCCTGTCTGATACACTACATTAACCATAACCTGCAATTTCTTCCAAAAGAACTGGAATGAATTAAACTGTTTAATAAAACCTTACTTACCTGGATAAACTCATTTCTACTTTGCATTTAGGTTCCCCTAATGCATCTTACTAGATTAGTATTTGTAACATAAAAAGCTAGAAGTGTTTACTTAGAAAACCAAACACTGAGTATAATCCTGATAATTGTCCAAAAAATTCCTGTTTGAGATAGACTTTTCTTTCATACCTTTTCTTGCTATATTCTGAATTGCTAAATTAATTTAGCATGAATTGATAACTTCATTCCCACTTCACAGCTAAATTCAAGGCTCAAACAGAAATCCTTCTGCATAATTTATATTTCAATACACCTCCATCGAGTCTGACTATTAACATGAATTTGGGCATTAAAGAGATTTGGGCATGGACATACCTGGATGGAATTTTTCTTTTTCTTGTTGCTATTGTTCAGTTCAAAGCAAACCCACAAATTGGGAAATAAAATGCATCATCACAGATCTATACCTTATCAAGACCACCTCTTATTGAAAGCAAAGATTTTAGCACAGAAGCAACGCAAAGCAGCCACATTTTGTCAGCAGTACAAACCAAAAATATTATTTTACTTGGTGCTTGCTGAATACAATAAAGTTAAAAATTTCGCTATTCCAAAATTTATTTTAAATGCCAGAAGTATGACTGGGAGAAGATAACAGCTTTATTTTGTTTTCATAGCTGAAGCAAGCCATAAAATTCTTTGTAACTGAGTGTTGTCGAGGCAAAAATTGCAGCCCCATGGTTCCAAGTATAGCATCATTTATATCCATAAGCAGATTAAATTTTAAAAGTTCTCTCAATACCACTGACCAGAGGAACAATGTCATTGTTAGAAAACACACGCACTGGTTACCTTATAATCAAATTTTCACTGCCCTTTCTGACAGGTTTTTAAGTTACTTAAGGGATCTATTTATATGTGGAAGCATCAACATCATGCAGTAAATCCAACCACAACTCAGTCACATATTTTATTAAGTTTAAGTTCAGTGAAAGTGCAGAGTAAACTAGGGCCCTATGTCTCTCAGTTACATCTGATTTGCGGTTGCTATAAAAAGGCCCACATGCCGCTCTTTCAGATGTGTTTTGGATTGAAAATAGGATTAATGTGCTAAAGTGTGATTAGAATGGTTAAACACGATTAATTGGAACAGACTTGTATTGCCAAGGGAGCTCCGCTGTTACTGGCCAGCCTCCAGTTTACCAAGTGAACAAAGCAGGCCAACTGTCCAAGTTTTTCCATGTCTTTGCTTATGTGCCTTTTCCTTTGCATTTTCTCATAGCCAGCTTGTCTCAGAGCAGATTAAATACAGCTGAGAATGTTGGTCTAGGTCTGCAGCGAGGATCCTCGGGGAATAAGCAGGAACCTCAGGCCCAGACTTGGCTTTTCCAGTGCTGGTTGAAAACTGCCATGCACCTAGGGCAAGGGTCCAGGTGGATCGACTAGGGAGTGGGAGTAATTTGGGGTTTTTAAAATGATCTATTAAACCCCTGAACTTTAATCAAGCTGCTACCATACTGACAGCTGTGATTTACTCACACATGGCTGCGAGGGGTAAAAGGGGCAAGGACTGCAGAGCTCAGGCACTTGTCCCCAGCTTCAGAGCACATGCGTGGGCCACACGTGCGTGTCTCCCCCCTCAAATTAGCACACTGGTGTGCTTTTTTCATGGGCAAATTCGTATGTATCTGTGCCATAGAAAATCTATTTCTTTTTTTTAGTCGATGCTTGGCTGGACATTCAGAAAATGCTGCCCCTCTCCACTAACTGCCCTCCCCTCCCCCCTTGCCTTTTCCAAGCACAGATTAAGGATTTAAAGCTTAGGTAATCAAAGCTTTAAACTGATCCTGCCTGGAGAAGTCAAAATGGTTTAGTATATTGTTCTAAAAACAGAAATACCTCAGTGGTTTATTGCATGAAGATATTAAACTTTGCACAAATTAAACTCAGGAGTGCAGACATTTTGAGCTAAATTCCTGGCTATAAGCAACTAAAACCTTCACAGCAATTAAAACCATGTTTGATTTTTTTTTAATAACTCCAGGCACAATTCAAATCACAAAGGGATTGCCTTTCTCAATAACGAAATCATTGTACAGCTCATGGAGTAATGGCATTCTATCTGGGAAGGGGCTTGGAAAACACATATGCATTCACGAGCTCTGAGACAGCATGCACATATGTATACAACTGTCTTTTAATATTTAGTATCCTTCTTTAAAACTATCTAACCACTAGGAGCAGAAGAGTAACCATATATTTATCCTCTGGGATTTGAGATCCTGAAGCAATTATTAGAGAAAAGAAATGGAAGATAAATTCAGGGATATTTCTTGCTGCACTCTAGTTCATTTACGTGACTGTACATAAATTTCCATCTCTCTGAACAATGCAAACAGAGAGGCAAACAGCATGTGCTATCTTTGCTCATAATTTACAAACTTGCCTTGGAGTCAGTTCAGTGTCACTTCCCCCTCAGGGGCTCAACAACAACCTCTTTCCTTGCTTCCTCCTGGCTTTCCCTTCTCTGCCTTCCTACCTCCCACTCTCTCTGCCTCATACACAATGCTCCATTGCATTGGGTAGATGACACTGCTTCAGATGCAGAATGGATGTCCTTCCATTTTTCATTTGAGAGGGTGGTAGCACATAAAATCAGACCTTAGTTTCTGTTCAAAGGCACCTTAAATATTATACTATGGGGTCTTTCACTAGACCAAGTTTATCAAAGCCCCATCCAGCCTGGCCTTGAACGCTGCCAGGGATGGGGCATCCACAGCTTCTCTGGCCACCCTGTTCCATTGCCTCCCCACCCACATAGTGAGGAAATTCTTCCTAATATCTAATCTAAACCTAGCCTCTACCAAGGTACATCAAAGTATGCTAGAAAAAAAGGGAGACTCTTGACAAGCCTCTTCACAAGCTTTCTACCTTCCCTTCGTGTAAACACAGCAACTTCCTCTAGTGCTGGGCAGTACACCCTGGTGGCAGCAAATCCCTTGCAGAGGTTTGATTTTAAGCTGCTGCCACATGTAAGCTGGAGTCCTAAGGTTTTCTTGTATAATTAGATGATCAGCACTTTTAGAAATTAACTGCAGCTGCAGAAGAAGTGTTAATTACTGTTAACAACAGCAATTGCACACATTATAAGCTTGGTAGCTATCCAGGTGGTCCTGCTAACCTGTCATCTCAGTAGTTGCAATGAGTGACCCATCCCAATAAAGATACTCTCAGAGTTTCCTTTTGTAAATTCTTGCGAGTAATTAAAGCCTTCCTGGCAGTCTGGGACTACACCTTTCACTGAGCAGAGTTCAAGGTGTGCCTCTGCACCTTATCAAGCCTGCCGCACACACAGGTACACTCCCAGCTGCCCTCCCTCTTTGAACATGAATCTGCTCAAACTTGTCAGCCCCAAACCCAGAGCACAGAGCTGAGCATCCATCAGGAGAAGAACACATCTAGAATCGAAGGCCAATCCACCCTGTCAAAAATGCTAGTTGAAAGGAAGATTCAAAGCCCTCTGCATGGACAGTCCTTTGAAGCAGTCCAGTTAGTCACCGAAGCAATGAAGTCATCGTCCAGGTGCTTTGAATACCTCTAATAAGGGCTTGCTTCAATCAAAACACGCTCAGTTCACAATGCTGCTTTCTTTTGTGGTGGCAGAAGCTGTTTCTCCCTTCAGTACATGGATGTAGATGAGATGTGGTGCAGCAAGAATGGAGCAGCCTGTGGTCCACAGGTTCTGCCAGGTCAAGTGGTGGCAAATAAAATTTCTGTTCCATACCTGGCCAAGCTCTCCACCCAAGTTATGGTACCCATGGAGAGATGGGAATATCAAGCAGTTTTCCTGTTCAGAAGCCTTCAATGTTCACAGCCTAGTATACAAACAAAAATATCAACATCTATTTCAGTTTGTATTACTGGGCTGGTCTGGGAACTGTCTCAAAACTCCCACCAGGTGTACCTGGTCTGGCTGACAAAGCCATCATTCAAATTACTTCCTTGGCCACCACAGCCTAACCTGACAGGTCTTGTGAGCACTGAGAGGGCATTGTGCCTTTTAAGACTTCCCTGGAAGGGAAGACTCAACAGAGGTGATGTCACACAGAGAACCTCTGGTGATCTGAGTTATACAGCTCTGTGGATGACCCATCTTGGTTAAGAGCAAATATTTCAGTAACATCTCCCAGACAGCTCTTGTACTTTCAACCCATCAGAACACAAAATGAAAGGTCAGTGTTTATATCTTTGATGTGGTACAAACTGGAAAAACCCATTACGTTTTAAACTACTGTGGCACCAAGCTAAAGAAGGTTTTAAGAAGAGAAATTCCATTGTCAGATGGGTCTTATAGCTCCTCACTACAGAATGTTTGGATGTGATAAAGTCATCAGATGATAACAGTACTGGTAGCAGTCCCAAAGGTCTAGGCAGACCCATGTCCTATCTTTAGCACCAACTAGTTACATTTTTCATAAACAAAATGTTTGCAAAGACAGTTTTTGATTGAAACTGGATTTTTGCATTCCTTGTGTAGGACACTAAGAAAGCACCAGGTACAACCTGCCCTCCACACCACTGCTGTGTATTGGAAGCTGCTGGTGCTAAGAAGCAGAAAGCTGCTGCTATGGGTCCCAGGGTGCCCAGTGTGAGCCATGTGACCATCCACACATTCCATGTATTAATCATGCATTTGGGGGCCTTGCCTTAGGGGAGGTTTCCATTTTTGCTTTTTTGTCAGATATGATCAGTGTTTAGTGCATGTGCAGACACACATGACACCACCTCCAGATTTGTGTGGAACAAAACCATAACTCTCTGAGAGGAGGCTGTTCATTTGTGCACTTAGGGATGCTGCAAGCCTTGCTTTAGTTATCCAACGTCAGCTTAGGGGAGCTAATCCATCGTCTCCTCACCAAACATGAGACATGTCATCAGAGAACCTGAAGTTGAACTGGAAGTGTTCCTACAAGAGAATGGAGCAGAGACATGTACATGAAGGGGACAGAGATACAGGAATGTAGGTGGAAGCAGAACTGGGACCCAGATTATTTATAGCACCAAGTTAAGGCAGTTCAGAAGTTACAGCCTGAGTAGGACACCTGGGTCTTTGCATGGCCATTGATTTTTTTGTGACCTATGGAAGTCACTTAGCTTTCCTTAGCCTTAAATCCATAAAGCTGTTATTACCAGTGTGATCTTGCACAGCATAGTGACAATAATTGCCTGGAAGATGTAAATGAATGATGGTAGCAGCCATTGTGCAAGGAGAATGGATATATCACATTTATTTTTCTACTAACACTTCCTAAAATAATACATTGGCATTTATAATTCACTTTCCTGAGTTTTTCTCTTGCATAATGTGCAGCATTATAAAATCTTTACAGGCTGAGTACCATTACATGCATATTTACAGACAGTGAAGGAAAGAGAGCTGGAGCAAAATCATGAAGGACTGGATGCAATGAGGAGCTGAATGCTCCAACCCTGTTCAAGGAAAGCAAAAGCACTGATCACACTGAAGCCAATGAGTCCTTCTTTTGATTTCAATAACAAGCTTAAGAGTTTTGTCAGAAGGGGCCAAGGGCCCTCAGCACCTAGCAGGGCACTGCACTACCTGTGTTGCCTGAAGCAGCAGCAAAGTGGTCATACTCTATGAATATCTCCTCTGGCTTCCTGAACAGGACAACTGAGAAATTGAAGTTAAGAATGAGAGTCTGTCCCAGGTTTTACACAAAGCTCTGTGCACTCCAGAGAAGAATTTGGAGAGCTTAGTAACTGCTGGCTCAATACATATTCAGAGCAAAATTCTTTTCTGCATGCACCTGGTTTGCATGAATGCCAGGCTTGTGTATGCAAGGGAGGTGTGTGCACAACTCAAAAGAGAAGCCAGAATAAAAATTATCCCTAATTTCATTCAGCTCAGCGAGGGGAAAAGAGCAGATCTGCACAGACAGGTGTATATGGCTTTCTTTAAGTTCAAAATCTGCCATAGGACACTGAGGTCTGATATGGTCTCTCCGGTTAAATGGAGTGAGCCCTTTCAACTTGAGAGTGATCCTTGTCCTTTTCAGTAACACAGAAGGAACACATTGCCCACTCTATCTGTTAAAACAGAGGGAGGAAAATAATCAGTCATCAATTCTTTGATTTTTCTGTGTAGTCCTGCTAAATCCTCCCACATTTGGGGAGGATAAACCATACCTTTTTGGGGAGTAGAGAGCTATCATGACACATGTGGAAAACACGCAGAGCTGGAGAGCAGCATTTGGAGATGAGGAGAGCTGACCCTGGGACCAGCAGTCCTTGGAGCTGCTGAGAGCCCCACTCAGGCATCCTCTCCTCCAGGGCTCCCAGAGCAGAGTCAGGTCCTTGAACAGGGCCTGATGTGAAGTGCAGGCATTCAGCAGCTTTTCATACATCTTTATCTCTTCTGCTGTAAGATTCAGTGCGCTACACAGATTTATGGGAATTCTTTCCATGTTCACAACTTATAAGTATTAATAACCCGTCCAAGTTGGAAAATAATACACCATTCCTAACTCTATTAACTACAGAAAATCTGGCTTCAGTTAAAATAAGATCCCCTTTAGCAATGCCCAATATCCAATAAATATTATATATAAAAAAAAGCCAGGCTGCATCTTATCTGACGTGTGGTACCAGCAATGTTTTTGCCTGAGGCACTGCAAACTTCAGGCTTAAGAAGTCAAAATGACAGGGTACAGATGATCACTTGAAAGTTATAAATTTTAACCTAAAGAGTTACCTTTAAGTCTTTTATTTTTTATCTAATAATGACTACAGACAGGCAAATTCAGCAGGCTCATAAATCTACAAAGAGATATTAAAGTCGTAGATAAAATTCAAAAACTGTTTTCTTAATACTTGGGGTTCTGCCAGTGACCTGCAAGGAAAAATGGCATTAACATTTCTGTCACTGCTACATAAAAGGGGCTCTGAGTTTTCCAAACAAGCAGTTCCATCCAGTTAGTGATGGTTTGAAAACTACTTGTCTTCGAAGTTAAGACTAAATCCTTTGGTCCTTACTCTGACAAAACTCCTGTTGGTGTTATTGAAGGTCTTTCATTCAGTTAAGTCTTCTACTTTCAGGTTAAGGTATTCTGAGATGCTTAAATGACATATTTACATGTTTTCAGTAGATATTTGGTACTTGAATACCCAGGTCTGGACCTTACTGCTACATAAAAACTACATTAGTGTGTTACATTATCTCAGTATTTTTTGGGATTAAATATGCCAAAAGATGTCTTCAGAGTTATTCAGTGAGTCTTTAAACTGGAAATGCTTCAGACCAGCACAGCCTAACTAGAGCTACAACTTTCACCCTGCTTTAAACCAGCAGAAGTGACTTGCAGCATACCCTGCCTTAGCAGAAGTCACTCGCAGTCAGCTGCCAAATCTGTCCTATTGAAGGCTGTTGGAGAATGCAAATTCCTCCAGCTATTTACTGAGAGCAGCCTGTCTCTGGCCTCACAAGTTCAATTAACCTGATAGACAGTTAATTAAAAGTTAAAATCAAATATTGTCTCAGGCACTCCTCAGATACCCTTCACTGTATCCTGTGACTGTTACCACATTTCAGCCTTTTCTCCTCCCCTTTGCTCAAGGAACCTGCAATGCCACTGCAAGGACAATGCTGGGGCAATGGCCTGTCCAGGAGCTGTGTCACAGACCAGGTACAGAATCCATCAGTAGCTAAGATTACTACTTGCTCCATTTCTGATATCCTCAAAAATTCACAGCATCCATCCATCCATCCATCCATCCATCCATCCATCCATCCATCCATCCATCCATCCATCCATCCACTTTTTTGCTTTACTTTGTGTATTAGTCTATAGGCTAGATGCCATTTTGAAAAGTTAGGACCAAAATGACCCAAAATTTGCTTTTATTTGAGAGTGTGGATGAAACTTTTTTAAAAGGAAGCAAGCTAGTGATGCTATTCATGGCAGTTCTGCACCTATGGATGCTGAATTCAGAACATTATTTGATTACATTTTTATTACTCACATTGCAGCACTGGCTGTCTCAGTATTGCTTATTTTAGGGAGATTTTTCTGATCAGAGAAAGTCAGAAAACTATCTATTCAGCAAACTTATTTATCATCTATGTCTGAGGGAGCAGTCTAGCAAGATTAGAATGGCTGAAAATTAAAGTCAATTGAGAAACTGGAAGGTTTCACATGCACACCAGAAAGGAAACTCATTTTCAGAATGAGATCTGGACAGTTATCTTACTGTGAACATGACCTCATGAATTTGGCAGCTCCCACCCTTCAGCAGGCTTTGAACTCTTTGGTGGATCAGTGGCCTAACCTTTGACTTTCTTTTCTTTGTAAGAATGAGGGGGAACCCTCAATAAATTCCCAGGATTTTGCAAGAAACTGTCTAATCACTCATTCATTAGACTTATAAAGAGCTTGAAACTGCTGCGATTTTTATCCAGTTAATGTCTGTTCCTTACTTATTTTGTTACTGATTATTTTTCTCTTGGTATTTTTTGTTTGTTTTGATTTTGTTTTGGGGTTTTTTTTAATTTATTTTGTTATTTTGGTGGTTTTGTTTTGATTTTTGTTTTGGTTTTTTGTCTTTTTTTTGGGTCTTTTTTCTGTGAGTTGAGTGAGGAATTTTTTAGGGTCCCCGTGAATTCAAAGAGAATGGCACGTTTACCCTAGAGACACCATCTTGACCAGATTTCACTACAAGTGAAGTCCCCAAGACCAACATTTTCAGTTGAATGATGTCCATTTGAAGTATCAAGCCAACATTTTCAGTTGAATGATGTCCATTTGAAGTATCAGTGCTGTCACTGGCTTCAGCAGTGACAGATAGCCCAAGTCACAGCAGGCAAGTGAGCCTCCAGAGTCATTGCCCACATTGCTGCCCCAGGGCTGCTGGGCTTTTCTGCTGTCCCAAAGCTTTCAGACTTAATGAGAAGCAATTGCAGGAGACCCTGGCATGGGTTCAGACACACCTCACCTTTCCCATATGAAATCTGGCAAAGAGAAAACCTTCATGATGCTGTCTTTCCACCTTTGCACCATCTAAGCACCAGCCTAGAAAAACTGGTGTCTTTCCATATGAGAAATGGCAGCTTTCCAGTGAATACCCTAAAATCTTGGTTGGTATTTCCTCTCACAGGTGTGCCACTTGGGAAAGGAGAAAAGCCTCTTGCAGCTTTTGAGCGATGTAGTGGCAATGGGATACAGGTACCCCTCCTGAGTGCCCCACAGCCAGCCCGGCTACACCACAGTGGTCACTCACACATCTCAGGGCTGCTGGGCATCATGGACAGAGGTCCTCACATCCCCAGCCACCAAGGGTCATCATTCTAACCAAGGGAGCAGGAGATTTGAGGGGAAAACGTTTCCACTGTAAATTGGATGTTCAAGAGTGTCTTAGGAAAGTGCCTGACTTAAAGTTTCAGGCAGGGCCAGGGCAAGAGGGGGTTGAATACAGCCTGTTTTCCTCTTACAGTGTTTGAGGACAGAAACAAAGGGCTAAATGGGAGTCTGTCAGGGTGGAGAAAGCTCTTCTTTTTATTTCCCATTATAGCTTTCATCTGTGAAAGAGGTTTGGCCAAATTCATTACTTTCTGAGCAGCCGCAGTTGTAGTTAAGGAAAAGATACTGAGAAAATTTTAAAAATTGAAAAATATATTTTTCCATCAAAAAGTCTGAACTATTGTCTTGCTTGGGTCTTAATAAAATTGACATAAATCTGTAAAAAACATGAAAAACAGAAAGAATGGGAGTTTGCTTTGATCAATAAATCTTCTGACATTTGTATTTCTAAGTTATCCTAGACAGTTCCAGCAGGTTTTGAAAGTCATTAAAGGCTCCTTTCACAAAAAGGGTTTGGATTGTCATTTCCTTCAAATAGCTTCCTTTCACAACCAAATGAATTTTAAAGAGTGTCTTTAATTATGACAGCTCTTGTTGTTATGGAGGCCAGATGGGCTTCCTGTTAAAAATGGCAGGAGAGCATTTTATAGTTTTCAGTTTGGACTCAAGAAGTATCTTAGGAGTAGGACAGAGCTGGGTAAGCGCAGTGACTGCCTGGAGCCAAGGCTGGTGTGGGGCTGGCAGCAGAGAGATGTTCTGGCCAGCCCACGCCTCAAGCTTGGCACAGGGATATCCCAACTCCAGCCCCAGGCTGACCACAAGGCCCAGGGCCCCTTCTGCAACAGCACCTGCTCCCAGAAATGTCCCTTTTGTAAACAACATGAGTTAAAGATGGCTCCCTTCATCCTTGTCCAGTCCTGGCTTTCCCTTGGGGAGGAAAGCAGGAGCTTTCACATTAATTTGGGGACTCAGAGTAATAGTATTTAACTCACATACTAGTTCCATTGAAGTGAACTGAAATTATTCACTTGTGCAGAGATCAAATCTCTTGAGAACCTGTAGAAAAAATAAAGTCTTTCTCTTAATAAATACTAGAAATATCCAGACTCTTTAAGCACAGCCATTTTTAGTAATTAATTTGCTATAGATGTAGCTAGCTGATTTAAAGAGTCAGATTTATTCTGATTAAAGCATTTACTTCTATGTCAGCAGAAGGAAAATTTACTGCCTCAGGAAAACATAAATGTCAAATGTGTGCTTGAATATACAGAGTATGGTAGATAGAAAGAAGACGATGTTTTCACAGGTCATGTGCTTAAAGGTCAGCAGGGTTAAAGAGTACTTTTTGTGTTGTTTTAAAGCTGCCATACATGAAGAAGGAGCTGTGCAGCTGAAGGGAAAATGGCAAGAAGGAATGTGCTCTAATGTCCACGGGAAGAGCACCAGGCACGTGCACACAAACAATACCTGATCTGGCCTCAAGACTCATAAAGAAGACTTTTATATAAAATTGTTCTGGTGCCAAAACTACTGCTTTTCTGTTCCAATGCACATTGGCACTTCTGCTTTTTCTGACAACAGTAACCATAGGTACTCTTCACAGAACTGCAATGTCTAACATCACTATACTTGTGGGGAAATTTCTACATCCCAATCAATTCCTATCCAGGGAGAATTCCAGTCTTCAGAAGACTAAGCCAGGAATATTTCACCTGCACAAATGCAGTGGGGACATTGGAGAGAAAATACTGAAATAAGTTGAAACCAAGCTCTTACAGCCAGAAATTCCTGCTGGAACTTTGGGAGCAGTCCTGGAGCCTAGCTGTAGGTGCTGAGTGCCATCCTGGAACCCTGAGAGTGCCTAGGACACTTGCACAAGACCAGCAGCAATGGCAGAGGGCTCCTGCAAGAAACTCATGTCCTTATGGAGTGGTGTCTGGAAGCCAGCTGTATTTAGAGACCTGAATGTCTCCCTAAATAACTCTAAGAATGGGAATTTTTAAAGCAGAAATTTGTACAAAGGCTATGAAATTCAGGCAACTATAGACAGAAACATTAATGGGGCAATGAATTCCTGGATTTTGTGTGTTCTGGAGACCAGATCTCACTTTCCCACCACAAGTGCTGCCAGAGACTGAAATCCTGCTCAGTGTTCTCTGTAACTTCAGGTCTTATCCTGCCCAGGCTGCTGCTGCTGGCTGTGGTCAGTTCTGACCCTCTCACCCAGCACCTCAAAGAGGTGCTTCAGGATGGGGCCATTAGCCTATATTTACATTGCCTGGTAATGCCATCAAACATCCTGCTTCCAGTCATTAGCAATCCATCCCTCCTGCCTTTCCTCTCCCTGAGGAAGTGCTCACTGAACCTGTCTCATGGATTTCTGCTTTTTCATTATTGTTGTAGTCTCCCCAGTTTATCTTGCTCTTCCATGAAACAACAAACCACAGATATGGTTTCAACCTAACAGCCTGTTTGCAAGAAACCAACCATCCTGGAGCAGGAGCACATCCTTACCACATGCTTCAAAAATTCACTTAACTTGATTCATTGCTTTATTCTTTGCTTGAAGCATGTTTCACTTACATTAATAATATTTTACCTTTCACTTATAATTACTAACACAAAAGTGGCTGCCATACTCCAAATAATCATATCCATTAAATATTACAAGACTATCACTTCCCAAAGGTCAAGTTCTCTTCTTTCCCTTAATTAGGATTCAAGATTTTCAGCAATAAGCTGTTGCAGCAGCAGTATAGCTCTTTTGTGTTCATTAATTCACATCTCTGCTTTTTCACTTTGCAAAGAGGAAAAAGGAAATGGTTTTAAGTGGGACAAGTATGCTTTTTTCTAAACAAAATAAGAAAAGGAAGTTCCAAATATGGAGGAAACAGAAGTGGTCTGATTCAGTAAGAATTTACACACAAAGTCCTTGTTTTTTGAAGACTTTATCAGTCAGTCCTTCACAATGAAGTGGTATCAGCATCTGATGTGCTGTGTCTCATGTGCCTGAAAATGCAAGTCAGAGTTCCTTTTTAATAAATTTCCAGCCAAGAAATGGATCTTCTCACACCTAAAATGGAAATAGCAATATCTTGACTTCTAAATAATTTTTTAATGTTCTTGCAAGAGCAGACTTCATTTTGTGACTGATTAAAATGATGTGTAATTTTTCATTATGGAACTATACCTAACTTTTTAGATAATACCTGAAAGGAACTAAATCTGGAGTGAAAAAGGTGTGTTAAATCAGCCAACCTGTCTGAGAGAACAAAGATAAACATAGTAAGCAGTGTGATTTCCTGTAACATGATTTTGCTACATCTAAATATAAAAAAACTCATGTAACAGGAACCATACCCTTTGTGTTCCACAAGAACCTTTCCAAGGAGCTAGAGAAAAAGCTTATAATGTGCCCTTACCAAAATTGTGTGTTTAAAAAATAAAATTCAGTAATGGGGAAAAGAACAAACAGTCCCTAATCTTACCATTTATAAATTATCTTTATGAATTTCCTATTTTTCTGATTTCATATATATATATATATATATATATATATATATATATATATATATATATATATATATATATATATATATATATATAGTATTTCCTCTAAGCTGGCTGTGCTACAAATAAAGGGAGGTTTTGCACTTTGGTTACGTACCTGGACTTAAGGATCTGGGCTAGATGCCCACCTCTGTTGGAAATCCTCTCTGTGTCCCTGAGCAGGTGAATCCACTCCTCCCATGTCTTTGTCAGACATTTGCAGGATACTACATCTGAGGAATAGTGTCTGTAAAGTGGGACTTGGACTTTGTCAGCAGTTCAAGGTGCAGTAGCTCTTCATCTTCAGCCTTGCAGGCACTGGTGCCCCCAAAAGCAAAGTTCTGGCTGAGGAGGGTGCAGCTTCCCAACACCAGTGCCGGCGCTTTGCCAGCACTGGGAGGTGCTGAGAGCCCTCTCAAGGTGCAGAAGGCTTCTCAGGCAGTGCCCTAGCATTTTGGCCCCCCACTGCCACTTCCAGCCCCAATTTGAGGTTTCCAGTCCTGCTGAAGAGATGACTCAGCTGCCTGTGAAGCTCTAGCAAAACCATGTCATTTTACAGCCTAATGTAAACCAGCTCTGTCTCCAATTTGCTTTCATATACCAGCCAAAAATTGTGCCAGTTCTGATGCAAGTCAGAGTTCTGAGTCATTGTCTCATTAATTTCTAGATACAAGTTTTAGGTGCTTTAAAACTTTCCTCAAAATCCAATTCCCCCAGATTCCCAGTCACTTTAACATGTCTTCTTTGAAGTCCTTCCAGTTCTAGATATTTTTGGTAGTAGGGTGCCCAGCACTGAATGTAATATTGCTTCACTATATATTTTCTAAATCCTAGCTCTTAAAGCATTAGGGGTTTATGTGTGTGTATATATTGTATTATATATTATAGTATGTCATATAATATATAATGTGAAGAATTTGCCTTCATATCAGTGATACCAATTTTATTGGGAGAGAAATATTAGCAGGATTTGATTTTGAGTCACCAGCTGTTTTTTCTTTACGGTTATTTCTTTTTTATTGGTGTCCCAGTGAATGACTAAAATGTAAACTAAGTTAAAACTTAACAAAACACCAGGATGATTCATACAAGCATAAAATTATATTGGTCCAAATTTTACTGAACTCTCTCCAGAATGCTTTGAGTTTACTGGACTGATTTCAGGTTGCCATCACAAAAGTGCAAAACCAGACTGAACCTTCTCAGATATCAAAGCTGCTAGTGCCATTTCTCCAGTCAAGAGAAATGCCAAGCTTGGACAGAGGATAAACAACAGCAATGGTCACAAGTACAATCTCAGTTTGCAAATCTGAGCAAACCGTCACTCCAGGTCAGTCATAATAATGATGGACCTTCAACTGATTTCAGTGGGAATTAGCCCGTATATTCACAGACAAGAAGTGTCTATATAGCAGACATCCCCTAAACTGTGATGGCAACCAGGCATTGACTCAGCAGATGTGAGTGCCTCTGTAAGAAAGCTGTGCCAACGTGACCCTAAAATGTAGGTGGTGGGAAGGCTTAAGCAGAGCTACTTCAGAGAGCTGAAGAAATGCAGAAAAGTTTTAGATGAGATATGAGCTTCAATTCTGAATAGCACAGACTCCTTGATGATTCTGGGAAACCTGCTTAGTCTGTCCCTGGATTCTCCACCAAAATGGAAGTCTTCCTCATATACTTCTAAAAGGAGAGCCATAGGATCCACCAGTGACTGGTAACCCACTGTGAGCTTCTTCACTGTTGTAATAAAATTAATTTATTTCAGTGTCTTTGTTTCTGCGATTATTTGTCAGCATTTTTTTTTCTTGTTTGGACATAAAACTTTTCAGGAAAGGGACTGCTTTTCTACCAAGTGAGACAACAGCAAAGACCCTCATCTGTAGCTCACTTCCAGCTGGAAGATGGAGGACCCACAACTTCACAAAGAAAACGCCAGTGAAAGCATTTTGAGTGTGGAGTGGTGCCTGGAAAGCAGAACTGCCCCTGAGCTCCATTCACAGTCAGTCAGAACAGGCTTCATGTCCTCACACCCAGTGAGCTGCTGCTCCTGGCCTGGAGCTGGTACCAGCTGTGCTTTGGGGGGTACCAGCTGTGCTTTGGGGATACCAGCCAGTGAACAGTGAATCAAAACCATCCACCACGGCACGGAGCTGCAGAAGTTTTCCTGTGCTGCCCAACACACCCAGAGTAAGAACAGCTTGCTATAAACTTGTTATATGAACCTGGAAAAGGACTTAACAAACTTAACAATGTGTTTTAAGATAGTAGTATTTCGTTTTCCAATTAGCTGAAAAAAAATTCTCTGCTGTCCCACACCTTGTGAAACAGCCTGCCTTAAAAGCTCACGCTAATTTTGCACTGGTGTAAATAACAGCAGAGAGTAATAAAAATAAAAAATAATTTTAAAAATTGCTCTTTTCCAGGCTGAAACAGACAAAACTCCATCCTTCCATTTAACAGCCATGACTGTTAGAATGCATTCAAATTACCTCCCCAGCCCAGTAAAGGGCTGCACGGAGCAAGTACTGCTGCTCAGGCTGAAAGTCTTTATCTCTACTAGAGATAACAGATGCTGCTGATAACATCCAGAAGATTAATCAGTGCTGAGCTAGCTATATTTTTTGAATACAGGGTTTGAAGGTTTTAAGCAATTACATCTTAAAAATCCAACTTTCCTTTGTAAGCTACACAGTTACATACTATTGCAACCCGCTCTGAAACTATTAAGCTGAAGGCAAGAAATAGGAAAACATGAGGACTTTTGAATAGTGAGAATTTGCACAGGGAATCAAAGAGGTTTCAAGTTCACTTAGTGCAGATGTTTCTATAATTGAGACACACTAGAAAAATGCATTAATGCACAAATCAGTCTTTCCTACAGTTATCTGAACCATAAAAAAATGTCCATAGCCAGGATATAATTCCCTATTAAATCCTATAGGATACTTTAAAAAAATAACACAGGTTCTTTTTTCCTATTAAACTCTTCAGGACTTTTTCAGTAGGGGAGTCCACAGGGAGCACAAACAAACCTAAAATCTGTTGACCAATTCACCCCATAACCCCTTTTCATACACTTGCCCACAGATACTAAGGATCTGAATTTTAATGAGGCCAGCTAAGTGCAGCTGGTGACCTGAAAGATTTATTACTCCCATTTAAACCAGTAAGACTTCCTTTGGAACAGGCTCGAGCTCCCTTTACTGTATGTGCCCAGCCATCCATCCAGCCTGAGCACAGACCCCTGCATGCAAAGGCAGGAACTTGCACCTACAGATTTGCTGCTGATGCAAAACACACAGCAGCCTCACAGAGGGAGAACATGGAGCCTCACAGGCTTTTGGCTTCTCAAAACTGTAATGGTTGAAGCATTCAAAGGAAAGAAAATGTCTAGGACAGATCCGAGGCAGCCTGACAAGAATGTTTTTTCTGATCTTTCTAAGCATGGCATAATTGTCTACTTTTAGTGTCCAACACATATAAATAGAACTGATGGGTTCTTCTCAGCAATAAAACACAGCTCCCTAAAATCTGCAGGGACCAGCTGTACCCTGCTGTAACATCCTTCAGGAAAGTAGTCTTTGATGGAAGCCTAAACCCCCAGGAGTGACTCCTACCTGCAGTTGCACATCTGTTTGCTCCCCTCAGGCACACAGCCTCCTGCTGTTATGCTAAATTTAAACAAAGATCGCCCAACCTCAAATCCAGCGGTCAATTAAGATTATCAGGTGCTGGTCCCCAAACGTACCTGCTTGTCCAGGAATGCTTCCCTAAAAGAACAGCAAATCCTACTTTTTTTTTTTTTTCTTTCCAGCCAGACTTGCCTTGATTGCCGTGATAGACTAAAATAATTATACAAACAAGGAGGAAATTGTGTATCTCTTTATCTCAGCCCAGCAGGAGGCAGATGGATAAGTATGAATAACAAATTACCTAGCAGTGGTTTCCACTAATCAGCCTCAGGGCCGGGCTGGTTTAGCGTGAAACCATTCCTAGCCATTTTTGACAGTGCTGGTTCAGGCGTTGGGCAGAGGACTCTACCCCCTAATTAAGAACCTGAAAAAAATTGAAAACAGCTGTGAATAATTAGACAATTTAAGTGCTGTTAAGAAGGAATAATTTTTGTAGCCATCGTAATAAATCTTATGCTGTCCGAACCCATACATTTTATGTGAATTTTTTTCCGCTGGTGGGTTAGTGCATTACTCATAAAAGAAACAGTATCCCTTTTGTTTTGATTGGGCCTGCTTAATAACAAAAGAGCATATCCTATAAGTGGAAGTGTGATGACAAAGAGAATAGCCTTTACTTTCCTTAATTTTCAGTCGTTGTGGTTCAGATCCTGTGTCAGATTCCTGGCATATGAGTTTGGTGAAAAAAAAAAGGATTCTTGATTTGCACTGTAAATAATACCTGAACCCAAGATACTTGACGTTTTTTAGATTTCTCTGGAAAAATAAATAGAAAAATACTTAAAAATTCAGCCACTGGCCTATCAGGTTTATGCAGCAGATAAGGTCTTGAAGTATTAGCTAAGATTAGGGAAATCTATTTTTCTCTGAAATTTTCCATCTTCTTTTTCAATCTTCCAACTTGTCTGGAATTTGGTTAAAGTGTTTCACAGAAAGTAATTTACAGATGGGGAGCTTTCATCATGGACTGCCAAACTATTCAGGGCCTGATTCAGCAACCCATAACTAGCTTAATTATAAATTAGTGCTTATTTTGAATAAATAAATTTATATTTAATTATATGTTGTGTACACCTTTTCTGAAGGCAATGTATCTGCTCACTCATTTACTGGCAACACAACTCTTAAGTCATTGTAGGATCCAGGCTTTGCTTGAATTATGGAATTACTTGTAAACAGGATATGGAAGGAACTTGATTATTTAGAAGCACACTTTGGCTTTATTGTTATCTTAGAATAGCCTACATTCCTCTGTCATTTTGGTGGACTTGCATCATGTAATTCCAATCTGAGCACAGATTCTGAACATCCAGTTTTTTGAGGAATCATGAGGTGCTGTTCTGTTTTTCTTACATTTTCAGAGAAAAGAAAACAGAGCTTACTGTGCCAGCCATGTGTTCACAGTTTTTCAAACCAGCCATCAGAAATGACACGGTGAGAAAATTCCTGGTGCAAAGTACTTGGTTCTGCACTCTATGGCCTAGACTTAAGTACAAAGAAAGGAGAAAGGGCATTGTGCAAAGCCTCAGAAAATGAACCTTATGAAGGTGGTGGGAGTGGGAGTAAGAGTTAAGATCTGTTTTCTTCTCAGCTCAGAAGGTGGCAGGCAGCTCTGCCCTTGTCGCACCCCTTCCTGCACTGGGTCCTGGGACAGCCTTTGCTGTTCAGCATCTGCCCACACATGGGATCTGTGGCAGTGGCTCCTGTTCCTGAAGCTCTCCCCATCCTTAACACTATTTAACCAAGGCCCTGGGGGGCATTTCTTCAACTCTGAATTACCCTTTCATGGCTTATGCCCAAGTAGTATGACTTCATCAGGATGTTTCTATGGGATGACTCCTTACTGAGATTTCCATGACCCTGCTTCTGTCCTTACATTAGCATTTGGATATTCTGCATATGGAACCAGTGTCCCCACCGGGTTTGAGTGTGTATGAGGAGATGAAATTTAAATTTCAGATGTTGTATCATCTGACTATATGTAAGAACTATTAATCTGCTTTGTACTAAAATGCATTTTTTGGAAGTTGTTTTGAAAAATACAGGATGCCACAAAAGCAGAGCAACTGTGCTGAACCAGGGCAAATATTTCCATCATTGAAGTTATTTACAGCTTTAAAATTCCTTTAGGAGAAAAAAAGATAAATAGTGATTTAGATTCTAGTAATGCTTTAAAAACAGTAGCACTATAAATACACTAACCTTAATTTTCCACCCTTCACTTTTAATTCACCTACTTGCAAGTGCCTGTATGAATTTTTTTCAAGAACAAAGGTTGAATGTCTTCCCTAGAAAAGAGATGCAGCACTGACAAGGATGGAATTAATAGATTTCCTCTGCATCCAGCAGGAGCAGAGGAAATATCAGCAGAAACACACCTATCTATTCATAGGTGCTTCTCCTCTTTCCTCCCTGACTACTGCTCTCTTTGGAGACCTAGAGACTAAAGAAGATCCCCAGTGGCTTCCTAATTTTGGCCTAGGATGCAGCAGGAGTTTAAGAAGAATTTGATGTTTCAACAATACAGCCTTTGGCAACACTGAGTTCAGGAAGCATTTGGACAACGCTCTCAGGCACATGGTGGGATTCTCGGGATGTCCTGTCCAGGACCAGGAGCTGGACTTGATGATCCTGACAGGTCCCTTCCAACTTGTCATATTCTATGAATCTGTGATAATCAGTTTAGGCAGGAGTCATCAGTCACATCCGTGCTTGGGGCTTGCTGTTAACCCCAGGGATGACTTCTGGATGGGTCAGTGCAAGTCTTTGGGGGCAAACAGCCAGATACAGAGGGAAGCAGATGCAAATTAAAAACAGCCCCTTTGGTTCCTGTTGGCCTTGATGGAGTTGTGGTAGGGAAGGAGTGGTTTTGGTCACCAAAGGAAATGACTGTGTGTCTCCCACCAGCAGCACCTCTTGCCCTCAGCTTCTCGTTCCATAAAATGCAGCTAATAGTTCCTTACCCTGTACATGGCTGCGAGCTTAATCGACTGAGGTTTATAAGGTGCTTTAGGAGCCTTGACTGCAAGTTGCTGCAGACTTGCTAACTACATTATTTCAAAATAAAATAAACACATTTTATACAATCAAAAGGAAAAGGGGGAAAAAAATTCACCACCCCTTTCTCCCCTCCAAGTCAGCTTCTCAGAATTTCTCCAGCATAAGCTACACTGCGCTCCCTGCTCACGGTTTCACAAATAGACATAGCTGGTTGGCCAAGAGATTTTTTTACCCTGGTGTTTATAATTCCAATTGGTGTAAAATTTCCTGATGGTTAACACATCCCGTTACAGACACTTTTGAATGAATGACTCATTCCCAAATAATTGACTAGCTTTGTAATTTGGGAAGTAAAAATCACATTTATGAGTCCCTGGGGGGAAGGCCTATAATGTTGTGCATAAAAAGTAGATAAATCATAAAACCTGATTTTTTTTTCATTTGTAAAAGCTTCCATTAGCCTTTGTGTGCACATTAAAGCAATGCCCTCTAAATATGTGCAGCTGCTTTAAATCACTGGTGCACTTTAAAATCAAGTCTTTTTATATCGTGATGTTAAAATTACATGTTGGTTACTGTAATTCTGTCTTGTTTTTTGTGGGACATCCTTGGATCAGATCTGCTTCTGGGAAAACCTCTCCCTTTGCACTAAGTTTTCTAATCCCTGTAAGCAGAAGCCTAAGCATTTTGCAGCCAGTGGAAATGGTGTTTACCAGGTAAACAAGGAAGACAAACAGAAAGCACCAGTCAGTGCCAGCGCAAATAGGGCCCCATCCTCACTTTGCAGATGCATGAATTTTAGACTGAGGTTTCAAATAAATGCACAATGTGATTCTAATGGGATTTGACAAGGGTATTTGATGGCTGCAAGGCAAATCTATTATTATCTACAGAATATCTAGTTACAAATGTAACCCCCCAAAGGTGGTACCGAAACTACACAGAATTTAAACTCCTGAATGAAATGGCCATGCCACTTGCCTTGCCTCTGCAGTCTAAAAGTCCCATGCACCTTTATGCTAGCAAGGCCTTTTCCCACATTTTCAGAGTACTGTAAATTAGTTTAGTATGCTTGAAAGAACCTGTAATTGTAACTGCTCTTGTTGACACATCAGCTTGATGCCACACAGAGCACGACTGGGACCATATCCTTTGGTTTTGCAGCTACAGTGCATTTCAAGTGCTTGACAGGTCCAGCGCTAAGATGTTCTGAATTAGATTTGAATTACAACCGCTAAATGCCCTTGTCAAAGCTTGTTATGCCTGAAACTAGCCATATACATTTAACTGACTATTCCTATGGAAGATATACTGCTTAAACAAAGACATACTCCAAAGTTTCATACAGAATTGTCAAAATATAATTGAGTTAAAAAAACAACTAAAGCATAAGAAGAGCAATCTTTACTGCCTTTCCCCCCCTTTTCCTTCTTTGAAATAAATCCAAAGGACAATTTAGTGGAGTCTTAATAAAAAATAAAAAGAGTGTTCGCAGTTCCCGCAGAGACATTGAAATTTATACAAACAGCAGATTCACCCATACATTGATCCTCGTGTCAGGAAAGGCCATAGCAGAACTTTAGGATCTTACCCTGTGAAAAACCTTTCCCATCACGTTGCTGGCATCGGAGAGCATCTGGTGCTTCAAGAAGAAAATTAACTAAAGCTAGCAGATTGATGAGAATCAGGATCAACCCTTGAATTCTGGAGGACTCCAAATTCATGCTTCATCAAATAAGGGAAGCACAATATTTATACATCTGGACACGTGCATGGAAGCATATACCTCAATGCCCATATGCAGTGTGTAATGCACATATACAATGTTTATACAATTTAATAGAAACATAATAGAAACTTCCTTCTAACTTGCAGATACAGTTGGGATCACATACTGGTTCTACAAGGCCATGACCATACCTTCTTAGGCTAGAAAATAGCAACCAAAGAGCACAAAGCTGCATTTGACAGTGTTTGAAACTCAGTTGGTGCCATGGGGATGTCAGTAGCTCACAGGGGGCTGCTGGTGTTAAACCCTCGGTGCTGACACGGGCTGTGTGACTGCTGGAGTGCCCTGCTGAGCCTGTGGGATTGCTGGAGTGCCCTGCTGAGGCTGTGTGACTGCTGGGGTGCCCTGCTGAGGCTGTGTGAGTGCTGGGGTGCCCTGCTGAGGCTGTATGACTGCTGGGGTGCCCTGCTCAGGCTGTGGGACTGCTGGGGTGCCCTGCTCAGGCTGTGTGACTGCTGGAGGGCCCTGCTGAGGCTGTGGGACTGCTGGAGGGCCCTGCTCAGGCTGTGTGAGTGCTGGGGTGCCCTGCTGAGGCTGTGGGACTGCTGGGGTGCCCTGCTGAAGCTGTGGGACTGCTGGGGTGCCCTGCTCAGGCTGTGGGACTGCTGGGGTGCCCTGCTCAGGCTGACCTGGCTGCAGGACACAGTGCTGGTTGTGAGCACTGCAATGGGCAAAGACGTGGCCTAAAGCTGAAGGCTGAGAGAAAAGAGCGAGAGCTTCCTGCAGCCAAGCTGACTGCCTCAAACCCTTTCTGAGCACCAAAAGCAGGACAGATTTGCTTAACTTAAACCCACAAAGTCTCAGGCAGCAGAGAAGAGGAGGAGCAACTGTAGAAGACAAGACAACCACAGGCCTGCATGCGTATGTGAGTTAACATCATCAACTTCTCTTCCAAATTCTCCTGCAGGAATGAAACAAAACATCTTGGGAAAATATCTGTTGCTCCATCATAGATAAGAATCACATACTTCTGGGAGTTTTCTAGACTGGAGGGCAGGTCTACTATGATGTGCTCCCAGGTTTGCCTTTGCTGACCTGAGTGCAGACACAGCCCCTGGAGCCCTGGCTTGCTCCTCCTCCCTTTCTTACAATGGGGTCTGTGAGCACACAGCATTTCAGGAGGGCTGAAATTCCCAACAGGGAGCCAGCACATGGCAGAGGCAGATGTTCTGAAGGATCCCATGCCCTTCCAGCCACAGTAGAGTAGATGTATACTCAACACCAGTCCTTTTTTTCCACAATAAGGATAAAGGCCTTTCCTGTGTGTGCCTTGGCCTGTAGGTTGTGGCTCCTCTGGGGAAGAGGCTGTCCATGCCTGGGAAGTGAAGGGAACACCCAGCACAGCGGCGTGCCATTTCGCCCAGGGCCTCTAGAAGGTACTGTAAGACAAACAGAGAATAATCCTGCTTTATGGATAAGGGCCAGACAAAGACCAGGACACTGCTCAGGGCTGTGTTCCCATCTCTGGTGGAGCAGTAGTGCAAACAGACTGGGAACACACTACCAAGATTTCTCCCATCTGAAGCTGCCCTAAACATTACCTCAAAAGATGAATTCTCCAGCAGCAGCAACTACAGAAAGGTTTCTAACTCCATTCCAAGAGCAAAATGTGGCTTGAACTGGTCAAAACCTGCTGACAGCCCTAAGCAGCATGAGAAACCTGTTTCATGATGGCAGTTGGTTATTTTAAAACTGAGCTGAAAGATTAATGGTGAGATTTTCAAAAAATGTAGGCTCTCAATGACAGGAACTGACAATTTGCTCATGCAATTTCCCATCGCTGTGTGTGCAGTAGGGAGGAACGGGTGGGCAAAATGACACACAGCCATTCTGTGCCTACACTTTTTCTGGAAATCCTAGCCCTGAAAAGGCAATAAGCAAATAAGAAAAGCATTTATATGAAAGGCAGAAAGACTTAGGCTGAGAAATACATTGATATTCTTTGTTAATTTTTTTATTCAATTAAAAGGCACATGCTGATTATTTTTAGCAGTGTCCCCCTGATACAATTCAGATGTAAATCACATTTCTGTAGTCAGCTGCTGCTGTTTAAGCAGAAATATTTTGACACTATAATTATAGGGTTGAAACTATGCTTTACATTAGTGTATAAAACACTCATTAAATTAAAATTCCTCCATGAAATCATGAAAATAAACAGTCTGTCTGAACTAGCATCAACAAATTCACAGGATGCTTCTGCGTTTTCTCAGGGCTGGCCTTCAAGTGACTGTGTTACAAGGCCCTTATTTAACCGTGAAGTGTTAAAGGTTCACATTCTTTTGAAGGTCCCATTCTGCTTATTTTTAAAATTATTGCTTTAATTGTTTTTACAACTTGTAAGATTTTAAAGCTATTAAGCCTCAAAGTTGTGGGAAAAATTAAAATTGTGATTATTACAACTTGCATAAGTCTGTGAGATGCCTGTGGAACTGCATTTTTTTCCAAGCTGGATTAAATAAAAGGTGTCCGTGGCACCATATGTGGCATGTCACATTGGTCTAATGTGGCTGAGAAGCAGGATACATAATGTATACACAGCACCTTGAGGGATGGAAAAGAAACCAAAAACTTGGGAGGGTAATGTGTTAGGGGATCCTTCTTATCCTCTCCTTTGCTCCCCACAGTCTCCCTGCCTTTCATTTCTCTTCTGTCCATCATCAACCTGATAGTCCTGAAGACAGCAGGTCCAATTGTCTATGCCCAAAACAGGCAGAAGTTTCTGGCAGGAGGTGCCAGGACAGGAGCATCCCAGTGAGGTTTATCCACACTGCAGGAATGGGAACAAGGGAAACAGTGCCTTAGCCCTGCCCTACTAACAGGGGGATTCATTTACTAGGTCTGTTTTCATTTGCTTTGCTCCCCGAGGATAAGAAGTCAAAAGGAGGGGTTACTGGCCATGGGAAGAGACAGTCTCCTCTGGCCTGAGGGTCTCATTAGAGGGACCCACTGATGGCAACTGCATCAGTCCAGGTTCCTCCACCACCCACCTTGGGCAAAGCTTCCTGGGTGGGACCACTGTCAGGACCCCCGAGCCTCACAGGCATTCCTGAGGATGCTGGAAAACCTGCACATGGTGGCACACTAATCCCTGTAAGCCCTGACTGGGTTTTGTTTGTTTTCTCTTCATCTGTACAGTGTCACTGGGCTCTTCACAGTGCACAGAGAGAGCTGTGGCTGTGCTGGGCTGGGGAGTGAATGCACGGGATCTTCAAGATGCAGATGATGGAATCACAGTGGTCTGAGACATTTTTGCTACATCTATATTCCACTGAAATCCACAATTATGGTTGACTTTTCTTTGATTGAAGATATTCCAGAAAGATGGACTGCAATGGTAATTGCACCATTTTATCTTAAGATATGAATCTGAGACTGATCCCTCTGGTCTTACGAAATTACAGTCAACATGTTATTTTCTCCATTTGTGCATGAAACGTATATGCAACAGTGGTTGCTGCAATGTATATTTAGCCTTAACTTGTCAGAGCCATCAGCTAGAAAATATTCAAACCCTTCAACCATTTTATTAATCGGGATTATGCACAAGAAAGTCTGTTTCAGAGTGTAAGTTTTACTACACGTTGTAATTTAATAGTAAAGCTTTTTTTAATGTTATAGTTGTTTTCTTTCAGCTGCTGCATGGATGATTGTTTTTTCTGTCCGGTATTACTAGCATTATGGTTAGCCCTCCTCTACCACAGGATGACATTTTCCAAACTGGATAGGAATAACCTTCTTTTCAGACCCTAGATATTACAGTCCAGTGAATTAAATTAAAGAAAGTAAAACATTTTACCACTGGAAAACATTAATGTATTATTCTGGCTTCACATTATCATGATACTTGTGGGGTATGTTCAGTGTGATTTTGAGAAATCTCACTAATAACAGCAGAAATTACCCTTTTATTTTTGTTCCAGATCATTCCACAAAATACATTTAGTTCTCAAATTAGATAACTAAAAAATTAATTTTTTTTACTTAATATGTTTATTTGGATGAATTATTGGAACTCTTGGTCTCGGATTTTCAGGTTCTAAACAGAATCTCATGATCATTCCTTTGGATTTTTAAACACTTAATGCAGTTTCGTTGTTGAAAGAGGAAAGAAAGCCCAGAAAGAAGCCCGGAAAAACAATTCTTGGCTAATACAGGCTTCTTCAGAAGAAGGACAAAGAATTTATCAAATCTAATTTTTTATTTCTAGAAAAAGAAAAACAGGTCAAAAATACTTCTAGTAAGTTATTAAAAGTATCCAGCATTAACTTTCTCAAACACATTATTTTTACTGCCTCTGTCTGGATTACCACAGGATAGGTGTTAATGAACCCTTCTGCATGGTTATATTTTGCTTTCTGTTGATATTTTCTGGTGTCTGCTCACCACTCTTTTCTCATAAAAACATCACTGTTAGCAAAGTTCCTCTCTACAACAGCCACAGAAGACAAACAGTTGAACTCAGGACTTGTTTTAAGAAAAATATTTTTCTAGAAATTCTTTGCTGGGACTATCTCTTATTAAAGACATTACATACTTAAAATTTAGTGAGAAGCAAATGATGACACATTGGTCTAAGGGTGAGTGTAACCTCTGAGGGCAGAGTGACTTAAAACAGTACCTAGTGATGGCAGCATAAACAGACATTAGTAAACACTTGCCATGACCAATGCCCAAATAAATCAGATTACTCTGCAGTATATATGTTTACAGAAATACTCATTTTGATGAATTTAAGGTACTTAAGATATTAGCCTTACATTTCAGAGCTGTGTGACTGCCCACTGATGTCACAGAATTTAACTGCCCTGTCTTGCCTCTTTGGGCACAGCTTTTGGAATATTTTTGAGTAACTCCACAAACACAACTCCATAATCTTCATTTTCCAACGGCTATTCCACCTTCCCATTTCCCCCCTGTGACTGGAGCAGCTCTAGGGATACTCAGGAAACACAAAGCTACTTCTGGTTGTAGACCTGTCACTGACCATGAGAACCAAATGTCCAGCCCTGCATCTTTCAAGAAAGGCAGTTTGGCTCCCATTTTGCATTCAGTTTCTGCTTCTTGTTGCTTCCTCTCCCTCAGGAACAACTCCATTTCTCCCACCCTGTGGTAGGGTGGTCCATTTAACAGTGATGATGGAGACATCCGAATTCCTCTGTGTCCAAGATCAACAGCTGACACAGCCATGACTACAGACTTCATCTTCTTGCCCATACCTACCCCAGCTGTGGTAGTTCAGGAGCTTGTGGCTTCCTCAGCTTCCCCATGGCCAGGAAACACCAGGATAGTCCAAACCATTGGGAAATATTAGCTCTTCCCCTACTTTCTACACATCCTTCCACATTTTCTTACATTCTCCAGGAAGAAGCTTGCTCTTCTCTATCTTTTCACATGCAGGGGTTGGAAGAGTAAAGTAGGGACTAGATCCCTGTCCTTATAACACCCCAAAGGATGATTGCTGCTGTGGGGTGGCTGGCTCAGCACCATCAGCTGGCTCTGCTGGCAGCCAACTCAAGGAACACACAGCTCAAGTAGGCAGAATGAGGAGTTATGACCAATGACCTGCTCATCCTCTCAGTAAAGCAGATTTCTGTAGGGATTAGGATTTTACTCCTTTTTAAAGCTGAGGAAGCTGCAGCTTAAGTCCTCCAGTGGTACAGCCATCATCCCAGCTGGAAGGCCTTGGTGGGAGGTAGGAGTGGAGGTGACAGACAGACAATCTTTGGAAAATGTGAATGTATGACATGCACACACTCCCCACCATGGTGACAAAGACTTTGACTGAGAACCAGATCACTGGTAGCAGATTTCAATTTAATGATCACATTCTTCCTGAAAACTGAAGGGCTGCCCCAGGCTCCTCTACTTTAGAGACCTGGGAAATATTTAGGAGGCGAAAGAGGGACTCCTTTTAGTGCCCAGGACTTCTCCTGGACTTGTTCCAGCGTGGCTTGAAGGCCAATTTCCATACAAGTCCTCTGCCTGAGCAAAGTGCAAGAGTCTCCTGCAACATCCAGTGGAGAGCAAAGCTTGAGCCAGAGAGCCAGAGCAGTGTTGTACTGCTTCTCCTCTCTCTTGGCAGCCAGCTGTGAGGCAGGAATAAACAACTCAAGCTTTGGAAACATCCCCTACCTCCACTGTGTCCCCAGGGGGTTGGAAGGCGCTGGTTGCAGGGAAGGTGCTACATGGTAACTCCCGAGCATGAGGGGTAAAACCTCCAGGGCAGCACCCACAAAGGGGCCTCTGGCTGCCCTTCTACCAGCAGGCTTTTGGCAATTAGGTGTTAATGGCCATCTTCACCTCAGCTGACTGTCCAATGATGAGGTTAGAGCATTAACGCTCAGACTGACACAGAAAAATCCAATGGAAACACTCCTTGGCCTTGATGGCAGCTACAAGTCCCTCTCTCCACCACCTCCACCTCCCTCAGCCTCTCACTCTCATGTCCCCAGGCACACTTGCAGCCTCTGATTGCTTTATTGGTTCCAGGGGAAGAACTTTACTTGTTCTTTGTACAGATTCTCTGCCTTCCCCTACCTCTCTCTTTCTTCCCATCCTCAATTCCTGAATATGTGAGTAGTACTACATAAGCAGCACATCAAATGGTTTTGAAGCTTCCTCTGGCAAAACCATAAAATCTGCACTGGTAAAATATATATATATTTCTGTCCCAGATTCCCAATCTGTTTCCTTTAAATCCAATAAAATTTATATCATAGGGCTTAAGGGCAGAGAGCTTCATACAATTGAAACTGATTCAGTAAATGCAAAACATAAAAATAAAGTATTGGCATTCGGTATTCCTATGCTTCAATACTGCTTTGATATTTCTCTATGAAACTTAAACTGGGCTGGGGTTTTATGCATTCTTTTCCCCCCTCTTTTGTTCCCCCACTTTTTCCTTTGAATTTCGTCTCTTTAATCACTGGACCATGGATCAGAAATTCTCACAACTTGTTTGTGGATGGCCAGAGTCTAAAGCAACAGCTTGTTTAGGAGTTATTTCACCATCTGTTCTTGCTTTTTCCATTAGATGGCTGGTTTTACATAGAGATTCATTTTATCGCTCTCTCTGTAGTGCATCATCTTGTTTCATTCACATACTCACACAATTGCTCACTTATCTTCCTGTTTGTGTAAAATACCTATTTGTACAGGGAGTGCACATACTTCAGCAGGCAATTTCCCCACTGACTTTCACCAGGACCATGTGGAACTCATGGGAGCCAGGGCTGGGATTTCCTAAAATTGTATAATAGATCCAAAGTTCTGGTGGCTGAAAGGGGCTGTTATGATTATCTAGTCTGACTTTTGATATAACAAAGGCCATAAAACAACAAAGGCCAAGAAGCAGTTCCTGAGCCAAACAAAAACCCTTTGGCTAAGCTGGAAAATGTTAACAGAGATCTCCAGTTTGGGTAATCCACTACAGCTTTGGAGAAGTTGTTCCAGCAGTCAGAGGTAGCTGGCCTCTTTTTGTGAAGAAAACCTCAGTGCCTTCTAAAGTTTCCCTTTGCAGACACTGATTTGTATTTCCTTTGCACTGATAAAATCAAGACCTATCTGATACACAGAATTTTCTCCCCATAATGGATTCTGGGTGTGCTGGTGGCCCCCAGAGGAGAGAGCAAGCACCCAGGCTATCCTTCTGAGCAGCAGTGAGCTGTTGGAGTTGTTCCTCTTTCATCTGCAACCATGCCCAGTTTCTGTCTGACAAAATAAATAGGTTGCATTGCTTTCAATTTTTGTTATAAAGCAGGTTTTGAAGACCTTATCAGCTCATACATTTCTGAATATTTCTCAGTCATAATCCTGCAACAGACCGGAAAGAAATGGTGTTGCAAAATGCTCTCAATTCTGGCTGAGGAAGCTTTTTCAGCATCAAGGTGAATCACCCATTTCTGCCTGTGCCACAGCAAGGTGTGAGCTCTGCTGTCTGAAATCAATGACATATGACCATGTGCATAGGTCACATACTTCTGATCACTTCACCTGCATAGGAAAATGTTGATTAGACTCCACAGGACATATAAAGTTGATCTCACCCCAGCAGAGAAAGCTGGAATTACTAACCTTTTGAATTTCTTCCCAGCCCTGTTTCCCATGTGTCTAAAATACATTTAATTCACAAGACTGTGTAATTAATGTTTATTTTCCTACCATCTCCTGCATTCAATGAGTTAAACATCTCCCTAAGGCTTCCACAGGCAATTTCAAACAGCCATTTAAAATACTTATATAGATATACTAGAAAAATCTTTTCTTTCCTGGGATTCTATATCAATATGACAATTTCTTGATGTCTTCTCCTTTCAACATTTAATGTGTTATAGTGACACCATTTCCGTAAGTAAAACTACCATAAACTGAGAGGATGACAACTCACAGCCTGAAAAGTGAGAGATTGGAGCCTTGTACTCCTGGGAGGGTGAGTGGAGCTGGACCAAGGCAGGGTCAGCCAGTACTTGTCCCAGCCCTGGACTAAACAAGGGATTAGACATAAAAACCTGAATGTTTTTAGCTCTAGAAAAACTATTTTTAATACAACTGTTTTTCTGTTACTTGGTAAAATGTTCCACCCCAAAAATGGTATTTGTCAATAAGCATTTTCAGAACATCTAGTCTTGAGCTTCTCAAGAAGGTTTCTGTAGGGGGAAGATTTGTGCTGTTCACTGAGGAAAGCAAAAAAAAAAAAATCAGGTAACTTTATCATTCTTTTTCTTGATAATCCCTTTACATTCCTGGTTTATTTAATCTTATGAAATATTCTTGAAGTTACCGAGAACAGCACCAGGACTATGATTTCCTCTCCTGCAGAGGATGTGTGTCACCTTTCTTGTCATACTTGGTGGCTCATGGACTTTTTCAGGGTTTTATCTGATGTACAGTTATTTTCAGAAATTAATTTTTTCATGTACACTGAGACATTTTGCAACGGGGGTCTGAAAGAGACAGAATTCAACTGCAGTATCACAAATTCTGAAGAATCCTTTTAATGGCCAGACAGCTGACCTCTGATTAGGGGAAGGAGCCCTGGAAAATTCAGCCTGTTCTGGGGTGTGGCTGCCATCTGAAGTCATATCATGCCTTTTGCTAGTGCAAATTGCTTAACACATCCAACTCTTTGAAGACAGCAAGAAATCAGTTTGACAAGCATTCATTATTCTGAAATCACATATTAAAGAGAGTAACATTTGCAAAAGCACCACAACTATTAAGGGAGAAGGACTTATATGAGGTATAACCTTACAGTGCAGCGGGTAACAGAAGCATTAATAGGAAAAACCTAAGTGGAAACACTTGACAAAATAAATTAAAGCACAGCTCTCCTCTGAAAAGTGACTAAAAATGGCATCCTAGGGTCCCATGTTTATTATGTGTTACCAAGGCCAGATCAGATTTTCTCAGTGTACAAATAAGGGGCAAAATTCTAGCTGGGTTGAATTCAAGTAGAGCTTTGCAGATTACTTCAATGGGGCCAGGATTTCATCCTAGGAAACTTTTTTTTCCTTTTTGAGAAGTCTGTGGAGACTTGACTTGGAAGATCACAAGACTGGTTGAAACGTGAAACAAAAATCCTAAAAAATTTTAAAATTGTTTACATTTTGTAGGGATGAAAACAGTCCAGTGTTTCATTTCTGTATTTTATAGCTGAACATTTTGCATATCGTGTTTTTTATCAATCTTCTTATCACTGACATGTTTATTGGCATTCTTTTCTGCCAGAAACACAGAATGTGGAAAATGAAAAATTTAAATTATCATGTTGGCATTGATTTTGATACCCTTTTCAGTAAAAATGTCAACAAAAAAAAGAAGCCAAATCATGATGTGAAAAAGTCCATTTGTTTCAAATGACTTTTATCTTGAGAAAAAGTGAAGTTCTGAAAGAGAGAACGGCTTTCCCAAAACTCGGACTCACATTCCCCAGTGGTTTGTGTATGTGGACTGGTTTTTTGGGTGCCTTGGTGACTTCTCTGCAGCCCATGAAGGCTGGTGGCTCCTTGTCCTGAGTGCTGTAAGACATTTTAGAAGCCTGTGGAGAAGGAGAGCCCACTGTGCTTCTCTCCTCTCGGGCACGGATGGGGCTGTGGCTTGGGCTGGGGAAGGAAGTTTGTTTTGCCATTTCCCATGCTGAACTCTGTCTGTGGTTAAAAAGGGCCTCCAGACTCCAGAGCTGTCAATCTGGCACTTTTCACTAGCACTTAAAAACAATTTCAAAATCTATTAAAAAAATGAGACCCCAAACCTGCAGTATGTGAACAGACAACAGCAAGAGCCATATCAAGGGCTTTGATTGCAGGTGAGGCTGGTTGGAAAGAGCCGGTGCCGTGCGGATATTGCGTTTTATTCTTGATAGCACAGGACCTCGCTGGGCTTCTGTCATGTTTAAGCTGTCTGCTTCCATCAAGGAAAAGTCGTACAAGCACAAAACACATGGTCAGCCTCTCAGCCCTGTTTCAAATTTCTGCAACACAATAAATCCGTTTGTTTTTATTTCTTCTTTCTGTAAACATTTCTCCATCTAACATAGTAACTGCTGTTTATACAGCGCAGTAAAAGCACAGGTCAGAGCACGATAAGATTATAGTCTTACTTCAATATGTCCAATCCACAATAAAATAAAACCTTACAAAATATCCAGAGGAACAGTTTGGGGTTCTCTTCATATTAATGTATGTCGTATGGGAGGGTTGTATTGGGGCATAATATTTTCCACAGCTGTCAGGACTTATTTAAAAGGCAATATCCTTTTTCTGGGATTTTATTTAGGTTCTGTTTATACCATATGTAGGATTGTTAATCCCATGATGTATGACTCAGTGGTGTATGATTACTTGAAGGTAATATGTACAAAATGAGCTAAATATTTTGGGATAGATCCTTGGGATTAAACACACTGGGCTCACAACAGAGGGGCAGTGTGATAAGGAGAGGACAGAAAGGTAACTGCAATCTGCTTTTGTGTCATGTGCTTGGCCCAAAGGCAAACAACACCAGTCCTGCTCAAGGGCATTCCTCATTCTCTGTGGCCCCTGTGCTCCCTTCCATAGGGAGGCTCAGATGCTTTGAAAGTCTGGAATCCTTTTCCACAGCTCTCTGTGCTATACCCCTCTGGGAAGGAAGGTACATTTGTCCCCCTGCCCTGGCTCTGTTCCATTCACTGGGACATGCCTGAAGAGGCAGAAATCCTAAAAGGTCAGCTACCTCAGCTTTCATGGGTGAGTTAACCATGCAGGTTGATACAGCATTCTGGGGGCTATTTGACAAGAAACACAAAACATTTAGTGTGTCTTCAGGTTTAGAGAACATGAAAAGTGGCTTCATTTCATGGCAGCATGAATGTCCTGAGATGTGTTTCTGATCAGCTGAGAGTTCTTTGAGGTGGAAAACAGAGGCATACCTAAATCCACTGAGCTAAACTTGTCCCAAGTGCAACTTCTTCAGCCTTACACCAGGAATGCGTTTGGCCTGGTGACTCCACAGGTTCTTATCTTTGCCATTTAATCACATTATTTCCAAATGAATGGAAATGAAAGGACACACTAAAAGGCCATAAAGGATCTGTACTATTAGGTTGCTAATTTTCTCAGTGTGTTTGGTAACCAGCTTGTTTGGTTAGAGAATTTGCAGAGACATCAACTTCAGTACTACCAAACTCTGGGTACCCCTGGAAAAAGATGAAATATGAAGAAATATACACTTGTTGAGGTACCAATAAGCACCAGAGCAACAAGGTGCAACAAGGCCAGAGCCTTGTAAGTATTTAAGAGCCTGGAAAAGAAGACAGACTCCCAAGGGGATTGTTTTACCGTGCCCACATGCCTGACTCCTCCAGGTCATGCAAGGGTGGTTGAGATGGGAAGGAAGAGCTCAGACATCTGAGTAAGATGCCTGGCCAAGAGATTTAGCACCTGAGATCCACCTGGATATCAGTGGTTTTGCCATTTTAATACATAATATAACCCAGCTTTTGAAGGGTATAAAGCAATACAATTCTCTTGAAGGAAACAGGACCTGAAAAGGACTTAGTTGCTGGGAGCATCACCAGGAGATATCAATGTGAAACCTTGAAATCTCTGAGACCTTGGCTCATCCCAGCTCTGCAGTTACCTTGAATGATGCTTTTGAGCTCTGGACATCTCTCTAATCTTACACAGCTGCATAACAACACCAGGAACAGCCTGCACTGCTGTACAGTGTTCAAGGTCTCCTACCAGAAAGCACACTAAGAGAGGTGCCCCACAAAGGCAAGGCTGCTCAGGAGGCTGGGAGGAGGCTCCAGCCCCAGCCATGGACAGGCAATGAAAAAGAGGCAACAGCAAAGAAGGAAGAGAGGGGGTGACCCCCATGGCAGAACAGGCCTGCTTTACTTGAGATTCCAGAGGCACCTGGAGAAATGCCCTGTGTGGGGCTGGAGGGTACAGCCCCCTGCATTGCTGCCTTGGGATGATGCATAGAGCAACATGGGGGCAGAGGGAGAGAAAGCAGCACCCCTGGGAAGGGTCCATGAAATACTGGGAGAGACAGTATGGGTCAGCAAGGGACCAGGACACTGCTGCTTTACCTCAGCATGAGGGAGCTGGGGAGGATGGGGCCTGTTGCAGAGAAAATAGATGGGTTTGAGGTGCTTTCATCACTTCAAGCCAGATTCAGAAGTATTTACGTATCCCTAGGTAGAGATCTGAAACCTGATTAGAGGGAAAGGCTGGAAGGCATTCCATGCAGCACAGCTGTGGTAGGCTGTATTTGTGCATTCCCCAGGTGGAAACTCATGTTCAAACTTTGCTCTTATCATGGAATGAGGTGTTAGTTTGGGTTGGAAGGCACCTTTGAGATCACCTAATTCCAACCTCCCTGCCATGGGCAGGGGCAGTTTCTGCTAGACTAAGTTGCTCCAAGCCCTGTCTGGTCTGGCCTTGGACACTTCCAGGGATGGGACATCCACAGCTTCTCTGGGACAACGTGTGCCAGTGTCTGACCACCCTCACAGTGAAGAATTTCTTCCTAATATCTGATTTAAATCTAGGTTCTTTCACTTTTCTGCAACAATTAATTCTTTTCAAGCTCAAAGAGGCCACATGGGCAGCCTTGGCACCACAGTTGAGGCAGGAACTGAGAGGAGGCTGTGAAGAACAGTGGGGAGAAGTGGGCAGATGTCTAGGACAGTGGAAAGGCTGCTGAAAGTTCTCCCTAGGCTGAGTCAGGTGATCCAGGCAGTGGTGTCACCACCAGACCCCTGCACACACTTACAGGCCGTGTTCCACCAGCAGTGCAAACATCAGCCTTGGTCACAGCTGAGCTGTGACTGCCTTGATGGAAAACAGCCTTTAATGGGATGAGTTTGGTGACTGCAATTTCCCTCCCAACTGTCAGTATGAGACTTAGCAGGGAAATAGCTCCTAAGGAGAGGGGCAGAGCTTTTCTCACACAGGATGTTAAACACAGCAGGATGCCATCTGTAGGTGAGATTCCAGCCAGCACACTTTGTGCTGGCCACTGGCAAACCAGGGGGCATCTGCTGGTTCCTCACACAGCCTCTTCTTCCCTCTTATTCCCACATGTTACCCTGCCTTAAAAAAAAATATAAAGAAGAAAAATGGGGAGTAAAATTATTTTTCTCATGTTGAAGTGTTTGTTGGAAAATTACAGGGAGACAATGTGATTCCAGAGAGGGGGAATAGGCAGTGGGATGAATCTCTCCTGTGCAGGAACAGCAATGAATCCTCACAAAATTGGGACAGTGACTTAAAAATAATCCATGTGTTTCGTTTGCTTAAAAATGCAGGGCAACTGCTGCCTGCTCTCCTGCTTTTCAACCTTGAATAATAAACTTGTTTCCAGTTCCAAAGTTTTCTGTGTCACCATGACATCTAGAAATTTACATTTCTTCATTCAGAAGTTAAGGAATATTGATTGTTCAGGCTTTCTTTTTTTTATCCCTACCAACACAGTGGGGCATTATGCAATATACTAGATATCATAATATTGGGTAGCTTTTGACATTGTGTATCCATTAACATACAGCCACAGCTAGAAAAAAAAAACTGAGAAGTCTTATGTACACTTCACAATCTGACAGACCTATTCCATTTATCATTTCTATGGGCCAAATCCTGAAGATATTTATTAGCTATGGATAAGATTCTTGTTTATTTTTCAGTGCATATAAAAGGCCTTGTCCCAGAGCAGGACCTTCTGCTGGATGCTGTACAAGCCTTCCTTTTAGTTTAGGGAAAAGAACATTTACAGTGTTTTCCAGGCAAACACTGCCTCGCTCTGCCCATGCTCAGAGCAGACTGAATGCAATGAGGTTGTGTTAGCACAGTGTGCTATCTGTCCTAATCTACATTTCAAACAATTAATAGGGCTGCAGCAGCCATAAGTTCTGCTCAGGACAGGCCATAGCAGAGAAAGTTTGTGTTTGTACAGTTTGTGTTTAACAGAGATGTTAAATCACTTCAGCAAATGGACAGAGCCGGCTCAGATATAGGCAAACTCTACTAGTGCCTTGCAGTAGCTGTTATTTTAAGTTGGTGAAAGATGCAGGATTTTCTGCTGCAATTTAATATTTTTTACACATAAAAGAGGCTGAAGATCTTCTGAAGCCATAAATGTGTCTGATGAAAACCATGGAAATTTTGGCTAGCCTTCCTGTAAGCACTGTTTAATGATGAAGGCAAGGCCAGAGTAGTACCTGGTGTAGGTAACTCTTGTGGTTATCTCTTTGGAGTTCCATCACCACCAAAACCACACGGTTTCTACAAAAACCCAGCACTTTCCCATGCCCCATGTTCCCCCTCCCACTGTACTCTGGAGCTGACTGCCCTCTGAAGAGGAACCTGCCTGGAGAGCTGATATTTGGCAGCTGACACTGTGACCAGGTTTTAGGCCCAGTCAGAAGATGCAGTCCCCAGTTTTCTGCAGCACAAAAAGAAAATTAAGCTTCTATGTTGGAATTCTTGAGACAAAGAATTCTATAGTGTGCCTGGTATCCAAGGACAGGGGCTTTCCTCTAATTCTCATTACTTGTGACAAGCTCTGCTTGCATGTAAATAACTCCTGCACACAATAATGCTATTATCCAGTAGTGTCTTTTTCTTGCCTTTCAATATCATTGTCAAGTTTATTTACATGCCCCCTTGCTCTTCAGTTAACACCCTTCCAGACATAGTATTTTCTTGCTCTATAATTATCTAGCCATTGTAAGGCTGAATTGGCAGACATTATATTGTAATTCTGGCACTTTTAGCCTAATTGGGGATAACTACATCAAGAGAAGACAGTCAGTGGCAAATGAGCACTTTTTTACCCTGAAAAATAATAGTTAGCTGCTACTTCAATCATTTTTTTGACAGCTCAACATTTTTATATTTTTTGAATATATATTTCTACAAGGAGAAAGCTATTACCAATACACCATGCAAACATGTCCTGCCCATAAATCTATTTTTTTTTTTTTATTATGGTACAGCTTCACAACTCAAAAGAATGTGGGTGACTTTCTGCATTAATTTCAGTGGGCATGTCTAGCAAGAACTAGAGCCTCTCCACCTGGTGAAGCAGGACCAAGAACTGCTGGACATCCTGTGGGCATGGAACAGCTTAATGGACAAATCAGAGAAATCACTGACTTTTTCTAGGCTCAGGAGAAACATGTGATGGCAGCAATGTGAAAATCTGGGACTGCTGTCCCTGGGATTAAAGAGGTTTTTCTACACTTTGCAAAGCCTTGCATCTCACTCATGACATAAGGGCCTTGGAAGTCAGACAAGTCTTGTGAGATATGAAATATTCAATGCCTTGTGATGACAAGTGTACACTGCTGAGCAGAGGGTAGCAGGGGCCATGTTTTGGGACAGCTTGTTTTGTCCTCTCTTTGTGGGGTTTGGTGTGAGCACAGAGCTCAGTGCTGGGACGTGCCAGTGCAAACATTCTCCATGACCTATCCAGCATCCCAGCCAGCACACATCCCCATGGGCTGTCAGAAGGGACTGCAGATCCTCCAGAAAACTTCTCATGACACCATGAGGCCCATTGGGACGCAAGAGACCTCCTGCTCCTCCAAAGCCTTTCTTCTCACCTCAGGTCAGCTTCAAAATCCCTTTGGTCTGTGGGAACTCAAAGCACTCTCAATGAAACACTCTTCCATTTCACTCTTGTGTTGGTATCTAGTGCAGCACAATAAAATAAATCTTTCATAGGCCTTTAATGTAAGAGTTTCAACGCACACATTTCTACCTTTACTAAATATCTTGCTTATTCCATCTCCAAATTTCTGCTTAATCCATCCATCCAATACACTCTATAGCAAATATTTTGCCCTGTCATCTGCTTGTAAAGAGAGGGTGTCAAATACATGGCCACCTCATTGGACACAGCTAGGGAAATAGTTTAGTCTTCCCAGAGGAGCAATTAGAGAAATCATCCCACCTAGCTGGTCAGCCCAGCCGCACACCTAATCAGCCAGGCTGGAAGCAGGAAACTTGTGATACACGCGGACTGAAGGGGAAGGACATGCAGCACATGCAGCCATACATGGACAATTCATGTTTTTGACTCCTGTGCTCTCAAGGATCCTGCAGTGGGACTCAGTCTGATAGAAGTGGCTCTGAATCCTGGGGAGCTGTTAAAAGGCCTGTGATGGACTCTCCTGGTAACCCCTCCAGGGAAGGCAAACCTGTGAGCTCAGCTGTGGGTTTGTGCATTGTGTCCCTGGTTGATAGAATTGCTATCATGCTTTGAGCAGCAGCACTCCAGCTGCAGCCACAGGCTAGGAGTCTTGCCCACCCAAACAAGAGGAGAGTTATCCACAAAACTTCTTTTGGGCCAGTATTTGTATAATATAGTTCAACAAGCACTGTACCACATTGTATCCCACCACATGACTGCTGCAAACCCTGGGCAAAAAGGATCTGATAACCCAAAGACTGGAGATTCCTCCTTTCCTCATTTTCTTGAAGTTTCTTTTTGCCCTACTTAGATTTTTGCTGCATGTCAAAAACCCCCAAATTCTCCAAACCAATAATTGTCTGTTGTGACAATACTCCAACTCAATAACAACTCTGGAATTTAATTAAAATCTCTTATTGCAGTCCTTCTGTGTACAGGTTAGTAATCCTTGAACTTTTCATGAACTTTTCCTAAGAGCCAGGCACTTTGGCAGAGGAAAGAATGGAGATGAGTAAACTTGAGAAGTGCATTGGCATCACTGCTCTTGCTGTGTCTTCAGTTCTTGCAAGGGAGACAAGAAAAGGAGCTTGACCAATATTAACAGACAACACTCATTTTTACTGTGTCCTGTGGTGGCAGGGCAGGAATTTTTTCTTGTCTTTTTTATTTAGTACTGGGGTTTTAATGGGCTTTCTTATTTTTCTTCTTCATCTCCATAGGGAAGAATATTTCTTTTCCTTTCCATTTTATTTCCATTTGCCTCACCAAAGGAACTCTTCATAGAAAAAAGAGGAAACTACAACAGAACTGTTCATCCTAATGTGTTTTTAGCATGGTTCCACGTTTATAGATGAGACTTAGCTGTGCTTCTCTTATGGGCTTATAATTAAGTCAAAGTGTAAAGTCCCACCATACCCAATAGAAACCTTTGGCTTGGAAGTGTGACTGGAGGCATCGAGGGAAACAAGGAATTCAATAGAACAAGGTAGTCAGTGCACTAATTAGTGTCCAACATCTGCATCAGAATTCTGAAAAATGTGATTTTGAGCCTGCTCCTGAAAGGGCCTGAACTGTTCTTTCCTCTGTGCTCAGCCACGTGTACCTGTGCCTTGCTGTGCTCCCAGCAGGACTCAAGGAGCTGAGGCCATTGGATGAGGGAACTGACCTGACTGACCTAAGGAAACACAAAGCAAAAGGACAGGAAAATCCAGTACAACCAGTACGTCTCTAGGATGATGAGGAGGCAACAGCTGACTGTAAAACTACACCCAGGTATATGGAAAATAACATTTAAAACATCTGATCTATAATTATTTAATGCTGTGCATCAGCAGAATATCCTGCTAGCATAGAATAAATTCACTCCAGAATTCTCCTGCCTCAGCTCACCAGAAAAATTGTATGTTTAAGTTCTCAAACTCAAACACAGACAAGTTTCTTTGAAGAGTGAAGTCTGCTTGGAACTCATAAAAATTGTTCTTGCATTATGGGTTTTAATATTTATTTTAACTTTCTGAAGAACTGAAGAAAAGGCTCATTTATCAGTGACACATTTCAGCAGGAGAAATTTGCTTCTGTAGGGGTGCCTGTCAGCTGCTCTTAGGCGGAGAATGGCAGCAGGTTTCCCTATTGTCAAAGTTTGTGCTTCTGGTACAAACTTTGCCTATTTGTACCAGAGGTCTCAGTTAGGTCAGGGTACCCTGCTTGCTGAAACAGGCTGCAATGAGGTTTCCAAGCTGACACTACTAAAATGCTGTAGCAGAAAGAAAAACTGTGACTTGTGAACTGAAATGAGGCTTTTAATAACTGCAGAAGCAAAATAATACATCCTATTCATCAGCGATGTTCAGAAGGGTCACAGTGTAAAACACATCTCAGAATCATTGATTAGACATCTGCCAGAGAAAGGCAAACAAACCTCAAAGGAGAAGACATTTTTCAATCAGTAGTGCTCAAAACACTGCCCATGGAAGCTGTTCCATTACAAACAGCTCTGTTTCCTCTGCTGAAGGTATAGTGGAAACATCTCATTTTTATTTAGCTGATCAGACAACCATTTCTTTGCAAAGTGGAGTGTGCTATAAAACATGCGGAATGAGGTCTTTAAGAAGTTATACATTTTCTGGGACAGTTTTTAATTTTAGACGTCTGAGTCTTATTACTGTCCAGTCAGAGCTTGCTGGCACTTGGGGAGTGCCAGCTTCCTCAGTGTTTGAAGTGACAACTACATGAACTGTGACATTTTAAAAGCATGATGTCTGCTAGGCATTTCTCAAAAGTTGTATGTGTTTGTTAAGCCCATAAATCTTCATGTCCACTTGCTGCATTACAGTTTTAAATTCAGATTCCAACTTTTGCTTCTTTTTGCCAAAAAAAATGTATATGCCAGTGTTTAATATTTCACTGCAAATTTATTAAAACTGGGAGAACTCATGCAGAGTAAGACTCTGAGAGAGAGGGTGTGTCTATACTGCAGCCTGGAGGTGTGATGTGACTTGAGCAAGCACCAGGAGTAGCTGTCATCTGGCCTGCTGGGTACTGATAACAGTGCAGTGATGGCAGCAGAAGGCTGAGGAGCCCATGGAGATCTGGTGTGCACCTTCCCATCCTTTACAAGAGCTCTGAGGCTGCTGGCTTCAAGTTGGGTTGGAGAGTTTTCATGAGCTGCAATCCTCTTTGTGTTTCTGCATGTGGACAGACAAAAGCAAAAGGAGACCATATTAGAACTTTTAATATACTGTATTAGCACTTTGAACTTCTTTACTGTGCAGTGACCACACACTGGAACAGAATATCCAGAGAGGCTGTGGAGTCTCCCTCACTGGAGGTGTTCAAGAACTCTCTGGAAGCATTCTGTGATTCTGTGCCTCTTGCTGAGCCCATCTGACTAGAGGAGATTCAGCTCTTCTGAAGAGGAGAGTAAGGGAGCAGGAGAGGCTCTGGGATGCCTCAGGACCTGCTGGGTGAAAAGCTGTGAGGAGGCAGGAAGAAGAAGGTATAAGAAATGCCCATGGGGCCATAATATCTCATGTGTAGATGGTTCCCTCTACTCCATGCTATGGGGCTGGGCCAGGCAAGCTGAGAACAACCAAGGGGAGGCACCTTCTTACCCAGAAGGTGAGACAACATGGGATGACACTGCTACAGCATGTAGTGATGGCCAAAATATAGAAAGGATTCAAGAAGGAATAACATTTTTTAAAAGTTTGTATTAATCCCTGTGGTGGGGACATAACCTGAAGCTCCACTAGGAATCCACAAGGCATGAAGCCCCATGACTGGATGGTTTGCCAGGAAGGATAACTCTTCACTAACTCCATGGCTTATGTTCTTTCCCCAGACACCTACAGAGAGCTGCAAAGGTCCCTCCTGGCAGGGCAGCCTCCCAGTCCGATCTGTTCTGACAGCTGCATGTAGCTCACCCCCCAAACAGACTGGCTTCCTCCATATATATGTGTTCATTTCTAGTGAACAACTTGCCAGTGAGACAAAGTGGCAATGAACCATTTGTATAATGACAATCTAGAAGAGTCACAGATCTGGGACACAATAAGACATTGTTTTTTACATTGTTTGAACAAGCAGAGCACAGAAAGAACCAGAGTGAGTGCTGCTCTAATAGCTCCAGAGTACATCTGCAATACTGTATATTTAATAGGAAATGTGCTTGACAGAGTGGATCAGACCAGTGGTCTACTGTCTTCATCAGTAGTTATTCCCAGAGAGTTCACAGGAATGTGAGAGATATCCCACAACAGACCACTAGAAAATAATCTATTCGTAAGAAAACCATCTCCTTAACTCACTTTGTTTAATGATGTCCTCCCTACTTTGAAGGCTGATACCTTTTCCACTTTGAACCTCTTATTATTCATATAAATTCCAAACCCTGCAGAGCGGTTGGCCTCAGTAATACTTCCTGGCAGAAAGTTCCACAGGTTAATTATGTGCTAATTATTTCCCATGTTCCCTTTAAAATACCTGCATCCAAGTCAAAGAAAATGCTCACCTCCCTTTGGTTTCAGTGGACTCAGGGGCTCTCGGCCTTGGCAGCTGGGGGTGGCACTGACAAGGTGGTAAGGCATCCAGCTATACATGCAGCTTACATTAAATGGAGCATACTCCAGCTGCCCTCATTTTTGATAGAGATCTGAGCGCTGCAGAGATTTAAGGTTCCCCACAGTGATCCATCACGGCTCTGGACACAAGCAGAGCTGCATTCTGGGATGTGCAGCTCCCCGTGGAGCATTTTTCCACTCCAACAAAGAAGTTATTGTGTGTGTCTGTGTGTGTGTGTGTGTGTGTGTGTGTGGGGTGAACAGGGAGCAGGGAGCAAGGCACAGCACACTGACTGTTACCTGCAGATGTATTGACTAAATTGCTTCTGTCCCATCCTCAAGGCAAATTGTTAAATGCTTGCTTGTGTCTGACATGAGGATGCTGAGCTGGTGCTTTGATTGGTGCCTTCGTGCAGGTCCAGTTTCACACCACAGCTATTCTGACCCACTGTCAACCTGAAAGAGATGGCCCAGCTCTCCCTCACTGGTCCACTGCCAACCATCTCCAATGAGTTCCTTGTGCTGGGACCACAGGATCACTCCTGTAGTGACACATCAGCTCACTGAGTAACCGGAGCAGCAGGGCAGCAGCTGCTCCTGGTGGCACTGCCATGGCTGGTGTGATGGGACATACGCTGGGAGCACAGAGCCACAGGTCTCACAGAAACTCACAGCCAGGGGCACGGGAGATCAGTGTCAGCTCCTGAAATTTTTATGCAGTAGGTCAGATGAGGAACCTGATCCAGCTTAAAGCTAACATGACCTTAAAACAGAAAAATACCTTAAGACAGGCTGAATGAGAACAGTTTCCTTGCCCAGCTCAGTGTGCAGGGGCAGGAACACAGTGCTGGGAGGGCAGGAAAGCAAGGTTGGATGTCAGCCTACACAGTGATTAGATTACAGGGATTGAAAAATGATAATCTTTTTCACCTTTTAGTCCTTTCATTTGGGAAAGTTTAAACATGCTACCGACAGAGCCAGCAGCCTTGGGCTTGCACAGCATGTTGTGCACAGATGCTGGCCCCTCAGTGAGGCTGAGGGTCCCAGCACAGGCTGCACTGATCCCTCCACAGCACAGGGGCAGGATGTGAACGGGAACATGAGATCCAGCAGGAGTCCAGATAAGGGGAGCCTTGCAAAGAAAAGGAAAACAAGCAGTGCAAGAGAGTTTAGGGACATGAAATCAGAAGAGAACGAGGTGAGCAAGAAGCAGATTTGCTTTCCAGGGTACTCAAGCTTTATCACAAGAGCTCTGAAACATCATATGCTCACTGGTTCTCTCCCTCTGGGGACAGTAGCTGCTCAGACATGGTGGGAGGTGACATCTGATAGCCTGGAACCTCTCACCCAGGTCTGAGAGACCAGACCAACACAATGGCCCTGCTAGACAGGATGGGCATTTTTTGCAGACCGGAACACCAAAGCTATTATTACTGTGCTTAATGTCACCAGAGTTTCAGTCTTATCTTAATGGATAGGCTGGCCCTATTTTTAGAATCAGTCAAGAATCTAAGATCAGCTCACAAACCAGTTTCCTCCAACACCCAGGTTACATTGCTTCAACTTTGAGGAAAGAGAATAAACCCAGAGACTGAAATTTCAAAATAGAAACACATGAACAGGGATATTTTAGGATATAATTTTCACAGGCCATGGAGTGCTTGATGGATGTGTCTGATGTGTGTCAGAACTGCTGGCTCCTGATCCAGTAGCCATTTCTTTCCATATTTCCAGAGGCAGAATATTTTTTCCACAATCTTAGTGATACATTAAGGATGGCAGCAAAGGGACAAGAACCATTGGCTCTGCACCTATTGGAGCTTTCCTAGGGAATGGTGCAATGACGAATTTACCCATTCCAGCCTTAAAGACAAAGTCTGAAAACCCAGGCTTCATTCTTTCCCTCTGTAAATGTTGGGTTTTCCTAGCAAGCCAAAAATCATAGCACCTAAATACTTGGGAGAGAACAGTCATCAAGAACAGTATAAGCACTTTTGCTACACCTTGGCATTAGCAGTGACTGCACTGTTTTCTTTAGAAGCTTCCGAGTGGCAGGAAAGTGGATATAAAAAAAGAAGAAATAGTTAGAAATTGTACAATATTCAAGCAGACTGTAATAATGTTAAATACCATTTTAAAGCCCCTAAACTACTTTAAAAACAACAAAAAAGGGACTGATTTACAATCTGCTTCACAGCTGAAGGGTGGAGTCCAGTAGGAATATTTGCCTTTGGATATGCTATTAAAATAACAAACGTATATTAATCCAGTCTTGAACCTAACTGCCAACATTTTGAGTGTATCCGTCTGTTAACAGTACAGCAGAACAGTCAAAACAGACTTTATTTTAAAAAGGAATAAAAAGATGAAGGCACCACTAAGACAGAAGTCAGTTATTCATTATAATACTTTTTGCAGCAGTGCCTCACTTCAGAAGCTGGAGAGCTGGTGGTTTCCTTTGCTTTGTCGTCAGATGTTTGACTTGCAAGTCATAGGAGAACAAGTCATGTGCACACCCTCTTACAGTGTGTGTGCGTAAATGAGTATATATACAGGTATATATGAACTAAAGATTGCATTAGTAAACTTTTTACTTGAGGAAGAGATATGAGGTATAGACACAAGTCCCAATGCACAGAGGAAATCATATTTTGATCATGGTTCGTGGGCACCATGATAGAATTTGGCCACCAATCATGAACTCTCTTGTGACCAGCTTATCACAATGTCAGCAGCTCATGGGAATGAAGGAAGAGAGCACGCTTGCTTCTTTGAACTACCTTCAAAGCCATGAAGCAGAGCAAACACGCTTGAATTGAAGTGTTACATGGTGGGGCACAATGATGACTGGCAAGCAAAAGGGGGAAGAGCTGCCTAACACCTGCAGCTCCCACATTTCACTGCCCTGTAGGAAGAGATGAACTGCTAGAGCAAAGTGAGTGACTGTGAGAGACAGAGCAGCTCAGTGACTCTCTGCAAAGCTCAGCTGATCAGCTCATGGTGCTAACAGCCTTGCTCAAAATTGCTAACAGATTGCAATGATTCACACCACCCAGAGTACTGGCAGTGAGCTGAGATGTCTCTTATGGAAACCATTACAGAGCAAACCACTGGGCCCTATCTTGTCTGCCTAAACGAACAGAGCTTGACTGAGTCAGCAGAGGTTCCCCTTTTAACATGAGCAAAGAATGTGGCCCCCCTGCTTCAAGCCCCCAAAACTGTCACCTTTAAGGTCTAAGTGATCAAGATTTCCTCTATACCTCCCCAACAATTCTTTCACCAAGTTCCCCAAACAGGAGACCAAAATAAATTGAAATATTCCAGCCCATACTTCAACAAAAATTAAATAATAAAAAAGACAGACTTACAGCAAGAGAACAGGTTGTGCTTGATTCTTGGTTCCAAACTCTTCCTCAGTGAGAAGTTTGATTTTTGTCTGTTTCACATGCAGTTGTAGACAACGTGGTGGAGACACAGGCCTGCCCCAGCACCAGTACCTGGCAGATGACACAAGGCACATGACAGGAGGAAAACACCTTTCTGTATGTGCTGGGATCTTGAAGGACCAAGCTGCTTATTGCCCTCACACTGCCAGTAGTTTGTGACTAAATAATAACATCCAACGATGTCAGTAATATCTTTTCACTATAGGGATTACTCTAAAAATGTGGGAAGAAACTTCTCCTTCACCACATAACTTTGAACACAAAAAGCAGAAGTCTAAGGGCATAAGCACAGGCAATTCTAAAATAAAACAATTTATTATAACAAATACACATCTGTCCCAAAAGTACTTGTTGAGCATCCCTCATTGTTCATGGCAGAATAGGAACATTTTGGGTTGAAGTGCTGTCACCATTCTTTTGTTTTACTTCACTGTACAGAAAAGCAGCCCTCCTCCTCAGCACCATTCTCCAGTTAGCTTTCTTCTGGCACATCCATGTCAAATTCAGGATGACACTGACACCTATCTGGGTCAGTCAGCTCCAAAATGACAGCTCTCACTTTAATGACAAAAGTTTATAATTATGTGGTAATTATCTGTGACTTGGGCTTCTGGGTACCATCCTTACGTAAAGCAAAAGAAAATGCTGGTGAGCTCCTGAGCACATTGAAGCCGTGGGGTCTGATGGATTGATGGGCTGAGGCCAAGAGCAGAGGTTCAAGGCCAATTGCTGCATTTGGCCACAACAGCCCCAGGCAGTGCCACAGGCTAGGACAGAGTGGCTGCAAAGCTGCCTGGTGCAAAAGGAGCTGGGGGTGCCCTCTGACAGCAGCTGAACATGAGCCAGCTGTGCCCAGGGGGCCAAGAAGGCCAATGCCATCCTGGCCTGTGCCAGCCATGGTGTGGCCAGCAGGAGCAGGGCACGGATTGTCCCCCTGTACTCAGCACTGGTGAGGCCACACCTCAAATGCTGTGCTCAGTTCTGGGCCCTCAGGACAAGAAACACATTGAGGGGCTGGAGCATTGAGGGCAACAGAGCTGGAGAAAGGTCCAGAACACAAATCCTTCGAGGATCAGCTGAGGGAGCTGGGGGTGTTTAGCTTGGAGGAAAGGAGGCTCCGAAAGGACCCTGCTGCTTTCTACAACCACATGAAAAGAGCTTCTAGCCAGATGGGGATTGGTGCCTTTTCTCAGACAAGAAGTGATAGGACAAGAGGACATAGCCTCAAACCATAGGAGGTTTTAATATCAGGAAGAAATTGTTCTCTGAAGGAGTTGTGTATTAGGCTGCCCAGGAAGTGGTGGAATCACCATCCCTAGAGGCATTCAAGAAATGACTGGACATGGCACTTAGTGCTGTGGTCTGGTTGACAGGGAGGTGATCAGTCCAAGATTGAACTTCATGATCTTGGAGGTCTTTTCCAACTTAAATAACGTTGTGATTCTGTGACCTTTAGTATCAAAGAATCAGGATTTCAATCCATACTCTTGCTCAGTCTACAAACTGGGCTGGGCAAATTACTTAATAAACCATTTAACAATTTATTGCTTTTGCCAGAGTTACTTATTTTCCCCTGCCTTTGTTTTCTCCTCTGATAGAACACTCAGAGCTTTATAAGCCATAAATAGCAAGTTTTGAAAGCATTTAGAGATCTTGAGATAACAGCACTCTACAGGTGCATGGTGTATTTATTCTTAACACTACGGGCCAGTAGTCCTCAGCCTAGGAGCTGCAAAGCCACAGCTTATAGAATTGGGTTGCAAGTTCATTGGAAATAAAATGGCTCACAAGCAGAAACCTTGACATGAACCTAGAAGTGGTATTTGGGAATGAGGTCAGGAACCTGGTGGTGAAATCAGAAGAAATGTCCATCAGTTTTGCTAGTTCCAGAAGAGCTTAAAATACCAGGCTTTGTGCTGATAAATGTTTCCACTCAAGGCTACAATGCAAAGTCCCACAGATGTGCTTTTCTGTTGAGCCCTCCCTCAAGAACAGCAACAGAAAGTTCTGCCTATGCCAGCGATCTACTCAATTAGATTTTACTTCAATATGTGTTAAGAGATTGGAACAAGATTTTAAACAAATGTTTACCCCCAAAAAGAGCCTTAACAGACTCAAACCTGTATTTCCCATGTGTATACATCATCCAAATAATAATAATAAAAAGTCTCTGGGACATACTGTGAATATCAGTTTGGCTACCAGCTTTACTGCATGGAAAGCTTCCCAGCAGGTGGTTGTAATCCTTCTGGAGAGGAACAGGGCTGGATCAGCAGCGCCTTGGGGTGTTAGGTGCCTGTCTCTTATTGGATTTACACTGTGATAATCTAAGCACAAAACCATTGCTTCTTGGGTTACTTCATTAAAAAGCTGACATTTTTGGTTCATGAAGCCATGTCTAATCTAAGTACTTGGTTTGCATTTGGTTTATCATTGGCAAACAACTGCTGTCTTCAGCTTTTACAAAGCTTACTGGTTTTCCCTGGGCGTTAGACTCTCTATTTGTCCTAAAAGCATATTTCATTTTCCAGAAACATTATGCCCTGGAAAACATTTTTCATAGGGCAATAATAAATAAATAAATAAATCTCCCTCTCCAAAGGGTTTTCATTTGTCACATATAATTTATGCCCACATAAGATTCGTTCCTTAAAATAAATACTGAAACCTCAGAGAGTGCCCTTGTTCAGGTCTGCAAAGGGAAAAAGTGCGGTGCAAATGGGAGTGGTGGCTCAGAGCAGCCTGAGCCCCAGTGGTACCCTCAGAGAGCAGAGCAGCAGAGCAGGGTTTTTACTGGCCTCTGTTGTGTCTGTTGAACTGTTGCTCCGTCTTTAGTGAAATCTCAAGCAACAGGAATCCTCTATTAAAACCACCTGCACAGCTTTGTCAGCCGAGCTCCGTGCTGTCAAGTGACTTAGCTTCTTAAGCCAATACAAGTCATTAAGAAGAAGGTGAATTAGAGATTTAGACGTTGCCGATAGTAACTATCTCTGATCAATTGATATCTTCCTCTGATAGAGCGGCGCTCCCCGGCCGCCCCCTCCCCTGCCTCATCCACAGAGCCCGACCCCTGGATCTAATTAGGGCTGAGGAACACCAGGCCCTCGTCAGCGCTGAAAGGCCATCAGTAGGCCTATCCATTAATAACTCTCCTGTGCGCTGTACATTGTAATTGTCAGACTGCAATTTACAGTAATCCTCCAATGCAAAAACTTAAATAGCTGCAGCTGATTTGAAATTCATACAACCAGTTGAAAGAGAGAAAAACAAGATGCACGGGTTAAAAGGCCAAATTGTGCAAGTGTGTGCGCTGAGTGACAGACATTTTAGTACTAGCCTGGGACCATATTTTAAAAGGTCACTGAAAACTTTTGGCTTGGGCCCTCTGACAAACAATGAACTTTCCATATATTTATTTGCCATCTCTTTGTTTTTACAGCAAGCAGAATAAATGAGTTAAATGACGTTGTGCGGGTCTGCACATTGTCAGCACAGGTTATAAGTCATTATTAAACTCCATCAAATCAGACCAAACCCGGTCTAGGCAATGAGACTAAAAGTTATTTGCATTCCTTCTGTCATAAAAAATCATATCCCCTTACCCAAGACTTTCGTTTCTTTATTAAATGCAGCCACAAGAGTATTTCAGGTCTGGCAATGTGAGCTCAGGAAAACCTACTCTGTATAACTCAGTGTAACAGCTTAGAACCGATTCCACTAAAATGTCCCAGTTGAGTGTATCTGGGCACTCAATCAAGACACACATATTACTTTTAAATAAGATTAGCCTTTATATTTTGCTGCTTAAGTTAAAACTTTTCATGTCATTCTCTCATTTTATGTAAACTCCAACATAATTCTGTTTTAGAGAATACTTCAAACAAATTAAAATCCTCAACTTGAATGTGTCTAGCAAAACTCACCTAATGGCATATCAAGCTGTTTGGTGACACTAAAACAATTTTAAATAAGATGAATTTTCCCTGCGTTGCCCTGGCTTTGTAATTACTGCTGCTGAACAGCAGACGCCTTTGGTTACAATGGCAAAAGCAGCGGCTTGTGCTCTGAAACTTATTTGACAAATAACTTACAAGTGACCTGCAACATCTGTTTAAAAAATCGTCCTTTCGTATCTGCCTCAAGTCGAGTTCAGCATCAATTATGAAATGCAAACATATCATCTGGGGCCAAGGGCAGCTTTTACACATACACAAGGCTCGGTGTGGGGAGGGGGCAGGCTGCAGGCGCCTTCATACACCATTCAGGGGAAAGAAAATGTGCGAGTGAGACTCCATCCCAGCTACCAACTTGCAGCATCACCATCCCAGCTACCAGCTTGCAGCATCACGCCAGTGAGACCCAGTGGTGCTCAGCCATGGGCCTGATGCTGTGGTGCTCAGCTCCTGGCACTCAGGAGGGCATGAGCCCTGGTGGGGTGGGACTTGGAGAGCTGGGCAGTGATGACCAAGGACTTTCAGCCCCCCTGGACATCAGCTGGAGCAGCAGGAGCACAGAACCTCCGACACCCAGCCATGAGCTCGGCTCTCTGGAAGGTGCCAGCAATGGCCATGGAGGTGTGGGAGTCACATCCACCCCTCTGGAGCTGAAACACTGACTTAGCAAGCAAAGGACTCCACACTCCAAAGAACACCAGCAAAAGGCATTCATAAAACTAATGACAGCCTGGTTTACACTCACAAAATCCTACAGTGATGGAGGTGATGCTCTTCAGCCTCTAAAGCTCTCCTCAACCCTGCCTCTCCATAGTTTAATACTGTGCTGCTTGGCATAACATCAGCTCAGGCTGAGATTTAGGTCATGGTACAAAAGCAGAGGGGAGAGTGAAATAAAGCTTCTCTCTTCTTCAGAGATTGGAAAAATTTTTCAAGTTCTTATAAGCCTTTTTATGTGGAAGTCAGTAAAAAATAAAAATAAGAAATTCTGACTGTATGTAATCCCAAATTACATTATTTTGGATCTGATTTAAAAGCTATACTACGAGGTTTGATCCAAGTAACATGTGCAGTACAGATATCCCTTCACATCAATAAATATAAATAGTTTAACTATTGAATATAAACTTTTAGAGAACTATTTCATTATTGCAATCCAAATAGTCTGCTTCTAACTTATGTGAAAGCACATGTAAAATACAGGTTGAACAACACTGAAAATATTGATTTCTGCAGCTTTAAAAGATATTTGCTTGTAAGAGATCAAAGGCAGATCTAAAAGCTTACTTGTGCAGGTCTCTTTTCCTCTCTGCTGCCTTTTTCATTTACTTTCTTATACAAGAACTTAATCAGCCACCAAGCTCAACCATCAAGTGATAACATTTCTGCAGCTAATTGTAGCATATTGGAGTCTAGTAAGGAATATTATTAAACTGTCCTATAACTCACGTTTTGTGTGAAAAACTGGGACTTGAAAAACACCTGCCCAAACAATTCATAAACACACAGCACAGCAAATACCTATGGTAATTCACTGGATTTACAACCGTCATATTATATTAAACATACAGTATCAAAATTTATCACCTATTACACAGATTCCTGTTTTAATAATATCTTGTTCTTGTACAATTGCACCTTCTCTCCCAAAGGGTCCCAAAGCACTTTAAAATCATGCATACAGGAATTGCTTCATTCGCTGTGGAAATACAGCTGCCCCTGGGGTGGAGCGGGGTTAGGGGAGCAGAGGAATTGTGCACATTGTGCTCAGTCACTATAAACACTGATACACAGAGATGATGGCTGGGGATGGGGAGCACAGAAAATCATACTCAGGTCTCAGGAGCATCGTATAAAAGGCACGATCACAATTGCAGGTGAGGTAGGTGCACAGGCAGCTGTGGCAGGGCTCAGCACAGTTTGGGGCATTCTTGCCCTAGCCATCCCTGGGGGAAGTCCTACCATCACTGTGAGCAATCCTGCCATCACTGTGAGCAATCCTGCCATCACTGTGAGCAATCCCACCTTCACTGTGAGCAATCCCGCCATCACTGTGAGCAATCCCAGCATCTCTGTTGAGCAATCCTGCCATCCCTGTGAGCAATCCCGCCATCACTGTGAGCAATCCTGCCATCCCTGTGAGCAATCCTGCCATCACTGTGAGCAATCCCGCCATCACTGCAGGGCCAGCCCTCAGCTCCAGCCCTCAGGCAGTGGGCCATGGACAGGGATACAGGGATGAGCTCCCCATGGTGCAGCTCTGGCTGGTGAGGGGGTTGAGCTGAAAGTTTGAAGGCTCTGTCTCCAGGATCACCACCTGCAGTGCCCAGATCCCCCAGAGATAACCCCAGCTGTGTTTCTAGGAAACCACAGGAAAATGGGAGCGTGCTGATAGATATCTCTGTGGTGGGCAATGGGATGAAATTGTACAAAAATAATGCAATATTAGAAGAGATCAGGAAATGCATGAATGTTTGCTGGGCTGTTTACTCAGTTAGAAGTTGCCTGTCAAAGACTGCTGCTACCTACACCACGGAAAAATGTTTGTGCTCCTCAGCTGGCTCCAACTGCAGCTTCATCTCCTTCATACCTACCATAATTGCCAAAGTAGTCTCTTGTACCTTCATGTCAGCCCCAAATCTCTCCAGCTCCTTCTCATTCAGGACCTTCTCTAACCCTCTTCAATCCAGGCAAGGAATCAACTTCCGAATCATTAGATTTAGCTCTACAAGGAAATCAAGTGAGAAGCTTAAAACTGGCTTAAAACTGAAAATCACTACCAATGGATTTACTCCAGTCTACTATATTAGTCTGGTTCTGCCTGTTTCCACCACTGCCCAGCTCTTCCCCACAATGCTCACCCCTTTCTGGGGGTGTTATTTATCTGCTGGGTTGCCCAGGTCTGTTTCTTTTCCTCTGTATATTTGAAGTGTCTCTGAATCTTGGCGTTTCTTCCAGCATATTTTCAGTCTGCACCTTTCCCTATTTGTTGATACATTTCAGGTGTTTATGCATGTTCCCCATCACTCCTTGCCTCAGTGATTGCAGTTTCTGGGATTTCCTGACACACATCAACACAGTATCCTATAGAAAAAGCAGCTGCTGTATATCTAGCATGGACTATGTACTCACATCTAGTTTAGTACAGTGTGCCAGAAGGCTCTGCTGTGATTTATTCAGCTGCTGCATTAAGTAACCCTTCACCTTAGCTAACCTGCCAATAAACCAACATCACTTTACAAGAAACCTTCCACAGAGGTTGCTGTATGGTTATTTTACACTAAATTGAACAGCTTGCAATTAAATGTTGAGGAAAATAAGGATTTCCTTCTCAATGTGCATGCACAAGGATGTGTGTTTGATTCAGCCCTGCAAGGTGGATGGGAAAGGTCTCATTGCCTTTCTCTGCCTTGTTGTACCTTCTGAGAAGAGGGGAATTCTTTGGGAATTCAGCCCTCTGTGACAGGCAGTATATTCAGTGCTCTGTGCAGGAACTCGCCTACTGACAGATTCCACAGAAAGAGCAACATTTAAAATCCAACAAAGGCATTTGGTCCAGAAAAAGATGGTTACTAAATCTACCATGGATCCCTTCCCATCTCCACCAGGAGCAATTTCCATACCATTGTTGAGGCAGAGTCCCAGGAAGGTTTGCCCTTGTTCTCTGTGAGGTTTTTGCTGGCACAGCCCTGCACAGCAGCCAGACAGGGAGCACAGCTGCCTATGCCATGCTTGTTTGTATAATGAGCTCTCTTTTGCCTAGAGCACATGTACTATGTAAAGCTGGGAAAAGGGTGGTGAGTGTTGCTGGCAGGGACATAATACCCTGCTATTTCAGCTAGAATCACCCTGAAAGCAATAATTTCTTAACTTGAAATTGGTGCTGCAAAATAGCATAAATTGGTATGGTTGTGTGAGAATAGGGAAGATCTTGGAATAGGCAGAGAAGCTGTGGATGCCCAGTCCCTGGAAGTGTTGAAGGCCAGCCTGGATGGGGCTATGAGCAAACTGGGATGGTGGAAGGTGTCCCTGACCATTGTGGGGCAGGGTGAAACTACACTTTAAGATCCCTTTCATTCCAAACTATGACTCTCTATTCTTAACCATCAAGCTCCTGAGGCTCTAAGGGTTCCATTCAGACACTTTATACAGACAGGTCTTGTCTAAAGTCAGGTGGTAACTGGAGAATGAATACACAAAAGTAAAGATAACTGATCTAAGTGGCTGTGGTATAAGAACATGGGAGCAGATGTCTGTGCTTAACAAGAAGTGTTTGCTGCTTTTTGTCTAATGATGGTAGCGAGACAGGCAACACATACAAATAGCTCTGCTCTTCTCTTGATGCTGCTGTATAGATGAGAAGCTAAGTAAAGTTAAAAGCTTACCCTACCAGTGATGTGAAAATGCCACTCAAGCACTTCTGTGAAAACTACTTTTTTAAAGGAATATACAGTTGAGGACTGGACTGGTGATTCTGCAGCCTCCTCATGGAACTCAGTGCCTCAGTTAGGTAAGTCTGCAACTTAGCACCAGTTTATTACAAATGCTGGCACAGCTGCAGCAGTTCATCTCCCCTCCTTCAGGCCAAGTGGCTGTAAAGAAGAGAGGATGACCCTCACTTTGGCGAGAGATGAGAGTGGTCCTGGAGTAACAGGTGATTCCCTGGCCATGCTGCCCTCTGATGAAATCTTTTCTCTTTGTTCCATCACTTACCCTGGAAGAACGTTTCCAGCTTCAGGCTACTTTGTGAGATCCATGTCATCACCTAAGTGCCATCCTGAGGTTAGGGAGGAAGAGGATTCATTCTCATTCAACTCACCTCATTTTGAGAGGGTGATCTCAGCCAGGAAAACCAAATGGTGCCCTGCAGCTCCACTGACAGCACAGAAATGGGTGGGAATTAGCCCCAACACTGTCTGCAGAGGACATGCCTGAATTGTCGTAGAATCATTGAGTTGTTTAGGGTAAAAAAGACCTCAAAGATCATCAAGTCCAACCATTAACCCAGCAGCACTGTGTTCACTACAAAACCATGTCCCAAGTGCCACATCCATGCCTTTTGAACACTTCCAGGGATGGTGATTCTACCAGTTCCCTGAGCAGCCTGTTTCAGTGCCTGACCACTCTTTCAGTAAAGAATTTTTTCCTAATATCCAACAACCCACACAGCTCAAGGCCGTATCCTCTAGTTCTGTCACTTGTTACCTGGGAGAAGAGACTGGGTTATCTCAGAAGCAGGCAGCTAGGGAGTGTGCCACTTTATTGAAAAGCTTCAAAAAATAGAAGCAGAACAGCAGAGGCTGCCTTTGCACATCCCTGTGTCTCTCACCTTGTGCTTGACACCTGGAATTTACACTTATCATGTCTGAAGGACCTTTGTGTTAAATTCAAATGCACACAAGTTACAGACCCCAAGTGGATGTCTTCCCAGTGACTTCAGTGAGAGCCAGACAGGAACTCAGAACTACAGGAAATTTTCAAGCTAACAGAAGAAAATTACTTCAATTTAAAAGCTAGCATGAGACTTCCAATAAAATACACATAAAAAGTCATGTTAAAAATATAGTATAAGCCAGGTAAGTGGAGATGGCTAAGCAGCAAAGTAAATGATACTGTTTCCATAAAACTGGGAAGGTTCTTGGTTATTTTACTCACCAAAATGAAATTATTGTTCACATTCTACAATAAGGAAAGACCTAATCACTGCTATGAGGAAAATAAAATGTGCTTACATGTCAGTACTGCCTGTGTCCACTGACATGGAGATTTCCTCTAAGGAACAGATCCTGCACCTGGACTCTGGCAGCAGTGCTAAGGGAAGCCCATACATTCACCAAACCCACTCCTCTGTGTTTTTGGATTTGGAGTTATGATTAACTTTGTTACTGCCTCTTTTCAGACAAGCATTGTCCAAAACTTGATCCCCTCAGTTTTCAAACTCCTTTTTTTGGTATGATCTTAGTTGAGAGTAATAACAGCTAACTAAATGCATCTTATTTCAATGGCTGCAATTATGAAACACATTTTTTCTTGTAATAAGGAGATGAGAAACCAGTACCTGTAGAACTCTTCCACAGATAGACAGGTATGTTCTCTCTTCAATTCCTATGAGGTGAGCACTGAGGATTGTCAGAAGGACAGAGAGCAGAGCTTTAAACTGGCATTGAAGAAGGAAAGGGGCAAAACCAGGTTCATCAGTGATGAGTGATGGGATGATTTGCCAGAACTTGAGGAAAGGAGCACTAATGGGATCTCTCAATGTGCTTCCCCAGGCATTGGCTAAGCTGCACCACACCTGAAATGTTTCTACACTAATGCACACACCATGAGGAGCAAACGAGGAGCTGAAGGCTTTGGCCTAGTCCCAGAGATTTGACATCACTGGCATAAGTGAAAACTGGTGGGATGAGTCCTGTGACTGGAATGCCCTGTTAGAGGGTTCCAGGCTCTTCAGGAGGGACAGGCAGGGCAGAAGAGGCAGGCAGTGGTACTGCAGGTGATAATAGAATGTATGGAGATCTCAGCTGGCAATGGCACAGCTGAGAGCCTCTGGGTAAGAATCAAGCAAACAAATAACGTGGATGTCATCATGAGAGTCTCTAATGAACCTCCCAGCCAGGACAATGGCAACGACAAATTATTCTGAGCAACAAAGTGTCATTTTCAAGTCAACTTCCTTTGTCCTTATTGGAGCTTCAACTTGCCAGGAATCAATCGGGAGCATCACACAGTTGGTACAACCCAGGCCAGGAGATTCCTAAAAAACCTGGATGACTTTGTGAAACAGGTCCTAAGTGAGCCAACTCAGAAAGGCACCCTCCTTGATTTGCTGCTTGCCAGCAGAGTGGATCTCACAAACCAAGTGGAGACTGGTGACCAAAATTGATCAAGTTTGAAATCTCTGGTGACATGAGGAAAAGTGCCAGCAAAACCCCAGCTCTAGACTTCAGGATGCTCACATTACTAGTAAGTAAAATCTCCTGGGACAATGTCTCTGCAGGTGCTGGGGTCCATCAGTGGTTGTCATTTTTTAAACAGTAATCTCTTGGAAATAAAGCCAAAAAAATGAAGGTGCATACCCAGTGGCAGCAAGGTCAGGCGACAGAGGAACACAGAGATGCTGCTGGCCACTGGAGGGAGAGAATCCCTGTGGCCAAAGCTCAGCTGGAGTTGAAGCTGACAGAAAGCAGATGGGGGACATAAAGTTTTTTTCAAATATATTCATGGCAATAGTCAGTGTAGAAACAGCATCAGCCCATTCCAGGATGAGGATGGTCACCTCACAAACAGGGACAGAAATGAGGCAGAGGTGTTCAATGCATTCCTTACCTCTGTCCTCAGCATTAGTGATGGACTAAGGGAGTCTCAGGTGCCCTGAGCTGGAGGACAATGACTGAGAATGTCAAACCCCAGTCAACCTTGAATTTGTGAGGGATCTGCTGCTCCAGCTGGATCCCTATAAATCTATGGGGCCTGATGGGGTTAATCTAAGAATCCTCAAAGGGCTGGCTGATGTCATCACAAAACCTCTCTTTCATAATTTTTAGCAGTCTTGGGAATCCAGAGAGGTCCCAACTGACTGGAAGCTGGTGCATGTTGTCCTCATTTTCCAGAAGGGCAAGGAGGATCCTGGAAACTACAGGCCTGTCAGTCTCACTCTGTGCCTGGTAAAGTTATGGAGATTATTCAGGGAGGTATTGAAAAACTCCTGAAAGGCAACACAGTCACTCACTGGCCACAGCCAGCACAGCTCCACGAAGGGGAAGTCCTGCTAATCAAGCCTGATTTCCTTTTATGACAACGTAACCTACATAATTGATACAGGAAAGCCAGTAGATGTAATCTTTTAGGATTTCAGTAAAGCTTTTGATACTCTCTCTCGAAAGAGTTCTTCTGGACAAAATGTCCAGCACACAGCTGGATAAACACATCATGGGATGGGTGAGCAACTGGCCCACAGATCAGGTACAAAGGGATGACATCAGAATGGGGAGCTGTGACTAGTTGGGTTCCATAGGGCTCCATCCTTGGCCCTGCTCTTCAAATTCATAAATGTCTTGGATGCAGGACTGGAAAGGATGCTGAAGTTTCTACTAAAAAAGATGCCTTTGAAGCAGAACCTCTACTGCTCTTGCACCTTGACTTTCTGGAGAACTCCATCTGCTTCACAGTGCTACTCAGCAAGGGATGGATCACTTTCTTGCAGACACCAGATGAGAAGGCCATCCCTCACCTCATTTTGCCACAATTAACAGGATATAATGGCATCCTCAAACAATTTTTAATATTATTGCTTTTAAACCAATTTTCCTGCAGAAAATTTGCGGGTAGTTTTCTGATTTGACTCACTTGCTAGAACTGGGAGGAGGGGGCTGTGTTGTCATCCCTACCAGCCCACACACTGGAGCCTGAAGGGCCTGGCCCTTAAAGGCACCTTTTCCAAATCCCAAAAAAGCTGCCACCATGCCTACCAGCAGCCTAGAGACAAAACGTGTAGTAAAAGATGCTCACTGCAGATGCCAAACAAGTGACTGCTACATTGTGAAGATTTCAGAAAGGAAGATTCCTGATCTTTGTCTGGTAGGTCTGACTTGTCTCCATAAAAGATACATGACACTGCTGTGCCAGTCAAAACATTCTACAAACACACTGCCAATATTCAGGATAAGCAGAATACTAACAGAAACCAATGAAAAATAATGAAATTGACATTATTAATGTTGAGATTGTTAGGTCAAATTAACATAACATTTTTAAACCATGTGGCAGTCATGCAAACCTGTGTTCCAGAACCCTTGTGCTCTGGGGCTTTCCAGCTCCAACAGACATTTTGCAGGTATAATAGTCAACACAGAGATCAAATTGTACCACATACACCATCATTTTTAACTTGAGTGTCCCTTAAGAGTCTTCACATAGCTCTGAAGACAGTTCATTCATCAGAGGAAAGAGACAAGCAGACTTGTCTTTAAACAAGGTGAAGAAATATTGTTTTCACAAATGTTTTCCCATTTAAAAAAAAATTTAGACTGAACAGCAATTTTTTTGTAAACTCTGGAAGATTTATGGACATATTAACAGGAATTTTAAAAAAAGCAAAACGACAATACAAGGTGAACAGACCATAACTTTATTGGAGATATACTCAGCTACAATTATTACAAAAAACTATTAAAGGTAATTGTGATCCATAAGGTGCAGATTGCAAACTTCTGCAGCATGATTACAGTATGAATGAATTACATTTTATGTCCCTTAAAGACAGCTGCAGCATGTGATGGTAAATATTTTATTGTCCATCAAATTATATTTGTTATTCTTTCTACTTGATTTTAACCATCTTTTCAGTCACACTATTTACAATAAAAATGCCTGCAATTTCCAATTATTGTTCACAAACATTTTTCTCGCTAACTTGCTGCTGCAGTAAATTCTGAGTGCATCTACAAAGCAATTAAAGTAGTCTGTGGTTGCCATTCAAATAAAAGAGGAAAAACCCCAAGGACTTTATTGGATGAAATTTATTTTTAAGAATTGCAGTTAGCTTTGATAGAAGTTAATTTTAACTGCTAGTGGAGTATACTACAATGACCTCTAGATATTTGCTAACATAATTCATATTGAGTTACAACTGATATTTAGATTACATTTGATGGTCATGAACTGTAGTGTTTAAAGTTTAAAATCTAATATGAAAGTAAAGAAATTAACTTCTTGAATATTAGAGCAATTGAAAAAGGATCAATGTCAGTAATTAAGTACCAAAAATCAAAATGCTTCTTGCTTCATTCATATAAAAAATACAGAGATTTCTGTGAGAATGTGTTCATGGGGAACCCCATCTAAAACAAACCCAGAATACTGTCAGAGTCAAGTCTGTATCACAGCAGACCACAATGCCATTTGTCATTTTTGGACTGCACGTGCTGCTGTGACCAGGATACAAAGAGTTCATGTTCTGTACAGATAAATGCATAGAATATGTAGCATATGTCATGTCATATGCAGTAACATAAACCCCCCACATTTTCCAGTTGATGGTTCCGTATTTGCTCACAAGGAGGAAAAATGAAACTCTGAAACATACATACAAGCACAAGATCTTCAGATATGTAAATGAATGCAGTTCCATTGACTAAAATGATACAACATCAATTTGCACCAGCTGAGGATCCAGCACCTCCTCCCTGGGCCACCACTCTATTCCCCCCCAGCACTGAAACTGGTTCTTGTTCAAGTTCTGCACTTGGCAGTTGCAATACACTACTGTGTAATGAGACTTAAACATACTAGGCTTTTTTTTTTTTTTTGTATGGAACTTTAGCAGCATCAAGCTGAACAAACACTTCAGAAGTCACTACTGAGCACTGAGTATTCAGACTGGACAGATTTAGTTGAGGTTGACCAAATAACTAGGGGCTGTCTTATCCCAAAAATTACATTATATGTGTAAAATGTTGGTTTGTTCAGAGATAATTACTGGAGTGTCAGTCAGAGGTCATTCTAATTTTAATTACTTCACGTAACAGTAAAATGATGCAGTAGAAAAATAACAGCTTTAAAATACAATCAAGAGTTGTTGCACATCTTTGTTGTATTTTTTCCACGTACAGTAAAAATGCCACAGACGTTACAAATGACCTATTTAAATTGTGCAAGTAAATGACACATTGCAGGCATTAAAAACTATCTTTTTCAAAGTCATTAAATCAGAACAGCAGCAAGGCCAAACCACATTTTTCCTCTCTGTTAAGCATTTTTTCCTTGAAATGAGGTAAAGCATGGTACCAAGTGCAATGCTTATTTGTGCTACATGAACAGAACAGCGCAAAAAAAAGCCATAAAAATAAAAACGCAGCATAGTTAGGAGGACTGTTTAAAGTACAGTATAACAGGACTTAGATAAAAAACCCCAAGGTTCATGCCAATTAACCCCCACACCATTTATGATGAGCCTGTGTGGTTGCTTTTGAAGATGGGCTGCAACAGTCCGCTTACACTTGTGCTTATAGCATGTCAAGTGATTTCTACCCCAACCTTCAAATGATCAGATTTAGGTCTTTAATAGCGTACACTGTCCAGTATCAAAATCATATCAACTGTAGGGTAAAACACACAGATGTGGAACATGGAAACTAATATGGATTTTCTGCCTCAAAGGATAAAAAGTATTTCAATGAGGTCACACTGGAAAAAATCGCGGCATTTACAACGCATTGAAAAATGCATCAGCAGCAGCAACTACTTTATAGTCAGCCACTACACATTTCACATGTCCAATTCATACGCTTTATCTAGTAACAAAGTGATCATTAAACTGTTCTGAAACACAGAGTAGGTTCAGCTGATTTTGTCTGCACCCAAACACTCCATAACCACTTCACTGCTAACAATTACCTGAAACCCCTGAGAATCTATAACCTTGTAACAATCAGTAAGAATTTTAGGCATTCAAAGAATAACTGAAATTTTAGCTTTTCATAATGCAACTAAAACTACTTAAGACTTTCTAGATGGTCTGATTTAATCTGCTGATTGATGTGAGGCCAGAAACAGAATTGTTGACATGAGTAATCATGTATTTTCACTAAGAAAATTCATTTCTACTACAAAGAGCAAGATACAGCTTAAATCAGTGACCTTTTTTAAACAGCTAACGCAAAGCAATTTACATTTGAGAATTAGGACTGCATGTTTTTATTGTTCCATATCACCATTGTCATCTACTTGCTGTTCTTATACCTCCTTTTATGACTGAAGTACCAAATACTAGACTTTTTTATAAGCTAGTATTTTAATTCTTGGTTTGACTCCTATAACAAGCAGCTTTCAAATACAAGAACAGTCTTTTTCACAGACTGAGAAGTGACTGAGATAGCAAATATATGAACTTTTGAAAACTGTATTTCAGAAAAGCTTAATGTCTGCCCCTTGTCACTAAGGCATTTACTTTATTTTTTTGTTAAGAAAGCAAGAGCTGACAGTTTTTGTTTTGTTTTAGTGTGCATTTGTGAGGAAAGGAATAGGGTTTAAAAGCAGGAAATACAGTATTTGTTTGTAATTTAGTTCATAAGACACAGCATCAAGTTCAAACTATTGTGCTGGAAAACGTTAAAACACCTTGCTCTGCTTTCTCAAACTTCAAGCATAATTAACAGGGCAAAATTGCAGCAAACCTCTACTGATACTGGTGGGAATACAAGACCCACAGCTTTTTTTAAAAGGTAAATTAAGAGGTATTATAGTTACAGTGCAAAAAATTAAAATTTCAAGCATAATATATAAACATAGCACCAAAACAGAAAAAAACCCAATGCATGCAAAAATAAAAAGGAAAAGAAGAGAAAAAAAGAACTGAGGTATTTAAGTGAAGAGTGCCTACAAAAATCTAATTAAAGAAGTATAGGCAAAGCCTAAAAAATACAAGTATGATTTCCCCCCACGCTCCCAGTAGACCAAAACATCAATGAGCTAGTTTCTCTAAATTAAGGACCTAAATCACAGATGTATCAAAAGTACGGCAGTTATATCTCAAACATCAACTTTCATGTTATTTAACAGCACAGCTTTGGTAGATGAAATATGCATGCAATTCTGAAAAGTACAGTAAGAAATTTACGTGGAAATATCTCTAAGTGTAAAGGTGCTCTGTTTGTTAAATACGTAACCAATTGACTATAAAATCTGCAGCATATCTTAGGTGTGATATGTCTAAGGTTGTTTTGTTAGTGACAGTTTGCACTGTGCAATTATTTGTTGCTGTTTCCAGTATTGGAACTATCTAGCTTGCAGGTTTGTGTAAAATTGGAATTTTAGCCAAAGACCATATTTTGTTTATGGTATAAAAAAAACTGTAGACTAACCACCTCCTCAGAATTGTTAAAAATAACCTAATTACATATATATGAATATAATTTCTATTATAATCCTGTAATAAGTCACAGCTATAGTAATGAGTTGTACTGTAAATATAGAGCTGTATCATTGTAAAATGCATAAGAAAATGAAGGGAATGTAAAACAGTTTGTTCCAAAAAAGATCAGAAATTAAAGATTATTAATGAGGGTTTATTTATTTTTAAGGCAAGAACCTTTTTTTTATGCAAGACTGTGTGGCATAAGGAAACCGAAGTTTCACTCTACCAGTATGCCAGCCATTTCAATTAAAACCTGTCCCTAACAAATAAGTGCAATAATGATTGGGAATGCCATCTTAATGTAAAAAGATGACATGGAGAGAAAAAAAAAAGGAAAATAAAAAGGAGAATACTGGCACACTTAATCTTTCTTATACCCAATCATCCAGTACAGTTTATCAACTGCTTTATGACTGGCACTAGTGCACAGATTGAAGAATTCCAAGATTACTATATATATAAATCTAGCAACTGCATTAGGCATAAGCTCCCTGGCCTTCTAATACTAAGCAAAGCTGTACTGACAAGAAAAGTAAACCAAAAAGACCTGACAACAATTATTCTGAACACTTGCTAAATGTCATCATTAAAGCACTCTCGTGATTAAACAAAGCAGAAGTGAGGAAAGAAGACAAGATTGTGTTTGCGCAAAAAACTATAACTACAATTAGTTCCAAAATTTTATACATGTTAAATGTTTTGTTATTTATTCTGTTATCAAACAAACTTTAAATTCTGTCTTCCAATTTGTTCCTCTCAACATCAACTTTTAAAAATTTGCTTTATTTGTATGTTATTTTTTCCCCATTTCATTTATTTTTAAGAGGAGTCTCAGCTGTTTGGGACCTGAGGTTGATTTGCTTTGAGGCTTCGTAGTGCTCTTCTCGCAGCTGCAGATTTGGCAATCCTGTAGCTTCTGCCAACACCTTTAAACTTTCCCTTTCCTACAACTTCCACTGTAACTCTGACCTTCCCATCGTAAGTTCTCTCCGCAGGACTGCAAAAATATACACAAAAATTACTTACTGCCAAGGCAAGGTAATGTGAAATTAGAGACCTACATTCTTTTTTTCTACAGAAGTTAAAGCAGTAAAATTAAACAGAAATCATTACGTTTCTCAGAAAGCTATGCAAGGAAAAAAAAATAAAGAACTGTGCACACAATGATGATTAGGTTAGCTGCTTGGTGCAAAAGAAATTACAAGTACTTTGTGACATTTAAAAATTCTCTGTAGTTCATGAAGCACAATTTAGAAACACTTTCTGTCAGTGTGTATGTTAGAAAGCATATTCTTACCTAAATTTGGCTGTCTCTGGCTCCATTTCCAGCAGCTCTCGCACTGGGGAACGGGGCACATTAGCAGAAAATTTTTCTATTTGATAAAAAAAGTGAAAAACAAAGATTAGCTTTGTTCTTTTCATAGCAGATGGCACTTTATTAGTAGTAATTATATGAAAGGGCAATACCTATTAGTGGCCTCATCATTGGATAGTACACTTGCCAAACCATTTCCAAAGACATTCCACTATCCATATAAATGGCACCAGCAAGGGACTCAAATATATCCCCCATGGCCTTTGGTACTTCAATGTCTTCCTCTTTTTCTTCATCTTCTTCAGATCTTCTGAGCTGTTGGCAATTAAAAAAAAGACAAGGGTGGGAGGGAGAAAGAAAGAAATGATTGCTTCACTTACAGTAAAACAAAGATCTTCAGAAGTGTAAGATCTACATCCTATATCTTGTGATGCTTCCTTCCTTTAAGTTTCTCTAACTGACAACCTTCCACAGCAAAACTGTTGTTTTATTCCCCAGCGAAACCAAGCTGCTGGTTATATAATTTTTCAAATATGGAAAAAAAAAAATCCCAAACACCATTGTGTACAGGATACTTTCATACTTTGTGAATTCCTTCTGTGATAATTCTGTAGGATTTCACCCTGGGTCTGTTCTTTCCAATTAGAAGCAGACTTCCATCAGTTAATACTAGAAAGCTACCCATAACAAAGGAAGAGTTAACACATCATATATATCCCAAAAAGGGACTTTCAAAATCTCTTTAAGTCCACTCTCTGGATGAAAGTTGCATGTACCTCTCCTTACCTTATTTACTCCTCAGGACAAGCATGAAACAATCACTAGTAAAATAAGACATTAATAACTGAAAATCACCACCAGACTGAGCTAAAAGACACATTTAGGTGTTTAATGCAGCAGGCAGTGTATTCTTCTATGCTACCAATTTAAGACAATAATCTATTCTCATTATGAAAAATAAACTTTCAGTGTATGTCTTAAAGGTCTTGAGCTAATCTAATCCTTTACTAAAACTCTTTAAACACACGTAATATACATTTGCCTAACTCCAAACAAAGTAACTTGAAAACAAAGATTTGACCATTATGCTACTCTGCCTGAAGAGAAATAAGTTTCTGTCAGTTTTCTCCCCAGCAGCTACACTCTCACTCAGTTTGGGGCTTAAAATCCAATCCAGTTCTCTTAAGAGAGTGACCATAATACTTCATAAATGTGTTCCACCCAATATTTCTACCTGAAATAAATCAAACAAGTAGTCAGACCTGACACATACAGCAATACAAACGGGAATTTTGATGTTAAAAACCAAGTCCAACTGTTTTGAATAGGGCACTTCATACCAAGTGTAAACTGAAGCACTTTTGCATTATACTGAAATAACAGAAGAAGAGAAAAACTAAGAGCTGTAAGGCAAGGGACAGATGTTTCATGAGTGAGACTTGAAAAAATACAAAAGCAGATGACGTGGAGATACACATGGAAAGCAGTCTAGCTGGCATGAACTGCAGAAACAAAGAGTCTTACATGAAACGATGAAATAAGAGTTTCAGTAATTCAGTGCCAGACCAAGATAGGGAGCAGGCGGAGGGAGAGTGAAACAAGGATTTTATTTGAAACAGCTATCACACAATTTGGTTGCAACTTTGGTGAAAGTTTCTTTTTGCATACTTGCAGGAACTGAAGAAAGCAAAAACCAACACAGTAAGCTCTGAAAATAAGTTCCTAGCCTTTTCACTCATAAAACAAGAGAGGTAAGAGTTTGATCTTCTAATGTAAAGTAATTTCTATTATCTGAACTTCAGTGGCATATTTCTTACTCAATATTTAATGAGTTTTTCCCTTAAAATATGGTTTTCACTTTGCAACAGAGTGCAAGGGCTGTGAACACATATGTGACGGAAATATTTTGATTCCTGAAGTTTTAAATTGTCTATCAGGGGAAAAAAATCTACTAAATACAAAAAAAAAAAAAAAGAGCAAGCTTTTTTAGTGCTGGCATGTTGTCAGACAGAATAGCTTTTAAAAGACTGGTCAGTTTCTCAGAAGACAAATTATTACTACTGGGTGACACATTTAAAGAAGGATAATGAGTAGTCCCTATCTTCCAGATAGGGATTACAACTTGACTCACAAGGTCCTTGTTCTCACAGATTTCCTAACCAGCTTATGTAAATGAATTACTTTTACCACATTCTCCCAAAAATAGAAGTTCTTTATCATCAGCTTTCCTGCACAGCACAAAATATGACCTGTGTTTGCAGGTCTTGAGTGAAACTATTTTCAAGTGGCTCACTTGAAAGATGCATATAATGTTTCCCTGGCTTGCAGAATGCCTTTAGGAGCATGTCAGACATACTTAAGTATAGTACAGCAACATCTCCAGTAGAAGTCATAAGAAAAACAGCAGGAATCTCCTGTCAGTGTACTATATTTAATAATCCCAGCATTGTGCCAAGGTAGTTTTGTTCATGGTGTTGTAGGGATACTCTACCCTGAGTCAGCACTACTTGATTTAGCAACTCTTCACCACAATTTCACCTTGTAGTAGTGCTTCCTATCAGCTGGTGAAAGCAGCAAGCTAAGTGTGTGCCCCACATTGTTCTAATACCACAAGAGCAAAAACAACAACTAAAATGAAGCGCCACAGAAAAACCTAGAGGCAAATGGCTTTCAAATTAATTAAGTGCTGTAAATTCTAACTGATTTTATACTTTCTGAAGGCTGTATTTTACCTTGCAGACTGCATCCTTTTACTACTGGGAGCCTGCTTGTTTAGCTGCTGAATGCATAAAACATTACAAAAATGTTAAGAAATCCAGTGACATGCTTCAAATCAGATACTGAACATATTTCTTCTACTTCCACTAACCTCAGAATCCATTCCTTGCATTTCATTCTTTTCCATTTGAAACTGCACAAAGTCATCAATAACATGAAACAGTTCAGGAGAGACAGCTTTGAAGTACTTGTGGTAGTCATACTTTACAGCTAATGATGCAAAAATGGTATTATTGACTAGAGCAGATCGCAGGTCAGTGAGAACTCCTGGAGAGTGTTGTCGTGGGTCTTCATAAAGGTGCTTGGTTATGAGGTAGTCCAAAATTGCATCTCCCAGGAATTCTAAGCGCTGGTAACAATCTTAAAGCATTGGAAATAAAAGAACGTACAACACCACAATTAAGTTTAACACACACATTTTTTCCAGGCTTTCTGGATAAGAAGTTTGGTACAGTGCCATGTAAATTCCACAAACTAACCAATGGTCAGAGAGGACAATTTGTTTTTTAAAAGAAGTATCCTTGTGTTTAAAGAGATTCCTAATGAAATACTAAAAAAAAGAAATCAGGAAAAGCAGGAGCTGTATTTCGTAGTAAAGAAAATTTTGAACAAAATGTTAATTTGGTAGGCTAGAAAAATAGCTGTGTTTATAATCAATTAACGTTTTTACTCCAGATCCTCAAGTGCTGAGAAGCATCAAAAAGTAAATTTAAGAGATTCTGCCAGCAGGCTGATCTGAACACTGTAACAGTTAAAACTTAAAAAAAAATTAAACATAACCCCAATTAATATAAAAATCAATGTATTAAAAGCAGGGGAACAAAATCTGAATTTTTGGTCTGATTTGCCACACATAAGACACCTTCAAAAAAGATCCCTTTTTAGGATATGCCTTTTAAACTGGAAATTAAAAATGTCAAGTCTTTGCTTTTTTGACAGTTGACAGGGGCCATGGGAATAGAGAGCTAAGGACATCTATTTTTAAAACAAACAAAAGCAAAAACCCTCTTGAATGCAAATACAGGCAGGTAGGTTGAAAAGGAAGAAGACAAACTAGTAAGAAGTTACCATGAGAGTGAACTGACTAAGTTGCTTTTATAGCAGCTGAACCTATGACACTGCCAGATTTCAACTGCTAGCTATGCCTTAAAGAGAAAAAGCTACAGGTAACAGCTATTCACAGAAGTCTCACTTGGTAAACAGAAATTAAATCAGAAGTTTTCCTACAGTTTCAACAATGAAATTTTAACTGGACACTATGCCTCAAGGTTTCTGGTAGTGTATATAATTTTATTGTGTATGTCTAAAATAAATAAATAATTTACTTTCAATACATTTTGTGAAATATTTGTAAAAAGTAAATACATATGTGGGTAATATCCCCTACAACTAAAAACCAAAGGAGCGCTTCTGTGTTTTGTCAGAATTGTTTCTCAATGCAGTAGCATTTAAAAATTACTTATTTCTTTCATGAAAGCAGAGCTTTCTCACTCTTTGGAATAAGGGTCCAATTCACTATGGGAAAAATTCAGACTGCTGACTGCAAAGAAATTTGCCAGTCACTACAAATAGGGCTGGAATTTTACCATGGTTTGCCTTTGATTGCATATTATTGTAAAAAAATGCATGCAGGTTTTAGAATGAACAAATATTACATCAATTAGTATAAGCAAGAGCAATTAAAGATCACAGAAATAGAAACTTCTACTGCTGTAAAATCTTTTATGAGATCATGTACAGAAACGTTAAACGTTAATCTGACACTAATATTTAGTCTGATTTAGACAATTACTTCAAATTTTGACTTTAAATATTTACTCAATAAAATGCCTAGACTTAAATTAAGACTTTGAATTCACAGCTTCAAAGGGGAAGTCTCCCCATTCTGCACTCCTACAGATTAATCAGCTAATAAAAGCTGTAGTCCACAGTTCATCTTCTGAAGTACAAAGTGTAACATTCTTGGGATTCAATTACAGAACAAATTTGCTAAATATATTTGGAAAATATGACTGCTATTTCCTGAAGTACATGGCAATTTTCCAGAGTTCTACAAGAATTTATTTCCATTAAATGAGGATCTAATGTCAGTCATACACAGCTAGTGATAGAGCATTTATCACTCATGCTGTTTCTCAAATCTTGATGAAGCCCCAGTAAATTTACTTTATCTGCATCAAGTCAAAATATGAATAATCACTGAGATACAAATTGAACAAGCATCCCCCTCGAAAGAGTAAGCAAAATACTATTTTTAAGACATTGTATTCTAAGACTATTGTAACATGTGATGTCTAAAAAAAGTCTATACATGAGAACACAAGATACTACTTCTCTTGCTTTTGCAGTATGGAGAAAAAACTATAGAGCTTTTTGAAAACAACTTACCAGTAATGGTATTATAATGGTAAGAGGCATGAGTAAATGCCTGAAGAAGATAAGCCTTGTTCTTAAAACTGTAATTTATTTTCTTCTCAAAGTTTTCAAAACCAGAAATAAGGTGATTCAGGGTTTTTTCAGCATCTGGGTGATCAAACATACACCTTGGTGGAATCTTCAAACAGCCATACTCCAGGTCTTTACACAGAGAAGGCTCTGAATTAACTACAGAAGCAGCAACAGAATTTGGTGAAAGATTTTTCTGCTCACTGTTACAATTCTCTCTGGTAGCACACAGAGTGCCTTCCCAATCAGTCTTTTTAATTACAGGGAGCACCTTCAGCCCCAATGAACACAGGAAAAGCTGAGCAGCTCTTTCACCACAGCTGGTTAGATAGCAACCCAACAGGGCTTCCACACAGTCTGCAATGCTCTTGTCAGCAATACACTGCTCTGTATGCAGGTCATAGGAGATGGACTGCTTTCCTGCATCAACACCACAGTTTTCTTCTGAGGGATTCCAGAAGCCCACTACAAAATCATCCTCTTCAACAGCCTTGCTAGGATCCAGATAGCACATAGCATCCCAAGAGCTATAGTCAAAATCATCAAAATCTGATGAACACTGAACATTACCCATGGATGACTTTTTGGGTGCTTTCCATTCATAGTTTGAATCAGTGGTTGAAAAGTGTGAGAGTGAAATTTTCTTCACAAAAGCCCCTGATCCCATTAACATATTATCAATGAATTTGATATGCTCCTGATCATACTCCAGAAAATCATCTTCGAAGTCTGTTTCTTCCTTGGGCAACCTCCACATTAGGTCTTCATTCTCTTCATCATCATTATAATCATCAAGTTTACCATTAGCCAACATGTTTTCCTTTGTCTATGAAAAAACAGAAGAAAAAGAGGGTGTTGAAGAGGGAAATGAGACACTTTTACTGCAGAAAGATCAGAAAAGCAGGATTTGAGAAGTATCTCCTAATAATAATACTGCTTATTTTATGTTCCTAAGTACATTGTCTGATCAGATGCACAATACAACCTCAACTTCACAAGGACTGGAATAATTGTCCTGGAATAATAAACTCTTTGTTACTACAATGAATTTTATATCCACTAAACATTATACAGATTATGCACACCAAAGTAAACAACAGAAAATTGTAAATTAACAAACTTTAGGAAGTATAAGAAAGTTCTGGATGCATCCTTCTCTGGGGCTGCTAAATAAGGCTATTGCAAATGTTGAATCAATACAATTTTAAAGATTTTTTTTCCTACAACTTTCTGCACAGAAAGTTAATTCAGTGGGACTTTCTTGAGTTTTTTGGGTTTTTTTACAAACTATACCTCTAGCCCTAACTAATAAAATAGAAGGCAAAAATTGTCATCAATTTTCTAATACTTACATATACACCCCCAACAGCAAAAACAATAACATCTTATGTCTTTTCCCTTCTCATAATGAACAAATTGGTATGGACTGACATAAATTAAAACTTGAACACAAATATTCCCAAACTATATAATTCTTTACAATTTGTCATGGCCTCTATCCAGGAAAGCACTTAAATGTGCTGAGCTAAATGCACTGGTAGTCTCCCTAACATCAAAAGGACTATTACCAGGCTCAACACAGCAGCACTGATGTCAGCAGGAATTCTGCCACTGAATTTGATAGGAGCAAGATCAGATTCAAAGCACTTTCCTGGACTGGGTTCTGAAAGCCAACAACATTTTGAATCAAGTGAAACAGCCTCTGTCTGCCCTGAACCTATGCATAATGCAGGGCTCAGTCACCAATCTTGCAAATCTGTGAACCAGATGCTGCCACGGGGGATTTTACCTTTTGGGCAAAATGCACATCGATCCAGAGGTGTGGATGGGTGGCAGCTGTAGGGGGCACTGGGCAGCACTTACAACTGCATAAGGATCAAAGAGATCACAGTGTTCTTCACTGGGATGGACCAGGCTTAGTCAGGTTTAGTTATCAGAGGAGAGGTAACAAAAGTGGCTATATAAGTTCTTAGTTTAGACATTCTACTGAAAGAATTCCTGCTGCTGTAATTCTTTATCTCTCACACACACAGCAGGGACTTCTGTAACTTAAACTGCTCAGAAAGAGATATCAAAACTGGATTTGAGATAGTTACTATAGATACTTGCAGTAATATAAAACTTAAAATAAGATTAATTTAACAGTCCCAACAAGGACAAGTGCTGCTTTTTTCTTGTTACACACCACTCGTCACATTTACTACTGAAATAAATCAGACGTATCTCTGAATGAGACACATCAATATGGATGCTCCAAAACAGATTTTGGCATCTGTTTTTACAAAGATGGAACAAATTATAAATTATAAATTTTTACTGTGGTTTCATTCACAAGTTTCTTAAAATGAAATTGTAAGTAGCAGGACAGCTACATGAACTATCTTAACGTTGTCTGTACATTATTTCTTGTACATTAGAAAAAAATTCTAAGGGATAGGGATGAGCAATGGCTAAAGGAAACAGAAAGCAATTCCGATCATTAATTCTTTTGTCATTAGCATTTTTTAAAAAAATCAACTATGAACCCCAGAAGAATGATTTTTTTTCTTAAACAATACCTGACTAATTTTCAGCAAGTTATTGCCAATTCAAAGGTGACGCACAATACAGGTTAAGTGCTTTTTAAATGCTCTTTCGGAAATCAGCCATTTGATAAAATGAATGATAAAAGATTCTTCCCCTTAATAAAGCTTGATAAGTACTAACATTTGTCTACTATGTTTTAGTAATAATTTGTCATAATGAGATCTCTATTTTCAATTATAGACCATCAGCCCATGGATGGAGAATGAAATTTACAACCAGAAAAGCAAAATATCTACTTGTCACAAACCCCCCACTCCCAATATTTAGTTGCATCACTCCCTGCACTTTTGTCTGAAATCATGTTTTATTTACAAATAAACAGTGACTATCACAGTGGAAGCGGTCACTGAAACTTGTGGAAAACTGAAACCTTCTAGAAACCAACAATTAGCTCCAGTCCCAAATGTACTATCTCATTTGCCAGAAAGGTACAGCAGGAAGTCTCTCTGAAATGAAATCTTGGCACAGTACAGAACCACAATAATCAGGTTCTTTTATTCTGCAATAAACATTTATTTGCACAGTACATCCACCTAACAGTACTCTCATGTGCCCTCTGCTGGTTCTAGAGCCTGAGCGTGGCCTTCAGAACTGGGAAAATGAAAGATGTCCTTGCACCTCCTTCCCCCGAACTCCAAACCAGTCTGAAACACTTCAAGGTCATGTTACTGATTACTGACTCTGTGATCACTGGTATATGTCAACATGGCCTCCTACTCCTAGAATGTCAGAAAATAGTGTGAACCTTTCCTCATTAAGATTTCTCATTGTGAAGAGTTTGACAAGACACTGAGGATGTCAGACAGTGAGAGAGCTTAAGCCAGGGCTGTATTTGACCTGAGAAGCAGCTCTCAGTCATACCCATGGTGTAGCCACCAGCCATCAATATTGAACATCATCTCAAGGGAGTTCTACTCTTCAATCTGCCTCAGCACTATGAAAAACACCAACTCTTTTTCATATATTCTATAAAGGTGAACTCATTATTAAAAAGCAGACAGTGTTCTGCCAGAACATATTACAGCTAAAGCAGTGTGGTAATATCACTTAAAATTTCCAACAGAAACTTCTGAAAAACTCCTGGGGAGCAGGCTAAATATCAGCAGAAAAGCTTTTCTTCTCTGCGTCTCCATTAATACCTACACTCAATACTGGATGATGTGTAATAAATTTCCTTACTTCAGGTTCTGATTAGCATCAGTTTTCCTCTAATTTTCATACAGAGAAGTTTTAGAAATTTGGATTTACCTTCTCTTTGCTGAGAACAGCAAAGTAACTGGGGGTGGTGGGATGAGGTAGGGCCAAAAGAATATAGACACACAAAAGATTACTTGTCAACACAGTTACATAAATTCTTACCATTTCATCTTTCTCCCACTTGTCAGTGTTGCTCTTGTCCTGATTTACTATGTAACCAGGAGGAAGCCAATTGACCGGGGGATCAAAAATCGACACCACCATGCGACTTGGCAGTCCTTTCTTCTTTCCAAGGCGATACAAGTTACAGTTGCTGACCTTTAAGAAGAACATTCTAATAAACCTTTGGACACACATTTACATCAATAGGCTAAAAGGCAAAAGGACCAAGAAAGTGTTATGAGTCAAGCTGGATCTTATATGATTATGCATTTTCTCCAACTCTTAAAAGGGAGTTCAGTTTTCATAATACAGCAGAACCAACTCAAAGAAAGATACACACCTTCCTTTCTTTTTTTTCCTGAGGCCAAGCATAGTAGGCGTGACTACTTCAGTTAAAAGAAATTTAATATATTACATTCTCCTCACAAAACAAATTGATTGCTAGTTTTAAAATAATAGTAAATAGAACCTGTACAAGTGTCATTTATTACCAGTATAAATAATCATCATTCAGACTACATTTGAAATGAAAAATTCTTATTTATATGTACATTGACCTAAACCTTGGCAGTAGAAAGTGTTAAAACAGTTCCATATAACACTTATTGAGTCATAATCCAGATGTTATTTTAATAGCCTCTAAAATGATTATAACTATTTTAAAGGGAAGGGAAAAAAGCATTCTCAGATACAAATATATTTCCTTCTCTTTTTTAACTGTCAACCACTGTTCTTTTTTTCTCTTTTAAATGTACTTCGCATGTTTTAAACTCTTGAAATTTGAACTTGAATATTCAATCATTTCTTTTATTTGAACAGTGCAACTTATTTAGCCCTCCTTATTTTCCAAGATTAAACTATACAATCATTTCATTTTCAGAGTGATGCATTTTATTAGAGGTCAATAGTCAATGCTCTGACATTTAACTGAAATTATCACATTCATTTGGAAGAAAAAACAAAGAAAAGTTTTTATGGTGGATATTTCTAGCAGCAGCAGAACTAAAGACTCTGCTCCCTACTGTTTACATTTACTCTAAAATACTTCCACAACTTTTATTTTGCAACAGTTCTGTAAGATTTCTTTGTCGTTTCATTTTTAAGTAAGACACTAAAAATTTCAAGAGAAGTATCTTCTTGAGGAAGCAAAGGAAAGTTCAAGTAAAGAAGCAAACTAAGGCTCTGTGCTGCTAATTCAATCCTTCATTCAAGCATTGCTGTTTAACAGCTTTTACTCAATACAGCTCTAGAAGTTCAGTGCACCAAATGTTCTCACTAATTCAGAACTTTTAGTTTCATTCAATTTGTAATCAGATGGTTCATATTTCAAACTGAACTGCAGAAAACAGTTTCAATCAATTATAGTTACGGCAACATGAAGCCCACAGACCTGAATTTTTATTCCCGATGTGCATGATACTCAATGTATAATGAACAAAGCTGTTGAATTAAATCAACCTGCTCCCATTCAACCTTCCAGCAAAAATGTAATTTACACGGCTTGTTACAGCATGCCTTTTACACAGTATGAATAGATTGTTTCTACTCACTTTTTTGCTTCTCATGTATGACAGCCGTCCCTCGTGAGCATCAGGGTAAGTGCAAAACAAGTATGTAGTGATGGCATGCTTTAAAAATGAATCACCAAGCATCTCTAGCCGCTCCAGGTTAAACCCATCACTAGCATTTGAGAGAGTCAAAGCTTGAAGAATGAGACCAGGATTAGGACCAAGAGTTTTTGAGGAGTACCCACTGCAAGGGCTCTTTTCAGAATCTGCTCTGTCTTTTGAAAGATTAATAGCTTTTGAAGTACTGGTGGTCACTGCCATTATGGGGCATCCATCTGAGGTAGATCTGTTAGCATTTCCATCAAGGTATTTATTACTCGGTAGAGTACATTCATTGCTGGGCTTGGGCTGGTTCTCACTGTTGTATAAATTCTGAATGGGGTATGAGGTAGTTGGTTGTACAGGTATGTCCTGCCTGCAGTAATTCAGCTGATTTCCTTGGCAAAAGTCTCTGTTAACTAAATCACAATTGCCATTGGCAAGATTTTTATTATAAGAAACACCATTAATTGCTGCAAGTTCTACCGAGACATCAATTTGGAGTTTACTGGGTGACTCATTGAGCAATGTTCTGTAACTCACAGACATTTGGTCATGGTTTTCTGCAGAAGAGGTTCTATTAGCACCTTGATGTGCAGCATTTTCAGGGACTACAATTGTGCTGTGCTTACAGTAATTTTCATTCTCTACTACAGAGGAGTTAGGAAGAGAGATGAAGGACTTGCTGTCAATAGACTTTTTCCATCCAAAGTCCAAGTTAGGATATCTGTAAAGATAAACAGGAGAGTTGTTAACAAAAAATATTAGCAGAAGACAAGAAGACTCTATGTCCACATGCATGTTTAAAAAAAGCCACAGCCTTTTGAAAAGAACAGTGACTGCAACACGTAACTTCACTTCTCACAATCAAATATTTTTAAACTGTGTTTCACTGAAAAGTGTTAAACAAGAGTTGCCAGTTTCATAATCCATGCAGTAATAGTTGTTTCCACCTTGCAAATTACAGATCATATTGAAAACTACCTATTGAGAAAATACATGCCTGAAATCTGCAGGAAGTGATTTAACCCCTACACCAGCATCAGTGGCTGTTTGAGCTCTCAGTTCCTCTGCTGTCAAAAGGCAGTGCAGGCGGTAAAGGATGCTGGGGAGGCAAACTGCTTTTCTCCACAACGATGCTGGAATAGGATGTATAGCACAGAGCTCAGGAACCAGTATCTGGGAGAGGAGGGAGAAGAAAAGAATATTCCTGGTAAAGGTAGCCATCACACAAGTACAAAGAGAGTCCACTTGAATTAGATGCTTCTATTTTACCTGTTTATTCTGCAAACTTTCCCACTTTGCTTTCCTCTTCTCAGCACTGCTTAGTGGAAGTGCTTTTCCCTTCTGATTCAAATGGCGAGGAGTCAAAAGATTAAGTCTAAAAACCATGTGAAAATACTGTGGTGTAAGTACATAAATAATGACTAGAACTTTCTAGCCTAAATTTTCTTAAGTTTCTTAGTATTCAACTTCAAAGTGCTGTGAAGTGACAGCACCATTATCTCTGGGAAAAAACAGATTCAATTCATGGTTCTTGTTACACAAGTTAAGTATCTCTCAATAAAAAAAAACAAACTGGTAATTATTTTGGAAGACACAAATCCTCAGCTTTATCCCATATTTTAAAGAAAAAAAAAGGCACTTTACTGTCAAACTACAAACATCAGACTCAAAATATGACTGTTGTTACCTCGAAGATGTGTGGTCCACATCCAGCAGTGGCTGGTTAAGATTGGTAAGGTCAAGATTATACTTTGTTTTATAATATTCAGCAAAAGTTTCATATTCAGGGGAAGGGAATTTACTGAGTGGAGTAAGATCAGTGTATACATCAGCTACGTAGAATCGATGAGGCTGATCAAAATTTCGGTATCTAAAAAAATAATATATTGGCATTAAAGTAAAGCTTTTGTTAAGTTATTCATGTTCTAACATAGTCAAGAGATTAACAGTTGAACAGTACAGTTTAGTTTTTTGGTTAATGAGGGTTCTTTTTGTTGTAGAAACCACTTATCTAGCTAACTCAAATGCTAAATGAGAAATGTGCTTTAAGACAAAGATAATAAAGTCAATCTATAATCTGTGAAATTCCCTCTACAACATAAACATTTAAATTAAATGGAGGATTTAGGTCTTCAATATATAATACAAAATCAAGCTCTGGACAACAGTAATGCTGAAAATGATAATTTCTTAATTCAGAACACCTAACAATAAAGTTTGATAATTTGGATTTTTAGCATCTGGTCTCCAATATGATATTCTGCATCAGTAGAATTCCTCTGAGTTCCTCTACATACAAAGACTGCACTACCTCATGTCTAAACTGGCATTTTAACCAAGTCATCCCCTAAATAAAGCTAAAATACAAAACCTCAAATATATAACAAGGTAAATTTACAAGCCTGTCAAGGACAGTGAAGTTCTTGCATTACAGGCAGAATATTAAAATTAAAGCCAGACTGTGGCAACATCTTTTTTGTGGATATCCTACTAATAACAAAATTAACTACTGATTTAAAAATCTTTAAATTATTTGATATGCTACCACATACCTTCAGACGAACAGCATACAGTTCTTTAAAAGCAATTCTGCTGCAGATACTTCTAATATGCCCTTGTTACAAGTATTTGTATAAATACAATAGGTACACACCTACACTATGTAGAATACTCACCGTGGAATGATAACTGCATCCTGGTAATCTTCTAACTTGAAAATAAAAGGCATTTCTTTTGTATATTGTGTACTGGGAATGCCTGTACGTGCCTCAGATTTCTCAATGTCTTCCATAAACTTAAAGTCAATGTCCAAAGTGCTGGAGTCATCAACTTAAAAAGGAAAATGCATAACTCAGTTTTCTAGGCTGAACTTTACTGACAAGCTGTAAATTTCAAAATTTTTGTTCTTACCAACATTTAGAGGTAGAACACAATAGGCTGAATCAGCTTCTGTAGGTTTGAACTCTAGTGCAGGTTTCTCAAGACGAAGAATATGTGAAAAAATGTACTGGTGGAGTCGTGTTATCAGCTCAAGCATTTGCAGAGACAGAGTAAAACCAGATTTCTTAAGCTCAATGGATATTGTAACCTCTCCAGAGCGAGTATACACAGGAAAGTGAGGAATCTAAACAAGAACAAAATTGAAAGAAATCACAAAAGAGAATCCAAAGTGGGATTCCTTTACAGAGTACTGTCTGTTTAGTGCAGATTCTGAGGTAATGCTTGACTGACTCTACAGCAAATCGGAACAAATAGGATCAGAATTTTGAACTATGATGATCCTTCAATTACAGATGAGATTCTGAATGTTAAAGAATGACTGAATTGGTTTTCTCAATAGTTCTCCTTGTGTTTTACAGCTCTTCTCTTTATTAAAGCTAAGCAGAAAAGGAAGTATTTTCTATTATGAAGTAAGAAATGGGAAAACCAGGAATATTCCTGTAACATCTTCTTATGTGGACAGCAGAAAATACCATTTGAAAAAATCTTCTTCAGCTGAGTCTCACCATGAGAAAATGCCTACTAAAAAATTTCTGAAGCAAGAGAACACGGCCCACTTTTTCTGCTGCTGCTGCAGACTAGGAATGCTGAGAGAATTTGTTACCTTAACTTTTGTATAGATAAGGAAGTACAGTGCAGGCCACCTCCATAGCTGGTATGTCTACTCCTATCATATCTCATACAAGAAAGGATGGAAATTTTGAATTTGCCAATGCAAAATACTAAATTTCTAAACCAAAAGTTTGGCAAAAATAGATGATTCCATCTCTAAAGGCAGAAAAAGAAGTGGTGACTTGACTGGATGGATAGTGTTGCTTATTTTCTGAGGATTACTTGTCACAAGCATAATTTACGGTCATTTCCAACTCTTCACTCTGTTGGGTGGGGAGTAAGTATATATGGAAAATAACAGGTTGCAAGGCATGCAGAACAAGGAAACAGTTCCTTACTTGAGGTATAGGTTTGGCTGTCAATATGCCAAAACATCTTGTAGTATCCTCAGGAGGATATAGCTTTCGTCTCCTGAAGTTGAGCTCATCAGGTAGAGGAGTCGTTAACACCATTCCTATTACATACAAGTAACAGGGCTGATCAGGTTTGGGATAACTATCCCTCAAACACTCTGGAATCTGAAAAAAAAAAAAAATTAAAACATTAACATGACAAAAATCAGCAAAATCCACCTAGTTGCTTTTCTCTGAACAAGTCCTCTTCGGTTTATTTGGAAACACATTGCTAAAAATAAGGAACAAAAAATTTATTCTGGGCTCAAGCAGTGTTTTCTTTCTTAAGCAAAAATGTTTGGCCAGCAGCCTGGCATAACAGCCATGAGATTTCCTTTGTCCTCAGTAGGTGAGCTGGGTTTTCATAAGAAGACTTACCAAAAATTCTAAAGGACAATTGCTAACAACCTGTCCTATTGGTCCCCATAAAGTTCCTGTAACTTTGCAAGTCGATACTGGAGCTCAAATGTCTGCCCCCAAAGTTGAAGATGCCTCTTCACATGGAATCATTCCCTCAAATAAAGGTATATTTGTGGTAGGTGCATTTGGACACATCCAGCCTCAAAAGACTGCTAAGGTAAGGCGCTGGCTGCTTGTGCCCCCTTCCCCCCTGTGCTGGTCCTGCTGCCGTGGCTCTGGGGGGGACTTCACCAGAGAGACACATCACACTCTGTCAGCCAGCACCAGGGTAGTGGCAGCCCCTTTCCTGTGCCTCTCATAATTATTCTGGGCATTCTCCTACTTCCCTATTTTCTCCTTCCTTCCTCTTTTATCAAGTTGTGTTACGGCTTTGGATCACACCATTTAAGCTTGCTTGTATTTTAATCCTGCTTTCAGGTATGCTTAGAACCTTCCTTTCTGCAGTAGTGGATGGAGGCAAAACATGCCTCTCCCCACTTTAGGCAGATTGAAACAAGCTTTAAAGCAAATGTCTGCATTTAACTAGCAACACTAGAGCACATTTTATGTCCAAGACCTTTGGAACTTAACAGTAGAACAGGAAAAAAAAAGGAAAGTGTACATACTCAGGAAAAAAAAAAGCTTGACTGAACTTACATCTTCATTAACACAGATTCTTTTTCCAGCAGAATTATTTAAAAGTATCAAAAATATTTTGATACACTTGGGACAAAGACACAAGCAAAATTCAATACACTGCCCCTTCATCCAGGTACTACACTATATGAGTTCTCTCATTACAATTCTAGCTGGCAGATGTGAATACTTGCAACAGCCACAAGCACTTTTAATTCTGCTGCTCATATTTGCCATGGATGTTAAGAAACCATGCTGAATGTTTGGTAGAAGTTCATTAGTTTGCAGGTCTCTAAATGATCCTCCTGTTTATCTAAAAGTAAATTGCAATACAAGTAGTCCTGGATTTTAAAGTTACACTGCTGTAAAACTATGGCCTTAGCTTAATGGAAAATTACTCATAAATTTAATAACTACATTAAACCCAAGAGGATCTTGCAGACCTTAAACATTTGCCAAAGCTTCTTTTCCAGATGTGAGAAGCTGGGACAAAGGCAAAGGAAAGTATTCTTAGATTCCCTATTAAAAAAGAAATAACTGAGAAAGAATGATGCATCACTTGACAAATCAACTCCTCTGAATGAGACACCATAATCTTGCATTTTATGAATCATCCCAACTCCAATCATTGGTGAGGTAAAAGGACAGGGAAAAGCTTTGTAACAAGAAATACTGTGCAAAAAATGCAAACTGTGCATCTTTGTGAAATGCAAAGATTATCAGATTCTATAAGTTACCTGTCCTATTCAAAGGACTTTAGACAGGACCTGTAACAACTGCAGAGGAAAAAGGAAGGTTCCAGAGTAGTTGCAAAATACTCTTACAAAGCTTATTTTCTCCATTTTCTCCTAAAGTATTTTCAATTCCCCACCAAATACCATGTAAGAAGTCCAATTTTACAAGCTGGTGTAGTTGAAACCTGTTGCAACAGACTGCGAATACATTACTGAACACAGACCTGTATTTTCTTGTGTGACCCATTCAACAGATCAAGTATAATATTATAAATTATAATATTTAGAACTACTTTAAAAGTAATTAAAAAATACAGGTACACTTATTTGATATTCTAAGATTTAAATCAGGAAATATGAAATTCTGTGTTCAACCAGTAAACCAGGCATCCAAAAAAACCCCAAACATATTTCTGTATTAAGTCCGGGGCACATCCTTAGTGCTCAATTATTTGTCCTGAAACCCAGTAATAAGGTAAAGATTTTACAGATTATTAATGCAGGTCTGTTTTCTTCACAGTTATTTTCACACTAGGCAAATAAGTGTTTGCCAACAAGCCCTACAGAGAGTGAATGTTTTCTGAGCTTACAGGCATGCTTCCAAAGCATGTGGTACCATAAACTCAGGCAGCACTCAGGCTTCCACAGAATTAGAACATCAAAGTAAATACAAGACTTGTAAAAATTTCTGATCAGCTAAGATTAAGAGTTGGCAATTCTGTCTTATTAGTACATAAAGTATTAGATCAGAGATCTGGACAGCAGTAAGTGATACAAACAGCTTTAGGATAGCACTGTCTTCGTTTAGTAGAGCCTGGCCTTCCTGGAACACTGGTTTCTTCTTCATCATGTAAATCGAGTTCCTCCTCGTATTTAACCGTTTCTTTACCAACTGGCATCAAATGATCATCCAGTTCACCTGAATATTACAAAAGAGTACAAAGAAATAGCATTATGAGCAACCAAATCTTGGTTCCTTCAGATACTACACAGTAGTGAAACTGCTTGTGAAAACACCTCACATGTAAGGTTTTAAAATGCACGGACTACTGCAAGGCTCCAAAAGTGCAACTTTGTGGAAAGAGTGATAAAGACTGAATTTTGAGAAAAACAAATGCTTATTTTTAGTACAAAAAAGTCTTATATTTAATTTAAAAATTGAATTCTTTAACAAAAATATCCAATAATTCTTTTTGCCCAAAAGTGATCTATGACTGACACATTTACTTTCAAATCACTCATATGGAGTAATACAAAGGAAGAGAGAAAATTTATATTTCTCTATCATTCTAAAAAGTAAATCACTGCTGTTGAATGTGCACTTCCAACACTGGGTCGAGCTGCCATCAGGGTGCCATTCTTGGGTATATTTGTTGGTATGAATTACTGTTCAAAAGGTTTAACTCAGAAAAAAAAATACAAACCCCAGACCTACAATTATTTTTTGCTTAAAAAATACATAAATACTTCCATACTTCATTAAAAAAAACAGTAACACAGAATTATCCTTAAAATGTTCCACAATTAAGAACATGCTCCATTATCCTTACTAGATAAAAGAGCTGAACTACAAAGTTCTATTTTTGGACCATGTCTTAGAATACAGTAGAGAAACTAATAAATTTAGGGTTGCATAAGTTACATTTTGTCACAATTAACTTAGAAAACCATATTCTTTCAACTGTAGGATGCGATCCCTGAACTATAATCAGTATCCTCTATAGAATAAGACTTTTTTCCCTATTAAGTATATTCAATGCCAAAATCTTCGTCTCGTACTAATGTTCATTTTGCTGTTTAATATAAAATTTGTTAAATAACGAGATTTCCCTGGAAAATTTACTTCAGCTTACAAGTGTAAGCTAAATTACTAAGTACATGACCACATCACAAAACAAGGCAAGCGACAGCAAGCTGCAATAGATGGCTACAGGAGAAGGGCATGTACCTATACAACATCTATATCATATGCAACTTCGCAACTATAAAATACACTTTAACAAAGAGGTTGTTTTTCTAGTTCTTACCAATTTTGTGCAGTTTTTCACAGCATATAAGAGCGACAACTCTCTCAGCCAGTCTTGCACAACTCATTGGAGGGCCCTATAAACATTTAAACACTTTGTAAAAACTCTGGTTTACTAGCAAGTTACTTATTGTGTTTAGTCTAACACAAACATTTCAAGCAAGCTAAATTTTTGTAAAAAACACATTGATGGCAGTTTTGTGAAGATATTCAGGCTTGTTTTTCCATAGAAACCAAAATTACAAGAACTCAACTATACTACTGATCAAAACCAATAAAGGACGAGTGCATGAAACAACAATGTACAGGGGAGAATATCTAAATATTTTTGCCTTTGGCATAGAAAGTAACTGATGAAAAATGAATTCTAACAAAAACAGACAGTGATCTAAAACCAGTTAGAGAGTACTATACAGAAAAGTCTAGCTTTCATTACCAACAGTGCAACTAAATCTAGAAATGGCACAGACCATTCTTAGCTCAACATATTTATGTATTTCCATGCCCTTCCTTGCCCAAATACCTACAACAATTGAAGCTCGAAGAGGTGAGTTGATTGGCAGGTAGAGAGTAGAGTAAAACGTATGGTCAGGCAGTTCCCAGGTCTTACACTTGGGAGCCAGGTGTGTAAATGGATCACTTGGTAATCTAGCGCAGTACCTGAGGGGACAAAACATTTTACACATCACCAAAACGTGCAACTTGAAACCCAAACACATTTCAGTGGAACCTCACCTTACTGGTAAGAATGCTAGAGAAGATGATGTACACTGTAAAGGTGCACTACTGACTCATATTCAACTAACTTCTGAGCAGAAGACCTCCAAGTCTTTTATTACTAACCTGGTCTCCAGAAAGGTCACTCCAGCTTGTAATGATGCACAAGGCTGTTTCCTGCCAGGTCCCAGGGTTCCCATTATAATAATAAACAACTCCTGAGTTTACTGTTGTCTTACTCCTCCTGTTTATCATGGTTTCCCCCTCCTGCCTCTCCTCCCTTGTACTGACTTCCCTCTCTCCCAGCTTGGTATTAAATAACAACATCCTGATGTTAAACTGTGCTGGACCTCTTAACAGTTCAATGCCACATACACCCAGCTGCCAGACAGCCTTTGAACCATTTACCATCTGCCATTCATGCTTCAAATCTGACTGCTTTGAGAGGATTTATTTACCAGCCAGTCCATCAAAATGGTCTGCATCTCCAGAATTTAGCTACTGAGGTAGTACTTTGGCAATTGCATCTAAGCTTTACTTAGGTAAATGACATTCACTGCTTTTCATACTCAACCACTTCATGACACCAGAGATAAAAATCCCTCAGTAAAACTTAGTTGGTTTCTGCCAACCTCCTTTTCTTTATGGGCCTAAAAACCATTGCCACAAGGACATTCCAGATGACTATAGTTAAACTGACTGGTCCACAGCTCCCTGGATCTTCTTCCTTATCTTTTTTCTCTTCCCATCACTGAGAACCTCCTCTAATTACCATCCCCTTACAGAGTTGGTATTTGAGTAGCTCCCATCCTGTCTAGTGGACTTTAATTACTGTGGTTTTGTTGGTAAAGATGGCAACACACTGCTACCACAAATGTAAATATTAGAACTGAATAATTAAATACTGCTTTAACAATTTGTTTATTTGTTTTTAAAACTGGCTTGACATGAGCAAAAATGCAAATTTAGTACACATTTTGAAGCTGAATGTTTTCAGAGAAGCTTTTATTTAAACAGGAATCCACATCACTACATTTATTATCAGAGCTAGAATCTCTGGTAGGATAAAGATAAAGAAAGCAAATAATCCCTTCAAATCTGCGACCACTTTCTTTAGGAGAGAAGATCCTGTCAGGTTGCCTAAGAGTAAATGTGTATAATGTGTATAATACCCCATGCATCCATGATCGACTAAGAAATCTTTCAGTCAATGATATGAAGTAAGAAGTGAATATATCTCTTACCTATTTATGTGTCCAATAGCAGTGTTAATAGTAACCCTTGGACTGTTCTCATCTGGCCTCAATACATAGGGTGGAAAGACATCATCATCATCAACAATGGGTTCAGTTTCAGTTTCATTGGCATCAACAGATTTTGAGCATTTGTTTCGGAGGATCTGAACATTTCAAGAAATTAACATGATGAGAGGTTTTCCCCTGAAAATGTACTAAGATACACTTAAAAGACCCCAGACCCATTCCTTTGACCTCATACCTTCTCAATTGCTTTGTACGTCTTCAGATCTTCTTCAAAACTTTTGATTTTGTCTGTATCTGCTAGCATAATGTAATTGGAAATTGGTGCTCTAGCTCTTCCTTTTGACTGCACATAGGAACGGTACTCTGTGGGCAGATCAAAACGCACCACCAAGTTGCATTTGGGTATGTCAACACCCTCTTCTACAATACTAGTAGCAATAAGCAGGTTGGTCTCATGTGCTCGAAATTTTCTAAGAACCTGCAAAAGTAATGAAGGCAAATTTTACAAGATGCGTTTCCATCATGAAATTCAACAAAAGATAATAAAACCACGATGAGTGGCTCAAACACCCCCAAAACATGTCCAGACATGGAAACACAAAACTATTACAAAGAATCTTTTCAGAAACATAACAAGACTGTTTATCTGAACCAGCAGATTTCTAAGAATAAAATTAGGTATCACAGGTGTCTAAGAAGCTACTATAACCCCTAGGAATGGAGAGGATCCCCCTTATTTACTTACAAGTTTTCAGTTGTGGTATTAATGAAAAAACAAATTGTATTTTCAGGACACCATCTTTTCCCAAACAGTCCTGAGGCTGAAGCACCTTCAGGGGATAGAGCTCATTCTAGAACTGGCATTTCTGATATTTATACTATATATGAAACAATACTAAGGAAAAGTGTGGTGTCTGGAGCACAACCCAGCCAGGATGAGCTTTAATAATGTAAAATCAGGGGTTTTTTTAAACATTTTAACATTTAATAATTAACCAAATTCACATTTAGAAAAGATAAATATTAAAATCAGCTGAACTACTGAAAATGTCAGTATGTCAGTAAGCCTGACATTCTTTACCTTTGTAACATATTATTATATTACCACTAACACAATGCAGAAAAATTAGATAATGATCTGACTAGATATAAACATGAATTTACGTGAAGTTTTAATTTGTTTGTGCAATGTGTCTCCAAACATATTTTTATTGTTTTACAAACAGCTGTATCTCCAATAAGTAAGCATTATTGTTAAAAAAAGCTATAAACTTCTAGTGACTGTGCCCCAGAGTCTGCCTGTTGATTTATTTTGTTTTCAAAGGCACACACACACAAAAATTGCCAGTTTAATTTTTTTCTTGAGGTTACCTCTTCCTGTTTTCTAAATTCTACTTCCATCTGCTTGTTACGAGGCTGGTTCTTGCCAATGCCATGTCCAGTTATAAAATTGCTACTGATGTAAGCCAGTTCTGGATCTTGCTTGCCAGCTTCTTTTATCAACCTAAAAATATTACACATGTTTTTAGAAGTTACACAACCTACAAAATGGAGGAAAATCTATTATTTATACGACCTATGTTAAAAGGAAAAGTGGAAGCACGACAATTAAGTCATGTTAACACATAAACTGACTGCAGTCTTCTCAAAAACCACTGTAAGGTTATCACAAGATAGACTGCATACAGAAACACATGGAGAGCTCATGCATTTTGTGCTTCACACACATTTCAGACCTATCATGCTAAAACTCTATATTTTTAAACCAATCTATTAAGGCTCTCAGTTGTTAAAGCACTCTACTCAAAATTACTTTGTTAATCTTTTTCTGTAGGCTCTAGCTGATTTTAGAAGACCTGTATCTGCTTCCTCAACAAAAGTATGTTTCTTCAGTATACAATGTTAATTTCTAGGTTAAAATATAAGATTGTAATTCTACTTACTATTAGAATATACATTCTGTTCAAGTACACTGGTGACAAAATGTTGACCTGTTTTTCTCAAGGGTGATGCTCAGCCTACACGGTGAGATGTTCACTACTTGTGAAATTAACCCAAATAGAGGATGTAATACAATTCTTTAAAAGGAGTAATTGACAGGGATGTGTGGAACTCTCATGCTCTCACTTTATTTCCACTCAGTTTATCCTTTATGTTATAGAAGCAGAAAACACTGGCTTCTGCATTGTTCTGATTTCACACATAAGGTAGAAGACTGCTCACCTAAATAATGCATGAAATCTAAAAATGAGGCATTTATGGATTTAGAACCACAATTACAGTGTGCAAAGTAAGTATGCTGAAGCATCATTAGTTGATCAGTTTTCAGGATGAACAAAATTTGGAATTACTTAACTGCAACAGGCTTGTAAACAGGAGAGCCAATAAAAATCAAGGTATTATATACAACAAATAATCCCTTGCATGTGTCACTACAGCCATCCCACTACTACTCTGCCCAAAGCACATCCATCATGTCCATTACCAGATGCTCCCCACAGCCAGAGACTCTCTCTCTCTACACCTCCAGCAGTAACTCAAACCTTTCCCCAAAAAATCTCTAGCATTTCTGTCTCACACAGAAGTAGATGGATGCTGTGCCAGCCCCCAGCTATAAGCCTACCATCTGCCCAGCAAGCTGCTGCCAAACCAGAGGGAAACTGCAAAGCTCTCCCTGCTCTTTCTACCCTTGGGAAACTACTCAAGTCTGGCCCCCTTTCCTAGTCCCCATTTTAAACAAAATTTATGGGAACATAAAACATTTTGAAGGTTTTCCTCTTTTGCAATCTGTTAAAACTGGAATGAACAGAGAGATAGGCAAGAGGACAGAAAACAGGCATACAACTTGCCATCCTTAAGGAAACAAGACCAGAAGGACCCTCCTGTGCTGAAGCGCAAATGTGGTTTGCTAGTTCAAGGCCAAATGGAGTTACATTTCTGTATTTGGAGTTACACTTCTGTATGCAGTCCAGGCTCTTGAGACAGACAGTCTAAGAAAGTATGGATTAATAACTGGACAGAAATATGTTTTTATTTCTTTTTGGATATGGCATTTCTGTGAGGTCATACAAATGGAGCTCCTACTTAACATCTCAAACATTCTTACTTTAGTTTACTTGTATAGAAATAGACAATAAAAAGCATCTGAATAAACACCTCATTGCAAATCTTAGCCAAGTTCCTGAGAAATATATAGGACTCCAAACTAATGATTAAAAAAAACTATTTGTGGTAGGTAACAGGTGGTGTTTTTCAAACACATAACTTCTGCTTTTCAAACTTCTGCTTTCAAACCCTTCTCTTAAGGGAGCTAAGAGGCACTTACAATGCAAATGGAAGGGAACTGGGCTTTAGAAAATGTCTTCTATTCTGAAAAGAAGCTTATAGGCATCAGAACTGAATTGTATAGATCAACTTAAACACTGAGCGAGCCTCTCCACCGCGTGCAATAATAAAGACAGAAAGTACAACTCATGCCATCAATTTTGCCCATTCTAGATTTCATAAAATGGTATTCTAAATATACCATAATAATTGTGTTATAAGAAAAATTATACTTCTGTTTGAAGTCAGTTCCATTACTGGAAGTAGCTGTGATATATTAATTCAAACACTCATGAATTTCTCATTCAGTAGAGAGTCCTTCCCCTGCATATAGCCTAGGTATAGCTGTCATCAGCAGAGGCCCTTGAAATCAAATGCACTCTGCTGAAGGTGGCCTACAGTGAGCTTCTCCAGCAAAGGCTTCCAGTCTGATGGTCAATACAACATCAGGTGCTCTGAAATCAGGTGCTACATGAGATAAAGGAGCATTTTGAGAGTCTGGCAGCTAGCTTTCAGAAGGGGACAAAAAGTTACATATAGTTTTATATTTTGCTGCCAATAACCTCTACAAAAGGTGCCTAAAGCTCAAAGATGGCAGAATTTGATCATCTATTTAATCTAGACTCTGTATTCTGTCAGGTTCAACAGCAGTTAGGATATTGTATAAATCACAGAATACAAGAATGAATGCACAGTGGAAAACCAGTACGATTTAAATCACATTCATAACAGAACAGAGGAGAAAAAAGTTTTCAGAATTCTGTTCATTCCCTATAGGGTAATGAAATACTCATTTCAGCTCAGCAAAAGACTGTTAATGTCATTTCTTCAGGACATATTAACAGAATATGTTCATTATGCTGAACAGCTTGGTTTGCCTCATACTGCAGATTTATCCGAACATATTTAAAATGCAAAAAAGGAAAAGAGAAAAGATAAAAGTTGACAAAAGTTGACATAGGCAAGTCTGCAGATCAAAGGATGTGTTATGCACTTATTAACTCAAGCAAAAATGTACCAATAGAGGGGTCAGATTGAGAGGTATCCAGAATGCAATGAACACCTGGCACAGGACATTTGCTACACTACCAGAGAAACCTGAAAAAACCTGAAAACCAAAACCAGGATAGGCAAATCAATCATGTCATTCACAGTTTGTGGCAAATGGCTTTTAAAAATTAAGTGCTATACATAACTAACATGTATCATATTCCAGAATAAGAACTGATAAGGAACTACAATACTGACAGTTGGCAAATACTCCCACATTCATATTTTTCTTGGTGGAGACTTTAAGAAAGCACTCAGTGTCTGACTAAACAGGTGCTTTATAAACATCAACTCTGAAAGCAGTACTGGTAAATCTTGAGAGATATTTGTGCAAGGGTAAATTTGATTTTCTCTAGACTTGAATCATATAATATTGTGATTTAGTAGGGTAATGGTGAGATTTCCAGAAGTATTGAACTCAGTAGGCTAGAGAAATTTTCAACATCCATTGAAAATAAAAATCTAAGGGCCAATTATAACAAATCAGTATATGCTTATTTTACAGGTTTAGTACAGTATTTAACAATTTACTTTCTAAAGGAATCAAATTAAAAACTCAGGTCTGAAACAAGTCCTTGAGTACAACTTTCAAAGATGTAACTCTTCTCATATGCTTTAGAAATATTGTGTATGATCTTCTAAACCAACTTTATGAAAAGAGTTCTGAAAATACAAAGAAATCCCCTACATATTCATGATATTAACATCCTGGCAGCTAAATCTGCCTTTTTCCATAAGAATATTTTTTTTGTTAAATAAAAAGCTTTACCTATTTAGAACAACTGCTGTGTATCTTCTTTCCACAAAAATAATTCCACATAAAATATTAGTAAAGGGAGATGGGAAATTAGTCTCTGGCTTCTCTTTCTCCTCAATTTCTTCATCCTCATCATCATCTTCAGAATCACTCCAAGATACGTAATTATCCTGATTCCTATTGTTATACCATTCAACACTTTCAAACTGCTGCCGTTCATATGGTTTGTATTTGCGCAAGATTTCAAGCAGCTTTATTACTTTTGGGGTCACAAATTTCAGGTCAAGTGAGGCAGGCGAGAAGTGCTCTTCACAGAGTGCATGTATTTTCCTTAGGAAAGTGTCTGTAAACAATAAAAATTTCCTGTGCAGCTCCTCTTGTTCATGTTTGATATACTTCTGCAGCTCTCTCACCATCATCCCAGCTACCTTATCTGCACACCACGGTCCCAGAACAACCAACACAGCTCGACAGTCTGACAATATCTACAACAAATGAATTCAAGTATCAGTTCAAAGAGTACATTCATGAGCTATTCATTTAAGACTAGGGGCTTTTTTTCTCTTACATTCTTTGGAAGGATTATGGCAATTTTTCTACTTAAAAAGAAAGCAGAAGTCTGCTTTTCTTGTTTAGATACCTTGGGAAATTTGGTGTTTCTAATGGAGCAAGTTCCCCTCCCCCCTTCCCCTTAAAATTATTACCAATCAACTTCAAACTGTACATTTCTGAATCTCCAAAAAACCCCAAACTTAATCAAAATTTTGTCATTTTGTACAACTGCAATTTGAAATCTATGCTAAAAAGAATACTTTTTGAAGCAGCTAGATAAACAAAGTAAAAATTCTTATCTTTACTTCATAACACAGAACTTATAGAATAAACAGTTTTCTGGACATTTTTACTTTATTTACTACTGATAGCTGGCAGGGTTTCAGAAGTATTTAATCAGAAAGTTGCACGGTGGCCTTAGGAATTCTAGCCTAGGAAAAACAGAATACAGTATGTGTGGGTGGAATAGTTAAAAAGAGAAAACTATATCCTATTCATAGAAACAGAATAGGCAATAAAGTACCATCATAATCTTATCTTATGAGATTGTTTCCTCCAGAAGAGTGAAGCTGTCAGAAGATAAACTAGGAATTCAGAAATGGGGTACACTGATAACACTATTTAAAGGACTTATCATTTGGATGCCCTATATTGTACCAGAAGAACTACAATGGTACCATAACACGACACTGGTTTTCATCTGTTGCTTTCTCTTCCTTCTTCCCTTCTGTGAGGAAATAAAGAACAGGCTATCATCCTCTTGATGCTATCCTATCCTCTGTGGAGTTTATTAGTTCTAAGACTTAAGGGCAAAACTATCTAGACTAGCTGTAACTGCAACACAGAGGTCTGATACTCTACACTGCCAAGACATAAAGCACCTCAGTCTGAAACTTGTTTCTTTTCTTAATATGGGTGTCTCCATCTTCCAGAGAGCTACCGGTTTAAAACAAGCACAGAGGGTTACAAGCTTTAGATGCAGAGCAGTTAATCCACTGTTCTGGACTCTGCAAGTCATGAAGATTGCCTCCAGCCAGCATTCCTTACGTATTTTAGCCTACTTTAATTTAGCACAAAAATAACCAGGACTCCCAATTCCCATGCACTGTGATGGGCTGCCTTATGTACCATCTTTCCCTCTGGCACAAATAATATTTTATAGACAGTGTCAGAGTCCCCAGTTTCTGAGAATGCTAAAGGAAAATGGAATATTTTGGGCTGAAGAAAGAAATACATTCTCCAACTTTCTCATGGACTATAACAGGTATAATCACAGTAGTGACTCACTACTGACTTCTTGTTCAAAAAGGTACCTGGACCCCTTGTGTGAGAGATCCCTGCTAAACACTCCACACCTTCTGGGCCAGCCTCTGCCAAAGGTCAGGACAACACAGGGGCAAACACAGAGAAAGAAAGTCAAGCAAGACTTGAGATTCAAATTCTGTTCCAGCAAGGTGTCACACCAGTGCAACATTGTTCTAAGATAAATTACAGACACTGTACATCTCTGGCTGGAATTTTTGCCTAAATTCTTCCTTTACCAACTTTTAATACAACAGGGAACAGTCCAAAATCTTCCTGAAGCCTTATTTCCTCTGTACTGAATTATTCAAAGGTCATAGGAGATTGTGAAAATGTCAAATTCTTGACTCCAGAGGTAAGGACCTACAATATCAGGGTGCAGAATTGTTTTAGTGCTTTAAGCAAATCTGAATCTCAAACTAAATGGAATCCTAATCAATGCCTGATATTGAAGCCCCACACATAATGGAAACAACTGCATGTTAATGAACACAAAAATCAGAAGTCTTTTTGCTTCAGATAATTAAGGATGGCTAGCTAAGGAGGTTTCAGTTATGTAACACACATGGCAAAGAAAAACAGTAGTAAGGTTTCTATTCCCAGGTTTCCCACATTTCTTGATATCCTTACCTGCTTAGGAATTAAGGTAAAATCTCTTTCTTTTGAATGTACAGATATGTTGCAGTCATTCAGAAAAGCAAGTGCTTCATCCAATTCCTTTAATAATCTTCCATACAACCCACTTTTGTCAGTATATGGTCCACAGTCTACAACAATCTCACATGGCTGAGAAGTATATCTGAATGAGGGCAAAGATCAAGTTAAACACAGCTTCTGAAAGCCACAGCTATTTCAGCTCTTAAGGTTAAACAGCAAACTCAACAGCAACATGGCACATATTCAAGAACATTTCTTTCCCCACCAAGAATCAATAATTATTAAAAATTATACAGTTAAACACTTCAGAAAAACCTCCACCTCCCAAAATGCTGAACTACTTAATTCTAGATACTGTTCTAATACACTCCTAAGAAGAAGGCTAATATTGCTATTCTCATTTCAAATATGGAAAATTTAAGCAAATTCTAATTACTTCACCAACATCTTCACTTGTTTTTCAATAGTGCACTCTCTTGCTACACAAAAGAAAAGCAATCTACATAATGTAAATTTATGTCTCTAAATACATTTACACAATTAAAGTAATTCTTATTCTTGAATGGCAGCAGGAAATGCTTAAAAGGAAATGGTTCAGACAAGTTCAACAAAAATGCATTTAAAATGCTTATGCATGGACAAAAGACCTGTTCCATAACTTTCAACCTTTAACTTTATTTGAAACTCAACAATGCAGTACAGGTGGTAGAAGAAAACATGCTACATAGCAATTATTTCACCCTACTTTCTCCTACAACAAGTTGTTGCATTATCACCATCTTTAGTTTAAACAACACTCACTGAAGTCTAGATTCTGTAACTCACTTGGCTCTGTTATTTAAGTATTTATTAGCTCCTCTCCTCTCCCTCTATCTTTCATTAGCCTTTAAAACCCAGCCTATGCATTTGGGGGAAAAGAAAAAAAAAGGCAACTTCTCTTGCACATTAAGAGCACATTGAACTGGGGATGTTGCCACATTTTCCTAAACAGTGACATTATGGCATACACTTGGCATGAAACAGTTACACTCCACACAAAAGAGTGCATTTTACAAGTTCAGAAGTATTTTGTGAAATGTCAGGTTTTCAGTTTGGTGGTGTGTTGAGGGGTTTTTTGGTTGTTTTGGGTTGGGTTTTTTTGTTAGAGGATGTGTTTTGTTGCATCTTTTGTTTTTTAACAACAGAAAATCGCTCCCTACCAAGACCAATCAAACTTTATACTCAAAAGCCATTTAACATTCTATCTCCACTCTAAATGGAATATCAGCATCATATACACACAAACTTTTCTAAAATTTAGAAGACTAAATACTGCTATTGGTTTACTCCTCTATCCAAAATGAAAATGCAGGCATCAATTTACCAACAATCATTATAAAACACACCTGTCCAAGACCACCAAATCAGTTGCAGTTTCAGCATTGCTCTTCAAAATTTTCTCCAGTTTCTGGATCTTCTCCTCTAACTCAGCAGGATCACATTTCCCATTTAAAATGGAAGCTGTTAATCCCAAAATTCGAGGACATGATGGATAATCCTCACAGATCTGTGAAATCAAATCAAATTAAATTAATTACAAAAGGTATCCTGTTAATTTACCTGGAAATTTACGATGCTTAGGATGGAAACTTTTATTTCAATAGCAAGTGTTGCAAAAGGACCCAAACATTGAATTTATATTTTCTGTTCTACTGACTGGAAGTTAAACAGCCATCACACTTAAAGGTAAGTGTTTACAACATGGAAAAATGGAAACAGTTAGCATTAAACAGAATACTCCTGTCATACCTACAATACATAACATAACACTTCCATGCCATATAAAAAGGTACATACATTTGAAAAGAAATTTGGAAAGATACTTATTATGCAGGCATCTCTCACTTATATGCCAAAAAACAACATGGAGCCAATACTATTCTGGAAAGAGCCCCACTAATACCTTTCGAGATCAGCATTTTAAAAAATAATAAATACTGATTAGCATATCTCATTCCCTAACTCAAATGTTTTATTGATGAATTTTAAAAATTCCCCTAATTCAATAAATTTAGCTTCTCTGTTAAATCCAGATTTGTCTTTAATCCCCACCATAAAATACAGTAAATACATTATTATTCTACCACATAGTACCACTGAAGTCTTAACACAGTAATTTCACAGTCCCAGGAATGTGCTAACATTAGTTCCACTAATATCTTTTTTGGTTTCCAATTCTCCAGCTCTCCCACTCACTTTTCTTCCTCAACCAAGTACATTAAACATTCATGCAATAAATGCACCTTCATAATCTCACGGTATGGGTGATCCTGGATTGCAAGATGGCACTCATCAAATACCAGAAGATTAATATTTGACAGGGATAAATACTCATTTCTCAAAACAGTCAAAGCAACATGACATGTCATAACCAGAACCTAGATTGAAAGGAAAAAAATGTCAGTACAAGGTAAGTACAAGCTATCAGAGGTCAAGGTGAAGGAGGAAAAGTTTTCTGCAGGTCTTGTGAGACAGCATTGGCAAATACCAATCCCCACTGATATACCTACACCAGGTAAGGACAAGAGAGATTAAAACATTCTCTACTGGAGAAAGCCATCTCTCTGGATGGGGGTGTATTTTTATATATGTCTCTACCTCTACAGGCACGTGCCTAGTTAAAAAATGAATACAACAGAATCTCAACAGCAATCACACCACGCAGAACAGGTATCATTAAATAATCCTAATAAATTAAGATAGTGTCCTTATATGTGTCCCATCATCATGTCTCCAGCAAGAAAGATAGCTCTTCATAAGCTCTTAACTAATTGCAGCAGTAATACAAGCAGGACATTATCAGAATTCTTGTTAAAGAAAAACTTATTTCTTGTACACTAACACATAAAAATCGAGTTTGTTGATAAAATGACATAGTTTTTAAACTCATTTGGAACTTCACTAAGTACAGCAACACTTCCTTCTGTCAGAGTTCCTCAGACGTATTCCATAAAGCATTACTAATGCTTTTACCAGAAAGTAAACCCCAAAACCCTAACATTTCACAAAATTTTAATAGTATTTGAAGTATCGAATGCACACTCAAAATTTGTTCTGCAATCGACATAATGAACAAGTCAGGTAGATTGAAAAGAAAGGATTTAGAGGATGGCTTTGTAATAACAACCTGAAAATACCATATATATATTTGCCTCAAGATTAACATACAAATATACCAATATGCTTTCTCTTTAAAGAAGACTGAATTCATAATTGGAAGGAATCAATTTTGATCCAGCCTCTCTGTTGCTTTACTTAGTTTTTACTTAATACATTACCTGATGCTTAGAGAATTCCTGACTCCATTTCTCTTTTGTCCATGATTCAGTTATCTCCAAACTCGAATACTCTCCCACTTTAAGGTCTGAATGTGTCCTGACAGCTGACACTTGTTGAGCAACTTGATTTGCTTAAAGAAAAAATAAAATCTCATTTACATAAAGGTCTTCTCATACTTTAATTTGTAAGATGTGTGTCACATAACCTAGCATCACATTTCATAATGTGTTCTTTAGCTTAGACTAATGTTAAACCATGTACCCATGGCAACTGCCTCTATGAAGAACCATATCAAAGAAACAGAGTGCTAACTAAATTGCACTTCAGATTCAATGTCTTAACTTTAAACTAGAAAACAGAACATGTTATATACATAAACAGATTACATTAAAAAGACAATGAAACAAAAGATAAAAGGTATCACATCCTTGCTGTTGAAGGCTTTACACAAAAGTTTCTCCCAGCTTTGCTTTCAAAGAACTTCTGTTACAGAATATTCCATGGAGTATTAGTGTGTTTAGGAACATTTCCTCTTACCCGAGTTGACCAAGAACACAGTTCTTTTTCCATTTTTGTTGAAATCTCCCCTGATCTGATAGGACAGCTCTTTAGTGAGTAGTACTGCAATAAAAGTCTTCCCTGAGCCAGTGTTTAAGCAGACTATTGTATTATGATCCAAAGCTGCTTCAAGCAGTTCAACCTAGGTTAAAAAATAAGAATGTCCTTACTTAGAGTAATGCAGTGAAAAAGCTGACAAGAAAATAACAAAAGTGATAACTAAACTCCATAAAGTCAATAAATAAAGTGAAGTATCACTTGAAATCTTTCAAGGGCCATATAATTAATACGTCTCTTTCACAACAACGTGTTCTCACAATCCTTCAAAAATACTAACACATTATATTTAGCCCAGTTTTTAAATCTAAAATCCTTCAGTACCACAGTCTGCTCTCAGGTAGCTTTCTGAATGTATCTCTTTAATAGATGATTGTGTTGCTATATACATGGTATGAAGAAAGAAACCACAGCTTTTAAATCCAATTGCACACATCAATGCAGCCCAGTAAGCAAGCACACCAGCTGAAGGTGATCCAAGTTTCTCAGTAACACTAACAAAATGCTTCTGGGCACCTCTGCAGTATAAAGAGAACTGGAATTCTAGAACTCATTTTCCTGAAAGTGAAAAATCAGAGTACCCTGATGGGGTCTCTGACTTCAGAGGGCTGCTTTGAACAGGATGTGAACCAAAAATCTAAATTAGTATTCCACATGGAAGAAAAAGTGAGAGGTGGAAGGAGACATGATTTATGGATACAACTGAGAGGCACAGTTTATTTGTCCCTAGCAGCACTCTGCAGAGAGTGGCAGGAGAACACTCAGCTTAAAAACTGTTCTGCTCATTAGAGCAAACTTAGAAGAGGGAAGGGGGATATAACAAATGTCAAACAAAGCCAAACTAAAGAATTAGCTCCTAACATGTGGAGCTGAGAGAGACATCCTGACAGTCTGCATCACACCATATTCTCCACCTGCTCTTGTTCTTTTTCCATTAATTAATGGATTTAATTGTACTTTTTTGGATGTTACTGTATTAGTACTACCACTAGTACCTGATATTTTCTTGGCGTGTAAATGTTATCGTGAATTGCTTCTTGTTGCCATGGTAGTCCAAAAAATGGACCCATTGGGGAGGAAGCAGGGGTCATGAGCTGCAGTCCTGCCATGCTGAGGGATTGCAAAGCAGGGCTTTTCATTCATTCATCCAGTGTTTCTTTCATTGCATTTTTGTTCCAGCACAGCCTACTATGAGAAGAAAATGAAATGGCATTAGATACACTTGCAATCTCAAGCAATAAGAGAAAATCTTTATCAAGAAAAGGACATTACTTGATTTTACTTACAGAAGTGTTTCTTCTCATACTATTTTCAGCAGAAAATGTTAATTTTAAATTTAAAGGCACTTCTCCACTTGAAGATATATGCTTATCAAAGTACCCCAGAAATCCAAAAGGAGCTGTACTTTACAGGACAATGCTCTTTACAGGCATTTGGATTTACACATTTACATTTTAATATGAAGTTCCATTTATAGTCTAACAGAATTTCATTTTAAATTTAAGCTTTAAACAGTAAAGCTGTCTTAGCTTTATTTCAGGAAAGAAAAACACTAACATTTACAGCACAGGCACAGGTACCAGATTTTCCATTTTTCTTTCCAACCAAAAAGGCCTTTGACAAATTAAAGCTTTAAATACACAGGAATTTTATTCTAATTGCTAGGAAAAGAACAGAAACTTTACAAGAATGTCAGTATTTTCAAATAATCAGATTCTGATTAGATTCTTTTTAAGAACTGGCAGAATTATAGGCAATTGCTGATGACTCTAGTAAGGACTAATAGAGAAAGATATCCTTACCAGGTTAACCACCAACCTCCATAAAGACACTGCAATTCATAAACAAACAAAGCATTCAGAACTTCATTACAACTGAGCACTGCAAACACTTTCCTATTGAGGCTATGAAGTCCTCATATCAGGGCGTGTGTGTGTGTGCTAAAAACATTTGCTACTTGTCAGGAATTATCAAGGTTACAACAAACAAGACTAAACAAAAAACCAAAACAATTGCCAGTAAAACAAACAAACAAACAAACCTCACAACATAAAAAACTTTAGCCTGGGAAAGTGATTATGGCCTGATGATATAGAAAAAATATTGCTGAAGTATACAGTAACATATTATGTGAAATCTAAGAAATGTTGAATACTCCCTCCTTAAATTGGATACATATCCTATTAAAAAACCAGTATCTTCAGAAGTTAGTTTTCCTCAAAATTCCTACAAGCTCTATTTAATTTTAGCATCAATATGGGTTGAGAAATGCATAAAATTGATGATGCATTAATATTTAATAACTCATTAAAAAGGCATGAGGAAAAGCTAATTTTCATTTTATTGCATTGAAATGTTCTTGCTTTTCTATACAATAGGAAAGTCGCTAAAGTTTTGCAGATGTGCAGTAAGGAATAAAATAAGTAAAGAAGTATAATATGCCATCTAAGACAGAACCAGTAATGGTTATCAGAAATAACTGAAGAGAGAGTAAAAAAGGAAGCAGTACAATTAAATAAAAAATGGGGCACTGACTAGATTTCCAGAGGTCCCTTCCAACCCTAGTAATTATGTAATTCTGTAATTACGAAAAGTATTCATAACACTGTTGTTCTATGTTAATATTTTTACATTGAATATTATAATCTGGACCATGTCTAGACACTGATATTAAACTAGTATTAAATAATTATAGGAAGCCCTAAAAAAAGAGATTAAACCAATGATCTCACTTTCCATCTCAGGTAAATATTGTAAAATAAAGAGAAGGCAATACATTGAACTACATGATCACTCCCCCTGCAGTCAGAAGTAATTTCACTTTACAGTAAGTGGTCAGATAAAGCTTTGTCTCAATTCGTTTCAGTGGCAGGGGAAGCCCTCAAGGACAGTGTGGTTAGGCTGAAATAACATTATACACACAGCTCCATTGTAAAAACATATTTATCTTTTATAGACAAACATTCAGTAGTACATGCTACTTAGTGAACAAGGATATATGTAACTTCTTGAATTTAGGATCAGCAATAAACATACTTGCCCCTCTATCCAAAATGTTCCTCTTTAATGTACAAAGTGTGTTGATACCACTGGAATATTGTCTGATATTTTTATTTGGGGGGGGTCACCAAAACTGTGATAGTGAGAAAATGCTTTAAAATCCTAAAAAAACTCAAAAGGAACAAATGTGCATTTCCATAGGACATAGTAAAAAACATGTCTGACATTTTATGTTTTTTCAGTTGCTTTAGAATGATCTCCAAACTCATGGCAACCTCCTCATTTACTTTTGACTGATGTAACGTAAGCTACCATTTGAGCCCAAGTATTTCAGATTGCCTTAACAGAAAAAATGGATCAATATTGCTTTATTTAGCTGTAAATAAAGAAGAACAGTCTACATAAATCACAAAATCAGTATTATGTCATTATTCATTTCAGTTGTAATACAAAAAAAGGTTCCTGTAGATTCTTAAATTGTTTCTAAATATTTCAAAGAATGCATACAAGCACATGGAGGTTCTAACAATGCAACTACAGCAATAGTTTTATAGAGTGTTCTAATCTGGCACAACTAAAGATGTTTTGGCTCGTACTGTTCAAACCCCCTGCAGTGTCTGAAGAACACAAAGGTCTTTTGCATGACTACAGGAATTCATTGAAACAGTCTCAATCATACTCCTCTACTTGCACAGAGTAAATGGTGAAAAACAACTAATGTTTGCTTTGTTTAAAATGAGTGTAGTGGTTTGACCAGGAAGGAGTGGGAATTCTGAGAAGCTGTGGTCAAACCAATGAAAGTTTTAGGTTTGAGACTAGCACCTAGTGTAGCCAGTGGAGTTTAGACACACCTCCGAGAATACACAGGAGTTAAAAAGCAGGGCACTGCCCTTAGATCTCTCTCTTGGGACGTCGCTTCGAAGAGGTCAGATCTCTTCCCCCGTCCAGCCTCTACTGCTGGGCGGGGGGAGGAGCAGCCATGCGGTAGGCCCGGAGCCTGGACAGAGATGGAGGTGAGAAAGCCTTCAAAGATAGAAGAGTAGAAGAGCCCCAAGAGACATCGGGCAGCCATTCCCCCCCCCAAGAGAGAGAGAGAGGGAGAGTCGGCGGTGATAGCAGCCGGCCCAGGAAGAGAAAGGGGGAGAAGGGCACAGCCCGGCCGGCCGCAGCAGCAGCAGCACGTGTGGGAGTATTATTGTTCTGAAATAGACAGAGACTGAAAACTTTTAACCCTTTCTTTCATGATTGAGGCCTTGCAAAAATGCTAATCCTCCTCGAAGCTGAATAAGAAGAGAAATAAAAGATGAGATGAGACAAAGACCTGGCCCGAAGAACGTGGAGATGATTAGATGGAGAGAGATGATTTGGAGTGGCCTTTTGGCTGGACTTTTCTTGTAGCCATAGACTCAGTTGTTCCTGTGACACAGAGACTGCATTTAAGGAGAGGCAGTGCCTCAAAACCAAGAAAGTTCATTCGTGAGGACCCCCCGGCCCCAGAGGGTTAGAAAAATATAGAGAAGACAGATGTCCCAAAGCAGAGACTGTGCCTTTTTAGAGTGAGACAAAGCATCCTTGAAAGACAACCCTAAAAGCAGCTCTAGCCATGTCTCAGTGGTGAGAGCACTGAGCATAGAAAGAAGATGTCACAAGCAGCAAAAAGACTTTTTCCGGGCGGTGCCGAAGTGACAAAGAAGCACACGAAGTTTCAGTGTGTTTCCAGAAGAAGCCTATAGAACAAGAAAGACTCCTTTCCTCTTCATGAACTGCAGTTTGAGTATACTAAAGTGTAAGGCCAAAGCTGAGCAGTTGATGATTTGAGAAAATGTATCAGATTGAGAAAGTCAGAGAGTGGAAAAGAAGAAAGTTTTTTTGTAAAGTTTTCAATTTCTTTTTTTCTTTTCCTTATAGTCTTTCCCTATTTTCCTGTAGTTTAAGTAATAAAGTGTTCTTTATGTTTAAGTTAGAGCCTGTTTTGCTTATTCCTGGTCACATCTCACAACAGACACCAGGGTGAGGCATTTTCATGGGGGGGCACTGGCTCTGTGCCAAGCTCAAACCATGACATGAGACCTGTCATAATAATTGCTAGAATGAACCAGGGAACCAAACGTTTTCCATAGTAAAAGCTGAAGCTGATTCCTCAATCATTCTTGTACATAAGCTCAGCCACTTCAGTTATTTACAAATCACTTCAGATGAGCAGCTCCTCCTCTTTGTTTACTGCTCCATCTCTCATGTGTTTCTTTTTCAAATGATAAATACAACTTCAGGAACATATAAAATAGCTATATCACAACACCAGAAGGGAATTAAGAGAGAAAACCAACGTTTTTTAAAAGGCTGCTAGTACAAAACAAGTACAGGATCCAATATTACAAATAATTCACTTCTTTTGCTATGCACCTAATAACAGTGATACCAGTTCATCTACCCTGCTGTAAGAAGCAAAAGGATTTATGCTCACCTATGGCTCCAGCTTCATCTGGAAAGATGTGAAACAACATATACTCTAAACTACAACTTAGGTTTCTGTGCACCAAAACAGCACTGTGTGCCCCTGCAACCATACCTGGGCTGAGCCTGCATGAGTCACAACATATTTGAAAGAACATATACAGAGAGGGAATTTAAGCAAAGTCAGTTAAAAAGAAAAAGTTATCCACCCAAATCAATGTTTCTTTCTGCTATACGAAGATTTCCTAGTCCTGGCCAACATTTCTATGATTTGTATTGGAAGTATATAACATCTGACAAGATCAATGTCAACATTATTATGGGAGTAAGCCAGAATAATGCAGTAATTGTATCATTCTAGTCTCTATTTCAATAGCAAGGAAAAATATCAAGTTCTTCAATAAAAGAAAAGCAGAACAGGATCATCTAGAAATAAAAAGGGAAAGAGCACATCTACTTGAAGAACAGATTTTAAATTGAAAACATTTGAGATGCAAGCACATATGTTCAGAATCTATGGACAGAAAACTGAACGCGAGCTAACTGAAACTAGCTAACAGTGAAGTATAACAAAAAGTCAAACTAGTCCTGCTCAGCCAGTGCTGGGTAATAAAGATACTTCTTAAGATGTTCAATCTTTGTTCACTGCATTATTTTGAAATCTGACAGAACAACAAACTGCAAGAACTTGCTGAAGCTCAGCTTGGAGTGAGAAACACCTGAAACAAATCATACTTCCTGTGACTCTAGACTAGTTATGGAAGCTGGGTAAGGCTCAAGCTTATTTGTTCTACTTAAATAATACAGAAAGTTTCAGTTTCATGGCCAGCAATCTTGAGGGTTTTAAGAGTAGAATTCACAACCTAGTGTCCTTATTTTAATGCACATTTATGTGAACAGATCGTGAACTGCAGAGCCAAATTTAACCCCTTATTCCATCATTTAGAGAACTGCTTTTCAGAAAAATACACAATGTTGGAAATGAAGTCAACAACATGCAACAGCAAATTTTTTCCAGTCTTTAATAAATCTGGAACTGTAGGTTTTTCAGTCACATGACTATATCCAATTTGAAGCCATCCCCTGGCACATGAAAGGTTTAATTTAAGGTTTACTGCACTAGGGAATACAAGCCAAACCAACCAGAGGCCTCACCTGCAATGAGACATCCTGGATCCACTCCTTCTTGGAGGCCAGTTTAGAACATTTATGGAATGGCACTGAGGTGCACAGAGAAGAGAGCAGTGTCCTGGGAATGCACCTTTTAAGTTTTTATCACCATTTGTGAGCTTAGCTTGTGCTGTATTCACAAGTTAACGCAAAACTATAATCATCTCCAATTAACAACAAAAATTTCTTACTGCCATTTGCAGTGTATTTAACTTGCTTTCTATACTGATTTGTAAATTTGTACCTAATATAATCCTTGTCATACAAACATTATTTCTGATGCTTTAAGATTTCATCTTTGTCCTGGAATGTCTAATTTATCCTCTAAAAACACTCTCAGCATCAGCCAAAACAAGTTAGCCTCAAGAGGTAAAAATAAACCACTTACTCTAAAGGAAACAAACCACAATTTATAAAAAAATATTAATAGAACCTTGCTGCTTGAAATTTCTCTCCCATGAACACTTGAAGAGTCTGAATGCATTTTTTTTATAGCACTTTCTATGTTCAAGTGCTACATGAAATATTAACTTGCTGAACGATCTAACACAGAGAATTCTTACTTGGGTAAAGGAGGACCAAATAAAAAGAAAAAATGTAAAATATTACAAATACAAAATACAGAGTAGAAAATGAATATAGATGTTAATACACAAAATGTAAAATGTCACTAAGAATGTTCCATACCAACTTACACTGTAAGCATTCACAGGCAAGAATTGGTTTTGCATAAATTTAGGTGAACTTGCAATATTTCTATGTTGTCTGCTTTCTAAGCTTTCTTTCAAACAAAGTGTACTTTTTAAAAGGATTTGACTTTTTCAGTGCCAGCCCAAAAGAGCACACTACTTCTTCCAAAAATGCAGTTGATTCTGTTAATATTACTCCTGCAACTTTAGTTCTCTTAAGAGAACTTAAAAAAAAAAAAAACAAAACAAAACAAACTCCCTCAGTTCTATATGCCAAAGAAAAAGTCCACAACTCAAACATCAAATAACTGTCAATATTACTCAGTAAGATGAATCAGCAATCTCTTTTGTATTGTGCTCTCTTTAACACAGAACATATCTTATGAGACATTCTTTCTCTCTCATCCTTCAAAGATCTTTATCCCATGCATTGCCTAACAGCAATTTTTACATTTGGTCTTACAATACTCTTAAATAAAAAAAAAATGTATTTCAGATGTGCTCCTTTTCAAGAAGGGAATGTGTAGACACTTACAAATCTCAAATATAAGTATTCCTTTAAGGACCATCTTCCCTGGTTTCCCTAGCACAATCAGAAATATACTTTGTGAATATTCATTTTGACTGCAATAATTCTATTTTTTCTATTCTTCTGATACATAACCAGTGACACATTGGTCTTTAACAGCCTACCAAGGCATACCAGCACAACAACAGCTGCTTTCTGTTGTCCAGGAAAAGTTTCATTACAGAGCTTATTAAAACAAAAGTTAAATTGAGGCTCTACATTTGGATGAGCTGATTCTGAAGCACTTCTACAAGCAGTACAACAGTTAACAGGTGAAATTCCTGGCAGACACCTCCTAAATGTCTGCTTGTAGGACAGAAATGGAGTACAACATGACACTCAGCAGACTCAGAAAACCCCTTAAGTCCTTCATGAAGTGTTCAGTATGACTAAACCTGGACTTGGGGCAAAAGCCCAATAAACACTTTGTGTTGCATTCAGCCCACCTCAACCAAAAGAGCCAGAAAGTCAGCATTCACATGGAAGTTGTGCTGCTGCACAAATGCAAAAGGATTATGCCAATGTTTATCAGCATAACACACACAGGCTGCAGGGCATTTACAAGTAAAGCAATGCAATGTAAAAACAAAAATCAGTTTTGTAGCACATCTGCAGTGATACCAGTGCATGAGGCACTCAAAATAAACATTCAGAAAGGGGATGTTTCTGCTTTAAAGAATACAGACCTGCAGCAAGATTCTGGAACAAACTTTCATTTATTAAAATGATGTGTACAAGGCCAGTGCAACAATCCTAACTATGCAGTTGCTTAATCAGCAGTGTAGAACTGGTGCTATGCAGACTCCTTTCACCTCCCTAACACAGATGACAAAAGATAAAACATGAAGTATATGGATCTAAGATGCAAGGCCAGCACAGCAGAACTAAATATATTTCTGTCTTCCCTATGTTATCAAAGCACATTTTTCTGCTATGTAGTTTTAATCAGATAGCCTCTCTGCCTATTTTTGCTGTACTCATATTTCAAACTGAAGCATACTATTGAAACTAAGACCTTAATTTACCTGTCATATCTTTTCCTTACCATTTACTTTGTATCTCCTATCTGGAACAACATATGAATTCAATTCCAATTCTAACCCCTTGTGCCAAGTCTTTTTTTTTTTTTTTTAAGCTGATCATATTTCACCAACACAACCACATTTGAATATAAGATCCACAAGAAGAGCACACAAACATCCTTACAAAAAACTGAATAGATTTCTGATTATATTTAACTTCATAAGAAGTATCAGGGCAAGAGTTTCATGGTAAACATCTAAACTTCTACTAATAAAATGAAGTAGCTGCTTTCATTTTTTTTTCCGAAGAAATTCAGTCAATTTGTATAAACTCACATATGGAAGTTACTTTACTCTGTGGTTCTGAAGCATCTTTAAATACAAACCAGGAGAACACAGTGCAGTGACACATCAAAACCTGCTTCTCCCATACCACAAAGCAGTCTTACCATTTTAATTTCCGCAGTCTCTGTGTTTATGCTTCCTGAACTGCATTTTGACATCATGATATCAGCTTGTAGAGTAATCACATAATTTGTAAGCTTTGACTATTAAAAATAAAAAAACAAGAACAAAAACCTATGAACTATAAAAATTATTTGAAAAGGGAACTACAATAGCAAGGTTAATTGTGGTTAATTCAGTTGCTTAAAAACATTTATATGTGTTAGCCTACAACACAACTTGCTGACAGAAACAAACTATTTAGGTTCACTCTGAACATGAATTATTTTAATTTACTATCAGAACTTAAAATTTGAAAGATAATTTAGTTTAAATGTGCACATCCTTCTCCAGTCCTATTTCCAGGTTACTTTCATTAATTACTAGCTCATGTGGGAAATACATGAGTAGAGTGATACAATTTTGCTGTTTTTATAATTGTACTGCTTTTTCTATCCACATATATTTTCACTTTGAGTTAAGACATTAAAAAAATCAGAGTTCAAACTTCTTTAAGCTATTTAAATTTAAAACTGCAAGAAATACAGTCAACTCATGAAAAAGCAGCACCCATTTCTCTTGACGTATATCAGTCATTTTAGTAAAAGACAAAATACTGTGCACTTAAGATGGTGATTTAACCATGGAAGTAAAATTCAGAAAGATACAAATTCATTACAGTGAATTTCTAGATATATTAGCCAAACACAAATACTGTATACTTATACTGAACATATTATATATATATGCACACATACATAAAACTAGAATTTAAAGCAAAAATACCATATTTCAGCAGATCTAGTGTTCTTAAAGCTAAAAATTCAAAGAAATTGCACAATACATACACCTGAAAGTATGAGTTTTGCCAGACCTAAAAAGAGATTGTGAAGCCCAATTTTTTAAAATCAATACTGAAAACTTAAACACAAAATGGATCTTGATGAAAATCTCTCCTCCAATCAATTCCATAAAGTTAACAAAGACGACACTCCCAAGATTAGTTCAGTATGTTCATTTTTACCTCAAACGCTGATGCTGAGCTTTTCCAGAGTCTCCAATCCTGTAATTTTGTTTCACCCTAGGTAACCTAAAAGGTAACATAAAGAGAGAGCATTTTACCATGAACTGCCATTAAAATCAACTGTGCCATGTGGTAGTTAGTCTGCTTTCTTGCATTTTAATATTTAGCTCTGTAGCAAGAGCACAAGGTCCTTCAAAATCTAATTATCATATTCCTCTTTTTGGCCAGGGATACAGTCAGTGTCTGAAAGATCAGCTTTAAGTGCTCAGGAGATATTTGCATGCTTTGTTTTATCTGCTGAAGTAATTGCTAGCTAAGGCCAATTAGAGTCACACTTTTCTCCCCTGTGCTCCATGCATGTTTCAACTAACACAGTAGAGAAATCCAGAAGAAAATTATTACTCAACACATTTAAGAGAGACATCTGAAAGAACATATGTTTTTCCAGAAAAAAAAGTAAATAGTTATTTTATTTTACAAGAATACAAAAGGAATGCAGCACAGAAAATCTGATGGATATTGCATTCATGTACAAAATAGACTGACAAAAAATGAATTCCCTGGACTACATTTAAAATTTGTGCTTGCAGCATACATAAATATATCTTTTATTTTCAGCAAAAAATACAGCAAACTGCTTCTAAGATGTAGTAAGCAGAACTTAGATTTATTATAGCATGTTCCTATTATGTCTAGGTTATTCTATTCACTGCCTCTAAACATGAAGCAGAATATATATATTCCACTGAACCAGAAAATAACCAAACAACAGAAAACTGCTACATTCACGGTAAAAATATAGACATATACTCCACTCTCTATATACTTTCAAGAAAAGCTGAAGGACAGCTTTTGGACACCCCAGCAAAAAGCAAATACGAACAGAAAGGAAGGTTCAACCTTTGTCAGTAAAGCTACTGCCGCATGTGTGGCTTAACAGAGCAAATTTACTTTACTGCCAAATGGCAGATGGCAAACACAAAGCACAGAGAGCAGCAGGTAAGATCTGAGAATCAAAAAAGAATATAAATCTAATTCTCCACCAGCACAACCGCTTCCTTCGGCATACGACAGCCAAAGACCTGGGCTTGAACCAATCGATCGGCGGGCAGGAGTCTGAGTGCCAACCTAAAACCAGACAGGCCACATTCCTGAGATGCAGTCAAGGTCTAGCGCGAAACAGCCGCGTCCGTGCCATTAACATCTCAATGGCGCTGCTGCGCCCGCCCAGACACAGCCGGCCGCGATCCTTGCCCGGCGGGCCGCGGGCACTGCCCAGGGACAGCGGCACCGCCGGGGCTGCTGGCGCTCAGCGTCCCCCGGGCTGCAGCCACAGCCCGCAAAGTACCTCGCACCGCATTAAAAAGACATTATATATTATAGATAATTTATATGTAATATGTTATATACTTTTACTACATGTAATTATAGATTAATTATAATACATCATTAATTTATAATACATAAATATTAGATATATTTTATTTATAAATTTTATATTATCTATAATTTTATATAATATATAAATTATATATATACACACACATATATATACACATACATATATGCGTGTGTTTAATTTTGCTCTATAGTTTCTGGGAATCTTGTTAAAAACAAGCAAAAAACAAAAAAAGGAAAAATCAGCGACATTTTAGAAACCTAATTTTTAGCAATGTCAATTTCTTCTGTGAAATAGCAAGGCTCCCCCTTTTTTTAAATGTCACCTTTTAAGAGCTCAATATTCACGTATTTTATCAACAGGTAGAAGGAAAGAGTTCTAAGATAAGCAGACAGACACTCCTCTGAAACACACCACAAACACAATAAATACTCAAAGCATTAACATAAAAACAAAAATCAGTTCCTATAAAGACATCAAGATAAGCATCCAAGAAGGGACACAGCAGGCACTTGTGCAAATCTCCAGCGCTCTAGAAATCTGCAAGCAACCACAAGTTACTTCTGCAAATCTCAGCCAAGATCTTCAGGTATCTTGGCTATTTGCTACTGGAACACTACTAATGCAAAAACCAAGTATCCAAACATATCAGAGAAAACAACATTTATCAACAGGTTTTATTTTAATTTCATGGGAGTGTAATTCAGTCCTTGAAAATAATCACATTCATACGATACCTAACTTGCTATTAAAAAAGGATGGTCAGGAAAAGGATAACTGAAGTTTACAGGGTAACACTTGCTGTCATGCTATAAGCAACAGTGAAAGTGAAAGACTATCAATGTTCTTGCTCTTCAACATCTTTGCCAATTTGAAATTAAACAACTAGTACCTAGAGCAATCCAGTCATTATGCAGACTGTTAACAACTTGAAAATGAAGTTATTTTGTAGTAAGTTCTATGCAACTGGACTCTTAAAATCACGCGGTTTATTTAGTAAATAATTCTTAGGCAATACAACTGAATTCCAGCAGGAACAAAAGTCCTGCATGATCTTTAGGGGGTAAGGTAAAAACTTCATTTATTATTGGGAAGAAAAAGTACATGTGGGCTAGCATCTTGCCTCTATAATCACAGCTGGTTGCTGAGGGCAGGGGGGAAGGGGTGACTACAGAACAGGACTTATCATTTTCTTCCTTTTGTTATTTCAGCAACTTAATATTTCAACTATTTTTCTTTGGTTTATTATGGTACAAACAATAAAATTACATCAGAAACCATAGTACAAACTCCCTACTGCCTCAGATTAATTTGAAAGCAAAATATTCTTTGACATCCAAGGACCCAAGCCTTCATGGAAGTCAGGAAAATAATTACACTCAGGACACACACCTCTCTAAATATAAAAGCATCTGAGCTATACAAACACTCTGAAACACATGCATTGGTTTTAACAACAATTAGAATTAAATTATGCCACATATTTGAGGGGTTTTTGCTGCACTGGAAAACTGCAGCTCGATGTGTAGGTTCTAATTTATGGGTAACTATAATATCAGTATCACTTGCAGGGATAACTGACCATATCTGTGAATTTATTTATCATTTGGTCATTTACTTGGGTACCAAATTATTTACTTGTAACGATTTAGTTAATTTAAAGGTTATGTTCAAGCTTTTCAGGCACTTATGTCTTTCTACAAGAAGGCAATTAAGCAGACATTAGAGCAGGGATTTCTCTCTTCCCCAATTTGGGGGCAAGCTGTGAGGCAAGTACAGTTCCAAAGCATTAATTATTCTTGCTTTGGATAAGTAAAAGCAGCAGCTGCCCCCTGAATATAACCCCATGTGGAGACTTCAATCCCATTATTTGCATAAACATAAACCCTTTCTCTGCATGGGGCTGAAAGTCAAGCTCCTCAAAACAGGGGTATTCAACAGTTCACTGTTACCACTGCGCCACAACAGCCAAAATTACCAAGTTCCCTACATTACAAAAGGCTTTCTCTGAAGTCCTTAATTGTATGATGCAAGGCCAGCAGACATTTGGATTGTAAATCAAGCTCTAAAACTTGTATCAATTCTAAAATGAGTGATCACATCTACTGCAGTTAGCCATATCAATTTATGTACCACCCAAGAACCGGTGCTCAAATGCTAGCCCTAGTTTCAATAAAAACACTAACAAAATAAAAAAGTATTTATCATCAATGGTGAATCAAACCAACTCTTCCTAGTGCAACCTTAAAATGTGTATTATATATTGGGTAGCACATTATTTACTCCACATTTTATGCTCTGTTGTTTTCAATTTCATCCTAAAAAAGAACAACTCCCCACCAGTTACACTACTGGGCTTCACGTGGCCTTTCCCCGAAGTGAACTTGTAGGCACACTACTGAAATTTTCTCTAATGTGAAGCTGGGATAAAGTCAGTATTAAATTAATAAAAATAGGTAGTACAAAGAAACCTTTTTCTTCCCAAATTCAGAGGACATTCAAAGCTCCTCAGCTGTCGAGAATTCATCAAAGAGAAAAAAACCCACAACAACAAAAAAACATACTTGATTATTTTACTGAAGGAAAATATGTGAATTAACTTTCAAAGACATTTCCATAGGCCCACTAGGTTGTTATTTGTGTTTTGTTTGCTTCTTGTTGGGTTTGTCTTTGTTTTTCTTTTGGAATATGTAAGAATACCTAAAGGTGAAGATGCTAACCAGGTTGAGTCAACACTCCTGGAGGTGTTTAATGAAATGTGTCCATGTGGCCCTTAGGGACATGGTTTTGGGTGGACTGGACAGTCTTACATTGATAACTGAATATTAGGGGTCTTTTCCCTAAATCATATGGAATTCTACAATCCTATGAAAATGCTCTGTGGCAAACCAAGAGTGTTGCAAGGGCTCTCACACAAGACACGAGCAGAATAAATGTGCCTCATGTAAAATAATGTGACTCAATTCCACAGTGGAGAAGCTATAGTTATTTCCCTCTATGTAAATACACACACTTAGACTAGAACAAGAGCATTCCTTCATGTTCTTTACAGTTAAAATAATATAAGACTTCAGCAGATCTTACCCATTAACAGCTTTTATCTTTTAATGCAATCTTTATTTTTCAATATTGTCCAATAAAGCAAACATTTGCACACTGGCTGGGGTTCAAAAGTGGTGAGAAGCCATAAATATTACATTTTACCAGTATAATGCTTCAAGCCTCATGCAGCAATTTCATACCACAGGTTATCTGGAGCACTGTTGACTTTTCAAAACAACTGACACAACACTGAAGCTGAATCAAAAATATTCAACAATTTACCTGGCAAAAAGGTAGTGACAGAAGAGCTGAAGCCCTTATTTAAGGCAAAGTGGTAAAAATACCTACAAGATAAGACGTGTTTGTTCTGTGTACTGTCAGTCCTGAGCAATTGGCAGGAAAAACTGGAATGATTTGTACAGACTTGAGGACTTCCTCTTGTGCTAAGTAACTCCAAAGGTTTTTATCTTCAATGAAAGCTTCTTTTTTAATAGATGCCTTAAATCAAATTCTTAGGTTTAGGAGTAAACATGGAATCCTAACTGAACTTGAAAAATAAAAATATTTAAGCTCTACAAAACGCAATGTGGACAGCTTCTTTTCCCCGATATATGGGGTCAGAGGTGTCCAAATATTGACTGAGAAACTTTATATTTTCTTTCCTTCTTTGAGAGCTTTTCATATTATGATCAACCATGAAAGCTGGAACAAGGTCAAACACACTTCACTGCTAAAAGAGGAGGTGGTTTAACCAGTTCATAAAGGTCCCTTAGCTCCAATCCTGCTGCAACTAAGCACCACTAAACCTTGCAGAGATCCAAATCAGAAAACAGACCCATCCATCGATCTTGCTCAGTAGCAGAACAAATTCAGGATTAAAAAGAATAAATTGAGAAAACAGGTGTCCTTGAGAGAGTTCTCTGAATGCATATTGATAGGTATCCTTCCCTTATGCCAAATGTAGATTACAGTTCAGGGCAGTATTACTCCAATTTTCTACATTAGGTCTGCTAACACAATATAGTGATGGATACTCTTAATTATGTGGGTTAAAAAAATGTATGTAAGTTGTTCCTGCTGACTGAATGCTAACAAAAGCACTAAAACCTGAAATAAGCTGCTTTGCTACAGCAATCATTAAAAAAATATTTGGGAGGCATGAAGGTGGAGGTAACTTTTTACCTTTAATTTTCCAGAATGGAGTGAGAGTTATTCCTGCATATATACAAAAGCATTCCCAGATATGCAAATGACAGGATTGTTCCAGACATTAAAGCAGTTGTAAATACTGGATATAGCATTTACTGAATACTCATTTAAAATTATTATAGAGGCAATTTAAAGGAAAGAGAAACTAAATTATTGTTAATTCAATTTTTTATTTTATTATCTAAAACTACTCAGGCCTGAGAAATAATGTTTTAAAGGAGTTAAATCCCTGTAAATAGTGCAGCTGAAGGTTTCTGACACTATGCTGGGTTCTGGAAGCAATATGACAAAGTTACTTTAGTACTAAACCTGTCAATTAACTCTTCCGCTAAGCACAACTCAGAATTAATATATTCCTAAACTGGTTTCCATTCCAGCCCCTGTTTGTATTATTGACACAATATTACATTAAAAAAGACACACATATGTACAGGACCCTTGTCCACAGCCATTAGTTGAACTGAGTTCCTTACTTCTGTAATATTAACAGACAGTCCTGTAATTCAGTCAGTAATTCTGCATTTCAGAGCAGAACACAAACATACAAGTTTGAGTAGAGACTCCTGTCAAAAATAACAGTGCAGATTTTGCTGTATTCAAGATTACTGGCTCCACAAATCCTGGTTATTAAAAACCAGAAAATACAAAGTGAAAGAAAGAATTCCTTCCTGTACTTACCACATTAGCTACAGTTTGCATTGATGTTGCCAAACCACCAATTATTATGCCTAGTATCATCTAATTACCAGAAGTACAGCAGCTTGATTGCAGCAACATTAAGCAGCAACATCAAGCAACTATGAGCAAAACCTCTGAGGTGTTTTCTTAATTCAGTAGTTCTCAATTTTCAGAAAAAAAATGCAGCCAAATTGTGAGGCTGCCCAGCAGCTGCATTGGCAGAGCCTGGACTACCTCCCCTTTCTGCTGCTGCTGTGCTCAGCTCCTACTTTGGATCTATTAAGGCCAACCAGAAGAACACAGCAACAGCCTGGCAGGCACATTCCTGCTGACTGACAAGGAATGACCTGAAAGGACAGAAGAATGAGATAAGCAGTAGAACTCATCTCCTCCATTCTGAATGGGGGAAACAAAATTCAAATTCACATCCCAACTCACACAGTTATCACTGTATCACTCCTCCAGTCTGGGCAGCTCTGAACATGTATCAACTCTTTCACTTCATGATGAGTACTGCACTAAGAGTACTTTCTTACCCACATTTATTCTCACAGTACCCTGCAGATGACCAATTCCAGCAGGTCAGACTATGCCTCTCCAGAAATCAAGCAAGTCCACACTCTCTGAAGACATCCATGAAGCAGCACAGGAGTGAAGGGCAGCAGTAATGAACACACAGTCAGACTGCAGGGATCAGAAGAAACACTGGGAGCATGCAAGCGACTAAGAACTTGAATTAGTTATGAGGGAATTAAAGCAAAGGTGCAAGATTCTAGAAGCAAACCAAAAAAGACATGAATGCAAAGATTTGGAAAAGCAGAGATACCTCAGATTTAAAAAAAAAAATATAAAACCCCCAAACCTTACTATAACTCTTTATATACCAAATAATTTCTTTTATCAAGAAGGAATAATCAAGCATTTTAAAGTTAATTACTCCACCATTAACATGTCAACACAGCAAGTCCAATTAAATCAGAGGTATTAACATCCTCAATTTTGATGCATACTGGTAAGCATCCCAGATTTATACTAGGAAAGCTTAAATCTAGGGTTATTACAAAACTACCCTATTAGTTGGGAAATTACATTGGTTTTATAGTTTTCCTTAGAAATGACTGCATCCATATTGGTAACATTTAGACTGATTCACTATACAGGCATCTGACTAAGTAGAAGAATAGCATCACAGCCATCAACATTGCAGCAATCACACCATTACCCTTATTAATTGTTATACTGAATTACTTAGAACAACTTTCCCCCTGCATACTCTGGTGTATTTGAAAAGAATTTATAACTCAATTAATGCAAACTTATACTACATTTATAATAATAAAAGTTGAAATTATTCAGAATAAATATTTAAATACAAGTGACTTTCAATTTCATTGACTAATCATTTGCTTTCATCAGCTAATGAGCAGCTTATTTGAGCAGGCATACATAGATGCATTAAGATGCCTAAAGAGGCAGGTAATTGATGACTTCCAGAATGACTTAAGCAGATTACATGCCTAACTTTCAATGGAGATTTCTCTCTTCTTCCTCAGCACTGCTTTCTCAACACTGAACAGGAAGTCTCTCACTTCTCTTTAACTAATGATTTTAAGAAATTACCTTTTTCATAATTTCCTAATTTACAATTTAAGCTACTTCAAATACATACTAAGACTGGTGAAAAAAAAAACCCTAACCACTAAAGTAAAAAAAAAAAAAATCCCAAAAACCAACATCTAGGCTTCTAAGACTTGTAATAGGAAAGTAGTTTTGAAATAAAATTTTAAAGGTATGTGATTTTTAAGTTAAAAATTAAGTTTGACCTTGTTGCACAGACAAGAGGCGAGAGAAACTGAGACTAATCAACTAAAGCAATGAAGTACATTGAAAAGGAAGAGTGCCTTAAATCCTTATGATCAAGCTGTCACCGAGAAGAGTGACCTTATTACTCCTCTTTTAGTAGGATTAAGAATGTGGCATGTGCAGAGGTTTTACATCCCATCATTTCACCAGATTGATACTTCACTTTTACTTCCCCAAATATGCTTATCAAAATCTGCAGCTGGTTGTACAAATGTTTCCAAAACAATCAGAGAAAAATAAATTCCTGATGTAAACAAAGCACAGGAAATATTCTTTTCATTTTATCACTTTTTTTTCATTTTCATTCAGCAGCAAGACAAAACACTGTATAATAAAGGCTTCCTGCATTTACCATGCATTTAGTACAAGCACTGTTACACCCCCAAAGCATCACTCACTCTCTCCTCCATCTACCTGCTGCCCCCACAACTGTTCCCAAGTGACCACAGCCGAGTCAGACCATAACAGAATGAAAGAAAACACACAGAATAAACTGTTTCTTAGATGAATTAGTCTTGTTAAGTGCTCCATCTTGATTACTGCACTGATTATAGTTACTTTTATTTAAAAGTTGTTCATATCTCAGAATAGTACTTGCTAAAGAAGTACTATTAGTAAAAAAAATGAAGTTGTTAATACAATTTTTTTAAATTTAATTTTCATAGCATAGTTTTCCCCTCACTTTGTGCCTATCCTGGATTTACCACAACTGATTTTCATGCACAAACCCACAAAACTACTGTCATAACACACTTGTTTATAACAGCAGCTATTAACAGCAAGAGAGAAAGTATAAAGTTGAGAAAAACATGATGCAATTATTTTAATTAATTGGTGAGAAGTAGTAGTTAGAGATTAGCTTTCATGAGACTGCAGCTCCAGTCTGATGATGACCTAGTGCTCAATGAAGGAGCCCCACTGTCACTGCTCCTTCCCTTCTCTAACAGCTTTGATACTTGTCTGACTTTCTGGCAGAAAAATAGCTCAGGACAATACAACCAAGTGCAATTTTTTTCCCTTGACCTAGGCAAGTTTTCTACTGGCTCAGCCAGCTGAATTAAGTAGTTGATATGGATCAGAGGAGTATTAGAGCTGCCATGAGGAGGAGGTTGCCATCCACTTTGACAGTCACTTGAACGCCTTCATTACAGAAAACAAGGAAATTGGATTCAACAGGTTTTTGACTGTGCAATTTAAAATCAGACACCAGCTTCTTTTCTCTATTGCCAACTGCTGCTGAACTGTGTTACAGAGATCAGTAAAAATTCCAACCCCAAAACTTCTTCCTCTGTGGTCCAAAATGATTTCAGTGGTGCCAGAGGAAACACCTACAGGCAGCAGACTGCAGTAAGGGGATTAACCCATAAAGGATTTGATCAACTCCTATCAGCTGGCAATGAATACATTAGTAGCACTGGGGCACACTACTCCAAATGCCTGCCAGAGATCAGCACCTGCTTCATCCTTATGCCGGACACCACATGCCCCAAAATTGTCCAATAATTCCTTGCAGACCCTCATCTGCTGAGATAACAACTGGTCAGTAGACAGTTTCAATGAATCATGAGTTTTGTCACTAAAAACTCATCCTGCACTCAGTTTAGGCAACACATAGTCATTAGAAGACCATTTTCCAGATAACTTACTATTAATCAAGGCAGGTTTACCTTCTTAACTTCAACACAGCAAAGCATTAACTATGCAAAGACTACAACAGGGAAAATTGCTCATCTCCTGGAAGTTGATCATACGTCTTTCAAAGACCCAGGGAGCTCATAAATGTCTTTGGCATTCCTCCAATCCTTTTTTCAATTAAATACTTGAAGATAAAAATGCATTACTTTCCTAAAACCTACACACTTTCTCCTCCAGAGCTTCATCACCCATCATGCCTCAAACCCATTGCTTTCAAATCCCTCAGTAGGTGGTACAGCCACACTTCTGCAGTGGAAGATTTAATTAACTCGGAGCCATTGTGATTGATTGCATAGTAAACAAATCAACTTATCTATTCACTATATAAACCTATGGATAGACTGGGTATACATTTCTGGAAATACCTGGGTATGTTTTTATGTTTTGATTTATAATCTTTGAAAGTATACAGACAGTTTCTTGCTGCCCTATCACTCACAGCTTGCTATCTCTCTTTAGAGTTTAATATTCTTTAGGAACAATGAAGAAAAGAAAAACTTTCCTCACACGCTTTTTTTACAAGTTGTAAAAATTTGTGAGGCTGTCCACGAGACCTTACTGGCAGTAACTGTAGAAACAATGAAAAAGATACAAAGATAATCCCATGGCTCTCAGTAACAAGCTTCTGTCACTTCCCCCTTATAGTCTCTGCCATTCATGCTGACTCTGTTCATTAAACTGGTAGAAAACATTCAGATTCCAATTTTCCTCTTACTTTGTTTCACACAAACAAGGAAAGTATAAGCAGCAAGAAGAACAAATGACAAGAACACACATGTCATCCTGAGGACCCAAAAAACACACGCCAGAAACAGAGGTTTACATGTGCGCTTGTTTGGGGTATTTTTGTTTTAAGAAGCAGTATAGTTTTTTTATGCTCATTATCTATCTCCAATAGAAATTTAGTTTCTACAGTCTTGGAGGTCATTGAGATAGCACTATGTTAGACAGCAAGAACCATGAAAAATTATCTTCAGTAGCTGGGGGCAAAGGGAGAAGCATAGATTTTTTTTGCCCCAAAACAAATTTTAAAGTTGTTAAGAAGGGATACGACCTCTGTTATGTAGCAAGTTGACAATATGGGTGTTTAATTTTAGTTGAAAGATGGCAAAGGTTGTGGGTCACTAAAAAAAATTGACCAGACTTTTGCTTGTATTGTAAGCCCATTCATTGTATGTCTTCTTCCAGAAACAAAGCCTGGTAGCCATTGACCATGAAGATATGGCAAAGAACAAGTTTGCCTGCTCAGAAAGACACAGCTTCAGTGAGGAATTAAAAGTCTTACTTAAGATTGATCCCAGACACTAATATCCTGAATAAAGAAGATATACTAAAAATTAATATTATTAATTCAAAAAGCCCCAGTTAAGAAGTAAGATTCAACACATTTGAATGTTTTAAGGTATGCAGAATATAAATATCTGAAAAATGCCTTTTATTTATGCACTTGAAAGTTAAACACAAAAGAGGAGGTGAAAACAAAAATATCTGAATTAACTTGCCAAAATTTAGTGAGAAAAGCTGGGCCTTCTATGGTTTGGGTGCTGTCTAGAATTCAGACCACTTCTAGAAGTTTTTACTACAAACTACAAGGCAACTTCATCTTTAGATAGATAGCTAAGCCTTTTTCAATCATTTCTGCTTGAACAAAAAATATAGAGCAGAAAGATCATAAAGGCCAGTAACAGTTCAAAGAAAGCTGTAAGGAATTTGGTCTAGATCAGAAACCAAGGAGACTTTGCAAACGGAAGAGAAACATGAATTGCAAAGGTAGCCAGCCCAGACATGCTTGCATAGCTAAATCACCTCACTGGAATCAAAAAAATGAACTTTGAAAAGCAAAATGTATTTACCTCACTTCCTAAGAAAAAGGGATTTATGCAATCAATAAGTGGGCAGGCCTAAAACTCCAATTCAGTTTTCAAAAACAGAATCCTGAAATTCTTATATTTAAGACCAATTTCTTTACTGCTACCCAGCTACTTACTAGCATCTCAGCTGAGGAAAAGGCTGCTACATGGCTTGATAAATTATCAAGAATCAGAATCCAAAAGAGGACACAGGCACCAGAAATCAGGTTTCAATAACTAACAATAAGGGGCTGGTTCAAACATGCATTTGGGGTCGGGTTTTTTTTTATGTTTGTGTGTGCATTTAAACAAATGAAAAAACACAATGATACTGATATTTAAAACAAACAAAGAAATCCCAAGGCCAGCTTGGGTCAGTCCCAAACTGACCACCTGTTTCCAGCAACCAACCCTTCAAGTCAGAAACCACCCTGGTGCCCCTCAGATCTCTCACACTCATTCAATGAACCCAAAGGAATGAATCCTTTATAAAGAATAACAGAATATTTAAAACATGGGCAGAAACTGATCCCGCCAGCTTACAGCACAGAAGTACTGAGTCACTGACATAAAGAGAAGAACGCACAGCAAACCAAGATTTTCCACTACCAAAGATCAAGAGAGAACTCTTGATTTTCTGTCCTGGTAAGAAGGAACTCACTAGTAACACCTATGCCAACCAAAACACAGATCACAAACAGGCAAGTGTACTGCACTTCAAGGAAGGCCCACAACAAGCAGCACTGAAGTCTCTTGGATCCAGGAGTATTTACAACAGGAGAAACTGCAAAATATTGCCCTTTCTTCTCTTCTCCATCATTGAACAGCCTTTCAACACTTCCAGCTGTGAAACAAAGCAAGTAAATTCCTTGACACGAGTTTCAGTTCTCTGCTTCTTGACTGCATTATTTTGAAGGTAACAAATACAATGGAAAACTGATTTAACCAATGCAGTCCGCAATACAGAGCAGAAATAAGAAGGGAATTCCAAATATACTACTGAACATGCATTATGTTACTAGATAAGCATGCAAGAACTATCAAAACCAAGAGTTTACCTAATATTATTATATGGCACACATTAAAGTGGGCACTACTTTGTTCTCTAGATTAAGTCTTCTAGAATGTTTATTTTAGTAATAGTCCTAAAGCCACCATATCCCCCCAGTCAATACAGTTTAGACACCAAAACCTGAAATGTCAACGAAGACTAACTTCAGCTAAAAAATGAACTTTTAGTTTTTACTATATAACAAGTTTCTTCTCTTCTGGTTTATCACAATACATAAGGTACTCACAAAAGGCTAAAGGATGAAAAAATAGATGTGAGGAAGGTGTAAAGCAAAATCATGCTTTCTGTTCTATTCCAACTATTCTTAGCCTTCAGGACATAGCATTCTAAAAACACATTCCAAACATTTTACAGAAGCTCCTGTTTTGCACAACACTCTAATTACACTTTTATTTTCTTTAAAAGCAGCACTTCCTAAAAGTATCTATATAAATAAAACCAAACTTCTATTAGTCTGAAGAATTTATCTGAACACATGGAAGTGATGGCCAGTGGCTGGTCACAGTCAGGCACTGGGGCACAGGAGCCACCTTGCTGTTCTGCCAACAACCTACCAGGCTCAGCACACTCCCTAGTCTGCATTGCCTACATGAGAGGGAAAAAGGTCAGAGAGAATTATGGACAACACAACAATCTATCTCAGAATGTTCTGAAGCTCTACTTGCTGCCTGATAGTGATGCCTTTTCACTGGCCCTAAAATCATAAACCAGACACAAGTGACAAAAAGGGGTCACCTTTACAAGGGTCCTTATGGTGCACAGCATGCTGGATGAAAAGTGCCAAAGATGCACACATAAAATAAAGCAGATACAATTTCTGTATGTTTAGAAATTAGCATCACCTACAAGAATCCCCAACTAGAGACATAGGTGATGAGGCAACTCCGCCCTGGTTCTACCTTTTTCTGAAACTCCCCCTAGGATAATACCTAAACTTTGTTCATAAAAATGTGTCTGGAGAAGTCATTTTGACCGCAGTTCCCAGAGGACCTAGCCTTGGACCCCCAGGGCTTGGTGCCACTGGGGAATTTCTCTTGTCTTTCTGTCCAAAGGAGTAGGTAAAATACTAGCTACAAACGCAATAAAAGGCTACAGAGCTACAAATATATATGTAAATAGTATAGAGAATATATAAAAGCAAAAAAGGCAAAAATTTTTGTATCAATAGATTAACCTCTGCCCCAAAATAAAAAAAATCTGTCTGTAGTCTTCACACTTACTGTAATGCTCATCGACCCTAAAGCCCTAGAATCCTTTTCAAAATCTTCCTGAATTCTTGCTCTCACTTTTATTCTAGAGCTTATCTGAAGAGAAATCAAATTATTTCAGCTGTTTTATCCATTCTGCTTAATAACTCCTTGCTCTTTTCAGAATGCATGTATTTTCATTTGGTTTGCAGTAATTTGCATTCAGTACAGATCAATGCACATTTAGTTAGTTCATACTGAAAGCCAGAATAGATCAGATACACTCAGACTCTGAGCACCTGTGCTGAAGCAAATCCATACACCTTGCTGAAAAAGTGGCAAAGTACTTTGCACATTTTTGAGGTGGGAAAGGAGAAATATGTACTGTCTACAAAAAAACCCCAAAAAACACGAAAATACATCTGTTTTTGAATAGTAGGTTTTAGGGTTTTTTCCATTTGTATGCTACAGATGAACAACGTATTTTTAAGAAGAAAGAAAGAAAAAAGTATAACTTTTAGAAAAACATTAGTGTAATATAACAGACAAAACAGCTTGGTTGGCTTCCTCCTACCAGTAACCAGTGGAGGACACGTATGGAGCAGTGTAACTGCAGGGCAGGCAGAAGGCACCTTCCAAGGACCAGCCACCTTGGTGTGTGCCAAGACTGAAAAGATCCTCTGCTCTTTAGAGCCTGGGATGAATTTCACTACAAATTAATTGTTTCAACCGTCTGGTAAACTTCTGGCATTCCAAATAGACTGATGCACCACGTCTGTCAGTTACACACAGTGTAAAGGAGTATCACATTTGTGTTCAGTCTGTCGGATACAGAGATCCTTCAAAAACAGGAGAAACAAGCAAACAATCAACACTTCCCTCTTCTACTTTCTTCATGACTCCCTCTGTGATGTTTGTTATCCCTTCACTGGCACGTCCTTCCTCATGTGAAAAGCCCTAGCCAATTCTCCATCTACACTTCTCCTAGCCTAATACAACCTTTCTAAATTAGAAGGGAGATAAACAGAAAATACCCAAACTGCGTTTAATATTAAACACATGGGCTGAGAACAGGTTTATACAATCACACACTGATGTCACTGCCTTCTCAATTAATTGCTAAATCTCGTATTAATTGCTTTGTGGCTGCCAAGCACTGACCTGCCACTTTCACAGAACTGAATTATCAGGATGCTTTGAAGAACAGCAGCAGCTAATTCAGGGTCAACGCTTCTGAATAAATATATACATACTTCTAACCCTACCAATTAATAAAGTAACAATCCAATTATTAAACATGCAAAAAAAGCACCTTCCAGCTGAAAACTGCTAGTAGCATCTTCAAAGCTCATGGACCACAGTGTGGAGATAGACAATAAGAAAGACTCTTCTGAGAGATGAATAGTTATGAAATGAATTTCAGTTAGTGTCTGTATGAACTTGCTAAAACAAGCACCACCTACAGAACACGCACGTGCAGTCAGCATTTCAACAGAGCATCCAGAGTGGCTTATTTAAAGAAAACACATAAAATACAGGGCAGACTGAGTGTCTGCAAAGGTAACTTTTGATTAACACGTTTACGGAAAGAAAACGGAAGACAATCTTCCAACCTACACACTTTCACCACTTGAGCCAACCACCTAATTTGAAGACCAAAATCTTAACATCAAAAATACTCAAAGCTGATCTGAAGTGCCAAACATCCTCTGGACTGTCAGCAGGTAACCGAGATTCACTATTCACTTTGAGAGTCACTTTTATTGAACACTAAATTCTTATTAAGCATAATGCACACAAAAAAATACCTCTTTTTTATTAGATATGAGTATCACCCCTATTTTCTACTCATGCGGGCTACATCTATATCACCTAACACAGCAACAAAGTCCCGTGCAAAAATATGTCTCTTAACCTTGCACTTTTCACGCACATCCACATAGCAGAAGGTCTGCCTTTAATCACGCTGCCTTAATTTACCCTGGAAAAGGACGGAAAGGAAGCAAAGAAGAGCCAAGACGTTTTTATGCCGCCTTTAACATCAGCACTGCTGAGTTTGAACTCCTTCACCACCCGGCACCGCTTTCCCCGACACGGCGGGAGGGCCCCGAGCCCCGGGAGGCTCCGGCGCGGCTGCCCGGGGGGCGCCGCTCACAGACAAAGCCGAGCGGGGCCGCAGCAAGGCCCGGCCGAGCGGGCCCCGCCAGCGCCGGGGGAGCTGCCCAGGCCGATCGCGGGGCCCAGGCGCGGGCGGCCGCTGGGGCGGAGGCGGGGCAGCACTGCCCGGGCCCCGGGAGGGAGGGACGGGCTGCCGCCATCCCACCCCGCGGGCGGTGGCGCCGGGGCCACGGGAGCTGCGGCCAGCGGGCGCGACACACCCGCGCTCGGCCGCCATGCAGCTCCCGGCGCGCCATCTCCTACCTGCTCGGACCGGACCCAGCCCGGCGCTTCTCCCAACTACAGGCCGCGTCTCATTGTGCTCCCGCCGCCGCCATTTCCCCGCCGCCGCCTCAGTCCCCGCAGCTGTCAGGTCCCTCCATTCACCTGGGCCCGGGACGGCCTCCCCCTCCCTCCCTTGCCCCTGCGCTACGGCCGGCGCTACGCAAACAGAGCGCCGCCTCCGCCCCTCCCGCCCGTACCAACGGGGGCCGCCCAGCGCCCGCGGCGCAACCCCGCTCCGAGAATTCCGCCCTGCGCAGTCCGCACACTCCGCATCGCCACACGCTATGAGAGGACGCAGGCGATTGGCGGCCGCAGCCGGGTAAAAGGTGAAAGGTTCGCCCAGCGGCCAATGGGAGGGCGGGATACAGCGATTGCCGGAGAGCCGCCGGCGCTCACGTGCGTGCGCGCTCCCGCCCCTCCCCCGGCGGAGCGGAGCGGACGCTCGGCCGTGCCCGCGGCGGGCGGGTCTCGCGCGCTGGGGCGGGGGGCGCTGAGGCGAGGGCGGTGCCCGCCATCTTGGGCGGGGGGCCGAGGGCCCGGCCTTCGCTCCTTGTGCCATTGAGCGTCACGGAGTGCCGGATGTGGGGGCATGGGGTTGTTCTTTCGCACTACAGGCCCTAGGGGGAAAAGGTGATCCCTTTTGGTGATCCCTCCCTCATCAGCGCTGAGCTGCTCTCTAACAAAAATCCCACCTTTCCACAACTGGTGGCCATTTCCATAAGTCACCTCCCTGCCAACGGGCAAAGAGCCACTTTTCCACTGGGGAGCCTTCAGTCCTTGCTGGTGCAGGGCCCAGAAGGTGGAAGAAGAAAGGACAGCTGAATGTGGTTCGGTTGTGTGGGCTCCCAAGACAGCATTGCCTTCTGTCACTGCGTGAGGCAGATTGTTGCCTGCCTGGAGCACTGGTCTCACTCCAGTACTTTGGCAACACTCCATTGATCTAGTAGATGTTACTACTAAATATTTTTAGAAGTGCCCTGAAATATCTGGAATTAAACAGCTGGTGTAGGGTAAGGTTTCGTCGCCACCAAAACCCTTCAGGCAGAGGTGAATGAGTTACACTTGTGTTAAGCCAGGGGATCAAGTGAGAGTCTCCTGTGATCTCATGTGCTTGCCCAAGGACTGTATGGTGATTGACCTTGGTGCCTGATAAAGAAGATGGCCATAAATGCGATACCACTGCTGGCCAGCCAGTGCCCTTGTAAGCTGTGTGGAAGGCAGTGTGTTTTCACTGGAAGATCTGTTGCTGGATGTCCAGCTTCCTCCTTCCATCTGCTCTCTTCCAGGGACTTGCCATTGTAACACAACCATTTTAACACAGCTATGCCTGCAAAATCAGTATGAAAAATAAAGCTGACTAGAGCGCTCCTAAGGTTCATTTAAAACAATCTGAGTAAAATTACTTCAGATTCAAAGTGATCTAGAGGCCTGGGGTATTATCAAATTAAGTATTTTCTTGGCACAAACCTCTGCTGCTGTTTAGAGCACAACTTCTCAAGTGCCTGCCATTCTGTTGTTAAATGTTACAGTACTGAGTATTTTTATAGGATTGAAAGGGCATCCTTCTGTTTTTTTATGGATGGAAGAATAATTATATCCCATGACAAAAGCCGAGGAAGAAGAGCAGCTGTTCCGTCTTATCCAGTGGGAACTGTCAGAGCATATGGGTCTATTTTTCCAATTTTAGCTGAAGTACTGAAGGAAATTGGCATTCTTGATTCCTTCTAACATGAAATAGAGCAGAAAGAAACCCTCCTTAGTGCAGGCCATGGTTAAATAATGAATTTTATCCATTTCAAGTAGGTTCAAAGAGAAAGCAAGCAGAATACTTAGAAAACAAAATAGACAAATACCAGGAGAATTCTGGAAGTTATTTTCTTATAAAATCGGGTGTCTTTCTCCACAGCTATTTCCTCCTTGAGCCTGCTGGCTGACAGGAGTTTTTGATATAAAAGCACAGGATAAAATCTGTGCTGTTCCTTACAATCCTGTCCCCATTACCCTCTCTCTATTCTAAGAAACAGATATTTGATGTCATATATTTGTGTAATCAGACCTAACCCTCAGAGTTTAACCCCAAATTAAAAATTTATGTTTTTTATCTTTTATGTTATTTCACAAATTCCTTACAGAGATTTTTAAAGTGAGATAAACTCGCGAGATGTGAGATGAACTCGTGAGATGTGAAACGCAACTGAAAAATTCCACATATTTCCAACTGGTTGGGATTCAGAGTTTGGTAAAAAAACACACAACTAACCCTAAAACTAAAACAAACAGGCTGTGGGACGAAAAGGACACACTGCCCAACTATTAAAATCTGGGAAAGAATAAGTCACAATGTACCAAGTAACAGCCTTCCCCGTATCTTTAGTACTATAAATATTGATATTTACTCTATGGGGTAACTGTTGTTAGACAACAAGGAAATAGAGACATTTATCTCCCTTTTTAATAAAATTAGTAATGGATGGTGAGTGGAGGCTTTTCTGTTTTTTTCTATTGACTAAGATTAAAGAAAGATTCTGTTTGTGTTAGAAAAGAGGAAAACTGACATTAAAAATCACTTTGTCACAACGAATTGTCTTTGTTCATGCTACAGAGCTCTCCAATCACGCTGGTGGGAACCAGGCATTTCAGCTCCACTCACATCAGGGTCTGAAATGGGCTCTGGAGAGATTCCTTGCTGAGACAATGGTGACCTCTGTTGTTCCCTGCTGCTGGTACCAGCTCCGTGTCCCCTCCTGTCACAGCCTGGCTCAGTGCGGCTCTGACACAAGCTGCCAGTCACCAAGGCACTGCGTGCCCAAGTGTTGCGTTCTAGTTTCTCTGGCCAGGATAGGATGTGTCTATTCTGCGCTCCACTTGGGAAATTTTTCCTTGAGGTTTTCCTCTCAAGAAGTCCCCAGTGTGGGGACTACCGGGTTTTCCAGCTCCTAGCTGAGAATCACTGCTGGAAAGAGCGTTGAAAACGTTTTAAACCATGGTGCTAATTATAACACCTGCAATGTATCATGAGAAAAAGCTGCAGGTATGATTATAGAGAAGGAAGTTGGAAGAAAGAAAGAACATTCCATTTCTAAACCTGAAGCTTAAATTCTAAAAAGGTGTTAGGTTGCATGAATCTTTGTCTCACCCTAGAATGCATTAAAAAAAATTGGCATGCTTTCCTACTTCAGTGACCCAGACTTTGTAATTCCAGGGATATTTTCTTTAGTGCAAGAGAAACTTCAGTAATATTTTCTTTTTTTACCTCTTTAAATTACTGACATGAGCATATGAGCTGACATCATTTGGAAACTGACTCCTCTGTCTCCTGACAACATTTCCCAGGCAGAGTTCCCTGCTTTTTCCTTGGATTTCTTCAGACTGATGATCTCCATCATCTTCTACTTACAGTCTCTAAAGTATGTCTATCACAGTGACACATCACTAAAGAAACTAAACAAATTTAAATCAATGGTAAGGAAGAAGGATGGAGAAAAAGAAGTGTTCTGTTAGGAAAGAACTCAATTTTTGACCCCCTATAGCCATCAGTGGCTAAAAAATGATGGAGAACAAAATTTGTCAACTGCAAGATTTGTATTCAACTCTGAGCTTTGAATTCTGTTAGCTGTTCTGGAATGCCTCACAAAGAGAGAATATTTTTAAACCAAAATTGGCTCCCAACTCCTCTAGAAAGAATTTTTGGCTTTTTTTGATGCCGTCAAACCTTCAGTGGGTTCGGATGCTGTGATTAATTTTTCCTATAAATTTAGAAATACATCAAGAGTAGAAAAAGGAGGGAGTCACAAAAGATTTTGGTGTGACTAAAAACATCTCCTGAACATGGGCAGCAAGAAGGAAAAGTTTTGCCCAGGTTTACTGATGATGTTAGCCTGTGAAGAACTGAGGCCTGCACTGTTTCCTTTCAGGTTTGTGCCAGTAGGGAACTAGAGGAGCAAGGGAGAAAGGCTCTTCCTTTCTGCCTTTTCTAAAAATGGATTGCAGGGTTTCCTTTTTCCAGTCACCTAGGACTTGACCTGATGTTTTTTTTTTACTGAAAGAGGGGAGCAATTTCACAAGTAGCTGCAATGGCACAATGCAAAAGAGCTGTCATACAACAGCTAACAGAAGTTCCTGATGCCCTTGAGATATACCCTTGTTAATGCTCATTTATGCCTGAGAACCAAGAAATACCACTTTACAATGTATAAATCTATGTGTCTTTTCTTGTTAACATGCAGAAAATATATATCAGCAGTGATAAATCTGTTCCCCAGGGTACAGAGCAACCATAAAAAAGAAATGAAAATTAATAAATTGAAAGTATTTACAGCAGATGGAGCTATGCATTTTGCTTTGATCATGTGTTATATGATATTCCAAGATAAAGTGTGGTTTGCCAAGGACTGTGGTAAGCCAGTGGTACTGTCTCACCAAGGAATGGAGTTAGTCACAGAAAGCATCTCACAAATTGTGCAATTAGCTCTCCTGGAAATAATCCTTGTAGCATCAGTAGAAATAGCAACTCAAGAAAAGATTACCGCCAAATACTGGTGTTGTCATGGAGAGCACAGCTCAAGTCAAAGGCTTTGCTCTCTGCACTCACCAGTTTGAAGGTTCTCCTGCTTCTGCTGGCTTTTGTTTAGTAAGTGGGAAAAATGAGCCCTGAAGAGAGGATGAAGGTTTCAGTTTACACTACCAACAAGAATATGTGTGATGGCCACAGGTGATCCCTGGGAGGTCTGGGCTCCTGCACAAGCCAAGTGCATACTCACTGTGTGGAGGGCTCCTTATCTGAAATGAACCCTGTGCTTGTCTTTGTTGCTGCCAAAATCCAGATGGATCCAGTGTGTTTCCAACACTCCATGTGCATCATCTTCAAGCTACAGTAATTGTGATTACAGAGCAGGGATAAGGGAGATTATTTTTGAGTTTCTGTCAGAATTACTTTTATCCCAGAGTAGTTAAAAGAAAATCAGTCCAACGGTTCCTGTCTTACTATGTTTGAATTTGAACTAAAGTTTGGATCTCATACCATTGTAAAAGTTTACTTTGCTTCCACACACACTTGCACCCTCCCCAGTGCATTTGCAAATTCCACTAACCACAGTGTCAGTAGCAAAAAAAAACCAAACCAAAAACAAACAAACAAAATAACCCCCAAAAACAAAACAAAAAAACCCAAAGCGTACTTAGAAATTTTAAAGTTTTGGTAATGAAAAGTGGTAAATGTGCTGTCCTTGGAAACATTTGGCCAGACTGGACAGGTCTCTGAGCAGCCTGATTTGATGGAGGTGCTCATGGCAGAGCAGGTAGACTGGGTAACATTTAAAGGTCTCTTCCAGCCCAAACTGTTCTATGACTCTGGAAATCTACATTGCTAACAGGACTGGACCTAAATATCCCAAATTCTTAACAGAAGCATGAATATTCTTTTGCTTTGTACACTTGGGTTTGGGGGAGGGTGGTCCAATAGGCGGATAGAACTACTGCAGGAGTGTTTAGAAGCACTTTGAAAACGTGAGATGATTTGATTTTTGTAGAAGGATTAGAGGAACATTTACAAGTCCTAAAGCGTGATACCCATTAACCCTTTAGAGAGGAAGCATTCCTATACCTTTCCCATATTCCATTTCCTTTCAGTGCGTTTATCTAATTTAGATATATTTTTCAGGGCACACATCATGGGGCTGATTCTGCTGTATTCCAACTCTATTGTACTATATTTTCTTTTTCTCATGTACTGCAAAGGGAGTTAAGGTGTAGGGGGAGGTACATAGTAAATATGAAATGGTGCTGCAGCTAGTAATTTACTAATCCCCAAATCTAAAAATATATATAGAAACAGCCCAGATAAATAAATTGTAAGAATAGTAAACAATTAAGCACAACTGTTTCTGTAAGCTTTCCCATGGCTTCCCTTTATGAGGCCATTTTCTATGCATTAATAAATTAGTAATTCTTCCCCTTTATAAACAATTTAAATCCATTAGTTTGCTGACCAGAAAAAAGTTTAGATTCTTCCTCCAAAATGAAAAGTCGCTTTTTGGGCAAGTGGGAAACAATGCACTTTATGAGTTTGCAGTCTTTACTGAGGTCTTCTCTCCTAGAATATTCATTTAGTTTCTGGGCTTGAAAATGTATAATAGATAAAAAATAATACATATAATAGATACAATATATAACTATTAATAAATTGAACAATTAGAATCCACAAGACAAACCCACAGGTAACAGATTAGATACAGGAAGCCTGTCCATTTATTTCAAAATTGGAGATTCTGTAAAATAAATTGGAGCTATTCACTAGTAAATACTATTCTTATAACAGCATTACAGTTTCTAAAAACATTTTGTTTACCAGCTATACAGAAGAATTTAGTTCTTTCTCACAAAAATTAGCTTTGATCAACTAGTGCAAACATCCAATACAAGCCCCTGACAGAAAGTATTCAGAAGAAATGTATTTGATAGTACATGAAAATGCATTTCCTTCAGTATATCTGGACACCACTCAAATCCTCCCAGCATTTGTTCTCATTTTTAAAAAATCATCATTCCTCATTTCACTTGCCAAAGAGAAACATGTATTTTAAATATTACATTCCTTACTTACAAATTATTTATTTAGGATGCAGTCCCTCATTAACTCTTTAGCCATCTAGCACTTTAAACTAGAGAATTTAACAAGAAAGGTAAAACAGTTTATTCAGCTTTTTACACAGCGGTATACAATAGCACAAGGTGGTATGCCTACTAAAATGTTTTGTTCAAGACAAAAGTACAAATTGATTTTTCATTACAGTAAAAATACTTATTTGACTTGTGTAACTTATTTGGCATTAAAATGTGACTCCATTGTTTCTCTCAAGAACTCAGCAGCATATACATTGAAAGTTACTTGATTCACATCAGACCACTCATTTTGAAATAAACAAGAGTGATTTTCTGTTACAGTTTTAATAATGGCCATGGACTAAGGACCCCCCTGTACAAACTACAGCAAATCTATTATGTGAATCAAAGAGATTCCAGAAGGCCCAATGAAATTAAGGAAACTGGGGAATAAGACATTACCTGGTCTTAACACAGCAGTGATGACCAGGAACTAGCCTTTCTTGGAATGATAGGGTTATAGTATCTCTTACTAAGATAAAATAATTTTTATTGGTCCTTCTAACCTTTTCATGGAGAAAATGAAATTTTAAAAAAAAGAAAATATTAATCACTCAGGAGCCAATTTTATGTTCCAGAGACACAAACTTAAGACATTTCCCCCCACTATGGAGAGAAATTGCATGGGTCTCATTTTCCAGTATCAGCAGTAGCAGCTGCTTGGAAAGGAATTGTCAAAAGCGCCACTAAGGTGGGAGGAGGTTTTCCATGTCTTACATTTAGTGGAGGAAAGAAATACTTTGATGTTCTACAATTTCAGTTAAGATAACCCTGAAGTGACTATGGCACTTGCAAAAATAAGGATTAATTTTTCACCCTTTGTGAGCTCTGGAGTTGTGTGAAGCAATGGACAGAGCAAGAGAGCTACTCCACAAAGAACATGACTTTTCCATATCATTGAATGCACATGCATCCCATCCTCCTGCATGAATGGCTTCATGGTCTTGGGCTGGAATGGGAGAGGACAAGCCACACAGTGTGTCCTGTTTATATACAAACCTGGAATGGGAACAATGGTAAATTGGGGCAGCTGTAAATTAGTGTTATCAGTGGTGTGCCAGGGGAAGTTATTTACTTGACAAAAACCTGCACAATGCAGAAATACAAAGGATTTTGTGGTTTTTACCTCCATTCAGATCTGCTACCCATTAGCTCAATGGAAACAGCAGGCAACCTATTGTCAGGGTATGAGCTTTCAGCTGTAGCAGTTTGGGAACTTCCATGGCCATACCCCAGCCTGAAACCTCACCCTTGCTTTCCAGTTATTTGTTCCCTGCTGCTGTTCGCTTAATTGAAGACAGAAGTAGATGTTAACTCCCTCTCTTTGGAGGGTTGATTCTGCAGAATTTAGGCAAACAAACACTCTGTGTAACATGGAGGTAACTGAAGTGAGTGGTGCATGGTTGGTGTACATTGGATTTGCATGGGCATTGCATAGGCTCCAGTGACTTCCTGGCCTATGTGGTTGATGTTGATTTAAGTGCCCCCAGGGCCAGATCTTGTAGTGTGTGCTTAGCACACAGATGTGTTGCACTGACTTCCACAGAAGTAGAGGAACTGAACACATCTCTGGATGTATTCATGTTTGTGCTTGGCAAGAAGGGACTCCCAAGTATTTAAAGCTAGCATAAGTGATAATGCACAATTATAATTATTATTGTGTTAGATGGCTGAATGTGATACCACACACACTGGCCAAGTGAATCTCCTAAAGCTCAAATTCTTTGAGGATTAGTGCAGAGAACCCTAAAAACCCCCACTGGGTACAGCATGGTACCCTTTTAAAGTCAGTGGAGCTCCATTTGAATAAAGAAGTTATAGTCATACTGAACAGGAGTAAACTGGGAGTGTCCAGAAAATGTACGGGATTTAAGTGTGTTTAGGCGCCAAATATCAACATGTAGAAATTTCAGCCTCAGGAAGTTTTAATGGAAGAAAGTAGCTCAATCACTCAGTATATTTTGCAACTTTAGCTGAAAGTTTAACATCACAAAATGACATATTGCTATGCAGCTTTAAGAATCACACAAATGTATTCAGTTATTTCCTCTGCTTTTCAGATCTGCTGTTCATTAAAAGCTCTTCTCCTGTTTGCAGTTTCCAGTTTTCAAATAGATGACACAACCAATGCATAGCTTAATGTTCATTCTCATGAGTCATAATTAATAAATAATCGTATCACATACATAGAATTTTACAGGTACTCTTAAAATGGTTTTACAATTCTATTAAATATATAGATAAAATAATCACTGCTATATAAAAAAATCATTTTAAAACAGCTGAACTCTCAAGCTTTGCATAAAATTCTGTAGACACATTCATTACAATCTAGAAACTCAATAAAAATACATTTTAGAGCTCAATCTCTCAAAAATATTCATGGCGTTGAAAATTGATTGTCGTTTTTTACTGTAGTCTGTATTTGCCCTGCAAATTTCCTGATGCACTGATAATTTCCTACAATTTGGCAAAAGCTATATTCTGGTCAGTTTGTAGATTATGTGACTGTTTAACTCACTTCTTCAACTCTAAGTCATCTGCCCCATAAATGTTTAGTGGGGCTCTGTCTTTAATGGTGTATCTTTCCTTGCACTTTCTATAAAATCATGATGAAACACTTTGCAGTTATGACTACAATGACATTGAACCATCCTATTACAGTCTTTAATGCTGCTTCTGTGAACACCAAACATCCTTTATCCAGTGATCCTCAAGGCACTTCCTGACACTTACACTTCACAATGCCCTGCTATCCACATTTGCTCAAAACCAGCATGTTTTAGAAAAAGAGTCTTAACAGATCAGTACCTCTGTGTATCTGAATTCAGCTGCCAAATCAATATACCATGTGTGGTCAGTTCAAGCTTAGCATTTTTCAACCCAGGCAAAAGTTCAGCAAAAACTTCTGTATTCAGACACTGCACATATTTATTGGAAAATGGGCAGACAATGATTGCCCACCAGGGTTTAAACCCTCCACTATCACCAGCCAGCCCTCTGGGCAGCAAGTTAAAATAGGCTTTGCCATAGCAAACGTTTCATAACCAGGCTTTTAGGCAATAGCTCAGAATAGACCACAAACCCCAAAACCAAGCAGTGTTTTCAGAACAGGGCCCTTGCATTAAGGAACTGGATCTTGTGCTGTAGAAGAACAGATGCAGGCTCACAAGTCAGTTTAACTGGGGGAAGCTGCTGCTTATGCAGATGTCAGTCTTTACAGTTCGAGGTAAAAGCAAAACTCTTAAAGAATTCAGTTTTTTAAAGCACAATTGATCAGTGTAATCACTCTTAGTGCTTCACCCTGGGTCTTCTCATCCATGGAATGGCTGGGTAAGGTACACTGCTTCTGTTATAGCACACCCACAACAAAACAAACCCCAAAATTGAAAGCAATGTAATACCAAGTATCATGGAATGACTTAGTTATTTTTTTTTTCTTCTGTTTTGGATGGAAGAAGCAATCTCTGTCTCTCAATGGGATAGGCTGGAAAATGTCCCTCAATTGAGGGACATTGGTGAAGATGACCAATACAATTGTGGGATGCTGTTTGACATTTAAACTGCTCATTGCAATGTATCAGTCACTCTTCATCAGTGACAAGTAACAAAGAAAACCTTGGGTTTTCTCCTTCTTGGACAAAAGTACTGTGTAATGACATTTCTGGCATCACCACATTCCTGGTCACCTTTCCATTCTTCATGGATGTCACTTGCTTAGCTAAGACATCCAAAGAGTTCCTCATCCTGATTCATTTTCTTAGGAGGAAGGAAAGAAGAGGGGAGCATACTTGATTGAACTTTGATAGCTGTAAAGCCCTATAAAGAGACTGCAATCCAACTCCAAATAGCCTCTGCTGCAGATTAATAAACATGGAAGAAGATACAAAGGGTCAGAAAATGTTATCATAAACCAAAGAAGCCTATGAAGAGTGGAACATAATGAAAAGCTGCCAACATTTTGCTCCAAAGTAGTGTAGTACACTGCTGCTTGCAGCTATTAAATAGATGTCATACCCCAGCATAGCATTCTTGATTTTCAGGATAAGCATAAAATGTTTCTTGTACTAAGTTTTATTCTTTCAGAGGAGAAAGCACTAACCCTTCAACTGTCTATTTTAGTCTACTTCCAGAAGGCACCTTCAAAAATTCTTATATAGGTTTTGTTTTGGAAGAAGGTATCACTGTCTTCTACAACAAGCACAAACAGGTTCATTGATCACAAAATCAGCTGACTCAAAATCTTGACTGCTTTCGTGAACAAGATGAAAGAAATATTTTTTTTTACTTAAGCTGATTTAAACCAAATTAATTTGGGACATTTGCATCTCTTTCTCAAGAACAATGGATCTTATTTCTAAGTTCATGGGGTGAATCCAGCTCTAGTCAACAGTGGCAGGACAGAATAGGAAAGATTTCAGCTTTGTTAAAAGGTGTTCAGAATTTTATCTTCAATGTTTAAGATCTCCTGTCATTCCTTACATCTATTGAATTCCAACTGCAGCTCAGGAGAAAAATCTCAGGGGGACAAAAAGCTTATGAAGAAGAATGAAGTGTGACGAATGGGTAGGATTGCCCCAGCAGATAACATGATTACAAACAGGTTTTAAATACCTGCAAATAAATTGCTGAATATTTTGATGCATTTTGATCCAGGTGCAATTAGTTCATCTGAAAACTTAGCCAGGGCAGGGATACACCTTATGCTACAAAATATGTAAAACTTACAGCCATTATTTAATTTTCACTTAGAGTAAAATTTTAAACCCCTTCATTTTAGGAAGCATATTGCAGTCAGCCTTCTGAACTTTCAGATGGAAGCAGCAATGTGATGTAGTCTCATAAAGCACACCATGAAACTAAAAATGTGCCAATGAGAAGTAGGGACTTCACTAAAAGTCACATGGAGAGAAGCTACTGCTATGAAATTGAAGACTTCTCTTTTGTCCTACAAAGCATGAATTACACCTTCTCTGGCAAAAATCCTATATGAAATATCCTAAAGTGATCACTGATGTGGACAAAAATTGCAAGAGGCAGAAGTAGCTCAACAGTGCCCATGGATAAGCTGCAGGAATCTCTTTAGTCGCACTAGGAAGTCAATACTCGTTGTCAGCATTTTTCTGTATTTAGTTTTACATCTATAATTTCTTTCTCAATTTAAAGAGACACTTGAAAGGTATTTCTAATTCTTTTACCACGCCCTAGTGCCTTAACAGTAGCCTCAGCAAAGCTGTTTACCTATTATTTTTTGTATATGCAAAAGAGAGAAATCTTTATGTGATTTGTTAATAAAAGCAGCAAAGAAATTGAAGCAAAAGCAGACTCAGAAGCACTGAGGTACTTTTAAAAAACTTTAGTTTCTGGCCTGAGATTTCCCATATAAAGTCTACTAAGAAGCAGCTAGCATGTATGTTCTTCACACTTCTTCATACCCAACTTTTTCCTGCAAATCAAACATACCAAATGGTGCAGGATAAAAATTACCTTAAATCCTAAAAAATTCTAACTTCTCTACCCCAATAAACCCTCAACCTGATTTTGTTGCTCCACTGGATTTGCTGCTGGAACTGTAATTAGTTCCTGATGTGTGTTTCACTACCTATAACTCTGCTCTGCCCCCCACTCTTTGAAATGGAAAATGTGAAGAAGCATTTCTAGCTTTGCCCTTGCAGGTGGTCAGACCCCAAGGTAAGTCAACACCATCCCTCTTCCATAGCTGTCAGGCCCTACATAAGAAAGTGAAGCCAGCAGAATAATTTTTGAAGACTAGAGCTCTGAATTGTTCATACTTCTACTGATAATTATCTGGTTTTATTTAGCATCTTATAAAGCAAGGCACAAATGTACAAAATCGCATCTACTAAATCAGATAATTTTTATATATATTTACACAATTACCATAATATAAAACGTGCTTTGACACTGTCATAGCACAACAGTAGCGGAATTGAGAACAACCTGATAATAAACACAAATACCAGGTTCTGGATTTCTGTTTGTGCTTCACCTGAAGGAACATATTCATATGCAGATACACAAAGCAATCCAGCCACCATCCCTTTATTTTTCACACCTCACACAGATCAAACTTTGTTGCTAAGCAGCTGTGGAAGGAGTAAAAGGCAGTAGACCAGCACCCAAAAGAAAATTACAAAGTAGAATATCTCTGGCTGCTCAAAAATTGTTATCTCATGAGTTGGTGCCGGAGTCTCGCTTGCTTCCAAGTCCATTTTCTCCCTGAAAATAGGAGAGAATTCAGTAAGAGGCAAGGAAAGGAAGAAGAAACCTTCAGTTAATAATTACTGTGAAGATCAGGGGGTGGTCTAAAGGACAGAAGTTTAATGAACCTTTTCAGTCTAGTCACCTGGAGGGCCCCAGCTAGACTAGGAGGGGCATGCTGGGCTTCAGCAGTGTGTTCCTTCCAGAGTCAACAATGTAAGAATCAATCTTCTGAAAACTCAGAAAAATTCTCAGGTAATTTAAGTAAGTGCCACTACAGCACAGCCCTCTGATGCAAGGAGATTTTCACCAGTCAAGAAGATGCCCTTTTATTTCCAGAACAGTAAACATAGCACTGGGCAACACATCTCACACTTCGACAGTTTTGCTTATACACTGGGTATGACTTGATATACTTTCCCCAAATCATCTACTTTCAGAGCCCCTCATGCTAAGCACTAGAATATTAAACAGATAAAGCCCAAGGCTTCCAACCAAGAAACCAGCTAGCAGTTGAGGGTTTGCAGAACAACTCCAAAATTTCAATTTCAAAAATTTCCAGCTGTGGTTCATAAGGGCAAAGGCTGATGGATTTTGCCAGCACCACTGAGCTCTCACAAAGACAAGGAAAGGTCTTTTTTAAAAAGGCACAGTCATTTTATAATTTTCTAGTACTGCAAGAAAAACACTCCAGTAAACTGTTTTTAATCTACTTTTGGAGAAAAATGGCATTTTTCTGCTTGGGGCCTCCTACTGGATATATACCTGAGCATTACACAAAATATCAGCAAATTGTTCAACTGATACAACTGTAACAGCTATTTGTGTAATTTTTTTAACAGAGAGAGAGAGAGAGGCCAAGGATCCTGATAATATTTTGTGTGCTTTCTGCATCTAAATATAACAGCCATTTTACCTAGAAGTTGTGGGAGGTACTATTCAGTATCAGCTAAGAGGCAAAACCTAAAGTGATCCTTGTTTCTTAAAGATATTTAGACCCTAATACCAAAGGGATGCATGTGTTCATGACCAATCACCCTAAGTCTAAACTAAACACACATACAAATTATCAAAACTACAGATGCTCCAACAGAGGCCAGTCCTCCACTGAAGAAATTAACTCTCCCTGGCACTGATCTCACTAAACATTGTTTTAACAGTCTTCCAAACCTGGAAAGAGTCATCACTGCCAGAGGGCCTAATATTTGAAGCTGTTTCACTCTTCTCTCAGTCTGAAATATCCACCATGTGAGGAAAATGCTCAGAATCTTGCTGAGACAGCTGAATCTTTCAAGTCAATCAAAAGCATTTCAGTCAAGGGATAGATTGAGCAATAAGGAAATTTTGTGTCTTACACCTATGTGAAATGTGGTCTCTGAGCCATTACAGAAGACAGTTGCTACCATTGTAATTAATTTCCAGCTCTCTTTGTATCACTGCTAGTAGTACCTAGGAGTTATGGCTTCCTTGTAAAGTCAGTCTGAATCGAAAACACTCACCCAATGATTAATGGATTTTCATCCATATCTGTCATCTTCTGCTCGTTTACACCATAGGTTTCCTTAAACAAACCACAAACAGATCAGACAACCAAACTCAGCATCTCACAAAGGTGGTAACTTCTATTTTATGCAAATTGTATCTAATGTTTCCTCAAATAAAATGAAAGTGTGCTTATAAACATGTTTTCCGTCAGCAGATCCAGCACTGCAGCCTGGTGCACACACAGAAAAGGAAAAAAGTGTGAAATAAGATTTTTTTGCTTTCAACTGCTTTCATTAGTTGAATAAAATTCCCCTTGTTCATATGTATTTCTAGTAGCTCTGACAGTACTGCAAAACTAAAGGATCTGTGTGAAACCTCCCTTTCACTGAACACTTGCGGCAGCATTTCTTTAAAAACTCCAAGATGGTCAGAATTTTATTTTTGTGTTGAAAAAAGGCCATATTCCTGTCCTTGTTCAGCATGCCCAGATTGCTGATGCTGTCCCTTCTTTTTAGCTTTAAAAATAAAAATCCAGACCTCAGCTGTATTGTGTGCTCTCAAGAAATTCTTTTAGGGTTAGCTGCTGCTACTGATAATATAGTACACTGCTACTGTAAGGAAAAGGGACAGAGCCCAGTTTTTCAGAAACTGCTCTTCAGGAGATACCCAGCATTTTTGCAGTGTTGAGACCAAGGCCTCAACATTACCCAGAGAATACAAAAACTAAAAGAAACTGGAGCAGCAAACAAAAGCAGCTTCAAACAGGCAAAATGTTGCAGCTATACAGGTATATAGATGAAGTAAGATTTAAATTTACAACAGATTTACCTGTAGTATTAGGTACTCCTTTGTGAATTTGCTTAAGGTTCAGTAAAGTTTAGTATGTTTTTAGGAGAGTTCAGTAAAACTTTGCAACTATGCCTGGTTTTAGCACTAAAATTATTAGAAGCCACAAGACTTTGATACAGTTAGAGGCCTTTTTACAGTGTGTGAACTTCTGGAGTTTGAGAGAACCAGAGAAACAGCAATAAATAAATGTCCACACTTACCTCCTCAGAAGCATTACGAGAAAACCTTTTTCGGAGATGAAAGTTGGCATCACTGTCACTGCTTCTGGATGTAAAAGCAAAGTTTTTAAATTCATAAAGTTAAGTTTAAAAGAGACACTGCAAATGGATGTGACAGGTTTAAGCTACATAAAACCACAAACATGCATTGCTGCATGTATTAGAATATGGACTGGAATTTATGAGTAACATGAAAAAAATGGCTTTGGGAAAATCTGACCCACAATAAAAAATTCATATTCTCAAAAAGGAATCCTTTCTAAAATATTGTATCTGAGAGCATTTTTGCACCTTTGACATCACTGACATTTAACTGAGAGTATACACAAGTTTTATGGCCATTGATATAAAAAATTGGACTGACAGGGAACAGTAAGCTTGAAGGGGACAAGGGGTTTTTCTAAGCAAACTCTCAAATTCATTAGAGTGCTCCAGTGATAAGCATCAACAAATTACAGTTCATGTCCCATAGATAGATTACCTAAGAATAAATTAGAACATAAGAAAAACCAGAAGTAAATGAAGCAGAATTAGCTGAGTGTCTCTGTACAGGGTCTGCCTGGGCTGCAGATAAATTTCCCTAGAGCAGTGGGCTGGGGCTGGGCACGAGGCTTGAAGAGGACCCAACCAGGAGAGCTGACCCAAACTGACCAAAGGGCAGTGAGACCCACACACACACTTGTTCTTATATCTGTCTTCTGAAGCAACCACTACAACACTCTGCTTCCCAGGAAGTGGCTGGACACTGCCATGCTGATGGGAAGTAGAGACTAAATAAAATTTTTTTTAGTTTTCTTCTAATTTTCTTCTACACATGGCCTTTGTCTTTTCATTAAAATGCCTTTACTTTGACCCATGAGTTCTTCATCTTATTTTCTCTCCAACACCTCATTTACTTGTTCATAACCAGAAAAAAACATCCAACAAGGATCTACTGAAATCGGTCAGTGTCATGCTTCCACATAGTGTCACAATGCACATGGACTATTTCATCTACATTACAAAATACTCTCTCTGTTAGGAAAGCAATAATAACACTTCCATGTTCAAAATGCATTGGGCTTCCACTTGGGTTTTGTGTGGCAAAGTTTGTATCACAGTCAAATCAAGTCCCACTGAATTACTCAACATATTTAAGAGAAACACAGGAAGAAGCCAATGAATCCCAATACTTCTTCCTAAAACAAGACTACAACAAAGAGCCAATGAACAGGGCAATTTCAAAAGACCAGTTAAGTGTATTTGAGACAAAGTTAATGTGAAATACCTGGTAAATTCTTGGAATTCAGCATTTTCTTCCAGGTCATCTTGTGATAGACTAGTAGTGGCAACATCTGAGATCTGCAAATCTTCTTCAATCATATTTTCCTCTTCCTCGTCTGTATTACTATTTTCTTCTGGTGTCTTTATGGCTATTGGTAAATCCTCTAGATGTTCTACTATGGCCTGTTGAAATGAGGAAATGTTTTGCTTTAGACAACATGACTGATTCCCCACCCTTCTAAATATCTTAGTGGTGCAGCCTACTTAGACACTCAATTGCAGATAGTATGAGACTGAAAGTCTCACTAAAGAAAATAAAAAAGAAATTAATTTCTTGAAAATCTTTAGTGATACATGGAATCATCAGTTCAGCATACATACACACAGTTGGAAAGTCAGATCTTTCTATTAAGAAGTCATGACATGACATGGCTCTTTGAAGCAATCCACTAGACTTGTTAAAATCTACCCCCAATTAGTCCTTCAAGTTAACAGCAAACTGACTTCATTACTTTAGTCAGAGTCAGGACAAAAACATGTTCAAGCAATGTGTCTAAGCAACATGTAGAGCAGCATTAAATGGACATTCATTCCTGAAAAATGCTGTCAAAAATTACTGCTGGAAAACATGTAAGGCACTTCAAACTGGTGTCTGCAAGAGATGCAGGAGCAAACTGTCTAAACCAAATACCCCCAAAGCACCCATTTCTTTCTCCTCCTCCAGTGCAGAGAAGCCTTCATTTCATCCATGTAACATAGCCTACTCAAATTGTTTTTCTAAGTTTTTGTAGGCAAACTTACTTTGATTGAGATAAAATTATCATTGCCTGTATCCTTTCTTTAGAAGCAATATTAATTTCTGTTAATCTCATAGCAGATTATTAGAAATACCCTGTCTGATAATCTGTTATGCCTAAGAATTTTACAGAAACCTCTATTTTAAAACATAATAAAAAGGCACATTTTTCTGTACTTTAAGGTAATCTTTTATGCCTAGGGATTACAGAAGCCTCAAATTATTTTAAAACATAATATAAATTCACATTTCTGCAGTACCATTAGTATTAAAACTTATTTTCTCTTTTACAGTCAGATCTTCTCAGGGATCTGCAATTCCCTTCATTCCAGTAGGGGGCTGTGGCAAACAGTGTAATGGAACAGGAAACTAGGTACATATTAAGTATTTCTCCCAGACACTGCAAAATGAAATCAAATGAAAACCACTGGAATCTGATGCTAAGTCCACATATATACATAAAGAAATGCTGGTAATAAAATAAAATACCTCAGGATGTTGTGGAATAGTGGAATCTTCATGGTCAGCGGCCTTATTGGCATCTTCTTCTATTTCTAACTCATCTACCAGTAATGGCACTTCTTTTTCATCCGAAGAGTTTGCGTGACTGCTTGTTTTTGTAGTTTCCTCCTCGCTGTTCTCAGTATCTGTTTCTGATGGAGGGGTACGTAGCTTATTCTCCAAGTCTAGCTCTGGAGCCTCTTCCTTGTGGTCCTGTTCTGGTAAGTTCTCGTCATGTAAAACATCTGTTACTGTTTCAGAAGAAGCTTTTTCATTTCCTGTATCATAACCTTCGATACAAGGCTCGAGGTAAGCGTTCAGAACTGCTGATATAGGAACATTATAATGTGGATAATAAAAGAGATCATGGGGTATGACAGATACTTTTGAAGAACTGGATACCACTTCAGCTTCAACTTCATCACAGCTGTCCAGGTCCTCTGGAGTTTTAGGTATATCTGAGAGAGAGTCATCAGATGTTTCCTGCTGTGTAGATAGTTCTTGGCTTTTGAGATTAGAATCATTCAGTGAGCAAGTGTTTGTTTCTATTGTCTCAAGGCCAGGTGATTCCTCTGGATGTTCATCTTGTGGAAGTGTCTCTAGTTCCTTATTTAGAAGGTGGAGAATGTACTTCTGTGTATCTTCTTGTTTTGATGAATCTTCTGGTAAAATAATTGAAGACTGGGGTTTGCTGTCTTCAACTTTATTAATAGAATCATCTGTAAGTATACCAGAAGTCCAGGATAATGGACTCAAAGAAGAAGTATTGGCTGAAAGGCTCTTGGTTTCATTGTCATATTCAGTAGGGGTTTCCTTAGTTAATTCTTCAGAGTATTCTTCAAAAGAGTCGACAGAATTTTTCTGATCTGTCAGAACAGCTGGAGAAAGCTCATCATTTTGTTTCAGTGGATCATCAGAGATGCTCACTTCACCTGACATGAATTTATCATTTGGAACCTCCCAAGAGGAGTTGGATTCAAACCTGACAGGTCCTGTAATTTTCAGTGAGGTAGGCCTTTGAGGCTCCTCTTCAGATGCTTCCTGTACATCGCCTGACGCTTGACTCAGTTTCCCATTACAATTTTCAGAAATGGTTTCTGATGGGATTCTCTCAGGGATATCATGAATATGGACCTTTGGAGGAGCCGGATGACTCCTCTCATGATTAACAGTATACATGTTTTCTTCATTTTCACTTAAAATCAAGATTTTGCCTTCCTTCTCTGACGGTGTGTCTTTGATGTGGACATATGTGGACTCAATTGGAAGCTCCCTGTCAGGATCTGTAAAGTCTTCCTGTAAGTGATGACACACCATTAGAAGACAAATCCTAGCTCAGATACCATTTTACATTTCCCAAACACAATGGAAAGAATAAATACCTAGTCTTTCAGTCCATTACTTTCTGAATTGCCAATTAATAGCTCACTTATTTTGAAAGTAGGAAAACTAATTTGGCAAGTCAAGTGCCTTGAACAGAGCTCAGTGTCAAGAAGGCAATTGTACAGGAAGATCAGAATGCAGACAAGCCTATTCCTCAATTGTTAATGTATTTATCTCTCCTCGCTGCACCTGTGGAGACAACTGACTTGGCTTTTTGACACAATCCCAAACCCTGGGAATAACATAAATCCAAAAACTCCAATAAATCCACTGTGAAATACATTGATATACCAGATTATTTCCTTCCAACAGACACTATTAAAAGAAAGGTAGTTTTTAACTTTGTTCATAAAAATGTCAACAAGCTTTAATGTCAACCAATCTTATTACTCATCTAATCTAATAATAATTAGATTACTATAATAATTTTAATTCCAATTACTTTAGTAATGCCCACCAATTTTATCAACTACAAAATATATGCCAACTGTAACATTCAGTCAAGAAATGAGAGAAAATGCCTGCTTTTTCAAAAAGCCTTTGCCAGTTCTTGACACTGTCAACCCTTAGTTAATCCTCAATTCTTTATTTTTGCATCAAAGTCCTGGTCATTTAAACTGCAGTTTGTGTCATGCTTATAATGAGTGCTTTTTACTGTTGTATTGATAAGATTCAGCTTTTGGGGTCTTGTGTCTCATATTTGCTAAATTCAGACTGATCATGGCCCTCAAACTTGAGAGGATAGAAGTAAAAATTAAATTCAAAGTCCAATGAATCATTATAGATAAAGGAATAAATTTTAGTCTTATTTAAAACCAATATAGCAAAGTAGTGGATTCCTATGAAACCAATTCTGACCTCTGAAAGTTACAATTGGATATAAATGTATAAAAGCACAATTCTACCTAAAGCATTTTAGTAATCACCAATGAAAGCCCATTCCACTGGATTTAACAAAAATGTGAAAAATTAAACCCAGGTTTGTTGTTTATTTTAAATAGCTAAAAAGAAACCTAGAAAATAAATCTGACTTTATTACGTACACCAAGGCAAATTAAAGAAATGACATGACACAGCAGTAAACACATACCCCTTCCAGCTCCGGGAAGTGCTCCAGGAATTGTGCCACATATGTCACAATTGACTGTTCATCGGGGGACTCCACCATGATATCTGTGGAGACAGACGCGAGGGGCTTGAGCACACACAGCTTTGAAATGCTCTCGCAGAGGAACAGATTGTCAGACATTTATCCTGCCATTATGGGCACAGAAATAACAGCTACAAACACTTCTCTTTTTTCTGACAGATAAGAGAGATGCTCTTCACTGCTGATGGCACTTGACAGAGTTCTCAACATCCCATTCACATTCACTTTTTCCTATTTCCAAACACATACTGAACCCCGATCAGGGCTCCCTTTTCATTCACTTTTATATTGCCATTCATGCTGTTGTCAGTAGACAGTTGGCTGCATTGAGTGATAATATAGAGGTTTATTTTTAGCAGGATGGCCCAGTCTTCTACCAGGTGATGAAAGTGCAATTGTGCTTTCAATCATGACACCAAGGCCTAGTGCCAGTCTCATAGAGTTCAGTAAAAAGAACAACAAGAAATCCATCTATATGTATTTTATATACACATGCACACTTAGCTTTACAGGTATAAATGCTTATGTGTATATATGCATGGCAAAGGGAAAACTGGGAGATGCAGATGCATTTGAATGGGTATCTCTCCATGTACCTGGTATAGGAGCCTCGTATCGCTCATCCTGGAGCGACATTTAGTCTGCAGCCTCGGTGTTACAGAACACTGCTAATGCACTGAGACACCCCTCAGCACAACAATTGATGCCCTCTATGAGTGCAGATGTCACAAAGCATCTAAGCAGGAACCAGGACCAGCTATAAACATACCTAAACATAGGCATAGTGTGTACATAGCTAAAACCACAGTACGATCTTTGACCTCAAGGAGCGTACAAATGATGGAAACATACAATTACAAATATGACTGGAAGCATACAATTACAAGCCACTGACCATTTTTATTTTTCTTCTCAAAAAGCTCAGCACACTGATCCCATCAGCAGCCTAATCACTGTGAGGTTTTTGGTATGTAACACAAGGCAATATTCATTAATTCAGTGTAGACTGACTGTTACCCAAAAAAGCTGACGTGTTTACCTTCAGGTTCGAGGAGCCGAGGGACACCCAGTTTATTCTGTGCTATGCTGAAAGCATCCTCCAGGTTTTCTCGTGCTGATTTCTCCAGTGCATGCTTCATGTCTACCAAAGTACAATCTATGGCTTTTATGACAGCTAAGAAAGCAAGGCCACTCCTCCAACTACTTGTGAAGTCCTGGACTGCAACGCCATACCTAAACAGAATTACATCCATTTTACATGGGTGGTTTGTTACAAAATCCAAAGTAAAGGCATCATCATTTTCAGACTCCTGAAAGTTAAAACCTAAGGTTGCTGAGTAGCACTTGTAATTTTTGAGATACATTCAGAAAACACATGGGTTCACAAACTGAATTGGTGTGGCTAACAGCTGACACCAACCTGCTTGTAGGAAGTAGTTAGTGAAAACAAAGCCCTTAAGAATTCAGCAACCACATTTAACATTCACAAAACCAAATGTCTCTGTGATTCCTGTTTTTGTTGCTCTCCAACATTTTAATGCCATAGCTTGGGAAAAGTTCCAAGATTTAAATATTTAAACACATAAGCATAAATGATTCACATTCCTGTGTACTTGGCCTTCTATAGCAGAAAATCTGCCAAATGCAAATGGTGTCAGCATATGCATAAACCACAAGAGTGTTAGATGCCCAAAATTTTGGAGGAAAAACAGCCATCAAACTTGCAATGGAATACAGCCCCAAAATAGAAAATTCTGCACAGATCATGAGATAACAGGATTACAATGATGCTATTATGTTTTAAATACTGCAGTTGCAAGAATAATTTTCTCTTATTAGATCTTTTCAATCTGCACTCTTTGACTGGGCTGAAAAGTCTGTGGCCTTCTCTTCTCAGGTCCTCACTTTCTTTGTTCCACCTATTAATAACCACATCAGCATTAATTTGGACTAAAACTATACTTTCTCTATGGTCTGCACTGGCAGCAGTGAACTACAGGGGGCAAGTTTATCTGCTCAGCAAGCACCCTTAGCTTCACTGGAGATAACCAAGGGATGATGCAGTCCACAGGACCAAGTATTTAAGATGTAAATTTTTGTCTTCAACACTAGAAAATTTGTGTTCAAAGGCAAGATATAAATCCAGAGACAAAACCGCCAAATATTCAGCTAACCAACCTGTATAGGTAACTTTGACACATGCCCTCTTTAATAAAAACTCTCTGCCAGTCACTACTTCAAATAACAATACATGTAAAATACACCCCAAGCATTTGCATGAGCATGAGACATCTTACACTACAGATTTTTAACCTGTTAGTAACTCTGCCAAGACAAAGCATTTCTACACAAAATGCTTTGGTGAAAGAACCACTTTTTATTAAAGGGGAGAGAGATGTCTTGTGCACTGGAAATCCACTCAAATGTCACAAGTTCAGGAGAAGTGACTTAAGTTTCATCCCCTTCCCCTCTTTAATAAAAGAGGGGAAGGGGATGAAATAAAAATTAATAAAAACTGGGGAAGGAAGGACTCTGGTAGGGGCTCTGTCCTTCAAGGCACTCTGCAGTACACAGAGAAGCTTCCTCTGGGCTACTGCTTAATTTAAAAGGCTGCTGATAAAGTCTTTCAGTACATTTATTTTTTCAGTTCTCTCCCTGCTTATACCTAACCTTTAATCAGCAAGAGATGTCAAAGAGACTGCATGAAAGATGGGGTCTGGGGAGTAGAGAATGATCCTGTTTTAAACAGCACCAAGCAGGTTAGTGCAAGTTAACATTTAACACTCAAACTGTGGAGCCAGCAGCGGCCTTCAAGGTCAGATAGCTGCTGTGAATACATGGTCATAGTGAAACAACCCCCTCAGAGACACTGTGCTCCCCAAATTCAACAGCAGAAGAAGCCACAGCACATGGCAACACACCCATGGGGCAGGACAGAGAAAAGAGACTCAGCTTCAGAGGGGCAGGTGGCAAGACACTGTTTTGTTCAGGGTTTGTTAGCTTACTTTCTGGTTTTCCTCTGCACCCAGATTAGAAGGGCCCTGATGGCTCTCCGCTGGTCCTTCACTGTAATGGACATGTTTCTCTCCACGCTGGGAGTGCTGGGGGATGTGTCTGATTCTGGACCACTGGGCCCAGAGGACAGGCTGGAGGAGGAGGAGTTCCTGTTGAGGTTGCCTGTAAGCTCCTTAATCTGTAATAAAAGGTGAAATACACAGTGTTCTGCTTTATCACTGGCTGCATCGTGCCCTTGTTTTCATGCAAACTTTAAAGCCATAAAATTCAGCCATAGCTGAATTTTAAGTGATAATTATAAACCTGTTCATTTTAACTCTCAACTTGCATTTTACAAGCATGACAGCCAGCAGCAGCCCAGGCAACAGAAAGTGCAAGCTCCCAGCTCAGGCCAAACTGTGCAAATTAAACAAAATGCAAAGAAACATGTCCTTGAAAGAAAAGTTAGTTTAAATGAGTTGTTCTCTTCACAGGAATTGCTTGAGTAAAGTATTTTTCATCGAGAAATGGTGACCTGCAGCAGCCCTCCTGTCCTTGACCAGCACTGACATTTGAGACTCTGCTGCTTTTGGGTCCCCCACCCTGTGCCCTCTGCTGCCAGGGTGGCAAGTTCTGGTCACACCATCTTTGCCTGTGAGTCTGCCTGGCCAAACTCTTCTGTGCAGCACTGCTCACCCTCAGGAGCTCAGCCAGGGAGAGAGGCCCCAGTGCAACTTTGAGATCGTGTTTTTAACCTTACAGCCATTTTTTAAATCAGACCAAGAGAATGAAAGGGCCTCACAGTCTCATGAGAGTTGCAGAACCCTCCCTCCATCTCTCTCTATCCATTAGAATTTGGGATTGTCTAGAAGGTAATTTCCAAACTATGGGTAGGTTAGGGAGCAGTTTTAATCTCAGCCTGGGGATAAATCAATTTTCAGGCTCAAATACATGTTATCAGTTCCAGGTCCTTTGAGATCTTTCATATGACCATATATATCAGTTTGGAATTTTTGCTGTGTTGAGTAATTCTCCAGAGAACCGTGATTCTAAATGGAATTTCCCACCACATTGGACCAAATCCAGTAAGGGTTATTGAAAATAAACTGTGACCTGGAACCATACCCAGGACATTGGTTCAGTTCCAGGGAATCTGGAACAGAACCCTGAGAAGGCACAGGAAAGAAGGGAAAGTAGTAATCTGAAGCTCTAATTCAGGTCCAAGTTAAATGAGGGTTTAAATTGTCTCCAATTTACATCAAAATAGGTCCAATGAAGTAAAATGAAAGCAGCTGCAAGTATAAAATTAGTGTATGTTAGGAGGGGAAAAGCTCAGGTTTAGCATGATTAATTATGTTCTTTAGGATTAAAAACAAATTTAAAAATCAGTATTCAGCTGGAATAGATGGATACCATGAAGACTGATTACTTATGGTTAAAGTATTCAAATTTTATTACCTGAAAAAACAAGATTATATTCCATATTAGTCCAAGTACCAGAGAGGAATTTCCATCTGCTATTTCTGCTGCATCGATGCTAACAAGCTTTACCTGTAGGAGAGATCATAAATTCAGAGCCAAATTCAAAGCAGGAAGGTATATGCAAAAAATGCACTGAGACTACTGGATATGTCCCTACCACTGCTGCCACTGACAGGCCAGCAAAAAAGCAATGCTGCAATCTTGTATTAATGAAAATTTGCCCTGATCACAATCACCCTTCTCCTGGAACTCCTCTCTGAAACCCCCAGCACAGTCTGCAGAACAGAAGTGAATTCAGTTCTGCATTTTTGGGACAACAAATGCATTTCCTCCATACAGAAATGGAGGAAGATGGGGCCCCACTCATAAAAAGGAGAGTAATTTCTCATACAAAAATCTAAAATCCTAGTAAGATCTGCTTACTTCTTTTTTTCTATGCTTCTTCTTTCTCCTTCCTTATCCCACCTTACACAGCTTGTCACAGAGTTCTGATTAAATCAGTTAGCAACGGATAGGGTTGCCTAATCTAAGCAAACTCTAGACTTTCCCACACTGAGGTTTTTTCCAGCTGATAACACCAGGATGTTATTCTCTCAGACAACACAGATTTGGTTTTGGCAAAGGTCACGGAGGAGGGAGGAGACAAGGAAGCTGTCAGGGCTGCACATGGCACCCAGCAGCCCATTTATCTCTGAGAGTCCCGGACACGGTGAATCACCCAGCAGGGCTCTACCCTGCTGCCCCAGCTCCACAGACACTGCCGGGTTCCACCCACTGCGCTTTAATGTCTAACCCTGAAGCTCCTGGCAGCCAAGGCATTTTGCCAACACTTTCATCACCGCCCTTCACCAACTGGTTTGGTTAAGCTGAAAAAAGGAAAGCAAAATAACTTTTTATCTAGTGGTTTGCACAACGTTTTCAGTCTTAGCAAGAAGACACCTCTACTTGTCATGTTTCAGGGATCAGATTTCTTGCTATCTCCAAGGTATTTGGCATTGGGAAACCTTTAGGACTTAGTACATTTGAATAACAATTTCTCCAAAATGGGGAGCAAGTCACATTTATCATTTCACTGCTTAGTGTGAGCTCTGTCCTCTTACTGCTGCTTATGTTTGTCACCCAGCCCAGAAGAGATACTCCGCTAGAAGATATTGACTGCTTACTTTTAAGGGAACAAGAAATCCAGAGGAAAGTAGTTTTTAGCACTACTAATTAAAAAGCCACCTCAATTCAAGGTTCCTCCTCCCTGGCCTTACTGATTGAGGACCTAGTGAGGTCCTGGCAACCAGATGTGCTTCAGCTGCAGCTCTGCCAAGTGCTGGTACCAACAGAGAGAAATAATCTCATCTGCCAGTGGGCCTTAGCTGGATCTGGGTAAAAAGCATCAACTGGGAAACTGTTAAGAAATATGGGAATATGTAAAATATTTCTTAGCAGTTCTACAGCAGGATGTGTAGACGTACACATTTAGGGCCAGATCAACCCCTACTGATGGAGTTTCCATAGGGAGCCTGGAACACCTGGAAGTTACTGGACAACTTCTTGACCTTTCACATCCTCTCCTGGGGAAAAAGGCAAAGGATGTTAAACCTCCCACACCTACAAAGTCACAAGAGATGTGCTGAGGCCTCATATCATGCTCATTCCTGCGCTGGGGTGTGCAGCAGCTCTCCTGCATGACAAGCACTGCTGCTGGAGCAGGAGCTAAGCTCAGTGCAGGGAAGCAGCACAGTGACACCAGTTGCTGTTGGAGCATCCCATACAAGGCAGGGTTTTGCACACACTGATCCCTGCTCAGCTATAAAGTTTAACCTTACTTGAATCCTTTATAGGAAATAGCTCAATATCTGTTTACTCTTTCTGGAGGATCTAAGGATACCATGTATATGAATTGTTACATGGCTGGGGCTTCTCTTGACCCCACTGCTCTCACCAACACACTGGGCACTTACACAGGGCTTTGGAATAAACCCATCACAGGAGAAACAGAAGGAATGAATCATTTCCAGCTACAGAGTCTAATCACACTAGGTCACTTGTAACTGCAGGAGGTGATGCTGTGTGGTAGTACAACACTCACTATGAGAGAAATTAAATCCCTGTAAGGTGTTGATTCCTGGAACTATGCATTTATATCATGTTCCCAGTTTCACTTTCTCTTGCTTTTAACTCATGATCAGCTGCTGCAGCAATCAGTTTACCAGAAAAATACATGATTTCTATAACTGAAAGTACTTCTGAGAAAAGAAAGTCATCTACCATCAGTGTAACTGAAGTAATGCCACTAAGACCCAGATCATAAAACTTACTTGCATTTCTTTTTATTTTCTTTTAATATTGGGTTCCTGATCCTTTAATCCTGTTGAACTTTAACATATAAAATGAGCAAATAATCCTTGCTTTAGACTCTGTAGGTGTTCTTGTTGTGCATTTTTATGTGGCTTTTCAGCCTTGCTGCTAAGGTAAGTCACAGCCTCCTGAACAGTACACTCCTCTTGCATATATGCAGCACATCAGATTAGCAACAATTACAACTTGCAGCACACATCAAGAGAAAATACTAAGACCAGTCTTTGAAAATACTCACGTTACTGTCCTCCAAGAACTTAAGTGCTTTGGCTATATTGTTCAAACGAAAAATGCGATGGGTTGAAGATTTGTATTCGTGCATCTAGAAAAAAGAATTGCCACACTGTCTTTAATACTGGTGGAATAATTCACCACATCATACAAAGCTTAAAAGCACTGAGGCAAAATAAAGCTAAGGAAATCTATCTATGAAAAATTATTGCTATTTTTGTGAGCAGTAGAATGCTTCAACTACACAAGTGTAGCAAAACAGGGTGAGCAACCAACTTTCCTGCTCCCCAGATGTTACCACTCTCTTGGACCTGCCACACTGATTATTTATGTAATCACTCCCCAGCCATGTTCAGTCACACGATCAGGTTTGCCTGAAAATTCATAATAAAAGATTTTCTTTTGTCTTGAATTAAATTTAATTTTCCTAATTAGGAAGAAAGAGCAGTTTTAATAGCAGGCACAGGCAGGTGCGAGGCAAAAACCTTCAGTTTGGGAGAAAATGAAGGATTTTGCATGCCTGTCTCCCTGCAATTCCACTTTGGCACAGTGTTTTTAACCCATATGTGCAGAAACAGCTAACAAGAAATGCAGCCAGGTGACTTTATCCCCTTCTCTCACCTCCTCCCTGGCCTGTGGAAGCATAGCCTAGGGTTTACCATGATGTATCTCCCCCTTCAATTCATTTCAAGCCTGTAAGAATGCACAGAGAGACACTGCTACTTCTGCTGCAGCTCTGGCAACCTTCAAGAATATTAAAAAATATTCTTGACTCTGAATGTGTGAGCACACATTCAGGGGGTATTCCTCTGCAGGCTGTGCAGGTGGGCAGTCACTACAGAGCATCACCAGGTGCATCTGCAGTGGTGAGGCACCTGCTCCTCTTACCCAAGTGTGGTAGCCACACACAGGAGAGCTCTGATGACAAGATTGATGGAGAAAGAAAACATTAAAGTCAACTGGGAATTTATGTTTGCATTGGGTGTTCCATTTCTGGTATGTGGAACTTTACACAGCTCTTACAAAGAAAGGAGGAGAGAAGAAGTTTCTGATTAGTAAAGCTTTGCCCTGTTGATTTAGACTGTATTAGTAAGACTAAAGAAACCTGAGTCAGGATACCAGAATGAAACTGAGCTTTCATTAGTCTTACTAATATGGTCTAAATCAATGAATTTAATTCATTGATTCATCTAATCAATGAATGAAACTCAGACCTACAGCAGGCATCAGAAAAGCTACTGAGCATCATAATGATCTTAGACAAAATAGAAACAGAACTTAGGGATTAAAAAAATGATACAGCAAATATGTGTTTTGTTGGTAATGTAACTTGGGTAATCTCCAAATGGAATGTGTGAGCATTAAAGTATTAAAGCCTTAAAAACCCTCAGGGGTAGAAACATTAACACTGATCACACACCATTTACACCTCACTGTCATATTTCCTTGAAATCTACCTTGTAGCTCAGGGCACCCACCTGTAACACAAGGAAATTACAACAAAGTTGCTAAAATTCTTACTACATTATGCAAGACATGGGCCCAAATTCACCCTTATTCCTTGGATATCCAGGCACTGTTGCTTGTAACATACCCAGCTCCTAGGTATGGAGGCTTCTCCCTCTCTGTACATACCAGCTTTTGTCCTGACAGGACTTCCAGGAGTGCCATCAAGATTTTGCCATCTTGTATATCAATAAACAAGTCTTTCACTTTCAAAGGAGGCTTGCACTGGGAAGAAAAGAAACGAGGTAGTTTTTAAAACACTGCTTTTTGATAAATCATCATGATTTCAGAGAGATGGAAGGAGAATTTTACAAAAGAGAGATACAAGAAGTAAATCATAGCCTGCTGTAAGAGACAGCTGATTGTTCTTCACATTGGTGGCAATTCTGACCTATGAATGTTGGAGCTAAAACTGAAATCAGACAAGGACTGATTCAGGATTTCCCATAACAGACTCTAACCCTAAATACTCTGCCTGAGAAATACCCACCCAGGCCTTGGGTGCTGATCCCTCAGACTAAGACATGTCCAGCAGAAGCAGATACCACTTTGTGCAGAAATAAGCCCATGATCCAGCCAGTCACAATGTCCCTTTCTCATGTGAAAGGCTTCTGGTGGTGCATTCTGTCTCCCAGCATTTTCTAACCACTTTAAAAAGCAACTTCTTGTATTGTGTCTCTCTTTTCTCAGCAAACTCCTCCAAAGGGAACCATCTCCTCACTTCACTGCGGTGTTGGTAGATGTGTGCACTTCATGCACACAGCCAAGCTCAGCCCTTAGGGGTAGTCCCAGCTGCAGCAATTGCTGTCTGCTCAGTGAGTGCCACTCACTCACGTGCCCCCAAAGAGCCCAATCTTTTCATCTTTGGTGGGGCAATGCATTTCTGTTTGATTCAGCACTGCTCCTGGCAAACTGGGACCACGAATTTTCATCACTGGTCTTTAATCTAGCCGAGAGACTAAACAATGCTCCATGAAAGAAAGCAAAGTATCTTTCCTTTCAAAATTAAATAACTTATCTGAAAGACTAAATCCCAAACACTTTCTATTCTTTCAGTACTTAAAGCAAGAACAAACAGAACTCAGAAATTCAGACTACTCCAAATTATCCCATGATCAGCAGAGCCAGATCCTCTCAAGAGATGATCCAAGTAGGATAACATTAAAAGTTTCCTGAAGAAGTACAAGAAGACTTCATTGCTGCCTCTGAAAAAGAGAACCCACTCTGTTAGAAGTCCCTCTTTGAGGATAAAGGCATAAGACACCTTTCTTTCTCAGTGAGTCTCCTCAGAGAATCACCTGAAATTAGGGACAGCTCCAGTGAAGTTGTCATTGTTTACATGGTTATGTTTATTACACCACTTCCAGGAAATGCATTAATAAAGCAGAAGGCTTTCACCCTTTCTTCACAAGAGCATTTTTATTTGTTGAATCAGAGAGGAAAAGAAATTTGTATGCACTCCAGAGAAATCTGACCTGCCCACAAAGGTTCTAAGACTTCATATGCCTGGCACACCAGAATTAACAGCACCCTTTCAGCCTTTTTCCTTCAGTAAATCAAAGACCTTCTTTGCAGTCACATATTTGACAACCCTTTCTGACAAGTTCCAAACCTGCAGTTAGTTTAAAGCCCTAGAGCCTGATTCACAAAGGCATCATGTAACACTGTCTTCGTTCTGAGAGGCCCTTGGGAGCAATTGCTAGTCAAAACATTTCCAACTGGCCTTATTCTGATTTTTCAGTGAGATTTAGGAGGATCCCTTTATGCCTTCAAAAACACTCGCTGCAGAGTAGTGGACTTAAGCAACTATATATGTGATACCTTTCTTCTAAAACCCTTTACTGTGTCTGGAGTGCAATCACTTTTCAAGAACTACTAAACTCAGAGTCAGCCCAAACCTAGTCCCACTCTGTACTTTTTGAAATTTAGCTGCACATACTAAAGCATTGTGAAGCTCAATCACCAGTCTGAGTAGATCAGGAAGCTGGTCTCATTCCTTGATCCTGCACTAAGCATTGCTGCTGTCTCAGTAATATTAGGAATTTTTTTTCTCTTTTCAATCTAAACATCAAAAAAAAAATTCTCTGCATGACAAACTACTCAGGAGAGGTAGTACTCATCTACTGTCAATAAGAACAGTATCTTAGGTTTAAGAGCCATACTATGGTGCCATTAAGAAACAATTACAACTTAAAGATATGATGTCCAAACATTAGCTCTCTGATGTAAGTGGATGTGTGACGATCCCATCATATTGCCCCCAATAACGTGACTGATAAGGAATTACTGTTTTCCATCTTCAGATGAAGACAGGTTCTGAAGAACAGCTTTCTTTAGCCATGATTCCTTAGATGTTCAAACTTCCAGTTCAGGGAAGAACACAGACATCATCTCAGAGCCTCAGCCGTATTTGATTTTAAGTGGGTGCATTCTGTGGGAAAATTCTACCTTCATGGTAACAGGCAATGACATTAAAGATTTAAATGCACCTGAGATGATAAAAGCCAGTCAAGGTTTCATTGTGCCTGGAGATGAAGTTTAATTAATATAGAAACAGGCTTTGAACTTCCACTCATTCTCCCCCAAAATGTGCACAGATGTCAACTTTGTTTCTAAAATTTAACTACTTTAGAGGAGTTAACTGCAATGTGTCTATGGCTATGTCCTTGTATCACAATATCAAGACTGTTTGTCAGTCTTACCTTTCCCAAGTGCAGGTTTATCCATCTGGTAAAGGTCCTCTTCTGGACATTTTCGCGTTCGACTGGAAATATCAGAAACAAAAAACAGCACTTAACTTTCCAGAAGAGGGAAAACTGGTAGTAAATTTCAAAAACTGACACACAAAAGAGTTAGAATTCACGAGAACTTGGTGAATAAAATGAATATTTTCTAAGTCAGGAGATATAAGGTCCAGTTTCACTGTTTTATTCAATTTCTTTGACCAGACATGAGCTGTACACTTGTTGATGCATTTAAAAGACAGGAGGAAGGAATTTCTTAGTTTTGCAATCTTCAGTGTTCAGCTTCTGCGAGGTGAACATTTATGTGCTGTGCACAGCTCTCCAGTGTTGTCGCTCTCTGAGCTTGACCCTTCTGTGTCAATTTATAGGATTATTGCTCTGACACCCTCATGCAAATTGGGCTGGTATGGATTCCAATATATTTGCATGCACAGGGAAACAGGACCAACACAGCAATTCCGTCTTCATTCTTATGAATGGAAAATCCTCATGAAATCCCATCTTCCCAGTCTCCTGACCAGTGATTTAGAATCAAAATTCCAAGTCCCCAGACTGAAGAATCATTTTATTTATATTGCAATACAACTAGGAGCGCTTGTCCTTGCCAGAACGGTGCTGTACAAACAGCTCTTGGGCCAGCTGAAGAGTTTTTAATCACATCTGCCATTTCCTGAATCCATTTCCATAGTGAACTATGGCAAGAGTGTAAGGGGAATCATATTACTGACCAGCTTTCATTTACCTTCTAATATAAAAGAGTAAACCATATATTTAATATAAATGAAGTAGAACGTCAAAGCAATATTTCACTTTAAAGACAATTATTCTCAAGTGGTTACCAAGTTTCACTTGAATTAAGGAAATCTGGCAATTTATGAACAAAACCCATTAAAACTAGTTATATGCTAGTATTTCAATTTACTCATAGAGCATATCAAATATATTTTAAAACCATTTTGTGTTTCTTCAGCCCTACAAAAACAGCTAACCTATCTACTGGGAAATCACATTCTGAAAAAGTCTGGGTTGCTTTTATTGGTCAGACTGATTACAGGCCAAGCAGTAGCTTCTGTAAATCAAATTTTAATATTGTTCTTTTTGATCATTCGAACCAAAGGGTCACAGCCTCTAATCATGTGTATAACTGTTTTCCTTATTTTGATGCAGTGGAATAGAGCTTTTCAGCATGAAGTACATCTGTCACTGATGTCCATTCAGGCCTTTTAAGTCGTCTTATTCCATAAAATCTGATTTTCTCCAGGATTGGTTACAAAAAGTCATTACCCTTTAAGTGCTATAGAAAACATAGAAAATGCCAAACTAATTATTGCTGTTGGCTTTTCTTTTAAAATATCTTAGAAGAATGTGCAAAGATTTGAAACAGCTCTCTCCAAATGAAACTGTAAATTATATTAGGACTCCGGAGTGTCTGTAAAAAACACCCACAGCATTTACCACCTACAAATCTCAAAGTACAATAAACTGAGAGATGTGTCATATTTCTTGGGCTTTGCTTTCTTCAGCACCTCAGCTTCAGAACTGGGTTTCCATGCACTCACTCCCACAGCCAGGGCTGAGCAGCAGAAGTGCTGTGTGTCACCCAGGGTGTAACTCCGACAACCGAGCTGATAAAATTAACCTTTGACAGTGGGTGGAGATTAAGACAGAATTATTCCCAGATATGCTTCTTTCTGTTCAAATACAGGTGTACAGAACAGGCAGAGGAGCTAGCAGTAGGCAGCAGGGCCACCCATTAAACTTGTCCAAAATGTTGAGGAATGCCTGGATGGGCAGCTGTGTCAGGCTTCAGAAAAGAAAAAGGAGACCTTATCAAATGGGCCGGATACACAGATTTCCAATGTCAACCAAAATCAAAAAGGAAACACAGAAAGGTTCACAGAAGCAAATGCAGTGTTTTCTGGTCTCATCAGAGGCTTGGTTTCTTGTCATATTTTTCACCAGTCACTTTGGCAACCTTCACTTTCAGTGTAAATAAAGATGCAAAAGAGAGCTGTGTTTATTTACAGATCATCCATAAAACTGAGCACACACTGGCTCCTAATTTTGCTGCAGAAATTCTGACATGATGCAAATCAGGAGTTGCACATATGCCTCAAAGGATGGGTGAACCAAGCTGGTATTACTGCTTTGGAAAGCTCACACACCAAACAATAAAAAAAGGCACATTCAGGAAAGCACTTGCATACATAGACAGGTTTCTGAGGTGAATTTGTCTCTATGACAAACAGCTTCTTTCCAGGAAGTGATGACCCCAGAACGGGCACTATTTGATTCAGTTAAATTCTAAAGCAACAGTAACTGGAAGGGGAAGAGGAAAGGAGAGGAAATGTGTTTATAAAATCCCTAAGGCACACAACCCCCTAATGCAGTCCATATGCTCGATGGCGGATTTAATGGGAAAAGTTCAGCACAGGTATTTACTGGTGTGTGCCTTTAACTGCTATTCTGCTCCAGCATTGGGGACCTCCCAGTTTCAGTACAGCCCCTCCTCTCCACAATCCTTTCATTTAAGATGATTGTAGAGACTCTATAAACTTTATGCAGTTGCTATAAATTAAATGGAATCTTTTTTTCTCTTTCACACCTAATATTATATGAAAGTGAAGAAAATCATTCAAGTCCAAAGTTCCTATGCTTACGTATATAGTTTACTGAAACTGCACTGTGTTTACTGGGCAGCTAGAGAGCAATAACACTATTATAAAATAATAATTACACCCACCATATGGCTGGCCTCTAAACAAATCCTATACTGGGAAAGAAGGATGCCTGGTGTGAGGGTTGAATTGAAAGACGTAATGTTGGAAGGTAAAAAGTCAGGAATTGCCTTTTTGATTCAGCTCAGCTCAGACCTTGATATAAGAGAAAAATTATAGATACAAATTCTGACCACTCACAGAAGCTGGGTCTTCCCCACTCTTCCAGTAAGGAGGGTGTAAGAGGCACAACGTTTTTATCAAAGTGCATGGGTAGGGCACTGGCAGACATTAACTGCAATAATTTAGAGGGAAAGAAGCCAGTGGAGAGGAAAAAGGTGTACTGTTAGGATTGGGCGTATCCTATTGTATAACCCACACCGTTCTCTGCCCCACAGCTGTGTCCTGGAGGACAGCAGAATTTGGCAGCATTTGGCTCAGCCCCAGTAACTGCACCCTGGTCAGTATCCCATATTCACAAAGATATATTGCTTCATAAAATCTTATGGCAAAGGCAACTAATTCCTCAAAGAGTAAAACTAAGCTAGTTCAAAAACCACTTGGGCAAAATTCAAGGTTAAGCTGCTAATGCACAAGGGAGTTCTGCTGCTTTCCTGTGTGGCACTATTTCCTTCCCCATCAGCCTAGAAATTCCATGGGCATTTGCTAACTCCATTTCTCCCCCTCCCAAATGTCCTCAAAGGTCACTACTGTTTGCATCACCTGCAGGAAGCCAATCCTTAAGAGCCTCTATTTTCAACAGCAAATTGGAGATAGCAAATATTGATTTGCTTTAAATACTATTTATTCTGTTGTTGTAGAACCAGTTATAAATAATCCTCTGAGGCACACCACCATGGGGCTGGGCACTTCAAGGAACTATGAAATATGGAAGCTGATTTGAGTAGAACACTTGTCGGTGTATAATTACATAGTTTCAGGAAACTACTTGATTTGCATGTATGGATATTACTCCCAAAGCAAAGCAGAAGGTCACTTAAATTTGCTTCCAAACCTATTAGCATTTCATCTAGGATATCATCATCAAATGACGTTAAAACCTTCACAACAGGCCAAGCTGGCTTGCAGATCCACTTACAACTTACCTTCCAGACATCTTGCCAAGTTCCAGTTTTGTAATTAGCACAAAATCCACCTTCCTTCTTTCTACCACAAGCTCAGCCTCTATAGATACACTCACTATTAACAAGAAGCAAGTTGTCCAGATGGAAATGCTGGTGTTGGCCATCTAACTGTGACAGAGGATGCTTTAACCACCCTTGGCTGCAGAGGCAATAACCTGCCAGGGTAATCTCCCCATATTCACTCTGTAAGTACCCATTGGCCACCACAGAACCAGTTCATAATGTGCATGGCTCTGGACGTATCCCAGCATTTGCCAATGTCTTTGATCAGGAGAAAATGACACTTCTTATTACACAACAAAAATAGATGGGGAAATATATGATAATTAAATACTACAGCCTAACTCCAAAGTGGAACATGGTTCAGACACCCTAAGTCTTGGGAAATGCAAATTCCTCTTCTTCTGCCTTCCTCACCCCCAAACTCACGTTCATAGAGTTAAGCAATCAATCAGTCTCTAATGAACACACATTGAACAACCCACTTTTGAACTCCAGGCCACTAAATAAAATGAGAACTGGATTTAAACTGGGTGTTCCTGCACGGTGACACAGCTTAGGTATTTCTGATTACTAGAACATACTAACAGACCTGAATACTTCTTTCTCTGCAAACAGTGTTCCCAAAGGAAGCCAGACTGACATCTTAGAAAATGGATTTTACCTAAAAATGCTCATTTGAGATAATGATAGATGCAAGTAATTGCCTACAGGCAAATAAAGACCAGGCCATTAGTTAGAGTACGTGGTCAGGCACTGGATGCAGGATGCTGATGACAGATACCGGATACAGACAACCCATGGGGAGTACGGATCCTTGTCCAAGAGACCTTCTACTGTTCAAACACAACACATGGGACAAAGTTCAGGTGCACAGCCCAAGGACAGAGCACATGGAAGCAACACATCTGGCATGGGGAGGATGATTAAAGGTGTACTGTAACAGAAGGAAAAGGGGGGTGAGCAGGAGAGACTGGGTGCGGGGGTAGCAACTGACGGCAAAAAAACTGGAGAGTTTAAATGTGTAAAGTAGGGCAGGGAAAAGTGCAATTAAAGTTTGTACTTTTGTTTCATGTCAACACAGAGTTACATTAAACACACTGAACTACGAATGCTCAGAGACATAATTTCTATTACATGTTTTCACAAGAGGATGAAAAAACAGCTCAAAACATTCCTCTCGTGTATGTGGTGCAGTCCAGCAACACTGCTCTGTGAACACTCAGTACTTGCACATAAAAATCTCCACATTTGTAGGAGTGTGAATTTTAAAGGCATAATCAAAACATAAGGAAAAATTTTAGCCAAATTGCCCACAAAATTAATTTTATAAGCTTATGAATTCCTGTGAATTCTATATTTTCCTTGTGCTTAAGAAATCCCCAAACAGCTTAGAAGATTAATATAAATTTTCTGTTTGATCTATACAGGGGTTGGAGGCTTTGTTGTGTACCATATGCCAATTTGATGTAATCTGGAGCACATGAAATATTAAATCTTAAAAACCCTGGTTTTCTAAAGCAAAATAACTACACTATATAACATGAGTCCGCTCTCAAGTTACCTCTTATGAACAGGGCCTCTAAGCCCTCCAGATGAAGTTGTTAAGTTAATTTTTTGTTGAAACTGACCCATTTATTAGGGTCCTTATTAAATTTCTATGGCAGGTGTTGAAAGCTGGAGGCTTTTTCATTCCATCAAAGTTGCAGACTCCAAGTCTTATTGGTTCAAAATTCTTTAAAACTCAATTGGTGCTGTAGAACACAAACATTGTAAGATCCCAAGCATTACATTTTCATGAGCTGCAGCTAAACAGGTTTCTTTTGGACTTCAGTGTCTGGTTATAGCAAAATATTTACTGCTGCAATTGGCATATTAAGATTACATGCACCAGACAAACACTACAAGATGAATATGAGATTTCTAAAAATCTCTTAGTGCTTCAATCCTCATAATGTCTGAGACAGATGTTTCTCTTGCCAAAGAATTAGATGAATTTACTTGTAAATTCTATTGGGCTTTGGAAGAGAAATCCTACATAAAATATTACTATTAAAGCTGATCAAAATAGCTTCCAATAAGAGGGATTTATATTTTCCCTTGAAAACTAATTTAGTAATGGCAGATGGTAAAGATTCCCCTCCATGTACCCTTCAACCACAGAACAAATATCTTTGTTCACATTACTCTTTATATACATGGGAAATGTTATTGAACAGAATAACAAAATTTCTCATTTACATACCAGGAATGTTATGAAATAAAATCTGACAAGGTTAAAAAAGGGAAATGCAATTCTGTTCTGAACACTGAATGAAACAGACATCAGTGGATACCGTGAAAATTGCTGGACCCAAATAAAGTATTAACTAGGTTAAATTCAACAGGTTTGATATTGATCTAAAAAGTGACTTAAGTGTTGATACAGCAAGGGGTTTCCAGGCTGTGCAGAGCACCTCTTGTGGTTTGTTACACACTGTTCAAGGACCATGACACCTCCTTCTGTGTATGAAATGAAACAGGATTTGCTGTTACCAGCAGGTGCCATTAGGAGAAATGCAACAACAACCAATAACGTTGTGGTTCAAGAGTTGTTCCTCACCCAGAGTTCATGATGTTCAGTGCTGCTTGCTGCACTGGTACTGGCTTCTCCAAATGGTTCACATCTTGGGACTGAGGTCCCCAGCTCTGCAGTGGGCAAAATATCCTACCCCTGTCACTGCTGGCATATTGAACTCTGCTTTAAAGCACAATGCTTAACTTCAATTTCAACCTCTTGCACCTTTTCTACTACTTGAGTATATTCAGTCAGATTCTCTGTAATTGCTCAAAAATAAGATCAGGAGCACCCCTCTGAAACTAACAAAATCATAGTTGCCACGTTCAACCAGGTACCAGTTAGCACTACCTTCTTATCAGTTAGAGAAATGGCTCTTGAATAAAGCTCACATTGACATGGTTTCACCAGCACAGACCTTTCCCTCCCACATGGAGAAGGAGGTCCCACAGCCATATCAGCATCTATATCAGTATTCTATGTATCACTTCTAAGTGATCCCTGGAAAGATCTCCATTCTCATCTTGTGGCATCTAAAATGAAAAATACATCATCCTCCAGAAACCATCCCACATTGTGCAAGTAAGTTAGTCACAGAGTCCAGTCCATTCCGTCTCCACTTTGCATTTACCTTTACTTGTTATGGCAAACCTAGAAAGCTTAAACTTTGAAGCATTCCTTATTCTTCACATTTTTGCATTTCCAGAGAGGAAAAAAATTCCTTTTGGCTGGTTAACTTTGTTGAGACATCAAAATCTGAAATGCAATAAGATATTCTGCTATACATCATATCTGATGATAGTGCTAAAGCCTGAATAATTTGAAATGAGCAAAGAAGCCAAACAAAATCCGCATTATGTGTCAGGGATATTTCTTGACACTCAGAATCAGATGAGAACTAGCACGTGCCCAGAGTCCCACTGTTTCCTATATTTGTCAGCTAATGTTAACAGGTTGGTGTTTAACTGTATTTTTATGCATTTGAAACCGTTGTAATTAAATCTGCAAGTAGAATGAAGAAAACACAGAGCAGGGCACTGGCAACACATCCACTTTCCACAGAAGAGTCCCAGGCAGTTTCATGAGCTTCTTTAGACAAATCAGTCTTTAACTCTCCCTGTTATTAACCAGGATCTTTAAAGCACCACAGGATGGTACAGAAAGGCTAAGAAGACAACTGCCAGAGACATATCATCTTCTTTGGAATTTGCCTTTACCGGGGGGAAACTTAAAAGACAGTAATTTCATTTTCTAAAATCAGGTAAGGAAAGGCAACCATGAACATGTCACAGAACTACCTTGCAAAAGCTCTGAAATCACAAAGAATTGTTTGTTGGGGTGCTGGTGGTTCTGGATTTCTCTTTTCTGCATCCCCCACTGTCCCCAGACAACTCGAGATTACCTGGCCAATACATCATCCAAACCAAAGAATGCTTACAAAGCCTTCTGGACACCACAGAACTAGAAGAGGTTCAGAAGTAAAACTTAGTTATATATTTGCAGAACTGAAAGACAGTAGTAAAAGCCAGAAAGAGTAACCCAGTGCAGGGACCACCAAAACCTACTGGTGTGCTCAAGAAATGCAGCAACCTCGTATGGATGTGCAGAACCCAGAGCCACACTGCCTACTGCCTCTGTCCTACTCATTCTTCCTTTTAATGTCTCTTATCAAAGCCAATAAGCAGCACAAAAGAAACAGACTGAGGAGCACGGTAATCAGGTGAATATTAGAGACATGCAGAAATACATGCAAATCTAAGAGCAAAAGATTGAAGAGATTTATGGAGATTAATATTTACTAGAGAAAAATCCTCTGGCTTTGGAGGAATAAGCAGATGCTTTGTTCATTGTGGGCCAGACATGTGATCTGAAGTAGAGGGTACAAGCCTCTTTTGGAGGGACAGAGAGGAACACAAAACCAAAACAGTGTAAGAGGTGGGAGCTACATTATATAAGGTGCTGTATTGCAGTGCAAGGCAGCCACCATTCTAAAATGGATGAAGGCAGACCACAGACTGCCAAAGTTAGGTTAAAATGGATAAAAAGCTGAACTACAGTAGAAATCCTTTTTAAGATGAATTTTAAAAAATGCAAGAGCCTAGCATACTCAGTATGCAGCACCAGTACCTACACCTGAGGAGTTGCCATTTGACTTCTATGGCCTGTTGGGAGGTATTCTGGGAGGCTTCAAGAGAGTTACTCCTGCTTTTCTAGAAAGGGTGGCTGCCACAGAAGAAGTTACAGGCAGACTAAGGATGGCAAAATTCTAAGTGTTCAGTGAAGTTAACCATGCAGTCTCCCCCTCAAGATCCCAAGCCTCGCCCCTCTAGCACTAACACAGGCTGTGTAGGAGACACAGCAGAAAGCCTGGTCCCCTCTGCACCCTGGTGAGCACTGCTGCAGGTAGCACAGGGAATTGTGAGCTCAAAGTCCTGAGTATTATTCAAAAGTGAGCAGAGAAATTACTTTTCTGAAATCAGCAGCACTCTTTCCTTTGCTCCAGGTTATAAGACCAGGTTATAATGTATGAACATAGTTCAGAAATAATATTGGCACATCTTACCAATTAATCAAAACTGGAAGGTGTCAGACAAAATCTTGGACTGGGTTTGGATTAAGGCCTGCAGTAACACTCAGAATCCCAATTTTCCCTGAGTCTCGCAGAATGTGGAAATGCAGCCCTCAAGTGACTCACTGATACTCTTGATGAAGCTCCACATTTTTAGTTATGTGCCTGAAGGCAGGCTTGAACAAATCTGCCAGGATGAAAACCCAAGGAAGAGCAATGTGTGTATGAGCTCTCTTGTTCTGAGGATCCAACAGTAAAATAGAACCATTTTATAGCATTAAACCAATGCCATCAAAAACCACAGCACAGTGAGCTGTAGACACTTCATGCATCTTCAACACTGACACTGACATGCCTCCTTACTTTGCTATTAAATAGCTCACCTGTAGCTTCCAGGACAGCCACCACCTCTCTACCTTGCTAATTTCTGCAACTACTTTCCAAATTTCAAATGAGAACATGGCAGGAACCATGAAAATTCACACTCTGTCCTTCATAGCCAAAACATGGAACATACACTCAGAAGGAAAGGCAAACGTAAAAAAATTTGGATTTTAGTGCCAAGCAAGTATCTGTGTTGTTTATGGACATTTTCAAAAACAAAATCTACCAGAGAGACATTCCTCATGTACAATTTTGCCCATAGCAAGAAAATCTTCTTTCAAGTAAAACCCCCATTACTACATAACTATACTGTGTGTTTGCACTGTACATAAGTATACTCTCTGTTTGCACTGTACCTTTAACCTCATCAGCTCTGTCATCCTCCTTTTCAGACTTTTTCATACCTGGGGACAAGACACAGCAGTGTCTTCTGATACAAAGAAGCAAATGGAGGCAGCAAGAACTTCAGAGACCAATTATCACACATGCAACAAGCCCTTCCTTTAATACAACATGCAGTGCTCATATGGCATCATCACATCTTTCCAAAAGCCAAGTTTAAAATTAAAAAAAAAAAAAACAACAAACTGATGGAAAGAACAGGTATTTTGTTGCTTTGATCTGTGTCCAGCATGTGTAATGATCCCTCCTGAGATGTGTTAAGAGATACACTTCACAACGGGACCTAAGCCATCTATTTGTTTTATTAGCTTGTACTCAGAAGAATTTAATCTGATATTCCAGAGAAAGGCAGACCTTCCAATATATGTCATAGTCCCTAGCAGAGGAATTTTGGCATGGGAGGGAGGGCCAGCACAAGGGCAGGGTCAAGCCACATTTTGGCAGCAGAGCTGGCCCAGTGTGTACATCAGCCCTTGGCCCAAGAGCACTTACATTTACAAACACCATCACATGAGCTCACTCTTGCTCCCCTTGTTACACTGCCTTGCATCTCACCCCAAGCCCTAACAACAGGATTATGGCTAGTGCATGTTCCTCCCGGTTTTTTATCCATTTGCCATATCAAATAAGGAATGTTGTGCAATGGGAATAATGCAGAGCATGAGGGCTGACAGCATTCCTGCTGCTGGAGGAGTCAGAAGAGCTCTAATCAGTCAGCTTCTGTTCTGCCTCTTTTTCCCCTCTCTGACAGGCACACCTGGCAATTTCAGCCCAGAGGAATGCTGGTATGTGCTGGATATGGTTAATAGGTGATACTTCCATCTTCTTTAGGCCTCCAGTTACCTTTAGAGCTGGAAAATGCATTCTCCCCAACATGAAAAAATCAGCACCTTAGCCTCTGTTTTTCTTCAACCATAGGAAATGAGATGGATGGATGGATGGATGGATGGATGGATGGATGGATGGATGGACGGACAGCCAAAGACGACACTGATGCTGTCAGGACTACACACTCCAGTTCCTTATGGCAATCCATAAGGAGCTTGACAGTCAAGTAAAATAGGAAAAGACACCAAAAGCACAAGGAAGGCTGCACTGCACACAGACCCTGGTGTCTGGACACCTTGTCACCAGCACTGAGATGAGGTGAGCTGGTACCAGCACGGGCACTGGCACTGTGGGTGAATAGGATGACAAAATCTCCTCACTCAGGCCCTGCCTGTGCTCAGACCCAGAGATTTCAAAGCTGTTTTAAGCCTGTTTGTATATGACTTATACAAGATTCTTTTATAAGAAGGCCAGTTATCTCACAGAGCTGTGTTAGAGCCAGGACAGAGCCATTCTGCCTATTCTGCCTTTGCATGTGCTTCCAGCTGAGAAGGTTTTGCAGATGGTCATGGTCCTGTGCCTTGCCTGGCTGATGCCATCCAGCAACTGCTTCATTGTGAGAGCCTGGTTTTAAGCTGAGAAGCTTAACTCTTGTGAGGAGTTTCTACTCTTTACAGCTGTATGAAATGATTTAAAACAAACAAAACATTTCAGAAATATGAGCCATGACTCATGGATTTTGAGAGCCAGAGTTCACATATCCCCATTGTGTGTCATTTTGAGATCATGGAAAGACATTATTAAGTATTTCAAGGACTCTGGCAGACTTGAAGTGTGCATGGCAATGAGCACCACCAAAGAACTTGCAGCACCCATAGTAAAAGCAAAGTCAGATCAGAGAGTTGAGTAATCATGACTAAAATATGATCATACAGTCAGCTCCCCTCAGGATTAGAAACAAAATGAAATCTTCATGGAGAAAAAAAAAAATCAGGAATGCAACAACCTGATTGCAGCCTCTTGCACAGCAACAGGGAAAGTCTTTAAGCAGATGCTACTTTGAAACTGAGGTATCATTAAAAAAAAAATAAAACTACTCTCAATGCAAAACAGCATTTAGACTCTGCTACAAAATATTTCTGGGAAGGTCATGGATACCAGAGTATGACCTCTATAAAAAAATCCTATGTAAGGTATGTCAAGGAGAAGGCCCAAAATCTTAAATGCCTGTGGGAATTCCTTTCAGGCCTCAGGTAAATTTTCATGCTCTGTGCTTCTCATCTGTAACAGTGCAATCATTCATGCTTTGAAGCCAACTTGAAACTGAACCCACAAACACTGACAGCAAAGTCAGGCCCTAATGTTTAGTAAATAAGGAATTCATAGGATTACTTTCATCATTCATCTATCCAACAACACCAAAACTGCTGATCAATAACATCATTTGCCCAGCCAAGGAAGGAATGCCAACGGGAGTTGATACACCAGTGTGCCTCTCCTGTGCTGACTTTGTTTGCACCTGTATATTGACCCCAGTGCAGTAAAGTTGTAAAGACAGAAACACCTTTTACCTACTAACTTTGGAAGTTACTGATACTGGAAGTAACAGAGAAGAAAATGTTACAACTGAACCTCACCACCAGGCCATTCCTCCCTTGCTCACCAACATGACATTCATAAGAAAGTCACCAGAAATGGCAGGATGGGAATTTTGTTTTAGTGTAACTGCACAGACACTTTCCATGGTTACCCTTTAGTTTATTTTTTCCATTAATAATTTTGACTGCAATTTAGCTGTAAGAATGGCTTTGAAAATATACCTTCTCTATTTCAATTTATTTCTACAGCTGCAGAATTACATTGTTTAACATTTCTTTCTTAAGTGGATTTCCTTTGGCTTTGGCTCCCATTTAATAAAGTGACGAGTTTACTGAAAACAGCCTTTGCAGTTTCAGTGGATTAGTAAGGTAAAGCCTAACTTGATTGAAAAATAACTTTGCTCCATGTTGCTTTACTGCCAGTCAGCTCACACTATTGCCTACAGCTGCATCTGGCTGACAGACCAGTAATTTCACTTTTTTTTTGTTTTCAAATGGTCAGCAGCAGCCACACCAATGTCATGAACACTCTTCATTTTCTGTGGTGTGTGCAGAGTAGGTGGGAATCCTCTAAGTGGAGACACATTGTCAGGAGAGGGCTTTGCTGCTCTGCTGGAGATCCGCAGCTGATAAACACAAAGAAAGCGTGCATGGACCAAAGACAGCAATGTAATTACTTACAATTCCATGCCAGATGAAACACGTGGGTAGCAATTAAGTACAAAAAGCTTGTCAGAAATCCCTAAGCACATAATTTAATCAGGATTTGATGCTATGACACCACAACATGCAGCACACCTCTTTAAGGGCTGCAGAGCCTTCATTCCTCACTCATCTCACATCCTGCAGCGTTCTGGCCACAGCTGTGTCCCTCAGAAGCTCTCCTTGACATCACCCACAGCCCAAGATAAGCATCAGGATTTAGCTTTTACTTGTCTTCTAAAACAAACAGATTTAATCTGTAGATCATTTCATTATAAATAAAATAATAAATAATAGTTACTCTGTTCTTTCAACATTGAAAAGGTTTAATTTTATAGCTGTTTTTGTAGGGTGGTCACACTAAAACTCACATGTGTAAGCAAACAAAGACACTTTGACACTAAGAGATGAAAAGAAAGGACCATGGGTCATTCAAATTCCCAAGGCAAATCTTGTCTTCCTCTCCTACATTGGCCAGAAAATTAAAAAATGGAGGTAAGTGGTGGCTTTTATGAATACCAGTATTGGCTCATATATCTCCACTGCAAAAACAATAATCAATTGATTTACTTCTATGACCATTAAACATAGGATTTAAAAGCTTAATTCTAGAAATCCTTCCACTTAGACACTTTCAGCCAACTTTCTCCATTTAAAAAATTTAAAAAGATACAATCAGGTATAGAAGTACAATTATATACCAAAGGACATATTTTTGTCACAGACAACATGAAGAGAAATAAAAACTTGGATTTTATGAACAGATTAAAATTTTCAAAATAATGACAAAAAGTACTTAGACAAGTTCATAGTATTTACAATTTCAACAGAGATGTCCTTGCATAAAGAACATAAACTTTGCCCACTACAGCAATACAGAGATACAGCAGTCTTCTAGGGAACTTCTCCGGTAAAGAAGCTGCCAAGGGGATAAGAGATGAAATCATCTGGTTTCAGAAGGAATTGTCAGTCAAAGGAAAAACCTTCTGCTGGTATAAACTGACCCTTTTCCTCTGCATTTTTAGACACTTATAAAATTGATCCATGCAATTTCAGGGTCAAACATAAGAAATTATCACTGTACTGATTTTACAAACAAGTTATATTTGATTGATTTGTCTGATGTCATACAAGAAGCCAAGTTACGTCTCAAGCCTTGCTCTTTTAAGTCACACTTGGCATGGTATGCCAGGATATGCTTGGAAAGCTCTGATTTGAGTTGAGCTGCTATGCAAGAGATGGATCTTTGAAATGCAGCTTGCGTGGGCCCTTTTCTTAATGAAATCCACTGAGATACTGAACTCCACAGTTAAAATAGGTTTTTCCATACAGGTTTGAAGCGAATGAATTTGGAGCAGAATGTACTTGCTATAAAAAGTAAGGGGAAGAAAAAGTCTTCAAACTTCACATTTGTCCCAAGAGTCACATAAAATTTCATGTCTCAGGGTTGTCTTCCAGGGAAACTAATGTTTCCCTGGAAACATGTTTCTAAATACAGTTGCTCCACTCACATCTTGTACTAACAGTTTGTTCTTCAAGAACAGAGATGGGCTAATCAATGCTGAGTTAGTATCCCTGAAACTTGCCCACTCGAGTTAAATCCCACAGTTTCTCAGGATCCACCTATTCTTAATAACTTAATGTAACAACATTATGTAACAAACCTAACCTGTGGTTCAAGTTACTTCCAAAAGTCAATGCATGCAAGTCCTCATCTCATACTTTAGCAGTAGCCCTAAAACATTTTTAAGCTCTGGTACAAAAACAGAGATGCACTACTAATTACTCCTCAAGTCTGAGACAGCTGGTGCCCAGCCAGGTACCAGAGGCACTCCAGGAAAGGGAAAAGTATCCTGACTTCATATCACGCCTGGCACATTGGAGCAGCAATCACTTGCAGAAGCAAGATCCAGTTAAGCTGCACCAGTTAAGCTATGATGAATTACACATTTCTCAGGAGCTCCTGGGAACCAGTGGAGGAAATCTGTGAAGTCACCGTGGTGTCTGGTTTCCCTCCTTATCCAGGCACTAATGTAAGCATTAGTCCCCGTTTCCTCATGGATAAAGCATAAATGCTGGTGAATATTTCACTTCTAGAGCGCAAGAAGAAGGAGCTGCCTATTTCCAGCACTCCTTCTGGTTACCCTGCATTGAACTTCTTGCCAATATCCACCTACAACTAGGAGGCAGTGCGGGTCCTGGCCTGTTTCCTAACAAGATCTCCAAGTAGCAGTGGGTTTGGCAGAGTGCTGTCTTGTGTCTTGTGTCTCTGCCTAGGAAGAGCTGGCTCTGAAAAAAGTCTATGGGTGATACCAGCCTTTGTCCTGTCATCTGTATGCTTTACCAGAACAGAGGTGCTGGAACACCTCATGCTAATCTCTAGTGACTGCTTACCTGGCAGATGGATATTTCTGGTGACGAACAATTCTTTGATCTTTTGATACAAGAGTGGTGGCAAGAGTAAGATTATTTGATCTGAAGAAACGAAGACTTAGAATTTGACAGAATAATTTTTTCTCTTTGTGTGAGGTGTCTCATGAGTGGCACCGAGAGACTAATTTGCTGTCTTTCCCAGCAAAAAAACTAAGGAACGTCAAATGAAAACACCAGGACACAGGTTCAAAAACAAAACTAAGGGAATTGCCTCTTCACACAGTTGCACTGTTGAAGTCCTCACAGCCAGACACTGAGGATTCAGCACGTTTAGTGAGAGCTTAAGGGGAGGCACAGTCACTGAAGGAAAATTCACCCATATTGTTCACCAGCAAATTCCCTCCTGACTCTGGAAGTCGCTGTTTTGCAAATGGTTGCAGACTAGATGAGGAAATTGTGAAAACTCTTGCCCTTATCTCATACTAACTAGGCACCCCCTCTGGCATTGTCAGAGATACTTGGCTGGGCAGCCCTTTGTGTGAATGTGCCTCCAGCACAGTCCCTGTCAGGTACTGCAATGGATGAGTCTCAGCTGTGGGACAGAGCACAGAAAATCTGGGCTGAAGGCAAGCTGACATATTCTAGGCTGAAGAAAAAGGACCACTATGGATAAAAGGCCCTGAGAGGTGGAGAAAAAGTGAAAAACCTTTGCTTTTTCACACTTGTATAGCAAGGCAAGAGCCTTGGGTTTGGTTTTCCTTTCACTATTGCCTGCTCTGTCCAGTCTACAGCAGGACTTTCACCACTGTGGATAAATAGATGATAAATAGATGTGGATAAATAGATGACATCAATTTAAAGTCTTCTTTGCATGACCTTGTATGGTCCCACCCTTAGATGGACTGCAATATTAAAAAACAAATCAGGGAGAAGGAAGGACCTGGATAAAACAACCCTTTTGGCTTCCTGCTCCAAGAGCCTTCCATTCACTTTTACTGGTAAAAACTAATACACCTTGTTAAAGTCAACTGCTTTAACAAATTACTTTATTTATTTAAAATGTACTAACCTATTTCTAAAACAACTGGCCTTGTTAAAGCAGCTGTCTGTTAATGAAACAGCCGTGATAAAACTCTGCAGTGTCTTAGTGTAGCTATCACAGAGCCCATTGGTGGGAAACAAGCTGGACACACAGAAAATCCCCTACAGTAAGCATAAGAACCAAAGCAAATAAATAGGTCTCCTGTCACACCCTGAAGGTTGCCACCTCCCAGTGCTTGCCAAGGAAAGCACATTCCAGATACTGGGCCCTTCCTGACTGCCACAATTACTCCCAGAAACAGGTCTAATCCATCAGGCTCCAGATCTCTGTGGGAAATCAAAAGCCAGAAATAAAGTCAGGAAAGTAACACAAAATTATTCTCAGACAGGTCACCACAGAGAATATTTTTAAACCAGAAACAGTCTGCGCAATGTGGGCTAGAAGCAAAGAGCAGTTACTTTCTCTTACCCTCACAGTGAGCACTATTTCACTGATGCCAACATCTTCTGGAGATTTATTTCTCCATCTCCTTGCAGATCTGTTTATCTTTGCAGACCCCTAGTTCCTCCATGGAGATCAGAAAATGACACTTCTGCCTGCTTTGCCTAGGGCTGTCCCTGCTCTCCCTTGGGCTGACTAGGTTGTATGAACACTCCTCTTCCTTCTCTCCTGGCATGAGGAGAGCATTTTGCAGAGAAGCAGGTTTGCTGAGCAGCCAGGGATACAGAAAATGCTGCTATTAAAGGTTTCCCTAACAATGCAACTGCTTGACAGACAAGGTCACCATTGTATTTATTTGTTTTAAAAAGTAAACACTACAACATCAACTGAGTGTTTGTAAAGAAAACTGGTGCTTCCAGGTATGTCAGCATCTACTGTCCAATGTCCTTGCCTTGGGCCTGTAAGAGCATCCTGGTACTTCTGTAAGAAGCTCTGGGCAGAAAAGTTATCAGTCAAAGACAAGAAGGAAGAATTTTAAGCAAAGAATTTGACTCTGATAAATTCTGTGGGTGTGGTGATATATGAGAATGTTCTTTCAATTCAAAGCATCTCACTGCTGCCTCTGTTCTTTTCTGAGGGGGGAAAAAAGGTGTTTCTTAACTGGTACTTTTTTCAGGAATTGTGCCTGAAGCAAAAGAGAATGCCACAGTTATCAAAAAGGCCTCTGTGTTCTTACTGAGGAAGCATCTCAGTCCCCAAGTGCTGTGACTACTCATGACTTCTGCACAAGGTGCATATCCCAGCACTTTTCCCACAAAGGCACCTGTGCTGCACTCTCAAGGACACATTCCCTTCACTCTATCTGCCACCCCGTGCAGTTCCTGGGCAGGAACTTCTCACACTGCAGTCCTTAAACCTCAAATGATCTGCACTGGTCTGGACACACTCATCAGCAGTTTCTTATGGCTTGGAGACTTTGTATTAACTTCAGACATAGAAGTGAGAAGGTAGAATTGTTTTGCATTAAGGAATGCTGTCAGCAATCCAGTTTTGGGGAAGACCTTTCTTTAAAAGTTTATAGTTTCCCAAGTTGAAACATGGATCAATGAGAATTTGATGGCCAATTATGGCACACCTGAATTTTTGCCTTCAGTTTGGAAGCACCAACTCATGCTTATCTTTAAATGCCTTTCTGGTTCTTGCTCGAAATTGTACAATAATGTCCCTGAAACCAAGTTACACTGTCTGCAGTTGTCTGTACTGAAGAGGTTCACAGGTGTTCTACCTAGCTCTGCACACCAGTGTGCTCTTTCTGGGTGAATGCTCATTCCAGTGAAACCCTCTGCCCTGAATGGAGTTGGTGGTATGAGTGGCATCAGACATATCAGTCCTTGGAAATGGATCATTTTTGTCCTCTACTCTGCTGCTTTAGGAAAAAAAGGGAGTTCCTTCCTCACTAGGAAGTTACAGGTGCAGTGAGCCCTAATTCAAACCCACACATCTCCTGGGTGCCCCTTTGCAGAGGCACATCCTCGTGCTCCACATGGCCCCTGTCAGTGTCCCACATCCCCGTCCCAGATTTGTACCCTCCTGCCAATTCCTCTCAGAACTGCAGAGGTTTAGAGCAAAAAACTGCTCAGTTAGAGGTGTTCACAGCCAGCCCAGCTCTGTCAGAATGATACCCATTTGCAGAGGTGCTCAGTTAGAGGTGGTCACAGCCAGCCCAGTTGTGTTGGGATGATCCCCATTTGCAGAGGTGCCCACAGCCAGCCCATTCTGTTGGAATGATCTCCATTTGCTGAATCCCCAGTGCTGGAGGTCCCAGAGTGCAGCGTCACAGCAGCTCCAATGCAGCAATGCCGTGGCTGCAGCAATGCCTGCCCCAGACCTGCACCCCCGAGCCTGCTGGGCTGCCCCAGGGCCCCTCTGCCAGCCTGGCCATGGGCTCTGCCCTCAGGGCTGCCCCAGGGCCCCCCTGCCAGCCTGGCCATGGGCACTGCCCTCAGGGCTGCCCCAGGGCCCCTCTGTCAGCCTGGCCATGGGCACTGCCCTCCCTTTCCCCTGCTTTGCCCCAACCTGCAAGGAGGAGTTTTGCTCCATACCTCACGTGCCTCTGTCTAACATATGCACTCTGGATAAGATGCTACTTTTTAAGTCTTCGTTAATCTCTTCGAGCTCCTTTAATTGCAGCCCGGAAGCTTTTTCCAGACTAGTGGCTGGCATTATTTTATCCTTTCCCTGAACAGTTCATCTGCCTTTGCAATTTACAGGCATTTCTCTAGGGGTGAATTTCAATTTTTCCTGGGGTATGAAGTCACATGTTCCACAGATTATCCCACCATCCACCCTCCTTCTGCTTCTTGAGTCAAGTCAGAGAAAAAAACCAATATGCATACTTCTCTCTCCCCAAAAAGTACATTCTATCCCATTAAAAATTGATGCACCATGTACTTTTGAAGAGCAGAAATAAATCCTGCAGATTCACCAGCTTGTGATTTGCTCCCCCATGCTATCACTAGACAACAGTATTAAGTAAGGTTTTTAAATTTTCTTTTTTCCTATGGTCCTCTCTGCACTCAGGCTCTCTGCTTTTTCCACATGCAACCAAGCATTATTTGCCAAGGAGCCCCTTTTTCCAGGCAGTTTCCGCTGGACGTACAGCCCTTCTTGTTATTGTTACTTTGCTTTCCTGCACTATTCTTTACTTGTTAAATTGATTATTTGATTCTATTACACACACCAAGTACCAGCAAATATAATGTTTCAGAAAAGATCAGAAAAGGCTGGTTTCAGAAACACCTCAGCTAATTCCAAGAGCAGCTTATCTTGTGTCTCACTAGGTGCTCACAAACCCTTATGGGGCTCTCCAAATTCCTGCCCCCTGTAATTTGAGCTTCTTCCTCAAATTTGAATGTAAATTGCTCCATGATGCTTTTGAGCAGTTCTTGTATTTCTTCATAAACATGCTGCATCTCTGTCTCTTCACCAGGTTTGATAATTTGACCCTCAGTAGGAACATTTTCAGGAGCAAGGAAAAATGTAGGTGCAAATCACAGGCACTTTCATTTTTCTTCATGCATATTAAAGGCAGATGGAAAAGCAAGCACAGCAGACCAATATTGTAAATAATTCAGGGACACGAAAGGTTCCTCTACAGAAGCATCATTATATTTTAAAGTGCTTTCAGTTTAAATGTTTTCAACAATTAAGAAACAGCTGTGCAGGCCACTTTCTTTTAAAAGCATCACTCTCATCAATAACACAGTGTTCCTCTGTGAGTAAATGCTGTTTGTTAGGATTTCCAAAAGGACCACGGACTCCTGTTGTATAATTTGGGTACGACTCCTTAATAAAATTAATCAGCAGCTCAGAGCTTGTGGGAAGTGTGCAAGTGTGATACATCAAAAAGAACCATGCAACTGCAGTGTGATGGAAAATTAGTACTTTCCATTGCCATGGGTGAAAGGAAGGAAAAAAGAAAAGGAAGGAATTCTGCAAATTATTAAGTAAAGATCAGTGTGTAGATTTTATCATTGGAGTAATGTCAGCACCTCAGATATTTTTGTAGCTCCTAATATGACTATCCAATTCAATTCACTGAAGCATTAAGCGTCTGTAAGTTTTGTTAAAGCTGCACTGAGCTGTCAATTGTTTTTTGAAAATGCAAAGTGTACTGAGTTTTACTGAATCATAATCCATTAGATCTGTTGATTTTTTTAAACTAGTCCATTCTCTCTACATATCAGAATGAACTTTTTTATTACAAACCCCCAAATCTAATACTGCTATGTGCAAAATACCCTTAAACTGTGACTAGGATGTAAGACCTGCAGCCACATCTGCAGAGAGACACCTGAGATTCTCTCCTGGCACAGAAGCAGGAAAAGGATAAGGAGGGGCCACAGGGAGACAGGGGGTGCTTCCAGGAAGGTACAGATATCCTGGTGCACCTCTGGAGCCAAAGGCATTATTTGAAGACTTCAGGTCACCTACACATTAGGAGCACAAGCAAGGTACCTGTTGCCTAGCAAACCACTGAAATTACTCACTGGGTATTTCTTTAGTAAGCTGCCAGTGTTTTCTGGATGTGTTTATTTAATGTTTTAAAATATAATTACTTTCATGATCTTCTATTCCTTTGTCAGTTTAGCTTTTATTCTGCATTCTGAAAAAGCTGAAGCTTTTTCAGAACTTGCCTAAAGCTTGCAGAAAAATGCACTCCTACCCTTTCAAAAAGGTCATTTTTTAAACGTTTATTGATGTTCCAAGACTCATGACAAGAAACACAATTAGAGACACTGTGATTTTCCCCATATGCATTCAATTTCTCTATTCCCCATGGTAGCTTGGATCCCAATTGTGACTTATTTTCCCAGAAAATCATTCAAAAAGATACTCTTAATGCTGGGTTGAGGCTGTTTTCCCTAGCCAAGAGTTTGCCTCCTAAAACCTTTGCAAAACAAAGTCAATTTTTTGTTCATTTTCATTATCTTTAGAGATAAACATAATAACTTAATAACATAAACAGCAAAGAACAACACTGTAATTCAACAGTACAGTAAATCCATCCTAAATTGTTGGAACAAATTTTTTTTTAAACCCACATCATACAAAATGCCGAACTAATATAATCTTAACCTAGCAGCTTTATTATGTAAAAAAGTTGGAAGTTAACTTCATATCTCCAAGTTTTGGATTACATCAGTTATTGTCTGGTGCTCTGCAGCCAGCAGGTCAGTGCAGAGCTGTCAAACTCTTCATTGCACGTTCTGGCATGTGCAGGAGAGAAGTAAACATGAGCCCACGTGTGCTCTTGATTACCTCCACATTGTTTTCTTGTGCAGCAACAATATATATTGTTAATATAAATATTAACAGCAATGGGCTAGGTAGTGTTAAAATAACTCCTGGTTTTAATGAGCTGGAGCAGTAGGATGCACTTCCCTCATGAGCTAGGTTGTCACCCATCAGCCTGTGTATCACATCCTGGCACATACTGAAAGGAGGTGATGCCTTGAGAGGACACCTAGAACAGAGGCTAGACAGCATTAAAGGAATAAAGCAGGGATTTATTAAAAGAAATAAAGGATTTATTAAAATGCCTTCAGAGGATACACCTTGGGCAGTACAAGCGCCCAGCCATGGCTCCACCCAGGATGGATCCCAAGTCATGAGTTTTCACACTTTTGTAAGTTTTGGCCCATTTACATATTGGAGTTAATTGCCCAGTTAGAGCTTCAGGTTATGAAGTCCCATCCTCCCAGATCACTTTCCCCAGTTCGCCTTTGTTTTTACTTTTTGGGCCTGAAGCTGAACAGTGTCCTTGGTTCTCAGGCTGGAAAAGGATTGTTTTGCCTAATTGAATGGTGAAGAGAGCTTGCTAACACTTCATATGAAGTTCAGAGTTAAACACTAATGCACTACAGAATCTGGAAAATATAAAAGCTGAAACTTAAGGCATCAGACGGAAACACTTAATGACAAGTCTCTTCTTGGCTCACCTTGTATTTTGGCACAGCCAGTTGCATCCAACCCAGGAGAGCCTCAGATTTCCTTTTACACCCATTGAGGGGACCTGAATGCACACCAAGAAGAGCAGATTCTGCCCATCCCATTTTGCCCTCAATTCTTTCCCCATGAGGGTCTGGAAGCAAACTAAAGCCTTTATGCCTATAAATAGGGTGGCAGTGGAATGCCTGGATCAGAGCTTATTTGCAAGGGAAGGGATATTCTCACAGTCTTCAAAAGCAAAAAAAGTTTTGTTTGCTACTTTTAATGTGAGTGTCACATTTGAATATGTTTATAACTCAGTCAGGTAATTTGTTACAGCCTATTTGTGGAACCAGAGGTTGTAACTAAAATACTACTTCTTTAACTTAGAAGCCTTCATGTAGCTGGATTTAAATTCCATCCTAGGAAGCAATCAAAAGCAGAAATGCAGCAATGGGGAAATGCCTGCCTAGAGGAAGCTTCATCAGCCACATAACATGTATCTCATGTTATGAGATGACATAGCTGCTTGACAGAGCTGCAAGTCTGCAATGCTGCATCAGGTAGAAAAGACCCTGAATGACAATTTGCTTTTTTCTTCATCCCTTAGTGGTACATCCCAAGGTGACGTGTAGTGCATACCTGTTTTCCCCTACCTTTATCACAGATTCACTGTTTACATACCCACTGAGAGCATGCAGATGGCTCTTGTGCAAAGATTTGCCTAATGTTCTCCATCAGCTCAAATGGCTGAGAGTGGGGGATAGGGAAGAGCTGTGTAAATCCTTCTGTAATTCTATGGGAAACCAGATGCAGGATTTGATGCCAGCTAAAGTTAACCTGATGGACAAAAGGGTTTATTTTAACTTGGTCACTCGATCCAATTCACTGCACAGTCACACAAACACTTGTGCCTGTATGAGCCAAGGGGGAAAAGGGTGTGTTATAGCTCTGCCTGTCTTGGCAGCAGCACTGGCTTATTTCTATTTAAACTGTATGTTAAAGTATGTCTTAACAGCCCTTGAGCCATTTTATTTAGTCTCTTGAGTCACACACACATCACAGAGATTTTTGCTGCTGTCCAGACTGGAGACACTTCATAAACAAAGCATGAGCCCTCATATAGGAGGGAAAATTATGGCATGTCTAACCAAATACTGAGTGATCCACTGGCTGCATACAATGGCTGTATTTTCAGAAATAGTTGCAGTTTGGTAGTTAAAGCCAAGGATTGCTGAGCTATGCCACCAACATCAGAGAAGCAAACAAATGAAATTTGTTTTCATGCCCTAGTCTCCCACCTTCCATAAGCACTTTGTAAGGTCTCAGGATGAGAACTAACATTTTGATTGTGTCTATGAAAAAAAAAACAGCTGACAAAACCTTTAGATTCTCAAGATTCTTAAAAGCATTCAAAAATGCAACATAGAGCTGTGATAAAAACCAGGAATGTGTAATGTCTGTCAACAGGCTGACTGTCCATTCTCTCCTGTGTATTTGCACGGTCGCACTACAAGAAAAGTCCTTATCTTAACAGTTTCTTCATTTTCTCTCTCCCTAATATGTACCTTTAGCTATCCAGTCATAAGCCACAGAAAAAAGCACACATACTGCTGATTTACAATATTTAAATGACACACTTTGTTAGCTGCTTGTCCCAGTCCTACTTCCAGTGATGTGAATGGAGGACTTTGTTTTGCACAAGTGGTTGGAGACATAAGGATCAATAACAATCTTCCTCCTGCCTGCTTTGCATTTATCATTCCTACGTCCCTGTTTTGCTGGTGCTGATTTTCCCATTCAGTCTTTGATCTTGGCTTTAATCTCGGCACAGGGTTATCTCTTCCTCTTCCCTTCCCTGCTCATTCTTTCCATCTCACAGCTGATAAAATGGTGCAGCTCTGTAGAGGTAGTTCCTTTCCCTACCAGACAACAATTTGGAAAGCCAGAGCAATCATAACCCACTTGTGATGCTGCTCAGTGATAGCTGTGGTTACAGGAGCATGACACACACCTAGTCACTCCAGCTATAACATTTCAGGCCTGCACAAGACAACACAACACCCCCCAGGCATCTCTGCATTATGCTGCCCAAAGGCAGCAGCTGATGCACCATCTCAGGAGGCCTGATAGCAGCATTCAGTCTTTGCTCATGCATTAAATATCACAATCACAAGGGGCTGCTGCCTTTTAAATCCAGCTCACCATAAAAGGATCCTCTCTGTTGGTTATTTCATAGCTGAAGGAATGAATAATTAAAAGGCAGCAGGTATTCTTCACCAGAACTAAATCTTTAGTTAGGAGCAGAACAACATCCAGCAGATCCAGAGTTTCAGATATAAGAAAGAGCTCAGAGGAGCCAAAGGTCCCTCGGACACAGGCAGAGCAGGCAGGCAGCAGAGGTCTGACTGCAGAGCACACACCCACTGATCCTGAGACATCCTGACTGATCCTGAGACACTCTGGCTCTCAGCTGGGGAATGTGCTCCTCACACAGGCATCCCTGCCTTCTGCAGGACTCACACAGCTGTCCTGTTTTCACTGCTGGTGGCACACTACAGGCAGCTGAAGATTGCCTTTCTTCCAGTTTAATTTTACAAGCTGGTCCAGGATGAAATGTGCCACCTGGTTAATCAAGAGCTGGGCTCAGGGTGTGGGGTTTGACTGGCATTAGCTGCAAGATGCCATATCAGTGGAAATAAAACAAACTCATCTTGTTCCAGTGACTTAATGCTGCACAAACAGAAGCTAGTTAAATATAGACCATGGCTGAAGAATCATTTTCCATAGGTGAAGCCCACTAAAATCCCTGCTCTCAGCAAAGCTTGCTGCTAGCTGACAGCCCTGGCAGCTTCTCCAAGGGGGCTTGGTGCTGCCAGCTGTGCTGGGCACAGTGGGATGGAGTGGGCACACATGGCATGGTCCCACCTACCCAGGTAGGATGGGAAGTGCAACAAATGCTTTTCCAGTGCAGAAATCTCTGGAGAAGAGATTTCTGCACAGCCCCACGATGGGGGCTGGCTCTGCTGCCCACAGACACGTGTGAGGTCTGTAGTAGAGCTGGCAGCTGCACGCTCCTCCTTCACAGCCTGACAGCTCTGAAGTGCCAGTGGCACAGTCAGAAGTCCTCTGACCCTCATTAGTGCAGGAAAAGTACTATGGATATACATCAGGCCAAGAGGTGAATCCATCATTTGAGGTAGGCATGCAAACCCAAGAAAAATAAGAGAACAACTTTTGATGACAAAGTCTCTTTGAATACTCAGCTTGCTAAACAGAACTAAAACAGCTGAAGGCTGATCATGGCAGAGTCCTGCCTCCACTTGGGAGTCCTCACTGCTGCAGGATGAAGTGTTTCAGCATCAGTCACCAATATTCTCCAAGGAGTGACCACATTGCAGTTAGCATTTGCTGGCTGTGGAAGGGCAGCCCAAAGGGCAGTGGGCACAGGGCTCAGCTGCAGGTCTTGGCTTCTGGAAAGAAACTCCTGAGCAGTACTGCGTATCTTCCAAAATGGGCAGGCAGTTCTGTAACACTAAGAATAGGTGGCATAAAAATCACTTTTATTTCCTCCTTCAGTTCTTTTTAAAAGCTGGGCTATTTTAGATAAAGAAAAGCCACTGTCTTAACAATTGGTCAATACCCAACAACATTTCTCCTGCCTTGGCATATTTATCTTTTTTCAGGTCTCCTGTGGAAGTACAAACAAGTATATTTCAGGTAAAACTTTAGGACAAAGGCATGTTGCACAAAATGCAAGTGCTCAGACAAATGCAAGTGTTCAGGAATGCACCATCTCTCAGGCAAGCACCCTTCCACAGCCTGTAAATGCCAACTGCAATATGACAGCTCCTTGGAGAAGACTGGCTGTGACTAACACTGAAGCACAGAAGGCAATGACCTTCCAGTGTAACCCAGAAGATGGCTTCACTCATTCACAGTCAAGGTGCATTGTTGGGTTATTTTCAACTTCAAGATCTACTGGAATGTTTTGGTGTTCACAGTAACACCCACGTCCAAATCAGCAGGACCACAAGTCACACAGCTGCTTCCCAGCCACTGCAAGGGGTTGGTCTCACCAAGGTGCAGACTGTTTTGTTTTCTGAATTCCACGAGCTTCACGTTGGCCTAGTGATCAAGTTTATTTATCCCTGTGGATTTAGGCTCTCTCACTGGCTGTTGCCACCCTTAATTTAGTGTAATTCCCACATTTGAGGAAGGCACACTCTGTACTGATGAAAATGTCCAGCAACATGGATTCCAGCAGAGTATGGTGCTCACTGCTTGGTGCCAGCTGGATGTCAGCCCTCTGATCTCCTGGAGTCCAGCTCAAGGTGGTCCCAGCAGATTTCAACCCATCTAACAATCTGTTCTACCAGATTGTGACTGCAATACCAGAAAGGCCATTTCCCACTGGCAGAATTTGGCAGCTTTGAACCTTTCCTGTGTTGGCAAGGATGAAAATATGCAAATGGAAAGAGAAGCCATGGTATCTCTGAATTAAAATTCTAAAATCCGAAACCATCTGAGACCCGGGATTGCAAAGGTCAGCATTGAACTGTACCACAAATTCATCAGCACAAGCTGCCTTTGTGGACATCAGCTTCTGGAAATGGATGATGATGTTCACAGATGAAATTGACATCCAGCACAAATTCAAGGGCATGTTGTGCACAACTTGCAAGAACTCATTAATTCCCAATGTCAGTGACTGTGTTTTAAGCACTCCTCCAAAACCAAAGAACATCTCTTTAGTTAGGCTTCCTTAACAATTAACAAGATCATGCTTTCCAGAAGATCACAGAGCTTGTGAGAAGAGATCTTGTAGCTTTCAGTGAAGCCATTTAAAAGAAAGACTATCATACAATCCAGAACTGAAGTAAAAAATGGAAGCAAAACCACACTGACTGACTCCAGTGAGAACTGGGTGTTCAGATGAAGAGATTATAATTTTGGATGTACATACACAAATTAGCAATTAGGGGTAATTGCTTTCAGCTGCATTTTCCTGCTTAAAAAAGTATTAATAACTTGTAATTAACATTAATTTAAAAAGAGATGAAAGCCCATGTTGGTGCTGAGAGTAGACACGCCTGACAGAAAACAGCTACCTCATATGCAGTGCTGGTGGTTGTCAACTAGAATATTTCTTGTGTGTTCCCAAACCAAAATTACACCAACAGCTTTAATCTCCCTGTCTTCTTAGGCAATTCCTGCCCACTAATCCTTTCCCTTAACCATGGTCAGATCTTCTACAAAAGTAAAACAGAGGAAGAAACTCATTGTGCACAGGCTGCCAGGTATCAACCAGATGTCCCTGTGTGGCACCGTGCCTGCTGTGCCCGTGTGAGCTGCACCCCTGAGCTCCAAGGCAGGCCTGTCAGCCACACTGCCCTGCCATGCTCTTCTATTGCCATGAGAAGAGATAAACATAGCCAAAATTTAAAACTAAAATGAATCTGCTGGAAGATTTCCTCATAATTTGCCCTGACAGCGTTTCTTGCCTGGAAATGAAATTTGTCCGGCCCCAGGCAGCCCTGGTTGTGTTCCTGTGCATATCACCACAGAGGGAAGCCCATGCCCAGGCCACAGGATGGGCAGGAGAGCCCCTGGGCCAGCCTCACTCAGGTGAACCTTGTGCATCCAGGGCAAGCCAGTGAAGGGCCAGGGTGGTGCTGGACAAGTTCCTTGGCCATTACAGAGGTGTGGCTCTGCGGCTCTCCCGAGGTCTGTGAGGAGGTAATGGCACAAGGCGCCCTGCCTGGTCAGCACTTCAGCCAAATCCATCCCATGAGTGCTCCTCCCATTAGTTATAACTTAAGGATATAACTTTGAAGTCATATTTTCAAAAGTTATTTCCGTACTTCACTCTGTAAAAGCACTTGCCTGTTACAGGCTTAAATGCATCAGGCTTGTAGACTTGTTCCAGTGAATTGTGCTCCCAGCATCTGGTTACCCAAGCTATAAAACCTTTGTGCAGAGGGGTTTAATACACATCTTTCTGGACAGAATGTTGGGTCACACCTAAATGTCCATTTGACACAGAATCTTATCTGGGTTAAATGGAAGTGGACTTGGTGTTCTCAACAGTGGCCAATAGCACATATTTGTCAACAAACAGGACAAAGGCCAAAAGGGACAGTTTCTCAGCTGAGATTCAGTTTATAAAAGACCAGGCAAGGCCAAAAACCCCAAACTTCAAGTCAGTGATGTACTGTCCTATATGGCATGTCCATTTCTATTAACTATATTTTCTCCTGTTGACTACTGTTGAATTTCTAGCATTTTTCCCCCCACTCCAACCAGAACTTTTGTTTGGTCAAATAGGCTGCCTTCAACCAACAGAATCATTTCTCAAGTTACCCACCACTGCTTCCTGAGCAGAATCACAAAATATTCTGCACTGGAAGGGACTGATGAGGATCACTGAGTCCAACTCTTCTCTGAATTGCCTGTTCAGGGATCAAATCTGTGACCTTGGCATTATTAGCACCATGCTCCAACCAAATGAGCTAATTCCAGGGTCAGGTACTGACCTTCCCCACTGGGAGCTGTGACTAGAGTTCATTGCCCAACTCCTGTCACCATTCCAGCACATCTCTGGGTTCAGCACACATCACCTTCAATGGTGGAGCTGAGCAAATTGAGGTTCCTACAGTGTAACTGCTTGGGTAAGGGTCATGTGACTTTTTTTAAAAAAAGGCCCTAAAAATAATTATTTTTATGAAGCCTGAGCCCAGCCTCCATTCTTCCCAAAGTGGAGAAGATCAGAGATCTCATTTCAGCTCAATTTCCTGTAACTCCTATGTCTATAGCCAGAGGTCTGAGGCTCAGGAGACTTTTATCAATAAAAGCTAGTTCCTTATAGTCTGTGCAAGAGGCTCAAACAGACTCAAAATATAATTCAGTCACTTCTATCACAAAAACTTTACAGCAAACAGGTTTCATTCTAAACAGATTTGGCAATACACTATTCAGACATTTTTAAGCTTCTTGAAGCACAGGACCCCCTCCCCTCCACACTTCTGATTGTGATTTTCAGTTTAGCTCTGGGAAAAACATTTAAAGTTTCCACATTCCCTCTATTCTACTGATTTTGCAAGGAACACCTCCTTACCTGTCACAGACATTAATAAAGTGCCCATTTTGTGTTTCCTCGCCCTCCCCCACAGCATTTGGAGAAATGCTGCAGAGCTGTGACCCTCCTCAGACTCCACTGCCCGTTGCCCAGGAGCTGGAGAAGGCAAAGAGGAAGGCATCCTCTGAGCAGGGGTGCAGGAAAACAGGAATTTCCCTTTAGGGATCGGCTGCAGAGAATTACCTGGTTGCTTAGAAACATGAGATTAACCACAGCTCAGTTTCCCTTTCCTTCACACAGGCACTTAAGGAGAGGCTGTAAATCAGCTTGGTGGGAGGCTCAGGATGGCTGGTCTGCGGGGTGAGAGGCAGGGTCAGCACACAGGGTCACCATGCAGGGTCACACAGGGAGGAGAGCATGTTTTCTACTCCCCTTCCCAGGCTGCCTGAGCTCCCTCTGGTTTGCAGTGAAAAGTTTCTCATTGCTGAATTTCAGCCACCAGGATGAGGTTCAGTCATGGAGCCCTGCAGCCACATTGCCTGTGCCAGGATTTCAGCTTTCACAACAATCAGGTGAGGGAACGCAGTTAGGGCAAAGCATCTGACAAGAAGAAGCAGATGATATTTAAAGCAAGTGATATTTTAAGCATTAAAAAAAAGTTACATTAATTCCTGTACCTCTTAGTAATATTTTCTATATGAGCTGCCAAAGCATCAGTGATTGGCAGCCATAAACACACTCACTGCCTGTTTGCATCCTTCATACCCCAAGGAATTGGACAGAAAGGGTGATTAGCAACAGAGACCTAACTGCTGCTTTGCTTACCCATCCTCACGTAACACAGAAGAAGGAAAAAACAATGCAGATAAAAGAGACGTGGACTTAATCTCATCCATTTTATGGTCAAACCAGTTTAACATGAAAAAGCGCCACTGCTAACACAAACATGGGAGCACAGCCCACAGTGTGTGCTCAAGAGCTTTAATGAAGCCTCTGCAAGAAGAATTCTCTTCCAGTCTGACATAACAGGTCAAAGGACAGATGAACTGGATTCTGCCTATAAAGTATTAGAATCTGGACAAAGATACTGGCAAGTGTGGCTAATTTAGAATCTTTCACATCCATTCCCATTCACAGAGATCAGCTCCCAGACACAGAGTGGAAGGGATCTGCTGTGCAGTACATTCCCAATAACCTTGTGGACAGGAGCCAGCAGCGTGGCTATCATGCTCGATAGTTACTACAAGCTGAGGGTTAATTATTAGCACAACTTAAAGAGAGTTTGATCCAGCCTGCATAGCTACACACACACACACACACAGACACACACACACAGCTTGTACCCTGAAGCACTTCCCTTCTCTCTCCAGACAAGCTCAGCATAGTTTAGACACGTCCCAGGTGGCACACCATGCCAAGGTAGCAGTGGCAGGGAAAATGCAGCCAGGCACCTCTTGAGGAGTCAGCACCTACAGGAATGGGTGCTGGGGGGCTTTCCACTGGTTGGTTTTCTCTGCAATACCACTTCAATGGTTCTTTAAAAACAGTTAGCATGACCACAACAAAGTTACATTTTGAGTATTATTTGTAAGTTCTGCACACAAAAATTCTCTCCTTGACCTTGGAAATATTTTTTTTCAGGGAGAAAAGACTGGAGTTAGCTTCTGCTCCACACATGCAGCTTTTACAATGAAAAGCAATGACCTCTCTGCAAGGACAGGTTTGCAAATATCAGCACTCTGATTTGTAGAGATTATTTAGTGATATTTAATAGTGAACTCAAGCTGGTGGGATGGGGAAGGCCAAGAGAATGAAGCAATAATCAAAAACTGCAATCATCTGACAAGTTTATTTTGTAGAGTAACAGAAACTCAGATTTGGAAGGGTTGATCTTTTTCCACTGCAAAATGCTCTTCGGGCTTACATGAGCAATCCCAACCAAGGGTTTTTTTCACCTAATTGTCCTGTTAATTCAGCATTAACCTGATGGATTCAGTTATAACAAATAGTTTTACCTGTGCATAAGCACTTGGTATTCAATCTGCATTCAGTAAGAAAACCAGGAGAGTGGGTAAGCAGATCAGGCTGAGTTCAAATACACAGTGACAGGGCAGAATCACTTCTTGCAGCCTTCACCTGGGAAGGTGCAGATGTACAAACCTGGAGGTTCCTAAGGCAGACACAACGAGCAAGTACTAAATACAACTAATAGATGGAGCACAGTCTTCTACCAACACCACAGAAGAAAAAGAAAAGGAGTCTACCCCACCAAAATGAAATAAAAGTGACGAGCCAAGCTGGCTAAACACGGCAGTGTTTGTGCAGGGCGGGGGGGGCTCAGCTGACAACACTGCTCTTTTATGTGCTCTCATGCTGTGTTGGGAGCATAAACATGGGCTGACGTGACCAAGGGCTGCCTGTGAGCCAGGGGAGCAGCTTTCCCCTGGCAGGGAAGGATCAGTGTTTGCTGACCCTGTCAGAAGGAAATGGGGCCACCTCTGTCTCCTCCCTGCCAGTCCTGCCACCTCGGTAGCTGCAGGGCTCTCACTGCAGCCTGCAGGGCTGGCATCGCTGGCCCCAGACCTTCTTCTGTGTCTGCAGAATTACAGCAGAGGCTGAAATTGAGCCTGATTCTCTCACAGCAAAGGAGAGTGCTTTCCCAGCCTGGCATTCAGCATTTCCAATCCTCATGTACTGCAAAGAAGCATCAAACCCAGGGAAAAGTCAGGCTGCAGGGGAAATCTACATGACCAGCTGAGAAGGTCCAGCTTCCACTTAGGGCTTAAGAGAAATGCCACCCAGTGAGCCAAAACTGTAAAGAGGGTCCCAGGACTCTTGTTAGACAGGGCAGCAAGGTTCAGGGATCACATCCAGCCCCTGCAAAGCGCCACAACTCAGTGTTTGTGTTAAGAGTCACAGCTGTGAGAAAGGCACAGCTTTAATGAGGGCTAAATCAACAGGAGGGACCTTCCAGGCGTGTAATGCCAGCAGCTGGGGTGGCTGCAGGTAGGAGAGGACTGTACTGATCAAGGAAACATTTGCTGAAGTAGTTTGGGAGTGAGCAGCTCAATCTCCCCGCTGTTTACACCAGCGTCCTCCCAGACACGGGGCTTTTGTTAGTACCTCAAATATTGCTTTAGTAAATTCAAATCTATTTCCACTTTGCTCTGCTAGCCATTGCAAGAAGAGAAAAGGTGAATTAAATCCTAACAGTGTTTTTGGGAATGAATGATCCCAGGAACACGTCAACAGCCTGGCAAGGGCTGAGGAAACACTCAGGCATCTCCCAGCCTCCTCCCTGAAGTACTCCTCAAGGACTTTCCATGCATAAATAAGCTAAGGTAGGATGAACTTTAAATAGGCCTCGCCCTACACAGTCAAATAAACTAGGGAAAAGTCTATATGATTTGTTAGATTTGCATTTCAAGCAGTGAAACTTCTTGTTTTGATACATTATACATGCTGGGATTACTAGCAAGCTGCAGACTGGATAGGTGTTTTTTGTGTTCCTTTTTTACCATGAAGCACAGATGGTTGACTTTGTTCAGGGACTGGGCATCCCTGGGAACACTCAGGTTATGGCAGTACAGCTAAACAGTGCTGTCCTGCTTACAAGTGTAGTTTAATTTACCCACTTACTACCTCTCAAGGCCAAATTTCACATTTTGCATCTGCAGCCAGGCTGCGCCTTGGCTGTGCTGTTACTTGTCATTCTCAGTCAGTCACTGCTGTAGCCTCACTTATTTGTAGCCAGGCGGTTGAAAATACAATGATGTATTCATTGTATTGATTCAAGAGATTACCCTGTAAAAAGGAAAGAACTTAATTTTTTTTCTTAATGGTCACAAATTAGATTTTAGAAAAGCAATATAAGACAATAAATAAACTGGGTTTATACAAATTAACATTGAATTTATTTGTTTGCTTCATAGCCCAGTCTGGAAACGTGATCAGTTGCACTATGCTAATGTCATTGATTTCTGTTGCTCAGATATGCATGCCACCAAAAAAAGTCTGAGGTAAGGTGGGAGCTTTTATTAGGTGAACAAACAGGATCAGGAAAAACAACAAAGTAACTTATCAGCCAGCCTAAAAAAGGCATTACCTCTCACTACAAACCTTGCCTTGCTTATACCATGGCACTAAATTCACTACTCAAATATTTCTCATCCTAGCAATTAAACTTTGCATTTACTGTAAGTCCAAGAGCAGCCTCAGCTTATAACTGATTTTGTTAACTAAACTAGATTTTCAGTGCAGGAGGGCAAGGAAAGCATGAGAACACTGGTACTGGAAACACAGCTTGGGTCATTTGGCCAGCACAGGCTCTGGATCTGCCTGTGAGCTCCCCCACCCCCACCTGCTGCAATCCCAGCATCCATGGAGAATCCCCAGCAGCAAACGAGGGGCCTGGGGACCAAATTACCTTCCAGCTGACACTGCCCAGAATTACCATCTAGAGTGGGTGGGGCTGCATCCCAAATAACTGATTGGAGAGATGAGCTGGCTCCCTTGCAGGCGTGCAGGATTCCTTGGGGACTCCTGAGAGGAGGCAGCAGCAAGCTCCTCAAGTGGCTGAAAGTCATCTTTCATTCCACACTCCCTGCCACAGCACTGAATTAGGAGAGCATTTTCTGTGAGCCTGGAGGAATAATTGCATCCCATGGATCAGCAGATGAACAGGTAATGTATAGCTAAGGGGCCGTGTAGGCATTTTCCCTGGAGCATCCTCCAAGTCTGGAGAGGCCTAATAAACTGCTTACAGGAAGCACTATAGGTATACAGCTATCAGGTATATAACCCTGCTTGGTCAGCTGTAGAGTAAACAAACCCACACCCATGTGGTCACTTTCCAGCATCCTTGTCGTTAACAGCAGCTCAGGCATCCCCAGCGAGCTTCTTGTTGAGACAGAAAAGCAGGAAAATACTCTTGAAATTAATTCCTAGCCTATTTTTGTTTAGAGTAGCCACACAACTCCTCCTCCCTGCCTCAAGGCGATGTCAAAAGCAAAAACCGGAATTACAGACTAATGAGCCTCAGCCCGGGTGCTCCAGCAGGACAGGGCTCTGTGCTCAGCCTCTCCAGCCTGAGTGCTCCTGTGCCTGCCCCTCCCAGCACAGCCTCCAGCACCTGCAGCAGCTGGGAACGAGCCCAGGAACTGATCCTGGTACCAAGCACATGCTTGCCCAACTCTCTGCATTCAGGGTCCTCTCCTCTGCCACCCTCCCTGCTTTCTCTGCAACCACTTCTGTTGTCAGCACTTGCGCCGGCTTCAAGCATGCAATGGCAGATTCACATGTTGCTTCATGTAGAACACCAGCAGAGGAAAAAAGTATCCTTAATTCAGTTCCCATTTAACTATGAGCAGCTGAGACAGAGCCTCCTTCATTCTTCAGGGGAACCACTGCACCAGCACCCAGGTTGGCTGTCAGGAAAGTTGACTCTCATTAACTGTTGAGGGTACTCATGTTGACACAGCCTGTGCTATTCCTTAGCTGCAGCAGTGGCACTGGCCACGTTTATGGCTCCATGTGCTGTAAATAAATGCTGAACCTGTGTTTTAATGGTGGCAGGAGGGCAGCAGCTGTTGCTGCTGAATGCCCTGCAGATTGGCATTGCTCTCACAAGGGAAGGCACTGAATAGCCTAAAGATATCATTGTCTGCAACAAGCACTTTCATAAAAACCACCTGAAAAAAAAAATCAAGCAGCCAACCAACTAAAGAAGTTATATGTTGGAAACCAACTAAAGAAGTTGTGTGCTGGAAATAGATGGTGAAAAGGCTTTCCTGTGCCCCTGCTCTGGGCACCAGGCTGTCAGATTTTATGGGAGGGCAAAATAAGATATTACATGATCAGAAAGAGCATGTTAGAGAAAGGAAAAGCAGGACACAGAATAAAATGCATAATTCATGACTTGTGAAAGCCTTGAGGCAAGACCTTTCGGACTTGCTAATTGCTTTGCTGAGAAATAGGCCAGAAGCCATAAAAATGACTCCTAGAGCCAGGCAAATGATTGCATAAAGCATTGCACCATCCACCCAGGGGCTTCCACAGCACCCCTCCTGCACAGGTGTGCTGCTGACTCACCTGGCAGCATGCCAACCCAGGACAAGCATGTGGGATATCAGGCTGATCCCAGGATCTGGGTGTAATTCTGCTATGTAGTTCTGTGCCTCCAGGATTTTGAACTGCAGGCAGATACATTTATATAAACTGGCTCCAGGCACTCTGCAGCCCTTGGAGGACCCTCACTGTGTGCTCAGAGCCCTAGCATGCAGCTCTGTGCACGTGAGACGGGCAGAGATGAGCAGTTCCCCCACTGCAGGAGCCAGATTTAGCCTCACTGAGCTCAATGGCAAAAAATTCAGTGGGTGCAAGATCAGATCCCAGTTGCAGGCAAAGAAACTGATATGGCAAGTAGGAAGGATGAAGGCAAGCTTAAAAGCTTATAGTTGCTGAGGTTTGCCCAAGTACATGATTTGGTGGATTTAATCATGAACAAAGCATCAAAATCTTTTAGCTTCCTACATTATAACTACCTCCACCTCCATGTTCCCAGTGAGCAGATTTGGATTTTTTCATCCAAGCAGGCAAAATCATAGGATTTTGTCTACCTACATGTTCAAGGCTCTCCTACTGATATTCTCTCATTTCAGAAAACACTGCTCCAGCCAATTCAGTGATAATATGCTGCTGACCACCACCAGCCACTGCTCTTTGTTAAACCTCACCAGAATTTTGCCTTAAGGACCTAAGAAAGGCTTTGCTATTGCTGTTTCCAATTTGTTACCAAACCCAGTAAGTAATTTGCTGTGTCTGAAGAAAGATGGACTTGGTCCCAAAGCACAGGGATCAGGGACCTTCCTTCTACACCAGCTTGTCCAGCTTCCAGCCCCAGCAGCTTCTTGCTGTCCTGTTTGAACTGTCTTCCCTCACAATGTCCTTAGAGAAGTCTAACCCCTCAACTGATACACTGAATGCATTTACAAAAAAAACCCCTTTTTTTGCTCTTTCCTGCCTCTTTGGTATTATTTACTGATGTATCAAAATTACCATAAAAACTCATTAATAAAGCACAGATCTGTATCTTCCATAAATCAACATATCTCCAGGAGATTGCAAAAGTAAAACTACTGAAAGCACAAGAAAATAAAATCTGTCCCTTAATTGTACTTTGCTCAGTCATACTACATCAATTAATTTACGGAAGCAGATTAAATTTTTACTGCTAATATACTTGATTTATTACTTAAAGATGTTCCATCTATTTCTCAGTGCCAGGAGTATGAAAAAAAAAAGAACTTGACAGAGATGAAGAAAGAATAAGATGATGAAAGATCCCTGGGCTTGACAGGTTTCATGGGGAAACCATCAGTACCAGCTTGTGAGTATGAATGAAGCTATCAGTTAGTGGTATAAAGTTTCAGAGCACACAAACCACTTTTTTTGTAATACTTCAAATTTCATAATGGTAAAAAGACAGATTGCTTTGCAATACCTTCTATATAAGAACCTTAACTTTTATTCCATAAATTTAAAAGGAGTCACAATGAAGGCAGGAGAATTTAAATAGCAGTTCAGACATCAATGGTGAAGTACAGGGAAGCTGAGGATCCCCAGCCCTGGATCAGACTAGAACACCATTCCTAGCTCTACAGGCAAATAACCTCCAAGCTACTGTATAATTGGTGTGCAAGGTCATTCAAACCAAGCTGCAACACACTCAATGGGCAACTGTCTCCTACACCTTTTATAAACCTGCCTGTAACATTTTATCTCTTAATGCTACTGTCTCTTAGATTTTGACATCTGCAAGGGGCATACAAGGAATTCACACCAAGTCCAGAGGTTCCAGCGCAAATGAATGTCAAAACATACAGAAGTGAAACTGGGAATAACAGCAAAATGTCACTTAATCTGTGAGTTCCACCTTTAATAAATGTTGGTAGCTCCCACACTGGATGTAAGGTAAATAACATTAGCAGTAAGAGGTGTTTGGTGAGATGTATTTTGTTCTGTGACCCATCCATTTGGTCCAAGGGAGAAGGCAGTAAAATCAGAATGGGTCCATTGCAATCACAACACAAAGGCTTTCACTTCATGCAAAGAATACTAGCACAGATGGTGAATCCACATTTTGCAGGAAAATCCATGTGCTTCCACATTAATGACACATGGGTTAGAAGAACACAGTATTATACACTGTCGTCATTATGTCAAAAGTGATTTGTTGTCCAAGCTTAGGTGTCCAGATGGTACCAAAAATATTCCAAACTTTCTATAAGCACAAAGCTTTCACTATAATTAAAAAATGGTTTCAGAAAATATACTGGTTTCTCTGAGTATTCCTAATTCACTTTTAAGTGCTGAACTTGCCATATATTCTGCTTGCAGTACTTTAACAAGAAGGACAAATATGCATTGGAAAACCTCAAAAGGCAGAGCTGGAGAGTGATGGCACAGGAGAAGGGAGATGGGCAGAGGCATCACATTCCAAAGTGCAGGAAAGAAGGAGCCAAGAAGCCAAGAGCTAGTTGGTGTTTCCTTGCTTTCCTTGCTGGATATACTGGCAAGGTCTTCAGAAAAGAACTGGTCTCTGGTCATGCAGGATGGCAAAAAAGCAGAATTACAGAGTTAAGTGTTCCACATTCAAACTGTTAAAATTAGCTCCAAGGAGGAGCAGCGGCCCATTCTGATTCAGATCAGGTTTAACCCTCTCTGTCCACAGGTTTATCCATACTGGAACAAAAGCAGCTGGATTTTGTAACTAAGTTCCATTATTAGCACACTTTATTTTCTGATAGGAGCCTCAAAAATCTTCATAAAAGCTTGCAGTGAAATCATTGCTTTATTTTCACTTCACTCTAGCTGACTCCCACAGGTTAGACTGTATTTTTTCTCTTCAAAGTAAATTGTGCAGCTTCTCTTAAAAAGCTCACATTTGAAAAAACAGAAAATAGAAAATAGCCTAGAAAAAAAAAGCCTAGAAAATACCAGGCTAAATTTGACAGGTTTTCCTTACGTTTCAAAGCCAGGGAAGGGTTTTTTCTGGAAGAAACTGATATCTTTTCTACTCAAGAAGACTGAAAATCTGCTGCAGAAAAAAAAATAGTGGAAAAAAAAAAAGAAATAACTAAACTGCCAGGACAGCATGTGGGTGGCAGGATTCAGTCTTTAATCTGACAGGTGTATGTCAGCACTTCCTCCCAGCCAGATACCTATAAGGGATCTGATTGTTTTCCTCTTGTTATTGTACTGTTTCCTAATGAAAGCCCTTGTTTTTTAGGTTAGTTTCCTGCCAGTCTCTTTGTCTGATGTCCAAAAAGTGAACAGGTTAACAAAGCAAAAAAACCCGACACCTTTCTTCATCAATGTATTTGCTCTTCAAAGTGTCTCAAGCAAATTCATCGTGAAATGAAAAATCACGCTGTCAACCATGCAGTAGACAATGTGGTCCAAAGACAGATTTACAGACTGGTAACCAAGGAGCAGACAGAGGAGGTGGCTGCTCAGCTGAGGGATATAAATAGTAAAATCCTAGTCAACAGGATATTATTGTTCTTTGGGGTTCCCAAAGAAGCCTTAAGTGATGGATCAGCTCCCACGCACACGCTGGTCGCAAGCCAGTGCCCGTGAGCAGTGGGAAGGACCTGCCCAGGGAAGACTCGGGGCTATTTCAGGACTTACCAGGCCCCAGCACCTCCCATGCTCTAGTGGAAAACAGATTGAGAAGGTGGGGGAAGGTGCCCAGCAAAGCACCTGTCATTTATTCATTCCTCATAGTATTAATAACTCATCTCTAAGAACGAGACTAAAACAGTAATGCTTTCCTCTGCTCATGCAATGAAACCAAGCCTAGATGGAGATGGCCAAACAAACACCAAAGAGCTTGAGAAACTGGGAATAGAGGACAAAGAAGGAAAGGAATCCTCCAGGAGAAGGCCAGAATGGCTTATTCATCAAGCTGTAACTCCACAAGACACCAGCTGCAATTTGCTTCAGTTCAAGGCAGCTTTTGCTCTCAGATATCACAGAGCTTCCATAATAAACCACTTCTAAAGGTTAGGCAATTAATTGCCTCATCCTCTGTGACCTTTGCAGTAAGAAAACTCAGAATCTGATTGCTGTCCTATTTCTAATTTTGTTTTTATTAACTCTCTGATTTCTTTCTCTTGCAGAACATATTCCTGTGATCATGCAGGGCAGACACACATAAGATAAAAACGCCTCATCCATGCCCTTGGCAAGCTCTTCCTTGGTCTTCCTCTCTACCCCACTGAGCTCTTTCAGACTTGTGCACAAGGCAGACAGGGTTTCAGGACAATGGATATAGCACTGCTCTCTGTTAAAATAACATTTGGATGATTCTGAGAACTGAAGAGCATGAATTGAAAGCAAGTTCATGCTGGGACAAAATTTAATCTGATTCATTTATGCATGCAAGCAGAAAGCTTTTATTAGCATACATTTCTCAAAGAAAACAAATTATAGTTCCTGGAGATGTTCATCATTAATTACCCTCTTCCATCTAGCAGGAAGTTTTCTTCCTTCCCCAGCTTTACTTTGTCTTCTTTCTAGAAACACATACTCAAAACAAAATAAACAAAACTTCCGTAACAAACTCAGTGAACTGAAAGCATAGTACAAAGAGCTAGAGGGAGTACAGGTAATTTGGATCTTAACTGAGGTAACTCCAAAGCCCTTGGTGGAAAAAAGAGTTTCTACCTGAAGATGATAACTACTAACTCATAGAGATGATCAAAATGAGAAATCAAAAAATACATCTTCACAAAAAGGGAAAAAGTAGAACAAAGCAGGTTTATTTCATTCTACAAACATTTTGTTCTTCTTTCTTTAAAAAACCCCAAGTTGAGCCAAACTGAAATCTGACTGCAGTTAAACTTCACACCAGCTGGTGTGTACTGCACAGAACACCAGCAAGCACGTGCAAACCCAGAGGGGAACCACCTGCCACCAGCATGAGAACACCACACACTGGGCTGAAAGATGGCTCTGGAGCTTCATGGCAATTACCAGTTTGTAAAGGTTTCTATGGAGAAGTCACATGAATTGTTAGGGGACATTGTTGGCTTTTACTGTAACACAGTGAAGGAGAGAAGAAGGTGTGAAGAAAGGAATTTGGTCAGGTAATTCCAAGGGTCACCTTGAAAAGAGAATACCAAGATTCAAGGCCTACTCCACCAAAATTTTCCATGTTCATACATAGAAAATCATGTCATTAGATTCTATGGATAACTTAAATCAATCCTCTGGCTTTCATGTGTCTTTTATCCTCAAGCCTAACTTAAGGATGTCATCTAGAGAAATACATTAAAACCATGAGACACTCAAACACTAAAAAAAATATAAATAAATCCCTGCTAGAATGCAGTAGGAACACATTTCAGTTTCAGTCAACTCAAACACAAACCAGTAAGAAAGAAAGCCTATGGGCATCAATATTATCAAAGTATCGCAAGTCAAGTTTGACCCCTCTGTAAAACCAGAATTCCTAAATGCTACTTCCACATCCATAACAGCCCCTTCATTCTTTAAGGATGCTGCATGCAAGAATACACATGTGTAGCAGGACCAGGAAGCCAAGAAGAAGTGGGCAGCCCCCACCAATCTTTCTGTCACGGGGCCATCACATTAGCACATTGCGCTGTATTTTCCGTGCACCTCCTGTGTTTAGGCTCCAAAACTGATCATTAGTATGATAAATTAAATGAGTGGAAACTTTGGCTCAAAGAGCCCAAACTGCAGCAGCTCTGAAGTCAGTCACTCTTCCTAAGCTTTGGTTCATTAGTGAAATGAGAATATAAGAGATCAAGTGAACATCCAGTTCATAATTAAGTGCCTAAATGACAAAGCTGTTTACTGGCTTGAGTGACGCAGCAAGGGGGTCTCATCAGCGCTTGCTGTGGGCATCCAGGCTGCTTCTGCAACTGGCTTTCCTAATCAGCCCCAACAGAAAAGCAAAGGACTCACTGTGCATGAACAGAACTGAGATCCTGCAGGAAAAAAACACTGCTCTACAGCCATCTGTGGGATGGGCAATGAAATAATGCTTCGACCTTTCCCCAAATTAAAGGGTGTCAAGGACTTGAAAAGTACTAAGATCTGACCAGTTAAAACAAAATCTGAATATAATTTGCTGTGTTCATTAGTTTCCAGTTTTGAGACAGATGGATATCAGCTCCCCAGGCCTCCTCAGCTACGCTGGCCTCTCTCAGCACCTGAGAACAGCCCCTCTTGGATGGGTGGGGACAGGAAGCATGCATTGTCCTTCTCCTGCAGAAATGGGCTCCCATCACCAGGGCCAACCCATCCACCCCTTCCTGACTTCACAGGAGTCGCACTGGCGCAACCTTCAAATTCTTAAATTAAAATAAACTCATGATGACTGATACTGTCAGCTGCAGCTTAGACCAAGGATTTTACAGCATCCTTTAGCTGTGCTAGAACATGGTGCTTCCTCTCTTCATACACACAGTTGTTGAATGAAAACCTCCTACCTTCTTTATTCCTTCTGATAAGGATAAGGAAACACATAATGTTTCAAAGTTTTGAAAGGCCAACACTTAGTATGTCAAAAAGACTTTCTACCTTCTGTCATGGTTTGAGCCTGGCACAGAGCCAGTGCCCCCCATGAAAATGCCTCACCCTGGTGTCTGCTGTGAGATGTGACCAGGAATAAGCAAAACAGGCTCCAACTTAAACATAAAGGACACTTTATTACTTAAACTACAGGAAAATAGGGAAAGACCATAAGGAAAAAGAAGAAAAGAATTGAAAACCTTACAAAACCACTTTCCTCCTCCCCACTCCCTGACTTTCTCAATCCAATACATTCTCTCAAAAAACACCAACTGCCCAGCCCGGCACGACACTTTAGTATACTCAAACTGCAGTTCATGAAGAGGAAAGGAGTCCTTCTTGTTCCATAGGCTTCTCTTGGAAACACACTGAAACCTCGGATGCTTCCTTGTCACTTCGGCACCGCCCGGAAAAAAAAAGTCCTTTTGCCACTTGTGACATGTTCCTTCCATGCCCAGTGCTCTCACCACTGAGGCATGGCCAGAGCTGCTTTTAGGGTGGTCTTTCAAGGATGCCTTGTCTCACTCCAAAAAGGCACAGTCTCTGCTTTTGGGACATCTGTCCCCCCCATATTTTTCCAACCCCCTGGGGCCGGGGGGTCCTCACGAATGAACCCTCCTGGTTTTGAGGCACTGCCTCCCCCTAAATGCAGTCTGTGTCACAGGAACAACTGAGTCCATGGCTACAAGAAAAAGTCCAGCCAAAAGGCCACTCCAAATCATCTCTCCCCATCCAATCATCTCCACATTCTTCGGGCCAGGTCCTTGTCTTATCTCATCTCCTATCTCCCTTCTTATTCAGCTTCGAGGAGGATTAGCATTTTTGCAAGGCCCCAATCATGCAAGGAAGGGTTAAAAGTTTTCAGTCTCTGTCGGTCCCGGAGCGACTCCCACGCACGCTGCCCACACGCTGCCGCTCCGGCCGGGCAGTCTTCCTCCCCCCTTCTCCTCCTGGCTGGCTGCTCTCCTGGGGGGGGGGGGGGGGGGCTGCCCGATGTCTCGATGTCTCTTGGGGCTCCTCCACCCTTCCATCCTTGAAAGCCCCTCAACCCCCACCTCTGTCCAGGCCCCGGGCCTACCGCATGGCCGCCCCTCCCCCGCCCAGCAGCAGCGGGCTGGGCGGGGGGAGAGATCTGACTTCCTCGCCGCGATGTCCAAAAAGAGGGAGTGCCAAGGGCAGTGCCCTGCTTTTAACCCCTGTGTATTCTCGGAGGTGTGTCCAAACCCCACTGGCTACACCGGGTGCCAGTCTCAAACCCAAAACCTTCATTGGTTTGACCACAGCTTCCCAGAATTCCCACTCCTTCCTGGTCAAACCACCACACCTTCACAAGAAGAAATGCAGTTTAGCCAGTAAAAATTCATACTCTGTCTTCTTTCCAATGTCAATAACCAAACAACTTCTGCAAGAAGGCTGAGCACAAGTGATTTTAACCAACATCAACTCCCTTGACAACTTTTTTCTCTATGATGGGAAGAAACAGATGAACTCAGGCAAGAGTCTAAAACTTCAAATCACCCTTTGTCCTGTATCCAGAGAGATCTTAAAACCCCAAACAAACAAACAAAAACCAAAACAAAAACAACAACCAAACAAAAAAGCAAACAAAGAAAAGAAAAAGAAAAAAATGAGAGTAACAGGAATTTAATGTTGTTCAGTGGTACTAATCATCAGGCTAGGAAGTCCCCTCCACAGCCTGAAATCTGAGAACAAGGAGAGGGTCCAAAAGTTTCCCAGCTACTCTTACCAGTTACTCTTGAAATCACTCAGGTTTTGTACCAGAAACAGGCCTAGGGAGTACCTTATCAAAAAGGGAGAGTCAATGGGAATTTTGTCTCTGGAAGATCATCTTCTCATTTGGGCAGGATTTTTATGTTTCACTAAGTTGAAGTATGACATGCAAATACTGGCCAGAGTCCCTCCTGCACTATCTAGGTTTCTGAGGAGCACACTCTTCCCCATGGGCCTGCTCCTGTTTGCCTTGTTAGTCTCCCTGGGCAAACAGCCCAGACAGATTTATGTTTCATTCCTTGTGTTTAAGACAGTAAGTCTGAAGTGGACATTTCATACCACTTTATTTATAAATGCTATATCTTTATTAAGTTACAGCAGTTCATGTTTATCATGAACATCAGTAAGAGCCAGAAAACTTAAATCATGTGTCCAGATGCAGTCATATGAAGGATCAGATTTGAAGTTATCTTCATTGGCACTGCTTCCATTTGTCACAGAGCCAGGTCTCTCTTGCCCTTCCTATTTCTCACTGAGCCAAGAGAAGCATAATCAGCCCTCAGCTGTGAGCTACCCTGACTGCATACACCCCACACCTTTTGACTTGCATTAGGGGGCTCTTCAAAAGGACTGACACAAAATGGCAAAGTATTTCTATCTGGCCATTGGTGCACAGCAGAAAGACAGCCTGTGCACATCACTGCTCCCTCTGCTTTGGCTGCAGTTCAGAGCTTCAGCTGGAGTCCTGTGAAATGGACACTTCAGGCTGTGATATGGCTCTCACAACATATGAATAACACATGGCCTCCCAATTGTCAGGGGTTTAGTGCACTGTTAAGGGCATCTCTTGAAGAAAACTTAGGAGAAACAGGCTGGAAGAGTAAAAATGGATCTGGGGCATTCCTTGGGTATGGGTAAAGCATCTCTGACCTTAGCAGGGCTCAAGAGGAACTCAGACATATGGAGCATCTAAACAGATGTGTGTCCTGGTAATGGACAATATGGAAGAGCAGCTTTGGACACTACAAAATGCACTCTTCTCCACAGTCTAAATTATGATAAAATGAAGATCCAAAAGTATGAATGCATTAAATATAAAAAGGACTGGTATATAAATCTTTGTTTTAAAATGAACTCTGTGACAACATATTTAATGAACATTTATTTTGTAAACAACTGGAGTTATATTACCAATTACACTACAAAAGAGGAAAAACATAATGGAGCAAATAAACACTAGATTTGCTCAAAGTCTAGAAGGGTCTTATTTCTGACTGCTAACAGTAAGAGATGCTAATATAAAAAGTATAAAAAACAAGGTAACTCATTCTTCACAAATACACTAGGTCTGAATTACATTGACCAACATCAGGAGTAACTTTCAAGATATTAAGGCATAAAATACATTTTAATTTATGTCTGAAATTAATTACTGGAAAAGCAATAGAATCCCTCAAAGTATTACATTATTATAACAAACATGTCTTGAATCATGCTATCAAATTAAGTAATGGGCACAGGATTAGAGTTATCTTTAAAATGTTTTTTGATAACATCTATTCAGATTCAGTGGGATTTCTGGTTTTATAAAGAAATCTTCTGCTTAAAGCTTACAGGTCCACAGGCATTCCCTCTGTAGCTATCCAGGCTGTTGCTATTACAACCATCCTAGAAGATGCCAATTTAAACTTTTGTTCATGGCTATATAGCTAAAATATAGCTCAGCTCTTTGCACAGAAATATGCAGCGATTATAATGAAGTAAAATTCATCCTGCAATCCTCCACCTACAGTCCCTGTATTTAACTGGCCAGGGAGATATAAAAATAGAATATCAGGTACAGAGACATGTAGAAAAAGACACTTATTTCTTATAAGGTGCTGTGATGCCCTTCACCACCCCAGCCCTGACACACATCTCACTGCCTATCTGGTAATTTCTACTCCTGAATACATTTTGGAGATCATTTTGACTCTACATGACAAGACAGATATTTGGCTCTTTCCCTTTAGACATATGCCCTTAAGAATCATTCTGAAACAACAGTAAGGTCCAACAACTTAGGACATAAACAAATCATGTCTAAATGGACACTGACAAGCCAAAATGCCCAAGGTTGCTTCTTCTAGTCCAACAGAAGTCTGTCTTTAAAAGTAAAAAATGAAATCAAGTAATCTCTTTGTGATATTTTCAAAATAAATGCTACACATTCTTCAGAAGGCAAGTGATATAACCTTGAAATTGTCCTTAGGAGAAAGAAAATTGTTTGAATTTCTGTCCAAGTCAAGTGGGCAAAACAAAAAACAGGCAGGACAACTATTATATTTTTAAATCATCACTAGTTTTATCACAGTGTTTTGAGGACTGTCATTTTCAAACTATGACTTCAGGCAAGTGACATGTTCTGAGATCTCACCAGCTCTCCCAGTGCTGAGACTGGTGAGCACTTGAACAACAGCTCACCAGGAAAGACAGAGAAGGTGATGCTGGCAAGTGACAGCACATCTACCCCATGCCTTGAGTCAGCTCCATGCAGCTGCCAAGCAGAGCCTCTCTTAAGACAAAGTGTCAGCACACCAGTGAGTTCATGTACTGGGGAGCTACTGGGCATGATTTGAATTTGGTGTCATTTCATCCATTCAATGGGACAGAGAGCCCAGACTTCTAATTTGTTAGAGAAATTAGGCATTGACCTTGTTAATTGTTAAAATTGCAGGCTGAAACAGGCAATCTGCACTTTGTCTCACCTCTTGCTGCTCCTTTATTTCAGTCCAGGGTTTCCTACATCTGGAGCAGGGCAAGTCTTCCCTCCATGGCTGACAGATGCTGCCCTTACATAGACCATGCCCACTAGGACACTTGGGTTCCAGCATTAACTCTGGCTTCTCATAACTGGATCTGAATCTTTATTTTGGGGATTCACATTTATCACTCTCAGGCCTATTTAACTTAAATTTTATATAGAATAGGATCACTTTGTAGTTGTACAGTGCTTTGCCTAAGGTTCTCCAGACAATTTAATCTTTCCAAATGTCACTTGAATCTACAAAGATCTCCACTAAATGAATATGCCTCCAGGCAGAATGAAATCTTGCTGAGTATGGTGACAAGTTATAGAAGAGTTAAAGTAATGAACAGCTACAGCACCTTACTTTTGTCAGAAGGAATGGATACATTAAAAAGGTTTCCTTCTACTTGGGAAATTTCCATGTATTTGAAAAGCATGTCAAACTACAGCAAACAAGTTAAATGCTGCTGTATCTTGTAATTAAAGGAAAATTATTACTCTCTGTAGCTAAGTGCAAAAGTCATTAAAAATAGGCCTCATACATAAATAAAAAGAAAAGTAAAGAGAGGAACATTTTCAAGACTGACTATAGCACCTGCCTTTGGTCATCCATCAGTGATGCTTAAGCCCCCACAAAGTAAAGATATCTAGATATTCCCACTGCCAGAGTTAACTCGTGTGAGTTAGACATTTGTATTACTTCTTGAGACAGAGGCTTCAGAATCTGTTACCTCACAAGATGCTGAGATTCATGTTAGTGACAATTATAGTTACTATTACTGTCCAAAGCTTATGAAGCCTAGATCTCAAGGATCCAAACAGGAAGCCAAGAAAAATCAGAGAGGGCTGGGACTCTATGCCTGAGTGATCCACCCAGAGATATAAACTACGGCAAGGATGGGGAACCAATGGGGCTGATATTGTTCAGGTTATTTCTTCCAGTCTGTCACTCTTCTTTTTCTCCATTATTTCTGTCAATGCTACAATACACTCCTGTGTAGCCCTCCAAATAGTTTTGAAGGCCATGTATCCCCTCAGCAGAGCAAGAATGAGACTCAAGAAAACACTGAAATCTACAGAAACCAAGGAATAAACACGTACAGGTTTCTGTGAGTTCTGGATCAAACCCTGAGCGAGTAGTGACATAACAAGCAGCAGGACCTTGACTTGTCCTCTGACAGCAGAAATACAGAGTTCTACCATCCCAGCCCATCTACTCTAGTAGAAATATACAAAATGAACATTCAAACCATAATTATTTTAAAGTTGTGGTAGCAGCACTTGTTTGCCAGAGATGATACATCTGACTGCACAATTATTCATCTCTATATATTTAATTCCAAGGAATGTAAGGAAAGATACGTACTGCTCAACACACATTTAGACTATTGCAAAGCACACAACCAACATATCATCTAAATGAGGATGTTGCTTCTTTCTAGCAAGTGCAATTCCCCACACAAGGAAGTATATTTTTGATGGTCCTAAATCAAGCTTCCAGTAGGGAAGATTTTAAAATATTCTTGTATTGTAACGAAATGTTCCCAATGGTGTTGTAATGGAAGAAAGAAAGAGAAAAAAAACCATCTCCTGGCAGGAAATTAATTATTGAGCATTCCCCTGCTTGACAATGCGCTCCTACATTCTGTGAAGGCTTTCCATTTTTCTCTCTCAGTATGTGGAGAAATTCACTATGGAGAATATACAATCAGAACAAAGAGCACGAGGGTATCAGTTTATTAAACGCATTTAGAAGCTAAACACACTGAGAGGGAGGAACTTGGTTTGTGCATCACCACACCTAGTGTTTATTCCTTCTTTATATTCCTCTCTCCTCTTCTCCATTAGATTGTCACTTCTGCTTCTGTTCTCTGAAATCATCTCTGCTGAGAATGGAAGAATTGTGCCTGGCTTTTAGCATCACTTAGCTGACACAGTTTTGAAATGTCACTTCCTACTTTTAAAAAATCAAATGGAAAATCTCTTGATGGAAAAGGAAAATAGAAGCCCATCATTACATACCTAAATATCAAGATGTAATTCCATTTTTAAACTCTTTTTTTTCCACCCCCAAGTCCTGCCCATTTAGTAAATTTTGCCCCTTGCTGTCAGTTTTAGTTTCCCTGTGAAAGAGCTGAAAAATCCACAGCGGCCATAATTTCACACATGACAGAACATATAGCTCCTGAAGCTACTTCTGCAGCCAGCACATGCACCTACAACATCTCAGTTTGGTGGGATCATACCACTGCAAAAGCATCTTCATGAGAGCAGACGCTTCCCAGTAACTGGCATCTTGGATTGTTCCTGGGTGTGGAACAACCAAACTAGAGGGAAGATGCAACAGACTGAAACAACATATGCTGTCTTCAAATAGAATTCATGTCAGCAGTGCTCAATAGCTCAGCTAAGACATAATGAAGAAATTTGCAAGAGAAATAAACAATTTTCACTTTTTAAATCAGAGCCAGAAAGGGTGTGGAGAACTACTACAGCAGATGTCTGTGTGATTCCTGCAGAAACCTTAATATCAGCTAGGCTGCCTGAGACCCTTTGAGCCATCAGCTCTTGGGCTCTTGCAGCACTTCCAAGTTGGGCAGGATGGCTCAGACACAGCGTGGCTGCACTGCCTCTGCCTGCCTTGCACACCTCACACCTCTCTGTGCATCAGCCCAGAAACCTCCACCCTGCATCACACATGCCAGTGTTTGCACGTGTTCGTCATATCTGCAAATATTGAGCTGCTGCCTCCCATCCCCTCCTTACTCCTTCTTGGGTCTGAATAAACATGATGGGTCCCCCAGAGACCAGGAGGGACCTCCACATATGCAAAATGTCCCAGTGAATGGGAGCATTCTGGAATCAGACAAACCATCCCCTTGACACTCTAAGCAGAGCTGGAGTTACAAGAGAGTGCTGCAGGAGCTGGAGATGCAGCAGCAGATGGGGATCTCCACTGCACAGGTCCTTCATGGGGCTCTGGGCAGCAGGGCCTGGGGGGTCTGATGGTGCTGATGGAAATGCTCTGTTGTCCTCACCTAGTTTTTCATCCCAAACTTTTGACTTTCTAGCACATCAAAGCTGTTATTGATTCTACAACTGATAGACAATGATACTAGCACTTATTCAGATGGCATTGTTTTGAGAGGGGAGAGTGATTTTTGAATTATGAAGCAGAAGAAAGTTTAATTACCACATATGAGCATAGAGCATATGCTGCTATTTTACAAGAAACTGTTCTGAAGAGAAGCACCATGCTCTGCCACCAAGCTCCCAAGCGACAAAAATCACACTCTCACGAGTATCAGACTCGCCATCTGTAAAATGTTTTTCATCTCTAGAAGATAATGTGAGAACTATGTGTTACAAATCATATCTTTTTTGACAGCTATTATCACTTGCTTTGGAGCAGCACCTTAGAACAAATGCTTTTTCTGCCCTATAAGAGCTCACATGAGGCATGAAACTTCTTAAAAACCTATTTAGCAGTGCAAGCAAGGTGATAATCCATACATGTTTCAAAATTTCTCTTGGATGATAGGAAGAGAACAGGAGGTTTTTTTTCATGAACATAATGTCATTCAAAGGAATTTGCTCTGTAGGATGACATTCTCCTACACAACTACAGGAATTTTAGATGGGGCTGTGGGCATTTGTACTGTGTGCATCTGCATTTTAAATTCCAGAAAGAGAAATTAACTATTCTCTCACAAATGGGAGGCAAAGCCAAAAACATACTACTCTTTCTAGGAACAGATTACTTTTGTATTCCTTCTCAAAAATGCCCATGAATTAAGGATTAAACTTGGCTTAATGACTACAGTTTTGAGCAGCAAGAGATCAGAGGCAGGCCAGCCATGTTAACATAATGAATAGAAAGAGACTGAGAGAGAAGCCAGGAACATTGAGCTACAATGTAATGAGAGACTCTCAAAACCCAAGGGGAATGCAACCTGGAATCAACAGCCCTGACTGTGCTCAAAATCTGAATTTCAGAGCGCAGGATGATGCAGGTCAAAATGATGTGGAGTGACCCCAGCAGTAGCAAACTGCATTAATATACCAGAGCTGAAAGAACAGCTAATTTGACTCTCTTTTCTGATAAATTATAACATCTTCTATAATCAATCCAAACCAAAACTAATTTCCAGCAAGTCTACTGCTCTGCCAGTAGACAGTGCCTTAATATAATTATGCACAGACAGGAAGAGATAATGACCTCTGATTCAAGTCTATTATTTTTATGGAACATGAAGATACATCACAGTATTATGTGAGCTATTGATTAAGATCAGTATGTTACACTGAACAAGTTGTTCTCCCATAAACCACTGCTGTTTTTTTCCTCTTCCATCGAGTCTTGCTGTCCTTTCCAGTCACGAGGAGTTACCTGGTGAGGGGCAAATATAACTTGGGAGGAACTACTACTACGGCGACATTGACACCAATCTACATTCAGAGTCAGGTATTTGCATCCCTTCCGCCGGCAGAGCCTGTAGCAGAACAGGAGAGCATCTCGCAGATGATTTATCCAAAAGCTCTGTCCATGTTTATTCAACAGTAGCATATTAGAAGATACATTGAGTCCTCTGATAGCGGCTTCGCTTCCAATCGCGGCCCCGAGCCGTGCCCTGACTGCGGCCGGGTGACCCCAGGTGTCGCAGGGGAGCGGCGGGCGGGCTGTGCCTGTACCCGGGGCGCCCCGGCCGGGCCCCGCGGGGACCCCACGGCCCGGTGAGCCCCGGAGCCCCCAGATCTCCCCCGAGCCCAGCCTGAGCCCGCACCCCCGCCCCGACGGCCCTTGGGGGAGGCTGTGGGTGGCAGCAGCGCCCGGGAGACACGACAGTGCCGCCCCCGCAGCATCCCCGGCACCGGAGCCCCCGCGCCCCGTCCCTGCCCCGGCGCCGCTCCCCGTCCCAGCGCCGGGATCTCCGCGGCTGGACGGGCAGGAGCCGCGTTCGGGGGAAACTTTGGCCCCGCCGCCCGCCCTCCTCCCCCGGCCCGGCACCCTCGCCCGCACCGCCCCCGCTCCGCGGAGCTGCGGGAGCCCGCGCCGGCGGCCCGGGGGCGGCGTGAGGAGAGGAAGGAGCGGCGGGGGCGCAGCCGGGGCCGGAGCGGGCGGGCGGGGGCGGAGGGAGGGGTTTCTGCGGGGGTGTTGGTTTACCTTGGAGGTTCTGCACTCGGATGTCGCTGATGTGCCCGATGAGCTCCTCGCGCTGGAACCAGTCCCACTCCTGCCCGGCCATAGGGGCGCGGGGCCGGGGCCAGGGGGGCGGCGGGAGCCGGCGGCACCGCCACCGCCGTCTTCACCGGCACCGACGGCGGGCGCGGAGCGGAGCGGAGCGGGCGGGGGGGCGGCCCCTCTCCGCGCCGGCTGCGCCCCGCCCCGCGTCCCTCCCTCATCCCTCCTCCTTCCTCCGCTGCCACCGCCTCCCTCCCTCTGCCCGCCCGGCCGGGGGTGGCGGGGCCGAGCGGGCGGGGGTCCGGCCGAGCCCGTGCCATGGGCAGCGACGTGCCCGCCGCCCCTTCCTGCCCTCAGCCGCCCTTTCCTGCCTTCCCTGCCCTCAGCCGCCCCTTCTTGCCCTCCCTGCCCTGCCTGCTCTCAGCCGCCCCTTCCTCTCCTTCCTGCCCTCCCTGCCCTCAGCCGCCCCTTCCCGCCCTCAGCCCGGCCCGGCCTGGCCCCGCTCCTGCCGCCCCCTCGGGCGCAGGCCGGGACCCCCGCCCGTCCCGCCGCAGCCTGCCCCATATAAACGCGTTTATTGCCGAGACAAGGGGGCCGCCGGCAACGCCGAGCCCTCTTGCCGTATCTGGGGACAGAAGGAGCGCTGTCCCCAAAATAAGTGTCATGCACCCACGGCAGCAGTGGAAGAACAAAAGTATGAGCAGCAGAGGGGTTTTACTCGAGGGCATGAAATCAGCGCCACTACACATTAAAAACACAGTTGCATTCGGATTTAGCTTGCTCTTGGTAGTCTGTTCAGGCTCTCAAATTTCCTTTGAGGTGAATTCTCACATTGACTGCCTTCACGTACACCGTTTTTCATCCACCTAGGACAGTAATTGTTACCAAGGCCCTTCGGTGTCACTGAGATTTGTTCTCTACAAACCTGATGAACAGCTTGAGCATTTCATTTGCATACAAAGCATTTCATTGCAATATACCACTATTTGTACCTTCGTGCAGGTAAACAGCAAATTTTGGCATGATCCAGTCAGACCAGTATAGCATCAAGAGTTAGACTAGCAAAACGTGTAAGCGAAATCTACAAAGTTAAATATAAACAAACGGGGATCTAGAAATTGTGGTTCTTTCAAGTCTGAAGTGTTTATGTGATCCCAAGCAAACACTCCACACAACCAGTTGTTTCACCCAGCTCAGGAATGCATCGCTCTTCCCACAGCCTGCTCTGGTGATTTTGCCATTACGGCTCAAAATCAGATGGAGATGGTGAGAAAGCAAAGTCATCCCTTAAGCATCTCCTAAGGATTCGTCACCACTGGAACATGCAGCAGTCAGCTCTCCCAAAATGCAGTCTCCAAGAGTCTGAGGCAGTCTTCAGCTGTTTACATATCAAGACTGGAAAGTTTTGCACAGATATAAGGACACATGAATGCCATGACAAAGAGTTTATAAACCTGAATGTAAGGAGCAAAAAAACAGCTTGTGGAAAAGAAAAAGTGTCTGAACTCAAATAGATTTGCTCAAATCACAATACCAGGCTTTGCCTTCATTTTACACTGGGAGGACCTGTTTTTTTTCCAGGCATTATCCAAGTGGGCTGAATGCATCAGTACCACATTTAGAGGTGGAGCCGGAAACTGAGCAAGTGTGGCTGTGGGAAAAACAGGTGAATGACTTCACAGCATCAGTGGAAATACTGTCTGCCAGAGGTGCCTGGAGATCCCTCACCCACACTGCAGCTCAAAGCAGGATTACTCCCAGAGCCAGATGGGGACAGCTGAGGCTTTGTCCCATTGTGCGTGAGCATACTCCTGGAGCTGGGGTGCCATGAGCTCTCTAAATAGTGCTTTCCATTCTGCACTGGCCTGCTTGTGAGACCTCTGAGTGGCCATTTGCTATGGTCAGCACACCACAAATTAATGAGGAGAAGGAAACCAACCTGCAGCCTTCCGCTGCAGAATCATAGACTCACAGATCTGGAATTGTTTGGGATGGAAAAGACCTTTAACATCATCAAGCTCAGCTGTGAAACTAATACTGTCAGGCCACCACTAAGACATGTCCCTGAGTGGCACACCTACAAGTCTGTTAAATACCTCCAAGGATGGAGATCCCACCATTTCCCTGGGCAACCTTTTCCAATGCTTGACAACTCGTACAGTGAAAAACTTTTTCCTAATATCCAATCTAAACCTCCCCTGGCACAACCTGGGACTATTTCCTCTTGTGCTGTCACCTGTTACTTGTGAGAAGAGAATAACCCACCCCTGGCTTTCAGGTGGTTGTGGAGAGCAATAAGATCCTTCCTGAGCCTCCTTTTCTCCAGGCTAACCCTACCAGCTCTCTCAGCAGCTCCTCCGAAGCACAAGACCTGTGCTTCAGACCTGTCACCACCTTCTTTGCCCGTCTCTGGAAGTGCTCCAGCTCCACAATCACCTCACTGTCTTCCTTGCAATGAAGTCCCCAAACTGAAAAGGATTCAAGGTGCAGCTGCTCCAGTGCCAGGTACAGGAGGACAGTCACTGCCCTGCTTCTGCTGGCCACACTCTTTCTGCTGTAACTCCTCTCTGCCTGCCCCGGCTGACCTGTGATGTTACAGCTGTGATTCACTGTTCTTGCAGATGTCCCTAGAGCTAATTACTGCCTTCACCCTCCTCCTTGTCCTCCTGCAAGAGCTGCCCACCTCCACTCTCACGGTGTTTGAGGGTGCAGCCACGTCACTGACATCTCCAGGCCTGCCAGGTGGCTGCACTTGACCTGCTCAGTCTGGGTCTCAGAGTCAGGCTGGGTTTAAGATGTAAATGATTAACACTGTGAACACAGGGAAGTTAAAACTTCCGCTTAGAGAGAGGAGAAAGTCATTAGACCATGCTTAGCTGGGAAAACACCTGCTCTGTGTTGCCCTGTGCAGTAGCAGAGGTTGGTGTGGTCAGGCAGCAGCACAGGCTGGGACTGCCAGCTCCTCCTGTGCCAGTGGAGGCAAAGCCATCACACAGCAGCCTGCCCTGCCCCTGCCAGCGTCAGGCAGCACTTCAGCCTGGGCTTCAGCCCGTCTGCCAAGTCTGATCACTCCACTTTCAGCCCAGCACATCAATACAAGCTGCATCAACCTCATGGTACAAGAACACCATGGACCATGAGGTGCTGTGGAGGAAAAGCCTGATCCAGTTTCACTTAACAGGTGGGCAGGGAAGGCAGCAGCCATGTCACCTACATACCAGATATGTGTTTATCCATACCAGACTTTCAGATGGCTCTCCAGCACCTTTCCCAAATCAGCTTTGTGGTTAGCACAAGCCCTCGTATGTAGAACCTCCTTTGAGATAATTATAAAAAACATTGCCATATATGCAGAGCCAAGTGCTCCAAAGTAGAAAGGTAAGCCTCTAAAGTTGTAATAACATTTAAAAATTGTAAGATCAACAGGGCATTGTGTATAAACTTTTTTTTTTAAAGTTTTTAAGTTCTTCCCTGCAACTTGGGGTCTGTGAACCAGCTCAGCAAGAAATATGAAATCTGAAATTCTCACATAAAGCTAGAACACCAAATCTTATGTTAATTGTTGTAAACTCTGTAAAGGCTTGTGAAAATTATCTGTGAAAATCCTATATGCCTTCTAAGAAGTAACTGATTGTATGCAGTGAGGAGTAGAGAACTTCTCTTAAACAAAAAGTGATTTTAGATTTTATTAACAAAGTCCACTTGCCTTTTGATGTTAAAGGACTATTCTATAACTGAAAAAGCAGGTTAGATTTAATTAAGTCCCTTGGCTCAGACTTGTTACTTAGGGCAATGCTGTAAACACTTGGCAGAGGCTCTGAACTATAGTAGCTGGTTTCTTAAACAAAGTGTTTTGTCACATATGAGAAGGCAGAGAGTCTGATATGAAGTTCATGGGGAACCTACCACTCTTCTGCATTGCCTTTATCTTTTTTTTAGTGTATGCAGAATAAGGATGTTAAAAAGCTTTTAGTTTCCTATCCTTTGCCTATCTTACCAGTGAGTGATTTAATGAGTTGAATTCTCAGTTTGAGAAGAAAGTTTACCCTTGAAGGTTGTGTAATAGTAGGGACAAAGCCATCAAATTCTACAGCCCAGCTTTGTGTCTGTCCAGATGGAGAATCCTTGTGATTCCTGATAAAGTGGCAAGGGAAGCTATCTGACACAAAGGAAGCAATTTCTGAAATTAAGGAAAATATTTCTGCCATTGTAGCTAATTTGTTTAGCCTTAATAAACAGAGTTCTACATATGAACAGTCATTCTAGGAATGGATGTTTTCCTGCTTTTGTTTAAAATAGTTCCAGACCAATGGTGACCAGAAAAAGGTGTTGTCCATCTTGAAATAGGTGAAAATATCTTGCATTTCAACCCAGACCTCAGAGAAGTGTAACTTCCTATCCAGCCATGCCTCAGCCATCCATGTCTGCTCAGACCACAGAGCTACAAAACCAACTTTCCACAGATCCTTTCTAGACTTCCCTCTGTCTACATTCCCAAAACATCCTTGTTGAGTGCCATGATCTGCAAGATGTTTCTCTGCCCATGACAAATTGTTTTGGGAAGGGTGGTTGGCATTTGTGTCCTGCTCCTGCACTACTGGCATTGTCCTTGAGTCCTTGCCTGTACTTCTGCCTTGTTAAAGGGGCAGCAGAGTGTGTGAGGATATCACTCAACTTTTAACTCTTTTTCTGTAGGCTTACTGAAGCAAGAAGACTGAAAATGGATGCTGTCTTACCCTATTGCTGAATGAGAAAAAAGGAGGAAATTTAAAGTGTGTAACACAGGAAACTAATCCACATTCTTATTTAACTCTTGTATTTTACAGATACATTGCAACCTGACTTGAATGGTCACTACATTTTAAGGCAATAATCATGCCCCTGTAGGTCTCATCAAGATTTTATTTTCCTTCCTTAGCCCATATCTGAAATACCAAGCAGGGCCAGCGCAGAGAAAAGAGTCATTAGCTCTCCCAGATGAATAGGTAAGCAAAGATTTATTTCCTATTATCCTGTCTGACAGCAGCCACCCCATAGTCTGGCTCTGCTGCCCACACACATGTAAACAATGGGAGGGGTACCATGTAAAACAGACTTTCAAAGCAAAACACAAAAAAAGGAGAAGAAAAGACAGTGTAATTCAACCAAGTCAAGAGGAGACACTGAAATAATATAAATGAATAAAATGAATACCAGCTAAGAAAGAGGAGTGTTGTGCCCCACTAGACCCATCTTCCTCTTAGTCCCTTTCAGATGGAGAGGTGATGACACTTGGCCCTGCCTCAGTGTACCACCACTACAAACTCTGGAGGTTGAGCAGCCTCCCTCTGCTGTGTCTCCTCCTTCCCTGACCCCCAGAAGTCCACCATGTAGGCCACCCTGATGAGCCACAGTGATTCACAACAACTGGTGCCACATTCTGGCAATAAACAGACTATGGAAATTGCTTGAAGGTCTTCATGTGCTCTGCATGAGTTTCATCACACAGTCCATGAATAATGCCAGGAATTACAGTGGCTTCTGACTTGGAAGGTGAATTTGTTTTGTTTGCTTGCTACCAAGGTAAATCTTGTTTGGACCGACTTAGTAACAAAATAATTTGGTTATTTCCAAGTCTGGGTCTTTTGGAGTGGTGGGGAGGGATGACAGGGACAGCTTTCATGTGCTGGAGCTGTAGAGGTGAGTTCCTTCTGATTCTTCATCAGGACAGCTGGTGTGGTGGGAGCAGGGTGTGTGGGTCACTCTCAGTCAGGGTTGTGTGGGTCACTCTCAGTCCTCCCTCTTTTGGTTTTTCATTTTCTTTGGTAAATGTGGTTTATTTTAAGGTGTGACATATTCAGAACATATGTGCTGTACTTGACAGAGGCAGTGGGAAAGGCTGTTCTCTGGTCTTCAGGCTGGTTTTCCTACATTCAGTTTGGTTTTCTGCTGTTCTTCCATGCAGATGAAAGTTGGAAGAAAAGGAGAGTAGTTATGTAAAACTCATTTGAATATTATGTACTTGTGGAGCTGATTTCTTTTCTGTTGCCATGAGCCTTTCATTCAAAATCTCCCCTTACTAGGACAAAACCCATCCTTGATTCAGGGAGGAATTGACACAGAAGAAGTTCTATCTAGGTTTTGGAAACTTGTTTGTTATTTTTCCCATTTTATTCTGCCTCTATTTTCCTTCTGTTTCCGATGGATGCGGGATGCGCTTGTCTCATCCATGTGACAGTATTGTGTAATTCTGCCCCTTTGAGCCTGACTTGCTCTTACTCATCTGTGACCAGCTGAATTCAGGACCTTCAGATTCCCTTCTGTGTGCTCCAGCACACCATGAATGTTTGTTTCCCCAGTAGATGCTGAACAAAGGTTGCAATGTTTACCAGTAAAGGGATCGTTTGTCCAGCTCTAGAGGTTGTGTACCACCCTAAAGGCAGGAAAAGATGCTTTCACCTTGACAGCATCTGAGCATCTCCTAGGAGCTTCCATCTCTTCAGAATTCACTCCTCTAACATGATTTTTATGGTTTCATTCTGTCTGGTCTCCATGCAAAGGTAGAGAGGCCAGCCTGGTGCAAGCAGTGCCTTAAACAATAAGGAAATGCAGGGGCCAATTCTGTGTCAGGGCTTCCTGCACGGAGGGAGAGAGGGACAGCAAGCAGAGAATTGGTGTGGGGATGTGTCTGCAGATGGGGTGGTGGCAGAAGGGTCCTGCAGAGCAGTGTGAGCTGGTGAAGCTGTGCAGGAAGAAGCAATCCAGCCGGATGCTGCTCAGGGGTGGCCATCCCTGCACAATGTTCAGCTGCAGGTCACCCTGGCTGGCCTGGTTACCTTCTTCTGCTGAATTACCTTGGTTAGATAAAATTGTGGTTCATTCATTTTAGATCCCAGAGATACAAGTCAAGGCCTCTGCAATCGTACTTTCTGGCAAAGACTATTTCTGGACATAACTACAAATATTTAATGTGGGGTAAATTATAAATCAGCCTTCTCCAACACCAACTGAAAATGAATGCTTCAAGTGAAAATGGAGATTGCCTGGTCTGCTTTTTACCCCATCAATATTAGCATTGGAAGCATGGCATCAGGTAATTATTAGTGTTCAAGCACTGCAGTTGCTGTATAAACAATGCTAACATTGCTGACTTTTATACACTGCTTTCCATCTGCAGATTTCAAATCTCTTGTATATTACAATTTTCTGTAATTGCCTGGCATAACCTGTCTGAAACAAAATCTACAAGCCCTGAAATAATATTTGATATTACAGAAAACAACCAGTATATTTTTGCAATAAAATGTTTGTGGGGGAATGAATTATGTGTGATCTATTCTGCGTACTTCACCATAGTAACAAAATGAATTGGTTTCTTAGAAGCCAGCAGGCAAGAAGGCTTCTTTTGAACTGCCTGACCTCTTTCACAGCACTGGAGATGTCAAATATTCTTCAAATGCAACATTCAGCTAAACTGCCTGTCAATGCAGCACCCTTCTGAAGCAATTCAACCTTTCCCTATTTGTTTGTTTCTGTTTGAAGAAGGGGTTTCAATTTTACATCCGATGTAAAGTCAGCTTGATTGTGAAAGAAATGTGAGAAGAGCTTCCTTCACTGACCTTCCCAAACATTATTAGCTTGGAAAGTAACAGAAATATATAAATGCTTCAAGTGGAGGGGCTGTACCCTGTAGCTGATAAATAAACTGATAATTTTTTGAGGTAAGAAATGGATCATTCCGATGCATAACCTGCCAGACAGAGGCTTTTGCAGTATGAGATGCACTCACTAATGATTCCAAGCTCTTTCAGAGCAGGCATTTTCAAACCTTACTTATATTTCACTGAATATTTAATGTTGCAGTTCTGCCAGAAGCCTCTGAAAATAAGGAGAATTAGAACCCATCAGTCATTCCTTAGCAGAAGGAAGTTGATGATTTAGAAAGTTTCTCTTTATCATGTTTCAAAGTGTGACCTTGAGAAGTGCTAGGAATGTCCTTGTGGTGCCTATAGAGGCAGTTTAGAAGTCCTGGTTGGTGGTATTTCACCTGAGCACAGTTAACTGCAAGCATCTGTCAGGGTTTGTCATCCTCTAACCAATATGCCCTTAAAGACTAATCACCTTCCAAGTCATGTTAGAGATCACACAGTGGAGCCTTTACTTAGGCAGGTGTTGATGTCCTTGCTTGGCTGTGGTCAGCAGGGCTGGTTTGGGGAGTAGCACCCAGCCAGGAAGTGTGTCCAGGGAGAGGGGGCTGCCTGGTTCCTTCTGACCTGTTCTTGTCCTCTTTGCCAAATGCATTTTCCAAATCAAGCTCTGGATTTCAAACCCATCCTTTAAACAGAAAAATCTAGAATCTGGAGAGAAAAAAACCAGCAATATCTTGTGGGTATGGAGTACCAAAAAGAACTTTCTGTGCTCAGTTTGTAGGTGTTGGTGTGTGCATGAAGATAGCAATGCAGGATAGAAATGATGGATAGAAATGAGGATAGAAATGATGACTTGCCTGGGGTTCAGTATAGGGGATCTATTAATGTTGCCTTTCCCCATGTCCAACCTCCCTCTGCAACACCCAGTCCCTCCTGTATCACAGAGCTGGGTTGAGGGGATAAAAAGGGATGGATTTGTATGTATTTATGCATTGTTTTCCCTCTTATAGTAACTTCTTTGCAAAAAATGAACAACAGTTAACGAGGAAGGCAAAAGTATGAGCCATCCTCACTTAAGTCAGCTTTGATGGAAATGTTTGTACTTTGCTTCTGAGAGAGGCTTAGAAATAGATCTATTTATGTTGCAGCTCCCTTGACTTGAAGTGGCAGATGATCATAGATACCACAGTACAAAATTCAGCTGGTCTAATTTGAGTAGAAATTTTGGAGATTGAAAATGCCCTTTAATTCTCCCCTTTGAAGAGCCCAGAAAAGGCATTTGGAGCCATCTCCTACCTCTCAAAACCAACACAGTTGCAAGTGATGGGTTTGAATGGAAGTCCCAACAGCAATATTTATCTCCAGTACTGCAGAACTGTTGAGATAAAAATCTGACAAATTTCCCAGTTTTGTTAAGTTCTGGTAAGACTGCCAAAAGGTGCAAAACTTGAAAATCAAAGATTTTCTTTCTCGTGTTTTTATACAAGTCGGTGGCTTATCCCATTTATCCAAAAGAAGAAGAACTAGTATGGAGCTATTATGGGAGCATTTTGAGATTTCAGGATGAGGTAAAATTGTGACCACATGTAGGCATGCTGGAGAGCTCTGCCTTTTGTATTCAGTGGCTTTTTACCAGCGGTAAAAAATCTTACAAAACTTGTTGCATTTTATTGCACAACTAATTTTAAAATATGTCCAGGAACTCTTTCCTATGATCATTGGCGAGAAACATCCCTGAAGTGTTTGATGTAGAGGCAAACTGTTCAGGACTCTTCACATACACAGTTAATTTTCTTCCTAAGAGGAAAACACCAGGCCTTAAGGGGTTTTAAAATGCACTGGGGACAAGAAAGACAAAAACCAATGGCCAGAAGCCGAAGCCAAGATGAATCCAAATGAGGAGAATTTAATAGTGAGTCAGTCATCCAGAGAAATGATGATTTGCCAACTCTTAATTTCTTCAGAGAGAGAGCGTGCCTTTCTAGAAGATGTGCCATACTAACAGTACAGTTTATTCAAAAGTGGGTTAATTGTGTGAAGTATAATGACTTGTAAAATAAAAGCTGTATCAGAGGATCTGCCTAATGGTCCTTTGCCTTTATTTTTGTGAGGTTTATCTTAAAAGAGTATTGCTTTTCATTTTTCCAGCTCTTGCACAGACTAAGTTAAAGTATTTTAATTCCATTCCTCACAGGTTTCTGCCTTGGAAAATGAAGCCATTGAGCAAAGCAAAAGTCATAACAGCAGCTGTGAAGTGATAACAGTTTGCAGTTAGTGCTCAGCCAGTGGGAACTAATTCACTCATTCACAAAGCTACAAAGCTGCCGCCAGACGCATTTTTTGGTCGCTATCACACGGATTGTGATTAGATCCACTGACAAAGGTGAATGGTTTGATAGTCATAATTTAATCCTCTTCTATCAATTCAGCAAGACAGTCACTAAATCACACAGCCCATTTTTGTGAGGTTATCCTGAATTTTTAGTAAATGCCACGACATTTGAAAATACGTGTTGCTAGATAGTTGTTACAGCACAGTTCATGTCCATGTGCATACCTGACCTGAACCACCTCTCTGCCAAAGGTGTGTATAAAATTATCATGTATGTACCTGTATATACAGGTGTATGGAATTAATAAATATGGGGGTAAATAGAAGAGTGTTGTTGGTGGAACATGAGCATGTTTACTCAGCACTGTTTGTGCAAGTCATACACATCTGTGCACAAGAAGCTACTGCCTCCTGCTCCTCTTATGTAACTTCATAAAGACTCATAATACATTGACATGGCATCTGCAAAGAGAGGATCAGAGAGTCAGTGGGTGCCTGTTACCAGGTGATCCTTGTCAAGAGCTCATCTTCCCCATTCAGATATGTTCTGAGAATTAAAACACAAATATTGACACACCTACAGAATGTTATCAGCATCATTCACTCAATTGAGAGCATCTGAATTGGAAAAGTCTGGATATTAGTTTGGCTTTGGCTGTGGCTTAGGGCATATATGATCATATGTAAGTCACCTAATTTCTCTGAATTCATATTATCTTATGTATAGGACTGGATGCTCTTGGTTTACTGTGCCCTCTTTCTCCCAGTTCTTGTGAACTGCTATATTCATGTTTCTTCATGTGGAGGTAGTTTCAGGAAAGCTTTGTGGTTTCATTATTGCCTGTATAAACAGAGAAGCAATGCCTTTATTTTGGCTGATAACAGTGAAGCAACAGTGATCAGTTTTTATTTGTGCATGTTTTAAGGTAGGGTATCAGATATCCCCTTGTTCAGTTCTCTTTTATGTCTTCGAGTATCTCAGTTGGTACTGCATGTGCTTAACCCCTCTGTGATCACTGAATGGTTCCAAAGTTCTTAACCTAAGGCTGTCAGTGCAGGGAAATGGTGTAATCACTCCCGATTATGGAAAGGGTTACAAACCCAGTACCAGAAATTCTCAGATTTCTTCTCACTGCTGTTGCAAAGGATATTTGCTTAAAAGTCCCTTCCCCTGTCAGGAAGAAAATTTTGAGGAGAGATGGTTGTTGGTTTTGATCCAATAATATTAATGAAACCTAAGAAAACATGCTGCAGTTGTATCCTAGAGGTGAAAGGGACAATCAAACAAACAAACAAACAAGCAAAGTAGTGCTTATTGCTCTGAGACATCTCATAATTTCAGAGCTGATTTCAATTATTTTTGAACAGCTGCAGGCACAGGGATGCTCTGCCTTTCCTGAACAGCTGAACGGATGATATATCAGTTAAAAATCAGTTCCCAGCTGATAGGGAAAGGATTGCAATCTGCTTAATAGTGTTGTTGCTGCAGATGAGTAGATGTCATTTCTGAAGGAAGAATATTGGGAATGCTGCTGTTTCCTGAGCCAAAGGAGACAGGGCTGCAGCCACAGGTTCTGTCTGGGAGCCACATGTCGTGTGTGCAGACTTAACCTCACAAGTGCAGCCACTGTCAGCTCTCACCTCATGCATTTCATGCGCTGTAAAAGCCCCAGCTTTATTCCTGCCCTGGTCCTCTTTCTCAGGGAGCTGGAGCAGCAGCACACAATGCACAATATAACACCTCTCCTCCCTGCTTCTTCCCACAGAGCAGCCACTGAGCCCTGCTCAGGAGCCATCAGCACCCAGCTCCAACAATGTAAATTCTATGGGAGCTCATTGTTTTTGTAAAGATCGCATGCAATCTGTTGCCAAGCAGCCTACACAAATATTTAAAGCCTGCCTCTTTCTTCACACAGATTAAAAAAACCAAACCAAACCAAAACAAAAATAACAAGAGCTTTTACTTTGTAAAGGCTGAGGCAGAATTAACCTCTTCCTGCACAAGTACTAGGCACTGGCATGATGAAATTATTGACATGTGCATGCATTCCATGGGGATGGTGCTGGAGAGGACTTGACTTGGAGGCTGGCTTTGTTTTTATATATGTACTGTTATATATTTTACCAGTACAAGATAAGTCTTTCCAATTCCCTCTTGAGAGGTAACATTTTTCTGGCTAACCCTAATATAAATGCCCAATTTCTAAGGATCACCTCCTCATCCCAAATATCTCCATGGTCCAGGCCCACCTAGGAAGAATAGCCACATCTGATCATGTTTTCTCTCTCCCTTCATCCCTGCTGTCATTTACATCTAAACACATGCTCAGCTGCTTTGCTGAAATCATCAGACAGGAACAATGTCCATTCTGTAAAAATGTTATAGGAGTGCCAGCGCTAGATTTCTGTGTAGAACCTTGGAAGGAGACACATACTGAAAAATACCTGTTATTGTTTTTACTCCTATCACAGTTCAGTCTCACCAATATGAGTTACCAGGCTGGGTTTTTCTGTCTCTGGGAACAGAGTGCAGGCACGGAGCTGTCTAGCCAGGCAGGAATTATCACTATCACACTGGAGAGACTTCATGAAAAAACAGACCAAGTACAAACACAAGCAATGGCTGGAATCCCAGCAGCACTTTTCCATAGGAACAGGCCTTCATACAGTATGTACCTTTGTGTGTGCAACTGCAATACTCAGGAGTCATTTCCCAGCCAAATGAAGCCTTTATCAGTGACTCCAGGGCCTGATTGCCAAGGAGACATCTATGATCTGTGAGGAGTCAGGATTATGAAGGCAATTAAGATGCCCCTAAGATCTGCCCCAGAAGTTTCCCATTCATTCATGCCATACATACCTATCCCATAAGAAAAAGACTGTTTTCAGGACATTTTCTCACCACCTCTTTCTTGCATTTGATTTCTGAGGTTCACTTATTATTCTGCTTTTTGAAACCAAAGTTTCACGTTTAGAGTAGAACCACATAAATGTGATCTGAGCTCCCTGAAGTTGTAAAATTTCATGATACATCTCACACAAGATCTGAATCAATTCCTCCAAACTGATTTTATAATTGCCTTAAACACCATTTAGTATGGCCTGACCTATTTTTGCTAGACAAACTTTAAAACTGGTTGGAAAGTATCCCCAATTTAGCAATGACCTTGTTATTTATAACCAGGTCTCGATCCTAGAATATCTATTAATTATAATAATTTCCCTCAAAATGTCATTTCTCCACATGTTCATAAGGACAAAAAATCCTGCAACTTGCCTAAGGTAGAGCTGAAAGACCTTGTTGTGTTTTCTTGTTGTGGCTTTCTATAAAAATGCAAATACCCACAGCTAATCTGCCACGATGGGATTATCAGGGTGGTAACATCAATTATATGCATAACTGTTTTCTGCATCCAGACATTAATGTGTAAAAGCACAAACAACTTTCAAGATTTATCTTACTTTTAAATGTATTTACTGTATTCCTTCTGGGAGAACCATAGACCAGTAGACAAGTTTTTCTTTTGTTGCCAGTTTGCTTCACCTGTGGTTCTCGTGCATTGCCAATGAGATCTGCAGTACACACAAATGAAAAGGATCATTTAAAATTGGGAGCAATTGAAAGTAACCAAGTAAGAGTGACTTAGAATAATTTGGATTGGAAGTGACCTTTAAAGGTCATTTAGTCCCAACTCTCTGCAATGAGCAGGGACAACTTCAACTGGATCAGGTTGCTCAGAGTCCAGTCCAATTTAGCCTTGACTGTTTCCAGGAATGGGGCATCCACCCACCTCTCTGGGCAACCTATGCCAGTGTTTCACCACACTCATTGAAAAAGTTTATTTTTTATAGCTAGTCTAAATCTACCTTCTTTTGGGTTGAAACCATTACTCATTGTTCTCTTGCAACAGGCCCTATTAAAACTGTTGTGCCTCACCATAAAGTTGCTTTCTGGCCTTAAAACCTGCATCCCCTTAAGCAATGCCTTGCCCTGCACTCGGGAATTGCAGAGGAATGAATGCCTGCGTGTCCGGCGGCTCCTGTGCCGTCTGACCGGCACGGCAACCTGAACCGCAGCCGAGCAGCACGTCCGAGTGGCGATGGTTGATACAGAAAGTGTTCTGTACTGCCCTCCGAGGGTCGGGGCTCCGCGGAGCCGCCTGCGGTGCAGGGCTGAGCGCCGGGCGGGCAGAGCTGAGCTCTGGGCAGGGCTGAGCGCCGGACAGAGCTGAGCTCCGGGCACCGCTGAGCTCTGGACACCGCTGAGCTCCGGGCAGTGCTGAGCTCTGGGCACCGCTGAGCTCTGGACACCGCTGAGCTCCGGGCAGTGCTGAGCTCCGGGCGGGCAGGGCTGAGTGCTGGGCACCGCTGAGCTCCGGGCATCGCTGAGCTCTGGGCATCGCTGAGCTCTGGGCATTGCTGAGCTCTGGACACCGCTGAGCTCCGGGCAGTGCTGAGCTCCGGGCAGTGCTGAGCTCCGGGCGGGCAGGGCTGAGTGCTGGGCACCGCTGAGCTCCGGGCATCGCTGAGCTCTGGGCATTGCTGAGCTCCGGGCACCGCTGAGCGCCGGGCAGCGCTGAGCTCTGGGCATTGCTGAGCGCTGGGCACCGCTAAGCGCTGGGCACCGCTAAGCGCTGGGCACCGCTGCCCTCTCCTGGCGCCCGCCCGCATCTCGGGAGCAGCCGGGCAGCTCTGGGATGGGGGAACCGCGACAGCCGCACCGCTGTGCAGAACAGGATGAGGTTTCCTGGATATAACCCAATTTACAGGTCACTCCAAGGGGGTGTGAAAGACTCTGGCAATAACGATGGTTCCAGTGCTTCCCTGCCTTATGGGACCGGTCCCACCCCTGCTCCCTTCCCCGCCTTCTCGCACTCCCCATCGGGACATGCCGGGGTGCCTGCAGCCTGCTGTCCTGCACCGAGGAAGGCAGTAAATGGGAGAGCTTTTCATTAGTTAGAGCCCCGAATGTGGGGATTGTGTAAAGTTTATTCCCATTCCTGTAGTTAACCTGAAACCTCTAACACATGTGCTGCCAGTCTCAGTGGAAAACAAATCAAATGTTGAGTGTTGCAGTGCTCCACAGAGACATCGGGGAGAATTTGTCAGCCCTGGACCCTGGAGATACACAGGGCCTTTTTGTTATTTCAACTTTGAGCAGTCATTTGTGACTGAGTCAAGAGAGCATAAAACTGCCACATTTCGCAGGCACTTCGCCTGTTCACAATGCTGTGAACTCAGAGCAGGCTGCTGCAGATCAGTCCCTGCTGCTCATCCTCTGAAGTGCAGGATTTCCATTTTTATCACACCTTTTTTACCACATCTCTCCCTTTTCTCATCTGTCTCCATTCCTGGGGAACTCCTGAGGGTACGAGAATGCTGCACACTGCACAACACTCATTGACTTTCTCTCCAGCCAAGCCCATGTTTGAGGTTCCTACCCTGGCTGGGGCAACTTTCACTTGCAATACAGGGAATAAAACAAAAAGAGAGAGGAAAGTCCTTCAAGCCTTTCTCTGGAAAGACTTTTTTTCTTTTTTTCCATTCTCAGGAGGATGAGCAGCCAGAGCATTTAAGAAAGATCAGAGGAGAGAGGGGGGGAAATTCCAAATATGGTGCATGGCTCTTGCAAGCACCTCCCAGCCCTAACCTGCTGAGTTGTAAAAGAAATGTTCTCCATCCCCTCTGTTTTTATTTTCCTTCTCAGGGAACTTTGCATAGCTGGAGGAGGAAAAGAAAAATAACTGTCTTAGATATTATTTCAGTACTTTAATTTCTGTTTCAAAGAATCCAATTTATTAGCAGCAGTACCTGAGATTATACTCACCAAACAAATTCTCAAAGGAAGCCTCACCATCTAGGTGTATTTTTCATTATACAATAAACTCTGAACTCCACCAAAGGTGTTTTCTCGTAATGTTAAACTCAGTGCCTGACAATTATTGTCCAGCTCCATTTGGTGCCAGAAGTGCATTCAATGGAGAAGTAATAAATCCTTTCATGCTGTTTAATAAAACGAGAAAATGTGTTGCTCACACTTGGATGCTAGACTTTATTACACAAACACAGCTAAAAAAATAAATGGAGTATTTCCTGTTTAGAAGTGCCTACAAGTCACATGATGTTGATTTTCTCCAGGTGTTGCAACCCTAAATGAAATTTTCACTTAAGTTATTCTTAAAGAAGTGAGCTATTTCAAAATGCAATAATCAACATGTTGTTAAAGGTGCAAAAACCATTGTAAAACCCCCCAAAACATTCAATGTGCTGTAATGAAATTAGATGTGGAACACTGCGGTTGCCAAATTATTCAAAATATTTGTGAGACACTTTGCCACTCAGTTCAGTGCTTTTCTGAGTTTCTACTGAGAGAAAAAAGAAAAGGCAAGGAAAAATCCTATGAGGTCTGATAAACCCTTTCAACTCCTCCTGATTTTGTGTCTTTGTAGGGAGCTGGAGTTATTCTCTGCTCTGATGGCCTGGTCTTGGTTAGAGGTGCCTCTGTCATTTTAAAGTAGATGTCTGATATAAATGAATATCTTCAAGGTGAAAGTGCTAGCTGAAAATCACTCCTTAAGCAGGATTATCTGTTCTTTTCCACGAATTTAAATGAAAGAAAAACTCAGCCACACATTGTCTTTTAATAGATGAATCCTTTGGTTTGGATGTGAACCTCATCCAGTGATGCTTTGAGGAATGTGATGAGTATCTGTCATGCATGCCTTATTCCTCCTCTCTCTTGCCTTCCATTTACAGGCTTGTGTGGGTGAGTCTCTCCCCTTTGGGGACTTTGTGGGGGGCATTTAGAGGTGCTCAATAGTCTGTATTTCTGTGGGAGATGTGGAGCAAGAAGCACTGAGCGTTAGATGGGTCTAACATCTTGCTGGAGCTCCTCCCACAGCTTCTGAACAGCCCCCAGAGTGGAGATGCCTGCCCAGAGTAGCTTTATGCACAGTGTAAATTCCCTACACACCTGAGAAGGATGGATCTCACCCCAAAACTTCAGAGACATCTAGAAAAATTCTGCGTCCCAACCATCTGTTATTCCCATCCACAATAATGTTTTTATTACCCATTATATGAACTTAGCATTGCCTATTTTGTAATTAATAGCTGAAATTGTATCTCTCTTCTGTTAATCTCTTGCTTAAGTCTTTCCCAATTTAAAATGGCTGAGCACACTTGCATCACTGGGTTAATTACTCCTGTTGGTGTTTCTCACAGAAAAAAGCAGATCTCTATCATTGGGTGGCTCACACCTTTTCTGTAGACTACCATTAACCTGAATATCCTTAACAGGCACTGACACTGCACCTCTGTAAATGTCACAGAACAATATCTCCTTAGATATCATCCAAAAAGCTCTTGTACCTGAAAGAATGACTCAAACAGCCACAATTTCATACACAATGGAACTGGTCAGAAGGCACAGCAAATACTTTCTTAACAATGGGACCTTTGTAACAGGCCCTCAGAGCACAAGAGTTTCCTCACCAGCTTGACCAGCTGATGGCTCTGCAGCCACCACAAGGGATGGGATCACCCTGTCCTCCCACCCTTCCATTTTGTGGGACAGCACCTGCAGTCATATGAGTCAAGGAACACACTCATCTGAAAATTACTGGGCTTTTTGGAGGATTGGGTTTTGTCTAGATCAGTTTGCTGATGCAGTTGGCCAAACAATGTGGTTGGTTGCTGTGCTGGGGAAGCATGGCAGGGAGCAGAGGTGGGACATGCCTTTTTAATAACAGCACAGTCTTTAGAGGGCTGGAAGGGCTTGTGAAACACTCTCACAGGGTTTTGCAAGCCTAGTGTGGTGTGCATCTCCCTGGGGTCCTTTACTCCCAAAGGCCCAGTTCAACACTGCAGTTAAATGACTGAATTTCAAGCTCATGAGTAGTTCCCAAGGCATTTCATATTTAATTTCAATTTAATTGTATTCTTAACTCAGATTTAATGATAAGCATAGATTTACTCATATGTGCAGAGCTAGGTATGTGTTCATGTCCTTCTCAGGAGGAATATCACAATTGCCTGTATGGAAAGTAATTGATTTTTCCTAATGGGTGATTCCAGTTATGAATTTATTTGGCTCATTAGTTGAGAGCTGATTTATTCACTCTTGCTCTTTACTGACAGCAGCGAGTTTCCTTCCACCTGGGTGTAACTCCAGGACTCAGAACTTTCCACTCAACTCCCTCTGCAGATTTAGCCAAACTCTCTCTTATCAGAGTTGGTCTTACAAGAGGGTTTTTGCTACTTAAAAATTTTCAAACTCAGCAGGATCAAATGTAGGCTTTTAAATCTGCATTTGAGCTCCTCCATACACTTTGGGGGCTGTGAGCTTCCCACATCATCTCCAGTGAGAGATAAGAAAGAAAACCTCTGAGTCCCTCCCTGTGACTCTGTGAAGCAGGAGCACTTTGCAGGAGTCCTTTTTCCTGTTGGGCAGCAGGGTCGTGGCACAATGCAGAGACCATCTCTGTGAGGTCAGATGAGCACAAGTGACATGGGGAACAGTGATAATAATAGAAAAAGAAAGGTGAAAATAGTTGGGATTTAAAAGGGGTTTCAAAGACACTCCAGGAATACTAAATATTGGTATTACACAATTAAGTGAAACCTTCTGCTGGTCTAAAATATATATTAAAAAAATGGGTCTGTCTGAGTTAAGTGTGATGCCATGCTGCTTACATTATATATGAATAGTAATTGGAAACAGGACATCTGCAGAAATTAACCATTAGCTGTTGAGCACTAAAATCTCTAATTGAGTTTGTAAGGCCTTAATGGCACAGTTAACCTTAAACATATCTCAGTGCACACACTACCTGGTTAACGCTGGTTAATAACTCTAACAGCTGATAATATTTCACACCCATGAGAGCACCAGATTAGCAAGAGGCTTGGTGGAATGAGCTCAGCTCACTGCTCTTTTGGACCACAGACAGAACAGCTTAACTTTTCTGAGCTTTCCCCTTTCTGCTGTTCCTGGTCTTTTTGGGCTTTCCTCCTTCCAGACCTGCACGTGATGAGAGCACCCCTGCACGTGTGGCTGGGTGAACTGCAGAGAGCTGTGTCCCTGCAGCTCCTCCTGGCACAGAGCACATGGAAACTGCATGGATACCATGGATAAATCCCCCTCAGGTGGGCTGGGAGAGGTGTCTGTGACTCGAAGTGTCCTTGAAAGGGAGCAACACTGGAAATTACACAATAAGGACAAATTCTACCCCAAAGTATCAATGGGAACTGGAGAGATCAAAGCTGTGAGGAGCAGCTTGGCTGGGGATTCATTCACAAATCCCACATCCCACATCCTCTGCCACTGAACCCTGTGCCCAGGAAACCCTAGGACTGTGCAGCCCAGCTCAGGAAGGACAATTTCAAAAGCGTGGGTGGTTTAAAGTGGTTGGTGCAAGGGGCAGAGCTGACAAGCAGGTGGAAGAAGTGTTGCTGAAAAAGCACACAATTCTTTGTCAGCAATAAAAAATAAATTTGACAAGTGGATCCAAAGCACCATCAGCTTTAGGTATCTTAATTCAGAGGCTTGTAAAAAATTGCTTTGTTACTGCAAACTTCTAGCACATATGAAAGCAAATTAATTCTGCAGCTGTTTCAGAAGAAGCATATATATATATGTGTGTGTGTCTGTGCGTCTGTGTGTCTGTGTCTGTGTATATATGTATATTTTTTTCTTTCAAAAGAAGCAAAACCCCTAAATGTGGATTGAATACATTTTTGAAGACACACACAAATCTCTGCTGCAGACCTGTGTTGTTACATGTGCCACAGCTCCTCTGAGGCTGGCATTTACCTGGAGAAAACCAGGGGAATTCTGCACTTTGGGCTGTCCTGAGGGCATCCCTGCAGAGCTCAGGCAGAGCTGTCAAATGCTGCCCTCGCCCACTGATGGTAGAACGAGGGGCAGTGCAGAAAAGAGTGTGTGCAGATCTGCCCCTCTGCAGCAGGGTGTGCTGGATTGCCAGCAGCTGAGAGGTCCTGTCCTGTCCCTTGTGCTGTCCTGTTCCCTCCTGTCCCCTGTCCCCTCCTGTCCCCTGTCCTGCGCTGTCCCCTGTCCTGTGCTGTCCCCCGTGCTCCCCATGCAGCTCTCATTGCACAGCCCCAGATTTTCACCCTTCTGTGGCAGCTGCTCTTTAATGCCTGAGACCTGCAGCGTGTGACTGAAGCCAGGAAATGAAAATCACCTCCTTTTCCCAATTTACTCACTTGCCTTTTAAAAAATTATGCTTGTTCTTAGGAGCCCTTCTTTTATATAATTTTCATTAACAGTACTTAACATGACAATGACTTTGACGATAATTGCCCATTTTTCTGGCTGCTTTTGTGGTACATGAAAATTCACAATAAGTGGGTATAGATTGAACCTTTGAGCTAGCAGATGTCTCTGAAAACTATTTTTCCTGTGCATTTAGAAATTCTCTAGCATTTTTTGTACTTACCCAGAAGTTTTGCTGACCAAGATAAACAAAACAAACCCCATGCAATATGGGGTTTGGATTTAAAGTAAATCTTTCTCCCATGCAGAGATTTAGCCCCTCTGAGGCTGCTGTTTTGTCACCTTTTACAGCCTTGTCTCCTAGGCACCCTCAGAGTTTACTGCAGCTGACATGGCTTCCTGTGGGCCTTCACCCACGCCCTGCCCTCAGGTACCTGCAGGAGTCGATCACTTTGCAGCCATTACCCTTTTCCTATTTTCCCATGTGTTTTTACGGCAACTTGTGGTGATTTTCTAGACTAGCTGGGGTATCTGGGGCTTCTTTGTGCCTTTGTTAGATGTTTTGTTTTTCTTTCTTTTTCCCCAATGGCAGCTATTTTATTACATCCCAGCCTGTGTCTCCAGGCCTCATGCTCTGGGATTCCTGTTTGGTTTTCTCATGGAGCAGTCCTTTTCCCTTACTATTTCCCTGATGCCTTGTATTGCATTTTTATTACAGCAGAGGCTGTGTCTACAGGTCCTTCAGGCTATTTGTTCTGAGACTTTTATTGGATTCTCAATAAATATGTTTGCCATTGGGGGTCCTTAGCTGGTTTCCTTACCTATTTTTATTGAAGCTGTGCTTCCAGACAAAATGTTAACCAGCTATTTCAACAGCAATCTGGTTTCTCTTCTGAGCCCTTGCAGAGTTTCTTACATGTTTGCATTGGCTGAGCTACATGTCCTGCTTTTTTTTTTTTTCTGATATTTCCCTCATGTTTAAGACCTTTTGTTGATGCAGTCTGGGTGCTTTTCTGCAGCCGTCTCCATTTTACCTGGCAGCACAACTGCACCTTTGTGGCAGGCAGCAGGTGGAATGGAAACAGTTCTCTGCAAAGCTGAGAAATCCCAGGATTTGGGTAAACAAAGACAAGCAGGTCACATTCCTGCAAAATCTGCTGTTTGCTAAATTGACCTGATGGTTTTTGCTTGGGTAAACTGTGCTTCACTGAGGTACATGAGGGTGCATCATCTTCATTAGGAGAGATGGATTTGGTACCCTGCAGGAGGGTGAGTTTGCTGTCCTGGGAAAGACTGACAAGCCCTTGCAGGCACATCAGCAGAGTCCCAAAGCTGGAGACTCTCAGGGCCCTGCCATGAGGATCTTGATCCAAACTTTTGCAGAAGCTCTACACTGAGTCTTGGTTTAGTCCCATTTCCATGGTTATTTGTGATATCAATATATATAAGTTAGGGGGCAGTGGCATTCCCTGGAGACAGTCCATGGAAAGGATGAGGTGGCAGCCTGGATACAAGGGCAGGATTTGCAGCTTTTCCTCCCCAGAGGCAACAGTTGCACCCCTGTCCTCGTCCTTTCAGGAATGGGGTTGTGGTACAAGTGCCTGGTGCTCTCATCAGAGAAATCCCCGTCAGGGCTGCTGGGTTACCCTGCACCCACCAGTGCGCTGGGCCCAGACAGCAAAACACTGATGGGTAATACTGGAGAGGGGAAAAAGGCCTCTCTCCAGCCTAAGCCTAAGCCTTCATCTTTTAAATCAGTTTTTGTGTATTTCATTGGTTTTCTATATTTAACTTGGGCGAAAAGGCCCATGTGGTCAATGTGTATGTGTGTGTTTGTGCATCTGTAACTGCTCTTCCCATAGTAACTTTTGAACTTAGGGACCAGTTTCAACCAGATTTGACTGAGAAGGAGAAATCACAAAAATAGGATGCTCCTGCAATTTCTGTCTTAAATAAACAGCTGGGTAGAGGAGAGAGTATCAGAGAATCCACACAGGAAAGAGCCAGTCTAAATACTTTAACTGCAGGAAAAGTCTAGATCACAGTTAATGCTTTATTAGGCATAAAAATCCACCAATCATTCAAGTTGTCTTTCCTGGATGAAGAACATATCCTGTGTGTAGTGTGTAATTCTGATTGAGCTTTTTCTGGTGCTATGGACATTCATAAAGCTTTCTCTCGCAAACACATGCTGCAGGTTTTAAAAGCGAATCAACTACAAGATGCAAATTCATTTGAAACCAGGATCTGCTCCTTATGATACAGATGGATGTAGATATTTGCTTAGAGGTAGTTATAAAGCTGTTCTGTGGCATTTATTTTGTCAGTACTCTAGAAAATATCAATAGGTATTTTTCATTTAATGTGACACACACATTAATAGCCTGACATTTAGAGGGAGTATTTGTATTTTGGGACCAGAGGATTTGTCTCAGAACAATTAGACATTGATGGCAAAGAAATTAGGACAGTTCATATCAAACAAGTCCACTGTCTTACCTTGGAAGAATTTTTCCTTCAGCATGAAGCTGTTTTCCAGGCATAGAGAAAGGTGGAACTATCTAATTCCAGACTATATTTTACCTCAGATAAAGAAAACTGGGACACAATGAGACTGATAGCCTTGACTTGTCTGGAGTGTACAGGAGATCTGACCGAACATTTCCCAGGTCAGCAGTGAGACTGGAAAAACCCTGTGAGTCACATCCACACAGACAAAGCTAGTAGGACATTATTAGTAGGGAAGAAGGCCATAAAAAAACCCCATTTATTTGCCTGTTTTGGACACAAGAACTAAAACTTGAACTGAACAAAAGCAATGAAAACGAAGCTGTAAATTCCTAATTTTTATCCACTGAATTCAGATCAACAGGGAGAACTTTGTGATGCGCTGTTGGAGACTTGCTTGGCCCATTAAATCAGTGGTTCTTCCATGTTTTGCCAGAAACCTGGTCCTGCAGAAGCCCTGGGGATTGCCTTTTAATCCCTTTAAGAGAGTCAGACACCAGGTTTGTTTTGCCCATGGCTGGGGAGATGCAGGATGCAGTGCAGCACGGGGGGCAGGAGAATTTGGCATCCAGGGGCACATCTGGCATCTCCCTGGAGCATGCACTGCCCATCTCCCTGGGGCAGCATTGGCCCCTAAGGGGTGCTGGGCTCGGGTAAACTCTCCCATGCCAAAAACTGGATTTCTTGGGAAGGCTCCATCACACCAGCTTGTCATCCTGAGGCCAGGTAACCCCTGCAAGGCAGCCCATGGCTTTGGGGATAGTGGCACAATCCTTGAAGGGGATCTTCTCTCAAGTATTCATGATTATTGCCAGGGACACAAGGAGCTAGGTTTGGGTCACTCCAAGTTCTGCAAGAGAACTTTCTGGCCCCATCTGCAATGAGAAGCTAAGAGCAGCCTTATTCATGCCAAAGTCAAATTATTTGCTGCTGAAGTGGACTGTTTGTCCATGTCCACCTTCATTTGTCCAGCGTGTTGAGCCATGACTTGTACTAAAACATGTTCAGATTTTTCCCTCTTTCCATGTGTCAGAAGGATGGGTGGGAGTTGAGGCTGGAGCTGGGAAGAGCCATGAACCTTAGCCTGGTGATGACACTGGACTTCTTAGGCTAATAAAAGCCTGAAATATCTAATGTGAGCACATGCAGAAGTTCAGCTCTCTTAGTGTCAGCATTTGGGGAAAGCACAAGATGACAGTGACACCATGATTGTCTCTGGAGTGTGGTGCTTGTGGGACAGCCATTGATGACCCTGCTGTGAATGGGGGACACTCAGTGTTTCAGCAGGCTGGAGAGGTGACTGTAACTCAGTTCCCAGCAAGAAACATTGCTTTAAAAAATCAGAACATTTTCCTGCATTTCTTGGACTCTTTTATTGCAAACTCTGTTTCTTTTTTTAAATTTTCTTTTGTTGTCTGATAGAAAATGCACCACACCACAATGGTTGGTGTTCCATTCATAGAAATGCCTGAATGTTTTACAGCAACAATAAAAACCTGAGTACCATTGTGACTGAATAAAATTTGGGACACAATAACAGTAGCAATTTAAATTTTCCCTTAAATGAAAGCAAGTAGCTGTATTATTAAGGGCACAACTCCAATTAATGAGTTATTTTGAGCAAACAAAAGGCTCACTCTCTTAGCCACAACAGTGGATACTTGCTTACTCTTAACAAAACCATGATCTTTTATTATTGTATTACTAAATGTATCATGAAGCAAAGCCCTTAAAACCTGGTTTTGACATCAGAGGGCAACGTGCTTACCTGAATTTGGGATTCTGATATGAATTTACAGTACTACCTTTTCAGTGACCATTCCCACTGCATGGATAACTGGTTGGGATAGTCCATGGCCTGGCTGTATTGATGCCAACCAGCATTGTGTAGCTGGGCCAGAGGCAGGACTGGTCCCAGCTGTCCCCAAAGGCACTGGGAGCAGCCTCCCATTTCAGAGAGCTTCTGGCATCTGGGGGTTATTGTCTGTCAGGAATTATTGTTTGATTTCAGACAAGACCTATCAAAGACCCAGGTTTCATGCTCTACAGTGCTGCTGGACAGGAGAACTGGAGCTATGATGAACTTTTAAATTAGTTTCTGCCTTTTTGAAGTGCTTGTCCCAAAAGCTTATTTGCTTTTCACTGTTGATTTTGTGCAAAAAGACACTTCAGATGGTGTGAATTAGAATAGCTCTGGAGAGACTTAGGCTCAAAAAGTCTTGTCTCATGCCTGCATGGCCTCAATGAAATCAACAGCAAAGCTCAAATGCATTTTAGTGAGAGAAGGAGCAAGCCTAACACTTCCCTCACTGGGGAACAGGAGAGTAATTCTGAAAGAACTCTTAAGTTTTTCTTACTGAAGTAAAATTGACATGAACTACTGAATAAGCAGAGTCCTATGACTAAAGGCATCCTGAAATGTGATAAGGGAGACAGAAGGGAACTTACTGCTTTTCAAAAGAGCACACAGGAACTACACAAGCAGAAAATGTATTACTTGATAATGGACACGCTTTTTGGCAGGAATGCCTCATGAGTCTACAAGGTCATTTATGTTCTGCAATAGTTGCTTCATAATGAAGAGGGGGAAGAAAAGAGTAATTAGATCCCCATGCTTCAGGAAGGCAACAGATCCTTCTTTACTGGCAGATTTCAGATTCTTTTATCCTCTTGTGAGTGCCTAATATCCTCACATTTCTTCCATATTAAGATTCTTCTCCTCATCCCTTCCATGTTTTTTCTTACAGGGCAATGCACACAGAACTTTTATCTGCTTTTGTCTGAGCTGAGCAACTTGATTTCATTTTTTGTGCTCCTGACAGCTGTGCGTGACACTCCGTGGTTTTGAGTGCATGGAAAATGAGGACTCCATCCCACAGATTATCTGTGACACTCTCAAGAATTAAAGTAAACACTGTTTTGCTTTGCTATTTCAAACAAAGGAAGAAATAGCAGCTGGTTTTGGCTGGTTGAAACAGAAGAGGTTTTTCACCATGTAATGGAATTTAAACGCAAATGTTGCAGGCTGTGGTGTAAAAGGGGCAGAGGAAATGGAGTCTGCCCCCTTCCCTTGGGAAGCAAGGTCAGCCTCGTGTGCATGCACACACATGTGCCCCAAAAGGGTTTCCCATGGCAGCAGTGCAAATTGGAGATGTAAACTGGGAACTCAATTGCATCAAAGGTCAGCACATGGGGCCTTCAGAGGATCCTATCAGACAAGTCCTCCAAACAAAAATACTTTAAAAATCAGATCATCTCTTGTTCTGCAGATCACAGTCCAGTCCCAGCTGCTCTCATTTGGCAGCCTTTTACTGAGTGCATGCCCAGCACTCTGGGGTTGCCCCTTTCTGGGGTATCTGGGCTCCCAGGCAGGACCCAGAGCCCAGGGACTCCCCTGCCTGAGGAACTGCCCAGCTTTTCCCTCTGCTGTGCCTGCCAGGCTCCTCACGGGTGAGAGCTGACACAAATGGTGTAAAACCAGAAGTGATCCTTCTTCTGCCAGCTGCTGGCATTCCCCCCTGCACTGCTCTGACAGAGAGAGCAGCATGGCATGCATGCCTGGCTGTGATTTCTGTCAGATTTCAGGGATGGTTTAGGTGCCAGCAGGTAAGTTCTGGCTTTCTTCTCTCTCCAACATAAAAAAAATTGCAGAAATGCAAGAGCTGTCTGTGCTCTAACACAGCTGGTGTGCATTTTTATGGAACCCAAGTTTTTCTTCAATATAGGCAAAGAAATCCAGGGCAATGTGACATCCAGACAGCAATAACAGGACACCTGTGTTCATGGTAGCTACCCTGAGTTACCAGCTTGATCCAACACAGCTCTCCAGGATGGTGGCTTCCATTTTCCAAGGCTGGGAAGAAAGTGGTACCAAAAAAAGCACTTCCATTTCTCCTCCTGCTCATCACAAATCTTTCCCTCTTGACCCTGTTCTTGTCATAATAGATTAAGCCCTTTTTGCTGTGCTGGAGGAGTCACCCAGCAGAGCACACATCAGCCATTCCCCTCTGCATCTGCCAGCCCGCAGGGTCCTGCACTCTGCCCTGTGAGGTGAGCACAGCACAGCAGTGCCAAACTCACCACTAAATATTGTCTGGTTCTTTCTAATTGCTGCATTTAGCTCTTCCCACCAAGGTGATTGACTAGTGGTTAAAATGCTGTAAAAATATTCAGACAGGGCGTGGCTTCTGTCAAAGACAAATACAAACCATTTGTCACTGTCTGAAAGGGCACTGCACACAAGAGCAGGAAGAGCCCTTCTCAGAATGCGGCCCCAGGAAGACAGCTTTGGCCAAGATTGCCCATTCTGGGATGAAGCCTTGTGTTTTGGGACTGCTCTGAAGCAGTAGGAGATAGCCAGATTCCCCAGCTGCCCCTCCAGCACAGCAGGCAGGCACTAGCTGTGGATAACTACTTTGATACAGAAATTTACCCTCACTCTCCATCAGAGCTTGCCCTGTAGCTCTCCTGAAGCTTTGCCAGGTGCCCTGGAGAGGACTGCGCTGCTGGCAGGCAGCTGCATTGCCAGCACTGCCCAAGGAGGCTGAAGGCAGCCCAGGAGGCAGAGACACACAGTGTGGGTGCCCTGTGGCTGATTTTGGTTGGTTTCTTTCTTCAGTACAACTGCTGAGGTGGTTTTGGAGGGAAAAGGGGTGTGAGTGCTGCTTAGGAGACCCCTGGGTGGGGGTTAGTTCTGCCCAAACACCTGATGGAGACCATGCTCACAGGTTCCCTGCCAGCCTGCCTGCACACAGGGCTGGGGACAGCTGTGCAGCCTCTGGCTCCCCTGCAGGGAACTGGGCATTCCCTGTGCCAGGAGCACTTTGTCCCTGCCAGTGCCATAAGAGAGCTGGAGAGCCAGGCACAGCAAGAGAGACAACGTGGAAGAAGATCAGTTTGGAATTTACTCTAAGGAATGTGACTCTTGATTGAAGTGATACGAAAAAGTATCTCTAGATGTGATTATTAGCAGAAGGCACTTGCCTTTCTGGTCAGTGCTGAGGTGTGGGCAGCAGATCCCTGGCATGGCTGTGCCCCTCCAGGCTGCTGGCTGTGCCCAGACTGCATCCTCACTGCCTGAGATGCTGCCTTGCTGCCTCCTCTGCCCTGGAAACCCAGCATGGCTTCAGGGGCTGGGAACTTCATGAGATCCACAGGCAGGTCTGACTGCAGAGCCCTGCTCATCCCCTTTGTGCACATCGGCTCCTGGAGGGCTCACCTCAGCTGTACAGGATGGATGGATGGATGGATGGATGGACGGACGGACGGACGGACGGATGGATGGGTGGATGGGTGGATGGGTGGATGGGTGGATGGATGGATGGATGGATGGATGGATGGATGGATGGATGGATGGATGGATGGCATCAGCAGCACCAGGATGAAGCTCCCATGTCCAGTGGGACACATGGCTGTGCCTGACACTGTGCCTTTACTCCGGCCCTGCTCCTCATGGGTCTCCTGCAAGTCAGGCACCCACAGCTGGCCATGGAAAACATCAAGTTTCCCCCAGTTCCTCTCCACTTATTTTAAGCCAGATTCCCAAAGTGTGAAATTGCCACTGCACTGTGAAATGAAGGAAGGATGAGAAGACTCCCATGACCCAGCTGGAAGCAGAACAGCAATCCCAGCCCTGTCTGGTGCCAACATCAAGAGTGTGCTGTGTCCCCAGGCTGTCACCTTCCCTGCCACCGGCCGAGCCCTGTGCTCAGAGTCATGCACAGCCCTATCCTTCCTGCCCACTCCCACTCCAACTCCCTGCCAGGTCCCTCCTCTTCCTCCTGCATTTTCATCTGCAGCTCACCCTGCTTTCCTCTTCTCATTTTTTAGAAAACTGCCACTTCATTTGTCATTTATGGCTTTTTGTTTTCTGTACATAAAAGATATTATTCTTTTCTTTTAACCTTACTGCTGCATCTTTCCTTCATTTCCATTTTCCCATTTAGCCATGGAAATTTGAGGTTTGAATAATTTTTGCTTTTCTTTGAATTTGATTTTAGTTTTCTGGGACCAAATTGGCAATTAAATTAATTCCTGCATAAATTAAGCAACAATGCCAAAGCAATCAGCCACACTTCTCACCATCATCTTATTTTTTGAAGAACAGCAAGAAGGGCTGAGACAGAGGAGCCTACACTGGTTTTACTTACTAAGGTCTTGCCTAGAGTCTGCATTCACCAAGACAAGTCTGGCACTACAAATTTTGGTCATCATGGGTATCATTTTATAATATATATACAAAAATATATATATATATGTGTGTGTGTGTGTGTATACACACAGATATATATACATGTGTGTGTATATATATATATATACATATATATATAGATATATATACAGATATATATATATGTGTGTATATATATATATAGATAGATAGATAGATAGATGGATGGATAGATAGATAGATAGATAGATAGATAGATAGATAGATAGATAGATAGATAGATCGATCGATCTGCAGGTGAAGGGCTGGGTGCAGCACATTCCATTTCAGGCTGATGGCAAGGTGAGCTTCTCCTCCAGAGCCTTGCTCCTTCTCTCGCCTCCTTTTCACTTCTCTCTGCTCCAACAGAGCCCCCTAATTACTGTGTGGAGGAGAACATTTTCCTGCCTCTGCCAGAAATCTCAATCAGATGTCTACAGAAAACAATTTTTAGAAGTTTGCAGCATTTCCCTCCTCTGCACAGGATCACTTTATGAAGAAACACACGACCTGGTGCAGAATGAAAACCTTTCTGTGGGTACCAGCACAACCTGCAGAGCAAACACAAACATTGCCAGCTGCCATGGACCAAATTCATTCCTGCTGCAGCTTCAGTGACATCCTTGGAATTACTCAGGGAGGAAATCTGATGCTTACAGCCACACAACCAAATGGCTGTTCATGAGGATGTGTTACTAATTACAATTACCGAATGTTAACAGCACTACAGAATTATTGAGAGTGCCCTATATATAAAAATATTTTTGTAGCAGCTAAAGTCGTAAATGAATGGGCTAATTTCAATTTAAAAGCAGAAGCCAAGGGTCTGCAGGCTTGCTGAGAGGCCTCTTGTGGTCTAACACAAATGAAGTAGGGGCTGCTGGCACTTGGAAAATGACAGATGAAGAAGAAAGGTAATTGCTGGTCCTGACCTGTCAGAGTTGCTCCTTTGTGCACCAAGTCCAACTTCCCCTTACACTTCCAAGTTATCTACAGCAAATTTTCTTCCAAACTAAACAAAATCAGAGGCTTTTAGGAACTTAGAAATGTCTGCTTAATTTCAGGGTCGATAAGCCCCTGCTCCAACTCATTCTTAATGTATCAAAATTAAATGTTTTAAACATATTTATCTAGTTGCTATGGCTTTGCCTGGTGTGTCAGACACTTTATCCATCAAATATGACAATTGAATAATATTTTTACTTTTAGATATGGATCACAGATCCTTCTCATCATACTATTCCCTTCCCCCCTTTCCTGAGTTTTGAACTCACTGGAAAATCTGTTCCATAATACGGTGGGTAAATGAATTACAGTCACAGATGGCCTCTGGAGATTTCATACATGATGCAATTCATTTATTCAGGAATGGAGAAAAAAAAAGAGACCCTTGTCTTATGAGGGTATTATCAGAGACAGCAGATCAGACACTGTAATGCTGCCCTGCACTCTGGATTTGACCCATTTCCTAAGCTTTTCTGACTCGGCATTTACTATTCCTGGATTTGAACATTTTTAAGACAAACGTCAAAATGATAATGAAATGATGAAATGATAAAATGCAAGGAACTGCGGCCATTACAATTTGTTTTTACAGTCCTGAGTGAAACCATTGTATGCTGTTGTAGAGAGGTGCTCAAGAACAGCAATCTTCAGCCCTGGCAATAGCATTTCAGCTAAAAGAACTTAATGCACAGATGACTGTTGAGATTTAGTCAAACCTTGCAGTGAGAACTGAGATCCTCATAAGGAAAATGCTAGAAGAGCAAGAAATATGATATAGAAGCCAGTATATAATGTTACTGCTGGGGTGTGTTGTTCATTGTAAGTCATAAAGCCTATTTGCAGGCAAGCATCAGGGTCAGGCCCCAGGACTCAGTTCTGCCTCTGAATTCAGGCCAGCAGCTATGGGAGAAAGGGATGGGGTGGTTGATGCATCAGCCATCAGGGAAAAATTAATCCTGCAATAAATGCAAAGAACGTGCCTCAAGAGTGGATCAGACAAACTTATTCCTGTTTGTGCAATGATATAAAAATACTGCTATGTGGTCAAATGCAGCATGGTGATTTAACCATCTGCACTGACACACTGCCACTCCACTGCAGGGTCAGGCTGCAGCAGGCTGGAAGAAGGGACCATTTATGTTTTCTTGATATTTCCTCTGCTCTCATGAGGCCCCACCTGGAGTCCCATGCCCAGGACTGTGCTCTGGAGCGAGTCCAGAGGAGGGACACAAAGGTGATCTGAGGGCTGGAGCACCTCTCCCAGGAGGTTGAGAGAGCTGGGCTTGTTCAGCTGGAGAAGAGAAGGCTCCAGGGAGACCTTTTGGCAATTCCCAGTACCTAAAGGGGGCTTATAAAAAAGAGGGAAAGGGACTTTTTATAGGGAGAGACAGCAGTAGAATAAAAGGTAGTGGTTTTAAACTGAACGAGGGTAGATGAGATGTTAGAAAGAAATTCTTTACTCTGAGAGTGGTGAGGCACAGAAACAGGTTTCCCAGAGTTGTGGATGCCCTGTCCCTGAAAGCATTCAAGGCCAGGCCAGATGGGGTTTTAGCAGCCTGGTCTAATGGAAAGTGTGTCTGCTCATGGCAGGAGCGGGGGCTGGATTGAGGTGATCTTTAAAAGTCCCTTCCAACCCAAACCATCCTCTGACTCTGAGAGTATTTAGCTCTTTCATAGGGCCATTTCACATTTTCATCTCACCCTGCAATTAGGCCTCAGAGCTGACACAGCCCACTGGGTGCCCTAATGAAGATATTTGTCCAAATGCCAGACAAACCAGCCAGCACAGCCACTCGAGTGGAACAGCATCGGCCAAGAGCCCTCACTCTGTGCCTGACAATGCTTGGGGTTGGAAAGAAACCTCTCAAAACCTTCTTCCAGCATGGCCACAGGCCTGAGGGAGACTGCACATCCCCCAGGGGACTCCTGACCCCCTCCCCACCTCTGCCCTGGGGATGGAGGTCCCTGGGTGGAGCTGAGTCACCTACATCCATCCCTCTGGACAGAGACAGCACCTGCTGCTGGAGATGCAGAGTGCCCACGGGAATGCCTTCACTCACCCCCTTCAGTGGGAGTTCAGGGAACCAGGGGGTTAAAGTGCAGGCTGAATCCTCCCAGGGCTGCCATCCCCCTCCTTGTAAAGAAGCAGCAATTTAGCAGACTTGCTGCCCTGAGGTTTAATGGATGGCTCTGGCTGCACTGCTTGGGGACCCTGTGACAGGGCGCTGTGAAAGGGCAAAGGGGGACTAATAGCTGCTGTGCTTTCCAGCAGCCCCAGCCAGAGATAGCTCTGTGCATGGCTGACAGGCAGTCAACGTCTGCTCCCTGTCTCTGTTTGCACTTCATCGAGTTATCTCCTTGCAAGCAAAGAAATCCCAGCTGATTGAACAGCACATCCATCATCTGGATTTCCCCCATATCTTTTCCTGTATCAATGGTGCCATAAAAAGCCCACCAGAAAAGTCGACGGAAATCTGCTCTATCTTCCATTAAAAGCTTTTGCAGAGATCTGAAGTAAAGAAAAAAATCAAAACAAACCCCAAACTTTTTTTCCTCCCTGAGACGTCAATCAACGAACATTAAACAAAAAGATTAGTTCTGCTCTTATTTGTTTGTGAAACAAAAAGCATGAAATATTTAGCAGTGCTGTAATGAAAAGCAGATGGGAATAATGCTCCTTTCAAGGCCGCTGGTAAGCACCTCCTTTCATGCCACGGCAGCAGCAGGACGAGGCAGGCAGCCCATTAGGACAATTTATGAACTGGACTTCCACAGAGGGAGTTCTAGCAAGAGGTCCACAGCTCGTACAGAGCAACCCTGATAACATCTGTTAGGGTTATTCATTGAAGAGGATTATATTACAATCCCTCTTAATACTACGAGTGCTACAGTAAAACTGGATGAGCCTTCAGTTTCATTTGCCCCAGCAATATGTGTTTATCAGAGCGTTTTTCTGAAGCTGGAAACCTGGGCTGCATTCGTGGTATGTCACAGAGTGAAGTTTAGAAAGCTTGAAATATTAGCCTAGGAAAAAACCTCAGTCTCTGCTTTTAATCTCTCCTGGCTGTAGTGCTCAGCCTCCATGTGCAGCATCAACACACCATCAGCCTTTTTCCAGAGAAAGCCACTCCCCATTAACTCTCCAGGGCTGAGATTGATTTTATTTAAATAGTTCTCACTCGCTAACCTTGCTCCATCCTTTATTTAAGACTTTGCTAATGATGTATTTTTTTCCCCTTAATTTACCTAAGCACATAATGAACGCTCACATCCGAAATGACCTCATTATACCAGCAAGGACTTTGTGTGGATACGATTTAGTGCACAGACATAAGGCAGAGAACTCTCTAAATGAAGAGTTTTTAAACATTCTGTAAAATCCCTGTTGACTACAAGCCAGGTTCTAACTGCTGTAAATTGACTTAGTTCCAACAGCTTCAATGAAGCTACACTGATTTACTCCACTTGAGGGTCTTACCCTATTATTCTTATTTATTGAACTTGCCACCTTTTGCTGCTACAACCTAAACTTCCATCCCCTAGCAGCAGGGTTGCTATCTAAAACAGGTGTTTCTGCAGTAATATATGACTTCAGAGATTTATAACTACCTGGAGTATTTCATTGTCTTCTAAAAGTGTTTATAATAATTCTCGTTGACTGTCCCAGCTCCCACCAATCAGCTGTAAAGTTGTTTGCAGGCTGAATCCGATCAACAAAATATTAATTCCCCATGCAAGCATGAGGTGTTTTATCTGTTCACAGGCACTTTTCCTCCCTGCTGGACAAAGGCCTTTCCTGGTCTCTGTACAGTGTCTGGGACAAAATGAAGCCCCAAGTTTTTTGCTGGTTCCAGAACAAGAGGTCTGATATACACATAGCAGGCTGGCTCCACAAAAAACAAACTGCAAGATGAAAAAATGCATTGCAAAGGAGAAACAAAAACCTGTAAAACCAGAAATTTATTTTGTGCACTAACTGTAGCCCTGATGGGAATGTGACTGTCCCACCACGACACTCTGCTCTCCCTACAGCCCTGGCCTTGTTTCACCCTGCTCTCTCCTAGGAGGAATTCAGGCTCTGCTCCAACCTTGACCCAGCTGTGGCCAGCCAAGTGTCTGCATTTGTACTTTTGGGGGCTTAGCAGGAGACAGCTCATAGGAAGGCACAAGATCACATGGTTCAAATGCCTGAGAGAAGTCAAAACCTGCATAAAGCCCCATATGTTCATAAAGGCAACAGGGAACCTAACCCACAGGTTCACCAAAAAATTGTAGTGGTTTTCTACTTGTCCAGAAAGAACTGCCTGTGGAGCCCTTTGATATCAGGGATACTGCCAGACTTTTTCTCATAAAGACTAAGAAAAGAAAGCAGCAATTACCTGGAGCTAATGAGAGTTGTGCATCCATACACACACACTGCAGTGATTGCTCTTCAGAGAGATCAGCAGAGCTTACACTAACAAACTGTTAGCTCACCAAATGTGATTGGTGTTAACTTCAAACCCAAGGTTCACAAACCTTTGTCTTACCAGATTTGGGATTGGGAAGAAACCCACAGAGAGTGTCAGGGGCCAACGCCATAAGAAATCACACTGAATCGGAATATGATTTAGCAAATTCACATCTTCTTCAGATCCAGCAGAATGCTATTTAAATAACTCACAGAAAAGCTGACACTTTCTCTTAAATCTCAAAGGACTAGAATGAAGCAGCTACATTTAGCAGAGCCATCTTCCAGTGATACCTGAGCAGAGAGGCAGGAAGCAGCAAATTTTATCCTTGCTTCACTTGTTCTGGTTGTTTCTAGGTCAGCTCAAATATTCTGATGGTATGAAAAAAGCACAGCAAAAGTGTGTAGCCACCCCCCAAAATAACCTAAAAGTCCTTAAAAAGAAATGCACGTGTTTATTTACTGCACTATAACTGCAACATCAAATACAACTATATTTTCATTTCAAGAAAGGACACATGCAATAAAATACTCTGATTTTATAATCCAATTCAACACACTTCATTGGTAACACTGAAGCATCACAGAACAGGCAAGGGCTTGGGGTGATGAATTTCCAGTCTCTTGATCCTACTTGCAAACAGCAAAGTCACATCATATTTTATTTGTCATCGAGGGATAAACTTTTGGAATAATGTGGCTGGATCACAGAAGGTTCCAGCTGCCCCTTAACTCCCTTATGTGTCTTGAAGAATCAGATTTTTTTTTTTTAATTTGGGAAATATTATGCTTTGACAAGGATGAGGAATAGACAGTATTTTCCAAGCAGAGAGCAGAAATCCTTCCATGTTATACCACAGCTGAGGTACAGAACAAGGGCCTCTGCTTCACAGGTGCAGAGAAGCCAAGGCTTTGAGTTACTTTAACTATTGCTCTGAAGAATGAAATCAGGCCATTTTCTGCAATATTTCACTGCAGCTTTCTATTATTTTCATCTGCTCATGGGGCTTAAATCAATTTAATCTGGCATTTCAGCTATGGAATAAATCCACAATACACAGGAGGAGTCCACAGCTCAGAAAAGAACACAAAAAGTTGTCTTGAAATACTCAAATCATAGCCTCTTAACTACTTAAAAGGCCCTGCTCTACATTAGAAAAGGTCTTTATTCTATCATAGCTATTCACACACCACAGGCTCTTATTTTTAATATTTCCCATGAAGTTTCATGGGACTAATTTTCAAATAATGTTCTAAACAGTGTAAAAAACCTGCAGACTCATGGCCCAAAATGGCACCATTTCTAGCAGAAACTCTCCTGACTTTCATCTGGGACTTTGAGGAGTGTGACATAACACTGTCCAGCCTTTCAAAACAATGACCTGATTTCTTTCTGTACCTCTTGCATGGCATAACACTCAGGATGACTTAGCTCCAACAATTTACATAAAACATAAAGTCAGTCTTTTGATGCAGCTGCATTTTTATAGAATTACACAGAGTCAGTATACAGAAGCTTACAGCTTTTTGAGCTAATTCTAGCAAACAGGAGGATTTATTTATGAAAACAAAGAGTTCCAAAAGTACATGGAAATCTGTAGAGCAAAATATATATCTCTGTATAATTTCCCAACACAAGCAATAGGCAGTTTAGAAAAATATGATTGTTACAGTCTTTCTGAACCAGAAAAGAAAGGATTTAAAAAATAAGTTCAGCTTTTCACAAAGCCATATTTTTAATAAGAAAATAGAGTGGTCCACATTTCCCTGAATAAGCCTGAAAGGTTAAAGAAAGGTCCAAGCAAAGCAAGGAGTTGGACTTGGACTTGATATCAGCTGTGATAACATGCACATGTCCAGAGACAGCTGCTTGGCTCCAGTATTGTTTACCTTAGAAACGAGCCTAATTTATCACAATTTTATTCAAAAATCATAAATAACATGACTAAAGTGGAACTGGTCCCCGCAAGGCAAATAATTATATTCATACAAGCAAAAAGTGACATCAATCCAGTTGGTTTCTTGTGACAGATAAAAGGTATTTTGTACTCAACTGTTACACTGTACAGCACATGTATAAACACAGATTATTATTGCAGACTTTGCTATCAGCTACTATACATAAACTAGAAGAGATGTTCATGCTGTAATTGCCTCTAAGGTTTTTGTCCTACTTGAATATTAACATTTACAAAAACTGAAGTGGAGACCTGAATTCAAGCCAGGATTTCAACATGCAAAATGACAGGGTTCACAGGAAGGTTTTGGATCCTCCCCATTACTGACATTTGGAAGTGGATAGGAGCTCTGAAGAATTGTAAAACCATTCATAATATCAGTTTCTCTTGTGAACAGCCTTTGGTTTTCCCTGTGCCCACAGGCAGGTGATCTAACATGGGACATGCTGATGAAATTTAGATTCACATCAATAAACCTCCTGTTAAGGAGAATTCACATTTTAGTTTCAGGTCACTTCTAAAAGAAGGTGGGAAAATGCACCTCAATATCTGCTGATTTTTAAATTAAAAACAGAGAACAGTTTGATTGCAGAAACTTTGCTCCAGGCTGTTCTTAAAAACTATTTAATTTATCAGTTAGAACTTTTATTAATTCTGTTCAATGTGAGAGCAAATCCCTTCATTTTGTCATAATTGTTGTGAAATATATGGGATATTTACTCACCCTATATGGGAGTCTTAGCACATTTCTTTACACTTTCTTCTAGCTTGAAACTAAACAAAAGCACAAAAACTGATGGAAGCAAGATTGATGGAGTGTTGGTGAAAGGATCCAAAACTATTTAAAATCCAGGCTTAGGAATTCAATTGGGCCCAAGACAGCCCACTGCTCTGAGGAGGGAGGACCTCTGCAGGGGCACTGGACGTGGGTTATATTGCCAGTAAACCACAATGCAGCTTCTGGGTCTCCCATCCCTTCTCAGTGTCAGTGCAGGGTTATTTCTCACGAAAGGCAATGACAGAAAAATGCAACACCTGCATTATTGCTCGTGTAATTGCTTCACAGTGGTCCAGTACAGTCCAGTAAACAAATGAGAAGAAGGCCTGCTGCTGAAAGGGAAGCTCTGAGGCTGGGCAGATGGAGTGTGCCCTCCTGGAATCACCCGATACACTCAGTTAACACAACTTAAAAGGGAAAAAAAGTTGAAAGACTCACACTGATCAAAGGGAAAACATTTACTGAGGCAAAAATCACCATCAGAGTCTTGGAGCAAGACAAGGGTGTGTCTTTTGCCTTCCAGTCACGCTCATGTACAAAATGGAGGCTGGAGTTTGAGTACAGACACACACATAGCATATGCAAACACCTTAAGGAGCAGCCAGTGTTCAAGCAATGCCCCCCAGGTTAAATTCTTACAGGGTTTGATCTGGGAATGGGATGGAAAAATCATCTTGGGTGCTTTTCACCCTAAAGACTGAAACCCAAACTCAAAGCTTATTAAATCTCAACAAAGCTCTTTACAACACGTACCTCTAAACTCTTCCAGCTTCCCTTTAAGACATGGTTTCTCTTAAAAGCTGCACTTAAAAGTTACATTGAAGTGGAATGTCACCTTAAGTAGAGCAATAATTATGCTCCCCATTACCCACATATATATATATATATATACATACACATATATATATATATACACACACACACATATATATATATATACATACACATATATATATGCATATATTTCATGGCAACAGAAAGTACCGTACAGAGGCATTCATTCATATCTGCAGTGAAACAAACTCTGTGGTGTTCAGTGCTTATTAGACTTGACAAAAGAAATAATTTGATTTAGGTGGGAATCACTTCAGGAGAAATAGCAGCTCCAACCCCCGAGCTCCAGAGGGAGGCCTCCCAGCAAAGTGCTGCTGAGGGCAGTGGCACTGCTCTCCAAACTCCCTCTCCCTTTTAACACACAGCTTTTCATGGAGCAAAAAGGAGCTCAAATAAGTGGCTTGCTATAGGGCTTGATAAATGAGTTGTGAAATCAGTTTGTTAAAAGCCATCATTTTCCTTTTCTTTCTTTTCTTTCCTCCCAGGTCAGAAAAGGGGGTTCTGGCTTATTTAGGGTGTATAACAATGACAGTGGAACACTCGTGGCAGCTCAAGGGCACAGAGCCTGGCTGAGCAGCACCTGGGAGTGCTTACCTCAGCAGTGACAATGAGAGGGTAACAGAGCTGCAGCTGAACCACCAGCCCTCTGTGCTGACTGAGGGGCAATTTTCTGCACACAGAAATTGGATTACACATCAAAACCTGCTTAGAGAGGCGAAGGGAAAAAGGCTCTGGGCAGGCTATGAACAATGCTAACAGTGAGGCTTTCATTATTAATAACTGTTTGATCAGTGGCAGCCCCACACTCCTGTCTGCCGATTACGGGCATCCCTGAGCCAAAACTGAAGGCAGATGTGGGCAGATGTGGGCAGGACATGGACAGGAGACTTGGAAGAAATGGCTGGCCAGGATTGGAGTCCCTCCAGGTAGTGATGAAGGCTGGTTTGACACAGGGGACAGCAGAAACAGACAGATCATCTGCAGGAGGAACTGCAATGGGGGAAGAAATTACTGGATTTTAAACTCATTGAAATTGGACCAGATTTTTTCCCTAGGTATTGAGGAAGAACAGCCACTGGAAACACTTAAGGTGATAGGAATGACCTAGGCTGTGGAAGAACTGCAACAGGAAAAGAAGAAAAAAATATTGGGATAATTTACTTTGGAAAGGAAGCAAAGCCAAATCTCTTCTGCTCTCATAAAAGAAGGAAAGACAAAACATGGCCTGGAAAGGGTAGTGCTGGTCTTTCTGCTTCCTTGGACTTAGCACAAAGTGGCCAAAAGAAGGAACATCAAACCATCCCCACTCCCCAAACAAAAGGTTTGTGATCCAAAACCAGTTCAGGGGAATACCTTTATCACACAACTTGGAATAATGTGGAACTGGCTGGTGTAAATGGCTCTGAAGCCAGAAAGCCACCAGCATTCAGTAAGGTACTGAATAGGCTTGCCCCTAAAATCCAGAAGACTGAAGACAACCTGACATTTACTTGAAAAGGAACAGAAAAAGTCCCATCTCAGTTTTACAATGCATTTCTGCCTCCTGGGGATTGAGCAGAGACCATCATGAGTGGCTTTCCATCTATAACAGCATTTCCTGTATCTTTTTCTGGAGCATCAGCACCCACCACCTACCATTAACCTGTCACTGAGGGGTTTAATTTAGCAGTTTCTTCTGCATTTAATGAAGAGAAAAAACCACTTCCAGTGCTCAAATCTCAGCTCAAGTGAATCACCCTGAGGGGAGCCTCCTTCCACAGCCAGGGACATGAAACTGAACTGTGCTGATGGCCGCTGTCAGAATTCTGTGTGGCAGAGCCCTGGGATGGCAAAGTCCTTGTGCCTGTGTCATCAGTCCTGGGCTGCTCTCATTGTGCCAGGCCTGTGAGCTCCTCTTGCATGGAGATATCAGGCTGCCTTTGGAAAAACTAATGTTTCCACCAGTTTCACCTTACTCACACTCTACTAGGAGGAGGGTTCTTATCTCACAGGTACAATGAGGCAAAATCTGGCATTAGCTGAAGCAGCTTAGGGAACAGAAGTGCCACTTAGGCTACAGTTTGAACTGGTATATTCCTGATATATATTCCTTCTTTTCCAGATCTACTGATAACTCTCCGGTAGACACATATTCATATTTTAAATTGGATAGAAAACAGGTAATAAAAAACCCAATTGTGTGACAGATTATTCCCTCCTACTTTTTTTTTGTTTGGGGGCGGGGGGGGTGTGTGTTCTGTTCGGTGGTTTGTTTGTTTGTTTGGGGTTTTTGTTGGTTTTGTGGGTTTTTTTTATTCAAGAATCTTTGTTTTGTTTTATCATTTAACAAGTGCAACATGATCCCACAATTCTTAAATGGACAAGTCAAAATGCCTCGTGCCTAAAACATACTGCACTTACCCAACACCTACAAATAACCTGTTTATATTCCAGTATAACCAATAGATATCTTCTTTTAGGTATGGTAAAAGTAACAAGATTGATTTCTCAATGAATCATTTTGCCTGCACCAGAAATATTATCTTTAGTATTTTAACTCTCTGGTTTCTGAGAGTTGCCAACCTCTGACAGATAAATTAATGCAATAAATCTGTAATGGCTCAGAGCAGGCCAGTGTCTGGGAGCTGCTAAGAACATCCTCAACAGCCCCCAGCAATTCTGGAAGAAGTTGGTATAGGTTCTCTGGACAAATGTGTTTTCAGCTGCACCCTAGCAAATGATGCTGTCCATGGGGTAGTCAACTCTCCAAAAGCAGCTCTTACACCCAGGTGGGTACATAACCTATGAACTGAGAGATATCTATGATGCCTGGCAAACACATGTTTATTGGGGGTTTTATATCAGCATTTCTTGAAAGGCAAAGCTATTTTTCCAATTTCCTATGGTGGATAATTTAGTTTCAGTCTGTAATATTCAGTTATTCCAAAAGGCTTTATTTGATCTGGGAATCTGTCACAGCAGTTTTGGTTGGTTTTTTCCCTAAAGAAAAGAGGAAATATACTCCCTTGTGTCAACACAAGTTAAAAGAATTATTGTACATGAATTCACTCTTCAAATCTCTTTAGTGCTAATGAGATGTGTATGCACACACATCAAAGTAAAACATTCCCTATTTAATATTGAAAAGGACATCAGATGTAGCAAACTCCTGAGGTCTAGAGCAGCTAAAGAGAAAATACTGTTTCTTCTGATGTGCAGAGATCACCATCTGTCTGTCTAGGAATGGCCAATTTTTGGAGACATTTCTTCTCTCTGAGGTCCACAAATACTCCAACAAAAGGATTAAGGAGAAGCATAGAGGCATTCTAAAAGCTGTCCAAGTTATTCAGTGATCACTAGGTGGTTTAATTAGTTAGTCTAGTAGCTTTATTTACAGCCTCAAATATTTGAGTCTTCTAAGTCGTCGGCACAAATAAAGTAGCACTTGGTAGAAATCATGACTGCTCTGGAGATTGAGTGCTAGCAGAGGAATACAACATTTCTAATGTATGTGCTTAGAACTGAAGATGCTTTTCATACAGAAATTTCTGGAGAGGGCATATATAAATAATATTTAATACCACTTAAATTGCTGGCTGGAATGAGAGAAAGGGCTGTTAAAACAGACATGGGGCACAATAGCAATTTTCTACCTCAATGTATTGCTGCCATGAAAACTCTCTGGAAAGCATCAGGCTTCAGAATGAATTACAGTTTACAAATGAGCCTTGCTCCCATGCCAGAGGTGGGGTGTGGAGTGTGCCTTTGGGTAATGCCTTGCTGTGATGCATGGGCAGTGGTGGAGTGCAGGATTTTGCACCTCAGGGTCATTACTGTGGTGCAGCAGCTCCTGGGTGCCAGAGTGCAGGGACAGAGCTCTGTGAACAGGCTGGGGGCTGCAGGGAGTGCAGGCCAGCTGCACACACCACTCACAACCCCAGACACACTCCGTATGTTTCAGAGGCTTTTAGCACCCTTTGCCTGTGGCTGCAACTGCATTGGGGCAAAACAGTGCAAGTCCTCAGCTGCAGACACATCCAGGGCTCTGTGCATCCCAGGCTTGGCAAGGGAAGGCTTAAGGCAGTGGCCCCAGTCTGAACCTGAGCTGTAACACATCTCAGTTACATCTGCATGTCAGAGATGGATGAGCTGGGGATTTTACAGGCACAAAAGTGAGCATATCACCACCAAATCATCTGTGAGCAAAGATGAGGAACTGTGCTCAAGACTTTAAGGACTGGTTTGGAAACCAGTCCTTAAAAACTAAATCCTTTGGATTTAATTTGTGTTTTGAGGAATCTGATCTTTGTACAGTTTCCTGGAAGCTGGACTCATTATTCCAATTACTGACTTGATTAATATTTACACACACTTCCAGGAATCAGTATTGCAAGCTTTTCAGAAATAAAAAACCCACAAGAGAATGAAAACAAAATTAAATTTTGCATTTACATCTCAAGCTTTTGTAATTTTCTTCTTTCTTTGCCAGAAAAATCTCACACCTGCCTTGAACAGGTGAGGTAAATGACATTATGGAAGACTTAAATTGTTTTCAGTGATAAGAACATTAAAGTCCTGTGTTTTGGATAGTTTTCATTGCAAAGAAGTAGAAATATTCATCACTTCTGTGAGATATTCAGATTATTTAAGTTAATGAGAATGGATTGACTGAGATTTAAAGCAAAACTTTCCAAGATTACAGACAGGGGACTTACAGAATAAACTGATTGCAAATCCAGAAGCAAAAGTGTGTTTCTAATTTAGTTGTTTGGTTATTTTTTTTAAACCTGCCACCACACTGAAACATCAAGGTGATGATGTAGTTGTTCTTGTAAGATCTTCTGTGCAGAATTTTTTTCTCCCTGTTACACACTCCCATGGTGTCAAATGCATTTGTGAACCCATACAAATCACCCAGATCAGAAGGGCTTGGCAGAAAGAAATCTGATGTGAGATTTTGTGCTTTCATTGAAAAAAAAATTTCCATCTCCCTACTGACTTCCATTTGCAGCTTTATTTTTCCTCATTATTTTTACTTTCTCACTGGTATTTTACTTTCATCACCTGGATCAGCTCAGCAAAACCCAGAAAACTGCAATGTAGCTACATCACAGAAAGGTGTGTGCACACCTACACACATCCACAACCACACAGAGCAGGTTTTGTTACTGCCCCTCTTCCCCCACAGTTCTTTTCTAAAGGAAGATTTAATTTGACTGGAGATGTGTGTGATGATTAACTCCCTGCTGGGCAGCCACAGGGGTTTCTTCCCCCAGGGCTGGCAGCAATTTTTAGAGGAATGTGCATGGCACTTGCACTGCTAATCAGGAGAGCAGGAGCTATGTCAGGAGGAGGGAGCCACCAGAAAGAATGGCTGCCAGGAAGGAATTAATATGCCCCATTCTCTGACAAATTATAGCTCCCCTCCATCTGGCTCCTTCGGGAAAGAAATCACAGGAAAGAAATCACAGGCCTTCCTTCACTCCCCAAAGTGATTGTCTTACTACTCAGCATACATGGACTCTGCTCACCTTTCTGCTTCCAGTCCCTTCTGCCTGCTCTGAGAGCTCTTCTGCTGCCTCCTGACAGCCAGGTTTTAACCCACATCAGCTCAGCTCTGCTCCATGCTCCCCTGGCACTTTGACTGATACCTGCACCATCCCTGCTGTCTCTCCTTTAATTTCCACTCTTTTACATTTTTAGAAGACTTTTGGCATTTTAATCCAACTCTAGCAAATCCAGTATAGTCAGAAACACTATTAGGAACGCAGTGACAGAGTCCTGGTGGTGGGAGAGTCTCCTCAGAACATGTAGAAGCGCTGTTACTCACCACATTTTAAACCTTGAAAACTGACGAAAAGCTGTTTAATATGTAATATTACCAACAGTGTAGAAGGGAAGGGGAGCCAAAAGGATTCTGAGACTTTTTTCCTCCATAGAGTCTGTGCGCTTGTCCTGTGGCTTAATTGTGAATCCTTTTCTAAGGCTTTACAAATTGATGGACACCTCTCCTCTCTATGTTTTACTGCTCCTATTTCACACTGTCTGCTCTCCTAATCCTGTGCCCAAACTGAGCTCCATGCTGTTATGCCTCCTGATTCTACACAATTTTGCTTCTTGAACAGAACTTCAGTGATTTTGTTAAGTAAGTGCCTTCCTCCTTCAGTCTGTCAGCTGCAATATTATTTTAGACCTCATGCAGAAAACCACACCAAGTACCCCATACTGATACACAGAAGAGAAATTTCTCCTGCAACAAAGCCAGGAGAGGAAAAGTAACTGTTTCTTATGTTAATTTTTTTCATGATTACTACTACAGCTAAAACCATGAGACAAGAAGGGACAGCTCTCAGAAATGGCATAAATTTTTAGAAATTACCTTTTCTCCCAGGAGTCAGTTAGGTAAAACACCACTAAGAATGGCTTCATCCCTCTGAAGTGAGAACTGCTTTTACATTAAAGGCAATGTATAATGTACATTCAAAAATTTGATAAATCAGACATAGGCTTAGGTAAATAAATGACAAGTTGCCATAATTTTAGAGTTTAGATTACAAAGATTTTGATTATGCTTGACTGTCGTTGACAGTTTACACAATTTCAATAAACCATTAATACAAAAGAATCCTAGGTAGGAATCTTCTTTCCAGGGTGGTATTATTAAAGTACTTCCAACTTTTGCTTTACTGACACCAAGCCAGGCTGCATCCCACTGTTCAGGCCTTATAATCCGTTGCCAAATGCTTCTTTATAAAGTAAAAAACCCAACAAACCAAACCATGAAACCCCACAAACACAAAAATCTAACAAAAAACCTACTCTTTGTTATACACAAGATTGGTGATACAAGGTTTTGTTCAGTGCTCATAAATTTGTTCAGAAAATTATGATCTGATTTTAAAAGTTCTCCTGATAGAGAGATGCTAAAAAAATATATTCTTTTTTTTCTAGCTTTCTTCCCACTGTATTCCACCTCTCCTGATTCAGGTGGGCTGGAAAATACAGTAATTGGAAAAGAAATCTTGTAAAAAATAAGAACAAGAGGAGATCCACTCCCACTCCTACTGAAGTCAGTAGAAACATTTCTATTAGCTTCTGCAATCCCTGTATCCAGATACTGAAAAATCAGCTCAAGATTTCAAAGAGAAAAGTCCAAATCTTCCTTGGGCTGAATGTCAACCACTTATGATTCTACTGTGTCTCCAGTTTACACTCTGGTACATGACCACATGTTCTCATACTTGCTCTGACTTCTGTTGTAAACCAAAATCTGATGCTAAAAATCACCCAGAAAATCCCACAACACCATCCTTCAGTTTTTTCCTTGCTGAAAGATGGCAGAAACATTGCAGAATTATCTTTAAACAGTGGATGAGTGGATGGTGGTTGCTAGTTTGACCACAGATATGCATTTATATATATATATATATATACATACATACACATAAACAATCTCTATATACAGAAGTACAATAATAAAAAAATTGTAAAAATATTAATTTTACTCAAATACCTGATTAAAGTGATTAATCATAAGTTGCATTATGTGATGCATCCCGTTGGCATGTGTTAGAAGCCCTAAAAACCTACGTGAGCTGCAGTTAAAACCAGAGTTCTGCCCTTCCGCCGTCACCTGGTGCCGTGCCAGCGGTTACGTTGGGGGTGGACCCTCGTATCTCAGCATCAGCTTGAAGGAGCGAGCAAAGTTGTTGGCCAGGGTGCAGCTGTGGCTCTCTCTCTCTGCCAGGGGCAGCAGGAAGGCCAGGAGCAGCAGCAGCAGCAGCAGCAGCTGCAGGGGAAGCGCGGCCCGGCGCACGCGATGCAGGAACGAGCACGCGCCTCCAGAGCGCTCCTGGGAAACACAAAGCAAAGAGCAGCTCAGGAAAAGACATTGCTGGGGAGGTCTACTTCAAACACATCAAACTGCCAGGGAGAAAGTCAGAACAGGCCCTGTTGTCCTTGGCCTAGGACCCAGACTGGGTGCTGGGCACACTGAAGGTGACTGAAGTTAAATTGTGTCTTTCAGGAGAATGTTTCAGTATTTTCAAGAATTCCCTGCTGGAAACTGTTGTTTTCTAGAAGGAAAACGCTGCTGACTTTCTAGAAATTTTCTAGAGTTGCTTGCAACCCCATTTTCCCAAGTGGTGGTCACACATGCTCATGCCCAATGCGCAGAGTGGTCCCCTCACAGCCACCATACAGCACAGAAGGTCTGTGTTTGCTGCTCTCCAGTCAGTACAATGACAGTGCTGGTGCCTGGAAGAGAGGAGCAGCTTCTGCTCTCCATCAGCACAAAGGAACTGCATTTGCAGCTCATCCAGCCCCAAGTCATCTGCCCAGCAGCACCATGCACTGGCTTTGGGGTCTGCAAGACTGGAGGTCAGAATAAAGGCCCCACAGTGCAGCCTGCCTCAGCCTACCTTATACCTTACCAGGCCCAGCTCAAAACTTTATGTGATGCAAAACAATGAGAGAAACACAACATTGGTAGTGAAGGAGACATTAAAGCTACGTTTATTTCTGTGCAGCCCTAGGGGACACACAAAAGGAGTCCCATTACACCTTGCTCTACAGTAGTGCAAACCTAGAGTAGGTCAGTTAATCTCATAAATGTAACCTGGTTTAGCATGACCAGGAGAGAATATATCTATGGCTACAGAATTCAGAAAAGATTAATTAAGAAGGGAGATTTCCACTGGCAAGATTCCTGGGTAACTCCTGCCAATGAGCTGAACTGTGTGAGTTTCCAAAAAAAAAAAATCAACTCTCTTGAAAAGAAATCTGATAAAAAAGGCTCAATAACCCACTTATTTTATCAAACTAGGATTTATACAATGAACATAAATACAGTTCTTAATCAGCTACATTAGGTACCAGCCTACATCATAAATGTCAGCACAGAACATCCACTGGAGTAGGGCCCACACTTTCCACAAAAGAAAATTAATTTATTGTGTTCAAGTCACAGGCAATGTCAGTCCCACAGCAAAATTAGGGCTTCTGCTCACTGTGGGGTGTTTAACAGGCAATGCCTTTGTCCCACTATAGCACCGTTACCTTTTTCCCAACCTGGAAATGAAATTTGAGATAATTTTGATAAGAAGGTAATATAATGAACATAAACTATCCATGGGAAGCATCAGCAAAGAAGATATGGAGGAGATTGATGGTAGAAGAAAGTAATTATGGCTTTCACTTTTTTTAATGATCTCTTCCACTGCTTTCTAAATTACTCAGTCCCTTATAACTCCATATAAATGCCTACAGAATTAATTACAAAGGTAAATACACAGCTGCAGTTACACATCATGAGACAGGTGTGCTGCAAAATCCTTCTGTTGTAGTTGGTTTGCTTCCATTATATTGAATGGCTGCTGAGATTTAATTATTGTGTCAGGCAGATGTAGAGGCAGCAGAGCAACAGCTGCTTGCTCTATCATTTCTGGCCCACAGTACCTGGGCTGTAATTTGTTCCCTGAGGCCAAGGAAAACTCAGGTCCCTGGGCACTGGAACTGTCAGTGGATAAAGTCTACATGCCAGGGTGTGAGTGGGACTGACTTTGAGCACCACTGGGCAAGTTCCCTGGGTACAGTGATTATTTACCTTGAAATCAAAGCTTCACCAACCTGGCTGCCTCACAGGTATCATCTGCTCCTACTGTGACCTGTTCTCAGAGTACAAGGCATAAATAGCTGTACTAATGAGACTTTCCCTTCTCTAGTCCAGACCTGAAATCCCTCTCATCCCCTCGATATCATCTACCTAAGGGCTGAACAAACCCTGGAGGGTCTTCTGTGTTTACACTCAATGCTAAATCTATTATGGACAAGAGCAGCAGCCCCAACAATTGGCTGGAGCTCTCTGGGCTTGTCTCTGTAATGCCATGGATCAGCCTCTTCTTGGTGTGTTCAGTGTAAACCAGTGCACTGTCATCCACAGTTCTGTTTTCATTGACAAAGATTTCTCATTCTTCGTTCTTCATTGCATCCATAATACCCAGCAATATGACAAATACATTTATCAGAGTGCCCTATCTGTAAGGAAAAAGACTCTTGCCAGGTTCCAGAATGCATGAACAAGCTTGTTTGTAGATATTAACAGCTGGAGTCCTGTCAGTGGAAGATGCAATTTGAGTTAATTCTGCACTGGGACAATTCAAACCATGCTCTTTGTCCTACCACTAAGGCACAGTAAGTCTTAATGCTGATGTTACAGGGAAAGATCCTGAGAGTTCAATAGTTCATTCCAACTGGAATCCTCAAAAATGTTCTCACAAACTCAAACTGGGACAGAAACCCACCTCTCACTGACACAGTTGTGAGGACCACCAGTCTTCCTAGCAACACCTAAAACTTCTGTTTTACTGCTGTCAATCCTTTAGAATTTATTTTGAAAGCTACTTCAATCTGAAACTGTTCTTTCATTGCCAGGCCAGCTGCAACAGCTCTCTTCCCTGTTACATCTTTCTGCCTGTGAACTGGTGGGAAATGTGAGCATTTCCAGTTGTGCCTTGTCTCTGTTCCTGCCACAGCCCAGGCAGCAGATATCATATGGTCACTCAGGCACTGCTTTCCTGTGATGGCCACACTGCCAGTCAGCCACTGTTTTTCCTACCCTGATTCTTCTACCAATCCAGCATTTGATTCAGAGCAGTTCACTGACTCTGCCTTGATTTCTATAGCAAAGACTATTAATAACCCAAATAACATTTCAATCTCATCATTTCTCAAAGTGCTCTTAGATACACTGGAAGAAGCTGTAAAATAGTATTGCTTTTCACAGCTCATCCTCCAGAAAGAATTAATGCAAAATGGATTTATTAACAAGCTCTCATTTGCTCTCCTCTGAGCTTTCTGCAGAGGAGGATACTCAAGCTAACCACAGCAGCTCCTAGCATTAGAAAAATCTGTGGAGAGAGACTTATCTTGGGGCAGAACTTCAGAGAAGGGGAAATATTTTGCCCTTATCTGCTGCTTCTCTCCCACCTTCTTGCTGGGTTTATAGGTATTTGTGTTCAATGAACTTTTGTCTTCAATGTCAAGTTTCTCTGTTTTGTTTGATCACACAGCAAGGTCAGAATGTTGTATTTTTGACTCCATTTGTTGTCATGGGAATGACTCAGCTATAGCAAACATAGTATTATGATGCCTCTGCAGGACTGAAAATGAGGCCCACAGGAGCTGTGAGGGTTTGGTGTTTTCAGTAAATTTGCAATGATAAACCCTTAATAAATGAGGGCCTCAACCTGCACACACTGAAATCCACAGGAGATTTATCATTAATTTCAGTGTCTGCGGTGGGATTATGCACAGGAACAACCAAATAAAGTCAGGATCAGGAACTACTTCTCTGTGGAGGTCAGCAGGTATCTTACAAATGGATTCATTAGTTATATGCCCAAGTTGTTGTGACATGAAACCTACATTAGTTCCATTGCTTTGTGCTTGCTGGAACAATGATTTTTTTTTTTTTGGTGGTTTTTGTGGGGGTTTTTTATGGCTTTTTTTGGTGAAACTATGAGAGGTGTTAAAGGATAAAAGAAAATTGAAGGAGACACAGTAAATTTTAATAGAAAAGATGATACATTTGGAAAAAGCATGGAAAACTTGAGGCACTGACTCCCTTTCAGAGGATGAAAAAAACAGCACTTCAATTTTACTACGTCAAGATATTCTTTGAGATCTGTGATGTGAAAAAGAGATGCTTTCAGGATGTAGTGACCTGAGACCATGGCCCCCACAGGAAATTCTGGAAGCCAAGGTACAAACCTCTGCTCTGCTGGACTCAAAGTGCTCAGGGTCCTGGAGTCAGGACACACTTCCAAGCATTCAGCACATCACTCAGGGTTAGAAAAGGACAGCCTAACACAGTTCTACCTTTGCAAGAGACAGTTTGAATATATCATTTCCATATGAGATGGAAGGTTGATGATGAGAAAGATGAGAAGGCTGGAACCACAGCCCTTGCTACACAGTGGAATTTCACTTTCCCAATCACTCCAGCTACTGGCATCAGTACAGCTGCCACCCAGCACCCACAGTGCCTGCAGTGCATGTGTCAGGTATAGACTCCACTAAATATTCTGAAATCAAATCTTCCTCTGAGAAAAACTGGCAAAGCTCCAGTGAAGTCAACAGAATTTTAATTTCCACCATCTTAGAATAACAGTTGGAATACCTGGGTATTGAGCCAAAGTGTCAGAGATATTTCTGAAACACATATGGAAAAGGAATGGGTTGGCATTTAAAAGGAAAATATACTTTTCAAGTTCACCATCAGGAGTAAATGTCCTCCCCCTTCTCCCTCAAAACACCAGGACAAGCAAGGACTGTCAAGGGGTGGACGGCTGTGTTTTGTGTAATGCTAAATGGATGCTTGCTCCAAATGAACTGCACTGGCTGTGAAAATTCACATTTGTACTTGATTCATGCTGGGGCGTTTGAGTGACAAGCATGGGTTTGGATCAGGGAGTGCTCAGCAGCTCAGTCTGTTTGCAGTTAATAACTCCCAGCCAAGCGCACTGTGGAAAATCACTTGGATGGGAAACAGCAGAAAAGCACTTTAGAACTTGCTACAGAATATTCTTGTGGAAGTTGCTGAAGTGTTTTACTAAAAATCAGTGCCCTCCCTGGTTTGCTATTGACCACATTCCAGGATATAAGAAAACACACAGTTAATCTAGTTATTTGAGAGAGCAGAGCAATATAGCATCTCATACCAGCCTCATTAGCAGAGTTTTGCTGCTGCTTGTATGTCACCAGCGTGCCTGACAAAAATCATACCTGCACCACTGAGTCAGTCATCCAGCAGAGAGAAAATATTTAGTCTGGATTTATTCCTCTTACCTCAGAGTATTTCCTGCTGCCTGAAAACTCCTGCTCTACCTAGGGATAAAGAGTGCCTTAGTGTCCTACAGGCATGACACACAGCCACCAGCAGCCATTTCACTTTGTGCCAGGGCTGTACCCAGCCCAGGTATCCTCTGTTCTACAGCAGCTGGCACAGATGCATGGGTAGTAAGGCAAGCACAAATAATTTCTCCTTAATATTCTCAGCCTCCAGCTACTTTCAGTTCAGGCAGTTTCCTGAGCCTGACAGGACTTGCTCATCTGTTTAACATTCAGGGAATCTTTCTTCCAGATACTTGTCCAGTTTCCCCTTAAACCTACACAAACTACACAGAGTCCTCAATGTTCTTTAGCAAGGAGATCCAGCTGGCATGAAGAACAAGTAATTTTTGTTAGTTTTGAACCTGGCTCCTGGCTCATTCTACAAGAGATGGAGAGTTACCCATCATCTATGCTCTCAGAAAAAATTGTGATGATGTGACACCCTAAATTAAATGCCTAGGCAGGATGAATCTAGGCCTACCTCCACAGTGGGAAGGTCACAACATATTGGGCTCAAACTACAGCAACAGGGACAGAGGAAGAACTTCCTAACAGGAATAATAACTAGGCCTTGGAAAGGATCACCTACACAGGTAAGGATTCTACCACTTCATTATTCCTCTGAGAATAACTAGAGCTGCCAGGAAGGCTGAAACAACAGCCTGCCATACTGAAAGGAATCTTTCATCCTGGAGATGAAGTGGAGCATGCCTGGACAGGAGTATTAAGCAGCACCACTTGTTTTGGTGAAGCAGCTGCCTTATCAGTGCCATTCTGTCTCTGAGAGGCCCTGTGCTTCTGCCACTTGAGATCCCACTGGGTATTTCCTCAGCTGTCACTCACAGAGGCAGGTTATTGACAACAAGAGATCAGTTCCAGGGGGATCACAGGCTGCTCTCTCAAACCAAAGGATATTGGGCATTTTTACCTCAGTGTGAGATCGTTTGGAGCTGGGCTTCCCATCAGCCATGAATGTCCCTCTCCAAGATAAACAACACACTGCAAATCACAGCTGGCCTTCTCAAGAAGGAAATTATTCAGGGCAGTTGGATACTACTGTCACCACAGAATTGAGCATCCAACATGCTCCTGAGCAAGGCACAACCCCATAAACCACTTCAGGAACTAAGATCAGCCTCTGTTGATTAGAGGTTACGTGGCCTCTGCAGAAGGACAGTGAGACCCTGAGTTCAGAGCTGTATTTTCCTACAAGCAAACACTGCCCAGGGTAGGCAACTAGCAGTGAGGAATAATTAGGGAGGGCCTGGGACCCCATTGATCCCTGTGCTTACCATTTTCCTTTGCATAAAGAGCTACCAGAATGAACCAGAATGCTGAAGAGAGGTTAACTGCAGCCATAGAAACAATTTTAGCTCTGACATTTTCCATCTTCAGACTGCTTGACTTTGCAACCTTAATTTTCCTTTCAATTCTGAAATGCATAAGCATATGCATGTAAATAGGTAAGTGTACAGGCAAATTAAAGACTGTTTTCTTCCTTAGGGAAGATTCCCCATGGTTGGGGGACAATCTAGAATCTTCCAGGGAGGCTTCATTTAAAAGAAGCAGAAAGCAAGCCAGCAGTTTGTATCTGAGGTTTCAGCAGCCACATATGGTGGGTATTTCAGAATTTCTTCTGCAAAGTCACTTAGAACCAAGCACTGTGCCATATGCTACTGTGACACAAATGGATTTATAAAGGTTAGCTTCTGTGTGCACATACAGCATGACATGTTTCCAGCATATCACAGGACAAGAGCTACAGCCTGATCTGTTAAAGTAGCACTGATTTCTATCATTCTCCAGACCTAAGCAAGCAGAAAAAGACCTTAGTCTTCTATATTGAAGAAGGCAGGCAAGTAAAACAATTTTTCCCAATTGCCAGTTTCCACTCATCCTTGCAAGTTGAAATAAACTAATTAAAATAAGCATAGAAAGAATAAAAACTGAAAGAAAGACAAAATGTTCTGGAACTTGCAGAAGAAATTATTGACATCAAAAAGCTGGTTTATTATGTCAATAATGTGTTTCCAGCTGTTTTGCCAGTGACTTCTCTCAAGTCAAGATCAAAGTTTTCTTAAACTTCAGCAGTCACTATACATAATTTAATTATATTTGCATTTCATTTAAATACTTCAAAAATGCGACGGCTTGCTTTTAAATAAATAATAGGTATAAAGATTAGAGGTAATGATTAGAAGTGTTTTTCTAACAGTGCCTTTTACAGCTGTGTTACAAACCTGTTTTTTCAGGTGTATACTGAAAATTGGTTGCATTCTGCTATTGCTCAACAAATCTCTCTCTCTGTCCTTACCTTTCAGTTAGGACATGAAATTATATCTGCTGAGAAAATCATTCTAAGCTATCTCCTTGGTGAAAATCTGCAGCTAAAGGACAGATCTCTTCACATAAAGCAGGGAGCACCAACCACCTGCCTAACTAACACCACATGAGCATGAAAGGAAAGAAAGAACCAGGTGTCCTGGGGAGCAGGATGGCACCTCTTGCACCAGCACTGCTGCAGGCAGAGCACTGGCAAGGCACAGGTGTGGCAGGACCAGATAAACAACAAACAAAGAGCCCCAGATATCTAACATTTGGGGACACTGCAATGTAAATTGGAAAATGGCATGAAACCTCCAGAAATATGAGCACACGGACAGGGAGTCTCCCAGGTGCAGTAATGTGAAGGGAAGCTTGTGAGCCTGCTGGAAAAGGAAGGGGATGCTGCTCCTGGCTTAGCATACTTTACAATGGGTATGAGTTAGGAATGGGCAAGTAGAATTTTTCTGGAGGTGGGTTTTTTTTTTTTGACTAAGTTTTCTTTCTGAGCAAATATCACTGTAGTGAGAAAACAAGTCTATCTGCTAATTTTTAATGCTAAGGTGCCCTTCATCCTGTGTTTGGGTCATGGTATAATTCCTAAAACAGGTAAGCACAGCCTTATAGGCAGAGTGATGGAAAAAAAAAGAGAGATATTAAAAGATACTTTCTAAGAAGTCTTTTTCATTTTACTAAGACTGTAATTGTACAGAAGATTTCAAGTGGATAACACCAGCAGGACCTGAGGAAAACCCTTTCAGTAGAGAGGCACCCGTACCACAGGCACTACCACAGAATTCTGTGCTTTTCTGCCACGAGGAGCTCCCATCATATCTGCACTTGGGCAGAGCAGAGCACAGCACTGTTTTCTTCCTGGCAAGCTGTGGCAGTTCTTGCTTTGCAGTTTCCTGAATGACTGCATTCATTTGATTGACTCCAGATCAATGGTGTCTCTAAATAAGATTAAATTACATGTTCCTTCTGCCTGTATGTTACAGGAGATTACTCTTAGCAGAATCTCAAAGGAAGCAATTAGCTGACCACTGATGTAATGAATTCTAATTATTTTGTTTGTACAAACAATAAAGCCAGATCGTTTGTTTAGCAAGGAAGTAATTACTCTGAGAACTTGAGAAAATAAATCAAACAGTGCTACCTAGACCTGTAAAGAAAGAACCTTCTACTTCCCATTTATGCTAAGAATGCTCATGGAATATTTTCAGGTAGCTGGGAGCCAACCTTTGAAAGTAACATTTATCATAGTTATTATTGAGCACTTGCTTGATTATGTTCTTGAGTGTGCTAGGTACCCTGCAGAAATATCCATCTACGTTGGCTGTCACTGGCACCTGCTAAAAATTCACTGCAGCCAGTGCAATTTCCTGCAACTGCTTTTTGTTAATCAACAAGAAGTCACTCACATCACAATCATTAGGCTGTTCTGCTCCTAAGGGCACCAGTGGCAGGGGCATGTCCTCAGCAATGGATGAATGATCAGGAGAAAAAGCACATTACTATACATGGAGCAGGCTCTATTCTGCCCAACATCTGGCCATGTAGGCTAGAAATAGAATAAAATCAGAAGGCAGTCAAATGAGAATGGTTCTAGCTGGGTCTTCCCTTCTCCATGTTGATCTCTGCTGCTGCAAAATATCTACAGCTCCAACAGGAGAGACAAGCAGAGTCACTGGGGACCTTGTGCTGCAAAAAGCAGAGAGCACTCCAAAAATACCACAACTTCTGCCACTTCTGCTGATTTTGTGTGACTCAAGAACATGAGGGAGCTGACAAATTAGAGATGACCTGAGCCTATTTTATGCAAACTCACTGGTTGTTGCAAGCACAGTGATGCAGCCATCTGCACTTCCTGCAGATACCAACTCCTGAGATCAGCCATTCCCTTCGAGGCAGTTGGCTTCCTTTACCATAGCATTCAAAAGATATTCATGCATACAAAAATATTTTCCTTAATCTTTCTTTCGTTTCCAGCCACATTTTAGGTGTTAGATTTAAATTTAAAGTAAACTGTATAGCCTAGAATTCTGCAGTTGGCCTGGTTTTCCTCTTTTCTTAGGCCAAACAGTGATACACCCAAAAGGGATGAGCATTATTTTCTGGCTCTCTTAAGTGGTGCTAAAAATTCTTATGGCAACACTGTCTCACATCCTGATAAAACTTGAATGAAAAAAAAAAGACATTACTTCTTCCAGCACTTGGATTCTTATAGTGTTACTGTTTAAACAGAGAATAAAAGCCCTGAGGTCAGTGAAATCTCACTGAAGTGAGCAGGGTATAAGTTACAGCAACATCTGTACTGGCTGAAGGGAAACTGCAAATCACTTGTTAGTGCAATGGGAGCCATTTCCCTCATGCTTATGAGGTATTTCAGTTCTTCAGTCCTTTCCACCCTGAGCTGTTTCTCTTTGTGTTCAGTAGCTATTAAAAACTCAGAGAATGGGTTTTTTTTGTGCTCTTGCTGTAGGCCTAATTGACAAATGTTTGCTGCCTGCCATTATGTTAAGCCAGTATCTCTGAAAATTAACTGAAGACTTTAGTCTAATTTGGCGAATGTAAGGGTGAATAAATACCATGTACCCCAAGGCACATGAGGCAGATAAATTAAAAATGGCATCTAATTGTACTGGAGACATGCTTATGCCTAAAGTTTTTGTTTTGCTTTCCCTACAAACAACTTTACCAATCAAACAACATGAAATCAGAGAATTCCCTGGTCAGTCTCCTGGAATATCCCTGTGAGCCTCTTCTAGGGAAAAGAAGCACTACTAAATGTTTTGGCTGCCTCTACACCAAGTATTAAAATGTCATACTGTTTTTCCAGCCTGAAAAATTCTGGTGACCTTACTGGCTGAAACAATTAATTCTGAGCCAGACAGGCAAGAAGAGAAAGTCTTTGGGGGTCTTCAGCAAGGCTGAACTGCAGCCAAAACCATTGAGGAAGGTGTGAGAACTGCCTTAAAACTGGTCAGTACTTTGCTGGGTAAAAATATTGGAGCTGCTACTCCACATTTGAGAATAAGAAGAATATCTCATCAGAATGAGCAAAGTCTTGATTTCTGGCCATGCTTGAAGTGCACTGTACTGCACCCTTTAAATATTGGTCTCTTCTACAGAGGTGTTGCACCAGGAGAAATCAAGGGTTTGATTTACCTTGGAATGACTATGTGATTATGATCCATTACTCATTCAATGTCCTTTGTGTGGGCAAAAAAAGCCTTATTCTATTCCTTCTAAACACAAATGGAAAGTGAGATGACAGTACAAAGCAGAACAGCTTTTATAAACAAAGCAAATTGTGACAGAAAAACTTGCTGACTTTATGAAAATGGGATCAAAAGTGCTGCTTGGTTTAATAAGAAACTGGCAGTATTTTGTTTTCTTTTAGCTTCTCCTTATCATCTCCTGTACTGCCTCTGTTTCTAATGTCATCACTTCAAAAAGAAAATCCATCACAGGAGGAATTCTGCTGCTTAGAATAAGGATTTAGTCTAATAGCATTAGACAAATCTCTTGACTTTCTCTGGCTTTCTGCATTAGAAAGAAGGTGGGCTGATTGATCCAAAGCATTTTTTTTCAGAATGTCTAAAGAATTACAATTCCCATTTTCAAAATTATTCTAGGTACTTAACCACTAAATCCTTTAGATAGATATTTTGGCTCTTCCTTAGTCTCTTTTGAAAAATGAATTAAATTCATGTAGCGTGTAGATGTATAAAAACTGAGTTTCCCTCCTCTCCTAAATATCCTCTCTAAATGGATATTTAGCTTCTAGAGATATAGTAAGCCTACTTCAAGAGTAAAAACTCTGGAATAATTTTCCATTTAAAAATCTGGAAAGAATCAACAAATTCTTTAAGAGTGGCTCTTAATAAGCTAATTGATTTCAGGAATCTTCAGAAAAGTTTAAAACCATTTTCTGCAAAATGTCCAGTCAAATATTTTTTTAGCTTAATAATAAGAAACTGTCTTGCCTTTCTGAATCTGTCTGTTTCCTCCAAAGATCCAGCACTCTGTTTAAAAGAAAGAAAAGAAAAAGAAAAGAAAAAAAAGAAGCATGAAGTTAAGATCCCAGAAGAGCCTGTAAATGAGTATTCACCACACAGGGGATGTTTCTTTCATACTCATGGTCACCTGGACAGAGTGAACCAGCAGGAGATTTTTTTTAATGGGCTTTTTACCAACATTAGGCAGAAAGATGACATGTTTTTAGGTTCTTGACTACTTGAATCAGATAAGCAGTTCTCCCAGCAATAGCTTTGACTTTACTGACACCTATTGACTATGTTAATGCTTACAGAAGGTTTTGGTTAACAAATCATGAGTCATTACAATCAATGGCAAACACAGAAATATGCTCTTTGTTAACAGAAGTCATGCTTACTTTCCATGCATTTTAAAGGATTCATGTTCTAAAAAAGCTCTGGATTTCAAGAAAAGGTTTCTCAAGGCAGAAAATTTTAAAATGCCTCAAATTTTAGGTGTTCAATTTTAAAAGCCCTCATGTACAGAAAGTACTGAATGCAAACCTGTAAATTCCTTTGATTATGGGAACTTGAAGCTGCTCAGATAATGTTTGAGTAGTAAAACTAGAAAAATATTAGTTAATAATTTTATATGTTAATGCTAAGAACATGGGAGTATCTTTAGCATGCCCTGGAATATCTTATAAATGATGATGAATTTTGCCACCCTTAGCGTGTATTATATATAACAACTAGGTAACTTCTTCAATAATTTGGTTTTTGAATTAAAATTTCTCATCTTTATTTCATTCCAAATCATTAACCTATAAGGACAGTTTTAAAAGGGACTAGGTCCTTCTGTGCAGTTACTTTGAATCCGTTCAGTCAGTGACTATTCTGTCTCACAGCAGGAGACAAAAATAATGAACAGTGAATATATTTTTACTGCACGAACTGTCAAAAAATAACTCTATGGAGAATGTTGGGTGGAGAAAGGGCAGAAAATAGAAATCCATGTGCCCAGAACCAGGCACACACCCGAAGTATTCACACACACAGCTGCATGCCTCTTTGCCATTTACTATTCTGGTTTGAAACTTCCATCTCAAGAAATATCTTGAGCACAGTGTACAAAGGGGAAAAGCACACAACTCTTAATTAAGCAGATTACACATGAATACCGCTGAAGTAAGACTAGCAATGTGAAGCAGCCTGAGAGAGCAATGGCAGAGCTCAGCAGCTGTCACTTACTGGTGAGCTCAGGGCCTCTCTCAGCTTGGATTTGTAGAGCATCCATCGGTAGCGCAGCTCCTCCAGGTCCTCAGAACTTCCCACCACAGGATGAAGATGAAGGAGGTCCTCAAAGAGTTGCTGACCATGAGGCACACGAGACTGCAGCTCCTAAAGGCAAAGACAAGGCTCAGCGGCAATTCAGGATTCATGAATTCCCCACTTTTTAAATCAGCATTTGATAAAACAGTGGTTTACACACACGTTTATTTTTGTTGTTGCTTTTTTGGCCTGAAATAATATGAAACTCACCTGCAGGACTCCTCTAGTCTTGGATATTCCTGTGTTTAGTTTCTAACAATCCAAAAAATCTAACAAATTGCCATGGCATTTGGCTATACTCCAAACTGTACTCTATACAGGAAGAATGAGACCAAATACTGATTTAACAGTGATTTTAATCAGCTTCTTTTAATGAACACCTTTGGCATAGCACACTGGAAATGTCCAGCCCAACAGCTAAATGCCAGGTGTTCCTATCACTTCTACTCTGCTTCTGCCAGACCTTTCCTAGTAGAAAGGATGAAAATTGTCCTAAATTCCTGAGCTTCATCTACTCTAGTGTCTCATACAGCAGAGTGTATAGTGTTTGAATTTTTTATTCTTGAGGATTTTTTGTGGTTTTTTGGGAGGTGGTGGGTTTTTGGTTTGTAGGAAGAGTGGTTCTGGGTTTTGTTGTTGTTGTTTGGATTTTTTTAATTCTGAAAGAATTCACGCTTATTGATGTATTTTTCTCCATTCACCCCCTGAAAACTAACCTCAAGTTTGCTCTGGTGTGCCTTAATTTCCTCTGCAGAAGATGGAGTCCCAGCAAGAATTTTGGTCAGTTTGGTGTTTTCTCCTTGGAGCCACTCTTCAAAGTCATGTAGGAGTTTCAAGTGGCTGCTTGCAGTTTGCCCTTCTCCCATCTTCTCCTGGGACACAGAACAACAGGAACAAAAAAGCCCTCACTGTTATGTCAGATGTTTCCTCTGAAGGCCTGACTGTGAAATCTTAACCTCCAGCTATGTAACCCACATATCAGATGAAGGCAATGAAACTGTTCTTGTGGAGCTGACATGAGGGAAAACACAGAGTCTCCATCTCACCTGCTTATGGTTGGGATCGACATCAAAAAGGTGGAAAGCAGGTCTAGACATCCATCTGCTGCCCACAAATGCTCTTTTCTTCTTCTTGTCAGCCACTGGTCTACTTAACTGCCATTTTTTGAGGAGGCTTGGAAACACAAAACCAGAGATATCAGTGCAGTGAACATCCACATTTTGACTGGGGCTATGGGAGACAGCTCTGGGGAAACAGCACTGTTGTTGTTGTTGTTATCTCATTATTAATACTAATAACACTATTACTATTGAAGTTATTCCCAACCAGAATGTCTCACAGCTGCACCAGGACTCTAGTTCTGACATTTCTAAGTGTTCTGTTTACTTTTAGTTAGGGGACTAAAAATAATACCTTGGCAATATACATTTCTTTCTGGTTACAGGAGGCAGTACAATCAAGCCTTCCTCAATTTTGTAATTTATTTTTTTGTGCCTGACATATTCTGACAGTATGTATGAATACAACCATACATGCAGCACACCATCACATATTAATACAGACTAGCAAATATGAGCAGCATTTCAGCACTACACAGTGGAAGCAAAATAAATTAAGTCTTAATTTCCTAGCTAAAGAGAAGATTTTTAGCTCTGCTTATAGTTCTGCAGGTTTGCAAAAGGCACAAATCCCATTGCAGGTACACCCTCCTTGGAGGCATCTCCAAGGAGAACAGGAAGATGAGACAGAACAGCACAAGACACCCAGTCTGTGCCAAATTTCCTCTGCCACAGACTGCCAGAACAAGAGTGAGCCAGGCCACAAGACACTGCCTACTCCAACACAAGGTAAAGGAAGATTTACAGACATTGTGGTTCACAGAATCTTAAAATAGTTTTCTTAAAAGTAATGATTTTCAGTTTACAGACAATTAAATAAAATCTCATCTTGCTTCTAGCATGATGGCATGGCTGTTCAGTTTCACAGCACAGAGCATAAAGTCTCAAGTGTGTCTGTTCTTACTGCAGTAAAAAGAGGCCTGTGGAAGGGACATAAGGAACACCTACACAAACACTTACCCAGTTGCCATCTCCTTCAGTGATTTCCACGACTCCCTCAGCTGATCCAGCTCTGCCTGGACATGGGCAGTCTCCTCTTGAGAAGAATTCTCCATGACCAGCTGCCCATGAGCTTCTACAAGGTTCAGCTGGATCTCCTTATCTGGAAACTCAGCCAGCAATCTCTGAAATGCAAAGCCCTGAAATTACTCCTAGGTATCCTGGGTAAAGTGGAGGCTATGTCAGACTGAAGGCCATGTTCAGTCCAGGACTATGCTGGTTTTGTTGGCACTAGCTAGAACATATCTAGAGGGAAAAAAATATGCTGTGCATGCTTCCAAAGATCCCCACATAGGTCAAAGGGCTGATGGGAGGACTTTGAGGGTGCAAGATGTCAATGCACTTCCTTCTGTAGCCTTCCCATGAAAGATTTTGGTCTCCCACATGAAGGCAACAGCTGCCAGCTGAAGTATCCTGCTGGAGTGAATTTAACATGCAAAGTACTGCTACACAGGAAAAGCTGGCAGCTTTGGAACAGCTCAGTTCAACAAGTAGAAGGCCAGCTAAAATGGCAGGAATGTTCAGTATATTGATGAGTACACACAGGCAAAGGCAGGTATTGTTCAGAGAGATCACCCTGACAGGAACAGACCACCTACCCTTGGATAATAATTTATCCATCTCAACACTGCTTACTCATTTTCACTGCTCTTGTCTGTTACATGGCCCCACATCCCACAGCACAGGGCAAAGCAGAGAGGCAACAGCAGCCAACAGTTATTGCAGGAGAAACACACATCATTCCTCTCCTGAACCAACAAATCCTCACTAGAAACCCCCACTCTTAATGCCTGAATGCTGCAATCTAAGATGTTTTTCTCACCTCCAGGTCTTCCAGCCTGCCTTCAGTGTTCTGCTCCCCATCAGCATCCTGGCAGGAGCCAATCCTCTCCCTGGTTACTGAGATCCACTGCTGGAGGTCAGACAGTTTGTCATTATATGCCCAGTGCTTCTGAACGTGGTCTTCACTCTGCTGTATCATCAGCTACAAATGATAAAAATATGTCAGAACCAAAGACAAAACAAAAGCACTTTCTTTACTGGCTCTAACACTATGATGAGCACAGAACCTCATGGGGAAAAAGGAAAAAAGCAGCTATTAATGAGAGACAAAAATCCTATCCTTTTAGCACCAGTGGTGTGGAAAACATCCCCAAGCTCCTGCAGGCGTGAATTCAACCACACGGGGGGGTATCAAGAACTAGAATAGTTCCCTTCCTTCTCAGCTGAAAGGGAATATAGACTTTACATGTCTGGGGTTTTTGTACTCCAGTCAATATCAAATATCCAGTCAATATCTTACACTCCCTGAATCAGAAATTATTGCACAGACTTGTTTGGCAAAAGTTCAGTTCAGTGATAAACGGGATGACCGAAATTGAAACTAGAATTACACAGTGCATGTTCAGGTAACACTTTTACACACACAATTTTATAGTGAACTGCATAGCTAAGGTAACTTCATGAGCTCTTATTCTGAGAATCTCCTAAGATTGCTCTGGAGGTCACTTTATAGGTATGTTTGCAAGCTACAAAATGCCTCAGGACAAAGCAGGTATTTATACAATTGCTGCACTTTTCTCTCATTAACTTTTAGATCACAAAGCCATAAAACACTTTGGTACAAACCCCCTTTCCTGTAATCTGTGAATGATAATGTGAGTTCTCTTGGTCAGGAATCTCAGGCCCACTCCAGAAACAGTTTATACAGACAAAATCCATGTGGATGGCATCCTATTCCCAAGGGAAATCACATTAATCAGAGAATCCTGGAAGAGTTATCAAAGTCTTAAGAATTCAGTGCTTTCTTTCCCTGAAATAAAAGCATCTGTCACTCAAAGCATGTAATGTCATATGCTCAAAGATGTTTTAAAATATTTTTAAATAGAGGCAACTGATAACTCCCCAGGCAACTAAAAACTTCCTTATGTTACCTCCAGTGATCTCTTCAGGGCCTGAGAATCAGATGAGAGTTGGTTCATTTCATGCCTGTGTGTGGTATTTGACTGAACAAGCTTCTCTACCTCCTCCATGTGAATTGCAAGCTCTGCCAAGTCATCTTGGATCATCTGCAGAGGAAAAGACAGATTCCATGTGTGCAGTGTGCTAGGTATGGCATGGACTTTCAAAAACATACACCAAAGGTAGCTTCATTGACAGTGTGAGGAGAAAAAAGCCATAGCAACAACCACTGTCATTAGAGAAAATGAATTGCTTTGATGCCTAGGAGCAAATGTTTCTGAAAAAAATAGCTGGATGCCATTTACATGTTACTGGGAGCTAACAAGGAAGATAAGTTGCTGAGAAGTGGCAAAGGAGCCACAGTATAACCAGCAAAGAACTATGGTAGTAACACCCTGTGGTCACCAAGGATGAAGTGCCACAGTTCAGGTGAGCTGTCACAGCTCACCATGGCAGGCACATCCCCTCTTCCCTCTCCTCCTGCTCCTCTCTCCCCTCTCCCAGGTATGTAATCCCACTGTATGCCTTCAACAGGCTCTACTGCATGTTGGACCCTTTGCTGAACCACTTCAAAACCCTAACCAAAAAATTCTCATCTTTTCCCATTAATTTTTTTTCCTTATCTTTGACAGCCAAATCAGCTGTGGAGTAAATCCAGCATGGGTCACAGCTAAATGACAAGGTAAAGAGCAGAAAGAGGAGGATACAGAAGGAAAAGGAACAGTGGAAACTCTTTTGAGGAAGCGTTTCCAAACTATCTTGTGTATTTTCACTGCTAGTGGGAAGTGTCAGGACACACTTTCTTTAGCAATTAAAGTAGCCCAAGAAGGTGTACCACCAACAGCTCCAGCTGCTTCTTCCTTCCCTCCAGCTCAGTTTGCCAGTGCTTCATCTGCACTGCTTTAATTTCATTCACTCATGCTATAAACTGGACCAAATGAAATTATCTAACAATCGAGGGGAAAGGTACTGAATTCTCAATGCAAGGAAAATATGAACAAATAGGAACCTCAGTTAGCTGAGGATAACATGGCCAAACAATACTGTAATGTACCTGGAGTCTCTGGAGTTGTGTCTTTTTACCCAAGAGGTCAGGCCGTGGTTCCTTCTCCAGATCTAATTTGGCTTTGATGGCAGATAATTTCTTCTGCAATGGTGCAAAACCAGCATCAAAGTTCTTATGTTGCAACATCAAATTCTAGATGGAGAAATCAGAAAACAGGTCCAGCATTTAACATATATGCCTTGGCATTGTGTTTTGTCAATATCTGCTTCATATTCAGGACAAACACTGAGCTATACTATGCAACAGACCACAAATTTATTTGAATATTTGATCAACCTAGGAAAAGGGATTAGTACTAAATTTATACGTATAAAACTGGGATAGTCAAGATTTCATCTTTGTCTTTATCACATGCAAAGACAGTATATGGGTTTTGTAGTTCACCTGGAGTTTGCTCTTGCTTTGCAGCAGACTTTTGTGTAGAATTTCTCTCTCCTTTGAAGCTTCAGCTACTTCTTGAAGCAAAGACTCTGCTTTTTCCTCACCAAGGACATTGTTTAGCAGATCTTTCTTTAGCTGTAATGTCATCAACTTTTCTTTGAACTGGGAGCTTTCAGTTAGAGCAGCCTGAAGGAGAAAAGTTCTTCCAGTGAGATCATACAAAAAAAAATCATATAACCATATTATTCTCACACAAGTCACACAACCAAAGCAGTACCACAAAGCCAGGTAAAAACAGCATGCTGGGCCAACAAGGGGTAACAGAAGGTACCTGGACAGTGCCCAGTTAAAGGAAAAATCTTCCTGATAATGTTAGAGGCACCAGGGCTGCATCCATTTTGTGAACAGAAAGAGAGGTAAGCTGTACTATGGAAAGAGTTGTCTGTGCAGAGGAGAGGCCTAAACAACCAACAGAAAGGACAGCCTGAATGCTCATCCTGAGGATAAATTCCATCCCTGTTCACAGACACATTTATTCTGGAGATCACAGGGATGACAAAGTAACAAACACACCTTGCTGGGAACATGCACTAATCGTGCATTTTAATCCCCCATCTATATCACCACATAATTCTTTAACAGAGTCCACAAACTTCCCATCCAGGGAGATCTGGGCTAATGCTAAACAATATTATCATCATTGTTAATGGCAGCCTGCTCAACTGACACTCCAGTCAACCAAATGGAAGGCACAAAATAAGGCAATGTGCTACAGCTGGAGCCAAGTAAAGAGCTCCATCCCTTCTGGAGGGTTTCCTGCCACACTGGCAGCACCTTCCAGGCTTGGTCAAACCCACATTTCTGAACTTAGCAACAGCTTTGCTACCTCAATGTGAGCCAGCTCTGGCTCTGGAGTCTCCAGCAGCATCTGGACCGATGGCTTCCACTGCTCAAAACTTTGCAGGGGATTTTGGATGAGTCTCCACAGCTGGGCTTCTGTGTCAGTGCTCATTTTAGAAGTCTTGCTTCTAACACTGTAGGAATAAAGTGACAACCAAGAGAAGGATTATGAAGAAATCCAAGCCCAAACATTCTATTCTTCAAGGCATGAATTAACACAATACTGGGGTGTAAACCATACACAACACAAAAGCCTCAATCTGTTTTACTGCCTGAGCCTGCTGTGGCATACCAACAGCTGCTCTGTCACTCAGAGACATCTGACAAAACTTTATTTAGATGTCTCAGAACACATTTGTCTTCTGTGCAACTGTGTATCAGGAGCTATTTTGCATTTCTAGTAGCCAGCAGTCTTCCCTTGCATGTGAACTTTCTTAGCTGCTGTCACCAGTGTGATTTAACAAATCATACTATCCAAGCAGTCTCACTGACTCATGGGAGGAACAAGTCAAGAGTGTCTAGGATGTAACTGCAGTTACCTGGAAAAAACAAGGGGTTTTTTCTTAAAAAAATTACATTAAAAAGTCTTTGATAACCTTATGTGAACACAAAAAGTGAAAAATACATTTTTATGAATTTATGTATTCAGATAGAATTATTTTATATTTTGCAGAACTACTTGAGTTTATATTAGTACACAGATGCAATTCTGATAAAAAAAGTATTTGTATTTATGTATATGTATCCACATACATACACAGCTCTATTATTGGGGGAAAAAATTAAATCAGCAAACCTTCAATGAATATCCAGGCTTCTCTTAAAAAGAGCACAGCCCAAACACAGCCAAGTGACAAGGCCCAGCAGTGACACACCCCATGCAGCTGCCTCCTGTTTTTCTCAGCCTGCCTGATATGGCAAAATGCAGCCCAAACTTTATGTTCACAGGGGAACAGTATCTTGCAGACTCACAAGAGAAGCAGGTGAGAGCAATGCCAAGCAGGATCAATACTGCCTTTCCACAAACACAGAAATCTTACCTGTGTCACTGGGCCGTGACAGGGCTGAACAAAGGCAAGTTTGCAGAGGCCAAAAGCTCCGCAAATAGAAAGTTCTGACTTTACATGTGCTCTGCCATTTGCTCTGCTGCCCCTGCCAGGCTCAGTGGGAAGCTGCCAGATTTCCCAAAGAAGCCTTGGAGAGAAGCTGGCAAAGAAGCAGCTGCCATTTTCTACTCAGAGAAGTCCCTGCCTCCTTTGCTCCTCTTTCAGCTTTGTTTACTTGCTAGTTTTTAAACTGCAATCCTTTCCCACAATGACCTGTAACCCTTCCAGCAGGACAGCATACTGTGCACAGAGGGAAATAAGCTGGGATACAGGAAGAGAACTGACCTTCTTTTTTTCCCTTAAAAAATGATCCTTTCTTCTAGTTTGCAAAATTTTGCTGCAGCTTCTTTACTTCCTGATTCCAGGCAGCCTGGAAACGGAAACACTGAAGTCTGGGAGAGGCTAAACTTTCAGAGTTTCCAACCCAAGGCAAGTTGAAAACAGGAACATGCATATGAGCTGCCAGGAGAAGGGGAATAAGCTCTGCCAAATAATTGCTAAGGCTGGTGAGTCACTGCAACAAACTCAACAAGGGAGGGCCATAATTCTTCTGAACCGTTTACTACCACAGCTCCTGTCCTGATTTTCTAGTTGCTGGCATGAAAGGCAAGCAAAATACATAAATTATTACTATAAAATGCTAATTAAATCAAATTAGCTGCCAGCAATCTAATTTTCTTCAAACCATACACAACATTAATGATGAAAGAGCATTGCTTGAAAATGACCAGGAGCCTGCAGCTCCCAGCAAATGGCTAAAATTACAGCTTGACTGAAACACGGAGGCGGATGTAATTATCAAAAGCTTTTTTTTTTTTCTAGCCATCACCTACAATTGGATGGCATATCACTTTTTTCTTAGCCCCCTGACAATCCCTGAGAGAAGATTCCCCCCACCACAATCAGACTTCCCAGTACCTTTGATACTGCTGTATTGCAGAGACCACACTCTCAGCGTGTGGCTGCACATCTTGGGAAAACCGTAGCAGTTCCTTAAGCTGAGCCTTCAGCCTCTCAATCTTTGACTCTTCTGCAGCCAGAGCTGCTCTTGTTGCCTTAATTATAAAAAATAATGAATAGATCACACCTTATGTAGTATCTGCCATATGAAATAAGAAGTAAGGCTCTGTCTCAGGGTATACAAAAATCCCCTTCCAGTGTTTTTTTCCTGGTTATAAGAAATATGGTCTTTGCTAAGACAGAAAACATTCTCAGCAACAGTTTTATTCCAGCAGGATCTCTCTCCTCCCCTCACACTGCCCAGCCTCTGCATCTGATCTTCAGGGTTCACTGTTTGAACAGAGTGAATCCCAAACAGGCCTGGTTTCAGTTCACTGATTGCAGTATATAACATGAGCTGCATTTCTGGAGCAGTCTTAAAAGCATCTGTTTGCCTGAACACATCTTTCTCAGGGACTCACATATAGAGAATGTTAATTCTGGGGTGACTCAGGGAAACAAAAACAACTAAAACCCATGGAAATGTAGCTGGATTGAACCAGTCTATATTTTTCTGATCCTTTTTGCATATATTTTTCCCAGTTAGTCCTGCATAGCTCTAGACATACAAACAGCAGTGAAAGGCATTTTGAGAACAGATAATAAATACAAAACCAGCCCTTGAGAGAAAACGAGTAGTAAAAATTCTTATCTACTTAATGTGTGATGATTTTTTTGCACTCATTTTTGCAGCAGATTGGTTTTGGGGTAAATACTGGATTGTTACAATCTTGGGACTTCTTAGAAATGATGATGTGTCTGCTAGTAAAGGAAGAGAGGTACTTATCTTACAGAGGTGATGGATATGACATAGCAATGGTCTTACCAAATATCTCAAAAATGTGTACTGGTATCTGTGAATGCACTTGTGTCTGTGTGTATATATACATTCAGTGAGGCATTAATTTCCTGCTTCTTTTTAAGTGGAGCAAATTGTGTTGCTTGCTCTGTATTGTGCTCATTTTGCATATGATCCCTTTGAACTCTAGGCACAAATTGCATGCAGCACATCCTCCAAGCCTGCTCCTCCTGTGCAGTGTAAGATGAAGGCTGGGGCTGTTGATTCCATTGTTGGCAGTTACATTTTCCTCAGTTGTTTCACACACATTCATACTCCTTCCTTATCATCTCTAACCAATGGGACAGGCATCTGTTGGATGTGACTATGCATTTTCAGTCTCTGGTTGCACTTGATCCTCCACACAAAGGATAACAACTTACATTGCATTTTTTCCACAGAGTTACAAACTCATCTTCAGTCTTTTCCCCTTCCCCAGGGTCCAGGTCATTTTCTAGTCTCTGTAGATCTTTCCTCAGCTGCTGGATGTCTGCTTCCAATTGTCTGGCTTGGGACTCATAGGCACTTTCAGACTGTTGGATCTTGAGCAATCTCTCCTCCTCCTCACTACTCAGCACTTTCAACTTCTCCAAGGCTTTTCTGAGCTCTTCAAGTTCATCCTTCAGTCTTGCAGATCCAAGTGGAGAGGTATTCTGAATTACCTCTGCACACTGATTTTCAAGGTGCTTCCATTTCTTTCCACCACTCCTAATGTCTTTGGCAATTTCCTGCAAAAAGAAGTAAAGATTATCTGCAGGAATGGGAAGCTGGGAAAAAAGCTGAAATCAGTAGGAAAAAAGAACACCCCTCCTCGTTGTACATATTTTGGTTTTCACTTATTATTTCCAAATATGTCTCTTTTCAAGTGACCTGAAGCCAGGGTTAGTCATCTGACTGCCTTCTGAGTAATACTAATTGTCATTGCTTCTGAAAATATTGGTTTTCATTAATGCTTATAACTTGAGATCCCTGACAAAAGGAACAGGAGCTGCAGGCACTAGACATATATTAATAGTTGGATCTCAGAGATTTTAAGCTAAACATTAAAAGCATTAGCACCAAAATAAAGGATATTGTTCTCAAAACTGGTATTTTCATCACCAGCTCTAAACTCTCAAAAACTGTGAACCTTCAGGGTCTAATTGGATCATGTTTACCAAATCTGTTTTATTTAAACAAGATTCTCAAACAATCACATAACCGTTGGAGCTCAGGCTTTAAGAAAAACAAACCAGACCAGTTTGTGACTCATACTGGAAGAACCATACATACAAACAGTTTCAGGACCTCATACAACTCATCTGCCCTAGCCTATGCTAAAATCACCATCTATTTTGTATGTGTAATTCTTTTCTCAAGAACACCCTTGTATGGTTTGAGCAACACATAGGGCCATGAAAAACACACAATACTAGCTCCTTGTTGGAGCTATATTGTTCAAGGACCTTCAGTGCCTTTAGCTTGTCCTCTGCTGAAGTCTTGGTTGCTCCTCCAATGCAGCAGTTTAATTTCTCTGTGACACCATTCAGCCACGACTGAAACTGGTTGACACTGGCGCTGTACTGCTCGTGTTCCTTGGTTATCGTTTCAAGCAGTTTCACTCTGTTCTGTAACAAGAGACATCAGAAGTGGTGAGAACTGTGCTTATCTGGCTCTTTTTCCTTTACATTGTAACCCAGAATTTATAAACAAGACTCCCTTTTCACCAGCCCTGATAACACTTGGCCTCCACAGGAATTCAAAGTTTACCTCGAGAAACAGAACACAAAAGTACACAAAGGCTTGCTCCTGTCTGGATTTTGCTGCAGGCTCACAATGTCTAAGTCTCCAAGAACACAAATTGCAAGGCCCTGCCAGCTGAATTTCTGGCTTTCCAAAACTTCCTATTCTCTCATTAGAAAAAGAAAAGAGACAGAAGTTTGTTTCTGGTTTTCCCTTTGAGAGACAAGCAGTTACATTCCTCTTGTGGGTTAAAAATAAAGATGAGCACATCTTATCTCTCAAAATGAAAATAAAAGAATGCAGTAGAGGCATGAAAATTGTTTTAAATAGTTTTCATTATTTAAACAGACTGCATTGAAAATTACCATCACCTTCAATTGTGTGGTCCAGGCACTTTTGTACTTACTTGGCAGGTCACAAACTATTCTGTAGTGCTATCACAGACTCTGGAAGCAAATTCAAGCCAATGGAAAGCAGGCTTCATTTTTCAAGTTACTACCTGTGCACCCTATAACTAACAATCTCTGAATTTACAGGGGCCTGCACATCATGAGCTGATCCAGTCTGGCACTCCTCACAAGTCAGAGCCACATTTGCTCAGACGGGCCTTGTTTGCCAGCCCAAGTTCAGGCCTTTTTGATTTTGATACAAACACTTGCTCTGTTGTTTCCCTAAGTATTATCTTCTGCAAAACCAGACTGATTTTTTCTTGCCCTTCTCCAGTTGGCATGGAGAGCAACTGAGGTACACTGTGGTTACATTAGATTTAAAAAAAAAAAAAATCCCTCCTTGTGCAATCCATTTAGAGCTTGCAGCAAGCTTGAAAGCACCCTTTGCTCTCACAGACAACAGGCCAAGTTCCATTTTGTGTAATACAGGACACAGCACTGGCCTCTGAGCAGCTGCCCTCCAGGGCAAGCAGAGTGACAGCTGCAATGGTGGGTAGAGCTGAAAAACCCCCTTTGCATTTCCCTTTTCCCTGTGAGGCTCTGGACAGGTCTCCACACCTGCCCAGCTGCCTGAGGTGGCAGTGAGCCATGTCCATTCTGCCAGCCTGCTCTCCAGCCAGGCCAGCAGGATCCCCCATGTGCTGGGGGTGGCACAGGGGTGGCAGATCCTCTGGGACTCTGCCCTTCACCCTTGGGACAGGGCATGACCATGGTGCACTACAAAGCCACCACCCTGCAAGTGGAACACCCCCAGCCTGTTTTTCACACTGCCACTTCAGGCCCTGCTAACTTTTGCAAATCCTGAGTGACTCCCCTCCAGTTAGCTGACCTGCTGTGGGACAAAAGAGGGACAGCTAAGGGACACTTGTTTCCCATGGAGGATGAAATGCTGCCCATTTATTAGAGCATGACCTTTAGTAGCACCAGCCATACACAGGTTTGGATGAAACCAAAGGGTAGAATTATGACTGCAGACCTCTGTGTCCAGCAGAACACCCTACTTGCTAAATCCCCATGTGTCAATTCTCAAATCTGCAGAGGCTAAACAGTTCATGCTTCAACCTCAAGTCAAGGATCTGAAGAAGACAACCTTATAGCAGTGTAAAAGGGCCACACATCAAAGTGACCCAGTCCAGGCTAAGCTTAGTGACTCCAGGGAATTAGATTATTTTACTGGCAGAAGCTCCAAAGGGCATAAATCAGAATAACAAATTAAGCTCAAAAATCTTAGGCTGATATACAGGGGGTTCAAAGGAAGTCAAAACAACCTACCCTTGGCCAGCTAAAATAAAGGAATAAGCAGTTTGGGTTGGTCTGTGAGGTCAAGAAATAGATGCCATAGATCTGGACAAACTGTGCCAGTTGTCAGACAAAAGGCTTACAAAGAGTTGGCTGAACCCTCCCCTCACAAGAGGTTAAGCAGGAAAACTTTCCAATGATGAAAAATAAGATATCACCTGCCCCTGTTAGGTTAGCAGCTTGGGGAGCAGCACAATGTGAAATTCAACATCCACATTGACTAGGCTGAAGTGAGGAGACATGGCCAGCCCTGGGTACTCAAGAAGGTGGGCAGAGGCTTAGGAAGCCCCCTCCCCTAAGCTCCCTTCACAGTCAGGGAAGGCAAATAAGCCTCCTCTGGAAGGTAATCTAGAGCACATAGAGGAAGCTCCTACTTTAAATCCCTCTGCAGTGTCTCAAGGAGAGTACAGAAAGCTCCTGTAGCCCTTCCTGGTGCTTTTGGTCTTACACTTAGGGTAAGACCTTTGCAAACTATTGTAAGTATCTAGGTTTCAGCTAACAGAGACAACATGGACAGAAATTAATCTGGTGTGCTCAGAAGTATTTAATGTATTTCCTAAATATCAACTTCCCACATATCATAACTTTTCTTACCATCTTCAATCATCATTTATGCTGAAACATACAACCATTTACCTCTGCATATTTTTAATTTACTGCGCAAGGGAAAGCACGTAGGAAATGGCTGCCACATCTAAAAATATTCCTATTGATGTAATTAAAAGAGATGCTTTTAAAATTTGGGAATGTTAAAGACACATGTTAGCGCTAAGAAAAAAAAATTACCTCCCACCATTTGCTCATACCAAAGAAGCAATATCACAGGCAAACCATTTAAGAAACACTGTCCAAGAGCCTGCCTTCTGATAGAGCTGGACAACTGCACAGGGTCTAAAAATGCCCTTCAAGCACCAGAGTAATCTACAAACACCAGCGAGCCTCCTGTGCTCAGGCATTCAGCTGGCATCTGCAAGTCACTTTTAGTCTGGCTCTCATCATGTGAGGGGCCAGAGCAATCCCCTTACAACTCCTGTGTCTCTTCCATTCATTCATGCCTCCTGCCCACTGGAAGAGGTGGCAGGATTCCCTAACAAGTGTTAAACTTTCCAACACAATTCCCAAGGTGCCTGTCACCTTGGCATTAGATAATAAACTCCTCATTTACTACAGTTGTGAAATCCAAGGCTTTCCAACTCCCTTCTTTGTTCCATACCTCCTGAAAAAGGGATTTCTTAGCTGGATTCTCTCACTCCATCCTTCTATGAAATGTGGTATTTATAACCAATGCCAAAGAAAAGCTTTTTCTAATGTCTCAGTTGGCTGGAAACATAAAGACATATTTTGTCCAACTAGTATGAGCCACTTCCTGATCTCATTTACACCAGCACATATCCAAGTCAGTTAGAGAAATCACACCATGTAAAATCAGTCTCACAGAGGTCACATCCTGGCTTTGAGTATTCAAATTACTTGTCTAAAAGAACAGCTTTATTAAAATAACTAATGACTGTCTCCGGCTTCAAAACCAAAGAGAATTTTGGTGAAGAGGGAGTGAATGATAATTTTAAATGGCAATCTAGACAGACAACACCTGAATTTCCAGGAACCTTCTTGGATGTATATCCAGATGCCTTGTAATCAAGGGATCTACCTTTAAGAATAAATAACAATGTTGAGGCCCAAGTCTGCTGGTGGCTTCTCTGTGGCAGCTGCAGCTACAGAATTTCCAAACATGCTCTACATTTTGGAGGGACATTAGCAGTAGTTGTATATACATGGCTAGAAAAGTACCTGTACTACATGCTCACAAAAGATGCCAACTAAGCGGTTTTTTTGGTCACTTTAGAGGGATTTTACTTCAAAAGAGAAAATGTATCTGTGGGGCAAGCAGTGAAATGGAATGTTGTTGTTCCTCCAGTGTGATCCGAAGTTAACTTTGTACAAAGGCATTCAGGGAGGGAAAGCATCCATCACTGTCAGGCTCCAGTTCTGGATTGGTGTGTAGGTGTGGGAATTAATAGAAGGCAGCATTATAACAGAGGCAGACAGCAGAACCAGTGTGATGAAAACTATTTGCACCAGGTAATTCCAGCCTATGAAATTCTGGTAGTCACTATGAGTAAAAACTAGGTTTTAATTTCTATGTTTGCTATAGATGTATCTATATATATATATATATTTATAAAATATCCCTTTAAGTATTTCTTACAATCAAAATTTATTTGATTGTAAGAAATTGAATTCTTCTGCCTATTCACAGATGTCTGCCCCTTAGCCATACCACATGGTCCAATCCTGTCTTTATTTGAATTTCAGAAGTGAAAAGTACAAGCATTTTCTGAAATCTCTACGCAAAAACAGGGTGAAAGGAAATCCCTGGTATTAAAAGATGAAGCAGAATGCCTTACACCAGCCTATCCAACAACTATTCAAGCTGGAAGATCAGTATTGGACAAGAATTAGTATCTGTGTGCATGAAAATCTTTCAGATAGTGGCCACTGAGCAAAGTGTTAGGCCAGAGCTGACTCCCACCTCTGTGTTTCCCAGTTCTGCAGGCAGGAGGGCAGCTCTGGGTCTCAACTACCCCTACTTCCTCCAGCAAGGCTGTGTCCATGTAATATTCCCTGGCTCCTGGCATGGGTGCTCTGCATCTGGTTATACATGAACCACTAATGTGCTGAAAGATGAGGAACAATTCAAACTTTATACAGAGATGACCTAAAGCAATATTCACTAGGTCACAGCAAGCAGCCTGCAGCAACACACTATAAAGCACCATGTAAGAGCATCCCAATTAACATCACCCCAGGACAACAGCTCATCTTGGGACTGGACAATTGTTTCAAACAGTCCATTGACTGAAAGCACAGGGGTCCTCAGCTCTGCTTCCTTTTGCAGCCCTACCAGGTAAGCCTCATCACTCAAGGAGCAAGTAGCAAACAACACCATAGATGGGAGGAATTTGAACCCCTCCCACTCTCTATAAGTGTACCTGAGCTTCTTGCCTGATTCCTTCATATTCCACTCTCATTTTCTTCTGAGCATCCTCATCCACGCTGGGGTCACCTATCCTGCTGAACAACGAAGCAGCTTCCTCCAGCAGCCTTTCCAGCAGGACTGACTGATTTAGGACATCATTCTGCAAAACCTGAGCGTGGCTCAGCTGCCACTGCTTCTCCTTTAAGCCAAGCTGCAACTCAATGTCAGGCTCCAAGGTGACCCTCATGTTGTGAATCCATGTGTAAAACTCATTCTGGGCTTTCAGGTACTCACTCCAGTGCAGCCAGACCCACTCAATGCGGCTGTTGGGGAGGGAAGAGAGAAGAGTTAGATGAAATGATGATGGGAGAGTGGAGACCAACAATTCCAAAAGGCCTTCAAAGCAGTGTACAAGGTTCTCAGCAGTTTTAACTTGCTCTGACTTCTCAGGGTTTAGATTCACTTCCCAAGTCCTCTCTGCTTTGGGGAGGAAATATTCTGTACAAGGTCCTGTCCAAAGTCATCATTGCAGACCATGGGGTGGGTGAGCCAGGTTGTGAAGGCAGAGCACTGAGGTCTCACTGATCCTTTCTCTGCACACAGTCACCAAAATGCTTATGGGACTGGAATTAGCAGAGAATTGCTATCTACAATCCAGGGAGCAGAGAGAGGCAGGAAGCACTTTATGAAAGCGCTGGAGGAAACAGCTGCCTCAACACAGCCAAGACGTGTTTGCCTTACCTGTGACAATGAGTGATGTATATGGCTGTCTCTTCCCACAGGGCTTTAATGTCTTTCAGTTTAGAGAGCACCTCACGCTTCTTCTCCTCACTGATGCTGCGAAGAGCAGCATCCGCCTTCACAAGAATCAAGTCCATTTTCAAGCTGCCTTCTGGTTCCAGGGCACGTATTTTCTGTGAGAAAAACAAATGATACTGAAAGCATGGAAAGAAAACAAGGATAATTAATGAAATGTTAACTTTGTTTTTCCCAGGAATCATGAACTCATAGAATCATTTAGGTTGGAAAAGACCCTCACAATCACCAAGTCCAGTTGTTAACACCACACTACCATGGGATGGAAACGTTTCTCTACAGCACAGACAATTAACCCTTCCCACCTAACTCCCTGCTGCAGTTTCTCCTGAAAGGAAAATAATGTTTATTCTTAAACATCCTAAAGGACTAAATTTATTGAATACCACACAGCAGTTGAAAACCTTTTAAGTTAGCTACAAAACCAGACCATCCTCTATGAAATGCCTGTGGCTGTTTCCATTGCTGTTATAAGGTTACAGCACAGGCCAGCTGCTCTTCCCCACCTGCCAAAGCACAAAGAGGCAACCTCCACAGGCTACACTGCAACCTCTCCATCTTAAGCCATGCTATAAGAAATCATCAAGCATATTAAAAAGGCTTCCTCGTGCAAATAAAAGTTGGCTAAAAAAGCAGCCAAGAGAAATTAACCAGTGGAATTTTCTGCCTGCTACCAAACTTTGCTTCAACCCTAAAATGCTAATTTATGAATTGGTGAAAATGTGTATCTTACACAAATAGGAATGCCAGGAACTGAAAGTGGAGTCATCGAATTTTAAGTATCCAGAGATGGAAAAATCAGCACAAGTTCTGTACAATTTAACAGATTAATTATCCCCCAATTCAGATGTCAGCTTTCAACATTACTTTATCCAAACTTCTGATACTATCAAAATAGCTTTTCTTGCTGCTCTTCCATAAACTCCTGGCAAACTTCAGACTTTCCAGTTTGAAGAAAAAGGCTTTTACAATGAAAACACCAAGATTCCCAAAATCAGCCATTACTTTTGGTAAAAATAGGCCTTTGGGATTCGATCATGTCAGTTATTGCAAAGGTGAGACAAGTAGAAGGGCTTTGGATCTCCAGTCCCACATTCTGGAAAAGCAAAGCCTGTTCTTTTGACATGTAGGCAGCACACCTGCCTGTGATGTATCAACAGTTGTTTGCAGAAATTATTTACTAAGAAAGGTGTGATTAATAGAATCCAGGGAAGCAGGACACAGGGCAGAGAAAAGCAAGAAAATACAAGCCACAGCTATCATTCAACAGGTGAAGTGTAAGAGTAAAGCTGTATTCTAAGCCTGTATTCTTCCAGCAATTAGAAGCAAACAACAGCTGGAGAGAAAGCAGCGGCTGTACAGTCATTTTTCTTTTTCAAATCTGTTTTTTACATGACTTCTCTCATTGGCTGACATTTTCATTAACAAATTAAAAGAAAATAAACCGCAGGAAGGAAGCATGAAAAAAACCTGGCAAGCCAGGTGCAAAAAAAGAACTGAAAACCAAACAGTGGATTTGAACACAGCCAATAGGTGAAGCAGTGAGCACATCATGAGGACATCTGAGCAGGAGACAGAAGCCAGGCCCAGAAAGGAGGCAGGATGAAGGAGCAGGACAGGGTTAAGGTACACACAGGAAGAAAGAACTTGTCAATCTTTAGAATGATGAACCTCCAAAGTGTGAGTTGAAAGAATTTCTTAATATGACTTTTTGCATGTTACAGACCTCCTGTAAAGCCCACAGAAGTAAACAGCCTTCAACAGTTCAGGCCATATCACATTACTACAAATCTCTAGACCCTATTACTTGTTATCTCTGCCATGAATGTCCCCTCTTTGCCAATCTACCACTCTTCTACTCGAGTTCCTGTGTCTCTTGTGTGTTTCTTGAGACTGTACACATTATAGCTTTCCAGACAAAAGAAAAGGGTGAAAATAATTTAAGGTCAGAAAAATAAAACTATAGACCAAGATAAAATGCTTCAGATTTTTATGACTGACATGCAAGTCTAGCCACCATCCATCACTCCATGAACAGTCTCTGTATTATGCCACAGGCAAGATCCAGCCTCCAATAAACCACAGTTAAGAAAAAGGCTGAAGACATCACTCTAAACTACCTCATCATCCTACCCTCATGTAAGCCTGCAACATTTTTTGTCAAACTTCAGAAGAGGCAGACCAAATATAAGTAGACACACAAAAGGAGAGACTTTGGGGTAAGTAACAATGGGAAATATCTTGCCATCTAAATTAAAGAACAGATTACTTGGAATTACAGGTAATAAAAGTATAAAAATAGTTTAAATGTTAGTCATAGAAAGATCATCACTCCCTCCAATGGTACAAATGGGACAAACAGGAGTGTTTCCTTCTCTGAGATTACAAGACCTAGATAACATCTAATGAAACTAAAGTTAATGAATGTGAAATCATTGTAAGAGAGCAGGCACAATCTGCAACAGGATCTCACTGAGAAGAGTTATAAAACAGATTAAGTAAAACCAGGAAAGAAAAAAAAAGAGAACTTTTACCTTTTCATTGAACAGATCATAAAGGGGATCTGTAAACCCTGTTATCATCAGGGTTATGGAAAAGGACAAAGGAATTACTCTAAAACAGCCCTTTACCAGGATACTGCAATCTTTTTCTATCAGTGCCAGAGTCCTGGAGGGGGTGGAACACTAACATGATCTGATTCTTTTATACTATATGCTGGTTGTCTGCAAATTACTATGGTAATTGCAAGCAGCAACCAAATTGTTCCAGGCTTGAGGAGAGTGTAAACATTTGAACCTGCCAAACCTGCTGCTAGTGTTCCAAATCAATCTGAAAAGCTTGGAAGCCAGTGATAGAAAATTGCCATCCTCTTTTTCTACATCTGTAAACAATTTGCAAATAGAAAATTTAAAAGAATACTGATGTGAACCCATCCACACAGGCCCAATGCTCCAACAAGCAGGGGCAGTGACAATATCCTGATGGAAAACTCCTGAGTGAGAGCCACCTCTGAATCCCATTGCCTCCCCTTACCTCAGTCTCTCTCAGTCTGGCTTCCAGGGCAGATCGAGGTCCTTTGGTGTTGTCATTGATCCTCAGTCTCTCTTGGATGGCCTTCATCCAAGCTTCTGCATTCTCCACACTGCTGTCAAATTCATCCTGGAGCTGCTGAGTCATCGCATTTGAGGAAGCTGAAAGGACAGGAAACAGGGAGATAAGCAGGTTTTGGGTAAGACCTGAGCAGGAATGAAAGGTAATCCAAAGGAAAAAGGGAGAAAAGCTAACGATGTTGTGGCTTTCCTTTTTGAACAGCAATACCAAAAGCTGCAGCAGGATCGCTGTTCAGTTGAGCACAGAGAACATATCCACACTGCTGCTTTCCCAAATGAAAATACACCAGGAAACAAAAAGAAGGTGGAGAACTGTGGGAGGATCCTTTACAGTAAACAGACTTAATTCAAAGCTTTTAAATGAGATTAATTTGGTGTTTGTGTGTATTCCAGATTAGCTGCACCAAACACAAACACCTTATTTTTCCTTCCAGAGCCATGTCAGTGTAAAACTCCCCCAATGCCCTTCCAGGCTCATGCACTGAGCACCTGACACCACAGTAATGAAGTACTTTGGCACATGCTTAACTTAGAGGTGTATAAACTGCTGTTGTAGAGGTGTAAAGCTGCTGAGAACAGGATCAGATGCTTAGACTCTCAGTTAACTTCTTGTGCTGAGACCATTCAGGCTTACCTGAATGCACATGCAGTGAGTCTGGGATACGCAGGCAATGGGAACTGGCCAGCAACATCCAAGACAAACCACAAACATGCCTTCACAGGGGATTATCAGCCCTGGTGGACGTCCTCTTTTGCCATCTCTTTTACTCCATACCAGGCTCCAAGCTTTTCATTTTGCTCTCCCTCTCTCCTGTTGCCCATTCCCAATCAGCAGAAATGTGTGATGCTTGGATGCTCTGTTGATGTCTCTGTTCAGAGCACAAGCTCTCCACTGCCCAGACAGCTCCTTTGTGCCTGTACAATAGAGCAGAGCCATCCTAAGCTCACCCCTAGGACTGCTGGACTAAACTTCACTAATAAGGATGAGCCATAACAGAGCACCCTGTAGGTCAGCTCCACTGAAGTGAACAGAATAAGAGCCACTGCCATTCAATGGGTTTGGATCACATCCTACAATACTGCCAGCCAAGCAGCCAGTATTTTGTGGAAAATAAAATAATCTTCCTCTTTGTTATTTATCACTGAAAGATTTTTTCAGGACAAAGTCTGAGACTTAATTACTGAACCCAAGTTTTTTGTGCAGAATTCAGTTCCACAGAGCCCCTCAGCTTCCATGAAACAATTCATGTGGAAGAAGTGCTCAGTGTGAGAGGCAGAGCATGGCTCCTGGTGAAGCTGGGCCAATGGTGCTTTGCAACCACCACAGCTCTCAGCAGCTCAGTCTTTACAAGAGAGAGCCATCACCTGCTCACAAGCAGAAAGCTCCCCACCAGCCTGCCAATGTTCCTCTCCACAAGGTAAAAGGATTCATGCAATATCGGAGGTCCTTCCCTGCAGTTCCCAGTCAGTTTTCTTCCACACTGGACCAGAGAAAACAAAATGTCAGCATTCACAACAGTCTGAACTGTTGCTTCCTGGCTCTCAGCAGGCTTTCTACTCAACAGGTCCCAGAACAGAACAGAAGAATTGCAGAGCAGCTACTGCACCACTCATGGGGACAGCTGGAGCAGAGGATGGGGTCAGAGCTCCTGTGCAGGTCAGTAGAGTTGCATTTTCATGAAAGATGGAATTCCTCCCTAAGTGAGACCTGTCAGACAGGTCAGCATCTAAGGCTGTAGCTCTCAGAACCTGAGAGTAGCTTTAGAAAGAGTGACCTCACCTTGAAAAGTTTTTAAAAATAAAACAGGATGTACTGGATTTAGTGAGGGTGGTGTGGCATGGACAGCTACTGCCTCTCTCCAATATAAAAACATGACAGGATATATAATTAAAGCTAAAATCATTGACTTACATCACAACAGTGCTAAAGAGGAAGCCAGCTAATGGAGCAATGTTATTTTCAGTGGATTGTTAGATATCTGTGTCCTTCTCCAACTATGAGTAGTTCAAAACTGACATTTCTGAACTACAATAATTCAGTTCTTGGAAAGGAGCACATATCTCATTGCAGCTGAAAAACCAACTCATTTTCACATTGACATTTCTCACTATATCTGGCAGTTGTAGAGGGACTGTCTCCTAAAACTCCCCTAGTTACTTACATACATACATTTCTAGGCAAACAGTTTCTGAATGCTCAAGTATGAGCTGTGGTAGTTCCAAATTATGCTATTGTGAAACAAAAACTCACAGGGCCTTTGCTGGATAGACCCTGACAAGAAGTGGCAGTCATTTCCTAGGAGAGGTTTCTATTCCTGGCAACTTCCATATCATATTTAAAACTGGCTTCAGTACTCCAGTCATGGAGTAGCCAATACAGAACATAATGTTATCCTAGTCCTATTTTTTACAAAAAGTTGAGGGCAATCTAACATGGTTAAGAAGCAGTGGAAAACCTGCTGTCATCCAACAGGAAGAAAACCCCACTCACACTCTGCCCTCATGCTGCTGCTCTCTGAGCACAAGGAATTTCTGTCAAAACCTCACAGTAACACAGCCTCCCCCAACCCACACACAGTCAATCCACGTAAGCAGTCAACACAGGAAACCACAAAAAAAGTTATTTCAATATTAAGAGCACCAGCTTGCAAAGGAAGAGAAACACTTTGCTACTCCAACTACAGGCAATAAAATGTCATTGACTGATTTTGACCAAGCAATTCCTGTAACTAGTACCAAAAAGATTATTAATTTTAGCATGGACTCAATGCCCAGATGGATTTCATAGTGGTTACAATCTGCAATATCTGACATGGGTTTGGGGTGCCTTTGAGACCTCCTGTCCTCCCTCTGTGCAGGGCAGCCAGATGCTGGCTGAAGCAATCAGCTACAGTGCCTGACTTTTGCTCTGGAACCCTTCCCAAGCACTAACAGCATGGTTTATACCTGCAAGGTAAAAGTATGATTTCTGACTTACTCTCTGCTTGGGAGGAAGAACAACTGCTGTCTTTTTGAGATATGGCAAGATCTGTAACTCCTTTGCAAATTCTTCTAAAGCTGGGACTAATGATTAGTGGATAAAAGTTAAGCATTCAAGAGCATTCACCCCATTTCTCTTGCATCATTGGAACTAAGAGATTGAGCAATACTTCTGGACCCTGATCAGCACAAAAAGGACAAAGGAGACATAGTGGCTCCTGGAACAGAGCTAAGCTGTGGAGCTGGGCAAGGCCACCATTCACACACCAACCTGTAACAGCAGCAGCCCATTTGGGACACCTGTAGAGTGGTACCTGTACAGCCCCTGTCCCAGGCTCAGCCTCTGGAACTTTCCACTGTGCCATGGAAAGTCTTCCCTTAATCACCAGCGAGATCTTCTGAGCAATTTGTACAAAATTGTTTTTCTCACAGTTATTTTCAAACGCATCCAGCTGTTCAAAACCTCCTTCCATTTAATGCCACTTGAATCAGTGTATTAATTCATACTGGGGAAAGCACATTCACACTGCAGAAATCACTTGGCATCTCTATACATGTTACTAAATGAGGGCAATAACAGTGTGTAAGAAATTCTGGCATAGATAATGAGATGCTGAGCAAAACCAAAGTTTATTTGTCCAGATGCAGGAACAGTTTCTTGGCAGAGGTAATGAAGAAGCATATTTCAGGGTGTGAAACAGAACTGACCCAGGACAGCTTCTACAGTATATCCACAGGTTACAAAAAGCACACTTTCCTGTTTTTAGCAATAGGAAAATGTAAGACAGGTTACCTGCAGAAAACTGTAGTTGAACTTCTCCCACAAAAGTACTCTTCCTGCTTTCCCTGAATCATCCCTGTGACCCCCAGAACATGGCAGTGTCTGGGTAGGCACACACACATTTCAGTGCCACAAAGGGACCATGGCTCAGCCTTTGCCCAGCTCTGCCAGACCCACTGCACACCCACAGCACACCCAGGGCTTGCTCTGCTTTGTCTGAGGCTCAGTTACTTGCACAGGACAGCTGCACCTTTGGAGGAGGGAAAGGTGAACACCTGACACAGCCCACCCTTGTCTCAAGTCAGCATCACTCCTCTCCCCTCTCTCACCCAAGCACAAAACCTTTTAGCAAGGAGGGAAGTCAGAGTACTCCCATCACCTCTCCCCAAATCCTGGAGAAGGAAGGGGCAGCTGGAAGGATGCTGGGGGGCACACACACTGTACCCCCAGGTTGCCCACAGGCTGAACACCACAGCATGAATTAATGAGATCCAAGCAACAGCAAGCTGGGTTTTGCTTTTAAAATCTGCTCCAATAGTGCTGGGCTGGGCTGAAGAGATGCAGAGGCAGCTTTATTTCAGCTGTGGTCCTGGAACCATCTTGATGAAGGAGCAGAGAAATGAAGTAGCTGACTGCCCTGCATCATAGCTCTGGGAGCCAGGGACATCTCTGGGTTTCCACTGCAGACCCAGACACAGACACAGGCAGAGGTCACCCTTCATGTAACCCATGTGGCACTCACTGGGCAATTTCTCTGAGCAGTTCTCCCTTAAGTACAGCCACTGCAAGAGGCATGCTAGTGCATCTGATAACTCTTCTGGGACATGGCAAGACTTATTTAATATTTGTAATACACTACTGAGAGCTTTCAAAGTTATTTTGCAAGTGTAGTGTCTTTTTCTTAGGATTGTCCTATTATTTTGCAATGTTTCTTAATGTACTATTTTTTCTCTGCCAGTCATACTGGGGGTTCTGTTTTTTGGTGTTTTTTTTTAAATTTAAATCTCTTAAAACATTTCTTACAACCACTCCCATTTTACACATTCTTTTAAGCCCTACATTTATAGAACACAGGCTTTAAAATTGTTTCAATATATCTTGGATTCTTATATGCATGTACTACTTGACTGGTTTCCAGAACCCAGTTCTTACAAAAATAAAAGTACAAAAATGCTCCAGGAAAATTCAAACCACTCACCATTAGGGAGACTATTTTCCAATTATTGAAATACTTCAAACTTTTCATAACCCTTTTCATTTGGTTCTGGGATTGAATGTGGAAAAAAAAAAAGATTTAAAAAAGCCCACTGAACTGTATCAAATTTTAGACAAATGTATGAGTGTGGAAGCAATTTTGGTTCTGGGAATTGTATCTGGGATAATTTAGTAACTTTTCAGCTTCCCTAGACACTGTAAAGGGAGCTCTGAGGAGGCACAGAGCTGGGAGCTCTGTCTGCTTCAGACTGGAGCAGAGGTCAGGAGCTGGCACAGACCACAGAGCACTGACCTTGGCCTTTCCAAAGCTGAATATCCTTGGTCTACTCCAGGAGGAGCTACTGTGAATTTTGAATGCAGCCAGCCTTACCAGCCTTCTGAAAGCCTCCAGGACAGCAGCTGCACTCATGCAGAGCCCAGCTAACCTGCCCAAGTAGGTACAGAAGCTCTCAAGGTTTCAAATAAAAGATGTAGTTATTTCCAGCATAATCTTTGAGAGGCTCAAAACATAATCCCATCACTTTGGCCATCTTCCAACACAGCCCTCTCCTGTGTTGCTGACAGTGAATGCTTATGACAGTCAGCAATTGCTTGTCCTAATTAAGGAGCTAGATTGTGAATAGGGGCTTTTGGAATAAACACATCCATATCCTCATTACAAGCATCCCCTTCACCCAAGGAATGCATCACTCTGAGCACATACAGCACCATCCATATCACAGCCTCTTTCTCTCCCTCACAATACAATCCCCAGGACACCTATGGCTACTGCAAGGCATTCTGCCCCGACACGGTCACACCTGACAATATTCTCTTTGTTACCAAAAACTGAAAAGCAGAGACATGTTCTGTGCAGGCTAACTCTCAAAAAAATGCCTGATTTTTTCCAGCCATTTGTTTAAAAACTGATTTCAGACTTTGGTGAGAGCCAGTCCAAGTGGGATATCTTTTTGCTTCCTAAGATTGCTGGGGGGAAAATGTAATTCCCATGTCTAAAAAGCCATTTCCTTAAAAAAAGGGGACTGAAATTTAAAAATAGTTTTATACTTGAATAGAATCATAGCACACAAGTAAGACAGAATTGAGTCCTGGGGCCATCTTCCCTTCTAGGGAATGATAATCAATAGATCTGATCACAGCATTTTTATTTTTTATTTCAGTCTTCAAGTCATTTGGAAGTAAAAACAGTGAGGACTCTTAATTACAAGTCTGTCCCCATTTCCATACACTCCACACACAAACTTCTGCATTTCCAGATCACTCTAGGAGACAGGTTGGTCTGCGATGATTCCATTAGATAAGTAACATGCAGGGTTTAGTTCTGGTCTACAACCTTTTTTTACCATCAAGGAGACAGAGTATCTGCATTAGATAGCTGTCTGGTTTAGATTCTGCTTTTCTATGCCCACATTATTGAGGTATAAACAGTCTTTAGAACATTTATTCAGTCAGCCCTCTTGGAAAGTAAGACTATCCTATCCCTTTTACAGATAACAACTTGGGTTCAAAGACACTTTGTTTCTTGCCTCTGAGCAATAAGGAAATACTTGAAAGGACAAGAACAAAGTCGAAGATTCTGTTAATCAATGCTGCAGAGGGTGATTTTTGGCTTCTTCTAATCTGTACCACTTCAAGTGTCTGCTGAGAAGCAGATATCTTTTTAGTGACTTTAAACTTAATGACAAGAGCCTTCATTTTCCTAGTTACGATTCACAGACACTTTAGTCTGGGAAATCACAGGTTTAACACCTCTGCTCTACAACTTCAGGAAAGGTTCTTCAGGTCCAGGGAATCTGATGGGAAGATTACCCAAGAGATATCTGTGGGTTTACCAGCAATCTGCATCTTGAGCAGCTGGGGACAAGTTCTTGAGTAGATTTGGTTTCAACTTTTGTCAGCTCCCTAAGTTTTACCATCAGTCAGCTGACAAAAAAGCCCTGCAAGCCAACAGCATTAGTTTCACAGTCTCTGGAGACTAGAATTTATGTATTCAATTATCTCCCACTTGTCCTCCAGAGAACTGCATGATCCCTCAGTACTGGGCGCCAGTCACAGCACTGATATACTGATAATAAACCCTTGTGGTATCTGCTCCTTGCCAGAGATCAGGGAACAATTCAGGAACGATAAATCATTCCTCTTTTGCTGATCATATTATTGTGTACAGACAACCCCATTTTCTCAGAGGCGTGGTTATCCCTATTGGCCAAATATACTTTGCAAATTAGTTTTGCTCTGCAGACTATTCCCAAGTAACTCTTCCTGGCAATCCTTCATACTCCAGCTGTGCTGCTTAGCTTTGGTTTGGCATCAGAACCCCAATGAGAAATTGCCCATCTTCCCTGGCTGGCTGGGAACAGCTCTCCCTGTTTGAGTGCAGTTTGTCACATGGCAGCTCCCAAGGGCCAGTGCCACAATCAGGACTCCAGAGTGTTAGGCCACATAGGACCGGTGAGCTGTCACAGCACCCTGGCTGAGCAGAAGTGCCCTACAATTAAAAGGATAATACCTCTGTCCCAAAGAGATTACAGAGGACAAGACAGAAGGGGTTTGGCAATGAAAGAAGGTATCAGTATGTACTCAGGGACATGGAGTGATGGAGGGAAGAAAGGGCTGTCACAGACTTCAGCTGCATTGCCACTGCTCTGTGCAAACTGCAGTGCTTCTACCCCCTATGCCCTCCACCCTGGAAGCAGAGATACTCAGGAAGAGACTCTTAAGCCCAGCTGGAGCATGTGGCCTCAGCATGGGCTGGATGTCCCACCAGGAAAGAGGATTCACTGCCCTGACCCACAGGCTGTGGTGGGACAGCCTGGGTAGGAGCCCTGCGATTCCATAGCCAGTCATGCAAGAGAGGGGGCACTTCCAGGCAAGGAGCCATACCAGAGGTGGGATAATTCACCTTCTTCAGGAATTCTCTGTTCTGAAGTGGCCCACAGTTGTAATATGAATGCTCAGGGCTACAGGATGTCAATCTGTCTGCAAGTCTGTATTCTTTCCTATTCCTCACCACTGTTTCCACATCTGGATCTGGAGGGGGTTTAAACATGCAATTTTTTCCCCTTACAAGATCAGTGCTAAAATATTTTTTGACTATCATTTGACTATTCCACCTCTGAGTGTGTAACTTGGAGCAATAAGCACAGGGCTTTTAAACTCATAAATCTTTAGAGTCAAGTATATACCGGAAATATTTCTTAGAAACTTGCAAGTATTTTGCAAGAATGCTCTAAGGGCACTGGTCTTTTGTCCCATTTAGAACAGCTGAAGGACTAACTCTCTAAAACAAGATTTCTCAGCTATATCTTTCAAAACATTATCAGTTCAGTTATGCTAATGATTTATACAGCGAAAGTGAGACTTATGGAGTTGGAAAAAAATTAGCAAGTAGGACAATACTAATTTTAGATACTAAAGCTGTTGATTAAGAGCTATTTTCTTGGGATCAAAGCATATGGTTAAGGAAAAATTAGCAGATTTTAATTTGCATGGAACAGAAAGATCCATTTATATAAAGAAGGAGAAAAATCACCCCTGAAAGAGATGAACACTTGCAATGCTGTCAACAACATACAGGACGCTATACCGAAACAGTAAATAGCCATACCTAAACAGTCAGCACTCTGTACATAATTAAAAGTACTATTTGCATTAATCTGATAATATCAGGCTTTATATTGCAAAACAGCACTGGTTTGTGTTCAGAGAAACCCACAGGCAAACAAGGCCTGCCTGTGTCCCAAACAAAACACACTATTGGAACTGTCAGCAACCTCATCCCAGAAACAAAGTAGACCACTGCAAAACGTTGGTTATGAATTAATTGTGAGTGGTTGAGAACATTTTTGGAATTGAATTAAACAGGCTGTGTTCTCGTGACTCATTTTTGCCTGAAGAGTTGCAGTTTCCTGTCTCTGTCCCCCTCCCACAGTGGGAGCTGCCCAGGCGCTGTGGCCACATCTGGGCTCGGCCTCACTGGGCCTGCAGCCGGCCGGGAGTGGCGGCGGGGAGGAGAACGCCGTGTTAACAATCCTTTATGGCTGATCGGGACTGAAACCCTGGGGTCTGTAAACCCAGAGGGGTCTGAACCTCCTCCTGCTGAGATTCATCAACCCTCAGGCAGAGTGAGCCGGCAGCAGGAGCCAGCAGTGAGCCGCGTTTGTCGGCAGCCGGCCCCCAGCCAGGGGAACCGGAGAGTTAAAGCTGCGATCGCAGACACTGACAGCGCTGAGCAGCACGAGTAAAGCCAATGCTGCTGCCCCTCACGAGCAAAGCCATTGCTGCTACTGCTCCTCAGGAGTAAAGCCAATGCTGCTGCTACTGCTCACGAGTAAAGCCATTGCTGCTGCTGCCCCTCACGAGCAAAGCCATTGCTGCTGCTGCTCCTCACGAGCAAAGCCAATGCTGCTGCTGCTCCTCACGAGCAAAGCCATTGCTGCTGCTGCCCCTTACGAGCAAAGCCATTGCTTCTGCTGCTCCTCAGGAGTAAAGCCATTGCTTCTGCTGCTCCTCACGAGTAAAGCCATTGCTGCTGCTGCTGCTCCTCACGAGTAAAGCCATTGCTACTGCCCCTCACAAGCAAAGCCATTGCTGCTGCTCCTCACTCCTGTCATTCACAGCAACTGCCTTTCAGAAATGGAGTACTACGAGAGACCAAAGCTCTTCTTTTCCTCACAAACGCCTGAAGAGATCAGGCGGCTGTGCTCCATTCGGACCCCAAGGGGGCCTCAGGGCGTGCTGCTCCTCAGCAAGTTTGAAAATTCCACCCTAAATATTATGGGACATATCCCTGGTGTGACAACCTTCACAGGGGTTCAGGGATGAGGGAAGAGATGAGGATCTGACTCCATGTTTCAGAAGGCTTGATTTATTATTTTTTGATATATGTTATATTAAAAATATACTAAAAGAATAGAAGAAAGGATTTTGTCAGAAGGCTAGCTAAGAATAGAAAAAGAAAGAATGAATAACAAAGGCTTGTGTCTTGGACAGAGAGTCCCAGCCAGCTGACGGTGATTGGCCATTAATTACAAACAACCGCATGACACCAATCACGGATCCACCTGTTGCATTCCACAGCAGCAGATAATCAATGTTTACATTTTGTTCCTGAGGCACCTCAGCTTCTCAGGAGGAAAAATCCTAAGGAAAGGATTTTTCATAAAAGATGTCTGTGACACCCTGGGGCTGTCAGAGAGCTAACACAGAGATATATATAGAGCAACAGGGGTCCCTATCAGCCAAGGGTTGGTACACACACAGGCAGACATAGCACTACCCATTCTCAAATATTTGAAAGAAGGAAGAGGTATAAAGCTATAGACTTGTTTAACCCAAGTAATAACAGAATTCTTCTGCAAGAAGCAATAGACATCATGGCACCTCAACTTTAGTCTAAAAGAAATAAAAATATCTCCCCTCTAGTCTCCGAAGCTATCTTCTAAAGATAACACAAACACCTGTTTTACTTTAAAGGCATTTCATATCACTGAAATTTTTCTCCAGTATTTCCCTTTCAATTTACAGATCAGGGCTCAGCAGGTACCTTGCAAAAGGTTGATTCATAAAACAGGAGAAGCCAGTTATCCTCTTCCTGAAGGAAAATATGTCCAGCTCTAATGGGGACAATTGCTGGAGCACCACAGAGCAGAACCTCCAATGACCTTGTTTGGGTTCAATGAGCACAACACAAGCAACAAGGTTTGTGCAAACTATGCTCCCTAGTTAAAAAATAAATCTGAATTTCTTTAGTCCCCTTTTTTACCTATTGCATACCCCCAGGTCATGTTTCAACCGTTATGTGATCTTAAACTGAAACCTCAGGGATCTCAGCAGTCCCAGTTCAGCAAGCATTTTGGGGCTGTACAAGCTGATATCATGTCTTGAGTGCCAGCCACACTCCCAGCTCCCAACAGACTCTCTCTGGTAGCTTCACCAACTGTCCCTTATCTCCAACCCTTCTGCTGCACACCGCAGTTGGGATATTTTGGCTTCCTTTCTCCTGCCTTACATCAAGGAGCTCCCCGTCCAGGCTGCTGCTCACAGAACAATTTATCAGGCCTCATTTCACTGCACTGGGCCCTCACCCTTGGGCCCCCACCCTTTCCCCCAGCACTGTGGCAGCAGGCAGGAGGGAGGCGTGGGCTGGCTCTGGAGAAAAGCGCGCGAATGGGCTGATCTTGGCACCCTTCACAGCTGGCTGCTGCCAGAACCCTCTGTCATGGCTCTCCTGCAGCAGGCCACTGACTTCTAGTTCCCCTTTCACTAGAGTTCAAATCTGTGAAATTTCAAGACATTTGATATCTCTAACACTTCCATGTCTCTGAGAAATTTAATGCAAAGCAGAAAATGAGTGCAAAAGTTATTAGGAGCCAGAAGATACAGACACATTGCCTGTCACAACCATCTCACTACATTATGAAATGAAAGTAACCTTGTAAAAGCCTTACCAAAATCCTGGGAAATCTGGTAAAAAGGGTAGGTGAAAGTCTGTGGTGATTCCATCAAGGTTTCCTGATGGCTTCCCAGCATGGCAGCCCCAACCCAGCCTGGCCTCCACTGGCTGTTAGAACAGCAATTCAGCACAGTTGGCAGCACGAGCAAGTGTGGCACGAAGAGAAACCAGTGGCTTCCTCCTTACTAATGTAGAGGAAGCACAGAACTTCCTCTCTGCCTCCTCCCGTGCTGCGGGAGTGAAAGAGGAGATGGCAACCCAAAGATATATCAGTGCAGAAAAAAAAAATAAAAAGAGAAAGAAAAGAAACCCAGAGCAGGGCATGCTGCCACTGTTTAAAACGTAGGTGAGACTTAAATAGCAATAATCCCCAGAAACTATCTAGTTCAGGTCATCAACTAACAAGCTGGTTAATTCCTGTAAGGATTAATGCTTGAAATTATTATGCCTGACAGATGTTTGCTGAATGGCAACTTAATACACAGGATGGAAGCCAGCAAGAAGTAAAAGTGCAGACAGGTACGTCAGAGCTGCGATTTTACAAATCATTAACTCGTGCTCTAATATAATAATAATTTTCCTTATCTTCCACTTCTTTTTTACTCTCAAGGTCTCTAGCAGGAAATTCCCTTCACAAACTGACACACTAATCTAGATTCTGCTCTCAGTTATAATCACGCAAGACAAAAAGGAGGTTAGCTGATATTTCCAGGAAATACCTCTGCTGCACAATTTGGCTGAATGGAATATACTTTGCAGGCATTACCTGTCCCTCATGATTGAGCACATGATGAATTTTCCTTCCCTAATTCCCTAAAACTATTGGAAAATATAAAGCAACATTCTCCCTTGATTAATTAAGATCCTGCTTTTAGACATTCAATAAAACCCACTGGTTTGGTCTATCTAGCCCACTACCATTTGCATCATCCTAATGGTGTACATCTAACACACTCCAGGACCAAAACAGGGGCCACTTACTCAAGTTGGTGCAAATGCAAAGCAGGTCCATAAAGCCACAATCTCTCAACCTTTTTAGTTGCTGTATGCCATACTTTATATTACACTGAGCAGCATTTCTAGAATTACAACTAATATGGAGGAGAGGTGGAGAAATCAGTGAAAGCAAAACATGGGGGGAAAAAGTTGGTTTGAATTCTACCTCCAAATTAGAAGCTACAGATAAAAACAAGGATAAAGCTGTGAGCCTCTTCATCCATTTTGGAACCAGAAGCTCAAGGGAAGAGCATGGGGAAAAACTGAAGAGAGGAACAAAGATTAATGAAAACCTAGTGGAAGAAGAACAGTGGAACAGCAAATGTTTATCAAGCTAACCTGTGAAGTTTCTAATACAGAGAATTAACTGAACACCAGTAGCCTCAGAGAGGCTGTGACCCCCATGTGCAGCAGTGACCTCAGCTCAGCCAACCAAACAACATTTCAGTAAAAAAAACCCAAGGGACAGAAGAGGAGGAACATCTTAAGAGTTAGCAGTGCTGATTGTACCTCTAGAGAGGGAACTGATATATCAGCTATTTCCAACTCTCTTGTTAGCCTTTTGCTAACATGAATGATCCTTCGAACTATATGAATACCTCAAATCAGGATAAGAACATCTCAAAGCACATGCAGACTAAACTATATGATGCCTAGGGGATGTAAACTGGAGATTGGTCCACTTATCTGAAAGTCAAATCATGGTTGTTTTAGAATTGTGTTGTTTGAATAGGGGGTTTTAAATGCCTATAAGAGAACCCCTTTATCACTTTTCCCTTGCTCTCTCTCTCTTGTGGTATATCCACAGTCACTGAAAACTTGCCATAGTCCCACAAGAAAAATTAAATTAATATTTTTAAAAAAAGCACTGAAACTAGTAGTACTGAAGAAGCAGAGCATATGTGCCTTACATCAGCTATGCACAGCAGCTTCTAAGGCAAGGTAAGAATCAGTCCCTTTGGATGACTGATTCAGAAGGCAAAGGAGCTCCCCTGGTGAGCACAGACAGCAATGAGAGGACCAAACTAACAGTGAAAAATGCAGCATTCCCACAAAACTTTCTGTAAGTTAGTATCACAACATGTTTAAAATATATAAATACCACATTACCACTTGAGCATGATTTCCTTTAGAGTGAACTTCATTTTTTCGTATTTTTTAAGGAAACCAGGTTCAGCAAAATATTCCAAATGTCCTCACAGCATCTGATCTCCCATTCTCTTTTTTCCCACATAAAGAAGTCCATTTTCAGTTTCAGCAAGGGATGAAACTTTTCCCCACTCTTCTGGCCAGCTATCATTTCTGTTGCGGCAGCAGAAAGCATTTGAATGGCCCCTCCTTCGGGCTGACATGTCTAAATTCAAAGAGGGATTCTGTTACATCTGTAACTGTGGTAACATCTGCTGCAGCTGTAACTCTTGTAACACATCTGTTGGATGATCTCAGATTACCTGGCAGCCCGTGGGCACTGAGAAGGAAACATTTCTGCAAACCCAGTGCAACCCACCGAGTTAAACGACTACACTGCCCCACTGATTAATCTCCTGTAAGTGATACTCGGGGCAGGGTGGCCTCATTGCCCACTAACAGTCTGCATCTTCAAGCAGGCAGGGATGTAATTGTCCTGTAACTGCTCAGGAGACAGACTTCATCACCCCAGCAGGGCTGCAAGGGTTATAAATTAGAGTGTTGTCTGAGCTCTGACAAAGAGCTATGAAACCCCTTAGATAGATTTTTATACTGCTGCTCTGTTTCCTTTCTTCAACCATAGCAACTGTGTTATATATTCTTACTACTCCGCAGAACATATTTCTAACTATGTTTTAGTTGTGAATTAGAATAATATGGTGTGTAAAGGGACTGTCAGAGCAAGTGCTTCTCACCAAAGAATCTGGTTTGGAATTGCTGTGAAAGGACTTTCCAGAAAAGAAACACATCAAGCAATCAGGCTGTCCTGAGTACTGGGCTCAGAGGTACTGGCAGGGATAGCACAGACAGGTGTCAAGCTCTTGATCTCTCTTTCTGGTTTTACACAGTTTCGCTCTGTGTAAATCATGAATTGTTATGAAGAACCTAATCATTATGCAGAGCCTAATGATTCAGGTGTCCCACCTGGCAAGCTGAGCCTCTTAAAGGTTTGGCTCTGGCTCCATCATTATGCTCTGTTCCATTCAGCAAGGAAAACCAACCAAAAAAAGTATTTTGATTAACCAGTTAGCATTAAAAGAAACAAACAAAAAAAAATTTCAACTCACACACCAAACCCTGAAAAATGTCAGATCTGATCTGAACAAGACTAAAAGAACCAAGAAGTAGGTTAGCTGCTGATACAGTTGCTTAACTGAGAAAAACATCTATTTGCAAATCCCCAAACTAAGGTGTAACCTGCTAGTAGCAATAACAGCACTTCACAAATACCAGTGATAGCTGACACAGGAAGGGCACTATAGAAAACAATAACCTGCAGAGCACTGAAGCACATCCAGGCAGATTCCTCAGCAATGACTAACTAAAATAACTAACTAACAATTCAACAATAAAAGGACTTAAAAAAAAAAAGGTGGGGGCTGTGACACTTTAGGTATTGGGATTAAATGTGCCGACATAATTACTTATAAAAGTGGTTTTAATAAACACCTTCAGGTCTTTCATCAGACTGCAAATACTACTTCACTCTGCAGACCAGAATGACAGCACCAGCTCTCCTCCATCATGAGGTATTCACAGAATCATGGAATGGCTGAGCTTGGAAAGGACCACTGGAGCTCATCTAATCCATCTCCCTGCTCAGTCTGGGTCACCTAGTAAAGAATGTTACTCAGGACTGTGTCCAGATGGCTTTTGAGTCTCTATATTATCACAATATGCAATATCTGGACAAGCAAAGATCTGAAGGGAGAAATAAAGTAACACTGAAGGCAAAAATACCATTAGGGTGGCTGGTAGCTCCATCCCAAACAGGAATTTTTCTTTGTAGAAAAAACCAAACAAAACCAAACCAATCAACTAAAAGAACACCCCCAAACAAACAAACAAGCAACAACAACCTAAACAAACAAAAAATAACCCAAAGATGCTTGAAATATTTTCCTTTTTGTTAGGCTGCAGACATGTTCTGTATATTGGCATTTCACACCAGCAGCTCAACTAATGGAGTGAGAAGGTTTATAATCTGAGGAGACAAGGGAAAATCCCAGGCTCTGGAAAAGCCAAAGGCAATACTGTCACAGAGCCAAGATTTCTACTCTGACTCCTGTGGACTTAAAAGACATGGCAAGAAGTACATTTTTCCTTGGGTGCTCTCTTAATCTGGAGATCTAAATTAATGCGTGTCTGCAGTGTTTACTGAGGCGGTGTTATTAGCCAGGGTTAAAGTCTTGTACTTCACACAAAGCCTGTGCTTACCCTGCTGCACCTACAGACCAATTCTGCTGACTTACATAAGAAACATCACCTACATTTGCCAGCTGCTGTCATCTGCCACTCATATAACCACTACCAAAGACTCAAGTGCTCATGAAAAGACTCTTGGATTAAGAAAAATAAGTCATCTAAGCTAAAGGAAATGCACAGCCTGGGGAAGAACTGACAGCTTCAGAACTGACAGAAATTATTTCTTTTATTTAGTCACAGAGACTTTAAGATAGCAGGATATTTTCTCACATGACCCAGTCTTTGCATGTAACTGATTTGAAAATGCAGTGGGTACATCAGTGCTTGTACACTTTCCACCTTCAGCTTCCCTGAACTCCTTCAGGCTGCACCCACAATGGGGCACAGAGCCTGGATAAAGACCAGCTGTTACATCTCTCAAACTGCTCCAAAGTCAGCAACAACACATGTTCTTATGATACAATTGCCTCATTATAATGGCAGGAAAATAACACAAGCATCTAATGCTTTAAATAACATATCACTTCTATGTGAGATGGAGATAAAACACAGCCAAAAGTAACCTCTACACTTTTTTCACTATTTAATTTATTATTGTTGTTCTGTTGGTCCAGATGAGTGAGTAGGCGAGTCAGTGTGTGAGAATCTTTTAGGGTGAAAACTCCAGTCTTGGTTTTTAAATAAAATAGTACCCAGATCCACTGTGGGTGGTTTACTCTGTCACACCTGTGACACCCTCCCACCTGGCACCTACAACACAGCTGCCACACACATCAAGAGTACCCTGTGGGAATAGATGTTAGTGTCCCAGTTCACAAATTAAGACACTGGTGCTCTCAGCAGCATCTATCTTTCAAACGCAGCCTTTGACAGACCCAGGAACACACAAAGCATCCAACATCACTGGTCTCATTTTAAACCTCTGACTGTACATGCTCCTTCAAGATCACAGAACAAATCTGTGGCAGGCAAAGCCGCATTAGGAGGTTTAGACTGGAGGTTAGGAAGAACTTCCTGCCTAACAGTGTGGTCAAACACTGCAATAGGTATCCTAGAGAGGTGGTCAGTGCCCCAAGCCTGTCAGTGTTTGAGGCATTCAGTGCCCTTAATAATGTGATTCAATTCTTACTCAGCCTCGAAGTGGTCAGGCAGTTGCACCAGGTGATTGTTGTTGATCCCTTCTATTCTTATTATAATCATAATCAGCCACAAGGGGAGCAGCAGGCAGCCTTATGTAAAGTGTGTCTAGGATTCCCTGGTGACAGGCACTAAATCTACTACATATAACAGCAAGTTCCCCAGCACAAGCTGTCCCACGTGAGGCTCTCACTCAGCTTGCGCTCCCAAGTATTACTGTCATGTTTCTCAAAAGGCTTTCTGCATAGCACAACTGTAACAGCAGGTATTTCACCTTTCAGTGCCACTGAATAAACACTAATCAAGAACAAAACAAACAAGCCACAGCTTGATACCTGAATTCCAATCAAATTACAATCTCATGGTTCTCCTAGTTTCCTGCTATCTCTTTAATTTCTTCCAGTGTTTTTTTATGCACCTGCTCAGTGTTATCCCAAGGCTGAGACTGCCCTGTAATCCTCAGTCTGTTATAGTCAAAGCAGAAATTCTCTTCAAATTGCTTGATATGAAGGACTTTATATCAAGTCCATGTCTTTTATTTAAATGTAACATAGAAATAAAGCTTGTAATAGCAGAGACATTAAAAGTCACTTCTGTCTAAGGAAAAGAAATTAAATCAATGAACTTTCCTTGAAATGCAATTAAGCTGTGTACATAGACAGAGACATCAAAGATTGCTTATTAACCTGATATGGGGTGTCAGTGAGAACCACCATCCCTGTTAGACCTACCATTCTTTGCTCAGCATTGAGGAGGGGCCACTTCAGATACCTGAAGTTAAATACCCCAGGGCTCTACTCTCTGAGTGGTTTTTCTGTAATTCAGGCAGTACCATCCTGTGATACAATTTATTAGAAATACAGGAACATATGATAAGCAACAGTTCAGGCTACTTTATGTCTACAAAGCAGTGCATCCACAGCAATGTCTAACAGACATTGTTGCAGAATCATCAGTCCTCCTTGTGGAGGGCAAGGACTGACTTGGAGCTCCAGCTCTGCAGAAGAGTGTGTAAGGAGCAATCCTTATGTAAGGATCTCCACTTTCAGTTTAAAAGACTCCATTTCCTTGATTCTTCAACTGTTATACCCTCAACAAACACTGGAAAACAAACAAGAAGAGTAAACTTTCAAACTAAAGAACAAGACTGTGTCTAAGTTGATAATGACAACACTGCAGCTAGTCATGGGAATATTATAAGTCTGCATATGCCAATATCAGCCTCAGGTAATAAAACTCTATTTCAGACCAAAATGTAAGCAAAATTTAAGGCTGTGATATTTGGGCCCTCTAACTAATCATTATCAGGCTGTTTTGAACTTTAAAGATTGCATTTGATAGCAACTGATTACACAAATGACACTTTCCAGTTTTTGTCATGACATTTCAGACTACTTTAACTAATATTAACTGAAGACACTAATTTCCTATCATTCACTTGTTTGCTGAGCAGACCTGCATCATCAAAAGGGACTCTGACCACCTGTTTTTCATGTTTTAATTTCATGGAATTACAGCCTGAAGAAGCTGAGGTGTTACTGACCATCAGTAAGCACTACCCTAAGAGATATTTTCATTTAAAAGTATTCCACTTTCCGCATTCCAAAGACAATAAAAAGGTTTTTTCAGCCAGACTCAAAGAGGTATTAAAGGACCAGGTATTTATTCCTGTTGATCTCAGGTACATGATACCTTTGTCTTCATATAGAAAACATGCCGAGCAAAAAACTCCCTTGCCAGTTGCACCCTCTGTTAACATTCCTGGAGCTCAAGAATTTTTCCTGCTACAATGTGATCTTTTCATTTCACATGCCTGAATTACCAGGATTCACACTTGCCTCACAATTCTTACACAGACACAGACAACCCAGTTATAAGGGGGCCCTTTCTAAGGACACTACTGCACCTGTCTATGGCAGAACATGTTTGAGAGGATAGAACAAAGCTGTGCCACAAAATCCATCTGCAACTGACAAGGACTAACAGTGAAAAACCCCAAATCAAAACAGAAATGCAGTATCTTGTCATTGCTACCAATGATCTGGGATTTGTCCTGCCAGAACACATTATTTTGGGTCAGGATGAATGGTCACTGCTTTTGCTTGGTTTCATGGGAATTATGTTTATATGATGGCAGTCGTGAAACTGTTGGCCAATTTTGGCAAACTAAAATAAATCTAAAGACACTAGAGAGTGTCATCAGAGTGAGATCACAACCCTTCTGTAATTGTGCAAATGTGTGCCTGGCAGAACAAAGACACGAGTTGTGCCCTGGAGATGCAGGGATGCAAAAACAAAGCACTCTGTGACCAGGTCAACTCAGGAAATCAGATCTGCAGAGCTGTGTTCCTTGATTGATTAAGAGTATACACTGAATTGTACCAAAATTTTCTGTTCCCATGTTCAAAATGAAATGTATCATATCAGTGTTACTTGTATTCTTTGAAGTTTTAAGGGAGATGCCAGTTCAGGGGCATTTACTCACAAAATCCTTCTCCCCTTCTCTTTATAGCTTCATTTGCAACAAACACATTATTCCCAAATGGAGGCTGTCAAATATGAATGTATCACTCAGTCACTGATCTAAAAACTTGGGAAAACTAGCAAGTGTCTGATTTTAGACTTGCTTTTCCCTGTTGGCCTGTTTCTACAAAATTTGCAGGAACTTAATTACCTTGGAGCTGTTCTCCTTATGTCATACTTGGCTGAAACTGAGAAATGGCAAAAAATATTACATAAGGGACACACACCAAGACTCATGTGTATACATATATTAAATCCTGGCAAAAAACCTTGTTTCCAACAGATGCCAGTTATCTTTCTGAAGCTGCAGCGCAGGTGTGGAGCATCCCCTGAGGCAGTAGAATTGCTCTCCAAAGTCATGTGCATGCAGGTACAGCCACATTCTGAAGCCAAGCATCCACAAGTGCATACAACAGTTTTAAGGATGATTCGTAAGCCACAGATAGAGCAGAAAAAAAGGCTTATTCCCAAAGAAAAGCCAGTGAGGTTAGTCCAGTGAGGTCAGTGCACAAAGGCCACACAGAGGACACGTGCCAGAAACAGACTTGGAGGTAGGGTACAAGCCCTGGCCAAGGGGAGAGGGAAAGGAGGAGCAGTGAAATATGGCTGAAGGGAACAACTGGAACTATGAGAAGAAATGCAACAAGAGAGGCAAGCACCACAATACCACACCCTGAACAGCAGCTAGTTCTGTCTTCCTTGGGAATCTGAGGGGACTCCGGCTCTGATGATTCACAAACAACATGGAAACAGCACTGGGTGTAGGGGAAAGCTGCTTTTACAGAGGGACCACTGGGACTGTCAGACTCCATTTCCTGACAACTAGTTTGCAGGGAACAATGCTGTGACTCACCAAAAGATGTTTGTTTCTTGTGGAACAAGGAGTCGCCACAAGACCAACTGCAATAAGTTACATTTCCTTGAGATCCAACTGGCTCACACATTTGGCAGCCACAGAGACTGTGCCAAGCTGATGTGCATTTCAACAGCTGCAGATTTGAGGCATTTCCAGGAAAAGAAGAAAAACACTTGAAGGCAACCAATCAGCTTTTAAAGTTTTGTGGCATTTTTAAAATTCTTTCCCCAGAAAACAAACACTGCGTACAAAGATTTTCAGATGACATACACCATGCCAAGGGCTAAAAAGTAACAACCAAAACTAGCAGCAAGGAAGTGGCAAGAGAAGCATAGTGATTTTATTTTTCATTAATGATTCAAGACAGGCAGGCGTAGATTTGAGGCAAAGGGGAAGAGAGGCATCCTTGCTCTGATAAACTCACAAAATAAAGCAGCATCTTGCAACCATAATTTTCACAATTAGTCATCATATAATGCATAATTCCTGCAGAGTTCAGTCTGTTAACCTATTTGAGTAGAATAAAATTTTCCTGGACAAAGATCTAAACTCACACAAGGCCAAGCCAATAAGGATGTGCAAATAAAACATAAAACAGATGGCAGAGAACAGTACATGAAAAACGAAAACCTCAGTATACCTTAGGGTGTGGGGGAACTTTACATACAGAAGTTACACAGAATGTTAGTTGCTCTTATAACAGAAAAACTGGGAAATTTCCTGCTTAGGAAGAAAATGTGAGACAAGGTCAGACCCCCTTAAGGGGAACCAGAGCCAAGCTGGGATGTATCCGATGGGTTTGAAGGGGAGAGAAGTGGGAAGTGTTCCTTTGAGAAGAGGAACAAGGACCTTGCAAACCGCAGTGAGAGTCCTGGCAGTGGGAACCTACAGATGAAGAAATGTGACTGTAACTCTGAGGCTTTGGCAAGAGCCTGACATCTATCTGAAGAAAAGTTGCAGAACGCAGCTAAGTGCTGAACCAGGCTGGCAGGTGCGATTTTCTGAAAGAAGCTAAATAAAAGGCTTTGCCCGTTCAGAGTACATTACTTAGGGAGATATGCTGCAGTTACTGCAGCTACGGTATTTGGTGTAGCAGGAGCAGACAGGGAGCTCTCGTAGTACCCACGGAGCCGTCCTGGCAAGGACAAGCCCCGCCAGCGCTCCCGCTCTGCAGCCCCGGCGGTGGCCGCTCTCCCCGTTACACGGACGGGCGGCCCGGGGCCGAGCGGGGACCGCGCTGTCCCGGCCGCGTTTTGCCCGGCGCGCCGAGCAACAGGAGGCGGGTCTGGAGCCGGGCGGGCTGACAGCGAGCCCCGCCGAGCCCGCCTGCCCCGTGCCGCGCCGTGCCGCACCGCGCTCCCGACGGCGGGACGGGACGGGACAGCAGGACACGGGACGGGACGGCACGGGATAGGACGGCAGGACACGGGACGGTGCAGTCCCAGGCGCCGCCGCCTCGTCGCTTCTCCCCCCCGCAGCCCCCCAGCGCCGGCAACAGGCCCCGAGCAGCGCAGCCGGGCCCGTGGCACTCACCGAGCGGCACCGCCGCCGCCGCTTCCCCCGCGGGCAGCCCTGGGCCGCGCTGCCGCTCCCCCACCGCGCTGCGGCCGCTCGGGCGCTCGCTGAGCCTGGCGGGGCCGCCCGGCACCGGCCCCGCCGCTGCGGGGGCTGCGCGGAGGGCCCGCCCTCGCCGCCGCGGCCCGGCCCGGCGGGCGGTGTTATGTAAGCCGGCCCGCCCTGCCAGCGCCGCCGGCCGCGGAGCCCCCGCCGAGCGCAGAGGGCCCGGGCTGTCCTTGCACGGCGGTGGCAGCGGCGGGCGAGCACCGCACTCTGTTATTTTTAGCAGATTAAATGCAGCAGAAGAGGCTGAATCTCTCACAGTGTCGCGTTCTGGGGGACTCGGAGCTCCGGGAGTCACCCAACACCAGGCGACCGGCGACAAGCCCCGGGCGATCCCTGCATGTGCCGGTGGCTCCGTGCCAACAAGTGGGGATGTGCGTTAATGTTTCTTTGAATGGCCAGCGAGCAGGCAGGCAGCCTGCACTTCAGCACTTACATGTGCATGAAACAACACCCGCTCATCACTGGCAGTGCCAACTGCCAGCATGCATTTATTTGGATACATGAAGTAGTATTTTGGGGAAAAAATCAATGAAAACTTAGGAAACAAAACCTGTTTCCACTGCAGTACTGATTCAGGCACAAAGTCTACTGCGTGTGCTCAATTATGCAAAAAGACCCGAAGCAAAAGGAGCAGCAGTGGAGATGTATTGCCAGCCACAGCGTCCGTTCTGTAGCCCAGCGAGAGAAGCCAGTCATTAACATCGTGTGCTCCATCCGCAGCATCAGAAAGTTGTAATCATATGAGCCTGTGTGCTGAACCACTGGGAGGGAAGGAGGAAAGAATGAACAGCTTCTTCATATTTCAACAACAATATAATGTAAACAAACTGAATGAGCCTGTGAAAAGCTTGTATTTCATAAAGCACTAAACCGTCCTCTTTGGCAGGGGTTATATTGCTGCCCTCTGCTGCTGGGAAGTTGGGTGGTTCATCTGCCTAACGAGCAGAAAAACGGGCTATTTGCGATAAAAATCTCTGATTACACATAACAGTTCTGTGGCCAAGGGCCTCGAGATACATAGTTCAAAAGTGAAGGGTGAGCTCCCCAGTCCTGCGAGAGGCAGGGTATGACAGCTCTCAGGCCGGGGGGCATGGCTGCTTCACCAGCAGCGTTCCCTGGGCTTTCGTGGGCTCCCTTCTGCCTACAGCCAGCCAGGTGATCTGCCATCCGTGTGCCGACACGCTCTTAACTGCAATGGCTCCGTACTTATATTGCTCCCAAAGCATCAGGAATCCCTATCCCTCACCAGCAGTGATAAAGGTCACAGGAAATTTTGTCAGAATTTCATGGTAAGGATTGCACTTTTACAGCTGGTTCTGACCTTGAAGCTTCAACTGCCCCCAATATATACTGTAGTGGTACAGTATTTGGGGTGACTGACCTTTTAAATTGGCACTGAGAGGGCAACTGAGTGCTGTAATCTCCTTGTGTTACTCGGCAAGCCTTTCAACTAACTTGGAAAATAATTCATTCACTGGTTTGTGTAGCCATGATATTTTCTGAAAAATCCCTTTGCCAGGATTTTTTTTTCCTGAGAAGCTGATGCCTCAGAAATGAAATGTAAACAATGATTATCTACTGCTGTGGAATGCAACAGGTGGATCTTTGATTGGTCTCATGTGGTTGTTTCTAATTAATGGCCAATCACAGTCCAGCTGTCTCAGACTGCCTGCTCAGTCACAGGATTTTGTTATCATTCCATATTCCTTTCCTTTCCTTTCAAGCTTTCTGATTAAATCCTTTCTTCTATTCTTTCAGTATAGTTTTAATATAATATATATATCATAAAATAATAAATCAGCCTTCTGAAACATGGAGTCAGGATTCTTGTCTCTTCCTTCGTCCGGGGACCCCTGTGAACACCACACACGTCTTGCTTTTGACAGACTATTTACTTGAGGAAGTTCATATCTTTATCAATGTGTAAAATTGAATCTATGCCTATGCAACTGCCCTTGCCCATGGTAATTCAGAGCTGACTATCTCTCAATGACCTTTGGAATAGTGTGAGGAAATGGATACAGTCCAAAAGGGTTACACTACAAAGGAATGTGTCTAGAATAGGTAGATGACAGAGAATATAAAATCTTACTTGTGAGTTCACCTTAAGAAAGCAGGTTCAGTTATCATGGTGAGTAGATGAACGCTGTTAATGACAAAGATTAATTCCTTAGGAAACCACCCCTTAGGAAGTTACTTTGCAAACCCAGACCTTTTAAACCCCTTGTATTCAGAAAGCTTGCTGGTGGGGGACAATACATCACTGTATCTAAAAATTGCTTGAATTAAGCTCCTTTTCTGCAATTCCCCATGTGGAGGCTTTCATGGCTCTGATTCTACTCCTCAAACAGCTTGTACATGCTGAGTTAGAAAAATCCCTACACGCAGGCAAACAGCAGGCATTAAGTAAAGGAGCATTCAGTGCATTACTCAAACAATAAAAAGCTGCCCACAAACCACACCTAAATGACAAAGGAGAGGTTAGAATGACTGCAAGCAGTGTGGAATAGTAGAGGGGCTTTGAAAAGTAGCAAACAGCAGCCCTAGATCTCTTGCTTTGGAAGAAAGGAATATATTTTTAGAAGCAGTTAGCCTGGCCTATAAACCAAACCACAAGTATTTAGTCAGTGAATATATAGCATTTTCAGGCATTTCCTGTGATGAGCAGAATGCCCAAGAGATTGGGTGGAAAGCACCAAATGCTACAAAAGTGTTGGCATGGATTACTGCACAGGAGGGCCTGCATGATGTCTGCAGGGTATCAGAGAACCACTTAAAATGCTGCAGGGTAGCTGCTCTCTCTTATTAGTGTAACACACCCATTGATTCATGCTCATGACTGATGACAAGCTACTATTACAAGATATTAGGATGTTTTCCTTTATGTTTGCTTGGGTAGAGCAATATACTCAAATAATGAGTCACATTGCTATGTCAGGGTGGGAGGGACAGCATTTGTTGGCAGAGTAACATTTCTGTGCAGCATACCATGACATGTCTTTAGCCTGAGAGGAGATATTGGATATTGGATATTCAATATTGGAGCTTCTCAGCATTTTTTGTGTGTTGTGTTATGGCTACAAGACATTTCACATTGCTTGACAGAAAGCTTTTGTGGGTGGTGGTGGGAGTTGCTGCACAAGAACTTCTCCTCAGTTAGTGAGGAATCAAGAACTCTTAATGCTGATGACAAAGAAACAGGATCCTCAGGATCACACTGGTAAACCAGGGGAACTTCCCATTTTTTCTTCACCCAGAGACCACACGGACTTAAACCCAGCATTTTGTATTCTCCCTGTTGCATATGCTGGACTCTACCTTTTGTCAAATTTGGCTCCACACCTGAGCACAGGCTGACTACCTCCACAGGAAAGTACAACTTTGTGCTATTGGATCAGTCCCAACACCCTGTCACTTTCAGAGTTCAGCCAATTTTTTTGTTGCATTAAATTTGGCACAAAAATAACACCCTTTTCATCCCAACTCACCTCAGATATCAAGAGGGGCTGGGGAAAACTGGTCTTATTCTGAGTGAGAGCAAATTCAACACTAAGGAACAGAAATGCAGGGCAAATGGGACACTGTAATTCCAATTACGCTCAATAAGAACTACCCCATTTTCAAATTCACGAATGCTGTGATACACTCAAAGTCTGGTCACATCCTGTGAACTCTCAGTGCTGGCCTAGAAGTCCAGTCCTGATCAATTACCCTGACAGCCTGGTGCAACACACTGCAGTTTACTGAGCAACACACAGGCAGGGTCACAATGGAAGAGAAGGTTCCAGGCAGAACTTAGAGCACCTTCCAGTACCTGAAGGGGCCTCTTTGATGTGCTTTGAAAGTGTGAAGGGAGCAGCAGCAAAATGGAAGGCTGGAGGTTTAGGAAGATGCAGTGCTAACAGCAATGCCCCCACTGGCACTCAGCAAATGAGCCAGGGGAAGCCAAGATTCCATGAAAATCAGGATTTGAAATCAAATCTCCTGTGTGCAATTCGACTGCATTAGGTTTTCTTCCTTTCTACTCTCCACAATTTTTTTTTTTAATTATAGAAGCTGTTGACAACTACTTTAAGAAAATATTCTCTGAAGTCCCCTGAAGAGAGAAGAATGACAACTGTTGATATATGACATTCCATAATTAGTTATTCCTTGCTTCCCTTCCCACACAAATACAATTTTGTTATACCAATTTCTCTGAGACTCACAGTAGTCTGGAGCTACACTTTCACCAATATTAGTCTCCCTTTTCCTAGACATGATAGGTTTGTAGAACAATTTGTTCAGATCTAGTCTTTTAAGGGATTGGAAATACATACTGCACCAAACAACTGCTGTATGCCAGTGTTTGAAGGACTTTCCATCTAGGAAGTGTTTAGTTTTATTTTCGTCCTTCCATGGCACACAGACCTTTAAATAATTCACCACAGTAGTCAAGCATGAAACTAAAACAGCACAGATCTACTTACTCTGATTGTCTCAAACTAAAGTACAGTGACAGAAAGCAGCTGTGAGGGTACACTTTTGTCTCCTCCTGTCTCCCAGGACTACCAAGGATGGAAAAGTAGCATGTGAACAAAGAGCACAAGTCCTACTGATAAGAAAGGGAGTCTAAGGATGATTCAGAGTGATCCGAGCATCACTGTGACAAGGAAAGTGATTGTTCTGAAACTCAGAGCTTTTTCCCAGGCTGAAAATGCTTTTGTTTGTCTGTTTAAAATGAAGTCAAGCTGATTATAAAGCAGGCCTTTATACAAGCCCCAGAACTGCTACAATTAAATGACACACAACTTTCAGGGCCCAGCTCTTTACCCTGCAAGTTACCAGCTATGCTGAGGCTGGGGAGCAATCCCAGCTGCCATGGATATTAGCAAGGGAAGAAGGCTACTATGAACTTCAGAGGAAACATGAAAGCACTGCAGGATGGAAACTTCAATCACTGAATTGCAAGAAATTTACTTAAAGGGAAGCATGAGAAAGCATGCAATTATTTTAAAGGAAATTTAGGAAAGATGCATATGCTTGCATTTGTGGAGAAGCTGCTTGTTCCATGAAAGAACTGCTTGCCCTCTAAAGCACATAGTTAAAAACTGTCCCCCAAAAAACCTGTTTGTGTGATGCAGTTATAAAACCACTGCATGTACACAGTGAGAGTAATGAAAATCACTGTATCTCTATGCAGCATTTGGAAGTACTCTTTGAAAAGTCAGATTTTCAAAATATACACATATTCATACTTCAGAAACAGAGAATAAAAACATTTTAGAACATCAAAACCCCCCCAAACCTCCTTTATCTGTATATTGTTATTTCTGGTTTTACAAGTTTTTCTTTTTAATTAACTGTATCAATCTAAAAATTCAAGTTTCTGGGCTCCTCTTCAGGAGTTTGCCTCCCACAAGAGATACTTTTACTCTGTGCTTCATGTTTGAGTCCACACATTACAAATACAAGCATGCCCAACACACCCACTCCTCCTCTCTCATTTTAAGTTTCTGCATTTCTGTGTTTCTGTTTTTTCTTCACATCACATAAAAACTCTACAGACCAGGTACAAAAACAGTCCTACTGTACTCATGGCCACTTTTAACATACACACATCAGTATCTGTGATCAGCAAGCAGGGATTCAAAGCACAGCAAGTTCAAAGCAGCTGCTGATTTCACTAACACATATTCCTAGAAAAAAATGAAAGAATAAAGGGTGTGCAAAGAAATAAAATCTTTATTGAAATATTGTAGTACCAAGCTTAAAAACTCTTAAGATATACAAAAAACCTTATATTTAAGATTCTTCATACCAATTCTTTCTACTTTAAAAATACAGCAAAATGTGTGCAAAACTCCTGAACTTCTACTTGGGGAAATTGTCCATACAGATGAAAACTCATGTGTGATGACATGCTTGGTACTGTCTTCTGCCACAGAGGAGATCAAATAGCCAGTTTAGATTTTTTGTAACGATGCGTTTCGCAAAATTACTTAGCAAAATATTGTAACTTTTATATACACACACACACACACACACATATATATATATATATATATATACAAAAAGAGGTAAGGTAATTCAGAAGTGCTGAACAAGAAGGGATGTAACCACTGAGGCACCAAGCAATCAGCCCTGCTCCTGTGGTCAGTGTGTAATTCTGACCGGAGCTGCCAGAGCCCCCTCGTGGTCACGACATGCACGATAATTGCAGATGCTCTTGTGCCTCACAGCACCTGCACGTTTTTAAAATAAACTGAGCCAATGAAAGCGTCCCTGTCACCACTGCTGTGACAGAGCCTGCTGGCAAACCTTAACTGGGGCACAAGAATCATTCTTACAAGCAATGAGTGCCATGGGGTTTTCCCAGCCTTACTAAAAGCCAAGACACTTCCAGCACTTCAAATAAAATACAGTTGTACAAATTACCATACCAGACACCAAGACTCTGTTTCTGTGACACTGGACACAAGTGAGCACACAGGAAACAAAGAACAGGACATGCACATAGTTCAGTCCCACTCCCCAGCTGTAGGAACAGTTTGTGGTGATTGGGAGTGGGGCAGCCCCAGCCCATCCCCAGTGGGCACAGCTGTGAGCAGCAATGAGCCCTGGAGGGCCCAGAGGCACTGAGCAACCACAAAGGGAACAGAGGCACACAGGTGCAGTGCATCAACATGAGGGGAGATAAAAGGCTGGGCTAAAGAACAAGATGAGCAGACACTTGCAGCCCTCTGAAGTGATATTGTGTTACTCTGCATGGGTACATGCTTGAAGCCTTCTACAGTGGTATGGGGGTTACTCTGTGTGGGGTTGAAGCTTCCTGAAATTGTATGATGATACTCTGTATATCCTGGCCCTCTCCACTGCAGCACATGCTGTGGCATAGGCTCTGACACCTGGCCTTCTATGGCTCAGGACTTGATACCATAATGGCGTCTTTATATTTGGCAGATTGATTTTTTCTTGAGCTTGCCCAATCTTTTTCTAAGGTCCATCAAAGATTTAGCACTCCTAATTCCTGGATGAAAAGAGGCCAGAGGTGTTCCCATTAGAGGCAGTATTTCTTAGTTCTGCATGGAAATAGATACATACAAAGTTATGCTTCCTCTGTAATACTGAAAGACTCAATCACTACCATCTGCAAATCAGAAACTGGGATCTAACAGATTTTCATATGCCAGAACAGTTGCAAGCAGCTTGCTTGTCCCAAAGAACAAATCTGCTCCTCTATTACAGAGGCCATACTACTTGTCCTTGTTTCAAGACAGTGTCACAACTCACAAAGCTCAGTGCAAAGAGGCACACAGTGACATCAGTGTCATTAAGAATAAATGAAGTCTCAAGAGTGCCTCTTTTAAAGGTCCACATTCAAGCCTGAACATGACCTTCCATTCTATTTCTTAAATGTGGGGCTCAGACATTTCTCCTTGGATGATTACCACGACCCCTCTCTGCCAAAGCTCTTTACATGGTTTAAATCAAGCCTTAGGTCATGTTTATCCCCATCAGTTAAACTGACACAGGTCACTTTGTAAATATTCTTCACTGATCTCATTTATGAAATGGAACATTGTATTTTAAGGCTAATGAAAACACTCTTAGGAATGTGCCAAAAATCTATGGATATTATTTCATTGATCTATGGATATAACTTAATCCAGTTCAGAAACAAACTTGCTTATAGATCTCCAGGTCAGACCCAAAACAGGAAGTTAGGTACAGTTCAGATTTCAAAATGTCAGTTTCCCTGCAAAACCCCCACAGCATTTTTATATTTCTGCTGTTTGTTGCACAACTTTTTAAAACAAGCACATTTCCAAAATAACCAGGAACATTTCACAGATGTGTTTTCAGTGTTCACTATTTAGGCAGCTCAGAATTGTAAGCACATTTTAAAAACTCATAATGCTCTCAAAACTGAGGATATGTTGGCGCTGCCAGATGATACCATGATGGTACACAGAGATGATTTACCTGGCATGCAAAACAGGAGGAGCTCAAGCTATCCCACTTAAAAACTTCAATAAACAAAAAAAACCCCAGCTAAATAGAGCTCAATTGTTAGGGCACAAGAAGGAACTTCATTTTCAGTCACTATCACAACTCAGAATGACACAGATATCAGACTTGAACATGAAGACATGTCCTGTTCTGATAAGCTGAAATGAGACTTTTCTTTCTCCCCAGCTAACTTAGCCCTAGCATTTTAAAAAACAAATAAAAACCCTTTTGCTGACAGTACCATTCTTGGATGTCCACCTCCTTGTACACCACGTGAGAACAAACCACAAACTTATAAATCATAATTCTGTTCTGCAGCAGAATGCCTGATGTTAACCCAGGTTATGACTCACTGTGAGCATTTAAACTCTGCAGTTTGAATACTGGTGCTTTTATTAGTGTTTCCAAAATGAGGTGAGAGGTCTTCTAACAGGAGCATCAGCAAAATGTCAGGAGTCTTTGCAAATCCCATTAGTGTTTCTTCTGAACAGATGATTTAAATAATTATCTGGAAAACACAAAAAGCTTCACTTAGACTAATAGAAGGTGGAATCTGGTGACATAATTATTTGTTTCTAGAGTGTACATGGGCAAATTGTTTTAAGTCTTATCAGTACACAATTATCCTCTAATTGAGTGCTGCATATTGCATAATCCAAAAGTATTTAACCATACTAAATATTTTATGAAAAGGCATTCTGTTAAGCTTAATATCTCATAGGCCAATCTCATAAAACTACAGTAACTACAAATCCAGTACTTCTATTTAACCTAGTGCACAAGACTTCTGAGAAGCTTCCCAGCATTTTATAGCAGTTTTTTCAGTGTTCAGCAGACATCACTCTATTTGCTGAACAATATCAGACTGCCAAATTGCTCTGACTGTTGATAGATCAATAATGACATGGGAGAAGTCATTACCTCCGTGGCAACAGGGTGGCAGCTGTGGGAGGAACATTGCGCACGCTGCTGCTGCTCCGGCAGCCGTGCCTCGGCTTCCTCCTGCCGCTCTCTCTGCAAGCCTGGTGTGCCCAGGGTACAGCAACCAGGGGCACCTCTTGGACTACAGAGGATTAAACTGCAGCTCTACGTGGTTTCTGAAAGGATGTATACTCACAAGGGTTTGTTACACTTGAGTCTGATGTCTTTGTGTTACTTATTTTTAATGAGCTTTGTAGGAATAGCTAGGACAAAATTAAGGAAGGCAGATACCACAGTATTCTGTTCTTAGTCCAATATTTCATTGAAAGAAAACACTTAGTTGTCTTTAAAAATAAAAAGATATCTTTCTTGTCATCAATTTTTATTTAATTCCACTCTCACTTCCAAGGAATCTTTATACTGGATTAAAATAACAAAGGAGACCCCTTGGGATATTACACTTAGCACTTTTTATGTCTTCCCATATAGAAACAGTCCAACAAATAGGGAAACATACTTCTGCTCTGCATAAGTTACTGCAGTTCCATCTACCACGGACAGGACATTTTTTTTTTATACTTCACAATCTTCACCATATCAATCACAACATATTAACCACAGAAAACAAACATTGCTCTGTGTCTTGATCACCACAGCTTGTGATGTTTTGTTGAAAGCAGAACATATCAACTCACAACATACATGGTGCTCATCAGCAACACAACATATCAACTTTGCCCTCAGATTAAAAGTGTTTCCTCATAAATACATCTACTTTTAAATACTACAGCAACACTGTACTTATTCATAACCTATTCACATGGGATGGCAGGGGCAAGTTTGCAACAATTCCCTTTGGAATCCGTTCCTAATAAAGTTAAATAAAATTCAAGAGAAACGATCCTGAGGGTGGCTTCAAAAAAACTAAAACAAAGTTATCACTCAAGCATCAGCTGGATTCCATAAAAAACAAGAATTAGGCGAGCACTCTTCTGAATGCTGAAAACAAGCTGGTCTGCAAAGCTCTCACAAGAACAGAACTGGATAGTAAAAGTTCTTTTCCTTACAGATATAAATAAGACAAATGGTCATGAATATACCAGAAGTCCAGCTACTGCAGCTGCAATATAAATTAGCACTCAAAATAAAATGTGGCTTGTTATTTGCGAGAGACTGTATTTCAGTAGAGAGGAAAAATCATCAACATGTTCTTCTACTTACAGGATAGGCCCTGCTGCTTTAGGAGACCGCCACGCTCTGCGCCAAGTTCTTGGAAAGAATTCGGCATCTGCCCAGGAGCCCGAGCACAGCTGGCGGCACAGGCCAGGCTGCAGGACACGCTCCAAACCCAGCCCTTCTCTGGCTACATCAGGCAGTTCTGCCCTTGCTCCAGCACCGACTGAACCATCCCGCTGCGCAGGCACCAGCCCGACCTCGCTCCCATTTTCCCACCCCGCTGCCACCCCTGCCAGGTGCGCGGGAGAAAAGGTCAAACTGTGCAAAACCACTCCGGTCTCCACCATCAGCACCAAGCCTGAGCACGCACGGAACCGCTGCTTTCTCAGGCACAAGCCGCCTGCTTTATTCCATTAAAAATCTACCAAACCCGGGCAGATGAACGCAGTCCAATCGCTCCCTGGACACGGCCAAAGCCAGAAAGGCGACAGCCCCATGCAGCAGCTTACCGGCTGCCCACACACAGCCCCAGCCGCCTACGGGGGCAGAAGGTGCCGACCGAACGGCGCTGCTGGTCCCAGAGCGGCCTCTCCGCTGCCACCGAGCACGCTCCAGCCCCGCGGCTTCACCCCGCACGGCCGGCGGCCCTGCAGCGCAGCCCGGCTCCATCGGCCCCTCTGCAGGGATCTGCCCTGACCCTCAGCCAGCCCCGGCCCGAGGGAGCTCCACCACCAAAGGGCCGGCGAGATAAATCCCAGAGCCCGCCCGAGGGCCGGCGGCGCCGGCACAGCCCGGGAGTCTCCGAAGGGAGAGGCTGAGCCCAGCAGCGGCCGCCCAGCAGCGGCTCCCCGCCGAGCCGACAGGGGTGCATGAGGGGAAGCAAGGCCCGTCCATGCTGGGGACGGCGCACAGACTGGGACCAGGCCCCGCGTGAGGCCGCTGCCCGGAAACGGAAGGAACGTTACTCCAATCGCCCCCCGAACATCCCGAGAAAAGCCCCACCCCAGGGCAGTCTGACCAATCGCGTCTGGGAAGGGGGCGGGATTAATCGATCCAAGGTTGATTGACAGACCCCTCTCCCAATGCAGCTGCAGCCGTTCTGTTCCCTCCACTAGGAAAGCGGAGCCACCTCAGGGTTGCTGGGCGGGATGGGTTTCGCTGTCTCTCAGCCCTATTGGCTGTGGGCGATGATTGGCGGGTGCCTGCGCCTATCGGAGGAAGCTCTCCGGCGGCCCGTCGCGCCGTGCGCCAATGGGCGGGCGGTGCGGGTGCTGTGCGGCGGTGCCGGCGGCGGGGCGATGAGAGCGGCGGTGCGGGCGGCATGGCGGATCGGAACCGGCGTCGCTCTGCGGGGCCGGGCCGGGCGCCCGCTCAGCCAGGCGGCCGGGGACGGCGGCGGTGCTGAGGGCGGCGGCGGCTCGGGGTCGCGGGAGGCGGTGGAGCGGCTGGTGCGGGAGCACCCGGTGGTGGTGTTCATGAAGGGCAGCCCGGCGCAGCCGCTCTGCGGCTTCAGCAACGCCGTGGTGCAGATCCTGCGGCTGCACGGCGTGGAGGATTACCGCGCCCACGACGTGCTGCAGGACCCCGACCTCCGCCAAGGTCAGCGCCCGGGTCACCTCTGGGTACCGCCTCCGCGGGGCCTGGCGGGCAGAGCCGGGCCGGCTGTCCTGGGGAAGGGCCCTCGGGAGCTGCCGGCAGGGCGGGCTTGGCTTAGTGCCCTCGGGCACTGCGGGAGCGGCCCTGCCCGCTTGGGCCACCTGTAACTTGGCTCTTCTGGCTTTGTTGCCTGGGCTGGGTTGGCCTCTGTTATTTTTTTGACGAGGGTAGATGGTGGGGAGAAGGGCAGCGAAGCTGGGGAAGGGGCTGGAGCCCGTGTCCTGTGAGGAGCGGCAGGGGGGTTTGGCGGTGCTTCACCGGCAGGAGTCCATGGTGCATGGGACCGGCCGCCTTATTACTCTATAACTGCATGAACGAGGCTGTAGCCAGGCGGGGATCGGCCTCTTCTCCCAGGCAACAACAGGACAGTTATAAGTTGTGCCAGGGGAGCCTTAGGTTGGATACTAAGAGGAATTTCTTCTCAGAAAGGGGGATCAGGCATTGGGGTGGGCTGCCCAGGGAGGTGTTGGAGGCACCGACCCTGGAGGTGTTTGAGGAAGGGCTGGACGTGGCACACAGTGCATGGTCCGGTTGACAGGATGGGGTTCAGTCTGTTCCGTCATGGGTTGGATTCGATGATCTTAGAGGTCTTTTCTAACCTAATTAATTCTGTGATTCTGTTTGGTGTTGGTGGAACTGGGAGTGTATCGCAGAGATGTGCCATTGAGGTTGCTGCCCAGACGCCCTGGTTTGGTTTTTGTGACCCTCGTAGTGTTGAGGAGGTCTCAGTTATCAGCAGAGCGCAGTTGTGGGTGCAGGGTGATGATTGGAGATCGGCTCTTTGTGCCACCCTGCCCTGCCTGGGTCAGAGATAGAGAGCTGCATTAGAGACCCTGAAATACTGCATTATCAGGTTTTGTCTTTCCTGTGAACAGTATGGTGAAATTTCACGTATGGCTTGGACTTGCACCACTTGATTCCCAGCTGGCACTGCCTGCTGGGATTCTCCTGATAAAGTGCAAATTTATGTTAATCATTTGCACAACAAATACTTAGTAATAGTTTCACCATTACTGCACAGGTGGTAGTAGCTATTCTATATAAGGTTTTTTGCCATTGAGGAAAGCTAGTAATCTGTTCTGGTAATGCTTTTCATGTTTCCCTCTTCAGTGAGCGTAGCTGATTGTTGAAGTTTTATGTGGTTATTTGAGAAAGTTAAAAAAAAATACATGCAAGTACATAGTAATTAGTCTTGTATGTGTGTGGCATTAACAGTTCTTGCCCAGAATACACTAAATTGAGATGTAAAGCCACGTGCTGGCATGTATCAGGTGACTTTGTTCTCCTTTGTTTTTGGTGTCATCTGACTAACTCAGTTTTTTATTAGCTCTTAGTTAAAAGGCTGATTTTTCCAGTCCTTGTTTGCTTTTCAGTTCACAACTATAATAGTTGGTATGGTATAAAAGCTTAGATACTGGAATTTCTGTGTAATGGCATCTTTTATGAGGGTTGGTTTTGTTCAAGTAAATCTTCCTCTGCCTTTGCAAGTGAGTCATGGTAATTGTCTAAACTTTGTTTACATATCTGAATTTATTAATTGTACAGTTTGCTAGTACAAACTCTTGTCTCTTCTAACAATTCATAAACTAAAAAGGAGGAAACAAAACCCTGAAATCAAACCATCATCATTTCACTTTTGGTTGAGGGGACTTTAGTGAGCCTCTGAATGGGCAGTGCCTTTATAAGGCCCTGAGCACTTGACCATGTGAGTAGATAGTATTTTCTTTTTATGTAACTTAAATTTTTCCTCCACATGAACTTGGGCTTGTGCTAGGCAAGGAGAGAGGTTATTGCCCTCCTGGCCACCGGGGCTTTAAATTGAAATTAGTGTCCTGATCAGGCCCTCCAGTGTCTAAGCTACACAGAATGCAGTCACAGAGTGTGCCCTTACACAATATCCTGCTGGTTCTCAGGTGCTTAAAGGAGTGGTTCTGGTCCTTTCCCTGCACCAGCTTTGGCACCTGTCCAGCTGTGCAGAGGGCCAGCTCATTTTATTAACTGGATCACTGGGCCTGCAAGTTGAAGCAGCGGTTTGCACAGTGAGCTGAGTGCCAGAGCCAGCATGAAGAATGGAGCTCTGAGGAGTTGGAGAATGGCACAGCCACAGCAGAATTGTTGTACTGCTTCAGCTGTATCACCTACTACACCCTAAAAGCCAGGATGTGAGGATGTGCCTGCTTCTGTGGGTGGCAGTCTCTGACAGAGGAGAGGACAGGGCTGCTCAGAGTTGCAGTTGTCTAAGTTGCCAACTGTATTCTAGCAGTGACTGCCTGAAGGGCAGGATCTGGCCTCAGTGCCAAACATTTAGATATGCACCATGTGAGCCTTGCTAGGCTCTCCCTGGGAGCCTGATCTGCTCTGCATGGGGGCTGGTCAGGGGGCGTGGAACCTTTAGCTGTGCAAGTATCAAATAAATCAGCAAAGGACTGATCTGCAAGGAAACCTCTGTATCAGAGAGCTGGCCACCAGCTTTGTGTTCACCTGAACCTAACTTCAATGTTTGAATAAATGTGCGTTTATACATTTGTAGTAGGGGCAGGCTGTTGGAGAAAGAGTAGTTCAGGCATGTCTGGATTGCTTGTTGGTTTCTTGCCTGTATCTATTGAAACACCTTATTTTTAGCTAGTTATAGTTCAATTGGTGAAACATACACCGTGCTAAAATATGGCAAGCTGTAAGGCTAGAACAACTCCCCTGCTTGCCTCTTTACCTAAAAACTCAGATCTGTGAAACTAAAGTTATTGGTACTTCATGTGATCTGTCTGAACTTGAGCTGAAGATACAGATCTCTGACACAAATCCTTATCAAAGCTGGTCTGAGAAACCTTGGCACTCTCTTGGGCTCCATGGCAATTCAGGTTTCAGTCAGCTCTCAGCTGATGGACAGTGTTAGACTGGTTCCAGTCACTGAGGCAGAGACATTTGGGATTAGATACTGGAAAATCAATGGTTTAAACTGTTGGGGTAGTTCTCCCTCAGATTATTTCATTGCTGTCTCTATCTAAGCATGGGATGCTGCCAAGCAGGTGTTGCTGATCCTTTCTCCCACCCTTGGCTAGCCTTCCCTCAGTAAAGCTTGTATCAGTGCTAATGGTACTTAGGCTTTGGAACAGGCTGCACAGGGAAGTGTTGGAGTCTCCATCCCTGGAAGTGTTTCAAAGGCATGTGGATATGACACTTTGGGGTATGGTTTACTGGTGCATGATGGTGCTGAGATAACAGTTGGATTTGGTGATCTTAGAGGTCTTTTCCAGCCTTAATGATTCTGTGATATCCATGAAAATGTGTTGCTTTTCTGGAGCAAGTATGTTAGGAATGAGAGTTGCTTGATTCAGTTCTTTGACATGGCCCATCCTTCATTAGTGCTAATGCTGCCAAGGGAGGCTGAGAATTGGTACCTGGAGCTGGGGAGAGGGGTGGGAATGTGCTGGGTACCCGTTTCTGTAGCTCTTTGCACCAATCCTGGTTTCACAGTTGCCTTAAATGTGCTGCCAGAGCTGTCAGACTGACACCCTGACCTGTGGAGTGTTTTTCCAAAGTAAACAGAGCAGAAGCTGCAGCTTCTGAAGTACAGCAAGGAGCCAGTCTGCAGAGAGGGGATGGAGATCCTTTGGGATGTCCAGAAGAATCATCCCAGATGTGCACCCCGAGTGCAGCAATTGCAGCCCTGACTTGCTGTAAGCCCAGTGCAGCAGGGTCAGGGGGTGCTGCCCAGGGGAGGGAGGGTTCAGTGTGTGACCTGGAGAGCCCCAGCTCTGAGGCATTTAAAGCAGCTTGTCCAGCACAAGAAATGCAGCACACAGAGCAAATGAGCTTCATGGTATTCTTGTTTTTATCTGAAGCTGGATAGGTCCTTGAAAGTACTATCAGTGCTTGTATGCGTGTGCAGTTGGGTCCTTGAAGAAAATATTTCTATGAAAGAATTGTTGGTGTAAATATGACCTGGGAATGCTCCTTAGCAGAAGGTTTATAATGCAGAACCCTTGGTTCTCAGTTCATGTTTAGCATCGCAGTATCTTAAGAAAAATGAGCCCTATTTCATATCTGCAGTGGCTCTTTGATGAGAGTCATCTTTAGGCATGTCTTAATCATGGAACGTGGTTTTTAATTAGAACTTCGGTGGGTTAAAAGATATTTAGAGCAGTTTAAGCAGTTTGGAGTACTCAAAAGCCAAAGAGGGTTTAAGAAAAGTATTGCTAAGTGGAAGTTGACATCAAAGCTTAAAAATGTTGCATACTGAGGAAAAAATTACAAGTGGTAATGATGGAGGTTGGATGGTTATGGGTTCCCTTTGGCCTTGGTTTATATGCTAAGCTTCATGTTTTGGGCGTATGAAACATGGGTTGTCCATGCACAAAATCTGAAGTCAGAGTAAAATATCTTAGCTGACCTATGTAGTGGTTAGAAACCCTTAGTCACAACACCCTTTTTTTCTAGGTTGATATTGTGTTAGTGGATTTTTAAAGCATGTTGTATTTTGCTAAGGGGAATTAATTATTAGCCATATTGCATCTTTTATACATTAAGTATAAAAGTATATACACTGTATATATTTCCACTTATACATATTTACTAAAAAATAAAGTGGTTTAAGCTCCAATAAAGTGAGCATAATTTCTTTACATGTTTTTTTTTTTTACCTTGAGTATTTTGAGTTTTGTCTTTTTAGTCTCTAGAGGCTAAAATGTTTTCTTAGGGGAAAACAAGTTCTCTTGTGCTATCAGCTATTCAGGTCTAATATTTGTTGGTGGGGGGTTGGCTTCCAAGGTGAGTGGGCTCTATGGTTCTGAAAAGGTTCCTCTGTAGGCTTAAGTTTGTTTTCATGCCTTTGTTGGAAAAAATCCAGGCACTGCATGTTGAAAATACATAAAAATGTTGAATTCAAAACTTGTCATCTAATCAAATACTTGTGGTTGTTATAAAAATAGGCACAGTAGGTTTTAGCTATTTCCTTTGCTACAGAAATGATGGCTTTGTGTGAAGGATCATTTAAATAAGTGGCAATTTAGATACAAGGATTCTTGTGTAATTCTTGTGTCAATTTAGATACAAGGATTCTTGTGTAATTCTTGTGTAATTCTTGTGATGTCTAAGTGCAAGCTGTTCCAGTGTGTATCAGCTGATCACTGTGTATTTTTGGGTGGTCTTACATTTGCCTTTTGTGAAGTATAGTTTTAAACTTTAGTTCTGTACTTCATAATTGTGACTTGAGCTGTGTTTTGTTAAATGAGCACTTTTAAAAAGGCTTCAGCCTTTGTGCCCCTCCCATGTGCTGGAAGGTCTGGCATTCAAAGATAAAGCAATTTGAAATTCATAAGGCCTCTACAGGGGCAAATGTATCTTGCAGCTGAAATTGCAGGAATAAGTGTAACTGTAGGAGTTCAGTAAGAGTATAAAGTATTTTAAAGTCCCTCTGGGAAATACAACAGAAAGTAAACAGTTCTCAATATTTTTCAATACTTCTCATTTCTGTAATTGTTTTAAAGTCATGTTTTCTTGTTGGGAGTAAAGAGAGATGAGTTTCTCCAGTTCCTGCTGAAGTTAGTACAGGAGCTGACTCCATATCTTTCAACCTATATCTTTGAGTCGGGGTGAGAAACGAACCTAACTTTAATACAGGGTTTTTTTTCTGATAGTGCTCTTGTTATCTTTTTGCCTTTATGGGAAAGAAATTGGAATGTCTGTGGTGGAGTCAGGTGGAAGTCATGCTTTCCTTTTAAAATACCATTCTATTAAGAGAGGGAGGGAAACCTCTAATCATTTTGTTTTTTCTTATTCAGGAATAAAAAACTACTCCAACTGGCCTACCATCCCACAAGTGTACCTCAATGGTGAATTTGTTGGTGGCTGTGATATACTCCTCCAGATGCACCAGAATGGAGATCTTGTAGAAGAGCTGAAGAAACTGGGAATCCGTTCAGCGCTGCTGGATGCAGAAAAAGACCAAGAGAAAAAGTAACATGAGAAAAACAAAATGCTGTGACACGAATAAAGCAAATCTTTGATAAGAACTTGTTGCCCATAAAGCCTTACATACTTTAGGTCAAGGAAAGCATCTGCGTGAGCTGACACTAAGTGAATGTCTCTTAGCTCATGGTATATGTAGTGATCTTGGTATTTTGATTTATGGGTATTGTGAAAATTTGAGTATAACCACTGCACTGTAAAGCAAATGTTTGTGAAAAATCTGTGTTTTAAAAAAGTTCACTTCTAAAAGCGCTCTTCTTCATTGAGGTGGGAGTAAACCAAAAGAACTAATAATATTTTTATGGGTTTTACATGTGTGATTGTCTGTTCTTTGATACATGAACCTATACGAACAGCATTTGCATTCCCTTGCTTCTCTTGAAAAAGCATTAAGTAATAGTGCATCTGTTTTTCTGTTTAACTTCTGGTGATAATACTTCCTGAGAGCCTGTAAAACCTGTGTAATCACACACAGTATAGGAGAAAAACAGTTTTCCAACAATATAGGAGAAAAAAGATTATATGAGAGTGCATGAAATATACTTTTATTCTGAAGGGTAAAAATAAACAGAACTTGTACAAATACATGTATAGTGGTCATTATTACTTTGTAACTTTCTGATGGCTTTTAACACTGCTAAGAATTGTGCCTGAATATTTTATAAAACCTTTTCTACCTCTTGCAAAACAGCTTTTCCCCGTGCTTATATACTCTGTGTATGGGAGTTCTGTGTCAGTGCTAAAATGTGGGAATTATTTAAGGCTTCAGTATTCTAGCTTGAAATAGTACAGGAGAATACTTCAGTTATTACTGTAATCTTGTATTATTTGCTTGCTATGTTTTTATATTTGTTGTGTTTCCAAGTGTTTTCTCCTGACTGATGTGCTCAGGAGAATAAGTCTTCAAACATGGGATTTACAGATGAAATGTTCATGTGGGTAAGGTGAGTGCAGCAGAAAGGTTACTGAATGGATAAATATTTCTTTGTGGAAAGTCTCTGAAGTGTTCAGTACCTACCTAACCACATTTCTCTAAATGAAAAGAAATTATATTAACCAGTGTAGCTTCAGCTCTATAGCAATACTGCTAAGGTTAAAAGCTAACCAAGCTATTTTTAAATGCAGTGTAATTAATATAAACCAGTCTGCATGTGAATTAGGCAAATGGTTGGAAATAAACTGTGTTTTATGTTGATTGTCTACAGTAGTTGCTCTTTATTTTAAATGTCTAATGAAACTGATACTACTTTTGATTGGAAGCGTAGGATGTTTTCCACTGCATGGGATATAAAATGTGTTCTGGAGAAAGAAGAAATTCTAAATGGTCAGTGAAAGATGAGAACAGGACTGGAACCTGTAGTCAGGAGAGATTTGATGTAAGTTCTGGTTCTAAATCTCTCCTGCCCACTTGAGCTAGCAGTAGAGATGATATTCTAGAACATTCTGCACAGGATTTGCCAAACTGCCAACAGTAAGCTCCCTGTATAACTGATGCAGTCAGGGTCAGCAGGGTTCGGTGCAGTGTGTGTGGTGTGGGTACTCCCAGCAGGTCTGTGCCCGTCCCTGTGTGGCCGCTGTGTAGCAGGAGCTTCCACCTGGGGCTGTGAGGCACCGAGGTGTGAGTGCAGGATTTGTTCTGTGCATGTGCCACACCACATCATGCAAAGCTTAGGGTACCAAAGAAGGTTTGTTCTGAGCATTTGAATTCAGATTAAATGAACTTTCTTATGGCTAATCACAAGTAGTTTTTGCCATTCTGAATGTAAAACAATGTTTAAAAATAGAGTAAATTTCAAAAGTCTTTGTGTTGACCTATTGAAATGAATGTACCCAGTAAACAAAAAGGTAATGAAGAAAATTTAATTATTTTCTGCTTCAGTAGTTAACTCTTAGTCTGACTACTAAATAAATCTATTAAAAAATAATCCCCCATAATTGCTTTTTTTAATAGCTCTCTAGTTTTCTGCACAAACTGACTATTTTTCAGTAATATCTGCCAGCAATTTAACATAAAGAAAATTTCAGCATTGTTAGGTAGTCTTTATTCTCTATGCAGCAAAATTTTTCTCCCGGCATGAATTCCTGCTTTTAAAAACCATGGAAGTTTTTCTATTTTTTCTACTTTCTTCCCCTCTTCAGATTTTAATTACTTGATTAATCCTTTGCATAACATACACACAGTAGTGTTTATATCAATCTCTACCTGACTGGAGCATGTTATTCAGTGAGTAGCAGGAATTCCATGAAGTGTGTGTGACAAACCCATACTGGGGAATGAAAGTGGGATTTCTGCCTGCATTCCTGTGCAAGCTGTACATTTCCAGCCAATGCGTGCATGAGCAGTTGGTCGACATTGATAAAAATGATCATGTTAAACCAGCTGCAATAAAAATAATTACCATCTTCTTAAATTGTAAACTTCAGATGCTCACAAAGAGCTTTATTTTGTTGTTGACTGAGAGTATTTCCCCCAAGAAACTAGTTCTAGGGGATCATTTTAGAAGATGGGCAGTATTGTGCACTCTGCTCATCATCCTCTGCTGTCCCTCAAACTAGAAACACTATTTCCAATCCCAAAGGGATGCTACAGAGAAAGTGATTTTTCTTTTTGAGGAAAATACCCATGCCTCTCTCGAGGAGACATTTGCACCTGCTTTTCTCATGCTCTTAGGCAGTGGGAGAAGGCAACTGATAACACTGGAGTATGGGGTGAGTACCAGTGAGTGTGCTGAGCTCACACTGGGGGCGTGGTGCCAGCTGGAAGCTCCATGAGGAATCCTTGGCCAGGAGGATGTGACAGGTTCTGTGGAATAAAGGGTGACTTTTTCTCTCCCCAGGAGGAGCAGCTTGTCTCGGGAGGTGAGGGAGGGGATGGGGAAGCTGCTGCAGCTGCTTGCTCATCCTGGGTTCCTCTGCTGTAGAGTGAAGACCAAAGAGGTAACAGTGGTCAAGATCATGCCCTGAGCAGGCTGAAGTTGCTGAGGACAGCCAAGAGCAAAATGGGGACCTGCCCTGGCTATCTTCAGTGAAGAGAGAGGCAAAACTGCCTGGTTGTGAGCTGGGTCTGCTCTGGTGGTTAGGGCAGGGGGCAGGGCTGGGCGGGAGCATTGCAGGATCAAGGTTGGGTGCGTGGAGCTGCCAGTCCCATTCCTGCTCTTTGTGTTCTTGTGTGTTGTGCCAAGCAGGAATTCTGGCTGCCTGCTCCTCTGGTGAGATGCTGCTGGATCCCTCTTGGTTGGATTGCCCTGCTGAGAGCTTGCAGGGACACACTTGTGAATGCACATGAACTTATGTGGGATTGTTACTCTAATATAGAGTCGCAGTATGAGTGTTTACCAAACTGGAAACCATTACTATAATTATTTACATTTTATTCTGAGGATATTCTTGGTGTTGCTGCTGTGCTGAAAGGCTGAACTGAGTGGACCAACTTATCCATCAGATCATACATTAATATAATATTTTGTACTTGTTAGCACTTTGTACCTCTTTGACATGAAACAAGGTGCTTTGGTTTAAGGAAATCAGATTGTTCATATTCCAGAGCTGATCTACTGTTTTAAACCTTCACCAAAGTGGGGTATAATGTTTCTTTGCTCTTCTTGAGCTGGTCCTGTAAGTAGCAAAAGGGAACAGGTTGCAAACACATGCTATTGTGCTGCTAATTTTGTGTTGGGAGCATTAAAATCAATTACCACAAAGGTTGTTTTCCTGAGAAAACAGCTGTTAACAGCTCAGGGCATATCAAGGGGTTACACAGCAAGTGTGTTTCTCAGCTTTAATGACTTGCCTTAATTTTGCCACCAAATGTTTGGACATGGTCATTATTCTTCATTGCTTGTCTGCTCTGAAAAAAATAACTTTATACCATCTAAATGCCCTGAAACACTTAAGTGACTTTATATTAGGTCTGACAAATATTTTCATGTTCTCACTGAGTTCTCTGGTTCTCTTTAAAAAGTAGGCTAGAAATCTTTGGCAGGAGTTTTCTGGGAGCCTGTCAATACTAACAAAGTGCAGAGAAAACAACCAAGCTTGAGAACATGAAATCGAAGAATTGTAGCAAAGAAAATCTCTCCTGAGCTGTCACCAAGAATCCCAGCAAGACCCTGGCAGTGCCTGCCTCGAAGAAGGGCAATATTAAAAAGCAGAGCTGGCAGCCTGATCAATAAATCCCTGTCCAATCTGATTTGCATGTCCCTTCTGCCAGATCTTCTGCCAGAAGATCAAACCAGATCTTCTTACACAGGTTTGTTCAATATCCATATTACAGGACTGTGGAAGAAAAAAACACTCATGAGTTACAAGATACATGTCACCTGTGAGTTAAGGAATCTGTGAGAAAAGGTGGAAAGACAAGAAGGAAAGGGAAAGAGAAAGAGTTTGGATTGTTACTGGTGCTGGGTGGTAGGCCAAGCTTGTTTTTTGGCTAAAAGAGTTGAGGTGAACACACTGCTCTGTAAAGGGCTGTGGTTCATTATCTGGTTTTGGATTTTCCTTTGGGATGCTGCTTGTTCCATTTAACAGCTCTGTCAAAGCAGTGCTGTCTCTGATGTGACCTGATCATGGCCTTGCTGATTTAACTACTTGAGGCCTTTCCTAGAATCTCCCAGGGAAAGCAGGTTTTAGTTACACAGAAAATAGGACTGAAATGGCTAAGTGGATTCAGGCTTTAGTTTCAACAATTTTTTCCAATCATCCAGCTTCTTGTTATGCCTTGTATTTCTGGAAGTAAGGGAGTAGGCCAGGAGCAAAGGAAAGACCATGATACTCCATAAAATCCATGGTAGTCATAGGGTGTAACGGAGATGAATGCACAGTGCTGTATGTAATCAACAAGATGTTAATTTAGCAAACAACAGGGAAAATTATTTTTTCTTTACATTTTTGCAACAATTTTATATAAAAAGCCACGAGACTTTTCCTGCCTAGGTGCAGGCATGTATGTCTGTATTTGTAGTTACATATTGTCCCTCCTAATTTAAAACTTGCATGAGGGACCTACTTAGAATCTTTTAAAGGTAACCTTCTGTAAAATTTTGCCAGGCATTTAACATTAAATTAAGTTAAAAGGGGCTTTGGATGAGTATTGAATTAAAAAAAATCATAAACTTTTTTGACTTATATAAGCACAGCCTTCAAAGCATGAAGGATTTTATGTACAATTTAGCCTCAGAATAGTGAAAGAAATCTTCAATTTGTACACTAATGAAAACTGAAATACAAAAGTTATTTGTTACTGGTATGATAATAGCTATAGAGAGAATAAATTTTTGGAGCCTTTAGTCTTAAACCTATGATCTAGTGAGTGAAAACCACATGCTTTTACAGGGTGCATCTCAAGAAGCATTTTAGAGCTTTCAAATACACACTACAAGGAGTATCTTTGAAATACTACTTGTCAGATAGGATTTCCCCATTGATTGGTAATACTATGAAATCTACCATTTCTACTCTTTTTCATAATTTCACTTGTCTAAATTCTAACCAACTCTTCAAGTAGATTTTTTTCCTTGAAGAAAGGATAGGCATTTTCTGAGAAGCAGCACATGATGTGCTCTATGAAGACTGGATACACATTTAAACCTTCACAGCTCAGGAAAAGAGCAGATTTAGGGCTGGTATTCAAGAATGCTTTGTACTGCTGATTAAAAGAAAATATACACATTCTAGTATTCTTCAGTATTCCATTTATTTACTCATCCATCTGTGATACTTCATGAGAGACAAGCAATAGGATGTGAAAGGAAACAATTGCAAAAATATTGATAGTGTCTGCAAATAAACGAGACACCTTGATGGCCGAGGAAAGCCGCCCAGGTTCTTCCCGGGGAGACGCTCTGGGGCGAGCGGCCATGGCCACCCAGGAGATGGTGCTGTTGGACCGGGGAAGCGGCACAGCCCTGACCCAGAAGCATCTTTCAATGCAGTCCTGCCTGTTTTCCATCTGTGTTGCATTTTACTCTTTGGGGTGCTCGTTTTCCTTGGGAGAAGCCGGTGCCGGTGTTACCGACCCAGGCACACACCGCGATGCCGCTCCCAGCCCTCGCCGGAGATGCCGGCCGTGCCTGAGGGCGCTGCTGCTCGCCGGGACCGAGAGATGGTAACGCCGCGGCGGGGAGCAGCTCCACAGCGCGCTGCCCTGCCCGGAGCCGCCGCCTGAGCAGCGCTGTGCCCCAGCCGGGCTCCCGCAGCCCCGCTGCCTCTCCGGGGAGCAGCGCGCCCGCTCCGGGGCTCCTCGGGGACCCGCCGGCTCCCTGCCGCTTCCCGGCCTTTTCCCTGCCGCTTCCCGGCAGCTTCCCGGCAGCTTCCCTGCCGCTTCCCTGCGCCATCCCCGGAGCAGGCGGCCCCAGGTCCCGCACACGTGCCCGCTCGCCAAGGTAAGCGCCAGCGGGGCCCGGGGCAGCCCCGGCCGTGCCCCACACGGACCCGCCTCACGGCCGGGCACCTGTGGGCCCTGCGAGCGCCGAGCCTGAGGGCGGATCGGGGTGGGAAGATCGGAGGTGGCAAAGGGGAATTTGGGGTTCTTTCGGTCTCTCGGCAGAGCAGGGGGTCAGAGGGTTGTGGTGACATTTTCTTGTCGATTTAATGTTTTGTTAGCATCCTCTCAGCTCATTGGGTTCAGAGGCTTCAAACGTGGCCAGGAAAGATGAGCAGGAGCTGGAACAGGTTTGTGGATGCCCTGGGAGTAGCTGTAGCAACATGAAGTCACCAGGCTGGGGACTTGAGGAATATTTAATGGAAGGGAACGTCAAAGGCCTTTCCCCAGTTGCTTCTGTCTTTGAGTAATCTGCATGTGTAACCAGGTAGTGACCAGGGTTTTAAATGTGATATAAATGTAACTCCCCACTTCTTCAGCCTGAGGTTTTTATCTGAATGGGTATAACCAAAATAAGATCTTTTTCTTGACAGGCAGAGAGGCCAAAAGCAAACCTCCTGGAGGTGTCTGGGTGGGTTACGAGGCCTCCCTGCTTGCAGCCACCCCTGTGCTGTGCGTGAGCCATTTTGAGTTTGTGGCACCCACTGCTCTGTGGCTGAAGTGAGCATGGCCAGGGGTGGAGGTGAAGTGGCTGGTGAGGAAAGAGCCACCAGAGAGAGGATGGCCAAACCTCCTTTGCAGTAGAACCACTTGAGGATTATGTCTGTTGTGCTGCATTCTAGTCCTTTCTTTTTAAATCATTAACAGCAATTCAATAGCCATTGGTAGGGTTCTATTTTTTTTTTCCCTTAACAATGAATGATTTAAAGCTCAGCTGACATTCTGTGGGGGCTTTTGCTACATGAGTAATGATTTGGCATGAGCTGGATAGGGAAGCAGTCTGCTGTCTAGCCATGTTTAGGTGTGCCAGCAGAAGGAAACCAGAATTCAGGAAGGAGTTTAACAAGCCCAAAGCAAGCCTGTTCAAATTCCTTTGCTTTTCATGTGAACTTGAGGTACAGTTCAGCTCACTCTGCCAAACTGTCAAGTTTTCAGGCAGGAACTGGGTGTTCCTTGGGGCTGAGGAGTGAGAGCTCTGAGCAGGAGATGGCTCAGGGCTCAGGCCACAGCTTTAACATCATCCCAAACACCTCTGTCTCAGAAAGACAAGCTCTTCCTGCATATTGAGGAGTCTCAGCAGCCACCAGACAGTAATTGACGCACCTTGTTTTAGGGACCATTTTGCACGGAGCTCTTGGATGAAATGAAGCACTGACTCAAACATGGGAGACCTCTCTGCTCTGAGACCCCAGAGCACCAAGCTGCAGTGCCAGTCCTCCTCTCACCGCAGCAGCTTTGCAGGTCTCTCTGAGCCAGGAACCCTGTCCCAGCAAGAGGAAGGGTGTGCCCTCTTCCCCCTGCCAGGTGCCCAAGTGCTTCACTTGAGATGGGCAATGATGGCTTGACCTCCCTGCCATGCAGCCTTTCCATGTCTGGAAGGAAGTACCCTAATCACTGCACTATTGCATACAAGCAGTTTCCAACACCATCTTGCTGCTGGTATGGATTACACACCCCAGGTTTGCCAGGTACTGTCCAAATACTGCCTTTGGAAAGGATTACAAAAGGAGTAGGTGCCTGTTTTCCCAGCTTGGGCCAGAGCCATGGGTCATTTCATTACAGTATGAAATTTCAGACCAAAATGCCTCCTTTTTTGGTGCCTACATCCTGATATCCTGATTTTTAGTTCTTAATCAATATGCAGGAAGGGATTCAAGACAAGATTGCATCTGTAGCTGATAGCAGACATATTAATGTAATACAGTCCTGTTGCTTAGTGGGAAATAAATACAAAAAAAACTGTCTGAAATTTCAGAGCATCTGGGCTCTGGTTGTGTTGAGAGGATTTGTCACAAAAGCTCCTGAGGGAAGAGTAGAGGAAGATGCCATGAATTCCACTTAAGAACAATAATAGAGTCTGGAGGACATGTATGTTGCCAACAACAGTAACACTGGGCAAACAAAGAGGAAATCAGTACAACTGAGTGTCAGGGAACCCTTCCCAACCTGAAAATCTAACCTAAGCTTTCCAATACATTGATTTATTAATAAGTGTAAAGGCTAGATGAAAGGGAAATAAAAAGGAAGCATGGTGCACTACAAAATACTAGAGTTATAAAATAAGAGTGCTTCAGGTGTGTCAGTCAGGAGAGCTGGAATAATTAACTGCTGGTTCAGAAACTGGATCATCGAAAATTAAAGGCAGAAATTAAAGAAGATAAGGACATTGCTGAGAATCTAAATGATTTGTTTGCAGCTCTCAGCACAGAGAATATCAGAGTGATACCTACTGGGACTTGCTCCTTTCTGGTAATCAAGATGTGTCAGAAGGAAGAGCTGGAACAAATCGATAATTTAAAAAGCAGCAAATCATCAGCTCCAGATGGTATATTGAAAAGTTTTGAAGGAGCTTAGTATGAAATAGCTGATCTGCAGCAAAAATATGCCTTCCTTAATTAAAAACAGCTATTTTGCTGGAGAAGTGGAAGGTAACAGTTGTACCCAGAGTCGAAAACAGGATTGAGATAATTTGAGAAAGCACACACTCTCTATACCCAGATATACACTTCTGTTTTATAAGCTGGTTGAAGACAGAATATAAAGTAGGGGAAAAAAAAAGAAAAAGGGTAGTATCTAAAGAGCAAAGTTTCTGCAGGAAGGAGTCATGCCTCATCACATTAATCTGTTTTAACTCCAACAGGGACACACTCATAGTGGGCAAATAAGAAGGGACCACTGTAATTTAGATAAACCTCAAAGGCTCTTTGGCCTAGGCAGGATACTGTGAAACAAAGACAGGAGAGCTTGCTGCAAATCTCTTGTCTGATGAGACTGTGCTGGGCTGCATGCCCAAAGGAGCCCAGACCACCCTTGACATCTCCATGGTGCATCAGGCCTGTGACTTGTTCCTGCTGTGCAACAGTGACATCCCCCCCTGTGATGCCAAACCCTGCCTTCAGCTGTCCTGGGAGGTGAGACACCAACAAGGGGATGAGTGACCCCTTTCCAGCCCCTGAGAAAGCAGAGCAGAGCTTGTTTCTGTGTGTCTGTCAGGCTCATGGGTCTGAAAAGGTGAACATTGGTGAGAAGGTTACACACTGCTTTTAAATTTGAAGTCCTACAGAGGACGGAGAGGCTGCTGTGGGGAACTGCAGGAGGCCAGCAGCTGAGGAGCATCAGTGCCAGCTGTGTGGGAAACTCTTCCTGGGGGTAGCACCAAGGCAGCATCTTTGTGGTGAAGGCATTCATGGGGACAGAAAAATATGAACAAAACATTTAAGACCTTCTAAATTGTTAGGTAAAGGCAGGGGCTGGCTGGCAGAATGCTTTTTACTACCGTCACTCACTAGAAGCAGGTCTGGTATTATTTAAAAAAAAAATAAAGAAGGAATTTGGTTATAGCAAAATAGAAAATGAATACAACAAAGCATCTAATTTCAGAAGAAGAAATAAGAGGGAATGTGTTACTTTTCCCTCCCAGTGCTATGTGTGAATTAATTAGATACAATATCAATGTCAACATTGTTTAACAAAAACCCTGCATGTTTATAGAGAATACTCTGGATGCACTGAGAGAAAAATCCATACCTTTTCCCTTAGAGGGAATCCATAAGAATCCATACCTTTACCCTTAAAAACATAGTTTTTTCCTATCTTAATTTTATGCAAATTGAGACCATTTGTGGACTCCTTATTGTGTTCTTTGTTCCCATATCCTGTTTCAGAGGTATTTCCCTGCTTCTGTTCTGTCAGTGAAGGTTGACAAACTGACCATGTCACCATGAAAAAAAAAATCAGTAGGATTTTGTGCAATAGCTTAAAAACCCCAAACAACCAACCACCAAATCTTTAACAAGTATTCATACAAATGCACAGTTTTCATCAACTTCAACCAGAGGTTCTTTGCTCTTTCAGGCAGACATCAGAACTACTACCTCCTTCTTTCTCACTTGTTTTTGCCTGTCAGTCCTTCTCTATTTCTTCTCATCTTTTCTATGTATTCTTCCCTCAGCCCTAGTGTCTTCCCTTGCTCTCACAGGTGTGTGATGCTGCTGTTGCCCATCTTCTTCTGTACCTGCTCCTGCCTCCTCACAGCCTTGTCAGCTCACAGCTGTGCCAGCTCTGGTGCCCAGCCAGAGTCAATTATGCCAGCAGAACTAATTAGAAGGCACAAGATGCTGTGCCTCATTCTTGAGATTTGTACAGCTCACCACCTCGGTGTGCTCTGCTGATCAGGAAATACTGATTTATAGTAACAAAAACTATAACAAAAAATATTTAAGTTTTTCTAGGCTTATGGAATAACCTGCTGTTTTTCTCTTTGGTCTGTTCTGTGCAATTATTTTTGTATTAATAACCTCTAGTATACAGCACTTGTATTTGGTGGGGAACAGCATCAGCCAGGAAATGCCTGGAGAAGTGCTGTATTTATGGATGATAAACTAGGCTGTAGATTTTAGAAAGACTGTGTTTTACCTTTTCCTTTAAATTTTCTTATGCAGTCACATAAGGGAGGAAAGGATGGTGCAGAGGTGCCCAGGACACTTTTAAATGAGCTAATTTAGATGCAAAGCCAGTTTTGCCACGGCAGCATGGAGCAGAGCAGCATGGCTGATTCACTCAGCTCCCCAGCAGTCCCCTGGGTCCCACTGCTCAGCCTTTTCAATGCTCTTTTCTGCAAGAAAATCTCCCCTCTCTGATGCCATGGGATGCTGTGGCGCATGTCATCACACAGTAATTCAGCTGCTTGATGTGACAGTTTGCTGATTTACAGGCTTGTGGGCTTCTCCAGATGCAAGATCCACAGCAGAATTGAATGGCTAATGCTTCAGGGTCAGTAGGTTTGGGTCCTTTCTTCCCATTCATGAAAACACCCACAACTGTCAAAGCTCAAGAGAACTAAGACCCTACGAAAAACCTGAGCCACTTGCACACCAATGCCATCAGCAGAAGCTTCTTTGAGCTGGTTTTCATGTCTGAGACTCAGACCAACATGTCGTGATCATGTTATTTCAACATCAGCAGGATAGCAGACAGCTCTGACATTTCTTCCCTCACCCAAAACTACTTTGGGCTAGATAAAACAATAAGATCTCAGTGATGGTTGCCCAGAGCAGTTCTCAAAACCACTTTATTCATCATTAAGACAAAGAAAATTGTCCTCAGTCGCAGGAGTAAGGAGTAGGAAATAGAGATTACAGATACAATCTTGGGGAAAAGCTTTGTGATAATTATTGTTAATGTCTTGTGAACTCCTCTAAGATGACCAAGTTGTGACTGTTCATCTGGGCTCCACCTAGCAGAAGAATGCCTACATGTTTCCTGATCATCCTGCCAGCATAAGGCAAACTGTCACTATACAGCTTGTGGTTACTTGTTTTCTTCCTGTCTCCTTCCCCCAAGGCTAAACGGTCTTCAGTCTGGTAGAAAAGTTGTTTTTAATCTTTTACCTCACAAAAAAGCTGTAATAGGAGAATGTGACTTCAAATCTCATGTTGAGGAGAATTTACTATATAGTTTTCTGTCTGGAGAAGCCAAGTTAAAAGAAAATTAAATCAAATTTTTCTCAGAAGAGGGATATAATTTTGTCTGGTCAGCTATTGCGAGTTTGTTTTCCTGAACTGCTGAGTTCAGCTGGAACTTTAGGTGCTTGGTCTCTTTGAAAATCAGGCCTGGGGCTTCCAAATGCAGGCAAAGGGCCATGGTGGTTTATATAGCAACTGGCACAGAGGATGAAATACAGCCTCTCTCTTTCAGAGGGATCTTCTTACTGCAAGGACTTCAGGGACTGTGAGTACCGAGCCCTGGCTGTTTAAAGTCCTTTCTGCTTTGAGGTATTCCACCAGGGAGTGCAGTCTCCAAATTCAGCACAAAATGAGCAATCCCAAACAGGACACTGCTTCTGAACCCCCTCTAGATTATTATTTGACATTATTATTTTTTCTTGTGGAGATCATAAAGAGTGCACAATGAAGCCCTACCACATATTTTCTAAAGAATACTGGGAGCTGGTATCCTGAGAATATGACAGGAACCTCTCATAGATAAACCTTGAGGTTTATGAGGTAACCAAATCCATGTTTCATTGTAGTGTAGTGGGGTTAATACTTCATTCTGCTCACTCTCCTGCTTTGTTTGGCATTTCAAATGCTGAATCTCATCTGACTGCTGTAATTTTAACTCCTGGTTTTTAGATGTCTGCTTCTAGTTGACCATGCTGTGTTGCCATTTTGCTTTTTTGATTTGGATGTGTCCATTTAGATCTTCTGAAAACAAATTTACTCTATTCTGGCATGGAGAACTTTCCCAGCAAGTCCCAGAGATTGATTTTGGGAGACTTACTTGACATTGAGATCACATCCTGGAGGATGGTGGTGTTGAACTATAATTGGTTTCTCAGAGTTGATTTTCTCCTCTTATTAGCTCACAGAGCAGATGAGTGATTCACTCACTTAACTCTAGATTGGTTCATGAGATTGAAGAGCCTGTCCTTGCACTCATATTTTAAACATCTCCTGCCATTTCTTTATAAACAGCCAGTTGAATGATACTGAGTTTGAACCCAAAGTACTTATTTTCTTTACCACATTGAAGCACAGCTCAGAGCATCCAGAGTCTGGTGTAGCTGTTGAGAAAATACACTGCTCCAAACATGCTGCTTTTGTTGATATAGCCCACTGGAGCTCAGCAAATGTGCATTACCTTTATTACCATGATAGCACAAGTCCATGTGCTTTCTGATGAAATGCAAAGAGGCATTTACATTTCTCTTCTGCTTGTAATTAGGGCAGAGCAGACAGGAGGAGACCCTGACCTTTTATATCAGTTTGTACAGGGGCTGTGGTCATGATGCCAGAGCAGGAACTGTGAGACTCTTTAAGCTTTGTTAATGACTCTGCTGGAGATGCTTCCTCCAGGGCTCAGGTTCTGCTCCCCTTATATCAATGACTTAACCGAATTTTTTTAAACAATGAGCTAACACTAATTAACCCACAGAGCAGGGTTTGTCCTCAGGCCTGTTTCTGCAGTGTCAGTGACAAGTGACCAGAGACACTGGGTTTGCTTGTGCTGTCTGTGTGTCCTCCTTGGGAAAATGGGGAGCAAGTGGTGGGATATATGTTGTCTTATATATCAAGAGTTCTATTATCATTATAGTGCAAGGATTTCATATCACCAGAGTTTCATACCTCCTCAATGTTTCTCACAGGCAGCCCCTCTAAGCACTGACTGTTCCTGATCCTTGCAGCAGCCACCTGACTTCAGATCCCACCAATCCACTCTTTTATACCACTGTTCTTCTTGGCTACAGGTGTGGCCTGTTAAGATCAGGCCTGCTCCTAATCTTTAGCAATTGGTTCAGCTGCAACTCTTTAGGGGATATGATTACATTCTATACCACCTTCATTTACCCATACTGTATCCCCCTACAGGATCCACATGCTAAAAAGCATTTTGCTGTGGTGCTGCTATGTCCCAACTAGTGTGCAACACCTGGGTAGGTTTTAACAGGACTCAGGCAAACACTGACATCTGCATGGAGTTGTCTACCTGTGAAATGGCTGTCTGTGCTTGGTTTGTAGTCAATGATGGTCTGTCAGTCCTGCCAGAGTGGTCCAGAGAGGTGTCCAAGCATCAGGGCCTCAGTTCAGTTGCTTAAACCTGTCTGGTGCCATTTGAGATATCCTGGAGTTGTTTGGACATCCCCAGAGAGCTGCAGATTTAGCACAGGACTTTTGCTGTCCTGGAAGCTGCAGGCCACACCAGGCACCTGCACACAGTCAGACCTAGCTGTCTGCTTGAGGGCAGGCTGAAATGCTCTCCAGGGTCTGCTCACTGTATCAGCAAACTCTGCCAGAGATTGCACCCTGCACCCAGCACTCACATGCAGACACCTGGATGGAAGCACCTTCACCTCCAGCTGCACCCAGTCCCCTGTGGCTGAAGGTACAGCTCTGGCTCCCAGAGACATTTGGAGTTAAAATTGTAGGTGAGCAGCTCCTGAGGGCAAGGGATTCAGCTTATTTTAATGGCTGCTACAGGAGCAAAAGTGTCCTCTGAAAATGCCTTCATCAAACTGGCTGCAGAGGGACACTAGGCATGCAGCTGTTTAACTTTCAGGTTAAGAAAGTGAAAAGCATCCCACCTTTAGATGAGATGTTATCCTGTTAACTCCACTGACCCAGAAACAGTTTTCTCCAGTTACCTGCAGGAGAGGCCATATGGGAGACACAGTAATGATACTCTGAACCTCAGGAGCATCTTGAATATTTCTGAGCTTTGCAAAATGATGTTGAGTTGGAACTGAGCCATGCACAAGCTAAAAACTTATGGTTTTTTTCCTTTTTCCAGATAACATTTTGCACCTTTGCAGCCCAAAAAATCTGTGGAAATGAGCATAGTTTCTCACTCTATTTCCCTGTGCAATTTGAGTCTTCACCACCTGGGTGGTGTTTTCTTTCCCCTTTCTCATATTTTTATTCTTTCTGAAAGATGAGAAGACCACAGTTTCACTTGGATTGTTCTGGGAGGTATACAAACCATGATGGCTGCTGTGGGATTGATTGGAGAAGTTTAGTGTGGGAGTAATGACATTTTCAAATTAAGGCTGGCTGACCCAGATGCTCTTTATAGAGGTATCTCATTTAGAAGCTTAAGTGAATTATATGGCCAAAGTTTTAAAAGGAGATGTGAGGGGAAAAACTGGGACAACTAAAAAAGTGCAGCAACAGTGAAAGTCTGAGAAGTGCAATGGACTCTGTATAAATCCACAATTCATCACCCTGGGGACATTTGAAAGTGGAAGTAATTGTAGAAAAGTAAAAGGTAAGTCTTCAATGGATGTTGACTAAGTTACTTCCAGTGGGATTAATTTTACTTACATCAATGAGAATCCAACTCTCACCAGTGTGGGTTGATGGCTCTGGTGAGAAGGTAGTAGTGTCAACTTGCTATATCATTGAACAATATTTTGTCTCTATAATTGTTGAAAATCGCATATTTTGCAGCTATTTTGATTAGAATTAGATATCTGTATCTAGATAGTGTGAATGACTGAAACTTTGAACAGAGTCCACTTATTTATTCTTGATTTCCGTATGGAAAAATGCACACTTATATATCAAGTAGAGCCAGGAACAGCTCCAGGGTGCTGCAGTCCAGCACAGGCAGGGGATTTGCACAGGAACAAAAGCAGTTGAGACTGAGTTGAGTTGAGATCCCTGGGTCTCTCCTCTCCACAAAGACAAGGCTCCCCCTAAACACTGCAGGTTTCCCTTCCCACATGCTGGCTGCAGCATCAGGGGTGCTGCATGAAGCTGTCATTGCTCTGTGCAAACAAACTGCAGTTCCATCACTGCTTGATCTGCTGGGCTTGGGGCACGACTGCAGCATGAGCCCAGAAGTGAACTGCACTCCTGTTCCTCTGAGGAATCCTCTCCTGTTGGATGCCATGTGCTCCTGGGAGAGGCCCTGGCACCGTGTTCCACACCGTGTGCTCAGCCACAGCTTGTTCCCTGTCTCTCACTGTCCTGCCCTGGAGCTTGGAACAGAGCAGAGATTATTTTACGGGATGAATAGTACCCAGTGTTCTTTGGGGAAACACCTGGGAGGGTGTCCCATCCTAGGGAAGCTGCTGAAGGCAAGTGCCCAGAGGAAGGGGACAGGGATACTTTTGGCATCCTGGAGTGGGAGGTAACTTAAAAGGGGTTTGCAGTGTAATTGGAAGTGGGATACTTCAAGTGAATTCCTCCATCCATGTGCCTCCCTCAGCTGAGCTCTCTGTACTTCTCTCTTTTTTGAACCAGCACCAACATCGCTTACTTGCAAATTTTCATAGGAAAATTTGATTAAAATAACCAGAAATCAAGGACCTCTGCCTTCACATCCACTTCTATTGTTTCTTGTGATTGTTTGAGTTGATTTTTACCCTCCCTTTGCTCCTCGAGATGCTGTCACAGCTTTAATAGATCAGTACAAAGCTTAGGCAGCCTCACCAGTCAGTAACCCTGCCTCGGGGCAGCAGGGGCCTCAGGAGGTGTCATTTGCTGGAAGGAGAGATTTCACTTGGGTTAGGCTGATGGGAAGAACAGCTGATGTTGGCAGTGGGACTGGAGGAAAATGATGGTCCCATGCACATTGGGGTTGGCTAATGCTGTCAGTAGAAAATCTCCCTCTTTTGGAATCATCTTGTAAGTGAACACACCTTCACCATTAGTTTGAATCATGACAGGAAAAGAAACTCCTACATAAGAGACACTTCTTGTCCTTTGCTTATGTAAGTCAGAGCTATGGCTTCTGGGCTCTCACTGAATGCCTCTTTTTCTCTGTACTTTTCCAGCTCATTTGATACAGTTTTGAATTGTGGGTTGTTGGAGGTTTTTTTTAAGGTTTTTAAAAAAAGATATATTAATTACACAAATGCTTGGTGGAGAGCAATGCTCATGTCAAAAGGTTTAAGCTTTGGGTTTAATTTGGATGAATGCCTGAAATTTAGCTCTGAACCAGTGACAGTCTTTGAATTTATAAATAATAATATCCACCTGAGATTCTGGTCCAAAGCAAGAGCAAGACTTTTATTCTGTTCAGGTTCCTCATCTCTGCTTATCACTAAAGCAAATTAGGCCCTTTCAGGCAAGCAACAAGTGGTATGACTAACAACCTTGTAGGGCTCATTCTTTCTTCCCAGCAGCTGCAGTGAGAACAGCCAAGGCCTGGCCATTCCAGCCAAGGACTTTAAAAAAATATATTTTTGAGGACTCTTGCAAATTTTAATACAAATTATTTTTGTTTGGGAGTTTGTCTGCTCTCATCTGACCCAGATTAACCAAGTAGAGGGAACGGGTTCAGGATCCTTCCCATTCCCCAAAACCACAGGGTGAGTGAGAGTCTATAACAAGTATTTAACCACAGAAGTCAGTGCCTGGGAACAAAGTGATCAAATAAGATAAATTGGAGTGATAAATCAGCTGAAGGCATGACAATAGGATAGGATTAACACTTTAGTTATGATAAAATTGTAGAAGTTAAAATGTTCATGCATTTAGAAATTAGGAATTTATGTTTTCTTGCTGTCTTGATTAAGATTTAGAAATGACATTGAACAGGTAAGTGAAATCTGGATTTAGGATTTTGTATAAGACAAAATTAGGTAACTCAGCAGGGTTTTTTCTGACTGATTGGTGGGACTGTGGGTAGAAATGTCTGTGGTATTGTGTGCTGTGTAAGCAAGCTGTGTGCTTACTGCACTCGCTCTTCCTCGAAATCGTGTTTGCTGATTCCTGTTCCAACACAGATAAAGTCATGCTGCAATCACTTGGTAACACAAGGTCCGGCTGGACTTGGGAATTCTCACCTTAGAGCAGAGTCAGAAATATCACCAAGGCAGGGCATTTTTTGCTAGTTGGAGGATTCTGTTTCCAGCGTAAAGAAAGACAGGACAGACACAATGTCTGTTTGTGCCTCCATCACACCTGGTGTGAGCACAGGGCTGAAGGTGCCCAGCTGTGCAGGAACCTTCTTTCACCTGCTAAAGGGGAGCAGAATGGGGAGCTTCTTTTCTTAACCACCCATGATTGAATACTGCCAGTATTTAATACTTGTATTGAATCTCAGATAATTGCTAGAGTGCTGAACTGCTGTCTCAACTTATCCACATGCAATTAATAATATTGATCACCCTACACTGACCTTGAGAGTTAATAACTGTTTTTTCCCTTAGTTTCCCTTGATGAATGGTGTTTTCTACATGCCAACTTATAATTTTGTCAAGGTGTCAGATCCTGCAGACACTGAAATGCAAAAGCAGTGCTTTCTGCAATGTTATTTTCTTTGGAACCAATAAGAATATTTATGTCTAGGCTGAGAAAAAGAAGTACATTTTTATTTTTACAGGATTTTGCCTGGGGGAAGCCTATACAAATACTTGTGTAATAGCCAAATTACTTGAAATCCATGTAGGATACCTGCACAAAGATTTGAGGCTCCAAAAGTCAGGCCTTATTTTCTCCATCAAATAATTATGTGATATTTTTCTTCATCTAATGATAAAGTGTTTCTGTTTTTCCCAAAAAATCTTTTCCCATAGTAAGCACCCTGGTTAAGACACAGATAATTGAGGCAATTTATCTCATCTCATTTGGAGAGACCCTTAGAAGTCTTTTTGCTCTGGGTAATCTGAACAACATCTTTTTCCCAATTACCTTGAACAAACTGAAGAATTTATTTATGGTTATCTTTTACTAATAGGCTCCCCTGCTTACCTAATCCTCATCTTACTAGTATGATCTGATAATGAATCAACAGCACTGCTCCTGTTTTGTATGACATTTTTTTCTTAGGCTCCTGCTGCACTATGTGCCTTTTTGCTTGAGCATTTCCCCCTGCTGGGATCCCTAACAGAGGGATCAGAGCCACTGCAGGCCTGGAAACAGAGAATGTAGCAAAAAAGGTTCTGCTAAAGTCTTTGAAATATTTTTATTCTCTGCTGCAGAGAAAATCAAACAGATCTGGAATGTGTGAAGTGGCACTCCCAGCTCAGAGCTTGGCATCACTGAGGAAAGCTTTGCAGTTCTGTATTATCCAAGAGATGTGTAGGGAGGAATTCTGGGGAAAGAAATCTGGCTCCACATGGGTTTTCTCACAGCAGCACTACTACTCAGTGGTGGAGCAGTATGTGGGAATGGTGTGTGATAATCTCACTGCTCCTTCTGCAGAGCAAATGGAGCACATTGTCCCAGCACAGCCACCACTCAGCACTTCAGCTCTGATTTACCTTCCCCACAGACACAGGTAACTGCCCCCTTCCTTTGGACAACTGGCATGGTCTGGAGACACCTTATCCTTGTAAAAAGCATCTTGACAAACTCTTCAAACACTGCCTCTTCCCTGCATTTGTACTCATTCACCTCTCCCCCCCATTGCATCCTCAGCTAAAGCAGATTATTGCAAAATCCATTTAAAAAACACAGCAGTTTTAAACTGAAAGATATCTAGAGGGCAGCAAATCCAGAGGGAAATCTCATCCTTCAGTGCAAACAAAACTTTCTCTTTTATTTAATTTCTCAAAAATCAAACACAGAGTTACACAAAAGTTTTTTTTTTCTTCTCTCTACAAAGCAGCAAGAATAATAGGGTATCTGTATAAGGTTGAGATATAATCCTACCTGGGAGAAAGTTTTTAATTTGATTAAAGCTTTCAGTACTGGGCAAAGCCTCTAAATTCAGGTGTGAGCTATGAAGAAACTTCTTGGCCATATATAATCCCATCTGAAAGCAAATGTATTTTTAGAGTATTGCTGTGTGACATGGAATGCTCCTGAGTTATTTGTGTAAAACTATGTTTGTTGTGAAGGATATATTTAATTTGGCATTAAGATTGTGTTATTGATTGCAATTTCATTCTCCTTCACGTTTGGTTCAAATTGTAGTTGGCCAAACAGCAGCTGGGTTCCATTTAACTGTTGGCAATAAAAATCAAGACTTCTGTGACATCTTGCTTCATTGCATACTGCCTTTTTCAGCACATTTTGACACTCTTTGAGAAGTGTTTCTGCAATTACCCTTCCTAAATTTCATCACTAAATGTTGATGTATACAGTAATAGGGATGTTGGAAACCCCTGCCTCTTCTCCCTAATGTCTTCTGTTTGGCACTTGAGGTTTGGAACTTGGCCATCAAGAAGTTATCAGAATGCTTTAAAAAAAGGAGAAAGTTTAAAAATAGCCATGCTAATGGTTTGAGGTTTTACTCAATTTTTAAAACTTTTCACCTGAATTGTCTATTAAAAAATGGCATCTGCATGTTGAAAGATTTAAGTAGAGGCAAATCAGTCCAGGTTTTTGTGGAAGCTGTCAGTAACCACAGGGAAAACCAGACAGGTTCCTTTGAGTATACTTGGGAGCACCACTGTCTAAATGTCAGCAGGGACATCTCCCATTCCCCACTTCCTGAAGCTGCAAATTGGGATTAATGAACTGACCTCTGTTGGTCTGAGGTTTACTTTTGCATTTACTGGCGAAAAATGTGGTATGGGAGTGGGTGATTCTTGTGGTCAAGGTTCAACATGTTTGCATTGAAATAGGATAGGATGTATTCAGGAGAGAGGAGGATTGGGACTGTGTGATGGCTTTTTTTTACCGGAGAACTATAACTGAAGTTAGAAGGATTTATGTGGTACCTGATAGCATTTTTGGCAAAGGCCATACAAGAACACAGGCAATTTCCTGCTAATTGCTTTTCTTATGATGTACAACCCCCTTTCCTGTCCCAGACATGTGGTGATTTTGCACAGCAAGTATTACATTAGCATGGAAATATCAGGGAATTTTTGTCATTAGAATAGTCATTACTGCTATCCAAAAGGCATCACCTTCCTTACTACCTCTGCTATCTCTGTGCTTCCTCTGCAGGAAGGGAAGGCTCCCTTTCCTCCTTCATCCTCACTAGACTGTTCCTTTTGGCTGGGGTAATTGCTTATAATGTGGGTGGTTTTCTGAAGCAGCTGCAGGTTGTGAGGTGCTGGCTCACAATGATGCACTGCCAAAGCCAGCTGACCTGCTGCTAAGGGTCACAGAATGGGTGGGCTTGGAAGGGACCTTAAAGGTCATCCCACTCCAACCCCTCTGGCAGGGGTGATCCTGCTGGCCTTCAGGGCTGTATTTAATAGCAATACATGACTGCTTTTTTGTCTATTTGTTTGTTTGGTATTGTGTGTACCCTGCCCTGTGAGTAGTGGCTATATCTGAGCCATGAGATGTTAAACTCTTTTTGGCTCCTTTGGTTGCTCAGAAAACTCTGGCTGCTCTGAGCTTCATAGATGAAATATAAACACCATTTACATCTACTTAAAATCTGAATTGAACTTGAAATTTCTGTTCAGTCCAGTGGTGAATGTAGCTACTGCTAAATTGCTCCATTAAGTATAAAGCAAAGTTTAATCTGCTGTGTTTTACTTTTGTAAAATGCTTCTAAGCACGGGTAATGTTCCTTTTTATTGTGTTCCTTTGACTTTATAGAAATCTGAAAACTTTGTCCTAATTTAAAAAAAAAAAAGGAAAAAAAGGATTAAAATACCCATGGAAGAAACAAGAAGGTTCTTGTTGAAACAAAAAGGAGAGAAGAAAGGAGGAACATTACCTGGAAGAATTAGAGGAACAACACTGGAGCAACTTGCTGTTTTGCCTTTTCCTTTCCAAAGGAAAAAAGTGGTCAAAGAGCTTGGTCAAAGAGTCCCACTAAGCGGATTACCTCAACTACTTGTGGAAAAGACTACAAATGCAATCCAGAAAGGCAATTACTTTTTATTTTTCTTCATTCAGATAGAATTTTTCAGCTTCTAACATGGAGTTAATTGCCTCCTTTTTTTTTCCCTCCTTTTTTCTTGTAATGGTCCTTTGCATAGGTTTAGTCATCCTTGAGGGCAGCTGCTCCAAGTATACAGCAATTGCCAGATGATTACCTCTTTAATGTTTTCACTGAGTACTTTGCTGGTTAACCTCCTTAACTGGAGAGCTGCTTATTGTTATTTATGTCTTGTCAGCTTAGAGGTTCATTAAGCATCGGTAAATGACATGTTTTCATATCTGCTGACACCAGAAATGCAATATGATCAATTGCAAATTGACTTCGGTGCAGCAATAGAGTGCATTTAACACACATCAGTGGATCATTTGTACAAGCAGAGCTCGAATTTTTATGGCTGTTTATGTCTCTCTAATACCCAAGTATAAATTCTTCCAAGCCAAGCGATTCTTAGTAAAACCAAATGCAAAACTCTGTCCAGCAAGTGACCGTGTATCCAGGTGGGGTCTGAGCACAGGAAGTTTTTTGATGGCAGGAAGCTGAAAGTGATGGAACAGCCCTGATTGTCTCAGCTATGCCAGGAGGCACAGATGGGCTGGGGCATCTCTTGTGAGCCTTCCCTCCCTTCCCCAGCGCTTTGACTCACTTGTTGCCTTGCACTGGCTCCTTGCCCACACCCCAGGGAAGGTCTGGAGATGGCTTTGTGTGTGTGTGATGCCCAAAAGCTGAGCTGATGACACCTCTGTGCCCAGGTCCTGTGGGGCAGGGGATGTCAGTGATGGGGAGTCAAGAGTTTCCAGTCTCCCAGGGGCCAGTGGTGTTTCACTGCTCACGCTCCTGGCAAGGGGGCTGAGCTCATGGCAGGCTGGTCTAAAGTGCTGCTGTCTGGTGTTGCTGCAGCAGCAGCTCCTGAGGAAGCTGCCGTGGCTTTTAGTGGCTCCAGCCCTTTGTTAAACCGAGCCTTGGGGCCAGAGGGCAGGGCCCTGGAATCTGTCCTGCTGCACAGGGTGATGGAGCACCCACTGCAGTAGCACTGGCAGGCACTGGGCATTTCCAAGGCCTGGGGTAGTGATCTTCCCTATCAGTGCTTGGATCTCCTTTCTAGGATGAGCTATGACCCCATGCCAAAGGCAACTAAAAACCAGTGGCTGTAACCCTCCAGGCTGTCTTCTGCCCAAAACTGTTCATTCACTTACACTGGGCTGCTTGTCCCTCACTGGAGTACAGACTCTCTGTCTTGTTTCCTTCTTACTGAAATTTCTAGGAACTACTGATATTTCTGTAGTTCTGAGGCTGCTCTTGCCTGTACCAGTGCACTTGGATTGGAGTACATCACCTTCACAGGCATCTCTGAATTTCTAGACCTCTATCTTTAGAAATTTGTCTCAATGGCAGAGGTGAAATTTTCAACTCTGCAGATCCAGGCAGATTACACAGTAAGGATTTGCCTTCAGAACTAGGAAAAGCATATAGTTATCTTTATTAAAAAAAAAAACAAACCCAACAAACAAAACCAAAACCAGCAACAACAAAAAAACCAACCCGACCCCCCCCAAAAAACCAAAAAAAGCAAGAAAACCCCCCCAAACCAACCAACCAACAAAAAAACAAAAACAAAAAACCCAAAACCCCAACAACAAAACAACTCCATAACCGCAGAAGAAAAAACAAAACACCTTTTTGAGAAAAGGTTTTTATTTCAAAGCATCATCAGGTTTCAATTTAACAAAACACTGTAAAATAAAAGAAAACCATGAATGCAGGCAGCAGCCCTGGGAGCATTCAGGGCTGATTTACTATGCCAGGACATATCTCCTGTAGAGTTAGATTATTATTTTTCTCTACTGTTCTGTCACACATTGTTTCATGTCTGAGATTCCTCACTAGCAAATGAGCAAAGGCAGAAAGGGTTTACTCACATTAAATCCATTATTTTTTGTACTGGAGAAAAAAAATAAAAAAAAAGGCTTGCATTGAAATCTCTTTGGAAAGAAAGTAAGTTCTTACATTGTTTTAATTGGGGTAGCTTTGGCAATTTGCAATCTATACATAAGTCAAAATATTTTGACATTCATCTGGAGTATCTGACTCTCAGCTTATGCTTTTCTTCTGTTGGAATATTTGTAATATGCTCATGGCTTTATATGCTACAATAACTTTCTTGTTTTGTCTTATGAAAAAGAAATTAAACTCCAGATTGTCTTTTCTGTACAGAAAAGATAGGAGCGTCTGATCTAATCTGTTTGATTAGTGACCTTCCTGAAGAAAACTGCCTTCTTCCTTGTTATACTTATTCTCACTAAATATCCACAACCATATTTGCTCATGGGCTGCTGAAGTACTGCTTGTGTTTGCTCCCTGTTGATTGGAACATGTGGAACATGTGAAAGCCTTGTTTTAGCACTAGGAATAACAGAATGCTGAATTAATATTATGGCCCTCTAACAAAATTGCTTTCATGTAAGATTCCAATATCCTTATTTTGTTACAGGGCCATAATACTTGTTTAGCATTCTGTTATTCATGTGCTGTGATGATATTGATGGACTTAGTAGGAGTCCAGCTATGGAGCTCGTGCTGGGGTAGAGTCAGACAAATAAAGGCACATTTTAATGCAAGTTTAAGACTATAAGGTGGAGCAGATGGCAGAGCTGGTTATTTCAATCTTTGTTATCAACATGCTGGTTGTCCCTGCATCTTTTTCCTGACTTTGTTGGTTTTTATCACAGTGCAAGGCCAGATCCTGCCCAGGGGAAATCTGCAGTGTACTGGCAGCATGAGCTGCAAGCTGTGTCTTAATAAGGTGTGTTTTAAAAAAGAGCACCCTTTGGTCACAAAATTGGAATTTTTGTTTAAGGAAAGCAATGATAAATTTGACAAAGGATAGAAAAAATAAGGAAAATGGGCTAAGAGAGCTTTGAGTGTCTAAGCACAGTGTGGTGATTCCACTAAATCTTGATAATTTAACCAAATTGTGTGCCAACACAATACCTGTGTGCTTGTGCACACAAGTATGAACAACAATTGAAAGACGAAAGAAAGAACAACTGCTCTGTGAGTCTTCAGATAGCACACACATTCTTTATAAAATTCATGTAGAGCCATAGTACATAAAATATGGTATGCACTATGACAGTAATAACCAAACAATTTGATATCATGTGAAGTTTTACTATTTCTCTTTCATTTCTTAAAATCAAAATTTAATTTTATTTCAAGAACATTGGACGATAATTTATAGAGAACTATAGCTCTGGATGATGATGCCCACTAACAACAAAGTGCAAGAAAATAAGATTCCAGAGCTCTTCAGAGTGATCTCTTAAAATCTGCTGGAGATGTGCTGGCGTCAGGCCTTCTCAGAGGCACTGCAGATTCCATTTCTGCCATCTCTGGCTATCCAATCAGCAGTGCCAGGCTGTAAGACATAGAAATGCTTTTCCCCCAGACTGCCTCAAGATCCCAGGTGCTGTGCAGACAGAGGAGGCTGCCTCTGACATCCTCTGCAGAGACCATCATGGTCCAGCAAAGGGGTGGGGGCAGAGATGTATCACTGCCCAGCTGGCTGTGTGTGTTCAGACACTGCTGCCCATCCCAGAGCTACAGCCAGAAGCACTGGCCCAGCCAGGGCTGCAGGAGGAGGTGGAGCTGGAGCCAAGCAGAAAGCTGTGGTGCTGCTCTGCATGGCTCCTCTGGTTTTGATAGACAGGGATCTGAGTATTAATGTTACACATAGTTGCAAAGATGAGGACAAAAATTGACCAGAAATACCAAAAGGACCAGTATTTCATTAAGGAGGATAGATTTATTGACTGTCTAGACCAAAGGTAGTTTTGTATTCACATTTTAAAAGTTTTAATTAAGGTTTACACTTACACTGTCTAGCCATTCCCAGGTTAGTTTTATGAAAACATTAACCTTGACATTTTGACAACTTTTTTCCTTTCATTTAGTCTCTCATTTAAAATTGTTTTCATTGTCTGTGGTTTAGTGATTCCCTTGGTCTGCTTACACAACCAAGCCCTTTGAAGAGTGACAGCTCAGCGTGCCCAGTGGCAGCTCCCAGCACAGCACTCAATTCTCAGTTCACCTGAGCAGGGGAGCTCTGCCTCTGTGGCCCTGCACCAGCATCACACCGAGTTTTGCAGGCAGAAATGTGAAGTTTTCCTCCACACCTGCACAGTGCACCTGTGAGAACAGCACCGTGGTGGCTTCACAGCTTGTGAGACCAGGGGCTGGCAGAGGATATGGGGCTCTTCCTCACCTTGGTGCCTTGGCGGGAACTCCTGCTGTGCCTCCTGCCATCACACACACACACACACACACACACACACACACACAAGTCCTGTGCCTCCCAGGGCAGTCTGTTTCTGTAGAAGATGCTTCAGCTTCTGCATGGGAGGCCCCAAGCAGTCCCCAGTAGCTTCTGTCCTGTGCTGGGATCAAGCAGTACAGCATGCCAAGATGCCTGGCAGTGCCACATGTTGATTTGGAAAGTCCAATTCAGCATTGCTGTATCAGGAAATGCCCCAAATCACCTAAGAACTTACTGCAAGACATGCTTAAAGCTTTCTGCCCCAGCTCTCTGAAGATATTTAGGCAGAAATGTATGTAAACTGTGTATGTGTACAGTGATGCAGGGAGGTGTGCTGTGAAAATCCTACAGGAATGTTTCCATGGCTCACACCAATAAATAAACCCTTACATTTTGCTGGTGTATTTCTTCTCAGCTGCTTTCTCTGCAAAGCTGCTGTGGTTATTAACTCATTGGAGCTCACAGGGGATGAACCAAGACATTTGGGTGTTAATGGCAGCACTTGGATAGACAAGTAGAGAGAGGGAAGTTGTCTCTCCCCAGGGAGACAGGAGACAACATCAACTCTTAAGAAAGGAATAACCTTCACCTCTGCATCCCTGCATATCTTTGTTTAAGACTGCATTGCATTGGGGAAATTCCATTCCAATCCCACTGACTGCATGTGAGAAACTGGTCTTTCAATTTCAATGGAAAATAGGAAAATGAAGGGGTTTGTTATTTGAAACAACAGAGAAAAACTGGTAAGATGGCATAATTCAGATCAAGCTCCTATGGAAGGAAGGAAATGTTGCAGAAAGAAATTGCCAGAGAACAGAAATGCCTGCAGAGAAGCAGGAATGTAAATAGTGTGGTTGTGCCCAGCCTTTCCTGTAAAAGATTCCTGCATGTCCTCCTGCTTCTCTTTCAAGTCTTGTCCAGCATGTTGACTGGATAAATTGAGTTCCCTCTGGTTCCAGTGGTAGGAGTTCAAGATGAGAGCACTGAGTCGCTCGCTCTTACCAAAGGTGATATTCTAACTCGAGTGTGATGAGAAACTAAACATTTTACAAAGTAGGGCTGCCCAAAATCTGAGAGATTCTGCCTCATGTAAGGCCAAGGGGGAAGGAAGGTTGGGACTGCATTTTTAATACTGTTTGGGAATCCAGGTTCCCAAGACAGGCAATGCACATCCTTGTGAGCAGCGAGGAGAGTGTGTGACCCCGTGTCACCGTTTCCCTGCTGGAGACGGTGACAACATGTTTGTAGCAGGAACACAGTCCCTGCTCCCAGGCTGGGGTGAGGCAATGGGGACCTGAGGAACCAAACAAACACCACTTTTACTCCTCAACAGCAAATACATCTCCCTGTTTGCATAAAGTGAGCATCTGAGGATTATCTGGAAAATGTGGGATTTTGGTACTGGAATTAGAGTTTAGAGAAATCTGATGAAGCAAGTAGTGTATAGGGCTTGATATAAAATAGGCCTGGTAATGAAACTGATAAGAGAAACACCCTTGGGAATCCTGGAATAGAAGTTCTCATTGATCTCTTCTGGCACTGAGAAAGAAAAATGCAGGTCTACAGATTGACAAGCACTATGTGAGGAAAAAAATTAGATTACACTCAGGTGATAATCCCAAATCAAAAGGAGCTCAGAAAAAGAGAAGTGTCTAAGCCTTCTTGTTTGTAACTGAAATTTACAATCATGGATGTCATTCCCTAAGGACATGACTGTATTGATAATTTCAATCATTAAATTTAAAAGGAAAAAAAAACCAACCCAGGAGAACATATACACTGAGTTATCAATAGATTGTTTTCTTTGCCATACAAAAGAAGGAAAAGAAGGAAAAGAAGGAAAAGAAGGAAAAGACTGCCCAAAACCTTTTTGATTTTTAATTCTGTAGCATCCTAAGGTAATGCTCTGTGTCAGAAATGTAAATATCTTCCTCAGAGGAAAATATTTTTCTAATCACTCTGAAGATTATTCAATGGTACTGATTTACCATTAAAATTTCTTTATTATTTATTAACAGTTTATTAACATTAGAAAAATCTAATCTGTTTTTTCACATTTGTTTTCTTTACTAACTTCACCTACATTGGATTGCAAAATTTGGCCCAGCAAACCATCTTTTCAACACATTTGACCCTCACTGATAAGAGCATTGATTTTGTTTTAGGAACCTGGCCTGGCATTTAAGTCTACAGTATCTGATTCCCTTCTCTGACACAAAACTTGTGTATGAATTTGGGGCCTTCATTGTCTTTTTCATAAAATATGACTTTTGGTAAGAGAGTTCCCCAAGCTTCATCCTCCTAATAGCTGGAATTCTTCTTCTAGTTTACAGGATGGATGTGATTGTGGCAAGTTTTCACACAATATCTTAATCTAAATATCTCTATTAAATGAAACAATTCTTTTCCTCTCATGGTAGTTAGTTCTTGGATGCTTTAGTGACTGCAATTGTCTCCTCTTTCAGTCTGTGTTTCACTGTGCAGACAAGATTTCCAGCTTTCTGTCATGAGAAAATGCTCCTCTGATCACCTCCATAAGCCCCTCCACACCTCTCTCTTGATGTGAGCTCTTGTGTGCAGTATCCAGATGGGATTTCTCTCTGTTTTGTGTAAGAAGTTCCAGTAGGAAATTTTGCAGAAATGCTGGTCCTCTCAAAAAAAAAACTCTTTCTGAGCCTGTTCTCTTATAAAAATACATAGGACATGTGCTTGTGGTATCCCAACACCATGTCTGCCAGTCTGTCCTTTACTCCCAACACACAAGGAAGGTCCAGCTGAACAGCCAGCATTTCTTGGGGCACAGCCTAAGTAAAATACAAAATCAAACAGTATGGAAAAAAAAAAACAACCAAAACAAAAAACCAAAGCCAAAACAGAAGTGTGTGTGAGTTGCTGTAGAGCTAGTGTTAAGCAAGAAAACGCTTGAAAGCATTTTGTGGTTTGAGCATGGGACACCTTTTTTGCGTTGCTCTCCCCTCTGTCCTTGTCCCCCTGTCCATGTTCTGCTCCCCAGTAGCTGCTGCCTGCAGGAATGCACTCAGTAGATGCAAAACTGGCTCACCCTAGGGCTGGAGGGAGCAGCCCTTCATGTCATCCTGGCAGAGACAGGGCCAATCCATGAAAGCAGGAGGCTGCTGAGGAGGAGCAGGATGAAGGCACAGCTGGTGTGAAGGGCTGCCCGCCTGCAGCCCCAGCTCTGCTGGGTGCCCCTGGCTCTGTGAGCCTGCTCTGTGCAGGGGACACCTGAGGGGATGCACCTCAATGCAGTTAGCAGGGCAGAACTGATAGTTCTGGTCTGGAGCAAACTGCAGTCCCCAAGAGACAGGCATGACCCACCTTGCTGCAGGTGTGATGTGGGGCTGGGATGAAGGGGAAATGTCAGGGACAGAAGTTGTCAGAGGGGGCTTCACAGATGGCTGATGCTCCTGGGATTTAACTGAGGATACACAAAATGCAACAGCTGTGAGCAACTGCACTCAGTCTCTGTGCAAAATAACTGCTTCACTAAAAGACACTGCCCAGTGATTGCTGCTCTGATTTACTTTTTTTTTAAAGTTTATTTTGCACTTACAGCTTGTGAACTGATCTGGTTTAGACTTTAGGATGCTAGCATTATGTCTCCAGATTGAAGCATTTTGTTGTGTCACTCCTTGTTTCTAGTGCCAAGATCACAGTCAGAAGGGAGTCACCCATGAAGATTTGTTCATACAGTTAAGCTGACTTCCATGGATAAAGTTCAAAACAGAAAAGGTCAGTTTTACATATGTAATTTTGTTTATGTTTAGTTTTCTGACTTATGTTTAGTTTTCTGACTTTGTGAAATAATACAAAAAGAATTTTTGTTTGCTTTTTGCTATGTGCAGAAAATACTGTATAGAAATAAGGCTTTTCCTCAAGTTGTCTAGAAACAAGCTGGACCCAAACACACTTAAACTTGAAAAAAAAAGTGAGATGAATGATATCAGGTTCTGGTATATCTAGTCTTTTGGCTTCCTCCTAACTTTACAGGTACACAAAGCTTCATTTTTTGGGGAAGATTTAAAGCAGAGCTCCAAACGGGCTGCTAGAAGTTTTAGTCTTTAAACATGCCTCTGTACATCTCATTTCTGTTATAACTCTCCTCTTTTTTTTTTTTTTTTTTTTTTTTTAAATCTAAGCAGTGGGTCTCCCAGGCTAGCTTTAGGATTTTGCAGGATCTTGAGCTAATAGTTTGCCAATGCCTGTGAATATCTCCATTTTTCAGAGAAGCTTGTTGGGTTGGAATTTTGCTTCTTGAAAAGGAAGGCTCATGTGCATACCAAAAGGTTTCTGCCTTGTGACTGTTTCAGACTCACTGTAGTCTTTCCTTGATCTACATAACTATCTCACAAAAGCAATATTTAGAATATGTGTGGCTCAAATTCCTGCATTTTTTAATATCAAAAATGAATACATTTTGTTTGTGCCTTTTGGTCTGATCCAGAAGGTTCTACTGGGGTTTAGATCAGGTGTTGTAGGACAAACCATGTTCTGACTCATAGAGGTAATGGAATTAACCTGGGAAGGTTTTAGTCTGCTTTTAAGTCTCTGGTTTAAAAATACTTACTTTTAGTAGGGAGGAAACTGGAGTTGCCTGTTTTTTAGGAGTGCTTTATAATTACCCTTATTGCTAATCAGATTGCTCTTCAGTATTTAGCTGCATCTTTGTGCTGACATTAAATAAACATAAAACCTCACTTGGAAACAAAGATAGTATATTGCTTTCTGGATCCTACTCCACATAAAGGATAAAAGGATGAAAGTTCTTGGGTACCTTGCACTCCCAGGTATCTAATACCAGCAACACTGCACCACAAGATGAATGCACCTGACCCCAGGTAGAACAAAACTGCACTTTTCGTCCTTGAATATGAAAATTATTCCTCTGTGGCAGAAGCTTATATAAAATATGTTTCCTGGTTCTCTTTTCATGCCATCAACTCTTCCTTCCACTAACACAATAAAAAATAAAGGTCAGAAAAGTGGATACTAAATTGCAGTTGTGAATACAAACACAAACTTTATTTGTATGACTGCCTCTTTTGCAGAAACCTCTACCCACAAAGTCAAAATTGAGGCCAAAATGTCTCAGAAAAGAGCAATTATCTTAAGTCTTGGCCCATTGTTCATGTCTTTTCCAGGCCAAGCAATTCTTTGCTACTGAATTATTTACTGAGAAGGAGAATCAGCTTTATTCATCAGAGGAGCATTAGAATCCAACAGGACTGTGAATACATATTTAAAATGTTTACTAGTGTGCTTGAGGATATTCATTTAAAGCCTTTAGAGACTAGCTTGTTCATTACAACTTCAAATGAGGTTTACCCTAACTGTTTTTTAACTTTCCAGAGGCTTGTCTTGGCTTTTTGCTCTGCCCTGAGTGTGTGGCTTTTTGTTTTGTGCTGAAGGTATCAGAAGCAAGATGTTATCTATGATATAAGATCAATTTATGTGGATATGGTGTGTGGTATTTTAGGCTTGAATTTATCCATGTTGGATGATGGAGGGGAATTCCATTGAGGGGGGAGGAAATTCTAATTCTCCTTCTGTTTAAGGCTGCAGTGCCATGGTTGCAGTGGCTTTGGAATATTATCCTACTATACTTGAGAAGCATATAATGGCACTGCACTGGATGTGTTGCTCATTAAATCACTCCTGTAGATATTCTGCTCCTGGTGCAATCAGAGATAAACAGTGCTAATGCTTCCTCATAGCTATTAGCATTTCAAAATCTTACACTTCAAACAGTTCCTTCCCATTTCCTCAAGATATTCAGAGTCTTGTTTTGGATTACTTCTCAGAATGGAACACAATGAAATATTTATTAAGCTTTCTGGAGAAGCTCTGGAGGCAGGATTTATTAATAGTGAAAATTCATTACTGATGCTGTTGTTCTCAACTGATAACAGGTTTTATGCCTCTGTATGTTATATTTTTGCTTTCTAAAAGGTGACATAGCTTGCAACAGCTCACTATCAAAAAACTTTCTCTGCTCCTGAGCTGGCACAAGACTGAATCCTCTGTGTTTAGGGTTAACAGCCAAATCTCCTGACCTGTGCCTATAAGCTCAGCTCTGCTTGTATCAGCTAAGGGAAAACAATTTATTTAAACTGCTGTTCACATATTTCTCTCAAGGCTGCTTCTGATTGTCCAGATCTGAATTATCTTTTTATGGTTTGCATCTTAATACCAAAACTTCACAGAAGTATCTCCATCCCCTCTGCCTATGCCTCTGCCATTCAGTTCCCTGTGTCCCAGTACAGCAGTCCATGATCCAGCATTTCCAGTGGTGCATGACATGACTGAGATTAGGGGCATTGGAATTTTGCTGGGGTGGAAATACATGGGTTTTGTTACTGCTGTGATGGTGGGCAGAGCTTCTTTTCCAGGAAAACCAGATCCCTCTCTGAACTTATCTCAATTTTACATTCTTATCACGCATTTGAAGCACCTGTGGCTAAAGGGACCCATGTAGAGATTAAGCAGTGCAAAGCTACCCTTCCTGGTGGTCAGAAACTCTTAAGTGTCATCTTAAAGACTCCAGACTGTGGGGCTCAGGGCTCACCATGATGTGGTAGGGATTAAGGCATTTGTGTGAAACATTCTCTGTATAAAAGGATAACAGTCCTCAAACACATTGATGTTAAATCTTTTGTTTTACATTGGCAATCCTAGTTATGTAATTGCATTTCAGTACAAATTGCTTGTTGCCTTTAAATACAGTAAGTAAATTCCACATAAAACTCTTTGTTCTGAATGCAAAGCATTTTAAGTCAGTGTTTCTAAAACAACTCCCAGTGCTCCATCAGCAGTGTGATCTGAGCAGGGTTTGCCTTCCTATAACCTGCAGAGGATGAGAGAGTGGGCAGAGACTTGATCCTTCTCAAATCCACCTGTCTCATCTAGAAGAGAAGAAAAACAGCATAATGTGTAATAATATTACAGGGGTATAAGGCAAAGCCTGGTCTTCCCGTCTGATTTCTTTTCTCACAAATAACATAAGTTGTTTTCTTGTCCCCAAATTGCCTTCAAAATACACTTTCTTCTAGTGAGAGGCACAGAACCCTTTTAGAAAGCAAAGCCAGCAAACCATATGCTGCCTGGTTTTTATTAAAGATACACTCTGATGAAACCCCTCACCTTAAACCAAACCTTTTCTGACCTGGGTGGGCTGGAAGTCTATACTTGATGATTGCAGTTGGTAAAACATAATTCTCTGTGACGTGATCAGAGTTCCAGCACATACAATCACCACACCTCACTGTCTAGTTTGTGATGAGAAATCACTTGCTGAAAGGAAATGTTCTGTTGTGCCCCAAAGTGAATGATGAGTTATTGGCAAACCTATAGAAAATTTCTTTGAGAAACACCTTGTTAGAGTAACTGAACTGTCAGTAAGGAGAATGATGGAGGGGTTTGTTATCCGTATGGACTTCTTTTATTCCAGCTCCTTGTTCTGTCTTGATGTTTGCTAGTTTGCTACCTGTCTAATATTAAATTATTTTATCTGAGAACAATAGGGTTAGTTGGTATCTAGAGGTCTCTGTGTTCCTCCTCTGCTGTGGAGAGGGGATAAGACACCCCTTAGTAATTACCATTGAAATTGCAAAAGGCCAAAGCCTTTATCTCTCACTAATGTCCAGATCTCTTTTGACTTATTTTTCTCACTTTGTCTAGATTTAATTAGAACTTTAAAGAAAACGCAGCTTTATGGCTGTAATACCAACTGCAATCATGAAGTACAGACTTCCTGCCCACCCAGGGCAGAAAAGGTTTGGTAATAATAATCCAGGAATAATTTCTGAACCTTGCTATGAGTTTTGCTGCTCCTTATTGAGCAGTACTGCCGCAGCAAACCTCCTCTTCCTTGGGCAATTATCTATGGGAACGTTTTCACGCCGAGCGTGAGCAGCAGCCAGAGGAGAGCTGCGTTGGGCGCATAGCGAGGAGAATTCCCCCGATTTGCGGGGTGCCGAGAGCCCGGAGACCGCGCTCGTTGCCATTGCGGGGTGCCGAGAGCCCCGACACCGCGCTCGTTGCCGATTCGGGCGGCGCTGCGAGCGCGGCGGGGCCTGACCTCTCACGGAGCGGCGCCCGAGCCCTCCCGGAGCGGGGCCGGAGCTCTCACGGAGCGGAGCCCCGAGCCCTCACGGAGCGGGACCGGAGCCCTCACGGAGCGCGGCCCCGAGCCCTCACGGAGCGGGACCGGAGCCCCACGGAGCGCGGCCTCGAGCCCTCACGGAGCGGGACCGGAGCCCTCACGGAGCGCGGCCCCGAGCCCTCACGGAGCGGAGCCCCGAGCCCTCACGGAGCGGGACCGGAGCCCTCATGGAGCGCGGCCCCGAGCCCTCACGGAGCTGCGCTCGCTGCTCCTGCCGCCGACAGGAGACAAGTTATTACCATATAAATGAGATGAGGTCTCGGATAATTTCAGGCTGAAAGTAAAACTGAACTGGACTGCTCATGGCTAGAAATTTTAAGTGTACCTTTCTACCTCAAATTTTTAAACTTTTTTAAAAGAGTTTTTTACTTTTTTTCCTCCTTCCACCCATTAGGAGAATCTATGAAATGAAATAAAGAGCCCTTATGTTACCCAGTTGTGACTATTTTAGACCTGGAACGTTTCTGGTGCCTTTCTTTTCTCCTCTGTTGGTTATTATGAAACCTGTATGCAGAGGTAATAAAATTGCTTTGAGGAGAATATGAATGTGAATCCCTTTGGACAAAATAATCTAATGCAGTCACATTATTCCCTTTTCTCTAAGAAAAAGTAAAATGGAATGTCACAGGCTGAGTCCGTCTCTGTCCCTACTTGGTCTGGCCATGCCTGAGGTTGGGTGGCTCAATTTAGAAGATACTTTTGGCTATGGGTTAATATCTTTGATTTCTGTTCCCAGGCACCTGACTGCAGTGTGGAGTAACTAAGTAAAAAATTATATTCAACTATATTAATCTCTGTGTTAATCTTATCCCTCCTGAGTAGGGCATAAAACCACAAGGAAAGAAGGAAATATTTGCATATGCCTCACCAAGGCATGGTATAATCTTAAGGATCCCTTTTAGTAGCCAAAAGTGTTTTTTCAATTGACAATCATCAAACAGCCTTTGTGGCAAGGGAGGAACAGCTAGAGAGACAGCCAAACAAACAGCACCAAATATCTCCTTTGTTGTGGGGATCAAATTTACGGCCAAGGTCAGGCCTTGCACACTTAGTTTGGATAAAATCCAGTTTTTCATAAGAAGTCTGGGATGGCCACTGTGTTCTTACACCCAGGAAATGTGCCTGGAACAGGGCACAGGGCTTGTACTGGATGAATTGGTGGAGGCTCAACAAGTGAGCCGAAGGACACTTGCCTGTAGCACTCAGGAGTGAAGAATTGTCTCTCCTAATAGCAAAGTGAAGCCTGTGTGCCTGACAGGTACACAGTACATCCAAAGGGACACAGCCTTGCACCTTCTGTCTCTGCCAGACGAAGATATTCTGGCTAAGAGCCGGCACAGGAGGGCTTTACTGCTTACCAGAGCTGTGGTCCTGCTGCTGGAGGCAGCTGCCATTCCTCTTGCCAAAGTGTCTTTACTTGGAAGTTAATTATTGAAAATGTTTCCTCCCATTTCTGCAATTGTGGCTTTGTTCCCAAACCTGTGTCCTTGGGTGATTTGAAGACTTCCCATTTCTAGCCTTAAGACATTCATGGGCAGTTTACAACCTCTGACTAAATCAGGTAGATGACACAAAATCCTAGCTACAAAAATGCTTTAAGTTATTAACATTAAAAAAATCTATGCATTGAATAATTGCATATTGAAAGTAAATACCAATTTAAGCTGAGTCTGAATGCCAGTCCATCTTGAGATGTAATATAAAACTTTTCCAGAAGATTGCCTGAACTGAGTCTTTCTTTCAATACCATCTTTCTTGATTTCCAATGCTACAGGTTCAAAATTGCTGCTTGTTCTTGCTATCCAATTTCACAACATCACTTCAGTCTGATGCCTTTCCTGCACCTAGGGGATTCCTAGGGGACTTTTTTACTTTTTTTTTTGGTGACTTTGCAGAACAGCTAGCATAATAACAAGCCCAAAGAAAAAAGGTAGTTCTACAGTTTGGTCACCTAAGGTATCTACAGTATTACAAAGTTTAATACAAATAGATCTTTAAACTTGAAGAAGCAATGTTTGAAAGCCAGGTGAGATGTTTCAAAGAAAACTGGCTCCATGTGAAGAATAAGGAATGTGTTCCTTTGGAACACAGTGTGGCTTGAAACATACAGCTCTCCCAACATCTGAATCATCCTGTGGATATGATGATGTCCAGAGGATATTGAAACAGAGACAGGAAGAAGAAAAGTCAAACAATAAAGGCAGAATGAAAGAAAAATGAACACTAAGATTAATATTTCAGCAGTCTATTTAAAACCATGTTATTAAAGTGCTCGAGGCATTAAATTTGCTGGTCTGACTAGTGTGGGAAATAATTTTATTTTAAACATTGTGCAGTCTTGGAGAACTTGCAGAAGTTTTCAACCAAAGTAATGCATTATGCATCTGAATTGGACAGAGAGAAGTGTAAATTCTACATATAATAAAAATTGATGGAAGCATAAAAATGCCTGGAATTTAAAAATAAATTATGAAGAGCATTCAAGGAGATTAAATCATGTAAAGAAAGAACAGTGGAGACAAAGTAAACCTTACAAAAAAGAACAACTGGGAATTTCATCACAAGATTGCTCAAAGATGTTTAGGATACACTTTTCCCACTGGCTAAAGTCAATCCACAAAGTAAAAGCTAAATCATCTACTTGCAGGAAACCAGAAACAGGGCCAATGTCTGGGTAATTCCAGCCCTCACTGCCACTGATAAACAGCAAGGTGCACGTTGTGGCTTCCAAAGAGGATTGGGAGTGCTGATGTCCCCTGCACCAGGCTGCCTGCTGTGGCAGGGAAGAGCCTGCTGGAGGGCTGAGCTACAGGCTGCCCCACAGCCCAGCAGAAACAGATTTCTCATTCCCAAGGTGAGAGGATATAGGAGTGGCAATTATTAAAATGCATGCTGATCCACCTTTTTCAAAATGCTTATTTATACTTCAGTGAGGGTGGGAGCAGAGATCTGATGTATTCATCAAACATGGGAAGTAAATGGTGTTGGAAACATCCTCCTGCAGGTGCTACAAACTGGTTCTTAGTGCTGAACAAAAAGGAGTTCATCTCCATCTTCTTTAAGATTTGTTATTTGGGAACAGCATGATATCACTTCTCTAGGCTCCTTTAGATGTTGTGTGATTAAGTATAGTCCAGGATGGTTTGTTATGTGACTCCACAGCAGAAACCCTTCATTCCTTCCCTTTTCCCTCCCTCCTTCTCTTTCCCCAAACTGCCAAGGAAAGCTGTTGCCTGGGTTCTGTGTGTCTGGGCAAGCTTTCTAAAGGAGAGCTGGAAACAGAGTCATAGTCTCAGCTGTGATGTGCTGTAATGAGGAGTTTTCAGGTTTTCCAATTGCCACTTCTGTTCCTTTGCTGGCCAGATGGCCCATTTGAAACCATCTCATCCGAGTTATAGCTCCTTGCTGTCAGCACTTGCTTTCTGCCTGAACTTCCAAATACAGCCCTAGAGTGATATCCAACCTTTAATTTCTGAACACAGTATAGTTATTATTCACCTTGCAGTTTGTTCTCTGATGCAGGATTTTTTAAAACAGTGTCTGAGTCTTTTTTGAGCCTTCCTTAAGGGATTCTTCAAAGCATTTTTATAATCTTTACATTTTTAAAAAATTTCTTTCTTTTTCAGAGAACTTTGTTTCTCAACTTTGTTAAGATCTGATTGGGGAACAAAACATTAGCAGTCATAACCACTGTGGTACTGAAGTCTTTGTAGCCTAATTAAAAGTAAGCTCAAACTTGAGACAGTTTGGGTTGAACACTTGTGTTCACTTCATTAATGAGTGCCCAAAGTGTCACTTTGAAAAGAACTTCCTTCAGTGCCATGGTGGACCAGGTTGTCCCTTGTTTAATCAGCCCACATAAAGCCAAAGTGGGTTGCAATCATGATGGGCTGGTTTCTGGCTGGGACAGCTCTCCTCCCTGATCCCCACACTCCCTTCTGCCTCAGCCATGGGGGAGCTCCATCCCTCCCCATGTACCTGAGTCTCCTCTTGGGAGGACATGCAGTGGTTGCAAGGAGAGCTGACAGTATTTCCTCACTTAAGGGTAGGGCACGGAGATGGCATGAACCTGGAGACCAGGACTGTAGGATAAACCCATCTCATGCTGAAGCTCTGGATTAAGTTCAATAATCAATATTTTCCATGTGCTTAACATCTTTTGTTAGAATTGAACATGCAAATACATTGGTATTTGGATTACCCAGGTGCGTAATTGTGGAAGCCCCAGTCAGTTTGTTCCACTTTGTTCTCTGACTTTGAGATTTTATTTCCTCGCAAGGAAAGGAAATCTGGCAATTTCAATGAGTATTATTTGGCAAGGTTTGGTCCATTTCACTGCAACGAAAGAGCACCCCACTGCCCAAAGATTGCTCCCTCCACATCTTTCTGCTCAGCACCACCCATGTGCTGGGCACCTCAGCAAAAAGCTGCTTTTACTGCTCCACTTAGGGTAAGGCTTGAAAAAGCCACAGAGCTCCAGGGATGCTGCAACTCCAAAAGGCACACCAAGGGGAAAGCAGCACTGCCCCAGAATTGCTCTCTCCACATCTTTCTGCCTGGCCCCACCCATGTGTTTGACACCTCAGCAAAAGGCTGCAGTGTTCTCATATCTCCCTTTCATGTCTTTAGCTACCTTTTTTGTCTAACTTTTGCTATTTGCTTTAATGATCCAAAGATTTGGGACAATGTGTATGTCTGGGACACACCAGCATGTGGCTTTTGACTATTCCTCTGATGTATTGTTACCTGCAGAAATTGCACAAGGATTATGACTTCTGAGAACTGTAGAGTGTGAGAGGTTAGAGGTAATCTTGGCACTTACAAAGAAATCTACAGTGCAGTTTAAACTGAGCCAAGAATCCCCTTTTGTCAGCCCTTATGCAACCTCTGTTTTCACCTGAAAAGCTCCAGATCTAAAAATATCAGAGAGGAAAATGTCAGTGTGGGATTACATAGTGACTTTAAAGTTAAAAATATATCCAGGGTGATTTTGAGCATTTCTGAAAATGCCTGACATGTACAATCTTAAATGCCTGTTTACCCTTTTGCAAGTTGGAATTTCTCCTGTGGTAGATCATTGGGCTGAATACCCAGGGGCCTGGGTTAAAGCTTAAACAGGAAAGACATCAAACAATGAAAATGCCAAAGCAGGTTTGCTGTGTGGAAAGTTGTTATCTCTACATGGATGGGTTCTAAGGTTTTACACAGCCAGCAGTAGATGGTCCATCTCAAATGCTAATCAATATTTTTTTTTTGGTCCTCATACTTAAATGCCCATAGATTTAGTATTTGGAACCCACTAACCCCTATTTTGAACCATCTCTAACCCTACTCTGGGAGGTTTATTTTGTGACACTGAATATTTTCTGTGCTATCTATGTTCACTTCAATGTTTCAGGGCAGAAAATCATCCAGGATACATTTTCCCTAGTTTATGAACTTTTTTGCCTTCAGGTGTTGATAATTTGTAAAAGGAGGTTAGAGTGGAAATTGTGAAAAAATGGCAAATGTTTTGCCAGAGATTGCAGGGCTAGACTGTTCCAAGTCCCAGACACAATTTGTTACAGCGAACAAGTACACATCATGTATGTTTACAGTAGGATTAAATCTAAAACAAATGCACTGAAATTAGATAACATAAAAGTAATGAAAAGGTCTTCATTCCCAAAACTCTACAAATATATCTCATGTTTATATTGTGGTTATGTATTTTAGCAAATAAGAAAAAGCTTGTGGAATATTTGGATCATGAAAGAGTAAAAAATACTAGGTAACTATAAATTTATATATCAATAAATACTTATGCTTTTAGAAGACTTTGAGAGCTATTGTTGATTATGAAAACATCAGTTGCTGTCCAGAAGAACAATATTGAAAAGACTGATTCAGTAAAATGTGCAACATAAACCCCTCAGAGTAATAAACAATGTAATAAAAACTGCCAGTGCCATAATTGTTTAAAAGGTGCCTTCAAACCTGAAGCTGTGACCATATAGTTAGAATAATGACTGAAGATGTGAGAAATTTATGTTGGTTCCTCTCTTTGCCTGTGTATTTTCCATGTGACCAATGGTCTGTCTCTGTGAATGCTGGCTCAGAGTTCCAGCTGAACTGCTGCTTCCTGAGGTTACCATCTGTCAACCAAGTGAGTGCAGGCTTTTTATTTCACACTTGCACGAGGTTAATAGTATCAGCTTCAATTAAAAAAGATCAGACCTTATGTATTTTTTATTTTGCATGTGTGACAAGTGCACACAGCTTTGCTGGCAAACAGGACTTTGTCAAGTACTGACAGCTTGACTGTGTCCCAAAATGAGACCCACTTGTACTGATGATAGTAACCACATTGTACTGGAGACAAGTGTTTTTGGGTGGTTCTGGATAAAGGTTTATTTTCCTACTGAAGTAGTACTTAGTCATGCAAGAGATTTTCTAGCTGGAGTTCAGCATGCTGTGAGTCCCTGCTTGGAGCATTCGCTGGTTTGTGCCTGTGGCCACATCTCCCTGACCAGAGGCAGAGCCGCTGCAGTGGCAGCAGCCAAAGCTCTCCCACAGCTCTGCCTTTGCAGGGCATTCCCACTTGTGGGGGTCCCAGATGCTGGGGTACCAGTTGTGGGTTTCTCTGGGTCTGGATCGAAGGCACCTGAGACAGTAGCTCATGTTTGTACTCAAGTGTTTATTATTTCTTACCAGAAAACAGTCTCACTACTGTGAGTTCAGCAGCTTTCCATTAGAAAGCTGGCCAACAATCTCTTGTTACAAGGTATTTTAAGACTAAACTATCCAATTAAGAGCTGACAGCTGGATTATTTTCCCTATTAACCCAATTACTGATCCCAAAGAGCCTGCAAGGCTGACTTTTCTGCCCAATTACAAAATGCCACCCAAACCCATGAAGAAGAAGGAAGAAGCACGAGGAGGAAACCCAGGACCACATCTTGTGCCCTCCATCTTGCTTCCATCCACAACATGCTAAAAATCCCAAAACCTAAATTTCTCACCAAGTGATACACCTACACTACTTTCTATAATCTATATCACACTTTTGTGGATTCTTGTCTATCTTGAAGTCTAGGAAACTTTCTCCATGAATGAGGGTCAAAGTCAGTGATCCTCTGGGGGTCAGGGCACCCCAGAGCAACCAGAGAAATATTCCCAGTGCTCTGGGTTTCCACACCCACTGAACATCCAGCCTTGGCTCTCCTCTGGTTCTACTGCTCATGAGACAGGGGTACAGTTGTTAGAAGGTTATTGAAGAGGAATTACTGTGAAGGGGAGACTTGGGATTAAATTACAGGTGTACCTGCAGGTGCTACTGGGGAAAAATGTTGCTACTGACAGAGATGTAGCTGGGTTTGATCACAGGGAAAAGCATTCCAACAACTCAAATGGCCTGTTCTCTTAATTTGTCACAGCTTATCCATTGACTGGCAAAGATGTGTTAAAACATTTGGTGTATTCTTTCTCCAGCTGTGGATGATACCTAAAAAATTTTGAAATCCTTTTTGTCTTAGCATTTCCCCCAAAGAGTTATTGCCATTAAAATTTCCATGGCATTTGCAATAACTAAAAATAACATAGGTGTTCACTTACATATATTATAAATTAATTTGTGGCCAGTGAATATTAGCTCAGCAGATTCTGTTATGCAAAAGTAATATGAACAGAAGTTTTTCATTTACACTTCGGGACTTTGTGGATGTAGAGAAAGCCTGTGTTGATTCTTTGACTTTTTTTGTGTATTTCTGACTCATTGTCACTTCAAGCTGACAGAAATGCAAATCCTGGCACCTGTTAAATGTAAGCAGTAGCAAACTGGCTTTCCATCAAAATAAACAGTCCAATGACTTCTCCTGATATCCTCTGCTGAGAGAGACATGGCAATGGTAAGCAGGTGTCCACCAGTTGTACGAGCATCCCATCAGAGGGAGAGAGCTCAGGCAAAGTTACTGACCTCAGCAACAACAGATTTATTAGGCTTTTGTCATATCATATATGAGAGTGAAGTAGGAGGTTGCTTTGGCCTTGCCTAGTAGGAGGATGCTTTTTGAGAGCCTGTACACCAGACACCTTCCAGCTCCTTACTCTGATGTGAGTTTTGCTGGTGATCTTCACTGCGGAGGCTGTGTTTGTCGCTCCTTCCCTCCATTTGGACAGCATGCTGTATGCTCTCTTTTCACATGTGTGGAGGAAGGGTATGAAAGCAACCAGTACAAGGTCTCAGAGCCCTATTCAGAGCCCTGATTCAGGCTAAAACCCAGTGCAATATTCCCTCTGTCACACCCTCCCATGGAACAGGAGCCTGTGTGGGACTTGGTCTAAGGGATGTCATGGAGAAGGGGCAAGGGGAAGAGACAGAGAGTGGAAATGTGCATTTTAAGTATGCTGTTTTATTGTGCTTGAGCTGTTCCAGCTGCCTGGCTGAGAGCAGTGAGCTACAGAGTGAGGAGCATGTGAACGTGTGAAGTCCAGCCTAGCTGAGCTCACGTGTGTGAGGTCAGTTGTTATTTAAACACACAGCAGTAGCAGCCTTTATCAGGACAAAATAGTTAGAACCTGAAGGAATTTGGAGATAGGAGGCCTTCTCCAGAGATTCTGTGTTGTAGAGGCCCTTCAGGAATTTCCTCCATACCTTAGGGCTGTAGTGCCCGTGCCAGAGCAGAGGCTGCTGGTGAGCCTGGAATGGTTCCTGGGGCTGAGGAGGCTCCTCTCACCAGACTGCTGGCCATCCACTTCAAACATCTCCATGCTGCAAGACTCGGCAATCTAAAATGATGAGTCCAGTGTTGTTTTAAGAGGGGTTATGAAATGAAAAGTTGAATTAAGTTGGTGGATCTCTTAACTATTGGGATGAAAGGCTTGTGAAATTAATATTATAGTTTGAGAAGGAGGTATTGTATGCCATTCTGCTTATCTACAGTGCTAGTGCTACTTTTTTTTTTAAATAGTGATTGGAGAGTTAATTACTTGTCTTTTTAACTTGGGGTCTCTGGATAGAGGCTTCAGCCAATGTTTTAGAATCAAACAAACTTCTGGTTTACCTCCAGACAGATCTCAGTGGAAGGACTAGATGTGGCTGAATAAGAGGAATGTAAACAGAGAAACACATGAATTTTAGGGCATTTTTCTGCAAGCAAGTTTTTGTTGATGGTGATATGATTAAAAAGAAGCAATCCTACTTAATTTTTTAAACTAAGGAAAAGAATAGCTAGTAGGGGACTGTATTGTGTTTTGCTGGACACTTCCCTTTCCCTTAAACATTGGAACAAAGAACTCCCCAACGATTTACAGGTAAATTTCACTGTCCTTCAGGAAAGCTCTGTGAGCCAAGAAGCAGTGCTCGAGTGTTGCTCGTGGTCTCTTTAGCTGGTTACAAATTTCAGCAGTGAGTTAGTGTGGCACTGGGTCAGCCTGCAGGAAGCAGGTCAGGGATGCTCAGTGCTCTGTCTGCAGGACCCTGTTTCAGAGAGAAGTGCAGAGAAAGCAAGAGGGATGGGAAGTCTTGCTGGGGACCACTCTGTCACCATGCTTGCAGGGTGCAGTGTGTGCTTAGGGTGAAACTGGTATTGGGAGGAGCAGGAGGCATCTTCATTCATCCACCTATCAGTGAAGTAAGAGTGGAGCTCTGAAAATGCAGCAGCCATATATGCAATCTCCTTCATCTCTGCTTGAAGATTACAGATTTATTTTTTTGGAAGAGTCTCTCCAGTTTAAGTACTGTTGTGAATGCAAACACAGGCAGTAATTTAGGATCTTGAATACCATCTTTAAATGGCAGCAAATTGCTGTAACATTTACTGCACAAGCAACGGGGGAGATACAGTAGGATTCAAACACCAGCCTTTAGTCCAGAACACCCCATGTCTTCCTCCAAAACACTTGTAAGGTGTAGAGAACTAGAGAAAGGGAAAGCATCAGTCTTGACCCAATACCCTTTTTTGAATTTCCACGATTGTCTAGTGCTTTCCCAGAAATGAATCATCTCTTCCTTGAGGCTCTTCCACTCCAGTGAACTTGTAGTATTAGGCCTGATATGATGGAAAGGTCCAGGCAATTGGCACTGAGCCAGGGCAGTTCCTCACAAAAGCTGTCATGATCCTGTCTGCTGTCATGGGACACCACTTACTTTCTTTGGATACACTTTTGGGCAAGATGAAATGGAAGCAGGTATAGCTTTAGATGCTTTAAGTTTAAAACTGATTAAAAACCTACTTTCACTTGCTCTGTTTGTAGCTTAAGATATTACTTATTTTTTCCATAAGACAAGCTCTGGGCAAAAACTATCTATGATTGTGACTCAAAATCTGGAGACTAAACAATTACTTCAGTAAAGATTTTAATGTGGCATTTGACACACCACAAATTGCCTGGCATATATAATCCTATTAACTGGAGTGGAGGGATGAGATCCTTTTATGCTTAGAATCAACAAACACTGCACACTAAACACTGCTTATCTCAGACACTACATAGGCACCAAGAACTGAGACTGGTGGTTGGCTCCCTGACTCACCAGAGCAAATACAGATAATACCACATGTTCCAAAAATACCAGAATGAAATCATGCTGGCTGCTTTTTCCAAAATATCTCTAAAACCTGTTTGTTTGTTTTTCCTTGCATAACTTCTGGCTTGCTTGTTTTTACTTAATTCTCATTAAATTTTCTAAATGATGCTTGTATTCCCAATCCTCTGTTCTGTTTATGCTGGGTATCAAGTTGTGCACCTTTAAGGCAGGTTCTGAGAGTGAAGGGGGCAGAGGAAGCTGCACTCCTGCACTTTCCTGCTCCCACACTTGTCTGCAGCACAGACAGCAGGAGAGAGCTCTCCTCTGCTTTTAGTTAGTTTTTAGGTAGCTGAGGCCAGAAATTTTTTGGAACTGTTCAGCTGTTGTTTGGTTTGGGAACACCAGGACTATGATCCGGGGGCTCTCTGAGCTGCTCTGCGGAGGACAGCCCCAAGGACAGGACTCTCTTTCTCTGGCCCCCACAATTTGCCATCTCTTCAGAACAGTGGGAGGTTTCATTGTTTAATATTACTCATTTTTTCATGTTTGTGAGTACTTTGCTTGTTAAATAAACAGTTTTCTCCACTTCTCTCAAGGGAGATTTTTCTCCCGGACAGGTGGAGGAAAGGGCCGCTGAATTTTGCACTTTAGGAAATCATCCCTTTGGAAGTTCCCTTCCAAATTTGTCCCAAGCCAGGACAATGTTGCAGTATCAACAACCTTGTGACACTTGTTAAATTCATGCCAAAACTACTACTTCCATGTTTTTCATCTCTTAAATAAAATGGAGAACCTGCTTAGGGATGAGCTTTGACATACTACAGAAAATAGTATTTCTGTAAAAAAATGCTGTAGTAAACAAACACCAACACATTTACAACATCAAGCTTACAGAATGTGAGGAATAACAACTGAGAGTCCTTTGCAATCTTTCCTCAGTGCCACTGTGCACATTTGCTGTGATGCAGTCTTCAATAAATTTTGTGTTCACATAGCCCTTTTCGCAAAACATGATCATATGCATTTAATAAGGATTTTCATGCATAATCTCCTAGGGATTTCAAAGTGATATTTTTTTTTTAAACTGCATGTTTATCTTTCTTTCTAAGGACATAACTGGTACCAGTGCAAAGCTGTTTATATCTGGATAGGCCTTAGAAGGAGATGGCACCTCTCTCCTTCAGTTGTTGCTTCTGACCTCATCTCACTTCTGTACCAGTGGGATGCATATTTTGGAATTCTTCCCTGCCTTCATAAAATTTCTCATCTTGCTGTTTTACAATTGATATTTGCAGGTTTCAGAAGTTGAAATAAGCCACTGGACTCATTTTTATCAATGTGCTCCTGTGAAGGGCAAAGACTTGGTCAAGTCAATCAGCTAGTGTTGCCTGTTCTACTTTAAGAGAACTCTGAACCCAATAGATCAAATCAAAGCAAATACTGTAAATAATTTAGGTGATACATGTGGTTTTTGTATTAGTGGCAAATAGTACCTACATCACTAGGAAATACATTGAGAATCATAAAACCTTAATTCAGTCTGGAGGGGATCTCCAGAGGTCATCCATTCCGATACAACCCTCACTTCAGAAGAGGTCTGACTACATAAGACTGTCCAGAGTTATGTCCAATCGCCATCCTGAGTGCAGTGAAGCCTATAGATTGCCTCAGAACATCTGGGACATCCCAGATTTGCTGCAGTGTTACCAGTGACTGTTTGCTTTAATGGCATGAAATGGGATGCCTGGATGAGCTTCTGAATAGATAGAAGAATAAAACTCAGTTAAATGTAAGAAAAATTACACTGCAGTTTGTTCTTGGAGAAAAAGGCAAGAATACACCCTGAACAAATTAAAATCGTGAGGATGTAAAACAGGGGGGTGTTGATAGATGCTCTGTGTTCTAGAGTGCTGAGCTGGCAGAATGTGAAAGTTAACTCCGTAGGTTACAAATTTTTGCCAAGGAATTTCAAATCCTTCCTGGGAAACTTGCCTTTAAGCTGCTGCTGAGAGCTGTGGGCATTTATTCTGAAGAGAACCCACAGTGTTTCTAATGCGTTTTGTTGCATGTGGTGTGCATCTGCCGTGGTGTGATGTAATGTAACATGGCATGTGGTGTTATAAATAGAATGATGAGATCTTGCAAAAACCTGCCTGGCAGGCAAACTCCCTGCCTTTCCTTTTGAAAGGCTTCCTGAGCTCTCCACTACGCCTCCCTCTCTTGTTAAGTACCTTCAGCCCAGCACCCTCCTGCTTGGTTCCTGGGGAGAAGTTAGGATGGAATGGGTTTTTCTCCCAGATTCCCTTTGCTTGTCAGCAACACAGCAAAGACTTCATGCGGGCAGTGTCTTGCTGCTCTCATTTGCTGTTTCTCCTTTCATCTGTGTCTATGCATTTCTAATTTGCTCGGTGCTATGGGCAAGATGCTAATTTTAGCAACCTTGTGTAATTACTCTGAAGTCACTGGGGTTAATGCATGTGTTCACTATAGCTCCAATCAGAATCTGGCCTTATGTTGTCTTTATATTTTTAGTTTTTTTTTTTTTCCTTCCTGCTGCCAATAAATTAAATCTCTGTGGCTTTAGTAGTAACACTAATACTAGAATAACATTCAGACATGATTTAAAATAGGCCAGGGAGTGAGAGTTACCAACAGGACAACATGGGAGCAATTCCCTGATCTTTCTGGCAGGGATGCTGCTCTGCAATTTTATGGTCCCCAGCTTGCTCTCTGGAGGAGTGATGTGTTACTATATTTATACCAATCTGTTAAGAATATTGCTTTACCAGCATTTATTTCTAGAATTGTTTGGGTTTCCAGGCAGGCTTCTCCTCTGACTGCCTAAGCAAGAATAGTTTGTGTTAACAGCATCTTGTATAAGCGTTGAAGGTCGTATCAGTTGCCTGATAGTAGTCATTAGTCTAAAGCCTCAGCTGTAAAACTGAACTTAACAGGACTCTCTCTTCTTATATGTTTTATGTTCCAGTGTGTGACAAAATACATAGAAAGGGATTTAAATATATTTTTCATTAGCATTTTTTAGATATTTTGCCTTCACTTTTTGTATAGACTGAAATTATATTTCCGAAACTCTGTTGATAGAAACATTAGATATTAGGATTTTTTTTTCACAGAAAGGATTGTCAAGCATGGAACAGGCAGCCCATGGAAGTGGTAGAGTCACCATTCCTGGAAGTGTTCAAAAGAAGTGTGGATTTGGCACTTGACCATGGTTTAATTGTGATCATGGTGGTGACACTGGGTGGGGAGTTGGATTTGGTTATCTTAAGGGTCTTTTCCAACTTTAATGATTTATACTCAGGCATATAAATACTTGGATTTTTTTGTGATTTCCTGTTGCAAAGCTTGTTGCTTCTGTTGAGTAAAATCCAAATATATCATGATACCACTTTCTGATGTCTTTAATGGTTTTGAGACAGCAGTTGTCAAGTCCAACATGAATGCAGCAGTTTGGTGGCATTCAGTCTCCTTTGACTGAATGCCACACATGGGAGAAGTGTGCATGCAGAAATGACTGAGATATTTCACAAAGGAGATGTTGCATCAGACTTGGTGTATTTCCTGAAGGGTGAGGAGAAGCAGTCAAATGTAGCAGATAATTAATTGGTTTTTTAATCACTTCCCATTGATTGTCTGTCCATACATAAGAAAACATAAACCAGGGAAAATGTTAGTACATGAATGCTGCATTGAGTTGAAACTCATTGTGTTTGGCTCAGTAATCTAGGCAAAAACAAAGCAGATTCAGCCTAAAGCATGATAGCTCTTGCTAAATTTCAGAACTCATGAAGTGTTTGAAATGCTATAGTGTTACAAATTAAAAGCATCTTTCTATGCATGATTGGAGGCATTATCAGGGTATAGTTTTTAGTAAAGTTCCTTCCCTTTCCCTTTCTTTTTTCTTTCCACTTAATCTGTCCAGCTTTGCTGAAACATCCTTTCTTAAACTTTCTCTTGGATGGTATCACCCTGCCTCTAGTTTTGTGCATCTTGCATCCCCAATTGCATCTGGAGTGTTATTTGCTTTCTAGTTACTTTGAGAGCTGTTCTTTGCATCCAAATTTATTCTCCTCCAGCTTCAAAGATTTATTTCTATCTGCAGTACCATGAAGAAATCAGACTAAGCAATGCAAGAAAATGTTGCTCCCCTTTTCATAACACAATATTTTTCTTCTAGATCTAAATGCGCACTGCTCACGAGAAACAAATGGATCTTGTGTTGGCTGCAATCCAAAGCATGTACAGCAAATTCTGGACTTTTGCAATTATTTAATTGATAGACAGGAATCGAGATAACTGCAGGGTCCTTTGATACTACTTAAGGAGCAGAACAAAATGCTCCAGTACAGTAGAATGGACTTGAAACACATTTGGTCTCAAATTTCCCTCATTTGAAATGAAAATACATTATAAAACACAGAAGTACTGAAAGAAAATGCAGTTGCTTATAAAACCTGTGAAATCTCTTTTAGTCACTGCGGTATCTTGTCTTTAATTGCTGATGGATAAGCATGAAGGGTGGGCTAAGTGAGCTAAGTGGATGCTGTGGGATTTTTGAATCCACAATGTTTATTTAAATTGCATTTTAAATGTGTAACTGTATTGAAGCTGGGATTCAGCAATGTGACAGAATTTGAAATCAGACATTGCTTTAATAACCTCCTGGTGTTAAGGGATACTTTCTCCAGTAATTTGAATGAGTTTTGTGAAATTACTCAAGGCTTATTTTTGTTAAATGCCTTGTAACAGGGTATACAGATCTTCTGAAATTCTTAATGGAAAGGTGAGGAAAAACAAGTCGCCCCTTAAATCCTCTTCTCTCTTTGGACTGAATCTGCTGGCAGAAGGTGTCTAAAATGTCTTAAGGTGTCTCCAGGTTCTCATATGTTCTTCACTCCACCACCACTTGCTCTTAACCGTGCAAGAAATTGGTACTGGCAGGAAAAGAAGAAGCTTTTGCAGCTGGTGCAATGCTTTTTTATCAGCCAACTATCTAGTGAAATACTGTTTAAAACAAATGGTAATGGAGCAGCTTTTGCACCTTGAAAAACAAAACAATTAAACAACAACAAAAACTAAAAACCAAACCCCACCACACAAACTTTTCTAGTGCATTCACAGATTTGTTCTTTCACACGCCTATGAGGGATTCTCTTTTTCTGAAAACCTAAGATTAGGAACTTAACAACACAAGTTTTTTTTCTGGTACAGGGCAAGCTGTTCCTTGTGCTACCTTAGCCCACACTGAACAATGTCTGGCTGCAGCATGAGCCCTCCTTTCCTGCAGTGAAGTATCCCAATAACCCTTTCCTAAGGTGCCGAAGAACTGTGGATGAATATAGGGAAGGAATTAACTTAAAACCAAATGGTGTGGCTGTGGCTTCAATGCATTTTTCCTGCAGGAAAAACAACAACATAGTCAAGAAAAGTGAACAAGGAAACTTGAGGACACTGATATGTAGCAGCTATTTTACAGCTTTGCCTCTGAGCTGCTGTGATGGTGAAAAGTCCTGATCTGCAAATAAATGCATTATGGAATGTGGGGTAGTAGACCACAAGGTGAGAAATACATTGTGCTTTGGTCAAACAGTGACAACAACAGTGGTGAGTGTTGCAGGGACTCAGTATAACCATGTTTCTGTGACACTTTATGAGATGTAAATCCTGCTTGCCTGCCTGTGTCTGTGTTTGTTTGACTCTGTAGTCTTCGGCTGTGGCTTTTTTCTTTATTACTAAAGCTTAAAAAAAGAAATCAAAATGGGGAAAAAAATCCTTATGTGAGCATGTAGTGAAAGTTAAGGACACTTAGCACACCTCACTGCATCAAAGGTGGCCAGCATCCTTAAAGTAAGTGGTGAAACAAAAGTTTTTCCCTTTCCATTATAACACAGAGCACACTGCACTTGTGCAATGAAATTTATTCCTCATGAAGGTTCCTGAGAGCTGCACTCTGGAGTTTGTGTGCAACTCTTTCACAGTTGTCTTTTGAGCTCAACAGTCTCCCAGAGCAGCTGAACTAAGTGCCCAGTAGACTCTCCTTTGCCCAAATACACCTTGAATATTGGATAAGCTGAGATATGAGCTTATGCATTTTTCTGTCTGTTAGCAGCAAGATGAACTGAAGGGGAGTCTGCCTCTGCTCCAACCTGTCCCTTACTTGCCAAGCTTTTCCCTCGTGGAAGTCAGTCTCCAAGTATCTTTGCACAACTTCTGTAACCAGAGAAGCTATGTGCAAAATAACCTTAAAGTCAGAATTATCTCAAGATTATTGTGTGCAATTGAATAAAACATAAATTGCTTTCTATTTTTAATACTCAATTGAATTTCTAAAGGTTGTTGCTAAATGAGAAGTTGGTTTATTATCCTACAGATTCCTGATGGAAATAATTAGCTTCTCTCACGACCAGGACTCAATGCAATAAGCTATTCTTGAGAGCTATCCTGCCAAAGATACATGTTTAAAAGCATTTTCTCTGTGAGTAATTGTTTTCCTTGTTATCTGGAGAGAGCAACAGATTTACATACCAGAAACAATTGCTGTCTGCTAAAATTGCCACTTTCACAAAAGCCAATTACTTTTTTCCCCTGTTTTCTTCCTAAGAGTTCAATTTTGATATGGAAACTATCCTGCATTACAGTGATATGGGGTCAAACTTATCAGAATGTGTTTTCTGGTCATTCATCATTCTGCTGTGTGGGTCTTGACTTCCTGCAGTCCTTCTCAGTCAGGACATGAGCTGCCTACTTATTTTCGTAGGCTTTGGGTTGGTTTTATTTTGGTTTTGTTCAACTTTGGGGTTTTAGGTTTGTTTGTTAAAGTCCTAACATCAAATTTGGATGAAAGATCTTTAATCTTCCGTGCTTTTCATTTTTGAATAAGTTCTCTTGTGTCTGGAAATTCCCCTTAGGGCTGGTTGTTCTGGGATGTTGTGGTGCTGGAGGAAGGAGGGTGATCCTCTGAATGATAATTCCTGCTTCTGTTTTTTAGAATGGACCAATTCTTGTGCTCATGAGTAGTGTTGGGACTTTGGCCCCCTGTGGTCTCCTCAACTCCTTTGCTCCTTTTAGGTATGGAGGAATGAACACAGATCTCTGCTTCTGAGTAAATATTATACATGTCTTCATCAAAAAGAGATCATACTAACATTGGGCTAAATGCAAAGTTTCTTTTATACGTCTGAACCCCTAAGATGTATAGGGCCTTTGTTTTGTTGCACAGATGTTGGCTTTGAATGGAGTGGTTAATTCCAAGCCCTACCATTGCTTGGAATTACAAATCCAAGGACAGTAGAAGCTCAAAGAGTTTCTTAACAAAAAATCAGAATATCTGGCATTGGAAGGGACCCACAGGAATCATGGAAGTGCAACCCCCTGGCCCTTCAAAAGACCCACAAGGAGTCACACCATGTGCCTGAGAGCATCGTTCAAACTCTTGAACTCTGTCAGGCTGGTGCTGTGACCGCTGCCCTGGGGAGTCTGCTCCAGTGCTCAGCCACCCTCCGGGTGAAGAACCTTTCTCTGATATCCAACCTGAACCTTCCCTGGCACAAGTTCAGGCTATTCCCTCAGTCCGGGCACCACAGGGAGCAGATCAGTGTCTGTCCCTCCTCTGCCCCTCACAGGAAGCTCCAACTGCAGTGGGGTCTCCCCTCAGTGTCCCCCAGGCTGAACAGACCAAGTGCCCTCAGCCACTCCTCACACGGCTTCCCCTCAAGGCCCTTCAAGGTCCTCCTGGCCCTCCTTTGGACACTCTGACAGCTTTGTGTCTGTTTTATATTGTGGCACCCAGAACTGTCCCCAGGGCTCGAGGTGAGGCTGCCCCAGGTCAGAGCAGAGCAGGACAATCCCCTCCCTGGCCTGGCTGGGGATGCTGGGCCTGAAGCATCCCAGGACACAGTTCTTCATCTATTGTGCATGAGTATGACTCCAAACACAAACAAGTTTCCAGGCTTCAATCACAAGAGACCAAGGAGTTGTTAAAAACAGTAGAAAAGAAGTACACCGTTTCATTTATGTTCTTAAACTCTAGACGAACCCATCTTGACAATCTCAGCAGTTGAAAAATGAAAAATTAACTTCAAGGATGGAGGTAGGTGGGTGAAACAAGAGATAAAGTTGTAAAAATAGCTTTATTAAGAACAAGCTAGTCTATTAAGGAAGCCTTCTGCTTCTGTACTTCTAGCTATGTGCTGTTGACAGATGCAATCCTTAAAAAATAAAGAAGACACATAAGCCCATAAATGTAAGTGCCAAATAATGATTTGCAGTTTCTGTGGTCATCTTTTCTGTTCTCAGTAAATATTTTTCTCTTGAAATGTTTGTCATGGCACTTAATAATTTAAAGTTATTATATAGCTAAGGGCTTCTCTCAAGGCTGATGCTACATTAGGCAATGCAGAAATACAGAAGAGACAATGATCTCTACTGGGTTTACTCTCTGAAAAGCTGACACAGACTAATAAAAACAGGCACCAAATGGAAAAATGGTACAAATAGTTTTCTGTTTGAAGCATAGCTTGTGCCAGGAAAAGAATAAAGTCTTCTCAAGTATTTATTTCCTTGTTCAGTAATCACTAAGGGAATAACCTTCATACGTGCAACAGCCAGGGGTTTTCTTCTAGCTATAACTCAAGTGAAAATGGCAGGGATCTTTTCCATGACTAAACCACTTCATTTAAGTGTGGTCAAATGCTGTCTTGCATTTCAACTTAGAAATAGTAGTTAGAGACTGACTAAAAGAATAGTTAGAGACTATTCTTTTGAAAAGAATATCCTAGAATATCTGTGCTCAACAAGTGGTGTTCAGAGGTCCTGAGTTTGCTCTGCTATTTGAAGGGGGATACAGCACTGACTGCAGCAGAAAGGGGAATGACCCAAAAGGCTGGATACATTGGGACAAATTATTACAAAACCAATTATTGACTTAATTTACCACAACAGGCCAGCAGCACATGTGGACATTAATGGAATTAATCTGGCAAGTCAGATTCCAGTTAGTCTATTATTTTTTTTTTCTACTTCAATATACATGCTGCATCTGCAAAGACAATGATGAGTCTAACTGAATTTCAGTGGCTGAAGAGAAGTATTTGCAGTCTCAATGCAAAGATGAAGTTTACAGATGTATAAAAGAACCTTCTGAAGGAGCATGTACTAGAAAAGGTCTGTTAACACTAATGCAGCTTGTTTTGAATGCAGCTGGGGAAGAATTCCAGCTTCAGCTGTACAAAGTAGGCAGATTCTTAATATGGGGTGGGTGGAAATTGAGTTCACTTTGGAATAAATGCAACTACAGTCAGTATAGCAGAAAGTTTGATGGATCTGTTCTGATGGGATGTGTGTTAATAATAACTGAGCTATATTGGTAAGCTTTATGCTTCTTGTTCAGGTGTGGGCAGAATATTTTTGATGCCCATTAGAGCCCACTGAGTTAACTTGTGACATGGAGTCCAGTGAAGCATGTGGCATTTGAAGTCTAGGAAATTCTGCGAAAATTTCATCAAAGAAAGGTTCTTCTAGTGTTCAGTGAAATTATTAAATTATATTCTGGCCAGGCTCTGAGGCATGATGCAATATAATTGGGAAAAAAATTGCTGGTGTGTCCACAGAATCTCCCACTGCCCAAACCCTCAAATCCTATGCCTGTGCATTCCTGACAGCAAAATACTTTCTTGGATCCATCATGTGTTCTTGTAGAAACTTTCCACGTAAAACCAAGCAGGCAGTATCCAGCTGACCCAAGTAAGGAAGGAGAGATGCTGCCTGTTTTTAGCTGGGAAACTCTCACCTGCAAAGTAGAAACATAGACTTACAAATTGGGCTTGAGAGCTTTTTTGGCTTCTCCCTCTACTAAGTTCTAAGGTGTGTATGGGCCCTGTTCTTCCTCATCTGTTGTGGTCTGTAATAAGATCTACACCTTCATTTTGAAGAGGTACCAGCTAAATAGGTAGGCAAATTCATAGAAAAATCTTTATTTAGTGACTTAACCTTGAATTGCTTAACCTTGATTAATCATAACTTATGATCATACCTTCTTGTGGTCAGATTAATAAAGGGCTACATTGACTAGTTTGGGGTAAATCAGTGGATGTAGATTGTCCAGGATGCTTTACCTGTGTGTGGTAGGTAACTTCCCTATTACATAGAGTATTCATGTCTATGGTGAACAAGCAAGACCCTGACAGATACTAAATCCTCATTGAATTGTTATGTGTTATTTTATCTTTCTGTATGCTAATCAGTGCACGAAGCTTGGCCTGGGATCTGGGATCTGACAAGAACAAGGTGACTCTATTCTTGTAACAGTTTTCTCATCTCCAGCAGATCTCTGCTTCTAACTTTTATCTTCATATCCCTCTGAGATTTGTTTGGCAATCAAGTCTCACATCCAAATCTTTTCACAATTCTTTCTATTTGTTGATGTTCTCTGAGGGCTTTTGTAGAGGAAATGTGGAAATATTTTAGATTAATTTCTAGATAATATTCTAGATATTTGTTTTATACTCCACTTTACATAAGGATCTATGGTTACTTGGAGGCCTGTTGTTAGTAAGCATGTTGTTATAGCTTGTCTTACATGCCTGAATTTTTCATGAAGTGCAAATTTAACATTCAAGTCCTTTTTGTAAGGAGAGACCCAGTGAGTCAAATAAATCGAGTCACCTGTTGAATACCAGCTCTTGATATGACTACCTTGCTGGTGCTGAGCTTGTCACAGCACAAATACACATGGGTAGATTGATATGGTGTGTCTGAAATTGCTTTTCTTCTAAAGAATATTGCTCTGGGGCTTTAATGCATGTCTAACCTCATCAGGTCCAGGGGATATGCAAGTATCTCAGCTATTATGCCACTTATGACACTATAGGTTGATTTCTAGTAGAAGTGGAGTATCAAGTTTGAATATATCCAGAGTGGGGGAGGGTTGTAACTTAAATCTGTGTTTCAGTGCCCTTCCAATAATAAAATTCTTAGGGAAAAAAAGCCATAAATTTTTCCCTACCTGGAAATGTTGTAGATTAATAGTTTTTTTTTCCCCAAGCATTTTAGTGACTACCAATACATGAATCCTGAGAGGTTTAGAGATTGGATAATTATTCATGTTTAATCCTATCAAGTAATGCATGGGACTTAAAAACCTTTAAATTTAAAATCTTATACTATCCTTGTCCAGGAAGGAACTGTTTTCATTACTGTTGTATTTTATAAATTGTAAAGGGAAAGCACAGATATTCTAAGTCATGCTCAGGGTCATAGATGAAGCAACCCCAAGAACTTGAAGTTCTAATTTTTCATTTCTGTGTTCACAGTATGAAGAGATCAACATCAAATAAGCTTTGCATTTGGTTATTTTTTCTTTCAGAACCTTATCGAAGCCCCTCTTTCTTATCTCCTGGTATTTTTTTTTCTCATAGATAAGGGGAATTTGTTCTCAGTCTATCTTTCTTTCCTGCTAATAGGATATAGATAAGATATTGTCTCTGATATGGCCCCTGCTTTCATGTCCCACACTTTCTCCCATACTGACAAGTCAGAACACACATCAGTTAAACAGGACTTCCAGCTCTTGCCTGTTTACCTCTTTGATCAGATTTTGATGGAGAGGTCATTAGAAAATGGGTTCACAGTCTTCACAAGTATCTGCACTCTTCCTGACCTATGAATCTAAGACATCTCTGAAATACTTATCTGGCTTCAGTGAGAAATCTTGCATAGAGATCGTTCTTTTAGTTTAGCCTGATTGAAACTCTAAGAAAATATGTGTGATAAGCTATGTAACATTCTCCTGCAATAAGAACAGTTATGTGTGAAGGAGAGACTATTAAAAAGAAAACAATTTGGTGACAAATTCACACATTTTGAGATGCATTGAATGTGCTGTATATACAGTATGCTCAAATAAGTTTGCTCCTTTAGACTAGGATAAGTAAGTTTGACAGGCAGAATGCTTGGCGCTTACACTGACACTTATCTGAATCACTAAAGGTGTTTTTCTAAGGTGAGAATGTCAGCTGATGAAATTGAAATAGGCCAGTTTTCCAAATGTGATGCCTACTCTGAATTTTCCCAGGAAAAATTAAACATAATAAACAAGAGTTTAATTTACATATATGGTGTGGTAGCAGACTCAACACTTATATAAGAGTGGTGATAGAGATCACTCTCTCTTTGGCTTCAGGGAACTTGAAAAATGCTGAAGTTGGAACAGGAATTTCATACTTTCCTTAAGATTTGGTACTTTCCATAGATTCCATCATGACCATTTGCCAAACCTGAGTGCTGCAGTGCTCCCTGCCAGGCAGCACAGTGGTGTGACTGTTCATCAATCAGTTGAAACCTGGTGATGGTCAGGCATGGAGTAGTGAATCATGGTGAAAGCCAGACATATACACAAATGGGAAAAAATAGTAACTGGAAAGTTTTAAAATAATCATTTGATTGATTACAGTTTTAAGTTGAAAAACTGTAAATGCTTTTGAAGGGAATTAAAGAAATTGGGAAGGGGAAACATATCAAATTGCCAGTATGAAGAATGATGATGTTGATACTTTGCTGAGCTTCCAAGCATACCCTGAGGGAGCTAGATGTTTACAGGATCCTGAGCAAGCTCTTTCATCTAGGTAATTATGTACAAACACCCCCCCCAAAGAAAAAAAAATCAACACAAGTATCTTCCCTGAGTCAAAACTCCCCAGCACTTGCTGAACAGCACAGATGGAAAAGTTTCCAAGGGGACTTGAATTGGGACGCCTAAAGGGTAGAGGACAGAAGTGGGAAAGTCTTGAGTGCTTTAAAACTTCAATGCCGTATTTTTCTTTTGATTAAAGGTGAGTAAATATTCCTACCTCAGTTATCTTAAAAATTTCTGCCAATTTTACCCCATTTCTTTTGTCCGCTTTGGTGAATTTTTCACAATATTCAGATGTGTGTATTACAAGCTGTTACTTAGCTGCTCACTCAGAGCAGCTTTCTGCAGAGTCCATGGAAACAGACCCAACAGACCCTTACCTGTTCTGCCTGCCCTCAGGTGGGATGTGCTGTGTTCTAGCACTTCCTGTGTCCCATCCCTGGCTGTTGAGGGAGTCCAGGTCTGTCATCCCTGTCCCACTCAGAGTTTCAGCCTTTATTTGGATAGTCTTTTATTTGGATTCAGCTTAGTGATTTGGCCCAATTAAAGTAATCATTTTAAGCAGGTGTTTATCTATGTTAAAACAATGTAATAGGCTAAAGCTGTGCCACATTTCCTTTAATTCCTCTTCATCTCCATGTCCAGTCTAGGTATAGATTCCTATTTTTGCTATCCAGATATCACAAAGGCCTTGTGGGGTGTTAATAAATAGCTCTCATAGCCAGGCACAAACTTGTTTTTTCTGCTCAGCTTTAAAGTCACAGTTGGAGGCATGACCAAGAGTGGTGTGTCATATTGCCAATTTTTTAGATCAAATACCTTCACTTTTTAGGCAAAAGGCTGCATGTTGGATGCCTACAGGATCTTTGCCAATGTTAGAAGTGACCCTGAGCAGCTGGTGAAAGAGATTTGGGCAGAAGCCTTGCTCAACCTTTGCAGCTCTGGGCTGGAGATGCTCAGTCCAGATGGAATCTGCAAACCATTCAGCTGCCAAACTCAAATAAGCCTTTAGTGGTCATGTGTAAAACAGGATTTTTCTCTGTTCTGAGATTGTGTAAACTTTGGCATATTTTCCTGGAAACAAGAAAATTCAATACCCTTCCAAAACCAAACCAAGCTCCTTCTTAAAAGTGGGCAGATTTATTTTTTAAATTTTTTAGAGATAGTTAGAGATAGAAAGAGTTTCAGGTTTTGGTTGGTTGAATTTTTTTTTTTTTTAATTTATTTTCTTTTTTCCTTTTTGTGTGTTTGTGGGTTTTTTGTTTGTTAGTCTTTATTTTGTTGATTTTTGGTGGTTTTTGTTTGTTTTGTAGGATTTCTTTTATGGACAATAAAAACGTCGTACAAATTTGTTGGGAATTTTCCAAAATTCACCCTGAGGCAGATGTCCAGCAGGAAATTTCCATGGCCCAAATAAACTCTCAAAGCAGGTTGCAAAAAAGGACATTTGGGATATAGGCAGCACAAGCAGCACTGTTTATATGATGGTGATATTGACTCTGGAGTTGCATGGATCTTCTACTGCTAAGTTTTCCTAGAGAACCATGAGAGCCATGAGAGCTTGAGTTTCATTCTGCAGGATGCAGGTTCACCCCCAGGAAATAGGGCTTTGAGGACTTTCTGCTATAGACACAGCCATCACTGTGTGCTCATATGCATAAATACAAGTATGCATAAATACAAGTATGCATAAATACTTGTATTTATGTTGCTGACATATAATACTTGTATTTCTCCTGCTGGCATCTCCCAAACCAGTCCTGATCTTTTAAAAATGTACAAGTTGTAAATGCAGACATGCAGGAACACCCCTAAAAGAACGATCTTTAGCAGATCTTGAGGCAGCTGGTGTTTATAAATGTTTTATGTGTCTCAGTGCACTGACACAGACCAGACCTCTGTGTGCCACCTGGAGCAGAATGGGAGAGCTGCTGTGTGATGCAGTTTTGTTGCCATCCTGGGTGAGACCGATGGGCATCCCCGTGCCATGCTGACAGTCTGGATTGCACCCCTGGGTGTAAGGAGCAGCAAGGAGCTGCCCTGGGCTTGCAGTGGGAGCTGGGCAGGCAGAGGATAAACCTGAGTGTGCTGCTGAGCTGCCTTCTCTTTGTGCATGTGTGGGAACGTGGCTTGTGGATCCAGGGTTACCCTGCAGACAGCTGGGCCAGCGTGTGAGGATCTGAGTGCCAGTGCTCCTAGCAGGGCTCTGGAAATAGGAGGAAACCCTTTTGTTAGGCTGGAGCAGGAGTCTTCCCATTGGGATATTGCTTTGAGGACAAGATAAGCACTTGGTCTGATCAGGCAGTGCAGAATTCCATGTAGTCAAACCCTGAGGTTTCTTAGGGTCTGTTTAAGAGCATGTGCTTACAAATAAGGAATAGGGAGACATTGTCTCTAGGGCCTGTCTCTTACCCCTTCTCTTCCATAAAACACGATTCTTGAAGCAAAATATATGCATTATAAATGTCTTCTGGCTGTGTTGCTATGCTGTTTTTATCTTTTTCTTCTTTGTGTACAGTTGTACCAGTTTCCTGCACTCAGGGGACAATGATCTGCTTGAAAATTATTTGACTGCTCAGGAGAGACAGACTGTCTGGTGGGGAAATGATGACAGTGTCTAGAAGGAAGGGTGTGTTTTTCTATCTATACAATTACCAAATCTATTTTTGAGGAGAAATACGAAGTAAAAGCTTAAGCCAAGATCTGCCTTCACAATCACTGAGTGCAAATCCAAGCACTCTGTTCACTCTTGGGCATGGGCTGGCCCTGCTGGCAGGCAGCTGCTGTGAGCTGACTTAGAAACCCTGGTGGTGCTGGCAGTGTCCAGGAGCCCTGCTCCTGCAGCACCCAAGCTGTGCTGATCACAGATCTGGGGTGCCCAATCTCAAATAATGTATCGAGGGTCTCCCTTGGCACTCAGCATAGAGACTTGGTGTGGCCAGTGCCTACTGATTTCAAGAGAAGTGCTCCAAAATCATTGATTCTTCACCCACTCAGTGATTCATCTTAAATTTTGTCAGAATTATTTTACTGGTTTGGGTTTTTTTGTTTGGTTTTTTTTTTTTTTTTTTTCTTTAGAAAATCAGTCTTTATCTACCATCTATTTGATTGCTACCAGGGTGGCATTGGCACCTGAATGTAAACAATCTCACATGTCCCAGAGGCAGTTTTGTGGTATATGTCACCCCATTAAATAGTCTACAACAAGACTAGAAATTTTAAAAAGGCAATTGTAACTCGAAGCAAATATCAGCCTAATTATTTGTGATAACTTCTGTCATGTATTTAAGGCAAGCCCCTGGAATAAGACAACTTTTTTTCTTTCCCCTCATACTGTTCTTTTGATATTCTTGACCCCTGTGGTCAGAATCAATGCATTGAAATCCCACAAAAAACATGGAAAGAAACATGAACTTAGCATTTCATTCTATCACTGAGGTTCTCCTGTAGATTTACTTCTGAAGACGTTTTCCTGTAGGCTGAAAACACCTAAAAATAGTTCAGGTTTTGTAGTAAATCTCCCCTCTCTGGGTTTATACCCACTGCCTCACTGGAGCTTCAGTCTGAAATGGCAGGGTTTTGAAAGCTTTTTATGATGTAAAGGAGGCTGTGCAGTTTTATTGCTACTACCCAGCGAAGCGTGGTTCCATCAGAGCCTTTTATCAGGAGTTTACAAGTGCAGCGTTACAAATGAGTTTGCTGGCAGGGAACTGACCCCTCACTGTGGAAGGCAGAGACTGGTTGTATAATTCAAAACATCAATGTCTGGCCTTCTGGGATTTCCACCTGAAAAAAGACTTTGTATGAAAGGGCTGGAGGCAAATAAGGGTGGTACATGCAGAGCAGCGAGCAAAGCTCAGTCAGCACTTGCTTCATCAGAGCCACCAGACCTCCACACCATGCTGGGAGGTTTTGCCTTAATTTGCTGTGATTTCCAGCCATCACAGAGCTCTTGCCATGCAGGGGTGGGAAATGGCACAGCCTCAGCTGCACCAGGGTCTGCCTGTGCTGATAAGCCTTGCTCAAACCAGGGCTGGGTAGCTCCGAGGGGCACCGTGAGGCTGTGGTGATCAGATCAGTTCTCTGCTGGCTCACAAGCTCTGCTGCAGCTCCCCTGGCACTGCTGCCACCCTGCCTGCCTTCAGCAGAGCCCCTTCCTTAGACCCCTCTTGTGTGAGGGTGATGGTGACAAGTCCTGCACAGGAGTAATTGATGTTTCAATTCACTGGGAGTTGTGTGAAAGTGTGTGTGTTTGTGTGTATGAGGTGGATGGAGCATTTGAATTTGAATGGGAAAATTGGAAAAGGGGTTTTAGTGTGTTCAAATTGGAAGGACATGCTGAAAAGAGCAGTAGCTGTAGCAAGGAAGTTTGAAAATGTCAAACTGTGCTAAGTTTTGAAATTTCTGTAATTTATTTTTATGGAGTTTAGGGAGACAACTTGAATGTAAAGGTTTTATGGATGTTACTAAATTTGTGCTTTTGGTGGGGAAAATATGGACGTGAAAAATATTATCCAGTTCTGTTTGGAAATGTAAAAAGAAAGAAAAATATAGGCATGACAAAGGACTGTCATTACAAACAAATGTCTTTCTGGTACATGATACAGATATAAGAAGAGGAAAAATTAAGACCAGGCAGCTTGAGTAAAAACCAGGAGTGTCAGGTATGGGCTGACTGCTAATACTGAAAAATGCAGGCCAAGGGAAACAGTTATTCTGTTTTTCTTTTCACCCACTTTGTACTGTTGTAAAGCATTACAATTAACTGAAAATTGAGAATCAGACCCTCAAGGGTAGAAGAGCCAACATATTTGTTTGTAGGGCAAATATGAGTAATGTGCAAGGATTTGGAGGATAAATGGTTTATCCTAGAGAAAGTCTAATGGCCTCACAAAGCAGCCTTCTTTGTTTCAAGGTTTTTTCAAAAGAATTAAAACTGTATGAAAACCTTGGCCAGGAATTAGCTAGGGGCTGCCATGTGGCTCCCTGTGTGCTTGGAAGCAGCACACAGTGCTGTGCAAGAGGGTTTGCAGTGCCCTCACAGTTGTGGCTTTTGGGCTCCAGTGCAGCAGACACTGAGAGCATCAGAGTTCAAGCTGCCACTGCTTTCTCATGAATAAAGACATGTGGGTCTGGAGAAAATACAATAGCATCAACTGATAATAATTTCTTTCCAGCATGAAATTGGAACACTCTAACATCTTGTTCGTTCTAACACCCAATTTTCTTTCGTAAGCAGCTTACCATTGTGTATAGTTTTTTTTCTTAAAATCTACCCTGAGCCAGTGTCTTTCTTAGGCTTTTAAAGACAGTATAGGTATCCTAGAGAAGCAGAAACAAAATCGTTTGAAAGGGCCACATGGATGTTAAAGAATATTTTAATTCATTTCAATTAAAAATTTTAATTTATTTTTAAAGTCTTCTAATGAATATTTTTAAAACTTTCAGAGATGTCTGGGCCCATTGTATTTGTGTGTGTCTACATTTCTATGAGTTGATCAGTATGTGTAAAGCTAACCTGAGTGTGGCATACCACTGACTGAATAGAAATTTCTGTATAATTCTGCCTGTGCATGAGGTGGGGATTTCTCATTTCATACATCACTAGAAACTTGCTGCTGCAAATCTGTGAAAACAGATAATCATATCCTACCTTTAATGCTCATTAACACCTAGAATTTACAGAGTTCCTTCCCAAATCAGACTGTATACGGAACAAAATGTTTCTAGCCTTTGCATTTCTGATGGGAACAGTTTTGGATATAACCAAGGTTTTTGGTGAAACCATCTTTCTTCACATTGTTGTTTGAAAGTCATTGTGGTAGTTCTACCTTCAATAAGGACCCTGGGTTGGGATTTGAACAAGGAATTTGGTTTTTTGCAATTTGCATAAAGTAGATCCTCATGAGCATCCCCCTGAGATTCACAGAATCTAATCTTGCAGAAGGCAAAAGCAGCTTTCATTCACCATGCATTTTAGACCACAGCACCTGTGGCCAGCACTGGTTGTCACTCCTTCCCCAGCTCCTGGAGCCTTGAGTTGCTTTACACCATTACATTTGCACTGATGTGCACGTGTCTGCCCCAGCCCTGGCACGTGTGACTGGCAGGGGGCATTTGGCAGAGATTCTGTTCCTTGTAGTAACTCTCTACTACATGCCTTTTGCTGTTGCAGTAAACTGTCCCTGGGCAGGGATTTTATTTCTTTCCTGACAAAGGTCCCCAAGATATTTCACTGTTTGCCACTATGTGGGTCAGAAGCAATCTGGTTTCCTAGATGATCTCAGTTTAGAATGAAGTTTTATTTCTGCACAGTGAAAATGTTTGGTTTTGGTTTGTTTTTTTTTCAGTATTTTTGAGTTAAATGATCAGTCCTAATACTCCATTCTTTCAGCTGAGTTTTTCTCTTGTCAGACTGTTCTCTGTCATTAATTGCAACCAAGGCCTTCATTAATTTTTTCCTAGGTTTCTCTGACTTGAGTGTCAACTGGTCCTGTGACAATCCAGTTTCATAATTCTCCTGGGGCAGTAACATTTTCCAAAACATGATATTATAGCCAGGCATTTTTTGGAAGCATCCTTTAACTATTTCTCCCTCCCCTGGCAATGGCTTCTGCTCTATGTTCGAGTTCTGAATGAATTTGCCATGCTGGTTTGACTCATTTGAGCTGTCCTCTGAAACATCAGCTTGTTTCCCTCCTGCATTGGTCACTTCATCTCACACTTACCAAGACTTCAGTTCAGATATTTGTGGTTTATGATAAACAGGGATGAGGGGAGGAGTGAGAAGTGGCTGATTCATGCTGTATGATGTGCAGCTGGCCCCTTGTGGGACTAGTTTGTCAGGAATGCTGGCTGCTGCCTGCCTGCTGTGCAGGGAGAGCCTTCACCTGCAGGTGTGGAGAAGCCCAATGGGATCCATTCCATGGGGCAGCCTTGCAAGGCTCAGGCAGGAGCAGGGGAGGGCGTGCAGCACCTTCCAGTGGGAACCAGTAAATACAATTATGCCCTAAGGACTGCACTGCTTTGCTTTTGTGTTTGTTCCTGGGATTTTTGGATTGCTTTGGAGAACTAATATAACTTCTGTTTACCCAGCCGTACATAATTCTGTGCTATGCTTTTTCCTTACTCTATCTTTATGTGGGAGTACATTGATATTTTTGTCCCAGCTGTACAATCATGAGATTAAATGATAGCTTAATCTTGGAGCTTTCTGCATTTTGAAGGGTCATATTAAAATCCTTAAGAAACAAGAATTAGTACTATATTTAATTTCCAGTCAAAATGGATCTCAACTAATGAAAAGGGATGTTTTAGAACTTTTTTTCTTTTTTGCAAAACTGTGAAAGCACTTCAGCTATTTTTAAAGTGCATTTGAAATTTAAAGTCCAAATTTTTCTCTTACCTCATGAAAGTGCATGCTAGGAATCCTTAATCCAGTATTTTAAAAAGACTTATTTTCTTAATTTAAAAGGGAGAACGCCACACCAGGGAGATGTGCAAACAGGAGTCTGGAGAATTACACATTTTTCTAGTGCTTGCATTGATTATGTCATTTCAGATGAGTTATCTTGTGCTTCAGTTCTCCCCATCTATGATCAGAGTTAATATTTACTTTATTAAGAAACCTTGATTTAACTTCAGAATCTCATATCCCTATTATGTTATTGCTTATTATAAATCAAGTTAATGCACTTAAAAGGACTCATATGCATGCAAGAGATTACAAAAGTGCTGCTCACATGGTCCAAATGAAACACATTAGCAATAAATATACTTTTCCCAGTAGTGAGGCAGAATGTGGAGGCATTTGCAGGATCAGGATTTTACAATAGAAAAGCACACAGCTTTATATTCTGCCAGGAAAGTTTTCACTGTGCTGTACCTGACATGGCTCAGAAGGACACCATATACTTTGAAAATCTGTTAAAAAATGCTAAAGAGAATGGCAAGAGAATGCATTATTATTATTATTATTATTATTATTATTATTATTATTATTATTATTATTATTATTATTATTATTATTATTTGGAAAAGGGCCACCAGCTCACATGATGCCTTGCAATTAGCAAAAAAAGCCAAACTCCTGCCCTTGGGAGAATATGAGATGGGACATCAGTTCACAGTGAGGAGAGGTGGCTTCTCTTTGGAAGGTGGGCAGAGGGCTGCCTCACAACAGGAATGAGCTTTAAAGATTTCAGCAGGCTTTATATATGAGGGATAAAAAATGGAATGCGTTTTGATGATGAGATACAATGAGATATTTAAGTTCCTTCTAGGTTTGACCACCTTCTAATGCAGGGTTTTGAGGTAGGTGGCTGAGTACAGCAGAATCTCCATCTCTGGAGAACTTCAGGTACAAGGTAAACACACTTCTGTTTGTTTTAATATAATTGACAGTTTATATTCCACCCTTGTGTGTGCTTAGCTATGTCTGGAGGTCTTTGCCTGCCACTTTTCTATGATTTTATGAGATGTGAATGCCCACTTCATGCATTCTTCTTTGGGCCGTAATTGCCTCTGATTTGGTGAAGACTTTGTGCTCTCACACTGCCAGAAACAACTTTCAGATTTGTATACTTGCTAAAATTTCAGTTTACTTAGTGGAGTATTAAATACAGTATCTGAACACCAAAAAAACTTCATTTCAGTCAAATGAAAGATATATTGCTTTAAATATGGAACATAGGGCTGGTTTAGTGAAGTTTCATGGTTTTATACAGCAAAAAAAGAAAAAAAATCTTTGTGTGTGGTGCTATTCGCCATGTGAGTGATAAATGCAAGGAGAACACAAACTCCACCCTGGCACAAGCTACTCTTTACTGTCAAACCTTGTTCTATTACAAAGGAGAATTTTCTGTGCAGCAACAGACACAGAAGAATTTCCTTTACACCTGTTGGCAAGTAAAAACATTGCTTGCATCAGCTGCATTCCTGCCTCCCCAGAGATTCAACCATTCACCATTTCACTCCAGCTCCCATCTCTACTGACCTTCATTAGAGAAAACTTGAAGTTCTTAAGTAAATTACAACACAGCAAAGCAACAAGAAAATAAATCCTTCCATTTGACTCTGCCTTGGGTATAACTTTCCATCCTGTTTCTGTACATAGAGCACCACATTGCAATCATTACTCTGAATCTGCCTATCTCCAAGCACCAATTATGTGAGTTGTTCAACACATCTTTATTCTCTGGTTTTTTTTGTGGTCCCACTGCAGCAAGGAACAGAACTGGGATAATTTAACCCTCTGTTTATTAACTCACGAGTCTATTGGAGGGCTCAGTTCAGGCTGATGTGCTGACTTGTGCTGCATGGTGTTAATTGATGGTTTAATCTTTCATTCCTTTGCCTTAGCTTTTGTCTTCTTAGGATGTTGGAAACATATTTTTTAAAATGAATTTTCCTAATAATAATGTCACTTTGGGTCTTATGACTTATTTCAGGGCTCATTTGGAATTATATTTAGATCAGAACTCCTGCAGAATACTGAGAGGTCATTTTGGAAGAAGCTGCCATAAACAATTGTGATGAGAAAACTGACATTAATGTGAATTTGCTAAATAAAGTGACTGGAGACATCATCTAATATTTCCATGAAGCTGTGATGATTTTTTTTTGTCACAGCTATGCTGTTTGCTATTTAAAAGTATTATCTTGTATATTATTACCCAATTTCTTCCATTTGACTACAGATTCTTCCTATTCATATTCTGCTTTATGGTAGGGAAAGACTAGAACTTCTCTTCCTTATAAATGAGGGTAAAATAGTGTTTTTATAGATTTGAATAAATCTAATCAATAATTAGATTTTAGTTCTATGAAATTTACCTCTTGATGCTTTTGTGGGGTGTTCTTTGCTTTCTAAGGAAGTTTTCTCAGAGTACATGTCTGTATCTAAGTTTCCATATATTCTAAAATATTCCTGGGTATTCTGGAATGAGACAAATGTGTAGAAAAGCAAATATTCTTAGTTCATTGTTTTCAGTAAAGAACAGAAACAATGTTCAAGTGCTGTTCACAATGATTGCTAGTGTCTTCCTTTAGAAGTTTGTCTGTACCGTGTGATGAACTGCAGAAGTTGTTGCAGTACAAATGTATGGAAAGTATATATATATAAATGTATAGAATGATGGCTGTCCTGGAGCAGCTCCCCTGTAAAGGCTCTTCCTGCCTCTGGGTGGCAGAGATTCTGCAATAGCTACTGTTTGTCCCCCTTTATTGCCCCTTAATCTGGATTAATTATCTCTTATACACTAGTTAAAAATGCAGTTTGTGTATTCAGGCTGAATTTTCTTGGTTTCATTGACTTCAGTGCCAGCTTATGACAACGGAGAAACTTTGAAATATTTCTTCATAGTCTTTAATATAAGCCAAAATCCTCCGTTGGACAGCTGAGGTCTTCACATGTCTGACTTCTGCCATGTAACTCAGAAACCACATTTCACAGGCGCTGCTGTATTCCTTGTGGGCTGAAGGAGAACCCCCAAAGAGGAGTTCTGGTCATGGCTTTCATTATGACCTAGAAAGCTAAATATTAATACTGGGTTTTGGACTTTCTCCCAAAACTCCTATGATGACAAACTACTTTGGTGATTCTATAATACAACAGCCCTGAACTAATTAAAGAGGAAAAAGGAATAATTCTGTACCTTTGCATTCTCTATCCAGCTGGCAGCTATTTGCTACAGAGAACTCTTGGACTCATTTCTTGGGCCTTTATGCATTGTGAGCATCTCACAATAGAACATAAAATGTCCAAAGGTGTTTGGTCATGGGAAGCCATTTTGCATTCAATTCTGACACAAAATAGACACAAAGATACATAAACACAGGTCTGCAAAGACTCATATATCTTCACTTTTTGTTATGACCTCGTTCTGATCCAACATCTTCCCCCCCTCTGTGCTCCCTCCTTCCCCCGAAATTCAAGCTCAAAAATGTTTCATAGAATGACAGAATGATTTAGGTTGGAAGGGACTGTAAAAAGAATTTCATTCAGATTCTCCTGCCAAGGGCAGGGACACATTCCACTAGACCAGGTTGCTCAGAGCCTCATGCAGCCTGGCCTTGAGAAATTGCAGGGATGGAGCATCCACAGCTTCTCTGGGCAACCTGTTCCAGACAGGTTGTTCAGCACCCTCACTCTAAATAATTTCTTCCTAATATCCAGTCTAAATCTAAACCTAGCCTCTTTCATCATAAAGCTATTCCCCATTGTCCTACCACTGCTTGCCCTTGCAAGGGCAAGGATTTGGCTTTCCCATTACAAGAGTAGGGGAAAACAATTTCATTGTATCAAACTGTAAATGTCCCAAATCCTGAATTAAGGACAAAATAGTATGCTGTATATTAGAGAAACATAGCTTCAAATACTGGCTGGTTAATGCATGAAGGTGTATGGGGCTTAAGTCAGAGTCACCATTATTGACAAGAACACCAAAGACAGCCTGATTTCAAAACTGACATCTTGATTTAAAGTCAACTTAAGCATGCTTAAAGCCCTTTCTTGATAGTGCTGCCAGGAGGGAGGCAAATCCTGGAGCTATTCTAAATGTCACCCTTGTATACTTGGGTTGTTTCAGCTGACAAAAACTTGATGGCCACTTGGAAAATTGACATGATAGAAAACACAGAAAAGGATACAACTGCAGCTCAATTAAAGCCACCAAATCTTTCCTGACATGATTGCTGTCTTTCTTTGTACTAAAAAGAAGAGGGGGAACAAAAAAAAAAAAAAAAGTCCTGGCTTTTGTGTTTACAGAGTGTGGGTTCATCTGGAACACTGGAAATAATCCGAGAAGGCATGGCAGCAGGGCTTTTGTGTTCTCAGAACCAAGTTATCCATTAAAAACTTCCAGCCTACTTCTTTGCCTGTCCTCCTGTCTGCCTTGTTCCTTTTCCCCTTTCCAAATTGCTAAGTTTTTGTCATCTCTCAACTGTCATTGTGTGGAGGTCATTTTAGTGTTGTTTTTTTGAGTCTCTTTCCTGCATTCCCTTCAATTTAGGAAGTTCCTCTGGTACAATTTGTACCTCTCAATTGCTTTCACTCAGAATTAAACACACAGCTTTGTACCTCTAATTTGTCTAGCACAAACACCTCACGCACTTGTCAGAGGGGATTCACTCCTTTGTTAGCTGCATTTATAAAACCAGACTTGACTCATGCTGGAAGGTTTTGCTGGTCCTTTACCCTTCAGCAAGAAATGACATGAAATCTTGTTTGAAGCATTTTATCTTGAACCACAGGGTTATGCTTATATGTGCATGCAGTGGTTTCAAACCCTCATCAACAGAAAATTTAAAACCCTGTAAAAACAAGGCAGAGTGTGTTTCTGAGAATGCTTTTCCCAGTGCTCCCCACTTCCTCCTACACTGGCCCAGTTCTTGCTGAGGGCTTGGGTCTGTGCTTAGATTCCACTGTTCCCAAAGCCCCTCTGAGGCACGAAATAAGACAGACTTCAGGCAAACTGACTATAAACCAAAATCATGTTTAACTTAAAAATGTAGTTTTCAGGGAATATCTGAAACTTGCTATAGAAATACTGGAGGAAAATGCCCCCACACTAAAATTAAAGCTCTTGTAGCTCTATAATTTCACAGATGGAAATATTTTTACTATCTTGTTATGTACTCTCTTGACCACCATCTATTTCCCCCCCCCCCCTCTAATATTTATGATGTATTAGTCTGGTTTAGACATAAACAGTTAATAGCTTTTATGTCCCTCTTTCCTTGTACAATTACCTGCAGAGCAATGTAAGAAACAGTATTTTGAAGAACCTTTCCTGAATGATCCAAACAAGTCTTTGGCCTTTACTGGGGAGGATACCTCCAGCTGCATCCTTCTTGTTGCAAGTGGGCAGCTCCCTAACTCCAGCTTTATGTAACTCTAGGATTGATATTATCCTATGGTGTAAATTCAGTGGTTCAGATCCTATAATACATGCACAGAGTAAATCACTGTTCCTGGAAAATTGAATTTTTCTTTCACTCACTCAATATTCCTGAGGCATACAGAAGATGTAAAATGACCCAATAAGAGCAATGAGACTACAAAAAGCTGGAGTCAACCACCAGTTCTTATTACTGTTGTACTACTTTTTGTAGTAGGATTCTTCCCAAAATACTTAGTGGGAGATGTTAATTCTAGAATGAAATTATTTAATTATTGTTAATTCTAGAATGAAATTAATTACACCCCTTGGTATGCTTTGTCTTGGGGGAACAAAAAGTAACATCATCTCACTGTTTTCAAAAGCCCTCAGAACAAGTCTGACTAGAATAGAATGAGTAAGTTTTTGAGCTGACTTAGACTCTTACAATGTTTATATATTCTTGTTTTTATGCAATCTGATTCTAGTATAATTATAACCTGTGATTGCTCCATGCATTGCTGGAAGAGACATTTCAACTTCTCTGAATTCCTTAGCAGATTGACAGGGTTTGGCCAATAGTTACTTTCTACTTTTGCAGAAATTATGCACCAAAATATTCATAAAGTTACACATTCTTTCAGGTCTGTTTGATCATCTGAAGGTGATTTGGTGGTAGTACTGCAGATATCCCTTTTAAGCCACATCCTACAGTTTTCCTGAAATATATTCTTACACAGAGTCATCACTTGAAAAAAATATCTGTCACCAATGACCATTGCCCATATAAAGTCACAGAATGAGATGTACTGAGATAACCTTGGCAAGAGAACCGAGATGGAAAAGGGGATCTCTTCATCTCAGCAATAGGAATGTTCCTTTGTATCCCCAGCCATGATGGCTGCAGAGACCTAGACCATGCAAGCTGAATATTAAGCCAAGAAATTTGAAAAAGGATCTTTCCTGTTGAAGCAGTTTTCAGATTCAGCCATGTCTATTGGGGAATTGAAAGCTATTGCACTCTGCTTGGCCATCCAGCACAGATTGAGTTAGGCTGTTTCAGGCACATCAAATAAATCTGTCCAAGAAAGGAAGCCATTGCCACAGAGAGCTAGTTATCTCTGCCATTTATCAATTAGACTAAAGAGTCTTCTGGCAAGCTCAGGGACCTGTGATACAAGGATGTGATTCAAGTTATTTGTAACTGAACTGGAGTATTCCTCAACTTCCCTACTTGCATCAAGGGCTGTTTGGGAATTAGTTTCTGAGAGGGCAGGAATAGGGAAAGCTCTTTTGGCTGTCAGAAAAATAGGTGTAGGGGACACACCTAAAAAATGGCTTAAGAACTGGTGTCAATTGGTCTTGAAATGTATTTGCTGGTGTATATTAATGCAAATTCACAATTGCAAAAGATGGAGTACAGGCTGATGAAAGACCTTGAAATGAGTTTATTTTAAAGAGGTAGATGTGCTTCTGTAAGCTATGCAGATGAAAAATTATATTTATAGTCTGTAAAGGATTAGCAATCATAGTAAAAAGCACATAAAAGAATTATGGAACCTTTTGTAGCGATGATGAGCAAGCTTTGTGGGAAGACCTGGTTATCCTACATGTAGCCCATCTTCTGCACTTATGGTCTGCTGTCCCCATTGTGTTGTACCTTCCTATGAATTATTGCTTCACCAGGAATATTAATCTTGCAGTGGACAGAAATACTGTACAATATATACTCTTCTTATTTATTATATGATGGCTCTAAGATTGTTGGATGGCCTGACTCAAATTTTGCAAAATTGTGAGTTCAGTCATGTACAAAAGTAACATTTATGACAGTTTAGTTATCAAGAACCACATTTATGGCTGTGAAGATTGTCTGCAATATTTTCTCTGCATATGTGATTTAACATGCCAATTACTTTAGCATGAAGAATGAAAAATAATCATTTGTTCAGCTTAATTCCTGACTCATCAGTGACTTCATTAGCATTATGGTATGGACTAATTTATCTCATCCAGTCTCACTGCATCCTCTGATAAATGGTTGTGCCACTTCCTCATTGTCTTGCCACAGAGCAATAGATGGAGATATATCATTTAGTATTGTAAAGTAACTTACAAAGAGTCTTACCTGTGGGATCAAATCCTATTATTTATTTGTTCCAAATCATTTTTTGAGATCATTTTGAGAGGTAGCCTTCTCTCAGTACAATGATCAGTGCCCTTTAGCTGCATAAGCTGTCTTCTGTGTTCTTTCTTAAAGTCTAGGAAGACTAGTGGGGCATTAAAAAACCAGAGGGCAGTGAAAAGACTGCCTTCTTTCCCACAGATACCAGGAAAGTCCTTCCAGTTCAATGTTAGCAACAGAAGATGATTAATTTGAAAGTCTTTCATCTCTCAATCAAGAAGATTCTTTCATTGTTTCCTGTCTTCCAGTTCTTCAATGCTGCCGCTGAAATCCCCCATGGCAGGGTTGTCTCTTCAAATAAGAATCAACCTGTAAAATCTCCTTTACCAAATGAAATGGGATTAAGCATGAAAGTTTTCAGTAAGAATACTGTTACTGACAGTCTCTCATTCTACAACTGCTGCTTCATTCTGGTTTGCCATAAAAGTTGTTACAATTAGTTGTGGAAACCTAGTGGCTTCAATATGCAGCTGGTGTGATGGACCAGTTATGGCTGGACTGATGCATGGCACTCATCAGGTTTGTGCAGCACTCTCATTCTGCTCCTACCACAGACTGCTGCTTTTTTGAGGATGTAATTTCAAACACGACTGATCTGGTCTCCCACGTGTTGCAGAGGAATGTAAATATTTGAGACCATAGTGCAGTGTAGGTAAGTTGTGGAGCTACAAGTGATCAGCTCTGGATGCAGCTAGTTTTACCTGCATTAGTGAGGTGCCTTGGGTGTGCAACCCATGGTCACTGCTTTTGGTCAGGCAAAGTGTGGACAGGACAAGGTCATCTTTCCTTGCAGTGCAAAGGGAGGCAGATCCTTGTCTCTGCAGTACTTCATTCCTGCAGTGCAGAGCCATCTGTGAAAATGGAAAGGTACGTCCCATGTCAGTCTTTCAGATGTGCAGGATCTCTAAAGTGCCTAGAAACTCCTGCAGGTTTACAAAAGAACAAATGAGATGGATGGCAAACTTAAAATGAAATAGAATCCAAAAGGTTAAACACCATCTTATTTTCATATTTTTTCACCTCTCCACACCTCTCCACCCCTGACAAAGCCAATCCATTTTTTATGCATATAAATGTGGTGCACATTTCAAAGATAAGCATCAGTGCTAGATCCTAGAGCTATTTATTTCCAAACTCCTTAGCCATTCAATTGAATTCTCCAATTACTCTAACTTACAGTGCACCTTAATAACCTTCATAATGAAGAAGAATTAAAGTAATAATGCATCAATGACACTATTTATTAAGTTAAAGTGACAGAACATTGATTATGCTGACATATAACCAGTGACTCCATTAAAGCAACAATGTTAAATAGCTGGTGTTTTTTAACAGGGTTATCTCAGGCCACTTAGAAGTTCATGGTCATTAATTGTCTTTTAAGTGTAATTTAAGACTTCCTTCCTGAAAGAAAAAGATTTCCAAGGGCCTGAAAAGAGTTGCTAAGTTAGATCATGCTGGTAGAGCCTGCCTCTGTGTCTTCGTACCTGGGAAGTCAAATTCACAATGCTAAACCTGGCTTTTGAGAATGTTCATGGATGTAAATTCAGGTTCTGTCCCAGAGTTTGAGACTGTCTTTTCTCCTTGGGTAACTGCAGTTTGTCTTTTATTGTAGGGGGATAGAATTTAAGTAAATAAAGGTAGTATAGAAAGTAATCTTACCACCTAAAGAGTTACAGCTAAGCCAATTACTAGAGATTAGGAGCAGGCCTGAGTTTATCAGGCTGCACCTGTAGCTGATAAGAAGAGTGTTATACAAGAGTGGGTTGGTTGGCTGAGGGAATTGGAGTCAGTTGGCTGCTGTGGGGATGAGGAAGAGGCAGTGCCTGGAGGAGCTGACCACGAGAAACATAAACGAGGTGTGAAACTCTAGCAATGTGGAACCTTTGCAACGTAATGACAATAGAACTCTTGCACTATAATGACAGCATTTTATCACTGATTTGCCATCTATTTCTGTGGCAATACAAATTGATAATGTTCACTCAAAGTTTTTTTGGAGATTTTCTGTAAACTAGAATCTCAACTTTTTAAAACCAGCCTTGCTTTTACTTTCTTAATCCCTTAATCCCAGGCAAGAAGATGTCATGCTTGTTTGTGGATTTTAATCCTCTGCTGTTGTTCTAAAGTGCTACTATTTCTATTGCCCATTCATATATGACTTTGGTGAATTACATGCTACTAAAATTTTGCCTTGTTTGTTGCATTTATAGCTTTTACACTTTCACCTTAAGCCCCATGATAATGAATAGCTTTTTGCTAATCACTGTTGAATGAAAATTCAAGCATCTCAGTGTTCTTACATTAAAGAGCATGACTTCAGTATGTAGGGTTTAAGGGGGAAAAAAAGTGAAAATATTTTAGGAGGATTTAGAAAAAACCCAAAAGCTAAACAAATCCAGGAGGCAAGTAAGAAAACCAAGAACTTTTTGGCAATATTTTAATTTATCTTGAGCCTGGTCCATGAAATTTGAGCGGATTGTGTTGGCAATGCCTCTTGCACAACTATTTTCATTTGCAGAATTTGAGCTGAAACACAGCTTGAGTATTATATGCAATGTTATGTGGAATAAATTATTCTGACAGGGCCTTCATAGACTCTGAAAGTATTGACAAAAATGATTTTGTTGCCATTACTTGATGATTTACCCCACATCAGCTGAGCTACAGAATCCACCACGGTCCTCACCCTGGCCTGATGCAGTCAGAAGATACATGGTGGGTTAAGGCGATGTGATGATTTGATTCACAATTAATGTGCACATGAGATCACATGCATAGTCAGATACCAGCTGATGTGACAAGCAGTATGTAATTAATCCTTCACAATGTATTTTATTTGCATCTGAGGCAAATGAGAGACTCAATTGGGCAGTTACCAAGGTTTAGCTGATGCATTAAGTGGTTGGGAAGAGGTAAGGTGATTTCTTGTGGCCACTGCCCTTAATTTCAAACAGTAAAGGATATCCATATTCATCCTCAGTCTGCAACCCTGATCAGCCAGAGCAGTGGCTTTCGATACCAAAATAAACTTGCACTTATTAAAAATTTGGTTGTGATGCAGGGAGTAAAGACATCAAGCAGTATCCTGCTCAATCATTTCTTTTGGTATTGCTGCTCTTATGAACTTTTGCTGAGATTTCAAGGAAAAGAGACTATTACTTTCAAGAACTGCCTTTTAAAAGTCAATTCAGAAATATTAAACAAATTGTCAGCAGCCTTTGGAAATGTTATGTAGGAACTCAGCTCTCATCTTCTTTCTGTAAAAGCCTGAGGTAAAGTTAGGTGTTCCACAAGATAATAAATATCTCTTAATTCTCATATCCTTGGGCTTGCCAACAGCATGGAAAATACCTGGAAGTCAGTTCAGGAAAGAGGACTTAAAACCACTAGATATACTTTGAAATGCAACAGCAAGCACAAAGTCACTCCAACCCTCAGCAAAGTGTGGTAAACATGATGACTATGGTTTTCTTGTACAGCATTTTTGGAGCTAATTTGAAGCTGTGCATTCCCAATGCAACCAAGGGCCACAAGATCTTAGCCAGCATATTTTAAATGAGGCCTTTCCAATTGGGATAGTCCCTGTGTTGCATCGAACTGCAATGCATTTGCATCATTAGCTTGGAGAGAGATCAGATAACCAACATAATAAATATAGTAATTTAAAAAAAATCCAAATTCTTGCTAGTGATCTGATTACACTGTTCCACTGGGGTCATTCCTTATTACTTTAGTTTGCTTAATATGAGTTAGATCAGTGTGTGTCCAAAGAACAGAGTGGTGTCAGCTCTGGAGATCTTTTTGGTCTAGTCTTTTTCTGGTAATTTTCCTCCAGCTATGGAAGCAGTTGAACATAAAGACAGAGTTGATCTTTTTTTTGCTTTGTTTGCCCCTGCATGTGCTCTTTCACATCCAAAGTATTTGATACTGTCCCTCATGATGTCCTTGTCTCTAAATTGGAGACACAGGGATTTGATGGTGGGCTACTCAGTAGATAAAGAACTGGCTGGATGGTCACAGGCAAAGAGCTGTGGTCGGTGGGTCATTGTCCACATGGAGACCAGTGATGAGTGGTGTCCCTCAGGGGCTGGTGCTGGGGCCAGTGCTATTCACCATCTTTGTTGGTGACATGGGCAGTGGGATTGAGTGCCCCCTGAGCAAGTTCACTGGTGACACCAGGCTGTGTGGTGCAGCTGACACACTGGAGGGACAGGATGCCATCCAGAGGCACCTGGACAGGCTGGACAAGTGGGTCAATGCAAACCTCTTGAAGTTCAATACAGTGAGTACAAGGTCCTGTGGCTGGGTTGTGGCAAACCCAGGCACCCCCACAGGCTGGGCAGAGAAGGGACTGAGACAAAGTCCCTGAGGACAAAGATTTGGGGGCCATGATTGATGAAAAACTCAACATGAGCTGGCCAATGTGCTCACAGCCCAGACAGCCAAGCGTGCCCTGGGCTGCAGCCAAAGGGCTCTGGGCAGTAGGTTGAGGGAGGGGACCTTTCCCCTCTACCCTGCTCTTGTGAGACCCCACCTGGAGTGCTGTGTACAGTTCTGGTGTCCCCAATAGGAGAAGGACATGGAAGTGTTGGAGCAAGTCCAGAGGAGGCTGTGAAGTTGATAAGAGGACTGGAGCATCTCCCCTCCAAAGAGAGGCTGAGAAAATTGGGGCTGGTCAGCCTGAAGAAAAGAAGGCTGCATGGAGAACTCAGAGCAACCTTCCAGTACCAGAAGGGGGCCTACAGGGAAGCCAAAGAGGGGTTCTTTGTCAGGAACTGTAGTGATGGGACCAAGAGCAGTGGGCACAAACTGAAAGAGGAGATGTTTAGATTAGATATTAGGAAGAAATTCTTTACCAAGAGGCTGATGAGACACTGGACAGCTTGCACAGGGAGGTTTGGGATGCCCCAATCCTGGTGATATTCAAGGCCAGGTTGGATAAATCCTTGAACAACCTGGGAGGGTGTGGGAGGTCTGCCTGCCCATGGCAGGGGAGGTTGGATCTAGATGATCTTTAACGTCCTTTCTAAACCATAACAATCTATGAATCTATATTAAATCTGGATCAAGAGCTTGTGGGAGACACTATGATTAGACACTAATCATAACCATCCCGTTCCAAGAGTTGTCATATCACAAGAATAGAAGGTAACCAATGGTAACTAGAAAATTACCATTTCTCAGGAAAAAAAAAATCCTAAAAAAAACACTTTCTCATAAAGACCTATTAAGAGCCACTTGTATAAAAGTACAAGATCTGAAGCTTCTGTGTGGAAGAACAGCTTTTATAAGTGTGTCATACGTTCAATGTGGGGAGAAGAGTTTGCCTGTGATACAGAGAGGAATGGGCATCTGCTGTGCAGTGGGTCTGTGGTTGTTGTGAGACTTGAAGAATGGGTGAATGAAGACAGCTTTCAGAAATCATGGGAGAACTGAGCCTCTGTTTTTCTGAGCACTGTGCAAGCATAATGCACAGTCCACATCCCCTGCTGTTCCCAGTAATATACACACACACTTCAAAATATCTTTTCACAAGCGTATTTGACAGCTAGAGAGGAGGTGTTGGGGGTGAATGGCACCTGATGCTGTTTGTTCACTATGAATAGCTGCAGTTCCTACCACAGCAGTTTTCTTTATGTTCCTTGTTGTTCCAAAATTTCTCATTTTTTAAATTTTTTTTTTTTGAGGGAAGATGGAAAGAAGGGTGTTGGACTTAATTTTTCTGCAGTTCCTCAAATACTCTAAGGAGTGTCTCAGTGTGCCAGAGGCATGTTCCTGTAGTTTTAAGACCAAAGTGTATGTTGCCTGCCCTTGGAGGTGGCAGGAAAGTACAGGGGATTGAAAGCCTGGTGGGAAATGACTGAATGACTCTTTAGGATGGAGGGACCCCAGCTGGGCAGAGTTCTGCTCCTCCTGCCTGAAGCAACCAGTCCCTGGAGTGAAACAGTCTCCAGATTATGCTCCAGTTTTGTCCTGGATAGAAGTAGTTGGTTCACACCACAAGAAAGTCCTGAAGTAAATTAATATAATTTCAGCAAGGTGATCAGGCAGAGACTTGGGACTGAAGACTGAACTTTTTATCTGAGAAAGTAGATGCTGTTTAACAGCATTTACCCACCCCTCTCTGACTTTCCAGCAGTAAAAACTGAGTTAAAATGTAAAATACAAAAAGTTATATCAGCTAATAATTTCATGACCGATAGCTGGAAATTATATTTGGCTGAATGAAAAATAGCTCAAAAGATGAATGTTTTGGGAATGTTCTGATTATTTGGACATAGGATTATAGGAATGATATTTTAAATCTTTCTTTGCTTTTCTTGGCCTAACATTGCAACACAATTTGCTTAGTAGATTCTTTGTACTTGCATATTTAGATTTTTTTTTTTTTTGCTTTACATTCCAATAGATGTAAAACAACAACCATTGACTCTTGCTTCAACTTGATCTCCACAAATCTCAAAGGAGACTTTATGAATGATTGGTTCTGGTGTCCAGATGCGTTAGCGAGAGGAAGATGTCAAATTTAGCATATCACTGCTACTTCAGCATGTCAGTTTTACTATCGCTCTATCTGTGTTTGCCAGATGCATTCAAAAATGCAGTTACATCTTTATTACTATGAATTACAAGAAAATTTATCTCTGAAAGAAGTCAGTGGGGCTTATTTATTTTCATGCCCATCCTCCATTAAAAAGAGTAATCCAAAATAAACACTTTTTCTAGTGAGCCAAATGTTGTTCTGCTGCAGATACCACATAGTGCATTTTTTTCATGAATAGAGCCCTTAGCTTTAGGGCATGTGGTGCCATTTCACTTTTAGGGATGAAAACTGGCAGTCTGGTGTCTCAGCCAGTAGTGGAGATGGAAAACCCTAAAGTATGGGGGATACATGTCAGGACACAGCACACTGTATCATCCTTTGTTTTCTAGCAGAGGATAGTGCACATGAACAGCAGCAATTCTGAGAAGGAAAGTCACCTTAAAAGACCCCTCCCCACAATCAGCAACCTTAAGGTTGATTTCTCCTTGGCATTACTTGCAGAGAAGCAGGAGAAATGCAGGAAAGGGGAGTGTGAAGAATATGGCTGTAAAAGATGAAGAGCATCAAAAAGAGAAAGGCAAGTGAAAACAAAATGGGAAGAACAGCTGGGACGTGGCTTCTCTGTAAAACTAAACAAACCTGGGGGCTTTAACAACCACAAGTTTGTGGGGCTCTAGTTCTGTCCCTGACAGCAAGAGATTGCTCCACATCACTGATGTAAAGAGATACTGAAATAATGTTTATTTAATTACACAGCCTCAGTAGGTAAGCATTTTTTGGCTGAGGTAATTTATGCAGAGTGGAATCCCAGTCCCCTATTAATGCAGGTGCTGGTCTCTGTTCCTATGGTTACAGTTGCAAAGAACAGCCCTCTGCTTTTAAGTTGTTTGTAAATATATAAAACTGTCATCTTGGGAACAGAAATTTCCAGAGCTTGGTACCTTTCCTGAGGTAATACTTTCCTTTAAGAACTGTTTTAAAAGCAAGGTAGAGAAAGACAATTCTGCTGTTTGGACAGGGATGGAGGAAAGCAGGATTTTCTTACTAGGTGAGAAAGCTTGTGCAGAGCCCTGGTGCAGACAACAAGGAGGGTGTAATAGGATGCTTGCTCATTTGCTGAACACTCAGTATGTCTCCTTTTCCCAGAAGTATTTCTCAATCATAATCCTCTGACCTCACTCTTGCTTTCTGTTATTCCCATCCATACCAAATTAAGGTGCCATAGTCTATCTGAGCTGTTCCCTTCCATCCAAGGGATGGTACAGAAACCTGCTTTGTACACAAATCTGAAAAATGTTGTTCTCAGATTTTGGTAGAAAAGGAATGGTAAAATGTACACATTAACGGAATCAGTGACAAAGTGATGAAAGGCTCAGTGAACTTCTAGCATGGTCATACAGTGTTTTGAGAACTACACTTTTTTTTTTCTCAAAATAATTACTGTCCTTTAATTTAGATTAATAGGCTTCCCTGTCCTATAACTTTTTACAAATCAAATTTTTTTCCAAAAGAAAATCTAATTCTTTTGAAAGCCCTTTTCTGAATGTTGACTTAGATGTCAGTCACTGAATTTCTAGCTCTTGGCTTAGGCAATTTGTGAACAAGAACATCAGTTGAAACATTTTCTCTCTAAACTGAATTTGAGTCGAAAACAGAAAATACAAGGCAACTCAGTACAGGGTTCTATGTGGAAAACTTTTGATGGATAAATATATCTTGATATGCCTCTCCCAGTTTCAGAGGTTGTCTCTGCATTGAATCACAGCAATATATTGTTCTGACATGCTCTTTTGTATAGATACCCTGGCTTCACCTAAATAAAACTATACTTTTATATTGAGTTATATTTCTGGAAAATTAGACAAATTATGGTAAGGCTTGTCTACTGTTACTTTCTTTTCAAATCTAAAGAAGGAATGTGGAATCTAAATGGAATTTTTCATTAGTAAAACCAGACCTTCTATTGCTCTCTTAACAAGGGTTGTATAGGATATTTACAAATGCTGTAACTTTCTAATTTTTAAATTTAATGCACACACATATACATGTACGATGCCTGCTTAGATGTTTATTGAGTAGTTTGTGTGTTTATAATATATAACTTAACATGAAACAGTATGTAGAAGAATTTATTTGAACTCAGACAAGAAGATCAAAAAAGTCTCAGTCAAAAAAGAAGGGAAAAATCAAGAGATGTGAGATGGGTTGCAGAAAAGCTGAGCAGTGGAGGTAGGGGGAAGAGAAGGATGAAGAAGGATCCAAAAGGTGTAAAACTTTACACAGAATGCAAGATAATTGCTGAAGTGTCAACCCACATTTAAACTGTACATTTTTGGAACTTATCATCTGGAGTCCTGCTCTCCCTCAGTAATTCCAGAGGCTTTGAGGAACATCTAAAATTTCATATGCATAGAGAGATCATAGGTTCTATGGCTGAATCTATCAGAAATCTGTCAGCATAGGAGAGCAGGAGCTTTTGATCCTTACCTGTACAATTGAGCTCTCTGATGATTCCGCATGCCAGTTCATGGTAAGTAAAGGAACAAGAATGTAATCTGGGATCTTCAACTCTGCTCTGCTTTGTAGAGAGAGGACTGGAACCCAATGATTTAAGAAAAAGCCTTCCTAAGAAAAATGTTTTGTTAAATGCACTGAAAAGAATTACAAAGCATTTTTGTGCATGTGGCATTTGCAGCTCAGTCCAGAGAAATTGTAAGGGATTCATTCTGGCTGCCAGAGAGATGGGACTCTGATGATGTTTCTTATCATCAAAGCTTCTTTTTGTTTTTCGTCATCAAATGGGAAAACAAAACCCAGCATTTTTTCTTGTCATTTTCTGTTCTGTAATATATTTTGGAAACTCTTTGCATGCTGTTTTCTTGTACCAATATCTGTATACAACACATAGCATGCTATGACTATCATTTATGCACATCTGGAAGTACTTCCATCAATATAGATTTAGTACCAAGTTCAATAATAGAAAATTGCTATTGCTGACAAATGTCCCCTACACTTGACTTCTGTTTTCTAAAAACTTTCCAAGTTTATTGTAAATAAGCTCCAGTGAAAACAAACTGAATGATTATATTCTGGATTCCCTTCAGAGTGGTTTCTGGCATGTAGGAAATAAATTATAGTGTATTCAAAAAACCAGCTGCTTCCATTTGGGTAGAATATGTTATGATTTAATGAAGAAAACCATCTGCTCCTGAGTAAAATCCTAATTAAACAATATATGACTCAAAACAAAATTAGCAATAAAGCAGTTAATATTTTACAAATGTTTCCTGCAATGTATAGCAGCTAGTGTGTTAAAAGCTTCTTTAAATATGTCTGGCTTTCATAATATTTTAATAGACTTAGAGAACATGCTTGCTATGTCTGTGGCTGGTACCACCACATCTCCATGGTAGAATTTAGATTTCACAGCACAAGCTCAAGTATTGTGTTGAAAATGAATATGTCCATCATGCTTTAATTTTTTTAGTTAGTTTGGTTTTTTTCCTGTTTGCTGCTAGCATCACATTCAATGAATTATTCTGCAAAACAGATGCAAAAGCTTCTGAAAACAAAGCTGTGGACAAATGGAACAGCCTGCCTGAACACAATTTCTGTGCCAAAGTCAGATTTGTGAATGGAAACCTCCTCATATAGCTTGTCACACCTGGTTATGCAACTGTGCCAAAGGACACAGAAAGCTGGTTAAAGGGATCTTAGCAGTGGAGTTGAGATCAGTGCAATATATGCACCCCCATTCTCTAAGGAAACAAATGTCATACCTCACACAGCCTAGTAAACTACAGGCAAGCTTAGAGAAATAATAACTGGTCCTGTATGGTTAATATCTTTTAAGGGAAAAGTACTCTTTTTTCTGGTCAAATGTGAAGAATGTGGGCTCAGGGACTTCAGCTGAGGACATGTCCAACCCCAGCTCTATTGCTGTAGTGGAATGAACCTTGACTGGATTTCTGTGCCATGGCTTTACCTCCAGAAGCATGAGACCTGATGGGAAACAATGGAAAAGTGAAGTGGTAGAACAGGCAGGCAACACTCGTGTGCTCTGACTCACTGAGATATGAGAGGTGCTTGTGCATTGTTCAATGAAAACAAAAACCATTGTAAACAGCTACTGTGCATAAGCACTACTCATCCTGTTCATGGCATATTGCCTCCTTCCACATGTATGACCCTATTTTTTTAAGTGCTTTCAAGAACTAGTAAAAGATATAAGGAAAACCAGAAACTACAGCTTGCTTGACATAGATATAAAATTTAATAACCCTGAGAACTCTCTCTGTCTCTTTTTAAGCTGAAGTAACTGTCTGAGTCAAACAAAGATGAAGAAGTTATTATATTATTATATGAGTGAAATTAGGTAGTCTGTTCACAAATCACCTCCCTGCCTTTTTTTACGAAGTGGATATAGCTAGACTAAAATCATGAAACTCACACTTTCCCTGCTGTTCCCCAGTGTCTGTTGAATGGAAAAGAGATTTTTCTTTGAGATTCGGAGCACTCTTGAAGGGTTTTATCTTGCTCTGATCTGTACAGCTTTGACTTGCACCTGGCTATCTGTACATGGTGACCCCACCCTGGGACAGCCTCAGGCTGACACAAACCAGCTGTAGGAGTGGGGCTCCTATCAGCTGCCAGCCAAGACTGGGTGTGATAAAGGATCAGGACACATACCCCACACATCTTTGTTATCAAAAGTATTTCATCTATGACTCAAACCAAAAGTACTTTAAATTTTTTGTTGTTGTTGTTCCATGCTTATCTCCAGAAACTCTCCTGGGCAAAAAATCAGCTTCTTTAGTTTAGTCCCTGAATAAAATATTCCAGCTGTGCTGAACTGGACTACACTGTGGAGGAATGTTTTTCAAGTCAGACATAAAGCTGTTCTCTTTTCCCCTTATACTCTTCAAATTAAACTTCAGAGAACACTGTGGGTTCTCTCATTTCACACCTAGGATATACAGCAGCAGGTCTTTAAGGTAAAATACTCTGAAAGAAAAATGGAATAATTTTCTCTTGAGGATGCTATTCTGCTGTCTCTAGGATGAGCAGTAATTGCAACAAATCTAAAAGTTCCTCAGTAACTCAGCTAGAGTGGCCCCAGTGGATAGACCCCCATCCTCTGTGGTCTGCAAGAATCTGTTCAGCTCTGTGTGGAAATTTTATGCTGCTTTTATTAGGCATTAAACTGCAGTGCAGTTTTGCACAGCAGAGTTAGCCACATCGTGTTTTCCACATAGGTGCTGAAGGGAAGCAGCTGCACATGGGGGAAGCATTTTGAGGGCCAGAGACAAAGTTCTGGTTATGCATGTTGCCTCTTTCCCATTAATGACTTTGTTCTTTTATTGCTTCTACTCAAATGACTTGTTCTGGTGCTGCAGACAACCAAAATTTCTGTAGGAATATTTATTTTTCCTTTTTTCTCATCTTCTTTTTCCTTTAAAGTACTCAGAAATAGCACTGTAGATCAGTAGCTGGATGTAGCCAATACAGCAGCAGTCTTCACTTGTTCAATTTAAAGCCCCTGGCTACACCAAAGCTAATCTTAATAACCTTAGCCTTGAGATCATCTAATTCTACCCCCTGCCATGGACAGGGACAGCTTCCACTAGACCAGGTTGCTCCAAGCCCCATCCAACCTGGCCCTGAACACTTCTAGGAATGGTGCAGCCCCAGCTTCCCTGGTCAGACACTGGAAAAGTGTCTCAGCACCCTCACAGAAATGAGTTTCCTCCTATGTGAGCTCAACCTGACCCTTTACTGGAAGCCATTGGACTTGTTCTGACACATCCATGTCTCTATCAGGCTCCCAGACCTCGATGCAGCCCTCCAGGTGGGGTCTCCTTCAGATGCAGTGCAGGATATGACTGATTTTTTTGGGGTGAAGGGGAAGGTTGTTGGGTCACATTGAGCTTTTCAGCCAGCATCCCTTCCTCTCCTGATGTATTAGATACCTGTCAGTCATTGGCAATGCAGAAGGTGTCTCTCTAGGCCTGGCTGTGATTAAATCCACAATAAGGCAGGTTGCAGCTTTTGTCTCAATGCCAGTGAAAATGAAAGGCAAACCTTACAAACCTGTTTGTGTCATATGGGTATGACAAGGACGTACCTGCCATGAGTTTGCAGATGATTTTTGACACATTCTTACAGATATGTTTATCTAGGAAAACATAAAAGCAAAATGTAGATAGCTATGTTTATCCTGCTCTTGCAGCTGTAGTTTCTGACATTTTTCCATGACATTCCTAAGCACCTCTACTCCTGTCCTTGGAGATCTCAACATCTACTTGCTTGTATTGTCTTCATTACTGATTTTAGCACAGTCTTGGCACCTCTGGATAAACTCCTTTGTAATAATTGCCCCATGTTAATAGTTATAGAGAAATTGAGTGTGTTTCAGATATCATTTCACATATCACTTTGCAGTATGTGGCTGCCTTTTTCTTTTTAGATTTTTGACTTTGTCATGAGAACAGTGTCTGTCTGCCCTCCTGTCACAAAGGTCTGACTCCGAGCAGCTGACTGTCACTCAGTTTGTTCTCCTGTCTGAAAACAGAGGGGTTCTAAGGTGAGTTTTTTTTCAGTACCCAAGGTATTTTTATATGAAGGGGTTCAGATACATCCACAGTAGAATGGCAGATGTATGGGGACACCTGATTTGAACAGACAGGGACCTTTTTTCAGCCTCAGTGAGTAGGCCAATGCCCAACAAGCCATCAGGGCATCCTCCTTGACAGGAAGCACCACTGGAGCTTCAGAGGCTGCCCAGGGTTGCACCTGCTTCCTTCCAGCGCCTGAAAACACTGCCAGGAAGGATCTGCTGCTCTCCACCAGTTCCCAGGGCATTTGTCCTCAGGTCCAGCTTGAATCTGGACAGGAACCTCATGAATGCCTTCATCCTGGCTCTTTCTTCTCAGGAGAGGTGCTGGGACCATACCTGTAGGCCAGGCCACTGCCTGCTGTGTTCTGCTGAGCCCAATTAGAGCTCAGCTTGGGCAGCTGGTGCTGGGGCTGGTTCCAGGGGGAATGGTGTGAGGATTCAGGGTGGGTGCTGATATAGTATGGGAGCCAAACCTCAGGCACGGGAGGAGAAGTGGCTTTGCTAACAAGGGCATAAGGTGCTGGCACAAGTGGTGGGAACTTGGGGCAGCAGTCAGGGCCACCTGCGAAACGCATTATGAGAATTTTAAACTGGATGCTTTAAGATTTTCTTCTCCTCCTGTCATTCCCCCTAATAACATTTCACTGAGAGTGTGCTCTGCTTTCAGTGGGACTACTGGCAGGTATTGCTTCAGGCAAAACTTAACCCCCAGTTGAGTTTTTGCATCACGAATTCCTGCACTTCATCTTGTACAGATTAGTGATTATTCCAGGTCTTAAATGTGTTGTGGTTTTCTGATATGAAGGTTATTTAAAAATAAGAGGATTTTAAATTGGATCTAGTAGCATTTTTCAGCATGCTTCTTTTGAAGGAGATATCTATATATGTGTATGTCTTCTCTTACTTTCAATTGATGAAAAGATTTTTGAGGTTTGAAATCCAGTCTAACTTTAAGATCCGTTTTTTGCAGTGCAAAATATGAGGACAAATACTGGTCAGTATTACCTGCCTTCTGCTGGACTGTGCTTGATAATTTCTGCCTGATGTCAATAGAAAAAGCTTAAAAATCTTGTAATATTAGTGTCAGTTTGCCTTTGAAAGCAGGCCTGGCTTCAGCAGTAAAGACAGAATGAGTGTGCACATATCACTCCTGACATTTTCTCAGAGGTATTACTGCCTTGCTAGCTCACCTATCAAGCATGGTGAATTGTGTTTCTACCCATTGATTACTAGCTTTCCTTTTTTTACTGAAAGCATTGCTAGCTATTACCTGACATGATGTAAAATCAGTTGAATACTTTGGCAGGTACATTGTGTTAAGAAACTGTAATTTTAAAATGTCCTTACAGGGATTTTATTTATGTCAGTTTGCTTTTATCTTATCCTTGTACTGGCAATATCTGTATTTTAGTATGTATGTATGCATCAGTGTGTCTACACTAACCTTCTTCCATACTGTTATGATATGCTATTTTGAACAGAGCATTCACAAATTATATTGGAAAGGGTTGATTGAGAGAGTGATTTTATTTATCATAGTCACAAATCTTTAAAATCCACAGGGAAGGCTTCTCAGCCAATGACGTTATAATTTTTAATGCCTTTCCTGACCAAGTTTTGGAAATCACACCTTGTCCCTGAATACCCTGAGGATTACGTATCCCCTTGTCAAAAACAGCAAGGTTATTATTCACTCATATAGTGCCATAATGTTCGGGGGCTGTAATCATCTTGTAGTGATCCATGTTATTAGATTTCAGTGGTCTGACAACGATTTATCAAATGCCACTTACTATATCAAGAAGGGCAAGCAAATAAACCTGTCGTGTCCTGTCAGCCTCAGCACCAGCACACACGCTGCTTCCCTGAGCACCTGAGGCGTGAAATCCACCAGGGCTATTTCTGATACATCTCACTTTTAAATAAAAACAGGTATTTCTGGACAAAGTAATTCGTGTGCCCGTTCATCCGTGCATGAGACCCAGTTCATGAGGGACACCTGTGCAGCCAGGCCAGAAATGCCCTTCTTCTGGGGCACAGCTGGGGCGCGGTGCCCGGTGAGGGCCGCGGATCGGGCACAGGCCAGCCCGCTCCATCGGGGCTCGGCTGGGCAGAGGGGAGCGGAGCAGCCAAGGGCCGGCTGCGGGGAGTGCCGGGGAGGGGGTACAGGGCAGCCTGGACAGCGGGAGCGGAGCAGCCAAGGGCCGGCTGCGGGGAGTGCCGGGGAGGGGGTACAGGGCAGCCTGGACAGCGGGAGCGGAGCGGCCAAGGGCCGGCTGCCCTCTCTTGGCCGCCTTCACAACAGCAGCCACAGCCCGCGCTGGAAAGAGCGCCTGGCACCGAAGCAACGTGACCGCTCCAGAGGCTTCGCCTCGTGTGTCCGAGTTTATAGCTATGTTTATTTCAGTGCAGGCCCGGGAAACGAAGGTGCTAGGTAAACCCACAGTGTCTCTCCAGCTTGGGCGAACAAGTGACTGCTCGGTCTCTGCTGGACTATGCCAACAACAGGGACAAGGAGCCCTGGCACCGCTCCTTGGGCACTGATAGCAGCTACAAATGAGAGAGTCAGGGCTCCTTGGCCTGATCCCACACGGACTTTCCTCCTTGGCTCCCGTCATTTGTCACAGCAGCCTTTTGCCGTGGAATTTACATTTTGATGGAACACTGCAGCTATCATTATTTCAGTGGGATTGCCTTTGAGTGGCAGCTGTGGAGTTAAGGCACACATGTGCCTGCATGATAATACTAGAACTTTAGTGAGGCTTAGTGGGGAATGCCATCCAATTTCTAAGGTTATTCACTTTACAAGCCATCAAACCTACCTGTTCATGAAGTATGGTAGATCAATCTTCTAGAAAAGCTTGTTCAGACAATAAATAGTGGTTTCTCTGTGTGTAAAATAGAACCAGGAGTTGGACTTGGATGATCCATGTGAGTCCCTTCCAACTCAAAATATTCTGTGATTCTGAAAATGTATTGTCGTTGAAACAGTATTTACCATATGAATAAAAATAGTATGGTTAAGTAGAAAAAAACCATTTGATCAACCTTTTAACAGTCAGATAAGAATGCGTGTAAAGTAAAAAACTGAGAGTTTACTGAAAGAGACTTCATCTATATAGAGACCTTGTCATCGTACTAAAAGAGAGCATTCTACACCGGCTCTAAATTATATTTAAGTGCTTGATAGAAAAATATAATAATAATCTTTTACTTATGCTGAAGAGCAAGCAAGCTGTTTGTAATGGAGCTCAGGTGGTTTATCCCTGATGAGGATCTAGCCCCATGGAATATAGCAAATGTGGGTCTATGCACTGAAATTGCATCCTGCTGCTGTTCCAGTCAAGTTGTGGGTGTAAGACAAGATTGTTAAGTAGCAAACACCATGCCAGGAGTTGAATGTATGTGCTCTATTTCCAGCTCTCTTGCTATGTAACTTTAAACATCTCACTAAACCTCGTAACTCGTGGAATTGTTATCTGAACATTGATAACTGTCACAGGCATGTCTATGCATCTGTGAATAAGCTGCCACTTATAAAGCCCCCTTAAATGCCTAGTGGAAAGACACTCTTTGAAGGCCTGTTACTGTTTTGTTATGTGACATTGATATAGACAGAGCAGCTCCATTACAAGACAGCCCTTGCTGCTGGGACAATTCTGGCATTGGCATGGGTACATCCCATGTTAAATCTTTCTATTTGATGCTCATAGTTTGGAATAGAGGTAAGCACTTTGTGTCTTTTGAAAAGCTGTGTGAATTTCCTTAAAATCACAGAGCAGAATGATTCAGAACAAGCTTCAAGGCCAACAGAATGCATATGGATGTAGAGAGGGGAAAGACGGGCCCACAGTGATAAAAGAGAAGTGCACAGATGAAATATCTGAAGCATCCACTGAAGAGTAGACAGCCATGAATCAGAATCAGCTGCAATGTGCCACTTTTAATGTGAGAACTCTTGATATCCTTTGAGCTGCAACAGGCATTTAGATCTTGTTGCAACCAATTTTTGTTCCTCCTAATTAAAACCAGAATGCATTCAATAGTCTAATGCAAAATGCTCATATAAATTACATGCATTCTTCTACTTGAGTTGACAAGTCAAAACAACCCCACAGGAGAAGGGACTGCAATATGCTCTGACAGCCTATGCACAGTGCTCATTGATAAGACAAGCATTTCCTGAGATGCATAATAAAAAACTGATCTTAAAAACCTTAATAGGCAGGACAGAGTGTGCAGGCTGCCCGCTCGAGCTACCTATTCATCTTGTATGGAGCTTATAAACAGTGGGTGACATGGTGCTATATTTTCATGTGGTTTTATTATTAGTTAACAAAGCCAGGAACAATATTTGAATAGCAATTCTATGTTTGGAAAGGTAGGCACTTTTAAGGCACATAGAGCTGACATGCCCCAAGGCTACACCTCATTAGTTTGCTTGTGTTACCTAGCTATATATCTCTGGGAATGGAGTAGGTGCTTTACATACAAATAAAAGATGTGGGCGGAGGAGGAGACAGGGCTGAATTATTCACTTTTCTGCCCTGCAGCTTGTGTAATCATGCATGCTATGGCAAAGTGAATGTAAAATACCCTAAGCAAGGTTTGAAGCTGGTGTAAGTTAGTACAGGCCTGTGGAAGATGACAAATACCATGGGCAGTTTCTGTGAAGGCTTAGACCTGCATTGTATTCACTGCTGTGAGTGACTGTAAGGAATCAGGTCTGAGGTCCCAGGCCTTGTTTATACCTACTAAACAAGCATAGGAAATCAGGGGGAATGATCTGAAAGCAAAGTACTGTTTTGAGTTATACAGATTTCTAGACATGTGAGCAGGTGACTTAGGCAGATAGAAGTCAGCTGGCTGCTCTTGAAGAGTAGGAAAAATAGGTGTCAGAGAAGAATTCCTGTTCCAAGCCAACAATTGACTCTTTTTTTTTTTGATATTTCCTAAGTAATGTAGATTGGGAATAGAACTCTTAGTCAATGTGACAGTGGCATGGGTTAGTACACAAAACAAATGCCAGGAAAATGCAAAAAAAACCCAAATGTGGTTTCTGAGTTAATTAATTGCTCAGCACTGGTAAAGCAATGTAACCATTTATTAAAATAGACAAGGTTTTGTGTGCAAGTCACAGCTGAATTGCCTGCTAATTAAGAAAGAGCTAATACTCATTTAGATAATAGTCTTGTCAATAATTGTGGACAAAAGGAAGAAAAATTTTATTAACTGGAAAAAAAATGGAATTGATGACTTCTGGATATTGAAATCTGAAAAGAAATTAATGAGCTTTAGAGAAATTGATACTAAATGGCACCAGACACTTCCTGTTGAGTGACTATGTTCTGTTAGACACCTGCCAGGACACTTTTCTCTCATCACTCATTATGATTGGCTAGGGTTTTATTGTGTATTTGATAATGTACTTGGGGGAATATTTAAGTGTACTGTGTGGGAGTAAAGAGCATGGGAATAAAACTTTGATTGTAGTAATTTCTTTGTTTACCTACTGATAGAAATTCTGAAATTCATAATGTATATAAAGATGCATTTTTGAAAAAATCTATAGACATTTTATTTCCAAAACTCATTGGAGGGATGGTCCAGGCCACAGATGAGTGTTTGGGCTACATCCACAAAAGGTCTTGGGTCTCACAGGATATACCTGGCAAAGTGAAGGGCTTGCAGAGTGTGATTCATAGTGGCTTTCCTGGGAAGGCACAACAATCCAAAATGAAATACACTAAGAGGAACTCCCAGTAGTAACAGTAAGTGCAGGGACTTTCTGAAAGCTGTCCTTTCAGTGCTGATGGCACCATCCTAGTATGTGTCATAGACTGATGAGCCAGGACATTGCTTTGTTCTTTCAAAAAATCTTGGCTCTTTCCATTTACATGACTAAGAGTGCTGTCCCTGTCATGACCACCTTAAGGGATTATTTATAGGTTGTGACTGGTCTGGAAATCAGCCTTCCAAAATTTTATTTTTCAGATTTATGTCTTGCAGGCCAACTACCTGGGCTTTGTAAGAAGTAGATCTGTGTTCTTCAGGTCAAACAGGCAAATTGCACAACGTGAGCCAGATGTCACCTTGATTGCAGGCATCAAACAGAAAACTTCATAGTTCTTTTTTGACATACTCCTGCCATCTTCTCTGGCAAAGATTTCACTTTCCTCTACACCAGACAAGTTTGTATGCTTTTCCATAGACCCTAGGGCTAAGCCTTGGCCTATCTAATCTTAGAGATCTCTAGTGTAAACTTCAGCTTCTGAGTGAATAATTGAGATTTCCTTTACAGACAGCAAGGAACAGGACTATCATGAACAAAGTCTTATTGTATTGTAAAGCAGATGTGCAAAATAGGCTGGATGAGTCCTGCCTGTAAATACTTGTTTCTTTCCTCTAGAGATCTTCAGGTAACTAGCTGAAGATACACTTCTAGAGAGAAGCATGCATATCAGTGACATCCATATAAGATAAATCCCTCTCTAGATTTCAAGGTCTCCCACATCTAAAAGTCATTGAAGGAGGTAATAGAGGGTGAGAAATAGACACTGCTTCCTGTCTCCTTCTGCTTCTCTGTCTCAGGCTTCTTTAAAATTTACAGAAATTATACTCAACTATCATCGGTTGTCCTATGGAGATAACCAGAAAATGAGTTATGTTTTGTTATTGACCTTTTTGTAAGGCTCAGTCTGGAAGACTGCATGTCTTCTATTTTGCTTTTCTAAAAGGGCTCAATGAAGAGAATTAATAATTCTAAGTCAGTTGGAGTTAGATCAACTTTTTGGGAAGATTTTTATGTGTTTTTCCTCGTCCCCTTTTCTGAACTTCATTCTCATGTTGTTTGTGTTGGAACCAGATTCCCCCTTGTAAATTCTGAGCATAGTATAATCACAGAGAAACTGATATTCACGTAATTCTTTATTTTTTTGCTTCTCCACATCCACTGTTCATCTGCATTCTGAATGTTCTGGGTTTGGGGACTTGTTCGTTGGACCTAGTGAACTCACAGTTAATTGACCTTGACGTTGATCAGTGAGATGTGACCAGTTAATTTGACTCTAAAGCATATTTGAGCTGGCAGTTTTATTTTCCAGCATTCTTAATGGAAAAATGCAATGATACGTTGCAAGATGCTGGATGTCTTGGAAACCCATAACATTTACAAAATAAACATCAAATATAAAGAAATAAACTAGTTGATAAGTTGTGTCAAAGAGAAAACTTTGAGGTGATCAAGCTTCACTTCAAATGCTGGAAGATGCTGACTGTACCATCAAAAAATTACAAATGTGTGTGCTGATAGAGGGATTTCAGCCCTGCATGCCTATTGCTGCATAGCTTTAGGCTGCTTTTCTTCAGGTCTAGGCCAATTTTCAAGAAACAGAAACTGTTCTGTATCCAGGTAGTTCTGCCAAAAACTCCTCAAACAAAACCAAAATAACTCGTGTGCCTAATTCAATCTCTGCAAGCTGGACTTTTTGGAAAATGAATATGTACAGCACAGTTTTAATTTTCAAGTCCTTTCTGATGAAAATCCATGTCATCACCAGTCAACCATCTCCATGTAACAAAATACATTATTATGGAGATGTCATAGATAGCAATCTATAGATACATCATGGATAGCCTGGTGGTGGGAAGTCATTATTTGTCAAGCTCATTCTAATAAACACTCATTTACTTGGGTTTTGTTTGTGGTGCTCAAGCTGAGAAATGCAATTTAGTGGGATTGTTTATTTTGCAACTTAATGCTAAATCAGGAGGGAGAGGCCTTTCTTGGCAAGGATTTCAAACACTTCTGAATCCAGAGATTAAGTCTGCTTGTCTCTGACTGTACTTAATGATTTTTGATTACTAGTGCTGATAACTATAAGGGCTTTACTAATGGCCATAGAGTGAGGATAAAGGTGATAATTTGCTCAAGGTGCTTAACACTGGCATCTTGAAAAGAGAATTCCTTGGAATTAATTCAGCCATATACTCATGTCAGGGCCATCTATTGCTATTTACTATAATTTCAAAACCCCACCTCTTTAAATCACAGAATCATCAGTGTTGAAAGAGGCCTTCAAAACTATCTTGCCCAACTGTTGACCCAGCACCGCTGTAACCACCCCTAAACAATATCCCCAAGTACCACATCCAGATGCCTCTTTGAAAACTTCCAGAGACAGTGACTCCACCACCTCCTTAGGCAACTAATTTCAGTGCCTAAGCCTTCTCAGTGGAAAAAAAATAAAATCTGCTATCTAATCTGAATCTCACCTAAGCACAATTTAAGTCTACTTCTTCTTGTCCCTTCACTTCATATGCGTTAGGAGAGTCTGACCCCCACCTTGCTACAGTGTCTTTTCGGGTGACTGTAGAGAGAATATAAAGTCCCCTGAGCCTCCTCTTCTCCTGGCTAAACAACCCCAGCTCCCTCAGCTGCTCCTCACAAGTCTTGTGTTCTGGACCCTTCCCCAGCTCTGTTGCCCTCAATGCTCCAGCCCCTCAATGTCTTGTCCTGAGGGCCCCAGAGCTGAACACAGGATTCAAGGTGTGGCCTCACCAGTGCTGACAATCATGGGGACAATCTGTGCCCTAGTCCTGCTGGCCACACCATGGCTGGCACAGGCCAGGATGGCATTGGCCTTCTTGGCCCCCTGGGCACAGCTGGCTAGTGTTCAGCTGCTGTCAGAGGGCACCCCCAGCTCCTTTTCCAACAGAAAACGTACCAGCCATTCTGCCCCCTGTAAGGCTGTAAGGGGATGTTGTTACCAAATATTTTAATAAGTGTTTTCTTAAACAGCATAGAGAATCTGTGGCAACCTGTTGTTCATATTTATATAAAGACATCCAAGACATCACTAGGAGGAATGTATTATCCATAGATGGGAAGAATTGAATTGATAATGATATTTTGTCTATTGTAAAGATTATCAGGCATAGATTTACTAAGACTATGGGGACACAGTTCAAGCTCATGAATTGTCCATTAGACTGGAAATCCTAACCTTCAGATGTATTTTGTTTTCCTATGTTTGACCATATTTATGTTAAGTGTGGAAGCTCTTTCAATCTTGTTAGCTATTTTTATAGAGTGCATGCAATAAAGTCTAGTAAAATTAATGACCCCCTAAAGTCTCTGACCAAACATTCTGAAATTTTCTTTGATTTAGGGACATGAACAAGCATCAAACTTAAAACAAACTTCAGTGCAATTCTCTCACAGTTTGTTCAGTGTGAGAGCAAAACTTTACTAAGTGCTTGAAATTCACTTGGTCTCTGTCTCAACTTTTGTCTCTTATCAGGTTCATCAAAGCTTTCAGAAGGTACAGAAGCTTTTTGATGAAAAGCAGATTAGGACTGCAGGATGATACTGAATTTTGATTTTTTTTTGCAATCCTGAAGTTTTTTTAAAACAAAGTGCAGTGGCTTTTAACACCAGAAAAAAGAAAAAAGTGTGATTGTAGACAGTTTAAAGTAGAGCATCCAGAGAGGAAAAAGTATATTTCTTTTCATTCCCCCAAGCTCTTAAAAGCATCTGGTAGCTGATGAACCTTTCATTCTAGTGGGGAAGTAGAAGTTCAGCATTAAACTGGAAATGTCATGCAAGTGTCAAATTTGTTCTCTTTTGAGGTGTCCCACAGCTTTTACCTACAGTCTGGCCTAGCCCTTTGCATGAGATAGTGATGGCTCTGAATTGATGTTTTTATTTTTGTAATCAAGAAACTTTCCCTCCCTTTCACTGTGAATTTAAAAATAAAGACAAAAAAATACTAGCCAAGCAGTTCTCTCTGCTCCTAAATCACCTTGATGTTTGTTGTTCTAAACAGGCTTATTTTCCAGCTTTACCTCACTGTTTGTAGGCTGGTAAAGTGATGAAGGATGTTTAAAAGAATAACTTCTGCAGAGTGAGACTGAAGGAGAAAACACTGAAAATTTCTTTTAGGCTGTTTAGGCCTCTTGGATTACTGATCTTCTTTCTTTTCAGTACAGGTATGTGGGCAGCTCTTTCTTAGAGGCCATTTGATAGCAGTTTAGGGATGTCTCTGCCAGGGACACCTCACTTCATTTTCACTTTTGTCCTAGCAGCTTCACCATCCCCCTGCATCCTACTGCAGCTCAAATCTCCATGCAGACTCCCCATAACTGCCTGTCTCTCACCTTTAGCCCTTCAGGTTCTGTCTGTTCAACAAAGCTCCTCCAAGCTATTTCACTCCTGGCTCTTCCTCTTATATCTTCTTGTTGTCCAAATCTCTAGACAGTGAATCACAGAGTCCTAAAGGGGAAGTGAAATGCAAAAATAGGATGCCAGGTTAGTTGATGCTTTTGAGAATGGCTCCATCCCCATCAGAGACTGTTTTTGTGCAGTCTCACCATGGAAAATAGGCAGGAGTTGGGTGCTTCATGTCAGTCCAGTACATTTGATCCAGGTCTGAAACCAGAACTTGGCTGGCACTCAACCTCTTCTCTGCCCTCCTCTTCCTCTTGCTGCCAAATGTAGTGCTTCTCTTTCTTGAAAGCTACTGATCATCCTCCTTCGGTCTGATGGCCTTCAGGAAAACTCTGAATTTCATGCATGTGGTGTGAAAAAATCCTTCATTTCTCTTCACTTTCTGCACTGACTGCAGAAGAGCAACAAAAGAACTGCACTCCTTTTTTTCAAACAAGACACCTAACCTTACACACATCTTTTATAGAATGATGCCCAAGGCATAATAAACAGGCTGAAATTATAAATCCATTGCTGTCACAGAGCTTACAAGTTCTTAGTTGACTTGCCTGTGCATAGCTGGTTGTTTTCTTTCTGCATAGCAGCATGTAATTAAAATATTCATATGCAGATTGCAGCCCATTTAGGGTTGAATGCTGCTAGATGCTGAGCAAAATTTGAATAGTGCTGAGAGATTTCAGCTGCCAAGGAAGAGAGAGGACGCTCAAAGTAGTCTGAGTTGGCCAGCATCTGGCAGACTGCCTTAACATTGATTTGTTCTTATGTTAGGATAAAACTGGCAAGGAACAGGAAAGCAGTTTAGGGCTCAATTAACAAACAGCCTTTGAAAAATGTATTTCACTTTCTGCCTTAGGCTTTGCCTTAGGGCTAGCCCTGTTCACAGAGCTAAGACTAAAAGAGAAAAACTGCTTATATACATAATATCCTGTAAACAGTTATCCCCTTCTATAATAAGGGTAATTCAAAACATCTCAATGTCACAGACACCCTGTACAGGAATCAATCAGGCTGGTTATTAGGTCAAATTATTCAGTAGAATAGCTATGATTGATTTGGAAAAGGTTTGTTTGTTTGTTTGTTTGTTTGTTTTAATTTTTCATGGTGTTTGAACTGGGAAAAAAATAGTATGTTTTGAATTTGGGCATAAAGTAGGCTGGGCTGAGGAAGTTATATGGCACAAAGAGGCTCCTGCTTTGTCCTGGTCATGGAGAATATTGTGGTGGAAAAAGTAGAGTTGGGATGATGCTGTTGGGACATATTACATTAGATAAATATATTAATTACTGCAGTGGCCACTTCTTTCCTGTTGCACTTCACAAAGGTGCAGAGCGTCTATGCTATAACCGGGGGTAGTTTTGATTAAGTCACTTGTGTGTTCTTACAAAGGCTTCTATTATGGCAAAGAAGAATGGTTTTTTGGAGAAGTGTTTTTGGAGAAGCAGTGGAAGTCATCTCCGCAGAATGGCTGTGACTGGGGTCATGGTACTGTGATCCTCCTTCTAGGAGCTACTACCTGGAGAGAGGATGTCCCACTGCTGCTCTTCCTAGCTGCAAATCATCCAGGGGATTTGAAATTCTTCAATGCATTGCAGTCCTTTTACTCCTTTAATGGGGTCAACAGCCATACCATCGTAGGCTGAAGTTTTTGAGGTTTTGCAGAGGTCTTTGTGCAGAAGTTAAAAACTAAATCAATAAAATGGCAAGACAAATATCCATCTACTCTTTCTCATTAAGTTTATTTTTGATTATCTGACTTTATGAGACCTTTTTGCCTCTCCTTCCATTCAAGGCAAATTAAGGTGGTATCGAGAGAAAATAATGCCTTCTAGAGCAAAGCTGTTAGTCTAAATTCTGTTTGTCTATAGTTTCTCTAAATTACTATGGCAGTACTGATAAAGAAACTACTGTTTTTATCTACATTATGTAAATTCAGCTTTACAATGGTGGTTTAATTTTATTTTTTGAAGGCATCTGATGTGAAAAATACCAGAGTATTTAAAATTTCCCCTTGAAAAGGCATTCAGATTTTAAATAGCAGTCACTATTAAATATTACACTTGGTTAAAGATGGATAGTAGATTTTCATCTTTGCTGAGACTGGATTTTTTCCTGCAGTCCAGAATACTTGAGTGCTTTGTCTTCTGTGAGAATGAAGTCCTTTTTTTCTTACTATGATATATTTTAATGTGGCACCTGCTGCTGTTCTTGGAAGTCTTGGAAGACTTATTCACAATCTAGTTTTAAACACAGATCAAATAACAGGGGTATTGTCTGATTTTTTTTCTTCTCAGATCTGTTTCATTGTTTACCCCTATCATTTCATAGCTTAAGATGACAGGGCATTAAATTGTCTATCATTTTTTTGTGTGTTACCTGGTAGACCTGAATTCAAGTGAAATACCTCAGTATTATATTCATCACAATTAGCCATTCATGTTGCATCAGCAGGAGCAAGACTTCTGAACAACTTTCAAACACTCTTATTTCTTGCAACCTTTTCAGTCATAGACTGACTATCTTATATTTTGTTAATCAGGTAGAGATGTTGCATATCTTTATCTGTAATGTCTTTTTCAGCTCTACCTGTACAACTCATTCCTTTCATTTATCTTCCTTTTTTCTACCTTTTCCGCTATTCTGCTATTCTGAATATTCTGCTCTGCATGTCTATTTATCCTGTCTCAAAGAAATAGTTCACAACTTTTTGTGGCATATTCCACAGAGTCCCGGCTGATAGTTTGTGTTTGGCATAAATGAGTGGACCTTGTGCAATTGGAAAAAAATTCCCAACTGGGTTTGGGTGGAGTTGCTTGTGGCATAGATAAGGACCAAACTGGTTTGTCAAGTGTGTAAAGTCTCCAAAATTCAGTGTAGGATAAGGAAAGGAGTGGATAAAAATCGAGATCTTCTTAGTATTTTGAAAAAATTCCAGCTAGTTATTTGGTACCTTGATATTTCCAAATACTGTCTCATTTATAAACCAGAACTGCAAAGATGCTTGCAACTAAGTGAGGTTCATAAAGAAAAGAATCATTACAACATTTCAGCTCCTCAAGAAATGATGTCTGCTGAGTGTGTGTGTGTAAGGATGAATTCACAGTTAGAAAGCACAGTTTGTAATCATAACCTGTGATTCTTTTTCTACCTGTACCCCAAATTGCTTGTAATTCATTTAATTTCTCCCTTATTCAGTGGCTATAGCAATTCGACCTCAAAAATAAAATTATAAAGCATAATTTTGTTTCTCTTGAAAAACAGTGTAGTATTGTTGAGAATCAGTTTACACTAAAAGTACTTTTTTTCCTCTTCTTTTCTATTTCTCCTTCCCATAAAAAAATATTGGCATTCCTGACCCCTATTCCATCTTCCTCATGTTCTAGTCACTTGTCAGTATATAAATTCTTGGGTATGGTAATATTTCATGCACTATTTTCAGCTTCTCTGTAATTCTGTGCTGTCATTTAAGTCCAGTCCTAATGTCAAACTGGTTTTGTTCAGTATGACCAGCACGGTAGCATGTGCTTCCATGTTGAGTCCCACTGCCAGTTCTGGAGGTATCTCTCATTAATCAAGAATCACTTTGTCATAGTGCAGCTAAAGTTGTCACCAAACTTTGTACTTAAAGTTTGAATAATAATGACTCCTCTTTTGTTAAATGGAGTTAACACAGCTGAATAGCTTCCCTGATGGTTTATTATATTAGTCTTTCAGAACATTGACTGATTTGTTTTTATTACCATGAAAGCTTTTGTCTTATGAAAATTACTTGGGACCACAGGTCAATGTTTTTCATGTCACATCTCTATAAAAAGTACATTTCTTTCTTATACTTTGTATTCTCCACTGCAACCTGTATGTCACTTAAATTTATTTGTCATGATACTACCGCCAGGCTGCCATTAAATTGTTAAAGAATATTCAGGAAATGTTGTTGCAGTAACCTTTAGAGGAAGACATATGGAAATGGACTATATCTGTTAATTAACATTTCGAACTGCAAACCTTCCAAAGCATAAGGGCTGGTATGAATCACTACACATGAGCTGAATACTTAGAGGGGTGGTCATGTTTTTCTTGAGACAACAGACCCTTCAAGTTCATATTGCCTGTCTGTCTATTTAAACTGTTAAAGAACAAAAATGAAGTCTAGAGAAAGATCAAAATATGTCTCTCTTCTGTCCATCTACACCAGTATCAAAAAATAAAATGGCCTGTGATTCTTGTCTGTCCCAACAATGTCTAAAAATTGCAGCTCACAGAAGGAAAACAGAGAGCATAAGGGATGTATAAGAAAGAAGAGAACCCATGGGAGAAGCTCCTGAGCTGTTTCAGGTTAAGCTGAACACCTTGGGTTAAGACTTATCTCAAGTCTTGGATGCATCACACTCCCCACTGGAGAAGGCACTGACAGAGATGTTGCTCTTTCTGAGATAACGTGCTTGTGATGCTTCCAGGACATGTTCTGGGAGTAAAAAACTGGACTGCATGCAGATAAGCTGAAGCTGGGGAGGATTGAGCTTTCCTGTTCCAGACACTGTGATCTCTAACAAGATTGCTGTGTTAAGGGATATTTAGATCATTTATTGTTGATACTTCAGGGCTGGTCAGAATTCCTGAAGCTGGAGTTTTAATGCTGATCCCATAGTAATACAAGTACCTGAAGATGACATAATCCAGCAGTGTTGAATAAAGGGGCTCATTGCTTTTCTGCTTGTTAAAGTTTCATCTACACTGATTCCCTGACATGGTTTGGTGTGGGGTTGCATAAATCCCTGTGGCAGCATAAACCAGCACAGGAACATGCTGGATTTTTGAAGGTGGCAGAGACAGGGAGCTGTGTGCACCTAAACAAGTTTGGAGTTACAGTGGGAGCAGTAGTTCCAACAGGCAGCTGCTGACAATATGGAATAGGGATAAAAGCAGAGTGAGGTTGAAGCAGGACATGTGCTTGTAGCCCATGCAAGTATGCGTAGGTGAAAACATACATAGATGAGTGTGGTATGTGTGAAAAGCAAAATGAGACACAGTGAAAGGAAATCCACACGCCAGAGAAGACAGAATTGTTTGCTCTGAAAGGAATGATGTTGTCCATCAAATCTGGCAGGAACCCGCAATTTTGCCAGGTTTGAGCTACCTGATCCCAGTGCATGTAAGCCAAGCGCTGCACAATCTGAGACTAAAATATGAAAGGTGTCAATTGAATACAAGATTTTTCCTGTGGACATTAAGGTAACTGGAGGAAATTGAAAATTTGTGGTGAACTCAGACAAAAGACTGATGGCTAAATCAATTTTCTTGTACTTTCCCAAGCATTAGATTTCATAGAAGGCACTGTGAATTCTGTTAGATACCTGTGGCATGTGAGTATGCTCACAGCAGCTATCCAAGTATTAGCTTGTTTTCATTCTTTTGGGTTATTGCCTGGCAAAAACTGTATAAAACAGGTTGCAGGAACTCTATAATCAAGCTTAAAATATTCAGAGAATGCAGCTGTGGAATTAAATATTTGAAATTAAATACTATTAAAAAAGCAGAAATATAGGATGCCAGTATAATTATTGTTTCCATTGTTCCATTGTTCACTGTTGTCTCACTAGGTGAAATCCAAAACAGAGGCTTTAGGAAGAACTGCAGTGTATCTTTCATGCAGGTTGCTTCTCACTACAGTGTATTTCAGCATCCGGAATTACACTTCTGGAAAGGTTCTTCCTGCTTAATCTGCTGCTTTCATTAGAGTTATTGTTTTTCATTACTGCTTTTAAGTTTAGGGCTAACCAGGAAGTCTCAAAATTTCTTGCTTTTCTGAAAGTAGTTTCTCTATGAAACAAATGTGGATGACCACAGTAAACCCGTAACTTGTTTAAGTATTTGAAGTGTTCACTTGCCTTGGATGAAATAAAACCCAGTGTAACACAGACATAGAAAAAGAGAAATTGCTTTAAGGAATATTCCAATGCAGTTCACTAACCATTAAGTATTGTTCTACTTTTCTGAGCTTAAATCTCTACTGACATGAATCTTTTATATCCTGCAGTGCAAGTTGTACTACTTGGATAACTAATACAGTTAAAGCAATGGTTTCATTAGACCTGAGAAAGTTTGGAATTGGTTGTGATTGTTGAGCAATTGAATCTCCACTTTGTGACAGTGGAAAGTTTTTATGTTAAATAAACAAATATTCTTGAATGTATTCCTGAACTTGATTTTAGCCACCACTGGTTAAAAAAAAAAAAAAGTAATTTGAAATGTGTTTTTGAGACAGCAATTTGAAGGTCTATTTTCTGTGTAGTAGTATATGTTGGTTTCTCTTTTTATCTGTGGCTTTTAATTTGAGTTTATTAGTATGGAAATTAGAATGAATGATGTTAAATAAGATGAGCAAACAGTGACAGAAGAATAAAGGGGAGCTGTGACAGTCACAGAGGCAGTTCTGACAAAACCATGGCCAAATGTTTTCTACATATATATAACACTGTGCAAATTCAGCAACTGTTTATGGAAATGATGTATACTGAAATATGATGTGGTTTACCTGGAGTAGGACAAACCAAAACTGTTGAACATGTTATTTATTTAAAAAACATACTTCAGCCTATCCTAAAATAAATCACATTTTTTCCCAAAATGGATCCTAAAGATATGCATTTATTTTGCTTAGAACTCCAAGTTGATACTTTGATGAACTTCATGAGGTTTCTGCAGTTCTACTTCCTGAGTTTATTATGGTCCCTAGGTATTGGGTTGTGGCCTGGTATCTGTTGTAGCCATCATTCCCCTAAAATGGATGTACGTTAGCCTTGTTTCTACTCATTATGTCCCCCCCTGAGTGCAGTTTCTCCCAGGTGATGAGCAGTCACCTCACAGGGGTGTTGGACACCTCTGTGGGCAGCCAAAGGAGCCCCTAACACTGAGTGTGCAAAAAATATTTTACTGCTGTTGATAAACTGAAGTATTTTTTCTTGGTCAGTTTGTTTGTTATTAATCTCTTCTCTCCCCTCTATCCATAGGGAATGAATACTGTGTACCCAGACAACAGTAAACCTTCAGCTGCAGACCACTGACAGAAATCTGTAGACCATCAGTGTGGGAAACCTCAGCTTTAAGCTCTAAATGATTCAACATTTGTGTAAGTCACACACGTTCTGCTATTATGTAACAAAATAATTTTATATCCATGTTCATTGTGATGCTAAGAGCTTCAGATGGGGTATGAACTGTTTACTCTTGCAAATTGTCTCTCTAATAATTAGGTGATAAAATTGAAAGTGCTTGTGAACTCTAGATATGTCCTTAAAATGTGCAGGAAAAGCTGTGTGCTGTTTGCAGGCTGTTAAAAAAAACCTTGCTACAGTGACACATTTTGTAGTGCTTATGTGGGGTTTTTTTGGGTTGGTTTTTTTTGTATGAAACTTCAACTTAAAACAATATTGCTAAACAACTAAGGCCCTATTATATTGATATTTAAGGCAAGGCTCAGATATTGTTGTTTAATAATGGAAATGGCATGTAGAATGTACAGAGCTGACAAACACTCAGAGAATGGAGTTTTTTCCCCCTAACCAAGTTGAGTATTTCAGGCAAAGACAAATATTGGTATTTAAAATTTTACTTCCTCTGTTCCTCTGTTCTTTTTTACTTTACAATGAGAGACACTATGGAAATGCAAAAATACTACAAAGGGGGACAATTTTGACTAATATAGGTTGAAGTGTTTTATGAATGGAAACTGAAACACAAGCTGTAGAGAAATCACTTAAGTCACTGCTGAGATGCATTCGTCTCTGGTAGTGCATAAAAGTTAATTAACAGTGCAGTGAACTGGAGGCAATTCAGAGAGAAACATTATTAGATGAGATGTACAAAGAAAGTGAAATGTCTTTCAGTTTACTGGCTAAGGATAAATGAATATTTCCCAATGTCTGTAAGTGACCTTGACAGCAAGGAGGGGCAGCCTGGCTGGAGATGTTCCTTGGGGTGCTCCCTCTGTGGGAGTGAGAGGATTAAAGAACAGGTGATCAAGTTGTGATGTGAAAGACACACACACCTTTTCCATCCCAATGTCTGGCAGCTATTGAGGCTGCATCCATATAGCCCCTATATGCAGGAAACATTTTTACTGATTGAGCACACTCATACAGGGTCATCTAATGCAAATTGCAGTTTTCTGTTGTATATATAGCAACTGAAAGTGGAGAACAGCAAAAGCCACTGAGGAGTGGATACTGAATTCCAAACTTGTGTAGATTTCAAGAAACAGCAAAGCCATTGCTTTGTGTATTAAAAGCTAAACTAGAAACTACTGCTTAGAGTATTTTGAGAACTGTCCTGTTCTCACAAGGAGGTGGACTTAAAATCTAAATCAATCTTTTTAGGCTGTACTTCTTGTTATGGAATGATAGAGTTTTCTGGTGCCAGCCCTGGATAGGCTCACAAGGGTTATTAACCTCAAACATCTATTTGCATGGACTTTTCTGGTTTTATTCTGGTTTCTCCTTTGTTGGGACAATTGTACACAGAACACTTGGTGGAAAATAGGTGATTAAATTATGCCTGCTCCTGAAAGCTGAGTTTTCCTGTCCTTAGTTTTCTTACCATTTTCTACACAGATTTGGGATATGGACTTTGTGAACAGCAACAGGTTATTACTGATGTGATCAAGGACATCTAGAATTCAAGAGAAATCTCAGATTTCTCTTGATTGCATGTCTTCTGCTGTCACTTTCTTCTCTCCTAGATTTTTCAGGATTTTCCACTGCTGTAGGTTCTCCATGCATGTTATATGAGTTCCTACATCACTGTCAGAATTATGGGACTTTAAATTTTAGTCCTGTTTCTTCTATTCAAATGGTAAAATGAAATGGATTTATCTGCATCTTTATTCAGGTTAAGAATAATTAATATTCAAAATAATAATTCCATTTCATCCATGATCAGTTAACGACCAGAAGCTCTCTTTTTCTATTGATATCCAGAATGAAGGTTTAAAAGTACTGAATCCTTTTTTGAATATAAAAAAGTTGTAAAGCTGTGAGATTGCTTGAGCTGAACCCTTGCTGTATGCCTCATTGTCTACCCAGGCATTCAAAGAGTTCCCATACAACTTGCTGATGTTTTGATGAGTGACTGAGCTCTGCAGATGAAGGTCCAGGAGAATTCCTGGGAAAGTGAGCTCTGTAGCAACTGGAAGCAAAGTTGTGGGAGCTGGATGTTTTTCTAGACTGTGAGCTGGCAGTCAATTGGCAAAAGTAGACAGAAATATATTCTTGAAAATATTTCTATTCAAATGAGTAAGAGGATAGAGTAAAAATAAAACAAGAGTGAGAGACAGGAAGATAGCATGAAAATAGCAATTTGAGTTATTGTCACAAGGGAGCATTACACATGGCATCACATAATGCATGAGTTAATCATCACAACATTCTTTGGAAACGAAGCAGAAAAGTACAGAACATGACAAGAATTATATCCAAATGCAATAAAATCTTATTTGAAAGTTGTTTACATTTTAAAAAGTAGATCAGTAAATTTAGGGTAGATGAAACTGGTCTCTGAAAATTCCAGGAACTTGGCAGAATTCATCCCTACAGTGAAATTAATTTGAGGCTGATATATTTTCCTTCATGAGGTTGATTGCAGCAGGCTCCCCCTCCCTGGAGACTGAATTCTGTGCAGCATTCCTTAAGGAAGCAATTCTGGCAAACCAGGCTTAGACAGAGTGAGTGAACCTAGGTGTCTTTGCACCTTACACGGCTACTTCATGGCTGTAATTCAGAGAAGGGCTGGCAGAGCACAGTGGCTGCACCGTTACCTGGGCTGCAGTAGTGTGACACATTATCACCAACCTGTGACACCCGAAATAGACCCCCCCACCAATGCTCCCCCCCATGGGACTTCCATCCTGGTGCTAATCTGGAATTAACCAGGAAAGAGACAAAAATGAGAAAAGACAAGATCAATTAAGGAAATTATTTGAGGAAAAAGATCAAGAAAACAACAAAAGCAAACCAATTAAAACAAAAGAAAAGACAGGAAGGTTACATTCCCTCCCTGGGCCAGATTATTCTGGGAACCTCAGCAATGCAGCCCTGACCATAAGGAATACCCTGGTGGAGTGAAGGCATTCCCTGAAACATGACTTTGGTCATGATGCATGATGACATCTTCTAAAAAGCAATTGTGTGATGTGTGCTATCCAGCCTTCCCTGAAAAACTGGGGCCTTCCAGTTGATATGGGTCATGATGTGGTTATGGGACTTAAGTGCTAAGCCTTACATACACCCCTGAAATTAATTTGACTGCTGTGTACCAAAATCTAATTTATTTCCTTATCATCTTTCAACCATTAAATTGCTAGAGCTGAGTTGTGTAAATGCTTTAAAGAAAGGCAGCTTCTAGTCACCAAGGAATATTGCAGAAAAATTGCCTTCTGAGCATGGTTATATAACGCCCACTTATTTTAATTAGACTTTAGCTCTCAAAGTCCCACTTTACCTAAGTGGCATGATCACTGAAACACAGTAGAGATCTGTGATAGCAAATGCAATCTATCTGCTCCTTTCAGCAGTGACTTCTCCTTTAATATTTTGTCTCTCAAGCATGTGAGCCCCAAGCAGCTACTTGCAGTGTTGTCTATTATTAGTGCTTACTCAGAATGGTCTTGTTCTCCAGCAGAAGTGCGAGAAATGTCTGTGTAAGCATTGCATAGCTTTAATTTTCCTACAGAAGAGTGGTCCTCAGGGAGGAGAGTCAAATAAACAGCAGTCTAAACTGTACTCCAGGTAGCTGAACACCAGGAACAGGACCAAACCAAATTAGTCACAAAGTGATGCTGATGTTAGTCTTTTCTCAGGAAGATATGCCAAGCAGAGACACGTTGTTTTGTTTTTTTTTTTTTTTAACAAGTAAATTCCAACTAATTAAAGGTTTCCCTTCCTTCATTCTATTTGAATTTTTTTCTGCAATAAAGGCTTTGGCAAGCAGGAAAAAGATGTTGTGATAGCATCCATTAACTCCTCAAACCCTGCAGCCAGCTGCCTCTTCTTCCTGTTTTTTGTGATGTGTCCTGCTGCAGAACATAGAAACCCATTTGGCCAGGCACTGAATGAATACTATTTCAGTGTACAAACCCAAAAAGAAAGCCAAATTGTACATTTGTCATTTCCTAAAAGGATAATTTGTGTATGTAGGTGGCAACAATCCCTTTCTGGGTTTTGGTTCAGTATTCTTGCACTTCTAACTGAGCAGATGAAACAATTTGTTTCCATGTAATCATGGCAAGTCTACAGGAAATTCCTGATAATTGTGCTATGCTTTGTTATGATGATGAATTACTGCACATGTTTCTGCCATTGCCATTAGTCTTACTTTGCAGTCTTCACCCTGCATGTGCTCTGAGATAAATTGGACATTGAGACTAAGAGGCAGCATCATCATGAACCAGAGTGTTATAAGGTCAACTTTTTTATCTTCCTTTCTGACATCAGCTGCTCTTTCAAATCTGAAAATGGGAGACATCACATTTTTTTTCTCTCACTGTCTGATTTAGAGATGGAATACTTTATGCCATCCCTTAATAAAAAAGCTGGAACTAATTCCAAGAATAAGTACCTTACAAAATCAAACACAAAATCCAATCCTACGTGTAGATAAAAAAGTCTTGTAGCAAAATGGAAGTGTGGGCTCTGCCTGGAGGGAAGAGATATAGCTGATAAAAATTCAGGAGTGTATAGATTGTTAGAGGAATTTGAATAAACCTGTTTAGGAAAAGAGTATAAACAAGGTAATAATCAAATGATAGAAGCCATAGTGAGCATTTGCAGCAGTTTGTTTTACCGAGTGGATTGTTTATTTCTCAGAGTAGTCACTGCAGTCAAGCAGGGAAAGAAATGCAGTCGAGCATCTGCTCCATGTCTGCTTTCTCTCAGTGGACACTACAGATTTTGCCAGACACGACACATACACACAGAAGGCACGTTGGGAAGAAGCTCAAAGAACTTGCTCAGTCATCTGGCAGTATCTAGACTAAAAGAATAGCTAACTACCAAATGGATAAGTTATATCAGGAGCTACACCTGTGTAAACTGCATCCATAATCACATTTATTACGGTCAATTCCTACAGAAGTGCTGTAGTGGAGAAGTTAAAAGGAGACTTAATGCACAGATCACATGAGTAATAAGATTATCTGAATTTTTTTAAGGAAATTGCTCAGGGAACTGATATTTACAGAACATTAAGCTTTTGGGAAAATTACTACTTTTTGTTTAGATTCTCTTAATAAAAGGCAACTTCTCTTTTGTCAAAAATGGACTGCCAAAAGGTTTCTGTGTAGATATGCTCTCTCAGTGCTTCATCAGTCTTTTGTTGCCTGATGTTCCAATATACCAAATTCCTGGTGATCTTGCAGTGAGGGGGTCAGCACCAAAGTATCTGAGTATATCTAAATACACAAAGGTTGGTATCTGATGCCCTCTCTGCCCAAGATTCTGCAGCACAGGCCAGTTCCAGCTTGGATCATAGCCCAGTTTGCCATTTACTGAGCCTGCATGAATAAACTGAGAAGTGTGAATTTTTAGTTCACATGTTATTCTGTAATAAGGTTATTCTGTCTAAATGCAATGTGAACCTGAGGTGACATAAAATGTGGAGTTAACTTATGACCATCTAAATCTGATCATATAGCTATGCCTTAAAATGACCCTAAGCCCAAAATCATTCTTCTGTAACTCTTGTGAAAGTAATTGCTGGTGATTTCTGCTTGACTGGTTCTGAAGACAGAGTATGCAAGGCATGCTTGTACTCCTGAGGAACAGATATGAATGAGCTTCCCTCCTGTTAGCCTGTTGAATAGGAGGGAAACCATAATAAGCCACTTCTTATGAGTGCTACTGCTCCTGTGGCAGTGGCCTTTGCAGATAAAGCTGTTCAAATTCCTGAATTTCAGAGATTCAGCTGACAACGGAGATACCTAAATTTGCTATGCCTCCCTGCAGGAGTCTGTTTGTGGCCTAAAGGCTCAGTTCAGTCACCCTCACACAGGAACTGCTGGCATTTCAGATGCCCTGCAATGTGCAAGGCTCCTTGATAGCTCTGCAAGATGTATTGCCAACAGGACAGGCAGGTTATGCTGTCCATCTCAAATGGCGCTGGCTCCTTCTGTGTGGGCAATGGATTGAGCCCTCAGTATCAAAGCCATTGTTAGAGTTAATAAAGATCAAGGCTGGAGCCCCTGGAGCTGAGTGAGTGATTCAGCTCAGCAGCTGCTGCTTCCCTTGGTTGGGGTGAACTCAGTTGTGCTCCAGGTTGCATTGGCTGGATTTCTGCTGACTGCAGCAGGCACGTGAACAACTGATGAATGTGTGCATGCCTAGATGTAGATAACTGTGTTTAAGTAGCCTAAACACAAAAATTGTTTAAATGGTCAGGAATAAATCCTTTTGAAATTTGAAAGGATAGTGGCAGAAGTTTGTTTTTCCTGTGGAAGTTTATCAGGGGAAACAGCTGTTTACCTGGCACACAAAAATTAACACATAAGACAGACCAGCTAACAAATGACCTGTCAGACAGGTTCCCAAAGACAAGCAGAGTCTATTGCTTTGTGTTTTTTAAATGTTAGAAGACACACTAATGATCAGTGGAATGTTTGTAGGAGGTGAACTGGAACTAGATAGCATCATCACAGTTTTTGGCTGCTCTGATCCCAGTAGCTTTGTGGAGCAGGATTTCCCATTCCTCATTAGTGAAGAGCTAAAAGGGAAAAGGTGGGCTATTTCTTTCAGCGGTACATTTTTCAGGGAGTGAAGGCTGAGCTTTATGTGCTGTTTCTCTGCTACAGGGCTGGCCTTGTTGTACTGGAGACAGAGGTGCAGTAGTGTTCAGATGTGCAAAATTTAATTACTCTGATTTATCAAGCAATTATTTTTCCTACTAGTTTTATTTAACTGTGGGAGATCTCATCCTTTCTTTGAGCATAATGAGTGCATTTGCTTCGGGAGGCAATTTGCCATTCACAGATGAATTCTCTTTAACAGTGACTTTGCCTTTATTTTTCATTTTAAAATGAAATTACATTCTCAATTTGTTAGCAAATTTGGGTAGTAAATTTCTTAGTATATGGGAACAGTGAATTCTTTATTGCATGATGACACAGCTTCTGCAGGAAAGCAATTCTCATCCAAAGCTTCCTTCTAAAATTGATAAGCTGTGCTGATGGAAGATGGAAATTTTGAGTGTGAACCACCAGGCTGGGGAAGGTCTCATATTCAGAGTTTCTATTTCCTGCATAAGAGCACTTAACTTCTAATCTATAACATAAATTATAATCACCACTTCCATTTTTCAGCCATTTAAAGGAATTAAGGATGTTCTGTTTCCAAAGTACTTGGCATAAGTGCCAACATCCAGGACATGGTTGGAGTCTCTAATTGTCAGGCTTGCACAAGCTTTTAGCTCAGAGTTTCAGTAAGGGGACACCATGTCATACCATGTCACACCTCTGGTTAGCTTAGTGCTTGCTGGTTTACTTGTGATTCTCACTCCCACTCAGAAGCATCTCTCTCTTCTTTGCATCATGAGAAGGATTTGTTTCCACTACCCATGTCTGTGGTTGCTGCTGAGGGATCAGATAAATCAAAGGAGGTAAATCTTGTTCTGAAAGTATGGGCTTAACAGAGAAGTGGGTTAGATTGGTTCTGCTTCTGCTGTCCTGGGGAGAAAGGTAAACCTTCTCTGTGAGCCTTTAAAAAGAACCATTACTGAAAAACCCTCATTCAGAAAGGTCGGCTTTGTATCAGTCAAAGATGTGACTTGCATATGACACAACTCCAGATTTCAGTGGAGAGGGCCTAGAATCAGACAGCAGGCCTCACTGAACTGTGGAAGCTGACTCCTGCTGGTTTTGCCTCCATTCCCTTTCTTTGCACACTTAACATCTTGTAATTTGTCTATTTTTTAGACAATAGTATTTTGTCTATTTTTCTTTTAAGCAAATTCCATTGAAAACTTACCTTTTTCTCATTTAAAATTTCATATTATCCATTCTAAACTCTTGTGCTAAATTGGTCTTTATAGTTCCCAATTCATACAGAGCATCTCATCATGTTCTCTATTTTACCAAACCTCCTTCTACATTTTTGTATCACTGCTTATCACATACATACAGGGTGGCATCTCACAAGCTCTGTAACTTGCACCAGATTCATTTCCCACACTCATAACAGCAGAAAACAGCCTAATTTTCATTAGAAAAGCAATCCAGTTGGAACAAAAATAATTAAGATACATCACTAAAAAAAAGCCATGTGGATCATGACAGGAGAGAAAATGCTCATCACATCGATTTTTCTTCTTTTCATTCTTGAATGCTTCAGAGTTTTCACTTGATTCATGGTGATAAGATGCACTTAATGTAGTTGCAATCTAGAAATCACAGGATCTCACAGAATCAGAAGAGCTGAAGCTGGAAGGGGCCTCGGGAGACTGTGCAGTCCAAACTGGTGCTGAAAGCAGGGTCAATTACAGCATATTGCCCAGGGCTGAAGATTCTATAACACCTCTGGGCAATGTGTTGCAGTACTCAACAGTATTCAGTTAATCTATTCATAACATCTAGATAGTAAGGCCAGAAGAAAGCACTAAAAGCATGTAATTTAATCTCCTTCAGAAAAAAAATAAGGAAAGACCTTGTCAGTCATTTCTGTATAAAGCCACATATACAAAATTTTGCAAGACAGTGTATTTCAGAAGGAAGGACTTGTATTTTCAAATGCAACTAGAAGTAATTGAGACTTTATAACATCCACTGGTGATTTGTTCAAGTAGTTTTTTTGCCTCTGCAAAAACAGATAGAAAAGAAACTAAAAGGACACAAAAAAAAAAAAAAAACCAAAAAAAAAAACCCAGGATGGCAACTCCCTTAACAAGAAGCTGTGTCATTTATGCCTAAGCTTTTTTTGATAGGTGTTTGTCTGTCTTTTCCTAGATAAACTCCAGTGCTGGTGACTGAGGTTTGTGAATAACGTTGGTTGTCCACAAATTTTTCCAAGGCCTGGCTTTGAATTTTCCTTGTTGGTATATATGTAAGAAACTTCTTGCTTTATGTGTAGTGTTCATGGAGAATTGCTTAGTCTCTTCCTTATAGCTGCTTTTCTCACATCTGAAAACTGTTAAAGTTCCTATCAAATGTCTCTCATTTAGATTATATGACCCATTCAACCCTTCTTGAACAATATTTTATTGAATTCTATCATTCATTCCTCTCTCTTAGCTCCTTTCAGATGACCTAGACTATTCTGGAGGAGCAGTGCTTGTAACTGAAAACCTACTCCAGTGGATGCTGCAGCAGCTCTTACAGCCAGCCTTTCATTTAGGCACTGTGTTTGCTTTTGGCAATGTTATTGGCACGTGCTCTGATCTGATCCATTTTAATCCTCAGATCTTTCACAACAGAGCAGATCTGTCATTCTCTATCCTCTATCCTCTATCTGTGTAGTGTAATCTAAATGCATAACTTTTTTTCTTTTCCCTCTAATATGAATCCTGGTTTTTCAGGATTGTTCTTTAGCCTTTTAAGATTACTTGGAGTTTTATTCCTAGATCTTTCAGTACTCAAAACTTCTTCAATTTTGGTAGGATCTCTGTATATAACAATTATATAATATAATTAATCATGTTATATAAGTGATTTTTAAAAATATATCAGATTCTGAAATATTGTCTTTATTATACTTTAATTTTGAATGGAATATCCAAGAATAGTTGTTGATGCAACTTCCAGCTCTGAAAGTCATTAAGTTGCATATTTGTTGAAACCAACCTACCACACAAAATTTAAATACATTCTTACCATGCTTTTTTCATGTTCTTCCTTGATACCTGCTAGTGGCTTCTGTCGTGGAAAGGATACTCAAATCAGTGAAGTTTAATTTTGACTTTACAATCAGAGCATCATTTGCAATAGTAAAGACTCCTGAGATCATTAAGTTCAGCCATCAGCCTAGCACTGCCAAGCCCTCCCCTGAACCATTCCATAAGTGCCAGTCTATGTCTTTTAAATGCTTCCAGGAATGGTGATTACACCACTTCCCTTGGCAGCATGTTCCCTTCCCTGTTCCAACGCTTGACCACCCTTGCAGTGAAGAAGCTTTTCCTAATATCCAATCTAAATCTCACCTACTCCAGCTTGAGGCCATTTCCTCTCATCCTGTTGCTTTTTGCTTGGGAGAGAAGACCAGTTCCCACCTGGTTACAGCTTCTTTCAAGTGGTTGTTGAGAGATAAAAGGCCCTCCATAAAGCTCCTTTTCTTCAGAATAAACAGCTTCAGCTGCTCCTCACAAGACTTGTGCTCCAGAGCCTTCCCCAGCTCTGTTGCCCTCAATGCTCCAGCCCCTCAATGTCTCTCTTGCGGCGAGGAACCCAGAATAAAGCATTTGAGGTACTGGGTACAGGGGGACAATCCTTGCCCTGGTCCTGCTGGCCACACCATGGCTGGCACAGGCCAGGATGGCATTGGCCTTCTTGGCCACCTGGGCACAGCTGGCTCCTGTTCAGCTGCTGTCAGAGGGCACCCCCAGCTCCTTTTGCACCAGGCAGCTTTGCAGCCCCTCTGTCCCAGCCTGTAGTGCTGTGTGGGGTTGTTGTGACCCAAGTGCAGAACTGGCACTTGGTCTTGTTGAATCTCACATCACTGCCCTTGACCCATGGATCCAGCCTGTCCAGTTCCCTCTCCAGAACCATCCCACCTTTCAGCAGAACAGTGCTGCCACCCAACTTTGTGTTATCTTGTGACCAACAACTCCTCCTGTCACTGGTTATTTTTGTCTTACTTATTTCTCATTGTTACACCTTAACAAATCTGATCTCATACAAAGAATTAGATTCATTTACTATTGAAAGTATTTGATATTGAAAGGTCCATGCAGACAGTCATGACTTTTCTGTCTTCTAGGTGTTTGTGAATGGTTTGTTTGACTCTTAATTTCAAGATTTTTCTAAAATTGAAGGTAGTCTAAGTAGTTTTCTCTCCTCTAGCCTTTTTTTTAATTAGATGTAGTTTAATTAGATGTAGTTTAATTAGATGTGGTTTTTCTGAGTTCTGTGGAGCCTAATTTATTTTTGACTGGTTTTCAAAACATAATGATTTATCATGCATGGGACAAAAGGCAGGCTTAAGGAAAATACCTATGGAGAATTTCCACTGAGCCTATCTTGGAACCTCTCATTTACCTATTTTCCAATCTGTTGTTCTGGTTTTATTACTCATCTCTATCTCTGCAGCTCATTTTCTTAGCTGTAAGATCAGAGTTGACATTTTACTGAAGACAGAAGCAAAGATGACATTAACACTGTGACCTTCTCAAGATTCCTGTTGAGAAAAAGACCGGCATTTTTCTTAATATTATAATAGTAATAAATTTTCTCCTACGTTTTACTTTGTCGCTAGTTATCTTTCACCTTTCATTTTATTCCTAGACTGTTGACACTCTAGGATGGATAGTTTGTTCAGTATACTAGGAATTGTCCTATTTTTTGTTCCTTTTGTTTCTGTTTGTTTTAACAGCATTACTGGCTCTCTTCAACTCCTACTCCCCTTTTTACTGACATTATGTAAAAATCTAGCACTTCCACCTCCAAGTGTTTATTGCAGTCTGCTGTCCTGAGTTCCATGATTTATGATGTTTGTGTTCTCCCTTCTAGCCATCTGAGGCTTGTTAATTCTGTCATCTATTTCATGGTCACTCTGACAGGTTACTTTGCATCTGCACAATCTCAGCCTGTTCTTCCAGGCTGGCCAGAAGCACAGTCAGGGGCCTTTTCCTTTACTTGCTTTCTGTAGCTTTTGTAGAAATGAATACATCACCATAAGACTTTGTTACCAATATGTTCCTGCTTCCCTGTTTTCCCAGTGGTCTGCATGATGGAAGAGTCCACCCCAAACCTGCCCTGTGCTCTTCATATTTTTGCTGGTTGCCCAGAAAAGGCATTGTCCACCTTGTCTTTGTGACCAAAACATGACAATTTTCTTTCATCTTCAACATTTTAGCAGGTTTTTTTTCCTACATCACCTAGGATTCAGAATAATATCAGTAATCCTTGATACACAGAGAATATGTCCTTTGTTTTATTTTTCAGTGAGAGCCTAACAAAATATATAGACATATGTCTGCTAAATAATTAAATTAGGCAATATGGAAGCAAAGTCTGGTACCTTCTCAGTCAAATTATCTGTTGGTATAAATCCCATGCTTTCAGTATGGGTTCTTAAGCAGAAAATGACCTATATTTTCTCCTTGAAAATGAACAAAAATTACATGTATTTTCTTAAAATCTGAAATTAAGTTTTGATTTTAATTTAGCAAATCATAAAACATTTGGACTAATTTTCTGAACCACGTAATTATTACTTTAAATATTATATCCAGGATAGTTCATAGACCAGAGGTAGTATTATTGCAGAGAAAACTAAACAAGATTATGAGAGTAAAGACAAAACCCAAGACAAAGAAACTCACTTTTCAGATCTTGTGGATACTACATTATAAGGCAATGAGGATTTCCCTTTTATATGATTAATTCAGATTTCAATAAGTAAATTCTTCTGCAAAACTGCAGTCAATTTTTCATCATTAATGCAGAAGTTAAAAAAAATGTTCTTGCTCAAGATGAATGAAGAAAAAGACATAATATTATTGACTTTCTTAAACCAATCTCATATGATGGATTTATGAAATGAAAATAATATAGAAATTCCTTAGACTGTGACAGGAAATACAAATCAAGTGAATGGAAAGGCAGTTGCACTGAAATAAAGACATTTCAGAAGATAATGGGTTCACTACAAAAGGGTCTTCTGTTAAGTACTTCCTATAATTCTGTTTTCAGTGGAGTACCTGACAAGAGACAGGCAGAGATGCATGTGGATACATCGTGGTTTTGTTCACTGGTAGCTGAAGATGTATTAGGGCTGTAGGCAAAGCAAATGCAGTGAGGGTTGGAAGGATGGAAAATTCCTTGTCCAACCTGGAGTGCTGTTTCCTGGTTAGTACAGAGCCAAAGAAACCAAGAAGAACCTCCAGGACTGACTTACAGTGCTTTAGTTCTGATTTAACTTATTTAGCTAAAGGGGAAAGATCATTCAGTCACAGTGATTAGAGGCATAACACCTACAAAGATCAATCCATTGTTTCTTCTGGGTCTCAAATGTCATCAGGAAAGGTCTACTAAGTTGTGCAAAGTCGTGTTTAGTTCCATATTACCTTTACACTGTTTCAAACATATTTTCTGGAAAAGAAAGCATGGTGCCAGGCAGAAGCTTTCATGGTTTAAGGTGATCTGTTGACTGGAAATCTGGGAAACACATGGAAAGGATGACCTAGGAATCATCCACATCTTACCATGGCTTTGAGACATTCACACTCGCTGCTGGTGGCTGGGCTTGAGGGTTTGCACAGCATCAGGGGTTTGTGCAAATTATAGATGAAGATTCGTTTTTAAAATTCAATGACGATGTCAAAAATTTTTCTCAAGAAATACGAGATCATCTTTCGTGATGGTAGTAGGCCTGAACACACAATAACTTGTGTTCCCTCGTATTACTCCATGTGGGAATTGCTAAATGTTTCTTCTTGCTGTTAGAAAAGGAAAAAAAAAACCTTTGTTTTCTTGTAAAAGCTTTCCCCACTACTACTTTTTTTTAATTTATTTAAATAGAATTTGGGGCTATAAAAGGAAGAATTCTGGCAATGCTTTTCTTAGAATTGTTTTTTTCCCCTTCTGCTTTGACATAGAAGTTCTTAACACTAGAGAATGAATAATAGGTAAAATTTCTCAAAGGTCATAAACCTGGAGCAAAATTTCCAATGCCTGCAAATTTCCAGTGCCTGCCCAGATATGTGTCAAATAGGCATTCGGCTTTTTATGTAGAAGTAATTGGTTCATACTATCTAAAACCTGTCCTAACAAGAGAAAAATAGTAAGTCTCACTCGAATTCATGGAAGTTGATCTCAAAACACATGTTCACAGAGCAGCAGATACCAAAACAAAAAGCATCTTCAAAATCCATTTTAGAGAACTTGAATAAAGCCCTTCTCTATGCTAGATCCTCATCACTGTTCTTGTTAACTACAGCATGTCTTATGCCTCATGTGCGCAGGAAATCAAATTCAGAAATGATATAATTTCCTACAAGAGTAATGAGTGGCTGCCTTAAGGGGTCATCTCCCATTCTGCTACTTCACAATAAATCTGAATGAAATCCTGTTTCAGTGAAAGTAGTCACTAGAGAGAAATAGAACAGAATTTAATCTCTAAATTTTAATGCTGAAACAGGAAAATGAAAAGTTACCATTCTAAAAGTGTTTTTGGTGGATCTGCCCTACTTTAAAATAATTTAGAAGTTGATATACTTCCCTAAATTGAGAAATTATATTTTTTTTTTCTTTTTTTTTTTTCCTAACCTGAACCTAAAAAGATCTTTATAATCATTTTTGAGAGCATGGTAAATATCAGAATAGAGGAAAAAATATTTATTGTCTATAATTTTCCTCCAGCATAGGCCAACAAAACTGCTAAGATGAATTTTTTTGTTGCCTTAATCCTTGTAACATGCTCTTTTAGGGGAAAACCATACAGCTTTACAGTTTTTAAAGCTACAGGTCCCATTCCTGATCAGAAAAAAACCAGATAATGGTAATACTGGAGCATACAGTCACCCCAGGACAATGGGCAAGGCATCTCTGCTGTGTGTTGAATTAGGCTATGCATAAAATGGGCTCTAAAATTGTTAGATTGATAGAGGGGATTTTTTTTTCTTTTTTAGGAGCTATTCCTTTTTTCTTTTTTTCTTTTGCTACAGGAAAAATAGCAAATCTTTTTCAATATAGGAAATCCATATCAGCATTTTTAACTTTTCTTTCTTTTTATCTAATAGGTATTCTCTTATGATTTATTAAAAGGTATAGAACATGTATTCAGTTAAAACTGCAGAGAAATCAAGTTCTGTAACAATGAAATATTGTATGAAAGAATAGAGAAATATTTATGCAGAATCTTGTGGAATTTTTATGTGTTTGCTGCATATAAATTAGGCCTATATCTTCACCAGGGAGAGACAAGAATAAATAAGTTCTTTGGGAAGAAAATTTGAAGTTTTAAATAACTAGCTGATGGACAAAGCTGAAATAAAAAAAAAAAAAAAAAGCAGAAAAATATCTATTTCCTTTGGTTTGGTTATAAATACCACTATTCTTTCTGATATTTATGTACTTGAAAGTGTAAGGTCTATGAGATGAACAGCATTCTAAGAAATGGGCATATTGGAGGAAACATTTCTGTACATTCAATATGAGTGAGGATTCTTTCCTTGTTCTGGATTTCATCACAAAATATTTGTAAAATTACACTAAACAATAACTTATTAAAGAAATTTTGCATAACAGTACAAATGAGAAAACAATTTGCTTCATTTTGTTCAGCTTGAAATCAGAACTTTAATGATCACCCATGCAATGGTGGTGTACTTTATGAGAACTGGTTGGGAAAAGTTTGTACAGTAGATATTTAGAAAGAGAAATACAATGCCAGAGATTAAATAAATTACAGGTCTAAGTATTTGTTCATAGTATGTGTTCATACCTCACTTTATGTGTATTCCTCACTCTATAAACCAAAATATATCTTTGTGAAATTATTCCTAGCTGGTTCTCTTCATCCTCATGAGTTTGTGTATAATACATTAAATTATAAAACAAAACAACAGAAAACAGTATTAGAAGACCATTAAAGCTGTAAACAAATAAAAGAACCACAAACTTGAATATAGAAGAGTATTGAAAGAATGTGTAAACATCCAGAGTATAGCACTCCCTGATAGCCTCAAAGAGCACTGCTGAGCATGCAATTTATCATGTATCATATTAGGGTTGCAATTACAGGCTGATGTTTTCTGTTAAATGACACCTTCCTCATAGATGATTGATCCTCTAAAGCAGGATTATTGTCCCATGACCCCTCCAGTTCTCCCTTCCTCCCCATACCCCAACTACACCTGCACATAATAGAAACTGTAATGTATTAAATGTATGGGTTTCCAAACACATGGACAAACATTTTTCCATTCCCTGTAATTTATCTGTGAAAATTGACCTGCTCTTCATTTTCTGCTGAGTTTCACATATATTTTTAAGAACATGAGAAGATACTATGTTGAGGTAATAGTATATGCAAATGGCATTCACAGCTGCTACACCCATGGCTATTTTAAGATTGTATATGCAAGTATAATGCTGCCACTGACTGACTTTGAGGATTTTAATCTTCCATTTTAAGACTATTTGGTGGCAGCTGTTTGATAAAATAAGTACTTCATATATCATTTGAAAAACTTAGCTGAGAATAATATGATTATCTAAAACTGACTGCAGAAAAAACATATGCAGTTGGAAGGCAATAAGCCTAAGTAGATGAGAAGAACTTTACAGGCTATGTCTTCATAGGAGATAATTTTTCTTCACAGAATAAAAATATATTTTTCATTCAATATTGGGCGTTATAATACAGAGGAAAACTCGCAAAGTGAAGTGTGGGAATTATGCTTTTACAAAAGGCGTAACCTTTAAATATACACCTTCTAGAAGAAAGTCATTCAACATTTATAAAACTGTTTGAGATTTCCAACAGGTGTGGAAACCTGTGGAAACAGCGTGTGTCTACAAAACAAAACCTGTTAAAAGTGATTTAGTGCGACACTCCTTGTGCCCCAAGACAGCCACCCCCCTTCGCTGGCTATAAACCTCACCCTGCTCAAGCTGCTGGAGCAGAGCCAGCTGAGACCCAGGGCCTCCTCAGAGGGGTCACTGCCCGGGGCTGCTCTTGGAGAGAAGCAGATAATAATGTTCAGCTGGGAAATTACTGACAGATAACGTTCAGCTGGGAAATTACTGTGGACCAGCAAGCCTGGATTATGCTCTCTGGTATCTTTGCTGAGTTAAGTTTTTCCAAAACCTTCAACCATAATATTCACAGAACCTTAGCCCTAATGTTTCCCATAAATTTCAGGCTCATAATGGCATTACAAGCTAATTCAGGGATTCTGCTTACAATTTCAACCAGCTGAAAGTATCTAGCCTTTGACTATTGTCCTTCTCTAACTAATTCAGCTTTATGGTAAACAACTAAATACATGTTGCCCATTATATCTGATATTCTAAAAGAATAAAAGAAACAAGTCTTCTTTCCATATGCTAAGAATTCCCAATCAGATTCTAACAAGATAGGTTATAAAAGAAGGGTTTTTTTCCAAAATATGTAGGAGAAAAATAAATAAAAAATAATCAGAAATTGCCAATTGTGAAGTTAAATACAGAGTTAAGAAAAATGCTGCATTCACGCAAGAAGTTAATTCTTCAACATAAAATGGCAATAGAAAACTTGAGCTCTTATGGTTCCTGTGAAACCAGTTGCTAAAATGTTTAATTAAATTTAACTATTTAGGAGTATTTAGAATTCAAAACAACTCTTGTGTAAAATGTTCATGTTACTAAAGGCTGCCCAAGAATAGGAGCTTAAGATGGAGTGTAGAGAAAAATACATTACTCAATTGAAATAGTAGAAATTATTGTATGTAGTTAGGAGGCAATTTCCTGAGTTGGATTTTGTCCAAGGTTCTGCATTTGTCACCTGAAGCTTATGGGAAAGACCACACAATCTTTCATGAGCACGAGTAACCGTGACCTTTGCTTTAATGCCTCAGGACAGCAGATTCAGAATAGCTGCTCCTGACAAAGTGCTGGTACAGTATAGATATGGGTAACAGTACTATTTATTCCTTGCTTAAGTCCCTGATTTTGTTGTTCTTGGATAAATACAAGAGGTATGAAAAAATAGAATGACTATTAAAAAAATCTGATCACTAGAGATGAGTAGTATTACTTTTTGGTGAAGATTGTGAGTCTGCAGACCTAAAACCTCCCATTTTGTAATGTATATGGTACTGGCATTTCCCTAACTGAAATTTTTCTTCATGACTTCATAAAATGGTGGGGCTCTTTAAAATTCAGTATGGCAAATGTGCAAAGCATTGTGCTGGAACCCAATGTTATCTGATTCCAAAGACCACGAACCAAAGACCAAACAACAGAATATTCTCTAGGACAAAGAAAGACCAAAACAATCAGTGGCTGTCTGTGGACTGAAAAGCAAAACCTTTCTTATGGATGGAACTGCCTGACTTTAGACACTGTTTTCCATCTGTGGATTGCAAGGCATTTTATTAACGATAATGAAAACATCACATTGTCTTTTTGTGAGAAGTAAATGTTATCCCTGTTTTGCATATGGGTAATGATGATACTGGCTCTCATCTTCCAGTATTGCTCTTGACTATTCCCTTCAAAAGCTGCAAGTTGAAATGAAATTGAGTTGTGATGAGGGGAAAAAATAACCAGGTTTTTGGACTGAAATCCTTTGAACCTTTCCAGATTATTTTTCGTAGGACTGTCACAGGAGTGTGCTTACACTGTGAGATTGCTCATTGTGTCTAGTTAAGCCATGTTAATTAGAAACAGGACTACAGACTCATTGTGCCATTATAGTCCTCTTTACATGTAGCTTGATTGATATTTTATGGCTCTGTCGAGTTAATGAGTCACATGGGATGCAAACATTCTTTTTGTTCAAAGTTTAAAAATATCACTGCACATACTCTTTTAAGTGCTCTGGAGAAAGAACTGATCACAGGTGCTCTATAATGCAAATGTTGTATGAATGGATGACTGGACTGAGTCTTCCATATGTGATTTTTTCTTTACAACCCCAAAAATCTTCCTCATGCCATGCATGAATCAAGACAGAAACTGATATAAGATTACTGTGGTTCATTTATTTTTTGTTTTATGAACTTTACAGTCTAGCATGCAGTGAGAATGATTGTAATACCTTCATAATAAGCACTGTCTTTTCCTGAAGGAATGCAGTCAGAGAAAAAACTGAGAAGAAATGAAACAAAGTCTTTCCCTTCTGTTCAGGAGGTGCAAAAGTAAAAATGTTCTCTTACAGCTAAGTTGGGAACAAGTTGGGTACTTCTGATAAGCAAGAGAAACTGGGTCATTCAATAGATGACCTCCTGAGGTTCCTTCCTACCTGAATCAACCTATAAGCTTATATTTGTAAGATATAATAGTCCCACACCTGTTGCCATTACATCCATGGTTGTGATCTCTTTGGGATTCTAGTTGGGCATCTCTTACACTCACTGAATGACTAGGACCTGGTGGAAAACAATGCATGTTATTAAAAATGAAACCAGGAAAAATATAAACTGGTGTGGTTTGGGGAGTCAAAAGGAGTTAAAAGCAAGCACTCTCAACTTTTGCATACTTTTGAGCTGGAAATTGCTGTTCTGGTCAGAGGAGACAGTGTAAGCATCCATAAGATCATAGCTAATGCATATCAGTGCCCTGCAGAAATACATAGCTTAAACAGCTCCTTTGGCAGCTTGGTGGTGGTGACTTTTAATTTGAAAATGGCATTGAAAGGGTGAAGCAGTATTTGCTGAAATTGCTTCAGCTCAGATTTCAAGAACTTGACCCAGTCCTCAGTGATAAAGTAGTTTGGTTCTGGTTATCCAGATCCCAGGAACCTCTATGGCATGTAGCAAACACAGAATAGCTGAAAGAACTGACTTCAGTAAAAAATCTTACTAAAATCTTAGTGCAGAAAGACCAGCTAAAACTGTTTAAGAAAAGCAATCAAATTAAAATAATTCTCACCTTGTTTTTCCCCCCAATCTTTGCCAGGGATTGGATCAGAAGGGAATTTGAACTGAGCAGTGAATTCCATGACAAGATCAAGTTGCAGTCTGGGATGTCTTCTGCCTTCTTACCTGAATTCATGATCCCAGGCTGTTTGCTTCACACCTTTCTCCTTTTACCATGAGTTTCAATGCTGTCATACATTTGCCTCCTCAGCCTGTACCTGTAACTCTCTTCCCACAGATCATTTTTTCCCCAACATGTCTATTTTTCAGCCCTGCCCTTAGCCTTTCCACCACTAGTTTTATTCTTGATTTGGCCTTCAATCATCCTCTTTCTGTTTCACCTCCATTTTGTAATTTATCTTTTGTTTTTAGGGTTCTGAGGATTGAGCAGTTTAGAACTTTTTCTTTTTCAAGAGCTAATGGACCTGGCTCACTTCAGAGTGGACCCTATAGAGTTCATGAAAGTCTGAGGGAAAAAATGGCATTATATCGATATATCCTGGCAGCTTATTACAGTATTCCCCCATCCATCACATGCATGGTGCCTGAAAGGAATGTGTTGTAACCTTCTCTTAAAGCAGCTGAAAGACCAGAATAATTTTCCTTTGATAAAGGGTTTCTCTTTCTGAACCATGAAGAAAATTCTGCCTCTTTCTCAAGCTTGGCACTTACTTTCTCATATTTGGGCACTTACACTGAGCACAGGGCGATAAATAAAAAGCTGTTTGTCAGTTTAGATTCATGTTGGCACATGTGTTGGCATGATATGGGCATGTTTAATTACAGGTTCTACTCTTTTACAGGGAACACCAGATAGCCCAATGGCAGCATGTCCAGCTCTGCAGTGTTAGAATTAATCTCATGTCTGACATAAAAGAACTGTTTGAGCTTAATCAAAATTAAACACAGTTCTCTAATTTCTTGCTGCTGCAGCTACAAGTAGAAGTGATATGGATATGCACAGAATGCATCAGGATTTATGTTTCTGGCTAGAAATAAAAGTAATGTTAAAGACACCAATTTCCACCTCTGTTTATCTTTGTGTTTCTTGTTTATTGTTCTTCTCTCAAGGCTTTGCACCCTGGACAGTGCTAACTTTTAGTAGCTATATTTTTTAGTATTTTGTTTTTGGTCTTGGGACTGTTTCACCATTTGATTATATTTCAGCAAGGAAATAATGCAGGATATACTCTTTAATGAAGACAACTTGCCAAGATACAGAGAAAGAATTGCTTTGATGAGGATTCTCTCGGCAGGATACACAAAAAAGAATATTTGGAGGTCTTTTGTGCTTGGGGAGATGCATGTATTTCATAAAATTAATTGTTCCCAGTCTGTCCAAGGCTTTTTTCATGTTGGAATAGTATGTAAGAAAATCTAGATGACACAATACAGCATTATATTATGCTTGTTAGGATCCTGGCTCCTTGAGGAGCTTGTATACCCTTACTGTTCCTTCTGACCTTCATAAAGCACTAAAGATGCTCAGAGTCCTTTCTGGGACAGCCAGACTTTCCCAGGATGAGAGGGGAATACCCACAAGTCCTCTGCAAGGGTAGTGTCACCTTCCTATGCAAAAACAACCCTTGGAACAAATTCAATTTTTCACAGTCAGTAGCTGAAATGCCATGTCTTATGGAAAACTATAGATCTTCCAGTGTTATTAATATCCTACCTTTGGGACATACACACGTTGACCTCTATTCCCAAAATGTATCTTTGAGTGCTGGAAGTATCTTTACAGAATATAAAGCAAATATTTTTGCACTAAGATTATTGTATCTGATGGAAGAGGGATAATTCAGACATTCAAAATAATTTCCAGAGGCAGGTGCACTTTGTAGTGTCAAAACATTGAAGTTCTTGATGCTTAACAAGATAGTGACAAATTTCATGGCCACTGACCTCTGTTTCTGGAAGAAGCTACTGATATCTTATACCTGTCTTTCTAATTTTTTTCTTCCCCTATTGCCCAATGTTTAAATGCACCAGTTTTCAAAGGTTCATTCAACATCAGACCTCTTCAATGATTTCTCAGGCTGGTAACCCAAAATAGGTACCCTGGGCATGCTAAAAATACACAATGCATTGCAAGCATATTTAGAAGTCAAATGTGAGTTGAAAAGAGGAGGTGCATTGAGATTTCTGCCATGTAACAGCAGAGGCTTTAATGCAGGGGCAGTGCTGGAGCAGCCCCTCATCTGTGGTTTCAGGCCAGTGTTTGCACAAAGCACTGCAAGCTGCACCAGTGGAGCTTCTCTGTGGTGGAAGTGCACTTTGCTTGCATGTGCTGTGTTAGGTGATGCAATTGCTGCTTTTCTGCCTTTTCATCTCAGGGGTGCTGCACGTGGTGCTCTGGAAAGCAGCCCTGGGCCAGTGGGAGGGCTCAGACACCCAACCAAATTGCAAAGCTGACAAGAGGGAAATTTTCTTAGGGACCCAGTAGGGTCTGAATGGAGTTGATACAACTCAAGATGTTACTGAAAGTTGCTGGACTGGGCAGTGGGCTAGGATTTTCTCTTCAGTGCTCAAAAAGCTGTGTTCTCACCTTCCTATCTGTGGCTATTCCAGAGGCAGTGGGGTTTCTGTCCATCTAGAGAGTATTTGCCCTCCACCTGGGCATCAGATATAGAAAGAGAGTAGTCAGCATATCTAATGCTCAGGGACATAAGAGCAAATGCTTTCCCTACAGGATCAGCCCCAAAGCTCCCTCAAAAGGAAGACAGTTTGCCATGAACATGGAAGCCTAGAATAGTCAGATTGCAGCAGAATGCAGAATTGTGACTATGGAAAAGAGGAATACACAAACTAAGTGCTACAGCATTTTGAGGCAAAGCCCTGAGCTATCAGTGATTTGTTCTGTGCCAAGGATGTGGTATTTGCTGTATCTGGCATGTGCAGTTCCTCAGAGCTTGAATATGAAACATGGCTCTGTTTCTTTTCCCCCATATTTTCAGTGGATAACACAGATGCACTTTGACTCCAACCTCTCTAACAACAAGGCGCAATGGAAAGAGAAGATAATTGTTTTTTTCAAAATATGATGTTTTCACTGATTGGAAAGGGTGAGATCAAGCTCTGCTATGGGGAAAAAATGACCCAAAGTATCTTGGGCTAATAACTAGAAAGCTTTAAAGTCAAGAACGCTGTGTTCTGCAAGATTTGGTGGCACTGCAGGTGGGTAGTATGTGTGGAAAGTATGAAAGGTGACAGCTGGACAGTAAATTCATGCAGCTGAGGAGTTTCTTTGTTTTCTGCTTGAATAGCATTTGGCTCAGTGGCATTTTGGTCTGTGACTGGGTTCATCATACAAATAAATGGACTGTTTTCTTCTTGGCCCTGAAGGAACAGGCATGTGTTTGTGCTGCATATATTATCTGAGCAGATTCAAACCCAGCATCACACTGTCACATCCAGGACAACTTCAGGTCAGAGCAGGGTTTCAACCAGCTCCTTCCAAGTTGTTTTTGGTGATTTTGTGATCTAGCTGTGTTTTGATGCCCAGGGACAAAGGAGCCAGCTGGCAAAGGTCCTCATCCACAGCCTCTCAAAATGTATTTTAATGGGCTTCAGGGAGATTTGAATTAAGGTTTTTAGGCTGAAGTTCCCATCACTTGGTGCCAGTAATTAGGTCAGTTACTCCAAAGTGTTTAGTACTTATGATGCTTGTTCTTCATATTCGTATTTTCCAGAGAGCCCAAAGACCTGTTACATTTAAGCTACTGGAAGACCAGTCACAAATGTGCTGTTTGCATCTAGGGGATGCTGCACTCTTAATTGCTCATTCTCCACATATGCTCCAGAAAATATTGATAATGATAAAATGTTCTGTGGTACTGATAAATACAGCTTTCACAATAGATCTGATACATTTCTCAGGAGAGCAGAAACAATTAGAGAAGTTATGCATACTGAATTTTCTTTCCTCCTTCCTACCTGTTTGCAGTTAGTAAACAGAAAGCTACCAATTTCCTTTGCACTCTGCCATGCTAGAAATTAATGGGGTAAATGCACATGCTGTTTTACTTTGCCAGAGACTGGCTTATACAACAGATTTTTACTCTGTAAGACAGATTTTGCTGTATTTGTGCTTTTTTCAACTCCCCCTGAGGAGTATTAACTCAAAGCAATCACAAGACACCCATCCTTGCCTGCTGCTTCTTGAACTGCTGTATCCTCTTCTTTGCTTCTTGCTTTTCTATTTGAAGATTTTTTTATTCTTTTTTTTTTCTTGACGAGGGAACAGCAGCAAGCAGAACCATAAAGGGTGTCTCCTTTCCTAAAATAATAACTATTTGATGTGAGAAAACAAACCCACAGAACTCTTCTGTTCATGTAGGATTTGCTTTGAACAACCGTGTTCTCTTACCCAAAGGAAGATAGGTCGAGTGCTCTGTGAAGTACAGCACTGGAAAAGGAAGCCATGGGCACGCTTGGAAAATGCTGAGCTGCTTGTGAAGCTACACTGCATGTTTATGACTTGGTTTTCTAAGCAATCTCCAGAGCTTGAACGGATTACAGTGATACTTTAACAAGGCTGCTGCATCCATCACCAGCTTTCAGTCAGTGAGAAAGCTAAAAGATGGAAGAATGTAATTATTTCCGCATAAGCTAAGTGTTAGTGACTGATTATCATGAGAACTTTGATGCTTTAAACTTCTTCATCCTCTGAAGGCAAGCAGGTAAGTCTCACAGGCTTCTCCTCCCGTGCTCATTTTGCTGAGGGAGCAGGGGCTTGCAGGGGACTGGTGTCGAAGGGAAATGTGTTTGATATGAAGGCAAGCTGTTTGTCTCTGGATTTTAAACTAGCAGTATAGCACATTGTCATTTTCTGTCTGTCGGGTTACAAATCCATTGCCTAACAATAGCTATTATTTCTTTCCATAGCAAAGATATGAATCTCACTCCAAATTAATCTCACTCCAAATTAATCCCTAACTTTTATACATTTAATACAATTGAAAGAGAATATGTGTATCAACCATCTGTGCATACTGAAATAGCCATTTCTAAATCTCTTTCAGTTGTCCTATAATTACTTCTAGATTGATTACTGTGGTTAAAATAATGTTATTTCATATGAAAAATGAAATAATATGTATAGGATTGTACTTTCTAAAGATGATTTTTGTTGAACAGTTTCTCCCTGAAAACAGGGTTTCCTGATCTGAGATCTCTGGGTAGCTTACTTTTCAGAGGAGATCTGCATCATTGTAGAAATACTGTGGTAAACAAGGGGTTTCCTATCTTGCAAGTGGGAATCTAACAGCATCAAAAATAGATATTTCTTTCCCATTCACCCTTGAAAGAACACTTATTCTCTTTGAGTAATGGCATTGCTGTGCCTCTAGAGGTGAAGCTTCCTATCTGAAGACTTTTAACATAAAAGCCCTTATTACCATTTACGGAAAGAAAAAAAGACTCTTTGACCATAAATAGATTTTGTCTTAATTAAGTTTTTTTTGTCCTCTGAGAACATTTGCTACCTTAAGTATTATTAGTTTTGAAGGGCAAAAATTTTACATGATTCTCTAAGATTTTTGTTTATAGGAGTGACTATCAGAGAAGGAAAAATTTTGAGTTAAAAATAAATATTTATACTTCTTGTTTGCATGTATTAAAATATGGTTGTTTACAGAAAGAATTCATTTCAGCTCCATTTCCAATCTGGCTATGATAATTGAAACAAATCCTGCTGGCAGACACAATTATAAATAAACTTCTAAGAATAATTAGAAGTGTAATTAAGAGAAGACTGAGTTATTATCACTTTCTCCTCCGTATAATAATTCTGCATAAAAACATGAGAAATGGCTCTCATTAAAATCTCACAGCTGAGAAATCCACAGAAGGGAGTGAGACATTAAAACAAAACATTCAAGATGTGCAAATACTGTGATTAATTAATTAAACAGAGACCAGCTCCAAGGAAAAGTTTGAAAGCAATTGGGATATTTAAGAAACAGATATATCATAAAGAGTTAACATGTTCAGGTTGGTTTTGATTTGTCTTGTTTTGCTGGTTTTTGGTTATTTTTTAAGAGGAGATAGCTCAGAGTACCTTGTGGATCTATATTTGTGTATTTTGCTGGTATCATTTAACTCTGTGAAATCCTTCTGAATACCAGGACCTTATTCATCAGTAAAGCTTTAAAAATACCAATCAATTGAGTGACTGTTTAGGGAGGACTTGAAAGAGCCTAGCAGGGAATTGCTGATGGAGATTTTTCCCCTTCCAGCTAAGGGGCATTCTCTGTTAAACTTGAGACTTTCTGAGCTGTTCCAAGCGATTTTCACTGGAAGGATCCTTACAAAGACACCTCTGCTAATGGTAAAAAGAAAACCAAACCAGCTGCTGAGTCTTCTGTGAAGCAAAGAATGAACAGGCATAGGAGAGGTTTTAGGAGTCAGAATAGTGGTATTCTGGAGATCAGCTGTATTCAGAATAGAAATGCCAGCAGCTGCTTAAATCTGGCTTCTGTCACATTCCTCAAGGTACATTTATTCAAATACTGTGCAGTATCATGACAACACCCATACTGTATACTTTGGAGTACTGAATAATGTTCAGGACTACTTTGGCTGCTATGCTACATTAATTCTAGCAGCATCTTGTCTAGCAATTAAGAGCTTTAGATGTGAATCATATAAATATTCAGGTTATGTTACTTTTCTTAATGCTTGGAAGTTAACCTAGGACAGAAAACCTCTACTTCTTTTGCTAAAGGAGAAGAAAACCAAAACCAAACAAACAATAAAGAAGAAGAAGAAAGGGGAAAAAAATTTTAAAAAAGAGGAGAGAGAGAAATTTTTGTTCTATGGTATTAAACAGTAATGTCATGTAATACACACCCAAAAGCTTAACAGAACTGTAGTAAGACTAATTTAGCCCATGTCTGTCTAATCCTTCATTAGCATACTATTATTTTTTTTGCCCAGTGGGTACATTGCCTGTTGAGAAATAATGTGAATATTTATTAAGCAGTAATAACTGTTGCTGCTTGAGAGCTTTTTTTGCCATGTGTGAACATGCTTATCTGGAGAAGAATTTCAGGCAGATGATCACCCTTGGGATTCAATGAATTCATGCGTTGCATGTCCTATCTTACTACACGGCGCTACAGCAAGATTTCTGTTTTTCTAATGAGATTCCACTTTGAGCACAGACACTGCAAACACATCATCACCTCTCAGAACACAGTGCTTGTCTTCTGAAGTGTTTCAATGTGAGCACAGTACTAGACCATTTCAGCAGCTTTAGAGGGGCAAGGCTGCCTCTGTTTGGTGCAACAGGCTAAGCAGTTTCTGTCTGAGACTGGAGGAGTCTCCTAAGAACACAGCTCAGTCATCTTCCCATGGAAATCAGGGAGTGCTTTTCTACCTTTCTCAGAGGATTAGGGTAAAACTCTCTGTTTTGACATCTAACTTGTGTTCAATATCCATGATTTCCCCTCAAAAATACAACTGCCACTGCATACCGCTTGTAGAAAATAGAAGTCTAGCTCAAGATATCAGTTTTTAAATGGGTTGAAATCACTCATTTGTATTTTATTTGTATGCTAAGAAGTTAATTTCAAAAGAGATTTTCTTTTTCTAAGGAAACAAAGATGCTTAGTGTATGCAATGAAAATGGCTGCACTGCTAGCCAGGTAGTCACATTTTTTGTGCATACATTTTTGATTCAGCAGTATTGAAATGTTATTTTTAGAGCTAGGGTGATGTAAGGAAGCAGTGCTATATTACTGGTACATAACAAATGTAAACTGAAGCTAACTCTGCAATGAACAAAAATTAGTACTGCAATCAATTATACTTGCTACACTGATGGAATTAAGGGTGATTTCATTGAAATCAGTAAATGTAAGAGTTTTACTTTTCCTTAAATATCAAGTCAGATCCACTAATATTTATTTCAGACTAGATTGTGAAAGTATGAACAAACCCAACAATTATCTAACATAAGCTGTAACCTTTTATCATTCTTTGGTCAGTTGGCAGTTAAGTCGTAGTAAAGCAGCATTTATTTCAAAAGAAAGAGAATAAAAAATCATAAATGTTTTTCATTTTACTGGCTTTACTTACCATTTACTTACCACATACCATTTTCTTAGTGTTGCAATTTTTTGACAACTATGGTATCCTAGTCTGATTTGCATTGATGGAAAACAGAAAAGAAAGAGACCAGCTACCATATAGAATATGGAAAATAATTATTAAACTAATAATATATTTAAAATATGTTAAAAATGGGGGTTAGGAATGCTAAATATTCTGCAGATAGATGGAACTATGTGTACATCCTCTGTGATGCTTTGGATTTTTTTTTATAAAGGTCTATCTCTTGTGGTTAAATTTTTCAATTAATTGCTGATGACCTGGAAATACACTCACTGAAGCTCAGACTCTCTTGCATGTATTATGGCATTTAAACTAAAAAGGCAAGAAATCAATTCAGTTGTTTGTGCTGTAATTGACTGAATAGCAAATGTGACAACAGATCTTGAAAGGTCAAAATGAGAAACATGCCTAGAACACTTATTTGTAAATAATTTTCACCAGTTTTTAATCAAAATTTGGTTACTGATTGAATTATACCATTTTTTCATATGTTAAATAATTTTCATTATCTGGGCACATCTTTGTATTTCTGTTAAAATCACTGTATCTTTTACATACAATACTGCATTTAAAAATCTAATTCACTTCTCAAATCACAGATTCTGGAAAGGTGTGGCGTGCAAGGAATAAAATGATGGTCTTTATAGGATGAAGCTATGGTTGTGAGGAAGGCTAATGTTTTGGGAAGCAAGCTGTTTCATGTTTTCAGTGCCTGGTCCGTGCTGTGTCAGGCAGCAGGGTCAGCTGGGAGGAGGGAGGCTCTCTGTGTCACTTGGGGCCTCTGCACTGTGCTGTGGAAGGCACCTGCTGCTGACAGGCACTGCAGAAGCAGTCTGCGCACACAAAGAGCAAGGCTGGTGCACCTCTGATTCCAGCTCTCTGGTTTTCCCTGCTCCTGGCTTGCAGGGAGAATTCCCCAGAGATTTTTCTGCTTCAAATTCTTCAATGTCTGACTCTCTGTGGCCCCATCTCCCGAGCTGCCAGGGGCGTGTGCTGTGATTCAGGGCAGAGGAGAGGAATTACCCAGCACAGTAAGGAGCCCATCCACCCTGAGTGCCCTCTATCCCTGCAGCACAGGCTCCACTCCCTCCAGAGAAAGGAGTTTCCCTATTTCCCTGGCCTCAGCCACCACGCCGTGCTTGCTGCAGCACTCCCTTGCCTTATCCAAATGCCAACTTCCCACTTGGCCCTTACCTACACTCTGGACTAGAACATATCTCCAGAAGTGTCTTTTTCTTCCCATTTGTCTCCCTGGGGACTTTCTCTCACTATGAGGTGCTGGCAGTAGAGTCTAAGCTCAGAAATGGGCTCTGCCCAAGCCGGTGCCATGGCTTGTTTCATGTCCCTGTTACTTTGGTGCCCAAGGTCCTGCAGGAGGGGTCCTGTCTGGGCTTTGCCATGGAGATTTTGATGGGACACCAGCTGTACCAGTCCCTCAGGAAATGAGGGCTGACTCAGTCCCAGCTTGCTCTGGTCCTTAGGCTCACAGGACACTTATTTTCACAAAGAGGATAATGTTGCTATTGAAAGGATATAAAGGTGAGAAGAGAAAAGACACATAAAAAATGGAATAGGAATAGAACATATGCATTAGTCAGCCTTTTCAATGAATAATAAAAAGCATTTTTATGAGATTAAATCCAAGTCTTCTGTAAGTGAAAGAGGGATACTGTTCTTGCTTTCTGTGAGATACTGAATTTTATCTAAGCAGCCTTGCATTCTCTAAAAAAACCACTAAAAAGTTGCACAAATGTTGACATCTCCTCAAAGCAGCTCTTCTAAATTTTTTTAATAATCTGATACCTCCTTCTTACACACTAGTTTGCTTTCATTTTGAAATCACCTGTTGTTGACTTTCTTTCTTTCTATGGTTGTTTTGTTTTATTGTTTTGCCCTTCAAACTGCCCTTCCCTAAAACTTCTCAAGATATTTTCTCCACTACAAAGAACTTCAACACTGTTTGGCATTCTGCCTTGTAAAAAATAAAGTACAAAACAAAGCACATTAAAATATTAATACTTTGTTGTCACACTTTTAAAGATTGTACTGTTGGGGATAAAAACAGGCACCAGCATGAATGTAAAGAAGTAATAGTGGAAAGATAAAACCAGAACAACTTATCATGCTGAAAGAAATGTTTCTTTACTATGTGCTTGGTGAAATCCTTTCATATAGACTTAATAATTCCTTTGCAAGAATTTGTGAAATCTCTCCACCTCTCTTTGTTCCCTTAGTATAAATGTTCTCATATTTCTCTGGATGTTGTACTTGGGGAATAAAGAATTCCCAGTATATGCTCATATCAATAAACATATTGGATGAACTGAATATATTCTGTAATCTGCTTCATACAGCAGTTTTGCTAACAAGATCTCATGGTTTCCTGAGCTCTGAAGATATGTGAGCATCTGGCTTTGCTAAGAAAATGAGGCTAAACTGTAGATGTTTCTTTATAAAGCATGAAAGCAGTGTGGTGCAGCTAAGCTACTGTCAGAAAAGTAACTCTCTTCTTTAAGATAACCTGTCCCTTTTCACAAAGACCTGCTGTTTGCTGCTTAGATAGGGCTTACTAGATACAGGTCGGAGTTTTTCAAGGGGAGAATTCAATAATTCTGCTCCGTGACTGCAAGCTAAGGCAGTTCTCAGGGCTTTACCCTTTAACTTATCCTATCACTATGACTGAATAAAGAGCTGACCTGGCTCAGATCTTTGACAGTAATCGTGCGTGAGCAGTTTGGCCAAGATCTAGTGTTGTACTTTCTGCCAGGTCACAGGGAGAGAAACCTTGAGGTCTTTTCATTTCTTACATCTTACCTGTGCAACAGAAAGACAGCTTAGTCAGTGCTGAACAAATGCCATGATCTGACTAAGGATTTATACACCACAAGGGAAATGTCCTCTTTCAGATGCTGTGGTGTTTTGGGGAGTTCTTTCAGACTCTAGAGACACAGAAGTCAGTGGAATCCCTGCCACAAATTGCAGGGTCCATTCCCTTGGCATCAACCTTGCAGAAATCCTGTGTTGCTCCTCCTGGGTCATCAGTAGAGGCACTTTAGAAGAAACCCCTTTGAGCCAGCTCCAGTTATTCACTTATCCCATCTCTTTTGTGGACCAAAACTAAATGGCCTTTTTTCTGCTTCGCTCTTCCATGGAACTCAAATGTATCAGTTAAAGCAATTAGAAGGTTTTGTCAGAGGCATCCTTTTTGCATCAAAAACACCAAAGATGCCTAGGCAATTCCTCTGCATGGTGGTTCTGGTTTAGAGTGCACCCTTTCAGCCAGACAAGTGTCTTCTCTGTCTGAAGTTCAACATGATAAAGAGATCAGGAATAAGCAATAGTTGCTGTTACTGCAGGGACAGAGCTTAAGTGGCCACGTGTTCAACTAGAAACTCACATAAAAGCGGACCAAATGACATGAAGCTGTGCCAGAGGAGGTTTAGATTGGATATTAGGAAGTTTTTCACCCAGAGGGTGGCTGGGCACTGGAACAGGACCCCCAGGTCAGTGATCACAGTGCCAGCCTGACAGAGTTCAAGAAGCATTTGGACAAGGTTCTCAGGCACATGGTGGGATTCTTGAGGATGTCCTTCTTCAGGACCAGGAGTTGGACTTGGATGATCCCTATGGGTCCCCTCCTATTCAGGATATTCTATGTTTCTATGATAACCGTGGAACTTTCTTGTCATTTTAACGTCTTTGAGATTATTTTTGCTTTTCAGAAGGTGGCTGCACCACCCTGATTCACCTACCTGTCAACACAGCTGGTTGGGTTTCTCGTGGCTACCAGTCCCACTGGCGCAGGCTCCCAGGCAGTGTGGCAGAGGGGCATTGCTGTCAGGGTGAGGTCAGGCTGCTCTCCTGAGTCCTGCCAGCGCAGCACAGGCTGGGGGGCACCCCAGCTCCTCCCTGCTGCCCTGCTGAGGGCTTCTGCCTTGCACAGCTGCCCTGCAGGGACGCTAAGGACAGCCGAGTGGGGGGACAGACTCCGGGGGGAGGAGAGGAGAGGAGAGGAGAGGAGAGGAGAGGAGAGGAGAGGAGAGGAGAGGAGAGGAGAGGAGAGGAGAGGAGAGGAGAGGAGAGGAGAGGAGAGGAGAGGAGAGGAGAGGAGAGGAGAGGAGAGGAGAGGAGAGGAGAGGAGAGGAGAGGAGAGGAGAGGAGAGGAGAGGAGAGGAGAGGAGAGGAGAGGAGAGGAGACCCATCCCCTCTCTCTCTGCTGCTGCTGGAGCTGGGCTGGAGCCGGAGCCGTCGATGTGGCTCCCCAGAGTTAGTTGCTCAGCAACCAGAATCAATTAATATGCTTTGCAGAAAGTGCAGGGAAAGCCCGAGCTGCTGTCAGCCAGCAGGCAGGAGGCTGAGGGTGACTCAGGATCCCACTCCTGCCTGAGACCCATTTGGTCCCACCCCATCTTCTCCAAACACTCCGTTCTTTTCCCCTTTCCCCTTCCCTAGGGTGCTTAATGCGTGTGTCCCCAGATTCTTCAGGCAGACTACCTCGTTGCTCAAGAAACCTCCTGCTTCAAGGGTTTTGCTTTTGGAGTCTGATCTGTATTTTTGGTTATTTGTCAGATTTTCTTCAACACTTTTCTAGAAATTCTAATATTCATGTTCTTTGGGAAGGGAAAGGGATAGCTGTTGTTTTTGTCAGATGGTTTTAAAGATGCCTCAGGATGAAAAGGGTTGTTTGGTAGTACACAGTTGAGCAGCAGCAATGAAAATGCATCATGTGTAAATTGGGAAAGTTTTTGCTTCTTCCTTTGTTACAGATGATCAGCACTGCATATATGAGACCAAAGAGGTAGTACTGATTGTTGTGAAACACCTAGATAATAGAGTAAATGAGGGGGTGTTGTGGGATTTTTATATCTTCTCCTTTTCAGTGTAGTAATTTCAGGATTTTGGTAAGGTATTATTTTCTTTTTTTCTTTCTTTCTTTCTTTCTTTCTTTCTTTGATTTTCTTTGGAGTCCCTCTGATGACACCGCGAATCTGGGAATGAAGAACTTCTTAGAGCTGATTGGAAATGGCATTGCAGAGCTGAAACTTAACTGGAGGAAATATATCTCCTGAAGAAGAAAATATAATGCACTGTAAGGATCTGTCTTCTGGTGAAAAATTCAAGCCTAGAGAAAACTTGTCTGCTTTGTTAGGAAGAATGGGTTGGACAATTTTCTTCAATTCCAAAGGATATCTGAATGCCATGCTGAGCTTAATCTCTGCAGCATGCTCTGTGCTTCTCATCTCTTCCTGATGCACTGCATGGTAAGGCCCTTTTCCTGTCTTTTAATAACTATATGATGTGGTCAGAGGTATAAAAAAATAGCAATAGTGAAATGAAAATTGAAAAAAATGTGGAAACGTAACAAAAGAATGTTTGCTTGCATGGTTGTTTTCAGGAGCAAGTGTCCTGATTACTGCAGCAGCTTTGTAAGATCATTTCTGTTTTTCTCCCTTGCTTTGTGACAGTATGTATGTGTATGTGTGTGTGTGTGTGTCTGTGCACACCTGTGCTGTCATTTGCACTTGCACTGGAACATTTGCAGCTGCACTGTACATATTTCCATGCTAAGGAAGATGTTTAGGAATTGGCTTTGACATTTCTCTCTCTTTTTCCCTCCCTCCTTCCCTCCATTTCCCTCCTCCTGCTTCCTCCTTCTCTTGCTCTGTCTGTTTCTCTGGGGTCATGGTTCTGTACCTTCCCTGCACCTCAGTCGTGCACTGATCACTAGAAGGCAAAAATGGGAGCTAAAAGAAATCCTGTATCATGCAAGAATGAGTAATATTATTTTAGTAAATGAAAGCTACGGAAAGGTTTTGAATGTCTGCAATACCAGCAGGTACAAAAGATTTATTCTATTTTGTTTCCATGGGAAACTACCAAGTGCAGACTTGGATGCTGTGTTTTAGAAACAGTGGGAGAGAGATCCTCTTACGCAAGTCAGGAAGCCGAAAATGTAAATTATTACCCAGGTCATAAAATAAACAAATCCAGTATGGGATGTTCTCACATCAAGTAACTTTTGCTGTGTATTAGAGGAGTGTTGAGAATTATTTGAAATACCTTCAGTGGGCATTGGAAGGTACTTTTTGTTAATAGCTGTAATGTGGTTTTGTCTTCCTGGATGAAGGGTGCTAGGGGAGTGCAAGGAGGTGTAACTACCTGACTTAAAAATACCTAGGGTCATTGTCAAGAAATTGCCTAGCAGATCAGGAATTGTACAATTAATAAACTGGGATGGAAGAGCAGATTTCTTTTCCAGGAAGTTTGGTTTATTTGGATCTCTGTTTTAGAAATTAGGGAGAACTAAAAGGTGATATAATGGTAATGTGAAACATGTATTTTCTTATGCATCCTGGTTGATCACTGAGTTTGGAAAGTTGAGTGGTTCTTGAGTAAACTGTGGTACGGGCCTGCCTCCACTCTGAGGGGAAACCCTTAGAAATCTGACTGCTTTTGATGGAGCTGGAAAAAGATCAGGAGCAGGTTTGTGTGGCAGCTGCCACAGACTGTGCAGCGGGGTATGGAGAGGACAGGTTCCTGGCAGCAGGTTTTAAGCACAGGAAGGATAAATAAAGCCAAAAATACAAAATCCAGGCCACAGCAGGACTCAAGAAGAAGAATCAGAACTTAAATACTATTCAAAAGATTTAATTTTGTAGTATTTCCCAATAAATTTCCTCCTTATATGACGGAGGACTCCATAAGGCAGTTTTTAAAGAGAGAACAGCAATGCAACTTCTTCAAATCACTGCAGCAGGAGGAAGCACAGAAGAAAAAACACATTGTAGTGTGACAATATTTCAACAGGGTTCAGAGGAATCAGCCTTGGCTTTAGGAGTAAAGGTTCAAATCACATATACTTGTGCATTGAAGCAGAATTTTTGTGTATTTTACTATCTAAAATGTGTGACTACTGTAAGAACCAATAAGCAAAGCTGAGGAAGAACACAACCCACAAATGTCATCTTCACTGTCAGAAAGAATCTCTTACTTGCAGAAGTCATCCCCTCAACTCTCAATGTGAACAAGGACTGCATCCTAAATTCAGGTTGCCCATTGCAAACCTGTCCTCACATCAGCAGTTCTATGCCAATCAGTGGAACAACTTGCATGAATATTGTTGTTTAACCCCAGCTGGAAGCTAAACACTGCAGGGCTGCTTGCTCACTCCCCCCTGGTGGGATAGGAGAGAGAACCTGAAAAGTACAAGTGAGAAAACTCATGGGTGAGACAAAGCAAAGGCCACACACACTCAAGCAAAGCAAAACAAGGAATTCATTCACTACTTCCCATGGTTCAGTCATCTCTGGGAGAGCCAGGCTCCCTTGTGTCTAATGGTTACTTGGGAGGACAAATGCTATAAATTTTGAACATTCCTTCTCCCCTTTTCCTTTGTCTTTCCCCTGTTTTATATACTGTTTTACGTGTTTTATATGACACCATATAGTACAGAATATCCCTTGGGTCAATTGGGGCCATCTCTACCAGCTGTGTTCCCTCCCAATTCCTTGTGCAGCCCCAGCCTTGGCGCTGTGGAAGCTCTGCTCAGCAAGAGCTAAAACATCTTTATATTATGAGTATGCTTCTAGCACAAAACATAACCTCAAACAAATTACTAGAAAGAAAACCAACTGTCTTCCAGATAAACCCAGCACATTCTCTATTCCTTATTCTACACCATTTACATCATGCTCGGGTACCGCACTATCCAATACATCCTCATTAACCAATCCCACTTTCCATCTTTATATATAACATGCAGATATCACTTCCTTAGTCCATGGACCACCCTTGTAAAATATCCAGAAATGTCCACAAAATCTCTGTTGAGTTCATTTAGCCCATGACTTTGGGCTCCATCTCTTAGGGTGGTCACTCAGAACGGGAGAGGTCAGAACTAGCACAGTGAGTAAGAACTACTCATGTGGATAAATTCTAAAAGGTTTTGTAAGACCAGGCTCTTTGATTGTCATGGCAACAGATTTATTAGGCTTCAGGCATAATTTGGATTTTCCCTCTAAACAAAATAATTTTTCTTTTTACCTGTGCCAATCTTTTGCCTTGTAATTAGAGCAAGAAAAAATAGGTTAATTACATTCTTAAAGATCATGTAACTGTACAGATACATTGTTAGAGAAAATTTATCAGAGTATGCAAAAATGTACCTTTATTAGTGACCTCCAAAATGAAGCAAAGTGTATTGTTATTGGAAACATTCATTGCCTTATTATTTTTCTGACAGTATTAACATTGCTACTGGGTATTGTCAATTTTTCCAGGAACCCATCCTGGGTTCGTTTGAAACATCACTGATATTACAAAATACTCTTTTATTATTAGGTTCAAGGATACTTACCCAGCTTTTTGCTACATTAAATATGTTCATTTTTTAGTTAATACATGATGTTTAGCTCTTTAGTTGATCCAGGAACATTTATCTTTACAGTATAGAAACATAATATGAAATCATAATTATAGTAAACTTCCTACAGAATATAGATATATATTGAAATAGGAAGGATAAAATCATCTGGGTTTCGTTTCTCTGTGCAATTTTGCATGCTTATAAATGTCTATATTATTAGGATATATATTGCATAACAGGCAATATTTAATTAATTGTCATTTGTAAAGAATAGTTCCTTTTTGCATAGGATTTTTTATTCCACAAGGTTATGCATTATGGTAGAAAGAAAAATATTTTAAAAGCAAGCATAGCAGCTTAATATGTATCCAGTACACTAATGCAGTAATGGGTTCATTTTTTTATTTCATCCCTGTAATATACATCATGATAATAGTGGATTCTTTTCTAAAGAGTATTTTGAGAAAGAAGGGTTTACATGATGCAGGATGTTAATTTTCTTTAGAATACATTACTGCCCATGATTTGCTGTGACTTAAGACACTTTAGTGATATTTTAAATAATTTTAAAACTTGCACAACAGCTGCATTTGGCTTTCTCTGTCAATTCTAAACCAAGTAAAATTGAGAAATTCCTTTTCTTTTAAGATACTTATAGTAAAGGTTTGATGCTGAGAACACCTGTATTTCATTTCAGTTCATTTTAGATAAAAAGTATTAATTAAAGCTTGAACCATCTGCATTGTCAGGGAAGTTATACTGAGCAGTGGAAATATTTCCCACACCTGCAGTAACTATTTCCAGTCAAGAAAAATGTGTCACATAAGTATTCCCTCTATTCCTGAATGCCTTGAGCTGTCTTCATTCAAGGTCCAGCAGAAACCTAATTTTTGAAAGGCCTGAAAAAATCCCAAAACAAATCCCAAATGAAACTTGAAGTTTTGTCATTTAAGTTGTAAATGTCCACAGAAAAAAAAAAATGTTTCTTGGTCAAGTAATTTCTACAGATCAGCATCTATGTTTTACATAAACCAGGATCAAAAAATTGAATTTTTTTAAAAAATGAAAAGTTCTAAAAATCAATATGTTTGGAAATGCTGATGTCAGAATGACACAAGATTTCATGTTGACATTTTAAATCAGACTTCCATTTGTTACAAGAAATTGTACTGATATATGTTTTTCAGTTTCTCTCAGTGAAATTTAGCAACTTTTTTTTTTTCTGCAGAAAAGTATTTTGTTGTGATTTTTTTCACTAGACCTTTTATAGCTGTCCCAATATTTATTGTCTCTCACAAGTCATTCCTTTAACTGGAGACTTTCTGAAGGGTCATCTTTAGCATTTCTTATTGCCTAGCCCCACATTACTGACACTGAGCAGCAGTTCTCACCAGGCCCATGGTAGAACAAATTTCTGATGGCAATTCCCTCCTTTAATTCTTCTTGTGTCTTCCAAAAAAGCAGGCCTGTATTTTTCTGAGTTTTACAGATACCAGAAGTAGTGGTTTTTACTACAAAAGCCTTCAAGAGGCCTTCAAAAGGCATGCAGGAAAGATTAGAATTAATCTAGTATTAATATCCTTATTAAATAGATAAGGAAGGGAGCAACAAAGAAAGTGCCCAAAGCTATACTGGCAAGGGAAGAGTTCGGAATTGAACCCAAATGTCCTTATTCTCAGTTCATCACTGTCCCTGCAAGGTTGGTCTTCATTTTGTTCATTTCTTGGCTTAATGGCTTATATTTGGACTTTTAAGTTAATACTAGCTGAAGTATCAAATGTGAAAGGGAATTACTGATGCATACTTCCTTTCCAGTCTGACACAGTTGTCCTAAAAATTCTTTCTTCTCTCCTGAGCCATTCTGTTTGAATGTAACCATTAATTATGTAATTGCTTTGCTACACGGGGGAAGTAGTTCCTATATTTAACAGAAAGTTACTAAATACAAACATCCTAAACCTGCCATACAGGTTCTGGGGGATGTACATATGTACCTATTTATGCTGTCAGGGTTTAGGGGCAGCTATAGGGCTATGCAATGGTTTTGAAGGCTTTTGGCAAATTAATCAAATTTCAACACAGAAAAAAATCCAGCTGAAAAGACTGATGTCTAGAATCCACATAGGTCATTATGAATCCAGCACTTGTGGGAAAAATAGGTGAAAGAGAGAATATGATACCTAACAGTAATTATTATTATTATTAACCCTGGTATGCCTCCTCTGTCCAAGGTAATCAAGTTTTGTATTCTCTTTATGAGAAATGAAAAGATGGTTTGCATGGAAAGTACTTAGTAGCTAAAATTATATCGCAAGTTGGGGGAAAAAAATCTGACTTGTCATCTTAATACAAACTCAGAAAAATGTTCTACATGTCAAGAAGGAAAAATAGCTTTTTGCAAGTATGCCAGAGTTTTGGAATGAGTTCTGCAGAAGAATATCTCAGAAATCTGCTTCACATCAGTCTATTTGTGCAGCTCCAGGTGTTAAATGCCTCTGGATGCTGACAAGTACAGGACTTGCCCAATTACCCAGTGACATATTAATGTAGAAGAATATGAAAGTCTGATTAAAAACAGTACTTTACTGGAAACCTCATCTCACTTTGGTTTTATTCCTGAAAAATGTTAAGAAGAGAACTTAAAAATGGAACCTTACTGCACCAAGTATAATCTTTTATTTTTTCTGACATAAACTTCTTACAGGTTTATAATGGAAAAATGTTAGCAAGGAATGCTTTTGTCAATACATACTCCACTGTAGTAAGGAATTACATAACTTGCTTCAAAATAATGTTCTCCAGTGCAGAGAGCTCAGCAGCCAGGAGGATCACCTGCACTCTGATTTCATCCACACTGATGGTGCAGAAGGTCATCTCCAGCCTGCCTCAGCCTTCCACACTTAACTAGACCTAATGTTACCTGTAAATATCATAAAAGAAGTTCTGAAACTCTTTTCTATCTAAGCTGGCAATTTTTGCCATGGAATCTTAGATATTAGAGTACATAAAGGTGTTTAAGTTCAACCACATGCTGGTGCTTAAAGACTTAACATGTCACATGGACTGTACTTATTTTTTAAGCCAGAGGGAGCAAGGTATCCAAATACCTTTGAGGATCTGACCATGGGGTTTATAATATTTGTTTATTTTCCAAAATAGGAGTCAGGAAAGTAAATCTAATTATTGTAGTTGGTTAATTACTGAAACTTGACAGGTAAAGTGTTTTTTATTTGGCTGAGAAATATTGGAGAACAACTGAAGTCCCTCAACATAAAAAATGAAAAATAAATAATTAATTTCTTTCATTGTAAGAGTCTCAGAGGATATTAATGCAATCCATATTCTTAACTTCTGAATTCTGAAAATTTTTGATTTATCATTTTATGCATGTCTTTAGATACTGAAAAGCAACACTTTCTCCTCCATGTGAAACAGTGATACATTTGATGAGAAAAATTAGGACTTTATTTTGACACATCCCAAAATATAGCAATACTGTCTGCAAAATGAGATTTTACTGAACTCTGTTAAGAATACCAGAAAATTTCTTTTAAGAAAGACAAGCCCAATATTTGAAAACAAAACCATCTAACTTTTTGAATGGGAAATCTGATGACAAGACTGTCTAAGAGCTGTGTGTTGGAATTCCTTTTTTTACCTTGCATCTAAACAAAACACTGGGTAAAAAGGTTTTTTGTTCAGGTGTTCACAGTAAATGTAACTTTTCACTGAATTCAGAAGCATTACAAAATACCTAGCAGAGGAAGGCAGGATTTCAGAAAGGCTTTTAAATAATTCTTGAAAGTGGCTCTTAATGGATGACCACAATGGGCCTTAGGATAGTATTGTTTCTGTGCTGCTGAACACAGTACTTGTCCTCTCTATGTATTAATGAAAGGTAGAAAACAAACCTTTCTATAAGGAAGGTTTTCAGTAATGTCATGCCCATTTGGTTTGGGGTCCTGTGACCTCATTCCATAGCAAATGGAAGGTTGCACCAAAGTGCTCTGAAGCCTGGCACAGATGGATGAGTTCTAAAAACACTGCTGTGGAAATGCATGACAATCCACACTGTACCTGCTCCTCTGGAGCCATTCTGAGGTGTTATTGGCTTAGCATAAAGGTAACGGCATCTTTGACATTAATTAATATAATGTTCAGCATGTTTTAATGTCTCATTTCACTGGGACCACCCTGACTAACATGATGTACCTCATTGCATGTTTTAATACACAAGCTCTTTAGAGGAGATTGAGGAAGGGCTGGTCTATTACTTCTGTTCCTAATTGCTCTGCTAAAATTCTGCCTCTCTTCATGTGTTTTCAAAAGGAATTTTAAGGGATCACTGTTGCCTTTCAGTTTATTTGTTGGCCCCACCCTGAAAACCATGCAATGGATGTTTAATGCTGAAAGGTCTCGAGTATCTGCTCCATTCCCCACTGAATTTTAGTAAACTAGTAAAAGACCACAAATCACATCTGCAATGTTTCAAAAGGGGAGATAGATCAAAAGCATCACTTTAAAAAAAAACCAAAAATCCATGAGCAGACCATGTGTAATGGTGCAGAGAGAATACTACAATGGTTTTGCTGAATTTATCTCCATATCCATTTGTGACCTCTCATCTGGCTTTCAGCAGATTATGAGTACATGAAAAAGGTACACCAAATGGGCATCACAGGGGTTTAATGTCAGGAACACTCATGTTCCTTACCTCACAAACTCTTCCAACCTACAGCACCTCCCATGGAGGTGCAGCATCTCTCTGAAGTCAAGTTGTGTGTGAAGAGAGAAACAACCTTTCTGAATCCCTCCAGGTTAAGCATGTGAATAGCACAGTGGGAATATGATGCAAACAGACAGGATCAATAAGCAATTTCCTTCATAAAACAGAGACCTTCAGTTAAAATCGGTTAAAAATTTTTGCCAAGTTACAGCACATGAATTACTGTATATCTAAGGAATCTGGCATCCTCTCCTCCTTGCCCATATGTCTCTAGCAGGTGCTTGTACAGATTCATCTTCCCTTGTTCTTTTTTGTGTTTATGCCAGTCCATGTGGACATACATGGTTAAACCCCATGCCAGTGCACCTGGGTACATCCATGCATTGTGTGTGGGTATAAACCAGGATTCTCATCGCCTCAGTGCATACATGCACGTGTCCCTCCTGTGAGGGGTCACACCTGTGGGATCACACCCTGTCCTGCCTCACCAGGGACCTGATCTCCCAGTCCCCTGTGCCTTACAGACAGCTCCCCAGCCCTCAGTAATACTGCTAAGACCACATTCCTCAGCTGCATAAATGATGTGTGCACAAATCACATCTCTCATGTAATTCAAAAGCCAGCCAGCATGGCCTCATGGGCCATGGCCATGTGCCACTTTGTCTCCAGGTCTATGAGCTCTGTCAGTATGATCTTGTGGGCCATATCTATCACAGACCCTCCCTGCTCCTCTATGCAAGGCCCAAGCTCTGTGCTCAGAATTCAGTTTTCACTCATATGATGACTGCTACTCCGTTATAAGACGATCCCATTGAGATGAGCTGAGATGCTTTGGGTAGCTGTTAGGGTAGGGAAATCACACCCAGGTAGAACCCTTCCACTTCAGCTGCTTGCTCTGCTCTAGGCTTTGGGTGTGAAGTGCAGCACTTTGCACATGAACACGCCGTGTCCTCAGTGCCGGGGTGAAAGCTGCTTGTGACTGTCACAGCTGCTGTGAATTGAACAGGAGCCAGGACAGAGCACTTAAGAAAGTCCCCACAGCCCCAGTTCCCCACAAACACAAGAGGTTGGGCCAAAGCTGCTGTCTGCTTCACACTTCTTTTTCTCCTGGTCTGGAGGTATGAAGTCCCATCCTCTTTGCTTTTACAAGATGTAAAGATGCTGATCCTCTTGGAAATCAGGTTACCATCACTGTGGGAGACAGCTTCCAGATCTGTTTGTCAGGACTACTGAACCTTGCTTGTGTGTCCCAAGGTGAGGATTAATCTGTTAATGTTTGTAAAAAGCTATGTAAATGATCTGTATCATGCTGACAGGTCAAGTACTGCATTGCTCACTGGCTGCTCCTCCTGACAGCTTAAGATACATGCCAAACAATGCCTGCTCTTTCAGACCGTGTTCACTGATGTAGTTTGACTGGCTTAACCCTCTCAGGATTTGGACTGACTGCTTCTAGCCTACTGATTGGATGATAAAGCACAAATATGCAAAGCTGGTGCTTTTCACGTAACCTAGAATTCAATACAGACATTGATTTATGCTTGCACAGGACCATGGGCTCAGAGGAAACCTCTTGGCTCTCTTACAGTACATGTGCAGTTCAGGTCCTGAAGGACAGTGGAAAGCAGTGAGCCAAGCAGAGCTCAGGGCTGTCCTTAACTGTGGGCAGGAGGCAGCAGCAGCAGAAGCTGTCTTTGTGAGCCCCTGGCAGGATTTGGCCCTGCTGCACCTGCAGGAGCTGCAGAAGCTCAGAACAGCTGCAAGGCTCAGCAAAACTCATCCAAGAATGTGAATCCTACCAAGAGGAGGGTGTGCTTGAAATTTGGGAACCTTTTTGTTCTGTGCTTATCACATAGATTGCAGCTAATATCAGTTATTGAGATCAGGGTCTGACAGGGGTAGATATTGAAAAAATGATAAGTGAAACAGCCTCTTCTAGAGAATTAAATTCTAAGTGAATGCAACTCCCATAACTAATGCTTCAAGCACACAGAATGTCAAAAAGATAGTAACTAATTTCACTGTCTGCTTGACTACATACTTGGTCCCAGTTATCAGAATTACATGTGGAACTTTATGTTGATTTTTGGTATTAATGATTAATATTTTCATTATCTTTAAAGCCTTTTGCAGAGAGGATCACTTGCAAAAGAGGATCTTTACAGATGTCTCTCTGGGTGTAACTGTACTTTTACTTAACTACCTAAGCTAGAAAGCCATGCTGCAGCATGATGCAGGGGCTGCTCTCCTTATAAACTGTTACTAAACAAAATTAGGATCAATAAAAGAATGGGACTTTCTGTGAATCTTCATGGTTGCATGGTCTTCTTTGAGGTTACTGGAAGTGATAGCTTACTAGTTGGCTCATTTTCAGGGACTCACACAGGGATGTAGAGTCTATACATGCTCTAGCAATTTGGGTGACCAGGTTACTACAAAGTATATTTTGTTTCTCCCACTGTTACTCATCTGGGCAACTTTTGATTTCAAAGCCTAATCCAGTACCTGATGGTCAGTGAGAATTGTGCCACTGATTTCTTCCACAGCTGGATCAAATCACTGGCTTGCTTCATCTTCACCACTGGTACAAGTTGCTGTGGTAGAAAATAGAAATATACCTTGGCTTTGCACTTTGTTTCTTTATCTGGAACTTACTTTTCATTACTTTCCTCTTTTAGATATTTATACTATATACTTGGGGTCATATACTTGAGCCTTTAGCAAATGTTCAGGGCATATCTCTATGTCTCTGCACAATGCCTTTGCACACACATCTCCACTAGTATGGGAATTGCTGCTCCACAGCTGGCTATCTCCAAGAGTTAGCACACCTCCTGTTTTGTTTCTCTCAAGCAGCCTCTTTGTCAGCTGCAAAACTCCATGAGAATAATTGATAATGAAAGGAACTGATTTCTTCTTTCTCCTTGTAAAATGATAGCACAACTCCATTTTGGGTCTTTGTTTACACTTGCACTAAGCAATGTGTATAAATGTACCCATCTGGCATTGGTCTAGCTGGATTAAGCTAAGGCAGGGGAGAGGTGCTAGGGCATGGGCTTCAGAGTGCATCTCCAGGGGGTAGCAGGAATGTGGCTGTGGTTTCAGATGGCTGCTCCTCATGGGGGTCCAAGCCTTTTATTTTGTAGGAGACTTCTGCTCCCACCTGATTTGGTGGCAGCTACCTTGGGCACAATTATGTGTGCAGCAGTCCTGTCACTGTAGCAGAGAAATAGCTGATGTCAATTATAAATGACTGCAAGCTGGAAAAGTTGGAATGGGATGAATTTATAAGCCTTGTTTGGAAAGTTTTAAATATCTTGTTTACCATGCTGTTAAAAAAAGAAAGGTAAAATGTTAAAAAACAATGAAGACCAATCATCTGTAAATCTTCCTTTGATGGGATGCCTGGTGATATTCTAGTGTTTACAGTTTTGACATCAAAATGACACTAGAAAAAAAATAAAAATTAGCATTTACAAGAAGTCAGGAATGAGAAAACAGAAGGAAGACAGCAGAGATTGTGCTAACAGAGGGATTATGGCTTTCAAGAAAGGGCAATGTGCCATCTATATAGCACAATCATTTTTGTAAATCCCTGTTTTCCTTCTTAGCAATTACCACCTGGCAACAGTGAGGAAGAGGCAGCCCATACACTGCTTTGACAAGATGGCAATCATGTTCTTTAATAAAATGTTTAGTAGCTCTGCACAGCATTGTCCCAGCAGCATATGACTGGGGGGAGAGTGCTAATATGAAGGGAGGGCAAAGATATTGTTTCTCAGAGCCAGAATTGTTCATGCTGACCAGGTCCCAACTGCAAAGGGTGTCCCTGTGTTCATGAAGGTGCCCTTAGAACCCCAGAGGCCCAGACTCCTCAGTCCCCACCCGGTGCTCTGGCCCCTCAGACATCCTTCCTGTGACAGGCAACAGCATCCGCCAAAACTGTAATCCATGTGCAATGTAGGAGAGTTTGTTCTTAGCTGTTGTGCAGTGTACAGAAGGTGGCACATGTTGGTTAAGCATGGTGTACATGCAGGCACCTATGAGAAAGCTGTTCTGTTCTTAAATATTAGCAAATATCTGCATGTGGTGAAGTGCTGTGGATTTTTAAGGCATGCACATTTTCTCCTCAGTAATGTTTACTTTAGCCCCAGGGACAGTGCAGAGTGTAGCTGTGACCAGAATGGATGACTTCATAAGAGGAGGGAACTTACCCAGCCTCACTGACAGATTTTATGAAGGGTTTCCCAAAGCCAGCCTGCAGCAGTGCATCACTACAGATATGCTTCTGACATTTGTAGTTCAAGAAGCAGCAGTACTAAAAGTAAAACACTGCCAGTGGGTTTCCATAAAAAGCCTGATTCTTGGATTATTTCTGGGGGTTTCAGTGGAGCTATGAGCTGTACCACCCTAAGCTTTCTCTGGGAAGGACTCGACCAGCCTGCATCTGTCTTCCTTTCCACCCCTGCCAAACAGTGCTGCAAGCTCCAGAGAAGCAAGGGCTGGAGAAAGGAACCAGACTTTGGAAGCAACTGGAAGAAAGAGACACATGAACTCAAGAAAAAAGACTCAGGAGTCCTTTGAATGTACACTTTCAGAAATAAGCAAAAAAAAAAATAATTCTCCTGACAAAACATTATCTTCCAAAAAATTGACAAAGTTAATTTATTGTCCATAAAATAGATTATCCTTTTAGAAAAATACCTGGAGTCTTTCTTATCCATGCAGAATAGATTGCCCAATATTCCCATGGCTTCTGCCATAGGTCCTAGTTTGATTACAGGCATGAAATGTAGGTAAGTGTAATTATGATACAGGCAGATTTATGTGTCCCCAGGCAGGTTTTAAAATAACAACAAGAGTATAAATATTGGATCTGTGGAAAGAAAATGTCCATTATTAAAATCAGTCCACGAGCTAGTACTGTGAAAAGCTTTTTTCTTCAATACCACTGTCAGCCCTGCTGAGATTTTAAATTGGAGTTTGTCTAGTGTAACTCTCACTTTCTATTTAGAAAGCAAAGCCAGAAATATTAAACTTTTGTCTCAGGTCTTTAAAGTACAGGAAAGCTAATATAATTGCTGCATTAATGTAAAGTTATGAGCTTTTAGGCTCCCCAGTTTTTGGCAAAGAAGGATTGCATCTCTTGATTCATGGAATAAGATATTTCCCAGTATAAATTTGCCATAGTCTTTCTCTTCAGAAGAAAATCTGCATCCTTTCCTCTCCTCTGGACCATTTGGCTTGGCCGTGTGGTTTGTCACTGCCTGTGCTTCCTCCAGAGCTGGCTGCACTTCAGTCACCACTCACTGTGCCGAGTTTCTGGGTGAATTATGGGAGTGTGTGCTTGACATCTGGAGTTCTGAGGAAATGAGGAGTATGGTTCAAACCTCAGAAAGGCTAACAGAGATCAGAGCCAGGGCTGTGGTCTGGCTGAGGCCATGCCAAACTCAACAGAACAAGTCACTGGGTGACAAAAACTGTCTCACATTGGACCCATGGCATGCACAACATGGCTTTTGGTGTCAGCTTAAAAGAGATGGCTTAGAGGGTGACACAAAATCCCTGTGAGGAGCACAAGGACTGGATATACCACCTGTGGGAGGGAAGTTTGGGTGGAGCTAAGGACTGAAAGGACGAGCAAAGTAGGACAGTTCTTAAGCTAGACAGGTTTGTGTGAAAGCAATTAAGCAGCTGGGAATTCTTTGGAGAAAAATTACTTCAAACAAAGAGAAATCTTTGGCAGGTTGTTTTTGTGTCAGGAGGAAATAGAGAGGAATCTTGTTTAAGGAAGTTTTTATGACTTGTGTTAATTTATTTTCATTCATCATTGGCATTAATTAACACTGGATTGACAAGACAATGCCATTATTCAGGCTTTATTAATAATCTTTAGCAAAGTAGTTGGTATATGACCAAAAGAAACCTGCATGTTTTATTTGGTGGTTTTTTTATTCCCCTCCTTGGAGTCTGTAGAGCCACAGATCAATTGCCAGTGTTTAGTGACCTTCTGCCCAGAGTGCAGGGCCTGTGGGTGGGTCTTTTTCTATGGCTGGCACTTGTACAGTGCATGATCTAAGATGACACTGACCCTTTCAGCCTTATAGAAATAATATTCTCAGCACAATGTTCTTGAATGTTTTCTCCAGTGTACTGTGTTACATGCCCAAACATTTTTTTTTCATCTTGAGTGTATGTCCAACATTTCCTCTCTGCTCTCTTTGTTGCATGGGTTTGATTGTAGCCAACAGCAAAGGTCAAAAGACATTTTACTGTTTCTATTTCTATGTTCCTGTTAAGCTGAATTAAATTGTTGGTGCTGCAATGTGACTTCTTAAAAAGCTTATGCTGCAATTCTTCAACCAGCATAAGCTGAAGATGAGCTGCATCAGTTTAAACCAGAGGGTGCAGAGACAAAATGTGGTGCAAAGAACAGGGTGCTGATCTGGAAACCAAGAAAAAGGGTTTGGTTCTCTGGAGCAGTGGGCAGCTTCATGAATTTAGATAAAATTGTTCATCTTCCTCTGACTCAGGTTTTCTGAATGGGTGGTAGAGTGACACTATTTTTTAAGCACTTTGCACATTCAATTTTTCAGTCATGTACACTTTTTTCTTTCACATCGAACATTTATCAGTATGATTACCTGTTTAATCTACATTACAGATAGGTCTTAAAATCATAATATCTGGAAATTCTGTGGTATCCTGGAATAGGTTAATTATGTTTACCATTGTCTGTGAGTATTCACTAGAAGGTGCCATTTCTCAGTCCAGATTTGGAGCAGCACTGACTTTTGTCCATCAAGCAGCCTTCCATTTCTTTCCTACATAGTGAAGAAAATCCAAACATTCTCTTACAGTATGAATTATTTTGATCAGAATTTTCAGGTTAACCTGAATTAATATTTAGTTCTGCCTTCAAATAGCCTTTGGAGAAGTTTGGCCTAAGTGGTCACGTTTTTTAAAATCTTACATTTTTTTTCTATTTGTTAGAATTTCTTCAAATGTCATGAACTGAAAACACCTGAATATCTCCGCTATGATTAATGTTCACTTCCCAGCTTTGTTTCCTGAGGAAAATGATTTTTCTCATCAGAGCCTGAAGAACAGGGCTACTGTTTTCCTTGGGTTTTAGATGGTCTGTGACCATAAGCATTTTTTCCACTAGTATGGTCAGTTCTTCAAATTAGCTCATCCCAGCACTCCTTGATGCCTTAGAGCATGAAAGGGAAAGAAATTGATCAAAATCTCCCTAGAAGATCACCTGGCTTTAAAAATACAGGTAAAGCCAAATGGATACAAATTTACAAATGTGAGCAAAATATTTTAACAGAGAAAGCATCAGTCCTATATACATGGTATGACAGCAGCTAGAATAAAACCCAGGTCTGTGTGAACATGCAGGACATCTTGGGCAACAATTCATAACACATAAACAATTAGTTTTGAAAACAAACTTTAAAGAAACGTTATCCAATCTACTGTTTCCAGGCAAGTTGCATTTATTTACTTATCACACCAGTTCAGTGGCACTCCCTATGTGTTATAAGGCTTCTGGGACCTGCACAAAATAATTTCCAATGATCAGTTTTGCATAATTCAGATACTATGAATATTTTATTTATTGTTAGCAGCATCTTTATTGCAAGCAGTATTTTTAATGAATGCATTATATGTTAAAAAAAAAAACAAAACAGGATTAAACTTGGCTCTCTGTTCCGGGGTCATAAATCCAGATTAGATTTCTTTTTAGCAGAAATTTTACTCAAGATTTTGTGAATGAAGTTTGACTTGGTGTCCATTGAAGAAAAAAGTGGCAAAATATACATTCTTTTCTTGAAATCTTTGTGAAGAATCACCAATATGCTGCTGAACCCTCTAATACAGAAAATCAGTGGAATTTGTGGCTATGTTCTTGGTCTTATTCACATTTTATGTGGTCAGTGTTTTAAATTACTAGCACTACATTAGAGTATGTCAAGATGCATCATATAAACAGATACAATTTCCCATGACCTTGAGGCAACATGATGTGTACGTTGCATTACATTCACTATCAAAGTGTGTTCCTTATATAGCACAGTGCCCACTGCAGACAGAGGTTTGGGTTGTTAGGCATTCTGTACAGTTGGGAGACACATGCAAATCATCTCTCCCGATCTGTGGCAACATAAGTTGGATCTTTTTAAAGAGAATAAGTGATAGGAAAAAAGAACTGAATCCAAGAGGCTCTGCTCCACTGGCAAGGTGAAATCTTTTGCTACCCCATGGAAACCTCTGCACCTCAGGAAGCACATAACCATGAAGGTGAGCAAGCAGGGAACAGAGATATTGTGCAGTCTCCATCTTTGAGATATTGAAAAACTCCCTGGACATGGTTGTGGAAAGCGAAAGGAGACAACCCATCCTTTGATCAGCATCGAACTCCGATTTATTGATCAACCATGCACATTTTTATAACGGTGTTAATTAAGTTCATACATATTGCAAAACCCGAGCTCATCATTGGTTACAGATTAAACACCAACCCCTCCTTTTGTTTTCAATACCTGTGGTTTGTTATTTTTGCTTTCCCATACCAGCCAAGGACAGAATATTTACCCGTTATGAAAAAACAGCCTGAGAACTCTGCTGTTTATAGAAATGTGCCTGAGAACCTTATTATTTACAGAAACAGGCGTGGGAACTGCTGCTTACAAGTGTCTTTTACTTTTCCATCAGGTGTATATTTTCATGGCCTTTTTTTCTTTCAAGCCATGTCTGACCAAAATTCTCCAACACATGGTCCTGGGTAACTGGCTGTAGGTGATCCTGCGTGACCAGGGGGTTGGGGCAGGTGACCAGCAGAGGTCCCTGCCAACCTCAGCCTGTGATACCCACAACTCCCTACAGCAAACACTTGCTACAGCAATGCACCAGTGCACAGGGGATAGGAGAACCAGCTCTTCCCATGCTCTTTTCTTCACTGCCTGTCCAATGGCCTTGCCAGAGCATTTTGTGAGTTAATTGTGACATTTTCTCTCCCAAATCCCAGCTCTCTGCTCTGCCACAGAGCTCTACCCCAAGAAGGGGAGATGTGTCACCTTGCCCTTGTGTTTTCCCAAATGTGTTACTCCTGGCACAACCAGCTTGTTTTCCCAGGGGCAGGGGACATGCACAAGTCAAGCTGCCATCTCTCTCCCATGCCATGCTCATTCAGAGCACAAGCCAGAGGGGCAGCTGCTCCCATGGATCGAGGCCCTGACTGTCCTGGCTGTGCCAGGTTTGTGCAAATCGACCTTCAGAAACCCACTTCAACCTTCTGTTCTTCCTCCCTCCCTTTCCTACACTTCATACTGTTGTAATTTTGCAAGCTGCTTGGGCTAGGTATCATTCTCCCTATCTGTGTCTGGTTTCTAGCCCAGACGTCAGCAGGGGTTGCTGCATGCTGCTGCAATATAAATGACTAATGATGATGATAAAAGGTGTGGGAGTTGGTTGCCTGGAGTGTTACCCTACTTTGACAACTTTGGTTTAGAAAATAGCTTCTTCCTCAAATTATCTGCTATTTTATCTTATTACATCTAATGTTTTACAAGTGGCAAGGGATTTTTGGCTGCCTCCATTTTGGAGTGCTCATCCCAGGGCTTTGAAAGAGGCTCTGAAATTTTCACGGTTTGGATGGTGTTGCTGTGACAGTGCCAATAGCCTTCAGTGTGAGTTTCAGCATATTAGAACCTCTAAAATTCAGCCACAAATGCATCCTAAAAGAGGCATTCAATAGGGAAATGCTCTATTTTTAAATTTGGACTGATACAGGTAATAATTGCACACAAAACAGTATGTGAAAAGAACATTATCAAGGTTGTGCAGCTCAGCACTTGAAGCTAAGAAATGCTGTAAGCACAATTGTCTCTACTCCATTAATTTGCCACCTTGCACAGGTGCATCAGTCACAGACTATTTTTGCGCAGGATCCGAGTCTCACTCGGTGCCCATAATAAATGACTCAGTTTGTGAGTTCAATACTTGATTTTCTTTTCCAGGCATAGTTCAGACTCTGCTGTGAAGGCAAAATTATTTCCCTCTGGGACATTCCAGGGTGTTCCACCATGCAGGTCCTTGCCACGTGCAAACGCTGACTAATTTCCATTTATTGCATCTTAATAGCAATTCTGAGTGCCATTGCTCCCTGGTACAGCTGATAACCTAAGGCAAATAAAGAGCAAAATTACAGGTATCCATAACTGTGGGTGTCTAATGTAAATTTTTCAGAGGACCTGGCAGCACATCCTGCAGCTCCTATTACCTTCCCCTACACTGCTGGCCAGTAGTTGCCACTTTCAGATATTCTAACCCCCAGGCCCGAGGCAGGCTCCCAGAAACACAGACCAGGGAACAGGTGTGAAAAGCACTGTGTGAGCAGCTTGTCCTGGTCCTCAGAGCAGCATCTCAGGCTTACAGACAAAAGACTGCTGTTCCTCTTCTCAGATTCTCTTGACACCTCAAAATTCTGACACAGAAAAAAAAAAAATTGAAACACTCTACAAGAAAAAGCTTTCTTTTTCTCCTTTTCTATGGGAAATGTGTGGTGCTCTGACTGAAGCTGGAATTTGGTGCTTTCTAAAGCCTACCTGATAATGCATGAACAGATGGAGGCTAAATTCTTTCCGGATCACCTTTAATTGTGGCATTTTTGGGTGGTTTTTGAAAATTAATAACAAAAAACCCAAAGAATTTATTTTTAAGAGCAAAATGAAAACTTTCTGCTGTTCAGATTTTCTTATGGAAAACTATCAATGTCATTTCAACCTATTGGAGTGCTGCAAGGATACACCAGGCTAGGAGAGTAATTAAACATGAAAAGAAATTACAAGATAAGTAATTTCTTTTACAATACCTATCACTTAAAAGTAAACATCTTTTCAGACACACAAAACCTTCTTCAGCACTTATATCAAACCATCTCAGCCACAGTAAAATTGAAAATACAGTCCTTGCTTCAAAGTGAAGGTATTTGAGTATTTCACAGAAATGATTGTCAGGTTTTTATGTGGATAAAAAAAATTGGTTTACAAGTATCATTCCTATAAACAGCAAAACTAGGTGATTTTTATTCCAAAAAATTATTTTTCCTGAGACAAATGGCTGGTAACTATAATTTCAAACCAAACAGTTATAATTTTAAAATTATTTTTAAAAACCCTGAACACAACTCTCCTAAATCAGAAAGTATCAGTTAGTTAGATGTATTTGTAGTTTCCCTTAAAGTATCCATAATTAAAAATTAATTTTGGAATAAAGATATAGATGGAAGTAAAAGTTGAGATTTTATGTTTTATATATTGTTGTTTTACCTGCACACTAAAAGGCATTTCCTAGAGAAACTCTACTTCTATATCCCTCAGGCTTCTGAATGCTCTTCTGGTGCACATTTATTTTGTAAGGAGGGGTCACATCTGAGCTAAAGGTAGTTTGATCCATTACAGGCCAAATTATCTCCTGGCCTTGGCTGAACTTGGGGATATTATATAGCAACAAATTAATATAAATTTATGTCACTTTCCCTTCTCTTAATATTTCTTTAATGTCTTTGAAGCAGCTCAGTTTCCATTCCAACATGCAGTGGTGAGGGCAGATCTTCAAATTGCTTATGACAGAGGTTATGTGCCTTCTGGCAGATAACGGAGACCTGTCTTTCTCTGAGACTTGGATATTGCATTTTTTCCTTGTACAGGGCTTGCAAAGTATTTTTGCTCCTAAAAGAGAAGCCTGGAGATGCCCTTGAAATAGAAAAATAGGTCTGAAATGATAGTGATACTTTAGCATCTCATTCTTTCACAAAGCTTTTTCAGCTAATACTGGAAAAAAAATTATCTGGAAAAAAAAATTGAAAATTTGAGGAATTCTACAGATTTATTTGTTGGTTTGTTTATTTATTTTTCTATATCGGAATTTTTCAGCATTCAGATGTGCTCATGATAGATTTTTATTGTTCTGCTTTGTTAAACCGGGGAAGATGAGCAAAAGACTGGAAGAGAGAGCTGTGGCTTCAAACTTCAAATCTTTATCATAATTTTTAGTGTGTGGTATGGACAAGTGCTAGCTTTTTCTTTTTCTTTTTCTTTTTCTTTTTCTTTTTCTTTTTCTTTTTCTTTTTCTTTTTCTTTTTCTTTTTCTTTTTCTTTTTCTTTTTCTTTTCCTTTTCCTTTTCCTTTTTCATCTTTGAACAAAAAGTGTTCTTTCTGCCAACCTTGATATCTGTAAATGACAAAATATTTGGGGTAAGCACAGTACAGCTTCAGCTCACAGGCTGGACATTAATACCTGAAGCCCAGGAAGGTTTTGCCATCTGCTGCTTAAAACTCCTTCATATTAACAGAAAAGCCAGAGAGAAGGGCAAAACAAAAACAAAACCAAAAGCATGGAATAGTCTCTGTATGAGGATGGCACCAGACAGACTGGGATTTGTCATTCTTGAAAAAAGATGGCTACAGGGATATGGTAAGAGACTTACAACATTCTAGGTGGCCTGAAGAATAAAAGCCAATTACTCATTTTGTCCCAAATTGCCTAATGAGGAGTGAAAAATAAATTCAAATAATAAGTGGATACTTTTTCAGAAGTCCCTTAATTATCTCTTGACATCATTGCTAGAGGATACTGTAGTGGCAAGTTCACTGAAGACCGCAAAATAGAAAGAAAACAATATTGGGTCCTTGTCAAGCTTTTAGTAGCATCAAGGAATAAGATGCTACTAAAAAATAGCTGCATCCATGCACTAATTTAGCAACTGACTACTCCTGGGATAAAGTTGTTCTTTGCTTTTCATTCATTCAACCATTTTTTCTATTTATTCAGCTTAAAGACTTTCTTGTTGCCTCCTAAAGGGAAAGACAGCCCATGAACTCTGATTTCAGCAAATGTGAGGTATTATTGTCACTAACTTGCAAATTCCAAGCCAGGATTTAATTTTCCTCTATGTCAGCAACAAACAAGCAGAAGTTGGACCATCTGACTTTTTCTAATAAAACTGAGCAATACTTGCACCAGTATTACTGTGGAAATCTAAAGGTCTGAAAAGAAATAATGAGTACTTAAAAGGAGGAAAATGGCAAGTGTGTGCTGCAGCACCACTGAGAGTCAAATGCTTCTGCTCCTGAGCATTAGCACTGAGCAACACAGCAAAGTGCTGTGTATCAGGAAAATGGGTTGTGAACACAAAATAGGCCAGTCCAAACCAAACAGAAACACACTGAATTTTCACCACTCTTCAGATTGAACCAGAAAATTGCTAACCTCTGGGCTTGTTAAATTTGGACTTTTAATTATAAATGTTTCCTCCAGTTGTGTTTTATATAGACTTAATTTTGATCTGTAACAATTCATTCATTCTTCATAGTGCATCTCATACTAAAAGGGAAAGGACTGTGGGTTAAAGGGTAATTTTCCCTCCCTTTGGGCAGGTTTGTATCTTCCACAACCCAGGAACCTGGGACTCATGAAACCTTATGGACCCTGACGCGGGAAGCCTTGCTGTAGGTGGGGGAACCAAAGGCTGTCAGTGAGGCTGGGGATGGCACTGCCTGCACAGTGCTAACAGCCTGGTGCTTGAGGATCATTATTCTGCTATGGATTAGAGCTTTGTTTCTAAGATAAGGATATTTGTATGGAAAATATTTGACTTCTTTACATTAGAGCTTAGGTATCCTGAGTATATCACGGCTGTGAATAGTCCCAGAGACATAAAGGAGGAGAAGGAAGAACTGTGAAACTGGCTGCAAGTCCTTTTCCTCCCCTGAGTTCTAAGCTGCCTGGGGGACAAAAGCTGCTGCCAGAACAAACTGGATCAGACCCAAGGTGAAGAGCAGGATGAGCCCTGTAATACATTACTTATTTAAATTCTGCCCTCTCAGAGTAACCTCTTTGCTGCTGAGTGCTTCCCTTTATTCTAGAGGGGGTCTCACATTGCTGAGACCTTTGGAAATATCCTGTGGTGCTATAAATAGCAAGTATTTCCCACTGACTAAAAGCTGCAGCATACCAGCAGTCTGATGTGGGTTTATTTTCCTGCTTGAGGACTACGTAAGTGCTTGTGTCCTCTCTCCACTGAGACATCCCTTCGCTTTAGGCACTGGTCTCTGCTCACTGCTGGGGAGTGTTATTGAACCTGGCTCACATTCCTGTTCCTTCTGATCTTCTTTTCTCTAATGAAAGACCTCCCCATGGGCACCTTTCCTAGTTTCCCCTCTCCCTTCTCTTATGGCAGGTCTTTGCTTCTCTTGGGTATACTGTTTTCTGCTGTTTATTAATTTCTGCTCATTCCACTTTGATTCCTCTGTTGTTCATACATACTGTGCAGTGCCTGTGCACACTGCTGTGCCTGGATGAGCTTTTAGTCAAGCTTCTTACAACCCCAGAGCTTCTCTTGGCCTCATCTTGCATTTCCATGGTGCCTTTGAGTTCCCAACTGAAAGAAGAAATCCAACTCTAAGAAGAAATGCAAATGTGGTTCCCTGCACCTACCAGTGCTTCTCTGAGCAGGATCTTGATAGCTGACAAGTACCCTGGGTTACTGGAGTTTAGGAGAGGACTGTTTGGCAAAAACAGCTCAAGGATCAAGAGCAGATAAAAAATCATCGCAGAAGTGAGAATGTGACAATGTAATACAGCAAACAAGCAAAAATGTGTGTGCCAAGCGTGCCTTCCTCCCATACATCACAAGCAGCAAAACTTAATGCCCTGCTCAGCATCTTGCTTGGGGGCTGTCCAGGTTTTAAGCCAAGCACCCAACTTCCCAAGTTTGCCCTTGGAGGAAAAGGAGGTTTTAAGTTGTTACTAGGAGGAAAGGAACAAAACCGCATTTGACTGTGATGTTCAAGTGAGGTTAAATCCTCGAGGAGCCTCTCCTCCCTGTTTGGTAATTCGAGCTCTTGTTTGTGAGATAAGGGAAGGTGTCAGCTCCAGCAGCATCTGCACTCCCACTCTGCTGTGTGTGATTTCTGTGCCCTCTTCAGTTTGCTAATCAAAACAAGATTCCGCTGCGTGTTTCTTATCCCCAGAGGGTGGAACTATCCTCAGAAAATTAAAGCTCTCTTATCTCTTAATGTGTCATCACAACTAATAGCCTGGGGACTGTAAACAAGTTTAAATATCAAAACAATTTAGCTGGTGATTGTCTGTGATTATGGATTAAGAATACAAAATTTGTGCTCACTGATATTCAAGGTAGATTGAAAACAAGGAGCCATATTCTCACTGATGTAAATGGAGGTGGCTGAGCTGAGCTGGGGGAGGAGGACTGCTCTGTACTAGCTGAGCATCTGACCCTGGGAGGTTTTCAGAAGTTTCCATTCTTGTTTTTCAAGGTGCCAGATAACACATGACAGCACAGGGCTGATCAGGAGGAGCACTGAGGGCCTGGATGATCCTCCCCTTCTCTGAGTTCCCAGGAGCTCAGATTCTGCAGGCTGAGCCCTCCACTTGGCAGCCTCTTTGGGGAGCTCATAAATAATGACTTAGAGGAGAAATGATTTAATATTACAAAAGTTTCTCAAGATCAAGTCAAGGTGCCAGAATATTCAAAAACTGTCAGATATGTCAGGGCAGGTGCTTTGTGAGGGATGTGCTTTGTATGTTTGATGTGACAAACACACTGCAGTAAATTCTCAAACATGCACTTGCTACTGCCTTTTCCAAAGCCCTGCCATCAAGCCATCACCTTTAGATCAGCCATGCTGGGTGAAAAGATGCAAAAAGATCTTTTGCTAGGAATGCTTTTCCTGGTTCATTGGATTGTTTGCAATGGGAGTAGTGATGTGCAGAATGTTCCCCAGATTTGGGGAGATGGTAGTGGGTGTATTTCATAGCACAGCTGGATGTAAAACTTTTCATGTTAGTGTGTTCCTGTTTTGAAATGAATATGGAAACGAAGTATTTGCAAGGCCCCACCTTTTTTATGAACCATTTTCTGCTGTAGGCTGAATAACTCATTCTTCAAAGAATCCCACAGATGAAAAACTGAAGCAGAGAGAATAAGTGAATTTCCTGTAGATATAAGGAATGAAGCCAGCAGAAGTGCAAGGAGATGAATAGTGCAAGGAGTTTCCTAACCACTGAACTGTCCTTGTCTCCCATGTGCAGTGCAGAATACACAGAATATTTATCTTTTAATTGATAGCTTTTTGGAATATGTATCCGTACAAAGGCTGATGTTGGGTTAATGATGAATCTTACAAAATGAAGTAGGAAAGACATTAATTTTGATGTGGCAGGAAAGTGCTTTCCTAATGAGATAGCAATTAAATAAGAAGGATAGTTATTAAAAGAAATGGTAAATTTAGTGTTCTCTAGCCCTCCTATCTGAGCAGTTCTAGCCATGGTTCTGGGTAAGGAAAAGAAATGTTTCTGTCAAGCTTGAAGTACCACCAGAAAAATACAAAAGGAAAAATGTGTCATAAGAATCATAAAAATATTAAATAATGTCAAATAAATGAAATCCATTTCTAGAAGAGAATAATAAAGACTGAGAAGAGATACCCAGAAAGCCAGATGACTTTTCTATTTTCTTAATTGGGGTAATTATACTAAACTGACAGCAAGTATTTCCCCAGTAGAAAAAAACACCCCCAAACCTCAGGCAGCAAAAATACCACTCTGAGCATGAGACCTGTGAAGGTTAAAGGCTTGAGTCTGCCATTAGGAGAGTGCTACTCTTCTCCCAAGGTCAGTCCTTACATATGGAGAAGTAATTTTCATTCTGCTCTCCTCCCTGTACAAAGTCAACGCTTACCTTGATTTCAACAGTGCTATATTTGGCAAAGTATTAATATAATTGTGTTTGGTCCCAGTCATGTCCTGTTTGAATGTTAAACTCCTCTTAAGACCAAGCCTTTGTGTGCTGCCTCTTGTTCCTTAGGTGCTGTATAAAATGGAGAGCAGTGCAGACCTGCTGGAGCAATCCCTCCAGGGAAACCCGTGCTGCCAGTGCCCACACTGTGTTTTTTCTGAGGGTTATACTTCACACCAGCTTTTGTCTGGATCCCTGCTGCCATGGGCTGAAAGTACTTTTTTGGGTGTAGTTTTGTCCAAGAAAGATGCAGTTTATGCAGTCCCAGGATCACCATAGTGTGATCCAAATGCAGCGCACAGGCACATAGACACAACCTCCAACAAATCACACTGTGCATCAGCCCCTCTGCAAACTCTCAGCTGCTGATGCTCCCTTGTTGTTCATCATGGTCCAGCCACCAGCTTCTCTGTGCATATTTTGTTGCATCACACTGAGCACTTCTCCCTCAGGTAAGGCCTCTTAGTGGGACAGAAATAACCTGGCAGTCTGATCCATGTCACCTGAAACCACCCACTATCTCCTTGCTAATAAGTACAACTTGCAAAGAGGAAAAACGTGATTGTGCAGCCTCAGATGAGAGATTGTGCAGCCCAAGGATCTCTGCCTTTCTCATTAGCCAGTAATGGGTGCCTGGGAGAGACTTTAATAATAAGGCAAAGGTGTGGTGGTACTTCCCCAGAATAATTTCATAGCTTACAAAAAATTCATAACTCAAGGATTTGCTAAGCCAGAGGCTTTGTCTTTATATCTAACAGCCTTTGATATGTCTCCTTCATGTGTGAATTATTTAGCTACTTTTTAGATGGATGTTAATTTTAGGATCTAACGTTCTGCAGGAGAGAATTTGATATTGACTTCTTGCTGCACAGTTTATTAAGAAAAGAATGGGAATGTTAATAATAGGAGATCAGATGCTGTCTGAGCCCCATGCTGCCTCTGTTCACACTAATCCTGGAGTCAGGATTTCCTAGCACATGTGATGCAGGGTCACTGTACCAAAATTGAAGAGCGCCAGTGGCTGCAGAGCCAAGCTGCCCCTTGAGAGCTGGGGCTTTGCCCCACTCTCTGTGGGTTTTTTGGTGTGAATGGGAAACTGCCCAAAGCACAGGATGCAGAGTCAAATTGCACCTTCTCTGGCTTTTTTCAAGCCAGAAAGGCTTGACCCACAGGATGCTTGGGTATGATCATATTTCTGTGGGAACCAGTGTGCTGAATCAAGAGTGTTCAGCTCTTGTGGGAAGCAGCCAGAAAGAACTTCACTCTCCCCTCAAATCCTTCCATTCTAGGCCTGGGATTTTATCAGACTATATTTTTAATCCTACTTGATTTCTCAAATAAACAGTGAAATGAAAACAGTTGGCCAGAGGGAAAACCTTCCAGTTACTGAAGGGGAAAAGAACAGAATATCCAGATGACTCATGGCTCTGTGGGTGAAGTAATGGCTGCATGTCATAGCCGGGGATGTGGGTTTGTGGTCCGATGGCACACGGAGTGGATGCACTCAGGTTGTGACGTGTGTGAAAATGGCACTGGTAGGAACTCTCCTGTGATTTCCCAGAGACAAGTTGTTTGTTAAGATACCATTGACTGCTCAGTGGCAATTAACAAGATAGGAAGGACATGCACCAGGTGCAGCCAAACCCTCCTCTGGCCACCAGCTGGGGCAAATATTACAAAAGCCTTCTGCTGCTGGAAGAGGTAGGTGCTGCAGGAAGAGCTGGAGATGGCTGTGGCTGAAGGAACTCTGGGGACAGTTTCTGAGGGCTGGAGCCATATCTCTGTGAGGTACCTGGTGCCTGTGAAGTTTTGCTTTCCTGGACCAGGTTATCCAAAGATCTTCTGGATGATCATGCTCTGACTTTTGATGCTCTGTTGTTTGATGCCCTTCTCCTTGGTGCCCCCTGCTCCCACTGACAGCTGTCTGCTGTAGGAACTCTCAGGTTTCTCACTCCCTTGTTATTTTTTCCTCTGATCCACTGGTTACAACAAGACAAAACACATAAATGCTAATGCAAGTGTAAGTACAGAGGCCTCTGCAGAACCCGACTTCTGCCTTACTTGCCACTAATCCCTTATACCTGCTGGGAATCAAACACTTCTAGGAAGTGTTACTGCCAGCAGTTACTCTCTGTCCTATATATGAACCACTTGCAGGTGTGACAAAAATACAGGTTCTTCCTCTCAGTCTCTCCATTGCAAGATTTCCTTACCTCTCCCAGTCCTTTCCATCCTTTCAGTGCTGCGGCTGCTGCTCTGTGGCTGTGCAGTGCAGGAGCAGCTCAGAGGAGCTGCAGGTCAGGGCTCCTCTCTGATGATTCCTGCTGGAGGGGAGGTGCCCACAGAGGTGGTGGGCAGTTTTTGGGGAGCCCTCACCCCCCTGAATATATGCACTGCCTGGGAGGTACTGCTTTTGCTCTGTGAGTTAGTGGAGGGAGGAATGAGGGTCCACTAAAGGACCAAATCAAATCCCTCTTTAAGGCAGGAGCTTTTGGGGAATTTTTTTTCCTACATCCTACCACTGCTTTCTGCTGCAGAAATACGATGGGATATGGCTTGTAGCCTGGAAGACAGCAGCAGGGCTTTGCCTGAACCCAGATCTTGGCAGATCAGTTGGCATTGGGAGATCAGCCAACCTTTTTCAGTTTTCTGGGACACTCTGGCTTGCCCATGTGGTTAAAATTTGCAGTGTTAGATAAACACGGATAAGAATTTATCCATTTCTAATTTGAACAATCCGATGGTGGGAAGACCAAGGAAGCTTCTTTGTTTGTGGCTTCAGCTGTGCTGGGAGTCAGGGCTCGTCCCACATTTGAGGAATCTGCTTTTTTTAGGCTGGGGCTGTTGCTTGGGAAATGGCTGTATTCTCCCTGCAGGCAGATCGATACATTTCAGCTCACTGCGCTGCAAGTAACTTTTCATCATACATTAAGAACGAGGAAAATAAAAGCCAAGATGGATGTTATTTTGGTTTTGCTTTTATTTTGAATTATTTATTAAGAAGTCACTGCTGTCTTCCTTCTCATCGGGAGACAAAATGCCTTTCTCTTTAATGATTCTTTCCTAGTAAAAAAAGAAGCAAGGTCTTTCCAGTTTTATTTCCCTCACTCGCTTCTTGGCTGAAGTATAAATATGGGGTCTCCACCACATGGCAAGATCCCAGTGCAGGCAAAGTCCCCCCTGATGCTGGAGGAGTCTCACCTCATGGTACATTTCTGACCAGTTTTATTATGTTATAGCAGCTGTTATGTGTGCTAGCAGTGGTTCCTGGCACATAAGCAGAGGGTTATAAGTAAACCACAGAATAGCTGAACTGTAATTTTAATTATTTACTGAACAGCTAATAGAAATACTAATTCTTTTCAAATGAATTCTTAATAAAATATGTTATGGGGCAAAAATTCTGCCATTGGTTCCACTATTAATATGAGCTTCTGTACTCCAATTAATAATCCATTTTGATGTTTTTGTTCCTAAATCTAGGTTATTCTGAAGGGAAGGATAAAGAAACTGGCCACCAAGATGGTAATCACTAGTGGAAATGAAGAAGATAAAGGCAGTCAAGAAAAGGAAAGCAAAGAAGAAACCATCTTGGCAATGCTTGGAATTATTGGGACAATTCTGAACCTCATTGTGATCATTTTTGTGTATATTTATACAACGTTGTAAACTAGAAGGCATGCAAATAGACCAGATAAAATGGCCATTAAGAGTGACAACAAACATTGCTGACTATTGACAAGTTCTTTAATCAGAATTGACTCTGTATTATATTAACACATCATAAAAGCACTGCCTGAAGGCAGCGAAGACTGAAGCACAATTAATTTAACAAGACTTTTTCACACAGTAATAAGCTTAACTCTTCTTCCTGCCCTCTCCCTTTCTGTTTGGTTTTCAGTTTGGGGGAGAATGACTGCAGTTATATAAGTTGTAGCTTTGAAGAAATCCACCAGGGATATGTTGTTTTAAAACAATAAAAAAAAAAAAAAGGAAAAGAAAATAAAATACAAGAAAGGAAAAAAAAAAGGAAAAGAAAGAAACTGTAAACTATATATAATTAGAAATGTATGCTGTATACCCGCAAAGATTGAACTCAAAGATAGCTTCATAGCACAGATCACGTGTCTGTTAGGTCAAATGGTTTTTTCTCTTGGTTTTTGCTTTTACTTACATTGAATCTGACAAGCTTTTTATTTAGAATGAACATATGGTGCAATCATGAAAAAAACAATTCTGTTGAGCAAGGTCTGCCTAAACCTGATAAAATGTTGGGAGAAATACATTACATGGTTATTTTTCCTTTCTCATTTGCTTAACATCTGTGTCTGTTCATACCAATGTTTATAAATATATATTTTTAATAAATGTGCTATATTTTTAGCATGAACCAAATATTTGGAGACACTTGTATTCATGCAGCTAAATTTTGTTTGATTAAGTGCCCCTTTTGACAATGGATGTTATTTTCCTCGGCAATTATACAGCAGTCTTGTTTGCAGCCCTCTCACTGAGGTCTGAAGCAAGCTCGCATCATGCTCACATGCATGACTTGAAGTTGGAATGTCAGCTGAAAAGCATTGCTGCTTAATATGGGAAATAGCAAAACATTGTAAGGTGACCTTTGGAGACTGGTTGCAGAAAGAAGGCTCTATTTATAGTTAAAAAAAGAAAAAAATGAAAGGAACACTGAGGCATCTCACAAAATATTGCAAAATTCATAGAATTTATGGCTTTCAGTATCTGGTCACTCTCTCTAAGTACTTGTGCTGAGAGAAGTGAGCAGAGGTTTATACAGTTGAAAAGAGAAATTTATAGAGCCTAAAGTGAGGGGCTGAAGTGAAATCCAGACTGTAAATACAGAGTGTATTTTAAATGTGAGGATCATTAACTCTTTATGCTTCTCTGACATGTGCTTTAACTGAATTGGTGCAGTGAAATTCTCTGACTTGTGTTTTTGACAGGAATGTACAATGATGATGATCACCATTTTTCTTCAGAGTTCAGTACCTATAAATATACAAAGCATTAAAAATATGAGACTTCAATTCTGCCTCAAGCTGCCTAAGTACATTGCCTACTAACTCTGATATATCCTCTTAAAAACCAGGTCAATTAATTGTTTACTGACTTGTGGTTTGGATTGCATTCTCAGATGCACAAGGAGGATTGGTATTGAAGTAAGCTACAGCTGTGAAAATTTTCACCTTAGAGTCTTATTAATTTTAGTGATCAGACCTGTCCCTGTGGAATCAATAATGACTTTTTCACCATTTTCCAGGGTCTAGGAATGATCTCAAAAATAGAGCATTTCAGCGCAGGATATAAAAGAAAGCCTGGAAAGTCCTGAGGGGCACCTCTTATAAACAGAGGTGTTTAGTCTCTTATGGTATCATACAGTCAATAACAAAAACCATTAAGAGTAGAAAAAAGGTCAGTAAATAAATTACAATGAAATCCAATATGAAGGCTGAAGGAAAGCAAAGCGAGAATAATTTCATGTTAATGAAAACATGACAGGGTGAGAGAGGTGAGAAAATGAGCAGAGATTTGAAGTAGAAAACAGCAGAGAAAGGCAGTGCCATGCATGCCAGCATGGCTGAGGAAACATTTGTGTTTGCACAGTGCTGGTAGTGCTGCAGCTCTCAGGGAGGACAAGAAACAGTAGTGGTGCAGGACAGTGTAGCTCAGTGAAGGTGATCTTGTTTTTTAATTTATACCTATTTATTGATAATTCTAAGGAATCAGCAAACTCTGCTTTTGATCATCCTTATGGCTACAATATATTTCACTCCACTAGGCATTTTTTTCTTCTGTTTAAACTACTGCTGCTCACAGCCTGTGGCTCTGAGCACCTGCACATGCTCCAGGCACCAGTGGAACCTCAGCCAGCCCCTTCCCTGCCAGGATCTTCTCTGCAGATGTTTCTCTTGAACTTCTCCTTTTCCAGCAAACACCACAGCAACCTGCCCAAGGCTCATGCTCATCTTCTAGAGGAACATCCTCTGAGTCAAAAGTCTCATGCCAGATATGTTTTTGCCTCCCTCTGCCTCAAATGGTAATATATCTTCTTGGGGGCAGGAAGATGCTTAATGAATGAAATTTCATGAGGGGTTCTACTATTACTACAAATTAAATTGGAAAACAGCCTAGGACACCTCACCCACTGAAGCAAAGTGGGAGCTTTTTCTGCTCAGCACTGCTGCACTTATTCAGACCTGGGCCAGCACCTCCAGCAAGTCAGGTATGGCAAACAGCCCAAATAAGCTGAAATGGTGGATCAAGGGCCCAAGGAATCCATGCTTTCCCTGCTGTGCTTTGCCTGTTGGTCCTGATGGAGGCAGTTTGTCCAGGTGCACCATCACCCCTACCAGCAGCAGCTGTGTGCAGTGTGCTTTGCCACAGGACTTCTATTCCTCTGAAAGAGGAAGAAAGGTTTATCCCATTCCATAAAAAGTTCAACATTTAATATTTTAATTTTACAGGTTTCTGTTCACAGATAGTTCTAGAAATATCCTGGGGCAATTTCTTCTTAAGTAGATTCATTAAGTATTCATTTAAATAAAAATGAAGCGTTTCCTTTGAGGGCAATTTCTTTACCTTTTATTTGGTATTCATGAACAGTGATAGGGGAAAAGTATGTTTTCAAGAATGACAGTGGAAGAGGAATATTTTATACAAGGATCTGAAGGTGTGCCTACCCAGGCAGCTGTGGGCAGGCCTGCTCTTGGCTCAGTGACAGCTGGAGCCAAATTACCCTCATGCTTTTTTTATGTGAGCAGTTTTCAGCATGCGCCTATAAGAAATATTCGACTAGGTAATATAAATGTCATGGATACCTTATAGTCAGCAACTGCTCTATAAACAATTGAATAAAACTTCTCATTACAAGAGTTGAATGGTAAATCTGCTTTGGCAAGGAAAAATCCAAGTCTCATTTTTGGCTTGACTTGTATGTAATGCAAACAGTTTCCAAAGTAAATTTTAAAAAATTAAGTATTAGTCCATTAGTGACAGGATCTTTCATCTTTGCTTTTGAGTAGAAGGAAATTAATATCCAATATCATAATAAGATATTAAAGCATCACCTTTTGCATCAGGCAACTAAGAATATGATTATCCTATGTAGTTTGATGGTCTGTAACATGGGAATGAAAAATATTTTCATGAGGTGATAGAAAGATGACACTGTCCCCATTATTATCTGTTGTGTTGGCTAGTGGATACAGAAAGACTTTCAAGAAGGGAGAAGATAAAACTTTATTATGCACACAGCAGGATTAGGAGAAAGAAAACAGACAGGTTACTGCCCTCCAATCTGTTTCCTACAACTGCATTGAAAATTCAACATCTTGGGAACCACCACATCTTTATAGAGGAATGTATCATCCTGTGTGTTGGCTCTCAGGGCAGCCCTTGCAGTTCTGTACCTTCTGCTCCTTCCACCTGCACTCTGCAGCAGTGTAGTGTGTGCCTCATTGTGCCTGAGGAGAGCTTGAACACAAACGCAGCCTGGCAGCCTCTGGAAGCAGTTGTTTTGTTTTACTGAGGTGTAACAATCTACTACAGGCCTGAGTTTTATTATTTTAAGGACAGTCATCATCATGTTACTGTCTGATAATCCAGGGGATACTTCACTCTGTGAATGCCCAGATAAATCCCACCTCTGGCCTACAGGTAAAATTTTGGTTCAGCAGCTATCAAAATACAAAAGAAAGCTTCAATTACATCACAACCAAACTTCAAGCATTGCTTAATGTGTCTTATACTTCCATTAATCTATACACTGAAGCTCACCCCAAATACCCCAAGATCTCATCTGTGTCAAGAGGTCCCATCTCTTCTGAGTCAGAATTACCATTTCTGTGTGAATTATGGCATATGCAGAGAACTTGGCCCATAGAGGGAAATGATAAACATTAACTGAATTAGAACTACAAGGAGGCAGCACTGCAGAATTTACTAATTAGTTTGAGGTCTAGCTGGAGTACTTTGTTTCTGGATAACCAATATTTTGGAGAAAAAATATTATTGTTCCTTGGAAAGTTTGTGGAAGAAATATGCCTAACTGAAAGAAAGAACCTCATTGAAAATATTTCAGCAGCCATCCTCCAAAGAAAACACTGACCAGGACTCTGAGTGCCTTGCTTCCCAAGAGAACTGTTTGGCAGCCCAGGAACACAGTGCACATAAATGTAAGCACCTCTTTTTTACTGAGAGGCTTTGTCTTCTCTAGAACAGAATGCACAGATTTACAAAGATTTACAAATTTATGAAATAGTGCATAATGCAACATCAACAAATAAAAAAATCTGTTTACCTTTATTTCCAGCAGATGTGCTGCAGACCCTGCACTGCTTCCATACCTGGCTGTGTGTTTTGGAGGCTCATCCCAGAAGATCTTATAAACTCAGTGCAGCTTTCTTTCCCCACCACTGATCCAAGAGAAACAAAACCTGTTATTCAGTGTGGAAACCTCCACACCAGACTGAAATCCCACATGCTTCCCTATGCATTTATCTGCATATGAACCATCTGGTGTCCAATAAGAATTTCCTTGTCTCAGGCATTAGGTTTGCTTATCTGCATTTCACTGGGGGCTCAGGTTGTGAAAGGCAATTTGTAGAGCTGAAAGCACCCAACTGTTCCCAATGATCCAGCTGTAAATAATGGAGCTGTCACCTGGAGAGTGCCTGCTCACGTGCATGGCACACCACACACCATCCTGCTGGTGTGGTCTGACACTGACACAGCCTCTGTGACACCCAGGGGTGGGGCTGGGCTCTAACTGGCCCACACAGCCCAAAAAGTGTTCTGTGTAAAAGCCTGGATCCCAAGTCAAGCTCTGCAGAGTGAAAGGACATCCCTCCTTGTTGATGGAAAGGCACTTTGCTATCCCCACTGGGACCCTTTCTTCTGCAAGCAGTCCCAGGTCAGCTGAAGGTGACCCATGCACCACCCTGAGCCTCTTGTGGCAGCTGCAGAACCTTTTCCCCCTGAGGGAAATAAACAGCTCTGGACTTTCCCAGTCTCCTAGGATAAGGAACCATGTCACTCTTGCAGGACAGGAACAGCATCAGGAGCATCCATTTCTGGCTGACAATGACAAGGCCATCTGCCTAGGGCACTGATGGAACCCTTTTCCCACCCATCATTCCTCACAGTCTGGCAAATGCAAGTTTATTTCCTGCACTCCAGGTTCTTCTCCACACTCAGTCACCATTCAGACTGAGGCAGACTTCTTTTATGATGCTGAGACTTTGTGAAACTTAATAGCTCCTGAAGCCAAGTCTTCAGGAACATATTAAATGTCATGATACTTTCATCTGGCCTTGATATCATGAAGTTGTCACCATAACAAGCCTTGGGTGTTGTCAGTCTCTGCCATCAGGGTGTTAAGGGACAAGCAAGGGACACCATGTGGGAGCCACGGGCAGCCAGAAGTTAATGCACTGTGGCTGCTTTCCCCAACACTTCCCTTCTTGAGGAGCAGTGCTGTTATGGGGGATTGATATTGGTGGTGGGTAAATGTAATAAAATGTTTGTGCAGCAGAGCGTGATTTCTCACCTTTATTTCCTGCAAACTTGATGGGAAAGTCTTTATAAATAATTCTGGCTTTGTCAATTTAAAATATGGATTAAAATTGACTATATATGTTTTCAAATTTTAATGTGCTGCTTCTTTTTCCCCCCCTACCAAAGAATTCAATTTTAGTTTTGCAGATGCTATTCTTTTTTCTGTAATAATGATAGCTAATGCAAAAGCATTGGTACTGGATAACAAAGAAAGGAATGAAGATTATATTGTCAGTGTTAAATTATTCCCTTCTTGTGAGCAGGAAAAGCTAGTCAGTGGTTTTCTTTGCATACAGTGCACATAGTTAGCAGTGTTTTTATAATTTGATACCATTATTTCTGGTATTCTGTGGGACAAAGTTCCATCACTTAGAGCAGTGCATATTCAGACAAATGTCAGCAAACTGAGAAGTATTTGAAATGTTTGCATTAGCTAAAAGAAAACCATGTCAGACATATACATTTTCAGCAGATTCAAAGTGAGACCACACAACTATCATTCTTGTACCCTGCTGACATTGTATAATACACACCAGGACATAATTTAGAAGCTCACTCTGCTGAAACTATTCATGTACATAACTCAGATTAAGGGGCTAAGTTTCTTTACAGTTAATACGAATATGAATATGTATTTGCAGGTTTGGGGCATTAGTTAATAGTTAGCTGGCAATTCAGCTCTAGCAAACATACAGCTAATCAGACAGGGAAAAATAAGAAATTTCCTGTACAATGAGCTATTTCTCTTTGTCTCATTGACCTTATTTTTAGCTGATATTTTTCAGACTGTGTGATTGATGAGAATGGTGCTAAAGCCTTCCTAACCAATGAAAGAATAAACACCATAGAGGAATATGAAATCTACATTTTCCAGCAGAAATTAAGCATTTCCCTAAATGGCTTTAAAAAAATCTCACTGCTGAATGTTTTACATTTTCCTTTCTGTTTCACTGTCAGCCAGCACACTATTTCTATTTCATTGTATAATAATATTTATGTACAGTTTCACTGAACTGTGAAAACACCAGCAAATGGATTTTGCATCCTTTCTTGCTTTTTAAGTTTTATAAGCCTCTTTCCAGTACATACCCATCTCCTGTTTTAAAGATCACAAGGAGAAATATATCACATCCAAAAGTGCCACTCAATTATGCAAACCTCACTACAAGCTTAGATTGAAAGTATATGACCATTTACCCAAAACAGGAGTGTTATTTCTTGAGACTGTTCATATGGCTCCAGAGACCCTGATATGGTGCTACATACAATATTAGATTCTTTTGGTTTTAGAAAAAAAAGAGTCCAGCTGTGAAACTCCTTGAAACAGTGCATTGCAGTGTGTTTGCAATTTACAGAGCAAGGCAAAAATTCTGATGAGCACAGACAGTGCTCAGCTCCTGGCTGACCTTCTCCCATGGGGCAGCAGCCCTTGGTGTACCCTGACAGACCAAGTGTTCAGTGCCCTCTACACTTGATGAAAGGCAATAATAGTCAAGTCATTAACATCCCAAAATTTGAAATGTCACCATTTTCTGTCTGGTTTCATTGGTCTTGAGAAAAAAAACCACCATCAAACAGCAGCCAGTGATTTCTTAAAGGGCTCCTGAATGTCTCTCTTCAAAATACATCTTTAGAGAAGAGGCTCTCAGGAGCTGTGAGGGGCCCTTGGCAGCACCTGGTGCCATCCTCATCCCCAGAATTCACCACTGCTTTGACTCAAGTGGCCTGAAAAGGCATCTTCCAAAATGGGACCAAGCTAATTCCCCATAGGATTTGTGTCATGCTGCAATCCCTTACTCTCCATGTTTTCCTGTATGTGCACTTGAATAGAATAGAATAGAATAGAATAGAATAGAATAGAATAGAATAGAATAGAATAGAATAGAATACTTTATTTGGAAAGGACCTACAACAACCATCTGGACTGTCCAAAAGCCAGAGCACATTACTAAGGGCACTGTCCAAATGCCTTTGAAGTACTGACTGGTTTGGGATATCAACCACGTCTCTAGGAAGCCTATTGCAGACCTATTCCAGACCACACTCTTGGTAAAGAAATGTTTCCTAATGCCATCTCTGGATCTCCCCTGATGCAACTTTGGACTATTCCCAGACCATATATCCCTGTGTCCTAGGGAGAAATGCTTAGTGCCTTCCTCTCTACTTTCCCTCCTCAGGAAGCTGTAGAGAACAATGAGATCCTCCCTCAGCTTCCTTTTCTAGAAACCAGACAATCACAAAGTCCCTATCCAGTCCTAACATGAGCTGCCTCACTTCATGATAGAGTTTGAAAAGGGAGCAGATTTCTGTATCTGTATTCCTCAGAATCCTGGCACCTCCATGGACAGGGTGGGTGGGAGGACCACCGATGAAGGCCTGGGCATCCAGCTGAGAATCTTCGTCTCTAAAATTTCACTCTGTTTGGTTTCAAATTCTCAAATTGTTTATTTGTACTTGCATTGAGAGCACTTCCATTAAATGCTGGTGTAAGAATTGCAGTGATGGCATGTTTTACCCACAGTACCTGGAGTGCTCACAAATTCTTCATGGAGTTGCTGGGATATTCCCATCATCTCAGAGACCAAATCAGATACAAAATTAAAAATCATAATGGAATCATAGGATGGTTTGGGTTGTAAAGTCATTTCATTCCAACTCCCCCTGCCATGGGCAGGGACACTTTTAACTAGAGCAGGTTGCTCAGAGCCCCATCCAACCTGGCCTTGAGCCTTTCCAGGGATGGATCATCCACAGTTTCTCTAGGCAACTTGTTCCACTTCTTTACCACTCTCACAGAAAAGAATTCCTTCCTATCTGATTTAAAACTTGCCCTTTTCAGTTTTCAGTTTTCACTTAGCTCCCCAGTCCCCACCCTGCTGTCCATCCACTCCAGAGGTGTGGGAAGAGAGGCTGCCATTGAAGATTGAGGGGAAAAAGTTGTTAAGTACTCAGCCTTCTCCTCATCCAGCATGGCTTATCAGGGAGATGACACCTTATTTGACTTTCATTAGTAGAGGTTAATAATTTGAATTGATTCAAACATTTTTGCTTGTCTGAAAATAGAGTCTTTACAAAATTAGTGGCAAAAGTAGAATGATGCCATGAAACCTGAAGACGATAAAGATCTCATGTTATTAAAATATCGCAATTAATACCAGCTGAAGCCCACTTTTAGTTCTGAGACATCTCTACAATTGTCAAATGAGCTCAAAAATTTTGTATAACTTTTTTGTCACTTTGCAGAATGAAGTGAAAGGTCTGAAAACAGTGATCCTTGTGCTCCAATTCCACTGCCTGCAAACTAAATAAAGAAATCAATAGGCATGCAGAGTGTTCCTCCAGTAGTCCATGCTTGGTTTCCAGAAGGATGTACTGAAGTGTGGCTTAACAGTAAAACAGAATCTGACTGGTGCTTTCCAATACCCTTTCAGATCAGTAAGTTTTTATTTATAGTCTTGTCCCCTGTGCAGAGGATGGATACTCTCCTTTCAACCAGATGGTTTCCTCCTCCTGTGTGTCTTTTACTCATCAAGTCCTGCATGATTACATTGTTGACATGTCATTGCTGAGAAGTAGTTTTAGCAAAAGAAAATAAATAGTTAAATAGTCCAGTTGTAAAAATGAAACACATCTGTTTGTATCAATCAATTCAAGCTCCACAGACCAAAATGCATAGAATCCTATAAGAAAAAAATACATTTTAGAAGCCATAATTTCCAGAGGAGTGGTAGAAGCAGAAGGATATACAGCATATACCCAAAGGCTATTTGAAAACTACCTTGAAAATTATAACTTTATTATGTAAAAGTTAAATATATTAGTTCAATTCAGCGTCTCTTCTTTGGTAAGATAATTTCCCTTACATTCACACACACACAGGGTGGTGTTTCCCAGTTGTCAGTCCAGCCTTGGTTGAAATTACATGACTCGAGCTGAAGGCAGATTCTAGCTCCCAGGTCTGAATCCAGCAGAGCATTTATATTCAGAATTCTGTCCAAGAAAGTGCATGGTCCTGTTGGCTTTCTGGGCTGCCCATAAGCCTGAAAGTCAGGATGTGCTTAAGTGCTTCACTGGAGCAGGGCAGAGTCCTGCAGCTGCACTGAAACACTCAGTCCATTTTGCTTTTCAGGGAGGTTATTACTGCTTGAAAGAGGTATTTCTCTGAAATAGAAGGGAACAAATGTCCCAGAGCACTCATTCATTTCCCTCTCAGTCCCTTTTCTTCTTTCTGCAACTCCCTTCTTTTTTTCCTGGCTCATAACATCAGCCTTGTCCATTCCTTACAAAAAAAAATGCTTAAATGGCCAGCTCTCTCTGCTTTATGGGCCTCAGATTTAAATTGAGAACCTCTTCCTTGCCCAAGGCTCTGTTTTATCTTCTGATCCCATTTCATCCAGCAATGTCACCAGCTGTGCTGAGCATCACCATTGCCCACACCCAGATCAGCTGTGGGCTGTTCCTACTGTATACCTGCCATGCTTTGCCTTTCCTACCAGCTCTGCTCCTTCCCTCATTTAAAGCCTGCCAGAAATACATCACCACCACATGGTGATAACAGAGCTACCCTCAGCAGAGCTGTTCTGGGAGCAAAAAGGGCTGGTGGGTGAGACCCAGTGCCAGGGCAGCTGCAGAGAGGGCCCTGCAGGGGGGTGTAAGCTACCAGAACTGCTTGGGCTGAAGTGCAGCCATCAGAGCCTGTGGTGAAGCACTGTGAGCCACAAAGGAAGATCACTGTACAGGAAACTGCATGCTGCAGTCAGTGCTGCATTGCAAGGACATCTAAAATTCCTTCCTTACACACTTTGGTTAATAGAGAAAGAGCTGAGGGGTGGAGATGTCAGGGTCTCTTGTAATGAGGCCTCTGAGGTTTTTGATAAAGCTGCTTAGAAAATAAAAAACAGTTTATTGTCTGGCACAATCTCATTCTTCCTGCTAGTCCTACAGAACCAGTGATGGGGATCAAGCTGACTCCATGCTCACCAGGTCCCAGCTAATCTAACAGAACCTTTGCAGCAGTCTGTAACAAAGCTGAGGGGCTAATAATCTGCCTGTCAGTGATTCTGTGTGGGTTTTGAGCTTTTTTTGTTCCAGGGGATTGGAAAAGCCTGGAAGACACAGCAGATCTGTGGTTGTTCCTGGAGATCTCATGTGCTCTGTTCCAGCAGATGTGGCTGTGCTGGTGGTGAGGATGAGGAGAGAGGTCCCCATGAAGACAGCATGGCTCTGTGAGCACACACTTCCTCCTCAGGATGACTAAGAGCTGACCTCAAGGGAACATGGGAGAAAAAGCAGGGAAGCATGAATCATCCGTGGAATGTCAGATTGCATGTGTCCTTTTGCAGAATGTAATTATTTTTATGCACATGTTTAATTAATTTTTCTTCCTGTTTCCTCTGATATTTGTTGTCATTCTCCTTGCTGGGTATAGCAACACACTCCTCGCTGTCAATGACTGCTTTGGCAGTGGGAAACCCTGGAAATGAGTGTGGCTGCCCCCAAAAGCAGTCTGAGCTGGAGACAACAGCCTGAAGGTGTTCTGTGATGAAAATTACATGTTCTGCTGCACAGCTCTGTCCTTCACCTGTGTCTGGAGCCAAAGCTCATGGTCAGGGCAGAGGCAGAGACGTTTCAGCTTTGGGACTGGCTGTGCTGGCCCTGGCTGCAGAGAGACAGAATCCTGTGCCATGAGCCCCCTGCCCAGCAGGGCAGCCTGGGGAAGGAAGGGAGAACATTTGGGGCACAACTGAGATGCTGAGGAAGCCCCTGTGCCAATGGAGCAAGGAGTGCTTGGGAAAACAAGATGTACAGAACCAGCTTCTAGCAAGCAATCTCAGCGGAGGAGAGATGGGGCTGTGATGTGGCAGCTGAAGAAGGGGCAATGGCAATTTCTCTGCTCTCCCTGTTCCTTCATTTCCACGGGAATAAACCTGAGGCAAAGGTTTAGACTGGGAAGAAAAAAAAAGTGTTTTGTCCTAAAAGAAAAAGCCAGTAGATTTACCCTTGCCATCAGGAGAAAGGCTGTATCTTAGGGCATTGGACATTTGTTGTTTTTATGGGGTTTTTCTTATTGCTTTACCCATGAGAAAAGGGCTCTGACTTTTCAGGGGAAGTGGTTAAAGCTGCTCCCTGAAGATTTGATTTGCTCATGCAAGGTGAAAGCAGCCCATGGCTCTCCTGTGCCATAGAGCCCAGGACATGAAGGAGAGAGGAAATCTTCCTGTAAAAACATCAGTGCTGGATTTACCTATTAATATACTTATTGCTGCTACATAGGAGTTTAACTCATGAAAATCTTTGGCTTTTCCTTGTTTATATAACCATGTGCCCCTGGAGTGCCCTGTGCCAGCTGCCCTCTGGGCACGTGGTTGGTAACAAATGGGAGGGAGCCTGCTCTGCCAGGCTGAGATGCCAATGGAGCAAAGGCATGAGGGAATCTCTGGCCAAGGCTGTGAGCCCCCTTATCTCACCTAGATACTATCCAGGGCTGTAAAACCCAGATAACATCTGACAAAACTGGGCAAATTAAGGAGTGCCTTCTGTCAGTGGCATAAAAAGTTTTTTGAGAATGCTCCTGCTCTCAGGGGTAAAACTGAAATAACCCTGTTCAGCACAGCAGAGTCTCTCAAGGAATGAAGCAAGTTTAAGCAGAATGGAAATCCTGTTTGCCACTTGTTTCTGGCATTTTCCCAGCATGTCTTCTGAGCACAGGATGCTCACTGCTGGCCATCTCCCCTTGTCCTCTCTCTACCATCTCATTGGTATTATTTCAAGATTTGCATTGCTTTTTTCAATCCTTTTTTGCTGGCTAGTTTAGCCTTTCATTCATAAGCAATGTGAAATTTTGCCATCCTCTTGAGTGTTTGTAATTTTGGTGTGTGTTTAGCCTTTGTGCTTTGAAACATAAATTTTTTCTTATATATTTTCTTCTTTTGCAGTATTTGGAAATTAAATTTTGATATTGGGCCTTTAAACAAAGGCATGATGCTTTTATTTCCATTCTTTATGGCTACCTCATAACATGGGTTTGACCTTTTCTGTGCAAAATCTTTGCCAACATTTTGCTTTTTCTAGCCTTTTGAAAGCCATAAATAACACTTCTGCATTCTTGCATATTTTCTAAGAGTGAAAATGCATTGGAAAATGCATTTCTTCTGTCCTATATTAGGGCAGGAGAGGCAAGGAACAATTCTGTCATTTACTTCAGTATCTCTGTACTTACAGCTAGGGATGTGAGATGTGGGTGCTGCATCAGTGCTGACAAAGATGTTCATATTCTTCACAGTAACTTCACCTGGTCCATCTGCACCCATGTGAGAGAAGGAATGGTGTGCTTTCATCTCATCTCTTTGTATTTACAGAGTATCACAGGCAATGACTTCACCTTTCCTGGAATAAGCCAGCAATCCTTTGGCAACCCAAGTGCTGCATGGAAAGTTCCCTACTCTCACTCTACATGAAAGTTAATCAAGAGTTTTGTAACTGCAGGGCCCAGACAAGAAAAATTGGAAATGGCAAAAATAAAATACATTTATTTTGTCTGTATTCACAAGAGAAATCATCAGTTTAGTAGCAGGAAAGCTTCCTGACTTGTCATATATGTTAAGATGTTACTTATGCATTCACACTTTTCATCAGGTACTTCTTATCTTTTTAAGAAAAAGAAGGAAAAATTTCCTGTGTGTAACAGAACTTGTGTAGTTCAGAGTTTCCACTTCAGAAAAAAATTATACAATGCAGCAATTATACAATTGTACAATGCACTGTGGACAATTCAGTAGACACTGGACACTCTTATCGAGCTAAGTGTGAGATACTGCTGAAACACCATGAACAAGGAAAAGTCAAAGCTTTGCAATTTCCCACAAAGATGACTAAAAGCTAGAGGCCTTGATCTAAAAGCTCATCAATATTTGTTATTGAAACTTTTGAAGAGCATTTTGCATTCGACTCCATCTTCCATAAAGTTAACAGAATGGGCAGAAAGTATTTCACATTTCCCAGATCATACCAAGCCCACACTGTACAGTGAGCAAAGCTTTTATTGGTCCTTAAGACTTGCCTGATTTAGCAGTGGTTCTTTTAATAGAGATGAACACATCAGTGGTGTCCTGCAGGGGCATGCTGAGCACTGGTGACACATAAGGTGTTTGAAAATCTTGGATCATCCTTTAAGACATGCTGCAGCTCCCTGGGATATTGCTCCCTATTGCAGTGACACTGGTGGCTCCTCCTGAACAGGAGAATATTTGTCAAATTGTAGGCTTGGTCTGTCCTAAGGAGAGTTTCCCATTTGTTGTGATTTCTGTTTTCATTGCTGCTCAAGATGCCTCCCCTGTGCATACATGGGGAGACTCAGGCTGGGAATGGCTGGCATGGATTGTGCAGTCCAAAACCCAGGGTAATTCTCTGTGTGGTGCATCAGGAGTATTCAAAGCTGAGCATTACTATTCTGATGATCCTTTCCCTCTGTTTTGCTTTGGGAGTCTGGATCTTTTCTGTGAGATGTGGAGCCCTGGTCTCCTCAGGCTTGTGTTCCCCTCCCAGCTGTGGAGGAACCCAGCATTCCAGCAGGATCTGTCCCTGCAGAGCTGCTCAAGGAGTAAGTTGCCGGCTAGCTGTGGTGTGTGCTCCCCCATGGCTTGAAATATTGTCAGAGGGAGAATCTGAGGAGGAGTGCTTGTCATCTGATTGTATTATTTTTCAACCACACAGGCAATAAATATTTAAAGTCTGGTTGTAGGCAATGTAACAACTCTGTAAATACACGCTTCTGAATACAGAAGTAAGAGGCTGATCTTTTCTTTTAAGAGGAAATAAATACATCTCTGTTTGGCATAAAGTGTCCTCCTCCCCATTCTGTAAGGAAGAATATGTTGAGGCAATTTTTCTGCTATGAATGAAGGTGAAAACTAAAGGCAGAAAAGTACTGCTGCATATTTATTGCTACCTCCTGGCGATCCTCTGCTCTTTTCCATTTGTCAGATCCAAGTATTAGATGAAAGAAAAGAAAGGAAAGAGGGAGAGAGGGAACTGAGAGAAATGAGCAGTTTCACTCTTTGTCCTGCTGCATTCTCTCTCCCTGCCTGTCCCCACCCTGGTTTTTTCCTGACAGAGAAGCTGTGAACAGTAATAGAGGTAGGAAGCAGTATGGGAGTTCCTGTGATGTTTTCTGCCCTCTCTACAGCACCACCTGAACTTCCACTATTCCAAGTAATTTGGTTTTATGGGAGTACTTGCAGTTATTTTTTGTAAATTGAAATTAAGTATTGGCATGAGCCTGAAGATGCTGAGTCCATATCAGCTCTAGTGGAAGAGGGCAGCTGTGGCCAGAGAGGTGAGAAACACCTGTGGATGTGACACAAAAGTGAGTACATGATCCTTGTCCTTGGACATTGACCAGTGTGGAAATAAATCCAGGCCTGTTTTGATGTCCTTTGTTATGATTAAATTGGATTTTTTTTTCCTTTAGAATAGTTTTGGAAGGGAAAAAAAATACTCTGGCATTGACTGAAGGGAGATCTAGGGTCTCAGCTGATTTAAGCTGAGCAGCAGAGTTATGGTAGTGGGGAGCTAGCTGAATCTGCATATTGCCCTTTCTAGAATTTCCATTTTTTCGGTTTTTAAAAGAGCTTTCTTTATTTTTAGAGGTGATTTTATGAAATGCCTTTGCAATTGAGAAGTAACTTGGTGATTTGACTCATGTGGTTTGTTTCTCCTCTGTGAGGCATAGTTAGTAAAGTTTCTTGAATGTATAAATGATTAGCTAAATGTGATGATGTGTGAAGAATCTTACACTCCTGCTGTTTCTGAAATCCATTTAATGAACAAATTCCTTAGTGGTCATCTCAGAACAAACCATTATCAAACAACTCTTACCTACTAAAAGAAATGTCTTTTTAAAAAAGCCTAGCTTAGGCATAGTAGAATATTTATTACATGGCTGGCAGTATTCTTCTGCCTGACGGATGGACTGCAATTACAGCATGGTAAATATTTCATTAGAACAAAGCAAAACTGCATGGGAAGTAGCCTTCCCTTTATTTAAAACATTTATTAAAATACAACGTTAGAATCTACATGGGAATAATTCTTTCTGCCTAATCTAGCAGCTAAGCTACAATTTTAGGTGAGACATTTTGTTATTACAAAACCTTGCATATTAGAGCAATCTATCTTCTCCTCTGAGGAAGATGGACATCTTAGCACAGATTGAACTTAGTGTACACTGGTGTTCTTTGCACCATTCTGGCTTGTTCAAGGAAGGAAGAAAAAGCAGGTGCAGAGATTTCAGTGCCCTTACAAAATCATTTCTCTTCAGTGACAATGCAAATGTAGTTTAAATACAAGATCTAAACACAAATGAATGTTGAATTCTGTGCACAAGAGTGGGAAGTGCATAATGCTGCATGTGCAGTTTTGGAGATCACTGTTCTACTTTAAATACTTCCTGAGTTCCACTTGTTTTGAAATTGTCCACTTCTCTGGACAGTGAAAAAAGGGACAAAGACAATTTTTGAGGGCTCATCCAACTGCAGCAATTTTCTTAGTGAATTGAAAAGTCATTTAAGAGCACATATGAGGAATGAGGTCTTACTGAACAGTAATCTGGCTATAACTACTTTTCATCTTTCTACAAGAGCACCAGATTATACAACACTGTCCTGAGCAACCCAAAGTGTTATTGTGTTCCATATCTACCTGTGCCCAAAAATATTACTGTCTCTCTAAGAGCTGTCAGCTAGACACAGAATCACAGAGGTCTGTGACGGTGCTCACAGGGGTCTCAGGTTCAGGGAAGAGATGAGGATCTGACTCCATGTTTCAGAAGGCTTGATTTATTATTTTATTATACACATATTACATTAAAACTATACTAAAAGAATAGAAGCAAAGGTTTCATCAGAAAGCTAGCTAAGAATAGAAAAGAATTATAACAAAGGCTTGTGTCTCGAACAGAGAGTCCGAGCCAGCTGACTGTGATTGGCCATTAATTACAAACATCCACATGAAACCAATCACAGATCCACCTGTTGCATTCCACAGCAGCAGATAACCATTGTTTACATTTTGTTCCTGAGGCCTCTCAACTTCTCAGGAGGAAAAGTCCTAAGGAAAGGATTTTTTATAAAAGTTGTCTGCGACAGAGGTCAGCGTGCCAGGTCCTTTTGAGGTCAGGCTCTCGCAGGCAGAATTCTCTTCCCCTTTCCCTTTCTTTCTTGAGGGGAAGCTGGGACAGAGCAAGGCAGGAGGTTGCTTCTGTACTCTCTGAGCTGCCTGCTCGCAAGAAGCTGCATTTTGCAGTGCTAAACTGCTTCAAGGAAAGTTTCACAGCACCTGTGTACAGCCACGGTGCCCAGCCAGAGCCATGGGCTGGGAGGGGCTGGTTCCAGTGCCTGGGGACACCACTTGTGGCAACACTAATGGATGGCTCAGAAACTGCAGTGCTGGCACCAGCCAGCTCCAGCCAGCCAGCAGGAGGCACAGAAATGGATTCTGCAAGTTTGCTGAGTTCTCTGGCTCCAGAGCTTCCCCACCACCACAGTCTTTCAGCTGCCTCGGTCAGTGAAGCTGCCACTGCTGGAGAGAAGGAGAGGGCATTGCCTGTCAGATACAGCAACCTTGGATCCACTAACTATTTAATGTTCTTTTTCTTGCTGCTACTTCTTTGGTTGTTTTTTTTTTTTTTAGTAAACAGCTACTTTTTCACTTGTATCTACTTGCATTTGTAGATGGAAAGGGAAAGGTTAAAACTAAAAAGGGATGTAATTCATTTTGGAGTGTCTGCCCACTTGAATTGTCTTAAACCAAGACAATGTTTAGGCAATATCCCACTTTATCTGCTAGAGGTCTATGCCAAGGCCCCAAGTCTACAGCCTGGTCCTACAGTGAGAACAGCCTTCTTCCTTCTTCAAAGGATAAGAAACAAAAAGATCACCTCACTGTACTAGTCATGGCCAGCCTCAAACCTCAGCTCAAGTTTTATTCTTGATCTTTTCTCTAGTCTTCTAAAAAGTTGCAAAACCCCTTGACTATGCTGCAGAATGTGCAAAATCATTTCTCGTGGATCAGCATTGCACTCATAGCCTGACTTTCCATCTGTCCCAGCTGTTGCCTCTGCTGCGGTCCAGCGACAGGGAGCTCCAGCTTGGCTCTGGGCAAAATGCATTTCTTTCAGAGAATTGGTTTTAAGTTGTTGTGAGCTGTAAACATGCAGGATTACTTTGCAAGAGAAGAATCAACCAAGATTTCTGGCTCACATTTGCTAGTCCAGAGAATTTTATCGTCTTATTGGTGTGTTTTGTCCTAGCATCCTGAACTCCATAGTGACTTCTCCAACTACACTGGAAAGCTGACACACTGCAAAAGTTAATGGACAGTGAAAACTGTCTCCAGAGAGCCCTTACCACACTTGATGTTAGAAGCATCCAGATGCTGAAAACCTGTGTCCCCTTGTTTAAAGCCAAAAGCCAAAGGCTGTTTCTCACCCTGAGAAAGGGATCTTGCAGTAAATCTGCTCTGGGCCATAAAATCACCATTCATTGCCCATGGCATGAGCTGGCTCCCAGAATGCAGCATCAGCTCCAGAGACTAAAATGAGTTTAGGTTCAGTGCTGGTTCCTTTTGGGTGGCCTCCAGACTGTGAGGATACAAGTGCAAAGCATTCAAGCAAGACTCAGAAGAATATGCAAACAGAGCACAAGTGAGACCCCAAAGCTGCACTCCCGGGGCTGGCCTGCCATGCAGAGCAATACAGGAGTCCTGAGCAAACAAGAGATTAAGCTAACTTTCAAAGGACAGCCCATTTTCAGCACATTTTCAGAGGACTGGGAAACTGATCCACAGGACCCACAGATGTGCTGCTGACTCTTCCAGCCTGATGGCCTGGCAGTGAGGGGAGGCCAAACTCTGCTTCCCAGTGCCTGCTCCTCCCAGGGCTGGCAAATACAGGATTATTTCTGAGCCCTTTGAAATATCTCTGAGCTATTTAAACTTAGACACTTTAAGGGTTTTTTTCCCTTTTTTTCCCTTTTCTTCTCCCTTTTCTTTTTTTTCTTTAATTCCTTCTGTCAGAGATGGAAATTAGTTGCTCAGAGACAAGGAGTCTGAATCTACAGAGCTGGCCATCGAGATGCTAGGCAGTGCCTGAGCATTGGAGGTTGAAGATTTCATGTGATAAAAGCAGCTGAAGTAACACACTAAAATAGGTTTGGGGTGCCTAATTTCTTTGGAAACCTAATCCTTGCACTCTCCCTTTGTGGGTCACAGGATTAATGCAGCACCCACACAGACAGCCTATCCTTCAGAAAGGTAGTGAGGCACTCTGTGCCTGCCTTTATTTATCATTGATACATGAAGCATTCCACATGCAAATAGCTGTGCCAGGATTTCTGTACAATCCTGTACCAGAAGACAAACTGTCCTGCTCCATCTCAATAAAGCTGCTTTCCTTCACTAAGTCAGAGCAATGAAATCTCACAGAAAAGCACTAAAGCACACTTACATTGTATACAGGAGCAAGAATGGTTAAGTACAAATATGTAATCTTCAACAATGCTCAGCAAAAGAACTGAAGAGGATTTATAATATTAAGTTAGCAAAACTGACAGTAATGGGGAAAAAAAGCATGGGTACTTTCTGCCTCCTGTGAGGTTTATGAGGGTGTACTAAAATGAAGAAGGGTGTTCAGAGTTGCACTCCTCCTGTAGAGTGCTCTCTTGGTGGAGGCATTGGCATACCTCCAACAACATTCCTTCTGGTTTTTTTTCTCATATGGATAGATAGATAGATAGATAGATAGATAGATAGATAGATAGATAGATAGATAGATAGATAGACTGATATGCTTTATGTCTTGGTGTGATGCCCTTCACTCACAAGAAAGAAGCCACCACATACTGTATTAATAGAAAGTTGTGAGTTAATGTTCAATGGTAAATGTGACAGTGATTTAACAGGATTTCTTGGCAAGGTATACTGGATTTGCTACTGCATAGGGGAAAGTTCAGACAAAACTGTCAGGAAGACCCTCCCACTGAATCATGGGGCTCAGAATAGACTGTCCTGCTTTCTGAAGCCCTTCTCAGAGAGCAGGCTGGGCACAGCTGGGTCCATTCCTAGACTTGGTCAACAGTTTAGGTTGAAAGGATTGTACATGCACAATGAATCCTTTATAGCACTCAGCTCAGAAGCCAATGTTTATCATGCTGTAACCACTCAGTGAGGGTCTGTTTGGGACAGGATCTCTCAGCCTGGAGGAGTGACCTTGAGGGGTGTCCCTGCTCAAGGAGAGATCCTGGCGTGCCGCCCGCTGCCGTGCAGGAGAGCTCCACGGGCCTGGGCTGTCTGCTATTTATAGGGGAAGATGAGTGACTTATGGTCACATTTGCATACCAGCAAGACGTCTGGGACACCACTCCAGACAGCCCTTGGCTGCCATGTTGCCATCTGCCCCCAAAATCCAGGATAAGGTGGAGGCAGCCATCACATCCTCCACCAGCGGCTATTGCTTAAAAGGGCTGGGGGAAAGAACACCTCACAGGATGTTAAGAATCCCAAAGATCCACAACACAAGCAATTTGCAACTATATTTAATACTTTAAGTAGTTATTGAAGTCATGAATATGTTGCTATCAAGTGATAAAGCACTTCTAAGTCCTATAAGCCAAAATCTTTCCTGCAAAACAAAGAATGGGAACAGCCAAGTTCTGGAAAGGTGCCTTGTTTTGCCTTTTTGATCATGAATTTCACATCTCTGTGCTTGTCTGGATTTTGTTAGAACAATTTTTACATCCAAACTCATATGTACATCATCTGTCATCCAATTATTGGAGGTTATTCAAAGGTTATGTTTGAAGTACTCACCGGAGATATAAAGCAAGCATTTCATTCATTGATAGTGATTGCTGAACAAAGGCTTGGCAATTCTAAAGGAACTACCAGAATAGATTTTAACTTCTACACCATGGGAGGAGTGTTGTGAAGTCAGTGTGACCTTGGCAGAAACAGCAGGTAGCTGTGCTCACACCTCCTGAAGTATGAGGGACACGTTTGCATAATTGACTGAAGGTGCTTTTCATGTGAGTGACAGGTTGACAGCAATTAATTATCTTAATATTTGCTTGGGGTTCTGAGCCTGCTCTAAGCGATTAAAGATACTTTTGGAAATTAGTGGTTTTGTTTGCTCTCCTTTCTCTAATTGTTTGCTAAATAATTTACTATCATTGTGTTTCAAATCTCTGAGTACTGCAAATAGTACTTAAATAGTATGGTTTAATGCAGAGGGAAGTAAATACAAATGTGTAAAGAATGTGTGGGAGAAGGGAGTAAGGGTAGATTTTAACAGGAACATGAGTGTCTTCCTCACCTAAATCTGACAGGATCATTCAGAGGTGGCTGGTAGCAAAGTGCTGCAATGTTCCAGGCAGACACACAGGGTCTGTTTTAATTATGTGAATGTTAAGAGGACTGTAAGGAACTTGAAGACTGTAGCAAATTTTCCAACAGTTTGCATTTCTGAGTGTCAAGTAGAACACCAAATTAGGTCCCTCCAGAAGCCAAGTTCTCCACCCCTCCCTGCCTGAAACCTCTTTTGCTGCACCCATTGGTTCTCAGCATCCCTCACCTGAAACTCATTGTGCAACTTTCTATGTACTCTTCTGTTTTCTTTTAGCTCATAGTGATGCCTGTGGTGTTCAGGCTGTTCTGTAAATATGGTAGATATCCTTTCAGCATAAATTTCATCTCATCATGCCCTACCAAATGCATGGCTACAGTTTGTAAGCATGTCATGTATTGCCGCTGTATTTTCTATTGAGATTAAATAAAACAAATGATGCAGTAACGTTTTTAAGAAGAAATTGAAATTCTGGGAAAGAGGTAATGAAAAGCTCTGTCTTTTGTAATTTCTGATCTGAATTCAGACTGATCTGAATTTGTAAGCAACAGGGAAGCTATGAGTCTTTCCCTTTTTGAATTTCATTATCTTGCTTAGATCACTCAAAATTCCATGACCTAGCAATCACCATGCAGTCCAGAAGTCAATTAATGAATAATTACCAGAAGGCATTGGTCAGTCTTAAATGGTTGCCATTCTCACTGCTATGCCTCATCAACAACAAAAACTTTTAGAATTAGGAAAGAATTCTGGCCAGCTCAGAGAAGGTGTCCCATGTCAGTCCTGAGGCAACTGCTTACCTTGTATGTGAGCCAGGATAAGCTTACATAAACTGATAACGTTGATTATGCTGATATGTGGTAAAACAATGGCTGAAAACATAGATTTCTGCAAGATCTTCCCTCCTTCTGTGTGACAGTGCAGACCTCCAAATCATTAATATCCTCAGATTATCCCTCTGCTATGTTCAGCTAAGATCAGCCTCAAACAGCAGCCCAGCATCAGTGGGTGCTGAATGGTTGTGATAGAACCTTTTTGTTAGATTTAAATTAAGCAATGGTCAGTACTTCCCCATTTCCATTACAAACATTGGAAGAAAAAAAATCAAGGAAACTATTATGAAAGAAATTATGGGAATCCTCTTATATATTTATGAACAAATTATCTGCTTCGACCCTTTGGCATGACTGGACTGTCCATATGCTAATCCTTTGGTAGATTTAGCTCTTAAAAAAATTTAAAAAGAAAAAAATAAAAAGAAAAAGTATGGAAAACTTTCCTGGGGAAAAAGTTGAAAAATGCCATTTCCAGACCTCAGAGCAATCCTGATTAACTACATTAGTCATTCTTTGCTAGGAAAAAAAAAAAAAAAAGTAACAAGTGGGGAGTGCATTGTGCCTCATTTTGCCTCATGCCCCTGTTCATGGAGAGAGTCCTTCCCATTCCCAGTGGATGTGTTGGTGGTGTTCACCCAGCCCAGCCACTGTCTCTCCACGAGCCCACACCGGCTGATGCTGTACCTGTAGGTGCAGATGTGTCTGCTCTGTTCCTGTGGACCTCTGGCAGTCATATCCTGTGTAAGACTTCGATGTCCATAGAAAAACACAGGGGCATCAAAGTGTGGTATAAACCACGATATTCAAACTTGTTAAACAACCAAAGGCGTCACTGCTTTGTGCCAGATTAATACAGGCAGGTCCTCCCAGTTGTTATTTGGCTGTTCTGAGTGCTTGGCTACCATCTCCTCCCCTCTGCTGTGTGTGGCAGGGCTGACAGCTGGGGACAGGGGCTGCAGCTTCCCTTGTCCAAATTCAGAGGAAGGCAGCAATCAGGCTCCAACCCCTGGAGGCTTTTTATTTCCTGGCTGTTAAAACAGAAAAAGCATTCACATATAGACAGCAGGGACAACCTTTGGAGAAAGGAAGGCAGGGCAAACTCTCAGACCTGGCAGAATATCCAATAACTAACTCTCATTCTGCCCCACGAACACACAGAGCCCTGTGCACAGGCTGAAGGTTGCCAGCTGTCGGGTTTTCTCGGCTGTTTGAAGGGCCTGGAAAGGCCCGGAGTGGCCTTGGGACAGCCCGCGTATCGAAGGACGAGAAGAGGCTTCAGTTCTTCTTTCGGTTTTTATGTTTATTAATTGTTTATCTAAAAGATGTTCTTTCAGCCCGACAGAGATCTGCTCAGCAGTCAGCCATGAGCACACTGTGCTGCCCTCCTGGCAGCCACGTATCTTTATACCCATTGTTACGTGTACAATATTTATCATTTTTCCCCAATACCATTTATTCTTATTGCTGGGTGCACTTTCAGTAATAACCAATCTAAAAGTGCCACCATCACCACAGAAGATGGAGGAGAAGAAGAAGAAGAAGAAGGACAGGACACACCCCAATTCCTCCATCTTACTTCTCTAAACCCCCCTGTACATAAATCCTAAACCCTGTTTCTCACCCTCTAATTAACTAATCCCTTCACCATTCACCCCGGTGAAGCCCTCATCCTTGTCGTCTCCTGTGTAGGACCAAAGTCCAGCCACCAGACACTTCTGGCAACATTCCAGGACTCCCGAGCCCCCCAAGGTGGTCTCGGTGGCTCAGCACCTTAGGACTGAGATCCTGAGATCCGACAGCCAGCCATGTTCTCACCCCTGTTCTAGGCAGAGTATCACACACGTGCAGGCAGCCTGGTAATTGCCTCCCCTAAGCACTGTGTGTGCTCCCCTTGGCTCTGGAGAGGTTCATAATGGTCAGAATGTTTTTGACAGACCTGAGGCAGAATTCATTCTCTTCATGCACAGAATATAATTAAGTCCTATTTGGAAGAAAAAATGTGGAGTTTTTTTCCATGGATATTTGTTTGTATACTAAATGCAATATTATGAGTTCACTGAACTGAATTTGCTAGAGGAACTGCACTTATTTGCTTTCTTTCTTTCCTTTGCCTCTAGCTGTCTGTTCCAGAACAGGGACTCCCATTCTTCTTTGTCCACCTATTACAAAAGCACAGTCAACACGAGAGTATTTATGCAGCAAATGGCACTGCTGCCATCTACTCGATGAAGGGAGCATTACCATTTCCTTATTAATCAGGACCACAGCTCAGTTTATGTCCCAAATCACCTCTGTTTTCCCTGAGTTTAAAAATTTAATCAGAATTTTTATCTTGCTTGTGCTATGCATCCACCATAAAATCCACCCACGTGTTTTCTTTTCCCTTAGCCACAGCAACACAAAACAAGTAATTGCATGAACTTTACAGTTTCCTATTTCTTGATGGGACTAGGAGTAACTAAAAGGATGCCAGCTTGGTCAGAGATGTTTCCTGTAGCTGTGCCATTAACAATGTGTCTCTCTCACATAGATTCTCTTGTTGTTTCTGTGGTTGCTGAGCTCTTACTACAGAGGAGAATTTCATTCGGCAGATGGCCCTTGCGAAATCTTTCGATATTATTTAATAATACATTATATTATATAATAGTAATAATCTATTGTAAACCCAGCTCCTAATTAATTTTGTATTTGTCTTTGACAGATCTCTGAGTTTCACTGAGGTCTCTGTCTGTGATTGAGAGAAAGTTTTGTTCCCTTATGTCCAAATCACTGTGACTCAAAATTTAACTAAAATTGAAAGATTACACACAGGACTGCCCAGCCCAGGACTCTCCAACATTTGTGTTCCCTTTGACATGAACAGAGGGCTTTTTCTCCTGTCTGATGTGTCTTCATGGTGCTTCTGTGATTAACCTGCAATTGTGAGCATTTTGCTATCTGTGTACCTGACAGGGTATTCCGGACTGAAAATTTTCTCTAGAACTACTTCTATCAAAAAAACCCTTGATTTTCCAATTTTCTTTTTGCAATGTTTTTTAATTTTGCTGCCTGTCTGATTCCCTTATTTAGTGAGCATTGAGGATGTGCCTAAAACATTTAAGGAGTGTTGTTTCCAAGTATCTCCTTGCTAAGCCTTTCTCTGTCTGGGGATTTGCTCCACATAAAAAGTAATTCTAACCTGCAATGGTATCTTGGAATCAGCCTGTTTGCAGATACTTTGGTTATGGCAATGTTGCAGATACTTTGGTTATGGCAATGTTTGTGCAATACATCAATGCAAAGAAATAAAGATGACATTTTCTTATTTACAAATTACTCCTCTGTAGAAAAATGCCTTGATTTCTCCTATTAAATTCTTTTCAAATGGCACAGAATCTGGTCTTGTTTTAAAACACTTGCTGAAAGTTTTATACATTGGTGCTTCCTTCTGGCCTCCAGAAATGCCATTACAGCACCAAAGGAAGATTGTGGTCTGGAAGCCCTTCTAAAAGCCTAAAGACAGAAGGAATATGTTAAATCCTAAAGAAGTAAGAATTAATGAAAGTGTTTATTTTTTCTCTGTCTTGTTTGTGAGCCCTTTTCCACTGGGACATGAGTTCCAGCTGATTTTTAAACCTGCTTGACTCATCCTTCCCTTAGAACAGTGTAAAGGGCTGCAAACTCTGGCTTAATCCATGGCAGCAGTTCTGTGCTTATCATGAGGCATCAAATTCACTCAGGGGATTATCATCTGCTGAAGCACTGGAGGGGTGGCTGGTGGAAATTTAGAAAACATGGCCATGTTTCAGTAAATGCATCAATAGGCTGTGCTTATCTATTTGGTTATTAATTTGTTTGTCAAAGAAAAGAGACAGTGTAACACCAAGTGATGCTTCCAGTGGGCACTGCTCAGTCTCCACAGAACTACAGCTATCCTTTACTATGAAATTCCCAGGCAGAAAATGATAAAGAAATCCAAATGATCATTTCAGAGAAGAAAACTTTTTATAATGATTTGTTATTAAATGTCTCTGCCTCACTTGTGTAGTATTAAATTAAAAACTTGTCTTCCTTTTAAGGCCTCACATGAGTAAATGTATTTTTAACTGCCAGATTTAGAGATTTAATGCATCTTTCACATCTAAATGTACTGAATCAGGGTCTATTAATAGAAACTCTGGACTAGGGTTTTTTTTAACTGTAAATACTTTGGTATATACATTGCAGAAATCTCCTATAATAAAATAATTATTTCATAGTGGTAAGATTTATATTTGCCATATTTATATTTTTAAATTTTATATTTTATGATGTGCTAAATTATTTCTTAATTCTAAAATTGATCTAAGTTGATTTGTAGGATGTGTGTTAGCAGTTAGTTTTATCAATGCTTGTGAAAGAAATAGTTGGAGATAGGCATATATAAATAAATTCATATGGAAATCAGGAATACAGAAGTGAACAGTTTAAAGAATTGGCACAATATTCCATACTGGATACATGTTAGTGATTCAGGAGTCTTTTCTCCATGATGGAAAAGGCCTATTAGTTCTGCCCTATTAATTGGATTGTGGCTGTTTTAACTGTGCGCCCCAGAGTTCCAGCAGGAAGAGGGAGATGAGCAGGAAAAATCCACCTCAGCCACAGAGTTGCAGCAGCTGCCCCAAGTGAGGAAACTCTTGGCTGATTCTGATGTTTTATTTTCATCATTGCCTTGAGGTTTTTGTGTGACCTGTATGCATACCTCTGTCCAAACACAGGGAGAAGAAAAGAGGAGCAGAGCTGAGAACAGGAAACTTAACAGATCCAATCAGTACTGAATATAGGTTATTTCATTAAATCCATTGGTGCCTGTGGTGTGGCACTGCACAGGTCAGTCAAAGACAGTAGTTTCAAATATTTTATAATATAAAACCAAATGTTTTGTAATATAAAAACATAAGGCAGAAAGGGCATTTCTGAAGGCATGGGAAGGACTTTTCTGAGAATTGGAGTCTGGGAGAAGGAGAAAAGGAAGGAGAAAAGATTATTTTGTATTTCTCTATTATTATATTTCTTCCTCAGACATTTGCTACTGGAGACTCAGACGGTCCACAAGGCTGGAAGGAGCTCTGCAGTGACTCCATGTGCCTGGGTTTGAATGCTCATTCCCAGGGTCAAGGACCAAAGAAGGTGTGCAGGAACCATGGAATTCCCAGCAGAGTTGCTACACACACTCAGAGCCACCCCTGAAGGTGGGCAGATGAGTACCAGGCTACTTTGCTTTGCAAAATGTATCACAGTCATGTCAGATATGTTCTCATATTCATATTTATGTGACAAGAGCAGAGGCAGTGAGTGAACTGCAGTGCTGCTGGAAAGCTGGGAACCCTCTACACTCATGGACATAAATCATCTTGGTTCTGTGCTTGGGGATGCAGGGAGAGAGTGAGGGAGGCAGGGAGGATGGATGCTGCGAGTATTTTTGCCCATTCTGGAAACACTAGCCCTGTTGATTAAAAAACCCAAACAAACAAACAAACAAACAAAAAAAAAAAAAAAGAAAAAAGAAAAAAAAAGAAAAAAGTGTTTTGGCTTCCAAGTTAGGCTTCGGATGGTGATTTCTTACATGGCAGGGACACCTGGTGGTGCTAAAGGAGTCCTGCAGAGCATCCAGCTGATCCCAGGGTGCCCTCTGGGTGCAGTGCAGGGCAGGAGGGAAAGGGCCAGAATGGGCAGAAGCAGCCATCAGCTCCTCGGGTACTCTTTGTTTGCAGAGGCAAAATAACAATTTGTAATGGAAATTAATTTAAAATGTTAATTGCTATAATTTTTAATAATTAAGAAAACTCATTATCATTTTATAACTGCACTTACTTAAGGCATGGACAAAATATAGACCTTAATCCTCCCCAGCTGCAGTGAGTTATGCTATATAAAAAACACAATTAATACACAATTCTTCTGTGACAATACAGGAAAATAATGCTGCTGTTTCCATCAACATTCTTCATATTTTTGTAATCATTTCACACATGAGGAGAAAACATGGAACAAGGTTATTCAGGTAGCTACAGACATTTCAAGAGGATGACTGTTGGTCACATATTTAACCCTGAGTTTGCATCCCAGTGCTTCCAGCCTCATTACTCAATGCTCTTTACACAGTCTTCAGCAGTCCTTTAAATCTCCCCCTTTCCAGAGGGCTGGGGGTGATAAGGGATGCAATGTATGCACTTATACCACGTTGACCAAGAGCTTATAATGTTATTTCTAAAATCAGTCACCTTGTCTGACCTGATTCCATCTTGGGTACCATGTCAGCACAAAATGTGTCTCTTGAGGCCGGAGATGGTGTTAGGAACAGTGGTAGCAGCTTACAGGCAGCCCATGCCTCTGCCTTGGTGGCTGTGTAGCTCTTGCAGTGTATCCTGACACATCTCCTGCCACCTCTGTAGCAGTCTTTCCTTGTCCCCCTCAAACAGAAGTCAAAACAATGTAGAATAACTTTTCAACCCCATCACAAACTCGTGCTAAACTCTTTCAGCCATTCTCTGCATTCTCAGATGAGCAGGCAGCCAAGCAGTACAACACCCATTCATTATCATCAGATAATTTGCCTCCCTCACTCACTTCATAATCATCTTAATCCTATGCCTGTTGTTGGAGCTTTAGAAAATTACTTAACCTCTAAAACTACTCTAATAGTTCATAGAAACTTTGGTCTTGTAAAACCAAAGATTGAAGATTATACCTCTTCTTGGAGTTCTTTCCCTCCGGAGAGAAAACCTTTATCTAAAACTCCCAAGCTGCTATTTTAAATTAAACTACTTTTTGACTCCTCTCTACCCTAAACTGCACAAGATAGCCCCCATAAAAGTTCTAAGGTGACAAAAAATCTTAGCAACAACTCCAAGCCTGCAACCAAAAGCCACCCTGGTGCCCATGGGTAGAATAGAGCTACCCCACTAAAACCCCATCACACAGAGGAGACAACGAATTATCAACAGTGTCTGCACAAAAAATAACACTCAGAGCTTCTCCCATAACCACAACCAAAGTTTGCCACATGCCACACCCAACAACTCTTCCATGCCCCCATATTTCTGGAAAGACAGAGTAAAAATAGCCCATGATTTTCTGCTCAAGTACACTACAAACAGCACCAGCAGCACAAAACAGGTACCTGGACTCATCAGCCACCCACACCCAGCCACAGATGCCAATACTAAACCTAACAACCCATAATAATATAAAAAGAATTGGACACAACTGCCAATTCTCCTAAAATAAAGCATGCACCCAAAAATGTAACAAAATTTCCCATAATAATTTCTACTCAACCCTTCTCCAAGACTTATGGTTACATTAGGTTAACAATGACCTTGATTATTATAATGCAAAATCTCCATTTTGCAGCTGGAGAAAAACAAGTGTATCAGAAACCTGTTTTATGTGGTGGATTGGGGTTTTTTGGTTGGGTCCCCTCTCTTCCCTCTGTAAGTAAAATTACAGGGCCAAAGAGTTCTGCTTTCGTCTGGGCAGAGAGGTCAGGCATGGGTGGGGATCTCAGCTGGTGCAAGCACAGCCACCTGCTGGCACAGTGAGAGCTGTTTTGAGAAAGGTCGAGGGTGTGAATGAGAATAAATGTGATGTACATTTATTCTACACAGCACAGAGCTACAGAAAGCGTCTCACAATGGTCAGAAGAGGGCAGAAGCATCCCAAGATTAGGTCTGCAGCTCCTAGGCAGCTTTCCCTTCCCTGGATTTCTTTTACATTCAAATTCATAAAATCCTCTTTGAACAAAAATGTAAGCATATGACTTAAAGCAATTATGACCAGCTTTATTGTTATCTCAGTCCTAAAAAAAAAAAAAACACAAAAAACCCAACAGCTCTGAGATGATATTTTTATGGTCTGATGGAAAGATCAGTTTTCTTGGGAATGAGGGGCGTCAGGGACACTAGGGTCTTAATAGCATCCTTGCTTCCTCTCTCACATTTCTCTTAATATCCAGTTGCAGGTCAAGTTCTGTCACTAGAGAAAAGAGAAAATCAAGAAAATATGCTAATTTCTTCAAATGCAATAGTCTTTAAAACATTATCTGCCCTTGCCACTCTTTGTTTATTCATCTTTTGGTTCTGATACCAAGAGGTTGTTTTTATGTAGTTGAATTTAGTTATGCAAGTATCTTTGTTAACACCACTGAGGCCAGAATACTAAAGCAAAGATACAAGAATATTTTGGATTATGGCTCTATGGCATAATATTTTTAACACACAAATAACATCAGTCCTGCAAATCTATCTATGCACAGAAATTAGCTCCAAAATTGTTTCTAATTACTTCAAAGCAGCATCACAAAATTGTTCTCTTTCCATCAAATTACATAAATCTCTGGTTTTAAAGCTGAAATCCAAATGTGAGTCTGCTCCTTCCAGCCAGCAGCTCTGGATGTGGCAGGCACACAGCACAGCCCCCTGTGCACTGCTGCTCTCCAGAGCCCTGCTCTGCTGGCAGATGGGCTCCAGCAGGAACCCTGGGCACAGAGGCTGAGCTGCTCCAAACGGCTCCAGAACGTCTCAGTGAACAAACAGGCCTTTCCTTCAGAGGTCTCAACAGTCACTGATTTTTTTCCATAATGCTCAATAACTATGTCAAAATATATATTACAAACAAAACTTGTTTTGTTTAGAAAAAAAATTCTAAAAATTTAGAACAATTTTTAGAAACAATTTCATTTATCATGTAATGCAAAGGACAGACAGAGCCCCTGAAGAACTTAGCTGAATTCCTTCCTTAATGTAATGCATGCCTGCTGAATCAAACCCTTATTGCAAGAGAGAAATTAATTTAATGGTGAATTGAATAATAGCAATACTAATAATTTAATAATATAATAATGTAAAAAATTAAAACCCATAGACAAGAGCATGAAGGGTGAACAGAATCAGGAATAAACCCTTCTGTTTTGGTGTAATTTGCATGTTCCCCTGGTGTTAAAGGATAGATCTTTGTACAGGCCAGACCCCTGGGTAGCCTGAGACACCAGAAAATCTGGAGACAAGAAAATAACTTATTCTTTCATCAGTCTAAAGTGAATTTGAGTTCACATCTGTGTGACCTTTATTACAATTTAGAGGTGGCATGACATGAAATCTTAATTTTTTTTCAGGGATTTAAAACTGGTTCATCTTGTAATGCACTAATGATGATGGTTTCTAGTTTCTAGTAATTAATTCTTAAATTAAAATTGCAAATGCCACTAAAGCCAGAAATTCTTTTGATGACAAAAATAGAGCTCAAAAATGTTCCTGGCAAAGTTGAAAATGGAATTAAAAATAAGATTAAATTAAAAGGAAGCTGGAATTAAAATTATCCAAAGGCATGCTATATGAGTGGGATGAATCATCCCTATTGGTACAGGATGGGGAGGAACTTTCTTCAGCAGTTTTGAAGAGAAAGCTCTGGACAAGTATGGACTGGTCAACCATGTCATATTACAAAAATGGGAAATGTCATCCGAGGTTGCATTGCCAGGGGTAAAACTTGTAAAGTATGTCAAATAATTCCTTCCAGTGTACTTCTCATTGGTAAAGATTCAGCTCAGGTACATTATTCACTCTTGAGAGTGGCCATGCAAGATACAGACCAATGGGATATATAAATATATTATATAGATATAGATATAGATATAGATATAGATATAGATATAGATATAGATATAGATATAAACATATAATTTCATAAATTTTAACTATATAAAATATTAAAACTTTAAACTGTATAAATAGTTTAAAGAACTGAGAATATGAAAGAGTCTTGACTCCCTGCTATGGATGTGAGATGCAGGAGAATTCAAGGAGACCCACCCTCAAAGCTGGGCTTTTATGACTGTGCAATTTAAAAAACCCTAGCAACCTTATCTTAAGATTCTGATAAGAAACTCCAACACAAAAAAGGGAAGACCAGTATGATACAATAGATTAATAAACAAATGTGTACACATTAAGATGCTAAGAAGTAATTAAAATAAAGGGTTGTATCTGTATTTTAAAAATCACTAAATGATGCTTAGTACTTTGGAGATTAAAGTTTCACTAGCTTGCCTGATACTCAAAAACTAAAGCTTCTGAGAAGACTTAATAATTTCTGAGGCCAGCCATGCCATGATGAACTCAGCCCCAAAGCAGTGCTGCTTCAGAGGGAAGCTCTTGCTGCCTACCACTCCAGTCACATAAAACTGTTTGAGTTTTTGCAATATAAGTGGGTCTAATAACATTGTTATTTGCAATTAAACTCATTTTATGAACTAGGCTTCTAGAAAATTCAAGCTCATCTCTTATTTCTGAAGAGTTTTTTCCTGTTCTTCTCTGAGAAGCTTTTCTTATGCTAAATAATGCCAAGGAAAGGCTTAGGCAATCTATAATTGTCATTGCTCTCTGTTTTCTATTCCTAAAGCTTCCTTTAGTTAAAATGTACTTCATTTAAGACTGAAGAGGATAGATACTGCACATATGCTCTATAAAATTGCATCATAATGTTCTCTAAAAGCTGAAGAGATGGCTGCGAGGAGTTGTGGTGGTGTGACCTTGTCTGGCTGCCAGATGCCTACCAAGCACTCGCCTCTCAGTGAATGGAGGAGAAGCTTTGATGAAAGGACTTGTGAGCTGAGACAGAGATGAGAGATTGCTTAACAATTACTGGCATGGGCAAAAGAGTCTTGATTGAGGAGGATTATATCAGTTTATTGCCAATTAAAAATAGATTGGGATACTGAGAAGAAAGGACAAAACTTAAGTCCTCTTCCTCTGTGGGAGCCCAGGAAAAAGCCCTGGAGGACTCGAGCCCCTGCCCAGGGGGTTCAGAGACCTTGGCACAGAGACCAAGACCCCTGTGCCTTTGATTTAGCCCTTGGAAAAAACAATTACCAACCTTATCTGAATAATTACAAGCCACAAAAGTTTAAGTAGAATGATACTGAATTTATCACAGGGTGAAAAATAGATTTTTTGGGGTTTTTAGAATGAGGATTTAGGGGGCAAGATGGAAGAATCTGGGCATGTCCAGCCCTTCTTTTTCCTAGCCTCCATCTTCTGCTGTGATGTTGGCACTTTCAGATTGGTTTAGAGTAGAAGCTCACTATCTAACATAGGTGATAGGTATTGGAAAGTAATTGTAAATATTGTACATGGAGTTTTTAGCACAAAAAGATAACACCACCCTGGGGGCAGCCAGAGTGCCTCTGTCTGTCCTGCTGAGCTGACCTCAGCAGGCTAGGAGAAAGAATTTTATAGATAAGATACGATAAACAACCTTGAGAACGAGAAATGAAGAGCTTTGACTCCTTCTTCAAGCACTGGGCTGGGAAAAGAGACTTTCTAACTTATCTCAGGGTCACTCTGACCAGTGAGAGACCCTGAGATTCCTCTACCCCTCCCACTTGTTCTTCCCAGGCTCAACCTCAGTCCTGGCTCTGCCCTGGGCTGCACAGGGGTGGGAATCGGGTGAGTGGTCAGTTCATATCCTCTCACCTCAGCTGCCCTGTGATCCTCCCTTTGTCTCCCTGCTCCATTTCAGGGCTCTTTCCCCAGGCACAGTCCTGGCTGGGTCCCTCCAGGGCTACAGCCTGCTCCAGTGTGGGCTCTGAGCAGCATGAGGAGCATGAGATTAAACGGTCATAAGGAAGATAAACATCAGCCAGCCATGTGGTGAGGCCAGTGAAACAGAACGATTTCATGGGAAGGATATGGAATTTTAATTACGGAACAGAGTGAAAAACATCCTATCAAAATGATTGTAGAAGAGAGAGTCTTTTGAAGTCCCTCCTAATTCCGTGATCTTGTCAGGTTAAAAGAATTAGTTAATTGATGCCACATAAGGTAAATTTGCTCTAGGAGCAAAGCCATGATCCTCGACTTTAGTTGACTGATATTTGCATATTTAGTATTTTGTTCTAATTTCTTTGAGGATTTTTTTGCCCCTTCTTTCTTACTTTAAGCTTTTGTCTTTGTGTAGTCTTTTACTTGTAAGCTATTATCTATTTGTCTCTCTGGAAGTTTGGAGGTTTTATAGAGCTGTCCATGTCTATTACCATTCTAGTTTAGTTTTTACTGAATTATATTGATAGCAGTAGCTGCTTCTATCAGACTTCATAAAGTTCTTGGCTTTCTTTTGCTTTCTGGCTAACAAATTCTGCTTTGGGGTCTGCCCTTTAAAATGTAGAACACATTCATTTATGTTCAGTTTGTGCCATCAGCATGGCTCTTGTTAACAAGCAGACTGTTTCTGAGAGTGGATATTTTCTGGTTATTGCATTTTTCCTCAGGTGCAGACATCATACAGTCAAATACTGGGTTCTGACCTCTTTCTTTTAGTCTGTCTTCACAGGCTGTTAATGAGCTTGAATATTGCATTAAAGGCTTGATGACAACTCCCCAGAGAAGAGCAATCTGTGGATGGTGTAATAGCAAGTAAATATTTAACTCTGCTCCCAAGATGCTCAGGCTGTCAGCACTGTGAAGCAGGGAAGGCATTTTGCTCTCAGTGCAGTGCTGTGGTGTCAGAGGGGAGCATCTCTGCTGCCCACGTCCTGGGGTGCCTCTGTGGGATCCCACACAAACCCCCAAGAGGGCACACACCCCACACCACTAGCACATCCCCCATACCAAGCCAGCCACTACCTCTTTCCCTACCCTAGCACCTCTGGGAGCACAGGAAAAAGGTGGGAGGGTTTCCAGCCTGCAGCAGAGAGCCAGGAGTGCTGAATGTGATGCATAAATGCCAGCCTGGCAGCCCCTGCACAGCCCCTGAGCCTTGGTGGGGGCAGCACAGCCCCAGCCCATGCCTGGCATCTACAGGCACTCTGGTTACACAAGTGAACCAAATATTATAAGGTTTTTCCATAGCTATATTTGTCTGAGCGTTACATTCACATTAAAAAGAATATCCAAGGCAATTAATTCTACTGCAGTGCTGCATTAGAGTCACTGAATTCCTCCAGGCCAGGAAATTTAGATAAACTATAAACTTTTCTGAAACACAGGCAATTTTACCTCTCATTTCCTGCCCTTTTCATAAACACTCACGAAGGTTTCCCAACACATGATGATGCAATCAAGATGATAATTTACTTTGGAAAACATTCTGGATTTTAGAAAGCAAATATTATTATGCTGAAGTTGCACAGGGTAAAACCACAGCTGCTGTATTGGGGTAGAAGGTTAATTTGGGACATCTGTAATAAACTAATGACCCCTCTCAAGCCATGAAGAGAAGGTAGTGCACTTTCTATTTGTGTTAGTATTAGGGAATGAAACCACATTACTGGGAGGGAAAGAAGGAAGATATTTTGGAAAACTCCTGGCTCTCTAGCTTTAGGCAGACTGACAAAAACTTTCCTGTCTCAATTTTAATAATGACCACACTTTTGGTGTTTGAAAATCTAAAGGCATCTGCCACTTGCTTTTTCTTTTAGGGGAAGCAGAATGTAACAGAATTTGGCCTAAAAAAGGTGAGCCATTCTGAGTCTTAAGGCACACCTGCTGGTCACAACCCCAGGCTTGCTAAGACTGGTGTGTGCAGAAGTAGGAGAAAATCAGCATTAAAAACTTTTAGCATATTGGCAGCACCCAACACTGACTTTTGAAAGGCTGTCTAAGACATGAGAATCTGCAGCCAGACAGATGCTTTAAATCCTGCTACATATAACCTGCTAGGGCACACTGATCCGCCCCCCAGCTGGATTAAAACCACTGGAGGAAGGGGAAGAGTTGAGTTTAGGTGTTGCTGGGCTGTTGTTGCTTCCCTGGGAACACCCAGAGCAAAGACCAGCAATGAGGGCAAGAATGGTGCACGGTGTTGTGGGACTGAGCTTTTGGTGGTGCAGAAAACAACACTTTCTCTGCAAGTCCCATGCAAAAATAAGAAATTTAATCTGATCACATACTGACTACATGGTGAATATTTAGTCATGCTATATATGACAAAAATTTACACTCATACCAGTTTTCTTATGTCCACTGGTTTTTTCTGGATGAAATGATTCCACTTAGGACTCAGTAATGAAATCAGTAACCACCATTTAAATTTGCAGTTTGTAGGATACTTGAGGGAATGGAGCACAAGATATATTGTCATCTGACACAGCATAAAAATGTTTTATTTGGATGCATAAATGCCTTTAATACTCAGAACTACAATGTTGGAAGATGTGACTATAGTCCCTTAATGAGCACTCTGAGGAAAGACAGCAAATGGAACAGGCTCTGACATCCAGTGTACACCTACACAGCTGCTCTACCACATGACATTTCTAAATGGGCTTCCCTACAACAGTATGTGACAAGTGATAAAAGCTGGTTTGTTAAATCTGACAGTATCTCAAGTCTGTATCTCCAGGACACTTTTCTTTAAAAGGCTCTCAGCTTTGGGTCTTCTTGAAAAGAACTGCTTTAAAAATTGCACTGGCACATTGAAGTCCCCTTGTTTATCATGCCCTATTTGCTAGAAGAAATCAAGGATGTAAAGATATCTGCCTGAGGCACCCAAAACCAGACCTGAATTCTTCAAAGGTGGATGCACAAAATCATTTATCACCTTCCCAAGAAGCACATAAACTAATAAATATAATATATATGTGTGTAGCATATCCTAGTAACGTTATATTTTATATAATATACTATCTATGCATACATATTCTTGTTCTTACTTTTTGAAAACCCTGGATTTAATCTCTGTAGCTGATTTGGGGGTCTTAATTTCAAAAACTACAATTTTTACATGTGTGAGAATATGAAGTGCATATAATATCCATTGAATGAATGACTGCCCTGTCCTGCCTTTCAAAATTTCAACATCCCAGTCACTTTTTGAAAAAAAGTACTGGTGATAATCCATTCTTCAAAGACTCTAAGAACAATAATATCCCAATTTCTGCCTGGAATAGATGTGTGTGATCATCTACAGTAACACTTGGTCAAGACATTTAAGGGATGCCTAGAACCCACTGCCCTGAGGCCCTGGTGTCTTGCTCTGAGGGGCTGTCCCATAAAATGTAGCAGAATTCCTAAGTTTGACAACAGAAATCATGGCCTGCAAGGCCGTGTTCCTGCCATCTGAACATGGTTAAAGCACCTTATTGTGCTCTCCATCTCTCTGTGTGGAGTTCTTTTTACACAGAATTATGGAATGGTTTGGGTTAGAAGGGATCTTAAAGTTTATCCATCTCCAACCCCCTTTCCATGGGCAGGGACACCTTTCACTGGAATATTGTTCAAAGCTTCATCTAACCTGGCCTTGAACACTCCCAGAGATGGGGCATCCACAATTTCTCTGGGCAGCCTGTTCCAGTGCCTCACCCACCCTCACAGTAAAGAATTTTTCATAGCTAACCTATATTTACCCTATTCCATATATCATGTTCAAGAGGAAGAGTAGAGAATAACTATACAAAATAATCTAGTTTAGTATTTACGAGACAATTAAAAACCAGGAAGGGATAGACTTGAATAAAGAATTATATGATGCTATCCTATGCCCAATACTTACACCTTTAAAACCCTGCTTAATTTCTACAAATGTTTCACTGTCTGCTGTGGGCAGATTCCCTGAATCTCTCATTCTGGAAGGTGAAGACCCACCTTCATTTTGGCAGCATAAGCAATTATCCTACAAACAAATCTGCCCAGTTACTGTAGAGGCTCACAGACATTTCTGTGGCCATCTCTTTCAGTGACACAGCTCAAACTCATAATTGTCTCAGCTCACGCTGCCAGATAAAACACTCTCTGGAACAGCAGTGAGCCTTTTCTCCCCTGAAAGCCACCTAAAATACTCATCCTTCCTCTGCTGTCCAAGTAAGCACATATTATGCCTCTCCTTGGAGAGTTTCCTGATCATCATGACTGGTTTACTGGGGACCTGACTGTTCCTGACCTCTCCTGATCATCATGACTGGTTTACTGGGGATCTGACTGTTCCTTCTGGTTCCCATGGAGTGCACTGCCCTTTAGAGACCAAGTGATGAAAAGAACATTCAGTATTTAGTAGCTATAGCACCAACTAAGGGAAGCAGAGATATATTCCCTAGTTTCTACATCAGTAAATTGTTAAATTTAGGTACTTGACTATTTAACATCACAGCCCCTAAAATGAAATGTCACAATAAATACCTGCCAGATTCTGGGAAAGGTGTCTAAAGTCACAGCAAGTAAAAGAATTGATCTATACCTTTTCTTTTTTAGATATAATATATTCAAATACACTCTGACTGTTGCAAAAATGTTTCCCATGTTTAAAGCAAATTACATGGGTAGTATGAATGAACAGGCTGAGGGTCAAACCCTTGGATATAAATGAACATGCCTACATATGTGAGAGCTAAACAATTGTTGCAAAATGGTTTGTGAAAATAGTTCAGGCTCACAGGTACAACCCACCCTAGAAGAGGGTAATTCAGGTTCTTAATAGACCCACTGGGGTGGATTAGAGTGAAATAACACTCAATGACCCATGTTTGAAAATTTACACATGTAGGGTTTATTGCAGAGGAGCACTGCACCCAGATTGGGGCTCCCCAGTGCAAGAGAGATGGGAACACAATGGAACAGAGCAAGATCAGCAGAAGGTTTGTAGGATAATTGAGGGAATGGAGCCCAAGATATATGAAAATAGACTGTGAGACCTGGAATTGCTCAGCCTGGAGAAGATTAAGAGATCTTACTGCTCTCCACAACTCCTCATGGAAAAACACTGACTTTGTATTAAAAACTGCACCATCTTGCTTTATGGAAGACTTTTTCAAAAGGTATGAAAAGCATTTTTCATTGCACAAGAGATAAAAAATGGATTTTTTTTTTCACCAACTTGAGCCTAACCTCGCTAAATTTTCAATAAAGCAAGGGAAACTTTCCTCAAGATTAGAACAAAATATTAAACCTTGGAGTAGGACACTTGCTACAGCAAAATAATTTCTGTCCTGAATGCATCTTCAGGCTCATTCAGATTCTGACTTCCTTCATAGGTGATTTCTTTCATTGTATAGTCATTGTATCTGGTTTGATTAGATCATAGTTTATTTGACTTGATGGGTATTACGTATGGGTCTACAAAAGATGGATCAGTTTGGACAGGTGACATGGCTTGGAGCTCAGCCAAAACCATTGATACTTCTGTGAGCTGCTCTGTGAGATGCTCACTTTGGATAGGCATGGGCCATTCCCCTTACCAAGGGACTGCATGCATTAACAAATACAGGTGTATTGTCAGTATCTAATCACAAATTCGATTTTTTTTTTCTCAAAACTTTTTCTCAAATTTTGAAGAAACAAATTGTTTTCCTCATTATCTTTGGTTTAGGTTTACTGACAAGTAGAGTATGTAGCATCTATTATCAATTACAGTACTGTGTTTCTCTTTTTGGTTATTAATTTTTTAGTGTTGTTTCTTGCCTATGTCACTGTGCCATGTTTGTGGACTCTTTAGGAGAAACTTTCACTGTATGGATGGTGTACAGGCTCAGATAAACTGCTCTCTTTTTCAATACAAACTTTTTTTTCATTATTTATAAAGCTAAAGCAAAAAAGTTTTAGGGTGTCACTTCTAAGTCCATCCTTGATGTATAAAATGTCATTCTAGACACTGTCTTGTTTTCAAGAGTGTAGGAAAATGAAAAGAGGTCAAGAAAAGCCTGTGAGGTCTAGAGAATGTAAATTGTGTAGAAATGCTGAAACATTTGTTGTTGATCTACAGGAAAGAAGAAAAATAAAGGAAAAATCAGAGCAGTCTTTATATCTCTGAATGTTTGCTATGAAAAGGAAGGCAATAAATTACACTTCATTTCAACTGAGGATGAGAGCAAAGCAATCACCTTAAAGAGGAAAAAGGAAAATATAAAGTTTGGTATTAGGAAAGTCTTTCTAACAATTAATTCAGTAGTTAACACTGAAATATATCCCTGGGCAGTTTGCAGATCTCCATCATGTATTCATCCCTGGATGTTTTTAAACATCTCAGGAGAACATTGAATTCTGTGCCAAGGTTGGAAAAATTAACAGAATGGTCTCTTCAGGCCCTTTTTAATCTTCTGTGTCTCTAACAGTTCCATCAGCTCCATCAGTACAGCTACAGGTACACATTTTGTTCCCCACAAAATATTTTACTGGGACAATTTGTGCGCTGCAGTTTTTGCAGCCACCACAGATGGAGCAGACTCAAATGCTTGCAGCCATCGCTGCTTTCCTTGTGAAGTGTAAAAAACTATTTAGTGATGCCTGTGAATGTTTTGCATCTCAAACAAAGGAAGGATTTTAAGGACAGTCGTTTTGAGTAGCCTGTTTAAATTGTATAATTAATATATCAAGAGACTAAGTTGAATGTAGATTGTCAAAAAAAGGAGGGGAAGTCAGACAAAAGTCTGAGGGAGGACTGCATCCTGCAAGCCAGCCCTCTATCTGTTAGGTCTGTTGTGCTTTGTTTTTTTCTTCATTATATGCTTCAGTCTGGGGCCAAGTTGTTAATTCTAAGATAGAGCCTCTCCTTCTCCCAGAAAGCAGAAGAACCTGGGACATCTTAGGAACATCAGAGAGCATCTCCCTTCTGAATAAAAGAGCTTCGAGACGTGAGCATGTGAGATGACTCTGGATCACATTCTCTGGAGCTGACTCCTTGCTCAGTAAACTCACTTTCTCGGTATACCTCAAATGCTACCTGCTGTAACAATGATTGACATTGATCTTGGTGGCAGCTCTGTGTTATTCCTGTTGCAACCAGACAGACAGCATTGTTTGTAGTATTTATCTAGCCTGGGTTTATCCCTGGACTTCTCAGCTGCTGGTGGGTACATACCCTTGACAGCAGCATGTGAACTAGGAAGAGCCAAGGCCCTTTCTGCTTTCTGCACTGCCCTGCTGGCCAGGAAATTGGGGTGGCCTGTGAACCTGGGGGGAGACATAGCTGGGCTGAGTGACCCAAACTGACCAAAGGGATACTCCAGACCATGAGGCATCATGCACAGAATATAAAGTGCAGGGAGGAAGGAGAAAGGGGAAGACATTTAGGGTGATGGATTTCATTTTCCCAAGTAACCACTACCTGAGATGAGGCTCTGCTCTCCTGGAGATGGCTGAACATCTGCCTGCCTGTGGGAAGCAGGGAAATAATTACCTGTTTTGCTTTTCCTTGTGTGTGAGGCTTTTGCTTTCCCTATTAAGCTGTCTTTATCTCAGCCCACAGGATTTCCAACTTTCACCCTTCTGATTCTCTTCCTGGTCCTGCTAGTGGGGGAGTGAGAGAGCAGCTGCCTGGGGCTTAAACACCTCAAAAAAATATTTGCAATGATTCCACTGGGACCCTTCTGCCAAAACCAATCAAAGAGTCAATTGGGATGTCTGCCAAAACCAGTCCAAGTCTAATTGTTTGTGGCAAATTCGGTCTATTATAAAAGTAAAACACAATGACAACCAAAAAAGTTAATGAAATAAGTTAATATTGTTATAAAGCAAAAAGCTCTGACATATGCCACCAGAAAAGGAGTTTGCATCTTTTGAAGATGTTGCTCTCCATAGGATAATATAGCAGTTTGGGTTGGGTTGGAAGAGACCTTGAAGATGATCTAGTTCCAACCCCCCTGCCAGCAGGGACACCTTCCACTAGACCAGGTTGCTTAGTGCCCCATCCAACCTGTCCTTGAACCTTTTCTGGAATGGGACATCTTAAACTTCTATGGGAACCTGTTCCAGTGCCTCACCAGCTTATTAGTGAAGAATTTCTGTCTCACAAGGTCTAATAATGCCTGATGCAGTAGCTTACAGAGACTTCAAAGGTGAAAGACTGGCATAGCTCTGGCAAGGGGAAGAAGGAAAAAGGAACAATTTTCCCTATTTCAGGACCTTTGCTTTAGTATTCCCAAAATGATACATCAATATATAATCTCAATATCTATATTTCCTCTGAAATTTTTTTGCCTTTCTTCATCTGGCATCAATACAGTTGCAATGAATTCTACTTGGGAAGACAAAAACATTACCTCACAATCTATCTGAAAGAAGAGAGACTCTTTTCTACCAATCTCGCAATGTCAGCTTCTGAAGAAGGTGCAAACCAGGGAGGGTGAACAGCAGTGTCTCTGTACCAGAGAGAGAAGGGATGTGAGACATTCAAATGGATTCTGCAGCTGGCAGCAACCAGAAAAGTGTGAACTTGGTCAGTTTTCTTTGGTCAGTGCCTTTAGGAAAATTTGCCTTTTCCAGATTCATCCCTGTCCTATTTTAAGGAGGATTCTTGTTGCTCCACTCCAGGAAAGTATTATTTGTTTTGTTGTCTGTTCAGCATTCATTACTTTACATCCAAGAGAAGGGAGGAAACAAAAAAAACAATTTCTTCCATTCATTTTCCACTGATTTTAGCCCTAGGGTCAGCTTTGGCATTCAGGGAGCAATATGCTTTGTGACCTAAAATACTGGGGACAGCAAACAAAGTGTAATCCTTGCTGATCATATTAGTAGCTTTCTTTTTCAACAAGGAAATAAGTATTAGCTTTGCTTACATCATTGTGAATTCCATCATGCAATCCTGCACTTCACTATCATCTCCCTTTAATGACTTCATGGTCTTTTAATTAAAGTTAATGAAGCTGGGCATGACAAGCATTGGCAAGTGGGAGGAAGGAAAAAACTGATGTCTTCTCTTGTAAGTTATTTTGTATTATTTACATACATCACCACTGAAGTGCCTCACTCATAAAATGCAGTGGGAGGCATTGATGTGTCAGGAACAGCAACTGGTTCTCCAATAAACTGAGGTATTTGTTACTGTGATATCTGCATATGAGATTGCCTTACTACTTCTGTTTGTATAATTTCATTTTTAAACAAAGAAATAAAAAGTTTCTGGTTGTTTCTGAGATCATTACAATGCACAGACAGTGACACCCTGTCCACAGATGCAGCACCAGCAGTGACAGAGAATATTTCTCTTCCTGCCTCTCACTGGTGCCAAGCACCTTCTGTCTGCCAGTGGAAGCCTCTGCACAGGGGTGCCTGGTTGTTATTTTCCTTTGTGTGGAATGTCTGAGGAAGACAGGCTGAACAATGCCTTAATCATGACAAATCAGAAGTGGATCAGCATCAGAAAACAGCTGCCACAAAACCCAGCACAATTACTGCTGCCAAATCAGACAGATTTTGCCTTCAGATGGGAAGAACATACTGACCTGTCAGTATCTGCAGATGTTAATCAGAGCTGGATCTTTCTACTTCATTTGCCACTCAGTACCAGATGCACTGATGTTCTCTGAGATGTGGGAAAGTCCCTGATGAGGACTGGACTGGGGTCCCTGCACTTGTCTCATAAAGTTCTAAAGTTTTCTGCTTCATCAAGGGCATATGGGGCTGCCTTACACTTTGGAAGGGCAAAAACTATTGGACATTGTGGGGAAAAGGTAGATAATGTGCAGGGGAAAAACATTCTTATGTATTTTCACAGGCTTAAATTCAAGAAAAGCTTCTTGAAAATCATTAGCTTATGGAATATTGTCTCAAAAAAGGGTGATATACATAATAGAATGCTGGGCATTGTCCTACAGAGTGATTAGTGAGATGATCCTGTCTTCCAGCTTTCAGTGTCATTGTCTTTGTGAAATATTTCAAGATATGTAGAAGTAAAAAACTATGTAGATGCCCTAGAAGTGAAAATAATGCTTCAACATATTTAAAAGAAAAACTATTTTAAGACACTTCATGAAAGACATCAGGAATTAATTTGGCTCCCTAGGTGTCTTCTTCTCACCATATTTTTAATTCTTGTTTGTATTATGCCATCTAAAGCTAAAAGAAGGTGAATCTTTGATGTAGCATTTTTGTCTTTGAGTGTTTGGGGAGCTGAAATCTCATTATTTTTTTCCAATTGTATTTTCTAATGTGGAAGTCCCAGAGCCTGTAAATAATTTACACTCCTTTTGAAGTTTCTTTAGCAGCTTCACTTCAGCAATATTCAAACAGAGATGAGAAGCAAGATGTATCTTCTTGTGATACCCTATGACTGTAGGGTAACCTGCTGGAATGTTTGAAATGTGGTATAAATGTTTAATGGCTCCAAACAAAGTTCAATGTCACAATGTTCACATTTTATTCATTATGTTACCTCCTTGCATTTAAAAGCTCCTTGCATCTTTTAAAGAAATGAACTCAATTTCACAAGTGCTGACACATTGAACACATATTACATTGCTCTGAAAGATATCTTCATTAGCTTTGCCTCACTGGTAAGCAAAATTAAGTGGCTGATGGTGACCCAAATTCATCTCAGCTTGAATACCATGGAAAAATTCACATTGTATCAGAAAACTGCCAGGTGACAGAAACATTGAAATTCAATTTGAGTGTTTCATGAGCATAGTGTTCCAGGAAAAGAGGGGGCAAATATAAATCTTTATGCAATGAACACAGAGCTTTTCCCTGTCCTCTCACTCCAAGTCTTATTAAAAAAACCCAACCCAACTGTCAGAAGCCAATCACACCTAATTTAATAATTTTTAAAATTTCACTTCCTGATGCAATTACAACTCTGTACTCTACCTTCTACCATCTACCATTGAAAGTGTCTGTTTGTGGTTTTTATTTTGGAGAGGAGGTGGGGTACCAGGGATCTGAATGGCAGCCCGCTCTTCCAGGGGATATCCTTGAAGATGAAGCCTCTTTGGCCAGGGCTAGTGAATAATAATTCATCCCCATTCAAGGCAGAGGACTGATGTAGATAATTTCTTAAAGTTCTGTGCAGTGCTGTCTTCTCCTGTATATTTGATTATCTTAACAAAGTCCACACATGCTTACAGTTTTGTGGAGGAGTCCCTTTTGCAAACTAATTCTCTTGAGAACTGCAGTGGGGACCATAAAATTCTCCTTCTAAAGGCCATATGTCCTCTTTCCAAAATTTCATTAGCATCTTGGTAATTATGTCATGGAATATGATTCTTAAATGTATGTTGACATTTCTTACTCAGAACTGAATTCACATTATGGTTGATGAATATATTGTTTCAATGAGTCCAGAGCATGTCAATGTCAAGAAATGAAATGTGTTGTGACAGGAAACACACTGCAGAGCTCACTGCTCTCCTTGAACAGATTGGATGATCTAAGGACAGGTGAAAAGCCTGTTTCAATGGAGTAAAAAAGTAGTGTTTATTTCCACTAGGAATGTTTTACACTGTTAAAAGCTTTTTTATAGACATTTAACTGAGTGACAAACAGAACTGGTAGAGACAGATTTTCCTTCAGGGTTAGAGGAGGCTACTGCAGGGAAAATCTGCCCTGGACTGGGAATTCTAGCCTTGCTGGCAGCAATCTTTTATTCATTCCTTTGTACCAACTAATGTAAATTTGGGGTGGGAATGAATGTTTTCAAAAGCCAAGACACTTCTCAAGTTTTTAATAATGTATAAGTATGAAGCATTTCCTGTTTTGCCTTCATCTCAAAATAGTGCCTCTTAAATTAGTGCCAATTTCCAGATCCATTATGAATCTTTCTGTCATGTAACATGAAATGAACTGATTTGAAGCCATTACCTGAACATGCAATCTCTAAGACAAATGGTTCTGTAGCAAAGTACCTAGAAGACTGTAATTGAGAAGACTGTAATTGAGAAGGAAGGCTGTACAATACATCCATTACTCTTATCGACCACCACTGCCATGAGGGGTCAGCCCCAGGGCTGCAAGAGATATTTGCTATCTGTCTGTAATAAATGTGTGTCTCCACTGAGGGGAGGTAACTCCCTGCTGGTTACTTCCCCACCTCTCTGGCACCTTTTCTCTCCCAATTTCTTTCTAGCTGGGAGTGCCTGGTGTGGGCCAGGCTGCAAACACAGAGAGCAGCCCCAGCCTTCCCACAGGAAGAGGCACCCTATGGCTGGGCTCAGGGGTGGGCCAGGCAGACTGACCTAGTTTGAGGAGCCAGATTTTGCTTTTGCTGCCGCTTCTGTTGCATTTTCAGCTCTCATAAATGAGAAAAAGAAATGACAATTTTTTCAAGACTTGGAGCAGCCAAGGAGCTGGATAGGGCTGAGCCCCAACAGGGATGAGCGCCCATCCTGCCCTAAGTGGAGACTGGGAGTGAAGTAGAAGGCAACGCTGTTCCCTCTATCTATGCTCAAGCTCTTCTCTGTTTGTCCCCTGTACCACAGGAATTTGGATTGTCTGCTCTTAAAGCTACAATGCCAGCACTACAAGGAGAAGCTCCTTGAACTTCAGAAGTGTTCTTGCCTGTTAGAATTAAATCCTACATGAAGTTAAAAACCTGAGGTCTTAGGAATTTGAGCAGTATTATGTCTTCTCTGTGTGCTAACGATACTGCTTTGAGTTTTAAGAAGAGTTTTAAGTCTAAATCTCTTTTGTGAGGAATATTTTGCCCACAAGTCTTTTGAGAGTAATATCTGACTATTACTATTGTTGTGTGAGCAGCTGTGGGGATTAAGGAGTCACACAGAAAGTTACAAATTTAATTTGTCCCTGAATTACTTGGCACTAACCAGTTTCATTATGTTATGTGTGAGTGAGCCCTTCAATATGTAACAGCTGCTGATAGTGGAATTTTATAGCAATCAAAAGGGATGTAATCCACACCAAATTTGTCAGGCAGTGTTGCTCCCTCTTGAGATTACTGTGATATATCAGAAAGTCAGCAGGGATGATGCAGCCTTGACTTACAAAGACACTGTTGTTTGCCAAGCCATAGAAATTGGTAGGTATAGATCTGACCTCCAAGCTCCCAACGCTGATGCAGCCAGATCCATTTCCAGCCATGGAGGAAGAAAAATAAAAGGAAGAATCCCAGCCTCATCCTGACCATTTGATAACTTAAATATGTTGACATGGAAGTTAACAAACATTACTGTGTAAAAAAATGAAACTTTGTTATTGTAATCTCATTTGCCACAGTAAAGGAGGAGAAAGTATGAGCTCACATGCTACATCTGACCAGGTCTGGATATCTCTGGCTGGACAGATAGCACTGCAGTGCCTGTCTTCTCCTGCAGTCATTTCTGTACTTCTTTGCCCAGCACTACCTAACATGAAAGCCAACTCTCCTCCCAGTTCTTTATCAGACTGCTTTGCTTGCACAGGGATGCTGGAACACTGGGTACAGGCAGAGTCCCCCAAGCTCTTTCTCTCTTCTGCGGTGACTTGCATGTCCTTCTACAGAGACATCTGCCTCCAATGTGGTTTGGGGAGCAGATCTGCTTCCCAGTGCCACACTTGAGTAGAAGATATGCACCCAGGGAACCAGGACCTACTTGGTTCATCTTGGGGTTGGCAGGCCACAGAACCAAAGTTTCCCTCTTCTGGGTTTATCCTTTTAAACAGTGAGCCCCTTCTGACATATTCTAAAGAGGAATGACATATTCTAAAGAGGCGATGCTGGACCTGGAGCTAGAGGAAGCACCAATCTGCAACATGGCTTCAAGCACTTGAGCTTTGTAAAGGAGTATTTAAGCACACATCTGATCTTACTTGTTATTAATGAGCAGTTCAAACCACCTCCATTCCCACTTTGACAGTGACCCCCTGAGTAACTGTCCCAGTGCTGCCCAGGGGACCCAGGAAGCAAGATGGGGCATTTGCATTCCATGAAGGGAAATTGGCTGCTTGAAATTTAAGGGCTGTACTGTGTTAATTTCCTGGTGTCAACGTTTTCTGTTGAAAGACCAAATGCAAATAAAATCAATGTTCAGCTCCTGAATGAAGAGGGAGGGAGGGAAGGGAGGGGAGGGAGGGAGGAAGGAAGGAAGGAAGGAAGATTCTGAGTGAATTCCCTTTTGGTGATTCAGTCCAGCCAGACTTCATGCGCAAAATTCAGCATCCTTTGCCTCCTTTATGATATGCTGAGCAGCAAGAGTCCATCACAGAGAATGAACTCTGTCCTAAGAATAGATTAACAACATGTCGCTGTGGCTGATTCTTCATTAAGGGAATTAATTGCCTTAATGTGTGATTGCAACAGTAGGTTTAAAATGGGACTCAGAGAAAATAGCATAAAACTATATTAAAATGTAGCAAAAAAACAATATTACCTTCTCTCCTTAAAATGGGAACTTAGTCTCCCTTTGCATAGATGAAAGATTTAAATGTGATATCAGGATGCAAAGCTAAAAATTGGTACTGCATTGCCTAGGGTATCTAAATACAGCATATGGTAAGTGGGGCTGTACAGATACAAACCCATTTAAAATCCTTTTTGGCAGCAAGACTCAATTGTCATATTTTGTTAGGTCTGTTTTGTGAAGCAAAGGCAGAGCTTATGTGCACATGCAGTGCAAGAAAGGATTTCCTACTATGCCCCAGGAAAACTGACAAACCAAACTATTCTCTAATTGAGTTGTGTTCCACTGTACTGAAAAATGTGGTCTTTTTAGCAAACAGCTTTAATGCTAATTAAAGAGCATCTTTGCTTGTTTTTAAGAATCATGTTATACAATCATGTCTGCATTTTTAGCTGGGTGCTACAATGTTTGTCCACAGAAATAGCAAATTGTGACATAATCTTTTTAAGTGGTCTAGATATTTTGATGATAAAGCCAGACACAAGGTGGGCAGGACAGCTGGCAGATCTCATTCAAGCTCTGCATTATCATTACTGAAAGACAGACGCACATCCAAAATATTTGTTTTACAGAACATACAGAGCTATGATAAAGCAATTTATATCCAAAATTTATATTAAAAAAATTATATCCACACAAATTTATATACCCCAAAAATGTATTTTGGGGGAAGATGAAGAAACAAAGCTTTGTATTTTGCAGTATCATAGTTAAAAGCTTGAAGAGTGGTGGCAAAGGGAGCTACATCCAGCTGGTGGCTGGTCACCAGTGGTGTTCGCCAGGGCTCAGTGCTGGGGCCAGTCCTGTTAACCATCTTTATCAATGATCTGATGAGGGGATTGATAGCATCTCAGGCAGTTTGCAGATGACACCAAGCTGGGTGGGATCTACCAGAGGGTGGGAAAATTCTTCAGATGGGTCTGGGCAGGCTGGGGGGCAATGTCTGGGAAACTGCACAGTGGAAAAGGACCTGGGGGTGCTGGTCAATAACAGCTGAACACAAGCCAGCTGTGCCCAGGTGACCAAGAAGGCCAATGCCATTCTGGCCAGTGCCAGCACTGGTGTGGCCAGCAGGAGCAGGGCAGGGATTGTCCCCCTGTACTCAGCACTGGTGAGGCCACACCTCAAATGCTGTGTTCAGTGGAGTGAGTCTGGAGAAGGGCAACAGAGCAGGAGCTCCTAATGAGGAGCAGCTGAAGGAGCTGGGTCTGTTTGTCCTGAAGAAAAGGAGGCTCAGGGAGGAGCTCATTGTACTCTACAACTGCCTGAAAGGAGGTTTTAATAGACTGGGGGTCATTCTCTTCTTGTCCGGTTTATCTCGGCTGTTTGAGGGGCCTGGGAGGCCCGGAGGTGGCCCGGAGGTGGCCTTGACGCAGCCCGCGTATCAAAGGACAAGAAGAGGCTTCAGTTCTTCTTTCTGGTTTTATGTTTATTAATTGTTTATCTAAAAGATGTTCTTTCAGCCCAACAGAGATCCGCACAGCAGTCAGCCATGGGCACACTCTGTCCTGCCCTCCGGGCAGCCACGTATCTTTATACCCTTTGCTACGTATACAATATTTATCATTTTTCCCCAATACCATCTATTGTTATAACTCGGTGTACTCTTAGTAATAACCAATAGAAAGGTGCCACCGTGGCCAAAGAAGATGGAGGAGAGGAGGAAGAAGGAGGAGGACAGGACACACCCCAATTCCTCCATCTTACTCCTCTAAACCCCCCTGTACATAAATCCTAAACCTTGTGTCTCACTCTCTAATTAACTAATCCCTTCACCATTCACCCGGTGAAGCCCTCTTATCTTCATAAAGGTGTCGTCTCCCGTGTAGGGTCAAAGTCCAGCCACCAGACACTTCTGGCAACATTCCAGGACTCCCGGGCCCCCCAAGGGTGGTCCCGGGGGCCCTGCATCCCAGGATTCAAATCCTGGGATCCCACATCTTCTTCCAAGTAGCAAGTAACAGGACAAGAGGAAATGGCCTCAAGCTGCAATACAGGAGGTTTTGAGGTTTTGATTGCATATTAGGAAAATTTTTTTCACCGTAAGGGTGGTCAGGCAATGGAACAGTCTGCCCAGGGAATTAGTGAAATTACCATCCCTGGAATTGTTCAAAAAGCATCTGGACAAGGTACCTGGGGACATAATTTAGTGGTGAACAGGGCAATGTCAGGTTAACAATTGGACTTGATGATCTTAGAGGTCTTTTGAACCTTAATGGCTCCTTTATGAACCTTAATGAACCTTTATGATTCTACAAACACAAATAATTTGGTGTTCCTCAGAAGTTATTTGTATCTTAAACAGTACAAACCATGCTGTTCCACAAACATGGCAGTAAACCAGAGGAAAATCAAAAGTGAAAACTGAACAGTGATTTTTTTTTTATTTCCTTTGTCAGGCTTAAGAAATATGAATTAGTGTTAATTTCTTAAACTTGTTCAACATCACAGTAAAATATTTGGAAACATGACTGGCAAATCTTTGTACCATTAGAAGTCCTTCTTGAGCACTTTCATGGAAAGGCCAAAATACCATATGACTGGTAAAAGAAAAAGACAAAGAGCAGTTCTCAGATGTTGTTGTTCCAAATGAAGTAATTTCTTCTTCATGTTCCCATTTGACACAACCTTAGAGAATGGTCAGTGGAATAAATCTGTGCACTGCCTGGTATCCTCTTTAGATACTTTAAAGAAGAGATTGGGTAAAGAGAAACACCCTGTTTGGAGGGTCACTGGTTGCATTTTAAGCAGATGCATGGACTAGATTATTTCCTGAGGTTCTTTCCAGCTCTGTTGTTCTAAAATTCTCATCCTCTTCAGAATTAAATGAGTGCAGAAATCACTGATTTTGAAACTTCAACTATGTTTTTATTCTCATGAACTATTTTATTATTCTCTGTTGCTGCAGATGCTGTGACTGACCAGGCCATGTTTGCTATGAGGAGATGTTTACCCAGCACATTTAAAATTTATTTGGATGATGAAAGATTAACACTGTTTTGAAGTTAATTTATGGCTTCTGACACACACATCAATATCCTTTCAAAACTTTGGAGAGACTCTACAAAGAGACAATTCCATTATTTACACAACTGAATTAAAAAATCTTAAAATTACATTGCCTCTTTGGGATTTTACTTGTTTACTTAATGGGCCTCTTGACATAAAAGCATTTTTGGCAGACACATTAATTGTCACTCAAGTAAAGGACTGATTTAAAACAACTTATTTTCTTTCCATCACCTCCTGCCGCAGCAGTGCAACAGCAGGCAAAATAGCATGGAGCTCACAGCACACATGGTGAAGCAGGGTCTATTTTTTCCTCCAGACTTTAAAATCCCACTGCAAAGCTGACTTTCCATGTACTTCTGATGGTGGCATACACTTGTATTCTCATCAGCCCTGGTTCAGACCCTTGCAACAGGCTGAAGTAGTAAAAACATGGTCAAAGATTTCAACCTAGGAGATGAAACTAACATGGACATGTCAAAAGGTTAAAAAACAAACAAAAAAACACACACACAAAAATGCTTTTAATGCATTAAGATGCACTTTTTTATTATCCTAATTTTTTGTGTTGGGGTCAAAGGTTTTTCAGAAGCAACCTGTGAAGGAATACACTGAATTTTTCATGTTAAAAGTGATAACAGTGTCTGTGAGGAATAGAGAAAAGCATAAGAAAAGGGACAAAATGTGTTTGTTGTGTATTGATGAACAGTAAGTTCTGGGAACAAGGAGGAGAGAAGCTGAAAATAAAGTTCCAACAGCTTAGCCATGGAAAGGCGTAACACTGAGCCGTCGGGAGCTCTTTTTAGCCGTGGTGACAGGAGAAACCGAGTATTTTAAAACCAGGCTGATGGATCGGCAAGCTGGGCAGGGTTAGCAGGATGCATTGGCAGTGTGGCCGCCAGGTGTGCATCCCCAGAGGCGCGAGTGATGCAGAGGAGCGGCACAAGCCGCCCGAGCCGCATCTGCCCTCGCTGCTTTACTCGCCCCTCGCTTCGCTCCCCAGCACCGGCCCGCCATCGGCTCCGAGCGGCGGGAGCCAGCCCGGGGCCCGCGGCCGTGCCCGCGCACCCAGGCTCGGGCTGCGGAGCCGCTCCGCGTAGGCAAACAGCCCCGGGGCCCAGGGGCTCCTGCCGGCCGGGCCGGAGCGGGGCCGCCCCACAGGTGCCGGCGGCCGTGAGGGGGAGCGGGGCCGCCCCACAGGTGCTGGCCGTGAGGGGGAGCGGGGCCGCCCCACAGGTGCCGGCGGGCGGGCAGGCAGAGCCTCCCCGGCCTCCCCCCGCCGCGGGGGCGGGCCGAGCCCAGCCCAGCGCGGGGGCCGGGTCGCCGCCGCCCCCGCCCCCTGTTGAGCCGCCCGCCAGCCGCGCCGGGCCGGGCCGGGCCGGGCCGGGCCGTGCCGGGAGCCGCCGGAGCTGGAACTGGTACCGGTGTCGGCTCCGCTGCCGCGGCCGCGCCCGCCGCTGCTGGGGGAGGCGGTGCCCGCGCCGCGCCCCCGCGCCCCGCCCGCCCCCGGCAGCAGCAGCAGCGGCAGCGGCAGCCTCAGCACCTCCGCCAGCTCCGCCAGCAGCTCCAGCAGCAGCACCATGGACCTCTCCTTCATGGCCGCGCAGGTGGTGCGCGACGGTGGCACGGGACGGGGCGGGACGGGAGCCCGGGCGGGGGCGGCGGGCGCGCATCCCCTCCTCTGCTTTCCGCTCCGGTCCCCTCTGCTCCAAAGTTGCGTGGCGCGGGTGTAAACCTGAGTGGCCCCGCATCTTAGGGAAGGGGCGAGGAGGAGGGAAAAAAGGGGGAAAATGAGGCGGCTTGGCGCTGCTGAGGAGAAGTTGGCGGCGCAGCTCGGGGCGCAGCACCTGTTAGCGGCCGGCGGCGGGCCCGGCCCGGCTGCCGCTCCCCGCCCGCCTCCGGGCTGGGCGAGGCGGGGAACCATCTCTCCATCCTCCCAGACCGCCTGTAAATGGAAATCGGAGATGCGATTTCTCGGTTCTTTTTCCCCATTCCATACTGCGACTGTATGTGCAGCTGTGGTTTTGGGGTTTTTTTTAAGTTGTTGTCTACGCATACAGAATGCAGCTTGGCGTGTATAGAAATACTCCTCTGTTCGCATGAACAAATTTTTTAAATTGCAGCTTAGTTCTGATTCCAGCTCGAGGCGTGATTGTGGGTGTTGGTGTTCGGTGTACTCATGCTTAATATACAGAGAAGTATGTAGTGGCTATAAGCCACCCAAAGCCAAAAATCATCATGGTGAATCCAGGTGAATTGGGTTTTTAACAGAAAGTGCTGTGCTTGAGACAAAGCCACACTCACTGACCATCCATTACCTTTTCCAGGATACATTCTTCTATTAATGTGGGTACCTAAGTGTAACTGGCCTTTTTCAAGAATAATTTGGATCCAATAATTTGTGATTTTGCCAAAAAACATCACCCACCATTTAGAGGGGGAGTAGGGCCAGGAATGCCTTTCTGCACTGTTGCTGCCTGAGTGCTAACTTCAGCTGGAAACCAAATCTAATCCCAGAGCTGTTTTTCTGCTTCATTAATGCAATGGCTGTTTTGTCTTGTTCTCTTCCTAAAATCTACTTCTGAAGGGGTGTCAGGCTCTGCCTTTCTGAAGGTAGCACTTGGCTGTCCAAGCATCTCTTCCCTTTGGATGTATTTCTAAGAATTTTTTTAAGGAAAACCACAGTGGGGAGGAAAGCATAATTTGTATTGATATGAGATCCTCCTGGTAACTGGAGTATTCAAAAGAAATTTTGCAGGTGTCAGACCATTTTCCTGCTATGGTCCTTCCCAGCACAGTCAGTGAGCTCCCTGTGTCCATCTTTTGTTCCCTAAGCCCTGAGCTGAAGGGGAATGCCCCCACAGCACAGAAGCAGGGGTGCAGCACAGCAGCAGGTTTTACCCATAATCAGAGTGGAGTGTGCCAAAGTGCTGCCCATTCTCTTTTTTATACTCTCCCTTATTCATGTTGTCCCATATTCTGCATAACTTCTGTGATAATTCTGTGTGTTGCAAGAGTCACAAAGCACTGTTGCTTTGCTTCTCTCAACAGTTCCCAGTGCAGATTTGTCTTACACTTCCTAAGGTTATTAATGCAATGTGCTTTTCTCCCTGATCCTTTGGGTTAATTTGTTGTTTTCCTTTGTCACAAGTGTGAATTGATAGTTTTTGTTTCAGTGTGAGGTGAAGGCAAGGCAGTACACCTCAGGAAGAAAGGCTGGAATACCTTGGAGCTGTGTGCCTCAAAGCCCTTTGGATGAGGATGGTGGGAAGCAGTCAGGGCTGTCAGATCCCTCTCAGTAGGGCCATAGAGCTCATGGGGTCTGCACAGGGCATGTGGGAGATTCCTCCAGGGGGTATTTGTGTAATTATTAACCTTTGATGAGCTGTAAAAGAGGATTTCCTGGGCTCCTTTTCTACTGAAGGAAATTATCTCAGTTCTTAGGTCCCTGTGTACAGCAGAGGCTGCAGTTACCCCTGTTACTCCCCATCACAGGCCTCTTGTACCTTTCTGAACTGTCAGCCCTTTCCACTCCTGTCACCATAGTGGCATTTAACCCCAGTGTGACACTTCTTTAATTTAGATACTGCTTTTCTTCAATTTTATTTTCGCTGCTATATCTTTTTGGGTTTTTTGTTTGAATCATTTCTGTAGCATCTCTGGTGGTGTGGTCCAGTGAGATATCTTCAATAACAAATGAGTGAGAATACAAGAGAATTATTGGCTTGTGCTTCCTGCTCATAATCACTTTTAAAGATACTCTGCTATCACTCTCATTATCATCCACCTGCAGCAGGTATCTCATTTTACCTGATGAATACCACACACATTAATATTTTGTAGAAAAGTAGGTAATACCTAAACTGAGATGCTTAAAGGCGTACAAGCAGTGGTTACCTCTCAAGTTAGTTTCTTTTTACAGGATACTGAAGAGTATTTGTGTTCCTATAAATTGCTTTTGTGTGTTTTCACACCTTTGCACTGCTCATTGTAGACCCAAGTTGGCTTTGCTGGATGTCTTGTGAGACAGCATAAATGACCTGTATGTCAGAGCCCCTCTGATGTAAACACAGGAGCAGAGTGTAAGTTTGGTCACCACTGGCAGCCTCAGTGTGTTATGAACAGTTAAAATCTGACCTCCTCCTAAGTGCAGCTTGAGCAACCAGCTGAGCACCTCAGCTATATTGTATTTATTAGCTGTGCCATGAAGAACAGCTTTTGACTGTAACTATTAAATCTGTTGTTAAATGAGCCCTTTTGCATCAGTGTGTTCATCTCCAGTCAGTAGCTGATTGAGCAGGCTTGGGTGTCCTCTGTTCTGCTGGTGCTCTAATTGGCTTTGGTTTAAGGTCCCTTGTGCTAATGAGCAGGATCACACCTAGTCAAAGCCTGTTAGCACTGGGTTTCCATTTTAAATCCCTATTTTAGTTAAAGTAGTGCTGTACATCTCAGGATGCTGTGCCAGAGATGTTCAGCCACTGCTGAGTTGTGTGACAGCCTCATTTCTGTGTTCAGTGATTTGAGAGCGCTCTTGTAGTCTAGGTAACCTCAGAAATAGCCACTTCTCATAGGTAGAGACTTTTGCTTGCAGCACAAAAGCCTGGTTTTGGGAGGTGCTGAGTGCTGCATCCAGGCTAAGAGCACTCCCTGCTTGTGTCAGGGGTTAGGGGGTTGCTGCCAGATGCCCAGGGATGAGCTGCCCCCTCCCTGCTTCTGACAGGCTACAATTAATATTGATTTAACAGCCAGCTGAGGAAAAAATGTTAATGGGAGCAGGGTTGAAATGTCTTCAACCTGAAAAAAAATAGAAGCTTTTAGTGGGAAAAAAATGGGAAGGAAGACAGAGAAATAAAAAATGATGTCATGGTCTTTAGTATGGTCCAAATTGATATAAGCTGGGCAGCACCTGCAGCCATAATGTTACTGATACGTTTTTAAGATTTATGTTTGCAATTTAATTTTCCTGAACTGTTTCCTGTGTTTTCTGTTTCATATTGAAAATGGAGTCATAATTTCCTTAATTTGCAGTGTTTTTATGGTCGGGTATGTCTCCCTACAGTAAAAATATAATTTTAATTGTCAGATAAATGGTCTTTTCTTCTTTTATGTTTAGAACAGGGAAAAGGTAGCAAGAGTCTTGGGAGTATGGGTATTTTTGTGGATTTTTTTTGAGTAAATAATACATAGTTGATGATTCTCCATATTCAAAACCTCTTTGTTAACAGGTTCTGAGGATCTGAAGTGCAAGAAGTTGAATTCTTTGTGTATAGTTTAATAATTAAAAGTTGTATTTTTATAATCTTTCGTTTCAATTGGAGTAATAGGGGTTTGTTTTAAACATGAAAAGTGATACCATGCTTCAAGAGCTAGAGAAACAAATGAGCAAGTTGGGTACAGAAAGCAAAACCATTATAAAATAAAGATAATTTCATTGCTTTTGTGTTCTCTATTACTCTTCTAGGATTTCACGTCCAGTCAGTGATCATTCGAGTCACTTGAAGCCTTTCATTGCATTGACAGTAATCCAGATCACCTTCCCCACAACAGGGAGGTGGTCATTGCTGCATCTTGAAGAAACCATATTGGGAGAATAACAATCCCTGGTTCCACATGAAACATACATTATTAAGAGCTATATAACTTCTGAAAAGCCCTGGAATACACAGGATTAACTCAGTTCCTGTAGGGTCAATAATATCATGCAAGTTATTTATTGAGAAAATACTATAACAGCAGATTCTGCAAGCTTTGATTTAAAATATCCTTTCATTTTGACTTATGGAATCATAACGTCATTGTCATTATATCACTTAAAGATTGGAAAACACTTTTAAGATCTGTTTCAGCCACTAACATAGCACTGCCAAGTCCACCTCTACACCATGTCCTTAACTGCCACATCTACACATTTATTAGCTACCTCCAGGGGTGGTGACTCAACCACTTCCCTGGGTAGCCTGTTCCAACATGTAGCAACATTGTGCATGAAGAAATGTTTCCTAATATCCAATCTAAACCTCCCCTGGCCCAGCCTGAGGCTGTTTCAGATTTGCCATGTCACTTGTTGCTTGGAGGAAGAGGCCAACCTCCACCTGGCTATTATCTTCTTCCAGGTGGATGTAGAGAGCAGTGAGGTTCCTCCAAGCCTCCTTTTTCTTCAGGGCCAACATTCCCAGCTCCCTCAGCCAGTCCTTATCAGACTTGTGCTCCAGACCCTTCACTAGCTTTATACTCACATTTTCCAGCTGACAAGGACAGCCCATGTGTGTGCTGCAAGGCCAGTGTGTGCACAGAGGGTGTGCTTGGCATTCTTGGACACCCAGCCACCTGAACAGAGCTGCTGCATTTCCAGAAATCCCAGACATAGGTCCAGTATCCCTTAATTCCTTTCTAATGAGATTTCTGGATGTTAGAGGATGCACAATTAGGATCTGCTGTACTCTGCTGCATCAGTACAGAGGAACCAGAGTGCAGGATAATAACTGCATTTGTTTTCCCGCTATTTCTTTATCTATTCTCCCTCTGAGGGGTTGAGAGCCTTTATTAGCTTGTACTCTTTCTTACAGCAAGGTAATCTGAAGGTATTAAAAAAGAGAGTTTAGATTTGTGGTTTGGGTAGGTTATTCCCACCAGCTCAAAACAGAATCCAGGCTACTTGCTCAACATGAGCTGCAGGTGTCTGTTTGTCCATTCTCTGCTGCCAAGAAAGCTCCAGAGAAAGACAGACAGACAGACCTTTCAGCCATGCTTGCACTTGGGGAGTCTGTTTTTGACAGTGCTGAATGGTGGCCATTTGGAAGCTTTCACATTACTGGTTTGGGACATTTGCTTAGGACTGGTTTTTTCTGTAAAAAGTGGTATCACCAAAAAGCAATCTCTTTGCCAAACTAATGGAGAGTTGGGATTAAAAGATGCATGAACAACTCCTTGTCAAAAACTGCCTTGATTATAGTCTAAGACAAAACCTCTTTGATCTGTATCATTAAACATTAATAATATTAGCTAGGAGCTTGTAGTCATTCTTTTATATAACCAGTTCAGTGCTCACTTATCTGCATAATAGGGCACTAGCCATTGCTCTACCAGCTCCACTTTCTTCCAAAGGTTAAAGTCATTTTCTCTGGCATTCTTTGATTCTTCCAGAATGTCCTGACTTATAATAAATAGAATCAAACCAGCAGATGTGAATTTAACTAAGGAGTTCCCGGATGCTTTGGTTCAATCTTAAGTCCTGATGTCTTGCTGTGGTACAGCACAGCCAGAGGGTCCAGCTGTATAATCCAGATGTTGCCCAAATCCTGGTTTCTGTGCAGAAATCAGTGCCCTCATCCAGGATGTTGCCAACAGTTGAGGTGAGAATCATTTTCTTTCTGCTGGCTGCTTGGCACAATTGCATTAGATTTTTATTAGTGTGGGGAACAAGAGGAATCCCTTCACTTTTCTTATCACTGCAGTAACACTGCAGACTGCATTTCCAAGTCTTGTATAGTAGAAATTTCTGTTCCAGCAAAGCTTTTGAAAATTCATTGGAGATTTGGGCGTACTGTTTTTATAAAGTGTTGATACTGCACTTTGGAGGAGGCTGTTGTTCCAGGATTCTGCTTGTAATTGCTGTCAAAAGATGTTAAAAGCAGTGATTCCAATCCAGCAAAACACTTAAACATTTACTGCACTTGGAACACGTGTATATTGTTCCAGTAACATCAGCAGGACTGTCCACTTGCTGAAAATGAGGCATCTTAGAGCCTGGCACTGATGGAGAGAGAATGCTTTGCAATTCATAGAAAAATATCCTAGGAGAGCAAGAGAAAACCTACTGTTGGTCATGTTATTAATTCAGGGAAGCTTGAGACTAAGTGTTTTGGGAGTGACTGTGCTTTCCTCAATTAATAGCATGATTAATTTCTCATAGGAGCTCTTACATGTTGGAAGAGGAGGATGTGGTAGGAGGTGGGTGATGGGAAAGGGAAAGGAGGATGTGGCACACGTATTTGTGCACCTAACAAGGATTAGAAGAAACTGGAAATAATTTGTGTTTCATGTGCCCATTAACTGTGAGAGTAATTCTGTGACACTTAATATTTTTTGAAAAAATTTACATGGTTTTCAGCAGTTATATGCTAAAAAACTCCACAGAGCAGACGTCACATATTTCCATCTTTGTTGAATGTGGAAAGGAGGGTTGTAATATAATAGCAAAGACATTTACATGTTTTACAGACATAAAGCATTTCACAACTCTTTATTGCAGCAGTAGCTGTGGTCCTGTTGTACACAAAGAATAGCTAGAGACGGCAGGTAAGAGGAATGAAGACTGAAGCAGCACTACATTCATGCCAATTGCTGGTGAGGTGCCTGTTTTTTCTGGAACAGTAAGAACCCAACCCTGTCCTACATTGAGCAATGATTCTCTTGGGAGACATGATGAGAATGGAGTTTCTGGGCAGCAGCTGAATAGCCCAGTTGAGTCCTCAGAATCCATAGGCTGGAAAATCTTAACTGGTTATAGATTGGGTGGAGGTGGTGGTGTAATCTTGGTTTTGGCTAATTTCAGATGAATTTCTCAATTCATTGATGAGCTACAAACATGTGGGTGAAAATTCTGATTTAAGTTTTGTTGAAAATTGAATGGATGCTGGCCATTAGGAAGCTAGTTTCACCATCTTCCTAACCTCATTCTCATAACAGACAAAAGCAAAAATCTCCAAATTATTCAAAGGGTTATATAGGATTAAGAAAAGCAGTGTGATCCTTTGGCGACCATACACCATCAAATTAAATCATTGATAAAAGATTAGATCATTTCAATGGAGTGCAGTGATGTGGAAAGCAGAAAATTACAGCAGCAATCCAATCTGCTGGACTTTAGTTTCTTTGGAAGTGTTTTTGGTCATGAATTGCATTTTCTGCCTGAGCTAGTGAGGTCTGTTGTAGTGCTCTGTCTGTTGTTTCAGCAGACATCTTGGTTTGATGAGTATAGTATCCTACACAGAATTACTATTACCCATCCTCTTCTCACAGGAGTGATGAGTTTTAAAGGTATCTTTTGAAAATCTGATGGCTCTCTGTGATTGGTATAAACAATTTTTTTTTCCAGCAGATACATGCTGAAGTATGAAAGGAAGATCCTTGAAAATTGGTTATAAACTGATGATAGTTGTGTGGCTTGACCAGTGGCTTGTTTACTTCATGTGCTGGTTAACATGTTGGGATTGTTCCATTTCCGTGGAACGGAAGCCTTTGGCAAACAGGATCCTGACATTTCATATGCAAGTTATGAGCACTTTGGAGCAAAAAAGGGGCAGAATGAAGTGTGTGAACTGCTTGACATCTTTTTTGAAGGTGCTGTGTGGTCAGGGTGTGCAGTCCTGTTGCCTCTGGTGCTGCAGTGAGGAAGGCCTGGGCACTGATTAGGCACAGAAGACATGGCCAGCTGTGACACAAAGACCAGGAGCTGAGCACTTACTGACTGTGTTCTTTCCATGCTGGCAGGACTACAGGGACCAGCAGGGTGACAATCTCTCCCTGTGAGTACAACCACGAGCACACAGCAGCCAGAACTGGAGCTGTGATCGGTGCTCGCTGCCCGCCCGTTCCCCGCTGGCCCACACACCCACACGGTGCTCTCAGTCTGTCTCACAGCACCAGCCTTTTGAAATGACACCTACTCTGACACTGAATCTTTGGTCTTAGCTGAATTCCACTCTCCTGTTAGCTGCCAGAGCCCAAACCTGCCAAGCAGCAGCTAATTAGAAATCATTACTATTACGGTCACTTCAGAAAAGCTCAGCCCCTCTATGAAGCAAGCTGCTGGATGCAGGGCCATTTCCTTTTGTTTTACAAAGTGATTGTCTCTCGTGTGGAAATGTCTTAAAAAATAATAATATTAAAAGCTGTTAACCTCAGCTGGTTCTGTTTGTTGTAATTTTGTTTGTAAGCTTTTCTAATATTACAAAAGGCGGAACACCCTAGGAATGAGCCTGCGTAACTAAAACAAAAACCAAACTTCCACTGTGGCTTTTTTTTTCCTGCCAAAACAGCTGGGAGAGCATTTGCAAAATGTGGGATGGTGTGCTGGGTTCTGTGACTGTTAAAAGAGACCAATACCAGAGTTGCTGCATGGAAGGAAAAAAGACACCTGTGTCTCTTTGACTGATGTGTAGAGGGTTTTTTTCAGAGAGAAAAAGTAACAATGGGACTAATGCAGAAACAAAAATATTAAAATTAAAAGTTTTAAAGGATTTCTAAGATGTCAGCTGAACCCAAGGACATGGAGCAACTGATCTCCTTTAAATATCTGGACCCTAATTAAGTGTATGCCTGAAATGTGTAATTCTCTGAACTCCCCTTCTGCTTAAATGAAGTGTATAATTAAATGTCTTGGTAATCTGCTATAAGTGCCAAACCATTTTGAGGTGTTATAATGGATCTTCTTTAAAAGTGAGCTCCACTTGAAATATGTTGGGTTTCTCCTTTTGGCTTTCTACCTTACCCTCCTTGACGCACCACATAAGTTTTTTATGGATCTTTCTCAGGGGCTTCCTCACAACTTTTCTCTTGTTTGTCTGTGTAGAATTTTTCCTTCCAACTCAGGTATACTCTCCTCTTTGGGTACCTTCTTCCTTTGTCTCTCATATCCTCCATCCTTACCTTCTGAAAATTATTTCAGATGCTATAGTTGCACTAGGTCCAGTCCAAGTCCTACAGAAATCTTTTAGTTCTGGAAGATGGGGATGAAAGTGTAAAAATTCTCCTGCTGAGGGACAAGAGATCCAAATGCATCAGAGGAGCAACTAAAATGCTGCAATCACTGAAACTGTAAGCAACAGGGCAGAAACTTTCCAGTTGCCTTACTAAAGACAGAAGCCTGTTAGTATGTCTTTATTGGGCTGCAGGTTAGTAAAAAATTGGTGGTACTTGACATAGAATCTAAATATCAGGAATGGAAATGTCACCTCATTTGCTCTGTTCTGTATTTTGGTTGTTCTTCAGCTAGAGCAGAGTAGCTTACGATCTCAATCTGAAGAGTTCTGAATTCTCCTCTAAATGCTGAGCCCAGCAGTCACTTGTGCGGAAGATGCTGAAAATTCATTCACAAACACTCTTCTCTCTTTGCCTGTGCTATGATACCCTTCCCCTACAGACCTAAGGGTCACCTTCATTAAATATGTGGTTATTAACATAAAGACATGCCAAATGGTTATTCTGTGATAGGATCCAGGCTGTGAAATGGTTCATTCTGTGTTGGTCTCTGAGCAGTCTGACTGAGCATGCGGTGAAACCATGCAGATGAGCAAGGCAGTGAAATTTGTTGTCAGGGTGGCAGATGTTTTATTCTCCTGGTGTGTTCTCTGGCATTTCTCAAGGACATGAAACAGAAGCAGAAGAAATTGAATTGCTGTGCTTGCTCTCTCCCTTGTTCTCCAAGGTAGTTTTGCAACTCATTTCTCCTGTAATCTTATCAAGTGAGAGAAGAGACATGAACCTCCTGACTTCTCTTACAACTGTCCTTAACACTTTCACAGGTAACCTTCTTTACCCAGCCAGCTGCAGTTTTCAGCATGGGTAGTTTTCATGGTGCACATCTTGCTTATCACTTTAGTGTACATAATACCCTTAACACACTTTAAAGATTGGTGTTTGGATGACTAAATAAACATTGCTGCCTCTAAAACATTTGTCTCCTGACCTCTGCTCTGCACGGTGCATGTCTGGAGAAGGGAGGGCATGGAGAAGGCAGAGGACAATGTGCTGATGTGAGCTGCAGTCTGGGCTGCCATGATAATGATCCCTTGCTGTGCCTTAAAGCCTTCAGGTGCCAGCATATGCCATGGGTCATGCTGATGAGTCAAGGGAAATGGGAGGAGGAAGCAAAGGTAGGTTTAGCCAAACTGCTGTCTTCCTTGAGGACACAACATGGTCTAATTTGAACTGGTGTAGAGAATGCCGACCAGCTCCCAGGAGCCAGCTCATTATTTCTGTGACCCTTGGATTTGGAAATGGCAAAATCAAGTGTTACTAAAAATCTTAAAACTCAGTTCTAGAGAACAATAAATAGGAGAGTCTCTTCTGTAATGACAGTTGGTCTTGTTTTGCCGCCTGATCTTTGCTGTTAGAAAACTAGTCACATAGTTTTACACTCTAGCCTTGCCTAATCAAGGATATAAGTTCATTAATGCAAACAGATTCAATAATTTCTTAGTGTTAGATTTTTTAATTATTAAAAAAAGATCAATGTCTTGTACTGCCCATAGATTATGATGGTAATTCAACTGGACTCCACCACATCCATGATATTTTTTTTGCAGAAACATGTAGCATTTAGGATATGTGTGCATCTCCATACTTACTCTAGAGATCTCAGGGGCACTACAATATAAGCAACCATCAGGCATATACTGTAAATTTGTGTGGGACATGGTAAGGACATTGCACCCCAACACTCTGATGATCTGTGGAGCCTCTGCTCTGTCCCATAGGAATGTGGCATGGCCAGGGAGGTGAGGGACCATAGGCTGGGCCAGCATGGGCAAGCACAAGTAGGGTGGAAGCCAGACACACATGATAGAGCTGTGTCTGTTGCTCACTGTATTTTAGGGTTGTTGTCCACCTGCTGCATCCAGCAGTGACCTACAGCTTACAGAGTTAAACCTCTAATGTGATTTTCATTCTCATAAACATCAAAACTTCTCACGAAAAGTGTGAAGTTTCACCTGAAATTAAAGGATACAGAGAGGAAGGCTGGACTGTCCCATGAGGCCACAGAGGAGATAAGGGTCTCAGTGAGCATTTATTCCCAGTTTGGTGCTCTTTAGTGTTGAACCTCAAACTGGCCATTGGTTGCAGAGGCAAAGCAGCAAATCCTTCTTCCTCCACATGTGCAGTCAGGTGGTCCCGCAGGGATGCTCAGAGCATCCCTTGAGTTCTTCCAGATGTTAATGAAGTTATGCTTGAAGCTTGTAGCTCTGTCTTTTGGTACTGGACTCATGACTATCAAGCTCTGATTTTTATGTTGTTTTGTTTTGTTGTTTGGTTTTCTTAAACTGTGGTGTCATTTCCTTCAAAATGAATCTGGCAGGTGATTGCACAGAAGTTTAGAAAACTGGGACTTTCAGACTCTGGACCATTGCAGTAAAGTTTGGCCAACAAGCAGAACAGGGTGTGCTCTTCCCCAAAAATAAGCAGCATCTTTCTGCATGCTGATTTTGACAGAAACCCTGCCATCAGTTTAGGAGTAATAGAGCTCATGTACAGCTCTTTGCCTCAGGATCATACTATGCTCCTGTCAGTCCTAGTAGTCATCCTGTTCACTGCCTGCCTCACAGGAGCAGCAGAGTGGTGACAACAGAGGAGATGCAGCAGCTGTCACACCTATTTACAGTTTCTCAGTCACTGATGTGAGAATAAACAAACATGATATTCCTGCAGTTGCATTGTTAGCAATTTATTTTTAAAATCAGTCACTTGAAAAATATTGAGGCACAGGTAAAATAGCTCTGTCAGCACTTTCTGTGTGTTTTGCAACCTACTGCTTGTCCTGAGAATCTCACTCTGTTAACTTAATAGAAGAGCTAAGGTCAAGGCCACATACTTACCTGGTGAAAGCACACATTTCTCTTCTGAGTGAAGTGGTATCAAGAAGAGCAGTGGCTCATCAAATGCAGGAACATGCTGATTCCTGTCTGCTGTTGCCATTGTATTCACTGATTTTATTACCTGCTCAGTAGTGATGAGTAATTCTCACATGTAAGCAAGTGATATTTACTGTAAGAAAGGCCAAGTAAATTCATAGTTGAGCAAACATTTAAAGAAATAACAATTAGAGATTGCTTTCCTATTTCATTTGAAAATGTGGAGGAAAGAAATTGAAAATATAAACACTTTGTCTTGGATATCCAAGAAACAAATGGAGAAGTTCATATTTTCCATCATTGCATCCCCAGAAATGTGGGCATGAAACTTGTTGTATTTAGTCAGTAAATCTTTATTGAAGTCAAACAGTGGCTGACAATAGATATATAAAAAAAACAGTAAGTCAAGAGAGTTTATAGGATTAAAATCTGTGATCTGTTTTGGGGGTTGAAGTGGAACAATCCCAGATAAACAGAAGGAGGGTGAGTCCATAATATCCCATGAAGACACAGGGACATGGATGTTGTGCTCTGGTTTTCCTGTTGTCACTGCTTTCCTCCTCCTCAAAGCTGTGGAGGGGACCACACAGAAAAAGCATCTCATGTCAGGATCTGTATGTTTGGCTTGGAGTTGAGTGCCATCATCCCTTGAGTGCACCAGATTGGTTACATGGTCTGATCAGTGCTAATTGCCCCTTAGCAGCTCTCCTGGAGAGACACCCTGGCACAGTGGCAGCTACAGAGGGCCTTTGCAATCAGGCCTGCTGTCAGTGTTCCTAAGTGGGACTTACCTGGCCCTCTGTCTTTGAAGTGTGTGGGAAACAGTGTGGCTGTGTGTGCTTAAAAGCTCAACGTGGATGGTGCTTTCAGGGGCCTGACTTCAGGGCTGTGATGAAATATTTTACCCTTTGTTCTTTGTTCATCTCTCTCACTGCCACCCTGCTTTAACAGGCTGCTGCAGCCTTGCACCTGAGTCACAGCAACATGTGGCAGAGTTTGAGTATCTCTGCTGCCACCTGACCCTCCTTTGCCATGGTTCTGTGTGATGGTACTGTTCCTTTTCTGCCTAGTATCAAATAATGTGAGTGCTGATTTCTGAGAACCACTAAGGATCTATTTATTCAGTAACTTATATTCTCTGTAGAGTCTCATACCTGGATGTGTATGTCGGTGATGTCAGTCTCACTGGTTCAGCATTAGGAGAGCTCTGCCTTTCCCTGGAGACACCGGGTTGTAACTTCCAAAGCATAAAAGTCAGCAGTCAGCATATTTGGCCTTCTTTTTTCTCTCCTCACACTTAATTTTTTTCTAATTAATCAGAAAGTAGGCTTTTGTGATGCCTGGAATTACTGGAACCAGTGCTTCAAGCAGCACAATTCCAAGTCGTCTTTCAAATGTGATGTGAACTGGTTTTGGACTATTTATTTCATATACAGTCTGAGCTACATTTATTTTTGTAGGTCATATTTAACTGTGGCCTATGCTGCCCAAACCATGCACTGGATTTATGTTGTGGGAGCCATCAGCAAAAACCTGAATCCTCTAGAACTGGATTTTTTTTTTCCTTTTTAATCTGTTTTACAGAAGCCACTAGGTAGCATCCACATGTATTTTTTGAAAAACCTGATACATTTTCAAGGAGACAGGTTGATGGGAACAATTGTTGTTAAAAAGCAGGAAGCAAAGCAGCAGTGGGGGCATATGTGCATTCACGTCATATAAACCCGATGCTGACCAGAGGGAGCCAGCCCTCACCTTCCTCCCTGCCCAGGAAAGCCTCCCAGCGACAGGATGCCACCTGACCCTGTTGCCACACAAGGACAGGGTGAGCCCTGGCCATGGTGCCAGCGTGCAGGAGCAGGTGGCCCCTGTTTGTGAGCCTTGGGCAGAGTGGGGGTCCCTGCATCCTGAGGGGCACGTGGGCAAGCAGCACTGGGGGCTGGCACTGCTCTTCTGCTGCCCATCTGCCACTGCCCACCAGCATGAATGCCCCTGTCTGCCAGAGCAGAAGTGCCTTTCACTGAAGAGCAAAAGGGCAATCCAGGAGAGGGGTGTTTGTGACACATTTGCTGCCAGGTCTGTGACTCTGTGCACTGAATGCTCAATGCTCAGAGCAGCTGTGAATCATCGGTGGGAACAAACGCAGGCTTTGCCTGCATGATATAGGCATGATCCAGAGGAAACAATGCTGAAAACATTGTGTTACAGCTGTCACATGTGGGACACATAAACAGCAGAACTGAAAAAAGCCACACAGGAGTCACAAGCAGATGTAAATCCGCTCACTAATATGTCTTGCAGGCAGTGTCAGGGGTGTTTTGGTGATAGCTGCTTCTGCAGCAGAGCAGGCAGCCTGAGTGCAGTGCCCACAAACTGCTCAGAATCTGTAAGTAAAAGGCAAATTAGCTTTGCACAGACCTGTGGAGAGAAAAATATAAGCTGAGGAGATAACAAGCGAGTGATGCATACTCTGCGCTTCACTGAATGCAGAGCAAACTGGAAGTGCTGTGAAGATTTGGAAACTTGAAAATATTAACCAAAAAAACAAACAATTGTTTTGTTAGGTCATGTTTGGCATTTTCTTCATCTGTCTCAAATGAGGACTATTTATATAATAAATGAACATTTGTATCAATCATCTCATCCATTCTTCTGTATTTCCCTTCCAAATCTCATCTAATTCCAGCTGCCATAGTCTCATCCATTAATCACTTTTTTATTTCAGAGCTGCCTTTTCCCAAATATGTCCTCAGCCTTGTATTTATTTTCACACAAACAGCAAAGCTGCTTTATGGGGTCTTTTCCACAATACCTGCTGAAAACTGTCCTTTTTTAAAGTTGGTAAAATACTGGGCCATGGCTGGACTGCTGATGTGTGTAACAGTCACAACAGCTGGACTTCTGTTTCATTTCCATCTTTGTCCTGTTCCCATTCCTTTATTCTTGGGTTTTTATCAAGACCTTTTTCTCTATTTTCACAGGTTCTATGAGATCCTTATATTTAACTAGAATTGTTACTACCTAGATAGAGTAAAAAAATTAAGACATTTCAAATCACAGATATTTGAATATTCAGCCCACGGACACCATTTTGAAGGATTTTTTAAGCATAATTTTATTCCCATACATAAAGCCATATATGTCTGAAGCTGTCAGTCTGACAGTGATTCTCCCAAAAATGCTCCATAGTCACTGGCTGTTTATCACCCAGCTGCTGTATTCCAGATAGCAGTGCCCTTTTCTTCCAAGCAATGAACTGGGTTACAGAGGAGCCTAACAGCAGCCTGTGTATATCTCATTTTGGGCAGCCTTTTCAGTGACTTCATATCAGGGGTTTAGCCTGAAACAAATAAAAGAACAACCAATTAAAATGACAATCAATAAAGAGACTGTCATTAGTTTATTAATTAGTTTAAGTAACAGAGATAACTAGAGAACAATTCCGAAAGCTGCTTACAGTGCTGATAAATCCTGTTAGCACTTCAGTTTTAATGCTCTCACCTCAGCAGCAATGCAGTGAAGCTGACAGAAAGGAATCATTGCTTTGTAGATATCCTCATTCGTGCAAATTTCCTTTCACTGAAGCAGTCTGAGTTCCCCTGCTTCTTCATTCGCTGGTTGGGCAGTCCTGCTGAGCACCCTGTGAGTGGGGAAGGGCAGCTTGTTCACAGCTGTTTGCAGCTGCCTGCCAGCATGCCCCTCCTCTTCCCTCAGTGCAGCATTTTTAGTAATTGAGATAAAAACATTCTTGTGCCATCACACATGCATCTGCTCTCAGATCTGGATTCCAAAGCACGCGTTCAGATCCGGTTTTCAGCATCACTGCGTTACAAGGACTCCATTTGCATAGTCCATTTCAGGTTAATCTGTTTAGATTTTCACCCTGTCACTGAAATGATGTCTTTAAAAGCAAGGTGGACTAAACATGTATTTTCTTCTTTCCAGGCCTTCCATGATCAAATGATAACTGGTTGTACCTTTTCTGCACCCCCTCACTCCATCTTTTTAACCAAATCCTTTGAGCAACAAGTTCAGGTTACCCAGTAGGAGTTTGTAGGCCGTGTGAAAGATGAGGTTGTCTTGTATCTTTCCAACAAATGCATGAGTCCTGAAGACAAGTATTTCATTCCATGCTGACTCCATGATTTTGGAGAGGGTAGAAAAAGCTTGTGTGGGAGGTATGGATGAGGATGTCTAGGAAGAGGGAGCTGTCACCTTGAACTGAAGTCACCACCTCTGTGTTTTATGTCAGATAGGCTTGGAGTGGTTTGGGTCCAGTTAGTAGTTGTCTGATTTAGAACAATTTCTTTTCACTTTGAGTATCTTTATGGGAAAATGAGGCAGATTCATCATGAATCTACCATTCATCACTTTGTGCCATGATATAATCATCTGAAATCATGATAGAAAACAGCAGTTCATTTTTTATTAAAAATAGATTTAGTCTTCCTGGTAGCTTCTTTTCCTTCATATCTTTTTCACTTGAAAGAACAAGATGGCCAGCAGATGCAAAGGCTATCACCTGGAAAAAGCTTCTTACATGTGTCTTTTAATGCTTGATTTCTGAACTGTGAAGAATAGTGCATCAGTATTGCTTAAACCAAGCATTTACATTTCTACTGTAATGCAAAGCAAAATCATTAAGGTCACAGACTTTGTTCTTTGACATGAAAAGTAACCTTTCCTTATGTTATCCAGCACTTTGTGTAAAAATGTTTGATGTGTCACTGGGAGATGTTGTTAATAGCAACTGAAGCATTTATCTCAGTGACATCATGTCTCTTAATCAACAAAAGATCACAGTAACCTTTTGAGAAATCAGAGTACATCAATGTCCCTATAATTCACTCTGCTAATGTCAAACTTTTCACGTGTAAAATATCTTTGCATTCCGGAAAAGGAAAGAAACATGTCATCATCTAAATTTCAGGTTTAAATGAAGGCCCAAGATGAAAATAATATGGATCAGATAAATATTTTAAGGCTGTCAACTCATATTGGTTCATCTTGTTCTGTCTGTGGATGCCCAAGTACAGTTGGCAGATGCCAATGCTGCATTTTTTTGCTTTTCTGCTGTCATAACAAGAGATCAGCAGGGGTCAGCTGTGCACTTTTCAGCCCCAGAATGCCAAGCAGCCTTTGACCAAAGCCACTGTGTTTTCTGAAAAGAAGAATGAGCATGCCCCTGTATTTTAGCCTCTTGGTGAAAGGTGTTCAAGATCAGCCTTTGGCTTTACTTTTATTTTTCCAGCAGGAGAATAGCTTGCTGTATGTGGAGTTTGTTCAGTGTTGTGAAGCCATTGGTTCATTAGGATTAGTGAAACAAGCTGTAGATGAGCATGATTAAAAATTAACATCAGAATATCACTAGTCCATTAAGGATTAAGGCAGTTTTGGAATTGAAAGTGAGATGAACCCTAGTAATGTTTTAAACTCATTCGCTGATCTTGTGGTGGACACTGAAAATGTGCAAAAACTCCTGAAGAGCTTACAATCAAAGCAGACAAGATAAGGCAAGAAGGAACTTTAAATATGAATAAAAGGAGAAGATTAAAGTCCATAAAGAAAATTAGTTCCACTTTTCCTTTTTCTTCCTCCTTCATTGTGCAAATAATCAGATTTGTAACACAGATCTTGTTGTGACACAAATCCTGACTGGCTGTTTTTGCTGATGTTTCTCTGCATGTGAACAGATTCTGGCTCAGGGCCCATCTTGTTATAAGCCTTCACAGGCCACAGTCAATTGGCAGCCAGGGCTTGGTTCCAAGTAATAGATAAGGGTTTTATCAACACAATCTGGACTATACTTTCCATTGAAAGGTAGTGGTTTATTCTAAAGGCCAGAGTGACCCAATGATATTTCCTCAGTAATGAGTTGTGCACTCTAATGCTTTCTAGAAATTTTATTATTTTTTTCTCCATCAGATCATCAAGAATTGGATGAATTGTTAATTTTCCTTCTTTTTTTCTTATGGTACAACTGTAAGAAGCTTGAAATAGAAAGGATGGGTATTGGTGAGATTTACAGGGAGTATAACTATATGGACAAGGGGTACTTGTGGTGTTCTTAAATCCTCAGTTTTTATACATTCCTCAAAGAGCAAGCACCTTCCCTTTGGGGAAACAGATGGTGCTTGCACTACAGGATTACAGAAGGAAGGGGGTTATGATGGAAGGTGAGAGGTGGAATCTTACTCTTCTGCAAAATCCAGGCTCTGCTTTCACCTTGGAGATGGTGGCACTGGTTTTGTTACCTCAGTGCTGGAGTAATTTAGTGCCTTGTGGGGAAAAAGTGCTGCTGTGGGCAGAGCTGGGATACACAGGTGGGAAATGATCTCTACCTGGTATTTGAAGAACATGTTTAAACTCAGTGGTGTCCCTAATGTGTATGTAGGAATTGGTGTGTAGTCACACCAGGGCTCTGTCCACCCCCAGAACCAAAGGAGTGGGACAGACGTGTTTGTTTCTGTTTCCTATTACTTCTCTATTTAAGCTGTAAGAAAAACAAGCTGACTTTAATAAAAATTAATGAAATGAGCTTCATGACAGCAGTGCTGCAGAGCACCAGACTCAAGCTCCACACTCAAACTCCACTTTAATGAGTTCTCATCCAAGCTGGTAAGACCCAAGCGTGAGAGACACCCTCAGACTGGGAATGAGTGCTTCCCTTTCCCATTACATTCTTTGTAGATCTTTAAACAGAAAGCTGAAGTTGACCAAGGCCCATTCTAAATCTTATGGGGGTCATATCTGAAGTAATCAGAAAAACAGATTTCTTGGGAGGGGTTTGCTCTGGGACAATGGGAAATACCCAATGCATATATGATGTCCTAACAGCTTGCCTTCCCCTGCACATATTTGTGATGCTGCTCTTCCTTCTGCCCCCCTGCCTAGCTGTGTTTGTCTTTTCATCTCACTCCTGTGTTATCCTTTCAGCAGTGAGTGATGATGCAGGAGCCAGACCGGAGGGTGAGCAGGAGCAGCACACTGCTGCCTCCCAAGCACAGTCAGGAGGGCACTGCTCCTACAGGCAGAGGTTGTGACAGACACCAGCAGTCTGACAATTGTTCCCCTTCCTGAAAAAGCACAGCACAGTCTGGTTCTCTTCCCTCTGTTGCAGTGGCTAAATATCCCTGTTGGTTGAAGCAGGGTGTTGGATTTTGTGAATATTCTTTGGCTGTGTCTTGTTGGTTTTGCCTGCAAGCGTGCAAACCCTGCAGCCCTCTGAAATCAGTGACATGATTGTGTATGACAGTCATTAGTGGGTGAAACAGAAATCTGTCTGGGAGCATCTGTTTTGAGGGAGCCAAATATAATTAAAGTTTAACCATGCTGCATTTGCTCTTTTATTTACTGGCACCCAGTCCTTCTTAGGGATCACAGGGACATTTCTTGAGGTCCTTCTGAGGGCTTTGACTTGCTACATTTTATCATTGTATGTGTGTTTCATATAAGTGTGTCTTGTATTACAGGCTGGATCAAACAAGTTTGTTCAGAGATTCCCTTCAGGATAATGAAACTACCTTCTTGAATATGTTCAAGTTCTTTCCAAGGGGAATACTTTCTGGTTTCAGGTTGTTCTGAATCTGGACATCTTGCACTGATGTATTGCATTTTATCAGTTATATTTCCACGATGCTCTTTGAGCAACAAGATGGATTAAATGGGGTTTTATTCTGTAATTAATTCTATACACACGACAATAAATATGTAATGCCTTAACTTGGTAAGTGGTACTTGGTAGGATGTAATGCAGGGATCAGTGATGTAGCCTTCCTAGTCAGGAAATGTCTCGCAGCATGGATTCCAGTTTATTTTCATGGGACAATTGATCAGGTATTGAATTGTGCTAGGAGGAGAACACTCAAAGCAGCATCCATGTCGCAAAGATCTTACTCAAGCCTTAGAAAAGCTCTGTAAAATCTTAAGTTCAGCCCTACCAACAAATACATAGAAAACTTTGGTTTTTTCAAATGTTTTAAACTTTCTAACTTGATTTCATTTTATCTTGAGTGAACGTGGTAATCTTTTTATTATGGTCACCTCTGTGTCACCTAATGTGTCTTTTTCCCTCTGACCTGCTTTCCAAGTACAGTCATTCATATTACACTCATGATTTGCAGGGCACTTCCAAAATGCAAAACTGATTTGGAGAAATTGCAATTACTTTTGAAAAATCTTTCATTTTTATCTGCTATTCCTTTTACTACTGGTTTATTGATTTAGTTACATTTAAAATGGTTTTGTGTAGTTAATTTTAGATATATGTTTCAATTTTACTGCAACTCTGAAACTTTAAATGAGTAGGAAATAAGTAAGGAAATATCCTTAAATAGGAATAGGTAATAAGTTCCCATTCCAGCAGGTAATGAGATACATTTTTGAGGTTTTGTACCGATTTTCAAATAAGCACTGTGTGCACTGCCTTAGGATTAGGTACTTAGCTTCCCATACATTGCCAATGGAGAGCAATAAATGTCTTCTCAAGGGATCTCTTCATGTCCAATTTAAATCCCTAAATTTACCTTTTTTTGACTGGATGGTAATTTTGAGAATATTTTTGAAGAGGCATCTCTGAGGGGGCAAACCAGGTGGAATTAGGCCCTTCTGTAGGTTTTTTTGCTGATGGCTTTAATTGTTTCTTGTGGCATCCACTGTAATAATTCTTCTTTGTGAATTTTCTTCCTGAGCTCTCAGTGCCTCATTGTGTTTTGGATTTATTCCTGCAAGACATAGAATGGTGGTGTGGGATGCACAAGTCTCTTGGAGATATTTTTGAAATGAAGATCTTCAATCCAGCATTTCAAAATAGAAATGATTAAAGATGAGAGGAATGCTTGCATTTTTGCAAGTACTACATATTTGCACTGTTTTACTGAACTACTCCCATGCTGCTTTTTAATATTTCTGTTCTGGATTTTTGATGAGTGATGCTCAGCTTGAAAAAGGCTTGAGCTGCAATTCAGGTTCCCTGTGGCTGGGGAAGGTCCCTCTATGGCAGATGGGAACCTGTCAGGCCACTGGGTGAGGGAGAGCCCTCTTTCTCCCCAGCATGCAGAAACCTTCAGAGTGTTACAGGGCTATGTCCAATGACATTTCCTTTGCCTGTTACTTTTCTTTAAAAATTCTCCCTTATCAGGGGCTGCATTAAGCTCTAAGGCTGCACTGAATGATGCAATGATGCAGGGATACCAAACTCTGTTGTTAACTGATCTGCACCTGTCTCAGAGCTAGTGGCTCCTTGGTGAAAATCTGTGTGGATGCTCCAATTTTTGTCTCCTCCATCATTTAATCTTTTTATGGTGCACTCATTGCTGCCTTGATAAAATGAGATGGTGATATTTTAATTAAGTTGAGTTCAGAGGGATCATAAATAAAACCTCAGCATGGGTAAGAGTATTATAATCTAGATGAGGGAGTTCATTATTTGAATATATAAGATTGGACTGAAGAACCCAGCCAAGGGCTGGGAGCTGCACTGCCATGCATGTGCACATCTCCTGGGGCTGAGAATGTTGTGCTTCTGCCAGGCTTTATTTATTTTTTTCCCCAACTGTTTTTGTAGGGCTTGTACTAAGAGTTTAAAAAAGCAAGAGTTTTGGATTTTGGTGCCATTCACTTGCTTGGTACTACACCTTACTTTTTGTGTTCCCATAGCTGATAATTATTCTCAGTCTTAGACTGCTTTTGGCCCGATGTGTTGTGTTTAAATTGGATCTGTAGGTGCAAGATACCATCACAAAATTGCATGTGTAAATGTCGGAAGTTACATGGGTGTATGTGTCTTGCTTCAGTGTGAACCTGTCTCTTAAAGCACCTTAAAGGTATCCTGTAGCTGTTTTGCTGCTTTGCTCCTTTGCCAATCTGAGGTTCAGAAGGCTCTGACCTTCAGCTTGCAGAGGACTCTGCATTTACTCTGGCTCTCAGGCTGTGGAGGAAGCCTGCCTGACCTTGGAGCCAGCTCATTTCCTGATTACTTTTCAAAACCTTTTACCTGAAAGATTTTCAACTGGTGCTCTCTTCTGGTGGGGGGATTTCTTCAGTACCTAAACTGCAGCATACTCAGGAACAGCTGTCAACTTCAGGGACAATAACATCTCTCTCCTGTTTATGTACTTTCAAAACATTTCCTCAAATATCCTGAGATCCTAAGACACCAGGGGAGTGTGAACTTGCATCTTCCATCAGCATGTGAGAATACCAAATCACTTCGCTCTCAACTGTTCCAGTTCTCCAGGCCAGCAGTGATTCCATAATTCATATTCCACTGAGTGAAATGAGAAGAAAATGCAAATACAATACATTTTGACTTTATTTTCTTTGTTCCCTGCTCAGCCTTCCATAACACAAGAATAACTGAACAAGCTTTTACAGAAATCACTTTTGGGTAGGAAAACATTACTTCCTGAGGAAAACTGTTACATATCTATGGCTTTAATTATCCTGAGCAGCCCCAAGAGTTCCAAGCACAAGTATTGAATTACAAACAGTTGTATAATAAATTAAACATTGTTTTGTACCCATCCTAAGTATCTTAGGCACTGAGTGCTATTTTGCCTATACATATATAGACAGGCTTATCTAGAGAGAATCAATGCATAATTTATTATATTTTTCTGTAATGTGCTCTGAACTGTTTGAACAATCTCAAACATAAGCACACAAACACAGATGGCTTGGCTGTTCTGTGTTTGTTTGGCGTGATCAAGCTGTCATCAGCTGCTGTCTAGTTCAGCCACACTTAATCATCCCTTGATGGTCCTGGTACACAAGCAAAACCTGAGTTGTGACTATCTGGGTTGGTGAGAACATATGGAATATTTGGCTCTGATGCTGGCTGTTCTCACACTTTGATGAAGGTTCCTGCCCTCCCAAAGAGACAGTGAAATGTCCTGTATGGATTCTTCTCTTTTGCTTCAAAGCAAAGTGAGCCAGGCTTATTTTAAGTCATTGTGAGTTCTGTTCCTGTCATGCCTGCTGATCTTGCACCAAAGGGGAAGAGAAATACATGTTGCTTCTCTTCCTTGGGCTCTGCTATGGGAACAGTAAATCCTAGATGATTGAACTGATTGCTTGGTGGCACTGAGCTCTTAAGCACTCAAGATTGACATTTGATCAAGCATTTATTTCTTCATAATATTCAACAAAAAGTTAATGTTGGATGGAACTTTTCTAAGCCCAGTGAATACTACTCTTCAAATACCCGAAATTAGGAAATCATCAACATGGTTTCAACTTCCAGCTTTTATTCTCCTGTGTAATGTGTGATTGGCTCATTCACAAGACAAAAAATGCAAGGGAATAGGATTAATTTTTAAGCAAATTGTGCCTCTTTAGTTATAAACTGCTACTTACAGAATGAGTTGAGAGGAATGTGTAGTCTGTAGGCTGCTCAAGCCATATGTTGAGGCTAATATGCCTGATGGGATCACGATGGATGCCAGCCTGACACATGTTGATATTCCATCAAATGAAGTGTATGCAGTAGGGGCATTTGGCAGTCCTCCTTTCTTCCTGGAAGCAGCTCTCTATTTTGCTTGTTCTTCGTGCTGGCTGCTACCCTAAGCATCTCCAGACATAAAGAGGAATAGCATAGTGTCAGTTTTTTCTCCATTTTTTGTCCATCTCAATTGGAATACCTTGTTTTTTTGCCTCTCAGGCTTGTTGTGTGTCCTGAACTAGGTGCCAAGTACACAAGCAAAAATATTTACGAAAATAGCCTTACGTAAGGCATAAGAGAGATACCTCAAATATTCTCTCAGCATACCTCAGGCCTCCCCACTCCTTTGTTTGTGAGGATGTAATGCAACATGAGAATGAAAGGGAAAGAAAAAATAAATAGGAAAAAATGTTGGATAAAAATGCTGCATAGCCAAAATAATATTTCAGACATCGTTACCAGTTTTCTCTCTCTGCTGTTTTTTCAGAGACTCTGATAGAATATATAGGCTTAAGAAAAATAATCTTTATGGAATAAGTTGAATCTCTTAAATTGTCTTAATTTCCATTCTGAGGGTTTTTATTGGATGCCTGCAAGTATTTTCCATGAGAGAATTAATCTCTGGAAGTCGTCATAGAATAAAATTCTTCCCAGTGTGTTTGCATTATTACAGTGACCTAACTCTTATCATATTTGAAGATAGGTTCAAGGTGGCTATCCCAAAGATGCTGAAAATGAGGCATTTATGTTACATCATTAGATACATCTGAGCTGCAATGGTAGTAATTGTTTCTCTCAATAGATAAATGTATCTCAACTTGTCTTTGCGGTACAGCCATTGGTGTGTAACATAAGATACATGAGATTTATAGTTTGGAAGGTCTGAAAGCTTTTGAGTCTACATGGAATAGTAAGTAATTTCTGTGATGAAATAGAGCTAAGCCTGTTAGTATGGCTTAGTTAAATCTCAGCCAATTAATTTTTCATGGGCCGTGTAGCAGGGATTGGAGGAACATGCAAGATTTTTTTATTGCTCTTGGGTTTTGGTTTGAGCAGTGGTCAGCATATGCAACATAGAGAAATTTCTGTGCAGTTATTTTTTTCCTCTAGAGGAATAACATGATGTCCAAAATGCTGCATCCTCCTAGTTCCAGCTCCTAACACCTGCCCCTTAAAAATATTTTTAGTGTTTATGAAAAGCATCCTGATTACAAAATACTGAAGGATACAGCAAATTACAAAATTGTTACTTTTGCCCATGCCTGAAGTCTGATGGTTTAAACAATTTTTCATCTCAAAGTAGTTCTGCTTTTGAAATTGTCACTGCTTCCCTTGTTGTGAATGGCTGCCAATTCCCATCTCTCCACACATCCCCCCACCCTCCTGGAGAACAGCCTGAGCATCTTGCTAGGCTAAAGGAGAGGGAGCAGAAGGAAAACCGAAATAATATGAAGGCCAGTCTCTTTCTTTGCTACCCAGAATCTTGGCCACATCACCAAATTGATAATGAGCCATCACCATTTTTTTAGAGATGAACAGGGCTGCAAAGATTACAGTGGAGGAAGGATCTGAGTAGTCCTTTTTCACTCTGAGAAATATGATTAGGATTTGTTCAATTATTTTCCAATACATTTTTTCTTGAGTTCTGCTATTTGGCTTTCTACTTACAGCCCATAATGTGGCTTTTCTGTTTATGGTAGGAATGCCTTTTTCTCAGCAGATATGAAGTGCCATTACAATCAGCTTGTGTTACTCTTATTTTCCTCTTTACCTTCTGGCACATGCCACTTACTCTGTGCATAAGAACTGATACTGTGCAGCCATGTGCTTGCTTCCTGTCAGTGATACAGCCTGCTGTCCCAAAAGCTGTCCCTTGGGACATCAAAACATTACACAAAGGTACTGTTCCTTTTCTTCTCCCAGGATTATTTTTTGCTTGGTTGCTTGCTTGCTTGTTTACTTAATTCAGGGTGGTTTTTGTAATAGAGGAACTTGATGCCAGAAAGGAATTGCCAGCCTGGATCAAAACAGGAGACAATTAAGTCCACTTAAATCCTGCAGTTTGGCTTTGAAGTCACCAATGCCAAAATTTTGGAAGCAGTGAGATAATCACGACCTCTTTCTTTTCATGTATTAGTAGAGTTTAAACTCTGAGGCTTGTTGTTTGAAGGTCTTCCAGAATGATGTTCTGTGTTAAACTGTTCCAACTCTTCAAATTGCTCTTATCTCTAAAGGAATTCCTGTTCTCCGTGAGTTTCCCAGTCATGTGACTACACATGATGTGAAGTGCCCTCTGGTTTTCCACTTTGGGAAATTGTAAACAGATTTTAATAGCTCCTCCTGATGATAACATTGATGGTCAGTTTTATATCCTCCCACTGAGGTTTTCCATTTTGATAAATGCTTGCCTTTCAGGCTCCCTCTGTTTATATATTTTTCTTTTATGTTCATGTTCTCCTGGAAGCATTAAAGTTGTAACTGTACATGGGGGCCAGGCATCTTTTCCCCCACCTTGGTGTCCACAATAGGACATTGACATCAGTTGGATTAGATATATAAGGTCAGCTAGTGCTGCTTTTTTTGAGTTGTTCCACAGACATTCAGGTAGTATGAAGCACAGTCTGCTTGGCTGCCCTGCACTCTTTCATTATATTCACAATTCCCTCCAATTTAAGATATACAGATTCACAATATAAATTATGGGTGACTTAGAGTTGTGGCTTCTTCACAGCAATTTGAATTTTTGTTCAATGCTGACAAAGCTTGCTCTTTTCCTTGATGCATCATTGCTGGCATTGGCTGGAAAGAGAGGAGGAACTTTTGGGGCCAGGGGTGGTATGAGAAACTTCTCTGTATCCTTTTGAGACTTGTCAGCTACTGTCAGCTTTTTTATTAAAAAGGCTTTTGTTTGTTCTCAGTCTTATGCACTTGGAAGATGAAATCCAGCAGCAGTTGGTTGAAAATAATAGTTTAAAAGCAGTAGGGATCTTTGAAATAAAAAAGCTATTTCAACGAGGCACTAGGCAGATGTAAATTGCAGGAGTGGAATCACAGCATGTTTATCATTAGGATATCTTGGATGCTACCTATGCAGCAATATGAGAGTGAAAATTTCACTTGTCTTCATGCCAGGTGTCTACACTGCTTTTTGCAGCTAATTCAGCGGGGGAACTTTCCACAGAGAGGTGTTGCAGCCTGCCTGCCCAGGACCTGTGCTCATAAAAGCAGTAGCTTAGGGCCAGCTGATCTAGCTGAGCTCAGTTCCTTGTGGGGATACCTCAGTTAAGGGAAACCAGTTTTACAGCCAGAAGCAAACTCAGAGTTGGTGTGTCTGCTGCAGCATCTTGGAACATCTTGGGTTGTTCCTTCCTAAACATCCAGACATCTGTTGATCAAGGCAGCTCCTAGAGTGTGTGATTCAACAGCAAGGCTCAGACCTCCAGCATCTGAGATACTGCTGGTATGGAACAACTCTGAATAGTGCTATAAGCTACAAGGACAAAGACCTGTAACTAGCCTAGCATGGATTGGAAAGCAGTGAAGGAAGTAATGCACAGGTCCTAGGAATAGAATGGATTGGAAGAAAAGCAGAGATTTATAAAGTTGAAAGTTTTTAACAGGATTAAAATAACAGGTGAAATCCTGATGCCTCCATGTCAGAGTGAAAATTTTCCATTGCCACTGGTAGGGTGAACATTTTGACAACTGTATTTTGAAAATAAGCCGCTGTTTTTTCTAAGCTTGTCAATCTAAGACTGTGATTTCAGGGTGAAGCAGGAATCTGAATCAATTAAAATGAGAATGTGAAGATAAGTGCATAAAACATTTTCTTCCTCTTCAGAATTAGACATATTTAATTAAATTAAAGAGGATTGCCTTGGGCGGTGGTTAATTTTGTGTGTAGTTTTAATGTGTTCAAAGGGATCCACTTGCAGTGAACATAGAACAAGTCCTGATTGTCACTGTGCACCCAGCCTGCATTCTAAACAGCAGGGTGATATTCTGGCAAACAGTGAACAGAAGAACTTGGTTCTCCAGATATTACCTGTAAATCAATAATAGCCAATAGCACATCTTCATTTACAGTGCATGCTTTAGGTAAGGAGACTATATATGCATTTTTCTGTGAGACAGAATTACTGTGGAGAGAGTACTGGTCATGTGGGGTGTCTCCTTAGTAAAAAAACATTCATTTAAAAAGACCTTAAGAATCAAGTTGTTATGATGAATTTGTGAACCCATACATTGCTAGTGCCTTTGGCAACTGTGCTAGATTAATTTATGAGTGCAGGTGGAATGTTTTCAGACACAAATATGCACTGCAGTGATCACATGCTACCAGGGCAGAGGGAAATAATAATTTTACTTTATGTATTCAAATCATGCCATCTTGTAAAAAGATGATATCTCAAATTTAACAAAAAAGAAACACTGGAAAGTTAGATATTCTGAAGTAGCAACATGGATTTTTCAAAACAACACCTGAGCTGTGGTGACATTTCACCTGTTAACATCCCATTCCTGGAGTGATGCTTGGGGAGACCACGGCAAAGGTACAGCAGAGATGTTAAAGGTGCTGCTGAGGTTTCTTAGTTTCTCACTAGAAGATTCAGCTGTCCTTTCAAATATCTATGCCTAACCTGGGTTCCCAACAAGGTGGCAGCAGCCAAGTGTCACAATTCTCTAGCTGACTATGAAAAAATGTCAGACACCTGATTCTCAAATAAATGGAACAATATTATTACTAAGGGATGGATTTTATATGCTGCTGCTTAAGAATGCTGTCATACTTACAGTATCAGTGACTGGTACCTGACATGCTGGTTTTCATTCCTGTGGATCACATTGGTTATAAAATAGGATTTTTCTGCTAACTAGAAGTGCATCACAGAACTGTTCAAGGGCTGCTCCCCTCGTGACCCCAGAGCATGCCAGTGGGAGGTATTCAGCACAGTGGGTGTTCTCATTACCACTTGACATTTTGCTGTTTGGTTTTCTGCCTGTTGCTATTTAATGATTTCAATTCTTTCTTTGCCGGTCCCAGAAGCCATTTAGCAAGCAATGTACTATTACTGCTACTTAACAATGTCAACACAGTCTCTAGGAAAGGAGTTTCATTTCCAAACAGTGTGCTACAGGGTTACCCCTTGGTCTGCTCCTGTTCTGTCCCTCACTGTCCTGTTTCCCAGTTAACCCTTTGCCCTGGCCTCTTCATCCTGTGCTCCTGGGGAGGGTGGCAGCCTTGCCTGAACTATAGATACCCTCTGGGGCTAAACAGACTGCAGGTCACTGTAATGGCTGTGACATGGGTGAAGGTTCTGGATGATGTAAATTGGCATGTATTTGCTTTGCAGAGGCACAGGCAGAAAAGTAGAGCAGTCACAGAGAGAATTGCAGGTTTCTGTCCTTAGCCTACTGTTAATCACAAGCACTTCACAACTCTCTTTAGGGTCAGGTCTGGAGGTATCAAATAAGTAAAATCTCAAATAAGACTGCAGAGGGAAGATACTGTACCTTATGGGAGAATGAAGACATAAAGACTGAGGATGAGATTCATTTCACTGAATTTAATCTACCAAAAAGATAGATTGCCACTGATACTAATCATCCCTCTCTCCTGTGGAGAGATAGCATATCTCCCAAGGATGATTTACATGACTCTAATCACTGAGCAACCCTGACTGTTAAGTGGCACCAAGAGGCCAGATTGAGAAGGATGCTCAGCTTCAGATGAGATCAGATGTAGTCTGGACAAGTTCATGGTAGCAAAATTCTTTGCAAGTTATTAAGTCCATAGCAATGGTGTCTGGCTTATGACCTTCCTAAGCTGAAAACAGTCAGAGGCTGTGAGTTATGAAGGGGTAGTATCAGACATGTTTCTCCTGTCGTGCTGTTACTCTCCAAGCATCTATTTATGGCCACTGTTGGAGCCACTCCCACCCAAGGGAGATGGACTTTCTCTCGGACACCATATGGCAGTTCCTCCTGCTCTCATGTGAGGCTGCTGGAGCAGTCAGAAGGGGGAATGCACATTTAGCAAGAGATGATTTTTGCAAATGGGAAATTGGCAGGAAGGTTTATTTCCAGATTTGTGGTGAAGTGCTACTGACCTACAAACAGAAAAACTGGAATTCAGTCTTACAGAGAGAGGCTGTGCCAGATGCTGAATGTCAGTCCTTTACACCAGGTCACCTCAAGCCTTTCAGAGATTCAGATGAGCTGTTTCACCATGTGCTCCCCTCAGATGGTGCAGACAGCTTGTTTGAGCCTTAGACAGTACAAGGAGATTCGAATTTGACATAATTTACAGCGTGCTGTGTAGCTGTGCTGCTACATGGATGCTCCCTGCCTTTGTGACAGCAGCAGGGGAACTAACAGGGTGGAAACCTGTCATTTCAAATAACTGCTTGGGAGCACAGAATTTTTGGCCCAAAATCCAGGTATCAATCACCAGAACTGTGTTTATGACCTCCCACCATATTGGACACATACACTTGTGTGTGTGCCCCTATACTTGGGATGATTCAGTTGAAAGATTTTGCAGATTTGACTGTCCTAAATGCTGATAGCCTTAAAGTGGTTTGTTAAGGAGGCAAGCACCTCTGGTTGAGCATTTTACTGCCAGTATGGTAAATGTATTACTGTCATTTGGAGCAGAGATCTTTAATTAGAGTCTCTGTAGCTGTTATATGGCATCACTGTTGCATAAATACACTTCTGTTTGAAGTCAGAGCTGCCTTTTATGGCAATCTCTACATAAAAAGAAATTTTGATAAAACTGAAAAATGCTTTCCTTATCAAATCCCAAGACATAAAAAAAGGCCGGTGGAATTTGAATCAAGAGATCAAGCTGGGATTTTGAAATGGAAGCTTTTGCTCTCTTTTAAATTGCATTGTGTTGAAATGGCCAGCAAAAATCTGTGATGCAGGGAGAACGTATGAGACTTTACTTTTGCAATTTCCTGCTTGGTTTCTTGTAAACTGCTTTTGTCTAATCATATCTGATATCAAAGATAATTTTATTTCATGTGGATAAGGTAGCATGACATATCCACTGTGGTCTTTCATCATTCTCTGTTTAATTTTGAATGTGACATGATATTTTCTAGTACAGATGAAATTTGTTCAGCAGTCAGCTTTGAAAAAGAGCCTGTCTTTTATGTCTCTCTAAAACGTTATGCATGGCAAGCAAAAAAAATGACTTCATTCTCAGACTATCAAAGCCTTAGTGCTGTCTGTAGATTTCAGCCAGTATAGAGAGCAGAGGTGGTTTATCCTCACATGCTGTCCATTTCAGCAGCCTCCATAGCACAGCTGCACACAGCCAGAATGGGTGTAGTTTGGTTACAAAGGGAGAGGTTGCTGAGGGAATCAAAATGTGATGCAGGAGAGGAAGGACACGGTGCTGAAAGAGATGATTTTTCAGCCCAGTGAGTATTGACAGGGAAGTTTAGGGCTGAAGGTGTAGCAGCCTCCTGTGATATGGCTGAGTGAAGGCAAGGCTTGTTCCTCTGTTATTCACAGGCTGTGGTGACTTCAGCAGCAGTAGTGCTGACGTTAGAGTAGAAGAGAGCCCTATTGAGAAAGGTGAAAATTAATACCAAAACCCCAAAGACACTTACTCATAGGGTGTAAAACAGGAGATTGTGTCTAAAGATTGGATGACAGCAGCAGCATGGAAACCACTATGAGGGAGGAAAGGTTGGCTGGTGTTGCAGTGAGGGTGTTCCTAAGGACAATATTCACAGATGTTTTCAGCTTCCCCTGAAGCCCTGGACTCACAGGGAGATGTAGGTAAGATGCACTGATGTCTAGGTTTTACTAATTGCTCAAGATCAAACCAATCATCGATGCCATGATGGAATTTTGGTGGAGAAATTTAGACATATGACTCTGGGGTTTTTTTATCCCATAAATACGTGGTTTTGGTCTACCTGTGTGCTACAGTCCTGACAGAGTTTGGTTAGAGAGTACTGCAGAGACTTGGGCTTTTCCATACCCCCACTGCTCGTGGTTTTTTACAGGGTATTCAGAAACATGTGTCCTGAGCATTTATAGATATGTGAAATAGATGTTCTGCAGCTTTTTCTGAAACATTGTCCTATACTTACATGAGACTTGGAGCCTGCACTCAGTGAGTCAGGGGAGATTCTTACGGTTCTGCATTCCTAAACAAACAAGGGACAAGGATGGAAGCAAAAAGCTTTTGTGTGAACCTTTTTTAGTTGTAAATGGTCTTTGTACTGTAGTAGGTATCCCTCTCTTGCCTGAATGAGGAATCCATTCATTTGCAGAAGGATGTCATTTTATAACATTATATGGAGATAAAATAATTCTTGAACCCTGAATAATATGTATTGTGATCTAGGATGAAGCTGGAAAGACAACTGGAACATGTAAAAGGACATGGTTAAACAGTTTCTTCTTCCTTTATCTTTTGCAAAGTGTATTGAGTAACTGTTATCTTACCCAGAACATTTTCTGGTGTGGAAAAACTTTTAGAAATCTGCCATTTACTGCATTGTGATGGAGCCTTTCAAAATCCATTTTGAAGTTTTCTGTTGTATTGATTTATAAATGCTGGATTGTTGCAGTGCTATGTTTTGCAAGTGAAGTTCTGAGTACACTCCAGCTCTTTTACAGTAAGAACTTTTTACGTGATCTCTACATAAACCAAGAGTTTGCTTCTGAGTGATGCATAAGAGGAGCACAAATTCTCTGCATCAGATCCTCTCTGTGCTAGTGCAATGTCTTGCAGTGACATGATACCTTTGCTGGTAGTCACAAAACAATCCTGTTGATACCAACTCAAATTCTGGTATGTGAGTGTTTTGTGTATATGGGTATCTCTTCTAAATACATATGATTACTTAGGCTGACTTGGAGCCTGCATGCGAGCTCTTCTGTATATTGCATGTATTATATGTAGGTTTTCTTCAATAATATTGATTCCAACAGAAATGGCAGAAATATTATAATCTGTGACATTCCTGACAGGTTAGCACCATGTACACAAAATCTCAGTAATTTTGCAAGTTAGCTAATGGTTAGTCTTTGATAATGACTTTGAGACAATGCAAAAGCAGATATTAGCATTCAGTCTGATTCTGCCATGTTTTTCTTCACAGCTTCCTGTTATGGGAGGAGCCTTTATGGACTCACCCAACGAGGACTTTAGTACAGAGTACTCCCTGTTCAACTCATCAGCCAACGTCCATGCAGCTTCTTCCATGCAGAATCCACCAGAAGAGACATCCCGTTCTTCAAATGATGCCATATTGTTATGGATTGCAATAATAGCAACAATTGGAAATATTGTGGTTGTGGGAGTTGTGTATGCCTTCACCTTCTAGGATGACTGTCAATACAAACACTGGAAGAAAGGAAATCTTCAACAGTATTTGTCATGTGTATGTATGTATGTATGTGTGTATATATACATGTATATCTATATAAATACATATAACTAGAGACTTTGTTGATTAAGTGCTGCCACAGTCATGGAAATGAAATGCAAGTTAATCATCTTAAGTCTTGAGGCCAGAAAGTTTGGATGCAAATTGTGTGGAGGTGAGAGCTTTATTTGAGAACAGAGCCGATAGCAGTTTTGTATAGAAATGTAATAAAAGAGAGATCAACTTGGGTATAGTAAATACAGAGAGATATTTATATAGAAAGTGCTTATTTTTTACTGTAGATTTTTCTAGCAGCCCTTCTGCAATTTGTCAGCTTTTTTTTTCTTTTTGTGTGTGCATTTTTTACTGTGGTATAACATTATATGAAATTGTTCCAGGTTGTGTTTTCTGGACATCTTAATTTCCTTGACGGACCCTGGTTGGCATTGGCTCAGTTCTGATGAAGACCAAGTTCATCATGTGTGTGTCTTCAGCATGGCTGCAGACTCCTGGGCTGTATTCAAAATCATCAGTCTCACAGCCATGACAGGCAGATGCAGGCTGTCTGTTACCTGCCTTCCAGTTTCAGTAACTGGAGCTGGTAATCAATACATTTATGCTGAACCTGCCTGCTGTTCAGGAGGAGGCACAGCTACTCCTGCTCTGCTCTGAATTTCAGAGGAGAAAATGCTAAACAGAGTAGCAGCACAAGTTCCCATTTCTGTCTAGACGTACTGGTTTGCAGCGGTTTGTATATGCATTCCTTCCAGGAAACAAAAGCCTAATACCACACTTCTCATCTCACTAGACTGCAATCCAGATTTCTTACAGCAGCTGTGTGCTTTCATAAGGTTATTGATGTACTGAAAGAATGATGGAAAAATTGTAAAGCCTAATTAATAGTGAATATGTCTATGAGAAAGATAGAATTGAAAGAAAGGTTGCTCACTTCTGTGCTTATGCAGGGGTGAATTCAAGAGTCACATATGTCCTGGGGTAGAAACAACACAAGAAAAGTAATAAGTGTCAGATGTGCAAGTGCTTGTATCTCAGTATATTAATATATCTCTGGGTTCTTGTGAGGGTCTTGGATGAGATTTTTTTTAGAACTGGCTTTAGGTAATGACTGATTATCCTTTGGATTTGTTCCTCTGAGAGGCAACATTTTTACTGCATTTTTTCCACGGGCATTTCATTTTCAAGAGTGTATCTTTTTGAGACGAGCTGTAGCTTTCTGTGCTTGAGAAATTGTAAAATCTTGAGAGAAAAAAAAAAATTACCACTGTTGGAAATCTTCCTTCACCCCCATAAAAATTAAGCAACAATACACAAAATGTATGCACTTTGAGAGCAGCAGACAAATTCTTCTTCTGTGTCTGCATGTACTGTCTAGGCTTTCTGTCTCACACAGCTAATACCCTAATTCCAGAAAGCCTTGTCTGCAGGAACAGAGACTATTTTTGACACTTGCCTGCTACTGAGCTTGAGGCTGGGCTATGAGCTGTTGAATGTATAGAGAGCTTTGGATTTCCCACTTTTCTCTTTAAACCCATTTTCCTGCAGGGCTGGTGGACAGTTACTTGAATCAAAGCAGCATGCCCCAAATCAGTCTTTATAACCACTCAGCAGTCACTGTGTATATTTTTTCCCTCTCTATGAACTGTCCTTTAAAGCTAAGAAAGAGGCAAACAGAGCTAGCAGTGGGAAGAAAATAAATTAGGTTATTTTGAAGCTGAGAAAAACAATTATGAGCTTCTGTGTGTGTTGTTATTTCCCTTTTTGGAGGCAGGATTTTGTGAAGATGGTTGAGGACAGACAAGACCTATACTGGGAAAAATTTTGAGAAGTCCAGTTCTGGAATATCAGAGGGAAAGAAGGCAAATTCTGTCCAATAAAATAACTGTAGTCTTAAGGATGATAGAAAAATTATGATTTTCATTTCTTAAAATAGCTATTAATTCCTTCATAGCCACAGGACAACAAAAAGCAGAGGAGCGGCATAAATTATCTACCTTGTTTGTTTTTGCATCCCTCCTTATTCTTGCTGAGCAGAAAGGAAAATGTTGGAAAGCTGCAGAGAAGTTTCCAATGAAGAATTCAGCAGGACAAGGTCGGGTGTGTAAACATGTAGGATCTGTGAAAATGTTGCTTAGTGTAAGGTACTGTCCCCAACCATTTTCTGATACTCTGTTGCCTTTGTAATTGTATCAGTTACTCATGGACTTGTCTTCATTGTTACTGCAGGCTGTCTTGTTAGGCCAGATCCTGCAAGCATTTTGGCATAAAGAGCAAAACATTTCCACCATGACTAAAACCAGTTTGACACAATGGTACTTGCCCAGTGGGATTATTCTGCTGCCTAATGAATTTGCCAGTGCAGTGCTTTGCTTAAATTTCTTAGAATATTAATCTTAGTGCAATTAGCAATGTTTGCATCTCTCTCCCAGAGCACTGGACTGAACTCTTCAGCCATGAAGAAAAGCATTAGAGAGGGAACAGCAAAAAAACCCACTATTATGCTAGTGAAACCAAGTGACACTTTTTTGTTGCTTTTCCCAAAGAAAATGCCCTACTTTCATGTGAAACTGATAGTAATAGCAGGAGCCTTGGAAAACGAGTTCCACCTCCTGCATCCAGATCATCATCATACATATTTTCATTGTTAGAGGCTGTGTTGTCAAGAAGGGCCAGACAAAACTTTAATTTAAGTAATTGGCTTGACAGGGTGACATGGCAAGCTGGGTGCAAGCAGCAAGTGCAGGCAATTCCTGCCTCATAGTTAAGCTGCACACTAACTGTATGACTTCTCTGTTGGGAGAAAAAATTACTTCTAGGATGCAGGTACAAGGATACTGCATGTGAGTGTGGAATATTGTCAGGTGTATTGAAGATCCCCAAATTGCAGAGCTGGTTCCAGCTCTGCTCTGCTTTGATAGTGACAATATGCACACTGTATTTCTGGATGTTGTGTTCTGGCTTTGTGCACTACAACCACTTCTCTCTTCTGGGAGGTTAGCGAAGGTTTAAATTAGACCATTGAAATAATTGAAATTCATCAATAAGTTCAGAGAAGCTGCAGAAGGGAATGGAGCAGTGGCTGAGTGGAGGATGTTTCACAGTTATGGTCCTGTGAAATATGTTGCCTCTTGAGCTCTCAACACAGCTTGACTTGGAGCACTGTAGTTTCTCTGTTCCTTGGAGCCAGGAGCTGGATAATTGATGTCACTCACTGAGGAGTGATGAAGAAGCCAAGCCCAGACACATTCCCCAGAGCTGTTTTCTGAAGCCTTTCTTTAAAAGAACAGGGTTCTGTGCTTTGCTGAGCACTTTGTGTATGAGCCTGAGAAAAGGTTCCACTTGAACAGTGCTTCAGTTAAAAATGTGTAGCACAGATAGCAGTTAGGAAATCCCGACTGCAGTTCATTCTGTGAGAGGTGAAGCAAACCACTTTCTATATGCTCTACCTCTAGGTGTGTTTTACCTTCAGCTCTCTTGTGCAACCTCATCATCCAAACACAAGAAGCAACTTTGCCCTGCAAAGTTATCAATGAGCCAAGGAAGACAAACTGGGGTGCCCTAATAATTCCCTTTTAGCCATGGATCTAGGGATCTATGGCAACATACCAAATAATCAAACTCCCTCTAAAGGATTTTTTTTCTGCCACCTGCTCGACACAGCAGCTGTGCAGCCACCACAGCAAAGAGACTAAAGGCTGAACAATTATTCAGGTGGGTGCAATGGCACATTAGAAAGGAGAACTGAGTGAGCAAACCCACTAGAGCTATTCCTATCATATTTTTATCTGCAAGTAGGAGTCTGTGTTTGCTCACAGCATTAACAACCTGTATTTCTGTGTCAGCACACTTGCAAAGCTGAAAAACCAATTTCGAAATGGATGCAACAGTAGTAGCAGGAAGACTCATCTGCTACAAATAAGGCATTTAGCCTTTTCCGTGGGCAGATGAGGTCATAAATATCTCAGAAGTAATGAGATCCCTGCTCCAAAATCCTCACTTGCAATAGGACTTGAGGGCAGTCAGCATCCCACCCAGCTGCTAAGCAGACTGTAACAATCAGCCCCAAATCAAGAGTGAAGAGAAGCATCCAGCCATTATTATCTTGCCCTGTACACCCTTTGAACATAAAAAAAAATACACCTTTGTTTCTGGGACCAAGTGAAAACAGGAGCCTCCAGTCTCTGGGTTGTTCTGTATTTTGGCTATTATTAAAAGCTTTCATTTTGCTATACTCAGGCAATTCCAGTTGGTAATATCCTTTTCACATTTCTCTGTAGGCTGCTGAGAGTTATTAATTTCATGTGGCACTGTCCATTTATCCAAGGTAATTTGACTGAGTTTCATGTGGCTAATCACAGAGTAGAATCTGGAAATTTGCTCTTTTTAGGCGTGATTTCCATTTGAGGTAAATGGACTAAAGATCAGAATCCCAGATCAAAATGTATCTGTGCCTTTGGAACATTCAGAGCTCTGGAGAATTGGATTTCATGTGATTAATGTGCAGGAAGGAAAGGGCAGTGAGGTCCCTGGTGATAATGTCAGCCACGAGGGTTCTGACAGGCAGGGCTGAGTGCTTCATTAGCTGCTGCTGCGTCCCTCTGAGCCCTGCTGGCTCCCTGGACACACAGCCAGGGCTGAGAGGGAGCTGAACCTCCAGGTACAGCCTGTCCCTCCTCCCCTCGCAGCCTGCTGGTCCTCAGGGAAACAAGCATTTGTTCTAATCACAGAAGAGCCAGAGATCAATATTCTGTTAGCTGCATTGTTCCTGGTACGTTGTTCAGTAACCATAAGGTCAAAAGAGGGGTGATTTAACATGCCTTTAGCCCTTTACCCCTTGTCTGAGAACATCCTAAAGCAGTCAAGGCATCCTGAACCTTAAAGTCTCTACTGCCCTTAATCTGACACTTTTTGTGTTTCCTCTTACAACCCATCTTTGCTTTTTACCTCATTTTTCCAGCACAAAAACAGGGAAAATGAAGTCACCACTCTGCTCTTCTCTGGACATGTAGGGAACTCCTAACAGCTATGGACCAGCCATGTCCCATTTTAGTTTGTGGTTCTTCAGGCACAAAGAAAGAAGAAAGTGTCCAATTACCTACATAAGCAGTTCCAGGGAAATATATGCCTTTGCAGAACAAAATGTATGACAATTTTATCTCATTCTGGCCTGTCCCAGAGCATTTACACTGAAACAACATGGGCAGAACTACTTTTGCTTGTTTGGAAATTACACCAACACAGCCATGAACTGGAAAAGAAAACCCTGATAAGACAAACGTCACAATCATCTCAAGGACATGTCTCTAAGGCAGTTTTTCCTGAGTAACACAGGCAGACTTGAGCTGTTGGTAGCAAAGCCCTTTTGTGTGAGCACAGTCTCCCCCTCTTCTGGAATTCATTGTGCCACCCATTCTATCCTTCCCGGGCTGCTATTTTCTGTTGTAGAAAATACTCTAAAACATTCCTGTGTTAGTAGGATACATGTAGGATTTACCTCCCAAAGCTCTGCTTAGTCCTGCAAAAGCAAAACCAACCCTATTTTCTTAAGCATGGAATGTTAAGGAGTCAAGTATCATCTGTACAGTAGCATTGTCTCATTTTAATCTTCAGTTTTCCTATTATCCAGACTTTAAAGATGCTGAGAAAAGAAACAAGCAAGAGAATCACAGAATGTCTCCAAAGTCACTGCCCAATCCTTTAATCTCTATCATTCCTCATTCCTCCCCATATTACCCTTGAACTCACATCCATCTCTTTGAACACATTGCCACCATCCCATAGTCTCTATGCCTTCATTTTATTTCTCCCCTTGTCTTTGCTGTATTCTTTTCATTCCTTGGTGTCAGAGCATGTGAGCATTTGGAAGCCAGCAGTGTTCTTCAGCCCTTTGTAGCCAGCTCCTTGGCTGACCTCTGAGAGTAAGGTTAGTGATGAGAAAGAAAAGACCTTCCACAGTGAGGGCAAGGAGCAGTGACACAAGGCCTCTTCTGGGAGAAAATCTTAATCATTATCTGCCTTAGCAAACCACATTGTTTGCCCTAAGCAGAAGGGCAAGATGTGGCTGTGAAGCTTGGTAACTGTGTTGTCAGTATCCATACAATGCGAAGTTACCTTTCAAAAATTCAGACTGTAGGGATACACTGCACAGTTTTGCAGCCAGTACTTAACTGAGCTTTTCCCAACCCAAAGTCCTTTGTTTTGTTAGCAGATCAGAATCAGTGGAAATGCTCCTGGGGTCAGGTGAGGGCAGTGGGAGTGGGCCCTGAGGAGAACAGAAAAGCTCCATGAGATTTACTGTGGGGTCAGGGCCATTAAAGAGCAGCCTATTCAGTAAAGAAAAACAGGCACAATGTACTAAGCTATTTCAAATCTAATCACACCTGCAGTTCTCAGACACACAGCCAAGCTGCTACAGCCAGATTGAGCATTTAGAAATGCCATTGTACCCAAAGGAAAGCACATTCTTCTGCCAGAACTGAGGGAGCTCTGCAGCCTGGTGTTCTGGGAGCTTCCTGAGCTGCAGCCATTACCGATATCGCATTTCCTGAGGAGTTCACTCCCACCAATGAACAAATAACATTGAACTCTTTCAAGTCTAGGCCCAAAACCCATCTCAGCTGCTGCCTTCATAAGGATGATTGAAGTTCCTGAGCCTGCATGCTGCTCCATCCAGAGGGACCTTTGCCTCCACCTGGAGTTAACTGCATTAATAACACTTCTGCTGTACTTCTGACATCTGCTTCACTGGATCAGTTTGCAGGACTCGCTGTGGATTGCTGGGGTTTTTATTTTAAATGTAAAAATGTCTGTAATTTCCTAATCAAAAGCAAGAAAGAAAGCAGAATGCTGTATTTTTTTAAATGAGAAGGTAATAAAACCAAGTCTGAATATTTTGATAGGTATGCTGGAAGGGTATATAATGTAGCAAACAGTTGCACTATTTTTTCCTAGTATGAGTACCCAACCTGAGAAATATTTGTTCTTTCTCTAAGTAAGTCCTCTTCCAGTTCTGAAGTTTGGAAGTTCAGAAGGAGTGGAGTACAAAGTCTCAGTGAAGTGTGAAGCTTATGTAAATAAATCTGGTTGTTAGCTTTGTGAGATAGCCTATTACGTTTGTTTTTCAGTTATCTCAAATGCTGTCTAATTATTTGGGGCTTTTTCTCCCAAAAAAAGCTAAATAGTGACACTTCTGAAAGCATCTGTGCTTCACACAAAATCACAGTCATATGAAAATTATATTCTTCAGTTCATGTAAAGCAGCTTTACAGGAGCCCTTTAGTATGCACTGTTACTTTTTCTTAATAATCCTGAACGATTTAATTCTCTCGTGCTTTCTCTCTGCTATCTATCCTGTTTTGTACACTATCAGGTTTGCGGAGATTCTCTGTATTGTTTTTGTAATACATGGGTTGGTTTCTAGAAAAACCTTTACTGTTGTAATCATTGTTCTTGGATCGTGGAGCTCTATCTGAAAAGACAAAAACAACTTTAAAAATGCCCTCTGCTTTCTCCAAGTTTACTGTAATTAGCAAGTTTAGTTAAGAGAAATGTATTCTTTTAAGCTCCTGATATGTTCTTTTCCAGTTATTGTCTGCTTTCACTATATGTGTACTTAGTACTGGTTCATTCCTTTACTATGGTGAAAATGACAAGTTTTGTTAATATCAGATGGAAATTGTGGTTTTGGATAAAGTTCTTCAAATTGATAATGGTGTGTGATTTTTCAATTTTTTCTCAGTTCACTTGAGAGTATTTAGAAGTCTGGAATTGCATTATTTGATTATTACCTCCAGTGGTACTCTGACACTAGTTACTTCATGCAGTTTACAAATCTGCATGATTTGGTACCCTTGGGAAATTATCTCTATTGAATGGCATGGAATAGCACTGTGGCTATTTATATAGAAATGTATTTACCAGCTCTCAAAGTCCAAGTGCTTCAACACATCTGGGAGCCAAAAAAAATCTTGTTTTCTTCAAACTTTAGCTCATCAGCCCTTACCCCAGAGCCCTTGTGTCACTGCTCTCTGCCGGTTCTCTCCCCAGCTGAGCTTGGCCATCCTGACCCCCAGAGCTGTGCAGGGGCCTGGTGGCTCCAAAATCCTGACCAAAGGCTTCTGGGGAATTAAGGGGGCACCAGACCTTGCTGCAGGATGTCCAGCAAGCCTCACCAAGGCAGATAGTGGCAATAAGAAGAACGGAAAACATTTCACTTTGCTAATGCATTGCAGCATACAGATTATTATGGGCCTTTCGTTATGATTCTCCTAAAGGGATTCAATGAGGCAAGTTGAGTTTAGATCTGCTGAAAGCATGGCAAAAGGACATGCTAAGGACCTCTTAAGCACAATTTAAAATAAAGAAACTTATTTACCTTTGAATGTAGCAAACCTGGTTCGTGAAGATACGTGAACTAATCCTGATAGCAAGTCTGAAAAAAAATTAATTAAAAAATACAAAAATAAATTTTAAAAAAAGGGATGTTTTATCTAGTCCCAGTCTTTATCAATCTAGCAACATTACATATTCCAGAATTTACCCATCAGAATGCAGGGCAGTGTAATTGCTACACTACAGCAATATCTAATTATAATTCATTTTTCCATCACAACTATGGAATCATGCAGATCACATTTCTGTTCATTTCTGCATTCTGCAAAATATTAAGAAATGAGTATAATCTAGGAATGGAAGAGAATGTTCTGTTCAACAGTCATTTAAAAATCCAGCTATGTGTGTTCAGACTGATAAAACCAATTGAAATTGCCAGCACTGTTTTTTGCACAGCATTATCAATATAAACAAGCTGCCTGCTAATGCAAATTGCTCTGTAGTGACACTAACACAGCACATCATTCTTTTAGCCCAAGAGAGCCTGTCCACTGTGGCATTTCAACTGACATATTTTGCTGTGTCTAATGCTACATTACAGGTTTCTTTAGGATAAAAATAATTAATTGAAATCAGACCAGATGGCTTTAACTGCAGCAGGCACATATCTTACCTGGGTATAGGTGAAGCTCTTCTATAAACAACCTGCTATCTGTTCCCCTGCCTCCTCTCTTAACAGAAACATTGGATTCAAACAGGAGCTTGCCTTTTGCTATTGCTTGCAAAGGCATTGTTCTCACCTGAGCAAATCACCCACAAAATTTGTAGTACATTTTGTAAAGACAGACCTTGTGATTCTGAATCCATGAGATCAAATAATTCCTGTATTCCCCTTGTATATTCAGACAATCCTTGCTCATTAGAGGCAAGAAAGACACTCCTTTTATGAAGATATTTTTGTGATTTCTGTTGGGAATTACAAAGTTTTGATGCCTACAGATGTTAGTTGGGTATAGAAAAAAAGGCTTACTGCTCTCTGAATTTCCCTGGTGACTCCTTAAAGGATAGGTAAAGTGATTTATGATTCCCAGGGCCTTCAGTGTAGCAAACAATTTTAAACAGAGTTCTATTTTCTTAGCAGCTCAGCTCTTCTTCCAAGCACCTGGTGCTTTTAATTTATTTTTTTTAATCTCTCTACTCTTTCATTTCTTACCTAGTGTGAATACCCAATCTCTTTTGATCCTTATCAATATTTATTACTTGAAAAGACTGAGTAAATATACCTCAAAGTCCTCTACAATAACAGCTGATGGAAACAAAATACTTACAAAGTACTTATTTCTTTCACCTTTGGGTAAATCTAAGCACCCACTCATTCCTTTGAAAGTCTCATGCTTCTGTGTTTTTAAAATAATTTTTGTGACCACTACCAGCTGCTCGTAGCAAACGCATTTCTATCCTCTGTGCAACTTTCCCTAATAATTTCTGCTTACTATTTACTTGATTTTGTCTCAGGCAAGTCTTATCTTTTGAAGTACATCTTAACTGGACTTTCCTAAAATCAAACTCAAACTTTGACCTTGTAAGAATTTTCCTTACCTTCCTATTTCTTTAAAGTTCAAGGATATGTAAGACTGAATTCTTAAAGTTGTTGTCCCCCTTGCCTCGCTTCTGAGGATATTCTAGATGAATCCTTAATTTTTTCATCTTCCAATCACAATCAAGAATTTCTGTTCTTCACGCAATTTTGGGAAAATTGTATTCTAAATGTGAAAAAACAAAATAAAGAAACATAAAACTTAACAACATTTTGTCCTATTTCAGAATAGTTTTGTTGAGCTTTGATTTTATCCATAAGATTTGAGACCTCTGATATGACAAGAATCAGAGTATTTTTAGTGGAGTACAATGGGACATCATAACTGCAAACAGCTTTGGATGTTCACATGCTAAAATTTTCAATATAATCTTGCCACTGAAGCAATTTTTATATATATCAGTAAGTGAACAGCACACTGTGACAAATTATGCTGTATTTTTTATAATCCATTATCTGTTCTGTGATAAAAACAGCTCATGGGATGTGTTTTAATGTGTGTTCAAGTGCCCAGTTAAGAATGCTTTCTGCAGTGAGGCTGATTTAAGTTAGATGAGAACCATCCATACTTTATAGCTTGACAGCAATCCTCAGTGCTTCTGTACTTCCTCTGCTTTAATTCTTGCTAAGAAGGGAAGAGCTGTCTCAGAAACCTGATGCACCATGAAAAAATTAATTAGGGATCCACAAAGTTCTGCTTCTGAACTGACTGACTATCTGATGAGCACAGGAAATTGTCACAAGTGCTCACAAAAGCCCAGCAGGGCTGCTCTGCTGAGGAGCTGCTGCGGGTTTGTGCTCAGCCTGGGGCTGGCAGTGAGGGCTCAGTGCTGGCTCCTGGCTGGGGCTGGGCAAGGGCAGGCTCTGGGCAGCCTCCCACACCTGGCCTGGGGCTTGCCTGGAAGTCACCCCATCTTCCCTGCCCTCATAAACCCCATGACTCACTCCAGGGAAATAGGAAGTGCCTCCTTTAAACCAGCCTGGTAAGAGACTTCCACTGCAGCACATCCATTATAACAGGAAAGGACTGCGGGAAAAGAATATCTGTTAAATCAAGTGGTGGAACAATATTTTATATTAAAATAAAGCTGCACCAAAAATCCCCATCAAAAAAAAACAACAAAGCAAATTTGGCATAGAAATGAGGATAATGTCTCTCAAGCCACTTGACTATTTCCTCCATGCTATAATACAAGCCATGGAAAATGCTATCACATCAGATAATCAGAACTAGAATGCAGGGCCATTCCACAACTGGAAATTAAAAATCCAAATATCAGGAGTCTTTTTCCTGTACTGCAGCTATCAAATGCCTATTCCATGCACATCCCAGTTACAAAATAATAGCACAATAACAAGATTTAATACGGAAAAAACAAACAAACAAGCAAGCCAGCTCAAAACACAAAAGAAAACAAAAGAAATACAAACAGGGGAAAAAAACCACTAAAAAACCCTAGACAGTTTCTGAGCACAGAAAGGCAGATTTTGCCTGGAGGCTTTATTCTGACTGTCCCCTTGAAGGATAGTCTGTACTTTTTGTAGGCTGCTGGAAGGGCAACTCTGACAAGTCCAGGAGCAATCCTGTGACTGATGCTTCAATGGCAAGAGCGACTTGGCCATGACTTTGACTTACCCTCTGGACACCCTTGATGGACTGCCCCTTCCAAGGGACATCACTTCCCATTCCTCTTGCATCTCCCACTTCATGTTACAAGTTTTTCATAACAAAGATTGTAAAATAAGATTGTATTTTCATAACCAGTTAATGATCATGTCATTGCACACATTTCTCCCACTTTATTTAGCATGCCTACAACCATGATAGTTTATCCTGATGTGTTTGCCTCACATCAGTGTTAGGATTTCACTGAAAAACTGCCAAAAATATCTCAAGTCTCCACTGTGAAATCTAATGCAACCTAAAGACTGATTATTACTTGTTCACCTTGAAGTTTTTGCAGCTGAAATTTTTGGTAGCATAGGTTCAGCTAATGATAGGATGCATGTGGTTAACAGCTCAGGTTAAATTAAAAATGTAATAATTTCTGAAGCATTTCTTGAAACTTGAGGCCAAGTCAGCTGGAAAATTCTTAGCTGGTCTTACTGGTTACCACAGTGTCATTTTGAGATTTCTCTCTCCTGACCAACTTGAAGAGTGTAATCACTTGGCTGGGGATATTTGAAGGCAATAAGATTTTTCATGCAAAATAGCTCTCACCTTCTCTGCCTCCTTCTGATTTCGATCCTCACTTCATCTCAGGGGAGGTATTGAAGAGTTAGCATCCATCCCACTTACCATTATAGAAAAAAACTGGCTAGGAGAAGACATGAAAACCTTTAAATAACTTCAGTTGTCTATTCATCAGCTGGAAATCTGCACAGCATTTTCTAGGAAATTTGAAATGATCACAGCTGGTGCATTAATAAACTCTGTCTGCAAAACTGCATATTAGTGCTTTTTGTCTAATCCCTCTTAAAATATGCAATTGGAGAAATAGTTTGACTTGTCTACTCCCAGCTGAGTTTCCTAACCACTAAAACACTTGCATTTGCTCTCTTGTCCAATTAATCTCTCTTTAGGGCCTAAAAGCACTAAGATGGGAGTATAGCAAACAGTATTCTACAGCTCAGTGAGTGCAGCCTTGGCCTCAGAACCATCAGTGTTTGCCTCCCCATGTGCAGAAGGGGAATCTGAACTTTCTCCTCCACAGTCAGGTAAGTGCTGACTCTGACAATGACTGCTGGACATTGCTGGGGGAGGAGAAGGAAGGAGAAAGAATATAATAAATTAGTTTTTCATGGTTGATTAGTTCTATGGTGCACTGAATCTCACAGATTAAATCTGTCCTTCGTGGAACACAAGCTGCGCACTTGGGATCATCAGAAGAGCTTTCCCTTGCGTGGTATCCCAAAGCAGGCTTTAAGAACCCACAAATATTTGGAGAGTTCCCAGGTTCCAGGAGAGATTTAAAGGTTTTACATTTTGAAGTTTTGGGGAATTTGGAGCTTTGGTGTTCTTTTTGGTTGGTCGATTTTGATTTTTTAAGATGGAAACTCTGATGACAGAATTCAGAAATTTAGCTTTACTATGGAACTCTTTTTAAGCCACTTGGATGCCTAAGTCTTATCTATTGATAGATTTATACTTAAAATTCATTAAAAATCAGTACAACTTCACAACTGGTTTGATTTCTATCCCAGTTAGGATATTCAGCTGTATGTTTTTTTTCCAGTAAACTGTATTACTTATAACAATGTTGTCTGTTCAAGATGGAAATCTTTCTAATAATAAGATTCAAGACAATATGGTTTTGGAGTAACAGATTTCAGTGTCTGTGCAAAGGTTTTGTTTAATTTAATTGGCTTAGTGCAATCTGTCAGGCTGTCAGAGGATGGCATCATTGTTTCTGTAAGATGAATTTAAAGAAACTAAGGGAGATTTCTGAAAGGAAACTGTAAAAAATGTCTTGTTCTAATGAGGACTGAAGTAATTCTTCTGATTGTTGGATTTTCATTTGCAAAATTCCATTCCATGTAAACGTTGCAGTGTCTGTATCTCCAGTTCCTTAGTCTGAGAAACAAGTTAACTTGGTTATGAGGTACTGATAGAAGTTAGAAATGGTATTTCTTCTTTGCTATGAAATCAGAGGCAAATCCTTAACTGCTTCCAAGAAAGAGCAGCTTCTAAGCCTCTATTTCTTAATTTTCCAGATGCAAGGCTATCCATGTTCCTTTTTTCCCTTGACCTACAATATTTCCTCAACACATTACAATTTATAAAAATTATTTTCATTCTATAATGATATTTACTTACCTTCTTTTTTCTCTCCTGTCTTTAAGTTATGTTACTGCACACACCACAAATGCCTTCCATTCTTCAAAGATAATTTGACCCTGGAAAAGTACATGGGTCATTCCTAATGAAAACCATCTAGACTGCACAATCTAAATCTAAAGTGATATTTTTCCTATCTTGTTTGAGAGACCAGTAGCTTTGAGATAATCATAACCAAAGTATTTCCCTTCTGTCACATCTGTAACAAACAGTGTGAAATGTAATATTTTAGCCTTGAGACAGCATTAGAACACTCTGCTGGAATGCTGCATTATCTACCATGAACTAATCCTTATATCACATCACACTTGCAGTGACTGATGAGTCTTTTTCTTTATAGGCTATGAAAACATGATTTATATCCCATCTGTTCACCACTACATGAGGAATTCACAGAAGGCACTTGCCACCCCCCTCACTGCTTGCTTTATCCTGTCACCTAGGATACAGTCATGTTAGTTATGTAGAGATGAATCACAGACTTGAAATAGATATTGAAACAAAAATATACTGCTTTTCTTCTCCTAGATTCATTTTTCAACTCAGTGTTGCTTTGAAAAGCTATTCCTGCTCAACAAATGTCACTCACTTACGGAAAAGATTCGGCACTGTTTGGAAATTTGTGCTCTATTTATATACAAGATCCAGTAAAATAATCACAGTGTCCTCTAGCTTTGGGATCCTTTTAAGGATTCCTTTGAAATATTGTTGAATGTCTATAATACAGCCTTGAAGCTTTCCTCTCTTGTGCAGTTTAGAAACCCAGAAAAGTTCTTTTCAGTGGCTTCCTTTGTAGTTTGCTGAGAATCATTGAAAGCAAGGACATGAGCATTTGGTTTCTATTATTCAAAACAGCATCATAATCTACTGATTGGAGCAAATTGAGCAATATTTTCTGCAGATAATATCTGAAAAAGATGATCTTATTCATTTTCTCCACACACATTTCAAATTATAGTACCCAGTGCAATGCTGGCTTCAGCAGGGTCCTTCTTGATTAGGGCTACTAATAGGAAACTCAAAGTCAGACCCTTTATTTGACATACCACCCAGAAAATTTCTAAGTGCATGACTGAGAGGAAAAGGATTCTCCCAAGTTATTCTTTAGCAAGCTCAAAACCCAGGGAAATTAGGAAATCTTCCCTTTTTGCATTGCCACGATACCTGTAAATGTTTCTATTTGCAGAATAGTGACTCAGCTTTCCCCTTTTGAATCAACATATTAAAAGAGTGAATCTGTTTCTCACATCCTGCTAGTACTTTTCCTCCTTTGGTATGGAAACCTACATCCCTGAAGGTAATGGGAGGAAAATTGTCTGCATAAGGATATGAGAAGTGCTGCTTGGCTCACAAATAGATGCCTATTGTCCTTCAGTCACTTCAGATTTTTGAAACAACCCACCCCAAGATCAGTGGCCCTTGAAAGAAATTTGCTGCTATTATGTTTCCTGTCGCCACTATTTGACACTGCTTTCCCACTTTTCCATGAGTGATATCCTGACTCACTAGGGCAAGAAATAAAAATAAAAGGTTTCCTCTTTCTGGTGTTTCCCATCAAAAGAAATACCACCTTAGTGGACATTGTATTTCTGATCAAACTTTCTCCTTGCTTTTAAAATTTTCTTTTAAAAATATACTCAGTGCATCTTCTGTTTTTTGTTTGTTAACAAATCTTACATTTGTTTTCAGTTTCTTTGTTTTGGGGTTTTTTTTAGGGGGTGGGGAGTTGCTGTTTGCAAGGGAGTTTTTGTCACCTTCTTACACGATGTTTACTTTTAATTTTGGTCCCTTTCTATGTGTGAGGTTTCATTCTGCAGTTTGGGAGTCACCATTCAGGAAGCATCAGAATCTTAAATCTATAGTGATCATTGTAGATGTTGAGAGCCACTGTGAGGCATCTGGGGTTTTTTTGTTTATTTGCTTTTCCTTAAATCTACAGCATCCACAACAAACCTTCAATTTTAGGTCCCTTCCAAATGAAATAATATATTCTAAAATCTCGAAAAGAGTAAGAAGACTCTATGCTTTGGGATCTCTTGTTTATTGGTTCAGGGTTGGCTTTTGTTTTCATCTTCATTCTTTTCATTTCCATCACCTCTCCTATGAAAACAGATTGAGAGAGTTGGAGTTGTTACGCCTGGAGAAGGCTCCAGAGAGACCTTATAGCACTTTCCACTCCCTAAAGAGGGACGTACAAGAAAGCAGGAAAGGGAATTTTTACAAGGGCAGATAGGGGATGAGAGGTAATGGCTCTAAACTGAAAGAGTGTAGGTTTAGATCAGATAGATACTAGGAAAAAAATCTTCCCTGTGAGGATGGTGAGGCACTGGCAGAGGTTGCTCAGAATTTTGGATGCCAAGTCTCTGGAAGTTCAGGGCCAGCCTGAATGGAGCTTTGAGCAGCCTGATCTAGTGGAAGATGCCCCTGCTTATGGGAGGAAGGTTGGAAATAAATATTCTATAATGTCCCTTTAAAATCCAAACAATTCTATGAGTCTGTGATAAAATATGTTGGGCATAAAAAATGAAATAAAAAATTGTAATATCAGAGTCAGCAAGACTGCCATTTCCACCCTCAATGAGAAATCTGAGACTTTTTGCGTAGTGTCAAGTGTAACTTAAGTGAAATGGGAGACAAGCTTCTTCAGAGAGATATTTACTGTAGGAACCTTATTATGCAGAAACATCTTGGTAAATTATCATGAAACAGGCAAAACAGTGCTGGGCAACAAAGCCAAATGCTGCAGCTCAGAATTAGTTAAAAATAAGTTTTGTCTGCAACACAACAAATTATCAGCAAGACAGATGGCCAAAAAGAGGAAAATCAGAATTGTTTCCTCTGGGGCTGGATTTCTGAAAATAAACACTCAGTCTTGTCCTAACTTTGTAACAGAAAATAGAATTCAATACCATGGAGGAAACTGGAGAATCACACAATAGCAATGCAGTACTTAAAAGTGCAGCAATATGAGGGAGGGGAGCAATAATGACAATTGTTCTTCAGGTCTGTGCTGAGGGCAGACTGAGAGGAAGTTTGGTCTGCCAGAGAGGCAGGGGCAGTCTGGGTGCTGGGAGCCCTTGGCCTTGCAGACATTGAATCCCCTGTTTATACACTGCTTCCCAAGCCATGCCTCTGCCTGGGAGGAAAAAGTGATCAAGGTTTTCATCATATTTTAAACAAGAAGAGAGTTGGCAAACAGTTTTTCAAAGCCTGCTCAGTGATGTAATGAATAGCTCCAAGAGAACACTCTGTGGTGATGGTGGAGGTCACAGCTATCAAAGAACCAGAAATTAAATATATTAATACATTAAATAAATATATTAATATATTAATATATAGTATAAGTATATTGATTTATTAATATATATCTATTTTATTAATTTTATATTAAAAATTAATATATAATTATAATATAATATATTTATTATAGATAATGTAATATAATATAATATAATATAATATAATATAATATAATATAATACAATACATCTATATGTTTATTAATATATTTATTAAGTATATAAAAATATATTAATTTATTAAATTGATATATTAATATATTAAATAAATGGTTATTTTTAGCTTCTTTTCAAAGAATTCTATAATTTTCTTAAAAGGCTTTGATTTCTTTTGTCACCAAACTTCCCAGAAAGTCTCTGCTTAAGTTCTCCCTGTTTATACAGTGAAACTTTGGCCATGTTGAATGAGGGTCCCTCCAAATGAAGAAAACATTTTGTTAGCACAGATGAAATGGCTGTTCTGGGAAAGTCTTCAGCCCAAGGAATTTTGAGTGTGCCTAATTATATGGATGGAATTGCCCAAAAGACTACTTAGGTCCCCACATATTTTGAGAATGAAAGCTAAGATAAAAATATTTTTTTTAGGAACAGAGTTTAGACACGTATGAGTCCCTAAAACTCTGAGCCCAGAGATAAAAATCTTTCTACAAAATTCTAGTGCATACTGAGGCTTCTTCATTGTTACCAATGCAAATTCTGATGCTAATTAAATTTGTCGAGCAATTTTTGAGCTCCTTAATAAACTGCTTGTCAAAAGAAGAGATTTGGCCGGAGTACCAGTTACCCTTACATACATTACAGCTGGGGACAAAATCTGCAGACTAAATTGCTCACAAAAGGTCAGACACTGCAGCATACCCTGGGGTAATCCTCCATGCTAAACCTGGATGAGGAAGAAGCAAAGGAGCTGAATACCACAACTGCATATCATCCAAAAGGTGTCCTCTAGCAGGGAAATTCTTCACAGAGCTGGAGCTCAGGGGAGGGTAAGTGGGACAGGACTGCCCACAGAGCCACCACCATATCTCACAACCAGGAGCAGATGTGCTGGACTGCACTAAGAAATGGGCCGGTCAGCCCTGCTGGTGTGTGAGCGAAAATAATAAGTGAGCTTCATGAGGGTGGTCACCAGCAGGGCACATTTGTGCCTGCTTTGTGCAAGTTTCAGACACCACTGACCCTCAACGACATAAGTACGTCATGAAAATGAGAAATAAGTTACCAGCTGTTTAGTTCTTCCTTTACAAATTAGACAAATTTATGAAAAAGAATGTCACTGCAATGCTATTCACTCACTTCAAGTACTGCAGACAGGAAGTTGTGTTTGCAGTGCTTTTATTTCACATGTAAAGGATGGCCTTGAGCTCACCTCCCTGCGGGGTGAGGAGGAGGAGGCCATCACCTCCCTGGTGCTTGGCTTCTGTGTCCAACCTGCTGCTGCACATTGTCCCTGGCAGATGGTCACACCCTGTGTCTGCCCTGCCACACGCACACAAATCACCTCACCTGCCTCAGGTCACAGCCCTGTGCTGCCAGAGAGAGCGACAAACACCCAGAGAGAGCGACAAACACTCAGAGAACGACAAACACCCAGAGAGACCGACAAACACCCAGAGAGCGACAAACACCCAGAGAGAGCGACAAACACCCCTCCCCTGTTACAATGTCCCTTCCCCAGGGGAAGAGGCCTGGGCCCATGCCAGAGCCTGGGGAAAGCAGAGGTGGGGTCAGTGTTTTCCTCTGCTCCCTGTGTGCTGCTCCCTAACCAAGCACTCCTGTTTCCTGGCAGCACAGAGAGGTCTGGACTGCATCAGGATTAAAAAAACTTGACTCTTCAATTTAGTGATAAATAACCTTAGAATACTTAAAAATATGAACTGGTGAAATAATACATCAAAATATGAGCTGGTGAAATATTAGAACTCATTGAAATCCCAAGCCACTTTGGGGGAAACAAGTTCTGTACACTTGCTTGTAGTTGCTATAAACACCTTGAGGCTGCCCAGGCCCTGGGCAAGGCAAGGGGAAGCAAATACCTTTCTCACAAATGCACATCCCCGGGTTCTCCATGCAGTGAAACACCCTTCCTGTCAAAGGGTGTTCTCAGCCCTGCTTGGAATTTATCCCATGCTTTTAATCTGGCCATAAACAGCAGCATTGCATTTGTCTCTCTCATCTCTGAATGTTGTTTATACTCACTTGGATGCAGTGAAGGCTGGCTAGTCCATCTGGATTTCTTCCCCTGCTGCTTTTCCAGGGCAATTAATAAACTCTATCCTGTTTACTGATCCCAGTATGAACTCCCAGAAACAGGGAGCTGTGGTGATTCACAGTAGTTGTTTTGAATTCAGTGAGGCTGAAAAAAAATGTACCTGCATTCCCAATACTTTCTAAAGAGGAATGAAATGCCAGTGGCTCTCAAGAGGAGTCAGGACCCTGCCTCTCTTAATTCAGTGAGGCCAATATAGCAGACAGATGCACATATGACATTTAATAGTATGTGTGATACTGAAGAGAGTTTGGATCATACCTGGGCATTTCCAACCATGTGCTCAAAGCTCTCAGCAATCCAACAGAAGTATTTTCCTCTAAATATTTGAAAGGTCTCTGCATCTAGTGAGCTAAGCAGTTGTAAAAACCTGGGCACTTGTCTTGGAGCACTTGGTAAAAGCATGCAAGGGCCTTTTCTAATAAGAAGCCTGTATGAATACCTGTGTACATATACATGCATGTGCCAGCAATTGCTGCAAAGACAAAAATTATGATACTTCTGAGTTTTATTTAGAACTTTGTAAATAGAAACAGAAATCAGACCATTAACCACTGTATTGGGCTAAAAACCCGTCACACATGAGAGTGGTTTTTGTGAGGCACACCTATCTCTACTTACTTGTATAGAGAAACTGCCCTGAGAAGTATTTTTCTTGGCTAGAGTCCATGAAAAATTAAATTTAGTTCTCTAAGCAAGAGGAAGCAGGAGAGTGGGCTGGTTACTCTTAATTTCCTGGGGGAAATTCCTAGTTTTGTCCAGTTTTAGTGAGAATGGCCAGACTACTGGGTATTTTTATGTGTCAGAAACTAACCCTAGCACAGTTTATACATACTAAAGGACTGTCAAACAGTACGACAAGCTAATTCATCTCAGCAGTCCCTCTAAAAGAGGCTGCCATGACACATCCAGACCCTGCAGTCACATCTGTGCTGCACATTGCGGGGATGGTGTCAGGCACAAGCCAGATAGTTCCAGAAACACCCTTTGGAAACTTATCTATAACATCCCTCAGTTGAGTACAGCAGCACAACATTTATTAAATCTGATTATTACTGTCAAAGAAACCTGAAAGATCCCAGTAGGGTTGTGTGCTTTCCCACCCTCTGTCCATTGGAGAGGACCAGATGGAAGCCACATTGCTTCCGGAAGGGAAGGGAAGGGAAGGGAAGGGAAGGGAAGGGAAGGGAAGGGAAGGGAAGGGAAGGGAAGGGAAGGGAAGGGAAGGGAAGGGAAGGGAAGGGAAGGGAAGGGAAGGGAAGGGAAGGGAAGGGAAGGGAAGGGAAGGGAAGGGAAGGGAAGGGAAGGGAAGGGAAGGGATGGGGATGGGGATGGGGATGGGGATGGGGATGGGGATGGGGATGGGGATGGGGATGGGGATGGGGATGGGGATGGGGATGGGGATGGGGATGGGGATGGGATGGGGATGGGATGGAAGCTGCTCCTCTTCCTGGGCTAATCCAGAGCACCAACATGCAGTGGGAGCACACCTGCCTGGTGGAGTCAGAGTCACACAGCCTTACACCCCTGGTTCCATAGCCATTAAGGCAACAGGAGAAGCCTCAGATGGTGATTTGGTGGCCCATTTGGACACAATCTAGTTAGGAGTTCGCTCTGGGTCAGCAACATGGGGCTTCATGGAAAGTCCCTTCCTTCGAGCCAGTGATGTGGTAACTCTTCTGCAAACAACAGGGGAGCAAAACACTGCCTTGGATCCCGACAAACACAGACACCGTTTTTTGTTCTTATTTGAAATGGGAATTTAAACACAGATGTTTAGATAGACACTCCTCTAGCAGCTTCTTGCTTGCTGCTCACTTTCACATAAGCCTTTTATAATTTAAAACAAATTTGAGGCTTCTAATTACTCAGGAATGCTTTCCATTACAGCTGTCCTGAAACTCTGTCCCTCTGAATGTCCTCAGTAACCCTGTGTGGGCTGTGGTTCTTATCCCTGCTGTTCTCCTCTGTTACAGGCTTTTCTTCCCAGTTTGAATTTGCACACTGCAGAAATGGCCTTTTGCTTTCCAAAATGCACCAAAATGCACAGGATAACTGAGCTGAGCAGAGATCTCAGACCTTGAGAACCATGACTGTAGGTGCTTTCCAGCCCAGGCAGATATCTCTCAGTGTTAAAATGCTCAGCACAAAATGTCCATTTTCTGTGAAAATAAGCAATAAAGGATAAAGTTTGGATGGATTTTTTTAGATTTGTCCACAAAGACAATAAAATATATAGTATTTTTTTAAGTGTCCGGCCTAAATATGGATTGCTGGAATTATAAATAAAAAGAAAAAAACAACCCCAAAGCAATTCTTAGAAATAGATTGAATTTAAAAAAATACATGACTTGGATATAGTTATTTTCCACCAGTGCCTATAGCAGATACAGTCATGGGGACAGATTTATTTAGAGGTATTTAGTAAGGTTATAGAGACACAGAAATCAGTTTAAGAAATCCTAGAACTGCTTAAGTTCAGAAGAATTTTCCACACATTGACTGTTTTATTTTATTCTGTAAGTTCAGACCTTCAGCCAGTGCTGTGGACAGATAAAGGCCTAGATTGACTTTTGATTTGAAGGTGCACGCCATTTTCCTGCTCCCCAGTGCTTGTGAGATACAGCAGCTCCATCCCTTCCTCACAGATGCAGAGCAGCTTGCATGGGAGAATATCAAAGTATTTTGAAAAACTCAAGTGTGTGCCGGAGTTGGCCAAGAACCATCTCCATTTTTCAGCATCATGACAGAGGAGTTAGAAAGTTTCAATTGCAGAATATCAAATCTGCCCTTATGACCAACCATATCTGAATAAAACAAGATTAAGCTGCAACTAAATCTTCATTTTGTTCCAACAGCCCTAGGGAAAAGTATTCTGCTTGGATGGAAACCCTAAGTGTGGGAGCATGGATCAGTAAAACAAACTGGGTAAGGGAGCAGGGAGAAGATAACGCTTGGAAAGGGGAATGGTAAGAAACCCAGACACTTTTCAGTATTTTGTAGGTATTTTCTTCTTCCTGGGTGAGGCACCCCCTACCTTGGTGCAAAGTGGTGCTGAAGTTAGGAGCACCATTTCCCTGGATTTCACATTTTGTCAGGGTGTGAGATAGGTAAGGTTGATGCAGAACATCTCAGCAAGCAGCAGCACTGAGACAATTCTCTGAACCTACAGAAAACATGAAGGGACCTGCAGTCAGAGACCTTCATCCCTGCCATCAAGAGCTGTGACCTCAAAGGAAGGTAGGAAATATTTATATTACACTACTTCTGTACTTAACACAAATAAAAGTACACCTCAGCCTACCAGGCAAACACACACAAAGACAAAAGGAAGGCAAAATTATATGTATATATATATATATATATATATATATATATGTGTATATATATATATATATATTTAAAGCAGGAAAGTCAAATCAGAAATCTTGGCAAAATGAAAGACATATTTCCATTCTGATTATCCTTACTAAGACATGAAGAGTTCTGTAGAACTGTAGAAAGGTGATTTTCATGATCAGCAAAGGCACATGAGGAAATGAAGCTGTCATGGTAAAAGTGTTTCTTCTATAGGAGCTTAACTCATTCAGCCGAAGTGGTACCAATAAAAATAATGTGTCTAACATGCTCTTTTGCTTCTATGAAGCAATGTCACAGTAAGAGGGATTACAAGCACACACACACCAACCAGTTTTTTTTCTGTGTCAGGCACACGTTGTAGCTATAACACACATTTCCTTTTAGCAGCAAAGCATTTACAGTTTGCTCTTAATCAGATCTTCCTTCAAAAAAAGAAATGAGTAAGTAACAGACAAAAGTTCATGAACTCAAATCAGTGGTGCAAATCTCTTAGTTAAAAATCATTTGAACTTTTCTGAACTTCCAGCTTTGAAGTGTAATTTGATTTACACTGTATGATTTATAGTGCTGCTGAGTGCAGCTGTGACACTGACACAGACCAGAGCCACACAAAGTGCTATTTGGGGGAGCAGAAACAGTTTTATAGGAAGTGTGATAAATAAAGCTTTGCTTTAAGTTTTTAGTTTGAAGATCATTTACTGTCTATTCGAGACATTTTCCCATTCAGATGATTAAATGCATATTGGTCAGATCCCAAAAGACAGAGAATCATTGCCTTGGCTACTTCTACACTGGAGTTGACCTCAGTGCTGCAAGCTGTACAAGCAGTTCTCAAAGGAGTCTGAAATTTGCATGTCCAAGTCCTTCACTTTGCATTCCACAGGCACAAGAAGCCATGCATGTGTCCAGTCCAAAAGCACCAGATTTAATACTGGTACCAGATAGGAAACAACTTCTTTGAAAGAGAGTTTTAACAGCCTTAGTCATTAGTGTATTACATTTTTCTCACACTGAGATTTCTGAAAATCAGGAATTTAAGACAAAGGATGGATTGAAAATAGAAGAATTAGCTCAACTATGCAGAAAGAATATCCTTGTCCTCAGGCTCAGCTTCAGCAGATCAACTATTATCAACTTTAAATTTATTTTCCGTGTTTCAGATGGAAATATTAAAATATTAATGATTTCTTAGCTGTTATTTGCTTGTAGCCTGATGAATTATTTCAGTGGAATCCTGTGTCAGTCTTCCACTTTGATACATGCAAACTGATTTTATTTTAAGTTAAATTATGCAGTGGAAACCCTTTCTTCTCATTGCTTATGAGGGTGGAAAGGAAGAGAAGATTTGTCCAAGTGATCTTTAGGAGAGTCAGTACCCACCCTTCCCATGACAGGCATGCAAGGGAGTGCTATGGCAGATTATCCTGAGCATTGCTTTTGAAGCAAACTGCTGCACAGTTCAAGTGCCTCATCCTGTGAGAACAAAGCAGAGAAGCCTCTGAGTGCTACCTCAGACTGAGTCACAGCAAGACACCACTCTACCCTTCCAGGCACTGTTGTTGCTTTCCTTAAAAATAGTTACTGAGACTGTTCTGCAAAATGGGTACAGCAAAGAGCAGAGCTCAGTTGCAGCACACTAAGGCTCAGCCTCCAGTGACACAGACCACGCAAAAGCCATCTCAGAAGGAGAAATCACTTTCAATAGAAAAGCAACTGAAAGAACCAATAATCATGTGTTTTACCAAGTAGCCGGATAATAAAATACCATATCCATCACAAAGTACTTCAGTGATAATCTACAACACCAACAAAAAGGTAATACTGTAGAGTGAGCCAAAATTATCATATCAATTCATGAGACTTCACTCTCTGCTTTTGCACTGGTTTGCCATATGGAAGACACAGAAGGAATATACTGATGTTTTACTGTATGTTTTTACTATGCACTCAAGGAATATGGAGAGCATTGAGGAAAGCTCCAGACACAATTTGCTACCAACAACAGATGATGTACATTGCCAGGGTCAAATGGCAGAAAACTGAAAGACATTTGCAAGCCTTGCACATTCCTTTTAGAACACGGCAGCCCTCCACGTAATCTAAATATTCCCTATGGTTAGACTATATCTGCTTGAAAATACTTGCCCAAAGTATATAGGTTAATTAATTAATCCATACATGTATTATAGCTTGTAGAGGAAGTCACAACCAAGACTGAAATAATCTCACCAAAATTAGTGTCTTAATCTTAAACAAGATAGTATGACCAATTCTCCATGGCTGGTGCCAAGATTTGGACTACATTATCTTAGATTAAGCCAACTATCACAAATTCAAGCATTGGAATATAGAAATTCTATTCTTGCAATGCTGAACTGATGGAAAACACAATGCAGCAACAAGTACAATCTGTTGGTTTGGAAGCTACAAGCACTGAAAATGCACTTACTGGGTAAAGAATGTTTCTGATTTAACTTTTGTTGATATCAGTAACTATGCCCTGCAGACCAACTCCCAAGTGCAAGGCACAAAATAATCTTTAGCAATTAAATTTAAATCTGACAATAAATCATTTTAGAAACATTTTTCTTGTCCACATGGGAAAATGTTGCCTGAAAAATCTTGGTCATAAAGAGTGCATGTTTGCAAATTGATACTGAAGTGGGGGAAATAATGAGTCAGCCAGTGGGGAGGTGTTCTGTAGGGTTTAGTTTAACAGAAAGCACAGTGGATAACCAGAGCTAGTTTTGCAGTTAGCATAAGTAACAAGAGCTGCACCAGTCTGGATGAGATGGTTCTTATATTCATCTTGTCTTCATCACCTGTTTATGCTATACAAAAAATTGACACTAACTGTTAAAGAAATAAATAAATTTTATAAATGATCCATTTCATAGTCTTAAGCATTTATCAGTTGAGGAAATTTTTTCTCATCAGGAGCACTGGTACAGCTTCTGAGCAAAAACTCTGTGGCAGCTTGAAAAAGACAAATCAAACAAAACCTGAAGGCAGGATCCATTTTAATTTAAGCCAGCAAAGAAACAAGATATTTGGAGAAAAAGGGAAAAATATTTTTTTCTCCAGGAAGTAGTGAGAGGCAGTGAGACACAAATTGCAACTCTTTATAATTTTGACTTCCCAGCTGTAACCACTCCAAAAATTTTCTGACCCCATAATTTACACGCAAGGTATGAATACTTTGGCATTGAAATGCCTGATCCAGATCAGACAGAATGATAGAGTCATAGGATGATTTGTGTTGGACCTTAAAGTACATCTCATTCATTTTCATTTCTCAGGTTCTTCACTGAAAGATATTCCAGCTTATCCTTTAAAAATTCCTCCCTTAGAGAAGACTTTCAAGAACCATTTTTATGTTACAAAACCTCACTCCAGATGAAACCTGGCAGTGTTCTGAATTCCAAAATTGGAAATGAAAGGTTATTATTAAATGTGGATGCATCTTCATGCAGCTGGATATCCTGCCTGGTGTCCTGTGTACACTGAAGCATTTGTATCAACCCAGAAAAAATAAAAAATCCATGTCAATAAAATCAGCTAACCATTTAGTTTAACTCTCAGTGTCAGAAATACTTTGCACACATATTTACAGATGGAGGACTGGGCAGATTTCTCAAATAATTAATGTGGAACCTCTTCCTTAAACCATTCCCATTTTGCAACAAAAACTACAACATAAAGACTCTTTCATTTAACTTGGAAACAAAATGAATAAGGCACGTACATGAAAATGCAGCCTGACATTTATTTACAATAAACAGAAAAATTTTAAAGAACACCACCAGTGATCCTTAGCTTCTTCACAAGTCACACAGAGGTTTTTGTCTCTTGCTGTCCCCCACTTATTGCAGAAAAGCCAGCAAGCACCATTCTGAACACAGCAAGGAGAACCGCTGCATCAAAACAGCAGGAAGCTGATTTTCCAGGACTGAAATTTCACATGGAAGTGCTCTCCTTAGCAATCCAAAAGTAGAATCCTGAAATCTGGGTCATATTTCATACCAAGGTAGACACCAGTTATCCCAGCTTGGTGGGAAATCAGAACTTTTACATGTAACCAAAACTGCCAATAGTTCCCTGTTCTTCAGGTTCCATGAGAAAAGACAAACAGATCAATTAGGAGGGAAACCCCTTTGGTATTTTAAACTTTTAGGACTAAAATATTTTTCTTTAATTTTTCTTTCCCTCCTTAAATGGGAACTAAATGTCATGTTAGGATTATTGAGGCATAGAGGACACACACAAAAATAAGAGTAGTCACTGGGCAAGTAAAGCTGTGGACAGCTCTTCTTCCCCTGTCCCATTCCCATCACTCTCCTTCACAAGAGAGAGCTCTCTTTTCTATTTTGCATTTAACATAAGGTTAAAATTATTTGACAGATGAACAACAAACAAAACCCTATTTTTCTCCTTCACATCAACACACATACTCTCTCTTGCTTTTTTTCCTTGCACACACCTTTCACATCTATTAGCCATAAATATTTAATATTCACAGTGTGCTACAGAAAAATCTTTTCATGGGGTTGTTAGCCATCACTTAAATGCCACTCTGAAAAATAAGCTTGATTTAGAACTGTGTATTTTCTCAAAATCTATCATTTATGAGCCTTCCCCACCAAACAGATCTGCTTATTAGAAGTTATGGTTCTTGCATGGGTTTTATTTTCTGTCTAGCATTAAAGTATGGGGAAGGGTATAGGCTTCCATTATTCACTGAAAAAGCAGCAGTGACTTAAAAGCCAACACACAAAACCTTAATGGAAAATACCCTCAAGTCCTACTACACCAGTGGGTTTGGAGGCTTCAGCACTTTTCTCAGACACAAAATCTTTTGGCAGCCTGGGGCAGACCAGGGAACTGGAAGTCCAGGATTAGTACCCAGTTCTGTGCCAGTGCTTGGCTGATCTCCCTCCTCCTAAAACATCTCAGGACAGCACACACATCTGCAGGGGGATACAATAGAGGAAACTAAAGGTAGTATAGAAAGTAATCTTACCCCATTAAGGAGTTGCAGCTGAGCTAATTATTAGAGATTGGGAACAGACTTTAACAGGCCACAGCTGTAGCCAATAAGAAGAGTGTTATACAAGAGTGGGTTGGTTGGCTGAGGGAACTGGAGTCAGTTGGCTGGCTGCTGTGAGGATGAGGAAGAGTCAGTGCCTGGAGGAGCTGTCCACGAGAAACATCAAGGAGATACAAAACTCCAGCAATATGGAATCTTTGCAATGTAATGACAATAGAACTCTTGCACTTTAATGGCAACACACATGAGCAAAAGTACAGGGAGGATGTTTGAGTGCTTGTACTGTCTGATCCATTCCATCCTCCCTTCCTCACCCCTGCAGCGGCAGAGCAGTGATGCCCTGGATACAGAGGGTGGCACCCCAAGCACAGGGCAAGGCCCCCACGCACATTAAACTGCTTCTGAAGGGCTTCATTGCTGCAGCTTTCATAGCCAGCTCCCATGGTCACACACTGGCAGAAGAAGGCAGGGAATTGGAGAGGCCTTGTGACTAGGCTTCATTTTTTGAAATGTTGGGTATTAAAGACTCCTAATTTTCCTTCTCTTTGCCCTTGCTGGAAGACATCCTTCTCTTTCCCCCCAGCTGCAGACCCCTTTGAGCTATTTCAGTTGTCAAACAGGACAGAGCCTACAGAGGAACAGTGTATGAGAGGATGGTATGGAAGAAGAACCAAAAGGTAGAGGAGTGGAAGCTAGAGGACAGATGGGGTTTCAACAGAAGAATCACAGTAGATAGGATGAGGGAGGGAGAACAGAGCTAGAGGACATGGGATGTGAAGGGGTTAGAAAAGGAGTGGAACACAGAGAAGAAAATCAAGGCTGGTAGGAAAAGGAAGGGAAGCAACCTCTTTGCATTACAAGTTTTTGTGTGTGAGTTTTCCCCCTTGATTCTTGCACTAAGCATCAAGCAGCACAACAGAAGACACAGTTAAGCAGGGTAGTAATTCTGGCTATGACTCTTATTATCCTCCTTGCCATCCCTTTCCTTCCCAGTGGGTTGTGCAAGAAAATGCTGACAAACAATCCTGTCAAGGCCGGCTCCATCTTCACTTCAGCCCTTCTGCTTCATTACCTCCCAGCCTTCCTGTCCCTCCAGAAGTATCACATCACCAACTGTCGAGGGCTGAAGTTCCCAAGGTGTCATCTTGCTTTACTCAGCTGACATTCAGTAAAAACCCCCTGAGTACTCAGAGTTGATGCTTATTTGGCAAGAGGTCAGAATAGAAATCTATTATCAGACTAATAGAGATTTCTTTGCTGAAGTGACTGGTGATGTTTGCAGCTGCTTATCACTCACAATGTGGTGGGCTTCAGGCATTGTAGAGCACACAGAAAACAGGCTGGGTTTGTTTCTGCTTTAGAAACAAATACACCTAATGCTATTTCCTCTGAGGTCAGAACGCTTCCATAATAGCACCAGACAACAATGGGTGTTTTGCTGGAAGTTTTGCCCTCACCCTTTTTAGCTACAAAATCTTTTGATATATTTGGACTCTTAGGGTACACTACTAAAAATCTTCAGGTTGAAATGTCTATGCAGTTGTGCTGGAGGTGCAAATGTAAGCATGGAAACTTAGAAGTTTAATCAAGTTCATGGTCCTCCCCATAAAGCAACAGCAAAAAGCCCAGCAGCAAAACTTTATGCTGTGGCCAGTGGGGATTTGGAGATATGCACCAAAAGAAGGAGCATTACTGATTTCAGTATCTTGAGGGAAAGCAGAGGACAGCTTCACAGCAAAATTCATAACTGTAATTTTGTTTCCTTAATTTATTTCCCCATTAACACTGAGACATTTTTTTAGGTACTGCTTTTAAAATGTATTTGCAAACATGGAAAATATAGTAGATAGTGTTAAGCCTTTTGTCAGAGCATTCTAGATGCATTTTCAGTAATGATTTGCTATGGTCAACTGTTATTAAATAAAAACCTGTGCTTAGCCTTTAAATTTCATCAGCATGGATCGTTTGTTACTGGCATATGGCATCACTCTCCCTTCCCTTATCTGGTGATTAGTTTTAACTGTCTTTAGTGCTGAATGAGTTATTTTCTGAGCAAGATCCAACACTGCAGGCAAACCTCTTACAACAAACCACATCAGCGAATCCTTCATGTGGCTCCCCCATGGTCTCTTCTCTTTTCCTAAGAGCAGTTGACAAACTGCAGTGGGATTTTCCATGAAAATTTAACCAAAATTTGTGAATAAAATATATTTTTAAGAATATTCAGAATCTCTTCCATCCCATTTACACTTACTCCCTACTTTGTATTTCCATTTCAAATCATTCCCATCTTTCTGAAAGTTACCATATGGTGAAACTAAAGAATTTTTCTAATTCCATTCCAATTTTTTCCAATAATGAGGAAACACTGAAAAATTAGGCAGTTAGAGTAAAAGGCTGGCATGAAACATGTTTGATTTTGCTGGACTATAAGTCTTCAGTGTTAATGGTCTCTGGAAACCACAAGGCTGTGATGTACAGGATAGCAGTCAGGTGTGGGAATTGTATGGGACTATGCCAGCAGGGGCCAGACCTTCTAATGGGAAACCCCAATTTGAAACAAAACAAAAAAAAACTCAAAGAAATGAACCTTAATAAGTAATTAAATAAGGGAAATTAGGCAAAAGGCTTGTCAGTCTCTGCCAAAAGTCTTAGCACAGTAAGAGGGGAAAGCCTCATCAGTTCCATGCATGCAAAGTACATCCATCCATCAGATGCACGCAAAAGCAGAGAAGGAAGCTGGATATATTCTTTACTGTAAATAGTAAATGGAAACCAAATTAATTACAATGTGGTTTGTTCCTTTATCATCTTGAACTATGATGTACCAAGACAGGTTTTGGGAATAATAATCAAGCAACAACACTAAAGCCTTAGCAATTTGCTCTTTAGCACCTGTTCTTCAGTGTAATGGAGAATCACTACCCTGTATGGAAAGGGCTGAAGAATCTAACATATTGTGGACATTGAATTTACTAATTGCTCTATATTTTTCATTGGTGCTGCTGATGTTTGTGATGTTTCTCCCAGGCCTGCAGTCACACTGTAAGTCTGCTGTGTTGCTAGCTCAGTGCTCACCTCCTTCTCAGCATCACTTCTGCTATGGAAAAACTCAAGTACAACAAAAAGGAGGAAAATAAAATGCTTGTGCATCCCTCACAGGGACACAGCCAGCCCTCATCTGAGCTCACAATTACACAGCCACACTCCAGTTGAAGTTTGCTTATTTCTAGCCCTGAGATGAAACACCCTCACAGCACATGCTATTGAGGAGAAACTGGTCTGCACCATCCCTTCTTATTCACCTCTGATCAGACCAAGGCCAGCTCTGGACACAGGCAAAGTAAGCAGTTACCCCAGGTAGTGGAGCAGCAATGCTGCTGATGTGCATTTGCCTCCAGCTGGATTGCAAAAAGGCTGGATTTTGCCTTCAGCAACTCAAAGATCCAGAAGAATAAGAAGAAGGATCCTGCTAGTAGACCCAGTTGCTCCTGTAAAGATCAGCAGCTGCCACCCTCCTCTGTCCTGACCACAGTCTTTGGTGCAGTGTCGCTCAGTCCTGCCTGAGACAGCTCTGGGGTCTGGGGCTCTGGGACAAATAATAATTGAGGAGAATTATTCATCCAATGCAGAACCTGGTCAGCAAAGCCTGTTACACACATCCTGTGCTTGATGTGGAGATGAAGAATGGTGTTACTAGGAAAACGTAGCCAAGTCTTTGAAAGTTCCAGAACTGGGACATAATTTCTAGTCTTGCTGCAAAAAATCACACTGTAAGAAGAGGGGGAATTCAGCTTCCATACTGAAAATGTAAATGTCTGCTTTAAAACAAAACAGCAAAACCTAGGAGGATTAAATAAAAAATACCAGAACCCAGCTGTAACATTTCTGTTGGATCTTCTTCAACTTTCCTCAATTACCCCATTCTTTGTGGCTTCTCTACAATTCAGAGAAGCTGCACTCCCTTCCCAGCCTTGGAGTCACAGCCACCTGGGCTGCTGGCATCCAAGGGTGCCAGAGTTTGCCAGGAAACAGGACCCTGAGGCATCATAATTTTTTCATGTATGAGACAGAGACAACACTTAACCACCTCACACATAAAAGAAGAGATTAAATGAAAATTTATTTGCAGAGCTCCCTGGAGTGAAAGGTGAGAGACTGCATACAAATTAAATTTCAGATATCATTTGTTATTATTTGTGCATTCTACTAATTCCTTTTATGCATATTTCAAAATCACTCCCTCAAAGCCCACATAGACAATAAAAGAATTGCCACCCCATCCAGTCTCACAGTTTCTAGAATCTGCTCTTTGTGGCTGTGGAGCTTTTTTCCTTCCTGCTTACTGAGAATGTTTTTGTTTGGATATTCACATTAAGTCAAGGAGCATTTGGCCATGGCTGCTGCTTATTCCTCACTTGCTGAAATCACTGTTTTTCCCCTGCAGTACAGAAACCTGTCCCATTTTACTACAAGGACAGTGGGAGCAATAAAAACAGGGAAAGGCAGACAAGCTCTCTGCAGGAAAGAGACCACTCATCAGAAATGACAGATGCAGACAGGGAATAGCCAACAGACTGAAAATTCATTGACTTAAACACTGAGCAGCAATCCTCAGCCCCTTCTCTGCTATCTCACACCAGAAACTGTTTCCAATGCCTGTGTCTAAGATCTTGCCATGCAGCCACCAACAGGGACAAACTCTTTCCCCAGCCGCAGACCTTCAGCATATTCACAAACCATTTTTTCATTTTTCCACACAGATAGAAAAGAAGAAATTACAAACAGGATATGAAAGTCCACAGGGATTCTGATTTTCTTTTCAGCAACCACAGCACATTGCCTGGTGCCCATTTCTTGGGAAGCTCAGTCCTGGGAGTCAATTTCCCTGTGTTCAACAGGTACCTGCAGAGCACACCTTCAATGGGAAAAAGTGTTTTGTCTTGTAACTCACTTGTCACTTCACCCTCTTCAGGACCTTCTGGCCTGAAGAATTCTGATTGTCTCATTTCAAGCTCCAATATCCCAGTAAGCGGGAAGACTACCAAAGACAGGTATTATGACCAGCAGAAGATGTGTCTGATTTATTCCTATGAAATGCCCATTCTTTTCTCAGAAGTTTAATAATCTGATGCTGTCCACAGCTGACCCAGTAATCAGCTGGAAACCTGGCACAGAGCAGACCCCTCAGTGTTTCAAACCTTGCATAGTCACAAGCAGCAAAAGCAGCTCCTGCCCTGAGGCTGCACAAGTCACCAGTGAGAGGAGCTCAGGTCCTGGAGCAGTCCTTTTCCAGCACCCAGCCATGTGCAACCTAGAGGTTAAAATTCTCACATGTTGCTGTTTCAGTCCTGAGAAGCATGTGGCTAAACATTATCTTGACTCCAGCAAAAGGACTCCAGGTTAGGCAGCTGTCATTCCCAGATGCTAGCAGCAAGATGTGTGTGATTGAGAAAAGCTCTGACAAGTGGACACTTGCCTACTTTCTGTGCACTGCCTTCACTTTGTCATAGCTCTCCTTTCCTGGCACTCCAAGTCTTCTAATCCTCCAGTCTCATCAGCATTTTTCCCTGTGGGAGCAGCACATCCTTAAATTTAAATATTTTTGAATAAAAGTGCCTTGTCCAAACACTGAACACTACACCTCCCAGAATTCTACAATCTCTAAGGCTGAAGAGCATTTTTCATCTTCCAATTTTTCTTTCCCTTGAGAACACATCTCCAAAAACAGACATAAGCATTCCATCAAGCCCTATTAAGCAGCCTGAAGAAATCCCACATCAAGATTTCCATCTGAACCACAAATTTGTACTTTTTGTATAGCCATTTGGTGAAACTTTATAGATTCTGGGGCTCTCACCCTGGTACAAAGTAGAGTCTCCCCACGGCTGGGCCAACTCCACCCAAGCTCCTCCATGCTGGGAATGCTCCCAATTTCATCTTGCAAGTCCCTGTTAAGCACATGGGTTCACTCTGGCACACAGGTGTAGGGGCAGGGGCTGCTGTCCTGGAAGCCAGCTCAGATTTCTGCTGCCTGTGCCCCAGTGCCATCCCCCTGAACCCACAGCAAGTCATCATCACCTCACTGAACTGTGCTTGAGCTACTGCCTGGATGTGCCTTGAATGTGCCTGGATGTGCCTTGAAATTTTGGAAATCCAATTGCGGGTTTTTTTATTTATGTTTTGGCTTGGCTTGGGGGTTTTTGATGCTATTTGATGCCTTCCAACAGCTACACGGTTTTCAGTATAAGAAAGGTCTGGTGAGAGAGAAATAAACCAAAAAAAGCACCCCTCTGAAATTGCAGATAGCTTGTGGGTGAAACATATGCTGATGCTGCCCCAAGATCAGCCTTACTCATCAATTTTAGAGCTCATAATAAAACTGAGACATGAAGGGATTTCCAACGTTTAGAAATACCCCAATTCTTGTGCCAAAACAAGGACAGAAAGAAAGGAACACAATGTCTAGCATGTGTAATAAGCCTTAACTTTGCCATGATCCATTATTTGACAGGAAAATCCTGACAAGAAGATGAGGAAGGCATAGATCAGGCTTTTCTGAGGAAAACTGAAGTGTTTGTTTAGATCAGAACTGGGCACTGGAATTTGAGGATGAACTGGACCATTTCCAGAATGTAAGGGAACAGACTGTTCCAGGGGTTGCTTCATCTCAGCAGATATGACATGGGAAATAGAAGTTGGAATCCAAACTTTAGGCTGCTTCCAATCAATGATTTACTGAACCAGGCTAATGGGATCGTTAGCATTCCCAGATTTATGCTGAGAGTTATGGCAATTGGCACCACTGCCAGATATTGCTTTCTTCATTTAGTTACCTTGCTAGTTAAAAAGATGTCTGATAATAAAGTGGCCTGGTAGTTCATCACAACAATTTCTTCATGGCCTAATTTACATAAATGCAAACCAAACTGGGGAATAAAGTAAAATACACACCTAGAAAAGGCCCATTTAACATTGCATCACGTTAAATCATTAGCAGTATGATCAGAAATACTAGTTATACACACATATATATATGTATTTATATATTTGAGTTATATTTGTACCTAGATTTACATGCATGTGGACATAGATGTACATACAATTAAAAGGGTGAATAGCTAATTTATTGGGTAATGTGTTTGTATTTGGACATCAGAAGACATAATACAATGCCCAAACATTTTAACATTTCAATTAATTTCTTTGTAATTTCTAAGACTCCTTTTCTACAGACCATGACACTCACTCATATCCACCTATCAACCCCCCCCATGAAACATTCTAAAAGTATGTTCTCAGGACAGCTGTTCTTCTCTAACAGCTTTTGTCTTGTCTTTACATGGCACCAAGCCAAAATCTCTGATTTTTTATCTTGGAGGTCATTTTAGCAAGTCTCTCACAGTTTCCCTAAAATGATTGAAGCCTTAATCCCATTTCTTCTACCTCACCATTTATTGTAAACATTTTGAACAACAGAATATATAAAAAATATCCTGTTTATCTGGATTGCATCAATCATAGAATTATATAACAAATCATCTTCAAACTCATGTCTAGGAATCATCTTACTCTATCACATTGCTCAGGGCTTTGTCCAGCTTACCTTTTAAATTTATTATCATCATTCTGTGCTCCATCTTACTGGCCCTCCATTAAGCTCTCTCAAGTGTGCGAATGTCTTTGTAATACCACAAACCAACACTCCAGATGCAGCTTCCAAGTGCTGGGATAAAGAGAATATCCCTGCATCTGATGACTGTGCTGCACACACCCCAACCCTGCTTTGTTACATCCTCCCTTTCCACTCTCTCAATTGTTTGGTACAATCACTCAGGACTTACTGTTTTACAGGAAATGCTTATTAAATAAGAAAAAAAAAATCTGATTTTATCTATCTGATCTGGGCCCCAGAGACAGGAAGAGAAAGATGCTGAAAATAAAACCCTGTGAATTAGAAAATAATAAGCAGATGTACCCTACAGTTAATGAAAGCAGATTAAATTAATGGAGAAGTGTGGGTATATTTCCATTTAACTCTGCACTAGAGATCACTCTCCTATTAACAGGACAGGAATTATTTTTTATCACATTCTACTTGAAGAAAGCTGGCAACAAAAAAAAAAAAAAAAAAACACAAACTAAGCCATAAAGCAGGGGAGAGTAAGATGTTAAAGCCATTCAGTATAATTTCAGGCCTCTCAAGAGGGACTCTTTGCCTGAAGAAATTAACTTTTCTTTCAGAACAGCAAAGCATCTCCAGCCCTTCCATGGCACTTCATGTGTTACCCAGATTCAACTGTTCCATAAATAAACATGTTGGAGGGAAGGAGAAGAAAAACAAAGTGAAAACAGGAATCTAAATTCCTCCTGAGACCTTTTGCTCAGTCACTAGTAGTTCCATCATATAATAGTTTTCCCAAAATAAGCTCATCAGACACAACAGCCAGACAGATATGGCCCACCTCATAAAAATTCTGATTATGAGAAGAAATTAGTGTAGGACCATCAGTCACTTATATCATGTCAGCTAAAGCCCAGTTCTGTTTGGATCTTTTGTTTGACAGAAACTTGAACCATTTTCTCCTGTGTATCTGTGCTTTGCTTCAGCATTTGAGGAACACACAGTGGCTTGTAATGGAGATAAAAATTTCTTAACTTTTCACAGAATCATGGGACAATTTGGGTTGGAAGGGACCTTTGAAGGACAACTGATCCAACCCCACTGCAAGCAGCAAGAGCTGCTTCAACCAGAGCAAGATTCTCCAAGCCCCATTCACAGACCTTGTGCATGTCATTTCTTTTTCTCTTATGGGCTTTTAGATCCAGCCCAAGGCAAGGATGGTAGAGAGGGAAACACAGAAACCAAGCTGCCCAAGCAGGTCCATTTCCATCCAGCAACATAAAGGCACAGTATAGACTCTAGAGATTGGATCAGTTACCCATATTTTAATATTTACATGTGGTAACAGGATCAGAAATGCAGTGATAGAGCCAGTCAAGCTCAGACGTGCACAGCAGAGGAGAAGGTTGTGTCTGCACTAATTTGGAAATGACCATGCCCCTGATTTAAGTGCACAAGTAACACTCTTGACTCTGATTAACTCCTTGTGTCAGAAAAGCAAAGAAAGGGGGCTCATGAACAAAGAGTAGGTGACTTTCCAGATGCTTCCTGAACAGAGTTTTATTTTTACTACTGCTATTAATTTCCTGAGTTCTATTAAGTGGCACTTGGAAATATCACAGACAATTTTAATTTGTTAAAGTAAGTATATTCAGCTGTTATTTATTTATGCACCTTCTTCAGACAGTATTAAAATAGCTGAGAAATCAGTCTGCTAATTTATCACTTGTTCTGAAATTTGTTATAGTCAGAGCACTTATTTGTTTTGCTCACTAACCACAAGTGTTTCTAGGCCCTGTGGTTGTCCAAATGGGTACAAGAAGCTTTTAGAAACTTACAGAACTGTGAGGCAGAGGTTAACCCATTCTCGCTAAAATAACATCAATCTTTTAAAAGCAGGGATTCATAAAATGCCAAAAATTAGCATAACCCTTAAGTTGCTTTACACCAAATAGGATGTGCCTGTGTACATTCAGAGATAGCACATGAACACAGGAAGCCTTGCCCAAGCTTCCTTTCTGTGGCGGCTGTAGGATCACATTTACAACCTGGGCCAGGGAAAGAAAGTTTTACATTTTCACCGTGAGCAGAGACTTGACTGGGAGTACCCCAAGTACCAATACAGGAGATACGCTAAACGTAAATGCACGATTTTTCCAAAACATGAGGACTTGGCACAATTTTTTTTTTCTCAGTTTGTTATAGTCTTCAAGAGGGAAGATAATTTCTTAGTCAAAAGCTTTCCATGGGTAAGTTTACAGCATGCAACTATGTGCTGGAGAAATTTTTTTTTCGCAAGATCCAGAGGTTTCTGAAATTATATCCTTTGCTCCACAGTGGACCTTTTCTAAACAGAGCTGTCAACAAGGCCTCTCAATTTTTTTTTATAAGGACTATGTTCCCTGTTCAGGGTTCAAATGGGAAGGAATGATCCCACCTTTTTCACTTCCTCCCTGCACATTACAGATATGCTCCATCACCACTACCCCACCAAGGGCAGTTTCCTCATTTGCTGTTCTGTGCAAGAAGTCAGGAAAAACCAGGCTGCATCCTGTAAAACTATAATTCTCCCCATAACCAGGGTGAGAGCTGATTTGCCTTCCACCAACAGGAACTGCTGCATTACACCTTAGGGATTAATTTGCCATTACTCCTCTGGTATATATCAAATCTGATGCTCTCTGCCAAAGCACTAATATGCCCATTACAGTGGTTTGAACAAATAAGAAAAGAAAATAACTATAAAAAAACCTAAGGAAATTCATTTAAATTCATTTATGAATTCAATATAAATTCACTCATTTTTTCTGTTCTCTAGAGCATTTTCAGAGCACTCTATCTTTTTGCTGTATACATCCCTTGGCCAAGATTCATGTGTTCTCTTTCACGTTGGCTGAAAAGTGAAAAGCTTGTGATTTTTTTCTCCTATTTATATGGCAAATGGATTTCCATTTTGCTTCCAGCAAACAACTTGCTGTCCAAATAGAAACAAACAAAAATTTGGCTTTATTTTGGAATTTGGAAAGAGCTCATTATACGTATGTTTTTTTAGACAAAAGTTAGTGGAAGTAAAATGCGTTTGCTATTTTTGTCTGTAGCAGGTTTCATGTTTCTGAGCCTAGGGTAGACAATCTGAAATCTCTTCTAGTTCACCTCCAAGAGCTAAACTTTCATATTTCTCAAAGCCTTGTGCTCAATAAGATAAGTTTTGCAGTAGATTTTCTTATGCCAGGAAAACAATCCAAGTAGTTTAGATGCAGGCAGTGAGACACTGAATTGCAAATCAGTTTTCTGAGCCTCAGAAAGTGTCAGTAGATATTTATACCTAGAGAGGATGAACTGGACCCTCCCAGTTGCCTCCCTGACCTGCCCATGTGAGCCCCCAGCCCCTGAGGGTGCCCAGTCCGTGTACCGCGGTGCTCTTGGCTCATAGGGTCACTTAAATCAGCAATGACTTAAGCCCAAAAATGACTTATAATCAAATAGCCCTTTATTTTAATCAGGCCCTGCATCTTTGCACCACCTGTGGTAATGGATGCCCAGGAAGATTATGAAGAGCCTGTAGCAATGTTAGCAAAGGGAACAGTCCATGTCAGCAAGTCAGCAACAATAACTCCCATTTCTTGCTATGCCTCCAAGTGTCAAGTGTTTCCACTTCATCCAGAGATACCTTATTCAGATACTGCTTGGAACTAGTGCTACACAAAGAACTTATATATATTCTAAGTTAAATAGTTAAACAACAAATTACCTTTTTTTTTTTGCATAAACTGAGCTGAACCAGGGCACCATCATATAAATACACATAAATAAACAATGCCTCCACTTCTATTCAATTTACTTTATAAGAGTAAGAAAGAAAAGGAAAAAACCATAACAAAACAAATAAAAAAACCTAAAAGCACACACACACAAAAAATCCCAACAAACCAGCCAAATAAAAGAACCACAAACCAGACAGTAAGTTGAAAGCATTTGCACTGTAGTGCTGGGACATATACTATTTACTTGCAGTTTATACCAAATAATAGGAGACAAAATACAATTCCTTCAGCCTTTAGAAGCAATTCTCAGTCCAAAATAAAACCTCAAAAAGAAAATAAGAAAATGCTTCTTGAGGGTATGAGCTATTTGGACGTGAGGTCATCCTGACTTCTTAAAGTCAGGTTCTGCACAGCACAGGACATTATTACTTTTCTGTTTCACTCAAAGGCAAAGCCAAGCTCAGTGGTGGCAATCATCCAGCTTTCAACTTCAGACAACTTCAGCAGCCTTGAGTTCTGCTTATGATCTACCATATGCAGCTGTCCTACAGAGAGCATCTTATCTAAAGGTTTGATTGCACCCTAATGCAGCCTAAATAAAAATTTAGTTTCCAAGTTCTACTACTGTAGATTGTTTCATCTCAATTACTTAAGATCCAGGTGCTCACTCTACTAAATGTACTGGCCTGAAATGTGGAGGATAAACTTAAACAGGCATATATTTATTGCTTGGCTCCAAATCAGGGCTTTTGCTTGTATTTACACCACACTATGAGTATTTTGCTCAGTACCATGCACCACCAGAGCAGTGCACACTCCAGGTGAGCCAGCCCTGCTGTGGCACTGGAGCAATGGCTGTGACAGTGTGTGAAAGGGTTTTGGCTTCACTTTAGGAGTGAATGCACTCTTCAGTGAGCTGCTCAAGGTGCAGATTCCTTGGAGGCCAAACTGCTGAGCAAACAGTGCTGTAGCAAACAGGACACCAATAGGTCTTACTAAGGGTTTCCAGCAGAAAATCCTTCTTTTACACAATGGATTAGAGAACAGCCAAACAGCAAGACTAAACTGAGGAATAGCAAGCAATATTCATCAGACTGTCTGCAAGTCAAGCCACCAGTTATGTACTTCTTTGAATTACAGTCATGCTGTAACAGTCTATTGTGACAAAACACTCATGAATAGGTTTCATCAACAAATGAACTCTCCTTCAAAGACCTATTAGCTGGGGTTCAATTGTTGCATAAGGGAGGAGACCAAGAAAATAATCAAGAACTTGAAATGCATATTTTAATCAATATTTAGAATGTCTGCAATGCCAGACAAGTATCTTTCTTTCAGGTAAAATATAGTTTTAACTCATTTCCTGTCCTTCCCAATGAATTCAGCATCAATGACTTAAGCTGATTCCATCTTTCTAGAAGGAAATATTCTATGTTTTGTGTCTGAACAGAGAATTAACACCAGAAAAGAACTGAAGAACATGCTTTGTTCAAAGTCTGAAATCAATTTTCCCACTGTGTTTTGTTTGCCTTATACTCTTTGAAAGAGAAAGCAGAGAAATGCCTTGTGGTAAATCTTCACACACACACACACCATGTAACTCCAGCTCTGTATGTAAACAAATGTGAATTTCTACTACATGCACATGTGATGTCAGCTCTTAATCACAGGAACTTTAAATGCAAATCCAGATATAGAGACACACAAGAACAGCTTTTAAATTACTCACAGCAATAAAAGCCCAAATCAAGAAAGCACATGTCTGAGTCAGAACTCCCACATGCAGACTCTTAAAACATAGTTACAAATATTAGCATCCTTGAGCAATCCTGGGTTAATGGAAAATTTGGATTTATTTGATAAATTTGTTACAAGCTGGTTTCACCTCATGCTTCTATCAAGTGATGTAGTATGACAGATCCAAAATCAGAAAAATATATCATGATAAAAAGTAGAAAAAAATCAAACAAGGAAAAACCCACCTATTCCCTAACACATTTACACAAACACACACATTTCCCAGTCTCATAGACTTTTCTCTCAAGTTTTGCCTTCTAACACAAATTTCAAGAAAGGCAGTCCTTCACCTTCCTCCCCACCCTGCACTCATCACCTCCCAAATAAATTCGTTGGGGTACACTCTAGATCCACTCCCAATCCTGAAAGTACAGAGAACAAAAGTGAAATTAATTGCTCCTTCAGCCTGCACCTGTTCTTGCCCAGTACTTCACTCATCTCTGGTCTTTGAGCTCTGTGGAGCAGGAACTGTGATAGTCCCCACTCAGATCACTCACACCTGCTCATAATCCTCTCTCTGGCAGCCCTGTAATTAATGAGGTTGTTTTCCCACAAAATGGTGTGATAAACATAGACATTAGAATATTTTCCCCTTGCAAAGCTGTTTATTCTGTAAGGACCTATTCCCCTACCTTCTATCACCTAGTTATTCTCAATAACTGCTGGTTTAATGATTGTAGCTTCATTCCACTTGAGGAGAGAAATTCAACTTCCCTCTCCATCTTCCCTTTAACAAAAGGATAACAAAAGTCCAAGACACTATGTAAAAATTTAGTCACTCATTTCCAGAACTAGGTCCTATGTTCAAAGGAATGAGAAGTAAAATTGAGCAGTTAGCTGGTCTAATTAAACTCACTTTGGTCTGATTAAATGCAATTATATTTCACAGTTGCTTTGTGCTCCCTGTTAACCTCTGTTTTCCATCCTGTATCTCTGCTCAGTGTGATGGGAATTTCACTCCACTGATTTCCATTAGGAGCAACTTTCTTTTCCCCCTCTAGGCTTAATACTATTCACTGACCTTTCAAATTTGACTATATTCAACTGCAATCATCTTTCTTGCTTATCCCCAAGTAATGCTAACCTCTCATTGTTTGCCCGCTGCAGCATTTTCAAGCACAGCTCTTGTAATGTGATAAGACAGCTGAAGCTCCCTCCTTTATCAGCCAGTTATCACACACAGAGGAGAACAGGCCAACAGAGAGAGGCCAGAATTCACCCTCACACTTCTGCAGGCTCTCCCTGGGCACAGAAACTCTCCAGTGGCTTCTCTCATCAGAGGGACCTGAGCACAAGGATCAGGGCAGCATTTCAGGTCTAAACAACCCTGTGATCTTACCATGGACTGCTGAGGGTCCATCCAGAAGCCCTGTTAAGGACCTTGTGGCCTTGGCATTAGAAACAGTTAAGTGGGTACAGAATCTTAAAAGCAGCACTGAAGTTGTGTTACTGAGTATTTAATAGCCACAGTTAGGAGATCTAAGGTAAATACTGAATATTTGGCTTGATCCTGTATTTAATATGTGACCCTAGTCTGGATAAAATTAATAGGGTCATGAACAAAGCCACTGAGTGGCCACAATGATGGTGTCCTCTTTTGACACAAAATCAGATTTCTGTTCTTATCATTGCTTAGGCAGTGTCAATTTTAATGAAGTAACTCAGTCCCTTGGTCCACTGAAAACGCAGCAAACCCATCTGAAAGTAATTTGGTTACAGGCTGCACAAGGGACTCTAGATAGGCTGTGGATGGTCAGCACAGGCTAGCACAAAAGGAATCTCAGCCAGGCTGGAGTTTGAAGCTGAAATCTTGCTGTTTGATCTGCTCTGCATAGCTGGGAGAAGGAAGCAAAGAAGTCAGGCCAACTGTAGCAAATCAGCTGTGTGAAGTCTCCTGACTATCAAATACTTGCCAGCTGAAACCAGGTAGGTGGCTCATCCTCCTCTTGCCCTGAGAACACTGTTCACCAACACAACAAAGTTCAGATTTGGTGCTTCTACAGTGTATATGCAAAATACTGTGTCATTCCATTTCTTCAAAGTTGCTTAAGATCATCTTAAATTTCTCTTTCTTCTTGCTGTTCTTGCCTTTTGAATAAATTGCCTGGAATTGTTGTGTATGGGCTGCTGTATAGCTAAACAACCAGTTAGTTTTTCTTCCAGACTAACAAGCCTCTCCAGACCCCACAGCTCTTTGCCAGGACTCCCTATAACTTTATTCACAGAGCACATTGTCACAGTGCATTGTTACAGTGCAGTGCCATCATTCCTCTCTGACTTGGAATACTAGCAGATGGGGAGAGAAATCAAATGAAAACTGCTGAAGGAGATGTATACCAGTTGCTCTAGTCTTACATGAGGCCAATTAATTATAATAACATATAAGCTGATTTCCCTATTCCTTTCTGTTTTAATTCTAGTCCCTATTATTTGGCATGAACAACTCAAATTTTAAAGCTTGTTTCTTTACCTCATATCTTCTTTCACTGCCCTCATCATGTATGCCTTGAAAAGTAAGGCAGTAGCACAAAAGGAGGGGGTGAGACAAATAAAGGTAATGAAAATTGCTGTTCTAAGTTTACAGCTGCTAATGAGCAATTCTGTATCCTCAATTCATTGATTACTTTCCACAAGTCTCTGGGAGCTGAGATCCTGCTTTTTTAATGCATAATCAGAAATGGTTTGCCTTGAAAACCAGCTCATTTCTTTGAAACAGCATTTAGAGAGGAAGAGAAGCATCTAAATTATCTGATCAGAATTAAAATGGAAGTAAAATATGCAACTTTTCAGCTCTGATTTCAGAAGGTAGGGAGTGCTTTCAGCCCCCATGTTTCCTGGCTCATGGCATCAACCAGTTCAGGCTTTTCAAGTAAAATCTTGTACAATCTCCCTGAAAAAGAGGAGGCATCTTCTTTTGGTACCCAGGTGTTCAGATTTTCATCTGCTTCTTTTGCTGAAGTTCTCTGGATTAGTTCTGTGGGGAAAGTCCCTAGCTTGAAAAAACAAAACACCATTCTACAGGTCCTGTAACTGCTGTCCTAACAGTGGGAGAAAGAGCATTTCCTCTTCCTGCTTTTGCTAGTAACTGAGCCCTTGAGAATCTTTTTGAAACTTGGGGTGCCCCCTTTACAGCATCCAGCCTGAAGCCCATGTAGCCATGGAAATGAGAAATAACAGGATACACTATTAAAAATCTTCAGCTAATGTAGCTCATATCAACCTTTCAAAAGCAATTTGCTCATTCCCCAGGTCTGCTTCTCCCAGAGGCCTTGAAACAATATAACGGTGGCATTAGGAATCTGGTTTATAGTCCATCTCTTAGCTCTTAAACATTCCATCTATACAGTTTCACTGCCTATAAAACAATACACAGATTTAAGAATTCACAATCTGTCTCTTACTCATTTTAACTATCTTTTTAGCCACTTCTTTTTAATTTTGTGAAAGGAGGGGGAGTTGTTTTTCATTTGGTTGTGTTTTTTTTTTCCTAGTTTGCACAGATTGTTGTCTCAACTACAACCATCTTGGGTTCTGGGCAGCTCAGCAAACTAATAAATAAAAGAAGCCTAAATAAGGAAACGTGTGTGGTTCACCAATATGACTGCAAACAAATCCAATGTGAGAGGAAAAAAAGTAATAAAAATCAAAAGGCCTGTTTATGGACCCTAAACTTAGTAGGGGATTCCACTTCCCCCTCCCTAAGGGCTCTGTGTGACTCATCCTGAGCAACCTACCATGAAGTAGGCTGACATTTTATATCATTTTAGGTTAACTTTTTTTCCAGTTCAAAAATTTCTCTGTTGCTTTGCATGAATATAAGAATGGCTTTGCACTTCCTTGGCATGCTGAGCTCTCTTTGCCTTGGTATCCTGATCTTCAAAGCTACTGTGGTGCTTTCTCACTTAATCAAGATTTATTTGAAAGAGCTACTGCACTAAATGCATAATATCAAGTAATTCATTCATTTGACTTAGAACCATGAGCTTACAGAACCATGTTCTGACTGTTGCTGAAGGCAGTGAGAGGAGGAAACACATCCAAAATGAAGGCAGAGCCAATCCCAATGGAAAATGGGCTTCCTCCCTCCCCACAGGTTGTGTACCTATGGTGGCCTGTCCTCACACAAAAATGGTGCTGTCCACTACAGCTGTCACAGATCTGGATTAAAGCAATAAGAGACATCTTTTCTGTTTGTCTCCAGGTTTTTCACATCTGAACTTTACACCATAAAATCTGACCTAGATATGGTCTGTCTCCAGGGGAGTTAGAAACATTTTTGTCTTAAGAAATTTCAAGTTTGTGTATATTTTCCTCTTATTTCCAGGACCCTGGGCTTTCAGGCAAAGGCTAGTGACTATGAAACCAGGGCAAGAGTTGTCAACACCACAAGAATTTTAACTTTCACATTTCTGCTTCTATCCCAGAATAATTACATCCTCATACATCCTTGTAAAACTGCTCTGTGTTCTTCCACTCTAAATTTTCAAGAAAATGGACAATAGCTAATTTGCCTTCACTAAACCTACTTTTATACAAGTGTTTGAACTAAGTGTAAGCAAAAGAATTTTTGTGATAGTAAAAGAATGAAGAAATGCCTGAGGTCCTTTGGGTTGGGGAGACTGAGTGCCAGGTGCTGTGGCAGGAGCAGGACATTGCCACAGCTCCACTGTAGGGATAAGTGCCAAGTGACTGAAGCTTGCTGATCCCCATCCTGAGGGACCAGTGAAAAGCATTTGTAAGAAGGAAGAGAGCACTGCCAACTGCTAAACAGGACACAAGCCTGCTCTCAGCTGGAGAGAGACATCAGTGTGTCTTATTTCTAAAGTGATCACAGAATCTTGCCATGAAAAACTTGATGAGCAGAATGCCAGTTTGTCCCAACACTGAAAATAGCAAGACCTAGGTTTTATGCTAATAGAAGAAAAAAATTCTTATTTTTAAGTATACCATCAGGTAGATTTTTTTAATGCATAATATCTTTTTAAATGTTGATAAAATTTTAGCTTGTGTAAGACACTTGCCTCCTGTCTCAATTGGAAAATAGAATCTGAAAGTGCCACTAAAAGTTCTGGTTTAGTGTCTTTATATCTTGGGGGAAGTTTAAAACTCATTTGTTCTCCTTTTTCCTGGTTGGAACAGAATCTGTGGAAAGCAGTGGAAATCTGGACCCATCATAAAATGTGAATGCACATTTATACAGAAGTAACTATTTCCCCACTTTTTAGTCTTACTTCTTGATACAAATCCTCCTCAGCTGCTTTCCCTCCCACCTTCCATCAAACCCAGACAAAAGAGGGACCTCAAGCACCAGGCTTGCATCTGCCAGGTGTGCAATTCCAGCTCCTCCAGAGACAACAGAGATGTCCATCCACAGAGCTCAGCAGCAAGGGGAGCCCTGCACAGAAAGGCAAAACAAACAGGAGCCCCCACAGAAGCTGCAAAGTTTAAAAGGAGGGGCTACTGAGAAACTGATCTTTTCTGTTTGACAAATGATGAGTTAAATTGCCTGCCCTGCAAAGTACTAAAAACTAACTGTAAACAGGGAGAACACTGGAGCAGTGAAAACTACAGCCCTGAATTGAGCTGCAATTCTCCCTTCTCCTTGGCTTGCTAAGCAGGTTGCTCAAGGCCTTGCCCTAAGAGGAGGCATCAGTCAGTAAAGAGACAAGGCCAGGAGACGGAGCAGCTGTTCAGAGCCCCAGACAGAGCCCTGAGCTGGCACTGCCACTGCCTGTGCGTGGCCTCAGCACAGCTGCCACTGTCCCAGGAAGGTGCTCAGGTCCAGCTGCTGCTGCTTTGTCACATTTCTCACTTCTGGTCAGTGCACATTAATTTTAGTGAAACTCTGTCTTAAACTCACACTTTTCTATAGCAACCACTATTCTAGGCATTAGAAATCCAAGGTGAGCTTTAGAGTCTGCCTACAGGCTAGTACTTTATTTATTATTTATTTTATTATTTATTCATTACTCTACATTGACAATATGTCTCTGAGGAATATTTACATTGGTATTTTTAATGACATCCAGGTGTGTGACCAAATATGCACTTCCAGCTGTGAGAATATGCACTTCCAGCTGTGAGTGAGTGCTAACCACACAAACATTGTTTGAGCCTCAAAGGAGCAAATTATGTCCCCTTGGAAAATCTACATTTTGTTTATCCAGTGATACACCAGCAATAATTTCTGAGATAAATGTTTTGGTACGACTGAGTGCCTCAGTGTTTTAGCCTGAGAAACAATTCTGTGGGACAGAATTTACAGCTTTGACTTGTTCCAGTTTGTGACTACTTGCATGGACGTCGAATGGAAGAGACAAAGCAATGCAAAACAAATCCCTGACGTGTTTGAATAGCACAGGACACAACCAACTAGCAGAGGCACTGTTGTAGATTTCAATTGAGATTAGATTTTAATGCAGAACACATCACATTTCAGCCTGTGTTACAGAGAGATGATGACTCTTTGGCTTCCCTTAATCCCTTGCATGTTCTTCAGTGCAGCACCCCAGGTTTTTACCTCATGAGAAACTGTCAGGTGCAGCTGGCTCCTCAGCTGATGAAGTGTATGGTGGAAATTTTAAATGGGGCCCAAATGTTAAAGAACATCTCTTAAAAAAAACAAAAGGAGATGCAAAAATTTAATGGAGCTCTGATAATCAGCTGCCTTTCGTGATGGCAGAGAAGCAAGAGAATCAGTAAAAGGACCCTTTCCTACCAATGCTATTCATACTCCTGGTGAGCTAAAAACTACTTTAGCAGAGCTCTCCATGCAGAGACATCATTGCTTTACTAATATTCAGTTGCTCAAACTGGGAAAAACCCTGGTATTTCTGCCAAGAGCTTCTTACAGAAGTCATTACCTGTTTTCTCTTAGATATGCTCATCAGTGGTGATGGATAACACCTGTCTGCCTATCTTTAAAACTGGAGGAACAAAGGTTAAAATAACAGCTGACCACAATTAATTAAACACTAGTCAACCTATTATTAACCCAATTTTTTTTCTTAACCTCTGGAGCTGATATGAGCTGCAGCACTTCCACCTGTGACTCAAAAGGAACTCAGATACTCCCACAGATGGCAAGACAGGGTGTACAGCATGCTCACCTCTCAAACTAATATACTTCTTCTCAATCAGACACTTCAGATGAAAAAATTACCAGATTTTTCTTTTTCTTAACCCACCTGTGGGTAAATAAAACGTATTTTGATTCACTGTTTAATTTTTTCCCTTTGCAATGGTACCATTTTAAAACAGAAGCCAGGAAGAATAATTATCTATTTGTCAATACACAAACAAAAAAAAAATATTCCCAGCACAAGATCTCATTAATTAAACACAAGAAATTAAACCAAAAATGGCAATAACATTCTTACTTGCTTTCACTTTGAAATTGGCAAACTCATGCTGAAGGATGTTTGAGTAACAAAAGGCAAGGACAGGTTCTGACTGCAGCTCAGTGTCTCTGAGAGAAAAAGGTGGTGTGGATCTTCGCTCCTGCAGAGGCTGCTTAGGAAGCTACTCCCTCACATTCAGAACTTGAACTTTTAATGACCTATTAGTGCTTGATGGGGCAAGGACACCAGCTCCTGTTGCCTGCAAACCTCAACTTTCCATTATCTCAGAACATCAGTACTGAATTACTGTTTGGAGGTAGCTGAAAACATTTGTACACATACACAAATTGCACTAATGCTCTCCCTGAATTTCAAAAGGAGGTTATGTCATCTGTATAAACATGAGCAATATAAACAAAAACAAAAGAAATCCCTCTTGGTCCTTCTCACTCAAACATTTATCTTCACCCACCTCTAACCCCCATGTCCAGAAAATGACAAGGAAGCCAGTGGATGACACTACTCTCAAAAATAGCTGTGGCAAACGCCCCCACCTAAATTAGCTCAGACCTACTGAAACCACAGTGGTTAATGAAGACACCTGCAGGCAAACCAGGAGCTCAGATGCAGTTCCCACCTTAGCAGGACCCAGCAATTCAGCAGTAGCACTTTTTAACCAGTATAAGCAATTTAGTTGGCTGAGAGCTGGGCTAGCAAGTGCAGATTCATCTGCAGTTTCTGCAGTTGTGCTCCAAGACTTGTCACCAGAACCAGGTGTGGGCAGAAGTATCACTTTCCATGCAGACTCAGAGTCTGAAGTTTGATCTAGTTCTTAAAGATGTTCAGATTTTGTGCATCAAGTCCAACTAGAAGAGGACAAGAATAAGATCAGATTAATGGTAAAAGCAAAGTGATAGGAGCAAAAGAGAGCATGCATACATTTCTGGCTATAAAATGCAACCTATATCTAATGTTATATTTTTGCTTATGAAGACATACAAACACATGCAGATCTGCATGTACATGCAGATACATCTGTATTATGAGAATATATATCTGTATATATTCTTGGTTTTAAGAACATTCAGAAGTAAAAACGCCAGTTAACCATGAATTTGGTAATTCAAAAATTCACATACAGTAGCAACATGGAGATTTAGGCTGTCAAATTTTCAGACTAATACCAGCTGTGTGAAAAGCAGCCCTTGTAATTTGAGATTGTAATATGAGAGCCAGTACTTTCTGTGAGGTGAATAAATTCCACCTGGATTTGCTTCAGAGTTGTATTTACAGGTTGTCATGGTGTTGTTGTTTAGTGCTGTTGTCTCAACCATCAGAAGAGCATAAGGCAAACTCCTGACAGCTCTTTGCACCAGAGGAGTCAGTAGCAGCAGTGGTTTCAGGTGAGCCAATGGTTTATTTCAATGTCTTGTAGGGAACACTCATATAGCTTTTTACAAGCCTGATCTGCACTCCTAATAATCTTAAATGCCTCCAAGATATTTGCAATAACTAACTTGTTAACTGGAGGAGAGGGCAGAGTCTCCATCTTGCCCTGCACTCTTTGCATTGAGGCAGCTGAGGGGATGGCAAATGCTGCTGGATCATTCATGCTGCAGTGTGGAGACAGAATTAAAATAATGTATCCATCTATGGGTTTGTAGCCCTTTGACCAGACCAGTTCTCCAAAATATCTCAGTCATACTTGCAGCAAACAGCTTTCCTGAATGATGGAAGGCAGAACAAAGAGCAGGAATAAGCACAGGGATGTTTGAAGGGGTTGATAAGCTGTTAAGTAGCGGGATGTCAGACCTCAGCCTTGGGGCAGACATGTCCCAGCCAGCCAGGTCCAGGATCTGGCCATCATGAGGCTTAGATGAGGATTCATTTCCACAGAGTTATAGAATATATTTGGTTAGAAGGGATTTTTGAAGGACATCTAGTCCAACAATCCAATCCTCACCCCCGCACACCCCCGTGCTTCCTTCCTTGATAACGGATTTTTCTCTGAAATAGATTTTGTTCCTGAAATCTGTGGGGCCTCAGGCATAAAACATTAGCCTGAAAGATCCAAAATTTCATTACCTTCCTTAACACATGGCTAAAATTATGATAATATAGGACAGGGCACTTTAAATCTCACATATTCTTTACTAAGCCAACAAAACTGATGGCATTTAAAGGAAGTCATTATACACTGGATAATAAAATACACCTCCAAATACCATTCACTCTACCACTGTTATTTGTCTGTCCTTATTTTACCTAATACCCTTTTCCTGAGCACATGCCCATTAAGTGGGAAGGACAGATTTGCATACACAGCTAGAAGAAAAATAAATTTGTTCTTGTTTTACCTTAATGTCGTATAATTTTTCTGGGTTTGTTTAAACCCTTTTTGTATTAGAGGAAGAAATCTGTTCTACCAGGTTCTGCCTTCAGCTTAGATGGAGATTGCTCTATTGCTCTATCTCTGCCCTCAGCACTATTAGAGTCATTATAAATCACTCAGCCTCAGAAATATGAACCAGTTTAATACTGACATCAACAGAAGCCAAGAGAACTTCTTTTTTTCTTCTTTTTTTTTTTTAGGAGGGAATTGCTAGGTTTCAAGTATCCCACACGTACTCTGCAATTGTGTTAAGAGTGGTTTGCTGCCCCAGATTCAAGTAACTGCTCTTATTTGTCCTAGATTCAAGCTGTTCTTATTTGTAACAAGAACTGACTGCTTACAACTTTCAAATTCATCACAGCCTTGCATGATGAAGAGTCTAAAAGCTATTGTGAAGATCTGGAAAAACAAATTATTTAGTCAAAATCATCTAGGGGAAGGAGGAAGCCAAGATGACCAGTGAGTAAATTCATTCAGTCTCACCTGGTGAACTGCCATGTCCTAAAATAACTTCTTCCCCCAAGACTGAAAAGCATCTGTGCAACAATGAGAAAGGCACACTTTCCAGTCTCCTGAGAGTGGCACAGGCAGAGCAAGCAGCATGAGCACCATGTGCTGAATGGAAACACAAATCTGTTCAGCCCTGTGTGCGTGTGCAGTTAAAAGTGTTCTCTAGCAGGGCTTGCTATCATGCCTCACATTGCTGGGGTGGTGGAGGAAGGGATGCAAACATCCTTCTGAAGCACTCATACACAATAAAATACACACCTGTATTTTATTTGTCCTTAAACAGATGTTATTTTTTCAGGCATTATTTTTCTCCCACTAATTAGCATCCAATGGTAGGAGGGTAAGTTAACTATGCCAGAACTGATGTTACTACTACATCAAACATCTTTATTTGAAATGCAGCCACTTTTTGGAGCATCTCAGTCATAGCAGATGTCTATCTGAAATATGAGTGTTTCAGACCAGTTGGCTGTAGCCTACAGCCAGTGCATCCCTGTGAACTTGCTTTCTGCCCATTTTTAATCATGCCTCCAATGGTAATTGAGCAGGCAATTGGCAGATACTGCACATTCAGATTTTTCTTTGCCATTGCCAAATGGTGCAAGGCCAAGCCTGCCACTTCTGTCATAAGTCTTTACATGGTTAGGAGACACCTCTAAACTACTTCACAACCTTTTGTCAGTGTTAAATTCAGTCTTTCTACAAAATCCAGCATCATCCAGAATGTTACAACAGGGAAAAAAATACAAAGAGTAAGAGAATTAATGACTGTCTTGTAGGACCTACGGTAGATTCAGACAGTGCAGTGCTTTAACTACAAAAAGGCTTTCTTTGGTGGGGTATTGTCATTTTTGCTTGAAGAGCAGTACTGTGGTCATAGGAAACAAAGGAGGAGTAAGGCCATTCCCCCACATTTGTGGGATGTCCATGCACTTCAAAACCTGCTGAAACATGAGTTAGCCCTGCTGGGCATCCTTATCTCAGTCTGGCCTAGGGATCATCAATGACACAGCTCTTTCATGGCTGGCAGGAAGAGACAAGCTCAGAGAAGATCACTATAGTTTGTCATGGTTGCTTAAGTGGCCTGGCTGTCCTGGAGCTCAGGTGAATGCAGAGAGAGGGTAATAATAGTGTTCAAATATAACTTCACCTAGGAAACAAGCTGTTCTGCACTGTGTTTTCAGAACATCTCCCCTGCTGCTTAGTTCCACCTGCTTCCACAGCAAAAGCTACAGAAGCTATCAGTGAAAAATCCTGTATTACAAAATAGATGCATGATTATAATCACAGTGGGCAAATAAAGCACAAAACATCACAGATATCACAGCAGTGGGTGCAACTTGAGAAAATCCTACTATCCCCAATGATAAAATCACTTTCCTTTAGCAGTACTCTCTCAGCAGCAATTGCACCTGCCAAAACTGACTTTTACTTGATTTGGTAGTTTATTTCTCCACAAGGATTACTACATCCTCCAAGAATATGAATGAATGATGTAAAAATAAAGTAAGATCTCCAATTTTAATAGAAAGGATCCCTTATCTCTTAAATAAGTGACAAAAAATGACATCAGTGTCAGAAAGAATGGCAACACTTATAAACATTACTTCTACAGGCTTTCCTTACCCCTGCTAAAATGGTGACAATCTGGTTAACACCCACCACTCTCATCCAGGTCCTTTCCATGCCTTACAGAAAGGCTTCCAGATGCTCCCATGTGCACTGTCATCTAAATGTTTGTGTTTCCCTCAGTAGCTGGTACAACTGGGTGTGTTTTATGTTTGCCTTACAGAGAAGTCATTGTGCAAGATGACAATATTTGTCTAGTTAGAGGAGATGCTCATCTTTTAGCAATACTGAAAGATACTTGAAAAAGAGTGTATTGCAGCCCTAGCAATTGTCAGACCACATCTCTCAGTCAGAGCTCCAGCCCTGCTAGAACGGACAGGAGCTAAAGAGGGAAATGCAGTGTCTCAGAATAAACTTATTTTCTACTTGAAAGATGGTGCTGAAGAATTCAGTTACAATGTCATTTAGTCCCTATATTTTAATACAACTAGTGGATTTTTTAATTTTTAAAACTATTTTTAAGGATTAAAAAATAAATAAAACAAGTTTTCTTACCACTGCTCTTAATTTCAGATTTATAAGCTAGCAGAGGCATAGCACTTTAGAATCAGCCGAAAGTGTTTAAAAGATGGTTCTGATTTTAGGTCAAGTAGCCCAAGTTCTCTTTGTTGCTATAAAACAGGAAATTATTCAAGTGTCTGAATTTCTGTGTCAGGGGACTAGAGGGGACCTCCAGAGATCACCTATAAAATCCTCTTTCCTCCCAGCCAGTCAGACATAGCTATTCCTGAAAGGATGAAAGCTTCCTAGGAAAAACATGTCAGTGTTTCACTGTCTTTGCTACCAGAATTTTTCTGACATTCAGCCTGGATATTTCCTGCTACAATCTCCATCCATGATTTGCTGGTAGCCTAAAACTGGGAGAATCTCCTGTGCCTTTTTGCAACACCATTTACTCACCTGAGATGTCAGACTTCTCTTCCTAAAACTGAAGAACTCAAATTCCTTCCGTTTGTCTGTACAGGCTGGTTTTTTTCAGATCTCTGATTTTTGGTTTTTGATCAGACCTCCCAAACTTGACCCTGCTCTGCTTCAAGCTTTACCACTGCCTGAACAGTGAATGATTCTTTTGTACTTGTGCTGCTAGAGATGGTTTCCTTAATAAACCCCAGTATAGTCACATATTTTCAAACAATCTGATTCTTATGTTTCTTTTGTAAACCACTATAGGGTCTGCCTTCTATTTTATCTCATGAAACTGCTGGTTAGATGGGAACAGTTGGCTGAGCAGCTGTAGATTCCTGTTTTTACCTAGCCGAAGTGAGAAGGTGGTCTGCAATTCAGTTTTAATAAGGTGCCTTTCTCCCATTGTGCTGAGGAGTTCCTGCATTGCCTCTTTTTCCTTTTTTACATGTGTGCACACATACACAGTGCCTTTGTAGCAGGATGCCTTGCTTAATTGAATAGCTGGAACTATACAATGCTTGCAGAAGTTACCTCTGCTGGGTGAAGGGAGGCCATGCTGTTTTAGCCCTGAAAAGTGCTGAGACCAGTCTGACTCAGCAACCCCAAAGTTAAATGCTCTGAGGAAGAACAATACTCCCTGACAGAAACTGGCATCAGTGAGCACATGGCAGAGAAAGTTCCTGTTAAACCAGCCAACAAGTTGTAATGCTGATAATTTGTCTAAAGCTGCTGGGCTGACACAGCTGGCCTAGGGACACAGGACTGCCAACCAGTCCATATTGCGAAACCCCGTCCCACTTTTTAACCATATCTCCTCTTGGAGTGTGTGTGGAGATTCCTCCGTTGGGTGCAGACCCCTCTCCAGATTTATCCTTGAGATTGGGCAAAAGAGATTTGTTCATAGTCCTTGGTATAGGTGTCCGACATAAATCTCTACTCAATTACTTTGCTGGCTTTGATATCATGGCTTGGATGTTGTTCAAAAACATTATACTAGTAGCTATAGCTATCTATGCTGTGTAGTAAAGCATACTGATTAATATATTCTAGTCTAATCATTACCATGATGCATTTAAATAAATAATTAATTTTATTCACATGAATATATATGATTTGTCATCCTTAATCCTATGTGACAAAGTCAAGTAAAAGCTCAATTACACCTAGCAAGTTCTTTAGACATAAACTGTTGACTAAGTCTGGGGCTAACACTGGATCATTGAAATTATCCTGACTTAAACTCATTAAGAAAAAGATGCAACTCAGCCAATATTTTCCAGATAAAAGATTTTGATTTCCACCCTCTCTTTTGCTAAATTGCACATCCACACAAAATTAATGCACAAGAGCCCCCCACAGTCATCAACAGACCCAATATTATCACTGTTTTCAGTAAAAGTTGTTAGACTGGGTCAGAGAAGGCTACTGTGGAAATCATTAAGAAACTTTTATTTGACAGAATTATTCAAATGCTAAAACATGGATAGGGTAAGCAGATGGGAACCTAAAGAAGTTAATGGAAATCGTTAGGGAAATACTAACTACACCCAGCAAAGGCTGAACTGCACATGGCATCATGCAGGGCTGAAGAGAAATAAAACTTTAGAGGAGGTTGGAGAAGAACTGCAAAAACTGGTAAGCTTTTACCAGAAGAACTGGTAAAACCAGAATAATACAGAGAAACTGCAATATTTAGTGATGAAAAATCAAGGGAGATATGATATGCCAGAAATTTATAACACCTTTATATTGTGAAGAACCAGCTAAAGGTTCTTTAGACATGCACAGACAGACACACAGACATAGGCACGCTAAATATTCTAGTATTTGGCATGAGGCACTCAAGTTACTTGTAAAAAGCAAAAAGCTCAAGGGAAACATTACAAACACTTCCCCATAGCTAAAAGGTTTTTAGAGGCTTCACACTTGGAGTGAGAATATCTGAGACATTTCCCTGGATCTTCTAGAGATTTGTGGAGTGGGTAATTAAAGCTCTCAAATATCACAGAATTGGGATGATGCTGCTGCCTTTGGATGAAGGCTAGAGGGCAGAAACATGAGGGTTTTTTATTTATGTTTTTTTAAGGAAAATCCCATCTTCCTCTGAGGTACCACGTATCATTCCACTCACTGCTGTAGTAACGTTAGGTGTAGTATTCCTGTACCTGCTTGCCAGCACATCCTGTCAGAGCTGAAGTCCCCTCACTCCCAGAGGATAGAAATGGATGGTCCCTTCTCTGCCCTTGCACAGCCAGAAGGAAAAGAGGGAAAGTGTTTATAACATCAGCAGGACTGACCAGACAGACTGCAGCCAGCATATTTATTCCTTCTAAGGGTACATCTCATACCACAGTCAGAAAGTGCCTGCACACTCTGAGCTCTGTAAAAATCTAAGAACAAGCAACAATAAAACAATTCAAGCAGCTTTTGTTGCAATGAGAGTGGTAAAGGGAACATATAAAGGGATGAACTTCTCATCTTTATCCTTCAGTATCCTTTCTACAGTTCAGCTGTAATTTGTCTTGCATGTTTATTATGGTTGCACATATTTTTGTCATTACAACTGATTGCAAAGATGATAAATCATTCATGTTTCACTAAGTAAGAGAGGAGTGAGCAGGAAGTCAAAGTGCTGGAAAATCAGCTTTTAAAAAGTGAAAAAAAGTGATTTTTTTTTCATTTTTAAAAATGCCCAAGTTTGCTACTCATACAGATTAAATCATGAAGAAAGGAGAGGTTTATTCTTAACACAAGTACATGTAGAGATAGGATAAGGGGCAGTGGCATTAAATTGAAAAAGTGGAGCTTTATATCAGATATGAGGAAGAAATTCTTTATTGTAAAGGTGGAAATGCACTGGAACAGGTTGCCCATAGAAGTTTCAGATGTTCCATCCCTGGAAGTGTTGAAGGCCAGGCTAGATGGGACTTTGAGCAGCTTGTTCTAGTCACAGGTGTCCCTGCTCATGGAAGGGGGTTAGAACTAGATGGTCTTTAAGGTCCTTTCCCAACCATTCTGTGACTCTGATTCCATGTCTTCCAAAGCTGGGTTTGTATTTCTTCTTCAAGTGCATTTCCACTTAGAAATTTAATTTGGCAGAAAGTTTGTATCATTTCAGTTTATAATAAATGAATGCTGCTGAGTATTGAATTTATTGTTGAATGCTGAATTTCATGCAGAGATGCAGTATACAATAGTCAAATCACAATTTTTGCAGCAGCTCTCTAAATCTGCTCCTTGATTCTAAATCAAGCTTCTCCTAGAGCTAAGCTGGGAAAAAGGAGAAGTGTTAGGACAGGACAGAAAAAGATGCTGTGGCTAATTTTTCTGCTGGCCTTTAGAAACTTCTCCCTGACTTGTGTCAACATTCTCAAAAAGTGCAGAGTGACCTATTCCTCTAAAGTTAGCCTCTGAAAGAAAATTACTGCTTTTAATAACAGAAGAGCCTGTCTGAAAATAATGTAATAGCTCATCAGAGAAGGTTTAGAAAAGAGTTATTAAATAGTGGGAAATCTGCTTCATAGCTCTGTCTTTATAACTTCTCAAAGAAAAGGTGCAGAAATAGCTGCATCACAGAAAACAGCCATCTACATGGAGAACTGAACTTCAGTGAAGGTTTCTAGAGCATGGCAGACAAAGGTGTAAGAGGTTCCAATGCCTGGAAGACATGCACATAGACACCAGGTCTGCAAAGGAAGCAGACCTAAAAATCTTTTCACATTTTCATAGAATCCTCATCTCTGGAACTGCCAGAATTTCACAAAACGACAGAATTTTTTTTAAAATAGTCTGAAGGTCAGCTAGCCCAACCCTCTGCTCAAAGCAGGATAACTTCAAAGTCATATCAGATGGCTCAAAGCTCTATGTAGATGAGGTTTGAATATCTCCAAGGACAGAAATTTCACAATCTCTCTGCGTGACACAATCCACTGCTCAACAATCTGTAAAGAGAATTTCTTGTCAGAATAGGAAATAGGAACTTTCTGTAATGCATTTCTCATCCCTTCCTTCTTGTCCTTCAGCATTAACACGTGAGAAGAGTCTGGATTCTATTTTCTAGCAACCACCCACTAAACTGTTTAATGTATCAAGTATTCCCTTTCAAACTCCTCTTCTTTGGATTAAGAAAACCACTTCCATCAGCTTCCTCTTAGAATGTCACATATTTCTATTCCTGTGTCATCCCAGTGGTTGTCCTTTGGACTCCTTCTAGCTTCCAGTTGGTAAATCTCTCTTGTGGGTAGGAGTGGGTGGAAATGGAGACATGACTCTAGAGGCAGCCTCAAAATTGCAGAGCAGAGGAGAATAATTGCAACAACCTGCTGCTTGTGCTCTTACTAACTGAGCAGTGTGCTGCAAGGCTTCCTTAAAGGACCTGCTGCTCACTAGGACTCTCCAGATCTCCTCCTGCAGGGCTGTTACCTGCTCAGCTCACCTACTGAGCATGGGGCTGCTCACCCCAGATGCTCATGTCTTTGTTGAACTGGACAAGTTTCCCGTCAGCCAGCTCCTCTAGCTTTTTGAAGTCTCTCTCTCCTTTATCAGAGCCCTGCCCTCCCCCAGCTTGGTGTCAATCCTCATGCTTGGCAGGAGCTCTTTCCCATAATTCAGGATGTTGTTGATGAACACATTAAACAGTGGCAGAACACTGATGGTGAAGTACTGCACATTACCTGCTGAGCCCAGTGGCCCAGAAGATAATGGGCAGTACTTCAGCACTTCCAGCTTTTCATGTACTCTGTAGGTCCCTCAAGATAGCTATATCCACCCAGTTCATCTATAAGAATATAGTTCATGGAATTAGGATCAAATAATCTAATAAAGTCAAAATAAGCAACATCCACCACTCTTCCCTTTTCACCCAGCCAGCTGCCATTTTGTCAGAGAAGGCAAACCAGATCAGCAGGCATCATTTGCCCTTGGTATGCCTGTGTTGAGTATTCCCAACCCCTTTCTTATTAGTGTGCTTGGAAACAACTGAATTTTCTCCACAGTACTCTCAGGACTAAGGTGAAGATAAGCAGCATGCAATTTATCTGATCCTGTCTTTCTCTTTTCTTCTTCTGCTATGCTGAATATGGATTGTCCACCCAATAAGCATTTAGCTACAAACATTAAAAAAGAACGTTGAATCAATAAACAATTTAAATCTATTCTTGTGACCTCAATTAAAATCAAGGAGAATAAGAACAAATTCTATCCTTAATTTTCCTTGTCTACTCATGCTGGGTAACAGTGAAAAAGGAAATAGACAATACACGACTTTGGGCAAATTTTATCTTTGCTGCTGTGAAATCCAGACTGTGGTTATATACTGGGGAAGTGCAACACGATGGTATAAAGATGAATTTGCTTATTTTCTCTTGGTCCTACAATCCCTTTAATCTCAGTACTTCACTGTTTCTTCCAGTACTCTTCTTTGCTGTCCTATCTGTTATTACTAGCAACAACTTGGTGTGGAAAAATACACACAAGCAACGATTTGGTTTCTGTATCAATTAATTCTCATAAATAAATAAACAAGCAAGCCCCATGGTATTATAGTAAGGAGTGGAAACATTTTTTTCTACAATTACTTACAAAGAATATTTAGTAAATCACTTTTCTTCTAGAGTTAGGGCATGCACCTTCAGGACAGAGGACTATCTTACCTCATTTCAGTCAAATATGAAGGATATGGCTCCACTCTATTGGTTCAGTCTTACTCTTATGTTAACTTAGCTCTGGAGAGGGTTGCAACAGCACTCTTAAGGTTGGGATGAAATAAATATAAATGCAAAGATGTGTTTGTAAACTGAGAAAAAGGAACAGAGCAGGGATTAAGCTCGACATACAAAAATAGGGCAAAATTAACACTGGTAAAACTGGTAAGCGCTGAAGAATGCTCTGCTCATACCAAGATCATGGCAGGGATGACTCACTAGCTGTAGGCCTGTGCTCTGCCAGAGGAGGGGGGTTTAATGAGTTTATAGCCCAGTGCCATTTCTCTTCCTGTTATTCAAACAAGAATATGCTGTGTAGCCAGAAGATGCCCAAACCAAGAAAACACCACAGCATTTCATCCTCAATGTCACACAGGAGTCATCCCCATCAGACTACTTGGACACAGGTCTCTAGGAGCTTGTGAATATGAAACCAAAGAATCACTTTATCCAGAAACAAAAATAACCTCCCATTTCTCCAGTCTCACACAGTTTTCTTGCAATCTAGTGGTCTTGTGTCCCTTTCCCCACTCTCCTCCAGAAGAAAATAAATTCTTAGAATGAAATCAATCATGCTATTGCAGGGGATATTACAAGACACTGAGAAAAAGCTGAAAATGATTCATACATGTCACAATTTGTGGCAGGAATTAGTCCCTGACAGGCAATTGTCACTGTAAGAAGTTCACAAAGACTACAATTTTCATATAGAAGCTCCAAGACTACTTAGAGCTACTCTTTAGGATTTCATTACTCTGATCATCAAATCCTTGCCTTCTATATCTTTAGAAAGGGAATTTGGATATTGCTGAATTATGATGGCTACATCGGTTTAATTTTTATTGTATACTAACACAGAAAATGCTTAAACCACTCATTCCTCTGTTCCCTGTATACAGTGCTTGGGTCAGCACTTGATTCAAGCCCTTGAGCAGCTCATGACCACTCTGCTGCCAAGAGCAAAATCCCCTGGCTCAACAAAGTGCCCAGTTGAAGCTTCCATTTTCCATACATGATTTTAGCACTAATCAGTTACATACTTCCAGGAAAACACCTTTGGATCAATTTCAAAATTCCCTACTAAACTGCTTTGAAAGTGTTAAAAAAGTCAGACTCATCCCTTCCGCCATAATAAGTGATTTGTATTAATTCTTGGTAGATGTGTGGATAAACCCAATGCTAACTGCTCCTGAGTATAGTCAGTTTGTCTGGAACTGCAGTATTAGAATTTCAGCTTGAGACTATACCATTTAAATGCAGATCAAAAAGAAAAGACAAGAGGAGCTGTGTCCTTTCAGCACCTGGAGGATCAGTATATGACACTTCAAAGTTCAGTAGGTTGCTTCAATCAGCATTGCAGTGTCCCCTGTCAGCAAAACAATGCCATAAGGAGGCAACAGTGCCTACATCAGAATAAAATTACTTGTGGAAAGTCACAAAAGTAAGTTGCAAATAAAATAAGCTATTTTAAGGTGTATACTGCAAAAACATCAACTACCTTCAAAGTGCAGATAAAGTTGCATTAGAATATTTGTACCTTAACGTTAATTTCCCTTAGGTTCAGCCTTTATAGATCTAAATGTCTATAAAGACTGCCTTGGGCATCTGCATTTTCCTACCAGGCTGCAGCACACCAAATCTGGGAAGTCAGGAGAGTTTTCATACAAACAGTACAAGACTCAAACATAAACAGAATATATTGTTCCCTGAGGTGTAGGGCTGCTTTTGACTGAAAACCCATTAGCTTTTCAAAATAAAAATGATAAATAAAATATAACAGTCCAATCATCACAGCATCCCGACTGCAATCCCAGCAGCCTTTGTTCAGGCAGATTTTCACAGAAAACTCAGGTTATTTCAGTTTGTGCAGAAATGCTCCATACTGCCATTTAAGCATACGAGAACAAGACTTTTTCATCTACCCATCACTACCTGCAGGGAAGGGAGACTACAAAGAACCAGGGCACATGGCTCTCTGATTTTTGCCCTACCAAATTGCCAAATTCTGACTGTTCCTTCTGTGCCACACTGCTTCACTGCTATCCCTTCTGCAAGTAAAGGGCAGCTCATACAGCTACCCTCATATCTGGACATTCATAATCACTGCTATCACCACAGCCATTGTCACAGATAAAATTTTCCATCAGCTAACCAAAATGGTTATTGCTGTACCTCATGCACCAAGCAGGCCTTGGTTCCTGTGTTTGCATTATGTCTCTCTCAGTGGAATTTAACGAACTGGCACAAAAGAGCTAAGAAATGAACCAAGTGGTAAAATTTTGCCTGAGGAAATCAGGAGAGGAACAGTGTGCACTGGAAATTTTAACAAAGGCTGGTACAACTGAGGAGGCACACAAAAATAGGTCTCCTTAATCTCTAGCTGAAAGTTCTACAGTGTAGTGTCAAGCTACAACAGTTAACTTGGGCATGCTCAGTCCAAGGGATATTTTAGAAATAGGATGTTTGTTTTGCTCATGCAATATATCTTAACTGCTATGCTTGCAGGGTTGGAAGCTGAAGCAGGCTTGCAGCATGCTTCCTTTGCAGCATTCTTTCAGGGCACAGAGGAACTCAGCAATTTTCCAATAAGAGTGAAAAGGAGTCTGATTTTAACAAGGAGAATCAGCAAATTTCCTTCCTGAATGAGGGAACTTAATTTGAAGTACATCTGTAAAGTTGTTTACAGGATTTCAGTGATTGTGAGGATAGGTGCACAATCCTGGACTTGAGTTAGGGGAGATTTTGTTGTTTATTCCTAGGGGGGATGTTGAATCTTTTTCCTGGTACTTAGTGGTTGTAATTAATCCCACCCAATGCCTACAAAGGAAAAAGGAAAAACACTTGATGCAAAACAGCAGGAAAGGAATAACCTACACTGTAACACCCTGTGGCACTGTATGTCAGGGCTAATCCCATACATTAGCATGCAGTGGCACCCTTAGGAGAAGCTTGGTGAGATAAAGCTGTTCAGGAAGGAAGAAAGAGAAGCAATTCTGATTCTGACATTGCTGTGTGGGTAAGGACACATAACACTGGACTGCCAGCTCCTTGTGGAGCTGGATCACCCCTTTCCCTGGAGGTGCAGCCAACCTGTGATTAATGCTAGAGAAGAAACTGGGCCAAATGTTGTGGTTACAATTATATTCCTTTCAATGCTTCTGGATGTACTGATAAAAATCATTCTCATTCCAGCAGCATTTCCTGCTGCAGCCTGTGCAGACCTACAAAAGGTACAGAAAAGCCTCCTCTGCTCCTTCCAGTGTCATTTCCTTCATCTCATCCAGCACAAATTCAACTTCTGGCTGCTCATCTGACTTTTACTGCTACAAGAACACCACAACATTAATTGCTCCTTCTGGTTTTCTGTATGTGCCTGCAAAGGGATAGCGTGAGATCCACTTGGCTGCTTCCAAAGACGAGTGCACAGAACTTGCACGGAGCTGAACAAGTTTAATACTAGCTGTGTAACTCTACAATACAAGGTATTGAAGATCCAGTTTTGGAGCAAAGGGGTTTTCTCCTGGTAAGTAAGCTGCAAGTATTTCCATCAGAATTGTCTTTGCTTCTCTGTTGATATTCTGTGCATCTGTAGTCAAATTTTATCTCCTTAGAGGTATTTAGAACTGAACTGATTGTAAAGTCCTTCAGTAGCTCAGACACATTCTAGAACCTGATTTATTCAATCTCCCTTACAATAAAAATGTACCATAATTCTTAAATGTAGAAAGGAAAAACAATGTGTATTTACACATTACTGAAAAGAGGTTTTAAATGAATGCAGCACATTGAAGGACCAGAAACATATAGGAGACAAAAAAACTGTTCCCATTCCAGAAAAATGTAACTGGCCAAAATGAATGGTTGCTTAAACCAGAAGACATCCCAAGAAGCCAAGACTCAGTGATGACACAAAACCCTTGCAAACGCTATAAAACTGTCCTGATACAATTTATTTAGGAGAATCAAATAATTTCAGGACAAGGAAAAGGAAATTAATCAGTATCCTCTTTAGAGAAAGTTACTCAAATATCTTCAGTTGCTAATTTTAATTAGTGAGTCTTGGAAAATCGCTGTCTTTAGGAGCAGTAATGCATAGACTTAGCTGCAAAAATAGCTTCTTCTAGGAGACTGATCAATGTGTACAGACACACAGAGAGATTCCAAGAGCTGCACTTATCTGAATGGGGCTTCTATCACTTTCATGGCCAATTGTGCAAGTCTCCTGTCCTCAAGGGATCTGGGGACTCCTGCTCAAATCAAACTTCCAAGTCTCTGTTAAAAAGCCAAGGACTGCCTCCTTTTTCCAAATCTGCAGATTTGGTAGGCCAAAAAGTGCAAAACATACCTGGAAAAAGTCAGAAACCAGTAATTAAAATTACGTGGTAAGATTTTTCTCCCCTAGAAAGTGCTTGCAACAGTCCTGAACAACTACCTAGGCAACCAATTCCTCTTTATATTTATTCTTTATTCACTGTTTGTTGTCTTGAGTTAACAGAGTCAAATATTTGCATACATTCCCTCTCAGTTCCTTAAATAAATGCTACCTGAGCAGCAATGCTCCCACATAACCCAGTTCAGAGTGTGTGCCTGGTGGCAGCAAGGTCAGATCACACAGGGGAACACAGATATGCTGCTCACCACTGTAGGGAGAAAATTCCTGTGGCCAAAGCTCAGCTGGAGTTGAAGCTTCCAGAAATGTGGGGACAATAAAAAGTTTTTCCAAATATATTTATGGCAATAGTCAGTGTAAAAACAACATCACCCCATTTCAAGAAGGGGATGGTCACTTCACAAACAGGAACAGAAATGAGGCAGAGGTGTTTAATACATTCTTTACCTCTGTCTTCAGCACCTGTGATGAACCAAGAGGTTCTTAGAGCCTTGAACTGGAGGACAATGACTGTGAGAATGATCAGTATACTCTGAAATTTCATGGTATCTGCTGCTCCAAATGGATCCCTATAAGTCTATGGAGCCTCACGGTATTAATCTGAGAGTCCTCAAAGAGTTAGCTGATGTAATTGCAAAGCCTCTCTCAATAATTTTCAAGTGATCTTGGGAGTTTGGAGATGACTGGAAGTCAGTGAACATTGTCCCGATTTTCGTGAAGGGCAAGGAGGAGGATTGCAGAAACTACAGGCCTTCAGCCTCATTTCACTGTCTGGTACAGTTATGGAGAAGATTACTTAGGGAAGTATTGAAGAACACCTGAAAGACAATGCAGTCCCTGGTCACAGGCAGCATGAGAGGAAAATCCTACTTATCAAAATTTATTTCCTTTTACAACAGGTTAACCCACCTGCTTGGTGTAGAAAAGGAAGTAGGCATAATCTTTTCAGACTTCAGCCAAGTTTTTGCTACTGTCACAACATCCTTCTGAACAAACTGTCCATCCCACACCTGGGTAATCATGTTACACATTGAGGGAGCAGCTGGCCCACAGGTCAGGTACAAAGTGACATCAGTTGGGGTGACATCAGACTGGTGACCTGTCACTGGTGGGGTTCCAGAGGGCTCCATCCTCAGCCCTGTGCTCTTCAACATCTTCATAAATGACTTGAACACAGGACTGGAGGAGATAATAAGTTTGCCAACAACACTAAATTGGGATGAGCTACCAACTCCCACAAGAGCAGAGAGGCCCTGCAGAGAGTCCTTGACAAATTAGAGAGATGGGAAATCACCAATTGTATGAAGTTCAACAAAGGAAAGCGCTGGATTCCGCATCTGGGATGGGGCAACCCTGCTTGTATGTACAGACTAATAGCTCCTGCCTTGCAGAGCTTTGCCTTCCTAAAGCTTTTGAGATGGCTGCATACATTCCTCTCACCATTCACCATGGAGCAAGCCTCCATAGCAGACTGGCTGCTGGCAACACCAGCCTCAGCCTCCTGAGAAAGCTGTAGGGTCCTTCTCACCTGCTCTTACAGAAGTTATCCACACTCCTCAGGTGCAGCTGAGTAGATCTGGCCAGAGCTGGGTTTTATTACATCATTACAACTGAGCCAGTAGAGTCCCTCCTATAAACACATAACATTTGTCTTCAAATCAAAGCAGAATTTTGAGGCACTGTATTTGCAAAATAATGTTAATATTTAATAATAAATATATGAACAGCCAAAAAACCAAAACTAGAGGTAGTTGTAAATTTTTTTATTCAAGTGCATAAGGAGTTAAAAAAAAAAAAAACCTGAAGAAAACTATGTGGAATGAAGATCTTGGAGATTGTGAGTCTCAAGATTACTCAACCAAACTGGAACTGGTGCAGGGAAATCAGGGACAGACCAGGGGGAGGTATTGCTGATAGAGCATGACTCAATTAGTTCCAATAAAGACAGAAAATGTACCAAGCATCCATTATGACAGATTCTGAGAAAGAAAATGAGAAGTACTGAAAAGCCAACCGGTGATCCTCTATCCTGTCAGAATGCACACCAAGGAAGTGTATTGCACTAGAACTGTAAATTTCAAACCAGTGGAGGGTGGGACATAGACCAGCATTTTTCCTGAGCTGTTCACTGCAGAATTAGAATTTTGTGGCAAACTAGGGGAATGGATTGCTCTTTTCTTTGATCAGTTCTCCTTTGAATGAAGCTATGCCCTTCGTGTGGAATTCTGCTACCATGGTTGCCATTTCAGATTTCAGTTTAATTGTGTAAATATTACAGGAAAACCAGCTATGCCTGTAATAAGCAGTCTAAAATGAGTTCTCTGTTAATTATCTGACATTCAGAATATAAGTCAATGTAGTAAATAAAAGGGTATACTCTGGTGTTGGCTATAGTTCTGATTCATATAGAGATTTCATCCACAGCCTTGAAGAAATTTTTGTCCAATAAATCTTTAAGTGATATTTGGATTCTGTACTTGTTCTCAGCAGACAGAGTAGTCAGAGAGGAAGAGCAGTGTCTTCCAGAATACAAACAGTAAATTTTTTCCCATGGAAAAAAAAAAATATCTTAGACTTTAAATGAGATGATATTTTATCTTTTCTGTTTTAAAGATCCAAGTCCTCCAGAAAGCTAGCTTGTTTAGCTCCAACACCAATAAAATAAAAAAATGTTCTCATCACTACCCCAAATCAGGATAAGAGCCGTGTGTTTGTGCGTGCATGCTCATGCACCATTCTGGAGGCTGTTGTACAAACACATGGCTGTTTTATACACATTCTGGGGAACATCAGTGTCTTAGCTGTGTTTGTGTTGTTTGCCACCCATATTAAAATATCACTGGTCTCATAATGGATACAGTAGATAAACACTGTTTTTAAAATATAGTATGGGAGAAAATCCAGGAATATGATGTCATCAACTGAGCGATGAGTCTGCTGTGCTCAGGGAGGGGCAATAAAACCTAAGTTAGACTCATTTATACTAGAGGAGGAGCTGTGCCCAGAGACGTGTTGCACTTCACTCATTTGTGTCTGCTCAGTGCTGAATTTTCAGTCAAGGTATGTTTTTTCACTTCTTTCATATTCAGTGTGGTTTGTTTCTTCTTGGAAACCACTTATTGAATTCTTAATATGTTTCTGGTTCAGTGACAAATGAGCTGATGATATTGTTCCAGAAAATTGGAGCAGAAAAATAATTTTTGCTAATGTGATTTTGTAATATGTTGGGTTTTGCAGAGCTATAATATTTGCAGAAAAATGCTTTATTTCAAAGTGCCCAGTGTATCAAAGCCACAGGGTACTTCGCTTGCCACAAATACTGTCCCGTGGTCTGGAGGATAAGGATTTCTCCTATCCAGATGACACTTCATGTCTGTAATCATACCCTGGGCACTCTTTCTTTCGTCTCACAAAAATAATCAGAAAGTACAAGCAGCTAACTTTGGTTTTGGCGAGAAATTACCTACAAAATTGTAGGGGAAAACCAGAGTCAATTCTTTTCTGTACATAACAATAATTTTTTTCTCTGTTTATTATTTTGATTGTAAACTTTGTTGGGCAAGATGTAGAAGTGCATGTGTGTACCTTACACTGCTAATCTGTCTCATCTGCACTGATTGAATGGCAAAGGCTAAAACTTTGAAACTTTTACAAAGGAGAAAGCTTTGGGATGACATTTAAGCTACATTATTAGTTTATTGTTAAAATATGTATGCAAATAAAAAAATTCATTAGGAGCTTAACTTTTCAGGTGCTGATAAAAACAGAGAACTTAGTAGTGGCATTGTAATTAGAATAACAAAAGAAAAACCTATAAAACAAAGGTTTAAATATATGCTATACTTTTAGCTACTCATTTTCTGTTACTCAGTATCCTAAGCAGCCTTCTTAGTGTAATAATAGCAAATAACCATAAAGCCAAAAGTGTTCAAATAATTAACCATTAGAATTCTTGTTTTAATATTTTGTTTGTAACCTTAGAGATACCATCTCCTAAGAAAGGGGTACACTTTTATCTTAAACAGCTGTACATATTTTCTTAGAAACTAGAAGATAGTTATCTAGGTTAAAAATATCTATTTGCACATATGAGCCTCTAAGATTGAAGTTGAGTTATATCAGTCATAGCTATAGATAGAATATAACTTTTATCTGATAATGTGCAATCATTAAAAAAAAAAATTTAAAGAAGCATCTTAGCACTCCAGGTTCATTTATAGACTTCCAAATATATTTGGGGTTTTTTTTCAGTGTGAATAGTGAAAAGAGAAACAGAAGGGATAAATACACCCAAGTTAATAAAGAGTTTGGAATAGCTGACCAGAGATACCTCCAGAAAATCTTTGCCAGATTTTTCATTGGGCCCCTGAGTACATGCAAGAACAAGACTAATTGAGTTACTCAGAGTTACCTGAACATTGTGTACCGACAATCTAACAAAAGAACCGCCTTTCCTACTGAGTTAGAGCTTCCTGAAATAAGCATCCCATCCTTGCACAGGAAAACAGCTTTAAAAAATCTTGTAGCTATTTAATATTTCAAGCATTTTCTCAGGCAGAAAACAATAGGAATTTGGGTGAATTTTAGGATGTTCTTTATAAATACTCTAAAAATTATTGTTTAAGAATGGCCAGTGTTTGATAATCTGCTTTGCATTAAAAGAAGGGTGTAAAACTCTCTTAGGCAATCAAATTCCACTGTTTTTAAAGTCACAGTAGGAAAAAAATTAATATTACAAGTCTAGGAACATTTATCAGAGAATAGAGCTTTGCTTTCAAAACAGAGTCCCTCTCAGGAACTAAATCAACTGCAGAAGTACACCTGAGCTCATTAGCAATGCTAATCAATGTAAACTCAAGGAAAAAAAAAAAACTCAAAGAAAAATGCTGTTTAGCTAAAACATCCACTTTTCTTTAAAATTATTCATAAGCCTTCTTCTCCTGTCACTCATGGCTTTTTAAACCTCCCTCTCAAGTGCTCCATACAGATGAGTTACCCCTACCTTATCAAAAAGCTTATCCTCCTTCCTTTTTGCATTTAGCACACTACATACATGGAGATGGAAAGTTCTGCCTCTGCCTGGCTGGTACCCAGCTGTAAAGGAGCTGGGCACTTTACAGTGGAGACAAGAGCTGTTCTTTGCCAGCCCTTTCTGGCTTTAGAGATGTGCAGCTGCTCAGGAATCAGCCCTGGAGCAGCCTTTGGGTGCTGACTCACGAAGGGCAGCAGGCACAGGCTGGAGCAGCTTCTGCCCTCGGTGGGTGCCCAGGGCAGGGACAGAGGGAGGAGAGGGCATCCCGGTCCTGGGCCAGCCCTGAGGCAGGGGGAGAGCAGCCCTTGAAATTGGGGCCCCACAGGTTGGCTTCACACAGATCCCACTGTAACTGCTTGTGATCGCCACAGTGGTGACACCTTGTTTGCTTAGAAGTAATGAGCTGGGACTGAGGGAGTTAAGTGTTGGAGAACAGGCACAAATTGGGGTACAGACCAGAGAAACACAAGGAGCAAAGTTGCCAGCTGAAAGCACTTAGCTTCAGTCTGATGGTAGGCAAGTCCAAAGCGTGCAGATGCTGTGGCAAAGCTGCTATATAAAACTTCACCAAAATACTACAGGACTTTTTATGTTCTCTGAAAGGATGGAGTTGACTTACTTTTGCTGCTGTGCTATATTTAAGTCCCCTACGTGTTCACTCCACAACTTGATTCAGCAAGGTTGGGTTGGTTTGTGTGACCCCTGCAAACAAATCTGATCATCCAGATTTGCAGATTCAGTAGCTTTGCACACAAAGGTATCCCAGAATGGTGATAGTATTGCAAAGACACAGTTCAGACTATGGTTAATTTGCAGAGAAGGGAGCTGTCAAAATACAGAAATCCATTTTCCCATTCATTTTATCTGAGATTGCAGTTAAATGCCACCAAAAAGTGAGTGATCCATGGTAGAGAGCCAGGTCTTTGTAACAAGATTTATGCATGCATGCCCAGAGGCAGAACTGCTCATAGATGCTTTTCCTCCTGCAGTGTTCCTGCCTTGGCAGAAAGGAGTAAGGCCTTTGGGACCACACCCCAGTGTGGAGGTGTTCTGTCCCTTTGCCATGGTTGTGAGATTTCCTATGAGCTGTCTGACTGACTGAAGGGCTGCTGCTCTGAAGTGTCCTGGGCTACCAAAGAAGGACAGCAGGTCCCTCCACCACACACATGATGCACAGCAATGTGCCCTTTTCCTGATGTGAAGGACAAGCTCCCTATGGGTAGTGGGCAGGCCAAAAAACTGGAAGTGTTTCATCAGGAGCATTTTTACAAAAAACAACTGTTAAGCCTTCATAATTCAAATTGAGACCTAATCCTTAAATAAGTAAGTACGACAACAGAAATATTGTTGATAGATTTCTCAGTGATTTCTCATGGACACCTCCTCACAGCACAGCCAACAAACTCCAAGTCTTTTCTCACCCAGCTAACCCACTCTTTTGTAGCACTTGTCTTCTTATTGGACACAGCTGTGGCCTGTTAAGGGCAGGCCTGTTCCTAACCTTTGGTGATTAGTGCAGCTGCAGCTCCTCAGGTGTGAGATTACCTTCTGCACTATCTTTTCTTACATTCTATCCCTCCACAGATTTTGGCTGCATGCACCTCTCACCTCATTCTGCAGCAGCCTTTCCCTAGAATAAGTCATATGCTACATTCTGCATTATGTTTGGATTCTGCTTAGATTGGAAGCTGCTTGAGGCACAGCCTGTCCCTTGACTTTTGCACACTAATGATGCCAAAAGCCTCTGGCCATCAGTGCAACACAGACAGAATGGCAGCATCTCCAGAGCTGTGCTCCTGGTCCTGCCTGCTAGACAGCACAAGCAGCTCCCCAAGAAAACAAGCAGATGGAGGCAGAGAAAAAAGAGACACAAGTAACTACACAGGCTAGATCCTCAGCTGGACTGAATGCTTGCAGTGCCCTCCAAAACAGCATCAACTGAGTAATGACAGATTATAGAAGATAAGGTGTTATGAATATATCAGCAGATCTGAGTGACTTGCTCACTGGAGCCTGCTTAACAAACGTGTCATTGTCACATCCTCTTGTTCTGGCCTCAGCCTTCAGAGAGAAAGGTCTGTGAAAGGCTGATTGTCCTAGCTGTGATATCAGGAGATTACAAAGAAATGTATGCCATACATGTTCCTTTACTTACCACAGCAGATAAACCCAGCTCTGGGACATTTAATATGCTCCAAGTCAAATTCTAGCCTTTGTAACTGTACAGCTTCAGTTCAACACTGAATTCAGACAATGGACCTTGCAATCAGCCCAGTCTCATCAGGCAGATTTTCATAACAGTCTCATCTCTGTCTGATACCTGAGCTCAAGGATGAACTTTTCTTTCTTTATTTCCTCAGACTGAGTCATCTAACACAAACCCACCTGACACTGTTGGTACTCTGGGGAGCCCTCCACGTGCTCCTCATGCAGAATCCTGTTTTACCTGTTCAAGACCAGCTTGCAGATGGCTGTTCACCTTGGCATCACCTAGAAAAGTTTCCTGTGCCTGGTTCTGATAGTGCTGGGGGTGCACACAAGCCACTTTCTCCCTGAGTAAACAGCAAAAGATCAGGCAAAAGGTGTGAGGCACTGAAGGGGACCATGAAGTGTCCACTTTGTGGAAATTCTCTCCCCTCTCTCTCCGTACACTCACAGACATATATATATATATGTACACTCACAAAAACATATTTAAAATTATGAGAATATTGCCAGGGAAATAAAATACATCATGTTCCTTTGCATATCCATGCAGCCCTGTTCTGTCCTACCCATTGCTAGGGGATGATCCTACGTGGATGGAACCTCCATAACTTTCCTCCCAGATTTTTTACATTGCACAAAACAGCCGTCAAATATTTTCATCAGACATTTCTGATGTGTGCATCTATTAGGATCAAGACACCAGTTGCATTTTTAAATTATTTTTTCTTTTCCTGGGTGAGGATCTTTTTTCTTCACTCAGCTAATGCCAGAATTTCCAAGTCATGAGGAGCTGGGACTATCCCTCATGGGCAGATAAATAAGAAAAAGCAGTTATCTGCTTCCAAGCCTGTAATCTGTGTAGAGAATTACAGTAAATAGGAAATTCAAATAAGACAAAGAATTTGGAAAAGCTATTTACCAGAACAAGGGAACCAGTTTAAAACTATAGAGCTTGCTCCATACCTGTATTTTTTCTTCTCCTCTGCAAGTTGCAAGTTCATTTTCAAAATAATACTAGTGCCATCTGACCAAAGCAGTCATAATGAATCAGACATGAATGTAGTTCATGAATGGCTGGGATATTGGCATCAGAAGTTTTAATTTACAACACACACATTTTTTTAAAAAACAGCATGTGGAGGCAAGTCACATAAGACAACTGTGTGCCCTCACCTTCTGATTGAATCTTTCCTCTGAGAAACTTTTTTTTTTTTTTTAGAATAATCACCTTATAGCTCATAAATTCCAGTCAGCTGGGTCAGCAAAAGGGACATTTCCCAGAAATAGAAGGAAGTAGAATTTACAAAGTGGAGTCAGTTTTGTGTGTTTCCTGCAACACTTTAGGAACAGTCTTTTCTGGAAATGTAAGAAAACAACAATTAATTTTCTTCTACAATAGATGTAGTCTACAAATTGACATTTAAATCATGCTACAGCTCATAACTGTACAGTATGAGACACCTGGAGTTCCAGTCTTCTACTCTTGGCCTCATGTATTTCTACAGATAGATTAAATAGTTTCACTGCACACTTGTTTCTTGTTTCAAAAAAGGGTTCAGTGTAATATATTAATAAAGTTTGCCTTAGAATAAATGTACTCTGGTCAAATAGCTTTTAAAAATCAATGAAAAGTTTGACTTTAAATACAAGAATCAAACAATTTCAGATTTTGCACCATTTTGAAGCTGGGTAAAATATGGATCCAAACTGAGTAAACTACCTAAATTAAAATCCCAGAAGAAGCTCCCATAAGCCTGGTATATACCCAATTTAGGCAAGAATCCTTATTCACTGTTTGGTTTGGAGCCCTTTACCCTCTTGGGAAATTAAACCTCTCTTTCCCCTGCTTTCCTTTCTTCCATTTCAATGTTTATATTTTTCCTTTTCCTTTTCCTTTTCCTTTTCCTTCCTCCCTTCCTCCCTTCCTTCCCAACAGAGCACTTCTCCTTTTCTCCTTTTAGCAGGGTTGTGTTCCCTTCCAGAGCTCACATCCCCTCGGTTGTTCCTGCCCTGACATCCTGCCCTGAGCCTTCATCACCTGCTGCCCAAAACTGCCATGACAATTCCACAGAGCTCTTTCTGCAGTGCTGACAAAAGTCATGGGTCACAAGGGCAATGGTGATGTAGTTAACTTAAATCAGGGTATTTTTCAAAATTAACAAAGCTGGTCAGAAGACAACATTTCTGTTCCAGAGAAAAATTGGTGAAGAGTCTTGACATTTTTAACAAAAGCAAGAAAACAAACCACAGAAGAAATGTGCACACAGAGGGTAAATCTGCCTTGGAATGGGGAGCACTGATAAGGGATTTTGAAAGAAGCATCTTCCTTCTTAAGCAAGTGCCTGAAGGATAGACTGTAGTGAATTGTGCTCTTGCAGTCTCTGGTTTTTTTCTTTTTTTGGAACTACTCCACTTTGTAAAGATATTAAACTCATAGTTAGCCAGAGAGAGCAAGAGTGGATCTGGGTCACCTGCTGAACTGTGAGCACTCAGTACATCTTGTCCTTTGTTCAAGACAAAAATGACATCTTTAAAACATTTTCTGTTATATTACCTGAATATTTTGTGAAAAATCTTTCTTTTAAAATCAGTTTCTTCAGAAATTTTCTGTTTTGATAGTCAAAAAACCTCTCCGACACTTTAAAAAGTATCTCCTACATAGCTTGGAGTAGTAATATGTGAGTTTAAGGTACCAGAAAACATGATCCACCAACTGTAGCAGAGCAGAGGGGCAGAATCCCCTCTCTGACCCTGCTGGCCACTCTGCTTTGGATGCAAACTGGAGCACAATTGGCTTTCTGGGCTGCAGGTGAACATTGCTGGCTCATGTCCAACCTCTCATCCATCAGAAATCCTCCTTGGCATGGCTGCTCTCCCTTGTGTTGATATCAGGGGTTGCCCCAACTTGGCTTGTTGAACCTCCTGAAGTTTGTGCAGGCTCACCTCTCAAGCATCCCTTCCCTTCCCTCAGGGTGGAATTCCTTCCCTCTGGGTGCATCCCTTCCCTCCAGTGCGTCAGTCACCTGCGCCACACAGCTTGGGTCACTGGCAAACTGAGGGTACACTTGATCCCACTGTCTGTGTCAAAGACAAGAACATTAAACTTTATCTTTTTGTTAGCTTTGGGTACAATAGTTCTTTGAAGGAGCTGTGGCATATACTAAGGGAATCTGTCTCTCTAACTAAATTGTTACCCTGTGTTTTTTTGTTGACTCTGACATTCTGGAAAGAGCAGATAGGACATATCTTCTTTGTAAACACCAGTGCTCAAAACCTGCATATGCAGAGTGTAAAACAAACTGTCTGCACCAGGTTCCAGCAGGGCTCTGCCATCTCCTGTTGTTAACAAAGGGATAACAATAAATTAATACATAATTTAATTTCAAAACTGGCAAAGCATAAAAAGGCAAAATTAAAATGGTAATCCAGACACTGGTTGTTGTAAATCAGCACTGTGAATTATACTACTTCTTAGCTGGAGAAGTGTCCTGAACCTTCTAGATCTCTCAGTGTAGGAAGTCATATCCATGTTTGTACAGTTCAATCACCAAATCCCTCTCAGCATGTATTTGTACACTTAAGTTCTAACAGAGATAGAATGTATTCCCATCAAAGAATTGTTCTCATTAGAGTTTCCCTGGGTTTTCAGTAGAAAAGTAGGCTCCATTTGGATTATATCTAATTTTTATCTGCTGTTACTCTCAAAATAATTGCAATAGAGATTGAAGTTCACTATAGTGTGAATTGCACTCCATTTCTAACAGGTAGATGTGGTTTTGAGCTTTTCTCTACAATATATAGAGTATGGGGATTTCTAACTAGGCTATCTGAAAACTGACCTCTTTTTCTTTGCAAATACTTAATGTACTGGCAAAGTGAGGAGCAGATACACGAAAATAATATGAAATGACTGTCCCAGCTGCTCAAGAAACAACAATGTAGGAGGATGTGTTTGACCTAGGAAGGACAAGGCAAAATGGCTTTCTGAAGTTTATCATTTAGGAAGTGAAGCACATTACAGACTAGGCTTCTCCTTGAGAAGGGAACTCACCACTGCTTGCACTGCCACACTCTGATTTTAATTTTTAAAGGAATATGAAATTTAAAATAATAAACAAAACCCTAAAATTCTTTTATAATGACAATGTGTCATTTAGACAATGAGTATCATGTCACATTTCTATTGCTTCCATGACACAAATCAGTGATGCTAGGGACCATTCTCTGTGATGATCCACAAGAAAACCCGTTTAGGAGACTGAAATCTGAGTTACAGTTTAGTGTAGCTGCTGTCAGAAGTTCTAAATTAAACTGGGACTGCATTCAGAAATCCATTAATTAGAGGTGCTAACCTGAACAAACCGGGTAAATATCATCTCTTCTGAATTTTACCTGTTCAAAATTAAAGCTGAAATTTCACCTAAGCATTACATAGTTGTAGTTAGATATTTTCTACCCTGTTCTGTTGTCAGAGCCTGAAGTGCTGTTTGGAAGCTGCAGCGTTACTCAGTGAAGCCATCCATACATCCCTGTGGTGAAGGGCAGTAAGGAAACACAAGGCATTATTCCTGATTCACAGGGAGGGCAGGTTCTGCCTGTGGTGCCTCCTGTGCTGAGGACTGCACTGCTTGCACAGGGCCACCAGTGTGTGTCTCAGCCATGAAACAGCAGCTGTGACTGAGACACGTCCAGCTGCTGGAAGGGATGACTGTGTCACTGCAAATGTGGTTCTCAGATACACTGTGACAGGTTAAAATGTCTTTTATGTTTTTGCCAATTACAGCAGGGTGGAATCATCAGTTACCTGTATGATAAGAAATGAGGAAAGCAGTAGTTGTCAAAGAAATCATTATTAGACTTTGTGACAGCAGCCAGTCAGCCACACATGCTGTGGGCTTCTTTGGGAGCTCTTTGCTGTTGGAGACACTTGGGCTTTCCTCAAAGGCCACACCTGTGACAGACTGGGGTGAAAATAGGCAGGAAATGCTGCATTATCGCAAATACATGACAACAGTGTAAATATTATGGTGGCTGGAGGCACTCAAGATAGCAAATCTCTTCTTTTTTCCTAAATGGCTGCCAAAATGTCCTCAAGGTGCTAGAAGTAAAGTGCTTTCAGGGCACAGAGCCAGTTTATATTAAAGGCAAATCTCTCCATTAAATATTTAATGCTCAGAGGGACCAATACTGAAAAATACTATTAGGCCATTAGACCCTCACATTTTACATGGTCATGAGAACCTAATGCTGTCACCCAGGGAAAAGAGCAGTATTTCAATTGCTAAGGAAAAGGTGTGGCTAAAGTGAGCTGAAGAGGTCTGGTGGGAGTAATGCATCAAAGAGCAAAAGTCTTAAGGACATCCATGTGCACATCGTGGGGGGAGCCTTGGGTGGAGGTCTGTGCACTGCTGAACAGCTCTTCTGTGCTCCTCTACAGCAAGGCAAACAGAAGAGCATCACTAAATAATATTCTTGGGGAACTGATATGCTTCGGACTTACAGCCTTTTCCTCTTAGCATTCCACCCCTGAGACTTTATTAATATCGTCCACTTCTCTCTGTAGGATATTCCTATCGTTCTCTGTAGTGAAGATATCAAGAAATTTATGTCACTGGCATGGTTCATCAGTGCTCTCCTGTCTTTCAAACTGAGATCAAGACTGTAACTCCACTAGATCAACCCCAAGACCAGTTTTGAGAACCCACACTAGGAACAGCTCAGCTCCTCCAGTCCATGTCCCAGGAGCTGTCACTCAGGTGAAAATTCTCCTTTTTCTTTTCTAGTTTAGCTGGTTTTAGCCTGGTTCTTGCAATAGGTTTGAGCTCTCTAGTTTTCAGGAAAGACTGCTTTCTAAAGCAGGAAATTTTCACTTTAAGAAAGAAATACAATCTATGTGCACAACCTACTCTTGATATGATCTCTAGCATTTCATTTCTTTATTCCTGGATACCTTAGCTATTCACTGGGCTCAGGGCATTGTCTGCCATTTGAGAGGCACATTGTACTGTTTGATACTATCAGACCTGCCCTTTTACATGGTATCAGACTCCTGCAATGGATATTAAATTGGTCTCACAATGCCAGTGTGTTAAGCACTTAATTTTGTAGTGGTGATGGGACACAGCAATCCCTTGTCTGCAGCAGAGAATTCTTGTGGTGCCTGCAGAGCTCAGGGGAGTAGATACATCCACTTTGGCATTTTCCAACTTGGTAAATCTGCATGACATATAAAACTCAGGAAGTTTATAGTCCCTCATTTGTCTTCGTACTGTACCTAATTTGTGCAAGCTTTGTCAGACACCATGAGTGCAGGGGTGTTATGACAAGATAGAGTTTCCCAGCAGTTTCTGACACCCTGCAGGGAGCCCTGTGAGGTTCCTAGGGCCAAGGCATGCTGCTTTCACTCCCAGCACTGCTTTGGCTGCTTCTCTCACTGTACAAATGTGCAGTTTGGCTTACAAGTTCAGCTGGGGGAGATATTATCAAGCTAGGCAGTGAACCAGCAAGGAACAAGAATAAATTATGTGTTAAGACACACATCATCTTCTCACCAACAGAACCAATGTCAAATATAAACTCTGCAAATCCTAAAAATGTAAGCAAGCCACAATCTGATCACAGCTCCTGTTTGCAGGAGGCCTTCCAGCCAACAATGGAAAATACAAAACATCATTTTGACCAAGTAGGAAAATCAACTAAACAAGACCCAAAAGATCACAAGTCAGACATGGCTGAAGACCTTAAGGTCGGTGTCATGCTCAGAGCTTTCTGAAAGCAAATGCTAACTACAAATTTCAAGACAGCAGTATTCAAAACTAGGCTGACCCAATATCACATGCATGGGGAAATACAGAGAACTGATAAGACTCAGTGTCAGAAGGGTGATAAACACATGCATGGGCCTGACAGGGCTCATCCTATCTCTGAAAGAGCAGACAAAGCCTGTCACTCCCCTAGCCCTAAGCTGAACATGGGCTGAATCTTACCCCATGCATTAAAGTGTTCTCAAGGATGAATCCATGTGGATTACTGCTCTTCATTCCTGCAGTGTTTTTGCAGTCCCACTCCTCCTGCAGCTCCTAGATTTCTCACTGTCCTGAAGCTAACCTAAATGCTAGTTGTTGGCTGAGCTCAGGACAATGAGCACTCATGGTTAACCTTACCTGTTCTCATATAGGAAATACCAAAAGAAACAAACCAAAATAACCTTCCACCTTGCAGAGCAAGCCTGTGGTCAGTTTTTTCCTGTTTGAATATTTTCCTTATCAGTTGTCAAAACATTTTGAGCAAACACACTGCAATACACACAGAAAAGATGTAGATCCAGCTGTGACTTGTGCTGTGTAAGATTTATGTGCTTTGTTGTTAGAGTCAGAAAGTTATCTTGGTTCAGGGATACCAGGCTGTGGAGCTGCACTAAGTCTAAGGCAGGTCCAAGATCAAATCCCAAAGAATTAAAGAGAAGAGCAGCAAGTATTCACAAGGAGGGGGAGAAGGAGTTGTGAGATTGATACTGTAAACCTCAAAACTAATGATATTTCCAAATATGGAAGATTCAGATTCAATATTTATTCAAGTATCTATACTAACTGAAAGTAGCTTCATAAAGGTAAACGTCTCAACCAACATTATTCAGGAGGCTTGTGGCCTCCTGGTACACAGGCATGTGAACCACCCAATTTCCAGCTTTCATTCCAAGCTAAACAGAATAGAGATTTCGAAGTAGATCTTTCCTCTGCCCAATGACTACAAAGAGAGGAACAAACTGGCTTATATTTGTTTAACACTCAGATTTAAGACCTTCATATTCTTAATTTCTTCATAGACATATACAGTCTTGAGAAAGCTAGAGATGGAGGAGAAAATAACTCTGTAAATCAGAACAGCTTAAACTTTCTAAGCTGTTTGAACAGCAGAATTGAAATGTGTACTGGGAGGATGTGAAAGGCAGTTTTGGAATTAAACTTCTTTCTCTGCTGATGAGCTACAATTATAAAAGTGGCTGAGAAGCATAAGAAGTTGTATTTCAGAGCAGTTCTATTGTGTTTACTAATCCATCATGTACAAAAGGGAAAACTAAATGCTAAATTCAGGTCTTACTTTAACTTAATGGAATTAATGTGAGCACATCACCATGAACATGTTTTGTATGTATCACATTTTCAGTTCATGATGGCCCCACAGTTGCAGAACTCCTTTATTGTATTGATAAACCCTCTCTAATATTAGCAGCAGGTTTATTGTCTATCTTCGTATCTGATTCCTTCATCCAAGCTGTGCCTTGCTATGATATGTTTCACAACAACTCTAGAACACTGTTCAAAGGATTTGGCATTTCCTATTACTTATTTGCTTATACCCTTCCCTTTTTAATTGAATGATGCCTTTCTCTGCAAAAGCAATGTCCTCACTCAGTGTATCACCAACAGCAATGTTTTCCTGGGTATTTCAACAGGGTGGGATCCATGAAAGATTTCCAAACCAGAGGAGTTACATAGCTCCAAAGAACAGCCCAGTAGTCAACACCTGCAACAAAAGTGCAACTAAACCTTTATGGCAAGAGTGCTCCATCTGGTCCTTATGCTCACCGCTGATGGGGTGCCCATGTAGCCTTGTAACAAGCCAGCTGAGAAATTTTCACAGGAGACACTGAATCCACTCACTTTTATAAAGTAATCTCAGTAAAATTGCTGCTAGCTTATTACAATAACACATGGCATTTATAAATATTGCAACGGGAATGACAGGTTATCAGAGCTGCCCATGGCAGGGGGGTTGGAATTGGATGATCTTTAAGGTCCTTTACAACCCAAGACATTCTATGAGTCTATAATTTTGTTGTTGTTGTTGTTGGCGTTAATCCAACTGGAATTTTCATTTATTAGCACAAGAAGTGCAAATTCAGGAATTTAGGATAATGTGGGTCAGAAGGTCAACCTCTTGCTCAAAGCTGTGCCAGCTACAAAATCAAACTATGCTACTCTGGGCTTTTCCAGTTGGGTCTTTGAAACTTCTGAGGATTGCAAGGCTGAAATTTAATGATTTAGTGGCTGGAGATACTTGCAGATTCTGTGTTTTGACCTGAAACAGACTCTAATGATGAAAGTATTATTTCTCACTTCAGATTAAGTAGAATTCTTGTAATAAATCTGCTCTTTCAAAATAACAGTAAAATCCAACATTGGTGATATTTACAATGTTTTAGAGATCATCTTAATTGAAAAATTTCTAAAATATTAATGGCAGCAAGTCAGAGGTCAAACATGGACTAACTCAAACATCATCACCAAATCTGAACTAAACCAAAACTTAATAATGAGATGGGCCCTTTCCCTTATACAAAGGTCCTGAGATGATGACACTACTTCTCTCTGAACTGGTTCATCTTTTTCTTCTTCCAGTTCTCACCACAGTCCAGCCATGCTGTTCTTCTCCATTACAGTTATAACTACTTTGCACAGAGATAATATATTTTGTCAGAGTCATCACAGTTATTGACTGGGTTGTATAAAGAGCATTGAAAAATAATGTACCAGATTTCTAAAGCTAAAAAGTACAGGATTCTTTTTTTAGAAAATTGAAACTCTGAAGAATTTAAAGTAAGAATATTCTAGTTTTCCACTGGGAAAAATATATTAAGCAAAGTGCTTTGCATTAAATTTATATATAAAAATATCTTAAGTTATATATTAAAAATATCTTATGCATTGCACTTGATTAGATTTCTGCTCTTTCCACACCTTTCTTTAGCTGGAAATGAGTGGCTTTATCTCCCACACAGACAGAAAAATTAGTAGCCTCTTCTTGCCTTAGTTTCATTGTTATTGAAATAACTGCTTTTACAGAACAACTTTTTCCCCCCATTTTTCCCAACATAACTGATGTAAATACCTTTAATGGTAACTGCAGAGCAATAATTTCTTTCCATGGTGTGCTTCAAGCTTACACAACAAATAATATCTAAAAATTACACTTTTGAGAGGTAGCTCCTCTATATATTTTCTTTACATCCTTAATTTTCTGGGAAACTATGGACCTGGTTTGTGTTAAAAGGAATTTTTTCTTTTACAAGGTTATTTTTGTCCCAGTCAAGTTCCTGAATCCGGTTCAACATGAAACTTCATGATCTGCAAGGGCAGCAGTAAAAGGGACAGTGAAGAGTAAATGAAAAGCAGGAAACTTTTAAGTTAACACTGCCACAGAAAGTGTCCCCTGATCTACAACCCCAAATGTAGTAAAGCCCATTAGAGATTCATTATACAAAGATTGGAAATTAAAAATTAATATTGCGGGATCTGTAAAAGCAGAACATTTTAGGAATGTTTCCCACACTTCCTCTACCTCTCCAAAATAAGTAATGCCTCCACAGAAAGACAGAATTAAAAGGACATTCAAGGAATGTTTCAGAACGTATTTCAGAGATGCTACAAGAGTGATTTAATTTTACCTTCCAATATTCATCCAGGTAAAGATACAAACCCAACCCATTCTGAGGCCAAAGAGGGATACGAGCAGTCCCATTGGGCTTGGATTAGGTGGAAACAAGAGTCTCTGTCAACTGGGGATAGACAACAAAGGAGATTTTTTTCAGGAGTAAAGGTTGCAAGAAGATCAGGTTGAAATAGGAGCTTTGAAAGTAAACCTTATCGAGAAGATATAGAATTTATAAACAGTGTGGGTTTCCTGTATTTTTTTTGATACTAAATTCTGAATGTATGAGTCCACCACTGAAGCTCAATCTACCAGCACACCTTTGGGGTCTTGCAGAGCAATATCTGTGCTTATGCCATCCCATCACATTCAGGCCTGCCAGACCTGTCAGTATGGCTGGAGGAGAAATTATGCACAGAGATTGTTTTGTTGTAATCTATTACTAAACAAAAACCTCCTTTTCCTCACAAATAGACATTGTCCAGGAACCAAATCCTCCAAAGCTGTTCAAATTAAACTTCTTTCTCCTTGGCCAGCAAATTCCTGTCTGCTGGTCACAAATGAGGCAGTCTGGGGACATCACTCCAGCCTGTAACAAGGTGCTGAGTGTGTCAGGTTTGCACTCCAGGCTCCTGAGGGCAGCACTGGTACCTGCATGGGGTCAGCAGGACTCCCAGGCTTCCTTGCACAGACCACTCTGCAAATTACCTCCCTTACCTGCAGCAGCTTTGGAACTCCTGCTGTTTCCCATTTCAGTCACAGCAGATCTGTCAGGCCCTTTTTCCTCTCATGGCTCCAGCAGCTCCTGTGTTACATCGACTGTAGCTTTTACATTACCACGAAGAAGCAAGGCTGCCTGGCAAATAGGCACCACCAGGGACACTTGGCTGCCCAAGCTGGGCTCAGAGATGTTCAAGAGGACAAACTCACACAAAAAAATAGAAAATGTCAAAGCAGGCTGGGCTCTGCAGAGAAACAGAGTCAGAGGAGAGGCTGGGGCAGCCCTTGCTACTTCTTTCAGCAGCTAGTATATGTTCTAAAATATCACCATGTCAGAAGTCAGCCAGTGCCTCTCAGTTTGCAGTTTGCATCCACTCAAACCCATGTTTTTGCACCCAGCTTTTCCTCTCTTCTGTGCCTCTGGCCCTCAGCTGTACATGGAGCTATATGGATGTGTGGCAAGCCAGCTGAATGTCTCTGAAAACACTTTTGGCCACTGACAGCACTTAGAGCAAGCCAGGTAATCGTAAAATTGTGTTAGGGATGCTACAGTCTGGGTGTCATACTATCCTTCACATGGCCTTGATAAGAAATCCCTGAAATAAAATGAAAATAAGGCTGCTTTCTAGGCCACTTTCATCATGGATGATCATCCATCACAGAAATTCCTCATTTGGAGAAGACTAGTGAGGCCTTGAGCTCACTTTATCCTTTGTCCTTGCAAATTAGACTGTGTACGAAAACATCAGGACTGTGTACCTATGTTTTTTAATATTCTCTCTTTTGTTCCAGCAAACAACATTATAGCAGTTAACATCATAACAACATTTATCTGTTTCAGGCTCCACCTCCTCTCTTTTAGAACTAAATTAGCAAGGTTAATATTATGACAATCTCAGAATATACTAATGACAAATTTCACACCTTGTTTCTGCAAAACATGTAATCAGCAAAGTCACAACAGCTGTAAAATATGTTACAAAGTCTCTCTCTTACTCCCCCAGAGTAATTAGTGCAGGTGACATTGGAATAACCTGAACTCATTACACATTTCAGAACTTGTCCTTGTATAAGACATGAATGAGACCATCATGAGACATTAGTTATTCACTGTATGGAAATGTTTAGCATAACACAAGGAAAGATTAGCACCAGTGGCAATACTAACAAAATCATGAGTTCAGGAGCTGTAGGGCTTCATTCAGACCCAAAAGAGATGGTGAAAAACATTTACCTGAAGCAGCATATCCTGTCTGGGGAGTAAAACTGTGCCAGAGCTTGCATTAACCCAGCAGCAGCATTAACTGAGCTCTGACCTTTTTTCTCCTATCCTTCCATTCCTTAGCTCATACCTCTTGATCCTTTTAGGATCCTTTTTGTTCCAATTCAACATATTCCTCTCCTTTTCTTTCAGGAACTCCCATAGCCCCAGCATGTATTACTGTAATATTTTCCCTCCACATTCTAGGATTAACCACTCTGCTGTTCTCCTTGGCTTGCTGATTAACTCATGCCTGTCTTCTGGCGTCTCCCTCCAGTTCTGTATGTGTGGGTCAGTCCTTGAAGAGCAGGACATCCCAGGAGTTTGGCAGGAGACACCAAAGTGCCCTGGTGAGCCCTCCTGCCCAGCCCTCACAGCTTCAGGCTGTGGCACTGGTCACCACCACCTTTTTGGAGTCCTTCTCCACCTGCCTGTAATGACAATCCAACAGCTGATCAACCCCTTCTTCCCAGTCCCTCTGCAAGGGTTCCTGGTTTGCAGTATTGGCAGGATCTTGCCAAGAACACCCAAAGAACACCCATGAGCCCAAAGCCTTCCTGCCTTGGTGGGAGCAGTGTCTGCCAGAGGCACAGGGCTGGTCACCACTTCCAGGCCATGACTGCCTCCCACCCTCCATCAAAACCTTGTCACTTGTTCCCAATGCTATTTAAAAAAATACTCCAGAGAAACATGACTGACAGTGGGTTTTATAGACTGCCAAGGAAGAGGTAACTCACAACAGGATGAGAACTCCATCAGGTTCAAATTTAGCCCCCACAGGGGTCCCTCAGAATCAGTAATGATAGATTAGTTCAGCTGGGCAGTATTTCAATCAAGACTGCCACATGAAATCTTATTGAAAGTCCCTGCTGAGGTATTAGGCTTGTCTTGCGTTGCACAGAAAGTATTTGTAGAGAATGTGTGAAAGGATCGCATTTATTTTCACCAAAATATGACTAGAAAACAGCAAATCGCTGCCTTCTGTAAGTTGCGGCTTTGTCAAACATAATTTATTCATCAATCACATACTTTCAATGAGCTTCCTGTGCGATAGAGAATAGCATCAAGCACATAATTTTAACCCTAAACATTAAGGTTTGTAAACTGATAATGAGCACATTTTACCTTGTTCACTCCCCTATTTCTAGCAATGCATTATGGAAGGACTTGAGCTAAGGACCAAGGTGGCAGGTTGCCAGAAGCCACACGTCATGCACTTGGTGACATCCTAACTAGTCCCTGCACACTGTTCCTAGACCACAGTAATATGACATAACTAACTTATTTTAAAGTATTCTAGGTCTTTCCCTTTTAAACCAAAATCTGAAAGAGATTAATGGCAGAGTAAATAAATCAAATATGCAGTTTTGGAGCTGCTATCTGCTGTAAATTAAATTCTGTAAATTAATGTAATGAGGGAAAATCCCAGAAAAAGCCAACATGACCTTTACGACACTCTCTGAATTACTAATGTTCATCTTATTGTGCATACGTCCAACCTCAAAGTGTAAAACAATGCACTTAAATTTTTTTCTGCTGGTTCACAGCCTATTACCAGCAGAAGAAACAGTTTCTGTTAATTGCATCAGGCAACAGAACTTCTCTATTCACAGATGATCTCTTGTTGCCCATCCATTAGTATTTCACTTCCTACGTGTTTTTATGGTGTAAAGTGCCAGCACAGAAAGAAAGGGAGACTTGAAACTGCTGTTTGCAATTTGTAAGTGACAGCCCTCACATCCATACAATCTGGGCTTTGAGATGTTTAAGTGCTACAGTGTTTTATTCGCACAAAGTACACTAAATATGACCATAATTTTTCATCAATTCTGTAACCAATAGCCAAATTTCTGCATGCATATTAGGCACTGATACCAGCCAACAATTCCAGCAACCAGAAAACAAGTGAGAACCCTCATCCTTTCAGGAATTGCAAGTGCACCCCTCTTCACTGCCAAGTAATTGGTTGAATAGGACAAATGTCTTAATTAAAAATACATTTGAAAAGCTTCCAATCAAATGATAATATAAACAGTGGTTACTATAAAGACCTAAAAAAAGACAAACAGTATTTCTGTCACTCAGTCCAGAGAATTATATGTACAGATTTGGGAAGCCAATCTTGCATTTGGATAATATCTCAGCATTCGTTATCCAAGAACACAACAACAGGAAAACACAGTTAGCATTTTATCAGTAGTGAGTGATGCTGCGCACTCAACTTCTGTTTGGTTCTAGTAACACTGAGGTACACATCTGACATTTCTGCCTGCCAATAGCTCCCTGTTCTGATCTGTAGAATGTTTACAGTATTCTGGTTTCTGACTGTGCTCTTGCACCCAGGCTGGCTGACTGCAGACAGGTCCTGGCTTACAGGATGGCCACTGTCTCTACCAGGCTGCCCACCCACTGCACACCTCCTGAAACTGAGCTCCCTCAGGAAGGCTGTTCCATTTATCTCTACAGAGACTTGGCTGCAGAAAGAGACTGCAACACAGAGACAGAAATACACAGACAATTTCAGTGAGAAGCTGAGAAAGGCACACTGCTGACAAACACTGATCTCTCAGTGTTCTCAATGTAAACTAGAGCTGCAAACTGTGTCTCTTTATTGTACAGCCATGACATTTGGGAAAATAGATGGTGTTCTTTGGGGAGGAAGCAACACTGAATTCCAGTCAATTCTTGCTTTGCAGGGGAGGGTTTCAAATGTTGCAGGATGTGACACAGAACTAGCAATCTGAGACACAAGGCATGCTTGTCTTTTAGGAGACCATGGCTAGCGCAATAAAACAATAAGAAAACAAACTAATGCTGAACATCCTCAAAGAATTAACAAAGACTTGCTGCAGCTCAGTTCTAGTGAATAAAGGCTTCTAAATATTCTCTTCAGTTAACCCTTTCATAACAATATCTGTTGTTGCTACATCCCCTCTGTTTTACTTCCCTAAAATTGGTCCAGACAGTCCATAGCAACACAATCTGTAAAACATTCTACAGACACACCCAGTGTCTATGAGAAGCAGCCCAGGGAACTGCAAGCCTGTTCAAAAGCTATGCTTTGAGGACATTAGGAAAAGCAAAAGACTTTTCTTATTGTGTCTTTTGCAGCAATGAGCTAGACTCAGCAATCTCATGTCATCTATTTTTCTCTTCACAGAAATGGTTTCCATCACAGCTGAAAATGTCACGCAGCTGTACAACATGACTACCCAGGAGCTCGCAGTCAGTCCACAATATTCCCACAATAATTCAGGAGTGCATCAGATAGATCAGTATGAATGTGTTAGTGCAGAAGTGTGGAAATGGCTACAGGATTTTCAGCCTGGATTTCTCTGGTTTATATTTTTTCTGGGATCAATAGAAAATTCCTTTGTGCTCACCGTCCTGTGTTTCCACAAGAGTAGCTGCACAGTGGCTGAAATTTACCTAGCAAACATGGCATTTGCTGACCTAATGCTGGTCTGTACTTTACCTTTTTGGGCCATTAATATTTCTAATAATTTTCATTGGCCTTTTGGCCAGTTTCTCTGTAAAGCCATCAACATTATGAGTTACATGAACTTATATTCTAGCATTTATTTCCTGACACTAGTGAGCATAGACCGCTACCTGGCCCTGGTGAAAACCATGTCCCTTGGGCGGATGAGACGAACCGTCTGTGCCAAATGGAATTGTTTTGTAATTTGGACATGTGCACTGCTCATGTGTTCACCTACAATGGCATTTCGAAATTTGCATTATTTTAAAGAGTACAACATCACAGCCTGTGTTCTTCTCTACCCAGCTAGCTTCTGGGAGCCCACAAACAACAGCTTGCTGAATATTGTGGGGTTTGTGATCCCATTCTGTGTAATTACCTATTGCACTGTGAAAATCATCAAAGCCCTACGAAGCAGTGAGCTACGAAAAATGAAGGTAGTCCAGACAGAGAGGAGAGCTACCATGCTGGTCTTTGCTGTGCTCCTGCTGTTCATCATTTGCTGGCTTCCATTCCAGATCAGCACATTCATTGACACAATCCGTTACTTCTCACCCACCCTCAAGTGCCTGGAGGACATCAATGACATACTGACCCAGATAGCCACATACTGCTCCTATAGCAACAGCTGCCTGAACCCAGTCTTGTATGTGATTGTTGGGAAAAACTTCCAGAAGAAGGCTGCTGAATTCTACAAGGACTTGTTCACAAAGAGGTGCAGAAAATCACAGTCTGTGCAGATGGAAAACTCCCTGGACACTTTAAGAACTTCCATCTCAAGCGAATACCCAAGGAAAAAGTCTGTTTTGTCATTACCCCAATAGCATAATTTTAGGAAATCCTTAAAGGAAGAAAGCCTTCTAACATGTCAATTTCCAGTCATATCCATCTGCTATGGGTCCACAGAGTAAACATGTGGTAGGGTTCATTACGTGAGGCAAAAGGGTTGTTTGATCTTAGTGGAAATTCTATAAACAGACCTGCTTCTAATGTTATTGGATGTTTTTTGTTGAATTGAATTGAATTGAATCCTATTTTGTAGCTTTCTTACATTTTCATGGCTGAATGATACTTGGCATATGCATCACTTGGAATGTTTTCTAAGGTGTACATACAACTCTCCAAACAGAGCCCCAGTACAGAAGCAATTGTCAGGATTCTCCAGCTATGTATGGTACCCATAATAGTGTGTTAGATAAGGGTTTTGGTCTGGGAGGAGCTTGCATTTGAGTAAGTTCTGTTAAGTGAATCCTGTAGGATGCATTTTTAGATGTGTCCATCTTTTGGGCTTTTAACTTCTCTCTTCAGTCATCGGAAACAATCTGATTTTTTCATTGACAGGAAGTACCTTTTTGCAGCTGCTTCAGTTAGTGACAGATTTACACAAGCAAGTAAGCATGAAAAGTAGCTGAAAAAAGGTAAAGCATAATTGGAAGGGAACCTGCACCCACCTGCATGAAGTTAGCTGAGTTTTCTTCGTAGAAGAAGATTCTTTGCCCCTTCTACCTTGAAGTGAAAGTATTCACTTACTCCTTTTGAGTGAGTGAATGCTATTTATATTCATGCTTACACTTCAGCTCAGAGACTCAGGTTTTTAGTATTCACAAAGCATTATTAATATAATTCAATGGATATATAAAATCTCAGCACAACTGGTATAATCTCCCAAACAGAAGAAACTGAGAATATGAAGAAGAGCATCATCTAACTACATTAGAAATCTAACTGAAGATAACAGTGATCTTGAAAGCTCAGAGTATTCAAGTATTCAGATTCTATTAATACTTACTTTTTTTTTTTGTAGAGTTAATCTCTGAGATTTTAATACAAGATGGCTTTTCCCCAGTTGGACTGTATTTTTGAGCTAAGTTGATTATACATATAAAGAGACTCACAGTGTACTGAATTGTCTGTATGCACTTTAACCTCTAGGAACCTTGATCAAAACTGAGTGGAAGATGGTCTAAGATATGCTGAAACTAACAGTCTTCATTCTTTTCAAAGCACTTAAGGTTACAGCTTCTAAAGCTTCCAAGGGAGATGGAGTTTGGTGACATGAGTAAACTCAGATGGCACCTACATGGTCTTTATCTGTGTGAGCTTGAATGGAGCAATAAAGTTCATTTAAAATGGGAAATTTGTATTAAACCTTCAAATAACTAAACCACAAAATATGTGTGCAAATGTGATTTAAAGACTAAGGGATTTAGATCACTGTATATGATTTATAGGCAATTTCCATGGTTTTTCTTTGATAAACCAGTATAATCCTATGTCATAAATACTTCTATTGCTCATCCTTTCTTCGTCTGAAGCAATGGGGACAACTATGATGAAACACTACAAGGCTTTCTGTTATATCCAGTGTTATCATGCTGTCTCATCCATGAGCATGCTGTTCATGCAACCCTTAGACAAAATGAACTCTACACAGAGGTTATTGAGGCAACAGAAGTTATTTTTGAGTATTTGGTACTGAGAAGTAAAATATAAAAATGTTATTATGTTAATAATAACATGAAAATATAAAAATGTTATTATGTTAATATCACATTAAAATATAAACATGTTATTATGTTAATATCACATTAATTTAAATAATGTAAATATATAAGCACCCTTTTTTTGCTATGCAGTAAGCATGTACAAAAGAAAATAAAGTACTTTGAGGCATGAGATTTCCTGGCATTCTCTTCTATAGCCTGTATCCTGTCACTAAGGAATGATTTATCAGAAGTTCAAATGTTCCAGATGCTTACTTGGCTTCCCAGTACACCAAAGGAAAGTGAGCTGAAACAACAGAATCTTAGCTGCTTGGAGATCTTTCTTTTCAGGGCCCATTTCTGAGTGCTGTTGACCACCCTCACTCCCTTTGGAAGTTTAAATCATAATTAAGGCATCTAAGGGTATTGAAATATTTCTGGCAGCTTTTCTCTGCCTGCTGATAGCTCAAGATCCACCAGCAACAATGGAAAGCCCCTGCAGCAGTTTCTGCACATCACAGCACAGGCAGTGTCAGCTCACCAACTGCTCCATTCCCATTTTCCTGACTCTTCAGTGTGATGACACGTTTGTGGTATTCACATGCACCATTTATACACGCAAGAAAAAACCCCAAGAAATAAGTGTAACATCCAAGCTGCATCTGACCTACTGATGTTTTCCAGTCACACTTGGCTCAGCGCTGTTCTTACAGAAACATGACAAAATATGAGAAGGATTTTTGTAATATGAGGTCAGACTCTGTCCAGAGAATTTCAGAGCTGAAGATGGCAGTAATCCTATCTTTTTATTCTTCTTTATCCTGTCCCACTCTTACCTCTGCTCCCATCTTCTCTTTTACTGGGGCTGCCACAGCTGTTATCAAGACTTTGGCATGCAAAGAGCTGACTCCCCATTTAGTCTGATAGAGGTGGGGACCATGGCCAGAGGAATGGCAAGGATATCAACAGCCAGATGATATTTCTGGCCTTCAGCATTTACAGGCAGGAATTATTCTAATTTCTTCACTCTCTCATTTTTCATGTGGATTGTTGTCTTAACTTGAAAAATTAAGAGTTTAAGAGCTGTTACAGAAGCTGCAGGTGCTTGCTGCAGACAGGAGAAACTTGCTCTTTTCTAGACAGGGTTTCAGTGGGGGAGTTGGGATCTTGGTTCAGGTCGCCCAAATCCCTAAGCAGTCTTTAGCCATTGGATCATCTTTCCATTCTATTCAACCTATATTGGCTCCTTCATATTTGGCTGTTTCAAGCTCTGTAAACTGTAGTTAGTAGGGCTTGGTTATTACCACACTGTGGTGGTCCAGCATCATTCTTTGGGAATTGTAAATAGTTGTACCAGAGTTTAACCTCTCCTTAGCCACCTTTATAGTATATATGAAGAAATCCAACAAAGATGAACAAAGAATTTTACCTCAAAAGGTCATGTCAAAAACCTTCTCTGTTGTTACAGAACAGATGAACTGTTATAGCAGATAATTAGGCTGATTTGCCAAACATTTCAATAAAGAAAATGAAATAATTAAAACATACTGATCCAAATATATATTTTGTCCCAATCATTAAAGGCCCCATCCATCTTAAAATGAAGATTTTTAATGGCTGAACTGTTGGACCAAGAAGCAGAACTCTGGATGCCTTTGGGATTTTAGATATTTGTCTGCCTTGTAATGTGTGAGATAATTAAGCAGAGAGTCTTACCTCTAAGTTCAACATGTTTGTTAAATCATTCTGGTCAGAGAGGCTCAGTTAGCATTTGTAAACTCTTATACAGCTCTAAAAATGTTTACTTTCTACAGGAAAATCTGCCTAGATGGTGTGACTGAAGATCATTCTAACTTAAACCAAAACATAAACCAAAATGCTGTGAGCATCCTGAGCTGAAGGTGCCAATAGACAGATATGCTTTTTACTGTAATAAACCTTAACTACTGACTCTTATAGATATTTTTAAACTAACCCTTCAAATTCCTTCAATTCATGGTCCATTACATCTGTGCAAACTGTGAAATGTTACCAGATCTTTATATACTTTCTATAGCTTGAAATGAGGAATGAAGTTGTAAAGACATAATAAATTACATCCCGTTTCTAGTTGAATTTACAGCTTCTTCTGTAGACTTGTTCTAAGATCTTTAAATGCTGGAGCTACTGCAGTGCCTATTCACTTTTTCTACTAAATGCATAGATTTCTAATTTTGAATTTCTTTCCATTACTGAAAAATGTTCCAAATATGGCAATGAAAAACAACAGAAAACAAGAAACTAGATTTGCAAAGAGGAGTTGAATTTGCAAAACCAGTATTTTGATCTCATTTTGATGTGACAAGTTTTGTAAGACTTGTTATTTATCATATAAATTTTAGACGCAGATGCAGTTTTTTATTCAGTCTGTGAGTAAATGTGGAACTTGGCAGATCCTAGAGATTTATGTCCAAGCAACAACAAATTACAAACTTCTTGTTATTGCTCAAATGTTCTTCATTATGGAAAAAATAACTTAAACACGGAAATGCAGTAGTGTAAGCAAAGTGGAGACTTTGGAAAGTCTGTGACGAAGATCTCCTGTCATATTGCACTTACCTTTATGAGTCAGTGTGAGATGGGCTGTTTCAAGATTTTCCTCCTGTTATTTGTTAGGATTCATTACATAATATGTAATTCACAAATTACATGTTGTTTTCAAGTCTTTGCCAAAATTAAAATTTTACAAGATGTTAAAAAAACCAAACCAACATTAAATCTTGAGCCATTTAGAGTTTTCTCCATTGTGATGGTGTTAACTGGAGCATGTTTTGTTTATCAATTTGAGCACTGTTTGCATAACTATCTCACTATGCTTTAGTGGATAAAAATTTGGAATAAAACCATTTTTCATTATAGGGAAGTTCATAATAAGGTATCAGCATTCAGCCTCCCCTGCCTTTTCATTTTAACTTACTTATCAAGCAAAAATGGACACAACTGAATAAGAATTGAGATATATGGTGCATGTGTTGACTAAGTAGCCAATGAGAAGAATATTTTCCTATAAGTAAATAGCATTCCAGTCTTTTGATAATTTCTCTTTTTTTGTTGTTTGGGTTATTTTTAATTGAAAACCTACATTGTTTACATGGCTATGCTTAAGACTGATTTGCATGTAAAATCTGAAATGCAAGATATTACCTTTTTAAAATATTGCTCTAATCAGTGGACAAACAGAATGAAACAGATAAAATAATTTATAAACCACCACTCTTAGGCTACTTGGTCCCAGAAAGTAATCAGAAAAATAAGAAGCTTATTTGGGTACAAGTCTGAGAAAATGCAGCAGTCACCACGAATATTACTGAGAAGTAATATTCACAGAGATTCATGCCCTGGACACCGATAGTGGGGTGCAAAAACCAGTGCTTTTCAAAAAGAGTGGAAGTGGGGTTTAGCAAGGTTCATGTCTCATTCCCCCCTCTCTGTGCTGCTTCACCCCCAGCTCCTTGGCATGGCTCCCCTCATGTCTAGCAGGGAAAGGAGCTCCCAACACAACAAAAGCCTGATTCTGATTTCTCCCTGCGTGCATTGGTACAGGGAAGGCAGTTCAGAGCTGTTAATTAAGTTCTTATTTTTACAGACATTCACACAATGGAACTTTTAATTGCCAAGGACAATTTGAGAGCTTTAATTAGTGGTCAAAGGATGACAAGAGCCACAACACAGGGCTTGTATTATTTCACAATGAAAATGAAATATGTTACATGTCTTGAAAATTACTTCAGCTGACGTTTGGGAAAGTTAAAAAAAAAATCCTGGGGCTTTCTTCCAAAATGTAACATCATACACATGGTGTATGGCCAGCAAAACACTCAGGACAGCCCTCAGTCACTCAGTTGCGCCTCAGGATGCATCTTTGAATTCTCTCAGTAACCTCTGTACTGCTGTTTATCAACTGTGTCCGAATTTGAAACTTTGCCTGGATTGCCAGGAAGGACAAAGAGTATGTATGCCTATCTTTATAAATGTATTATCTTTATTTAAATAATTTCTATATTTTATATTAAAAAATGATCTTTTGTGCTCTCGCTTCTGGTCTGTGCAGTCTAGTAAGGCTCTCCCTTTCTTTTTCACCATAAAAGTAATTCTGAAGGTCAGTATTAGTTTATGTGTAAAGCCACAATCCATTTTACCTAATTGCTCTAACTGGCTAATGAGTACTAATAGTAAAAAGGGTGATAGATGAACTGTGCATGGAAATTCATTAGAAATCAGTTCAAAGTAAGAAAAATATGTCATTATTTGTATAAAGGATGACTGGAATATGTTAAGGACAGAAACGGAAAAACATTCATGTGGTTAATTTTCCATTAGCACTAACTACTTCAAAATACTTACAGAAATTACAGAAAATTAAGCACATTTTCTGTCAAGAGAACATTAGGAACTCTAAATTTATAAAAGGCTTGTGGCTTGTGGTAGTGCTCAGACACTGATTAGTAGACTCTGAAGAAATTTCTGCAATGAAAAACTCTACAGAATCCTCAGGTACTATTGCTAGCTGAACAAGAATTTGGATTTAGCTGTGAATAAAATCTAAGTTGCAATGAAAGATAAAACTCCCAGGTGTTTTTAGCTGAGCCCATCATGAACGAATTTGTGGCTCCAGCTGCAAGATTGTGTCTGAAGCGTGCAGAGTGGCTAGCATAAGCCAATAGAAAGAAGTCTTCAGAAAAAGGGCAAACAAGGACAATAAGCATTTCTTTTTATTCTATATTTAGTATAATAAATAATTCTGTTTAGGTTCAACTGTTATCTTTCATCTACATTATTTTTGAAAGATAAAGTTGCAGACTTTCTGCCATTGCTCTCTCATGCCTTAGCCAGCCTCCTGCTATAACAACATTCAATTTCTGATGTCTCACAAAGAGCCTCTCTGATGCTATTTATTTGCTATATGTGTTTTACCTGTAGTTTTAGATCCTCTCCAGTTATCTTTGTTTGGGTGAGAGGTCTGTGAACTAGGTAACATTCAGACTGTTGTGAGGGAAATCCAGGGAGCTGTGCTCACTTTAGTTGTACCTCAGTTTCCCATCAAGGCTGCCAGATGAGTGAGTTTATGAATTCAGACACAAGTTTTCTGCTCACCTAATTCTGCAGCAAAGAAAACTGTTCTGTGCATTACTACCAGATAGCCTGATGTGGAATATTAATACTTATTCCTAGAGGCATCCCAAAATAAGCACGGCAAGGTGCTCGTATTCGGAAATCACTGAGGCTGTACATGTATGTAGAAGAGATGAAAGATGGTCCTAAATTCTCTTTTCAGAAATTCCATCATTAGGTGTTTACTAGGTGTAAAATACAGAAGCTGAAAGGGCAGAGTTAAACAGCTACAGTAGAAAGTCAACATTTAGAACAACTGATTGCAAAATATTCATTTTTTCAAATACATTATTTTCTGTGATTGATATGCTCCACTTGCATACGAAATACTGAAATGTCAGATGGCAGAAAAGGCTCCACAATAACTTGCCTACCATAATGTTCTGAGACCAAATGCCTGTAAAACCAGGATCCAGGCTCTATCACCCAGCATGGCAGCACCAGAAGAATGGAGCAGGGGGCAGCTCTGACAGTGGATCTCTGACAGAAAGTCCAGGGGATTTTCATGGAGGATAAGGTTTTACCCATGTTCTTACTCCTGCACAATCTCACATAGAGCTACTAGAAGAAAATAAAGGTATTGCCAATGCTATGATGAACTAAACACTTTGGAGCCTGGCACAGCCAAACTAAAGTGAAATTTTGGGGCTGGAGAAGAGGGGGTGTAAATCCAGAGCTACAGAGGTCTTTCCTCGAGGCACAATTTTTAGTGTAATATTTTGGAGAAGTCTGTGTTTTATTATTCCAGCCACTGACATTTGAAGGCAATAAGCTGTCTAATATAACAACAGTTTTGAACCCAAAGTTCAGGGTGGGAGGAACTGAGAAGAAACAAAAGAATGCAAAGTTCAGGCAGCAAGTGGCACATACAGAGAGTGAGCAGCTTTCCCAATTCAGGGAAATAGGCATGATCCTGCTTCAGCAGGATAACAGAATATAAAAATATATTAATGTATCTATAATATAGTATATAATACAGTAACAATAACAGTAACATGGTAAATAAGAGTAAGAGAAAGGGCAGGGAAGGATGCAAAGCTGGCTTTGTGTCGCCAACATGACTCCACTACTCTCAGGGAGATGGAATTCTCCCACATCTGTGTCTCTCATCAGTCTGGAGGAGATGTACAGAAATATTTACACTAATTTGTCACTTTCCTTCCTCTGTGCCACTTCAAACAATGGGAGCAAGGAGAGGAAACTTCATGGGATGTAGAGGAAGTTCTATCCTTGCTAACACTGGGAACATTCCCACAGCTGCACTTATCAAATATGGATTGATCTAGCCTGTAACAATCAGTAAGGACTAATAAAGAATTTGCAGCAGTTAAATATTTGTTACACTACTCATGAGAGGCAACTTTTGCTCTTTTATTCTTCTTTTTTGCAGTCATTTTCTCTCATTTCGAAGACGTCTCCTGTTCACTTTGGAATTTTTTAAAAAATGACTGAAATTCCTCTAGTGAATATTACCTCCTCAAACCAGAGTGAACATCAGAGCAACTCAACTGTTTGCCCAGACTTGGATGAGTGGTGGGACATCGTGTACTATGTAGGACCCAAGTACATCAACACCGTCTGCGTCATTGGGATGCTTGGAAATGTGTTTGTTCTCTTCACCTATTCACTGCACAAGGGCCCCCTGAAGATAGCTGAAATCTACCTGATGAACCTTGCTGTTGCTGACCTTATCTTCCTCATGTGCCTCCCTTTCTGGGCAGAGAACATCAACAATGAGTTCAACTGGCCCTTTGGCAGCTTCCTGTGCCGCAGCATCAGCGCCTCCATCACCCTGAACATGTACACCAGCATCTACCTGCTGGTGGCCGTCAGCGTGGATCGCTACCTGACCTTCGTGCACACCCTGAACCACAGGGAGATATGGAGCAAGTCCATGACCAAAGGGATCTGCTTGCTCATCTGGTTCTTTTGCATCCTTCTCAGCGTCCCAGCTTTCATGTTCCGGACGGTGAAAGACTTTCCCCAGTGGAATATTTCAGCCTGCACCTTGGACTTCCCCAGCCCGTCGTGGGAATTGGCTGAAAGCCTGGTGGGCAATGTGGTGGGGTTTCTGCTGCCATCCACAGCAATCATCTTCCTCAATTTCTCCACCATTAGGTCCCTACAAAGAACAGCAAAAGAGCGAAAAGCAATCAGAGCAAAGGGTTGCAAGAGGCACAGAGGCACGAAGGCAACCAGGCTGATCCTCACTGTGGTACTGATGTTTCTTTTCTGTTGGACTCCTCACCATTTTTTTGTATTCCTTGATGTATTATACCATACAGAAGTGATCAAAGGCTGCTTCTGGGGGGAACTGATCAACTTTGGGGAGCAGTTTTCTTATATGCTGGCTATCACCAACAGCTGCATTAACCCTGTGATTTATGTCTTTGTTGGGAAATACTTCAGGCAAAAGGCTTTAGAAGTTTTTTCACAGTTTATTCCCTGTGGATTTCCTTCGAAATGGGTATCTTTCAAAGAAATGTCTTCAAATTTCAACATGTTTCCAGTCAAGAGTAGTTTAACATAATGGTTCTCAGTTCCTCTTCATTTTAATATTATAACTTATTTTATGCCACTGCAAATGGCATTAAAAATTAATATGAAACATTCTGATCGGGCCTTCACAGACCAAGCTAATTATCTATTAAAGTAAATCACTTGATTGATTGCTTATTTTTTCCTCAGGCTAGCTTTTCTAGTTCTGTGTCATCCATCCAAATACAAAATGTGTGACACCAGAATTTTTTACCAAATTATCTAACCTGTCTTACCTATTAACAGTGGCTTAAAAGAAAAACTCTTTGACAAAATACCAGAAACCTGGTTTCTTTGCAGAAAGCCATAAGCCAGCTGAATTTTTTGCTGCATTGTATCTGTGATGACAGCTGCTATACCACCTATAACACTATTCATAAAATTACAACAGCTATTACAGAGCAAATATGAGCTTAATCTTTGGCTGATGAATGCATTTAAGCAGGTATGGGATAACTTTGGTTATTTTGAAAGAAAATTTCACTGATTTGCATTTTTACAGTAAGATATAGAGAATTTTAATAATTTTTTTGCACTTTAATTATGTGCAATGCATGACTATTGTACAAGAGGATGTAACACAAAGAAAGTGTACATAAATTGTAAAAAAAGCAAGGTAATGCAGTAGCCTCCTCAAAGCTGATTTTTGGTGATCCAGTAAAGTGTTACAAAATTGCTCATAAAGTACTGTAAAGATCCTTTTTATTTTTTATATGTGAATGTATCTCTGATGGCCATTGATACTGTGTTATTTTGAGGCAAATCCTTAAATACATATTTATATAACATCTTTTTTCTTCATAGTCTTTTTCTTTCTTATATTTATTTTTATGTTTTGTCTCTTTCCCCCTATTTCTTTGGGGAAGAGCAAATATATAGTTCTGTGATTAAAAATCCTTGTTGCTACCAGAACACCAACTCTTGTAGTAAAAGAAAAATTTTTTTCCAGCACAGCCACAGTGGTAGAGTAGATGTAAAGCAACTGAGATCAATTTATGAGTACAGACATGGAAAAAGACAGTGCAGCCTGTTCAGCCAGAGGATTTTGGTGCAGAAGGGAGCATCCAGACACATCATTTGTATAATAATTCATTTAACTCCTCACTGTAAAGCCTATTCAGTCCGGTACTCAGTGCAACAGCACCTCATTTCCTGGAGTTCTTTTTAGTGTTTCCATTTTGAATATGTAATTCCATTTTGAATATGTAATTAACCTCTTATTTGATTACAGAAATCTGTCTATTCAACATCATTGCAATATGATTAGTGTTAATTTTTAATTGTTCTTTCAAACTTTTTGAATCTGAACAGTGGAAGCTTTTTGAGGACTTGCAAGTGTGTCTTCCTGCAATGATGGTTTAAGAATTAAGGGTGGATTAAGGGATCAGGGAGGAAGAATCTGTCATAGGTTTACTACTTCCACTGCTTCTGTGACAGATGTTTTTAAAATAAATATCAGGCTTAAACACCAGTAATAACAACAGCATGTGAAGTCCCCTGACTCATCTGAAGTCAAATTCCTAATTCCCATCTATTGTAAACTGTTGAATGCTGCATCTATTTAATACATCCCCCACTGAATCTTTAATGCAAAAAACTTCCAAGCAGAGGTATTTTCTGGGGAAAGGGAAGGGAAAGGAGGGGAAGGCTGAAATAATGAAAAAGGTGCAGAAAAAGAAGCTCCATTTTCTCACTACAGATGAGGACCTTTAAAGGGAAAGTATCTTGTCTCATCTGACTAACACTTGTCCATGTTAGTCAATGTTCAAATAAAGGGAAAAACACTTCTTAAGTGTGGTGGCATGTTTGGGCTATGACGTCATAGATTGAAAATGGGTATAAAATCTGAATTTAATGGAAAACCTCCTGTTTCCATCCATCAGCAAGTGACAAGGGCTTTCATGAAAGCACTGCTTCTTTTACACATGCTCAACTGTCAGGAAAAACATCTGTAGTTTAAACACGGCTTTAAGCCATTTATCAGAGTCTTGCCAATCAATGGATTTACTCTCCAGCATGAATGTCTGTAAATGTGTGCATTTCTGACTGTGTGCTAGGGTCTGGTGTTTGTTAGTGGCCACCTTTTGTTGAGGTGCTGTGCTGCACTCACCTCGCTGAGCTGTGTCCAGGAGGGCTCTGGTGACAGCCCCAGGGATGCTCTGGGCTGGCAGGGGCCAGGGCACTGCTGCTGTACTGGACAGGCTGGGAGCACTGACCTTGGGTTGGAGGGATGTGGATGAGCCCTTCAGGGAGCAGAGATTCACCTGCAGCCCTTGGAGGACCCAGGGCTGGATGCCTGAAGGAGAATGTGGCGTGACCCTGTGACGCCTCTGCTGGAGTAGGTTTTGTGGCAGGACCTGAGACCTCATGGGGGACCCACACTGGAGCAGCTCATGAAAAACTGCAGCCCTTGAGAAGGGCCCACAGTGGAGAAGTCCAAAGAGAACTGTATCATGTGGGTGGGAACCTCTGCTAGAGCAGGGAAAGCAGAGATTCTCTTCCAGCCCATGGTGAAGCAGTGTGTCTTGCAGCTCATGGAGGAGGAGGAGGATGATCTAGACTTGTCACTGTTGAGTAAGAAATGACACAGACTCACCAGAAGTCAGATTGGCATAATGCACCATTTATTTTGGACTGGTCCTTTTAATAAGTTGTTCCAATCCGGGTGGACTTGATTGGTTATTTAGTTAATACATTTCACCTGGCTGGCTAATTAACAAGACACCCTTCTTTGAGCAATCTTTGAGAAAAACAAGAAAGCAGAGATTAGGAAAACACCTGCAGGTTGTTTATAATAATAAGCTGTCATTGTTTATCTTCAACTCCCTAAAGTCTCTCAAGCCAATTCTGGGAAAACTTATCTGGTTTTCTCACTCTCTGACCAGACTGTCACATCCACCCAGACCGTATTAATGATGGGCTTCAGGGGGAGCCCCTTGTTGCAGCCAGGCTGGAGACAGGAGAAGGAGTTTCTTGCAATGTTAAACCAGATAACCTGGCCCAAAAAGGGCCAAGGGTGGAGATTGTAATGGATGTGCCTTGATATTGTTGTAAGCCGTGATTTGAGATGCATGTTACAGGAATTAGTACAACAGAAACCCATATCAGTGGAGGAGAGGCCTGACAAGAAGAAGTTTAAGTGCATCAGTGACCAGACCTGAGCTGGCTTGGGTGCCCAGTAACTCCAAAAAACACAACACCATTCTGTGCTGAGTCACCACCAGACCAGATGGAGCCTGAAGTCATGGACAAAATGAACTCAAAAGATGTTTTGTAAACATTTGTGGACATTTTATGAGTATTTTCTAGAGGTGGTCCATTGACTAAAGAAATAACTTCTGTGCATTATGTCAAAGGATGGGAAGAAGGGTGGTGGTGGTTAATAAAGTTGCTTCAAATAGTGGGACCTGGGCATGATGAAAGTGGTATGGAATAAGTGATGGAATGTGCTGGTTTGGGCTGGGGTAGAATTAATTTTCTTCACGGTGGCCAGTATGGAGCTGTGTTTTGGATTTGTGCTGAACACAGGGTTAATAATATAGAGATGTTTTTGTTATTGCTGAGCAGGGTTTACACAGAGACAAGGTCTTTTCTTCATTCCAGGCTGCCACACCGGAGAGAAGGCTGGAAATTGGAAGGAGACACAGCCAGGATAGGTGACCCAAACTGACCAAAGGGATATTCCAGACCACATGACATTATGGTCAGTATATAAAATGGGAGGAAGAAGGAAGCAAAAGGTGGAGGAAGGAGGGGACATCTGCAGTGATGCCATTTGTCTTTCCAAGTATCTGTTGTATGTGATGGGGCTCTGCTCTCCTGGAGGTGGCTGAACACCTGCCTGCCCATGGGAAGCAGTGAATTTATTGCTTATTTTGCTTTGTTAATTTGTGTGGCTTTTGTTTTCCCTGTTAAACCATCTTTCTCTCAACACATCCATTTTCCAGCTTTGACCCTTTTGATTCTTTCCCAGATCCCTTGGTGGAGGAATGGGCAAGTGGCTGCATGGGGCTTGGCAGCTGGCTGGGGTTAAATCTGAACAAACCTGACCCAGGAGTGCTGGGTTGTTTCTGCCTTGCAGGTGTACATGAAAATAGAGAATGAACTTGAATTGCAGCAAGGAAATCGCAGGATAAGCATTAATAAAAAGCTCCTGGTGAAGCCAGTGGCAGGCTGCCCAGGAGAGAACCCAGCACAGCAGCAACAGGACCGTCGGAGCCCAGTTTAGACAGCAATTTTTGGGGAAAATGTCAACATAATTGGTTCTGCCCCAGCACAAGGGAGTGTGTACCCCTCTAATGATTCCTTCTCTTGTGGTGAATAAATAAAGTTTCCTCGTTAGCCCTTTCAGGGTTCTTCACTGATCACCTCTCAACCAGTACTGAAATGTCAGCTCTGTAGCACTAATACTGCCAGACTCCACTGCCCATGGCTTGTGCTTTGGAATAAGCATCATTTTTACCTTCTCTCATGCAACTTCTCACACTCCTGATAAACATTGTCAAATATGAATCACTAAAAAGCTTCTCTGCTGCACCTTAAGAGCTTGCAAGTATAATTTAACTTGTTCTCATCTGTGTATATTGAATTTATATTTTACTATTAATTTCTCTAGGACAAGCACTATCTTTGCATTATCTGTTCAAGCTTTGCTTAATGCCCAGTCTTAGTTTATCATACAGGGCTCCTAGCACTAGTGTAATGAAGTGGCATTTAAGATTCAGTGAAACACATCTCAAGGGATAATACAGCCTGGGCTTACAAATGTAACATCAAAACATTTGGACAAGCCATTTCAATATCAAAAGCTCTACCTGTAAATACAGATAGTTCTCATATCAGAGAACCTTCACCTTTAACAACAATAACAAAAACACCATGAAACCCAGCTGATTGATTTATAAAACTCAAAATTGAAGAAAATACATCGATCACTTAAAGTGAAGACATTAGCATTTTCAGAGATCTACAGGCACATGGATTTCTAACCTGCCAGGAGTCATCTTCCTGGGAAGAGAGCTGTTTGTCACCCCTGTCAAATCGTACCACATCAAGCAAAAATGTTGAATCTTGGATGGAAAAAAGCACTTTGCTCACAGGTCAGATGTACTGCAGCTGTCAGCAGTGAAATCCTCAGAGATGCTTACCCCTCTGCAGCTGCCTGTGACAGGGTTTCACAGGAGACCTGGTCACAGAGCAACAGGACCCACTTCACTGCCCATGGGTCAAGGGTGGAGGGTGCCAGAGAAACTGTTCATTGTCCCAGTGAGCTCTCGGTGCACTCCCAGCAACAGGACACGAACAAGGGACAAAAGCTGCACCAAGGTGGCAGGACCAAAATCATACTGGGGAAATGGGTGGAGTTTAATGGAGAACAGAGAAATATCTGATTGGAGACTAGGAGTCAAGAAACCTCTCTCAGCATCTTCCCAATATCAGAGTGTGGGGACGAGCAGGGAGGTCACAGTGACCAAAAGAGAACATTGAGGGAGCAGGAGACAAGGACTGGCTGGACCAGTGGACAACAATGTGCACGTGAAAGGGAAATGACTTTGACAATGAACGGGGACAGAGTTGGGACCTAGTGGTGGGGAGGTCAGAGCAAATTGTGGAAAAAGGGAAGAAGAAGTAGATATCTCAGGATGGGACTTGGAATATTGTATTCCCTTTAAAAAACCCTGTCAGGATTGGAAACACTAAAAGATAAAGAAATTTGAGTTTAGCAAATCAAACATCCAAGGGCCAGGAAATATTTGACCTTAGACTGTCCCTGGAATTTCAGTGTGGTCTCCTTCAGGGTATGAGTTATAATATGGTCTTATGGTCTTATGACTAAGCTTTGAATTTCCAACATTGCAACTTATCCACTTCTGATTTAGCCTTGTGTCACCCTGCCTTATGTAGGAGAGGAACACACTTACATAAATCAAACAATGTCCTCAAGAAATTAAATCATCCATCCTGCATATTAAATAAAATCAATGGTATTGATAACACACATGCTGCCTTGAATTTTACACTGAAAAACCTTTGAGACAACATATAATTAAACTGAAAAATTTATTTCAGTAAGGTTTTCTAGAAGAAAATTAGTCTAAGAATCATGTTTGATCACAACTGAAAAGATTAGAAGACATTGTGAAATATGAGAAGATAGGAAAAATACTGTCATCAGCAAAAATGCAGGAAGAAACATCCCCTTTCCAGGTAGCACAGTAGGACTCCTGACAAAGATTAGACACGGTTTTTGGTCACTGGAAAGGATTTGTCAAAACATCTTCATCACAGAAGAGCAGGGAGGGACTTTGAGTCTGTCAGAAAGACAAATGAAGAGAAAAAGAACAGATGGAAATACACATCCTGGGACTGAACCATGCAAGAGCAGTTTGGCTTGGGTTTGTTTTATCTTTTTCAGAAGGGAATTTGAAACTCTCATGCAAAAGAAATCCATCTGAATTAGACAGTTTATTTAAGTGTTCTAGCTGTTTTTTCCTTTGAGTTTTCAGTAGTTGCTGTTTATTGCCAAGACTTCTATCTCACACATGACTCAGAGTAAAATCCTGGGTATCTTTCCCAGCCTACTGAGCTAGATAAGGAGCCTGCCCCCTCTTTCCTCAGCCCCAAACCACAGGAAGCAATGCAAATAATATGTTTATCCCTGGTGAAGAATGGCCATGGACCCATTTGGTCACAATTGCCATGTCCTATCTGAATTTTCCAGAGGACAACAGACGACAAATACCCATCATGGTGAGCAAGAGAAAATGTTAACAAGGCCCATTCTTGAGTCTCAGCTTGGTTAGTAAGCATGGCTTGAGCAAATCCATCTCCTTCTCAGGCTCAATCCATGGGCAGCAATGCATCTGTCCTGACTTTGGCTGGGATAGAGTTCGTTTTCTTCTTAGCAGCTGGCACAGCGCTGTGTTTAGCTTTAAGAATAGTACTGATCTCAAATTGATTGCAGCCAGGGGACAGGCTGGTCAATGACTTGTGAGCAACTTATTGTGCATAATTTGTTTTTCTTGGGGTTTATTTCTCTCTCTCTCTCCCCTTTTCAATGCTGTTATTATCATTTTTAATATTATAATTTGTATTATTATATTTTATTTTCCTTCAATTATCACTGCTGTTATCTCAACCCATGAATTTTATCTTTTCTTTTCTGATTCTCTTCCCCCTCACACTGTCAGTAGGGTGTCTAGCTGCCTGCTGGAACCAAAACTACAACACACCACCTTGTGTGAATAGAAAGAGGGAAGAAGCCTGCTTTAGTGGTGCTCCTCAACTTCTGGCAGAAGAACTTCGTCCACACAACCTACTTTGGCCATGCTGTTACCACCAACTCAATGAGTCCCTTGTGATATCCAGCACTGCTCATGGAGAGTTATTAAATTACATGACACAGAATAAGGAATTCATAATTGAAAACTTCCTAGTTTTATGCATATGTGTGGCTGGTTGCAGTGCATTCTACAGGAAAAACATTAGGAAGAAAACACGAAGCAACTGCTCTAGAAAACCTCTGATGCAATCTTAATATTGTGCACTTCAGGTTTGTTCCAGCAAAATCATCACTCTCTGATAATGATATTTTCTTTCAGGAGTGAGGCTTATTTTCCATTATTGCTCCAATATACAGCTACAGCTGGAAAAGATGTTCTCCTCTGGGAAGTAATTCACACATAGAAAAGTTCACATTTGGCTTTCAGCTCCTGCAGAGAAAATCTCCAGGCACGCACTAGAAATGAAACTAGCCACCACCATTTCCCACAGGAAGAGCTGGAATAAGTCTCACATCCATCACACAACACTAACTCAATAGATAAACTGCAAGGTCCAAATACTGAAAAAACTTTTTTAATTGCCCCATTTTTGGTGTATAGATAAATGTATCTATGCTCTGGAGTATCATGGAGTGAGAAATGCTCTTCAGTACTGGAAGGAGGATAAGTAGAAATAATTAATGCTCCAAGCATTCCTTACCTGAGTGACAGAACTGTGGTGTGAATAACAGGTTAGAGGCCAAAACCTCACCTAATGTGCATCACAGTAGTAGAAAGCTGTACATATTTATTGCAGACAAAGGGCTATTCTTAACCTGAGATAATGACCCTGAGTGTTGATCATTATATCATAATGAAGTTACCATAATTTTGTCAGAGACAAAGAAATTACATCATCTTATAGTCAGCATCATAAACAATAGTCTCTGTCTGTCTGTTTTTGTTTCTGCTATGCTCTTTCCTATTAAGCTTCTAATAAAATATTTTTCATATTGCTGGAGTACACTGTAGAAAGTATTGGGGGTGATGAGAAGAATCTCATGACGAGAAAGTTCAGCCTCCAATGATAAAGTCAGACACTTGGTAAGCTTATATTTGAAAAAGATAAGCAAATTTAAAAATAAAAAAGGTAAGAGACTAAAAAAGGTAAGAGACTATATTTAACAAATTAAAAAACAGCTAAGACATTTTCAAGAAATGAGAAACCCAAGAAAATGTAAAGGTGAGGCTGCCTGTTCTGCAAAACTTTAGTCAGCCTCTTATGAATCAGAGGAAGCACTGAGCCCCTGAGCAAGGCCTCCTGCCAGCATTGCTCAACTCTTATCTGCTGGTTGCATGCCAGCTCCCCAGCATGGATGCCAGTAATTCATAAGGCAAATCACCCACAGCCAGAACATTGACTGTCTCTGACGTGGCAAGTGGTTGTCAGAGAATGGATGATGGTACATCTGATGGGGCTTAACACTCTACAGATATCCTTCTAAGGCAGACATTTATTGCAAATAAATAGTAATCTACTAAAATAACCAAAATTATTTGTAAGAAGGTGTTATGAGGTCAGGCACAGTTGTCTCCTTCCTTGCCTCAGACTTTTGGATGGGAAGGGCTGCAAAGCACATTGAGTCAGCTAAGTACAGTTTAAAGCTGTTCAAAAACTGTCAGGAAGATTTCTTCTTCCCATGGTGTGGGAGAAAAGAAATGCTCTGATAAACCATCACTATCAGGATATCATGGAAATGTTGTCATTGCCCGGTTAAGAGAACAGGGAGCTAATGATAGCAGAACATGAATGCAGCAAACTGACTTGCAGGTATATGGAACATGAGGAACATTCCATTTCTCAATGGTATTAGAATCCCTACAACCAGCCCTGGTGTTGTCTTCATGATCACAAAGGAGGAAGGGAAACAAATTCAAGCTAATGGGAAAATACTTAACAGAAGCCAGCTCCAGAAAAGAAAAATTTCTAAAAATTTTCTAAAAGAACTCCCAGGTGTGCAGACTACTGAGACTTCACATATCCTGAACTTCAAGGCAATTCTTTGCTAAATTGTCACTGCAAATCAAGAGCAACATTCAGGTGCTCAGTGATGCATTAAAGACACATTTTCCTTCACACATGGCCCTGTTCAAACCAAGACTTGTTGCCTTTCTTAGGCCAATACACACATTTGGTAGCTCAAGGAGGAAAGACACGGTGTAACTACCAATTGTACATCCAGTATCTAAGTTCCCTGAAACCACAGTGCACCAGCTGTGGTGCCAGCTCTACCTGCTCAGCCCTTTGGCTTTCTGCAGCAGCTGTATTCCCAAAATAATTACTGAAAGCCAACCCTGCCCTTGAGGGTTGTCTTTCAGCAGCAGGATTGTGGTCAAAAGTATTCCAGTGGCTAAGGCACAAGAGGGGTTTCTGAGGGACAGTTTCAGCTCTCCCCTGTTCTGTGGCCATTTTTTAAATCACCAGATGGGGCTCTAATTACAGCCTTGCAGGCTGCTCTAAGCTCTGTGTGCACACCTGGTTTGCTCCTAAATGTGCCAGTAATCACCCCAGAGATGAGCCCTAGACCAAACAGTGTTGCCAAAAGGGCACTTTTGTTTGGGGCTGCTGTGATCTGCCCTACACATAGCAGGATCACTGCCACCAACATGTGTCAGGTAACCACCAATATAATGAGGCTTCCAAATTTCACAGATGTCTTGATCTCTTGTGGCACCTCCAAATAAAATAGGTATATGATCACAGAACCATACAATGGGCTGAGTTGGAAGGGACCCATCAGGACCATGGAGTCCAACCCTGACTGGTGCAGGACACCCCAAGAGTGACACCATGTGCCTGAGGGCATTGTCAGCTATCAGATACTCTAACAGCAGAGATTACCAAGTGCTTCATCAAGACAATAAAAGGTATTCCACCTATTATCTGTAAGTATATGGCACTTACTTTAAATGCAGAACACTTGCCCAGAATTGTCCCACAATACCTTTCTTGCTTGTTGCATCCTCAGAAGTGGCTGCATCACTGTTGTGTTCCTACCTATGTTATAGGTAAAGGTATAGGTTTGTATTTGCTAACAAAATATTACCTATAAAAGAAATATTCATATGTTTTACTATGAGATAATTTACTTGGACCAGCAGGAATAAAATGAACTTTGTTAGGATTTTTCATATTCCATCTTTCATCCTCTGCCAAAAATCAAACATCCTTCAAGTACAAAGCATGTTGTCCAAAGCAAAAGAAGTCCTCTAAATAGCATTTGGTGTCCCTGAGAAACTGCACAAAACACCCTTGATTGATCACATTAAAAGGAGTAGTGCATGGAGAAAACATGTAAAGCAAGGGCACAACTCCAACAGCATAAAATTAGATGTGTGATATTAGATATGCATTGTTCTTCCTGCCCCTGCTCTGCTTCACTTCCAGGCATTCTACACAACCCATCCTGTTTATTCAGAGGAGGTGTGAAGGGTCTGGAGGAGTTATTTTGGGATACGGTCCCAGACTTTTGGAATACTGATACAATTCCTTCAGGCACTGGATTATTTGACTGCTTTTGTGTCAAATTCTAACTACTCAGGCTAATATTAGTGGAATTATCCTGTGTTCTGATTTTAGTGAAACCCTTCCCTTTTCAGTTCAATATGTTGTTTTCTTATGCACTGGGCAATATCATATCCATTTGTGTTGTGGGAGGGTTGTCTGGAGTCCCTGGTTACCGGTGGAAATCAGTAGATAATGGCAGATGATAGTGGCAGTAGATAATGGCAGATGATGTCCTCCAGCAGGGCCCCACAGTCTCTCTCCATGAACCAGCTGTATCCAGAACAGGCTGGCCCAGAGCAGGAAAGCCCCTGCAACTCAGGGACAGAGTAAGGGACTACTCTGAGGGCAGAGAACTGGGAGACAGGAACCAACAGCACGAGACACGTGATGGACTAGCCAAGCCATCTTCCTTTTAGGAATCACCAACAGTATCCTCCTAGATATCCAAAGTAATTTTGTTTTCACACATGCTAATAGGGAAATTCCTTTGTTTGTCCAAGGCTGTTGCTGTATGACGTGATGTTTTCTGTACACCTTTCAGGAGTAAACAAGAAGCAAGAATCACTCAGTTCTCTGAATTGAGACACATACAGTTCTGTGAACGTTGTCCTGAGGTATGAGAAGAAAGACTGAACAGCTCTGATGCTATTAGCCCAAATTAGAATAATGAATATTAGTGCTAAACTCATTGCACAGACAGCAAGACAGTTCAATGTTTGGAAAAAAATGTGTGTGCCATGGAAGGGAAAATTAAATGTCTCATAACCTGACTGTGAGAGCAGGAGTGTGGGGGAAGGCAAATGGGCTACAATGCATCTGATATTGGGTTTACATCTGTGTTTCCTTGTTGAAAGAAGCTAAAGGATAAACAGCAAGAGGCAGAAAACTTGAGGACTTGCCTCTTCTTGTCAGCCTAGTCCCTGAGAGTAACAGCAGGAAATAGATGTGTGGCAATAATTATTTAGTCATGTGAACAGAGATTGTCTCACAGCACGAGAAGGTAAATGAAGGTAGGGCAGACAGTGGAGGCTCTTGTATTTGTTTACTTTCTGCCATTTGTCTTGTCAGTGTTATTTGCATTATTTTACTATGAATAATTTCTTTATTTTTGTATACATATGGAACTAGGACTAAAATACCTTTTAGTATTCAATAATCCATTTCTACTTCTACAGGAAAATGGGGAGAAGCTACAGTGCTCTGTAAGGCAAATATTTTCTAATTCATCGTGTCTAAAACCAATCAATTTACCATTTGCAATATTCTAGGGCATTAGCTCTTCCTCCCTCCACATATGCACTACAATAAATACTCTAAATTTCCCTTTCAGCAAATTTGTTTTTAGTGTCTGCTAACATAACTGACTGTAATTACTGTCTGACACTGAGTTATATGAAGATAGATGGGTTTGATTAGAAGTGGTGAACCATTTCTAGACAAGAATTTTGTTTGAAAAATACAGACAGTTTTTCCCTTACCAAATATCCAGAGAATGAACATGCTTTATGTGTTTCAAATGCTCATTGTTTGGAATTATGCAGTAGATGGTATATATTGCAGCATACTGAAGAATGATTAACTCTTTAATCTTGCTGCTGGCAGTTTCACATGCCGATTTTCAGTGTGGACAGCCATCCAAAGCATCTTTCTCTTCCATCAGCCAGGATACTTCTAGAAACACTAAGCAGAGCCTCTTTTGAAGGAGAACCCTTCCACAGAGATAGTCAAGTCACTTTGTTCAGGTTGGCATGTGACAGAAATGTTGGAGAAGTGGGGGGAGGAATTTGTGAATATGTGAAAGAAGATAAGGTGTCTCTTTTGCTTTGTTGGATTAGTAGTAGCCCCTAAAACTGCTCTGCCTCTGTGGTTCAGCTGGACACTCCTGCTGGAACCTAACTGGGTTTCTCCCACCCAACCTCTTAGAAGCAATTTCCATGTCTCCACTCAGTCTGCATACATGGAAATCAATTCAGAGTTTAAGTTTCTTTTTTGCAGCAGCACTTACCAAGCTGGAGGAGACCTTCCCAACAGACCAAAATAAACAGTGGCAAGCTGCACACACCGTGCAGTGTCCTAAAGGACCTTCAGCACAGTTTTACCAGAAGCTGTTAGCTTGAGCTATTGAAATATTGACAGGTATTAGGGGCTTTTGGTGAAATGCATCTCTCATTCTCATGGAAAAGCCATGTTGCACATTCTGCTTGCTGCTTCATGCAGCTTGCTGTGCTGCCTGCCAAGCGTGTCTCTGGAAGACTAATGATATTTACAGTGTTCCGTCCACATTTGAACACAATATTTTCATTGCAATCCCATCTAGAATTCAGGCCACCCCATAAGACGGCCTTCTCAGAGGAAAAAAAAAATCTCCTACTGAATATGATTGGTAAAGCAATATAGAGCTTCATAAATGCCTAATTTCTCTCAACCTTTTAAAATTGCAGTTGTAACTTATACAAATTTACAACTGCAATTTATAACACATAGACAGAATCCCCAAAGCTATCACAGCAGGTCTCTTGTGTTGCAGCCTAGACACTGCTGCAGAGCTCTGTGCAAGGAGCATTGATCCATATCCATCTTTGCCCTATGTGAACTGACAAGCCAGAAAGCACAATGGGAATGCTCTTACTGGGAGTGTCTGTGAGCTGTGATGTGCCTCTCACCCCTGCCCAGTGCTCCCAAACACCAGCACTGCCCAGCACAGCCTGCGTGACCAAATTAAAGGGTGCTGCAATGCTGACACGGCCTCCTTGTGCAATCCCAATTCTTCTGCACACCTTCACATCAATCACAGAACACACAGGCTGTCACTGCAGCAGCTCTGACAGCTTAGATTAGGTGCCACCAGTATGAGACATGACAATGCCACAGGGCAAGCCAGGTCCCCAGCTATGTCCACACTGCTGGAACCATGGCCTATGGTTCACTGCCTTTTTCAGCAGTGAAATCACCAACAGATTATATATGGAACACACCATTAGAGTTAATACACCTGAAAGAAAAATGAAGGGGAATTGTACTTAAACAGCAAAGTGGAGGGACCAGAAATGTGATTCAGGAGCAGTCAGATGAGGCAGGACCTCCCTGATCCATTCCAACCCTTAAATTGCTTTGCTCACCTTGATGGCCTGTGTTAGAGGAAAACACTGGAGCATCAGGCAGCCCCCAGTGTCCCCTGCTTTGTTAGATAGTCCTGGTCTTTGAGGTCCTTTGGCCTGCTTGCTCACCCATCTCTTATTTGCCTCAAAGGAGGATTGGAGGACAAGGAAAAGAAGCTTTCCTGAAGGAAAAAGTGCAGCGGCAGCTGTTGGGGATGGGTATAGGCCTGTAGGGGAAGTACAACACTGTTATTTTTTTAATATTAAATGAAAACTCCTACTTGTCTTCTTCTCAGCTGTTGCAAATCCCTTTCTAAGTACAATCTGTTTTGGGCAGATGTGATTGTTCTGAGGAACTTGACCCAGTAGTCAGGCCTGAGAAATTTCTGGCATTATTACTTAGGACTGCAAACGGAGAGTAGAGCTCTGTTAAAACACAAAAATTAAATAGAAAACAGAAGCTTTTGATTCACAGCAAGGTGTGCTCACTGAACAGGTACTCACTGATCCACCCCTGCTCTTTTCAAAGGCATGAGAGAGACCTACCTATCACATACTGTCTGTGAACAACCTCCTAAGACCTGGGAATTTTAGGAAATCCTAAGGCTGCCCATTTCTTTCCACCAATGCAGCTGTCAATGATACTGCTCTGTGCCAGGGAATTCTTGTGCCACATGGCCCTGAAATTCAAATAACTGGTGTGAGATTACTTGAGTGGATGCCAAGTAAATGAGGATACTATTGCCTTCCCAGGGGTGAAGTGACAATATTGTCAGCTCCTCAGAAAAGAGGAGTACATGTCATTCATCAGCCATGTTTGAGCTGCTTCAGGGACCACATCAGTGTACTACAGTGGAAACCTTGTCTCTTACAAGGATGTGCACCTGAGTCCTAAGAAATGGGACAGAAGGAAGCAGAAAGACTGTGTGCATGAGCACACATGAGAGAGGAGCTGGGGATTGAAAACTTCTAAGGATATGTGCTCAGCTCACAGGGCAGTAGGTAACAGTTAATGCCCTTCCTGCAAAAACACAGTCAGAAATTCTCTTGCCAAGAAAGAGAGATTGGAAGGCCTCCAAACCGCTAAAGAAGCCCAAAGAAGCTCCTAAGGATACTTATGCAGAATTTCATGGTAACCTAAATTGTTTGGCATTACTTTTGCTAAGTGCATGTTTTGTATTAAGTAAATCCTTTAAATTGTTTAGTTTAAATATTTTAGAGTATTTTCTCCCTGTTCACAGATTAAAGATGAAGAAAAAACACTGCCAAATGTAATGTTAGTGATCTCCTGAGATTTCAGCATCCTGCTTTACTCTAACCATAGACAGATTGCTTCCAAGAAATGTGTACCTAGGACTAAAGTTCACATTATGAAGTCACAGAATCATTTATGTTGGAAGGGACCTCCTGCGATCACCTAGTTTAGGTTTCCAGTCTGTCTTAGCTGAAGGAGAAGACACGAACTGTGACAGTGTTCACAGGGGTCTTAGGATGAGGGAAGAGACGAGAATGTTGACTCCATGTTTCAGAAGGCTTAATTTACTATTTTATGATATATATTATATTAAAACTATACTAAAAGAATAGAAGAAAGGATTTCATCAGAAGGCTAGCTAAGAATAGAAAAAGAATTATAACAAAGGCTTGTGACTGACTGAGACAGTCGGAGCCAGCTGACTGGGATTGGCCATTAACTAGAAACAACCTCATGAGACCAATCACAGATCCACCTGCTGCATTCCACAGCAGCAGATAATCACTGTTTACATCTTTTTCCTGAGGCCTCTCAGTTTCTCAGGAGAAAAAATCCTAAGGAAAGGATTTTTCAGAAAATATCATGGCTACAATGAACCTGTGCCACACCTAACCCAAGAGCTGGCAGGAAGAAGAGCCCTTTCTGTAGGCTCTGAACAATGCCACACTCCGCAGGCTCCTGATCTCCTGCAGGGTTAGAAACTCCTGTCCTGAGGCTCCCAGCAGAATTTAGGACCAAGATATCCACCCAAAAGTTAGGCTCTGCCAAGGGTTGTGTGACTCTGTGAGCTCACTAACAAGAGTGACCAATTCCCATGGGATTTTTGGGAGCAGAAGTTTAAAGACCTTACAGTTAATCAGCAAAGCAGTATCAGTGACAGTGGTGAATGTACATTGATGTAATGAACCTAAAGGTCAAATTATCCCTGTGGATGGTCTGGTTTCTCATCAATACAATTGCTTTATTCTTGTTTGCCTTTTTCCTCTCAGCTGTAACTAATGCACAGCCAATTTAAGAATACTGGAACAGACCTAATGTGATGGCAAACAGCTTGCTTAAATCACTTTACCGGAATGTGGTTTGCACCCTTGCTCAGCTCTAGAAGACCCTGGGGCAGAGTGCCATGGCATTTTTAAAGTTCTTTTGGCAGAAACACAGGTTCCCCAGGCAACAGTGAAGTCTTGCAAAAACACTGCTTCCAAAGCACTGCTGCCCCTTCACTGCCTTCTCCAAGGGATGATCCCTTGCAGACTCCTCTCTAACTAAAAGCACTGCCATGTGGGAGCATGGAAAACTTGAAGGCTAGAGGAGGAGTCTCCAACAGCACAGATCCTTTGTCTGCAGCAAGGCCAGTCTGGTTTACACCTCTATGAGAACACAGAGAATCAATCATGTAGCTTAGGTGTTAGTGGAAGAACTCTTGCTGCCTTGTCCTTTTGTGTACTACATTTATAATGCATATTACCTGTGTTGCTTAGTTACTCTCAAACATTCCAATGCAGTTTTTAAAAATACATTTATTGCTTTGTCATGCAGTCTTGACTCAAAAAGAAGCACTCAGGGAAGCAGTTCTTGGCAACACAGAGCTGGGCATTGATGGTTTCTAACACCATGCAGAACTCACTGACCAGCTCCCCAAGCCCTCAGCTGCCGTGTCTCCTATGGAAGAACAGCAGCAGAGGCTTCTCTGTCCTGCCTGAACTGCCCCAGAATCATTCCAGAGCATGTCTGATGAGAAAAGGGAACTCAGAATTATGAACTCAGAATTGCCAGTGTCTACATGAATGGGCAAATAAACTGTGAAGCAGGAGCTTTGGAATCAAACACCGTGAAACATTATCAGAACACTAATGACTGCATTTCCCTTCCATTTTCACTCTTGCCAACAAGTCCTCCTTATGTAAATGGGTATGCAAATACATGCAAAAGATTCTAAAGTAATCTGTGCAACACTCAGAACTGCAAATGGGCACTAAATGTGAATTTGCATGGTGTGGAACATCCTGTGGAGAGCACATCTCTGTGAGGTGGAGGATGATGGTAGTTATTTGACTGGTTTTCATGTGAATCAGGTGTGCTCAGGAGATGTTTCTGGACCAGCATCCAGCCTGATTTTCACATCCACACAACATTGTATGGATTGCAAACCCTGAACTGAGCACTGACCCAGTCTCTTGGGTGGATTGTAACTGAGCATTAGACACCCATTTAAAGAGAGCTGGAAGCTTTTACAGGTGGCTTGGAGTTTAAGGCACCATTTGGAGCTGGAAAAAAACCTGTCATGTACACACAACCTTCACCTCACTTTGGCAGCTGCAGGGTAATAAGAGAGGTCTTGGAAAGGTGAAGATGGTCATCTTTATCACACTTACAAAGTGTGAGCTCAGAACCAAAGCATTGGTTTTCTGTGAGAAACATCTGAGAAAAAAAAAATTGAAGCTTAGACTTCTGTATCTTGTGCTTAATCTTGACTCAAGTGGGAGTGATCATGGAGGGCAGTAAACTGAACTCTTCCAGATGAAAAGCAAGGTGTCCTGGAAAGAAAAGTTCCCTGAGGCCCAAAAAAAACCCCAAAATAACAAAGCCCAAACATAAGTGGGACTGTTGCTAAAAACATGAATTAAAAAAAGGATTAAAGCTCCATCATTTTTCTGTGCCACAGAGTAATGCACACTTTTTACTCTGAAGTTTTGAAGCCAGTCAGGCCCAGATCCCTGGTGACACAAAGAGAATTCTTTTCACTACTGTGTTCCAGTTTGCATTCATTAAAGACAATGCATGAATGAACAGAACTGTCTCTTTATAACTCATGATGTGTGGACAGACAAGACTCCTCTACCTTATATGCTTTGACAGTGTAAATCAAAATCATCTCCTCTCAAGAGCTCGTTCGTAAGTTGGCCAGTGGCCAGTCAAATTCCTTCCTGCTGTGTGTGGACAAACAGCAACCACTAAACCTGCATTTCCAAAGAGCTTTGGTCTGTTACAACCACCCTCTTTTAATGCTTTAGCACCTCTGGCTCTGTCAAGCAAGAGGGTCTACACCACAAATCTTGTCTGCAGCTTTGGCAAGAGAGTAATCCTCAAAGCTGGCTGTCATCACTGCCTCTGGACCAGTCTGCTCACAGAGGGATCCCTCCTGTCCCCTGCTCCAGAGTCTGGGCACAGACACTCCCCACGGGCTCCTGTCACTGACGCTTGATGAAGGGTCGCCCCTGTGGAACCTATGGCCCCAGGACAGGTCCACAGGCCTGAGAGTCCTCCAAGAATGTAACAGAGGCAAGTGTGAGTGAGGAGTGGTTTGTGTTGGGTACAGCTGCAGCAGGGTAGGGCAAAGTAGAGAGAGCTCCTGACCCTCTCTGTTGCCACAAGGGAGAACACAGGTCACCAGGTGACTCAGGCTGTGTTCAGCAGGTGCCAAAAGTCACCTACATCCCTTCTGCCTGGCTCTCCCACAAAAGTTCACCATCTCTCTCTTCCACTTGCCCCATCCTTGATTAGAGACCAGACACCCATGGCCTGCAGAGGCACAGCTTTCTCAGTCTCCATTCACCTCCAGAAGGTGCCTGAGCAGACACATCACAGGGAGTCACCATGGCTGCCCAGGGCCAGACACCAAAGACAAGAAGCCACCATCCAAGACAATTGTGCAAGAATAACCAATGTCTTGAGGAGTGCAGCTAGAAATCCTTTACCAAAGAATTTCTTGGACAGAGATGATGCATAACCTCACCCATACGTGAGGACATCTGCTCCTGGATGCTGAGGAAATGTGCCTGCCTTGCCAGGAGCTGGCTGCAGTCATGATCAACAGCTTCGAAGGGCAAGGGGCCATGCAGGGAGCTTGGCTGGTCCAGGCTGGCAGATGAGGAGGCTCAGGTTGCTTTGGAGCACGACCAAAAACACCAGACCAGACTTTGTGAACAAATCTAAGAAAGCCAAGAAGTCTGACAACATTTCCAAGACCACTGTTATGGATGCCTAAGGCAGCTTTTCCTTCAGTGTTTCAAGAGTAAGATTAGCTCTGGTACACGAATAGGGCAATGTGAAGTAAAAACAGCGCGGGACTTTTTTGTAAGTATTGCAGTGTTTTGAATATTCACTTCCTCTTCTCTGCCAAAACTGTAAATTACTCAGTTAGTGTAATAAGAAAAGCCATAATGGTATGAAAAGGGGTTTTAAAAAATACTATTTTATTTATTATAATAATAATACTTCAAAATATTAGCTAATTATTGAGCTTTGTTATTATTTAGGTTAATGACAGCTGAGGCACAGAGGCATGGAGACCCAAATCAGAGCCATTGCTATTATTGAGTGAAAGACTCCACCCTATGACAGAAGTTTCAGAGCATTATAGGAGGCTTCATGAGAGTATGCAAGGGCACTCACAGAGATAAGGAACCTTTCCTATGAGCTGCCTGAGATTTGGGAGGCACATCTGTGAGCACCGTGTGTGAACATCTGACATACACAGATCTGGAGCCCAGCTAGGCTTTTTTTCTGGTATTCATTTTGCAATCCAGGAGCAGTTGCTGAGCAGCCCCTCCTGGTAGAAATGAATTACTGCTTCTCCAGAAGAACTGGAATTCAAGGTGTTTTATTCCAGCCACAGTCACTGCAACTAAGTAGTTCTCTAACACTTTACCATGCTGTCAGTGAAAATCTGAAGGGATTTAATAACACATTCAAGAAAATAATCTGTTTAGCTGAATTTTGGTGAAGATCCAAAAGTGCCACTTCATAAAATTAGGTATCTGAGAAGATGAATCATCCATTGCTTTAAACATGACCTTCAATGTGTCACACTCCACACACTGCTGTGAATTTCAGTTATTTGTATAGAAACTGAAATCTGTTTTCAAGCAAACACTTAAGGACATTTTCCTTTATTACGAAAACCACTTACATGTATTGCTAACTTTGACTGGCTTCTGTTTCACTATTCTGCTAAACCTAAACATTAGACAAGATTACTCACAGTCAGGTTTTGTGGACAATTAAATGTTTAGGGGTTTAACCACATAGAAAAAATATTAGCATATAAAATGCACTGTTTAAGTTACCTGCCATGTACACAAAACAAGTTGCATATTTTAATATTAATGAGTCTTTACCAGTCTCCACACTACCCTCTGAGCTACTGGCAGAATCTGAGATTTTGACCAATAAGACTACTATCACAATTGGCATAAAATCTGCATTGGTCTCATCTCACCAAGATAACAGAGTATTATTTATCCCAGCACAAATGGAGATGCCAGCAGATAAAAAGCATTGTTGCAAGATGCTAAATATTAAGGCTTTTTCCACTAAATTAATGTAGCAAAAGAAATACAAAAAAAGAGATCATATCATGCAAGATCTTTATCAAGGCCAATTCACATTCTTTATTGCAAATAAATACATGCATATAAGTGTTGACTATTGAACCTCCCAATCAGAGAACAGCAAGATAATGTGAGCTTTACATTTCATAAAAAGAGAAGAGAAGGAGGATAAGTGATTTTTTAATTGTGCTTTGGTTAACAAAGAGAATGGGTTTGATAAACAAGTGTGAGGCTCAATTACCAAAAGCAGTAAAAAGTCATATCCTGCTATGACAAATAACAACAGATCCAAGTGCTCATAGGCAGTCTGCTTACAAGTTGGTTGAATTCACTTTAATTTCTCCCAGAGAGCAAATTATGACATAAAGATAACTGATCTTTGCTGAGCCCACAGTTTCCCATATATTTGTTCAAGGATTCTGTTGGTTTATCCTACCCCAGATGAACTTTTTCTCCACTCATTTGTTCTTTCTCCTTTAGCTGGGGCAGAACAGATCGATCTGTAGATGTGTGATGAGCTGAATCAGGAAAGTGATCCAGATTAAAACCCATTAATTATCCAGTTCCAGTTCTAATGCACCATGTAAGCACAAAACCAGGTATCCAGGCACAACTCAGGAGGCAAAGCAGGTTGGAGTAGCTACTGGAAAGAAGGGTGAAGGACAGCCTTAGCCACTCTGTGACCTAAATGTAATGCATGAAAAAAATGCAGGACAATGTCATAGGAATTACATAGATGTAACTTGTTCTTCTTCTCAGGTAAAATCTGGGCTCCTGCCTCTTTCTTAGAGATGGTATTTTTCTGGAAATAACTGTTTTATCATCAATTCAAGGTATTTCTATGCATCATTATCAACATGTTTTTCCCAATTATAGATGTGGACAATGACATTTATTTCTAATAGAATAGCATCTCAACAAAAACATCACATTAGTAAAACAACCTCTCATTTCCTCAGTTGCTGGGTAAAAGTGAACTGCAGCATCTTTTCAAATTAAGAACTGAAAAGTTTCCACAGAAAGCACACACTTGCTGTAATACTGTCTTTTCATGTAGGGGGATGTAGTATGGGTAAATGAAGATGGTATAGAATGTAATAGTACCCCCTAATGAGTTGCAGCTGAGCCAATTATTAGAGATTGGGAACAGGCCTGAGTTTATCAGGCTGCACCTGTAGCCAATAAGCAGAGTGTTATACAAGAGTGGGTTGGTTAGCTGAAGAAACTGGAGTCAGTTGGCTACTGTGAGGACAAGGAAGAGGCAGTGCCTGAGGAGCTGCCCACGAGAAACATCAAGGAGGTGTGAAACTCTAGCAATATGGAACTCTTGTGATGTAATGACAATAGACCTCTTGCACTGTAATAACATTTTCAGGGTAGGAACCTCAGTGCAGAACTCAACTCTGACATCAAGGCCACAAAACAAGGTGGTTCTTTGACTAGACCAACAGCTGGTGAGCAGGAGAAATATTTTTGCCATATTTCCTATTTCTCCTGCTCACCATCTTCCCCCTTTGACTGAGTGTCCTCTGGTGGAAAATGTATTTACCAAGGGAAACCACGTCCTGAACTGTCCAAACAGTACACAAGCTTTTTAGCAGCACCACACCATATGAGTGTGAGTCAGGCCACTAAACTGCACCATGGTGCTGTGTTCCATTATTGGCTAGAGTAACGTCTCCCAAAGTTAATGTGGCACTGCACCATCATGATTCAAGTTATTTGACTGTAATAGAATTTTCAGTTCTCAAATATCCTTAGTGCAGTTTTCGGTCTCTTCATTCTAAACAATGCATTTAACTATTTTTAGCATTGCAATACAAAGGAATTATCACTGTTCCTTGAGAGGCCATGTAGATATGTACATATTTTCTAAATAAGCCTTCAGTCATTTTCTCTGTTGAAAAAGAAGTTAATTTATTGTCAGTAATTAATGCAGCTTTGATTATAATAAGATACATCACTTAGTTGTGAATGGCCTGGGAGACAGCACTACTTAATTTGCTGTGACTTTCCCTGGTCTCTGTGAATGACTATGACTAAGACACTTAATTTTCTTCTGTAGCAGCCACTTCCTTGTTAGTATTTTCTGTCACTATGATCAGTTTCTTCTGAAGTCATAACCTCAGCATTTCATTATGAAAAACTAAAAATGTCCCCTCTGAGAATGAGAAAATTTGGAGAAATTATTGATAAGCCTTATAAAGCATTTCCTTTGTCATTGCATAAACTGCAGTGTCTATTGCTTTTTCACACATATCTTGACTTCCTGGAATATTATCATCATAATCACAATTACAGTCCATATAAAGATGTAAAATTTCCCAGCTACAAGTACATATAATACACCTAAAACTGAACTTAGCATCAACCATAGATCTCAGTGGTAATTATCCAGCACTTTGTGTCCTGAGTAACAGAGATCATGTGTTGTCCTCTACACAAGTAGTTTGTGTTCCAGAATAGATACATGGGATAAAGTTTGATTTATAGAAGACATTATTTGCTGATTTTTATGTAAAAAAGAACTAGTCTGAATATAATGTCTTTTTTTTTTTTTTTTTTTTTGCATCACAGAGACAGCTGTTATTTATGGAAACAGAATCTTTACATGTTGGAGGAATGTAAATTCTTGCTGCTTGGAACCTAATACAGTGGACTTGGTCTTAAACAGAAAAGTGATGTGTATAAGGAAACAGCTTTCAGCAAAGCAGACTCAGTCATGTGGAAGTTACCCTGGAGACTAACCAAACTCTGTCAAAAAGCTCCCAGTTCTTTGCCTTACTCTAAGCAGGTCCTTCAATTTTCAAGCAGTAAAGAATTTGAAGGAGTCTTCTCTTTCAGTTCTCCTCAAGTTCTCACTTTAGCCTTGCTAAAAATAAGTAGGGACAGAGTTTCAGTTTTGCTATGGATTTCTAAGATTTTTCAGCAGCTCAGAACACAGGAAAGGGTAGGAGCAGCCCACACCTGTCTCCAGGGACAGTGGTGTAAAATCAGAGTCCCAGCATCACATTTATTTACTTGTGCAATTCTAGGTTTATATATATACTTTAAATGAGAAAAGGACAAAAACAATTTGGGTTTTGCAGTAAAAAACAAGGTAAGCTGAGAAGCTGGTTTTGCTTAGCTTTCTCTGACGGATAAGACTTTCCCTGACACACACCACAAACTGTCTGAAACAGTTAAGTTGGGAAAAGAAAGGGGGTGGTATCAGCATGTTACAGAAGGAAGGAGAAAGCTTTGTGCCTGCCACTCCCTGCACCTGATGGCCCTGCCCCAGGTGCACTGCAGAGCACTCAGGCTATGTTCCCTAAAACACAGGGCAAGCTCAGAAAGGCTCTGTTTTCCTACCAGCAGGAATGGACACTGATTGTGGTTTGGAAACAAACACCTCTGTCCTTCCTCAGGACGGCTGGATGGTCACACCCAGCTTCCTCCTAGCTAGCAGGCTCTGTTCAGGCAGCTGAACTCACCTCACTGTCCTTTCTCTACATTAACTTTACTGCAGAGGTGAGTTTTGCAAAAGCAACAAGTATCAAGAGCCGTTACTCAGCAACACAAAGAGGACTCCAGTGAATGTGTTTGTAGATCTAGCCCAAAAATGTGTAGAGAGGAAAAAAAACCAAACAACCCCCAAACATTTTTCAGATATTCAATATTACTCTGAAAAAATCTATTGTCTCTTTATCCTGTCTGCATGGCAAGCCTAAATTCAAGTGATTGCCCCTGGAGTAGCTGGATTGATCAAGAAATTCAAACACAAGAGCACTTACCAGCAAATCTCAGGGGTGGCAGAAATAAAAACACTGCTCAACTTTACTCATCAAGCTTCCTTGCTTTTTCTGCATCTTCACAAATATCTGTTAAAACTATTCTTGGGGCTTCATGCTTAATAGGAAGCAGCATCAGTAAAAATTCAGGTCGAGGACAACAAGGCAGGATGGTTATGATGGAAATTGCATCTGAAAACCTTCTCTTAACGTCAGTGTGGATCTTCGCATTAAATTGTACGAGAGGCTCAGGGCAACGATGCAGAGGCATTAATGGTTAATGCAGTGGGACATGCTCCCTTGTAATTGCCTCCTGTCGTTGCTGCAGTGCCTGGGAGATACTGTGAAGGGACAGAGCCCAGTTTACAATCCCACGTCAATGGATCTTCTCAAACTCAGAGGTAATTTTTCTTCTTGAATGAATTGTCAAACCCCATTGTATTAGCAAGTTTACCTGGAGGGGCTTCACCTCTGGTTGGGAAAAGGAAAAAAGGCCTTCTTGCCACAAAGTTAAAATTCTTACAATAGAACAGTAGCAAAACTAAAAAGCCATGACCTGGGACAGTACTTTTGGCTGGTGCAAACAAAATTCAGCTATCAAGTAAGAGTTTTCCTCTAATGGAACTGATGCAATTGCTCCCCCTCATTTACATATGTTGCATTTGCCCTGTGTGGTGGTTTGACCAGGAAGGAGTGGGAATTCTGGGATGCTATGGTCAAACCAATGGATGTTCTGAGTTTCACAGCAGACACCAGGGTGAGGCATTTTCATGGGGGGCACTGGCTCTGTGCCAGGCTCAAACCGTGACACCCTGTGACCTGTTCTGAGGAAAATAAGCACTCAGAGATAGAAAGGACACAGAAAAGAAGAAAAGGAGCAAACACTATTAGAACAAAGTAATCAAAAGGCCAAGAGAAAATGGAACCTGAGCAACAATGGAAGTCTTAGGTCTAAAATAAAGACATATTTTAAAATAGGTACTTTTGGGGCTCTAAAAGACAGTTCTGGCACTGAGTACTCAGAGACCAGCCATAAAGAAGGTGAAACATTTTATTTTATCAAATAATTCCAGGAAATGTTTCAGATCTGTTAAATATTACTAAAGAGATAAATTATGCCAAGAATTATAACTTAAAAACTTATATTGATATAAATAACCTGCTTATAAAACTGAGCACTATTGCCATCCACAGTACCAAGTGTTATGCATGTGTCTTTACTGATCACTGCACGTCTCTTTGCTATCTTTCCATCAGCTGCAGTGAATCCAGATCTGTACAATACTCAGCATAGCAAAGATATACCCATGCTGTGGTCTTATCAGCACTCTCAGAGCACACCCTGTGCCATTTCACCTTCTGGGGTTCAGCTCACTGTGCCTGCTCCTGCCATTTGGCCAAGGTCTGCCAGTGTTGCAATGACAGTGCAGAACTGTCAAACATCCTTAAACTCATAACCTGAAGTCTCCCTGAGACTGTTGCACACACAGTAGGAAGCATTTTCAAATTCATCAGGGAGAAGAAGGGGGAAAAAAGAAAGTCATCCTGGGAGATTTGTGGAGTTGGGGCCACCAACAACTCTTCAGTACCAAATAACAACCAAGTGTTGAAGTCTAAAGGTGCAAGTTAAACTTTTCAGTGGAAACAGCTCCTACTTATTTCACCTTTGTGCTCATGAGCTACAGCGGACCAAGCTCCATCTTACTGAGCTCTGTGCCGTATCTCCAAAACTGAAGTAACCTTCCTCCTGCTCTAATGGTTTCACATCACTTTTCCTCCTTGGAGGCCTCCTTCCTCAATCTTCAACCTTCAAGAGCCAAATTTTAACACTCATGCTCAACAAAGAAATCAACAAATAAGCAAGTAATTAGATCACAAATAAAAGCTTGAAAATAGACCTACACTACAGATACCTCCCAAATCCTCATGAGAAACACCTAAGAAATTGAACTGTTTACTTGTCTGTGGGGCCATGAATATTCACTGTTGCCCTTCACTAAATTCTGCTTTCATCTAATCACTCTGTTTCAGGATGAAATAGCTCTGAAACCTGTTATCTGTCACAAAAGAGCTTTATTACTTTTATAATCTCTGTTAAGAGACAGTTTAAAATACTATTAAACTGTTTCTGTTAACAGAGACAGTTTACTCCTAGAAATACTAATTGGCAGAAAATGCCTCACTATTTATTATCACATTTTGAATGTTGCTAACAAAATTCACTAATGAGAAAATAAAAGAACACTTGGGCCTGGGTCATCCTCAAACAGGAATAGAGATCAAGGATACCAGCTCATGTTTTTCTGGGTTGGTATGACTTCCTGGTGGCTTTCCATAAATTCTCAGATAGTTGGAGTGTCATTAGTCTCCTCTGCTCGTTTGGGGGCTAACCTGGAGACATCAGGATTATCCCTGGTATTCCCCAGTATTGCAAAGAGATAAAGAACTCAGATACTTTCCTTTAATCCACCATGAGGCCTTGTTAAACAAAAAAGGCTCGGGGGAAGAGAAGATACACAGGTGGGAGTCAGCCCCCCTCTTAAATGAAGGGCTGCTGTTTGCCAGAATAGTGATCCAGCCTTATACAGGGACCACCCTCACCCCCAAATTATAACATCATTACAAAATACAGCAGAAAATCGTTTCCACCTTTTTCAGGGATCTGGCACTGGCACCAGAATTCAATATTGCCCAGTACTCAGAATTCTAAGATCTCTTTTCAGATGCCTGTAATTAAACACACATGAAGTGGGCATGAGAGAAGAATCCTGAAGGGAATTATTTAGCATTCTTCACAGAGGTTGAAAGCTGATGAAGATTTAAAAGCCTCCAGTAAATACAGAGATAAAAAATACATTCCTAATAACTAAATGCAGCAACAGGCCTATGGGGGCCACAAAATCTGATCATTCAGGTAAAGAGAGCTTTGTTGATGTAAAACAGAAGTGGTTTCAAGATATATCGGTCTGCTTAATTAATTTCCTACCTTTTGACCTCTGTGTAATTTTAAAATTTCTCTTTTTGAGTCAGTGAAATTTTTTTTTAGATACAACTCTTAGCTTTACAGTTAATTCTGGTATTTTGAGAGACTGTTTTCTGTGTCAGTTATATTCACAGGTAGAGAAAACCAACTCAAGGAACAAATTAAGATATTTATTTTTGCATTGTTACAAATTTGGGGGGGATTTTCCATTAAATGTATTTAACAGACAACCTATTTGCACTCAGGCCTTTCAGCATTTTAATATGCTAAAATATATACTTTTGGTGCCATACAAATCATGGTTAAAAATAATTCTCAAGGACATACTGAGGGGACAACAACTTTAAGCAAAATAACTCAAGTTGAAATAGTCAATTCCCTTCAACAGTGGTTTCTATTTCATGAGATTATATTCTTTACACTAGCAAACTATATACAAACAATACCACAAACCTACCATAAGTGCAAAAATGTAGAAAATATACACAAACATATACACAAATTGCCGTGTTTCTGTCTGAGCTACCTTACAGTTAAGAAATCCAGTACAAATGCATGATTTGTATTTATGTATTTGACTTGTAAGTATCTAATATTTAATTGTAAACAAGATTCAGCATGTAGAGCAACTTAAAACAGTTGTCAGAAGCGTAAATCATGAGGCCTGGAGACTGAAGAACTGTGCACACGAGGATCCAAACTGACATACATACCCACACATTTCCTAACTTATCCTGCAGGGGCATTTAGGGTACTTAAAAGACTTGGATGTATTCATCTACTCTAAACAAATTCCTGGATTTCATTGTTTTACAAAATGCATACATTTCAATATTCAAAGAAAAATCAGCATCACATTTGCAGGTGTAGATTTTCAGGTTGGTAAGAGTGTCTTGTTCATTACCATTGAATAGCTTTTTGGTTTATTAAGAAACCTTTCTTGGCAACTCAATTAAGGAACAGTAAATGAAAGCAAGCAATGGATGTTCACAAGCAACCACTTAGTGAGCAAACAGAAGCAGACACAGTCCCTTAAGCACAGATGAACTCACAGGGGATTATCTAGTGAGTCACTGACAATGCTGTTCAGTAGGAAAGTACACACAGGGCACACTGCACTGCTAAAAACCTGCAGGATTTAGAAGAGATATTGGAAAGAAAATGGGAGCTGCCTTTGCCTCGATGTGATGATTTGCTCCTCTCAGTCACTGCTAAGATTCTTAGCAAGAATGGTTTGTTTGTTTTACAAAAGATGGCTGGCTGTTTTTCAGGTACTTCCAGGCCACTCATCCATGTATTATTTGAAACACCTGGATATTTAATAAAACCCAGGATGACAGTTCTATTAGGATGGTGCTGAGCTAAGTAACAGGAATAGCAGTAGTAGTGTCAGAGTGTTTGGAGAGAATTAAAGCATTGTCTATGCCAGTTTAAAGCCTCTACAAATATGAAAACTGCCCATATCTATAGCAACTGATTTCAATGGAAAATTCAAGTACAAGAATATTCTTTACAATCTCCTTGTGCTAATGGAAAATACAGTAATGTTATCCATAATCTTCCATTTCCAGGGAATATGCCCAGAGTCAAATCTCACTTTGTGTATTTTTTTTAAGTACTTGAAAACTCTTACAGTATTGAACAGAGCATTTGATGCATCCCTTCTCATACATGATACTTTTTGATTTAAAACACAAGCTGAGCCCTACAAGACACAATCTTCGCACTAGTCTTAGTGTAAAGACTAGTTTGGTAAATTCTGTGATTTTTAAGGTTTTTTTAAACATTTCAAACACTGCAACAATGCAGAATGTATACCAAAAACTAGACCTAGAAAACCATTTCCAAAATAAAGCGTTGAAAAAAAATTTAGAATCAATTTCACTGAAAAGCCTCAATAAAGTGCAAGCAGCAAATGAGAGGGTTTACATAGTGAAAAGTGAAGTTTAATAAATTTGTACAGTCTGTATTGCTGACAATGAGAGACACACTATAAAAATGTTTTACCTTGACATCATGCCCTCATATAAAAATATATTCTAGTTACCTTGCAGTACAATTAGATCTTGACAGAACTGAAAAAGAAAAAAAACACTGAAATGCTACTTCTTTTCAGCAGTGTCTGAAAGGCAGAAAATATGTAGCTTTATGCTAATTAAGTGGATGAACTGGATTGGCTATTTACTAGTACTAGCTAATTACTAGTATACTAATTCCCAATGAAAAAGGTGCATTGCTACTTACTTGCATTGATTCACCCCCACTTCTTGAGAAGGCATTCAGGAGGTGCCACATTGCAAACATGGAACTCATTCCTGTGCAAAATGCTCATGCTTTGAGCTCTCATTAAAGCAAAGCTCTCTAATTACTGAACAGAAGTATGCACTACAGCAAGTATTTTAACATCAGAAAATATTTTAGGTTATTAAATCTGCAGGTATTTTTCCTCTCAAAAGCATCTCCTCCTGCTTGCAGCAAGTAATTTAGCTGAAATAACCAGGTTTTCAGTGCACCACAACTTCAATGATTCCAGTGAATTGAAACACAACTTCATAATATCACCTGTCACCCTACACAGGAATTTGTTTTTACCTGGAGCTTTGTTTTATGACAAATAGAGCAAACTGCTGAAGTCTTCCCAACAGAGGGGACGTTTTCAAATCACTTACTGTCCAACCAGATTCTTTGGTGTTCAGGAATACCTAGTATAGTATCAGCATGAACAAGCAGCAATTTTTTTTCCTTCATATACTCCTGCTTGTCCCTTAAGGCCCATCAGCAAAGTTTCTGCTAGAGGCAGGTTAACTGAACAAAGAATGAAAATACTTCCTCATCACCCTCTGAGACTGAAGTCTGATCAACAGCATCTGATGTCTCCCTTTCAGTGGGGATTTTACACACGGCATATGGGCAGGATTTCCACTTATGACTAGCACAGAACTATAGCAAATTTACATACTGGCTAGTCATTTAAAGTTTCATCTACTGAAATTCAAAATGAATACTCTTCTATCCAAAAGAGTCTTTACTCTTTATTCTCCAGTTTTTGCTAATACGAGACAAAAAAACGTTCATTATTGCACATCTATCGCCAAGACTTTCAACTGCCCCAAAATGGTGCAATGTCAGGTGCTCAGTAAAGCTCTGTGGAGACACATGTCACCTACTAAATGGTAAATAATGTCAGTACCACTTGGATTTTAGAAGCTTTGCTGTCCTTTTTTTAAAACCTCTCACCAGTCCCCAGTTTCGGTTAAAGGACCCCAAATACTCATTATCAAATAACTGATGACACACAATCTAAATTAGGAATACTTTGTGAGAGCAGCAACTTTGCAACAATATGAACTTTAAATAAAAGCAGATTACTAAAATAAAGTCTGTATAGTCTTCTAACTATGAAATTATGAAATAATTTGATTTTACTTATGATTTTTCATTCTTACAAAGAACTGTTGGTGACAATTAGAATTAACTGTTTTCTTGAACAGTAGGTATTTTTAGCATTGTAATTAGTGTAACAGTAGACAAAAAAAATTTTTACATATAATGAGTTTAAATAAATTTAAGACACTTTTCTGTAGGATCATCATCAAATGATGCTCTTTTCAATAATTCGTGTAAGCTTCTAAACCACATAAAGGATAATGCACATTACATTTTATTCACACTATAAAAAAGCACAATATACAGGCCATATCCTTTAAAGTGCAACACAACAGAACATTTCTGCAACATTCAGGTTCTTCAAAAACCCACAAAAGTAGGTATTTAATATTTAGGAACAAATTCTGTTCATAGGTGTATTGACACTGAATCTAAACTCTGAATGGTTATCAAGCATGTCCTTGCTGTAAGTGCCACGCTAAAAGCGATGCTTATGACCATTAAACAGTATTATCTTATCTGCTTCCATACTAGACAGCCTCATGTCTCATGTCCACAATGAAAGCTTTTATCCTTTAGTCAGTGAAGAGCATCTGCAGAGCCCTTTATTGAAGGCAGTTCTTTGACTATATTCAGAAAACCTCTTTAAAGTCCACTTAGCTTCACCATACAGGCTACTGCTTCAGATGTCAAATCTACCAAGAAAAATATGGTAAATGGAGCAGAGCAAGCATGTCTCTGAGTTGGCAGCGCATGCTTCACTATGTTTGGCACTACCTACCAAATGTATTGGTAACACACAGTACAAGCACGTACCAATTCGCTTTTCACTTCATAAATATTTTTGGTTGGATGTTTTGCTAGTAACAGTTGGAAAACCTCATTTGTTCCTGAGACAAGCATGACAAAACAAAGTGAGCTCCATCTAAGCTGCCAACAGGACATTCTTCTGCATTTCCAGCCTTGCTACCTGCCTGCTGAGCCAGATTTACAAATCTCAATCCTCCCCAAGGCGCCACTTCTGAGATTCTTCTTGACGCACATCTGGCCTGATCTGGTTTCTCATTCCACCCAGGACATTGGAGGTGGCCTCTGTTGCAACAATGAAAGGTTTCACCACGGTGGGTGGGATTTGGCGGAGGACTCCTCCCACTGCTCCAGTGACTCCTCTGTTCTCATGCTCACGAGCAGCAGTCTCATAGATGGTTTGGGCTGTGTCCGTAATCCCCTTTAAAAAAAATAAAGGAAATCAAGTTACACTAAACAAGAAAAGCAACCTCTCCTAGTTTTAAGGAAAGTTTTAAACTGTTCGGCATTCTTTTTCTTGGTGATTTGTATTATAACTGTAAAATAAAGCAATACTGATATAAATATGATTTAGTTCTTCTAATGAGGCTTAAAATAACAGATGTAAATATTTCATTTCATATGGTGGCACATCTTGTGCATAAGGGTAGAAGGTTTGGGGTACTGTGAACTACTGAAAAAACTACAAAATCCTCTGGAAAATCAGCTGACACCTTACTTCATAGACACTACATAAGGTGCAACAAACAAAGTGTAACACAAAATATATTAAAAACAGGTCAGCATTCTAATTTATAATACCCTATCATAGTAGAGAAAGGTTTTACTTCTTTTAAATCCTGCATTATGCTTAAACTCTACTTCCCTCAGAATTAACAGCAACTGCAAAGGCGGTTGAGCAGAAAGGGAAGGGAAGGTTGGATGACACAGCACAGGAAATCAACTTTACATGGCTCAGAATAATTGTAAGCCATCACTCAAGTCCTGTTCACACTCATCTGCCTAACATCTTAGGTTGCTTCCTTCTTCCATTCAAGATTTCTGTTAGTTTAAGATAATTGATGAAGACAGTCTTGTTCAAAGACGAAACCTCCTTCTCCATTTGGTCAGCCTAAACTAATATCTGTTATTTTATAATGCCATTTTAAGAAATATTCTTGACTTTGTTTCCCAACAATTGGTTCTGCACTCACCTCTTTCACAACACTGTAGGCTTTGGCTACCCCCTCCCGCAGGTCGACGGGCTGAGGAGCCAAGCGATGGCGAGGGAACCGTTTGATCTTTTTTGCTTCAATGAAGGCAGGCCCTGGTGATACCATGTCATAAGCAGTTTCTGCAGCTGCCTGCACATCAGGAGCAAAGGCAAAAGACATAAGTGTTATAGCACCTGATCACAAATTTTAACTACTAATAGGGTGATGTCACTGAAATAAAAGAATTCTTATTCCATAAATAATATTCCCTTGCATCAGATTACAGTTTGTACAAGAACTTCTGGAATGTGCAGCTCTAACTATACATTATTTCCATAATGAAGGAATGAATGTTGTAGGTTTGGGTGGGGTTTTCTCCCCTCCTAATTGTTATCACTTCAAAGGCATCCTCTAAAGTGCATAAAATGCTCAAGATAGAAACTGAACATTTGATCAATGATTTCTTATAAACACACAAGCACATATATAATCCCACTTGTAATTGATAGCACTGGTTTTCTGACTATATATGGTCAACCTAAGGCACATATATTTTTGCAAGATTAGGTGGTAAAAGTGTATTTTCACTGTACTTTTTATATTAAGAAACATACATTTATTAAGACTTTAATCCAAGATTCCCTTAGTGTTAAATCCAGGAAGCTCTATAGACTTTGTGTAGATCTACAGAAATAGCATTGGTTTGGATTTATTTTTGGCTGATTTTGTAGGCCTGTTTTTTTAAAAATAAGCAAAGAGAAGCTGATATTTTATAAAAAGGAACGAATCTAATAGTGGACAACATGCAACATAGAACTCATCTTTCTCAGCATCATGATTTTTTTAGTGAAGCTGAACATTTTCATATTAAACTGTACACTGCAATGCATTAAAGACATTAAGAAACAAGCAGCAGCTTGGGTGTTCAGCAGCATTTTAACACAGTTTTCTAACCATTGCATTTGATGCCATAGTTCTCACCTCACAGACTGCTGCAAACTTTGCCCAGTCTCTGCTCTCCTATTTATACACCTGCTTTTCTTTTTTAATAGATGCTCCCTAGCTTAAATCTATAGCATTAAGACATTAGCTTAATACAGAGCATTTACTAGACACACCTCTCATTTTACACCTAACTTCAGGAGTCATACACTCTACCTGTATAGTCTGAACCATTCTGTTTGTCAGCTCCAGCGCAGCCATGGCAGTGGAAGTACCAAAAGAAGCTGCTCCTCTTTGAAAGCCTCTGACAATCCGACCGTCCTTGCGGTACTGCTCTATGGGCAGCCACACCAGGTCTTTCAGACCTTGCACTGAAAATGAAGGCACAACACCAAAGTCAGACAGTTCTCTTACATACGCAGAATGCTTTGAAAGGAAGTGAAAACAAGAGTCAACATGGTTTGTGTTGGTTTCTTGAGAGGGGAGAGGTGTTGTTTGGTTTTTAAAGAAACAAACACATTCAAATGTAGCTGAACAAAAGTAAGAATTAACTTACCTAACTGTACAAGCGAATGCATAGGTCCTACTCCTCCCAAAATTCCTGGTAGCTGATTTTTCTTTATATCATTAAGCCATTCACTGATGGCATAGGAGAATAATTTATCCACACCTAATAAACTAAAGTAAATACAATTATTAACTTTTTTAAACAAACAATTCCTAATAAGATAAATGCATTCATTAGTCACTGACGTAAAAGATGTCATTTAAACAAAAGGAAAGCTTCCTCAAATGTCTTTTGTTGCTGTTGGCTAAGCCAAGTATTTCAATTATATATGCTTTATAAAACAAACTCAAAACTGCATAATCACATACAGTTCCATAGGAAGTGAACATGAAACTAAAATGAAGATTTTATCATCAAGAATAGCACATATATTAAATTCTGTTCTGACTCAGAATTTCTTGAATTATATACATTTGAAAAACACCTAGAATCAAAAAGTATCCTGGATTTTAGAAGGGTATCGTAAGATAAAATTTGGTTTACATTTGCAAATTTGCAATAGCAGTATTGATCTACATTTTGAGAAACTTACCCATGTCTATAACAAAGCCTCTTCAGCTTTAATTCTGAGCAGTTCAACTGAGCAAGCCCAATAAGAATCCCAGCTAATGTTCCCTGTAAGTGAAATATTTTGTTATCACATGCATTTACTCAACCCATACAACTGGTGAGAAATAATTTCATCATCTCAACTCTTACAAGTATCCTGTCTAAATATTTTCTCCCAGTCTCCCAAATGTACATAGAAACTTGTAAAAAAAGAAACCTGGCTTAATGTGCTACTCAAAAAAAACCTGGATACAAGAGGACTTCTTCAGAAATAATAAGCTAAAATAAATTATGCAAACATAGTTCTGGCTTTAGTGTGTTCCAGACAAGCTAAAGCTACCATATTTCATGTTTTGATTTCTGATATCTGGGCAAATTCAAGATGTTGCTGCTTTCCATATTTTCTTACTGATTTGCTATGATAAAGTACAAGTCTTGTTGTGCAAATAGGATTTTTTGATGTTGGTTTCTAAACTCAGTGTAATGAAGAATGCATATTTTAACAAGAACCATGGGCATTTTTTTCATCTGTAATAGATTCTGTCATTGCCACTGAGACCTCTATGTTACTAGACTGCAAGGAAAGGAAACAAGGAGAATAAACAACAGTATTTTGTTCTGGCATCAACGAGGAAAAAATAAAATAAAATGCACGATTCTGGCATCAGACAGTGGTATCATACTTTGAGGGGCACTGCAGCTCTACACTATGATTTCAAGCCAATCATGGAGCTCACAAATGTGACATTCAAGTTCTATCCTGGATTAATCATAATTTGGGTCCACCCCTAGTTTTCCAATTAAGAGTGAAATGAGGTTAAGCTTTACTAAAATTAAGGGGAAATAAAGGGTTTTATATTTGTCACAATTGCATCATTAATGATTAGGGATCATAAAGATATTCCCATTCATGGAGCAGGGAGGGGAGAGCAAATAAATGTTTGTTCTATAGCATCATCATCATGCACAAACCTGATCCATTGATACATGCTTCCCATGGTAATCAAGCCGTATTGGAACTTCTGATGTAAAGCGAAATTCTCTGGAACATAGAAAGGAAATATTACAGTGAGAAACATGAAAAGGAAATGAAATTATCTTTCTGAAAAGAAACTCATGGTTTCCCATTCTCCTGAACTAGGATATCATACCCTTTTCTGTAAACCATAAATCCTTCTGCTACTGTGTTAGTACTTCAGAATAAATGTACAAAATACAGTGGCAAATTCAGCTTTTCTTGGTTTATTTACATCTATTTCAGGTTAGCATTTGTAATAAATTTTAAAGTCTTGCAAATGTGTTACTAATCCTGCAAGTGAAAATGTTAAAAAAAAAAACCCAAAAACAAGCAAACACCACAAAACAATGGTTCCGTGGGCAATATTTGCTTTCTATAAGCAGCCAATAAACAAAAAAATGCACTTTGTCTGAAGGTCTGGAATAATTTATTACCACACCTTCTTAAAACTTCTTCTAACAAAAGTTTACCTGAAAAATACTGGCTGATCACTGTACGATGTTGTTTCTTGTGAGAACTGATCATCCTCTCCATTAACCACATCCATGGAATCAATGCTGCCATTTTCATTTGCTTGCTTGTGTGATGCAAAAGAAATGACTGGACTTGGTTCCTTAAGGCTGCTGACATGCCTGGGCAAACTACATGTAACTTCAGCACCAGGAGACTTTTTGACTAAGAAAAGAAGTTACACACAGGAAAGTGACTCATATTTTTCACAATGATTACAAAGAGATTGTTTTCACACAATTACTGTGTCCTTAGTAAGTTCTAATGCTTATTAGTAGGAATTAGCAGGGCAATATTTAGATTCTCTCAGTTTTTGATAGAAGTTATTACATGCAGCTGAAGTTGAGGTTAGTGCATCAGCAGAAATAATGTATCTGGTTCTAATGGCAGTACTGCAGAGTGCTTCATCACCTGTGCATTTCAGCATGACACCCCAACAGAAATAGGTAAAGAAAGTATAGCTGCTAAGAAATAGCCAAATACACTTCATAGTGGAAATGTGCTTTTCAATATATACTGCTTTTGCATCAGATAATGTAATTGATAACAAGTACTGCTTCAATAGCATATAAACATCATTTAATGTTTAATTTAATACCCTTGCATAGAGTATTATGTTTGTCTAATAGCTTCAAGTTGTCTAACACAGAATTCAATTTTATAAATGAGCAGGACAATGTATTAGTTTTATCTAATAATAACTCCCAATAGCATATGCAGCCCTCAATTTTTCCAGAAGCTCTTATTAAATATGCTCCAATATTGGCTCAACCTCATTTTATAAAATTGGGATTCCAGGTGTTGAACACCTTTGTTCATATTTCTAAAATAAAAAGCTTAAATACCAAAGGCTTTTGAGTTCTAAAAAAATCAGTCATTAATGTTAGTGCTCAAACCCCAACACAAGTTTTTATACACACAAGATCCACATGTGAATTTATAGACATGTACCCAAAGTAAAGGACAAAGAAGCAGCACTTTTATTTTAGATTTGTTTTAGAAATATACCTTCAGGATCTGGAGTAACTAAGAGTTCTACTTCTGTAGAAAGGCTAGTGAAAAAGTCCTTCAGGAAAAACAAGGCATCCTAATGGCAAAAAGTAAAATACAATCAGGTTAAAAAAAATACAAACACCTAATTCTCTACAAATATTATCTACTATTCCAGCTCTATTTCTATGGAGACATAAAACAAACCTTTTATTTCTTTTTGATCCTTTCACATATGTATAAACCACAACGAAATCTAGGACAGAAACCAGGAAGTCCCTCTTAGCCTCTGCACCCTCTTCCATATAACAGGATTTAATGATCTATCTAGCTTGGCCTTAAAAATTCAGGATTATTTTCACCATTTCTACTCTCACTTTGGAGACTGTTCCAGAACTGAGTTCCAGAACTCAGTTATAAACTTGTCTCTGATTTGCAGCAGAAGGTATTTAAATACAGTTTATATTCCTCTCTAGTACTGTCAAGTCAACCAAATCATTACAAATCAGGGTTCCTCACTGCTTCACTAAAAGTTATTGATATCTATGGTATTCATATCTTAATAATGCCATAAAGCTATTACACCCCAGCTTTCTTTTCACACAGATGCATTACACTGGTGCTTTATTCATCCTATCATTGATGACAACTGGACTTTCTTTTCTATTTTGACTTCCAGCTGATAAGACTGACAGCTTAAGCAGTAATAACAAGTATTTCTAATAACTGCATGCTGCCCTGTGCTTCCAAAAAAGCTGTGGTTAATTTCACAGAAGTTGTAAAGGTAAATTTTGTTTATGGTACAAAACATAAAAGACTTTAAAAGTAACCAAGAAGCAACATATTTCCTCCCTAGATGGCAGCATTTCCAGGCCATTGTTTCCTAGACAAAATTATTGCACACTACAGAGCTCAGTTTTGCTAAGAGTGAAATGAAAACCTGGTCTCTAATGTGTGTTCAAAGAAAGAAAAGATATGGAAATCCTAATTATGCTCCTAAAAATCCAAACCCCACGTAGCTCTCTGAAGATGACAAATTAAGGAAGAACTGCTTCAACAAAGAGTAATAACTGCACTTCACATTTGCCAGCACAAACATATAGAGCTCTTACTGCTTTAGAAAAACCCCAGTGTTTCTTGACTATATCAAAAATACCTTGCACAAACCCTGCTAAAGAAAGTAAAACAATTTCTGCTCTTCCTGCCACTGCAGTTGACAGCAAGACGAAGCCTTCAGGTTACAGAAGCATTTCTCAAGTGTCAAGTGCCCTTGACCAACATGACGTGAACCACTTCAGGATTAATGATTAATCTTATTCAATTAAAAACAATGAAGTCACTTCATGAACAAACAAAACCAGATCATTCAAGAACAAGAAGTTATTTTTAAAAGCTGTGACTCCAAACCCTTTGAGATTATCAGAAGTTCCAGGAGGAAAACTTACTGAGAAAATAGTTTTGTCTAAGATATTCTTGGTTTTTAAATAAATAAAAAAATTTGTCTTTGTAATAGCTGGAGCAGAAGGCAAGTTCTAGCATGGATATGAATGAAACAACAGAGATCCAAAGTTTAAATAAAAAAGGTATCACACCAAGAAAATGTAAAACGTAAAATATGCACGATGGCTACAAGTATCTAGTTAAAAGAAACTCCAGGTATCATTCAATAAAGAAAAAATGATTATTTTTGCCCTGGCACAACCAACCTGGTCAATATTGAGGCGAAGTGGCATTAGTGAAACACGTAAACAACATTCCTGTGGGGATCTGCCAGACTCTGGACGGACATGTAAAGCTTTAACTGTTAACTGAAAAAAAAACAACAAGATAAATAAAAGTACTAACATTCACAATTATTAAATCTCAGAACACCAGCTAGGAAAAACATTTACTGCTAAATCTCTGTATTTAGTAGTATGATTCCACTTAGCAATTACAGTATTGCATAAAAATTTCCTCTGAATGTTATAAAAAAATAAAGTTAAAAGAAATCCCCCCAAAAAAATTACTAAATCCTGGATAAAACCAGTAAGACATAAAAGTACAAATCTGCATGTGAAATTGTGAAAGCTACCAAAGTAGTCCTGCACATCTGGTTTTTTAAACTAACAATCTCAAACCCATTAATACCTGACATGCTGACATTCAAACTGACTTTTGAATTAGCCTTAATATCCACAAAGAGTCAAGCAAATAACTATCAACAAATTATATTACTTCAATGTTGCACGAGCTCATGTTTCTGCTTCTGCAAGATTAAGAAATGCACATAGCCCCCACAATGATAATTCTCACTGTAATTGTAAGAAATTAACATTTCATAGCTATACCATGTTTGAATGTGCTTTTCTGGGCATCTCCTTACTGCAGTAGAGATAGAGAAATTTATTCATTTGTGATGTAGCTAAGCGATCTCTGATCTCCAGGTCTTGAACAATAAAAACTTGTCGTGACACTGGCTGCTCCAACAGACAGGATTCACCTTCTGCCCCACCTGGAGGATACACCTCATGCTGGAATTTCACCTTTTGAAAAGAAAACCAGCACAATCAGCTTCACTGAAAAACACCATTTAACAACAGAATAGTTCTTTAAAAAAATAAACAAAAACCAGGGAAGTATACCACATATAAGAACTTTTAAAGCTGTCTACTATTTTAAATCTACAGAAATACTATTAAGATTTCTGAACACTATTCAGGTTTTTACATATCTAGGAGTAGAAATCTTCCAATTTCTAGTTGTGTAGTTGTTCATATTTTACAATGCAAATTCAAGCCAAAACAAAGAGTACTGACTCTTTGATAAGGAAATCTTACTGACATAAGATAAAGAATGAATTTCATTTTTTTTTTATATTGACTCAGCTTTTTCCTCTCAATCCTGACATCTTTCTTACTTCATGGTGAAGCCTGTACCAGACAATCTTCCAGTTCTTGAATCTTGCACTCTCTTACTTAAGAAAAAAATGTTTTTTCCCTACCAACTGACTTCTCAAGTGACTCCATATAAAGCCATTTCATCATTTTTCTTCAATTGTAAGTTATGCAGCTCTCATGTCCAGCTGTGGTGACCCACAGACCATCACCCCCTGCTCCCCAGACCCCGCGCACCCCGGCCGGCAGCGAACGCTGCTGGGCGCGCACAGAGAGCGGCAGCGGCCCCTGCCGGCCCCGCGCTGAGCCCCAAGGCAACACCGTCTGTGTGTGACACCTTTTATTCTCCTTCATTGCTTTAAACATTACTGCTCAGCCACGTAACAAGTTAGGGGGGCAAGTAGTAGAAAAAAATCTTTATACTGCTTCAGTGCTAACACCACCTCTCATTAAATATCTGCAAATTGAGAGACAGCTATCATTCTACATATGAAGTTTTCCAGGTGGAACATTAAATGCTTCCCTTTCTCCTTTTGTTTATTTTAATATCATGTTTTTTCTAGAAAATGCTACCCTAAGCCTTACATATTTCTGGCAAGCTTGAGGTGTTAATGGGATGTATTTTAATTCTCAGAAATGCACTGAGAAGACTATAGACTATAAAAAGGCCTTTATTTTTATGTAATGCCTTTCATGTTTATGGAAACATTTGAAAACATCTTATTTTAAAAAGATTCTGTTATTGATCCATTTAACATGAAATATGTTTAACTCCTTGCCAGTACTATTCACAGCACCAGAAAAAAGCATTTAGCTCCTATGTTAGAGGTAACCATAAAAACAACTAAGATACTTAAGCCTGAAGGGTGCTAAAAACGTTAGGGGAAACACAGAAACAATACTCTGATATAACTAGATGTTATTTCATACCCAGTTATCAAATTGATACACTGAATATTCTTAAAATATCTATGTCTTGCTTATTTTGTTAGAACATTTAATTTTATAAGAGGGATATCTTCAGAATGGAACTAAAGAGAGGAACACAGAACAGCAGTTGCAAAACTGGGTTGTAATAAACAAAAGCTTTTAAGAATATTGTGATGGGATATCTCCATCTTTAGAAACAACCTTATTCAGAAAAAAAGTACAATGCTAATACTAACAGTTTTTGTTGAACAAATTCTACATTCATCACTGAAGTGATTGCTTAGATGTAGATACTGTTGAAAGAAATAGTACTGAACTCTAATGGAAAGGTGTTATCAAAGGAGTGTAACATGTAAAGATAGCCACAGAGTGAGTCATGGCTGAAGCTGTTTTTGCTACTCACCTTGCTTAACTGTATTTCCATTAGGAAGTCTGGGTTTCTTCCTCTTCCTCCACATGCTGTATTCCGTCCATGCCTTGTTGGTGTATGAGAAGGAGAACTATGGGGACTTCTGGGAAAATTAAAAGGAAAAATACACTTTTGCAGATTAAAGTTATCTCACTGTTAATCTAAAACTAAACACACTAGATGTAAGTTCTTACTCTTTTAATTATATTACAAAAAAACTGAAATTACATTACTGTTAACCAAGTAATTTTTTTTTGTTCAAGTAAAATACATCTAAGCAGAATGCCAGGTGCATTTATTCCATGAAATTAAGATTCATAAAACATTTCCTTAGTTTTGGCTGTAATAATTTTATTCTCTAGCTCACATGATATCCTGTAAATCTTACACTTATGCTCCTTAAGTCCTGATCTCTTTAGGAAAATTTGACTACCAATATTACCCTAAAACAAAATCCATCCTTCCACCCCCCTCTAAAAATCAGCAAAATCAAACCAAGCTTGTCCAGGCTAAGACACAGGAAAAAATACACTCTGTGGAGTTGAACTGAGTGAGAATCTGGATGATCTTTAAGATCCCTCCCAATCCAAATCATTCTATGATTGATTCCTTGTGAGAAGATAGCCAAGAAGCAAGCAAGGGGGACTTGTGATTGAACAATAAGATTCCTCCATATCAAAAGAAAAGAAAGCATTTCTGAATTTTCTAATCCACATAATTAGATGAAACACTTACATGAAACTTTTAGCTGGAGAAGTTGGTGGTGCAGCCCCAAAATCCCTTCCACCATAAAGATGCCAAATAAGAGATATTTCCTTTACAACATAGCGTACCAGAGGAACAGGAAAATGAAGTGGAGCTTTGCTTGTATCCGTTTTTTTAATAGGTTGACTGAAATGATTTTCCTTTATGATAATTGCATCATCAACCATTATTTTTATAACTGGCTCTTCCTCTTTTTCCTAATTAAAAAAAAAAATATAGCATTGAGAAGGTGAGATCATCTTTATTGAGATGTCCAATTCTTTCCTATGAAAAGGAAAATTTTCTGTATTGTCTTCTAAAGCTTATACAACACATGATCAGTTTAGAAATGTTTCTTATAAACTACAGACAAAAGCATATGAAAAAAGTAGAACCTGTGAAGTAGTTAAAAACAGCAATAAAAAACCCCAAACCAAAACAAAAAACTTCCCCACCCAAACTGTAAACAAAACTAAGTACTAGTTGAAAGCAAGCAGAAAACCACAGAAGAGCCCAGGCCACCCTATTAGCACTTCTGGAAACAAACAAGCTCTAACTGGGAAAATGCATCTTCTAATCAGAGACCAAAGAACTGCTTCTGCCTATTAGGAAGAATACCACCAGACAACATGCAGAGGACAGACATTGGTGTAAAGTGACACAAAAATTTATGTCTGAGGTTTGGCAAGGATTTTAGATCCTTAGAAACATTGAGAGCTTAGATTAAAAGAAATGAACAAAAGATTAGAAGATGTGCAAAGCTGCTGTTTTGATAAATGCTGGTTTTTGCTTAACACTTTTTTTTGCTAATTATGCCATTATTTTAAGTTGATATGACAATGATTAAACATGACGAAGATGTAGGAAAACTGCCAATGTTTAATATAACACTCAGATGAGAGAACAATTACACGGTGCTGAGATATAGAAAAATCATATCTATTTGAAAATACTTGTTCTCATCCTAATAGCAACAATGCATGAATTCCCTCCAAACAGAAAAGCATCACTAATCAATCACAGAAATCTAAGATATCTTATTTACTCAGGCTTTACATAAGGTTTTCTCTAATTCAGTTTATATATGGATTTTTTTTAGTAATTTTCAAAGGATCTTACAGCAACAGCGACTTTAGGTGCAAAAAGAATGCAGAAATCATCACTTTCTGCTGGAACATCTCCCATGGCCTCACTTATCAGGTGATGAGTAAATGAAGCATAAGTGGGACTTGGCTCTTGTGAGACATTTCCACTTTCATCTGGAAACAGGAAGAGATCTGAGCAAGATGGCTCCTGAGTTTGAGATTTGTCATCGAAAACTCCTGGGAGTTGAAGGAGAGTGGAGAAAAAACATGTTTCAGTGGAAGAATCCTTACGAAATATGAAAATTAAGTAAACTCATGTTTGCTACTTCAATTATATCAAGGAAATTTGCTCATTATATCTTGAATCAATTCATACTATAAATAATATACAATTCTCAAGTTTCTTATTCTGGTAGTAAGACCTCAGCATCAAAATCTTTCAGTACCACAGAGACTGCTCACCCTCTACCACAGAAAAAAAGAACAGAGATCACGGAAATGGAAATCTACTTGCAAGTACAAAATCCTTATCAAATTTAAACTTCAATTACACTCTAGCCATGATACAGAAGCCATAATCTGTGATAGAAAAAGGTAGTTGATTTTATCTGCTAATTGAAAAAATTCTTTATAGCTAAAAAGTTCTTCCTGTGCCTTGAAACCATACCCTCTTCCTGGACCTCTCTGACATACAGAAGAGAGGTCTTTATTCCTGCACACTAACTTATACTCCTACAGAATGTGGGGTCTTGACAGAGTCCCAGAGACAGATTTCTTCCCTGCTGCTTTCAGTAGCTCAGTAATGTATATTTTTGACTAGAATATCAAAGTACTTCTTCATTACTATTATTAAAAGCAAGAATCTGTTCCATATTTCGAAGACTTCAGACATCCTAAGTACCTGCTCTCATTCTTATTGCAGCATCTCTATATACACAAAACTTTCAATCCCACTTTCTTTCCAGAAAAGTTGTACTTTATATGCAGGGGTATGCCTTCAGGGGATTCTCACCATTAGACTCTTGCTTGATGGCAGAAGCAGTCTGTTGAGTCTCAATTTCTTCCATGGCATCACTCATCAAATCCCGTAAAATCTGCTGCTCTGACTCAGCAAGGCCTGGTCCGTGGGAAGATGGTTGGCTAAAGGTCTCTACCTGTAGGAGAGGAAGTATACATAGTTACATCTCAAAAACAACAAATGTCAAAAAAGATTTTGCTAGAACAGTTTGCTTCACAGCTCTTAAACTGTGAGAAAAAAAAACATTAACTTGTTAAATACTCAAGTGATCTGAAACACCAAGCTGGATGATTCATTCATAAAGTAGCTTAGAACATTATGGTTCAGGGTATTTAGGTCAGAGTACCTGGACAGTTCATGTATGTCCTGGAATTTTCTTCTTTAGATAAGAATGAAGTACAAGAAGTAAACAGGATAATGTTTTGAAATATTTAGTGACCAAAGCAGGAAAAAAATACTATTTTAACTCTGAAATATATTTTAAATCAGATACAATTGGTACAATTTGATACAATTTCTTTGCAGAAAATCTCATACTATTTGTAAATAGAATAGGGATTAAATTAAAATATATTACCAAGAATCAGAAAGTTAAGCTGCTATCATTTTGCTATTCTAATACCTTCATTTTTGGCTTGCTAACTCCACGTTTAACCTCTGTCTTAGCAGGTGGATGTAAATCACCATAACTTGCAATATATTGGATGAGATTCATTAGTGCAGCACACGAATCAGAGCAGGTACGGATATGGATTACATCACTGGAACAGTGCAGCTCAAAACGAGGTTTAGTCTAGATAGCAACAATGAAAAAACAATAAACTTCAAATTATCCCGAAGTTCTATAAAAATGGCATATACACAGCTATTTTTCAATTATTTTATTTAACTAGTTAAAAAATTAGTTAAAAAATACAAGTAAACTGGAAAACCTTTGATTTTAAGTACAATAAACGAATTTTCAAATCACAATCTCTCATGAAGATTTCAAATTTATTTTGTTTGTGATTAAATACTTACTCTTTCTCCCTCAGAATCAGATTTTACTGTTGTAATGGTTAGTTCCAGCAGCCCCATATCCATAACACGAACATAATCTGAAATATGATAATTTTAAATATTACTAAGAAAATAGCAAAACCCTATATATGTACAGTTCTAAACCCATTAAAACTAGCATGAGCTGTAAAGGGATCAAAGCCTTTCATATCTCTGCATTTCCTTCTTTTATGAGGATTACTTTCAGAGTTCAACTTTCAGCTACTCAGATGAAGAACTTGAACCTTTTCAGTCCAATGTATCACTCCCACCACCACCATCTGAGTGCAGTGTAATCTTTTAAGATATTTACCTTCATCCCATCTGTGTGAGTTAGAGAAACCAAGGCACACAGAAGCTGAATGACTAAACATTCTATCAGTTTTTAGCTGAAGTGAGAGAGAACACATGTTCATACTGCACTAATCTTTCAGTGCCATGAATAACTTATTTGTCCTCTTTTGTTGTTTAAACAAAACAGGCAAGCCTTTACTGTGCCCCCTGCTAGAGATTTCTTACCTAAGCTAAATACAGGTTTGTGGGCACAAGGTTTCATTATTTCTCCAACTCATTTAGTAAATATTGATTCAAGTTCCTCAGTCCTTAAAGGTTCTTATTATTTCAATGAGGGCAATCCAGCTGGTATGATTCTTTTCAGAACCTACAACTCTCTGCCATATAACACCTTTCAAGTTCAACTATTTATATCTCATGAGGTCTCTTTTCTACAAAAATATCATTCTGTGAAACTCCAGATTTTTAAACATATGCTTTTTTCAAATATCCATTAGTAAATTGTAACAAGATACCAGAGGAATTGCAAGGTGCTCTTTGACTTCTGGATTCACAAATCCAAACCAGAGCACTCAGATTTTTATCAAGATTGCACTATTCTCTCATAGTCTACTTGCTGCTTCTTATCTTCTCAGTCCTCTTCTCAAATAACCTTTATATATGCTGAATATGCCTGTAATTTTGTTTCTTTAGGCTCTGTAATTGATTAGTCACATCTAAAACATCCTTACCTCTATGGAGGTTCACCATGACAGTGTTGCATTTGTCAGACAAATGCAAAGCAGCTTCATCTAAAATGATCCTAAGAGACAAAAACAAGATGAAATAAAAATGCTTAGGGAAATGTTGTGCAATTAGTAAGCCAAAAGAAATCAGTATATAAAACATATTTTAAAATACAAATATACCAAGCATATCTTAAATTCAAACTCTTCACTTTAGCCTTTCATAATTTTCAAATCTATTGACAAATAACCACTGTAAGATATTTTCCCCATTGCTAATTACATATTTTTTACGTTTCAATTTATATATTTGATCCTACCTAGAATAAGAAATAATGCCTTAAGCCTTAACACTTATTTCTGTCTTTTTTCTCTAAACAAAGTTAACAGAACATTTGTTTTGATCACTTAAAAGGTTTAATCAATAAAAATAATCAACTTGGTAGATATTTCACAACAGAACAGGTAAAACAGAATGAATATTCAACTGAAGTTGCAAGAAAGTTATTAGAAGTTACAGATATTTTCATTAGTCATTAAATATTCAATTAATTAAAACACTGTTGCCAAGTAAAAAAATATAAGAAATCTTAAGGTCTTACTAATCCATAAAATAGACATAACTTCATTTCAGGACATTGCAATCTTATTAAAAATGCAGAATTGCTTGTTTTTAAAGGAAGCAATCCAATTAAAAAGTATAAATAAACAAAATTCTTTAACCTAATAAAACAGAAGAATTACATGTGAGCAAAGTGTATTTCAAAAGCCGGAAACCAGCGTGATCATTTATACAACATGAAAGCTTCTGAGGTCAAAAAAGCAGACAGGCATTACAAGTTTTACAGGAGCTTACATGATTCATAGTAATTTAAATCATACCTGAGAGTAGAAGAGGACTTATCTACTGCAACACTGCTGGAAATGCTGAAAGTTTCAACAGTAAGGAGAGATCTGACTGGCAAAAACAAGGGCCTAATAACAAATTGGAAAAACAAATTAGTGCTCTGTACCTATGTGAAGTTCACTCAAAGCCTTACAGATTACCTAACTCCATCTTCCCAGACCTAGGCAAGTCATATCCTACTTTAAATTCCTTCTAGTTAAAGGATGTCTGTTAAGTATTTTTTCCAAAGTATGCAAATTTGAACATTCCTGAAGAGCAAGTATACAGCTGCAGTGTTAAGTGACCCACTTACATTTTACTTACCTGTAATCAAGAGCACAACTCCATAGATGCACATGAAAAGTAGTAATTGTAGCTGGAGGACTATATCCCAGAACAGGCTCATCAGAAATATTCAAAAAATATAAAATCTAAAAATCACAAAAAATAAATACCTCAATACCCGTTAAATTAACAAACAACTACACATCACAAAAGAGCAAAAATGAAGATCTGTAACAGGCATGACAATAAAGATGCTTGCTCAAGATCTTTATAGAGAGAAGCATAGAATATAAACAACACCAAAAAAAACCCATAAAAACTGCAGCTTCAAAGGTATGGAAAAGACCAATCCATATACATTCAAGTGGCTCCTTGTAATAAAGCTTCACAATGTATTTCACTGCCCAAATACAGCCTTATTCATCCCTCTTTGCAGTGTTTGCATTTTCCTTGCTCTCTCTCTGAAAAGTTAACTTTTAGTTAACTCTACATTGCTGAAGATATCTTCAAGTCTTTCTTGAGGGGTGGATATGGGAAATACACTCATAACCATGTGCACATTCATTGTATAAACAGCTTTTTCTTGTACTACCACATAAAAATAGCTGCTATCCTCCTCTGTAACATCTGTCATAGTTCCCTCTTGAATATGTTATACTATAGAAGTTCTTAAAATATTCCAGGCCTGGGGTATACCATCACTGCTAGTCTTTTAATTTTTTCTTCTACTTACCTTTTTGGACAATTTTTATTTGATCCCTCCCCCTCCAAAAAAGATTGCCTGTGTTGAGGAAACTTGAGGAAAATTTCACAGAGCAAAGAAGCAACATGGTGTAAAACAGGCTACACAAACCATGGGAATACTATAGTGAGGAGAAAATAAGGGCACAGCAGAGTCCAAAGCCCCAAGGTCAGCTCCACAGTTATACAGTAACAAGGCATGTAAAAATCAGAATATTATACAGACTGGAGGATGAACAGGAGCAGACTGAGTGTCAAGGGCTGCTGTCTGTAATCCAGTATGGGGCAGGGACATGCAAGGACACTGCTCCTGTGCTAATGGTGTGTTTTGCCTTGTGCACACACACATCAAGGGGCTCCAGTCCTTTCTGCTCTACCTCTGCATCCACACCTATGACTACAACCCTTCTCATTCAGAAGTGTTTGTGTCAACTGCTGCTCACTGCCTCCCCAAAGTCCTCCAGTACTGCTTTTTCTGCAGTACTGCAATACAAAACAGGAAATATACAACTGAGAAATAAGACTTGAGGGATAAAGTGAGCAGAAAGAAAAAATACAGAAATGCTTTCAGAACTGCAAATAACATGTTTGCTTCTTTTGAGAGCATTTTTAACTTAAGGATTATTTACATACTTGAATAGTATTGCACTACTGAGGTTTTTTAATCTGAATTTTAAACAAAACCCAAAACCCAAACCCCAACAGAATGAAGTAAACCCTGCCAAGACCTCCCTCACATGTATTGTACAGAAAGTTAGGATGATGGGAGGAACAGTACCAAGTGAATAGACATGAAATTATTTAAAAGTAAGATTATCATCTGTCAATGGTCTCAAAGAGAAACAGGAAAGAAAGAACACTTTCAAGTGCAGAGTATGATTATAAAGCACAGCCTAACATCAAGATTTTCAATCAAGATTTAGTTTGATAGTTAAGGCAATGAGACTGAAATTGAAGATGTAATCAAGAAAACAGTAGCAGCCTGACCTGTTCATGCCAGCTTAAACCTGAAGGCAACACACGGTGCTGAAGGGTGGCTCCTCGCAGTCCAACAGCCACCAGAAATTCCTGCACAACAAAGTTGCATGACTTGGCTTACATGAAACATGTAACTATTTCACATCCAGATTATGAAACTGTGTTACCCTTCTGCTCCCAACAATCTCCTGGTGTCTAGAAAAACCCTGCCTTCCAATACAGAAACCCTGGATAACACAGTATCATACTTTCTGCAACAGGACAGGCAGTTTTGTGGTGGTGGTAGGAAGAAAGGCTGCCTGCACATTCACTCTGGGATTCAGCAGAAATAGGAGTACCAGGAGGACCAACCTAAAGTAGTTCACGTGTGAGACAACTGAACACCCACAACATTTTGCTGGTCTGCAGAATCTTTCTTAAGATAACTCAACTAACCTGTTTGTCACCACTATGCCAGCTAAGAGGTTCTCTTTTAGCCACACTAATGAATGCTACTGTCATTTAACAGTCCTGTTCCAAATAGGTAAGTAAAGGCTGCCTATTAGATGACACTGCTAGTTAACTGCAGTGTAATTCTATATTTGTTCTTGCCTGTTTTAACAACAGAGAAACTCAACAAAAACAAAAAATGTCAACTACTCAAAAAATGCATTCAGTAAAAAAACAGCATGATCACCAAAGTGAAGCATTGGAAGAATTAGTAAATTAAGCTACTGCTTAAATTCTATAATCCACTCAAAGATTCTAAGAGAAAATTGTAGTTTGAAAATTAATGTCTGAGAACTATATGGCTTCTTCATCTCTAACCCTTCTAACTCCATGTCCAGATGCTTCCATATAACTGAGATAACTCAACTTATAAAAGTACAAATAACACAAACCTTTGTATTGGTCTCTATTTTGTCTGACTGGATTTTGACTGCAACAGTCAGCATACTGGGACTATCCACTCCTACACCATCTGAAGTAGTCCTACTAAGACCATCCTCTTCAGAAAAACAAATAGTAGGCTCTAACCAATGGGGACGTATTGTGCTGGGCAGTCGTACTTCAGAGGAGGGGACAACTCCATCTACCAAACCTGCAAAGACATTTTGGAATTAATTACCAAAGCTTTTACTGATGAAGTGTGAAGGAAAATCTTTTTTATGCTTAATGCCTACAGAATTATTTCAATTATCAAAGTTAGTCATGCTCAACAAAGAACTGTGAAGGGAAGGTTGTGGGTAATCCAATATTGAAAACCACAGTTCTAGCTATCATCTTCAATGTGTCTATTAGGAATTGAGTTTATTTGCCCAACAAAATAGCAAAGTTGAAATAAAGGACAGAAATATCCTACAGGTTACATGAAGAACACTTCATTTTATGAGCTAGTGCCAGGCCAATGTCTCAACACACAACAACTCCGCCTTGCACTGAAACATGAGTATCACTGATTCACAGGCATCTGAGGGGGAAACCTTGAAAGGTTTCACTACATGGGGGTTACCAGACATAGACAAACTACACAGCCAAAATTCTTCACCTGTGGATGACAACTAGCTACTGAGGAAAAACACAGCAGCCACTGGTAACCTGTAGTTTTTTCAATGAAACAACCAGTAACATGTAGGAAGAGTGCATTTTCATAGTAAAGAATAGGCTGTACAGCTAATTTGCCAAAGGATCACAGTATCTGTAACTACCAGCAGTTGTCAGGAAAGTTGGAACTAAACTTTAACTAAAGATAATTATAATGAAGTTGCATTACTGTAGCATTTAGAAACATTACCAATAAATTATATTCATTGTGCCAAATGACACACTATGAGAAAAAAGAGAAAAAAATACAGCCTTTTCCTAAAAAGCTTCAAGCTTAGTTAATTTCAAATTTAGCCCCAAAGCCACCTCAAACCCATCCCTACCTTGATGATATAAATTCAGGCTGCTAGAATGGAGACAAACGTAGTGTCTGTCCTCAAAGCCTTCATATTTAGTCACACTGAAAAGGGAACCACTGTTGAACTCAAACCAAAATTCACCATATTTTCCTTCCAGTGTATTTCCATCATCCTGCTGAAGGAAGAGAAATGATAAAATTATTGTTTGCTGACAGTTTGCTGCATTTAGGCAGTCTAAACTACCACAACACTTGCTATTAATACGTTTTCTGGCTTGCATTTCAGTTATTCTCACATGAAGCAAAGTACATAGAATTTGCAAAATACTGTGTTGCATTACTGCCTAGTTATAGTAGTATAAAGATTACAGAATTACTGTTAAAAACACCATCTCCTTTCAGATAAGTACTACAGCATGAAGGGGCCACCCATGGTCAAAACAACAAAAAACTTGTTCTAGCCCCAGTGCCTTACCTTTACATCTGTGAATATTGACACTAATCCATGTGTCACATTTAGCAGAACAGACAGAAAACTCTGTGAGTTCTTATTCTGTGAGTCAAGCTTTTTCCTTCTGCGTGAACGATAGTTTGGATCAACAGTGGAATAATACTGTAGTGTTTCTTCCTCAGATCCACTTTCATCATCTAATAGACAAAATGAAGTACAACTCATTCTCTAGGCCACGGTTTCTCCATTGGCAATGCAATTCAATTTCACACTTATTTTACCCAATTAAACAGGAATCTACCTTTTCTTTATTTCTTGGTTTATGTTTTCCCATAAGTTTACAAAATCTTTCCACTAACATCTTAATCACTTCAGCTAATTACACTTCTAAAGCACTATAGTTCTAGATAATATATTAAGTGTATTACCATAATGAACTGCAGATTTAAATTGACTGAAGCTGTCTTTACTGAAAGTGTTGATGAGTTGGCTGGCCACAGATAGTCCAACACCATAAGAAAGGTTTTCAAATGTTTCTACAGGAGATGGAGCTGTGGGCTCCCACAACAATAAATCATTGCTGATCCTAGGAAGAAATACATTATCATTACACAAAATATATGACTATATTTCCATTTTGTATTAGGTCAGCCAAGCATAATTCCTTTGCAGACTTTATATAGAGATTCCAGATTCCATAAACAGAGAAAATAAAGTTCACGAGCACAAAACAATAATATATTCATGAGTAAAAGCAATAAAAAAATGGAAGTAACTTCTCTTCTGTAATTATGGTATGCACATGATTATGGTATGCACATATCAAAGTCTAACATGTGATAGAGACACAAAAGACTCTATAAGTGGATATATATTTGCTCAGTAGGTAGAAGGGGGAGTCGAGAAACCCCTATTTTGATCACATCAATTTTCAACTACGTTGCAGGAAACATTCATTCTTTTGATTTCAAGTGAGTGTGTCTGTCAGGGTAAAGACATTCAGTAGAGAAGTATTCCAACAAAATATTCAGTGGAAGGTTCTGCTTTGTCACTTTGGAAGTGAAAATACTGGAAGTAATGTCTATCAGAGACTAAAATAGATCACAATCTCTCTTGCATATTTGCACAGCATAGTAACAATCTAGTAGTATTTTGCTGGTTTTCAGACAGAAAACTAACAGATACCCATCTATAAATCTGGCTTGCTTTCTCTACATTTTCATAAACCTTTGTGAGCCTTACAAAACTGGATTAGGTTTTTATTTTCTAACTGCCTTGCAAGTTCTAGATTTTTAGATGGGAAGAGTAAAATTGAGTGCAAGTTTCTGAAGTATAATAATCGGTTTAAAGAAGAAATCAGAAAGATTAGAGCAAAATGAAACACTGCACAGAGATCTGAACAAAGTGTTCACTGAGAGCCAAAGACTATTTAGCTTCACCCTTTGTTCACAAAATCTGCCAAACACTTTTTAGCAGTCAGCTGCCATAGCACTGATCAGGTGCATGACACAATGGTGTCATGTTAACTCAGAAAAATATTTATATAGCACTTTGTGTTTTTAAATAAGCTGTACAAATGAGTTCCTGCTATACATGCTTAGACAATTGCTTTTATCAAAAGTGAGACAGAACTGAGAGTACAGGTCATGATAACCAAGCAAAACAATTATACTTGCCTGTTGTACAGTTTTTCATAAAAGCTTTTGTTTGGTAGTGTTAAGTGAATGTTTGGTAACGTGAGTTCCAGTACATAATGAGAATTGCTAATTGTTTTATCCTGAAACTCAGTCATTTCAACGATATCTCCGGGCATCACCATCTGAAAAAAAAAAGAAAATAATTACGTTTAAGAAAAAAAAACACAACTAAAAAAACAAAAATCCCAAAACAAAACCAAAAGTGGAAGCCAGAAGTTGCATGTAAAGTAGTGAGACAGTATCCATTTTCTCTATCATAAGCACAAAGCAATAACAAAATGTTATAGTACCTCTTCATTTTCAAACATAACCCTACGAGAAGAAAACGGAGAAGGCTCTGGTCTTCTAATATCACAGACATCCTTCAAAGAATGAGACCCTCCTTCTTCTTCCTCTTGAAAGTTATTATCACCTTCTTCCTCCTCAGCTGCTATCCTTTCCAGAATAGAGTGCACAGCCAGAGGGTTTATTTTCAATACAATCCTGACATTGGAGAAGTTAAGCAGAATAAGCAATTAGAGATGCTTAAAATGTTTATATTCATGCTCTGTCACATGTCCACTAGTTCTACTGGCTTGCCTTTAAATACACATAGACTAAACAACTCAAAATTCCAGGGACTTTTAATTAGATAATAACATATTTTATTACCCAAATCAATACTACTAAGAAAAAAACTAACTTACACACACAAAGGGATGTGGTACCATCAGGTGAAAGAAAATGTTAAGTGTCTGCTTTGTTCAACTCCATTAGGTGATCATATAGATGACCCAAGAAAAATCGAGCACTCTCTCAAAATAAAACTTGTTTCACTAGAACATTAACAGCTATTAAAAATTCTCTACTGAATTGTGTAGCTTCGTACATGTAAACACGTTATAGAACATTTTATTTGTGCCATTATAAAAGAAAAAATGTCCCCATAAACTTACAGTCAGAAAGCCACTGAATTTTGTGGCAAACAACGTACACGGCAAATTCTGTAGCAAATCTAAAACTGCCTCTTTAAATATCTTATTACATGCTTCAGCAGTCAGGTCCCTTGTCTTCAGTAAGTCTGAAGCACTGTATTGCCTTGCATGTGATATAAGCTGCAATAATTCAGTCACAATGTAATTACTCTTACTATTCTTATGCCTTATATTATTTTGAGGCAAAATTCAACTAGGATGGGTGGTTTGGTATTCAGTCATGAATGCAGGAGAAAAGGTAAAGTAAAAAAAATGGGAAAAAGTTTCAAGTCTCTAATCATTTACCTAACTTTCAGTGAAATTTACTTAAGTCCATACAGAAGTTGTACTATAAAAACCATATTGCATTATTATAAATTTAGAAGTTCCATGTTTTTTTATAAATTCTTGAAGTCTTTTTAATAGTTACACGCTCTTTCTTCACAAATTATTTTTAATCTTTTACCACACAAGCATTCTGGATTAAAATTAGAAAAACAACAGTTCTTCATAAAAATTTAATCAATCCACATTAAAAACATGAAAATTTATTTTACCGAGGCCAGTCAAAATTGTCTGATGATGATGTTATCTCTCCATCTGTGCCACCTGACACCTGAAAAAATTTTACTGGTGTTTCTGCATTATCTTCTTCAAATGAACCTGAATAGAAAGAGATTTTTTAGAAATTAACAGATGAATGACAACTGCTAATTCAGGTCAGCCACTCACTCCTCAAATTGAGTCAAACAAGAATAACTAGCCAATGCTACTTACTAAGCTACTTAGGCAGATTTTGTCATCTCTTCTTCCAAAAAATTAATATTTACTTTTAGAAACAAAAGTTATTTTTAGGTAGCAGTAGTTGGAAAATCAGACACTTCTAATGCATAGATACCAGCATTTACTTTTATAGCATCACTACTTTATCACAGCTTTGATTAAATATACAAAATGAGACAGCAGAGAAGATTGCAAATATAAATCAGTCTCATAGATTTATTACTTTGAAAGATATTAGAGGCATAAAATTATTAAACTTTTTCAATGATAGTTATTTTGGGAATCAATCTTGGCATCACAGCACTTTTAGGGTTGAAAAGGACCTCTGGCTGTTATCTAGCCCAACCCTTCTGCCAAGGCAGGGTCACCTAGGGGCAGGTTACACAGGAGTGTGTCCAAGGTGGGCCTGGGAGACTCCACAATCTCCCTGGGCACCTGTTCCAGTGCTCAGCCACCCTCAATGTACAGAAGTTCTTCCTCATGTTAATGTGAAACTTCTTGTGTTTCAGTTTATGGCCATTGCTCCTTGTCCTGTCTCTGGGCACCACTGAAGACTCTGGCACCATCCTCTTGACACCTGTCTTTGAGATATTCACATACGTATGAGATTTCTCTCTCAGTCTTTTCCAGACTGACAGGCCCAGCTCCTGCAGCCTCTCATCATATTAAAGATGCTCCAGACCCCTCATTAGCTTTGAGGTCTCCATTGGACCCTCTGCAGGAGCTCCTTGTCTATCTTTTACTGAGGAGCCCCAAACTGGACACACAGCCTCTCCTCATGGTAGTATTGTTTGGACTTACATTGGTATTTAGTACAAAACACAAAATTACAGTAGAGATATCATATCTACTCCAAAATTCAGGTGAAAAGACACTCCCTGGGTTACTCCATATGAGAGGACCTCTCTCTCAACTACACAGTACCTAGAAAAATAAAAAATGACTCCTGAATACAGTATTAACATTCTTACCAGTTAGCTCTTTAAAGGTAAGCTCTAATTTAACTTGTTCTGGAGTTGACCCTCCTATAAATTCAGTTTTAAATTCCAAATCTGTAAATTCAAGATGAAGGATCTCCTTCTGAAGTGATTTCTTGAACCATGGTCCTCTTTCCTGATCTGACCGTAGATCAGGTATTGGGAAGCGAACAGAGAGTTTTAATGCTGGGGCAGTGACTTGAACTGAAACTCTACAGTTTGCAGGAGTATGTGAATCATCCAGAAAAACTTCAGCAAATGCTTTATGCTAAAAGAACCAAACAACAAAAAACAAAACACAAACCAGAGTGAATAAAAACCCCTCTGAATCAGAGAAAATAGCATTAAAAGTGACTATGGGGAAAGCTTTTGATGATGTAATATCTGAAAATGAAAAATATTATTTGTGTATCACAGAAAAAACACATCAAGACCAACTGCGCTTGTTATTAGGATATTTTTCTATTATAGGTATCATGAAGATTCTACTTAGAAGTCAAGTTTTTGCAGAGATTAGCAATCTTTAAAAAAACTTGCTATTTTTGCAATTATTTTTCCTCTAAAATTAGATAATGAAAGTACCAAACAATATTCAGCTGCAGTTAGGAAATACCATGTCTTAGACACTTGTTTAAATACTGCTGCTGTTGAAAAAGTAGGAATTACTATCACGTGTATTTGTCCCTTTAGGAAGTCAGGGTGTCCAGCTCCTGTCCCTTTCAGGTCCTTCATACCCTCACCCTTTTGCTGATCATTGAGAGGAATCAAACTTGCAAGACAATTATATTTACAGAAATAATTGATGTTTTACAATTTTAGGAGTCTCTTAAATCATTTTGAAAGCTGATTTTTCCATAATCAGTAAATGCAGCAATAAAATTACATGAAGATTTTTGTTGTTGCGTAGAAAATCAGTTAAATGCAGGTAATCATTCCTCAAGTATTTTAAGAAAAATCTTTAAGTTTTAATGCTATTGTGATAACCCAAACCAAGGCAAATAAGCTTCAATTTCTTTCTGTTGGTCCCAGAACACTAGAATGCAATGCATATGCCCCCCATTCTCTCTGTCACCTACCCCAAAAGCAGGTAATACACCACAGAGACAACTGGGCTGATTGTGGCAATTAAAGATTTTAACATAGAAGTGGAATTGTTAGCAACACTTTATATCAGCTGCTGGAGAGCATGATGGGACACATTAGGGATGAGAAGTCAGTCAAGATTATTCTTTTTTGCCCGGTTCTCCTTGCTTCAAGAAGCTGAGAATTTATGCAATTTGTGAACCATCTACCACTGTCTTTTGGTCTGTTTTCAAGCACACAATCACTGAATGCAAAATGCATCTGTGTCAGAAGTTGGGAAAAACCAAACTAAGTCCACTCAACCTACCAAACAAAAAAAACCTCTCACACTAAAAAAAAAGCACTTCAGCCACCACAAATCAATCAGAACTAGCAGTCCCAGGCTTACTGTCACCCTGACTTCCTCCTGCAAAAAAACCCAGCAAGTTTATTAAGCAACTTCACTTTAAACTTACCAGACTTATGTGCTTATTGTAAGAAGCATACATGTGAGATGCCATCATCTCCACTGTAGTTAGCTTCTGGGGTTGAAGTAAGGAATTTAATCTGTCTACAATACTAATATCCAGCTCACAAAACACTGGACTTAACTTTATTTGTAACTCTGCTTTCTGTGGAACAGAGCTGAGTCTCCCTTGACTACCCTGAAAAGAAAGAGAAAAAGCACTAAAATCTTCAACACAATACAGTGAAACAAATTATAATAAGTAGGAGTTAAGAACTCTCTGTTTTACAGTCAATTTTCTGTTCAAATGAACCAAATTAGACAAAGGTTATTGTACAGAAACTTAGTCATTTACATCTCCCACCTTACCTGAGGTCCTCTATTATCTAAATGCTTATAATGCAGCTGAAGGCATGGCATAGAATGAGAATCATTTCTTTCTTCAGAATGAAATGTCAGCAGCTTCAGGAAAAAAAAAAATTAAAAATGTTTAATAAATTAGAATGAGTTGCCACATTATGACATTTTAGCTAGAACAGACAGGTAACCCTACACAGAAGACAGTGAACAGGGCCCCAGCTCAACTGTTTACTCAATCCACATATTCAGCTACCTTACTGGATATCTCTGACCACTAACGAGCTGGAAGAATAATCACCACCACAAGAAACCTTTGCATTGCTCAACTCCATTGCTTAGAGTAAGTGTTTTCCAAAAACTAATACCCAAACCACATTAAGCATATTTAAGAAGTAACTAACAAAGTTTGGCTACTTGGTGCTGTTCCTGTCAGGTATGACAGAAGTTGGTTCACTATTTGAGCTCAGAATTAAAATGTAAATTGTAATCTTAAAACTGTAACATATTCAAAAAATTAAAAAACATTAAGAGACATTTTAATTACAACCTTTTTAAAATCTACCATTCTCAGTTATATAATTAACGTTTCTTTTTTATAGAACTCTCTTTGTTTTTAACATACCTCTGTATAGTGAGGCTGCATGGAATGAGAGTCAGTAGAAAAAAGGCATTCCAGGAATTCCATCTCACCAATGGATAAGTCAGTACTAAAGCTTCGTGAGGCAGTCCTTTGTCTTTGCTCATAAGACACTTTGATGCCAGTACCTATAAACCTGGATTATTAAAATTAATAATTAGTAAAAGTAGCATAAATCAATAATAATTATGAAAAGTCAAAACTTAAATAGGCAAAAAAAAGGATCACTACAATCATTTTTAAATCATTAAAACATCATAATTTCTCCAAATATATGAAAATATCTAATTGTAACAGATTTAGCAACAAAGACAATGAAGCTCATGTTACATAATCAACAATGGTCAGCATAGAGAAATTTGTAAAGAACATTTTAGGCATCTATCCTGAGGTGCAGTTCATATAAAACTAACATCCTTAGACAATGAAGAAGTCAAATGTCTCACAAAGTCTAAATTACATACATAAGGTAAGAAAATATATATATATATACCCTTAAATATTTTACTTCATACACTGTACTGGGATGGTAAAAATTTCTGCAAAAAAAGAGACTGTTGCCTGACTTTATTATCTTGTTCTCACTTAGGCTTTAGCCCTACTGATATCATATTTTGCACTAAGTAAAACCCTAAGCTCTTTAAAGTAGCAATCACTACATTGGAATAACAATAGTTCTGTAAAACACAGCTATTTCTAGAGATATTTACTTAATTATTCTTGACACTCTAGGCTTCTGTCATAGAAACCGTACCTAATTTAACTAATCTATTAAAAAGCTAGGTGATTTTCATATTTATTCTCCTTTCTTTTTCTGTTTCAACTTTTTTAAAAAAGATGTCTTGGACAACAGATGTCAAAATTCAAGACTATTTTGAAAATAATAAAGAAGACTAATGCAATTCAAATATTAAGTGACACAATTCCTATGGTAATAAACTTACTTTATTCAAATTTAATTAAAATATATTTTTGTTACTTATATTTATTAATAAGCAAAGTTATACCTAAGGTGATCATGAGAACAAGCTTCTGCAAATACTTCTCGGAAGGACAGAAAATCTTCTGTTGAAAACTTAACTGGCTCAATCTTTTCTATTCGGGCAAAGAAATCCCGAGCCATTGGTGTCAATGGGTTAAGGTTCAGTGAACTTTCAGGTGGGGGTAAAGGGTCAATATGAAGTACAGACACTGAGAAAGTTCCAACTGCCAGTCTAAAAAGTAGCTCAGGTCTGGATTCATCCACAGAAACAGATCTGGATGGAATAGCTGAAATACAAAATTAAGTTCACGTAATTTTTCAGCAATAACACATTTATAAAATCATCTTACTTTTGATTTTCATTTCTTTTTACCAAGTTGCTGCATAACAATTCATTTTCATAATTATCTAGGCAAAACTATCTATCTGTTGTTACTTACATGTCCTTCTTATGGAAGTCTGGTGAACCATATTGGCTGTTAGTGAGGAACCTCTTGGAGGCTGTAATTCTTGTTTGTTACGATCAAGAAAATCACCCCAAGTTGGTTGCAGCTATAACAAAAAATATATATGACCTTAAATTTGCAAAGAGTTGTTAGACATTAAATCAAACATAGATAATGAGGTAAATTACCAAAACACTCCAACATGCATAAACAATCAACACCATGCCATTTCATGGAGAATTAGTGCTCAACTTATCAATGCAGATATGCTTTATTTCAAGATATGCTTTTTAATTCCACAGGTTTTTAAGGCTAAAGTTACATTCCTCATGAGCATGTATTTTTCTAGTTCTACAACTACTCTCCATGGTTTTCATTACAGAAAACATTAGGTACACAACAGATTTGGGAAAGATAGTGATAACAACAGCACAGTTCCTATACTGTCTGAGGAAAAATTTAATACTACAATTTCGTACGACATTGCCTGTGTAGTCTATTTCAAAAGGAAACCAGGTAGTACACATGCAGTAATTAAAAAGAAAATAAATCATGAAGCATTCTATATAAGCTTCAAGGCATTTGAAAACACATTTCCTGGTTTAGCCAAATAAACGTGAATAATTCCAATACCATTTCCATTGCATAGAAGGAATACTATCAGCTCTAAACATTTCAATTGTTCTAGAATTTTGCAACAGCTCCTGACATTGCAAAGAATGCAGCAATTATGCAACAGTTTCAGGCAGAAGTGTTAATTTCTAAAAGATTCCAAATGCAGTTAATACTATACCACTGTAGTGCTCAATGGAGATCCTGCTGGTGTAGTTGTGTATGTACTGGTTAAAGACAAGTCTAGATCCATGGTTGGAGGATCTCCAAGAGGTGGAAGGGAGGAAAGACTGTGGGACATGTCCATTTCAGCCATTGAGAAGAAAACTTCTTCCTCTAGTAGAGAACCACAGATAATTAAGAGTTATTTACTAATTTTAAAAAAATCCTTTATTTGTAATAGAAATGTATTTTTAAGTCTAGAAATCTAACTGCTAGACAGAATAACCAGCTAAACACATCATTTACAGAAGTCCCAAGTTTTCTTGACACGAGACTAGTAGTGTCAATGGAGTGAGATTAAATAAAAATCAAATTACAAAAAAACCACATGAATATCAGAACAGTTAAATACCTCATTTTCATATTCAAGTTGATATAACTTCTATAAATTGATACATTCTCCTTTTGACAAATCAAAATATTTCACATTAAAAATAATTAGCAAAAAAGTATTCACATAAAATGAGATAAATACAACTATTACTCTAGATGTAATTTCCTCAACCACACATTTGAAAAGATGTCATGCTGTATGTGTTTTTAGCATGCTTCACATTAACATAAACTGAACAATTTTAAGGAAATACTGAATCAAGTCCAGCCTGATACCTAAACTAGTTAATTTTTTACTGAACTTTACCATTAATGGCATATCATTACTTCAAGTCAAACTTATTCTAATACATAAATTGGTAAGATTAAAAGATGAACAGTCAATTTAAACAATCTTAACACCAGGTTATTTGCTATTTTGCATCATCTTTTATACTTGCCACGACTAGAAGGCGTTCTGGCACTCTCTGTCTCATAGAAGCTTTGTTCAGATGATGCTCCTGCAGACAAAGACTCTTTCCTCAAATAACGTTTCAGCTCCATCTGAATGCGATACTCGTCCTCCTGCTGCATGGGCCGGTTCTTCCGATCTTTATTGGACAATTCTATCCTGCTCAAACTCTCTGAATTCAAAAACAGGACAGAAATCCTAGTGTAATTTCCTGTATCCCTAATAAAATTCAAAAATTAACCTGAAAATGAATTATTGGTGTATATATTTGCATTTGTAGTTATATATCAGATGTGTGTACTTGTGCACTTTGTTGGTTTGAAGGTTTTATTTGTTCAGAACAGATTACTTTCTCCTAGGATTCATTAACTTCATATCCGATGAAAACATTTCAAGGTTATATATGCAGTGTGATGGCATATAAGATGCATACATTTCTCTTCTCAGTCAGCTTTAGGGACTAAGGCCACAACCTCTTAAGGGTTTTACTATTAAGGAATTAAGTTATATTAATAAATATAAAAATTATTATAAAAAATAAAGTTTCAGGTTTGAAGATGACACACATGGGAAACTGTATGTAATACTTCTCCAGTTGTCCAAAAACAATGAGCACATCCAATAAAACAAGTAGATCAGTATCAGAAGAATATTAAGCACCCACCCAGAATATGACATATCTTTCAAAAAGATTATTTACCCCAACAAGTGTTGCTATATAAAATAGATGAGCACTCTCATACTTCTACTGCAGTAATTGAAACACCGTTTTTAGTTCTTCACAAATGCAGAAAAACTCAATTACAGCCTGTTCTATATTTTCTGTGCCTGACACTAAAACACAGGATAGAGAAGCTAAATTCCTCTTGCAAAACAAAAGCTGCAAGAATCAGAATTTGTTCAGTCTCTGGGTTTTCTCCACCTAGAACTTCCCCATTTCTTGTATCATTATATAGTCATGTGTCAACTCTTATTTGCTGGTTTGTTTCATTATTAGATGTACAATTTACAATTAAAGACAAAAAAATTAATCATAGTCCTAACTCACAGCAGCTACAAAGCATTTTACTAACATCAGAAAAAAACTCATAATAATGTACCAACACAATTTTTTTTCAACTGAAGAAACATTTTTATCTTGCAAAATTTTTTTTTTTTGTTCCTAGTAATACTTGCCTGGTCCAGCAATAGCTGCTACCATGTCCAATAGAAGATGAACCTGCCTTGGTGACAGAAACAGATGTACAGAATCTATTTGTCCATCTACATCCAACTAAAAAGAAAACGAAAAAATGCTGTCAAGAAACCTGAAGGAATTTTTCTTTACATTACTTTGAATCAGTTATTTGGATAATAGATTTTTATGGTGGAAAGAATACAGTCATTACACCAGTATCTTTTATAAAACAACTAGAAACATCATTTTGCGTTTCTTCCAACCTGGAGCTTGGCAGGATAAATGCAGATGTGTCACTATCAGCTTAAAAGAAATACTCAATCTCAACAGAAAAAGAAAAATCAATAATTCATTAATCTGCTATTTTTTTTAATAATTCCCAAAGTAATAAAAAATAAAGTTAGTTTCACTTACTAATTATGAGATATTCAAGTAAGCACCTTTTGAAATAGACCTTAAAACAATGAAGGTCTTCTGTTTTGTATATTAATACTTTTAAAATTGGAAGCATTTCTCTATTTCACATCAAGGAAATGTTATTTTACTTTTCAAGGACTCTTAACTAAATAAATAAGAACAGTTAAAGATTGATGAGAAATTGCTGGACATGAAAAAAATCCTTCTCTACAGCAGTAGAAACTTTATGCTTTCTATAAAATATGGTAGGCTATACAAAACAGGTCAACAGCCAATTTAAAAACTGGAGAGAAGGAGAATATATTTCACAGCTTTACTTATATACTCACTACCATGTCTACTTGGTTTTTAAACACTTAAATAGAGTCCCTCTCTAACATACAGGAATTCTCATTTAAGAGATGTCAGTGTGTCCTGACTCATCTGACCACCATGAAGAGGTCTTTTTTACACATATTTATTAGGTTAGAACATAAAGAATCAACATGAAAACAGTGGCAATTCTGTTCCCCTGAGAATATTACACCTTTTTCATATGTACTAGAAAAAAAAAAAAAAAGACAAAACTACTCATTTAGTTAAACACCAGGAAAACATGACTAACCTTGGCTCCAGGAAGTACTTCATTTTGTTTTAATGTTAGGCTTAACTCCATTCTACCAATCAGCTTACAGATCTGTACAGGGTCAGAAGGGGTAATTTCTGGCAAGTTTCTTGTTAGTTGTGGATGTGGCTCATAAATGATTTTTGGATTCCAGCTAGGTGAAAGCTTTGGTTCAGTTGCCTTAAAAAGTTACAGATAAAGGAATAAGAATGTATCCCATTTCTTAGGAAAAAACACAAAACACAAGCATTTCAAATAAGCTTACAACACAAAAAATCACATTACAAAATATAAATTTGACAAAGGCTTTACAAACACGTACTGATAACTGAAAAAACAAGGCACATAGAATGTGAAGCATGAGGCCTTTGAAAGAAGAGCAAGTTTCCACAGAATAGTGAATTGCAGGGATCTTCAATTTCTAGTTCTTAAAGTTGCAACCAGATTCTAGTACAATACATCCTAATTTCTACTCAAATTTCTAATTTCCTCCATTTCTACTCCAGAAATGGACTCTACTAAAGTCCATTTCCTTGCCTCTCCTCAAAATCAACAGGAACTGATATAAAACTTCCCAAATATAGATTTTAGTACAATCCTTCAGAATTAATCTAATAGCATAACAATATATTCTTTCATGGGTTTACATCTTTATATCATGTATTTATTTTTACCAGCTGAGTAGCTGAACACACTGGGGAGGACTTTGCTGATGCAGGAAACTCATCCCAGAAGAAAGAGACACCTGAGAGCTGCAGCAATTTGTGAGCAAAAGCTGTGGGCTGATGAACATTAATTCCAGAGCACTCATCTGCAGTTTCATCACAGTACATAGTTCTGGGAGGCAAAAGAAAGGAAATTAAGACAGTGGATGCATGAAAATTGTTACTTCTCCTTGTGCCTTTTAACCTTTCAGTTTGTACATGGTCTCTCTCTTCACATTTTTACATGCTGTCCACTGTCATGAAATGAAACCCCAATACTCTCCGGGAATGGGTGGAAATCTTAACTTTTCTATGGGACACCACCAGAAATGGGAAGATACTCCAGAGAACACACTAATCTGAAGCTTATAAATGCTTAAAACTAAATATATTTCATTAGCAATCCTTGGTAAGCATCAGTTTTATTTGATGCTAATCTCAATACTTTGCAAGAAAGTATGACTACACTCTCCCATAGGTTGAAAATAATCTATATTGAGAACACACACAGTATTCATGTTCAAAGTAATTACAGAATTCACATGGGCTCTTTTGAAAGCTCACATAGAACCTAAATTCTTTTAGGGTTTTGAGATTTTTTTTCAGGACTGTATCTTTTTTTCTAAAAAGATTTAAAGTGTCTTACTCAAAGGGGTCAGTTCCCTTTCTAATTGTGCCTGACCAGCCAACAACATACACTGGCCATAGAATGTCTGATAAATGTTATTCATTAACTGTAGAAGTTGATGAAAATGTGTATTGGGAAAAAAAGAATTCTTCTAATTTGATGGCTAAATAATTTTAGCAGAAACATGCTAAGTGGAATCTGAGTGAAGACAATGCTCACCAGCTTTACAAAGAGGTGCTCAAGAGCAAGTGTCTAACTATATACTAAGAATTGTGTGTATGAGTAAAATGTATGCTACAGGAAATGGCAAGAAGTCCCTTAGGAAAAAAAATCCACATATTAAAAAAAATTTAATAAAAAAAAATTACCTTTCAACTCTGATTTCAAGTGCAGTTCCACTTTTAGAGTTTTCTGGCACGTGTTCTATTCGTAACACAGTATCCAAAAAGGTAACTTTCACTCTTCTTAGAACTTAAAAGACAAAACAAAAAATTACAATGTAGACTATTATGTCAAGTTACTGAATTATTACTTTTGTAACCATATTAAGTGGTCTTTGATTTTAAGCTCTCAGTATTTATTTCTGAGGAAATTATCAATTGAGTTTAACTAGGCAACAAGACTTCAAGAGACAATATAAACTCCTATTAAATGACCAATATGTAAGTCCACAGCATACAACTGCTCTCATTTCAGCAAGTGACAGTTCAAACCGAGTTTTCCTGTAGCTCAGTGTGGATGATCCTCAAGGGAAGTAAAATCTTCATTGGGCACCATATCTGAACTATTAAGCATTGCTGCAGCAGCACGCTGCCTGGGCTGAGGAATTCCATCTCCAGATGGGACTTTAAACATTTCCCTTAACTCAGACATTTCTGCACAAAGTTCTCCACCACATAATGTGGTCATAAGCCCTTAGTTTTGTGCACTTAGGAAAACCATCTCCAACAAAAGAAAAAGTTTCTGAAGTATTTCTATCAACATGGTGCGATTATGGAGAGTCATACAACATAACAGGTCAGCTCTGCACAAACACAGCGGAAGAAACTTTTTCCATTTCTCTTTCAACAATATCATTATTAGCAATTGATGAATTACACAGCCATTTCCAAAACTAAGACATGTCATCAATCCCTCAGGCATAGATTTAGCTGGATTTATTCTGGTGAAACAAAACACCAACTTGCCCTGAGACAGAGTTCAATCTGTCCACTGAAGGAAGTACACAAATACTTCAGGAAGTAAATGGGGCTTTTTCCCCCACTTCAAAATCAAGATCACTTGTCCAGCATTCCTCTTTAGATTTTACAAGCAATGCTAACAAGTGAAAATCAATCACGTAAGTTATGGCAGCTGAAATGCCATTTTGTAAAACTGACACACAACATAAACCAATTAAATCTTAGATGTTAATTCAAATCTCAGTAATTGATTCATACCTGTTTCAATAGTTTCTGCAAATTTCTCAAGTCCTTCAAAAGGCTGGGACCCTTCTCCTTGTTCATCTGTCAATTTTTGGCTAAGACACTCTTTTGCAAGCTGCATACTACTGGTCATAAAACTTGACCAATACATAGGCTCAGAACCAGATGCTGTGGAGTAAAATAAGTCCTAATAAATTAAGCATGGACTTCATGAAACTATAAAGACAAAACACACCAATATATTTGGCACATCCAGAAAAGTTTCAACAGCTTAGTAAGAAGTTATACTTTGAAACAAATCTAGTTATAATCTCTCATTATAGACTTTATGACTTTAAAATTAATGCAATTTGTTAGACTGCACTGGTAAGATTCTAGTATTTGAAAACTCAGTATAAACAAGAAATCAGGTAATCAACAGTGTAATCAATTTTCAGCAGTGGTTTAACTAATTTAAGCAATTAAATAATTTCTAGAATTCTTCTACTATATTGGTATGTTTTTGTAGGCATAATTGGCAAAATTAAGTTAAGTCAAACTTTTAAGAATTATTTCAAAGTTTCTTATTCCTCTTGAAACATATCCTGCATGGACAACACTGCATTTTAAACCTTAAGCAAGGTTTAAAATGTTATCTTAGCACATTAAAACATGTTTTAAATGCCTAACACAGACCTGACATAGTAAGCAAAACATAATAAAATCCAAGAGCACAGCATGTATTAAGTTGAACAAGTTTTTCATCAGCCAGATTAATTTAATTGACAAAGCATTCCTACCAGCTAATGCCAAGGCCATTGTGAGCAAATACTATAAAACTACGGATTAGAAAAGCAAATCAAATTCAACTATCACATTCTAGTACAGGCAGACACAAATAAAACTAGCCCAAATACAAGCTGTGTTAAAACATTTCAGTTAAGCATTCAGGTCTGGAAACCTCCACATGGCTATGGATGTGTGACAAAACCAACACCATGGGGTTTTCTCTACACTATTTGGTCTATTATAAAGCACTGTACATCACAGAGAACTAACTGATGCAGGTGAAGAAATAGAGGTTTCTCCCTAACACTACCATTCCTTCAAAGCAATAATCTTGCATCAGAAAGTAACACAGCTCAAAACATAATTCCAATTAAACAACTACAGATTAAATGTAGAGTACATGTAAGCAAGTAATTCATTTAAGGTAACTAGCAAAAGATAAGAAATAGGTTTTACACTTTTTTTTTTCTTCTTCTTATGTTTAAAAAATGTTTTGTTCCACCTTCTCTACACTACAAGAAGGAAACCAAATTAAAGTCCTTCAGACATTCAAACAATTTTCACAACTAAAAATGAACTATGTGTTCTACAGAATTTATTGAAGCTTGATGATCAGTAAAAATCTATCACTAGGACAATCTAAACTAGATCAGTAACAAGCACGTGGATACAGACAAGCTGGAAGAACTCAGACAACCCTCAGCACTATAATCAAAGTTAGTATGTATTTAGAGTACTCAGAAGTCATTATTTCACACTGTCATGGCAATTAAATTGCACTTTTTGTTCTCTAAACATCCAAGAAGATGCATCCTTTAGCCTGAAGGAGACAAAGACAGAACCTCCCTACCCCCCCAATGTTACACCATGATGTTTGTCCTGCTGCCACCCAACAGCCAGCTACCAACACTGCCTCACAGAACTGCACAAACACCTCCCAAAAACTGCAAAAACTCCTGCCCACACTTCCATTTCTATAGGTCTGAAACAGCTTGGAAGACATACACTAGTAGGAATATTATAAGCATTTAAAATTATTGAACAGAGCAACAACTAATTGAGTTGACAACCAACTGACAAACACCTGAGAGTTTCTTTTTTTATAACTCTCAATCATTAATGTATGGAAGCTAAATGACAATTTAAATAAGACCAAGAATTAACTAAAGCAAGGGTAGACTTTTTACTCTGAAAAACTGAAAAGACTCTCCTTTCCTAAAATCAAAAAAAATAAGCCTACCAAGCCTTGGTCTTGGCCTGAAGACCATCTCTAATCCTTTTACTTCCAATGCACAGTTATCCTGCAGCAACGACCCCCACGGGACAGATAAAGAAATTGATTGGATAAATCCATCTGTGACTTCCAGAGGTGCATCAGCAGACTCCAGGATCTCATTAAGACACTAGAAAACAATAAAATAGAAATTAAAAATCATAACTTTTTTTTTAAATCACATCCATGGTTTTGCATCTAACAAATAAAAACACTTTGACACTACTAGAAAATTAGTTATACTCAGACAAAAAAAATTGACAGTTCCAACTACATCAATTTCATTGCAATTTCACTCTGCCTAGCCTTCAGAATGGCTCTGTGGTGGCTGTATAGTCTGTATTTTTGTACTATACAAAAAAAGGCTGCTAACTTACTCTTATAAATATCAGAACACTAACAAAAGTTAATCTGCTCTTTATTTGGCAGTACTTGAAGAAAACTGAAAACAGGCTGACAATAAAAGCACCAAAAGTACTCAGTTTCTATGACAGGAGTATTTCATAGCATGTAACTGCAATGTAAAGTTCATTTTCAATGTGAGAGTGGACCCAAACAATCCCCTCTTGCTGTGTAACATACTTGCCATTTCTACATCATATTTTTATAGTGGCATTATAAACACTGCTACATTCAAGTCACTCTAACACAGTAATTTAGGATTTTCAAGTTTTCCACAATTCTCAGAAGACTCTCCTATTGCTCTATAAAGGTTTCATTACATCCATACTCATTAAACATATTCTTTACACTTAGGCTAATAAAAAAGTGAGTTCCTGCTTGTGGTTTGATTTTAAAATGTAGTTAAAACTTAAGTTCTTAGACAAGAAGTAGCTAGGCTTTAATGAGGCAAATCCCAATCTTATTCACATATCAAATCCAGAGAGTGCAACTTTCTAATGTAAACAAGACCCTACTAAAGGCAGTGGTTGCAATAATAAGACATAATCTTTAACTGGCAAGAGAAAGTGTGGTTTTGACCTTGCTGAGTTTTGAACAAGGCTACTGATTTTTACCTAAGAAAATGCTTAAATTCAACATCCTAAGTTTTGAAAAAAACAAGGATTTAAAAGTTCTTTGCCATTTTAATGGTATTTAAAACTATATTCCAATTATTTAGAATAATTTTAAAAATGTAAATTTCTGAAAAGATAATTTCTTTATTCTTATATCTCCAGATGCAACTTTCCCATCACATTAACTTGTTGCTCTCAATAACCTTGCCTTTAGAATTTTGTTTGCCTTGCAAGTTCAGCTTTTCTAGTTTCTGTTCCAAAGTCCACTCAGGCAGCAGAAAATGACAAATTTTAAAGAAACAGAACCTGAATAGTCCTATTGGAAATTATTTAGGAATCAAATAATCAACTAAAATTCAGTGATATTAAAATTTTATAAAATAAATAATATAAAAGCTCAAAAAGCTCATATTTGAACCTATATTTAAGAATTATACATGTGGCAATAGCATAAGATAAAGCAAAAATAATTATTAGAAATGAAAACTGTATTTTAAAATACCATATGTTGACTGAAATTACTTGAATGAATTTACAAATAATTTGCTACAGCAGGAAGTAAGCTAGCTACCATATTTTGAACAAATCTGACTGAGATGTCTTTTTGCTACCCATGCACATAAAAAGTAAGTATATATTAGTATACTGCTTATTATTTTAAAATAGAAATTTACTATCTAAAAGCAAAAGAAACTGAAGCACTCTTGAGCTAAATTGCTTCATAAATAGGCCAGCTGTTCCTAGAAGGAAGTAATTAGAGCATTCCAAGTGAAATTTTAGAACTGAAGCACAGCCTTCACATCAGGACTTGTTTCCACATTATTGACCAACAGTCTGCAAAAGTAGTATTTAATGTATACTAAAATTCAACCACAAACATCATCCATTCCATTTTGATTCTTTTGAACAGTCCACACCCCAAAAGGCATAGGCATTCCATTAATAGTCCAATGAATTCCTACATATCTGTACAAATAAACACATATAATGTTGGCTAAAGTATCTACAGTGCTGGGATGAACAGAAGTGTCTGCAAAAATAAATGCCATGCAAAAATACAGTCATCCTGGTGATTCATTGAGAACAAGGTTACAATGACTCGGGGGAAAAGAGAGCTGTAGTACTTCCGTGACATCTGCTTTTGCAATCTGTCATACATGAGAGTCACGTGCAGAGAGCCTCAAACATGTAATTGTTTACAAGTGGAACAAAAAAATGCTGATCCACAAATGGGGAAGATCACCTAAGCATTACAGTATATTGATTTAATCACTGTGTATACGTTATGCACACTTCACTTAGTACCGACCCCTAACTGCTTTGTTACTAAGTATTTTACATTTTAAATAATATCATTTTGACTCGCCAAAGGAGCTCGATACCCACTAGAGGGCATAACAATTCAATTAAAGCCTCACTGCAAGCCTGCCACTGAAAACAAGCTGCAGACACGGCCAAAAAAGAAAAGAAGGAAACAAACAAGCAAACAACAAAAGGAAGTCCACACTCAGACACTGGTAACATTGAGCACTTCTGCAAGCGTCTGTCCCCTACCACTTCTGAATATATTGTCACACTAACAACATTAAAAACCATTAGCTGAAAACATCACATATTGACAAGTATTTTAAAATGTACTCTCCGTGGCCTAATACCAATATATACTGTAATAAAAATGTGGTTTGGAAAACATTAAAGCAAAGGACCTAGCTCATCATCTGCACTACCCTGGAAGTCAGTGACCGATTCACTGCAGTGCTTAATCTCCTCAAGACACACTCGACCGACAGGTAGAATGCAGTAATGTTGGAAATTAAACCAAGAACCTTTACAAAATATTATAAACACGGTAATCCAAAGGTCTGTCTCTAGAGTAGGCTGGAAATATAAATACCCGTGTAGAGACACACACGTATAGAAAAACATGCCAGGACTGGAGTGTGACAGGCCACCTGCTGAGCAAACTCCAGCTAAAATCAGCTTTCTTTTTGTCAACGAGTACTTTCAACACTACAAGACGAGGGGACAATCTTTAGAGAACTACATAGACTAAGCTCAGCATAACACTATCATTAAGAACCAACACGTCTCCAAGACAAAGACAAAGCACAGATACCACAGGGATTACTTTGTTTTCACCATCTCTAGCAGTCAGTAAACATACTCATTAACGACAGCGATTTCTAGAAGTTTGGGGTACACTAGCTCGTTCTCCCTGAAATACCAGCAGCTATTGCCTTCTTTCAGTTTCTGTTTCTTTTCTCATAATTAAAAATTACACAATCGAAGTGTGGCTAGAAAAATGTATCTGTAACAAATGCCGAGATTTTTTTTTCCTTTACTCCTAGCATATCAGACAACAGTTCCCTGGATTAAATGCTAGTTATGGTTATAACTTTTTACATAGAAGAGGCTGGGTATTGAAAATGAAGTGGGTGGCAGCCGGGGGCAGAGAATCAGCTGGTCCCTCAGACGCCGCAGGAGCCGAGGGGGTGAAGCGCCAGCATCTCTTACCCACTTATCCAGAGGAACCTGCGTCAAGGAGCCGGTGCCCTGGTAGAGATCCAGGCTGAGCTGCTCCAGGCTGAGCTTCTCCTGCAAGAAGTGGCCCAGGTACCTCTGCAGCAGGTACCTGCAGGCTCTCTTCTTGATGGACTCCGAGAAAGGCCACGGCATGGCGGCTGCACGCCGGGGGCCGCGAGGCCGGGCGGCGGGACGGGGCCGGCGGAGAGCGGAGGCGCGAAGCAGCTGAGCGGGGCCGCCAGGCCAAGCCTCGCCCCTGGGCGCGGGCTACGGCGGGGGCTCCGCACTACCGGGCGGCACCGCCGCCGCCCCTCACGCCCCGGCGGGGCGGCACTGCCCGCCCTAGGGCGAAGAGGCGCTGACAGGCAGCTCCATCCTCACTCGGACACCGCCGCCATCTTCTCGGGCGCGGAGGGGCCGCCGCAGCCGCGCTGCGCGGGGAAGGGCCGGGGTCCGGCGGGAGGGCAGCCACTCCCCGTCAGCTCCGCGCCGCCGGCGAGGGCGGCCAGGCCAATCACGGCTGCTCGTCCCCTTCCTCCCGGCGCCCCCCGCCGACCACCGGCACCGTGACGTGCGGGAAGTGGCGTCGCCGCGCGGAGCAGGCGGGGGCGGAAGCGGCCGCGGGAGGGGCGGTGCGGCGCGCCCGGAAGGCGTCGTGCAGCCGGTGGCGCCGGGGCCGCCTCTCCGGGGAGCGGCCCGCGAAGCAGCGCGGCGGGCGCTGTGCGCTGAGCGGGAAGGGGCAGGGCGGCGGGCGCGTCTGGAGCCGTGCGGGGTCGGGCGGCGGCGCCTCGGCCGCCCATCGGCGCTGGTGGGTGCGCTCCGGGGCGCGGCGGGGGTGCGGTCGCTGGGAGCAGGAGGCTGCGCAGCTCGGTATCCCGCTCCCCTGGTGCCTTCAGCGTCTTTTGAATTTGTTTGTGTGTCGGCAGTGGGATTTGGCAGGAAGCGGCGGATCCCGTGGGGTGAATGTCCCGCACGTTGCGGATTGGTGACTGCAGCCCCCATTAACTCCCGGCAGCAGCGCTCAGCTAGCGGAGCTCTCGGGCAGCGTCCCGAGCGAGGGGCTCTCTGTCCCTGCTGCCTCCAGCACGTTCCATAGGTGTCGGCTGAGGCCTCCTGGTACCCGCGGGTTCCTCAGGTGTTGGCTGAGCCCTCCTGGGCACACCGGTACCCGCGGGGCCACTGCCGGAGCCGCGAGCGGCGGCGACCCCGCTGGGGCTGCCCCTTTGGTACCAGTTGCTGGCAAAGAGCAGCAGCCTGTGTCTCTGAAATGTATCGGCAGTTGTGCGCAAAAGATGAACAGGAGCTTTATTCTTTAGTGACTGTAACAAACAGCTGCCTTTAGTTCCTACGGTCTCTGATAACCCATTTAGTTCATAGATTTTTCTGAGTCTTCCTTATATGCGCCAACAGTAGGTTTTTGTTTTCTGCAGCTATTGATTTCGCTTCTTCCAGGCATGACTTGTCTTCCTCCTACATTCTGCATCAGCAAAGGGCAGAATTAATGACCACTGAATCTTAAGAGTTCTATACCACAGAATGCAAGTTAACTTGCCTGAGAAAAACTAGCCTCGGTGATACTGATACCACTTCTAAATGTTCATGTAAACTTCTTCAGCACTTTTTCTGAATATCTTGTGTTTGAGTTCTCTAGGTTTTCATTTCATGAGTTATGGAAGTCACTGAGTCTCATAGTTTCCTTTTTGAACAATGTTTAAAATATATACATGTCTGTTTAAAACATAACTTGTGTTTTCTTGTGTTATTATCTATTGAGTGCAGTGGTATAATAAGTCTAAAATAAATGTTTTTATATGCAGGATGGAGACTGATTGCAATCCTATGGAGTTGGCCAATAATACAGGGTTTGAAGAAGATTCTGATTATAGAGACTTCGAAGGAACAGACGTGAAAGATATGAGACTAGAAGCTGAAGCTGTTGTAAATGATGTTTTGTTTGCTGTCAGCAACATGTTTGTGTCAAAAACCCTTCCCTGTGCAGAGGATGTGGCATACATCAATGTGGAAACCAGGGAAAGGAACAGATACTGTCTGGAGCTCACTGAAGCGGGACTTAGGGTAAGCCAATTTTTGTAATTTCTTAAACTTCTTTGTTTTGAACAATGACCATATTCAAAAGGTGCCTAGAAAAATACTTTACTGACAACCACACATATTCCTCTTGTACTTTTATGAAAGCCTGATCTACATGTTTTCTTCTAGAAGAGGGAACTTTAGCTAGTTACTTGCAACAAAGCTAGAAGAGAAGTTAATAAAAAACCAGGAATTTATTTAAGACACAAAATGGTGAAGCCAGAATAAGTAATTTGTTACAGGTACGTCAAGCTTTGGGTTTCTCAGGTACCCAAAGTCAGTAATGCAACTTCTATACAATTTTTTTTTTGTACCATTTTTAATTTTTATACAGACATGTAGATGTGAGACTTCTTTACAAACAATGTATTTTACTAACACATTCTGAGATTTGGACAAAAGGTATTTGAAATTGTCTTAAATACTGTCTAACCAGTAAGCTCCACAGTAGAAAGAAGAGACTGTGATTTAAATTCAGTATTTTTTGTTCTTACAGGTTAGGTGTTGTGCTACATGTACCAAGGTGATAATCACCACAGAAATTTAACCACCCAATTCTTTGTTGCAGGTAGTAGCTTATGACTTTGATCAGACTGATGATAGACTGCAAACTCCATATCATGAAACTGTCTACTCCTTGTTGGACTCTCTCAGCCCTGCGTATCGAGAAGTGTTTGGAAATGCATTACTACAAAGACTAGAGGCTTTGAAGAAAGAAAGTCAGTCATGACTTACCCAGACATGAGGAAGATTTAGTGCCAGAAGGAATTCTTACTATGAAGCACTGAGATCTTCCTTACAAACATCTTAAGCCTCATTTCTTGGATTAAAGTCTACTTCATGTTACTACACTATTATATAACATTTATACGTTATAAGAAGTATATTATATAACATTTTGCTACCATGGTTTTGCATATATCTCAATGTTATTAAAAGCCACTTTGATAAATAGCAGAAAAAATTCTTAATTTTACTTTCTGTTGTAAATGAGAATGTAAGTTGCTCCATACAATGTTCAAAAACCTTGGTCTCTTTTCCAAGTCTTAGTATTCAAAACTAAAAAAATAGAGACTGAATGTTATAGATATAAGTAGTAATTCTTTGTGTGTGTGCTTACTGATAATTTTCATGCCTTGTTTTTAAAACAGAAGGTAACTACTTGCTCTACCCAATTAATGAAAAAATTACTGGAAAACTTCTGCAAGGAATTCCTGCTTGATTTGCTATACGTAAATCTGAAAGTTGTCAGCTTTGTAGCTTGAAAGATGTTCTTCAACAGTTGAGCATTGCTTATATAGTGGCAGTATCTGAGTTAAAAGCAAGGCTCAGCGTTAATTAATCTGTACTTGTCTATGGCAATCAGCAAGCTCCAAATAATACACAAGATGAACTGCTTATATATGAATGTATTGTCTGAAACACAAATGATTAAGCACAGAAATAATGGGCTACACATTTCCTAAAAATTATGTTCTCTATGCTATAAATATGTACTGCAACTGTTTGAGAGGCTTGGAAGGCCTGTTTACTATTTTGAATGTGTATTTACGTGATGTACAGGATATACTCAAGAGTATTTTTGCTTTACTTTCTATAATACAGTACTTTGGTACTCCCAGTTTTCACGTTTTCTCCCTCAATTGTACAGTGTCCTCTCCTAATGAATACTAAATTAAGCACTGTAATGTTATTTGCATTGTATTGGTTTGAAACCAAAGGCTGTATTGAAATTTGCTAAGACTAATACAAGCTGGAAGATATAACTTGTATTTTCTACTTAAAAGCTGGTACAACTCTCTTTATAAATCTATTGTTCTGCTATAACTTTTCAACTATGTACTGAATGGTAGACTTTTTAAAAATTAGAGTTGGGTGGAAATGCTTGTACAGTTGAACTGACATTCTGTGACATTCACACTTTTTGTAATCTTCTATTATTCCTGTATTTATGTGTCTTTATTTAAACAATTCTGCCATTATTCTTCTATGATTTTGTGACAAGTACATGCAGTTGCTTTTTTGGAGCCACATTTAGGGATTTATTGGTTCTCACAGATTCCAGTGGCTTCAGTAGAGCTATGTTGGCTTATCCCTGCTATGGTTAGTCATATGGATCAGACAAGCCTACCAGAGCTTTTGTAATGGCTTTGAGTTAGCAATGTGCAACTATGACAGGACAACTGTAATTAGTGCTTCTGTTTTCAAGAGCTCCATTTCATGGTTATTATCTTTTTGGGTTGAAATTTCTGAAACTAGTCCACTGCCCTAGGGTATGCTTCCATGCTCCAAAAATTGTTCATAGGCTGTCTTTTGCACACAGGTCTGTGGCACGTGGTTAGTCCTCTGTGAGGAGAATGTACTTCAGCAAATTTATATTTGAATATTTTTCCTTGCAACTGATTTACTTGTTCAATTTCAATGACTAAAAAATTAAATAAATGGACTGGTGCATTGAAGTTTTCTTGTGGGGGGTGGAGCTATTGTAAAGTTGGAAGTGAACAACTGAAATCATGATGCCCTTAGACGAATCTGAATTAGCTGTGGATTATTTGGAAAACTGGTTGCAAACTTGTATCAGCTGAAAATTTGTCATGAAACGGCAAGGTAAGGTATGGTAGGTGATTGTAAAGGACTTGGAGTGTTAGAAATCCAAGTGGGAAAATGCCAAAGTAATGTTTCGTTACTAAATTTTGGGGTTTGCTTGTTTAGGTGTTTTGTTTTTTTTTTTTTTAGAGGTCTCTAAGCCATCATTTTATGTGCTTATTAAAAGCATACTTTCAGAACAGGTATTTTGTAGGTGTTAACAGAAGAAACTTGTGCTATTTCTTTAACTGTATTACATTTGTAGTGTAACACAGTGTTAACCCAAAAGTGGGACAGCAATGTCATTCCACCCCTTCTGGGTTACTGAGGATGAGCAAAATGCTCTCCCATGCCTGTCCCGCGGCGTTGCTGCCCCCATGGAGGGAAGGTCTCCAGCACTGAGGAGGGACAATTTCAGGTCTCCCTCGGCTGCCATTGGTTTGCCTTATCCGGAGCGCTGAATAAGTGCTGCTGGTGCAGCTGTTAGTCTGTGAATCGCCTAGGCAGCCCCATAGCCCGCCTGCTGTCGGAAAGGCCGGCGGATAACACAATAAACATCTATTTTTGTCTCGGCAGTACCACACACACGTTGCGCCGTTCCGCGAAAAGTCCCAGCCTGAGGGGCCGCGGCTGCCCCGGGCCGGGTGCCCACGGCGCCTGCGCGCAGCGCGCGACCGCCGTGCCGGGGCGGCGCGCCCCCAGCGGCGGCCGGGGGAAGTGCGGCCGCCGGCGGTCGCGCGGCAACGGGCCGCGTCCCGGGCTGGGCCATGGAGGAGGAGGCGCCGCGGGGCCGCCGCATCTTCCTCAACCACCTCGACTCCTACTGCGGCCGCAGCATCGGCAAGGTGACCGCGGGGACGGCCCGCAGCTGCTCCCGGCCGCGGCTTCGTTCTGCCTCAGGCACCTCCGCCCGCGGGGGAGCCGCGGCTGGTTCCCGGGGAGCTCGGCCGGGCGGACCGGAGGGCAGCTGAGATAGCTGCTGAGGAGAGGCAACGGAGCAGCTAAAGAGATAAGATGGAGTAAAACTAAAGAGTAAAAATAAAGAGTTAGGACAGGAGGTGGGGATAAAGCCGGTGGGGAGAGTTCAGGCAGCAGCTGATCGCTGTGGAGGGCGATAACCAAGTTCCCTGTGAGCACCCCCTGCCCGAGAGGAGCCGCGGTGGAGCGGAGGCGCCCAGGGACTCGCCGGCACCTCGGCTGTGAGGCGTGGGACTCACGGGGAGCAGGCACACCCCAGCTGAGCCTGAGCAGCGCCTGAGCATTTCCCCTCTATGGGAAGCTGTTTCTGAAGAGCATTACCAGCAACAGGAGCAGGGCCGATCAGACGGTGCTGGTGCCTTCTGGAGATTACGACAAACTGTGTAGGGCTCAATAGGTATTTGTATGCAAATTATGTGTCTTGTATATTGCAGTATTTATCCACCTCCGTTGTTGGGGCCACGCTTGAAAGCGCAGAAGATGAAGAGGAGGGAGAAGAAAATGAACCCGCTGTTGATCCCACGAGCACAGGGGAAACCTACGAAATAGTGGGTACTCTTTCTAATCCAGAGAGTGCTGATCTACAGTTTGCAAAGGAAACATATGCAGTAAGTATGAGTCTGATTTCAGATTGCCCTTAGACAACATTAGAAATATCACAGGTCATGTAAAATGACCTACGCTAAAGAAATTTTGTTCCTGCTGGAACCTGTATATATCTGCTTTACTCCTTCTGCTTCCTGCATGTGCTCTGGCTTCCTCACTTCTAGGTCTGACACAGCAAATATAAAAGGAAGGAACTCAGACAGAAAAAAGATGATGTCCTCTTCATAACTTTTTGTAAAAAAATCTATCTTATTGATCCACAGGTCTGCTTTCTTTTTTTCTCAAAGCTTACACTTCAAGGATCTCTCATCTTCTTTTTGTCTTTTATCACCATTTTGAAGGTAGTGATGCTGGACTCAAAGTTAGTGTCCTTCTTAACTGTTCACTGAAATCACAGCTTTCACTAGCAGCTAATTGTTCTGAATACCTCCATTTTTGTATAAAAATGTGTATGTCCAGAGTTTAATTAACTAGAGGAGGCTTGCTCTTGTGGATGGGATTGCTCATTGCTTGATTTAGTTTTCTGAAACTAGAAATTGCCTCTGTCTCAAACTGCTTGTTATAAACTGGTTATTATTCTTCTTATTTAAGAATCTCTTCCAACATTTGAAAATTTTGATTCAGATGTCTATGCAGCTGAACTGTTCAATCAGGAAATTATGGGTGGTGCTGTTAAGTTTTAACTGCTTTTGTCCAAAGTGTTTGCTGGATTTGCTCAAGTAATACAGATAATCTGAAGTCAATAAAAATTACAGGATGCTATCTTGCAAGGAAAGTGACATTTTTTATGTCTTCTCTATTCTGCCATTGGATAGTTGTTTAAAACACCTGGGTAAGTAGTAGATATTTTCAATACTCACAAATGCACTAAAAATATGGATCCTAAAATACCATTAAAAGTCTCTATTTTTTATCTATGTTAACATATACTCTAAATTAGAAATTTCAGCATTTAATTTCCATTTTATCAGCTTTCTTGTATGTGACAGATAAAAGTTTGGTAACGATCTTATGAATAATTCTAACATCCTAGTGTTAGAAAACCACATTCTATCCAGATATTTAACTGGATATTTAGAAGAGGATTTTTTTTTTTCTCTAATGACAGAATCTGACTGTTTTTCCCTCAGGTCTCTTCTCGAGAAGAACTCTTAAGCCACTTGCTTGAGTGTGAAATTGTTTTATATAATATCACTGAGGATGTAAGCCAAATTGAGGAAGCAACATGGGCTGCTTCTGGTTAGTATAGCTTTACCTGAACAGAAATTTGGTTTGTATGTAGCCATCAATGTGTAATGAAGTTATCATGGGTTCACTTTAATATAAATTGGGTTCCTTGATGGAGAAATGCTGCACAAATTATTAGGATAAATAGCAAGGAACCATGGAATGCACTGCCACGTTCAGAAGGGAGAGAAGCTGACATGGAATGGTCCAACTCTTTAAATGGCACATCTTTGTAGGCAGTAATTTCCCCAAATAACTGTCAACCATCATCTCATCTCTTTGTATTGGGAGGTGGGTAGAAAATTTGCTCCTGTGACATTCAAAGAATGTTTCAATATTTTATATAATTATTTTATTTTTTTTAAAGTCCAATAAAAATATTACTAGCAGTCTTTTGAAAACTTTCTCCTTATTATTACACCAAAATTCTTCTAATAGGCAGCTGGAATCCTTTCATGGTGAGAGTGCAATATGATTCTTTATATGACAGCTAAACTAAATTATGCTTTTTTCTTTATAATATGAACATTCGGACAACAGAATAATTTGCATAACAAAAAATTAATTTTATTGTTTTATATTAAAATAAACTTTGCTTGCTTGCTTTTCTTTCTTCAGTAGCTTTTTCTTTCTTTCTCTAATTGTTTTCTTTCATGATTTTTTATCTTTATTTTATATTAACTCAAAGAGCATTTGCTTAAAAAGACATCACATAGAACATTGGTATGAGTGTCTATCCAGGACCTTTATATAGAAGCAAAACTACATTTGAATAATTCAGTTTAAAATAAAATTCTTGCTTTCATTTAACAGCTCTACATAAGGAAATAGAGACTTTTGCAAAACAAAAGTTATTCATCCTCATTTCAACAATAATGACCTGGGCAAATACCAAACCCTTTGACCCTGTAAGTAATATCAAAACATTAGTATTTTTTCAACAGATGTTGCCATTTAATGGAAAATATTCATTACATTAAATTATACCATATATTTTGGGTGTGTACTTCAATGATAGCTGGTAAAGTGAGTGGGTTTTTAGGATTCTTTCACCCTTACCCATTACTCACTGCCAAAATTGCTAGATGAAATTCTCTTTCACAAAAATTTAGGCATTGGGCTATAATGATACAGAAAGACATAAGGAGTTGCTTAGTCAAGAAGGCAAGACAAATGCTAACCACAAAATGCACTGTCTTTCAGTCATTAAAAAAATCCCATATTCATTGCATATTTAATGAAATACATAATTAAAATGGATACATCTTTATATCAATATATGTAAAGTATTTTCAGGAGCCATGTTGGGTGCTTTGTAGTATGCTATTGCAATTCTCAAATTCATTGTTACAGAAATAGAGTTTTTCAACCTTGTGTAATGCTATATATAATAAAAAGTAATGCTTTTAGAAATATAAATAGAAGTTAAAAATCTTTTACTATGAAATTTGAAATTGAAGTAATGACATTTTCAAAATGCTGAACCTCAAGCATCAATTTTAAACCTTGACGGTTTTCAAATGAAGACAAAGTTAAAACAGATTTTAAAATGCTTCTAAAAAACTTCCTTTAACTATCTAGACCTTTAAAATTTGTTCTGTTTTAGCAAATGTATATCAATCACATTTTTTTTCTTCATAGGAAAATCCTGAAGCTCCTTTTATTGAAGAAGATTTTCGCAAGAGAAGGTCTCATCCTGCCTTTGTGGATCACCTAAATGCTGAAAAACACATTGCAAAACTGGGGAAAACTGTATGTATAGAACTTTTTTATAAAAATAAGCTGGTTTGCCTTCTTATTTAGAGCTTTATCATATTAATGGAATTTATAAACAGTTTGAATGAGTTTTAAGAATATAATATTGTCCTTATAAATATGGATTATACAAATTAATAATAAAATATAGTAGCAAGGAGAATACTATAATGCACTTTGAAACCTAAGTGTATGCACAATATAAATCCCAATGTCTTTTTTTTTTCTTAGGTAGGGAGTAAATCATGCTCATCTTAAAAAAAATACTGTTTCTTTGGTTGTACCAGAGACAATCAAAGCTGAGGTCTGTGTGGAAAGATTTGGGGAAGAAAGATTGTAGAGGAATGAGATATTAGTACTGCTCTAAAGAAAAGCAGCATCATTAAATATCAGCAAGCTATGTTAGTACTACAACTCATTTAAATCCTTAGATGTTCTGGCCACACCTATCATGTCCTGGATAGTTTGTGCTCTTGGAACAGAGGCCTTGTTGACTTTTGTTCCACCCTATAATTTACTCTAAAATCATGGCCATAAAGCTGACACAGAATAGCTAAAATATGTTATCACTTTACATGTTTTTAAATCCCCTCCTTCAGCTTTGCTTGCTTTGGTCTGATTAGACCATTAATCTTACTGGAGAACAGAATATGCCTCTATTTGTATTTAAGAACTGTTATTAAATAAATACCAATAGTGGCTCAGCTCACAATTCAGGAAAATGGAAGCTGTTGTCATTAGTGGCAGAGAAGTGGGGAGGTTCAAAGACAACAAAATACACTGATGATGAAGGTGCCATTTGGTCATTCTTTTTCCTGTGTTGGGAGTCTCCCATAAGCAATATAATTCAATGTTCATTTCAGAGATTTATCCAGCTAATAACAGAGTTTATTGTGAAAAAAACTTTTCTCTAGTTTGAGCATATATTTGCTGTCTTATGTCCTGCTGAGAAAATAGCACTAGAAATTATATTCTGTTCTACTGTGGATCTAATAGTACAGAACACAAGTAAAAATTTGGTTTCTAGCTTGAAAAAGCAGTGGTGAATTCGTTTTTCTCTTACTATGCTAACATAGATTTGTAAGACCATGGGATGAGTTTCACACCCGCAATGTTAAAATCATGAAAATTTTAAACAGCATCCATCAACCTTGTGTTAACTTCTGCCACCACTTGATACCCAGATGAATTATTGGCAATTTTTCTGACTAGTCCAAAGCACTGAGTCGCTGCATACCAAAAGTATTTATATAATTAGCTACTAAGTGTTTGCCAGGCTGAACATCTGTTGACAAGACAGATATGTAGCAGTACATGATAAAGCAGCTTGAATATTTTCAATACTATCTGCTGTAACCCTTTCAAAAGGAGCTCCTGTGCTCCAGAACTCCAGTGTCAGCACCAATGGGTATCACTGCCCCTGGATGGTTTCTGTCAGCACTTTGGAGCAGGATGGCTCCAAAGCATCTGTTCTTCCCATGGAATCAGCTTTGGCTTCCTGTGATGGCTGAAGACTTCTGGATTATAGTCTTTACTGATTCTTAAATTTAGTGGCATCTAGGGAATATGCCATCAGTGAAAGAAATTACATTGTAATTGTTCCCTGCAAGACCTCAGACACTAGAATTCATCAGCCAGCCGTGTAAAAAAGCTCTTGCACCAAGAATAGAAGGTTTTCTAAGCCTTATTGGAGAAATATCTGCCTGCCAAAGGCAGAAAAGTTCTTCATCCTGCATCTCTGTTCTCAGTGACATCACAGTTCCCGAATCCATTTAGACCTGTTTCTCACTTCAAGCAATTTTTAAGAAGCAAGCAAACAAGCCAAAACAACCACAGCCCGGAGCTGAGGATCCCAGCTAGAAAGTGACACCTAGTGGCTTTAATGAACAGCACGGGAACATGACATTCCTTACCCGGGACTAAACGTGCCGCGAGGAACAGCAACATGCCTAAACATTGCCCTGTTTTTAAAATCACCTATAGCCAAGTAACGTCAAGTAGTACCTTCTCAATGGGTGGCTTGTGACACTGAGTAACTATTGTTAGAGGCATTGAACCTGTTCTAGAGGTATGCATTTCAGTGAAATACAGCACTCAGTGCAAAACTGTGGTTTGTCTTCACACAAGGCAGGAGTTAGCACAAGGTACATGGAAGGAAATTCTGTGTTACATTCTTTTTAAGGGAAATGAGAAATAGCACCTCCTGTGCATTCAGAAGAGGCGGGTTTTTCCTGCTAGGAGACAGAAATTACTATGTATCTTCTGGGACATGTCTGCAGGCTGTCCACAGCAGCCCTGGGAGCTGCTGCTCTGAGGTGCAAACACTATCTGTCATGGAATCACCCAAGCAAGCTCAGTGTGTGTTAAGATCCGAGTAGTAAGAGATACCTCTACCCAAATAAAGATGCAAATGAGACCACAAACTGAAGTCAATTATACAGATTTTATTTAACAATGAATATGAGGTAGAGAGAAAGAAATAGAAAACAGAGGAGAGAGATCAAGCAGAAGATAGTCACCACCCAAGGATTCCACTGGGCTTCTCAGTGATGGGGGTCCCAAGATAGTTCAAAACTTTTCCTTTTCATACATTTTAGCAAAAAAAGAAATTAATGTTCATTGGCCACAGAGTTCTCTTAATCTATTGGTTAAATTATTCCTTCATTTCTAATGCTAATTAGTCCCAAGATCAGTCTTTCTCTTCTTTTGAGTTGATGGGTTTCTTGAGTGGGAAGGCCATTTTCTTGAGGTGGTCATGACCTCCCCCTGCCAGAATTACTGTTTTACCCAGTTGGAGCTGATTTCAGCACACTTGCTGAGCTGGCTTTCCTAATGGCCTGTAAATTCTGCATTTTGTGATCATTATCAGCATTATCATTCTTCTCCCCAGGCTTTGTTAATGTAAGCTTTATAATGTTTTGTAATGCATTGTCTGGGATAACACCACCTTTACCTCATCTCAAGTCACTGCTTTGGTGGTTTACATTATAGTCCAACTTCCAGGTATCCACACAGGTATATTCAGGGGGTTCAGTGATGGTTGGTGGTTGCCATCTGACCCATAACTAGGCGTGATCTCTGTTTGACCACTGCTACACATATGAGCAGTTGCTTCATGACGCTGTTGGCCACAGTGGGAATTTCTGTCCAGATGTGTTAACCAGGGCATACTAACCAGATCTGGAGTTAGAGATATTCTGCTGTAGCTCCCTTTTGTGCTCATCCCATGGCAAAGTCCTCCTGAGGCCCTAGCAGCGTCCGAAAAAGGCAGCTCTCCTTACAGTGTGGAAGATCTTCTGCTATCTGTAATGTCTTCTAATTTTAGTGTTTCTCGTGATTAATAACAAGCTGTTGAATTCAGTTCAGTTGAAGTTGTTTTTATAACAAAGTTTCACTTTCTTAGTATATAGATAAAGCCAAATAGATACAACACACTGACTTTGCAACTTGTCATTGAGTGCATGGTGCTTTGCTTATATAATTAAAGCTCGGCTAAGACCTGCCTTATTTTTCTGTTTCTAAAATATTATAAAGATGCCAACAAAAGGTCCATTCCCCCTTGCCTCCCCAAGGAAAAAGATAGATCCCCAATCTGCGCATGTATTCCCACTGTGATAAAGGCAGGTTCTTTTCATTTTATGATGAAAATATATAATGCCTAGGATATTTAAAACATGAGAATTATTTAATAATTTTGTTTAATCTTAAAAAAAATTTAAAGTGACTAATTAAAAAAAACTTCCTCAAAAGCTCTTTCTCTTTATGATGTTTTAATTGTTTTTTTCCCCTGTATAACCATCCTCACCATTGATACAAACAGTAACATGTATGTCCAAGCAGACAGGCAATTTTATGACGTTACACAGATCAGCCAAGAATATGTGGGTTAATCATGATGTGTGGCTAGCAAACCATTTAAATAGTTCAAAGATTTTTTTTTTAATAGTCTGTCAAAATGAAAGTAAAGAAATTGTAAAATCATTAATCCAGCCTTTCTGCTCCTTTAGACAGACAAATGCAAATAGAGTGTATTGAAAAAAATAGATTCAATGAATTTCAGAGTTATTTTTGCTTGAAAAAGGGAAGTAGAAGCATGAGTATCCTGTTCACTGAATTGATTTACATAACTTCCAAATTTTACCTCTTAATTTTATTTTAGTCTTATAATCTTTGTTCAAATGTAGACAGACCTTTTTTTTTGAAGACAGCTGTAGACAGCTTTTCTTGAAGGAAGTAATAATAATATGACTCAGGAAGCTGCAGGATAGGCAACAATTGATATAGTTACAACTTGGAAGTGATACAGTTTGCACACTTTGTGTATTTAATGTACCTGTATTCAAGAGTCAGTGTAAACTTGTATCCCAATTGCAGTCCCAGATTTTAATGAAAACTTTTTGCTGATTTCACTTTACAGAACAAAAAAAAGTTTTCAACTTATGTTGTTGCCTCAGGACATCAATATGGAGCTGAGGAAGGACTCTTTCACTACTTTTTTAAGGTAGACATCCAACTACATTTGAAGGATCATTTAATTTCTTGGGGCAAACTGCACTGGAATTTAACCCATTTTTAGCAGCCTTGGCATCATAAGCTCAATGCTTTTATGAGCGGAACTGTTTATTTGATCCTTTTGAAACATTTTAGCTACAGTGAAAGTGTTTTTCCTTTTTTTGGCTCTATTTTTTCTTAGATATTTTTCTAGTTTTTGAACAGTATCTCCATATGTACTTTCCAGTGGCAACATGTCTGTCATGTAAATGGAATCCAGGGAAATGTCTTTCTATTCAACAGTCTCTTTTTTTTTTTTTTTTTCTTAGGGTGATAAAAAGTAATATTTGCCAAGATTAAAGAACAGTCTTTAAAGAAACCCTTTTGCTTTTAGTAGTTTGGCAATCAGTACTGCTCAAGAATGGTCTCCTTTACTGCAGTTCTATTAATTATTCAATAAACTGAACTTTAAATCTTGAATATACAGATTTGCCTAGTAATCAAATGTTCCTTTTTTAGCTCTAGTTAAAAGTAACCCTTTTTTTTTTCTCTCACTTTATTCTCTGATTTTCAGATGTGTTGGCTTGGTGAGACTCCTGCAATACCTGTTTTTGGAGATGGCAAGAATATTATTCCAACCATTCATGTTCGTGATTTAGCAATGTAAGGGGAAAAAAATTCTCTGAGCAATAATTGATACCTATCTAGATAACAAATCCACTACAGAGTACTGAGGCTTTTAAATTGGGTGGGTTTGTTTAAGGTCACTTTGGGCCCTTTTAACTGAGTCACAGAGAGCCTTCAGTTTCTCTAGAAGCAGATGTGCTTTCTGGAAACCTTATCTGACTGTTGCACTGGTCCTTTGCATTTAATAAATGACAAGTCATGCTCAGTCTACAGTGTGATTCCAGTTAACTGGCACAGAACTGGAAATGGACTGAGGACTCTACAGCTGACTAAGACAACATCTTGCACAGATATAGCTTTTTATTCTTTTAACTTCCTTACAAATAAAATGTGTAGCTGTGCTTCTTTATTCAGTGAAACATGTGTGAAAATGTCATGCTCTGAAATGTTCAGAAGAATTTGCAGACTCTTGGTGCTGTTTCATGAACTGCCTTTAACAAGGGGACCCCTGGATGCTTCTCCAAGTGCCCGCTTGGGCTGTCCTTGCTATGTTTCAGAGTGTTGCAAAATGTAGCAGAACTCAAGCCAGCCTTTCAGTACATACTTGGAGTAGATTCATCGATGCACACGCTTCGAGAATTAATAAAGGTAAGAGAGTTGATAAAAGCATGATATTTTAATTTCTTTTTTGTTGCTCTTGTTTTTTAGTATATCCGTATGTAAGGCCTTAAAGCTATGTGTTTTATTGAAGTGGACATTCCTAGGTCTTCCTGAATTATCCTGAGTAGTAAATTACATGGAAGATTACTTTGAAATCCTCTAAGACTTCTGTCCTTTAAATGAAGTAGTTTACTTGATCTTTCAGAACTAATTTTTGCAGTATTATCATTAACTTTAATAAAAATTTTACCTAAGAAAGTTATTAGGACAATTGTTATGGGATTCACAGAACTGTGATTAGACACTGAGTCTTTACCATGTGTTTCCCTTCTTGTTGTGGAAGATATCTTGTTTTTCCAAGAGTTTTGATATTAAGTCTAGAAGTAGTCTGAATGACACTGCTAAACAATACACTGTGATAGTGAGAGTCAGCTCATAGGACACTTGCTCATGTAGATTGAGCAAATGTTACATAAGGCCCTTTTGTTGCTGTTGCTGTTGTATCAAAGAGAGTTTAATGAAACAGGGAGCTCACTAGGAGATGAAACCTGTGCCTTGGTCCAGGGAGGCATCCCAAGGAGAGTTGTTGGTGTCCTTTCATAAGTATGAGGGTGTTTAGAAATGCCAAATAGAGGACAGGGGTAAGTGGACAGTTCTTGGGGACGGGAAGTTGCCAGTGGAGAGGGTGCTACAGAGGCTTCTCTTGGCAGGGAGCTGTACCAGCCTGGGGAAGACTGGAAAGGTGCATGGGAAAGAAACACCTTGCGAGTTCTAGTGGAAAATAGCTGAAGATTAGAAAGGAGTTTGGAATGAGTATCACATATACCTTTTCCATGCTTATCTTCACTGGGTGTCCACTAAGTGACATCATTGAAGCCAGAATGCTGGATTATTTGATCTGATGTTGTTACGGTCCAGTTTAAACCCAGAAGAGTAAAGAAAACTAAGTCTCTGTGTAAAAAATGGAAAGAACTTTGAAGATATAAAATATATCCCAAAAACATGATTAAAAGCAAATGAGGTTAGATGTTGGTGCCAAAAATTTGATATATTTTGTTTAATAGTAAAAGAGGCAAAGAGAGAGAGGGAAGGGAAGGGAAGGGAAGGGAAGGGAAGGGAAGGGAAGGGAAGGGAAGGGAAGGGAAGGGAAGGGAAGGGAAGGGAAGGGAAGGGAAGGGAAGGGAAGGGAAGGGAAGGGAAGGGAAGGGAAGGGAAGGGAAGGGAAGGGAAGGGAAGGGAAGGGAAGGGAAGGGAAGGGAAGGGAAGGGAAGGGAAGGGACTAGGTGGAAGCATATCACCCATCCAAAGGTCCCAATGACGTCTCGTTGCTCCTGTCCATCTGGACTTCCTCTGGTGGTGAGGGCTACCACACAGAAGCCTGTAGAATCCAGCGGGTTAATGCAGGCTTTGGGCAGGTGGGAACGCCCACGTGTCCCCTTGCAGGGGCCAGTTTGACACTGTCCCTTGCAACACTGCGGATCTGTAGCATCATGCTGCAGTGGTCTGGTGCGGGGTCTGAGGACCCCTTTGGGGGGCCTTTGATGGGCCATGACACCCCTTCTGCTGTGGATATTGTGAAGGGCCCCTCAGCTGAACGGTGTGCACAGTGGAGGAAGGGCGGTCATTGCTTCTCACCAGAGGCTTTTGCGCTTCACACTGAAAAGGTCTCCTCCCCCCCACGCCTTTAGGTGCGAGGGTCTGTGAGCAGCCTGGCAGCTGATAGCCCTGGGCTGGGTCACTCCTCAGAAGGTGTTAGGCTTGTGCTCTGTGAATGCATCCTTTTTCCGCAGCCCTAAATTATTACTTTATCTTATCTTCATCAGCAAGCAATCCGGGGCCTCAGCCGGAGCCCCGTTCAGGGTGTGGCGCTCTTCTCTGCAGCCTTTGTAAAACAGTTTTTGCTATATTAGGCAAAAGTCCTTCATGAAAATGTTTAAGTCATAAACTATAGTATTTCAGTCTCCGACAATAGTCTACACAAATGCTCTACAAAGATTTTATGGAATTTAGTGTGATTTAAATATATTCTAAAGGGCTGTAGGAGTAACTAACAATTTCTGTCTAATGATGAAATGCAAATGATATGTGGAGAGTTATCAGTAGCATTGATATAAAAACCCTTCTCAATTGTTAATGAAGAACCTGAAGGAACCTGAAGTAAAAGTGCTGGGAAAATAAATATCTCCAAATACATCTGAAGCACTAGGAATTTATTCATATATTTAAGAGCTTTATAAAGTTTTCTGTGGGCTTTTTTTGTTTGTTTTTGTTTTGGTGTTTTGTTTTTTTTTTAATTGCAGGTAGTAAGGAAGAAGTGTTACTTAGCAATCAAAAGCTATTCAATACTAACATTAAAGTTAAAATATTGTTCTTAAATCTATTTCAATCAGTATCCTGATTTTCAAGGCACAAATGTATCGTTCTTAGATCTATTTCAAATCAGTATCCTGATTTTCCAGGCACAGTGTAACATAAAATTTACAGCACATCTTTTATCCACAGAAATCCTGTTCATTTTTTTCCTAAGAATCTGATTTCTTAAGTGGTTCTGATGCTGGTTTTTCCTTATTTGTTTCTTTGTTTGTTTTTCTGACAGTGTATCAGTAAAAATATTGGACCAGGAAAAATTGAGAAGGTTCCTAAAGAAAATGCATTCCTGAGCAAAGAGCTAACAGTCAGTGATTTGCTTTCTTTTATTTCTTCAGGAAAGTATTTAAACTTAAAAGTATGATATAATGAAATATATAATTTCTTTTTTCTTTATTTGACCAGAAAAAATTCCTCCCAAAATATGCCTAAAAATATTTAAAGTGAGTTTAAATTTGGAAAATAAATAAAGTAAAATCTAACCATCATAAAACACAGAATTTTGAAGAGTTACAGCCTCATTTAAAAAATAAAACACTGAAGCTCTGATGTCACTGTTCCCCTTAGCATATGGGAGCACTCTAACAAAACCTACACAAAATGATAAAAATTTAAAAAAGGTTAATAATGCAGTGCTACTAAGGCTGATGAACACAGAATACATAAATTATGTTGTATTAATCTATTTATCTGGAAGTAACTGTTCATAGGAGAAATAAACAAAATACAACCCAGATAGTTTTAAGATGGCATTTGATAAATTTATAAAAGTAGGGATTCCTTGCAATTACATGAAAACTTTTAATTGTACAGAAAATTGTTTAGTGTTGCATGTTCTAATTTGAGAACACTCAAATACAATCATACATTGAAAATTAATATTTTTAAAAGCTTAAATATCTGTTTTATTTTGTATGTAAACCTTCTTTCCCAATGCTTTAATTCTTTCTATTCTCCCCATCCATTCTAGTCTCTTGCTCCAGCTGTTCTTTTAACATGCATAGCTTAAGTCTGTAAATAAATGTAGCTTTGTTCCTCCAGCAAATGCAACTGGATATGTTGTTTGTGAACCTGCGAATGGAATCTCTTTATTTGAAAGAGAATTTCAACATTAACTGGTTTGCTGAGACAGGACTGATAGATAACATTGCTCAAGTTGTCTTGGAATACAAGCAAGCTCGAGGATTACTGGTAATGCTTTGGTATAGTATTTTAAACTGTTCTTCTCTCTTTATTCCCAATAGAAATGGTTACATAAACTCAAGTTTTAAATTAATTAAGTAAAAATACATAGAAGATGGATATAGATGCAAAATAAGTGAACATAAAAACTTAAAATTAAATTGAAGATTTAAATAAGAGACTCTTTTTTTTGCCTCTTTAAATAAGACGCAAAAGAAAAAAAAGAAGACTGAGTTTTATTTCCTTTATGCCTAAAATTGAAATTCTGTAAATACAAATTAGCTTAATGATGGAAAGCTGCTATTCTGAAGCTAGTTTCTTTATGCAGTGTATGGTACTCTTGGTATATTTTGCCTCAGGAATATAATAAGTGTATCTTTTATTTATTTTTATTTATAATAGTCAATAGTTAGGTGAGTATTTTGTGCCCTTTATATATTCAGTGAGTGTGGATATTCCAGTGCAATATAGCCTTCCTTTTACCCTGCTCTGTAGTGTAATTTACTGTGCAACTTCACTATTTCCTATGTTAGCTTGATATTTAGAACTTCTGTATTCAGATGTATAGGTTACTGAAACTATAAAATGCAGGAAAATGCCAGTCTACATCCAAGTATCAATAAAGCTGTTTAGCATGTCTATATCTGGTTCAAACTTTGAATAAGAGTTCAGGGCATGTAAAAAAGATAAAGATGTTATTGTTAAAAGTTATTTACTGAAAGTCCCTCCATAGCTCTGAAAGAATTATCAGATCTGTGTTTGGGTTAAACTATTGCATCGCAGAACGAATCCATCTAACTAAAAATACAGTACATACCAGGTAGCAGTGAGAAGGAAGGCTAGCTAGACTGTCTCTGTCACTACTCTATTGAAGAGTTTGTGCTGTCAGATTTACTAAATTAAGATAGACACTTAATTAGGTATGATTATGAGTTTATTGCATAACATATTTAATAAGTGTATACTGGGATCCTAATTGCACTTACTCATCCTCAGGCTAGGTAGGCTGAAATGAGACATTACTTAAGATTGTGATGGATCTGAAGTTTTTGAGGTCAAAATAATAATTTTAATGACAGCAAATTTATCTCAATTGGAAAGTAGAGATATTCCAAAATTTGCTGCATCCTATCTGAGGGATTGTGTTTCATCTCTTTGGATTATTCAAACATTAACTAGCCATAACAAATTGGTCTGTAAGTCTACTAAATAGAAGCATGCTTTTTCTCCAACAGTAAATTTCATCATCTAAGTAACTATGTTACTTGAGACCTGTGGGTGATAGAGGAGATATTCAACAAGAAATGAAATAAATAAATAAGACAAAAATATCCTTTTAGTTTTAAGTACAATTGCTATTTCCTATTAGTCATATTAAAAATATTGCTGCTTTTACATAGAAGCATATGTGCTGTTTGAGTAATGTCATATCTTTATCCTTTTTTCCAGCCTCTCAAAGTTTACATTCACGGTCCTCCCGGCTCTGGCAAATCTACCATTGCTAAGGAGCTCTGCAAGCACTACAAGCTACATTATGTTAGCACAAATGATGCCATTTCTGAAAAAATTGCAGATCTGGTGTGTTGCTGTTTTCTAATATTCCTGTTATTTTAATTTCTCAGATTTTAAGATGTGTGGCAGCATTTAAAATTTACTTATAATCCCATTATTTGAGAATGGAAATATCTATCTTTCAACATATTGATCATCTCTGGCATTTGCACTGAAATCTTTTTAGAGAATGGAAGTTGCTCAGTATCTCACTGTTCATGAACACACATGAAAGGAATTATTTATTTTTTTCTTTTATTGCATCTGTGTATAAAGTAAATTTGGTTACAGAATTTCTGAGCCAACGCATATTTCTGTTCTTGTCATCAGGAGCAAATTGTGGCTAAAGAACCTGTCAGGGTGGAAAGTGAAGTAGAAGGAGAAGGAGAAGGAGAAAGAGAAGGAGAAGGAGAAGGAGAAAGGGTTGTAGAGGAGGAGGAGGAGGAAGAGGGTGAAAATATAGAAGAAGCAAAGGATTTCTTAGATGCAATAAAAGAAAACATGCAGCAGAATAAAGGTAGGAAATACAAAGTATGATGATGGGATTCGGGTAAGCTAGTGCAACCCTATGCAAATGGAAATTAAGAAATAAATTTGTGTTCTAGACTTTTATTTCCTATTAAAATCAAGAATCAACTGGACAAGAGATAGGAAATACAATGAAGGGTTTATGAGTTGAGATAAAGACAGGGAGAGATCACAAACAGAGTACTGTCATGGGCAAAACAGACCCAACTTGGGGGAATTACTTAAATGTATTGCCAATGAAAATCAGAGAACCCACCCCTCTCTTCTCTCCTGAATTTAACTTTATTCATGATTCTCTGCTTCCTCCCACCAGCAGCACATGGAGACAGAGAATAGGGGTTATGGCCAGTTCATCACATGTTGTTTCTGCTGCTGATTCCTCCTCAGGGAGAGGAGTCTTTTCCCTGTTCCAGTGTGGGGTCCCTCACACAGCAGACAGTCCTCCACAAACCTCTCCAGCATGAGCCCTTCCCATGGACTACAGCTTTTTATGAACTGCTCCACTCTGTCTCCCTTCCACAGGATGCACGCCTTCATGCACAGCCTGCTCCAGTGTGGTCCCTTCCACAGGATGCAGTCCTTCAGGCTGCTCCAGCTCGGGTCCCCCACATGATCCCAAGTCCAGGCACCAAACCTGCTCTGGAGTGGGCTCCTCTCTCCGTGGGCCTGCAGGTCGTACCAGGAGCCCGCTCCAGTGTGGGCTTCCCATGGGGTCACAGCCTCTTTTAGACATCCACCTGCTGTGAGTGGGCCTCTCCATGGGCTGTAGGTGAATCTCAGCTCTCCCCTGGACCTCCATGGGCTGCATGGTGACAGCCTGCTCACCCTGGGCTGTACCACAGCCTGCAGGTGGATCTTTGCTTCGGCACCTGCCACACCTCCTCCCCTAGTTCTGCACTGACCTGGGTGTCTGCAGACAGGTTTCTCTCACAGATTCTCACTTCTGTCTTCCCTGGCCACTTTTTATTTCTGCACAATGACTTTGTCCCTACATAGATATTTGGTCACAGAGGCATTACTACCATCCCTAACTGGCTTAAATTTGTTCAGCAGAAGATCCATCTTGGAGCCATCTGGCATTGGCTCTGTCATACATGGGGAAAGCTTCTACCAGCTTCTCAGAGAAGTCACCTCTGTGAGTCCCCTGGCTAACAAAAACCTGTCCACACAAACCCAATCCAATGAAATACCTTGTATATTAAAAGTGACATATTTTAAAAATATTTTGGTGCCTCTTTAATCATAGCACTTTCATCTTTCTACTTCAGAATTTTTTAATAATGTCATGTTTTCTTCTCAGAGCAGAGAGCATAAATTTCTATAACATAAAGTAAAAAGCTGGTGAAATATACCTTTGTCAAACTTGCAATAATAAAAGTAGTTTAGTAAAAACAAGTGCACGCTAATATGAAATTGTGGGGGTTATTAAGAACCTCATACATCATTAAAAAGTAAATACTGTTTTGAATGCCTGGAAAGAATTTGTAAAAGATTGAAAAAAGGTTCCTTGCTGAAAAATATTAGTTACCATTTGTATACTTATAATGCCATGTATTTTTGGTCTTAGTGTTTAACATTTTCCATGTGGTATAAAGTGATCCCCCCTAAAAATGTGATCTGTTGCTAAGGGTTTAGCTGATTTAGATCTTGTGTATCTGCAAAGAAATTAACTTCTCACACACCTGGAAACATCAGTAATGAGACCTATGGCAGCATCTCTTCTGCATGCTTTGATGTGTTGTTTAAAATAACAATGTCTTTAAAAATAGTTACAAACTTTTATGATTAGAATGGTTTATAAATATCTAAGACTTTTAATTGTCAAAGCAAAATAAAGTAAGAAACAAAAGGACAAAATTTCAGGTCAAACCTGACTTTCCTCCTATGTATTTTCTCGGCAACGTAGGACAGGTAAATAACCTAATTCATATCACAACCTGTCTGAAAATGAAACTTGTAGAACCTACCTCATGTCTTTTTTGGAAGACTATCTTTAAGTCTTATTGTAAAATGAAAATAGAAAATTATTGCTTTCTTGTGACTTTTTTTCTCGAAGTATTTCTTTACTGCCTCTATTAAAATCTGATTTTAGCGTTCAAAATAAAACTAACTTCATGTTTAGATCATTAAGGACTAATGTTTATATCCTTGTAAACACAAAGGTAATTTTATTTAATATCTACATTTTAATATTCCATAGATTGCTGACAATGCATAATATACAAATAGTAACTCAAAATATTTAACTTTTTAGGGTCTAAGTAGAAGAAAAATGTATTAAAATGTATTAAATGTTAGTAAAATAATTTAAGATCTCTTGTTTCTATAAACTACACACCTATTAACCTTCTTTGTCTTAGGGAAACTAGGTGATGAGTATATCCTTAAAATTATGAAGGACAAGCTCATGTCCATGCCTTGTAGGAATCAGGGATATGTTTTAGATGGGTTCCCAGAGACCTATGAAGAGGCAATGGAGCTTTTTAGAGGTGTGTACTGCTTGATTTGGTTTTGTTGCTGCTTTTGTTTTTATTGCTGCTGATGTTGTCATTATCATTGTTTTTCTCAGAGCCATACTACTTGAGTGCATCAGCACTGTAAAGACTGCAGTGCAAGATACAAAACTAAGTTTTGTGATGTGTGATTATTAGAATGTAAGAAGGACTGTAATGCACCTTATTTAATTTATGCACAAGATAATTTTTAGACTATCTTTCCTGGTAATGTAAAAAGTAAATGCACAAGCATGGAGGATGGTCTCTTGTCCAGCTCCACTTAAGCAAGCTCTATAGAAGAATTTCTTCATAATGTTTAAGGGCTACTGAATGAGGGGATCCAGCCAGTGCACCAGTACATATTTTGTGAGCCAAATTACATTGTATTTATTAGGTAAGCTATTGTAGATACACACATTTCAAATTATGAGCAAGCACTGTCTATACATTAAGATCAAGAATCATTTTCATGTTTAAATTATAGCTGAGGTTTGAAGGCACAGAAAAATAGTCTTGTTCAGCTTAGTGTGCTGTTCTGCAAATGGTCATGCTCAGCTGGTACTCTACAGGCAGTTTTACTGACTATTCATAAAAGCAGACCCTTAGTAGCAAAAACCATTTTAACAGAGTTGTAAAATATTTCTACTCATTGTTCTGAGCCTTGTCTCTATTTTTTTGCAGAACAATTTATTGGGCAGGAGGAGAGGCCAAAGATAAGACAGCAGTTTTAAAATTGGACTGTCAAAATGTTTAAAAATTGTATGTGCATGTAGATACATCTGTGGTATAGGCAAACAACTACTAGTGTCCCAAGGTACAATTCTGGAGTGCCTGGCAACATGAACTACTTACTGAATTCTCTAAACTAGTGTCAAGGTTAGATTAATTACCAATTATTATTATAATTTGGATATTGGCAAACCTGTGTTTTACTTGGCACATTTTTAGCAAATAAAGTGATATTGTTGCTTCAAATGAAAATGTCAATTATTTCTTACTTTTGTTTTAGTAGAAGAAGATGAAGGAGAAGAAGAAGAGGAACAAGCAGCAGGCAAAATGCCTAAATTTAATCAAATAATCATACCTGGTAAGTTCAATAGATTTATTTATAAACAAACTGAGTAGTATAATTTTCTAATTAAATAAAAAAAAACTGATGAAAAATTGCTGGCACCAACAAGAAGTCTAAAATATTACTCCATCTGTCCCTGTTTAATTTAACTAAAAAAAAAAAATCTGTTTCATGTAATGCTGCTGCCCTCATATTTAAAAGTGAACAATTAATCATAGAATCATTTAGGTTGGAAAAGACCACTAAGAGCATCAAGTCAAACCCTAAATCTTGCATTTCCAAGTCCACCACTAAACCATGTCCTTAAGTGTCACATCTCTCAAATACCTCTAGGGATGGTGACTCAGTCATCTCAACTTCTCCAACGGCCTATTCCAATGCTTGGCCACCTTTTTGTTGAAGAAGTTTTTCTTAATTAAAAGGAAGGCTTTGGTTCAGTTTCTGGGTTGTTTGTTTGTGGTTTTTGTGAAAATGCCACCAACTGTTGGCTGATAACAACAGTAGTGGCTGTCTTGTTGTGATTACAGCAGCTTAATGGAATAAAAGTGTAATGCATTGGTTATGCTGAGAATTAAAATAGAGTGGATTTAATCTATGTAGAAATTGCTTTATCCTGCTGTTTTTGCTTGATTCCTTTGGAAATTTTGTATATATTCAAACAATATGTTCTTCTTCACAGAATTTATTTTTTCTTTGATGGCATCTGATGAATTCCTTATAAACAGAATAATACAACTTTCAGAGAGTGAAGTTGCTGGAACTCAATATACTGAGGAGCAGTTCCTGGAAGCTCTGAAACACTTCCGCAAGATAAATGCTGATGATGTAACAGTTCTCAACTATTTTGATGAACTTGAAATACATCCTCAGTTTGTTGGTAAGGAATAATAAAATTAGTAGATATAACTTGAATAAAAAATTTTTGTTCTTACAAATGTAACAAAAATCAAATAGTAAGTATCCATATATAAATAATATTTTTATTAACATTGCAACAGCAAGCATATAATTATATACCTGCAAAAATATTCTTTTACTGTTAACCTGTTTGTAAAATTTGCATTGTTAGTTGTTCATTTTTGTAATTTGAATTATTAGAATAATTTTGTGACTTAGTTTACAGATCTCTGTACTGGCATCCTTTCCCATATATGTAAGAGTACATTTCATGGACATATACATCATGGCTCCTTATATTTTTTTTCTTTAGATTTATCCACTGATGCTATTGTTGTCCTCAAAAATTGGATTTGTTACCTGGTGGGCAACAAACTAATAATTACACCCTGAAGAGATGCATTGATTGTTGATTTCAGAGTTGTGCACTGTCAAAAAATTATGCCTCAAGATTATTCTTCAACTGTAGTCCCTTCCAAATACAGAAACTCACTTGCCTACTGATTTTAGTTATTGCAGTATCACTACTGTGATGTTCCAGATGGTTTTCATGTTGGGTGTATAGCATTGGTTTTCATGTTCAAATGAGCATCATCTTTATGTCCTGTTTGTCTCAGAAGTGTCTCCTTACCCATGTTCACATTCCTGGTTGTTACCCATGGAGGCACGCAGGTGTGTTGCTTCTGCTGTAAAATGGTAGGAACAAATTACAAAGATAACTCAGCCATTAACCCCTCCATTCTAGTCAATGTTCCAGCTGGATTTTCAGATGCATAGAATTAAGCAGCAATGGATTTTATCAGAGACCCAACTGCTTGCTCAGTTATATTCCGAAGAAGATGTTAAAAATTGTGCCTGTGATTTGTTTAATATAGTTTCAAAATAATAAAAGTTTTCTTCCACCTTAAATTTAGAAAATTGTAACATATGGTTTTATGTATAATTTTTATGATTATTATTTTTTCTGAATCTGAAATATGATTAGTACAAAGGAGTGGGCTTCAAGATTCTGGAAACTCAACTTTGCTTTGATGACTCACTATGTGAAGACTGCAAGTTGGTTATCTTGTGTCTCGTTTTTCTCATTTGCAAACTTGGAATGTTGACAGGCATGTTAGATCTTATACAAAAAGGCATGTTAAGGTTAAAACAGCAATTCCTTTAAAGACATTAATTTATGAACTCCTTCTCCACAGATCTTTCCTCTCAGCTAGCATCAGTGCAAACTTCATTTCTCATTTAAATGGCATTAGTTTTTGAGGATAAATGTAGTTAATTCTGATTGCTGTAAAATGAATATTGTACTCTTCTATGGCCATCCAAGAAAAAAATGCAGTCTTTGAGACCTCAAATTCAACATTGAACCATTCCTAGCAATACTTTAAATGACAAGAAAAGTGATTTTCATTGTAATTTGTATGTCCAGGTGCAGCTAAAATTGTAGGAATGATGGGCTGCTTGCTATAGCAAATGTATTGCTTTAATTCGGAATATTTCAGGAATGCAATTCCTGATTTTTGAAAGAAGAAGCTGTAAAATAAGCTTTATAACATAGAATTATGTTAGTTTCCTCCTCAATTCATGCTCAGACTTTGGATTTGAGGTCCAAATCACAAACAATTTAACTCTTGGAAAAATGGTATTAGTATTTGAGAGCCTGATTTGCCTGAATTGGTGATTAGATTGAACTGGGAAAAAAGCTTTGCCAATGACTTTCAAAATAACTTCCTAAGGAACTGTGGAGCAGAGGCGACTGGATTCTTATCTAAATTCTGTATTATGATTCTTCTTTTTCCCTCCATCTGCATGTCTCCTTACCCACTTTTGTGCTTTTACACCTTCCATTTTCTGCCCCTGAACAAGTCCTTTATCTCAGTATTCTCTCCCTTCAAACAATCACTTTTCCTCTTTTCCATGTACATTCCTGTACTGTTTCTGCCTCCCCACATTAAATGAATACAGAAACTAGAGAGCCCTAGATAAAGTCTTCATTCTTCTGCATTTTTACTTTTTCTTCTTTCTTGTCAAGTTTATTGTGCAAGTAACTTCCAGCAATTAGAAGTGGAGAAGGAATAAATGAAAGAGAAGGTCTTGTTCAGTCCTTGTGTTCCTACTTGAAGCTACAAATTTGTTTTGTAAATATAACACAGTAAGAGATTGACTGGAGAAAGGTCTGTGTATTTGTAAATGTGTATGAGTGAAAACATCGGAGTTTGTGCCACATCCTAACAACCTATTGTGTAGCATTCATGGAGGAGAAAAGGAGAAAACTGATGGTTTTGTGCATCTGGAGAAGTTGACATAAGATTGGTGCCAGGAACATTTCTGAGAGATGGTAGTTGACCTCTTTTTTGGGTTTCAAAACCTGGGCAAGCTTCAATTGTTAAACAATCGTTGTAAAATTTATTTTAGAATGTTTCTTCCTTACATCAGCTTAAAAGGCAAAGTATTTCAGATGAAACTGGTAAAGAAAATCAGATTTAGAAAACTTCATTCTATGTAACAAAAAGTTGACATTTATAAGCAATTGAAAACAACATCTTTTGCTTTAAAATTCAAATAACATGAACACAATATATTTTAGGTCTTGTATAATACTTGAGGATAGCTGACAAAACCTTGAAATGGTTCTCTCTTATATTATTTAAAAGATGTAGCTGTATATGAAGATTTTGAAAACAGACTTGCTGTATCAAAGATCATCAAGGAAGTTGGAGAACCTCGGAATTATGGTTTGACAGATGAAGAAAAGGAGGTTTTGCAACGCCAGGCAGCTGAGGAACAGCTTGCCAAAGAAGCTAAAGAAAAAGCTGAACAAGAGCGTAAAGAAGATAAGGAAAGGGAAGAAAGAAAGGAGAGATGGGAAGAGTGGGTAGGTTAATACATTTTTTTTAAATCATTATTATTTATGTGTTTTAGATGACTTCAAGTAATCTGTTATGTAAATACACTTGGGAAATGTAGCAGAAATTCTCTTGTTCCTTGTATCCTAATTTAGGTTTGGGTTAGGCTATCTCCACAGTGAATTTCAAAGCCCATTTTACATAATATGCTTTTTTTATTACAGACATAGCATTTTTTTGCATTTTGGTATCAGCATGCCTTTAAAATACTTTTATGGTACTCTTGTTGTTGCTGTGCTGCAGCTCTTCTATTTTTATAAATTTTGCCATTTATAAATATCTACTACAATCAGTGGAGACTTTCCTTACCCAGTCGAACAGGACTTTTGCATTTGCTTAGTTTACTTCTAAGTGCCTGAATAAGTCTTAATTATCAAACTAGATTTTTAGCTCAACACCGACCCAATCTTCCAGCCTACACTGCAGAAAGGTTTCTGAGCCTGCAAGAACGTGTGTAAGAGCTGAGTACTCGGTTCGGTAGGGACTACCTGATGCAGTCTGAAGGATGATTTTTGTTTGCTAATAATCTAATAAGTACTTGGTATTTAGGCTAGCTGACCCCAGAAGACTTGCTTGTGATGCTTTTTCCTTATTTATCTTTATACACCCAAGGACAATTTAGTTAAATGACCTGAAATTGGTACTGTAAGAATGTTTCTGTTCACACCCAAAGTTAGGCCGTTTCACCGGAAGGCAAGTCTATTGTCTTATTTTAGAGCTATTTAAAAACAAACTGATCCTTCCACGGAGAAGTCCTTTTCTTATATTTCAATGCCCATACACATCTATGGATATGTTGAATATCTGAAATTACTGACAATTAAAGAAAGATTTACATTTCTCTGATGTAGGCTCATATATAAGGGTTTTCTAATATCTAATTGTTTACAGCTTCATTCAACATTAAACAGCATTTTGTACCCTGTAAAATTCATAAGAATAGCTAACACATTTTAGCTAGATTCAATCCAAGTCCTTTAAAAGTGCAAACTGATTCAAATCAAAGCTGAACTAGGTGTTAGATAAAACGTGTGTTTAAGGTTATCCTTTAAAATAGGCAGATGATCAGATCTAAGCAACTGTTCATTTGCCCTTGACGCTGTAAATTAGCTGCTGTCTCTGAGTAGTGGCCAAAGACCACTTGCAAGACTTATTCAATAGCACTCCTGGATTGTGTGAATAAGGTAAAAATTGGTGTATCTGTTTTATCTGAATATTGTTTTTGTGTTATGCCTGGAGTATAGAAAAGCAGTCTTCAGAGTATCATCTGTTTGCTGTAGCTCTATATGACTCAGGCTACTGATGAATAAAATGAGTGAAGAGAGGACAATGAAAATGAGTTGCAGTAATCTTCTGGCTAAAGCTGCTGCAAGTATGCATGCTACTAAGTGCTATTGAATGGAAGGAAGAAAAGCTTGCAGCAGTTTTATTCCCTCATCCCTCTTACTTTTTGAGTGTAAAAATATCATTTGATTTAACCTGAATTCAGAAATAAATTTAGCTGGTGGAAACAGATGTATTTCACTGTGGTTTTAGTGTATTTGACTCTCAAGCCCCTCAAAAACATCAATGAAATACGAATAAAACAAATAAAGGGAACCAAAGAGAAACAAACTCAACACAATTAAAAAATAGAAAATTAGAAAGCCAGGGCTCTCTACTGAGTAAAAAAAATTCTCCTTCCCTCCAGTTAAAATAAGCCTCAAGAAACCACCTGTGTTTTGCAATAGCACTAATTTTTGAAGTGCTACAGTGTATTTCAACTGTTTTGCCAAATACCTTATGGAAACAGAACCACTGGAAGACTTGAGACTAAACCTCCTTTTAGGTGTTAAAGAAAAAAAAAATCATTTTAGTAAAGAGATTATGTCAGTCCTTATTATGTTCAATTCTGTACCCTCAGTGTGTTGTGTGCTCTAAATATAATAAACAGTTAATAATTATTACTGTCAGCTTGTTCTTTAAAGTTCTGTCCACAGCTTCTAAAACTATTTTTTCCCTCTAGACCAGCACTATTATTTAGCCAAATGTTATTTGATGGATTTTATAAACATTTTTTCTTTATTAATTGTAGATTAAACAGCAGGAGGAAGTGAAAAAACAGGAACAAGAGTTATTGGAGGCCCAGTCTATTCCACTACGAAATTATTTAATGAAGAATGTCATGCCAACACTTATGCAAGGGATAAATGAATGTTGTAGGATCAGGCCCGATGACCCAGTCAATTTTCTGGTAAGGTGATTATGTTTCTTTTCTTAAATATTTTTGAATACTCCTATAGACTCACATAATCTCTATTAATGAAAGGACTTAAATTTCCTCCCCACTTTCAGGATAGTAACTAATTAATGATTAGAATCTGCAATACTGATGACCAACAATTATAGTGAAAATTAAAACCCAGAAACTACTCCTCATGGGATCAGTTGATACTGTGTATCAAGGGAAGGATCCAGTGTAGTTAAACAGTAATAGGACTAAAACCACTACCAGGATCTGTTTCCCCTTAGTATGTGCACTCTGCACGTCTTATGCACCCTGACAATTCTGCTGTGCCATAGAGGACTACAAGTTAAAGGACGTTTTTACATTAGGATTTCATTTCCACGAGATTGATTTGTGCCAATGAACCTGTTATGATATCTGATAGCTGGAGTTAGGTGCCTCAAAAGAGGGTCCACAAACAAAGAAATCCCTGAGCAATTACACCATTACAATCCAGACTTCCCATCCCTCACAGGACATCCCTCATGGGACCAAGAGCTCTATGAGGCTCTGAGATCTGGTTGCCCTTCATTGGTTTGCTCTCTGTTACCAAGGGTTTGCTAAAGGGTCATGTCCACACCCTCTTAGGTTGGTTTCAGTGGGCTTTTGGTTGGTCCTGGTTGTTACAATCATGTGGTTGTTACGGTTCATATACCGTGATCTATGGGCTGTCTACCCCAGCTATTAATTTTTAAGTAATGTTTAAGCTGCAGCTTTGTCTATTCTATTATTAATGTTCAGATTGTTAGTGCCAGGTTTCACTGTAATCCATCTTTGACTTAAAAACATAACCATATGGTTCAGATAAAGTTCAACCTGCAGCCTAAAAATTCTAGCTACTTATGCCTACTTTCAAATAATTCAATTATGCCTAATTTCAAATGATTTTAAATTTTTAACTCTTCAGAAAGCAGGACATCACTCTCCCCCCACTACCCCCCACCCCCTGGCACAACTGAACACGTTGTCATAATGATAAATGCAAGCTCTTTGGTAATTCCCTTCACAATACACACATAAATAAAGGAGAAAATCCTGTAGGACATTCACAGACTAATTCCAGTTGCAAATGACCTCAGTACAGTATCCAGCTCAACTTTGGGCTGCAAGCAGGGTCAGGTCATTGCATTCAGACAGGAATCCAGGTGCTGTAACATCATTGCTCTGCTGCTGTTCTGCCTGCACATCCTGTTTACAAGTTGAAACAGAGGATTTTATTAATCCAGCAAAAGCCTGAAATGAAAGCAATTGTGTTACAATCCAACTTCAGGCACTAAGGAATGTTTTCTTTTTGCCTACTGGTGACAGCTACCTGTAGGCATAGGAGTATGAGACCTTCCCTCATAACTGCATAGCTTTTAAAGATCAGGATCAGTGGGTCCAGAAAGCAGGTCCCTAGACCTTTCCTTGGCATGACAAAAACTGTTATAAATGGCACACATCCTTCTCTTGCCCACACTAGAAACAGTGACTGCTATGAAGAGTGTGAGTGAGGTCAGTGGTATTTTGGATAGTCTTTGGGGGAAAGAGATTTCTCTGACATAGACACGTTTTCTGCCATAAGTTACATTTAATATGTTCTGCAGTGTTGTTTAAAGCAATGTTATCCACTATGTCTTTGTTATTTTGCATATATTTTGAAGTTGGAGATGTGAAAATAATTGTAATTTTGAAACTCTTCTGTTTACAGGCAGAATATCTCTTCAAGAACAGTCCTGATATCGACTGGAATAAACGTTAAATCCTAGCTGCAGCAGGAATTGTGAAACAAAAAGGGAGAAAATTCCTAATACATTTTAGATAAAAAAAAGACTTAGTTTCTCATGTTATTTTTGTTTAGGCTTACTATGCAATCTTCATTTTTATTTATCGTACTTTATTACTATTTTGTACTGGATTTTTAATCCTCTTCTACAACATTTCCATTTGCTGTATGTATTGATTGATACATTTACACATCCATATATTATTTTCCTAATCCTTAGTGAATGAAGGCAGCTAGCCTGAGAAAAACTTTTATTAAAAAAAGTATTTCTACTGAAAAAGGAAATAAATAGAAGCAGCAAACTCTCTTATTTCCCCTCCCAGTTTGCCAAGAGGCAAAAATTCACACAATACAGTCTTCCTGTGCTTCTCTGAAGATTGACTGGTAAACAGGTTACCAACACAGGTATGTCATAAAACCTGTGCTTTACTTTGGTATCAAACACATGGCTGTAGAACTGATTTAATGATCTTCAGCATTCAACACTAGATAGATATTTTTTAGAGATTCTTGAAGAGTTTCCAGCACATGGCTGTCCTTCTCAGTTTTGCTGACTTCATCCAGCTGTCACAGGAACCATATCTGTGCTGACTGAGATCGAAGGGATTGCATACTTAGTGTAAAACAAATACAGGATTTTGTCAAAACAGAAGGCAAGGACCCTTTGTGGAAAGGGAGGGGGGAAAAGTGGAAGAGCTGAAAGAATAGTGATATAGAAACATTTGACATTTATATTGTCTTTGAGTATCAGAATTTTAGATGTGTTAATGCCTGATGTTTTTATTCAGATATATTAGTGTTTTTGTAGAGTATCTTATTTCATCTGTTTTCATAGTTAGACAAGTTGGGAATAGAATTCAGAACCAATATCTCCTACTCTAAAGAAACACATATTTTTGCGACCTATACGTCCTATATGCTGTCAGCCAAAGTCACCATTTGTCCTGTGAAGCAGTTGAAGATAAAATAATCGGTAGCTTTTGACACTTTTTTTAGTTTGAAAGTGCTATTTTTCAGAATAAAGATGACACTTAAAAAGAGGGGGCAAACAAGGTTTTCGCTAGAGTTACTGTAATGCATTGACTTTTCTAACAATAAAGTTTTGAACTAATCTATAAAGAGTGTGACTTTTTTATAATATTCTGAAAGTTTATGCAGACTACTCCAGGCAGATGCTTCAAGAACACCTCTTAGAATCCCTTTGCTTTGCTTTGCGCAGGGCACGAATGCTCAGTGAGCCCGACGGGGGCAGCTCAAGCCACGCTCGGGGCTGCCTTTGAACGAGCCCCTTCCGAGCCCAGAACGCCGGGCCGGCTCCCCGAGACTCTGCGGTGCCGGGGCGAGCCGAACCGAGCTGAGCTGAGCCGAGCTGAGCCGAGCCGAGCCAGTTCCGTCCCGTCCGCTCCCGTCCCACCCGGCCCAGCCCCGCGCACGCGCCGCCCCGCGGCCGTTGGCGCTTTGTTTTCAAACCTCGGCCGGCGTCGCTGCCGCCGCCACCGCGACTACATTCCCCAGCGTGCCCCGCGGCTCTGACTCCCTCTGCGCACGCGCGGCCGGGCGAGCGTGCGCGCCGTGCGGGGGTGTTCGCAGCGCTGCGTCAGGCCCCCCCCGCCCCGGGACGTTGCTGTGGTAGCGTCCGGGCGCCATGTTAGAAGGCCGGAGGGGAAGAGGCGAGTGAAGCGGCGGCGGCGGCCGGGCCCGGCACAGCCGCTCCCTCCGCTCCCGGGGCCTGGCCCCGGCCCGTGCCATGGTCGCGGCTCCCGCCGCTCCGCAGGACGAGTGACCGGTCCTCAGGCGGCAGCGGTGGGTGAGGGGGAAGAAGAGGAGGAAGAAGGGGACGACGCGGCGGCGGTGGTGGCGGCGGCGGCGGAGGAGGAGGAGGAGGGGCCGGAGAGACGATGCCGTTGTAAGTCCGGGAGCTCGCGGGGCGCGCTCGGGGCTCGCGTTGTGCCGGCCCCGGCCCGGCGCTCCCCACATGCCCGGGCCCTTCCTGCCGGGGCTCGGGCCCTTCCCCCGCGCGGTCCCCTCGGCCCGGGCGCTTCCGCTGCCGCAGTGTGCGGCCCTGGCGCTGCTGCCCGCGCCGCCGGAGCTCCACGCTTTCTCGCCCCCCATCGTGCGAGCCCCGGAGCTGATAGCGATACGGCTTTTGCCTTGTTGTCGCCGCCTTTGCGATCTCGCAGCGGCAACGTGCGGGGCGGGGGGGACGCGTGCGGCGCTCTCTGCTCGCCGCTGCTGGGTCAGGGCGCACGAAGGGATGAGACCCGCGTGTTTGTCCCTCGCTCGCCCCGGCCGCTAAGGGTGAAGCGCTTTCCCCCAGCCCCGTGAGGTCTCTCCCGCTGTGACCACGCGGACAGTTTATCCCCGTTCCGGAGCAGGAGACCCTGGGCCGCTGGTTCCGGGGGGCTCCCCGAGCCCGGCGTGCTGCCCTTGGAACCCCCCGCTGCCGGCGGCTCCGGGCAGCGCCCCCGCCGGCGGACGGGCCCGCGCGTCCCTCCCGCCCGCCGGCGGCAGCCGCGGCGCCTGTGCGCTGGCCGGGCCGTGCCCTGACCCTGCTGGCAGTCGGGAATAACCAAGTGTGACCTTATTCAGCCCAGTTTGTTCGCTGATTTTTTTCTTTTACCTCTGGCTTTTTTTTTTCGCTTCCTTTTTTTTTTTTTCCCGTCCCTCATCGCTGACGTTTTTACGAATTCTGATTGAGACGACAAAACTTAAAGCTCCTCAGTTCTGAAGTTCACAATCTTAGTATTTTATTACGCTATAGAGATCGAGGGAAACAGTGATGTGTAGGTTATCAAGTAACTTTTCAGAATAAGGCATGTTTATATATTTTGCTCGGTTGATCTGTTTATTTGTGTTTTTTTTGTTTGTGTGGTGGGGTTTTTTTTCGTTGAAGGAGAAATATAAAGAGTTTGTAATTCTGCACTCTTTCTCTCACTGTTATAATTTGGGATTATTCGCTGTGGTTAAAAATATGTCAACTTTTAAGTGGCGAATGGCCAGGGTTGTCTGTTGTGGTTGTTAATTCAGTCTGAAGTACTGCAAAGTTAGTCATGGGGTGGATGACATGATAGAAACTTATCTGAGAGGGTTTATGGCAGGGAAGGAACCAGTGGGTGAATGCAGGAAGGAAAATGGTTATGCTGAGTAGGTTCTAATGGTTGTATAACGAAGCGCCAATGTCTTTATAGGTGAGTTTTGCACATGTTAATTATGGCAATGAAAAGTTACCAGAAGTCAGCTTTTGAAGTTGGTTAGGCTTTTCAGCCTCAGGAAAATGGGAGGGTATTTATTCCACTTGCTTTCATTCTTAGCTTATTGTGTTGTGACTACATAAATTCCAAAGGCTTAGTAATAACATGTAAAAGTTTGGGCTACTTTTATGTGTTGTAATAACAGCCATCTTCAATTTTGAAAATTTTGGAATGATTTGATAATTTCTCTTGATGTAGGTGTCTATGATACTTTAACTAGAAACACTTAAATAACAGTACATAGTTACAGTGGCACCAAGTTATTTCTATTTTCAGTGTAAACATTATTTGGCAACTTAACTAGTACAGGAGATTTATTGTAGTTAGCAAAAATGGGCCTTTTTCAGTTTATGCATTTGTTCTGTCATTTGTATGTTTGACATTGTTGACTTGGGATCATCCAGTCAAGACTTTAAAGTGAGTATTATAATGCCACTAAGTAGAAATGCTGGTAATGCTAATTCTTGAGTTTGTGAAGTGAAGCCTCTGACTTTAGAGAAGAGAAAGAGGCAGCTTGGGAAGATTTTTCCTCTGTAATTTTTTCCAGACAGTTGATTCTGTCTTCTGGACGATAATCTTGTTGAGTGAAAGTAGAATAACCCTATGTTACTGCCAAACTTTCATGGTGACAAAATGTTCTTTTTTCTTTTTTTTTTTTTTTTTTTTTTTTTTTTTTTTTTTTTGCCTGACTTTTCAATATGTTGTTCAAACTGCGTTTTCAGCCCTGGTGTTTACAATTGACAGGCCTTGTCAAATCTTATTTCTTATACAACCAGAGGTTGTCATTCTTGACTTGGAGTTCCGGGTTCTCCAGAGTTCACCAGTGTTCATATTGCACTTAACAGTATGATTCAAAAGTAGAAAACCAATCAAATTCTTCCTGTATATGGTACATCAATAGTAAGACTGCTGATGCTGATATCTGGCATTTACAGAAGCCTTCGGTATTTTTTTAAATATTAAAATTTATTTTAGAGACTTTAATGACTTTTTGTTAGAATTCTCATGTGAGGAGCACTAGGAGCTGTATAAGGAAGAAGTCTTTACAGAAAAGCTGATTGGAAGCAAGGATGACAATTTCCCCTGTCATAAAGATATATTTGAGTGCATGGTTGTGTATAGAATGGTCCTGTGCTTTATCTGAAACATAAGATACCAGGGAAGGATGAGCTCACTAAGCTGTTCATGTGTTTTGGTTGGATCTGGGGCTTATACAGAAAGGCTTCTGACTCAGTGAAGGTGGAGCTATGTGTATGAGAGTGATGATTTGCTCTTTTCATGTAACCTGGGGCTTTCTAACCCTCCAAACAGAGAGAACATGAATCTGTTTCTTAGTGAGGTGCTGAATGTCTGTGTGTGCTGAATTCATGGCAAAACACTTTGGAAATGTTTTGTTTTATTCTGTTACCAGAAGTGGAAAAGTGCTTTGAGGCCTATACATGAACATTTTAAAAGATAAGATCTATAAATTTTCAGTATTATTAGTATTGCTAACTTCTATATTAGAGTTTCGGAATGTCATTAAAAGTTATTCTTTCCAATGGACAGTCAAGCTGATTCTCACTTTTGAAATAATACTTCTCATTTTCTCTTTCACTGGACTTTGCTGTAGACATAGGCAAAGTCATTGTTTTCTTCACTTTTCATTAGAGAATGTTAGTTTACATGCTGGAAATGCAGCATTGTATTTAAAATGCCTTGTGCTGACTGGGAATGGATAAGTAGTGTCTCTGAGCAGAGAGAGTTGAGAATTTTATAGGCTGTTAGTAAAGGAATTAAATTATTCTTAACTTTGGAGAGCAGTGGACTGACTTTAGAGGAATAGTTGCTATAATATAAAGTGATAGCTTTCTTAACTGAGAAGCAATTAATACAAAAATGTGTGCTGAGGATTAGATGCAAGGATATATGGTTTTGCAGTAGCTTTCAGTCTTCCAGTATCACTCTAAAAAAGGACTGAGATTATACCTGTTAATGTAAAGGTACTGCACAGACCTGGGAAACCCAGTTATTTTGGGCTGAGCAGATTTCACCACTGAGACAAATTAATCTCTTAACAGTGAAATGCTTTGTGAGATTCCTAGTTCTTAGTTTACAGTCCTTGTTATCTTTTGATTCAGCCTTACTGAAATTCTTAAATTGCTCTTGAGTTTTTTGTCTCCCATATAGCCATAAAAATAGTTTTTGGTTCAGCTGCTGCCTTTGCAGTTCATGAGCACTTTCTTTTCTTTAAACTGGAGAAACTTCTCCTTCAGCTGTGTTAGTAGGACTATTGTGGATGGGTTTTTGTTTGCTCATGCTGCCTTTCTTGTTCTTCTGTGTGAACAGAAGAGCCAGAGAGCTCAGGAGAGTGTCCAAGGTCAGCAGAATGTGTGTGAATGAGCTTCCTTTTGCCATAGGTGAGCCTCTTCTGCACCCCTGTTACCTGCAATTGCTCCAGTGCCTGTGTTCAAGCCAGTGTTTGTTTTGAACACTTCATACTGAGACTTGAAGACATAATTCATGGCCTGAATAGTCCAGTAATATTCTGCTAGATACTGAAACTTTTATTCAGGGGGACAGCTGTATTGTCTTAACCATTTGAAACATGTTCCCAGTAACTGATTTGCACAGACTTCATTGCTGTTTCCTGCCTAGATTTTTGAAACTTCTTGTGGAGTGATGATGTAAGCATTAAGCTGGAATCTTCACTCTGAATTGCCAGTCGCTCATTGCTGAAGGAAATTCAAAATGAAGCAAAACTCCTCAGCAGAGTTTCTCTGAATCTGGACACAGTGGAGCTTGAGCTCCGTGAATTTAGCTCCAGCTGGTTAACCAGATGGTGTGATGACCAGTATTGTTTCAGGAGTCTGACTGAGGTGTCTTCATCAGCAAATAAAAAGGAATACATTTTGCTGAGCTAATCAGTAGAGGCAAATAGAGAAGTGAGGATAATCATTGAGAATCCTTAAGTTGTGTATTTTGCCTTAGTATCTGGATGAGTTTGAAACTTAAGGGGATTTAAATTGTTATGATTTGTTCAATATTATGCTATGTATTTTTAATATTTCAGTTGTTTGTATAGTCTTTTATTTTTGTGATGTTTCCCAAATTTCAGGATCATGATATGTAGATAGCGTGGTACTGGTAGCAACTGTATTTTGGTTTTGATAAGAAATGTAAAATCCCAACAGAAACAGCACTTAAAATAATACTGTTAGAATGGATGTGGAATACAGGGAGAGAAGAGGAACAAGTGTTTAGAAAGACAAGTTTTCTTGTGGGGGTAGAAGTTGGTTTAAATAAAGAGCACATCTGAAAAAGTTCAAGACAGGATTGCTGATTTTTCTGAGGATGAAGAAAGGTTCTAGTGTTCTTAAAGCAAACAATAGTACAGAACTTGGAATTACTCTCCAAGTCTTAGTTATATATGGGACAGTGTTACATAGGTACAGCTGTATTTGTGCTGTGTTCAGTTTAAATGGATGTGTTCAGGCTATCACCTGATCTTCAGAAGATGCATTGTAATCCCTCCTCTGCCTTAGAACAACATTTAGTCACTTCCATATAAAGGAGTTTAGAGGTGTTTGCTCTGGAAACTGTAAAGCTTCTTACAAGCTTTATTTGGTTTTTTTTTTCCTTCCACTTCTGCACTGCTTAAAATGGGTTTTAGCAGTGGCCATATAGCCAGGGTCTGTTCTTTTAGTTAGGTAGTTGCTGGTAACAATATAAAAAGATACTGCTTACCAAAACTTGAAGTTCTGAGGAAAAAGTTTGGCTGCACTTCAGCTTAACATAGACTAGATTGTGTTTGTATTTTTATATGGGGAAGAAAGACATGTAAGTTTCTTTTTGATTAAATTGATATTTGAATCTGAAATACTGAATCATAACACTTTAGAATAAATCCACTGTAGCTGTTGCCCAGCTTGCACGTGGTAAATTGTTAGTGTAAGTTCTTAAAAAATTCAGATTAAATCAGAGCTGCAACAATAGCATGTTAAATTTAACTCTGTATAATTTTCTGTGACTTTATTTTGTATTTGTGCAATTGACAGATAGCTCATGGTCATCTCAGAATGATAGGATGATCTTCATGTTTATATGTGGTTAACAAGAAACAAACCCCAAAGCCTCAAATTGTATCTTCATTTTCTTTGTGATCTTAAAAAGAAATGTTTAGCTTTTTTTTTTTTGTTTGTTTGGTTTGTTTATTCTGGTATTTTGGTTTGTTTTTTGTTTTTTATTAAAAACCAAAACCAAACAACAAACACAAAAACCCAAAACAAAAAATCCCACAACTCAACAAGCCCTAGACATGCTTTCAGTTGTGTCAGACCCAGATGATCTGCCACATCTGCTGTTGTCAAGAGTGAGTAGCTGAGATGGAACTTCAGTTGTTGTTTAATACTCTGCGTGTTGTTAATGTGTAACTTTAGTGAGAACCAGAAGTGATTTACCATCAAGGTATTGACTTCCCAGCAAGGCTAATCCCTAATCCGTTTGGGTAGCAGGTCAGCACTGATACTTCCCTGGCTTTTCACCTTTCTCTTTGAATAAAATTGGTAGCTTAATTGGCACGTCTTCTCTGGATGTGTCACAAGTAAAAGGTGGAATGTCCATAAGCCCATGTGTGACTATGGGAAAATATTGGAGTGTATGATCTCTATGGAAGGTAGGAGGCAGGGAGAGGATATACCTTTACTTGTTTGTTTATATGAACTTTCATGCTGCCTTTTAAATGAATACATGGACAGAATAAGTTACTTTATTCAGTCCTTCATTAAGTTTAACAAACTTTCTTGCCATACCGTTTTTTCTTGAATTTTCTAAAGGAATTTTTTTCATATTCTTTGTTGTGCGACAGAAACCTTAAACTAGAGTTAACTTAGCAGGTGTAAACAGCAGAGCTTCGATTTAAATGTTTTTATCTGGAAATTAATTATGTTCTCTTCAGTGTTAATACATGTTAACTGTCTTCTGCAGCTACCAAAGTCTTGAAGGCATCTGTGCTGAGAATTGTTACACACTAACCCAGTGCAAGGGTACTTACTAACTCCTCAGTGCTCAAAAATACCTGGAACACTTGTGTTGGAGAGGTCCGGTGCTGTTGATAGCATCGTTATTCCATTACTGTAAAAGTAAATGTAAGAACCGTAGCTGGCTTTATGTAACAGTTCCCAGAGATGTTTATCTGGTGATCGATGACGTTGGCTGTTTGAAGCCGTTGTTTTAGTGAGCAGTTTCGGAGCGGTTCGTGCCCTGTGGCCGTGCTCTGGTGGGCCTGCAGGGGCTGAGGAGCACGGGGGTGAGTCCCTGCTGGGAGGGGTTTGGGAGGCAGAGCTGCACATGGCACTGCCAGGGCTGGGTGTAAACCTCACTAGGGAGGAGAGCTGATGTTTGCCTGGGGTTTATGTGCTGTAATTTTATCGACAATGTAAAGGGTTATGTTTAGTTCTTAGTTCTTGAATTTGTGAATCATGGCCCTTTCAAGTAGGGGGAATATAGAGGCCTCTGTCAGCATTGGTGACTTCAGACATTAGCTCAGCAGAATCTGGTTTTGAGTGACATTGAGTCTTTTTTGAAAACTAGTAACAGCATCTGCCAGGCTGTTTTTGCCAGCCCTTTTAATGAAGTCTAATATCTGCTGAATTGGATTCAGTTTCTTGCTATGAATGGGTGAAAATTAGAGTTAGACCATCAGGAAATTTTTACACAAAGCTAAAATATTGATTGTTTTGTACTACCGCTTTAAAAAACCTGCAAAAGTTAACTACAAATCTTAAATTAAAAAGCATGTCGTTTTTATTTCAAAATAACAATTGGCAATAGGGGAGAAAATGTAGTTCAAACAACTTACTTTGTGGTATAAGTTAAAATATTCAAAGGATGTTTATACATTGACACTTTTTGTTTTCTGGCTGCTTTTTTTAGAGGCACTTGAGTGGCTGAAGATACTACTTGTGTTGACATTCCTAAAGTTTTTTGTGTTTTTTTTTTTTTTGAAGAGAAGAAAGTTTTAAAAGGAGCAAAAAGTTTTAGGGGCTTCCTTTGTCCTTAATTTGAATTACTGTTTTATGTAATTCATCTGGACAGATTTTTTAAAGAAAAATGTTTTCATTGACACTTAAAGTGCTAGGATGTATATGATTTATTCAGCTCCTACCAGATTTTTTATTAGCTCAAGGATAAAAGTATAAAATAATTTTCCTGGACATTGCCCTAGTCTCCACAATTACTTGATCGTTAATTTTTTTAAATGTATACTTTTTAATGTTTTTCCTGATGTGCCCTTTTTTTTTTTTTTTTTTGCTGATGAGCAAAGGGACAGATGTGCTTGTGCTTAAGCTTGCATTGTGACTAAATTCTTGATTGCAAACAAATTGTAGTACTTGAAATTGTTATTAAATGGATTCAACTTCTGGAAAACTATATCGTGTTTTGTGTATTCTTGCCAATTTTTAATTTAGTTTTTTTTTTAATAGCCCTTATGGAAATGAGGAATGAAATCTTGAGATGATTATGATAAATAATGGAAGTAAAATTAAAGTACTGCTTTAGTTTTTGCACATGTAATAGGTAGCTAGCTTTGTGAAAATATTGCTCATTTTGTACGATAGAAATAGGATATAATAGGTGTAAACATGCAGGGCTGATAGTAGAGCAGTATAACCAAGGAATGTTATGGCTGCCAAGAATGGGGCTTTCACTTTTGCTGTCAGCTTGACTTTTTGACATGAAGGATTCTCTTTACTTTAGGCTTTATGAAAGTGAAGGAACCCAAACTGATACAGGTTTTGCCCTAGTAGAATGAAAAAAAAAATATGGGGGGAAAAAAATGACTGCATATTAAAAGAAGGTGAAAGGTAATTCAATTGGTGTTCTTAGCAGGACAGATTTAACAGAGTGATTTGGGATGAAAATGCTCACACTAGGCTTAACTTTTTTTTTTTCTTAGTATGTATCTCTTGTCTACTCTGATTAGAAAAAATAAATTTCTTTGGTTTTGTTTCTGTCAGTAACTTTATCCAATTGCCTTTATTAGTCCCGTTACAACCCAGGGATCACAAACACAGCAACTACAGAAGCATTATGGCATTACCTCACCCATCAGTTTAGCTGCCCCCAAGGAGTTTGACTGCATGCTTACCCAGAAATTAATCGAAACCCTAAAACCTTATGGTGTGTTTGAAGAGGAAGAGGAGCTGCAACGCAGGTGAGTGAACACTGTTTTGTGTCCTGCCATGAGGTTCATGTGTGACTGTTGAACACCAAGTGTGTGTGTGTTCTTTCAAATGCTTTCTTAAACGCCTAGTGGAATTGTAAGCTTAATTTTCCTCAATTGTTTTGCGGAGAAAAGAAGAAACTTCACAACTTTATAAAAGTTGTAAAGCTCGGTATGTTCATTACAGCGCTGGACACAAGTGGAGATTGCTCTCCTCAAAAGGCATGCGTACCTCTGAGAACTTCAGCTCTCCCTTTATCCCCCTCTCAAATACATATGCCTACAGTTTCACAATAGCTTCATACATATTCATTTTTATGGGTTTCGTGTGACTTTTAGCACTAGTTCCTTTTTATCAGAAAGAATTCCGAGGTCAGGCTGACTTGCCCTTACAGCAGTCCCTGTCTCTCTCTATCATCTTCTGTCTCCTCCCCTTTATCTCTGTCCTTCACTGAAGTAACTTCACTGAGCTTAGGCCTTGCAGTCTGGGTAAATAGCTACGATTTCTTACCACAGACTCAACTCAAAAATGCACATTTCACCGAAATTAAAATGGATTTCTATCCTGGAAAATTTTCACTTTGCTTCACAATTAAGAGTAATACCTCAAAACACAGAGAGGAATTAAAATGGCCTTAAAATTTAAGAGGCTGGTGCATTTGCATTTTTTCCCCTTCATCACTACTTCATTGTAATGGACTTCATACTTTTTTTTCCTTATTAAGCTTTTTGAGGATTCCCCCCCCCCCCCCCCCCCCCAGTACTGCTTGTCACTGTTCTTTTAGATGCATGAGTTATACAAATTACCATTTTATTTTCCAAATGAGTTGAATTCATGTGTGTATGCCTTGCATGCTTTCTTTTTTTTTGGAGCTTAAATCTCTTGAATGTTTCTAAGGGGTGAAAAATAGTGGGAATGTTGTGGGAGTAACTCTTTCAGTATATATGTATATATAACAAGATCTCTAATTAGAACTGTAGTGTTACTGAAGTTGACTTACCGTGTTATGATGGTAACATTATAATGATAAAAAATTCTACTAGTTTTGTCTAAGTTTGTAACCTGTCATTCTGCTGTTTTATTAATAGGATTCTAATTTTGGGAAAATTAAATAACTTGGTAAAGGAATGGATCCGAGAAATCAGTGAAAGCAAGGTATGGGTGTACTTTATTTTACATGGGGTTGCCAATATTGTGTTTTGAAGAGTGCTGTAGGAAGATTACTCTAAAACACATTCCTGTACTGAATGGAATGAACCTCAGATTTGGGGAATCAAAAGAGATACCATCCTTGTGTAGCTTCTTTTGTTTACAAGCAGCATTGCCCCTTCATAGTAGCAGAACCTTGTCAAAGAAAGGAGCTGATAGATGTAACTTTTTCTCAAAATTCCTGCGTATAGTACTGTACTAATCACAGGCTTAGAGTATTTGCCTTTGTGAAACAGTGCTTAATCTTAAAATGAACTTACTGCATCTTTGTTGTCTGTGGTATTTTTCTTTAATGTTGTTCCTGTAATGTTACTTTTGTACACTAATAATGCTGATACTGTTTTTGCCAGGTTATAGCAATCAGTGTTCTCACACATATTGTTTGACTGGTTATAGATTTGTGTGATTGTAGTGTTTTTTTTTTTTTTTTTTTCTAAGAGGAAACACCTGATTTTTTTTTTAGGCTATTTTGCTTTGTGTGTATTTGGGATTTTATGTTTTCTGTATACTTTCTTTATGCAATGAGAATTTATATATGAACAAGATTATGAGCAGGGACAGTCCTGCTATGTGTGTCTTGGTCCTTGAAAACAAAATAGTGAGAATATCATGACCCATGTAAGATTGAAGGCTGCTTAAGTTAATATCATGTACATTAAAAATAGAAGTTTGGCTTTATTTTGTCTTCTGCTGCATAAACAAACATTCATGTAGGGTTTCAGGTTGTAGCATTGCATCCTGTTATGAAAGGATAGCCCTCTTTGCCCACAGTACTGTGGATTCAACAGTTTTTTAAAGACTAGGAATTTTAGTAGATGTACCTAAACAATTTAAACATAAAATAAATGCCTTTCCTAACCCCAAATTTTTATTCAAAGGCTGTGGTACAAGTGTCTCTGAAAGTAATGTAATAAACACTGATAGAGTAGTGTTTTGAGTTGCTCTAAATTGGAATCCATCATCTATTTCTGTGTTTGTCTAAAATGCCTGAGTGGTAAGCAAAATGTTTGATCTCTGTAACATCATAAAGCTGTTGCACCTGAAGTGTAGAATTGGTGCAACAATTACCAGGTTGGAGGTGGTAATGTGTAACGTAGTTGAAATGTTATAAATGATCCAAGTGGCAAAAGTATCTCAGTCTTTTCTGTGAATATTGAGATTATTTCAGTAGTTCAGCAGCATAATTTTTGTGCAATATTTTTCCTCTTGTTTGAAAATAAATGGCTTGTGTTGTTTTAAGTTGTTGAGGTAAAATAACCTTTTTTTGCTCCATTTAGAATCTTCCGCAATCGGTGATAGAAAACGTTGGAGGAAAAATTTTTACATTTGGATCGTATAGATTAGGGGTTCATACAAAAGGTAATTTCCCTTTTTGATAAAAATCCATGTCTTTGAGCTAATGACTGATCTTGCTGTATTTTGAGGTGGTGTTAGATTTCTTAATTTTTTTGGTTAACCACCTCTAGTCTTCATTCTAAATAAAAGAATTATATTCCTGTATTATGTTTTCAGGGCATGAATTGAGAAACAAAGTTGAAAATTATTTAAAGACAGAGGAAGTTGTATACTTATAATTTCATGTTTTGTTCTTAGAAAATTGCACATGTTCCACAATTGGAGCAAGAGCATATGTATGTGTTCTGTATGTTTAATGGCCATGAATTATTTTTCATTTGGTTTGACTTAGTATTTCAAAAAACCACCATTCCACATGATGAAACTAAATTTTACTGCTTAATTATTAATAAAAATATATCTATTGCTGACATTCTATGCATGTGAAGTATTGACTAATACACTTCTGCTAATTAACAATTTCAGGTGCTGATATTGATGCCCTGTGTGTTGCACCGAGACATGTGGAAAGAAGTGATTTTTTCACATCGTTTTATGAAAAGTTAAAACAGCAAGAAGAAGTGAAAGATCTGAGGGTATGTGAAACACCTGGTACAGCTTGCTGACCTGAGGATTAGGAGAACTCTGTAGTGAAAGATGTTGCATTAAATTAGTAAATATAACTTTACTTTTAAGACTTTAAGATTTTTTGTTAACCCGCAGCAAAGCCGAATTTTCTCTGGTCTTGCTTAGTAGATACACTTAAAAATTTGAATGGCAGGATGTTCTCTTAGCATGTATGTTAGTATGGCAAAATTTCTGCTTATTCTCTAGAAGCAGGCAGACACAAATATAAATGTTAGTTTGACAGGGTTCACAGCAAAGCTTGTTTAGTTTTGATGAAGGTTTTATGCTGCTTTTTTATAACTTCGTGCTTACATAAACAGTAATGGTGGCTGATATTAACTAAACTTTTTATATTGGCTGTCAACTGTGCATTTGTAAAGGGAAGCTATATTTTTATTGTGTTTTGTTACTAAATGCTTGTGCGTGATTTTTAGCTTCTAAAGATGATTTCCCTTATTGTAGTGGAAGACCATACTAATGCAGTATTTTGTTTGTGTTATACCTCAGTGACCTCCCTGAGTCAGCTGGTGGGAGCTTTAGTCTTGATATTGGCTCAGAGTAAATTTTCTCTGCTCCAGTTTTTTTTTTTTTTTTTTTTTAGATGAACATAGGTCCTGGCAAGTCTCTGGTTTAGTCCTGCTTTCATAAAATAAATGGGTCTGATTCTGCAGCATTCTTCTAATCTATGCACCCTGTAGTTGGTAACTACCAGGGTAATGCAAACATCTAGTGGTAACACTATATGCACTGAAACAACTGTTTTCAACACTTTATCTGAACACATTCAGTAATCTTTAAATTGACATGCTATATTTAAGAGGATTCAAATTTTCAGGTTTCCATTCACCTTTACTGTAAACTCTTAATTCCAGGTAATGTAGTTGATTAAGCAGCAAGGTATGTATGGTATCCAGTGTAGCGCTGTAGTGATGCAAATAACCTTTATATCAGGGTGTCATAATACTTTTAGATCATTCTAGCTAATATTTGAAGTTTGTACATGTCCATCTTTAGGGGAACATAAACTTTCTTAGTGATTGCTGTAGTGAGTATGAGATGTTTTAAATTTGATTTTTGCTTAGGGTCGATCCATCCTGCCAACCAGTAACGTTAAGATAACCTTAACTAAGGTTTGAGCACAGACAGTAGTGTTGTCTCTAAGAACTGAAATACTTCTGGAAGTTTTAACTCCAACAGTTCAGAGTATTTCTTATTTAGAGGTAGGCAGTGTTCATTGCTTTTACTAAAAACCACGTGCTGCAGATCTGCATTTAGTTCAGATGCTCAGTTCAAGAAAATGATACTTGTGGCTGATTCCAGAAGAGATGTGAAGTTGCATTGTGATATTGTTCTTCAAAACACATTTTCAACTTGTACTTGACCTCTGGAGACTGGTGATTGCTTTAGTTGATGTCAGGCTGCCTAGTTATACAGTCCTCTCCTCATTTCTTATACCAACTGTAGAAGCAGAAATAATAGGGTTTTTAGAGCAAGAATCCCTATAGCTTGAACTTGGAATACTTAAGAAATATTTGTGGAGAGTAAAAGATCATGACTTGAAATACTTAAGAAATATTTGTGAAGGGTAAAAGATCATGTGTAAGGAGAAAAGGGTTGAACCTTGAACTAACACCATCAGAACTGGTTGGTACAAGTTTGGATCATTATTTATATCTAGACAGCTGCAGCACATAGTAGGTAGTGCTTACTGCATAAGTTCTCAGTGGTGGGGAAAGACATTGCTGACAGAAATCAACCTGAAAGCAGAAAAGCATTGGTATAAATAACATTTCATTATGATTGTCTAGACCTGGTAGCTATTGTTTATAAATGTTCTCTATACTGAAAATAAAATGCACCTTTTTTCCCCCCAGGCTGTTGAAGAAGCTTTTGTCCCAGTTATTAAACTTTGTTTTGATGGAATAGAGGTAAAGATCCTATTTTAATTTGTTTTGGTAGAATGTGGTTAAAACAAAGTTTTTAAGATCTTAGTAAGTTATTATTCAGTAATAGCAATGCTGTTAAAGTGACTCTCCCAAGTTCATACCTAAGATTTTGTCAACAGTCTTCAGTTGTGTAATTTGAAGTGGAGATTTAAGACTGAAATAAGTTTTTCTTGATGGACTTAAAGGTGTGTGCAGAATATCTCCCTGTTCTTTCTTTATTTTCTTTTTGGCTCTGCTGCCCACTTGTACTGATTAGTTTACTGACCTGTAGAGTACCAGAATAGGCATTATTTAGGCTTAGCATGCAATAAATTTATATTTCTAAATAATGTGGCTTCAGAAGTTTTTTTTTCAATGCTAATGATTAACTGTCCAAATGAAAGATTTGCTTCATTATCCTACATTATAGAAAGTTGTGGTCTTTAAGTAGTTGTCAAAAGTTTGCTGCTGAAGGTATTCCTTTTGTCCTGATCTCTTGACATATCTGTAAAGACGTGGCCTGAACAATGGTTTTGGTGGCTGTAGCCTGATGGATCAGCTGTCTTGGAGTACTGAACTTGCTAATTTGATTTTTACTAAGGAAACAGGAATGGTGATTTCAAAAGATACTCGGTTTATTCTTGTCAGACTGTTACACAGTCAAACTGTCATCTCTTGGTGACAAGAAAAAAAAACATACAACCTGTTTATACACACAGTTAATGAGACTTGTAGTTGGATGATCTCAACCAGTAACTGGTGGGTACAAGGTTAGTTTACAGAGGGGAAAGAATTCCCATGCTGGTCTTCTGGCAAATGGTATGGTGTAGTATTGTACACAAGATTGGCAATTTCTTGTCTCCCAGTCTGGGAATTTGTATCTGTTAGCCATTTTATACTGTCTATATGCAGCTGGGTATGAAGGAACATTTTTCTGGATAATCTGTTTGCTGTTTACATAGCTTAGGTATTCATTCTAGATGTTGAAACTTGCCATAGCTGTCCTCTGGTCAGTTTGGTTTTTGTACATGGGGGTTTTTTCCCTCTAGCCATTCAAGCTGGAGTTGTCTCTCCTTTTTAAAAAAAGAAATTTGAAATGCAAGACCAAATAGGGGGGAAAAAACCCGACTCTTTCCTCTAAAAGAAGTAATATCTTGTTCCAATTTAGTAATTCATGATGGGCTTTGATGGACTTCAGTTTATTACTGAGACTTAACTCATGTTGCTGACAGTGCATGAGAGTACTTTTTCTTACAGCATAAGTACACTCTTTGTATATACCAGTGCTGTTGGGCATGTTTGATTATTTGTGGTTGTGCCCAGCTATGTCAGTATCAAAAGATTTTAATTTCATTTTCCTTTTGCTAACCCAGGCAAAACATGCCAGAGGGTATAACTGAAGAAAAGGACTTTAGCTTTCTGGTGATCCTGTTATTAAAACTTTAAAAAAATTCTGAAAATAAGTTTTTACGTGCCAGTTTTATGTTCTTGTTTAAAATAAACAACTTTCTTAATTTTATTTCCTGTACTTTGTATTTGATTGCTACTACCTGTCCCCCAGTTACATAAGACACACTGTTCATTTCTTTATTTGAAAATAAATGTCAATGAGCTTTGACTCTTTTAGAGGTGCTAGACCTTCTAGAGATCAGAGCAGAATTTCAAGCTGAAGTTAATTTTGAACTTGTTTTACACTGAGAAGTAGTACTTTTGACTCAAGTAGGAACTTCTGTGTGTAATACAGATTGTTGATAAGATCAGCTATTAAGGACTTCTAAATACAAAATGCACTGAATAGTTTGGAAATACTTCCCTGTAGAGAAGGGCTTCATAGTTTAAAATAGATGGATGCAAAGTTTTAAGTACCTCCAAAAAGTCTTTAAGGTGTCTTCAGCTTCACTTTATCTGAAATAATTTTAATGTAACTAAACCAGTTTAGTTCTTGATGCAGTAGTACTCAGTGTTTCATTGCCTTGTAGGTCAAGTGATAGCACTTTGGTTAAAAGCCTCATTTGGTGAAGTGCCTTTGTTGCCTTGCAGACAGTCTACTGATAGGCACTTGATATTCTCATCAAGTGATGGAAAGGCAAACTGACTTCTGCACTTTGCAGTGTCCTTGTGTGCAGGGCAGTGTAAAATAAATCAGTCCTGAATAGTGTTTTAGGTGTTCTTGGTCTAGAAAAACCTTTGTTTAAGTATTGCAGAAGTAATAGCAAAAAATTGGACGTAGTTTCAAAATGTATATACTTGCTAAGCATTTTGCTGAATTTTCAAAACTTTTCTGTAATCAGGTATGTAGACTATTCATAGATAGTGGTCTTATATAGAATCAAATAGTTACACATGTGCTTTACAGGGGATGGGAAAGGTATCCTACTCTTTCTTATTACCATGGTAATTTTCATGGACTCATAGAATATGTTAGGTTGGAAGGAACCTGTCAGGATCATTGAAGTCCAACTGCTGGCCCTATGTAGGACATCCCAGGAGTCACCCCCTGAGCCTGAGAGGGTTTTCCAAATGCTTCTTGAACTCTGTCAGGCTTGGGGCTGTGGTCACTGACCTGGGGAGCCTGTTCAAGCTCCCAACCAACCTCTGGGTGAAAAAGCTTTCCCTGATATGTAATCTAAGCCTCCTCTGGCTCAGCTGTATGCTGTTTCCTTGAGTCCTGTAAGTGGTTATGAGAGTGAAGAGATCTGCACCTGCCCCTTTGTCATGTTCAACATCCTCATGAGGGGATGCACTGAGACTCCCCTCAGTCTTCTCTAGAGTCCTTCTCTAGAATATTTGAGAATATTTCAGCTAAAACCAGGATTTATGTTTTCATGGCGTGTTCTGATTTTGGTAGGATTTTGTATTCTGGACCTAGAAGTGATGCTTGTTCTCAAGTGATTTTGTTTACACTGGCAGTCAGCATAATTTTTGTGTGTGTGCTGGTTGTATATTAATCGAAATAGGTATTTTATCCTCTTGGAAAAGGAGTTGTAAGATTAGATTAAGGATCTGAAAGTGTTTCTTTAAGTGTCTGTGAAAGATGTTAGTTTGTATTTTTTAAAGAGATTCTTTGTACTAGCAAGATTACTATTAGTAAACTTGATGAAAATGACTTTGAAAACTATTCTTTCTTCTCTAGGATTCTCTAATGTCTTGCCTCTTTTTTTGTTCTTAAGATTGATATTTTGTTTGCAAGATTAGCACTGCAAACTATTCCTGAGGACTTAGATCTACGAGACGACAGCCTTCTTAAAAATTTAGACATTAGATGCATACGAAGTCTTAATGGTATGTATGTACTGATTTGTCTATCAGCTTGTCTAATCTTTAAATAACTATCCTAGGTTCTTTGATACAGTAGTTGTGGATTTGACTGAAAATGCAGCAACTTCGTAGCTGGAAATAAAGGTCTTGCCAGTTTTGTATACTTTTCTGGAGGGAAGGATTGTTGCTTTTTGGCCAGACTGTGTTTATGATTTTTTTCTCTTGTTTGGTTGATATATGGTTCTAGAAATTAATGGGACTTGCAAGACTTTTGTGTGAAGCATTACCTATTTTAATAAATAAGGATGTGTGCTTATTTTTTTAGCTTGTGTTTGCACAAACTTACATTAAATTGGTTCAGTGATAAATTGGCAATATCAAAATGTTGTCAGTTTGAGATCAGTTCATTGTGTAACCCTTAATTCTCTACAATACCTTCATTTAAAAAATGTTTATTTATGTACAGGGTGGTAGTGGTTTCAGCCTGGCCACAGCTTGAGGAAGAAGAGGAGCATGTTTGCATGAGGAGCTCTGATTGTTGTTACAAACTAAAAACTTCATAATTTGACATCATCACATCCACTTAGCTGTTTTGTGAAATTTGCATCTTGTGCAATCTCTAGAATTTGTAGTTGCCTCTTACTTTAAAAGTAGTCTTAGATAATACTATTTTCTTCCAATGGCTCTCTGCAGCTACTTAGTAACAATGAAGTCCTACTTATTCTGTATTATAAGCCCCCTAAAATTAAGCAGTTAATATTGCCATCTATAATGTAACAGTCTTAAAATATGCCATAAAACTAGTAGTAGAGCTAGTATGTTTAAAAACTATTATTTTTAGCCTGGTCTTTAAAATTCAAAACTTTGACCTATGGCTGGCAGGTTTTCTGTAGGTTCATGAGGACTTACACCATGAAGACTTATGCATGCACATTCCATGATGCACTTCATCTGTTCATATAACAGCAGAACTTGTTTGTTCTTCAGCAGCTTATATAGTTCATTAATAGCAGAAAAATCAAGTAGCAGTCCAAATGTGTAGTTATGCACTCATGAATTGGCTACCTGAGTGTTGCCATAAAACACTAAAAGTGAAAAGAGACACATGAAAATATGTGAAGCTTTCTAATCCAAAACAAAATTAATCAGAATAGGAAGCGAGTTTCCAGCAAGCTTGTCTAAAAAGTTTGGTAGTGTTGACAGTGGGGGAGGATAAGCAAGCAAAAAACTTTGGAAACAGCAACTGTAATTAATTCTTTTTTCTTTTGCAGGTTGCCGGGTAACCGATGAAATTCTGCATCTAGTACCAAACATTGACAACTTCAGGTTAACACTGAGAGCTATCAAATTGTGGGCAAAACGTAAGCAGTTATATTCCAAAATTTGTCAAGTCTTCACTACCTCTTCTGGTTACTGACATGTTTCTCCTTTTGTCTTTCTCTTCTCGATCCACAGGCCACAACATCTATTCCAATATACTAGGTTTCCTTGGCGGTGTGTCCTGGGCTATGCTAGTAGCAAGAACTTGCCAGCTTTATCCAAATGCAATAGCATCAACTCTTGTACATAAATTTTTCTTGGTATTTTCTAAATGGTATGTTTTTTTTGGTTTTTTTTTTTTTGGTTTGTTTTTAATTTAGATTAAACTAAAATAAAATTGTTTGTAGACACTAAATTTTAGTCCTGTTTTTATGGTACCATTTTCAGCTGTTACCAAATTAAGTTTAGAAGCATTGTTTCTGCCACCAGAAATTGTCAGATTAGTTTTTCAGTAAATCATCCAACATATCTCATTTTTAAAGCATCCAAACCAAAGCCACCCAATTCTTAATTAAAATTTTCTCATGTAGTTTTTGTAATTCAACCATACTCTTCAGATAAAATATTTTTATAGTACAAAATAATAGCATATACCCCAAAATTTGAAGTCTTTTAACATTCAGGTACTGGGATATTGGATAAAGGAGGTATGCCAGTATCTGATTTAGGCGCATAGCTTAAATGCACTTTAAGAGAACCAATGGCAAAAATGTGGGTTTTTAATCTTTTACCACTGTAAAGTGGTAGGTGTTTCAGAATTACATGCCATTTCATACCCTTGAGCTAGTTAGCTCAGAAACATGGTTTGAATAGCTGATGGGAACATTCCAAGTAAATTTAGAACAAATGGGATGAAAGTGAACTTTGCAGATTACAGATGAGTACTGTTTTTCTTGAAAGTCCATATTTGCATATCTGTATTCTTCATGAGACACTGACAGACGTTAAGAATCACCAAGATGTTGCTTTCCTCCAAGTATAGTGTCTTCTTAATGTGAAGATAATTTGCACACTTTCACTGTCGTGTATTCATAGGCTTTATAGCCTCCTTGAGGTATGTAGTAATATTTTGCCACACCAAGGTAATAGAAGGGAATTGGTTGCAATCTCTGTTTAATGTGTTTCTTGGAATTCTCTTCTGTTTGTACATGTATAGCATAGGAGCATAATGTACAAATTCCAAGAGATTAACTGACTTCTGCTCTTTATAGGAAGATAATTTTTATTCATGGGGTAAGATGAGTTGAAGAACAAGTGTTACTTTTTAGTGTTTAATTAAAAAAGTTTCTTTCTCTCTTGATTGTAATATTCTTTTAATACATATGGTTTGTAATAATGCTGTATGCCTGTAACTGTGCTGGCTGTTCTGTAGTTTGTCCATGAAACAGCTGGCTTGAAGATGGACTCAATGTCAGTCTTCACAGAGGAATTTATCGTTGATTAGTATATTTCAGGAAGAATATAGAGGAGTTTTAATTAGTTATCTAAACCAGTGGTTATAAACCTTCAGGACTACAGAAAATGCCTTGTTTAGATGCCCTGGAGAAGCTAATTGCAGTTGTGTTGTAGTTCAGCAATACACCTTATTTAAACAGCCCCAGTTAGACAAGCCTAGTTGAGAGGAAATGGTGCTTTATTTTGAGAGAAGATTTAAGATGGATCACATTCAAAAGTGTTGTTTGTGTATCATACATGGTTGTATCCAGTAGTCTTATTCAGTGCTACAATCTTTTTGAACAGGGAATGGCCAAATCCAGTGCTATTGAAACAGCCAGAAGAATGCAATCTTAATTTGCCTGTATGGGACCCAAGGGTTAGTGTGTTATTTTTTCCCCTCTAAGTCACACTGTACAATAAATTCGGTTGCTTAAAAAATTCTAGGTGAACTTCATTGTGGGTTTATTGAACTTAATGTTGTGGTGTTATATCTTCATAAGTAACCTCTAATTCTCCTGAGTATAGAACAAAGTTACCCTAAGTTTCTGAATTGGCTGCTTGAAGCACACTTGCTAATCAATGTACTTTTTCTCCCAGTTTTTGCTATAAGTGATCTTAATAAAAATTCAGCATAAATAGTTATATGTCCTAAAGTGATGCATTTTTGGAAAATATCTAATCTTAAAATAGTTTGCTTATTACTTCAAGTCTGTTACTTTTGTAAGTATCTTGAATTCAGTGCAAGTTACACCAAGATAGGCTTGGTTCCATTTAGTTGTGGTAAAGTATCTTTTCATCTTGCACCAAAGAAGATAATAACTTGAAGTCTTTTTAGTAGTTTTGTGTATTGTTTATAATGCTTGATCTCCATCTTTGTAGCGCTTATATTAAAGATATTGGACATATTTGTCCTTCAGGCTGTCAATGAAACAAACAGCTTGCAGCAGATGCATGGCTCCCATTGTGAGCTTTCAGTAGGACATAATATGAGCGTGCTCAATGCTGTTTTGTTGATCATAGTATTCAACTAATCTTTATTTTGGGGAATAGTGTAAGCATCAGAGGTTGAGTTGTATTCCCTTCTGTACTTCAAATCTTTTTTTTCTGATTGACAAAAGTTCACATTTAAATATGTGAAGTGATTGAAAACATGTTCTTGAGTCTGTTATTCCTGAAACAGGAAGTTGGAGGTCAGTGTGTGATGGGAACTGTTGTAGTAACTAATCAAAGTGGGCTAAGGTAATGGCAGGGGTTTATCTTTCATTTACCTTCTACAAGATTGTTACCCTAATAATATTTTAATGTACTTTGGTGTGTATGTTGTGTCCTTTCTTTTTTTGTTACCCTGTCTGCTGTTAAATAAAAGTACGTTAATGCAAGTGATGCTTCTGTCAGATTCCATAGAGCCTCTTTTCTTAAAATGGCTCTTAATTTTCAGTAGTGTTACAGAAATAAAGTGTAAAATATCTTTCACAATGTCCGAAGACAGTCATTCTGCAGAAGGTGGTCATGTGGTGATGAGGTGTCCTTGGTTTCATGTGATCACAAACTAATTCCTATTGAAGAGGGAAATTGTTCTGTTTGGTTGGCATTTCTGGATTTGAAAATGCCTGCAACTTGATGTGCTGACAGGTTACAGCCCTCCCACATCACTGTTGTTCAGAAAGATGTCCTTTGTGAAAGCATTTTTCTTGTTTTCTAAACTTTCTCTGTACTCTTGCTCTGCAAACGAAGGTCTCTTAGAACTTAAGACTTGGTTGTAGTAAAGGGAGAAATCCAAATTTGTTAACTGATGTGTATGCTTGAAGAAAACTGATTGGCTGTTGTTATATGTAGGTAAACCCCAGTGATAGGTACCATCTTATGCCTATAATTACACCAGCATACCCACAGCAGAACTCTACGTACAATGTGTCCGTTTCCACACGGATGGTCATGGTTGAGGAATTTAAACAAGGTAAGTATTATCTTATGCTCTCTATATAGATGTTCTCAGATGGATTTAAAATAGTTTTATTGTGGGTATGCTTTGAAAGGGGGAGGTGGGTGGATGTTAAAAAGCTTATTGCGAGACTGTTTTGAGGGAGGTTGAACTTGGCCTGTTAAACTTAACAGTGCAAACTTAGTGGATCCTTCTGTAGGCCTGTCTTTCACTCTTAGAAACTGAGGGTAATGAAAGAGGGTGGCTTGTGCTTTGAAAATAAGAACTAATTGTATAATAATTTTAGTGGCTTAGATTGTTACATGAAGGATTAGCAATAGTTCCACGTGATGCCTGTTTCTAGGCCTAGTGTAAGTCACTAGACTCTCTTGAAGATGAGTCCTGGATTTATCCAAGTAATGAATAATTATAGCAGATAAGGGAAGATGTTATCAAAGCAAGAAGTAGATTTGATGCAGGGAGCAACTACAGCTAGCTTTCTCAGAGCAGTTTCTTAATGACTCACTCTTTCTTTGCCTTGTAAAATGCCTTGCACAAGGGGTGATTTAAGGAAAATACTATAAGGGAAAGATCTGTTGTCTTTGAACTGAGTAGTTAGTGTGGCATATGCAAAAAACCAAAATGAAGCTGTTACACCACAGAGCAAAAATATGTGAAATAATCAGATCAATTAATATACATTTCTAAACAGATTGAGGTTTTTAATAATATGGTTTGTTTAACTAATGACCAATGAAAGTATGACTGAATTATAAATCTTGTTGATAAATTGCTGTGAATTTGAAGGGAGGAAGTAATTCTTAGTAGATTTTACTTAGTTAATAAACTGTCTTTACTCTGGATACTAAACTGTATTTTTAAAAAAAAGTTTAAATTTTTTTTTTTTATAATTTAGGTCTTGCTATCACAGATGAAATTTTGCTGAGTAAGGCAGAGTGGTCCAAACTTTTTGAAGCTCCCAACTTCTTTCAGAAGTACAAGTATGTATTTTATGGCATGGCAGAATATTTAAAGTTTATCAGTTGAACTACCTCATAATGCTCTGTAGCACAGGATCATAAATATACATACATTAGATGTCCAAAAAGTGTTTTGTTAGGATTATTTTATAATGTGGGAGAGGGAATACACTACTGTCCTTTCTCTTGGAAAGGATATAATCTCCTCAGGTACATTTTGTGTCCTAAACCTGTATTTGAGAAACCAGGTAGTCCCTGAGCAGATACTTAGAATGTCACCAGTTAACTCTAGAATTGGTATGCCACCTACCAGTAACGTTGAAGAAGTGTCATCTGGTGGTTTGACTGATAGAAATATTCTTTAGTCCTGTCAGTAAGCATTCTATCAATGGGCCTTTCCAAGAAAAAAGATGTTAACTTATTCTGAAGGTCAGTACTTAAGATGAATAAGTACTCAAAACTTGTGTTTTCTTCTGTCAATATAGTCAGCAGTTTACTCTGATAATAAAAGGTATTTTTGCAATTGTGTTGACTAACTGCCAGTTGTACTAGTTATTAATAGATTTTTTTCATTAAAGTTTAAGGCTCTTGGATCTTATATTAACTCACCTAGCTTTTCTAATTTTGTAATGTCTCTGAGGGAAATATTGAAATTCACACTTCACACTTTTAGGGTTTCTAGTAATACACTTGTGGGGCAGAAGTTTGTTAAATGTATACGGACTTGCTGAAAGCTGTATTTTTATAATAAATATGGATTATTAAAATATGGACTACATCTTCTTTGCCCTCAGTTTGAAATTGGAGACCCATTTTTCTTGAATCAAGATCAAATATATTTACACTTGTTTGTGTTGAGTGGTTGGTTGGTTTTGTACTAATCTAAACAAGATTGAAATATACAGTTCCCCCATTAAAAGAGACTGATGACCTTCATAATGTGTCTGTGTTTTGTTTCTATACCTTTTGCATGATAAAAGCTTTAAAACATTTGGATGGCTTTTATGTTGTTCCTTGGAGCTTAAGATTTAAAACATTTTAAAAACACTGTTAAATTATATTATTTTTGAAGTAAAAATGGTCTGCAGACAAATCAGTTTCTGTTCAAGAGGTTGTTCATAAGTTCCCCAGTACATTTTCTTCATTTCTTTCAAAAGTAGAAAAAAAATAGGAAGTGTTTATTGTCATTTGAAATAATCTCCATTTTAATACAGGTTTTTATGTGTATCAGCTTAAGCCATTTTACCAGGTGTTGCAATAAAATCTTCTCTTGCTCAACAATATATATCCAGGTTTTCTGTTTTGCACAAGATATCTTTGCTCTATTTTTTTTTTAAGTATGGCATGGTATTATGGAGTCTGCTTTAATTTAAATTACCCAGGATTTTCTCTGCTTTCCCTTAGATAAATTTTATGATTTTGGTTAGTAGTCTTTACAAAGTAAATAATTGTATGCAGTCTATGTCTGTATCCAGTAAAGTCACATCTCTTGGTCAGTTCTCCATCTAAAAGATATTTGGAATTTTTTTTTCCCTCTTCACACTCTTCTCCTGTTTAAATTGTAGATGCCTTGTCATGTTCTGCTGAAATTCATAGCAGTGTGTAATGCTCTGCCAGATAAGAGACCATCTGATCTTTGCTCTGAGACAAACATTTCTTTTAATCTCTGAAAGAATAACTTCAGTAATCTGTCACTCTCAATGGCAATTAGTTGCTGAATATCTGTTCTTCATAAACACTTTTGACTTGCTGTTTGTGTTTAAAATAAACCAAGGAAATCTGTAGGCTACTTTAGTAGGAGCAGATTAGAAATCAGGAAAGCAGAAATCTGCTTTTAGTTACTTATTCTTTTCTTTTTAAATGTCAGCAATTACTTGGAGTTAGGGAATTGCAACATGTAGTGTCTGCCCTTCACGTAGATTTAAATTTTTAGAAGGGAAAGGCAACAACGAAGAACGTGTAGATAGGGTGTTTTATAGGAAAATGACAAAAATTTCAAATGGATATGAGTTTGAAGTGTTGCATGAGAGTGAAATCCTTATAGCTTAAGACCAAGAGAGCAGGATTTTGAGAGAAGTAGCACTCATGTAAAGAGCTCTAGCATATTCTTTCTATGTTGTTAAGAGAATTCTGCTAAATAAGAATATAAATATACCTTTTAAAAAGGTCACCTAAATTCTTGGCTTCATAGGACTGTAAAGTACTGAATAAAAGTGTAATTCCCAGACAAGTAATAAAGAAAAATTGAAATTGCATGTTCAGGTGTTCTCAGTTGGTATTTTTTGTTTTTTGGGTTTTTTTTTTTTTTTTTTCCTCCAGAAAGTAATATGACTCTAATTTGGGCTATTTTTTAGAAAGGTGTATTAATGATGTATTATAATTGTATACTATCTACATCAGATTATTTTTATGAAACTAATTATGAATGGAAGACAGTGAGGAAACATCCCAGCCCCCAAACAAACAAAACCCCAGACTGATACATTTCAGAATAATACCCAGAATCTAAAAGACACCATTGAGAGGCAGAAGCTTAAGCTAAGACCGTTTTTTCTTTAAAATGAAGTGATAGACACTTCTGAATTACACATATGCTTTGTGATAAAACTATGAATGAGGCACTGATCAAGAAAACCTTCTCTTAGCAAAATTTAGTAGTGAGACCTTGGACTCTTAAAACTAAGGGTATCTTCATTTTTAATACAACTTATTTAATTGTATTGAAAATGGTAGTAGGAAATTTCTAGAAAATAATTCCCTCTCAGCACTAACAGCTGGTAGGTGAGAAGAAATTGGGTCTTTTTCAGCAAACACTACCTGAAGAAAAATAGTTAGCAGTCACTTATTTTTTTCATAACTAAGGCTTAGGGTTTTTTTCTCAGTATTTACCAGCTAGCTGAGGCTTTTAGACATAGCCAAATTACTTTCTTTTTATGTCGTTCTTCAGAAGTTTGTTTCACAGGGATGCTTTTAGTAAGTAACTGGGAAACCGATTTCTTCAAATATTTGCAGGTTTGAATTGTCTTTTTCTATTCAGATGTGGTTAAAAATATCAAAAAGCTTAAACATTGTCATGTCTACTTAATGAAACATTCTGCAGGTGTGCGATGTGTGTGGTGTAGGAATCTTTCTGAAAGTGTAGTGTTCCTTAGAATAAGCCAACATTAGTAATTATACAGAATTCCAGGTCTCTTATTATCTTTTTCCATGTGAAAATTTTCCTGTGAAGCAGTTAATACTGCCAAAATGCAAAATGAAAAGGTTATTTTATCTCTGTGTTGTTCAGAGCAGGGAAGATGTTTCTCCAAATTTCTCCCTTGCAGTTCCCTTGTTTCATTGACATCCCCTGACTGAAATCAGAGGATTGTACTATGTAGCAGGATTTTGGCTCTTGCCACCTTAAAATAAGTAGAGAAACAAGTAGCTGCTAATTTGATCTGTTGATTTGGATTTGCTGTTGTGACTTGAAGGCCTGTGGTACCAGAGAACTCTGTAGCATCGTTTTCCAGCGCCATTGACCTTGCTTTCCTCTCCATGAGCTATATGCTAGGGACTGGTCTCTTGTGTTACTTCTGTTTAAATCTTGGTTGAAAGTACCTAAATATGCCATATCTGTATAGAGTAGTGCAGCACTGGATGACTTAGGATGTTAAAAACTTCCCAGCTGAGCTTCTGAAAAACCTTCCTGTAAGCATGTGAGATTGCCTCAGTGCCCTTATTAGGAACTCAAGCTAAAAGTTATCTTTACCCATTCTGCTGTCCTTGAATTTCTTTGTTTAAAATACTGTTCTTGTTTTGTGTACTGTCTCTTTGAAATCTGCTTACAGTGGTTATACACTGAATATCCTGGAAAATAATTCTGAGTTTAAGAATTATCATCAGAGGAAGCATTCCTTATGAAATTTCAGATAAGTGCCTTCATAGAATTCCAAAATGCAGATAGAAATTTTTAAACCACATTTCAAAGTGTTACTTTGGATTTTTAGCAAATGCATTTGTGCTAATCACTCTTCTCATTCAGAAATAATGTTGCAACTAGGACAGCAGACATGTAAAGGTAGTTGTCACCAATTTTTCTCTTGATTTGTTATAGTTTAATCTCTGATCTCATCAGGTGTTAAAATATTTCAACTAGTGCTACATTCCTAACCTCTTATTTAAGGCATTACAGTGGAATTGCAAATGGCCCTAAACTCCAAAATATTTTGAAGTCTGTTAGTCATACACGTGTGACATAGCCCCTTTTCCTACCTAACAATGCTTAATTTCATGTAAGGTATATACTTAAGTGAATAATCTGTATTTTACAATGTAGAGTTTACTGCAAAGTTTTAATATTAAGGTTTGAATGTCTAGTTTTAGAAATATCTATAGAATAGCATATTGTCTTTATCTCCAAAGGCATTATATTGTACTCCTAGCAAGTGCACCGACAGAAAAGCAGCGACTAGAATGGTGAGTAATCCTTGAGATTTAAACAAAAAAAACCACCCAACCTCCCCCCAAAAGCAAAAGCAGAACCTCCCCCAGTCAACCTTGGACAAGGGAGTATCTAGTGTATCAGGTGTCATCTTAATGAATGAAAGTGGAGCGTCAGTGTTTCAAAATTAAATGCATGAAGACTGTAGAGTTCCGAAAAAAAAACCCAGTAAAAATAAAAAACTGGGGAGTGAAGGCTGTTGCTTGAATTTTTCCTTAACAGGAGTCTCAGATTTACTTTACAAATGCTTTGTGCACTTTTTTTAATAAGCAGTGTGAGGAGGTATGTTTTCAGTCACGTGAAATGGTGTTTCTCAAAACAAAAATTACCCTTTCCCATGTTTCTGCTCTTTTATTAGTGAAATTCTAAGATTGGCAAGTATTGAGAATTTCTTTACCTCTAAAATTCGTGATCTGAAGCCAAAAGAATATTGGATAAATATGTGGTTGTCCTTTCTAACTGCCTTTTACTCGATGTGTAATGTCTTGTATTTAATTCCATTTGTGAAATCAGGCCGCAGAGAGAGCTGCAGGGCATTCTTAAGCTTCCCTTGTCAGCTTTTGTAATGCCTTAACTGAAATTATTGATCTGAATTAATCTGACGTGCACTAATTCATTAGTGGTCTCAAGTATTACTATAAGGAGAATGTTGAGGATTTTATCCTGATATGTGATGTTGGATACTTCTATTATTTCCTGTTAATGAGATCTTGCTAATAAATGACATTTATACAGGGTGGGCTTGGTGGAATCAAAAATCCGTATTCTAGTTGGAAACCTGGAGAAGAACGAATTCATTACACTGGCTCATGTGAATCCACAGTCATTCCCAGCACCCAAGGAGAATCCTGACAAGTAAGCAAAACTATTTTCTTCATTTAGTAGGGAGAAACTAACTTAACTAAAACACAATTTCATTAATAAATAAACGGACATTTTAATAGAATCTTACAAGGATTAATTTTTAATGACAGCACCTAAAGGCAAACAAATGATGCTCAGCTCTTCTTAAGTAATATTTAGAATAGGTGTTATTTAAATTAGGTACTCTTTAATTGTGTATAAGAATGTCTCTAAATCAGAAAATAAGGGGAAAATATTTTTGTTAATAACTGTATTGATTGCATAATTTCACGCCAACCTGTATAAGTTACTACTACTTAGTTGATGCTGTTTTAATTGTGAGGAAGCACTGAGAATCTGGGAGAACATCAGGCACTGTACAAGAGAGCTCTTGAGTAACTGAGTTCATTTAATGTTATAAAATTTAGCAATTGGGATGAAGATCATTGAAATCATAATGGCTGTGGTTAGAATTTGTCAGGTTGTGGAAACAGGAGATAGTATTAAGTGCTTCAGATCGTTGAGGATTTTAAATGTTGTTTGACTCCTTCCTCCTCCACTCAAAACAGCAGTTGCAGGTGTGTGGGGGAGGAAAATTCTTTTAAGACTTTTTTTCAAGATAGCATTGTAATTAATTTGCTTGGAATCATATTTTTATGTGAAGTGTGAGAGTGGGGGAGGAATTTGTCTTTACTGGGATATGTGAAAAGCCTTGTTACTCTTTCACAGGGCCTTTTCCACACAAACTGCTTCAAGTACAGTATAGGGCTGCTTTTTTTTTAAGAGGTTATATAATTGTTACACGTGTTCCTAGTAAAACTGGATGAAAGCAGGCAGCACCTCCTCAGCACCAGTTTAATGAGTGGATATAGCTACAACTGCCTGCATAATCAGAGGCTCCAATTAGCTCTTATTTCAGAGGACTTGATTCAGGGAATACCTCCAGCAAAGGTTATCTTTACCGGATATACAAAGGACATTCATTCTTTCACCATCCCATGTAAAGGGGAGCTGTCAAAGGGAGGGTTTTAACTGAAACCTGCAGTTTGTGGTCAGTTACAGCTGAGAGATTTGAGCATTGAAGACCCGTTTAAGTTGCAAAATGGAAGTTGCTTTATTGGGTAATAGATTCTAATTACTTTCAGTGCCTTTATAGTTGCTATGTCTAGTTGAGATCTGGTTATTCTCATGCTAGGAGCTACATGAGAGGATCTATATGGGAACACAGTTGAATGGAGTAATCTACTGATGATATAAGTTCATTTGCTGGGGGTAGATGTGAAGTGTTTAATGACTTATTTGTGAGTGAAAAAGAAATATTGTTACACAACTTGAGTTTTGCCTTTCTATGTCCAGTTAACTATTGATACTAGAGCTAGAAAGTACAACTGTTGTCTATTGCAGCAAATAACTTATTTAGCTGTTTAATTCTGTCAGTATTACATGACTGTTTTTTATAAATTTTTCCAGGGAGGAATACCGTACAATGTGGGTGATTGGGTTGGTGTTTAAGAAAACTGAAAACTCAGAAAATTTAAGTGTTGATCTTACCTACGACATTCAGTCTTTTACAGACACAGGTGAGTTTTGCTTTCTAGGTGTTCTGATATTAATAAACTTTTTGAAGTTACTGACTGTGCTCAAAATCGAGTCTTTATTCATAATGCTCGTAGCAATAGTAGAATTGTATCTACACAGAGGGTTTCAGCTGAGGAGTTGAAGGTTTTATTTCATGAAACACACTTTCAATGAGTTTAAATGTTCCTAAGTCAAGTTAGGATTTAGACTAATCACTTTCAGTTTGTTCTCATTTAAAAGTGATAAAAATTATACATACATCTTGCAGATCTCACTAAAAGTGTGGTACACTATTTTGTAATCTTTATTAAACAGATGAATTAGTTATCATACACAAGCTAGCAAGCTTAACCTCAAAAATTTTGAGCATAGTTTAAATATTTTTGTTGCTTGGTGAAACTAAATTTATCAGTGGAATAACAAAAATGTCTTTTATTCCATGGTGTTTCATACTAGATAATTGATTCAGTAATCTTTACTTTCATGTCTGACACTCAGGGGAAGAGAGCTTTTTGACTTCCTGATGTTCACATTTTAATTCACTAAAATAACTTAGTACACTTAGGAAATTTTGTAAGCAAAGAATTGGTAGCAGCTGGGGAGTGTGACACCAGAGTGTCAGGAACAGTAGCTTTGACATATTTAGCTAATAAATTTACAGGTTGGGGGTTTTTTGTGGTTTTTATTGTTTAACAAGCAACAGTTGAGGCTCAAATATTCTGTGTTTACAGAGCTAAAGGAGTAGGTTCAAGTGTTACCTTGTGCAGCCATGGTCTCTGAATTTCTAAGACCCAGTGTGAGGAAGCGAGGGAATTGAACACCTTCGTCCCCCTTCCACCTCACACCTGTGATTGCAATAAATATGTAGGCATATTTATAAATCATACCAAGATTTCAACGTTGTTTTTTGTCATATATAGCTGCAGAGGGGCATATCTTTCTTGAGAGTTGAAATATTTATTGTAATTATTAGTGATGAAGGTGAATAATAGCAACTATAGGAACATCATTCTAATTTCTGAGAACGTAGAAAAGATAATCCCTTGGCTCCTGCTTTGAAGGAGTGAAGGAATTGAGAAGTTAGTTTCTCAGGTCTTTCATTGCTTGTAAACGGATATTTCGGTAATATACTGCTGTGAGATTTTTAGTATGAAAAGACTAAAACTTGCATTTAGGATTTTTGATGTGATTTATTTGCACTATATTCCTGAAGTTTGTCTAAATAGATGCACTTATAAGTGGTGTAGCATTTCATCAAGATCCTTACAAACTGTGATGCAGAGGGTTTGTGAATATGCTTCCAGAAGTAACAGTCTAGTAAACAATTTATGTTTGTGTGTTGTGGGTTTTTAGATCCTAAGATTTTATCAGAAGTAACTAACTATTTTCCAGGATGGAATTAAAGAATAGCTTGTTTTTTAGTGGGAGCAAGGGGAGGAAGAGAGACATGAAGAGTGATCCAGGTTTTTGTTGTATGGAAACTTTGATAAGACCTAATGTCAGGAATATGGAATGCTTTAACAATGTCTGGTTCCATTGAGCATGCCTATACCTTAGCTGTTACCACTGTAGTTTTTTACAGAGAGGCTTTATGAGCTTCTTCAATACGAAGAAGTAGTGCAGTACTTGCTTTAATACTCAGTATTCATTCAGCTCTTTGTGTGCCTCTGTCTTAACACCTTTTTAATTACCTGTTCACAGCCTATTCAGTGAGATTCCTTAATGTTTGTAGAATAGACGGTGAATCAGGGAGATACCGCTTGAATTTTTTGTATTTAAGAGCTACAGAACCGTTTTGTATTCATACATCTGCCCCAGCTTTGGTTCAATGTTGTGGAGACAGTGAGTGTGGAAGAAGAACTTCTCATTTTACTTGAGCCCAGCATCCTGGGTTCCAGTGCAGTTCTTGTACTTAGTGCTTACCATGGTGACTTACCAGAAGCACATGTTCTGAGGTGAAGAGAAATAACTTGTCATACTAGACAAAATTAAAAGAAACAAATACCAACCAAATAAAACTGCCAAAATGACCATACAAAATTAAAAAAAAAGAAACAAAACAAAAACCAGAGCAACAAAAAAACTCAAGAAAACAGAAAAAATCTAAACATAAATTACTTCTGTATAAAAATGTAGTGATGTGTGAGTTGCCAGAGTAATTTTAATACATTAGGTGGCAAATGAGCACTTAACTCCTGAATTAAAACCCATTTGTTGCAGGAGCTGCATAAATAAAATCACCTGCAAAGAAAATAATTTTATGTAAGTGCTGTAATTCTTATGAGAAAATTTTGTTTCCATCTTTAATCTCTTTGAGATGACATAAAGAGTTTGCTTCTGAGCTCTTCCAGTTAAAACTTATTGGAAATACAGAGAACTGTGTGCTTGCAAGACATTTTTCTTGAAAAACAGGTCACCTGTTTCCAAACTAATGTTTGTGTTTGTACTATCAGTGCTGGCATGCTAGGCAGTTTCCCTTTCTTCCTCCAGAACAAGGAAACATTATTCTTGTTCTTGAGGGTAATAAGTGCTCTGAAATGCAAATGGTTTATGCCTGGGCAAGTAAGTGGACTTCACAAAATGCTTCAGTATGTCTTAATGTTATTCTAATTGTAGTTTATAGGCAAGCAATAAACAGCAAGATGTTTGAGATGGATATGAAGATTGCTGCAAGGCATGTGAAACGTAAGCAACTTCACCAACTGCTACCTAATCATGTGCTTCAGAAAAAGAAAAAGGTAAACTTTTCAAATATATGAGAGCAATAAAAATACTATTGCTCTCAAATTTTTTATTTTTTTGGTTTACTAATTTATGTTTATGTAGATGTTTAGGTTTACTAATCAAAGAATTAAAATCACATTTTGAGATCTTAATTTTACCTGCAAATGATCTCATTTGAGTGTAGCAGTATTATTAGGTGCACTGAGTATAATACTACATTTCTCAGAGCATCAACAATGTGGATAGTATCTTGTCTGGCTGGGTAGTTTACCTGTGGCCATATCAGAATGGTAGCATTAGTTTTTAATTAAGGTGCTGTGTTGGATTATTGTTAAATTTCAGTTGAGTCAGTAAGAAGGGGTGAAACTTTGAATTGAACAGTTCAGTATATTTCAAAATCTCTACTGCTTTGTATTAGCTTGATCTGAGAGCAATACAGGTTTGCTTGGATTTTTCAATAGCTAAACCACTGCTACATATTGTGTTTTAAGTATAGCTGAATAACATGCTTTATTTCTATAGCTGTTTTATATTGAATGCTGTTTTAAGGGCTAGGAAGTCTTTATTGAAACCAAGTGTAGATCTATTTCAGAGAACAATGTAAGTATTAAGTAATATGTCACTTAAAGTAGTAGGACTATGTCAGAAAAGGGTTTTTCTTCTCCATGGACTAAATTCAAATCCTCTTTAAATTCTTTTTATGTACATCAGTTTGTTTTGATGTACATCACTTACTTTAAAGTTAATGAAAGTATTTTGAAGTCCATAAAACCAAAGAAATTTGAAATAAAGCTGAAAATTATAATCATTAAGTACAGTAACAGTTTCTTTTTGAATGTGATTGATTCAGACAAATCTGCACCAGAGTTGTGAAAGTGAAAATGTCAATGCTTGTAGTGAGAGGATAGTGGATTATTTACATGTAAAAGGATTTGAAAACTGTCCATTTAAGTTTGCATTTTAAAACAACTTAAATTTCTGTTGATTTTTAAACTTTTAATTAGACTAACAGAATTTTCCTTTGCCTTGTGGCTTGCAGCATTCAACAGAAGGGATCAGGTTGACAGCTCTGAATGACAGCAGCCTAGACTTGTCTATGGACAGTGATAACAGCACGTCTGTGCCTTCGCCTACCAGTGCTATGAAGACAAGTCCGTTGAACAGTTCTGGAAGTTCTCAGGGGTAATGAAGACTTTCAGGCTTGTTGCTGTTCTCTTTCTGAATTACTTGTGTTAAACACATGGCAAATGCTGTACACATGTGATACCACTGTGGGAATGTTCCAAATTGATGGAGATTGTAAATACTCTTATTGCAGTTCGAGCACTATAGCAAAATTTGGGGGATAGGGAGCAATGGTGCTGGACTTGAGATGAGGAATTATAAATTTGGGTAAAAATGCTTAGAAGAAAATGATAATAGAAAAACTTGGGGCCTGCAGTAGGAGGTTGTGAGAAGTAGTGAGCAGATAATTGTGAGGGTGAGGAAGTATTTTGTGAGTTTTGGCTCCAAGTGTGAGACAATAGAGAAGTTTAGATTTTCTGTCTGGGAAATAAGTAGTGCTCCTGCTGTTACTGATGATACCTGTGCAAATTAAGCTTAGGACCATAATTTCCCACTAGTTTCAAGGTGTACATGTTAAAGTTATCTTAATACTAATTTTCTGTATTAAGTCTTTTCATACCTTAACTCCAGTTTACTGCAATAAGTGAGTGTACTCTCTTCTTTCAAGGGTCCCATGTTTGTCTCTTTGATACACATAGAAGTTATCATCAATCTCCTACAGACCAGCAGTATTAGTCATCTATTATAGGATGTTGTATAGGATGAAATACTTGATTTGGTCCTTTTGACCGAAGTTCTTTCAGTTAGTCTTCCTTGGTAAACGGTTAACAGTAGTTGATACCACTATCTGTGCTACTGAAATAAATCTGTCTTACCTAGGATGTCACAAGTGAAGTGGAAATTGCCTTTGGCTGATTTTAGACACACACTGCTTCCCAGTTTCTGGATGATGGAAAAGGGGTCATTTTTGTGATTGGTCACTTGAAGCCCTAGGCCTTTGTTTGGGATGATTTTAGACTGAAATTATCATTGTAACAGTGTGTGTAAATTAAAACCAAACTTTTTATTCTGCTTCTTCTACACTGGTTTTGTTTCATCCTTCAGTAAATAGTTGTTGTGTTTTCCCATGCTCATTATATGGGTGGACACTGCCTGAATTTTTGCCTGTCTTTTAAATACAGCCTTTTTCTGGTCTCAAAACTGTCATTGAGTGATTTAAATTCAATATTTGAAAGAGCTTCCATTGCTTGTGTTTGGTAGTAGATTGCCAAGGCTTACTTTTACCTTTTTACTGGCATAAGTTCTGCTCTGTAACGTAGGTAAAATACTAGCTGTGGTTACTGGTCACACATAATGTGATGAAAGGCAGATCATATAACACCATAGCTTTACTAATGTCTTCAGCATTTCATAATTTTTCTCTTTTTAGCAGAAGCAGTCCTGCGCCAGCTGTAACAGCAGCATCTGTGACCAACACACAGGCTTCTGAAGTCACTGTGCCACAAATAAATTCCAGTGAAAGCTCAGGGGGTAAGGAAAATGGCGTAGCATATTGTTTCTATTGAATTTTTGGAAATGTTTATAAGGCAGTTTTTCTTCCAGCTTGAGTCTTCTAGACTTTGCATAACACATGCTGTAATGTGTTCTTCTTCATACACATAGTTCAATAATTTCTTAAGCATTCAAAAAATCAGAGAAATATTTGCTGTGACATTTAATTCTTTAATTCTTAGAGATTTATATTTGCTATGCACAATAGCGATAGTGTTCCAATGACCTAATGTAGGTCTGTAGTTTGGTTAGCTAAATGAAGAAAAAATTATCTAAAGCTGGAAGAACAATTTTTATATTTATTTTAAATTCATTTTGTAGTTAAACTCAAGGTGGTTCTGTACTGTCTGTATGTAGTCTGTCCTCCCATGTTCCCGCTCCTTGTGCTTCATGAATTTGATTCTAGGAATGCAAAAGACTCAGATGTAAGCAGAAACACCTGTTCCTTACTGATGTCTGTTCGGATATTCCCACTGCATGTGCTGACTTTATCCTCTGTTTTCTGCAAGAAAAAGTACACTTTACTTAAAAATTTTAAAATTTCACTCTGAAGTCAAAGAATAAAAGCATCTGGTGAAAATATTTTCTTAGAATCAGCTACTCTTCTTTTTTGATGGTGCTTTAGTGTACAAGGAGCAAGTCAGAAATAGATGGAAAAGGGGAGCGACTGGTTAGCCTTTCAAAATGAAATCTCTCATTCACTCTTGACGTGTGGCATGGTTTAGTCTTACTTCTCTCTGGTTTTTATCGTGTCACAGGTGCATCAATGTGAGTTAGTTTGTCCATGAGCACTAAATGGAGCTTAAATGGCGTGACTGGTTTTTGGATTTGGAAGCATATCAGAAGTTGTTCATTCTTATATTTTGGTTAATCAAAATGTTAATCACCTGATAGTTGTTAATGAAAAATTTCCTCAGTGTATTTTTTCTCATCCTGGAGCATCTCCCTATGTGCGCTTATGGGTTTGAGGTAGGCAATTGATGAGATAGAGCTTTGTCATATGGAGCATTTTTCAAAAGGATGTATATAATATAAATTCTTTATTTGATGCTCTGTGATGACTTCATATTTGTCACTAGATAAGCTAAGCCTGAGAAGTGATAAAGTTAATTTTTGAGTGAAAAAGGGAGTGTCAGATTGCTCTTGGATTTGATTTAATGCAGTCTTGGCAATGCATATATATGAGTACAGAAGCAGTAGAATTTCCTTAGGTACCACAAATACTACAGCTGTATTATACAGAGCTCTGTCTTAAGCAGGGTTAATTAGGCTAAGCAGAGTGTCATTGCCATGGCTACCCTATGTCTGGTACAGGAATTCTTTCTCAGAATCATGTGTTAAGGGCTTGGAATGGACCTAAAAGATCATCTAACCCCGACTCCTCCTGTCATGGGCAGGGACACTTCCCACTAGACCAGTTTGTACAAGGCCTTACCTGACCTGGCTTTGGACACTGCTGGGGTCAGGGCATCCAAAACCTCCTTGGACAGCCTGTTCCAGTGTCTCAGTACCTCACACTAAAGAATTTCTTCTAATACCTAACCCAGATTTCCCCTCTTTCAGTTTGTGCCCACTGCTCTTGGTCCCATCACTACAGTTCCTGACTAAGAACCCCTCTTTGGCTTCCCTGTAGGCCCCCTTCTGGTACTGGAAGGTTGCTGTGAGTTCTCCATGCAGCCTTCTTTTCTTCAGGCTGACCAGCCCCAATTTTCTCAGCCTCTCTTTGGAGGGGAGGTGCTCCAGTCCTCTTATCAACTTCACAGCCTCCTCTGGACTTGCTCCAACAGTTCCATGTCCTTCTCCTATTGGGGACACCAGAACTGTACACAGCACTCCAGGTGGGGTCTCACAAGAGCAGGGTAGAGGGGAAAGGTCCCCTCCCTCAACCTACTGCCCAGAGCCCTTTGGCTGCAGCCCAGGGCACGCTTGGCTGTCTGGGCTGTGAGCACATTGGCCAGCTCATGTTGAGTTTTTCATCAATCATGGCCCTCAAGTCTTTGTCCTCAGGGACTTTGTCTCAGTCCCTTCTCTGCCCAGCCTGTGGGGGTGCCTGGGTTTGCCACAACCCAGCCACAGGACCTTGTACTCACTGTATTGAACTTCAAGAGGTTTGCATTGACCCACTTGTCCAGCCTGTCCAGGTGCCTCTGGATGGCATCCTGTCCCTCCAGTGTGTCAGCTGCACCACACAGCCTGGTGTCACCAGTGAACTTGCTCAGGGGGCACTCAAGCTCAAGAATGAGCTTGAAACTACACTGTGCAGTGTACGCACACCTGCTGTTCCAAACATGATGCTACACCACTAACTGTACCACTTCCTTGATGCCTGCTTGATGTCAGGGGTTTTGATTAGAGACCAAAAATACCAGTGATTGAACTGAAATGATTGTGTCAATTCCTCTTGTTGAAGGTCTTTAAATTGTTTGTCCATAGGTACTTCAAATGAAAGCATTCCTCAAACTGCCACACAACCAGCCATTTCTCCACCACCAAAGCCTACCATCTCTAGAATTGTTCCCTCAGCGTATCTATTAAATCCATCACCAAGAAGTTCAGGAAATGTTGCAACAAAAATGCCTAGCCCTGTCGCAGCAGTGAAAAGGACATCTTCTCCCCATAAAGAAGAGTCTCCTAAGAAAATTAAAATTGAAGAGGTATTTGAGATTTTCAGATCGTACCATAGCAATGTTCAAAACTTTGAATATTCGTTTCACCCAGAGGGCTGATTCTCGTATTCCAGGTTTCAGAAATTTCTTATTCTGATTGCATTGCTGCTTGATGTTTTCAGCTTGCCAAGGTGTTAGTATTTTTATTTTGTTGGTATTCATCACATGACACATGTACTGCATTAGCAGAAATGCTTAGAATCTAGATTCTTATCTTAAAAGTAATTATTTTGGTAAGCCTGTAATATGCTAAGTCTTACAACTAATTCTGTCCTTTTAAACACTTTGACCTTATTTTCTTGTTGATTTTTTTTAAAATACAATTTTATGATTTGTAATAGTTTCTGTGTTTGCTTTTCAGCAGGATGAAATAAGTGAAGATACTAGCTGTATAGATTTGAATGAACATGAAAAAATGGAAACTAAGGTATATATGCCTAGGCTGTATAATTTTGTATATATTATTTGGGAAAATTACTGTTTCTCTCTAGGAATGACTAAGAGTGTGTCTATATCTAGACTCTCCAGTAAAGATTTCAAAATGATATCTTATTTTTTAATGTTCATATCAGTATTGATGGAGTCCATTGCCTGCTGGCATGCTAAGTTGAGTCCGAATCCCTAAACACATAGGATTGTCATTTCTTTGCTGGTCAGTACATGATATTAAGCATGGTGAAAAAATTAGTCATGATATTTATATTTCAGCTTGTTATATTAGATCAAGAATGTGTCAATATGCCATGCTTTTCCTGCATCCCAAACCTGATGTATGTTAATTAGTGGAAGAACAGTTGTCCTATGTATTCTGTTTGGAGTTTGCATGTTGGGCTGAGCATCCTAAAGCCAGGCACCTTGTTCACTTTTTAGATAAAGAAATTTCAAGTGATAGTAAGTAAATCTTCTGTGCAAGTGAAGTTATTGTGTGAAGTTACAGCATACTGTTTGGGAACTTAGGAGATTCAGTGTGCCTCTCCAGTATCTTGTAATTTGCAGAACATTTTTCTACCTTAGTGGTGAACAGAAAGGGTGACAGACTCTTCTTAGCCTTATGATAGCAGCTCTCCAGTTGGAATTTTGCAGTATTTATGGGGCACATTCTGTTGTCTCTGGAATACTCTGGAAGTTACGCTTATCCTTAAAGTTAAATGTAAGTTCTTTGGTTTATAGCTTCAATGGCCATAAGCAAGGAATTGTATCTTGTTAGGCAGTCACCTTGCAATGTCTCTGAAGTTAAGATAGGTGAGGGCAGAAATCCATGTAAGCACTTAATCCTCACTTCAAAAATAGATCCACTGGATACAGATAATTATAAACGACATAGGTAATCCTGTTAGTTTTTATTGGCAGTCTCCTCTAAGTCTTTGTCCTTAATATTTATGTTGGAATTATATTTCTTAAATTAACATAAACACAGGTTTTCATCCATTGAAATGCATTCCTTTTTTAGGGTGTGTTCATGGTACACTTTGAGCTAGCAGACTGTTTTTATTAAAATGAGAATGTGCCATTGTCCTGCTTTAGTCCTGTAGTCCCACTGTTTTACCTGCAAATCAGTCTCTGACACTCACCTATTCATTCAGAAAGCTGATTCAACCCATTAGCAGCAGGAAAACTTTACTGGCAGAATGGCAAAAGCTGTGGAAAAGCTGTTGAATTTTTAAACAAATTCTGTAGCTTTTCACATGATCCTCCTTGATAATACACTTTTTGTCTTTAGTGAGGTGAATGACGTGTAATGTTTTGCTATAGGATTCTGTATAAAAGGTGTTAATTGGTTAAACAAGTGACAGCTGATAAGTGATATAGCTTGTGTTGATGTCAAATCCCTAATAAGTGAAACATTCTCCAGTGTGGTGATTCCTTCCTAAAAGGAAGGGTGTCAATGCAGCAAGCATCAATGGTTGCATTTTTCTTTTGCTGAATGTGCACAATGTAAATCATTCTGGAGTGCTGGGTGTTGTATATAAGTAGCTCACTGGAAGTGATGTAAGTGTGGTGATGCTTCTGGTTTTTTTTTCAGGAGCAAGTTGAGACAGAAGTGAATGTTAATTCTCAAACAGAAACTCTTCAGACAACTTCTCTTCAAGCTCCTCAGGTACTGTTTATGAAAGCAATGCTGCCATGTAATGTATTTATGTGCTAATCTGTGGTGAAAGAATTGAAACTGAAATGAGTCCAGATGTTAAAAATAAATGTATAATTTTAAATAGAAATCCATTTTATGGTAAGCTACTTGTTGTTACTGTCACAATTTTTGTTTTAGATAGTCATTGGTCTTATTGAATGTGCATTGTAGCTAAACATGTATGGCTTGCCATACAAACTGACCGAGGCTGGATTCGCTCTTCTGAATTGTGCCTTCAAAGTAAGGGGCTCAGTTTATTCCTTTGTGCTTTGCACATCACAGAATAATCCTTTCTAACAAGGAAACAAATGCTCTAAATAGCTGCTGCTCAAAGATCTCGAGGTAGAGGTTGAGGATGTCTGAAATGTATCTTCAGATTCTGATATGTGGTATGAGAGACAAGTTGTAAGTTTGTCACTGCTCAGCCAGCTGGTGTTAGCAGTGTAAAGTCCTTTGCAAAACAGTAAAAATTCTGTACCATTCACTTAAGTTTTTGTTTCTAGTATTGTAACAACTTTTAAAGAGCACCTCTGTTTCTTACTATTATTTTTAAACTTCTCTTAGTGCTCTGCTGATTAAAGTATCACTATCAAGCACTTTATGCACTCTTGAATCATTGAAGTATGTGTAGTTGAATGTGTTGGTTGAAAATAGAAATTGTTGCAATAGTAATAATTGTATTTCTTACTGGACATTTTGAACTGTGAATAAAGATAGCAAAACTGTAGATGCTACATGGACTTCCTAAACTGCTTTGGGGAATTTTTTAGATCATTTAGTAAGTATACCAATTTTATTTTTTCTGTTATTGTGGGGGATTACATAAAGCTTTGTAGCTTTTTTACAGATTGTATGGTTGTTACTTTAGCAAAAGTAATCTGGAAACTACAAAGGATGGTGAGCCTCCTCTGTCATTTCTCAGTGTTCTTGTTGGTTTGTTTAAAACACTGCCCATGTTGCAGAAAATAGAAACATGTCAAACTGCAGATCAGCACCAACCAGAAGGTTACTTGGGGCAGGGGTGATGTGAAGCCCAGAGCTATTTTGTCCTGGGTCCCTGCTGCTTTGTGTGCAAACACATCAGTCAGTGTTAGCGTGAGTGATTTATTTTTAATAAAACAGCGATTAAGAGTAGTCATTTTAATACAGCTTTCTCATGTATCAAAGGTACCTTATATAAACTTTGAACATTTATAGTGTAAGGAAACATTTTATGATAAATGATGTGAAGTATTGCGTAATAACTGCGTTATTGGGATGGCAAATAATGTGCCACAGTGGAAGTGAAAATACTTAAAAGAAAAAAAGCAAACCACCCCAACCTTAGAGGCATGTACAGCAAGTGAGAAATAAATGAATCTCATTGAATCTTGGGTGTGTTTCTGTCTTTTCCTTTAGTTTGTTTTAGATACAATTTTTCTGAATGGCATTTAAGTCTTACAGGTGAGAAAAAAATGTTGAGATTATTGTCAGGATGAAATTCTTAACACATTAATACAGTACCTTTTTAGAGTTCATAACTTTTTTGTCATGTAAATCTGAACCAATATGAAAAATTAGACATTTGACTGTAGAGTTTTTCAACAGTCTATAATGTATGACGACACACACATTGGATTGGGAACTGTTTTTCATCACTCATCAGGAAGGGCGCAGAGACTTAACAATGAATTGTTAAGAGATGTTTTCAAATACTAAACATGTGGATCAGATAGTTGATGTTACTGATCAAGCATCATTATTATGTGGATGTTTTACTTTTTTACAGGTTATTAGTAGGCCCAGCTTTATCTACAGCACTTGCTAATTTCTTGCAGTTGTCAAAAAAATAAAAGCACACAAAGATTATATAGAAATTTTCTTTATTAAAGACTCTGTAGGCAAAGGAAATACCTGCTTCTCTCTTTATAATCTGTAATTATCTTCATATATTCCTAAAAATTTTTAAAATATCTTTGTTTTGAAAGTTAATGCCAGTTACTACAATATTTTTCTTTTTATATTTACAAAGTTAAAATACAACCAAACTTCTTTTCTTTTCAGAAAACACCCAGTACAGACCTTTCAGATATCCCTGCTCTTCCTGCAAATCCTATTCCTGTTATCAAGAATTCAATAAAATTGAGATTGAACCGGTAAAAACCACCTCAGGGGTCCATAAACAGTATCTGCCAACTCAACCTGTTGTCTTCTAATGCTAGAAAAAAAGGAGAACGGAGGGTGCAAGACTAGAACATAATCGCAAATGGATTTAGGTATATGTTGTGCACTTCCCTTTCTGGACTAAAGTCGCCGCTTGATTGGAAGTCCAGGTTAGTATGTGAAGCCAGGAGTACAATTAATGTGTTAGCAACAGTTACATTAAATATTTCGAAGGATTACTGCCTTTAAAAACATGAACACTATTTGTAGCCATATTTGACATTGATTGAATTTGTTTGATGCATTGTTTCAAAATTGAGATAAAACTGGCATAAGAATCCCTTAAATGCACTTTTATGTACTTTTTTATTGGAGTATGACTAATTTTAGATCTTTAGCTGATGAAATTTCATTTTATTGAAGAGTCTCTTCAATAGTAGTAATTTGCAAATTGGATGACATTCTATGATATACTATACATTGAAAGCCAAGTGTATAGTATAGTTAGTTCAACTGCCATCAAGAGCAGTAAGTCTTTAAAATGTAATGTCAAATCTTGGGGTCATAAGACGTAAGTTGAGGAAGTAATTGGGAAGTTTTGGTATTGGTGGGACATGATTAAGATGTGGTCTACTTTTATTTATAGGATTGTTTTAAGGTGCATACAAATCAGCAATCAAATAGTAAATAAACTTTCTTTTGAGCTAAATGAACTCCTTATTCCCTTTTTTTATCCCTTTATTTCTTGGGAAAATATTTTGCATTTACTGTTGGGGTTTTTTTTTTCAAATTATTTTTTCTGCCTGTATGCACCATATAGAACAATAGTTATTTATACAAAATGAAAACAAGCCATGTACTCATTTGGGTTCCCCCCTGCCCCTTACCTAGTTGTAATACCCTGTGGGCCTCTAGGCACAAATTCAGAATTTGTCCCATGACTAAAGTGTTTAGGTAAATATTGTGTGCCTGTGAAATACACCACCTGTCTTGATGGCCTTTGAATCACTAAATATGATTTTTGTACACTCCATAAAGGTCCCGTATGCATTAAAAAGCTAAAAATTTTAAATAAAGGCAAAAAGATTTTTCCCTAAAAATTTTAACCTTTTTATTTTTAGATAGTTCATCACAAGTAGTTTTACATACTGAACAACACCAAATTTTTAAAAATCATATTTCTAGTAAGCACTTGACATCTAGTAAGCTCTCTTACTCCTATCTTTTGTTCTTGTAGTCCTATCAAAAAAGTAACAGCTTTTTCTTTTGAAAGAACTGAAGCTCTCATGGCAAAGAACAGTATTTGAGGAACATGAGGGATACCAACAGTAATACCAGATGTAGATAACAAACTTCATGTTACTATTACTTAAGTCTGAAATATGTGGGATGTCAAATCATACTTCCCATACTTTGATTAGCATGTTTTATGAACTCCTTCTCCCATTGTGCTCCATCCTATTGCACATGCATCTTTCATGTTACAAGTTAAATTACTTACACTCTTCCCCTTATCCTTCTAAATTAATTCTCCAAAGTCAGAGTGTAGCTTATCTTTTACTTAGGCTGTGCAGTAACTGAAGGTTTTTTTTTTTTTTTTTGCCATTTGTCTAAGATGTCTAGTATACAATATTTCTCTTTTCCTTGCCCTGTGCAGCCTGCTGTCGTCCACCCCCCAAAGAAGGTTATATCTTAACAGTTGAAGTGTACAAGCTGTCTGTGTATTTTGTGTAGCTATGGAGTTTAGATCGAAATTGCCAGGCACAAATTTAGTCTTGTCATTTTGTTTACACATCAGAAAATCTTTTTCATTTTATTAAACGTTTCATGTAACTGCACCCAAGTTTTGCCAAGCTGGAAACTTGGAACCTTTCTGTATAGTGACTTTTTAATTCTAGTTTTCATAACCTGGAGATCAGACTGTTGCTTTCGCATGATGTACGTAGTGTCTCATGACTGGAGTTTGCTTTGTTTTATAGTATCTGTACTCCTTGTATTTTTCAAGAGCTATTTTGTAAACAGATGATGTATTTCTCCATTGAAAACACAATAAAAAACAGCACAATCCCATGGTTGTCCAATTTTTCTGACTGTACTAAATTAGTTTTACTTTCTTAATTCTTACTTAGCTCTTAAATTTTCTGCAAAATATGGTGTGGCCTAAAGGAAATAGAGTAGATAATGCTTATTTAGAGAGCATTCATTTATGTTTGCAATAGGAAGTGGAAATAACACTCAAGGATGTTGGGTTCTAGCTATTAAAGGGAAAGTTTGTGGATTGTGCAGTGTTTTGGTGGGGGCAGAGTCGACAAAAGCACAAAACATTTAAGGACATCCATTCTATCTCTTCATCCTAAATTCTTAAAAGTGGACAAAACTAGAAGAAACACGTGCCTAAACAATTTGGGGGTACGCTATTTTCAGCAAATGTTTGAGCTTCATTTTTTAAAAACATTGGCTGTCAGAGTTTTGGCACCTCAGGCTTTTCTTACAAGTGCCTATTCCTTATGTCAGCAGATGGCACTATTTCTCTTCTTCTTAAGTAGTTTAAGCATGTCCTGAAATAAAAGTAAAAATTGCAGGTAGCTGTGCATCACTTGATTGATCTTTGTATCAGCATGAGCCCAATCCTCCAAATGCTTGATGTGAGTAACTTCAATAAGTAGTCTACTTTTGACTAAAATTTCTTTAACTGCTAAAACCACGGATGATTATGGTCTTCATATTATAATTGCCCTGCCTAAAACAATAAACCTTTCTGTTGTATATATTTTTCACAGCATGAAATTGTCTTGTTTAAAACATATTAATCATTTTTATTTCCTGCCCACCACATCTCCCTTTCATCACAGCTGACGGTGTTATTTATGGCTTTAATTCATCTTTTTTTTTTCTCTGACCAGTAAAAATCTGCTAGTAGATACACAAATTTCTCTTTAATGTTTTTTAGGTACTGGCAATAGGTTTCAATAGCTTGTTTTTCTGAGTTGCCCATCATCAACCTCCTGAATTAAGTTCACTGACTCATAAGGATCTGCAAACAAGAAGCTGAAAATTACTGTTGTAGCCAAAATAATTAACATTAATAAGCCATGATTTAACAGATGGCTTTAGACATACTGATTGGAATCAGACATTCGAGTTGATGAGTTCTAGCTAAAGTTGTGCTTCCTTGTAGATAGTATGTGTGCATGCCACTTCCTATTAAATGCACTTCTTAATGCTTTTCTTAGTTTTTGGGGGGGGGGGGGGGGTTTCTTTGTTTTGGGTTTTTTTAAAACTTGTAGCTACAAGTATATGGTAACTGAGTAGTAATGAATATCAGTTGTTAGTAAATACTTAATGAAAGAATTAATTTTATCAAGAGTAAAAGATGAAACAGTTCTTCAGCATCTAGACTAGCCAAAAGTAATTCAGCATAGCAAGAACATACAGTATTGACCCTGAGCCAGAACCTATGCTTAAATGCACTAAAAACTACTGTGATAGTTACTGAGGAAGCAGAATGTTTATCCTCATAATAGATATTATTTAGAGGTTGTATTTGTAGAAAAGGTATTTTGCATGTTGTAGTGTTGGTGGCATCATTTATGTAAGTTCATGGAAACACTAGTCAAGTACCTTTGCTGTGATCAATATCTGCCATCATTGTGGCTGTACAGTACTTACCAGATTTCATCACTTGTTATGCAAGTCTTGATGGTATAGTTAGAAATGTACATGTATTAGCTGAATGCTTAGTGGATTCACTTTTGTTTTTACAGATCTAATATTCGTATTGGAAAAATGTCAGTAATACAAATCAGTAAACTGATTTTAGTTTAATAATCATAGTAGTAATAAGTGTGTGTTCAGTAGAAACAAAGCATCTTGGTTTTGTTGGTAGAGGCAGATGCAGTTTGCTATATCTACAAAGTTAAACTAATAATTTGAAATACCTACAAACATCAGCTAATATTGTCACCAAAAGAATGCAGACTTGAATATGAAACTTCAGAGGGCATGTTTATGAAAAAGATAATACGGTTAACCACTGCTGGATATTCCATCTGTGTTTTGGATATTTAAACTAAGGATTTTTTAAAATGAAATTTAGCTATATTTTTATCGTTCTAACTAAATCCTGTCTTTAGGTGACTTTTTTTCCTGCCTTCCACACTTAATTATGAATTATATTACTAAAGTAACTACATCACAGGTCCTATCAGCAAGTCTGCATATCTTAATTACCTCAGTATTATTATTATCTCTATTCTAGTGCAATGTTTAAAATTAATTAAGAATGACAAATGTCCTACACCCTGTATTAAAGTTAAATTTAAAGGTATAGTAATGGTTGGGAAAAAATATTTTGTGGTATGTGTAGATATTATTAAGCTTTGGTTTTGTATTAAGTTACTGTCTCTAAATAAGAGCTAGAATCCCTGAAAGTAATAGGAAAGGATAAAGAGTAAAATTATTGTTGATGTAAGGTGATAAAAGCCCCAGCTTATTAGGTAAGCTAAGCTGCATTTATTTATTTAAGGAACTGGCCAATCATTTAAACTGCTGTGGCCCACACAGATACTGGACAGCTTACAAATGCAAATGCTGCTTTTGCTTGATCTATGAGCTAGCATTCCTGTTTTCTGTTTGTATTTGTTGAAGTCAGTGTCCTGAATAAGGTTACTAAAGTGAACTTTTGCATGCCTAAACTCTACACATGTCAAACTTTTCAGTTTATCTGAGGTTATATCTGAGGTTATTTCTGTGGCTCTTGGTTCAGTTAGGGTAAAACACTTGACCTAAAGCAGATAGAATTACTAAAGTAGAATGGAATGTTGGGTCAAGTTCCCTTTATTGATCAGGCACTTCAAATGGCCTGAAGATAAAACTGGAGGCAAGGTGGGCAATCCTTGACGTTTAAGAAACAACTTCCCAATCTCCTCAAATAGAAACTTGATTCTAAGCAAACACAATAAATATGATACTTCTTGAAAGAGTGTGGAAGAGTTGCGCTGCGTCGGCTGCTCCAGCATTCCCGCCCGGTGCCCTGAGCGGTGCCTCGTGCCGTGTGCTGCAGAATTCTGGCGTGCGCGCTGTCCTTGTTTGCGTTGCGAGTCTGCAGCGGAGCTGTTAATAAAGAGATTGATGATAAAGTTGTCGGGAAGAGACAGTTGGACAGGACTGCTCGCCATGAGTGACAGAGGGCACGCTCTGCCTTCACAGCCGAGAACGCTGCCCCCAGCAGAGAGCCGGCCATGCCTGGACGCTGTGCCAAGCCTGCTCAGCGCGTGGGGAGAGGAGCTGCAGCCTCTACCAAGGATTTCAATTAGATTTTGAGCCTGTGCTCTTAAAGTGAGATTTCTCTTATTTAGGATCAGCGTGCCATTTTTAAAAACCTTGATGTCCTCTTGAGAATAAACACAGTTTCAGCAGCAATATAAAGGCAGAAATTTTTGAGAATTATCTAAGCAATTTAAAATTTTGTTGTCATCTGGTTCAATTAAATGAAATGGAGATTCTTAAAATTAACATTTTTTGCTTTTTATGGGTAATAAATTCATTATACATGTACTCAGTCTAGGTATTAGCTTCTGTAGGAATCTCCTGCCAAGATATCATAAACTTGGTTCACCTCAGTCACATGGTTGGAATAAGAGAAGCCCAGGATGATGGATGGAAGCATTCATTGTCTCAGCCACAGTTTATCATCTGTAAGTTTTATCCATTACAATGTGAAAAACAGTGAGACTGATAAAATGTTTGATAGTTTAGGCCATCTGCTCATACAGTATATTAGAGTTATTAGTGATTGTTCCTACTGTTTCTTACCATCACCCAGAACAGTGTGTGGATTTTCTGTTCACTAGTGTTTACTAAATGTGGTATCTCATCTGGGAGTATTTTTTTTTCTTGTAGCGTCTAGTCCTTGTAGGTAGTGAGAGAAAAGGATCCTCACAGCCTGAGTCAAGAAAAATGCCTTAAAAAGCAGTTTCAGTGTTTTGCTTTTCAGTGTCTTCATGGGAGGAAGATCAGTCTTTTTGGTCTGATTGCAGTTTAAGGGGCGGTAGATCATCTTCTGTGGACAGATTTTACAAATACTTTTTCCAGGATATTTCCCACAGGACATAATTTCTTCTTTTTTTAATAGTTTATTAATTAATTAATAGATTCATTGTTTGTGTATTCTTTCTCAAACGACAAAACACTAAGAAAATAGCTGCTTCTGTTCAATGAGTGTTTGACTTGAAAAGGGATGAAATAATATTTATAGTAATTGCTATGAATAAAAAGAGTTCAATTTATTTAGAAGCATTTTTCTAGTAGTTATTGTAGGCACAAAGCACTTTTTCCCACTTATAAAATTTTTCCTCATGTTTTAGGCTACTTAAGAAAAAGGGGCAAATTTTGTTCCATGAAAATGCAGGCTTAGTATTGGAGAATCTCAAGTCTGTAAATTAATTGACCTAAGAAGACTACTTTAAATTTTTTTTTTTTAATGTAGGGATATAAGCTAGCACACTTGCATTTATGTTTGTTCAAAGACGTAGGAATTGCTTGATAGCCTCAACAGTGGTTTCTCTGAATAGGAGCTGTGTAGCCAGAAGCACACCAGATGTTGTGTCTTTGCAGATAAAGTCAAAATGCAAGTTTGATCTAGCACCATTAGGGGTGGTTTTTTTTAAGCTTAAAGAATGCTTTTACGTTTGATTTAATATAAACTGTATTTTTAAAAATGTATGGAAGTCACACTTTGCGCTGTTACAATCATCATTGTGTGATGATTTTTCCTTTCTGGCCTGTTAGATTTTCAAGGGTAATCTGAGCATTCATTAGGGAAATATGCTTCTAGGTCTGTTTAAAATAGAGATGTCTTTAGCTTTTCTTATTATTTAGTGTTCCAGTATCACAAACTTTATTTTCAGCACCCACTGTTATGTGTCAAACTGAATGAAACGTGCCTTACCTGACAACATCAAGAACTTAAAAAGAATTGTAGGAATGAATTGTCCATTCTTGTGCATTTCATTAACATTCTGTGTCATCTGTTTTTGTTCTTCAGCTGTAACACCTCATTTTGATGCTTCCACTTATGACATAATTTTAGTGGTGTATTTCCTTCAAAATTAAAAGGGACATGTGCATATTATTTTAAAGGTGAAACAATTTTTACTGTATAAGAAGAATTATATAATGTATCAACAAACACACAAATCCCAACAATAACTCATCACTGTGGTAGTTCAAAGCAGTTTGTTTGAAAGGTTGGCTCACAGCAAAGCCAAACCTAAATTCTGATCCTGACTTGGGTATGTGTGACCTTGGCAAGGCTAGTGACTCCTTGTTTCAACCTTTTTATATTAGAAATGAGATTAGAGGTTATCAGACATTTCACAAAGACTGACTGTTAGCATTTGAGAATGTCTTGGGATTTTCATATAGTAGATTCTTTGTTCCATTGGATTCTCCTGTAGGCATGAATCATGCACAACTTGAAGCTCATACACTAGTTTTCCAATCTTTGTTTTGTAATGGATATATCATCTTTATATCCTGCTGTAAATTAGTTCTGAGGAACATGAAGGAGGAGAGGTTCCTGTGCATGGTATTAGAGCAGTCTTCCAGTAGAGGAAAGCAAGAGAATTGGGCAGCTGGGTGCTGTTTTCATTTGATGACACACTACATCCTATTTTGCCTTTCAAAAAAAAAAAAAAAAGTATTTTAATATAAACACACCCACATCAGTTGTTGTCTTTGGAAGACTGGCTTCTCATGTTCAACTTAGGAATTTATCTAGTTGTCCAAGCTCTAGTTTTTTCATATGGATGTATCTGCCTGAAAATTGGAGAAGGAATTATTGTATGAGTGTTCACTGTTTGTATTGCATCACAATGGTAATGTAAACGGTTTTATTTTTTTTAAGGAGCACTTAATTTTGAAATGTGGTTTACATAGGAAATACAAAAAGAACCTACCATTTCTATTTTCCTGTTAGTTAAAAAGAAGAAAAAGAAAACCCACATATTTTCTAATGTGTATCAGAGCAGCAGAAGGCACTGCTTTACTCCACCACTGTGCAGCAGCACTACTTGGTTTATATAGATGTTAGCCTAAGCAAAGACTGGAAGTTCAAATCCACCACATTTTAAGGGTTAGCCTGTGCAACACCATGGAAGAAAATCTGGAAGTAACACGGGGATTCTTCTGTCATTTTGACAACTAGGTGTAGGCTGGCTGACTTAACCCAGAAACAAGTGTCAGTCCTCCTGTACTGGCAAATAGGATGTGTCCTATGGTGACACCATTTTCCCTCAGATCTTCTGAACACCTTCCAATTTTTGATTGTTTGCTTTCAGCACTCTTCTTACTAGTCCTGGTATTTTGAAATAACTCCTCCTACTTCGTTCTACCTGGGGGACTGAACTGAGGCTGCAAAGACTAAACTTAGTGGGAGTTATTTTAATCTATGCTATGCTGAATGATTGCCAATAATGCTTTGCTTGATATCCACATCTTTTATCTTATTATCCTAGCCTGTCTCAGTAAGAGACACCACAAAGTATCCAAAACTTTACCTCTTTAGGTGTATTTTTGCGAGAGAGTTTAAGACAGCACTTGCTCTTCCCACATGTGCATGTTGAAAACCTTTATTTCTGGGAGACAGGTTGCAATTAAAACCTATGTGTACAAAACATGGGCTTGGCTTTGGAGTCAGTGGGAGAGGATATGCCATGAATTGAGCAAGTCCATCTTCAGCTGGCCTGGTCTGCCTGGAATAGGTCACTGTTGCAATATCTTAGTTCTCTTCTCTGAACAATTTTAAACTAAAACTGCTTATTACCAGGTTAGGAGAAAAATTATGAAAACGGTGTTGGCTGATGGGGGTGCAGTCAGCTGAGGAAGGGAGTTTACTTGGGATCTTGGATTTATTTCTAAATCCTTAGGGAAGAGGTTAATAGCAGTGACCTAGATGCTATAGCATTAGGATCCTTGGGGAAAGGGGAGTTTCTTATTTATTTAAGCACTGGTTATATGCCTGCAGATATTAAATTCAAGCTCTTCTTCATAAAACAGTCAAGTGATGATGCTTCTCAGTGTCCATTGATCAAAAAATTACAGTATATAAAAAATATTAAATCAAACTCCATGTATGTGCTGCTAACTGCCACTGGGAATTTTTCTACAGAGTACAGAAACACTCTGGAGAAAGGACTTCTTTTGTGTTGGAGTTGAAATATAATATATGTCTTCCCAAGTGTTCTTTTACAGCTTTCTAACTGTTTTCAGATCTCCAAACTGGTGGCTGGTTCTGTACACAGTGGAACATGTGTGAGACTTTATTTAAACAGCCATGTATATTCCACTGATAAACTAGAAACTGAAATATGGACAATACTGATAGGAGAAGCCGTTTGTCCAATTGACTCTCTTGGCACCTATCCACTTTTTTCTCATTGACTTTAAAATATTTTGGACCTTTCATCTGATGATCTCAAAGCTTTTTGCAAACATTAATTAAGCCTGTTGATGCCCCTGTGAGCTAAATAAATACAATAGGTGTGGTTTAGATGGGTAAATGAAGATACAGAGTAGTTGTTTTGTGCAAGGTCGCCTGCTAATTCAGCAGTGGAGCTGAGGGGTGGGAGCTGTCTGCCTGACTCCCTTTGCAATTGCTAGGGTTAAATCAGATTCTCCCAGATAAATGCAAACAACAACCAGACTTCACACCAGAGAGAGACAGATACAGAACCCTAATTGCAGTTTGTATTCTGACAATGACCAGAGCTTTTCTACAGTACTGAATTGTTCCTAATCTTTGCAAAAACAATTATAACTAGCCCAGTGAAAAAATTAAATAGTAATAAAAAGATTGTCACAACTCAAAACTGTAGTTCTCTGTGTTTAATATTTCCTGTTTTTACGTGATATCTCTTAAGGCACGTAAAACATGTCCCTTCATGACTTGCTCCTCTGCATCCAAGAAGAGGCTATCCAGTCCTTTAGAAACATTACATATCAAGAATGGGACTAGCAGGAATATGAAAGAGGGATGAGGAAGTCAACAAAAATGGAGATAGATCTCAGAGGGCCTTAAGCTTAGTACTTGCAATGAGTTTGTTTCTCATCAGAACTTTTTTAGAACTACATTGTCACCTGAATACAGAAAACATGTACCTACTTTTGCTGCTAGTTCAAAAATGCAGAAATCTGATTTGCAGTTTACAGTATGTGCAAACACTGCATGTACAAAGTGGTACAGCATGTGAGAGCATTCCCTTCACACAGGACACTGCTCTTGCCTTGTGCAGGCTGACTTTATTTCTCTTAGTTCTTTTAGTGCATGAAATGTCCCTTTTGGGATGTGTCAGACTTGTAGCCTCTGGTTTGATTCTTCTTCCTATTAGAAGAATGGTTAATGCTGCTAGTTAATTCAGTGATAACTTTATTCATCAATAAATTTTTTGCTTTCTGCATCAATAAGAACTAATGAAGAGTGTCCTACCTCTGCTGCTCTTTTTCTGAAGAGACTGTTGTAGCTGCTGTGCTGCTAAACTCGCACCTTACAGTGCAGACTGCAGAGGGAGATCTCCAAGCAGTTACATATTTGCTTCTGCAGGAAGATTCAGACTTTGTATGCAGTGTACTGGTCCCGGAATAAACACCTCCAATTGTTCTGATACCTGCTGAAAATGGCAAAACATTTGGCAACAAGTGTTGTGTACGCTGCTGCAGGGTCTTGGGAGACAAAGGTAAATGTGTGAACACAGCTCAATTTAACAAGTTTTGTTCTCCAGTCAATGATTCTCTTGCTTTTAGTTCTGCCTATTCCTGGTGCAGGAATAGGGACATAGCTTTAGTCTGGAGTTGGGAAGTGGAAGAAAGACTATTACTTCTTAAAGAACTGATCACAGATCCATTTCTGTGTTCATATAATTTTATTGAAGGTTTGATTAGGAAATTTGTTGTAATATTATACACATGCTTATTTTATTATAGCTGCATTGTGGCTGTTGTTACTTTTCAGTTTCTTCAAACACTTGGCAAAGTACATCGATTAATAGGCGGTGAAACGCAGCTATTTCTGGTGTGGCAATCAAACAGGATATCAAGTGCAGTGCAGTAATGATGGAAAGCTATTAGGTCAATAACATCCTGTGCAAACTCAGCCTGATTTGACCTTGCAGTACCTTGCTTAACTCAGAAGTGCACATGAAAATTATTGTGGTGGCCTTGTTTAGTCAGGAAAAGAATTAATCCTAATCAGACCCAAAAAGCACATGGTAGGAATCATCTTGCAGAGTGTAGTAAAAGGAATCAAGATTTTAACATATTTTAAACCAACTCCAGTTTGTAAGATATTGAATATCTAACTTTTTTTAACATGACCATATAATGAGTATGCATCAGTCTAATTTTAAAAATTCTGATTTTGAAGTTCTAATTATCTGCACAAATATCTGTGAAATTTGTCTAATGTTTGTTGTCGATATCTCATTTAAGAACATTTTTTTTCTTAAATGCATGTTTAATCAACCGTACATTAAAGAAAAATCTCTATCAAGCTGTCTCATGTATGTTATTCTGATTTGGGGGCAAAATACTGAGAGATGAGTTTTGCATGTGAAGTTCAAAGCACACAGATCCTGTCAGATTTGGATGGCAGACAAAGCAACTTCTTAAGATGAGCAGTTTGAACAGGCTTCCTTCTAAACCACTGAGACATGATACATGTATTTGACAAGAAAGAAATGCCAACACCTCCTGCTGGCCAGGGTACATTGTGTTTGTTTGCTGGATGCTCTGGCACTTCCTGAGCTCAGAGAACCACCGGAGGGGGAAAGTGTTTGCCGACCGTGTCTGCAGCAGGGCTGCAAGGACTGGGTGATGCACACAAGATACGGCTGTGCTGCAAGGAGTGGGTGATGCACACAAGATATGGCCTGTGCTGCAAGGAGTGGGTGATGCACACAAGATATGGCTGTGCTGCAAGGAGTGGGTGATGCACACAAGATATGGCCTTGCTCCGTGTTGGGTACCAGGATGCAGCACATCTGAGAGCTCACAGGCTCGTTTGTGTTGTGAGAGCTCCCTGCACAGCCAGGGCTGCCGGGCGCTCCCTCCTCCGTCCGTTGCATCTCATTAGCAGTCTCTTTCCGTGGAGTGTAAGGAACTCCTTTTGACCGGGGCATGTTGTTTACTTCCAAACCTGTGTACAGCTGGCATAAATCCCTCCAGGCTGTGGTCAGAGCTGGAAGCTGGCCATTTATACAGGCTGCTTCTTTGTCATGATATAGACTTAAAGAAAAGAAAGCAGGTGCCCTCCTGGCATTTTATAAAGAGTCATTCATGAATATAAGATACTGCATTTTGCATATTAGTGTGAGTGCCAATATAAACCCAGCTGTGTGCAAAATAAAGTGAAATATGTATTTCCAAAACTAGGCCACAGCTTTTCTATGGCGCAATCTGAAAGCATTTGAATCAACTTTGCATATGCATAGCCTTTTCTTTTAAAATTATATTTTTCCTTGGTTTTTTCCCCCTGTTTTTTTTTCACCCCTCTCTTTTCTCTCTTTTCTTTCTCTCTTTCTTTCTTTTTCTTTTTTTTCTTTCTTTTTTTTTTTTTTTTTTTTTTTTTTTTATTAGAGGTGGTGATTTTGTAACGCTTCTCCCAAGGTAATAAGACAATAACATAAACAAAAGTAGAGGAAAACATAGGCAGATGCCACAAAATGCATACTGAATGTGCACCTCTGTGACAACTTTCCATCCATTTCTCTGATTCAAACCCAGAACTCTTCTCTTGTACTGATGTGGAATTCTGTTCTTGCAGAACAGAATCTTGTTCTGTTGCACCTGGAAAGGTGCAACTTTTTCTGAGAAGACAGACAGCCATTTTGTGTAGCATTTTGTTGTACTTCAGACCAAACTCTGCAGACCTTAAAGTTCTTGTGCTCCTTTTCAGTCACAAAGGTTGAAAAAGTGGATTTTTAAGGTCTCTTGCATACAACTGGTAGTGGGCACCTTTCATGCTGAGGGGAGGAGAAATAAGAGGGGTTAATGTGGTGCAGGGAAAGTAGAAGAGAACCCTGTGGACTATCATGGAGTTATCCACCATATAACACCCAACAGGCAGAAAACATCAGGAGTCATCTCCTTTGTGGGCCTGAGTGTAACTTGCCCCTTGTTGCTTCCTGTTAGTTTCTTGCTTTTGTTGCCTTCACAGATAGTAAACTATTTTAAGAAACCTTGTGTGGAATAAAATAGATTTTTCCAGTCTTTTTGGGGTCAGGAAATCATTAAATTAGGGGTGTCAGAGACATCAGAACTATAAATGGGACATTCATTTTCCCAAGCATCCCCTGCCTTCTGCTCTGCACAGTCCAGGGGCAGGAGGGGTTATTGCTGAGGAGTTGATGGGCCAGGCTGGAGTGTCTGGCTCTGAATGAAGATGAAAATGCTGTAGTTTCATCAATGAAGGTATCCAGGTGCTGTATCAACCTGTGTCCCAGGGTCACAAAGGGAATTGGTGTTGCAATGCTTCCAGGTGCTGTAATCCAGCCAGCAGATGACACTTTTTTTTTTTTTGTGCATTTCTCTTAAATCCCATAATGGATCCATCTGCATTCATATGCAGTTAAAAAGTCTGATCTGATGACAACTCATTTCTGTGCAGCAAATTGTGACTGACAGAGTGTGGTGGTAACAAAATGGGAGGCATTTAAAACTGGGTGTATGCACTTGTGAAATGAAGATGTGGGGGTTCAAGATGCCCTAATAGGAGAAATTAATCTATGTCTGATTGATTTTGATCTATGGTTAGCCATGTTTTGTTTCAGGAGGATTTTTTTGTTTTTTGCTAACAGGCACTTGGCTTTGACAATATTCTTTCACTCTTTGGTTCTGGTAGATTTAATAGCATAGTTGCTAAATTGAGTTTAGATAGCTTATCCTGTATATATTTAGAGATAAGAAGTTCATTTAGGGATTAGGGAATGCTTCTTGTATATGCACCATTAAGCATAGCACATCTGGTACTGAACTAGCAATCAGCAGAATATTGACAAAAGTTATAAAGAAATCTTTTTTTTCAAGTGAACACATGTTTATATCTGAGGTCTAAAAGCTTACATGACAAAAGAAGTATCTCCAAGAGTTGTAAATTAAAACCAAATTCATACTGTGCTTGTAAGAAATACCAGTACTGATATTGGTTAGAAACTGTTGTACTGAGTCAAAAGATTTGGTGAGACAAAAAATCATCTTACAGCAAAGGAGTCATTATAGTTGTAGTTTCTGCTTTTAAGAGAGAAAGAGGAGCTTGTTTTCTGGTATATTGCAGGAAGGTGAAGGAGCAGTAAATTGTGAGAGTAGTGGAAATGAAAAAAATGAAATATAGAACTTTACATATTATTTGTTTTAACTGGAGAGTCAGGCCTTTCAAAGTAGCCTTCAGAGTAGCAGTTAAACTACAACATTGGTTCTCTTAAAGCAAACAAACAAACAGAACAAAACAAAGTGCTGTACATAATGGTGAAACTGTGAAAACTCATGGATTATCTGGGAGTGGAGACAGAATGACCATTTTACAGATGCTCACCAGCTGGTAACCAAAACCAGGGAGGGAGCAGTGACGACAAAGGGGATTCATCCAAAGTGCCAGGTTATCTGGTCTTTATTCATATCAAGTGTAAAGTTTTATATCGCAATTAACAGAGAAGTGATTAAATCTTTGCAACACAGAGGTGGGCCTTTCAGACATGCAGGCCCTGAAACACCTGTTTGTGAGGAGATCTCAGTGTGTGTGTGCATGGGCTGCTCTACTCCCACCAGCAGCTCAAGGAAGATTTTGTGGGCTATTTCTGTACTTCATGGCAGGCTCTTGCTTTCTCAATGGAAAAGCTGATTCATGCTGGTGTGGAAGCTGATTGTGCTGCCAGTGGGAGAGGCAGACTGGAGGTACCCGAGGATAATTAGCAGGAGATGTGTGCGGTTCGGAACCAGGCTCTGCTTCGCTAAGGGAGATGTTTGTGTCAGTGAGCGGGGCTCAGCTGCAGGTGTCACTGTTAGATCTCAAATAATGGGCTGCTCGGCGGCTGCCGCCACAATAGGCTGGCATTTCTTACCCAAGTCTCACTTGTGAGAGCAGTGTAAAATGAGGAAATGTGCAGTGAGGTGTGATGGGCTCCGGCCCGGTGCGAGTGTCGGTGTGCGCACCGAGGGGCCCTGCCCGGCTCCAGCGGGCCGGCAGCGCTGCCCGCACACCCCCGGAGCTCCAGCACCTGCAAATGGCACTCACAGCTCCTGTTCCCAATGTTTGCAGCGCCTTCCGTGCTTCAGGATGGGCATTTCACCTCTCTGTCCCCTAGCAAAGTGATGATGAAATCTTTTATGTAGCCAGCAGCTGAAATTGTTCACTGTGATTTGCAGTAGCTCAGTAATTCCGTTCTCTGCAAATGAATTTGCTTGGACTTCTTGGTGATTTTTTTGTCTGTGTATTTCTTTTTCTTTTTTGTTTTTGAGCGAACAGGCCTTATCCTTCCTGTATTTTTATTCAGGTGATGAATAAAGTACTGCAAGTTTACTCTCTTTTAAAATCAGTTTTCCTTTTTTTCCTTTGCTCTTCTTTGAAGAAAAAAAAGAGTGAGAAAGAACTGAAGAAAGGGAGTTATGAACTCTTAGCAAAGTCTTCTTTAGTGCCTAATTTGAAACTACTGTATTGCTTAGAAATCAGCAAAAAACTCACAACAATTCTGAGTGTGTTTTTCAGTAGCTCCTCAATAGCTTTTTAAACGAAATTTTAAGAGAAATGCAATATTCTCATTAAGTACCAATCTCCACAGCCTGTTTTTCCCTTCCTGGATACCCTGCCTTCAACCCTGGCAGCCTGGTGCATGACATTGATTGCTCCCTGTATTAACATTTACGAGGCTTTGTTGTTTCTTTCTTGGTGGTAGCATTCCTGAAGTATTTATGCAATTTATGAAATATATCCCTTGTCCAGATCACTTTATTTCTACTACCTTATTCCCAATTTTCACTTTTAAAAATGTCATGTTATGCACCTATGTGGATTTCTTTTTTTTTTTGTTTCTTCTTGAATCCTGCCAAAATCTATTGCTAAAGCAAACATATTTGTGAGACTGAAAAATACTCCTTCCTCAAAGCAGACAATGGAGTTTTTCAGTTGCACAAATAAATGTATATATCACTGAGTAAGCTCACTCTAATTGAATCCTGACCATTCTGGAGGGATTTAGCCCTCCCTTTTTAATTTTTCTCTAAACAAAACCTAGAAATGAAAAAATATTTTGAGGTGGGCAGGAAAAGGAGGGGGAATAGAAAAATAAAGCAAATAAATTTTTGAATAAGAATGACCCATGTACTGTGACCAGAGGGCAAATGCAAATGTCTGTTTTCAAACACAGACTCGTGCATTCTTATTAGGGGTTCGTGACTGTGCCTCCAAGCACATCATTACATATTCATAAGTGTGAGGAAAATAGACTCCTTCCACATTCAGGTGTGTTCAACTAAATGCTACCCCTTTAATCTTAAAGAACAGCTCATTTGGTCTATTTTCTTCAGTTCACAAAGTGTTAAGGGAATATGAGATAAAAGATGCACACACACAAAAAGAAAAAGAAGCAGCAATATTCCACAAAGATCTTTTTAGTGTCAACTTAAATGCACACAAATAGCAGATGATGATCTCTTTTATTGGACTAACATTTATCCACTAATATCCACACACTTTTAAAACCATTGAGACCTCCTCTTCAGGTGTTCATTTGAATAGAAATAGCTGAATGAGTGTTTTTATAATTGATCCCCTGAGTACTGAATGTCTAGTGCTGCATAACCAACATTTTCCCATTGCTGATTTTTTTTCCAAATTGCTACTCTGCAAAATTAGGATTTTGTATAGTTTTGATAAGAAAATTAACCTTCCAAATGCCAGATCTCCTTAATGTTACTTAGGAATTGGTGCTAAGGTACACTTGGAATGCTTGTTCTCAAATGGATTTTTTTACATCTGTGAAGAAAAAAAAATTGTTTTTTTCCATGAAATTACACAGAAAGTAGTGGTCCCCCCCTAAAAAGTTTGAGAGTTGTTTGTTTGGGTTTGGTTTCTTATCACTGTCCCCTAAATAAGCATTGTCATCTTTACACTGTGCTTAATTAAATTCCTTTGCTTTCAACAGCAATGCAGAAACTTCGGTGCACTTCACTGCTATTGTTTCACTTTGAATGAAAAGTCTGATATATTTTTAACTTTTTATTTTTAAAGTCACTTAGATTTTTGTTGCTACACATATTGAGTGCCCTAATAACTAAATTTTCCAAAGAAAGTGTAATTTTTTTCTTTTTCTTTTTACTAGGAAAAATGCTCTGCTAATGCTTGCAGTTCAGAGCACGGATTTTAAAAACAGTGATCTTGATGTAAGGAAAGAGAGCACCTGAAGCCTAACAGCCTGCATTACAGGTGGCTGTTCCTTCAGTAGCCCCTTGAAGGAAATGGAATTCCTAATTGATATGAAATCATTTTGTAGCAGCAACACCTGAAGAGTAGAGAGAAAGGGAAGGAGATATGATAATGACTGTGTGATAAAACCGGTTAGCATTTGTGTGCCACAGTAAACACTCGTGAGCATAAAGAAAATACTAGCTAGCCACTAGAGATACCCACTTATGTTCATGATACAACCACTACAAACTCTAGTTCTATCAAACTAGCATCAAGCACAACATCCATCTTTAATTAATTTAATCCTATAGAGCTGTGACTCATTTTATTTGTGACTGTGCAGAGAGAAATTACTTTCCATACTTGCCTTGAACTTCAACCTTATCCTTCTCTATCAGTCATATTGAATAACACAAAAGCACATGCTCTGAAATTCATGTCCTATTTTTTTTTCCCCTCCAAAGATTATTCAGATCTTTTTACATGTGGCTTACTCAATAAAAAGCATAGAAAATGCCTCCCCCCACTCCTCCTTCTTTAGGAGAAAGATTTCTGTTGCAGGGCAAAAGAGTTTATTAAATGAAAAGTCATTCTCATAATGAGTAAGGAACATGGAAATTCCTGAATAAGGCAGAAAGATTTCTTTGCCTTCCTTGGTTGAGGAATAGACAAACCATGTCCCACAGAGGACCAAAGCACACAGAATAGTATTTTCCTTTTTTTCTCCCCCCTTTAAAAGCAGGCTTTGTGGAAATTACATATTCTGTGAGTTGTACAGCTCCTTGCTGCAGCAGAAACCTATTCCAGCTGCTCTGCAGGTGTCATGGCACAGTAAGGCTGCAACGTGCCGGGATCAGCCCTGTGGTGAGGGTGCCAAAGTGCTCCTAATGACAAATTCACTTCCACAGCCTGCCTCTTGCAAGGAAAAACACAAACCTTCTTTTAAGCATTTTTTATCTTTCAAAGAAACAAGGGCAGAACAATGACACCCCCAGGAGAAGCAGGCAGTGGTGAGAGTTCCATGAACCTTTAAAACAGCACAATTTCGAGGGCAGGAGTGCTGTTCTCACCCTGGGTGACCAGACTGGGTGTGAAGTTGTGATATTGCTGCATAAGTCACATGTCAAGGTTTATAACATCTCTGACAGAGCCATGAAAACGTGGATTGGGAGCACACTGTGGGCATCCTGGTGGCACACCTTTAAGGTGCAGAAGGCTCCAGCTTTCATGGCGGCCTCTAATCACAGCTGGTGCCAGCTGTGATTCTTCTTGTGTATGGGGAATACTTCAAAACAAAAGAGCATCTCACTTTTTCCTTAAAAAAAAAAAATATATATATATATATAGGAAAAGCTAAAAGAGTGCAAGAGCTGCATTCTAACATCTAAAGGAAAAAACTGCTGGGTTTCCCTTTTCCAGCAAGGCTGTATGTTATATATGCCTCTGGTCCCAACCAGGCCTTTTGCTTTGGGATGCGTTTGCTTTCTTAAAAATTCTTAGGTGGACCCTGAGTGAATGGAGCAGAGTGGCAAGAAATTAGTTTTGCATGTCAATTAAATATGCCTAGGATTTTCTCTGGAGAAAAAAAGTGCAAAGTTTTTTTTCTCTTTTTTGTCAACCACATTTTCAAAAAAACAAATATAAGGCTTCAGCTAGGTTTAAAATGGAAAACCTATAAAAAGGATATGGAAAAATCCAGTCCTGATGCTGATGTGAAGGAGAATCTGCAGTGTCCCAGGTCTCTCCCCTGTCTCCATAAGTAATTGTGGAATTCCTCATCACAGCCACAATCTTTTCCTGCTTTGAGAGAAAAACTTTAGGAATTACACAGTTTGTTTTGACCTACAGACTAAATACTGCCAAGCTTTGCAGAGAGCTGCTATTATCTCATTAGATTTCCTCTTATCATTATGGTCATTTGTTAGCCTTCAGTCTCTCTGGTTTGTTCATAACAGAAATCCTGGCCTCAGCAAATACCCATTGGCAAGACTGAGAATCTCTGTGTTTTAAAATAATATGGCTGGTAATTTGTAGGCACACAGGAACACCTTAGTAACATTTCACACTCAGTAATTTGAAGTTAAACTTCAAGTTAGATTTGGATCTATATCCATTTGACTGACAGAAAAGTGCAGAGGAATAATAGGAAGAACTTCTTCAAATTGGCCAAACAATTTCGCAATTTTTTTTCTTTTGTTTTTTTTAACTGCCAAAATTGGGCAGATCTCAGGCAAAATTTCTATGCAATAGACATTTTTGTTACTTCCAACTGTATCTGTGCTTGCTCTGACTTCTAAAATACAAGGCCCTCAACACACAAAAATCACACAAATCTCAAACAGTTGGATCCAGGGCTCTTCCAATCTTCCCCACACAAGCTCCTACTTTCTTTGGGAGATTACTCTTATGCCTTTTTCCTATTTTTTTTCCCTTCAATATTTCTATTTTCTCTCACACAGAAGAGGAGAGAATAAGAATTAAATGTCAGGAATTATCTCATTTTAATATGTGGGATTTCTGTGATGGGAGCCTGCTGCCAGCCTACCATTCAGCATAGCCAAGTTCCTGTGTTTTATCACTGGCTTTATCAACAAGGCCTTTGCTAATTCTTCAGCATCTACAAACACAGTCCTTGTTATTATTTTTCCTACTCAAATACAAATTTCCCAATAGCTCAGTTCCAGTATGAAATAGCACTGCTTTGGTGTTAGGTTTCAAGGTCGCCATTCTTAGCTTGCATTAACTCATTCTGCTGCCTTTGGACTCACCTCACTTTCCCCTTATGAATTTTACTTCCCTGATTGAGTTCCTGCCTCATCTTTTGTGCCTTTTACTCTGGTGTGGAATAAAGGATGGATCTCCTATATGAATATTTCCTGTGCCAGGCCACCTTTGTCTGGTAATGGAATTGCCCCTTGCTGTGACTGAGCAAGGGAGTTATTTTCCACCCTCTCCTCCCTTACAAAGTCACTTCTAGCTCTTAATTCCACTTTCCTCTGCTTCTGTTGTGGATTTATCTTTCTTATGGTCTAATAATAATAATACTTACCTGCCTCTCAGGGGTGTTGTGAAGATTAATTAGTTAATGAGCTCTAAAGATGAAAAGTGCTGCATCATTGCTAAATATTATTATTGTTCTTATCCTGTACAGATTGAACTCATCAATATCGGTAGTTCAATTATAAATCTCACCCTACCATTTTTCAATTAATTTGACTAGATCATTTTATCCATCACTCACTCTACCCTCTTGTTCTTCTGGCTTATTTCTACCTTCTTGCTTTTGAGAATAGACACATAAACACCATATATTGCTATAACGGATTCACTTTTTGTTTTAGAATGCTTCCATCTTTTTCAATATTAAAATTTAGAGTACACAGCAGTCTCTGAGCAAGGTGATAGTTCCTGATACTTTAGCTGAAGTAAAATCTTCTTTAAAGTCTGTGACATTACGTACTGAACACAGCAGAACCCTTAGCAGAACCCTCACTTGACCACTTGGCCTCCAGTACCTCTCTTCTGTTGGATCACCATCATGAACTATATTTTTTGCCTTCTTTTAGCAGTTATTTCAATTCCATGAAACCTTCCTTTACTTTTATGGATGGCAGTGGATTTGCTGAATGAAACAAGAAGTAGGAATTCCCCAGAATGTTTCAGCTCACCCAGAAACTCTTCCTGCAGTGCTGGTGTTGTGAAAGTCAGGAAGTACCATGCCTTGTTATTCCTTTTGACTGAGCTGATGATGTGTCTGACTACTCTTTGAGGAGTCTCCAGTCAGCCCCACTGCTTTTTCTCTTGTTTACCTTTTCCCCTTTCAGCCATGGTTCTCATTCTGATTTTGGATGCTGCTCAGTCTCATATGCCCTAAAATGTACTGGGAGCACGTCTTGGGAATGTGGATTTGTCTGTGACTCTGTGTCAGCTACTCCATCATTTCATCTGTTCCTGTCTCTTAATCTGCACTATCCTGTGGCAGAAAACATGATGACTCTTGAATAAAAACTGATCCTTAGTCCTAAGTCCTACAAGTTCCCTGGGTACATGTAGCAGAATCCTTAAAATGAGGGCTGCTGTGCTATGAGCATGACAGGGGGCCGGCAATGCTCTGGTTTGGACTCAGGATTTCCCTTTGCTTTGGTGGTTTGGGTAGTTTCTGGTGGAGCAGGCAAGGATTGCTTGGGACCAACTCCAAGATTTTGATTTCTGTGATGAGGCAAGTCTGAAACTCCCTTGAAAAAGCAAAACGATGCCCATCACCCTGAAAACCCATGTGGGAGGGGACAAAAATGTGGAGTAGAGGCAGAGTGCCCGTTTACATCCCAGGCAGTGCCCTCAGCCCCAGACTAAAGTCAGGCTCATCCTCCCCCTCTTGCTGTCCTCAGAGCTGCTCCACCTTGTACAAATAATTAAGTAGTCACTGGGTCTGGGAGAGAGAGGCATCTACAACCCCTCTTGCAGGAAGGGAAGGACATGATCAGCCCAAACTGCTGCCAAAAGGGCTTCTAAACTCATCAAACTCTGTCAGACATCTTGATTCTGCTGTCTCATGGCTGGACCTTGGGAAGCATAATCCTCCTTTGGAGAGGCGTTGTCAGATCAAGTAGAAATAACGCTGGCTGGGCTTAAACAACAACCATATTTGATATTTTCTGCTGATTGAGCTGTCCAGTTGACTGGAAAGGGCTGACAGCAGAGAGAGCCCTGGTCTGAGCAGAGCAGCTCCCAGGCCAGCTGGCGAGGGAACGGGGCTGTGCCAGGTAATTATTGCCTGGTGCAGAGGTCGAAAGCCTCAGAGAGCCTGATGTACTAATGAAACACAAATGGGACATCTGTGTTCAGGAGTTCAGCAAAGCACAGAAAAAGGAGCTTTGCCAGGGATATCTGTACTACTGAAAGCAAACTCACTTTCTGGAGCTGAGGGAAACCCACTGAAGAGTAAAGACATCAGAAAGCTTTTGCATTGGACTCCTCTTTGTTTGCTCAACAGCTCAAAGGTTTCTAATGATTGCTCTGGACACTGCAACATTGCAGAGGGGAAATGGAGGCACTGAACAGCGTGATGCCACATCACTTGTGGATATGAAGGGGGGATGAGAGGAGCAGTAAAATGCAAGTTGAGGTAAATGAGGTTACTGGGAGCCTTTGGTGACATGAAAGAACAGCATGGTATTTTATGTGTGTGCTGTTACTTCTAACTGGCTGCAGTTACAGATACAAATGTCAGCATATGAATTCAGGGTCTGTCTTTTAGGTCTCACATAGCCATGTTGTTAGAGCTGAGTTTCAAAAGTTTCTCTTTTTAGCACTTAGAAAAAGTGGACATATTAGGAAATATACACACATATATACATTTATAAAAGTATGAGAGTATTTTATTCAAAATAACCACCAGAAGGCTCAGGGCACTGGCATTACTGAAGTGACACTGTCATAGTCACATTTAAGTGGAGATTTGGGTCAAGTATCAGGTATAAGAATTTTGTCTTAAAACCTGCACATCAAGAACAGCCTCTCACACTGGCCAGGACTAACCTGAGCAGTTCCTTAGGGCCTCCCTTTCAACTTAATAGGGGATGTTTGTTGCCCATTCTGCAGGTGCAGAGCAGAGTGAAGTGGTAGAGACTATGAGGTATGGAGCTGAAATTCACCCGTTTTGACTGAGAAACAAAATGTAATTATGATATCCTTTGTGTCTCTGCAAGCTTCCCCAAAGCTGGGCGTGGTGAAAGGAGATGGGCTGAGGTCTGTGCAGGCACATCTGTGGCCTTGGTGCATGCAGGAGCTTATCCTGCTGCTCCCAGCAGGGCACAGGCTGGGTGGGAAGCACCAGGGCCAGGGGCAGGTCTGTGCTGGACACCTTGAAACCTGAGAGACAAAAAGCCCCAGGTGCTGCTCAGCTTCCAGGGAAGGGACCCAGCTGGAAATCAGAGCTATGAGCAGCTGGTCAGCAGGGAGGGAAAGCCAGGCTGCCCTTGCCCTTTCCCAGTACTGTTCTCTTCTACAAAAGTTTATCTCAGCTGGAGCTGCTAACCCAGATCTCTCCCAGCCACAGAGGGCCTTGCTGTACCCCCTTCCCAAAGTTACTGGGGTGCTCTCAGAGCAGCAGGGCTTGGAGTCAGGTGTCCTTCTCTGCAGAGAAACACACAATGTTTCTGATTTTTGGGAGAGGCTTAGTAAGGCCCCAGGTTGTGCCTGGGAAGGTGCAAGATGTGCAGAATTTTTCTAATTCACTGCAGTGTCAGTGCTGGGTCTGATACAAAACAACTCCTGACTTGGAGGTGAGCATGTGAATGCTTGCACAGAGGTGCTTACTACGAAATGTCATGAATGAACTTTGCTTAAAAGCTCTCTAAAGATAAATAGCAGCTAGATTAGGATTCTAGTTTCTTTTACACTTTCTGTGTTACTGGCTCTAACATTTTTATTTTAGCCATAAACTATTTGATGACTCATTTTAGAATTAATGTCCCCAAATATGAAAAATATATGCATATTTCTGCCATTCTATGAAGATGGTAATCAACAATGGCAGGGTTAGAGCATTTGTGGCACAGAAAGTCTGAGCTGGAACTGACTGGTGCTGTGACAGCTCGGGTTGTGACCTGATCAAATCCCTGTGGCAAGACAAAAGAAGGCTCCCAGGGCAATATCCACTGGCTTTGGTGCTTAACGAGGGCACTCTTCCCATTCAGAAGCCTGTAATTCTCCCTCATGGCAGAAAGGACTCAGTGTCTGGTGTCTGTGTGAGGCACAGCCAGGGTCTTTGGCACTGACAGCTTGTGGCATTACTTGTAAGAACAGGGACTTTTGCTGCCTCCTCCTCCTGGCCACTGATTGAGGTAACCATGTTGAGCATGTATAAAACACACTTCTGTTTTCCTCCTGCATGCAGCATTCCCTGGGTTCTGTGGCAAGTTGCTGAATTGTGTTGCTTTGCCTTGTTTGGACATTGATCTTCATTGGCACTAATGACTTCATTTCAGTGATGGATGAATTGCAAGTGTTTAAAATTGAACTTCACTTTACTGAGCACGGTTTGGCTAAAGATGAAATTCTAATGTCACCTGTTATTGTAAGAAAATCTACCAACCTACACTTGAACAATGTAATGGGGTGCATAACACAGCACAGTTGTTCTGCCACCACTTTTAAGGCCTTTTTGGAAACATTTTCCCATGATTTTCATATTGATAATTGTTATTCAAGACTTCAGCACATGATCACTTGCACTTAGTGATGTGCTTTGATCAGCTGCCCCAGCCTGCTTCCTGCACGCTGTGTGTGCTGCCTGCTGCAGTGAGCCCTGGGTTACTTCATTTATGGCTCTTTCAGAGAGGTCTGACTTTTTTGGAGAGGCAGCTGGAGAGCAATGAGTCAGTGGCTGCTGGATCTACTGGGACCTTATCCTAGTGAACACTGGATTAATTGCTAAATCTGAGAAAAAGCATTTAGGGAGGCGAAAACTTATTTTTTTGCTTTTTGTTGTTTCTGTCTCTAGAGTGAACTTGCAGGAGTAAATGCATGAAATGTACTTGGCTATTCCTGTGGTTAAATCTTAACCCCCTTGTTTGAACCACCTGTCTAGAAAAGAAACAGTCTCTTTTTAGACTTTTCCTAGTTTTGACAAAGCGTGCCTGCCCTTTGTGGTAGCAAGAAAGAGAAATTTAGGAGAGCCCTGAGTGATAAATCCCCAGGAGGAGGGAGGAACAATGGTCCAGCATTATGCAGCAGAGCTCTGGAACCAGACATCACTGGAAATAAAAGCAAATTAATCTAGATAAACATGAAATAGTCAGCATAGCTAGGAAAGGAGCCCACATGGTCTTTTGTTTCACTGCTTTATTAATAGAATGAAAGGTGGGAGGCTGGAAATGAGCTGGGTTCACCTTCCCTAGCAATATGTAGAAGTGCTATCTTGTAGTATGAGGAAAGATTTTGGATGATTTTGTTCATTCAGTGTTCCTCTTGTCCTGCCTTCTCACTGATGAAATTGGCTTCTGGTTACTCAACTTTAGACCAAGTTCCAGTCACAGCCAGTGCAGTCTGTGCCAGCACACATATGAACAGTTACTGTCTAGGTGTTAATTGCTCCCTGTTAGGATTTTTGGGGCTTAGTGGACACAAATGAAAGGAGAGCAAGGTGTGCCCTGTGGTGAGGGACTGTGCTGGTCACTTGTGTAGGGTGGGATGTGTACTGCAGCCCTGGAATGTGATTGCAGCTCCCACACAGGTGTATGAGAGACCTGCTCTCAGAGATTGCTTGTGAGGTTTTTTCACTCTGCTTCTGGCCATTCCAAATGTGGGAATTCGAAGTCTGCTACTTACCAAGCACTGTGGGGTGTATTGCCCTCTTAGCCAAGGTTTGTGCTGAAGACTGTTCTCTCAGCTAAGTCTACATCTGGTGTGGAGACCAGCAGGCAGATGCTGAAACAGTAATTTTACCTGCCCTATCTGTTGCCCTTCTTCCTGTGTACTGTATCTAGAACTGTAGTTTTCATAACATTTTCTTTTTAACACTCTTTTTTGCCTTATACCTGAAGAGAAAAGGAAACATCCCATAGAGCCCTTGAGAGCCAGAATTATCTTAATTCAGTTAGTCCAGATCTCAGTCCAAATCCCTTGGAATTATTTTTCCAGAAGAAGTGGTTAGCCTGAAAAATCTGGAGTAGTGCACCACATCTCCAGCTGGGTGGCTTTGTTTAATCTACTCAGCGACTCTACAGTACACAAATTAGCTCATTTAATATGAGGCAGTGTAGAGGAAGCTGGAATCATTTGTCCTAACAGCTTTGGGGGAGATTATCAAAAAGAACTAGAACTGGAGCCTACAGAGAAGAGAAGGAAAATCTGTCCAAATTCTCCAGACTATCACTGTCAGTGGAAATTACTGGCTATGGTAACTACATAGGAGGTTTCCTTTTAGAAAAAAAGGAAGTGGTGTCCCTTCTTTGGATGACTTCTCTAAGCACAGTTTCTGCTGTGCCAGAAAAATGAAGATCTGTTCAAGATGAAAATTTATTGCCTGGACAAAAAAAGATGCCTCTAATACTGCATGAAAAGGGCAGTTTGGAAGTGTAAGACATCAGCTAGAGGGAGGGGATGACTTTCCACAGGCTTTCAGACAGCAGCTGCCCACTGGGTGAGGAGCATTCAGTCTAAGCTTGTCCTGTCCTCATGCCCAAATCTTAAGTGAGATTTCCACAGCAAATCTCAATCTGCATTCCTTAGAAATGAAGGAACACAGCTGAGTTTTCAAAGCCATCAAAGCCTACTTGTGCTCATGTCCTTAAAACCATTCTTGAAATGGCTTCTGGCATGGACTTACAGTCAATCTGTCAAAGGCTTTCCTTTGTCTTCATTGTGCTATGGTGGAACCTCCAACCTCAGAAGACAAAATGCAGAGGACAACCATGTTTTAAGGTCAGATGCAAATTTTCAGAATGATTTTCCAGTGGGCCTCTTCCTCCATTATCTCCACATGTCTATTGGATGAGTAATTGCCCAGCTGTCTCTGCAAAGAGGCAGATCCTCACTACCAAGAGATGCTTACCCTCATTTGGTGACCATTTATCCCCTGTGTTTGCTTCTCTGAGGTTCCTCAGTCTTCCACCACTCACTGGCTCCTCAGTCTGGGGTCTGTGGAACGTGATCTGAGCAGCACTAAATTAAACATTCTGCTGGTTTGGCTGGAGTAATTTTCTTCACAGTGGCTGGTACGGGGCTGTGTTTCAGATTTGTGCTGCACACAGGGTTGATGACAAAGAGTTGTTTTTGTTATTGCTGAGCAGGGCTTACACAGGGCCAAGACCTATTTTGTTTTTTGTACTGTGATGCTGGGGAGGAGACTGGGGGTGCCTGGGAGGCTGGGAGGGGACACAGCCAGGACAGGTGACCCAAAGTGACCAAAGGGACATTCCATTGACAACATGCTCAGTATATAATGTGGGGGAAGAAGGATGAAGGGCGGGACATTTGGAGTGATGGTGTTTGCCTTCACCCTTACATGTGATGGGGCTCTGCTCTCAAGGACATGGCTGAACATTTGCCTAATTCCTTGTTTTGCTCTGACTGTGTGCATGGCTTTTGCTCTCCCTATTAAACTGTCTTTATCTCAACCCATGAATTTCCTACCTTTGACCCTTCTGATTCTCTGCCCAGTGCCCCTGGTGGGGAATGAGTGAGTGGCTGTTTGGGGCTTGGCTGCTGTCTGGGCTTAAGCCATGACAAACAGCTGCACTGTTCCCATCTTTGCAGGTACATAGGCACCCCTACTTCCCACTCTTGCCTGCAGGACTGTGGCTCCTGCTCTTAAGGACAGTCATCACGTGGGCAGGGACTGGCCTGTTCAGACCCTGAGTGTCCTTGGGGTGTGCAGTGAAATAACAGGACCAATGGAAGTCCCAGAAATGTTAACAACCACAGACCTGTTTTATATATGTCTGCAGATTTAGGCATGAGTGGATTATTCAATGTGTCCCAGTAGCCTCAAGTCATCAGGGAAAAGCTCTCATTTTGGCACTAAGATGGGAGATGGTGAGCTCCTTTGAAACTCTGGCTGCAAATGTGGCTGTGGGAAGAGCAGGACTTCTGGTGCTCTCAAGAAACCTAAGCCTGAAATGTATGAACAGGACCCGAGTGCTGCAGGGAGAAAGCCTGATATGGCATTGGGTGCTGAGAAGTAGAAAATGTGGCTCAGAGCTGTACTTCAGCCGTGGCTCAGAGCTGTGAAAATGGGTATCAGAGGACGCTGTTGTGTCTGAGCTGTCTTTCACACGCTCATCACGCTGGCACGAGTGATCATTTAATATGGAGCACAGCAGAGAGGTGGGTGATACCACGTGAAGGCAGCCAGGGGCCAGGGTGAGTGCTGACAGAGATACTGGGAGTGCTGAGGATAAAGGGAATGCTGCCTGAGCCCAGTTTTGTGCTCTGAGTAGATAGTACCACACAGAAAAGGCAAAAAAATTTATGCTTGAGTCTTCTAATAAATTTTATACTTTTACTTAAAAGCAGAAAAACCAACCAACCAAACAAAAATCCCCAAATAGACTTTTAATCTTCATAAGTGCAGATGATCTGTACATTCCACAAAAGAGAGCTGTAGAAAACACACACACACACCTTTTAACTAGTGAGCAATTTAAAGACTAATAGGATTCATCCATAATTACATAGTTAAGTAAAATTTATGTATGAAGGAATTAACTGATTTCCCTGAGGGCAATATAAACCATAGAGACAGCACTCTCATTTAAAAGTACCATCTCAATGTTAAAATACTTTGTCATTCTTCTGTAGCAATGGTTAGGTGCTGTGAGAGCCACATGGAAGTTTATTTACTGATCCACAGACAACTGATAACAGATCTCTGCTTTGTTTGGAATAGAAAACTTGAACAGCTTGTCTGCACCTCTCCACTCGGACATTAAATCAACATGGCTCTATTAGTGGCCCTAGGATGCCAGCTGAGCCATCTCTAAGCCTGTCACCGTGATGTCTTCATCTGTAACCAGAGCAGACGTGAGCTCCTGGCAGCTTTGGGAGGTGACAACAAATCCAATTAGCTCCTCTCCATGGCGCCACAATACTACTGTGAAACGGCCTGACAGGGAGGGTGGCTGCAATACCCTGCACAGTGGGCCATATCCTTCGCAGTAAAAAAAAAATCTACCAACACTTAATTGCTGGAGTGACTTTCCAGGTGGTTGCTGGAACCTTGTGCACAATCTGGTCAGAAATGTGAGCTGTCCTGGAGGGCTGGATCATGCACAGCTTGGGGAGGGCTTTGTGAAGGGATAAAGTGCTCCAAGAGGATAACTGTGTGCCAGCACTGTCATCCCCCTCCCTCACAAGGAAATTTTGGTCTGGAAATCATGCAAAAGCCAACCCCTTTCAGTTCCAGTCCCATGTTGCATAGAGAAGGGGACTTTTGCTGCCTGGAGGTGGTGTGTGCTCTGTACCGTCTCTTTTGGCTGCTCTGTAAGCCAAATGACAGAAGCAAACTCCCCACTCCAGACTTTGTCTGCAGGAAGGAAAGCGGGGGCTGTTTGGAGGATGTAGGATTTGGAAGCAGTCAATTTAGCAAAACTCCTTGAGCATTGAGGGGTTGGTAACACTGCTCAGAAGTTAAGGCTGGGCAGGTTGAACTTGGACAGTTGTATTTAAATCCAGCTTCCTCCCTCCCAGCTAGTTAGCAAGCGCAAAGAAATATCTCACATGCTGATTAAAAGTTGCTGATGTCTCATGAGGCATAACGCATTAAGTAATTTAATTCTTTTATGCTCTCACTAATGCAATATTCTTGCTTTTTTTCTGACCAATACTTCCATCTAAAAGTGCAAGGTGAAGTAGGCTAGGGAAAAATAGAGACTGAATTTAGTGTCCTCTTGAGTGAGAAACTAAATCACATTTCCTCTGTTTTGTTCTCAAGGTCACACAGGTGATGAGTAAAGCCTGTGCATCCCTGCTGCTGAAACAGTGCACTTGAGATGCAAGAATGGTACCCAGTGTTTGTGTTCTGGCATTCTTCACCCCCTTTCATGTGGGTAGATTCTGTCTGTCTCAACGCTGGAGGCTGTTAGGGATCACTGTAACCATAAGGTCCTTCTAGAGAAACAACTCAAATTAGTAACTAGCTTGGATTTCTCTACATCCAGTCGAGTGATGAGCTTGCAGTTACATCAGCGTGTCTGTGCTGCCCACAGCCTAATGAATGTGGTGACTGGACTAAATCAGACATCTCTAACACCATTAATTCCATGTTCCAAGTTAGAGAGGATGTGCCTGTTTGCACATCCTGAGTCTGGGTGGATGTGTAATGCTAGCAGAACTGATTTACAGGTGACGGAACTGATGGGCAGGAGGCATCCAGCAAAGCAACAGTAAAAAGGTTGCATTGCCACATATCTGCAAACTTGTTTGAGTGGAGAATCTTAATTCCTCCAAGGAGAGTATGTTTTAAATCCAAGCAGGAGACAGCGTTCACCTGGACTCTGGATTTGTCTTATCTGTGCAGTTTCTGGTGATGGGGGATTCAATGCAGAGAAAAACAACTCAAAACCGGCAGAAATGGTGTTGGGAGGAAGCACAGTATAACTGCTTCCAACAACTAAAATGAACACTTTTTATCTGGTTCTTCTGCTGCTCATCTTCCATGCTTTAAAAGTGAGATCTCTGAATATTTCAGCAAAAAGCCATGATTTTTGAGGATGGATTTCTCCAGGGAGAGCATATTGCAGCAGTGTTTGCCTCCCAGAGCCAAGCACACACTCCAGTCAATGGGTAGCAGTTGGCAAGCCACCTCTCCCTTGTCAAGAAGCCAGTTGTTCTGTTGTCTCCTGCCACATCCCTGAGGAATACCTGTGGGCACTGGCAGCCACAGCTGAGAGAAAGGGAAAAAGGTATAACTGGGATAAAACAAAGGATTTTTTTTTTAAACAGAAGCAGCTTGTTGCAAATACACATTGTTAAATCAAACTCATTCCAGATGAATTGGGCACAATATCTAGGCATGTGGCTGGTTTACAGAGCAACCAAACACTCAGTGAGCTTTGGAACTAATGGACTGGTTTTGGAAAACAATTAAGTGCTGCCAGGCCCAATTATTTTCAGCAACATCTTTCTGTTACCATAATGTGTTAGTGTGGACTTTGGCCTGCTTGGTAAGAAACACACTGTGAGCTCACTGATGAGCACACTCCAGACTGCAGGCCTTGAAACAGGCCTGCACAGCATGGAGAGCAGGATGCTTTCCCTGGTCATCAGCACAAGGCTCTGTCTCAACCAGCAGTTAGCAGTGGTAGTGATTAAGCTCAAGTTTTATTTTGAGCAAATTCCATGTATGCTGCGTGTAACAGCAGTAAGAAGTTGAAGGAAAGCCTGGCGTTCTTCAGGACAAGGCTACAAACAGGTGGTGGGATTTAAGGTCTCACTTATCCCAGTTTTGGATGCACATGGATTTCCATTAAGACAGCAAAGAGAAAATTTCATGGAGAAACAGTTCTGGAGATCTAGAGAAGGTTGTGAGACCATAGAGCTGATTTGTTGGGTAAATATTCCCAGCACAGTTCACATCACAGGCTGCTCAGCTGGTCTGACTTAACCACAAACATCACAGTCAGGCCAGCCCTGCCAAGACAGTGGTGGCTGATGAGGATACTTTGCACTAAGTCTCATTGATGCAGTTTGTGAGTCAGCTGAGAATTTGCACCGTTTTTTTAAAAGCAAAAATTTGTGTGGTTTTGATGGTGGCAGCTGAGTTTTGCTTTGCCAGTGCAGGGAGACTGAAAGGATGGCTATAAAATGGAACTTGATGGTTGCTACTTCTGTACTGGGCACCGCAAGAAGCACAGAAGCCATTAATGAACCTCTGTCCCCTACTCCTGTCAAAGTTACACACCCATAATGTGCTTACAGACAACAGTGCCCCAAGAATGATGACCTGGTGCACAGCACAAAAGTGGAGCCTGCTGTGACACCTTGGCAATGGGAAATAGAATGTGCTTTTCTGTTTATTTTATTGTCTCCTAAAGTCCAGCTTTTATGAAGACTGAAAAAAAAAAAAAAGGCTGGGCATAAAATACCAAGTCTCACAAAGCATCTGGACGCTGAAAATGAGCACTGAGATCGCAGAGACTTGGAACAGAGAAAAAGAGGAAGTCCAGATATGTTCTATGTGTGAAATCAGAGGAAAGAAGGTATTGGTAGAGCGACAGCAGAAAGATCTAAAGAGCAGGAAAGCAGTGGAGAAGTTATTTAAGTGGGCTCTGAATGGAGGGGATATCTCATTTGTCAGCTGGAGGTGATAAAAGCATGAGATTAGGTAGATTAAGGGGGAAGCACAAGACCATGAACTTCTAAGGCAGGTGCATCAGAGAAGCACAAAGGTGCTTTTTTAAAGAAAATTTTTATTGGATGGGGCCCTGAGCCACCTGGTCTAGTGGAAGGTGTCCTTGCCTATGGCTGTGGGATTGGAACTAGATGATCTTTCAAGTCCCTTCCTATCCAAAACAAACCATTCTGTGATTCTGTGATTCTGTTTCCTGGAGTTTTTGTACCAGCAAATGACATTCATTGGCTACACAGGGCACTCCAACCTACTACTCTAGCAGACCAAGACAAACTTGAATGCACATAGTAAAAACTCTGGCTTTGAGCAGTTCTCTAGTCAACAGTAAATACTGGCTATAATGATGTTTCTTGAGAAATCTTTTTATTCAATAGAACTTGCATCAAAGCAAAACATATGGTTTCAGTTATTGGAAAGTCTGAGAAAAATTAGCTGCCTGGATTATCAGAGGAGCTGACAAACAATTCTTGAGACACTCTTTAAAAGGAAGTTTGGAGAAGAAATTATGTCCTTTGAGGACTGAAGGTCTTCCCTCCTCTAGAGGTCTCTGAGCTACTGCTTTACAAAGATTTGACAGCAAAACCGTAGGTTTTTCTTGGAAAACCGTCATCAGCTCTCATCTATCCAAGACAATATTTGCTTTGTCCTGAAGAAGGAGTTCCTAAATACAGCCATTCTCTTCTTCTTTGTGGGCTATGGCCAGCTGTGACTGGGACTTTCTCACTGAAATCACTGAGACACGCACTGTGGATGATGGTGTTGGCATAGTCAGTTGCAATTTCAAAGCTACTAATCAGAACAGTGTGTCTGTGAGCATTCCCAACCCATTTAAAGGTTGGAGAGGCATCTCACAAGAGCTGGCATTAGTCAAGCAGCTCCCTCCCCTCAGCAGACAGAGGGTCTGTTCTGATAGCCTCAGGGAGCCTGCAGTTTAAATCAAATGGATTTTGTTGACTCGTTTTCTTTGCATGAAGTTTCTAAATATGTCAGAGGCATCTGCCTCTGCTGGAAGCAGGGGGTGGTTTACACAGTTGTGTCACCAGACCTACATCCCACTCTGTGATTTCCTATCTTTAACTTGAAGAGAAGTCAACAGTTTTAGAAGCTATAGTTTTACAGTCTCCTGGGCTCTCTTGCAGCTTTGGCTCCTGGTAACTGGAATCCAAGCTTTAAAAAAAAACTGTTCTGAAATAGGAGTCTTGGAAAAGTATAGTGCTGCTATGGAGAAGAGTTAGCAAAGATGGTGGCACATCCAAGACAATTTCCCCTTGGTTTTTGGCCAAACCCTCTGGTACTTATGCAGATGCCATCTGCATCTTTTCTCTCTGGTATTGCAACTCCTCCTAGGCTTTAGGTTCTTTTAGGCAAAGAAACATAACTGCACAAAAATCATTACTTGAATCATAGCCCTAAGTTTCATTCAGGACAGCAACTTCAAGGAATACTCATTTTTCCTGTTCTCTTCTTCCCAGACTTGTTTCCATCTACCTAAATTGCTGTTCTGAGCGCTCGTGTGGCTCTTGTGCCCAGGAGTCCCACTCACATTGACTGAACTCCTGCAGGGGACCACAACAGTAACACTGGCTTTCTCTGGTTAGCTAGCAAAGAGAGCAAGGAGAATATTGTCCAGTAATCCCTTTCCTAGTTGGACTCAATGATCTTGGAGGTCTTTTACAACCTTAATGGTTCTATGAGTCTTGTTCAAACTGATGTTCAAGTGTTTCTTGCTCTGAAAACCATTTGCCTGGTTTGCCTGGTGATGGAGTTAGGATACTCATGTAAGATTATTTAAGATGCATGAATAGAGCAATGGAGAGAATTTCATCTCCAGTTGAGCCCCTTGGCACTGGTTCAGGTGGTTCATTCTTGTTTCCTCCCCAGCTTTGGTTCAAAAACCTACTTTGATCCATGGCATATCTTCTTCAGAAGAGGGAGAAGTGCCCCTGCCTGGTGCCCAATTGCTCTGTTGTGTTTCCCCAAAGGAATTTACTGATGGAACACGGTGCAAACATCCCTCCAAGGGGCCAGGTGCTGCAAGGCAATGCAGCTCAGTGCTGTGTGGTGATACCGGCTCCCAGTGCCCAAAAAAAGCGCATCAAGTTCATTTCATGGCATTGCATGTGAGGAAAAAGCCCTATACCTTTTCCAGAGTGATGGGACCTTCTGCATCTCCCAAAACATGGGCTATTCACAGTCATTGCTGGGGATGAGATGCTCCTCTTGCCTTTACACATTTCCAGGAAGAAGCTGAGTATCAAAACTCTGTTAGTTGGGTTTGGAGAGCCTTTCTTCCCACCCTGGAGGCTTCATAGCTTCTGGCAGCTTTGGAAACAAGCTCAATCAGGATTCAGTCTCAGGCCTCTCACCTGGGGCTATGCAACATTGCTTCCAGACCACTGAGCAATTTTGTAGGTGACTTCTAAACATGCAAAGAAAATTAAACGATTCCTTCGAATATCCTTAGCCAGAAGAATGGCTCAGAGGGTTATTGAATTTTTTTTTCTTTTTGAATGCGCAGTTCTTGTTTATTTGAATGCTGCATCTGAGCAGAGAGAAAAGGCCATTGTGCCTTTGATTGGATTGGAATTTTCTGCACCAGCATTGGCCAAAGGCGGTCCGTGCTCTCGCACATGACGCAACGGGGAATGGGGGAGGGGGAAAACCTGACAGACAGGCAGACAGATCAAACACAACACTTCAAAGAGAAGAAAAAATGCAAGAATGAAGCAATCCGGCACTCCGGTCCCTCAATGCTGTGAAACAAAGCAGACAACCCTCTACACATGGCCATCCCTGCCATCCAGAGACTCAGGCTGTATACATGAAATCTTACCAAAAGCACTAGGGAGTGGTCTCTAGTGACTACATGACCAGTTATTGCACTATCCGTGCTCAGACACTCTGAGGGGCTAATTAGTGCTTTTAATATGTAAATCAGAGCCTGAACAGATTAAATCTAGGGAAAAAATAACCCAGCTGCTGAATATGTTGTTTTAATTATTGCTCTAAAGAAAATATGGACATGGCTGAAGATGATGACGGAGAAGAATCTCTAATACTGCCTTGTGGAAGTTGTCCCTGAACATTGAAAACAAGTAGGAGAAGCTTGGTGCTGAGCTGGAGCAGAGGAGGAGCAGCAGGAGCACATGCAAGGCTAGCAGAGCCCTGCTGACTGCATGCTCTGTCCCAAGCCTGGGTCCATCAATGCCCAAAGATTCATTTGGGATTTCATCTTGCTGGGCATTGTTGAAACATGGGGAAATAGCTATTCCTTGCCCCATAGAGATATTTAAGGGGAGGGGACAGAAGGATTAATACCACATGTTACACTGCAGAGATGAAAGTTTGTGGTCTGTTCACCTCCAGATGTATTGCATCCTTCACGTTACCAGGGGACAGGTCTTGGAAAGGAATAAATATTTGATTTTCCCAGGCTGAGTTCATCCGAAGGCAAAGTAGAGAAGGAAAATTTAGTTAGCATGGCCAGAAAATAGAGATATAGAAGAATGGAAGGGGAGAAGGGGCAGGTTGGGTGACTACTTGTGTTTGGTATAAAAAGCTCTAAGCAGGAAAGAGCTGTTTACTTTTGTTGAGCTGTGTCCACTGATACTGGAAGGAAATAATGTGCACAGCAAGTCTGGACTGCAATCCTCTCTGCCAAGTGTGAGTTGAGAGGAGGAAGTTTGCTTTCCAAGAAAAACTTTTCAGAAAGGAGGGCATCTGTATGCCTCAAAGGCCTCTTGCGTTATTCAAGTCGGAGCTGCCTTCCAACCTGCCTGAAGGAATTCAGAACAACTTTCCTCTGTGTCAGTTGCTAAGGCTCTTTTGCAGCCTCTAGTGAAGTGAACATTTTTCTGTGGATCAATTTTTAGCTTCTGTCAGTATTGAAACTCTGAACTTTTTTCCAGAGAGCAAGGGAATAGCAGGTAATTATGTTTCCTTTGAACATACATGGCCTTTTATCTGTGCCCTTCTGCCTGCTCGTCTGCCTGTCTCCTTATTTACCTGTGTATTGTAATTAAAGATTGGGAGTTGAGGGAGATAAAAATTTCTTTTCCCATTCTTTTCTTCTCTCCCCCTTCATTTTGCTACTGTCTAATACAGATGCATTGCTTGAAACAGATGGTTAAAAATTTCTTTTATTATTCTCTCTGTAGAGATACATGCACACATATATCTCTATATATTTAGATATAAGATTGTACAAAACTAGATCTGTTAAATCATATAATAGACACTTCTGAAGAATATTTCATCAAGTGATCCTGTTCAACTATATGAACTAAGTTGACTGCTCTACATTGCCTGGAATATAGATATACCTTCCTGATAATTTTTGTAATGCTGTTTTAGTAGAGCACAATTTACCTGTTTCTTAGTTCAGTCTTTCCTCCTCTTCCTTCTATCCTCTGCCCCCTTTATGCTGCCCTGTGGATGCCCTAGAAGGAAAATGTGCATCTCCAGAACCATTTTTTGCTTTAACCCATATAACACAGTGACTGTGGGATGTGATTTTCTCAGTGTCAACAACTCCTTCATAAATCAAAATTATCTTCAATGGAGCAAATCTGCCCACACATCACCCCACAATAACCCGTCCATTTAAATTCTCAAAGTCCTTCAAGGGACAGAGGAATTAAACACAGGACCAGGATTTATGAAATCTGTGTTTCCTATCCTGGCTTTGTCCCTTTTTTCCCCCATGACCTTTGATGAATCCTTTGAGTCAGGTTGATGCTGTGCAGTGGCCCAGGGTGCTGGTATCTCCAGATGTGCTCCTGTGTCCACACTGAAGTGCAGCACCTTGCAAAGGCTCCAGCTCTGTTAGCTCTGAGCCACTGAGAGCTAATTACTACACAGATACTTCCAGTTAGCGTGGGCAATTTTCCTCTTTTAGGAATAAAATGTTAGTACTAGAAATTTCACTTTATTGTGTTAGTTTGATAGCGTTGTTCTTCCCCTTTTAACCCTGATACAGAGCTCTTCATGTGTGCCCAGTACTTCCTAGAGAAGCCAAAGACAGCCTGACTATTTTAAGGAGCTTTTGCTCCAGTGTCATACAGCTGACAAACTTTGTGACAAAACACCAGGAAAGCAGGGACACAAAACAAAGGAGGCTCCTTGTTTCCTCAATGAGTTTGTCATATTTTTTGCATTATAAACATTTACTTTGCCATAAATACAGGTGCACTGCTATGGGAGAAGGACCAAAGAATGGATACGTCAGCCTTGAAAGAGGACTTTCTTTCTGATGCACAAATGTGAATGCCAAGGAATTTGTCTTGAGCTGAGTTACCAAGGGAACTCAATGTCCATCGATGTGTTTCACCAGCAGTGAAGTGTTATCCATAAAACCCATCCCTTCTTTGAGCACATCTAGAAATAGTGGTGAAAATGTCTCCTTGTTTGGGGCTGAACTTGTTGGGACTTTGTGGGGAGATCTGCCAGGTCATGAGGCTAAAGTGTAACTTTTGGGAGATCACTAGTTTTAACCTCTCTGGCCAAAGCTGCAGCCTTGTAAATCACATCTCTTTGGTGCTGCTATAATATAGATTGATGATCTCCACATGAGCCTACTTTGAACTTTGGATAGTGTGCTCCTTTTAGCAAAATCAACATCTCTTTTTGATCGTGCTGTTTTTCTTGCTAGGTCTTGCAGACTAGGACAGTTCTTAATTTTTCTAACTGTTAAGTAAGACAGAGATTTCCCATGAACTTCTTATTGTTTTGTATGTCCCTGCAATAGCAGGCCAGAGCAGAATGCTGCAGAAGCATCCATTGCAGCTGATTTCTGTCAGATTTCTCATGGACTATGTCCAAGTGGAGAATTACTGACTAATTCTGCAGGATATTGTCCTGAGATTCACAATGCCATGAAAGAAATCTCAATTGTTTTTGTCATTTTTTTGCATTATTGTAATTAATAAACAGATACAAGCTGCTGAAGCAGCCAGTCCTCTATCATTTACCTGTAGTTAAAAATAATTGCTAGAAATGATATTTTGCTGATATTTCAAATCCACAAATGCAAAAGAATTAATTTGCACTAGACATTTCCCATTTTAGTGTCTGTACACATATATATAAAATATAACCACATCCATATTTATAAGTATGAAAATGAATATATTTTGTACCTAGAAATATTCCCACTTACCTTTTGACTTGTCATTGAGAAATGCACTCAGTACTCAACAGTAAGCAGTAAAAGCAGCAGAGGTGATCTCCCAGGGTTTGCTCTCCCCACAGATGTGTAATGTGCTGAAGGGGAGCCCTGACAGGGTGAATGTCCTTGAAGGAGTGTCCTGAACCTGCAGCTCAGGGTTTGGGCTGTGCTGGGGCAATCCTGCCACATCTCCTGGGCACCTGAATGGTGTTCCCATCCCAAATGACAGAGGTGACCCACACCTGTGACCAGGCTGAGGGATCTGATAAGCTGTTCAGCTCTCAGGATCTGATGCCATAAAAATAATTAAGCACATGCTTAATTTTAAGCATGTAAGTCTCCTGTCTCAAACCCACATTGCCCAGTGTCTGACCAAGCAGCCTGTGCATGTTTGTCCCCCAGCTCTTTATGGTGTCCATCCTTTTCTCCTTTAGGATGTCATCCTTTCTCCTTTCCCCTTCTTGCCAGCCAGAATTATGCCCCAAATAATTAAGTGCAAAAAAGCATAGCCTGCTGAAATCTATGACAAATAATACTATCATAGAAAAATTGTGTCTAAGCATTTACTTTCTTTCTCAAAATATTTTCTCTACAAAGCCAGTCATTTCATTATATATAACCATAATTTTAATGAATGACCAAATGCATTCAGCTCTCTGGGGCAGTGTGATGTGTATCTATATGTTAGGATAAATCTATGCACACACACACTCACTGATAAGATGTGTCTTTTCTCTTACACTGAGGGATGTATAATACTTCCTGGGAATTTTTTCCCCCCCTGTATTACAAAAGTATAGAAAGCATTACTGTATCTCTGACTGAGAACTATTTCATGCTTTAGCATGGCCAAGTGTCTGCAGGCAGAGATAAGCTATGATTTACCATTTTTCTCTACAAAATTAGTGATTTAAAGCACAATAAAACCATCACCTCGTGTCACCAGTGGGAATAGTGGAAAGAATTAAGTTTAAAAAAATATTAATATAGCAAGTATTAATGGGGAAAAAAATTGAATAATATATGTGTGTGGGTTCTCCACTGTTTGTGGGTTTTTTTTTAACTTGAAAATAGTTTTGAGAGAAAGATAAATTTCTGAGCTTGTGGAGAAGGATTCACAGAAAATTAATTCAGTGAAAAAAGGGATGGCCAGTTGCCAGCAAGAATTTGAAGCTTATATTTGTGAAAAAACGAGGGAAAAAAAAGTAGTTTAGGGGAATCTCTCTGATCCTTTTAATTTCATATTTTTAGATTGCTCTTTACTGTCTGGAAAATGCCCCTGGTAACACATCTCACAGGTAATAATTTACAGGGGTTATCTTGATGCTATGTTTCAGTTAAACTGTTTTTAAGGCAAAATCATACTCAGTTAAATAGTTGTAGGGTTGTTTTTTCAGATTTTTTTGATGAAATTTTAATACCTGTTTTTTAAAGCTCAGAACCAAACCAGTTTTCTCCCCTGCTAGTAAGTTTTGTAGAATAAGTAAGGAATAAAATACCTTCCACCAACACAGAACATTGGCTCTTAGGGGGTAAATGTGGGGCTCTCCCCACTCCTGAGCTTTTGAGAGGCTGAATATGCTCCTAACTTTGCACAAAGCCCAGCCCAAGGAACAAAGCCCGTGGACCACCACTGGGAAGTGGTATTAGTCCTCTCTGCAGCCTTCCCACTGTGGATGCATGCTCAATTCCCGGATAAATACACCTTTTAAACTATATTAATGTAAAAGTTTTATTTGAAAGATGCCAGCTGTGGTCCTAGCCCAGGTTTATTCATGTGGGACATTTACTGGGTCAACTTAATACTTGACTACTGCTTATTATCCCATCAGTCTTCGGGGACAACCCATGATCTAATTGCCCGGCATTTATGTTGCCCTGGCAACTATAAATACAGAGTAATAATCCTTAAAGGGGCAGTGTAGAATTTCATGCCCCTGCAGTGAACTACACTTCATTTCCCAGAGCACCCTGTGTTTTTTAATTCAGTGAATAAAAATGTGTAATGAATAATTAATTATGTGCTTGGAGGCACAATAGCTGCCTACTTTTGAATATTCATCAGTGACATTATTAATTCACTAGAAATCCCAAGGAGCAGTGGGATAGGCTTTTAGCCTAGCTGGAGGACTTACAGATAATACTCTGCAACATGAACAAACTTTTTCAAGCAGACTTTTCTTTCTCGGAGTTTTTTAGATTTAATTTACATCTTAATAAAATAATAATAAAAAAAAGTACTGCACTGGGTGTAAGCAAGCAGCAGTGAGTAATAGCTGACTGCAGTAAGAAATGCAGAAATTCCCCTCCCACCCTGACCCATTGCCATGCCTGACCTCTGCTTTGGGTCCTGGCGTGCACCAAAGCAGAGAAGACAAACCTTGGGAGCACTGTGAGTGAGACTGAAGAGAGCAAGCAGATGGCCAATCATAATTTCTAATAATGTGTCAGGTTCTCTGATGAAAAACCATCTTATTTGCTTGTCAAGAAAGTAAACATTGAAAAACCTGCCCACAGAAAATAGCTTGGTTTCAGCCTACAAAGAGGATTTTTCTACTGTTGAGTAAACCTGCAAGTCTTTTCTGGAGACAGGAGTGAAACTTTTCACATCATCACTTTAGTTGAATGATATTATTACATTTAAAGCAGTGATTTATGCCCGGTGAAAAGTGATACTGAAGTGCAGAGACAAACCATTTCTTTTTTTTAGCAGAGGAGAAATGGATTAATTAGAAAGAAATCTAAGGTCTTTCTGTGAATTTTCCTTCTTTCCCCATCTGATTTGCAATGCCAATGCAGTTGCAATGCAGGCTCTTTTCACTGCTTGTACCTAAGGCCAGATTCTGTGCTGACACAATTTCTTTGACTTGAGAGAGAATTTGATCTTCAGTGCTTTGGGCCAAACCATGCAGAACCCTCTTCTCACAAATAGCCCACCTTAGGGTTTTGCTGGGAATTTTTCTTCTGAGGAATTTTCAGATGAATACATTGCTTCTACAAAGATCAAAATTCATGGTTATAGCCACCCAAACTCCTGTAAAGCAATGTACTATCAGAACAAAATGTAGTTTAATTCTTCAGCCAGTCCAACAAACCTAGAATATCTGTAAAAAAAAAATCTTTATTTTCCTCTAAGGCTTGTTACTCAATGGTAATTCCTATTGGAATATTTACAGGTCTGATTCTTCATTTCTAAAGTAATAAAACTTTTAAATCCTTCAAAAAGCAATTGGATTGCTAAACCTCAGACACATTTTTAAAAATGAGACCTGTAATCCACTGAGGATCTTAATGGAAAGAAATCATTATACCTAATTAAATTGAAAGTAGCAGGAAAATGGAGCTTACTTGGAGCATATGCTTGTAATAATTTATACCTGTACTGTGACAGAATCTTCTCCATACAGGAGCGAAACCCAACATTGGTTTTGGAGTCTCATTTTTCCTTTGCTTGACTTTGTCTTTGACCTTCTCTTGGCATGAGAGGAGCTGTGCCTGCTCTGCTGCCCTGACCTTTGCTGATTCCCCATTTCTCTGTCCTTCATCCCCACCAGCACCCAGAGGGGTGCACCCACATTTGATCAGTTTTGATTCTGTGCTGCAGAACTTGTTAACCACAGAGTGATGGAAAACAGCAATTGAATACATCAGCTAATGCAATAGAAAACTGACCAGCAATTCACTTTTTTTTTTTTTTTTTAATCAGAAAGTCTATGTGGCAACAACTTTGGCTATCTGAAATATTTGGGTTTATTTCCTGTACAGTCATGGTGTGTACACCTTTAACAACAGAGCTGATACCATCCAGCTTGGTCACAGGTTAAACAACAGTCATTTTGCTCAGCAATTCAAACTTTCATTACAATTTGTAATGCAGCAGAACACTTGGGCTATGTAGTCATTTATTGCAGTGATTTGCATTAAAGAGTGTCATTGTATTACCTCTTAGCTTTGGTTGAGATTAGAAGTAATATCTACATTTATCTTTCACTCCTAGGAGTATAAAATTGTGCTAATAATAACAATAATAAAGCTAGTTCCTAAAAGCAAGTGAACTCTACACAGCTTTTTTCCCCCTTTTTTTTCTCTTTTTTATCTGCTCAAGTAGGGGAGTAGAAGAATCATGAATAATAAATATGGAGATAAGAGAACTGAAACTGGGAAATCAATTTACTGCAAAATATTTGCATATTTTATTAAAAGAAACTGTGCATAAACCCCACAACAGGGTGGAATGATTTATATTTTGATTTGATTTGTATATGTTATACCTCTGGGAGAAGTAATGCAACTTAGTCATCCCTGCAGGACTTTTTTTGGGTTGGGTTTTGTTGTTGTTGATGTTGTTGTTTTGTTATGAATATCTTAGACAAGGGAGCAGTAGGTCCCCAATGGAAATTTTAAGTCAGTTTGATGCTATGTGATATTTTTGGAGTTACACAGTCAAGTGTCCAGGACTGCTCTAAGCAAACACTCAAGTGTTCTGGGGGTCTGCCTGTATCCCAACTAACTCAGAACTGTGGTTCTGGAGTTCTGTTCAGTTCAGTTCTGTCAGAACTGAATGTTTTCAGTTTGAATTTTGTTAAAAAGCTGCAGCAATACTCCCAGGCAGTGCTCACTGTCTGATATCAGAAATGCAAACCATGAGCATAAGGGAGAGCGCTTACTCTGCTCTACAAATTAGGAAATATATCCTGTACATACATTAAAAAATCCTGTCTAATATCACATCTACCCTGTGAGCACCTGTGCAAAGTGTCCTGTCAGAGTGTGTTGGGTGAGAAGGAAGCCATGGGTACCAGAGCAGCTGTGATCTCAGGGTGCTGTGGCTTCTGTGTGCAGGGGACAGGTGTCCTATCGATTGCTTCGGCACCTGAAGCTGGCAAGCTCACAATTCATGAACAGTTATAGCCTTTTTTACAACAATATAGTGTTTTAACAATTTTGTTAGAGTCCACACAAGGGAATTGTGAAATTCAGGCTGCTTTTTGTGATGGTTTTGGCTGGGGTAGAGTTAATTTTCTTCACAGATGCTGGCATGGGGCTGTGCTATGGATTTGTGCTGGAAACAGTTGATAATATGGGGATGTTTTAGATCTCACTGAGCAGAGCTTGCACAGGGCCAAGGACTTTTCTCCCTCTCATCTCCCCAGCAAGTGGGCTAGGGGTGCACAGGGATCTGGGAGGGGACACAGCTGCGATGGCTGACCCAAACTGGCCACAAGAATGTCCCACACCAAGTGATGCCATGCTCAGTAACAAAACTGTAGGGAAGGCTGGCTGGGGGCTACTGCTGAGGGTCTGTCTGGGCATCAGCCTGTTGGTGATGACCAATTGTTTTCCTGTGCATCACTTGTCTTTCTTGGGTTTTATTTCTCTCTGTCTTATTTCCCTTCTCATTATGATTATTTTATTATTCATGACATCATTATTTTATTATACTGTATAATTAATTTTTATCATTATGGTTAATATTGTTATTATTGCTATTATAATTATTTATTTCTATTCTTTAACTGCTCTTATTTCAACCCCTGAGTTTTCTCACTTTTCCTCTCAGCAGGATGAGGGTAGGTGAGCAAGCAGATGCTTTTTTTGCCAGTTGGGGTTAAACCACAACACTTTTCTAGCAATAAAATGTTGCCCAAATTATTTTACATATCACGTACATGCTTCACACACACTAGTGCTCATCTGGTTTTTTGGATCTTGAGGTCTTAAACTTTTGGAAATAGATAACAGAAAGCTTTTCCACTAAACATGGAAATCCTGTTACAGTCGTCTTTCTAACAACAGTGCTGTCAGCACAACACACTCAGGGGTTGAAATTTGACCTGAGGAGTAGCAAAGAATAGACATGGCTGCTCTTCCACCCCATTTTTTGCCCAGGGAAAATACCTGTATAATGTCTTGGTAATGCCACATCCTGGCATAAACTGATGCATTTTATGTGGGCATTTTAGCATTTGATAAAGGAGACAGAAAAGTCTTACCATGCTGAATTTGCCAAAAGCCAAATTTTTTCCATTACTAATTGAGATCCATACCTGTATGTACATATGTGGATGTATTGTTTTCTAGATGTGTCTCACATTTAGAAATATTAAATGCAGCTTAAACACACATGACCAAATTCCACTGCTGTCTGTGAAGTCAGGGAGTTCACATCAGGAAATCAGTAGTAATATTTCAAGAGCAGCTTGAGGTCTCCTCATGTTTCAGTACTGCCAGTGACAATATTCCTATCAGCTTCCAGGGGGTCACAATTGAGACCAGTGAGGACATGAAAATAATTCCAGACTAATTTTTACTCTTTATTGCTCAGGCTTTGCTTTTTATGGGGCTGCCTAAAGTTTATACATGTGCTCTTAGAAGTTTCTGAACTACTTATTGGATGTTTCACTCTCAGAGATTAGAGCAGTCTCCATGTGTTTATTATATGTATGAAAAATGATCCATCCATTGTGAAATATCAAAAATGCTTTGTCAGGCACCTTATGGGTGTGTGAGCAGTGAAATTCAGAAGAGCTCTGTAACCAAACCTTGCCATACATCCAGCTTGTTCAGCTTACTTCAGCTGGCTCCTAAATGTGCCTGGTATTGTCTGAGGGCTGTGAGGCTCCTCTGCAAATGGGCATGGATGGTTTGGTGAGGGCCATTTCATAAGTGCCTAATGCAATTATCACCATCAGTGATTGCAAAACAAGTCACATGTATGTGTGTGTGCTAAAATATGTAATTCATAACTTTCCACATCCATGGTGCATTCTATAGGACCCCATGCTTCTGCAGGAATTTTAAAGGTTAATATATCCTTTTTGGACTTATATATTATAAGTATATAATATATACTTTTTGGACTTTTAAAGGTTAATATATTCTTTTCCTCTGTTTGGTAACAGGATCTGTACTTTCAGATATTGATGTCTTTGCCTGCTTCATCCTGATGCCATGTATAAATTACAGGGAAGTACCTGGGCAGTAGCAGGGGGCTGCTAAATGTGATAAACCACCTAACCTGAGAATTGAGAGTGTCAGAGATTCCCACAGCACAACCCAAACCAGCCAGGGGAGCCCACACACTCATGGCAGTAGAGTGTGTCTGTCCTTTGGTGGGGGCACTGTCCTGTTATGTCCTGTTGGAATATGAAAGAGTGTTGTTCCTCCCTCTGATCAACTGTTTCCACAGAACTCATTGAGAGTTAGTATAGTCGATAGGACCTTTTAAGTACTTTTTCTTGAAACTGACCACTAAGTTGCCATGTCATAAAGAGGAATGAGCCCTCAAACACAAATTTGTAGTACATCTTAACTTAAATTTCCTGGGCAAATCAGACTAAGATAAATCCTGCAATGTTATGACCCCAAAGCTGATGCTAAGCTGGGATTCAATAAAAGAACTTAGCACATCAACAAAATAATTAAATAAATGTATGTTTTGCGGAGAAAAGAAGAAACCTCACAACTTGTAAAAGTTGTAAAGCCCGGTATGCTTTATTACGACACGCGCCGGACGCAAGACTCCCCAAAAGGGCATGCGTACCCCTGAAGATTTCAGACCTCCTTTTATCCCCCTTCCAAATGCATATGCATACAGTTTCACAATAAGTTCATACATATTCATCTTGCATGACACTTAGCACTAATTCTTCTTTATCGGAGGAATTCCTAGGTCGGGGGCAGATTGACCTCGTGGTTTTTCTGTTTTTCTTTCTCTGTCTCCTTGCTGTCTCTGGAACGCGGCCTCTCCTTCAGCTTTAGCTCCACAGACCCTTCACCTCTCCCAGACACTTCACCTAGTTCAGGATGGATCCTTACTCTGTCTCATGTAGCTTTATCAGGCCTTGCGTGTGACTTCCTAGTACTTCCTACTCAGGCATTTGAGGCAGTCTTATGAGTTCCTTAAATTCCATTAGCATTTCTACATCTATTTTGAAAGCAAATAGCAGTGAAAGTCAGTAGGACTTGCAAGTAAAGTACTGAACATGTTTTTCTTCTGGGTTGATTCATTTAAGAGCTTCTGAAGGTGGGAAGGCAAAATTCCTTAATCCTGTTACCTCAATTTTCAATGTAATACAGGAAAGGAAGCAGCACAGAAGAGAATCCACAACTTTAAATGAAGTAGGATCCATGTCTGCATGTACAAGATTTCCTTTACATTATCAGCTGTATGAATGGAAGGAATTAGGTTTGGATACTTAGGGTCAGTTGAGTTTAATTTTTTTTCTTATTAGAACAAAAGTTTGATGGGACTATGGATATTTGGAGCACTCTTACAGCCTTAACATGGGAATGGTGGCTTCAGTCCTCACTACCCACAGATATTTAATGCAAAACTGCTTTTCCTTAGTGCCTATGCAGCTACTCTCTCCTGCAGAGAGTGTCAGGCCCTGCTCTGCTGGTTAAAGAACATTTTGCTGCCTCTGCTATTTGCTCCCTTCAGCAGCTATTGCGGACTGAACTCTCAGCTCCTTTCACAGAGAAGTCATGCTGCCAGAGTACATGGTTCCCAGGGTGGCATGGAGGTTTCTTTCTCGTGGTCTGATTTTGGATAACATGCCCTTATTCCAGTAACAGATATTTTTGATGCATCCAGCAAAATGAAGAATGTGAGTTACATGAGAAATCATAGTGAAATTGAGAGAAATTAGAGTCAGGAAACTGATCCTGAAAAATCAGTTCTGTTGCCAAAAAAGATTTTGAACCCAATAGCTGTACCCATGAATACCTTAATCTACCCCAAAGACCAACAATTTTGGGTATAAGGGGGTCTGAGTTTCTGCTTTATGAATGAAGTTAGGGAAGTGGTAACAGCAGCTTGAAAATATTCTAACATACAGAATTTGTTCTTGAAATCACAGAAATAAGTTCCATATATTTACTTCTGATTTGGTGCCTTGCAGCAGCATGTCCATTTTCTGCTATTAATGACTTGATGGTTGGAGAACTTACTCTCAGTTGCAGTGCAGCCTTTGATTTCACAAAACTCCTCCAAATGCCTCCAGCTAATTGTGTTTTCAATAATAAATTGTTGAAGAAATCTTGGCTTAGCTGAATTTACTTCAATATGATTTAATTAATGTGTTTAAAAAACAGCATCCCGAGCAGCTTGGACAACTGGATTGCTTATGTTATTTGCAGGCCTCCACAGAGAGCAGTGACCCAGAATTTACAGCCTCCTTTCACACCCTCTATTACACTGCAATGCCATCATTTAAAATAATGGCATCCTCTTGCCTTCATACAAAATAATTTTTGCAGCTGTGGAGACTCTGACTAATAGGGACTTTTTTTTAATGTAGAAGGCAGAACTGAACATCAGTGACGTGTTTGCAAGCTTGACTGATGTACAGAGATCAGACTCTATTACAGATAGGTGAATTACAAAGCTCCAGAGCCAGCTCCCCTTTTTCCAGTTACTAGAATTTTGAGGGGATTTGTACCAATATTACTCATTCATTCTATTCACATGTTCTGCTTTGACTCATGTTTAGACTCCTGGAATTTATCCACTCTCCCTTTTATTACTGGAAAACCTGATGCCATCACAGACAATCTCTTCTGCCTTTCCCAACCTACTTACCCAGCCCTTCCACACCAAGTAATTCTGGTAAGATCTAAAATAGCAATTCATTTTTTATGAACAGTGGTGTTTGGCCTGTAATTCTCCACCAGAGCTGCAAGGCACAGAGATGTCATAACATGGAATTCACAGATTAGCATTACCCGATAATGGATGTGATCTGCTGGACAACGTGACATCACACTTTAGAGACAGCAAATTTGCTTGCTAGCAGTAAAAAAGCCTTTGGTCTGGGGCATGGAGCTGTTATTTATAGCTTATTTTAAGCAGGGAAACACTGTTGACAGTTTTCTGAACTACCAAGAGTTGCAGAAATCTCAGCAAAACAGTTTTTCTAAGACTACATAGATGTTATATATTAAACAAACATCTGTTTTGAATAGAAGGTATTTCACTCCCCTCTACACCTCCTTTTTAACATACCAGAGAATGCCTGGAAAGAACTGTCACAGCTATAGTTTTATTTAGTTCTCTGAACACTGCTGTCCATGGTGTCAAAACCACAACAAAAATAACCCTTGGAAAGGTTAATAGTGGCCTTTCCAGTGTCATATTCTGCACTTTATACATTGCAGTAATTATTATCATTATAGCTGTAAGGATGTCTAGTTATCTTTCTTAATCACATACTATAAAAAGTCCTTCTGAACACATATCTATTATTTAATCAAAATTTCACAGTTATTGGCATTTATGCTCTGGAAGGGCTGTGTTTATTTTCTGTTTGTAAAGAGGAACAGTGCCTCCCAGAAGAAAGGGAGACCTCCATCCATGCCCACTTTAATCACTGTCATATCATGTGACAATCTGTACTATTAATATCAGAGGCTGCTAATACATGTTATTATGTCCTGTTGGCTTGTACTTTTTGCACCCTAGGAAAGCACTTTCATTAACAGACTAAAAAAAAATAGTGTGAGAAATGAACTGTCTTCCCGAGGCAGAGCTAAGTACAAGAGTTCTCCTGCCTGCAGAGATGGTTTCAGGAGTGCCTGACAGGGCAGGGTCAGCCATACCCCTCAGATAACATTTATTCTCCCACCACAGCATTTTTATATTGATATTAGAGCCCTTTGTACTTGAGCACTGAACCAGCTTTCCGATCCTTGTGTCAGGCCCAGCACCAAATCTGTTCAGAGAATTCAGATGCTGCTGGTGCCTCTGTACTTCTCTGTTAGATCCCTCCCAGGGATGACCTTTTGCAAGACGATCCACAGTGTGGCCTGTACAAAAAAGATCTGGAAAGCCTCCATTCTCCTACATTATTCCTTCTACCACAAACTCCATCTCAGATTTCAGAACACTGTGCCCTGTTACACTCACTGTGCATTAATGGGGCATGGCTTCACAAGATGCTCCCCTACAGGAGCTTCCTGGTCTTCAGCCTGATTGCACGGGTCACTATGAACACTCCTTGCTCTCCTTTGTCACTCTCCATGATATTGGCACTCATGTCAGCCATGATAGATGTGTGTGCATGAGGCTTCTGGCTTCTGCAATGTCTCGAGATATTTTGACATCCTCTCAATGTTCCTTGGGATATGTTGACATTTTCCTGTCCCACTATACAACACTGACATCCACAGGCCAGAGAAATTGCCAGCAGAGCTTGCCTCCTGATGAATCCTGTATCCAGCATTATCTCAGCAACCTCAATGCCCACAAGGAGTTGCATGTCTTCCTGTGTCTTTTGAATGCTCTCAGTTCAAGGTTTTTTGTGAAGATCAGCTTGGCATCACTGACTACAGTAGAAAATGTCATGGTAGCCATCATACAAGACTGACAATCAGAGTCTTTCTAGATGAAATGCCTTCAGGCTCTCAGGACATGGTCCCTGCAATGGAAATGGTGCAAGTCACAACACTTGCATGAATCTCAGCTCAAGGATCAACATGTCCTTGAGTTACATGTCCACAGATCTGGGGTCATGGTCTGTGAGGTGAGATCTCATGTTGCTAGATGCTGTAAAAACACCAAAGAAAGACATCTTTAATCTGCACAAGTAGGAAACATACAGAGTGTCCTGGATCCTGCTGCTTTCCTGTTGTCACTTGCAAGCAGCAAGGGAGAGAGGCTGCTGTCAGAGAGTGCACTCTGAAGTCTAGTCCACACTTCCTCAAAGTGTTGAAGAACCACTGCCTTGCAACAAAACTGGAGAAGGAGGAATCTGACCATTGACAGTTATTTGCATCCCTTCAGACCAGCTCTGACACACATCACAAAGCTGTTCCTTACTAAGCCCACTGAGAAACCTCCTGCCTGTTGATGTGAAAATGTATCTGGGAGTTCCTCTAGGATACTTCCTTGTCCTAGCTGCTTGAAGGGACTGGAAAGGACATGCCCTTGTCTGGCCACCAAGGTAACTCAGACACCACGGCCAGGTTGTTAAATGGATCCATCCTGGGATTCATGTCCAGAGCCCTGCCCTGCCAGGGGTCCATGGGTGAGGTAAGGCTGCCTGCCTGTGCAGGGGGCTCAACACAGCAGCTGAGGGACCCCTTTCCACTGGCCTTTGGATATGGCTGTTGGGAACCATGCTTGGGACAGTGCTGGCATGTGAGCCACACTATCCCATTCCTGGACATGAGAGGCTAGGAATGCACACAGAAGGATGCCATGCACAGCCCAGGGGGTTGCTGGAATGGGACAAGAGACACACTGGTGTGGCCATTCTTTATAAGCACTTTCTTGCAAGAGACAGGCCGAGTTTTTAAACAGAATCTGATGAGAAACACATCTCCATTCAGTGTGTTACACTTCCATGGTAAACATTAGTCATTATTAACAGCAAACAATTGACAGGATTGCTTTATTCCTTAGCCTTTAATCTGAACAATTTCAATTAAGCCCTCAATTATTAAAGTGAACTTGCACATTTGTGCCTATGGTAGAATATGTTGACTTAGTCACAATACATGTTTGTCTGTCAGGAATAGCACAAAATTCCTGATTTTCTGATTCAGTTGTGTATAGTTTATTTGCAAACAATCAAAGTCAAGAATTACGTTGACTAGGGGAGATTTTATCATTTATTAGGACCCACAGAAATGCATATGCTTTCAGTCAATTTAGTGTGTTTAAAAAAAATCTCAACCAACAGCAAAGAAATATACTTTCTAATGGAAAACCCAATATCAGTGTATGTGACACATTAGTGCTGATACCAATTTCATTCTGCTTAATATATCTCACCATGTGATTATTCTTAATTTGAAAATAGCCATCAGTACATTTTTCTATAATGAAAGTTCACTTGCACCTTGTAGATATGCTAATAAATTTAACACAGAGGTGCAGCCATTGATTATTCAACAACAAGATGAGCATAGCTGCTGTAAAATATATTTTAAAGGTAATCTCTAATAGCCATTTCTTAGCAGCTAGGCTTTGCCCTAATATGCTTGTCTAATGTCTCATTTGGATTCTGATATCACAAATTAGCGATAAATCAAGGGTGGAAATTTATATTTTATAATCCTAAAGCATCAAAATAAAGTGTGACTTGAGCTGTGTGAATGACTACAAATGACTAGTGGTGGTTACAGGAAACACTTGTGCAGGTATCTCTGGGGAGGGTCTGTCCTTCACCATAAATCTTTAGCAGAAGTGCCCAGTTTTTATGGGAGTTGGTGAAGGAATGTGAGCACTGTTTTGCTCAAGCCAAGACAAAAATCTGCTTAAAACTAGTTTACCTTAATGGGCTTGAGTCAGCTCTGAGCAAGGGTGGCAGAGTGCTGAAACCTTCCTGGAGGTACCCAGACACTGATACACTCAGAAAGCTTTGCTTCTGCTGTGAGCTGGGGACACATCATGGGAGTTTGACATCTGCACCTAAAACAGCTGTTCTTGACAACAGGACACTTCATTCTCTGACACAGCAGGTAATGTTATATCAGGAGGCTTCATGGAAGACATTTTGTTGATATATTTTGAGTACTAGTTATTTTATTGTAGCCAGTACAGCTGTGGGGCCTGGGATTTTTGAACCTGTTGATGTTGCTGTCCCTTGTCGTGTGGAAACTTTTAGGGGTAGGGGAGAGGTTCCTACTCATCAGCACAGACAGATACTTGGAACAGAGACTGAAAAAAGAGATGGAGAAATTAAAAAAAAAAAAAAAAAAACAGGAAAAAAAAGAAAGAAAAAGAAAGAAAGAATTAAAGTCCATTCTGTACAACATGCCCCAGGAAACTATGAGAGCTGTTCATACTTCATCCAGAAATTGTGTTAGGAACTTGGACATTCCTTCACATGTTTATTATAGCATTCAAATGTAATCACAATCATGTTTGCTAAGTAACTCAAGAATGAAAACATGAAACTTTCCTGCTGCACTTGACACTTGACCTCTTTCAGAGTTTTCCTGGACAAACACTCAAGTCCCAGTATACTTTTCCAAAGTCAGTCAGTTATTAACAGCTATTGAGTTCTACAGAAAAAAACAGCCAGGAGTTACAGGGTATAATGAAGGCATAACAGTGCAACACCAGCTCCTCTGGCTCTCATCCTGGCATTCCCCTACTTTCAACACAAAACCACTGGGAAAAGCAGAGTTTTGGAATGAGGGATTAAATGGGAATATGTCTGAAAAGAAATCACTAATTCCTTGGATCTGCTCACTTATAGTTTAGATGGAATGTACTTCTAAAAGCTGAGTTGCCTGTGTGAATTAGTGGCTGAAGAGAGATTTGATGGAGAGATGGCTTATTATAAATGACAGTTGATATTCCTGACACTTACTAGCCCACGTTATGCTGTGGCAAAGGGAATGGTGTAAATGCTTTGGTTAAAGGAGAGTTTAATGCATTAGTGATCAGAATCAACACAACAACACCAAATGCAAACAATCTGTGACTCAGAATAACCAAGTTCTAAAAAACAACACCATGTTCAGAGAAGTTAGATGTGGTTCTCCTGATGTACATGTAGAGCCAAGACACACATGTAGTTCTGGCTTGTCTAAGATGCAAAATGAGATAATCAGAAACCAGTTTCAAATGGACCCACGGCCTTTCTTTTTTTTCTAGAGATAGGAATAAGAAAGATGGAAAACAGCTTTTTTCCCCCTCAGTTTCAGTGATCTGGGAAGAAAGAGAGAAGACACTTGATATATCCATGCCATTGGTTTCCTCCATTGTTCCCTATCCAGGCTTGGCACAACAGAAATCACTCATGCCCCTGACTGCTTTGTACACTTCTGTCAAACCTGCCTCTTTCCTGCTCTTCTCCCAGTGTTTCAAGCTATGCTTCCCAACTGTCAACATTTAAAATTCTTAGTGATGCAACCTGAGGTTACTATGGCAACTAATGTCATTGCCTAGGTGGTAGTGATCATATAATGTGCATTGCCATTGAAATTTGAAATTATTTTCCATAGACCTATGAAGGCCATGCAGAGGTTTGCACTCTACCTCATTCAATGCCCTGAAAAAACCCACCACCCAGCAGGAATTAAAGAAGAAGCCATTACAGTCTTTTGGAAACGAGATTTGTACCTCATTAATACATGAAATTAAAATTTTTGCTCTGAAAAAGGCAATATTTTAGATATTTGTTTAGTGTGATCAATAAACCTCTGAGCAATATAATTTTTTTCTTTCTGATGTGACCACAAACTACAGCAACATTCAGTGCAGCTCAGGCATATTTGCTTTTGAAAGCAAATGATCCTCTACTCACATAAAAATAAAGTTTTGTTCTCTACATCAATCAGTAGGAGAGATAACAAATTTGAGTGATATCACTCAGGTTTTCCTGAGAAAAATATCCTAATAAACTTCTGGCATCTTTTGGAGTGACAAGTCAAAGTCAGAATTTTTCATGATGATTTCTGTCTTGCAACTCAGTTACCAAAGTGTGCAGATACCCTCATGATGAGCACAGCATTTAAAGGTGGATACACAGGGATTAAAACAATTATGCTCTTAAATTTCAATCCAATACATAATCTCATAAATCAGTGCATTTCAATAAAGAATATTCTAGGAGCAGCTTTCTCTCCCAGATACAGTAAGTAAAACAGAAGTAAAAACACAGCGGCCTTTTTCTTTTTCCTAAGGGGACTTCTTTCTGGCTCACATCTCAGTAACAACAAAAATTCTGCAACTGCTGTTTGATAAAGGAAAGCAGATCTGAACCAGCCAACTTTTCAAGCCCTGGGTTGGCTCTGCTATCTGAGCAGAAACAAACCTAGTTGCAAATTAGGATACAGCACCAGAAGGGACCCTTCAGGTCATCCACAGGCCCCCAGTTACAAGCAGTGAAGCTGTATAATCCTGTTCTTGTATGTATCAAGCTTCATTAGAAAACTAATTGCCTGGAGGTTTTGTACATGATTCTTATACTGGAAAGTTATTCTAGAGCTGGCAGCTAGAAGTCACTATAAGCAACTTCTTTCATATTCTTTACATATCCATTTGGTATTTAGTCACTGCCAGTTGTAAATGTAGCTTTTTCTTGATGTAGTGGGAAGGGTGGCCTTATATACAAAGCCAGAATGTGTATTTCTCTTACATCCATTGCTGTTGTTATTTTCAGTCTTTTTCTTTCATCAGCTGGTTTATATGGAAGCTGAAATACAGGAATGGTTAAAACAGAAACTCAGCCATTAATAGGAAGAGATAGCTGCAATGGCTGGTGAAAGAAACAGGTTCAAGGATTTTGTGTCACTCTGTATAAATATCTGATTACTGCATAGCTGAAAAGTGATTCCATTTTAATGTACAGGTTATTATAGAATATCCTGTAAAAATTTTCTGGTTGCTGGAAATAATGCAAACTCTCTTTCTAGGGCTTTGATGTCATTGTTCTCCCATAGATCTGTCTCATTTGCAGAGCCTGCAGTACGATAAAGGCTCTTACAGACTTCATCAAGCCTCTGGCTGCAGTTGTGTGAATAGGTGCAAGTTTCAATGCTAGGAAGAAGTTGTTTCACCAAGAAAAGTTTTTAGACCTTTATGGAAGGTGATGTGGCTATGAATTTGTCCATATTTTATTCCCTAGTTAGACACTCATGGTTATGAGCATTCTTTCTTCTGCTACCAGAGATTTTGTTTAGAGCTAAAGACACTGTATTCACAGATTAAAAATTGATATTTAATGTATCTTGCAGTTTGATCCACTATTGTACCATTTGTGTGGTGTGACTTCTGCTTATTTGTCCCTCTGCTCTGCTCCTGGATGACAAAATTCTAAATTACTGCTATATTTGAAATGTTTTTTGCAGGCTGTCTTGCCTAGCTTAAGAGAGCAACTATAAAAAAATCATATGAAAGTTTAGTGATCAGAGGGTTTTGTCCACAAGAGTGGATAATGAAACATCCACCCTGTACCTAAGAAGCTTTTGAAGTTCAGCACTGCTACCTCCATAATACTTTGCCTCTCCTTCTTTTACTGAAGGAGTGGTGAAGAAAAATAAGCTCTGAAAGTCTCAGTTTATGGGTTGTTTTCTTTGCCTTTCTACCTTTTCAGTCCCAAAGCCCAAGATGATGTATCAAACATTCCTTGAGGTAGCAAATGAGCTTAAATAGAAAGAGAATGTATATCCATTCATTTTGAGTGTGAGCTCTCCAGTTCTTTCATATTAGGTTTCCATAATGCCTGCAGACAATAAACACAATTGCAGGAGTCTGTGCTGTATCAAAGCGAGAGGCAAAGTTATTTACAGCATGTCAAGGTCTTCCTGTGACAGTGTAAGAACACTTCGATAATAATAATATAGCACTTAGAAGTAATGATGTACTTATAAGTATAGATGAAGCACCTTTAATTTATTTGATAAAGTGAAAACTGAAGAGGGCAGTTTCATAGAAGCATACACCTCTGGTCCTCACTTGCACTGAGTGTTTACACTAGAGTGTGTGAGCCCCTGCTAAAGCTTTTACATTAACAAAAGAACTGTATAAATTCAGAAAATACTGAGATAGAATTTTTTTTTCCAAATAGGGAAAACCTGCTCATGGGCAAATACAATATGAATGTTATTTGTGGATGAAGTTTCTAGCATCCAAAGGTCAACTTTCACCTTCTGGCACAAAGGGTGAATCTTGTCTTAGAAAGATAAATATCTCATAATTTTCTCTTCTTTAAGAGACAACCAGGATATCATGAAATCACATATAGAATAGACTCATAGAATCTTTTAGATTGGAAAAGAACTTTTTAGGACCATCAAATGCAACTATTAACCCAGCACTGCCAAGTCCAATGCTAAACCATGTCCCTAAGTACTCTAAAAGCCATGCATCTTTCTAATACCTCTAGGGATGGTGATTCCACCATTTCCCTGGGCAGCCTGCTCTAATGCTTGACAACCCTCTCAGTGAAGAATTTTTTCTTAATATGCAATTTAAACCTCCCCAGGTGTAATCTGAGGCCATCTCCTCTTGTCCTATTGCTTGTTAAGTGGGGGATGAGACCAATCCCCATCTGGCTACAGCCTGCTTTCAGGTGGTTGAGGACAGAGATAAGGTCCCCCCTGGGCCTCCTTTTCTCCAGGAGAAACACCCCCAGCTCCCTCAGCTGCTCCTCGTAAGGAACTCCAGACCCTTCACCGGCTCCACTGCCCTTCTCTGGACACATTTCACAGACCAGGGTGGACAGTAGAATGTACCCAGAGGTTCAAGGTGTGGCCTCACCAGTGCTGAGTACAGGGGGACAATCCCTGCCCTGGTCCTGCTGGCCACACCATGGCTGATCCAGGCCAGGGTGGCCTTGGCCTGTTTGGTCACCTGGGCCCACACTGGCTCACGTTGAGCTGCTGCTGACCAGCACCCCCAGACTCCAACCACACTCAAATGCTTCATAAGATTGCTGTCATGCCAAATGCTATTTGGTTTGCATGACAAGTTTTTACGGACTACAGGGGTGGCTTCTGTGCCAGAGAAGATGGACCTGCCATTGGTCAATGCTGAGCCCCTCAGTGACACCAGTAGTGTCTCTGGGATAATTTAGTTAAAAAGAGGGGAAAAACACTGCAGCAGAAGAGAGTAGTGAGAATCTGTGAGAGAAACATGCACACTGACATCAGTGGAGAAGAAGAGGCAGGAGCTGCTCCAGGCACCAGAGCTGAGATTCCCCTGCAGCCCATGGTGAGACAGCTGTGCCCCTGCAGCCCATGGAGGTCCACAGGATGCAGAGATCCACCTGCAGCCTATGCAGGACCCCACACCAGAGAAGGTGGATGTCTAAAGGAGGCTGTGACCCCATGGGAAGCCCACACTGGAGCAAGCTCCTGGCAGGACCTGCAGACCCATGGAGAGAGGAGCCCACTCCAGAGCAGGTTTGGTGCCTGGACTTGGGATCTTGTGGGGGACCCGAGCTGGAGCAGCCTGAAGGACTGCATCCTGTGGGAGGGCCCACAATGGAGCAGCCTGGGCCTGAAGGACTGCATCCTGTGGAAGGGACCACAATGGAGCAGCCTGAAGGAGTGCATCCTGTGGAAGGGACCACACTGGAGCAGGCTGTGCATGAAGGAGTGCATCCTGTGGAAGGGACCACACTGGAGCAGCCTGGGCCTGAAGGAGTGCATCCTGTGGAAGGACCCATGCCAGTTTGTGGAGAATTGTCTCCTGTAGGAGGGCTAACATGCTGGAGCAGGACTGTCCCATTGAGGAACAGAGCATGTGAAGAACTGACCACAGCCCCCAGTCCTGGCTCCCCTGAGCCACTGGTGCAGAGGAAGAAGTTGATTTGGAATTGAAGTTAAGCACAGGAAGAAGGAAGGGGTGGGAATAAGTTGTTTTTAAGATTTGGTTTTCTCATTTCCTTATCCAGATTTGATTGTTGATAAATTACACTGGTTTCTCTGAGTTGAGTCTGCTTTGCCTGTGACAGTAAGGGGTGAATGATCTCTCCCTGGTCTTACCTCAACCATACAATTTCTTTATATTTTCTCTTCCCTATCCAACTGAAGAAGAAGCTTTCTAGCTGACAGAGTTGCTTTGGTGGGCATCTGGCATGCAGCCAGGGTCAATTCACCACAGAAATACACAAGGGCAGATGTGGTAGAAGGCACCTGTGGTGCAAGGCTCCTGCTAATAGAAACAGACCACATGTATTTCCAGAGACAATGAAGATATATCCAAGAATAATGATATTGAAAGTGGGATGAGAGAAAATGAAACCCTCTGGTGAATTGAATGCCTTGTTGAGATCTGCAGAGGATGGGAATTGGCAAGGTCTGAGCTCTCAGCCATATGCTAAACCAGTTCATTTAATCCTGGAGGCCCCTGTTTATACTTGGTGTCTCTGTCTAAGAATTGGCCATTGCAACAAAAATAATTGGAAAATAAATGCAATTGTTCGGCCATTCAACACAGAGGGCCAAATGGCGAGAAGGACCACAGGACATATAAAAGTCTGAAATACTGAAATGTATTTTATATGTAATATCCATTTTATACAAATAATAATCCATTTTATACAAGGATGCAGAATATGGAAGGGTATTAATGTTACAGAATGCTAGGTCAGTTTTAAATGCACTGTTTTACATTTAGGGAATAAAAACAATAGCCTGAGCCTCTGACAGACCAATTTAGATTTTAGAGTTGCAGATATTAAATGCTTTCTAATAGCAATGATCTCAGTGAAGTAAAATCATGATTGAAATACATTTGTAAAAAAAGGAAGCTTAACAAAAAATGGCATGAAGAGAAATGGCCTTCTGTGGGTCACTAATCCACAAAACTAAAGGATACATATAATCAAGAATGATATACTCAGAATGAACATTTAGTTCAGTTCCAACTTGTGCATTGTACAGTGTTTTTTCAAAGGGAGACCATTTGAAGATGCAACTTGTTTTTCCACAGTGATTATTCCAAACCAATCTAATCTGCTGCACGTGAGTCAACCTCACAAAAGAGGCAAACTGCAGAGAAATCTGTAAATCACTTTTTTTTCATGCACCTAACTTATTCAGACCAAATCAAAGCATGCAATCTGCTGATAACTGTATTCCACTAGCTGCACTTCCTTAGAAGCCTAGTAATTTTCACAGTGTTTCTCTTTTCCTGACCAAAAAAACAAAAAGAAGAAAAAAAAGAAAAAGAAAAAAAGAAACATCTGATTCTAGTAGCTGCAATGAAACCTTACAAACAGAACTCAGGATATACCCTCTATCTCTCTGTGCTCTCACATGTGCCTGCCATACTAAGAATTGAATCTAAGTGCAGCTAATACTGGTCTAAGTTTGGTGAAAGGTACATTTCCCCCTTACCTGAATAATTTTTGTATTTAATCCAAATTTGTTCCCTTTACATTCATGCTACTAAAGTCATACAGATGCTTTCCTTCCCCTTTCCCACAAATCCTACATCCTTCCCCACAAATTCTCTTTGAACAAGGAGACACGTATGTATGTACTGTGCATGCTTCTATAGACAATTTCCTCAAGGCAAGCTAGGAAGTTTTTGGAAGACAGGTGCAATTAAAAATTCTCTCTTCTGGCTAACACTGCCCTGTGCAATGCCTCAGGATTTCAGTCCTCAGCCCCAGTGATCAGAGGCACAGCAGGACTTGGCATCATCTTGCCCATGGAATGAGGAGGTGGGCTGCTCTCAAAGGCAGCTGGAGGACAGGTCTCAGAGTGGCAGCACCTGGGAGGGCTGGGTTGCCCAGCTCTCTGTGTGCCTCCAGCCACGGCCCAGCCCTCCTGCTCACACAGCCAGGGCTGCAGAGGAGCAAAGCTGATGGAAAACTCACAGCTGTCACTGTGCTCCTTCTTCCTGCCCCTGCTCCCTCTCCCAGAAAACCAAACATGCCTGTACGGGATGGTGGCTGAGCACCCCTCTGCCAGTACCACAGGGTATGGCCATGCCAAACCACACTTCCTTTGGGACACTTGGGAAGCATCATTTCCATCTTTTTTCCCAATACAATTAAGTTTGTTGCAGTGCACTGGACTGTGGGTTTCTCTGGACCATTGACAGATGAATGTCTGGCTTCACAGAACAGGGTACACTCCCCTTTTTGCCTCTCTCTGTGCCTCCTGCTAAGGCCAGACCAACACAGCACTGTAATAGAAGGACTGAGAGAGACAGGGACAAAATCTGAATGCTGAAGGAGGCAGGATAAGAAGACTATTCCAAAACCAATAGTCTCCTGCTGCTTTGTTTCACCATGTTTTCAAAGTGATGGAAGGTTTTTCCCATGTGCTTGCTTGATGCCTTTTGTTAATAACACATCCCTTCTTAACAGTCTCAGCATTTCACATGTTCCCCCAATTTTTTTTTTCCTGCTGTTAATTGGTGTGGAGGAAAGGTATCCACTGCACCATTCTTTCTGCTAAAGTTTAAGGCAACCGAAGAACCTAATCCTTAGTAAAAAATTCCACATGTTGAGCCATACTGAAATTATGACTTCTAGCCAGTTTTTGTCTAGTTTTAACCAGTATTTCTAATTTTTTAAAATTAGAAATACTAAACATTATTCACACTTATTCTACAATTATCTCTTGAATCCCTCTTTCACATCCCGCTTCTACATTAATTTCCTTCCTTTTCCTGCCCCATGTGCCCAAGATTTTTGCAGACACTTTAAATAACCCTTGAAATCCCAAAGTTGTTATTACCATTTTATTCCAAATTTTTTGATTGAGTCAACCAGGTCAGTACAGGTCATGCAGACCATCACCCATATGAACAAGAACGTGGTGAGTCAGTGCCAGAAGGCTGCACCTCACAACATGACTCCATTGTTATTTTAATTTTCTCATTCCACAAATGCTCTCTCACAATTTCCCTCCCACTGCAAGGTTTGCTACAAAATGAGCACAACTGACAGTGCCCAGGGCTGCCATAGAAAGGAAAAGAAAAGCTAGGGGAAATTGCTACAACCTCTCATGTCTGAGGCAACTTTATTATGCCACTTGACACAGCGTGAAGAAAAACTAGAGATTTCACAAAAGGCAACATTTAAAAATAACTTCTTTTTTCTGTTAAATCTAAGTGTTTTAAAATCCTCAGCACTGATAAGATTTATTTTTCTTCCTCCCTTCCTCAAAGGGAACACTGAACAATGGTAATGCTTTCTTCTAAGTCATGTACATTCCATGTGCTCTTGTACAGAAACACAAACCAGAAAATGACTTTGTCCAACTGTGTCCAAAATTGTCTGATTACTCTGAAAAGCATTCAGCTGCAGCGGTGTAAAACACTTCTGAATGGGGAAATCTGAGGAACTAGAATAGGGCTGGATGTAATTCCAGAAGTTCCTTCCATCTGAGTAACTCAAGTGCAAATGACGCCCTACACCAAATGGTTGACTTGGTTTGACTTGCTGTACCTTTGTCCCTGCTCCTTCCAAGCTGACAGAGCACTGCTCAGCCAAATGTCACCCAAACTGAACTTCTTAGTCATTCAAACCTCTTCAAAAGCAATGCCATGAACAAGAACAGTAGTATTAAACCTGCAAATATAAGGACTGAACTCCAGGGATTGCCTAATCTTGAATCAGCAGGATTTTTTTCCACTTATTCCAAATAACCATCATCCAGAACACAGAACCATATTCTCTCCTGTTTCATCACATACAAGGACCACGGATGTTTGTTCATATTTTAATTGCTGTTGTGACTCAAGCTGCTACTAATAATTAACTTTTTATCCTTCAGAATGTCACTGCATGCAGCTACAGTGTGCATAGATATCTGAGCAGGTAATTTGGAAACTTGAAGCCTACAACCTCAAGATCCAGGATGCTCTAGAAAGCCAAATCAACACTTATAGAAGAGCAGAGAATAGAAAACTCCAGGTCAGTACAGGGTCCCTTTCTAGAAGAAGAGACTCAGGACCTGCAGGTACCAAATAAGCTTGCTCACAAATGGCATTTCCATTTATTTTCTAAAGAGAGTTGTAAATTCCTTCTCCAAACATGCTGGAAGAGGATATGGTAACAAAATGGCCCAAGCAGTTCAGGACATCCTGCTGGTGGGATTGTAAGAATATCAGGTAACAAGCAGGCAGTTACTGGGAATCAGGTTGATGTGATACTCTGGCTTTGCAAAGCCAAGGAATGGCCTCTGCCTACAGTGAGCTAAATGGCTGCTGGAGATCAGTGCCAGGTAGGAAGGCACTCATTGATCTCATTGATTGCAGGACTTAAAGAATGACCTCCCTGACTTTCCAATGTTAAAAATTTGAATTGGGCTTTAACAGGGAATTTCCATGTATGACAATGCTTTCTTTTTAGAACCAGAGGCAGGTTTGCTCTTTAGTTTAATTGTGATGCATGCATGAACTTAACTTTGCTTTTTGTGAGGATGTGATATTATTATTGCTCCCATTACATAATGTATAAGTCATCTGATATATCTATTGGTGTATGTCATACAGCATAATCAAAATCCCCAAATTTTTATGGCATGCTGCAGGCTTGAATAAACATAGATTTTTCATCTCTTTTTGCAATAGAACATTTTCAGAATATTTTTTGTGCAATATAGTATTCCCTTTAAATAAGAAACCGAGACAGTTGTTGTTAGTTTATACAAAGCTTTACTATAGTGATGACCTTTTCTGACCCTTTGTGAAAGTTAAGCATTCACTAGCAACCAATACAGATGATACCTAAAAATAAACATCTGCATACAGAGAATTTTAACCCTGGGTACACATTTGGGTAAGAAAAAAAAGCAGTTTCAAGCGACACTTCATGACAGCCCAAGAGGAATCCACTACAGAGGAAAATGACAGATTTGTATTGCTGTAATGCTCCATTCATTGTATACAATAAATGGGTTATTCATCACAAATGGCAATGAGGTCATTGGCTTTATTTGAGAAGGTGGGAATTTTAGCATCAGAAAGACTTGAATTGTTGTTCCCAGCTCTGCTGCTGGCCTTGAGGGTGAATTGGGACAAGACATTTTGTCCTGAGATGCCTTTGTTTCACCATCTAAAAAGCAGCTGTGAGATGGGTACTGCTCCTTTGTAAAGCATTCAGAGATCTGATGTCCAGGAGCCAGGTACTATTGCTAATATTGAAAGGATTTAAATTTGTGTATACAAGTGGTGCTGTGTTTAGCTGTGGGATTATTGTGGTCCTGTGTGCTAATTGGGTCATTGGGGAAGAGGCTTAGTCTGTCATTTCAAACTGCTTGGTTACCTGGAGAAACATGATGACTGACACTAGAAACGTGCATGTACCAAGGCCTCCATGTTTACATCAAAGATTTCTTAGGAATGAAACGTGCCCATGCCACATCACTAGGTTCAGTGTTTCTGAGAAGTGTTGCATTTTTTAGTGAATGCACAACACCTATGCCTCTGCTAGCCCATGGGAATTCTTGGATAGGTGGGAAAAACTCCTCAAACTCAAGATAAAAAAAAATCTTCCACATATCTAAAAATCCATATTGACAAAGAACTTGGGGTTTGTTTTTTCCATGCCTTGCATAGGATTGAATGACTGCATCATTGGACAAAGGAAGACCTACTGATGTCATTTAATTTGGCTTCTGCAGGGCCTTTGATATGTTCCCCACAGTCTTGCCTCTAACTTGCAGAGATGCAGATTTGATGATGACTCAGAAGAGTGGAACATCTTGTCTGTGAAGAAAAGGCTGAGAGAGCTGAGGTCTTTAACACCTGGTAAAGTGCTGTGGGACACTTCTTGTGACCTTTCAAGGCTTAAAGAAGGCTTACAGGACTGATGGAGAGGGATTTTATACTACTGCCTGTAGGGCACAAGGGACAACAGTTTAAAAATGAGAGTAAATTTAGACTGGATTTAAGGAGAAGTTTTTACAATGAGGATGGTGAGACACTGAAAGGGGTTGCCCAGAGGATCTGTGGATGTCCCATAGCTGGAAGTGCTCAAGATCAGATTGGATGGGACTTTGAGAAACATGATCTAGTGGAAGGTGTCCCAGCCCCTATCAGGGGGGTTGGACTAGGTGACCTTCAAAGGTTCCTTCCAGTCCAAAGCATTCGGTGATTCTTTACAAGGATTTCTCCTGGCAACAGAGATCACATGCTTAATGCTTGTCACTGTTGTCTCCGTAACCCAGCAAAGCCCCTCCTGCACACACATGACCAGTTTATGGGTACTTGACTCCAGCTGCTTTCTCCCACCTCAGTGAACCATCTCCCAGCTGTAAGTGACTGAAAAATGAGTGTTTTTAACCCAAACCAGTTCACTGAGTTGCTGAAAGGGATAGATGGTGCAAACTCCAACACTTACCACCTAGGAGGAGGGAGATGTGGGCCTGTACCACTGGATGTCTGTGCCAAAATATAAGATTATTAGTAAAGACTAAGAGTAAAAAGCCTCTTTTTATCTCCATGTGAGCTATTCAGATGATGATGTAAGGGAAATGTTTTGGAGGAACCTGTAAAATTTGATTGGAAGAAGAAGTGTTTTGGAAAACGTATGTATTTTCTGAGTGTGTGGAATCACTTTCAACAAAGTTTTGCACCTAAGCTAAGGTTTTCAATTTTTTTTCCTCTCCCAGGACTTAGTGTTACCGAAAAAACCCCACTAAAATTTATTGCCACTTTGTTAAGTCATAGTTGTTCCGTGCTAATTCTGATAGAATATTAACTTGAAGATAGCTGAACATTCTGCTGCTTTATATTATATTTTGCTCTATTTTATTTTTTAAATAATTTAAGGCAACTTAAATTATATAATACCTATATAAATATTTCTTCCTACAACAAATTTTGTGTTGAAATAAACATTTTACATCAACCAATTCTCCAAACCATTCAACTTCATTTAACTTCAATGTAAACAGAACACATCCAAAACAGAATATAAGCAAATAGACAATGTCATTGCCATCCAATAAGGCACATCTTCATCTACAAATGACAGAATTTCAAACTGTACTATGCAGTAGTTAGACTTAATTATTCTTACACTAAGCTAAAACCAATAAACTATAAAATAAATTATGTCAACATTTTAACAATTGTATCATGTCAGGACAGAGTACAGCACAACAGCTTTGAACTGTATAAATCATATTATGCATTCCTACTTCTGGCATGTCCTAAAGTCATGCAAAAATATTCTTAAAATGAAACAAAATGTTACAGTAGTGTGAGCAGGTATGTTTCAGAACTTTTGGAAAGCTAAATGAACTCAAAATGCTTCTATACAAAATAAGAACACGTTAAAAACGAAGGAGAAGGAGAAGGAGAAGGAGAAGGAGAAGGAGAAGGAGAAGGAGAAGGAGAAGGAGAAGGAGAAGAAGGAGAAAGACTTCATCTAGGTCTGCAATTGATCCCATTTTTCTTCTGCACATGGTGGGGATGGGAAGAATAAGAGCCTGAGGTGTATTTGCCAGGCTGCAGGGCAGCACAGAGGAGGTTGCCAGGAAGCCACCCCTGTTTGCTGTCAGGGTGTGCCAGCTACACACCAGCACACAGCCCATCCTGCCCTTGGCCACCACGGGAGAGGAGCCACAGAGCCCCAGAGCCTGCTGGGCACTCGGATTCAAAGGTGTGAGCACTGCAAAGGGATGAGAAGGGAGAATTTGGCTCTCAACTGGAATGCACCTCATCAAGATTTGTGTTGATTGGGAGGTGTCTCAGGTAACTCGTTCATGCCAGTGACAGTGAATGGTGATGACTGCTGTTTATTAATGTAAATTTGGCTTAACGGGGAGGCATTCAGCAGGTGCCAAGTAACTGCATGGTCAGTTGACTCTGTCAGGTCAAATTAGACTCAAATTATAGGTTTCATTAAAGAAAAAAAAAATGTTTTCTGGTGCTAAGGCCAACAACAACAACAAAAAAACCCTAAAAAACTTAAAAAACGCCTAAACATAAAAACAATAAGCATAAAACAGCCTTTGCAATAACAATGTTGGCTTTGATAAGACTAAGGTAATTTTGATTTACAATTGAAAAGGTCACCAGGGTAGTGAGAATGCCCTTGCCACATAATATCATGGCACAGATGCATTTCCTACAATGATTACAGAGGATGTGATGTCACACACACTGTAATAACTTTCACTGCTGTTCCAGCCAGCATGAATGGCTCCAGAAGGGACTGAAAGTCAGGCACCAGGCAAACAAATGACACTGGCTGGTCTCAGTTGAGATCAGTTGCCAACGATGAAGACAGAGCAGTGGAAATGCTGTGCACTCTGAGCTCTCACAGCAGCCTTTAGGAGCAGGCAGCAGGAGTGGCACATGCAAGCATGGCCCACCTCAGCCCTTGGCTTCCTTCCAGCCTGGCTTTACCCCAGGGAACATGCAAGAGCACAACGAGAAATGGCTCTTCTGGTTATGAAAACCAGGTTTGACCATGCCCCAGAAGCTGCAATTCTGCACCCACCTGAGTATTGCTGGGATATGAGAAAGACAGTGTCTATCCTCAGATGGTCATGTTTACTGTCAGGCACTTTCAAATCAACAAGGAGGCTATTTAATAGCTCAACTAAGTAGGTAGCTCAATTTTCCTTATAAGAGGGTTTTTTTTATTTTTTTTGGTAGCTGAAGAGTACTTAATATTTTGCAACAGCTTCATAACAGCCACACTTTTTGCAAGACATAGAATTTTTCCCCTAACTGGTTCAAATAAAGGGAATCTCTTCATGCTCATTGCTGACCCTTCCCAAACAATTCCAAGGCAGATGTGATGCAACCCAAAGCTGGCAGCAGCACTGCCATCACTGCTGGTGTTTCAGCAGCAAGGTAGGAACTGACAGAGCACAAGAGGGTCTCTGGCTTTAGTAACTCAGCAATTAGAATTGAAGTAGATTATAGCTGAGAGAGTCTCTTGTCAAGGGTATGAATGTTATCCTTGACCAGTACTGCAAACATGTAAGCTACTTCTGTTCATAGAGGATAATCTAAAAAATGTGAAGTAATAGAGTGCACGTGAAAATTAGGGCAGGGGAGAATGTAAGAGGAAGGAAAGGAAAGATGATGGAACAGAGGAAGCAAATGAAACACAAAAAAGATAAATTCTTTTTAATTTATTAGTTTTGTGTAAGAAAATAAGCCTTTCCAGCCACAGAACAGTTTTAACATTTATTTGCCATTGTATACTTCATCAAGGAGTAGAGGAACTTCAATTTAATCTCTTTCAGTATAAAGTGAAACACTTATTAGTAAAGGTACCAGCATAAATAACTGTTTTAAAGTAGTTCTAAAATCTGTGGACCATATTTTATGCTTACCTACCCTACATAGATTGAGTCCACCTGCTGAGATAAATTCTTCATGAAAAGATACTTGAAGGATAATAAATCCTCTTTCTTCTTCAATGATACATTAGGTCTAAGATGACTATAATTTCTCTTTGTAAGGATTCTTGCTCAAAGAATTCCTTCTTCCAGAAGAGTATAAACAAAAGTGTGGGAAAAATTAGACCAAGGCAGGAAAAAAAGATGTAATCATAACAACATTGTATATTTTTCTATTATTCTGATTGTTCTTGAGAGAGAGAGAGTGTGAGAGAGCAAAAGAGAAGCAAACACAACTACTAGCTTCCAAAACTTACAGGAAATTAATAACAGCATCTGTGGGGTTTTTCTATAATAGTGAAATTTTCCCTGCTGTTCTGAAAATAAGAAGAGCATAAAGCGACAGAACATCAGTTGGTGTAAATCATCAGAGCTCCAATAAAAGGCTCTTCTTTTCCCAATAATTTTAATAGGGAAAAATATACTTACATTGATCCAGTGCTGGACAATATTTGGAATGTATGTGCAATACACACTTTTATTTTTAATATGATTTTTGCAGCATCAATCACTGGGATATTTGAGGGGCTCAGAAATCTTGTCTCCTTCCCTTTCTGACACAATTCTGGCAGAAATAGGAGCAAAATTAGTGATGGTGAAAAGAGGTAGAGAGCAAAGAGGTGGGCAATCAGAGAACTTAATGGGCATTGAGATTTGGGCAGGTATCTAGGGGAATGGGGTGAAGCTGGAGGTGCCACATGCTGCCTGGATACTGTCATGCTGTACACAGCAAGACCTCTGACAGAATACACCACGAAGGTGGCCTAAACTCCTGGTGGGTCCTGCAAGCTCCCAGCTCAGGGCAGGATGGTGTGCAGGAAAGGAAAAAAAACCCTGCCTGACCCAGGTCTCCAGATGTGCAGGAAAACAGAACCCTGCCTGACCCAGGTCTCCAGATGTGCAGGAAAGCAGAACCTGCCTGACCCAGGTCTCCAGCCAGGTAAGGAGGCAGAGGGGGCACACCCAGGCCTCTCAGAGCAGTGCTTGCTGCTTGCTGCCCCTCTGAGCCAGGGGAAATCCTCTTGCTGCCAGGGACTCCTGCCAGAAGGAAAGAGAAACATATTTGGCACAAATATATCTGCAAGAACTAATTTTTCTACCTGCCTCATACAAAGGACAGGGCAAGAAAAAGCACTCTGTATCTCTGCCTCACTTCTCATTATTGGGACATTTGCCACTCGTGGTAGTGGGGACATCCCCACGTCTGCCATGTTGAGCTGCTTTATCCTCTCACACAGCAGATGCTTCCACTCCCTGCCTTTGCACCTGGCTTTCCAACCTGTGGTCTTATGAGAGGCTGTCTAGCACTGCCCCAGATTTTAATTTTCCCAGCCTTTCTCTGCCACTGAGATAAATCCAGACTGAAAGATGCAAAGAAAGAATGAGCAACCATTGCTAAAGGCTTGTTAGAAAAATCATAGCTAGAAAGGCCATAAATTCCATATTTACAATGCCAGCTATTCACAGCATGGCTCTATTGAATCACTGCACGTGTGCTTTTAAAGTCCACAGACTTCTGGAAGGACGCTCTTTGCATGAATCACAGGTTTCAGTGTGAGCTGGTTGGTACCTCTTGTTCATTTGTCATTGTTTTCACAGTATAGTGGGGGGGAATTGCTGGAAATACCATCAGCAAACCTTCAGTCGTCCACCTGACCTAAAGAAAGCAGAGGGTGTGTGCTTTTGGAGGGCTTTTTTTTTTTTTAATGCTGAGATAAGGGAGGGAGAGTATGTCCAATGACAGCTGTTGGACAGGAACTTCATGCTAGGGATGAAGGCAGGATGGTGCTGCACTGGAGTGACTGTGGATGTGGATTTGCTGAGAAGTGAGATGGAGAACGAGGGGCCTTTTGTGGGAATGGAAGCACCTTCAGAGGGAGGTGAGCCAAAGGAAAATTATCTTACCTTTCTGATTCCATAGCAGCTATTTGGGTGTGAGTGGATTATTTCCATGGGTAAGAACTTCTGTGCAATGTCCCTGAACTGAAAGGTTTCTAAAGAAAAAGAGGAGAAAGAGGCTGATGTGCTCCTTGAAATAGCCGTTCTTGTCAGCATGCTATATTTAAAAAAATATTTGGATGCAAATTTTTGCATTCACAGGCACAAATGTAAACCTCTGAATTTAACTGTACAATTTCTTCTTGACTCTTGCCTTGAATCCCTGCCCTGTTTTATGACCTTTCTTTTACCAGTGGTATTGTTATTTTATTGCATATTCAAAATGTTCTCAAGTGGATTTTTTTTTAAATCACCATTTTCCTGAATTCATTGTATGAGTGATGGCTTTGTGTATGTGTGTGTAATTTCAACATACAAGAGCTACACTTGAGAAGCTGTTCTCTATCTCATAACATAAATCCAGGAAATTCTGAAGCACAGAGAGGGAATAGGACTTGCTGGGCTTCACAGTGGCCCCAATATTACAAACAGCAGTGCACAGGAAAATTCTTCATTTGAAAACTGGTCTTCAGTGAGCTTTCATGAAGATTAAGGAGCTTTATGAAGTGGCTGCAGGATTGTGGTTACAACTTGGAAGGAGGGTGACCTGGCATAAGTCACAAAAGGCACTGCACCAAATGGTTCCCTCAGCCACTCCTCTAAGTGAATTCAATAGGATCTGAATCTGTGGCTTACAGATTATAGTCAAGGAAATCAGTATTTCAAACATCATTGAGAATGATGATTGTCAGCACAGCACAAAATTATTTTCTTCTCAGACTGCAGCTCCAAAAATTAAAGTAAAAAAATCTCACTTTACTTACAGTAATAGATGGAAAGATTAAGAAGGTTTTATTTGATTTTTAAAGATTTCATTGTTTATTTGTCCAGGATAGCTTAAGTTATTTCAAATTTATTTAGTATTAGAACTAAATAGAAAATTTCTGTTAAGAAAGAAGAGGTAATAGAAAGTGTACAAGACCAGGGATTGTACTGAGCAGAGTGAGCTGTCACTGAGGGCGATGAATCAAGAGTGATAACACTCCATGAGAGGAGGAAATGCTGAGCAGAGAGATAAAACCTGAAAATGGTGTCACAGGGTCAGGGTTATACAACAAAATCAGAAAGCTTCTGTATGCCATAATAGCACAAATACGTAAATATTTCTCTATATTTGAGCAGTTGTAAACGTCCTGGAATTGTAACTTGAGTGCCCAGTAAAACCTTATTATACTATGATTGCCCAAATGAAAATTCTGGCAATACAGTGACAAAACAGTTGAAGTAAATCTCATTTGCATACATTAACCTTCTTCCCTAAGGCACGAAGCCTTGAGTTGGTCTCTACATTTACACATCTGAGTTACAGCAAGAGCTTAATTGCCAAAGGCACCCTAAGTAACCAAGTGAAAACAGACACACACTTCTATAGAGTGGCTGAGATCTCAAGGGATAAATTACATTTGGGAGGGTTTCTCCCCTCCCTTGACAACCCATAGTGAGCCAGGTGTAAGCTCTAGTCTTATTTTAGGTTTCTCTGTAAAAGCTTCAACCTGGCTCCAAGTGCCTAATCCTCCCTGGAATCTCTCCTTCAGGATATCAGAAGCCACAATGCACATGGCTGGTCACAGCACCACAAAAAGAGTACAAGTGTTAATAGAGTCTCACCTGAGAGGAAACTTGACTGATAGAAAAACATACACATTAAAAATAAACTTAATTTTGTATTTTTTCCAATCTTAGATTAATGCCTATTCAGGAAAAGAGTAACTATTTAAGACAGAGCTTACAGAAAGTGGGCAGAATTGGATAATTCTCATTCAGATAGGAATTCCTTAAATTTACACATTTTCTATCTCTGAATTCTGACCTTATCAACACTGTTATTAGCCTGATTGGGAAAGGGTGGTGGTGCTGCTGCTGAGTCCAAATCAGCATCAGCTGCTCCTTTGCCTCATGGTATGACTTCATGGCATTCTCCCAATAAGAACTGAGACTTCAGCTGCTCCTGATTATTGCTGCACTATTTTTAAAGATTTTAAGGCTTGCATACAGTAGGATAAGTTATCAGGTTTTTGGGAAGGCCTATGCTCAAGACAGGAGACAAGTCTGATCCTGAAATATTCATGTTTGTCTCTGCTGCCTTGGCTAAACTGTAAGTGGTAAACAGTCTACAGGAGACATAGTTCCAAATTCAAATGTCCACCACAGAAGAAACCTTTGCCTGTAGGAAACTAAGAAACAATCCTCTTACAAAGAGCAGTCACCATCTGGACTATTAGTGGGAAAACAAGAAACTGGTTGCAAAGTGTGAATAAAATGTTACTGAATATTTTTGGTAAATGGTGCCACCAATGTCATAGTTCTCAGATGGACAGGACAGAGATGCAGACTTTTTACCAAACAAACTCTTTTAGAAATGAGTGAACAGAGGCAAATATCTGACTTCTCCCACAATGTCTAAGGGGTGGTGTGGACAGGGCTAAATTAATTTCAGAGAGGAAGTGCCATTGCTTTTTTAGGGGAATGCTGATGAGCCAAAGGCTTAGTTTCATCTCCTGACCTCGTTGCATTACTCTGTTCAGCAGTATCTAATCCCTTAATGATTTATCTCCTTATCCCAGTCCTACAGAATTTTGCTTTTAAATTTGCAATAATTAAATGTTTGTTCTTTTCTAACTCAGTGAATAATGTGCTGCAACCTAATACTTTTGCCTAGAAGACAGTCCCATAGTGTCCGGGGTTTATACTGTCAAATTCCACCATGCAATGGCAGGTGGAGTTTGGAGTGGATTTCTCTGAGGATTGTACTTCTCAGGCCACAGATGCAGATACACTCCCATGCCTTGTGAAAGATTTCCAGGACCACTTTTTTAGGTAAAGCAGCTTGTCATTCCCTTAAAGAACACATTTTCAGCAGGTTGTAAAACCTCATTACAGTTTAATGGAATTGCACTGTTCTAAACCAAGGATTATTGTTATATGGCTTTCTGTGTTTTGTGGAAAACATTGAGTAGACTACCATAAATGTCTTTTACTGAGTAGTGTGGGCCAGCAGAAGACTAACCTGCTAAGATGCCTCTTTCACTGCATGTCAGTACGCTTAGTAAAACTGCTAAAATCCACTTTGTTCCTGGCAAAAGATTTTCTCCTTGGCACAATGCAGAAGAGATGAGTGGTCATCCAGGCTCTGGATGGCACTTTTAGGGCTAGAAGGCACTAGCAGGCTGTAAGAAGTGAGAAAGGTTCTACTTTAGCCAAAAAGCTGATTCCAGATGTTGGTTTGGTGCTTTGTCTGCTGCGTTTATTTCTGCAGTGGAGTCAGCATCCATGTGAATTGAGGATCACAGACACTACACTGCCTGCTCCATGGTCAGCAAAGGACATCTCAAACCTGGGTAAACATCCTCTTTGGAATGATGTCCAGTGTAGTGTAGACCCTGAATTAAATAAGCTCTCAAGATAAGTCATCACAACTCTAGTTGCATGTGTTGTGACCTCAGTATTCCCTGGTTTCCATTTTACTGGAATTGTCAGAGGTTTGTATCTGGAATGTTAGCATGAATATTCATTGCCTTTTTTTTCCTCCTCCCTAACTAATAATGTGTTCCACAGCAAGAGCTTATAATAGGGTATGATAACCAGAGAGCTTCATATTGAGAATAAATGAATTATCCATACAGAAAAGCATTCTGCCTAGCCATATATAGACCTTATGTTTGCTATTTTGTGGTTTTGGTGTTAAATCTTATTTATGGACTTGAAGCGACTTTTCTTTTTTATATGTCTTTAGGTTTATGCTATTTAAGCCCTGAGTGATTGCTCCTGACTCTCTCCCTTCCCCCTCCTTTTTCCTTTATACAACAAAAACAAGGTCTTTGCATTAAGAATAAGATTGACCACAGGCTATTTTAACATGCCTCAGCAGCCACTGTCTCTCCCCTTTACTTCCTGTCACGTATCCATTTCTACTCATGTGAATCAATCATACCTCTCATTTATAAAATATGGCAACAATAGATACAAAATTAATAAAATAATTAAAGGAAATATTATTGAAAGGTCTAAAGAAAAAATAATACTTAAAAATCAAATGTTCAGTCCAGTTAAAGCATTGTGTGTGTTCCTTGGAGAGGGTCTTCAGTACTATGTATCTCATGGGTGTCATTGGATGTAATTGTTGCCATGCTAAATATTCATGTATGAATAGTCTGGAATAAATTCTCTTGTAAATTGACAGAGGGCAAGTTAGAACTGTCCTTGAGTCTCTCATCTGCATCCTCATTTTTGAAAAACTGTCTCGTTTGCATGTGTGTGTGTGTACTTGGTTAAATTAAACAGGGAAAGCTGCTTTCTTTCTGAAACACTCTGCTGCTTCTATCACCTGTTACTAGCACTGGTTATTTATATCAGCTCAGTTTTGTGGGGTAGAAGCTGGTATAAAATAATTTATGACTGGCAATAGTTCTTTGAGTTGTTGTGCTTGCTGGCCCCACCTAGGAGCAGAGTGGGCTGTGCCAGGAGGACTTAAACACACCCAGCAAGGCAACCTCTGTGGTGTGGTGCTCAGTGCCTGAGCCAGAGAGAGAATGTGGCCAGCTCACAAAGGAAGGTGACAGAGACACTGAAACTGAACCCATATCTCCTACCCAGGGATTCTGTGGTGTGGCACTCAGCACCTGAGCCAGAGAGAGAACGTGGCCAGCTCACAAAGGAAGGTGACAGACACCAGACACTGAAACTGAACCCATATCTCCTTCCTACCCAGGGGAGACCCACAAGTCATCCAGTCCTCTTTCCATTTAATACTCTGATGTTACACAAATATTACACAAATATTTTGAATATAAATGCTGATAGTCATGGCACAGTATTATCCTTTCTGGTGCCTAACCCTCTCTACCAGGTGTTGTCAGTCTTTGTCTATGGGCTGTGGGGTCTGGATCCATATCTTTCCCTGTTTTGGTGCCATATAGCCTGGAACTCTCCTCACCCCATATTTGTTTTTCCTTTTTCCTAAATACCTGCATAATTAAGTTTGGTTTGTTTTTTTTTTTTTTTTTCTCTTTCTGTATTCATACTGTTAGCTTTGATATTTTATTAAACGGAGAGAAAAAAGTGAGAGTGTCCTCACTCCTTTGTGTGCTGAACATGACACAATTAAGGCTTCTTCATTTCAATCTTTCCCAGGTCTCATTACTGGCCCACAGCTCTTCCCCAGATTTGAACTGTGCTCTGAGCACCTCAGCTCCCTCCTCTGGCCCCTGCTCCCCGTGTCTGCATGCACAGGGTCACTGCCAGATGTCTCTGTTGGGGTAAGGTGGCCCCTGGGTCAGGGGTCTCTGCTGGCCAGAGTGACCCTGAGATAAGTTAGAAAGTCTCTTTTCCCAGCCCAGCGCTTGAAGAAGGAGTCAGGGCTCTTTATTTCTTGGTCTCAAGGTTGTTTATTGTATCTTATCTGTAAAATTCTTTCTCATGTCCTGCTGAGGTCAGCTCAGCAGGACAGACAGAGGCACTCTGCCTGCCCCCAGGGTGGTGTTATCTTTTTATACTAAAAACTACATGTATAATATTTACAATTACTTTCCAATACCTATCACCTATGTTAGACAGTGAGCTTCTACTCTACACCAATCTGAAAGTGCCAACATCACAGCAGAAGATGGAGGCTAAGAAGAAGAAGGAGAAAGGCTGGACACACCCAGATCCCTCCATCTTGCCCCCTTAACCCCCATTCTAAAAGCCTCAAAAAATCTATTTTTCACCCTGTGATAAATTCAGTATCACTCTACTTAAACTTTCATGGCTTGTAATTCTTCATATAAAGGTTGGTAATTGTTTTTTCCAAGGGCTAAATCAAAGGCACAGGGGTCTTGGACTCTGTGCCAAGGTCTCCGAGACCCCTTACAGGGTCTTGTGTCCTCCAGGGCAGCCAGAGGAATTTCCTGAGTTCCCACACCTGGGTGCAAAGACCTGTGTTGGGCTGCCTGATCCTGCCTTAATCCTTTCTGTGTCATTTGGTGTTTTTAGGATTGTATCTGTTGTGGTTGGACCAAGTGCCCACAAAAGCTGCTCAACCACTCCCCTCCTCATCTGGAGAGGGGAGAGAAAACTTCATGAATGGTTCATGGGCTGAGATAAGGACAGGGAGAAATCACTCACTGATTACCATCATGGACAAAACAGACTTGACTTAATTGAATTTATTACCAATCAAATCAGAGCAGGATAATGAGAAGGAAAATGGTTATTAAAAACACCTTCCCCCTGCCCCTCCCTCCTTCTCAGAGTTAACTTTATTCCCAATTCTCTGCCTTCTCCCCTCTCAATGGTGCAGGGGAATAGAGGTCATGGTCAGCTCGTCACATGTTTTTTCTGCAGCTGCTTCCTCCTCAGGAGTCTTTCCCCTGCTCCAGTGTGGGTTCCCTCACACAGGAGAGTGCTCCACAAACTTCTCCAGCGTGAGTCCTTCCCACAGGCTACAGCTCTTCAGCACAGTCTCTTCTTCCCGCTCTGTGCAGTCCTTCTGGAACAGGCTGCTCCAGCATGGCTTTCCCTTGGGATCACAGCTTTCCTTTAGGCACCCACCTGCTCAGGAGTGGGGATCCTGCAGGGGCTGTGGGTGGATCTCTGTGGACCTTCATGAGCTGCAGGGGCACAGCTGCTTCACCATGGTCTTCACCATGGACTGTAGGGGAAGCTCACTGCAGCACCTGGAGCCCTTCCTCCCACTCCTTCTTCACTGACCTGAGTGCCTGCAGAGCTGTTCCTCTCATATATTCTCACTCCTCTCTTCTCTGGTCACAATAACTTCTCTTTTCCTTCTCCCCTTTCTAAATATGTTGTCACAGAGCTTCACAATGCCTTCAATCACTCCCAGCAGCAGTAAGGCACAATCCTCTGCAGACATTGAATTACTGGTGCCTTTTCAGCCAAAACCAACATGTGCTTGTGCTGCTGCAGAGAACCACAATCAAACAGTTCCCAATATTTATCTTCCTATCCAGTGGACAAGCTGGTTTAAGGGCAGGACCTTTACCAGCCAAGGAACTCGTAGAGACCCTTTGTGGTGGCAGAGTGGCATTTTGCAGACCCAGTACTGAAGCCAAAGGGTTTCTGTGCAAGTGCCATGTGGTTTGGCTGGCATCCATGAGAAGGAAGATAGAAAAGAATAGTGTGCTCTTCTTTCTTATATGTATGTGTTTGGACAGGTCATAGTTTAGCTTGAAAATTTGAACCAGGCAAAAAGTACTTAATCAAATTCATAACCACAGTTGGGCAGTAAGGCCGTGATATCTCAAGGAATATGGCTGTAAACTTTTGAAAGTGAACTTCCAGTCATTTGGAGGAGTGACAAGCTCCTCATCACGAGCTGGCAGGAGAATCAGCAGTGCTGCAGGACACCAGGCTAGCAGTGGGCAGCTGGAGCTGGATGTAGGACATGCTGATTGCCCTTTCAGGAGAGAGAAATCACCTCTTCTTTTCAGTCCCTCCTGTTGCCCAGTGATGGCTTGTACTGGCAGGAACTTGCTTTGTTGGTGAGGGAAACTGCCTGTGCTGCTGCTCAAGTGAAATCCTGCATGGGCTGAGCCTGGGGCAGAGGCAGCCCTTGTGCCCATGGGGCTCCAAGCTTGGAAATGAAGGGGACATGCCAGACAGCCACATATTAGGTCTAAAATTCTGAAAACTCTAAAATTCTGAAAAACTTCCCCCTGGTCCCAAGGAGGAAGAACAAAATGGTGCTGCATTTCTCAGGGTGGGGTGAGGGCTGTGTCCTGACAGTGGGACTGGCAAGGTTTTTGGGGCCAGGAGCAGAGGGACTGGCAGACAATGCAGGACTGGTGCTGGCCAGAACGTGCAGTTAGCAGCACAAACACACTTGGCTCTGGAGGTGAGGTGGTAAGATATATTTTTTTAATTATTGAGCTGTGTACACATTATGAAACCATTATAGAACCAAAGTATATAAAATTCCAAATTGCAAATACCAGCTTATACAAAGGGGTAATAAAATAAATAATACATTAACTAGCTCCAGCACTCTGAATTCATGGACAGTAATGGAACCATATACATCAGAGGCCATAAAAATGCATACATTAAACAGGGTGCACAGTGGTAACTGAGGGTTCATCTTGATGCTTCCTGACTGCATGAGAGTCTATTAGTGCTGGGGGATGGGAACTCTATTTGCTACTTAAGCAATTATTGATTGAGAGAGGGAATTACAAACCTCACAGACCAGGCTGGTAGGAAAAAGGGTGAGAACTTAGCTTGACATAGCACATTAACACTGTAAACAAAGTGGACTTTGAAGGTTATTGTGCTACCACTATAGTGCAGGATCTGTCTAGGTGTGGGACAGCAACAGAGAGGACTGCACTGTGTGTGCACAGGTGGAGCACCAGCACACCCTGCATGTTCAAGGAGGAGGTGTCCTCATCCATGGTCATTCTGCAGATTTTGATATAGGAAAATTTTTTTCTCTAGAAATAAACATCCTCTAATTCAGCAAAAATATGGGGCCAGATCCCTGTCTGGCTCCTGTTCAGCGTGGCAGCACTGGTGCAGCTCAGGTAGCTTTGTCAGAGAGGGCTGTGTGATACCTCTGCATGTGTCGGAGTTAGGTCTGGCTGGGTTTACACTGGAGTCCTCTTCTCCCATGGCTGAGGATGTGTTTATTCATGACACTGCACCACAACAGATTTTCCTGGAACCTGCACAATGCAGGGAACATTTGAGTTTTTGCATCTACAGAGGAGAACAGAACATTGGCCAAGGACATAAGATCCAACCCCACCTCACTCCAGGCAAGAATCCTTTCCAAAGCCCCTTGTTCTGTCTCCTGAAGCCCCTTCATTTTTATTTCTGTGCATATGATGTTGTGACCCTGAGAAATAGCAGTGTGCAGTGTTCTGCTGCAGAATAGAGCAAAGAACTATTGCTCTTTGAATAGTCCCTCAGTGGGGGTGTTTGGCATGCTGGGGTCTCTGCATCAAATGGCTTACAGGAGTGGCCTACTTGGAAATTTTGGGGAATCTTATGAATGGAAAGAAACTAAAAAAAAAAAAAATCAGACTGTCTAGAAGGATAAAAAAGCATGTGTATATATACTTATATATAATATTATTATGCTAGCCATCTGATAACTTCAAATTAAATCAGATAAAAGTAAAGCTTGTTCCTTGACAGGGTGCTGTTGCTTCTTTCCCTCCAACAGACAGACAGATTCATGCCCAGAAATGTTTTCACTGGGTTTAGGAACCATTCTAAAGCAGGATTTTTTTATCTGTTTGACTTGAGTGATATGAATGTCATTATCCACTTGCTGGCACTGAAAATTCATTGTGGGGCTCTATTAAGTCTCCTTTCATTTAAAAAAATTCTAATATATTAAGAAAGGAAAAGGGAATTGGAAAAAGAAGTTGAAAGGGAAGAGAGGTTTGGAGACTTCCCTATATTATGTCTGCTTTCTCTTCGTCAAGTTTTTCATCTGATGCAAGTAAACATTATTCCACTGATTTTACTGACTTCTAGTAAGATAAAGATAGAGCGCTGCAATCATATAATGCCACATGAGGCACAGCTTACATCCTCATTTCTGTTGTGTCTGCAGACAAAACCCATGTTTGATTCTTGAAAACCACGAACTGAACCTGTATTTCTGTCCCTTGCTCTCTCTCTGGGTCAGGCTCTGCTCTCTGCTTCCCTGATATACAGATAACAGGTTTATCTTGGTGTGGAAACTGTGCTCTGTTTACACTGATGGAGCAGAGACCAGGGCTCCTGGCTCCCTCTTCTTCCCTTGCACAAACCCAAATGATCCATACAAGAATCCATTACATTTTAATAATTAATTTAATGGGAGGAATTAAAAATTAGGAACAATTTGTTTTGAAATATATGTATACTGAGCAGATGCCATGCCATCTCAGGTACATGAAGTTGACATGCATTCTGTTTAAAAATGCTGCATGATTTCAACTATCAGAAGGGTTTGGAAAGTGTTATACCCTTGACAATGACCTGTATTACAATTAAAGCTCATGATTATTTACCCAAGAAGACAACAAGATTTGCTATGTAATTCGAGAAGCATTTATAATACTGCTACCCATGTTGTAAGCTGATTATAAATAAAGTTCAGCAGAATTGCTTCCATCAGAAAATCAGAATTCACAGTCAAATAAAGTGTACAACCCTGATGTGTAGATGCTTCTAGCTGCTACTGTACATAAATCAGATTCTGCTCAGCAACTGCTGCATATCATGTTTATTAAACACCTTCTGCTTATTACAGCAGAGGGTACTAAAAATTCTTCATGAAAATTTCTCAAATATCTTTTCACATCTTGGATATTTCTTAAAGGTCTCATTGCAGTGAACAGAATCCTTCTGCGGAAATGGTACTTGGGGGCTCTCAACATGTGCTTCCTGTTCCAGTCAGTCACATGGAAAATGTTCTCAGTTTACAAACTAGACAAATTGTTTTGTGTTGTTGCTTTAGTCCTAAGGCTCAACCCAGCATAAGGAGAATCAGGCTTCCTACTTTCAATATCATTGAGCATTTTGTTAAAAGTAATGCTCTTTATGAGTTCTGGGAAGTACTTGAAAAAAGACTATTTCATAAGGAGGCAAACTTGCCTCTGTGTCCCAGAGGGATGCTGGAGCAAGTCACAGCTCAACAAAGAGAGCAACCCCTTATTCATCAGTGATTCTTTGGCACAAGACTCTGCTATGAAATAATTTCTCAGGGCTAGTCCACCATTTCATAAGTGACACACATTCATCACAATGTCCGACATTTACACACTACAGCAGGCCTTTTAAACCAGTCACAGATGCTACAGGGGTCTGATAGATTGAGAATAGTCAGCTGCATACTCTGACAGCCTGTCTCTGTCATAGTGTATTCTAAAATGCCAGGCTCCATTTATACCTCACAAAAATAAAATAGCACTAGAAATATCAGCTTTGAAATAACTTTCAGTCCACCTCTTGCAGCTCCTTCTCTGCTCTGCTCTGGTCCCAAGCATTTCTTGACTGTTGCATGTTTGTCACTTCTTGATCTCTGTCTTCTAGTTGTAGTACAAATGTCAACTCTCAGACACTTGTACTACATTGCTCCATCTCTGCAACTTCTGCCAAGCTGGCCACAAAGTGCTGCTAATCTGTTTATGCAGCTAGCCAAGGTGGGAGAACTCTGGAGGGTTAACCAACAACTTCTTTTCAGATCTTGTCTTCCTGTCAAAGGCATTACAGTGCTCAGGCTGTATACCTGCTTTTTTCCTAACAAGAAAGTTTATTTCTCAAGCCACATATATATACATTTTTTCAGTGACATTATACAAGTAATAGTATATATAAAAATATATATATAAACACACACACACACATACTGCATTCTTTACTGTAGTCCCTTGGCTCATGTGCAGGACTGTGCTGATGTGAGTGCCCACAGGGCAGCAGCACTTGTGCCATACAGATATATCCAAAACATTGCCAAAAGGCTGCACCTCTTCCACCATGGATGAGGATATGGCCACTGAATCTAGTCTGTCAAATCGGAAGTGGATAACTTTGATTCACTGCATGCAAAGCTAACTGAAGTGGCAGCACAGAGATTGTGGCACTGCAGAGCACAGTGGCCAGGTCTCCACCAGAACAAGTGTGGAACATGTAGCAGGGCTCTGTACAGCCACTCTTTTCTCTAGGACTGTGGCTGGCATCAGCTCAGGCTTTGATCTGTAAATCCTCAGCTGATTAATGCTCCTCTATGTGAAGAAGCACCTCTTGGTTCCATGCACCTCTTCACTCATACAGCCACCTACTCCCTGGATGAATTGAGTGGGAAATGGACATCACCATTCCAGGTTATGATGAAGAACCTCTATCCCAGGACATAACAGTCTTCCTCAGCAGAAAGTCTCACTCTGATCCTACTGCAGCATGCCTTGTGCTTTTTTACAGATCAATTATTGCTTGATTAACTATACAGGTAGTGAGAAACCAGGAGAAACACTGGGAGGTTTTGTGACACAGTAAATCTTAGAAGCTCTTTATCATAATTTATAAACTTTTTTCCCTACTAATTGTGCACATTTCTTAGCTGCAGAGCTCCTGTCTGCAATACAAGTAGTGAAAAATGTTACCTGGATAAGAATATATTTACATAATCATGAGCTAATTACTGTTTGTCATAAGTAAAATCAAGGAATTATTACCATGCACAACTTGTTTAGTTGTAACATGGATACAGTTGAACTGCTGCCTTGTTCTACCCTAGAACTGGTTATATTTGCAAACAGTGTGCAAAAAATCACTCTGCTAAGAGCCAGATGCACTTTCTGTTTCAAGATGTGCTGCTCCCTCTCTTCACTCTGCTTTTTTTTTGGTGGCATTCCTCCTGATTTAATCTAGTGTTCCTGTGGGTGGAATCTGGCATAAAAAATATGTAAAGAGCTTTATAGCCATCTGCATCAAAGGTGCTGTATAGATACCAATTAGCAATAATGACATTCAGGCACTTCAGGTGTATTTGAAAACAGTTGGCAGTGCTTGATGCTAGAAATACAGAACGACTAAATCCTCACTAAGGTAAACTGGGATAGCCCTGTTAATTCCAGCTGAGCATCACCAGTTTATCTCAGCTGAGGATCTTGCTCCTAAACTCAAGGCTCTCCCCAGCAGCAACTCAGGACCCAGCCAAATGCACACTGTAGCTCCCTGTTTTAATTAAAGAAGTGGAAATTATTTTCTATTTTGGAAAGTTGTTGGGAATGATGTATGGATAACAGCTTGAGAATTCAAATTATGCCACAGATCAGCATGACCTGCAAGAAGCAAAAATGTTTTGACTACTACTCTAAGCAAA